>NC_086052.1:7520000-17520000 GCF_947568885.1 Cydia strobilella
GAAAAAATAATGATATCTAAGAAGTATTAATGTTGGTCAGATTTAGAATAATATAATAGATACCCACTATCATCGACGTTCGTCTTCTTTGTTATTCGTTTATTTATCTCTCTGTCATATTCTTCGTTTTTTATTCGCCTTCTTCGCTATAGGTACCTACCTAATTCTTAGGTCAAAAGTGTGATTAAGAAAATCCGTTTTACAATGGGATTAAAAAGTCTTCTTCTTCTTCCTGCCCTTATCCCACGTTATGTGGGGTCGGCAGAACATGTTGTTCTCTTCCATTCTCCTCTATCTTTCGTCACCTCAGCACTCACTCCTTTCTTTCTCATATCCTCTTTCACACAATCCATCCATCGCTTTTTGTGTCTACCATACGCTCTCCGTCCATCAACATTCATCCCTAACATTATTTTGCCTATATGGCATTGATCCCTCCTCATCACATGCCCATACCACGCCACGCTAACCTACTACTTCTTATCTTCTCCGTTACTGGTGCTACTTTCAAACTTCCCCTAATATACTCATTCTTAATCCGATCCTTTCTCGTCACTCCACAGTCCACACATCCATCTCAACATTCTCATTTCCGCTGCGTGCACTCTTCTTTCATCCGTCACTTTCGTCGCCCAGCATTCTGATCCATACATTACTATTTAATGGGATTAAAAAGTATTTAAACAATTTTTTTGGTTAAATGAAAGACTAAGAACTCCATGAAAAGGCGTTAAAATAGGTAGGTAGGTACTTAAATTACCTATTAAAATTCAAGCGAACAAAGTTGCGGACAACAGCTGATTATTTATTGTGCCTAGCGATATGTTTGCTAGATGTTGGCTAGATGTGATATCACAAATAACACTATGGCATGGCAAATAATATGAAATGAAAATTACAGTTTTCCTTTTCGTTTAGTATTATAATATTTTGTTACGGCGATATTGAGGTACTCACAAGGGCGTAAAGTCCTGATACTCTTGATCCCCTTCGGAACAGGACTGTTCGTGATATTCCGCTGTCTACAAAAATAAAATAGATTTAAGTTTGCAGTGCTCCCATCGAGTCGAGCAAAACAAAGCATTTGTCATATAGGCTATTTTCAACCTCCTGTAATTTAAAGCTAGAAAACCTACAATTTTAACTTGGTTTCATAATTAATTTTTACCACACCAACTCGAGGAAAATACTAACTTTAAAGCATCAAACCAAATCAAACCAATTTAAATCCAATTGAACGTTTTTAAATATGTATCATTCAAAATCATCATTTTCTCAAACATGCTTGGAAATGGTCGCCTTTTGTTCGTAAATCGAAAACGCAGTGCCTAATTTTTATCCCAGCGATGACAACGCACGGCCGTCGCGCGCCCGGCGGCGCGGACGCAGCGGGCAAAAATGAAATTCGTGTGATTAATTTTACTCCTAGGACTTGCATCTAGGTACCTCGTCAGAAAATGCCTTTCTTTCCATCCCTCGGCAACAATCTCAACAATGTATGTTAACCAGAATTGTATTGTATTAAATAAATGTACTATTAAAAGTCAATGGTACCAACCGAACTTTCTCGACATATAAGAAAATATCCTAATGTAACAATCCATACTAATATTATAAATGCGAAAGTCTGTGTGTTCCCTCTTCACGCTTAAACCGCTGAATCGATTTAGATGAAATTTGGCATAGAGATAGGTTGAGTCCCTGAGAAGGACATATGATAGTTTTTATCCCGAAAATCATCCCTTAAGAAAGTATAAAGCGGGGTGGAATTGAGATAATTAATGAAGTGTCTGCTAATTTGTGGGCATTCGCGGGCAAAAGCTAGTAAATATATAAAGAGGTCGGATTTTCAGTGGCGATAATCGACACGAATCATTGCGCAGCATTTTGGCCAATCTAAAGGCTAAGTAGCTTTTATAATTTCTCTTATACATATACACGGGAACTACTTATATTACGCCCCAGGCGTAAGAGAAGCACAGGTTAGGTACAGCCGAATCGGCGGAAAGTCAGATATGACAAATTGTTTCCCATAATGCATCAAATGTGTTAAATACACTTTTCTTTGCTATAATTTAAAAAAAAATGTCTGTAATAAAAAGGCATTTATAGACCCTTGGTACATGTACACAATGTTAATGTTAATAAAACAATAATGCTCTTACCTCCCTCTCTCCGAACACGGGCACCTGCACATTTGGCATGGAGCCACCAAATAGTGGCCCCAACAAACGATGCACCCGCTGTTCATTGGCCGACAACCTCAGTTTGGTTGCCGGCCCTCCGCCCGTCCCCGTCGCCAAGATTTTAATGTTTCTTATTTTGCTTCTGATGCGATTTTTATACTTGGACCAATGCTAGAAAGTGTAAAAATTATTATTATTATAATGGATATTGTATTCAAGATATATGTAAACGATTGGCAATTATTTAAGTATACATACAGTAGCCCAGCCCTGTGGACTTTTATGGACACCAGGGAGGCCGTTGAGGAAGGGCGCTACGCGAGACCACCCGCCCTTGGTCGACGAGCGACCCCCAAACCCCGTTGTCACGAACCCCACCGCTAGCTCCCGGTTACGTACCGGCCGGTACCTTCCGAACTTTTTGGGGAACGACTGTAATATGATATATATTAACATTTTTACTTATGAAATACTTATAAAATAAATATATGACAAATATAGTAACAATTACTTACGATCCACTCATTGTTACGATGTTGTTACGCGTTGTCATGTCGTGACGTTGTCAATATTTGAAAACATGCAATTTTTTTGTTTTAGAATAACAGAAACTGAGTATTTATAGACAAAAAAGGTTCTAAGCCCAAATAGTGTAGGAAATAGATGTAGTTGTTGTATGGAGACCCATGCATTAATTTCTGTCGATTAAATTTTGCTTGGTTATTGTATACCTAGTATGAGCCGTAACTAACATATAAATATCAAAAAAAAAACACTCCTAAGTTAGGTATTAATACGTAAAAATACAAATCTGTTTATATACTGAACCAAGTAATTCCTACGTCCAAAATTATTTTACCACATAGGTTATTTGTATCAATATGTGATATATTAAATATATTAATAACGGGTCACTCACGTGTTTTAA
The DNA here is from genome assembly GCF_947568885.1 of Cydia strobilella. Lineage (NCBI taxonomy): Eukaryota > Metazoa > Arthropoda > Insecta > Lepidoptera > Tortricidae > Cydia > Cydia strobilella. The sequence goes on from NC_086052.1 coordinate 7,523,115, forward strand.
CTCGAAAACGCTCGACATGTTTTACTCCGTACTGAGGAGCGTCATCAGGAGCTTGCGTCGACGGTGACGGACCGGCGCAGACTGCGGGCCCAACACCAAATGTCATGTTGTGTGCAACCCATCATTTAAACGAGGGTAGTTTCTCGCCCCCCCCTGCCGCCACCGGCGCCCGCGCCGAGTCATCGGGCGCGGAGGGCTGCGGCCCGCAGTCTGCGCCGGTCCGTCACCGTCGACGCAAGCTCCTGATGACGCTCCTCGGTACGGAGTGAAACATGTCGAGCGTTTTCGACTTAAAACACGTGAGTGACCCGTTTCTAATATATTTAATATGTCTGTGTCTTACGGAAGTTTTGTCTGTATGTGATACTAGAAAAAAATCGAAAACTTTTGTCAAACATGAGAATATTTTTCTTATGATAATTCCTTTTTTAGACTCTTATTTTCATTGGAAAATTGCTCTGTCATTATTTTCTTCTTATATGATCTTAGAATATAATTTGGCGTAGTGGATTAGAAAATCCAAAAAAAATGCATACCCAAATTTATGTATTTTTTTAGAACTTTTAAAAACTGAGTGGAAAATTTCTCAGCCTGATTTCTTTTTAAATATATACTAAGTAGTCACGTATACACTTTAATCGAAAATATCCAAAAGATGTATCATCCAGAACACCGAAATTTTGGAAGCGAAGATAAATCCATCCCGCGGTTACGCAATAATGTACCGTCTTCCTGTAGCAGATTAGCGTCCCGACCCGACCGCGTGACTCGCAGCCCGCACTTAAGAAGGGAGTTGTCGTTGTCACTGGTGTGTAATTCTTTACACTACATTTAGTGATTTTTACAAGCTTTTATTTAACTTGCAATGTACGTAAGTAAATATGTATGTAGTTATGTAACTATGTTTGTACGGGTCAAAGTTAAATTTGACCCACTTTCCGGTTTCCGATGAAACTTAAAATGTGCACACATATGTAAGTCGGGTGACAATGCAATATTATGGTACCATCGAACTGATCTGATGATGGATACAAGAGGTGGCCATAGGAAATCTGTGATAAAACAATGCAACCTAATTGTGTTTGGGGTTTTTAGAATTATTTCAATAAGTATTAGTTGCCTGTGGAAAGAAAATTACAGTCAGCGATAAAAGATTGTACCAAAAATGAAATTTTTGCCAAAAACTTATTTGCGTTTTCTTTGTACCGAATAATATATACTTACGTAGTTTCATATATAGGCCAAACGAAGCCCAAAAATTGCCATTCAGTTGAAATAATTCGTGTGTAAGCGTATTTTGGCATAGTTGTAGATAAAGGTGCCTGAAACAACATACTAAAAGTACTGTGGATGGGGGTGAAGCTAACGGGTAGAGGGAGGTGTAAAGGCCCCTTTTTTAGGGTTCCGTACCCAACCTGTATGTCCGTCTGTCTGTCACCAGGCTGTATCTCATGAACCGTGATAGCTAGACAGTTGAAAATTTCCCAGATTATGTATTTATGTTGTCGCTATAACAACAAATACTAAAAAAGTACGGAACCCTCGGTGCGCGAGTCCGACTCGCATTGGCTGGTGTTTTAGTTTTTCGTAAATAACTCGTAAACGGTGGCCCATAACAAAAAATGTTCTAGTACATAAATAATCTACATAAAATTGCCTACAAGAAAGATTTAATACACTTTTTCGCTACGATCAATATTTAAAAAGATATTAAACGATAAAGTTAAAATCTATGGTTTTTTTTATATTTTCGTAAATAACTCGTAAACGATGGCCAATAGCAAAAAAATGTTGTTGGACGTAAATAATCTACATAAAATTTACTACAAAAAAGAGTGCATACTTTTTGCTAGGATTAATATTTTAAAATATATTAAAGAGGGAATGTTAATTATAATCAATTCTTAGGTTCCTTTTTTTTCAGTTTTTCGTAAATAATTTGTAAAGTATGAGCTATAGCAAAAAAAAATTATACACAAATAATTTACACAAAATTTTCTACAAGGAACATGTGAAACACTTTTAGCTAGGATCAATATTTTAAAAATATATGAAAGCGGGATAGTTCATTATTATCAATTTTGAAATCAATTTTTTAACATGCAGATACGTCTGCTACTCCAAATTTTATATTAAAGGAAAAAATGGAACCCGCAACCGCCGCAATCCGTGCGTTGCTCTTAACCAATGGCTTTACGCCACCCCAAAGGCGTGTATACATAAATAGTAATAAATAATAAATATTATAGGGACATTCTTACACAAATTGACTAAGTCCCACGGTAAGCCCAAGGAGGCTTGTGTTAGATACAACGATATATATAATAATGAAATAAAACTATGAAAACGGATTATATCGCGTATATTGAATTTATAATACATCCCGACGTTTCGAACTCTTTACAGCGTTCGTGGTCAACGGGTGACTCGGGTGGCGTGTTCCGTAGCTCAATTGGTTAAGAGCAACGCACGGATTTCGGAGGTTGCGGGTTCAAATCCTGCCGGAAGTGTAACTTTTTCCATTTTTTCCTTTAATATAAAATCAATTTTAAAGTCCTTTTTTAGTTTTTCGTAAAAACCTCGTAAACGGAGGCCCATAGCAGAAAAAGTTCTGGTAAATAAACAATCTACATAAAATTTCCTACAAAAAACATTCCGAAAACGTCTCTAGGATCAATATTCAAAACGAAATTAAAGGAATAAAGTTAATTACAATCAATTCACAGGTCACTTTTTAAGTTTTTCGTAAATATCTCGTAAATGTTATACACAAATAATTTACATAACATTTTCTACAAAAAATGATTTATTACACTTTTTCGCTAGGATCAATATTTAATGAGGTATTAAAAGGGGAAATTAAATTATAATCAATTCTACACATTATTTAACTTTCCCACTTTAATAGTTTTATAAATGTTGATCTTAGGGAAAAATGTTCCACATGTTTCTTGTAGGAAATTGTATGCCAATTATTTATGTTTAAGCTTTTTTTTTTTGCTATTAGTTATACTTCACAAATTTTTTACGAAAATCTAAAAAAGGGACCTGAGAATTGATTACAATGAACGTTCCCTCTTTACTATCTCATTATATATTGATCGTAGCTAAAAACTGTAAAATACCTTTTTTGTAGCAAATTTTGTGAATTATTTTTGTATAATTTTTTTGCAATGGACCACCGTTTACGAGATATTTAAGAAAAACTTAAAAAAGTGACCTCTGAATTTATTGTAATTAACTTTATTCCTTTAATTTCGTTTTAAATATTGATCCTAGAGAAAAGTTTTCGGAATGTTTTTTGTAGGAAATTTTATGTAGATTGTTTATTTACCAGAACCCTTTCTGCTATGGGCCCCCGTTTACGAGGTTTTTACGAAAAACTAAAAAAGGACTTTAAAATTGATAATAATTAACTATCCCGCTTGAATATCTTTTTAAAATATTAATGCTAGCGAAAAATGTACCACTTGTTTCTTGTAGGAAATTGTCTGTAAATTATTTATGTATCAGATTTCTTTTTGCTATAGGTCACTTTACAAATTATTTACGAAAACCTGAAAAAAGGAACCGAATTGATTATAATTAACATTCCCTCTTTAATATCTTTTTAATATTAATCCTAGCAAAAAGGATCCATAGTCTTTTTTGTAGTAAATTTTATGTAGATTATTTACGTTCAACAACTAATTGGCCACCGTTTACGAGTTATTTACGAAAATATGAAAAAACTTACCATATAATTGATTTTAATTAACATTCATTATTTCCCCCGATTTTCCTTCGTTTGGTGGCCTAATAACGAACTTTGCTCCCGTACGACTGCAGACAATTTAAATATAACAAACGAAAACAGTAAGCCACCGCCGGGCGAGGCGCGGCGCGTGCGCTGGCGGCGGCCGGTACCGCTCCCGCACCCCGCTTGTACACTCCGCTCCCTACCACACTGCTACCGAATCTCCCGATATGTTTACTTTTTAATACGCTCGTTATTTTTTTGGATTTTTTTATAATTGAATGGTAAGAAAACTGTGAACTTAATTCAATAAATAAAATGGTTAGAGAAATTTTCCACAGGGAGTAAAAAGGCAATTTCTGAAAATAGTATAGTTACATGGAATTTTTTTTAGATTTTCATTTTGTAGGTATAAAACGGCAATAAAATTGCATTCCAGTGAAAAAATTTGACGGAGCAATTTTCCGGTCCAAGACACGCCAAAAAATTATATTTTGTTAATATTGGTATTTCTGCTGGGATATTTTTTTTTATATTTCATATATTGTTGCAATACGTTACATGAATATGTCCGGCGAAGAAAGTTTGAACGGAGCATTTTTCCGTAAAAAGATATTAACGAGTTAAGACTTTAGGTATTTACTTAAATCCTCTTAATATTATTCTTTGGAAATTTATACAATACTCTTTATTTATTGATACTTTATCATACTGTAAAGTTTTTTCTGGCAAAGGAATTACTGCAGGGGTCCACTACTTTTATTTCCTACACTAAACTCTCACTCTCTCTAAGTCTTGCAAGCTACCAATAAGCTTATAAGTCTAACAAGGGTAGTGGAGCCAATATAAAGTTTAAGTTACATTAAATGCACACTCAAAGTTTTCTACATGGGTGAATTCTATATCATACGTCTTTATAGTACAATCGGATTAGGTCTAACCTCGAAATCCTTCCAAAGATATGAAATTTGTCGTTTCATTCACTTTTCTAAAGGCATGTATTTAATTAAACAGGCATCTTATATGTATCCTTTAAAACATAACAATGTGGAACTTAAAGATGAAGTTCATAAGGTAAGTATGCCTATACCTAATAGGTGTGTTCAATTTGCTGTGAAACCTTAATCTAAAGTATCTAAACCAATATAATATTGTCTACATATGGTGCAAGTATTAAGATGTTTCATTCCACTTACCCGTAATCAACTCCAAATATTGTAAACATTGCGTTTTTTAAGCTTGAATAACCTCGTGCTGATTTTTTATTATTGTAAAATTGTTTATTATGTGGAAAAGTAGCTCCCGCACGCCGCTTTTATAGGGTTTTACCATGGTTTCCCCATTTATCACAAAACACAAGTAATCCAACAAATACATAATACGATTCTGACAATACACATGCCATATAGTGACTGCTAAAACATTGCCATATATAAATTTTAATTGAATGACAGCTGCAAATTTTGGTTGGTTTGACTCTAACGTCTACGTAGACTGCCAACTTCAAGTTTAGTTCATCATGCTCTCTGGAAAATCCCCTTTGCTTTTTTAAGGTTGGCGTCGACTATACTCGCCTAATTATTACAAGTGCGAAAGGTAGGAAATTCGCACGTGTATTGTACAACGTTTTACAGGACATAATTATGGCCCTTTAAATTTTCGACATACGCACGTATAGTGCTAGTTACCGCACTAGGGCGGTAAAGTAGCACCATATGTACTGTAATAGTTATTTACGATACAAGTGCGGAAAAGACGAAATTCGAAACGAGTGGCGATAAATTAAAACACGACCGCAGGGAGTTCGTTTATATAGGTAGTTTAAATAGTAGTGTGACTACTTGTAAAAAAAATACACAAATTAAAATATTTGCACAAGAAAGTAATTTAATTTGTTCTTAGAATAATGAATATATTATTAAAATACTTAAGTAAAATTTTAAATACAATAAAATTGACGAATTAAAAAGATGTCACAATATTGTTATTCATATTAACAATGATTTCATGTCAAAAGTACAAATAAAAATAAACAAATATCCTAAAAATAATAAAATTTGGCCACCAATGACCACCTCCTGTCTCTATCATCAGATCAGCTCGATGGTACCATAATAATATTGTATTGTATGCAAATTTTCAGCTTTATTGAACACCCGAGAAGTGGGCCAAATTTAACTTGCAAGATTTGATTGTTTTTTTGTTGACCACGAACGCTGTAAAGGGTTCGAAACGTCGGGATGTATTATAAATTCAATATACGCGATATAATCCGTTTTCATAGTTTTATTTCATGAGTAAACTATCGCGGTAACCGAAGACAATATTAAGGATTTATTTAGCCAAATATTCTTTAAGTTCTTCTTCCTCGCGTTATACCAGCATTTTGTCACAGCGTAATAATTGGCGTAGGCATTAGTTTTTACAAAAGCGGCTGCCATCTGATCTTCCAACCAAGAGGGTAAACTAATAGGCCTTATTGGGATGTAGGCTTTATTGTGCCAAAGTTACCTACTCGTAAGTCACGTAACACAACATATTATTTTTCACATCACCAATTAGAAAAAGGGCTTTTTCTTCCCTGCTAGGAGGGATCAAAGTAACACTTTTCTGTTCTAGGACACTATTTCAACATTTTTTTGCGCATTATTTTTTTAGCTTAAATAATATTTTTAAACATTATAATTACCTCATAGGTGATGTGAAAAGCAATATGTGTCACATGGCAGCAAAATTATTTCCATCTTGGGCGTAACACACTTGAATCCCTCACTACGCTCAGGATTCTATAATAGAATCCCTCGCTACTCTCGGGATTCTATTATTCTTCGTTTAGGATTCAATTGTACGCCCTCGCCATAAATATGTCATTTTGCTCCCTTGTGACACAATCTACTAATAAGTTTCACAGAACAAAATTACTTGCATATAGGTATAGGTATAGCCGGTATAGGTACCTAAACATATTACTTTTCTAATAAAAAGGACTGAAGTGTAGTGCTGCGAAGATACGGTATTTTTGTTTGGCTTTTTTGTTGCTTTGTTTGTCATATGGATATACCTACATGGTAGAAGAAGTAGGTATGGAATCCTCCATTTTGCGTAGTCCGACGCACCTGGTATTAGGGTTATCCCAATTTTCTGCCAATGTCTGTTAAGACTGTTTTTCTTAAGAACACCTAAAATAATAAGTTTAAAATTAATAACGAGGACCGGTCTGGCCTAGTGGGTAGTGACCCTGCCTGTTAAGCCGATGGTCCTGGGTTCGAATCCCGGTAAGGGCATTTAATATTTGTGTGATGAGCATATTTGATATTTGTTCCTGAGTAATGGGTGTTTTCTATGTATTTAAGTATTTGTATACATATTATATATATATTAGGGTGGTCCTTATTTCTCGATTTCTGAAAAGTGAATGGGGCACCTCTTTAAATTGTTATTTAGCATGAGTTATTTCCACACAATTTTTTTTAATTTTTTTTATTTAGTTTTAGAGGTCGCTACCGAAGGTCAAAGTTTTAAAAAATGTAAAAAAATATAACAATTTTATGAATCGAGCCAACTATTTATTCGTGCGTTTTTGTTATAAAATTTTGACTTGTTAAATGAAATCAAGTGCCGTTGCCTACTAGCGATGCACTGACGCGTCCTCCACCCCCCTCTCACACCCCCGCGATGCGACCGCGTGGGACGATCTTCAGTCCATTTTCGTTATTGTGAGAGTCTGCACGTAATCCTCAAGCGTATCGTTGTGAAGTATTGTAATGGCGTCTACAAGCAGTGGAATACGCGTCTCAACGCGAAATACAACTAACATCTGGCTTATAGGCCAGTTAACACCAAGTTTGAAGCAAACAAAATTGCCGTCAATACGTGAAGTGCTAAGTTTGTTTTTTCACTTTAAAACCGATGAAAAAAAAACTATAAGAGAGTCTGCGACGGCGACCGCCCATTCCGTCTTGACCATATGGGAAAAAGCTGCAATACCAACAAGATTAAAGAAACATGTAATAGCCAAAATTGAATACCACTTTAAAGAGTGGCAGAAACTTAAAAAAAATAAAGAAAATGCTTCAAAACGCTCCGCTGTAACAGAAAAAAAAGAACAAGAATGGCTAAACCAAATAGAACAATTATTCGACATTGCGCACGCGAAAGCCTTAGATATGATGACTATCGAAGAAGATAAACAATTCTTACTGCAACAACGCGTTAATCGGGCAGGCATTATGACTACAGTGGACAAAAAAAGTTTACAGAAAGAGGCTCAAAATTTAAAGAAAGAAGCAAACCTAAAAAAACGCCGCAAACGCGAAGAACAAAAAATTCATGCTCTGCGAGGAATACATAACTTTTCATCTACATCTAGCAGTGAAAATCCCACGCCAACACCTGACATGAACGACGAAGCAGGGCCCTCAACACTTCCAACACCGCCACCACAAAAGCGAGGAAGAAAGCTTTTGATTGATCCCCACGTAGCGGCGAGTCTTGATGCCGCTAAATTAACTGACAGGAAAGCCACTATCGTCTTAGCATCTGTTTTAAAAAAAACTTGTACAGAACCTCAAAAGTTCAACATTAATCGTTCTTCGATTCGCCGGCAGCGGATAAAGCATCGTAAAGTCATAGCAGAGTGTCTAAAAAAAGAATTTAAGCCCGATTTGCCCTTAACAATACACTGGGATGGTAAACTTATTGAAGATATAACAGGACATGAAACGGTGGATCGCTTACCAATATTAGTGTCTGGGCATGGAGTAGATCAGCTGTTGGCAGTTCCTAAACTTGAACGCGGAACCGGTGAAGCATGTGCCTCTGCTGTTCATGAAACAGTACAGACATGGGGATTAAGTGACAAAGTTAAATGCTTATGCTTTGACACAACGGCAGTTAACACTGGACTGCGAAACGGATGCTGCGTTATTTTAGAACAAAAAATGGAGAAAGATATGCTTTGGCTCGCCTGTCGCCATCACATAATGGAAATTATGTTAGAAGCCATCGCAAATCAAGCCCTTGGTCCATCTAGTGGCCCAGAAGTTTTGTTATTTAAAAGGTTCAAAAAGAATTGGACCCATATTAATCCTAAGGATTACAAGAATGTTATTTCTGATCCCGAGTCTGCCAAATATGTTGAAAATATCTCTTCAGGAATGATTTCTTTCGCACAGGATCAATTGCGTGAATACCAACCGCGTGATGATTACAGAGAGCTATTAAATCTCACAATCATTTATTTGGGAGGTATTCCCGACAGTGGAGTCGCATTCAGAATGCCTGCAGGCCTTCACCGTGCTCGTTGGATGGCAAAAGCGATGTACTGCTTCAAATTATTTATGTTTCGGCATCAATTTAAAATGACCAAAAGAGAAGAAAAAGCAGTAAAAGATATTTGTACTTTTACTGCCGTCATATACGTGAAGTATTGGTTCGAAGCACCTGCTGGGCAATGTGCACCACGAAATGATTTGAACCTGCTGAAAGACCTCATAACATTTAAAAATATTAATCTGGCGATGGCCAACGTTGCTTTGAAAAAGGTTTTAGGTCATTTATGGTACCTAAGTGAAGAACTTGTTTCATTTGCATTTTTCGACGACAAGCTTCCGATTGAAGTAAAGAAAAAAATGGTGATGGCACTAAAAAATGAAGGGCTGGAGTATTGTCCCAAAAGAATAAGCCTAGACGCCAAACATATCATGGAAAAAGATATTGAAGACTTTGTGACAAGTAACTCTTTAAGGTTCTTCCAAATACTTGGCATTTCATCACGGTTTTTTAACAAAGATGTTGAAAATTGGGAAGGTGACGAAGACTTTAAAGCGGCAAAAAAAATAGTACAATCCATGCGGGTGGTAAATGACATCGCAGAACGCGGAGTGGCATTGATGGAGGAATACAATAAGCTATTAACAACTAATGAAGACCAAAAACAGTATTTGCTTTTAGTAGTAAAACAATTCCGAAAAAAGTACCCCAACGCCCAGAAATCCACCCTTTTATCGTAATTTGTTATTTATGTTGTTGTTGTGTTATGGATACCTGATTGTGTAGTTGATTCAGATGTCCATTTTAGAGATTATAACTGCAATCTTTAACACTTCAGAGTTTTTTTTACAATAAATCTGATTTTGCATGTAATACGTTTGTTTAATTTTATTTCACAAAGTTCAAGCTGCGGTAGCGACCTCTAATTATTGTCCAAAAATTATGAAAAAAATACTCTTACCTATTTTAATGTTAAATAATCAAAAGAAATGGTGCCCCGTTAAAAAATCGAAAAAAAATTTTTTTTTGCCATATAAGGACCATCCTAATATATATGCTTGCATTATGGGTACTCAGACAACGATATATATATATCGTTGTCTGAGTACCCATAATGCAAGCATACTTGGGCTTACCGTGGGACTCAGTCAATCCAATCTGTGTAAGAATGTCCTATAATAATAAAATCTCAGTCTCCAGTTTGCTGTTCATTCAAACTGAGAAAATATAAATTTCTGAGTCAATATACGAACGGATGTCCTATATGCCATTGAAAATTCAACATTAAAAACCCCACGTCACGTTGCATAAAAACTAATTAGTCATAGCGTCCAATTTAGAGTATAGCACAGGCAAGTGTTCTTAAGAATTTTACCTTAATTTATTAATCAAAGGAGCTGAGGTAAACATGAGTTGGAAGAGGTTGGTACGCAGATGCAACCAGCAGTTATGTAGCCGACGCTCCGCTTCACACGGGATTAGCCCTTAAGCCTGCACCTAACAGACTCCGGCTCATAGCTATGAGCTTGCTGTTGCGTCAGTTTTCATTTTTAGAAAAAAACTAGTCTACTAACTACTAACAACACAATAAATGCTTATTTTGCCGCATTCTTCACTATCTCGCCCTGTCTCACTGCCATCTAACCCAGAGGGGAAAAATATACCTGATTGTGATTGGTCCGTCTTCCTCGTGATATTTTACTTAACCGAAAAGCAATTGGTATTTTGCACACAAGTTACAAGAACCGAGCCGGGGTTAGGACCCACAACCATTGGTTTAAAAATCAAAATTTATACCTATATAATTTGTATATTTATAATAATAAATCTGTTTTCTTTTTGACATTTCGTAGTATATGTATTACTTTATGTTAATTGTCAAGTATTTTTTTAAATCATAGATTATTGTCACATGTTCGTTTTCATGATAGATCTACACCCACGCAACTGCATGTCATGTTCTTGCGGTTTATTTTTATGACGCCATGATTGAAAATTGACTATAACTCCATCTTGCGTCCAGTAGAGGAATCAAAATAGTATGGAAAAATAAAATTGCAGTTTACTCTATGCCGTAGAATCCCCTTTTGAATGTGATAAATCTATATATGGCGGCCATACCCATCGACAAAAAAGTCTACTTTTGAGATCATTTCATGCATTTGACAACTAGAATCCTGACTAGAGCCGGGACACGTAGGCAAAGTGCGTACCAAAAGTACGTTTCTATAAAAATACCAGTTTTACGAGTACGACCCCCAATAGGCAATTTACGTGCTTCCCGTGCTTAAGCGTCTTACAAATAAGGGTTATTTATGCAAATATCGACTTTTTATTAGTAGGGATCTGACGTATCGTGACGTTTTGAGTCAAGTCCATTAATCAACTGACATATTAACAACGTAAAAATTACCTCCATTATTTTTTGTTCCAACAGACACACTGACAGACTGTCAGTTAACAAAAAAATATTTTACTTAAAATAAAGGTAAGAATGGCTGTACGAGGTGTTGGAAATTTCATATTTGTTATATTTCAACAATTAAAGTCCGTGCTTTTAAATACTCGACAAAACTAAAGATCGTCCATTAAGAAATACCTGTTCCAAAATCTATTCCAGTAAAACGCCCCACCTCTAGTGTGGAAATGTTCATTTGCTGTCAGCGAATTTACCTATTCGACAACACACGATTTCTTCCGTTCAACTGAAGTTCAACACGAGACGTCACTTAACGCATGTCGAATACCGCTCCAGGTTTTGTGTTTACGCTTTTCAATTAAGTCATAAGCATATATATTAGTTTCCAATATCGTTATATAGTTTAACCAAATAGTATGATATTGTTTAAGGATCTGCAGTTTCGGTGGAGACGTTGCTCTCGCAGTGTGCAGCGCTATGCGGTGCCCTGCTCCGCTGTGGCCACGTATGCGGCGGCTCGTGCGCCGGCTGCCGCCAGGGCCGCCTGCACCAGCCCTGCGCCGCGCGCTGCCACCAGCTCAACATCTGCGGACACAGGTACGCATCCGATACCTGATGTCGACGGACTTACGCTAGACTCATGACTTCTCTCGTACGTAGGGTACCAGGCTCATCATTTAATGTTGGTATTCGTAATATACACGCGTTTTCGTGAACGCGCGTGGACGCAGTTGAAATGATTGGTTGCGCTCGTATGCCAATGCAATGCCTGATGAGCACGTCGAGTCGTCTTTTATATTTCTAATAGTTCTGGATCCATTTTGTTCCATGTCTTTTCGGATTTTGGCGCGCCATTTAGTTGGGCAAACCGATTTATCAGTAGAAAATGACGCAAAATTAAAATTTTGTACGGGAAATTGAAACTTCGCTTTTACATTTTTCCACTAATTTCCACCTTTTTACACTCATACAATTTATTTCCTAGACTATACATATACTAGCGACCCGCCCCGGCTTCGCACGGGTAGTTCAACTATTTTACACAAAATCTATTAAAAAAACCGCATCAAAATCCGTTGCGTAGTTTTAAAGATCTAAACATACATAGGGACAGGCGGACGGACAGACAGCAGAAAGCGACTTTGTTTTATACTATGTAGTGATTATTGTGCATATTTATTAACATCTGTGCCCGAAATTGACAGCCTCGCTCGTTGTCGTTGCAGATGCGAGGAACCGTGCAACCAGGTGTGCCCGCCGTGCCGCCGCAAGTGCGAGGTCAAGTGCCCGCACTCACCCTGCTCCAACCTGTGCGGCGCGCCCTGCACTATGTGCTCGGTACGACTTTAATTCATTATTGCTTAGAATTTTGTCTGTATTTAAATTTGGTAATAGGAGGATGATCTGACTGGTTCAGCTCTGTTCTCACAATGACTCGTTCGTCAATGCTTTGCAGTTTTCACTTGTTATTAGTAGGTACCTATAGTAGGACACTACATCCACAAATAAGATAATATAGCTACTAATAAGTCTAATAACATGTCGGAGGAGAAAATGTTCAAGAATATTTAAATGTTTCGTTTAAGTAGGTACTTACTTATTTTTATTAAGTACATAAATTTAATTATACTAATGGCAAACAAGTTTTGTCAGTAACAGTAGAATAAATAAATAAAACTCAACCTACTCACCCTTATTTTGGCTGCTACAATACTAGCATAAGAGAAAGGAATGATTTATCTCTGCCTATGCTCCACTGATAAACAACTGGCAAACTATATCTATTTATTTCAAGTACCTAATAACTGCCCTGAATACAACGGGTGCGTACATTGAATTAAATCGCGCAGGTAATTTTTTGTACTTACATGCGATTGTATTTGCAGGAGACTCCGTGCGGTCGCTCGTGCGAGCATTCGTCGTGCAAGCGCACTTGCGGCGCGCCGTGTGACCGAGCGCCGTGCTCGGTCGCGTGTCCGCTCTCGCTGGCGTGCGGCCACCCGTGCCGCGGGCTCTGCGGCGAGCCCTGCCCGCCGGCCTGCCGCCTCTGCGACCCCGAGGGCTTCCCCACCGACCTGCTTGGCGATCCCTACGAAGACGACGCTAAGTATGCACCAATCTAAAATTAATCGGGTATTACTGTGGTACTTCCTACCACAGTAATACCCGACACCCGACACATAAACACGCAATACTTCAAGCGTTACCGTAAATCCACCCGACCCAACCCACACCCACATTTAAATAATCCCACCTGAACAAATATGTTCGAATTAATTATGTCATAATTAAGAGCTTTTTGATTATAGTTGGGTGGTTTTACAGTATAAAATTAAATTGAAACTTAACACATAAAATAGTTGAGGTTATCCAGCTAAAATGCTAACTCTATAATTTCAGATTAATTCAGCTACAGGATTGTCCTCACATTTTTGATGTCGACACCTTGGATACTCTAATGAACAGCAAAGACGATACTATTCAACTCAAGGCATGCCCTTGGTGCCGTCAACCTATAGTCAATACATATCGGTACAAAGACTTGATTAATAAATTACTGAAAAACGACATCAATCCAATTAAAGCAAAGGTGTACGGGACGGACGCCCAAAGAAGAACAAAGAAATTGGAAATGCTTCATAAAGTAATGGAACTAGCAGACGCACATAAAAGGACTTTCTTAGGTATATTCTAGCTTATATAATTTTATTATCTCATTTTATTACATGATTATTGATAACGGAAAATTCAAACAACTTTTTATTATTACAGCAAGTAAAGAATGGAGCAATGCCTTACATGTGATGGTTAAGATCATTAAATGTGCGCAAAATGACAGAAAAATATCACTTCTACAGTTGGAGATGAACGATATATACATTAACTTCTTGGATACTGTCGGGCAATACTATATGAAATACAAAGATGCACATTTATCACAACTGGAAATGGAAATGAAAACTCAGGTCAAACTGCTTTGCAACGTACTCACTACTAATTCACACAAGATTAGTGAGCAACAACAATTGGACATAGATAATGAGCTTAGACGTATGAATTCCATGATTCAGTTAGCTAAGATATTAAGCCACGAAAGCTACAAATCTTCGGAGACTAATGAGAATGTGATGCAAGCCAGTGCCGCTGCAAACGACGCTGTTCTGAGTTGGCGCGTATTTAACGAAGGTAAGGGAGTGGAATGCTTGAAGAAACTTGAAAATGCTGTGAAGTTGTCGGGCATAGCAAGCAGGGAGGAGCGTGCGATGATAGTGAGAGCGATAGGGCTGAGGGCGGGACACTGGTACAAGTGTCCCAACGGGCACTTCTACTGCATCGGCGAGTGTGGCGGCGCTATGCAGCTGTCCAAGTGTCCGGATTGTGGCGCGGCGATAGGCGGCCAGCAGCATCAGCTGACGGCGGGCAACCAGCACGCCAGGGAGATGGACGGATCGCAGTTCGCTGCCTGGTCCGAGGAAGCCAACAATATGGCAAATTTCAATTTTGATTAGGATAAGCATTCGCTGTCTAAAAAGCGTTATGCATGGCCTATGAAACTGAAATGTCGGCTTCTTTTAACCATGTTATAATGACAAGTGACAAGAACAATAAGAGAACCTACCTAAAGCTAAATTTACGATAGCTACATATGTTAACACGTTCCCTGTCCGGGTGCCCGCCAATGTTGGGTCATGAAGCTTTTTTTCAGGAGTCCGTGCTTTCACTATGGATTCACAACTTCAAAGTGGAAGCACACGTGGACGTGTGACCTATTTCATTTTGTATAGGGACATTGAACGTGTTAAGATTGAAATCTGCCTATAAGTATTATATGGTTAATGCTACCTATGTCAAAATGTAGGTTGAAATTGAGTGTTTGTAGATTTATAGCCATGTATAAAACTCGTATCACGATGGATCATAAGTGTTGTATATAGTATGGTCCATACTTATTAGTAATTTAACAGTTCACGTATATATGACTAAAGCTTTAGCGTCGCTGAATGTCCTAACCCAGGGGTCATCAATCAGTTTCTTCAGGGGTCCAGTTCTTTAAATATAATTGAAATAAAATGACCATCGCGGTCCGTTTCTTTTCTACTTGAGTTTATTAAGGGGCTCCCCGCGGTTTTCATCGATTTTTGACAAGTTTTGAACCGATACTCCTACAAGTCCTACATTTGAACTATAGATGGAATTATAAGACAAACGGCTATCGGTTCTTTAATCTTTTATCTCCATTCTTGTCTGCCAGATTTTGAAAGAAATGAATCTTATTTTTTTAAACATTGCCTAAAAACATTTTTCGTAACTATTGCTGTTAAGGATCTTACATATACGAAATCTACATATTTGGGTTTGTCTTTGACGTCTCTAAAAACTGATTAGAGATTTTAATTTTAAACTAATTAACACAAAAGTTATGGCCAGAAAACCAATTTTTTGGCCTACTTTTGTTTATCTTTGATGCCAAATATCTCGAAGAGAATGAACTTTGAAGTAAATATGGGATACCTACTATATTTCTTAAAGCCGTTGCTGTTAATATGATAAACTACAAAAAACATTAGAAAACTAAGTGATTCAGATCGAAGGTCATTGGCGCCAGGGAGCCCTTTAATAAGCAAAAAAAAAAATAGGTCGCCGGTCCGTCATTTGGTGACCCCTGTCCTAACTTTGACCGCCAAAGACGTCAACAGCGCGCGCGTCTACAGCCCAATATCAACCTCCGTGAATCCCGACAAGGTTCACTATGACGCGCCGCACACGATAGGCGTTCAAAGGGTTACTTATAGCGAAATTCTGCGGCCCAGCACGCACAGCAAGGTACCCTAGCTTTAATGAATATAAATTGATAGAAAAAGTTAACTCTATAAAAATTTATAACTGATAAAAAAAACTAGTGTCGTTTGTCTATGATTCAACATAGTAATATATTCTATGATCATTGCCAAGAGGGCGCTGTTTATTCTCATGTATAGGGTGACAGTTCAGTATAGTATGAAAAAAGTTGTTTGGCGCGTCAGGCTTTACATTTTTTAGTCCTTAAGATTATGTATGTGACTCATGTGTGGTAGTAAACCTTTGTTTTATGTCTTATATTTGACTTATTAATTGTGATTTGTGTTTTCACGATATTATAATTAAATATGATCAATATTATTATAATGCTTTTGTTTAGTTTCAGATTTTCACAATTATTATTTAAGTTTTATTGAATAAAATTATTTTACTCGATGTTTTGTTTCATTTGTTCTATTTATGCATCTTACTTCTCTAATATGTAGATACCTAGGTATATACTATTTCAACTTTGAAGAACTTACCTTTCATACCTACTACTTTAGAAAACCCATGTGTAGAATAGTTATTTGTTATACAAGGGTGCAAAGTTGTATTTTACCCGCGAGTGTGGAATTGAAACAGGAGCAAGCGAAAGGATTCTATAGTTGAACCACGAGCGAAGCGAGTGGTTCTAAAATAGAATCCTGAGCGTAGAGAGTGTTTCAACACACAAGAAGTAAAATACATTTGCACCCGTGTGTAACACAAAACTTTTCCCCTCACTATAGCGAGGAAAGTGCAACATCCACAGGCGTTAGATCATCTTCATCACTGGAATCACTTATTTTTGTACGATATTATAACAGAAAGCACTGGAAATTCTGATTTTTACGTGAGTCGGTGAAGTGTTTTTAAGTAAAAATTTTGTTGACAATGTTGACATTTCTGTTCTGACGTATGAACGATGCGTTTTGAAATTGCATCGACTCAACTTGTGCGTTAACATCATTATAAAAAATCTAACGTTTCTTATGGAATTTTATGGTTTATGACTTAAAATTATTAAATAAAGCTAAATTTGGTATTTTTTATTAGATTCTCAAACCATTTATTTAATGATAATTAATATCGAACGAACCATTATTATGAGCGTTTTACGTTTTGTTATCTGTCAAGCTACTTAAACATGCTCCATTCAAGGTCAAATTACTTTCCCCACTAGTGGATAAAATGCGTTTTTCCCCGCTTGTTTTAAAGGATAAAAGACGGCTTTCCGAGCTAGTGAGGGGAAAAATAAATTACTCCAATACGCTCACAATCCGTGTCCAACTGGTTGTGCCACGGGTAAGTACAATTATCTATAGTCCAACCGATTGAATTGTACCACGAGGAAGCAAGTTTACCCGTGGTCCAATCGGTTGGACCACGGGACACTAAGTTTATCGGTAGTCCAACACTAGGAAATATTTATACCCGTCGTCCAACTGTTGCACCACGGAAACTCACGTTTACTCATGGACCAACCAACATAAAGACATTGGCAATGTTGGATTCTCAAAATGTTGAAAAGTAAATCTATCGTACTGCCTACAAACCAAACGGACGACTGGGATCATATCTCTATCTCTCTCATTCTAATTCTACTACTTTCGACCATGCGATCGTGAATGAGAAGTTTTACGACCCTGGTCGTCCGTTTGGTTTTGGTCTACTATAGTATTAGGTATTGGGGCTACGAGTGGTTTCAATATCAAATTCCTAACCGCTCGCATATTCGCATAATACTTTATGACAGAGAAAAATATGTTAATTTATTATGCGGTCACCTACACCTAGGCATAAACAAATTCTCTGTAGGTACCTACTGATGTATACTAATTATTAGCTCCACTGCACAAAAGTAATGCACAACACTTCAACTTTCAACTATGCACTTCTAGGTCCATGGGGTCCCAGCGCGCATAAGTTGTTTGCAGAAATCGCGAAGCGTCTGGTTGACGTAACTGGTGACCGAAGAGCTGGCGGCTTTCTCGCACAACGTATCAGCATTGCGATACAGTGGGGAAATGCCACCAGCATCCTTGGTACAATGCTTTAGATTTAAGCTAGTTATTAATTTCGTTTACGTAGTACCACTGTATATATCTTGTATGTAAATGACTAAGAATAACAACTTATAAAAAAAAATATTAAAAAACAAAAAAAAAGTAATGGGATATAATCAGACAATGGTGGATGTGCTTAAAAAACAAACAACTTAATTATATTATAAATAAATAAAATAAAATAGCCATTTATTTCGACCTCAAATTAATTTTTTTTTTACATTTCTTGTCAAGTTTTAGGAAAAGAAAAACAAAACATGTCAAATTCTTAATTTAAACATAATAATAATAAAGTTCTTTGTCGTATATGTTATTTGGTATTTTTATTGACATCGGTCGACTTGCCTCCCGGCATAGGCCTCCCCTAAGACCTTCCATTCCTCTCTGTTGCTTGCTCTTCTTGTCCATGTTGGTCCAGCGATAGCTCTTATGTCATCTTCCCATCTGCGGTAAGGCCTGCCTCTTTTCCGTTTCCCATCTTTGGGGTACCAAGTTGTAACAATTTTTGACCATTTCTGTCCTGGTTCTCTCAGCATGTGCCCAGTCCATTTCCATTTAAGGTTACTTGTTACATAGGATACATCCATTAGTTTTGTGTTATTTCTTATGGTGCTTCGTCTTATTTTGTCTTTCTTCTTTATGTTGAGAATACTTCTCTCTATGTTGTGTTGGCACACTTCTAGGGATTTCGTATTCTTTTGCGTTAAGGCCCATGTTTGGCAACCATAGGTCATGCTAGGGAGGATGCAAGAGTTAAACAGTTTACTTTTGCATTTTAGTGGGATATCTGGATTTTTCATAATCTCTTTCCATGACCAGTATTTTTTCCATGCAATACACACTCTGTTTTCTGTTTCCTTGTCATTCTGGTGTTCTGGGGAAATTATTTGTCCTAGATATGTGTATTCATTTACATATTCTATTGTGTTGTTGTTTATTGATAGCTCAATTTTTGTCCGTTTGTCATAAGTTTAGTTTTTTCTGTGTTGATTTCTAGTCCCACTTTTCTGCTTTCATAAGAAAGTTGTAACATTTCTTGCAAATCTTCTGTGCTTTCCGAGAGCAGTATGAGGTCATCGGCAAACCGCAAGTGGCTCAGCAACATTCCGTCTATTTTTAGACCATATTCGTTCCAGTTTAAGTTTCTGAATACTTGTTCTAAAGTTGCTGAGAACAATTTATAGTCATACTTGTTATGAACAAAATGCTGCACTTCATGATAAAAGCAAGCCGCTCTGCACAGTGATAGTAGGGACCAAACTGAGCGATTTGACCCGCAGCAGCGGCAGTTTCACCCCTTAGGAACATAGATGGCGCCACTTCTTTAAAAAATATTTCAAAAAATTCTACAAGCTAAACCAATGAACCGATTTAAATGTTTAATATCTCAAATGAAAGCGCATTATATACATTACTTTAAAAAAAATACTCAAAAAATATATACTCAATACTTTTGATAAAAACGGGAATTTTAAGTTTGTTTTTTTACTCGATTGATAGTTTTTACTTGATTTCTCAAAAAAATTGTATGGAATATGAATAGTTTAATGCATGTATATATTACTGAATAAATAACAAGTATTATAAAAAAAACCCGACACCGATATCTCTCATACTCTTCGAAATATGAAAGTTTGAATGTGAGTGTAAATTTCTTCAAGATATATTCCAAATAATTCTACAAGCTAAACTATTCGACCGATTTTAATGTTTAATATCTCAAATAAAAGCTCATTATATATACTACTTATAAAAAGATATTAAAAAAACATATACTGAATACTTTTGGCAAAAAACGGCATCTTAAGTTTTTTTTCTTACTCGATTGATAGTTTTTACTTGATTTCATAAAAAAAAATTATGGAACATGAATAGTTTAATAAATATATATATAGTACTGAGTATATAAAAGTATTACAAAAAAACCCGACACCGATACCTTTCATTCTTCGCGAAATATTTAAGTTCAATTATGCACGTTCTTACAAATAAATTCTTTAAAAGAAATCTTCAACCGCAGTAAGTGCACTGATTTTAATATTAAATGTGTCATATGAAAAGAAATCACCCAATTTATTTTAATAAATAAAAAAATTAATAAATAAAAACTGAATAAAGTTTTTTCCTGGTGCTGAACTACAAAAAAATATAACAAATCTAAAATTAGGAATTATTTTTATTTAAAGTGACTACATTTGTAAACAAAAAACTCAAATGTCCTCTTCGGGTTCACCGGTAGATGTAGAACTGAAAAAAAAAGTCGTTTTGAGAAGTACTCGTACCATTTCAATACTACAAAATCACCGATCATACATGAACTGGTTGCTGTAGATTACTGTTGGATAATTTTTGTGCCTGTAGATTCACTGTTGAATTATTTTTGTGCCTAGTTGATTACCATTAAACCTATAATTTTGTGCCAGACCTGTAATCAGTGGTCAGCATGCAAAATAACTCTGGATTGAAAATTACATTAACTTACTTTTGATTTGTACAGCCACCTTTGCATGATTTACACTGGGCTGTGCATGGTAAGCTGACGCGACGACACTCACAACGCATAGTTTCGCAGCCAGATTTGCAGCCACAATGGTCCAAGAGGCTTAATTTCGACCAAATCGCTGTAACTGCCGACCATTCCGGAGTCCAACTCTCTTTTTCCTCAGTCCATCCCTAAGAAGATGGACATGGTATGGAAACTTCTGGTTTCATAGCGTTTCCCCATATATGGCCCGCTTGGTAAGCCGCTCGAAGTGCATGTTTATAGAGAGCAGCTGATGTAGGTGGCAGGCTTGTCACAAGCTTGTTTTTTTTGAAGCAAACAAATATTTGTGAACTTCATTTACGTTTATGTGTTCCGTTTGGCCAAACAATAACACAAATCTAGGGTAACTTTATACTAAAATTAAAATATGTAGTTACACACCTGACAACTGACAAAATCAAAAACTTAAAAGTTGACATACTCCTATTTTCCCGTCTTTTTATAGTGGCCAGAGAAAGGCAGCTTGATCTGAACGAATTCTTGGAAGAATTCTTGAATTGTTGTACTGGAGTACGAAAACCAAATTTGTCCACCTTCGTTGTCAGTCAATGGAGGGCGTCGTTCAGGGAACAAATCTGATTTGGCCGAGAAATTAGAACCTGCCAACCCTGCCACCTACATCAGCTGCTCTCTATAAACATGCACTTCGAGCAGCTTACCAAGAGGGCCATATATGGGGAAACGCTCTGAAACCAGAAGTTTCCATACCATGTACATCTTTTTGGGGATGGACTGAGGAAAAAGAGAGTTGGACTCCGGAATGGTCGGCAGTTACCGCGATTTGGTCTCAATTAAGCCTCTTGGACCATTGTGGCTGCAAATCTGGCTGCGAAACTATGCATTGTGGGTGTCGTCGCGTCAGCTGGCCATGCACAGCCCAGTGTAAATCATGCAAATGTGGCTGTACAAATCAAAAGTAAGTTAATGTAATTTTCAATCCAGGGTTATTTTGCATGCTGACCACTAATTATAGGTCTGGCACAAAATTTTAGGTTTAATGGTTATCAACTAGGCACAAAAATAATTCAACAGTAATCTACAGCAACCAGTTCATGTATGATCAGTGATTTTGTAGTATTGGAATGGTACGAGTACTTCAAAACGACTTTTCTTTTTCAGTTTTACATCTACCGGTGAACCATATAATTTGACATCACCTAATAATAATTAGTTGCCCTTTTATTTTTGTATTTAATACACTGACAATTATCTGATTCAATTCGGCTTATATGTATAAAAACTACTAAATTGACCTACTTTTATATTATACACATAGATTTAAGATTAGACCCTAAGTATGCATGTATTATTGCTATGCCCCCACGGGGTCCATGTGGTCCAAGAATTTGTAATACCTATAAAACCATGGTTGCAATAAATAAATATGAACCCGAAGAGGACATTTAAGTTTTTTGTTTACAAATGTAGTCACTTTAAATAAAAATAATTCCTAATTTTAGATTTGTTATATTTTTTTTGTAATTCACCACCAGGAAAAAACTTTATTCAGTTTTTATTGATAATTTTTTTATTTATTAAAATAAATTGGGTGATTTCTTTTCATATGACACATTTCATATTAAAATCAGTGCACTTACTGCGGTTGAAGATTTCTTTTAAAGGATTTATTTGTAAGAACGTGCATAATTGAACTTAAATATTTCGTGAAGAATGAAAGGTATCGGTGTCGGGTTTTTTTGTAATACTTTTATATACTCAGTACTATATATATATTTATTAAACTATTCATGTTCCATAATATTTTTTTTAAGAAATCAAGTAAAAACTATCAATCGAGTAAGAAAAATAAATAAAAAGATGCCGTTTTTTGCCAAAAGGGTTCAGTATATGTTTTATGATTATTTTTTATAAGTAATGTATATAATGAGCTTTTATTTGAGATATTAAACATCGAAATCAGTCAAATAGTTAAGCTTGTAGAATTTTTTGAAATATATTTTGAAGAAATTTACACTCACATTCAAACTTTTATATTTCGTGAAGTATGAGAGGTATCGGTGTCGGGTTTTTTTTATAATACTTGTTATTTATTCAGTAATATATACATGCATTAAGCTATTTATGTTCCATACATTTTTTTTGAGAAACCAAGTAAAAACTATCAATCGAGTAAAAAAAAAACTTAAGATGCCGTTTTTTGTCGAAAGTAATCAGTATATATTTTTTGAGTATTTTTTTAAAAGTAATTTATATAATGAGCTTTCATTTGAGATATTAAACATTTAAATCGGTTCATTGGTTTAGCTTGTAGAATTTTTTGAAATATTTTTTAAAGAAGTGGCGCCATCTCTGTTCCTAAGGGGTGAAACTTGCGCTGCTGCGGGTCAAATCACTCAGTTTGGTCCCTACTAGCACTGTGCAAAGCGGCTTGCTTTTATCATGAAGTGCAGCATCCGGGCAAAAAATGGCCATAACAAGTATGACTATTAGGTGATAGTGGCTCTCCTTGTCTCACTCCTTTCTTCAGTTTGAATTCCTCACCTACTGTTTCTAGTTTTATTTTAGCTGTTATGCAGAAGTATATATTGCTGATTATTCTTATGTATTTATTCTGGACGTTTTGCATTTTCAGCGCTTCCCATATATAGTTGTGGAGCAAAGAGTCGAAAGCTTTGCTGTAGTCTATAAAAGCTAGGTAGGTATTATAAAGAAAACATATTTATTCAATCTTTAAAGTAATAACATATTTGACATAGTAAACTTCTTATGTCGTCTGATCTAAACACTATATCTTAAGATTACACAGGGACTTCCGGTTCGAGCGCCATCTTGATAGTTAGCATCGTGATTAATTACTTTGTTTTTTGCTCATTAATATTGTTTAAAGTGTAATATCGATAGCTTATTATACAGTGTAGTGTGCAGTGAATGGAGAATTAATTATGAAGCGCGTTTAACCACCATCTTGGAGTCAACGGCCGGTAGTCCACGTGCTTCTTGTAAAGTCTAGCTATCGATTTACAAGAGCTAACAAATCACCGTACACTGTCTTGTACAACCGTACAATTTTTGTCGTTTTTAAACCTCTTAATACCTTGATACTGGCGAAATAGTCCCACTGGGCTGAAGCCATAATTTTAAAAGAAGAAGAAGAAGATTACACAGTGTATTAAAATAACTGTTCTTGTTCCTCATGGATGGACAAGCTAAAATCCAGTCTTTTAGGCATTATTAATCTGGGATAAGGGTATAAGTCAGTTGCGGATACCATCAACAAGGAAAATAATATAGAAAAATACGTTTACATAAAGAGAAAAGTAATAATAGATATCAGTCGATAATACTTAACGACTCATACTCGTAACATATTTTTTAAGGCAAGTATTTTGGAGTTAATCAAGAAAGGGCCAGCAATACATATTGTTGGCGATTGTTTAAACCGGTAACACAAATCCGCCTGGCTGTAAATCGCTTTACAAATTGATATTTAACGATCTAGTCCAGTTGGAAGTTAGCCATGTTATTGGCTTCCGTGGACCACGCAGCGAATCGAGAGCCATCCATCTCCCTGGCGTGTTGGTTGCCCGCTGTCAACGTATGTCGCTGGCCTCCAATGGCCCCTCCACAGTCAGGGCAACGCGACAGCTGCATGGCGCCGCCGCACTCTCCGATGCAATAGAAGTGCCCGTTGGGACACTTGTACCAGTGCCCCGCCTTCAAACCTATCGCTCGCACAACCATAGCGCGTTCCTCTTTGCTAGCGATGCCCGATAAATCCACAACCTTTTCTAGTTTCTTCAAACATTTTACAGCTTTTTCTTCGTCATACACAGTCCAGGTTAAAACAGCCTCTTTTGCAGTTTTTGTCATTTCCAGCACCTCCGGGTTCGTCGCATTTTTGCTTAATCCAAGAATCTTAGCCAGCTGAACGATTGAATTCATACGCTTCAACTCTTTTCCGATGTCAGCTTGTTGTTGTTGGCTTATCTTCTGTTTACTCGCCACGAGAACCCTGCAGATCATTATTACCTGACCTTGCATTTCAGGTTTAAGTTCAGTTAAGTTCTCAGCAATATATTTTGTGTAGTACTGTCCTACATTGTCTAGTAAATCCAAGTAGGTGTGATACATATCCAAATGGAGAACTGATAGTCTCTTGTTTCCTTTTCCGACAGCATTTCGTAATGCCTTGTATGCAGACTCCCAATGTCTATTTCCTAAAACAAATACACAAAATTGGTTTGTTTTAATTTGAATTAGAGTTAAGTACGTAACTATCTATGTTATATAAAATAGAACTGAAATGTAGACGTAAAGTACCTACGTCGTTTGGTAAAAAATGCCCAGTATGTTAATATTAATTAGGTACTAACTACTATTTTTAACTTAATATATTTTATTAAATTAATTCCACAAAACAACATTAGAATTAAGTAATACAGGGTTGACAAATTCACATCCGCAACGTAGGCTTCGTCATGGGTACAACCATAAATCGGCAACAGGCGTCGTCATTACACACAAACAATAAAGCTATCCGCAACAGGCTTCGTCAATATCCCTTATGCTAATAATTATTACAAAGTCATTTTAAAGGACCGCCCCGAATCGCATCGGGCCCAAAAGTTCCCATCACGCTAGCAGCGTTTCCACGTTGTATAGCCAACGAAATCCCCTGTACCAGATACGACCCGACTTAATCAGTTTCAAATCAGTCCACTTTCTAAAGATTTTAAAAGATTAAAAATATTGTATTTACCCATGGCCAGCTTCTGATTTTTTACTACATGTATAACTTTTACAAGAAGTTCCTTTAGCATTGTGGACCTTTGCCGTTCAGTCCCATAAACTTTTTCTTTTATTGGATTGATGTCATTCTTCAACAATTGGTTTACCATGTCTTTGTACCGATAAGTATTGATAATGGGTTCACGGCACCATGGACATGTTTTTATTCGAATGGTTTCGTTTTCGCACTTCATTAAAGTATCCAGGGTATCGACATCAAACATGTGGGGACAATCCTGTAGCTGGATTAACCTGCAAATTAATTTAAAATATCAGCAATAGTTAAGGAGGCAATTTATTTTCGGCAACATACTCATACAAGAATTGATGCATTTGCATACTTAGCGTCATCTTCGTAGGGATCGCCAAGCAGGTCGGTGGGGAAGCCCTCGGGGTCGCAGAGGCGGCAGGCCGGCGGGCAGGGCTCGCCGCAGAGCCCGCGGCACGGGTGGCCGCACGCCAGCGAGAGCGGACACGCGACCGAGCACGGCGCTCGGTCACACGGCGCGCCGCAAGTGCGCTTGCACGACGAATGCTCGCACGAGCGACCGCACGGAGTCTCCTGCACATACAATCGTATGTCATAATACGACATTATTAAATACTATTAGGCCAGGATTACACTTGTAAGTTTTTCTTACGTAAGTAGGGACAAAGCTATTTGCTAGAATGAGATAACGATATTCATATCTCATTCTGTAGTATAGCTGTGTCCCTACTTACGTAAGTAAAACTTACAAGTGTAATCCTGGCCTTTTAGGTAAGTTCGACATTACATAGTTGACATGAGCGAACGAACGTACTGTGCAAGGCGTGCAAGGTGCGCCACACGGCCTGCCGCATGTTGAATGCGGACACCTGACCGCGCAGCTCCGGCGGCACGGCGGACAAACCTGGTTGCACGACTCCTCGCATCTGAAATACGAGAGGTCATGAGTCAAGCTAGGGGAAGTCTGCCGAGATCAAGTACAAACGGGGGTGTGTACCTGTGCCCGCAGATGTTGAGCTGGTGGCAGCGCGCGGCGCAGGGCTGGTGCAGGCGGCCCTGGCGGCAGCCGGCGCACGAACCGCCGCATACGTGGCCACAGCGGAGCAGGGCACCGCACGGTGCTTTGCAGTATGAAAGAATTTTTGCTACCGACGCAGTCCCTAAACACATAAGAAAGCCGCATTAGTTAGTGTACCTACGGCTTCAGTGGCGAACGTCTAGCGGCGGGTCGGCAAAGGGATTTGAGCAGCGTGGACTGAGGCCACTGGCATACGCTTGCATTGTTAAGAGGAAGCCGCGCCGGACGCTGTCCTGATGTCTTCTTCGCTGCCGCTCGAGCGTCTATACGCATTGGTCGCGTGTAGGAACAAAATTGAATTGTTATGTACACTTCTGCATACACATTTGTATGCAGGGGTGCCAAGCTGATAATTTTGCTGACTGTACTTAAGTAGGTATTTCGAGCAGTAATATGTGATTAAACCAAATAATAACACTTAATAATGAGATAATTATTACATACGCAACGCATAAGTGGCTCCTCTGGTGTTGCTTATGTCCATGGGCGGCGATGACTGCTTCCCATCAGGCGGCTCGTCTGCTCGTTTGCTTCATATTACATAAAAAAAACGTAAAAACTGAATAATACCAGTTTGGACGGCATGATGCACGTTGCAGGGAAGCCGGACCTTGTGGCCGCAGGGTGCCTCGTAATTGTCGTCTGTAATTTTGGTACATTTTGACTGGTGATCTGGAGTAGGCTCTTTTTCGCACTCGATTTTTATTTCATGGTTACAACTAGGTATCGTCTTCGTCACCTGAAAAAATTTAAATAAAGAAAATATTAAGCAATTTTCTTACTATCAGTTATCTGATACGTTCATGAATACCTATTTATATTGTGATCTAAGTCGGATTTGATTTTCCATTTAATTTATTATGTTTATATGGTCAGGTGGGGTAAATATAAAACAAGGGTAAAAATAAGACTAAGTTTTTAACACTCAAAAACTTGTTCTATTTCATTCCTATTCCATTTAAAAAGAAGCCTTATGTGTAGACTTATTTTTAAATGGATGCATGAGGATAATATCCAAAAATACAATATGGTCACACACATTATGTTGTATCTTTGTTCGTTTGAAAAAAATATAGTTAAAAATGATTACCATTTCCTTGCAATCCCCACATTTCTCGAAGCACAGATTCTTGCAGTGGTGGCCGCAGGGCAGCGAGCGCGAGCACTTCTCCCGGCAAGGATCTGCATTTACGTCCTTGCAGCACGGAACTTTCTTCAAGTGACCACAATCAGACCTTTTTTTCACAATCTGCAGAAAAAATATTAAATGTTCACAATATCACAGTCAATTAATCATTTGCATTTGTCGCGTAATCAGCCGTCGTTTATTTCGACTTTTGTTGCAATTTATTTAACCCTTTGATAGCCAAAGACGTCAACTGACGCGCGTGGTTACAGCCTAATATTGGGCTGACGCGACATTCTTGCATTTCGATAAGGTTCACGATGACGCGCCGCGTACACGATAGCGTGTTATTATTATCAATCGAAACACATTTACATATATTATTATTAGCGGAAGATAGGAGGTGGAGGGTCAGGAAGAACATGGAGATAGGAGAACTGATATCCGAACCCAACATTATTGGAGAGAGGCTTTAGTGTCTCGGACACTTGGAGAGAACGGGAGAGGATCGTGCCGTGAAGAAAGCGTACTTGGGACAACCAAATGGAAGACGCGCGATTGGACGCCCTAGGTACCGCTGGAACGACGTAGTTGCCCAAGACCTGCTCAACCTCGGCCATGGCGACTGGCGAGAGCTATCGCAAGACCGACAGGCATGGCGTGATCTGGTGTCGGAGGCCGACTCACTTTGGGTCGTTGCGTCACCGTAGTAAGTAAGTAGTATTATTATTGCACACTTAAGAACAATGTAAAAAGCACATTTTTTATGAAATGTTCAGTATATAATCTGTTTTCATTGTTATTGAGTGTAGAAACATTGTCTAATAACGTAATAACATACCCGGACGTAGCACTGGACACATTCTTCCCAGCATAAACGGGGGCACTTATGTTCACCGAAATCACCATCCAAATTAGCCGTGCAACCTTCCTTCACTTTTGGACACGGCTTCCTGCATATGTACTATAAGAACATAATAATTAAAATAACTTACACCTAATCAAGAAACAAAGGATCTTCATTCATTTTCATTAGGATATATTAAATGCAGAAGATCATATGTGATCTTAATCGGTGTAAACTTAGCTAAGACGGACTCCACCTACGACACGTCACTCACTAACGTAACGTACCTATACGCTACATCAAGTTGAGGTCTTGATCGATCCTTAAAATACTGTGAGTCGTTGTGTGAGCAAAGAGTACCTACTCATGTAGGGATATGTGTTGGTATACCATGTCAAAAGGAAAAAAATAAGCTTATAGTATTTTTCAGACCGCTGGGTTTGGTGACAGAATGCATAAAATGTATAACCATAACTGCATAAATTGTATTGGGGTGATAGCTATCACCGTTTCCAAGCTATAATGTTAAAATTAGTATAATGGTTGAATAAACTTGAATAAGTATAAGATATAGACAGCTTACGCGCTCGTGGTCCGGGTCATTATTTACGTGACATTTTCTGAGGCAAACGTGACCGCAATTGAGTCGATTAGTGCACTTTTCCTGGCACCTCACGTCAGATATCATCATGTAACACTCTCCAACAAACTGCAAAGTTAACGTAATATTTAACTGAATCCTGAGTTTTCTCACAGGCAACTAAGTGGGACAAAATTAATACTAAATTAACCTCATGACCACAGTCTGGCAAAGTGACAGTAACAGACTCCAAGCACCGGATGTAAGGATCGCTAGGGTCCATGAAGCACTTCAAAGTCATATTGTGTCCACATGGAAGCGCTTTATTGACAAGTTGCTGGCACGGCTGACATTTTTTAGCACACTTAAAAGGGCACTTGTGATCTTCTCTTTCGCAGATTTTCCTGTAATATTCAAAAATACAAGCGGTCAATATTCAGTAATCTATTCCAAGAGGGGAAACGAATAACGTAAGTATCGCTTTTGGTTGGAAACCGTAGGACGGAAGCCGTGCTCCGGACGGAAGCGTCCCGTACCTTGGAGGCCCGTCGAGAGTGAACTACGAGCGGTCGGGCTGAAGTGGAGCGAGGCCAGAAGGGTCGCTGAAGATAGGAGGACGTGGCGCGAGCTTGTAAAGGCTCTCTGCACCTCTGGGGTGCAGAGAGCCTCCAACCAGGGTCAGTAAACTTTTGATCAGAAATATAATTTTAGGAAAAGTTTTTACTTATGACAGTTAATATCGTACCTTTCACATGTTTTTGTGCATTGTATAATTTCATGAACCAGGTCATACGTGTGGCAGATGCGTGGGCAGGGATGCCCGCACGGTAGGTTGTATTTGCAGTTCAGTAGACAGCCGCCTTCGGGAACTTTATTGAAGTCATCCACTGATGTAATCTAGAAAATATATACTTCTGTAAAACACATTACATAAATTAAGATAAAAAAATATAAAAGAGAAAAATTAATCAAACCATTGTGATTTCTTCACTGTGGTTTTCACATCTCAGTCTCAAAGTTGTTCCTAGAGATCCATTACTCTCCAATGTCGTAGCAATATTGGTCCACAGAACCGATTTTCCTTTGAGCAGTTCGATGTTTCCAAATATGAATAAGCCTGAAAATGTAATAACTAAACAATAGTTTCTTTTAATTATGGCACGTCTTAAGACTGCTATAATACCTATATCAGGCAATGCATAGAGTATGAACACAAGTTAATGTCGTATAATTATCGTCATCAAGTAGACAACTACCAACTAATCAGCGAAGTAACGGAAACCACAGGTATGCGTGTCAATGTCCTACCTTCTCTGGCCCTGGACAAGGCGACGCAGATCCTGTTCTCGGTGCCCAGGAAGCCGATGCTATCGTTGTCATTGTTGCGCACCAGCGAAAGCAGGATTATCTTCGACTCCTCGCCCTGGTAGTTGTCCAAGACTGTGATCTTCACGTTTGAGAGATTTGCGTAGTACGGCCGTTGCTACAAATAAACAATGTATATCAATTTTGTAGTAGAGCTTACTCTTAGAATTTATAGTAGGTATAATTATTGGCTTCTAACTTTTCGCATGTAGAACATCTGGCCTGAGTAGGCGGCGAGAATGGTGACTTCTTCGGGAGCGTAGTCTTGTTGCATCAAGTAGTTTGCCAGACGGAGCACCAAGTCTGCTTCCTGGCTGTTTGTACGACTTGAGCTGTCGTCTTCGCTCTGTAAAATATGTTTAGAAAAAAAAATACCATAAATTGGAAGGCTTAGCTTATTGCTAAACAAATTGTACTAGCGGTTACGGCGATATTTGCATCGAAAGCTGTACTTGATAAAGAAAGCAAGCCGCTTTGCCCAGTGATACTAGGGACCAATCTGAATGATTTCATCCGAGGAAACACAAATTTCATCCACTAGAATTCAAGATGGCGGACCTTTTCCAAAATGGCGGCTGCAAAATTTTAAAAAATTGTAGACACAAAACGGGTGCACCGATTTTAGTGATTGATATATCAATCAATTCGTATTGACACCTGTAATCGGAAAAAAATATACCATGTAAGAAATTAAAGATGGCAGCCGAATATTAAGAAAATTATGTTTTTATTTTTTTCCTTCTACTGAAAATAACAACTAAATGTTCTATAGTATGGTCACATATTCTTTCATTTAAATGAAACCTGATAATATTAGCTACAAAATAAAATAAAAAACTTGACAATCCGTTGAGTAGTTTTTTAACTATACGCATTACAAAAAGCGCGTAACACCCGTCCGAAACGACCCCGTCGCATCAAAACTGACAACTTTGATGATATTTCTTTATATTTAAAGGTAAAAAAAGAAAATAATGCATATTTACTTTATTTATTGAGCTATAAATAAATGTATTGCCGCTTATTATTTGTGACGTTCCACGGAAAAAGGAACCTTATGGAGGCTGGCGCTTACGTCTTGATTCATATATCAATTACTAAAATCGGTGCACCCGTTTTGTGTCTACAATTTTTTTAAATTTTGCAGCCGCCATTTTGGAAAAGGTCCACCATCTTGAATTCTAGTGGATGAAATTTGTGTTTCCTCGGATGAAATCATTCAGATTGGTCCCTAGTATCACTGGGCAAAGCGGCTTGCTTTCTGCATAAAGTGCAGTTTCATTTTGCTAACCGCTATAGCTAAAAGTGTTTATCTAAGTAATCTGGTTTCAGTGTCACAGAAAAAATAATGTAAATAATGAAGTCGGGATCAGTAAAATCCGCAGCAAAATCCTAAGTCCGGTTGCTTATTGATCTCTATTCGCAAAGATAGATATAACTCCGTAATAGATGGATACAGTCTAAGGAAAACACTGCCTCGAAAATCACGAAAATTTGATTCTCGATCAGATGGCGCCACTAGTTTTGGCCTACTCTCGTATAGAGGGCGTTGACGGTTTCGTTCGTTATTTATAATTTTAACGCATATCAGTGAAAGAACATGGGTCAAAATCATATAAAAATAATTAATGCAAATAAAACAATCATTTATCCATATTTAAATACATTTTAACGTATTTTTATAAATCTTCATTTTTAGTTTTAAAGTATGTCGATAGATGGCAGTGAATTTACAGTGGTTACAAAACTTACTATGACAGTACCGCTCCATCTTATTATATCCTCTTTGCTATTCGGTTTGAAAGGATAGGATGACTTTGAAGACCGGTATGGCCTAGTGGGTAGTGACCTAGTGACCCTGCCTATGAAGCAGATGGTCCTGGGTTCGAATCCCGCTAAGGGCATTTATTTGTGTGATGAGTACATATATTTGTTCCTGAGTCATGGATGTTTTCTATTTATTTAAGTATTTGTATATTATACATATCGTTATCTGAGTACCCACATCACAAGCCTTATTGAGCTTACCGTCCGTGGGACTTAGTCAATTTGTGTAAGAATGTCCCTATAATATTTACTTATTTATTATTTATGTTTATAATGACTTCACCTGTTCCCTGTAGTCGTGCGAAAAGAAGAAGAGATTGTGCGCGACGCCGCGCACGGGCGGGAAGTCCTCGACGGAGCGGTGGTTCTGCAAGTCGGAGTAGATGATGGGCGACACGAGCGCGGCGATCTCGGGTCGCATGCGATGCTGCACGCCGAGCCGGCGGCTGTGCACGCCGTTGCGGATCATGCGCTCGAACAGCGACACTTCGAGCTGGTAGTGCCGCGCCAGCCGCAGGTACGCCGCCGACGGCCGCAGCTGCTGGTGATCTCCTGCACACAACAATAACCGTTACCTCAACTGTTCCATAAACACGCTTACAAGTACAACAAGAAAGATGTCAAGGAATTCAACACAAACATACCAATGAGAATCAAATGTTGACAACTTTTCGTGAGAGACGTCACTATATGCGATTCCAGTACTTCAGCGGCCTCCTCTACCACAACTGAAAACCACACATTACACTGACATTAATATCCAGATAACAACCCCATATGTGCTCATGAATGTATATGGCTAACTACCTATTGGTGGAGCTATTGCTACCAGCAACTTTCGGAGTCTCGCTGCCCCACTGGTGGTCATTCCAACGACTCTGGTTTTCTTTAATACTGCCAGGTCGACCATCATCCTAGCCTCTTCGTACGCCACTGCTGAAGATTGCAAATTCACCTGAAATAATACACGAAACAGGTGAATTGAACTTGACCTTCATTTGACTTGTTTGGATATTGAAGTGACAGCACCCTATGACAGTTTTTCTTGGAAGCACCAAATTTAATATGGAGAAGGCGTAGAATACTGACCTCTTTTGTTTTAATCTTTTTCTTTACATCATCCATAACTACGTCTGCCCATTTAAAGTATAATGCCCAACGTTCTACAAGGGGAACGGAGGTTAAATCTTGTTCCTCGGTGATAGGAAATCTTGGAGTTCGAGAATGG
Source organism: Cydia strobilella (assembly GCF_947568885.1). Taxonomy (NCBI): domain Eukaryota; kingdom Metazoa; phylum Arthropoda; class Insecta; order Lepidoptera; family Tortricidae; genus Cydia; species Cydia strobilella. The sequence continues at coordinate 7,556,762 of NC_086052.1, forward strand.
TATACCAGCATATCCTAAAGACAAATATCTAAAGTCAAAGAATAAATAAAGAAAATAATAAAATGTAAAATAATAAATAGGTAAAGAAAATACAGTTGCAAGTTTCACGAGAAGTGAGAAAAAGAGGGACAAATTTATACAATTTAATTTATAATGGCGTATAGTTGTTTGGTTAGCCAGTGTAGCCACTCTCTACGAAGCGACAGAGAATGAGAAAGGGACCATTTATTTCCAGTTTGAGTAGTTTTACTTCCAGTTACAGACTCACTTTAAAACGTTTTACTTCCGAATGCAGATGACATATTTCTTCGTCTAACTCTCTTAATACATGACGTGGGCATCCTTGGTTTTGTAGATCTTGATACTTTCTAATGAGCGTTTTGATTTCTCTCTCGTTATCAGGCAGCGAGAAAGATGTGGTAATGTTAATAAATTCTTTTCGATTTTCATCTCTTCGAATAACATCATCATCCTTTCGTATCTCATCATCTTTTCGAATTTCACCTTCCTCTACATAGTCTAAATCATCAAAAAAGAGTTCATCTCTGCCAAATATGTCGTAGTCGGTGTCTATGTCAGCGTCCACGCTTGCGTATTGTTCCTCGGGAACTACATTGCCAATTTCTTGTTCTAATAATGCTTGTTCTATATCAATATCATCTACTTCTTCAAAAAGCCAATGTTTCAAAGTGTCTTTAATACCACTTCCCCTATAAAAGATCTCAAGGATTTTACACTCTTCGTTGTATGCTGCCACAGTTTTATAGCTTAACACTTCCGAGTACAACTCATCAGCTCGGGATTTTTCGTATTCTAATGCATTAATTTGCATTTTTAAGTCGATTCTCCGTTCATGGTAATAACCGCTGTTAATTTGCGTGCTTCGTAAGCTATTTATATTAAATTGGTGTAACGTTTCGTTGCGTGACCTGCCCCCGATGCGGGCTAAAGAATGAGTGAGCGGCAACAGAGCTTCTAAAAATTGATCAAGGGCATGATTCGTGTAGCATATGACAAGCATGCAACATTTGTCTTTAGGGAATGGCGCGTTTCTAAGCAGGGTTTCCGCGACTTTGACTCCGAGAAACGTTTTACCGGTGCCCGGCGGGCCCTGAATCACGGCGTACTCGTGGGTGAGAGCCAGTTTGTAGGCTTCGTATTGGGTGCTGTTTAACCCTAGCTCTACATCCGATGGCCAAGTATCATCTTGAAGAACAGTAAAGACCTTACGGAAATCATGTTTTGTTTGTACTTTATAAACAGTATCCGGAGTGAGATATGCTGGTTTCTCTGGAACTTTCTGCAAGTGATATTTTAAGAAAAAGGTAAAAAAATGTAGGAACGATCAACGATCATCAGATCAAACAAAACAAAATAATAAAACTGCTATATTATATGTTATGCACACGAAAATATCCACAGGCATTCTAAAAAACCGGACAAGTGCGAGTCGGACTCGCTCACCGAGGGTTCCGTACTTTTTAGTATTTGTTGTTTTATAGCGGCAACAGAAATATATCACATATGAAAATTTTAACTGACTAGCTATCGCGGTTCATGAGATACTGTCTGATGACAGACAGACAGACGGACAGAGGAGTCTTAGTAATAGGGTCCCGTTTTTACCCTTTGGGTACGGAACCCTAAAAACGCTTACTTAGTTTTTGTCTGTCTCTAGACAACATTTAACTAGGTACCTACTCACTTGTAAATCAATAATATATTTGCTCATCGACAGGTGCTCCGGGAAGCTGGGATCCTGTAGAGCTTTCAGCACGTGATAGTAAGGCTCGAAGTAAACTTCGCACTCTATCATGATATAGGCATCGTCGTTGTACATATTGGAATCCATTGTCAAATTCACAATATTGACAGGTAACTGTAACAGAGAGTCACAAAACTCACAAATTATTAGTGTATTAACAATCTTAGGGTGATAGGGTCGGTTGCACCAAATTGTTTGTCATCGTTAAAGAGTTCGCCAAATTTTATTGTATGGAAAGGTTTATGGTAAGCTGCCGCGGCGCGCCGGGTGACGTTAATCAGTATGTCAAGTGCGGATGGTGCAACTGGCACTTAGGGTACACTTGACGATTCTGCTTTTTTAGGCCGATAAGGATCTAATCAAGATCTAAAGTAGACGTCAGAGTGCTCAGTACTGTCAATAATTTATGGTCGAGGTTGCGAACTGCATCGCAGCCAGTGTGTGTTAGTTTTAAGATTTTTTATATATATATATTTTTTTTATTAATTCAAAAAATTTACACAGCATTACAGCGAACTAATACACTGAGAAATAATAACACGTATGCTAGTTTTAAGGTATTTATCTATGTGCCAATATTAGTGCCCTGAAAATAAACATTTACAGTACATATGGTGCTACTTTCTCGCCCCATAAAATTAAAATCATGATAAAAAAGCACTGCCTGAATATTTAAGTTAACCTCATAATTGTTATATATAGCATATTATACGTGTTAAATAAATAAATAAATAGTAATAATATAAATGTAATAGAAATATTAGAATTAAGACCATACTTAGCATACAATCTATTAGAATGTAGATTAGGCTAAGTCTGTAAATAGTCTTTGTAATCTTTTTTGAAATAAACAGTTTAAATTTTAATTTTTTTTTTTTACTAGTGCGTAAAAGAGCACTTTTCAAGCATATGTCGAAAGTGGGTAAATATGTACTGTAAAACGTTGTACGATACACTTGCGAATAGGTAATTCCCAACTCGTGTCGATTTAAAACACTCCATGCGGTCGCGTTTTAATTTATCGCCACTCGTTTCGGTTCTGGCGGAGTACGTCACATTCGGAGTACGTCACTTTCTGAGTATGTCACTTTGGAGTACGTCACTTTCTAAGTAGGTCACTTTCGGAGTACGTCACTTTCTGAGTACGTCACTTTTTTTTGTTCCATCGCCCACACTGTTAACTGTACATCTTTGGACCTTATGCCTTCTGTATACAGTATGGAATTCTCTACCAATCAGCCGTAAGGCCAAACAGAGATTGGTATTGAGGTCGGGAAAATTTGGAAGCTACACCACCCAATTCGTTCTTTATCTTCTGTGGATTCGGATTTCCCCTCAGGGTCCAAAAACACTTTGTAGGTATGTCAGATATAAAAGCGACCGTATGTCGTACAGCTAATCTGGTTACTGGTATACATTTTTCGTGCAGGTATATTGAAAAAAAAGAAAATGAAAAAAATGTTAGTAAAACACATAATGCTCATTGGATCGAACATGCATTGACATCCAGTGAGTTGTGAGAGGGCTGTCAACCCTTTCCGCAATCACCCTCAGGAGAGTGTTGACGGGGACGCCACCCTCTTACGCAGCACTGCGTGGAAGCCGTCTGTGCTCCACTCGGTGAACATTCCTGACGCATTGCAGGGCCAGGGCAGCCCCAACAAACCCCTGAAGGCGTTGTTGTACTGGACACGCAGAGCACTAAAAGTCTTTTTGGTGTAGTTGCCCCACAGATTGCACGTGTACAGGTTTTTATATTATACTGTTAAATCGTAGTATACATTACCTACAAACAGCAACACTCCTTATTACAAATAGCATAAGGTCCACCGATGTACAGTAAACAGTGTGGGCGATGGTACTAAAAAAAAACCGGCCAAGTGCGAGTCGGACTCGCGCACGAAGGGTTCCGTACCATTACGGAAAAAACAGCAAAAAAAATCACGTTTGTTGTATGGGAGCCCCATTTAAATATTTATATTATTCTGTTTTTAGTATTTGTTGTTATAGCGGCAACAGAAATACATCATCTGTAAAAATTTCAACTGTCTAGGTATCACGGTTCATGAGATACAGCCTGGTGACAGACAGACGGACGGACAGACGGCCAGACGGACAGCGGAGTCTTAGTAATAGGGTCCTGTTTTTACCCTTTGGGTACGGAACCCTAAAAAAGTGACGTACTCCGAATCCGAAAGTGACCTACTCAGAAAGTGACGTACTCAGAAAGTGACATACTCAAAAAGTGACGTATTCCGAATGTGACGTACTCCGCCCGAACCCTCGTTTCGAATCTCCTCTTTTCCGCACTTGTATCGTAAATAACTATTTCATTTCAATAGAGGTGACAGCGTGTCAATAGCACGTCGAGCACTAGGACGTTTATCTTAGTGCGCTGTTTCTCATTTTAACTTTGGCTAGCGTGGTTTCGCGCTCTTCGGTTAAGATATGTACATCCTCATAGCTAATGGATGATGAACTGATAGGTACTTGTTGTCCAAATATGAACTCTTTTAAGTACTGTACATCCATGGAACAAAATAAGAAGCATCATACTCATGATCATCAGCTTCATGTTTGCTATTGTAAAATCTCTCTATACTGCACCTGTAATATAGAGTTGTGTTGTGTTCCTGCCGATGAGTAAGGTTGCAGAGCTCAACGAGGGAGAGGAGTGTTAGGGTCGGCAACGCGCATGTAACTCCTCTGGAGTTGCAGGCGTACAGTCACCAGCATAAATATATGACTGTGGGCAGCCGTGCAAAAATATCTGAACCTCCATTGGAGCCATAAGTATATGACGACATCAACTCCGTAAAAATATGTGATGCTTTTTGGCCAGCAAAAACATCGTTACTCTGTATCCGCATAAATATCGGATCCGGTCGTTTAAAAATATTTGATTACTTATAAAAATCAAAATTATGTGACATAGGCTACGGAGACTGCTTAACATCAGGCGGGCCGTATGCTTGTTTGCCACCGACGTAGTATAAAAAAAATAGAGGGATAATAACACATTCACCGCTGAGCTACGGTCGTAGTGATAACATGGGTTTCCAGGTATGTAACGAAAATGCTTTGTAGAGGCTTATTGATTAGCGCTGAATGGGTTTTAACTCATAAGCAAGTACAAAAATTTTTTGTGATACATCTCTATATTTTCGTACCTGTCTCTTGCGCAGGAATTTTTCATCGCGTTCCAAGATAGTGCCGACGAGAAAGCTCTTGCAGTGGTCTTTGGTAAACAACACGAGGGACCCAAACAGGAACCGTTTGCTGTGCGCCCAGTTCACTTTATTTATCATCTTCATAATGCCCTCGTCAAGCAATACGATAGAACCAACTTTCTGATTGGAAACGTAGGGTTCCAAAAATTTCACGTTTCGGTACACACTGAAAGAAAGCATCTTAAAGCGACTAGCAAGAACTTGCATGCAATTTTCATTACATTGCGGTATCTGATAAACATTTTGAATGCAGTTTACCTTAGTTGTCAGCAACGTAACGTAAATTGCATGCAAGTTCTTGCTAGTCTAAACCTAGCTTAAGAATGATAGTTAAATAGGTTAGTGAGAGTTAAAAAAAGCTTATAATAATAAGCTTCTTTTTACTATCATGGTATCTACGAAATTTAGAACGATGGGTCAGTAATTATAGTAAGTATAATATTCTAAAAACATCCTACAATTAAAAAAATACAATAATTTGTCTATTTTGCACAATTACCTACATATTTAAAAATAGTGTCATCGAATCGTCTTACCGTATGTGATCGTATTTTCGTTTCTTCGGTTCTTCAATATATTGGTCTGTGGAATAATACAAAAATAACTTAAGCCAATCGATAAACGAAGTCTGACAGATGTAGGTGCCTAGCTGTAAGATTCCTTGTAGGTACTTATTCGTATTACATACATTAATGGGAATGGTACTACTGAATAAAATCTATAACTAATAACTAACCAAAATTAGTAACTAACATAATTGTGTTGAATATATTATATTTAATCGACACTCAGTCCTCATGTTGGCACCTACATACTCCTTTAGATGGGTTTGTAGAGTAAAACTTACGTATCCCTTCTCTGAGCGGTCCGAAGCAGTCCTCGCGCAGCAGGCGGAACTGCACGTCCAGGTAGTGCTCCACGTCCGCGTACGCGCCCTCCACCACGTTGGGCCGCAGGAACGGCCGCCGCTCCAGCAGCTCCGCGCCCGAGGGCAGCACGCTAAGCTCACGGAAGCTTTCCGGTGGCTGATCATTTTCATTTGTTTTCCGTCTCTTTTGTACTTGTTTCTGTAATTTGAAAAGAATCGGCAGATGTTTAGGTGTTCAATTATTTATTCCAACACCGATAAAATATGATGAGTTTTAGTAATTTTTCATTCTTACTTCCCCCTCATTGCAGACTTTGATGCTGTCTCGTATATTGGTCACTCTTGCCGTGTATTCCTCCGGCAGCTCAAACCCTTGCTTCTCCTTCAATCCCTCCAGACAACTCTTGCTCGTAGCCTCGATCAGCGCGCGGCACTTTTGCACCGCCGTCGACGGCGATACGGTTATAAGACACTCGCAAAAACTGATAAAATGACTCCAAAATTCCTTTTCCCTAGTCCAGTAGTACTTGTTAAAAAATTTGTCCTCTGGGCTCATTGTATACGGTAATTGCATCAAGTACAGTTGCAAGTGGTCGATAAATTTAGTGTTGCATAGTTCCAAAAGAAGCAGTTTCTTTGATTCCTCAAACGAAGAGTTCCATACGTTTGTCACCAGTTCAAGAACTAATGCGAAGACATCGTTTTTCTTCTTGTCAACAGGTGTGTTTAACAGGTGCATGAAGCGTTTCTTCTGTTGGTTAATCTTTTCAATGATAGTTGTGCTCTCGGATCGAGATATTTCCTCTAACATTTTAAAGCCCATAGGTCTATCAGCATTATAGTGGCGATCATTTCTCTGGAGATTGTGCTTGGAGCGAAATGAACAATTTCTAGGATGTTGACGAGGGTATTTGAAAGGTTCTTCCATATCGTGACTTTCATCTTTTAACCGAGGATCCGCTAAAATGAACAAAACAGTTTAAACAAAGTACCTAGGTACTTTTTTTTTGACATATATGTACTGTAAATATTGTGCGACGAAAATTCAAAATTAAAATAAACCAACCTTTGAACCTTTTTCGAGACGGAGACGTGTGGCTAAAGCTTCGTCGTCTGCTGTGCTCATCTGAATAACATATGGTAATATACAGATGGGTAATAAGTAATTCAGGTAGGTGCGGTACATATAGGGAGATGTGTTCTCTTCTTAACCACAATAGGTAAACGGTTATTTTTGACAGAAAATCCTATACGTAAAGAAGAATTCTTGAGCATGATGATGCTCATTCTCAATAAAGAATGGCACAACTCAACAACTAATGTCCCTGATTAGTTTTTTAAAATTAAGTTGCAATAAATAACTATTGAATGACATGATGGAAGGTGGGACTGGAAAAGCGCTTAAGGTCTAGTTTCCGAGATATGGGTAAGCACCCAATGAGGTGGAACAGATTGTCATCTGGTCAAAATAGCCCGTAAGATCGCGGAAAATTGAAGGGGCCTACACACTGAGCATTTGGCGGACTGAAGAAGAAGGGAGAAAGAGAGAGAGTGAGAGAGCTATTGGATTAAGAAGAATATATGTACCACGTTGTTGGTTCCGTTTCAGATGGCCGTAGGGTTCGGGACTCGGGGACCGGTTGTGCCCTTTCGCCGGCGGGCTCACGCCCCGGATTCTGCCCAGGTGCTGCCTGTGCCACGGCCGCCTGTTGCCGCTGCCTCCGCGTCCTCGCCGCGAAGGGCCTGAAGTATAAAATTGATAATTTTTGACTTGTTGACAAGTTGACATGCAAATCATAGACCTATTCAGCATAAAGCCATATAATTGAAAACAGTGCAAAATATGTATATTTATATTGCAAAAGTAAGTAACCCTTAGCGGGCATAACAGTGTCAGAAATTACGCAACATTGAATCCTATCACTTTGAAATAAATTTTACAATTTATTGTGGGAAATATATTCCCTCTGCCCTTAATTATAATAAGTGTTTTTACAAATGAATATAAGCTCCGTACAGATGTAGTGCATAATTTTGAGACGTATTCGTATTTATCAAGCTATGCTACTTCAGTCAACCTAAAAACTTTTTGTACCGAGACTGACTGAAATAGCAAGACACGTTCGTAGGTTTCCGTGAATATCCGAAAATAATTATGCACTACATCTGTAGTGTAGTTTACATGAGTAAAGTAAATAGTAATTAAATTAAAATTCATACATTAAGATGAATTATTTCAATTATATAGGTAGGTTATAGTTACCTAGTTATAATTGCCCTGTACTGCCTTGCTTAACTTGCTTGCCTGTTCGTCATAACACCTTTTCCAAAAAGTGTGTTGAAACATGTAGTACATTACGATACAAGTGCGAAAAGCAGGAGATTCGCAACGAGTGGCGATAAATTAAAAGACAACCGAAGGGAGTGTTTTCAATCGACACGAGTTGCGAATTACCTTTTCACACGTGTAGTATACGTGTGTGTGTATATAACGCTATACAGTACATATCGCACTTAAAATTTTAGACATACGCACGTATAGTGCTAGTTACAGTAGTTCTTTTAAATAAATATTATTCGTTTCAGACACCTAGTACCTAGACGATAAGCATGTCAAAGAGTGCCTACATTGTGTTAGGTGCTTTAGTACCTATAAGTATTCACCTACGAATATGTATATACCTATTCCTAATACTAATACTGGCTATGAAAGGCCGGAATGCTGATGGAAACACTTACATAGGTATTGGAGGAGCAACTAATAAATCTAATTTGATCTTGATTTGATTTTCATATTATAATAAGTCGCGCGAAATGCACACCGAGTAGGTACCTAATATTAAATCTAAATCAGATTTTTCATGTTCCAATTCCTGAGACCCACTTATACTGTTCCCGACGTTACGTCACGATTCAAAATATAATCAATAGGCAAATGATTGTCCGGCTAAGTTAAAGTAGGTATACAAATCTAAAAATATTATTATATTAGGTATGCCTACCTATATCACACAGCCAGGTAAGCATTATTGTAGCGATAAGAGAAGGGCATCCTCTGTTTTATATTTAAAATTATGTTATTGTTTTTAAGTGGCTTAACTAAGCGCATTTTATTCGTTGTTCGGCTAGGACAGCGTGAGCCATTGATAGGCTTTTCTTATAAAAATATCCGCTGGCCATATCAGTAACCTATGTCTGGGTATGTATTTGGCCGTTTACGAATTTTCGTGGTGTTCGGTGATAAAATTTTAAATCTAGGGCCCAGTAAAGTAAGAACGCTAAGCAATAGGGGGTATTATTGCAATGTTCTGCCACCAGAGTGCAGCACCCTTTAGTAAACCATAGAGTAACTTATACATACTGTACCTTTAGCAGGTTTTTGACAAGTTTTCAGAGTTAATAAAATATGACATTGATGCATCAAGGCGGTTTGTTTACAGAGGACTCTTTAAGAACAAATTAAATTATTTTCTACAATGAGGATATAATAAGATAGAGCGGTACTGTCATAGTAAATTTTGTAACCACTGTAAATTCACTGCCATCTATCGACATACTTTAAAACTAAAACTGAAGATTTATAAAAATACGTTAAAATGTATTTAAATATGGATAAATGATTTTTTTATTTGCATTAATTATTTTTATATGATTTTAACCCATGTTCTTTCACTGGTATGCGTTAAAATTATAAACAACAAACGAAACAGTCAACGCCCTGTATACGAGAGTTGGCCTAAACTAGTGGCGCCATCTGATCGAGAATCAAATTTTCGTGATTTTCGAGGCACGTTTTTTCCTTAGACTGTATCCATCTATTACGGAGTTATATATATCTTTGTTTTCTATAAACCGCCACCACCACCACCATCGATTTGTCTCGCGATAGACCCTCAGATTGTGGTAGTGGCGCCCCCTACGCAGAGTTTCGCGTAATATTCCCTATTACGCGCGTGCGATAGAGACATGACCACACGTTCATATCTCTATCGCTGTCCCGCCTATGATGCTGGCGGTCAGTGACACTGTGCGAGTGGGACAGTAATATAATTATGCGCGAGCGATAGGAGCAGACGGGTTAATGTAGGCAAATTATTCGTGCTTATTATTATTGCCTATAGGTGTCCTTACTTTAGCATAAATCGTATCACTCATTTGAGAAGATGCAGACTATACCATCGTCCACACTGTAAACTGGTCATTTGTAAACCTTATTAGAAAAAGGTTAAACCGATGTTGGTACCGTAAGGTTGGGGTACTTTATACTCCAAGTTTACTTTGCACACCTATGAAAACCAATTTTATTGAATTGATACATTCTTAAAAACGACATTATGTGATTAATCTGTTTTTGTGTAAGCGTTTAGTAACGTTTTTAAGAATTCAAGTTTTTAAGTTTTCAATAAATAGGTTTTCATGGGTGGACAATAAAGTAACCTTGTAAGGGCTAAAGTACTCCGACCTTACGGTATGCTTTCAACTAGGGAACAAATCAAATTATTTTTAGTATTTTTAAGTGTTTTTAGGATTCAGTACCTCAAAAGGAAAAAAAACGGAACCCTTATAGGATCACTTTGTTGTCCGTAACGTCTGTCTGTCAAGACCCTTTATCTCGGGAACGCGTGGAGACATTGAGTTGAAATTAAAATCATATACTTTACTTAGGTCTACGGTCCCTTAAAGCTGTAAAAAAAAACAAAATTTTAAGTTAACGTAAAAAATAGATGCGGCCATTTATACCGCAAAAAACGTAGATTTCGACACTCAAGTGAATCAAAATTTATAGGGCACTTCCCGTTGACCTAGAAATATGAAACTAAGTTCATAGTTCTAGGTTAATGAGAATTGGCACACACACACACAGTGACATAGTGACATTTTTGATTTTGATTTTTTTTTGTTGATTGATTTTTCGTCTTATAGGTACTACAAGTACAGGGAAAAATCACAAAAGTATAAATTTGTAAAAAATGAGAATACAATAAAAAATAAGTTAAATTTGTACGGAACCCGCGGTCGGCGAGCTCGACTCGCACTTGTCCGGCTTTTAATGGGCGTTAGCAGTGTAAACTAATTTGGTAATGATAATTGTGTGATAATGATAAGCAAATGTCGTGTCTTACAGGGACCTAAAGAACCTGGCCGAGGACCGAGAAAACTGGCGCATACTCCACCGACAAGAGCCATGCTCTTAAATTATGAATGAATGAATGTGTTTACTGTTTACCTGGGTCGCCATTATCGCCCATGTTGATTCCGCCTGTAGACTATAAAAAATATATATTCCTTCGTATCTGAAATGCAGAATGAAATTTTATTACTTGCACCTATTACATGATTTTAAATGGTTGATAGAAGTAAATAGCTTAGGCAAGCAATAGGTACCTATGCTTGAATTAAAACAATACAGTGTTCCTAACGAAATAAATTTACATCACACAGGTAGGTAGGTAGGTAGGTGATTGATTGATTGGTAGGTAGGTACCAAAAGCTTAAATTCATTATAACAACATTGGAACAATAGTAGGTGTTCTTAATATTTTAGGAACCAATTAAACTCACTGTAAGTACCTACTTAGGTATATGTATTTACATACCTAGTTTCTTCATGTCATATGGACATAATTTAATGATTATTTTTATCAATAATTTAATGGATATAACAATCCCCGAAATGTCCAAGTTTATAAAAGTATACAAAATACTAGAGCAAATGCTAGGAAGTTGATATAAACATAAAGCACAGGTATTTAGTTAAGATATAATGTAGTAACTTGCCTTCATAAGTTCATAACTCATAAAACAATTTTATCTCGACGAGAGAATCTTGTTTTGTTTCACCACTCACCACCAAATATTTCTCACAAACTAATCGTCTTCTGTCAAGGAGGAAGGAACATTATGATTACATGACTGATACGTTTAGTTTAAACTTTAATAACTTTAAAACGCTATTTGATTGGTGGAAATTATAGTCAACACCTATGATTGGTTAAGTTTATTGACGCGCAAATGCTGAACTGCGTTACTCCTCCGTTACTCCCCGAAATCTACGTTGAGTGTGACCAATGTTTTTTTATTGGTTATAAAAAATATTATAATGTTTGTGGTTTGTTTATTCTGGGTTTAATTCAAAGAGCAGTATAATATATATGAGTATAAATCGCTTCACTCATCTTACTGATTAAATTATCAATAACTGACGTCAGGGACGTAGCAATACATAGAAGGTGAGTTGCAGATATCTCTACCGTCTAACTGAGGGCCAGCTGGACACAAACGCCAATTTCCGATTATTATAACCGATAAAATGGAGGTGCGGACGCAAAAATACCAATTTGTGATAGTAAGTATTCGCGTTGGGGCAATTTTTTAATTTAGAATTCAATCGTTTAAAAAAACATTTTAAGAATGCCAAATCCGAAGAAACAAAACCAAAGACTACAGACCATACCTACAGACTTTTTGAAGTTCTTGACAGTTGGAACCATGGTTTTAAAACGCTTCAAGGTCCCTCCACACTCGCGTTCGCGGCTTCGCGCCGCGTAGTCTGGAGCGAGCTTCACATACTTATATTAAAGCGTAACACACCATCGCACCGTAACAAGGTAATTGTGCGGCGCACCCATAAGTAAGAGCGAGAAAGAGATATCGCTTTCTCATGCGTGCGTCGCACAATGACCTTGGTGCGGTGCGATGGTGTGTTACGACTTTTACTTTACTTAAACACTGACGACAGGACTACAGGGATGAGGCTAGGACAGTAGAAATGTCAACGTATAGCTGGGTCCCTCTCACCAGTTACTGAGTTAAGGTGTTTGAAGCGCTTTAACATATTACTAACACCTGGGTGCCTAGGCAAGGTGACAATCCTTTGCGCTACGACAACGAAACGCTTTGTGTCTCTCTATCCCTCTTCCATATTAGTGCGATAGTTTATTTATACAGCTTCACTCGTCTGACTTCTTGTTTTAACATTATATATATAGATAGGTATGGGACAGTAATATTAAAATGACACTAAATTTATTAGAAAAACATTTTAATAATAATAAAGACAAATGGTGCGGCGGCGTCAAATGCCTGTCAGGAAGCGTAAACTTAATGTAATCTTTTTTTGGTAATCAGACGTCAAAGTGACAACAACCCTTGATTTGCAGGGTAACAAGTTAGAAACTGGCAATTCAGCATTATTCTAAATAATAAAATGATTAGATACATAGGTAAACTAAGTAAGACTGAAGAATATCTATATTTCTAAAGCAGTCTTTAAAATTACAAATCAAGACGATACGAGTAATACCAAATTAAAAGATGGCAATTTTAGAACGAGAAACTACATAGGTACATACCTATTTGTAATTCGCTATGTACACTACACGAATATCTAAGCTAAACAGATTCCACTGCATTTTTTAAGATAATTTGAAAGAGATTCAGGAAACATTTACGAGTAATGGTACTACGAAGGTATTTTTGTACCTTCTCAAAACATCTTATAATTATATTAACCTTATTAATTGTAAAAATGGCATGATGCTGTCAATAAAACGAAGTGAAGCACTTCGGTGACAAGCTCTAAAATAAACAAAAAAATATAGAAGAACTAATCTAATTGAAAATTGGCCATGTTATTGGCATGCGTAGACCAAGCGGCGAAGCGCGAGCCATCCATTTCGCCGGCGTGCTGATTGCCAGCGGTCAGTGCGTGGCGCTGCCCGCCGATCGCAGCGCCGCAGTCCGGACACTGGGACAGCTGCATGGCGCCACCGCACTCGCCGATGCAATAGAAGTGCCCGTTGGGACACTTGTACCAGTGCCCCGCCTTCAAACCTATCGCTCTTACTATCATCGCACGCTCCTCCTTACTAGCAATGCCCGATAATTTCACAGCTTCCTCAAGCTTCTTCAGACATTCCACAGCTTTTTCTTCGTCATACACACTCCAGGTCAGAACAGCTTCTTTAGCAGTTTTAGCTATCGCCAGCACCTCGGCATTGGTTGTATTCTTGCTTAATTGTAGAATCTTAGCCAGCTGAACGATGGAATTCATACGCTTCATCTCTTGTCCGATGTCTACCTGCTGCTGTTGGCTTATTTTCTGCTTACTCGCGACCAGACCTTCACAGATCATTTTTACCTGGTCTTGTATTTCAGTTTTGAGTTCAGTTAAATTCTCGGCAAGGTATTTGGTGTAATAATCCCCGATATCAGCCAGTATGTCGAGGTAGATGTGGTACATGTCGAGATGTAGAACAGAGAGATCTTTATTTTTTCCTCCAATGACATAACGTAAGGCATTATACGCAGTGTTCCAATAAACGTTTTCTGAAATTGGAAATAATGTTACAAGTTTGATTTTATCAAATGTCTTTTGAAAAGATAGAGAGGTTTTCATATCTTGAACAGAAAAAAAAAACAATAACTCTACCTCTGGGTAGTTTCCGCGTTTCCCCTAGATCTTTCACTTGTTTATAAAGCTCGACTCGCTTTTTTGACCTTTGCGCTTCAGTTCCATAAACCTTTTCTTTTATGGGGTTGATGTCGTTTTTCAGCATTTTATTTACCAGGTCTTTGTATCGGTAGGTATTGATAATAGGTTCGCGACAAAACGGGCACGCCTTAATTTGAATGGTTTCATTCTCGCTCTTCATTAAGGTATCCAACGTGTCCACGTCCCAGATGTGAGGACAATCCTGTAGCTGAATTAGCCTGAAATTACATTAAAAATATTAGCAGTGTTTGTGTGTTTAGATATATTATATGCTATAGGAGCTTTAGAACCACACAATAATATGCACATACTTAGCGTCGTCTTCGTAGGGATCGCCAAGCAGGTCGGTGGGGAAGCCCTCGGGGTCGCAGAGGCGGCAGGCCGGCGGGCAGGGCTCGCCGCAGAGCCCGCGGCACGGGTGGCCGCACGCCAGCGAGAGCGGACACGCGACCGAGCAAGGCGGGCGCGAGCACGGCACGCCGCATGCACGTCTACACGCTGAATGCTCGCACGCCCGTCCACATTGAGTTTCCTGCAAGCACACATGCTGTATTACAATATGTCCTTATATATCCGTACGTACATGTAGATGTAGACTTACCGTGCAAGGCGTGCAGGGTGCGCCGCACGACTTGCCGCAGGCAGAGTGAGTGCACCTGACCGAGCAGCGCCGGCGGCACGGCGGGCACACCTGGTTGCACGGCTCCTCGCATCTGTAACATATAATAAGCCAGATAATGAGTTTGAAACTCGGCAAGGATTGTGCTTAGGCGGAACGCGAACATGCCTGTGTCCGCAGATGTTGAGCTGGTGGCAGCGCGCGGCGCAGGGCTGGTGCAGGCGGCCCTGGCGGCAGCCGGCGCACGAGCCGCCGCATGCGTGCCCGCAGCGGAGCAGCGCGCCGCATAGCGCCGTGCACGCAGAGAGGAGCTTCGTCTCCAGCACAGACCCTAGACAAACGTTGGTTATTGAAATGATTCAATTTTATATTGCAAAACTAAAATGTCAACTAAGCTCATTGAATACCTGATTGCTTAGCTTGATACACATAACACGGCAGCTGGACGATGTGACCGCAAGGCGCCTCGGAGCTATGCTCCGTGATCTCCATGCACGTGGCCGGGTCACATGGCTTGCGGCAGTCCGCCGGGCAGGAGTGACCGCAAGTCATGGTACGTTCACATTTCTCTTTGCAAAGTTCGCGAGTCGGTTCCCTTTCGCACTCGATCTCTATCTCATGATTGCAGTCGGGTATCCTTTTCTTCACCTATTAATTTAATTTCTTTAGAGTAACGTTCGTTTGTGAAATATATATAGTAAATGCAAAAATGAGGGCTCAATTAAATGGTTTTTTTATGTGAATTTAACAATATTTTATTTATGATTTCATATCTGTACATTTTCGTTGGCCAGTTTGCGCAATTGCATTCACAACAAGTTGGTGCACATGGGTGTAGACAGTCTACACCCATGTGTACTACACCGTGTAGTAGGTACTTAACTAGGTGTGGAACTGATTCAGGTAATACTTGGCATACTATGGCGAAGTAGCGTGAAATAGATAAATAGACAGTGGGTGGATGTAGACTAGATTGATAGTAAAGAAACCTTTTGCTTGCAATCCCCGCATTTCTCGAAGCACAGCTTCTTGCAGTGGTGGCCGCAGGGCAGCGAGCGCGCGCACTTCTCGCGACAACGCTTAGCATTCACATCTTCGCAGCAGGCCCCTCGTTTCCAATGTTTGCAACCAGACCTCTTCTTGTTAACCTGTGTTACGATTTAATAATTTAAATGTATGTATTGGCTATTCCGTTCTATTGTATTATGTATGGCATACAAAAAAATACTAAGTGGCTTTTTTATCTCACGGTTTTCAGATGGATCAAAGTAGAAAGGTACTGCGATATCGCTTTTATTTTCATACTAGCTGTGCCCGCGGCTTCGCCTGCGTGGAATTCGGTCTGTTTCAGTAAGCGGCTAATTCACCCCTAATTTATCTCCCTGTCCCCTGGAGACAGAACTTAAAGTAAAGTTGACAGATGGATACGCTAGAGGACTGTAGTCCAGATAAAATATTTTACAATTAGGTACCTACCACCAAAGATAGATATAACTCCGTAATAGATGGATACAGTCTAAGGAAAAAACGTGCCTCGAAAATCACGAAAATTTGATTCTCGATCAGATGTCGCTACTACCTTTTGCCTACTCTCGTATAGAGGGCGTTGACGGTTTCGTTTGTTATTATCTAACAATTTTAACGCATATCAGTGAAAGAACATGGGTCAAAATAAAAAAATTATTAATGCAAATAAAAAAGATCATTTATCCATATTTAAATACATTTTATCGTATTTTAATAAATCTTCATTTTTAGTTTTAAAGTGTGTCGATAGATGGCAGTGAATTTACTGTGGTTACAAAATTTACTATGACAGTACCGTTTTATAATATTATATCCTCTTTGCTACCACTAAATAAAATTACACTACAAAATGAATATTTTTTTTGCCCTTATTCAAATTTTTGTCGTGATTTAAATGGCATAGAGTAGTATAGGTGTATTTCGAACGATACAGTACCATTTTTGTTTAACGTCCTTGACTGTACCTATGCAAATCGGGTACACTACATAATTCCGAAATTTTTTATTTCGAATTTTAGAATGTCGAATTTTATCATTCCGATTTTTAAATGCTCGACCCATCAAAATTCCGACTGTCATAATTACGAATGATGAAAATCACGAAGATTTATATTTCCGAAAACCCAAAAAGCCGAATATTGTAAATTCCGAACTACATAATTCCGACTATAACAATTCCGATGGTGGCAAACACCAAATTTAACATTTACGATTTTCAAAATCACGAATTCGGAATTGCCCTTATTCCGAATTAACGTGATTCCTATTTTAAATATCCCAATTTTTAAATTTCCACTTTTCTGGCAACAGTTCGTTTTCTTGGGGGTCGCAGTTCTAACCTAACCTAACTCACTTTTCTGGCAACAGTTCGTTTTCTTGGGGGTCGCAATTCTAACCTAACCTAACCCACTTCTGGCAACAGTTCGTTTTCTTTGGGGTCGCAGTTCTAACCTAACCTAACCCACTTCTAGCAACAGTTCGGGTTCGCAGGTTCGCAGTTCTGTCTAATTTATTTATGCCGAATTTTTATGCCAAACATATTTTATGCCGAATTTAACATGATGCGGCACGACAGGTACCCGTAATAATTACTAAAACGTGAGTCTTCATTTGAATATCACGGATTTCATTTTTCCGATCTTGTAAAAAACCGAATTTCTGAATACCGAATTATTTTATTTCCGATCGGACAATGATTTTTCAGAATTTAGGAATTCGGAAAAAAAATATTTTCGGAAAAGTGTAAAATCGGAACTTTAAGCTTTCTATCAAGTGACAATCGGATTTTAAGTTTTCGGAAATAGCACATTCGTGATTTTATTCCATCGTGTTTTTAAAAATCGTAATTTTGATATTTCGGACTTATAAATAATCGGGATTATGAAAGTCGTGGTTATAAAAATCGGAAAAACATATTTCGGAATATTTGGGTGTTCCCATCAAAATCATGTCATCCAAATCGGTCCTCCAGTCAAATCAGTCAAATGACGCCGGCGGCGGGCAGCGTCTGCCCCTTTTTTTTTTTCGGAGTTTGAAATGCATCTGCCCCTACGACTTGTTGATGGTCATAGCGAAGCAGACGCTCACGGGGACCTGTAGGCGCTTGAAGCGGAACGGGAAGTTGCTCGGAATGAGAAGGATACGCGGGATGAACACGGCTTCTCCGGCGCCACACTCCGTCAGGATCTGCGCCTACATATGTATTACGTACGATATATTTGGGATCACAATCAAACTCGCGCTGGCTTGCCGTTTCAGCCGAAAGCGAAGCGACCTGCCTGGCTAGAGCGCCACTGAGTCTCTCACCGTGGTTTTTCTCAGTCTCCTGAGACCGTGCCCCTTGTGGCCGCAATGCATTGCGAGACTTTTGCGAAAGATTCGATTTTTTTCGGCAAGGCATGGTAACGCGTTTAAGTCCCAAATCGTTTGACATTTACTGAAAAATGATTTTTTTAAAGTACCCACCTTCGTGACCATTATTAAGAGGAAAGGGCACGGCCGCTTCTCCATGCAAACGCAGTCTCCATTTTTTTGGTTAAAAACTACCCTATGTTCTTCCACGGGACTCAAACTATCTCTATACCAAATTTTATCTAAATCAGTTTAGCGGTTTAAGCGTAAAGAGAAATTAAAAAAAGTGTTTTCATATTTTTTGTGTTTTCACTCGGGAATGGTGTCATTTTGATATCATAAATGAATTCGGCATACCCGATTTATACAAAATCGATACCTAACTTGGCCTAGTAGCTAAAATGATATAGTTATCAAGATAAAGTTTTTAACCGCTTTTTCACCACCATGGGGGATGAATTTTTAAAAACGCTGAAAGTAATTTTCTTGCTTTTTAATATAATAACGTTTTGCAAAGTTTTAAGTTCCTAGCTTAAAATAAAATTTGCACCCCAAGACAAACTTTCATCCCCTTTTCAACCCCCTGAGGGGTTAAATTTCCAAAAACGTCAAAATTAGTTTTTTTGTAATCGTCTATCATACCTTTCTAAGAAGTTTCAAAGCATTTGTAATGGATTCAAACTTTCAACCCCCTTTTAACCCTGTTAGGGGACGAATTCTTGAAAACGCTAAAATCACTTTTCCTGTATTATAATAATATGCTCATTATACAAAGTTTCAAGTAACGCACTCAAAAAAAAATTGATCTCCATACAAACTTTCAACCTCTATTTCACCTCCTTAGGGGATGAATTTTCAAAAACGCTGAAATTAGTTTTCTTGTATTTCAATAATATATCTTCTTACGAAGTTTCAAATTGCTAGCTTAAAATAAATCTTGAACCCCATACAAACTTTCATCCCCTTTTTAACCCCCTTAGGGGTAAAATTTCTCAAATTTTTATAGCCTAAAACCTGGCCGTGGATTTTTTCGACAGATTAGTAAAGTTTGCATCAAAATCCGTTCAGCCGTTTTCATTTGTAGCGCGGTCAAATAAACAGACAAACAGATAAACAGATAAACAGACAAACAGACAAAAATTCTAAAAACTGTTGGAATGTGTTCTGTTATCGATTCTAAGTATCCCCAGGCAATTTTTTTTCGAATATCTTCCATGTACAGACTTTCGACCCTCTTCCGCTTTATTATATGTATAGATTGCTTAGGGGAGGGTACTTAAGCTATCGGAGAAGCCCTAAAAATGTTAGTTAATTGCTATTTTGTACCTAATAATTATTTATTTAAAAAAAATTGGGGAATCCCCAAGTAAGTAGATACTATTAAATAATTTCACGGTTTAGACTCACTTGTTTTAGTCACTCGCGCGACATGTTTCCTAAACCGTGAAATTATTTAATGTTAGTATATCTCATTCAAAATACTATTATTGAACCGGATTCTGCTTAATGGTGTGGGTGTGGACAATGATTGTTGGACATAAAAATCGTAGACCGCACACACCGTACACACATACAGGCACCCACATATATATGTACTCGAAGGTTACCTGAACATCACATGGAAGGCAAGGTTCACCACACGTTAGTGGACATTGGTGATCACCAAGATCGCCTTCCAAATTTGCTGTGCAGCCTTCCTTCGCTCTCGGGCAAGGTTTTTCGCATTTGTACTAAAATAAGTAAGAAATGTTACATACCTACATATCTATATCCATTTTATGAGGTGAGTGTGTTCTAAAAATACATAAAGGAAAAATCTTCTTCATGGGAGTAGGTACCAGGTTACATACATAATCAGAAAAATAATTCTTTTGACGGAATGACTATTCACAACTTTCCCAAAATGTTAAGTTAGAAACATCATTCAGTTAAGATAGAAATCCAATGATGAAATGGTAAACCCAACACGTGATCGACTTTCGATCGACGTTTTTTGTCAAATTGGTTTTTATGGGTAGAATAGACACCAGTTTTCGCGGTTTTTGACAAAGTTCTTAAGGACCTTATAATCCGCAACATTTAATATTTTATTATCTGATAGGTATGAACCTATGGTATTGATTAGCTCTTTGTTTTTTGCTGTGTTCTTTTACTGAATTCGTAATTTATTCATTGTAAGAATTCTTTTGGTACTCACATTTTCGTGATCAGGGTCGTCGTTCACGTGGCATTTACGGATGCAAGCGTGGCCGCAGCTGAGCCGTCCGCCCTCACACTTCTCTTCACAATATACGTCAGATATCCTCTTAGAACATGGTTTGGTTGCCTGAAAATTTCAAGATGTGCTGGTTTGAAGAAATACTTTGGAGTTTCCATACAGGATTATGCTAGAAATCTCGTCGCGGAATAAATTGAGAAATCAAACCTGTCTTTAGGCTATGCTATGTGTTGTGATTTGAAAATGTAACTTTCTTTCTTATTTAGAGTTTCATTATTTGTTAAATACAATATACGAATTGCCTAACCGTCATACAGAGCAGAAACTAAAGAAAAAAAAACAGTAGGTACCTATTGTTAAGTCAATAATGAGAGTTTTAGCGGTTCCATGCGACGTAAGGTTTTGCAACCTTGCCTTACCGCTAAAACTAGGACATGTAACGTAGTACTACTAAACCTCATCTCGGCATTCGGTGCTCTGCTGAATCCATCTGTCCAATATCTTGGGCCAATGTGCATTGCGTCCTGCAAAACGCCTACCTTATGTCCACAGCCAGGCAGCGAGACGGTAACCTCCTCCGCGCAGTAGACGGCCGGGTCGTCTGGAGCCATGTAGCATGGCACGGCTCTCGTGTGCCCGCACGGTAGTTGTTTGTCCATGTAACGCTTGCAGGGCTGACATTTTGCACTGCAGCTGGACGGGCAATTGTGGCCTTCGGTTTCACAGATTTTCCTAGAAAATTTTGTGACACTTGATTTGACTTGACTCTGAGATTGCCTGAATAAAAATAAACAAAAATGGATGAAATAAGAAATATGCTAAAAACCATTCAAGAATCCTCTTGAAAGCAAGCAGGTCAAGCAGAAAATAGAAAGGAATGAAATGCGAGAAAGCATAATAAACTCAATTAACGATAACATAAACGAAAAGTTCAACCACATCGAATCTAAATACAAAATTTTAGAAGAAAAATTAGAAAAACAAGAACGTATTATTTCAAACCTAGAAAGAGAGTCCAGAAAGAAGAATTTACTATTTTTTGGCATAGAAGAAAATGAAAATAGTTATGAAACTTTAGAGAAACAAATTTTAGACACAATCAACACAACAATGAAGGTACAGTGCAACAGCGAAAATATAGACAGCTTAAGAAGACTGGGCAAAAGAACTGAAAAATGCAGACCTGTTCTCGTCACCTTTACGACTATGAAAAAGAAGATAGAGCTACTAAAACGAAAGAAAACGCTGGTGGGTACCGGGTACTATATTAACGAAGATTTCCCACAGCAGGTATTAAATAAACGTAAAGAATTACAAAAACAGGTAGAAGAAGAAAGGAAGAATGGGAAAAATGCGATATTAAAATACGATAAATTGGTCATATTACCTGGTACCAGCAACAGTAAAATGCACATTCCGAAACCAAACAATAAAAGAACTTTATCCAACTCGCCAGAAATAACCACACCAATCGCAGACAACACAGGGAGCACGGGAAGGGTAACCACACAACAAATTTCGAAAAAGAATAAATATGATATTAAACGCTTCCTGCAGGAGAGCACGTCCAACAACGACCAATAGCAACTAACAGCCTCCCCATCTCTCTCAACACAACGAAATGATAAGCAAGAACCCTTTATATCTCCCAGTACGGGTGGTCGCCGCGGGAGTATCAGACTAAAACCCTCCGTCGAAGTAGAAACATACAAAATATACATTAGCACACTCAACGTAAGATCACTGGTTGGTACAGGCCGCCAAGAGGAACTAGAGCACTCCCTAGAAAATATAAAATGGCACATATTAGGAATGTCGGAAATAAAACTCTTAACATAATTCAGACCTATGCACCAACTAAAAAAGCTCCTACAGAAGAAGTTGATTCCTTTTATAACGACATGCGTTCCGCTCTAGAAAATACGAAATCCGATGTAATCATATTGGGCGACTTTAATGCCAAAATTGGTCAATCTACACCAGACGATACATCAGTTATTGGCCCTTGGGGGTATGGTAAGAGGAACGGAAGAGGTAAAACTTTAATAAACTTCTGCTTAGAACATGAACTCTACATACTCAACACCCATTTTAAGAAGAAGCCCAAGCAAAAATGGACGTGGAAGTCGCTAAACGGAAAAACAGTCAATGAAATAGACTTCATAATAACCAAAAGAAATATAATAACTCACTTTGATAATATAGAAGTCATAAGTACTACCCACCCCACAGACCACCGAATGGTACGAGCGACTTACACACTTCAAACCCAAAACAAGAAATCTAGAAAAATGTTTAGTAATAAAATAAATCAGGGCTTTACACCCATAGAACAGGAGTCCCTCAAACACATTTTTACAGAAAAGTTTGCACCCTGTGAACATGCTTCAATACAAGAGTCGTACTCTAACTTAACAGAAACAATTAAAAAATGCGTGAATAATCTACCGAGCTCACAAAAAAGATGTGAAATGGACCCTATAATAACCGAAGACATCAAAGACTTAATTCGGGAACGAACTACTTTATAAGACAAGAAGGCACCTAGAACTAAAGAAGAAAGAAACAGACTGAAGTCACTCTATCAAAAAATAAAATTAAAAGAAATAAATTACATCGCAGAATGAACATTATAAAGGATGAACTCGAGAAAAGAAGCTCAGCAAAACGAGCTAACAAAAAGCTTAAACCATTTAAACTTTGGATACCATCTATAATGAATGAAACTAGACAAATACATACAAATCGTAAGGATATTTTAAAAATAGCAACAAACTTTTATCAAAAGCTCTATCAGTCTCATTCTACCGATATTAGAACACGTACAGTGCAGTCTACAGGCGAAATACCATCTCTACTACAAAACGAGACACGCTGCGCTATCAACTCTCTAAAAACGATGAAAAGCCCAGGCCAAGACGGCATAACTAATGATCTCATCAAAGCTATACAAGAACCTTTAACGCCGATATTGACAGATCTATTTAATAAAATTATCCATGAAGAAACTATTCCACAAGACTGGGAAACGTCAATAATTACACTTCTATATAAAAAAGGCGACCCGCTGAATATTAACAATTACCGCCCGATAAGCCTCTTGCAATCAACATATAAGCTATTTACAAACGTTATTTTGAACAGAATAAAACAAACCTTAGACTTCGAACAGCCAATCGAACAAGCAGGCTTCAGACGTAACTTCTCCACAGTAGACCACATCTTCACATTACAGCAAATAATTGAAAAATGTACAGAATATAAGAAAAAAATCTACTTAGCATTTGTAGACTACTCTAAGGCCTTTGATTGTATTTCACATCAAACTCTATGGAAAGCGCTAAAAGAGCAGGGTGTTCATGCCAAATACATAAACAAACAAGAAATATATAGGAAAAGTAAGGCCGCAGTGAAGTTAGAAAGGAATGGACATAAATTCGATATCAAACGAGGAGTAAAACAAGGAGACCCTATCTCACCAAACCTGTTCACGGCTCTGATGGAATATATCTTTAGAAGGCTTAACTGGGACCAGTGCGGTATTAGAATAAACGGTAAGCGGTTAAGTCATTTACGCTTTGCCGATGACATTGTTCTCATGACAGAGAGTCATCTAGAGCTTCAATTCATGCTTCAAACTTTAGATCAACAAAGTAGAGAATGTGGATTAGAAATGAATCCCGATAAAACCCGCGTAATGACAAACAGTGAACTAATATCGGTATCTATACAGTCGAAAAATATTGCCTACGCCGAAGACTATTTATACCTTGGCCAAAATATATCGTTAAGAAAACGTAAATTGGACGAAATTGAGAAACGCATAAAGAAAGCATGGAGCGCTTACTGGTCATTAAAACACATATTCAAGTCAAATTTTGACATTAAACTAAAAAAGAAAGCGATGGATTCAGTCGTCACTCCAACTCTTATTTACGGATGTCAGACCTGGGCCATAACTAATGAACTAATAAGTAAAGTACGGGTATTCCAAAGAACCGCAGAACGCAGCATGCTTGGCATCAAATTATTGGATAAAATA
This sequence comes from Cydia strobilella, assembly GCF_947568885.1. NCBI lineage: Eukaryota > Metazoa > Arthropoda > Insecta > Lepidoptera > Tortricidae > Cydia > Cydia strobilella. Next base: position 7,581,376 of record NC_086052.1, read on the forward strand.
AAGAGTGTCGACATCCGTAAGAAGACCAAAATTACTGATGCCGCCGAACTAATTTGCCGACTAAAATGGAGATGGGCCGGGCACATAGCACGAACAAAAGACGGCCGCTGGAGCGAACAAATGCTACATTGGTACCCGCGCGACGGTAAGAGATCACGGGGTCGCCCGTGGCGCCGCTGGCGGGACGACATCGAGGCCGTGGCTGGCGTAGCCTGGACGAGAATTGCCGCAGACAGAAATACATGGCACACGATGGAGGAGGCCTATGTCCACAAATGGACATCTCAATAAATATTTATAAAATAAATAAATACAATAATTATTAAATTACCTATACTTATAGAATTAAATTATAAAAATGCATGGAACAATAATTTTAAAACGAAATTTAGTACTTATCTTTATAATTGTATAAATTTAAACTGCATAAATTATGAATATATTATTAATACTAAATCTATTTACAAAACCACTGCATGTTTTGTAAACTAGTGTAATATTTATTGAAATAAATGGCTCTACTACTACTACTACTACAGATTTTTAAAGACGTGTAACGACAACAGCTTTGGATAAGACTCGCTGGCCAGACTAGACCAAATTAAATTATTAAAATAAGAATGTTACTTTCAAATTGCAAAGGCCTTCACCACCTCCTCTGGAGTGACGACATAAAAATAGACAAACCTTTCGCAGTCTCTAGTACAATGTATCTCGGCATGAGCTATATCGTAGGCATGGCACATGCGCGGACAAGGATGGCCGCATGGCAGATTATATTTACAGTTCAGTAGGCAGCCGCCTTCGGGCACCTTTACAAAATCTCCCAGCGATGTAATCTGGAACAGCAATCATGAAAACATTTTTAAAGGTAGGTAAGGCGTTTTTAATGTACCTAACTCCTATCGAACTAACCAGTTCAGCTACTAGAACTTTTGAGCTTGTGAAATTGGAGGACCCGCGCGAAATCGCCTTTTCATACAGACGTAGTCCTCATTTTCCTCTCTGGATATTAAAATAATTAAAATATTTTGACACAATTTGTTGAATATCATACGTTTGGTTAATACTATACGACAAATTATGTAATATTTTCCACAATGTCTTTATCCAGAGAGGAAAATGAGGACTACTTTGTATGTAGAAACGGCCGTCCCCTTTCCTCTTAAGGTTAAATTTGGATGGCGAATTGGCGATTGGCGAACAGAGCCGCTGCCGTGTTCATCAATATGCTGACGACGATGCAAGAATATTGACAGTGACATCGCCCGCTGCTGTTACACTGCTGCCAGCGTCATCCGAATGTAACCTTAAACCCAATGTCATTATTGTAAATAGTGAATGAGGCACTCCCTGGCAAAACAGAAAACATACCTCAGTTATATGGCCATGGTTCTCGCATTTGAGCTTCAAATTTGACCCCAACGATCCGTTATCTGCCAGAGTCTGAGCTATATTGGTCCAAAGAGTGGAATTCCTCTTCAGCAACTCGATGTTGCCAAGTATAAAGAAGCCTGTCGATCACGAAAAAAGTTAACATATCTTTATTATTTTAGGGCAGGGGAATAGGGCAGGGGAATATCTCGATTCGCGGCAAATTAATATTTTAGCCCAGTTAATGAATAATGTCTTTAAAAATGAGAAAACAGTCCGATTCTGAAAACAGACTTCCTAATATGAAACCTAAGTAAACTACGCTGCCAATAAAAGTACAATTTCCAATTATAAAATACGAGGTACCTTATAGTAGGTATCGTCTGTCAAACTTTATGCACAATTCAGTCTAAGATTTATTCCGCTTCTATTGTTATTTTACCTTTCATGGCGAGTAAATAGATACCAGAGTAAGTGGTAATAAATACTAAATAGTTACAAATTATTGACTAGAACATAAATTAAGAGCGAGGGGCTTTATTCAATCAGAGAATCGTCCTACCCTCTCTGGCCCTGGACAAGGCGACGCAGATCCTGTTCTCGGTGCCCAGGAAGCCGATGCTGTCGTTGTCATTGTTGCGCACCAGCGACAGCAGGATTATCTTCGACTCCTCGCCCTGGTAGTTGTCAAGGACTGCGATCTTCACGTCCGACAGATGGTCGTACAGTGACCGTTGCTAAACATAAACGTTTGGATTTTTAGGCGAATTCATACGTTTTTCCTTTCCTCCACTACATATAGGGTAATTCCAGTATAGATGCCCCAGTGGGTTAGATGCCTCGATTTTAATTTCTACTAGTAGGAGAACTATGGGACTAAAACTCCACTACATAATATTAGCAAGCGCTTTCCTGCAAGCCTCAGGGCCGCTGTTAACATGAGTGCGAGCGTACGCGTTTCGTCAGTAAACGCCAAAACATTCCGCGCCTAGGCTTCGAAGAGCGAGCGTCAGAATAATAGTCATAAGTATTTGTTTTCGAATAACTTTTGACTCGCTTATGATTCTTGTTTTTTATCAATTGGTTTGGGTGCATTGAAGCGTAAAATGCATGGATAAATATATTTTATTTTGATTTTATTATTACTTATTTTTTTATTGAAAAGGGTCGATTTTTGATCGGTATGGATGCCCCAAGAGCATCCCTAGGGGCATCTATCCAAAACTATTTCAAAGAATTGTTATGTAGCAATGGGGCGAAATACCTCGTAAATATAAGAGAAAATAGGGTGCTGTCCCGCGTAACATCGCCTAGTCTGAACTGAAGAAAGCATGCGAGCAGCCTTTGAGAGAATAAAGAAGGAAGAAAAATGAGTCAACGATATAACCAAAACATCTGGAATACCGTCTAGAATACGACGACGACGTTTGCTGTGAGACTTTTATAATAACCAGTACAGTAAAATAATATGTTAAGGACCATAGTTATCATACGTATAGGACACATTGCTATAAAATGATGAATTATTGAGTTATAAAGCTATTTCAAAAAGTGGGGCATGTATCCTGGAATTACACAAAACAAAGTTTTGAATAATTAGGTGAGTTTCCAATGACAGTTACGGCTCTTATGCACGATGGGGCATTATAGTAAAGTGGTAATCACTAAGCAGACAAAAAAATGGTGGATGGATTGGGCTAGACTACTTACTCTTCGCATATAAAACATCTGGCCAGAATAGGCAGCCACAATAGTAACTTCATCAGGTTTGTAGCCTTGCTGCATCAAATAATTCGCCAGACGGAGCGTAAAGTCTGCTTCCAGGGTGTTAGTGCGAGTGGAATTCTCATCTTCGTGCTGATGAAAAAAGAAATATTAGATATGCTGAAATACTTGCTCGGAAATTCCGGGGTTGACGGTCTTTACCAAAATTCATTGAATATCAAAAAGCAAAATAATTAGTAACATGAAACCCACGTAAACGATAGGATGAATCGAAGATGGTATAAAGTGTCAAGTTATGGTAACTGAGAAACATTTGGAGAGAATATGGCCGACCTGTTCCATATAGTTGTGCGAAAAGAAGAAGAGATTGTGCGCGACGCCGCGCACGGGCGGGAAGTCCTCGACGGAGCGGTGGTTCTGCAAGTCGGAGTAGATGTGCGGCGACACGAGCGCGGCGATCTCGGGGCGCATGCGGTGCTGCACGCCGAGCCGGCGGCTGTGCACGCCGTTGCGGATCATGCGCTCGAACAGCGACACTTCGAGCTGGTAGTGCCGCGCCAGCCGCAGGTACGCCGCCGACGGCCGTAGCTGCTGGTGGTCCCCTGCACGAGACAATAACCTGTTACTCAGACTATTCTACCACCGTCCGTGATACATAAGAGGGCTGGTCCGAAAGTTGTTAGTTGCTCCGGCTCTACTCATGCGATCATAATATTATATTATTTATATTTATAATGGTATTGTGATCGCGAATGGTGAGGGATCTTTCAGTATTTATTGAAGTGGTGTAAATAGTTAAATAGATTTTTAGAAAACGATTAGTTTATTTTTAGGGTTCCGTACCCAAAAGGGTAAAAACGCGACCCTATTACTAAGACTCCGCTGTCCGTCTGTCTGTCTGTCACCAGGCTGTATCTCATGAACCGTGATAGCTAGACAGTTGAAATTTTCACAGATGATGTATTTCTGTTGCCGCTATAACAACAAATACTAAAAAGTACGGAACCCTCGGTGCGCGAGTCCGATTCGCACTTGGCCGGTTTTCTATTGTCATTTTATAAACAGTATTGTTAAAAAAAATACAATTAGTTTTTTTAGGTGCTGTTAATTATGAATCTCGACCGTTTTTTTACATGTAAATCGTTTTAATTGAGTAAACATTATTATGATTTAATAAGTTTCAACAATGAGTCATTTTATTAAAAGTAAAAATGTCTAATATAAAAAAAAATACATATAACATTATTTATCGATTTATACATTACAAAGAACAGAATGAACAGAATAGAATAATTAGTCCCGGGTAAATTTTAGTTCGATTTTCAAAGATTTCAATACGAAATTCATTGAATTGTGCCTAAAATTGCCGTTTTTTTCTAAGAAATTCGTAACTCCATACAAAACAGCTTTCAGTTAAAAATATATAATAATAAAAAAAATATTCCCATTAATTAAAAAAACATAACCATAATTAGCATTGAAATATCCCTCACAATGGTATAAATAATATTGTGAACGCATGAGTAGAGCCGGAGCAGCTAACAACTTTCGGATCAGCTCTCGTACAACAATGAACATTTCAAAAATAATCTGGTCAAGTGCAAGTTCTTTTAACCCGCGCCGCGAGGGTTCCGTGCAAAGTTTTTATTATCTTATGTAACTATGAACACAAATGATAATTATGTACAGCGCCATCTAAAGGCAAATCGGCTAACTAATTTGTATGTAAATATGTATGTTGGTTTTTCAGGGATAATTCTTTATAAAACACTGATTTAAACTTTCACGATTTTTACTCATTATTATTCACACGATTATTTTACGCGATTAAGTCCCGTCGTTGTGAATAATAATAATTCTTTATATTTCAACAATTTTAGTCTTATTTAAAAGAAGGTGTTTTAATTGTAATCTCATAAAAATTTCAAGTACTTATAATTTATAATAAACACTCGCAAAGGTAATAAAATTTCAAATTCATTTCGGAAAAGTTTTTTTACTAATTAAAAAAAAAGTTTTCAAGATAGAAGCAGGAGAGGAAGATATTTTACTTCTCGTGTTTTTGAGTCCCTCGTTACGCTCAAGATTCTAAATTAAAACCAACTTTCCTCTCTTGTTGCACAAATAACTATATTATTATTACTTGGCCGGGTGGTCTAGTGGTCAGGACGTTAGCCGCGTAAGCTGAAGACGCGGGTTCGATTCCCGCCTCGGCCACCGGTGGACTTTGTGTATGTTATCTATTTCAGTTTCTAATTACTACTTATCATTCATCAACCTCTTTAATTCAACGATATCGTCACTTTAAATGAGCCCATAACGTCTTTAACTGACATTGTCATTCAGATGAACAATACAATAAATACAAACATCACCTGTGTAAAATCCAATAAATAAAAACAAATTAATCAGTGAATTCATGCTGACCTCGGTGTGGAAGTGTAACATCTTTATGAAAAAAAAAAATGGTACGTATTATCTGATGCTACCGGTTTCCGATTTTCATCTCGGACACAAAAAAAATCGCGTTCAAATAATGACCCATATTGCATCTGCAAGAAGCAAGTTTCTTCTCAGATATTTAAAGGGTCCACTGTACATTTGACCCAAACAGCCATCCATCAAGCGGGGTTTATACTTTTTTGCTACAACTGTGATACCCTTGATATATACATCCGACAGACATACCAATCAGAATCAAGTGCTTGCAATGTTTCGTGAGAGACGTGACTATGTGCGCTTCTAAAACCTCCGCTGCTTCCTCCACGATCACTGAAAATAATCGAATGTTCATGGTCATGGTCTTAACAAAAATAATCTGGCCAATCATAAATAGTTTTAAAATCTGCAGGCATACTAATTTAAAATGTAGGTATATAAACGTACCTATTGGCGGTGACACTTCTACGAGTAATTTTCGCAATCTCGCCGCAGCGCTTGTGGTCATACCAATAACCCGAGTCCCTCTTAAGAGTGAACGGTCAGCTATCATTCGACGTTCTTCGTAAACTTCTGCAGCAGACTGGACCAACTCCTAAAATCAACACAGAATTAAAAATATTGAGGTCATTTTGTGCCATCTGGGTCATGTATAATAGAAGGAACGTTTGAGAGACTTTCAGACAATCATCGCAAATCGGTAATAACAGTATGAGCATACGAATGTGCGACACCAAAGTAATGAGGGCTAACGCGTATGAATTGGCCGCTAGGGGCGCTAGTGTAGATGGTGGTCTTTTCCATAGTTCGAAATGTCAAATGTCACTTGTCACTTCAATGACTGACAGATGTTCTATAGTCTTTTGGACCACCATCAACAGAGGCGCCAACTGGTGAGCAAAAAAACGATAGCCCTCATTCGCGTGCTTTGATAAAAGTGTTCACTTTACTTAATATAAATTGCGTCCAAAAACCTGCGTAGCCTGAATTCACACGAATGTGAATGGCTGTGCATAAGACAGTCAACTGATTAAAATGATTTGCATAAAAAAGTAAATTACAAACCTCTCGTTTCTTGGCCTGTTTTTTCAGGTGACCCTTGGCGATGGTGGCCCATTTATAGTAGTATGACCAACGCTCTATAAGTGGAACTGTACATAAATCCTTCACATTTGCGAGGTTTATTCTGGGTGCACGGGACTGGCATATCATCATATCCTGTTAAAAGAAATAACACATATTCATAAATTCGCGTCTGTTTAATTTGTTAATTCTAGTGTCCTATTTTTGTTGGTTATATGAGTGGCTAAGTTGGTCTAGGATTAGGAACTACAAACAGGCCAATAATAAACAAATAATGTTGTTTGTTGCAATACAAAAACCAGTGATTTAAATCTTCTCGAGGCAGAGGTGTGGGGTTAGAGCCGGCGTAGCTTTATTTGACGTTCATAAGCGCATTGTAATAATGTCTAACTGAATAATAAACTATCTTTATCTTATCTTTAGTGCGACATCACTGCTGTACTTAGATAGTGCCACTTAGACAAGTCTCAGCCAATCTGGTTTTTTTGTTTTCAACACATTCAGTGAGTTCAATAGATGACATAGTGCGTTTATTTACTTGCTTCTTTTTAACCACCATATTTAATTTGTTAGAATAAGAGGCAAATAGTGAACAGCAGCAAAAACCGGCCAAGTGCGAGTCGGACTCGCGCACGAAGGGGTACCATTACGCAAAAAAATCACGTTTGTTGTATGGGAGCCCCCCTTAAATATTTATATTATTCTGTTTTTAGTATTTGTTGTTATAGCGGCAACAGAAATACATCATCTGTGAAAATTTCAACTGTCTAGCTATCACGGTTCATGAGATACAGCCTGGTGACAGACGGACAGACCGACAGACAGACAGACAGACAGACATCGAAGTCTTAGTAATAGGGTCCCGTTTTTACCCTTTGGTAACGGAACCCTAAAAACGCAACCTTTTAGGTAGATTTTACTTTGAATTATTTCACTGGGCGACCAGAGCGGCTAATACCGTAAACATCCAATTTGAAGAATGTGTTGTGTTGCCTATGTCAACTTGCACCGACTTGGCAATGTGGAAGCGCGACAAAAAATGGCATGGATAGTGGCACTAGCACACTTCATCACTGTCAAATAGGTGCAGAGTTAGCTTAGACGGATTGCATTCAATTGGGACGTTTGGGATTGGACATCCAATCCAGAAATATACGTTTAGATATTGACTTGATCATACCTTGAAAATATTTATCTGCGAGTGCAGTTGATATATCTTATGTTGTAAATCTTGCAATGTGTTGACTATGTCACCGTAATTCTTGCTACCTTCCTGGTTCTCCTCTTCTAAGTTGAGTCGAACCTGTATAGCTTTGTACTTTTCCACAAGCATATTCTTCTCCTCTTCTGCTTCTGGCAATGAGAAAGATACTAATGTACTCTCATACAATTTACGATAAAATACTTCATCAATGTCATTGTCATCTATGTCCAACTCATCCCTGGCGTAGATGTCGTTATCCACATCGTTATTATCATGTAATTTTTCTTTTGCGTTACTTTGAACATGTTCTTCTAAACGTGGAATAATATCAACATTTTCTACGTTTCCAAACAGCCAATATTTCAAAGCATCATCATTTATTCCTTTGTAAAATCTATCAACGATTTCACACTCTTCGACGTAATTAACAACAGTAGTGTAGTTTAATAAAATGTCAGGAGATATACAAGCTTCGTAAAAGTCTTTTAGCTTGCGAATACGATACTCGAGTAAGGCTCTTTCCTCGTAGCAAGCCCAGCCTCTGAAATTACTTATGTTATGCTTTTCCAAGAGCTGGCTTTGTGATCTTCCACCGATGCGAACAATAGAATCTGTAATAGGTAACAAAGCCTCTAAAAATTGATCCAGTGCGTGATTTGTGTAGCATATGACAAGCATTGAACATTCATCATCGTAATATGGTGCATTTTCAAGTAGGGTCTTAGCAACTTTGACTCCGAGGAAGGTTTTGCCAGTGCCTGGCGGGCCTTGGATCACGGCGAACTCATGGGTGAGGGCGAGTTTATACGCTTCATATTGGGTGCTATTCAAGCCCAGCTCTGTCTCAGATGGCCAAGTTTCATCCTGAAGGACTTGGAATTCTATTTCCTTTTCATCCTTTACTGCTATTCCTTTGTCTGGGTAGAACAATTCATCTTCAGATGAAGATGAATACTCGGATCGATGGATATTTTTTCGACGTCTGAAAGGACTCCGAGTACGAGTAATCCTCCGACGTTTTTTTTTGTTTAAAGTATATACGGTATCCCGAGTGAGGTACGCTGGATTTTCGGGTACTTTCTGAAATCAAAAACGAAAAACAAATCTAATAAAGTTTTCGTGTGGCACGTTATTGTTGGTCTGACAATGACAAAAATTTATTGATAAGTGATGGCAAACAAATAAACTTTTTTATGTTTGTGGGATCACTTTTACAGATTATACTAATACTACTACTATAGTCGTACAGTGGCGCAAACGCAAATATGTTATTAGAAAATATTTATCAGATCAAAAGATGCAAGTCTCGCAACGCAGTTCTTCTACTACAAAAAAGTTTTGAGATGTAATAATGTGAAACCAAGTCGGTTATTTTAGTCAGTGCCAGGGGGTGTTAAAACCGTAACAATATTAGATACCTTTATTTTTTTAATACATATAATGACTTGGCAATCGCACAATTACATAGTGACATAAGGATAATTATAAGTCTAGTGATAAGGATAATTTGTCAACTATTTAAAATAATCCTAATTGAGCGCTAGCCCTAATGACATATAGTTTGAGCAATTAAATACACATACGAGTACAAAGTACAAGTATTGTGTGCGATTTCCAAGTTCCGGTTTCCTCACGATGTTTGCAGTTTCGGTCAAGACCGAAAAGCGACTGGTAAATAACAATAGTACATTTCGAATTTACGATACAAGTGCGAAAAATACCTCTTCGCACGTGTATTGTACGTTTTACAGTAGGTACTTATACCTACCTAATACCTAATTTACGGCCTTAGTGTGGTACCTATCTGCGTATGTCGAAATTTTAAAGGGCCATATGTACCTATTGTAAAACGTACAATACACGTGCGAAGAGGTACTTTTCGCACTCATATCGTAAATTCGAAATGTACTATTGTTATTTACCAGTCGCTTTTCGGTCAAGGCAAACAGAGTGAGGAAACCGGATTAATCCCAATAAGGCGTAGTTTACCCTCTGGGTTGGAAGGACAGATGGCAGTCGCTTTCGTAAAAACTAGCGCCTACGCCAATTCTTGGGATTACTTGCCAAACGGACCCCAAGCTCCCATGAAGCGTGGCAATTGGTGTGGCGTGGGTTTTAATTGGTGTTGCTTTTTTAACTTTATTGGAACGTAAGGTATTGGGCTATATTCAAATTCGGAAAGGGCCTAATAAATTAGGTATTATAGGAATTTTACAACCTTATGCCGGGACAACGCGAGGAAAATGATGAGAAAATTTCAATTTCGCGCCTTTTCTACTGACAAAGTTGTTTGACCGGGTATATAATCTTTTTTTTCTTTTGATACGGAAGTACAGACACGGACACAGAACGAAAGTCAATACAAAAACATTATTGAAAATCGAAGCGGGCCGCAGCCCGTGAAAGCGCGGGAAGAATTTCTATCTCCCTCTCGCTCACCCGCGAGCCTCTCTAACAGCTCATACCGTTTAGTTAGGTTAGGAACTAAAGAAAGTAAATAAAATCACAAATTAATGAAAAACATATTTTTTCAATAGGTACGTAATAAAAGCGCTGGTGGCCTAGCGGTAAGAGCGTGCGACTTGCAATCCGAAGGTCGCAGGTTCAAACCCTGGCTTGTACCAATGAGTTTTTCGGAACTTATATATTAAATATCATTTGATATTTACCAGTCGCTTTTCGGTGAAGGAAAACATCGTGAGGAAACCGGACTTTAATCCCAACAAGGCCTAGTTTCCCCTCTGGGTTGGAAGGTCAGATGGCAGTCGCTTTCGTAAAAACTAGTGCCTACGCCAATTCTTGGGATTAGTTGCCAAGCGGACCCCAGGCTCCCATGAGCCGTGACAAAATGCCAGGACAACGCGAGGAAGATGATGATGATCCACGGTTCTGACAACTATGATCAACCATTCGCATATACTGGGCAATTGCTCCACGGAGCGAGCGGAGCGAGCTCGACGAGCGAGTGGGGCAAAGTGCCCAATATATACCTACTGTAAATGATTTTTTTGTGTATTTTTTTATTTCTGTAGGTAGCTATATATTTTTATTGCTCGGTAGTACGGTCCTTTTTTATAAATATCTAAGATTGGTTCCGGAAGAATGAGATTTTTTTTGCGACTTTCAATGCCCATTATTTCGTTTCCTATCACAGGTACAGCCATAAACATTATAGGTACATGATGTACCTTTTAGGTACATCATTTCACCATATAACCCATTGATATTCATTATGGTGGCGCCGCTGCAGAGTAGCACACAATTTGTAATATATAGAAAGTACCTGCACGTCGACAATGTATTTGCTCATCGCCAGGTGCTCAGGAAAGCTGGGGTCCTGAAGTGCCTTTAGCACGTGGTGGTACGGCTCAAAGTAAACTTCGCATTCTATCATAGTGTACAAATCTTCACTGTACAAGTCAGAATGCATTGTGGAATCAATTATGCTGACACCAAGCTGTGAAATATATAAAAAAAACTTCCTTTTTATGCTTGAATTGTTTGTAATTACTTAGATAATTAAGTATTATTACATATTATCAGCGGAATCAAATAAATGCCCTAATACTCTTGCTAAGAACTGAACAGAGAAAAATGGATTGTCATGCAGTCTAGAAGCAGATTGTTGACAATAGGTAATGTAGGTTGGCAATATGATACATACAATTCTTTTGCTTAAAAGTTCTACGTCGCGTTGCAAAATAGTTCCAACAAGAAAGCTATTGCAATTATCCTTTGTGAACAGCAGGAGAGATCCAAACAAAAATCTCTTGCTTTGCTTCCAATTCATCTTATTGAACATCTTTTCAGTGTATTGATCCAGTAAAACGAGCGATCCAAATTGTTGTTTTGTGAAAAATGGTCCCAAAAACTTCACATTACGATAGACTCTGTAATAAAAGTTTGTTAATGGTACTAGAATATATACTTGGTGATTTTTTTAAATTCCGTCATGAGTAACTATAAAAAATATACTATACTGGTATTTTCTTACCGAATGTGGTCATATTTCCTTTTCTTTGGATCCTCGATGTATTGATCTGTGGAAATATTTAAAGCAGAAAAAGGCAATAAAGTAATAAGTTAACTTCTTCATTCAAATTTGAACCTACAGAATTGTAAATATATTTATTGATGCGAACGTAGCATGAGGTCTGTCGAAAATGTGTGCCGGAAGCTATAAAAGTGCTGGGTGCTATGTATGATAAGTTCCCAGGTAGCAAAGTGACGTCAGCGACGTCATATTGACGTAATGATGTATAAATGCTACCTGGGTTTATAGGTTTAATATCGTAGACTTTATAATTAAAGTACCGTGTCATCATTTTCGAAATCCCCATCCCCGACAACCAAGAGCACATATGCATGACGTCTTTTACGAAAAATTATACCTTACCCGCCATTTTGGAATTCAATCCAGGTCATAATTTTTAAAATCCGTACCGCTGTGAACTTAACGATAGCTATGACGATAATTACGTATAAGTACATGTCCGCCATCTTGGATTCTAAAATGGTCATCATTCTCGAAATCCATACACAGATATGATATTTTTAACAGCTGTTCTGCTGCAACCAGAAGTCTTAAAATCAGTCCAGCGATAGCTATAGATAGATAAGTCATAAGTTACAAGTTAGGGACATGATGACCTGTAACTTGTGCCTTTGTAAAATGAGGTCAGAAGTCAGGTAAACTGGGGAGGTGCTACTTCAGCAACTCGCGGGCAATGAATCAATGATCGTACCGCGCCGATGACGTCACTTACGTATCCCTTCCCTTAGCGGTCCGAAGCAGTCCTCGCGCAGCAGGCGGAACTGCACGTCCAGGTAGTGCTCCACGTCCGCGTACGCGCCCTCCACCACGTTGGGCCGCAGGAACGGCCGCCGCTCCAGCAGCTCCGGGCCCGAGGGCAGCACGCTCAGCTCACGGAAGTTCTCGAGAGGTTCGTTTGTAGCACTCGTATCCTTTTTTTTCTGAATTTGTGCCTGTAAAAAAAGAACAATAGGGTATTTGACAACATTAAAAATATATAACGAATTGCTGTCATCCTGAAAGATAATAAACTAATAAAGTATATTTCACTATATTTGAATATAAATTATGTTTAGTTTTTGGAAAATAAACGAAAGAAAATTTAATATTTTTTGAAATTTCATCAGGGACGTGAACGCTCTGTGATTGGTCAACGCTCGGATGACGTCACACGCTGGTGAACAAACATTCTTGATTGCCTTGAGTGTTTTAACTGTTTTATTTGTATTTAGTTAATTTTAGTTATTGTTCCACAGTTTTCTGATATATTCCGATTTATCCGTATATCTAGTAGCACAATATTCATAAGAATCTCAAAATGGAGCCGAAATATGTGAAAGCTGATAGCGGCAGGCCTCCTTCACTCGCTCAAAGCCACGCGCTATATGCCTACCGCTTGGCGTATCGTCGACGATATAATCGACAGAGGGCCGCCGAACGCCCGCCTGAGCGCTAGCACCGCACGTTTCCCGCGCTTACGCTTCGAAATGCCGAAACCACGTAATTATTGTGCAGTAGATGGGTGTAAAAGTCAAAAAACAAAAGAAAATTTGTCGTTTTTTTAGGGTTCCTTACCCAAAGGGTAAAAACGGCACCCTATTACCAAAGATAGATATAACTCCGTAATAGATGGATACAGTCTAAGGAAAAAACGTGCCTCGAAAATCAAGAAAATTTGATTCTCGTTCAGAGGGCGCTACTAGTTTTGGTCTACAGTCGTATACATGGCGTTGACGGTTTCGTTTGTTGTTATTTAACAATTTTAACGCATATCAGTGAAAGAACATGGGTCAAAATAATAAAAATAATTAATGCAAATAAAAAAGATCATTTATATATCTATATTTAAATACATTCTATCGTATTTTTATAAATCTTCATTTTTAGTTTTAAAGTGTGTCGACAGATGGCAGTGAATTTACTGGGGTTACAAAATTTACTATGACAGTACCGCTCTAGTATAAGTTACTCTATGCTATTACTAAGACTCCGCTGCCGCTGTCCGTCTGTCACCAGGCTGTATCTCATGAACCGTGATAGCTAGACAGTTGAAATTTTCACAGATGATGTATTTCTGTTGCCGCTATAACAACAAATACTAAAAAGTACGGAACCCTCGGTGGGCGAGTACGACTCGCACTTGGCCGGTTTTTTCATTTCCGAGAGACGAAGAAAGGTGAGTAGTATTTTAAATCTATCTTTATGAATTTTGTCACTATTTATTTCTTTGAACATAAGTAGATAAATCGTAAATTAAGGAGTTTTTTGAGTCAGGTATTATAAGTGTTGTTTTTAAATATTTGATTGACTAATATAAAATATGGTTGATTCGCAACATTCGTTTTATTACAATAATAACATAAGTAACAGTACAACCCTAGCGCATTCTTACGATGACGCGTTGGCACGTGGCTCGCACGGCGAGCAAGGCAGTCTCGACTCTTTGTGCGCATACTTATGGTACATTTCTTCTCGTCCTGAGCAGCAGGTATTATTATTAAGATTTTGTAGGCTATTATAGAGTAGGTATTTTCGCTTTTGTATGGGAATGATGTATCTGTTACGTAGTAACTATTTATTAATCTGTGATAGCGGCAACCTACCAGACATAGACGCATTAATGGTTGCACTTTTCTTTAAAGATAATCCGGATTACTATGTTGCGGAACTTAGAAATGTAAAAACAGCTGTGTGAGTATACGTAGAAATTGTTTATTTACGAACATTTCGATTTCGATGATACGAATACGACGACGATATATATGTAGAATACGATGACGAGAATAGTATCTCCATACTGCACTTTAGTTTGAAAGAAAAAGTATGCTACTATATAACTACCTACTAATGCTGAAAGAGCTATGTTATGAGGTTATGTAGTAATACATTAAATACCTAGATCTTGTTTCGATAAATACAACAAAATCCGCTGCTTTAACTACCATATTTATTTACAGTTAAATTATTACTTACATCGAAGTGGTCTTCACACATAAAAACATTTGTATGCGCTAAAATGCTCTTTGGGTCTTTTCGCGCTAGTTTTAACCACATTTTTCTTTTTCTTGGGATTCGTTGGAACGGAAACAAACAATTTATCTGGATTTTTTATAGTCGTACTTGAACATTGCGGCACTATACACCATTTATATACCATTTTACAGTGAAATAATCAATTCAATGCACATAAACCATAAGATTTACTAATGTCATTGACTGAGTTTCCTCGCGTGTGACGTCACACGTGTCACGTGATTAGCCCCTTTGCAAAAACAGCGTTTAAGGCGCGTTCAAAATAAATAAACTTTAACATTGTTTTTTAATATTTAATACAGGAAATTTCAAGGAAATATCAATGTAGTGTAATTATTAAGTCATAAACAATCAATTAAAACCATTTTCAAAAATTAGTCAAATAGCCTATTGTATCTTTTTGAGTAAATAAGTAGAGTTCTCAAATGTAAGTAGAAACATGTACCTAAATCTTACCTGTTTTTTCAGTCTGTCCCGTATATTGGTCATTCTAGTACTATATTCTTCGGGTAATTCGAAGTCATGCTTTTCTTTTAAACCATCAAGGCAACTTTTGCTAGTAGCCTCGATTAGAGCTCCGCATTTTCTAACAGCAGTCGACGGCGACACATTTATGAGACACTCACAAAAGGTCATAAAGTTGTCCCAAAATTCTTTTTCCTTAGTCCAGTAATGTTTGTTAAAAAGTTGATCTCTACGGCTTTCTGTGTAAGGCAATTGCATTAAGTATAATTGTAAATTATCAATGAATTTAGTGTTGCATATTTCCAAAAGCAGCAGTTTCTTTGACTCTTCGAAAGAAGATTTCCATACGTTTGTAACGAGTTCAAACACTAAAGCGAATACGTCGCGATTTCGATCATCAGGCGGTGAATCGATAAGTTTCTTGAAACTTTCCTTTTGACGATTTATCTTCTCTAGTATAATTACACTTTCAGACCGGGATATCTCTGCCAAAATGTTGCAGGACATGTCCCGGACATAGGTGTTTTGCTGGCGTTTTCTTTGAGGATGTAGATTACGATTTAGGCTTTGGTTAGCACGGCTAATTAAGCTAGATGTATCTGGGTAATTGCTTTCTTTGGCGAATCGTTCTTTTCTCTTCTTTTCTTTGACTTGCTGAAGTAAAAATTGCTCGAACGTTGGCACAGTAGGGACAGATGCATTAGTTGTCTCGAGACCAGCTGCAAAGTTCAGTATTTATTGATTAGTAGGTACTTATCAGTAAAGTAATAATTCATTTATTTATGGCAAACTACATTTCATACAAACGTATTACAAAAAAAAGTAAATTTAAAACATAAAGTAGGTAGGTAGTTTACCACGAAATTGTCCGTCCCGCCTCAGCATAATGCTATTAATGCTAACCTTAAAGTCAGAGCGCTGGTCTTCCAGCAAAACAATGTATACCGTCAACCGGGGTGTATAGGGATGTGGGTGGGGTGAATAGGGACAGAAATTAAAATGAGATTTACGTCACCATTTCTTAATATCTACCCACTCAAATGGTATAATTCCATTGAAAATAATAGTAGATTTTGTATGATACAATTTGTGTGTGTAGATATGAAGAAATTGTCAGGTAAATCTAATTTTAATATTTGTCCCTAGTCATCCCAGCCATCCCTATTCACCCCGGTTGACGGTACCTTCAGTTTATAGGTACCTACATTGATTCGATTATAATTGATGTAAAAAAGTTAGTCCATCCTATATATAATACTAGCTGTGCCCGCGGCTTCGCCTGCGTGGAATTCGGTCTGTTTCAGTAAGCGGCTAATTCACCCCTAATTTATCTCCCTGTCCCCTGGAGACAGAACTTAAAGTAAAGTTGACAGATGGATACGCTAGAGGACTGTAGTCCAGATAAAATATTTTACAATTAGGTACCTACCACCAAAGATAGATATAACTCCGTAATAGATGGATACAGTCTAAGGAAAAAACGTGCCTCGAAAATCACGAAAATTTGATTCTCGATCAGATGTCGCTACTACCTTTTGCCTACTCTCGTATAGAGGGCGTTGACGGTTTCGTTTGTTATTATCTAACAATTTTAACGCATATCAGTGAAAGAACATGGGTCAAAATAAAAAAATTATTAATGCAAATAAAAAAGATCATTTATCCATATTTAAATACATTTTATCGTATTTTAATAAATCTTCATTTTTAGTTTTAAAGTGTGTCGATAGATGGCAGTGAATTTACTGTGGTTACAAAATTTACTATGACAGTACCGTTTTATAATATTATATCCTCTTTGCTACCACTAAATAAAATTACACTACAAAATGAATATTTTTTTTGCCCTTATTCAAATTTTTGTCGTGATTTAAATGGCATAGAGTAGTATAGGTGTATTTCGAACGATACAGTACCATTTTTGTTTAACGTCCTTGACTGTACCTATGCAAATCGGGTACACTACATAATTCCGAAATTTTTTATTTCGAATTTTAGAATGTCGAATTTTATCATTCCGATTTTTAAATGCTCGACCCATCAAAATTCCGACTGTCATAATTACGAATGATGAAAATCACGAAGATTTATATTTCCGAAAACCCAAAAAGCCGAATATTGTAAATTCCGAACTACATAATTCCGACTATAACAATTCCGATGGTGGCAAACACCAAATTTAACATTTACGATTTTCAAAATCACGAATTCGGAATTGCCCTTATTCCGAATTAACGTGATTCCTATTTTAAATATCCCAATTTTTAAATTTCCACTTTTCTGGCAACAGTTCGTTTTCTTGGGGGTCGCAGTTCTAACCTAACCTAACTCACTTTTCTGGCAACAGTTCGTTTTCTTGGGGGTCGCAATTCTAACCTAACCTAACCCACTTCTGGCAACAGTTCGTTTTCTTTGGGGTCGCAGTTCTAACCTAACCTAACCCACTTCTAGCAACAGTTCGGGTTCGCAGGTTCGCAGTTCTGTCTAATTTATTTATGCCGAATTTTTATGCCAAACATATTTTATGCCGAATTTAACATGATGCGGCACGACAGGTACCCGTAATAATTACTAAAACGTGAGTCTTCATTTGAATATCACGGATTTCATTTTTCCGATCTTGTAAAAAACCGAATTTCTGAATACCGAATTATTTTATTTCCGATCGGACAATGATTTTTCAGAATTTAGGAATTCGGAAAAAAAATATTTTCGGAAAAGTGTAAAATCGGAACTTTAAGCTTTCTATCAAGTGACAATCGGATTTTAAGTTTTCGGAAATAGCACATTCGTGATTTTATTCCATCGTGTTTTTAAAAATCGTAATTTTGATATTTCGGACTTATAAATAATCGGGATTATGAAAGTCGTGGTTATAAAAATCGGAAAAACATATTTCGGAATATTTGGGTGTTCCCATCAAAATCATGTCATCCAAATCGGTCCTCCAGTCAAATCAGTCAAATGACGCCGGCGGCGGGCAGCGTCTGCCCCTTTTTTTTTTTCGGAGTTTGAAATGCATCTGCCCCTACGACTTGTTGATGGTCATAGCGAAGCAGACGCTCACGGGGACCTGTAGGCGCTTGAAGCGGAACGGGAAGTTGCTCGGAATGAGAAGGATACGCGGGATGAACACGGCTTCTCCGGCGCCACACTCCGTCAGGATCTGCGCCTACATATGTATTACGTACGATATATTTGGGATCACAATCAAACTCGCGCTGGCTTGCCGTTTCAGCCGAAAGCGAAGCGACCTGCCTGGCTAGAGCGCCACTGAGTCTCTCACCGTGGTTTTTCTCAGTCTCCTGAGACCGTGCCCCTTGTGGCCGCAATGCATTGCGAGACTTTTGCGAAAGATTCGATTTTTTTCGGCAAGGCATGGTAACGCGTTTAAGTCCCAAATCGTTTGACATTTACTGAAAAATGATTTTTTTAAAGTACCCACCTTCGTGACCATTATTAAGAGGAAAGGGCACGGCCGCTTCTCCATGCAAACGCAGTCTCCATTTTTTTGGTTAAAAACTACCCTATGTTCTTCCACGGGACTCAAACTATCTCTATACCAAATTTTATCTAAATCAGTTTAGCGGTTTAAGCGTAAAGAGAAATTAAAAAAAGTGTTTTCATATTTTTTGTGTTTTCACTCGGGAATGGTGTCATTTTGATATCATAAATGAATTCGGCATACCCGATTTATACAAAATCGATACCTAACTTGGCCTAGTAGCTAAAATGATATAGTTATCAAGATAAAGTTTTTAACCGCTTTTTCACCACCATGGGGGATGAATTTTTAAAAACGCTGAAAGTAATTTTCTTGCTTTTTAATATAATAACGTTTTGCAAAGTTTTAAGTTCCTAGCTTAAAATAAAATTTGCACCCCAAGACAAACTTTCATCCCCTTTTCAACCCCCTGAGGGGTTAAATTTCCAAAAACGTCAAAATTAGTTTTTTTGTAATCGTCTATCATACCTTTCTAAGAAGTTTCAAAGCATTTGTAATGGATTCAAACTTTCAACCCCCTTTTAACCCTGTTAGGGGACGAATTCTTGAAAACGCTAAAATCACTTTTCCTGTATTATAATAATATGCTCATTATACAAAGTTTCAAGTAACGCACTCAAAAAAAAATTGATCTCCATACAAACTTTCAACCTCTATTTCACCTCCTTAGGGGATGAATTTTCAAAAACGCTGAAATTAGTTTTCTTGTATTTCAATAATATATCTTCTTACGAAGTTTCAAATTGCTAGCTTAAAATAAATCTTGAACCCCATACAAACTTTCATCCCCTTTTTAACCCCCTTAGGGGTAAAATTTCTCAAATTTTTATAGCCTAAAACCTGGCCGTGGATTTTTTCGACAGATTAGTAAAGTTTGCATCAAAATCCGTTCAGCCGTTTTCATTTGTAGCGCGGTCAAATAAACAGACAAACAGATAAACAGATAAACAGACAAACAGACAAAAATTCTAAAAACTGTTGGAATGTGTTCTGTTATCGATTCTAAGTATCCCCAGGCAATTTTTTTTCGAATATCTTCCATGTACAGACTTTCGACCCTCTTCCGCTTTATTATATGTATAGATTGTCTTCGGTTACCGCGATAGTTACTCATGAAATAAAACTATGAAAACGGATTATATCGCGTATATTGAATTTATAATACATCCCGACGTTTCGAACGCTGTAAAGAGTTCGAAACGTCGGGATGTATTATAAATTCAATATACGCGATATAATCCGTTTTCATAGTTTTATTCCATCCTATATAATTCATGTATTAATACAGTGACGTCAAAGTAGGACATAGATAAAGGTGTAGCTAAATGTTTGTTTGAAATATGTAACAAATATTATTAGCGATTCTATTTTTAGGAATTTCTACATAAACCAAACAGGAAAACGAGGTGATAAGGAATGCTGTCAATAATCCATTGTGGAGTAGCAGATACGAGTAGGTAAGGATCTAACGGAACGCAACATGACACATGTTAACGGAATGTAATAAAATGCGCAAAGAAATTATAAGATCGGGCAGGGCAAGTGCAACTATGAAGCAAATGCAACTGCTCTTAAAATACAAGAAGGGAGTCTACAGCTGGACTAGCTATAGTCACTTATACCATGGGTTAACTCTCTTTTGTGACTGGCGAAAGTTTGCCATACAAGTAACTCTGTCTAGCTCTAGACTCACTTTTTGTATAGAGTAGTTGCATTTGCCCCATAGTTGCAATTGCCCTGGCTGGCCTTTTTTAGTTTATAAAATTAAAAACATAGGTACAATGGTGAAATAGTCCAATCAGTATTTACCTTCATTCTGTCTAGCGCGCATGGGTGGAGGTCTATAAAATTTGCTTGGACCTGATCTGCCGGAGTCAGAGGTTGGATCAGTGGATTGGACTCCAGATCCTGAATTGGAGTCTTTATTCTCAGATCCAGGGTCCTTGTTTGCTCTAGGGCTTTCACACATGAGTTCTTTGGTACTTTCATTTAACCTACTATTGCTGGTGTCAGGACTAGCAGCGGTGAGTTTATTGCTACTTTTATTCAGCCTTATGCTGATGGTGCTAGAATTTACAGCTGCTAGTTCTTCGCTACCATCATTTGGCTTGCTGATTCCAGGGCTTGCAGCCGCGAGCTCCTCAGTACTATCATTTGGTTTACTGGTTCCCGTGACTGCAGCGCCCAGTTCTTCACTACCTTCATCTGACTTACAGCTGCTAGTTTCAGGGCATACAGCCGCGACCCCATCGCTACCTTTATTTGGGCCACTGCTGTTGGTCTCAGGACTTGTAGCCGGCAGTCCTTCGCCACCTAAATTATTACTACTGCTGCTGGTTTCAGGGCTTGTATCCGCAACTACATCGCTACCTTCATTTGGGCTACTGCTGTTAGTTTCAGGACTTGTAGCCGGCATGCCTTCGCCACTTACATTATTACTACTGCTACTTGTTTTCAGGCTTGTAGCCGCGACTCCATCGCTACCTTCATTTGGCTTAATGCAACTGGTTTCAGGACTAGCAACTGCTAATTCTTCGCTATCTTCATTTGTGCTTCTGCTCCTAGTTTCAGGGCTTGCACTTGCGGGCCCATCGCCACTTTCATTTGGCCTAATGCTGATGTTGTCAGGGTTTGCAGCGGCAAGTTCTTCGCTACAATTGCTTTGCTTAATGCCACATGAAAGCGTTTTGTCTCTAGCTGCTTGCTCTGGCGACGGACCTGTAAAGTCACATAAATAAACAAACATTAATATTTGACCGATTTCTTTTAAAGTATTTTAAAGAATTTCAATAGGTCATTCACTAATTAATTCCTTTTTACCCAACATGTGTCATATTATTTTTGCACATATTGCATCACTACGTCTACATAGTATAAAACAAAGTCGCTTCCTGCTGTCTGGATGGCTGTCCCTATGTACGCTTAGATCTTTAAAACTACGCAACGGATTTTGATGAGGTCTTTTTTAAATAGATAGAGTGATTCCAAAGGAAGGTTTATATGACCATTTTTATCTAAAATTCACAATTATGTTCAGCAAAGTATAATCATAAAATACATAAAATTGAAGAAATGAGCGAGCGTGTATGGAATGTTATAAAAGTGGAGGAAGGGAAAAGGGAATATCAGGATCGTAGCAAGTGGAAATCCGTGTTCTCTGCTCTACCTACCCCTCCGGGAAATAGACGTGATTATTTGTATTGTTTTATTTAATAAAAAAAACATTGTTATGTAACGCCTTGTTCCAACCCCCACCTCCCGCCCCGCCCATATAACGCATCGTAACGTTTTACAAGACCGACCCCTCTCCCTCCCCAAGTTGCGTTACGTAATATTTGAACGCCCCTTAAGGGCACCAGCTTAGTATTATGTAATTACTTTATCAGAATTCCTACATACAGAAAATGACTCAAGAAAATGACAGACGACCTGGCTATTATACGGCTAGTAGGTAATGCGACTTCGCCACGGGCACACTACGCCTGTGTTCGTGTGCTCCACGTATTGGCTTGTATAGTCACGAAAAAACCGGCCAAGTGCGAGTCGGAGTACCATAACGCAAAAAACGGCATAAACATCACAACATACGTGAGCCCCACTTGAATATTTATTTTATTCTGTTTTTAGTATTTGTTGTTATAGCGGCAACAGAAATACATCATCTGTGAAAATTTCAACTGTCTAGCTATCACGGTTCATGAGATACAGCCTGGTGACAGACGGCCGGACAGCGGTCTTAGTAATAGGGTCCCTTTGGGTACGGAACCCTAAAAACGATGTCTCCCTACCTGTTTGTAAGGTTTTTAATAGTCTACGTCTCAAAGGCCATTGATGATGATGTGCAATGTAATTGTTAGTTTCGAACGGGTATGTTCTGTTTCTGAACGTTTCATAAACGATTTCATTTGTAACGTCACATCGGCGAAGTTCCGAGGTCGCCCATACCCTATACACAAAACACTCATGAATCTCACGATACAGCCCTCCCCTTGTTTAATTATAATAGACCGTTTCGTATCGCCTTACAACAATGAACAGTCATCGGTTGAAATACCTACGACAAAAGTAACAAATAAACAGTGCTAGTCATTCGAACCTAGCCGCCGCCATGCAATCGTAGTTGAAGAGTGTCTTTTCAAAAGGGTTTATTTCTCTATAAAAAACCATACAAAGATAAGCCTTGTGTGTCTTTTCACAAGGCTTATTTTTGTATAGTTTTTCTTAAGTAAGTACACTACAAGTGTTTACAAATACACCTACGGTTTGTTTAATTATTACATAGCTTCCATGAATGATATTAGGCACCTACTATTTTTTATAACTAAAGCATAATAAAGTTTGTATCCTCAATCCAATGTAAGTATATTTTCGTTAGATACTTACCTACTTTATTCATATACTTAACCAGTGTTTTTACAACAGGTTAAGTAGTATACTAATACACTAATATACATCTAGTATCAAGTATGGACGTGGGTACTTAAGTTGGGGCACTACACTTCACAAGTGGGTCAAAATAGTTTTTTGGGCCAATAAATTAATTCACGGATGAAAAGTATTACCTAGGTAGGTATTTATTGTTATCATGATCAAAGTTACTTCAAGTTAGGTAATGAAAGTCGTTAAGGAACAATAATCTGTATGTGTGTGTAATACAAAATAAAGTGATTTTCTTTCTTGCTTTCCAAAAAGGATTTTACTTAGAAGAAAATATCACTTTGTGCCCTGCATGTTCCATAATGGTACTCTGTGATACACCTAGGTATAGTAAGCTGCAGAGATAACTGACCCCACTGCAAACAAATTTATAACCAGGGGTGGGGGGGGGGGGTCAGTTAACTGCAGCTTATTGTACATAAGAGCCTCTAATTAATAAACAATATTATTTGTTCTGCGACATACGCTATGTATCTCACTATTGAGTAATGCGTGTTAATTTCGCCAAGTTGTGTTGTGTTGTTCAAATTTGAATAAATAAGGTATCGCAGGTAAGCATAAGTATATTAAATAAATAAAGCATAATGCAGTGTAAAAACACTTCATGTAGATATTAATGAATTTTAATTTTTAACATCATGTGAAATTGTGAAATACGTTATTACCCGGGTGCCGCCCCACCACTACCTGCTATTATTATATTAGTGAGCGTGACATACCGAAAGAATACGATAATATGCTTAAAATTAAATACGTAGTCTATAAACTTACCTGATCCATCATGGGGATCCTCGTCCATGGTGAGTCTTCACCGCGAAGTCTTATTCAGCCTTTTAAGGCAACACGGTGTATCTGTAATAATTTAGTTTCTATTAAAAATCTTGTTGCTTACTGCACAGTCGCTTTCTGCTCTCGGCTAAATTGTGTAACAGATCTTGATGGTAGAAGTGAATGGAGCTTATTTCGATAGAAAATATTTTAGATTACCTATTTAGGCAGTCTACTTGAGGTCTACAGCGCAATTTTATTGCAGTTGTAGGACCGCAAGACGCAAATGTAAGAGAACCGTGACTCTTGAGGCAATAAGCGATCGCGATTGTAATAAACAAACCTAGTTTTGTAGCTGTGTTTAGCTTTTTTCTTACCTAAACCAAGTTTTTATAATACATAGTTAACAATTAAGAAAACTTACCTGAAAAAAGGAACGACAAACAATTTGTATTCAAGTCACAGGAAACGCCGGCACACTGCACGCTCTATACGAAACATCGGACTATTCGGACTGAAAAAATGAAACACAGCTAATTTTTATTTTATTTAAAATAGGTCTCGTCACCATGTGATTGGCTGAAAGTTCTCCAAAGAGCTTTACGGGATTCTGATTGGCTAATAGACTCTATGGCCGGTATTTCCCAGGCCCCGAAAGCTGTGGACTCAAATGTTGCCAGCTACATAAAGTTTCGACATTTCGGATACTTCCAAGTTTTAACCCTTTTTATGTTTTTCAGAATATATACTCTGGTACAGCCACTTTGTCAGGAAAAGGCAACAAATTAAAAAAATAAAAGGCTCAAAGGGATGACCCATAGAAAATTTGAATTTCGCGCCTTTCTTCCTTCTTTAAGTGGGTATCCAGACGGAACAATTTTTTGCAAAATCTTATAAAATTGACAATTTAATTACGTGGTGTGGACGCAAAAATGACATTCAAAGACAATGGCTCGTTGAATCACTAGTTCCACCATGTTCCACACTAGTTCATAATCTGTGGCCGAATCCATGAAATAGTGTGGACGCTAATTGCCAATTTAATTTCTAACCAAATTAACAATTTATAATTCCTTCTGGGCGGGCCTACAGCGGTTATTGAAATGGTATGGTGTGGTGTGGTGGAGCGGGCTTAAGAATTTTAGTTTAAAATAATAAAATCTAGTAAAATTAAAATATTTTAATTACATCCATCTTTACCCGGTCAGACCCTGACATATCCCAATTTAGCTACGAATGTTGCCTTTTTTAGGATATTGATCATAACTAAGGTCTTATTCTATACAATGCAATGCAAATTATGGCAAAGTTTACAAAACATTTAAAGGTTACTAAAATAAGTAGGTATTTAAATCACAAAAGCTAAAGCACGCTCCAGACTACGCGGCTTCGCGCCGCGATTCGCGCACGAGTGTGGAGGGGGCTTTAGGAGTAGATAAGGGCATGCATGGCATTTCGTCAGATCTTAAAAAATACAATGAATAATTATCAACTAGGTATGATGTTTGAGTATAATTTTGATATGCATGATCAGATCTTATTAAATTACATTTAAGACTTATAATTAAACACACGTGAAATTAAATTCTTGCATGACATATAAATAAACAACGTACATTAATTATAACAACGGTAAACAACGTAAACATTGTCTATTTCACTTAAAATCCCTTAATGGGCACAAGGGTTTCATTAAATAAAAGAATTGGGTTAACCTCGAAAACGGGGTACTTAATATTGAAAATAACAAACAAATAAATAAATAAATATTAGGGGACATCTTACACAAATCAACCTAGCCCCAAACTAAGCAAAGCTTGTATTATGGGTGCTAGGCGACGATATACATACATACTTATATTATATACATAGAAAACACCCTCATGGGTGAGTCATCTCAGGAACAAATATTTGTGTTCATCACTCAAATAAATGCCCTTACCGGGATTTGAACCCATGACTATAGGCATCACAGGCAGGGTCACTACCCACTAGGCCAGACCGGACGTCACTATAAAATATAGATTAGCATGTATAAATTTA
Source organism: Cydia strobilella (assembly GCF_947568885.1). NCBI lineage: Eukaryota > Metazoa > Arthropoda > Insecta > Lepidoptera > Tortricidae > Cydia > Cydia strobilella. Next base: position 7,607,485 of record NC_086052.1, read on the forward strand.
ATGTAATGGGTTGATACCTAAATAAATAACATTTAATTTTTTTATGTTTAAAACAAGTCTATAAAATATAATTATAAATATCTACTAAAGTAGAAGCGTTTTCTACTATAACTACGTAAGTGTTGCGGTAACGTAAGTATTGACAAAGTATGAAAGGCTTCTGGTAAGATATTATTTCAAATTTACCTCGTTTTCGAAGTTACCCCAATGTTCCTTAATTTAAACCCCTAAGTTCAAATTGTGGAAGGTAGTATATAATATGGTCCCACTGTCTGTCAAAATGCAATTACTGCCTTTTAGCAGTTGTTTGTCTGCTAAGAGCAGGTACTGTAAGGGGGGTGGAGGCATTAAATAGTACTGATAGTAGTTTCAAGTAAACAGCAGAGATGAGCTCAGAGGGCCTACCGCGAACCACGTTCGACGTGTTGGCTCTCTGTCGCACTTGTAAATTCGTACGTAAGTGTGACAGGGAGGCAACACGTCGAACGTGGTTTGCGGTGGCCCTCTGAAGATAGATTATCTATGGAGAGGCGGGCAGAGTGGCCTAGAGCGGCACCTGGGTGGAGCTACTCCTCCAACCAACTTAAAGTAAGCAGTTACAACTAGGTACAACACCATTACGAGGTTATCACACATGCGGATCCGCACGCCACGGTGTGAGAGCGAGACAGCACTGTTTACGTATACAGCGATGTTCCGCTCGCACACTGTGAAGACAGCTTTACTATAAAGTTAGCAAGTGGATGACGAAGAATCACAGTAAGCCTGCACTTTTTTGCAGTTCTTTATTAGTTCGATTAGGATTTTTATAATATAAAAGTTGTAACAATACAAATTCTCACGGCGCGCGGGCTCGAATACTTTCTCGCTCGCACGGTACTGCATCACACCGGCCAGCCACCGAGGAGCACCGAGCGCGCACGACGATCGCCGACCGGACCGAATAAAAGCCGCGTCCGCGCCGCATCAGATTGATTCAGCTAGCGACTGCCTTAGCGATAGGTACACCCTCTGTCCTTTGGCTAGTCTCAGTGGGACGGGAGTTCGATAGCCACTTGCAGTCTTCTCCCTGACCTCCCTAGGATTTAGCTAGTGCCTTGGCGATAGGTTCCCGACTGTCCCTTGGCTCTTTGCAACGGAAGTAGGCGTGCTCAACCTTGCCGTCTACTTCACGTTTTAATTTAGTTAGGAAGTAAACCTGTTTTGTATGAACCCGTAATTGTATGCATCTATATGTACTTAAGTCAATAAAAAGTATTGTTGACAGTGGCGTTTGAGTGATCAACCCTAAACCCTACAAAGTAACATACATTTTTTTTTACTAAATACATATAAAACCTAAAGCAGGGCCCAAGCTGCCAGTGGTTAGGGCCGCAGAGAGGAACCGCCGGACTACCCGCCGTATCCATAACCGTCCTCTGCTTTTGACCCTTAATGCAGCCTAGCGAGTCTCTCAAGGTGATGGTCTAGACTCATCGCTATTAAGCCCCCTCCACACTCGTGCGCGAATCGCGGCGGGAAGCCGCGAACGCGAGTGTAGAGTTGAGTTCGCAGATCTGCGAAATCGTCGCCACACTCGCGTTCGCGGCTTCGCGTCGCGATTCGCGCAAGAGTGTGGAGGGGGCTTTAGGAACAGTTGCATCAACCACTATCAACGTCACTCGGCAGCAAAGATAGATATAACTCCGTAATAGATGGATACAGTCTAAGGAAAATACGTGCCTCGAAAATCAAGAAAATTTGATTCTCGATCAGAGAGCGCTACTAGCTTTGGCCTACTGTCGTATAGATGGCGTTGACGGTTTCGTTTGTTATTTAACAATTTAAACGCATATCAGTGAAAGAACATGGGTCTAAATCATAAAAATAATTAATGCAAATAAAAAAAATCATTTATCCATATTTAAATACATTTTATCGTATTTTTATAAATCTTCATTTTTAGTTTTAAGGTGTGTCGATAGATGGCAGTGAATTTACTGTGGTTACAAAATCTACTATCCCAGGTAGCATTTATACGTTATTATGACGTCAGCGACGTCATTGTGACTTCATAATGACGTCATTATTACGTCATTATGACGTCGCTGACGTCACTTTGCCACCTGGGATGACAGTACCGCTCTATCTTATTATATCCTCTTTGCTCGGCAGTGAACTATGAAACTTTCCATACTATAAAATTTAGCAAATTCTTTATATTAACGGTGATAGATGGTTTGGAGCAATCGACCCTTAGATCGTTAACTGTAACGACTATCTGACAAGGATCTATGTACAGAATCCGGACTGAGTACCTCGACAAAAATATGATCGATAGAGAGGTCAAAATAGAGGACCGCGTCTCATTTTGATTAAGGAAGCAATGACAAACAATTACAATAACTCAATATATCAATTTATGACAATACTGTAACTAGAGCAAATGTGATACAGTCCTCCGGTTTGAGTATTTCTAGTTTCCTAGATTATCTGTCTCGCTCGGGAATAAGGGTCAATTTCGACTAGCGAAAAAAGTAACAGTACTATCCGGGTTCCATATAACTCCCGTGGTACCGGGAGAGTTATCTCGGCCACGCGACGCTCTCGATCCAGGCGAGGTAGTGGCTGAGGCGCGTGTAGACGCCGGGCACGGCCGAGCCGCAGCCGCGCCCGAACGACGTGACGCCCACGAGGCGGGTCTGCCCGTCCGGCTCCGACAAGCTCTGGAGGGGGCCGCCCGAGTCTCCCTGCACAAAAAACCACTGGTTATGGTATGAATTTTCTCAAATGATTTTTACGCCTAAGACCCTTATCTGCTAAATAAAAGCCATTGTTTCATTTGTGGGAGCGGTCGGCCAATGTGTCTGAGCGCGTGCCAAAGCAACAATGTCGTTTAAATAGCGGCTGTATCGTGGTGGTTTTAAGGTTCAAATCTATGTAATGTAATATCGATGGTCCTACATTACCAAAACATGTTGTTACATGTACTTAGATTTGAATCTTAAAACCACCACGATATAGCCGCTTTTTAAACGACATTGTTGCTTTGGCACGCGCTCAGACACAATGGCCGACCGCTCACACAAAAGAAACAATGACTTGGATGGATGTAGGACTCGCTGCATATTTCACTTGTCTACTGTCACAGTACTAATTTGTATACAGGGTGGCTAAAAAATAAGTGCATTCCCGTTGCCAGGGAGGTTTCAGGATTATACTGAGCAACTTTTACTATGGGACCACCGACCAACCACGAAATCGCGAAAAAAGTGTACCCTCCCATAGAAAATTAACCAACCAAAATGTATGAAACAGCCAAAATTTTTTTTGCGATTTCGGGGTTGGTCCTATAGTAAATGTTGCTCAGTATAATCCCAAAACCTCCCTGGCAACAAAATGCACTTATTTCTTAGCCACCGTGTCACCGTAAAATTGTAAACACTCATCAGTTTACATATAAGGTCATCCACTAATTACATCACACGTTGGGGGGGTTGTTTAAGAAAATGTGACAAGGGGGAGGGGGATATCGCAAACTTTATGACGTCACATTAACTAATTCCTTTTAACGACGCCGAGGAGGGGGGAGGGGTCAAAAAACCTCAAAATTCGTGTGACGTAATTAATGGATGACTAACCTAACCTAACTTACGTTAGGCCAGGACTACACTTGTAAGTTTTACTTGCTAGAATGAGATGACGTTATTCATATCTCATTCTGTAGTATAGCTGTGTCCCTACTTACGTAAGTAAAACTTACAAGTGTAATCCTGGCCTTACATCATGAACTTACGGGTGCAGGATGTTACGGTGTCACATACATACCTGACAAGTGTCCCGCAGGCCGTCGGGGTCGCCAGCGCAGACCTGCGTGTCCGAGATACCGTTAGGCAACTTGCGCCATTTGGTAGAAGTGTAGGATTGGCTGCATGTAGATCGCGAGACTATGGTCACGTTCGCCTTTAACAGCATATTACTGCGAGCGTCCTCTGCACAAATATAAAGAAAAATTATTTGATTGAAATTTTTGTCAAGTTGAGCTAGTCCTTTATAGGGGCACACTTACTCGTAATATATATTATATGGCTAAAATGACCACTCAATAACATCATCTTTTTTAAACTTTCACGATTTTTACTCATTATTATTCACAACGACGGGACTAGAAGATGTCTATGTCAACTTTAGCCAGTCTTCTCCGCGACCACGGGGACAACGCCGTCCTCGAAACGTCGGAGGTAAATTTAAAACTTATTTTACGCGATTAAGGTGGTTCGATTTTCATACAAAATTCAATCTGCTTTAATTAAGGCACTACACACTATTACTACACAAATATTTGCTCATTTATCTACTTTCGAATATTCGTTTGCGCTAAATTAATAGAAAAACTTTGTTTCATACAGAAATCATACATAAATCAACGTAATTTTTTCATCAATTTTACGTATGTGTGTGTCACAAATGTCGTGTACAAATACGTTGCGTGCGGCGTTGCCACTCTATGACGTTGGCGACGTTGCCTGGCCGACCTGGCAGGATTTGCAGTGCCGTCATGTTTAGTGCATTTTTATTTGACAGTGTTGACACTGACACATAGGGTCATGTTTATTGTGACATCAATTTGTTTGTATAAATTGAAAATGATAGCAACGCAAAGAGTATAATAATATATGTAGCAACGTCTAAATCAAGTTACAAAAATCATCGGTGTTCTGGTCCGCGAAAATCCAGAAAAATTCAGACTCAATTGAAGCGGAATTCATGATGGTGAAGTTTCGTAAGGTAGGTACAGTTTCATTCCTTCATTGTACATTGTAATTTTCTCGTGCCGATCTTTTCAGAAAATAATTCTCACTTCTTCCGTAATATAATAGATTCCGTAAGATATAAGCAGTGAACAATACCTATAGAATGTAATTATTACTGTTTTGGTTGCCGAATAGTCAATGTGTCACTAACTCTAGGTTTTTTTAGGTATTGAGCAAAATGAAGAGGCATTCTTGGAAATAAAATGTTTTCCTTCATTAGCCAGAAAAAATCAGGACATCCTCACTGCAATAAAGTAAAATAAAACATTTCCTGGGGATGAAAATTATGGAATTTTGTCTATGAATGAAAAACACAATTATTACTAGGTAAGTAAATGATAACTTTATTAGAATCCATATTGTTGCTTCATCTTTCTTCCTATAACATTAGAGATTTTGTGCTATCATGATATTATTTTTCTTTCAGGTACAGGGACAACTACGGATAACAAATATGAAAAAATGTTATTTCATTTGTTGTGTGAATCCATCTACACCAACAAGACATCCACTGCTGGACATAGGCCTCCCCAGGGATCTCCACAACGACTGGTCTTGCAAGACCGGCCAAAATATCGAGAAATAAATAATATAAATAAACATGATAAATATCCCGTTTTCTATAATAGTTATAATTAGAAGGCCATGCAATGTTGTTACTCACTGTACCTACTTGAATCCAAAAAAATATATAAAAAAAGTTTTAATTTTATTTTACAATTACTACTTTATTATTAGTACATTACGATACAAGTACGAAAAGTAGGAAATTGGCAACGAGTGGCGATAAATTGAAACACGACCGAAGGAAGTGTTTTAATCGACACGAGTTGCGAATTACCTTTTCGCACGTGTATTGTACAACGTTTTACAGTACATAATTATGGCCCTTTACATTTTCGACATATGCACGTATTGTACTAATTACCGCACTAGGGCGGTAACGTATATGTAGCACCATATGTACTAAAAAGTATTTTACAGTACATATGGTGCAACTTTCTCGCCCTAGTGCGTAAAGAGCACTTTTCATGCATATGTCGAAAGTTTAAAGGGCCATATGTACTGCAAAACGTTGTACGATACACGTGCGAATAGGTTATTCGCAACTCGTGTCGATTTAAAACACTCTGCGGTCGTGTTTTAATCTGTCGCCACTCGTTTCGAATTTTCTCTTTTCCGCACTTGTATCGTAAATAACTATTTCAAACTGCAAGGGTACGATGATAGATCTCAATTCAATATAATTTTGCAACATTTGGCATTATTTGGTTATAAATTGTATGGAGATGAAATCTATCATCGTACCCTTCCAGTTTGAAAAATACTATAGAGGCTGGGCAGTAAGGGATTGCTTTACTTGTAGAACTATATTTAGCGCTTTAAAAAAAACTGATACCTGACACTTACAAACCTGGACTTCCTTGGGCTAGTGCTACTAAGAATCGTCAGTATTCTCCATCCTTTCTGAGTTGGAAGAACCCAAAGAGGTGAGATTTGTGAAAGTCAGGTTTTCAATATATGTGGCGTTTTCAACCAAACGGGTACCTACTTATTGTTGTCATATTTCCATAAAGCTTCAAAATGAAATCAACCTAATCGACAACCGACAATGTGGTACCTTTTAGTTCAAAACGTCACATATTTTTATAAAATGTTATAAACTAATTTATTAATAATAATGAATATCTGGGAGAAAAAGAAAACATAAGTAAAAACTCAAAAATGCTCGTTTTCCCAGAGATAAGACCTAGCTAGATCGAACCCCTTACAGCAAATTTCATCGAAATCGTTAGAGCCGTTTCCGATATCACTGAAATATATTTCGGTTATATCGGAATCGGACAAGAATTCGAAGAATAAAAGGTATAAGAAACATAAGATAACACAAAAAGGACAAAAAAAAGTACCCCTGACGTACCAGTCTCGAACCCGAATCCTCTTGCACGTATTTCCACGAACATACCGCAACGCCATTGCAGCATACTTACACTGCATGAAATTGTCTACTACAAGCAATCACGGAAACACTGTTTGCATGTGTGAGTAATAGTAGGAAATAGCATGACAGAAACACTCTGTCGACTTTAAAAGTGTTTTTTACACTAATGAAGTATTCAATGTTTATTATAATAGTTCAATATTTATGTAAAGAGTGCGCTAAACATACTTTTAAGTATACAGATACCAACACTATTCCACAAAAAAATAAAACCTGAAAATTTGCGAAAGTGACGCCATCTAGCGGGGTTTAAGCTTTGGGTAACCTAGTCGAACCACCTTAAGTCCCGTCGTTGTGATCTCTTTTTTCATCATCTTTTTTTTGCAGAATTTTAAGGACTAACGAGGCGATGAAGCTTAATCATGTATATTTTTTAAATCTTGACCGTTAAAGGAGAAAGAATGAAGTGGATAAATGGATTTGTGAGAGGAGTTAGGATTAGGCACGCTACAAGTACATGCGGCGGCCCACCCCAATTTTGGGGTCTAGCCAGCTAGCTAGGTCTAGTAATTGCCGTTTGCCGCGCACCGCTAAGGAACGGACGCGTGCTCGCGCTTGCGCCATCTAGCGGCCATATCTGTCGTAATATACGCGTTTTGTTAGAGAGTGAAACTTCTGTACCTAGTACTATTATTTATTCTGTGGATTAGGTAATATTTGTTACTAACTTGTAGTGCTGGTAGTGCCCCACCCCGTGATGGTAAGCGCGGTGGTAGGATCTGTGTCTTTTGTGTAGAGACACGCCGCGTTGAGCGTGGTATCGAACTGCACCGCTTTCTCTAGCCTAGAAAAATGTTTCACTTTTTATGACCATTTTGGACTTATACGAGTAGATACATAAGCCCCATTTAGACGGTTCAAGAAATCCAATATTCGGTACATTCGATTCGCCAAATACCGCAATATATCGAAAATCGCATTCAGGTTCTTGAACCATGGCTTTACAGGTCCAAATTGGTCAGTGTTAGCTAGGGTTATAGAAAGCCTTCTAAGGCCAACACATGAAAAATAGGGTAGTTGACACATGTTGAATTTTATAACTAAATCTAGTTAAATAGATAAAAAATGAACAATTTATCACAATAAATTGGCAACTTAAAAAATATATGGGAATAATAAAAAATACAAGACCTATGTTTCGAAAAAGTACTTTTTTTTAAACTTTCAAATAGGAAAAAATAACAGTACCAATCGATTCCTTACATTTTATATAAAAAAAAATTGTATTGCAACAATATACATAAACGTAACATTTCACCGACAAAATCGCAATTTCCTTGTTTTCCATACATCGAAACGAAACGAATACTTCTAAGCAAAGTGATACACAGTGACGTCATGATGTGTTGCCATTTTGTTAGAGCGTTTGTTCAGTAAAGTGCGGGTGCCAGACTTTGACTATCATTTGGGACTTTTGTATTGCTTTAAGACAATGGGTCCCATGCAGACATTTGATCCTCAAAACAAACCTGATCGACTGATACCATAATAAAAAATGTCAGCTACCCTATTGGCAGTTGAATTTGAAATCAATTGAGTATGAAATATGGCTGAATATCTCTTGTTTGGAAATCAAAAGAAAAAGAAGAATGCAAATCTGTTTCAATTGAAAATTATCTAAATTACATTGAAGTAATTTGTATTAAGGGCAAGACCGCGGGCCTTAGGAGAATAGAAAAAGTCAGTCTCGATCTCCAGCTCCTTAGGGTTCCAAGACACCCATGCAATTGTCTCTAAAGAGTGGAGTCTCCAAAACAGTGCCAGAGCCTGATCTAGTGATCCCGCTCGCGTGATTTTCTAACCTCTTCCGCAGAAAAATATTATTGGCTGCTTGGTTTAGTATCTTTTTTTTTTTGAAGAGACGTTATGTTTTTTGCCGCGTATGAAAACATTTTAATTCTTTATTTTTAAATGTTTTAGACTCTAATTTAGAGCATGATGAAGGTCTTAAGGTTGAAACACTCACTTCAAAAGCGCCAGATCGTCGTACTTGAGGCTGCGCGTGTAGTTAGGATGCTTGTATATCCTCTCGACAGGCACGTCGGTTTCGGAGTTAAACTGCGCGTCTCCAAGCATTGTGACTCCCATGCGTACCACGGACGGTTCTACCCTGGAAACAGATAAATGCATATCATTATTATATTAGATTAGCCAAAGGAAGTTCACTGCTAGACTTAGTCCGGGTGGAGAGCAAGAGACCTAAAGTCGAATTCATAATTAATATAACGAATAAAGGAATAGCAAAAAATTAGTTACGGGTATATGTCAAGTGTAAGTATTAACTATGCTGCAATATCAATAGCCATGTGATTCCTTTATTGGGTTTATTGTATTATCCATAAGGGGTCTACAGTCCGACAAGATATTGTAGAAATTAAAAAGTGGCAATACTGTAGTGTCGTCCCTTTCAAATCAATCTAAGAAAACGGGGCGACACTACAGTATTGCCACTTTGTAATTTCTATAATTTCGTGTCGGACCATACAAACGATTTTGATTTATAAACATCACAGAAAAGTGGCCAAACGATTTTTGATAATGTAAATATTTTCAGAAATAACTGCTCCGAAAGTTAAACCTCCGACAGTAAGTTACGAACAATTATAAAGCTACCTGTCAGGCGTGTCCATGCAGTGTGTAGCCGTAAGTACAGTAAGCTGCAGACATAACTGATCCTCCGCTCCCCTGCACAGAAACTTATCAATTATCTCTGCAGCTTACTGTACGTAGCGGTTGGTTATGAGAGCCTTCAGTCGAACTGACCCTTTTAAAGCTATTTTACATAGCTGTAAGTATTTATGTAGTGATAGAGATGAGCCTGCCTATAACCCGAGGGCTAAGATTATTAAGCTACCTGTCGGGCGTGTCCACGCAGTGTGCAGCTGTCAGTACGAAGCGGTTGGAGATGAGAGAGCCGCCACAGTCGAATCGGTAGCCGAATTGACCATCGAATCCTAAGGCCACCTGTAATAGATATGCAATCAATTAGGCAATCAACAACCTGTTTCTAAATCAAGTCAACATTTTTACACTTACATATTTTAAATCTCTAGTGCATACAAAGTCATATATGGCAGTTATAATATTCAACTCTATTGACAGATATTAAAATTCTAATTAAAACAAATATTTTTTATGACATGCACTAGGGGGTTAAATTAACACCTAAGCCTTTGATGTCGTTAAATTACGATAGATACTTAACCACACATTTAATAACCGAAATGCTGAAGAGCATTTAAACTGGATTTCTTTCAATAGGTACAGCAGTAGGAAAATAGTAAATATTTGAGCCATATTTGTTTTCCTTCGATGGTTCCAGCCAATTTATGGGATTTAAATGAATTCTAATAGGTTATTTCACAACGAGACGCGGCTATCCGGGTTTTTCTAGCCCGCAACACATCAATGCATTGTAAATAATTATTACCATATGCGGGAATTCCCCGAGTGAAGCCTGCTCGCCGCCGATAATGTGCAGGTCCAACGGTGGTTTACTAGACGCGATGATCTTCTGGCATTCTGTTAAAAATAACGTAATTAACACATGTTAATAACATGACATAAATCGCGTAGGTAATTACTCTTTACGGTACATATGGTGCTACTTTACCGCACTAGTGCGATAATTAGCACATTACGTAATTATGTCGAAAATTTAAAGGGCCATATGTACCTACTGTTATGCAAAACGTACGAATTGTACGATACATGTGTGAATAGGTAATGCGCAACTCGTATCGATTTTAATCACTCCCTTCGGTCGTGTTGTAATTTATCGCCACTCGTTGCGAATTTCCTATTTTTTGCAGTTGTATCGTAATGTACTATTATTGCACACCTTAAATGTTACAGACAGCACAAATTACAATATCTTAAAGGTACTAAGAGGTAACACAAAGCGGTCTTATCGCTTAAAATCGATCTCTTCTAGATATCATCTACATAATTAAATATACCTTTAACTAAATTATTTGCTTTAGTTACAGACGCATCCTTATTACTTAGGCAATAGAGTTCAAGGAAGATTATTAAACAAGTGAATAACTTCACTTTCCATCAGGTGTGACTAGGGCCAATCGCCGATCAGTTTATAATAAAAAATAAAAAAAAACTACTAAACGGAAAGTTTATTGAATTGGGTTATATCTTAATTAATGCCACATCACGAAACTTGACAAGAGACAATTAATTATATTAGTAGGTACATGTCGAATAATAAGTCAGTCAATAGGAGCCGGTTTAATGTGATTTTTTTCCCTTTTTTTGCAAATAAATTATGGATTGATTGATTCATACAAATAGTTCTCTCGGATCAGACAGAGCCATAGAAATTCCCCTCTGAGCTTGCACCCTAATTTTCACTCAGGATGAGTCAAAGCTTAGCTTAGCTTCTTTCTTACCTACATCCGCAATTCTTTTGGTTAGACGCGTGTTACCTACAAATTGAAATAAGAAGTTAATATTTCATGTTTCACCATACTATACCATAAATGGTATTTAAATACTGTTTACCATTATTATCGTCAACTCTACGGGTTGATTCTGTCGTCTCACCTGTAACATCAATAAAAACATTCTGATATTAATAGTATTCTGTCATCATGAGCTGTCATATATAACTTAAGTACTTACTTAAGCAAAATTAAGCAAAGTTAGAAGTTATTATGGTCAGCTACGGACCAGTCCTAGTTTGAAGGCTCGGCTAAATGGAGCCGATTTGTATTTTTATTTGGTTTATGAAATTCTTTGTTAAGTATAATAGATAAATATATAAACTACTCTTAGTAGTCATACTTGTTATGGCCATTTTTTGCCCGGATGCTGCACTTCATGATAAAAGCAAGCCGCTTTGCACAGTGCTAGTAGGGACCAAACTGAGTGATTTGACCCGCAGCAGCGCAAGTTTCACCCCTTAGGAACAGAGATGGCGCCACTTCTTTAAAAAATATTTCAAAAAATTCTACAAGCTAAACCAATGAACCGATTTAAATGGTTAATATCTCAAATGAAAGCTCATTATATACATTACTTTTAAAAAAATACTCAAAAAATATATACTGATTACTTTCGACAAAAAACGGCATCTGAAGTTTTTTTTTTTTACTCGATTGATAGTTTTTACTTGGTTTCTCAAAAAAAATGTATGGAACATGAATAGCTTAATGCATGTATATATTACTGAATAAATAACAAGTATAATAAAAAAAACCCGACACCGATACCTCGCATACTTCACGAAATATAAAAGTTTGAATGTGAGTGTAAATTTCTTCAAAATATATTTCAAAAAATTCTACAAGCTTAACTATTTGACCGATTTCAATGTTTAATATCTCAAATAAAAGCTCATTATATACATTACTTATAAAAAAATACTCATAAAACATATACTGAACCCTTTTGGCAAAAAACGGCATCTTAAGTTTTTTTTTCTTACTCGATTGATAGTTTTTACTTGATTTCTTAAAAAAAATATTATGGAACATGATAGTTTAATAAATATATATATATAGTACTGAGTATATAAAAGTATTACAAAAAACCCGACACCGATACCTTTCATTCTTCACGAAATATTTAAGTTCAATTATGCACGTTCTTACAAATAAATCCTTTAAAATAAATCTTCAACCGCAGTAAGTGCACTGATTTTAATATGAAATGTGTCATATGGAAAGAAATCACCCAATTTATTTTAATAAATAAAAAATTTATAAATAAAAACTGAATAAAGTTTTTTCCTGGTGGTGAATTACAAAAAAAATATAACAAATCTAAAATTAGGAATTTTTTTTATTTAAAGTGACTACATATTTGTAAACAAAAAACTTAAATGTCCTCTTCGGGTTCATATTTATTTATTGCAACCATGGTTTTATAGGTATTACAAATTCTTGGTAGTTCCACATGGACCCCGTTGGGGCATAGCAATATTACATGCATACTTAGGATCTAATCATAAATCTAAGTGTATAATATAAAAGTAGGTCAATTTGTCAATTTAGTAGTTTTTATACATATAAGCCGAATTTAATCAGATAATTGTCAGTGTATTAAATACAAAAATAAACGGGCAACTAATTATTATTAGGTGATGTCAAAGAGCATATAATCACTACGTTCTAAGTCAAATTATATGGTTCACCGGTAGATGTAAAACTGAAAAAGAAAAGTCGTTTTGAAGTACTCGTACCATTCCAATACTACAAAATCACTGATCATACATGAACTGGTTGCTGTAGATTACTGTTGAATTATTTTTGTGCCTAGTTGATAACCATTAAACCTATAATTTTGTGCCAGACCTATAATTAGTGGTCAGCATGCAAAATAACCCTGGATTGAAAATTACATTAACTTACTTTTGATTTGTACAGCCACATTTGCATGATTTACACTGGGCTGTGCATGGCCAGCTGACGCGACGACACCCACAATGCATAGTTTCGCAGCCAGATTTGCAGCCACAATGGTCCAAGAGGCTTAATTGAGACCAAATCGCGGTAACTGCCCGACCATTCCGGAGTCCAACTCTCTTTTTCCTCAGTCCATCCCCAAAAAGATGTACATGGTATGGAAACTTCTGGTTTCAGAGCGTTTCCCCATATATGGCCCTCTTGGTAAGCTGCTCGAAGTGCATGTTTATAGAGAGCAGCTGATGTAGGTGGCAGGGTTGGCAGGTTCTAATTTCTCGGCCAAATCAGATTTGTTCCCTGAACGACGCCCTCCATTGACTGACAACGAAGGTGGACAAATTTGGTTTTCGTACTGGAAGAATTCGTTCAGATCAAGCTGCCTTTCTCTGGCCACTATAAAAAGACGGGAAAATAGGAGTATGTCAACTTTTAAGTTTTTGATTTTGTCAGTTGTCAGGTGTGTAACTACATATTTTAATTTTAGTATAAAGTTACCCTAGATTTGTGTTATTGTTTGGCCAAACGGAACACATAAACGTAAATGAAGTTCACAAATCTTTGTTTGCTTCAAAAAACAAGCTTGTGACAAGCCTGCCACCTACACCAGCTGCTCTCTGTAAACATGCACTTCGAGCGGCTTACCAAGAGGGCCATATATGGGGAAAAGCTATGAAACCAGAAGTTTCCATACCATGTCCATCTTCTTGGGGATGGACTGAGGAAAAAGAGAGTTGGACTCCGGAATGGTAGGCAGTTACAGCGATTTGGTCGCAATTAAGCCTCTTGGACCATTTTGGCTGCAAATCTGGCTGCGAAACTATGCGTTGTGAGTATCGTCGCGTCAGCTTACCATGCACAGCCCAGTGTAAATCATGCAAAGGTGGCTGTACAAATCAAAAGTAAGTTAATGTAATTTTCAATCCAGAGTTATTTTGCATGCTGACCACTGATTATAGGTCTGGCGCAAAATTATAGGTTTAATGGTAATCAACTAGGCACAAAAATAATTCAACAGTAAATCTACAGGCACAAAAAATATCCAACAGTAATCTACAGGAACCAGTTCATGTATGATCGGTGATTTTGTAGTATTGAAATGGTACAAGTACTTCTTAAAACGACTTTTTTTTCAGTTTTACATCTACCGGTGAACCCGAAGAGGACATTTAAGTTTTTTGTTTACAAATGTAGTCACTTTAAATAAAAATAATTCCTAATTTTAGATTTGTTATATTTTTTTGTAATTCAGCACCAGGAAAAAACTTTATTCAGTTTTTTTTTTTTTTTTTATTTATTAAAATAAATTGGGTGATTTCTTTTCATATGACACATTTCATATTAAAATCAGTGCACTTACTGCGGTTGAAGATTTCTTTTAAAGAATTTATTTGTAAGAACGTGCATAATTGAACTTAAATATTTCGTGAAGAATGAAAGGTATCGGTGTCGGGTTTTTTTGTAATAATTTTATATACTCAGTACTATATATATATTTATTAAACTATTCATGTTCCATAATTTTTTTTTATGAAATCAAGTAAAAACTATCAATCGAGTAAGAAAAAAAACTTAAGATGCCGTTTTTTGCCAAAAGTATTCAGTATATGTTTTTTGAATATCTTTTTATAAGTAGTATATATAATGAGCTTTTATTTGAGATATTAAACATTAAAATCGGTCGAATAGTTTAGCTTGTAGAATTATTTGGAATATATCTTGAAGAAATTTACACTCACATTCAAACTTTCATAATTCGAGAAGTATGAGAGATATCGGTGTCGGGTTTTTTTTATAACACTTGTTATTTATTCAGTAATATATACATACATTAAACTATTCATGTTCCATACATTTTTTTTGAGAAATCAAGTAAAAACTATCAATCGAGTAAAAAATAAAAATTTAAGATGCCGTTTTTTGTCGAAATTATTCAGTATATATTTTTGGGGTATTTTTTTAAAAGTAATGTATATAATAAGCTTTTATTTGAGATATTAAACATTTAAATCGGTTCATTAGTTTACCTTGTAGAATTTTTTGAAATATTTTTTAAAGATGTGGCGCCATCTCTGTTCCTAAGGGGTGAAACTGCCGCTGCTGCGGGTCAAATCGCTCAGTTTGGTCCCTACTATCACTGTGCAGAGCGGCTTGCTTTTATCATGAAGTGCAGCATTTTGTTCATAACAAGTATGACTATAGGCCCAAACCTCAACTACCTTCTGCTAATAAATCACAGCACAGCTTCTTTACTAACCACTTATCACAAGTAGTAGATAGTAGACATAAAGTACATGACATATATTTGCAAAAAAAATATTTATATTTTAACACTTAAAAAGGAATGGAGATAAGGGAAGGCTCAAAATTTTCTATGGAATGATGAGGTCTGATCGGAAGATGATTTTCTGATTTTTTTAGTTAATTAAATAATAAAATCATACCAAATTTCACGTTTGTGCTTGGACAACACATAACTTCTGTAATTCCTTCAAAGCCGCATCTTGCGAATGAGTGATAGTTCTTGTCTTTTATTTGTCTGAAAAGTAAATAACTAATATTGTCTTCGGTTACCGCGATAGTTACTCATGAAATAAAACTATAAAAACGGATTATATCGCGTATATTGAATTTATAATACATCCCGACGCTTCGAACTCTTTACAGCGTTCGTGGTCAACGGGTGACTGAGGGAAAATTACAAAGTGCAAAAATACCCACATACTAAAATAATGAACAATCATAGACTACAAACTTTAAGGCTGGTTGTACATGCAAAATCGGTTCATAAGGCTAGTTATATATATATATCTTTACTTGAAAAATAATTATAGTGTATAACTAGCCTTATGAACCGATTTTGCATGTACAACCAGCCTTAAAGTTTGTAGTCTATGATTGTTCATTATTTTAGTATGTGGGTATTTTTGCACTTTGTAATTTTTCCTTAGTCACCCGTTGACCACGAACGCTGTAAAGAGTTCGAAACGTCGGGATGTATTATAAATTCAATATACGCGATATAATCCGTTTTTATAGTTTTATTTCATAAGTAAATAACTAATTAAAATAAGAGTAATAAAATCATATAATCCTGAATTCTAGTTTATTAATGTACTAAATAGTACATTACATGACCTTATATATCCTTGTTTGTATAATTTGTTTTTTAAGGCAAGGTATGCTGAAACTGGTTCGAGGTGTTTTTTATTAAATTTTCTATTGAACATATTTTTATTATTGTGTCATCATTATCACTCATTATTGTTGCTACTTTGGAACTGTTGATTAAATTGAATGTTGAATGAATGGACACATAAGGCTAACTAGAAAGAAAATCAATGTGTTTAACACATTATTAGCTTGGGTATATCTTGCCTTAAGGGGCTACCTGAGGTTTTCATTGATTTTTGACAAGTTTTGAATCGTATCTCCTACTTTTGCACTACATATAGAATTATAAGACAAGCGGCTATCGGTTCTTCAATCTTTTATCTCCATTTTTGTCTACCGGATTGTGAAAAAAATGAATACTTATTTAGTTATGATTGTTTTAAATATTGTCTAAAAAAACACTTTTTTCGTATCTCGATTGCTGTGAAAGATCTTACTTATACGAAATCTACATATTTGGGTTTGTCTTAGACGTCTCTAAAAATTTGTCTAAGGTTTTAATTTTAAACTAATTAACACAAAAGTTATGGCCAGAAAACTAGTTTTTTGGCCTAAAATTGTTCAACTTTGATGCCAAATATTTCAAAAACAGTGAACTTTGAAGTAAATATGAGATACTATATTGCTAAAATCCGTTGCTGTTAATATGATAAGCTACAAAAAACATTAGAAAACTAAGGGATTCAAATCGAAGGTCATTGGGGCAATGGATCCCCTTAAGTACGATTCCCACCGGATTCGTATTCCATCGCTTCTGCCATACATAATGTAAAGGCACATTGAACATGCGCTCCGGTGCGGGCCGACTCCAGCCAGTTGGTGGGAATCGTACATTACCCGTGTGGAGCCTAAAGTAAGTGTTGACATCATGTTTTAAAAACTTTTCTTAGATCTTTTATAATATGTAAGTAAAGGTTCTAAGCCAAATACTATGTAATACAGAGCACAGTTATTCATAAGGAAAAAAAAAATTCTATGTCAGATGATGTTGTAGAATTATGATCAAGACTTCATAGAACAGATCAGTTTCACCTTGCAAACACCAAAAACATAACAAACATGTACTGATATGGGTGTTTATGACTACTTTGATAGTGTTATCTTTAATGTTTGTGTTGACCTGACCCTGACCTTAAGGCCGCTTTACAATTGGTGACGAGAGTACACACTCCATCCTCCACGTCTTCACCAGGAATACAACTGTCTCCAACTGAAATAAAAATGTCTTAATTTATTTATTTAAACTTTATTGCATGATATTAAATTGTACAAATAGCATACTTAATGCCTTGAGGCATAATAACTATATTGTAACATTTTTCTTTTTTTTAACTAATTATTTTTTTAATTTTATATTGTAGTAGTAGTAGTAGTAGTAAACTCTTTATTGTACAAATATACACATTAAAAATTACATGGTACAAATAATAAGATGTACAAAGGCGAACTTATCCCTATGAGGGATCTCTTCCAGTTAACCTTTGAGTAGTATTGTATAGTTGGTCAAGCAAATCTTGTCAGTAGGAAAAGGCGCGAAATTCAAATTTTCTATTTATTTAAATTTTCTATAATGTAGGCGCGAAGTGACATGATACATTTTTAGTGTTCCGTGCAAAGCTTTGTCAAACGGAACACTTATGGGATCACTTTTTTTTTAATGTGCCGTTTTTTTCTACTGACAAGATTTGCTTGACAAACTATAAATTGACTTGAACAAATAATTAAAGGTGTAGTCTATGCTGTTATGCTTTAAATAAATAAGTCATAATTAATCATCAAATCAACACCATACCGAGCTAACTCTTCATTGCAAACCTTAATAAAATAAATTAAACAGTCTTGTCTTACCTTCTCCTGCCGTAATAATATGAACTAACAAAATGATGACCAGGAAACAGCTCTTCGAAAAC
This sequence comes from Cydia strobilella, assembly GCF_947568885.1. NCBI lineage: Eukaryota > Metazoa > Arthropoda > Insecta > Lepidoptera > Tortricidae > Cydia > Cydia strobilella. The sequence goes on from NC_086052.1 coordinate 7,625,780, forward strand.
ATCCTGATTGAGATTTCTAAGTGATTCTAATAAGAATCCTTTTAATACGATCCCACTCACACACTAATTCACAGTCAAAGATAAACTATGCACATATCTGCAACAAAACACGAAATAAATGTAAATAATAATATATTTCAATTTTCCTCATTCCATGTGACCTATAACGATATCAAAATACTTTGTAAACTGGTTCTAGTAATATAGACAACAGACAGGTTAAATGCAGTAAATAATAAAGCCGTATAACAATAGTCAAATCTTAATGGATTGCGACTATCTTTGTATACTTTTAGATACTAGACTACATTAAATATATTATAATACGGTTTAAATTAAACGATATAATACTTATTTTACCATTTTTACCTCATACCTGCTGATTCGAACAAAATTTAAAGTTGAATGACATTTGTGTCATTTATTTTATATAGTGACAGGCAGACGGCAGACTGGCCACTGGCGCAACTAGGCACAAAAAAACTTTTGTATGGAGATTGGTACTCAAACCATAGCCAAGCAAACAAAATAAAACGTCAGTGCTATTTATATGTCAAGTTCACGTCAAGTCAACTGTCAGCCACATTGCTTTGGTTTTTTTTGGCGGCTCGCATGTTTGGCTTGTGTATTGCTTGCAATTTCTTTTTTATTTAGTCTTCATTCATTTCGAAAAAAGTGAAACGTGATCAGAATATAATTAGAATGAGTGAATAGATTTTGTTAAAATGCCACCGAATAGAGGGTTTATTAAGTGTGAAACATTGAAACATGTGGCAATCGAACCACTCGCGAAAATCGCGAAAAAAGGAAGTTTATGGCGAAATTTCCCTTGGATGAAGACCGGAAGTATTGCTTTAGATACTTTAAAGGGGCGCACTGACTATCAGTCCGCCGGACGATATCGGCCTGTCAGTTGTTCGGAACTGTCAAATTTTTGTCCTAACTGACAAGCCGATATCTCCGTGCAAAATTGCGGGGAGTAAAAGCCAGATAGGATAAAAAAAAAAAAAAAAAAGCCGATATCTTCCGGCGGAGTCAAATAAGTTGGAAAGGAAGACAATAAATATTCAAGAATATATAGAAAAATTACATTCAAGTTAGTTTTATACATCGTCATTTTATATATTTTTCCTCTGTCACCCGTTGACCGTCGAAACGTCGGGATGTATTTTAAATTAATTATATACAATAAAATCCTTTTACATATTTTTATTACAACAAGGAAAAGTCGAGTCCACATTTAAGTCCAACCATGTATTAGTCCACTCAAAGAACCCTATATATAACATACCACTTAAATGTGGACTCGATCCTACTACCTGATTTTGATTTGAGGTTTGTTGACAATAGCCTATGTTTCAACCCTCCTTATTTTATCGATATCGATGAGAAACGCAAGCGTGTAGCACAATTTAAGTCTGTTATGTTGGTACTATTGTTCTTTGACAGTTTTTTGTCGTACATGTTGGTAATGAACCAGACCCACAAAAACTGATTCCATTCGCTAGTATGGGAGTCCCGTCTCAAAACATAGTGATTATTTATTATCTCTGCTACTGGCAAAAGCATAGGCAAAATCCACATGACCATAGACTACAATTTTTTTCGCTACTAAACGAAAACATGAGACAAAGCTAGATGACCAACATTATAGCAAAACACACTACCGCACCGCACCAAGGTAGCGGTGCGGTGCGGTAGCGTGTTATGGCTATTACCAAAGATAGATATAACTCTGTAATAGATGGATACAGTCTAAGGAAAAAAGTCGAAAATCACGAAAATTTGATTCTCGATCAGAGGGTGCCACTAGTTTTGGCCTACTCTCGTATAGAGGGCGTTGACGGTTTCGTTTGTTATTTATAATTTTAACGCATATCAGTAGGAAAACATGGGTCAAAATCATATAAAAATAATTAATGCAAATAAAAAAAACATTTATACGTTACATACATTTTAACGTATTTTTATAAATTTTCATTTTTAGTTTTAAAGTATGTCGATAGATGGCAGTGAATTTACATCGGACATCGGTTACAAAATTTACTATGACAGTACCGCTCTATCTTATTATATTATCTTTGCTATTACGAAACAACTGTGCAATCAACATAGACCTAGCATTACATAGACCAGCTATACGCGTGCTCCCGTAAGGGATAGACATAGATGACGTCATAAACGTGGGGATACCATATTGGTAAAAATAACCCCAATATTTGATATCACGTTGGGGCGATTACCTTGGAGGCAAAGTTAGCTTGTTTGACGGTATTAAAAAATTGTTAAACAAAATGTCAATGGGTCGTTCTTTTTATGCGTATAAACAATGAAATACCTCTTATAATTCGCGCAGGTGGTACAAAACTAAACATGTTTAGTAAATAAAACGTAAAATAAAATGTATTATGGGTTTTAATTTAAAGAAATCACAAATCGCAATCACACCAATTAATGTACACCACATTTAATCTTTACAACATTTGTTTATTTATTTTTTGGAATTAGAAGTACGAAAAAACTTCGAGGTCAAAATTACCCATAAAATTATGATATTTTCATCTGGTATCCCTAACATGATTGTTATGCAGCTAAATTAAGAAGAAGTTTAAAAATGGCTGACCTCCGACTCCTACCTACCTACGTAATTTGGGCGGATAATTTTACAAATAATGTTTTGTTAATTTGCGTAAATAATTGTGATATTTTTATTGAAATCGTGTGATTCTACATTGCTTTGAGTGTAACGTAATTTTACGATGTTATTCTCACATATTGCGTTAAGAGGAAGGTGTAAAATACCGTACTTACGTGTGAAAGGTTATGATCTCATATTTTTGCTCAGAGCGGCTATTACAGCCGATTACAGAACAATTCACCAGTATTTTATTAAAGTTCAAGCATTCAAACCGCTAACCATCACTATATTTCATAAGAGAAAGCACAATTTCATACAAAACAACAACAATTAAACAAGCAACGAACAAACATGACTTGTCACGTACTTATTTGTTTGCCACAACCTCGGTTGTGGCAGCGGTGGAAAAGTGAAACTATGACAAGGACAAACAATAATAGCGCTTTCTCTGCTACTCCTACTGAAAGATACATAAGACTATCCCGTTCGGTCATTTTCCCCCACTCCTCATGACCGATCCAGTTATACTAGATTCATGGCAATCAACTGCGTTGTCAAGGTTTTTCTCTTATGTTGGCACTATTCCTAATGTTGGTATACTGCACTTTATTTCAATTATTTTGCGCATTGGGAGACCAGAAGGTAATCTATCAGCTATGCCTATCGAAGCTTTATCTGTGCCGTGTCCTTGTGAAACTTCATGAGTAAAAGAGATAGTAAATAAGGAGTAGAACAGAAATAATAGTATTTTAATGAAATGAAATAATCTCAAGTCAGTCCAGCCAGTCCGCGGCTGCACTGTCTGTCATTCGTTCAATCAGGGCGCTTGCCTTATTACATATTATTCAATACCTAGTAACTACCACTTTGTGTTGATAAAATGGTTTACTTAACGTGTTTCTGTGCCATGGGATTGAAAGTGATGTGAGCAATACTATGTTGATAATCAATCAGTGATTATTGTCCGGGATAACACATTGCGTTCTTACATTAATATGGTATAAACAAGTGTGCATAGTGCAGTGTCTATTGCAATGAGTTCGTCTGACGGAGCGGGCACGCGACTCGGCATGCAGGCGGCTATATCAGGTCAGATAGGTATCGGGAGCCCGGAATTCGGGATGGCCGTGAGCGTGCCGCCGCCGCCGCAGATGACCTTCGACTTGCACGCCGTGAGCTGCGGCGACTCCTCCTCGGAGTCGCGCTCGCCGGACCTGCCGCCGGCTAAGGCGAGCGATCGCGAGTCGCGCATCATAGCGGAGAAGCAGCGCCGGAGCCAATACAACTCCCAAATCCAAGTGATGACGTCCTTGTTGACGGACATCGTGCACTCGCAGCGCAAGGTGGACAAGACGAGCGTGCTGCGCCTCGCCGCCAATAAGCTGCGTAACGAGCATGTGTTCGGCGACACTATTACCTGCGGCCATGTCGAAACTTGGTCTCCCGCCTTCCTAAAATTTTTTGATCTCCTAGGCGGCTTCATGATATCAGTCACGTGCCGCGGCCGTATTTTTAACGTCTCACCTAACGTACAAGAGAAACTAGGCTATTGTCATGTTGACCTGTTGGGCCAAGATATTTACAATTATATACATCCTGAAGATACAGCCGTTCTACGTCAGCACATCTATCCTCCTGAACTTCAGAAGGGTTGTGACAACTCATTCATAGAGCAACGCCATAATTTTACAATTCGGATAGTAAGGGCTGGTGCTAGGTCTGATCCGCCCAGGTATGAGCGGTGCCGACTAGATGGTACACTCAGACGTGCGGACAGAGCCACTGCAGTGGGGGTCCAGGATGAGCAGATTATTAGAAGGCAAAGAGTCAGGCACAACCGCACTTTCTCATCGAGTGGAAATGATTTTGTATTTATTGGCATGGTACATATTGTGACAAACAACATGCCGCCTCGCATCATGTTGCCCACAGCCTACTCAGAATACTGGACCAGGCACCTGATAGACGGGCGCATAGTGCAATGTGATCAGAGCATATCCCTGGTGGCTGGGTACTTGACGGAGGAAGTTACAGGCACATCTGCCTTCTTTTTCATGCACAAAGATGATGTGAGATGGGTAATTTGTGTTCTGCGACAGATGTATGATCAAAGTCGGGAATTTGGTGAGTCCTATTACAGACTGATGTCTCGCACTGGCCAATTCATGTACATGAGAACTAGAGGTTTTTTAGAAATAGATAGGGACACAAAGAAAGTACAAAGCTTCGTATGCGTTAACAGTGTAATAGGGGATGACTATGGTCGTAGAATGATGGAGGAGATGAAACGAAAGTACTCTGTGATAGTGGATATGAGCCAGGAGCAAAATGAAAAGGTCACAGTTGGTGATGATGCACCAGTGGAGCACCCAAAAAAGCTAGAGCGTATTGTAATGCACTTAGTAGAACCTTCTGCAATTGAAGGCTCAGAAGAGCTAAAGTTGGTGCCTCCTTCGAAGGAGAACATTATTTCTGCCATTAAGAATAGTGAAAAGATAGTTGAAGAGACAGGTGTGAGGTTTGACTGTCGAAAACGAAAAATGAATTCTTTCCAAAGTGATGCTTTAAAAAGGCACAGTGGACTTATGGAATAATCTGATCTGTTTATAGACATTCACAGATGTAAGTTAACTATTTAGGGACATTCCTTGTGGGGATGATGACCAATGTTAAAGATTGATCTTTCCTGGCAGCAATTTGATCCTCTAGTTTTCTTTATTTAAGTTTGGTCTCTGACATGACTGATCTCAGAGCAATCAAAAAATGTTAATATAGTTTTTTTCAAATTCATACTAATATTTTTTATAAATTTTTATTTAACTCGATATTTTCTTTGACTGCCTGAAATTAAATTTTTTAGTAATTATGAAGGATTGAATGTAACTGGAACTAGATATTATTAATAAGCTTTCCATGTAATTTTATACATAAATGGGATAGTTGTTAAAAAGTAGATATTAAGAAAATCAATTCTGTGTGGCGTTCAATAATGAGTTATTGAAATGAACCTTATTTGTATGGAGCAAGGTTGTTATTGCAACTGAATTGAGTGAGATTTGGACTAGTGATGGTTTCACTCAAATTGTAGGAGCATGTACCTATCTACTGTTGTACCTATTGGCATATATAATTGCCCTGTAATTTGTCTGAATTCTATAGTTATATAATTCTATAATACAGTGCAATCTCACTAATCCGCCATTAATGCTGACACAAGAGAGCCGGATAACTGGAAAATTCGGATTACTGGAAGTTAGAGCAAATCTGCATATTATTTTGATGTACTAAAATACTAAATTCAAAGAAAATTCTACTGTTATCTGGAACTTACCAATTTATAAAGAGATTGAAGTGCGATAATGTAAGCGCTTATAGTAAATTAGTAGAATAGAGTTATCATTTGTACCCCAATTTTAGTGTTGGATTACTGATTACGGAGTGCAGCTGCCGCGAGCATGCAGCCGGAGTTGTCAGGTGAAGGTCTGGTAGGGCGGCTGTATCGACCGAAGTCACACTGCACTCACTGTGTCCACGCGATCGTCACAACGCATTTCTCGCTTAACGTCTTGGCCACGACATTGCGCGACTGGCTTCGGCTAAGGCGACAACCAAACAACCATAGGTTGGAGCGAGACACAGCGATCGGATCTTTCGTTCCCACTTATGGTTTTCGCCTTAACCGAAGCCAGTCGCGCAATGTGGCCAAGACGTTACACTTAGTGTTAATGGCTTCCATGCAGGTGGCAGCATTCAGCCTCCGTCCCAATTGAAGTTAGGGCGGCGTCCAATTTCAATCGCCTCGCGAATCTTACGCGGTACAAAACATTTCCCCGTACCAGAGGGCCTACCGCGAACCACGTTTGACGTGTTGCCTCCCTGTCACACTTACGTACGAATTAACAAGAGCGACAGAGAGGCAACAAGTCGAACGTGGTTCGCGGTAGGCCCTCAGTAATCTCGATGTATCGAAACGAATGAAATGGGACGCGCCTGTATCGTACGCGTGCTCTGCCACCGCTAAATACCCCCTATAGGCCCTAAGCATGTTGCCAATAATGACTAAAAATACAAGTCAGTGTAACCGTTGTGATCAAAATATTTTAAAACATGTCTCACGAAAGTTTAATTTCTAAAATAAAAATCAGATCGGCTCATCAAGACATGCCCACATTTTTGCCTTATCATGATCACAATGCAATAAATGACAAAGTGTAAACATATCTTTGATATCAACTTGGCTACTCTTGTTCCATTAATAGCACATCATTTTATGGCGAGAGTTGACCAATACCTACACTTTGCCATTGTTATGATTTACATAATTACATAGTACAACGTACAACCACACTTCTACATAGTACAATTGACTATATATCACTATCAATAGTAATATAGGTAGGTGTGTCTGAAACGCAATGATCTAATGTTTACTAGTTTCTCGTTTAGTTGATTTTAATGTTATTTAATAAAAGACTGCAAATATACATTTTATTTTATTTTTGAATTTGTGCCAAATGTTATTGCATAATGATTAGTAGAATAGGTATGGGATATAAATAAATTTATAGGTAACTTATGACGCAGGTATTTACTTATCTTTAGCCGAATGTATCTATACCTACCTAATGATTTGTTTGCGCTACCCAAAGGTTGTCTGGAAGAGATCGCTCTTCAGCGATAAGACCGCCTGTTGTCTACCTCTAGCCTTAATCAATTGTTTCTGTAAGCTCTATCTGCGGTGGTGTTCCAATAAAGAGTATTCTATCTATCTACTGCTATTAAAACTTGATGCCTAAATACTAAATATGCAAGCATTGAATTTGTCTAGAGTCTGAATCATTAATTTCTCTAAGCGCCACTTGCACCATCCCACTAACCCGGGGTTAACCGGGAAACATACATTCGGCTAAAGATAAGTAAATGCCAGCGTCATAAGTTACTCTGCGTCATAACTCCAGGTTTAACCGGTTGTCCCCGGGTTAGTGAATGGTGCAAGTGGCCCTAATTATCACTAAATACAGCTAGTTGTTGAAGATTTTTCAAGAAATTAAAAATCGAGTTACTTGTGTGCATAATAAAATGTACAGTAATGAACAATCAATAATTTTGTACAATAGGCTAATTTACTAACAACTCAAATTAGTTATTCTTTATGAAACGTCAAAACGAAATAAATATCGTATCCTAGTAAATTTGCTATGGTGATAGTAAGAGACGTATCGTGTGACGTTACAATAATTTTAATTTGAATTGAATATTGAATCCGTCTCATATGACATTTTGCCGATTTAAATTATTGAAAGCGCTATAAGATGTTGGATTGTTTTCCATGTAAAAACTAATTTTATGACTGCTGTATAAAATAATAATTTATCTATAGTAAACTAGCCAATTAAGGCCAAAAATATGTACAGTTGACCAGAAGATGACCTTATTTTATGATTGTGCAGAGATTTAGCCAAATTTGTCTTTCTGTACTTGAACATTTCGGACACGGAAGAATTAAATGATCCCAATTTGGAAACCGGTCATAAATACGTCGAGGGCGGCTCATGCCGAAGTAACCGACAATCCAAAACTAATCTATCTTAATTGTACAAGCTTGAGTGTCATTACTTTTCGGGAACAGAAGATACGGATATATTATATGAGTATAACAAATTGTTTGCTATCGTTTACGAACTATGGGCTGAAAATCAGTCGACCTCAATTGATCTGTTTTATTATCTTTTAACACCAACAAAGGGCCTATTCCGTTTCCTACACAAGAAGATGTCGTCTTAAGGAATCCCAGGGAGTTTTTATTTTAGGCTAGCAGAGATAATATTGAGGGAGTAAATCTAGGAACGCAAACGGTGGCCTAAATCGTTATTTCAACGAAGTCGTTATTGATGTACAGCTTCATAAAACACGATAATACCTAAGTTTTTATTAATGCACGTTGCACGTAGATGGATTCACGATTCACGACGCTTAGTTCATTGACCTTATAATCATGATCGTGTATAGTATAGATCAACTTTGAACAATAAAATTGTTTCAATAATTTTTTTGGTATGCTGGACCATTTAGGTATATACTGGCAGGTATTTTTTGTACGCAACGGGTAGTGAAACTTGTTACGATAGACAACGTTAAATTTGTGGTTTCATGGGGCCCACTTGTCTTTTCTTTGTTTGAGACTGGTAGAGCAAAGCTCTAAGCCATTTACGTTGTGATTCAGTAGAGTAATGCCAATAAATGAAAGTGACAAAATTTTGATACTCACATCAGAGTTCCATGTTAGAAAGCTTGAATTTTTCGCTACCTTTGGGAATTTTACTGATTATATTGGGGCTCTTTTTTATTCTCATTGGGTCCGATGTGGACAGTAGGACTGGTTGGGGCAAATATCTAGGAACAACCCTTATTGTCGCTTCGTTCCGTCAATACGCCACCGTTGATTTGATAATCGATTCTGATGATAGAAATGGAATACAATTGACGGTTGTAGGACCCCTGAAATGGGAGTACAACTTGCGTTAGGGCAATCTGACCCTTTGGACTGTTAGGTATCAGACGTATGGCGAATTTATAGCAACGTTGTCAGGGTCACTTAACGATATATCGAATAGGAACTAATGTATCGACCTGTGCTTTTAATAAAACACGTAGTGTTTAATATAAAAAGGTTGGCTTACAAAGTATGAATGCTGTCATATCTTGGATACAACAAAGTCAAAAAAGAGAAAAGATATACTTAATCTGGTATTTTTCAGATATAAGGACTATAAGGTAGAGTCTGTGCGGAAAGAGAAGAGTTGTGAAATGTATGGGATCCAACACATTCTACGACTCTTCTCTTTCCGCACAGACTCTTATCTCTTTCTCAGTTGTCAATCGTCACACATAATAGCGATTTAAGAATGAATAACAAAGTTTCTAAAAACATTTACGACAAAATGGTATCTTGAGGCAAAGATCAACACAAAAGTAAATATATTATACATTACATATTGCTGGTTTAATTATTTGGCGCCCAGAAATAATAGCAGCTGTATTGACTTCTTAATTTAAACAGTGATTAATAATTCATAGTTCTCGTTACCACTTAAAAGTTTTTGAGCCTCACCTTTTATGTAAGTTGTGATAGTACTTATAGGGACCTTATTGGAAGAAATGGGTTCGGGTAAGTTTAATTTGGAACCAATAATTATTACCTACATATTTTAAAGGGGAGTCAGCGATTTTGATAGATATAAGAGTTCACAAAGTCCTAAACTTTATTAGATATATATATACACACTTACTTACTTGGTACAATTTTAACAATTTACAGTGAGTGAAAGAAAACACTGGTTTAAGAGACACTATAAAGAAAGTGTGAATCTAGTTTACTTTTACTTACCCAACCCAAATATTTCTTTAGTACGTATACAATTACATATAGATACATTGTAATGTAGTAATGGTTCTGCTGTTTGCAACTAAGCTACACTGGTCTGATTGCAAAAATGTATTTTGCATTGTTTAATACTGCATGTACATTTAAATAGCTATACATAATAGCTGTTTGCTCGATTTAACGTATTAGGCATAACTGGTGCAATTAATTAAAATGTATTTGAAGGTACCTAAATAAAATCCAAATAGTAAATATGAACGTTACATAAGTATGTACACTTCTAATGTGAAATAATACAAAAAGGTGTTGGTCTGTATGTAAAAGTAGTATCATATATGTCCAGATTTGATGTTTACAATGTGTACCTGTATTGTGTACTGACTGTTTCATATTGATTCATAATTAAGATATCTATAATAAAATAAATAAAGTACGATTTAAGGCAATATGTAGCATACATAATTTTTCACCACACCAGCTCGTAAAGGCTCTCTTTTTACTTCATAACTGAGAATATTGCATTTTATACACAAGAGTAGCAAAATAATCTGATGCAAATTTTGAGTTGTTTCTTCATGTTGGCTGGTAGAATTGACTCATAAGTGATGATTTTGAATAATACATATTTTATAACGTTCATTTGAATTTGCTATGAAATGTTTTAGTGTTATACTCGCGTTGGTGTGGTGAAAATTTTTGTGTTTCACACGGGAGCAATGTTTGTTTAAACCCTCGTGTCTTGAAATTCTCGTAATGCGCAAGATTCGACTTTTAGAACCACCTTTAAAATTTTGGAATCTCGCTTGGTTGCGTATAAATATTGAAGGGGATAAACCCAACTTTGCTCCCTTGTAAAACAAGTAACTATCGTCAGTTTTTGATAGATTATGGTTATGGCATAGCACCTTATTAAAAACTATAAAGTGATACCGTTTGTCTAAGGAAGACATTTAATGTCATTAAATTTGTCATAAAGCAGTTGCGAATGATGAGTAGCGAGGATACCTACTCTACAATTTAACAAAATCCGTCCAGGCGTGAACCGAACCTCTACATTTGTTGTCAAAGTTAGCAGATCTAAATTAAGATACCTACTGAGCTGTAGCCAGAGATGGGCATTAATCGATTAATCTTTTAGTTAACTAATCAATCGATTAAAAATATCAATCGTCATTTTTTAATCGCGATTAATTTAGTTGCGATTAAATTAGTTGTGAGAATGTTCGACTAACAACTAAATTAGTTTTAGTTTCAATCGACTAAATTTCACGATTAAATCTATATTCAAACTACGTAGTCGCCCGTTTTTGCATTTTTTATCTTGCAATATGTAACTACAAGTACGTATGTATGTAACATACGGAGGTACTCGTATGTTGTAACTATGTTAGTTTGGGTAGAATTTTGCGACTTATTTGAAGCAGATGTCTTCATCCGATTGACCTAAAATTATGTATACACGTTTAATTTGAAATGCTTGAATGACAATGCAAATAATGCCATAATATTATTATAACGATATATTGGTAATAGCGAAAAACTGCATTGTTTACAAATCGCAAAAAATAAAGTGCACCAACATTATTAATACTTTGAATTATACGATACTGAGTAAATCTTAGACATAGAAACTATCAATATTTTGCTGTCTCTGACAATAGTAAAACTCTTTTTAGTGTCACGCGGTGACAAAACAATGGGATAATCCTACTTACCTGGAACTGGAAGTTGTTTGTTGCATTTTGGTGCAAGTGCCGACGCATCTTCTAAAAATAACACGTTCTATTGAATGACACATCTGCATGTTGTTTATTATCTACGCGGTCTATTTTGTTTTCAACGTGTGGTCATTAAACTTACTTACTTTAGTAGCAAAATAATAGTGAGAACAGATCTCACTCCTTAGAAACGGTCAAAATATCGTAAGTAATACATGACTAATATTGTCTTTGGTTACCGCGATAGTTACTCATGAAATAAAACTATGAAAACGGATTATATCGCGTATATTGAATTTATAATACATCCCGACGTTTCGAACCCTTTACAGCGTTCGTGGTCAACGGGTGACTGAGGAAAAATTACAAAGTGCAAAAATACCCACATACTAAAATAATGAACAATCATAGACTATAAACTTTAAGGCTGGTTTTGCATGTACAACCATAGACTATAAACTTTAAGGCTGGTTTTGCATGTACAACCAGCCTTAAAGTTTATAGTCTATGATTGTTCATTATTTTAGTATGTGGGTACCACGAACGCTGTAAAGGGTTCGAAACGTCGGGATGTATTATAAAATCAATATACGCGATATAATCCGTTTTCATAGTTTTATTTCATAATACATGACTATTTTATTTTAAAACATCCGTTAAGATGTCCTAATCAGTCTGTCAACATAGTCATACCGAGGTATTCTATTCAATTTGCTTCTAACATTAGTCGCGAGAAAATAGTCTAACTAATTAGTCGATTACAAAATTTAGTTGTCCGAAATCAATCGGCAACTAATTTAGTTGCAACTAAATTAGTTGCACTCTATGCAACTAAGATTGATCAATCGTCGTTTTCAATCGTCAGTCGCAATTAATTCTTGTAATCTTAATCGTTAATCGTTAGTCGATTACATTTTGCCCATCTCTGGCTGTAGCGACTTGTTAGCCTAGCGTTAGAGATATGGGGCCAGTTTCTCAAAAGCTTATAACTTTTAATATAAGCGGATGTCACTTTTTGAGAGCTTTTGTTAGAAACGGACTTCCACTTGTATTACAAGCTACAAGCTTTTGAGAAACGGGCCACTGGGCTCATTAGCCTTTTGAAACTGGTTGTTTGCAGTTTGCTCTTTTTCCTAAACGTTTGCCAATCTTTTCCTTAGGCTATCTTCGGACAGTCGCTGCAACTCGTAGATACATATTGATAAAATTACGTTTTAAAAATTAGGATCTATACTGATTTTGTAATCTTTATAAGTACTTATCAGGTGATATAATTGCCGTTCATAGGTACTTTAAAAATACAATCCAACACTTGCATACAATGTAGGTTCTTATCATTGAACCTCGACTGAATGATCAAGAGTCAAGAGTCTCAGACGTTTTCAATCGAGCACTACTTGACGGATACGTGTTATGTAGGTTGGTAGCTATTATGTTAGTACCTAATAGGGTTCATCCTAATGTTACGGCTACTTTCGTTTTAGGGCCGTATGACGGATGTTTACAAAGAAACGGGACCTTAGAGGTAAAGGTTTAAGAGACCCAACATAAAATGCGGGCCCTCTTGTTGTGTACTACAAAAAACGGAGAACTATCTCGAGAATGGCACAACTGTAACTACAAATATTAAACGTACTAAACACTGTTTAGATTTCACAGGTAGGCATTTCAATGACGGGTTGAATTCGAAACTTTAATAATATCAAAAAATTGGCGTAAACTAGAGGTTCTTAACCGGTAGTTCGCGGATCACTGGCAATCTCCAAAAGCACCTGAAGTAGTCCCAAAATATATAAACAGAACAACTATTAACTGGCTGACTGTCGAGTGGCTCTTACAACCAAAAGGTTAAGGAAAGCTGTCATTTCCGTATGTTTGAATTGTAAACGGAGTTAGGTATTGGGAATATTTACTAGAACTGCATGGCAAGGTACCTATGTGTAATATAAAACTTATAAAATGCCGATGCCTGCATCTGCTCAAGTGTTAAATGTTGTTTATGATATAAGTGTATGTAGTTATTAATAGATAGTGTTGTTAGGAGTAGTTAATAAATGGGCATTTTCATGGGTTGTGAAAGGAATATGTGAAGCCAATTATACATTCTAGTACACCGTGTGACTAGAGCTATGTCAGTTACATTTCACGGATGTGAAAACTCGTATTTTCCATGTAATAAAAGGAGATGAGCATCGTACTTGAAAACTTGAAATAGACTAATAATACAGGACTTGGGTTTAATTATAGTACATGTACAATGTTAGTGGAAGTGTTAAGGTTATGTCCACTGTCGTAGTACTTACCTACTTGCTACTTCGCAACAATAGACGATCAAATCACCTTAACTCATTCTAGACGGATTGATTGATGCAATTAGTATTTGTTGCAGCTACTTATCATTATCAAACATAAAATATATGTACCTACTCAACAAATATTATTTCGAACTATCAATTATGCGTGTAGGACGCACGTTGCGTGTGACATGATAAGATAAGATGATAACGTGGGCCATTAAAGAGGTTTCATTGAATAGTAATCTTTGTTGTCTGTCGGGGTACCAACCCTATGTTAAATAGAATAGTAAATAAGTATATACTTACCTTATGTTTGGATAATGATCTGCGCATTTGTAAAGTATCCATCAGAAAGTATTTGCTCAGTAAAAGTGTAACATCCTTAGTTAAATATCACTACTTAGTTGACTTACTTTATTAATAATTAATCCTTTGTACGTAACTTAACTTCAGTCATGGCCTCACCAATTATCTTGTAAAAAAACGAAATAAGCTTTGAAGTCGTAGACTAAATATTCTGAAGTTTGCTTAGGTACTCCACATATGTTATTCTTTGTGATACCTGTTTTATACTTGATACATTTGTTATAACATAACAGTCGACAAACAACGCAAGTGCACATTTGAGTGTTAATTGTATTGTATTTCAATGTGATGTGGATATATGTATATCCTCACGACCGTAAACCTCGATGTATCCAATCCATAGTAGTCAACTAACAAATCCACAAACTCCTACGTGTCCCAGAGAAGAGAATAGTAGTGTCTCAAAGTTGTTGTGGCAAATAATTGTACATACATTGACATATTTAATGTAATAAAATAAAATTGATATAATTGAATTTCTACTCTTTTATTGTATAGTTTTTTAATTTTTACCCACTTGAAAAAATACCATCCCACTAACCCGGGCTTAACCGGTTAAACCTGGAGTTACCTTGGTTACCAGTACAATATGGCACTGGGTTAACAGGTTAACCCCGGGTTTAAAAATCTTCGAAAATTGCGTTAGGTAACATTTGAATGCCCCCTATCTTACATACCGAACATAGGAAATCCATTAACGATTTTCAGGTTGCTTGTGTGCTTCTTTGCCAGCATCATTATACTAATAAAACAGTATATTTTGACAGTAACCGACTCGGCCTAGGTCAATAAATGGTTTTTAAAGCAGCCGATGACCCCCTTTGTACCTTTTGCGTAGCACAGTCGCGCTAAAAAGTGCTTTTTGGAGTTTTTGGTAAGTACCTACCTACTGGCTCGGTTTAGTTTCGATGTAAAAAAAGGTTGGTTAAGTTCGTTTTGAGTTTATTTTCTTTATTTTAGACGTCGCGTTGTTAGAAATACACACGTAATTTAAAACATATTATCTGCTCGGTTAACTATATAATTCCAAAGAATGTAGGTGCTAAAATCATTAAACTGATGCCTATATTTGAAGTCGGCGGCAAGCCAAATCTTAAAAGCGTCAACACTTCAAAACAATGTCGGAGCGCATGCCGAGCCTGATGCGGTTCGATAAGAAAGAAAGCAAGCTGGCTATTGGTTATACGGGGGTAGTAGCAGGAACTCCTCAAATGTTGATGGATTCAGATCCAGACCTTGAAAACTTTTTAGTTGGGCCAGACAGGAACGAGACGAGTCCTACAGAATGCTGCGTGAGTCACTCATAACAATTGAAAAGTTAAAAAAATTATGCTAAAAAGGATTTGAATAAAATATTAGCCGTTTCATAAGCGCTAGCAACTGATATGCCTGAAGTCGGTGCCATGCCAGATAGTTAAAATACCGGTCAATAATACTATGAGCAGGGCAGCTTTTTTCTTTTCTTATACCGACGGGAAATACTTTATTTTATCCTTTTAGAAGTCGTTTTTTTTTTTAATTTCTTCACACCTAAGGTGCGTGGGTTAACCCAGATACCCGGACCTTGTTTGAATCTTGCAAATGAAAACGGCTCTACAAAGTTTTTGAAAACGGGTAACCGGTCAACATTCTACCTGAGACAGATTAAAACTTCTAAACTGGTCATATAAATAAGTGGCTTATGTAGTCCGTGACGTGGCCTTAACCTGAACCTGTGAATACATAATTAATTCAGACAACTTAGAACGTAGGAACTGCTGCCCGAAGGCCGCCTGGCCAGGTATGAGGCAAAACGCTACAAATTGGTATTTTAAATTATATAAATAATGCACGACTCCTCTAAAGCAAGCCTTGAAGCGAGGTGATTCTATAAAATTTGTTAGACGGAAGTTGTTATTGCGGTTATTCGGAAAATATTCACACTGTCTTTAAATAAAAAACCCATTTGGACGATTTCTATGTTTACACATTGAAGTTTTTTGACATTGTAGCTTTAACTTTGTTACCTAACCTATAGGTATCGCATCCTGTTGCTACGAATAGGTAAAATACAACAGTCTTTTTGTATGCGTTCCAATTTATAATTGAAACGTGCATAAATGGAACAGCGTTCGTTAGGTAACTGGCCATTAGCGCGGCATGGCATTTGGGGGGTCACGGAGGTCAGGGTTACGCCGTCCCTGACCACGGTCAACGAACGCTTGAAGGTGACCTAACGCATTGCGCCTACCCGATGCCAAAAAAGCGACGCGCCGCGAACCTCAATTCCGTGTCGTACACCCAAGTGCCCTTTGTATTACACACGATAATACTTCTTATGATCGTAAATTTATAGTACATATTCGCGTAAGCAGTCTCGTGGTCTTAAGTGATTCTGGCTCTCAGCTACAGAATTGTCGATGCCCTAAATCAGAACGGCATAAGTTCATATGGCTTTCAGAGGGTGTTACGTTTTTTTGTTACCAAGATCATCTGAACACGGAGCGGAAGAGACGTAATATAGCGTCCGTCTTGTTCTTGTTAGGTTAGGTTCAAGTGTGTGGCAAATGCCTTCAAGATCGAATTAAGCAAACGAAGTATTGTGACCTTATGTTTAGGCGTGTTTATACTTACAATCCTTACACTCATTAATTAATGAAGCTAGGAAAAAAAAAGTAGAAAATATGTTTGATGGATCATCTGAAATATTTAACAGTGTCCCTGACCAGACGGCTACATTTGAACCCGGTTCGGTATAGCTCATGAAACACCAATAAATATAATAAGAGACTCGTGTAACGTGTTCGATGAATTTAGCTGCTTGGCACATTGATACCTAAGAAAGCCCACGAACAGTTTTTGAGTCTTCAATTCTTCACGCATTTATGAAAGATATAAAAGTGAAAAAGTATGATTGTTGGTCCTTCGAGCTGGATCTAAACTAGCAAACTAGATAAATAGATAGTTACATCTGTAATAATAGCGGAGAACAATACACATCAAAAATATGTAAGTAATAGATTGTTAAGTAGCTTTAAAAAAAGAGATGTATCACTATTAAAACGGTATGGCTGATACTTTAGAACGCGAACTTTAGAAATTTCCTAGCGACACTGTTGTCGCATTTAGAGTTGTTTTTAAATGAGACCATAACTTCGTTTCGATTGTATGATTTGTATGGCAGCGACGAGGTTCGTGTGATTGGTGCAGTCTGTACAAATAAACGTCAATTCCTGAAGTATGTACCTAGGTAAATAAGTGTAACAAGAAAGCAAGCAAGTAAAGACTCAATTAAATTTAATCTACTTGGCAACAGGCGGGCTTCAATAACAGAACACGAACAGTAGGTTTATAGGGGCAGTCCAAGCTACCTTTGCATCAATTCTAACATAACAAAGTGAAGGAGTGTTATGACAAACGACATGTTTTCATAGCAAATTGACATTAATGATGGCATTGTCACACTTTGTCATTGCAAATGCCATGCAGAGTTAGCTTGGCCCGACTATATCTATATGGCCCCTATTTCACCACGGTGACAGGTGCGACAATTGTCGACATCACTGTTGCTGACGTCACAGGCCTCCACAGGGCTACTGTTACCGCTTACCATCGAGCGGGCCGTATTCCTGTTTGCCACCATCATTGTATTATTTACAAAACTGTATTATATCGGCAAATGACAGGTACCTAAGTTTATGACGATGGTGATGACAATTGTCACAAGATTTAAAAGAATATTCGGTAACTCTTGACAGGAAATGAGTTGTGTGTCGGAATTTCGTAACAATAGTCGCGCGTGTTTCTTGTGACAATTGTCATTAGCTTCACAAAATATCAAATATCTTTATTTTGCTTAAAATATGGTACAAAAGATGGACTTAGTTTAGTATTAGTTACTACTAAGAAGCACATGCATACTTCACCAGCAACTGGCATGCAAAAAACACAAACGCGAGCTATGCTACATGGAATTAATAATGCTAATAAATCTAAATATTATACATGTCACTTATAATTACAACGTTAAAAACAAATGTCATACTTAATCTAATTACAATTGTAATAAGCACTTATTTATTGGCGATATAATGGAGTTTTTTTTTTAATTAAAATGATTGTGGCAAAAACAAAATAAATGAATCTTATTCTTATTCTTAAACAAGCAAACCGCCCCACCGATGGTAAGTGGTTACCGTAGCCTATGGAGGCCTGTGACGTCAAACAGTGATGTCGACAATTGTCGCACCTGTCAGCGTGGTGAAATAGGGGCCAGGGTGGTGTTGTTCTACATCCTCACTATTAATTTGGTATCGTTTAGTTTCTTCTGTAGGTATTCGTCCTCCCGTGATAATCTCCTCATATACTTGGATGATTTACCCTTTGACTATGTAATAGGGTTTGATTATTAAATAGAGTATTTCTATGTTTAAGCTAACTTTGCACCGACTTGAGTCTTGAACAAAGTGAGAGAGTCTGAATGTCATTATCAACGGCATATTTTCGCATTTCAAAGTTGGCATCTTCTATAAGTAGACGGTATCTGACGCAATTACCCTAGGTAATTGGCAAATTTGATTGGCCGAGAATTTTCAATAGCAGCTGTAAATTTGGCAACCTACCATAACGAATAATTTAGTAGGTACAGTATTTAAGAATAGTGATTTGACATACATTCTATTGAAATTATTGGCTTTAATGGGTACCTATTACCTACATAATATCCCAGGCACTTAGATGACCATTCGATTGCTGAATTTAATTTAGTCTTACCGATCGGTCACATTAGTCACATAGTAAGTACATAATTGGCGGAAAATCAGAAATAATTGGATACTAATTTGACTCTTAAACTGTCATTATAGTATCTAGGGTATAAAACACAGCTTATACTTCTTACTACCTTCTTTGTTGGATCTCATTCCATTTGGAAAGTAATAACTGATAAGGATCGCAAGAAAAAAAAGTCATGAAGTGGTAGTGATTAAAATTATTTTGATTCTTTTTGATGTCTCTCGCCACACATACTAAATATACCTAATAGCGATGGGGATATAAATATATATACAGTGAGTGAATAGTGATTTCAAAATTAACTTAATAAAATTCTTTATATTCGGTGCAAATCATCAATCGGGTAACGAAATTTACAAACCAAATATTCCTACCGGTCACTAAGGTTAGGCATAAAATAATTCGCACTTAATATGTAGCATTTTTGTATTACAATTTCCACATTTTTTATGGTCAACTTACTTACTATAGGGATTAAACTTGTTACAAAAAATATGTATAAATAAAATATATGATCGGGCTAAAAGATAGTAATACTTTTGCTACATATGTAAAAACTGTTTTCTCCATATGTATTATGTTTTTTAAAATTTTTTGGGAAAACAATAAAAACTAGTTACCAATTACCTGCCTGAGGCCTGCCTACCTTTTACAATCTCATCTTATCTGCGTACCCTCATTCACTTCAAATGTAAAGTGTAACTAATCGACACGCCCTAACAAACCCGTTGTATTGTTCGGCCGACTGTTTCAATTTAGAATACGTACAAAAACTTTATAAAAAATACTTATTTCGATTGCTCAGTCATGCTCAAAAAACCACCTAACAAGACTAACAAAAAACCTTAGGTAAGTAGGTACTTGATTGGATTTTCCCGGAGGGGCTTTGATAGGCAACGGGGACTCAGAGCATTCCGTATCTCGTTGCTACGTGGGAGTTTGACTATAGCGCTTCAAAGAGGGTTCCGTGTTACCACTGTGGCGACCACATACATGTGTGAAGCCACCTTTACAATAATAACCACGGCAACATTAAGCTGTCAAGTGCCAGGTAGACAGAGAGAGAAAAGGAGATTTACTACACGTGTATTGATAGATGAATAATTATTGTATACATCAAGACAATGTACTTCTTCTTCCTCGCGTTGTCCCGGCATTTTGCCACGGCTCATGGGAGCCTGGGATCCGCTTGGCAACTAATCCCAAGATTTGGCGTAGGCACTAGTTTTTACGAAAGCGACTGCCATCTGACCTTCCAACCCAGAGGGGAAACTAGGCCTTGTTGGGATTAGTCCGGTTTCCTCACGATGTTTTCCTTCACCGAAAAGCGACTGGTAAATATCAAATGATATTTCGTACATAAGTTCCGAAAAACTCATTGGTACGAGCCAGGGTTTGAACCTGCGACCTTCGGATTGCAAGTCGCACGCTCTTAGCGCTAGGCCACCAGCGCTGCACATCAAGACAATGTACAATGTAACAAATAAACCCTGTATTCAACACGACTCGGGCGTTCTTTAATGTTCCTGCCATCAACTCACCGCACTCCCACACCACATTTAAAAAAACGTTTTTTATGAACTGACGTGGCGACACGACATACAGATTTAACTCGCTGCATGAATAGCTTGCATATATCATACATACAACAATACAACCCGCTGACACAGGCACGCCATACACGAGCTGATTTTTTTCAGAAATTCAGAGCCTGAATGATAATGATGAATTGATGAGCCTGGTCTAGGAATAAATTTAGATATTCAGTGATACAAAAAGACAGGTGCGATGTGCGATAGACAGTGTCTAAATTTATTCAGTGACCTAAGAATCCAGGCTCCGAATTTCTGAAAAAAAAAACAGCTCGTGCCTGATGTGATGCTGATGTGCCTGTGCCACACACGGATAGTAGAGGCTTATAGCAATAGTTTTCCATTTGTTCTCTCTCAGATACGAAACCCTAAAGCTAGCGCTGTTAAAAAGCGACCAGTGATCGAACAATATGGCAGTCGGCCCCCAACTCTAGTTTGTCTCTGAAGTAAAAAAAAACCCGGCCAAGTGCGAATCGGACTCGCGCACGGAAGTGTTCCGTACCATTACACAAAAAACGGCAAAAAAATCACGTTTGTTGTATGGGAGCCCCATTTAAATATTTGTTTTATTTTGTTTTTAGGGTTCCGCTTGGTCGGGCAAGGAAAAAACGGAACTCTTATAGGATCACTCGTGCGTCTGTCTGTCCGTCTGTCACAGCCTATTTTCTCCGAATCTACTGGAAATTAAGTTGAAATTTGGTACGTACGTAAGTTTGGGACCCAAAGACGGACATGTAACGTAAATAATTTTTAAGAAAAAAAAAACCGACTTCAATGGGGGATGCCGTGAAATTTCACTTATTGTTGATGGTGCACTCTTAGATTCCAGACAATGAAATGAAAAAGACAGCATCTTTTGCCTAATTATGTAGAAAAGGAGATAAAACGACCCAATTTTCTAGTAGCATTTCGTTTTTGTAAGGGTCGCAGTTCTAACCTAACCTACTTTTCTGATAGCATTTCGTTTCTGTAAGGGTCACAGCTCTAACCTAACCTACTTTTCTGATAGCAGTTCTGTTCTGTGAGAATCGCAGTTCAAAACCCACCCACCCACCTAACCCACTTTTCTAGTAGCATTTCCGGGTCCGGGTCTGGGTCCGGATCCGAGTCCGGGTCCGTGTCTGGGTCCAAGTTTGGGTCAGAGTTCGGTCCGGGACCGGATCCGAGTTGGGGTCCATGTCCAGACCCGGTTCCGGGTCCGAGTCCGGGTCCAAGTTTGGGTCTGGGTCCATAAGGAAGAGAACAAATCGCCAAACGTGAACTATGTGTCATTGAAGAGTTCCATTCTGATCATCATCAGCAGTTCCACTTCATCAAATGTCACTTTTTTAATTGTAAATGCTGGATTTGTTGATGAAAATACAAGAATCACAATATGTATGCCTTTTACATTTGAGGAGTTCCCTCGGTTCCTCATGGGTCTCATCATCAGAACTCGAGCTTGACAAACATATGTCTTAAAAACTTAAGTTGTTTAAGAAACATAAAGAAGAGGACAAATCGCCAAACGTAAACTATGCGTCATTAAAGAGTTCCATTCTGATCATCATCAGCAGTTCCACTTCATCAAATGTCACTTTTTAAAATGGAAGTGCTGGAATTGTTTATAAAAATACAAAAATCACTATATGTATGCCTTTAACATTTGAGGAGTTCCCTCGATTCCTCATGGATCCCATCATGAGAACTGCGTTTTGGCAGAAACGGGACCAATCTGTATGTATATACTTACAATCAAAAAAATAATTTTCAAAATCGGTCCAGATATGACGGAGTTATGGAGTAACAAACATAAAAAAAAAAAAACAACCGAATGAGGGCTAACGCGTATGAATTCGCCGCTAGGGGCGCTAGTGTAGATGGTGGTCTTTTCCATAGTTCGAAATGTCAAATGTCACTTGTCACTTCAATGACTGACAGCTGTTCTTTAGTCTTTTGGACCACCATCAACAGAGGCGCCAACTGGTGAGCAAAAATCCTTTTGAAATCTTGAAGTCGGTTAAAAATTAATTTGTTTTGTTGAAGCTTATGATACCTAATAATTATATGGATGTAGGCGAGACGTAACAAACATAAAAAACCGGCCAAATGCGAGTCGGACTCGCGCACGAAGGGTTCCGTACCATTACGCAAAAAACGGCAAGAAAATTACGTTTGTTGTATGGGAACCCTAAAAAGTAATACGACAAATGAAGACATACATAACTCAACCATTATAGCTGTTTCATGATTTTTATTATTATCCCTACATTATAGACGTGCAAGGGCAATATTAGTTAGACGAGAACTTGTCCATTTTTAGCGATAAAAAATATTTAATTTTTTATTTCACGTCCCGATACCCTACGTCAAGTTTAAACTTTCAAACATTAAAATCGGATACCGGAATAGGAATTACCTTTTCATATTATATTTAAGCTCAAAACTGTACATTTAAGACGAAAAGTTCCGCGCGAAATCGCCTTTTCATACAAACATAGTCACAATCACAAACACGCCAGGAGTCGTAGCACGGTACGCTTATCACCATGCCTGTCACGTTCTAACAAGTATGTGAGTGCGAAAGTGACGGACTTAGTGATAGGGGAAACCATGCTGCGCGGGCTGGTCCTAAATACTGATTTCACGAATGTTGCACCGATTCTCTTCGAAAACATTGTCATCCCTTTTTCCAAAAAAGTTAAAAACCTAGGATTGCTGTTTGATTGTGGCCTGACCTGGGAACCCCGGGTGTCCGATATGTGTCGAAGAGTTGCGTATACCTTGCGATCACTGTATAGGTTTAAACATTTTCTACCGATCTCTACCAAAACTCTCCTTATTCAAGCTCTGGTGTTACCTGTCATTGATTATTGTGATGTGTGCTGCACTAATGTGACGCAAGGATTACTGGACAAGCTCGACCGAGTATTGAACAACTGTATTAGGTTCATTTATGGCCTTCGCAAGTATGACCACGTAACCGCCTTTCGCCGACAACTCAACTGGCTTCGCATTCGTGAGCGCAGATGTCTCAAAATTTTATGCACCCTGTTCTCCATTCTTTTTGACCCAGTGGCGCCAGAATACTTGCGATCTAAATTTAAATTTGTAACTGCTCGACCAGGTTGCGAACTTCGCACCGCTCGTAAACTTATTTTAGCTATCCCGCACCACCGCTCTGGTGCTACGACCAATTCATTCACCGTGCAAGCCACCCGTCTCTGGAATGATTTGCCTCTCAGCATACGACAAGCCGAGACTAAGTTGACGTTCAAGCGCAAGCTGCGCAAGTATTTTATTGAAAAGTCTCACGATTAAGTGTCTGCATAGTAAATTTAGTAGCAGGTACATATATATATATATATATATTTATTGTTGTATATATTTATTTTATCTACATATTACATTTATATTTGTGTCTATTGAAGCATTTAGTTTTAGTGTTCTTTACATACCCCGCACCAACTATGTTTCTCTGTTTGGCCTAAAGGTTGACTGGTAGAGAATGCCGTGTAGCATTAAGTCCGCCTTTTGTCACTGTATATTCTTACTGTGCAATAAAGTTTCAAATAAATAAATAGTCCTCATTTTCCTCTCTGGATATTAACATTTTCATAGAAAACGAAGCGCCGGAAGCTCCGGCACGGTCTAGCATGACTAGCATGAGTCACCCTTTACATGGTGAATTTTCAAAAGAATCATAGAAAAATAAGGACTAAAGTTAAGTTCTGAAACTTTTTGCATATGAAAGAGCATGTTCTAAACTGTATGCTGGTAGCAATAACTAACCTTTTGATTAAGAATGCCTCTAATGAAATTAATAAGCCGAAAAACAACAATAAACATATATATAAGGAAATGAGAAAGATAAGCAACAATGGAAAAAAAACTTTTCGGGAAAGAATTAATGCAGAACACTGGATAGGCATAGGGCTGAACACCTTTATCCAGAAATTTAATAAACTATTCACAGAATGTTTCCCGAAAAAGAAAATAAAGGTATACGAAAAAAATGTCTCCAACCTAATTTGGATAACCAAGGGGATTCGAGTTTCTAGTAAAATGAAACGTTTCCTAACCACAAGCACAAATCCCATCTCTGAGTCCATTGCTAGCTATAGAAAAAAGTACATAAATATTTATAAACGAGTCATTAGAACTGCCAAAAGATTGTCAGTCCAGAAAACAATTGAAAAAGCAAGCAACTCTTCAAAAGAGATATGGAAGGTTGTACAAAAGCATCGAAACAAATTTACCCAACATAGTAAAGAAATGCAAATGTTAAAAATTGAGCAGGATGATGGTACTGCTAAAATCGTCAACAATCCCAAAGACATGTGTGATATACTATTGGAACAGTTTACTAACAGCTATCATACGTGTAACCAGTCAGATGAAGCCACTCGATTGCTTCAGTGTCACGTAACAAGAATACAAGACGATATTATTTTTGACAAAGTCAACCCCGCTGAGGTAAGTTTTATTGTAAAAAAACTAAAATCAAAGACTTCCAGCGGTTATGACGAGATTCCTATCGCTGTAATAAAGGAAAATATTGACATCCTAGCAGAACCACTAACTTATTTCTTTAACGAATGTTTTAGTGCTAGCATTTTTCCGGATCAGCTTAAGATTGCAAAAGTCTTACCGATACATAAAAAGGGTTCTAAATCTGATTCAAAAAATTATAGGCCAATATCTCTCTTACCAACACTTTCAAAACTGCTGGAGAGACTTATGAAGGACAGGTTGATGAAGCACCTTATTCTGCATAAAATCTTAAGTGAAAGAGTTCGGCTATCAGAAAAGTAAGGGAACAAGTGACGCAATCACAACCTTGATTGGAGACATAGTGGGGCAGCTAAACCAGCGTAAGAAAGTGGCGGGTTTGTTTTTAGATTTAAGCTCAGCTTTTGACACAGTTGATCACAATATATTACTCGCCAAGCTGGAACATTATGGAATTAGAGGTAGGACGTTGTCACTTTTTCAATGCTATTTAAATAACAGGAAACAATTCATACAAATTAAAAAGACATCAGACAATGAGGAGAGGGTTTACAGTTCTAGTATGGCCAAACTAACAAGAGGAGTTCCACAAGGATCCATATTAGGCCCTATTTTCTTTATAATTTTTATAAATGATTTAAATACTTTTATAATCAATACTCTTCCTAGTACTCAGGTTGTAGCTTTTGCTGATGATACTAATGCCATCATATCGGCAGAAAGCACTTCAATATTAAATGACAGAGTGAATGAAGCTTTAAAACATTTTAATGCCTGGTTCAGTGTTAACAACTTGTTATTAAACTGTAAGAAAACCAATGTGTTGCTTTTTAGATCCACTGCCAGAAATAAAGAAGTGTTAAACATTTTTACTAATGGAACTGCCATCCACCAAGTTGAATCAGTTAAATTTCTTGGTGTTAATATAGACGAAAACCTAAACTGGAAAAAAGAACTGCATGCAATAGAGAACTCTGTGAGTTCTGCTTGCTATGCCCTAAGGAGTCTTAGGGACGAAGCAAAATTATCTCAGCTAAAAATTGTCTACTACGCATTGATCGAATCCAGGTTACGATATAGCGTCAAGTTTTGGGGTAACAGTTATAAGTACAATATACAAACAGCTTTTGTGGCTCGAAAAAGAGCAATAAGAACGATAGCTAGATTGCCTCAGACAGAGTCCTGTAAGAGCTATTTCTTGGAATATGAAATTCTCACCGTTCCTAGTCTGTATATATTGGTGGTACTAAAAGATTTAGTTAAGTCTATTTCTAATATAGAAACACCAGAAGACAGAGAACTCCGTCTAGCTACTAGGAGAAAAGACTTGCCACAAACAATCTCGGCTAAGCTTAACATAGTTAAGCACTCAGCAAGCTATCAGGCCATTATTCTCTTTAATAGATTACCGGTTGAACTGAAGATGATCGTCAATGTAAACAGGTTTAAAACCAAGCTCAAGACTTTTTTGCTAAGCAAGTGTTTTTACTCAGTGGGAGAATTTTGTCAGACTACTAATTAAAATTATTTATTGAATTGACATTATATACACTCAAATTAGAATTATTCATATATATACAATATAAATAATAGAATTATTGCGTAATTGACATATTTTGAATTTTTAATTTTTTTAGTTGTAGTTAGACTTATATTGACCGGGATATAGACCGTGATTACCTTTTGTATTATTTGTGAGCTCCCGATATTTCGACGCAGTTACATGCATCATGTTCACGGGTGACTGAAAATAGCGGGTGGGTGTCAAAGTTGTGTAACTGCGTCGAAATATCGGGAGCTCACAAATAATACAAAAGGTAATCACGGTCTATATCCCGGTCAATATAAGTCTAGTGAAACTAACCGTGAATCATTCAAAACTTTAGTTGTAGTTGTAGGTACAAGTTAAGACTGACATATTATAATTGTAATTGTTTTTTTTTTTTCATTAGTAAATCATTTTTGTTATATTTGAGCAAATTAACGTTTATTCCTTGTATGTTATTGTGTATTTTTTTGTGTTAGCCTAAGTATTTTAATGTATAATTTCCAATGCGATGTTTTATTGCTTGTGAATGAAATAAATGAAATGAAATAAAATGAAATGACTACTTTAACATTTCATTTTGCCGCTTAATAAACCAATGTAACAAGTAACATTATTATTTAGTTTATAAACTAAATCATTTATTATATAGTCGTATGGCATATTTTACAATATAGGCAATTACATAGATTTTATTCATATTAATACATACATCAATTTACATTTAAATTAACTAAAAAGTAAACTAAACTAAAACTAAGTCACAACAATACGAGTAGATACATAATAGTTTTCACCTCAGCAGCTCGAACAAGCCTACTTTCGTCACTCCCTGGAGTGAGGAAAGTGCGACTTTCCTCATTCCGGGGAGTGAAACAATGTAGCTTTTTAATTTAGTGAAGGCCATGAACTTCATTACATACATTTTTTTTATGGTACGGTACGGTACGGTACAGTACGGTCCCGTCCGTTCCCGTCCCGTCCCGTCCCGTCCCGTCCCATCCCGTCCCGTCCCGTATCGTATCGTATCGTACATATAATACTTTTTTTTCTGTTTATTCTGTGTAATTCGAAATACATTTTAACCTTTAATATGTTCTCACTACTGAGGTGAAAAATTAGGTGTGCAACACGAGAGCAAAGTTATTTTTACATCTCGTGTTTTTGAGTCCCTCGCTACGCTCAAGAAACAGGTTGCAAAAGGACCTAACGTTTAATTGGTATGAAAAGAAATAGAAACAACTCGTCATTGTTTAATTAAACCGTAGCTAATGGCAAATTTTAATTCTGTAATATAAACAGTTACTTTCCGAGTTCTACTTTAGCTTATCCTTTACAAAAGGTAAGGTCGGCGAAATATAAAGTAAGCCGATCTTTAGAACAAATTTGAACAAGATCGGCTCACTTTATATTTCGTCAATTTTACAATCCAAGTGGACGCACAAACATAATGGAGTGGAGCAACAATTGAAATATCCATGAAATATCATTTTATTCGTAATACCATCCAATGGGAATTAAAAGGTTATTCTCTTCTGGCCTCGTGTCGCAGAGTGATTTCCTGTGTCTAACGTTGGTAAACGTTTAACTTCCTCAGTCTTGCCCATTGGTACGTTTGCCGCCTTGCCTGCCAAAAATACAGTCAGGTTTTACAACTGTGCATCATTATCATTAATAATTCATTGATAATGAGCCCAAATCTGACAAAAATAAACACATAAAAAATTACGCAAATGTCACCGAGGGTATCAATACACATGTATGGACGGTATAGAAAGGACGACAATCTCTTATGGTAGAACTATTGCAAAAGTGACCAGCTTTCAGCTGTAAATAATAGTTCCTAATCTCTCCGGTGGCGCTAGTTAGGCTCTGGGACATGAGTATAACATGAACCATATAAGGCAATAAATAACCCGACCAAATTACGTAGGTTGTTTTTGGTAGTATTTCGGTGTATGGTGGCGCCGCCTAAATACTGTTTTTTGATGGACACTTTTCATACATAGAGATTTGGCTCCTTTATATAGTCTCCATGGCCATGTGTCTTCAATGAGGGCTAACGCGTGTGAATTCGCCGCTAGGGGCGCTAGTGTAGATGGTGGTCTTTTCCATAGTTCGAAATGTCACTTGTCACTTCAATGACTGACAGCTGTTCTTTAGTCTTTTGGACCACCATCAACAGAGGCGCCAACTGGTGAGCAAAAAAACGATAGCCCTCATTGCCTGCATCGGAAACTTAAACTTGACATTGTCACTATTTTGAGTCACTCTATAAAGATAGACAAGAGAACATACTGAGTCGTCGTTCGTCTAAATAAATTTAGACTTATTCAAATTACTAACTCCAGTCCGGTCTTAATATTTTCTGCGGTCCTGTCATCTGTGTATGTATACGGATCAAGTGAGGAGTCGGATGACGCGACGCGCGCGTGCATTCTAGACAAACAAGCTGCATTAGGTATATAGATAGGTATAGTTATATTAGGTAGATAAGGCGGGGAGCGGGCAAGGTGACATTGGTCGGTCGTTGAACTGTGGCCTTGCTAGCGGTAATAGGCTGTAGGCAAGCACCTTCCTGATGCAGTTACGTCACTTGTGCAACAATGTTTGTTATTTCATGCTGTAACCACGGGTAGAGTGTAGCCTGTATGTTATAATGAAATAGGTATGTGTAGGTTAATCTTTCGAGTGTATGTTTGTATGGTTCTTTAGTACAACTGGGTTTAGTTCGGATTGTAGCGAGTGACAATTTGTCACATTTATCTCATTTGCGCAGGTGACATACGATATAGGTAGGTACATATATACCTACTATCAAACCGCGATTGGAATGAGATTGGGCACATTAGTTATTTGTTATACAAGGGTGCAAAGTTGTATTTCAACACACGAGAAGTAAAATACATTGCACCCGTGTGTAACACAAAACTTTTCCCCTCACTATAGCGAGGAAAGTGCAACATCCACAGGCGTTAGATCATCTTCATCAGTGGAATCACTTATTTTTGTACGATATTATAACAGAAAACACTGGAAATTTTGATTTTTACGTGGGTCGGTGAGAAGTGTTTTTAAGTAAAAATTTTGTTGACAATGTTGACATTTCTGTACATACGTCAGAGTATAAAATGTCAACGATGCGTTTTAAAATTGCATCGACTCAACTTGTGCGTTCAGAATTATATTTAACATCACTATAAAAAATCTAACGTTTCTTATGAAATTTTAAGGTTTATGACTTAAAATTATGAAATAAAGCTAAATTTGGTATTTTTTATTAGATTCCCAAACCATTTATTTAATGATAATTAATATCGAACGAACCATTATTATTAAAAGATTAAAAACAACATTTTACATCCTACCATAACTAATCCACTGTTTTTTTCTAGAGCACACAGTGAAAAGTACGATCTGTTTGGGAAGGTCGAGGAGAAAATCCATGATGGAGATCTGAAAGGTGCAACGCGTCTTTTATTTTCAAATGACACGTTAGCACCCGATACACCGGAGACAGTAGCCGCATTACACTCCAAACATCCTCCAGGCCCTTCGACCCCCATTTTCGTTGACCCTCCATCCGACCCTTCAGCCTGCCTACACGGCACGGAAAGAGATGTTATTACTGCTCTCGCCTCTTTCCCTAAGGGATCGGCGTCGGGTCTGGACGGTGTCTCCCCGCAGCATCTGATAGATCTCACCAGTTACGGCTCAGGAGTGGCCGGCGAACGGCTTACCTCGAGCCTTACAAAACTGGTGAATCTTATGCTGCTGGGAGATGTCTGTCCGGACGTGATGCCGATCATCTACGGGGCCAACCTTATTGCCCTGGCTAAAAAAGATGGTGGTGTGCGTCCCATCGCCGTAGGCTCAACATTCCGACGTTTGGCAGCTAAGATCTGCATCCGGCCCACTAGAACAAAATTACAGGCTCTTTTTGAACCCGTTCAAGTCGGCTTTGGTACCCGCGGAGGTTACGAGGCGGCGGTACATGCCGTTCGCACCTTCGTACAAGGTGACTCCTGCGAGGTTCTCCTAAAATTAGACCTAAAGAACGCATTTAATTCAGTCAATAGGGACACCCTGCTGAATGAAATAAAAACACATGTTCCCGAAGTTTATAACTTCCTTCTCCAGTGTTACCACTGTCCCTCTAAACTAGTAAACAAAAGTAATGAAATCATTTCGGCCGTAGGTTGTCAGCAGGGTGATCCTCTCGGTCCAGCTATTTTCAGTTTGGCTATTAATCCGATAATTCGCAATCTAAATTCTAAATTAAACGTGTGGTATTTGGACGATGGGACCTTAGGCGGGGACGCGCAGACAGTCCTTGCAGATTTGATTCAAATGAAACAAAAATTCTCTAATATTGGTTTGGAATTAAATTTTGACAAGTGCGAATTATACATACCCGATCATGTGAATACGCACTCCCTAATTATCCAAAATTTTAATAACGTTGCTCAAAATATTAAAATAGTCCCTTAAGACAGTCTGCACCTGCTCGGCTCTCCCATCTTCGATGAGGCAATCCCCCTCCTTTTAAATAAATCAACCACAAAATTTAGCAATTATTCGGACCGCCTTGTCAAAATTAGTAGTCACTCCGCTTTATTTATTTTAAAATTTTGTTTATTTGTTCCCAAATTTACTTACCTGCTCCGCTGCTGTTCAATCTAATTTGAACATACACTTAAGCGAGCAGGCATGGGCCCAAGCAGCTTTACCAATACGGCACGGCGGCTTGGGGATCCGCAAAATTTTGAGCATCGCTTTGCCGGCCTTCCTGTCCTCCATTCACAGCACGTCAGATCTGGCAGGTAAAATACTAAAAGCCCCTACGGGCATAAACTGCCAAATCGCGTGCTTGGATGAGGCCACGAATGCCTGGCTAGCTGGACCGAGCCCAAATTTTCCAAGTAGACCAAAAAGGCAAAGGGCCTGGGACACTTTGACCTCCATCGCCACGCTTTAATCACTCACAGAGACTTCATCAGGCAGGGATCTGGCTAGGTTATTGGCAGTGTCTAAGCCAGAGTCTGGGCACTGGCTACATGCCTACCCCTCGCCCCATTTAGGAACATTCATAGACCCCGAAACCCTCCGGTTAGCTGTCGGTCTCCGGCTCGGAGCTGGGATTTGCACAGGCCACAGTTGCGCCTCTTGTGGAGCCCCTGTAGATCGACTCGGCCACCACGGCCTCTCATGCTCCTCGGGCGCCGGCCGTCTCTCCCGCCACGCCGCTCTTAACGACTTCCTCCGAAGGGCGCTCGTCAGTGCCAACGTCCCCGCAGCTCTGGAACCCCAGATTGTGCGGGGCGACGGTAAGCGCCCTGACGGGATGTCTTTGATTCCATGGAGGATGGGCCGCGCGCTGGTATGGGACGCCACTTGCACCGACACACTGGCGGCGTCCTACCTCCCAGCAACCAGCAAACGAGCGGGAGCCGCGGCGGACGCCCGGGAACGCCTCAAGGTCACTAAGTATAGTTGTCTCGGCGCCCAATACTTTTTTTCACCATTTGGCGTCGAGACACTCGGACCTTGGGGCAAGGGTGCACTCAGAAAAGCCATCTTCCCTATTAAATATTATTTATTATTATTATTATTTCTCTACCACCAGCTTGGGATCCTGTAGTCCATCTGATAAAGGAACAAGCGAGACATAGACTGTGAGACCTTAGTGTTGGATGATGTTGGACATTCTGAATATAATATGTTTTGAAAAGATGTGTCCCGCCGAGTTTGTTGCCGGTCCCATATTGGGATACCCTCCTACAATTTAGGAGGGAATTAAATCTTCTCGGGTCCGTGGTGTAGGGTTGGAGCCGGTGTAGTTTTTATCGCGTATATATATATATATATATCTTTACTTGAAAATAATTGTAGTGTATAACTAGCCTTATGAACCGATTTTGCATGTACAACCAGCCTTAAAGATAATAGTCTATGATTGTTCATTATTTTAGTATGTGGGTATTTTTGCACTTTGTAATTTTTCCTCAGTCACCCGTTGACCACGAACGCTGTAAAGGGTTCGAAACGTCGGGATGTATTATAAATTCAATATACGCGATATAATCCGTTTTCATAGTTTTATTTCATGAGTAACTATCGCGGTAACCGAAGACAATATTATTATAATTATTATGTTATTTAAGTTTTTATAATATTGTATAATTATGAAGACTAGTGTACCTATAGGTACGAATGTAATTATTATGAGCGTTTTACGTTTTGTTATCTGTCAAGCTACTTAAACACGCTCCATTTAAGGTCAAATTACTTTCCCCACTAGTGGATAAAATGCATTTTTCCCCGCTTGTTTTAAAGGATAAAAGACGGCTTTCCGAGCTAGTGAGGGGAAAAATATATTACCGCTTTGGTTTCATTGCACCTTAAGAGGAAAGGGGATACAAACCCTTATTGTCCTCTCTGGATATTGACATTATGGAAACGGAACCCTAAAGACGGAAAAAAGTTAAGGTACGAGATTGAAAAGCTTGATTATATCACTATTGTATACAATACTTTTTGTACATCATTCATCATTTAATTTAAGAGCTGTGGGCTCTTGTCGGTGCAGCGTGATGATGTTGTCTCCACCTTGGTCGATTCGAAGCCAGCCCTTTAGTATCCTGGTACGACACGGCCCCTGCATGCTCCTTTACTTGGCTCATATAACCTTTTCTTGTCCTTCCTCTACCTTTACTTCCGTTTATTTTCCCTTCTATGATGTTCCTGATGAATTGGTGACGAGACAAAAAAAACATACTTTCAACTAGTAGAATCATATAGGTAAACAAACCAAAAGTATACAGCGATACGCGAGCTGCCGCAGCCCGCGATACCTTCATACTCGTACGCGCCCCAGCCGCCGGGCCCTGCGCCCCCGGCGGGTTGGTCAACGACACCTCCTCGTAACTCATGAGCCCCTGGTACCTGCTCCTTGCTAAATTCAGTTTTAAGTTACTTTATTACTCTTTTTTTTTCTTGCCTTTTATCTTCATTGCTAAGTTAATTTGTATTTTAGTTACTCCCTTATTAGTTATCATTTGTATACGCTCTGTTTACATATGTGGCTGCGATAGTGCGCAACCTTAGTATAGTACCTATTAGTTTGTATCATGTCACTACCTGTGAGTTCCTATAATTGGCTTCCTGTATCAACTATAATTTTTATGTTAATGTCACAGCTGTTGGATCTCCAAATAAATAAAATAAAATAAAATAAAGACAGTTGTTTTGCTCGATTTTGGCCACCGTAGCCTTTGGAGACTAACAAGCAACGCTAAGCGATTATCGTAGGGTATGGATGTTGCTATATGACGGGTGTCACATGCGCGTTTATGACTTATGAAGCAATTGTTTCTACTACAATATAAAATAAAATGTTTTTGTTGGCCAACCAATCACAAAGCAGATGCGACGCAGCAGCGTGTTTAAGTAGGCTAATTTGCATTGAATCGAGTCTCCCTAAACGAGAAATATTTTATCGAAATGTATGAAGTTCTATTTTCAAAATTTTTATAATTGACTAAACCGTATCGATAAAATTATTTTTTTTATTTTTTTATTTAATGGCATCGCGCTCCTGGCGCATTCAGCCAAACGAGTAAAACGGGGAAACGGAATTAAAGGATTACATTATAACGGATAAGATAAGACGGAAGATAAAATTCTTATGCTTGAGTCGGAAGTGCCATAGACTATCCAACGTTGAAAAGAGTAAGGTTGTAGTTTTGCATATGAAGTTGTAATACACAGATTATACTCGACAAGTAGAAAAAACTGGCCAAGTGCGAGTCGGACTCGCGTTTCAAGGGTTCCGTACATTACATAATTTAAACAATGTATTTTTTTATGTGAAACGTGCGTGAAATGTCCTTAAAAATCCGTAAGGGTTGGATCAAAAACTAAACAATTAAGTCCGACTCACGCTTGACTGCATATTTCTAATATCTTTTCCTGTGATCTATTTTTGTGTATTTTTTTCAAGTTTCGGAGGTAAAGGGGGGGGGTCATTTTTTGCCTATTTTCTTGAATAAATTCTAAACTGTTTATCCTAAAATTATTAAAAGATATATTTGAGATTCTCACAATGAGCTCTTTCATTTGATATGTAACACGATATAGTGAATAAAACTTTATTTTTTAATTTTCTCATTTACCCCCCAAGAGTGGCCCCCATGTTTAAAATTTATTTGTTTACGTTACATATCCGTCTTTGGGTCACAAACTTACATATGTATACCAAATTTCAACTTAATTGGTCCAGTAGTTTCGGAGAAAATAGGTTGTGACAGACGGACAGACAGACAGACAGACGCACGAGTGATCCTATAAGGGTTCCGTTTTTTCCTTTCGAGGTACGGAACCCTAAAAACTAATTGTCTTTTAATCAAGCACTACCATATGATAATGTGGATCATTTACAGTCAGAAAAAGTGGTTTTGGATCACGACCTAGATATCACCCTGTATATATATGTTACGTCAATGTTCATGAGTGAGAGCCTAACACGTAGTAACTATTTATTAATCTGTGGCCTAACGACGATTGTAGATTGTAGGTTGTAGGTATTAGAGCGTCTTTTTGGCGGCGAGTTCATGTGACTCTTAAAAGTCCTAAATGGGCGTTTTCTAAAATAAATATTGAAAACCCGATTCTCACAGATCCTGCTGGTGTTTTTGGATTCTTTTAACTCAGAATCACTAGCATATTCAATCCTGATGATAAAAAAACTGTCCCAAACATTTGTATGAAAATTGTACATTCGACTACGTCACGCACATACAAGTGAAAAATAATTTCACACTAAAACGTGACGTAATGGATTGGACATTTTGGGGTATCTTCTTTAAATCGCAGGATGGAGAATGCTGTCGATCTTGAGTAGAAGGAGCCCAAGAATGTCCAGATTTGAAAGAATCAGGTTTTCAATATTTATTTTAGGGATACTCGTACGCGTTACATCGCATTAATTTGGCAAGATTTCATTGATTGATTTATTAATTATAATCGCGGTGACAACCAAAACTCACTAATTATCACCACAAGTTCAAAGCCATAGTGAACCATTATAATTAATTTGTAGGTAACGAAGTAAG
Source organism: Cydia strobilella (assembly GCF_947568885.1). Taxonomy (NCBI): domain Eukaryota; kingdom Metazoa; phylum Arthropoda; class Insecta; order Lepidoptera; family Tortricidae; genus Cydia; species Cydia strobilella. Next base: position 7,661,698 of record NC_086052.1, read on the forward strand.
GTCGATTTTTGTTTAATAATTTATTAGTAACTAGTGAGTTTTGGTTGTCACCTAACTCGTCAGATGACAACCAAAAGTCACTAATTACAATCACAAGTTCATAGCCATAGTGAACGGTATTAGTGGCAAAGTAAGGTTGATTTTTGTTTAATTATTTTTTAGTAATTTAGTGAGTTTTTGTTGTCAACTGACGATAACATAATCTATTAGGTATCTACTGAAAACTTCATGGATAAGTACATTATAAGTACTCGTACCTACCTACTGTTGACCTCACAGTTCTTCTTTTTTTGAATCCCATTATCATTGCGGACGAATAATAAATAATGTTTATGTCCCCTAAAGCAGTCTCAGTGTCCACAATAGCAGTCAGGTTGTCTACTTATATATTTCTTTTGACTTTACATGAGACATTTTTTAGACTGATGGGCGATCTAAAAACATGCTGTAGGTGGATTGTTATAGGAAAATTATCCTGTTTTCTGACCAACAGTTGTAACATTATACCGCAGGGAACTTTAAAAATTGAAAAACAAAAAAAACAATTTGAAAAAATAGACATCGATTTTATCGATTTTAATGTAATATGGATCTTGTTATCTGCAATAAAGAAATACAATACAATACAATTATCTCGAAATCTTCATTTCGAAATTTTCATAGCTTAAATGTTTAATGTTGATAAAAAGGACTTAGTATAAATCCCATTAGGTATATACTCCACCCAACCTCATCGTGTAGGTATATTAAGCGGATATCCATTATCATTTTATAAGCATTTCATTACGTTGTTTTTTGTCCATATAAGTCCAAATAATGTACCTAATACATTTCGTGATTGTCTGAAGCAATTTGGTTAAACTATGAATTTCCATAATATGGTTTCAGATTCATCGTTGGCGGACTGTTATTGACAACGCCAAGCGAGCATTTTGCATCAAAAAATACTTACGGTTTGCGAAAAAATCAACATTAAACTGACAGCTGTTTCATAAATAAAATAGGAATTCTGATTTCTGATCTTTCTTGCGTGAAAATATCAAAGACTCGATAGGAGTAGGTAGTACCAGAGAGAACAGAGTGTAATTGACATAGTAAATTTTGTAGTCACAGTAAATTTATTGCCAATCTTTCGAAACAGAATTAAAACTAAAAATGAATAAAAATATAATTATACATATACCACGTAAGTGGAACACATACTAACCAATTACTATGAGCTATTTCTATTTGTTCCATGTACTTAAATACATATAGAATTATTAAGAAATGTTCGTCATAACAGTATCATCTGTTCTACATATAAAACTACTGAGGGGAAGTACAAAAACAGCGACGTCGAGTATGCCATATCTTTTTTTAAATATACATAATATCAACAAAAAACATACACACGTAAGCAGTGGCGTAACTAACTGGGGCAAGTGCCCCGGGCGCCATCCAAGGGGGGGCGCCAAAATGGGCAAAAGGCAGCAGCAGGGAAACTTTTGTCAGTCGTCAGGGGGCGCAAATTTGGTGACTGCCCCGGGCGCCATATCCTCTAGCTACGCCCCTGCACGTAAGTATAAATAACCCTTCCTAAATATCTACGCTATCAAACTTAAAAACAAAATAAAAATCACATACGTAGGTATCGCCATTTATATCGGGAAAAAAAGAATTGTCCACAAATATTGCTCCAAGAAATATTTATATCGGTACAGAAATAAATAATAGGCTCTTATTTATTCTAACAGGATTTTTTGTTTTAGTGGTGTCAGAATTTGTAAACACGTAAGTAACAAAACCATCCAACCTTATTTATCATTAATAATTTCCCGTGTGGAGCCCGGATCTGTAATGTATTGATCGGCTGAAAAACCTTGAACTTTACAACGCACGGCAAATGCATCTCCACTCTCTAAGCGCTTTATGCAGGATGTAACTATGATCCCCTCGTGTAATACACAAAGCCTTTGAGGCACCACTGAAACTAATTTTCCCGGGAACAGAGCTCAAAAGCCATAAAAATATACCGTGTTTCCATTGCGATAAAGTTGAAAATGGCACGGCCAGGCGTAGGCGGTAGAGCTACAGGGACTGTCTTTCTATAACTGCCTGCTGGCACGGGTTGGCGTTGCCAGGATACTTTTGACCTTGTTAGAATCTCGAACTGAGATTATAAATTCATTTACTTAATAGAAAAATAATGCTTAACAAGAATTTTATTACAGTTAGTGACGATATTGATTTCATCAAGGACATTTTTGAGCTTCGCCCGGTGAGGCGCGGAGACGGTACCTCGCTACTTGGACATATTTAAATATGATTTTAATTTGCATGATAGATTGTTTGTTTTGTGTGTATTTATTTAGTGATAACATTGTGTAAATTCATCGATTTCCGCTACCTAAAGGTTGTCTGGAAGAGATAGCTTTTTAGTGATAAGACCGCCTGTTGTTTACCGCTACTTATGTTGCTGTCAATAAAGAGTATTTGTATTGTATTGTATTATATTGTAGATATGGAGCGTTATAAAAATCCGTCGTGAAATATTGGGCCCCGGGCCCCATACATTCCACGACTGTTCTCTTTCCGCACAGACTCTACTTATGGATATACATTAAGTTCATCAAGAGTAATTGAAGTTTGATTCCATAGAACATAGATGACCTTATTTATCCCTTTAAGAGATAAATAAGGTCATCTATGTGTCTCTTCTTTAAGGGAACTTTAGCCATTAGACCTAAAATTGTTTGACAAAGGTAACGATATTGATTGGGTAGCGTGACATTTGTATTATTCCCAGAAAAGACCAGGGGCCGTCGCTAACCTCGAAGATCTTTTTAGGGTTCCGTAGTCAACTAGAAACCCTTATAGTTTTGCCATGTACGTCTATGCTGTTTCTGTCTGTCCTTCCGCGGCTTTGCTCCGTGATGGTTAGAGCTAGAAAGCTCAAATTTAACATGGACATATAAAAATAGCTCCCCTACACGAACAGAGGGGCTAATTTTTTTTGTCTTCAGCCCTATGTATTGTGTGTTGTTGGATAGGTCTTTCAAAATGAGTAGTCTTTAGTTTCGGAAATAATCGCTCTCAAAGAAGAAAAAATGTGTGCGCCCCCTCTAACTTGTGAACTTGGGTCCAAAAAAATATCGTGAAGACTTAGTAAATGTGACGTTTTCAACCAAAAGGTACCACATTCTCGCTTGTCGATAAGGTTGATTTCTAATTGAAGCTATATGAAAATAGCGCCTTACTGACAAGCGACAATAAGTACCCTTTTGGTTGAAAATGGCACAAATACTTTTAAGGAAAACTATAGTGAACTATAGTAGGTTTGGCCGTTTTAAGTTTTTGCAAAAAGTCTATTTTGACGGACGTTGGAACTACGGAACCCCTGAGCATGGCCCGACATGCTCTTGGCCGCGGTTTTTTTAGTGTATCTGTGTAAAAAATACACGATATTCGAATTATTAGTGCGACAGTGACAGCTGCATTTCGTTATGACTACGCACCCAGAGGTGAAATAAATAAAATTAAATGCCCAAGCACACATGCGTTCTAATATACCGTTTTATTGGGTAGGTATCTGTACTTTGAACTATAAACTGGCAAGATAAAACCGGAGCTTGCATCATTGGAGCACATATTCCTGTAGTGCACTCGCTACAATGTACTCAGCAATATATGGCTGTAACTGTAAGTAAACATAGCCCAGCCCTGTGTTCACTTTGAATGCGCGAGCGCGGGTCACCTGAGAATAATATTTGACTAGTGTAACCAGAACTCGAGTTTAAATTAGAAAATCAACTAAGTTTTTCGAGCGGTCAAAAGGCTTCATCTGAATCGTGAGTTAGAGTTTTTCGAAGCCTAGCCCAGAAGAATTATGAAGGCTCTAAGAGTTAGTCATGAAAAATTGATATTATTGCAACACTTTGGTTATGTCGCGCGTTTCCAAACTTTTTGACCTGAGGCCGCGGCCAGGCGTTTGGCTCTCCTAGCTGTATCCTTTCCGCCAGCCGGTTGACTGGCGAATAGGATGCGGATGACTTTAATTACGCTCTTCTGCTTCTTTTCCGCGGGCCAAAACGTCGCTAATACGTCTTTGAGACATCTCTAGAAAATACTCTAGTTTCTGGAGAAAACTTTCCAATACCTAAACGTTTAAATTAACTCTAGTTTTGACATTATATATGATTTGATATGATTTGAAATAAATAATTGAATTGAATTGAATGACTAAAATCTAAAATCCTGCTGAGTTAGATCCCAAACATGAGGACTTTGCGTCTTTGAAAATAGTTCTCGTTACCTTGTTGCTGAGGATCTCGACCAAATCTGATTTGTCCCCATTTTGTGCTGTCATAACTGTCAGCATAAGACTCATAAGCCATGTGGACTGCACGGTGCTGACTGCCGCCAGCCGACTTCTTCACAATGTTCGACTATGTCATACGTGCCCCACCCCGAGCACGTTTGCCATAGGTACTTGAAAAATACTACCTACGTATTAACTTTGAGTAATCTCTATATTCACTAGTGCGCTGCTAGCAATTGATACCACACTGTTGCCGTGTGCACACTGCATCAAACACCTACGTTTTCTCACTGCTTTGTAACAGATTACCTAGCCTAGTAATATAGGGCTATTGTCACGCTATTGTACTATTTTAGTTAGATACTAGGTACTAATTGGCGTAACATGAGATAGGACTGCGTATAATATGTACAATAGGAACACACAATACGCCCATCAAAGATGAGATGTGAAAGGGTTGTCTAAGAAATCTAGCTACTCTAGCTAGGCCTCGACATTGTCTAGGAGTAAGTATATACTTAATCATTATAAGTGCGTTCCCCGATAATGCTATAGTGGGGCAGTAAGGACAAAAGACAGTGTAAGAAATACTTAAATCCTTAAAAGCTACGAACGCGATTTCGGAGATAATAAAATACTTTAGGTAGGTTCAGAAAGAGGTATTTTTGAAAGTATTCCGATTCTGATGAGGCCTGTGTGATTTTGGTAAACAAAGCAACGTAGTCACAGAATAAGTAATAGTATTATTATACGTACTTTCTTTAATCGTAAAAACATCTGTATTTCACTTGGGGCCCACAGGGATTTCACTTGGGGCCTCTTCTTTTTGTGTTATATATTAATGATATAACCGACTACATTAAGTACTCTAAAGTTTTACTTTACGCTGATGACGCTAACATTTTAAAAATTGTTAAAGACGTTTGCTACTCCGTTTGGTTATATCCTCTTAGGTACAGTATCTCACTAAGTAAAATGGAATTATTTGTTGTCCCGTTTAGCAGAGCTTATTATGTACGAAATACGGTTATAAGGCGTGCCTGTACTTTATAATGAATGTGTAAAGGATGACTCACGTTAGACCGGGCCGTGACCGGGCCGGAGCTTCCGGCGCTTCGTTTTCTATGGAAAGCATCACGTGATCACCTGTCATGTCATAGAAAATTAAGCGCCGGAAGCTCCGGCCCGGTCACGGCCCGGTCTAACGAGAGTCGTCGTGAGTTAAATCTTTCTAATATTGATGTTTTTCATTGTGATATAGTCTCCTTAAAGAAAGCATTTGATTGTGAAAAAAATAGGGATATATATTTTATATATAATATAGGTATAAAATATACACCTAGATATATATTGTGTATTGCGTATATAAGTGTAGTAGGTACTTAACTTTGCAGCTAAATAAGTTTGTTGTAAAGAATTTGTTGATATCTTTTTATGACGTTAGTATCCACTAAGAAGGGGTTTTACAAAATTTATCCCCTAAGGTAGTGAAAAAGGGGTTGAAAGTTTGTATGGAGATTATAATTTTTTTTGAGTGCGGGACTTGAAACTTCGTATAAAGGCATATTATTAAAATACAAGAAAAATGATTTCAGCGTTTTTAAAAATTCATCCCCTAAATGGGTTAAAAAAGGGTTGAAAGTTTGAATCCATTACAAATACTTTGAAACTTCCTAGAAAGGCATAATAGCCGATTACAAAAAAAAAGTAAGTAATATTGACGTTTTTGCAAATTCAACCCCTAAGGGGGTTAAAAAGGGGATGAAAGTTTGTCTTGGGGTTCAAAGTTTATAATATAAATGTTTTTTAAATATAATAAAAAAACAAGAAAACTCATTTCAGCGTTTTTAAAAATTCATCCCCCAAGGTGGTGAAAAAGGGGTTGAAAGTTTGTATGGAGATCAAATATTTTTGCGAGTGTGGGACTTGAATCTTTGTATAAAGGCATATTATTAGAATACAAGAAAAGTAATTTCAGCGTTTTTAAATATTCATCCCCTAAAAGGGTTAAAAAGAGGTTGAAAGTGAATCTATTACAAATGCTTTGAAACTTCTTAGAAAGGGATTGTATAAGATTCCAAAAAAGTTATTTCAACGTTCTTAAAAATTCAACCCCTAAAAGGGTTAAAAAGGGGATGTAAGTTTATATGTGGTACAAATTTTCTTTTAACCTAGGAACTTGAAACTTGGTAAAAGGGGCATTATATTAAAATAGACGAAAACTAATTACTTACACCGTTTTTGAAAAGTTTGTATCAATAGTTTCGGGAGCGAATATTTTTTTAAATAGTGGACTAAATCTTCTAAGAGGGTCGAGAGGAATTATATCGGGAACAATTTTTTTCAGTTAGGGTCTTGAAACTCCGTAGTTTGTGAAAGACAAATTTCATGTGTTGTATAATTATTAACAAATGATTAACCGTCCCTACTAATATCTTTTGCTGCATAATGTTCTACATTATGCTCATGTAGAATATATAACCACCAACATACAAATCCACGCGTACGAAGTCGCGGGCAACAGCTAGTAGTTTAATAATTATAAAAATACTGAACTCGTGTTCTGTAGAAAAACAAATAAGAAAAACATAGTCTATAAAATTTAGGACCTTTATATTTAATTAAGGAAACTGTAGGTCTAACTTTGAAATGCAATACGTAATTATCAAGCACTTTGTAAATGACCGTTTGTTTCTTGTTTCTTAATAAATAAACAATAGTTATTTGTGCAAAAAGTGAGGAAAGTTGGTTTTTCTTGCGAGTGTTTATTTTGAGGCCCGAGAAAGGGAAAGATACTGTAATTGAATCACGAGCGAAGCGAGTGATTCTAAGGTAGAATCTTGAGCGTAGCGAGGGACTCAAAAACACGAGATGTAAAATAATGTATTGCATACATAATTTTTCACCTCAGTAGTGAGAACATATTAAAGGTTAAAATGTATTTCGAATTACACAGAATAAACAGAAAAAAGTAATATAATATGTACCATACCATACCATACCATACCATAAAAAAAATGTAATAAAAGTATGAAGTGGCAGTTCATGGCCTTTACTAAATTAAAAAGCTACTTTGTTTCACTCCCTGGAGTGAGGAAAGTCGCACTTTCCTCACTCCAGGGAGTGACGAAAGTAGGCTTGTTCGAGCTGCTGAGGTGAAAAAAATATTTCAGCAATTAAATGACATTTTTACAAATTTTACCGAATTCGGTTTCCGTCTGGATATGAAGGGTTTTGAAAATCATTGAGTACAGTCCTCCAGATCTCTACAGAGTCCACAGGATGCCGGACAAGTGCGAGTCGGACTCGCCCACCGAGGGTTCCGTACTTTTTAGTATTTATTGTTATAGCGGCAACAGAAATACATCATCTGTGAAAATTTTAACTGTCTAGCTATCAGTTCATGAGATACAACCTGGTAACAGACAGACGGACAGACAGACGAACAGACAGACGGACGGACAGTGGAGACTTAGTAATAGGGTCCCGTTTTTACCCTTTGGTCACCGAACCCTAAAAATAGTGGGGATCCGTTTAAGGGCATATTCAGTATCGTGTTTTGATTAGGAAAAAAAAGTAGAAGAAAAATTTTTTTGACGTTTTTGTTCTTTTATGGAGGGTGGATGCCCCACAGAAAAAAAAAATTTCGCGTTTAAAATTTTTTTCTTCTGCTTTTTCCTAATCAGAACACGATACCGAATATACCCTTAAACGGATTCCAACCATTTTTTTTACGTCCTGTATAATAGGCCGCGTTGTACCTAAGAACAAATATTTCTGATATCGTTCACTACGCCATTTGGATTAAACAGCCTTGATTTATAAATTAGTTGATTGGAGGAGCACTATTTCTCATTCCAAATTTCGTAGCTCTACGTAGCATGTGTTTTCCCAGTATGTAGCGAAAATGCTTCATAGATGTGTAGAGACAAATAAACAATGCCCCGTATTCATAAAACTTAGCAAACCTTTGTTTAATTCTGTCCCTTTCTAACAAACACGAATGTCAAAATGACGGATAAGGACAAACGATTATAAAGAGCTGCCAAATGCTGTCGTGTTCAGCGCTGAATGGATTAAACAAAACAAAATGACTGAATCATAATAAGTTACATATCTGTATATCTTCAAAAAAAGAAAAAAAAGATCTTCTTAAAAAGAGGCATCGGCACAGATGAGAAAAGTTTACATATAAGTTACGAAATAAAATATTTTTCATTTTCATTTTCTATACAGGCTGGCCTAAAAATATGTGCATTCCCGTTGCCAGGGAGGTTTTGGAATTATACTGAGCAACTTTGACTATGGGACCAACCACGAAATCGAAAAAAAAATTCACCCTCCCATAGAAAATGGACCAGCCAAAAAATGTATGAAACAACCAAATTTTATTTTCGCTATTTCGGGGTTGGTCCCATAGTAAAAGTTGCAAAGTTGTCAGTATAATCCCAAAATCTCCCACGCAACGAGAATGCTCATATTATTTGGCCACTGTATTTATATAAATGCGTGTGTCCTGACTGACTCAACGCAGAGTCGAAACTACAAAAGCTAGAAAGTTGCAATTTGTACACGGTTTGTTGTTGTAGTTACATTTATAATGTGTACAAGAGATAAGAATCGATTTTGAGAAATTCCACCCCTAAGGGGGTTAAAAGGGGATGAAAGTTTGTATGGGTTAAAATTTTATTAGCTTTGAAATTGAAACTTCGTAGAAAGGTATGTTATGAAAAGAAGAAAACTAATTTCAGGGTTTTTGAAAATTCATCCCCCAAATTGTTGAAAAAGGGGTTGAAAGTTTGTATGAAGATCAAATATTTTGTGAGGTACTGGACTTGAATCTTTGTATAAAGGCATATTATTAGAATAAAAGCAAAGCAATTCCAACGTTTTTGAAAATTCATCCCCTAAAGGGGTTAAAAAGGGGTTGAATGTTTGAATCCATTACAAATGCTTTAAAACTTCTTAGAAAGGCATAATATAAGATTACAAAAAAAAGTTATTTCAACGTTCTTGATAATTTAAGCCCTAAAGGGGGTTAAAAAGGGGATTAGAAATTGAAACGGGCATTAAATATTAAAATAGACGAAAACAACCGATATCACTGTTTTTGAAAATTCATTCCATAAGTTGGTGAAAGATGGGTTGAAAATATGCATCGGGAATGATTTTTTTATAAATAGCAAAACTTGAAATGTCGATTTTAGCGTTTTTAGACATTTGTTCCCTAAGGGAGTTAAAATGGGTTGAAAGTTTGCATCGAGAGCGAACATTTTTTTTAAATAGTGGACTTGAAAAATCTTCTAAGAGGGTTAAGAGGGATAATCGAGCACATTTTCAGGGTTCCGTAGCCAAATGGCAAAAAACGGAACCCTTATAGATTCGTCATGTCTGTCTGTCTGTCTGTCCGTCTGTATGTCACAGCCACTTTTCTCTGAAACTATAATAACTATACTGTTGAAACTTGGTAAGTAGATGTATTCTGTGAACCGCATTAAGATTTTCACACAAAAATAGAAAAAAAAACTATATAAGTGTGGGGTATCTATGGATAGGTCTTCAAAAATGATATTGAGGTTTCTAATATCATTTTTTTTCTAAACTGAATAGTTTACGCCAGAGCCACTTCCAAAGTGGTAAAATGTGTGTCCCCCCCTGTAACTTCTAAAATAAGAGAATGATAAAACTGAAAAAAATATATGATGCAAATAATGCCCAGATTACTACCTATGCAAACTTCCACCGAAAATTGGTTTGAACGAGATCTAGTAAGTAGTTTTTTTTTAATACGTCATAAATCGTAAACCGCAATTTACCTTTCAATCACGTTTCACATAAAAAATACATTGTTAAAATTATGTAATGTACGGAACCCTCGGTGCGCGAGTCCGACTCGCACTTGGCCGGTTTTTTTTTTCAGTTAGGGGCTTCAAATTTCGTAAGTTGTGTGACAGACAAATCTCATGCTTTGTATAATTACACGGTCTGTGTATAAATAAAACCGTCCCTACTGCTATATGCGCATATAACATAAGCGGCAAAAGACGCTAATGTTATATGCTCATGTGGAATATACATATAACCATCAACATACAAATCCACGCGTACGAAGGAAGTCGCGGGCAGCAGCTAGTGTACAATAATTTTATTGCAGATGATTCTAGATTTCTACCAGAAACGTGCATCAGACCTTTTGAATGGTTGCAGCTGGGCATTAATTTTTGTTACATTGTTGCAGTAGGTAAATACCTATATTATGACCGTATGTCATACTCGTACACACATTAAATGAAGTTCTTTATGTCCTTTGTTCCTGTTTACTTTATTACTGTTACCAAAGATATATATAACTCCGTAATAGATGGATACAGTCTAAGGAAAAAACGTGCCTCGAAAATCAAGAAAATTTGATTCTCGTTCAGAGGGCGCTACTAGCTTTGGCTTACTGTCGTATAGATGGCGTTGACGGTTTCGTTTGTTATTTAACAATTTTAACGCATATCAGTGAAAGAACATGGGTCAAAATCATAAACATAATTAATGCAAATAAAAAAAAACATTTATCTATATTTAAATACATTTTATCGTATTTTTATAAATCTTCATTTTTAGTTTTAAAGTGTGTCGACAGATGGCAGTGAATTTACTGGGGTTACAAAATTTACTATGACAGTACCGCTCTAGTTATATACTTCATTATTTCCGTTTGTCAATGTGTCATAGGCAAGGGCGGGCGTCGCCAGTGGGGAGCAGGGGGAACGCCGCTGCTCAAGTAAAAAAATACGGATAGTTTTTTTTTGTAAATACTTTTTACAGTTATACACTTTTTGTCTTTTTTCTTATAAATAAAAGTACCTATGGCACTTCATTGTGCATGCATGATCCGACACGCCATTGGTCGGTTTTATACTGTAATTAACTCGTTTTATTAGGAGTATTTCATTGTTTACTTGCCAAACTTGTAACCATTATTTTTTCTAATTTTGCGCACACCTTACGTCAAATCTTATTAAAGTTAAAACTTCAGTTTTTTCTTTAATTGCTTTCGATTTGAACAATTACGAGCTTATTTTGAATAATTCAAGGAAATAAAAACAAAAATGTCAGATATAATATAAATATACTTCGTCTACTTTGGTCTACTTAATCTGTATGCTTTAAGGGTTTTCGCCAAGTTTAATAGGTAAGACGCAATAAAGAAGTTATAGGGTAAGAAAACTGACTACACTTTTTGTTTAGCTTAGTTACCAACTCGTACATAGGCGTTAGCTTTAAAGGAATTATTTAGATTAAATTAAATTAATAGAGTACATTTCTCACATACATATTAGGTATTCTTATTAAGTAGCACTATTTGAAGATAATGGAAAATCATTTTGTAAGCGTTTCGCAAAAGGGCATTAGATTTCCCTCTTCGTGTAGACTACTAAGTAAGTTATAATAAAACTACAAGCGTATGCACTGATCTGGGCAGTCACTGATGCCCTGACTCAAGTATATTCAGGCCGTTATTCACCTCCGGGGCTCTAAAAACCTTCATTTCAGTGTTACAAAGCGTGTAAATAAATAATGACATTGATGTTTGTACTTGGGCCCTTGGGCGACACGTTTTGACCTTAGTGCGAGGCCGAAGATCAAGCTTGACAGTGTAAGAGTTCGGATCCGACACAATGGCAAACCTCGTCATGCTTCGCATCGAGATCTACTCGCCTCTGCTCTTCGAAGCCTTGCACTTTTGTACTCACTGTATACCTCCACTTCGGCCGATCTTGTGCCGAAGTCTCCCAGTGCGATAGTTCTATGTCACATCTCCGCATATGGCGCTTTAAATCAGCTCATCTTTATAGCGCAAACCGCGCTTGCCATTTTGCAGCTCTAAGAAAAAGACGCGCTTAGCCACTCTGTCATTAGACATACGGGAGACATGACCACACCATCGGAGCTGTCGCCGCATTAGATAGGCTTCAATGCCGCTAACATTAGCACGGCGTAGAATTTACGTGTTTCTGACACGATCCGACCTGAGATGTTCATTATGTCACGCAGGCATTTCAGGTGAAACCTGTCCAATGTGCGAATGTGCGTTCGGTAGAGGCACCAAGTTTCAGAGGCATACAGGAGATTAGGCAGGACTATTGCCATGTACACGGAGACCTTGGTTTGAAGCTTAATGTCGTGTGAACGGAACACCTTGACGCGTAGCTTGCAGAAGGCAGCAGCAGCCGCTTCGATTCTGATGTTAATTTCATCGTCAAGGTGACACTTGGACGTTATTGTGCTCCCCAGATATCTGAATCTAACTACTTGCTTCAAAGGGTCATCGCCGAGTCCGATGTCAACGGGCATTAGTGTCTCCAGCCCCATTATTTCAGTTTTCTTGACACTAATTTTTAGGCCAAAGCGCTGACAGGACTCGTTGAGATTCGTCATAAGCGTTTGTAGACTATCCGGGGAATCCGCCACAAAGCACAGGTCATCCGCGTACATTATCTCCGTGATAGTGACTTGAGATACCTTCGTACGAGTCTTCAGTCGTGATAAATTGAAAACACTGCAATCAGTGCGAAAGCGAATTCGGATACCATTCGTCAAGGCTTCTAAGGCATCTCTGACGACTACAGCAAAGTAAAGGGCGAAAAGTGTTGGCGCTAAAACGCATCCCTGTTTGACGCCACAACTGACGCCAAAGTATTCAGATTGTTCGCCCTTTACGCTGACACGGCATTGCATGCCATCATGTAGAAGTCTAATAAGCCTGACAAACTTAGCCGTGCATCACTGTTTCGCTAGCACCTTCCACAAGGCTCCGCGAGGCACACTGTCAAAAGCTTTCTCCATGAATTTTCGAGTGAATGCCTGCAAAAAGTAGCAGTATTGATAGATTTTTTGCCTCTATCGTACATTATATATATACAGTCTACCCAAAAAGTTGGCTAAAGCACAAGCGTAAGTATCTACATTTACATTTCCACAATTTCTACGCAGCATTTGCATCGAGTTTATTGCGACTGAGTCATTCTTAGTTTTGGAGTGGAGCTATATTTAAGTAGGATTAGCAAAGTTAATTCGGATTCCGGAAACCTTCAAGGCTAGTACATCAAATGAAGGGTACCTTACGCACTTTGCCTACGTCAATCAAATAAATACGTAAGTAGTTTAAGTAGTGAATAAGGGCGAGTTTAGAGGGCCTACCGAAACCGAAAACCGAAATTTCGTTATCATTATCCGGTGTTTTATCGCTTTTTGATTTGATAGAGATGCAGATAACGAAACTTTGAGTTAATAAAATTAGTTATGGCTATAGGTATTGTAATTTGATTAGTAAAAATAAAAATTGAAAGTATAAATTGGTGCAGCTATGAAAATAAAAGTAACTTATACATTAATAACAGACAAATTTCCTCTATAACGCAGTAAAGCAAGCCACTGGTCGATGTCTTCTGATGGTACTCTCGATCCAAAACAATAGGTGAAGAGCACGTAGGTGAGATTAATGCTAAAACGAGCACTTGTAGTTATTGATGATTTTTCATTTCGGCAGTGAGCGAAATTCGATTTTGCTGCGAAAGTGAGACAAAATGAGCTTGAAGTTAGAATGATACTAATTGTCATTTCACTTGCAGGGTCTGGGAATAGGATTGCATCGTTTACCTATATAAATGGAGGAGTTAATTTTTTTCCATATTGTAGTTTTTTGTCTTTTTATGTATCTTGTAAATATTTTTGTATTTTGTACCGTTGAATGTCTCATGAGGCTCAGGATTCTAAATTGTCAATCTTGCACTTGCTCGGGAGTCACGGGACCTGTGTCAAAATCAACACTCGCACAAAAACTTTTGAACTATGTAGGTAATGTTATTTGTTATTTCGCGGATTAGCAAAGTGGTAGATAACAGTTTTGTTTATATTAATATTCTTATGTATTTCCGCAAATGAACCCCTGATTCTATTAATTATGCAACTTTCTCATCAGTTTTTGAACAATATTAAAGAGAGCCTTTAAGAGTTGGTATGGTGAAAAGTATTTCAGATGGTGGCCACCAAGTGAATGCCGATAAAATATATGTTGCCATATCTCTGCTCAAGTAAACAGTTAATCACATGGCAGATGAAAACAGTCGATATTCTCTTTCAGCAAGCAAGATAGATTTTGTTACAACCTCATTTTATAATTATTACCTAGTATCCCTGAAAGATAATATCAGAGGTATCAATACCTATTTACATTTTAGTCGAAATAAAATATAAATACGATCTAGTAGGGAGGTACTTAATGATCAGTTCACTTTTAATTTCATGTTTGAGAATCTGGATGATGTACCTACTCTGGTGGTAATCATGTAACCCGGTGATGTCTAAGATGTCTTTGATTGACATGTCCAAGTATACGAGCACAGAATAAATAATAGTACTTACTATTATCATAATACGAATATATAATTATTGTACCTCGATGTACAGAAAAGAAAAAACAATGTTCTTTTTTTGTCTTTTTTATGATATAGGAGGATTAGGAGGCAAACGAGCAGACGAATCGCCCGATGGTAAGCGATTACAGTCGCCCATGGACACCCGCAACACCACAGGGGTTGTAAGTGCGTTGCCGGCCTTGATGCTAGTACTTTAGAAAGTCTTTTTGTTGTAAACAATGTAATAAGGTTGTATTATGTTCTATGTGAGATAGGTATATTAGCTTCTCGCTCTTTTACTCTGTGTTATGGCCCTGCCAGGCAGCACGCTATGTTCTGTGTTGGAAGACAATACATTTTATTTATTTATTTAAACCTATATTTCATTCATATTTTATCTGGTTATTGGCCCAGGCCACTAACTAGAATGAATTAATAAATATAGGCTTAAAGGGTGAAAAAGAACTGTAGCGCAAAAACGTTTTCAAAAATACCGGTTTGCGCGTCGGCGACCATTTTGAATTATGTTATGTATGTAAACACTTGTACATAAAACAGATTACAAACACAATAAAAACAAAATATATACAATTATAGCACCGGGAAGGAAATTACTTTTCAAGGAAGGATGGAAGACAAAACGTATCCTACACAGATCGGGGCAGTGGTGGCTGCAATTAAATTAGAGGGTTCCAAGAATTGGAACGTATGGAAGTTCCAAACGTCGGTATCGTTGAAAGGGCAAGGTCTTTCAAGATAGTAGACGGGTCTGCAGTAAAACCCGAAGATGAAAAACAGCGTATTCGGCACTAACTAAGAGTGTAATGTCGCACCCAATACGTCGGAGGTAATAATAATAAAAGTATTCACGATTATGCCCCTTATGTTTGCGCCCAGTCTCTTCCTTTCATATGCGCATGTCAAAAAATTGCCATATAAATAGCAATCGTGACAAATTCATGTTTAAGTTGAATATAGAATTATATGTAGCAAATCTGCTCCTAAGCATACGAAAGGTTATATAAGTCTCTGCTTTAATTTGTTTAAGTGCAGTGCATGAGTGCAGCATCTCGAAATGTATGCGGAGATTTCCTTTAATCCCACAGGAAAATGTCTCATCTACTACAAATCTGTATTGAAAAGCATATCTAGAATAAAAGCTTCTGACGGATTTCATAAATGTTAGAGCCTATTAGGTAGGTACGTCGTTGTCAAAAACATTAACTAGAATAAATCGAAAGGCCCTCCGAAAATCCATCAATCTGTCTGGGGCTGTAGGGAATGTCAAAAATAACTTACTTTTACTTTAACTTCTTTGCCAGTTTGGAAGAAATGTGCTTACGAGTATGTACGAATAGGAAAGAAATTGTGAAAGCTCGCCGACACTTCGGTATGTTTCCTTATTATCTAAGGGCTTGTTAGATCGATCTTTATTCAAGATACTTTGTGAAGAAGGCCGGTTACTAATGAAAAGATGGATTATTTGCGGAGCTTTTCATGTCACCAAATATCAGAAAATCGTTTTCAATACTTATCACTACATAGTATAAAATAAAGTCGCTTTCCGCTTTTTATATGTCTGTCCCTATGTATGTCCCTATCTTTAAAACAACGTAACGGATTTTGATACGGTTTTTTTAAATAGATAGAGTGATTCAAGAGGAAGGTTGATATGTATAACTTTTAAAGGTTTTGTGTAAATTAGTTGAACCACCCGTGCGAATCCGGGGCGGGCGGGTCGCTAGTCGTTTATATACAATACCTACCTAACTACTAGTTTGTGCGGAAAGAAAAGGGTCATATAATGTATTGATTGAATTGTTTCCCATATATTCCACTCTCTTTCGGCACAGACTCGAAATCAAACTCAGATTAAAGTTTTTCACTCAAACTCGCGTTTTTTTAAACAAACCTCACGTAGATTTGGAGGGCCCCCTCCTGACATGATTGTTTGTTACCATGTAGGCTCAAACGGTTTAGGTCAAGGTTATTCCTGGTTCTAGTCAAACCAAGTGAGCTGCATATTGCAGTCTTACCGACCGGCTTGGGCATACATGGAAACAGGCCATCGTTTGTTTCATCAAGACTAGCATCGAAAATAAACTTGCAATGCGCTGCCCCAGTTGCAGACTGGCGTTATTCATAAACGCGTTACTGGCCTGAATTAGCTATGAATCGTTTGTCTTTATCTGTCATTTTGACTTATGTATTTGTAAGAAAGGGATAAAATATAATTTAACTAAATCAGACCCGTAAAGTTTTATGAATAAGGGCCTTCACTCAAAAGAACTTATAGTATCATTTTTGAAATGAGTTACCGGTATTTGCCGGCAGTCTAGATGTAAACAACTGCTCTTGCAGTGCATAAATGGCCTAACTGGGGCGTCTACAACTGTGTGCGTTCTACCGAACTGAACTCATATTCCGCTACCGAGTATTTGCCAAGGGAACTATACAATTTTTGACCTGGAGATCTATAACAAATGTACGTAATCGGGTGTCAAGCTTCACTGGATCACTGGACAGTCGCCTGCACTCGGTGGTTGTACTCTGATGCGATGCTATTAATGCTTGTCAATGTGTGAGAAGTGCATCTGTTTGTATTGTAATAACAGCAACTCATTGAATTGACGAATGGTAGTCCTTATCTCCTTGCCGTAAGGTTAACGAATGGTTAATTAACTGTGTCAATGATGGTACAGGTCGCTATGTTACCAGGTAAAGGAACAGAAAATGCGGGAAAACAAAACTAAACATGTAGTTATTATTTTAGTATATTACGAATAACGCAACTAACGTCGTCTTATAAACGAATACCAGGGTGCGTAGCCAACGTGCAATCGTTAACGTTGACAGTTGCGTTTAGTTCGCTACGAAGCGTTAACGATTGGCACGTTGGCTACGCACCCTGCTCACTCCAATATTCTGTTACTCAGCAAGTCTCGTGTAGTTTTGTCTAAAGGATTGAGCGAGGTTAAAGGAGTGGAATCTGTGGAATGTGAAAGATGAATGACGTAGGTATTCGTACTATTCTTTTTGATCTTTGAGGTATAAGCGGCAGTCATTCGTGGCGTTGGTTGCGTAATTGAACGAAGTAAAACACATATAACAAGACTACAGTATTGACACTTGACAGACTGATCAACATCACTCAGCAGAGAACTATGCACATTCCCATACAATACATTTAACTTTTTGCAAAAGTTTTAATGGTGACAGACGGTTTGGTGCAATGCTACTGACCCTAAGAGTTAAAAAATAATTTTGTCTTAGAATGGCCATGTGGTGTTATAGTTAATAGTTATTTGTTTTACAAGGGGGCAAAGTGGTTAATATTTTATAATTTTTAATACGCGAGCAAGCAAACGATTCCAAAATTCAACCACAAGCGTAGCGAGTGCTTCTAAAAATGTGTTGAGCGTTCGATGGTTTCAAAGCAAGAGGGTTAAAGAAATTGCTAGGTACCGAATGAAACATACAATTTTTCACCACAACAACGCGAGATGACTTCATAACTGTAAAATATTTGAAATCTAATCCAAATGAATGCTAATATCTATAATATCATTCAAAATCATCACTATAAAGTTAACTCCACCAGCCAAAATAGGGACATTCACATCGAATTACTTTGCTACTCTTGTGGATGAAATGCAACTTTCTTAATAATTTCTAAGTGTTTGAATAATAAAGAGAGCCTTTACGAGTTGGTGTGGTGAAAAATCTTTTATAAAGATTTTTTAACCGTAAAGCATACAAACAGAAATTTTATTACAAAAATAAATTAGAGCGTGTAGAAATTTTACACGTAGAATTTCCACTCGCTCTAATATATTTGTATTATAATTTTTAGCAATGAAAACTGGTACCAGATATATATAGGTATTTGTTACGTTAATGTTCATGCCAAGTTTCATGTAACTTAAGCATGTTTTTAGGGTTCCGTACCCAAAGGGTAAAAACGGGACCCTATTACTAATAGGACTCCGCTGTCCGTCTGTCCGTTCGTCCGTCTGTCGCCAGGCTGAACCGTGATAGCTAGACAGTTGAAATTTTCACAGATGATGTATTTCTGTTGCCGCTATAACAACAAATACTAAAAACAACAATAAATATTTAAGTGTGGCTCTCATACAACAAACGTGATTTTTTGCCGTTTTTTGCGTAATGGTACGGAACCCTTCGTGCGCGAGTCCGACTCGCACTGGGCCGGTTTTTTTTACAATAAGAGCATAACTTCGACTGTATGGGAGCGGCTTTAAGGCGGCGGGTTCGTGTCTCTTAAAAAGTGGTAAAAACGTGGAAAACCGGGGCACCTGACCACCTGACAACACCGGTGCACTCGTCCTCAAAGCGTGAGCTGCAACGTGACCGACGGCGACGGGTACTTCAAGCCAAATAGGCAATACAAGATATATGTATTATTATGCATGCAGTGTTTATTGTTCACAGATTATACATGACATACATATAAGTTCGGGCCAGTTAGTATTTGCCTTAGAATAAGAATAAGGAGGTTCTAAAGTCCGTAGAATCGAAGGTTAAACTTGAAATAAAAGGACAAAAACTGAATCTAAGTATGTTTTTTTTGTCATTATAACACTATTTTAGGGTTAATAAACAAACCCTTAGGGTTAATAAATTTGTTATATCCCGGTATATTTTTTTCTAACAAGATTTTTTAAAATTTGCTATAAAGTCTGATATATTATATTATATAAGTATATCAGCCTAGAAATCTACAAATTATCGTCTTTTTATGTACCTACTACTAGTAATCCCTATCAAAATTAACAGAAATCCTTCACATACCCTGAAAATCGTAGCCATCAACTTAGTACATTCTCATTCCTTAATTTTTGGGCACTGCAGTATTGTCAGGCCTCCTTCACTCGCTCAAGGCCACGCGCTATATGCCTACCGCTCGGCGTATCGTCGACGATAAAACCGACAGAGGGCCGCCGAACGCCCGCCTGAGCGATCGCACCGCACGTTTCCCGCGCCTACGCTTCGAAATGCCGAAATCACGTAATTATTGTGCAGTAGATGGGTGTAAAACTCAAAAAACAAAGGAAAATTTGTTGTTTTTTTTCATTTCCGAGAGACGAAGAAAGGTGAGTAGTATTTTAAATCTATCTTTATGAATTTTGTCATCATTTATTTCTTTGAACATAAGTAGGTAAATCGTAAATTAAGGAGTTTATTGAGTCAGGTATTATAAGTGTTGTTTTTAAATATTTGATTGACTAATAAAAAATATGGTTGATTCGCAAAATTCGTTTTATTACAATAATAACATAAGTAACAGTACAACCCTAGCGCATTCTTACGATGACGCGTTGGCACGTGACTCGCACGGCGAGCAAGGCAGTCTCGACTCTTTGTGCGCGTACTTATGGTACATTTCTTCTCGTCCTGAGCAGCAGGTATTATTATTAAGATTTTGTAGGCTATTATAGCGTAGGTATTTTTGCTTTTGAATGGGAATGAGGTATCTGTTACGTAGTAACTATTTATTAATCTGTGCCTATAGCAAGAGCTATAGAGAGATTAGAGAGGCAGATAACGTAATTTCAATTTTCGTTTTTCGCGGTAGGCCCTCAGACATCTTAGTGCTTACACTTTTTTCGTTAACCCGTAATTCTCATTTCAATTTGCTCCAGAATTGTAAAAATTGGATTTGCTTGTTTCACTGTCAAAATTTCATAATACATGTACCTGTGAGGTTTGTTAGCAGCGTAGGTATAGTTCATTTATTATAGATCATGATACATGTACCTGTGAGGTTTGTTAGAGCGTAGGTATAGTTCATTTATTATAGTTCATAATACATGTACCTGTGAGGTTTGTTAGCAGCGTAGGTATAGTTCATTTATTATAGATCATAATACATGTACCTGTGAGGTTTGTTAAAGCGTAGGTATAGTTCATTTATTATAGTTCATAATACATGTACCTGTGAGGTTTGTTAGCAGCGTAGGTAACAATCTTGACGTGTCTTTTTATTGAAAAATATTAAAAAGTTCAATTCAATAACAAAACTTCCGTGAGACATAGACATATTAAATATATTAATAACGGGTCACGGGTTTTCGACTTAAAACACGTGAGTGACCCGTTATTAATATATTTAAAGTTCAATTCAATTTAATTTATACGTTTAAAAGACAACAATGGCCCATAATGGTTAGTAACTACGTAACAATTAATATTAAAAACTAAGTGTTAGTAGAAAATGCTTTAAAAAAAATAGTTTATATTATTACTTATAAAAGCAAAAAAATGTAAAAGATGGTATATATATATGATTTCTAATTGTAACATATTTGCTGTGACTTATTTTTCAAAAGTGATTTTAATTAAAAAGACACGTCAAGATAGCTTACCTTCTTTCTAATGCAAAAAAAACGAACTATAGCTACATAGATGGGTACGTAATGTATCTTTTCAACACACTTGCTCAAAACGACGTTTTTATTCCACCGATTTTTGGCTCATAATCCTAGATATTAAACACGCGTGCTCTTTCAGTGTATTATTCCACTCGTGCTTTTTCATTATATTATCCGACTGAGTTAAGAAGGTAACTGATTGCTAATAATATGCATTAAAAGGGAGCCTTCTTTAATTGGTCAGACTGGCGGGCACCGGCGCGCACGACCGCCTGCGCGGTGCGCGGCCCGGCCGGCCCGCCCGCCGCGCCGCCCGCGGCCGGGGCGAGGGGCGGCCGGCAGTATGACAGATGCAACACACAATACTAACTGTTTTAACTATTAAAATTTGATTAATATGAGTTTCTTTTTTTTCTCGCAAGTGTGTTGAAAAACGTCGTATGAAACGCGTGTGCATTGGTCATTACACACATCGGCTTTCTTATTGCGCGCTCGCTTACAGCTCGCGCGCACAATATCGCCTCGTGTGTAATAACCAATTTAGCACACTTGTATCATAATATACTATTAGATCTTTACATATTCAGTAATTCTTCATTGTTTAATTGTTTTTAAAAAACTATTCGCTGTCCAATACCTTTCCGTACAGGATAATATATGATTATGTATATGGAGTAGTAGGATCAATATAATAAACCCTTTTCAAGGGTTAAACCCGGAGGCAAATCAAGTTGACGGATATTTAGCCAAAAGCAATTTGCGGGTTGTTCATAACTTTGAGTATATGTGACGTTTTCAATCAAAAGGTACCACATTGTCGCTTACCATAAGGACGAAAATCGCTTGTATCTTTATACGAAAAACCTATCAGAGCGTCCTTATGACAAGCGACAATGTGGTACCTTTTGCTTGAAAACGACACATATATTCGGGATAATTTTGTGGTATCTACCTAGCGGTCTACAAATTGGATCTTGTTGAAACTGAATGAAATTGGATCCTCTCAAAATTTTAGAAATGTTTTTATAATTTGCTTACTTTTTTACACCAAAAATATGGAATAGACTGATAATAGATTTTTCACCCAACTTATTGGAAGGATTATCATTTAAGTCGGATATTTGATATGTTGAATCATCAAAAATAAATAAAACATGACTAAGTAGGTACCTTATAAACTTTTCTTGAGGGTACATTCAATAGTTTCAATTAATAATTTAGGCAAAAGTATGGTTATTGGTCAGAATGGAAATTGTACAACAAATCCAACGAATCTGTCCTGGCCCACCTAAAGGAAACTTTTATTGCTTATTGTAAAAAATGTAAAAAAAAGTAATGGGAAAGTAAAACGCCCTAGAGCAGAAACGTATTACTTTCTGCACACTTCACAGATAAACAATGACCCCATCTTATTAACACGCAGGTACGGAACCCTAAAAATTAACTGCCGTAATAACTAGCTATTCTATTCTATGCAATTAGACATTTTTCTTTCAATCCTTGTGACCTTGTTTGCAAGAATTCTAATTTATAAACCTACTAGGGCTACTAGCGACCCGCCCCGGCTGCGCACGCGTGCAATGCTTATACATATAAACCTTCCTCTTGAATCACTCTATCTATTAAAAAAAAACCGGCCAAGTGCGAGTCGGACTCGCGTTCCAAGGGTTCCGTACATTACACAATTTAAACAATGTATCTTTTATGTGAAATGTCTTTAAAAAACCCGTAGGGGTCGGATCAAAAACTAAGTAATTAAGTCCGACTCACGCTTGACTGCACATTTCTAATAGGTTTTCCGGTGATCTATAGGTAAAGATCTATTTTGTGTATTTTTTCAAAATTTTTAACCCAGTAGTTTCGGAGATAAAGGGGGGAATGGTCATTTTTTGCCTATTTTCTTGAATAACTTTTAAACTATTTACTTTAAAATAAAACTATGAAAACGGATTATATCGCGTATATTGAATTTATAATACATCCCGACGTTTCGAACTCTTTACAGCGTTCGTGGTCAACGGGTGACAGTCACCGTAACTATCGATGAGTAACTATCGCGGTAACCGAAGACAATATTATTTACTTTAAAATTATAAAAAAATTTGATATGTAACACGATATAGTTTGACAAACTTTAATTTTTAATTTTCTCATTTACCCCCCAAAAGTGGCCCCCGTGTTTAAAATTAATATGTTTACGTTACATGTCTATCTTTGGGTCACAAACTTACATATGTGTACCAAATTTCAACTTAATTGGTCTAGTAGTTTCGGAGAAAATAGGCTGTGACAGACGGACAGACAGACAGACGGACAGACAGACAGACAGACGCACGAGTGATCCTATAAGGGTTCCGTTTTTTCCTTTTGAGGTACGGAACCCTAAAAACCGCATCAAAATCCGTTGCGTAGTTTTAAAGATCTATAGGGACAGACAGACAGCAGGATGCGACTTTGTTTTATACTATGTAGTGAAGTGAAAACAGCAAGTCAGGCGTGTGCAAAAAATATCTTTACAATAATGATTATTCATGGTGACTGGATCCAGTTAATTAATAAAATTCGAATTGTGTTCGATTGTGTTCTAAATTACTTACGTTTCGGGGAACACAACTTTAATATTGGATTTTGGAATTTTTATATTATTGTCACTCAGAATCACAGCAACCTCTTTCGATCATAACATAATACGAGTAAAGTGTCCCCTTTTCATACACTTTTTAATCAACTTCAAATACAGGAGGAGTTATTGTTTGTCCGTTTTGTTACGGTCATAGAAGGTTGTGTATTGAAGACGTAACCAAATGGACCAAAAAATGGAGACATGTTTTTCTCGGTAAGGATGGATCGTGTTTCTGAGTATATATAGAGAAATAATATACAAATTCCCAATAGGGTTGTTTCCACATGTTGAATTATATAACTAAATCTAGTTAAATATATAGAAAATGAGCAATATATATATATCACAATAAACTGGAAACTTAAAAAAAATGAAATAGACCAGACTTCAGTTCCAAAAAAAAATTAACTTCCAAATAGGAAAAAAATAATGGTACCATTCGATTCCTTACATTTTATTAAAAATATATATTGTATGGCAACAATATACATTTATAAACGCAATACTTCACCGACAAAATCACAATTATCTTGTTTTCCACGGCTTCTAAGCAATAGCGACGTTACATGCTGACGTCACGGCCGTTCCTTGAGCCAGATGTGCAAAAATACCCCAAGATTTTTCCTATTTTTCGAAGAAACGTTGAAATTTTTAGATGTCGGAAAAATATATGTAATTCTTGATTAAATTATCTTTCAAGCCACCTTGAAGCCACAAGGTGGGTTGGGCATGTGCATCGTATGGAACGGACTCGTTTACCACGTCAAATCCTGCTAGGAGAGATTGCAGACGCAAAAAGACCGGTCGGGCGGCCAATGCTGCGCTTTAAAGATTGTGTCAAGCGTGATATGGTTGCCTTTAATATCCCATGCAACCAATGGCAGAAACTGGCCGAAGATCGACCCATGTGGCGTCGTGTTGTCCATGATGGCCAATCCAAGCACGACGATGCCTGGTTTACCTATTTGAAAGAGAAACGCTTGGGGCGCCACGAGCAGGCCTCCAACCCCCGCCCACCTGGGGGAGCATACACCTGCCGCGTGTGTGGACGAGGGATCCTCCCTCGCATAGGGCTACACAGCCACGAACGCAAGTGTCATTACCAGGATGCTGCTTAAAACATCTGGCACAGATGAAAAGGCCTATTATTATTATCTTTCATATCATAGCGGTCGATCATACACGATTCATAACACTTCGCTCGATACAATTTATTCCCAAAGTAACCTCCAACTCGAATTTTTACTCTTACTTTACTCGTTTAGAAGCGTTTCATCACTTTCGTCAGTAAAGTGCGGGTGCCAGACTTTGACTATCATTTGTGATTATAGCTAGCCATACACAGATTTTCCGCCGGACACATCTCGGACCTAATCCGCGACTTCGTCACCCTACACTGAGCATGGCCCGACATGCTCGTGGCCGGTTTATTTAATCTTACAGGGACCCTTCAACCTTTACAAAAAATTATCCCTTGAAGATATTACAGTTGTCTCTTAAATATTAAATGTGATATTTGAAGTCTCCTGAGCACACACTTTTGTAAATAATTTCATTCCGTAAGCAGCAGCGTAGCAGAATATCATTTCTTTATGTATGGCGGAAAGGCGACGATTATGTCGTGAGATAAGTACTTATTAATTGCTTTGCCGCCATTGTAAACAAAGCAAGTAATAATCATGAATCAATCGACCCGTGCCTATAAGTATATAATTTTATTGATGTTTACTTCTTATAGCGGACTTATAAAAGAAGGTAAAGTCTGGCAAAAAAAAAGAACAAAAATAAAAAGTGGCAACACTGTATTGTCGTCTCGTTTTTATTACATTGATTTGAAAGGGACGACACTACAGTGTTGCCACTTTTTAATTTCTACTCTTTTTTTGCCAGACTGTAAGTATAAGCGCAGTTTTAGCAAAATGTTCACAGGAAAAAAAAAACGCAGCTAAAGCTCCTTTTTAACCCCAAGCGCAAAAAAGGGGCGTAATAAGTTTGACAGCTATGTGCGCATGTCTATATGTGGCACGTGGCACCGTAGGTCTTAAACGGGTAAAGCGATTTGTATGAGGATATATTATTTATTCATTGTTTAAATGTTTATTGCTCAAAAAATAAAGAAAGACTTGATGCCATAGGGCACTCACTAGCAGCTGCTTTTCTCCAAGGATTATCCGACATCCGATAACGGATTGGGCAATGTGAAAATGCTTTTAGGAGCAAGATAGCAAAAATGTCTGGCTGTCTGGCGAAAGGATGATGATAGTCGAGGACGTCGAGGTAGTACGTCCGTTCTTCTTTGTGCTAAATAATCTAAAACTGTACTACCAGTAACAGTCTAGTGCCAAACGGTTGTTATGCGATGCCATTTGTCTGAGCTGAACCTGATCCTGTATAGCAACGCTCTATAATGAATGCACATGACGTGCGGATCGGCAGTCGTGGGACGCTATTATCATATTTTTTATTGGGGGTGCATAATCTAATTTAAATAGATTTACTTACTGTTTTCTTTCGGCTAAAATAAAAGGTTCCTTTATTTTTATTTTTATTTCAGAAATTCAGCCATATCGCTGCGGTTAGATACAAATAAATAAGTAAGGGCAACCGAGGTAATGCAACTAAATACCTATGGGGTTATTGCGTCTATTTGAGTTGTTTTTTCAACAACGTGAATTACAACAGCTCCCATGATTTAGGGCCGGTACAGATGACCCGACTGCAACTTGTATGGGAACTTGCAGTTGGCGTGCAGGTTCCCATACAAGTTGGGTTGCAGTCCGTCTGTATCGGCCCTTATTAGTGTTAAAACTAAAACCACTTGTACTTGGAGAATAAAATGTAACATAAATCTATCTAGGCCAAACTTTTATCTATAATTTAATACTTAGGTAATTTGTGGAGGTAAGTATTGTGTAGTAAGTAAATAACATTATATATAAATATATATAAGATATCGATATCTCATATGAATATATTTTAGCTGCATTACAATCAGACCGCCATTCCAGTAGGGAATATTACGCGTAACTCTGCGCAGGGGGCGCCACTACCACAATCTGAGGGTCTATCGCAAAACAAGAAAATCGAAATTTCGTTATCTAACATCTCTGTCACTTGCATATTCGAGCGATAAAGAGGCAGATAGCGAAATTTCGGATTCGCGTTTCCCGGTAGGTTCTCTATAAACAAACCGCCTTGGTGCATCAATGTCATATTTTATTATCTCTGAAAACTTGTCAAAAAACTGTTAAAGGCACAGTATGTATAAGTTACTCTATGGTTTACTAAACGAGCTAGTGCTGGTGCTGTACTCTGATGGCAGAACATTGCAGTAATACCCCCTATTGAATTATGGAATTGAATCTATAAAATGTCATTGTAATAATTGAATGGCCATTTAATGAGCCATTAAAATGTTAATTGGCTGTCAATCATGTTATATAGTAGGGGAAAACCGATGAGACATGATTAGAATTAGTTAGCAACCGTCGAAAACTGTACTTATCTATTTAGAATTTTGGAAAACGCAATTGCTAAATGTTTCGGATCCTTTATAGTAAGCCTTTGTCGTCTTTAACTCAATAAATTTTTCAAAACTTTGTGATCGTTTTGACTTTTGGGATTTGATCGTCCAAGTTGGTCACTTTCGGGATTTAATATTCAAAGAGCGTGATTATTTCTGGTTTTGGCTAAGACCTGAGACCACAATTTAATGTTTCACTACAGACAAAAAGAAATAAACATATTCTATTCTATTCTAGACTTCCGCTTCCTTTTGGCGGGCCAAATTGTATAGTAAGATTTGGCATTTTGCGGGCCGAATTGGCATGCTCGCAGCTCGCGGGCCCGAACCGGTCGGCGAGCTGTAGTTTGCATCAATTAACCTACGACTAGGAGTATAAAATTATGATGCTCCTATATTATGCGGCCGCATCCTCGGCCGAAACTCTCAAACGTCGCTAGTATGCCACACGAGGTAGTAGCTACACATTTGCGGCGTTTGGGGTGGAAACCCTGGGGACGTGGGGACCTAGCGCGCGTCGCCTCTATGAGGAGCTGGCAAAGCGCCTCATAGAGGCTTCTGGTGACCAGAGGGCTGGCCAATATTTTGCCCAACGGATCAGCATCGCCATCCAGCGGGGCAACGCGGCCAGCCTTCTGGGCACCTTAACGAGCAACTACGATTTAGGGCATTTTTTTATTTTTATTTTAAAGTTTTTATAAAACTAAACTGAACTGAACATTAGGGCGGTTTACCTCGGGCCCTAATCTGTTAAACAAAATCCTTTGTTTCTTTTATGCAGAGCCGTCTTCGGCACGTGCCAAAGCAACAATGTCGTTTAAAAAGCAACTATCGTGATAGCATTAAGGTTTAAGTTTATGTAACAGCTCATTCGGTGAACAATTAGTCGCCGGCATGCTGATAATTTTTTTGGAAATAACGTGTTATCTCCGAATGGACTGTTTCATGAATGTGAACCATATAAATATGAAGTTATAATTGCTTTTTAACGGGTTTGTTCCCAATGTTCCCATTCACTTATGACAGGGTTATCAGCAGTAGCAGAGGAAACTATTGCATAAAATAAACAATACCAATGAGCTTAAGAAATCACCTCATTCCAATTATACTTAGCTAATCCACATTATCTGTTCTCTACCTGACTTAAGATTTAACTTCATTTCATAATAGGTATTATCCTCTCGGGCGGCAAAGTAATATTTAAAATGAGTTCGGATATTCTGGCCACTTTGGCCTTCACTATCAGTTTGATGAGACTGTTTATTAGTTAAATACTTTTAAAATGAGTTCGGATATTTTGGCCACTTTGTCCTTCAGTATTAGTTTGATGCAACTGTTTTTTAGTTAAATACTTTTAAAATGAGTTCAGATATTTTGACCACTGGCCTTCATTATCAGTTTGATGTGACTGTTTATTAGTTAAATACTTTTAATATGAGCGGATATTTTGGCCACTTTGGCCTTCATTATAAGTTTGATGTGGCTGTTTATTAGTTAAATATGTTTGTTCTTAAAACAATATTTTAAAGTTTTCCCATTGACAAAAAGCTCAGCAAGTACCTATTATTTATATTACAGCTTTAAAGTCAGCCTGTACTTACACCTAATACCCAGTTCAACTCGTTTCTTTGTTCATTCACGCCTGAAACATCTCATTGAAAAGGTTTTGTTTGATGATGATCCGCGAAATCTGGGCCAAGCCTGGCTAACAAAGGTTTTGCTTTCAAAGGAAACCTGGTTTTTACGAGAGATCAATTAAGTAGTAGGTATTTAAAGGAATAAAGTACCTACATAAAATTGTTCCCGTCCGCACCTACCCATTTATCAGGAGGCAGATTAAAACTTGCAAATTGATGTCATTTTCATCTAATTTGACATAATTCGCCTGTGTATCTCGTTCAAACTTATCAAGACGCGAAAGATTTTTTTATAATACAGTCAAAGAATTAAGTTCAGTACCATTTATTTCGTACCTTGTGACAATAGGTTACATGGTCCATGTAAGTGTTATGCCCATAGCAAAAGATCCGATAAGTTCTATTGACTATTGTACCGCCTATCTAACTAATTATTTAATCTAATTATACCTCTAGGTAGTTACATATCTTAGAAACATTAGTGACATTACCTATATGTGGTCTAAAAGGGCCCACCCATTACCAATCCGCCGGAATATAAGCCTGTAAGTTAGAACAAAAATTTGACAGTTCCGAACAACTGACAGGCCGATATCGTCCGGCGGACTGATTAAATGGGTCCCCTTAGAAAAATGGAAAGAAATCTTCAGTCGAGTAGTAAGTGATTTAATTTTATTAGGTAGGTAGGTACTCTATTAATTTCCATGTTCGGCCTTGGACATATGTGCAGTCGACGCGCGACGTACCTACCGAGTTATCGCCTACGTATACGTTGCTGCGGTGATAACGCAAACGCACAATGGTCGATAATAATACGCGTGCAGCAATAAAAAAAATACATAAGCAGTTAGTTGGTACCGTCAAGGACTTATTGAAAATGTGATTTGACGTAAGAAAATAATACCTTTTTGCCTTTGACGCAAGTATTACTCATAAGATGTCATGCCAAGTGCTACGTCAAGTATGGCGCTCTTATGGTATAAGCAGACATCGGATTATAGGGGGCAAATTTAATGACTTAAGCCCTCGTATGCTTAGACACGTGCGTGGGAATTTTAAAAATTTGAACTGAAACTGAACTTGGAACGCGGGTCCGACTCGCACTTGGCCGGTTTTTTTTTATGTGAAGCGTGAGTTAAAGAACCCGTAGGGGTCGGATCAAAAACTAAGTAATTAAATCCGACTTACGCTTGACTGCAATTTCTAATAGGTTTTCCTGTAATCTATAGGTAAAGATCTATTTTGTGTTTTTTTTTTTCAAAATTTTAGACCCAGTAGTTTCGGAGATAAAGGGGGGAATGGTACTTTTTTTATTTTTTTATTTTCTCATTTACCCCCCAAAGTGGCCCCCGTGTTTAAAATTAATTTGTTTACGTTACATGTCCATCTTTGGGTCACAAGTTTACATATGTGTACCAAATTTCAACTTAATTGGTCCAGTAGTTTCGGAGAAAATAGACTGTGACAGACGGACAGACAGACAGACAGACGCACGAGTGATCCTATAAGGGTTCCGTTTTTTCCTTTTGAGGTACGGAACCCTAAAAATACATTTTTAAAATTTTGTAACGTACGGAACCCTTGGAACGCGAGTCCGACTCGCACTTGGCCGCTTTTTTTACATCATTTTGATTTCTTTGTAAATTGCTCTAAAACTGTTGTATGTTTTGGTACATCATGTTGAAATTAAATATAGTATATTTAATTGGCTTTTATTTAATACCCCACACGTGTATGTGCAATGAGCAATGACGAGGCAGGAGTCATTTTGATGACGTCATTCCGCTGAAGTAGATGGCCGGCGCCGCTGTCTTCCGGCAGTTTTGGAGATCCAATACCATGCCCAACAACATACTAAAAGTTGGTAGCGGTTTCCGGATCTGAATTATCTCTTCGACCGTTTCCCATAAGGCATAGTAAGTACTAAATAATTTAGACGGGAATAAAATGATTGTATTCTTACGAATTCTTATTCAAATAATGATTTTTTTCTTAAATGCCCAACACTGTCGTTGACCAGCCCGCCGGGCCCGGCGGCCGGGGCACAGATTAATAAATAGTGCCGGGGCGCGTACGAGTATGAAGGTATCGCGGCTGCTCGCGTATCTTAGCTGTATACTTTTGGTGTGTTTACCTATATGATTCTACTAGTTTAAAGTATTATTTTTGTTGACTCGTAGAAAAAGTATTGTATACAATAGTGATATAATCGAGCTTTTCCATCTCGTACCCAATAAGGCCACTCAGCAAGCTTCGTGGCCTTAACACGGTACTCGACTAAAAAGCTCTCCATTATATCACGATTGTATAAAATACTATTTGTTGTGAACAGGTAATAGTACTAATAGTATAATCGCACTAGTAGCAAAATATCAGATAATACTTGTATAACACTTGACTCCTCCCTCCTTGCTTCGTTCTCCTCAGTGCTGAGGGTCGTGACATCCTACGTGGAGCACATGATTCCGGGTGGCAGATTTCCAGGCATTTCGATCTCTTGCGAGTTCACTAACACTTGACACAATTATGGAAAGGAAATTCCGTGTAAAAGACCAGGCTCTCTAGAACTGTGTCGTGTGCATACTTATTAGACCGAAGTTCGACTTCAGACCCTTGTAGATGTAGTGGAGTTCCTAGGCTCCTACAAACCCGATGTTGCCAGGCTGAAAAGCGGTATCGTTACCCCCCCCCCCACCAAGCCTTTGAATTTCCCCCTTACAATTCTCATACATTCGCTATCGAAAAAAAACCCCCTTTTTTACATATCGGACTTATTTGAGTCTAGCTCTTAGCCAGTGGCGGGGCGTCCACATTATTCGTCCCATCGGCTTGCCTATTTTGAGACAATTATATATAGGTTCTTAAGGCAGGAGGTAGGTATTTCAAATACATATACATAAGGCACATATGTAAGAAAAACTCAAGTGTGCACTATTTAATTATCAATGCTGAAGCCTGAAAGAGTATTGTATAGCATAAGACAGTAATAGTATAGGTAGGTAATTAAAAATAATACATAAGTACATATATTATATTCATAATAAAATAATGTTCATTAACGAAGTTTGGATATTTGCGACGATTCTTTTGCAGAAAGTTAGTGCCTTTGCCTACCTACTACTTACTTTGCTTTATATAACTTGATATTGTATATTGTTAAACATAACTTTCCTTTTACTAGTTTTATAAAAAATTGAGACAGTCATTGATATATTTTATTTGAATGTTTAAGTCAAATTTAATGCTTTTTCGGAATACCGTTTTAAAATGAGAGCGTAAAGTCGATTGTATGGCGGCTACTGGGTCCGTGTGCCTGTTAAGGATTTATTTCCCTTAATTTGGAAAAAGTGGTATTTTGCTACGATAGCCTTAAGAGGATATAACCAAACGGAGTAGCCATTAACAGGCGTTCCCCTCTGTTGAAAATAGTCAGCCAATGGTCATATACAATGTATGGACTGACGTTTATCTCACTTGACTATTTTGACGTTACGTATACATTTGACGTTCCCCTCCCCCGCAAAAATTGGCAGACATTTTTTGTACAGCAAATTACAGACAAGGCGTCTCCGTTAGTTATATCCTCCAAGACAATCCCCTAGCAAGTTCATTCGGATTTTCTATTAGTAAGTTGTGCCTTAAACACTCGTGTAAGACTACTGTAAGTACATGAAGCAGTAAAAATCGATTACATTCATCTGATAAGGCAGTGCGTATCGTCACGATATCGTAGTAAGCATTTAGTGACGAACTAGAGATTAATGTTTCTCACGACACGACGCGCGACGCTGTGACGAGAGTGACGACGTACTTACTTTATTCCGAAATGCTCGGAATGGATCGGATACGTTTGATTTGGGGGGGGGAGGGGGTAATGTGTACTTTCCCTTAGGACTTTCGATTTTGTATGCAATAAATCCGGTGTGCACAGGCCTTTATTAAAGTGAAAGTTTAATAAAGGCCTGTGCACACCGGATGCGTGTTCGTAGACGTGCACGTGCGCATTGTAATATATAAATATACATATTATCCTTATGAGAGACGGCACACCGCTAGCGTGACGTGTGCGTGTATCTACAGCTCAAACATTTTAGCGCACGCGCACGGCCACTTCTACTTGCTTCTACGCACACGCAGCCGGTGTGCTCTGGCCTTAAATAGATAAGTAAATGTAAAATAGGGTTTATTTCGCCAGAATAAATGATTTATTTATTTATTTTTTCTTTTAGTTAGTTTGTTCATAACTTATGATAATTCATTTTTGTCCCTTGCGTTTTAGTTTTTAAATTTTATCATACCAGTCTTAATCATAACTCTCCTTTGTCTTTGCCGTTTTCGGGTAAAAGGATATAAATTAGGCATGAACTATTTAATCTTTAGATACAATTTACTAACAAAATACGAGCAGGTTTTAGAAAATATACCTAGTTATATCTATATCTATTTGTGATAAGGCCTCTAGTTATTCTACTTAAATTGTTTTTTATACTGTTCTGGCGTAATTGTTAGATTGTTATCAACCACAATAAAATGGCTTTGTCCTACCTTATACCCTCTTATTACCTGGATAGTTTTACACTACTAAACATTACAATGCGTACCTATTAAATATTATACCATGTTAAATAGTCGCGCTACTTCACATGTAAAACTGAGTCAAACTCACGCAGAAAACTAAAGCTGTCTCTTCTGTTCCCGGAAGAAGGACCGGTGATTTCTGAAAGTGTGTAGAGCTGTAGAAAGTCTGTAAAGCACGTGTTCCAGTGTCAAAAGTGCCATTTTTTCAACCAAAAACGTCACTTTTGACACTGACAGATCGATATAGTATCGTTGTGACATCTTATACGTATTGTTCGAATTGCGCCGTAAACATGAAAAGCGAGATACTTATTTTCCACATTAAACAGGAAACGCGAGAATTTTACATTATACAGGAAACACGTGCTCTAAACTTTCAGAAATTACCGGTCCTTAGTCCTTAATTACTTCCGGGAACAGAAGAGACAGCTTTAGTTTTCTGCGTGGGTTTGACTCAGTTACATGTGAACTAGCGCGGCTATTTAACATGGTGATTGAGACTTAACCACAATCCGGCCCACTGATTATCAGTTCGCCGGATGATATCAGCCTGTCAGTTGTTCGGAACTGTCAACTTTTTGTTCTAACTGACAGGCTGATATCGTCCGGCGGACTGATAATCAGTGGGCCCCTAAGTCTCAATCACCCAATATGTTTAATATTTCGTTTACAAGGGGTAATTCATAAATTACATCACACGAAATTCATGATCTTAAAATTTAAAACACGAATTTATCATAGCAAAAACTAATTATTTAGCTGTAAGTACAGCAAGTAAAAAAATATCGGTAACAGATGAAGTTAAATAGTGACGTCAAAACGTGTTTGTGACTCCCCCTTCCCCTTGCTACAACATGTCACATTTTCTTGCCTCCCTCCCATCTCCTAAACGTGTAGAGTTAGACCAAGAAAAGTCTGCAACGATTTTGATAGCATACGTGGTGCAAGTGTTATTTAAACGTCATATTTTCATAGAAGTTTGACGTTTAAAATAACACTTGCACTGTGTGTGCTATTAAAATCGTTGCAAACCTGTCTTGGTGTAATTCTAAAGTAATTAATGGATGGCCCCTAATTTCAGGCATAACAAGGTCGAGGTGACCTTAAACGAAGGAAACTTTATAAGGTAATTATTTACACTATTTTCGGGTGCCCGGGGTGGCGTCCTCTGTCAATATTACCTATGCCTTTTGTCAACATACCTTTATTGAGAGTATTAGTGTAAGGCCTGAGTGGACGCTCGAGTTAGGCGTGCAGCGGGGCGGGGCGTGCGCTGCGGCATGCATGTTAAACAAATGCAAACGTATAGGAGCGGCCTGTGCACGGTGCACGCTGTATTTATTAATCTGTAACGCTGTAAGCCCGACGCCACGCTGCACGCTCCGCTTCGAGCGTCCACTCAAGCCTTACGCTTAAGTTTATTATTTAAGACGGCGCGCGTCTTCAGAACCCGTTTATTTTTTAACCTTTTGGACGCCAATGACCAATATGCACCGTAGGTTCAACGCCAAAGACCGATTAATCAGTCATAGACCACAGAGCAACATAGACCTACGTGCATATGCATAAAGTTCAATTTCAGTTTTGACACTTCGGTGACGTGGCCACAGAATAACTAATAGTACTACCGACGTGGCGTCTGGATGACAGCTTTTGTGTTTGAAATGGCGTCGAAAAGGTTAAACATAAATAAATAATCATCATAAGTTAACATAATATGAAAACCCTACTGATTACACTAAAATAACTCAGGGCTAGATGTGTACTAAAATTTATTACGCAAATGTATTAACAAAAAATCTGCTGCGTACCTTAACTTTTCTCTTCTACAGCACGAGTATCAAAATCAGATCAATCCGGTACATCAAGTGATCTTCTCTTGAACTCTCTAGGTAGGTACCAACTGCGTCGGTGATCTTCAACAACAGTAGTGCCCGACCGAGACCGGATTTTTTACCTAACTGAGGTTCGGTTTTGACTTGGTTTCGGCCGAAACCAAAACCGAGACTTTTATAGAAGTGTTGAAATCGATGCAACAAGAGCATTTAACACATTCGTGCAATGTAACATCGTGTAAGTGGCATAAAAAAACCGGCCAAGTGCTAGTCAAGAAAGATTAAAGACCGATCGCGATCCGAACGTTCGTTCAATGTTGTAAGTTACGGCGCAGCCGACGGTTCGGCATTTTTTGGCCGAAACCGAATCTTCGACCGAAACATGATTTTTACGCCGAAACCGAAACCTAAGCTTCGGTCGAGCACTAACTATCAGAGCTATTTATGAGAATAGACGAATCTAGAGTGAGTTGTGATGTCCTGGCCAAAAAAATGACGTCAGAAATTAGTTTCTGCGCAATGTACTTCTGCTGCGTGTCCAATCCTCTCATCTGTAGTTTAAGACTAGCGCAATAACTAGCACAGTCGTTTTCCGATTCACCAGAGAAGGATGGCTGCTTGCTGTCACAGGGGGGACTGTTTTGTCTCTCTCTTGCGTACGGTCTCTGTCGTGGCCGCGGACGAGGCTTGGTGTTTCTCATCTTGAGTCTGTACTTTACCACTGGGTCTGGCTCTTCTTCTTCTGGGTATTCTTCGGGAATATCGATCTGGAAGATAATTTATAGAAGATTTGTAAATCACCTATATAAACGAATGTACCAAGCAAAATAGATAGGGACCCATTTAATTTAAAGTTGTATAGTGCACCTTTTTTAGATTTCGGAATTTTCATATTATTTCTACTTATAATCAATATAAGTTACACAGGAAAACCTGTAATTGACCATACTATTGTACAAATTAGCATAAGGTTATAGTTATTTGTTATACAAGGGTGCAAAGTTGTATTTTACCCGCGAGTGTGGAATTGAAACACGAGCCAAGCGAGTGGTTTTTTATCAAGCGTTGTTGAATTTTCAACTTTAAGCCTTGGTCTATAAATCGAATTTAGCGTGCGGGTAGATTCAAGCGCTTTTTTAACGCGCGTTGAAAAAGCGCTCGTGTTTATGGTCACTTATGGTTAAGGCATCATTACAATGTAAGTACGCTTTAGATATCAATATTATTTTATTAATAAAGCAAACCGGCTGCAGAGAAAAATGAGAAAACGTAGAAAGGGACAAAGCGAAAACAATACATCGCTCTCACTCGTTCCTAGATAAGGCATGAACATAAACTATTTGCAAAACGACGATAGGAGAGGAGGACTTATATCGCACCTTAATTCATTGCTTTAAAGTTGGAAATTAAAGATAAATTACTACTGTCTAACAAAACACGGATTGTACTTACATATTCAATAGCTTGCTGGTCATCTGATTCATATGAATCTTTAATATCAGAAGTATCTCCTTGGAAATCCAGAAAAGTCATCTTGTCAAAATACCATAGTGTCGGTTTATATTCATAACCCGACGTTGAATTAAGTCTAGATTCGTTTATTTTTTTTACCTCTCTTCTATAACCGGTCCGGAATATATCAATCTTTCTCTTTACCATGTCCAGCGTAGCGTTCGGCTCGATATCTCTATATTTTTCTAGTAACACGTTATAAGATGCGTTTCTTAGATCTCTCCGCATGTATGAGCTACTTTGGATGTCCCATAAGCAGGTATTTTCTCTGTATAGGTCGAGAACTTCGTACCATTTTTCTTGGTTTTGCATTGCATGACACGACATTATGAATGCTTGATGTTGGACGCTGCGCTCGACGGTCACTTGCCGCGTGACTGGCAAACATGGCGGCCGACGCGGCTGCCGGCGCGTTGGACGACGGGGCGTCGAGCGTGGGGCGGGATCGAGTGTTGCTAGTGATAAATTTAAAATTTTTCCAGTTAATATAGTTGGTCAAACCAAATTGCCAGTAAATAAAAATAAAAACAACTATACTCATCCTTTTCTTTTGGGTGCTAGTCTGCTAGTACTAGTGTAAGACGAAGACAGTATGATTCTCTCTGTCTATGTTTGAAATGAGACAATCCCTTGACAAACTATATATCGGCCCAACAGATTGAAATGGAGAACATTTAGAACCAAACAACGTATTGCAGCCGAAGTGTTGTTGCAAAAAAAAAACGTGACCGACATGTTTTTGAGTTTCGTTGCACTCGGGCTTTTAATTTGATTACAGGATTTTTGTTAAAAGTTTAGAAATAAAATGTTATTTTGAATAGCAAAACTTACCTATTCTAGAAATTGAGTAATTATTTCACAAAATAAACACTCTTTTTAGGGTTCCGTAGCCAAATGGCAAAAAACGGAACCCTTATGGATTCGTCATGTCTGTCTGTCTGTCATTCTGTCTGTCCGTCCGTCCGTATGTCACAGCCACTTTTTTCCGAAACTAAGAACTACTGTTGAAACTTCGTAAGTTGATGTGTTTTGTGAACCGCATTAAGATTTTCACACAAAAATAGAAAAAAAAAAACAATTAATTTTGGGGGTTCTCCATACTTGGAACTGAAACTCAAAAATATTTTTTTCATCAAACCCATATGATACGTGTATGGTGTCTATGGATAGGTCTTCAAAAATGATATTGAGGTTTCTAATATAATTTTTTTAACCGTCTTCAAGATTTCAAAAGGAGGACGTTATCAATTCGGTTGTATGTTTTTTTAAATGTTTGTTACTCCATAACTCCGTCATTTCTGGACCGATTTTGAAAATTCTTTTTTTGATTGTAAGTATATACATACAGATTGGTCCCGTTTTTGTCAAAACGCAGTTCTGATGATGGGATTCATGAGGAATCGAGGGAACTCCTCAAATGTTAAAGGCATACATATAGTGATTTTAGTATTTTTATCAACAAATCCAGCATTTCCATTTTAAAAAGTGACATTTGATGAAGTGGAACTGCTGATGATGATCAGAATGGAACTCTTTAATGACGCATAGTTTACGTTTGGCGATTTATCCTCTTCTTTATATTTGTTAAGCAACTTAAGTTTTTAAGACATATTTTTGTCAAGCTCGAGTTCTGATGATGAGACCCATGAGGAACCGAGGGAACTCCTCAAATGTGAAAGGCATACATATTGTGATTTTTGTATTTTCATCAACAAATCCAGCATTTACATTTAAAAAAGTGACATTTGATGAAGTGGAACTGCTGATGATGATCAGAATGGAACTCTTCAATGACACATAGTTCACGTTTGGCGATTTGTTCTCTTCCTTATGGACCCAGACCCAAACTTGGACCCGGACTCGGACCCGGACCCGGGTCTGGACATGGACCCCAACTCGGGTCCGGACCCGGACCGAACTCTGACCCAAACTTGGACCCGGACAGCCGGACACGGACCCGGACTCGGATCCGGACCCAGACCCGGACCCGGAAATGCTACTAGAAAAGTGGGTTAGGGTAGGTTAGAACTGTGACCCTTACAGAAACGAAATGCTATCAGAAAAGTAGGTTAGGACGTTAGGTTAGGTTAGAACTGCGACCCTTACAAAAACGAAATGCTACTAGAAAAGTGGGTGGTTAAACCTCCTTTTCTACATTATTAGGCAATATTATAATAATTAGGCAATTAGGCAAAATTAGGCAAAAGATGGATTAGGATAATTAGGCAAAAGATGCTGTCTTTTTCATTTCATTGTCTGGAATCTAAGAGTGCACCATCAACAATAAGTAAACTTTCAGCGGCATCCCCCATTGAAGTCCGTTTTTTTTCTTAAAAATTATTCTAAACTGAATTGTTTGCGCGAGAGACACTTCCAATGTGTGCCCCTCCCCCCCCTTCCCCTGTAACTTCTAAAATAGAGAATGATAAAACTGAAAAAAATATACGAGTATGATGTACAATTAGTACAATTACCATGCAAACATCCACCGAAAATGGGTTTGAACGAGATCTAGTAAGTAGTTTTTTTTTAATACGTCATGAATCGTAAACCGCATTTACCACGTTTCACATAAAAAATACATTGTTTAAATTGTGTAATGTACGGAACCCTCGGTGCGCGAGTCCGACTCGCACTTGGCCGGTTTTTTTCTGAATTAGGCACCAATAAAAACATAGTTAGTAATTAGTGTTTTGTTGTCCTTTTATGTAGTTTGTAATTCTATGGTGTTATTTGTGTCAGAATCTTGTATTTGTTAATTAATTATGCATAATGTTTACCGTGTAAGCGATTTGGTATATTACTGTAAGCTTATATG
This sequence comes from Cydia strobilella, assembly GCF_947568885.1. NCBI lineage: Eukaryota > Metazoa > Arthropoda > Insecta > Lepidoptera > Tortricidae > Cydia > Cydia strobilella. The sequence goes on from NC_086052.1 coordinate 7,701,325, forward strand.
AGATAATAAATAAATGAAATAGTTAACTATGTCGTGAAACGAAAACGTTCAATTTATGCCATGTTGTGGGGACGTTGCAAGATCTGTAGAAGCCCATAAGCTGGCAAAATCCGTCAGGAGATGTAGTGCAGTATTATAAAATAGAACTAAACTCATTTCTTTATAGTAGTGATAAGACGTTCTATTTATAGTATATATAGTGTATATAGTGCTGGCGGTAGACTCCGAAATTCACTAAAATGCTGCAAATGGTGTTAAATGCATGAAAATCGGTACAATTGATCTTTAGGCCTTTGAATCAATTTGACCCGTAGCACCAAAAAAAAGAGGAGTTTTGGCGTCATGTTTTTTTTAATTGTATAGGAAAAAAAATGTTTTGTTCAGAGACCTATTGTGTGTGGTATCAAATGAAAGGCCTTTTTAAGCCGATTCTAAAATTATATCACATCATTACATTTCAGTCACTTTTTTAAATTAGAATAAAAATAATTTTCAAAATATATCAAGTTTGGCTCCTCCAGGTAGTCCAGAATAGTCCAGATACAATATGGTACAAAATTTTTTTGTAAAACGTACCTCAAATAATTCCTAATGTCCTCACATCTAACCCCAAGAAAGCAATTCTGAAAATATTTACATTTGGTATTTTTTTTTAATTTTTCATTATTACAAAGTGTAATATTCGAATTACTCAATACGAGTATAATGTCATTCGGGTAAAATAAAAGTATTGAAACTTGGTTTACATGTTCCTTGGGTAGTATCTAAGCTTTAAGTAAGAAAAAGTTCTAATCGGTGGGGGGTAAGCTCGAGGAAGGGGAGAGTTAAAGGTGAGTTGTTTCAGTTAATTCTTATATAAACAATTTTTACTACGATCCCCAGATATAAGAGACTTTTTGAAAACACCGTTATATATTAATTTTATACATCCTTTTTATATATTTAAAGATTATCTTGGGTCAAATGGATGGCAAGCGTGGGCGGCGAAAAGCACGCACGAGATGGTCTGATGGTGTGAAGAGGGTGGTTGGCGGCAACACGCAGTGCGTGACCCATATGGCTTATGACCGCACACTATGGAGACAGCATATAGCATATATATACATGGTCGCGATCCTCAGCAATAAGGGACCGAGGAAGAAGAAAAAGAGATGATCTTTTCGCCTTTGCGTACAGCGACCGTTGTCTAAATACTATACTTATGTATTTTAATTAACAATTTGCTAACTTAACTTTCACGATGGGAAAACATCGCGCATCGTGAGGAAACCGGACTAATCCCAATAGTTTGCCTCTGGGTTGGGAGGTCTGTACTCTGGATATTGAATTTATAATACATCCCGACGTTTCGAACCCTTTACAGCGTTCGTGGTCAACGGGTGACTGAGGAAAAACTACAAAGTACAAAAATATCCACATACAAATAATAATGAACCATAAACTATAACTTTAAGGCTGGTTGTCCATGCAAAATCGGTTCATAAGGCTAGTTATACAATTCGCGTTTCCCGGTAGGTCCTCTGTAAACAAACCGCCTTGATGCATCTATGTCATACTTTATTATCTCTGAAAACTTGTCAAAAACCTGTATGTATAAGTTACTCTATGGTTTACTAAAAAAGGCTAGTGCTGAACTCTGGTGGCAGAACATTGCAGTAATATCCTCGATTCATGCCGCAAATGTTAATATCGATGTTGTCGCTCGAATTTTTAACATTTGGAGCAGCAATGCAGCTGGCAGTAATGTCGCCGCAATACTTGCAGCAGTAATGCTGGTGTAGTCTGAATCCGAGTGGTACCTTTAGGCCTCTACAGACCTTGCAACACATTGCAAGTGACCTTTATGTGCCTAAACAAGCAAAAGGCACTAAGTTCTACCACAAGTTCATAGCCATAGTAAACCGTATTATTATCCGAATAAGGTTGATTGCTTAATTATTTTTCAGTAATTAGTGAGTTTTGCTTGTCACCTGACGATATTTACTTACATGAATTTACGTTTGAATATTATGTTTGAACACTTGGCCCAATATGACGCATGACATATAAATGACGACACAACCGGTTTATTATTAGTCTGCTTATTACCAAAATGATCCAAACCACTGAATAAATAATGATGGATTATGAATGAATAATAATATAATAATATATGGTATTCATGGATAAGTATAATCTATGTATTATCATTTGATATTCACTAGTTACTTATCGGAGAAGGAAGGCACAGTGGAGATGGAGACCGAATGTATCCGAGAAGAAATTTATAGTTGTAAACTTGTAAATGAAGTCCCCAACCAACATTGCCCCATGAATTTATTTATGCGAAAATAAATCAATGTTTCTTCCCGATTTTTTCCAAAATGGGAATCTATAGTTTTATTAAAAACTGGTGGATTGTTGTTATGAAGGTTTTATTGTAAGGTTTTTGCATAAGAATGGATGCTTTCCGTACATAGTACCTAAAATACCGTCAGTCTTTTGTGTCTGTCTCATCCTATAATTCGTATAATATGCGTTATAATAAATGCTTATCATAATACGAGTATGGCATTTGGAAGACCGCCATCTACAATAAAGCTATCAAGTGGCTATCCACGACCTTCCTAATATTTAAGTACCTTTGTTACGTATCTCTGTTTGGTCCTATGGGAGACTGGTAGAAAATACTATGCACCATTTGCAAATTATAATATTTTATGTGCAATGAAGTTAATATTTTGGGTATTAATTGTATCGAGCGAAATGTCATAATTCGTGTATCGGAAAGCTTATAAATTAAAGATAATATCAAGAACTACATATATTTTTTCCACGTCTACGAATATCAACGTCTCTTAGAAAAATATGATCAATTGATCATAATATAAGGAGATTTTTCGCCTTCCAGCTCAGGGAAACGCCTTAAATACTACGGCAAATACTAGAATACTATAAGATAAACCAATTCATAGCTGTCGGCGTCGTTTAAAGTCATATTACATAGAAGGTAGGATCCTATAGAAGTGGCCTACCGCGTGCACCCGTGAGGGACAGAACATACGCAATGCGACAATATGATTGGTCGAGTAGATTTATAGCCCACCATAAACCATACAAATTTACGGTAGGGAATATAAAAAAAAGTGAGACTGTAACAAGGACAAACAATAATAACGCTTTCTCTGCTACTCCTTCTAAAAGATACATAAGACTATCTCGTTCTGACAGTTCCCCCCACCACTCATGCTAATCCCGTTTTATACTAGATTCATGTCATATGTGTTTATTTTCGAGGGTAGTATGCAATCGGACATCATTGTGTATTGCCGTGTTCCTAAGCCTATTTGTTTTACATGATAGTTGCAATTTTGTTTAGGAATTAAGAAATGGAAGTGTTTGCACCTGAAACCTACGATTTATATCCAAAAATCAATAATAGTGAAACTTCCCAAGATATAATTCCATATTCATCTGAAAAGGTAAGTAGGTACTTACCTACTGTAATTTACGAATTTGACTATCGTGTATCTTAACCCTTCATCAATAATTATTTTGACATGACTTATTTACTTAATTATTATTAAGTACTTATTACAGTTAATACTTTCATTAATACAATATTTGTCCATTTTCGTTATAATTTTTTTTTTATTTTTTATTAGCCAATTTTGGTGTCCCACTGCTGGGCAAAGGCCTCCCCTCGTTTTCTCCACTCGACCCTGTCATCGCCATTTTCCCACCATTTGGGGTAGAATGCGTCCATGCATACGTGCGTGTTCGTTATAATAATGTGGACAATCATTAAACGTCCAATAAGTAGGTACTGAAGTAAATTTTAAGCGTAATATATTTAAATTAGTTAATTTTCACTCATTCTATTTTATAAGTAGGTAGAATAAGTCGAGGACTGGACGTCTAATAAATATGTGGTTACACGCACAGGGAGTTATTGATTTTTATTTTTACCGACCGCTTATTTAATAGAGGACATTTTGCGTTTTGATAAGACCACTACAAATAAATAAATAAATAAATATTATTATAATATGACCTAGGTACATGATATCTCGATCACTATTATAACTGTTTTAATTTATTTCGAATGACAGATTTTTCGTCTGTCTTCCATAATGGATTTGTGTAACAAAAAAAACTGGCCAAGTTCGAGTTAGACTCGCGCACGAAGGGTTCCGTACCATTACGCAAAAAACCGGCCAAGTGCGAGTCGGACTCGCGTTCCAAAATATAATACATTACAAAATTTAAACAATGTATTTTTTATGTGAAACGTGAGTTACGTAAGTGAAATGTTTTTAGGGGTCGGTCCGTAGGGGTCGGATCAAAAACAAAGTAATTAAGTCCGACTCACGCTTGACTGCACATTTCTACCCAGGTAGCAAAATGACGTCAAATGACGTCAGCGACGTCGTAATGACGTAATAATGCCGTCATTATGACGTCGCTGACGTCATTTTACGTCATTTTGCTACCTGGGTAATAGGTTTCTATAGATAAAGATCTATTTTGCGTGTTTTTTTCAAAATTTAGACCCAGTAGTTTCGGAGATAAAGGTATCGGCGGTAAATTTTTGCCTATTTTCTTAAAAAACTTCTAAATTGTTTATCCTAAAATTATAAAAAAAATATCTGAGATTCTCACAATGAGCTCTTTCATTTGATATGTAACACGATATAGTTTGAAAGACTTTATTTTTTAATTTTCTCATTTACCCCCCAAAAGTGGCCTCTACGTTTAAAATTCATTTGTTTACGTTACATTTCCGTCTTTGGGTCACAAACTTACATATGTATACCAAATTTCAACTTAATTGGTCCAGTAGTTTCGAAGAAAATAGGCTGTGACAGACGGACAGACAGACAGACAGACAGACAGACGCACGAGTGATCCTATATGGGTTACGTTTTTTCCTTTTGAGGTACGGAATCCTAAAAACGGGTAAAAAAACGTTTGTTGTATGGGAGCCCCACTTAATTATTTATATTATTCTGTTTTTAGTATTTGTTGTTTTAGCGGCATCAGAAATACATCATCTGTGAAAATTTCAACTGTCTAGCTATCACGGTTCATGAGATACAGCCTGGTGACAGACGGACAGACAGGCAGTCAGACAGGGGAGTCTTAGTAATAGGGTCCCGTTTTTACCCTTTGGGTACGGAACCCTAAAAACATGTTGTAACGGCACTATTCTTTTAATATCCAGAGGTGTCACAATCATGTGCGTTGTATTGTAAATACCTAGTGACAAAACCTCGACGTTCCTTTTTTGAAGAATTAACCCCATACTGTAATCGGGTCAAAAACGTTCCGGAATTACTAAATTACTTATTTTCTTGACCAAAATTATCTAAAATTCAATACGTTATTAACCGAATTAACGGAGTTGAGAATTCTCAAAAGAAATTAAATTTCAATTATAACTAAGGAAAAGAATTCGGACTTCCAAGAAAGAAAAGTGGGAAACATAATAAATTACAGAAGTGTATCGAAAAAAATCTATTTGAGTGACACGTGGAAGACAAATCCTTTTACACGTGTTGTTTCTGTTCTACGTGAAATAATGTTTACATTGTCAGACGAATGTAGCTAGATAAACATTCAGTAAATCAATAATAGGTAGGTACAGGTCAATACAAAAGGATCACTGATTAGTATGGCAAAAATGTATCAGCTGAGTATGAGGTCACCAAAATAATAACATTGTCCAATCTACTACTCAATCTATCTGGGGCCGTAGCACATAATAAAATAATAGTACTACCGTACAGAAAGGAAACTTCCTACAAAACCGAAGTTTGACAGCGGTTCAGGGTCGAATCATGCTATCCCTTCCTAATATATGGTAATATCCAAGGGCCTAACACTCTTTGATAGAGAAAGATAGTCTTATTGCGATTCCTATAAGAGGAAAGAAAAAATAGTGCCATGCTTTGTCCTTATCACCGACCGGGTGGCATTATAGGTAGGAGGCGATGGCGAAATACCGAAATTTATAAGGGTGAAAGAGAAAAAATCCTATGTTGCCCAAATTTTATATGAATTCACATAAAAAATAAATTGTTTCAATTGTGTAATGTACGGAACCCTTGGAACGCGAGTCCGACTCGCACTTGGCCGGTTTTTCCTTTTGAGGTACGGAACCCTAAAAAGGCGGAACTTTTGAACTTGTCGAGTAGGCTACTTGGACATTTGTCGCTTGGATTTTTAATTCGTCCCTTGAATTTGTACTAAAATGATTCGATTGCCCCATTGGGGACTGTAGTGTTTAGGTAGGATTAGAGCAGATCCTACAGGTACCCTACCTAGTTCAATGAAGCTGTAACTCTTGTATCTGGAATTATAAAACAGACTTTTACCTTACTCAACCATACTTGCCTAGTTACCCAAGGATGCGTTTTGTTGGCGGCGAGGGATCTGCTCGGAACTGTAAAATTTTTGTTCTAACTGACAGGCCGATATCGTCCGGCGGACTGATAGTCAGTGCAGGCCCCTTTACACCGCTTTATGTAATTAGACTAAGGCAGTACAAGGGGTGGGAGACGAATGGTGATCAATCGGGCTCTCAACGATCAGTAATTCATACAAGCGATGACAACACAAGGCTTGGGAAAAATGTACATTGTACATTCATGGGACGGCTCATGTGTGCGAGCGGGACATCGCTATATACGCGCATAGTGCTGTCACGCTCATGCACCGAAGCCACGTTCGAAGTGTGGATAACCGTGTTATACATAATTTTTGACTCGCTTATGATTTCTGTTTGTTTCGGCATGTATCAGATAATATAATAACCACAAATTTACAGAATAAAAACACTTTTCGTTTTGAATTACCTACTTATATTTAAAAATTATCAATTATCAAAATAATAAACATTTTTATAATTTAACAACAATTTCTTTCCCACCACCCATAACCACTATTAAGTGTAATCCGTAAGCGCCACTTGCACCATCCCACTAACCCGGAGTTAACCGGTTAAACCTGGAGCTACCATTGTTACCAGTACAATTTGACACTGGGTTAACAGTTCAACCGCTAACCTCGGGTCAGTGGGATGGTGCAAGTGGCCCTAAGAAAAAAAAAACTGTAAATAATAGCTCATTTTTATTGATTACTCGTAGGTAGCTTTAAATCTATCCAAAGCATAGATTCTGAATTGAATTCAACACAAAAGATTTGTTTGTTATGTGTGGTGGAGCTTTATCAGACGGTGCATGGCCACTTCACAAAAAGCGAGTCACGCGATACCGAAAATAATATGAAATGGCCACGCTGACTTTGCTTGTTATATTATGAATTAATTTTGAGAAAAGGACGTTTTGTTTCAGGATCCCTTTAATTCCGCACGAGTGGGACTTCTGAAAAGACGCAAACCTCTCGATAAAGGTAAAAAAATCGTCAAGTGTTAGGTTTGCTGAAATTGCGTAGTGAGGGTTCCAAATTTACATTTCCCGAAAATATTCCCAACGAGTAAAGTATCGGGAATTTCTCTAAGAACAAATTAATTTATCTTCTATGAAAATATTTGAATTTGTATTTTTTCAAGTAGACACACTACTATTGGAATTGGATACATCTTATGAGCATAATTGTGCGCATTACCAACGAACGACGTATGCTACGGAGAATCACGTTAGTACTCATCAGGTACGGGACCCTAAAAAAGAAAATGTTGTTCATTAACAAAATAAATTTCTTTTTATTGGAAACTAAAGTCAAGGTCCCCGATTTAATATTTATGAATTTTTACTTAAAGAAAAGTGTGAAAGGGAACCAAAAAGAAAACCAAGTTAACACACAGGTAAATAAAAACCGACTTTCTAAAGATAATTACCTACAGTTTAAAACTTTGCAAGGAAAAACCTTGGTTACCAGTACAATTTGACACTGGGTTAACGGTTTAACCGGTTAATTTAGTGTCCCGTTACCATGGTGACAACATATACACGGTGGCCAAAAAATAAGTGCATTCCCGTTGCCAAAACCTCCCTGGCAACGGAATTGCACTTATTTTTTGGCCACTCTTTACTTTCAGGAGAAGATAAGAAGGGATTTTAGAAATTAGGTACTTATTTAACTAAAAATAACGGATAATGAAAACACCGATATAATGTGTAATTTGTTTTAATTGAATATTTTCTTACCTATCTACTTTAAAAGTTGTAGTCATACATTTTACAATGGCCTACAAACTTGTCAGTAACATGAGCCTGGTGTGGCTTGTATGGGTAATGATTAAACGAATGACAACTGTTAACTTCAGGAATATTTTAAGCAGTATATATATATATACACACATATATATACATATATATATATATATATATATTCCCTTGCATATACTATCAACTCTTTACTTCGTCCGCGTAAAACTGATAAAACCTTTCAACCCTATTTTCACCCCACAAGAGGTTGAATTTCAAAAATCCTTCCTCTACAACTTCTGAAAAATACAAATACTAACATGTTTTAGTAGATGGCGCATTAGGGAAATGGCTTATATTTAAATACTACAAAAATGTATGTTTGGTATATTTCAATATGTATCGTGAAATCAGGACTTTTAGAGTTGGTTTTCCTCTGGACAACTAACCGTAACGATGGCAACGAGTGACACTAAAAGTTGATTCAAGCGCCTACTTAAAAATATGTAAAATATGTTTAAAATGTGTGTTAATAGTTTGATTCTTTTCAAACCTTAATCTAATGTTCAGCAGACGCGTTACTCGCCGTGAAGCTTGGTCCAGCTGTTCTGGAAGCGCAGGTGACATTGACGAAGGGAGACGAGGATCCAGCTCATGACAGTCCAGCGCTGGTCGCTACAAGGGAAAAAGGTGATATATTTACTTTCCCTAGTACTGTCAGATTCAAAAGTAACGTATCAGACTTTGTGTCAAAAGTATCATTTTCTTATAGCGTAACAAAAAGAGATATGTAACCTTGAATGTGGAACGATTAGACTTTAGCAGATACTTTTGAACGCGACCTGTATGTAGGTATAGATTGCCTCCATTTAGAAGAGTATTCCAGGGTGACGGATAAGTACTTTTGGCGCGTTGTTTCATACGCTACTGATGCCGACTAAGTATATGTTTCCAAGATCCAAACCCTTATCAATCTCAAAAGTATGACTCCATCTGGCAGAACAAAAGCATGATAGGGACAAGTCATCAAGTAGTTTATTTCCTCCTCCATTTTTAGGGTTCCGTACCCAAAGGGTAAAAACGGGACCCTATTACTATAAGACTTCGATGTCTTGTCTGTCTGTCTGTCTGTCTGTCCGTCTGTCACCACCCAGGTAGCAAAATGACGTCAAATGATGTCAGCGACGTCATAATGACGTAATAATGCCGTCATTATGACGTCGCTGACGTCATTTTACGTCATTTTGCTACCTGGGCAGGCTGTATCTCATGAACCGTGATAGCTAGACAGTTGAAATTTTCACAGATGATGTATTTCTGTTGTCGCTATAACAACAAATACTAAAAACAGAATAAAATAAATATTTAAGTGGGGCTCCCATACAACAAACGTGATTTTTTGCGTAATGGTACGGAACCCTTCGTGCGCCAGTCCGTTGAGCTGGTGGGTTGTAGGGCAATAGGGTATTTGACTACTAGTCAAATCAGTTTCTTTTTTCGAACTGTCAAAACGATTTTGCTACTATGGAATTTATATGAAACACTAGCATGTGACGTCACAATCAAATTACCTACTCTTTATAGTTTCATACGGGTTTTAAAATAGAATTTGTGTCTAAAAATAACTGCTGTCTATGTTTCTCTATTAATCTTCTGGTGCTTTATTTCATGCATGGTGTAAAATAATTTATTTTAAATACAGTTAAATACCCTATAATAAACCAAAACAATAAGAAAACACTCACAGACCAAATGAAATCGACTCGAGAACGCTTATAATAGGAGAGCAATTTATTTGTCTTTCTTAGTTTTATTTTTATGTTTTAAATTAATAATTTTTCATGAATGTCCATAAAATTATAATCACTTCATGCTTTTGCTGGACTATACCCAAACGGTTCGTATAGGTATATATGTTCAATTGGGGTAAACCAAAATACGATAGTTAGGTAGGTATCTGAATTTGAAACCTTATAATGTAATTCAAATTTAGTTTCAATAAACCTTGACTGTTTGGCAATTATGATTGACAATGGGGTGGGAAGACTGGGAAGGTAACGATAGGTATCACAGTACTTAAGTAAGTACATGAATTATTAAACGATATACATATAGGTATATCATAATTATTATAATTACTCCTTATTGAACTTGGCCATTGAAATTAATATTAATTTACGAAATCCTTGTTAAATTAGTAAGATGAATATTTTAAAATATAAAAAATATGTATCTAACTGATATATAAATTTGTAGTTACTTACTCGTAATAGCTAAGTTTATGACAATGTCTTTTATAATATAAAAATTTAAGCGTCATATGTAAAATAGAGGCAGGTGCCCCACCGGCAGCGATCAGCGAGTATAAATAATTTTTAAGAAAAAAAAAACCGACTTCAATGGGGGATGCCGCTGAAAGTTTACTTATTGTTGATGGTGCACTCTTAGATTCCAGACAATGAAATGAAAAAGACAGCATATTTTGCCTAATTATCCTAATCCATCTTTTGCCTAATTTTTATAATATTGCCTAATAATGTAGAAAAGGGAGGTAAAACCACCCACTTTTCTAGTAGCATTTCGTTTTTGTAAGGGACGCAGTTCTAACCTAACCTAACCTACTTTTCTGATAGCATTTCGTTTCTGTAAGGGTCACAGTTCTAACCTAACATAACCCACTTTTCTAGTAGCATTTCCGGGTCCAGATCTGGGTCCGGATCCGAGTCCGGGTCCGTGTCCGGGTCCAAGTTTGGGTCAGAGTTCGGTCCGGGTCCGGATCCGAGTAGGGGTCCATGTCCAGACCCGGGTCCGGGTCCGAGTCCGGGTCCAAGTTTGGGTCTGGGTCCATAAGGAAGAGAACAAATCGCCAAACGTGAACTATGTGTCATTGAAGAATTCCATTCCGATCATCATCAGCAGTTCCACTTCATCAAATGTCACTTTTTTAATTGTAAATGCTGGATTTGTTGATGAAAACACAAAAATCACAATATGTATGCCTTTCACATTTAAGGAGTTCCCTCTGTTCCTTATGGGTCTCATCATCAGAACTCGAGCTTGACAAAAATATGTCTTAAAAACTTAAGTTGCTTAAGAAACATAAAGAAGAGGACAAATCTCCAAACGTAAACTATGCGTCATTAAAGAGTTCCATTCTGATCATCATCAGCAGTTCCACTTCATCAAATGTCACTTTTTTAAATGTAAATGCTGGATTTGTTGATAAAAATACAAAAATCACTATATGTATGCCTTTCACATTTGAGGAGTTCCCTCGATTCCTCATGGATCCCATCATCAGAACTCGAGCTTGACAAAAATGTTTCTTGAAAACCTAACTTGCTTAACAAACATAACGAAGAGGACAAATCGCCAAACGTGAACTATGCGTCATTGAAGAGTTCCGTTCTGATCATCATCAGCAGTTCCACTTCATCAAATGTCACTTTTTTAAATGTAAGTGCTTGATTTGTTGATAAAAATACTAAAATCACTATATGTATGCCTTTAACATTTGAGGAGTTCCCTCGATTCCTCATGGATCCCATCACGAGAACGGCGTTTTGGCAGAAATGGGACCAATCTGAATGTATATACTTACAATCAAAAAAAGAATTTTCAAAATCGGTCCAGAAATGACGGAGTTATGGAGTAACAAACATAAAAAAAAACAACCGAATTGATAACCTCCTCCTTTTGAAATCTTGAAGTCGGTTAAAAATAGTAACCTCATGCACTACGTTCGGCCGTCTATATTTCATATTTCTATGGTCTAAATGCATTCGACCTGTAGCCCCTAACTTCCCAGCCTCTGTCGTAATACTAGTAATGTACTATTTAAACTCTTGGCCTGAAATTGCACTCCGTGATACCATGCAATTTGTCCAATACGTAAATACGATGACCAATATTGAATTCGTTATTTAGAATTCAATATTATATATTAATATTGGTCGCCGGTATTTATTTCATTTCAATTAGCCCGTTATTTAGGGCTAATTGAAATGAAATAAATACCGGCGATAGAAACGAAACAAAAAGTATGATTCGCAACCTCCAAAAGCGATTAATATAGGTATGTACTATTGTTAAAATATTTCAAAGGAAATATTTTTGCTTGTCGCTTTTTGTTTTTGTTTCAGCACTTGGTTTTTAATATTAATTGTTACTAACAATTATGGGCCATTTTTGTCTTTTCAAATAAATAAATTGAATTGAATTGAATTAAAAACAAGATAGGGAGCTGCTGGGTTAACCGCGTGTATTGTTGACAGATGGGCGATGCTACCCGAGTTACGAGGAAGTGATGTCGATGCAGCAGGCGGCGCTGCTGGGGCTGACGCCGCAGCAACTCGTGCTGCTCATGGCGTTCGTTGACACACTACGTCGTCAGCGTCAGCGCTCACAAAAACACATGGTTAGTGTACGGTGTACGAGTCGATTTATGAGAGCTGTGTTTATTGAAAGAGGCAGTAGACGAATTGTAGGTTTTTGAGGGAGTAAAGCAGGCGAGTGGTAGAATAGTCAGGCGAGCACCTTGACTGATTTTACTCTGGTGTTAAGTAGTTGTATAAAGTGAATGTTAAGCAAGCTTTTGTGAGATAATTAAAGAGTCGTATGTCTCATAACTTTGACAGTAAATTTTAAATGTAACCTACAGTTGATATTCGTGCGAGACATGTCAAACGGTATCACCATATTGGTATGAAAAGTTCCTACGAATCAAAGCATTTTTGCAATTGTGTGAAATATTTTAACGTACCTACGAATGTGTGAGTTTGGCGACATTGGTTTTCATACTTAAAAGCAAATGCCACTTCAGTAACAGCCTATTTTAAATTTCAGGAATGCGCGTTTTGCAAGAACAATGGCTCCCCAGCTTCTTGGTATGGGTCCCACATATTACGCGATCGCAGACGCGTGCGTTGTCCCGTGCTGCGCGCGTTGCGCTGCCCGCGCTGTGGCGCCACCGGTGACAAGGCGCACACGCCTAAATACTGTCCCGAAAATCTTTTCTCTGGTACGTTACTTCTACTCTTAAGATCGTCTTGTATTTTTTGAAATAATGTGTCACTGAAATCCTTGTACGGCTCGTGGGCCAGTCATTTTTAGCCTAAAAAGAGGGTCAACCTCTGAATGAGAGATAATAAGCTGGAAACTCGTATGTGACCTTCGTTATGACGTATTTAATGGTTCTCTTAAAAATCTACGCATAGATCGTGTGCGTGTCAGAAGACCCATCCCAATTGATGGAAACCTAAACCTTACAAATGTTTTCATGAGAAGGAACTTGTGACAAATGTGTATTTTAGGGCCGCAAAATTTCATTGCGTACCTAACTAAATTATTTTTCCCTAAGTAATTGATTACATAAAACATTCCTAATTAAATTTTGTTTTGTTACAGATTCTTGGAGTTGGCCTTGAAGAGGGTTGTCTTTTAAATATCAGGGGCAGGGTTACACGATGGTAGCGTTTTTCTGAAAATAAATTCCATTTTAAGAAGGTACCTGTTCTGTTTTACCTTTAAAGTGTTTTATTTATTTCACAAAATATTCAAAACGATCCGACGGTAAAGGAAGATTTGTCAATTTGAATTCGAGGACTCTGCGTGTCGTTTAAAGTATTTAATTAAAGATTTATCATGAAACTAATCCAATCACTAGAAGTTATTTCGGTAATTATCTCTAAATGGTCATTTTATTTTACGAATAGACCTTCTATTCTCGTTTATGATAAAGAAAATAATGTTATTCTACCTACTACTTTAATAAATATAGGTAATAAGATAACAATACAAAATATTGTTTATAAAATGAATAAGCATTTGGAATAAATATCTGATTACGAATTTAAGATCAACATTTTTGTGGATAAGAATGTATACTAATGTAGGTAGGTACCTTTAATAATAGGTATATGTACTTATATCCCTATTATAGCTATGATTTTGTATATTTTTTCTAAACATAGCATAATATGCAGAAGGTATGAACTATGAAGGAATACGAATCGTTTTGATAAATTTAACCTTAATTCAAAAGAGAGACATATACCTATTATGAGCTGTAATTTTAGTTGCTTACACTAATCATCCTATAAAATATTAGCGAACGTACTATCGTAATCAGCGATTGATTATCAATCGCTGCTCGTAATACGGCTAATAAAACTAGTCATGAGGTCTCCAAAAAAAATACAAAAATGTTGGTAGGTTTACACCAAACGTTATAATTACGTACTTTTTTTTTATACCACGTCGGTGGCAATTAAGCATACGGCCCGCCTGATGGTAAGCAGTTACCGTAGCCTATGGACGCCTGCAACACCGAAAATATTACACGCGCGTTGCCGACCCTTTAAAAACCTGTACACTCCTTTTTTGAAGAACCCCATACTGTAGCCCCTCGGGAAAACCTCGGCAGAGAGCTCATTCCACAGCCGAAGCGTACGCGGGAGGAAATTCCTCTTAAACCGCACGGTACGCGACCATTTAGGTGCTAGGGTGTGAGGATGAACACCCTGCCGATGGCGAGCGGTGCGGTGATAGAAAGCGGCCGTTGGCATCATGTCAAACAATTCTTCAGAGCACAGCCCATTGTACAAGCGGTAGAACACACACAAGGAGGCGAAGTCTCTCCTAAGACTTAAAGGTTCAATACCGCTTGTGAGTTTGGGATCGTCGACGATTCGTACAGCGCGCCTTTGGACTGAGTCGAAGGGTCCAAGCTGGCATCCAGGTGCTCCTGCCCAAAGGTGACAGCAGTACTCCATATTCTGGTCTGACTTGCGATTTATATAGCAGCAGTCTTTGCCCCGGAGTAAATTACGTACTACACAAACTAAACGATACATATGAAACAAACTAAATAATTGGCCAAGCCCGAGTCAAAGAGGCATTTAGTGTTCCGTGCGCATGATTTGTTAGATAATTTTCACAAACGCATTTTTTCTGAGTAGCGAATTTTCACATTGCGGTTTTTCACGATCGCAAATTTCTTTATTCGTCTTTGTTGATGTATCGATTTTTCATGAAGCGCTTTAAAATGTTCGCGCGTTTCTTATTTTACCAGTAGATTATTTTATCAGTCGCATATATTTTAAGCAGCATTAGGCAACCCACGCCTTATTTCGACGAAGCTCCGCTTCGCGGGGCTCCTATTTCTAGGCGGTCTGCCCTTCGGGCATCTGAAGATATCTAACGAACCTAACCTACCTACCTATTAATGTGTAATAACATGGACAGTGGACACTAAGGGGTAATGATTTGTTAGAATAGTTATTTCGAGTAAAATATCTAACAAACCGCAGTATTATACTGATAATAGTTGCGAATAATAAAATAATCTACTGGTATAAAATAAGAGAAAAAAATAAACGTGAACATTATAAAACGCTTCATGAAAAATCGCTACATGAAAAAAGACAAATAAATTTGCAATAGTAAAAACCGCGAATTGAAAATTCGCTCCTCAGAAAAAATGATTTTGTGAAAATTATCTAACAAGTCATGATCATTAGTATTTTATGGTTCACCATTATAGCTCGGTATTCTATACTGCTTCAATTTGAATTAAATTTAGAACTTATTATTTTGATTTGATTTTGTATCTAGTTCCATGCCATATATATATATAGACTTTAATATTATTTAGAACTGCTAAAAATGTAGTTCGTCTAAGCTAACAAAGTGAGAGAGTGTATGTAAGTAGTGTAAAAAACAGATAAATGTCATATTTTCATAGAAATTAGACATTAATGATGACATAGTGACTATGGATGGTATAGAAAGGATGCCCATCTCTTATGGCAGAATTGTTGAAAAAGTGACCGCTTTCAGCTCTAAATAATAGTTCCTAATCTCTCCGGTGGCGCTAGTTAGGCTCTGGGACACGAGTATAACATAAACCAACAAATAACCCGACCAAATTACGTAGGTTGTTTTTGGTAGTATTTCGGTGTATGGTGGCGCCGCCTAATTACTGTTTTTTGATGGACACTTATCATACATAGAGATTTGGCTCCTTTATATAGTCTCCATGATAGTGACACTCGGACTCTATCAATAATCGGACGTAGTTTAGGGAAAAGGATCTAATCCACAATTTGTAAAAAAAAATATGTTTCTTTCAAACAGAAAATCAGATAATTTAAATGTCATATTTTATGGATGAATCCTTTTCGCTAAAGTACGTTCACTTGATGCTGAATTCAGTCCGAGTTTTTATAATTAAGTTCTTATAATGTTTTATAACAATATAAACCGCATTAATGTGTTTACTCTACTTAAGCTGTCAAAAAAGTATAAGTTATGAGTAAGTTATTTATATTTTCTGCAAGTCTTGAATTTAGGACGAGGAAAAATATATAATATTATCGTGTTTTTCACAGAATTTAAAAAAGAAAATCTTTTCCATTATTGTTTTTAAAAGAAAAAAATATTTTAGTAGAACTTGGATTCATGAGTACCAAATCTTAACTAATTTTTTTGTCGCTGGCTCTAAAGTTGACGAAATATACTGCCCGATTCGAACTTTAAGATACGTCAAATATTACGACTAGATACGATATGGATTAGATATGTCAGTGTCAAAAGTGACGTTTGTTCAAACAAAAATGTATCTTAATATAATCGTAATATTTGACCTATCTTAAAGTTCGAATAGGGCCGATAAAGTGAGCCGATCTCTCAAACAAGTTTGAACAACATCGGCTTAATTTTGTCAACTTTACCTGTTTCCAAAAACTAGAATAATTTTTTTAACTGTCATATACTATAGGTCTTCCAAGATTATTTTCACGTAACAGAACGGGATCTGGTTGCTGCTCTCAGAGATCCTTTCAAAAATACATATACATACTGTATACAATTATACACAAATGTCATCGTACTTAATGCAAAGGGATATTGTGTATATTGTTTTGACGAATTAGATACTCTCTAATAAATATTAAATGACATTGTTATCTCTATACGTCTTACTAACTCTATGTGCTTTATTGTGTAAAAAAACAAAACGACAGTAAAGAATGGAATTCTTAATTAAAAAATTTAAAGTTAATAAATATGATTCTTTTTGAGCACATCGTCGCTATACTTACTCAACCTCATATCTGCATCAATCATTTGATGGAAATGTCGCTTTTCTTTCATTCCGAATACGGGTGTTTTTGTCATCAAATGAGTGTTGCAGATACGAGGTTGAGTAAGTATAGCGGCGACATTGAGATAGTCCATTGGTTGGAAAGCCCGTTCAAAATTTAAGCTTATTTGCATTATAACAAGGTTGTATTTTGTAGATCTTTTTTTCCGTCATTCGTTTAGTGAAAAATGAAATAACCTACAAAAATAAGCAAGTTGAATTAAACTTTGTGTCACTCACATAAGTCATTAATTTAAATGCCAAAGTTTTAAGTAAAGATCTTTCTCGCTAAAACGACTTCCTAATATGAAATTACCAGTCTAAGAAGCTGATCCAAGCTAGTAACTTAACCTAAGTAACCAGAATAAGAATAAGTTTATTGTTTACCGTGTCAAACATGATGTTAAAATGATACATAGTACATAGTACCAACCCTTTTCGGGTATACAATATTTTTCATAATTACAATATTATATACATCATCACTTATATTTATAATAAGTACATCTATAATTAATTGTACATCTATAATATTCGCTCCCGAAACTATTAATACAAACTTTTCAAAAACGGTGTAAGTAATCAGTTTTCGTCTATTTTAATATAATGCCCTTTTTACCAAGTTTCAAGTTCCTAGCTTAAAAGAAAATTTGTACCACATATAAACTTACATCCCCTTTTTAACCCCTTTAGGGGTTGAATTTTTAAGAACGTTGAAATAACTTTTTTGGAATCTTATACAATGCCTTTCTAGGAAGTTTCAAAGTATTTGTAATGGATTCAAACTTTCAACCCTTTTTTAACCCATTTAGGGGATGAACTTTAAAAACGCTGAAATCACTTTTCTTGTATTTTAATAATATGCCTTTATACGAAGTTTCAAGTCCCGCACTCAAAAAAAATTATGATCTCCATACAAACTTCCAACCCCTTTTTCACCACTATACGGAATGAATTTTGAAAAACCCCTTCTTAGTGGATACTAACGTCATAAAAGCTACCTATTGTGAAAAATTCAGCTCTCTAGGTCCAACGGTTTGGGCTGGGCGTTGATTTAAGTGAGTCAGTCAGTCAGTCAGGACTTTTACGTTTATATATATAGATATATCGTTGTCTGAGTACCCATAACACAAGCCTTACCGTGGGACTTAGTCAATCTGTGTAAGAATGTCCTATAATATTTATTTATTTATAAATAGATTGCCGACGAAACTGATATGTACAATACAATGTCCTTTACGCTCCCTATTTTCCGGTTTCTTCGTATAACAAATTAACCCTATAGGAGTTCACTCCCACGGTCAAGTCAATGTAATCATTCAAGGAATCAATAGGCCCATGTACTTAACCCATTTCAAAAAAAGGGAGGAACGTGTATCTTGATACAATAATCCGTAAATTGGACCAATTTAGCGCCTGGAAATATCCTCATTGGAATTAGAACTGTGGCATGCGTAACGGTTTGGCCACTAATACAAGCGCTAGCGTATAAGGCTGCCTTTACACTGAGGAGGAGATGAGAGGAGACGTGCGAATCAACCAGCATTGGTTCTAATCCACCGGAGCGGAGAAGGGAACCAATGCTATGGGTTGATTCCCGCACGTCTCCTCTCGTCTCCATCTCAGTGGAAAGGCAGCCTAAGCAGCGAGCGGTGAGATTACAAGAGTAGAAGCAAAATATCGGATCACGGCGTGCTATTCCCTCTCGAGTTAACTCGCCGTTTATAGCTGTCTGTCGGCAGCCCAATGTTGTGGCCCACCAGTATCGTTGGGTGTAGTCAATCCAGAGCTAAGGATAGACTGGTGGCAACTGGCAACTGCCAGTTAAAAAGGGGTTCACGTTAGAATTCAAGTCGAGGGGTTAGAAGGGGTATTGCATGTAAGTGCGACCACGAGTGTGCGATGCACGATTGTGCGACATATTTCTTTTAACGACACTGCAATTCTGCGAAGTGATCTCCGGCAGTATCTTTGAACGAAGTTAAATTGTGCGACATATACCTATATGTACGGCTCGACAATACTTCTGAAAGCAAAAAGCGTAGGCAGGTACGTAGGTTAGGTTGGTTAGGTAGTTTCTGATACCCGAAGGGCAAACCGCCCTGAAATAGGAGCCCCGCGAAGCGGGGCTCTGTCTAGTTAGTTGTGAAATAAAAAATGTTTTTGGAAAATGGGACCACGGTAAAAACGCGAATATTTCGCACAAACGATGGTTCGCTCAAACGGCACATCGTATAGTCGTGCATCGCCTTATAATTTTTCGCACGAACAATAGTTCCCACAAATGACATGTCGTACAAACGTACATCGCCTAATCATACTTCGCACTAATAATACTTCGCACGAGCGTGTGTCGCACTCCAGTAGTAAACCCGGTTAGAAGAACTAAATGGCGCATTTATTACTGACCAGTGTGGCTACCACCAGTAATATAGACACTGACATAAACGCTATAGCGTGAACATGACTTACTTTCTATGCATCTCGCTCGTACTGACATATTAGTGCGAGCGAGATGTATAGAAAGTAAATTACGGAGACGTTAGCGTATATAATTGATATTATATAATGAAGGCCATACAGTTAACCCAGTCCTACAATTCAAAACAAAAGGAAATACAATACAATGAAGTAGGTACAGGTATACCTCTGTTGCGATTAACAAAGAAAGATCCCTTTGTATACGGAAGCTTGTAATTTAATTATTTGTAAGGGTTGCCACGAAATTCGGCTTATCTTTTAAGCCCACATCGCAAAAATACCGTTGTCACATCAGAAATGAAGACACGTTCAGAATGTTAGATGTCGCTATTTAATTGTGATTGACTGACGTTTGAGTTGCTGATTGTTATTTTTGTTTCAGATACCTATTATTGAGTTATGTTATGAAAATCGTTGTTTGTAACATTCTCTATTTGGGTCAATTTCACCAAACGAGCATCTTTATCTAATTTTAAAATATGATTGATTTAATATAATAAAAATTCAAATGTAATAATTCGTAGAGGAGTCTGAGGAAGACCACGGTAAGAGACTCAGTGGCGCTCTAGCCAGGCAGGCCGCTTCGCTTTCGGCTAAAACGGTAAGCCAGCACGAGTCTCGGTTGCGATCCCAATAATTTTGGAGTGTAGTTTTATTTAGTGGTACCTAATTGTAAAATATTTTATCTGGACTACAGT
The DNA here is from genome assembly GCF_947568885.1 of Cydia strobilella. Taxonomy (NCBI): domain Eukaryota; kingdom Metazoa; phylum Arthropoda; class Insecta; order Lepidoptera; family Tortricidae; genus Cydia; species Cydia strobilella. The sequence goes on from NC_086052.1 coordinate 7,721,796, forward strand.
CCTCTAGCGTATCAATCTGTCAACTTTTAGACCGCGGGCCAGGAACAGATTTCCATGACCAATGAAATGAAAACTCGTGTTCGTTCGCTACTGCGCAAACGATTGGCATCTTGTCTAGGCCCTCTGTAAGTCTGTATTAGAGGTTAGAGGCCTTAAAAAAAAGCTTTTATTTCGGACATTTACATTAGAATTACATATTATTTAAATTAAAAAAAATTAATTAATATTACACTTTAAGCGAGCTAGATGGTCAAATTGATCGCAAACGATTGGTAAGGTGGCTAGGGCCCCAGACCATGCACCAATCGCATTTTAGACACATTGCCGGCTAAGTACCTATATAGATTCAACCATGTTAAACTATTTCAATTATTAGGTCAAATGCCGCAATGTATCAAAAATTGCATGCGATTTTTGCGTTGTGAGTAATTAGTCAGACCAAGCTAAGTTGGCAGCGATTTTGATACCCCAGACGGTGCAAGTGTTAAGCCTCCTCCACACTCGTGCGCGAATTGCGGCGCGAAGCCGCGAACGCGAGTGTGGATCAGCGACTCCACACTCGCGTTCGCGGCTTCGCGCCTCGTAGTCTGGAGCGGGCTTTAATTAAACGTCATAATTTCATAGAAGTTTGTTTAAAAAGTTGTAGTGGTTAACGGCTATGTATGATGAACCCTCGTGAATATCAGCTGCCGCTCCGTTGGTGGGTTGAGGAATGGCAGCAAAAAAAGTGTCAGGTTTTTTTGTGATCGCCTCCCGTTTGATACTTTGTCAGATGATAGTTTAGATGCTATTGTGAATAAACAAAATCGTTAGCCGATTGTACCGCTATGGAAATACCGTCAGCTGGTTGAGCTGGTCACATGAACATGTAAAAAAGAAAATTCTTTTCAGTCATCGGCGTCATCGCCTCCCGTTTGATACTTTGTCAGATGATAGTTTAGATGCTATTGTAATAAAACAAATCGTCAGCCGGTTGTATCGCGTTGGAAAGACCGTGTTACGCGTTTCGGTGGCTGCAGACGGCAGCTGACGTTCACGAGGGTTTATCATTCATAGCCGTTAACCGCTTTACGAGTTTTCGCCCGAGAGGCGATGACTGACGAAATTTGCGCCTGGCTCGCGGTCTATTTACTTCAAGTTCCGCCTTCAGGGGAGAGGGAGAGAAATTAAGGGGCCCACTGACTATCAGTCCGCCGGACGATATCGGCCTGTTAGTTGTTCGGAACTGTCAAATTTTTGTTCTAACTGACAGGCCGATATCGTCCGGCGGACTGATAGTCAGTGGGCCCCTTTAGGGGTGAATTAGCCGCTTACTGACACAGACCGAATTCCACGCGGGCGGAGCCGCGGGCATAGCTAATACACAAATATGACAAGAAATTATTCCATGTAGAAATTTTGTAATTTTGAAAACTTTCTGATGGCACGTCAGAGATACTCGTGTTATTTTGGGTAGTTAACACGTGTAACGATTATAATTAAATTAAAACATCTACGGAATGAAGTTACCTAATATGTGAGTAGAATATGATCATTATTATTACCTTAATTAATTTATAACTTAGACACAAGGCGGTATCCAAGGTGCGCCGGATCAAAGATTCTAATTTTTTAATGGATTAGAATGGATCCCATACGGAAGAAGCATTTTCGTTTGAAAGTTGATTTATTTGATACTAGCTTCTGCTCGCGACTTCGCCTGCGTGAAATGATGATGATTATATTGATGATTGATAAAAACATAGAGTAACTTATACTAGAGCGGTACTGTCATAGTAAATTTTGTAACCCCAGTAAATTCACTGCCATCTGTCGACACACTTTAAAACTAAAATTGAAGATTTGTAAAAATACGATAAAATGTATTTAAATATAGATAAATGATTTTTTTTATTTGCATTAATTATTTTGATGATTTTGACCCATGTTCTTTCACTGATGCGTTAAAATTGTTAAATAACAAACGAAACCGTCAACGCCATCTATACGACTGTAGGCCAAAACTAGTAGCGCCGTCTGAACGAGAATCAAATTTTCTTGATTTTCGAGGCACGTTTTTTCCTTAGACTGTATCCATCTATTACGGAGTTATATCTATCTTTGATAAAAACTACCCTATGTCCTTCCTCGAGTTTCAAATTATCTCCATATAAAATTTCTTCTAAATCGGTTTAGCGGTTTAAGCGTGAAGAGGTAACAGGCAGACAGACATACAGGCAGAAGTTACTTTAGCATTTATAATATTAGTAGAGATACTAGAGATTTATCATGTCGTTTTGACATTTCAAATAATAACTTTAACTTTAAGCTTTGAATCCGTCTAAAAGCTAAACATATGTGGCAATCGTGTGATTTCTTTACCTAAATAGCTCGACAGTCACTAGTTTATCAAGGACCCTTCCTTGATCGAATTAAGTTTTCCCTGAAAATTTGGATATCCGTTCCTATATAGTTGCCAGCAGTGTTGGCCGAAATGTTAATGCAATTAACCATTTACCAGAACAAATAGAACCGTAAACTGTAACCGTCCGTTACGGTTTACGGTTCAATTTGTACTGGTTAAGAGCCAACAGGAGGTGAGCCCGGGTTCAATTTTGAGATTTCAAGTTGAATATCGCCGTCGCTCTGACGGGGGCGGTACCGCGTAGCTAGGGACTATTCCAGTGTGTGTGGTGCACGCACACAGACGCGAACGCATTTTGCGCTCCTCGCCGGCCTCCGCTGGCCATGGCCGGCCCGCTACGCTACGCTATAGCTATGCATACCAAATACCACGCAACACACCACCCAGTTCTTTTCTTACTTTATTCTTCGATTTGAACTCGTTCGCTCGCTACCACCACTAAGCGTTTGCTTATTCCCTGTTATTGTGGTTAACTCCTTGATTTTAAGTAACTGAATTCAATATCCTTCTACAACCTGCAATCTAATTAACATTTCGAGGTACAGAAGGGTAAAAAAACATGACATAACATGGACATACAAGAAAACATTGTTGTATAAAAACATACAAGATAACGGCTGTTAAATTAATTCAATTAAATATTTTTTAAATATAAACAAAAATATTAAATTATAGTCGTAAGTATTTTAAAAGTAAAACTCCCTTATACCTTGACTTTAAACAAAGTATTTTACTTATAACTTACTTGGTTCGTATGAATTAGTGACATACCTAATTAAAAAAGAAAGCTATAACTCCCGCGGGAACATTAAGGCCTTTTCCCTTCAGTACACCTGCATAGAATAAGATCTTTTCGAGCAAGTGTGATTAAAACAAATTTGCCGCTCTCCGGCTACGTGGAATAGAAAAAATTAGCCTCAGGTTAGATAAAATATCATAACAAAGAAACATGTGACATGTGATATTTCTTACTTTGATGTAATTATACAGTTTTATTAATTGTCCGTTTTTTATTTATGAGTCAGATTTTGATAAAAATGTTTGAAGAGCTAATTCTGGTCGGAATAAATATGAAACCTCAATTTGGGACAATAGTCTAGTCTACAAAACGTTCAAGGTGGTGAAAAATATAGTGTAAGCTGTTCGCATAAAAAACCGCAAATCGATGTACAGGTTACCCGTTTGGTACACGTATACTAGAGGTCAAAACAAAATTTTTGACCCGCAGTTCCTAAAAAAAATCCCTTAGGAGGGAGTGCTGAAACCTTTTTTTTATATAATTTTTTTTTTTCAAACCTATCGTAATCTTCTCTTGTCTATCATACGAAAGGGCTTTTTGAAGCGATTCTGAAAATACCACATCATTACATTTTAGCCAGTTTTAGGGTTCCGTACCTCAAAAGGAAAAATGGAACCCTTATAGGATCGTGCGTCTGTCTGTCTGTGTGTCCGTCTGTCACATCCTATTTTCTCCGAAACTACTGGACCAATTAAGTTGAAATTTGGTATACATATGTAAGTTTGTGACCCAAAGACGGACATGTAACGTAAACAAATGAATTTTAAACATGGGGGCCACTTTTGGGGGGTAAATGAGAAAATTAAAAATAAAGTATTTTAAACTATATCGTGTTATATATCAAATGAAAGAGCTCATTGTGAGAATCTCTAATACATTTTTTTATAATTTAGGATAAATAATTTAGAAGTTATTCAAGAAAATAGGCAAAAAATGATCATTTCCCCCTTTATATCCGAAACTACTGGATCTAAAATTTAAAACAAAAATACACAAAATAGATCTTTACCAAAAGATTACAGGAAAACCTATTGGAAATTGCAGTCAAGCGTGAGTCGGACTTAATTACTTAGTTTTTGATCCGACCCCTACGGGGTTTTTAAAGACATTTCACTCACGTTTCATATAAAAAATACATTGTTTAAATTTTGTAATGTACAGAACCCTTCTAACGCGAGTCCGACTCGCACTTGGCCGGTTTTTCTTAAATTGAAACAAAAAGAATTTTCAAAACATACCAAGTTTGGACTCCTCCAGTTACGATATGGCTGATTTTTTTTGTACAATATACCACAAATGATACGTGATATTCTCATATCGAACCCCAAAAAAGCAATTTTAAAAATAATTTTATTTAGTTTTTTTTTTCAATACAAAGTGACACAATCTACTTCAATACCTATTTTACGAGACTTATGGAACTGTACTGCAGATACGGTACATATTCATCATACAATGATACGTAATATCCATATATCCAACGGGAAATACCTCTTTAACCCTTTAACTTGACCCCAAACTTGGTATGGTTTGAAAATTCTATTTGTTTTAATTTACAAAAAAAAAGGGATTTTTTAGGAACTGCGGGTCAAAAATTTTGTTTTGACCTCTTAGTATGCGTGTGCCAAACGGCTAACCTGTACATCGATTTGCGGTTTTTCATTGAAATTGGGCTTGTACGGCTGCCACTAATAGAGATACTAATTCCTAAAAATACGTATGATACCTCATTGGATTCGGAATGATGTCTAGAAAAATATATTCGAAGCGTTAATTTATTCCCACATAAAAAAGTTCAAAAGCTATTAACAAAAAACGACCAAGTGCGAGTCGGACTCGCGCACGAAGGGTTTCGTACCATTACGCAAAAAACGGCAAAAAAATCACGTTTGTTGTTTGGGAGCGACATTTAAATATTTATTTTATTTTAATGTTTCGTTCATATATTCAGATTTGTATATGAAAATGTGAAACTATTATTTCTAAAATAAATTATTCGTCCCTAATTTACACAAAATTTATACCAAATTTGATCTCATAGATCATGATCAACAGATAGGTAGAAATAGAGGCAAACTGGACCGCAGAAGCCGACTTTTCCCCTTCCTTTTTGGGGGGTAGCCAGGACTTAATCTCGTAGCTAGTGCGTCAGCTCAGCTTTGTATGAACCAAGGAATAATAAATAGTATTAAACGATATCTCCTGAGGCCAAAGTGCATACTCACTTTACTTACTTCGCCTACTAAGTGGCAAATCGCGACTGTTATGGTTTATCGATCTTATCACATCACTAGATTATCGACATTCAATATCGACTATTGCCCATCACTTTTCTGTCTGTGTACGTATTTAGAAACTTGACCCCGCCCCTAAAATTAGTGCGATAAGGACAACTGCAGCTAAGGCGAAAAATCCTGCGTAAAAATCTCAAAAATCGAGGTTTTGTACTCGACTGTTTCCTCCTCCAAAACTTAACCAATCGTAACCAAATTTGGAAATCTAAATGATTATGAAATTGTCTGTGTCGGACTGTTTTGATTTTTTGGCTAATTGATATCAGTTTTGAATACCACGCCTCTCATTGCGGCATAGTCAGTGAGGCCATTTTTGGCCATGTTTGAAGGGCTCTAGCGCCTTAAAAAACAAAAATATCAAAAAAAGCAAAACACACCGACACAGATATTGACAATATTAATCTGTGTTGAAAAAATCATTCCTCTAGCTTCAAAAACCACGGAGGAAACAGTCGAGTACGTTTGTATGGAGAAATGACCACTCCTGTTGGCTCTTAATGGTTAATTGCAATTAACGTTCGGCCAACACTGTGCTAGTACCTATTGCAACTTAAGTGCAACACATTGAGAAGTGCGTTAGCTAGCGCCACCTTGTGGACACCGTCGGAAAATACTAGGAGTTATGAAGTTGCGACACGGTTTCGAATAGCGTGAGCCCGTTATAGTGACTGTTAACGCGTTGGTTACACAGATGGCACGCTTTAAGCTGTAGAGTCATAGACCTAGCATTACACAGATGAGCTATACGCGTGCGCCCGTGAGGGACATAAATACGAAATGCGACGATATGATTGGTCGAGTAGATTTGTAGAAATTGTAGCCCACCATAAACCGTACAAAATTTACGGTCGGGAATAAAAAAAAATGTGAGACTGTGACAAGGACAAACAATAACAGCGCTTTCTCTGCTACTCCTACTGAAAGATACATAAGACTATCCCGTTCGGTCATTTCCCCCACATCCCTCATACCCGATCCAGTTATACCAGATTCATGTGTAGTCCTAATATTAGTAATATGTGGTATTTTCTATAAAAGGGACCTTATTGTCGATGGCGCTTACGCCATTATAAAAGATGCTCCGCTATAAATAAAATGCCGCGCGAAGCTGTGCGGCGTAAGCGCCATCGACAATAACGTCCCTTTTCATAGAAAATGCCCCATATTACCAACTTGCCAGAGACCAGTAAATATTCAAGACGCACAACCTCCAGTCAACAGCACGTTCTTTGCGTGTAATTTTACTATTTTGTCGTCACCTACTGCTATTAAACCCTGAAAATTTTGTATGTACGTGGGGGAAGATGTTGCAGGTATCTAATTATAAAGTTATATTAAAATACATTATGAATTATGATAATTACAGTAGGTACCGTAAGACATGTCGTACTACTCGTACTCGTATTGCTGTGCGAAACTAACGCCTCATTAATCGAGACAAAAGGTTGCAAAATTCGCAATGCCATGTTAATAATGTCTGGTCTGGCGTCTCACAAGGGCTAAAACCAAAAAGCCACCAAAAAGCGCACTGGCCACTTCATAGTCCACTTCGTAGCCAGTGAGGTTAATATCATTCTGACACACGTAGTTGTTAAAACGTCAATTAACGCGATAATTAACGCGTTTGCCACCGTTTCCCCGGTAGTGTGGCCCCGGCATTAGCGATGAAAATGTATGGCAGGCAGGACGGTATTCTTGTAGAGATGGGCAAGTGCCGATGCCGATGAGTAGCGTTTACAGAGATCCAGTGTAACTTGGCCTCCAAATCCGTAGCAACATGCAGAGCGCTCTTTATTATAACCAGTTCGACTACTTGCTGTGATTAAATAGCATGCAACGGGAATGTCGCATAGTGTTGTGGTCGTGCTGGGGCCGCGCCGCCGCCGGGCGCGTGCGCCGCCCCGCCGCCGGCGCCCGCGCTCACACGTCATAGTCAGCCATACGTCAGTTCGATGTAACACCGAGCGGTCGTGTTCTCCTGGGCTCATTGTAGTTCGCACGAAAGCCCTATAACAGTGTCTATTCAAATGTAGTCGCCTTGCTGCTATCAATTAAGAGCCTTTAGAAGTTCGAGAGGAAAACCGATGAAAGCGTAAGTCCAACTACATTTCCATATTGCACAATTTTCTCGCGTTCCACTGGTTTTTCGTGATAAGAAAATTTCCGAGAATCTTTTTATGTCAAGAGAAGTGGATTTCTATAAGGTATTTCATTTATTTACAACGTCCTTAAGTTAACTTTCTCTTTTGTGGCTTGTTTCAAAGCAGTCGTGCTTGGTGCCTCAGAAATATTAAATTCTTAAGAAACATTTGAATTCGCTTAGTATTTTTAGTTAGTATGTACTATGTACAGCCATAAGTTCAGTTAATATATGTATTATGTATTATCTTACAAACAGTATGAAGAGAATTCAGTGAACGATTGTCGTCTAGACAGGGTACTTGACCCCATTCGGTTTGTGGACCGCACAACACAATGTCCCCGCATACGGTCCACGCACGTGGTGGATAAATTTAGACCACGCCGTGGGGCCTGTTGACATACCATCGACATGAAGTGGTCAATTAGCTAGAAGAGTGTCCGCAGTTTGACTCTACATACTTGCGCACCAAAGTATATCAAACATTGAAAGAGAAAGGCTTTTATAGCACGGATGCAAGTTCTATACGCAAACATTCCGTCAATATTTTACTTAACTAACATATTAAAATACGTATTTATTATGTTTCTTATTTACCTTCCGATTTCCGCTCTCCATTTATAGGTAGAGCATTTTTAATAATACAGTTGTCTTAGAAGCACTTGCCAACAAACTAACGTTGTTTTAATACTTTTAACAATAAAGATCAATAGAAGCAAACATTTTATGTCTAGACAGTAATAATTTGAAATAAAACTCTTCCGGTCGTGTATAAATCATTTCAAAAAGACATTCAAGGTGAAGCATTACAATATAACATTAGAATACTGTCAAAATGATTAGTTAGAAACCATTTACTACATGTTTGCAGAATAATAAGGAAACAACTGTAAGGAAAACCAAACTGTACCCTGTACTGTTGTTGTAGGAACTGTAAGGGAAACCAAATAATGTAAATGTGACGTCCTACAGGTAAAGGTACCTTATGGCGGTTGGCGTTTACGCTATTATTAACGATACTCCAATACTATTGAGGTGCTATGCGACGTAAGCCGCCATAAGGTACCTTTTCCTGTGGAACGTCACAAATAGGTACATATTTAGATAATATACCAATGTAAAGAGGGTAAAACACGTAGGTACCTACATACTACTTTGATAAAATAAGCAATAGGTATTTTTAATATGTTTGCGTTGGGGTAATCGCGTATACAAACACTGCCAAAGAAAAAAAAAGCCTGGACATAAACATTAGAACACATACTGAGTAGGTAGGTAAGACCCACTGAACTGAATAGAGTAAAATGATTCAATCCAAAAAACAATCAGAAGTGGAATTAAGTATGCCACAGAGGCATCAATGAGGCCATTACCTTGTACTTACTCATGTAAAGTATGCACTTAAATAGGTAAGTACACAATAGATAGTAGATACAAGTGATAGGTGGTGATGGTAGTAATGGAGCCTAAAGACCGCTTATGTTTGTAAAACCAGTGAACATACTTCAAATTTTCTGGGTCGCTTGTTGAGTTGAATTATGTAAAATTAAATGTTAAATCAATCAATCATGACTGAAGTAATTAAGACCAAGGAAAACCTTAAGTAGAAGTAGAAAACCATTTTCCTCCAGCATAATTTGCTCTATCTGATTGAAATTTCTAGGAGGCAAACTATAAAATAAAATAAACATTTCTATTAGTTACACTTATCAGTGACAACCGCCGTTACTGAGGTTAACTTACTTGTAACTTTTGTAACTTAATTGTTATCACGAAATGCTTCCAAGGCCCACTTGCACCATCCCACTAACCCGGGATTAAGCGGTTAAACACTTAAACCGTTAACCCAGTGTCAAATTGTACTGGTAATCATGGTAACTCCAGGTTTAATCGTGATAACTATTATAACTAACCGTAATAACTACGTTTGTATGGAGAACCGAGCTTGCCGGGGACTCTTAAAAGGGGGCTAGCACAAAATTGTAGTTTTTATATTAAATTTTTACACGTTTTAATCAACGACAAATACTATGAAAAACTTCACATGGAAACTAGACTAGGTATAGGTATATTATTTGCAAGGCAAGGGCAGGCACTAACCAAAACTTTAAAAACTTAAAGTTGGCTAGATGAAAAAAAAACATTTATTTTTAGATGTATATCCGCCTACAAATTCTCTGCTTTGCCCGAAGGTTGACTGGTAGAGAATGCCTCATAGCATTAAGTCCGCCTTTTGTACGATTGTATTTTCTTTTGTGCAATAAAGATTAAATAAATAAATAAATATATCGTTACCCTGCAAACCATAGCAGTAAAATTTTTGTATAAAATAGCTAGTGACATATAATGGCTGAGGGATCTGACAAGCGAAATGTTAAACAGAAGTATAAAATAAGTAATCTCCCGTCGCAAGTATCACGCGGTGCGCCATATCTTTTGTTTCCTAATTTCTTGGCTAAACGCCCCTATTTGTTTCCTAATTTTTTGAATGTAACGAAAACATGGACGTCTTGTAAAATTAAGATCCTACGATACAGCTCAGTCAGCCGGCCTAAGATATCTGATAAAATATATTGCCACGGGCTTATCTTCGTCGTGTATTTTGACCGTAGGTAAAACATTCGCCGACCGTGATAATTATAAAGGGGGCCACTGACTATCAGTCCGCCGGACGATATCGGCCTGTCAGTTAGAACAAAAATTTGACAGTTCCGATCAACTGACAGGCCGATATCGTCCGGCGAACTGATAGTCAGTGGGCCCCTTAATGGTTCCTCTACACGATGGCCCAACGTAGGCCAATCTAAGGAACGCATTTATGCGTTAGAACTTAGAGGGAACAAGTGATATTACTATCTCATTCCACCGCATAGCTGCGTCCAGCTGCGTCCCTTAGATTGGCCTACGTTGGGCCATCGTGTAGAGGATCCATTACGAATGTGAAAATATTATAGTAACGTTAGCGTAAAGTCGAAAGTGACTGTCAGCTATCTGCAACCTGATGAATTACGTGATAAAAACTCCTCAGCGTTTTTGCGTAACTTTGAGGATGTTTAATTTATGATAAGATACGTTAGATACGTAGGTACCTACTCAATATCATGCAAATAATCGTAAATAGTTGCAGCATTATCATCTTACTTTGTTAAGTTTAGGTAGATTAGGTAGTACAGTTAGGTATTTAAATATTGTGTTTGGAAAATATTTGCGTTTCGCTAATATTCGCAATGATGTTCTTTCTTTAAAACATTTATTACCATGAACCCGCCTAGTGGGTGCTCGTAACTTTTTCTCAGATGCCAGATAACCCACTGGGTATATTGCTACTTTACTTTATAGAATAATGGTTTATATCATTATAATACCAACTGATGCAGAATTGCAGTATCAGTTGTCTTTTGTCAACATGTTGCAAATATTCAAATCCATTCGCTGGTCATCATTTTAGTAGTAGTTACTAGTAGTAGTAAACTCTTTATTGTACAAAAATACATATTAAAAAATACATGGTACAAATAATAAGATGTACAAAGGCGAACTTATCCCTTTGAGGGATCTCTTTCAGTCAATCTTTGAGTAGATGAGAGGAGAGAGTGAAAAGAGGGTGACAAATGTAGCAAAATGTACAACAAGGTACCAGAAAGACCAAGGATATAAATACATACAAAATTAATAGGATAAACATATATTACACAAAAAGGAATGGAGAAAATACACAAAAAATTGGAAAGAAGTAGAAAAATATAAAGCAACTATACATTACAAATATAGACAAATTAATCAATCATTTTATTGCATGCATTCTTCTTCTTTGTCGTAACCTCATGGCTGAGGGACGTGACGAGTGTGGACACTCTTCACCAGCTCTCCAGGCCGCTCTGTCTTGGGCCCAGTGCATGCTAGCCTGCAGTGTGGCGTTTGTCACTGATGTTATTCTGTCCGCCTAACGCGTGGCCATACGTCCATCCCTACGCTTCCTTGCCATTGCCATTGCCATAAATGCATAGTATTGTGTAAACAGGTATCTCTCTATTAAGTATTTTGTCACCCGTTGACCACGAACGCTGTAAAGAGTTCGAAACGTCGGGATGTATTATAAATTCAATATACGCGATATAATCCGTTTTCATAGTTTTATTTCATGAGTAACTACCTATCGCGGTAACCGAAGACAATATTATTTTGTACTATTTTATTTATTGTGCATTTACTCTTATATACGGGCGTCCGCTGGCGCCGTTGCACGGAGTGGGTTAACGAAAAATTATATGAGCAACAGGGACGCTTGCGACGGATTTTATGGCGGCCCAGCGTAGGCCAGTCTAAGGGACGCAGCTATGCGCTGGATGAGATAGTAATATCACTTGCTCCCTCTAACGCATAAATGCGTCCCTTGGACTGGCCTACGCTGGGCTATCGTGTAGAGGAGCCATTACCTGCAATGGCACCCGCGTGTGCTCGCCCGCTCCGTGCACGGCGTGCACCCGCGTCGCGTCAGCTAGCGGAAGGCCTACTACTCCCTCGTTGTAATTTCCCGTTTTATAAGAGTACAAGAATGTCAAAGTGATTGAAACGTGACTGGTATTTCCGTTGTCTCTGTGTGTTTAAAACATTAACGCCTGTTACACTGTAAACGTGTTCGCGTAATTCGCGTTTGTACTTCAATTATCTTTATATAGTAGGTACTTACATATGTAGACATATGCTGGCATAAAATCACACCATAAAGTTACTTTTCAGCTAAGCGCAGGTACTAGAAGCAGAGCGGTGCCGAAAAACTCAAGTTATATGACGTTTGCCTAATAAGTAGGTATCTATAACGCGTAAATTGCGTCAACGAGTGGAATTAAGGCATAGAATAACTAACAAACCCGATGTTATTTCATAAAATTTTGTCTAAGTGTAAGCAGAAATTTTTACCCTTTCTTAATATCGTAAATTGAAGTAACAAGTAGTAAATAGCAACTATAAGTAGTAGTTTATAGTAACATACCAAAATATTAAAATACATTGATCCTTCTTAAAATAAAGTTCTCCCGACGAAGCCCATAAAGTAGACCCTACTTTTATAGTGTATCGTCTCTTGATAATTATCATATATTTACGTACTTATGTGAATAGTATAGGGTAATCTTTCCAAGAATAGTAAATCTACAAATAGAACATGCATAATTACATGCCTGCTCAATTAGCGCTACTTAAATACATATAATTAGTAAAGATACATCACTACATCTCGTGGTATCTTGTATTGTAACTAAGTAAACGTAGTAGCTAATAGTGTTCTTGTTCATTTAACTGCATAATATTTCCATCGTCTCTCATTAGAATTCTCTATACAACTACATAATTATTTGGTAACCGTGATGGAGACTGGTCTGAACTTCTGAAGTCAAAAACCCAGAGTGACGGCAAGTTGTGACGTGCGAGGATATCAGTATATTAATATAATTATGTTTTTAGGGTTCCGTAGGTACCTCAAAAGGAAAACACGGAACCCTTATCACTCACTTTGTTGTCCGTCCGTCCGTCCGTCTGTCTGTCAAGGCCCTTTATCTCGGGAACGCGTGGAAGTATCGAATTGAAATTTAAACCATATACTTAGAACTAGGGTCCCTTGAAGCTCTGAAAAAAATTAACTTCTAAGTTAACGTAAAAAAAAGATACGGCCGTTTATGCCGCAAAAAACGAACATTTCGACACACTCAATGGAATCAAAATTTATAGGGTACTTCCCGTTGACCTAGAACTATGAAAGGCAAGTAATATCATCTTACACTACAAGTACAGGGAAAATTGACAAAACTATAAATTTGCAAAAAAAAATACAAGAAATAAGTAAACTAAACTAAACTTAGTGTAAGTAAACTGACGGGAACCCTCAGTGGGCGAGTCCGACTTGCACATGTCCGGTTTTTTAGGGTTCCGTACCTCAAAAGGAAAAAACGAAACCCTTATAGGATCACTCGTGCGTCTGTCTGTCTGTCCGTCTGTCACAGCCTATTTTCTCCGAAACTACTGGACCAATTAAGTTGAAATTTGGTATATATTATGTAAGTTTGTGACCCAAAGACGGACATGTAACGTAAACAAATGAATTATAAACACGGGGGCCACTTTCGGGGGGTAAATGAGAAAATTAAAGAATATAGTTTTTCAAACTATATCGTGCCACATATTAAATGAAAGAGCTCACTGTGAAAATTTCAAATATATATTTTTTATAATTTTAGGATAAACAGTTTAGAAGTTATTCAAGAAAATAGGCAAAAAATTACCATTCCCCCCCCCATTATCTCCGAAACTACTGGGTCTAAAATTAAAAAATTAAAATACACAGAATAGATCTTTACCTATACATTACAGGAAAACCTATTAGAAATGTGCAGTCAAGCGTGAGTCGGACTTAATTACTTAGTTTTTGATCCGACCCCTACGGGTTTTTTAAAGACATTTCACTCACGTTTCACATAAAATAACATTGTTTAAATTGTTTAATGTACGGAACCCTTGGAACGCGAGTCCGACTCGCACTTGGCCGGTTTTTTTATATGTACGTAGAACTACATGCAAGTTAAACTTCTCATTATGTTGTAATGATTCCCCGCCCGTTCCTAATATTATTGATTTTTTAATGGTAGAGAGAATTCCTACCGACAAATAGAAAAAAATACCGATTCATCATTGATTAAAGTAATAATAGCGTGTGTCATTTTATCACATGTAGTGTCACGTTACCTTTTGATTACCTAATACGTAGTTTAAAGTACTTACGAGTACTACCTATGCCGAGTTTCAATTACATTGTTTATTGAGAATATTGGTAAGAAAAAGAGGAAAAAATTAAATATTTTTTAAATTAAATTAGAAGGCAGAGCCAAGAAATTATTATAACTGTTGTGATATAAAATAAACATAGTTTATTTCATATTTTTACTAGTAAGCTACGAACTTACTTGTAATTAGCAATAGTAATTGCTTATGATTTGAATCAACCATTAATAGACTTTTTTACAAACTTAATACTAGGTAACCAAAAACATGAAACTCCTTGACGTTGGAGGTCGGTGACTCAATATTACCAAAGAGGCCGGCATTATTCGCGAATGTGTACAAAATGTAACTTAGCTAAATTACATTTAAGTTTATATAGCTATATAAATTGTATAAATGTAGCGTTATTTTATTTACTTTAGTGTTGTGCTGTTGTGCAATAATACCTAAGTATATTTTCTTTAGGTCTTGAAAAATCCAGACCGGAGCCAGATGCACAGCGGCGCGGCGGTTTAGTAAAATCGTGTCATTTGTCACGTTCACTTTGGATATACTTAATAACGGAACCTTATAAAATTGAACTATTTAGTAAAAAATCTGTGATGTGGTACTGCACACGTTTCATCAAATGTTGTAATGACCGTAACTTTAAAATGAGTCACGTTAATGACGAGTCGGATAAAAAAATAATTTAACTAGCTAGTGTTAAAACCACAAAGGATTTGGATCTTAATGAACATTCCAACAAAAAAATTAAACTATTAAATAATAATAAAAATGAATAGAATCTCAATTATTTAACCCTGGTTTTGCATTTACCAAAGGAGTATAATGTAAACGCACTGGTTAAAAAAATAATCTCTCTCAAAAAATCTAGGTGACACACCTTTCTACACATCTTCAAACGTAAAGCCAGTGTGTTATCGTACTTGCAGTTTACATGAAGACCTATTTCTTCTCGTTTTTAAACGAGGAACTTAGGTATTACTATTATTCCATGCAAAGGCCTTTTAGTTGTGTCTGACGAGTATCTCGACGTTTATTAAGGGGTTATTAAATTTATCCTTTCGCCGGACACTATCTGCTATCTTGCTGCTAAGGGAGTCGGAAAACAGCATATTCCTTTCTATATAGGTACCTCTTAGCAGAAAGTGTCTAAACAAGATTAATGTTACCCTGGTTTTTCCGACTCTTTTCCATGGTGCAACCAATAGTAATAACTAATTAACTTAATGCGATATTGGATGCCCTACATAATACAGCCAGTTGGCAACTACATGCTATGGCTATAGCAGGCGTCAGTCACCCGACCCTAATGACGGTGATCACCTGTTAGTATAAACAAACAATGCGGAGACGAGATAAGATGGTCATTAGCGGCGCGGGCGCACCAAGGTGGCCCCGGGGTCGCAATACCACTTTAAAAATATAATCTTAAATTTCATTACTCGTCGCGCATCTCGCTCGCATCAATATACCTATATATACAAAAGTGATGCACTGCGAGTAATATCAAACCAAGAATGGATTTTAAAAGTTAGAATAGCACCCTTGACCGTGGTTACCATTGGTTGTTGCTATAGAAGGTGAGTTGATTTCTCGGGCTGATTGTAAAGTGACCTCTTAATCCGTATGCGTAACTGCAGAGCGCTTGTAATCCTGAAGCCTTTTTACTCGGCTGTCTTCGGACTGTTTATACGAAAGGGAATCTAGCACCTGATGTATATTCGTACCGTAGACCAGGGTTTCGCAAACTTTTTACCCTGCGTACGTCCAATTCATTTCCAGAACAACTGTATTTTAGAATATACCTACATATATATATATACCTATATATTATATATGTCGAGCTATTCAAGGCATGGGGACAAACAATGGAGATAATAATGTCTTGTCGCTTTTGGCGAACCCCTTTATGATCGCTAGCTAACCCCTGGGGGTCCGCGTACCACACTTTGAACCCCTGCCGTAGGCTTTGGACCGACAGATAGACAATACAGACGGCGGCCGGTACGGAACTATGGAGCTTAAGTGGCGGTCAGCTCCTTCATGGAAGCGATATTGAACAGGGGGCTAACGAAAAATTTAAGTTTTGAGCATTCGTTGCCTGACCTATAAATAATCAGTATATTAACTAATGCTGTGTGTATTGGAAGAATGAGGCCACCATTTGCCGTTTGGTTGATAAGTAAGCAAAAAGTAAACAAAATAGTTTAGTGTATGATATCTACTTCAGTTTATAACAATAGTAGTATACTGATTTATAGGGAAATTAATTGGTTTATTAGAAAACACAATTTCCCCAATGAGGGGTGCCTTCCTCAACTGGACGGACGATGAAGTCTTAAAAAGAGTCTGGAGTTGCAGGCGTCCATAGGCTACGGTGACCGCTTACCATCAGGCGGGCCGTATGCTTGTTTGCCACCGACGTAGTATTAAAAAAAAAGTTTATTTTGAGTCATTGAGATCACAACGCGACGCACCATATTATTATCCTTTGTTACTTCTAAATTCTTGGTTTTACGCCCCCTTTGAAGCAATGTAGTTTTAATTAAACTCACTTCGACCTTGCCTTGTCTGATAATATTATCATGCGTCACAAGAATTATCTATTGATCATGCCAAGATTCGTGACAGTAATTTGATTTTGTTATGTGACGTACCTACATACATTCTCAATCAAAAGTCTAGTAATATGGACTTTGCATAAGTTCAAAACATAAATATGACCTGTGTACCGAATTTCACGTCAGGCAAGAACAGATATTTCTTACCCGTTACGGCCTCGGTTATTTAAACTGGGCGTTCATAGACGTAAGTAAATTAACCTACAGTTAAGATTTCGCACTTCTATAATAATAAAAAATGTTTCCACTAATTACATTACATTATAGTGCCTGATTTTGTTAATATAGTATTTAAGTTGTTTGTTGCTTTAAAGATATAGCGCGTGATATAGGTAGCAAGAAAGAATAATATAGGTAAGTACACATAACAATGAGTTATTACGAGTACAATTTACTAGTGCCAAACTTCCGAGTTTCTATGAATAATGAACCCGACTAGCAAGTTCTTGGCAACGAAAGTGTTAAAGAAAAATTACAAGGTTAAGGGTGTACTCGTAGTTATTAGTTATCTATGTGTCTGGGCTATAATATTAGCTCCCAAGCGGATAAACCTAAAGTAAATCTTGATCTCATGTTTCTTTGAGCCTGGTAAAAATTTATTACAACAAAGGTTCTAGGTATCCACAATCAAAAATATAAATCTACACAGCGGAAATTGAACCCGCATTCCTTACTCCCTATCCTTGCCAAATAAGGCTCCAAACAATAGTTCCATGCATTTCATCGTGTTTCGTTTTAAACTATTTTTATTTTAATAAGTATTGTGGGACTAGGTTAATACTATTATAGACT
This sequence comes from Cydia strobilella, assembly GCF_947568885.1. Taxonomy (NCBI): domain Eukaryota; kingdom Metazoa; phylum Arthropoda; class Insecta; order Lepidoptera; family Tortricidae; genus Cydia; species Cydia strobilella. The sequence goes on from NC_086052.1 coordinate 7,739,626, forward strand.
TATTCTGTGCTAGGTTGATCTGTGTAAAATTGTCCTATAATATTATTTAGTATTTATTGTTTTGTTACAGATCCGTAGCGGTCTAGATCAGATTCGACCGTCTCCGAGCGTCCAACACAGGACTTTCCCGATGGGTTGAGAACGCCTACGTTGTGTGCTGTGGTCACGCCACTGACGCTGTAAGTAAAAAAAAACCGGACAAGTGCGAGTCGGGCTCGCCCACCGAAGGTTCTGTACTTTTTAGTATTTGTTGTTATGGCGGCAACAGAAATACATCTTCTGTGAAAATTTCAACTGTCTAGCTATCACGGTTCATGAGATACAGCCTGGTGACAGACAGAGAGTGGAGTCTTAGTAATAGGGTCCCGTTTTTACCCTTTGGGTACGGAACCCTAAAAACAGCTTTAAAAGAAGGGAGGATTTGTTGAGTGAGTACATTGACACGTAGGTACAGCTAAACTAGGGTCTACCACGAAAATCGAAAATAGAAATTTCAAGTTATTGAAAAGTTTTATGTCTGTTTAGAATTATTTTAATTATTGCCGGACTGTGTCATACGCGAAGGGTCTGTTTCAGGATGAAATACCAAAACCGCTAAATTAAGGAGGAGGTAGATTCAATAGTAATAGTGAAAATTGCAGTTTCAAATAGGTCACGATCGTGAGATCATTATGGCCCAAAGAAACGATAAAAATAACGCAGAAACACTAAAAATATTTAAAACACGGAAATTCTGTCCGATTCTTTCTGACAAGTATTCAAGATCGTGCCCAATTAGAATTGAACGTTATGTAGTCGTAAAACTGTGACCGACACATTTGACATTAATCAGTTATATGGACCAATGTTGTCTGCAATAAATGATAAATAATAATTTAAATTAGTCATACGTTTAAATAACTTTAAATTGGTCAGTTTTACAGAGAGGTTTTGCTCTTAACAGGTTTCACTATTTATGATGCGCAAATAAAAATCTACTGAGCTAAGCTCTTGCTGTATGGTCAAAGCCTGAACGCCGATTTACGCTAAACAACAGTTTTTACATGCATTTTTTATCGATATCTTTTATTTACCTGAAACATCGTATTTTTACGGAAACCACATCAGTTTAATAAAATTACATCCCTATCATACATAATTTTACATTACATAAATCATTTTGTAAATGATACTAGTAAGTTCTATATAAAAAGTATAAGTAAATATGAATAACATTTCCTAAATAGGTCTTGCTTATTTATTTATGTCTTCAACTTGTAAACTAATTTGACGTTAAAGTGCGAAATAGCTCAAAACCTGTTACTCCAATTGCGTGATCTCAAGCGTTTTAAAGTTGTCGACATGCTCAGCATATTATAAAGAGAACATCAACAAGCTCAATCGACTAAGAAGACTACGCAGTCGGCCGTTGACCCTCATGGCTCTCCTGGAGTGCGTTCACTGCACAAGTGCACATGCACCCGGTTATTTAGACTTTAGTCAACTAGTCAGCCAGAACAATACTTGTCTATAATGTCTAAAGAAACCGTTTTCTAGAAGGAAATATTAAAAGGGAGTAGTTTTATTTGCGTTTGTGAAAATACAAAACATTTTATTTCTTCAATTTCTACTCCTTTACTTTGCATATTCAGGTCGCATTTACTAGATATGGGTACAGACCTATTATGGTAATTGGGGTTGCGATGGGATTAGGTACCCAAGAAAAGGTGTTAGCTTTGCGTTTAAGGAATGCGACTACCACTTTAGACCCGTGTGGGGGGACAAGAATTTGTTGGGATTAGTTTGGGTTCTTCATGCTCCTGTTCGGACGTTTTGGCCGAAATCCTTTAAAAGCTATAGTGTACTTAGTTGCTAAAATTTCATACAAACATACTAGGAAAATCATAATAAACGATTTGTAAAACAATAAAATGAGTCCTAGCTCAGGTAATAATAATAATGATCAAATAAGTACCTGATTAAATAGGGTACACTACATAATTCCGAAAATTTTTATTCCGAATTTTAGAATGTCGAATTTTATCATTCCGATTTTTAAATGCTCCACCCGTCAAAATTCCGACTGTCGTAATTACGAATGATGAAAATCACGAAGATTTATATTTCCGAAAACCCAAAAAGCCGAATTTTGTAAATTCCGAACCACATAATTCCGATTATAACAATTCCAATGGTGACAAACACCGAATTGAACAATTACGATTTTTGAAATCACGAATTCTGAATTGCTCTTATTCCGAATTGACGTGATTCCTATTTTAAATATCCCAATGTTTAAATTTCCGAATAACGATATTCCGAATATATTGTTAAAGTTCGTTTTCTTGAGGGTCGCAGTTCTAACCTAACCTAATCCACTTTTCTAACAGCAGTTCGTTTTCTTGGGGGTCGCAGTTTTAACCTAACCTAACCCACTTTTCTGGCAACAGTTCGTTTTCTTGAGGGTCGCAGTTCTAACCTAACCTAACCCACTTCTGGCAACAGTTCGTTTTCATGGGCATCGCAGTTCTAACCTCACCTAACCCACTTCTGGCAACAACCGTTCGGAGTTCGGGTTCGCAGGGACGCAGTTCTGCCTAATTTATTTATGCCGAATTTTTATGCCAAAAATATTTTATGCCGAATTTAACATGATGCGGCACGACAGGCACCCGTAATAATTACTAAAACGTGAGTCTTCATTTGAATATCACGGATTAAATTTTTCTGACCATACAAAAAAAGAATTTCTGAATACCGAATTACTAAAACGTGAGTCTTTATTTTAATAACACGAATTTCATTTTTCCGACCTTACAAAGGACCGAATTTCTGAATACCGAATTATTTTATTCCCGATCGGACAAATGATTTTTCGGAATTTAAGAATTCGGAAAAAAAAAATCGGAAAAGTGTATAATCGGAACTTTAAGTTTTCGGAAATAGCACATTCGTGATTTTATTCCATCGTGTTTTTAAAAATCGTAATTTCGATATTTCGGACTTATAATAAAAAATCGGGATTATGAAAATCGTGGTTATAAAAATCGGAAAAATGTATTTCGGAATATTTGGGAGTTCCCGATTAGGTAGTATTTTTGAGAGACTCAAATTCAAAGTATTTAAACAGTAGGTATTTAAATAATATTCGGACCAAACCCAAAATCACGAAAAATTGGCTGTTTCATACAAAAACATCCCAAGTATCCTATAAGATTGCGATAAATAATAAGGTACTTTTTGCCTTGCTTTCCATAAGCATGACATGCCAGACGGGATCTATACAGGAATTTCCGGTCTCGGGTCTATAGGGGTCCGTGTATCCTGGGGAATTTAAATATGCATAATACACGCCGGATATCATCCTTACAGAGTTTTCACGTTGTCCGATCCGATATCGGGTGTCGGATACGACCACAAAGAAGTAAAAATATAGATTACTTATTGTACATTTATTAAATGTTTATGTTTAAATGGTATAGTTACTCCTAAACAAGTAACTCTCCTAAGGCACTCTAGCAGCTGCGGTTCTGTAAGGATTATTTATAAATATAAATAATCAACTCTATGAGCAATTGAGATTAAATAATTTTCAATCATAAATTTGCGCTTGGACAAACAAATTGTAATGCACCATAATTATTATATTTACCCCATGATCATGATTTACGCGTGATCTTATAAAGTAGAACGCAATTTAAGTTAATTTTATCTACATATTGTATATCAACGACCAAATATTTTGTACCGGAGACTGCCTACTTATAATGTTCCAGACTAGGGGTCTAATAGGGGAGCTTGGAAATTCACTCTATGATACTACTCTATCATATCATACCTTCTCTATCACTTTCGCTCGTGCATTTTTGGATCGACCTAAATAGAGATACGTGATTTTTGATTTCAAAATTTGCAACATACCCTCAATATTAATATTTGTAGTTTAGTGTATTTATTGGACATGTCTGATTTTACAATTTTTAATTTAAGCTTGAAATTAACATTATATAGGTATCATTACAATCTTTTTAAGCATGTATATTATTATTGTATATTTAATTTTATAATTTTTTGTGACATAAAATCTGTTATTGACTTTAGAAATCATTATATAATACAACAATGTCTTATTTAACTTTTAATTAAAGTTAAATAAGACATTGTCAAATATATTGTACATATGTACATAAATCAATGTTTAGATTTAAGATAATTGCCGTGCCCTACCAGGGCCCATGTGAAACAAACTATTAATGTATATGTAACACCTGTGTACCTACCATGGATGCAATAAATAAATATGAATATGAATATTAAATGTGATCTTCAATGTTATCGTAAGGATCTCAAGGCTAAAGTATAACACTGGCAAAGAGTTCACAGTCCAGACAATTTTATGTGATTTAGATAGATTATTATTATTATTTATTTATTTAATAAAATACAGAGTATTCATACAATAATCATAGCCCCGCAAAACTCAATAATGAGTTTGACTGTGGGGTCAGTCTCTAGTTACATATGTACTTAACTTAATTTTATAGTAGTGCAATTACTACAAAATATTGAGGTAGTGTATTTTTAACATAGATTTAAATTTAGACTTCTTATTTTCACATGGCTTCGGGCAAACTATTAAGCAATGGGTTAGTGTCCGCTACAATCGTCGTTCCAATCGCTCACCAGGGAAGTCAAGGGCTCAGACAAGCCAGTTATACTGTCCGATGCCAAATACTTGTTAAGGATCTAAATATTTAGTTAAACTGGTTGTTTTGTAAACTTAAGCTATTATTCCGGCGCTCGCCGAACCAAAAAGAACAGTAGCTGGGAATACACGGCCAGGAATGTCGGTATGCGGCTACCTGCTGTATTAAACATAAAGAAGTAAAACGCACAAAGAATATCTGAGTTTCTGACAAAGGTATTCCGGAACTCCCTTTACCTCATTTTCAGTTGAGCAGTTGACCTCACGAAAGTTGTTTCAGTTTTTTTAAAATGTTTATGTTAGGTAGAGTTTTACCGTTCGAATGGGTATTTTTTTAAAATATATATATTGAGTATAGTTTTAAAACGGTTTAATTCCATTAAAACGCATCATTATACTGTTTTTATAGATTGTGTTATATCTTGAATGTGATAATTGAATTAATTATAATTAATTACTTTTACACTAGTCATTGGGCTACTTTTGTTTTTCCTTACCAGCTAAATATATACGTCACGTGTTATTGAAATTACGCAAGCAAAATGATTTGGTGGACAGATGATATTAGATTCCTGTGACACGAATAAAAAAATACTTAATTAGCAATTGGCCGTCTGAATTTTTAGTAAGATATTTTTTTTATAGTCATTGACTGAAACAAACATGCAATTGCGAAGAAAAATCGAAATGGATTAGATAATGACTGAGGCTAGTAAACGAATTTATACTTTTAATAAAAATTTAATAAAATATAATAGGAATGGCATAGCGAACAATATTGTGTAGTTCAAAGTGAATTAAACTGCTTGCAATATTTTAGGTAGCCAAACATTTAAAGAAACATCGGAAAAAGAATAAACGAAATATCCAAAGTATTTAATTACGTACCTAGCTTTTATTATTGTTTTCAATTTTCAAATGCCACAAATGAGTGCGTCACGGATCATATTGACGCCGACTATTAGTGTCTTACTCATTACGCAGCGTACTACGTAGGCGAACAACACGCGTTCACGCGAAGCGAAGCGATGCGACGCGGGGTGAATCAATCCTTTGATACCCATAGAAAGTATAGAAGTGTCCTACGTGGGTGATCTCGTTGCGAACGCGAAAGCCGTGGGCCCGCCGCGCTGCTTCGCTTCGCGTTCACAAGTTGTTCGCTTACGTAAGACGTTGCGTAGATTTGAAACCATCAGCCCACTATCGTACAGACTTCTCAATGCTACTCTAATGTGTTTACTGGAAATCTACATTTATAAGTTGTATCTGCCACTACTTTAACTACAGTACGGGTACGCCCAGATGATGCATGTTCCACAAAAATCCGTATAAACGCGCCTCGACCATCATCATAAAACTAAATGCGTATTTCAACTGAACATTATTGATTTACTTCAGATATATTTACGGTCCGAGCGGACGTCCATTTACAATTTTGTATATAATGTTTACTGGAAAAGTTAAAAAATATATAGTGTTTCTTTAATGCCTACGTCAGTCAGTAGTGTTTGGCTTCAGACTGTTTAACTCGACTAGCGCCCAGCCAGTCTTATTTCTGTTCGATCTTAACCATCAGAAAACGTTTTTTGCAGCACTTGCAATTTTATTGCTGTTGTGAAGTAAGATTTTTCTGTACTTGAGCTTTTCCCTTGACAATGAGCGTCTCATTACGTCCGCTCCTCCCACGGATCTCAGGTAAGTGTGAATTGGTTTCGATATTTGAACTCAGTACAATGCTCGTTAATTAAAGAAGTAAGTCTCTTTTGTCTATGTAACGAAGTAATGTATAACGTGTAAGACGATATAGCCTAATGAGGTAATAGGAAATATGAAACGGGTGTCAGGTCCTAGTTGCTATAGCGATGGCGCCAGTACTAGGTCCGGTCCCTTACCTCGGACTTTTAAACGAACCTATTAATCTTAAAGTGCTTTGTAGATAGACCGGTAACTAAGTTCTTTAGACAAGCCATGGTAGCCATACTCAACCTTTGGCCCGCGGGCTGTTTAAGGCCCACTGACCATCCAGGCTAACCTAGCGAATATAGATGCGTATTTATAGCTTATGTACATACATTGCAGCTTGAAACCCTATGGTTATTATGACTTTATTTATATTTAAGCGTTATTGCACATACAAATGGTACAAATGGAAACGGATGGGTACCTACTGTGAAAAAAAATGCAAGCTTTTTTGCATCGTTGGGATGGGAGATGATAGATCAAAGCAAGACATTGACATAATACCCAAGGCGAGCTAACCAAAATATGTTTGTTCACTGAATGTTTAAAGGTTGTTTTAGTGATCACTTTAAACTACATAAGTAAATATGAATATAATTTCATGTTAGAATATACGGTAGCTACACTACCTACCTTACTATAAGACTAGTGCCGAACAAGCATCAGCTCTCATCATGAATAGTGAACACACGCCAATACATGTTTTCCGCTGCCAACTTTTCTTTATTACATAACAACATACCTATATAAGTCCTAGTTTATGGTAGCATTAGTTTTTTTTATCTTCAAAATATAATCAAATATATTTAAGTACATTTTATCTCTAGGGATTTTTCTGCAAATTCCGTGAATAATAAGTGTAAACTCGTGATTTTACTAAGTAAACTTTACGTTTTCTGATAAATATCAATGCACGTGCTTAGGAGGGATAGAAAAGGTAAACATGTTATTGTTAGTAACCTCGCTGAAGCGTTGAAAATCACGTCCTACTATAACTTATCAGACATAGATTTTTCTAGCACGAACTAGGCAACGCTAGTGACTTCCTTCCGAGATCATCGATATCTCATATTATCGATATCTTATAACTGTCAGAATAATGTTATAAAAAAAATGTGACCCGTTTGGAAATAAATGAACAAGAATAACGTAACTATGAGTTTATTAATACTTTACCCACATACATACTTACTTGAAAAGAAACTCCATGACACACATACACCAAAATTGTTTTTCAAATCGCAATCGCCAATAAAACCATCACATCACATAGGATTTCTTAAGTCTCGAAGTACTTAAACTGCCAATTTTATTACATACTTTCGGGTATAAAACTTTTGCCTTTAAAAAAAAACCGGATAAATTGAATAAAAGATTTTTCAAATGCCACTGATGTAATGGGTGCATGGCAGAAATATGGAAAATGATTAACGTTGAAGGGGTACTTATCGATAATAGGATTGTCGATGTTTTTATTTTACCAAGCACTAACAACATGACGTTCATGCTAGAGAAATCTCTATCAAACTATATATTAGTACTAACTTCTATTTGTAAATGGTATATATACTTCTATAATAATAAATTCATGCTAATGCACTGACATGGCAACCGCAAACAGCAAGCAGCAATTCTATATAGTCAAGCTATAAATTGGTCGCTAGATATCCACTTTAGAATGGTTATTATTAGGCGATTGTCTACGGCAGCCACGTGTAAAGCTAGGTAGCTTTACTGCCTAGTAGGTACTAGGTTTATGATTTCAGGTTCATTTGGTGCATTGTTGCGCTGTGCTCAGCACACAACGGAGTCAGAATCACAGTAGGCGCTGTAGCAAATCAACGAATACTTTGCTAAGCACGTTTTTCAGTCAGTTAAGGACTTCGTAGTGTAACCAAGGATTATTATTGGAGTGCAATAAAAAAAATGTAATGCCTGATTTGTGAGGTGTCTGTGAAAATAAAAGCAGCTGTTTAGGTAATATCTACTTTTAAACTTAAATTTTTGGACTTAGTGAAAGAAACAAAGGTCACGAGAACACGAATACATTTTCTTGTCTCTTTTAACCTGATGTTTACGTTTTTTACCAAGGAATAACTGGTCAATAGAATATACTAAACCCCACGTAACTATTTCAACCCTCTGTTGTGGTACGTACGTATCCATTTTTGGCCTACATCCAAAACTATATTGATAATATTAAGAATGCCCTTTGCCGTGTAGTTAGTAGTCGCACTTCGTTTTTCTCTCTTGTGTTCTGCGCGTACGCAGTGTACGCACCTACTTTTCATTCAACTAGCCTTCTCGACGCGTGTGAGAAATGTTTCACTATTTTCTGAAAATATAGGCGTATTTTGTAGCACTTAGTCATATTGTGTTTGTTAACCAGTTAAGACACTAAATGAAGTTAAAAACGTATTTTAAAAACAAAATTGATATCTACTTTTGGAGACATTTATCGATAATATCGACTTGTTGTTCGTACTTACTCGTATTTAGTTTACGTACTAATAGGCGATTAATTAGAAGAATCAATTTCGTTTGAAGGCTCTGAAGTAGGATTGTTCAGGTATGTAAAAAATTGATATTTTAGACAGATATAGTTAGAGTAGATATCTACTCAACTTAGTAGACGCACAAACTATTAAATCCTTTGTAAATCAAATTATTTTATTAATTATGGTATCTTTGGTTCATAAATCTCTTATAAGAAAATAAACAACTACGAACAATGGACGGTTTTTCGTTACACTTTTATTTTACTTTCTTTGGCAATATATGTTGCGTACTCTATTTCTCAAACAAAGCGAATTTTATTGTCATTAAAAAAAATAACTTTTTCAATATAATCGATATCGAGTTTTCGGTAACCTAGGGTTAATAGATTAGGTACTAGAAACAAATTTAGTTTATTCCTGTCGTGCACGGCTTTTGTTATTAGATTAGGTCGACCTAGCCTGATGTAATTTCAGTTACATAATTATATTTATTATAAATGAAGGGTACACGGAAAGAACATGTCTAGTCACTTTTTTCGGAAAATGAGATATTCATCTCAAAATGTAGAGCTCTTAATGAACTATTAGTGATATTTTTGCTACCAGTGTATAATATATGTAACACAACTTTTTTTTAAGTTAAAAAAGACTTGGTCACGGAATTACCCTACATTTTGACATGGTTCCAAATTTTAAAACCGCGATTACTCAAAATGTTACTTAAGTGACTAGACATGTTCTTTCCGTGTACCCTTCAAATATTGTCACTTCTTTCTTGTAAAGATAGATTATCATTATAAATTCTTAGCCCTTACCCAATGAATTCCTTTTTAGCTAGTCATAAGGTTTACTTAATCGTAGTGTTTTTCGTTTTATTTATTATAGTTATACCATACCTATCCGTCTGTCCGCGAGCGATGGATCTCAGTTCTCAGTATACTTTGAGTTTACTAGAAAGCCGTTATTTGTCCTGGGTATACATACACTACACATAATTACATATCAAATAGGTACGTGAAATACGCTGACAAAGTGATAACAAACCAACAATTGTGTTGTTTTGTTTTATTCCCTCGGTGTGGTCATTTTAAAATTAATAAGTTCGAGTCTTTTGTAACATTTTTTTTAATCCGGGTATCCGAAGAACTACATAGGACTTGTGATAGGACTTAGTAATAGTACCTATTGTAGAATTAAATACTCCAGATAATAAAAAAAATCTCTATATCTGCAACAGAGATAAGAGAGTATAATGAGTAGAGACGGTAACAGCCCAGAAACTCATAACAATTAACGTAAATAAATAAATGCACACCTGTTTATTACTTGATTCCTGTATTAGCTACTTACAAATAGATAAAACGAGATCCCAAACATTACCTACCTATCTCTTATTGATATTGTGATAAGCGCGCCTACTGCTTGGCGTTCTCAGTGTGGTTGATGAAGACGTTTGGAACGAACCTGTGTTTCTATAAGAGCAGTGCTATTAAATGTTTCTTTACTAATTTGCACAAGTTCAAAGTCAATATCCCTTAGCTATTTATATGCTGTACAAAAATAAGTGTGCAATAAATGTGAAGTGTTCGAGACATTTTATGCCATCCGGATACAGTCCGGATAGTGTTTAGATGCTTGACACTGCTTTCAATGTTTATTCCTCGTATTAGAGGTAAAAAGCGGATTGTCACCTTACCTTACCCGGCTTACCTTAACTTGTGTCGTTAGACCTTGTTATTATAATTTAGTTTATTTTTTATTTATTTAGTCAATATGAAATATCAATTCAAAAATACAATAGAGTGATCAATTGTCGAGCGATTTTTAAGGCGTACCTTCCTAAAATATTGAAGCAGACAATTTTGTTTCAGGGTAAAAAGTCACTTACTGAAAGAACCTGGTGTTGATCACCAAAAATTTCGCACAGAAAAGCGGATTCCAATGTCTTCGAGCAGACCTGTCGGAGCATCGCCAGGGAACCCGTGAACACCGGGATTGGTCATCGGACGTCCGATGCGCTCTCCCCCATTGGAGCTAATCATATACACGCGCTGTCACTTCATTGTTATTAAATTCCTGAACATCTTTTATATTTTATAGTTTTCTATATTTTCTTTTTTGTTGATGCAAATAAAAATAAAACAAAATGACCAAAATCCTGAAAGTAGTTGGAGCGTCATGGCTCCGAACGAAGATCAGCTCGTATATACTGGGAATAATTGGAGTTCTTGCAATAGTGGCGCTCTTTGTTGGCCAGTTTGATAGGTAAGTGTACCAAAATTTTGTTTATAATAAGACTATATAGGTACTTACTTTAAATTCTTATCAAATTTATGGCGATGACGGAGGCCGAAGTGTTTAAAGATTTTACGTTATTGGCATGGTTTCAAGTTTCGGGTTTTGTGGTACCTTGTATTCTGATGCAATAACAACATGAAATACTTGTAAGTTATGGCTTTTCCACCATATGAAGGTAACAAACGTAGATAATTGAAGTCTTTTTCTGTTATAAACTGAAATAAATGTCACATATTAAAGAAAAAGTGACGAAGCCCTCCAGTGGTGAAGGCCGGATTTTTGAAGGCGGAAGGCTTTTTGTCTTGTCATTATCACACGACAATACACTGACGATTTATTTAATCTTTTCATTAAAGAACTCAAGAGGACGGAAATTATGCAGCCACAGTATTCTACTCAAACAAGACTGGATATCGCATCGAGTATTGGGGTCAGAGCAACGACCTATCTGACATACCCAAGGGAGTCGCCCGAGCACACTTCCGAATGGACATTGATACAACTGGGTTAGTACACCACAAGACATGCAACGCTAACTATGACTGATTAAAACTGATTGATAAACTATGTACGTAAATATGTGTGTAAGTGGCACGTCACTTTGTTTACAATGGTGACGGTTTATTCCACGTCGAATCATTGCTTTGTTTGTGTAAGAAAATTGTACCAAGACATAATTCATATTATTTTTTAAGAACATACATGCAAGTAAAATTAAATACAAAGGCACGTACCTACTACAAACATCGGATTGATCGGTCAAATGTTTTAAAATAACATCCGTTACCCATAAATATGCAAACAGGTAAATTTTCAACAAATACATATACTTAAGTATAACAAGGTTTACCAGCGGAAAACCAATTAAGTGGCTTTGAAGTCTTTAAATTTTAGTATTTATACCTACATTAAACAAAATTTTATTATCCGTATCTATCTAAATTTGACAATAGAATTAGTTAAAAAGTGGATCATGCGTCCGTGTTTATATGAGACCAGCAAGCAATGGCAATGGCGACTGCCACACAAGGACTTGGGGGTGAAAAGAGGGGTCCTGCAAGAGGGTTTTGCAATACTGATCTTGCCCCACCAAATCATAGTAACTATAGTAAGTACCTAACTTTTACTTTGCTTTTTCAGTTGGTCGCTATTGGAAGTGGAAACCGATGGTTCGTACCCAGATGAGATCCAAGCGTACGCAGCAGGCATAGTTGAGGGCGCTCTCACCTGGTACCTAATCCACACTCACCTGGAAAATACCATTCGCGCCAGGTGCGAAGACCAAGAAAAGCAATGCGACAAGCTCAGGGACGCCCTGGACCGCTCCGTCAACATCTGGAAGACAAAATCATCGGAGCGAGCAGCGGCTGAACCATTCTGGCATCAAGTAAGTTAAAAACATTCTCATTGTATCAGGATTTACGAAGGATCGACGAAGGTCGACAGCACCCTAGCTGTATGGAAACGTTTGGGATATAAGATGCAGCAGTCGTGTTTAGTTAATTACGCGTCAAGTAACATTCTATGTGAACCCACGAACCAATCAAAATGTGTGAACACCGTTCATTATAACAAAACTTCTGCTATTCCCTTAAGTACCCGGCCAGCTCGGCCGAATTTCACATTCCCATACAAACGGAGTTTCGGTCTCATTTTAAAACTACGTGTTGGATTGTAATGAAACTTTGCACATACAATGACATTAGGTATATCTAGTTCTATAATTAGTTTATATAGCTCTAGTATATAAAACAAACGAAATAGAGCAAAAACAATGAAAAACTTAAATTCGCTGTATTTTTTTAACTATGGTATCTGAAGCTACATAAACTAATTACAGACCTAGATATACCTTATCCTATCGTAAGTACAAAGTTTCAGAGCAATCTAGCTAGTCGTTTTAAAATATTAGCGTAACTACGTTTGTATGGAGAACTGAGCTTACCTACTGGGACTTAAAGTTTCTTAATTTGCCCGCCGCGGGATTAATGTTTAACACCTGAAAAACTACGACACATGATATCATGATAACATTTCACATAAGTTAGGTAGTTTATATTTCGTTTGCAAAAGATACCTTAGGAACACTATGACGGAAACTTATTTATTAAAATTCCAGGTTTCGTTACACTACACTCAAATCAGCGGCATCTACACCGGCTGGAAGCACGGGGTAGACCGCAGCATGAAGGAGTACGACCACGACATATCGGACTTGCACTGGTTGAACGCCGTGGCCGAGACCGTGGAGTTCCAGCGTAAGATGAACTGGACGCTGCGCGACCCTGCCTTGGACGCGGTATCAGGCTTATCCAGTGCGTTTTTGAGGATCGTTAACGAAACATCTGCAGATGGAACCGCAGCTATCAAGCTTTACGTTGCTCATAATGCTGCTGGGAGGTATGCATATATTGATATCTCAATTTAACTAATAATTTTAATTTTAATTAAATTATTGATAAGGGCTTGACATTTTAGACTTACGCGTAGCTTGCAGCATCGGGTATTATAGTCAATGGTCCATATTATGGTGCCTCGTTTCTTGGCCATCATGTTGTCCTAAACTGCATTATAGTTATTTCGAAATATCCATAACCACTCACTAAAATACACATATGCAACACATCACGAAAGTTAGTTATTTTAGAAATAGTGGCCTCTTCTCTTTTTATTATCCATAAAAATTCGCCAATATATTTCTAGATACCTAAATCACGAACATCATTTTAAAATCTCTGACACTAACATGACAGTTATAGATGCATGTCAACAATATAATTATAGTCTATACTAGAATCAAATTAAACTAGGAGTAGGTACAGTAGGTACCTATACTTTTCAGTTTGTTTCTGAATCCCGCGACCAAGTCGGCCGGTATTACAAATAGTAAAAAGTCGGACCAAGATAAGTCTACAACGATTTTGATTGCACACGCAGTGCAAGTGTTATTTAACGTCATAATTTCATAGACTTTTGACGTTTAAAATAACGGTTGTACTGCGTGTGCTATCAAAATTGTTGCAGACTTAATCTTGGTGTAACTATTTTATTATACATACATATATTTTATTTTATATTATTGTATTTTTTATATTCGCCATTCTATTGCAGCTATTCGTCAATGACCAGAATACTAAAGCGCTACAAGCTTAACTACCACCTAACATCAAAGAGCTCAACGCTAGTGTCTGGTACGACCGTGGAGTTCTCCGGTTACCCAGGCTCTGTCACCAGCCAGGACGAGTTCTACATGGTACAGGGCGCCGGGCATAGCATGGCCGTCACCGGGACCTCGCTCAATAACTACAACAGTCAACTGTGGAAGGATGTCAACATCACTGTGCAAGTAAGTTACTTTATCAGATATTTCAAGTACAACTAACCCAACTACTTATATCTGTATCTAGCTTAACAAAATTGTTACATGCATGGCAACACGAAAAACTCTTAAAGTTTATGCTTGAGGCCAGGGGCGTAGCTAGAGGATATGGCGCCCGGGGCAGTCACCAAATTTGCGCTCCCTGACGACTGAAAAAAGTTTCCCTGCTGCTGCCTTTTGCCCATTTTGGCGCCCCCTCTTGGATGGCGCCCGGGGCACTTGCCCCCCCCCCAGCCCCCCCTATCTACGCCACTGCTTGAGGCTGAGAATCGGGTTTGCGGTTGAACTTTCGCAACCGCAGATTATATAAAAATTCATCGGACCGAGCACTAAGAGGAAGTTCGATTTTTCTTGTGATCTTTGATTATCGCCTTAAAGGTTATTTTATCTTTTCAGATTCCCACGGCGCCGCGCGTGGCAACCGCTAACCGCCTCGCTTCCAACCCTAGTGCTTGGGCGCACATACTAGCTGTAAGCAATTCTGGCACAGCGAGCAAACAGTGGCTTGTCGTCGATTTCACCGCACTCGGCCATTTGGATGACTCCGGCAAAAGGGCAGATAGGAAGGAGTTTGTTCCCATGACTGGCTTAAACCAGTAAGTTTTTTTATATATGAGTATATGACTGTATGGAGCATGCAGTTCGCACAAAATTCGAGGAAGAGTACGAGAGCCCCGATTGTCACCACGCTCTCGCTGTTAAGCGCGACGCTCACTCTTCCGAAATTCCTCAGAATTTGTGTGCGAACTGTAACGTACTCAACTGAGTACGTAACATTTAAAGTCATCTGCAGCATGTTGCAGGAACTCCATCAGCATGCTGCAGATGATCAACAACTTGATGATGATGATTTCAATATAATTGCTAACTAGATATATTGACAGTTAAGCTGCTTGTGTGTGGCTTTACAAAAACCTTTAAGATCTGCTTGAATTACTGTCATTACGTTTTGTCAAAGGTATCTATTCTGTACATTAACCTTCTTGTTATATTAATCTCAAATTCAAGGAGAACGATAAATCAGTGATCAGCAAAGAATTTAGGAAAGATAAATAAGTTTCGTCTTTTTGATTGCAGAGACGTAAGGCACATAAGTGTAATTCGCAATAGCACCGGTCACCAAAAGGGTTTGCTGCGTCTCATAGAACAGGTGCCCGGACGCACTCACTCAGCTGACCTAACGGAAACCTTGCTAGAGCAGGGCTTTTGGGCCACATACGGGTTGCCGTTCTTCGAGGTAAGTTAGCACTTGCAATTAGCCTATTGGGGGCATACTATATTATAGGTATATATGGAATCAGGACTAGAAAACACAAGGTCAACATTGCGTTATCTTCCCACGCTAATATTGTAACTTCTATCACTCTTCTCTCACTCCAGGCTTCATAGATTTAATCTTATATTCACCCATTTTTGCAGGATATTTCCGAACATACGCACGTAAACCGAATGAAAGAAGAATACGGGGAAATATTCTCGGAATTCCAATCATCCCGAGCCGTAATGTTCAAGAGAGGCTACAAGAACGCCACGTCTCTAGACAACATCATAGCCCTGATGAGACAGAACAACGTCACAGCCATAAACAGAGCTAGCAACGAGACCATGGAGTGTACTGGAAATGTCCCATGTATCTTACAAGACAACGGTTACTGGTCAGTTCTGGGGGTGCGTGGTGACATCGCGCACCACAAGGAAGCCTATGGAGTTATCGACACTAAAGTGGTTGTAGGTAAGTGCGTTCATACTTAAAATGCATACATAACACAAAGTAATAATTTAGGAGTGCCTAAATTTTTTTGTGGTAGGCAGAAAAAAAATTGGAAAGTTACAATTTTGCAAAGTTACAACCAAGAAATTGTTCAAGACTTATTTACTTTTCTAAAGATATATTTACTTATTACTACTGCACAAGACGATGGTAACGAACCCAAACTCAATGCATTGGACAGCTCACAGATTCCTAGACCCTACATCCAAATAACTAAATAAAATCATTTTCCCAACCAAAAATAAAAAATCATGCATTTAAGGGTTAAAGAATGTAACCTCATGAGGTTACATTCTTTAATCACAAAGTTCATATGCCCTTGTTCGGTCTCCGTCATCAGGTTACCTGCTTATACGTTTGCGAAATTTCAGCTGAAATAGAACCTCAATAATTAAGTGTCGAATCTGCAATCCTTCAACATTGTTAACTAGTAAGTAACAGTTCAATTTAATTGCAGGGCAAGCAAACCAGCGCTCATTCGTCGCCATATCCAGCCCGCCGTACTCAAACTCAACAACCAACACAACCATCCCCCTCAACAAAGGCACCGTGGCCACCATCTACACCGACCAGTTCGACGATGAGCCCACCATCAACGGGCCTGAGATCAGAGACCTCGTAAAGAAACAGCTAGAAGAAGAAGCTCAGGAAACTCTGGAACTTCTAAACAGGGATGTCATCAAACCCTTCCAATGGTCTGAAAGTGAATTCCAGAACAATACCCACCAAGGCTTACCCGATACTTGGAACTTTGGCTCCTTCACACCAGTTTGGTCGTGGTGAATCTCTTAGCGTCCTTTAAATCATAATAATTAAATGTAGAATAGTGGTGTAACGTCTATAGAACATTATCCCAGCAGCTTACAGTCCAAGTTCCAGAGATGTCTAAAAAGAAAATGCTACTTCATTTTCCGATATTAAAGATGTTCATAAAATAGACATTGTATCACTAATGTAGGATAAAATTGTGTAAGTAATAAAATCGATATTTTTTATTGTTTTACCCATTGTATTCAATGGCCGTTTGACATCCGTCCGATTTTACATAATCGCCGATGAAATCACCTTTACTAGATTCCTTTTTTAATCGTTAATTCAATGTTTTAAGTAGTTATATAGAATTATTTATTCAATTTATGTTCGTGTTTGTTAGAACGTGTCGTACCTTATGATTTAAGAGAATTGTCATATTTACGTCGTCAGTAGGACCTATGTTTTATTCCCAAGATGAAGTATTGTCACCTACCCGACTGGGTACCTATTCGAAGGAGTCACAAATAAAAGTGCCAACATTTCTCATAAAAAGATGTAGTTAAAATACTATTTTTTCCTTTATACCTTTGTATGTACTTAAGAAATAATTTTACCTACAATGATTGTTCTTTTTTAATAAAAATGAAGTGACCTGAAAAATTAAAAGAATCGATTTTGCTCTCGAAAATATACCTAACAAAAATAGTTAGTTTATTATTTTTCGTAACCCTTAATTCGGCCTTCTGCGGTAACTCACAGTGGCAGATTCAGATTCAGATATTTATTAATAAAATTTAGTATTTTACATGTCATTTTCAGTATAATAAATAATTATATTGAATTATCTGACAAAGTCGTCGATGGTATAGCACGCCAGTTCAGTTAAGAGTGCCCTGAGTTTTTTTTCGGATGTTGTATCGCTTGCATCAATTATTTCGGCAGGAAGGGAGTTGTACAATTTTGCCCCAACAACAGCGAGTGACTTTCTAGATTTAGCTAGTTTATGGCACACGCGGTTGATAGTCCACGAATCTAACTAATATCCTTGTTGATAAAAGAGCACCGCTGTAGCATACTTAGCACTGCATAGAAAGCACAGAAAATAATGATGCAGATCATCCACATGCTAAAATAAAAGTGGTTGTGCGCCGCAGTGGGCTTTAGCACGGCTTTAGCCATTAACGGCTCGGCCACGAACTTGCGCGACTGGTGACGGCGGCGGCGGCAATCATAGGTTGGAGCGAGACACAGTGATCGGACCTCTTGTTCCCACCTATGGTTGCCACCGCCGCCGTTGCCAGTCGCGCAATGTCGTGGCTGAGCCGTAAAGCAAGCAAAGTGACTAAACCACTGACCAACCACCTAGGCGGTTTTCTGTGGACTAAACACTTCATTCTAGAAGTTAATGGATGGTTAATGGTAACACTCGTCGCCAAGTAACGAAGCAATCTGTCATCACCGTTGTTTACCATCTGTACAGTAACCGTAAATCTGGAAATTTGAAGTGAAAATAATGGAACAAAATGACTTCAATAACTTTATAATGGAAAACAACAATGAATTACTCAAATCATTCAGAGGTAAAACATGAACTATCTATTCACACACCTATAGGGTTAGGGTTAGTTACCTGCTATTCTAAAACTCTTTCTCGACTAGCTTGAGCTTTGAAGCTAAATCAAGCATGATTGTGTGCTCATATGAAGGGTACACGGAAAGAACATGTCTAGTCACTTTACTAACATTTTTAGTAATCGCGGTTTTAAAATTTGGAACCATGTCAGCACGTATGGTAATTCCGTGACCAGGTCTTTTTTAACAAAAAAAATTTGTGTTACATATATATATTATACAGTGGTGCCAAAATATATAATTAATAGTTCATTAGGAGCTCTACATTTTGAGATGAAAATCTCATTTTCCGAAAAAAGTGGCTAGACATGTTCTTTCCGAGTACCCTTCATATGGAACAGTAAGTAGGTATAATTGTGTCCGCGGCCGGCAAAACGTCCCACTTTAGCTCAATGGAACTATTATTACTAACGTATAGAACCGACACAGAGAACCAGTGTTTTGCGCCCTGAGTTGCTGCCGTATTGGCATCAAACCATAGAAGCGGAGCGGATGAATTTTACGGCGCTTACGACGTGTAAACTATAGTTGGTCAAGTAAATTTTGTAGTAGAAAAAGGCAGAAAATTAAAAAAATACGCAAAGCGATATCCTCCCAGAGAAAATTTGAATTTCGCGCCTTTTTCTACTGACAAGATTTGCTTTACCTTTAATATGTCGCACTATAATGTCCGACAGGAAATTGTAGAAATTATAAAGTGGCAGTACTGTAGTGTCGTCCCGTTTTCTTAGATTGATTTGAAAGGGACGACACTACAGTATTGGCATTTTTTAATTTCTACAATTTCTTGTCAGACTGTATATATAGTTGATCAAACCAAATTATCAGCAAATAAGAACAAAAAAAACTACACAACCTTTTCTTTTGGGTGCTAGTACTAGTGTAAGACAAAGATAGTATGATTCTCTCTGTCTATGTTTGAAATGAGACAGTCCTTTGACAAACTATAATTTATTTTCGTAACGTTATGATGACTTTAATGTACAACTCGGACCACCAAAGTGACTTTGACAGCTGACAGTGACAGTTATCAGGAAGGTACCAACGAGCGATCCGGATTTTATTGTATTAGTCATCGTTTAGTTTTGTTTTGCAATACTTTGATATCAAATAAATCCAACCTTATATTAGCCTATCGTTATCCATTAAAATACTATGAATTTCTTCAGGAAAGAGCCCACTGTTAAAGGTATGTATTTATTTAGCAACCAATTGGATTGCTATGAGTAAGATTCTCCAATGTTTATCCATTATCTACTAAGTATATTTATTCAACAGTTGGGTCATAATAGTCTTCCGTATTTACAGAACAGCAGAGACAGAATGATCGGGAACTGCGCAAAGCCACCAGAGAGCTCGATAGGGATAAGGCCACGCTAGAGAGAGAAGAAAAGAAACTGGTAATTGTCTTTACTTTTTAGGCCACAAAGTCGCCCACAACCTTGGGGACTTGTTATTCGCTATATTTCGCTCTTCACTAGACAGTTTTTTTTAGTATCTTCTTCGTTGGTTCCTTAAAACACTTAACCTTACTGTTTTAATCATCATGGGCACTATTATCATCACTAATCATCACAGATCTCCAAAACCTCTTGACAATAAAACTTGCCCATATTCATGGCATGGTGTTACTACAATATAAAGATATGCAATTGTTATTGTGTATGCTTATTAAGTTATTAACATAATTTTTTGTATTTTACTTAATTAATAGGAACACTTACACATTATACTTAGTTAATTGTAATTCCTACCATGTTTGAATGTTATTTTCTCAACATGTTTAATTGATCAGTGAAGTTTAACTGAATTAAGTAGGAACAGCACAGCAAAAAAGAATGGTTAGCAAATGTAAAAAAAACTTAATTTTCCAAAACCAATTACCTCAAGGATTTTCATGAGATGTTCAAGCGCAACAACAACACCCGTCTGAGAGGTCATCACTTAAAGTTAGAAAGGAATAGGTCCCACAGTAACCCATATAAACACTTTTTGAGCAACCGAGTAGTGAGGGCTTGGAACAAGCTCCCGAAGATTTGGTTTCTGCACAAAATGTGAATCAATTTAAAAATAAATTAGACAAGCATATCTCTACATCTACCTGTCAATGATAACTGGATACAGGCTATATCAGTTGTCACAACTGCCTGCCTGCTTACTAAATAATAAATAAAATAAATTTACAGGAAATGGAGATAAAAAAAATGGCAAAAGAAGGGAACAATGAAGGCTGTAAAATACTAGCAAAGCAGCTGGTTCAGCTGCGGAAACAGAAGACAAGAATATATACGGCCAACAGCAAGGTAACTTGGGTTGTGAAACATGACAAAGTTAAAACTTCACACTTGTATGCTAATTTTAAAAAGTGACTCATAATGTCTAATGTACTTTGATCTTTGGGTATTGTAACAAATATTAACATTGTTATAAGATAAGGTCAATTAATATTTAATAAGTATTAGAAAAACTATGGGTAACATTCTCCAATCAAATCCAAAGAATTGTAGCATTTTAGAAACAAATACATAAACTCAAAGAAAAAAATTGGGTTACCTTCTCTGAACCTATAATTAAGAATGATGAGTTTAAATGGAATTAATATAGAAGATTGCAATGACCTTAAAAACCTACCTTTTTGGAAAATGGTTTCCTTTTTTTGAGACCTTAATTCTAAGTACTTCTACAAGATCTTGGTTAAATAGCATTATATCATAGTATGTAAATGCTACTAGTGATAAGACTTTTGCCGTCAGCAATATCCCAGTATCAATAATAATTTTCTATCAAATCTATACCTGCGAATAGGTGTTTATGTTTATACTACCACTAACTCAGAAAGTTACCCTTGCCTCTGGCACCAAAAAAATACTTTTATCAATTTTTTACCACTCTCCAAACATAGTCGCAAAATCATTTTTTATGTTTCCAGATTTCTAATGTCCAAATGACTAACAAGACCATGGGTGCCAACATAGCCTTAGCTGGGGCCATGGGTACCACAGCCAAGACCATGGGAAGCATAAATAAGGTCATGAACCCGCACCAGATTGCCAAGGACATGGAAGCATTCAAACAAGCAAATGCCAGGCTGGATATGACAGATGAAATGAGTATGTTTTTTTTATATAAGTGTTTAGACGATATAACCAAATGTCTTGTCTGTAATTTTCTGTACAAAACAGTCTGCCGATTTTTGCGGGGGAGGGGAACGTCGAATGTAGGTTAAGACCTCCAAGAAGAAATTAATTTCTGCAATATTTTATTACTTTCATAGTTTTTGAGTTATAGGATACATATTAGAGTAGGTATAGTGAAAGCGTTCATAACTTTTTATCCCCTCCATATTGATTTCAAATAGATTAGAATGTAATAAAATGATGTTTTTTCGCCAATAACACAGAAACTTGTTACATATTATTAAGAAAAAGGGAATCAATCTTTATAATAAGAAACAACGTGCATATGCATGTGCCCTAAACTTAATAAAGTTAATATTATCAGATATTCTTAATGCCCCAATCAAGAAGAATTTGCACTACATGTTTGTTTATTTTTTAGTTAATGACACACTTGACGACATCATGGACGAGTCCGGAGACGAAGAGGAGACCGAGGGTGTTGTCAATAAGGTTCTTGACGAAATAGGCATCGAGATCAGTGGAAAGGTATGTGAATGATAGGAACCCAACTTAGGGCTGAGGAGGATGTTATGCTGAGTGGGTCTGCGACCTGTAGACCTCGCGCGTCTATACACTTAAAACTGAATAAATGTATGGCTCCGCCATTTTGAACAATTTCCAAAAACTTATTATAAAAAAACTATTTAATCATCGAACCAGCTCACAAAATTTCACGAGAATCGGTTGAGAATTGCGATCTGTAGAGGAAATAACATTCGGACATACGAAAACATTTTTGCCCAAGCTGAAACCTTCGCTAACGCTCCGTCAATGATAATTAACCTTTTTTGAGGCCACATAAAACGACAAAAACGAAAAGGTTTTGCATAAACGAAAGTTGTATTCGAAAAATGTATGAGTCCCTTTTTGCAATACTGCAATCAAATTTTAGCCTTAACTAAACCAACAATGTTGGTCCAATATGCTTTATTTGAATGAAACAAAGAAAAATGTAGTTGAACAACTATATTTCAATGACGCACAGCTAGTGCTTACATATTTAAATTCATATTTTTTAAGCAGCAATAATCAACCCACTGCAACCTATCGCAAGAATAAAATGGCGTTATAAAGATAAAGATATTTATTCGTACAGATAACACACAAAGATACGTATTAAAACATTACAAAAATAAACGCAAGGAATAATTACGAACATATTACACAACCAAACCAAAAAATACATTAAGAACACAAACAAAAAAAAAATATTATGTGCAACTAACTCTAAAAATAATAAAAGAAGAATGCAATCTACATTCCACTCCAGTTAGTAGGTATGAAGAAATCAAGTATTTACATATTGATTTATGTAATCCTAGAGTTCAAAGTGTTTCATAAATTGAATGCAGAACTAATGAGATGGTTTGAGTATTTTAACAGTTTTTTGCGTAATGGTACGGAACGTTATGGTTTTTTGTAAGAAGTTTGTAAGAAATAAGTGTTTTATCAACGGTTTTTCATTGGTGCAGGTATTCATGACTTGGTCTGTAATTCAAGTTCTCAGTTTCTTTGCTCCAAATAACTGCATTTGGGTTGGATATTATAAAAAGGTTACTATTATATCTAATTATGACTTTTTTGACTAATTAATTGATTTTACTTTATTATTGTGATAAACGGAAACGCTTGATTTCAGACCTTAATATAAAATAAACCAGTAACAAAATACATACTTTGATTAAAATAATATCACCTATAGTCTGTTAAAGAAACAAACTATAAATATTGTGTGCCTGTGCGCATGTTTAATGTTTATTGTGCATGCTTTTAAAACGCAAATGCCGGTTTTATCTAAATAACAAATAATAACAATAATAAATACGCGTGACCCATAGCGATCCCTGTGCGTTTAATACATGTAGGAAAAGTAGAACTTAGATGTAGATAGAATAATACAACATATAGTATACTTATAATAAATATAGTTTTGGTTACTATAAAAAAAAAAAGTTTTCTGTGGTCTTTGTGATAGATAGGTATTAAAAATTTGTGAAAGAGTTCATATTTTAACACGAATCTTGTGTTATGAAAGGTTTTTATTTTTTATTTTCAGATGTCAAACGCCCCATCGGTGAGCGGCGGCAAGCTAGGCGAGACCACGGCGGACAAAGACATTATGGCGCAGCTCGCCAAACTCAAGTCATAGGGCGGACGTTATTGGCCCTATTCAAGGAGATTACTTCACGATTCCATCGCCTTCTTGTTTCTCAGATTATCGTTCTCAACGGGAACCCTACCGCAAACATCGGGAATCGAAGTTTCGTCTATTTACCTCTCTGTCTTTGCATGTTTGGGCGACAAATTTGCATAGATGTTCGCGGCTATATTTAGTCTTGGTATGCGGCCTAATTTTAGCCGATCAACTCAATAAAATTAAACTATTGAAATAACGTTTGGCTTCGCTTATGAAACCCGGGAAACAAGAACTAATTTATTGGGAACTAATCTTTAAGAGCTTAAGAGGCCGGTGTCGATTTTAGTCGCAAAAATGTAAAATTGATAGATTTAGTCCGTGAAATTTTACACCTTTTGTTACCTAATTGAAATAACAAGTACTGGTTTCTATTAGCACGTCTTCTTATCTTACCTTTTATCAGATCAGTTTGAAAACAGACTCACAAAATTAGTAATGTTTGCTTTTCTGATGGACGTTTAGGTAAACGCGCGTAAAGCACTGATTTTGTCGCTCTTATTTGTAAATTTCGTAAAGTTTGGGCTGCTAAACATGGTAATTTTGTATTACACATATCCTGTACTTGACGTTTATCAGACTACATTATCATTATTATGACTTTGAAGTAGTGTAAATGAAAGTTAGACGAAATCAATTTTCTCCAGAAATTACTTCAAAACAAGTGACAATTTCTCTGAAAATCGACTTAATTTCAACGTAATTTTGATACTTAAACAATCTACAACATTTGCTGAAACTATACTTATACATCAATTTGTATAATTTACCACCATGATGTTTTGATGAATTTTTAAAAACTGCCCCTTCTCTTCATGCATTACCGGTGACGCACGCTCGCGACCTCATTATTAAAAGGCAAGATGAGAAGACGTGCTAATACAAAACAATACTTGTTATTTAGATATTACGTAACAAAACGTGTATAATTTCAACGACTAAATCTATCAATTTTACATTTTTGCTCCAAAATCGACTACGGCCTCTTAAGCCGAACAATAGATGAATCAAACAGATTCAATTTTACGGCCAAAATGTATGTCATTAATTTTGATTGGTTCTGTTTCTTATGCTAAATGCTACTTCAATATCTATCGTCGACAGTGTAAGGGATCCAGATCTTACTTCTTTACGTTGACTACAAACACTATCAAACCTCTTAATCAGGTATGGTTTCTTCCAAATAACTTAAAAAATAAAACAGCAGCTTTATGGAACAAGTAGTAATAAGTTTATATTTAAACGAATTATTTTTTATTCGGATGTTTGTTACCGTTATATCATGTTACAAATGCATTTTCGTTATTAAATTATCATTTAATTGCTTAAAATAATAAATAAAAAGTACAAAAATTTGCCCGCGAAAAGATAGTGAGCGAAACGCCCGAAACGTCACGTGACGTCACGCGTTCGACAGATTAGTTCACATTAGTTTCATTGGTCAAACGTCAGTTGGACCGGCCAACGTGTGACGTCATCACGCTCTGTCGAAATCGCGCCAAAAATTATGAGCATTTCAATCGCTCAAAATTTTTCAACATTTTAATATTTTTTCATAAAATAATGTGAATGTTTACAAAAGAATTTTTATTTTTTCCAAATCATAAAAAAAATAAAAAATCATGCATGGAGCTAATTACGAATGTTACCTACTCGTAAATTCTAGATGTCTTTATTAATTGTTTTTATGAAAAATTTAAGCGACAAAAAATGGCAAAGTTCCATAACGAAGAATAACGAAATGGCAATATGACAATCTATTAAAATAATTATTGATTAAATCTTCAACATTAAAAAATCGTTAGAATGAACGCGCATGCCCTTTGTTCTTTTTTAAACTTAAAGTTTGTGATTTTGGGATAATAATATAATAGCGTTAAAAATATTTCTAATCCCTCAAGGCATCGAGTATTGGGATGATTACTGTTTTATTTTTAATTTGTTCTTGTTATCGTTACATTAAGTTGGGTGACTGCTATAGTTATTGCCCACTCCTAACAATAGGGAATATTACTGCAATGTTCTGCCGTCAGAGTGCAGCACTAAACCATGGAGTAACTTATACATACTATGTAAGTTTTCACTATGACATTGATGCATCAAATTCGTTATCTGCCTCTATATCGATCGAATATGCAAGAGTGATAGAGAGGCAGAAATCGAACTTTCGTGTTTCGCGGTAGGCCCTGTGATTGTGCTGCGATAGGCCCAGTGAAGCCCTCTACGCAGTTTTGCGCAATATTCCCTATTAAATTAAATTAAATTAAATAATCATTTATTTTCAGGCGTGGCCCATAGAAGTGTTAGTAACAAAAAACTTAAATACTAATGTTAAACAGTACAATTAATTAAAACCTACCATGCAAATCAATATACTTAGAGCTAGGACTAGGACAATACAATACCGGGTGAGCCGTACACATTTACATTACATAAAACATTTACTATTATTGTTAAGAGTGGCCAATTACTATGTAGTGGCCAATAACTGTAGTAGTGAAGTGATGATCCTTCTGACCGATTTTGGCCACAACGTCTTTGTGTTCTGATCATAGGCATTTTGGTTCTAACTGCTACACACTTCTCAATCTTATGTTTTTAACGAATTATTGAACAAAAATTGTACTTTTGACTTGTTTACAATTACCAGTTTCCTATACTTATTTCTACAATAGTGTTAAATTACTGTTAATCTTAATCCCTAGAACTAATATATCCGAATAGGTATTTATTTGGTCGTAACAGTTAAAAAGTCAGTTATATCTTTATTACCTACTGTAAGATAAAACATGTATATACCTAACTATTATTAGTCTCACCTTTGTTAGTGAAATTAGCTTATTATTTACGCAGTTTTCCATACATTGGTTAATAAAATATTGTAAATACCTAATGTACCTACAAATGTAAAAATAATCTGTGATATTTTTGTATTACATGGTACTTACACGAAAATATTGCTTATTTATTTCTTTGTGTTTAAACGATACCTTGTGTAAACAAATACATAAGATATTATTATAAATATACAAGTATTGTATACATTTACACATTTTGCACAGGAATGTGTAAAATTTAAATGGGGCAGTGCGAAACTGAGGGATAAAACTTGCTTCAATTCTATAGCTTTGTTTTATTTTGTGATTGCAAAAAGTAGTAAATGTTTTCAATTTTTTTTTAAATATTTAACGAAAATTCTATTTCGGAAATGGAAATTTTCAATCTCCATTCAAAAATATGAGACGTCTCCGAAATTTTCGTTTGTTTAAATTTCTAACTTTTGGACACTTTCCAGCGGCAGCGGCACTATTTATGATTCTCATATAACTACACATTTTTTAGGGTTCCGTACCCAAAGGGTAAAAACGAGACCCTATTACTAAGACTCCGCTGTCCGTCTGTCCGTCTGTCTGTCTGTCACCAGGCTGTATCTCATGAATCGTGATAGCTAGACAGTTGAAATTTTCGCAGGTGATGTATTTCTGTTGCCGCTATACTAAAAAGTATGGAACCCTCGGTGCGCGAGTCCGACTCTCACTTGGCCGGTTTTTTTTTTTTTTTTTCAATATAGTTTGGAGCTTGATACCAATGTCATAAAAATTTTATTTACCCAAATTAGATGAATTAGCGAATTGTAATTTTTTTTTGAGGTTAACCTAATTAAGAATTGCACCTACGTCTGGACACTGATATCAAGAGATATCGCGGGAAGTATATGTTACGCGTAATACCCAAGTACACAGGTTGATTTTGGGGTCGTCCAATGATGATGATTATTTTTCAGATGACAATTTGAAAAAAAACATTTTGCATACTATTTGGTCACCCTACTCAATGTGACATCTTGTCGCTTTCCATACAGCGTATGTCAATAGTTATTTTTTATACAAGGGTGCAAAGTTGTATTTTACCCGCGAGTGTTTCAACACATGAGAAGTAAAGTCATTATAGGGTGACCATGATAACTTAGTATAAGATTAATTTTACTTGAAAAATAAGAAAATTTTAACTAATTATCTTTTAATCAAATACTACCATATGATAATGTGTATTATTTACAGTCAGAAAGAGTGGTTTTGGATCACGACCCAGAAAATCATCCTATATATTAATATACCACAAGAAATTAACTGGACATTCGCCCAAAGAGTATAATCATTCGCCTTTCACATAGAACGAGAAAATTACCCGTCACCTAGGAGGATATAACCAAACGGAGCCACCATGCCTGTAATTTGCTGTGTACAAAGAAGTCTGCTAATTTTTGCGGGGGAGGGGAACGTCAAATGTATACGTAACGTCAAAATAGCTGTCAGATAAACGTCAGTCCATACATTGTGTATATTGGCGGACTATTTTCGACAGAGCGGAATGCCTGTTAATGGCTACTCCGTTTGATTATATCCTCCTAGCCCGTCACGCCTCATGCTCCACATATGTAAGCGTAATTAAGTAGCGTATTCAAGGGATCCTTAGATACCGTAAACCAAAAACTGACGAGTTAGTTGAGAGAATTAAGATTAGTAGTAGGACTAGTAAAACTCTTTATTGTACAAAAATAAACATAAAACAAGAGAAAAACGCATCATTTGTACAAAGGCGAACTTATCCCTTTCAGGGATCTCTTCCAGTTAACCTTACGCTTAGTTACGCTTGAAGTGAATTCTATATTTTGGACTCAATTGCATCTCAAACAAATGACTATAGTAGATTGTCTGTGAAATGGGCACGTTCAATGATTACTTAAGTCTAAAGCCAGATAAACTATTCGGCTACATGGAATCGTCTACTGTAAAACTCTTTTGAGGGCCTATCGACGTGTTGCCTCCCTGTCACACTTAAGTACGAATTTACAAGTGCGACAGAGAGGCAACACGTCAAACGTGGTTCGCGGACGCCCTCTCTCTCTGATCTATCGGCAAACATAAAATCAGAGTAGCAAAAAATGAAATAGGCTGAAGCTTTATTTAATTGAATGAATGGCATACAAAAACACACCATTAGGTACATAACATACCTACTAGGACGGAGTGAGTATATTATATGTCTTGTTTACGAATCACAAGCAATTAAGATGGCGCTGTTTCGCGTATTAAAATCCTGAGTCGCGCCATTATGATTTTTTTATGAATAGGGAATATTACGCAAAACTCTGTGTAGGGGACGCCACTATCACAATCTGAGGGTTTATCGCGAAACAAGATAATGAAAACTTCGTTATCTACCTCTATCACTCTTGCGTATTCGAGCGATAAAGAGGCAGATAAAGAAATTTCGATTTTCGCGTTTCCCGGTAAGCCCTCTGTAAACAAACCGCCTTGATGCATCAATGTCATAGTTTAATATCTGTAAAAACTGACTAAGCAATAGGGAAAATCGAGGTACATTTACATTTGTTGAGGCATTGTCAATGCGCCCTACCCCGCTTAGGGCTCCTAGGATCAAGTCAAGTTTATGTAATCTTATCAACATAAAGATATAATCTTCCACAGCGGTGCACCCAAGAGCGGCCTGTCATAAGGCGTAAGCAGGTGAGATATTTTTACCTGATGTGGTTTTAAGACCACAAAAACTGTATTAGAGCAGAGCCATTAGGGAACCCTATAGCGTAAGCGTATTTACCGGTGAAGGTTAATCTCCCAACAATTTGTTTGCCCATGTCCGTCAAAATAATCGTTAGGTGGCATTGAAATGCTAAAGGCGAAGTCGTTGGCTTTAAAATTTAATTAAATTTACACTCATTGTTTACCCGGTCGGTAACGAGGCGTTTTCATGGCGTACCATTAATTCACCATAGCCATTGAGACCACGGGCAAGAGATGACGTAGGGTTTCAGCATAAGTACGGTCACCTCGAAAGAAAAGCGATCGCGTCCGCATTATAATCAAAGTGTCTCGCTGCACTCATTTTCAGTGTATTTCTACCATAGAAATAAGGAAAAGAGGTAAGTGCTTCAGGGAAATATTTAATGGCGCTTTCAACGAAGAAAAAAAAGTGGCCCGGGGCGTTCCATTGACTTTTATTGGTTCTTTATTGATTGATTTGATTTTAATATGAAAACTGTGTAGGTATACTTTTTCTATTACAGAATACTTTTACCTAAGTACGTACAGTAATATCATTCTGGCTCAGATTAGTTCCTAAAATTCCAAGGTGTGAGAATCTAAGTTTACAGATCGCGAAAGATGATCCCTGACCATTACTTCGACGAAGGCCTGAACGGCACCCTGTACCGGAACGATATGAAGCAAGTCAATACCGTTAAGTTAGTCTATGAGAAGAGGCAGGCTGATTACGTAAGTTTGCAAATTACTGTAAAATAGTTACTTCAAGTTTAATTAATTAGCATAAGGTAAGGTGGGGTAAGACTATCACCGAGGGAACTACAGACAGTCCAATAACTCGATACGCACGAGTTCCGTCCCTAATTTGCTATGTCGGTAAATAGTGTAAGCCGTTCGCATAAAAAAAACCGCAAATCATTGTAGTAAAGGTATACTTTTGTAATAGTTTCCAAAAATCTTAAGTTAGTTCAATTATTTATTTAACAGTAAGACATATATATATTATTATTTAACAGTAAACTATGTTAGTCTTACCCCACCTTACCTTAATGGCAGGAGAGTTGAGGTTAATGATTAGATACACATGATAACACCTACATTAATTAAAAAAAAAAGTGAATTCATAAATATTTTAGCCAAATACCCTGAAGGAACTTTTGAGGTTGCTATTGGTTTGAAGAAAGAACACTAATCTCAAACTTCAGCTATCATATACATGACATATTGGTGATGCGTGACCTCAACTTTGGTGCCGAGACCTATAATGAAGATCTCTTCATGAAAGTATCTAAATTAAGTATCTACTTAGTTTCAAATCAAACATGTATCAAGATTACCCACTTGTACAGGAGCAAGAACAGCGAGACATGCTCTCGTCACAAGATGGCGAGACTTGCGAGACTCACGACCAGTTCTATCGTGACCACAAGTTGTTACTGGTGATGTTTCGAGCTCTAGCCGTAATGCCTATCACCAGGTCAAGCCCAGGTAAGTTAGATTTTGTTTAAGCTGTGGGGCCCCCTCACAGCTTAAAAACCACAGCTTGCCCCCATTCGATGAATTTGCAACGAGATCAAAAACGAGAGAAAGAGAGGCGAGCACAAATTAGAATGGCTATGCGAGCAGGGTAAGCGCGCCGCTACTTACTTTGAGCAATCAATTTTCCAAAGATTTTCCGCAGCACTTTTTGTTCGAATACGGTTGTACGCTTAAAGCGATATCTTAATATTTCAATAAAATGCTATATAATATGAACTGAATATATGTACACATTTAAACAGGCATAACCACCTTCAGCTGGAAATCCCGCGCCACCATATACGCCATCTCCTTCTACATGGTAACCACAGTGGTAGTCCTCATGGTGGGCTACGAGCGCGTCATGATCCTGCGCTCCATCAAGAAGTTCGACGAGTACATCTACGCCATCCTGTTCGTGGCGTTTCTCGTGCCGCACTTCTGGATACCCTTCGTGGGGTGGGGCGTGGCGCACCAGGTTGCCATTTATAAGACTAGCTGGGGGAAGTTTCAAGTAAGCATTATCTTTCAACAACCTTTCTTAAGGCATCACCAACATTTACACTAAAAAGTCCCCAAGCATTTTTTTGGGTCCAGTCCATGGTGGTGCTAAAATAACGTTTTCATGACTACGTTTCATGTCGTACAGTATCGTATCCTTCTTGCCATCTCGCTATTCCACCCTAAGGTAACTAGATTCATTGCTTAACCCTTTACCTACGGGGACTTTGAACACCCAGTCACCGCTAAATACAAAACCAATCGTAACACAAATATATCGCCTTTCATTTAAATTCCCTAGATTTACGCAGTTTTATTTTCTAGGTTCGATACTATCGGGTGACTGGCGAAAACCTGCAATTCCCAAACCTGCAGACCCAGATCGTCATCATAAGCGTGGGCTGCCTTCTCCTGGCAGTGTGCTTCCTCCTCAGCCTCTGCGCCCTCTTGGACGGTTTCCTCCTCCGCCACACAACCGCGTACTACCACATCATCATTATGATCAACATGAATTGCGCTCTCTGGTACTTAAACTGCAAAGGCATCAGAATAGCTTCGCAAAGCCTATCGGAATGTTTTCGCAGGGTACGTAAAATTAAATCGCCGATAAATCGCCGTCCTTGCCGCTTGCATCTTTATAACCCAGGAAAATATATTAAGACCATATCGCTGATCGTATGAAACAATGTGAAATGAATGAAATAACTGGTCGCAAGTTTTATGCTCTACAATTCTTACCTGATGTAAACAACATTAGAGTTATAGAAACCTTGGTATCAGCGAAAATTCGATTTTTATGACATTTGACCTTGAATAAATTTCGACGCTCACACGAGTCTTTCTGTGACTTTTAAGTGAAACCCTTAATTTGCCTGGATTATTATCCAAGCAACTATCGAGTGAGTAGGTGAGAAGCTGAACATATAAATGATTAAATCCTGGTTTAGTAACTCAGATCCTGTAATCGCTGTATACCTACTAGGTACGACTAGTTCCTATTCACACGAGATACGTGTAATACCTTTATAATTATAATACTTTGTGTTTGCTTGGTTTTTGCTTTTTAACGTTTATCATAGTGCACTAACGCCTAAGTCACGATTACAAAACGTACGCTCTTAGCGGTCACCGCCATACATTGGTTAAAATAGATGTAACTAATAAATAGGTATGGAGGTGGGCGTTAGCTCTCTGGTAAGCGTTCAAGCACAGAATAAGTTAGTAATAGTATTTCGAAGTTTAAAATTGAATAAACGGTTAACAAAAGATACCTAGTTTAAAATTGAATGGGTTTCTTAAAACAATATATTATGCACCTAATATCTCTAGGACGTAAACGTGGCGATCTCGGCGAAGCTGATATCGCGGTACCGCTTCTTGTGGCTGAACCTCTCTGAGCTGCTGCAGTCGCTGAGCAACGCGTACGCGCGGACTTACTCCACCTACTGCTTATTCATGTAACTATTTATTATATACTTCATGGAACTGTAAGGACTTTCATGCGTCATAGCGTATCAAAAGTGGAATGACCACTATTAGATACCTACTATCAATCAATGCTCCAATCCAATAGAAATGCAACGTTTGATTTGCGATGCGAACAGCCAATTTCTTTAGGGCCACTGATGGAACGACACGTTTTCTTTAAAGGAATAAAAAATCTTGCTCATTTGAACAAATTGTTTCAAAAGTCGAATGTGCAGTTTTCAGAGAACTCCTATCCGTAACTTCTATTCTGTTCACATTTGGTACTGAAGTAAGAACTTTCATAGCTGGATATAATAATTGATCAATATTGATTAATGATTATGCATTATTAAGAGTCAGAGGGCTTCCAGTTAAAACCTGACAAGATTATATTTTTTGGCCTTCAGATACTGTCGCTACAAGCAGCTTACATATGGCAATAACTATGTTGTGTTTTAATAATATGCCTTTATACAAAGATTCAAGTGCCGCACTAAAAAAAACTGGCCAAGTGCGAGTCGGACTCGCGTTCTAAGGGTTCCGTACATTACACAATTTAAACAATATATTTTTTATGTGAAACGTGAGTGAAATGTCTTTAAAAAACCCGTAGGGGTCGGATCAAAAACTAAGTAATTAAGTCCGACTCACGCTTGACTGCACATTTCTAATAGGTTTTCCTGTGATAAATATCTATTTTGTGTATTTTTTTCAAAATCTTAGACCCAGTAGTTTCGGAGATAAAGGGGGTAATGGTCATTTTTTGCCTATTTTCTTGAATAACTTCTAAACTGTTTATCCTAAAATTATGAAAAAAAATATATTTGAGATTCTCATAATGAGCTCTTTCATTTGATATGTAACACGATATAGTTTGAAAACTTTATTTTTAAATTTTCTCATTTACTCCCCAAAAGTGGCCTCCGTGTTTAAAATTCATTTGTTCACGTTACGTGTCCGTCTTTGGGTCACAAACTTACATATGTATACCAAATTTCAACTTAATTGGTCCAGTAGTTCGGCAAAAATAGGCTGTGACAGACGGACAGACAGACAGACAGACGCACGAGTGATCCTATAAGGGTTCCGTTTTTTCCTTTCGAGGTACGGAACCCTAAAAATTGAGCTCGATACAAACTTTCAACCTCTTTTTCACCATCTTTAGGGAAGAAGTTTCAAATCTGTCAATGCTGTCTGTTTTTGTTAGTCGCTTTTTGTTTTTGTTCCACTAAAACTTCGTTTTTATCTTAATTGTTACTACTAACAATTATGGGCCATTGCTCTTTTAAATAAATAAATTTAAATTGAATTGAAGTTTTAACCCCCTTAGTGGTTTAATTTTCAATAACGTTGAATTAACTTTTTTTTGTAAAGTTATATAAATCTTTTATATTATAGGTACCAAATGAAAGCTAGTAAAAACACTATTTCAAAAGTATAATATGTATACGGTCTGGTTTTTTGTTTAATGTAACAGAAAATTATACTTTTTTTTCAACTTGATATATTTTTCTTATTTTTGGATATATCTGGTTATTTATTTTTTACCATTATATAGAGGATATTCACAGTCACCTGGTACGTATTTTGCAATGATCCATTCAGTCATTTTCAATTTAGAGCAAGTCAAAGTCAACTGTGGATTGTGAAATTTTTGAACTTTTTCTAATAATTTGTTAGACGAAGTAGTGAAAAGGTTAAAGTATGTTATATATTTGTGATCTACTCATAAAGCCCTTTCATTTGGTACCCCACATGGTATGATAAAAAAAGTAAAAAACTTTGTACTGCCGAATTTATGACGTAATAGCAACTACCCCCACCACTTTCGCGCTTGTTATCTTATATATTTGTATTCCGGACATCACACTGAATGCACTGATACCAAATATACCCATGTCCGAGATGACATGAGCGAAAGTCGATTTCTAGAAGACTTCTAGACCAAAAACCGACGCTCTAAGTCATTCAAAACATTTTTTATTGGAATGCTACGCAATCCTTCGTCCTTTTATTGATGTAAATGTTTTATTGTTTTCAAAACATTTTTTTCTTGCATTTTTGACAATGTTTTTTGGCATTTTTGTGGTAAAATCGTTTATAATTACGAAATCTTTTCTTCTTGTTTACATCGGTGACATTCGATGATTTTCAACGTCTATTATCAAAGTCCGCAACATGGCGAAGGCCAAATAAAATCTTGTCCGGGTACACAAAAATTAA
The DNA here is from genome assembly GCF_947568885.1 of Cydia strobilella. Lineage (NCBI taxonomy): Eukaryota > Metazoa > Arthropoda > Insecta > Lepidoptera > Tortricidae > Cydia > Cydia strobilella. The sequence continues at coordinate 7,775,027 of NC_086052.1, forward strand.
TTTTAGTTTCGATGCAGACCATACTGTTTTTACTTTTAAAATGTCGTGAGCTGATTAATGGACAAATATATTCGTAAAGGTTCTTCAACATAACCATAGCGGTATACGGCGCGCTGGCTGAGATCGTGGACCACGGGTTCGGATTCAGCTTCAAGGAGATGGGACTCTTCGTCGACGCCGCTTACTGTTCCACTTTACTTTTCATCTTCGTTGACTGCTCCCACAAGACCACGCTCAAGGTAAGATGGCGAGGCTGAGGTAGCAAAGTGACTTCAGCGACGTCATAATGACGTCTTTTATACGTCATAATGACGTAACGGACGTCACAATGACGTATAAATGCTACCTGGTATAAACACTACATATATATGTAGTGTTGTCTGCTAAATTAAGATACTTAACCGCAACTATTGGAATTGAAATTTCCAAGAGGGTAAAATATGAAAAACACCTTCGTACGCTCTTATTGTACGTAGACGTATAGGTACTAGCGGTGGGATAGGAATCTAGGAATCACCGGCTTGCCTAATTTTCTGATAGCTGAACACTTTTTTTTGACCAAATAAAAAAAAGAAACGGCCAAAAAAGAAATATTTTTGATGCGCGGCCACGGAGAGGTACCAACATAACATTGCTGGCCATGTTCCTAACCTCAAAAGGAAACAACGGAACCCTTATAGGATCACTATCGTATGTCTATCTGTCTTCTGTCCTTTTTAATACTTTTAATTTAATACGCATCTAAAAACTTTATATGGCGATATGCCATGGCGTAGGAACTATTAAATACAACTGCATCCACAGTATACAACTATATTGCTTTTCCCCATAATAATTAAAGAGTTTCGTAGAGAGAAGCGCGCATCATAATATACCTACATAATATATATCGACACATCTTCAATTACATACCAGCGTTGATAGAATGAATAGGCATGATGACAAAACAAAACGTTCCTAACAAAACAATAAGTGAACATGACGTCACGGTCCAACTTAGTCCATCTTAGTATGGAAAATAAGAAAATTGCGATTTTGTCGGTGAAATATTGCGTTTATGTATAGGTATATAGTTGCAATACAATCTTTTTTTTATAAAATGTAAGGAATCTAATGGTACCATTACTTTTTACCTTTTTGAAAAATTTGATTAAAACGCGGTAGACCCGTTCGTATAATTAAATATTTCCATATACATATTATTTTAATATCCATATTATTATAATAAATTGCTCATTTGCCATCTATTGTACTAGATTGTGTTGTAAAATTCAACATGTGTGTCATCATCCCTATTATTACTTGCAGTAACAAAAAGGGAGTTATAATTAACAACGCTTTAATATATCTCTATGTAGCTTTATTTTGAATAATTTACACTCGTTCTTCGAATACTAACATAGTTTTTAGGTTTAGTTTGCAGATTACTAACAAAAATGGATCTCGTTATCTAAATAAATAAACGTTTTATTTATTATTTATTTATTTATTCAGGTGGCGGCTGGAGTTCAAGACACCTTGCTGGGTATTGACGTGTTGGCTATTGACAGGCCTGCTCAAAAAGAGGTTTGTGTTTCTCTTGAATCTAAATACACTACAGATGTAGTGCATAATTATTTTCTATCGTATATTCACGGAAACTTACGAACGTGTCTTGCTATTTCAGTCAGTCTCGGTACAAAAAGTACTGACATTGACTAAACTAGCATGATAAATACCACACAAATACGAGCGTTTCCCAGAAAAAACGATGGAAAACAATTATGAACTACATATCTGTACCCTATAAGATGTTAATAGTTATTTGTTATACAAGGGTGCAAAGCCCTTACCCGCGAGTGTGGAATTGAAACACGAGCAAGCGAAAGGATTCTATAGCTGAACCACGAGCGAAGCGAGTGGTTCTGAATTAGAATCCTGAGCGTAGCGAGTGTTTAAACACACGAGAAGTAAAATACATTTGCACCCGTGTGTAACACAAAACTTTTCCCCTCACTACAACATCCACAGGCGTTAGATCATCTTCATCAACTGGAATCACTAATTTTTTTGCGATATTATAACAAAAAACTCTGGAAATTCTTTACTTTTACGTGAGAAGTTTTTAAGTAAAAATTTTGAAATTGCATCGACTTAACTTGTGCGTTCAGAATTATATAAAATAACATAATTATTAAAAAACAAACGTTTATTATGGAATTTTAAGGTTTATGACTTAAAATCATTAAATAAAGCTAAATCTGGTATTTTTTATTAAATTCTCAAACCATTTATTTAATGATAATTAATATCGAACGAACCATTATTATGAGCGTTTTACGTTTTGTTATCTGTCAAGCTACTTAAACACGCAGAACACGCTCCATCCAAGGTCAAATTACTTTCCCCACTAGTGGATAAAATGCGTTTTTCCCCGCTTGTTTTAAAGGATAAAAGACGGCTTTCCGAGCTAGTGAGGGGAAAAAAATTATATCTAATCGCATTGTAAACAGGCGCCATACAAAAAGTAGAACTGGAAAAGATGTTTACCCTACTATTTCTAGTCAGTATATTTAAATTTATCCAATTTAGGCTTAGAACGCACTGCGATTAATTTCTTGCGGTTTCAGTCTAATTTCTTGCGGTTACAGTCTTTTAAGTGCGTGCGCTTATGAAGCATGCCGTACGTTACACATTTTGCGTTTCTGAAACCGCAAAAAAATAATCGCAATGCGTTCTCAGCCTTAAACTGTCGTGAGTCGTAACAAAAGCTAATTGTACGGCTTAAACTGACGTACCTTTAATCGTAACTAGTAATCGTGTACTAATATTATAACGTGAGTTAAACCGAAAAATTTGCTCAATGCCAGTAAATGTAATTGTATGTCTTTAAGCAAACATACACAGAGTTTCGTCTGCAGATCGACCACTTCATCCTAGCCATCGAGATGAATCCCGCTGTTGTGAGCCTTAAAGGCTACGCGCACGTCAACAGAGAGCTACTTACTTCGGTGAGTATATTGGAATTAATATGTCCGTAACCTTGGCATCCTCATCATCAGCACCCTGTCTGTCAGGTCCCACTGTTGTATTTGGACTTCCTTTCATAGTTAAAAGGAACCAGGGGGCCTAGTCAAGATGACAATTGTTGATAGAAAACGCCAATCAAAATTTAATAATCTATAGAAATAGTCACGTGAGTTTTCGTAGCCTGTCATCCCATAATCTTTTTCTTTTAGTTTGGCGTTTGTCGATGTGCGATTGTCCTTCTTGGCCCGAGAGAAATAAGTAAGTAACTAGTTTCGTAGCTTTGAGTGCTTACTTTATACAAGAGTTTTCTTACTTAATAATATTAAGTCGTATGGGAGGTATTGTAAAGCTTATTGTATTAAGTTTGGTACTCGCTTAATACTTATTTCAAATGGGTTTTTATCTACATATGCAGTAAGCACTCTATGCTTACTTATTTCTCTATGTCTTGGCTAAGCCCCCAGAAATGAAATGATACTAGGAGAAGCTATATATTCGCCAGCATAAAAATCGCTTCAAAATGCATGACCATTAATAATGAGGTATGGCAATAAAACGATTTTTTAATCTTAAAAATTATAATACTTCCTAAAATGCACGCAAATTGCTCAGTAGCTCGGTGTAATGGAGGATGGCAACCAAATAGTATTCACGCTTACCTAGGTAAATAGGTGCGCATTGCGTACATGAGATAAGTAATGTTTATCAGCACGAACTAGAACTGCTTTTTATAAACTGTTCCTAACTACATTTTTATGCAAGATTTGTTTACTTACTTCATTTAACTAAACTACTACTTTCAGCAGGATTTTGACGTTAACACTACATGAGTATCCGTTGATCCGTTTACTGATTACCACGAGGTTGAAGATTGAAAATGAGGTTGAGGTTCATCTTTACTTTAGAGTTAATTAAACTGATATAGTATAGTAGATTGTACAACAAGGGCATAAAATGATCCATTTTAACCGAGGCAATTTACCGAGCGCAGCGAGGACCAATATAGTCGAGGATAAAAATGGACATTTATGCCTGAGTTATTACACTCTACTTTTCACTTCGATTGTAAGTAAAATATACAAAAATATCCAATATTGTAGGTTGTTTTATCGTATTTATAAAAGGCTAAAGAAAATTGTACTCGGGCCGGTCAGGGGCGGGAGGCCGTAATATGATTTCAAAAGCTTTATAATTTCTGTATCTGACAGTAAACTGATTCCACATTGTTTTCGTCCGCTATTCAAAAAGTGTGCACGATGCCCCTGAAAACCTACAAGGCCTGTGCAAATTTAGACTCTCGTAGATGTCAACCGTTTCAATTAGTCATAGTCTGGTTACGTTAAATCTTCATAAAATAATTTGGCAACACCACCACAGGTTTTCCCGAGAGGCTACAGGTTCTTCAAAAAAGGAGTGTACAGGTTTTTAAAGGGTCGGCAACGCGCATGTCATATCTCTGGTGTTGCAGTCGTCCATAGGCTACGGTAACTGCTTACCATCAGGCGGGCCGTATGCTTGATTGCCACTGAGGTGGTATTAAAAAAAATACAGGAATCATTATACAGAAGCTTGACATCACAAAATAATTTCAATGCAGACTCTAATTGTGTGAGTTTCTATACAAATAATGCTAAGTAAAATTAGTTGTATGCGATGCGACTAATGTCTTTTATCAAGTAGCGTGCCCTAAAACATAACATCTTAACAACAAACATACGGCTTAACACTTTTCGGAGTGGAGGGATAAACCTACCACAAAGTTACAATATGATAATACTATTACTTATTCTGTGGTTACGGTGATCGGAAATCTCCAACCATATCGTACTTGTTGCAATATTTGAACGACAGAGGCGCAGATAGTCGATCTTAGAGTTTTGATATTCTTAACCGACTCCGGGTTCCTTTGGCATTGTTACCTACTAACATTATAAATAGCCGAGTACAAAATTTCATTTGTTTCACAATTGGTAAATTTTTGGTAAGTACAAAAAAAAATTGTACTAAAAATTTACCAATTGTGAAAGATGTTTGTTTGTAAAAGATGTTTGTGTTTCTTAAGATGTCAGTGTTCGCCATAAAACAAAAACAAGTAGACCCTCTAAATCCTGCCCAAGAACAGACTGTTCGCTCCTTTGCATACTAAATTTCTGCGAAGAAACATAATTAAAATTCGGCTACAATTTAAGAACAATTTCAGAAGTTTTGCTTCAATTATCATATTCATCATACATACTCGTGCCAAGTTCTTCGTGCCAAGGAAATTTTTTTTTTTATGGAATAGGAGGCAAACGAGCAGACGGATCACCTGATGGTAAGCGATTACCGCCGCCCATGGACACTCGCAACACCAGAGGGGTTGTAAGTGCGTTGCCGGCCTTTAAGATGGGAATACGCTCTTTAAAATGATATTATTCTTAATTAGTACCTGGGTCAACATTCTTTTCGTTGTCTTTTTTCGGACCACTCTGTCACACTTGTATTTCTGTATTTTAACAAATAAACAAAAGACGAGTGTTATTGAAATGTCTTTTTGGCTGTAGATTACATTGCACATGATAAAAAAATAATTAAATATCATCTCATACAAAAAGCTCCACACAAAACAACACATCACATCACATTTTTTTTGGGACAAAAAACAAGACAACGAAAATAATTTTGATCCACCTATTTTATTTTGGTTAAAGAAGGAAGTTTCGATGCCCCTAATGTCTTTTGAAAATAACAACAGTTCAACGCTCGTTTTCAACTTAAAACAAGCTATGCAAACTGTTGTAGTAGTTTTATTTAAGAGATTACTTCATTAATATATTAGGTACTGCACACAAGTAAAAAAATCTTACAAATCCCCGACCTAAAGGTATACTTAGAGCATTCTACTCTACCATTACTATTTAGCAGAGCAGGACGTAATCGCGTATAATTAAGTTTTTAAATTTACCTCCGACGTTTTGAGAACGGAGTTGACCGTTAAGTAATGAGTAAAAATCGTGAGTTTAAATCAGCATACTGGCTGGTAGAGTCAGCATTTAACAAAAAACTTGAAAAAATAATAATACCACGTTATAATTCTTCTAAAAGAACTAATAAATTCATGCTTCAGTGTGTGTGGTGTATTAACTGTATTACCTACACTACACCATAAAGTATTAAGAGGATAGGGGGCGACCGCTTCTTCATACAAAATTAACCCCCATTTTCGTCTCATGAAAACCGTCATAAAGGAAAATATTTTTAAGTTTGGCACTTTGTCCGTGTCGATATTTAATAACTTGATTGTATAAAATATTGCCACTTTCGAATCGAAAGTTTCGATCGATATGTGTTTCATTTTTAAGTAACATTTAAAATATTATCACTTTAGTATATCCAGCTAGCGTATCTATAGCGTATACTCGTAACGTAGTAAGGTGTTCGGTTACGAAGTAACACGAGATGCCAAGCCTCATAACCTCTGTAACTGTGTGAGGGTATTGGGGTTGATTGTTTGTACCCTCTTAAAAATTAAGTACTTAAATGAGAGAAATTATATGTAATTGCTTTCAAGTAAAAGGGGTCTGCATTAATTTTGTGGGTAACCGTAGAGAAAATGCGCATGGCGATTTTGAATAATTTTTGTTTGTTATCGCAAATAGGGTTAGTATGGTGCGTTCCTATGAAAAATCTTCAAGGCTTGTTATATACGTAAAAGTAAATTTTTAGAGTTTGAATATAAACTCGATTAGTAATCTTTACATAAAACTAAAAGTATAAGATGGTTAATTCTGTTCACTGTCCGATGCGAGATACAATACCCATTCCCATTGACAATTCCTTTACATCCATTATCTACAGGAGTTCAAATCCTTGGGTCTATAAATGTACATTGTTTTTAACGAACATATCATATATAATGGGTTAACATCAGTTGTCTCGTCATAAAGTGTTTGTTATGTAAACTAGGACATACAAGGGCAATTCACTGATTAATCAAGTTACTAAATAATTATGTAGATTCGTCCCAACAATGAACTCAGGTTATCCAGCAAGGTTTGTACTTGCTCAGGGCAAATAGGTTGTTATTTGTTGAAAATACAACTTGGGAAACTATTTGGACAAATCTCATGATAGAACATACTATCTAGATTATATCGCCAAAACTGGAACCTTACAATCTTAACTGATCTCTACTTAAGCTAGAGTCGACTTTATTTACAACAAGCTTGCTATCCAGCGGGGCAATGCCGCAAGTATATTTGGCACGTTTGGACAGGGTGGGGGTCGGAATGGGGTTTATGTTTAGTATAGATAATGTGTATTTTCTAGTTAGTTTTAGTGTTTTTCTTTAGTTTTATTATGTAGTGTTAAGTTACTTTGTTCATAAGTTTTTTGTTTTTGTAATTTTGGAGACTCATTTGCTGAATAAATGTTTGTAGAACTTGTATTTACAACAAGTTAAGATACATTCTCGCTACCACTGCGCGTGCGCACTCAGGACGCCGTCGACATCTCCCTTCACCCCTCGCTCCGCTGATCGCTGCCAGTCTTGGACAACACGCGTCCTGCTATCCCGCTCCAACCAGGGGTCGGAAACCGGTATTTGCTCCATACAAAAATACCGGTATTATTACGTTCTTTTTCGTTCTTTTGTTTATAATTTCATTTTTAATGGGACGTTTTAATAATGCAAAATTGTTTCCTAAATACATGATTCAGTCCTACGTAATGAGCATAAAAAAATTCAAAACATTGGGCTATTTCGGGGTTTTTAAAAAATACTGGTTCCGAGCCCTGGCTCCAACACACGGAACCATCGGCGGGTTGTGACCTCTCCTTCGCTCGCACAGGAATGCCAGAATACCCGCCGCGAGTGTGGCCATCAGCGGGTACTACTGCCGCATGTTGAATCCTGGAACCGTCCAAACGAACTAAAGTAGCTACCGCTGTGAATTTCGTTGTGGACCTTATGGAGATTATGTTTTGAGATTCTACATTAGTCTACTCTCGAGTACAGTGATGGCCTTTTATATTTCTTAGATGATGGAGATTTCCTAGAGGTGTTGTTTTTGCGTAGTTTTGTAGGTTCTCAAAACTATGCTTCGAGTTTCCCATAAAAAATAGCTTTAGACTCCAAGTTTTTTGTTTCGCTTTAACTATTTTAAATTTATTACTTCCTCGTCGAACCGTCATTCTTCTATTAAGACCTTACACCTTACATTACGTATTCCCATCTCAACTGGTTCACACTGGAATTATCATCTCATTAGAAACAGTTCAGCTACAATTAACTAGTTCTATTTGCTCTCTAAATTACAATTGACGTATTTAATGCAAAATTCTTCCTAGAACTTTAGAGAACTTCCTTCCAAAGTTATGCAAGCTCGAACATACTTAGGTATACTTAATACGGAGGTTTTAGCTTTTCTATTCTTGATTTTGGTTTTTGCTTATTTATTTATAGTCATTATCATTATTTTGTCTTTACTTTTTGTGTAGGTACAAATAGATATTTTAAAGACGAAATAAAATTATTTATTATCTTTAGTTCGTGTAAGCTAACTTTGCATCCACTTGAACCGGATAAAGTGAGCGAGTGCCATCATAAGAGTACTATTTTCATAAAAATTTGACATTTGTGACGACATTGCCGCACTTTGTCCGATTCTTTAGAATCGGACAAAGCAATGGTCGTTTACGAATTATTAATAATATAAGTTAATAATAGGACAAAATACGATCTCTTTTCTAAACGTATTGATTAGATATATACAGGAACGTGCGCGAGACATTGTCGCGGCGCGGCGCTATCATGCTAAGTAAAGAGGCAGCTCAATTATTTTTGAAATATATCCGCTGTTGAATTTATGTACATAATCGTATTTTTATACCCTGGTTTTTGTTTCAGGCAATAAGCATGATAGCTATTTATTTAATCGTGCTGCTGCAGTTCAAGATATCGCTACCAAAGACTGACTCTTAAAACACCGAATCTACGGAAATTTCCTGCGGCTAAAAGTTTATTCACTTACTGAGACAAACTTAGATGCCATAATAATTGCTGTGAGTTGCTAGTCTGTGACAAGTTAGATAGGAAAATGCTAGGAGGATCTAACTAAACGGAGACGCCATGTCTGCAATTTTCTGTACAAAACAGTCTGCCAATTTTTGCGGGGGAGGGGTACGTCAAATGTATGCGTAACGTAAAAATTGCCCATTGGCCGACTATTTTCGACAGAGGCCTGTTAATAGCTACTCCGTTTTATTAGATCCTCCTAGGGAAAATGCTATAACCCGGAAGTGGTAGTTATATACTGTGTAGTTTGTACGCTCACTTCACTCTTATCCTGTCCTCCCATAATACCATATGAAGCACTAAGTCATCTTCCTCGCGTTATCCCGGCTTATTGCCACGGGTCATGGGAGCCGGGAGTCCGCTTGACAACTAATCCCTAGAATTGGTGTAGGCACTAGTTTTTAAGAAAGCTACTGCCATCTGACCTTCCAACCCAGTGGGGAAACTAGGCCTCTTTGGGATAAGTCCGGTTTCCTCACGATGTTTTCCTTCACCGAAAAGCGGCTAGTAAATATCAAATGACACTTCGTACATATTTAAATTCCGAAAAACTCATTGGTACGAGCCGTGGTTTCAACCCGCGACCTTCGGATTGAAAGTCGCACACTCTTACCGCTAGGCCACCAGCGCTCTATATGAAACACTATCAGTTAATAATAATTAATGTCTACAGTTATTATAATATTGTTATTAGCTTACTTGAGCTTAGGATATATAGCTTTCATTCAGAAAGTGCTTATATAAGTAATAGATGAAGTTGAAATATTAGTACTTGGAATGTAATTGTACATAGTTCTACACTCATACTACTAAGACAGTACCGTCATGTACGTAATTTTAAATTATTATAATCGCATTTATAATAAAATGATCTGAATTATAATTCAACGTAATTTTTATTGTGACTTTTCAACCAAAAGGTACCACATTGTCGATCGTCGATAAGGTTGATTTCAAATTGAAGCTTTATGGAAATAGCGCCTTATTGACAACCGAAAATAAGTACCCTTTTGATTGAAAATGGCAAAATTATTGTCATAATGACTAGAGTCAATGTCAGATATTTGCAATTGCAATAAGAATACATTAAAGAGCAATTCAAATAGATAAAAAGAAACTAACACTCATAACTATTATTATTTTATTAATGAATAAGTCACATTTTGTTGTTATGATTTAGAAATTGCTTGCCATCGATTATAGTGTGTGTACTACACCTTAACCCACATACCCAATATTTTTCACCAGATTTCGGTCGGTACTTCTGGCTGGCGCAGCGCGCCACCAGTGCAGCGCAACGCCGCACTGGCAGGGTCGCCATGTGATATGGGGCGTGAAATGAGAACTAATATGTGGTCTTGAGTTAGGGTTGCCACCTTTTTTCTATACACATATAGTATTTTTGTATGGGTGGCAACCCTATCTTGAGTATACGTTTGTGTTTTAAGTTACAAGTACATGCCGTTATATAATAAGCTATGCACGTGTGTGGGTTAAGGTGCAATACAATATCGATAAAGTTTGAGTCGATATTTTAATCGCTAGCACTGATATGTTTTCACCCCGGAACAACCGGGCTATGTAAACAACTCGTTGGGAGGAATGTAGGACTATACGTATGTATTCACTTCTCTTTCCAATGCACTTGCCTAATATTTTATCCGACCGATTAATAGGTAGGTACTACAAGGACCAGAAATTCGTATTCTAGAGGAATTTCGATTAAACTTCAGTCAGTTAATACAAGGCATCCCATTTGAGATAAAATCTATTTCGCAATACCATTGTAAATAGTTAAGCAAATTTTGTACAATAAAGGAAAATGAAAACTGCTGTTATTTCCTTTCCCGTTAATCCTTTAAATCCTGTCCCCGAGAAACAAGCGTGTTTAAGATAGACGTATACTTTATATGTACCTATATAAATTTGCAACCGTATTGAATTTATTACACGAAATTAAATGAATAGTGACTTGGCCTTTTTTCGAAAAGTCTTCTAGAAATCGATTTTCGCTCATGTCGTCTCAGATATGGGTGAATATCAATGCATTCAGTTTGATGTCCTGAATACAAATATATGAGACGACAAGCGCGAAAGGAATGGAAACGTACGCTTCTGGCAGATTTCGGTAGCTCAGTCGGCAAGTCCCCGGCAAGCTCGGCCGAATTTCACCGTCCCATACAAACGGAGTTTCGTTCTCATTATAAACCTACGTGTTGGATTGTAATAAAACTGCACATACAATGACATGAGGTATATCTAGGTCTGTAATTAGTTTATATAGCTCTAGTATATAAAACAAACGAAATAGAGCAAAACAAGTTGTGTATGAAAACCTTAATTTTCTGTATTTTTTTTTTCTATTGTATCTGAAGCTTCATAAACGAATTACAAACCTAAATATGCCGTATCCTATTGTAAGTACAAAGTTTCAGAGCAATCTAGCTAGTCGTTTTAAAATGAGAGCGTAACTACGTTTGTATGGAGAATCGAGCTTGCCGGGGACCCTTAAGAGCGATTGGGCTGGTGTCACGGAAGGTGGCAAGTTCGAGTATTGCTCGAAGCGGTGAATTTCTCAATTTTTCCTTTAATATTAAAATTTATTTTTAAAGCTGACGTGTCGCTCGGAGCTTGAGAGAGTTTAAACATTTTCGACCCTTAGCCTGGCGTGATGTCATCTGCAGACTTCCAGTTACAGATCTTTATGTTGGCTTTAAAGGTAAATAAGCTTTGAAGAGAACCTATAGGTAATGTATGATTTTCAAAAACCAAGTGTAAGTGGAACGTTAGTCTTTACACAAAACTAATTAGATTTTGTAAAAGGGTAGGTATTATTTCTTCAGTAAAGGTTTGATAATGATATGGATATTTTTGTTGATTCAGTATTTGGCAATTTGTAAAATGTCCAACAGCACACAGGGCCACTAGTTAATTAATTATTAGATGAATATAAACAATATAATAGATAGTTGATGCATCAACTAGGTAGTGGCCACTAACCAAGATATATCAGTGTATATAAGCCTGTCTAAAACTAATACATCTTAAATGCATAGTGATTATAATTGTATGCATAATTTTGATCGTAAATTAATCCCTTGCGCAGTATTTAAGTTTAAAAAAATTACATTTCTTTTAAGATGAAATGGCGGAAAATTGGGAAAATTTGGAAAAGTTGATGATTTTTAGTATGTAATTTAGGCGGTTTTTCGGGGTTTGCAATTATTTATATTTAAAATCTTTATTCTATGTATATTACAAATAGTATACATTTCTAATGGCAGTAGGATTTTTTATATCTTTTACCAATAATTGTATAAATTTACATAAATTATGATTTACCCTATGTAAATTCTAACACTGGTTTAGCAGTGAAAATCGATGTTCTACTTTTTGTTTTATTTTTTTTCCAGAACAATTATGTAAGACAATTATGTAATTTCAGGCAAAAAGAAAAAATCATGCATTTAAGAGTTAAGGGATTACATAACCTAATATAATACTTATAAAAGTTATAAATGTACTCTTGAACGGTCTGTCACCTGCAATCACTTCCTTGACAGCTGTAATGGATTTTCATTAATCAAATTTTCCAATTTTCTACTAACGGCCTTTCGGTATCTAAGTTTATCAATATCAGCGGGACCGACCATGACAATTTATATTAGGTACATTTGATGATTCTCAGTTCAATTTTGAGATGTCTGTGCCATTAAAACTCATAAGGTGGATGTTGCTGTTTAGACGACAAGGTAAAGTATTCACCAGATATGGGAAAGCTTCCGTAAATGAGTTAGTAGCGGCTGTGCTGACCTTATTTAAATAAATCTTAATTTATAATAAATAAATTATATCACTGAAGTAATACTATAAAACAGTGACATCTTATTTTATTCAAAAATATCTTAAGTAATTTTCCAACAGTCAATCAAAGGTATTGCAAATTAAATTAGGGTGTTTGTATCAATCAATACGGATACTGTTTACTGTCAATGTGCTTACAATAATGCTTGAGGAGAAAAAAAATAGTGACCAGGCCGGGTAGCCAACGTGCCAATGGCTTTCGCTCCTTCGCACTAATATGGAAGAGTGATAGAGAGGCACAAAGTGTTTCGTTGTCGTAGCGATAGCGATTGTCACCTCGGCTAGACCGGCAGACTTTCTTAGAAAACACAAAGAACCGTTAAAATAAACACAACACATCGACCTGCCAGTTATCAATACTTCAAATAAACTAGATATTTATTCGTAGCCATTCTCAGATTTGTTGCAATTTGTCAATAGTTTAAACTTTAAAGCGATCGTGTAGTTACAATCGTATTGTCCTGCATGTCTACTCCGAAAAACATATAGTTAGTTACAGTAAATTGACAACGCGGCAAATTATATTCAGAGGCAAACTATTCTCAGGTATTCTTCAAATCCATCGGAAAACGGTCAGATTTGTCAAATGAAGTTCCAATGAAGCCGCCAACCTTCGGAATAGATAATAAAAAAAGTCTGATTGAGTTGAAGCTGATGTTAAGTTCGTGTTTGCATTATCGAGACTCCACACTAGGGACCTGCCCCTAGGCCCCTACTCGTTATCTGCCCGTTGGATTGTCAAGTCGATGCGAGTCGCGATTCCAACTTGTGTGTACTTTCTAAACGTGGGCGGAGCCTTGGAGCGATCCCTGAACGTCTCGCTCAGGCTATGCAGATGGTTTAGATTTAGAATAAGTTGAGTGGCCGAGGATTTACTTTGATTAAAAGTTTTATATTCACAAATTCATGAGATGAAATGGAGCCAGTGTGTAATGCTATAATTGTAATGCTGAACATATTCGTCTGTGGTTATAATTATTTCAGTGAAAGTTTTGCAAGAACGATGTCTCAGGAAATTGCTTTGTTATAACCTCGGTGACCTACAAATTTGTTCATTTATGCCCTGACGTAGAATCCCCACGCTATTCACGCCATACCTCGCCATACCTTGTTCACTAACTGTGACATCATTCGGTGGCTATCTAACTCGAGATTTGTATCGAGCCGCACTCGTGTCAAGTGCGGTTATTAAGTGTGGAGAGCACTTTAGATAATAGGATTACCTGAAAACGCATCGCACTACGTCTGTCCCGGACACCTGATGGAATTTGTTTATTGATCTTTTATATCAACGGTTAGGGAATTAGATTTATAGAGTATGGAATTTATAAATGTGTTAAGACACAAAAACGATCGATGTGCAGAATATGCTTATAGAGAGCGTTAGTAGCCTAGCGATAAGGATTGCGATTTTCAAACAGGAGGTTATAAACCCGGCATGGAGTCGTGGACCGATGAGGTCGAACGGAATTTATATATAGGTATTTTAATAGGTATATCTTGATGGAGAAAATATGCTAACGTAGCATTCAGCCTTCTGAGAAAGTGAAGCGGTTTATTAACATCATTAAAACTACACGTTGGCTACCATCTCCTTTACCTTGTAGTCAAGTTTAGACAGACTTGTAACAAGTGATTGATTACACGAGAAAATACGTGGGAATAGTGTTTACAAAGGATGTCTTTCATGAGGCAAGTTGACGCGGGTAAAATCACAGAGGCCGATTTTGTTTTAAAGATGTGATGTGGTTTTCATCTTGCTTTGACACGACGTTGAGTATTAGTGTCATCAGGTATCTCACGCGTACTAACGGTGCGTGCGAAATGCCTTTTGTGACTCCTCCTGGATGCCAATTCGAACTTACTTTTCGCTCGTACTTGTTTGAACATTATTGGCGCGAGCGAGACGCAACGGCAAATGATAAAAGTAAATGACATCATTTTGATATTTTAATAGGTATAAGTTCTAATTGGCCTCCTGATTGCATGTCGTCAACAACAATCAGCGTGAGCCGCCACAGCTCTTTGGTGCTCACAGTCAAGGTCGTATAAAAAATAATCTCGGTCGCTTGAGCCTTAATGAGTTTTAATAATACAATTATGAAAACAGAATGGGCTTCAAGCGACGCTCCTACATAATTCAAGCCCTCATTTAACTCGTGTACCTAATAGTTGACCTGTTGATATTGTTAGCTTTGTGATCGGATTATCAATATTAATATTATCAATATTATAATATATTGAGTTGCTGCTGTGTTTTCACGCAAGGATTAAATCAAAATATTTGTGTTAATTAGGTAACTATTGATATTAAAGTAAAAACTATTCATTTTAAAGTCAAAATAGTAAATAAATATAAATCATACATATATCAAAACAATAATATCTAACGTTATTCCCTTGTAGTTGACACTGCTTCGTTACTTGCTTGCGGCAATATAAATGACATGGGTAGGTTGGAAATAATAGTAGGTACCTATTGTATTTGCCTACCAAAAAGGAAGTTTATTTTCATATTTTGTTCATGGCCTTAACCACTAAATATTCGTAATAGGATCTTCACTACAACTAGAGTCTGTGCGGAAAGAGAAGAGTCGTAGAATGTATTGGTTCCCATACATTTCACGACTCTTCTCTTTCCGCACAAACTATCCTAATCATAATGATTAAAATAAAACCTTTAAAAAAAGAAAACTGACTTCAAAAGGGTAAAATAAAATATTATCCCTTTTATATGCGCTAGCAAGTCTAGCAACTGATAATAATATGTTTCAAGTCAGTGGCAACTGGCAAGACCATATTTTGTTGAAGTCGGTTTAAAAATAGAGTCTAACCAGTTTAATAAGCATCTTTCTTAATAAATCCTACACAATAGCCACTATCTGGATGTCCATAACTTGATAACCGATAATAGAACCTTCATTTGATTAGGCCTGGCTAGCTCACTGTACCTAATTACCTATTGATTGCAAACGGCCTGGCTCATTGTTTTGCAACGAATAGCTTTAACAAAAAAATGCTCTGTGAATAGGTTTTTCATTGTTTGCTGTACCTACTAAGAAAAACACAGAAAACAGAAAAACAACGCTATGTTTTATTTACCGCTCCTGTAATGGAGACTAACTTATTTCAGAACATTCAGGTCCAGCGCTCCCCGTTGAATAATGAACCAAATCAAATCATCAAATTTGTTGCAAAACTTTTTATTTCTATAAAATCTCAATATATTCCTAATGCAGTAGCTAAACGCAGCCGTCGCGCTCTGCTAGTATTCGAAGGCTTTTTTTAAATCACCAATGGCAGCGCTCCACATACGCTTTGTCGCGTCGCGGCCAATCAGATGTACCTAAATTCTAAACCATTTTGTACTGATCAAATATTTCAAATCACTCACTCGTTCATCATCCTCCATACAATAACAATCACTTCTGCAGTTACCCGTTTTGGCAAGAACCCCCGTGTAAACCAGTACCTTGGAAGATTATAATATTAGTTCACTACAAGTCGAGATCCTGACCTGCACGGCGGCCACAAAATTCGACGTTCAGTTTCTAATTACATTGAGTTATAAGATATATTTTAGTCAGCGTAACAAGTTACATCAAGGCTATATGTATAAATGTCCTTATATTTTGTATGGAAATTATAAAATATTCAGACATTACTTATCACCCAATTTTAAAAGTTGTTACCAAAAGTAATCTCATAATTTTTAATATCTCTTAAATAAAACAACGGAAATAGGACCACCTGTTATTTTTGTATATAAAAATAAGTTGTAATAATATAACATGACTTGTATGGGGTAAAAGTAATGTATTAAGGTTGCAGTAGGTACCTACGCAAAGACATCTGGGACACTTTCACGGGTGATTACACACACAAAGACGAACGTTTACGTTACGTAACGTTAACCGTTTTTTAAAGGAAATTGCCTGTTTGTGTAATCTTGCTGTGCCAGTAATTGATTAAGGAACTTTCCCATATAAATTTAATAGAAATAATATATACTCCTAAAACTGTTTTAAGGTACTTATTTAAAAATGAATTACCTAGTGTAATTTCAAAACCAACGCCTTACAAACTACGTGACTATAGCTTAAAACATGAGTTAACCAAATAATGTCCATAAAACTAATAATAAAAGACACTCGATTACTAAAATAAAATGAGACCTAGACGAACATTCATTATTCTCTGACATTGTAAAAACATAAGTAATTTCATTTTATGGGCGGATCAAATTCTCAGCGGGAAACCTTTAAGCTCTATTTGCTACGAGTCTACGACTTTTCAATTGATACTCAATAAAAAGATTCGTAGTCATTTCGTAGTGCTATCAATTGATCTGTTAAGGATTTCTAGTTTATCGTTTAGTTAGGTTTAAATATCATATGATTTTATTTAAACACAATCATAGAAAATGATTTGTCACGAAATAGTGAATACTAAGCTAAAACTAATATGTGTTTAGTATACCAAATTTCCAAATAGGAAGTTACTTTATTTTTTGTTGAAACTGCTGAACATGCTAAATGAACAGGTTAGGAAATGTTTCAATTAAATTTAATTGAATAAATTTAACAATTTTAATTGAATAATTTAAATCAAAAATATTGTGATCAAGTAGTATAAAACTAGTATTTAATCTGACACTAGCAAAAACATATACTTGGTAGTATCAAACGATACTAACACCTTCAGCTTGAACTAGTTTCATTAAGGATTTTAAAGGATTTCATCTTCGCTTTGTTTCTAGGAAGGTAAGTTAATATTTCACTAAGGAAACTCATGTTCGCTCTTTGTGACCTTTGGCGGCTGTAACGCGCGGTGTTTGGTTGTGGCTTGCCTAATTAACAAAAAAGAGATTTATTCCCAGTGCGGTCATAATTCTACTCGTGTTACGTCAATAAACCATCGAATAAAAATAATTGGAGTATAATCACAATGCCGTAAATGAACAGTTCACTCGAGTAATTCATTATGATTGTAGGCGGAAAATACAGACAAAATGAAATAAAATTATGAGTTTCTACCAACATGATCATTCTTCAACATTTTACCTGGGCCGTGATGCATAATAAACTACAACTAATATTACAAGCGGAACTCCTTTCCTAATAAGTGGAATTAGAAAAGTAGTTTATTTTAGTTTATGCAACACGGCCCTGCTTATATTTAGGTACCAATGCGTGCCTACACGCCTAGTTCCAACTGAAACTAGTGCAAAAAAATATATACCTATACCTCGATAAGATAGGTACATACCAGAAAATCTAAATACATTTTCAGAACATTATACCTAACATTTTGCTTTGAAACGCAATTGAGTGTATAAATGTAGCCAAATACATCTGTGCCAGTGTCAGTAAACTAAACTACGAGAAGTTAAATTAATTGAATTGTATAGTTTGTAATAAATAAGGTTCTATGAATCTCCATAGGCTTCCAGTAGTGGTTATCTATAGGACAGTGGTTTTCATGCATGTCATTCAAATGACTTAAGAAGCTCATTACTCGGCCCTATCTCCCAGTACTCCAACCGCAATCATTAGCACCAGGCGCCGACGCAACAATTAGGGGCACACTGATGTGCTCAGATATTAAAAGTAATACCTCCAGTTGTTAATAAAGATGAGACAAACGTGTTTTGCATACGTAAACAGCTCAAAGACTTGCAAATGTTGACAAAATATAACCGCGAGTGACCGGCGCCGGATGAAAGTCGGACTTAATTTTGTACGTGACAGATTAAAAGGGTGTAAGAGCGTTTTCACATTGACCGATCCGATATCGGATGTAAGATCCTACATCCGCGTAGCCAGGCCACGAGGGCGCGCCCGGGCGCCATCTTTAGCAGTCACGCACACTACAACAAGCATTATGCCTGCACATACGCACACAAACAAATATTATCGGTCTGACAGCTGACGGGGGGCTCCGACATGGCTGAATTTACCGGAAGCGTCTTTCCGATATCGGATGTCGGAAGGCGTCTATGACAAAACAACTGCAGGAAAGTGCCATTGGTAGTAATAATAATTTATTAAATGCATAAAAGAATACAAGGAAACACATATATCTTACATTTTAATTCCTTCCGACATCCGATATCGGATCGGATAATGTGAAAACGCTCTTAGGTCATTCGATAGATATTTCTATGTACTTCATTTCGTTCTATGGGCACCAAGCGGAATTACATTGCAGAACTGAGATATTGGTATTTTAGTCAAAATACCGTTACCCTTATTACCTAGGCAATAGAGTCTAAGTAAGTAAATTAATGCTGCAGGGTAGATGTTCGCGCATATCGCCGGGCGGAATGAAAAAGCCATAATAATGCTTAATTAAAAAATGCTTTAAACTCTCGTCAAACAATCATTTAGATTGATCTTGCATTCTTCTTTTAGCTGTAGTCCATTTGAACAAAATATTGACGTAAAAACAAGAAATGTACATTCAAAATTCGAGTCAAATCATTTTAAAGTTCTCTGTTATGCGGGCTCTAAGTTTCATCGTTAAAAATAATAATTAAACTTTTAATTTTTAATTGGTTAATTTCGTGCGGACAAACTTTTTCTATCATTCTAGTTTAATTATTTTTAAACACAGTAGTAAGTAGCAGAACAGCAATAAATATGAACAACTTTTGTCCAATT
Source organism: Cydia strobilella (assembly GCF_947568885.1). Taxonomy (NCBI): domain Eukaryota; kingdom Metazoa; phylum Arthropoda; class Insecta; order Lepidoptera; family Tortricidae; genus Cydia; species Cydia strobilella. The sequence continues at coordinate 7,794,617 of NC_086052.1, forward strand.
TAATCCTAGTCTTAACAAAATTGGAGTAGGGCTAAATGCGGAAAAATATTACATATTATTTACATCAACGGTACGGCCTAGTCCCTCCGGAACGTTCGGAACAAGAAATATTTACTCAAATTTACAGTAAACACATTTTCTTTTCACCTCAGCAGCTCGAACAAGCCTACTTTCCTCACTCCAGGGAGTGAAACAATGTAGCTTTTTAATTTAGTGAAGGCCATGAACTGCCACTTCATACTTTTATTATGGTATAGTATGGTATCGTATGGTATCGTATGGTATCGTATGGTATCGTATGGTATCGTATCGTATCGTATCGTGTCGTGTCGTGTCGTGTCGTGTCGTGTCGTGTGTCGTGTCGTGTCATATCGTGTCGTGTCGTGTCGTATCGTGTCGTATCGTATCGTATCGTATCGTATGGTATGGTATGGTATTATATTACATATTAAATTACATTTTTTTTCTGTTTATTCTGTGTAATTCGAAATACATTTTAACCTTTAATATGTTCTCACTACTGAGGTGAAAAATTATGTGTGCAACACGAGAGCAAAGTTATTTTACATCTCGTGTTTTTGAGTCCCTCGCTACGCTCAAGATTCTACTACTGTAGAATCACTCGCTTCGCTCGTGATTCAATTATAGAATCTTTCGCTTTCTCGGGACTCAAAATAAACACTCGCAAGAAAAACCAACTTTCCTCTCTTGTTGCACAAATAACTATTCTAATACAGTGGAATTATAAACATAAAATTGTAAATCATAAATGTCCATTTTAAAACCGCAATCCAATTTGCGTTCTGTAAAACATGTGTAAACGACGAGGACTGTGGCAACAAATATATTGTACAAGAGGTGTCGTGAGTGTCATGAATGATATGCTTGAATAGGTTCAACTTTGAAACTGAAACTATTAGCTTTATAGAGTTCTCGTCTTTAATGCGGCACTGTTCATAACCATATTTGCATTCTAAAGAATTTGCAATTTCACACCCCAGGCCGCAACATCTCGTTAATTAAGTCAGGAATCTTGTTAAAGTAACTTACCTATATTATTCTGATATGTTTCCACGTAATTTTAATCGTATCATCGCCTAGAATAACTGAATTAGATGATGTGGCTTCATCTAGTCAAGTATATGTAGATCAGTCATCACTTCAATCTGTTTTACAATAGTAACTGTTTAATTTTATACGTGATACAGCAAAATCATTTTTTGAATGCAGCCAAGTGATATTTGAGCAAACAAAGCCGAATAACATGCAAATGTATGTGATGTACAAAATCCAGGTGTCGCTATTAAGGATGCAGGGACAAGATGACAGGATCCCTGCGGGCTTGCTATAACTCTTCTCCGGCGATTTGATTTAAGAAAGTGACAAAATGTTACATACTACTATACAATAAAATGAAAGAAAGAAAATGTACAAAAGTGGATCCATAATGTAGGTATAAAAATAATTTTGGAACATTTATTTGGCGTTAAACGTTACAAAAATAAAATAAGTAACTAGGCATTGCAGACCTACAAGACTTTGCTACTGTCACCATATCGCTTCTCATGTGATCAATAGCAAAACGGCAGCCATGTCACCTTTTGTAAAATTTTCGAGTCAAATTGGTTCTCTGGTCACTCCCATTTCTGTTGTTTTTTGGACCAGGCTCCATACAAAGTTGCCCATGGTCCTTTACAGCTTAAAACAATGTCTCTATTAGCCACATGGTCCGTGTCTGTCCTAACCTAACGGGCTTGAAACACGCCGTGCATTATCGTTGCTTGCATTTACCTTCCATGCACTTCACACAGTCAATACCTACCTAAAAAGATATTGAGATAGAAAAACATTGCTAAAGCGTCTTCCTCAAAGTTATGTACTTAATAGCATTCCGTTGATCTTGATCTAATCCAAATCTAATTCATAGTTCAAGCCGACTATAAATGTGACACGCTCACACCTCGCAGACATTCTTTTTATGATAGCTAAAGCGGACGCATACCTATGAATCAATACGTTTTCAATCCAATACCAATACATACAATTTTCATTTAAGAGTAAACCCACAGGAAGTGTATATTTATTGGAAAATTAACTGTTCCAGCGGTGGCAGCATGGTTGCATTTTTATCACCTGTCACTATGCCTGCCACTTTCGTACTTACGTACTTGTTAGAACGTGGCAGGCGATAAAAATGCGACCGTGCTCAGCCCGCAGGTGTTGGAATTCGAAACGTCTCGACATGTCTCACGTCTAGTAAGCCAGTATGTCAATCTACATGTATTGCGTGATAACTAGAACACTGAAGCGATTTTTAATAGATATTATGACATAATTTCGCCTGAAAATATGTTAGTACTTAAACCTAAACCTACTCATCCTGCGTGCATCTGTGCGTTTTATCTATCTATCTATCTATCATAAAAGAATTTAAGAGTACCTACTTTTATGTTATCGGTTCAGACGAAATACACATTTAATTAAATAGTCAATAAAAATATAGGTACTTTACTGGGCATCAAATATTATACAAATAAAAACTTCCTTTCACCTCTTATTATTAAGTAGATAGTACTTATATATTTTTATTACGAATATTAATAATTTATTATTCCATAGTTATCCAAGGCAGGATTGATTAATGGTAACAAATTTTGGAAGTGTGACATTCATTTTTGCAGTCTCAATATTTGATTTAGGATTCACTTGAATACCTTATAGGTAGTTAAAATGTATAGGTAATTAGGTAAGCAGGTATACCTAAGTAGACAATTTAATTGTTCAGTGTACATACAATTTGTAAAAGTTTTATTTAAGAAGTGCGTTACTAATTCAATGACAAGGTTTTATTAATCCATTTTCCTCGTTAATAAGTTAAGTAACCCTTCGAGGATATAACCAACGGAGACGCCTCGTCTGTAATTTGCTGTACAAAAAAGTCTGCCAATTTTTGCGGGGGAGGGGAACGTCAAATGTATACGTAACGTCAAAATAGCCATGTCAGATAAACGTCAGTCTATACATTGTGTATGACCATTAGCCGACTATTTTTGAAAGAGGGGAACGCCTGTTAATGGCTACTCCGTTTGGTTATATCCTCTAAGAAGTAATAAAATCCAACGTACCTAGTAGTTACTTCGAGAATTCACTATTGGGGCCCACTGATCAGTTCGCCGTCCGAAAAATATTTTCCATAATGCCACTATCCAGAGAAAAATGGGAACTACGTTTGTATGGAGAAGCGGCGGCCCGATTATTAACAAAGTTTAAAGTCAAAATACCGCCCCATGCTTCGTGGTGAAAGTGGTGTAAGTAGCATATTAGCGTAGACTCGGTACAAAATACCGTTACGTGAAATGCTACGTACGTCGTTGCTACGGCGTAGCTAAGGACATATATAACTGTTCATAGACTTTGAGGGCCAATTCGAACAATGATCTGGATATCAACATCCACTAGATATGAAACAGAAACGATAACGAGATATTTAAGAAAGTCATGTCTATTACTGTACTGTTTTACTTTTTACTAAGAAAGTCGGGCCGTTAAATTGAATTGAGCATACGGATCTCCGTGTATCTGTTCTCACAAGCAAAAAAGCGCCGGCGCTGCTGTCAGTTGGCTGTCAAGTGTCAATCATTGTGTTAATCATCATGGCTGTGCCGAGACGCGTTTGAATACATAACGTATATCGTACCATTTGTAATAAATAACTATTTAGGTATATGGGAGCTTGATCCCGAATTGTTAATTCTAGAGTTCGAGTCTCGGCCATTACTCTATATGTGGGTTATGTTACAAGGCAGGGAGTACGGCTCACAAGTGATTGTTAAGCGTTCATATGAACACTATTAAAAACGGAAAAAAAGTGCCAACGTCGGGTTTTCACGCGACGCTTTTTAAGCTCTCGTGCGAATGGGGCCTAAAGGGTTCGAAACGTCGGGATGTATTATATACTTACTTACTGTTATTTGGAAATCCTTTAGTTGGATATTTGGTTACTTTACTGACCAAACAATGCGAGCTAACGGGTAACATTAACCAGTCACTATTTTCATTAAACGGATACCTGTGCACTATTCAATCAAACTGCGGTTAATTCCACTATGAATCAGCATAAGCAATAGGTAATAGCTTCAACGTTTTTATTTCGAATAAACACTAAATATAAATACACAATCCCGCGGAATATAAAGCAAACGTGAAGTGTGTGTCGATGCAAAACAAAATCCATCCAGGTATGTTGCTAGGTTTGAGTTATTTCTATAAGGGATAAAATCAGAATAAGTGTACACTTATTCAAGGACTTACAATCTGACCGATATGAATTGTTTCATTATGCATGTTGAGCGACAAATGTTGAGGTACAGCGAGCTGTAAATTTTGCGGCGGTAGTTTAGGCAACTGTATTTTTTAAGTTCTAACATGAGCAGGTTCTATCAATGGGTTATGGAGCGAGGCCTAAAATTTTTTTGGTGAGGGGTCTTGCTATGCTGGTCACCTCGTTTGCGAGAAAGTACCTACGCGTTGCTATAGCGTAGGTACAGTCAGCAGCAGAAGTTGCTAAGTCGCTCTTATTCTCTTAACAATAAAGTCGCATCAAGATCATTTGGAACACCTCGCCCGATTAGCAACTTCTGCTGCTGACTGTACCTACGTAGATGGACCGTTGTCTTGTCAATGGTGGTGTTTTCTTGATTTTGATGAATCCGTAGGAAAAATGTAAAAAAACTAAGATTGCATATATTTGTAGTCGTTACAAAAGTTATGAATTTCTAATAAGTCGCGTCGAAAATTATCTATAATTCTGTGGTTAAAAAACTATACCTCTTTCAATTGCACGATTTTGTGGAATCGCCAGTTTACAGCTCGCGGCGAAGTACTAGCACGTAAAGATTATACGTATGGTAGAGTAGGTACGTCGTTTGTATGCGATATTACCGCCTTATATTTTTGCTCGATACAGTCATATCTCTTCATATTATGTAGAAAGACTTTACAATGTCTGCTGCAGTCTCTATCCACGGACACATTTTATTTTTATCTTATATTTAGAATCCACTTCATAAGGTCAATAACATATTTTATCGATACTTAGAATATACAAAATATGCTTCTAGGGTACATAGCTCTAAAACTGGTTATTCAATAAAACGAAAAGGTATCTAAAGATATGGGTACCTATGTTATATAATGAGTAATATTTCTTTATTTTGTATAACACAACTAGATACATATCTAAGGTAAATTTTGAAATGCAATAAGGAAGGCCAAATATCGGTCCTTAGTTTTTATTTATAAAATCGTATTGACTTAAAATTATCGAATTTAAACTGTTGTGAGACATACTAACATTAAATCATTTTACGGTTTAGACTCACTTGTTTTAGTCACTCGCGCGACATGTTTCGGAGAGCCTAGGTCTCCTTTCTCAAGCACTAATAGTGCGAGCAGCGTTCACGACGACCGTGTATTGCGTACTGCCGCTGCGAGTGAGTTCGTGCTGTGTGGCGCTACAAGTGTTAGGTGACCCAAACCCAAACACACCACTGTGCCCGCCTACAACGATAGCGCAAGACCTCCCCCAACCGGTTTTCTCGGCGCGCGCGCAGCGAGCGACGCGGCGCGCGGCAGCGGCAGTACGCAATACACGGTCGTCGTGAACGCTGCTCGCACTATTAGTGCTAGAGAAAGGAGACCTAGACTCTCCGAAACATGTCGCGCGAGTGACTAAAACAAGTGAGTCTAAACCGTAAAATGATTTTAGACTTATAATTGCAAAATTTATAATTATGAATTTATTTATTTATCGTATGGCAATATATAGTGGCCCAACTACTCAAGCGGCGCAAATACTCATCTTTACTGCGAGATTATGAGTTTGCGGCGCTTGCAGTGGAGACAATGGGACCTTGGTCGGCGGACATGAAAGCCTTTATGAGAGCCCTGTCGGCACGGCTGGTCGACTCTTCAGGAGACCACAGGGCTGGCGCTTACCTCTCCCAGCGTATATCGCTGACAATACAGAGAGGTAACGCAGCCAGCGTTATGGGGTCGATGCCGCAGGCGGAGATTTTGGACGGGGTGTTCTTTTTATAACTTCAGTATAATTTTTTCTTTTTATATAGTTTTTCTTTTTATATTTAGCTTTAATTTAGTTTTAATATAGTTTTATTTAACATTAATTTAATTTTTAAGTAGATATATGTATAGCTATATTTATTCATTAATAGATTATACTGATAATTACCTTATAATTATATGTATTAACATTCCATGACTACTACCCAAAGGTTGTCAGGAAGAGATTGCTATTCAGTAATAAAAACCGCCTGTGGTTGCTGTCATCTGCCCCTATATTTAATCAAATGTTTGTTTTCATCAATTTAGTAGAAGATACAGCCGCTGAAATATGGATTTTGTTTGTAACAAGTCTCTACGCGGGTACCATCAAACAAATATAATTTAAGTTTCATCATCTAGATAGGCTAGAATTGAGATCAGAAGCCGTGCTCAGATTACCTAATTAACCATTTAAATTTATTTGGCTTAATATGATAATTGACGTTGCCCTAAGATTGTGTTTCGTGGTGTTAGAAACGGAAACGTGACGGTTTACACTTTTACGGCAAGGATTCACGAATATTTTATTGTTGCACTGCATTTTGTACCTTTTGATAAAAGGCCTACAAGCTGATCCATAAAAATTAAAACTACGAACTTATTATGACTGAGCGTATCTTTGTGAGTGACCCATTGGTGCCTTATATACTTTATATATTGTTGAATATGTATAAATTTATACTGGCAGGCCCCAATTTCACCACGGTGACAGGTGCGACAATTGTAAAACATCAATGTTGCTGACGTCACAGGCATCCATGGGCTACGGTTACCGCTTACCATCGGGCGGGCTGTATTCCTGTTTGCCACCATCATTGTAATATTTAAAAAAACTTTATTACGACGATTTCGACAATTGTCGCACCTGTCACCGTGGTGAAATTGGGGCCTGGTTAGTTATGAATGTTAACTTGAGTTATATATCAAATGTCACAGCGTTACAAAATGAATCTGTTATTGTGTTATACTCAGAGGTCGGCAAGGCAAATAGCTCATCCCCGCCGACCTCTGGTTATAATGTTATGATGGTTTAATTTAATATATATTACGTATCCAACGTCTGCCTATCATTCAATATGGCAGCAGGATCGTGTAAATGAAAGTAAGCGGCAAGATGTCAGAATAATTATACCCTTGTTTTTTCGGTGTGGGAATGCTGTTACGCATCGTGCCCCTGGCCTGAGGTAGGCCCATTATTGAAATTGAAAAATGATTTTAAAAATGTAAGGAAGTAGTAACTAGAGTTAAAACAGAGAAGGACGATGCTAATAAATGGGTACATGGATATTCAGGCCACGAATTATATTGACAGCACTATTACCAACCAGCAGTTAGAATATATAAGCGATATAGAGTCGGCATATAAAATAATATTAAAATTCGACGAAATGTATTTGAAAACTTCTACCGCTTTACAAATTGTGTGCAGAAATAATCTAGAAGATATAAAGCTAGCTAACAATACGGATATAAATAATTACATTCTTCGACGATTTTAAAAGATGTATTAATATTTGAAAAAAGCCGGCGCCACTATTTCTGAGTGAAAAATTCAATTACCTTCATGCTAAAAGCGCTACCGTAAAGTAACAGCTAAATAGGAGATTTAATAGAGGTGTTACCGGAAACTGAAAGAACTGTTGAATACCTAAAAAGTAACATACGAATGAAAAATTTACAAAAAGTAGATGAAGAGCTTCCTAACCGATCGAACGCATTTAAAGTAATTTCTGAAAATAAACCGACTTGTTTTACATGTGGTGGCCATAATTTTAGACCAAATACAGGTAGAGGATCTTACCAAAGTAATACATATTATAACAGAAATAACTTCCACAAATCAATTGTGCATTGTAATTCGACGAAAAGTGAAGCTTTTAGATAGCGGCTGCACAGACCACATCGTAAAAACAGATGAATATTTTGACAAATATATAACTTTAAAGATGCCCATAAAAGTAAAATTTGGAGATGGGAGAATTTTGGACGCAACGAAATTTGGCAGCATTACGACATACCGAGGTTTTCCCGAGGGGCTACAGTATGTAGTTCTTCAAAAAAGGAGTGTACAGGTTTTTAAAGGGTCGGCAACGCGCGTGTAATACCTCCGGTGTTGCAGGCGTCCATAGGCTACGGTGACTGCTTACCATCAGGCAGGTCGTATGCTTGATTGCCACCGACGTGGTATAAAAAAACATACTTTCCTGTTTATGAGATTAAAAATAAAGTGGTCATAGGTAATATATTTTACATAAAAGATGAAAGCAAACTTGTTGAGCTATGCGAAGATTACAGACAATCACAATCATTTCGAAAGGACGTTTGTCAAAAATATTTAACCAGAATAGAGAGTAGTGATTGCGAAGAAGGAGGACGGATTATATAAAATAACAAGCTTCATTACAAAAACAATTGGTGTAAATAGCAAGCAGTAACACATGCATGACATTGAAAGAAAAACTTCGTAGAACACTTGGCCATGTAAACTTTGATCATCTTGGCGTTATGTACAGAAAACAACTATTGGAAGGAATACCTGAGCAATTAGAGTCAGACTATATGAAATGTAAGATCTGTGTTGAAAACAAAATGCATAATTTACCATTCAGTAATAATGGACTAAAGCAGAAGACATACTACAGATTGTGCATACGGATGTTAATGCACCACATAGAACGACAAGACATCAAGGAGAAAAATATTTTTTAACATTTGTAGATGAATTCAGCAAGTTGGCTAAAGTATATTTTATCGGATCAAAGGAAGAAGTATATGCATGTTTCGTGGATTATGTAAATGAGCGACAAAATTTTACAGAAAAACTTATAAAGGAACTGAGATACGACAATGTTAGAGAATATATTAATAACAGATTTTTTATTGTTGCGAGAGAAAATGGTAAATATTATGATTAAGCCCTGCCCAGCATATGTTCATAAGTTGAACGGTACAGCAGAAAGATACAATAGACCGATTATGGATATGGCATGATGGCTTTTAGCAGATGCAAAAGTTGACAGACGATTTTGGCCAGCAGCCGTAAAAACAGCAGCTTATTTAAGGAACCGAATATTGACAAATACTCCAGAAAGGAAGACTCCTTATTACTATTTTTCCAGAAGAGGCCATCAGCAAAATATTTAAAAATGTATGGCAGTAAAGTTTATGTTAGAACGCCAGAAGAAAGGAAAAAGGTCAAAATGGGACCATAAATCAGAAATAGGAATTCTACTCAGTTATTAAGTAAAAAACCATCATGAATTTAATGTACAATCAAGATTTCCCCCGAAACATTGAATAATTCGTAGTAAAAGGTAGGTAGGAAGTTAGCGCTAATCCTTATTATCCCAACTCCATCCATATTTACTCGCATAATTACGTTCGCGAGATTTGTTAAATGCTTCAATCCTGTTACGGAATAAATATCATCAAAAGTTAATGGACAGGCAAATAATATAGACATTAGTATTAATTAGCAGTATAAGTATTCCTTGTGACCTAATGTTCCTTTTATTGCATCAGGCGGTATATAAAAGTTTTTCCTAAAAATATATTTATACACTCGTATTCGTTTTTTGAAGATAAACATTCAAGTAACCATGGAGACTATATAAAGGAGCCAAATCTCTATGTATGAAAAGTGTTCATCATAAAACAGTAATTAGGCGGCGCCACCATACACCGAAATACTACCAAGAACAACCTACGTAATTTGGTCGGGTTATTTGTTGGTTCATGTTATACTCATGTCCCAGAGCCTAACTAGCGCCACCGGAGAGATTAGGAACTATTATTTTAAGCTGAAAGCGGTCACTTTTGCAACAATTCTGCCATAAGAGATTGGCATCCTTTCTATACCATCCATACTTATATGGTTCATGTTATACTCATGTCCCAGAGCCTAAATAGCGCCACCGGAGAGATTAGGAACTATTATTTACAGCTGAAACTGACCAGCACTTTTGCAATAGTTCTGCCATAAGAGATTGTCGTCCTTTCTATACCGTCCATACAAGTAACTTGTGACAGGAACTTGTCTAAATATCAAGGCTTCTTGCACAAGCCCACCATTGTTGTATGAAATATGGACTTTGTCAGCCGCGACAACGAACCGACCTACAAGTGAAGTATGTGTACAAACACAAGTTAAAAGCGACAAAAGAGCTTGTAGACGGTGGTTTCTTATAGACGGTTTTCCCCACATTGAACTAAGATTTAATAATAGGTACCCATAAGCAATGAAAACGGTGCCCTTATTGCTCTTGACTCAAATAGGGTAATTTTAAGTGTGAATTTTTATTATTTTACCTAATTACAAAGAAACCAAAAAAAACGTTATAATAGTTATTTGTTATACAAGGGTGCAAAGTTGTATTTTACCCGCGAGTGTGGAATTGATACACGAGCAGTAAAATACATTTGCACCCGTGTGTAACACAAAACTTTTCCCCTCACTATAGCGAGGAAAGTGCAACATCCACAGGCGTTAGATCATCTTCATCACTGGAATCACTAATTTTTTTACGATAATACGATATTATAACAGAAAACCCTGGAAGTTGTGCATTTTTACGTGTCGGAGCCGGTGAGAAAAATTTTGTTGACAATGTTGACATTTCTGACGATGCGTTTTGAAATTGCATTCAACTTGTGCGTTCAGAATTACATTCAACATCATTTAAAAAAACAAATGTTTCTTATGGAATTTAAGGTTTATGACTTAAAATCATTAAATAAAGCCAAATTTGGGAATTTTTATTAAATTCTCAAACCATTTATTTAATGATAATTAATATTGAACGAACCATTATTATGAGCGTTTTACGTTTTTATTATCTGTCAAAAGCTACTTAAACACGCTCCATCCAAGGTCAAATTACTTTCCCCACTAGTGGATAAAATGCGTTTTTCCCCGCTTGTTTTAAAGGATAAAAGACGGCTTTCCGAGCTAGTGAGGGGAAAATATATAAACATTATTTAATTTTATACTAAGAGCACTTCGCTTTGCTCGGATAAATTGGCTGGTGACAACACTGACAACTGCCCACTTGTCTAACTTATCGCAGTATTATTGTAAACCCGAACTTACCTTAAATATCCTATCGCACTTACCACAGTAGCAGAGTTGACCAGAACTTTGAGGGTGTATTTATAGGAGGTTTTCGAACGAAACTTTTGTATGGAAATTTCTAGTTTTTTAATACCACGTCGGTGGCGCGCCTGATGGCAAGCAGGCACCGTAGCCTATGGACGCCTGCAACTCCAGAGGTGTTAGGGTGTTACACGTAATATAGAGGTGCATTAATTCTGATATTAATAATATACTTCCTCTGGAGTTGCAGGCGTACATAGGCTACAGATACTGCTTAACATCAGGCGGGCCGTATGCTTGTTTGCCACCGACGTAGTATAAAAAAAAAAACTTATATACCGTTAGGTAAACACAGATTAATGAAATGATTTATATATAATAATACAAATACCAACGTCAAAATTACATATACTATGGTACGTTTTATGTTCTTAGGCTTCGAACATCAAACAGTTTGCGGTTTCTATACTTGGGTCACAAAGCTTGTCAACTACAATCACTCTTGACGTGACTTTAATATAGGTAAAAATTTTAGCTAAAGCCCCTCTTGCATGTAGTTGTGTACAGTTTACAAAAACGCGTTAAATACAACACATTACTCTTAGCATTGACAACTATTATTCATTAATTTATTTTTAATGAATGAACTAAATTAATCAACACGCCCCATTATTAATGTTGAAATTCATTGAAAATAAGGGTTGACAAAATCAGAGAGTTTTGATAGATATACCGTAGGTAACACTAATTTCACCAACGAGTGCCCAACTGCGCCCAAAAAAATATAAAAATAATAATTTTACCAAGAAAAACAGTTGCGTAAAATATATTTTAAAGTGGGTCAAAATAAAAATCGTAAAATAACCTGATTTTTCCGCCCGCGCGCCCGTCCCCAACTTCGCCTAGTCATTTTTTTATTAAAACTTATTCCAAATCCTAAATGTTGAATTAAAAAATATCAAACTTCTTAACTAAGCAAATAATGAATCTGCAAACCTTACGTCATATTACAAATTTCAAATATGAACGTCTATCAAGACAGATTACTCACACAAGCAAAAGGGGCTAGCTAAGTTTTTTACTTATAGCTATTTCACTTCTCGCCTCATTGTGTACACCTGTACGAGCGCTACGAAACCCTAAGTCAACTAGTACTAAGCTACGTTCGTAATTGTACGTAACTCTAAGCCGCGGTGTAGCCCGTAGCACATAAGACGCGTTATTTAGCGAATAAATATTTTATGGGTAAATATTGTAAATGTGAGAACCAAGGGATACGAAACATATATGAAAATGTTCTACAAATTCTAACAGATATTGAATAATTTAAGAAACAGAGGAAAACTCCAAACCGCAAGAAACATTTTTTCGAGTCTAACACATTAAATGTGTACCATCAAATATGTCCAGGGTTTAAGATCAAAAGTAGATCAATTAGATATTTTAGCAGATTCTATTAATATCCAAATCCTTTGTTTCACTAAAACCTTCCTAAAGCAGAATTAAGTAACTACTCATAACTTAGACAAGTTCCAAACGGCCGCTTATTTTTGTAGGAAACACAAATCTAGAGGCGGTGTAGGCATATATATAATAATTCTCTCCATTATGTTGCTCTTGATTGGATCTCTGCTTTGTCAGTCGAAATAGATTTCGAAGTTTGTGGTATTATTATTCCCGAGATAAATAGTAATTTTGTTTGTATTTATAGATCACCAAATGGTAATTTTGATGTATTCATGGAAAAGCTACAACTTCTATTTAACAAACTAGTTTTACGTATGCGTAGATTAAATAAATAAATATTATAGGACATTCTTACACAGATTGACTGTCCCACAGTAAGCTCAAGGAGGCTTGTGTTATGGGTACTCAGACAATGATATATATAATATATAAATACTTAAATACATAGAAAACACTCATGACTCAGGAACAAATATCCGTGCTCATCACACAAATAAATGCCCTTACCGGGATTTGAACCCAGGACCATCGGCTTCACAGGCAGGGTCACTACCCACTAGGCCACTTCGGTCGTCAAAATAATAAGAAAGACTAAATAAGGAAGTTTTTATTGCAGGTGACTTTAATATAAAACGCTTAAAGACGATAGCGTGTCCAAAACATTTAAAGAAATAGGGGAGATGCGGATAAGACGGGGACGCTAAGGTAAAGAAGTAAAAAATCAGGGTATTTAAAATAATATCTGAGTTATTTATTAATCAAACATTCATTACTTATTATAGTTTTATTTGGCACAGCTTTAGACTTGCTAACTAATCATACAAATTAAAAAAAAAAAACAATTAACAAAAATGGCAAATACACCATCTTACCCCACATGTAGGGCAAGACGGGATACTAAAAAAAGGGACAATATAGGGACAAAGGGTAAGATGGGGACTTTATTCTTTTGACAGAAATACATATCAAGACATCTTCCAAATCTTCGTCGTCGACTCCAGCACAAGCTGTGTGGGCCCATCGTCCACACTGCTGACACCCAACCCAGGTTTCCGACGATTTTAGGTAGGAATTATTAAGCCCCATCATGCCTCGCATAATTTGCCCCGTCTTGCCTTCGCCACTATTGTTTACCAAAAATATTAGTAAAAAAAAACCACACCAAACTTCAAGCATTTTGAGTTTCGCCACACGATAATTAATACAATCACAAATGCGTTAAAAAATCCACGTTAAACAGGCTCTATTACTTACGGTTTTATAACAAGTTATTGAGCTCCCAAATAATAGATCGATAACATCGGTAAACACGTTTTGACCTGCACTGAACAAACGCACGCACTCTTACTCGCTGCCGACATCGGACAGATGGCCGCGCGGGAGGGGCGTCCCGTCGGCCATTACGATGCGTTAGTGTGACGTATAGTTTCGTCTATGTGTGGGTGGCCCCGTCTTACCTCATGTCCCCGTCTTATCCGCATCTCCCCTATAGGTATAGTGGAAAATCGATGCCAATTTAGAATATGGAGATGGAGTGAAATATCTATTTGTGAAGTATTCTTGATTTGCATATATAATAGTTCTTACGAATATTGGTGCAAGTGAAAACCACTGCAAATAATATCAAATCAATATCAGATTATACACGTCCGAATGCCACTTGAAGTATAATCGAAGTAGAACCGTTGTAAAATGGCTATGCAACATTAAGATTATGTGCTCTCTAGTGATTCTACTTCGCTAGAAATAACTTGTAAAATGCTTTACAACGTCTCCTGAATATTTATACGTTCCAATTTCTTCTAAAATTATTAAATTTCTCGCTGAAGTGTGTACTAAACTTTGTATCTTAAAGCGACTACACGCTTGTTACACAAACAAGTTAAAAGACGTTTCAGAGGACACACAAATAGGTATTATAATATTCACAGGCACCACTACCTTTTAACTTGGACTTATATCTACGTCCGATCAATCAATATTTATAACTTGTTACGGAGTATTTATTACTTTGTATACCGAATTAGTTTTGACTCTAACTGTCAATTAAAAGTCACAACGATCAACTAAAACTTTTTGTAAAAGCACAAATGTCCAAAGAAAATATATTTAGGTTTTGTAACACTTTATATTATGAAGTAATAAATGCTTACAACGTATGGGTTTTTTTTTAGCAAATTGCTCCAAATCTAATTAGTTTTAATGTTAAAACAGTCGCGTTATAACAGACAATGCACAGCTAATCATTAAAAGAAGGACATTTAAATTTGGAACATAGGTATATTTTTTAAATGTTGTAGACCTTAACTAACAAAGGATTTTAAAAAAGGAGGTTAAAATGGGGTTCAAATTTTTTAACAACTACGCGGACAAAGTCGCGGGCGGAGGCTAATTATTTTTGTAATAATGTTTTGACTGACTTGCTTACTCAATTAAATTAGTAAATAATTAATAACTTTGCAGAAAGCTCACAGACGGGGAACTTTGAGCGATTATTTACAGCTTTTGTAAATGCTTCAAAAATATATCGACTTGTAAATCAATTTTCCAATAGTTATAAGGCATGTTTCAGTGCCTATGATATTTAATAAAGTTAAATAATACAATTGACGTGAATGTTTACAGTGCAAGGCAACGTGGGGCGTCGCTCCGCCCAGCGGCCGGTATATAAGGGCGCGCGGCGGCCTCCACGGCACATCGCCACCAACCACCGCCGCAGCCAGCCACCACCAACACCACTGAGGTACGCTATTTTATATGTCGTATGTTATGCCAATAGTAAATATCTAAAGCATTTGAACGTATCTTGTGCTGGGTATGTATCGTTTGTAAAAAGTTAGGCGACTTGAAAACTTTTTTAAACTTTTAACAGAAACTTAATTTCGAGTTTTACATTCTTTGACAAATTGAATCACTGTTCACGTTAGTATTTACTTATGTATAAAATTGGAATGTTGATAATGAGAATTTAGATTCGTTTTTTAACATAGTCATGCAATACAGCTAAAATTTGGTGATCATTTCTAAAACATAAACTGTACAAAAGTAAATTCCAAATTGTTAACAACAAAACACAGCAACAATGGTTAATCAACAAAATACAAAGAAAAGCAGGATATGTAAACTCAGCAAAAGTATAAATAAAATTTCTAAATGAAAAATATTTCGATCGATAGCAAGAATATTTATTTATTAATTAATTTTACCCTTTAATTTATTACAAGAATGTTTAATTCAGTGCAATAAAGATAATGAGTAAAAAACAATAATAACTGCGTGTGCGTCAAAAATCTCATAAGTTAAAAAGTAGTACTAATAGTATTTATAAATTCCGCATGTGCCAAGAAAGTGAACTGGAAAGTGATTATTATGTTACTGACCATGCCTAAACTACGAGTAGACTAGTGGTGGAGTGGAGGCAGTTTCAACAGGTGTTGCTCCCTTGTACAGTCGAAAGCAAAAATATCGATCCAGACGAATGGCTCAAAAATATGTAAACAAGACTTTATTGTCTAAGGTGTAAGAGCGTACCTACACATATTTTTGAAACTTTGAAAATGTATATACATATATTTATGCCCTTAACTGTACAGCTCGTGCTTGCTAGGGTGAAAAGCATATCGAAGAAAAAGGTATACCGATACCATTATTATTTTCCTATTTCAATTAAAATACAATTTTTACCTTACAACATTTGTTATCAGATAAAGTAATTTCCAAAAATCATGATTTTTATTAGACGCTTTTAACACTCCAACGTTTAAAAAGTCTCGCGTCTTCAGCTTACGCGGCTAACGTCATAAAATAATTAGATTTATCTTTGTATCATTAAAAGACCTCGCATCATTTAAAAATGTAAGCGTGGTTTCATAATGTATTTATTAAACACAAACATTTTATGATATTTAGTGACATTGAACACTCCCAGTTTACGACTTTCAGGCGAGAAGCGGCCATTTAATTTGCAGCTTTATATCAGTTAAGTGCCTACAATGCTGCTTACATTTGCCCCATATTCATTATTTTTTAATTTGAGTACCTACTAAAATATTATAGGTACCTACTACATTTTGAGTGAAATATATAGAGTATATAAATAACTGTACGATATTAACTGTCTTGTTATCTAAAGTCGTTTAGATATATCATTTATTTATTTGTATTTTACCCATTAACTTTCTTGTATATTAATTATTACTTGAATTAAGCGCTATGTCATTTCTTATTATACAGTATGTATTTTAATTACAGCCTACAATGATAAACAGATTTCTTTTTATTTCAAAAAAGCATACCCGCTGCTTTTCACAATAATCTTCGCCATAACGTTTGAAGGCGACGCGATCATAGTTTTAGAAAATAAAGCAAAAATTATTAAGTCATATAAAAAAAGTTTTATGTTCTATTTGTCTATATTGCCATACGATTAATTTAAATCATATCCGCCTTTTTGTATCACTGCGTCGTTGTAAAGCATATTTCTCCGGATCGTATTACCCGACTTAAAGGATATCGTGGATGTAAATCTTAATTACGAGATGCCGATTTTGACGCGGTCATATTTAATAGTCCCTCGGGAAACTCAAGACAAAATGCCTCTCAATCCTGTACCTTTTTTAAATAAAATGAAGCCTGATTAATGTAAATACTAAATCTAAATCACGTTCATCATTTTGATGGACAAAATTAGCTTTAAACATACATTTATGGTCAGCATGATTACTGGTTTGTTAATAGCTCTTAATTTAAAAGTTTCTCATGAAATAAAACTATGAAAACGGATTATATCGCGTATATTGAATTTATAATACATCCCGACGTTTCGAACTCTTTACCCTTTGAGTCACCCGTTGACCACGAACGCTGTAAAGAGTTCGAAACGTCGGGATGTATTATAAATTCAATATACGCGATATAATCCGTTTTCATAGTTTTATTTCATGAGTAACTATCGCGGTAACCGAAGACAATATTAAAAGTTTCTGTCAAGATTCTGGATTTCCCATTAAGACGAATGCAATAAGCTATATTTGAAAGGGTTAGCCTACTAGCTATGAACATTCCAGATGGCTGCATGGATAACTTTAATTCTATCAAAGGCGGAAAATCAGTCAAACGTAACTAATGATTTAAATAAAAGGACATTGGAAATAGATGACAGCTTTGCCAACACATTAAATTGATTGTTTATTACATTTAAAATTGGTATATAAACTAAAAATAAGTACATAACATAACTTATGAAAATGTATGAGAGGTAAAGCCCCAGTTTTAAAGAAACAGCTAGCTAGGTATTGCAAATTATCGAGTATACGTCGTCTGTGAACCAATTGTACATTACGATACAAGTGCGAAAAATAAGAAATTCGCAACGAGTGACGATAAATTAAAACACTCCCGACAGGAGTGTTTTACATCGACACGAGTAGCGAATTACCTTTTCGCACGTGTATTGTACAACGTTTTACAGTACATATGGCCTATTAAATTTTCGACGTACGCACGTATAGTGCTAGTTACCGCACTAGGGCGGTAAATTAGCACCATATGTACTGTAGAATATATTACTGCACTGTATCAACACGTGTCCTTCAACATTTAGAGATTCTTATTCCAAAATGCGTTTATAACCACATATCGATAAAAATACTTCTTCATGCCTTGACTTTATTACATCTAACGTTAAAGGGCATATAATCTCTATTTTAATCCTCTCTCAACAAGACCACGTTGTTTAAAAATAGAAAAATAGATATGTCAGTTGTATAAATTACGGTTCATTTATTCAGATATAACGTAATTGACGTGATTGGCTGCACGTGTAACGGCCCAATTCGAGTTCTAGTTATGCGATCTGATTCCGATACGATACTGATCTGTCAGTGTCAAAAGTGACATTTCTTCAACCAAAAACGCCTCGTATGACACTAACAGATCAGTATCGTATCAGAATCAGTTCGCATAACTAAAACTCGAATTGGTCCTTCACTGATACTTAACTCGATAACGTCAATAAAGCCGTGTGGGGAAGGATAAAATATGCCGACAGGCTCGGGAGAGCGCTTCCGATAAATTACTACGACACACTTCTCAGCCGACGGCGGGGGGATGTAGTCAAATAGTTCAAATACCAATATTTTGTAACATATTAGTCCATGTGCTTTTTCAGGTAGATTATATGCGTGTTAAGTAAGTTACTATCATCAGCTTATCGTTATTACGTCTGTTTTAGTCGAAATACTTATTCGGTTAAAGTTACCTAGATTGAAAAGTAATGAAAAAAGCAAAACCAATTTACTTCATCCCCAGCGATTTAGATTTTTATATTTTTGTGTACTTGATTTATGCATATTTCAAAATAGTTTTAAAAATCGTCTCTTTTTTTAGTAGTGTATAAGTGTTGTTCTTTTGTAATAAATAAGAAGCTACCCACGAAGTAAAGATGCGCGTTGATGTCTTTCCAAACGTCTTAAATAGAAGTCAAATAAGTAACCATTTCTTTAGTGATTAAATACAGACAAAAGTAAAAGTGGACCATGTCCAGCCTTTCATATACATACGGTCATTAGGTCATTAGGTAGTCTGTGGTGATATGGTGATTCCCTATAGTATTCCGACTGGTGTTCTAACTACGCACGAAAGATTCCATTAAAAAGTCGCGTCATAAGTTTTGTGATAGTTGTCAAGTAACGCAGTTTCGTGAAAATAGACAAATTTATTTTTATTTCTGTGTACCATGTAGATTCCAAACAAATTGACTAAAATTATCGCTCAAATATTGTTTTTCTAAGAATAACAAAAATAATATCTATACTATCTACTAATCCAGTCTCATTTTTTCCAATCATAATCAGGGTTTTATTGCGAAAACGTACCTATTCATAAACTCTGCATTGCACTTGACAGATCCTAAAATGGGAAGTCGGATAGCCTATCAGTAAAATAAAGTTTTTAAAATATTTCTATAATTTTTATATTACCTACTATTTGCACCAATTTTACGTTTTAAGTACCTCCACGAAATATCTATGCTATATACTTATGACTTTGCTACTCAAGTAATTAAAATAAAATTACTTTAGGAAAAGTAGGATATCCTCTATATCCTTATACCTTCTTAATTTTAATCGTAGCTCCTATTTCATCGGGTATGGTTAACGGCCCATATAATTTTATGAGGTCATTAAAATTTTATAAACAAAAATATGGCAAAATGCCTACAATTGCCTAAATACGATTATTTAACAATAGCGTGTATTTTGAATGTATCCTTTCCTCAGAATTACTCAGAACTTACTAAGCTATTAAAACTCATACTTAAAATAAAGACGTAAAATCGTAGTCATGAAGTACATTTATTGTAAATCTTGGCAGACAAGTTTCACTGTGATTGTATTTATTAAGGTTTTTACATCTGATAGGTGCATATTGTATAGGTATATTCTGCGGTCATATTACAAACACAAATAGAGTCGGACAAAGCTAAGTTTTCATGCCAAGTGCTACAGGGATACGTACATTGTACCTACATACGCGTTTTTATACTGTCAAGTTTGTCCAAAGTTAGCGTGATCACTGATCATAGTATATAGGTACGCTCCCTATAGGTGTCACATAATTTAAAGACGGAATGGCAAAATTATATCTTATAGTTTTTCTTTTCGTATGTAATCCAGTGACATACGAGAAATAATTTAAAAACTAAAACTTTAGGTAGCAAACGCAATAATTAGAGAAGTTTATTAAGCGTGGACACTAACACTGAGAGTGCAGAGAGGACTATTAGTAGGAGTAGGTATAGGTACCTATTATTATTCACACTGAGGGAATGCAATTTATACAGCTTTATGAGATGGTTTATTCATTCTGCGGTCTTCAAATGCCGCGATAAAATTTAAATAAATTTTAATTTATTTTTAAATTATGACCATACTAACAAATACGTCTAAAAGCGAGCAAAACTTAATAAAAAAATTTTTTAATTATCATGTAGAGTCCCTCTGTCCTAATATTAGGACAATATATGTTCTATGAAATTTAGATGATTTTAAATGCACTTGTTTTGTTTCATTCGATTTTAAACCAGAGCAAATTTAATCCTATATTCTATTGATCTAAACACTCCCATATTATTGTATGGTGGACGCTATACGTGAATACTCAAAAGATAATCATAACGAACCAATAGCCATAATGGACTTGTATTCATATAAAAACTTTATGCAATATTTGCTATTTTTTATGTATGGTGAACTGTAATATTTACAATAGAAATGTTGAAACAAAAATACTTGTAATATGAAGTCACTGGAAACTAAACGGGAAAATAGAGGTCGACCGACTTCAATCACTCTTAATGTTTATTGTAGACATATTGTATTTATTTTGGACCGCATCTACACACGACTAATCTCTAGGGGATAATATTTACTTTTATTAGATATTACAACCAGGAAGTACAACGTATCAAACTACTCTTTTATTCCGCTGCTTTGAAAAAAATAACGAGCAGAATAATTAAAGCACTAAACCGGACCCCGAGGGCGCGTTATGGGTATTTTATTAAAGTATACTTCTATTTTTAAGGCTTTAGTGTATATACTTCAAGTTCTCATGAGACTGAATTAACGCCTTTTTTAAAGCCTCTCTCAAGTTAAAACATGCAAGTATGCATTCGTAATGAGCGCCGCGTGAAATAAAAAGAAACAGGACGTACCTCCTAAGGCAAATAACTTTAAAAGAGGACAAGGCTAAAGCTACAATCAGAACAGAGGCTGTAGTTTGTAGTATTCAAATAAAATCGGAGCTACACGTGAATTTAGGTGGATTACGACTTTTTGTTTAATTAAATAAATAATAAATAAATATTAGGGGACATCTTACACAGATCAACCATGGATCAACCTAGCCTCCAAACTAAGCAAAGGGTGCTAGGCGACGATATACATACTTATACAGATAAATACATACTTATATACTTACATAGAAAACACCCATGACTCATGAACAAATATTTGTGCACACAAATAAATGCTCTTACCGGGATTCGAATCCAGGACCATCGGCTTCACAGGCAGGGTCACTAGGCCAGACCGATCGTCAATTCTAGTTGAAGTGCGAGAAAAGGACGCCAAGATCAAATTACTACTTAATATTATAAATTTGAAAGTAACTGACCGTCTCTCCGTCTATCTTTTACCTCTTCACGCTTAAACTGCAGAATTGATTAAGATGAAGTTTGGTATGAATAGGATCCGTGAATAGAATAGCTTCTATTATTCATCATCATTTCACGCAGACAACGTCGCGGGGAAAAGTTAATGGTAAGAGTAGGTACCTATATAATAATAATACATTACTGCAGGCGCCGGGAAAGAAGGGCTTGCCGGCTGAGTGCGTATAGACGGCCGACCGTAGGGAGCCGGATAATTCAGCGGTTTAGCCTTTTCATGAACACAGACGCCATGTTTACATTAAAATTAAAAAAAAAACCGGCCAAGTGTGAGTCGGACTCGCGCACCGAGGGTTCCGTACTTTTTAGTATTTGTTGTTATAGCGGCAACAGAAATACATCATCTGTGAAAATTTCAACTGTCTAGCTATCACGGTTCATGAGATATAGCCTGGTGACAGACAGACGAACAGCGGAGTCTTAGTGATAGGGTCCCGTTATTATCCCGAGTTGCTCCGCCCGAAACGTGATATTTGAAGCCTGTTTTGACGCACATAAGGACGATATTTAATTGCATGTTTGAAAAAAAAATTATGTACCCTTGCCTGGGTTTGCCAAGATAATAATAAATAAATATCTGGGTACAATCTTACACAGATCAACATAGCCCAAAACTAAGCAAAGCTAATAATGATCTCACTATTATTCTGATAGTAATTGGGGTCTTTGTTTCATCAAATGCATGGTTTACATGTGCAATACATTTATTTTTTATGTTTGTTTGCTTAGATGACAATGATGCGTGTTGCCGGCGGAGCGCTGGCCGTGACTCTCGCGGCTCTCCTAGTCTGCTGCAATGCTGATGCTCATCAGGTACTCAAACAATTAAGTAATTTAAATCTTGTCCAGAAAATGCATGTTTCGTTACCACACAGTAATTGCTATTTAACTTTACTTATTGTTGTTGTGCGGAGACTACAATTCCATAAAGTTTTATGGGCCTTTCGTTTCGAGAATTTCTATTGAGAAGACTAGGATTCTGAGATAGCTATTTAATACTGCAGCTAAAAAATAAATAGAATAACTGGACACTTTTATATTGAAGACAGTTATTCACTTTTCTTATAAAACTCAAGCACTGTATAAGCTTGTAATTATATACGTGATTTTAACACAAAAACAAAATCAAACTAGTTAACGAACTGCAAATTACATATTGCTTTTTTTTTTAAACAACATCAAATAATACCCCGAGAGAATTGAACATCTAATATCAGTATAAGCTAGGTTATACATAAATCTCGAGTTGTGTATGTGAAATGTGGCGCGAATTAGTTAAGGGCCCAAGACGATTTTGCGGGTTAACTGTTGCTATACGCAAAGATAGATATAACTCCGTAATAGATGGATACAGTCTAAGGAAAAAACGTGCCTCGAAAATCAAGAAAAATTGATTCTCGTTCAGAGGGCGCTACTAGCTTTGGCCTACTGTCGTATAGATGGCGTTGACGGTTTCGTTTGTTATTTAACAATTTTAACGCATATCAGTGAAAGAACATGGGTCAAAATCATAAAAATAATTAATGCAAATAAAAAAAAATATTTATCCATATTTAAATACATTTTATCGTATTTTTATAAATCTTCATTTTTAGTTTTAGAGTGTGTCGACAGATGGCAGTGAATTTACTGGGGTTACAAAATTTACTATGACAGTACCGCTCTAGTATAAGTTACTCTATGCTATACGCTAGGGTCTCTTGTTACTGAAGTAGCGCTAGGGAGGGAAAAGTGGAGGACCCGCGCGAAATCGCCTTTTCATACAAACGTAGTCCTCATTTTCCTCTTTGGATATTTACATTATTGAAAATATTTTGTCACAATTTCTAGTATTTCAGTCTATTTGCGCATTACTAGCAAACGTTAGATACACACGTTCTATATTTTCTATGTCTATATTTTTGTGGACTAATTAAGAATAGTTCCAAGAATACGTAAATAATATTTTGCTTAGCTGAAGTACAAAAAAATAGTTGTGTTTTAATTCAGTTACTACAAAAGAACGTTGATATATAATATGCCTTTTGTTTAGTAAAGTTGAATTATTTATTCAGTCGTTCGTTTTTATTGGAATTTAAATAACTGGGATATAAGTCTCGTAATATTTTAATACTTACCAGGTAGCTCATTCGTGAAATAAGCCAGAAATACGAAAGGAAATAAACATCTAATATTTTTATTTATATTTGTCTTCCGCGATGAAAAATGTTTCCGATGCTAATTTATGAAAGCGTTCTCGAATAGCGTCCTCAATTCTCGAGTAAATAAAACTTATACTATAATAATACAAATTTTATGTAAAGAGAAGTTAAGGGAAAGGTATATTTATTTGAGATGTATTTCGACCCTAATTTAATACCCATTACTTGTGACGTTTATGCTAAGTAGTGATACCTGAGGTATTTCGCTCTATTTCGCTCGGTCTAAAAAAGATCGTAAACATAATAATTATAACTTGTGGACTCCTCGAGTCATCAAGAGCTTTGCGGGCGCTCTGTCCCGATGCGTATAATAGCTAGCTAAGCCCCAATCAGATATTTAATCTTGGGGCTTCATTCTCAAATAACAACTCGGACTGACGAGCTTATGACGGCTTTTCCACAATTTCCTCGCAAACAAACCAAGCGTAATAAAGGCCACAAGAGCTTTTTTTATCAACCACATACTCCAAAAAACAATATCTGCTAATAAATTAATACTCACTCTTTGTTGTGTATTTTGTTGCACAGTCTATTTACTCTCTATATATTGAATAAGATGTTATGCAAAAGTTTTAACCTAAATTCATTATTCAAGCTGCTTTCTATTTAATGTTCACCAGGAACAGGACGTCAGCGCCGCCGAGCACAACTTCGATCGCTTCGACTCCGGTAAGATCCGACACAGCTTTCAATGATCACAGAATGTTTTCAAATAAAGTGTGATTGTACTCCTTTTCGCACAGTACTGGGTATGCCAATGGAATTTTCCTAACACACCTCCACAACTTTTACACTTACCCTACACTTTTACCCACTTAACAACACGAAGTATAAATATCTTATCACGAGTTTTCTTTCCAAGTTAACGCCACTCGCATACCAAATGATGACTTGTTATCACTTTACCCTCATTCGCACTAACTTAAAAAAAAACACCAATTATTATTTTTTGCACAAAGTATGTAGCTTTTTAAACCTCGTATATCTTTTTAATTAATTATGAACTTTATTAACGTGAAAGCAAGTTAAATAATTTAATGCGCTATTTACTTAGTAGCCACTTTTCTAGTTTTACGCACTTAGATACGAGTTTTGAAGAGTTCGCATATGACACGTTGTGTTTTGTAAATACACCCCTCTGACCTGACACCTGTGTTTCTTCCGGTGATGGATCTGCGCACCAATCATTCACTGATCCTTCGCACAACGATTAATCACAGTCTCACAACGCTTTTGTGCACTGTGCATCCGTTTTCCATTTAGAGTGGTAAGTACTATTTTCCTGTTATGCACTTTATACTATGATTCATGTTTGAACTTAATCTGTACACATGTAGATTTGCCGATTTGTTACAGGATATAAACAAACGGAAGAGCTCGAGGATTTCATGCGGTTCCTTATGCAATACGACAACGCATTTGGAGATCGTAATTTGGGAGGAATAGGAGGAACTGGATTGGTCGGTAGGAACTTAAACGGAGTGGGAGGCTCAACAATGCTTGGCAGAAACTTGAATGGCATCGGAGGTACAACTCTGATTGGGAGGAATCTTAACGGCCTTGGAGGTTCATCTATGCTTGGAAGAAATCTTAACGGCATTGGAGGTTCTAGTCTTGTTGGGAGAGACGTTTACCCCCAGAGGCAGACAAGGTTCATAGATTCTCTCGGTGGAGGAAACTTCGTAAGAAACCTTGATTCCTTAGGCGGCAATAGCTTTGTGAAGAAGAACCTAGATCAGCTCGGTGGGCCGAACTTCGTCAAGAGGCACATCGACACTCTGGGAGGCAACAACTTGCTTAGAAACTTAGACTCGCTTGGAGGCAGCAACTTCGTCCGCCAGCTAGACGCGCTCGGTGGCGCTAACTTTGTATAATCGGCCAAATTAATACTTACTACAGTTTAAATTTAGACTCTCCTGTAACATACGTATACCTACCTATCATTCCTCATCGTACAACGCAACATGTGATACCTTGAAATATTTTTTGTTTAAGTGTCACTGTCAATGTTACATTTGTTCTACATATCATAGAAATAAAGTTATTGCAGCCACAATCGCCTTTTATTCCCTTTTATATAACAGTTCCTTTCGAGGTAAGATTTATATTTTTTGATTGATATAATTTTAAACGTTTGCTGGCGGTAGTGTTACCGTAACCCCCAGTGAACGTGCCAATGTGTGACTAATCTTAATCTTTATGACTTGGTATAACTAGGTCACAAGGCCCCAAGCGCGGAGAGTAGTATCGTGAGGCAAGTTCGTGAAACTCACCACTCCGGTCTTCTGCCTTACCTGGCTCGGCGATACGACAGCAAGTAAGTCTCACCAATCAATGTGTGCTTCTACTTTTACCTACGTGTCTAACGTCGAAAGAAAACGACATGTTGCATCGTAACTTAATAAAAAGACTGAATTACGGGGTATCACAATGAGCCGAGTGACATCTACTTGACTAAGCTTTATCACGTTGTAATTTTTTCGTTTATTCGATAACCCTCATCAGTATCATCACAATCAGTTATTTGTTTATCATTCAGATTACTTACACGACGTAACGAATGAATGATATGCGCCTATTAAACCAATTTGCAATCTCGTTGCATTGTCATATTTCTCGGTAGGTAACTCCATAAATCAATAAGCATAATACAGATTCCCAGCTACTATTTGCTTGTAAATTAATTTCATTAGGGACATTACAAAACCCATAGTGGGTCAAAGTATTGAGCTGGATTGCACCTCCATTTGTCTGAAATGTGTCGGATTTTGCTTTCAAGGGTATTTTCTCCGTGCGGGGGGTAGATTATTCAGAGAAAGCGGTTGAGGCCCCGCTGCGATGCATACAGTGGTCCAATAAAGTGCACATTAACTGCCTTAACAGCATAACAGTCCATATTGGCCTTCATCAATAATAAATAAATATTACCTTCACTGGATATCTTAAAGAATAGGAACGAATACCTAAATGTTATTTTGCTACGAACGCTATGAACGAACACCTTAATATTATGTAGCAAGGGCTTCTGCCTTATTCCACATAATACCTATTATTTGAATCACATATATTTTTGCATGCATATATATCATCCGCCCAAAATTATAGCCGTTTAGACTCCACATTCGCGAACTCGAATGCGGTTTTTAATATAGGTAGGTAGATATTTGGATCCAGCACACGAATAAAATGAGTCGGTTTCAACAACTCGAACATGAGAGTTTCCTTTTAATATTAAAGTTTGGTACGGAATAAATAATGGCATACATTTCGCTAGCTTGCTATATAGGTACATATTGCGAAAATAACTTGCTTCAAGGCCCAATTATATTAATTTGAAATGTTAACAAAAGACGGATGTGTTGAAGTTAAGATTGAGTTCGCCAATTGTATGACACCATACCGCATTTAATATTTGTGTGTAGTTGAAATGTGAGCATGGGTTGCTGTGCCCTTGGAAACTTCTAGGGACACCCAGCGGCAAATCGCATGTCCACTGTTTGAATGAATTCATTTATAATATGTCCATGCAATATTGCCACTCGCCGTACTTTATCTTTTGTAACAGTTTTAAGCTTTGAAAAATTATACATTACTTAGGGCCACCCCACGCTAGCCGCAGTGTCTCCCGATCGTCGGCGTCAAGTCAACTCTGTTCGATGCAACGCTGGCTCAACTGCGCAGCGACGCCATTTTCCATAGCGCTGACTAGATGCCGACGCTCAAAAGACGCTAGTGTGGGGAGGCCCTTAGTGATAACAAAAATCCCTGGGCTCAGTGCTATTAAGCTACAAGTAACAATGTTATAGAAGTAACATAGATTGACTCAACTTAATCGATAGCTGTACAACATTTAAAATTCGATATTTTTTTGTGACAAAATGGGTATAAAATATAAAACTGCTTATAACACAAGCTAATAGCTCTAAAAAGTTTCACAAAGAGTCGATTCATGAAAACCAATATCAATATTTTAGTCTTACATTTATCATTCCTGTTTCCTGACTGTACCAACCGAACCAGAAGCTTACGAAGATATAAAAGTCTACAGTAATTGTTGTAATTTCCGGTAAACATTCTTCGTCCTGCCCATCAGATGTGTGTGTCCCCAATCGCTTTTTTGCTAAATCATGAGGTCAATAAAAAACATCAGTAAATGGTTTCACAAGTAGGTACGGAAATTTCGTCTATCATATTTTAACAATAAGAAATCGAAAACTAACTTTATTACAAAGTTATCGAAGATACCTTCTGAAGAACTTACTATGGCACGCCCAGCGGCAGCCAACACATACAATTATGTTGGCGGTATGATAATATGCCCAAAGTACGCCCGTACCTTTGTTAACAAAACTGGGTACTCAAGTTATTTAAGGGCTACCATCGAGAGAGGAGCAGCTAACACTCTAACATGCCTAACATAACATGTAATTTTAATTAAATTTTATAAAAATATTTATGCCGAGTCCAGTAGGGACACTAAGTCGCTATTATGGCCAAAATCGGCTAGGACTTCATCATCATCGTCATCAAGCATTCACTTTTTTTTAGACATGTCATACAGCATTTATTTACATAAAAGGTATATACAGGTGTACTACTAAACTAAATCAATAACTAGCTTAAATCTAAAATAGGACCTTGAGGTATTGTACGAAGGATGCTGGCGACATTCCCACGTTGTATCGCAAGCATTTACTTTAATAATTAAAGTCCATAACTATTATGGATTTTATACATTGAACGTAAAATGGAATCAAGTACCTGCTGTGCATTATAATCAAATCGTATTAACATTTAAAATTAATTAACAGATTCAATTTTACAAAGCCGAGCAAGGACTCTGTTGTTATTTCTCATGCCATTATTTTTATCAGTCATTTGTTAACGCCAACTCGCCAACTGCTCATTTAATGGCCTCGCCTGATAATTGACCCCCGGAGTCCTTTGTTCCGCGCTGAGATAACAAAGTGTTCCACGAGAGAGTTCCATGTGTTTGAGGGACAGGAGTCAAATAAATTGTTCAGTCACTCGAAACATGGTACAAGGGGAATAATGTCTCCGAACAGTGTGGACGTTATATGTATCCTTAATAAACTTCGTATGTCTTATGTTATGTATCACGTATTCATCAGAAAATATAAAATCATTGAATGAAAATTATTTTAGAGAAGGGCATACGAGATTTTAAGTTCTGAGATGATTGAAAACACTTATAATAAAAAACTTATCAATCGGCACTCATGTTCCATGTTGTTTCGTTTAACCAAATGCTGTTCTATCTGAAAGTTGAATAATCAACCATTTTTATTTCTTTAAGTTTATTTGTTATTTGGTCGATTTAACAAGATAACACCGGGTAAGTAAATGACACAAAACAGTAACACTCAGTTTTATCCATCTCTTATCACAATGCATTATTTATCTCTCAAGATAGTCACAAATGAGCGACAGTACAATTTGACACTGAGTTAACGGTTTAACAGGTTAATCCCGGGTTAGTAGGATGGTGCAAGTGGCGCTAATAGTAACGTAACTTAAACAACTTATAGTAGATACTTATAATCAATTACTACACTATTTATATGGTAATGTTTTTTTTTACATAGATTTAAATTTAGACATTACTTTCACGTCTTATGGCTTCAGGCAAACTATTAAGTAAGTATGGAATTCTTTTCCTAAGGGTTCTATCCCCGTAGTAGTTATTAATTCTAGGGACGGATAATTTGCCTGAATTCACAGCCTTTGTGATGTAAGTATGATTAACTGGTGTTAAGGAATCCGCTGAGTTAAGCTCTTTGCAGCTATGGTTATTGATCGCAAGTAGGTATTTATGTTTGAAACTAATTGGTAAAAAATGGAATAGAAGCATGTATAGTTAACTGTCTGACGACGACTAAATACTACTTTCATTTGATGGAAGTCATCTAAATGACCGACTGGTGACTCATGTCGGTTTCATTTATAGCCCGTACAGCGACAAGCAGATGTGGGCGCTGGCAGGCGGCTACGGATATTACGGAGAGCCCCCCAAGCGCAATTTCGACGAGATCGACCGGTAAGTGGGGATTATCTGACCTGGAATTATAGCGTGTTGGCTATTGGCTAGCATTTTTCTATTCGTTTCGGTGGTATCCAAAGATATAAATATACCATAGATGACGCAAATGCATCTACTTCGCGTGTTCGAACCCCGACCAAGCGTCGAGGTTGACCGTCGCTCTTGACAATCCATGCGCTTCAGTTGTTGCAGCTGGACGTCCGTGAAAACTTAAAAAATGCCTCGTTGCGTGATAATTAACTGCAACAGCCCAAAAATTGCGAGCAATGACATATTTCCTACCACAGGTAAGTATTTTAAAACTATGTTATGCGTAATTTTTGTATGAAAAAGTCGGCACGCTTGGTTTCAATACAAATCGCGATATTTGCGTCATCTAGGTATTAAATATGTGGTGGTATCTGTCATTCACATACATTTAGTTACTTTTGTACGAATTTTACACTTTAATACGGTTTTTGCCTTGACTATCTTTTAATCTTATCTTATCTTAACGGTAATCGAAACTAAAAAAAATGTATTGATCACGTAATTTTTCGTTCGCAAAATTCCCGATACAATTTTACTTTGCGATTGGCGTGGCTACGGAGCACCTGTTAATTACTTGAGGTGAACCAGTTTTAAAAGACCTCGTCAACTTATAGTTGTTAAGACCAGGTCAATATTATTCTGGCTCGGCACAGCCAATCGCTGCGCTTGATAAACGTTGAGATTACATGATCAGGAGGAGTCACTACCCGCTTCAAAAACTATACCGGTTTTTTTTCTAGGCTATTGTTTTCAACTTGAATAAATGGAATATCTTAAATAAAACTCCTGTTACTATAAATAATATTGTCTTCACCATCACTTTAAATTCATTTCAGGGAATATTTACCTACCACGTGCTTTTACGAGTATATTTTCTATGTAACAATCTATAAATAATAACTAACTTTTAGGCATCGTTATTTACCATAATTTTATTTGTCCTTCAAAGGAGAATTAAAATGTTACATCCTACGTGTTTACTGAAGGAAAACTAATCAGGTGATAGTTTGTCAAACAAGGATCTAAATAATTTACGTAAAACGTGACGGGTAAATTAATTACAGAGATAGTGGTAAATTTTACGACCGTAAATATGGTAACGTTTTATTAGGTTTCGACAAATTTGCATATCGATTTTTCATTATATTTATAGAGCACGCATCGCACTATTTTACGTGATGCTTATTACTGTTTATGTTTATATTTTGGCTAGTTTGGAACAACATTGAAATCAAATTCCATTATAGGTATATGTCACTTACAATAATATTAGCTTACACATTTCAATGAAGGTGACAAATATGCTGTCAAATGTTACCATCATTATGTCAATCACTAGAACGTTCACGTTACAAAGAAAATAAAAAAGTGTAGGTACATTGTACCTCATCTACAAACATAATAATTTTAAGCACCTCGTAAAACGTTTCCCCACAGTGTTTGTGAATATCCTCAGTATACGAGTAGGTAATAATATCATTATAAATTGGAACAATGCTAATAAATTCAAAGAACAAGTGTATTTCGCGAACAAAAAATTGCTTGGATGTCATAAGCAAGACACTTTTTAATTAACTGAAGTGATGCGTCACACTATCTCATTAATTAAGTCGGCTAATGCAGATTTCCATAACGCTAGGTTGAAAAGGCTAAAGGAGTATCTACACTTGTTGATACGGAAACGGCGGCTTGAAATGACAAAACATTTCGAATTGTAGGTTTGTATTTTGTTTGCAGGAAAGCGATTTATAATTGTATATGGATGCGATTTGGATGTCATGGAGTAAGTTGTGTAACGCGTCATTATGCACCATAAGGGTGTTGAGATACTTTCGAGTCGAAATAATACACTAAGTACTACACGTACACTTCGATCTGTTTCCAAGAATCAATGATTCATTCCAAGTTCAATAATGTAATAACTCCCTTCCCCTGCAAGATTTCTTATACGTCCTTAGTATGAACATAAATATCACAACGCCGATTTTCCCGTCAAAGTGCCTGATTTGTACCTGCCACTTTTACCTTATTATCTCAAGTTTCATAAGGCGAGACTGAACGACCGGATGTTCAGTTGATAAATACATAGGATATGATGATTATTACAATCACGGGCCTAGCAGGTGCGCATTCATGTTCAGAGTTTCAGCATTCATTTGTTTCATTTTTGTATGGCCATGTTTTATAATTTTTTTTTTTTTAAATAACGACACTTGCAATGAATGTGTAGAATGAAAATGTCATAATAAATGGCAAATTTGTAATGACTCACGTTACAAATGTTTGTAATGACAAAAAACAAAATAAATATCATACACAAAGGAAAAATGACTAAGGCATCCAGTGTCCGGGGCTGGAATCGAACCAGCGTCCTCCGTTTACGCGACAGATGCCTGAACCGGTCGGCCACCTTTTTCCTTTGTATATGATATTTATTTCGTTTATAGTTTATAGTCACACTACTGTGACTACTTGTATAAAACGCAAATTAAAATATTTTCATAAGAAAGTAATTTAATTTGTTCTTAGAGTTTGTAATGACACTTCACACTTTGTTCTGTCAATGTCGGTGCAGAGTTAGCTTACGCGGACTATATTTTATCTAGTAATTCCGTATCTAGAACATGTCTGTAACCTTTTTTTTACATTTGACGTACTATTATATTTGCCGCTTTCTTGGATATTAAACGTCTTTTCTCGGCAGATCTGAGCTGGGTTTCATGAGGAAGCGCAACTTCGACGAGATCGACCAGACGTCGATGCCCTTCCCCTACGCGAAGCGGTTCTACCACATGTTCGGCCCCAACTACCTCGACACCCCTGTGTAAGTTACTACGACTGAATATAACAATTCATCATATCAACCAAAAACATCATTAAGTACCATCAAAAATAGCAAGTAGCTGCTGTTATAATCAAAGACCACGAGGATTTGCACAACGATGCTCTCATACAACCTTATTAAGAGCTTTCCGTAGATGCATCTTCCGGCACTCTGTTTCGAACCAAAGTACTCGGGAGGTCATTAATCCCATCCCATGTTATCCCTTCAATGCTACGTGAAACTACAATCACTTGTTTTCCAGACGGACTTTTTATCCGAAGCTCAAACTAGCTACCTTAGGTATGAGTGAAGTATGTGCGCTACGCGCCTACGGCGTAGAACTGTAGCGCGATGAATGAGTCATTTGATTTGTGCTACGCCTTAGGCCCGCGGGGCTCATGCATATTGTATGGATATGATTTGATTTAGAATTTATTCACTTTAAATTGCCTGTTCGCATCGACTTTTGTATTATTTTGTATATCTGGACGCGGATAAAACATCTGTCACTCACGCCTCACGCATGCAAAAAGCGTATTCATTAATACTATAGTCACGGAGAGACGAGTGCATTCTTAATTATACTAAGTGTTAACGCCACCATTACCCTGCATCTGTCTGATTTGTCTTGGCACGCATCGGTCATACGAATGATACGAATCTTCGTTAAAATTTATGAACCCTCGAGAGAACTTTAATCATATTTGCATTTTATTCCATTCTCGAGTAACACACAGACTCCGCTTGAAAAAGCTCCTTTCTCGCAACACTACGCTGCAAAGGCATCAATCAGTTTTGTCCTACACATTTTATACAACAATGGTCCATCTTAACTCCTGAAACTTGAAACTAATTTTTTGCATTTTTTTATAACTAACATGTCACAATTCGTAATCGTGAACGTTTCAAAAGTGAGCTGTAACAATTTCACTCTAGATATTTTAGTACTATACCTAGGAGGTTTAGTACACCAATGTGGGTAACCGCGATTCAATTTATTATGCTATGTGATCTGTAGGAGTAATATACCATTTATTTCCCATGCACGGACGAGCCAAAACTCTGGTAAACCATCATAAGTTTGGAACCCGGTCCGTTACATTGGCTCTAGGGAATGCTCCCGGGAATGAATGTGTAATGTGTATGGCGAGAACCGAGATTTTCCGATTCCTAGAATTTTAGAACATCTGCTATTTCGTCAGTTAAACAACTTGAAACCTTATTATTTTCTAGTTTTTTGTAGCAGTAATAAACCTTAATAGAACACAGGTGCCCCTTGAAGTTGGAACTAGCGCACTACTTGCTGCAGTGAACCCAAAATGGCAGTTGAAAATCTCTCAACTTGAATTTGAAATTTCGTTCTTTAGTCATATTATTTTCCTCGTGCGAGTCAGAGAGACTGCTATATGAATCAAAGTACCATGTTTAATTACGTTTTTCTGCTTTAACGTTTATTTATATGTTAACATAATTTATATTTAATGTTTACCTAATTATACTAATTGCAATTTATCTACTTAGTACCTGATCGTAAAAAATATTCAGAAAATTTCCTTATAGTCTCATCAAAACTTCTTATTAAAATACATTATAGAATAATTGAAGAATATAATGATTTCTGTATAAAAAGGGGAAGGTATATCATTAGGTCAATGTCGGTGTCGTTCACTGAATTTATCATGTTGAACAATTTCACAAAGTTATCACAAATTATGGAGTTAAACGGTATCACTTATTTATAAATTGTATTACAACTGTTTTTCCTAGTCGGTCCAACCTTCCTAGACAATCCTAACCTACTTGCAATAGTAGAACATTTCAGTAAACTAAACTAAACTAAACTTATATTGGTTTAAACAGTTTCGAAACTTTGAAGGCGTAAACTACAGGTACAATCGAAATTGACGCGAGTCACTTTGATCAAACTATTTTACGCACGACGCTAGTAAAGTAAATGTTTGATTCAACTATTCAGTCACTTTTTGTTTAACTTGGTTTCATCAATTTCGTTTTCTATCCGGTGGGTATAACGTTTACTTGCCGCTCAACGTTCCTCTAACGTTGGTAAACAAACTGCGGATGTTGGATCCTTTTGCGAAAAAAAAAACTTGTATGAACTTTTTCGATTTCACTCTACCCATACCTACTTATTATTGATTTATTTCATAGTCACTAAAAATGGCTTGACTTCAGGTATGCCTACTCAGTCAATAGTAGAATAGATAGATAAAATACTCTTTATTAGCACACCTCAGTAAAAGATACAACTTAAAGAAAACAATTGATTAAAGATAGAGGTAGACAACGGGCGGTCTTATGACTCTTATCGCTTAACAGCGATCTCTTCCAGATAAACTTTGGGTAGCGGAAACAAATCATTTCATCATTATCTTCCCCGCGTTATCCCGTCATTTTGCCACGGCTCATAGGAGCCTTGGGTCCGCTTGACAACTAATCCCAAGAATTTACGTAGGCACTAGTCTTTACGAAAGCGACTGCCATCTGACCTGCACAAATCAAACAAATCATTTAATAGAATAAAAAAAAGTTATTCACTTAAATGTGAAGTTTAAATAGAATAATTATTCCATAGAAGGGCGCTATCCTACATTGTTTACAATAACCCGCGTTGCAACGGCATGTTTTCGCCTTCTTGTGCTAATTCTCGTATTGTATTGTATACTATTAAGCGTCGCCTTTCTGCACTGTTTACAATAATCTGCGACATTACACATTTTCATCCTCTAGTCAATGAAATCTTGAAGCTCTGCTAATGTTTGTATCATATTCCAGGTCGATCTACGACAAGAAAAGGAACCGACCGGACTACCCCATGGACGAGATCGACCTCTCCCATTTCCCCATCGGCTCCAAACGCTCCATGGACTCCTTTCCCCTCTCTCCCCGCGCACGGCGCTAAACTGACGAATACTTTGACCCTTATTCTGTGATGTGCATTTATTTTCACCCTCCATTGAACGGGAAATACAATTAAAGAATAGATAAACATCTCGTGTGTGACATTCACTTGCTGAAATTTTTAAACAATACTTCCTACGTTTAGGACTGAGCTGATACTTTGATATACTTTTATTATTGTTACGTCCATCAATATAATCCATACTGTTTAAGTTTTATCATTTAGTGTCCCTACTAATTATATCTAGCAATGAGTGCATACAATTTGCATTGTGCACCAATTTCTTTGTGAACTCATTAAATAGAACTAAGATAAATGTAATAAAAAGTGTTTAAATGGACGTTAGTTACAAAAATATTAAATTATGATAAATAACTTTAACTGTTGTTAAGGAGAGGGAGGTTTCAATTCTCTAGATGTTATATCGATATTATGCAAAGATTATTATGAATACCTAAAAGATGTACCTGTAAATTATTTTTTCATGTTTACGTAAGATGCATGGCATGTAATACTTTTAATTTATTTATTTTTATTATAAATATATTGATTGAAAAGTCTTTTATGTTTTAATTCCAATAATCCTTCTAATACTAAATTTAGAAAAAGAGTGAATTTGAAAGAGCAGCAACACTGTGACAGATAGGTACATATAGGTGATATAGGTACCTACAGCCTTTAACCTTTTCGACGCCGTGGTAAACACAAAAGCAGTCATCCAGACGGCACGTCACCGAAGTGTCAAAACTGAAATTTAACTTTATGCATATGCATGTAGGTCTATGTTGCTCTGTGGTCTATGACCGATTAATCGGTCTTTGGTGTTGAACCTACGGTGCGTATATATCGGTCATTGGCGTCCAAAAGGTTAAACTTTGTAGTAAAACAGGATTAATTAAACTGGTCGTCCACCTAATGTGGTCGCCGAATGCACATTATGGGGTTGCCAGACAACGAATATTGTTTACACGCGGTGACAGAACTAATATGACGACCGGTCTGGCCTAGTGGGTAGTGACCCTGGCTGTGAAGCCGATGGTCCTGGGTTCGGGCATTTATTTGTGTGATGAGCACAAATAATTGTTCCTGAGTCATGGGTGTTTTCTATGTATATAAGTAGGTATGTATTTATCTACATAAGTATGTAAATATATCGTCGCCTAGCACCCATAATACAAGCTTTGCTTAGTTTGGGGCTAGGTTGATTTGTGTAAGATGTTCCCTAATATATATATATTTATTTATTTTATTCCCCCGTTTACCCGTTTTCGTTTCTCTTGAGAGAAAAAGTAATAAAACCTGTCCTCTAT
Source organism: Cydia strobilella (assembly GCF_947568885.1). NCBI lineage: Eukaryota > Metazoa > Arthropoda > Insecta > Lepidoptera > Tortricidae > Cydia > Cydia strobilella. The sequence goes on from NC_086052.1 coordinate 7,831,877, forward strand.
GTATGTTATTGTAACGTATTGCAACATAAAACTATCTCATACACATGGAATGAATGAGCACAATGTTGCATTTACAACCACCGTGGTATTTATTTTGAATTAAAATAATATAATATTAAAATTGACAATTAGTATACATCCCAACGTTCTATAATCCCGAAATTCAATATACGTACGCGATATAATCCGATTTCGTAGTTTTATTTCATGAGACTATCGCGGTAACCGAAGACAATATTAAGCCTTATACCATCGATTTTTTTAGCTTTGCAGGGAGATTGACTCGTTTAACCTACGACCTCTGTTTTAAAAGAACGAAAGAACCACTCCGAAAACACAGCTAGCTGCATTTTGCCCTAATAAAAGAAAATTATGTTAGTTAAAATGATGTTCAAAAATCGTTAAAATTTAAATCCACATTTTTAAAGATTTTATTTTTAACACAGCGTGTAGGTGTAAAATAAATTATAATATTATGTTTCATGTTGTTGTTGATTAATATTTTCTTTTTTCACTCTAAACATTATAGTGCGAAGGAAGCGTGGAGTGATATTTGGGCGCCTAATGAGTCGCCATGGGCCTCGCCGGCCAATTTAACAACATAAATAGGGCCCTTCCAAAACATAGACATCACTTCATCTGGGAACAATTTGTCCTTTATAAGGACATCTTTTCATCACTTTGAACGTACTTGAACCGCACAATTTAATTAAGTACGTCACGTTCTGTTTATACAGTATGCATAAGGCCCCAAAGCCTCCCTGGCAACGGGAATGCACTTATTTTTTAGCCATCCTGTATTTAGCTTTGTGTAAGTATCCACAATACAAGCTTTCTTAAGCTTACTATGGGGCTTAGTCAAACTGTGTAAGGGTGGACACCAATACTTGTATATTATTTATTTACTATACAAGTATTCACAAATACTAGGACAAAGCGCTCTTATGAAAATTCTCGTAACAGTTTTGCCAGGCAAGCAATGTATTGTTCACAATCAAGTCACAATAAAACTAAACTATATATGTATATATAATTATATTTTTTTTTTATATAAACCATTTGTATAGCATTGTATTATCGTATTGAAAAGCGACAAGGTACTAAAGTGTGCAGATGTTTATGACGCAGATTCTACGCGCGTCCCCCGCGGCGACGGAACTGCACTGCAACGTCGTAAAGTGGACGGTATGTGGGCGATTACGTGGCAAGCATTGGCAACCAATATTTATAGGATAAAAAAAAACAACCGAGCGTGTAAAGGAAAACATTATAACTGCACCGGGAAAATTGCATAGTACTATAATAGTAGATTATACACTGAGGGGATAAAGCACTGTTTTATGTCACGGGCGCGATATTGAATCATGAGCAAATAAACGAAGCTCGCTAACGAACTCGCTATTTATATCAAAAGGTCCTCTGTAAACTAACCGCCTTAATGCATTAATGTTATATTTTATTATCTGTGAAAACTTGTCAAAAACTTGTTAAAGGTACAGTATGTATAAGTTACTCTATGGTTTACTAAAAAGGCTACTCCTTCACTTTGGTGGCAGAACATTGCAGTAATATCCCCTATTACGATAACTTTTCTTCTTGTTTACATCGGTAACATTTGATGACTTTCAAAGTCTGTCGTCAAAAAAATCTTGCCAGTCAAATATATAAATACCACTAAAATCCGCAACATGCCGACGACCAAATAGAATCTTGTCGGCCTTTAGGTAAGGGCTCAAAACATTTCTATTATTCTTATTTGTAAGAGTAAATAGGCGGTAACTAGTATTTGGATAATCTACTCATCCATTTGGATTGTTTTACTCTGTATAGGAAGAAATGTGCGGTCTGTACATATTTTCCCGATAAAGGTACACATTATCAGAACCGACTCTTCAGTGAAGGAAAATTTGCATAAGTCTGGGAATAAATTCATATTCATAAGGTGTCAGTCACCAATCCACGTTTTTACCATTCCACTCTCACGGAACCGTAATAATCGAGGGCTGAAAGCCTGACAATACGTAAGATCTCATTCAGGTTCTTACAAACAATATCTAAATAAGGTATCGCTATAAACTTTATTACAAAAAATTCAAAATATAACATTTTTTTAATACACACCTACACAGATAATTAAGAGTCCAACCACACTACTTAAATGTTCATGTCAGTATGGCGCTCGGCGCTCTGGGATATGCATGCCTTTTGACTTCCATGCAGAAGAATATAATACGCACCTGCCAAGTCAGTGCAAATTTAGCGTGGTCGAAGTGTAGCAATTATTTGTTTTATTTATAGGGTATCTAGCTTTTCTAATCTCGCTTTTCAGAAAGGCTAAGATCCAGCCTCGAGTATACTACAATACGTTCGTAGTATAACCGACAATACAGCTCATTCTACAGAGAAACATGACTGAAGGACATGCTCGGTCATTATGATAGTGACAGGGGAATATATTATACACAGCTTAACGTTGCAGCTCATTAAAGCAGGGACATTATTATGTAGACGGAATACGGTTCTCCGAAACGTTGGACACGGAAAATCCGAATATTAGAAATGTTGGAGGTAGTTTCGAATTTGGTCGTGATTATGTCTCGTTTGGTGTTTATCTTGTGATTCTATAACATAATTTCTCTACGTTTATGCTAATGTTCTTCAACCTGTATTACAGCCTGAAAAATATTTTTTTTGTCCTTTAGTATTCGTGTAAGGAGCTCCGACTTGTTCATCGGCTAAGCATTGCCAGGCATTGATTGCGACAAGCTCAATCTGTTTAGATAACTCCGAGTAGTTCGAAGGCCCGACGCGCCCGAACTATTGAGGCTAGACTTAGCACAACCGCGACGGATTTCAGATAAAGTAGGCAGATATTAATTATGGATGTAAACGAAACGACACAAATATGGCTAGTATAAAATTAATATCTGTAACTAGTAGTTAGTAAACGTCATAAAATCGATTCGTTACACTTACTGTTACTATGTGACTGATTTATATGATTAATAAACGTTGCAATGGAATTGATTAGACACACTTCAGCAAACATTAAACACAGTGTGATACTGATAATCACTTATCTGGAATATTTATTCGTTTTTTTTTACTACCGGTAAATTATATTGTAATGATATAACGAAAATATATTTATCTAGGACCGTGAGCTTAATTGACTTTATTAAAAATTATATAATCGATGACCTCGAGGGTAAATGTGTCCATTTTGAAATCATGGACCATATACATAACGGATATAAAGGAAGGAAATATTTATTAGGTATCTGAAGTGTGAAATCGGGCCCGATTTATTAAGGAACAATTTGACATGTGCTGATTTTGTAAACGAATATCCAATATCCGGCGTACCTACCTATAAATATTTACACAATGTACAGCTATTTTGCGCACAATTGATTGTTTACCACCTAGCTTGAAACGATTATCAATCACTAGCGAGCGACCCGCCCCGGCTTCGCACGGGTAGTTGAACAAAATTTACACAAAACCTTTACAAATTATACATATAAACCTTCCTCTTGAATCACTCTAACTATTAAAAAAAACGCATCAATATCCGTTGCGTAGTTTTAAAGATCTAAGCATACATAGGGTCAGACATACAGACAGCGGAAAGCGACTTTGTTTTATACTATGTAGTGAAACGCAGTTACGTGATTAACGGAGCTTGATAAAAATTTAGATTGACGGCAATCGATTGATCATTTTGGTATGTCTTTGTCAAGCGACTCTTCTTGTTTCGGCTAGACTGAAGCCAAAATATTGAAACTTGGCTTGAAACCGTTCGGTGCATGTGCTTGTCAAGTACCTATATATGCTTGACGTTGACAGCAATACTCGTGTATGTCGTTGTTCAGTGTCCAGTTTACCCATAGTTTACCTACATGACAGAAAATGAATATCGAAATGAAGAAGGAATGGAATGATTGATCATGTTACAAAATATTAATTACCTCATGCTCATCGTCCAATTTTGTCATCAAAACTTTCTTTACAGTACATATGGTGCTACTTTGTCGCACTAGTGCGTGCACTTTTTGTGCATATGTCGAAAGTTTAAATGGCCATATGTACTGTAAAACGTTGTTCGATACACGTGCGAATAGGTAATTCGCAACTCGTGTCGATTTAAAACACTCCCTGCGGTCGTGTTTTAATTTATCGCCACTCGTTTCGAATTTCCTCTTTTCCGCACTTGTATCGAAAATAACTATTACATGACAGAATAGCGAAATAGAGCAAAAACAAGTTTTGTATGAAACACGTAAATTCGCTGTATTTTGTTAACTATGGTATCTGAAGCTACATAAACTAATTTCAGACATAGATATACCTTATCCTATTGTAAGTACAAAGTTTCAGAGCCAACTAGCTACTCGTTTTAAAATGAGAGCGGAACTACGTTTGTATGGACAACCGAGCTTGCCGGAGACCCTTAACTTGTGAGATTTCACTCGCAGTATTTATGAAATAGATAGGTACATAATCATAAAAGTATCTTCGTGACTGTTTCCTGATGACATAACCGTCATGTCATGAACTTTCCAATATATCAACATCACAACAAACTCTCTTCCGACAGTTAGCAAACTATGTTTGTCATAAGTCATAAAATAAAGTTTAATAATTTCTTCCGCTAGCAATTGAGTAAGGTTAGGAACTCAAGATTACTTTAAAGTACACTAAATTAATTCGCAACGCATTAAAACAGACTTATACGATTAGAACCTATTAAAATTTTATTAACTGCAATATACTTTATTTAGATCAAAATGACAGCCGTTAAATAGTTATTATACTTATTATATATATAATATATATTATTTAGGTTCTATAATTTCGATAAAGTACCTGATAAATAAATATCCGTATGTTGATGGTTTAGTGGAATATAATTCTGTAGGTCCCTAAATATGTATAAATACAAACAAATCATTCTAGCGGGCGGTGGTAACCAAAATCTCTTGTATAATGAAATTAGAAAGGTATGCTTAGACTGATGATAAGTGGAATAGATAAGTACCTATCTTGAAAAAGAAATGCTTTTACGTAGGTAGGTACTTAAGACTAATCTTTAGGATCATTTCGTTCGTTATTGTAGTACATACCTACGTAACTATATAAAATTTCTATAACTTCAGTATTCAACTCTGATCTGTCAATCTGTCAGTTTTCGATACGGCTCGATAATAGGTAATCAATTTTCTTTAGTGCAAATAGAAAGCAATTAATGTGTCAAAACATTATCGCATCCACCGTGCAGTGTATGGGTATATAAACGGATGTAAAATTTTCAGTTACATTCCTCCAGTGCTCCAATCCTTACATATACGAGTACTTCACAGCAAATTCAGGTTTGTTACATTTTTTTTATTATAATTATTTGGACTGTAAGAAAATCAAATCTGACCTACGCCAATATTTACATTGGCATAATCTGCTAACATGCAATTTCAGTTTTCTTGTTTGGTAATTTTTCGAACTTAAAGTTTTTACTAGTTAATTAATAATCCAATATTATTTAAAGCACGGATATTTTGATGTTTTCTAGTTCTAGTAAATGACTGCCTTCAGAAAAATAAAATCCGCAATAAAAGCTTATGTCTAAAATGTGTTGTGTCAGTTCTTTACATGTCTGGCCGGAATTTCAGCATTCAAATATCACATAAATTACAAATATTAGTAGTTACTACTTACTAGTTAGTAGGTAGCCAGTACGTGGGCACTACTAGAGTTTACATTTTAGTAAAATGTAGAGCCAAATGGTTTACTGGATTCTAAAGGAGTATTAAAATTTCACAACTTAAATTATTTTGGTATTTCTTGGTCGAGATTGAGTAATGAACGTCTTCTAGATTTACACGTTTATTTTGCTTGACTAGGTGACAATGATCCGCCAAGCTGTCTTCATAATCGCCGCCATGGTGCTCTTGAGTGCTAGCGCACAAGTAAGTGAAAACTAAAACTATCTATGTGATCTAAGATTTTTCAAATTATCTGTTGTTCTGTCACATGCTGGTTTTAGGCTTAAGAGTACCCGGCAAGCTCGGCCGAATTTCACCTTCCAATACAAACGGAGTTTCGTTCTCATTTTAAAACTACGTGTTGGATTGTATTGAAACTTTATATCTAGGTCTGTAATTAGTTTATATAGCTATATTTTATAGTTTTGTATAAAAAACTTAAATTCGCTGTATTTTTTTTTACTATTGTATCTGAACCTACATAAACTAATTATAGACCTAGATATACCTTATCCTATTGTAAGTACAAAGTTTCAGACCAATCTAGCTAGTCGTTTTAAAATACAATCACACAATCACATCCCAGGCTCTGCGGGAGTTGACATATTCAACGACAAACTTGAACAGTTTAAAAGAAAGGTGACGAAATATGTTGGCTCACTGGATGTCCCAAAGTAGTTAGTTAGTCATAGTTTCTTAAAAATTCTAAAGTAATACTTAATAAAATATTAATAAAATATTTTTATAGTAAATATTTTAGTTAATGTAATGTACTAATTTCATATAGCCATAAGTTTACTGCATGTTCACTATTGTTCACAGGTACAAGACACTTATATAAGTTGTGGTTACCTATAATTAGATAAGCATCAGTAATGATTGTTATATAGATTTAAGAGCATGTAAGATGTATTATCTGTTGGTAATCCTAAATAAAGAAAATAAATAAATAAAATGAGAGCGTAACTATGTTTGTATGGAGAACCAATCTCGCCGGGGACTTAACTCTTAATTTGACAACGTACAAAGTACATTCTGGACTGGATTGGACCTAACATTTTTAGTAACTGGAATAATTACAACCTAGGAAGACCAAGAATGCCTAGCAAGTTTGAAATCTCTAAATAATCTTCGCTTTTCTGCATCTAATTAAGGCCTAAAATATCCAAGCAATTTGACCAAAATAAGAAAACTAAACTAATGATCACTTATATTATTTAACAGCGTGGCGCCTTAGCGCGAAAAATGATGCGCGATATGTTAAGGTAAGTTTAAAAGAAAATTGGTTCTTGTTTGAAAATCCTTGGTGAATCTGAAGTTAAAAGCAGTTCGTTCGTTCACAGGTCACAAATGGAGGATCAAATGCGACTTGACAGCCCTTATAGTCGCTCTGCCAAGGACAAGGACATGCAGTTAAAGTTAGTTTTAATAGTTTTTTTTTTATCATGACGTTAGTATTGCCCCATCTCGCATAATAGCGAATGTAAAATAACTTTTAATTTGAAATAAATTGCACGAGAATACGGTAAACAATTAATCGAGCTTTCCATAAATCTATCAATAAAACTGAGTGTAATTACATACTCATAAATAGATGCAATATAAATGTTACAAACATTTGGTTGATGTATTCAACCGAAATACCATCATGCCTTTCATTACCAAAATATTACTGCTACATAATTACAGTTTTTCTAATATAATTTTAATTATATGTCCGACAGTGGTTTACTTACCTACACCTACTTATTTTCCATTATTAATGGAGATAGTATTATGTTTTTCTGGTTCTTCTTCTTCTTGTGATAGGGGCTATATAAGGCTCCAAAACCTAAGTATCACTGCGACCATCCCTGATCTATTGTGAATATTGTGATCGCCACCTGGTACTACAACTGGTTCTGTACAACTTTTCTGGTTCATATACGAGGAACATTGTTTTAAATCTCGAGATATTTCGGTTTTAAAATGTAATCTGTTTTCGGTTTTCAGGATGCTGGAAGACCAACAACGTTCCGGTATCTCTTCTGCTGCAGCCCGTGCCATGGCCGATCAGGTTTTGAGGTTAACTTCCTTTCCCTTTTAAACGTTTCGTAATATCATACACTACCTAACGTTTTGTCATCCCAGCTATTCAACCATATCTAGGTCCATATTTATCTAAAGGATTATTACAGTTACCTTTTTGCAGGACGCCTATGCTATTTTATAGCTGAGTAGGATAGAGAAACAACATATACCTTTCTCTGTTCCTCTCAGCAGGAAGTGTCAATGATGAATATAAGTTACTATCTACAGTGACTGTAGGATGCGATTATTATAATTACGAGTATTAATATTTGAAGTAAGTTCCTACATAGAAACATAGTTAATAAAGAGTTGATTCAGTTCACTAGTGGTAAAACACTAAAGCTTAACAATTTAACGCATTCACTGCCAGGGAGCGTGGCCTAGGGACAAACTTGTATGACGGTGAACGCACATGTGCGTTGGGGGCAGTGAATGTGTTAAGCATAGCAAGTTTTTTTTGTTTCAGGGCCTCAGCGGAAGACCTACAGCGTTCAGGCGTTGTTTCTGCTGCGACCCGTTCCATGGTTGATCAGGTTTTGAAGTAAGCTCTCCTTCATTTTTATGAGACATCAGTGTTTAATGACATTCTGTTAGCCCAGTGCGCCCAGTGGGTTTAAGATGGTCGCGATTATATCGACTCTGTTATCTAAAAAGTATGTTAGTGTGAGAGTGACGACACGACACGATAGTACTTGTTTGCACCATACCGTCTGTCACCGTCAAGGTTGTTCGCTAGTGTGAAAAGTTCACAGTTCCCTGTATGACAACTGCGCTTGTTTATCTATTCTTAGTCACTTATTTATTTACTCTCTTTCTTATTTAAACAATAACTAAAGTATTCTACAGGTAAGCTAAATATTTAAGGACAAAACTAATCATTTTGAATATTGATAATATTCGTAACTAAAAGTTATATAAGTGAACTAGAGATATTGAGAGAGTTTGTTTAGTATTATTACAACACGTTTTTCGTTTCACAGAGCCTCCGTGGAAGACCACCTGCAGCGTTCTGGCATGCCTTCACAAATAGCTCGCTCTGTCGCCGATCAGGTTCTAAGGTTATTTTTTTGTTTCTCAAATTCAATATTATCACTCGTTACGAGGGCACATCTGCGTGGTCAAAAGAGTATTTAAAGTCTATACCGGATAAAATCTTCAGAAAGAATTTACTATGCCTACTTTATAAAATAATATTACCCTAGTGTACCTAGAACGTACATGGAATATAGACTATGTCAGCAAACTCCTCCCCAACACTAGGTATACTCAATTACACACTCTGTTCTGTTTACAGGGCTGCGTCCATTGAAGACCAAATGCAGCGCACTGGCATGTCTTCCTCTGCAGCCCGCTCTGTTGCTGACCAGGTTTTGAGGTTAACATACATTTTAATTAGACTTTATTCATTTATGACAGTACCGCTCTAGTATAAGTTACTCTATGTTTAAAGTAAAAGATTCCGACGAAAACAGAACTTCCTCCTTTTTTTAAAACTGTTAAAAAATATTAAAAAAATAAAATAACCAAATTATGAACTCAATGAAAAAATTACCAAATTAAGAGGTCGCATCTCCCACAACTATGAAACTTCCCATACAAAAACATGTTGTGAACGTTTTTTGACGGGGTCAGACGGTTTGAGCAAACATACCCTTAGTATTTCTGTTACTGCAGTTCTGTTAGATTGGCTCTATGACCAACTTTAGTAGCACTCGTATGATCTTTTGTTCAAATTAAATGTTTTGTGAAAGCAGGTGTTTGCTTAACAAAATATATTAATTTTTTAAATTGACACTAATTGTAGTTATGTAGTAGTATAAGAAAAGTTGATTGTTACGTTTTACAGGTCCTCTGTGGAAGACCACCTACAGCGTTCAGGCATGGCTTACTCTTCAGCCCGTTCTGTTGCTGATCAGGTTTTGAGGTATTTTTTTATTTCTTAACAACTTAGGTACGCATTGTCTACTTGAAAAACACAAATTAAAATATTTTCATAGAAAATAATTTAATTTGTTCTTAGAGGAAAGGGTACGGTCGCTTCTCCATACAAACGTAGTCCTAATTTTCCTCTCTGGAAATTGACATTATGGAAAATATTTTTACATAATTTGATGTATATTAACCATAGCTATACGTTTGACTTTTTTCATCTTTTTGATTATTGTCAAACATAGGAGCGATAAACTGATTTCATGATGCTCCTCTTATAATAATTAAAATTCAAAAAAAATCAAACAAGTAGCTGGTTGATATGTACAATAAATTGTGTCAAAATATTTTCAATAATATTAATATCCAGAGAGGAAAACGAGAACTACGTTTGTATGAAAAGGCGATTTCGCGCGGATCCTCCACTTTCGTCTTAAGTTACTTAAGTAGGTACAATATTTGGTTCACAGGACGGCCAGCATGGATGACCCGCAACAGCGCATTGGCATGCCTTCCGCCTCATCCCGATCAGTCGCTGATCAGGTCTTAAGGTAAGCTTTCAATCAGTTTCCAAGACGTTACGAGTTGCTTTTCACAAACATACTTATGATTGATGGTAATTTTCAGTCCTAACATTGGGTAGCCTAGGTAAATTTTATGACTCAAAACAAAATCCGCAAGAAAAGGTTCAAAATGGGATTTTTATTTAATTATTCAAATAATAGAGGCACCTACAACGAGCTGCAAAATTGCATGGACACATTATGAATGTAATTCACTCATAAAGTGGTTAATGGTGAGTCTCGATGAATATAGTTAATATCGTTTTGTCATACATATCAATTCATATTCTATTAGTTACGTAGGTACTGTAAAACAACAAATTGTTTACATAATATTTCCTTTTTTCTCTACTTTATATCTGCGTTTGCAGATTCACAAATTTAAAATTTTGCCGGTCAGTATTTGAATCATTGTTTTTTTTTCATTAACAGAGCCTCAATGGGAGACCATCTACAGCGTACCGGTATGTCTTCTGTTGCGGCTCGTACCGTTACTGATCAGGTTTTAAGGTGAGTTCCATTTTATTTTACAGACTATCCCCTTTATATTGATGTTGATGCATTTATGTTATCGCTCATTAACGACATATGTGACGTTCCACGGTAAAGGTACTTAAGGTACCTTATGCCGGTTGGCGCTTACGCTATTATTAACGCCGCACCAATACTATTGCGGTGGTATGAGACGTAAGCGCCAGCCGCCATAAGGTACCTTTTCCCGTGGAACGTCACATATATTATGGCTCGCAGAAGAATTCACACCTTTGGTCTATTAATATAAACATAGTAGCTATGTTTAATTTCAATTAGTTTCTTTTTTTTAACAGGTCCGCTCTGGATAATAAGAAATGGACGAGTGGATGGAGAAGTGGTTCCGATATGGACTCTGCTGTAAACTCTGGTGTAGACAAATCCGTTACTGATCAGCTTCTGAGGTTAGTTTAATAATAAAGCAAAGTCAAGATTTGACGAATATTTCACTCGCGAAGTTACGAGATAATTAATATTATACATATTTACTATACCTCTAGGCTTCTCTAGAGCTAATTATTTGAAAATATAGGTAATATCTTTAACAATTGTGTTCTCTATATAGATCCATGATGGATAACCAACAACGCAATGGTCTGTCTATGGCTGATAAAACTATGAGGTACATATTTCTTTCTAAATAATAATGTAGGGGGTATTTTTTTTAAATTGGTCTTTTTTCATGCTGGAAATCATGATGACATATTAAATAGATAAACTTCAAACTTATACATATTAAGGCAGCAGTTGTGACTTTTCTGTTATAAAAAAGACCATGAGTCAATTATTTAATACGTTACCTATTTATATGTGGTGTCTGAAGCGGTAATAGGAAAGCATAATGAAGTAAAACCATTTAATTTATTTCATAAACCGGAACTTGTGGTTCGAAAATAAATTTTGTACACACCCTTTTTACAGAAACTACGCAGATGACCAAGATCAACGTAGCGGAATCTCTGGAATGTCCTCGATCTCAGGAATGTCCTCAATGTCCCGTTCAATGGCCGACCAGCTTTCGAGGTTAACTTTTAAATCGTTTTAAAAAGTTATAAAGTATGTGAATAAGTTTGCAGCTGAGCCGCCTAGCTCAGGCAACGTCCTTCAGCCATCAAACTAATGTATGCATCAGTTGTTATTCGACATCAGTATGTTCTTGCCAGTCGTATACTCTTGTAACCTGTCAGATTAATAGTTGTGGTTATGGGGATCGTGGCACGCCCCTTTGTCCCTCAATCATATTGCATCGCATAATATGTCAGTATTGCATAAACCATGCACACGGTGCGCGTTAGAGGATCTGCCACCTTGTAGCCTAAATGGAAAATATTAAATTAACATTAATATGTATTCGTATATGTACATAAACGTTTATTGGTAAAAAATAATATTTTACATGTCAACAGTTAATTTCTAGTGCCAAAAATACATTATTTTTATTTAAAAGTAATTAATTACATTACGAAAATTTACAGTCTATCAGTATTTACGTATTGCGGTAAATTCATTGCATATATTTAAGTAGGTACCTTAATCAAAAAAGTCATATATTTATAAACATGGAAAAAAATAACAAAAATAATATGTAATTTTTTTCTGATTCAAGTAAATAAAAGTCAAAATCATTTCATAATCGAGTCGTTATATTATGTTATTATTTGTCCCTACTTCTATATGAGCCTTTATCTGTCTGTGACAGGTCAGCCTGGCAAAAACAAGACCAAGACGATTAGACGTGATGTAGCTTTATTTCTTGACGGTAAGTAATTAGATTAATGTTTCAGAAATTGAAATAAGATGAGACATGTTTTAAGGGTTCCATAGTCGATTAGAAACCCTTGTAGTTTCAGCATGAGCCGTTTTTGAGTTTTCTCAGAAAAATCATCTCTTCTAAGTAAGCATATAAATACTGCAAAGAAGTATTTTTTGTTATGTCTATTACATCTAACGCCCCCTTTTAAGTCTGAGTCAAATTATTATTATTATGAATAATAGAAATACCATAGAATCTTTTCAAATCATAATATTTTCGAAACCATCTTGTATTTCTTAAAATGTAAAATGATTACTTACAACTTTGTTTTTCAATTTACAGATTAGTGCTGCGACGCGTTGCAGCCGCACCTGGATTGAGCGAATCACAATTAATTATAATTATTGATATAAATTATACTTGTTTTCTAAATTCAAACATCGTTTTTTCATTAACAGCACAACCTATGCCCCAATGCTAGGCGTTGTCCCATTAGTTAGCACCTAAAATCTATTTATAGTAACATTACTATGAATAGATTGAAGGTATAGGTGCCGGACTAGCAGGAGTGACAAACAAACAGTTTATTATAGCAGCACAACTTAGAGCGATATTAAGACTTTGAAATCTGATGTTTTTGATACTACTGACATGATACAATCGTTTACATTATATCGCACGAGATGCACGAATCATGTGAAGGTTCTATCATAACAATAACAATTAATCAAGTTAAAATCCCCGCTCCCCAATAGCTAAATGTCCAGTGCTAAACCTCTTAGCTGGCGTCTTCAGCCGCCTTATTCAATTCAGTTCAGTTCAGTTCAGTATTCATTTGTTTCTTATTAGGCCACCAAACGAAGGAAAAATGGGGGAAATAATTCGTGTGTAAGCAAATGTTGGCGTAGTTGTAGGATTTGTAGGGAATGGTAATTAAACAACATACTAAAAGTACCGGAGGGTGGGGGTGAAGCTAACGGGTAGGGGGGTTTTAAGGTTCCTTTTTATAGTTGTTCGTAAATAACTCGTAAACGGCGGACCGTAGCAAAAAATAATCTGTTACATAGGTACATAATCTACATAAAATTGTCTACAAAAATATTATGTACACTTTCTGCTATGGGTCCTAGCAGATTTAAAAAGATTTTTTAAAAGTGGGAAAGTTACATATAAATCATATAATCAATCCTATAAGATCGTTCTTTTTAGTTTTTCGTAAATAACTCGTCTCTTCTCTTCCTCTTAGGGTTCTCTCAGGGTTTTCTACCTCCAGTGTCAGTTTGACGTGGTATTTTTGCGACATTCTGTATATCTATTTTGTAGGAAATTTTATATAGATTATTTACGTACCAGACTATTATTTGCTATGGGCTTCCGTTTACGAGTTATTTACAAAAAACTAAAAAGTACGATCTTAGAATCGATTATGAGTAACTTTGATGCTTTAAAATCTTTTTAAATATGGGTCCTAACAGAAAGTGTAAATAATCGTTTTTGTAGACAATTTTATGTAAATTACATAACAAAACATGTTTTGCTACGGGCCACCGTGTACGAGTTATTTACGAAAAACTATAATAAGGGACCTTTAATCATTTCAAATCATATTTTAATAACACGTACGTATATATATATGAATATATATATTAATAATATATATGTTAATAACCAGTATAAACTTCTCTATTTTTCTACCGGTACATCGATTATTTACAAAAAACTGCATTACATATACAATTGGAGACCAATTGCCATGGCCAATTTTAGGCTTGCGCGGTATTGTTAGCTAAGCGAACGTTGTCTTTATGTCCATGCATCTATATAAAAAATCACGGAAATGCAAATAAAATTAATATAATATACCAAATTGATTCGTAATGGATATGATACATTTAAGGAACTATGCAAAATGCTCATCGATACTATACTACCGGTAACCAGAGAGCTGGCAGTTTTATCTCGTATCGCATAAGTATTGCCATTCAGCGATGGAATGCTGCCAGCATATTTGGCACAATGCCGCGGGTGCCTTATTTGGATGTATTTTAAATTTTAATTTTAATTAGTTTTTAATTTCATTATTAAATAGTTTTGTTTATAATTATGTAGTTTATTTTTGTAACACCTAATATTATTGTAAAATAAATGATACATTTATTTTATATAATAATACTTGCAAAAGAGCGAGGAAATGCCGCCAGCATCTTTGGTACAATGCCTCAAGAGCCTATTTTAGATTTAAGCTAGTGATTAATTTCGTTTACGTAGTACAGCTGTAAGTATATATCTTGTATGTAAGTAATTTTTTTAATAACAATTGTTGCTTATTATCAGGCATCGTAAACTGCGAGCGAAATCCATTGAAGTACTAGGGTTGTTGTCAAGTCAAAGTACGTCATTTCAATGGATTTCGCTCGCAGTTTACGATGCCTGCTTATCATTAAAACTTGTAAATAAAATTCATTAGTTACATTCTTTGCATGAAAATGACAAGTAGTTGGCTATTTGTTACCCACGTGTCTTTGGGGATCCGTAACAGCGTTTTCACAATGTTCGATCCGATATCGGTACCGTGTTGAAAAGATAACTTAAAAAAAATAAGGACTTGTTGCCTTGGAGTGTGCCCTCTAGCAGCTGCTTTTCTCCAGGGATCGTCGGACATCTGATATCGGATCGTGTACTGTGTAAACGCTCTACCTCCATAAAACCCTAAGTTTTGTCTATATTTTAAAGTTATTAGTTTGTGAAAATAAGTAACTATCTATCTATCTTCTATCTCCATCTCCACATGTCTATCATTATTCATTATTAATATTAGTTGAGGTTTTCTGTATATTTTAACTGACCTTCAATACAAATTTGTTATTAGTAAGTTCAATTCGCCACACTATCGTGGTTATCGTGTTTGGCTAATTGGCTATCACGAAATTATATAAGAGCTGAGATAAAAACTTTGACGGCATTTCTCCACCTTATTTCAAGACCAAGTTTGTTAAAATTTTAGGTACGTATATTATGTTTATTGAATAAATATTATTTACGCTCTTTATCGATGCGAGATAAATAGAGGGTCTACCGTGGAACACGAAACACAAAATTTTGTTATCTGCCTCTCTACCACTCTCGCATATTCGAGCAATAGAGCGGCAAATAACGAAAGTTTAAGTGTGTGGTATTGAGTAGCCGTTCTGATTTAGCTTAATCAATTTTCTGCAGCTTTTCTAGCTTTCATTTTTCAATTAGGTCTGCAGAGCTTACAATCGAACCCTTTATTTCAAATTGAGTAGGTACATACCGATTTTGCATTAACAATTACAAACGGGCTTTCGTTATAATTCCCGAATATACCTATCGATTTAAGGCCTACGCAAAAAAATATGTATATTGTGTTATGCTTCACTAGGTGACGATGACTCGTGGTGCGCTGGTCGTGGTTGCTGTGGTGCTACTGGTGGCTGATTTCTCAAATGGAGTAATTCATCTAAAATGATTTAAATGATACGCAATCGAGTAGGTACATTATACAATGGTGCCGTAATTAATTAAATCTGACACACTTATTAAACAATTTGCTATTCCTGCTACTGAAAAAGTTAGTATTCATTAAACAAATTCAGTATTTAATTACTAAGCTGCCCTTTCTTTTTAAACAGATGCCTAGGCCCACGAGTCATGTATTAAGGTAAGAATGAAATTAGATATGAAACAGTAGCACATAAAACTAAATATATTTACTTATGTATATGAGGTAATTTAATGGTTAGATACCAATATAGATGTGTTTTTTTATAATTATATGGATTAAAAATCATACGTAAAGAAACCAACCAACCAACTAGATAACTTTTTCATAACCTACTTTACCAACGGTGGTGAGCTAATAAGCTGCTATTGTAAATAACTTTAACTCCCGATGCAAAAAAGGGAGTATTATGAGTCTAAGTTTGTGTCTATTTGTGCCATAACAGTTCCTAAAATGGATGAACCTATTTTAGTGGAGTTTTCGGTAAAACCTACCTATTTACACCAGCTATGATTCTGGGATATGTTTGACCCACTAGATGGCTCATTTTCTTATTTATCCTTGCCTCTCCCGTTACACGGGGTCGGTTTTCCTAATCTTGAGGCGTCATATACTTCTATGATAAGCATCGTCATTAGACAGGCCTAACTCCTTCATATCCCACTGGATTTTCGTCAGCTAAGTGGTTAGTGGCCAGCCTTTCCCTCTTTTTAGTTTAACTCTGGAAAAACACTTATTTCCAGTCTACGCGTAACATGTCAAAACCAACGTAACCTGATGGACTAATTCATCTTCTTTGTAACAATATTTCGAACTTCATATCACAATCTTTCCTTATTTGTTTTATAAAAACAGTTGAATTGAAAATCTGTATTCAGTGGTAGCGGAATCGTGCCTTTTAACGATATTTTGTTACAGTTCCGGCCTGAAAAAAGACCGCTCCGGCGTAAGTGAGATAGTATCGTTTTGAAATTAATGTAGGTATAGGTATTATATGAATTCACTACCTACATTGTTTCTATATATTTTTTATTTATTTAGCGTGACGCCATCATCCATGTTCTACTGCGCCAAGTGCTAACGTATGTACCTAGAAAATAAACTTGTTTGATGATTTAAACTAACACGATTTTCACTCATAATTTTAAAACTAGCACGGGACTTAATCGCGTGCAAACTTACGTTTATTTATGACGTTTCGAACGTGACGTTACGTTCGTATTAACTTCGTAGTCACAGGCAGACTGGCGAGGAATTGTATCAACATCATGATTGTCGTCTTGGCTAGGCCCCTATTCCGTTTTTTAACTGATCTAATAGAAATGCCTATATACATCTCATGTTAAACTTAACCAACTAACAAAAGAGTAGTACGCAGGTAATGTTTTTTTTTACATAAAAAGAGGTACCAATTACTATATGTATGCCGTAAAATAACGTTTATTGAAAAAAAATTTTTTTTGTTGTAATTTATTTGTGCTGGTCTTATTCTATAATTTAATCGTTTACAGATATCGTTTGGCCGAAGAAGACGCGTTAAAGGAAGTAAGTAAACTTTTAACTAACGACGACGACAGTTTTAGAGTAACACCTACGCCGAGGTGCCGGCTCCGACGTCAAAAATAAAAATCATAAAAAATGCTAATTGCATTCCTCAAATTCACAGGTTTTATATCGGATAGTAAATCATTTTAGGTACCTTTTGAAATAATAGATATTATATTTCGAGGTAGGTAAGAAAACACACCATTTTTAGAGTACCTTCGACACTATCTCAGGGATGCTAGATTAGTTCAATAAGAGGAAGGTGACAAAGCATGACACTGCAGGATGCGTATTTAACTGAAACATTTGACAGATATATTTGTACGTGTTTTACAAAGTTTTATTACAAAAACAACGACGTGACGTCTATCGTCAATGACACGGTTTCGGGCATTATGTGTACTTACTAATTTGACGGCCGGTTTCTCGTAAGAAAATTTATGACGTCTGTGAGACGGGCACGTCGTCAGTTAAACGTAAAGCAAGTTTTGTTCTTTTTGTTGTTTTACGAACGAAGATGTTTTAGCATGTGTTTATATGTGCCTAGCTAAATCGATTTCGTCGTCGATTTATTTTACGATGTGACGCACATTCACATAAATATAAATTATTAATATAAATTTAATTTAAGTATTTTAATATTTACATATATTTATTTTAAATTTTAGCAAGGTATGGTACAGGTCATGTACAATTATGAGACGACACCAGTTTTAAGCATTGAGATATACATATATATCTGATGATAAATTTCTTTGCTTTAACAGAGTCCCAGAAAGCCAGACGCCTATGACATCGTTAAAAAGAGTTTAAAGTAAGAACGTTTCTAATTATATAAATAATATCCATACAGCCAATTGAAAAAAACGTCTAAAAAACGGATCACCGCTGTATCCTAAATGTCTTAAAGCCAATTCTGACGTGTTAAGGTTTTGATCTTATTTTGACATGACCATGACTGACGATCGCTCACACTGATTGGTGCTCGCAAAATGCAATCAGAGTCACGCTCGCATTTATTTTATGAGGCGCATGATATGCCTAATGACACGGACACGACTCAAGTTCGTATCAAAACAAAATCAAACTCATCATCATCATCTTCCTCGCGTTAGTACAGGCTTTTCGCCACGGCTCATGGGAGCCTGGGGACCGCTTGGCAACTAATCGCAAGAATTCACGTAGGCACTAGTTTTCACGAATGCAACTGCCATGTGATCTTTCAACCCAGAGGGAAAACTAGGCCTTGCTAGGATTAGGTAGTCCGGGATTTGTCCAGTGTTTTCCCTTACCGAAAAGCGGCTAGTAAATATCAAATTATATATCATATAGTACATGATATCTTAAAAACTCATTGGAAACCTCTGGATGGAAATTCGCATCGCTAAG
Source organism: Cydia strobilella (assembly GCF_947568885.1). Classification (NCBI taxonomy): domain Eukaryota; kingdom Metazoa; phylum Arthropoda; class Insecta; order Lepidoptera; family Tortricidae; genus Cydia; species Cydia strobilella. Next base: position 7,850,942 of record NC_086052.1, read on the forward strand.
CTACCCAGCGCTCTCCAAAATCAAAACCACAACAGATCATAATCGGCCTCCTTTAGGACTAAAGGAAGGAAGTAATATTATCAAATAGTTACGTTATGTTACATGAAACAGTTGTCAACCGTTAAGATCATTGGTAATAATCCCTAATCTGAATGGGAACTTTCTAAGGAGAAATTCCAATGAGAATTATTTAATAAGTAAAAAAAATAATAATGAAAGAAAGAAAGAAAAATATAAATTCATGAAAGTTATAAATTGCGGAAATTTTGAAAATATTCTGTAACTTATTGCACAACCTGCATTGTATATCCAACCTGTCCAAAACGAAGCAAAGACGAGTGATGTGCAGAATGAAGCTCAATAAATATACCTATCTGCTAATTTATGTTTTTTTGGTTATCAGGGCTCGAATGGACGCTGAAGATAGTAGGAAGGTAAGCAAATCCCCTCCGGCCGCGAGGTCCGTTAGTCTAGTCCGACATGTCGAAAAACAAGGAATTTTAATTCCTCGTGGTCCGATGATCGAACTAAGTGGAATTTTGTAATTCGATAATCGAACTACATAATTGAATTTTAGAATTCCTCGTGGTCCCATGGTATAACTAAGTGGAATTATAGAATTGTATTGTGATTATTATTTTTTTTTTTTTTTTTTTTTTTTTTTTTTTTTTTTTTTTTTTTTTTTTTTTTTTTTTTTTTTTTAGCCTACTAAGTGTCCCACTGCTGGGCAAAGGCCTCTCCCCTTGATTTCCACGACTCCCGATTTGGTGTTTCCTCCGGCCAGTTGTTCAGGAAGCTGTCCAGGTCATCCCGCCATCGTTTGGGCCTGCCCCGTCCACGTCCCTCTACCGGCATCCACTTGGTTGCTAAGCTAGCCCACCTCTCCGGATGCATGCGATGGACGTGACCGGCCCAGTCCCATTTGAGCCTAGCGGTTTTCTCGCCTACGTCAGCGATGCCGGTTTTTGAGCGCAGCGTGGTGTTTCTTATGCGATCAGCTAGTTTAACACCTAGAATGCTGCGCTCCATAGCGCGTTGGCAAACCGTTAGTTTGGACTTCTGGATCTCTGTGAGTGACCAAGTTTGGGCGCCGTAGGTTAGAACAGGCAGAACACACATGTCAACGAGTTTGCGCTTCAGTGACAATGGAAGGTTACCCTTCATTAGCTCTTTCATAGACCAGTAGCTCTTCCAGGCATTTTGAACACGGCGCTCAACTTCCTTGTCTTGCCTGTTACTGAAAGAAACTAGCTGGCCCAAGTAGATGTACTCGTCAACATAATGTATGATCTGCCCGTCTACCTCGACACTATCTCGTGTCTTGCTATTGGTCATCACCTTTGTCTTTGCGCGGTTCATTTGAAGTCCGACCTGAAGGCTTGCGTTGCTCAGATCTTGGAGCATTTTCTGTAGTTCTGCTGCAGAAGGGGCAAAGAGAACAATGTCGTCGGCGAATCGAAGATTAGATAGCCTCCTATCACCGACGAAATTATTACCGGTGAAATTATTAGAAGTGAAATATAATATTTCTTATAGTCCGAGTGATCGGACAGAGAGGCATTAAAATTCCTTGTCCTTCAATATGTCAGACAAGATTGTCGAACCACGCGGCCGCAGGGAGCAAATCAAGGTTTTCCTAGAAATTATGTACTTACTTATGTGTTACCAAGACGGTTAAGTATGTGTTATTTTTTAAATGAGTTTTTTTTTAACAGAGTCGAGGTAATATGAAGCCTATTGCTCATGACGTTGTCAAGCAAGCGTTAAAGTGAGTAAAATTTCCTAAAACAAAAAACTAATTCCATCTCATCTTGTAAAGGTGCATTTATGATGAGCTTAGCTGTAATCTTATTTGTATGTGATTATGTCTTCCATAAATACAAGAAAAAAATCCTTTTAGCACTAAGTCTGGTATTTACATTTTGTTTTAATGTGCAATATAACTTATGGATAAAATTGCTCGTGTCTTATTTTCATGTCAAGTCTCTCAGGTTAAAATTAAATCATTTGATTTGATCAAAGGAATTTGTGATTACTGATATAAGTAATTGTTTTTATTCGCAGAGACGGGCTTAATGGCGAACACGGTAAAAATGTAAGTTTAAAATGAAAGAATTTGAAATGAAACCTTTTAGAAATTTAAGCTATTGTAATTTCTGACACTTGTATTCTTTTATATTATGACATTTAAGTGACATTTGATGTCATTTGGCTACATTTTTTTAGGTCTTTAATTAGCTCCATGCATGAATTTATTTTTAATTTTGGATTCATAATTTATATCGTTGGAACACCGGAAATTATAAAAATACTTTTGTAAACCTTAACATTATTTTTATTAAAAAATATTTAAAATGTTGAAAATTTTTAAGCGGTTGAAACGCTCATAATTTTTGGCGCGAATTCGACAGAGCGTGATGACGTCACACGTCGGGCGGCCCAACTGACGTTTGCTACTAATGACACTAATCTGTCGAACGCGTGACGTCACGCGGCGTTTCGAGCGTTTGGCTCACTAGCTTTTCGCGGGCAAATTTTTGTACTTTTTATTTATAATTTTAAGTAATTAAATGGTAATTTAAAAACGGAAATGCATTTGTAACATGATATAACGGTAACAAACATCCGAATAAAAAATATTTCGTTCAAATATAAACTTCATGCATGAGGCTAATTGTAAGCTACCTCTAGTGAATATGCGTTACTTACAGAGCGAAAACACCGCTATTCATCATGCTGTAAGGCAGGCGATAATGTAAGTATGTACCTACGAGTATCTAGTAGGAAAAAAATAAATAGTGTACGACGTTATGGAATAGGAACACAAATACTGCATCTTGATAATAATACTAATTATATTTTTTCAGGGTGCACTATTAATTGAAACAAACGATAAAAGATTTTTGTTATAAAAATATTTTTAAGTAACACAGCCATTTGATTCCTTTTCAAAAGTATTTTTTTTAATCTGTGTTAATTTCGGTCCGCAGAAGCGGTCTCATCATTGAACACAATCCACGCGTAAGTAACCTATGATACCTGGGTACTAGTGGCTCTGTGAACCTGTAGACCCCGCAAACTCCCATGTTTACGCCATTTAAAAAAATGAACAAAAAAAACATCCTCTCATCGAACATGCTCACAAACTTTCACGAGAATCGTTTTCCAAAATCCAACCTGTAGAGGAAAATTGCCAGAACTACGAAAGCATTTTTGCCCAAACTAAACCGCAGGGGCTCGCAATCACTTGTCTATGGAAACTAACTACGAAAACCCCAAAAGCTAACTAACAACCTTATAGCTAGCTAGCATTATAAGGTAGGTATATTGTTGGAGGATTTGAGACCTTGAAACTTGGCTAAGACATAAACTACAAACAACAAAACAAAACAAAACTTTCCTCCTCGTTGTTTCTGTTCTATAGCATAACAAACACCGTATAGTATTATTATAATCTAAAATCGTAATTTAATTTTAAAACAGAGTGGTACCTACATTATCCATGACGCTGTGCGCAAGACAGTAAAGTAAGTAGTAAAAAAATTAGTAACGGACTTTGCATGACCAGTTAGGTTAGGAGTAAAGCCCTGCCATGAGATATGAGACACTCTTTATTTATTGCTCGCCTTATAGAATAAATCGGTACAAATCACAAACTTAAAAGGAAAGGTAAGATATTCGGCGCTCTTCTATTTCTATTTATTTATTTCAAAATATATAAGCATTACAGTCAACAGAAACCAAGTCGCTTATATACTAGGACAATTCATAATATATACATTTAGATAGAAATAATCACAAAAATAATACAACTGTCATAACAACTAAAATAAAAATTAAAGTAAAATGTCACAATATACATTACATTAAAATTCGTTTTAAAAATTAAATGAAAACCCTGCAAAAACTACACACAATTATTATTCAAATAAATTAAAAGTTTTTGACCAAATCCACCAACACTGTCCGCAAACACGTCTATATGTGGGGCGTCGATGGACATGGCATTGAGCATAGCCAGGGCCCTCGCGGTAGGCGCGTTTCCGGCGCGGCGTGTGCGCACTGCGCTCGTCGCGAAGAGCCTCTGCGGGCGTCTAACCGGCAACGCACTTAGCCCCACGGGACAAGGGCGCGCATTCGGCACAAATATACCCAACCTCTCCAGCACACATGAGTTATTTACTGTACCATTGAGAATTCCATAATAATGGATCAACAGTAGCAGTTTGCGTCTCAGGTTGAGAGTGCTGAGTCCCACCATACCCAGCACGAAAAGAGAGGGATACATATAAGGGTAGTACCCGTAAATTCGCTTGTACATGTATCGCGCGAATCGTCTTTGCACCCTCTCGATCACCAGCCTATACTTCTCCTCACTGGGGTCCCAAGTAATGGCTCCAAACTCCAGCTTGCTCCGGACATAAGCATTGTAGAGCATCATGGCCACTGTGGTATTTTTAAATTCCGCTGATACCCTCATTATGAACCCTAAGGTTTTGGTTGCCGTTTTGCACGTGCTGGCTACATGCTCTCGAAAGTCTAGCTCCACATCCAAAGCAAGTCCCAGATCCCTCACCTGGTGCACTCTTTCAAGTGAGGCATTCCCGAGATGATACGCAGAATAAATTGGAGAGCGAGCCCTAGTAAAAGTGATTATTTCGCACTTAGAGATGTTGAATGGCAATTTATTAGTTTCGCTCCATTCATTAACAGTGTTGATATCGCTCTGCAGTCTAGCACAGTCTTCGCTACAGCTCACCTGCAAGAACAGCTTGAGATCGTCCGCAAATAATAGGCACCTAGCGGCGCTGACGACCTTCGGCAAATCATTTATCATCAACAGGAACAAAGTCGGTCCCAATGTGCTCCCCTGACTCATCCCGGAACGAGTATAGTACGGCTGGGACTTATACCCGGCTATGGTTACGTATTGACAACGACGATTCAAGTAGTTAGCAAAAAAGTGCAAAAGCTTGGGCGTGAAGCCTAGCTTAGCTAACTTTTGTAGTAGTATGTCGTTGTCAACCAGATCGAACGCTTTTTTAAAATCGAAATAGGCCGCATCAACTTGCAAACGACGATCCATGGCTGTAGTTACATAATCCACAAAACATATGTGATTGCCGCTAAAGAGCGATCTCTTTCAGACAACCTTTGGATAGTGGGTCAAGTGTGTGTGTTGAAAAATTAATAATGTTTTGGTTAATTCTACACAAAATTAAATTTTGGGTGCGAAGAATAATTTAGAGCAGTTCCCTGACTTTCGATTTGCGCTAAAAATTGGTACATCTGAAAAACCACTAACAATGCAATAAGTATTATAATTAAACCGAGCTCATTTTATACTGGAGGCCTGAGGATATCCAACGGCAATACTTACAGGTAATAAAACAATGCAACCTCATTTGCAGTGAGTTACCAAATAAAGTAAATTGTACGTACGTGTTGTATTGTAAGTACGTATATTTTTTTCTGAAAATACCCTTTTGGTAGAACTAAAGAAATTAAATTCGGACTTATTTTTATAAAAACAGACCCAGTTAATATAGGTAACATACCTAATACCTATAGTCATAAATATACATAGTTTAATTTACCAATACCAATGGTTATGACAATCTATTTTGCTTGATTTTTAGAACTGGACTGCACAACGACCACAATAAAAACGTAAGTACTTAACTTTTAACATTCATTAAAATGGACATAACAAACGATTGCCATGATTTGTTTTCTTTTCTCTTAACAGAATGCTGTCGACAGTGCCCTTGTCGATCAACTAGTGCCGAAGGTAAAAAACACCGGCTAATTGCAAGTTGTATGGGAGCCCCACTTAAATATTTTTTTTTTTTTTTTGTATTTGTTGTCATAGGGGCAACAGAAATACATCATCTGTGAAAATTTCAACTGTCTAGCCATCACAGTTTATAAGATACAGCCTGGTGACAGACAGACAGGCGGACAGACGGACAGTGGAGTTTTAGTAATAGGGTCACAATAGGGTCCTGTTTTTACCCTTTGGGTACGGAACCCTAATAAAAATATATAACATTAAATCATTTTACGGTTTAGACTCACTTGTATGTATGTCAGTATGTCTCACAACAGTTTAAATTCGAAAAATATATAAGTAAATTAGGTAAGTTTTAGTTTAGATTTTTATTTTATTTAATATTTAATTGTAATTTAAGTTTAGATTATAATTTAATTTTTTTTGTAATATATTTTTATATGGAATAAAATTTTTAATTTAATTTATTTTAATTTTAACAAATTGTGTAAAATATATACGAATAGATGGAGAGCTAGCCTTGCAAAATGGTTTACGATTTAGAGAACAACGAACTAGACGCTTTTCTAATAAATATTATGTAAATAAACAAATATTATAGGACAATTATTACACAGTAAGCTCAATAAGGCTTAGTGCTGTGGGTACTTAAACAACGATAAATATTATACATATAGGTACATACTCATATTTACATATATGTAAATACTTAAATACATAGAAAACCCCCATGACTCAGGAATAAATATTTATATTCATGACACAAATAAATGCCCTTACCGAGATTTTAACCTAGACAGGTCATCAAAATAATATGAAATTCATTACCTGTTGCCACAGTCACATTACGCCTCCTAAACATTTTTCTATACTATACGTTTCGTTGCTCTCTCATCTCTCATTATCATACAGATTCCAGTTTAGGAAGCTAGGTCTTAGCCTGTAAAACTAAAAAAAGCCTTTATCGCTATATTAAATATTAATTTTTTTAACAGACTGGGCGCGGGAAGATTCATAACCTGTTGCGCCAGTTGTTGAAGTGAGTAAACAAGAAAAAAATTGTAGGTAAACTTCCACTTTTTATGGATTTTTTTAACAAAATGTGACCCAACCCGTTTCTGTGTAAGAATACCACACATATAATCACTCACATGTATTGTAAGAACTAGGTACAAATTGGAAACCCGCCTAGATTTTTTTGTGTACCTAAATATGTAAGATATTTACAGTTTTGTTATGTGGTTAATATTTATGCGAATCTCTGAAGAAATCTATTAGAGATATTAATTCAACTAATAAATAAATATTAATTAGATGTATGTATTTTGATGTATGCTAGCAACATTTTTCCTGCTACAACACTGCTTATTTACATACCTACCTACGTGAAACCTAATTCCTAAAAAATAAAAAGTAGGCTTTTTTTTCTTTGGCCTTATCGAGTCCGTACTCGAGATATTTTCAAAACCAAATTCGCTCTTACTGTATAAGCACGAGTAAAAAAGGTAGAAACGGTGGCATTTACGCATTTATTAGCATGTAAGGCTAATATTTGTATCCGGTTTACAGGGCACGCATGGAAGAAGAAGACATTTCCGGGGTAAGATTAAAGTTTATGCTAATAAAACCCTTTTATAAACAAATGATGTGTTATTACTTACAAAAAATAAACTAATATTCATAAATTTAGCTGCTTTGGCAATTTAAATACTACCTGAAACGATGTGCTCAATATAATTATATCATCATTGATATAATTATTTAGGTGTAAATGACTATATGACATCAAATGTTAAAAACCATACGCTAAGCAATAATACATGGCAATTTATTATTTAGTCGCCAAACTATCATTTCAAGCTCCCTATTCATAATTTTGATGGCTTGAATTTGCTGCCAGTTTTTTTAATAATATCATGCTTATATTTGGAGCTAATTAAATTTTTCAGGTTCTAAAATATTAATACACGGCCAAATTATATTATTATATGCCCAAAGAAAGTTCCTGTTTAATATTTTAGTTGCCCGAATAATAATAAGCCGTATAAAACCTCATGATAATCTATGACACTTAATTACATAGTCGCAATTGTTGTATTTAAAAGTTGTAGACTGGGCACGACTCAAAATGGAAAATCGGTTTTTGTCAGTTAGGCTCGTTTCTTACATAAAATATTATCTTATAGTTTACTGTTTTAACATAAAGTATTAATCAAAATTTTACCGAACTTCTTAATAAGAGGTATGAAAGTAGCAATAAGAAAAAATAAATTATATCTAGGACTTGAGACATTTATCTTGATTTAAGTCTGCCTGTAGCCGCGAACGTAATGTCACATTCACAACGTCAGGCCAAATAATAAAAGTAAGTGCACACGATTAAATCTCGTCCCGTTCCAGTTTTAAATTTTGGAACATTTAATTTCGCAGTTCTCTCTCTGTTTGGTCAAGGTTAGCTTAAACACGATCCTCCTCGCTTCGCTCGTCGTCGCACCTATCCTTTAACTCTGGCAGAATCACGGAGTAGGATGGAGATGGCAAGTGGGCGTTCCCGTCTATCCGACAGTTAGTAGCGACCGACTCACTTTATGCACAGACTATGCTCAGTTGTTGTGTAAACTTCATGCTCGAATGACATTCACGTCGTACGTACGCTCGTCTAACAAAAATTGATAATTAAATTTAAAATGCCGTATTGTGCAGTATTAAGCTGCAGAAATCACAGCGGTTTAAAAAATCTTTCACGTGGAGGTATTTCCTATCACCGGTGGTTATTTATTTAAATATAATCCGATAAATACGAAAAATCTGTTTCTTTTGCATTATTTACGAATGTTCGTTAAGTAAATCTATATTTTATCAGTTAGAACTTAGAGTTCACAATCCTTTGTCACTATTCTTTACGTTTATCTGGAATATTCGCTATCCTAAATGTCAAATAACTTCGCTACTCAGATGCTGCGCAATGTCGATATTTATATCGATAAAGTTAAAGTTACGATATTTCAAGTTTGATGTTTGGTAGTTCGGTAATAAATTATTATTTTAGACACGTTTCTAATTATTATTTGGGATAATCAATGTCTTAGTAAATATGGCAGCTCTGGTCATCAAGTACTAAGTTAAGTCGGGGTCATTTCATGGCAACCTTTCAAACCTTCGTATTCCTTTACATACGTTTTTGTTTTTTACACCCATCATATTTTCATCGTTAATATAATTAGACTAGGTACTTAATGCACTTATGCGTACAATGCATGCAATGTGCCATGAATAAACGTTTTATATTTTCTATTTCTTTATTATTAATTATTGTAGGTTACCACAAGATGCCGATATTAAAAATAAATGGATCAATGCTACTGGGCAAGAAAATTAGTTTCCGCAAAAATATAGCACCATTTGCTAGGAGCATTTCTTAGAGAAAGATTTCTGGGGATAAAATTGCCATACATCTCATCTAGCGTCCACACGCCTAAAACTTAGTTACTAATTTAGTAATTATTAGTGACATTCGGGCTCACTTAATTAATAAAAAGTGTTCCGTACCACGCAAACTAGCGTCAAATATTGGAATTTTGCCGCCCCCCTTCCTGATTTGATAGGTCACAATCTTACAATCAAATCAAGTGGGATCGATGAGCCAGTTTCATGTATGCTTTCACACCATACAATTAATTTGACAAATTAATCAGGTTGTCCCGTCTAGATTGGCCTTAAATGCTGCTACAAGTAAATATATTGTTAAAGACGAATACTTACCTATGTAAGTAATTGCAGATTTGTGATCACAAAATAACAGCAATACCGAGTTAATAGACCTTTAAAGAACTATGATTTTATCTGTTTGACTTTAAGATATATTTAATGTTCACATTAACAACCTAGTTGGTCAATTAATAAGAAACAAATTTCTAGTTAGATATTTGTTGTACTGTACTACATATTATTTTTCATACAATCACGATTATCACTACCTATATTATAATCATAAATAAAGTATCATCTAAATGTGTTAAAACATACGGTAATGAAATATCAATACCTAACTGAACACACAAATATCGATAAAACACTCCGATTACACTGTCCCCTCCCTATATCGTCGAATGGAAAGAAGTTCCAACGGTTAGCTACTCGCAGGCGTGTAGAGGTCTCGAAAACACCAGTGTAACGTGACCGTGAGATCCGTAACAAACTATGCGTAATTAGACCTTACTTATACTGGTTTTATAGCCCTTTTCTCGCCTGTAATAAGTAAGTGATTTTTAAATTATATAAAATAACGCCATCTGGTGTTGAGTAGTTGTATTAGGTGAACGTTGAGCGAGCTTTTGTGAGATGAATGAGATAATGAAAGAGTCGTATGTCATATAGCTTTGACATTATATTTTAAACCGTCACTCATGTAGCCTACAGTTGATATTCGTTCGAGAAATGTCCACCGGTAATAACTTTTTGGTATGGAAAGTTGCTACGAATCAGAGCAATTTTGTAAGTGTGTGACGTATTTTAACGTGGCTATGAATGTGTGAGTTTAGCGACACTGGTTTTCATACTAAATAGGAGTCATTTCACATCCACTAGTTTATTAATTCGTGGGCAGAATACTTACCGTGAAAACTAGTTTCACCTAGTGAAAATGCGTTTTCCCCGTCAAAACCAGTTTTAACTGAAATCAATTTGGACTATTTAATTAGTGAACACTACTTAGTTTTCACCTCCATGTACTTTGCGTCAACTAGTTTTAACTGAAAATCCGAGTTTAGACTAGTGAAAATGCATTTCGAAAAATTATAAATTTTACTAGTGAAAACGGGCTTTCACTGAAGCGTTACACGAAGTTAGTTTTAACAAGGGAACACGCATTTTCACTTAAAACGGGTTTTTACGGTAGCATAATATACATTATTGCCAAGACTACTATATTGTACCATATTGTATATTAAAATGACCATTTGTTAGGTTTCTATCTGTCCATCACACAACCCATATCCAGGTTCACTTAACATTAATTATTGGACTAATCAGATACTGAACTGTCAACATTTGAAATCATCAACATCAACAAAGTAATTTATCTATCTACGATTTAGCAACTCTATGCACATATAAATTATGCCAATAACATTTTTACAAAATTACTTAAACATGTTATAAATCCCTTTCTAAATTTAAACTTATTTCTATTCAATTAAGGTTGTATTTAAAGGTATACAGGAAAACATTTGTAAAGTAATGACTTACTAAGTATTGATTCCCTAAGTGAGGTTATCTAGATAATTTTCCCGCCGTCTTCATGCTCGTTTTAGTTGGTAATTGTCTGGTCAACTTCCTGTTAGCTACAGTTTTTGCGAAAATCACCAGGACAGAGGATTTTTTTTTTGTATGAAAACTTTCAGCTTTAAATGCATTTTTTATCGTAACTACTGCACGTAAAATGAACTCACTAATGGTACCGCACACAATTCTTACAAATAAAAAATAAATTCAGCTTACCCCTCTCAACCCCCTAAATTGCCCCCTTTAATAAGAAATAAGCGATTTTAACTTATTTACAATATTAGTGGTGGTAATTGCTATAACTGTTCCAATTTTTAACTATCTACGTCAAACGGTCTCTGAGATAAACGCATTTAACCGATTTGCAAGACCGAAGTGATCCCATAAGTGTTCCGTGAACAGAGTTTTGTACGAAACATTAAAAACGACTTCAACAAGGATAAAATATAATATTATCCCTTCTATAGATATACGCAAGCAACTGATATGTTTGAAGTCTGTAGGTACTTGCTTGTAACAAAACTGAAATGATTGACTACAATAGACTTACTTATATGTACATATTTCTTTACGTAGAAGACTGATGGAGTTATCCACAAACGCGCGCAACAAGTGATGAAGTAAGTTATAAATATAAAACATATCATTTAGTTTATTTAAGATTTGATTCTGACTTTTTTTATGATGAATAGGCAGGCGTTTGACTACTATCCCACCTGATGGTAAGTGATGATGTGGTCTACGGTGGAGCACGCTTACCTATGAGATACCTATTAACTCTTGCCTTGAAGAGCTCCAAATTGTACTCATGCGGAAACACAGACCCGGGCAGGGCGTTCCACTCCTTGGCATTTCGCATAAGAAATGTGGAAGCAAAACGCTTCGTGCGTATTTTTGGAATTCCTACCATGAAGCGATGCCGGAGTGCCGTTTGTCGTGTGGTCCGATGGTAAAAATGGGACGGAGGAATAAGGTTGTGCAGTTCCTCGGCACACTCTCCGAAATGTATCCTATAAAAGATCGACAGGCTGGCAACCTTGCGACGATGCTCCAGACTTTGGAGTCGAGCATTCGTCAGATTGCTGTCATTTATGATTCTCTTGGCCCTCCTCTCAACTGACTCGAGCGCCTCAAGCTGGTACTTTGCAGAGCCATCCCACAGATGAGAACAGTATTCTACACACGATCGGACTTGTGCTTGGTAAAGGTCGAGCAGCTGCCTAGGTGTAAAACACTGCCTCACCTTGTTGAGGATGTCTAGCTTTTTTGCCGCTAACTGTGCTTTCGACTCGATATGCGGGCCGAAGTTGAGTTTCGAGGTCAGCGAGATTCCGAGCAGCTCAAGATGGTCGGTTAACGGAAGGGATACATCTCGGAAAGTAGGAGTGAGATGGAATGGACTCCGTTTAGCGGAGATAAGACACGCCTGAGTCTTACTAGCATTAAACGCAACCAGATTGGCTTCGCCCCAATCGGAGACTGCCTTCAGTGACACGTTCATGCGTTCGACCATTGCCTCCCTGAGCGCCTGAATTTTGGCTCCACTAGCTCGTGAATTGGGTATGTAGCTTTCAACAACCGTGGTGTCATCTGCATATTCGAACGTACCTGGCTGCAGCAGGTCGTTTATGTGGAGCAGGAAAAGGGTCGCTGAAAGCACGGACCCATGAGGGACTCCGGCATTGATTGCCATCTGATCGGACGAGCAGCCATTAATGACAACCCGAATCGATCGATCCCTCAAAAAGTCTGATACCCAGTCACAGAGACTAGTTGGTAGACCGAAGGACGGTAGCTTGCTAATAAGGCCCTCGTGCCAAACCCTGTCGAAGGCCTTCGATACATCTAGAGAGACAGCTAAAGCCTCTCCATTCTTCTCGATGGCCTCACTCCAAATGTGCGCGGCATACGCTAAAAGATCTCCAGTAGACCAGCCTCGGCGGAACCCATATTGCCGGTCACTGAGCAGGTCATTCGCTTTTAGGTATGCCAGGAGTCGGTTGTTCAGTACACGTTCCATACTCTTACAGAGTATGGACGTGACCGAAATCGGTCTATAGTTGGCAGGGTCAGCTCGGCTACCTTTTTTCGGCACTGGTTGAACATTAGCAAGCTTCCAAGACTTCGGAACCTGGCTGGTAGCCATAGAGAGGCGGAAGAGGCGCGTCAATATGGGACATAGCTCAGATGCACAGGTTTTAAGAACTATGGCTGAAATTCCGTCAGGACCACTTGCTTTGTTCACGTCCAGGCTTTGCAGCACTTTGCGAACCTCCGTCTGACGTATGCGTATGTCCGACATAGAAGTCTCGCAAACTAGTGGACTAGGAGGTTTTGTGCCGGTTACATCTAGACGTGAAGATTCAGCGAAGATAGAAGCAAATAAATTCGCTTTCTCTTCAGCAGTGTGGGCAAGTGACCCATCCGGTTTCAGCAGTGGGGGTAGTGAGGGGCGGCAGAAATTCGATTCGACTGCTTTCGCAAGGGTCCAAAACGCTTTACTACCTGTAGGGTGCGCAGCGAGTTTTTTCCCAGTCCGGCGTATGTGGTCAAATCGAGCTTTCCGTAGAGCCTTTTTTTACTGGACTTGGTTGCCCTATTGTAGGCTCTCTTCTTATCTGGTATGTCACTAGCTTTGCGGTTTCGAGCATCAGCCCAGGCAAGGAAGGCCTCGTGTTTCAGTGCTTCAGCACGTCGACACTCAGCTCCAAACCAGGGCTGTGCTTTGCTAGATGTCCTCGCATCGGAAAAAGGAATAAAATATTCCATACCCTGGCGCAGCACATCTGTTATAGCATCCGCACAAACTGAGGGATCACCCGAAGAGAAGCACAAGGGCCGCCAAGGATAGGATGCAAAAAACGATCGCATCCCATCCCAGTCTGCCGACTTATATCGCCATATTCGCCTAGTGCCTGTGGGGCTAAGGTCGGGTGGGGAATATACCGACACAGATTTCACTAGACAGTGGTCAGAGCTACCTAAAGGGGACGACACTGACACTGCGTAGTGATCCGGGTCGGTAGTCAGCAGAAGGTCCAGGCAATTAGCTGTTTGGCCGTCAACATCTGGAACCCTCGTCGCTCCTTGGACCAGCTGAGTGAGGTTTAATGCCAGGGCGAGTTTTCGCCCTGGCATTAAACCTCACTCAGCTGACTTCACCGGAAAAGCAAAACAAACATAGGTACGTCACTCTCAAAGTGTCATCTCATAGGATCTCAAAGTATAGAACTGCAGAAACAGTATTAGAGGGCATACCGCGAACCATGTTTGACGTGTTGCCTCCCTGTCACACTTACGTACGAATTTACAAGTGCGACAGAGAGGCAACACGTCGAACGTGGTTCGCGGTAGGCCCTCAGTATTTCCTAGAACTGGGATTTTGGATACCAGCCTAAGATAAAATGTAAACAACTGACGTCAAGTTGAGATTGAAAACTTAATCTCAAATTAAAAAAGCGTAGCGGCTTGTAACTTGTTACCAGTGTCTCTGAGGGCTTACCGCTAACCACGTTCGACGTGTTTTCTCCCTGTCACGCTTACGTACGACTTTACAAGTGCGACAGAGAGGCAACACGTCGAAAGTGGTTCGCGTTAGACCCTCTGGTTAACGATTGGCATGTTAGCTACGTAGCCAGAGCAACAAATAAATTATACTATCACAACTTTTTTTTATATTCCAAAGTAGGTAGAGGTGTGAAAGTAGATTTCTTATAAAAGGAGGAAACTGTAAAAAGTATAAATATTTCAAATGATCTTTTTTCACTGGCCATACCTTTGCTTACATTATTTACACGAACACGAGAACAAGAATCCGATCCTCGCATAGGTATGCAATGCACCTAGTCGTTAACTTCATTTTGTTTGGTCCACAGAGGTTATCTAGAGGAAGAGGTAAGTTTATTATGTAGGTATAATGTAATTTTTATTGAAACTAAAAGTTTTAAATAAAATATTTATGATGGTGTAGCAGTTACAGCTTGTTCCACGTTAGTAACAAACCTTATAGCTACATCATAATAGGTATATATCAATAAAAATTGGGGAAAGTGTAAATAACAATTACATGAGCCCAGCGCATCATCGAAATAATTAGTTTTAATTAGTTTTTAGGTATTTATTGTTTTACTACATATTGTACACACTAGCATAGATATAGGTAGCATATTATAATCTTTGTACTAACACTATATGGGTTCTGTTCTGTGCCTGAAATAAATATTTTCAATTTCAATTTTCAAATAAACTAACCGACTGTTCTTAATGTATTTATATTTATAATAAAACGAGTATAGTCGTGTTAGTAACATGATATACCTATAGGCTTGAACCATATATATTTACATATATTTTTCCCAGTTTTTAGTCGTTTTTAAAGTTAGTAATTTATATGCATTAAAATCGTAAGGACAAATCAAAATATTATTTTATTTCATTTATACATTTCACTTACAGGGTAGGTCAATGGGCTAGGGCATGACGATAGTAGGTAAGTCACAGCATAAAATATAATATTAAGTCAATCAGGCAAGATTTGAAATATTACACGCCGATAAGATAAGTATTGCGTTCCCACCAAAGTAGGTAACTATAGCAACGTGCTGCGTTGCAATTAATAATTTCTAATTACAGCCCCTAAACAATAAACTCCCTATCGACAACAGTCAAAAAATTAGAACTAGTGTATCAGCTTGAAAACGTCATACGTTGTATTTCTTGAATGCCAGATAGAACGTTTGTTTATTATTTGTAATTCACGTTAATAATTTAGTAATAATTAGGAAGCGAGGTTGTCATTGGTCAGTGATATCGTTTTTTTTATTCATTTTCATTTTAAGCCTAGGTTATCTATAATTATATAATTATAATATGAGTATAAATATTAAGTTTATGATTATTACACATACATATTCAAATGACTTACAGATCGAGACGAGATAGCAACGCACCGCCGCAACGAGGCAACCAAAAAACAACTAAATGCTTGCAATTAAACATCCTTTTATTCTAAACTAACTTGTTTTGTTTTGATTTTTTGACTCCAAACAGTGCAATATTAATTAGGTACCTGTTACAATAATGGTGACATAATTATAAAGACCGCTTTTTTGTAATGGAATTTCGAAACTATATTTTAAATAAGAGTCATCAATCCACACATACAGTCATAGTTCGTAGATTTATACAATTAAGTAAAAAATACTCAGTTTTAATTTTGTCACCCTCTCACGATTTTCAAAAAACCGGCCAAGTGCGAGTCGGACTCGCGCACGAAGGGTTCCGTACCATTACGCAAAAAACTGCAAAAAAAATCACGTGAGTTGTATGAGAGCCCCACTTAAATATTTATTTCATTCTGTTTTTAGTATTTGTTGTTATAGCGGCAACAGAAATACATCATCTGTGAAAATTTCAACTATCTAGCTATCACGGTTCATGAGATACAGCCTGATAACAGACAAATGGACAGACGGACAAACGGACAGACGGACGGACGGACGAACAGACGGACAGACAGACGGACAGCGAAAGTCTTAGTAATAGGGTCCCGTTTTTACCCTTTGGGTAAGGAACTCTAAAAACGTAGTCATTAAGATAAAAACGAAGGTTACCAAGGTATACGAAATTATAATGTGCAAAAATATACCTAATAAATAATAGGACACACAAGAGGAGTAGCTACTTAACTGAAATAAAATTTGTATATTTCACTTCAGAAAATACGGTACCTGAAGTGAGTGAAATGCGCGCCAATCCCAGACGATCGTCAAGGTCGTGTCAAAACCAGTTCAAACCCATAACAAATTGTTAATTTAGAATCGACCCCCTAATTCGTTTTTTCGGCTCCATTCGTGTCCTTTTAGTTTTGACTCGAGTTTTTGAGAACTATTGTATAATAATATCAAAGAGGATATAATAAGATAGAGCGGTACTGTCATAGTAAATTTTATAACCTCTGTAAATTCGCTGCCATCTATCGACATACTTTAAAACTAAAAATGAAGATTTATAAAAATACGTTAAAATGTATTTCAATATGGATAAATGATTTTTTTATTTGCATTAATTATTTTTATATGATTTTGACCCATGTTCTTTCACTGATATGCGTTAAAATTATAAATAACAAACAAAATTATACGAGAATAGGCCAAAACTAGTGGCGCCCTCTGATCGAGAATCAAATTTTCGTGATTTTCGAGGCACGTTTTTTCCTTAGACTGTATCCGTCTATTACGGAGTTATATCTATCTTTGATAATATATAATAGTATTTTGGGCACAGGCAGACCAAAAAAGAGATGGCGGGATGACATCGACGCTTTTTGCAGCGACTGGCGGGAGCATGCACCAAGCCGTGACGAGTGACGGAAGAAAGGGGAGGCCTTTGCCCAGCAGTGGGAAAAACGATAGTTGGTCAAGGGATACCTATCTGTTTCTCTAAGTCTCACTTTAAATAAAAACTCAATGAACATCCATGAAAATATTTCTATTGCAGGAATTATAACATGAGATTATCGGTTAGTCGAAAATCTCTGCTGTGGTGATGTCTGATGTATATCTGAAAATTAAAATATATTTACTAGAATAATCTATACGCCGTTTTTTATACCACAAGCATACCTACGGCCAACAACATTGGCTATTCCCGTCCACGTGGAACTTTCAAACTTTTTGCAATACGTATGTGCAGAGCTCTATCTATATAAATATATAATCATTACTTAATTTAGTTATTATTACACTATAACCTGTTATTATTACAATCAGAATACCCCTGGTTGCGAAGAACAAAGTCAGCATTCCGGCCAAGTGCGATTCGGACTCGCGCACGAAAAGTTCCGTACCATTACGCAAAAAACCGCAAAAAAATCACGTATACGTTGTATGGGAGCCCCACTTCAATATTTATTTTAATGTTTATGAAACAGCCTAGTGACAGACAGACGGACAAACAGACGGACAGTGGACTTTTTTACCCTTTGGGTACGGAACCCTAAAAACAAACCGGACAATGGCGAGTCGGACTCGCCCACCGAGGGTTCTGTACTTTTTAGATTTGTTTGTACAACAGTAGCAACAGAAATATATCATCTGTGAAAATTTCAACTGTCTAGCTATCACGGTTCATAAGCTACAGCCTGGTGACAGACGGACAGCGGAGTCTTAGTAATACGGTCCCGTTTTTACACTTTGGGTATGGAACCCTAAAAAATAGGATCGAAAGGTTCTATGGAATTGCTTTTAATGTAAGCAGATATTGGAAGTTCTGAATTATGAAAATAAAACAACAGCTACTATGCTGATACACTGGTCGACGCTTCGCACTCTCACCTAAATCGCGTCGCCTTATTTATTTTTAGCTTATCAATCATCGATAACACGCCAGCCTTCCAACTTGGTCTTTTTATGAGAAAGGCGATGATGACTCGGGCGAACAGCTCGGTCATCCAAATCCAAACTGTGAATAGAAATAGTCTATTGTTTTCCATAAAGTTATAAGTCATAATGTATTATTCGTTAGTCATAATTAACTCCATGCATGAATTTATTTTTATTTTTGGATTCATAATTTATATCGTTGGAACACCGGAAATGATATAAATACTTTTGTAAACCTTAACATTATTTTATTAAAAAATATTTAAAATGTTGAAATTTTTTTTAAGGTTGAAACGCTCATAATTTTTCGCGCGAATTCGACAGAGCGTGATGACGTCACACGTTGGGCGGCCCAACTGACGTTTGCTACTAATGACACTAATCTGTCGAACGCGTGACGTCAGGTGGCGTTTCGAGCGTTTCGCTCACTAGCTTTTCGCGGGCAAATTTTTGTACTTTTTATTTATAATTTTAAGTAATTAAATGGTAATTTAAAAACGGAAATGCATTTGTAACATGATATAACGGTAACAAACATCCGAATAAAACATATTTCATTCAAATATAAACTTCATGCATGAGGCTAATTTGGTTTTACTCAAAAACGCGTAACTTTTCAGAATTCCCATAAAATAAACTGACAATCATTACATTATGACTTTCAATAATCTATTAGTGAACCCAAATAGAAAGAACGGAATCTAGAGGTATTTAGTAGATGGGTTTGATGCATACTTAAGTAAGATTAAGTTTGTTCGATTTTTCGTTTCGAGTCGAATGGGTAACAATAAGTATTAAGAGGATACATCACCGCGTCCGCGCAAAGTCGCCTTTTCATTCAAACGTAGACCTTATTTTCCTCTCTGGATATTAACATTATTAAAAATATTTTGACACAGTTTGTTGTATAGGTATCAACCACAGCTATGCCCCTATGTTTGATTTTTTCGAATCTTTAATTATTATAAAAGTTAGGAGCATTTAAAAATTTGTATGAAATCTGTTTTTCGCTCAAACAATCAAACATAAATTAAAACATTTACCTAAAATGTCAATATCCAGAAAGGAAAATGAGGACTACATTTGTATGGAGAAGCAGCCGAAGGGGCTCTTAAAGGTCGAATTTAATCGAATTTAAGAATTTATTTTCTCTTAAAGATCTCATCAAATTCAAATCGAAACATTCTTAGGCTGGGACCGACATGTTTATGAGAAAGGTGATGATGACTCGGGCGACCAGCTGCATTTAATTTAACAAAAGAACCTACGGTGTCACTAATACATACTTCGTATTCGACCGTACTTTTTTTGTATGTATGTTACCTCAGAACTCCGTCATTTCTGAAACCGATTTAGAGAATTAAATTATTTTTTTTGTTTGAATGTACAGCCAAGGATATAAATATATGAACATTCCCACAGTTTCAAAAATATGTGCACGCCTTACACCTTAGACAATAAAATCGCATATTTTTGAGCCATTTGTCTGGGTCGATATTTTTGCCTTCGACTGTGTTCCCAAGTTAAGTGTATATAGGCAAAGTGCATATTTAGGCCAAATTATTTATTTATTTATAAGTTTTTTAATTTTTAAGTGTTTGTGTTAATAAAAAATATAAAATTTTAGTGTATATAGTAAGTTATGAAAATAGTTTTCGTCTACTGTTGCTGCCAAGTCGGCAAGACTACATTTATAGTTTGTCAAAGGCCTGTCTCATTTCAAACATAGACAGAGAGAATCATACTATCTTAGTCTTACACTAGTACTAGCACCCAAGAAAAAAGGATGAGTATGGTTTTTTTTGTTCTTATTTACTGACAATTTGGTTTGACCAACTATAGCTCTAAAGACGCAAAGCACGGAGAATTTCGTACATTGTCCTGCCATTTCCTATCTCTATCGCACGTGCATAATTATATTAATTAAAAAAATTAAAATTCATTTATTTCGAGTAACATGGACTCATATATATCATATATCATAATCATATATTGCAGCAGTCCCGCTC
This sequence comes from Cydia strobilella, assembly GCF_947568885.1. Lineage (NCBI taxonomy): Eukaryota > Metazoa > Arthropoda > Insecta > Lepidoptera > Tortricidae > Cydia > Cydia strobilella. Next base: position 7,871,407 of record NC_086052.1, read on the forward strand.
GCTAAGGGGCATTAACCGCCGGTGGCGGCATCATCGGCGGGACAGCAATATAATAATGCGCGTGCGATAGAGATAGGAAATGGCAGGGCAATGTATGAAATTCTTCGTTGTAGCATCCCTACTTTATACGTAGGCGTTTTATAAAATAAATATTGAAAACCTGATTCTTTCAAATCTGGACATTCTTAGGCTCTTTCTACTTAGAATCGACAGCATTCTCCATCCTGACATTACAAACAGATGTCCGAAAATGTTCATTGCATTACGTCACGTTTTAGTGTGAAAAAGAAATCATTTGTGCGTGATGTAGTGGGAATATACAATTTTCATAAAAAAATTGGGACTTTTTTATCATCAGGATTGAATATGCTAGTGATTCTGAGTTGAAAGAACCCAAAAACACCAGGATCTGTGAGAATCAGGTTTTCAATATTTATTTTCGAAAACGCTTAGGTACGTATTAATTTTATGAGTAAGATAAAAAAAACTTACTGTAAATCACCCTTGAAACGAGAAATATAACCCTCTCCGGCCTCTTCCCTTGATAACAAGTCTATAACCCGGTGTGCCCTGTGAACCGAGTAAAATTGCTTTACCTATACACATTTATCGAGAAGTTCCATTTAATTATGCCTAACAGATAGTAGTATCAAACTAAACAGTGTCGTTTTTAATTTTAAAATGTAATATATATCAAAATATGCGTAAGCCGTTTGAAACTCACGTTTTTAAGCCAAAAAATAATTTAATTAAAACGTGTGACCCGTTTAAATATATTTAATATTGCATACATTAATGCTTACCAATCGTCACACTGCAAATGAAATATTTATTCATCAATAGAGCAGAATATCTAGATCATTGTTCGAATTGGCCCGATAGTCAAATGAATCACCAAAATATAACTTGTAATTGGAATATGTGCAGACTTTTTGGGAAAACCTTCTAGATTGGTGCAGCCTGGAAAGAGGTTAAAATATTCAAATATTCTGAATTAATTGCAGGTTTTCCCTAAGCGTAAAATTACAATACATACTCTAAGAACAAATTAAATTATTTTCTATGAAAATATTCATATATATTTCAGTTTACAATACATAAATGAATATCGTGGCATTACTAGAATTTTTTCTGGAATTTAAACTTACTTGTACACTGGCGATGGCAGCCAGGACCACAACGCTCACGACCATCGTTACTCGAACCATTGTCACCTAGACAAATAAAATGCATATATATAATTATATTATGTATTCCATTACTATGTTTAAATTGTCCCCACCCCACCCTTCCATCTATTTCTGAAAGCCTGGGAAACTTCACGTATACCGGACGCATGGAGGATAAGCACCATAGAGATATGAGTGCAACAATTATCGTGGAATAAAGTTGATGCTATATGAACGAGTGATCGACGCCCGGGTTAAGAACAGAGAGCTCCTTATCTAAAAATCAATACGGCTTCGTGCCGGGGCTATCCACTGTCGACTCTATGTTTGTCATAAACCTGGTTGCACAAGAATTCAGGGCCAAAAACACACTGCTTTTTATTGCTTTTCTAGACATGGAAAAGGCATTTGATCGTGTTCCTCGTCCGACGATCTGGTGGAGTCTTCGGAGGAAAAATATCCCAGAGAGGTACATTGCCATAATAACTGACATGAACAGAAACGTAACATCGGTAACTGGAACCAGAACGGGGTAAAACAAGCTAATAGCAGTTACCGAAGGGGCACATCTAGGTTCTGTGCTAAGTCTATAGGTACCTCTTCTGCCTTGTGATGGATGCACTCACTGAATATGCCCAGCTAAAACACCATGAACATTTATTTACGCAGACGAAGTAGCCATTTGCACAACATCCCGAGAGTTAAAATTAGCTCTCGCAATTTATAAATAATAAACGTGATGAAAAAAATATAATATGTGTAAAACTTCACAAATATCTAAATAATGGCTGATAAAGCAAAAGTAAGAAAAATTATCCGCTATAGGTACAGTCGCCATCAGATATATCAGAGCGCCCGAGGTGCTCAAAATATCTGAACACGCTCTGACGCCTTGACAATAGAGGCGTGTTTAGATATTTGTGAGCACCTCGGGCGCTCCGATATATCTGATGGCGACTGTACTTGATTCTATTTACACGCGTTACAGTTTGCTACGGAGCAGCATTACCACATGCAATAAGAACTTTAAAAGATCAACTGTAACTCAAAAAGTGTTACTGTCATTCAAATTTAGATTTTAAGCAATTATGTAAAATATTAAAAATGAAATTTCCGGTTCCTAATCTAGTTAAAATGAAAAATATGTATTTTTGACGTGTCATGTTGCATGCAATATATATAAAAATAAATGTTGAAATATTATTGCTTTAGTATTTAGTATTAAGTTTTAGTTAATAAGTACATTGCTATATGCTTAACAGGGTTCATGTGAAAACTTTAGCTGTAAAATGCTCTTTGTAAGACCTTATGTAAACACATGATTATAAATGCAATAAATGAATTATGAATTATGAATTATGAATTAAAATAAGCTATTTTGTGACGAACTTGGAGCTGTGGCGTAGTAAGTGACTGCAGTGCTGCAAATAGCAATAATATTTCCACGTGAGTTTAAATACGAAATGGCCGAACATGACAGCATGTCGAATGCTATTTTTAATGCATATTGGCTAAGGGCGAGTCGGGCATACTGGTATTGATTTTATTTTTACTTAAATTGCAAATTATCCTTCTTTCCTGAAGTTAGACCACTCAGTTTAGCAACATGTATTAACCGGCTTAATTTAACTCCAATTAATTATAAAGAAATAACATTGAACCAGTGCGACTATTACTTACCATGCAAAACAAATACGTCAAGAAATAATTACTTATGCCGTTTATAATGACACTCCCTCACTGTTCTGTTCAAATCGGTGCAAAGTTAACTTAGACCAGTTAGCCTTCGGTTACCGCGATAGTTACTCATGAAATAAAACTATGAAAACGGATTATATCGCGTATATTGAATTTATAATACATCCCGACGTTTCGAACTCTTTACAGCGTTCGTGGTCAACGGGTGACTGAGGAAAAATTACAAAGTGCAAAAATACCCACATACTAAAATAATGAACAATCATAGACTACAAACTTTAAGGCTGGTTGTACATGCAAAATCGGTTCATAAGGCTAGTTATACACTATAATTATTTTTCAAGTAAAGATATATATATATACGCGATAAAAACTATGCCGGCTCCAACCCTACACCACGGACCCGAGAAGATTTAATTCCCTCCTAAATTGTAGGAGGGTATCCCAATATGGGACCGGCAACAAACTCGGCGGGACACATCTTTTCAAAACATCAAAATGTCCAGCATCATCCAACACTAAGGTCTCACAGTCTATGTCTCGCTTGCTCCTTTATCAGGTGGACTACAGGATCCCAAGCTGGTGGTAGAGAAAAGCCATCTTCCCTATTAAAGTTTGGATATTTCTTAATCTCAATGGCCTCGCGCAGCATTCTGGGTATGTAACGCTTCTCCTTGGCAAGAACCAGAGGCTTATCAAACTTGATTGAGTGATTGGCTTTATCCATGACATGCTCACAGACAGCAGACCTAGGTCGACGGTGCTTGACATCAGCTATGTGTTCCTTCACCCGAGTGGAAATGCTCCGTTTCGTCTGCCCGACATATGATAGGCCACACTCACAGTCCAGCCTGTACACTCCTGCAGTCTGTAGAGGGGTATTGCATTTTACAGGCCTCAGGAATTGTGACATCTTCTTCATTGGCTTGAAATATGTTTTTATAGAAGCACGCTTCAAGATGTGGCTGATCCTGTCCGTGACCCCCCTGACAAAAGGCAGAATGGCAGGCCTGCGCTCGACTGTGGGGATCTTAATGTGGGACCTCTGGTTGACCCGCGGTATCCTGAGCTCATTTGCCTGGAGCGCGCGCCTGGCATGCTGGAGCTCCGCGGCCAGATGCTGGTCATCACATATCCTCTGGGCTCTCTGAAACAAAGATTTGCCTACTGTAACAAGTTGACTGGGATGGTGATGCGATTTGCCATTTAAGTACCTATCAGTATGAGTAGGTTTCCTATACACAGTGCGACCTAGGGTGTTATCAGGATTTCTTTTTACCAATACATCTAAGAAGGGGAGAGAACAGTCTTTTTCCAACTCCATAGTAAATTTTATTTTGCTATGGATGGAATTTAGGTGATCCAAGAAAGTTGAAACACTACTTTTTGGAAGTATAGTAAAAGTGTCATCTACGTATCTTTTAAATATCTTCGGTCGCACAGGAGCCAATGAGAGTGCCCTCTCCTCGAAGTCCTCCATAAAGATTTCAGCGACTACTGGAGACACCGGAGACCCCATGGCCACGCCGTCGACTTGAAGGTAGAATTCACCATTCCATAGCAAGTAGCCAGATGTAAGGCAATGTTCCAACAGCTTAGCATATTCCTCTGACATGTTCTGCTCACATAACCTCTTCTTGACAACTTCAATGCAGTCTTGTACCGGTAGGCTTGTAAATAGCGACTGAACGTCAAAACGTCGGGATGTATTATAAATTCAATATACGCGATATAATCCGTTTTCATAGTTTTATTTCATTAGACCAGTTAGGTTCAGTTGTCGCTGTAGCTTAGAGAGTTTAACTTCAGTGCACTTTTCTTCTAAAAGTTGAAACGACAATCTGGGAATAAGAGCAATGGACGGCCGGTCGTTGTGGAGATTCAGGCCTTTCGGCCTGATTCGAACTATAAGATACGTCAAAAATTTGCTAAAGATACGATATGGACGTATTTTGTGACGTATCTTAAATTTCGAATCAGGCCGTTTGTCCATGTTGTATTCGATACAAACTATTTTCCGAAATTGCATACGTTATTTATGAGTCCCGTCGTTGTAAATAATAATGAGTAAAAATCGTGAAAGTTTAAATCAGTGTTATTTATGAGATTGTCTATTTCTTGCACTTTCTCGGTAAGCTGCTCAACCATCTACTCCTCCTATCCAATGTAATATTTATGCAAGAAAACATGTGTCCTACAGAACTCTAATTAATTAAAAATTAAATAATAAAAATAGTGTAAAAAATTAGACATGTTTGCATAATTCAATTAATGTAATATCATGCAACCTAATCGATTTAGTGAAATAGTAATTAGGTAGGTACATGTATTTGTAACTAAACAATCTAAACATACAATACAGCAGACAACTTCCAATTGAGTGTAGTTAAATCTTGATAAGAATACATAATTCAAAAGCATGTCGAAACTCAGGCAATTATTATATCGTAAGGTACAATGGGGTAACTTCAAAAACGTGCTACCTAATTTAGAAAATGGCAAATATGTTAATACAAAACCAGAAGAACGTCATACTTTAGGTAGCAACACATATGCTACTTAAGGGCCGGTTGCACCAAACCATCGGTCACCGTTAAAGCGTTCGCTAAATTTTATTGTATGGCAATTTTCATACGTTCGGTGCTCAGTGATGTTGATCAGTCTGTCAAGTGTGGTTGGTGGAACTGGCACTAAGGCTGACCAAAGCATCTCGTTTACTGTTGCTACAGTAGAAAGTGCTTCAGTTTATTAGATATTTGCCAGTTTCTAAATTACCCCGCTTTCGACATTACCCCAATGCACCTTACTACTCTTTATTATGGGTATTTCGCGAAAATAATAATGAATTGTGTTTTTTTTTATGATATAGGAGGCAAACGAGCAGACGGATCATCTGATGGTAAGCGATTACCGCCGCCCATGGACACCCGCAACACCGGAGGGGTTGTAAGTGCGTTGCCGGCATTTAAGATGGGAGTACGCTCTCTTCTTGAAGGTCTGAAGGTCGTATCGGTCCGGAAATAGCGCAGGCGACGGTTCATTCCACAGTTTAGCTGTGCGAGGCAGGAAGTTTCTGGGGAAACGCACGGTTTTACTAAAACCAGTAATTATTTACTAATTTCATTATATTCCCTTGATCGACGTTCACTTAATTAAAATACCTTACCTGTTTCGGAAACCTTGAAATAATTGTACCTCGTATACTTTTAGTGAGAAACGAGAAAGAGATGAATCCACAATGTTTGTTAATCTTTAGTACAAATTTACTACATAAACGACTGAGTCAATTTTAATGTTAGCACACATAATAGTTTATTGGAAATATTTTTCTTTCACGTTTGGTATGAAAGTCGTCGTGGGCAAAAGCTAGTCTATCATTAATCGGATTAGTTACACTCTAGGATACATAAAATATTTTTTGTATAAAAGCGTGAATTTGCCGCTACTAGCAGCTGTCTCTACTGCTATTTACGAGTACTTCACAACAACTTCAGGTTTGTAAATGCTTTTATTATCTTTTCAAAATGAATTAAAATAAGGAAAAATATTAAACAAAAACACGATATTTTCTTGATTAGGTAATCACTATATGTAATCAAACTATACCTATTTACCTACATCTTAGTATGCAAGTCTTACATAGCATCTCGCTTTGATGCCTACGTCAGTCGTTTTCGGTCGAAGTCTTTGAATATAATAGAATATAATAAGATTTTATTCGTAAGCACAAACAAACATTACATAATATAAAAGAAAACATAAAATACAAATACAAAGAAATATACAAAGATATAAGCGGATAATTTTATGGCTTTTTTAAAAAGCGATTATGCTTATCTATTTTCTTTGAACATGATGTCGTAATTAGATATGTATTTATTTTAAAAAAATGCACATTCTTTGAGAACTGCTCATTAAATCCAGGTATTTTTCTTTACTAGGTGACAATGATTCGCGGAACGCTGCTAGTGATAGCTGTAGTTGTGATGGCCGCAGATGTACAAGTACGTCGGTATACTTTACATACACATGAAGTGTTTTAAAATCACAAACAATTGCAATATTGGCAATATTTTGTATTACTTACATACGTTTAGGGTATGAAAATGCGTCCAAATCTGCAAAATGTGCATCATTCGCGAAACATTCACGGACTGCACGCTCGCTGTAATTCGTGCTACGATATGCATGAATGTCAGTAAAGCGGCGCATTTGCTAGATCTCTAGGCACCTTCAAGTTCTTATAAGATGTCATCTAATATACCTTTTAGGGTTCCGTACCCAAAGGGTAAAAACGGGACCCTATTACTAGGATTCCTCTGTCTCTCTGTCACCAGGCTGTATCTCATAAACCTTGATACCTAGACAGTTGAAATTTTCACAGATGATGTATTTCTGTTGCCGCTATAACAACAAATACTAAAAAGTACGGAAGCCTCGGTGGGCGAGTCCGACTCGCACTTGTCCGGGTTTTTTTTAATAAGAACGACAAACGCAGCAGGAAACTATAATTAAAATTTTGAATTGAAGTATATCAACTAAAATGACATTAACTAATTTGATTGCAGTGTTATATTGATGATAGCAGTAGTTCAGACAGGTACAGTATATAGAACAAAAAAAGTAGATAGCGTCTGGAAGAGTGGCTCGGGCGGGGGTACACTGGCACACAAATTTGCTGCTATGCTGAAACGAGTAAGGCTAATAATTTGCTTACTCGTACAATCTAATACGTATCAATACGTGAGTGACCCGTTTAAATGTAGCGAAGATGTAGTTTATAATTAATCAATGCTTTACTTAGAAGTAAACAAATTAAAGCGTCCATATGACTGTTGATTCACTTTGCACAAAATCACATTTACAATTTTTTAAGCCATTCTACTTTTATGATATGTTTAACTAGAAAAGATTGACAGCAAAAGTTGGGTTATTTAACAAAGGGTGTAATCAAGTGGGCTATGTAGACTTTAATAGTACTGAAGCCGGAAAGATGCTAACAGGCCAATTCGAACGTACACTGACATCAGAATGATATTTGAATATTGTTATTTACCTAGTTATCGTTCATTTCGCTCGTACTTGTCCGTACATGTATTCGCGCGAACGAGACGCGCGATAACTCAATAACATGATTCAAATATCATTCTAATGTCAGTATACGTTCAAATTGGCCTGTAAGATATAAGATCCTGGTTTTCAGATATCAGCGGGTAGTCGACTTATTAACAAAGTCGAACTCAGATCATTATAGCAACAGGTATTGTGTACACTTTTTTTCATGTATAAATAATATGTGTCGGTAGGTACTCACTGTGGAGATCCTTGGGCGTGAGTTTCTGTCCAGAGATGACAATTGTTGGCTGATGTGATATATTTAATAATTCAGCCTAGACATACGTCCCACTGCTGTAACAAGTTCGTCGTTCCATTCTTGGAGGCCTCGCTCTACGTCGAATAGTTGTACACTATTTATAATATTAATACAAGCAGGGCCGAGCTGTTGATTGAATAAATATTAGAAAACTATAAACTGAAATTAGATATCATACACTAAAGAAAAAGTGACCAAGTCCACCGGTCACCTCCACCACCTCGCCTCGCCCACCGGTGGACTTGTCACTTTTTCTTCAGTGTATGATATGTATATGATATCTATTTCAGTTTAAAAATTATATATGTTTAGTAGTGTGACTACTTAAAATACAAATCAAAATATTTCATAAAAATAATTTGATTTGTTCCCTAGTTGGATTAGAAAACTACTACTAAAGAAAAAAACAGAAAATATAGGATATATTCTTGCGTTATAATACTCATCGCATAGCTATTTCGGTTTACAGGTACGAATCTGAACAACCAGAAGTTATCGTTTTCGTTCGACCTCAACGTCATCGTCAGGAGAAAATGCGAGCATTTGTTTTAAGTTTGGTCAACGTTCGCGACATAGAATTAAACTCTGGTCGCTAAAAGCAAATTAAAGTAAAAAAATACTGGCAACATAACTTTGTTTTATTGATATATCCCTAAAGTCCAAATATGAGTTCCAGACCCTGGCTGCAGTAAGTCTACATTCAATACGTTCAGTCAGCTGCAGAGATACAAACATGATTATTGGCCCTTTTTGCATGCAAACTTTTATGAAGATGAGGGCCATCTAAACACGCGGCAGCATGTCAAGTCAAGTTCAAAAGAAGAGAACTGAAAAGAAACCCCTGTACACCGCACCGCACGCGCCGTTAAGTGGGTTAAGTTAGGTTTGAACTGCGATCCTCACAGAACCGAACTGCTATCAGAAAAATGGTTTAGGTTAGAACTGCGACCCATACAGAAACGAAATGCTACAGGCATAATTCCGGAAGCCGAGGAGGAAGGCGCGTCGTACCATCTGGCGCGCCTAACGTGAAGGGCATTCGCGAAGGAGCCGCTCGTGGGCGGCTGCCGCCGGTGGGGTCGCGGATGAGTACGTAAGCGTTCCCGTAACCCCACCAATAGGGCGGCGAGGCGGCATATGGGGGGTTTAATAGTGGGTACACCGTGGGCCTCATTAGCCTAGACGGGAGTCCCACATAACCACTCGGGACACCCCCCGCACCCGGGTGGTATGCGGAATGCATTTTTCCCTCCTAACAAAAAAAAAGGTTAGAACTGCGACCCTTACAGAAACGAAATGCTACTAGAAAATGGTGACGATGTTGATTAATTAGGGTTCCGTACCCTAAGGGTAAGTCGCCTTTGTACTACTTTTATCTGATGTAACCTTGATTCCTTTCTTTTCGTACAATAAAGTGTTTACTTACTTACTTACATCTTACATCCTTATGGAGACGAGACGACATCGTCGCCGAGGCGGGCATCACCTGGACTCGAGTAGCCGCCGACAGGAACGAGTGGCACAGGAGGGAGGAGGCCTATGTCCAAAAATGGACAGCCCAATAGAAATAAGGAAATAATTATAATAAATAAATACTTAGTTAAAATTATCACATCCTATATGTAAATTACCTAATAAATTCTACGAATGAACGCTGTACTAATACTAAACTTAATTATTGATACGTTAATAGTTAATGATGTGTTAAGTTTATGATATGATTTTAATGTAATTAATATATTTATGCATGAATGTAATCTTATTATGTTAGAATCTATTGGAAATAAAAGGCTTAATTATTATTAATTATTTAATTATTACATCCTTATTAAATAGAAGATATGAATAGCAAAGTATTTAAAGGACAATTAATATTTACCACTCTTTTTAAATATCTATGGTGTAAGATTTCTCCCAAACCATTTATTTTGCAGAACACACACGAGGGTCAAATCGATAGCTCTTAAGGTCCTCTGTTAGATCCGTACTGAAAGCGATACCGTGTAATATATTAATTAGATTAATGTGAGGTATATTTTGTGCCATTCACGATTACGCGCCCCGATCTTCTTCCTAATCGCTTATCTTAATAGTACAAGTGTGCAACCTTTTAGCAGTGTAGTAGTTCTGTCTATACACCATAAATTACATAGCTATGTGTGCTAGTGCTAGGCCTAGGCTATGTCAAAGTTTCTATTCGATATTTTATCAAGAGTTTTATTATGTTACCGTGTGTTAACTTTACCATAATATAAAAATATTCTAGATTTAAATTAGGGATAGATAGGATAGCTATATAGTTTCGCAATATTAACGAATTTATTTAAAACGGAATTAGATTAGTAAACTGACGGTACAAAACTAATACATACCTACTTTTCATAAATACAGTAATTTTTTTCAAGACTTTTTTACTCATCGTTAATAATATTTAAGAAAATTTTCTCAATCACAAAAAAATCTGTCAGACTATCTAATTTTGAAAGCCGCTTTAGGCTCGATCCATCGTAGTACATCCACTTGACCTCTGCCCTAACTTGAAATGAGGACACGTTCACAGGTGACACGGACATTATTCATTCTCTTTTTATCGGATTAAGGCGAACGAAGTTTTACGGACTTTGTATCATTTACTTTATTAGGTTAGGTTACAGTCCGGCCTGGCATTTTGTGCCGGTAGCAGTGTAAAGCAAACTAGATGACAGCAACAACCAGACTCAGAGGCAAATCAGCAACGAACCTCAAAATAGAACTAGGGGAATTAAATTGTGTTATTAGTGCTTATTACTTTGTAGGATACAAGTATGGTGGAGGGTAGGTATATTATGGATATAGATTGTACAGTGTTTTCAATCTGACACTATTAGTAATTTGAGCCTATACCTACCTACATTAGGGGACGAAAGATCCGATTGTACATATTTTGCGGCCAAAATTGGCTTTGCAAATTAGAAATTGTGAGGGTTTTGAGTTTTTAGAGAGATTTGGTTGGTTAAGAGTGGAATCACATGTATCAGCATCGAGACGCATTTTATATTAGGTATGAGAAATCGCTTGTTAGTATGAAGATGCGTACGCATCGGAAAGCTGAAAGCATGCGTTAGGTACGCATCTTCATATTAACGAGCAACCTCTCATATATATGTATAAAATGCGGCTTTATGCTAATAGATTCCACCCTAATGAGTTAATACATATTAACGCAGAAAATGATAACGTGGTAAGTTAACTCTCCGTGATGCTGATATCTACTGTACTCCATGCAACCTTGCGCACGTCAAAATGTTACCCGTCCGGGTGTTGTACCTACTTTAATATATACAGCAGCTATACGGGCTATAACCGCGTAACTCGAAGTTCGCAAATTGCGGGCATCTTTCTCTGTTACTCTAATTACGCCTTCATCGGAGTAAAAGAGAAAGATCTCACAATTTGCGAATTTCGATTTTCGCGGTAGGCCCTCTGTTACTTACTTAGGTAATAAAAATAAGGTTTTTTTTATCTAAAAAAAAAAAATCTTTATTGCTTTAAACCTTGGATATACATTTCACATTATAAAGTTTGACAATATGAAACAGGTGTAACAGGTTTGTAACAAATTTAGGTAGTGGGGTTGAGTCTCTGCCTCCCGAACTAGGTCCAAGCCTGTGTCTCGGGAGTCAGTGATTCCTCCTAGGTACATTTGAGCTCTCAATTTAATAACAATAATAGTATACACGTAGCAATATACGTTCTTAAACAGGGATATAAAGCAAATGACGAAAAGAAAATAAAGAAAAGAAGTATACAAACAACAACAACAAATACTAAAAGAGAGAAAATAAGCCAGCTAATAAGTGTAAGTATGTGTGTAATTGTGGTTAAGTTAGTGCATGTGCGTGTTCTTGTGTGTATGGTGTATGAAGTGTGTATGGGGGAGGTGTGAAGTTAGAGGGAGTTTAGATTATGCGGTTAGTAACTATGAATAACTTGATATTTAAGGAGGAGAGCAATAGCTATTTATGGGTTACTTCAAGCATGATAAGAGGTTCTCGGTTTCCTGATATGATAGAGATTGTAAAAAGGCATTTAGTTTTGCTTTATAGGAGTTTAAAGGATATATATTTAATTGTTTATTAATTTTATTATAAACACGGGCACTCATCGATATGTATTGGCGGGTTGCAAATACTGTCCGCTGGGGAACCACCGGACAAGAGGTTTGTTTACTTCGCTTGCAGAGAGGGAGGTGACGATGTCGGCGAAGAACAGCACGCAGAACGTATAGTTGTCTAACTGTGAGAACACTACACTCGGCGTATAGTTGTGTGGTAGGGAATCTGAATGGTTTAGAAGTTGCCACTTTAAGCACAGCTCTCTGTGCACGTTCTATTGTTATCATGGTTGTCTTCCCGGCTGCTCCCCAGAGTGGTAAACAATATGTGCGGAGAGTTTGGCACAACGATTTATACACCATCATTAGGCAATTTCATCATTCTGCAACACTTGAATCCATTTTTTATTATTTTCTGTCAGGAAAAATTAGTTTTTACCCCATACAACAAATTTAAAAAAATTTGGTCAAATGGGAAATTAATGGAGTCTCTAGTCATTACCGATGTAATGAGTAGGTTACTACAATTTTTAGAATAATCGTATTATACTAAAATCCAGTTATTACCAATAATGAATTGATGTTGAAATAGCGCGAGTTTTGAACTTTACACATCTAACATAATCAATTAATATTTTTGCTAAGCGTTCATTTTCTGTCTGTTTATGTCCATGTAAGCGAGCTGAACCTACATCTATATAAGTAAACCTACTTCTATATAAAATAAAAGAGCACACCTACACTTGACCTACACGTATTTCAAAACCTTTGTCAAAACTTTATTGGCAGTAATTCCTATTCGGACTACAAAGGATAATAATATTCAACTGGCTCTCGGAGTTTTGTAAATTATGTTTTAGTAAAATTTAATATTAACGATTCTCGTAAATAGTTACAAACAACCAGAAACATTGCAAGAACAATTAGTAGGAACGCCTACAATACGAAATCTAGGATACCTACCAATTTGTCGTGAACTAAATTAAATGAGATACATTTATTTATGTATTATAATATTGGAAATTTTTCAAACAATCGACAAGCAATAAAGCAACATGTCCGCTTTTTTACTTGCCTTATAAGTCTGGTCGTGCAAATGGGCTTTTCGTTGGACACTCGATTAGGTATGCCATCTTTCTGCTGAGAGGGACAAAGAAATAACATGTGCCTTTATCCGTTAGGAAATGCTCCGGGGGCTGAATTTGTATAGTGAGGACCGGGAATTCCCGGTCCCGGGAATTATTTTATATAGAAAACCAGTACCAGGAGCACACCTTAATATGTCCCTCTCAAGTCTCAGTAGAAAGTGTCCGAAATATGTAATAAAATAACCCCTAAGGGCCCTAAGGGAATAACACCGTCAGCATCCTGGGAGTCATGCTAAAAATGGGAGATTTGCCGGATTTCTTATTTGCATACCTTACTTCATAGAAAGGGCGGTTATTGATAAGCATTGAGCATGTTCCATTTGTAAACGCTATTTTAAAAAACCGGCCAAGTGCGAGTCGGACTCGCGTACGAAGGGTTCCGTACCATTACGGAAAAAATCACGTATGTTGTATGAGAGCCCCATTTAAATATTTATATTATTCTGTTTTTAGTATTTGTTGTTATAGCGGCAACAGAAATACATCATCTGTGAAAATTTCAGCTGTCTAGCTATCACGGTTCATGAGATACAGCCTGGTGACAGACAGACGGACAGCGGAGTCTTAGTAATAGGGTCCCGTTTTTACCCTTTGGGTACGGAACCCTAAAAAAAACTTAAACAACATTAAACACTGAAGTTAAGTATTATAGCCCAGGTGACCCTTTCAGCACTCTTAGATAAAGTTTTATGATGGAATCGACTTCAATCGAATTACGATATTACTTAAACTCGGCACGGCAGTTTAGTATTTATAGTAGGTCTTGGTACTTAACTATCCGAGATAGAATTTATTCGAAAGAGGATTAAATATCAAGGTTCTTCGAGGTTAACATAGTACGGCTTTTGAACGTAACGAGATTTTAATTACCTATAGATAGCTTGGGGTCACATTTTCAGTTAAGTAGTATATAATGCTTTTGTTCACTTGTAAACGAATTTAAATATTACTGTTTAGTTTCGGAGATTTTCATGTCGGAGAATAATTATTTATTTTGATAAAGGTCAGTATGTAAAGGATTTTTTTTTACAATTATGCTAAGATAATCAGTGTTATAATATTTTATTGGATATGAAATAAATCATACCGTAAAATGTGCCTATTTTGTTCCAAAATTTGATTTTTAAATTAAATTTTAAATTATTATATTGTGGTAGATAATTATGTTGATATGGGTATATGCCGATGAAAGTTGATCATATTTACTATCATGTTTTTCTCACTTACATAAACGAGGTTGTGATATAGTTTAAAACTGTTAGAGCGTAATTACCCAGTAGGTAGCAAAGTAGGCATATTTTACGGTAGTACCAAAACTTAATCAAATTGAACTCGAATGTTGAAGAGCTTATTAAAATTGTAAAATTATTTACCGTGAGGCTCTCTGCTTTTATGTCGGATTTTAATTTTAATTAAAATATTAATGGAGATGTAATACCAAAAATAATTTACACAGGCCATGCGATGTTCAAACTTATTCCAAAATCATATCATAACACTCTCTATTGAATAGGTAGTTTTATAAACCGTTCTATAACAAGTTATGTACAAAAAATATTTTTGAAAGGTACACGTCTTCATTGCTGACTGACTGTACAAGACCTTTGGACTTTCAAGAATTGATTAACGTGTTTGCAGTTTTTCATCGAGGAATTTCAATGGCCACTATCCGACTGCAACATCAGATCAGCTCCATGTTAGAATTAGAATATTATTGCATTATCATCTGAATTACAGAATTATTTTGAAATCGTAGATATCACATTTAACCGTTTGATTTTATTATTGTAACAATTAATATAATACATATTAAATCACATTTACAATCGGGTCTATCGCGAATTTATTTTGTTACCTTTATTTAAATTCGCGATAGACCCGATTGTAAATGTGATTTAATATGTGTTCAAAACGCGAGTTTTAAATGTTATATAGCATATAATACCCACGAATTTAATTACTCAATTAAATTTACGAATACGAAAAAAACACAAGTTTGTGATAATTGAAAAAGCGTTTCATATCCATTAACAAGGCATTCTTCAATTCAATTTCTGTTTTTTCAACGCCACTGAACACTACAAAGAAAAGCAATTCGTTTAATTTATTAATTGACCAGTCACAAAATAGGGATTAGAGTACAAGTATGCTGCCTTTTATTTAAATGTGTAGGTTCCTAGGCGTGCGGCTTAATAGCCGTAATAGGCGTAATCGCCTTGATGAATTTATGTAAGTTGTCATACTATTATTACATAAGTAAAACAAACAAACCCGATAGTGGACCACAATTTATTATAGTGGACCACAATACGAGTATATTAATAGGTCGGCTTATTTAAAGTTAATCCAAGTACTAGTAGTAAAGTTAATCCATAGCTATTTTAACGGGAACAATTTACTAGTCGGGATAATTAAAGTAAATCTATTTGTTCTTTGAAAACTACTCGCTCTTGAAATATTGATAGCCAATAAACGAGTAGAACCGAATATTCATCTAACCTAACCTAACCCCTTGAGCTCGTCCGGTTGCGAACGATGCGATGCGGCTCTATAGGCAACTTTTATTTTTTCACATTGATTACGAATTCGTTTCTGCATGGAATTGACTTGTTGCGAGTCCCTCAACTCGGATTTGTGTTTTTCGCTCTGTGGAACATTTCCACATATTAGGTATGGAAGATTTCGAGTTAAAGTTGTTAGTATAAATATTTTCTCTACACACTTTTATTGCTGCGTGCTATCTTCCCTATGCACGTATTTCCTTCTCAAGACCTTTCTCATAAGCCCAAACTTAATGTGTTGGGCATTTAGCGATTTTCCTCCATGTCTCGTTGTTACGTCGTACCTACATTTGTTATATAAATATACCTATATAGGTAAGGACTCTGTTACTAAAGAGGCAATATAGAGGCTCTTAAGGTTAAAGATAGTTTAATTCGTAAAAACACGTTTCTTATATTTTTAATTTATTTATTTTTTCTAAATCTGTTGAATTCATCGGCTTTCAATTATCTGGGTAGCTGCAACACGCTATTTCTGTTGCAACATACAAAAGATCATACAAAAGGGGTAACTATAACGTTGAAAAACTATTTTAACGAATAGGAGAAAAACAGAGCACTTAATACCTACCATTCATACGTCCGGCATTCAGAACATAGCCTACCACGATCACTGACAAAGTCCATCTATGTCACTCCAATAGAACAAAAGCAATAGAAATGGAAATATTGGAGATAGGTGATCTTCGAATTTCGATTTTCACGAGAGTTTTTATTAGAATGTGTAACCTGATCGCTGACACTGACCAGTAGGTAGGTACCTACAGCGTGATCTTCAACTACGCATCTTGTTACGGATCTCGAGATCACTTTTGAACTAGTTGAATATCTACTCATACGCTCGATAAGCGAGGCAAATAGAATAACTAAGAGTCATTTTCAGATTTTAAAATGATAATGCCAACGTGCGTCTCTGCAGCACAAGAGAGACATGGTGATATTGATAATATCATGTCGGTGTCATAATTGTGAAATCTTAATAAGCCTCCAAGGGACTACATGCAATATTGATATCTTTGTATTTTTTTGTAAATCCAATTGAATCCGAATCAAAGTGAGGTTTCAGCAAATTGCTGCGGGATAACTACTGCACTTAAACCATCCATACGTCCGTAGCGTAGAAAGTTTTTGTCGGAACATTTTGAGGATGCTGTACGATTACTATAATTTTAGATTACAAGGACTAATTGGGATCTTTTAGTATAATATAAGTAGTTAAATTAAAGCATACTGGTTATTGTTGAACAAGTTCGCAAAGATCATTGGAAGTTTCCAATTTTATACTCGGTCATAATTTTTCATTTTCAATTTGGGAAAGTGTAATTTATCTACATTGCCACTTTGTTTGTGCCATATGTACTCAGCCTATGGTCGTTAAAGAGTTCAGAATTGTTGGGAAATAGTATACTAATTAATACCACCATTAAATTATCTTACCTACTGAAACTAGAAACGGAACTGCGGCGCTTAGCTTCACAGGTTTACTTTTATAGATACAAGGAACATTCAAAGAAATTACTCATTACAAACTGTAAACTGAATAGGTAAAGGTATATGATGTGTAACTATACGTACCTCGCGTGGAAACTTGTACATCCTAAATTCGAACTAAGTATGAATTGCGTTGCAGAATTCGACGGGGTATTTTAGTATTTATAAGGCCGTTCTACTTAAGATCAAGATTCGTTCATCGCTAGGCACCCGTCCATAGAGCATTTGTAAAAGTTTGATAGCCCTGTGACAGGTAATTTGGTGGCAGCAGTCAAAACTTTACACGCTTACCCTCATCCCTCATCAGAGTATATTTATAAAGAGTAGTATTTTCAAACGAAATAAAACTCCTGTATTTCGCGCAAATACAAGTAACGATAAGTACACATATTCAATAGTCTGTGCGGAAAGAGAAGAGTC
Organism: Cydia strobilella; assembly: GCF_947568885.1. Taxonomy (NCBI): domain Eukaryota; kingdom Metazoa; phylum Arthropoda; class Insecta; order Lepidoptera; family Tortricidae; genus Cydia; species Cydia strobilella. The sequence continues at coordinate 7,889,361 of NC_086052.1, forward strand.
ATATAATGTATTGGTTCCCTTAAATTGCACGACTCCTTCTTTTCGCACAAATTTTATACTCTTTGGACATATAGTGCAGTTAAACACATACTGATCACAACACGTATAATTTGATAAGCACTTCCGAAAGTCACTAAAAAAAATCTACACATGGAATTTAAAAAAGTAATGTAACCAAAACAAATTGTTTTTCTGACGGTCCGCTTTCCGCACTGGCGTGAACTGGTGTACGTGCGAAAGATTACGGCGTATAAATTTATCTGTAGAAGGAAAGAAATGGATTAATGAGATGGAGATTATGGACGATAATGGCTGTTTCAACGGGTGATAGGTACCTAAATTTATTGCCGAATATTAGTTTCGCCTGACAATTAGGGGCAATTAGAATTTTAAAAATAATGCCTTAAATAAATGCGGAATACGGATAACAGCGGCTTTACAGAATTAAAAGAAATATTGCACAAAAAATAACAATGAACCGGGAAAAAAAAACAATTAAACGGGAACCGATTCCAATACGTAAAAAAATATTCAAGCTCCGTAGACGATGACAATTTGTTCGGCCAACCGAAGCTGTACCGTGACCTATCGAACCGCGCTGTATGCGGGCTCGTGTTCTCCGTGGGTCTGCTAGTTCCTTACCAAAGCAAACGTTCGGCCAACCAACGCTATCGAACCACGCAGTATGCGGGCTCGTCTCCACCGTGGGTCTGATACCTGACCGCTGACTGATGGGGTCGACGACCATCCACTGCCGACTGCACGTCGGCGGCTGCGCCCTGTCGTTGATACGACCACCACGCACCACCGGAGCACTGCTCCACGGTGGCCTTAAAAAGGTCCTGTTGCAGGCAACTGCGGCCAACAAGGCCGCGGAACGACGGGAAGTAAAGCGCACTCGAAGTTGTTATTAGCAACCTCAGAAGAAAACGTTCCTCTTCAAGCTTAAAAGGTTAACTTTGACAAAAAAAACCAGGAAAAAATATAATATCTCATAAACAGATCTTTACACGTCAATCCCAAAATCCATCTGAAGTACCCCGACGAAAACAAATTTCTCTTTCCGAATCAGAATTGAAATTCAAAATTCAACGCAATTGTAACCTGCCAATCTCGAAGATATCATCGTCCAAAAAAGGTTCCATGTGTTTCTTTAAACCGCCATCTAACCGTAATTGCGTGAATCAATTCACACTATACGACACGACTAAACAAACAAGCAAACTAGACATGACTGACAAGCAAGTAGTTTCCAAAACAAAACGACAGATGTAGCGTCACGCTACAATAGGTACTATTAGGGCATTGCCTAATTAACCAGAACTATGCGTAATAGTTGTTATATCCATAGCCGTAGTTTGAATTCAGAAAATATAGAGTTAAAACGTTAAACAATCGAATGAGTTTTACATTGGCTGCTACGGCTGTTATATATGCTGAAGCAGCGTGCCAGCAGAGCACCACCACGGAGATAAGTTACTGTTGTTATTCCTATACTATGACTGTGTACTATGAGTCCCTTTATCGAAAATTTTACTTTTTCAATTCCATTTACCTCTATGACTCGTATAAATTGTGTATGTACCTACATATCAAACTTTTATTACGAAAATTATTGCACAAATAAACATAAAAGGATTAATTTAGTTTCTAACCAACTTCATAACTATGAACATTGAACACGAACAAACAAAAATAAAATTAATATTTTATTTGTTTCCAATTGGCTCTACATTCTTGTTCTTAATGTTTTAACATACGTTTCGATTAGATTTGTAGATATTGTAAGAATAATAAGAATCATACATATATAATTTATAGTTGGTCAAGCAAATCTTGTCAGTAGAAAAAGGCACGAAATTCAAATTTTCTATGGGACGGAAATCTATCCCTTCTATCCCTTCTTGCCTACATTTTTTAAATTTGTCGCCTTTTTCTACTGACAAGATTTGCTTGACCAACTATAAGTACTTACCTACTTAGATAATGGTTAATTAAATACCTCAGCTAGCCTTAACTGCCTTAACTGCAAAGTGATTCTACAAAAAACAATATTTTAGGGGTATTTTTTTATTATATTTATGGGTGTGTTTTTTGTTTGGTTTTATTTTGTATTGCATTTTTGGGAACTAAAGATGCTACTTACCTAATGCGTCTTGTGGGTTTAAAGCTTTAAACGTAATATTTTTGTTTAAATACATATACCAGTCTATAGTTATTTTTAGGCAACATATTTTAAAATCTAATGCGATTATAAGTTGGCGACTCGTCTTTTATTAGAAATGCCGTCAAAGTTACAGATTAAGATTAAGAGCAAAACATCCAGCTTAAAAGTTGGAGAGTTGGCTGAATGTAGATCTCAATAAATCGGAAAAAAACAACTGTGGTTACTTTATATGCATCAAATCAATTTGATATTTGATGCATATAAAGTAACCACAGTTGTTTTTTCCGATTTACTGAGATCTAAATTCAGTCGGGACAACTGCGTCCTTTGGGTCAACTGCGCCTACCCTGGATATGAAGCTGTAGGTAAATAAAAAGAAAAACTTGCCTACGCCAATTCTTGGGATTAGTTGCCAAGCAGACTCCAGGCTCCCATGAGCCATAGCAAAATGCCGGGACAACGCGAGGAAGATGAGGTAAATAAAAAGATAGACTTCCTTCCGCCCGCGGTAAATAATTTTTCCCTGTCCTTACCGGAAAAACTGCGATCACGGTGGAAGAGACTGTAACACTTATAGATACTGTTTATTTACTTTAAACTTTATTACATATACGGTAGACGTCCTATGGATGCACTTGTTCCTACTGTCATTTCATTACCGACACTTTAATTTTACACGGCAAAATTTCTAATCCTGCAATACATAGATCTAATCATTACTAAATTAAGTACTACTATTGACTTTGTCCTTTGAGACGACCACGAAAAAGACACTATCATACATACCCCACCCTACAACTAAGTTCACATCTACCCGTATATGTATAGACGATCTTACCTTCGTTTCGTTTCAAAAATGCCACGGGTCTAGTTGTAACATTAAGAGGTAATAAACCTCAGAGGCCATTTTCAGGAACCACAAATGCAGTGGCGTAGCTAGGTGTGGGCGAAGTGGGCCGTCGCCCACGGCCTCGCGCTCTAAGGGGGGCCTCGCGCGAGGCCCCTTCTGGCACAGTGAAAGAAAAGGGCCTCACAGATGCGATTTCGCCCACGGCTAGATTAGTTCACGCTACGCCACTGCACAAATGTAATACCAATTCATTTTGAACACACTAGACAGTAGACACAGCCGCGCCCAATTATTTATTATAACTCAAGATATGTTATAGGAGTTCTAAAATTGAAGCGCTTGCCTTGTGACAATTTGTACAAATTGCCTTTTCTTTAGTCGTACCGCACCTAGGCAAGCAAAAATGTGCACGTGCTGACGAGCTCCCATTCACCGAAAGAAAAAGAGACAAGCTGATGGTTAATAACGAGTATGACAAAGATGAATGGAATGCGAAACTTAATCAAAACTAACAGATTTCATCGTAGGTGTGTAATTAGTCTAAGATCGTAGGTACCTATAGAAATAAATATGGAAGTATTTTTTGTGCTCCTTATGTATGAGTACAACCTATCTTTATATAATATCATTGGCTGCGCCTCAGAACAAGCGAGTGCATCGCAAACTTCATAATATTGATATCATTTCGATGCGTAAAATACATAGACGAGAATAAGAACTGTCTGAAAACATCCGTCTCTAACGAGGGTTTATAGATAGCTAATATAGCTATTTCATCACATTTCATTTGAAGTGAAAACGGACATTGGACTTCGAATACTTGCTTCACTGAACAAATAATACACAATGGCAGTGGCGGAATGTTAACAAAGTTCAATTGAAAATGGCTGTGGTGTGACTTTATACAAATTAATTTCTGAATAACAATTAAACCACTGGAAATCGGGTGAATTATTAAAACTCAAAGAATATTTGATTTTGAGCCGTAGAATAATATATAGCCTTGCAAAACTCTGTGCACAAAACTTTGTTAATATCCGTTTTTAAACTTTAATGTAATAGAAGGTTCCAAATTCCAAATCGATAGAAGGTAAGATGCTTGGATACCATATTTTACAAGTCTCGCTCAAGGATTCCTCTCTAGAAAAAATCGCAAAGTAAGCTCTGAGTTCTATGTGTCATTTGTTGTCCCTCATCTTCCGAAAACCTGTGTAAGTATGTTTATTAATCTCATTAAAACGGATAACTGTGTATAAGATTGTCGATATTGCGATCCGTTTTCATTGCTCGCAAGTGTAGTTCTTTCCGCATTTTACAGCTAAAAATTTAAGCGACAGCAAATTGACGTCGTTATACCCGAGGACAATTGTATTTTGATTTTGACTTGTGCCTTTTATTTTGAGTGCTCTTTCTGTAATACATTTAAAGTAAATCGATATTGAGGAAAGGATCCTTACAAATTGGATTAAGGTTAAAATGCTTACTGAAGGTTTCGTTTAATTTGGTTAAAAATGGTCGAAAAAATTGTGAATCGGTGATGACTAGGTATCTCCGATCGGATATAGCTTCTTTGCCATTACTACCTAAATTGGATATATATAATGGATATGTTAGAAAATACAGAATCTTTGTGATACTGTCAAATGTCTCAAATGTTTTAAGATCCGAATATGAACGAAAACCTACGAGTATTCCTATTGAGAAAACTTGGTAAACTATTATAGTTTTGAATATCGTCAGAGTCAGTATGAAGTAGAAGCATTTTAATATTTAGCAAGATACCAAGATACACAAGGGGTGGAGTGGTGTAAGTGTTGCAAAAGTACATTGCTTCAACTCAAGGTGTACTCTACTAGGTTTTTGGGAGAGTTGAGAGTTAAGTTCGTGATAATAAATACATGAAGGGCACAAGTTTTGATATTTTCCTTAAAACGAATGCCGCTATTGTTTAATTGGCTAATTTCGATAAACGCGTTATGAGAATACCGCAAAAAATATCACTGGATTGAGAAAAGCACTCTGTTTAATAACTGCGTTTTTCTATAAACAGGGTAATTAAGAAAAACAGTAAGTAATATCATAATTCGTTATATTAAATGTTATAGGTATGGGACAAAAAACACCAACAAGCAGTTAGTTCGGAAATTTGAGCAAAGGTCACATAGTTTTACTGCAAGCGACCGGATCGAACGGCAGTCATAAGCATCGCACCTATAGACTAATATTGCAAGAGTACCTACCTATAGGCTATTAAGGAAGTACCTACTGTTATACATATAATTATGTAAGTAGTTATTAGCCATTCTTGAAATTATCGCGTTCCTGAAGTTATCCCAACGCACCTACGTTTCATTTTATGGAATAAAAGAGAAAATTTGGTTGTACACCTTACACCTGTAAACAGAAAATAATATCGGAGGCGCATTCTGATTGTTTGGTGGATGCGAGCGGCACAGGATCGGTCGGAGTGGCGAGCCTTGGGGGAGGCCTATGTCCAGCAGTGGACGTCTATCGGCTGACATGATGATGATGATTCTGATTGTTTAAATAGGTTATGAATTTGCTGCGGATATGATGTGTCAGTGTAAAAAGTGACGTTTCAGGTTGAAGAAATATCACTATTGACACTAACAGGTCATATCCATAACAAATCCAGATCAAATTCATAACTTGTTATTACAATCAGAATACGTTTCCCTGTGTACGGTCTAGATTCTAGAACTATTCATACCTAGATATTTCTTACACAGACCCATACACTGACAAAGCAAAAAGATGCATTTTTAAACGTGTCATTCGCAGACTAAGCCTCAACCAAGAATTAAAGGAAATGGACTTGGCATTGGCAAGATAGGTACTCAGAAATGTACACTTACTCCTGGTTGTCCCGTGAAATGTATGTTTTGATTTCATGATTCTGCACTGCAACTAACTAAAACAGGTTGATTTAGCCTAATGCAATAAAATGAAAAATTGATTACGCAGGTATATTTCTTTTTAGCAAAAAAATTATATTTGGTAGAAGCTGTAATTGCACAGGCAAGTAATACACATCGAGACAAATCTAACAAACCCCAAACACAATTACTTAGTTTGCTTTGTTTTATCACAGAGTTTGCATAGCCACCTTCTGTCTCCATCATCAGATCAGCTCATGTCATCATAATATTGCATTGTCATTCGATTTACATATGTATGAATAATTTCAGCTCAGTCGGAAATCGGGAAGTGGGTCAAATTTTGCTTCCAAGATTTGACCCATACTGACTAACTAACATACCTTACCTACATACTAACAGGGCAAGTTAAATAAAAGTTTGTAAAATACAGGTATAGATGTTTAGATGTACATTATAACATCAATCAAAGATAATGGAACCAGAACATGTGGCCGCTACTGTGGGCCTTATAAGTTTGTTTACTGGGCACTGACTGATAGAACACGCAGTGCAAGTGTTATTTATACGTCATAATTTCATAGAAGTTATGACGACATAGAAGACTTATCTCGGTCTAACTCTAACCACTTTTAACCTGATTTCCATGCCGCAGGCTTGGTGCCATATCCAGCATCTCTAGATGAAGTTTTAGGCTCCAAGCACTATGTCATATCGTCATGCACAAGACAAGTGCGGGGAAGCGAAAAACTGTGCCCTACTAACGCAGAGGCTTGCCTACCTTTGTCCTTAGTATTTCTTCTGTCCGTGCGATTTTAAGGTCTACGGGTTCGGACAATCTCGCTCTAATATAGTTTTGAGACCTTCGCTTAACTTCTTTTTCGCTTCGCTTCCTTTAGCTTTCGTCTGCGTGGAGTTAGTAAATTGGATAGCTTATTTTTTATCCAATCTGTTTTTTATCGATTCCCTATACAAACTTCAACCCCCCCTTTTCACCCCCTTAAAGGATGACTTCTGGGATAAAAACTACCCTATGTCCTTCCTCTGGACTCAAACTATCTCTATACCAAATTTCAACTAAATCGGTTTAGCGGTTTAAGCGTGAAGAGATAACAGACAGACAGACACACTTTCGCATTTATAATATTGGTATGGATTTTTACTTACTTAACAGGATACAAATCAGCTGAATGCAACCACACTTTTAACCCGCCCGTTGCTCACCATAATAACTACTTACCAACCACCTCAGTTAAACGATAGAGGTATAACATAATACATATAACATTTCAGCAAGGCGACCTCAAATGAGTGTTTTTCATTAGCGAACTGCCGTGAAAACTATTTAACTATACTTACCTACGCTAGTAGCTCACAGCGTCAGACATGCTGAAGTTTGAGTACACTATCACAAAAATCTCACAAAGAAACTATTCAAACACACACAATCACATGACTCACACAATAAACAATATACCTAATAGTCTTTCATGAGTCATGACTAAACACTCGGATGGAACTGGACTTTTTGAAACACAGCACAATATGGACCGGAGGCAGCTTTCCCGGTGGATTTTTCTTTTTGAATATTTGCGTTTTTCGACAAATGGTTATGATCAAACAAAACGTCTTGACAAAAGTTGTCTCGAGACTGACATATTATTGACGACTGCTGTCATAAAGCTTGCTATATAGGTAAAAAAGTTAGTAGGCCGGTCCGCACAGTTCAAAATGTATGAGAAATCTACATTAATTCTCACATTAGAGATTTTTTGAGATGTGATGACCTATGTTACAAATAATATATTTTGAAAAAAATCTCCACAAAATATGTCAATTTGTTTTTATAAATCCAAATTATTACTAAAATAGAGAAATAAACCAAAACATCAATCACCCCACACTAGAGATTTTCTAATATGCTGTTCTCAGGCATATACTCATTAAGTATTTATATTTTCTTCCAGCTTGGCACAGAAACCTGCCCCCAATAACTTTCTTTATTAAAAATTTTTTTTACATAAAAATAACAACTAATGTGTACATAAAAATTACATGTTAGTTAAGCTCTTTATATTTACTATATTCTACAAAAAAATCTCTAACGTAAATGAATCCGTTTAATTACTATTAACCATTTTTTTCGAATTTTTTTTGTTGCTTATTGAAAATGGACACTCGACTTTTGTTTCACTTTCATAAATCTCTTACTCATGTTAGTGTAATAACAAAAAAAATCTCACGTATATGTAATATTGTATGGAATACAACCATAATTATTACGACGTCCAAGCTATTTAAATTACCCACGCAGGCACTAACTGACGGGTACTGATTCACTGTAGAGAACGTTTGATCGACTTCCATATCTCCGTCTCACTTCAATGTTCGCGGTAGACGATCGGTCCGCTTGAACTGCCGAGAGTTCGCGATGCGGTCGACCGTTAATTCTCCCATGACTAACTTACCCAGTTTCATCGGTACGCGTAACGATTGTTTACGCATGTTTAATTTTGATTGCGCGCCTACTTAACACACCTCAGGCAAAGCTCCGATAAAACGCGCAATGCATACATTGCGGCATATATCTCACGTATGTCAGCTATGAGGCTATGACATAGCAATGACAGACAGTGGCAGTTAGTGCCAAATTAGAATACAGACTTTTTTACCAACCATAAAGTTTAGTGCAAAGAGAATTTTAAACTCCTTAGTGAAAACCTCACGGTTTGTGCGAAATTGAGCGTTAAGCTATGCTATGCTAATAAAGATGATGGTGTGATTTACGGAAATTAATAATAGATATAATTTATTTTATTGTATAATACATTCCCGTTTCATTTACACCCAATATTATATCTTTTTCCGTAATCAAATGCGTTTATAATTACTGTAACCGTCTGTGTAGTGTACCATAAACCATAATATACGCGATGGTTTGTCCTCCGGGCCCAAAATCGATGATCCCCTTTGATTATTTATTTTAAATGAACGTCAAAATCCAGACAGGAAATTTGATTTTGACATTTACGGCTACTGCCGTAGCAATCGACAGCAATGTCGCGCTTCAATATTGCTGCAGTCGACTGCATTGCTGCAGAAAACGTGAAAAAGGTCATTCAATTCAATGGGTAGTAGGGTTATGAGATGAAATGACGCAATAATGAAACTTTAGTTAATTAACAATATTATATTAAATAATTATTACATACTATTTTACTCGCAAAAAGGTTTACTACCAACATACTTCTTGGTGCCCAAATGAAATAAATAGTACATTTCGATGCTAGTGCGGAAAGTATGTCATTACTTCACGAGTACCGAGATAGGTATCTTGGCAAGACTCGGGACGAGTGAAGAATGACATTTCCGCACGTGTATCGAACGACGTTATTTAACACAGTTGCGAAAAAATAATAAAAACAACAAGTGAGGAATAAAAACAACAAGTAAGGAATAAAAACTTGGAAACTTAAAACGCCGCTTAGTAAGAAAAAACGCCTCTTTTTTGACAGGCGTTTCGGCAGCTATTCCTTTAAAGTGATATTTTCCAGAATGAACAATAAATGGGCTACATTGTCCATTTTTTTATTTAGTGCAAATCGCCACACTGTAATTGTAACAGGGAAAATTGTCACAAAAAATTACATAACATTTAAATTTTTTGTAAACAACTCATTTTTTTTTGTATGGAAAGGTCTAATAATTTTTTCAAAAATGAATTCCTCGTTCCTAAATTATACGAAAATGATATATAAGTTGCCCTAGTTGCTAAGAACAGGAAGAAATATAGCATAGATTGGACTTGGGGAGCCGACCCTTTCACCCCCCTTTTGGGGGGCGTTACGATCTCGTGGCTACCGGGCTGAATCAGTTTTATTTGCCCTAAGGATCAATCAATCGTGCCAAGCGGCATCGCCTGAGACAAAAGTGCATACTCAATGCGCTTACTTACCACTATAATTTAATAATCAAATTAATGGGCCCTGGAGGGAAATTCTCTGAAAACCTTAAGTTAGCTCATTTTACTTAAAGGAGACATTCTTTTATTTTTAAAAAGAAACTAAATTGCATTCAAAGGTTTTTAATTTTTTTTTTTCAATTTTGCTTGTCTAAAAATATTCTTGAGTACTAAATATTCGATTTTATGGAAATTTTGTACGACAGACGAGTGTAAGACCTAATGTTTCTTGAAGAAATGTTATCATTAACATTAACTGTATCGACGTGGTATCGACTAGTAGAATAAAATAGGGAGTGTTTATTGTTTGGAATTTTTAGTCGGTTCGATTCCCAGGCGAGACAAGCGAATTTCAAAAAACCTTTGAATGCAGTTTTGTTTCTTTTTAAAAATAAAATGAGCTAACTTAAGGATTTAAGGCACTTTCCCTTCAGGGCCCATAAAAAAATTCCACACTGTATATTCAGAGCACGTCTTATTCTCAACTGTTAGACCTTAGACTAATATAACTTGATCCCAAGTTTCCTTACAATTATACGTAATCGAGGGCCAGGTTCATACTGGTTTCATGTCGCGATGCGCTCGCTGACAAATACCAAGCGGTAAGAATTGCTGACATTTGCGTCTTTTCACTCTCACAGCTCCCGCTACTAAAAGCATCGGATGACAGGATCGTTGAAAAGGGACAAACATATCGTTTGACGTTACGTTACTCTTCTCGTGAATTGTCAAAATTTAAAATTCGAAATTAGCTTTATAATTTGTCCGGGCGGCTATTCGAAGTATAACTAAGTGGACGGTCCTTACCTTACTAACCAGTAAGATTCAGATCAAGCATAATAGATAGTTGTAAGACTTCAAGGGTCTATTTATATCTGACACAGCATCCAGTATTCTAAACGTTTTGTGAATAGATATAAAAATTTGTCAGCTATCGTTTTTCATATAAAGACAGACACTTAATGCATTGAACTATTGAACCTTAACGCAATGCCATAAGCCATAAGGTATACTTTCCTAATATACCTTGAGGCTAATTCGAACTTTGTTATTAAAGATATCATTTTTTTAATTTGCGTGTGCGTTTCGCTCGTACTAGTTAAAATATGTTTTGGAGCGAGCGAGACGGTCGGGCGAATGATAACAAAATGATATATTATTGACATCTTAAATAAAGTTCGAATTGGCCTCTGTGAATGCCTGGAAATACCGCATACTTTTTAATTTTTTTATGGTGGAAATTGATTTAATTATCGAGAGAAAAATGAATACGTTATTCTTCCATAACTTGTGCAGTTACTGGCAAAAAACTAGAAATGTCCATTAATTGTGCAGAACATTATTTGCTGTTTGTTTCCAAAATCTTGCTGCTATTCTACAAATATAGTAGTGACTCGGGAGATTTTTAAACATGATCGATACAACTACTTCATAACCACCATAGTAAACTTTTCTCTCGGTGTGGGAGTTCCTCGGTCATGAAAAACTTACAAAATAATAATTTGTTTCAATAAATCTATAATTTACATTATTGTCGAGAGATATTCTGACCGTGTAGTCGTATAAGCTTCATAACCCATTCTACGAAAAATATCTTATGTGGGAATTATTGTTTAAGTAGTATAAAAGATTTAAAAAAAAGTTTTATTTCTCAAAAACGGGAACTGATATCAAGTTGTTACTTTACAGACGGGTATTCAATATGATATAGAATTCACCCATGTAGAAAAATTTGAGTGTGCATTTAATGTAACTTAAACTTTATATTGACTCCACTATAGCTGAAGCCTCTCTTGCATGAAGTTGTGTACAGTTTACAAAAACGCTGTAAATATATTACTTAAAACATGGAAATTGCTCCACCGACAAGAGACTTACTCTTAAATATATGATGATGAATCTCATAAAAGTTATGATGTTCAAAATAAACTTACACAGTCTGTGCTATCAAAATCGTTGCAGAGTTATCTCGGTCTAACTCTATTTCTTTTTAATCTTTATGAAATATAAATTAACAGTGAACTAAACTAATAAAAAAAAAAACCTTTTTTTTGTAACCTTGCGGAAATGCGTTTATGCATGTCCCCAACGTTTAAAAAAAGGGTTTTTTTATTAGTTTAGTTCACTGTTAATTTATATTTAAAATCAAAAAACCCTGTCAATAATGTTAGAATTCATTCAAAATTAGGGTTGTTAAAACTAATAGATAGTTTTGATAGAGATACCGTAGTATTTAAAAAATATTTCACCAAGAAACAGAGCCGTGTAAAGTAGGTTTTAAAGTAGGTAAAAAATAAAAATTATAAAATAACCTGACTTCTCCACCCGCTCCCAAATTCGCCTAGTCATTTTTTCATTAAAATTTAGGCCAAATGCTAAATACGCAGTGCAAGTGTTATTTAAAAAAAATAACACTTCACTGCGTATGTTATCAAAATCGTTGCACACAAGTGTAAAATTAAATTGTATGTTTTGGAAAGAACAAAGGGCATGTGAACTTCACCTAATCCAATTGGTTAACATTTGACTCAGTTACCGAAGGTCTTTGTGCGGAGCGTGAGGGCTCACATGGCGTATGGAATACGTAAATTATATTCGTAAACTTAAGGTGTACTTTGAGAACTGCGACCTCATATTATGAAGCTTTTTTTTAGAATTTACTCAGTACAGCCAAACTACCAACCTACCCCCATCTCATTGTGTGTCCCTCAAGTACTAGCAGGTATACACTAATAATACTAAGCTTTTGTAACGTAAGAACCGCCATGAAAAAATACATTTTAAATAATATACTTTTAATTTACACTTTTTTTATATTTTACACTTTAAAAAGGTAACTTGGGTAAGTTTTATTCCATGCTAATCCCGACAGTCATTCCGCCCCTAACGAAAATTTTGCTACAAAGCGGGAATACTCGCTACACACTCTACGGCGTAGCGCTACGAGGTTAGCATAGGATAGTAACAACAGAAATGTGCGCCGCGACACCACATTATACTACAGTAGTAGTATAATGTGTGTAGTATAGGTACCTACTACGAGGGTTAATCAAAAAGTTCTTAGATTTTTTTTAAACCTACAAAATTTCCTTTTTTAAATACATTTTATGTGCAGTCTTTCCCATCACGGAACAATGGTGTTCCGGCCCTTTGGGAGGCTTGCGCGGAGCCGAAGCCAACACGTAGAGGCCCTTTTGACTCTTTAATAATATGTAAGGGTTACACCGAGCGAATGCTGCCCTTGCCCGTGTCATGGGACGCTGTGAGTTGGCACAGCGGCTGTTAACAGCCACTGGGTAGAAAGCGGCGCACACCTCTCGACACCCCTGAGCCGCTCGCACCGGTGTTGCCCTTGAGCCATCCTAGATGTTAAGATGTCGCTTTTTGTAGGGGCTCATCTTATGAGGGCGAGTCACCGTCTGCCGGAAATAAAATTGCATACCGTTTTATTAGGCAGGCGTCCGGTTTTTTATCCCATAGCTCAGTACTTAGTTCATTGCTTTCACCCAATAACCTAGTTCATTTTAGATTCCATCAACTCTCAATAGTCCTTGCATCCTGGCGGGCACTGCCCCTGCGTTATGTGCCGTTATTATAATTATTTTATTCCATCAAAAAAAAATTTTTTTGTTGTAAATCCTGAAAAACTCCTTGACGGCAGTCATCATCGCGTTATCATCATCGAAATTAGTTCCACGGATATACATATAAATTCGTTAACAATAAATATTAATTAATATTTATTATTATTTTATATCATTATTTTAGTTCTAATAAATTTGGAAAAAATTGGAAATTACTCGGAGACCGGGCGTTAAGTCTGGCGAGTAGAGATAGCCGATAAAAAGTACCCACCCAGTTCGATAATTTTGTGATTTCGCTTCGAAATCTACAATCGCAAGTATTTGTTAGCCTTCTTTAAAAATGAACATTCGTGAAACCCATTATTCTGACACAATCTTTAAACACCAAACATCTGTTAAGATTGATTTCACACTACCAAGTGAAATCTTTAGGGTCTCTGTATATTTAAAACTGATTCAACTCACCTTTCTTCTAAAACCGTTGTTTAAATTTTTTCAACGTTATTTTCGTTAACTGGGGTGGAAGGCCGGCCAGAGAGAGGGTCATCTTTACAGCCTCTTTTAAATTCAGCAATCCAGTAATCAGCCGTGGAATAGAGTAAAGCATTTATTAGTGCCAACAGTCTACTGAATATCCATAAAAAGAGGAGTATTAAAGCTAGGTTACGTGCTTACCATTTAGAAGTAGTACTTAAATGGTGTAAATTAAAAAATAGGTACTGATAACAATTCGTAAAGAAACAGTCATATCTTGCAAATAAAAACCCTAAATAAATCATTTAGTAGGTACACTAACAGCCCGATACGAAGCTCAGTTTGACGATAACGAAACTCATAAACTCCATGTATTGAATGTAAAACGAATGACATTCGCGCGTTCGGTCGCGAATTGCGCAATAAAGTTACTTACAACAAGTCGTAAATGGGACCTGAATAGTAATGAATTGGAAAAAGAAATAACGGCTGGTAAGAAGTTATTACGCCTGTAAAATTGTAATAATTAAGTACCATTGCCCACACTTACCTTATAAAAAAGGCATAAAGCACCGATGGACATTTCATTGATGGAAGAGTGTTACTGTTTGTAGGTACTATATACTTTATAATTTCTTAAATTATTATTTCTACAAGTAAAAGTATAATTTTAGCAAAGCGGAAAATTACGTTTAAAAGATTTGTAATAATTTAAAAAAAATGTTTTCAAAATTGCTTTCTTGGGATTAGATATGAGGATAATGGATTAAACGCGATAGCCCTCATTGAGACCTAATATCCTCAGGATATTAAGTCTCAATGAGGGCTACCTCGGTTAATTTCGCCGCTAGGGGCGCTAGTGTAGATGGGGATCTTTCAAAATGTCAAATGGAAAGAATTTTTGGACGTTTCAAGCTTTTTTATCGGGAATTTTCACTCCTTATTCATAATTGTGGTAAATCTTTGTCCATCTTTGATTAATTATGGTAAACAATAGATATAGCTCAATAAATGTTAGTGGTTTAAAAAAAAGTGCCAACTACAAATACTTATATATGCAAAATTAAAAAGGTTGAAAAAAATGGCACATTTAGACGTTAAAATACCTTTTCTCAAACAAGCAATGAAATATTGATATTACAGTCTGGCAAATAAGAGTAGAAATTAAAAAGTGGCAACACTGCCTAGTGGGTAGTGACCCTGCCTGTGAAGCCGATGGTCCTGGGTTCGAATCCCGGTAAGGGCATTTTTCAACTATATATAGTTGGTAAAACCAAATTGTCTGTAAATAAGAACAAAAAATATATACTCATGCTTTTCTTTTGGGTGCTAGTACTAGTGTAAGACAAGACAAAGATACAACTATATAATAGTTGGTCTTACCAAATTATCTGTAAATACGAACAAAAAAAATATACTCATGAAGTGACAATTTCAAAAGTGTTTACGTCGAGTTGTCAAATTAAAACGAAATTCTCAAAATTGATATTCGTTTTCTGTAAAATGGTTTTCGACGCACGAGAATTGTCTGATATGCTTTTAATTTACGGCGAAACACGCGGAAATGCAGCTCACGCCTGCACTTTATCGCGAACGCTTCCCTAATAGACAACATCCACACAATGCTCGGGTGGTAACAGCGGCTCTACAGCGAGTGCGTGAAAATAGGCCTATAGTCCCTGGTCAGCCAGAAGGGGCTATGAACGGGATTGTGCCGGTGCACGTCGAAGAACGGATTCTCCGGCACTTTAGGCAGATCCCAACGTCAAGTACTCGCGTTGCTGGTCGAATGTTTGGTACTAGCAACAAGATTTTAAAAAGACATCGCAAACACCCTTTTTTTAAAGGTGCAAAAAATACTCCCCAGGGATTTGCCAATAAGGCATCATTACTGCGATTGGTTTTTGCAAAAATGTGAAGAGGAAGATGACTTTCAACAAAACATAATATGTACTGATGAAAGCGCTTTTTCTCGGAACGGAATGTGGAACCGAAGAAACACGCATTACTGGGAGAATAAAGACAACAATCCCCATGTGCTCTGAGAGACTGCTCATCAGTACCGGTGGACAGTTAACGTGTGGGCAGCCATTCACAATGACAGGATCATCGGGCCTATTTTTATTGATGGGACATTAAACACGCGTAGGTTCTTTTAAGTTTTATTTAGTTTGTAGGTAATAAAGTTTTTATCAAATGTGACCAGTGATTTTATTTCACCATTTTTCTTAAGTGGAGTAATTCTAATATCGCTAACTCTTGAAATAAATACTCTTGATTAATCATAATAATCAAAGTATCTGTCGAATGCAAGAGATAAGCAAACGTCACTAAGTTCTTAGCGATATTGAACCATACACCTATCGGACAAGGTCGATTTTTGTTTAGTTATCTTATTGTAATTAGTGCGTTTTGCTTGTCACCTGACGATTTACACTTACCTTTCAAATTACTTCGCATTACATTGCCGGCAATTATTTTTTTGTTAGAAAGTTAACGGTCTGAAATTTAGTTCATTAATTAAATTAATGTCATGGTTACATTATAGATATACGATATTTTAACCTCCCTTAAAAAAAGCCCGGGTCGTAGTAACACACTGTATGAGTATTATATTCTTTGCACTGTATATACGTTGCGCCCGTGAGTGACAGAACATACGCAATGCGACAAAATTAAAAACACGTTTTAACATTCCTGACAACATACCAAAAGCAATCTACGTAATTTGTTCGGATTATTTGTTAACCATCATACCAACCATACTAATGTCTAAAAACGCCTTTAGTTATAACTCCACTTTGGCTTAAAGGACTCGCATCCAGGCCATAAATGTTAAAAAAAAAAAAAAAAACTCCACTTATTTAAAGTGTCGAAACACAATTTGTGAAACGCATATAACTATCTCTTTCACTCTTGAAGCAATTCACGGGGTCACTAGCGCCACTAAATTGTAAAAGATAATAAACAATTTTACTATTTTTATTAGGTTTATAGCAAATGGCATTATGGCATCGCGTGAAAATGACAGCAAAGTTGCTCAAAGTGAAATCTAATTTTAATTATATTTAAGTACATTAAATAGTAATAAGTCGTTCATGTGAATTTTGATCATTTTAAATATCTCCTAATGAAGATCACAAGTGTATAACATTAACATAGGCCAAATACTACCAAAACAACCAAGTATCAGATGTTCCATTGTATGTCAAGTTGTTATCAACAGCAATCGCACGTATTTTGATTCAGATTTGTGATTATTATTCCTATAAAAATGACGGACATCAAGCCGCAGATAATGGCGCCAGTAAATGGCCTAGTGGACAAGTCAAAAGAACTGCAGAAGGAGATTTTGATGGAGAAACTTAGATCAAAAACTTCACTGTACAAAAATTTGTCTGAGACTTCCAAAGCTGTACGGATGGCACTGCTGGTATGTGTGTCCCTATTTTGAATTTAACACCTCCAGTGCTTAGCGCCCCATTTCCAATACAAAATGAATCCGACTAGCGGGTTGTTGGCCCTGAAAATGTTCACTTGGTAGTTTTTTTTTGTGTAGGACAAACGCTGGGCAGTGGACAGTCAAGACCGAATGATCCTGCAAAAATGCCTGGATAGCCTGCAACACTGTATCAAAATCAGCTCCTTACAAAGTCTTATTGAGAGGCTGGAATGTCTATCAAGACAGCTAGGGTAAGTGGTCAAATCTGTAGCAATCATAAGCTTTAGAGAGTCCTTTGGGTTTTGCTGAACTCGTATACATATTTTTTCCTAGCCTCTAGCTAGCATCCCACTATCCTAGTAGTACTAATTATCTACAATCAAATTTAAATCATTAATAAGTTGCTTTTGTTTTATATTTCTTCGATTTTAATCTTAAACCTAACAAATACAAAACAAATTCAATCTATTTTCTAATACATAAATGACTACAATTTTTGTATGGTGGGCTTCTAGAGGTTAAGCCTAAAGAAGATATTTTTCACAGTCAAAGTGGGTCAGAGAAGACCTATACTTTTAGTAACTATACTTTCACTTCTTTACTTTCTGTTAAATAAATAACGTTTTTAATTTGCAGGTTAAAATTAGTTGTGGGCACTTCAGGTGTCAACATGTTTATATCTTCAGATATGTTTTATTTGGAAATACTTGTGGAGTCATCGGGATCTGTGAAGGATGTTAAAATTCATCATGAAGGAAAGGTAAAAGACAGGGAAAATTATACACTATTTATTAAAGTTTTTTTTATGATATAGGAGGCAAACAAACAGGCAAATTGCCTGAGCGTAAGTGATCATTGTTGCCAAGGACACCTGCAACACCAGAGGGTTTTAAGAGTGTTGCCGGGCTTAAAGATGAGAGTACCTTCTTTTCTTGAAACTTTGAAGTTTTTTATTGATGGGACTATATATTTGATTTAGAAATGTTGATCATCATCAAACAGACTTATGCTAGATCAGGAAAATCACAACTAGGGAATGCAAACCGGTTTTTAT
The DNA here is from genome assembly GCF_947568885.1 of Cydia strobilella. NCBI lineage: Eukaryota > Metazoa > Arthropoda > Insecta > Lepidoptera > Tortricidae > Cydia > Cydia strobilella. The sequence continues at coordinate 7,907,790 of NC_086052.1, forward strand.
TTGTATGAAATTTCGGTTAATAACCCCCGTTATTAACCAGTTTTTCCATACTATTAAAAACCGGTTTGAATTCCCTAATCACAACCCTCATCAATACACTACTCCCAATATTTGACTAGTTGCACAGTATGAAAAAACTAATCTTGTTAAACGGTTCATGTAAACAAATTTACCTAGCCTAAGTATCTACAGTTCTGTTCTGTATGTGTAGGTATAACACATAAAGTACTTATAATAATTTGAGAGTGCAAAATTCGCTTACAAACTGTTTTCAGTTAGTCAAATTTAGTAGTTTGTTGTCCTAATTATTTTTTTGAATCAAATAAATTAATAATTAATAACAATAGATTATGAGGATGAAGACTTTATTTATGTGAAGGTTTACCTCTCAAGTGAAAACAACATACTTACACTGTTTTGTTCTTTGAGAAAATTCGAACATTAGATATGTTGAAAACATTAGTGTAAGAAAAAACTGGTATTTAATGCATGTCAGTAATTTCTCATCAAAGTGTACTTGCATCCAACCTACCTGCAGTATAATAATTATCATTTCATCTTCAGATAGAGCAACAGAGCTGTGAAGAGCTGGTGGCATGCATATCTCGAGGGGACTTTGCTGATTTTACAGCTCAGTTGGAAGGCCTCACTGCAGTTTATCAGCTAAATGCAGAGAAAAAGGTCAGTAATTGATTCAACCATGTTGTACCTCATTTAGACCAACAAATTCCAATCTAAAAACGTTGAATAATAGCAATTTATGATGTTGATTGTGAACAGTTTTGTGAAGGGTTTGATCTAACAGTGGGTATTTTTCACTTACTTCTAAAAGTTTGAAAATTTTAACCAAATACCAATATTTAAAGCTTGATTCTTTAGTCAATCCCTCAATACAAATACAGCCATACAGGCTTATGATGCTTACAGGAGCTTTTCGCACAATAATAGATATAGTCCATTATTTATTATTTTAATAACAAAACTTTCGTGAGACACAAACATATTAAACATATTAGAAACGGGTCACTCACGTATTTTAAGTCGAAAACGCTCGATATTAATAATTTAATTACTTTACAGACAAATGTCTTAAAATGTTAAGAATACATTGCATTAAATTTTTTCTGTAGACCTCTTTTGAGTAAAAGCCTCCTCCAACTGTTGAGTAGTCCATATTTAACTCTAAATGTCTGTCAGCAAAATCTTTATAACTTCTATTTTGTTATAGGTCAAATGCAAAGCATTTAGTGCACTGCAGAGTTTAGAAGAAGACCTGTGCACCCTCCGTCAACTGCAGGGTGTGAACAAGGACCCGTGGGCCCAGGTCCACAAGAGTCCTACAGGCTTTCTGCAAAAGCGGAGAGGAGGTAAGAAACTTTGATGCAACTATAACTTATGTTATAATGCGTTTGATTTAGTTATGGCTACCAATATTAACTTAATGAAAACAAAAATTAGACTATCTGATATGAAAAAAAACCGACCAAGTGCGAGTCGGAATCGCGCACGAAGGGTTCCGTACCATTACGCAAAAAACAGCAAAAACAATCACGTTTGTTGTATGGGAGCCCCACTTAAATATTTATATTATTCTGTTTTTAGTATTTGTTGTTATAGCGGCAACAACAATATATCATCTGTGAAAATTTCAACTGTCTAGCTATCACGGTTCATGAGATACGGCCTGGTGACAGACGGACAGACAGACAGACAGCGGAGTCTTAGTAATAGGGTCCCGTTTTTACCCTTTGGGTACGGAACCCTAAAAACAAAAATAAAAAAATATATTATTTCGGAGACCTGAAGTAAAGACTAAAGTGGTACAGTGCCATATAACCTCGTTTCCACAAATTTGGTTTCTGCACCCGTTTCCAGAAAACTAAAGTTTACTTGGGATGAGTTTGAAGTACCTACTTACAATATCAATGTAGGACAGTAATAGTGTCACAATTGTACTTTTTATTCAACTACTGTTATATCTTTATTAATCATCATCATCAAAAGTACATATAATACACAAACAACGAAATTAATAACTTTTATATTCATCATCACAATCTATTAAGTAGTAGTTCATAAATTTAAAAAAATTGAACACCTTATTCTATTTTAATAATAAAAAAATAATATTATTCATTTACAAACTCGTCTATAGCCAACATATATTTTCAGGGCACGCCATGCGGCTCACGTATTTCGTATCACCGTACGAGCTACTCGACAAAGAAAAGGGTCTGCAGCCTCTCACAGTGGAGCTCCTGTCCATGGGCAAACCCTCTGCCTCGAGTGGTCTAGCATCGCTAGTGGCGCCCTCACACACGCCTGTAGGGCATTCGGCTACGGTACTGCTGGAGGGCTCGACGGCTAACAAATTGCAGCTCGCACCTATCATTACGAATGGGAGAGGGGGGAAAGGAGTAGTTGGGTAAGTTTTACGTCAATTATAATTTGACATCTGAAGTTAGAAGAAGCCTAAAGTAATTGGAAGATAAACTCGATATACTGAGCTTTCAATTTTAATTTAAGCCTTGAAACCTCCAATACGTACCTAAAATAAGATTACAAAGTTCTGCTAAAATTAACTTGCGCATTCAGCACCAATAAAAAGTATGGTCCAATATACAAAAGTCCAGTATACCAAAAGGTTTTCACTCAACACAAACTTGTCAAAATTTCGGGGGTTTTTTAAATCTTAAATAAAGAGCTATGTCGACGACTCCTATCAGTCCTACCTACAGCAAGTATATATTTGAATTTGTTGCAGAACAAACGCATACGGCGCGATGTACGCGCAATTGGTGCCTCAGAACAGCGCGATGTTGCCAGCTTGCTTTACTCTCAAGCTGTCTCAGCCCACACCGCTGTGCACTGGCTTAGCCAAGCTGATTCATGCCACAACCGAGGTGACTACATAAATATATATTTTTTTACCTATAATTACGTAAAAACTCCCGCCCGAACCGTCTTAGAACCACTTGCACCATTCACTAACCCGGGGTTAACTGGTTAAACCTGGAGTTACCATAGTTACCAGTACAATTTGACATTGGGTTATCGGTTTAACCGGTTAACCTTGGGTTAGTGGGATGGTGCAAGTGGCGCTTAGTCGACTACACACCAGCAAACTCAATATAGAATTTGTTATTTTTATGTGTTTAAGAGTATTGATAAAGCAGTGTTTTCAGGTGGAAATAGCGGGCGATTGGGCCAATCCGATACCAATGTTGGGTCTGGTGGCGCAACAAGCGTACAACAAACTAACGCCAGGAAAAACCATCGAGCTTAACCTCAGCAAGGGACTTTTTGTGGTGAGCAGAAATTACTACTTCTTCTTTACTAGCTTTTGCCCGCGACCTGCGTTCTGCGTGGACTTAGTAACCGCAGCTAGAGTAAGAATAGCGCCTGGATAAAGTGTAATAGCAATCATGCAATTTGAGAATATGCCTAATTACTTATGTACACAAATTATCAGGCACTTCATTAATTATTTCAATTCCACGCAAAACCCTCTTAAGGGATGATTTTTGGGATAAAAACTATCCTATGTCCTTCTCCGGGACTCAAACTATCTCTATGCCAAATTTCAACTAAATCAGTTCAGCGGTTTAATCGTGAAGAGGTAACACACAGACAGACAGACAGACTTTCGCATTTATAATATTAGTATGGATGTCTAGGTTACCAGACCAGGATATCAATCAACCACAAAGCTTCGCACAATAAAAGTTGCAATGGAGTTGGCAACTGTCAGTGTTTAAAGGTGGCGCCAGCATAGGCAAAGGTTTCACCCGTCTCTAGTTTTGTTCTATGGGATTTGGCTTAAAGGGCTAGCATCCAGGCCATACAATTCCAAATAAAGACAAGAATTCGAGACAATTCGTAGGATTGACAGGTAAAAACTGTAAGATACTTCGTCCGGCCAAACCCATAGATTCCAAAGTTGTGCTGCTAGTCAATTCATTTATTTGCTGTTCTGTTAACTTTAACTTTTCTTTATTGGTACCACTTTTATTTATTTATTTATTTATTTATTTTATTTTAAACTTTATTGCACAGTAAGAATATACAGTGACAAAAGGCGGACTTAATGCTACACGGCATTCTCTACCAGTCAACCTTTAGGCCAAACAGAGAAACATAGTTGGCGCGGGGTATGTAAAGAACACTAAAACTAAATGCTTTAATAGACACAAATATAAATGTAATATGTAGATAAAATAAATATATAGGTACAACAATAAATATATAAATATTAATAAATATAAATAAATATGTATATATATATATATATGTACCTGCTACTAACTTTACTATGCAGACACTTAATCGTGAGACTTTTCAAATAGATACTTGCGCAGCTTGCGCTTGAACGTCAACTTAGTCTCGGCTTGTCGTATGCTGAGAGGCAAATCATTCCAGAGACGGGTGGCTTGCACGGTGAATGAATTGGTCGTAGCACCAGAGCGGTGGTGCGGGATAGCTAAAATAAGTTTACGAGCGGTGCGAAGTTCGCATCCTGGTCGAGCAGTTACAAATTTAAATTTAGATCGCAAGTATTCTGGCGCCACTGGGTCAAAAAGAATGGAGAACAGGGTGCATAAAATTTTGAGACTTCTGCGCTCACGAATGCGAAGCCAGTTGAGTTGTCGGCGAAAGGCGGTTACGTGGTCATACTTGCGAAGGCCATAAATGAACCTAATACAGTTGATCAATACTCGGTCGAGCTTGTCCAGTAATCCACTTCTAAAAATTGCGATGTTTTCTCATAAAAACTCGATATCATAAAATGTGCTGGTGCAGATTTTATCTTTTCCAAAGCACCGAAAATGTTATATACTAAGAAAAACGTCGTTGCATAAAATGTTAAAATCCTCTATTTTCTCCATTGGCTGATAATAGGGTATTTGACAATTTTGTTATGAATGGTATCAGTCGATCAGGTTTGTTTTGAGGATCAAATGTCTGTATGGGACCCATTGCCAAAGCAATACAAAAGTCACAAATGATGGTCAAAGTCTGGCACCCGCACTTTACTGACCAAACGCTTCTAACAAAATGGCAATACATCGTGACGTCACCATGTAACGTCGCTATTGCTTGGAAGCCGTTCTGATGTATGGAAAACAAGGAAATTGTGATTTTGTCGGTGAAATATTGCGTTTATGTATATAGTCGCTGTACAATTTTTTTTTATAAAATTTAAGGAATCGAATGGTACCACTATTTTTTCCTATTTGGAAGTATTTTTTTTAACAGGTCTTGTAGGTATTTTTTTATCGTTCCTATATGTTTTTTAAGTTTCCAATTTATTGTTACAAATTGCTCATTTTCTATCTATTTACCTAGATTTAGCTATAAAACTCAACATGTGTGAACAATCCTATTTGTGTCGTTTCCCCCTACCCAGAGCCTACCAGAGCAGACGCAGTGCTACTTCCTGTGCTCGGGCGGCGCGCTGTCGGGCCGCGTGGTGCGCAGCGTGCCGTTCACGCACCCGTCGCACGTGCCCACGCTGCTCGCCGCGCTGCGCCAGCAGGCGCTCTTCAACGCGCTCGTGTCCAGCTGTGTGCGCCCGCAGCCGAGACACGGTGAGTGAACTCTACTCTTGTAGCTATATTATCTTCAGGGAAATAAAATATGAGCATTTAGCGCACTGATGCGATCCACCGCTCTGGTATGTGAGCGAGACCGTGCTATACACGTATATACCGGGACATCGCATTGCACCAGAGCGGCGTGATCCTCGTCCAACGTGAAGACTGCCTAAGCCTTGAAAGATACGAGCTTGCCATCGCCACCGAACACGCTTTAGTTCGGAAACGGTAAAGGATTGATATGGGGGAACGCAAGGAAATTTTATCTCGATCTCAAAGATGTAATAAGGAGGAAAGGTTAGCAAATCTTCTAAGAAATCGTTCAAAACCAGTGAATTCTCATTGGTCATTTAAAATTCGAAAGTCATTTTGCACTCTCTACCGTCGCAAGTGTGTTGTGTTGTGTGTTATACTGCATATCACGCATTATGCTCTTAAGCATGGACACTAGGGTTTGCAATCCGAATATTCGGATATGAATAATATTCGAATATCCGCCAATAATAATATCCGAAAATATTCGAATAATACAACTCAAAATATTCGAATAAACGGATATTTAAGATAACACAGAAATAACTTTTTTAACTATGTTTTCATACAAAGACGTTACCCAAACCAATTTTAAATGATTACTATAACCCGTGACTATAACAGCTAAACATGCACATGCAGTACATATACTTTACGCAAATAAATAATCTGAATCTAACATATTACTCTTATCTTTAAAACCGTACTTAATAAGGAAGGTTTATAATTATCTGGATTCACTGGTGCCTAGTTGGAAATACATCTAGTGCCTCAACTCGTGTTCATTCGTCTACTCGTACATTCAGTCTTTATCAATCCAGTAGCAATGAAATGCTAACAATGAAAGCAATACTTACTTACTCCACTGGATCAGTGACCCATAAAGGATATTGGCCTCTGAAACAAGAGAACGCCATTATGTCCTATTCTGCGCCACTGCCACTACTATGATCCTATAGCCATGGCCTCCAGATCGCTTCTGGTGGTTGATTCTGAGACCAATCTTCTCTCCTTCCTACTCTATGATCCTAGCCATGGCCGCAGGCCGCATGGTCGCTTTTGTTTTGAGCCTATAGCCCCAAGTCATAAGCAAAATCCAATGATCTTATGTTTGCCGTTCAACTCTACACTCCCATCACACATAAACAATTTTCGGACGATGTATTCGAATGCCAAGTTGATCAGCATTGGCGAAAAAGCGGCTCCTTGTTTCAGACTAGTTCAAATTCGGCTGTTGTTCTCCACGAGCTTTTTACACTCATCCTGCTTACTTTGGTGGCGACAATTATCATTTTTAACAAGTTGTTTGGCACTTTAAAGCACTGCAAAATCAAAAAATAGAATATGGCTGTTTTGTGCCTACTTCCATTTCCTTTTCATCACCTATTTCAACAGGTATAATCCACAGTACTGCGGTTCTAGCAATGAAAGCAATATTAATAACTATGAAAAAAAAAACAGGGACATTGTCTAAAACTAATAATCAGCAACAACGAAATGAAAAATTGCATTCGGGATATTTTTACTCTAGTCTCCGCCTGATAACGCGATCTCAAAGCATCCCATAAGGTATCTCTGAAACTAGCATCTCACCGTTTTATGAGAGTTCTAGTAGCATCCTTAATAGTTCTATAGCCCTAGGTGGTATTTTTTCCATAGTTCTGCTGATTTATGCAAAAAAAATTGAAACTTCGCATTATGGCACTCTAGCATCTCCGCCGTTATCAACTCCACGCTTATTTTAGCGCTAGATTTACGAATTATATTACTTGGAATAAATATTTTGGTTTCATTTATAATTATCCGAAATTATCCGAAATATTCGAATATTCGGATAATACAAATTGTATTATTCGAATTATCCGAATAAGAAAATCGGACAGATATTGCAAACCCTAATGGACACCCTATTTTAAGTTAGGCCATGCTAATACGACTCAGACGTTGCAAGCGTTTAAAAGCTTCTTTTTTTTTAGCGATGGACCTAGAGAACGTAGTGATGTTCGAAGTGAGCGCGTTAAGCTGGGAGCATATATCCGTCTCCCTCGAACACCCGTTGGAAGAGAGCATGGCCACCGTGGAACTGGAACTCTCAGACGCTGCGGCACCCCGGGCCAGTGTACATACGTTAGGAGCGCCGCCCCGGGAACACGTGGATGAATACGTCACGAGGGTGCTGCAGAAGAGTCACTCGATACCCATTACATTGAGGTAAGTCTACAATCAATTTAAAGGTTTTAGTAGAAAATCATCCCCAGTTAAGCTATATGTTCGTGCGTGCTTAGTACTCGTCAAGGCAGCGCTCCGCTTACACGCTGTTCTCTTTGCGCCGTTCGTGCCACGAATATTTCGTATTAATTAAACTTTTATTTGCTTATTTCGGGTTTAAATATGGCCGATACCGCAGTTGCTGCCGATGCTCACGCGCCGGCGACGGACGCGAGGAAGCCTAAGGCGTCCGCCTCCGCAGGCGCTAAGATGCCTAAGGCGAAGCCTACCACGGGAACACGTCCAAGATTGTTAACAGGGCCATCAGGAGTTGAAGAAGAGAAGCGGTTCATCCCTGCAGGCTATCAAGAAGTACATCGCCGCTCGTACAAGGTTGACGCCGAGAAGCTGGCTCCGTTCATCAGAAAATATCTGAAGAGCGCAGTCTAATCCGGCGCAATCATTCAAACCAACGGCAAAGGCGCGTCCGGCTCGTTAAACTGGAGTCAAAGTCATCATCCGCCGGTGAGAAGCCCGCCGCGGCCATGAAATCCAGCGCGAAATCTTCAGCTGCCGCGAGAAAACCCGTCAAGATGAAGAAGGCCGCCACATCCCCAGACAAGGTCAAGCTATATATGGTTCAGATGTGATTGCATCACCGTTTAAAGTATTAGGAGAACGTGGTTACTGTTGAACTGGAGTTGACAGACACAACGCCGCGCGCCAGCGTCCACACGCTCGGAACCCCGCCTAGGTCAACAATTTTGTGGAAACATTTTTCTGTATCGATGTACGTAATAAAAAAGAGTATGACGACGTTTAAGCCAGAGTTGGTAGACGAGGCGCCATTTTCCGAATTAACAAACAGATAACTAATGTTCGCTTGTTATTCCCTCAGGTCACTGACGAAAATCTGGGAGCGTGAAGCTGCAACGAAGCATATGAACGGAGGCTACTCTGCGTTGGATTCAAATTTTAGCTGCGGCCTGGGGGGCATCGACCCCGGGGGCGACGTCAAGCACGAACCGGGGACCATGGGCGGCCGCGCGCTGTTCCCCTCCAACGTCAGCCATCCGCACCAGGGAGGTGAGACTCGACCTTACTCCCCCGCGTTACAGACTATTGTGGCATCGACCCAGGGGCGACGTCAAGCACGAACCGGGGACCATGGGCGGCCGCGCGCTGTTCCCCTCCAACGTCAGCCATCCGCACCAGGGAGGTGAGACTCGACCTTACTCCCCCGCGTTACAGACTATTGTGGCATCGACCCAGGGGCGACGTCAAGCACGAACCGGGGACCATGGGCGGCCGCGCGCTGTTCCCCTCCAACGTCAGCCATCCGCACCAGGGAGGTGAGACTCGACCTTACTCCCCCGCGTTACAGACTATTGTGGCATCGACCCAGGGGCGACGTCAAGCACGAACCGGGGACCATGGGCGGCCGCGCGCTGTTCCCCTCCAACGTCAGCCATCCGCACCAGGGAGGTGAGACTCGACCTTACTCCCCCGCGTTACAGACTATTGTGGCATCGACCCAGGGGCGACGTCAAGCACGAACCGGGGACCATGGGCGGCCGCGCGCTGTTCCCCTCCAACGTCAGCCATCCGCACCAGGGAGGTGAGACTCGACCTTACTCCCCCGCGTTACAGACTATTGTGGCATCGACCCAGGGGCGACGTCAAGCACGAACCGGGGACCATGGGCGGCCGCGCGCTGTTCCCCTCCAACGTCAGCCATCCGCACCAGGGAGGTGAGACTCGACCTTACTCCCCCGCGTTACAGACTATTGTGGCATCGACCCAGGGGCGACGTCAAGCACGAACCGGGGACCAGCGTCAAAATTTTATGACCTGTGAAAACTAGATTAGTAAATCAATGTTCTGAAACCATTAAAAAGCTTTTAATATCAATGTTTAAGGCAGACACAATTAATCAAATAACTAAAAAGTTCAAAATAGCTTTAGCTACAACCTAAGTGACAAACAAGATGAGTTAAAATAGAGGTGTAGGTAGAGGTCCATAAACAGATGCTATTAAAACTTAATAGTAAAATATCTCTCTCCTAGGTGCATACCTCTCGGAGCAACAACACCACCACCTCTCCATGATGTGCCAAGACTCCGGCGAAAAGAGCCAAGCGGACAATCGAAAACCGAAGAAGCGAAAATCCGACTCCGACCCCTGGCACACGGGGCCTAAGAAAGGCAAGCCGGGGAACATGGGGGAGTTGCAAGATTCTGATAGTGAGAGTGAGAACTCCGATGTGAATGAGGATGATAACACGATGAATAGTAACTCGACGAACGATGAGCAGTCGTCGGTGTCGCAGAATGAGTTCGCGTCGGATGTGGAGATGTCGGGGATAGACGCGACGGATACGCTCGCGACTGATACGAGGCAGTCGTCCGACATGGATAACTCGAATGATGGGGATGTGGAGGATATCTTAAGGTTTGTTTGTTATGGTTATTGATCGTTTTAAATATATCAATTAAGTTATAAAGACGTTCTTATCTTGCTTAGTATACATTGTCCAATATGATGTACCTAATAAGGTATGGGAGTCAATTAATGAAATTTCAAGTAACTCTTATTAATTTGATTATACTGAAGCTCGCTGCTTACATACATAATAGAAAACTGATACAGAGATTATTTTACAGTACTTTGAGCAGTTTTTTTTACAGATGTAGTGCATAATTGTTTTCCATGGTATTTTCTCGGAAACGTTCGTATTTGTCATGAGTCAACCTCAGTACTTTTTGTACCGAGACTAACTGAAATAGCAAGACACATTGGTACGTTTTCGTAAGTACGATGGAATAGTACATTATTGTCGAGGCTCGGAAGTAGCTACTTGCTGGCTGAGGATTCGTTTTAAACGGACGACCTTGGGAGTCCGTTTAATTGAATCCGAAGCCAGCAAGTAGCCTTCCAGCCGAGTCATGTATAGTGCTTTTCTCAAAAATGGCGCAATAAATACAAATATAATAAATAGAAAAATTATACAGAAGCAACGTCCTTATGTATATATTTTCACAGAAAAAAGTAGTAAGATTTGCTTTGCCGCCGTTTTATATTTTTAATTAAAAATAGAAGTGTATTTTTCTGCTGAAAATACGCCAACCTATTTGAGACACCTAAATAGTCGCGGTACCAACAGTATAATAATAAGTACTGATCATCTGTTTGGCTGTTTAATGGACCTATGCCTTCATTTGATATGGCCACTTCAACTTTTAAAAAGTTTGGAACTCGACAAATAATGGAATTTGTATGCAGCATTGCAGTCCCGAAATCGAGACTGCAATGTTTTTAACTTTTTAATTTTTTGACTGACCATAAACTACGCACTTCGCGACCTACTTTTTAACCGGCAACGTCGACTTTGCCGTCCATTTTTGAGAAAATTTTTCCAAACTTTTTAAAAGTTGAAGTGGCCATATCAAATGCAGGCATAGGTCCATTAAACAGCCAAACAGATGAGCAGTACTTATTATTATAATGTTGGTACCGCGACTATTTAGGTGTCTCAAATAGGTTGGCGTATTTTCAGCAGAAAAATACACTTCCATTTTTAATTTAAAAAAAAAACGGCGGCAAAGCAAATCTTTTTACTTTTCTCTGTGAAAATATATACATAAGAATGTTGCTTCTGTAAAATATTTCTATTATATTTGCATTTAAATATTGCGCCATTTTTGAGAAAAGCACTATATATGACTCTGCTGGAAGGCTACTTGCTGGCTTCGGATTCAATTAAACGGACTCCCAAGGTCGTCCGTTTAAAACGAATCCTCAGCCAGCAAGTAGCTACTTCCGAGCCTCGACAATAATGTACTAATGCACTACATCTGTACTGTACCAATTGTTGTAGACCAAAAATACCAGTATATTAATCATAGTTTATAGATTCGAGTGATATTAAAACTGATTATTGTTTTACAGGAATTCTTTTCACAAGTCTGAGCACAAACGGCAAAAGTTGAAAAAAGAAGAAACTCGTAGCCGAAGCGCGTCGTCCCTGCTGCTGGACCTGACGGAGGGCAAGTCGTACATGCCCTCGTCCGTCAGCATCACGCCCATCGGCGCCGCCGGCCCCGCCGCCGCGCCGCTGTCGTCCGTGCTGGGCCTGGAGCGCCGCCCCGGCATCGAGATCATCCCCATCACCGCCGCCGCGCCCGCCGCGCTGCCCAGCTCCATCACCATCACCCCCATCACCAACTCGCAGCTCAAGGCGCTCGACATACGGTCCGAGAAGAAATCCAGCAGATCCGAGGAGCGCAGCAAGGAGAAAAAGAAAAAGCGGCGCCGGGACGACTCCATGGGCCCGCCGGAAAAAGTCCCTCCGAAACAGGATCCTTTAACCAAGCCGGTGTCCGTCAGCATCAAGCCCACCGACGGGTCCCCCTTGCGCGCCACCTCCCCGAACTCGCTCCTGCGAAAATTTAGCCCGAGCCCCACCCACGGTAGATCGGTTTCGATAACCAAGTCGCCCAGTCCCAGCACGGTGAAGAGCATGGGAAAGCCGTCCGGAACCTCGAGCCACCACAGCAGCCCGAGGCACTCGCCGGTGCAGAACAGCCCCAAACATCTCTCCGGGTATTCGAGTCCAAAAAACCACAGCATATCGTCCCCTAAGCACAGCTCGTCCGGCTCCGGCAAGCCCAGCATGTCCGCCCTGAAGTCCGCCACCAGCGGCTCGCCCTCCGGAAAATCCGGCACCACGGGCTACGATCTCTCCAAAAAGATATCCAAAGACAGCTACGGCTCCGGCTCGTCCACCTCCAGGGACAAAGAGAAGAAACATTCCGGCCTATCTTTTTCTAGCTCAGGTAGAAGTAGTCCTAAATTAAAAAATCCGATGAAGCTTAAAGCGCTAGAGATAACCCCTATCTCCTGTGATACCCCAGTCAATGAGCCTCTCATTTCCCCACCGAACGTCGAGGTGAACAAGTTGAACGCGCCTAGCCAAGTGCGCAACAGAAAAGGCTCTCTCAGCGCAGTCATAGACAAGTTGAAATCTGCCCAGCACTGCGGCACCGAAACCGAATTGGGCGGCAGCAAGTCCAGCTCTTCTAGTAGTTCTAGTAAATTCTCGGAATCAAAAAACAGTTCTGGTAGCAGTAGTAAAATCAGTGAAAATAAAAATCAGGAGTACATGGTGAAGCCAAGTTTAGACGGTATGAAGATCACTATCAACAAGACGAGGACTAAAGACTCTTCCAGCAGTAGTTCTAAATTAAATTATAGTAGCTCGAGTTCCAGTAAACAGTCCTCGCCGCAACTCACGCCCCCGAGCCAGGGCTCTCCGAAAACGCACACGGGGCTGAAACCTGGCGTCATGAGCGGTCCCGCGTCCAAGAAGACTCAAGTGATGCAATCCTCCAAGTCGGGCAACGTGACGCCCGGCTCCACCCCGCCCAAGGCCAACACGAGCCCCTCCGAGTCTTCCTCGGGCAACTCCGGCGGCGTGCCCAAAGTGCCTTATTCAAAGTCTTCCAGCGCCAGTGCTGGTATGAATCTATCCAAGTCCGCTTCGAAAACCAGCTCCGGCTCTCCTAAAAGTAGCAGCACCGACATGGCAAAGATCATCAGAGACCGAGAGAGAGAAAAGGCGCGGACAAAACTGATGAGCAATTCCGAAAAATCCATCTTCTCATCTAAGTCTGAGCGCCACTCCAGTCCAAGCGGTTCAAGAGACGACGTTGACGGCGATAGGTTTAAAGCTTCCGCCAAAGAATCCAATTTTCTAGTCGAAGGTCTGATCAAGCCCCTCGACACCAGTAAATTCCAAATCCCCAAGTTAAAAAATCAGAGCACTCCCGATAAGAACAGCCCCGTCTCCCAGTACGACAGTCGATCGCTGGTCAACGATTTTGCTCGTACTCTGGATCAGGGCAAATATCCGTTCCCCCACTACGACAATCCGAACGCTCGAACCCCCGAGGCTATGCAAAAATCAGCGTATCCATTAAACGTCCCTAAGCCATTACTAAACATGGGTTCTCTGAGTCCGAAAACCGTCACGCCCGGTAAAATTGAACCCGAACGCCCCATAGAATACTCAAAGGTGTCCGAAAGTATATCAAAAGGCGAGAGTCCCCAGCGCAGCAAAGACGAGAAAGACTACGGCGGAACCTTTCCGCTTATGCCATTAGATTTTAAAACGGAGATAGCTAAAGGATTCGCCGCGCCGAAGGGTTCGGAGGATAGGAAAGGTGCGGATTCGTGTATGAAGCCGCCGGCGAGCGGGGCTATCGCGCGGAGCGGGGCGACGACGCCACAAGAGGCTGCAGAGATGCTGCTGGACTTCTCGTCGTCGTCGGGCAGCAAGGTGTCGGGGCTGGTGGCGGTGCGGCCCGTGTACCCCGCGTCGCCGGCGCTGCTGCTGGCCAAGAGCCCCGCGCCGTCGCCGCTGGTGGCGCCCTCGCCGCACTCCAACTCGCCTTGTATTACTGACGACGAGCTCATGGATGAAGCCCTGGTCGGGCCCGGCAAGTAACTCGACATTTAATATTTACACATCCGGCAGAACATAGAACGTTTTATTGGTGCCTGATGACGCCTGTCCTGTTACTCATTCTTATAACGATTTGGCGAAAGAGATTCAGTGTTGCTCACGAGTCACGACCGTCATCATTTATGCAGAAGAATCGGTCTAGAATTCTACAAATTTCTGATGCCATAAATATGTACCTAAGGATGGTATTGCACCTATCAAATTTCTTTGTCCAATGTGTATTGCGTCTCAAATTTTGCTTAATGAGAGAGTGTGACGCAATGACATAGCACCCTAAGGTAAACCCTCCCATTTGAATCTCTTTTGCTTCTCTGGTTTTACTCAACGATATTATTGTTAAGAAATTAATTGTAATTATTGTTTCACCTTCTATTTTATGAGGTTATATTTATTTATGTAAGAATATCATGAGATTGTATGTCTCTATAATTGTAGGTTTAATTATCTGTTCCATGTTTATATGTCATATGTAATGTATCATACCGAGACGTATTTTGCGATTTGTATATTTAGATTTAGAACATGTTATACAGCAGTTTTCATTTGCTGTATTATATATAAACGTCAAAATTCTGATTCAATGACTAGGTATATCCATGTAAATGTCAATCAAATAAAAGAACCAGTTAATGTTACTGAAACAATTAGCGTAAGGTACATGATTTCATAAACTAAGAGTTGTACAGTCGCCATCAGATATATCGGAGCGGCCGAGGTGCTCAAAAATATCTGAACACGCACCTAGCGCCTTGACAATAGAGGCGTGTTCAGATATTTGTGAGCACCGTGACCGCTCCGATATATCTGATGGCGACTGTACCTACTAGTAAACCAATTGTTTACCTTTTGTGTACATACGTTAAAAAAACCAATTTAATAATATATAATTATGATTACGAATAATAATTAAATGACTGTATTGGATGCTTAAAAAAATTGAAAAAGATTTTTTTGAAATAAAAGCAAATAATTTATTTTCATTTCGTTTTATTTAAAGAGTAGGTGTTTTGTATTTAAAACAACACTGAAATCCTTTCTCAAACAAGTGAAATATTTGAATATATTAAGATATCTTAACTTGCTTGATATTGTCAAAGAGGATATAATAGGACAGAGCGGTACGTCATAGTAAATTTTCTAACCACAGTAAATTCACTGCCATCTATCGACACACGATTAAAACTAAACATGAAGATGTATAAAAAATATCATAAAATGTATTTATATATGGATGTTTTTTTTTATTTGCATTAATTACTTTATATGATTTTGACCCATGTTTTTTCACTGATATGCGTTAAAATAGTTAAATCACCAACGAAACCGTCAACGCCATCTATCCAGGAGTAGGCCAAAGGTAGTAGCGCCATCTGATCGAGAATAAAATTTTCTTGATTTTCGAGGCACGTTTTTTCCTTAGACTGTATCCATCTATTACGGAGTTATATCTATTTTTGATAATAATAAAACAGTTATGTAGCAAAATAAAATAATTTATTAAATTAATACACTATGGCAAGAATAAGAATACTAAAATATACTAGAAAAAGTAAGGTCTAGGCCGATAAAACGCGTGGTACGGATAATAGTGGAACCGTCGGTACGGATTCTGTATGAAATGTTTAGGGCCGAAGAATCGTCTGTGTGCCTTATGCTTTTGCCTTCGGAATATCGGCACCGGGACCCAGTTCGCTGCCACATCCATAATCTCATCTTCGTAGCCAACAGGCAAAGTTCTGTCGAAATTATTATCTTGAAACTCTGAAATATCTGTTATGTATACTTCAGTGGGTGGATCTTGAGCTATTTCGACTGGTGGGGGTACTAAATCCTCTTCAATCGTAATGCTAACTTCACCATTTCGCACGTCATCGTTGATCAATCCTGTATCAACAAATGGAACAACAGGGTCCTTTTGTTCCGTTTTGTTTAAAGTATCTTCATGTTTGGTTTCTGAGTCACTGGGCTCAGGTAGAGCCTTGTTATTATTATCCGATTGTATAGTATTTGCGAGTGCACCGACGAGTCCCAATGATAACAGTACAATCACCGCTTGCTTCATTTTTTCTGTGAAAATATAAATTGTTTGTGAACGCGGGCAATGTAAAATACACAATGGAAATATCTGTCGTCTGATAGTGCTTTTATTGCCAAAGATTTGGGTCGAAGAAAGGCGACCGTTACTGCCGACACCAATTTTGTGTTTGGGATAAACATTAGGGTTCTTAATAGAAAGTGATATGTTAGAAGTAAATAATGAGTCATTCTACGAATATCGAATGTCTCATCGCGACAACAACAGAATGCCTTTCTCATTGTGCGAAAGCTGGAGCATTTAACTTCTAGTCCCGCTAGTTCAATAGGGGGTATTACTGCAATGTTCTGCCACCAGAGTGCAGCACTAGCCCCTTTAGTAAATCATAGAGTAACTTATACATATATATTGTGCCATGATTGTGCCTTTAACAGTTTTTTGACAATCAGAGATAATAAAATATGACATTGATGCATTAAGGAGGTTTATTTACGGACCTGCCGGGAAACGCGAATCCGAAATTTCGCTATCTGCCTCTTTATCGCTCGAATATGCAAGAGTGACAGATTTTCTTGTTTCGCGATAGACCCTCAGAATGTAGTAGTGGCGCCCCCTACGCGTAATATAATATATCGCGTAATATTCCCTATTCCTGGTCGAACAGTTAAAAAGTTGGAATTTAATTCATTAAACAATTGAATATTTTTAAACCTATTGCACGAACAAAACGGAGTATAGGTACATATTTAGATACATACATACACAACATAATGTAGTATTACGCACATCGGACCTACTAAGGTCACCATAGTGGAAGGATCACCTCAGCTAATAGCCAAATAGCCAGTCTTTCTCCGGGAGTGATCCCTGAGAAAGTAGTCGCGTCCGAAACGTCGGAGGTATGTTTTAAAATTACCTTACCAAACGCAAACGCAACGTAATTTATATTTTAAGCCCCGTTCAGATATAATAGGGTCCAGAATACATAATACCAATGTCTACTTCACGCGCAGATTGACCAAGGAGCATACGCTGTCCTGTAATCCTGTTCCTGTTCTTAGTTCCTGCGATATTAACCAGATCATAGGATCTGTTAAAAACCCAAGTTCAAAAAGTTGCCAGAATTAGACAATGGAACCTTGACCGTAAACCGATGGCCAATTAGGTATAAGTAGTGAAATATTGAGTTATTCTTAAAAATCGGAATATACCTTAAGGTACTAATAAATAAATGATTTGATGAGTTGATTTGATAAGGTGCAAATGAATAAATGATTTAAAATGTAAAACCTACGCCATATCCGTTTCTATTTTGAGGACACGGCGCCCTCCGTCGGTTTTCAACACGAGCTTGTTTGTTGTGGCCGTTCCTGCGCTGCGCCCTCGCCTGCTCGCGAATCTCCTTAAACCTCTTCATCGCAAACCGTGGCATGAATGGATGCGCTTCTGCTGTCTCCATCATCTCTCCCACGGGCTCCACTTCAGTCAATTCTAGAGGCTTCGACTGAACCAACACGAAAATTATCGTGATTATCAGCAGCGCAAATAATTTGTAGGCCATTTAAGTATTTAAAAAAATTGCGTGATGCGCAACTGTTTTGAATAGCTACAGTGATTGCTGTTTCGTTGCAATCGTTGCAAGTCTACCACAGAGTAAGGACGAAGTCTGCTGAGTGTGAACACTAATCCAGGATTAATGCTCTTGGAGCATGCGATCATGTTTTATAGGGAGCTAACGTACGCGTGGTCGGGTGACACACTTGTGCATGATGTGCATTTGT
The DNA here is from genome assembly GCF_947568885.1 of Cydia strobilella. Taxonomy (NCBI): domain Eukaryota; kingdom Metazoa; phylum Arthropoda; class Insecta; order Lepidoptera; family Tortricidae; genus Cydia; species Cydia strobilella. Next base: position 7,925,965 of record NC_086052.1, read on the forward strand.
TTTTTTTTATGTGATAGCGATAGCAAACGAGCAGACGCGCGGATGTGTTTTCGGAAACGTCGGGTCATACGGCCATTCCAATTAACACGTCCGAGAAAAGCTCGTATGTGTAGGCCAGACCTAAATGCCTAACTATTATAACCGACTTACCTATGTAGGTACCAGTCCAGTGTCTTGGCATCAATATAACACAAAATATAATACTATGTTATGTGAGGTGTTATTTCTGTTTCTTCCTGTGTATTTTGTATCTTGTACCTACTTTTGTACTATATTTTTCTGGAAATGAAATTTTCTGTTAGGTTAAGTTTCTCGGCGCATTGGTGTTTGCTGTAATGCCGTTTAACCAGAATTGTATTAAATAAATAAATAAATAACCAGATTTCGATCTATAAATTGTATAAATACAGATGTCAAACACAATAAAAAAATCAACGATGATCAACTCTGGTCAACGTCGGACCCACATCCTTGGATTGCCGGTCCAATGCGTTACCAATGGATGGATGGATGGAGGGATGTGGGTTCGAGTCCCACGTTGACCAGAGTTGATCATCGTTGATTTTTTCATTGTGATTGACATCTGTATATACAATTTATAGATTGTAATAATGTGGTACGTCCCACAATAAAAAAAGAAAAAAATACGATTTCGATTGACTTGTCCATTTTGGGCAAAAAAATATCGACTGCTTAGTCCAAGATCTTTAAACTACTTTATGTATGGTCCAAAACTATGTATAGTAGAGATCGAGTGAAATGTTAGTACCTATAGTAAATAATGAGTCATTCCTACGGATGTCTCGTATCGAATGTCAGACTCAAGTCTCAACAACAGATTGCCTTTTAGTAGGAGATACGTTATATCTGGTCGACCTTCACCGATACGTGAAACTTATATTTTATGAAAGAAAATATGTTCCTGAACATAAAGAAATATGGTCAAGGCTATTTTTTAATATAGGTAGATAGGTATAATTACCTATTATTACAAAACGAAACATAATCGCCTAGGTAGCTAATTATAAGTTTGAAAATTACCTCCGACATTTCGGACCCGACGTTGTGCCCCCACGGGCCGTAACCACTCCCGGGGAAAGGCTGGCTATTTGGCTAGGATATAGGTATCGGTCGTACCGTACCTACGTGGGTTGGCCTGACGCTTGCACTAATACCTAACTATGTTATGACTTGGATTCCTCGTTGATGAGGCCCTAACCGTCTCGTCATTCGAAGTTGCAATATTTTTGAATTCAATGGATTTACGCTTTTTTAACAACAGGTACCTGTCGCTTATCTACACACTGCATCAATAAAATTTAAAACTTACGCCATATCCATAATTATCCATTTTGAGGACACGGCGCCCTCCGTCGGTTATCACCACGAGCTTGCGCGTTGTTGCCGTTCCTACGCTGCGCCTGCTCGCGTTTCTCTTTCAACCTCTTCATCGCAAATCGCGGCAGGAATGGATGCTGTGCTTCTGCTGTCTCCATCATCTCTGCAACTGGCTCCACCGCATATTGTTCAATAGGCTTCGACTGAACCATCACGAAAATTATCGTGATTATCAGCAACACAAATAATTTGTAGGCCATTTTAGTGTAACAAACTTGTGATGCGCAACTGTTTTAATAGCTACAGTGATTGCTGTTTCGTTGCAATCGTTGCAAGTCTACCACAGAGTAAGGACGAAGTCTGTTGAGTGTGAACACTAATGCAGGATTAATGCTCTCGGAGTATGCGATCATGTTTTATAGGGAGCTAACGTTCGCGTGGTCGGGTGACAAACATGTGCATTTGTTTGACGAGCGGATGTGTTTTCGGAAGCGTAGGTAACGGGTCATACGGCAATTTCCAATTAACACGTCCGAGAAACGCTCGTATGTGTAGGCCAGTCCTGATTACCTAATTATAATAACCGACTTACCTAGAGTCCGCCTAAGCTAACTGCACCGTGTTTGATAGCACAGTGTGAAAGTATTATTTAAAACGTCAAAGTTTCATAGAATTTTGACGTTTTAAATAACACTTTCACACTGTGCTATCAACCATGGTACAGAGTTAGCTTATTAGACGGACTCAGTATATATCAGTGCCTTGGCATCCATATAACTAGATTTCCATTGACTTGCCCATTTTGAGACAAAAAATATCGACTATTCTAAGGTATCTCAACTATAGTCCAAAAATGTACGTATACCTAATAGAGATCAAGTGAACTTTTCGGCTTGGAGTGAATAAAGTTCACCTAATATGAGCGGGAGCTCAACTACTTATTACAAAATATGAAAAAGAGGAAAACAACTTATTAGGTATTATCTTGTAAATAAAGGGTTTACTAGTTAGGTATGCATACATTTTATTTGGTTTAAGGTGGGGTAAAACTAATATACCTAGTTTATTTTGCTTGGGGCAAGACAAACAGTACCGTAAAACCTCCCCACTATAGTCCAAAAGCTGCCAACTATGGTCCAAATTTAACTCTAATATCTTCGTTCAGGTGTGACTTATATTTGATTTTTTAACTTGTAAGGCAAAATAGTTTTACAATGAGGATTCCATATAAGTGATAATCTTATCCCGGTGATAAAAATATTACTAAAAACTTATTACATGTTAAAATGTAATCACAGACTTTAGGGCAAAATAAAACTAAAATTTAAAGATTGGGTTTATTTAATAAAATCAACAAGTACTAGTAATTAGAGTTTAACTAGGTACCTACGAATACAAATCAACCGCATTAATTAAGGTACAGTAATAAATGTTCAATTTGTATAACTTTGGCATAATAACATTAATAAAATATTTACATAAAAATAATGATTAAATAAAGGGGTAATAATTGTTTTCCTATTGACCAAGCGTTAGCGAAGGTCTTCGTTTCAGCCTGGGCAAAAATGATATCGTATATGTATATGTCCGGATAGTCTCCTCTAGTTTAGTTTAGTTTTTTTGTTGTTTCGTTTTTTGGCACATGATCAAAATGGTAGCAATTGGCATCAATGACTTAAGTGCCAGTAGGGTCTATGGCACTTAAGACCATTGTGATACGCTGTGAAAATGCTTAACGAAGTAAATATTTTTTTATTATTTTAGCATTGTTTAAGCTTATGAAACTTACTTATATTTGGTAAATAATCGATTTGTATTTGTATTATATATAGAGAGGTTTACAACTCACAGAGCCACTTAGTTTTATCAAAACATTTTATTCTCATCCTAATACAATTAAATACTTAATAATAAACGAAGTAAAGATAAGAACAAGTAAAGATAAGATACCTAACGATTTCTGCTCGAATGTAATAAAAGTAATCCCGTACAATAGTAAGCCCAATCCATAACCCACAGATATTGTATTTATCGGTTTTTGGTAACGTTACTGGGAATAATGGGAATTTACTGGTAAATTTCGCAAATGGGAAAGATTTAGATATTTATTCTCATAATATAAAATTACAGTATAAATGGTGCTAAACTAATCTACATGATTTTATATTATGATGGTCTTTATCATTAATATTTACATAATATTATTTTATTAAATTAATTGAATACCTGGAACCTAAACAGTAATTTACTACCGCGGCACAACACTATGGACAATATTTTTTTCTTTTAGGAACGAAGAACACGCGACGGCCTTTGATAAAAAGCATTGCACAACCCCGCGTAGCCCCGTACGTGGTACACTGTGTCTCAGATCATCCATGAAACCAAACATCGCCGCTGATTTTCTGAAATCGTTAACATTCGTATAAGGTACCCGGACAAATTTTAAACTGCTGTTAAGGGTACCTGTCATTACTTCTTCATCTGTAGCTTCCGGTAGCGAATACACGAAGGAAAAAAACATGTTCTCATTTTTCTTCAGCAAGTAAGAAAGGTTGTACTTAGTGAAAGGTATGAAATATTTGTTGACAATCATATGGCGAAGATGTCGATCAAATAAGGACGGATTGCTAACTCCATACCTTCCGAAATTAAAAGTCCTGGATATTTCTCGTCTGACGCAAACGCGGCCACGAGAGATTGCTGGATCACGTAGCCAGTCGTCAAAGTAAGTTTCCGGCCAATTCGGTTCTAGCTCTTCCCATGTTTTAGATAACAACATCCAGCCCAACCCTGGAAAGAAGTCCGTTCGATGAAGCAGCTCTGTTTCGCTAATATCCACCAGATCCTTCTTGAAATTATCGTTCCATGCTGACACGCACCAGATTGTGGGATCTTGGTACAATAGTGGATAAGTGCCGCGCAGATACTCGTAGAAGTCAGGTGAAATGTCCAAGTCATCTTCTAGAATTATGACAGCCTTGTGCTGTAGCGTTCTGAAGACGTGGTTAAGCGCAAACCTGTAATGTGGAGCGATCTTGTAATACCCCTTTAAATGAGCCGAGACATTATCTCCCGGAATATCCGATTGATCTGGCTGCTCGACGAACGTGATAGTAGGATCGAAGTCTGCAAAATATTTAATTATTTCGCGCGTTTCTTCGTGGCGGTAGTCTTGACTCACAATTATAGGATAACTGCTATTGTCTGGTCTATATCTGACCAGGCTCTCCAGGCATCGCTTTAAGTACGGTCTATTGCATGCCATCACCAAGACTGGTAGAAAATCGTTTCTAATATCTACCTACATATTTTTTCTTTTGTTTGAAAGCAAAAATAACAATAACACTAGCATGAAAATTAAACACACCGAATTAAATTTTCGCCAATTTCGACGCATCTTGATCACAGTAAAAAATATAAGATGTACATCATGTCTCAAGCGAAAATATGTAGCGAGACCCGAAACAATGTTATGTCCAAAATGTTATTATGTAGCTCACTACTACGGCAAAGTACAGGCATGTTTTTACGTTGGCAAATATTATGAACATACACATATGCCTCCTGGCTACCTCATATGCGTTTCGATCAATATTTTACGAGCGTATGGGTAACTATACCTACCTACTTTTATCGTGAACTGAGTGGTAACGGCTGAGAAACTACCGAATAAATGGAATATCCAAGTGATAATGGCTTGGCTCGACTCCAACTTGCTAACATTAAACGTCCAGAAGACCAAATATCTATGTTTCTCGATCGATTCCAGAGGTCAACCTCACGATGGATTTTATATTACGGTTAGACATCAGAATGACGTGCTGTCCGGGTCCTCCAATTTCAGCAGCGCTAGCTTCTTAGAGCGTTCAAACACCATGCGATACCTTGGTGTAATGGTCGATATTCACCTGACTTGGCGGCAGCACATCGAGTCAATTAAAAGCCGTGTTCGTAAGCTCATGTTTGTCTTTCGCACGTTAAGAAATATTGCATATCCTGAACTGTTGAGGACAGTTTACTTCGCTCTTTGTGAATCCGTGCTATGTTACTGCAATTCAGTGTGGGGAGGGGCGGCAAAGACGCACCTCATTACTTTAGAAAGAGCTCAAAGGTCCCTTCTCAAAGTGATTTACCGGAAACCATCACGGTACAGTACTAAAGAACTATACACGCTCGCCAATGTTCTTTCGGTTCGCCAATTATACCTTAGGAAAATCATGTATAATTATGGAAAACTGCATGACAAGATTTTTGAAGCAGATACAAGACGCCGTCAGCGCTGGAAAACCACAAAAACGCGTACAAAATTTGCCCAAAGATTTCACCCCTTCATTTCAGCTTTAGTTATGAAATCATTCTGTAAACTCGTACATCCAATAAAGAAACCTCCTAGCAAACGGTATCTAACTAAGTGGCTTAGTCAACTGGATTACCACGACACTGAATTCCTCCTAAACGTGTTAAAATAATTAAATATTTATATATTACATTCACATCACATATGTTAAATTTTTTATACATTTTTATAAAAATAATAATAATTAAGAAGTATAATTATCCTCTTATTATAAACTTTTTAGTATGCATTTTTACACACTAACACACACACGCACACGCACACACACACACACACACACGCACACACGCACGCACACACACACACACACACACACACACACATACACACATACACACACACACACACACACACACACACACACACACACACACACATACATACATACAAACAAACACTCGCTCACACGCAGCAACATATATGTTAAAGTATGCACAGCTATCTGTAAGTTTCAAAGTAACTCTCTGTACAATTTGTACCAATATATACCTAGATTAAGAAACTAGTATAACGAAACTGGGTCCTGTAACACAGGGTTTCCTAGCTCAGGACACAGGGTCGTGATTTATTGTATACTCAAATTTGCACAATAAACTTTTTTCATTTTTTTTTTTTTTCATTTTTCATAAGGAACCGACCATGTACGAGTTGTAGTTAGTTTTGGTAGTACCTACGCCTACACAAGTACACAGTACACAGATACTCATACTACCAGATGAGCATGCTACCGTAACTAATATTACTAATGACAACATTAGCAAAAACCACATTGTCGGATGCTTCAAACACGGACTTCGAAGGGCAGGATTTACCCAGCAGTGTCGTATGTTGTTTATGTTAATCCAGAGTTCCAAGCGCGGACTATGCATTAAGCCCGAATGCGATGCCTCACATGTTTCCAGTGCCAAGGCTCCGATAAAGATGATTCATTTCAGTTTCTCAATGTAAATATTTAGCTATAAACAGCAATAAACCTCTGAAACATAGCTGGACTTCTCTGAATAGGTGTTAATCTCGGTTTGTTTACCCGGGCTTGAAATGTATAGGGGTATTTATAAAACAGTCATGTACAGTCATCGACAAAAATATGTCAAACATACTTAGATACATAATTATCGTCGTATATGCTGCAAAACCCTCCGATTAAGATAGAGATAAAATTTATAATCTTTGTTTCTTCAGAAAAAGGAGAGCGGTAGGAAAGGGCGAGCAAGATGCCATGTACGCTTCAATGCAAATCAGGTTGATTTCAGTAGAAAGAAAGGCAGAAGGTTTCCATCTTGCCCTCATGTTGTGGGCATAGAAAAATTTACTGGCTTCTAAACTAAAGGTAAATTTTCCATCTTGCTCACTGTTCCCCTATATTCTTTTATTTAGTGCAATCATTTATCACCAAAGAGTCTTTGATTGTTAAACACGATCTATGTTATCTCTTCGCCTACAATTAATTTAAAATTAAACCACATAATAGTACTTAGTACATTTTTTAAAGAGCCAATGCAATATCTATTGAAAGACTCGGCAAAAACTTTTTGTACCTGTCAGCATCAGCACAACAAATGACCAACAAATACGCTCTTTTCTTTAAACATCCAACTAGGAATGCATATAGTTTCGCCATGTCAGTCTGTCTGTCTGTCCATCCGAGGCGTTGCTCCGTGATCGTACGATATTTATTTTGGTTTAAACTGAATATTTTCGGAAATAATCACAAAAAATATGTGCCCTCTAACTTTTGAACCATAGGTCCAAAGATATGAAAAAAAAAGTAGAGCTTAATCAAAACATTCGATGAAAACTATGCAAACGTCAACGCTTAAGCCGTTTATAGGGTTCCGTACCCAAAGGGTAAAAACAGGACCCTATTACTAAGACTCCGCTGTCCGTCTGTCCGTCTGTCTGTCTGTCTGTCTGTCTGTCACCAGGCTGTATCTCTTGAACCGTGATAGCTAGACTGTTGAAATTTTCACAGATGATGTATTTCTGTTGCCGCTATAACAACAAATACTAAAAACAGAATAATATAAATATTTAAATGGGGCTCCCATACAACAAACGTGATTTTTTTGCTGTTTTTTTCCGTAATGGTACGGAACCCTTCGTGCGCGAGTCCGACTCGCACTTGGCAGGTTTTTTTGAGTTATCGCAAAACTCTTACTTTCTTAGTAAAAAGACGTACATACCTACATAAATACAAAGCGCTGAGAAGGTATTCCCTTTTGCTTGTTAAGGGGCCAACTGACTATCAGTCCGCCGGACGATATCGGCCTGTCAGTTGTTCGGAACTGTCAAATTTCTGTTCTAACTGACAGGCCGATATCGTCCGGCGGACTGATAGTCAGTGGGCCCCTTTATGTACATGCTACTTACTAATAACTCCCGTTCAAGGCTGCCTATTTATTGTGATGGATGGGTAACTACGGAACCCTACACTGAGCATGGCCCGACATTCTCTTGGCCGGGTTTTAGTGTACCGTAGCTTAAATGGCAAAAATAAACCCTTATAGTTTCGTCATGTCCATATGTCACAGGGATTTTACTCGAAAACTATGTATAATGAAATTGTGAACATAGGTGTATTAACAACAACTTTAAGGTTTCTAATAAAAGTTTTTGGATTAAACGAATACCTACTTTTTAAAATAATAGCTTTGAAAGTCCAAAAAATGCCTGAAAAATACGAGAAATAATACACACATACATAACCTAAAACTCGCATTTATTATAGCTACGTGGTTTGGAATACTTTTAGTAAAATAAAATAGCCCGTCCATCCCCATATAAATAGATACCGTAAACTACTACTTAAATATAATATTAATTATATCCCTACTTTCATTTCTCAGGAGTGAGGAGACCTAGTGTGACCTAGTAAATAAACGTGTGCATCGGGCACTGATACGCAATGAAATGCACGTCATAATAATATTAATATCTACCAGTCACATGCTGCATGTAACTCTAAGATAAAGTTTCCATTACTTACGTATTATTTTCCCTTGCTAATCATTTGCCAAACTTTTGCAAGTAAGTACCTAAAAAAAAGATACCCGTAAGAAGGTATTCTAACACTTGCCTACCTTCTATTACCATTTTCTAGAGGCTCTTTGATTAGAGAAAATAATAGAATGTAGCGACAAAAGGGACACAAGATTTGTAAAAAAGTTACATTATTAATTTTCTGTTTCTGTCTGATGTTTCCTACAACAAAGAACAATTGGTAAAAATAACAAATAATATTTCGAACAGAGGTATCAAGAACTCATTAGAAAAAGCAAGTCGGGGTTCGAACCTACGACCTTCCGTCGAAAGCCGCACGGCACGTCTCACCGAGTCACCGCTAGGTCAACAGCGTGCAGCGGTGCGCTCGGCAATTAGGTAACATTATCAGCTGCAAAGAAATCAACGCAATCTGACAATCACGTACTTGAGATAACCTCTAGACTTAAGTATCAAAGTTATCAGAAACGTGTTATGAGTTAGACAGGGGGATATTAAGAAATACCTAGTTTAATCTAAAGATTAAACACAACACACATTTGTGTTAAAACACAATAGAAACCGGCCAAGCATGTCGGACCACGCTCAGTGTAGGGTTCTGTAGTTGCCCTTCCATCAAAATAAGCTAAACTGGAGCTATGTATCTTAGAATATTGTTAACGAAGGGATGAAATGATGTCTGGTGCCTTTCATCCGAGTTAACCATAACCACTCTACTTTTCATATCGAATACGAGGAAACCAAAAAGATTAGGCAAAAATAGACGTGACATGATTTTTTTCCTTAGGACTTACTTTCAGTCGGAGACTGCATGTCTGGTCATAATTAACCCATAGCGAAAAACATAAAATTATTAATCTTTAAAATAATGTCCTATAATATTTGTTAATTAATTAATCGCAATATTTAAGAAAAAACACATATTTTAGGAAACTGCAGTAATTTTAAAATGATTGGTTAATTAAAGTATGAAAATCAGCGAGATTGCCTCTAACTTTTTAAAGTTTTACTTTTTCGTTCTGTCTAATACTGCCAATATTAGTAAACGGCATTACTCATACAGCCAATGAAACTGTTTTAGAGAAATTAAATATGAAATAAAAATTGAATGCGTAAAATAAACAATTTTTGACAACAAACGATATCGTTCGCAGGGCGATGGTGTCGGCAAACCTGCCGTGCGTGTTGGAGCCCCAGGGTCTTAGTCGGACGGACGGGAAGCGGCCTGACGGTCTCACCCTTGTTCCTTGGGCTAAGGGGCGGAGTCTGCTGTGGGATGCTACATGTGTGAGCACATTTGCGGCGTCACATCTTGCACAGACTACACGTGCGGCTGGGGGGGCTGCAGAGAATGCGGCGAGACAAAAACATGCCAAGTACTCAAACTTAAAGCCGGTTTATGATTTTGTCCCTCTTGCTGTTGAGTCAGCTGGGCCTTGGTGTTCCGAGGCGAAGGGTTTTGTGAGGGATCTGGGTAGGCGCTTGCGGGATAGGGGTTGTGATCCTAGGTCTGGTGCGTACCTGGTCCAACGTATATCTTTGGCGGTTCAGCGGGGGAACGCCGCTGGTATTATGGGGACGTTTGGGCCGGGTACTTACCGGGTTAGGGTTTAGGTTTGCTCTTTTGTTATTATTATTGTACTCATAATTTTTTCTTTGTTTTCAATCAATGTTGACGATGCGTGTTGCAGATAACTTACGTGTAAACGAACGTTCTGTTTTAACGAAACCTGAGGTGGATGTGCTTATTGTAATGTGACGAAGCCTGCGCTGTGGATCTGATGGTATGCCTTTTTGTTTTTTTTGGTTAATAAATCATTTAGTGGATATTATTTTGTTGGCTAATAAATAACTAACAATTTTTATCTTACATTTTACTTTATGTACATGAATAATGCCAAATAACACGACATTAAAAATCTGTACTCGTAAGTCGTCATAAACGTTTAGCTGTGGCTGAAGTTTCAAAAATATGTGTACGCTCTTACACCTTAGACAATAAAGTCGTGTTCACATATTTTTGAGCCATTTGTCTGGATCGATATTTTTGCCTTCGACTGTAGGTACGTCTGTAGGTATGAAGGGGATACTTTTTGCGATAACTCAAAAACGGCTAAACTGATCATATTCGCTATAATTTTCATTGAATGCCTTTCTTAAGCTCTATTTCCACGGCTCAAAAGTTAGAAGGGGAGGACAAATTTTTTTAGGGTTCCGTACCTCAAAAGGCAAAAATGGAACCCTTATAGGATCACGCTCGTGCGTCTGTCTGTCTATCTGTCTGTCCGTCGGTCACAGCCCATTTTCTCCAAAACTGCTCGAGTTACTCGACCAATTAAGTTGAAATTTGCTACACATATGTAAGTTTGTAACCCAAAGACGGACATGTAACGTAAACAAATGAATTTTAAACATGGGGGCCACTTTTGAAAAATAGTTTCTCAAGCTATTATCGTGTTACATACACCCGTATCGTGTTATCGTATGTATATTATTAGTTGGGTATAATTTTAAATGACACCCAGAGTACGACTAGTTCTTTATTCCTTGACAAGTCAACAGCCAAAAGCCAGTGATCCCAAGTGACCGCTGCTTATATAACTTTACAGAATGAAAAACTGGTTTGAATGAATGATGGAATGATGTCACTTGAACATCAATCACATTACTAATTATTTAAATTACGAGTTTTATAAATTGAAAATGATAATTAACGTCATCTGAATTATTTAATTCTGACAACACTAACGGCAAGTGACATCATTCGACATAATAACAACGAGATAACAACAAACTTAATAATATTTATCTTATAAATAACACTATATATATAGTCCTCCGTGTCGTGTCCGACAACGGCGACCTTTACAAAATCCTCTGATGGGCACGTATATGGCTCGCAAAACCGGAATTTGTTTTAAATATCCGGTCGCACTGTGCAAAATAAAGCTTCCTTGCACAATAAAGCTTATCGTAAGTATCGTGTAAATAAAAGAGCTCAAATATATATATTTTTTGTAATTTTAAAATAAATAATTCAGAAGTTATTTAAGAAAATAGCCAAAAAATTACCCCCCCCCCCCCCCCCTTTATCTCCCGAAACTACTGGGTCTAAAGTTTTGAAAAAAAAATACACAAAATAGTTCTTTACCTATAGATGACAGGAAAACCTATTAGAAATGTGCAGTCAAGCGCGAGTCGAACTTAATTACTTAGTTTTTGATCCGACCTTACGGGTTTTTAAAGTCACGTTTCACATAAAAAAATACATTGTTAAAAATTGTGTAAAATTGGAACGCGAGTCCGACTCGCAGTTGGCCAGTTTTTTTTTCTTTCGGAGCGATTAGTTCCGAAAATATTTTCTTTATAAAAAATGTTTGTTAAAGACCCCTATTCGTTTTGAAAGACCTATCCAACGATACTCCACACTATAGGGTTGAAGCCAAAAAAAATACACCCCCATTTTACGAGTAGGGGAGCTAACATAAAAAAATTTTTTTTAGATTTTATTGTACGACTGTCGCATTATTGATTTATATATCCTTGCCAAATTCCAGCTTTCTAGCACTAACGATTACAGAGCAAAGACTCGGACAGACAGACAGACGGACATAGCGAAACTATAAGGGTTGAGTTGACTACGGAACCCTAAAAAACGACTTCAAAAACTTACTCTCAATAAAATTCAGTCTCAACTCAAGCTTGTAGCTGCGTTCGACAGCAAACCAGACAAACTTGATCGCACCATTTCGGGCTCCTTAGCAAAAACGGGACTCAGTTTCGTCTTGTCCGTCCGTATGTCACAGCCATTTTACTCTCTATCTATAACATGTATAACAATGTAGGTGAATTTTACAATGTAGGTGAATTTCGTCAGTCGCTGCTTAGTTTATGAAATTAAGTGCGGGGTAAAAAGGTGCAGAACACTGCTTTATTAAAAAAAAAGCTTTTATTTCTCGTATTATTCGTTAATAGTTTATGCGTGGTTGGAGTCCGAGACGCTCTTGGCTTTGCTGTTTTGCAGTCTCATCGTGCAATCAAATGGCACGGCGGAATTTTTTTGTTACATCCAGTTATTATTAGCTGCTTGGGCTGCTTGTGTATCAAGAACTGTAATGTATGTATTAAAGGTTTTAAAGTCATCTCATTAACTTAATAATTCCTTTAGCGGATCGGTCTCATCATTAGAATTTAGCCTTGAGCATAATATAGTTGTTTAGAATATTGATATGTTTTGAATTTTGAAATAAAATTATATCGCGTATAATCAATTTTAAATACATATTACATACGTTTCGAGCACTCCGGGTAGACCGTCTACCCGTGGTCCGTGGTCATTCATTATACGCAATATTAATCCGTTTACCTACAGCACAGAATATATCATAGCCTACAGAATTTTAAGTTTTTCATTTTGATAATCTGGTTTGGTGTTCGGTAGACTCTTCGACATAAAGTGAGGACTGCGTGTCATTTCATTGCCAAAGTTCTTCGTGAATCACGTTTATATTTTTCTTAAATTTTAGTTAGGTTCTTTATATGTAGGTAACGATGTAGTATGTAGGTATATGTGGTGTGATAGCATATCCGACCTCAAGTTAATCCCATCATGTCGCCCGGTGAGTCCGGTCCTACTGATTTTAATATTTTTAATAGGTAAGTAAAATAACCTTCAGTTGTACTCAGATAATGGATTAGGTTACCGGGTATCATCAGTCAGTCATATCAGTTGTCAGGTCGGGTGCAATCATTTCCTTTTAAATTTACTCGCATAGGTAATGTAGCGTTATGATGGTGAAATCGAATCTTTCCGACATTACAGTCTAAGGTAATATAAATATGATGTGTAATATTATTACATTTAAGATGTTTTATGGGAGTAAGAAACAAAAATGCAATACGAATATAATATCAATTCAATAACTATCTACGCAAATCGTGCGAGCTCACACAATTAAGATATTGAAATTGTATAATCGTCAAATGCGTATTCGAGAATGAGGCCCCAGGAACGTATTCAGGAACATATAATATAACAATTTGCTTTCAATGCATAATAAGAGCGAAGCCAGTAGCCAGTGCGATAAAAACACCAATGCCAGTGAAATGTGTTTGCTATTACATCGAAATCACTGTTTTCAGTTTTTTCACATTTCTAACATCTTTGAGCTCGCTCAAGGACGCTATTATTAAGAACGGATTGAAACGAGCATTCCGACTACAAATACCGCCCCCGAACTAACATTCTTCTGTTATGCTCAAATACGGCAAACAAATCGCGTGTGTTGTATTGGAGCCCCACTTAAATATTGATTTTATTTTGTTTTTAGCATTTGTTGTTAAAGCGGCAACATAAATACATCATCAACCATCAACATTCATCTGTTATGCTCAAATAAAAATGAGATCAATAGATAATATTGCAGTACTTACAATTAGAGCAGATTCAGAGGTTTAAGCGCAGCCTATCTATATAGAACGTTCGCTGATTTCTTCTAATAGTAGAGTGGCCGAACAGGCTTTTCGCTCATGTCGACTCGGACATGGGTATACAGGGCCTGACTTAGAGTTCCGACCGCCCTAGACCAACTATGTATATCCGCCCCCCGCTTGTCTCAACTCAGAGCCGCCGCCGCGCCCCCTTGCGCGCCCCCTTGGTCCTTGCGCCCTAGGCTTTAGCCTTTTTAGCCTGTGGGTAAATCAGGCCCTGTGGGTATATTTGATATCAGTACACTCAGTATGATGTCCTGAACACAAATATATGAGATGACAAGCGCGAACGTGGTGGGGGTAGTTACTGTGACGTCATAAAGTCGGCAGTACAAAGTTTTTACTTTTTTTGTTTTAAACATACCATGTGGGGTACCATATGAAAGGGCTTTATGAGTTGTTTATGACTTGGTCTAACAAATTATTAGAAAACGTTCTAAAATTTCACAATCCACAGTTGACTGCTTTAAATTGAAAATTTACCGCCACTTTCGCGCTTGTCATCTCATATATTTGTGTTCAGGACATCATACTGTATGCATGCACTAGCTGATACTAAATATACCCATGTCCGAGATGACATGAGCAAAAAACGATTTCTAGAAGTCTTCTAGACAAAAAACCTACTCTATAATGTCGAATATCTCAAACAGCCAGTATTAATATATCAACGCAACCTATAATTAAAAACGCAGGAATATTACCGACACCTTAGTAATTATCTATGCTTTATTTAAAATGTCTAATATATGTATGTAGGTGCTAAGCTAATAGTAACTAAGAGTCACTTCCTAGTTCCCGAGTTCCTGACAGTTATTCTAGACGTGGAAATTTAATCGTGGTCGTTTACAATGATTATATGCTCAGGGTGGTTAAGTTTACAAGGTCCATCGGATAATCATAATCAATTTATTAATAATAAAAATAAATAGTATTACCTACTCATGAAGCTTTCTTAATAGAGTCAAACCAAGAAAAGTCTGCAGAGATTTTGACAGCACACGCAGTGCAGGTGTTATTTTAAACACCAAACTTCTATGAAATTATGACGTATAAATAACACTGGCACTGCGTGTGCTGTCAAAATCTCACTTTTCTTGGTCAACTAAAAATGTGACGTTTTCAACCAAAAGGTACCACATTGTCGCTTGTCGATAAGGTTGATTTCAAATTAAAGCTATATGGAAATAGCGCCTTATTGACAACCGACAATAAGTACCCTTTTGATTGAGAATGGCACAAATATAGGTACTTACATTACGGTCGAGCGATTCTTAAAATTTCGATTATTGCAGTGGAATAGGTACCACTTAAACTACTTGAAGTGTGTGATGTTTTTTAAGTTTTTGGGGAAAAAATTATAAATTCTAGGAATATTTTTTTAGCTCTCTACCAGCGCATAATAAAGTTTTTAGTTTTAAATATTTATAAAAATATTTTTCTTTTTTATTTCTTTCCCGTCACGTAACAATGGTGTTCCGGACCTTTGGGAGGAGTGCGCGGAGCCGAAGCCAACACGTAGAGCCCCTTTTGACACTTTAATGAAATGTAAGGGGTACACCGAGCGGAGCGGACCTTCCTCGTGTCATGGGCCGCACGCAGAGGCAGCACCCGCCAGGGTGTAAGGATTATTGAGAGTTAATGGAATCTAAAATGAACTAGGTTATTGGGTGAAAGCGATGGACTAACTACCTATGTACCGTACCTATGCTATGGAGCTATGGGATAAAAAACCGGACGCCTGCCTAATAAAACGATATGCAATTTTATTACTGGCAGATGGTGACTCGCCTTCACAAGAAGGGCCCCCACAAAAAGCGACATCTAAGATGGCTCAAGGGCAACACCGGTGTGAGCGGCTCAGGGGTGTCAAGAGGTGTGCGCCGCTTTCTACCCAGTGGCTGCTAACTTTTTAATACAGTTGCGAAAAAATAAGAAAAGCAACAAGTAAGGAATGGAATTCGAAACTTTTATATTATTAATTCTGTGCCACTGACATCATTGACATTTTTTTTTTAACATTTATGGCCATCATTGACATTATGAAGAGGTGTTTTTCTAGCTTTTATTCGACTAGAATAGATTTTGTTATTATTATTGAACCCACATCCATGAAAGTTTTTTTTTTCAAATGCATGTTCTATAAGACAGAAACAATTGTAAATATTAAAACATTGTACTATTTTTACCTAAATATCGTTATTTACGATTATTTGTGTATCGTATATTTATAAAAACAATATCGAATGTTGCCTTTGAAAACTTAAAACATTCTTGCAGTAAGAAAATACGCCTCTTCTTTGACAGGCGTTCCGTTCCATTCAGACAACTTATTAAGAACGGTTTTTCAACATTAAAAAATAAACGTGTTATATAATACTTATAATGATGAAGAGGTAAGTAATAAAATATGAAATATGCATATTTTCCGTGTTCTTACATAACAGTAGGTTTTTATGTTGATTACGACGTTTTAAGGAAACTAAAATTAACACTCATCAATAAGTAGTCATGAATTGGAACAAGTAAAAATTTAAAAAAATTGGAAAAGTAAAATGCACTAGTTCGCGAAAACCAACTTTCCGCACGCTAAACAGCCACGAAAAGTAGCACTTTTTGAGCAACTGTATTAAAAACTTTTTTTTTTTAGTAAAGAAGGAAGTTCGAATTGCCTAACTAGTTGAAAAAATAACTTTAAGATCAATTTATACAAGTAGTACATTTTCTGACATGTTTAAAATAGACCTTTTATTTCACATTTTTAAATGAATATTTAATGCCTTAAAATAATATTTAATGTTACGTACGCGCTGTTACACGCCGCGCGCGTTTGCCGAAAATGAGGAGGAGGGCTGTGCTCAGCGTTGAATAAAATAGTTATTTGTTATACAAGGGTGCAAAGTTGTATTTTACCCGCGAGTGTAGAATTGAAACACGAGCAAGCGAAAGGATTCTATAGGTGAACCACGAGCGAAGCGAGTGGTTCTAAAATAGAATCCTGAGCGTGGCGAGTGTTTCAACACACGAGAAGTAAAATACATTTGCGCCCGTGTGTAACACAAAACTTTTCACCTCACTATAGCGAGGAAAGTGCAACATCCACAGGCGTTAGATCATCTTCATCGCTGGAATCACTCATTTCTTTACGATATTATAACAGAAAACTCTGGAAGTTGTGTATTTTTACGCGAGTCGGTGAGAAAAGGTTTTAAGTAAAAAAATTGTTGACAATGTTGACATTTCTGATGTATGAAATGTCAACGATGCGTTTTAAATTGCATCGACTCAACTTGTGCGTTCAGAATTATATTTAACATCATTATAAAAAAACAAACGTTTCTTATGGAATTTTCAGGTTTATGACTTAAAATCATTAAATAAAGCTAAATTTGGTATTTTTTATTAGATTCTCAAACCATTTATTTAATGATAATTAATATCGAACGAACCATTATCATGAGCGTTTTACGTTTTGTTATCTGTCAAGCTACTTAAACACGCTCCATCCAAGGTCAAATTACTTTCCCCACTAGTGGATAAAACGCGTTTTTCCCCGCTTGTATTGAAGGATAAACGACAACTTTCCGAGCTAGTGAGGGGAAATAGTAGATTGTGTCACAAGGGAGCAAAATGACATATTTACGGCGAGGGCGTACTATTGAATCCTAAACGAAGCGAAGGATTCTATAATAGAATCCCGAGAGTAGCGAGGGATTCTAAAGTAGAATCCTGAGCGTAGTGAGGGATTCAAGTATGTTACGCCCAAGATGGAAATAATTTTGCTACCATGTGACACATACTGCTTTTCACATCACCTATAGGTATATATGCTATGAGGTAATTATGAGGTATAAAAATATTATTAAAGCTTTAAAAATAATGTGCAAAAAAATGTAAAAATAGTGTCCTAGAACAGAAAAGTGTTATTGTGATCCCTCCTAGCAGGGAAGAAAAGTGCCACTTTGATCCCTCCTAGCAGGGAAGAAAAACCCCTTTTTCGAATTGGTGATGTGAAAAGAATATTAAATACCTAATGGAGATACAGTTCTGCAAGTCAGGACGTTTTCATTGGAAATATCCTCCTCTTTAATAATATATAATTTTGATTTCTTAAATTTTAATACTTTTTGAGATATTGGGTAAATAAATAATATCTCTTTTTTTTTTCCCCTTTTTTGATAATAACTTTGTTTTTTTTTTAATGTAGGTATAACTTATGACCAGACTAATAGTGTAAATATAAATGTAAGTAGGTATGGTTATGGCTTTTCAGGGTTCCGTACCCAAAGAGTATAAACGGGACCCTATTACTAACACTTCACTGTCCGTCTGTCTGTCACTAGGCTGTATCTCATGAACCGTGATCTGTGATAGCTAGACAGTTGAAATTTTCACATATGATGTATTTCTGTTGCCGCTATAACAACAAATACTAAAAAGTACGGAACCCTCGGTGGGCGAGTCTGACTCGTACTTGTCCGATTTTTAGAATTATACAAATAAAAATACCTACCTAACCCACAATAACTGTCAGCAACGGCACCGCGATTGGAGACAATTTGCATAAGGACCAAAACAACGTACAAAGCGGAAATTTAAAACAGGTATACAGTTAACTGATGTAAGTTTATGTTGACAGTTGAAGGTCAGCTTATTTCGCGGGCCCATTGATTAGCAATGGCCGCCAGGGTGACGTCACATCAGCCGTGGTGCCTGAGTTATTCGTGGCTTGCCAATCACAAGTGAATTGAATATCCAGGGAAGTCAATTTATCTGTGACCCCGAGATCCGTTACAGCTATGCGTAATCGGGAAGCGTATTATACTGGCTATGTCCGAGCATTTGATCGCCTACGCTGCTGACGATGGGAGTAACACCCTTAGTGTGCATGGTATCGTATGGCATCGACAGCCAGTATGCCAGTAAGCGCTCCATAGTAGCCGCGACGGACGCGCCGCGACCCACCCGCCATCGCCACGCCATATCGATCGCGTCTAGTCAACAATCTCAGTATTCTCAGTGTAAATCGCGATAATATTGTTTTCGTCACTGGCAATACCTACGCATGGTTTACACTTAAAATGAAAAGCAGCTAGTGAAAGTTGTTAAACAGTTTGGAACGCTTCTCAAAGTTGATTAGAACGCCAAAATGAAGGATAATAAAAAGCTCGAGTAAGTTGATTTGAATTGGGAAAAGTATGAAACTAAGTATCTATTCCTGAAGAATTGTGACAGTAAAGAAAAACATTCGCATTATATTTATGAATGGAATAAACATATGTATAAATATTGTTGAACTTGACACACTAAATTGCCTTAGACAAGTGGCAGTTTGTTTAACCAACTTCACACTGATCAAAGATCATCATCTGTCATCAACTCTTCACACACGTGGGTACACGCAATATCAAAGCCAGTATTAGATGTTTCTTATTTGGTATGCAATTTTCTAATTCACCTAGGTACCCTAACGAGCATATTTGCCGATGGATTTTTTGTACAAACGCATAAAAAAAAAATATAAACGAAATATCGGAGATTACACCAAATTACAAATTAATATAAACATCAAATTTCACACCTGAATAGGTAAAAAATAGTTGAAAGATGGTTATTCAACAAATGAAATAAAGAACAAACGATTGTTAAATTTAAAACAGGTATGTTATGTACTTTCACTATAGGCACACAATGCTTAGTGCTTGCATTATTATGCAACTCTATTACCTCTATTCTCTATTGACTGGACTGGTTTAAGCCAGTGAAAAGAAAACACCTATCTTATTTTTGATTTGAAGGCCTCTTAACCTAGCTAGTCGATACTGTCGATTCGATACAGTTTCATCTTATAATAGGCCCCCGAAAAACGTCAAAAAGCGTCGTTTCAAACCACGTACGAGTATGAATTCTTAAATAATTAATTAATGAAAATAAAGTTTAGAAACTGATAAAAACACAATATTTTACGTATTTAATTGTACAATTAAAATAATGAATTTAAAAAAATACACAATTTATCACGCAAAATAAATATTTCTACTTTTAACAATCTCTACTATAGTCAATTACTTATAGTGTGCTATATAGTCTACATTGCTGACAAATAGTAAGTATCCGCAAATCGGACCGTATTTTACAGTTTTTTTTTACAAAAAAAAGTTGTCGATTGATGTCAACTGATTGATGTTCGTTATTTCTATATTATTCTACTGAAATTTATTACGTTTTCTTTTTGTGTTTGATTGCGATAATTAAACTTAATTGCTAGAATATCTTAAGAAAACATGAGTGAATAGGTAAGTGATGAAGAAGGATTACATTTTTCAGCTTGTCTATAATATGTTCTCATCTCACTGCTGTGAATGCTGAGGTGAAAAGTTGTGTGTACTACACGAGATAAAAGTTACAGTCATCTCGTGCGCTTTTGAGTCCCTTATTACGATCAAGATTTTAAATTAGATTCACTCGCTGCACTCGTGAATCTATTATAGAATCTTTCGCTTGCACGGGACTCAAAATAAGCATTCGAAGAAATATTAATTTTGCTCTCTTGTTGTACAAATAACTAATATTTATTTGTAATGTTCGAGGACAGTGGGATTTTATTTTTCAAAATCAATATAATTTAAAATGTAACCCTTTTACTCCTACCCCTTTCCTTCATATTGTCCACCTGCAACCTGAATTTGATAATTTTATATAAGTATCTTTTTTAATTCCTCTATGGAGCTTAAATGGCACACAAACGTTTTACTTTTAAGATATCCCCGAGGAAAATACATTGGGAACAAATCTAAGCCGTGGGGTGACCAGTCAAGGTTACCTCTTAGAAGATTACTAGCGATTTTTTACAAACTGCTGAAATATGTAGGTACAGCGTCGTTGGAGGGGGTGAAGTTGCCCCTTCTTCTTGACACCAAGTAGCTTGGTTAGAGACAAATGTAATGCATGACAGAAAAAAATTTAGTCATTTTCAGGTACCTACCGCTATGAATCATAATCATACCAACCGCACGAAAAGGATTATTTTCAATATTTTCCATATTTAGTTAGTTTTAAGTTTTTGATATGTTATGAGTGACTGCAGGACTCGTTCTGGCCAAACAGTTATGTTACTAAAAAGTTTTTTGGATGCAAAAGCTGTATTTATTTATTAAAATATAACGCTATTAACATTTGAGGAGTTCCCTATTAACTATTAACATTTGAAGAGTTCGCTATTAACATGAGAGAACTGGATTTTCACACAAATAGAACTAAGTACGTACCTACTTTTGACCAAAAAATATTTTTTCCATATCCGTTCAGAATTGACCGAGGTCTGAGGAATAAACATCCAAAAAAACGGCCAAGTGCGAGTCGGACTCGCGCACGAAGGGTTCCGTACCATTATACGAAGAACGGCAAAAAAATCACGTTTGTTGTATGGGAGCCCCACTCAAATATTTATTTTATTCTGTTTTTAGTATTTGTTGTTATGGGGCCGTAGTCGATTTTGGAGCAAAAATTTAAAATTGATAAAATTAGTCGTTGAAATTATACACGTTTTGTTACGTAATATCTAAATAACAAGTATTGGTTTCTATTAGCACGTCTTCTCATCTTGCCTTTTAATAATCAGGTCGCGAGCGTGCGTCACCGGTAATATATGAAAAGAAGGGGTAGTTTTTAAAAATTCATCAAAAATTTATGGTGGTAAATTATACAAATTGATGTATAAGAATAGTTTCAGCAAATGTTGTAGATTGTTTAAGTATCAAAATTATGTTGAATAAAGTCGATTTTCAGAGAAATTGTCACTTGTTTTGAATTAATTTCTAGAGAAAATTGATTTTGTCTAACTTTCATTTACACTATTTCAAAGTCATAATAATAAAAATGTAGTCTGATAAACGTCAAGTACAGGATATGTGTAATACAAAATTACCATGTTTAGCCGTCCAAACTTTACGAAATTTACAAATAAGAGCGTCAAAATCAGTGCTTTACGCGCGTTTACCTAAACTTCCACCAGAAAAGCCAACATTACTAATTTAGTGAGTCTGTTTTCAAAAAAATTATTTGATAAAAGGTAAGATAAGAAGACGTGCTAATAGAAACCAGTACTTGTTATTTCAATTAGGTAACAAAAAGTGCACAATTTCACTGACTAAATCTATCAATTTTACATTTTTGCGACTAAAATCGACACCGGCCTCTTATAGCGGCGACAGAAATACATTATCTGTGATTCACTGTCTAGCTATCACGGTTCATGAGATACAGCCTAGTGACAGACAGACGGACAGACAGACAGACAGACAGATGGACAGTGGAGTCTTAGTAATAGGGTCCCGTTTTAACCCTTTGCGTACAGAACCCTAAAAATATGGTCGAATTGATAACCTCCTTTAAAGTCAATTAAAAAAACCGCGCGTCATAACCGTGTCCCATGCAAAAAAGTCAAAAAACAAAGCATACATTATATTATTATTCTTAATATCGATAAGATGGCAAAGTCAAGTTTCAAGCAAGCAGTTACCTATTGCATAAGATTTTGTAAGTGTATAAAGTGCCATCCTGCCAACTCAGGTGAAATAGCCACTCGCTGAAATAGCCAGATCACCGTCTAGCATGAGCATCAGTTGCGTTCTCGCGCGCGAGTCCATACTAGCGGTCTGAGTTAGTAACCATGACAAAACATTACCACGCTGATTACTGACACTATTATCTCAATTATCTGTAATCAGTATTTGCGTATAGTTTAAAGCAGCAAGCAGCGTGAGAGTGAGACGCAATGACATTGGACCAATAAATTGGACAGGTGGTGGAATATGATCCTAAGCAATGTTGAATTATGGGATAATTTAAATTTGAAAAATTCGAGTTTAGTATGTTTCATACACAGTAACAAATATTAGCAAGTAGCAAGAATTAAAGAAAGGTCGAATTGCAATGTTTATAGGTAACACGCATTGTTACTTTGGTGGGTAAAATTCGAAAAGGTAGCGGACTAGCGGATGAATTTCGGCTAGCTACGATTACGATTACAGTTACGATTTGCATACAATCGGCAATAAGCCGCGCAGTCGAATTCGTGTATAACTAGCAGATACGTACCTACTCTGATTAACGTTATCACGTTGCAATATCTTGCAAACGAATGAATCACAGATTTTATGGAACGTATCATTTTATGGATGCACCACAAACACACACACATTTCGGAGTGTACGAATGTAATGCTTGCTGCTTATACAAAGCACGCTTATTCAAGGACAGTTCAAAATAGAGCATCAACTCACCGAGACTAAAGTTTTTTATAAATATTCATGCAACTTATTGCCAGTCTTTTTTACTAACCACACAACTGAGATGTAAACTTTTGACGTTGCTGTTGAATGACATACTCTATGATCAATTGATCATTCATTCATCACTACAAAAGCGACTAATTTTAAAAAATAAAGTATAGACAGTCGTACGAGAACTAGGCTTCATTATAAAAATATAACTGAAGCCTATTGTAACTCTATTGTTGCCTGAGCCGGTGAGCCCGCAATGAAAATGGCATAAAATATTACCACGCAAAAAGTTTTGTGTCAAAATTAGAATAATTTGTTTCTTCCTCGCCGCGTCGCATTCGCGTGGGCCGCCGCGCCGCGTCGTCGCTGCGCTTCGCGTCCGCGAGTTGTTCGCTTGCGTAAGACGCAGCCTTAGACCTAGGTACTTTTCATAAACTAGGATAGGCTTTTTTTATTATTTGATCTCAGTGGCCTTTTCTATGAACTTTCAGTTTGCCCTATGTATATTATATGTAATAGTTGTATAGACATGCGGTATTGTATCTACATAATAAGTAATTACAATTAGGTACACAGTACATATTTACATTATTATCAAGTTTAGTGTCAAGTAATCAATCAGAGCAGGGCCGTGGGGTTAACTGACTCGCACAAAGATACAGTCACTACGCGGGTGTGCCAGGACATTGTATTGTGTTAGGACTCTTTTCAATATACGCCTTTAATATAATATTGTGAATAATCTTTTCAATATACGCCTTTAATTTAATCAAATATTGTAAATAATGGTTTTATCGTGTTGTGGATTCTCTGTATACTTTCGGAGCCGGCTTAAGATTGTTAGGCATCAGAGGTAAGTAAAAGGGTCACATAACAAATGTTTCTTATCTCAATACTCTGTGATAATATGCAGTTTCTTCCTATGTTTAACTTGCTCGTTTGCTCCTTATAACAACAAGCGAAACGATCGACTTTAACCCGACTACGGGATTTTGGCTAAAAAATCCTCATTTAATGTCGGTAACAGTTTAGGCATGTGACTCGCATTATAAATACGAATCGATTTTTACCAAAAATAAACTCAGTAGTATTAACGCTCCCGCTGGGAGACCGAGCTTTGCTCGGAAAACATATAAAAACTCAAAAATGCGCGTTTTCCTAGAGATAAGACCTAGCTATATCGATTTTACGCCCCCAACAACCCCCATATAGCTAATTTCATCGAAATCGTTAGAGCCGTTTCCGTGATCCCCGAATATATATATATATATATATATATATATATATATATATAACAAGAATTGCTCGTTTAAAGGTATAAGATATATTAACAATACATACATGCTAAATGGTAAAATTATATAAACTAAGTATCTATTCCTGAAGAATTGTGACAGTAAAGAAAAACATTCGCATTATATTTATGAATGGAATAAAAATATGTATAAATATTGTTGAACTTGACACACTAAATTGCCTTAGACAAGTGGCAGTTTGTTTAACCAACTTCACACTGATCAAAGATCATCATCTGTCATCAACTCTTCACACACGTGGGTACACGCAATATCAAAGCCAGTATTAGATGTTTCTTATTTGGTATGCAATTTTCTAATTCACCTAGGTACCCTAACGAGCATATTTGCCGATGGATTTTTTGTACAAACGCATAAAAAAAAAATATAAACGAAATATCGGAGATTACACCAAATTACAAATTAATATAAACATCAAATTTCACACCTGAATAGGTAAAAAATAGTTGAAAGATGGTTATTCAACAAATGAAATAAAGAACAAACGATTGTTAAATTTAAAACAGGTATGTTATGTACTTTCACTATAGGCACACAATGCTTAGTGCTTGCATTATTATGCAACTCTATTACCTCTATTCTCTATTGACTGGACTGGTTTAAGCCAGTGAAAAGAAAACACCTATCTTATTTTTGATTTGAAGGCCTCTTAACCTAGCTAGTCGATACTGTCGATTCGATACAGTTTCATCTTATAATAGGCCCCCGAAAAACGTCAAAAAGCGTCGTTTCAAACCACGTACGAGTATGAATTCTTAAATAATTAATTAATGAAAATAAAGTTTAGAAACTGATAAAAACACAATATTTTACGTATTTAATTGTAC
Source organism: Cydia strobilella (assembly GCF_947568885.1). Lineage (NCBI taxonomy): Eukaryota > Metazoa > Arthropoda > Insecta > Lepidoptera > Tortricidae > Cydia > Cydia strobilella. The sequence continues at coordinate 7,951,580 of NC_086052.1, forward strand.
AATTAAAATAATGAATTTAAAAAAATACACAATTTATCACGCAAAATAAATATTTCTACTTTTAACAATCTCTACTATAGTCAATTACTTATAGTGTGCTATATAGTCTTCATTGCTGACAAATAGTAAGTATCCGCAAATCGGACCGTATTTTACAGTTTTTTTTTACAAAAAAAGTTGTCGATTGATGTCAACTGATTGATGTTCGTTATTTCTATATTATTCTACTGAAATTTATTACGTTTTCTTTTTGTGTTTGATTGCGATAATTAAACTTAATTGCTAGAATATCTTAAGAAAACATGAGTGAATAGGTAAGTGATGAAGAAGGATTACATTTTTCAGCTTGTCTATAATATGTTCTCATCTCACTGCTGTGAATGCTGAGGTGAAAAGTTGTGTGTACTACACGAGATAAAAGTTACAGTCATCTCGTGCGCTTTTGAGTCCCTTATTACGATCAAGATTTTAAATTAGATTCACTCGCTGCACTCGTGAATCTATTATAGAATCTTTCGCTTGCACGGGACTCAAAATAAGCATTCGAAGAAATATTAATTTTGCTCTCTTGTTGTACAAATAACTAATATTTATTTGTAATGTTCGAGGACAGTGGGATTTTATTTTTCAAAATCAATATAATTTAAAATGTAACCCTTTTACTCCTACCCCTTTCCTTCATATTGTCCACCTGCAACCTGAATTTGATAATTTTATATAAGTATCTTTTTTAATTCCTCTATGGAGCTTAAATGGCACACAAACGTTTTACTTTTAAGATATCCCCGAGGAAAATACATTGGGAACAAATCTAAGCCGTGGGGTGACCAGTCAAGGTTACCTCTTAGAAGATTACTAGCGATTTTTTACAAACTGCTGAAATATGTAGGTATAGCGTCGTTGGAGGGGGTGAAGTTGCCCCTTCTTCTTGACACCAAGTAGCTTGGTTAGAGACAAATGTAATGCATGACAGAAAAAAATTTAGTCATTTTCAGGTACCTACCGCTATGAATCATAATCATACCAACCGCACGAAAAGGATTATTTTCAATATTTTCCATATTTAGTTAGTTTTAAGTTTTTGATATGTTATGAGTGACTGCAGGACTCGTTCTGGCCAAACAGTTATGTTACTAAAAAGTTTTTTGGATGCAAAAGCTGTATTTATTTATTAAAATATAACGCTATTAACATTTGAGGAGTTCCCTATTAACTATTAACATTTGAAGAGTTCGCTATTAACATGAGAGAACTGGATTTTCACACAAATAGAACTAAGTACGTACCTACTTTTGACCAAAAAATATTTTTTCCATATCCGTTCAGAATTGACCGAGGTCTGAGGAATAAACATCCAAAAAAACGGCCAAGTGCGAGTCGGACTCGCGCACGAAGGGTTCCGTACCATTATACGAAGAACGGCAAAAAAATCACGTTTGTTGTATGGGAGCCCCACTCAAATATTTATTTTATTCTGTTTTTAGTATTTGTTGTTATGGGGCCGTAGTCGATTTTGGAGCAAAAATTTAAAATTGATAAAATTAGTCGTTGAAATTATACACGTTTTGTTACGTAATATCTAAATAACAAGTATTGGTTTCTATTAGCACGTCTTCTCATCTTGCCTTTTAATAATCAGGTCGCGAGCGTGCGTCACCGGTAATATATGAAAAGAAGGGGTAGTTTTTAAAAATTCATCAAAAATTTATGGTGGTAAATTATACAAATTGATGTATAAGAATAGTTTCAGCAAATGTTGTAGATTGTTTAAGTATCAAAATTATGTTGAATTAAGTCGATTTTCAGAGAAATTGTCACTTGTTTTGAATTAATTTCTAGAGAAAATTGATTTTGTCTAACTTTCATTTACACTATTTCAAAGTCATAATAATAAAAATGTAGTCTGATAAACGTCAAGTACAGGATATGTGTAATACAAAATTACCATGTTTAGCCGTCCAAACTTTACGAAATTTACAAATAAGAGCGTCAAAATCAGTGCTTTACGCGCGTTTACCTAAACTTCCACCAGAAAAGCCAACATTACTAATTTAGTGAGTCTGTTTTCAAAAAAATTATTTGATAAAAGGTAAGATAAGAAGACGTGCTAATAGAAACCAGTACTTGTTATTTCAATTAGGTAACAAAAAGTGCACAATTTCACTGACTAAATCTATCAATTTTACATTTTTGCGACTAAAATCGACACCGGCCTCTTATAGCGGCGACAGAAATACATTATCTGTGATTCACTGTCTAGCTATCACGGTTCATGAGATACAGCCTAGTGACAGACAGACGGACAGACAGACAGACAGACAGATGGACAGTGGAGTCTTAGTAATAGGGTCCCGTTTTAACCCTTTGCGTACAGAACCCTAAAAATATGGTCGAATTGATAACCTCCTTTAAAGTCAATTAAAAAAACCGCGCGTCATAACCGTGTCCCATGCAAAAAAGTCAAAAAACAAAGCATACATTATATTATTATTCTTAATATCGATAAGATGGCAAAGTCAAGTTTCAAGCAAGCAGTTACCTATTGCATAAGATTTTGTAAGTGTATAAAGTGCCATCCTGCCAACTCAGGTGAAATAGCCACTCGCTGAAATAGCCAGATTCCCGTCTAGCATGAGCATACTAGCGGTCTGAGTTAGTAACCATGACAAAACATTACCACGCTGATTACTGACACTATTATCTCAATTATCTGTAATCAGTATTTGCGTATAGTTTAAAGCAGCAAGCAGCGTGAGAGTGAGACGCAATGACATTGGACCAATAAATTGGACAGGTGGTGGAATATGATCCTAAGCAATGTTGAATTATGGAATAATTTAAATTTGAAAAATTCGAGTTTAGTATGTTTCATACACAGTAACAAATATTAGCAAGTAGCAAGAATTAAAGAAAGGTCGAATTGCAATGTTTATAGGTAACACGCATTGTTACTTTGGTGGGTAAAATTCGAAAAGGTAGCGGACTAGCGGATGAATTTCGGCTAGCTACGATTACGATTACGATTACAGTTACGATTTGCATACAATCGGCAATAAGCCGCGCAGTCGAATTCGTGTATAACTAGCAGATACGTACCTACTCTGATTAACGTTATCACGTTGCAATATTTTGCAAACGAATGAATCACAGATTTTATCGAACGTATCATTTTATGGATGCACCACAAACACACACACATTTCGGAGTGTACGAATGTAATGCTTGCTGCTTATACAAAGCACTCTTATTCAAGGACAGTTCAAAATAGAGCATCAACTCACCGAGACTAAAGTTTTTTATAAATATTCATGCAACTTATTGCCAGTCTTTTTTACTAACCACACAACTGAGATGTAAACTTTTGACGTTGCTGTTGAATGACATACTCTATGATCAATTGATCATTCATTCATCACTACAAAAGCGACTAATTTTAAAAAATAAAGTATAGACAGTCGTACGAGAACTAGGCTTCATTATAAAAATATAACTGAAGCCTATTGTAACTCTGTTGTTGCCTGAGCCGGTGAGCCCGCAATGAAAATGGCATAAAATATTACCACGCAAAAAGTTTCGTGTCAAAATTAGAATAATTTGTTTTCCCCTCACTAGCTCGGAAAGTTGTCTTTTGTCCTTTAAAACAAGCGGGGAAAAACGCATTTTATCCACTAGTGGGGAAAGTAATTTGACCTTGGATGGAGCGTGTTTAAGTAGCTTGACAGATAACAAAACGTAAAACGCTCATAATAATGATTCGTTTGATATTAATTATCACTAAACAAATGGTTTGAGAATCTAATAAAAAATACCAAATTTAGCTTTATTTAATGATTTTATGTCATAAACCTTAAAGTTCCATAAGAAACGTTTGTTTTTTAATAATGATGTTAAATATAACTCTGAACGCACAAGTTGAGTCGATGCAATTTCAAAACGCATCATTGACATTTCATACGTCAGAAATGTCAACATTGTCAACAAAATTTTTACTTAAAAACTTCTCACGTAAAAATACAGAATTTCCAGAGTTTTTTGTTATAATATCGTAAAAAAATGAGTGATTTCAGTGATGAAGATGATCTAACGCCTGTGGATGTTGCACTTTCCTCGCTATAGTGAGGTGAAAAGTTTTGTGTTACACACGGGTGCAAATGTATTTTACTTCTCGTGTGTTGAAACACTTGCTACGCTCAGGATTCTATTTTGGAACCACTCGCTTCGCTCGTGGTTCAACTATAGAATCCTTTCGCTTGCTCGTGTTTCAATTCCACACTCGCGGGTAAAATACAACTTTGCACCCTTGTATAACAAATAACTATTCTTCCTCGCCGCGTCGCATTCGCGTGGGCCGCCGCGCCGCGTCGCTGCGCTTCGCGTCCGCAAGTTGTTCGCTTGCGTAAGACGCAGCCTTAGACCTAGGTACTTTTCATAAACTAGGATAGTTTTTTTTTATTATTTGATCTCAGTGGCCTTTTCTATGAACTTTCAGTTTGCCCTATGTATATTATATGTAATAGTTGTATAGACATGCGGTATTGTATCTACATAATAAGTAATTACAATTAGGTAAACAGTACATATTTACATTATTATCAAGTTTAGTGTCAAGTAATCAATCAGAGCAGGGCCGTGGGGTTAACTGACTCGCACAAAGATACAGTCACTACGCGGGTGTGCCAGGACATTGTATTGTGTTAGGACTCTTTTCAATATACGCCTTTAATATAATATTGTGAATAATCTTTTCAATATACGCCTTTAATTTAATCAAATATTGTAAATAATGGTTTTATCGTGTTGTGGATTCTCTGTATACTTTCGGAGCCGGCTTAAGATTGTTAGGCATCAGAGGTAAGTAAAAGGGTCACATAACAAATGTTTCTTATCTCAATACTCTGTGATAATATGCAGTTTCTTCCTATGTTTAACTTGCTCGTTTGCTCCTTATAACAACAAGCGAAACGATCGACTTTAACCCGACTACGGGATTTTGGCTAAAAAATCCTCATTTAATGTCGGTAACAGTTTAGGCATGTGACTCGCATTATAAATACGAATCGATTTTTACCAAAAATAAACTCAGTAGTATTAACGCTCCCGCTGGGAGACCGAGCTTTGCTCGGAAAACATATAAAAACTCAAAAATGCGCGTTTTCCTAGAGATAAGACCTAGCTATATCGATTTTACGCCCCCAACAACCCCCATATAGCTAATTTCATCGAAATCGTTAGAGCCGTTTCCGTGATCCCCGAATATATATATATATATATATATATATATATATATATATATATATATATATAACAAGAATTGCTCGTTTAAAGGTATAAGATATATTAACAATACATACATGCTAAATGGTAAAATTATATTATAAATGTATTTTCCCTTTTATTCTGCAAGCCTCCGGTAGTCGGGCTAAACTAAAAGCCAAGGCTAGACTAAGACAAGTAGCGTTTGTAATGTTTTGCACCGTTCTGCGAATTGTGAACACAGTAACGAGGAAAATAGCGATTGCAAATGTGTGAACGCAAAAAAAAAGGATTTCTCGTCTCGCCACTCTCACGTTTATAATAATGTAAGCAGGGGTTGCATCCCCATATCCCTTAGCCCATATAATCTTAAAAATATAAGATTAGAGCTAGGAATATTGTAATTCTTGTTCTTTATGAAAAATAAACAGTTAATTTTTTTTTTTATGTAACTTGTCACAAATAGGTTAGGTTTAAAGATATTTATTCTCATAAAAGACATACAAGTCACTTATTACACGAAAAAAAAAAAAAAAAATAGCGATAGTTATAAAATAGCTACAAATTGAAATAAGTACATTATTATAATTTATTTACATTCGTTCCCTAATGCCTTCTAAACTACTCGTACCACAAGATTTATATGAAGTATACGAGTAGGTGTAGAGACCTACAGCTTGCGCACTCATCATTTGTAAAACTCAATGTTAGTTAGGTATTTCGTTATCGTTTCGTATTATTATCAAGTAGACATACATACATAGTGGCCCAAAAATACGTTGACAAAGTTTTGTGTTTGTGTATCAAAGCGAAACGAGGCTATTTCGAAGACAATTAATTTTTGTTGCATAAAAAACACTGTTAATTTTCAACTTATTTTGTACTCATGAAATAAAACTATGAAAACGGATTATATCACGTATATTGAGAAAGTGCAAACTGCAAAGAGTTCGAAACCTCACGGGGCCTCACGGCTTCACGGCTTCGGCGGCTTTGCCGTGATTCCCATTTAAAAGGCCCTAATTCACTAGCTTTCCTGGGTGTCATGCTTCAAAACTTGTATCACCGAATTAGGCGTCTCACCAAATAATGCGAGTTTACCCTACTAGTGAAACTGATAAAATAACTTTGAAGATAACATTTTTTATCACGGCATTGCACAACTTTGCGTCAGCTAACTCACGGTCGAGATTCAAGTTGACATCGGTGGCCTGTTCTAAACCGGCCACAAAAAAATGAAAATTCGCAATTTACCATGCTTAGGTATTATATTTCTGTTACGAACTTCGTTACTTGTTGAACGGTTATTAAGAAAAAAAAAGTTTATTGAAAAGGTCGAACGGTCTCCTTTTTGTCTGAAGTGTGATTATGAGAAAACGACGTAACTCCTATAGGGGTCAATTTTTGAAGTGGGTGTTTTTAGGGTTCCGTGCCAAAGACTCCGCTGTTCGTCCGTCTGTCTGTCCGTGTGTCACCAGGCTGTATATAGACAGTTGAAATTTTCACAAATGATGTATTTCTGTTGCCGTTATAACAACAAATACTAAAAAGTACGGAACCCTCGGTGGGCGAGTCCGACTCGCGCTTGTCCGGTTTTTTTGTAAGTTCCTACCATTGTATTGATGGGGCTTTCCACTTATGTATTTATGTGCTCTAGCATAGTATTAGTCCGATAGAAATTGGTTACAATTTCTTTTACCCAACAGTTAAAAAGGTAGAAGAAGTTAATGACAAGTCAAAGTAGGTACGCTGTCAAAAATAAACAAATGTTAAAATGGTTAAAATATATCTATCTGATTATGACTATGAGTTTATACTAAAAATAAAAAGAATGAAAACATTTATATAAATTTATGAACGTCAACCGTTGTGTCTCATTTAAATTATGTATAACAATCTAGTATTATTATTAACTAATTATAGGTATTTGTCCGACTAGATGCCTACTCGGCAATGTATGCACGTTTTCTTACATAATTTACCAAAAAAAGCACAATGTATATCTAACGTCCCAGGGTGCGTAGCAAACGTGCAATCGTTAACGCTCCGTGGCGAACGAAACTCAACTGTCGCACTAGTGATGACTAGTGTGGAAGAGTGATGACTACGATACGCTACGGAGCGTTAACGATTGGCACGTTGGCTACGCGCCCTGGCTAGCTGGCTACGAAAGCATTTACTTTCTAAACTAAACAATAAAATAATGCGTTCGGTAGGTATATTTAGATCATAACGTTACAAACTGCCAAGATACGTAGATATTTATTATTAGTCTATGTATGCCAAATTGAAATGTGGTGAAATCTGCCAAACTATTCGACGTCAAAATAATATAGATACTCTACTATCTACTTAACTAGGTAGGTACCTTTCAGTTACATCACAAATAGTTATTTGTGCAACAAGAAAGCATCCTCTCCCTCGCCTTGTCCCCGGCTTTTTGCCACAACGAGCCATGGTTTGAGCCCGCGATCTCAGGTATGAATTTCGCACACTTACCGCTATGCTACAAGCGCACCAAGAGAGCAAACTTAGTTTTTGCTGCAAGTGGAGATTATGAGTGATCTAGATTTAAATTTAAAAAACTTATAGAACATTAATTCCATTATAATAAATCATTAGACATGACTAACTAGTAATAACCAGTAAATAATACAAGTATGTGATAGTGGCAAACGTAAATCACCGAGATAACTGGTTACAGATCGAACTATCTAATCTGAGCTAAGTATATCTACATGAAATATTAGATTCAAATCACCAGCTGGTAAAGGCTCTCTTGATTGTTCAAATACTGATAAGAATTATATGAAAGTTGCATTTTATCTACATGTAAGGCAAAGTAGTAATCAAATGCACATTTTGAACTCTTCTTCTCTCTTTTGCTGGTAGAATTGACTTTTAAATTATAATTTTGAATGATAAATATTTGAAAATATTCATTTTGTATCTATTTAGTTCGATATTTTACAATAAATATTTTTCTTGTGTTGGTGTGGTGAACATTTTTGTGCTTCACTCGGTGGCAAAATTTGTTTAACCCTCGTGCCTTGAAACCCTCGAAACGCTCAAGATTGCATTTTTCGAACCGCTTGCTACGCTCGTGGTTTAATTTTGGAATCTTTCGCTTGCTCGGGTATCAATATTGGCACGAGAGGTTAAACAACAACTTTGCCCCCTTGTAAATCAAATATTCACGTGTATAATATATTCAAAGATTCTTAAAATATCCTTATTCTGATTAAACCTTTAAAAGAGAAATTTCTAACTTTACTAACGCTCTCAAAATCAGAACAGTAATAGTATGAGTAAAATAAGACACAGATATTATGAATAATATAATTTTATTGGATTTGGTCATCCATTACATTATCGTAACAATAAGTATATATTTAAAATATACCCATAGACCTAAGTAACGCAACTTACCTATGTTATACTGTAACTACGCTCAGCGTATGCATGCCGCATCTTTGTTTTGCATAGTTACTCGCGCGTTATCGCTGCCCGCATCGCGGGCGGTCAGTTATAATAAGTATTATTGTAAAACTACCTGTATTATTTAAGTTAAATTAAGTATTTAAGTTTTTTGTGCGCTCTAAACAAAATCTAATATACTGTTCTGTATTTATCTCGTCAAGTGAATTGTAAAATTCTTATGAGAATAAATGATCTTAAACCTATATATGATTTAACGGCCTCCTAGTCTAGTCGGTAAGGGCATTTATTTGTGTGTTTATCACAGAAACACGAAACAAGAACGCAAGCTCAACGCTTTCCACATGTGATGCCTGAGGACTATACTTGGAGTCAATGGCAAGATAAGATTAGTAACGGCTCGGACACGTATATCGCATGGACCCTGAGAGACTACAACGAAAGGTAATGCTGGGTCAGATAGCGGGCATAAAGAGACCAGTTGGGCGTCCAACTCTACGATTTAAGGACCTCTATAAGCGAGACAAGCAGTTTTGGTATTCGGACCGACGATTGGGAGAAACGCGCCGAGATGAGACCCGAATCGCGTCACGACACGACATTAAAGTCGAGAAATTAATATAGCTACCTAGCAGATCATACAATTACAGAAACAAATACACATTTTTATACCTAACAACAATATTATTAGAGATATAGTGTTTGAAAACTTTTGACGGACAAAACCATTTACCTAATGAGCAGATCAAATATCGGTTAGGTAGTTACTACTGTAGCTTCTTCTCTTTTTATTACGTAAAGGGGAGCAAAGCTTGTATTCTGCGGAATAACCATACCTCCATATTACTTTACTCATGTTTGACAAATAAATTATCTTTATTTTTAAAGTATCCCCAATATCTCTAATAAATAAGAGGAAAACCAAAGGTTACATTTACAAATCATAAAAGGCTACGATCGAACGGGGATCGATCCCCTTGCGAACTTTTTCAAGGCTAACTATGTATGTATTTGCCGTTGCACACAGTCCACTCGCTTCAAGCAAACCATAATAAGTGATCTCCTGTTTACATAGGTATCTGAATACAGGTCTCCAGATCACATTCAAGTATATTAGTTTAATAATTACATAAAAACCCTATAAGAGAATCACATTTTCATAGACATTCCAAATAGACGAGCGTTAGCGCGCGTCATTCGCGTATCGACGTTGTATTTATTATTTCACTCCGCAGCCACGATGAATATCTATTATTATCTACATGGGCTGTTTCTAAAATATCTGAACATGAACTGTTCTGAAATATGTAGGCACCTTGTATTTTTGCATAGGTACCTTTCATACCTACCTATTTATATCGCCTATTCGAAAAAAGGCTTTTTCTTTCCCGCTAGGAGGGATCAAAGAGACACTTTTCTGTTCTAGGACACTATTGTTTTTGCTTTTTTGTATACAATTTTTTTGGAACAATAATTTTAGATATTTCCACCTTGGGCGTTAACACTTGAATCCCTCACCACGCTCAGGATTCAATTATAGAATCCTTCCCTTCGTTCAGGATCCAATGTACGCCCTTGCCGTAGATATGTCATTTTCCTCCCTTGTGACACAATTTACTATTATATATGTACATATAAGTGCACAGTAAACACTCAATGTAAATTCACCGAATTTTCATATAAAATATCTGAACATGAACTGTTCTGAAATATGTAGGCACCTTGTATTTTTGCATAGGTACCTTGCATACCTACCTATTTATATTTCACATCGCCTATTCGAAAAAAGGCTTTTTCTTCCCCGCTAGGAGGGATCAAAGTGGCACTTTTCTTCCCTGCTAGGAGGGATCAAAGAGACACTTTTCTGTTCTAGGACACTATTGTTTTTGCTTTTTTGTATACAATTATTTTGGAACAATAATTTTTGATATTTCCACCTTGGGCGTTAACACTTGAATCCCTCACCACGCTCAGGATTCAATTATAGAATCCTTCCCTTCGTACAGGATCCAATGTACGCCCTTGCCGTAGATATGTCATTTTCCTCCCTTGTGACACAATTTACTATTATATATGTACATATAAGTGCACAGTAAACACTCAATGTAAATTCACCGAATTTTCATATAAAATATCTGAACATGAACTGTTCTGAAATATGTAGGCACCTTGTATTTTTGCATAGGTACCTTGCATACCTACCTATTTATATTTCACATCGCCTATTCGAAAAAAGGCTTTTTCTTCCCCGCTAGGAGGGATCAAAGTGGCACTTTTCTTCCCTGCTAGGAGGGATCAAAGAGACACTTTTCTGTTCTAGGACACTATTGTTTTTGCTTTTTTGTATACAATTATTTTGGAACAATAATTTTTGATATTTCCACCTTGGGCGTTAACACTTGAATCCCTCACCACGCTCAGGATTCAATTATAGAATCCTTCCCTTCGTACAGGATCCAATGTACGCCCTTGCCGTAGATATGTCATTTTCCTCCCTTGTGACACAATTTACTATTATATATGTACATATAAGTGCACAGTAAACACTCAATGTAAATTCACCGAATTTTCATTTATTCTTGTGTTTATTCGCCAATTTCGTTCATAATGCGGCGACTACGGCGATAACAAGGTCCCAAAGGCTTACAAACTGATTAAACAACTGTTATTCTGTATGGCGTCACGGAACGTTTTTCGGTACTTTTACGGATATTTGTTTTTTATTTCCCATTTTTGTTTCACATTCTCTTCCCTTCCTTCATGCTTGAATACGTATAGGTAATGTACCTACACTACCTACCCTACTTAATTATATTTTTTACAGCGATGGCGCTCATGAGGCAATGCTCGGCGCCAACAAGAAGCCAAAAATCACAAAGACCAAAGAAACCCAGGAGGCGGAGAAATCTGAAGAGTATGAGGCTCTGCAGAGCTTCTTGCGCAGCATCAGCTCGACCGCCACCCTCCCGCCATACGTTAAGGGGGAAACGTTCTCTTCGTATCGAGGAGTCTTTAACCAGGTGAGTGTTGCTTTGCTTGTTTTTACAAGCTTTTATATATTTAACTTGCCCTGCTAGTTATTCTGTTAGTGTGGGTCAAATCTTGGAAAGCTAAATTTGACCCACTTCCCGATTGAGCTAAAATTTTGCATACATATGTAAATCGGATGACTGATCATGATGGAAACAGGTGTTTGCTTTGGCCATGGGAACTGTGATAAAGCAAAAAATAAATCAGCCTATATACGCCTCCTCTCATACGCAAGAGGGCTTGGGCTATAAAACAACGCAAACTAATTGTGTTTTGGTTGTTGGAATTGATGAGTATTAGTTGCATATGGAAAGAAAAGTGGGTCGGTATACAAAAATCTCATTCCCCTGGCTATACCTATTCACAAATTCTCAGGAAATTCCGCTTTATTCGCATCTCATTTTTGGTGACTGTAACTCGTGCCAAGTTCCATCTACAACCAAAACAGCTAAGCGGAATCTCTTGGGAATTTGCGAATAGGTATAGCCAGGGAAATGAGATTCCAGGGGAATAAGAGTACAATGACCTAAGTACAGTCAGCGATAAAAGTCATAAAAGCTTGTATAAAAAATGAATTTTTTTCCAAAAACTTATTTAATATCAGAACGCACAATTGTTCAATTCAGTTAATTCTTAATTTCTAACAGCCTTCGCCTGGCGCCTCAGACAGACATTGCCTAAAAAAAATTGATTGTTTTATTTATTCTCTCGTTGTACCTACAATTTATTACGATTAATGATTGCAAGATATAGTATACCGGTACATTCTTTACTTCATTAGTTACTTAACTAACATTTCATACAGTAGGCAAGCCGGTTCTTATCTCCATGAACTCAATTAAACTCAGAAAATGTAAGGTCGGAAAACCTTTTAAAGGGAAAAATCTCAGTCATTCGTGATAACACGATTTTGATTGCTTCTAGTTCATTTCAATAGTTATTTGTTAAAAAAGGGGGCAACGTTTTAGTTTAACTGCTCGTGTTAATATTGATACCAGAGCAAGCGAAATATTCCAAATTGGAACCACGAGCGCAGCGAGTAGTCCGAAAAGTGGAATCTTAAGCGTTGCGAGGGTTTCAAGGCACGAGGATTAAACAAATTTCGCCACCGAGTGAAAACAAAAATTTTCACCACACCTACGCAAGGAAATCAAACCACATCAATTCAAAATCAATGTTATTGAAATTTATCATTCAATATCATAATCTAAAAGTCAATTCTACCAGCCAACATAAGGAAACAATTCAAAATTTGCATTTGATTACTTTGCTTCGACATATGTTGATAAAATGCAACTCATTTTTTTCCCTCACTAGCCCGGAAAGTTGTCTTTTATCCTTCAAAACAAGCGGGGAAAAACGCGTTTTATCCACTAGTGGGGAAAGTAATTTGACCTTGGACGGAGCGTGTTTAAGTAGCTTGACAGATAACAAAACGTAAAACGCTCATGATAATGGTTCGTTCGATATTAAATATCATTAAATAAATGGTTTGAGAATCTAATAAAAAATACCAAATATAGCTTTGTTTAATGATTTTAAGTCATAAACCTTAAAATTCCATAATAAATGAAAAAAAAAATGAAAAATGTTTATTTCTTTTAAAACATACAGGTTATTTTACAATGGTAAAGATCTTCTAGTAGGTATACAATACCTGTGGCAGGAGATCCTGGTTTATTTTTTTATAATGATGTTAAATATAATTCTGAAAGCACAAGTTGAGTCAATGAAATTTCAAAACGCATCGTTAACATTTTATACGTCAGAAATGTCAACATTGTCAACAAGTTTTTTACTTAAAATCTTTTCTCACCGACTCGCGTAAAAATACACAACTTCCAGAGTTTTCTGTTATAATATCGTAAAAAAATGAGTGATTCCAGTGATGAAGATGATCTAACGCCTGTGGATGTTGCACTTTCCTCGCTATAGTAAGGGGAAAAGTTTTGTGTTACACACGGGTGCAAATGTAATTTACTTCTCGTGTGTTTAAACACTCGCGGGTAAAATACAACTTTGCACCCTTGTATAACAAATAACTATTTTCTCAATGTACTTTTTTTTGAAAATGTAAAATACAGGTTGTTTTTTTTTTTCAAAATAGCCTTATGCGAAGTGAATCTAATGGACCAACCCCGCAACTGCCTGTCCCATAGAAAACGACATCGGCCCAGCTCAGCCGAATTAAAATAGGTAATACAATGCGTTTGGTCAGCTATGATGGAGCCGTTAACCACGTTCGAGGAATTGTATCGACAAACGGCCCCCCATAACGATTTTTTCTAAAGCATTTTTAAATTGCACCACTTTAAAGTTTTCTTGCACCAAACACGGCCCAAGTGCGCCCGTAAATTAACCATTAAGATAGTTTAAGTGCGATTAACCATTATCTGTCTAAATATCGGTCGCACAACATCTATGATAGTTCTTATACTTGGGATGCAATCTTGTTAATTGGGATCAAGTGGTGTTTGCCCAATGAGACGACATTGGACGGCAATTTTTTATGGCATAGTGGCCATAAACATCATTCCTAAATGTTAGGTACATAAAAGTTTCCACAAACTTTAAAATTAATTTAAAAAAAAAAACATAATATAAAATTGATTAATGAAATAAAAATTGTCTGAGAAAAAATAAAGGTAGGCTCCACCATAGATTTCCAAACACATTGTATATATATGATATTTTATAACTATTTCAAGGTTATGAATTTTTGTTCAGTATGAACAACTATAGGTACATTCACCTCTCAAAGTGTGAGTTTAAAAAACACAGCCTGTAGTCTGTCTACCTATTATGCCATAGCCATCATTATTTGTTATGTGTTCGTGGCAATTTATTAAGTTTAGTAGCATTTCAATAATCTTCAATTTATACAGCAATGATAGCCCGTATATGACGTATATGTGTGATGTGTCACATTAACTATTAGGCCCAGGCTTATTATTTGAGATGGAGTTGGAATCCGCCATAAAAATCTACGTTTCACTTCGTTCCAACTACTTATACCAATCATCTCAATTGTAACAAACAACCATACTAAGTGCCTACTTGCACCTTCTTCAATCAGATATCAATATTCATTTAAACTCATAAAAATATTACATAGGTAATGCAGGTCAATTTACGTTTTATCGAGAGAACAAATCATACCGCGATGAAAATAACTTCTTTAAACTATTCTAAGGTTTATATTTACATAAAGGTAAAAAGGCGCATTTTTGTGAAGAAACTTGTCACCAGAAATTTTGCTAGGGGCAGAATATTGAAATGAAACCTTTTCGTCACCTATCTCGCGTTGTCCCGGCTTTATTTGCCACGGCTCATGGGAGTCTAGAGTCCGCTTGGCAACTAATTTGCAAGACACTTAAGACTAGTTAAGACACTAGGTTTTACGAAAGCGTCCTTCTGCCATCTGACATAGGTATATCTTGACCTTTTCGAATACTTCGATCGTCTTGCCTTTTATCGTCTCTTAAATCCCATTTTAATTCTAGTTGGCCGTTACTCTTAATTGTAACAATTGATCTCTTTAACTTGTTGTTATTGTTTACAAACAATGTACTACCTAACCTACCTAATAAGCATTTGTAAGGTCAATGACGAATTGAGCAGCGAATATACCAATAGATCGTACATCAAATTAGATTCTACACTGAATGGTTATCCACTCAGGCCGCGTTCATTTTGAGAAACTAGAAGAACCACAAACACAAACAAGGTTGTATTTCGACTTTCATAAAGCATTCGATTAAGTCGATAATGATGTGCTGCTTAAGAAGCTGTCAACTGCAGGTTTTAGCAGTCAGTCACTGACTTGAATTACTAGCCAATTACTTATCGGAAAGGTACCAATTTGTCCAATACAAAGGCGAGCGATCTTTTCCGTTCTTGGTCAGTTCGGGTATTGGGCAGGAAAGTTAGCCTCGGCCCCCTTCTATTTCTGATCCTTGTAAATGATCTACCAATGGCACTCAGTCATTCGACGTGCCTTTTATTTGCCGATGACCTGAAATTAGCACTACCAATTTTTTTTTTTTTTTTATTAACAAAAAAAAGAAAAAAAGAAAAGATTCTTCGCTACTGCAACTGGATATCGACAGTGTTTCCGCATGGGTTCGTAATAACAGTTTAACCTTGAACAATGAGAAATGCTCAGTCATACTCATAACCTATACGCGTAATCGGCTCCCCATAAACCGTCCCAACACAATAGATGGACAAACCCTGAAACGCGTCACAGAAATTAAGGACCTCGGTACATGGTTTGACGCGCAGCTCACGTTCAATCAGCATATTACGAAGATCTGTAACGAAGCCCAAAGATGTTTAGGGTTTGTCATACGCCACACCAAGCTATTCACTATAACAGACACGCTACGACTATCTTCTACAACGCATGCGTTTGGATAAAGTTAGAAACGAATTGCAAGCATTTGGGATCCCCATGAAAAGCATTCCACGGTTTTGAGTTCAAAAATCCTTCGTAAGGTTCCTAGATACAAGAAATTATACGGCTAGACTTATATTGACCGGGATATAGACCGTGATTACCTTTTGGTACCATTGGTTAACAAGTGTGAATGCGACCGTTGGTAACGTTGAAAGTGAACGCAGCCGACGCGCAAGAATGAGGGTAGACAGAGCGCTGTCTACACAACTTTGACACCCACCCGCTATCTTCAGTCACCCGTGAACATGATGCATGTAACTGCGTCGAAATATCGGGAGCTCACAAATAATACAAAAGGTAATCACGGTCTATATCCCGGTCAATATAAGTCTAGTGAAACTAACCGTGAATCATTCAAAACTCTATAGGTAATTATACGGCTGTTATCCACTACTATATCCGACACTATTCGTGTTAGGTATGGTAGACACACGACCCACGAAACTCACAGAAGCGTATACCTACCTAGTCAAATATTTCTTACAATTAATACGAGGGGCAATAACTAACCCTCAATTATTGTCACAAGTAGCGCTCCGTGTCCCCCGTCTCACCGCTAAAGTGCTACGCCCTCGACGCCGCGGTCTCTTCGCTGTCCCAGCAGCCCGAACTCGCACGCTTGCTAACTCTCCTCTTCATCAAGCGCAGACGCTACTTAACGATATTTTGGACAGCAATGACCAGTTTGATATCTTTGTAACAACCGAGACCAAGTAGCTGCATCCTGTAGCTATATTGAAAGAATTGTTACCACACTAGCTCCATCATTTAACATTAAGTATAAATATTGTAAATTTTAAATAACTCCCGAGCATGTCATTAAGTCACATGACACCACATTAAGTACATATTTGATATGTACAGTAAGATTGTAAATTAAATAGGTGCAACCATGTTAGGTGCAAGACGCTCTTTGATTGTTTATCTTCACACTTCCATCATTAAAATCATCAGTGTTAAACGCTTTGCCTGTCTTAACCCGTGTTAATGGTTATGGCTAAGCACACAAGGCGGACGTCTCAGTTGGCAAACACCATTTGATCCCAATTAACTAGATTGCTTCCTCGTGTCTCGCTAACAAAGACATACGACAAGTAGGTACCTACATGCGAGCTGAGTCTAATTACAGCTATATATAGGTATATATCTAAAGGTTGTCCTCTATTCAGCAATACAATTACCCACGGCTCGGTGACAGTGGCCTTTATGTAGTCTAATTTGCATTTTTTTTTTGTAATGTAAAAAAGTCATTAAGACGGTTTTAGTCTCGAAGAAGCCTTATTCACTTAAATTTTGGCCATACATTTCGCTAGTTGTGTCTCTTCCCGCTTGCAACAAACCACGAAGTAAGATCAAGATCAAATTTAATTTTCATCAAAAATTTTGCCAGCTCAAGCATAAGTGAAAAGCAAAACATGTCGTGAAATCAATCAATCATGGATTATGGCAACTTTTAAAAGCCACTAAACCAGCTAAGCAAGTTTATCAAAGAGAAAGCAACAAAAACATTTTGTATTTATATTTATTTAGGTACCTACCTAATTTTATGTAAATTCCTTAATTTTTTATATGCAATCCGCCTAAAGTTTTGAAAAAACTAGGTTTATAGTTGCTTTGCTACAGATGTGTACCTACGCTGCGGAAATTTTGCAGAAAGTTAAAAAAGTTTAACAAGAAATCAAAGAAGTTTCCATTTTGGGTATGAAAAATTTCGTTCCCAATAAAAACTTTCGTCTGCCCTCGCTATAATTATATGCATTTTTTGTAGATTTCGTTTTTGGATTATTTTAAAAACGGCAGAGCCTTGTAAGTTCGCGAATCGCGATTAGCGATATCTACAGCTCACAGAGCCACTGTTAAAGGTGTTTTTTGTTGCAGTGCCTCGTGACGTGCGCCGTTTTAATTTTGGCCGCGGGGGCGGGACATCCTATCGGCTTCTCCGCCGTCGCGCTCCCGCAGCTCAGGAACGAGACTTCCAACATGAGAATAGACGAAGATATGGGATCGTGGATCGGTAAGCATGAATATGAAAACTGTAAGACTATAACGTTACAGACGTAGTCGAAAGCAGAATTTGTTAGGCGGGCGAGATGTTGAAAATCTTATTGTTAGCACAACTGTATGTATTGTTAAGGGAGTAAGATCGCGTAGATAATTTTAACCCCTTTACTCGCTTAGCTGCTACTGCAGCCTTCTCTACTGCCGCTAACCGGACAGCCGTGCACTAAAATGGATACATAAATGCAACATATTGTAAATGTTAATTTGACATCTGATCGAATTAAATGGAACTGGATGGTATGGCCCTGTACATTATAGACTGTCAAGTTTTATGTTCGACAATATCTGCTACTATAAGTAACCTATCATTTGAAATATGTAATGCATGACATTATAATACTCTTACTCAATTAAAACTTGGTATTCAAGGATTTTGCAATGCCCTGACCGGGTATCATGTACAGATTACCGCGGACAATAGCCGGATTGTAGTCGTGTGCTTACATGGTCCTAAAATACCTACTTTTCTAGTTGTCCCAAACCCACACCCACAAGATCTATCTGGTTGGTTATCAAGTTCTGTTACCAGAGTTTTCACGGAATAAAAGGAAATAGGTAGCGACTTTTAATTATTCATGTACATATACAGTTATAAATTGGAAATTCCCAAGTCTAACCTCATCCATAGACAACGCTTTAAGAGATTCACTTTGCAAAATTCTAAATATTTCCCTAAATTCCCAAACTTGGTCCCAGGCCACTCTGCCTATTCAATACGGCGGTTGGCATTCGCTTCTCGGGCGACCTGACTCTACCAGCTTTTCTCTCGTCTGCCCACAGCTCTCAGTGGTATCCTTAATGTTTCCAATCCCGCTGATGTGGTAGTGATAGTGACAGGCTTGGCAGATGGCGCCGCTTTCCCCACCGAGAGCCTACCGACAGAAAAAGCTAGCCAAGCTGCCTGGGACCAAATAATAATAAAAATACTCGTATCTTCCTCAACAAACTAATTTAATCTCGTGTTATAGGCGATGTAAGTAATTAGAATACCTACGATTGCGTGATAAGATCAGATTATTCTAGCGTATTACAGTTGCGGTAACAGGATTAAGCAATAAGCTGATAAATCTTATCGGTGATCTGATTTATCTTTGTGACTATTTTGTCTACTAATATTTGTTAAGATTAATATTATGATACAGCTACAGATACAGATCTTTTATTGGTAAAAATAAAATACATTTTACAAGTCATTCAAATTCTTAAGAATAAAATAAAAATAAAATTAATATTCACAATAATAAGTTGATAATTTGGAAGAAGTTACGATATGGGATTAATGATCATTTCGCATAGACAGCATGAATTCGTCGATCGAGTAGTAAGCCTTAAGAGTGTTATGAGATAATAGTACAATGATTTATCTCTCAGTATAGTGACGTCACAAGTCACAAGCCGCGAGCTATTTGTATGGGCCGTTTTTAGGGTTCCGTACCCAAAGGGTAAAAACGGGACCCTATTACTAAGACTCCGCTGTTCGTCTGTCCGTCCGTCTGTCTGTCTGTTACCAGGCTGTATCTCATGAACCGTGATAGCTAGACAGTTGAAATTTTCACAGATAATGTATTTCTGTTGCCGCTATAACAACAAATACTAAAAACAGAATAATATAAATATTTAAATGGGGCTCCCATACAACAAACGTGATTTTTTTGCTGTTTTTTTCCGTAATGGTACGGAACCCTTCGTGCGCGAGTCCGACTCGCACTTGGCCGGCTTTTTTTGGGGTTCACGCCCCCGCCACATTTATTTTCGTATTTCGGAAGTTTTTGGTGTGCAATAGCAGGAATACATTTTCCAAAAAATTCATGCATGCATGATTATATTGATTATGCATTAGGTATGATGTAATGCAAACGTGCCTCTAATAAGGAAAACATTTTTTCCTATTGTTTTCCTATGGGTTGGTACCTCCGTCAATTGGAGAATCGACTAGTATTATGCTCTAGCTAGGCTAATAGGCCAATTCGAAGTTCGAACGTGTGTTCGGAATAGTGTCAATGTGACACCATAAATGAATTCAGCACCCCCGAGTTATACGAGAACGATACCGAACACAGCCTAGCAGCTTCACTGATGTAGATATCTAGATAAAATTGAGAGCCCTAAATAAACTTTCAAGAGCGGATATCTCAAAAACTATTCAAGCTATCGAAAAACTTGACTAAATGAAACTTGTAACAAATTAAATTAACTTTCATTTTGTATTAATGGCCATGTCGCTAAGCTGCATAGTTTCCGAAATATAATCGAAAAACCCAAAAATAGGACCTTCAAACCCACTCCCCCCCCCCCCTCCGGGTCAAAGGCTATGGCCGGGGACTTTTGATATGTTCACCTCCTACCTAGTCCAAACAAAGTTAAGGAGTAAAAAATTGTGTTCTAAGCATTTCCCTCTACAACTTTTTTTGAGCATTTATTTCCTGCCGGATCCCTCTATAATACAGTTTGAAAAAGACGGGTAGTCTATCTCGCGGCGACATACTGTCGCGCCAATCATGTGCTAGGCCTGCTGGCCTATATCAGTCTACGTTCGAACTGGCCTGTATGTTAAACAAATGAATAACTTGCGATACGCTAACCTAAACGAATTATAAATTAAATGAGTTGATATGACAGTTTCGTGTTTAAGTAGGTACCTAATATATAATCTGTGCTATATTAATAACTGTAGTTAAAGAACTCCATTGCGCTATTGCACGATGACACTGCAAAAAATCGTTAAGTATCTACCTAACAAATTACGTCAGTGTTTAGGAAAAAATTGGCAAACAACAGTTACCTATTCCCGAATTAACTCGTTTTTTTTATATTGCTCTACTATTCTTGTGTATACTCCTACGTTTCCTACAGCCATATACATAGTTAGGCACAAGAATAATACCTACACATTCACCTTTTTTCAATGACATAAGAGAGGTGAAATGAAGCGCTGGTGGCCTAGCGGTAAGAGCGTGCGACTTTCAATCCGGAGGTCGCGGGTTCAAACCCCGGCTCGTACCAATGAGTTTTTTGGAACTTATGTACGAAATATCATTTGATATTTACCAGCCGCTTTTCGGTGAAGGAAAACATCGTGAGGAAACCGGACTAATCCTAACAGGGCCTAGTTCCCCCTCTGGGTTGGAAGGTCAGATGGCAGTCGCTATCGTAAAAACATGTCAATTCTTAGGACTAGTTGTCAAGCGGACCCCAGCCTCCCATAAGCCGTGGCAAAATGCCGGGATAACGCGAGGAAGACGATGATAAGAGATAAGAGAGGTGATATGAAATGAAATACTGAAAACACGTGGATAACCGTTACTATAGGTAGCATAAGTTGCACACCTGTTCGAAGCAGTCAGTACGGAATTCAATAAAGCTTGTAATAGGTTATGCTTAGGGGCAATTTGACATCTAAATGATGTCAGTCGCCCGTGCGTCTCGCTCGCGCCAAAACATGTACGGACTACGGACAAGGACGAGCGAAATGCACGCGCGCCTGACATCATTTAGATATCGTTTTTATGCGACATGTAAGTTTCAACTGGCCTCTAAGATACAGTCGGAAATAGATATATGTACTTATGTACGAGTATAAGTAGGTATTGTACTCGTAGAGTCGTAGTTTCACCACAGGACGGACACGCTATACATCAAAAATCACTTGCGTTTCTATGTGTGAACGGCACGTCTGTCTGTACACGCGGCATGCGTCATTGTGTGAGTTAGGGTCGGTTGCACCAACTGTTTGTCATCGTTAAAGAGTTCGCTAGATTGTATTGTATGGAAAGTTTCATAGTAAACCGCCGCGGCGCGCCGCGGGTGACGTTGATCAGTCTGTCAAGTGCGGATGATGCACACCTGGCACTAAGTTGCTTAAAAACAGTACTGAGCGCTCGGCAAAAGGTCGTCAATCTGCTGTCGCGGGGCGAGGTAATTCGAATCGGGGCGGGGCGGTGCGTGGCCGTTCTGTATGATAATACAATTACAACGTATTCTGTATAGTTTCACAGAGAATGGATAAAATAAGGCAATATGCGAAGTTTGGTGAAGATTTGTACCTAATATTTATAACTATTTTATACGCTCATTACTTAACAAAATTATGAGTTCCTGAAAACCGAAATCATAGAGACCAACTCATGTCATGGAGTGAACTTAAACTTTAAATCGGATAGATAGGTATTTAAGTGCATGATATGCATATTTATTACCAGACAACGCTACGCAAAGGAGGGATACGTGTTTATCAGTATATACCTATGTTTGTTCCTTTGTGGCGCTCTACTCTAGAGATAGAACGCATCCATATTAAATTAATTACGATATTCGCTCAGTGTATTTTATAGAAATGTTTTGGCAAAAATTTAATTTTTGGTACAAGTTTTTATCGCTGACTGTACTTTTTTTCCACAGGCAACTAATACTCATCGAGACAATTCTAAAAACCCCAAACACAATTAGGTTGCGTTGTTTTATTATTATTATTTTTTTATTATTTTTTATTTAATAAAATACAGAGTATTCATACAATAATCATAGCCCCGCAAAACTCAATAATGAGTTTGACTGAGGGGTCATCAGTCTCTAGTTACATATGTACTTAGCTTAATTTTATAGTTGTGAAATTACTACAAAATATTGAGGTAGTGTATTTTTAACATAGATTTAAATTTATTAGACTTCCTATTTTCACATCTTATGGCTTCGGGCAAACTATTAAGCAAATATGGTATTCTTTTCCTAAGGGTTCTATCCCCGTAGTAGTTATTAATTCTAGGAACGCATAGTTTGCCTGAAGTCACAGCCTTTGTGATGTAAGTGTGATTAACTGGTGTTAATGCATCCTCTGAGCTAAGCTCCTGCCGGCCATGGTTATTGGTCGCAAGTAGGTATTTATGTTTTAAACTGACAGGTAAGATGTTGCAAATTTTGAATAGAAGTCTGTAGTTACCTTTACATTTGAGTTTAGTTTATCACAGAGTTCCTATGACCACCTCCTGTCTTCATCATCAGATCAGCTCGATGGTACCATAATATTGCATTGTCACTTGTCACCCGACTTACATGCGTATGCAAATTTTCAGCTTCATCGGAAACCGGGAAGATGGTTAAATTATTTACCTTAGATTCCATTACATAGTTTAGGTTGCGTTGTTTTATCACAGAGTTCCTATGACTAATAAGTTTTGAAGTAAAACACAACTTAGGGAAAATGCTTACTTTTACTCCATAATCATTCTAATGACAGATGACATAAAATCGAGCGGTAACAGTGACAACCAGTATGTTGCCATGTATATAATCGAATATATCACAATGACTACCTCCTGTCTTCATCATCAGATCAGCTCGATGGTACCATAATATTGCATTGTCACCCGACTTACATGCGTATGCAAATTTTCAGCTTCATCGGAAACCAGGAAGATGGTTAAATTAGTTACCTTGGATTCCATTACATAGTTAGTTACATACAGGTCGACCTAATAAAAACGTGTTAAAAAAATCTATTAAATGAGTAATGCTGACATTTAAAAGAAGCTGAAACCATTTACTCCTCGCATAATTAAACGATTAAAATAAAATTGTTCTTTGACATGATAATTGTGTCATTTAAGTTATGGCTACACGAGTCGTCTCGTGACATTAGCATTTACCTAGACCGCTTTTTTATTTGTAAGGATGGATGCGATTATTTGCCGCTCCGGATATGGCCGGGCATTAGTTAACAAAAGGTTAATGCCGTTTTTTGCTACAATGGCAAACTACATCATCATCCACCTCCCACCCATTATGATGTCTCATGTACACCGAGTTTGAAATAAATAATAAATAAGTAGGTATAGAATAAGTACGTACACTCTTAAATATGTATAACTGATTATCACTAAACTTAGGTACGTAAGAGTAAGCAGTAATGACTGCGGAAACCAAACAACTTAGCAAATTTATTTGTAACTAGGTACACTCTTAAAAGTACACCTGTAAAAAGAGTTGAACGCTTTCAACACGTTCAAATATATTTTTAATACAGTTGCTCAAAAAGTGCTACTTTTCGTGGCTGTTTAGCGTGTGGAAAGTTGGTTTTCGCGAACTAGTGCTTTTTACTTTTCCAATTTTTTTTAAATTTTTACTTGTTCCAATTCATGACTACTTATTGATGAGTGTTAATATTAGTTTTCTTTAAACGTCGTAATCAACATAAAAACCTACTGTTAATGTAAGAATACGAAAAATATGCATATTTCATATTTTATTACTTACCTCTTCATCATTATAAGTATTATAACACGTTTATTTTTTAATGTTGAAAAACCATTCTTAATAAGTTGTCTGAATGGAACGGAACGCCTGTCAAAGAAGAGGCGTATTTTCTTACTGCAAGAATGTTTTAAGTTTCCAAAGGCAACATTCGATATTGTTTTTATAAATATACGATACACAAATAATCGTAAATAATGATATTTAGGTAATAATAGTACAATGTTTTAATATTTACAATTGTTTCTGTCTTTTAGAACATGCATATGTCAATGATGTCACAGAATTAATAATATAAAAGTTTCGAATTCCATTCCTTACTTGTTGCTTTTCTTATTTTTTCGCAACTGTATTAAAAAACGTCGTTCGATACACGTGCGGAAATGTAATGACATACTTTCCGCACTAGCATCGAAATGTACTATTTCAGAGGATTAATGTTTGTTAATAAAGTCTTTGTTCTCTAAACATATTTCTTTTTTGCAGCCAGCATTCATTCCGCCGCCACGCCCCTTGGTTCGATGGTCTCCGGTCCCATAATGGAGTTCATCGGCCGGAAGCGCACGCTACAAAGCAGCACGCTGCCCCTCGTCATAGGGTGGATCATCATAGGCACGTCCATACACAACGGCATGCTGCTTTTCGGCAGAGTGCTTTGTGGCTTCGCTGTTGGAGTCATGGCAGCACCTTCACAGGTAAGATTTCCTTTATAATAGGTTCATGAGCCGTAACGTTACAGACTCTACCCTCATTATAAGCTGAATCATCATAGGCACGTCCATATACAACGGCATGCTGCTGTTCGGCAGGGTTCTCTGTGGCTTCGCTCTTGGTGTCAGCGTCGCGCCTTCACAGTAAGATACATTTTTTGTAGCTTACGAGTCGTAAGCTAACGTTTCAGAAATCTACAAATTTCCTCATACAGTCCATTTGCAACGGCATGCAGGTGTTCAACAGGATGTTCGTTGATTTCGGGTTTGGTGTTATTAGAATATGTTATTAATTTAACACATGTAAAAACACATTAAATCCTTATTCTTTTAAGATTTCTCATAGATAACTGTACTTGTTTAAAACCAGTTTTAGACCTAAGTATTATGAGTCCACGTCAAATTTATGACAACTCGACTGCGAAAAGAAACTTGTACATTGCCTTCGTTGTCCTCAGGTTTACTTGGGCGAAATAGCGGAACCGCGGCTGCGAGGCCTGCTGATCGGAACACCATTCGTGGCGTACTCCTTGGGCGTTCTCTATGTATATGCCTTGGGCGGGGTACTACCTTGGCGGTCCGTCGCTCTGCTGTCAATAGTGCTCCCAGTGTTAGCAGTTGTGGCGCTCTGCTTTTCACCCGAGAGCCCTACGTGGCTGGCCAGGCAGGGCAGATTCCACGATGCCATGGCTGCGATGGCTCGGCTGCGCGGTGATCCTGATATTGTAAGTCCTTTTTGGAAATATTCCATTCTGAAATAGGTACTTAACACATCTAAAATTCTACATATCTTAGCGTCCAATTCAACACAACACAACACAAGAGATCACTACACTATTCTTCTACACTCCGCTAGCTAGTAATTTTAATCTATGAAAACATGTATAAATTTCTTTAAAAGGTACTATTTTATTTTGCCGAGGTAGTCAATAATGGAAATGGAATGGAGTCAATTAGAAATACTGCCTATTAAGTAAAGCTAAGCACTTATATTTTGTTTATTGCACCACAAAATAAAACAATTACTAAACTAATCCTTTAAATTAAGTATTATATCTAGGTTACAAAGGTTATTTACTGATAATCTACAAAGACGTAAAAACTTTACAATGATTCACTTTTATGAAAGAACCTAATACTTATTTACAACATATTTAAAACACTAGTTACTACCAATGATAAATATAACTCTGTAATAGATGGATACAGTCTAAGGAAAAAACGTGCCTCGAAAATCAAGAAAATTTGATTCTCGATCGGATGGCGCCACTACCTTTGGCCTACTCTCGTATAGATGGCGTTGGCGGTTTCGTTTGTTATTTAACAATTTTAACTCATATCAGTGAAAGCACATAGGTCAAAATAATATAAAAATAATTAATGCAAATATTGCAAATACAAAAAATCATTTATCCATATATAAATACATTTTTGATATCTTATTTTTAGTTTTAATCGTGTGTCGATAGATCGCAGTGAATTTACTGTGGCTACAAAATTACTATGACAGTACCGCTCTATCCTATTATATTCAATTTGTTAGTACTAACACTAACATATTCATGTGTACTCGTCAACGATGTGGTCGACGTAAAGAATGACATTTAAAATTAAACTGTAGGTAGGTGTGTACCTACACCTATACCTATGTACCCGTTTGTAGAAGTAACGGTAAGACAATGGTTCTACAGTTTGGTAGCTTTATACTCTACTATGACAGTTAGCAACGTAAGTAAGTAAGTAAGTAAATATTTTTTATTGCACCAAAATTATACATTTTACATACATGTAATACTACAAAGAAATATTTAAAGAAAAAATAGAACCAGGTAACAACAGGCGGTCTTATCGCTAAAAAGCGATCTCTTCCAGACAACCTAATGTAGGTGACTTTATGTAATTCGCATTTAACGTTTATATTAACAGTTATCCTTATTTAGCGGTAGGTACCAACCAACCTACATTTACTTATAATTTACCTTATGGCTAAGGTCAATTCATTTCTATATTTACCGTGAAATGTATTATCACTACATATTATAAAACAAAGTCCCCCCACCGCGGCTGTCTGTCAGTATGTCTGTATGTTCGCGATAAACTCAAAAACTACTAAACGGATTTTCATGCGGTTTTCACCTATCTATAGTGTGATTCTTGAGGAAGGTTTAGGTGTATAATTTGTTAAGGTTCTGTGTAACCCGTGCGAAGCCGGGGCGGGTCGCTAGTTATATTTGAACTTTACGGAATATTAAATTAAATTAAATTATCATTTAATTCAGGCATAATACACCCATATGTGTTAGTAACTTACATAGCTAATAAAAATAATGTTAGTGCAATTACAAAACAAGTGCAATATTACTTTACGCACACAATTTTGGATAAATAGGTACCTAATACTCTATCCTTTATATATTAAGTAACTCAATACCTACTAAGTGTATTTTTGCGAGCTCTGGCGACTATTCCAACAGTAAAACATCACTATCGAAATAATCAAATATCACGACATTGGCTAACGACCCCAAAGACAACGAAGTAAACGCCCAAGAACTTTAGTGGCGAAACGCGAGACTGGCTCCGGCTCCAGGGCGTTCAACCTGATATCATCCGAACAGCGCAGATAATATTGAGAGAGTTAAGAGCTGGTAGCCGAGCGACGCTCGTGGATTTAAAGATTAGAACCCCGCAGCAGCAGCAGCAGCTAGTATAAATTAATGTTTCTCAGAAAATTTGTATTGTGTACCTACTAAACATGATTGATGATAACTCTGTAATCAAAAATTTCCACATGAAATTATTTTGGAAACGTCTCATAATATTGTATGGGAAACGTTAACCTTCCATTTCAAAAATTTCCATTTCGTTTATTTCTTGTGAAATTTTCATGATTTTTCCGAATCATTTCCAACTTTTTGAAAACTTTCATGGCAGTGGCCTTCGTACTTATAAATGGTACGTCCCCAGGCCCTATAGGATTCAATAGAGAAGAACTGAGATTAGGAAGAGCAGCGCTAATGGCGCCCAGCGTGCGAAGTGTTTGATTCTACCCATTACCCAAAGTCAATTGTCTGGATACCTTTGGAAGCGCCCTAAAATCACCTAAATAGTAATATGGCAATTAGGGCAGCTCGCTCTGCATTTTCTATCGCGTGTAGGTATAACGGGGAGTGTTTCGAGGAATTGTTCGGATTAATTCCTGCCGCTTCTTTCCGCCATCGCCCTACGCGACAAGATTTCCATCTTCACCAATTTGGCAATCCTCAACTATGCGTTTCTCCAGAAACTTCCTGCCTCGCACAGCTAAACTGTGGAATTAACTGTCGCCTGCGGTATTTCCGGACCGATACGACCTTCAAACCTTCAAGAGCGTACTCCCATCTTAAAGGCCGGTAACGCACTCCGTCCATGGGCGGTGGTTATCGCTTACCTTCAGGCGATCCATCTGGTCGTTTGCCTCCATATCATAAAAAAAACTACCAATCTTATTTTCTGCACATACAAATGTGAAATATCACATGTATTAGATAGAAAGACGGACGTACCGGGCACGTGTAAAAATCTCTTGCATAATTCAGCTAGCACGTTCATAATATTCCATTGTTTGTCATGTGATTCCATCAACCGGTACAAATGGTTGTAATAAGCTCAACAACTCGACAATCACAATTGATGTTTCGTTTCTCGAACGTACGTTGATGTAACCTTACTGACACAAACGCACTTGTGTTTTAATCACTGGTGCTTATGATTCACAGAGATCTGTTGTTCCCTATCTTCGAGAACATGCATAAATATGCCTATTAACTTCTGATTAATATAAGGTCAACATTAACATCTTCATAGATTCAAAGTCAATTTAGCTCATATGATCAGTTTCAAAACATTTCCATTAAATAAATAATCAATTTACTGTTCACATGCGCACTTATGTTTTGATTTTGACCCGTTTTTTCTGATTACTTCACCTGCCTACTCTAGGTTTTCAGGGACGATATTAACGAATTGTCATGACAACCCATACAAAACAATAACCCACGCATTAGTCTAATCTAATAGGGTTAAGTAATGAGAATAAGTATATACCCCCAGGACCGGTGATAACAACTAGTAGGTAGATAAATTGAATTTTAATAATTATTGATCATCCATAATTTTCGTCAAATAAAATTAACTAACAATTTGGTGAAACATATTGCAATAGGCCTTCTTTTTTTATTCACTGGGTGAATAAGTTTTATTACTTACTGTTAATGACATATTAACTACTAGCTGTGCCCGCGGCTTCGCCTGCGTGGAATTCGGTCTGTGTCAGTAAGCGGCTAATTCACCCCTAATTTATCTCCCTGTCCCCTGGAGACAGAACTTAAAGTAAAGTTGACAGATGGATACGCTAGAGGACTGTAGTCCAGATAAAATATTTTACAATTAGGTACCTACCACCAAAGATACATATAACTCCGTAATAGATGGATACAGTCTAAGGAGAAAACATGCCTCGAAAATCACGAAAATTTGATTCTCGATCAGATGTCGCTACTACCTTTTGCCTACTCTCGTATAGAGGGCGTTGACGGTTTCGTTTGTTATTATTTAACAATTTTAACGCATATCAGTGAAAGAACATGGGTCAAAAGAATAAAAATAATTAATGCAAATAAAAAACTGTGGTTACAAAATTTACTATGACAGTGCTCTATAATATTATATCCTCATTGCTACCACTAAATAAAATTACACTCCAAAATGAATATTTTTTTGCCCTTATTCAAATTTTTGACGTGATTTAAACGGCATAGGGTAGTAGGTGTATATCGAACGATACAGTACCATTTTTGTATTTTAACGTCCTTGACTGTACCTATGCAAATCGGGTACCCTACATAATTCCGAAATTTTTTATTCCGAATTTTAGAATGTCGAATTTTATCATTCCGATTTTTAAATGCTCGACCCATCAAAATTCCGACTGTCATAATTACGAATGATGAAAATCACGAAGATTTATATTTCCGAAAACCCAAAAACCCGAATATTGTAAATTCCGAACTACATAATTCCGATGGTGGCAAACACCGAATTTAACATTTACGATTTTCAAAATCACGAATTCGGAATTGCCCTTATTCCGAATTAACGTGATTCCTATTTTAAATATCCCAATTTTTAAATTTCCTTTTTTCTGGCAACAGTTCGTTTTCTTGGGGGTCGCAGTTCTAACCTAACCTAACCCACTTTTCTGGCAACAGTTCGATTTCTTGGGGGTCGCAATTCTAACCTAACCTAACCCACTTCTGGCAACAGTTCGTTTTCTTGGGGGTCGCAGTTCTAACCTAACCTAACCCACTTCTAGCAACAGTTCGGGTTCACAGGTTCGCAGTTCTGTCTAATTTATTTATGCCAAATTTTTATGCCAAAAATATTTTATGCCGAATTTAACATGATGCGGCACGACAGGTACCCGTAATAATTACTAAAACGTGAGTCTTCATTTGAATATCACGGATTTCATTTTTACGATCTTGTAAACAACCGAATTTCTGAATACCGAATTATTATTTCCGATCGGACAATGATTTTTCGGAATTTAGGAATTCGGAAAAAAAAATATTTTCGGAAATGTGTAAAATCGGAACTTTAAGCTTTCTGTCAAGTGACAATCGGATTAAGTTTTCGGAAATAACACATTCGTGATTTTATTCCATCGTGTTTTTAAAAATCGTAATTTTGATATTTCGGACTTATAAATAATCGGGATTATGAAAGTCGTGGTTATAAAAATCGGAAAAAGGTATTTCGGAATATTTGGGTGTTCCCATCAAAATCATGTCATCCAAATCGGTCCTCCAGTCAAATCAGTCTTAAGCATGACGCCGGCGGCGGGCAGCGTCTGCCCCTTTTTTTTTTGTTTTCGGAGTGGGAAATGCATCTGCCCCTACGACTTGTTGATGGTCATAGCGAAGCAGACGCTCACGGGGACCTGTAGGCGTTTGAAGCGGAATGGGAAGTTGCTCGGAATGAGGGGGATACGCGGGATGAACACGGCTTCTCCGGCGCCACACTCCGTCAGGATCTGCGCCTACATATGTATTACGTACGATGTATTTGGGATCACAATCGAACTCGCGCTGGCTTGCCGTTTCAGCCGAAAGCGAAGCGACCTGCCTGGCTAGAGCGCCACTGAGTCTATCACCGCGGTTTTTCTCACTCCTGAGGCCGTGCCCCTTGTGGCCGCAATGCATTGCGAGACTTTCGCGAAAGATTCGATTTTTTTCGGGAAGGCATGGTAACGCGTTTAAGTCCCAAATCGTTTGACATTTACTGAAAAATGTTTTTTTTAAAGTACCCACCTTCGTGACCATTATTAAGAGGAAAGGGCACGGCCGCTTCTCCATGCAAACGCAGTCTCCATTTTTTTGGTTAAAGACTACCCTATGTTCTTCCACGGGACTCAAACTATCTCTATACCAAATTTTATCTAAATCGGTTTAGCGGTTTAAGCGTAAAGAGAAATTAAAAAAAGTTTTTTTCATATTTTTTGTGTTTTCACTCGGGAATAGTGTCATTTTGATATCATAAATAAATTCGGCATACCCGATTTATACAAAAACGATACCTAACTTGGCCTAGTAGCTAAAATGATATAGTTATCAAGATAAAGTTTTTAACCCCTTTTTCACCATGGGGGATGAATTTTTAAAAACGGTGAAAGCAATTTTCTTGCTTTTTAATATAATAACGTTTTGCAAAGTTTTAAGTTCCTAGCTTAAAATAAAATTTGCACCCCAAGACAAACTTTCATCCCCTTTTCAACCCATTTGTAATGGATTCAAACTTTCAACCCCCTTTACAGGGTTAGTTAGGGGACGAATTCTTGAAAACGCTAAAATCACTTTTCCTGTATTATAATAATATGCCCATTATACAAAGTTTCAAGTACCGCACTAAAAAAAATTGATTTCCATACAAACTTTCAACCTCTATTTCACCTCCTTAGGGGATGAATTTTCAAAAAAGCTGAAATTAGTTTTCTTGTATTTCAATAATATATCTTCTTACGAAGTTTCAAATTGCTAGCTTAAAATAAATCTTGAACCCCATACAAACTTTCATCCCCTTTTTAACCCCCTTAGGGGTAAAATTTCTCAAATTTTTATAGCCTAAAACCTGGCCGTTGATTTTTTCGACAGATTAGTAAAGTTTGCATCAAAATCCGTTCAGCCGTTTTCATTAGTTGCGCGGTCAAATAAACAGACAAACAGATAAACAGACAAACAGATAAACAGATAAACAGATAAACAGATAAACAGACAAAAATTCTAAAAACTGTTGGAATGTGTTCTGTTATCGATTCTAAGTATCCCCAGCCAATTTTTTTTCGAATATCTTCCATGTACAGACTTTCGACCCTCTTCCGCTTTATTATATGTATAGATACAAAAATGAAGTTTATAGTTCGAATTAACAAACATACGAGGCCTTCTATGTTGTTAATATTTAATGCTAGAACAAACTCCTGAATAAATTATGTCACGCCATCATGAACAAACGACTGAAACGAAACGAATTCGTTCATCACACCGCATCATCTTCGACAACAGCATAGCCAATGTTAGAAGAATATCTCATATTTATCCAAAATGACTGTTGTAGAGCATACGTTTGAAAAAAAGTACACGTATTTAGATTATTTGTGTCTATTAAAGACATTTGAATTGATTGCTTCCACCGTTGGCGTCTTACCAAGTGTACCAACACATCTTATTTCTTACTCTATAGTGAATTAAACGGGTTTAAATTAAAGTATTTAATGTCCCGTCTTTAAGACCTGCTTGAGGATTGACGTAACTTTTCGGAAATAGGTTCCTACTAAAATTCCGAATGTTTCGTCAACTTAGCAACCGACCTATTTACGTACCACCCACTTTTACTTTCCACGTGTTACAGACATTACCTACGTCATACGTGACTGGGCCTATAACGCAATAAGGAGTCAGAAAATAATTCATTCATTCATTGAGTACGTTAAATAGCCTTCAACTTGACAACACGCAGAATGATGTAATGATACTAGGTAGGTAGGTATCATACTGTCTGCTGTCTAATTCAAAACTAGTAGGTATATTGAATTTATAATACATCCCGACGTTTCATTATAAATTCAATATACGCGATATAATCCGTTTTCATAGTTTTATTTCATGAGTAACTATCGCGGTAACCGAAGACAATATTAGTACTTAGCTACTAATATTAGAACAACTTGGTTGAGTTTGTAAATTAACTACTCTTTTTTTAGGCTCAGCGCGAACTCCACGAGCTGATATCAGCTCGGGAGAAGGAAAAAGCGAGGGGAGAGCACAGTATCCGATTCTTCGCGACTGTGACGCGCGCACCGGTGCTGAAACCGCTACTGCTGATCAACTTGTTCAACATGCTGCAGATTCTGTCCGGTAGCTATGTGGTCATATTCTACGCGGTGGACATGGTCAGGGACTCAGGCGGTGCGCTCGATCCTCAAGTGAGTAAGACTAATTTGAGTTGGCAAATGGCGTTTTTCACAATATGAGCTCCGGCCAACATCAGACACTGTTGTCGCTCGCAAAAATATTTTTATGAATGGTACTAAGTACTGACTGAACACGTGAATCAAATCAAAACTAGGTTTGCACGTTGGAAAATTAACAACACAAAGAGAAGGGCTAATCAAAAACGCCGAAGCGAGTGGAGTGGAGGAGTGCAGAATATACCTACTTGTACCTACATCTTTAATTCTTCGCTTTCTAATATAAATAACTAATGCGACGAGGACCAACGCCTTGTCCAGTGAATATTAATAAAATATCCTGCTACTGCATGTATCAATGTCAATGGCATACCGAAAATGTTCGGGTCATTTATCATAATTTACTGCGTATCGAAGCAAATCGCGACCTTTAAAAATTATCAAGTCACTCTCACGTCTCACGTTTTGCGTCAGGCAGACATCGATCGATGTTGCAAGCTAGCACAAACGTGTCTAGCACATGTTTTTATCATTTAATCAAAAGTTAATCACGGTGACTGACGCATAAAGAAGTGCAAAATATTGCGACATTTTTTTATTGGTAGAATATTCGGCAATGTCATAGAGAAATAGTCAAATAGACAGTTGCGGTCCCCATTATTGGCACGAAATCTGCTCAGTATAGTTTATAAATAAAATCAGCTGTAATAATATCTTACATTACATCAAAGAAATTAGACGCAACTTCGTTTCACTTCATTATTCCAAACTACACTGTGAATAATCATATGACATTACTTTTACTTAAAAGTAATGTCATTACTAGTGCTAGTGTCTGGTCCTTATAAGATATGGTTGCAGGTGTCTCAACCGCTACGCCGTACACACCTGTTACAACTGCCGATCAAGACTTGATATGTTTTATTGGTTTCAGGTGTATTACTGTATTAGGATCATTCTGAAAGACTAAAAAATGGCGGATGGTTCCAAAACAACGGAATCTGAGTGATTTTTAAATTATTTTCGGGATTATCCGACTTCCAAAATTACCCGAATACCCATAATGAATTATTTTCCGCAGGTGGCCGCCAACGCGAGCGCCCTGATCCGCCTCTGCGTCACCGTCGTCGCGTGCGCGCTGCTCATGCGCCTGACCCGGCGCGTGCTCGTCATGATCTCGGGCGTCGGCACCGCCGTCTGCACCCTCTCCCTCACCTACGTCCTGTCCCAGGAAGACGCCGGCTACGCCGCACCCATCCTCATATTATCCTACGTCGGCTTCAACACCTTAGGCTTTTTCCTCCTCCCTGGCTTAATGATAGGCGAACTTCTTCCTACTAAAGTACGTGGCCTATGCGGCGGCTACGTATTCTGTCTCTTCAATGCAGTCCTATTCGGATTCACTAAACTTTACCCAGTCATGAAAGACAAAATTGGAATGACGGGTGTTTTCGGACTTTTCGGCGCATCATCTTCCCTCGCTACTGTGGCACTATTCCTTTTACTACCAGAGACGAAGGGCAAGTCCCTGTTGCAAATTGAACAGTATTATCAGAAACCTAACTTATTGTGGGTGACGAGGAAAAAAGCCACGAATAACCAAGAGGTTTGAATTGCAGTAGAATAATTGTAGTGTGAAATGTACTTAAGTGAAACGTTGGACCACTGACAATGAAAATATGTATAACTTATTTTTACAAGCATTTTAAATAGGCATACTGGGAGCACGAATATTTTTTATTGACACACAAATGACACAAACATATATTATGTATCGAAGGCACCTAATATTTTATTTATTTGATACATATTAGTAAGGAACTGAATATATATTTAATAAAGTCCTCTACCTTACTAGAAGCTGATCTCTGAATGCTGGTTTTAAAATATCATCATACAATACGCCGCATAGTATGTTTATACAATAGTAGATTAGACAGGTACTTAACTACTTCCTGGTACACTCAGCGTCAAATACTTTGTAGCAACCAAAGTGGCCAAATAGTTCGGTACACCATACTAAATATATCGTGACTACTTTGGTTGCTACAAAGTATTTGACGCTGTGTGTATGGGCTACATGTAGGTACACATTACTATCGTGCATAATTGTATATTTTATGTACCAGAAATATTTTGATAACCATATTGTCAAACACTTGTTAGTTTTATATACAAAGTAAGGCAGCCACTTGGTATCTTATTCATAATACATCTCTCGGGTCGTAAGGGAGATACAATTGCCTTTTACATTATAACACGTAGGTAAATAAAACTCGAATAATAAACTATACGCTGCTTTGTGATATAATGTAGTTAATTTTATAGTACCTGGGTTTCAAGTTTTAAGGTATTGATATATAACTTATTGCAATATTTTCACAATTATTCCATTCTAAACAATGGGTAACATTTTAGGTGGACCTAAGCAATCTTAATTTGCATCGGTAATTATGTTGTTCAAGCCGTTCAAAGGTAGTTTACCGCAACAACATATTTCCAATAGCTGAATAATGTTGATAACTATTAATTCATCAAGGAAGTACAGGTTGTACGACATAGTTATGTACAGTCACCTCCAATGGTTTCTGACCCTACATACCCACATACAAACTTCTACCGGGGAATCGGATATTTTTGTGGCTGACTGTACATACCAGCATCGGTTGACGTTTAGCGTTATTTTTTTTAATATTTAAAGCGAGACGCCGAAGGCCGTGTGCAGTGCTGCACTACGTTTCCTCATTGCGAGATTTTTTATCTGTGATTTAAACTGAATTGTTGTTTGTTAAACAATTTAATAATATAGACTGCTATAATGTCTCTTAACTGTTTAATGTTGTATGTACATGTATATATTCTATACTTGTTGATTGTGAATGCATTTAATCTATTATACTCCACGTCAAATAAAAAATAAATAAATCTTGCAAGGAATAATAGTCATATTTTTGACAAAAGACTGCGCTCATTGACTTTATCGGGCGCGGTTATAATTATTATCCGTCCTTGGGGTGCAAAAGGTTAAACAATTCTACTCTATGGCCCAGTTATTTTGATCGACAAAAAAAACAGCAAGTACCATATCTGAATAACATGTTTATGTCGATAAAAATCATTGTTATATATGCATTTGTCAAAAACTCAAAACATCATTACACCGAAATAAGCATAACGGTTAAGTATTAGTAGGTATAGATAGAGTATTGACGTAAGTTTGGCAAAAAACCTTATAAACAACATGTTCAGTGGAAGAGCGAATTGTGATATAAATAAACACTTTATAAAAAAATATACTGTTTTTATATTTCAATGTTCAATATTTAGTGTATTATATAGTTGGTCAAGCAAATCTTGTCAGTAGAAAAAGGCTGCAAATTTAAAAAAGGTATGCGCGATGGGTTATCGGCCCATAGAAAATTTGAATTTCGCGCCTTTTCTAATGACATTTGCTTGACCAACTATAGTCACGTTACCCTCATCAGTAGGTTTATTTTTCTCCTTAATACAGCAGTCTCCTTACCAGCGGTTAATTATGAACATGAACTTTATCATGTACCAATAAGACTGATATTCAAATGTCACTGTCCAACTGATGGATGGATTTATAAATAGCAGCACAGAATATACAACAGTACAATGTTCGATAACAGAATATCACTGATAATGCTGTTCCCGAGTTACGCCAGTGGGGAGACACTCCTTTCGGGCAAACTCGGTTCCGTTCGGCTCAGCATTGCTCCGAGCAATTATTATGTTTGGCACAACTTGACGTCCCATTGCGTGCACGACCACAATAAGACAATGACTTGAATTTTGACAACCCTAAATAGCCGAAAGGGATAGCGCCATACCTTAGAAAGGGACAGCATGATTCGACCCTGAATCGCTGTCAAACTTCGGGGTTGTAGGAAGTGCCATTTCTGTACGTTAGTATTATACTATTACTTATTCTATGGTTACGCATAGGCATATCAGCACATTCTATTTGAGCTATCTAAATTTGTCATATTTGTGCCTCATCTACGACCACGATACGTGAGGATCCATGAAAACTTTAAAAATGAAACATTCAAATACTTCGTCTGCTTGCGTTCGTGTTACCTCAATAATAGCGTCTTAATGGTAGTTGTAGCCGTGAAATTTGCTCAAGTTTCATCGAGCGTCCAAATACTGATATATTCCAAAAATCGTTAGCACTGCAGACAAGCGTGTTACGAGTGAGTAGACAGAGTTTCAAAATGAAAGGCTGGTTCGGACTACAGTAATTTAGTCGAGTAACGAGTATATTCGTTACTAAACGTGTCTGAACAACAAAAATTGTGTAAATAAGTGGTAAGGCTCACTCCCCAGAAATTATCCTATCTGTGGCCGTGGAGTGTACATACCTCAATAATAGCCAGCATCCGGTGACAAATGCTCACAAACAAGTGACACACACGACCACTGGTACAAGTTTGAACGCCGGGCACACACTTGAAAAGTCTATGGTCTTGGATTGTGACATCCTCAGTAATTGCCAAAAGTAACTACACACTAACATGTCGTCAGTTCATTCGTGGTCCGGCAGCCGCTGGTACAGGTGTGGACGCGAGGCGCAAGCCGGACACACATGCAGTGTCGCCGCGACCGCACTTGCACATTCCCAGCAGTAATGCTCGCGGCAACGCGGACAGCGGTGCAACTGTACAACAAACAGACGGAATTACTGACTATTAACTGAAATAGATGAACTGAATATACGAAAGAAAAACTAGCTGGGATCGAAGTAGCGTTTTCTGCGGCAGATGCCATAACCACTAGGCCACCCGGTCATGACGGTATTGGACGAAATTTATTCGTAGAGGTATCATTAATAAAAGTAAAAGTAAAGTTATCATTAGTAAAAGTAAAGGTCTTTCCACGACCATGACACCTTTTCAAGTGTAATTTCTTATATTCGTAAGTATGTAAATAAAAATAATATGATAATAACGCAAATAAGGCGTGTTTGCGCAATGATGTTGGAACTTTTACATCTGTTCTATTATTTCTATTATAATGTTAGTTTAGTCAAGAATGGAAACATAATGAGCATGTGTAACTGAAGTTACCGAAAGTTTTTCACCGATACACGTGTCGCCTATTGTAATTTATTACCTGTGTTGTGATATTAATACAACACAGGTAATAATATTGATAATAACTTGATATTGTATTTTCTCCCGTACACGACTTATCTTCATCTCTCCTGTTCATGCCAAATGAGGTCATTCTGAATAAGTAATATTTACAGATTTCTTTCCTGATCGTCTTTCTTTTATTATATAGTTTATTATTATTACTTTCAATTGTATGTTTCATATAGATAAATATTTTTATAGTAAAAGAACTTAGTAACCAACTTGGTATATTGTATGACCACGTTTATAGAAAAACGCAGTTGTAATTTTAAACACAAAACACTATTTTTATAGAATATATCCTGTTCATGCCAATTGAGGTCATTCTGAATAAGTAATATTTACAGATTTCTTTCCTGATCGTCTTTCTTTTATTATATAGTTTATTATTATTACTTTCAATTGTATGTTTCATATAGATAAATATTTTTATAGTAAAAGAACTTAGTAACCAACTTGGTATATTGTATGACCACGTTTATAGAAAAACGCAGTTGTAATTTTAAACACAAAACACTATTTTTATAGAATATATCCTGTTCATGCCAAATGAGGTCATTCTGAATAAGTAATATTTACAGATTTCTTTCCTGGTCGTCTTTCTTTTATTATATAGTTTATTATTATTACTTTCAATTGTATGTTTCATATAGATAAATATTTTTATAGTAAAAGAACTTAGTAACCAACTTGGTATATTGTATGACCACGTTTATAGAAAAACGCAGTTGTAATTTTAAACACAAAACACTATTTTTATAGAATATAGAGCGTAGCGTCAGTTAAACATAAAATAACAACGCTTAAGAATATATCTGAATAAACCAAACACAGTCTCAAGATACTATACAAACTAAAACCAGTGTTATCTTCTCGAGGCAGAGTTGTAGGGTTAGAGCCGGCGTAGCTTCATTTGACGTTCATAAGCGCATTGTAATATACCTACTTGAATAATAAACTATCTTTATCTTTATTAACCAGTTTTAATTTGAAGGTCCGTCGTTTACTTACTTCTTTATCCAGTTCCACAAAAGGCCTTAAACACCCAAAACAGTATTGAGCTTGGCCTTCATTTGGTATTTCTTCATACGGCTCCACAGGGAACAGGTGATGGTAAGATCTGCAATAAATGTCGTTAGTTATTCAACTGTACTGTACGCCACTTAAGTTCTTAGTTTAAAAAGTCTAGCTAGTATATGTACATGGAACAGCGCAGATTACCTAAAATTAGTTATTTATTAGCTCCTAAACAAAACGAAATTTTCCATTGGTGTGGTTAATCTTTATTCCCAGTTGTTGCTTTACTATTTTATACTAAAAAAAATGCAGGAAATTCTACGGCGGGCAAATCTGTTTTCTTTGACGTATCTCATATACCTAAGCTCGAAATGTTTTGTGAGAAAATTTGAATCAAGTTATATAGTAAATTGAGTAGCTATTATTTTATTTAAAAATTCAGTGACAAAAAAGAAATGCTGCTTTATTTGTGTTAAAATTGCAATGAAATGGAGTGTACATTATAATGCACATACGGCCTTATAGTCAAGTCCGGCACTACGGGTAGAGGTGGCCTTCCGTGCCTACGCCTACACCCTCTTCTAGATATTTAAAGTCTTACCTGGCCAGATGTGGCGCTGACGCCAATGCGAGACCACAAGTCCAGCACTGAGCAGGCAGAGAGCAGTACTTGCTGCGACATTGCGGGCAGAGGTAGCCTTCCGTGCCTACGCCTTCGCCCTCTTCAGATAAAAGTCCCACCTAGCCAGGCCAGATATGGCGCTGATGCCAACGTGAGGCCGCTAGTTCGGCACTGCGCCAAAAGAGAGCAGTTTTTGCTGCGACATTGCGGGCAGAGGTGGCCTACCTGGCTAGATGTGGCGCTGACGCCAACGTGAGGCCGCAAGTCCGACACTGCGCGGGCAAGGAGCAGTATTTGCTGCGACATTGCGGGCAAAGGTGCCCTTCTGTGCCTACGCCTTCGCCTTCTTCCAAGTGACTGAAAAAAAAACACAATTAACGAAAAACTAGGTCCAAATTGGGTCAGGTTTTGTAAAGTGCTATATGCTTAATAAGTAATTGATTATTATTTACAACGACGGGACTTAATCGCGTAAAATAGTTTTAAATTTACTTCCGACGTTTCGAGGACGGCATTGTCCCCGTGGTCTCGGAGAAGACTCCGATTTCTCCGAGACCACGAGGACAACGCCGTCCTCGAAACGTCGGAGGTAAATTTAAAACTATTTTACGCGATTAAGTCCCGTCGTTGTAAATAATAATAAGTAATTGATGTCACAGATTACACCCATCATGTTTAAAATCCTTCTAAATGCACAGTTCTCGACTATTGTTAATGTGATTTTCAATATGCGCGACGACTATGCAACACAGCAAGCTTCAATAGGGGCAAGTTGGGCCCACGACTTTTGAAGGTGTGATTGACGTGACACAGCAAGTAACTACGAAACGTTGCATACAGAAAACTTTGCACTATGAGACTTCACATACAATAAAATTTAGCGAGCTCTTTAACGGTGCCAGACGGTTTGGTGCAACCGAGCCATTTATATAAATTGTTGTCATCATCATTGTTGCAATTTGTAAGTGGGCATATTAAGGCAGGTACAGGTACTGACTGACCACATGCACTGCGTGACGGGCGGAGGCGCGCTGTTGTCCTGGTCGGAGGGCGGGGCGTGCGGGAAGCCCATCTTGACGAGCCCCGCGTCCAGACTGCGCGCGCGCGCCGGCGGCGCCGTGCAGTCCAGCAGCAGGCTTCGGTAGTGGACGTCGTCTAGTATCACCTGAATACCATTCATTATTTAATTAGCCTACGTCTCATTACTGGGCAGAGGCCATCTCTCACAAGAGGGTTTTGGGCCGCATTTTTCCAGGAAGTAAGCTAGAGTATTTTTTCCGTGAATATTTGTTTTTGTGGGGCGGAATGCGGAATTATTATATTCGTAGACACAAATAAACGAGACATAATATAAAAGAATAAAATTAAAGTGCCATGAAAAGGCCTCATCTCAACATGTTGCTGGTGGCTTCCAGCGAAGATCTTCCGATGAGCTCCCAAAAACCAATACACATGGTAAATACCCCAGTTAGTATCAGTTTGAAAATATTACAAAATAATTGACAAATTGACCATGTTAGCTTGAAATCCTATGTTTTTACTTACCCCATATTCGCCACCAGTATCTTGACATAACTTTTTACAGATCCTGACTTCAGCTGCCAGTCCTATTACACTACACCTGATACCGTCGGTCTTGAGACTCTGCAATAATAATTAACATTTAACAAAATATAATTTAAGAGAAATACTTATTTTAGAATTTAGTACCAGATCTAGGTGTACATGAAAATAATAGATATGGAAAGTTACTAAACACTCAAAATCTACCCAAAAAACCAGCTGCCATTGGGACAGCAATGTTGAATGATGAAGAACAAAAATATATATTTATAAAATATATAGGTATATTATTCTATATGTTGATTTGTTACAGAAGAAAAGTTCAACTAGTTTGTGATTGTGTGGTCTTATCTTTCTTGTCTATTATTTGTAACACTGTTAGCAACATTAAAAATAAACTTATGTTCTTTATTTAAAATATGTGACAACAGTGATTTTCGTTACTATAGCGACCTCTTCAATTCTAGCCTTCAACATGTAACATGCTTCTTAGAATAAATCTCTATTTTTCCATCATTTTTATCATTTAAATACATACAGTCCACTCCTACTCTCCACCTGACCCAGGCCAAGGCCGCTCCAAACACCTAGCACTTAACACTAAAACCTGAACATACAGTCCCAGTCCCAACATACCTGTATAGTTGTAGTTATGTCCCCTGGATCACAAGTAGTGAGTGAGGCAAATAACACCAGAAGTTCTCTTGAAGCATGCCCAGGAAGGGGTTTGAGGACACGACTTGCAAACTCCAACGTGTTCTGCAGTGAGGGCTCTCCAGTCAGGGCAATATTTGACAAGCTGAGGAAAACATTAAAAGTGTAACATTTTCAGAAATATGGTTATTTTTACATTTTTAAGATTAAAACAAGGAGATTTTTTTTAAATAAATATCTTAAACCTGATATTTTTTACATTATTAACCTATGGAATATCTGATGTGAT
Organism: Cydia strobilella; assembly: GCF_947568885.1. Classification (NCBI taxonomy): domain Eukaryota; kingdom Metazoa; phylum Arthropoda; class Insecta; order Lepidoptera; family Tortricidae; genus Cydia; species Cydia strobilella. The sequence continues at coordinate 7,994,590 of NC_086052.1, forward strand.
AGAGTTGTGTGCAACTTTTACAAATTTTGAACCAATTATAACTTAGACTTATAATTCCATCACATTTCTTAACTAGAGCGTACAGAAGTAAGCTTAGAGTGCTCACTCCAGACGCATGCTTTTGCAAACCATTAATTAATTAATAACCGTTAATACAGAGATGTTTTTATAGTATTAATGAATTTTTAAATAATAATTTAATGGGATTTTATTGTGTTTGCCTTCAATTTCATTTTATTTCATTTTGTTATTGCATGATTTGTATTAGGTAAGAGTTTTAATTATGATTTATGATTGTATTAATGCTTGGCATCATTCATTGTAAGAGTACATAGGAAATGTTTGTTTGTACACCTGTAAAGGTAGAGTCTTGGTGAGTCCATGTAAAATTGTTACAGTAGTAATTACTGGCAATGTAACCCATTTCTCACAAACAATAAAGATTATGATTATAAACTTTTTATAAACTTCTATCTATGTATGGAGTGAGCACTCTAAGCTTACTTATTTTTCTATGACTAGAGTTTGTCCGTGATATGTTTGCGTACTTAGTGCTGTGTCAAGTATAACACTCTTAATGCCAAGTTGGAGCAAAGTTAGTCTAGTCAGATGAGGGTGTTCTCAGTTCTGGTAATAGAAAACTAGTAGACAGGTTAAAGGATGTAGAAAGGTTTTCTATAAGTATATCTTACCCTTGTACAGCCTTTATGTGTTTTCTAACATTTCCTGACATTTCAGTCAGCCTCTCTGCTCTCTTGTTCTTCATCAGCACCAGGCCCAGTTGACTCAAGGGGTTTTGGTCGAAGAATTCTTCTATAAATCTCTCTAACAACTGACAAAGGCACAAAATAGCAATATTACATTTAAAGTATTTAAAAAAACTGTTCCAAAATTAAAAAAATATAAATATTATATAGGTACCTAGTTGACATGAATAAAACTATGGTTTATGAGTAAAATTCAAAATTGATAATTCTAGTCATGCTGCCAAGTGTACAAAAGAATGTGTGTGTGTGTGTTTTATGTAGGTACATGTGATTATGAGCAAAATAAATAAAACCGGCCAAGTGCAAGTCGGACTCGCGCACGAAGGTTTTTTTTAAATCAGTAATCAGTGTGTTTATTGCTGTCATAGGTATACAAGTAGGTTCCGTACCATTACGCAAAAAACGGGAAAAAAATCATGTTTGTTGTATGGGAGGCCCACTTAAATATTTATTTTATTCTGTTTTTAGTATTTTTTGTTATAGCGGCAACAGAAATACATGATCTGTGAAAATTTCAACTGTCTAGCTATCACGGTTCACGAGATACAGCCTGGTGATAGACAGACAGACACACGGACGGACGGTGGAGTCTTAGTATTAGGGTCCCGTTTTTACCCTTTTGGTACGGAACCCTAAAAATAAAATATTTCATACCTTTAGTGTGCAAAGGAATCTAGTAGGCTTTATATCCTGGCAGCTCATCGCCTCGGAGCAATCCACGGCTACCAGAAGATGCCGCATCATGCCCAGCCTCACGGGCACTTTGCGCGGCGCCGCTGCCTTTCGAGCCGCCTTTTGGGCGAACTCCGCCACCAGGCCTTCCACCAAACCATCCTCATCTTCTTTGATTGCCTCCCTATATTAAAAGATTTGGCTGAATTGGCATATTCAAAAACAAAAATAATAGTATGCTCATAGAATACAAAACATAACCTCAATTCAGCAGAACTATCATAAACATAATAATGATTATAATGGACAGTTAGGATAGTTACTTACCAGGTTTTCTCATAGCCGGTTTCCCAACGATATTCTTTCGGATCCACTTCGTCGTCTGCCATTGTTATCGTCCGAGTTGTTTGTTAAGATTTATGCAAGTGTTTAACAACAATGAATTAGTTTATCGGAATTTATAAAAACACTGAAGAGGAATCTAACATGTATCAAAACGTGCAAATAAAACAGTTTAGTTTTTTTTTATATACTTCAATATAATTTAATTGAAATACACATAACACACTAAAAAGTATTCAAGTAGTACCCTGCATAGAGTAACTTATATATACTGATATACTGAGAGTACCTGTAACAACCCTGTAAGCTGTATTGGCTGTAAGGGAATAATATTTCATTTCAGTTTAGAATAGAACTGTTAGTTATGTGATGGTTATGTGTCAATTTGACAAACAGCTTTATTTATTACTTCTATACTGTATTGGGCTAAAGCAATAACGTATACTGCTTCGACAAAGCTGAAATTGGTTTTAGCAGTGGAATATATAGTTGGTCAAACCAAATTGTCAGTAAATAAGAACAATAAAAACTATAATCATCCTTTTCTTTTGGATGCTAGTACTAGTGTAAGACAAAGATAGTATGATTCTCTCTGTCTATGCTTGAAATGAGACAGTCCTTTGACAAACTATATGATCATTGTCAAGAGGGCGCTATTATTCTCATTTATATGGCAACAATTCAGTATAGTCTGAACAGTGTGGATTGGCAACTCGTTTGACTTACATTGCCAGCTAAGTATGTTCAACAATAGTACATTATGATACAAGTGTGCTAAGTTGGTCATTACACACATCGGCTTTCTTATTGCGCGCTCGCTTCAGCTCGCGCGCAATAAGAAAGCCGATGTGTGTAATGGCCAATGCACACGCGTTTCATACGAAGTTTTTCAACACACTTGCGAGAAAAAAAAAGAAACTTTCATATTAATCAAATTTTAATAGTTAAAACAGTATTGTGTGTTGCATCTGTCATATTGCCGACCGCCCCTCGCCCCGACCGCGGGCGGCGAGCCGAGCGGGCCGGCCGGGCCGCGCACCGCGCAGGCGGTCGTGCGCGCCGGTGCCCGCCAGTCCGACCAATTAAAGAAGGCTCCCTTTCCATGCGTATTATTAGCAATCAGTTACCTTCTTAACTCAGTCGGATAATATAATGAAAAAGCACGAGTGGAATAATCCACTGAAAAAGCACGTGTGTTTAATATCTAGGATTATGAGCCAAAAATCGGTGGAATAAAAACGTCGTTTTGAGCAAGTGTGTTGAAAATTCAATTTTCAAGGCAGGTGGCAGGTTGAATTAAATTACCCGACTTATAAAATGTTGAAAGACTTCCTTCGCGAACCGTTTATCCCATGTCTATCGACTTACGCCAATTTTTTTAGTTTCAAGTCCCAATGGCAATGGCGTTATAAAAATATGTATATTTATTATTTATGCTAAAAACAAGATTATGTTGTGGGCAAGGTAGAGTAGGGAAGAATACTACAATAATTTTTACTAATTTTTATTGTTCGATAAGACGGACATAAGATACAAAAATAGTTAAAATAATGACGCAGATTCTTAAAGCAACTAACATTTTGAACATCTCGACAGTATGTAAAGAATTATTTTCGCAGACATGTTTTTGCGCGTCAAGTTGCCGCGACTAAAACAAAGCTGTAGAAATAAGACTATATTAATAGCACAAACGTTTGGGACCGATACTGCCTCCCTAATGCTGTCATTTATTACCAAATTTACCAATAAATATTAGGTCCTTAATAGTTAACAATATTCTAATGTAAACAATAATTGCCAGGTCTATTATGGAGTGTTGTTAAGTGTTATTTTACAATGTTACTTGATTTACATACTACAAAAGGGCTAAATTCTGCAGCCCTACACTAAAATACATTAGCTGATTTCAATTATATCTAGTCATAAATGTAAGATGAGAAATAACCCACTGATCTGAAAACTATCTAAAATAAAAACCTATTTAATTACAAAATATTTGAATTAATTTGGTCATAAAGTTACATCAACACTAAGAACATTTCTAAGTAAAGAGCTTTACACATTGAAATTTGAATGTTTGTCAGCTCAATATTCAACACCATATAATTTCTTACAAGTTCTTTGTGTTGATGCAACCTTAGGTACAATCTTGAGTAATGTATGAACAAAATAATACTTGAGATAGAGCTTAGACAAGATTATACCTAACCCTAATTAAACATCTATTAGCCAGTTTCAGAGAGTTGTGGGGTGGCCCTGGAATCAACAGAGTAAGTATACAATACCAATTGATGTTCTTTATAGATTCTTTTGTGGAATGCATTTGGCTGCAACAGACAAGATAACATAGATGCAACTGTAAAACATGCCTGTTGTACTGCAACTGAACTGATTTTCAATGTATTCGAATGCCCGTTTTATCTGTGACATGTTACAGTTGCAGCTATACTTTGAGATGGCGGTGGTTGAGCTGTAGGAACATTCCAGGATGTTGTGTGTTCACTCGGTGGCGGCCATGGCGCGTGCCTGCGCGCGGACTCGCTTGTCATACTCTAGTCGGTTTTGGCTGTAATAAAAGATAAAAGTTATAAACTATGATTATATTACATTCAATGAAAGGTAAAGGACGTTAAATTGTATAAAAATGCCTATTGCACCACTAATTGAAATAAATAAGTAAATTTGGAGCGTAGTTATTAGAAACTTGCATCAACAAGATATTTTTTTCCTAAGTATAAAAAAAAGACTAACCTGTAATTCTTATGTGCATCTCTTTCTTATAAAAGAAACAAGCCTACAAGCTATAGGTTACAAGCCTTTGTAAAACATGACCCTGCATGTAAAATTATAAACTATACCACTATTAAGTCAGTTATACTGTCATGTTATAGGTCAATTCAGTTTCAGGAACCACTTGACGAAGTTTTTTTGCTGAGGATCAAGGATGAGGAGGAGGTCGCTTGGCAGTAAATATCTATAACTGTCAAATGAGTCAGCTAAGGGTTGTTTTGTTAACACTCGCAGCGCCACGTGGGCCTCCGGCGGCCCACAAATTTTCGAGTACAGTAGGCCAATATGATTTTTGAGTAACTTTATCAGCGGGCCACGTCGTCCGCCGGCGGCCCACAAGCATACGAGTGCAGCAGGCCACTATATTTTTTTAAAGATTTTATGGGCAGGCCACATGGTACGCCGGCGGCCCACAAAAGTTCCAGTGCCGCAGGCCACTATGATTTTTCATCAGTTTTAATTGGTTTTATCAGCAGGCCATGTGGGCGGCCAGCGGGCCACAGTGTAAACTTTACCAGCAGGCCACGTGGTACGCAATGATCCCACAAAAATTGAATTACCATATTTTCATCTTGCGACTCGTCTTCTCGTATAATGCAGATGCAGAATAGGCTTACGCGTGATGGTACGTACGGCGTCAAAAATGTTGTGTCCTTTAAAGCTCAACTAGACATTTCTTTTGTTTTCATTTATCAAAATCGACGGTCTCTAATGGCGTTGCCCTAAGTTTTGTGTTATCAAGGTGCTAATATATTACCAATTTACAATGCCCAGGTTAGACGTGTGACCTACTAGAAACAACTAAATAGAAGAAAAAAAATTATTAACTAAATTTCTACTTCATCGAAATAAAACTAAGAAAGTGCTTAGACATTTGTATGTTTTCTAAAAAATCAAATTAATGACAACTAATCAATTAATGAATAGATAAATTCTGAATCGTATGGTCTATAAAGTTTTTCAATACTGAAAATAATTAAGAAATTTTAGTCTAAAAACAAAAGTGGTGATCAAAGTTCATCAAAGTTTCCCCTATGTGTGTGTGTTTATATATCTGCGCACTGGCTCTACATGCTACGAGCCAGTGTTGGCCGAAACGTTAATGCAATTGACAAATAACCACTACAAATTGAACCGTAAACTGTAAGCGTCCGTTACGGTTTACGGTTCAATTTGTAGTGGTTACGGTCAATTGCTGTTAACGTTTGGCCAACACTGCTACGAGCTGGTGTAGGGAAAGGGAATACAAAATGTATATTTTTTTTCTAAAATATACATTTCGAGTATATCCACGTGGATTTACAGTGTTGGTTTACGCACGTGTCCGTCCAGGCGCGTGAAAAAATTTTGAATGCCGGGTTCAAAAAATTGGTCAATGGAAATGTTGGCCTGCTGTGTTAAAACGTTGACTTGTCAAGAACTAAAAATGTATTATGATTATGTGTTTCTTCTTTTGGTACGCCGGCGACCCACGTGGCCTGCGGGTAAAGTTGTTAAAAAATCATACTGGTCTGCTACAACAGAATCAACTTGGGCCGCCGGCGGCCTACTTGGCTGCCGGTAAAGTGACTAAATATCACAGTAGCTTTTTTGACTCGATTTTTTTGGGGCGGCCGGCAACCCACATGGCCAGCCATAAAAATAAATTCGTTTGTTCTATGGCGCTGAGAGTGTTAATAAATAAATTCCTGGACAATTCCAGGTGCTTCCAAGAACCTTTCATTTAGATGCAGGTATATAAGGTATATAATTAGGGCATGCTTAGATATTATACAGCAAAAATGACCATCCTATAACATCTTTTTGTTGTGCAGAATTTTAAGGGCTAAATAAAATAAATAATTATCTGGGGACAATCTTACACAGATCGACCTAGCCCCAAACTAAGCAAAGCTACTAGATGACAGGTACTAGATGACAATATATATACTTAAATAAATAAATACATACCCATGACTCAGGAACCAACATTCATCCCACAAATAAATGCCCTTACCGGGATTCGAACTGGGACCATCGGCTTCGCAGGCAGGGTCACTACCCACTAGGCCAGACAGGTCGTCATAGGCTTGAATGGTGTATTTTTTTAATTTTGGCAATAAGACAATACTAACCAGTAAATTGTGTAAGCTTCAGCTTGTGCAGGGTCCTTCACATTGGGCTCATTCAGTAGATCTTGGATGCCGAGTAGAATCTGTTTGATTGTGATGGCGGGACGCCAGTCTTTCTCCTCATCCAGCAGAGACAGGCACACAGTTCCAGATGGGTACACATTGGGATGGAACAGAGGAGGCTCGAATTTGCATTTCGGTGGGCTCGATGGGTAGTCATCTTTGAAGATCATTCGCAGTTTGTATAAGCCTCCCTCCCATGGTGTCTGAAATAAATAAATGAATGTTATATATGGTCAATGATGAAATTTACACAATGTGCATTGTTTTGGATACCATTCTAAGGTAACACGTAATAATAGTACAATATTTCGTCGAATAACTTCATATAATCAACAAAATATCTTCATTGGCGAAGAATAATGAATAATCTAAAAAGGTGAAAAGAATATAACTATAAACCGAAATAGATATCATACACTACAGAAAAAGACAAGTGACCAAGTCCGGTGAATATAACTACTGAAAAATCTAGAACTACTAACCCCCTTCTTTCCGGGAATCGCACACTCCCATGTCATCAAATTGAGGGATCCATCAGGGTTTTTCATAGGCCTGGCTACAAATCCCTGAAAAAAATAAGACAGACCCGTTAAAACACTAAACAATAGCTGTTTGCAAAAAAACGGTAATCCAAATCCTACGTACGAAAGGATGGTCTCTGCGCCAAGCTTTTCTCTCCTCCGCTAAACGTGCACTGGCTATTCCCGACATCTGGAATATATACTAATTATTAACACTACACGTTATGAACAATAAAATATGATTATCAATACATTATTAACGATACCGATGTACTCACTTTATAATTTTAAATTAAATAAAAATTGCACGGCGCGAATAAAAGCGTCCCACGATGCGTCAAGCAGACAATTAATTATTTTTTATTTGTTCACGTACGTAAAATATAGAATCCACCAATAACAAGCAAACTACGCTCCATTCATTGGTTAAATTTTACTACCACTTGATGACTTCACCAATCACCATGAACTTACAAAACATGATGCAGAAAAAACATAGAGAACGAACAAATTACTACCATCTGTAGTGATGGGCAAAGAATTGATAGTGATGATTTTATAGATATTGTCAAGAAATAATATTTTTTATGGATTTAGAAAGTAAATTAATGTTATTTCTTTATTTAAATGATTGAACATTTGTGCAAAGGACGTCATCAAACGACAGTTATCTTTCACAACCATTATATTGAAAAAATTGTGATAATTATGTTTGCACGTGTTATTTTATGTAATTCAGTATCGTCTATAATATTATCTATATTATAGATATCGTCTTGTCTTGATATCATTTCACATAAACTACATTGTGTTCATAAATACATGTTAATTAAAAATCATAAAAACTCATGGTTTTGTGGTAAATCCATGAAATTTAATCATTCCTTAAGGTTTAAAAGATTAGTTACTAAATATCATGATTGAATATCTCTTTCATTCCTTCAATTTCTGAACTAGCTCTTGAAATATGGTTAAAATATTATTATAATTTAATAATAAAAGTCTTATCCTAAAGCTGAATGATTTCGGTAAAAAGTGACGGCGAAATAAAATGTCGGCAAAAGCTTACGCCGACAAAGTGACGGTAAGTTCGTTACAGCTTGCGTTTTTTTTTGTATATTTGTGATTGGTCAACCATATATCACATCTCGAATGCTATTGGCCCGAATCGTTTTTGTAAGCATAGAAAACGTATACTGTCGGCCATCGCAAGAGGGCGCAATGAAGCGTCGGCCGACGCTGTTTTTTTTCCTCATAAAATATTTGATTCTTGCCGTAATTTGTTCCGTTTTGCGTGAGTAGTGCAAAAGGTATCATTTTAGAAAAAAATAATTAATTTGACATTGTTTTGGTAAGTGTTGATAATTTTAAAGTGGTAATGATTTAATTTAAATGAATAGTCTTCTTAAGCATCGTGGATATTCTAATTTTATCTCAACACAATCAGCGCAGCGCCAATGAGCCTCGTTATACTATCGTGTCGTGTGGCCTTTACATTTTAGTGCATTTCTTAATTTTAAGAAATTAGTGACATATATTTGTTATTAAACACATTGTAAAGGAAGGGAAATATTTTAATTTTTATTTCCTATATTTTTTCATAACAGTTATGTTTGTTGACATTATATTTTAAGTCACACAGTGAGTTGGCGGGAAGCCGCCGGCCTAGATTTTGGAAGGTTATAAATCATAACATATTTCAATAACTTTTCTTTCGGTGCGTTGCTGCGTGTTTAAGTGATTAAAATTATCCCCAGATCCTCTAAGATGACTTCCATAGAGGATGGAGAGACGCACGCGTCTGATGACGTACCAGCGGGAAATCCGGATGAATTAGCCAAAAACCCTAGTGCATTGAAAGGTATACCTTTAATTTGTTCTGATAAATATACACAGTCTAGTATTATCATCGTTTTTAGGGTTCCGTACCCAAAGGGTAAAAACGGGACCCTACTACTAAGACTCCACTGTCCGTTTCTCTATCTGTCACCACTCATGAACCGTAGACAGTTGAAGTTTTTACAGATGATGTATTTCTGTTGCCGCTATAACAACAAATACTAAAAACAATAGATAACTTGGCCGGTTTTTTGTTCCATATAACTGACTGAAAAAAATCCTCAATTCAAGCCCCAGAGCTAATCTATAGTCCTAAAAATTCTGTACAAAAAAAATACATAAAGATCATGTTATTTGTGATGGTCTTTTTTGAGACCTTGCCCCTACCCTATAAAGGGCTAATGTTAAGTCAATACTTGTCTTTTGCAGAGGCTCATGAGCAGATGGCAACCTTAGATGTGCTTGTGTGTGGCCAGTGTCACTCTGCATTCCACTTTATTGAAGAATTCAATGACCACAAGGCAGCCAATAATTGTTCTTCAAAATCGCCAGTAAGAGATAGTGTAAGTATTCCAAATTTCCAATTCTTTCCTGGGTCCCTTTGTTATGAAGATATAGATCTGCTATCAAGGCTGTACATTCACACACGCACACACACACACAGTTAGTACACACAGACCACATGTATAAAATAATTTGCACTTTGGTTATCTGTAAAGCAGAGGCATTTCTAACCTATTTATTCAAATAAATGATATGTTTTAAATAGTTTGCTGAGACAGATGAAACATAAAATTTATATTGAATGATATTAATTTAACATGCAATATTTTTTTAGAATGAAAGCAAAGCCCAGGTATGGGCATTCCTCCTATGGAAGTGTTCATCAGCACGGGACGGGACCAACGTCAGCTCCGACAACAGTTGGAAGCTATACCAGCAGTGGTGCCGCATGCCGGAGTCCCAGAGGACCGCCTGGATCACAGCTGGCTCCAATGTGCAAGCTTTATCCAAATTTGCTCATGCTAAGGTTGTAAGTATTATTTTATTCGGGATGCTTACTGCCTAATAATAATACTAGGTTAATAGACTAATGTACTAAATGCAAATTACAAGCTTCTACATATATAATGCTAAATAACATAAATACGAAGATCTCGAAATAGCAAAATATTACACTTACTAGGTAGTATTCAGGTCAGAATGTGGGGTATCTTTAAAGACCTATTGACAATTAGTATTTTATACAATCGTGATATAATAGAGAGCTTTTGCAGTCGAGTACCGTGTTTAGGCCACGAAGCTTGCTGAGTGGCCTAATGAAGGTACGAGATTGAAAAGCTTGATTATATCACTATTGTATACAATACTTTTTCTACAAGTCATCTAAAATAATATTTTTTCTACTATAACACCTAAATTATTCAAGAATATTAAGTAAGTATCTTAGATCGCCTGTCACCACGCCTGTCACGTTCTTACAAGTATGTAATTGCGAAAGTGACGGGCATAGTGACAGGCGATAAAAATGGAACCATGCTACCACCACTGCATTTCTAAATGGCAGTTTTCCCAGATGGAATTGAAGACTGATGACCAGCTGGTGCCTGTACAAACCGTAACACAAGTAACAGAGGTCAAGAAACGCGGACGACCAAGAAAGGTCCTCAAGGTCAGTGCCTACACAAATATACTACCTCAGCTCATCTTTCAGCTTATCTTTGAAACTCAAGTTACATTTTATATAATCCTGAAAAAAGATCATCATCATCTTCCTCGCGTTGTCCCGGCATTTTGCCACAGCTCATGGGGGCCTGGAGTCCGCTTGGAAACTTATCCCAGGAATTGGCGTGGGCTCTAGTTTGTACGAAATCGATTGCCACCTGACCTTCCAACCCAGACGGTAAACTAAACTAGGCCTTATTGGGATTAGTCCGGTTTCCTCACGATGTTTTCCTTCACCAAAAAGCGACTGGTGACATCTTTCATAGTAAGATCTTTCATACATAGGTTCGAAAAACTCATTGGTACGAGCCGGGGTTTGAACTTTTGAACCCGCTACCTCCGAATTGCAAGTCGCACACTCTTACTGCTAGGCCACCGGCGCTTGTCCTGAAAACAGGATATATTTATTAATAATCGATCAATTTTGTCATTTACATTTGAACATTACTTAATGAAAAGGATCCAACCCACAAAAATCTATCGATAACATTTGAACTTTCTGTCAGAAAGAAAAATAATTCATGTAACGGACAATATTTTGTGCATGGATCATTTTCACTAAACCACGTCCATTTAATTTTAACCCCAAACCTTGGTGCAGCGCCTTAGATGTTTAAACTAGGGGATGCAGGTAATGAATACATACTACTTATTTTATCTTAAAATTTGGGCTTTTGTATGAAATAGTGTAATTTGTGGCATAAATGCTGCATCACATTGAGGGCGATTCTATATTCCAACAACTTGTTGCTCGTAGGAGGATTCCGAGACTCAGCCCTCGGGTGAAGAAAGCGATGGTATGGTTAGAGCTAGTCCTGCCCAGAAGAAAGTATTCAACAAAACGCCACTTAGTGCGATAAAAGCCAAGGTACACTTTAAAGTTTCCTTGTATGTATCTATGTATTCAATGAACGACCTGAATGTTACGTTAAAAATTACGTCAGAAATCGGGATCGAATTTAATTTATAGAAAGCATGTGATGAATGTACCAACTGAAATGACATTTGCTGCTTCTAGTAGTTAATTATGTGCCTGGCTTTGCTTTCTGCATTATTAAGGACTAGTTATTCGTTAACATAAAGATATCACATGTCATCTAGATTATTATGTACTCCCACTTTCACATTTACGGAAACTTATGCTTTATGTAGTGTTTGTCCCGTGCGTGTTGAAAGAGTTAGCGTTAAACAAAAACCGGCCAAGTGCGAGTCGGACTCGCGCACCGAGGGTTCCGTACATTACACAATTTAAACAATGTATTTGATATGTGAAACGTGAGTGAAAGGTAAATTGCGGTTTACGATTTATGACGTATTCAAAAAAAACTACTTACTAGATCTCGTTCAAACCAATTTTCGGTGGAAGTTTGCATGGTAATGTACATCATATTTTTTTTTTAGTTTTATCATTCTCTTATTTTAGAAGTTACAGGGGGGGGGACATATTTTACCACTTTGGAAGTGTCTCTCGCGCAAACTATTCAGTTTAGAAAAAAATGATATTAAAATCCTCAATATCATTTTCGAAGACCTACCATAGATACCCCAGGTGGGTTTGATGGAAAAATAAAATTTGAGTTTCAGTTCTAAGTATGGGGAACCCCCAAAATTTATTGTTTTTTTTTTCTATTTTTGTATGAAAATCTTAATGCGGTTCACAGAATACATCTACTTACCCAGTTTCAATAGTATAGTTCTTATAGTTTCGGAAAAAAGTGGCTGTGACATACGGACGGACAGACAGACATGACGAATCCATAAGGGTTCCGTTTTTTGCCATTTGCCGACGGAACCCTAAAAATTAATAGTGTTTTTTGAGAATGCATTCATTTTATTTGTTTTTTTTTTTTCTTATTGGTTTACGCCCGATGGAAGAAATATTTGGTGATAGGTGAGAACTAAATTCGGAGGTATCGAGCCTGCCTACGAAAAAAGTTTAAATGCACGAATATTTGTTTTTGACTCTTGGAATGTTTTCTATGTATCTTAAGTACGTAAGAAAGTAGTAGTAGTGTGTTAAGTGTAAATATAAGTATTTTTATGCCTAAATAAATCCTGCCTCAATAATTTTTACAGGATCACGCAAAAAATGATTCTGAAGCGAAAAGCGTCAGCTAAAGAAAATGTGTGAAACTCTATTATCAATCCTCAGTACAGTGAATCATGGGCAATGGCCAATTTTGTGTGCAAGTAAATTCATCTGCCTAAATATTTACCTATAGTTGGTCAAGCAAATCTAGTCAGTAAATAGGAACAACAAAAAACTATACTCATCCTTTTCTTTTGGGTGCTAGTACTAGTGTAAGACAATGTATGATTCTCTCTGTCTACGTTTGAAATGAGACAGTCCTTTGACAAACTATATTAATTAATTGACAGGAATTAGTGGACAAGGAGTCCGTCCGTAACGCCCAGGAGCGTGTGCCGCCGGAAGAGCGCATCGCGCGCCGCACAGAGCGCGAGGGCGACCCCGCCGACGCCGGCGAATATGTGGTGGAGAAGATCCTCGCCAAGAGGTTCAACCCCAGAAGAAAACAGTACGAGTACCTGCTCAAGTGGGAGGGATATCCGCAGTAAGATTATTCTATAGTTTAGAAATTAAAGGGCGACCCAGCCGACCCGTATGGGTACGTAAAAATCCTCGCCAAGAGGTGGCCAAGAGGTTCAGTTCAACCCCAGTTGGAAACAAGACGAGTGCATGCTTAAAATGTAGGGCTACACTCTACAAACAGCAACATTAATTTGTTACTAACGTTATTCGAAAATTAAAAGGCGACCCAGCCAATTAGGGTAAGTGGTACTAAGTAGGTCTTGTAGAAGATAATCGTCGAGCGTTTCAATCCCTGGTAGAAGCAATTGTATAATGTAATAGATCATGTTTTGCCTGTCAAGTGCAACTTTCTACTTGGTAATGTAAGAGTGTAACATCTGCATAATCAATATTAAGTTTAATAAATAACTATGACTCACGCAAAATAAGCGCTCTGTCAAATTGGGGAAACTGCCCGTATTACAATATAATAACAACAAAACCAATCTGAACCCTTTGTCTTTGTCACACAAAATTATTTGTTTAAATTTGAACTTAATAGCTATCAAAGGAGTTGAATATTATATCTGACTTATGGCTTCGTACATACTAAGAGGTTGAATATGTATTTTTTTGCAGTGAGCAGAACACATGGGAGCCGATAGAGAACATGGAGACCTGCAAGCATCTTCTAGAAGCATTCGAGAAGCAGCTGGCGCGGCAGAAGGAGCTCAAGGCCATGCGCGCGCAGCAACAGCAACAGCATCCTGTGCAGGTCAGAACACTTAGCGCCACTTGCAACATTCCACTAACCCGGGGTTAACCGGTTAAACCTGGAGTTACCATGGTTACCAGTACAATTTGACACTAGGTTAATGGTTTAACCGCTTAACCCGGGTTAGTGGGATGGTGCAAGTGGTGCTTAAAATCAGTTTTAAAACTGGCGAATTTGATATAATTATAAATTTCAAGAACTTCTGAGCGACAGGATTTTTAACTTTTCTACCGAAGACTCAATATCTGGTGCGCAGGTCTCCGGGCGCAAAATATTAAATGGAAGAATGAAAAAAGAAATAACTTTGACTTGTACTATATGGTTTACAGGGCATCTTAAGTTCATAAGTGGCTACCACTAAGATGCACATTAAATTTTTAGACTAATGCTCAATTGGAATAAAAAAAAGCATTGACTACTTTTTGGTTTTCCTGCAGGTAAAACAAATCAGCACACCACTTCCACAAATAGTGAAACAAATGGTTAAGAAAACGGAAAGTCCCGCTTTGACTCCTACTGGGTAAGTGCACTCTGACCTAATCAGTACTTAATCACTGGTTTTTAATTATTAGTACATTGTGCAAGAGGGGGGGTAAGAGAAATTACGAACGAGGGTGTTAATTGGCGACAGCTGCAAGCTTGAGTGAATTAAAGATTCGAGTTTGCAATATGCTTACCCCTGGAGTTACACACAATGTTTTTCATCACACTTGCGAAGAAGGTAGATAGGTATATTAGTAATTTTATGACACAAAAACCGATTAGGAAAGTTAGACGAATTTTTTATATAAGAATTAAAACAATTATCATTTCAGAAACTGGTTATTTAACTGTACAGCGAATAAATAAAAAAAACATTTTCGGTTACTGATGAAGTTAAAAGTGACGTCATAAAGTTTGTGACTCCCCCTTGTCACAACATGTCACATTTTCTTGACCCCCTCCCTCCCCCTAAGCGTGTGTCGTAAGTAATGGATGACCCCTATCGAGCCTCTTATGTATTGTATCACGATAATAATTTTCATATTATCTGTGTTAGACGCCTACAGCGGTCTTCTAAAGTGCGCGCTCTCGACCAAGTGAAAGCGTGGTGCGGCGCCGAAGACGAGCCAGCCGCCAAGCGCGTCAAGAAAGAGGCCTCCAGCGAAGACGAGGATTACTCCGATGGGGACGCTAAAGGTAGCTCACATTCACTTTAGAAACGTGCTAGAATGAGACAGACAGACATCAAGGTATAGTTAGAACGTTTTAAAATTGAATTGTAGAAAGAGCTTTTAACTCGTTAATTCGTCCGCTAGCTGGCGCATGTGCACGGAGCAGGTGCAGTTGTACGTAAAATCCGTCTCACGCGTTCGCGCCAGTTAGCGTTGCTCATACAATATTTCACCCGCTCTGTGCAACCGCACCAGCTAGCGAATGTATTTCAATTAGGTATACTCTGATTTGTAATTAGATTCCAAAAAACTAACCTCACTCAGATCCTTTTTCTTTCGTAATAATGGAAAATATGTAAAGAAGTAAACTCAAATTTCCCTTTTACATACTCTAGCATTTAAAATAAATATAGATGTATCATTTTAGCTTTGTTTAGTTTCTTAAAACATACGGAAAAGAGAAAAAGTGAGGTTAGTTTTATGGAATCTAATTACAAATCAGACTATAGTATGTCGTTTTGTCAATTTATTATGGAGCACTAAGGACTGACTGACACAGCCTACTTTACTGGAAAAACTTAGCAATTCAATATGGTTTCAATCAAAATGTATTTATTATTTATTTATTTATTGAAAACACATTAAAATAATTCCTTTTACACGCTATCTTATTAGAAGCACTAAATACCAGTAAGTATAAGACAAGTAAAATACCTATAAACATGACATAACCCCGACGGCTAACATGCCAATGCGCTCCTGCAGTAAAATAGCTATTTATGCAACAAGTGCGGAAAGTGGATGATTTCCGACGAGTGTATAAAGCAGGGTTTCTTAAAGTGGGGTCCACGGACCCCTTAGGGGTCCGTAGCATGTTTATCAGGGATCCGCAGTAGGTCAGTTACTGTAAACATACTTATTAGAAAATGTTAAAGTACCTTACCTTGACGGGACCTAAAAGTGTAATTCTTTTCCTTAAATATTTCTTGACGGGGTCCGTGAGATTGTTTAAATTTTGAGTGGTCCGTGATTGCAAAAAGTTTAAGAAACCCTGGTATAAAGGAATACGAGTCGGAAATCATCTTTACGCACGTGTATCATATAATGTTTTACTATGCATTGTGCGAGTAAATAAAAAAACATATCATGGCAAATAAGTTTAATTATTAAGAGAAGTGTTTTAAATCGACACGAGTTGCGAATTACCTATTCGCACGTGTATCGTACAACGTTTTACAGTACATATGGCCCTTTAAACTTTCGACATATGCACAAAAAGTGCTCTTTTCCGCACTAGTGCGAGAAAGTATCACCATATGTACTGTAAAAAAAAATTGAAAACAAAAAGCACTAGTGCGGAAAAGTAGTACTTTCCGCATGATATGGCTCCGTAGGAAACGCACTTTTCGAGCACATGCATTGTAAAATACCTTTCATTAATTCTGATATAGTATAAAATTGCGTGTTAAAAACAGTCCTGTTTTGAACCTTTAAACGCCACGCCCATCGTGTGCGGCGCGTAATAGTGAACCTTGTCGGGATACACGAAGGTTGATATTGGGCTGTAGCCGCGCGCGTCAGTTGACGTCTTTGGCGGTCAAGGGGACCTTTAAGACTATCGAGTTCAATACAATTAACCGTGTGAGCGTCAATCACTTAAAAAAACTGCACACTTTTATTACCGCATAACCGAGGGTAATAAAACTTTCAGTTGACGATCGGATACTAAACGGACAGTCGTCTCCAAAAGGTAACGTGGACCCGGAGCTGGTCAAGTCGCTGGGGCTCGGCGGCAAGGGTATGCCGAATATCAAGGGCGTCATCAAAGTCGATCCCAAGCACATGCCCAATCTTACCACTGGTGAGTTGTAGCTTTAGCCCATCGCGCTGTGAAGGGGGCGCCACATTTGTGGTTGGACATGACAATTTTCTGTTTTTCTATAATAACTGTTTATGGTGTTGACAAAAATCGTAAAATTTGGGAGGGATCGTCCTGAACAGATTCCCAAGATCCTTACCAATTTCAAAGATTTAAATAACTCCGTATAAGATGGATACAGTCTAAGGAATAAACGTGCCTCGCGGAAATCAAGAAAATTTGATTTTCTAACAGATCGCGCCACCACGTTTTACCACCTTTGGTCTATTCTCGACTAGATGGCGTTGACGGTTTCGTTTGTTATTTAACAATTTTAGCGCATATCAGTAAAAGAACATGGGTCAAAAGTCAAAATCATATAAAAATAATAAATGCAATCATGTATCCATATATAAATACATTTTATGGTATTTTTAACCATCTTCATTTTTAGTTTTAATCGTGTGTCGATAGATGGCAGTGATTTTACTGTGTCTACAAAATTTACTATCCTATATCTTTGCTAATTTCATAGATTTTTGTTAGGGCAATAAAAAGTTGTCGCCAAAGAATAGAAAATTCTCATGTCCAACCACAAGTGTGCTGTCGTTCCACTGTGCATCGCTTTGGGATCTGTCACAAGCTTTGCTATTGTATTTACAAAATTTATTCTAGAATGATTGCAGTAGATTTGTAGACAATGACTAGTTGTGTGAAATGGGCTTAATTTCCTAAATGGTCCAATAGCATTCTTTAAAAAAATACATCTTATTAAATCACTCAATTGCTGATCTTTTGATATGCAAGTTTTTGATAATTTAAAGAAAGATCCCGTAAAATTATTTCACAGCACTCGCATAATGTATATTATATTTAGGCAGTAGTCTTAACATATTGACGTAAAATAGACCATTTTCCTTTTTTGGAAGTTATTACTTGACCTTAACTTGTAATTTGCAATAGTAAAAATGCTTGTGATTTTGTGATTGTGACATGCTTGTAGCTTGAACCCACCAATTCCCCGAATTTGCTTTCCTTAGCTTGGCGCCCTTGATATTCCTATTTTTGCATGAATGTAACATATACTTTGTTGCCTACAGGTGTCTACATTATGTCTAAGAGCTCAGGTATAATGAAGATTGACTCACCCGGCAAGCTAGGCCCGGGTCTGAATATAGACCAAGATGTTATTAGGAAACAGATCTTAGCTGCCAAACAGGTAAACATTAAAAATTACCGAAGCCACTCAGCTATACTCTAGCGGCGTTATTCAATATTCATAAACGCGTTACTGGCCTGAATTAGCTATGAATTGTTTTCTTTATCTGTCATTTTGACTTATGTATTTGTAAAAAAGGGATAAAACATAATCTAACTAAATCAGGCCCGTAAAGCTTTATGAATAAGGGGGTAGTACTACAACTGTGGGCCATAAGTTCAAAACCTAATTCAGTATAGTACAAATTTCCTTTTTCATTTCGTATGGTTTTTCTTTTATTCATAAAAATGTTTTGCCATGAAACTACGACATTCAAATAATGGTCACACCTAAATAAAGATATTCAAGATTATTTTGGACCTTAGTGTGTTTTTGGACGTTGGGTGGTTTTACGCTACTCAATTTGTTTAACTTTGTCCGAATTATGGGGTATTAAATAGTATTTTTATTTTGCAGAAAAAACAAGAAGAAAAGAAGGCAACACCCACTCAGGTAAACCTTTATATAATTCTCTAAATATTACTAAAATACCAAATGTCATCCATAAATAAATAATAGTTGGTTTGTGTTTAAAGTTGGTTATTCATATAATTTATTTATTTAATTTTGTGTTAAGAAATAATAAATTATTAGCAAATTTGCTAATTAAAGCACTATCTATAAAGTTAACATTAGAGACTTGCCACTATGACTTCTGTAAACGTTCCACTATTTTAGTTGTAATTAATTTGAGAACTGCATTCCTTCATATTTCTTAAATAGGGCAACATCTAAAGCCTGATATAATATTTGTACAGGTAAAGAAGACAATCGGCTCTGGCGGCCAGCAGGTGACAGAGAAGACCATCATCACACCATCCGGACAAAAGATTATCCAGCGCACGATACACCGGCCCGTCGGACAATCGCCCGAGGGCAAGTCTCCGGTCACCATACTCAACAAGAAACTTGCACAGGTTAGTTTATGTTTACTAGGACACAGCTGTTATGACGGAGAAGACATATTACACCGTCCAGACTGAAGATTATACATATTTACGTACACTTAGGAATAACAAAAATTTAATTGTAAACTGAAATACACAATAAGTAGATGTCAAAAAACCGGCCAAGTGCGAGTCGGACTCGCGCACCGAGGGTTTCGTACTTTTTAGTATTTGTTGTTATAGCGGCAACAGAAATGCATCATCTGTGAAAATTTCAACTGTCTAGCTATCACGGTTCATGAGATACAGCCTGGTGACAGACAGACGGACAGCGGAGTCTTAGTAATAGGGTCCCGTTTTTACCCTTTGGGTACGGAACCCTAAAAAAGAAGGAACCAACCAAGTGTCGGAGACTGGATTTAATTTATTCTAATACTTCTAATAGCACTTATGGATTGTTGAATAGAAAGATAGATGGTTCTGCCAATGTTTAAAACTTAAAACAGAGGAAATGGCTGCTGATAAAATCGATTGGCCGACAAGCTTGCCACACATGCTATCATTTCTTCTGTGGTCATTGATTCGAAAGTGTTCGTCACTTACCGGAGGCCTACGGAACGTACGCTCGACGTTGATGCCGATCGCCGTACATCGTGCTGCAAAATTGCATGGACACATTCTCTAAAGTGGACATGCATGAATGGAATTCATTCATAAACTGGGTGTACATTTTTTTATCATTGTATGGCGATCGGCGTCAGCTTCGAGCGTGTAATAGTCTACGAGCTTGCTACGGAAATAGGTTTGCAATTTACAGAGCAACGAAATTTCTCTAAGTTAGTGTGCCATACTAGCATTATTAATTAATCCGGGCGCCTGGCAGCTGTTCAACGGTGGGTGTGACAGTGGTCATCTGGCACTACTTTTCCCCCAATTAAAACGCCTGGCAACGTTATATTCAAATTAAATATATAATTAGCTATTATATCACACCACTCGGAGTTCTATAAATCGCACACCTTCAATAATTGATTTTACATCTCCTTCGCTGCCCATCCGCTCTCACATCCACCGCTGAACAGCTGCCAGGCGCTCGAATTAATTAATAATGCTAAGACACACTAAGGGTCGGTTGCACCAAACTTTTTGTCATCGTTAAAGAGTTCACAAATTTTTATTGTATGGAAAGTTTCATAGTAAATCGCCGCGGCGTGCCGGGTGACGTCGATCAGTCTGTCAATGTGTGCGGATGGTGCAACTGGCAATAACTAGAGGGATTTCGTCGCTCTATAAATTGCAAACCTATTTCCTTAGCGAGCTCTCCGTCTATAAGGTCGGAGCGTGCGTTAGGTGTCGTCGGTGTGACGGTGACAGCGAAGTAGCCCGTGTGTGTGTGTCTCCAGGGCGACAGCCTGCTGCGGCGCGGCGCGGGGCGCGGGCGCGGGCGCGGCGGCATGCAGGTGGCCACGGCGGCCGGCAACATCGTGCGCATCCGCGACAAGTCGCAAGTGCTGCCCTTCGACTTCGACCAGGTAATGTACATGTACAAGCTGTTCCTGAGGCTACGTTTACATGCTTGCCGAGACTTGGCAAGCCTAAGGTACGCAGTTGTGCGTTAGAGGGAGCAAGCGATATTGCTATCTCATTCCACCGCATAGCTGCGTCCCTTAGGCTTGCCAAGTCTCGGCAAGCATGTAAACGTCATTAACTCTTTGAACGCCACGCCTGTCGTGTGCGGCGCGTTGTCGTGAACCTTGTGGATACACGAAGGTTGATATTGGGCTGTAGACGCGCGCGTCAGTTGATGACTTTGCCGGTCAAAGCGTTAAACTTATTGGTTACTGTTCAACATGACTAGTCAGCATACATGAATCTTTGGTCTTCGTTTAACAGCGTACGCTGCGATTCTATAGAAATGTTGTTTTCCTATACAGCGCTGTACGTTTTTGATACGCGTTAATAGCACACTAACTTTTTGTGTATGGTCTCAGTAATTAGCGTCCAGCGGCGCGCTCGGCTAGGCGACCAGCGTGGCGTCGAGCTTCCGAGGAATTTGAACGGCGCACATTGAGGCCGCTCGTTTACATTTGCATTTATTTAACATGGACGCCACGTTGTACACCTCGACGGTTGCCCTGCTCAAACGTCCAGTCACTTTGCGCACGTGTAATTGTCATTATGTACAGGTCGATTCACGAAAGCTGGCACGAATGGAACGAACGAGTGAATGTAAATATCTAAGGGTGGCTTTGACTGTATACTGATACAGATGTCACACATACAATGAGTTTCGTTCATTCCATTCGTGTCAGGTTTCGTAAATCGACCTGTATATCTCCCCTGACAAAGGTGTAGTAATCATAAAACGAGATCGGACCAAATTTAAATAAAAACAGCGATAAAAATGGAGTGTATTGTTGGCACAGTCGGACGCGTCGTCGGACACGTCGGACGGCATCACGGACCCGTTCCCCCGCGAGCCGGGCCCGCTGCCGCCGCCGTCCCCGGAGCGCGAGCTCACGCTGTGCCCGCTCTCCGGCCGCCGCCTGGCGCGCGCCGAGGGCGAGCCCACGCCGCCGCCCACGCCCAGCCCGCCGCCCACGCCGCCCACGCCCCCGCCACAGACCATACCCCAGCAGATGCTCATGAAGGTATACTCACGCTGTGCCCGCTCTCCGGCCGCCGCCTGGCGCGCGCCGAGGGCGAGCCCACGCCGCCGCCCACGCCCAGCCCGCCGCCCACGCCGCCCACGCCCCCGCCACAGACCATACCCCAGCAGATGCTCATGAAGGTACATGAGGATAATATTTCATAAGTCCTAGGGATTTTAACGACGACACCTTAGCGAGGGCGAGCAGGTAGTTATTACAAACTTCTTTGGCCACGCAACCCTTGGAACAAAAAAATCGAGAAAATATTTCGCTGCTCCTTTGGGTTGCCACTCTGGTTGATGTACGAGTGCGATGAACTCCCGATGTACGAGTAGAGCAATTTATGAGTTACGTGTCAACTACGTGATGTTTACTTTATGCTATGTCGATGCTATGTTTACTGATAGGATAAAAAAAACTGTGAAGATACCTTACACACTATTATTCACAACGACGGGACTTAATCGCGTAAAATACCTTACACCTTACACGCGTTGTAATTATTGGATGACTTTTTCATTGAGTGATATCATAAGGTCAATTCATTGAATTTTGATTTGACTGATGCATATGTGTGTCATGCAGGTGGAGATGTCCCCAGGAGGCACGACCGGCATGTTAGTCCAAGGCGATGGAACGCAGCAATCTTTGCCAGTATTGACAGACGACGACGGCGTAAGTGTTGAACGTTTTCTGATAAATACTATATCTCAAAGTAATAACAGGTTTTGACAATTGACTTTATATTAATTATCTGAGAAAATAAACCTTGAGACGGTTTGTAACTCATTGTAGCATTTATATGTTTTTTGTGGTCTGTGGATATAATGAAAATCTAAGCCGCCTAAATGATTTATCAAACAGACGGAGGTAAAAATGGAAGCACATGCAGTGAAGCAACTATTAGAGGACGGCGGAGAGGGCGAGGGTGAGGAGGTGGGGCTGCTACAAGCCGGCCACCCCCCCATCATGATCCGCGGGGAAGACGGCGTGCTCTACCAGGTCAGTTTCAGATTCTGAGCCACGAAACAGCATCAAAAAATCTAAAAACGTTATCTGCATGTCTCTTGCGTATTCGAGTGATAGATCAGCAGATAAAGAAATTTCGAATTTTGGTTTTCGTGGTAGGGCCTCAGGCGTCAGCTTCGAGCGTGCGTTTTGTGGCTGTGGAAGCGTCAATCAAGTGAACAGTCCAAGACAGTTTTACCTGAACTTTTTAAGTGTAATAGACTTACATGCCACAATGGTGTATGTGAGCAGAGCTGGAATAGAATTAATGAATGAAGATGCTTGATTGGTCATTCTACCCTACCAGAAGCCCTCCTTTAATGAAACAACCAACGCAATCCAAGCAAAGCAACGGAATAGTGTCTATTGAAATTTAATATTGATTAGTAATTTAAAGCTGGGTAGTACACCGAGTACTACGTGTTAGAAGACTTGGATTAAATCAGCTTGGTTTTGACAGGTGGCGGGCGAGAACGAAGCTGGGCAGACTCTACTAGTGGCCGCCGAGGGCATGGAGGGCGCCGTGGAGGGGGTCGAGGGCGGCGCCGACGGCGACGGCGTCATGTACGTCACGCGCGAGGACGGACAGGTCAGTCACATTATACCAGGCACAGGTGGCTCGCGGCAGACATTACTCGTGGCCGCCGAGGGATCTTAGCTTTTCGTCGCGTAGTTAATATTCCAGCTTTATAAAATATGGCGCGCAGCATTTAGCGCTTTTGAAACTAGCAGATGGCACTACTGACGCAAATTAGTAAACTTAAGAATTTTTAAACGTATGTGTGTGTGTGTATTGGCATATACTACGTTGTAAAATATTGTGAAAAATGGGTCACACTCACGTGGTACGGACATGTTCCCATAGATCGGTCAATTTTTTGTACCATCTAATGAGTCACAAGTGTAGAGTTGGGGCCAATCATATAAAACAGACACTTCCGAAATTTTCTACAGTCTGTTGACAGACAGATCAACGGCAATCAACAATGAACACTGATATTTCTCGTACAATAAACTTTAGCGATCGCCTCAACGGTGACAGACGATTTGGTGCAACCGATTCTAAGGGTCACCGTTAAAACATTCATAAAAGTGTTATTGTACGAGAAGTCGTATATTATACTGCCGAGTGACGTCGATCCCTCGGCTACGTTTGTTACGACTCGAGTGACGTGTCGTTGTGTAATCTCGCAGGACGTGCTCGCGATCGATCCATCCCAGCTGGCGCAGCTGATGCCGGGCGGCGAGGCGCCGGCGCTGCAGCAGGTGGCCGTGCAGGTGGAGGGCGAGCCCGGCGAGGACGCCACGCAGGTCATCGCGCAGCTAGTGCAGGCCGACCTGCCCTCGCCAGGTGTGTTCCATACCTTACCTTAACTTACCTTATTAACTAGGGCTCCCATCATCTGCGTTGCTGATGTTGGCCAAGTGACGGTGTGAAAATCAGTTTTAATGCCCCGTATTCAGATACAAAAAGAGTGCAGGCTTTGCCAGACTTTTGAAAACTTTCCTGGACGCTCATTGGATCAGGGTCTAAGACCAGGAAATAGCAATAGTTATAGCAAATGTCCGTGTGTAGCAAACACACCTATTGAGTGTTTGATCCTGTTTTAAAGTGAAGGAGCTCCACTGTTTATCAAGTTTTTTATTTATTTATAAAAAATGTGCACACAAACAAAAATTCGTTTTCAAACTTACTATAAAATTATTTGTCATCACTTCATACAAATTAATAATTATACTTGAACTTTTTTAAGCCAAACAAACAAAAAGTTCTGAATCAATGTCTATTTTGTTGATTGTCAGGCGGCACGCGGCGCGTAGTCCTACTCCTGCCGGACGGAAGCTTCACGATGACGGAGCTGGACAAAGAACAGTACGAGTCCATCACAGAGGCCGGCAAGGCGCAGGAGTGAGCCCCCGCGCCCTGACACTGACTGGCATACATCGTATCATTCACACTTAAACCTCTGATGCCGACCGCCATACATTGGTAGTCGCCGAAGCTTCCGTTTCGGTCGGTGACTACATTGCTTAAAACAATTGTATGGCGGTCGGCATCAGCATCAAGCGTGCACGTTGAGAACCCGTTCAATCGTCCTCGGGTGACGCTACACCAAGGGCCAGTTGCACCAACCACAATTAGCAGACTGATCTGATGATCACTCGGCAGTGAACTAGAAAACTATCCATACAATAAACTTTAGCGAACGCTTTAACGGTGACAGACGGATTGATGCAACCGACCCTAAGTTACTGAACGCCATGTGACGGGGCTGTAAGTAGCCGAGATGAAAATTGTATATCGATAAACGTCAATCTAAAATTAAAATTGTATCGGGATGTGAACAAAAAGTCACGTGACCATTTCCATACATTATTTAAGTTTCTATCGGCCAGTGTTGGCCGAAACGCTAATGCAATTAACCATTAACCAGTACAAATTAAACCGTAAACTGTAACTGACCGTTAATTGCAATTAACGTTCGGCCAACACTGCTATCGGCGTTTTCAAACGATTGTTTCTTGGTTAGACCCTATGACCACCTTAAGACGATTCTCGCTGATTTGGCCTTGAGCGTCTCAGCGTCTCTGTACCCGCACCCCGCTCACTGCGATCGTACGTGAATTTCGTCTCGGTGCGGCGACTGCGGCGGAACGAGGTTCAAAGAATAACCTACAGCCCAGAGGCGCGCGGCATTTGGCGCTATACCTCGTATTTGTGTATCTTTTGCAGATATTTTGTTGTTTGAGTATGAGTAGATCATGCGTGTAGAGGTCGTAAATTATAATAGAAATATATTCCCTTATGCATTATACTTTACAAGCCTCAATTAGTTAATTTGTGTTTTATCTGTTTCTTACAAATAAATACCTAAGTCAAATCGACGGATTAAGATTTATAGCTAAAGCTTGGTATGTACTAAATTGAGGCGTACAGTGCGTTTATTTTATACAGTTTTTTTTTATCCGTAATAAATAAATATAAATAATGCCATTAATAGTTAACTTATAAAATTAAAGTACCTAATAGCTTCATATACTACTACAAATGTGTTATTTTTCGAAATTCGAAGTTTTCTCAATCATTACGTGGGAATATCATCATTATTAGGGTTCCGTACCTCAAAAGGAAAAAACGGAACCCTTATAGGATCACTCGTGCGTCTGTCTGTCTGTCTGTCCGTCTGTCACAGCCTATTTTCTCGGAAACGACTGAACCAATTAAGTTGAAATTTGGTGTATATATGTAAGTTTGTGACCCAAAGACGGACATGTAACGTAAACAAATTAATTTTAAACCTACAATAAACTTAATAGTAAGTTTTTCCGTAAATAAAAATACGATAGGCCGTTTTGCTAGTTCTCAATCGATTAAAATTATTTTTAAACTACAAAAACAATGTTTTTTAACAGGTACTATTCATACATACAACGTAATAGGTAATAGGTAGCTTATGATCAATTATTTATTGTTTCGAGATGGAATGGAACATTATTCAAAACGTAAAACTTGAATGACATTATAATATGTCGGTTAGAAAACATTTATTTATTTATTTCAAATGAAGTTTTCTCAAACATACGTATATTATAGTATAATATATACGGATATTATCATTACATTCATTGTAATAGACCGCAAAATACCGTGTTGCGCTCGCTAATGCGCGTCGCAACCAAATCAGCGCTCTGCAGTTATTTATTCTTTGGCCACAATAACTCCGATATTATAGCACTTTGCTTGTGCATAAGCGAACATAGTGCAAGGAAGGCACGGAGCGACGAGCGACACAGCCTCCTCGTCTCAAAGCTGGCACACGACTGCCGGCCACGCCATTTTCAGGCTGCATACGCATGAAATGTGGAAAAACGTTCGATTTCTTAAGAAAATATTTTTTGATTAAGAAAAGCTATGTTGCATTTGTAGAACCTGTTAAAACATTTTTGTTAGTTTAAAAATAATTTTAATCGATTAAGCCGTTTAGAAGTTATAAGCAAAGTTAGCCGCAAAACGGCCTGTCGTGTTATTTTTTTTTCGGTGAAACTACAAATTTCAGGAAGAAAGTCAAATGTTGCGATTGTTGTCCATAGAGTGAAGATGCATATATATTTTTTTCATAATTTTTGGTTGACTCATTTAGAAGTTATAAGCTCTAAAAAGTAACAGTTTTTGGCCAAAAACTGCGCGAAGCGCCTTAAAACTTTCCTATCAGAAAGTTAAGCTGAGCTTTACTTGAAAACTTCTGGGTGGCGTGTTTTTGTTGGCGCTGCCGGCACGGCAGCTCGTAATGGTGGCGATCTAAACTTAAAGGTTACTTGTCAAATCTCGATATAAAGTCTTGTCAAAAGAGTGCGCTAACCTAGTGAATATATTAAAATATGGGAATATTCGCATTAGAGCCATGCTGTGCTTGCCACATCATCAAAATACAGTTTATGGGTATTGAGTACTGGAAAGTGGTATGTAATTTCAATCCAACTAAACACATGATGCCCAAAACTCAATATAATGTTACATGTTTTTAGCATTATGTATTTCCACGTTTTGAAATATTATTTCCTATACCTGTACTTCTTTTTTTTTTGCATTAGAAAAAGGGTAAACAATCTTGACGTATTTTTATTGAAAAATCCTTGAAATTTTTTTAACTATTACTTATGAAAACAAAAGAATAATTCATGTCATTAACGGGTCTAACGCGTTTAAATTTCATTATTTTACCTTTTTTCTCCGATGTTTCAGCTAGCAAGCACTAAAATAATGAAATTTAATCGCGTTAGACCCGGTAATGACATTAATTATGTGAACAAAACGCGAGAGTTCAAAGTGTTATAAAACAAAAGTAAATGATCATATCGTCAGGTGACAACCGAAATCACTAATTACTAAAAAAATATTAAACAAAAATCAACCTCATTATGGTACTGATATGGTTCACTATGGCTATGAACTTGTAGTAGTAATGAGGTTGGCAACTGTCAAAGGTTTGCAGAGATGGCGGCATCAAGCTTGCCCCTTTTTCTATGAGATTTGGCTTAAAGGGCTGGCATCCAGGGCATTAAAAAAACAAAAATTTGACACAATTCTAGGGATTGACAGGGCAAGCTATGCTGGCGCCATCTGCTAATTATTTCGACCAGCCAACCCCATTAGTGAGTTTTGGTTGTCACCTGACGAGTTCAATCAGTTTTTTTTTTTCGAACTGTCAAAACGATTGGTCACTCTGGAATTTATATGAAACACTAGCAAATGACGTCACGGTCAAGTTATTCTAATCTTTATAGTTCTATACAATTTATGAAATAGAAATTGTGTCTAAAAATAACTTCTGTCTACGTTTCTCTATTATTGTTCTGGTGCTTTATTTCATGCATGGTGTGAAATCATCAACATCCCTATTGTTACATATTTGCTGTGACTTACTTTTAAAAAGTTTTCAATAAAAAGACACGTCAAGATTATTTACCCTTTTTCTAGTGCTAAAAAACGAAGTATAATAATATTCTAAATTTCAAATAACCATTAGTAGGTAGGTACCTTATTATTCCGGTTTAATCTGCTCTCACATTTACCATAACATTGCAAGGTATATTCACTACTTTTATTTGTGTGTAGCTGATGTAAGATAAAACCCAGGAGCGTATTCTTAGTTGTATAAAGATACGTTCTTAAGTGAACTGAAGAGAAATATTATGTAAATAGAGTATGATCGGCTGTTTGGATGTGTAAGTTCATTTAGTTAATGTTTAGGTATTGTAGTGAAAGACAACATGCTTGGTCAAACACTGATTTATTGGAGCTACCCACATATGATAATATCTAAGATTAAGACTACCTACATATTGTTATTGTAAATCTACAACAGGTATAATTTAGTTGACCAGGAAATTTATTTAAGGTGGTGAATTAACCTTTTCGACACCGTGTCAAACACAAAAGCTGTCACTCGGATGCCACGTCACCGAAGTGTCAAAACTGAAATTGAACTTTATGCACATGCACGTAGGTCTATGTTGCTCTGTGGTCGGTGACCGATTAATTCCGTCTTTGGCGTTGGACCTGCGGTGCCGATATATCCGTCATTGGCGTCCAAAAGGTTAATTATGCCTTATTTTATTTAAAAAGATATATTTCTTTTCAATAGATTTACATAAAGATAATCTGCAGCAATGTAATAAATTCGTAGATATGCTTGAACTGAACTGAAACAACTAAAACGTTTGCGATTTATTGTAGGTAAAATTAGATTATCAACGGCGAAATACAGCATTCAAATACACTACTACGTCGAGAGCAGTAATAAAACATATCAATCAATTTTCGGTTGTTAGGCGCTAGCTGTCCACTTTGTCTGGGAAAAAACACTTGCCCGCGAATAAAAAAACTCACTGGTCACCGCCGGTCGGACACCTACTTATAAGCCTGGTTTCGTAAATTTAAAGTTGCCTTGGTTAGGTCGGTACTTCATTATAGTAACAACATCTACATAACAAATGTTATAATCTAAATGCATTAGATAAAATATAATAGAAAGTATTAATGAAATAACGAATACCATAATATATTCTCTGGATTCTATGGCTACACACTGATTAATAATTATGAAATGAGCACCTGGTGAAGTATTTTACGATTTCACACTAATGTAGTTTATTTTATGAATACCAAATTTTGGTCAAGAAGCATTCATTATACAGGTGACCCAGAACAACCACGTCACAGTGGCACCGGAGGTGGGTCAACTGAAGAGGAACCTAACCAGCTTTTTTTCTTTTTTTACGTGGAGTAATGCAGTTAAGCATTCCGCCCAGCCGAACATGACCCCAGTAAAAGTTGCATGGTTTTCTAGTTATCGATGCTGGTAGCCTGGTAGGTACTAAAAATGTTAAAACAAAGGGAAAAATTCTCATATTTTTTTTTCCAGTAATAACTCGAAAACCGTGCAACTTTTACTGGGGTCATGTTAGGCTGGTTAAGTTCCTCTTGAGTTGACCTACCTCCGGTGTCACTGTGACGTGGTATTTCTGGGACACCCTGTAGAGAGTATAGGTTCAAAGGTAATATTGACTGCTAGTTCTTATAATAATTTAGCGCCTTAATTTGTAGTAAACCACATCTCTCTTCATGCATTGTATAAAATGACATCTGATGATCTTAGTCAAGATTATATTAGTTAATTTGAAGATTAGGCTCGCCATAATTTTGCAGTTTCTAAATTGGTCAATAATATTTGATCATATTAATTAGATGTATAATATAGTAGGTATGTAAAGTATTTTTGTTTTTTTTATCTGTAACTATTTTAAATAAACATTATTTGCCACAAACGTGTTTTAATTAGTCATTTTGTAGTTTTCTTCTAAAGCACTTCACACCTTACTTATAGTTTGTCAAAGAACTCATTTCAAAAAGACAGAATCATACTATCTTTGTCTTACACTAGTACTATCACCCAAAAGAAAAGGAAACTGAAAACCTAATATATCACGTATCTTAAATATTGCAACAATAATAAAATAAAAATAAAAAAACAACTTTTTCAAACATATTCATATCAATCAAAATTAAACTATCGTTAGACATATTTCAAAATATTTAAATCACTACGGTTATTATATAAACACATTCACACATATCCACACACATTCACTCACATGCACACACATTCACTCACACACACACACACAGGTTTTATCTCAATTTTGTAAATTCAATTGTTTTGAGTGCACTAATTTCTCAACATTATATCATAATTTTGTTTTTAAATTTAATTTTAAATAATAATTTTAATTTTACTTAATTGTAATAAATTATATGTTAAACTTTACTTTAGCTAAAGTTCATACTAATTATATAATATCTTCACCTAAATATTACTTCAAATGATATGTTCGGTTACTATTTATAAACCCTTAATAGTAGTAGCGGGGTCTTCTGCCACAAGTATTTACAATACTTACAAGGAGATTCCAAGCATAACTAAATTGTAAATTGTGAAATGTTTTAACCAAAATAAACAATTTTTCATTTTTTAAAATTTTTCAAAAAACAGTTTTTTCATAGTTTTTTTTGTTCTTATTTACTGACAATCTGGTTTGACCAACTATAATTAAGTAAATGACGACAGGGATGCAGCTCTAGTTAGACACGGTAGAGATATCTGCATCTCGCATCTACGTATTACTGTGTCCCTGTCGTCAGTTACTGAATTAAGTAAGGTATGTCAAACACTTAACTCTTGAAACAACGGTTACAAACATCGCGTTATATATATACATATAAAAGACTTGTAAATGTATTCGGGTAATCGCTCAAGTCAAGCCTTTTATAAAATGCAACCAAGAAAATTGACCCGTCAGTACTGGCCTTTAAGAGATAAATCAATTTGGGAACTAAACATAATCTTATATCTGAACGTACCGGGATGATGTCACTGTCATTAACACGTGAAATTCGGTGAAATAATATGTCAATGTCATCTATGTTTTGAAAATGTTGGAACTGAACCTGAACTAAGTTGTAATGAATTAATGTTATTAGTATTTTGCCTTTCTATAAAACGTTAACACGCTATATTCTTTGAGTTC
This sequence comes from Cydia strobilella, assembly GCF_947568885.1. Taxonomy (NCBI): domain Eukaryota; kingdom Metazoa; phylum Arthropoda; class Insecta; order Lepidoptera; family Tortricidae; genus Cydia; species Cydia strobilella. The sequence continues at coordinate 8,026,130 of NC_086052.1, forward strand.
CAAGAAAACAGGACTTTTAATAACACTAGTTGCATTTCAATAATAAATATGTACTGAGAACAGAGAATATGAATGGTAAAATTGACTGCCTATTCCTTACTGAAGACCGTATGACCAACCGTAAAAAACTTTTTGAAGAAGCAATAATGTCTTCTAGATCAGGAAGAGTGCTCTACATTATGAAGGAAGAATTGGAGGAGCTACCAGAATTGTCTCAAGATTTGGGCTCTGTAGATCGGCACTATATGAAAATGATCAGTTTTTTATATGCAAAAAGCTTAGAATCTTTGATTGAGGGTGTTTCATCTTTGCCTAATTGGCAAAATGTACCTGCTACCATAATCCTGGATGATTTGAGCCTTTATTGTGGGACTGATAAGATTCAAAATGCTTGTGGTATAGTCGCATTTCTCATAGACACTATTCGCAGTTGTGAAATGTTTCTAAAGCAGGAATGCAGATTGCTAATATCAGTGACAAAGGACTCTGTTGGGGATGAATACTGCCATACTTTGAGTGATTTATATTTTTAGGACTTAAAAAGTGATCTATATTACAAAGTTTTTTTCTTTTTCATACTAAACCTGTCACTTCATACCTTTACAAGATTATATTTTGTCCATCAGTTACTGAGCCCTTGAGAAAAACACAAGACTCTCAGTTTTTATTTAACCATAAAAAAGTGTTTTTTTACGATAAAACAATATTGATATATCAACACACAAAAGGTGAAATGTTTACTATGATTTACTTCTAGGATTTGTTTTGTAAGGTTTCTTTTCTAATCTTTCTTTATTTCTTTTATTTTTTTAAATAAACAAAACTGGTCACAGTTTTTTTTTGCTTGTATCGCCTGGGGATCGAACCAACCAAAAATAAAAATTAACTTGTTATTTTATTCCACTAGTCGATACAGTTCTTGTTAATGTTAAATTTTCTCCAAGAAACATTAGGTCTTACGCTCGTCTGTCGTACTAGTATCCATAAAATCGCATATTAAGTTTTTTTTTTAATGTTTAGTCTGTTCGATTCCCGGACGAGGGAAGCGAATTTACAAAAATCTTTGAATGCAGTTTTGTTTCTTTTTAAAAATAAAAGAATGTTTCCCTTAAGCAAAATGAGCTAACTTAAGGTTTTGAAGTACTTTCCCTCCAGGGCCCATTAATTTTTTCCACACTGAATTATATAAAGTAAGGTGCATTAGGGTACCTTTGAAAGTGGGATCATTTTGAAAATGGTTATAAAACCAGAAGCACTCCATACTTTAGCAACACTTATGCTACTGCAATGCTTACCAAGGCATCTTGCGTGCTGTTGCTACAGTAGAAAGTGCTTTAAGTTTAGTCTATATTTGGCATTTTCAAATTTACCCTGCTTTTGAAGTTATACCAATGCACCTTGTTTTACTTATTATTGATAGATTCAGATCAAGCTAAGTATGACATTAACACTTGCACAGTCTATGCTATCAAAATCGCAGCCAGCTTAGCTTGGTCTTACTCTAAAAAGCATATAAATGCTAAGTAACTAAGACTGTGTTTTGCAAACTATTTATTTACATAATATTTTATGTAACAGTTTTTGTTACTTAATAAATAAATACATATGAACAAGAACAAGGTACAGTTTGGAATTCAGTAATATAATTGTTTCACCAGATCACCTAAATTTCAAAACAATATATAGTAGGAAGAAGACAAAAATCGAGAATAGAAACAAATAAAATACGTAGTAATTATGATTGCCTTTGCCCAGCCTTAATACTCGGCCCATGGTTTTCCCAAGAAAACCAGAGCTTCTATCGACATCGTCATCAAGTCCACGTAAGATCTTGTCTTGATATCGGACTTCGTTGCCTATTTCTATCGACATATGCTTAAGAGTGCTGATCTTCCCGCTGAGCTCCTCTGCCATTTGATCGTTCTCGTGAGCGACTGCATCTTCTGTAGCCACCTTGGGAATGGGCTGGTACGCGTACCCGTCTCTAGCGCGTCTCATACTGCTTCGACCCGCCGTCTTGCTGGATTGTTTTCTTCAAAACAAAGTCAAATTAGATTACGACAGTGTAGTCTTCTTCCGTTGAGTTGCGAAGAACGTCACTGATACTGGTATCGAGTTGAATGACTTCCTGATCAATAACTGACTATGTAGCATTCTCTGTGTAGAGAATTAAACCTTTAGATGCTAAGTGATCAAACAACAATAATTTTTTAGGCAACAACTGGACTAGGCATTTATGACAATTTCTTGACAAATCATCATTGCGTTTTGTTACCTTTATGATAAAAAGTAGTAGTACCTATCAACTGGAGTTGATTTTATATAATGGTTTTTATTCCCTTTCTAGCCGTTTAATTTGACGATAGAACACAGTTTAAATTACAATTTTAACTTTTTAGATGTAATAATTTCAAACACAAAAGGCTCGTTAAACCAAATCCAAAATAACTAAACGCTAAATGACAATTAGCGTTCGTTCAGAAATCAAATGAAATAATGAATGAGGCTAAACCTCAAGGCATAAAATCCCCGTGTGTTCAATTCCGGAAGGCCTATTGTGAAATAAATAGACCTTGTTTAGATCATATGAATCATATCGCACGTGATTTTTGATACATTGCGGCTTAAGATTGATCGATGTCATTGCACCTGCTTAGTCGGTAATATATCACAAAATCGCGCGCGATTTGTTGCAGGGTTCCTATTCCTATACATATAACTTGAGTCTGTACCATATACCTAGTCAGTCTCACTTTTTTTTTATTCCCCACCGTAAATTTCATTTAAGCCTAGATTATCAATGAATAAGGAATTCGTCACGTATACGTCAATGAAGCCTAGTTGTTGTCCTTGTTGTCCATGAATCTAGTATAACTGGATCGGTCATGAGGAGTGGGGGAAAATGACCGAACGGGATAGTCTTATGTATCTTTCAGTAGGAGTAGCAGAGAAAGCGCTGTTATTGTTTGTCCTTGTCATAGTTTCACTTTTCCACCGCTGCCACAACCGAGGTTGTGGCAAACAAATAAGTACGTGACATGTCATGTTTGTTCGTTGCTTGTTAATTTATCGTTGTTTTGTATGAAATTGTGCTTTCTCTTATGAAATATAGTGATGGTTAGCGTTTTGAATGCTTGAACTTTGATAAAATACTGGTGAATTGTTCTGTAATCGGCTGTAATAGCCGCTCTGAGCAAAAATATGAGATCATAACCTTTCACACGTAAGTACGGTATTTTACACCTTCCTCTTAACGCAATATGTGAGAATAACATCGTAAAATTACGTTACACTCAAAGCAATGTAGAATCAAACGATTTCAATAAAAATATCACAATTATTTACGCAAATTAACAAAACATTATTTGTAAAATTATCCGCCCAAATTACGTAGGTAGGTAAGAGTCTGAGGTCAGCCATTTTTAAACTTCTTCTTAATTTAGCTGCCTAACAATCATGTTAGGGATACCAGATGAAAATATCATAATTTTATGGGTAATTTTGACCTCGAAGTTTTTTCGTACTTCTAATTCCAAAAAATAAATAAACAAATGTTGTGAAGATTAAATGTGGTTTAAATTAATTGGTGTGATTGCGATTTGTGATTTCTTTAAATTAAAACCCATAATACATTTTATTTTACGTTTTATTTACTAAACATGTTTAGTTTTGTACCACCTGCGCGAATTATAGGAGGTATTTCATTGTTTATACGCCTAAAAAGAACGGCCCATTGACATTTTATTTAACAATTTTTTAATACCGTCAAACAAGCTAACTTTGCCTCCAGGGTAATCGCCCCAACGTGATATCAAATATTGGGGTAATTCTTACCAATATGGTATCCCCACGTTTATGACGTCATCTATGTCTATCCCTTACGGGCGCACGCGTATAGCTGGTCTATGTAATGCTAGGTCTATGTTGTTGTCTTGTTTTTTAATCTGTGGTTGTGTGTCAAAACCATAGATGGTAGGATCCTATAGATGAGCTAAACGCGTGCGTCCGTGAGGGACAGAACATACGCAATGCGACAAAATGATTGGTCGAGTCGGATTATTTGTTGCCACGGAGTTTATTAAACCGTGCATAAACCATACTAAATTAAGGGTGGGGACTAAAAAAAGGACAGCGACAAGGACAAACAATGATAGTGCTTTCTCTGCTACTTCTACTCAAAGATACATTAGACTATCCCGTTCTGTCTGTCCCCCCCATTCATGCCCAATCTAAACTAATACTAGATTCATGGTCAAAATATACAGGGTGGATTTTCTTAGTGGGTCAGTGAGGGCAGCTGCCAGATTCCGTGCTGCTTCGCGAAAATGGTCTTAGAAGACCTTCTTCTTCTTCGTGTTAGGGGCTATATCAGGCTCCAAAGCCTATGTATCACTGCGACCATCTCATCAGAGCTAGCTTGGCCCGACTCTATACGTAGTTTTTATTTTAACACCGTCGCGTCGGCTTGATTGATATATGGCAGTATTTACATTAGATGCGTATTGTATCACACTTAAAATTTCACGGGGCTTTCTATGTATGCTCACACGTACACCGGATTTGTGCGCGGATCTGCATTCTGTGATGTAACTGCGTAAGATCCAATAGAACCAATGATGAACTGGGCTAATCCATGCGCGGACAGACGGGGACTTTAAGGGGTCCTATTTGACTACGGAACGCACCGTACCGTCCCCCTGGCCGCGGGAAGGCCATTGATGGGGGATGGGAGGGTGTGTGAGACTCGCGTACTACGGAACCCTAAAAAAGGGAAAGAAAATTTTGAAATTATAAAAAAACAAATAGTGTGGACTGTTTTATTTTATTGCTTAGGTATACAACATATATTAAGACAAGTTACATTTGGTTATGTTCATGACAATCAGTGATGTATATGGATGTTGAAATAAATGGGTGATACTTATATAAAATAATTAAAAAGCTAAGAAAAATTGCAACGGTTTTATTTATGAAATTTCATAAAATATTCTGCATTAAAAAACATGATTGAAACAAGTTCTTAAAATTTTGAAGAAAATACCATAAAATACTAATAAACTTATTTTGTGTATTTAAAAAATTAAAACATTGCTAACACATTGGTTATTAAACATTTTTGGGGAATGTATTGCACCATTATTTATTGATTTTTGATAATAATGTTATAATATTACATTGTAGGTGTCTGATGCCAACCTCCTATGGCACATACATAAACCACCAGTTATTTATGGCTATATCACAAAAAAGCAAATATAAACTGTTAAAGAACCCCAAAACATACACCATTTTGTACTAAACAAAGTATAATATTGCAAACTAACTACACAAGTACACACTTATGTACAGTTTCGTCTAATCTATAAATCAGTCCATTAATAAAATACAACATACAATCAATACGACAACATAATATGGAGTCTTAGTAATATAGGCAACAGTGTTACAAACAGACAAACATAATCATTCAATGTCACGATAAGTAAATGTCCCAGAACTATTAGTTCCAAAATTCTAGCCTCGAGCTCTCCTCAGTTTCTAATCTAATATAATATTTACAACAATTGACAGTTTATCATAAACCACACATTTCCTATTTGTCTAATTCCCAAGCAAAAGGAACAAGGTGTCAAATCAATGAAGATTTCTATGACATCTGCATGCCAGTCACTCAAATGATCCTTTTGGTTGGGCACAACACGTTTAAGGGGTGTTACGGCCCAGCCACGACATTGCGCGACGGGCGGCGGCGGCGGCAAGCGTAGGTTGGACCGAGACACAGCGATCGAACCTTTCGTTCCCACCCATGGTTGCGCGCGCGCAATGTCGTGGCCGGGCCGTAAAGGAGTTCTAATAAGACTTATTCATCGTATTTTGGCCGAGTCATGACACATTCTACCAACTAACGGAAATAATGGGAAACAACTGTATATGTATCGATTCATATTTCATACCTTACAATTAGATAGATAGAAAAGGCTAGAATCATGCACTACAACGATCAACAGATCCACAAACACTCGTACAATCTAGTATCATAAAGACGGTATGGGATCATTTTATAAACACCTGTAATATACGCGAGTCTTTTTTCTTTTTGTTAGAAAATGACTCGCTTGTGTTATAGGCATTTATAAAAAAAAGGTCCCAGGAGTCTCGATTCTCGATCTTTGGGATTACTCAATCCCAATATCACAAGGCGATAGCAGGCACTTACATCCAATCATGTACAAGTAATTTATTAAGACTGTCAGTGTCCTTCAGAGTTTCACTAGACCATTTACTGCTGGTAAAGAAATTGTGACAATGATAAGCGATGTAGCCACCAATTTGCCTATTAATGAATTACTCGGTAAATACCCGTTAGTGCAGTTTGCACACACATTTATAAATTTATCATTGATAAAACCCGCCGTAAGCCGTAGTAGCGTTTTACTATACGGTACGGCATACATTTCTACCTCAAGAGATAAAACAAGATTCTACGTTTTTGTACCGTAGAGTACTTTACCTTTTGCTGACCAAGGGCCTAATACCTCTTAGATGTAAAAAAAAAACCGCGTAACAACATGACACTAGGATTATCAATCTTGTTATGTTGTGGTCCAATATGAATTATGCTGTATTCAGTTTCTTAAATAGATATGTCACACACTAAGTCCAGCTTTTAAATTTATCAAATATCTTACAATTTGTATAAGACCGCCACATTTCTGTCACTATTACATTCATTTTGGAAATAAAGGAGATTCACTTTACTTTATTTCAGCTATTTATTTACACATTATTATTTTATGAATTGACAGTGACTTATAAGTAATTACTATTTTTCCATAAGACTGACAGTAATTTAGGCAGAGACTTGAAAATGCGAGAGAGATAGAAAATATAAGCACACCTTTTTCAACTACTTGTTCAGAATATTCGTGCACGATATATAACTAATTTTCAACTATTGTTAAATAACCCTTAATTATTGTAACCGATCGCGGCTGAAACATAGATTTAATAGGGTCTAATATTACTCTATCTATATACATTATACATAGATGGCTATTTGGGTTGATCTTAGAAAAAAAGTCTTGTGCTACAGGCGCTTATGTCAATATGCTTCCTACACACAAGGTCCTTTTTCGCATGAAAGACACATGTTTTTACTAGAACACAATCATGACTGGAATGCCAAGAGGTTCTAAGGCTATCTCATTGTATGCGTGCACAGTCAACTCTGACTATCCTTGTCGCACGCGTTCAGATGGCAATCTAATCATAAAACACGGCTATTATAGGGTATACCGACCGGTACTCAGTACCGACCGATATAAAAGAATCGAAAAGTGACACAATATTTAACAAAAACCTAAAATCGTTATATGTAGAAAAGGCTTACTTGATTCCATATCGTAACTTCCTCTAAATATTTAAATCAACTTATTATTGAGAATAATAATTTTATTTTTATTTTATTTTTAAGAACCGAGTGACTTGTAAAATGTATTTTATTTTATTTTACCAATAAAGATCTGTATATCTGTATAACCGCTAAATTATTGCGAAGCGATATCAGTCTTCGACTAGGTACTTGAGTTCTTTCAAGTGGCATACGTCATTTTGAGTTGTTGGAATTTCGATTTTATTTTAAATAATAAAATTTAAATGACGTAAATTGTACGGGAACCGGATCCTGCCACTTCAAAGGCAAGATGGATGGATGGAGGGAAGATTACCAAGTAACGGCAAATCTAACTCGGTGACCATGTACAGAGCAGATTATTTATTTCGATAAATTTTAGACCTTTAGGTATCCAGTTGTAGGACCCTGAATCTTCTTATTCATACGATTTATAAGGTCGTTACAACTGACCATAACTTATGGCCGCGTTAATCGGCCAGCGACATGTGGCTATTTTCATCTAATTGTCTATTGATAGGTATCTGAAAGAGAACGGTTTACATTTACATCTCCATCGCGCAACCATCACAGATGTATGATAAACTAAAATTTACACATATCAGAGACTCACAGCTGTTGGCTCGCTCACTTGTCTCTTCAGGCTCTTTTCTCGCGCGATAGTCGCGGCCTCTGCCGCTTCGGTCGACTGCGTCATATATGCACCGGAACGTGTAGTAGTAACGCATCGCGGCGGGGGAATTCTTCGGCGCACATTTCGCACTTGAACGGGCCGCCTTCCTGAGGTGAGGCTAGCGGGGAAGAGGGTGGGGATTGTTTGAGGGGCGGGGAGGGTGTGGGAGGTGCAGGGGCGGGCTCGGGGGAGGGCGTGGGGGAGCGCGGCGCGATGGCGCGCAGGTCGTCGGCCGGGTGCCGCGGCGGCCGTCGCCCTCGGACCTGTATTGATGAAAAATTAGGTTTAATAAGCATACAGACGGTTTTTGCACTCTCAACAATTTTATATGTAGACTCAACATTTTCAATTGCTATCAGACTATAAATAAAGAAATTCAAAATGGCGGACATTGTTTTTAGGGTTCCGTACCCAAATGGTAAAAACGGGACCCTATTACTAAGACCTGGGCAGACATATGTTACGCCCGGAGGATTTATCTTCTAGCGGCCCATCATACAAGAAAAAATGGTAAATTTGAATCAATGGATTACAAAATAGAATTGAATTTGTTTTGTTATAAAATCGAACGATATAAAAAATGGAAATATGTTCCATTACATAATGATCAAAATTTCACTGTAGGTAATTATTGCTAGTATAAACACGGTGGGACGCTAGAGGTTACTTGCAGCTGTTAGCAGCTGCAGGGGCGATCACAATAGATCAGAAATTTTAGTAGTGATACAGAGATATAGGAGCCCGAAATAGCCCCTAATAAAGAAGAAGTTACTAGTACCAGTAGTATCAAAGAGAATTAAGAAGACATAGAGTGCTCACTCCAAACATCGGTTTGTTACCAAAAATACTATTATTTTCGTAGTCTACATCTAGCGTCAAGTAGCGGAACTCTCAGTAGTGCTACTCGACAATAGATGTCGCGGCAAACAAGAAGTCAAATGCTCAACGATTTTCAGCTAATACCTATTATAACCAGAGTAACCGGAACTCTATTTTAAACTCCTTCTGCTTATAATATTAGTTATAAATTGTTGAGCAATACACTTTTCGTCAGTCGCGACACATGCGACTTCTAGTGTCGAGTAGCGAGTTATTATCTTCTTAATTATCTTTGCTAGTGCTAGTACCTATACCTGTTTGGGTTTGGGTTTGGCGCGGCGCGGCTCGGTGTGTATCATCTTGGGGCGCGGGGGCGGCGCGCGGCGGCGGCGGCGCGGCGGCGTGGCGGGGGCGGCCGCGGCGGTGGGGGAGGGGGAGGGGGAGGCCGCGAGGGAGGGGGACGGGGAGCGCAGGGGGGACGGGGAGCCGCGCTCCCAAGAGTGCCGCGGGGACAGCTCCGACTTGATTTTCCGTCGCCGCTTGTATTTGCGGGGACCGGTCTGTTGGATGAAGGTTAGGATTAGTTTCATTCAAACTTTAGCATCACACGGATCACACTTATTATGATAGAGGAACTATGTAAAAGCACGAAACACACACTTCACACTTATTATAATGGAGTAAAAGCACGAAATAATTGTTTGGTATAGTAAAAAATAAGTAATAAATATTGTCCTTTCTTTTAAATCAATCCAAAAGCCAGGATTACCTGCGGCTGGCGCTTGAGCGCAGTGTTGGCGTCGCAGTGCTGAATAAGGTGCTGCACCAGCTCGGCACTGGAGTGTAGCGTACGACCGCAGACCACACAGCAAAACGAGGGACCACCTACGATAAACATTTCAAATTTGTACGATAGACAAAGAAGAAAATCGGGTGGGCCGATTAAACTTATACTCTAGTAATCTGCTAAAATGATTTTATTTAGATTTGTTTTTGATTATGAACTGTCCCTTGTAAATGTAACATTTCTGATTGAAGAAATGTCAATGTTCACATTTACAACTGACAAATCGTATACATAACAAATCCAGATCAAATTCATAACCAGTTACTACAATCAGGATAAGCCTCCTGGTCCATATTAAATGCGGCAAAATTAGATTTAGGAACTCCCCTAGCAGTAAAATGACAAGAATTGAATAAAAACGGGTGGTATAAATGTATCCATACCGTTGGCGCGGCGGTCGGGCGCGGAGTGGTGGCTGCGCACGTGCTCGCGCAGCACCACGCGCTGGTTGAACGCGCGCGGGCACACCGCGCACGCGTACGGCTTCTCGCCTGCAACAACATTCAACGTTACCACTCTAAGCGAACCCAATGCCAGTTAAGATATGATGCAGCTGATATGTAGATACTCTGATGATAGATAAAATGTACGATCGCGACAAATAAATTAATTAAAGAAAACTTATATCTTACACATAAAGTACAGATTTACAGAATGGTTTGTTTGTCTTACATACTGTTCGCGTATTCGTGTTTTCTTTGCATACTGCCCTCCGCAAAGGCTTTTCAACAGAACCCGCAGGCGTAGCGCTCGTCGGTGTGGTGTGAAGTTTATACCGTCTACATAAGGTACATGGCTCCCCGGTGGATACATCAGAACCGGCCGGTGCGGTGTAGGGCGGCTCATCGGTGTGATGAGAACCTTATCCCGTCTACATAAGGTACAGAACTCACCGGCGAAACCAGCAGAATCGGCCGGCGCAGCGTAGGGCAGCTCGACGGCGTGATGTGAACCTTACCCCGTCTACATAAGGTACAGAATCCTTACCCGTATGTATACGCTCGTGTTTCCTCAGAGTGCCGCCGTCCGCGAAGGCCTTCCAGCAGAACCGGCAGGCGTAGGGCCGCTCGCCGGTATGTATTCGGATGTGGATTTGTTGGGAGCTGCGCGAGCCGAATACTTTGCCTGTTAAATGCAAATGAAAATGTAATGTTTACATTGTATAAACAAGATATGCGTATTGATTATCGATCTATTGATTAGACATCTAGGGTTCGATTAAGTATACAAAGGGTCAGATAGATGGCGCTGTTAACTTTACAAGTTAACAGAAGAGAAGACTCTTATTGACTTTATAGAAATGTATTAATTCTATTTTGTATTGGAATCTTTTTTCCTGTTTTTCCAAACACCATTTGATGTTCTGACCGCTACGACTATTTATATAGCACGCAATAATATACTTTAATCTCTTTAATGGAACACTATGAAGGTTAATTTTCAACTTTAATCATTGTCGGGTTTTTGTCGTCTGTCGCGGTCAAAAGAATGTATCGTACCGCACTCTCTGCAGGGGAATTGCCGCGAACCACTCGAGGACGTGTTATTTCTTCCCCGTGACATCTTCTTGAACCTGAAATACAACATATCAATAAAATATTTGATAATTAACTGGATAATTTTGCATACTTATCCAATGAGTTATTTTAATTGGTTCGCTTTGGTTCGGATGCAATGGGCTAGAAAATGACAGAAGTGTTGATGACGAGTGTAGTGCTGACAGGATAGGTGCCGATAGGTGCCCGACACTGTGTATGCGGATGTTTAGCCCAGCTCGTAGTGGCCTGACCCGAGGGCCACGAAACGCACGCACCTGCACGCTCGACGCAGACGCCACAAATGTATGGCGTGTACGCTCCTAGCGTGCGTTCCGTGGTCGTCGCATGAGACTTGTGCAGCTGCGATAGCTGCGCAGTGTCTCGTCTGTAAGGTGCAGTACACAGTACCTGGAGGACGCGGGGCGGTCGGCGTGGCGCTCCGCGTGCGCGAGCAGCTGCAGCGCGTCCGCGCACGTCTCGCCGCACACGTCGCACGAGTGCTCCGCCCACGTCGACGACGAACTGTCGTGCCGTTTGTGACTGTCGACAATGACATCGTGCATTATTTACAATACTTAATGTCAAAAACGAGGGACTTCTGAAAGCGTGTTCCTAAGAAGAAACCCTAAATAAATAAATATAAGGAGAAAAGATCACGATTCATCTCGGAATAGAAAAAATCAAGGACTGCAGATTGGTTCTCTTGTGCAAGATGCCGCAACGGGTAAGACACCGTATGATGTTGCTACTTTATCATACTGCCAGTCTCGCAAGTTTTACGAAAATACGTCTAGTTTTTACCAGGCCTCGCTGCCCGTCGCCCGTGACTCGCTCGCTCCCTCTATTATGTCGTCGTCAGATGCGATAAACCATCAGTTTTATTCCTACCTGTGTGCGGCAGCCTGATGCCGACGCAGCAGGTCGGCCCGTTGGAAGGCGACACCGCAATCTTGACAGAAGAACTCGGGGCCTCGCCGCGTGTCGTACACGGCACGCTCACTCGTTCTAAGAGTGAGACAGATAGAACAATAATGCACCGCACTCTTAGCTATATTCGACCACGGGTATTTTATATCGACTTGACCTGCAATAAACCCCTCGTTTATTCCTACCTGTGTGCGGCAGCCTGATGCCGACGCAGCAGGTCGGCCCGCTGGAAGGCGACGCCGCAATCTTGACAGAACAGCTCGGGGCCTCGCTGCGTGTCGTACACGGCTCGCTCGCTCCCGCTGTCGGCTAGCGGCGACAGCTGGTATTCCATGTCGTCGTCACCTGCGATAAACCCATACTTTAATTATATGGCCGGTGACACAGTAATTAATTATGTATTACATGCCCATGCCATTCACCAACCATCCGGTTTTTGAATCGACAGAGAATTTGGCGGCTCGGTCGGGTAGGCTTTCAACGAAGGGTTTTTGGTCTGAAAGGACACGAAAAACCATCCACAATCCGACGGCATGAACCGGGCGTCTTCATCGCAACACTGACCCGAGTTGGAGTCGTAGGGCTCCCTGGTTGGCTGCTGCGGCGGCTGGTGCGGGTGCCGCTGACGCGCATGCGTGGCCAGCGCCTCGCGCGACCAGCACAGCTCGCCGCACGTACCGCACTCTATCGGCGAGTCTCCACCGTGTATCTGACAAAACAAAATATATATTATTAGCTTAGTAATATGCTAGGGACAGGCCCGACAGCCTTCTGAACACATTATTGACATTTTAGATAATTTAGATTGTCCAATAGGAGAATTCCACGGGCCGTACAGAAGCATTTTATTTCCTGTGTTGCGACTTTTTTTTTGGCATTATTTTTCGCGATTATTTTTCTGCGCATATTTATATTAAGCGATTATTTTTCTGTGCACATTTTTGACCATTTGTCATAGAAAAGGAAACTCTTATACCTGCAAATCTTCAGAAAACTCGCGTTCGTACGGGACAATGGTGGACAATTTCATGGAATGCTCCAATAGTTGTTAAATGGAACGCTATGCACATGGACAATAGAGGTGCTGTTGGGCTTATTTAGTTATTTAAGATATAGATTTAGTTTAATTTTATTTATTGTATTATAAATTATGTAATGTAACTATTGCAATGTATGGATCTTGTTATGCGAAATAAATATATTAAATAAATAAATATAGTTATAGTTTAGTAGTATAGGTTGTAGTAGGCGGCAATGGAAATGTCACTGTAACGACTCTCTCGGCTCTGACGATGGCGACGGCGGGGGCAGCGCTGGCCTCAGCACCGCTGCCCTGATCGAGGGGGTCTCGCTGTAACGACTTACCCTAGAATGTGACTGCAACGCTTTATGCCTACAGACAAAGGGTCGGCTTGGATCAGCTGGCGGCGGTCCGGGTTCAAGCTCTGACGGCGGGGGCAGCGGTGGTGGCGACCGAGGGAGTCTCGCTGTAACGACTCACCCTAGAGTGTGACTGCAACGCCTTCTCCCTAGTGAAGCCGACCCCACAATGCCTACAGACAAAGGTCGGCTTGGATCAGCTGGCGGCGGTCAGGGTTCAGGCTCTGACGGCGGGGGCAGCGGTGGTGGCGACCGAGGGAGTCTCGCTGTAACGACTCACCCTAGAGTGTGACTGTAACGCCTTCTCCCTAGCGAAGCCAACCACACAATGCCTACAGACAAAGGGTCGGCTAGGATCAGCTGGCGGCGGTCAGGGTCCAGGCTCTGACGGCGACGGCAGCGGTGGTGGGGATCGCGGGAGTCTCGCTGTAACGACTCACCCTAGAGTGTGACTGCAACGCCTTCTCCCTAGCGAAGCCGACCCCACAATGCCTACAGACAAAGAGTCGGCTTGGATCAGCTGGCGGCGGGTAGGGTTCTGGCTCTGATGGCGGCGACGGCGACGGCAGCGGTGGTGGGGATCGCGGGGGTCTCGCTGTAACGACTCACCCTAGAGTGTGACTGCAACGCCTTCTCCCTAGCGAAGCCGACCCCACAATGCCTACAGACAAAGGGTCGGCTTGGATCAGCTGGCGGCGGGCAGGGTTCTGGCTCTGATGGCGGCGACGGCGACGGCAGCGGTGGTGGGGATCGCGGGGGTCTCGCTGGAGAGCGCCCGCGGCGGGACCATTGCATGGTGCGTGCTGAGGTCATGTTCTCCCATACGTCTCCGTTCTGCAAAACGAGATTCATTGAGTATATAATTATTACTAATTATTGTGGAGCCAAAATTATTAATATCGGTAGTATTTTATTATTTACACGTAAGCCGCACGTCATCTCTGTTTTGCTACTAGTATCCCATCAGAAATTTTATTTTGGCTTCGCGATAATAGTTTGCAGAAAATAACTTTGCTATAATATAATATGTACAAGTTAATAGGTAATAAAATAAACAATATTTATCATTATCATTTAATTGACTTACTTCTTCAGGCACTGGCGCGGGATTCTTTTTTCGTCTTCCTCGCTTTTTCTTTGGTTTTATTGCTAGACTGTTATCTAACACGTCCTCTGTAACAAAAATGTGTAATAAACACAGGTTAAAAAATATATCAAAATATACATATAAAAATACAAAGCAAAGGAGTCTATCCAACTAGGGAAAAAATCAAATTATTAAAAATATCATATCCACTAAAGGATTCCGTTAGATGTTGGTGAAAGGCGCCTAGCCTTTCAAAGATAACATACACCAGAGTATTTAGGACGGGTAATGCCGTGGCCGGGTGGTCTAGTAGTCAGGACGTTATCCGCGTAAGCTGTAGACGTAGGTTCAAGTCGCGCCTCACTCGCCTCAGTGGACTAGGTCACTTTTTCCTTAGTGTATGTATGATGATAGACCTCACTAGCAAAGAAATAAATACAAGAATTACCAATGGATGGAAAAAATATTGGTCTATAAAGGAAGTCATGAAGTCCACTAATCTCAGCATTACCATTACCATAAAAAGAAAAGTATTTAACACATGTATCTTACCCTGCATTACATACGGATGTGAGACATGGGCACTCAACAAAGAGCACCGAGACAGGCTTAAGTACTGCCAGAGATCAATGGAAAGAAGTATGACGGGAACACGCAGACTAGACAAAGTGAGAAATGAAGACCTGAGACAAAAAACAAAAGTGACCGACATACTCACTAAAATAGATCAGCAGAAGTGGAGATGGACTGGCCACATGTTGAGAGACAGGCGGGAAAAATCGAGCAAAATAGTAACAGATTGGTATCCAAGAGGTTGTACACGGGGCCAGAGGAGACCTCGAACAAGATGGGAGGATGAACTCAAACTCACAGCGGGCCCGAACTGGAGAAGAGTGGCCCACGACAGACCTCAATGGAAAGAGCTAGGAGGCCTTTGCCAAGCGGCACACTGAGCTACGGGACATACTCTAGCTCAGAATAAAAGGGCTAGATAGATAGATGTATGATATGAGATATCTATTTCTGTTTATAAAGGAGTCAATGTCAATGGTAATTAAACAGAGTCTAATCTAAACTCTAAAGCCCAAGACAGGGATGAGTGGAGAAAAAGTGAGGAGGCTTTTACCCAGCAGTTGGGATCTGCAGTCAGCCCCAAAACAAAGCCAAAGTAAAAACACAAAAACAAGAAAAAAACTTGACTGTAGAACAAACAAAGCTTAAATAATAATAATAAGCCCGCAGGGCAGCTTGTGGCGAGCTGTTGGGGAGTGACGACCCCACGGACCCGAGTGCTCCAGAGAGTCGGTCAGGGTCTCCGTCTCCGGCGTGTCTTCGTCGGTCGGAGTGGACCCCAAGGGGACCCGCAGGACTCTCAGCTCTGGCTTGCCTTCATTGGCCGTCCAGAGGGGAGTCGTAAGAGCTATATGCTCCAGGGGTGGAAGTGAAAGATGCATAAGACGCGAGTTGGCACAGTGGCTGTTAACAGTCACTGGGTAGAAAGCGGCGCACACCTCTCGACACCCCTGAGCCGCTCACACCGGTGTTGCTCCTGGTCGTCTTCACGACGGCAGTTTCAGGGGCCCATCTAGTCAGCGGCAAGTCACCACCTGCCGCGATAACGTGTATTAACATTGTTATGGCAGGTGTCCGGAGTTCTTTACAATAGCCCAGTCTCATTGCCCACCCAAACTTCAATCCATAGACCGGTATACTGTTCACTTTTTCTGCAATAGTCCCAATGCCTGCTGCGACCGGTTCATGGGTGTCTATTGTTGCGCCTGTGAACGGGTTCCAGCAGGCGTTCTACATGACATTAAAGCTCTCCAAGGGGCCTCTACGTGTTGGATCTATATCCCCACGCAAGCCTATCAAAAGACCGGGATTTATAGGCCCGTGATATCCAAGGAGATACAAATAAAAATAATAATAATAATAATCTAAACTCTTAGAATTAATCTCTAGAAGAGTTTCGGGCACCATAGTGTGTACTTTAAGATGGTTTATCAAATTGCACTTGCGCACTCAATGGAAGTTGAACCTTCTGTACAGTAGTTACATTCCGTATTTAAATGGCAGTGCAATGGTGCTCTTAGAGAGTCCCTATATGGCAGAACTGTCGCTAGTAGAAGCTTATAAAAGTACTAACCGTAGTCCACCGGGTCCGCGTTGTCGGGCACCATAGCGTGCACCTTGAGATGGTTCATCAGATCGCACTTGCGCACGTAGCGCACCCCACAAAGGTTGCAGGCGTGGGGGCGGTCGTTCTGGTGGGCCACCATGTGGTTCATCAGGGCGGCTTTCTTGCGGAACCGCCGTGAGCAGAAGTCGCATGGCCACGGTCGCATTGCTGTGTACTGGTCCTGGTGGTAACGACGACTTTATATAATGGATATGCTCTAAATAAAAAATAATAAATATTTATGGGACATTCTTTCACAAATTGAATAAGCCCCACAGTAAACTCAAGAAGGCTTGTGTTGTGGGTACTCAAAGAATGACATACAAATACTTAAATATATAGAAAACACCCATAACTCAGGAACAAATATCTGTCCCAATTACACAAATAAATGCCCTAACGGGGATTCAACCCAGGACCATTAGCTTCGTAGGTAGGCTCACTACCGACTAGGCCAGACATTGCCTTAAAAGTGCTTTTTTATATGGATCCGCAAAGGCAAATAATACAGAGGTTCGCAAGTGTGCGTGAAATTCATTTGGTCGCTATTGTCGCTAACCGCGTGGCGGGCAACATAGTGAAATCGAGGAGTGCAAAAAGGACAGAGTATGAATCAAAAAATTTTGAATTTATAGACATTATTTTGTTTATAAGTATAATAGAACACTATTCCTGCATAACGTTGCAAAGCGGTGTGTAATATATGCATAAGAGAAATTCTGTGTCGAAATTATAAGAAACTTGTCTTACCAATAATGTTTAATATAATCCATTCGGTACTTGTTGGTCGCTAATGCAGGTATCTTTATAACTTAATTTCTTGTCAGCTCACATGACTTTGAACAAGTCTTTCCACAAAAGCAATACACTCCAAAAAATTAACTTAGCATTACCAATCTATGTATTAAAATGTATTATCATGCAACACTGTTATTTTATTATTGTATGATAGGTACAACTATAATCTTCAAACAAAACACTGAACATTATCACTAGCAAAATAATGTTTATGAAGTAATACTGTGGAATTTTAACATAAATTGAATCATGTTTATCTTCTAGTACCTATAAAAATTATATCAGAGACATGACGATGTATTAAATTCGACATTAAAATGATATGGATGTAAAAAAACTGTTAACAAAAATGACTAATAAAGTAAAACCATACAAGAATACACCCAATGTTAATACAAATATTATAAATCCTTCAAAGCACTTACCTGATCTGTTGGAAGCGGGACGTCAATGTCATTTTCCTCTTTTATGTCTAATACCGGGTTTGTAAAATGCTCCAATGGAACCTCCACTCTGAAATTATACAAACTAACAATCAAATATTAATTACAATTTGCAATAGGCACATTAATTATAATATTTCTTTGTAGATCCTGCAGGAACATTGCACTTATTGTGTAAATGCATGCAGCCTGTATTTATCTCCATCTAGGTTTATGTTTGATTTCCATTTAAACTATGGCTTGAGATATAGACTTTACCACTATAAACATAACAACTTATCCATATGTTGTTTTCGACTAGGGAACAAATCAAATTATTTTATGAAATATTTTTTGATTTGTGTTTTTTATGTAGTCACACTACTGTATATAAATTATAAACTGAAATAGATAACATACACTAAAGAAAAAGTGACCAAGTCCACCTCGGCCACCGGTAGTTGTTTAATTTATTTTATGACTAAAATGAAAAAACTATTCTCAAGACACTCAAGTGATCAAGTTTAACTTGTTGCAATAGAGTACACATGGTAAATAAAATAATATTAAAATGATGGTATTGCCAGGGGCTCATTTCATAGCCACCAAGTGAGTGCCACTGTTTATGTACAGTCACGTCTAAAAATATCGGTACGGACAAAGTGCCAATACTATGTATACACGACTATTGCCCATATATTAAGGTAGTGATGCATATTTTTGGCACTTTTTCCGAAACTATATTTATAGATGTGACTGTACATAAACAGTGGCACTCGCTTGGTGGCTATGAAATGAGCCCCTGACAATACCATACATACACACAGTCAATATGCCGAGCCAGAAGATTAAACAGTAAAAATAAATAATAATACACGTCATTACACCTACACTCCGTTCCACTTCAAAAATGTAAACTAAAAGAACATGAGACCTGGGGCCCGTTTTTCAAAAGCCTGTAGCTAGTGATAAAACTAGAAGTCCCTTTCTAACAAAAGCTGTCAAAAAGTGACACCGCTTGTATTATAAGTTACAAGCTTTTGAGAAACGGGCCCATGGTCATCCCATAATACGATTTTAATAGATACAGAATGTTCTTCATTGGGTGTTACATTTTATTCTGAATCCTCTTTTAACTCTAGAATGCTCGCGCTATGAGCAATTTGCCGCCTGTGGCGAAAAAACTGTGATTACCTACTTGAACACCGTGTACATTTGTCAAGGTCATTTTTTGTACTAGGAAGTGTAAAACTACAATAAATGTTACTTTTTCAAAAAGTTTTTGATTTACTATATCCCATAAAATTATTACAAACCGATTTATCCATTAATTCGAACAAAAAATAATGTTAACTATGGGAGTCAAAACGCTTGACACGCAAAGCAGTCATGGTTTCACAGAAAGGCGCCAAGGTTAAGATTTTTGTAATAATTAGAATATCTAATAACAGTAATAACAAAACCAAACAACTGACCTGTCCTGCCCCTCAGTCCAATCATCTGTAATCACCTCCTCCGTAACGCACTCCACACTGGGATCCACAGCCAACTCGGCAGCATCCGTATAACTAACTACATCCTGAGACAAGAACATCAGATTCTCTGCTGCTATCTGATCTGTGTCTTGTATGATTACTTCTGAGCTCTGCAAATGTCAAAATTCATGAGATAGTTTAATAAATAATAATTCAGTGAAGAAATGTGGTGTGCATCTCTATTATATTAATTTTAAATGTTAAAGTACATCAAAAAAAGTACAAACGGCAGACTTAATGCCTCATGGCGTTCTCTACCAGTCAACCATAGGGCCAAACAAAAAAATGTCAAGGTGGGTGCAGTGAGAACCATTTAGAAGTTATTTTATTCTATTCTATGTTAAGAAATTCGTAAGTCATATCTAGCAAGTAAAACATTATGATAAAAATTTTTTTTAGATTTTAGAGATTTTTAATTAATATATTTTCCAATTGTGATTGAAATGAAAATAATTTGTTCTTATTTGCAGTACTTTCTCAACTTAAACTGCAATTAATAAAATTAAATATCACATGCAAAAGGATACTACATTATGACATTGTGACTCATTATTTTCTTAACATAAGACTAAAATTAAATTTTCATGTACCAATATTAAATAAAATTCATATTTACCATATTGGAGTAAGAACCAGCTTGCACATTATCTAAGCCACAGATGACCTCAGAAGCCACTACACCAGGGATGTGCTAAAAGCATAATATACATTTTTAATATAAATATCAGAAAAGTTTAATTAATTTAAAAGATAAGACGATTATTCACCTTTGACTCAACTTCCTCCTCCTCCCAGTGGAGATTGAAATCTTCACCTTCACCATCCATTTTGGCTTTCTGTTATGTACCATCCATAACTAAAATTAAGAAATAAAATAATGAGTACAATTAGACCCATAAATTAACTAAAACAGTTACAGTAGCCAACAACTACGGGACCCTTATTCCATACCATCTTGTCAACAATATTCTATACACTATATAATTCCTAAACCAAAACATCAACATAACCTTATTTAACAATATATTATTTTCCCCGACAACGACCTATTAGTGGACGAAAAACTAAAGACGGAAAATTCTAATAAGGGAAAAGTCACTTCGCTAGCGAAACATGGCATAATCAAACAGAAAAGCTGAACAAAAATGGTGTCAACAGTTATATACATAAAACGCTTAGGTTATCCTTGTCAAACGAATAGGTTAATAAACAATGATTTTCTTACCGATTTTTACCAATATTTGGATGAACAAAGCTTCTAAATCACGAATCGCAATGAATTTCGAGATAATAGAAGCTATAACATATAACTATACGTTTACATGACGCAATCAAAGCACGTATCAATACTTGAAAATTGGTTATAATAAAATGTCGACAAAAACTTTGAAAGTACTAACCAGTTATTTAACTAAACAATAATATTTTAAAACGTATTACGCTGTTTATATGGTTAAATTTGTAAGAATTTGGTTAATAAAAGAATGGTAATCTTCTTTCGTCAGT
The DNA here is from genome assembly GCF_947568885.1 of Cydia strobilella. Classification (NCBI taxonomy): domain Eukaryota; kingdom Metazoa; phylum Arthropoda; class Insecta; order Lepidoptera; family Tortricidae; genus Cydia; species Cydia strobilella. The sequence continues at coordinate 8,047,252 of NC_086052.1, forward strand.
TTCGTCCATTTCCCCAATCCATCCATTTTATGTTTCGTTATACCTTAAACGACTTAGTAAACATAAATTTTTATTCATATTCTCTACGCTTATCGATGTTTAATGATAGGTGCCGTGAAATCATTAATTAGTAAATTTAAATTATTTATATTGATATGATTAATGAGCAAATTCATCTATTTTTTACTCTTGAAGTAATAAAATTATTAAACTTTGTCTGCGTAGAACGAAGCGTTGTACTGGATAAGGCGTTTTACACTATCAATATAAACTCAAGCATGTTTCGTCATGTACATTGTACATGCTATTAAGTATTAATTAAAGTAGTTACAAATGCCTCTAGCACGATTTTTTTCACGGCAATAGATGGCGTAATTCTCAATTTTCGCGATAAACGTACGTGGACGACGTCAATGTCAAAAAGAACTGTCACTGTCACAACAATACAATAATACTATTGTAGTTGTATGCTGAGAAATTAATTCTCTGAAAGTGAATGAATGCTAAAACATAATTATTATGCTTAAGAAATCTTAATACCACTGAATGTAATCTTGAGTTGGGCTTGTAGCTTGTTTCATTCCTATTAATTAATTTTCCATTCAACCATGGCTCAAGAACTAACCGAACTGTGCCAGTTGTTGTTCCCAGATTCCAGCAGCGGTAAGAATCTATCCGACATGTATTATTCCAACGAATTGTATGCCACTGTTATGGTATTATAGTAGAGCGATGCTACAATACCCTTGTGACTTGATCATTATTATAAATATTTATAATAATTATAATACAAAGCATACCTTAACCATTTTCCATGCATTATTAATTATTATTCACGAATTCATATCCTATCCATAAAAAATATATTAATTTCAGAAAATGCAGAATACTTCAGTGAAATCAATGAATACTTAAAAAAACTGGGGTCACAAAATTGGGATCACATAAGAAAAGAGCCAGAAAGATTGACTGAAGAGATGAACCAGCTGACAGAGCAAACTCAGGACCTGGCGTTTACAAATTACAAGACATTTGTGGAGACGGCAGAGATCTCACGGACAATCATGAAGGACCTTGGGAATTCTAAAGAATCACTAACAAAATTTCTTGAGGCTACGCCTGACTTTATACAGGAATGTGAGAATTTTTCGCAAATGGCTGGAAATATTGTTAAGGAGAAAAGGTAAAAGTATATTTTAATAGAGCATGGCAACTTGAAATATTTCTTATATACGCAAAATTTAATCTTGTATCAATAGGGTATTTGACAAATTTTTATTAATCAAAAATCACAAATTATGGTCAAAGTCTGGCACCTGCACTTAACTGAGGAAACGCTTCTAACAAAATGGCAATACATCGTGACATCACCATGTAACATAGCTATTGCTTAGAAGCCTTTTTGATGTAGGCAAAACAAGGAAATTGTGATTTTGTCCGTGAAATATTGTTGCTTTACAATTTTTTTTAAATGTAAGGTATCAAACGGTACCATATTTTTTTCCTATTTGGAAGTTAAAAAAAAATTTTTGAGACAGGTCTTGTATTTTTTTATTATTCCCATATATTTTTTAAGTTTCCAGTTTATTGTCATAAATTGCTCATTTTTTATCTATTTAACTAGATTTAGTTATAAAATTCACAGCCACAGAAAGATTTTTCTATTTCAGACAAAAATAATTTAAACTAGACCTTTTCCTGTTACAAAATATTTGATATTAGGGCCTTTCAGTTAATAGTTATAGTATTTTAATGCAGGGTTCCAATACAAATGACACAAGAAAAAAAAATTAACAGGCTAGCTACCTAGTTGTGAACTCATGTCTCACCCAAGACAGTGAATTTTTCCACTTTTAATTTATTTCTAAGCTAAATGACACAAGTTTTTTTTAACTGTTATGTTGTAAATTCTAGTCGCTACAGTTCCATTCGCAACCAGAGTGAGAAGTTACTAGAACTGTTAGAGTTGCCTGCGTTGATGCGTGAAGCCCTCTCCGCCGAGGACTATGAGAGTGCTTTGGATATCTTCACATTCATACGGAACTTATCTAAGCGGTATTCTGAGATACCCTTAGTTCAGGTTTGTACACAATGAAAACATTTTTTTTTTAAATTTAAACTCTTATTGGCCCTTTAAAAAAATCTAGAATAAATTTACCTGTATTTCTAGAAAAACTTTCTGCATCCCACACACCTTTCCCTTATATATAATTTAATCTAATTAACCTTTATTTGCAGAACACCACATCCGAGATCATGACCCTTTGGTTTGAGACACTATATCATTTGTTCAATCAGCTCCGGTATGATTTGCCGCTGCCGCAATGTCTTCAGGTAGTTTTTATTGCTATGATATTAAAGTTCAAAATAGGATACTAAATAAAGGACGCTTACCACAAGGATTTTCGGACATTGACCCGCCTGTTGCTATCTCTATTGCACGCGCATAATTATATTCCTGTCACGCTCGCATAGTGACATTGACAGCTGGCATCATGGGCGGGACAGCTATATAATTACGCGCGTGCTATAGAGATAGGAATTTTTAGCGCCGATAATGAGTTCTTGAAAATCTTGAATGGTAGACTCTATTGCTATGCTATTCAAGTTCAAAATAGGATACAGATGGATTGATTTAATTATATATTTTTAAGATACTTGGATATCTCCGGAGAGCCAACACCGTATACCGGTCGACGGATGACGATGGTAGCATTCAATATACGGGAAGCAAAACTAACACGTCTGATGGTCTTCATTTGCATTTTTTGAAAGCAAGAAATGCTTGGTTCGAAAAAGCTTTGGAGGATGCCAAAAATACCGAATGTATGTATCTTTAACTTCAAAAAATAAAAAACCGGCCAAGTGCGAGTCGGATTCGCGCACCGAGGGTTCCGTACATTTTAGTATTTGTTGTTATAGCGGCAACAGAAATACATCATCTGTGAAAATTTCAACTGTCTAGCTAGGAAATTATCAATTTTTCTGTATTTTTTTGCGTGTTTGTTACACAACACACAAATACACAAATAAAAAAAAATCGTGGTAATCTAAAATGTACAGTCGAGGTCAAAGATGTTTACACTTTTGCACCTTACTCCTGGCGAGGCGAAAAATGTTAACATCTTTGACGTTGACTGTATACATTTTTAATTTACATATTCATGATGCAAGGTAAACAGCAAAATCCGGTCGTATTATTATTCATAAAGCAAGCAGGAAGTTGCCGTAACTGATAATGCCTGTATCCAGAGTCATCTTAACGAAAAAACCCAATGTAGAGTAGAATTTGCATTGTGCTTGTCTTATTCTTAAATAGATTAACACTGGGCCAATACTGTCCTCTTGGAGTTTGTTCCAAGCTTTAATCACTCTGCTGATTTAGTACCATAGTTTGACTTAACCTGCATTTTGTTTTCATTGCAGCCAGTGAAAGACTGCTGAGGAGAATAGTAGAGTTGCACCGAATTCACCTGTTCAACGTACTGACGCAGCACAAATCAATATTTCTGTCCGACGCCCACGAGTCCAGGGCGAGAGAAGATGAACTGAATGGAACTAGTGCCCTGTCTTGTTGGTTGAAGCAAAAGGTACTGGTATACCTTAATACTTACTTCTTTCTAGTCAGCAATAAAGGCTTCGTCACATAGTACCAGGGCGCGAGCGCGGCTGCAGTGGGCTTATGCCTTATCCTATTGTAAGTGCAAAGTTTCAGAGCAAACTAGCTAGTCGTTTTAAAATGAGAGCGTAACTACGTTTGTATGGAGAACCGAGCTTGCCGGGGACCCTTAAGAGGATAGTTTTGCAAATCCTTAGGAGTTCCGGCTCCTTTTCGAGGCCTTACTAATACGATCTAAAATACAATGATCTGCTAATATAATTATCTTGTGTTTTTTGCAGGTAGAAGTTTTGGCCCAAATCCTAAACCGAGACTTACAAAACGAGGACGAATCCAACTTTGAATCCCTATTTAATCAGTGCATGTATCTCTGTCTCTCATTTGGAAGAGTCGGCGCCGACATGAGATGCACTCTGACCCCGCTCTTTAGAAAAAATCTTTTGGCACTATTCTATAAAGGATTAGAAAAAGCGGAAAACCACTTTGAGAATCAGATGAAGTCGTACAAAGTGCCTACTATAAAGAATGTACCACGACCAGTGAATGAGAATGCTTCAGGCGGGCCGCCAGAAAGTCTTTTAGACTATTATCCATTGGCTGAATACTGCAATGGAATGTTGATAGTACTGAATATGTTAAGAAACACAGCTCCGTTGAATATAGTGAAAGAAGTTTACAACGCATATAGGAATTCTTTAAACCAGGCTGTTCAAGTTTTAACGGCTTTTTACCACAGAGAACAACAAGCTTTTACAGATATCGAGAGGCAGAATTTTGTTTCATTATGCATCTGTTTTACTGAAGATTTCGTGCCGTATATATCGAAGTGCCTGGCTCTGTCGTTCCCGTCCACTCAGATTGCGGAGCTGCTTGGTGTTACTTTGACGGTTTTGCAAGAAAGCAAGCTTCTGCATATTGACCAAGTTGGTATTTGCGAGCCTTTGAATAGTATTACTGGGCTTAGTATCAATTGAAATATTAATTTTATGTGTACACAACATATGGTGTTAAAATGTATTTATAATTTTAATTATGTAGGTATAAGAAATCGAACTCGCTGAAACTTAAACACTGTTTTAAGCTAAACAATATACTTATGACAACATATAAGATATAAAGTTTCGGCGTGGCGTCCTCAACTAAACAAATAAAACGTTAAAAAAGAATAAAAAAGTTTTTTATTGAAAAAAGATAACATAAAGTTACACTTATAAAGATTAAATAAATGTTTGTAAGGGTGGTATTCCATCTGTCCAATATATTGGTCCAATGTGTATTGCGTCTCACATTTTGCTTAATGAGAGAGTTAGACGCAATGACATTGGACAGCTGGAATACCACCCTAAGGCACTGCCTTCAACAATAAGTTAATAAATGGAATGGTATAACAAAGCTAACCTTAACTGAACCTAATTTTTTTGACTCGTGATTAATAAATGGAATGGTAACAAAGCTAAGCTTAACTGAACCTAATCTTTTTGACTCGTGATTTCCCCTCATCGTTTCTCGAGACCTCGTAGTAATGCGTGACCTTGTCCACATTGCCGAGGGACTCTATGAACTCCTTGTCGTGGGTGATGATGATGAACATGAAGTTTTTTTGTCTCATGCGCTCTTGGACTATCTCGCCGAGCGCGGAGCATAGGCTCCGCACGTTTTCGTGGTCTAGATTTGTTGTAGGTTCGTCTAGGGCTAGGATGCCGAACCTGAAAGAATATTTTTGATTATACATATGACTATCCGAAGTCGTACCTCCACCTCCTGCAGGTCAATACTGCTCACACCGTAGTCTATGGCGCATATCCGATTAGCACGTCGCTCCGATGTTTGAGCGAGACAACTCTATGCTCGTATTATAGCGACATCCCGCTCGCGCTTAAATGCAGTGTGATAAGAGCGCCTATATCATGAATCTAGTATCTCTAAATTGAGTTGGTCCTTGTCACACTCGTCTTGATATGTAAGAAGATGATTGTCGAAAGAAAAGTTCTTTATATCGTAACGAGAAGCTTACAATACGTCAACATGCAATTAGGTCTTCAAAATTTTCATCAACTATGGCGTTGTCCGTTTACCTTGTCGAGGGCCTTGCTACGCCGCGCTTTCGAGTCCGTGTTCACTTTCGTTACTCTAGTCTAGGACTTGATTGCCTAAAAGTTTACTCACCTAGAACTAAACGTTTCTGCGAGAGCCAATCTTATGATGAGGCAGGCTAATACTTTTTGGCCAGCACTGCATCGCCCCCTCATATCGATCTCAACATTGTTCTTACTTTGTACAACTCTGAAATAGAAAAGGAAAATACAGAGATTCGTTGAGGGTCCCCGGCAAGCTCGGTTCTCCATACAAACGTAGTTCCCGCTCTCATTTTAAAACGACTATTAAAAAAAAAAAAAAAATTTATATATATATATATATATATATATACTGTAACGAAACTGACTTATTTAATGTAATTAACTTGGACTCGAAATAAAAGGCTTTTTTATTTATTTTATTATTTTATTTATGCCTGTAATTAGTTTATATAGCTTCAGATACCATAGTTAAAAAAATACAGCGAATTTTTGTTTATGCTCTATTTCGTTTGTTTTATAAACTGGAGCTATATAAACTCATTACAGACCTAGATTTACCTCATGTCATTGTATGTGCAAAGTTTCATCCACACGTAGTTTTAAAATGAGAGCGGAACTACGTTTTTATGAAAAGGTGCAATTAGGCCGAGCTTGCCGGCGACTCTTAAGTTCAAAAGTGGCGCTGTACGGACCCGTTAACGGCAACATAACGTTATGCGGTAAGTACGTTAGGTAAAGCGTTAAATTTTGAGAATCCAGTTACCCAAAAATATATGGTGTCGTACAGTGCCATCTATTCCACCTGCCAGAATTGCGACTGTAATATTTTGCATTAAGGTGGTTCGATTTTCATACAAAATTCAATCTGCTTTAATTAAGGCACTACACACTATTACTACACAAATATTTGCTCATTTATCTACTTTCGAATATTCGTTTGCGCTAAATTAATAGAAAAACTTTGTTTCATACAGAAATCATACATAAATCAACGTAATTTTTTCATCAATTTTACGTATGTGTGTGTCACAAATGTCGTGTACAAATACGTTGCGTGCGGCGTTGCCACTCTATGACGTTGGCGACGTTGCCTGGCCGACCTGGCAGGATTTGCAGTGCCGTCATCTTCTTCTTTTAAAATTATGGCTTCAGCCCAGTGGGACTATTTCGCCAGTATCAAGGTATTGAGAGGTTTACAAACGACAAAAATTGTACGGTTGTACAAGACAGTGTACGGTGATTTGTTAGCTCTTGTAAATCGATAGCTAGTCTTTACAAGAAGCACGTGGACTACCGGCCGTTGACTCCAAGATGGTGGTTAAACGCGCTTCAAAATTAATTCTCCATTCACTGCACACTACCACATTAGTTTACTGTATAATAAGCTATCGATATTACACTTTAAACAATATTAATAAGCAAAAAACAAAGTAATTAATCACGATGCTAACTATCAAGATGGCGCTCGAACCGGAAGTCCGCAGTGCCGTCATGTTTAGTGCATTTTTATTTGACAGTGTTGACACTGACACATAGGGTCATGTTTATTGTGTCAATTTGTTTGTATAAATTGAAAATGATAGCAACGTCTAAATCAAGTTATAAAAATCATCGGTGTTCTGGTCCGCGAAAATCCAGAAAAATTCACTCAATTGAAGCGGAATTCATAATGGTGAAGTTTCGTAAGGTAGGTACAGTTTCATTCCTTCATTGTACATTGTAATTTTCTCGTGCCGATCTTTTTAGAAAATAATTCTCACTTCTTCCGTAATGGTAGATATAAGCAGTGAACAATACCTATATAATGTAATTATTACTGTTTTGGTTGCCGAATAGTCAATGTGTCACTAACTCTAGGTTTTTTTTAGGTATTGTGCAAAATGAAGGCATTCTTGGAAATAAAATGTTTTCCTTCATTAGCCAGAAAAAATCAGGACATCCTCACTGCAATAAAGTAAAATAAAACATTTCCTGGGGATGAAAATTATGGAATTTTGTCTATGAATGAAAAATACAATTATTACTAGGTAAGTAAATGATAACTTTATTAGAATCCATATTGTTGCATCATCTTTCTTCCTATAACATTAGAGATTTTGTGCTATCATGATATTATTTTTCTTTCAGGTACAGGGACAACTACGGATAACAAATATGAAAAAATGTTATTTCATTTGTTGTGTGAATACATCTACACCAACAAGACATCCACTGCTGGACATAGGCCTCCCCAGGGATCTCCACAACGACTGGTCTTGCAAGACCGGCCAAAATATCGAGAAATAAATAATATAAATAAACATGATAAATATCCCGGTTTCTATAATAGTAATAGTTATAATTAGAAGGCCATGCTATGTTGTTACTCACTGTACCTACTTGAATCAAAAAAAATATATATAAAAAAGTTTTAATTTTATTTTACAATTACTACTTTATTATTAGTACATTACGATACAAGTGCGAAAAGTAGGAAATTGGCAACGAGTGGCGATAAATTGAAACACAACCGAAGGAAGTGTTTTAATCGACACGAGTTGCGAATTACCTTTTCGCACGTGTATTGTACAACGTTTTACAGTACATAATTATGGCCCTTTACATTTTCGACATATGCACGTATTGTACTAATTACCGCACTAGGGCGGTAACGTATATGTAGCACCATATGTACTAAAAAGTATTTTACAGTACATATGGTGCAACTTTCTCGCCCTAGTGCGTAAATAGCACTTTTCATGCATATGTCGAAAGTTTAAAGGGCCATATGTACTGTAAAACGTTGTACGATACACGTGCGAATAGGTAATTCGCAACTCGTGTCGATTTAAAACACTCTCTGCGGTCGTGTTTTAATCTGTCGCCACTCGTTTCGAATTTTCTCTTTTCCGCACTTGTATCGTAAATAACTATTTCAAACTGCAAGGGTACGATGATAGATCTCAATTCAATATAATTTTGCAACATTTGGCATTATTAGGTTATAAATTGTATGGAGATGAAATCTATCATCGTACCCTTCCAGTTTGAAAAATACTATAGAGGCTGGGCAGTAAGGGATTGCTTTACTTGTAGAACTATATTTAGCGCTTTAAAGAAAACTGATACCTGACACTTACAAACCTGGACTTCCTTGGGCTAGTGCTACTAAGAATCGTCAGTATTCTCCATCCTTTCTGAGTTGGAAGAACCCAAAAAGGTGAGATTTGTGAAAGTCAGGTTTTCAATATATGTGGCGTTTTCAACCAAACGGGTACCTACTTATTGTTGTCATATTTCCATAAAGCTTCAAAATGAAATCAACCTAATCGACAACCGACAATGTGGTACCTTTTAGTTCAAAACGTCACATATTTTTATAAAACGTTATAAACTAATTTATTAATAATACTGAACATCTGGGAGAAAAAGAAAACATAAGTAAAAACTCAAAAATGCTCGTTTTCCCAGAGATAAGACCTAGCTAGATCGAACCCCTTACAGCAAATTTCATCGAAATCGTTAGAGCCGTTTCCGATATCACTAAAATATATTTCGGTTATATCGGAATCGGACAAGAATTCGAAGAATAAAAGGTATAAGAAACATAAGATAACACAAAAAGGACAAAAAAAAGTACCCCTGTCGTACCAGTCTCGAACCCGAATCCTCTTGCACGTATTTCCAGGAACATACCGCAACGCCATTGCAGCATACTTACACTGCATGAAATTGTCTACTACAAGCATCACGGAAACACTGTTTGCATGTGTGAGTAATAGTAGGAAATAGCATGACAGAAACACTCTATCGACTTTAAAAGTGTTTTTTGCACTAATGAAGTATTCAATGTTTATTATAATAGTTCAATATTTATGTAAAGAGTGCGCTAAATATACTTTTAAGTATACAGATACCAACACTATTCCACAAAAAAATAAAACCTGAAAATTTGCGAAAGTGACGCCATCTAGCGGGGTTTAAGCTTTGGGTAACCTAGTCGAACCACCTTAAAGTAGAGTTCAATAGAAATTGCAAATAATGTTAACACATATAATATGACAGATTTTGTTAGCATTTGACGTATAACGTAAAAGTTTTACGATGGTTGTTCTCATTGAAATATTATTATTTAACAGATATTTTAAATAACCAGTAATTGATGTGAATAAACTGTTGATAAAATCATGGTTATCCACAAAAAGTGCGAGATTAAAATGAATTGAAGGTGAATTGGTTTCTATCCATTATTTACCATTTCTATTTAACTCCAGTTTACTTGTCTAAGGGCCTGTTTTACAATGTCCAAGTAAAATCCTAAATAAGCTACTTGCCACTTATCTGACGAATAAAGTCATCGTTGGCGTTTCACAATCTCCAAATAAGCTTTATCTGCTGGATAAAGTGCTTTTTTTGTAGGAAATTTTATCTGGCAGTTAATTTATTTGTTAATTAGCTATCCAATACTTTACTTGGACATTGTGTAACAGGCCCTAATTATTCTGATATTTGAGAGTCTAATTTCCACAAAACGTATGGCGCCGTACTACGCCGTTTACTTGCACTGTCAAATTTTCCCCTTAATTTGCACTATATTCTTTTCATCTTAGTATTCGATATTAAATAATTAGAAAAACGTTATTGCTTACCTATAATCGTATTTACGTCTTTCCATGTCAGCGGACATGCTTGATTCAGTCTTTATCTCTATATAGTCAATATCGTTTCCTCTGTATATCTTCCGCCACATTTCCCTGAAAGTTAACTTTCATTTTAATACCGATAAAAAAATTGAGTGTTAAATTGTGAACCTTATGCAATGATGTTAAGGATCTTTCCTAGGGGGCATAGAGTAACTTATACTAGAGCGGTACTGTCATAGTAAATTTTGTAACCCCAGTAAATTCACTGCCATCTGTCGACACACTTTAAAACTAAAAAAAAATATTTATAAAAATACAATAAAATGTATTTAAATATAGATAAATGATTTTTTTATTTGCATTAATTATTTTTATGATTTTGACCCATCTTCTTTCACTGATATCTTTGCTAGGGGGGTAACTGCACAAAAAATCTCTATAGGTCGAAGTGTATCCGCAAGGGCCCCCGAAAAGAAAACCATAAGATAAGCTAGGATACGATAATAATGTTAAGGTCTAGTCTGTGTTCTTATATCCTGGATACTAAAATGACAGTTGGATTGGACAATTTTAGACTTACACCAAGAAGTCTGCAACGATTTTGATAGCATATATGAAATTATGACGTGTAAATAACACTTGCACTGTGTATGCTATCAAAATCGGTGCAGACTTATCTTGGTCTAACTCTATTAGAGCTGCTTATCGCATGTGCAGTAGTTGCACGAAAAACATCGTTTAAATAAATAACTTATTCAAAGAGAACAAGATAAACAATTGCATGACACCTTCTACTGCGATTACTGCATATGTTGTTATCACGGACACAATAATCCCGTTTTTACAAGCTTTTATTTGACTTGCAATGAATGTTTGGGTGAAATCTTGCAAGCTAAATTAGACCCACTTTTCATTATTCGATTGAGCTGAAATTTCACATACATACGTAAGTTGGGTGACAATGCAATATATTATGGTACCATCGAGCTGATCTGATGATGGACACAGGAGACTGTAATAAAACAACGCAACGCAACGGGTTTGTTAGAGTTGTCTCGATGAGTACTTATTGGTTGCCTGTTGAAACACTATTGTTTTACAGTCAGTGATAAAAGCTTGTATTAAAAATGTAATTTTTGGTAAAAAAGATAATAGGTATAAAGAGTTGAAAACAAGGCATACAGATGGTTTCCATACCAACCTTATGATAAGATTGATGTTTTCCATTTTTTCTCTGTGGAACTCCATGAGACACTTTTCTAAAGCCACAGAATACTCTTTGATATCTTTGTCTAATGCTTGCGTCACTTTCATCTCATAGAACTTTTCCCTGTATTTCTTCTCGACGTCCTTATTCTGAGCTTTCTTTAATTCTAGCCTATTTTGTTGAAGTCTTTTCTGTAGAAATCAAAATAATAATGTCATTTACCTATTTCACTTCACGTCTTTGGCTTTTAGGGCAATTAAGTCTTATGTTATATTTTTATTATCTTATATGAGACGTTTCACGGGCAAAGGTATAACAGTGGGCGCTTAAGCTGTTATTAACGACGCTCCAATACTAACGTCTCGGCCACGACATTGCGCAACTGGCTTCGGCTAAGGCGAAAACCATAAGTGGGAACGAAAGGACCGATCGCTGTGTCTCGCTCCAACCTATGGTTGTCGCCTTAGCCGAAGCCAGTCGCGCAATGTCGTGGCCAAGACGTAATGCGGCGCTAAGCGGCGTAAGCGCCATAAGGTACCTTTACCCCTGGAACGTCACATATTATTATACATACCTTAATTTCAATTAATTCTCCTTCAGTTACAGCTTTTTCTCTTAGCAACTGTGTATGTTTATTAATTAAAGGTCCCTTTTCGGAGATCATATCCACATTGACGCCACTCATCTTCTCATTGATTTCCGCTAATTCTTTATCACAGCTAGCAATTTCCGTTTGGGCTTTCCTCAGTTTGAGATTATCGTCTAAATCGCGTTTGTAAATCTGTGGAATAGGACAAATTAGTTGTTATTTACTAAAACGGGACTTGATCGCGTAAAATTTAGTTTGGCGTTTTAGTTTTTAAGGTGAAATTAATACCACATAACTATAAACTACCAAGTTAATGCCCAATAAGTAAACTTTAAAATATCTCCGCTTTGTGAATAAAGTGGGTAGATACATAGATTATGGGTGAATCCACTTTTCCTAACATTCGTTGACACACATCACACACACCACATAAATTCACTCTGTAAAACCATAATTTCAATAGATTTAAATTTAACAAACATTATCGTTTTGTTAGGAGCGTTTCGCGAGTGAAGTACGACTGTCAGACTTTGACTATCATTTCTGACTTTTGTATTGCTTTAATGCAATGGGTTCCATATAGACATTAGATCCTAAAAATAAACCTGATCGATTGATACCATTAATGAAAATTTGTCATCTACCCTATTGTGGTTACCTCTTGTTTGGCCAATTCGTCCCTTAATGAGTCTATTCTTTTAGTAAGAGTATTCCTGTCTGTCATAATCTGCTTCTGCCGTTCCATCAGCCGCTCATTCGCCTCTTTTATTTTATCCATTTCGCGTTGAACGTTCTTCTCTTCATGCTGTTTTATCTCTATTATAATGGTCTTCACCTTATCAAATGAGTTTAAGATTTTAGTGATAAAGCTTCGCTTAGTGTCGATTGCGGTCCTGTAAACGAGAATTATTAACGTAATATTAACGTTGCCTTACAATATCGAAATTCGAAAGCTGTCAAATTACTATTTAAGTTAAGATTGTTTTTTCTCCTTTTTTTGTTTATAGTGTCACAACATAAAGTCGGAGTTAGAGGATACTTTGGGAATTAATTGTATCGAGCGAAGTGTCATAATTCGTGTATGGGAAGCTGTGTAAAATATGATCATATAAGGAGATTTTTCGCCTTAAATGTTTTTAGATCTTTTTGCCAGGGGCAAAAATGCCGGCTTGAACATACCTATTCTTTTTAACTGTCTCAGTCTTGACATTTTCCTTCTCTTTCAGTTCTGCTTTGAGCGCTCCGGTGGCATCTTGTAGCTGCTTTAGTTCTAGGCCATACTTCTCGCTGTTTGCTTGCAATTGCTTTAGCGTTTCTTGCAAATTGTGTAACTCTTGAACCTAAAGTGAAACAAAAACATACAAATTAGTCTCTTCACTTTAACATTTTATTTTTGCCAAGGTGCATTGCCGTAACTTCGAAAGCGGGGGGTAATTTTGATAATGGCAAATATCTATAAAACCAGAAACTGTTCATACTTTAGCAATACTTACACTACTGCATCGCTTAAGGGTCCCCGGCAAGCTCGGTTCTCCATACAAACGTAGTTACGCTCTCATTTTAAAACGAGTAGCTAGATTGCTCTGAAACTTTGTACTTACAATAGGATAATTGGTTTATGTAGCTTCAGATACAATAATAAAAAATATACAGCTAATTTAAGTTTTTCATACAAAACTTGTTTTTGCTCTATTTAGTTTGTTTTATATACTAGAGCTATATAAACTAATTACAGACCTAGATATACCTCATGTCATTGTATGTGCAAAGTTTCATTAGAATTCAACACGTAGTTTTAAAATGAGAGCGGAACAACGTTTGTATGGGACGGTGTAATTCGGCCGAGTTCGCCGAGGCCTCTTAACAAGGCATCTTTCTTACTGTGGCAGTAGAAAATGCTTCTAGCTTAGTAGATATTCTCCATTTTCAAAATTACCCCGCTTTCGTAGTTACCCTAACGCACCTTACTAACTGCATTTCAAAATAACGGAATTTACAGCCTACCTTTTTCTGTATGTTGAGATATTCCTCCTTCAACTTATTCTTGGCCTCGGCCTTGGCTTGCAGTTTCTTGGCATGCGCGTTAAGCTTCACCTGCGCATTCTTGACTCGCGCTCGAAGGGTGCCTATCTTTTGTCTCAAGTCAGTTTGCTTTGCTGTCGCTTCGTCCAGCGTCAGATCGGATTCTAGGCCGCTGCATTGAGCTTTTATGGCTTCTAACTGGAAAAATAATAATAAAAGAATCAAGTAAAACACTCTATACAATTAAGATTATTACAATATATGAAGATAAGGTTCTGAAATTAAGTATAATTTATAAATGGAATTAATCGCTTTTTGCGCCTTTATTGTGGTGAGGCGAGTCCACAGTACGCACGCCTGTGCATGATGATTAGTATTAAGTTGAGGTGTGTACTAAATAAATAGTCAAGTTACGATATTTTGTTATTTAGCCTGACGTCGTTTCGCACATTCGCTTCCACCCGACGAGCGGGCACTCCATCCGTGACTGGTATTCAAAAGTAGAAAATGTAAATACATAAGAGTTAAAAAAAAGGATACATTACGTTTTTAGTGATACTGTTGACTTCAGTAATCATCTGGTCCATGAGCGGCATGTGGCCCGCGACCTGCTTGGCTGTCTGCAATTTCTGCTCCGGTTCCATCAGGGACATTGATATTTCTTCGACAGACTCCGATATTGTTGAAATGTTCTGAAAAAACATGGGTTTAGAGCTGTAACTACCAAGACAGTTCCTTCTAGAGGTGGGCCGAATATTCGGTAATTATTCGATATTCGCTATTTTTTTCATTGTTCGTATTCGGCCGAATATTTCTGTTCGGACTGCCGAATATTTACCGATTACCGAATAAACATTTTCTTTAAGGGCGTCCGCTAGTTAGCGCGGATGCACTTCGCGATCTGGTATGAAACGTTTTACGTTTCCGTTTCTTTTCATAAACATTCCCGGTCTGTTGGGAGGAGAATGGTCAAAAACACGTTATGAGTGCTGACCGCGGACTTGAATAAACTTGTTTTCAGCGTTTTAGGCAGTTTTAGCCAAACCGAATATTCGTATTCGGCAAATTCCATATTCGGCCCATCTCTAGTCCCTTCCCTAGTGGACAGATATATCATCTTTAGGCCGATATTTAAGACTACCATACAAAAAAACTGGTTAGGTACCGAATTTCATTCATAACAGAACGGACTAAATGTTAAATCAATCTACACAATTTTCAAAACACAATAATTTTGATATGCATCAACACATTTGGAAAAAAAAAGCATGGAAATTTATAAATAAGAATAAAATACTCATACCATAGAGTAACTTATACTAGAGCGGTACTGTCATAGTAAATTTTGTAACCCTAATAATTTCACTGCCATCTGTCGACACACTTTAAAACTAAAAATGAAGATTTATAAAAATACGATAAAATGTATTTAAATATGGATAAATGATTTTTTTTATTTGCATTAATTATTTTTATGATTCTGACCCATGTTCTTTCACTGATATGCGTTAAAATTGTTAAATAACAAACGAAACCGTCAACGCCATCTATACGACATTAGGCCAAAGCTAGTAGCGCCCTCTGAACGAGAATCAAATTTTCTTGATTTTCGAGGCACGTTTTTTCCTTAGACTGTATCCATCTATTACGGAGTTATATCTATCTTTGCTCATACTCATAATCTTTATTGCATATCACATTGTATCTTAACCTATACTTAACATAGAGTTGTGTACAACATGACACCCTGTAGGGCACAGCAAACAGTTTATTATTAAATATTGCAATACATACCTTGTCCACATCACTAAGTCTTTTCTCCAGTTGTGGTATTTCCTTCTCTTTTAACGACTGTATTTTTTCGTTCAGGGATCGCATACCGAGCAGATCATCTTTCTTGGCAGAGGCTCGTTGCAACTCTTCGGTAATTTTCTCCAATTTCGCCGGAACATTCATAGCTTGAGTTGTCAGTTGGGATATTAAGTCGGTTACCTGGTAAAAAAGTTACGTGAAGTTAGGTTGATGTTGATTAAACAATAAATTTAAATATTTTTTAATGTAGAATAGTGTGTCTAGTCAAAATTCAAATGTAGCTTACTTCAGATTCCGCATCAAATCCACGGTTACACAAAGGACAACAGTTATTATCCTTGAGCTGTCCTTTGTATTTAGTGATGATGTACATTGAAGATTGCGCCAAATTATGATCTTCCTGTAACAAAAATCCACTTTGTATTTAAACAAGGCTTTGGTGAACTTAACTTACTCTACGAGTGTGTTTCTAGTACAATAACACCAAGACTAACGACAGCTTGGAACTCTAATTATTAGAACGGTACTGATTATACGCATGATAAAACCTGAAGCTTCATCACAAGCTTTTATGAAACAGGTCCCTGATCGTCAACTTGTTTTGGTCGCTGCGACTATCATTCAGTATCTCTCGAACTTGCGTTTGGATAGGAGCTAAAAG
Source organism: Cydia strobilella (assembly GCF_947568885.1). Taxonomy (NCBI): domain Eukaryota; kingdom Metazoa; phylum Arthropoda; class Insecta; order Lepidoptera; family Tortricidae; genus Cydia; species Cydia strobilella. Next base: position 8,063,862 of record NC_086052.1, read on the forward strand.
TTGGGCGTAAAATTTAATACTTAGCCGTCAACGCTACCGAACGCTACGAACTGTACAGATATGAATATGATGGTCGCAGTTGCTTCGTGACAACATGATGACTGTCTGTTCTGTTGCTTGCAATCGCGCGTCGTTAAAAAGTGACGGTTGTTTTATCCCGTGGATAACGTCTTCCATCATACTCCCGTTGGATAATCTTGTACCTACGATACGATCACGAACCGTAGTTCGCAAGGACTGGGTACCGCAACACATGTTCCTCTCGCGTATGATGGTCCCTATTCATCATCATTGGTGTCATTTTTATATAGAGTAACTAAGAGTAACTGTCACAGATTTTTTTTTGTAATATTTTTTTGGAAGTTTAGCACATTTATTTATTTAGAATTATTTCTTCGATGTAGTCTTTTGCTTTCATTAACTCGACGACGGTCGTTCAGCATCTCTCGAACATGCTTTACATTTAGAGTCACACGTTGGTCGCCAAATATAATGCTTTGGGGACGACAATACTTCGGGGAATTTGTTATAGCTATAACATAATAATCACGAACCTGCAATTTCTCTACGGTGCTATTTAATTTAGCAAGTGTTGCTTCATACGACTGTGTACCACAAGCCTTGTACATCTGATCCTCCGCTTTTGTCAACTCGCTGCGGCGGTCGTTTAGCATCTCTCGAACGTGCTTGCGCTCAGCTTCTTGACTGGTCACCTGATTATGCAAAAAATACTGAATAAGTATAGCCCATTGGCCAAAAACCTGGCGAAGTGGTAAGTTTTGGCGCGAAACAAAATACACATATCTCCAATATAATGTTTTTTAGGGTTCCGTACCCAAGGGGTAAAAACGGGACCCTATTACTAAGACTCCGCTGTCCGTCCGTCTGTCACCAGGCTGTATCTCATGAACCGTGATAGCTAGACAGTTGAAATTTTCACAGATGATGTATTTCTGTTGCCGCTATAACAACGAATACTAAAAAGTCCGACTCGCACTTATCCGGTTTTTTTAATAGTCTAGTAGGACTCTAAGCACAGGACTGGCAGCTCAACACATATCCAACTGGCACGTGTCGGACGAGCTATCCTGCTCCGACCACAGATGGATTCGGTACGACCTAACAGCCGACACACAGACACCCACACCTAGAAGAAACCCGAGACGCACGGACATACCGGCGTACAAGGAACTTCTGGAAGGTAAACTAGACAATAACACACACACAGACAGACCTAGCAATACAAAGGAGTTGGAGGAACAGGTAAACTTACTTATTAAGAACATTACCGATAGCTACGAAAACACATGTCCACTATCGACCTCATCAGCTAGAGGGAAAAGCAGTAACAACAACAGCTGGTGGGGACCGGAGTTGGACCGAATGAGAACAAAAATGAGAAGGTTACTTAACAGAGCAATGAACACAAGAGCTGAAGAGGACTGGGATAAGTACAAAACAGCTAAAACAGACTATAAGAAAAGACTGAGATACAGAAAATCAGCCACATGGCGGAATTTCTGCGATAACATATCCACTGTAACACAGGCAAACAGAACAAGGAAAATCCTTGCAGACCAACCAAGGCAACTACTGGGCACCCTGAGGAGACAGGATAATAGCACCACCAGTAGCCCAGCAGAGACAGAAAGGCTACTGGTTGAGACCCACTTCCCAGGATGCAAGGTAGTAAATGAGCAAGACCCGGAACAACACATAACGAACTACAATCCAACTGAAAGAGAATGGAAGACAGCAGAACGCATAACAGAACATAGCAAAACGACCTGGGCGGTAAATAGTTTTGATAACTTTAAATCGCCGGGAACAGACGGAATCTACCCAGCCCTACTAAAGTGGGGAGGACACACACTAATAAAACATCTATCCAATCTACTGTGCAGCTGTATAGCCTTTAGGTATATACCACAGAAATGGAGGGAAGTGAAAGTGATTTTCCTACCAAAACCAGGAAAAACCGATTATTCGGATCCTAAGTCTTTCAGACCAATCAGCCTAACGTCCTTCATGCTAAAAACACTAGAAAGATTATGTGACAGAGAACTGAAGGACACGGCTCTAAAAAACATAGCAATCCATCCAAACCAACACGCCTACAGTCAAGGTAAATCAACTGACTCAGCTCTCCATGCTGTAGTAAGCAACATAGAGAATGCGTTAGCGAGGAAAAACTCCTGTCTAGGCACCTTCATCGACATAGAGGGAGCCTTTGACAAGACCAATTTCAGCAGCATTCAACAAGCATTACATAGACATGGAACCAATCCGCTCATAATCGAATGGATAATGAATATGCTAAGACAGAGAATAATAAGACTAACCGAAAATCAAAATCACCAGGCACTAGTCATGAGAGGATGCCCCCAGGGAGGAGTACTCTCACCATTGCTTTGGAACCTGGTTGTAAACGATTTGATAACAAAACTAAACAACAAACACTTTATGACTATAGGGTACGCAGATGACTTAGTAATACTAATCAGCGGCCTAGTAATAAGCACACTGTGCGATCTCACACAGACAGCACTGAGAATAGTAGAGAAATGGTGCAAGGAGAATGACCTATCGGTAAACCCAAAAAAGACCGACACAATTCTCTTCACACACAAACGAAAACTGGGTACATATGCAATGCCAACACTTTTTGGCACAAAACTGACACTTTCAAAGGACGTAAAGTATCTAGGCATAATCCTGGACGATAAACTGAACTGGAACAAACACCTGGACAATAAACTGAACAAAGCAACAGTAGCCTTTTGGCAATGCCGGAGGATGGTGGGAAAAAGATGGGGACTTGCCCCTCACATTATACTGTGGCTGTACAAAATGGTAGTAATGCCAATGATCAGCTACGGCGCGGTGGTATGGTGGCCCCGCACCCAGCTAACTACAGTAATAGACAAACTAAATAAAACACAAAGACTAGCATGTGTGGCTGCAACGGGCTGCATGAGAACTACTCCGACTGCGGCTCTAGAAATAATGCTAGGACTCCTGCCACTACACATATACATACAGAAAGAAGCGGCTGCCACAGCTCTTCGTTTGAAAAATCTAAACCTATGGACATCTTTCAGCTCATCGCACAAAAAGATCTATGAAAATACGATCTTAAAACTGCCCATGCTGGAAGCGCCCATCGACAAAATACCAAAAACTATGATCTTCTGGAAAGATTACGCCATATCGTTAATAGAAGATCCGAAAGAAGGACTAAACCAAATAAACCTAAGAATATTCACAGATGGCTCAAAGACAAACGAAGGGACAGGATGTGGTGTCTTCTCAGAGGACCTGAACATACACATCACAAAGTCCCTTGGTGAACACAATACGGTATTCCAAGCTGAATGTTTAGGAATAATAGAAGCTTGCAATGCTATTACAAGACGACAAGTGAAACACGAAACCATACTAATACTGTCAGACAGTAAATCGGTACTACAAGCGCTATGCAGCGACAAACTTACTTCAGAGCTTATACTTGAATGTCATCGAAGCCTCACTGAAGTGAGCAAAGAAGGCAACAAAGTAACAGTACAATGGATAAAGGGGCATAGTGGATCAAGAGGAAACGATGCAGCGGATGAACTGGCCAGGAAAGGTTCAGAAACACCGGCATATGGACCCGAGCCAATCATGCTCCTACCAATATCCTACATACACAACCAGCTAGAACAACATCACAGACAACTGCACAACAAGTACTGGAATGAAATGAAGACATGCAGGCAAACCAAAGAAATTCTACCGGAACTGAACCACAAACTTACCAAAATATTACTGAAAACACCAAGAAGCCAACTACGTAAAATAGTAGGATTAATAACAGGACATAACACACTAAACAAACACCTACATATTATGGGTAAAACGGACAGCCCCATGTGCAGAGCGTGCATGGCAGAAGAAGAAACAACAAAACATATTCTCCTAGACTGTAAACAGGTAGAAGTATATAGGAGCAAATACCTAGGGAATCCATGCACACTAAAGGAAGCAACTAGCAACCTGAAGACCTTGCTAGGCTTCGTGGAGGAGCTGGGGTGGTTGGAGTAGCGCTACCTCGTTTCACGCAAAATAGGCACATTGGATGTCGAGTTGCGGAAAATGCCCAGCAAAACTAACTAACTAACTAACTAGTCTAGTAGGAATCGTGTGCGATGGAGAATCTGCCACCTCGTGACCTTAATTCCAAACATTTACGCTTAACCTTTCTAAGCAGGTACGTGTGCTATCCCCTACAGTTCGCGCACGCTCCCTTGCGCGATGCAGGGTCTGCCATCTAATGCCTAAATCAAACAGTTATACTTGACATCAATACTTTAGTTACACACATGTTTTAGTGGACCCACCTCAATATGTTTCTCCTTCAACTTCTTTTTCATAGATTCCACATCCTCTGATATTTCCAAATCAAATTTTTGTATGGCCATAGTAAAACCATTCTCCGGCATTCGTCCCAACAGTTCTGTGATAGCAGTTCTGTGTTTATTCTTTAGAAGCATCAGCTGTTTTTCCTTTTGCTTCAACGAATCTTCGATTAAATCTCGCTCTTTTAATTTTGCGCTTTGTTTTTGAAGCTTTGTTACCTGAAATATTTGTGTTGTTTTATTATGAACTTTATTTTAAATGCATTAATGTTCTAAATATAATTATTATATTGGTCACATACCTTATCATTCAGTTGTTCTAATTCATGTTCATGTTGCTCTATAACTTTTTCGTCATCATTAATTTCTCTTTGGCCTTCTTCTGTGTTTAATTCTCGTACTGCTGATTCATATTCTCTACAAATATAAATAATTAATTGGACTATTACAATTATGAAAGTTTAGGCTTTTTTTGAGTTGATAATTGTATTTTATTACTAAATTTAAAACGATTAATTTAACAATAACAAAAGTTTACTAAAACCAAAGCTTTAATGTTTAATAATCTATTATATGTAAGCATGAAATTTGCAGCATAGTCAACGATTGTGTAAGAAAAGATAACCATGGTGTATCCTCTCGCCGCCCAACGAGAACCAACCAAGACAAATGGAATTTTGAAAAATCTGGGAACAGAACTCAAATTGCAATGGAGTGGAAAGCCTTTTTGTAGGCATCTGGGCAGCTACAGGATATAATAAAAGTTAGAGTTAAAATGTATAAAAAAATACTAAAAACAAAATGTTTACTTACTCTTCTGCAGTTTTGACTTTTTTTTCCACAGTTTCCAATCGTAACTTTGATTCATTGGCGTCCATTATCTCCCTTTCAATCTTGACAATATTATTCCTTACAGTCTTAATTTCTGATTCTTTATTTGATATTTTTTGTTCATGGCGGGACTAAAAAAGATGCTAAATTAAAATACATAATCTAATATTATTATTAATTTTCTGCAATGTGGCGAAATTCTACTACTTTTAGTAGCGAATCAAGCCAATATACAGTGCATGTACACCTGTATAGGCAGAATCTTGGTGAAACAAATACAAAATATTATACCCAACATCTACTTATGTTACCCAATATTGATATGCAAATAAATCATTCATTCATTTAATATAAAATGTAGTTAACACAGTTACAATATTTAATCCTTAGTCCAAGTACAGTCGAAGGTAAAAATATCGATCCAGACAAATGGCTCAAAAATATGTGAACACGACTTTATTGTGTAAGGTGTAAGAGCGTACACATATTTTTGAAACTTAGATAATATATATTTATGCCCTGGGCTGTACAGACCGAAAAAAGTCATCACTTGGGAGTTACATTTTAAAGCTATTTGTATTGATTGTATTCAATTGATTTTAAGGCTTTTAAAAATGTGGTCATAAAGTCACTTTGGCTTAGCCATGATCAATTGATCACTCTGTCGGTTTGGGTATAGTCTTTGTGCAGACTAAAATTTCAGCATATGTACTTAATTATAACGTAAAAGGTATAAAAATTACATACAAGGGCATCTATACTAGCATTGACTAGTGACTGAAGTTTGTTCTCTTCTGCATCAGCCATAGATTTCAACTCCTCAAGATCTTTCTGCAGAGATTTGATCTTATTTGTTACTGTGTTAATTGCTGCGTCTGCTTCCTCATTTGATTCTATCGGTTGGATTTCAATTTCTGCAATTGACATATAAATAAATGTGTTGTTTCATATAAAATGGGCCTAAACCCCTTTAATTGGCATAAGGGTGTCAGAAATTAGATATATGTGACGTTTTCAACCAAAAGGTACCACATTGTCGCTTGTTGATAAGGTTGATTTCTAATTGAAGCTATATGGAACTAGCGCCTTACTGACAAGCGACAATAAGTACCCTATTGGTTGAAAATGGCACATATTTAAACCCTATCACTATGGAAAAAAAGTTAAAACTCATTACGGGAAATATTTTATCTCTTCTGTTTTATATAAAGGGTTAAGTCAGTTAGCACACCTATTAATACAGATGCTTTAGTAAAATGCGAATCGTTAATTGACCTAAGGTTCTCTTTCATATGGACTGACATTTAATTTTGTACTTTAAATTACAATTTGTAATGAAAAAAATATTTCCCAATACATACCTATATAACCAAATCAAAAACAACCTTACTAAGATAAGAGAGATTTACCCGACAATTTTGCAGTTTCCACAATCATGTTGTTCTTTCTATCAATCCGATCCTGGTTTTGGCTTTCCAATAAAATGAGCTTGTTAAACTTCACTTCATTGTAAGTTTTTTCATTGGCAATCTTCTCCTCATCCTTATTGAACGAGAAGTTCTTTTTGTAGGACTCTTCGAGTTCTTTTTGCTTTGCTTTGGCTGTGGTGCCATAGCTATCTGCCAATAGGATAAAACAAAATTTCAATAACATCAAAACCTTCAGAAGGGGAAACATGTTGGGGCACCTGATACGTCACGATACTTACATAAAGTCTATAATAGAAGGAAGAATAGAAAAAAGCAGAGGCAGAGGAAGACCGAGACGTGCGTTTTTGGACCAAGCCAAAGAGAAAATCAACGTAGTGACGTATCAGGAGCTCAAAACAGCGGCAGAAGGAAGAACGGAGTGGCGGTTACTCCACCGACAAGAGCCAGGCTCTTAAGAGTTATGATGATGATGATCAAAACCTTCCATGGTAATATTAGATTACACTTAGAACATGGCATTTTGGAATGAAAACTACCCTACAGTACGACTGTACTGTGGGGTAGTTTTCTTTTCAAAATGCCATCTTCTTGCTGACTAGCATCAAACAGATAGTGACGGCCAACGTGGAAGAAATAAGGATGATCTATGTGATGGTGACTGTACTAAAGTGATAAGCATTTTCATGAGCTGAATATAAAAGAAAATACATTTAAGAGACAGCAAAACCATACTTATATTTTCCTGTAACTCTGTGATTGATCCTTCAAAAATATTCTTGATAGCTTTCTTCAGCTCCTGTTCTTGTGTTTGGCAATGTTCCAATCTGCAAACAAATATTGACTGTTTTTAAGTTTCACTTTTTATTTAAACAAATAGGTACCTACCAAGGTAAAGAAGTTCATAAAGTAATTAGTAATTACACTGAGGTAGGTACAAATAAATGTAGAGGCAGGTCACATGCATAACTCAACCAATCACAGAGAGTTATCCTGTTTTTGCCATGGCTCACTTGGGGAGCCTAGTATACGCTTGATAACTTAATCCCAAGAACAGTTAAAAACGTATTCATTACCTTGCTTTAATTTTTTCTCTCTTAGATTCAAATGCTACTAAATTCTTCTGTATTGTCTCTATTGCTTTCAGTTTTTCTGTGATTGGGTTAAGCTCTTGAGTTATTTTGGACACTTTTAGCTCCGCATCAGAGATACGGCTCTCATCATTAACAACATTTAATTTCTTCTTATCTAATTCCTCCTTTTGTTCAGTCAGGTGGGCTACACTTTGTTCTAAATCAAAGGTAAAATACAATAATGTTATTAATGGCAGAGATAAATAAAGTGAAGTGAATTTCCTCCCGCGTACGCTTCGGCTTTGGAATGAGCTCCCTGCCGAGGTTTTCCCGAGGGGCTACAGTATGGGGTTCTTCAAAAAAGGAGTGTACAGGTTTTTAAAGGGTCGGCAACGCGCGTGTAATATCTCCGGTGTTGCAGGCGTCTATAGGCTACGGTAACTGCTTACCATCAGGCGGGCCGTATGCTTGATTGCCACCGACGTGGTATAAAAAAAAAACTTCATTATAATCAAATCATAAAGGCGTGCTTGACATAATTTTTTATTACTATATATCATATGTTGATATGTAAGTATCAAATGTAACATTATAAATTGTTGATGCACTTGTAAATTTCACTATGTATTTTGTTAAAATAAAAGTTTACCTTATGTACTGTTTTCAGGGTTTAATTTCAGTTTCAAAAAATTGAGCACATGTCGGAAGTTACAAGCGCAGCAATGAAATATTATAAGAAACAAACACATAATAAACAGACTACTTATAATTTAAAAAAATAAGAATAATATTGGCAGTTGGTATTATTTACTTGTCTCTGCTACTGCAAAACTTGCATAGATCTAATGTTACTTAACTTCCATATAATTCAATTTAATAAGTACTATAGGTACCTTGAGCCTTAGGAGGTAAATACTAATCTACAATATACAATTTTTATTTAGAATTTAACTCACCTAGTAACTTAATAGATGTTGCATACTCCTTCCGGATCTTTCTCAACCGATCAAAGCAAGTGCTGTATTTATCTGCATCAAATATTTCATCAAATCTTTCCTTGACTTTTTTGCCCTCTTCCAGGGGCCAGCTGGCATCTTCTTGGTGGCAGAATATTACTGAATTTAGAATTGCTTTAGAGACACCTGGAAATAGTATTAAAAGTTAAGTAGATAATAAATTTGTTTACCTTTTTAGCACAACTAAAACAATATAAGCTTATGGATACAGAACTTGTATAGTCTATGGAGAGGAATTGTCTACAAAAGCGGTTCTTTTGGTGACAGAACCCTTTTGGAAAAGGAAATATTTGACAAAACCCCAAATTAAAAAAATTGTTTGTCACTGTGGACCGGATACACCTATAGAAGACCTGGTTTTTTTCTTATTATTACAAGTATTCTCGCAGAGCTCTAAGGGCCTGCGGAGTACACTGACAATGGCTGGTCTACAATATAAAGTAACCAGAGACCAATTGTTTCTTTCATCACTATAGTCTGTTCTTTTAAGTATTAAAAATATTGTAAACAAAAAAAACTTTATGACCAGGTCAGTGGCCCAATAGTGTAATAATATAGATAGTCAGTTAGTCTGTCTGCACCAGTGGTGGACAATTCATTCTTAGTTTATAACATAAACGGATTGTTGCAAAACATGCAAATAAATACTATGTGCAAAGCTTACCAAGTTCTAGATGCATAACAGAATCCAAGTCAGCGCATCTGGATGATATATCTTTTACTCTGCCCTGTTCATCAATGACTGAGAGAAATGAATCCAAAGTCTTAAATACTGGTTTCTTTTTAGCCATGCATGTAACTTTCATAGATCTTGACACTTCTAGTTGTTTATCATTGGCATTTACTATCTGAAAAAAAAAACATAAATATCTAATACGAGTAATCATGTAGCAAACCAGACAAGTACATATAAGTAGTGGCAGTGCCGGCAGATATCTTGAGTAATTCTATTCTTGAGGATTATGCAGTCTCGACGACATATATTAAAATTCTAACCTTACCTTAAGTTTAACTTGACCCTGAACTTCAGTTGTTCTGTTAACTTTCGTGTCGTGGACAAAACATTCGTTTCGGCTGCCTGGTGGCATCTGACCCGTGATGGCATATCGAATGCTTTCAATGATTGTAGTTTTTCCACAACCATTTTGTCCAAGGATAAGAGTCAACGGTTTATCGAATGATATCCGTTGTTCATCAGCATCATCGGGGCCAAAACTTCGTATGCCTCGAACAGCTAACGATTTAATTCCTGCCATGAATAGATGAACAAAAAATGGTATAATCTACACGTGATAGATACGAATTAATATTGTTTTCGCGCCACCAAGACCGAAATTCAGTGAAAAAGTGCCGACAGACAACAAATCCAAAAACATTATATTTTTTTCAAAACTTTGATCATAGACAATCTAGAAAATGAAATGTCATTCTCTTCTGCAGCATTTGATCCTTCTGGATGATTCGGACCATCAGTGCGAGCAGTTGAAAAGGAATTTGTATGTATGCCTTCGCTTTGGACTACATTATTTGTTTCGGAATGTTGGTGAAACTGCTTTGTTTATATTGTCTGTGCTCTAATGATTGACAGTGAAGTGATTTCGGATTGGATGGATGCTGCATCTCGCGAGAAGAGATTTGTGTATTGTTTGCTTTGATTGTTTGATACCTACAGTCCTACATATTTTTGAAGATACAGTATTGTGAATATCCGCGTTAAATCTACATTGCTAATTTTAAAATAGCAAATCGATGTGAGTATTTTTTGCTATGATTTAGTGTTTGGTAACAAGCAATTACATTTGCGATGCACTAACCGTATTATTTTCTGTAAGCGACCTATATTTTTATCTCTTGATTTACATGTAGCATTCCGTTGTTATTAATTACACCTCATTTCTATTATACTATATATAGGATATACTGCATTTTGGTTCTTTGCATCATCAGCCAAGGCAAGCAAGTGATTCATAATGTGTATGTACTTTTGCAATATATTTATTGCATACAAAACATCAATTATTAGTATGCATCACTGATCCACATTGTATAATACACAGCATTGTAACTAACAATGCGCTGTTTAACAACATTATGTATGCATTTCCATTATTCAGTTATCACAACAAACATTGTCATGGTCAATGAAACCTTCAATTCTGTGTCACAGTGTTAACCTTATATGCAATTAAATGCATAGTTTGTATTAAAAAATGTTAATTTACGATTTGAGTAATATTTTAGTCTTTAATTTTGAAAGTAAAGTAATGGGCATAATATTTGTAATATAAATATTTCTTATTCTTATTCTTATTCTTATTTGCAAGTTATTTATTATGAGGTAGTTGAATTTAGACTGCATTATTTATTTTTGATAAAATTGCTAATGCTGCTGGTACACACTTGCACTTGGTGATTATTAATTTATTATTTTAAAAAATCCTGTAATATAAACTGAATAGGATGTTAGTAATATTCAACTTTGTTATAAATAATTTTCAAACAAAGTATAGGATTACTAGTAAAATGAAAGTAAATTCATATTTAGTAAAACATTTCTGATGACTTCCCATGAGTGCCACTACATATTGTACATGCATTGTTTTTCTTTAGTAATTTTTTAATATTCTGAATATTATAGGGAAAAATTGAAACTTCATCATTAAAATCCAATCAGTAGTTTATAACATTTGTTTATAACAGTTAATAATGTGTCAATAACAAAATCTGGATATAAAAATATGTTTTTTGCAAAATCAAATACTTTATATTTTTGTACAGGATACGAAAATGGCTTCGACTACAATGATCGAGACTGTGACTATCACAAGACCACTCAAGGTAAGTGTTAAATAATTACAAGTGTTAAATAAGTTTAAGGAGGCCTATTTATTTTATTTGTTTATTAACTTATGTTTTTGTCATGCCTAACTTTCAGTTATATGACAAAACATGTGTGATCTCCCATGTCTATGATTGTAAATACATAATAACTACATTGAAAATTCATTGTCCTACATATGGTTCAAAAATATTTACCCTATGGACTAGCTACAGGTGTTTTATTTATTTAGTTGTATAGCACAGGTACATAATATATAGGCCAACAATTAAAATTACAGCAAAATAATTATAAAGTCAGATGTTTATATTCATTGTGTTCAGCCATGCAGCGGCATGAGTTGTGAGATGTAGCAGGTCTTCTGGTGGTCCAGAGTATGAATGCAGAGGACAGCGCTGGATAATGTGTTCCATGGTTTGGGCCTCTTTACCATATTCACACAAGGCTGAGTCCTTCCATCCACACCTGTGCAAAAAGTAGTTGCAGTTGCCGTGTCCCTTTCTTAATCTGTTCAAGCGACACTATTGCTGTCTAGGAAGGTCAAGACCAGCAAGTCGACATGCTGGATTAATAACTCATCTACATTGGCAGCTATAGGCTATAGGTATGATACTGGTAATTATAAAGATATGTGTTTTGGTTACTTTTATCAATGTTTATTTGTATATTACCTATAACTATGTATATCATTATAAAATAATCTAATGGTACTGTTGATGTTTTTGTAAATATTTTTTTTATAATTTCAATATATGTATTTATTTTTCCCTTATTTATTTTTCTGCTGATTTACAATCCAATCCAGTTAACTAAATAATGTGATAAAATTCAACATTTGTTAACATCCCTATTATACCAGATATTGCTAGTTGAAACCTTAATTTGACTGTGAGCTAAATATGTAATTAACTAACTTAGTTTACTTTGATTGCTGATTAACTAAAATGTTTACCAGTTGTGTTAGGTACAGGTGCCTAACTAGTATTCAGATGAGCAGCTTATTATATTACGGCAACCATTATTCTGAATAATATTACTGGAGTGCATAATTAAGTTAACTACCTACGCTTCGTATTTTATTACTCCCCTTATCAGTTTATTATGTCACGTCTCACACGCGTCGTAGAATTATTCATGGCGCACTAAAGTAGCTACTGCAGCGAGCAGGTACTTAGATAACAAATGGATTAGTTGCGAGGGCTTATTTATTTAATATTGCCTCTCCTTGATCCAATTAAAAAAGCCTTTTACGTGTGCAATCTGCGAGAAAACCGTCAAGTGCGAAGCCGAGTATTGGATTAGTAACGCGGGAACGACGTTAGTGGAGCTAGGAGGCGTGATGCAGACACACGGCAACCTGATTGCGAGCTATTTGTGGCAACCGAGGGAGTTCGCCAGGCGGATACTCGGCGAGCGGCCTTCCCCTGTTCCTCCTACAAGAGAGCTCTGGCCTCCGCCGCAGCAGCCCATCAGCATCAGCACTCTACATGTCGCTTATCTCCAAGATGAACCCTACGCGAGACGGGCTTCGACACTCCCTCCACAACCATACGTACCAACAACAATCCCTTTTGAGTACGAACACGGACTTCGAGTGTGCACTGTGGGAACTAATACCGAACCCGCGCCGAATTTATTCGACAGGATGAGGCTTTTGCTCAAACGTAAACAGGATGATGTCGTTGTTGCTCACTCTACTGGCCGCCTTACCGCCGTCCGAGAAACCGCTATAGACGGAAAATATGAAGAAAATCCAGCTAGAAAAGCGTTCAACGGTATTAAAAAGGCACTCTCCGGTGCAAAGTACAAAATAGCTCCCGGATCGGAGGCCGTAGACAGCCCTAAGATATCATATGAGATGCCGAAACCGGGGGATAGAATGACAACGACCTTCGGAGCTAGAGATTCAAGGAGTTGGTGTAAGCTGCCTTCGAGAGCTGAGTGTCGGCGGCGACTACGTACTATAGGATACTGGTGCTCCCGTCGACCGCGCCGACCGCCACGAAGACAGTCGCATCCACCTCGGCTACAGATTACCCAGGTCTGATGAGCAGAAGATAGAAATGGTCTTGGAACTTTTCAGTAAAGTGTGCAGTAAACGTTCCTGCTACTACTTGTCACCATGGCTTATTGCTTATGGCTAAACAATTGTTTGTGTTGTAGCATGATTGAAGTTTAGTAGCGTTTGGCTAATAAATGTGTCTCGGTAATCTGTGTTTTGTTGGCGCGGGTGGGGCTCGGGGCGGGCGGGGCGCGGGCCGCGGCGGCGAGGGCGGGCGGCAGTCCCGTGTCAGGCGTCGAGTCGCCCGGTCCGCCCGCCCAGTGCCGAGCCCGCCCTGCGTACCCTCACAAAGCCGAGTCCCAGACACCCCTTCCTTATCTTTCCCGTCATAAACATACTGCATAGAAAACTGCACGGTAGCGTTATTGTTGTTCTCTTTGTGGTAAAGGTGGTTTGAGTGTTGAATCACTGAACCGACGCGATCCAATGCGCAAATCTCACGACAGAACTGGAAATTTTCTGGTGGATTTTTTCATCTACAATAATATATTATGTTCGATGTTTTTTTCAGATTGGATTTCGTTATTTTGTGAAACAAGAGAGATTTCGCTTTAAAATATTTCATTTTCACGACAGAATATAAGTTTCTTGTAGTTTTGTAGACTTAAGTCGTAAAAATACATGCTGATTGTTTTGTTTGTTAAAATTCAGCATCAACCTCAAAAAATACTGTAGCGACATACCTACATGAAGTCGAATTTCATACACCTAATTAATGTATAAATTCATTAGAAGCATTTACGATAATCACGTAGTTTAGATATAATAAAAACAGCGATCGTCTTACTTCTAATAAACCAGGGTTTCGCTATTATTGTCTATATTTTTAAAGTAAGGTATTCGTGGATGGATAGCTTGCTGTTTGTTAGGTAAAAGAAGAAAACCGGACAAGTGCGAGTCGGACTCGCCCACCGAGGGTTCCGTTCTTTTTAGTATTTGTTGTTATAGCGGCAACGGACATACATCATCTGTGAAAATGTTAACTGTCTAGCTATCACGGTTCATGAGATACAGCCTGGTGACAGACAGACGGACAGTGGAGTCTTAGTAATAGGGACCCGTTTTTGCCCTTTGGGTACGGAACCCTAAAAAACTATAACGGCATAAGAAGTGACGTACCGTCAACCGGGGTGAATAGGAACGGCTGTGGTGAATAGGGACAAAACTTAATTAAAATGTGATTTACTTGACATTTTTTTTTTAAATACCCACAAATGATACATTCGATTGAAAATAATAATAGATGTTGTATGATACAATTTGTGTGGGTAGTTATTAAGAAATTGTCAGGTAAATCAAATTTTAAGTTTTGTCCCTATTCACCACATCCATCCCTATTCACCCCGGTTGACGGTATCTTATATGTAGGTAATATGATAATTTAATATTATTATTTACTTAGTAACTTTTCCGTTACGTGAGTCTATGAACAATCACTGGGGCTCACTATACCCACAGAATTTGACTCTGAAAATGATGGCACAATTAATTATTTTAATGTAATTTATTTATTAAAAAAATACTTATGGTTAGGTATACAAAATTCGCCTTACTGGAGACAGCTTGACTAGGCGGGTGCTATAATATAACGGTGCCTTAAAAATTTTGTTCCAATTATTGTAGCGGTATGAAATAATCGGGGTTAAATCGTAAGATACAAAATTTGCAAATAAGCGCAGAGGGTACGACGATATCTCAATAAAGAACAGTTAATACAGTTACCAGATAGCGTACATAAGCAAAGAAAGCGAAACGGCTGATGCCTGATACACGTGAGACGAGAGACGGCATCGTTTCACTTTCATCGACGGACGTTCCGAGACAGTGCTTATATGTACAAAAATATAATGGCCGGCAGTCATGCCACGCGTCATTCACAAGCTTGCTTCCTGTCTAAAGCAGTGGTTCCTAACCTTTTTAGTACTGTGACCCCTTTGACTAACTAGGGAACTCGATTTTACCCCTCCTCCATAATCATTAATATTCTTTCTTACAGATAGGTACCCCCGTAAAATGTCAGTTTTACCCCCAGGTTAGGAACCGCTGGTCTAAAGCTTTCTTCTCATGTGCTCCGTATTTGTTATATTACGTTCCCACGTACTTATCTACATGTCTACGAGCTGGCGGTAGATTCAATACGTTCAATAACATGCATGCATAGAAAATCTGTGTCAGTTATGTGATTCAATATACAGATTGATTCACAAAAGCTGCAGATTAGAGAGCTCGACAGTTAATTGCCTACGTGAAGCATTTCTATCAACATAAATAAGTCTAAGAAAGTCGCCAAGTACGAGCTTTACCTCTTAGAGATCTTGTTCGATTCGGGATACATTATCGATACAGTCACTAATAGTCGATACTCTATCTAATGGGCCAGCAAACGTTTAAAAAAGAGCCAGCCACAGGAGAAATAAGTAAAAATCTTTAGTTTCTAAAGTTTTAAAGAGCCTCAAATATTAATTGGAATTAGATTAGCTGGAAGAGATCCCGAATAGTCTATTTCTGTAAATTGTATATGAAACTATGTTTTTTTGCACAATTAAAATAAGTGCAAATTACCGTCTTAATGCCTTAAGGCTGTGTTATGTACAATAAAGTGATTACGATTACTAATTGATCTGTCTACATTGTCATTTTCGGGGTATTAAAAGGGCCGCTAAGGCTAATAATGTAATGTAACCCAAATGAGCCGGATGCGGCTTGCGGGCCGTGGTTTGGTGGTCTATCTTGACACACTCGCGACTTGAAATATTTGGTTATTCATAAAAACCAACTATCCATCAGAAACTATACTCGTAATTTACCTATACACTACATTTTTACCGAATTCATAAGGATTATTAACGGTTGACACTGCTAAAAGCTCGAATCGACCAGACCAATAACGATCGAAGACATTTTTTACGTAAACAAAATGTAGACGTAATGTTACGAGCATCGCCCGGAAGTTCGGAAGCGCGCTGCATTCATAAATGCTGCTATGTAAACAGTTTTCTTTAAGAAATCTTTTAATTGTATCAGTTCAAACAAATGAAGGCTTAGAATAGTCAAATCGTTTGTTTATTTAGCTGAGCTGACTACCGAGCGGATGGTTCTTTTATTGAAATATCTACTTGTATACAAACGAAGCAGATCGAAGGGATAACTTCCAGTCAACCTTATACATTGATAAGCTAGCGTGCTTAACAGACATATAAAAAACAATAAGATAAAAAAAAACAAAGTAAAACATTAGCACGACACAATTCGTCGCAACTGAAATAATTGTCATGGAACTTACAAAAACGCCTATATTGCTCCTACAACATTTTGGCAACGCAACTTTGTCACGACATTCGTATTTTTTCATCGCGCGTTCGTGTTTTATTCCAATATTGGTATCGCTAGGGTAATTTTTGTCCAGCGCAGCGGCGATGTGACGCCACGGGCGACCTCATTCGGTGGCCAGCCTTCCCCCACAACACGTGTGCTCCTTTCTGTGACCTAAATTTCTAGGAAAGTCGTGCGGAAAGGGTGGCTAAGCTGCCAGTTATTTAACCTATGTACTTACAGTTACGGTCCAACTCACAAACTTTGTTTTGTGGCTTTGCAATAAGGTGAAAATATGTCAGATACATGTTTATCTCAGTACCTCTACAATAAAGACCGTATCGCTAATTATGGGTCTACTTAGCCGGTTTTTTGGTACTATATTTTTATTTAAATGTGAAAAAATTACATATGTGCTTAATTAATGCTTTAATAAGGTACACATTTCGTCCTGGGAGCTCGACGTATGCGTGTTCTGGAGCATATGGTTTGGACAAAATTTACCCAATCCTCCCGAGTAGGTAACAATAACGATTGTGGACAAATATACTACAAGAAAATTTACGGTTTACGAACAAGACGATATTACACAAAAAAACGTACTATGTAAACAGCAATTACACATGATTCGTAAAGCGAAATATCTGGGCATACTTGGAGTGTAATAATTTCTTTTAGTTTAAAAAAGTTTTGGATCTGTGCATGGTGGCCTTTTAAAGAATATGGCATGTTTATATTATAGAGTATCCAATATAACTATCATGGAACGTTTCTATCGACCTGCTCTTGCCATGGTTCAACGCCATGAATGTCCATTGTCTTTGGTTTTTGGTAGATTCTTTTCGCTGTCTCCGCTTAACATGCGTCATTACTTCATTAGCATGGCAAACATTCTCATTGTAGCAAAAATATACATATTATTTTAATGCGAGTAACGAGTGCATGTTTCACATATTTGGAATATGAAGATATAGATTTAGATAGTCAATGTACTTAGTGTAACCGTCTAACTAAATCGTCTTACGATAATTGAATTGAAGTAAATGCCCGATAATTAATAGCTCGTGTGACTCGTGTCGTGTGAATAAAGAGGTAACTTTTACACAAAATAGGTTTAAGAAAAGTCGCATCTATATCGAAAGAATTAAGGATAGAAATCAAATGTTTTGGTAAAAATATCAAACTAATGGTTCTTCTTCCACTACTAATGGAACTTCAATAAAGAGTTGTCGACATAAAACTGATTGCACCGGTGTCAACATCTATAACAATGTTTTCAAAGCTTCCTGGGCTTTCTTTTTATTGGTATCATCAATCACCTTTCAATCAGTGATTTACTTAACCCAGGCCGCATTTTTCTGTTGTGCCTGGCTCAATTGACAGAGACAAATTAAGTTCTATCGCTCAACGGCTTTCGTGGGCCACGTCGGCTGTGATACGGAAGATACTAATGGACTGTATTGTCCCTTTCGTTTTGCATAATCCTGAATTATGGCTTTGAATTTAGAAGTAAATAACTTTATTGGGTATTCGATCAGAAGACTAAACTTTGCTTTGATATATTGGACACGAGTTGAGTTGTTCTTGTTTTAGGACGGGTTGTTTGAAACCCGCTGCAATCTTATTGTTACGTCCAATTGTAAATTATGGGAACTTAGACGTAGCTATTTGTATTGGATAGGAGCTGCCGATGCTGCTCAATATTGTTAGTGCAAACTGTACACAAGCTCGCAATTACAGACGGCGTAAGGCGACTATATAGCTTAGAACCAATATGTGCTTAACTGTAATCGCTAGACATGGGTGGCGTAGCGTGAAACATAAGCTGTCCCTCGCTACTCCGAGATCCGTATTCTGTACCCTAAGGGACAAATTACGTATTTGTCAAACATAAGTAACATTACCTTACATAGAGGCATCACTAAATTACTATCATGCGCCGCCTTAGTTAGACAGGTCTGTAAGAATGAATTCTATTAGGCACGCGTTTTTCCTCGTCTCCATCTCTTCCTTTGTCAGATAATCGATTACAAATTGTTATTGTTTAAAATTTTAATCAGGCAACAAGGCCCATATTACAAATACCCTATAGACTAACATACACATATATTTTATAAACATAATACTTATGTGACAAAACGGCAATATCAGACCTTTCCATCCTGATCCATGAAATTAATTTAACTATCACCGCTATTTAGTGTCAGAAGCGTTAAGCTGGGCGCCGCGTAGACCCTACTGTAACAATCCACTTATTTATCCCTTTACCAGCTTGATTTTTGTGATTGATAAATAAACCCCGAACAGTTGTGTCCAAGGTGTTGTGAATAGCAAGTGGTTGTGTAATGTGTTGAGCTGACTGCCCGTTGGGTGTAGCGGAGTGGCGGGTCGGTAGCGCTTCATGCAGGGGCGCGCGGCTGCAGGCCCGGGCGGGCTCCGCTCCAACCTGCGCGCCCTCCCGCCGGTGCTGCCGCCGCCGCCCCAGTTCGCGACCGACCAGGAAGCGATGCCGGCCAACCAGATAGCCCAGGTGCCACACTAAACTGACCATTGGTAGCAATTACAATTTCGCGTTAAGAACTACCGAGATTTGCTGTGAAACATTCTAGCACTTCCTTCGACGTGTCATTAATTGACAATTGACATGACTAGTTGCTATGACTGTTGTCTATCTGTTTCTTATTTTTAAAATTAGACAGATAATAAGGTTTAACAGGTCATTTAGATACACATGGAAGATACACATGGAAGCGCTGGTGGCCTAGCGGTAAGGTAAGAGCGTGCGAATTTCAATCTGGAGGTCGCGGGTTCAAACCTCGGCTCGCAGTGCTCGCACCAAAGAGTTTTTCGGAACTTATGTAAGAACTATCATCAGATATTTACCAGTTGCTTTTCGGTGAAGGAAAACATCGTGAGTAAACCGGACCGGCCTAGTTTTCCCTCTGGGTTGGAAGGTCAGATGGCAGTCGCTTTCGTAAAAACTAGTGCCTAGTGCCTACGTCAATTCTTGGGATTAGTTGTCAAGCGGAAGTGGAAAATGCCGAGATAACGCGAGGAAGAAGAAAAAGGAAGACAAAGGCTCCAAAATTGTACCTTGTGGTACCTACTCCGAGCATTATAGCCATCACTTGACTCAGTTCCGTTAACAACCACTTGATGGGTTTTCTTTTATTAAGTAAGTCAACAAGGGTTTCAGTCGACATACCGTTTTTATACGTCTCAAAAATGATTATTGTTGGACGGGGAATGTCTTTATAACCTTGACCACAAAGGACTTGAGTACAGTAAACTTGATGTAAGGCCTGAGTGGACGCTCGAGATGGGAGTGCAGCGGGGCGGGGCGTGCGGCGTGCATGTTAAATAAATGCAAATGTATAGGAGCGGCCTTAGTGCACTCAGGCCTTACACTAAGTGTACGCGAAAGTTTTAAATTTTATACCTACTTATTATTTAAAAAAATAACACTCGCACACCTCCTACAGGAGCTTGGAGCATTTGGTGCAACGCGACCCATAGATTGAAAAACACTGCCTTAAGGGGTAATGGGGCAGCGTAATAAGTTTATAAGGAAGGTTTATATTTGCGTAAGTTTGAAATTGTTGCTAGACTTCTTACGGGTCTCCAAACTTATACCTATTAGCGTTGTCGTGTCCCGTGTTGGTCCCGTGTGTCTGATGGGGTGCACCTATGGCACTAGTTAGTATTTTCACATCCCTTAATAGTTTGAAAACGAAAACCTATGATGTATCGTTATCTACTATCCTTTTCTGTGTTGTGTGTGTATTACATTTATATCCTTGTAAGGTGTATGTACTGTTGCACGTGCCAAAACGTACGTAGATATGTGAATATAGGTATTTTCCACGGTAACCGAACTACGAAAATGTGTACCCTAATATGATCGTGTAATTAATTTAACAAAGCACGGATGAACGGAAGTAACCACCCGGGATTTTAGCAGTCTTATTATATTATTATTTGATTTGTTAGACAGAATGACGTTACAAAGAATAATCCGCGGATAATATTTCCACCGAAACACTTATGTGATGTTCTGCACACTCGGAGGAAATACTACAGGGGTACACATCATCGTAGTGATGATGTGTATCTTTCCAAATAAAAGTACCTAATACGGCTTTACGGGAGGGACGAGGCAGCACACATAGATATAAGAAAAAAAAATACGCACAATATAAAACTTTCTCTCATTATTACACACCCATACTAAAACCATGCACTAATTAATAATTGACACAGTAATGTAAACAACACACAATATTGATATAATAATATCAAATAAATAATTCGCTTAAATTACACACAAGTTACACATAAAACGTCAAAATCTTTATCCCGCCAATGATTTTCTCATCACGCGCCTAAACGATTTCAAGACTGCGTTTTATAAACAGTTAGGTATAGCTATAGGTAGATAGGTACCCTTAGCTGAGACTTGATAGAGGGGAATAAATATGAAAGGCGTGTCTCTTAGTATTTACTCAATCTGCACATGACTCAGCCAAGAGAATAAGAGTATTTGCTTGAAGAGTTTAGTGGAGAACTGATTGGAGTCGGGGTGAGGATTGACAGGATTGTTTATTGGGTATATATTTGACATTGTAGTTAAGATCGTAAAATGCATAATCTATATAAGGAAAGATAGGTAGAACGAAAGAGAGTATATATGAATGAATGGTTAATTGTATGAAGAATAGCCTATTGATTAGTTTTTAGTAATTTAAATGGCAAAGAAACATATTAAGGCCAGGTACCTTAGTTACGCCTACTTTTGCTACGTACATTATTGATGCGATTTTTGGATAGGTGCTTAGATGTCTCCAAACAGTCATTAGGCGTGTTATAAGTATGTCTAATGACTTCTTAATTAACTTTAGTGGTTCTCTATTCTATTTGTATTCTTATTCTGTGTAAGTCTGATAATGTCATGGAATTAACTGTCCTGTTTTATAACTTTGATTAATTTCCTACGTTGCTTCTTTTAATATGTTTCTGTGGCTTTACTAACAATCTCTTCGTTTTAAAACACACGCGCCTTGAACAGGTTTTTGTGATTTTCACAAAGGAAAATATACAATCAGTCTGTAAAGTAGGTGAAGCAGAGAAATAATGACATTGTTATATCGAATGTTCAGCAGGTACAGACAAGTATTAAAAACACGTTACATTTACCGTACAAAATCGTGTAATTTTATTCCTTAAGTTTTATATATAGGACGTCAGTGAGCAGATGTAGGGCCTCTACCGACCTTGCAACATATTGCATGTGATTTTAGATAATTACCGGCTAAGAAGGTGCAACGAATTCAATCGATAGATCAAATACCGCATTCCATTTTTTTTATCTGTAATACCTAGTCGGCTCATAAGTTCTGTCACTGGCCTTTAAAATTTAAATTTGGAACTCCTAAAACAAAAACTGTTCTGCATTTGAATTTCGAATCTTTATTAAATATTTGAGTAGTATAATTTTGCAATTTTCTGTTTTCTTCAACATGGAGTGGACGCTTAAAGATAGCCGTACCGCAATAATTGCACTATATCGTTGTGGTCACTCGCCGACTAAAATTTTTAAGCTACTTGAAAATTTAAAATTCTCTCTAAGATTTGTGTATCGTACCATAGAAAGATACAGTGAGGTCTCTAGTTTAAATGACAAGAAAAGAAGCGGTCGTCCGCGTACAGCTAGGACTCCAGCGGTTGTACAAGCAATTAGGGCACGCATTGCCAGAAATCCCGCTAGGAAACAAAAAGTTATGGCCCTCCAGATGGGTTTTAGCAAAAACACGGTGAAAAGAGTGCTTAATCAAGACCTGAGACTTCGTGCTTATAAACGAAAAACTGGCCATCTTCTCAATGGTCGGCTTAAAGCTTTAAGGCTTAAAAGATCTAAAGCTTTATTGAAGAAGTACGCTAAAAATAAGCACCGTTGTATACTGTTTTCGGACGAGAAAATTTTTGACATAGAAGAAAACTGTAATAAACAAAATGATAGAGTGTACGCTCGCAATAGCAAAGAAGCGTCTAATAGCATTCCCCGTATTCAAAGAGGTCATCACCCTTCATCTGTGATGGTTTGGCTGGGAGTTTCTTATGCGGGCGTCACTAGTATGCATTTTTGTGAGAAAGGAGTAAAAACTAGTGCCAAAGTGTACCAAGACACGGTGTTGACTAATATTGTGAAACCACTATCCCATACGATGTTTCTAAACCAGCATTGGGTTTTCCAGCAGGACTCTGCTCCAGCCCATAAGGCAAAGTCTACACAAGCCTGGCTCGCCTCCAATAAAATCGACTTTATACGGCATGAAGATTGGCCCTCCTCTAGCCCAGATCTTAATCCTTTAGACTATAAAATATGGCAGTATTTAGAGGAAAAGGTGTGCTCAAAACCTCATGCAAATCTAGACTCGCTGAAAAAATCTCTTGCTACGGCAGTGGCCAATATCGACATGAAAGTGGTGCGTGAATCCATTGACGACTGGCCACGAAGACTTCAAGCCTGTGTAGATAATTATGGCGGTCATTTTGAATAAATGTTATACATTTAGATTCTCTAGTTTATAAGCTTTCAAACGCTGTACAAATTATACGGATTAACCTAAACTTTTGATTTTATTTGATACTATGTATATGACAGAACTTATGAGCCGACTAGGTATAAGGTTTGTAGAGGCCCTAAATACATGTTAAAAAAATTCTCATTTAAGGACATTCATATAGTCTAACCCGTTCGTATAAAAATACCGCAAATCGATGTACAGGTTAGCCGTTTGGCACGCACAAACTAGAGAGAGATTTTATGATTAATATGTACCGTATCTGCAGTATAGTTCCATAAGTCTCGTGAAATAGGTATTGAAGTAGAACTGTGTCACTTTGTAAAATTGAAAAATTAAAAAAAAAATTGTTAATGATATTATTTTCAAAATTGCTTTCTTGGGGTTAGACATGAGGATATTATGTATCATTTGTGGTATATTGTACAAAAAAAATAAGCCATATCGTGTCTGGAGGAGCCCAAACTTGGTATGTTTCGAAAATTCTTTTTGTTTTAATAAAAAAAAAATGCCCGAAATGTAATGATGTGATATATTTTTAGAATCGCCTCAAAAAGCCCTTTCGTAAGATACCACACACGATAGGTTTTGGATTATTTTTTTTCCATACAAAAAAAATATTTTACCACCCCCCCAGCGAAATTTTTTTAGGAACTGCGGGTCAAAAATTTTGTTTTGACCTCTAGTATGCGTGTGCCAAACGGCTAACCTGTACATAGATTTGCGGTATTCCTTTGAAATTGGGGTCGAGCGGCTTCCGCTAATAATTAGTCGATGAGTGGAGAATATTTAAACAGCAATGTTCAGTCAGTTCAGTAGGTAGAGCCATATGATATTTTTTTATTCAAGGGTCGGAACATGTTATTATTCAACCAATGATCATGTTCTCTTACGAGCATGAACGTTTGCGACATATAACAATTCACGTGTCTGTGGTAACGGCGGCGAGCATGTCATTGTAGGAAGTTGCAATACACGAAAGTTTGCCGAGGGTAGCTTACCGTTGGAGTTTGTGCCTATTCCGACTTACCTTTGTGTTCCTGGGTAGTGTGACCCAAATGTACTCGCTATTATTTACTGAGATTTAGAGCGCACTAACTTGAATTTAATGCTGCGGTTGCTGCCTTAGAGAAGTGCAGGCCGAATATTCCCATTGCGCTCTGAGCTTGAGTCGAATGGTTATTCGAGTCTGTGTAGTGTGTAGGTGTGACCACGAAACCTGGGACACGAGATTTGTTGGAAGCGAGTGTTAGAAGCATGGAACCAATTAGGACGCAATCATGTCGCATCGTAGCTTCGTAACGTGATAAAGACAAGGCATCTGTAGAGACGACTACAATTTTTATGTTGGTAAAGTTCATGGTGCGTAAATCTAAGACGAAATTCAGGAAGCCTGGATAGCATCCGTTTTCATCGCTCATGTTTAGATTGAAGTGATTGAGTCAATCAATCAATCAATCAATGTCAAAAACACGTGTCAAAAATTACAATACAAATAAAATTAAAAATACACAACACCCTAAATTAAATAACAAAATCACATATTCAAAAATAAAATTAAGTTAAGAGTTAAGATTTATAAAAGGTTTCAAACTAACCACTCAGCATATTTTGCAACACTTTTAAGTTTAAAGTGCACATCGTAAAACTGTGCAATTTTATAGTAGGTAATAAAGACAAGGATATTGGATAAATTTTTGTATTAAATAAATGTTTTGGCTGAAAATAAATCTAAATCGTTTGTGACTCCTTTATAACTATCAGATGGGTAGTAATTGCAATATCTTACTTATCATTTTATCGACATATACTCGTGACTATTTTTTCTTTGATGCTATTCCTGGTATCATTTTATCTGTCAATCTCATGTCAATTTAGTTCGCCTAATTCTGGAGGCAAGATGATCACGCTCGGCGTAGAAAAAAAGATAAGATAACATGCGTGGATTGCGTGGGCCCAAAGTTTCAACCAAGGGCCTGACACTCTTTGACAGAGAAAGATAGTCTTATTGCGATTCCTATAAGAGGAAAGAGAAAATAGTGCCATGCTTTGTCTTTATCACCGACCGGGCATTTTTTCATGGTCGGGTTATGGCATCATAGCAAGGAGGCGATGGCTTAATACCGAAATTTATAAGAGTGAAAGAGAAAAAGGCTTTTTTTGGAGGTTCGACTCTCCTTACTTCACTCCAAAGCAATTGTAGTATTACTCCTGACATTGTTTCAACTGTTTCAAGTCACTGCGGCTATGGCTGAAGCGGAATTGGATTTTTCCAAGCTTCATGAAGGAGCTTTGTTTATTTCTGGCTTTGTATTGTTTTATCTATTGTGATCTCTATTCTTTAGTACTTCTATTGTGTTGTATTTGCAATATGTACTTACTTATGTCTATTTCCTTGGCATGCTCAGCAGTTGTTAGTCTAAATAAATCGGGACTATTGTCTGACATGTCAAATTAGTTTCCTTTTTCGAACTGTCAAAACAATGACGTAATGGTCAAAAGAGAATGGTAGTTTGAACTTTAGCACAATCTAATCTAACAGAATTTAATAAGCTTTAATGTTGCCCTACACCATATTTTCATAGAGAACGTATATTTAGAGTAAAACGCAAATTTCTCCAGGATGGTACACATTTTCCAAGATGGCTGGGATTCCTCGAGGTCCCCAAATGTCAAATAGTGTGGACATGAAAAAGAGACCTTTAATTAACATACATACCAAATTTCATATCTTTGGAAGGATTTCGAGGTGAGACTTAATCCGATTGTGCTATTGAAGTTCTTTCCGATTTACTTTATTTTTAGGGTAAAAACCCTATTACTAAGACTTCGCTGTCCGTCCGTCTGTCACTAGGCTGTATCTCATGAACCGTGATAGCTAGACAGTGGAAATTTTCACAGATGATGTATTTCTGTTGTCGCTATAACAACAACTAAAAACAGAATAATATAAATATTTAAATGGGGCTCCCATACAACAAACGTGATTTTTTTTGCTGTTTTTTCCCGTAATGGTACGGAACCCTTCGTGCGCGAGTCCGACTCGCACTTGGCCGGTTTTTTTAGGTATATTTTTATAGGATAATTTTGCACTTAACCTATCTAGTCCCAATAAGCTAAGTTCAATACGGCTTGTGTATATATATTTTTTTATTTGAAGTTTCCTCCGAGTATTCGGGAGAAGTGGAGGAAAAAAAGTCGGAAAGCACCAAAGTAGTAGCTCAGGACGTAACCTGGAAAAACGCTAGATGAAAGGGAGTAGGAGAGAGGGACTACTGTGTATAATTTTACTTTGTTTCGGCCCTCTACGTTTTGGTACACATGATCCAATTTGTTTCGCAGGTCCAATTACAAAGCGGATATCTCGAAGCGGAAGCTTTTGAATCGTTTGATGTTGAAATATGTTTTTCCCCTCACTAGCTCGGAAAGTTGTCTTTTATCCTTTAACCTCTAGCCGCCCAAAGACCTATAAAAAGGTCTCCTGTTCCGTTCTAATTTGAATCTTTGTTTTGACAAATCAAAATTGCATTTGTCTTGGCAAATTTTGACGTCTGGGCGGCTAGAGGTCAAGCGGGAAAAACCCATTTTATCCACTAGTGGGGAAAGTAATTTGACCTTGGATGGAACGTTAAACACGTAGCTTAGTAGCTTGACAGATAATAAAACGTAAAACGCTCATATTAATGATTCGTTTGATATTAATTATCATCAAACAAATGGTTTGAGAATCTAATAAAAAATACCAAATTTAGCTTTATTTAATGATTTTATGTCATAAACCTTAAAGTTCCATAAGAAACGTTTGTTTTTTAATAATGATGTTAAATATAATTCTGAACGCACAAGTTGAGTCGATGCAATTTCAAAACGCATCATTGACATTTCATACGTCAGAAATGTCAACATTGTCAACAAAATTTTTACTTAAAAACGTCTCACGTAAAAATACAGAATTTCCAGAGTTTTTTGTTATAATATCGTATAAAAATGAGTGATTTCAGTGATGAAGATGATCTCGCTATAGTGGGGTGAAAAGCTTTGTGTTACACACGGGTGCAAATGTATTTTACTTCTCGTGTGTTGAAACACTCGCTACGCTCAGGATTCTATTTTAGATTCACCTATAGAATCCTTTCGCTTGCTCGTGTATCAATTCCACACTCGCGGGTAAAATACAACTTTGCACCCTTGTATAAAAAATAACTATTATTCTGTTTTTAGAATTTGTTGTTATAGCGGCAACAGAAATACATCATCTGTAAAATTTTCAACATAACTTCCTTTTAGATAATTTTGAATTTCGTTTTGTCGCATTGACAATCAGTCGCTCTCGGTTCATATGACACTCGGAATGCTATTCCTAATTTATTTTATTTGTTATTATAGTTTTTCGATTATGTTATACAATGATTTACCAAATATTTTACTGAATCAAATACACAATGTAAACAACACTCTTTAAACGGCCAATTTGTTTCCATTATCCCTTTAAATCCATCAAATGTTAATGAGGGGCACAACCAAAAGACCGACTTCATTTGAAGTTCAAATCAAGCGTTGAATATTCCGTGCTTTGTTCCATTATTGATGCAAATTCTGCAGGTTGGCGGGCCGAGCCCCATTTTTCTAGGTTAATGTATTCTCATAAAATTCAAAAGCGCTTCATTCCGTTCGGATTTACGAACTGCTAGTATGTACGTAACTTGGAACATGAAAGTTCAACTAGCGTGTGAGGAGCATGGTAATTAGAGGTGGTAACTAATAACAAGCTGTGATGGTAATGAGAGAATAAACACGGTATATGACTGAATAAGCATTTTTCTAAGTTGCTGTATGTTCTTTTAATATCCATAGCGTTCCATTAGGCGCGGAGTACGTTTATACGTTTCAACAAGTTCACCTAGCAAGTGAGCAGCATGGTAATGAGAAAGCGGGAAATAGAAAAAATGGTAGGTAATGAGATCGGTACCACCTATATACCTTAATCAAAGTGTACCTAAGCTTACCAGTAGATAAAGCTTCAACAATTCAACACTTCAACAGTGATACTTATAGTTTGAGACGACAGATGGTTTTAGTACATTTAATTTTATGCAAAAAATAATCGATATAAACATCATAAGTATCGTAACATGCCGCCTAATAATATGTGCCATTTCAACCAAAAGGGTACTTATTGTCGCTTGTCAGTAAGGCGCTATTTCCATATAGCTTCAATTAGAAATCAACCTTATCAACAAGCGAAGCGTTTTGATTGAAAACGTCACATATGATAGAATAAAGGTAGACAATTTTACAACTAAAAAAAGTTCAATTTGATTTGAATCGAGCCTTGCATCCAAAGCACGGACCTATCGACTGAATTGAATTTCTGGAGGATATTTCGAATAAACTTGGTATACCTACATAAGTTTACCTATGTATACGCCGTACGGATACATTAGTCGCAATATCCATTGTTTATGTTTTTCTTGGAAGTAACAACAATAATGCTTCTTCAGGTTACCCATTTACCACGATCACTTTCTAAAAGTTCACACGATAGGTTCGATTTGATGTATACCCGTCAATTGAGGATATACGCCTATGAGAAGAACATATTGTCGCATACGGTCCCATATTGGGATACCCTCCTCCAATTGAGGGGGGAATTAAATCTTCTCGAGGCAGTTTTAGGGTTGAAGCCGGTGTAGCTTTATTTGACGTTCATAAGCGCATTGTAATATGCCTGCTTAAATAATAAACTATATTTATCATAAAAGTATTCCCAATTGAAATAGACTGGAAATATACCTTTATCTAACCCAATATTACTCGTAGTTTCATAAATCATATCGTAATCCAGACTTTATTTGTCGCTCCGATTGACCCTTCCCATTTGCCAGGAAGACTGCACGTGGACGGTTCCTTTATAATCCAATGAATGAAATCTCTCTCGCTGACACACGTTTCCGGCGATTCTATATTGTGATTGCTCTTTATAAACAGCCCAATGTATCACCCTTCCAATGAACCATCTGTTCTGAAACAAAGTGCTATGAAATCATTTAAATAAGACTTCAGGAGAAGCTGCAGCAAGCTCGAGTGAACGCAAATGCAGTTATCACATCATTGTAAACTTTGTTGAAGTGTTAAATGAGGATCAGTTTACGTGAGACAGACACCCTTTTCGGAGACGTGGGGCTCAAGAGCGGCGGGGCGCTAACAGCTGATGCCGCGACTCCCGGTCCGACGCTCGATCGATGACCACTCCCCTCACCCCGAGATACCCACCTCACTTTCCCGCTTTCTTTCCCTCAGTACGTGCTGGGGAATTACTTCAACCGCTTACCGAGTGAGACTTTTGACACGAATCAGCCTAAACGTATTCTCCTGTTACGCAAAGTTGTTACGAAGCACACTTACACAGGTTTGCTTGTGCGTTGGATTCTTAAAGAAACGGAAATACACGGCCCTGTGTTCGGATTCGTACTTGCTTCTTATTTGCACCCCAGCCGTGATGGATGACGAGTCTTATGCGACGTCACAGAAACACTACTCCTTTCTCTTTGATGACGTTCATTACTTTGCGATGGAGGTTTCCTTTTGTCTCCGTCTCCTTTTCATATTTGAGTAATCATTCATCGCGTATAAGCACTATTTCTGTGCGTAGCGCTTATTCAATAAAGCTGCCCTTGTCCTACCTACTGACAACAAAAAATAATTCTTTTTCATCAGAGGAGATAGGCAGACTTGGTACTGAAAAGATTAGAAAAACCTCCAAATGAAATTTACCACTGGGTGTTAAGTGCCTTAAAAGATAAGTAATTAAAATTAACGCCTTTGAAGTTAGTGAGTTTTTCCAGTGTTCCAACCTTTCAAGAACAAAGCCAAAGGAACATTTTAATCGTCTGAGTAATTTTAATTTGTTATTCGGCACAGTTTTTTTCTGGTTTCGGCCGGTCGGAAATTATAACATATTCGTAGATGGGTACTATTTTTATAATTCGTAGAGTAGATACCTACAATCCGTATTTGGGATTGAGCTTTTGTTTTATTGCGTACCCCGTAGATATCTTTTAGATGTATGATCGGCAAATTGAATCGGTTTGGATTATACATGGCGTTCTAACAACTTCTTTTACCTGGTTTACAAATAAAACGCTTTGATTATAGTAGTCGCATTACAGTAGGAAAACAGTTTGGCAATTTAATTGCGATCCTGATCTGCGGATGTTTTCCAGATTTTAAATGGAAACAGCCATCAAAGGAGACTGCAGAAAAGGCAAAGGCAAATCCTGGGTCGTTTACTTAAAACTAGTGGATTTAACTGTGGTAGCTGTAGAAATCTTACGGTTTGTGCCCTGGTATACCTACACTATTCGGAATTTCATTACTTTTCTAGATTGCATGGAATGGGAAGCGTTGCTCTGCACAATAATTGTTTGCACCACTAAAGCGTAAAAGCCGACCACATTTATTAAGTAAATGTTTATTAGTTTTTGAAAAGAAAATGTTTTTGACGGTTTTTGTAGAAATACGGTCTACAAAAATGCCTATGTATGTAAAGCCGTTTGCAAAACTAAAACTGTATAAGCTGAAATAAACACATGACACATGACGTATTGGCAACACAAGTTGATAATAGGTTTGTTTGTTTGCTCACATTTGTCGAATTGACATCAAGTATTGATGTTTGTAGTGGTGATACAAAGACGTATCGTTTGTCATATCACATCTAACGATTATGAATATTAATGAATGGTTATATATATTTTATAGTATTTAAGTTCATTGTTTATTTATCTATAGTTGGTTGGAATACCTGGAACGTTGTTTAATGTCTATGTTATCTGTTTTAAGCGTGTGACAAATACTAGAAGCAGAGGCTCTCTGTATTCTTATTTGACATGTTTTGCTCTATTACCTTTCTTAATTATAACTAGAGTAAGTATTTAGAAAGTTCCCCTAGTATTGTCGATGCTCAGCGTGACCTACCTCAAACCTCAACACGCGCCTATCCCCCAAGCGAGCTTTAAAATTGGATTCTGTAATATCTGTCTACCTTTCCAATTACAAAACGAATGGCTGCCGGTACGTACGTGCGCTGCGTCACTATTTTAGCGGTTTCGGTGGCCTAGCCAAAAGTATAGTCACTGAAAAAAGTAGACGAATAGGTATATCAGGTATCTGTGATCATTTGTTTTGCGCTGTCATGTGCTCATGTGTTTTTTTTTTTGTGAAAATTTGTAGGTACTGTATGTTGGCATTATTTGTTAAACATCCATTAAAGTGCAATATGACATTGATAATGTATTGAAAATACGTCATATGACATTATATGTATAGGCGTGTCGTTAGTTCGGTATCTAGGTAAAAAAAAACAATGAGTTGAGGCACAGAATAAGTAATAGTAATAGTATTATCATAGTTGAGGTTATGCTTATGCTTCTTTGGACTGAATGGACTTTAAAGCCAAATTTTCTTATAAGTTGTATGATAAAAGTCTGAGTAAAATTTTCCTCTATTCCACAGGAAAGATGCCCGCTCTCCGGAACGTTTTATTGACCCATCTCGGCATTACATAGTAAAAACTTTTATGGAGAGTAGTTAGTGTTAGCTATTATTATTGTACCGTATCTAACCCTAAGTTTTGGCGCACGAGAGCAGAATATGCATCATTACTCGATTACAGCTCCCATTTCACGTCAAAGCATTGTTATAAATGGAGCCGGCGTTATCCGAGCGTGCCACTACTCCTAGTTTAATCAGGGCGTTACAAAGCGCCATTATATACTGCGAGTATGAAATATGTCCAATTGTAGTGGAGTTTATTGTTTATAATTGTAACAGAAGCAGAAACCGCATTTGCGTATTAAAACCGTCATATCGCCGCTATTAGTTTGCTAGGTCCCTTTTACCTATATATGATACGAGTATTAAGTATAGTACAAAATTTGCATGCAATTACGTCATACGATACTCCAAAGTGTTTAATACGATTCTCGCATTCAATTTGTTTGCGCAAAGATATTCAATTGTTAAATTCTACGTGTTACAAAGTAGTGGTGTAGTTTACAGGCGAGGAAGAGAAACTCGTACCATGTAGATAAACCCTTTACTGTGGGTGTGGTGTGTGTCCCAGCAATAATTATTTCATACTAGCTTTTGCCCGCGACTTCGTCTGCATTCTGCTTTTTATCGATTCCCCATACAAACTTCCACCCCCCTTTTCACCCCCTTAAAGGATGACTTCTGGGATAAAAACTACCCTATGTCCTTCGTCGGGACTCAAACTATCTCTATACCAAATTTCAACTAAATCGGTTCAGCGTTTTAAGCGTGACGAGGTAACAGACAGACAGACACACTTTCGCGTTTATAATATTAGTATGGATTTTCTGTTTAACGTTCTACGCCGGAGGCACGCGTGTGGCCGTTAAAATTAAATAACACTAAAGGAAAGGCTGTTACAGGCTTTATTGTATTTATGTAATTTGAGGTTGTAAATAGCACGCAAAAATTGTCGTTATTGTTGGTTTTGGACTTTGGTCAATTCATTAATTCTTTAGTAGTCTCTTACTTAGTAGTAAGAAAGTTATTTCATGCGATTATCTAAAAACACTGATGTGTTCTTAGCACTGTATAAAACGTTTCCAAATACTATGAAAACTACGAATAGATATTACTTTTCTCAGGCAAAACGTTTTGTTCAGCTAAATCAGTGTCGTAATTTGGTTTCGTACGCTTCAATTAAGTTACACCCAAAAGGGAGTTGTTAGTTCCTATCCAAAGAGGGGTGACACTGACTGGATACCAAACGCAAACTGATTAGAATGTGCTATTATAGGTGGATATTGCCATCGTTAAGTATAGTCAGCACCATCGTTTTCAATCGTATTGGCTACATCAAAAGGCTGCTTTTCCAATAACACAATGAATTCAATTACGAGCTTTCGTAAAGTGTTTAGGGTTGATATTGGATATTATATGGAGCACACTGGCACCTGACATCACACACGAGTGATGACACTTGTCGAAGCGTATATGATTAGGAATATACGAGCATAGATGAATTATGCCATTTGGACAGTGGAAATACGCACACAAAATATACAGCCAGCTCACAGACAGAAACGTATGGTACAGACAGTGGAGGTCTACTTGACAACTTAAATTAGTTGTTTTATATGTATGTACCTGCTTTTGATGTATAAAAGAGCGAGCTCATCGCCAACAAACTGCTCCGCAGTTTGGCGAAACATTGTATTATGGTGCACATGTTGTATTTTCCATGTTATTAAAAAAAAAAAAAAAATATGTTTGCCCACTTGCATAGAACGCCGTTTAACGTAGAACTTTGAACGCCCTATAATCGATTGTACAGATACAGATCTCACGCTATGAGGCAGCCTGAGGATTAAAAAACACTTGTCTAAATAAGGTTAAAGTTAGGCAATTAAGATATGATATAATTAAGGCTTTTGGGTATTTTGTTTAAAGTTTTGAAGCGAACTCTATTTTTTATAAATAAAATTTTGGGTATTTTGTTTAAAAGTAGACATTTTTTCTACCGGTACTCTGTATCGAATGTTCACCAAAATAATAAATTAATTCTAAGCTTAGTAAGAAGCTAATTATAAGCTTTTAATATATCCTGGTTTGTTTCTATATATTATAGCAAGAAAAAAGCAAACAGTTCCTGCGATATCTTCTCGTGCGTACCTATGTAAATTAATTACATATGATGACAGTTGACCTGACAAATTATGTAGAGATAGAATCGAGTAATAATATATGTTTATAACATTTAACTGCATTCGTTTCTAGGAATTTTTAATTTCTGTTTGTTTCAATTTCACCGATTGCTTAAAAGTTTTTGTCCTCGTATTACTTGTAGGCATTAATTCGTCCTTTTCAAGAATTTTCAATAAGGGTTGACCAAGCTACTAAAGAATTCGATTAAGTAGATTTATCTATTTTATGAATCGAATTGCACTACAAATTTGCCTTAGCCTAAGTTTTAAGAATTTGTGATACGACCGTTATAGACCACAATTATTTAAAATGTCATATCCTCTCAACTCTCAAGGCCCAGCCATACAAGATAAAATTTCATAGGTACTTTACCAGTGAAATTCGATCCGTCAGGATAGGAAATACATTTGATTTCGTTTTGTTTGAAAATTGAACTAATCAAAAAATTGTAATTTAAGTTTCGAAGTGATGAAACGTTGTAAACATCTGTCTGCTTGGTCCATAATCTCTTCTGCACTTCTGTTTGTTGAAAACAATACGTCGCATCAATCTGCTTCACTGGAACAATCTGAATCCTGTTATCGACATCAAAGCTCACTGTTTGATATTGTGTTCCCGGAATACCAATAGTACAGCCGGTATACCAATCCAATTAATACCGATACCGACTACCAAATTTCTATCAGGTTATAGTTATCGCTCTAGGTTGAAAGTTCTGATGAGAATCAAATCCGTCCTAGGCAACTAGATGGCTTGGTCACTTTTTCTTAAGTATGACATTTAAGTTTATAATCTATGTAATCATATCCCGGCTGTGCAGTACCACCAGCTGGCACGTCTTTCATAAATGTGCCGCCAGCATGGTGGACATTCGCGGCTATCACATTGAGGCAAATTCGCACTTCGCTCCGGTGTATGAGCGTGACATGTCCCGCTCGCACACACAATCCAATGTGAAGAGCGCCATATTGTATCTAACAAATGCTAATTCTTATCGTTGTATTCTAGAGATTTATGAATTTAGTAAGAATTCTAGTACACTATCAATAGGTATGCAAAATGGCGTCTGAATTATCGTCACCGCAAAACTGAGTTTAATTTTCTGTTTGTAGGTCATCGCCCTAATATGCGGTCTGCTAGTGGTGATCCTCATGGTGCTGGGGCTGGCGTCGGCGGACTGGCTGATGGCGGCAGGCTGGCGGCAGGGGCTCTTTATGCACTGCATAGACCCCGAGGCTCCCACGCCGCTGCCCTTTGACATCACGGCGCAGCCCGGCTGCTACGCTGCGAGGCCTACCTCTTATATTAAGTGAGTGCATCACACATGCAAGCTAAGGTAGCTTCGCTTCTGTCGACATGTTACAGCCTCACTTACAGCAAGACAGGTTCATACCTATATATTTGATAATACTTTGACGCACTTTACTGAAATAAATTCAAGCGTAACAGAATAGTTATTACTACGCAGTCTGCGAGACCCCCGTGGCGTCTCTCATATTCAGTGTTTTCATTTTAAGGATACGTGCGCATACACGACCTTTGTGGGTTCAAAGCGTAAAAGCGTGTAACCCCACAAACAGTACGTAGGGGCGCCATATTCCGAAAATTAAATTGAACGACCTTGGCGAGGCCCGAGGGTGCCAGATGGGAAGCCCTCCGGGGAAATCTTAAATCCACCGAGATTAGTTTTGTCAAAAGTTTGTCCATCCATTCAATAACTAATATGATCTTTTTTTTACCGGGGCTAAGACCAGCTGCACCAACTGTCGGTTTGCTAAAGTTTAATTGTATAACAAAGTTAATTGTATCTTTTTCGTAGGTTGTTACGTTTTTATAAGATTTCCGCGAAGTAGTAAAAAAGCCGATTTTCATGATATTTTTTTTTATACTTCCAATATTATTTATGTAAAGATTACAGTTAATTTTGAAACAATGTCAAGTAATGCAGAAGAATTATAAAAAAAAGATCCAATATAATTGATCTAAAGTTATAGTTTTCCCCTGATTTTCATTTTCCTATTGACTGCTATTTTATTGCACACAGCTGTAGCACGCTGTAGGTAGTTATCTATTGGATAACAGCTGCGTTGCGAACTCTTCTGTTACTATGCAAAATGATTGAACATAGACATTTTAAATCAGGGACCATAATTTTAGTGACATTTCATGTAATGTTTTATAATATTTGTAATGTAATGTTACTTGCGACACTGGTATAGTTTGAATCTTCTCAAATGATTTTTACGACAGACCCTAATCTGTTCAACAAAAGCCATTGTTTCTTTTCTGTGAGCGCGTGGCCATTGTGTTTGAGCGCGTTTCAATGGTCGTAAAAATCATTTGAGAACATTGAATCTATAGCTAAAGAGTAAACAGTTGAACAAATGCCACTGTCTACCATGCTTCATAGCTTCAGTAAAGGTCCTCGTTCACTAACATATAGCTGTATATTGTCGTTGACTGTTTCAAGAGCTCTACAGCGGTTGATATGTTGCCGTCCAACGACCACTCACATTCTCAAAGCCGAACTACACGTTCGTTTTCCAGTAGTTACTTAGTGGTCTCTACCATATATGCCTTAAAACTACGCGAAAAGCATTCACATGGTACATTGAAGTGCATTCAATTGAGTATTTAGCTAATATGATATTACAGAAATATCATTTAAAACTATTTTAGTAAACGGAGCATTGACATTACTTTCTTCAATTATTCTTCTCATGTCTCAAACTGACTCCATGTTCGATACTTTTATTGTATTTGCCGAAGATAGGAATGAAATAGTTGCTATGGTTCTATTACAGCGAATTGCATTTCGGTTTCACGCTCGCTAAAATTTTATTCAGTTTCAGTTCTCTGTCTATGTTTCGTTTATCAGTCATCAATTGTGGTTGGTGTAACCGGTACTTAGCCTCGAGGGCTAGTATTAGTACAACCAAATCTTAAGACCTCCAAAATATCACATAAAATCGGCAGGCTCGAGGGCCTGTTTTTTTTTAAGAAAAAAAAATCAATTCCGCAGATTCGAACTTGCGACCTCTGGGAGCATAAGTTCAACTGAGCTACCGAATCTTGTCCAATCTGTATGATTTTTTAAAATTTTCCTTAAATTATTTTGTAATATCGCTTGTCTCTGCTTATTACTAAAATTAATAAAGCTCTCGTGTCATCGAAAGTGGTAACCTATAAGTAGAGGTCGAGGATCGATCGTAATCGGTGCATACAGTTCACACTCAGGTCCACGACATACTTAAGTCAGACGCCGCACAGAACTCGACGCTGAGGCCAAACTGTGCCAACACAGAATATAAGTAATAGTGTGTATGTATGTGTATCGTTTATTATACATAGAAAAAGAAACACGGGAAGAACAGCTACAACGTCAAACAATCAATCAATGTATTATCAAACAGAAAGTACATGTACACTCCTTGCTGCGAATGAATTACCTCACAGGCTGATGGTCTTTTGACAGAAGACTGATCTAAGCAACTTACACACACATTGATATATTATTTACAAACATGACGAGCGCACATAGATACTCAAACCATTTGTTTAGTATGGCGAGTCCGCTCAGTGCTGCCAGCAGCGATGTGCAGCAGCGATTGTCTCAAGAGGAGTGCGGACAGTCACCTAAGAGCGCAGGAGCGAGGCTCCAACCTCTAGCTAGGAAGCTGTCGCTATGGTCGAATACGGCTTGCAAAGATGATTGTTTTATATTCAACCTCAAGGGCCGTCTTGACTTTATTTTGTCGTTCTAATCATGACACCTTGAGAATTGTAAGCGGGTATTAAGCGTGTAAATTGTATTCGCAGGGCGTCGGCGGGGCTGTGCGTGGCGACGCTGGCGGCGGACGTGTGCGGCGCGCTGCTCACGGGGCTGGGGCTGCGCTCCGCCGACCACCGCACCAAGTTCCGCTACTACCGGTTCGCGGTGCTCGCCATGTCGCTCGCACGTATGTACCCTCGTTATGTGCAATTTGCAAGCGCTAGCTATTCGCAGATGGAGCGCTCGCGGCGCTTTTGTTATCTTAATCCGATCATATTCGGGAGTAGGATCTCCTCTGTGTAATAGTCGGAAGAAGGAAATAATTTCTGTACTTATTTTACTTACTTTAACTTTATTTATTACGTCTACGTCCAATTTTTGCTC
This sequence comes from Cydia strobilella, assembly GCF_947568885.1. Taxonomy (NCBI): domain Eukaryota; kingdom Metazoa; phylum Arthropoda; class Insecta; order Lepidoptera; family Tortricidae; genus Cydia; species Cydia strobilella. The sequence continues at coordinate 8,102,293 of NC_086052.1, forward strand.
ATCTGTATTTTAATCTATCAGAAAAAAGAATTTAATTAAGTAGGTATTATTATCATCACATTTATAACTTATTTTAAAATCCACCTTATTTTGGCTAACAGTCATAATGTCACAAAAATATACTTGTCAATAATTTAAAAATAGAATTGTTTGACCTATTGGTTTAGAAGCAGTGGCTCGTACGAGTAAGTAGGCAGTGGCTATCAGCTGAAACAATCATTTTAATAATAGGGTATTCTCCTACTAGTCAAATCAGTTCCTTTTTTAGAACTGTCAAAACGTTTTGCTAATATGGAATTTATATGATAATTACACAGTGACGTCACGGTCAACCCACCTACTTTTTATACTTCAATCCGATTGATACAATAGAAATTGTGTTTAAAAATAACTGCTATCTATGTTTTTGTAATAATTATCTGGTGCTTTATTTCATGCATGGTGTGAAATAATTTATTTTAAATACAGTGTACCCTATTCATAGAATATCAATTTGGGTAGTTGACAATTTTTTTAATGGTATGAGTCGATCAGGTTTTTTAGGGTTCCGTACCTCAAAAGGAAAAAAACGGAACCCTTATAGGATCACTCGTGCGTCTGTCTGTTCGTCTGTCACAGCCTATTTTCTCCGAAACTACTGGACCAATTAAGTTGATATTTGGTATACATATGTAAGTTTGTGACCCAAAGACGGACATGTAACGTAAACAAATGAATTTAACTTTTTTTTTTTTTTTTTTTTGAATGAATTTAAACAAAATAAAAATAAAGTTTTTCAAACTACATCGTGTTACATATCAAATGAAAGAGCTCATTGTTTGAAACTCAAATATATATTTTTTTATAATTTTACAATAAATAATTTAGAAGTTAGTCAAGAAAATAGGCAAAAAATGACCACCTTTATCTCCGAAACTACTGGGTCTAAAATGTTGAAAAAAATACACAGAATAGATCTTAACCTATAGATTACAGGAAAACCTATTAGAAATGTGCAGTCAAGCGTGAGTCGGGACTTAATCACTTAGTTTTTGATCCGACTGCTACGGGTTTTTTAAAGACATTTCACTCACGTTTTACATAAAAAATACATTGTTTAAAATGTGTAATGTACGGAACCCTTGGAACGCGAGTCCGACTCGCACTTGGCCGGTTTTTTGAGGATCAAATGTCTGTATGGGACCCATTGTCTTAAAGCAATACAAAAGTCACAAAACTCACAAATGATGGTCGAAGTCTGGCACCCGCACTATACTGACGAAACGCTCTAACAAAATGGCAACACATCTTGACGTCACTGTGTGGCTTTGCTTAGAAGTCGCTTTGCTTAGAACTTCTAAGTTAGAAGTTGTTTCGATGTATAGCAAACAAGTAATTGCGATTTTGTCGGTGAAATGTTGCGTTTATGTATATTGTTGCTATACAATATTTTTTTAAATAAATTGTAAGAACTCTAATTGTACCGTTTTTTTCCTGTTTGAAAGTAAAAAAAATGTTTTTTTTTTTTTTGAAACTGAGGTATTTATATATTTTTTAGTTTTTAATTTATTGTGACAAATTGCTCATTTTCTATCTATTTAACTAGATTTAGTTATAACATTCAACATGTGTCAACTACCCTATTAGTTGAAATTGTACCGACTACGTAGGTGACCTAAATCTGGAAACGATAAACATATTGTTTTTGTTTTCAAAGGTCACAAGCATTTAAACCAATTACACCAAGGATTAACTGTCCCTCACCTCATTATTACTTCCAATTATAGAATTGACTTATCTTTGTGTATAATTTACATTGTAATTAAATATATAGACTGTATTTTAATAAATAAATTTTAAATACATTTATTTACATACAAGATATATACAGTGGTACTACGTAAACGAAATTAATAACTAGCTTAAATCTAAAATAGGCCCTTGAGGCATTGTACCAAGAATGCTGGCGGCATTTCCCCGCTGTATCGCAAGTCTGATACGTTGTGCGAGAAAGCCGCCAGCTCTTCGGTCACCAGTTACGTCAACCAGACGCTTCGCGATTTCTGCAAACAACTTATGCGCGCTGGGACCCCATGGACCTAGAGTTTCAACTCCAAATGGAACGAAATGATACTCTCTACCGAGGCTCTTATATTTATTACGTTTTAAAATTTCGGCGCTTTCCGCCGCTCCGCCCGCTTTTACATCAGTCCGTTGGAGGTGGGACGGTGCCAGTGTGTCTACGCAGGTAGCATCCCACACCAACATCCGTCCCAAGCTCCAAGGAACCAAGGACATCCCATCGGGCCTCTTGCCATCATCTCTGATAATGCCAGTCGGCTCAAGAAGAGCGGGTACATTGATGGTGGCAAGAGACCGACGGATTATGTCATTAAGCGACGCATGTCTTGAAAAACGGCCGGCACTTTTTTGACAAGATAATCCATGGTGTCCCAGTCGGTCCACGTCCGTGCCACAAGAGCATATGTGTGGCGTACACACCGAAACCCCGAGTCGCAAACCAGTCGCCAGTCTAAGGGAGGCCGGATCCAAGAAAGTACCAGTATTAGGCGAAGGATGGGCATGTAGCCAGTAACCCGCTTCCCGGGCTCCGACCGCCAAAAGCCTCGCGCGGTCTGGACCTGTACAGTTGTTTAGGAGAATATTGTAAGTTAAATCACAGTAAACATTATCCCAACTCCTTTGTGAATTTGGGTTGTCTGGAAATTGTTTTCCCGGGCAAGCAATTTTAAAAGCATTTTTGGCGTCCTCAAAGCCCGCAATCTCACAGTTTGTGGGCAAAGCCCTTAAAATATTTAAATAAATACTTAAAAATAAGTACTTAAACATACAAAATGTAAAATAATCTTATTATGTATTATGAATATGACCTATAATTGTGTGTTATGAATAATACATTTCATTTCATTTCATATTTTATAGCCGATTAACCATGTAAACTACTACTGACTGCCTTTCGTTACTTTGTTTGTATTAATGTCAGTTGTCTTGGAAAATATGACATACTGAAGTCGTATAAAAAGCGGCTTGATGTTGTGACGTCACAAGATTGCCAACTTCTTCTAAAAAATATTTGAACGTTTCTGAAAAATTTAAGTCCCATAACAATTAGTTGACTTTCCGCATAAGAAAACCAGCCTACATAACATAGGGCACTTTCAGACACAAAGGCGCTCATAGATCGCCATATTATGTAAAACTTTTCAAATTAATCTCGTCATATTAAGAATTCCCCACCTGAATTCTCCAGACTATCCTACTTTCAATTTTAACGACACTTCAGCTGAAGTAGTTGCCACGCAGTTGGTGATAGAAGTTGGAAGTTTTTATCTCGTTATTAACGTTGTACTTATTATGTTTATTTCTTTGCAGTGATGTGCATCTTAATAGCGCTAGTCATCTACCCGGTGTGCTTCGCCGCAGAACTGAATTTAGGTAAGATATTACAATTAGGTCCATCCACTTTTTTTGTCAATCGTTGCCATGGTTATGTTCCCCTGGGCCACTTAAAATCCTGGGTTTATGGTATTTAAATTAGTCAAACAAATATTTTTTTGGCAGTTATAAGCCCTTTCGCGTAATAAGGCAGACAGGCAAGGCAGTTATAAGCGTACTGTTGTACAAGTTGTATAGAGTAACAATTTGAAATAGTTGATCCACCGATAATAAAACAAATTGGCAAATTAGATAACTAGTATCGAAAATACTGGTATTTAACCCATAACCAAGAAACCAGTAACGTTTATCAATTTCAAGTCAGTTTCATTCACTGTTGTAAAACAAAACGTGACATAATTCACTAACATGTCCAACACAAATAAATAATTTATGATTCTAGGGAAAAACGTTTTTTACGAAATGAAACTTCTGGGTAAACATCCTATAAAATGTTTTTCTAGGAAATGGATATACATCTATTTTTAGACACTCCATTACTTCAATTAATTTGCCGGTATCTCTTTGTTTTATAAGCATTTTGAACCGCGGTACGTATTTCAGAACACTAGATATACTAGGTGGGTGGCATATCACCCTTTGCCTGTTAAAGAATACAATTACACCAAATTGAATATGGCATGAAATAAAACTATGAAAACGGATTATATCGCGTATATTGAATTTAGACTACATCCCGACGTTGAATATGGCAGTTCATTACTCTGACAGGTTTTTTTCTGGTTTACAGGAATATTATTCGACTTTTGTAAATACATTTGGTCATTTTGTACAAGACGTTCGATATGGTTGCAAACCTATATAAAATACTTAATAAAATATGCTTGTTCTTCGCGGCCTGGTAAAGGGTTAAGGAATTGCTTATACTTCAGAAAATTCGTCCCATGCCTCCGTGACCCGGGTGGCCGAGCAGTTTTAGGCACTGGAGGCATTGGTCACTTTTTCTTTCGTATATGACATCTTTATCAGTTTATAGACTGACATTTTGATACCTTTTGCAGGAAACCGATCGGTGTGGGAGTTCGGCTGGGCCTATGGCGTCGGCTGGGGCGCCGCCATTTTCCTGTTCGGCGCCGTTGTGCTCTTGCTCTGCGACAAGGAGAGCGAGGAGCTCTACTACAAGGAACGAAAAGTATGTGTCGATGCAATATGAGCTTTATGACTTGGTCTGTAAAGTTGACTTTCATACTGATCAGCTGGGTCTACGGCGTCGTGCTTCCCCTGTGACAAGGAGAGTGAGAAGCTTTACTACAAGGAACGAAAACGTACGGTTCACTGCAATATGAGCTTTGTGTCATGGCTGTGGAGTTTCCTTTCACACCGTCCGGCCGGCGTGAGTTTGAGGTGTCGCCGTCTTGCATTTCGGTGCTATCGTGTTCTTGCTGTGTGACAAGTTCAGCGCCTAGCTCTACTACAAAGGAACGAAAAGTATGTGTTGGTGCAATATTATCCTTGGGTCTTGGGCTGGGTCTAAAGCGTCGGTTGAGGCATCTAATATATAATGACTTCAATGTAATTTAAGCCATTATCAAATTGCTACAAAATTGCTATTTTTTGTTTCGTTCGATTTCAAGACAAAAGAGATTCAACCACATTTCTAACAGTATTGATTCCAAATTAGGTAAGAATGGCTAGATCATGGTGCCCCCATCAGATTTGATCGATTCCTGCGACTCTGATAACCCCGTAGTGCATTAAGCAACCGCTACCCACTCTAACCCCTTGTTTTGAATACAGGTGGTCCACACGGAGCGCACGGGGCGCCCCTAGGGCCGCCCGCGCCTGCCCGACCTGGTGCCGTGAGCACCGCCTCGCTAGCACCGACGCGCACGCCCGCTGGGTGTGAGACCGAGGTAACACCATGTACCGATGCCTGACACACCTGACCGTGCGATTATAACATAACTACAACACGACATATTACATTTTTACACACTTTTATTTATCTGCACTGCTATGTGTGCTTCAAATCTTGTAACTTAAATATTGAAGCACTTGCCGGTGTCTGACTCAGTTGAAATTTGGAGTATTTCCTTAATTCCGATGACAGTGCAATAATATGCTAACATGGTGCTGATCTGATGATGCAGTCGGAAAGTAACCAAAGGAGTTACTCGATGGTAAACACAAACAGCTCATTAAAACGGTCTCGAGGAGTACTTGATAGAAATGCAAATGAGAAGAAGTACAATCAACAATAATGGTGTGTTAGAACAACACACACGTTTTTTTTAAACATAGATTTTCGCTTGGTTTGGCAAGTTTCGTTTAACATTTGGTATGCTTTAGCACTGTTGAGTGCATACCTACATTCAACTTAAGCATGTCAACATTAAACAGTTAAGTAGAACAGCCCTCATTTCACAGTAGAACACGAAATGTAAATGTGAGTTTTGACGTGTCCTCAGAAATAGATCTTCCATAAATGCAAAAATGATTTGATAAGTTCATACTTTTTCCAGTTATTAAAAATTTGTAGACTTTAAATACTTGAGACTTGTTTTACCATCTGTGCCACTTTGGTGCTGACTACTACCTACAGTAGTACAATTAATATACATATTTTAAACAGTACAAAACAGTAAACCTAAATTATTCTACCCTCAGTTTAAAGAGAATATCTATTCCTCATTTGCATAAAATAAATTTGTTAACAGAGTAAATAGACAGTCTGAATATTTTTATCATTTAATAAAAAAACAAAATCTGACGAGGAATGTGCTTAATGTCCAAACCAGCACACAATATAACATGTTGAATAAATGTAATTTTTATAATAATTATTTTACTACTTTTACTTGGTGGGTTTCTGGTACACTTACTCTATGAGAAAATAGATTTTCAGTACTGTTGTACTGAAGATCGAAAAATTCCAATGTTAAATTTATATTTTAGTTGTAATATTTATATAATCACAATCATTTTCTGAGTTTAATTTTGAATATGTCGTGCAGTTTCTTCAATTGTTATATCGCATTGTCAATTCCGTAATTATAGACAAAAGACTAATTGCGTAAGGAACCTGTTGAGACGTAACTTGCGCAATGTGTTTTTTTCTATATAATATATACGGAAAAGGTGTTCAATATATTTAGCACATTAAAATCACATAATATTTAATGATATTAAAACGTCTGTAGCGAAATACGTGCTCGAATCTCTTATTGGTCTAATTTATGTACCTAACGTTTTTTGATTATGTCATTTTTAAGAAATGGTGACGTTAATGTGCTTCAATATATGAATCGGTACGGAAGTGTTTACCCGACTAAATCTGTCATGCAGATGTAGACCTTACAGTGTGGTGACAAGGTCTACTTAGCATTGATAGCCCTCGATGACTCGCGTCATGTTTTCTTAGGCTCATTTCGTAGTACTTGCGCTGATACTAAATTATATATAAATTAGGATCTGTATCGAATCTCAATTATTGAAATAATGATGATATTGCATTTGCAAAAAACCTCAAATGTTAGCTTAGGCTATTTTGGACCATAGTCAGTGTGAGTGCTATGATTATACTTATTTTTTAATCATTTATATTTATTTGTTTATGAGGTATATTTTTTGATAAATCTTAAGCTAAACATAGCTTTTGACAATCAAATTTATCCAGATTTTTTTACTTTGTGATTCGCTACGTGTTATTAACGCGTTTTATTTTAGCCATACTTTATTCGTAAGTTTTTTTAATTGTAAGTTTCGTTACTATAGTCGGTCAAGCAAATCTTGCCAGTAGAAAAAGGCGCCAAATTTAAAAAAAAATGTAGGTGCGAAGGGATATCGTGCCATAGAAAATTTGAATTTCGCGCCATTTTGTACTGACAAGATTTGCTTGACCAGCTATATGTCCCGCGCTGATGCGCCGGGCGGACGCCGTACCTAGAATCCGTTCCAAAGAGCGTTCCCTTATTTATTGGCTTTAATTTATTCGTCCTACGTTAGTAGTTAGACGTTGAGTTAGGTTTAGTTAGTGGCGCGCGCTCGAGTATGTCTCATCGCTGGCGTGCGCGGGGCGGCGACAGGGCAGGCGCCGACAGGCGACAGGCGACCGAGGACCGGCGCGAGCACAACACAGCGCCACGACCACGTGGACGGACACGGACACGGACAAACCTAGTGCTAGTGCTAGTGCACCATAGTGTAGTGACGTTCACTAGTGACGATAACGGTGAGCTACGCCGTAAAGTAGCGAGCCACGGTTCTTCTGACATTCGTATAATATGTTAGTGTATTATTAAAGGACGCGATGTACAGCGTGCCAGGCTGTAAACTTCCCCGAGTGGGATCCGGTGACCGGCTATGATACTACTGAGATATCTAAAGGAATTAAATGTATGTTTTGATTATAGTTACCTTTTAGTACGATATACTCGCTGTTGTGTAAAATCTATTTTATTAATGTTTATACATTGCCCCGATAACTATTTGTTTTCTCTCGAATTAGTTTCTTTCTACCTTATAAAATTTAGAATCTCATTCGATTACTTTTGATCTGAATTTGCAATATTTACTAAAGCTTTTTTGGAATTGAGTATTATTTTAAAAATCATAATATTTTTTTATTAACGTTTATATAAAAGGAATGTTTAACGAAATAATTATCAAACACATCTTACTAAAGTGTTGTATGTAATAAGCATAACGGTTACGTATAAGTGTATTCTAGTTGTTAAGATTAAGATATTGTAAGAGCATTGTTAGAGCATTTACTCAGTGCTATCGTTCGGTCTGGCGATGAATTTACTAGTTAACAGGCGACTGTGTCGCCTTCTACGCTGATTTGTAGTCCTTGGTTGTGGCTTTAATTCCATAAAATAACATTTATTTTGTGATAATTTGGTAGCTTTTCTTGAGGCCTTAACGGAACACGTGACGTAACAGATGGCCCGTTGAAAAATTGTCAATTTACATTTACATTTTATTTAAGTAGTTTTGTAGGATGATCTTCTATTTTGTATAAGGACAAGTAAATTTAATCATATTTTTTAACTTAGATTATAAGGTCTGTTCTAACACTCACTCGATACTATCGAAATGTTTTATATCCACACTGCCATTTAACTTAAATTATTTTTCTTCCCCGAGTCATTTTAATTATATTAGTGTGATAAATTATTGTATTTACTGTAAGTGTACATTTTACATAATATGGTATCCCTAATCCCTTCTAACGTCAAGTAACTAACCAGTTATTTTCGTAACTTGTACTTGGGCAATTTGTTAGAGCAGTTCTCTTCAAGTGCCCATGTTTGCCTAGTTACATATTCGCACACTGAATACATTTTTTTAACAAATGAAAAAAATACTTTGAAGTGTTAAAAACGTTGATATACATATATTATTGCCACATGGTTTCATTTTGCCTGTCCTTTAAAAAAGTTTATTCATTATATCAGTACAATGGTTTGTTTCAGAACCTAGTGTGCATATGAATCTTTGGCAGGCACATGAGTCAAAAGTTGGTAACTTCTTAGTTACCAACTTTAATATAAAATAATTATTTTACTGCAATTGAAAAGGCGAAAAAAAAAATGGAAATCTCTGTATGTTAACTTTATGATACTCGTACGCAAATCTTGGTATTATGTCGTTGTAATCTCTAATATGTAATGTAATTTTACTTGTTTTATCCAGTGCTAAAGAGTCTTAAGACAATGATTCATTATGGGATAAAAGAAACGTCCCGCGGCAAGCCGCACGTCGCCAGCGACGTCAGGTGATGTCTCACAAACAATGCCAATATTCGTACGTCAGGCGATGTTTCCCTATTTGTGATTGTCCCCTAGTGAATTTCTGGCTTATGAGTACAGGTCGATCCACGAAAGCTGGCACGAATGGAATGAACGAAACTTTCATTGTATAAGTGACACCTGTATCTGTATACAGTCAGAGATAGATAGATAATCCGTTTATTTGTTTGCCACAATACACACACAAAATACAAGTAATAAAATGACATAAAGAAACAAATAATACAAAACCAGTCAAGAGAAACACAATTTTTTACAAAATTGCTCATGAAAGAAAAAAAATACATTGAAATACTGTTCCATACATATAAAAATGCTGTGTGCGTCGCAGCAAAACAAAAGGGTTTTTGCTCAGTATTACGCTTCCCCCTTAGGAGAGGTACATATATTCTGCCAGGACCAGATCAGGTCAACCAAGATACAGTGCAAAAGATGAAATATTCAGTTAGTACTCACTTACATAGCCATCATTTTATGGGTTTAAGTGATACACACAGATATTTTCATTCACTCATTCATTCCATTCATGCCATTTTGTGAATCGACTTGTAGAACAATGTAGACTTATTTCAATACAAAGAACTCTGTAAAAGAACACGCAAACATTTAGGTACTGAATAATAAAAAGTGATACAGGTGGAGGGAATGTCAATAAGATTAACTAGAATTTTGTTATGTTCTATTACAGATGTCTTGACGTGTTTATGGTACATATTGTACCTACTCTACGAAGTTGCCCATGTATGACCATATTACAATGTCCATTTTCGTAGCCAAATTACAAGTCATATCAATGAGATTGAATAAAGTACCTAGTGAAGAATGAAATGTTTTCATTTATCTACTTATTGGTCAGCTAAAAAATATTTGCCCTAGACCGCACACAATTCACTGAAAGTGGTAATATTATATTAGTCTCGTAAATAAAGAAGACCGACAACCCCCATACAACGCCGCCTGAATTGTCAATGTTGTATATTTTTACAAATTTCGTTATTGTTACTGACGACAGTTGTAGTCGCAAAAGTAGATTTCAATCATCAATAAAGCATTTTCAGTCCTTAGAAAAGGTTAAAACTAGATGGAGCCATTAAATAAAAATATGCCTAAAATGCTGCAACGATTTTGATAGCATAGGTACGCAGTGCAAGTGTTATTTGTACGTCATAATTGCATAGAAGCTTGACGTTTAAAATAACACTTGCACTGCATGCGTTATCAAAATCGTTGCAGACTTTTCTTGGTCTGACTCTAATATTATGCTTTAATTGTACCTAAGTGCATTTGACAGCGGCCAAAAGTCGGATTACATCAAAGAGTAAAGTATGGATTACACGTTTGGAAGTCATAAATAGTTAAACCAAGAAAAGTCTGCAGCGATTTTGATAGCATACGCAGTGCAAGTGTTATTTTAAACGTCTAATGAAATTATGACGTATAAATAACACTTGCACTGCGTGTGCTATCAAAATCGCTGCAGACTTTTGTTCGTCTAACTCTAGCAGTAGGTGACAGATTTTATATACAATTGGAAAATAGTAAAAAGGCACGTGGTGCTGTATGGAGGTTGTCCGTCTTGAATATTAACTATTCTCTGTTTAAAAATATAGCTTGGGCTGTAGCGTATTTTTCAATAGGCTAAATTAACTGTTTAAAGGTTTAACTGCACTTAAAGAAATAAAACAAAATTAATTATCAAAATAGTTTAATTAGGTACACTTAGTGGAAATGTAAGATTGGAATCGCATAATTTTATTACGGTAACAATGCCAGCATTGGTTTAAAAACACTTGTAACATTATTTAATACCACAGTCTTTCATGTTACACACATTAAAACAAAATGAATCAGTAACATTATGACGATCATTTGAGTTTCATTGGGATATAACATTCTATTATAAATTTCAATGTATTTCAATTACAACTTGATAAGTAGGATTCCTCGACTTACTAAATAAGTATCATTAAGGGTCGGTTGCACCAAACCGTCTGTCGCCGTTTTACCGTTCGCTAAATTTTATTGTATGGAAAGTTTCATAATTCTCTGCTGCTTGACGTTAATCAGTCTGTTAATTGTGGTTGGTGCAACTGGCCCTAAGTATTTGCAACAGTTTATACTTTTCGTTCAACATAAATTTGCCAAACAACACAAAATGAGTCCATACATGGTACAAAATATATTTATGAACATTTTCTCAAGAAATAAGAATCGTACATCTTTTAGAATAACATGTTAATTTAATAGTATGTATATAGTTGTATATTTTTTTGAAACTATATTTTACATCGTATCAAAAAAATAAAAAAAATGTTAACACATCAACACAATACAGAACTTAAGTTGGCCAAGGTCTTGTCGATCAAAAAGTAATTATAATACCATTAAAATTAGTTTTAAAACTAGCCAAAACTAATGAGCCCTAAACTTCGACGCCCGTAACGGCCTTAATGCTTTTGATGAGTCTGGCGTTGGCGTCCTTGTAGTCCACGGGCGCGGCGTTCATCACCGTGGTCTTGAGGCGGGCTTCGTCCTGTGGAGGTAATGTAGATTGGTCAAGTATGTTTTACAACAAAACAGTCGTGAGACAATTCAAATACAGTAGAATCCTGTTATAAAGACGCCCATGAGACCGCTGATATTACGGACGGGAGACGTACTAAACGAACTGACTGACTTACTAAACGGTCCCCTGGGCGTCGTTATAACCGGATTCTACTGTATCTACCTATAATTAAAACGGGGCATTATAAGTTAAAAGTAGTCGATATGTTTCGTTCTACAGGTAACGAGACACGTTATTTAGAGCCGTTCGCGCTGGCTACCGATGCAGGCTTAACTATTCGGCATAAAAAAATGGCCAAGCATGGGTAAAACAGGTGAGCAGGTTTGAGAAAATGGTTTTATTTGTCATTTCAGTTTTTGGAAATTTTGGCGGTTCGTAAGGTCTACATGTCACAGAGTCATTAATATAATGTACCGTAATCTGTGCCTACGTTGCTCCTCAGTTACTTACTGAGTGTGTTCCAACATTTTTATATATATGTACTTTTAAACTAATATCACAACTTCATTCACATTTAAACTATATCACAACTTCATTTACGTGTTATTAGTGTTACTAGTGATGACTTTAAATCGGCATATATATCAACATGTCACAAAATAATAATAATAATAAAACTTATTTTGGAGCACATTCTGGAGCAAAGTAGGCACATTTTACGGTAGTGTACTTACGCTATAAGTCTCCATCTTAGTCCTGAACTTGAACACGAAGGTTCTAAACTTGATGTCCTCAAACACGGCCGAGTAGCCGGCCTTGTCGTACTCGGACATGCGTCCGACGTCGGCGGCGCTCTTGCCTATCATGGCTTCCGCCGCTTCGTTGAAGGCCGTGATGCGCTGGTCGCCGGTCGGGTCGGATACGTTGGCCTGTCAAGTCGTTGCGTTTAGTGTAACACTTCCGAAATAACATTTTGAATTTTCGAGGTACAAATTATTATTATCCGACAAACCCAGAAAACAAATTTATTGAGCCAAATATCAACTGCTTTCTATTTTGACATCTTTATTTTTACGGCAATCTCCTTGTGCCTTTATTTTGATTTCTAGTCTCTCTCAATATCAAACGCACTCTATGTTATGTTTAGGTCATGTAACCTTTCGGAACTTCAACTATGGACAATATTAGATAGTCATATAGGGACAATACTAGTTGCCATCAGATATATCAGAGCGTCCAAGTTGCTCAAGAATATGCACTTTAACGCCTTGATAATAGAGGCTTTATTTGCGACTGTACTATTCGCTAAATAGAAATGAAAATACTACAAATCGGCCCAGTCATGCTTCGTCGTAATCGAAATGCAACTTACCCCCAAAAGCAGCCGGTACTTGTAGTTGGGATATTCTCTGTTGCACTTTTCGCATCTGAACAGTCCATTTTCTTGGTCCACCAGCTTCTTGTTGCACTGTTCCTGAGGACATGCCTTGTACACGGCGTTGTCCGCGAATGTGAACGTCAGGACGCCGAGAAGGCTGTAAGAGACGAGACAATGACATTTACGATTTATCATCATACAGCTGAGATACAGTAGACAGCGCGTACATCATGCGTTAAGTAGGTTGTCAAACGCAACTTTTGACAATTTAGATTTCAGATACCACGAAGCGCATCATGTCGAATAACTCCATCTATTTCCGCTGTTAAACTCGCAGCTACATTATTGTACACTAATAAATCACTAAGACATGAGCTTTGAACCACCTGATTACATTTCTCCGTCGTCTGATTATGCTTGAATCATACCTGTAGTAGTCACCCTTATCGCCAGAGCCCAGCTGCTTCGCTTCGGCTTCAGAGAACGTGATCCATTCGCCGCTACCACCTCCGTAAGCGCCGGATCTGAGATAAAACCATGTGTATCATTTACAAGCACTAGCCCTGAATGCGATGGATAAAAACCGGCCGAGGTTGAACACAGTGGGAGATTAGGGTTTGAATGTTAATAACTTTTAACACAAAAATAGCAGTCTTGAGAAATAAAAATTGTAAAGAGCTATCATTTTATGGTGTCAAAGAGGATATATAGAATAGAGGAGTACTGTCATAGTAAATTTTGTAGCCACCTCTAAACCTCTTCACGCTTAAACCACAGAACCAATTTAGTTGAAATTTGGCATAATGATAGTTTGAGCCCCGGGGAAGGACATAGGATAGTTTTTATGTCGGAAATAACGCCATCTAAACGAGAATAGGCCAAAGGTCAATTAGAATGTATCCATCTAATACGGAGGAATTTACTTTAAAAATACCGAAGTAATTGTGTCTATAATATTTGAAGAGTTCATCATGTCCTGACTTGATGGGATTTGGTGCTAATGTTATAACTTATAAGGTCCACACCTGGCAGAGATGTTGACGATGTCCATGTTAGCGCCGCCGTTGTCGTACCAGCCGCGCAGCTTATGCGCCTCCGGCAAATCTGGGTTCAGCCGGATCATGGTGCTTGCTAGGCAAGATAGGGATTTGCTGCCATTGAATTCCGCTAAGCGAGCCCCCTGTAACGTTTTACGACATAAATATTTTGTTTTAATTATTTGGAATTGCTAGCAATTGGTAGGCATCTAACAATTGACTTCAGCAGTGTGAGCGACCTCAAACTACTTATACTTACAAATGTGAAAAAAGTGATTCAGAATTTCAGACTTCAGTTGTTAGACTTGTTAGTCAGTCAAAGAGTATAGTAAGTATATAGAAAGTGTAGTGTAGACAGACGCATGAAATAACATTATTAACGAATAAGCGTGGTGAAAAGTAATAAGGATGATTCCTGTATTTAAAATAAATTATTTCACACCACGCACGAAATAAAGTACCAGAAAATTATTAGAAAAACACAGCTAGCATATATTTTGACACAGTTACAATTTAATAAATCTGACAGAACTAAGAAAAGTAGGTGATTTGGCCGTGACGTCACTATAGCAGTTTTCTTATAGTTTCCATACTGGATACATACTGGCAAATCATTTTGACAGTTTTTAAAAACACACTGATTTGACTAGTAGGAGAATACCCTATTGTTTTACCTTAGCAGACACAACAGGGTTAGAGCTGCCATCAAAGCTCTCTGCTTCGCCGCCCCACAATGTCAGTGCTACCTGACAACAGAAGATAAATTAGTTTTTTTTTAGTTAGGAAAATAGTGTAGCATCAGTAGGCTTAGCACAGGAACGCCCCGTCTAAAATAACGGTCCTTTTCTAACTATATTAATTGGAGAGGGACGAGCAGTATATCTAGCGGCGCCCCTGTGATAACGCAGATGGCGCTGCAATAGGACCCTACTGGCAGGTGTTTCCAGTAAATTTAAATAGAATAGACGAATTTATACAAGCTCAAAAGATAAACCATAGAATACAGGTAACCAGTCAGACAGAGCCGATTTATATTCAAGCACCCTATGTAAACCATATGCACAAAGACTGGACCATAAAAGTGCTTTTTTGTAATTTGTTAATCTAATATTTATTGATTTTATTATAGTTTGAAGTGTTGTACTTACTGCGCCACCGGTAGAATCAACGAGGGTGACTTCTCTTTTCTTGAGAAGCTTGCCTGTGCTTCTAGCGGTGAGTTCTTGAACATCCGAGGCAGCGCGGCATACGCCGATCACGTCTACAACATTACAATACATGATATATTATGGATTTCGTAACTTAATTTTATTGTCACAGTTTTTTTAGGTGTTTAAATTTTACTTTAGAAATATTTATAATATTCGGACGCCTTAATTATTTTTAACTATACCACTGTTTTGTTTGGCTAACAGCGTTTCAACTCTTTATTACCCTTCCCTTATTCCCTTCTTGAAAAAAAAGGACAGATGGAAGTCGCTTTCGTAACATCTAGTGCGCACCCTAAAAAACTAGGCTTGGAAATCAAACATTACTACATGAAAACGAGCAATAATACGCACCAGCATCAACTAATCATTCTTGCAATGCAAAGTTGCAAATTGTCTAACAATATTTAGCTAAATGTATCGTTTGAGCACTAACCACGGACGAAGTCGTATTTGATTTCTGGCACCGAGTAGGCGTTCTCCATGCATTTGAAGATGAGTGACGGCTGTGAACTTCATCTTGTTGTCGTTCTTTAGGCTGGTGTATGTAAACCTTGTTTATATTCACTTACCGAGTAAGGAATCTGTATTCTTGTTTCCAATCTCATTGATGGGTACAAAGTCGTATTTGATGGTTGGCACCGAAGACGCGTCCTCCATGCACTCGGAGATGACTGTGTCAGAGGAGAATGACATCTCATAGTCGTTCTTCAGACTCGTGAATTGCTTGTTGGCAGTCTTCAGCTGGCATCGACTTATGTAGTATACTTTGTCGACCTGAAACAATTGTTATATTATAATTAGTATCTATTGATTGACAAGAGTGAATCGCCTCCGCTTTAGTCCTGGTCATATTCCAAATCTAGCTTTATGCTCTTACTCTTTTAAATCTATTTTAGGCCACGAACTTAAATCGGTTATAATAATTCGAAAACCGTGCAACTTTTACTAAGGTCATGTTAAGCTGATTTGGATTCTCTTAGGGTGTCCTATACCTCCCGTGTCAGTTTGACGTGTCATTTTTGGGAGATCTTGTATATGTATTTTGTAGGAAATTTTATACAGATTATTTACGTACGAGACTATTTTTTGCTGTGGGTTTTGGTGTGGGTGTGTGTGTGTGTGTGTGTTTACGAGTTATTTACGAAAAACTAAAAAAAACGACCTTAGAACAAATTATAAGTAACTCTCTTTACTTTAATAAATTCTGAAATATTGATCCTAGGGAAAGAGTGTACTAAGTATATTGTCTTCGGTTACCGCGATAAGTACTCATGAAATAAAACTATGAAAACGGTATTGTGTGTAATAAATCTTTTTTGAAGAAAATTTTATGTAGATTACTTTAGAACATTTTTTGCTCGGTCCACCATTTATTTACAAAAAACTATAAAAAGGGACCCTAAACCTACATATTTATTCATACTAATATTATAAATGCGAAAGTCTGTCTGTCTGTGTGTTACCTCTTCACACTTAAACTGTTGAACTGATTTAGTTGAAATTTGGCATAGAGATAGTTTGAGTCCCGGGGAAGGATATAGGATAGTTTTTATGTCGGAAATCATCCCTAAAGAGAGTTTTGGGTAAAATTAAGAGATTTAATGAGTTGCCTGATAATTGATGTCAAGCAATTAAGCTATGCCTAAATTGAATTATCGGGGAACAATCGGACGAAGTCGCGGGCAAAAGTATTTTATATAATATCTACTTGTATGGTGACCTTACCTGCAGCATGTCGTAGAACCGGTCAACCTCATTTCGGAAGGCGGTGGCGCGGATCTCGCCACTCTCGTCGCACAGGTCCATGCTGAAGAGTTTGCCTTCACCTTTAGCGTTGCTCCATGTGCGGATAGGAGACTTGCTCATCACGCGCGCTTTGATCACCCATCTAAAATAAAAGGAATTTATAATACCTATATGTTAGAATAACAATAGTCATGTGTGAGACATACAATAATAATCTGCCCTAACTTGGACCACACTTTTAACATATGTTACCTATTTCGGATCACTATCAAATTTACCTTATCGCTAAAGGACAATATAGCTGAAATGTCTGGATTGTGTTATGTCTTTGTAACTATATAGACATGAATGCTAAATGCCTCTTTGGCAAAATACCATCTTTCCGTGTTTTACACTGTCTAAACCTTCTGTGGTCTAATACAAACATTTCAATGCCAAAATTAGCTAAATCGGTCCAGCGGTTCTCGAGTTCTCAAGACTAATAAACGCATTTTATTTATGTTTTTATTTGATGACGTTTTGCTATTAACACGTTCTGTGTTTATGTCAATTAACTAATTTCACTTTCGGCTCATTAGATATTCAAATCATATGGACTATTTATATTTTCAGACGTTTGGCTACTTATTCATTCTAATTCTTAGCCATCCAGCTAAGCTGTCTTTTTGCTGACTGAGTAGAATTACTTCCATGCAGTCGCAGCTGAATTGACTATATGCTGACTGTGTATTTAAATTTTATGTCATCTAGCTGAAATGGTTGTTTAACGATAAGGTCAATTTGATAGTGACCCCCTATTTCTAATATTATGACTTAATAATCTTAATATATGACTTATATGAGGCCAATAATAAAGTAAGTATTATGTTGTAAAGTTGTAATAAATAACTATTGATTACTTACTTGAGAATTGGAAAACTACAATACATTGAGACTGTACCAGACGTACCAGTATCAGTAGTGTAGCTCAGGCAAAAATTGATTGTTTATAGCATTGATACTAACATATATGTTTATTAGCATTAATGCTAACCTACATGTTTATTAGCATTGATGCTAATGTATATGTTTATTTTTATAACTTGAAACAGATGGTGATGGATGATATTGTATTTTTTACCCCAAAATAACCCTATTGTATTTTGCAAATAATGTACTGTATACATAATTCATGGAAATAAACACTTCCCCTATACTTTCATATAATTATATGTTGATGATATTTACTTGTTCTGATAAGGGCTGAGACTTGAAATAGGATGTGTCATCTGTGAAGACAGCATGCTGGAATCCATAGACGGTGCCGCCATTGGCTTAGATACAGCCATGGGAGCCGGGGCAGGTGCTGGCCGTGGGACAGGCTGCATAGTCGGCTGTGGGGCAGATGCTGCACTGTCTTCCGTCCAGGTCTGAGGGTTGCCAAGCTTCTTGCCTACTTCTGACCCTGGGGTCAGTATAGTCAAGTCTAGGATGATCATGACTCTTCTGAAATTTAAACAGCAAAAGTTGCAGAACCAAACTAATGGCATTGTAAAGTACCAGCTACAAATAAATTAAGGATGAAGAATAGAATTTATTATGTATAGGGTTTCACATGCAAAAGTAACTTTTGAAATGCATATCATATAGGACTTGTATGTGTTCTAAATAAATAAATAAAAACTTATATCTACTTCAATAGACTTATGTATTTGAAACTTGGGGACTTACAAATAAGCAGCACCAAAAACTTAATGTGTGTCAAAAACATATGGAAAGAAGCAAATTTTTATATGAAACTTAGAGACAGACTCAAATTGTCCATAATCAAGGCCAAATCAAATAATAAAAAAAACAAAAGTGGCGCCGGACAGGCCACATGATGAGAGAAATCCTGGATAAGTGGACAAAGGACCTTCTCCTCTCTCTTCTGGTTCTCTAGATATGATAAAAAACCGGCCAAGTGCGAGTCGGACTCGCCCACCGAGGGTTCCGTACTTTTTAGTATTTGTTGTTATAGCAGCAACAGAAATACATCATCTGTGAAAGTTTCAACTGTCTAGCTACCACGGTTCATGAGATACAGCCTGGTGACAGACGGACAGCGGAGTCTTAGTAATAGGGTCCCATTTTTACCCTTTGGGTACGGAACACTAAAAAAAGTGGTCCATAAAAGTTTAGATGGTCAAATGATGCTTACTTTTCTCCTTTCCCCGTATTCTTCAGCAAAGACGTGACAAACCGGTCAATCTGCACAACGGAATAGTCAGACAGTTCCCCAGTGATCAGCTTGTCGTTAAGCTGCGTCGCAAGCATGGCGAAGCTGTGCGAGTGCTTGCCGTCCGACACCAGCAGCCGGAACCTTTCGTTCGCACCACTACCTTGAATCTTCTTGCTACCTAGCACTTGCATTATTGGTTTGTCATAGTGGCCGCCATTCATAATAACCTACAAAAACAATAAATATATAGTTAAACTATTGAACTTAAGGAATTTAGTAGCAAAATCATAATTCTACGATAAATACCTCAAGGGATCCTTGCGAGAGTTGGTTACTCATTTTTGAACAATTGTATTAATCACTCCTACAATGTTGCACAATAAAGTTAAAGTCTATTATAGATATCAATGATCATTGATTAATTTTGAAAGAACTTAGTACAAAAATAGAACAAAAGAAGGTGTAATAATGATTTTAATCGAAAAACATCCACCGCCGCTTAAGGTATTCTACAATACTTCGCGCGATTTTGATAAATTTGACAGCTGTCAATGTCACCGCATGCCTTTGGTCGTTGTGCTTCGTTCAGGAATTATCAAAAAATATTTATGGATACTTGCACTTTGTGCATGTTGCCGGGGCAATTTTAAAAGCAAGTAAAATGGGGTTGGCATCTGTCAAAGGTTTGCAGAGATGGCGCCATCATAGCTTGCCCCTTTTTCTATGCTTTAGGGCATTAAAAAAACAAAAATATGACACAATTCTAGGGATTGACAGCATTGAGACTATATAAAGGAGCTAAATCTCTATGTATGAAAAGTGTCCATCAAAACACAGTAATTAGGCGGCGCCACCATACACCGAAATACTACCAAAAACAACCTACGTAATTTGGTCGGGTTATTTGTTGCCTTATATGGTTCATGTTATACTCATGTCCCAGAGCCTAACTAGCGCCACCGGAGAGATTAGGAACTATTATTTACAGCTGAAAGCTGGTCACTTTTGCAATAGTTCTACCATAAGAGATTGTCGTCCTTTCTATACCGTCCATAATTAACAGGGCAAGCTATGCAGGCGCCATCTACTAATTATTTTGACCGGCCAACCCCATTACACGGTGTGGGTTACGGACATTTGCAAGTAACTGGATCAAATAAAGCTGAGTAAAGACTCCCGAGTAAAGCCTCGTGTTAGGCTGCGTTTCCACCAAAGATGTGCGAGGATGCGTTGTTAGAGGAGAGGGATGTTTGGAACTAATGGAATCACTTCATATGTTTTTCTCGCCCAGTTTTGTAGTGATCAAAGAATATAATACGTAGATTACGTGAGTCTATTGGTTCTTAAGAGGAAAGGGGACGGCCGTTTCTCCAAACAAACGTAGTCCCCATTTTCCTCTCTGGGTATTGACATTACGGAAAATATTTTTACATAATTGGATGTATATTAACCACCTACGTTTGACTTTTTTCGACTTTTTGATTATGGTAAAAAAATGGAAGGAAATACAGATTTCATACAAATTTTTATATGCTTCTGTTATATTATAATAATAAGAAAAAAAATTAAACGTAGGGGTTTACCTATGCGTCCGGCGGACTGATAATCAGTGGGCTCCTTAAGGAGTAGAAAGGGTTACACATATTAATTATAATTAATATAATTATATACCGATTAGGGGAAATCCAAAAATTTTATGGTTTATTCATAATTATTTTTATTAACAAAACAAATTATTTCACTATTATTTTATAAGCAACAATTAATATCACATCACAGCATGTTACATAGGCAGGTAACTAAATTAACATCACATCACATGGTTCCCGCGAAAAACGAAGGAAAGGTGGAAATCCTTATCGATTATTATTACGTGCGGTAGTTTTTGTTAGGATAAACTACTTACCCTAAATTCGGTCACCACTAAATCTGTGGAAATAAACCAAGTAAGTTGGCTAATAATATTAAGGACGGTGACTGAGTGGTGACTGACTTTACAAAAGGTTACAGTGGAAACGAGGGCTTACGTTATAGTCACCCGTCATTATTATAACAAGAATTTTAGGCTACCAAAGTGAATATATAGTTTGCATAATTAGCCAACCTTAGTAATAATATTATATAAAGCGAATATTACATAAATTTCCTCAAATATGGGGCCATTGCGTGGGCCGTGGTCAATGGCCCCACCATTGCGTAAGCACGCATATTTTGATATATGATAATATGATAATAATATTAACATGATAACATGATAATAATATTATAATTAAAGCCCTTATTTCTGCATTCTGCATCTGTGCTGCTCTTTAACTACCTATGTTTGAGATCCCATATCCATAAAGGATACAATTATACCCAGATACAATTCAACTAATTTTGTAAAATGCATCGAAAATATGCACTTCATAAAATGGAGGCTTATTTGGCAAACCATTCTGTGCAGGTAGGTATGCAATACGAGTACAAACATATGTACAATAACATTATGAAAATTATGGTTAGTACCTATTATTAAATATAAAATACAATATAATGAGACAACATGCATAGATATAAACTTCATAAATGTATACAGTATAAAAAGACTCTGACAAAGTGGTGCAAAAATATTGTTCTTTACATATTTAGACAGCTGAATAATATGCGTTTATTATGCCATCAAGTTCTAAGAATTAACAATCTAGTTACCTATACAGGTATAGTCCGTCCGTTTTTCTAAGATCAAGCACGCTATAGTAAATGGTATGGCGCACTTGATCTTAGAAAACGGATAGCCTATACCACAATACAGAGGTAGTGCATAATTGTTTTCCGTCGTATTTTCTTGGAAACGTTCGTATAAATTTGTCATGCTCTTCAGTCAACTACTTTTTGTACCGAGACTGACTGAAATAGCAACACACGTTCGTACGTTTCCGTGAAAATACGACGGAAAATAATTATGTACGCTCATGACGCCGCGTAGCGTCATCTAATTCAGCTAACCAAATTTCCCCTACAATATAATGCACCACGGTACGTTTTATTATTCCTTTAGCTATGAACTATCATAATAGCAGTTCTGAGTACATTTTTGTATGTAGTAGTTTTTTTTTACTGTACGTGTAAGTACAAAAGTTTACCAGCTATAATACAACTCAGTATTTTAGAGGCTATTTATAACAATATCTTATTATTTTGTAATATAATTTACAGGGAGAGAAGGATTAAAAAAATATTTTTAATGAAATAAGTGGAAAGACATCAGCATCAGCTTAACACCAGGCGGGCCGTATGCTTGTGTGCCACCGACGTAGTATAAAAAAAAAACTTCGCGCTTGCATACATTGGCACGTCTAGTTTTCTAGCCGCAATGTCACCGGCATCACCACACAGGAAAGCCATTATACCAGTTACACCTACCGACCATTTTGGTTGAGATATCTCATCTATAAAGGAATGGGTGTTTATTTTTGAGCAAGCAAGCGCTCTGTTACAGCTTAGACAAAAATGCTTTTGTATGCCTGTCCAGCTGTTTGTCTGACTCCGATTCTCGTAAAAAATGTTGTTCGATAATAATATGGATTTGTCGATTTAGTTTTTAAGAATTATTTTAAGTGGTGAGCCATGGGGGTTCGCGAGGTCTACAGCTCACAGAACCACTAGTTTTATTATGTTTAGTTGAATTAATTATGGTAGGTATTAGAAACCGTCGATGCTGCCAACTCTCCGCTTGTCCGTGTTGGGTACAAGGTAGCCGTCTCCGTCCCGCTGGGCGCCCACCATGGCTGCGAAGCCGGCGGTCCGGCCAAGCTCCGTCGTTGAGTGGTTCTTCGCTCGGAGCGCTTTTATTATGTCCTGCGAAAAACAATTTAGTATTAGGTACGTTCAATCTCTGATACTAAGAAGTATGTACACACCGGCAAGCAAATGTTATATAACAAAGCGAGCGAAAATATAGGTTAAAATCTTATGTGTGGATGTAGAGCCATATAAACGATACATATATTTGCGCGGTTTCTTGTGCAGAATTTTATAAACATTTTCGGAGATATAGGTTATTCCCGTCTATCACTACAGCCATATAATCGTCGAAAGTACAGTCGCGGAGTGCTTTTACTAACTTATCATCTAGGCTAGCTACGTATTATTATCTCATTGAATCGCTTACGTGTTGATTTGCAACTTGGCAACTTGGTACTGTTGTAATTTAAAACTAACTGATACTGGTACTGGTACTTGGTACTGTTGATTTGATTTACAGTTTGACGTACAGTTAGGTGCCGCTAACGTTACTCACTTTTCAGAGAGCGCTATAATTTAAGGTACTCACCTGAGAGGATATCAATACGGTTATATTTTATTATTATTATTGTAACGTTAGCAATTTTTTTTTTTTTTTTTTTTTTTTTTATGAAATAGGAGGCAAACGAGCAGACGGATCACCTGATGGAAAGCGATTACCGCCGCCCATGGACACCCGCAACACCAGAGGGGTTGTAAGTGCGTTGCCGGCCTTTAAGATGGGAATACGCTCTTTTCTTGAAGGTTTGAAGGTCATATCGGTCCGGAAATACCGCAGGCGACAGTTCATTCCACAGTTTAGCTGTGCGAGGCAGGAAGTTTCTAGAGAAACGCACAGTTGAGGACTGCCAACCATCTAAGTGATGAGGATGGTAATGTTTTCGCGTAGGGCGATGGCGAAAAGAAGCTGCAGGGATTAATCCGAACAATTCCTCGGAGCACTCCCCGTTATACACGCGATAGAAAATGCAGAGCGAGGCCACATCTCTACGCAGCGCCAAGGAGTCAAGCCGTTCCGAAGTACGCTGGCAGTCGACAATTCGAGTCGCTCTTCGCTGGATGCGGTCCAGAGGGAGAAGCTGGTATTGGGGTGCCCCTGCCCATAGATGAGAACAGTATTCCATGTGTGGGCGAAGAAGCAATAAGGTTTTCTCAATAAATTATAATATAGTTCCTTATATCATTATTGTTTACAGAATGAAAAAGAAGATAAATTATATAGTTCGTTTTTTTAGCATTAGAAAAAAGGCAAACAATCTTGACGTGTCTTTTTATTGAATAATATTGAAAAACGGTTTTTAAAAATTAGTTTATATAACTAATGAAAGCAAAAGAATGTAAAAGATCGTATATGATTTATAATTGTAACATATTTGCTGTGACTTATTTTTCAAACGTGATTTTTAATAAAAAGACACGTCAAGATCGCTTACCTTACCTTCTTCTAATGCTAAAAATAAAGATCATGTAATAACCTTCTTATTCTCATGCGCAATTATCCTCGGTGAAAAGAGGTGTCATAACATGAACATTTTATCACTTATTGTTAGTCAGCAATTACAATGCGATTTTCCTATTCATATTATAACAATGCCTTATTGTTGGTTATCGCAATAGTCGTAACGTAACACATGCCGATACACTATTATCCACTTACACGTAGTGCTATTGGTAATTTTAGAGATGAGTTAAGTAAAGACTGCTAATATCCAATAGACTGTGTTGGGTGCCTCGGGTAGCCTAAAAATAAACAGTTCATCATCATATCAGCCAAAGGACGTCCACTGCTGGACCTATGTCCAGGAGGCCTATGCCTCCCCCAAAAAGTGCCACAATGACCGGTCTTGCGCCACCCGCATCCAGCGGACTCCCGCGATCTTTACCAGGTCATCAGTCAACCTTGTGGGGGGTCTACCCACGCTGCGCCTTCCGGTACGTGGTCGCCACTCGAAAACCTTTCCGCCCCAATGACCATCGGTTCTACGTGCAATGTGCCCCGCCCACTGCCACTTAAGTTTAGCGATTCGGAGGGCTACATCGGTTACTTTGGTTCTGCTGCGGATGGCCTCATTTTTGATGCGATCATGCAGAGAGGCTCCCAATCATAGCCCTCTCCATTGCCCTTTGGGTGACTTTGAGCCTTCTTATGAGGCACACAGTAAGCGGCCACGTTTCAGTTCCATATGTCATCACTGGCAACACACACTAATAAATAATTACTTTACTGTAATGAAATCTCAATACCTTGTTATAAGAGCTTAGGTCCTTCAAAAACAAAGAACATCTCTATTAGTAAGAGAGTAGGTCCCTCCATTGAATGCACTCAATATTATATTAAAATTTAAATTAAGTTCTAGTACGTAATACTCGTTATTCCTACATCCAACCCTAAGGTTTACTGGAAGAGATCGCTTACAGCGATAAGACCGAATGTTGCTACTTTTATTTAAATTGTAGATCTATTTTTGAATTTGTTTTCTTTTGTGGTGCAACAAAGTATATTTACTATTTACCTCGTCTCTGACAACACCAACTGTATCAGTCCCACATGACAGTACATTGTACTGTTATGTGGGACTGATACACTGTACTGGGTACAATGACACAATATGAGCATTTTTCGCCTTTATTACAAATCGAAACGGGGTATTATTTATGTTGCTAAGGTCACTAGGTTACTAGGTCATACAAATTGTATTAACTAACGTAGCTACCTAATCCCTCTTTCCTGATTCTGACGTCTGAGGCATATATTACATATGTAGATTGTTAGAGCAATAGCAATGGGGACGCATGAATCATGAACCGTGTCTGTTTAAAAGGTCCCGACCTAGGCCTACTTGTTAAAAAAAAGAATTAATGTCGCGACGGCCACCTTGATCGTTGACATACTCGTAGATAGAGTCGATTGCGATCTTAGGTAAGACAGACACCTACGTTGTTTTGCTTGGATGCCTTTGTATTGTATAGTAGTTTCAATTAAATACAATAAAGAATGCTATTTACATGACAGCATAGATTAGTAAATTAATCAAGATAGGTACATACAACGCCACGTACCTTGCATCTTACTTTTGTGTCTTATGCCTGTGCCAGAGGGGAGTCCAATTTTAAGTTTAGAAGTTAAGTATAAATAAAATGTCACTTTTAATGCTAAAATGTTATAAATAGCGCCACCCACAACAATGAGGAGATTGATTATGCACGCGGTTGGCACCCGAGGCTATCAGCAGTATGGTATTCTTTAGGTGCTGATTCCAGATAGGGTCTACACCACTAACCGATAGCTAAATGCATACGATTTGCGATTCATTACGGCTTTTAATCGAGCGATTGAAATCGTTGCACCTACTTAGCCGGCAATTATCTAAAATCACATGATTTGTTGCAAGTTGCAAGGTCTGTAAATGCCTTTACCTAATAGTATTGTTAGTCGGACAAGGTGAATAAATTTGATATTTACCGCATCGAAATCATGTTCATGTTCAACTTCCATGGGCATGAGCTGATGATGGAGGCGTGGCCGGTTCATGACTTCAGGGAGCGAGCTGCCCTCGAGGATGGTGTTTATCACCGTCTGAAACAGGATAAAGTGATATCATTAGATATTATAGTTCCCATTATTTTACTACGTGATATAGGTATTGTACAGGCATAGCAAAATTTCTTTACTCAGATTATTAGCAATCCAGCTAGATTTCAACTCAACCAAAATCAACTCTCCCTCGCTGTTTCACGTGTGTTGTCAGCACGATGCTGAGCACTATGGAACTCAGAGGCTGTAGCCCCAGCGCTAGCATGGTTAGTCACTTACCATCGCAACTTGGGTCGTGATCTTGGTTCCGCCGGCGGCTCCCAACACCAGATCAACTTCCCCTCGCTGGTTGAGCACGACGCTGGGCACCATGGAACTCAGGGGCTGCAGACCCGGCGCTAACATGTTGGCGGGCGACGGCGGCATGCCGTACGCCGACTCGAGGTTTGGGATCGCGAAGTCGTCCATCTCGTTGTTCAGCATTATGCCGAGGCTTGTTGAACGGCGCTGGCTGCCCCAACTGTATAGGAGAAATGCTTTATTAGATATTTTTCGTCTGTTTGGACACTTAAGGGATCAACTCTGTGTCTGCTTGTCTGCCAGCCATACTCAGAAGAGTATTTGTGGTGTATCTTTTTATCGAAATGTTCCTTTTTTTTAACTCTGTATGAAGATCTACGGCATGCAGAGGTCCCTCCCTCGAAGAGGGCTCCATATAATGGCTCCAGTTTTTTGATGTGTAAGTTTAAAGTTACTCTTATAAGGCGTTCTAACTCTAATGACGATCTGCGCAGTGCCGTAACACGAATAGCGCGCCGTAGTGCCTCTAGTCTTGTGTGTGTCACTCATATAATTTAACTCATAACCGATATATACGCACCGTAGGTTCAACGCCAAAAACCGATTAATCGGTCATAGACCACAGAGTAAAGTACCATAAAGTTCAATTTCAGCAGTAGTAGTACTATTAGTTATTCTGTGATTTCAGTTTTGATACTTCGGTCACAGAATAACTAATAGATTCGGTGACGTGCTGACGTGGCGTCTGGATGACTGCTTTTGTGTTTGACACGGCGTCGAAAGAGTTAATAGTGCTCGTGGCAGCGACAGCGCCGCCGTCAGGCGCTCTAACCTATAATATAACGACGATCTGCGCCGTGCCGTGGTCATCGGCGCCCTCGAACAGCGCGCCGTATAGTGCCTCTAGTCTTGCATTTGTCACTCATTAATGATATAACTCACATGTAGTTAATGGTGCTCGTGGCAGCGACGGCGCTACCGTCAGGAGCTATGACGACGATCTGCGCCGTGCCGTGGTCGTCAGCGCCCTCGAACAGCGCGCCGTAGTGCCGCCAGTCGTTGAAGGTGTGCTCGTCGTCCACTTGGTCGCGGAAGGCGCGGGCCCAGTCGGCGTCGGATAGGTTGCGCTCCAGCTGACATAGATACCAGTTTATTTTATGTTATGCATATCTCTGTCGTTCGGAGTCAATGTACCTATTAACGAAGTTGAGAACTTCTTTGAGAAAAGAATGAACATCTTTGAGGCAAGTACCTAATACATATCTTTGGTATTATATGACCAATATTTGACCAGATATACAAAATACACAAAAGTTGAGATTCTCAGTAAATACCTAAATAGTTTATATAATTTGACCAAAAATAATAATGTACCTGATATAATTATTCCTGTGAAATGTGACTATATTTTGTGTAAGTAATGTTCTATTTATAAAATAATAATAATGTGCTGACATGTAAAATACTTCTGTTTTATCAATAAAAGTTTTATTGATTGATTGATATAGTCCTCCTTATGTAGGATATACCTATGCCTACAAATCACCATATCTAACTAAGTAGGTATTCACGTAGAAATACCGACGCGTAAAAAATATATTTATAGGTACTTAAGTAGTTTCTTAAATCTGTCGTTTCTAATTAAAGTGGAACTAACAAAGCAATCCATGAATAATCAAACAATTCACGAAGGTTGGAGATTTAAATACTATACTCAGAAAACAAAAACCTACTTACTACGTCATCTCTGTATCAAATATTTTTTGTATTTTACCTCAGTGACGGAGTACGTGAGGTCGGATCGTGAAGCGTCCCCGAGGCCGGTGCGCTTGGCGTACGCGTACTTGAAGGCCTCGATGACGCGGTGATAGTAGAGGCCGGAGGCCCGCGGCGCGGCCTCGCCGCCGACCCACCCGGCCAGCATGTTGAGGATGAAAGCCAGCACGGAGCCGGAGCCGGGCAGCGGCACCGAGTACAGCGTGTGCTGATCGGACAACTTCACCGATATTGGCTCTTGCCACTCCACCCTACGGACAGACCAATGTAAATTAAATTGTCATAAAAAAAATAGAAATGAACGTCGAACTAATATAGATTGGATTGCATTATCATTCATCACAACAGGGTTTAATGGTTGCCGTTGAAATGCCACCATGCTCATTCTCATTAAACAGCTATACTTCAATAGGGAATATTACGCGAAACTCTGCGTAGGTGGCGCCACTACCACAATCTGAGGGACTATAGCGAAACAAGAAAATCGAAATTTCGCTATCTCTGTCACTCTTGCATATTCGAGCGTCTTGTCAAAACTTGTCAAAAACCCGTTAAAAGTACAGTATTAACAGTGTGTATAAGTATAGAGTAACTTATTTTACTAAAAAGGCTAGTCCTGCACTCTGGTGGCAGAACATTGCAGTAATATCCCCTATTCATACCACGATAAAAAAAGGACTCGTATTTCGATTTCGATTCTAAGAACTTAAGGGGGCGATTAGGGATTTAAGTTATTATACTGGTACCTGTATTGCCTCATGTCCTCCTCCGTGATAATGCCGCCGAAGCTCTCGATGTCGCGGACGAGCGCGGCGGTGAGCGAGCCGTTGTGCATCGCCCCCGGACCCTCCTCCGCGATCACGTCCAGCGTCCTCGCCAGCGTCGGCTCCATTATAATGTCGCCCTCTTTGTACACTTCGTTCGTCGCTGGATTCACGTACAACTCGCTGTGAGAGGAAAACACTTAGGTCACAACAAATTGGCTCAAAAGGAAAAACGGAACACTTATTAGGATCACTCGTGCGTCTGTCTGTCTGTCCGTCTGCCACAGCCTATTTTCTCCGAAAGTACTGGATCAATTAAGTTGAAATTTGGTATATATATGTCAGTTTGTGACTCAAAGACGGACCTGTAACGTAAATAAATGAAAGTACTGAAAGTACTTTCCCCGAAAGTACTGGGTCTAGAATAAAAAAAAAAAAACAAAATAGTACTTCACCTATTAGATGACGGGAAAAAGCTATTAGAAATGTGCAGTCTTACTTAGTTTTCGATCCAACCCGGGTTTCTTAAAGACATTTCAGTCACGTTTCACATAAAAAAATACATTGTTAAAAATGAACCCTTGGAACGCGAGTCCGACTCGCACTTGGCCGGTTTTTTTGGATTGGATTCCCCAGACAATAAGGAACCCTTATAGTTCCGCTATGTCTGTTTGTCTGTCCCTCCATTCGCTGCGTACTTTA
Source organism: Cydia strobilella (assembly GCF_947568885.1). Taxonomy (NCBI): domain Eukaryota; kingdom Metazoa; phylum Arthropoda; class Insecta; order Lepidoptera; family Tortricidae; genus Cydia; species Cydia strobilella. Next base: position 8,132,443 of record NC_086052.1, read on the forward strand.
GAGACTATTAGACTATTAGATAATGCTACAAAGCGGTGTGTTGTTGTAGGTATATGGAATGGACTAGACATGCCAAAATAAATAATTTGGACTTATCGTCCATTTGACTTATCGTTAGCGATATTACGATTGAGAAAGCGTGTGTGATGATAACTTCAGGGTTCAGGTAGATGGTAGGTACATTATTGCCTAATTGCCTATAAGTACAATTGTCTCTCGATCCCTGGCCACTCGATGGTGTATCTGACGGAGCTCGGCTTTTGACGCATCCGCGCGCCTGCAAGTTGTCTCACCTCATGGATGGCTGCGCCTTGATCCTGTCGCTGTAGGTCCCCAGCACTCGGCCCATGTACTCGGTCACTCGGTGGCCCTTCCGGCAAAGCTCGGCTGTTGGACGGACCAGCTCCGCCCAGGGCAAGCGGCCGTATTCTCGATATAATTCGCCGTAGCTGAAAAATCACACTTTATAAGTGGACTGCGTTATGGAATAACGAACTAAGCGACAAAATCGAAAAAAGTTATTAATGCAGGCCGAATCTGGGTATGAAAATCTATGTGCTCGACTATTTCTGTGATCAAAAATCTTGTTTATAGCCTTATTATAAGGGGCAGAATCAAGCGACACATCAAAATATGTTAGGGCCTCCTATGCACTAACTCGATCGTTACGTAAACAAGAATTAAGCGCCAGTTACTTTTATTATAATAACAATACATTGAGACATATTTCAAAATATTTAGATCAATACGGTTTCACATGTCGCCAAAAGCGACTAAAAATAATAGTAAGTGAAACCGTATTGATCTAAATATTACGAATTAAACGCCTAAAATCTGTCGTTAATTCTTTTAGTTTCAATGTTTTATAAACGCAATATCGATTTAACCGTCTCCACATCATCCACATGTGTCGTTTAATTTGTTATAACATTATCTCACATCGTACTATCTTTCACTTCCGCACCTCAAACAAATTGCATTAAAAGTATCAAGCGACTATATGTCGCATAGTACGTTACTACGAAATAAATTACCATCTTCGTAGATTTATATTTAGTGTAAAAAGAATTAAGCGGAAAAACGCTAATAATTTCAAAACTTTAAAAGGTATAGTGTTTTTAGGGTTCCGTATCCAAATGGTAAAAACGGGACCCTATTACTAAGACTCCGCTGTCCGTCCGTCCGTCTGTCCGTCTGTCACCAGGCTGTATCTCATGAATCATGATAGCTAGACAGTTGAAATTTTCACAGAATTCATGTATTTCTGTTGCCACTATAACGACAAATACTAAATACAGAATGAAATAAATATTTAAGTGGGGTCCCTGGGGCTCCGGAGCCCCACTGTGGGGCTCCGGAACCCTTCGTGCGCGAGTCCGACCCGCACTTGGCCGGTTTTGTTTTACTGATATACAATTTATAAACACTTTTACAGGTTCACATTAAAAAGCTGAACATTTTACTTCAAAAATTCACTCACAACAACCAATTCAAATTTCAAAACTTTCCAACTCATTTTCTCGGTTTCAACTGATAGTCGCTTGATCGCTTATTCCATAACGCTGTCCAAGTAAAAGTTCAGCTCTGTTTTTACAGAGTGAACGCGCCTGGATTTAACGTCTCATCTTTAACTGTTGTATCTACGTATTATCTATGACAAGGCACAGGCTGACATGTTCACCTAGAGTGTCCAAAGCCTCAATAAAAACCAGATAAAAAAAGGCTTACACACGGTTAGGTACATTAGAGATAACAACGAGGTGTAAACTGAAAATCTAATGTGGATGAAAAATTCAAACCTATTGTTAATTATTTCTTTGATGTTTTCAAAATACAAGATTTTTGGAATATTAACCTATACGTAGTTCTTTCATCAAATTTTATCGGTTTCAATCGTCATTCCTTACGGCAATTTAATCTTAATCTCGTTACCTACTTAACTACATACCTATTTGTAGGAATCTAAATCCTAAATGAGATGAAGACGTTCGATAGATCAAGGCCGTTTTAAATGTCCTAACGTGGGCAACGTGGCTCATACGGGTATTTAATCGATCTACGCGGCCAAAAGTCAATTTTACTAAATAATTGACAGGTAAAGCTAAGACAAAGAAAGTACTGCAGCGAGTACAAAACGCATGTGCACGGTTTTGTTTCCCTGTCCCACGACGAGCTCTTGTTTCGCCGTTTCTAAACCAGCACGATCTCCTAAACATGAATTCACGTAGACATCTGCACTTTTCCACATTGTTGCTTGGAGTCACAAAAAATAAAGAACCCTCGTACATATACGAAAACCCTCGTACATATCTCTCGGCGCGCCATAAGACACGCATCACGACTCACATTCCCTCCACATCGCACGGTTGCTTTCCGTGGCAGCTTTCGTTTCGCTGCCACCAAGTGTTGGAATTATTTGCCACCACCAGTACGTAATTCTAAAACCGTGTCCACCTTTAAAATTCATCTCCGTAAATTCATACTGGCTAAGCAAAAATGCAACACTTGGGCAACCGTGCACAGTCACACACAAATCGCATATACATTTACATACATACACACAACAATCAGAAGACTTAGGTATAGGCTAATTTTAATTAAGTAATTAAATTGTTAATTGTATTTAATTTTAAGCTTTCCCTTCTTTTTTTTACATTGTATTCCATTTAAAACCTATTTACTGAGTGCCACCTAGTCCATCTACTGGGCCTTACTGAAAATCAGCGTCGCGGAGTGTGCGATGTTGCTCATACCGTGACACCAAGCTGAGTAAGGACCATTTAGCGCAACTTCATTTTGTGTAATTATTCTTAGTTTTAGTTTTATGTTATTGTGCTATTAAATGCTTTTTCTTTCTTTCTTTTCTTTGTTAAACAAAACAACTTCTTGGATCAAGGTGATTAGTCTAGGGCTCATAATTACCCTCTTCTTACCACATTCCATCCCGACAATGCACGAACAGTCGGAATTCGATCGCCCCATTAGGAGTACGTGTCTGTTCTCGGCATTCGTGTGAAAACATAAACTTTGATTGTACTTAAATATTTGTAAAGTCCAGTTAAATATTGAAAATAAAGTGATAGATTCTAATTAAATACCGCAGATAATAAAGTAGGTACTAATTAAAAACAAATTTATCTTATACTATATTTCAATTAACTTTTGGGGTTTTTAAAGTCAAACGTTTTAGATGCCTAATTTTTTGCTTATATTTTCGTTCACAAAGGGTTATAAAATCGGTTCAGATCCGGTTTAAATTTAACTTTTATTTTAAATTTCAAACCTTTTGGAGGATAACCTTTTGGATAGATATTGTTGTTGTTGTTGTTGTTCAAGTAGCACCGCCCACAATCTCACTGCTTTGCCTAAAGGTTGAGTTGGTAGAGAATGCCTAATGACATTAAGTCAGCCTTTTGTACTGTAAGGTTTTCTTTTGTGCAATAAAGGTTAAATAAATAAATAAACTATCAAAAACCTAGCCGAGGTGGTGCCTGGAATATTATTTAGGCCAGGATTACACTTGTAAGTTTTACTTACGTAAGTAGGAACACAGCTATACTACAGGATAAGAGATGTATATCGTTATCTCATTCTAGCAAATAGCTTTGTCCCTACTTACGTAAGAAAAACTTACAAGTGTAATCCTGGCCTTAGGGCAGCTGTCTGAAGAAGCTGTAGAGGCCCTTAACAATTACTTTAGATATTATCGTCTAAACTGTGCCCGGAAAATCTGCAGAGAATCCTTCAACAGGGATATATCAAATAGGTTGCTGCTCAGCTCGGATCGGCAGATGAAGAACGTATGAAAAAGCAATATAAAAAGTTTAATAACCGCTATGTGCATTGTGTGCGACACCAAGTCCACGGGATTAACATTTTGAAAGATGCGTACAATTTTTTTTCCACAAATTACCCTTTATTTTATTCAATAATACTATTTAGAAGTCATTTCTGCAACAACATAGTTTTGGCTGCGTAGATCGATTAAATACCCGTATGTGCGTGGGTTTTCGAATCAACATTCGGATACAATCGGATTTTACGGACACACCTAAACATATATAATAATTGTTTATTCAGAATTATATGCCAAAGCGAAAGTATTTAAATCTATGTCAGCTGAGCAAAAGTGAACCCTTTCGTGGCACGGCTTCTAAATCGGAGATGGGATCCTTGGAACTTAATCGGTAAAGGAAAACATTGCGAGGAAACAGAAATCGACAGGGTTAGTCTTCCCTCGGGGTTCGTAAAAACTAGTTCCTGTGTAAATTCTTATAGATCATGGGCATATGCCTACGATGAGGAAAATACCTAGGTGCACGAAACGCAAGACGACTTATAATAGCGAGGAAAGCAACTACTTAAATTATTGTACCAAAGTGGAATTTATAAGAGCCTATTGTTGTCAAAAATGTTCATCCTCCCGCTCATCGGTCTTTACGTTTTTGTTGCATAATTATATTCGCGACTTTCATCTTCGCCAGGAAGGTAGCCGCTGTCCAGCACGTGCCAGCACTATGCAGTAACTAACGTATATATATACATATAAGATCATAGCTTATGCTTACCCTCGCAGCTCTCCCGGAACGGCGATCGCGAGACCGCCGACTGTGGAGGATGCGTTGTCGTACATGTTGAGCGTGGTTGCGAGCGGCGCCCGCTCGCGCGCGTTGAGGACTCGCACCCGGCGCGTGCTCGCGTCGTAGACCGTTGCCAAAAAGCCACCGCCCAAGCCCATACATTGTGCGCAGCCTAGACCCTCGCAGAAGAGCGTGGCTATTGCTGCGTCGACGGCGCTTCCGTTCTTCTCAAGTATCGAGCTGGAAAACCAAAATGGTTAATATAGGTTGGCACTGTAGCGAGTGGTAATGTTCTAAATAATAAGCCCGATTGCGTTTGGTTTATGTCCGGCATAAAGCGGTCGTAATTTGCTGGCATATATTTATATCTACATAAGACGACGATTACTATTTACCGACATAAACACGACCGTGTTACTGGCATTGTAATTTTAGAGAAGACGGTCGAAGGCTAGACACATACATACTCATGGACCAGATGGTCTATGAGATAAACAGAGGTGCTCTAATTGTATGTTTAGCTGTGTTTGTCTGTTTATTATATAATGCAAATTAATGCGTATCGGTAACTGTTTGGTTTATATTTCTATTTCACGAGTGACGATGTTTGGATCGCAAACCTCGCCATCGACATCGACCATAATATGTAAAACAATAAATAAACATAGTAAGTAAAATAGTAAGTAATAAAAATAGTAAGTAGTTCCACTAGAGACTTTGTTTCCAACGAACAAAATTCCATGTGTCAAAATAATTAGGTATGGATATATTGATGCATATGCAGGTAATCTGCATATCCAATATATCCATAACAATTTTTGACACATGGCTGGATGGCCTTCTTGTGGCCACGTTCATGACGCCAATCTCAACAGTTGTTCACCATTTTTAGGGTTCCGTACCCAAAGGGTAAAAATATTACTATTATTATTACTAGGACTTATTTTATTACTAGGACTCCACTGTCCGTCTGTCTGTCACTAGGCTGTATCTCATGAACCGTGATAGCTAGACAGTTTAAATTTTCACAGATGATGTATTTCTGTTGCCGCTGTAACAACTTAATTGGTCCAGTAAATGGGCTGTGACAGACAGACAGACAAACAGACGCACGAGTGATCCTATAAGGGTTCCGTTTTTTTCCTTTTGAGGTACGAAACCCTAAAACCAGAATAACATAAATATTTAAGTGGGGCTCCCATACAACAAACGTGATTTTTTGCCTTTTTTGCGTTTTAGTACGGAACCCTTCGTGGGCGAGTCCTCGCACTTGGCCGGTTTTTTACAAGCAGTAACTCACCGTCCGATAGCGGCGCACTCGTGTCCATTGGCGGCGACGGCGGCGCGCGCGAACCGTGCGTGGCTGCCGTCCTCTGCCCACGGCTGCACCACCAGCACGGCCACCAGCGCGGCCACGACCACCGCCGCGATCACGACGCCAATCCAACAGCGCGGCTTTCGACAACTTTGCAACAAACAACTAAATGTTTAGATAGTTGGATACACAATAACTTAACTCTATTTTTACGGAACCATTAATTTTGCGTTGTCTATATAAGACGCACGCACACTTGCCAGGTTATGCAATTTACGTAGGAATAATTTTATTAATTCGCTCAAAATAACAAAGCTTTACCGACTATATACTTGACAATAGTTACAAATAGACATAAGATAGGTATAAAAAAAGTTATATTCACATTCAATTAATGTGTGTTAGTAACACATTCACATTAATAATTAAGTATTCTAAAAGTAAATCATCAAATAGGTAAAGTAAAAAAAAAACACAATCTAATCTTGATGAAATAAAAATAGTTATTTGTTATACAAGGGTGCAAAGTTGTATTTTACCCGCGAGTGCTTCAACACACGAGAAGTAAAATACATTTGCACCCGTGTGTAACACAAAACTTTTCACCTCACTATAGCGAGGAAAGTGCAACATCCACAGGCGTTAGATCATCTTCATCACTGGAATCACTCATTTTTTTACGATATTATAACAGAAAACTCTGGAAGTTGTGTATTTTTACGCGAGAAAAGAAAAAGAGAAATAAGAGTCGGTGAGAAAAGTTTTTAAGTAAAAAATTTGTTGACAATGTTGATATTTCTGATGTATGGAATGTCAAGGATGCGTTTTGAAATTGCATCGACTTAACTTGTGCGTTCAGAATTATATTAAACATCATTATAAAAAAACAAACGTTTCTTATGGAATTTTAAGGTTTATGACTTAAAATCATTAAATAAAGCTAAATTTGATATTTTTTATTAGATTCTCAAACCATTTATTTAATGATAATTAATATCGAACGAACCATTATCATGAGCGTTTTACGTTTTGTTATCTGTCAAGGTACTTAAACACGCTCTATCCAAGGTCAAATTACTTTCCCCACTAGTGTATAAAACGCGTTTTTCCCCGCTTGTTTTGAAGGTTAAAAGACAACTTTCCGAGCTAGTGAGGGGAAAATAAATATACACGGTGGCTAAAATTCCCGTTGCGAGGGAGCTTTTAGGATTATACTGAGCAACTTTTACTACGGGACCAACCCCGAAATCGCTAAAAAAATTGGCTGTTTCATACATTTTTCGCGATTTTGTGGTTGGTTGGTCCCATAGTAAATGTTGCTCAGTATAATCCCAAAACCTCCCTGGCAACGAGAATGCACTTATTTTTTAGCCACCCTGTATACACAATATTCAAATATGTAGGTATTTAATAAAAAAAATATATTAAATAATAGCTTGTCTCAGCATAATGTTGTAGTGAGTTGAATACATCGCACAGGTACTGTATTAGGTTTTGTAAGTATGATCTTTGTGACTTAACATCGGATAAAAAATAATGGAGGCCAAGGCCGCAGTGTTAAAGTGCAGGTTTACCTGTTTATTAACATTTTGTTTGATAAATCGTCTTCACTTAATTACTACACAAACAATATGCTAGACTGGAGCACTCTTAGCAAAGAATAAAATCCGCGTTGTATATGGCTAAAATTGCAAATTAAAAATTTAATACGGACTCATAATTGTATGGGAAATACCCTGAGGTAACTACAAAAACGAGAGTTCGCTCGAAAACGTGGTATCAAACTGGTCGTATGCACTGTAGGTAGCTGAATTTATTCTCTGCGAATTTATTTACCTTAAAAGCCGACTAAAGATAAATGCGTCAAGTCTAGGGTTTTTCTACTTTGTTGTGCTATTGTCATACACATAGGGGACGATATCGCGTAGCTTTCAGCAGTAACCTAATTGTTTTGTCCAATCATCTATGGCTAATACGAATATAACTATTTACGTGACGTGTCTTAATACACAAATTGCTAAAAATTTAATGCACCTGCAAAATTAGGAGAGAGAACAAACCAATATTGCTCGATAAAAGAAAATTTTTTAAATGAAAAGTTGTGAAGAGCTAATGTGATAACACGGTGACAACCAAACGTTTACAATCTGATTCTGAATTGAATTTACATTATATACTTACATATTTTCTTGCACTTATATTTTGGGATAACGATGACATAGAGGTTAAATACGGACAAAATGACATGTATATGGACAAAATGACATAGTAGGCTTATTTCGAAATTGGCGGGCTGTAGCGAGTATATCGACACAGCAACACCTTACAATCCTGTTGTTATTTTTACAATCCTGCGACACGACCAGCGCCATTCATTGCAGTAATGAGTGTGAACGTTTTAGGTGCCCACAAAAGTTTATTTTATACAGGTCTCATGAGAATTATATATAGGTAGTAATTTGTGATTATTTTTACTAAAACTGTGGATATTAGTGATTTATCTTAATTTTACTAGAACGCACAGTTATTTTAATTAAATATGATTTTTAATGCGTCTTGTTTACATTTGGGCAAAATGATATACATAAACACTGGACCTCTGGACAAAATGACGGGCATGATACAGAGAATGACGACAAAATAAATGTCCATAATAATCCATATATTAATTACAATGACTTTTAATCCCATTCTAAGTCCGTTGAATGCTGGTCACTCGGTTTCGTTGGGCTCGTGCTTCATGTTCTAATGTTTAAAAAAAAAAACATTTTTTTTCATGGGAACTATGTTAAATATTACAATTTTACTTATTTTAGTATGCCATTATGTCCTTCCTTACCGTTTGAAATAATACCCGTACTATATGGACAAAATGGTTTTCCCCTCACTAGCTCGGAAAGCCGTCTTTTATCCTTTAAAACAAGCGGGGAAAAACGCATTTTATCCACTAGTGGGGAAAGTAATTTGACCTTGGATGGAGCGTGTTTAAGTAGCTTGACAGATAACAAAACGTAAAACGCTCATAATAATGGTTCGTTCGATATTAACATAGAGTAACTTATACTAGAGCGGTACTGTCATAGTAAATTTTGTAACCCCAGTAAATTCACTGCCATCTGTCGACACACTTTAAAACTAAAAATGAAGATTTATAAAAATACGATAGAATGTATTTAAATATAGATAAATATTTTTTTTTATTTGCATTAATTATTTTTATGATTTTGACCCATGTTCTTTCACCAAATAACAAACGAAACCGTCAACGCCATCTATTCGACTGTAGGCCAAAACTAGTAGCGCCCTCTCAACGAGAATCAAATTTTCTTGATTTTCGAGGCACGTTTTTTCCTTAGACTGTATCTATCTATTACGGAGTTATATCTATCTTTGATATTAATTATCATTAAATAAATGGTTTGAGAATCTAATAAAAATACCAAATTTGGCTTTATTTAATAATTTTAAGTCATAAACCTTAAAATTCCATAAGAAACGTTAGATTTTTTATAATGATGTTAAATATAATTCTGAACGCACAAGTTGAGTCGATGCAATTTCAAAACGCATCGTTGACATTTCATACGTCAGAACAGAAATGCTAAAAATTGTCAACAAAATTTTTACTGTTCATTTGTACTGATTTTTACGTGAGTCGGTGAGAACACCGACTCACGTAAAAATCAGAATTTCTAGTGTTTTCTGTTATAATATCGTAAAAAAATTAGTGATTCCAGTAATGAAGATGATCTAACGCCTGTGGATGTTGCACTTTCCTCGCTATAGTGAGGGGAAAAGTTTTGTGTTAGTTAGTTAGTTAGTTTTGCTGGGCATTTTCCGCAACTCGACATCCAATGTGCCTTTGAATATTAATTATCATTAAATAAATGGTTTGAGAATCTAATAAAAATACCAAATTTGGCTTTATTTAATAATTTTAAGTCATAAACCTTAAAATTCCATAAGAAACGTTAGATTTTTTATAATGATGTTAAATATAATTCTGAACGCACAAGTTAGTCGATGCAATTTCAAAACGCATCGTTGACATTTCATACGTTGACGAACAGAAATGCTAAAAATTGTCAACAAAATTTTTACTGTTCATTTGTACTGATTTTTACGTGAGTCGGTGAGAACACCGACTCACGTAAAAATCAGAATTTCTAGTGTTTTCTGTTATAATATCGTAAAAAAATTAGTGATTCCAGTAATGAAGATGATCTAACGCCTGTGGATGTTGCACTTTCCTCGCTATAGTGAGGGGAAAAGTTTTGTGTTACACACGGGTGCAAATGTATTTTACTTCTCGTGTGTTGAAACACTCGTACGCTCAGGATTCTATTTTAGAACCACTCGCTTCGCTCGTGGTTCAACTATAGAATCCTTTCGCTTGCTCGTGTTTCAATTCCACACTCGCGGGTAAAATACAACTTTGCACCCTTGTATAACAAATAACTATTTTGGTGCCATTCGTTTTTGTTGTGATCAATAGAATTAACTAGGTCATAGATAGCTGAATATTAGTATACTACAATATTTTCTGCCGATATAATCGTACTTACGTTTACTATAATTTGTAGTTTAGCAAGTGATTGTGGCGTCAGCTGTTCAAGTAATTTGATAGCATCGCCTTGTGGCCTTACACTAATAACAGCAAATTTGGTCTCAATTTCGTGTTGCTGGTTTATCGATAATATAAACTAGCTATTTTATTTACATACAACTGACATAACCGAAAATATATTTGTCAAACTAAATGGCTATTTATGACAGTTCTGTTTAAAAAAGGTTGTATTGACGCTTTGATATAATTGTCATTATGCAACTTTTCCAGCCGGTTTTCTTGTGTAGTCTGTATAGTAATAGTATAGTACCTTCGAACTTTCGAAGAGTATAGGTATTTCTTTTTTATTCTTATTAAGCTAATACTAGGAGGATACGCCAACGGAGTAGCCATTAACAGGCATTCCCTTCTGTCGAAATTAGTCGGCCAATGGTCATACACAATGTATGGACTGACGTTTATCTGACATGGCTATTTGACGTTACGTATACATTTGACGTTCCCCTCCTCCGCAATAATTGGCAGACTTTTTTGTACAGCAAATTACAGACGTGGCGGCTCCGTTTGGTTATATCCTTTTGATCTTGGCTTTGATTCAATACCTACTAAATAGCACGCAGACACCAACTAAAAAAACCGCCGATGATCTAATGACGATTTGTAATGAATGATTGTAACTATTATGTATTTTCCAGCTAAGTTTGTTTAATGAATATTATACCTATATATATGTTCGTTGAAAGACTTTTAAGTACCTAGTTCATTTAGATAACATTTTCATACAACTGATGCCGTCAATATGCCAATGCCTTACATAATAACTTGTGTAAGATTGGCATTGGCACGTGATAAGTAATTTAATCTAATCATCATTCCTAAATCGGGTAAGTCCGTATTTCTCAATATTGTTTAGCAATTTTTAACCTTTTGGACGCCAATGACGCATATCGGCAGCGTAGGTCCAACGCCAAAGACCGATTAATCCGTCACAGACCACAGAGCAACATAGACCTACGTGCTACGTGCATATGCAAAGTTTAATTTCAGTTTTGACACTTCGGTGACGTGGCGTCCGATTGACAGCTTTTGTTTGACACGGCGTCGAAAAGGTTAATTAGAGAGACGTTTTGTATGCGTTGTGTACTATTTTTTTTTATATAGTATACCTTTTTTTTACCATACAGAATGCAGTTATGAGCTAGGGAAGGCAAACTCTCATTCCACCGCATACCTGCGTCCAAGCGAGCCAGGACAAGCCGAGGGTTGGCCTGCCATGTGAACGAATTAGTGTATAGTACCTACCTATTCAGTATTTTAGGGCGATCTAATAAGTAAGTCACATTATAACGTGAAATTAGGCTCAGGATTCGTTAGGTTAGGTTAGCTGCCATTGGGGTACAAAAGAGCAATCTTTTTAGGATTCCGTACACAAAGAGTATAAACGGGACCTTATTACTAAGACTCCGCTGTCTGTCTGTCTGTCCATCTGTCACCAGGCTGTATCTCATAAACGTTGGATTGAATTTTTCACAGATGATGTATTTCTGTTGCCGCTATAACCACAAATACTAAAAACATAATAAAATAATAATTTAATTAGGACTCCCATACAACAAACGTAATTTTTTTGCGGTTTTTTGCGTAATGGTACTGTACGGAACCCTTCGTGCGCGAGTCCGACTTTAACTTGGCTTAATGTCCTTATAATATTTAATAGGTAAGTACTGGTTTACTCGAATTCAATTAACCTACGCTCGGATTCATTTGAAACAGAATTTGTAACAGCAAATATTTTACGCTACTGTGAATTACCTTTTGTTCCGTTTACGCAACAGTAACAAATAATACCAAAACTGGTGTATGAATTTCCCTTTCAGGCATTTTATTTAGTACAATTGTACCCTAGCCTAGACCCTGGACCACTAGGTCTCTTACTACCTATTCCTATACATAAATTATTCTGGTCCGTCTGAATTGATGCGGGAGATTTTTACCTGTAGACATACTGATTGTCCCTAGCTATTGGACACAGCCAAAATATACAGTACACCCCTGCATACAAATATGTATGCAGCGGTGCCAATCTAATAGCTTTGCTGACTGTAAAGATGCATTAGAGTATTTAGAACCAGTATACAAAGTATCATAACAACCGGTGCTGCTACACGAAGCAATTAACAAATTATGATTTTTAGGGTTCCGTACCCTAAGGGTAAAAACGGGGCCCTATTAAGTACTAAGACTTCGCTGTCCGTCCGTCCGTCTGTCACCAGGCTGTATCTCAAGAACCGTGATAGCTATGACAAATGAAATTTTCACAGATGATGTATTTCTGTTGCCCTTATAACAAAAAATATTATAAACAGGATAAAATAAATATTTAAGTGGGGCTCTCCATACAACAAACGTGATTTTTTTCCGTTTTTTGCGTGATGGTACGGAACCCTTCGTGCGCGAGTCCGACTCGCACTTGGCCGGTTTTTACTTTGGAGTAGCCTGTATGTGTTAATAGCTCCTGAGGTAATAAATAGTATGACACCTTCTTCGACCTTTTTAGGGCTCCGTACCTCAAAAGAAAAAAAACGGAACCCTTATAGTCTTATAGGATCACTCGTGCGTCTCTGTCTGTCTGTCTGTCACAGCCTATTTTCTCCGAAACTACTGGACCAATTAAGTTGAAATTTGGTACGCATGTGTAAGTTTGTGACCCAAAGACGGACATGTAACGCAAACAAATGAATTTTAAACATGGTGGCCATTTTTGGGGGGAAATTAGAAATTAAAAAATAAAGTTTTTTTAAACTATACGATATAGTTTAAAAAAACTTTATTTTTTAATTTTAACATATCAAATGAACGATCTCATTGTGTGAACCTCAAATATATTTTTTTTGTAATTTTAAAATAAATAGTTTAGAACCTTTATCTCCGAAACTAATACTGGGTCTAAAATTTCGAAAAAATGTAATGTACGGTACGGAACCCTTGGAACGCGAGTCCGACTCGCACTTGTTGTTTATCTTTTTTATTTATTTGTTACTAATAAGATACTGACTTTTGACAAATGTCATCATTGCCGAACATTTTCGAACAAATCGTCAAAAGCACTGATGATTAATACAGTACAGTATGTTTTTTTTGTTGTCGATTATAGGAAATAACTTTTGTTTGAATTTTTTATTTTATATTTTGTTCTACTGAATAAAATAAATAAAATAACGTTAGAGCATTCTTGAGAAGTAACCCTACGCTACGTGGGATTTCAGGGTTTGTCCAATGGCTAAGGACACCTGTATTATCACCACCTATACATACCTAACAATATATGTATTGGTACCTGTATGGGGGGGAGGGAAGGGGGGGGGGTCTATAACAAAGTCCCATGTTGATATGAAGTAAAACTAATATCAATGATGGTCGATGCCCATGCTCAACAATACAGGGGTCAACTTCAGATTTAGATTTTTATATAAATAAGCAAAAAAATAAAATACGTCGGCGGACCGGATACTTATAGTTTTAGTACATACATCTGAAATTTATAATTATTGGAGATTAGATCTTAATACAAAAAAAATAAAAATAAGTATCGTTTTAAGGTTTTGGTGTCCGATAGTCCGATCTGTGAGACTCGGGCACGTGCGGTATTCTTGTGTTGTCGTGGTTTCCTTTGTGTTTACTAATATCGATTTGAGAATGTCGGAGACGTGAGATAACTATAAACAATGTATATGTAAGAACAATAAAATTACAACGTCTGCCCCATACATGCGCATGCGGCAAAAGTGTGAATCAGCTGGGTCGACTGGTCTCTCATCTCATGTATCAAAACGCCACCGACTTTAACGCCACGGCACCATTAATGATTTGATCCGCCGCTCGCTTGCCACCGTCTCCCGTGCCTGCCATTCTTGAACCCGCAGGTATGGTAAGAGACGATGGAAAGCGACCCGACGGAGCAGCAATGGTGCCGTGGAAACTAGGTAGGCCACTGGTGTGGGACGCCGACAGGGACGCGGGACGCCACATGCGTGGACACCTTTGCACAGACCCACATCCAAGCTACCGACCAGGCCCAACTACTCAAGCGCCGCAAATACTCATCTTTAGTGCGAGATTATGAGTTTGCGGCGCTTGCAGTGGAGACAATGGGACCTTGGTGGACATGAAAGCCTTTATGAGAGCCCTGTCGACACGGCTGGAGACCACAGGTCTGGCGCTTACCTCTCCTATTTAGTGTATATCGCTAGAGAGATAACGCAGCCAGCGTTATGGGGTCAATGCCGCAGGCGGAGGGTTTGGACGGGGTGTTCTTTTTATAATTTAGTTTTAATATAGTTTTGTTTAATATTAATTTAATTTCTAAGTAGATTTTAGCTATATTTATTGGTAATTTCGTTTTTTTATTCGTGTTTTGCGGGCTTAACTCTCGTCTATTTCAATCGAGTGGTGTTTAGTAGAAGATTAAGAGTTTTAAATGATTCACGGTTAGTTTCATTAGACTTATATTGACCGGGATATATACCGTGATTACAAAAACAATCCAAAATCAATATAAGTCTAGTTTAGTAGATTGGTAATCAAGGGATGAATGGCAATAATTCCTGTCGAGGTAGTTTAGCGCTCGAACGTAGTGAGAGCGCCAATAGTCCGATAGTGAAATGGTGCCTTTCACCCGAGTTAAACACACTACTTTTCATCTCGAATACGAGGAAAGTAAAATACATGTGCATTTTAAAAAAATGGCTAAGTAGGTATAAACTTCAGTAGTATTTCTTGAGGGTACATTTAATTAACAATTTAGGTAAAAATATCGTTATTTATGGAATGGGGAGTTAATTATCAGAATGGAAATTGTACAGCAAATCCATTTAAAACTGACATTTTAATAACTTATCGTTAAAAAAAAAGTATAAGAACGAACTTAGAAAGTACAGTGCTCTAGAGCAGAATCGTATCATTTTCTGCACACTTTTTAGAACAACAACGACCCACTTTCAGAGCATGAGAAATGAAAAAAAAAATCCACTTCTTTATTAGTCGGTTAAAATAATAAAGTGACTTACTTATTCTATATTTTTTCCTATTTTAAAGATTAGAACAGTGAACAATGTGAATATTAAATTATTTCGCACGTGATATGTTTTGAAGTACGTTATCATAATTATCATACCTAAGATAATTAAGTAGCTCATAATGAAGCAAATCCCCCGCCAAACTATGTTAATCGCTGAAATTACGTGGTAAGAGCAGTCAGTGAGTAAGTAGGTATTGTCAACCTGAACGGTTAAGATATTTTATTACTTAATTTATTGTTTCATTGTTATAACAATAGTTATTTGTGCAACAAGAGAGGAAAGTTGGTTTTTCTTGCGAGTGTTGATTTTGAGTCCCGAGTAAGCGAAAGATTCTATAATTGTAAGTTAGAATCTTGAGCGTAGCGAGGGACTCAAAAACAAGAGATGTAAAATAACTTTGCTCTCGATAATGAAATACATCATCTATGAAAATTTCAACTACCTAGCTATCACGGTTCATGAGATACAGCCTGGTGACAGACGGACAGACACGGACGGACAGCGGAGTCTTAGTAATAGGGTCCCGTTTTTACCCTTTGAGTACGGAACTGGAGAAGCTGGAAAAGTAAAAAGCACTAGTTCGCAAAAACCATGCAACTTTGCGAACGCTAAACCCTAGGAGGATATAACCAAACGGAGACGATGATGTATTTCTGTTGCCGCTATAACAACATATACTAAAAACAGAATAAAATAAATATTTCAGTGGGGCTCCCATACGTTTTTCGCGTAATGGTACGGAACCCTTCGTGCGCGAGTCAGACTCGCACTTGGCCGGTTTTTTTGTTCTTATTTACCTAGGAGGATAAACCCAAACGGAGACGCCAAGTCTGTAATTTTCTGTACAAAAAAATCTGCCGATTTTTGCGGGGGAGGGGAGCGTCAAATGTATACGTAACGTCAAAATAGCCATGTCAGATAAACAATTTTCGACAGAGGGGAACGCCTGTTAATGGCTACTCCGCATCATCCGCATGGTTATATCCTCCTAGGCTAAACCAGGCCAACAGAATAGAGTTAGATAAGGTAGAAGTACTAGTGCTCGACGCGGTACTAGTACTCGTCATTCATACTTTCAATTGCGATAAATAAGATAAGATTACCGTTACTTTCATCGCAACTAGATTTAGTAGATGAGAAATGTTTGTAGCTTTCGCATTTCACACGCCAAATTTAAAATAGAGAACCTATTTTCACTTTATGAATACTATTTGTGATGACGATGTCATGAGCAATCAAATCTCTAAATTATCAAGTGTAGAAGTAAGAATTCGTTGTCCTTTCTATACCGTCCATACTCAAAATTTTCTTAGCTATTTGCGAGTTATTTAAAATACTTCAACGGTAAGTTACGAACATATTTTATAATTGTGTTGATGCTGAACTGATTGAAAACGGGTTTTTACGGTAACATATATTATTGCATGTCGTTAAAAAGAGCAATTACCTACGGTTTATTATTTCAGGAGTTACCGGGTTTTAGTTTTATTGCGTACAACTTTATCTAAATGCCGTCTGCGTTATAAGTTATAATTGATGTAATGCGATATGGGTGTTATCACTCATAAGACGTAACATCAAGGATGCCACTAAGGCCAGCGCCAACCGTCACGGTTAAACACCAGCACCATAATAAAGGTCCCGTATTTCCTTCCGCTACGTAAATGGTTCTTACGTTATAATGTGTAAATGCTAATAAGAATTGTCGACAAGAGATATGTCATTTTCCTTGTCCAAAAGATATCTCTGGCCGTTCAGCGAGGTAATGCCGCCAGTATTTTTGGCACATTTGGTCCGGGCGATAATCAGACTGGGGGGTAATATTGTATTTGTTGTCATTTAGTTTCACTTTTTCGTAGGTTTTTTTAATTTATAAGTAATTTGTATGTTTGATTGTTACTCTAGTTTAAATTTTATACCTACATTTGATTATTAAAAGATGTCGACTTCCTCTTATAACTTCTGAATCCATATAGTGTAAGCAGTGGCGTCGCTAGAATGGGTGGCACCCGGTGCGGATATTCTGGGTGTCACCCCAAAATTCAATAAAAACTGTTAAAATAAAATAATTGTTATTTGTGCAACAAGAGAGGAGTTAGTGTTGAATTAGAGTCCCGAGAAAGCGAAAGATTCTATAACCTCGCTTCGCTCGTGATTCTAAGTTAGAATCTTGCGCGTAGCGAGGGACTCAAAGACACGAGATGTAAAATAACTTTGCTCTCGTGTGACACATATAATTTTTCACCTCAGTAGTGAGAACATATTAAAGGTTAATAGTACATTTCGATGCTAGTGCGGAAAGTATGTCATTACTTCACGAGTACCGAGATATCTTGCCACGAGGCGTAGGCGAGTGGCAAGACTCGGGACGAGTGAAGAATGACATATCCGCACGTGTATCGAACGACGTTTTTTAATACAGTTGCGAAAAAATAAGAAAAGCAACAAGTTTTTCAAATGCATGTTCTATAAGACAGAAACAATTGTAAATATTAAAACATTGTACTATTATTACCTAAATATCGTTATTTACCATTATTTGTGTATCGTATATTTATAAAAACAATATCGAATGTTGCCTTTGGACTTAAACCATTCTTGCAGTAAGAAAATACGCCTCTTCTTTGACAGGCGTTCCGTTCCATTCAGACAACTTATTAAGAACGGTTTTTCAACATTAAAAAATAAACGTGATATAATACTTATAATGATGAAGAGGTAAGTAATAAAATATGAAATATGCATATTTTTCGTATTCTTACATTAACAGTAGGTTTTTATGTTGATTACGACGTTTAAAGGAAACTAATATAAACACTCATCAATAAGTAGTCATGAATTGGAACAAGTATAAATTTAAAAAAATTGGAAAAGTAAAAAGCACTAGTTCGCGAAAACCAACTTTCCGCACGCTAAACAGCCACGAAAAGTAGCACTTTTTGAGCAACTGTATTAAAAAATGTATTTCGAATTACACAGAATAGTACAGAGAAACAAAAAAAAGTAATAAAAGTATGAAATTTAAATTTCTTCCTTAGTGCTTTAATACTTGCAAACTCCAAAATCACGTCATCAAAATTTATACCCAAAGGGTAAAAAAGGGACCCTATTACTAAGACTCCGCTGTCTGTCTGTCTGTCCGTCTATCACCAGGCTGTACCTCATGAACCGTGATAGCTAGACAGTTAAAATTTTCACAGATGATGTATTTCTGTTGCCGCTATAACAACAAATACTAAAAACAGAATAAAATAAATATTTAAGTGGGGCTCCCCTCCCATACAAAAAACTTGATTTTTTGCCCGTTTTTTGCGTAATGGTACGGAACCCTTCGTGCGCGAGCCCGACTCGCACTTGGCGGGTTTTTAATTCTATATTTAACCCCCGACGCAAAAAGAGGGGTGTTATATGTTGGACGGTTGACGCCAATGTATGTCCGTCTGTCTGTCTGTGGCTCGTGGCTCTCAAACAAAGGGAACGATTTCGATGCGGTTTTTTTTAAGTGAAAGAGAGTTTTCTTGCGGCGGTTCTTAGCTATATTTGATAAAAACCGATCCAGCAGTTTGAAGAGCTCAGCTCTTTTCCAAAATGATAAACAATGAAGCTACATCTTGAATCAACTTTGATCTTGTTCGGAGTTCAATACTGAATCTGTCAAGACATTCCAACATGTCCTTTTGAAGTTGCACTGTAAGGGTCGGTGGCACCAAACTGTTTGTCATCGTTAAAGAGTTCGCTAAATTTTATTGTATGGAAAGTTTCATAGTAAACCGCCGCGGCGCGCCGGGTGACGTTAATGAGTCTGTCAGGTGCGGATGGTGCAACTGGCACTAAGTCCAGCACAGGTGAACGTGCCAATTCACCATTCACCATTCGTCGTTTCATTGGAATGCTGTATTCTTCCGATTTTTGTAGAGCAAAATCTATTGCCTCTTTTATAGGATGCATCAGTTTCACTTCAATGAAGACGAAGTGCTTCTAGTTTTATGGCTCTTTAATATCTTTTCTTTTTTGTATGTAATGCAATCTAAGCCTTGTTCATTTCCCTTAGCACATCATTCCAAAAAAATGATAGAAGAGATGAGAAATTGCACACGGCAGGCATAAGGGTTTGTGCAGCTCCTCTGGTGTCAAAATTAGCTTGTTGGTCACATAGTAGGTACTTAATAATCACATCAAATTTTTTGAGAAATCTTCGCAATACATATTATTGTTACATATGTTATATTATTTTATTAGTAGCGGTTGTGAAAATTGGCACAGTTTTTTCGAAATTTTATAGGTGGCACCACTACTGATACGTAGTGACGTATCAGGAGCTCAAAACAGCGGCAGAAGGAAGAACGGAGTGGCGGTTACTCCACCGACAAGAGCCAGGCTCTTAAGAGTTATGATGATGATGACCACTACTGATGTTCATGGTCGGGTGTCACCCCTAAATGGGTGACACCCGGGGCTAGCTACGCCACTGAGTGTAAGTAATGCAATGTTCATTACTTGTAAGTAGTAGTTACATTGTTTTGAAAAAAAAAAAACCGGCAAGTTTCTTGCGCTGGTATCTTCTCGGGTCAGAGGTGTAGGGTTAGAACAGGTGGTAGTGTGCCTGTTTGACATTCATAAGCGCGACACTTAAATGCCTAAATTGAACAATAAAGATATTGATCTTTACCAAGTGTGTTTCGGCTTTTGCCCACGACTTGCGAAAGGAGCCTGATATTCACTCGACTAATTATAATATGTAATTCTAAAAAGTTGGCCTAGGCACTATTTTTTACAAAGGCGACCACCATTTTAACTTTCTAAGCTTCACTTTTATTTAGATCGATGAAATCACACTTATCACCGAATCAACCGAAATTTTGCGGGACCGCAGTTTCATTGCCATAATTATATCATACACATAAATCTCTTATGATGGTGTCGCATAATTAATTAAGCCACCGAGAAACTTTCTGTGTCCGATTAACCCACTGACGGTCACGCTCAGTGGCAAAACGACTTTTATGGGCTCATTACAAAACATTCGTGATTCGCTATAAACTAACCGTAGATGGGGGAGTCCGGGAAACTTGCCCACGTCAGAGACTGAACCATTTTATAAAAAAGTGCCAAAATCAAAATATTTTGATATTATGGTTAATATCTCCCACCTGGACAATTCTCTCGGACTCCCCCTGTTAGTTATTCATAAGGAAAATTTTAACTATAAGTACTTAAAGAACGAGCAATTTTCAAACTCGTGGCTATGTTATTGCAAAATGGGGAAAAGATGGAAAGATGTATGATGAAAGTCGGTTTAGCAGTTTTTGCAGGAACAATTTGGTATTAATAGGTAATGTACCTACCTATAACATTAAGACATACAGGAAAAAGTATTTCCTTTTTAGAAGAAATATCAATCACGTTTTTAAATTCGTCAACCCCATTTATCTCATTAAATTCGATAAATACAAAGTGTAAATTTATTGGATTTATATTATGCAGCCACATAATAATTATGAAGTTCTAATACTTACGTGAAATCATTAAATTTTATTATTTAATTTTATCACTCTTTATAATGCCTATTACAGTATTAATGTTTTAATTTGAACATTTGATAAATAAAGCCTTGTTGCCAAAAACTACTTATTCACAATTTTCCTTGGCACATCACATGTACAAAACAATTGAAAACACATAAATTGTAATCTCACCTAAGCATTGTGGTTTGCAAATAATGCGTCAGGTGTACCGCGGTCGTGCCGACTGACTGAATGGTAGATCGTAATACAAGGATATCTCTACCGTAATTGAGCAAGTCTTTAGAATGTAATAGGTAATACTAAAGTTCCCATATATTCTACGACTCTTCTTTTTCCGCACAAACTCTACCTAAAGCGAGGTTTAGACTACCAAGAACTTGCATGCAATTTACGTTACATTGCGGTATCTGATCAAACTTTTAAATGTAGTTTACCTTAGTAGTCGGCAATGTAACGTAATTTGTATGCAAGTTCTTGGTAGTCTACACCTCGCTTAAGCCTTTTTTGGGTATTTGTAATAATATATAAATTATCTTTGTATGGTAAAGTAAATGCGCGCACCAAGACGAATACGGATCTCTTAAATCATCTCCGTAAATTCGGACCCTATGATTACGGGCCTTAGGAAACTACCAAAAAAGAAAAATCAATAGTTGTCACAATGTTTAGGTACCTACTTAGTTTACTAGATGTTTAACATATATTTTAGATTAATCTTAAGTATTAATTGGTCTAAGAATTTTTTTTAAAGTGACTGACAGGTTACGTAAAATATTTTGCGTTGCATAATTTGTACGATATTAGCATCTCTGTAAATATATGTTTTAATTTAAAATATAGATTTTTTTAAATATAATTGATAAAAACTATTTGTTTTATTGTATTATTGAAGAATTAGTTGGTTTATTTTTTAATTGTTTTTTATAAGGCTTTAAAATTGTACGTATGTATTCGCATATTTTTTTTCGTTAATAACTTAGTTAGATTTTTTTTTGATGGCTCATGCTCACCACTGCTAACTTTTGTTGTTGTTGGCGCATGGAGGAGCGGAAAAGCGGTAACATCGCGAGGGCTTACCTCTGTTACAAGTAAATAATATTAGCAAAGTCATAGGAAAAGATTCACTGTGACCCACGGACCACTGTACCCCACTCTCCCCTACCTATATTTCAAGAAGTTCCGTGAGTACTATCCGTTTAGCTTGTCACTGGTCACTGCTAGCTTAAGTTATCGTTAATGGTATCGAGGCTGCCTTTATATTTTATCAATGAAAATATAATTTTAATAGCTGACTAATATTAGGGCTACAAAATAAAAATAAATTGATTAACAATTGAAAAGGATTTATTTTCAAATTACTTACATGTCAAAACTCTGATTAAAACTTTCACGATTTATACACATTATTAAATTGTAAAATGGGACTTTTACGCGTATTTAAGTTTTAAGGCGAATGTGGAGGCCCCGCGCAAAATCGCATTTTCATACAAACGTAGTCCTCATTTTCCTCTCTGGATATTAACATATTAAAAATATTTTGACACAATTGCCTACGTTTGATTTTACTCGAATTTTTGATTAGGAGCATTAAAAATTTTGTATGAAATCTGTTTTTCGCTCCAAATTTAAAAAATCCAAAAAAGTCAAACGTAGGGGCATAACTATGGTTAATAGGTATACATACAATTATGCAAAAACATTTTCCAATATGTCTATATCCAGAGAGGAAAATGAGGACTACAATCGAATTTAATATACTACGATTACGACTACGTTTGTATGGAGAAGCGGCCGTCCCCTTTCCTCTTAAGTTTTTTTTTTCGAGGACGGCGTTGTCCCCGTGGTCTTGGAGAAGACTGGCTAAATTGACATCAACATCTTCTAGCCGCTTCCGGCTCGAGCGCCATCTTGATAGTTAGCCTCGTGATTAATTCCTTTGTTATTTGCTCATTAATATTGTTTAGTGTTATGTCGATATAGTACGTAAACTAATATGGTGGTGTGCAGTGAATGGAGAATTAATCTTGAAGCACTTTTAACACGTTCAGGCGCGCAGCGCCAGATGGCTTCCCGTACTTTTCTACCGTAGAGACCACGGGCACAACGCCGTCCTCGAAACGTCGGAGGTAAATCTTAAAACTTAACGCGATTAAGTCCCGTTTCACAATTTAATAATATTTACATGTCACTTCAAACATCCATCAACCATCGTTCTGACGTGAAGATCGTTCATTACATAGAAAGTATAGAAATTCAAAGTTTGGTATGCACGGTTTGCTCAATATTAATAGTGACGTGCTTTAAATAAATTTCTTCAACTAAATTTTATAGTAAAAAAATACCATGCTAGGTCAATCTTACAATCTATAATTATTTCCGATCAGTTATTGCTATATTTACAGTTCACTCTTCAGTTTTAGTAGCCTTACCACGAGTTGGACACTGACATATTCGCTAACGTCTGCGTAACTTACTTTCTATACATCTCGCTCGCACTAATGTACGAGATGCATAGAAAATAAGTTACGCACACGCTAGCAAATATGTCAGTGTCAAACTCGTGGTAAGGCTATAGGCACCGTAATACCACCCAACTGTAGTCCAAAAGCTACCAAGTTTGGTCCAAAATAAACTCGAATATCTTCGTTTAAGTGTGAATATTATTTGTATATCGTAGTTCTATGGTAAAATCAAAATCCATACTTAATATTATGAATGCGAAAGTCTGTCTGTTTGCGTGTTACCTCTACACGCTAAATCTACTGAACCGATTTAGTTGAAGTTTGGCATAGAGATAGTTTGATTCCCGGAGAAGGACATAAGATAGTTTTTATCCCGAAAATCATCCCTTAAGAGGGTCAAAATCGGGGTGGAATTGAGATAATTAATGAAATGCCTGATAATTTGTGTAAACAATTAAACAATATGCTCAAATTGAATGATTGCTTTTACACTTTATCCAGGCGCTATTCTTACTCTAGCTGCGGTTACTAAGTCCACGCAGACGAAGTCGCGGGCAAAAGCTAGTATTTTTATAAGTGGAAGAAAAATCTCAGACAAAACCACAAAAAACTGGTATGTATACTTAATCACGTAATAAACTTGTGGCCCATAGTTGCAGTATTGGACTGCAGAAAAGTTACATTCTTACGGTACTTACTTTACTGTTAGACTGTGTAGCATAAATATGCAAACTAGTCGGTAGGATGAATTGCAAAAAAATTACAGAGTTAAGAACTGCAATTGGGCATTTTTTTCTGTAGTGATGCACTGGACTTTTTTTAGGATATGTAAATTTAATTGTGCCCAGAATCATGAGCTGATTCCATGCTCCTAGGAAAGAAACAGTGTCCCAAAATTTTCATACATTTTGCGTACTTATATACCTACTTTCCGCATCACTAAAGAAAAAAATGCCCAATTATATAGTCTTAATTTAATTGATTCCATTGTGTAACGAAAATTAGTATTTTTTTAAGTTACATGCATGTCACCGTTTTGGCGTTACCTGTAAACTTAAGTGTATGACATAGATACAATACAAAAGAGTTCGTAACACAGTAGAATCAATTAAATGTGACAGTCCACGTCAAAAGGGACCTTATGACAGTCGGCGCTTACGCCATTATTAGCGGCGCGCTAATACTAATGCGGTTAGCGGTACTACGCGACGTATGCGCCGACCGCCATAAGGTCCCTTTCCATGTGGACTGTCACAAATCTGGTTGAATTAAGACTCAAAAGGCCTTCACAGTGTACATTTCTCTGCATTTCACCTGGTATACTCTCTATTTAAATACACATAACGATTGATTTCGTAAAGACATTTGCATTTCCCTAAAAACGATTATCTTACACTTACCTACGTACTAAAATATTTTGGTGTTCTCATTTATTGTAATTTCCTTAACGCCCTTAAGGTGGATGTGCTTGTGCGATTTTTATAAAACTTTCTTGGCCTATATTCTCCTATTAAATAGGTATATCAATTATACAATATCCTTGATGATTGGGTGATGTTCCTTTGTCTTCTCAAAAGCAAACCAAGATATTATTAATATCCATTATGAAGAAAAAAAAAAATTCGAAAAAGGATAAAATTACTTGCGTTTTAGCCGACAATAGGTTATTTGACTGTATTTCAAATAAAAATTATTTTACACCATGTATGAAATAAAGCACCAGAAGATAAATAGAGAAACGTAGACAGCAGTTATTTTTAGACACAATTTCTATTTTAAAACGTATCAAACTATAAAGAGTAGGTTATTTGATCGTGACGTCACATGCTAGTGTTTCATATAAATTCCTTAGCAGCAAAATCGTTTTGACAATTCGGGGCAACACGTTGTTTCCGGGTGTTTAATTGTGCTATTCGGAATATAGTTTTTGCGTTTTGTGATTGTGAAGTGTAGAGTGTGTGTGTATAGTATTAGTGTAAACTTATACGTACGTAAACGTAGCAAATAATATTAAATAGTAATTGTGGTCGATAGTAATAAAATTATCAGGAAAAGCTTAACAAGTGCGCCTCGTCAATGTAACTGTGTAAAAAAAAATATTGGCATGGGTATTTGCGTAAGTATAATCTGTTATTATACTTATTATTTTGTCAATTGGTATCTAATTAAATTCATGTGGTTTAAACTTATTTTTGCAAATGTTTATTACTTGTAGATTATAACTTCTAAGAATCCGTTATCCGAGTTGTAGAAATTAAAAGTCTACACCCATAGTATAAGCAGTATTATCAGTATTATGCACTTATGCAGGTTACTATCAAATGAAGGGCACTAGTAAAATTTTATAATTCGTAACTCTGTGATGCTAGTCTTTTTAACAAATTGATTCATAACAATCATAACAGTTGAATATTTAAGAAAATATTTATAGATTAGTTGAAATCTCTAGGTGCTAAACTGAATCCGCGTCGATTGGGCAGTAGTTTGGACAACTGAACGGTTTTTTGGGTTGTGAAACAACCCAAATACAAGATGATTTTGCTAGCTTTGCTAGACTGTATTTTCTTATTTATAAGAAATACCTAGTTAATATAAAGGACCATTGGGCAACTTTGCATGGAGCTTGGTCCAAAAACCAACAGTAATGAGAGTTAGGACATTAGAAAGGTATTTCTATGTACCCACTTCATTTCGTTCTATGGGTACCAAGCGGAATTCCATTGCAAAACTGAGATATTGGTATTTTAGTCAAAATGTCGTCACCCTTATTACCTAGGCAATAAAGTCCAAGTAAATAAATCAATTGCGGCAGGGCAGATGTTCGCGCACCGCCCGGCGAGCGCGGCGAATGGTTTGACCGATCGAAGGAACCGGTATATGCGCATTTCTCTATTAAAACTTCAGTTCTGCAATGGAATTCAACTTTGTGTCCATATCCATACTAATATTATAAATGCGCAAGTCTGTCTGTCTGTGTGTTACCTCTTCACGCTTAAACCGCTGAACCGATTTAGTTGAAATTTGGCGTAGAGATAGTTTGAGCCCCGGGGAAGGACATAGGATAGTTTTTATCCCGAAAATCATCCCTTAAGAGGGTGAAAAGCGGGGTGGAATCATGGTGGAATTGAGATAATTAATGAGTTACCTAATATTTGTGTGCATATTATGCTCAAATTGAATGATTGCTATAAGACTTTCTCCAGGCGCTATTCTTACTCTAGCTGGGGTTACTAAGTCCACGCACAGACGAAGTCGCGGGCAAAAGCTAGTAATGAAATATAGTAGATAAAAAGACCTATTAAATGAGATAACTCTCAACTCTGTTGGTTTTTGGACCATTTTGAGGCAAAGTCCTTTCTTAATTGTTGTATTTCACTGATGGAGTATTATGTCAATATCAGTTTTGTGATTATTACTACATATTGCACCTTTTAAACATTACATCGGGCAAAGAATACCACAAATATCGTAAAAGAGGTATTGATGGTATTGTCTATACTTATGGCTTTCCATCAGAGAAACCGTCCTTATGGTTCATCTGCAATA
Source organism: Cydia strobilella (assembly GCF_947568885.1). Lineage (NCBI taxonomy): Eukaryota > Metazoa > Arthropoda > Insecta > Lepidoptera > Tortricidae > Cydia > Cydia strobilella. The sequence goes on from NC_086052.1 coordinate 8,159,516, forward strand.
AAATAACTTAGTTTAATGGACATTACGTATAGATACTCATATCAGAGACAAATTGATAATAAAGACAAAACAAATGTGGTCTATGCAAAAACTCCTTTCTAAAGAAAAATGAATGAATGAATGAAATGAATGATGTGAATGATATATCATTGTTGTACATGTGACATTTATTTAGCCATTTAATACAAACTAGGATGCCAATCTCTTATGGCAGAATTGTTGCAAAAGTGACCGTTTTCAGCTTTAAATAATAGTTCCTAATCTCTCCGGTGGCGCTAGTTAGGCTCTGGGACATGAGTATAACATGAACCATATAAGGCAACAAATAACCCGGCCAAATTACGTAGGTTGTTTTTGGTAGTATTTCGGTGTATGGTGGCGCCGCCTAATTACTGTTTTTTGATGGACACTTTTCATACATAGAGATTTGGCTCCTTTATATGGCCTCCATGATACAAACAAAGATTCATTGATTTTATGAGTAGTCTAGAATAAAATCGTGCCTCCGGGTTCGACAGCTGAAGAAGATAAAGCTATGCCAATGTCACTATGTGTTCTGTCGTATTTTCGGTTTCGGCCGGGCCGGGCCGAAACTTACGAAATGGTACGTACTCGTACTATGAAACATGAAACTAAACTATGTGACAAATACCAAAAGTTGGGGAATAAGTAGGACAACAATATTAATATACTGATTTATGTATACAGAAATTAATTAATTTCTTAGAAAACACAATTGCCCTAATGAGGGCGCCACTGGACGGTCGACGCAGTAACATGTGTATTAAAGCGGTTTTATGACATTTTTTCAACGATTTTAACAAGTCTACAAAACTTTAGGTTTCGGCAAAAATAGTTATTTTCGATACAAGTTGCGAATTACCTATTCGCACGTGTATCGAACCCTTATATGGCCCTTTAAACTTTCGACATATGCACAAAAAGTGCACTTTACGCACTAGTGCGAGAAAGTAGCACCATATGTACTGTAAAACATGTTTCGGTCGGACACTATCGGATAGGTAATGTACACATCCCCATCTACCTTAGATGTCAAGCTTGTTAAAGCACGAATTTGTCTTGCGACTTTACAAGTGCGAACAATGAATATTTAATCACAAAATATATAGTGGCGCCATCTACAACAATTGCAAAGACCGCGAGTTTGTACAGATACAGAATTGTAATGTCTTTATTGTTAAATTGTGTCAGTTTAGCTTTATAATTAAATAAAGTCTTATTTACTATACGTTAAGTATTACAAACTGCATGTTCACATGTGAAAACCATCCCGCAGTCTAACTTTGGCAAGGACATTTAAGTTTTAAATGTTATTAACTATGTTTCTTAACACTATAACTATTATACTAATTGCTTTAACCTTCATTCACGCCCTGAAAGCAGCAGTATCATTTTACAATCTAAATAAAAAAGATATGCACAAGCATCATTAGGTATAACGTTCAGTCAAAATTTAAATATCTTAGGGCCACTTGCACCATTTCACTAACCGGGGTTAACCAGTTAAACCGGGAGTTACCTTGGTTACCAGTGCAATTTGACACTGGGTTAACGGGTTAACCCCGGGTCAGTGGGATGGTGCAAGTGGTGCTTAGAGGGCCTGCTCGTTGGCGTTATATATTATTGCTACCACATATTGGTAAAAATATATGTATGCATACATATAACGCTCCGGCGCAAATATATCTTTTGCAAAATTCGAGCGCTGACACAACATATTTTGACATGAATATTCTAATGAATGGTAACTATAAATACTCATATTAGTGTGGCTCATTATATTGCTGAACTAACGTAGAAGAAAAAATGCAGATTATAAGTACATAATACCTCCTTAGATTCATGTTTCTGAACACATTCCAGGCCTCTCCTAAGAGTTTTCAAGAACTTGACAGCTTTGATAGATGCATCTTGGTGCTGCCACCTAGATTAAGGGTCAAGTTATCCCCTACACTTCTTTTATAGTATCCTAACCAAACTGACGACCCGGGTAATATTACTATCTCTTTCACTCTTGGGGCATTTCACGTCAAGCGGGCAGCAAAAAAATTGTCAGGGTCTGGATTTTGTTCATAGTTGGATTAATTGGACCTATATGTGAACAAAAAAATTTGGCATCATTACTTTTTTAATATATTGCTTCGTTAAAAATTTATACGCATTTGAAAAAACTACAAAATTTGAGGAACGGATTTTTTAAAAATTATTATTGCAATTCTTTCAATGGATTTAATTATAACTAAATAGTGATTATTTGAGAATATTAGTTGATTTCTTTGAAAATTTATAAAAAAAGTTTTTTTTATCTTTTTATCATATAACAAACCGGAAGTTAGTATTAAATATCTTTTTTTTTCCAACTTCGCATTTTTTTATTTTTTTTATTTTTACACAATAATGTAGCTTATGGTGTACTAATGTCCTATAAAAATTTTTATAATGGCATCTCGATTGGTTTTGAAGATTCATGAAGTAATTCGAAAGTACTGCGCGACGCTCCGTACTGAGCGGTAGTTCTATGTGGCAGTCTTTAATGGCCAATTACGGGTTTTTTTACTTTTGCGTAACGGAATTAAAGCAATAAACAATATTTCATCGGATAAGATGTATAAAAGCAAATCATGTATTATTCAATCGTGCCTTGTAGCGCTATCACTGATCAACCATATCTTGGAACTGAAAACAAAACGTTTATGTTTTAACAAAACGCTAGAGGTAACTTAATAACTATAGCTAGGTTTAGGCGGGGTATGTCACATGCTTAAGAGGTCACTTTCGAGTTAGGTCACGTTCTGAGGACGTCACTTTCTGTACGTCACATTCTGAGTTCGTCACATTCTGAGTACGTCACTTTCTGAGAACACCACTTTCTGAGGCCCTCGCTTTCTGAGTTCGTCACTTTCTGAGTACGTCACTTTTATAGCAAAGTAATATTTAAGCGTATACCTGCATTAACAATGGATACCAGCATTCATAACAGCTGTACGGCATACGGCCGTTTTTATGCCGTACAGCTGTTATGATTGCTGGTATCCATTGTTAATCGAACTCAGAATGTGACGTACAGAAAGTGACGTCCTCAGAACGTGACCTAACTCGAAAGTGACCTCTTAAGCATGTGACATACCCCGCCTAAACCTAGCTATAGTTATTAAGTTACCTCTAGCGTTTTGTTAAAACATAAACGTTTTGTTTTCAGTTCCAAGATATGGTTGATCAGTGATAGCGCTACAAGGCACGATTGAATAATAGATGATTTGCTTTTATACATCTTAACCGATGAAATATTGTTTATTGCTTTAATTCCGTTACGCAAAAGTAAAAAAACCCGTAATTGGCCATTAAAGACTGCCACATAGAACTACCGCTCAGTACGGAGCGTCGCGCAGTACTTTCGAATTACTTCATGAATCTTCAAAACCAATCGAGATGCCATTATAAAAAAAATTATAGGACATTAGTACACCATAAGCTACATTATTGTGTAAAAATAAAAAAAATAAAAAATGCGAAGTTGGAAAAAAAAAGATATTTAATACTAACTTCCGGTTTGTTATATGATAAAAAGATAAAAAAAACTTTTTTTATAAATTTTCAAAGAAATCAACTAATATTCTCAAATAATCACTATTTAGTTATAATTAAATCCATTGAAAGAATTGCAATAATAATTTTTAAAAAATGCGTTCCTCAAATTTTGTAGTTTTTTCAAATGCGTATAAATTTTTAACGAAGCAATATATTAAAAAAGTAATGATGCCAAATTTTTTTGTTCACATATAGGTCCAATTAATCCAACTATGAACAAAATCCAGAACCTGACAATTTTTTTGCTGCCCGCTTGACGTGAAATGCCCCTCTTGCTACGACCATGTAAGTGTGAATGTCAGTTTGGTATGCGGATAGTATAGTGTTATTGAACTTTGTGGCTTTTGATATCCAACCATCTGGTCAACAGCCCAGTCGAAAAAACCCTCACGAGTAAAATACAGCAAAATGAACCACTGCCGTAAAGCTAACCAACTGTTAATCAGGGCTTCTCGTTCCCGGAGGCTCGTCCCCAAAGCAGTGCTTGTGTGTCGGGTCCTTGTAGGAGTTCTCGTGCTGTACGCTGTGTGAGCTGGTGCGGCATTTGGTCAAGCACAACTCATAGTCGTCTGATAGTGAGCGGAATAATACATTTTCCTCCGCTGATAGTTTTGATAGCACCAATTCTAACATGTCCCTCTGAAAGAAAAGTTAATGATCAAGGATAAAATGTCAACCCATAATCAAAAAATAATATGTAGCATCAATCAACCGTCTACCTGATAATTCTCTAAGAACTACTCAAACAAATTGTATCATGTGATTTAACATAATAGTAGATTTTGCATGATACAATTTGTGAGGGTAGTTTTTAAGAAATTAGGTAAATGTCGTTCTCGGTTTTTATCCCAATTCACCGCGCCATCCCTATTTACCATGTATTTACCGCGGTTGGTTGGTTTACCACATGTTGTTGTTTGTAGTGTCTGTAGCTGCTTATAGATATACATTATACACCAAAAATAGCGGTTTTTAGGGTTCCGTACCCAAAGGGTAAAAAAGGGACCCTATTAATAAGACTGCGCTGTCCGTCTGTCTGTCTGTCACCAGGCTGTATCTCATGAACTGTGATAGCTAGACAGTTGAAATTTTCACAGATGATGTATTTCTGTTGCCACTATAACAACAAATACTAAAAACAGAATAATATAAATATTTAAATGGGGCTCCCATACAACAAACGTGATTATTTTGCTGTTTTTTTCCATAATGGAACGGAACCCTTCGTGCGCGAGTCCGACTCTCACTTGGCCGGTTTTTGTGTATATTTTGTTATCATGATTTCATTTTATAGTATGCTGATGCACAGAGTAAATTAGTAACACCCCAGAAAAATTGTAACACCCCGCCGGAAATAAAGGAAATAAAGTAATTCAAATATGTGTTCAAAACGCGACTAGTCTTAAGAGGGCGTAAAGCCAGGAAATTATAAAGATATGTCGCACCGAGCGAAACTTGCGACAGAAGATATGGCCACCTTGTGGGACATATATATTGATATGTTTTACTTTCGGAGCGATTATTTCCGAAAATATTAACTTTATTAAAAAATAATTTTGTTAAAGACCCCTATTCTCAATACATTAAGAAAATTTAAGAAATAGAATGGTAACAATTTTTTTTCGATTTTAGAAGTAAAAAAAAAACTATAATTTCGAAACTGAGGTCTTGTATTTTTTAAACACGTTTTGTATGAAAAACGTAAATTCGCTGTATTTTTTTAACTATGGTATCTGAAGCTACATAAACCACTTTTAGACATAGATATACCTTATCCTGTTGTAAGTACAAAGTTTCAGAGCAAACTCGTTCTAAATTGAGAGCGGATTTACGTTTGTATGGAGAACCGAGCTTGCCGGAGACCCTTAAGTAGATTTTGTTATGAAATTCAATATGTGTCAACATCCCTATTACATTACAAATATCTCTTTGGTAAGGATAAATTGGTAGCCACATTACCTTGCCCGGATCTAAACAACATGAGACACAGAACTCGTAGATAACACAACAATGGTTCTGTTTGCAGCTGTCACAGCCGTATCTCTTGGTCGACTCTGCATCTGGGTCACAGCACCCATTCTTGTTCATGTGGTTTCTTTTGCATACATAGCCTGGAATTCACAAAATATTTCCAATATAAAAATAATGAAGCTGCAGCCGAAAATAATTAGCAAGCTGAAGTGGCAGTGGGCCGGTCATATTAGCCATGGAACCGATAATTGTTGGGGTAGACGAGTTCTCGAGAGGAGACTGTGTATCGGCAAACGTAGCGAAGAACGCCCTCAAACTAGATGGAGCGATGACCTTCGCAAGGTGGCTGGCAAGAGCTGGATCAGAGCTGCCGCAAATCATGCTCAATGGCGTGCAATAGGAGAGGCCTATGTCCAGCAGTGGACGAGAGTAGGCTGATGATGATGATGATGATAAAAATAAGGTAGGAAAAATCTAAGTTTGTTTTTTATAGACATTTCTATCATTATCTAAATACACTGTATAAATTCCTGTGATTGTGATGATGCAGTGAGCTGCAAAAGGATATACCTAATTTATAAAATACTTTCATTCATAAAGTAATATATAGTCAGCAAATCTTGTCAGTAGAAAAACGGCAAATTTTAAAATGTAGGCACAAAGGGTTAGCATCCCATAGAAAAATTGAATTTCGCGCCTTTTTCTACTGACAAGATTTGCTTGACCAACTATACCTATAATATCAGCTGTAATTATGCAATAAATGATTTTCTTATCTAACCTTATATTAAGTGGGTATGTAATTTCACAAGTATAATACAATTGGAATTAATTTAAATCTAAAAGAAACAAAATCAGGTAGCATTTTTTACAACCAAGAATAATTTACTTACTTTTATGTATTTAAATTACAATTGAATTGTTCTTATTTGTTCACTGTAAATTTAGTCATATAATTCTTACCTCTATCATCAACTATAAAGGTTTTCCCCTGTACGGAGTTCCTACAGACAATATCTAGTGTATCATTGTGCTCCTGTAGTGTTCGCCACACAAACGGCTTCCTCTCAATCATGATGTCCTGGTATGCCATGTTCCTGCTTCCACCCTGCAGATAATTGGGATCCATTAAAATGGTGGTTTCAAATATTTAAAACACGAGAGTAATCTGCTGTAGTTTATTATTCATGAATATGTTGTCAATTTAATCATGCATTGTATTTTTCTTTATTACAATAACTTAACAATTTAAAGTGTATATAGGAAACTGGCATGAGGTTTACACACTAAAGAACGGTAAAACGAAAGTAGCTTCATAACACAAATTATACAAACGATTCTTCACGTTATGTGCAATTACTGAGTGACAATAACTAACCTCTCTCCATAAACTGACGATGCAGTAAGTCAGTGAGGATGCAAATATTATCCCTAACACGAGCCTTCTTCGGATAAACCTAACTAAAGCCGCGTACCACATCTTAAATCTTCTAAATGAGATTTGAAACAAGAAACTGTGTTGACACTTCGCGTGCGCACTACCATTTTTAAAGACTTATCACGATGGAAAGTGATGAGTAGATTTAAATGATCTCTCTAAATTCGTCATTGCTGTCAACTATATGTTTTATTTATTGTATAATAAATTATAAGCCTCGTAATTATCTGGATTGCGATTCTGTTGTGTACAAGAACTAAATTGACGTATTCATTAGTGACAAGCATAAGTGACAGTGACACTGACATACTATATACCTTTTTTATTTTTGTGGCCTAGCTACGAAATTTTTGAGGCAAACCTTTATTGCAAGTGGTGAAAATATAGTTTGTCAAAGGACTGTCTCATTCAGGCCCTCAGAATAATAAAATAAGTGAAACCGATTTGTTTTATCCAATATTTCATCTATGCCTAGTAACGAAATAAATTTTTGTATTGTATTTTGCATTGTAAATACGATACTTACCTTTTACCAAGCTCTTATTTTTGCCCGGCTTCTATGCTTTAGTTATTATTCTGAGTTCAGGCCAATTTCAGGCCAATTGACTTCCTTGGAACGATATGATCCTAGAAAATCTTCTACTTACATTATGTGTAGTCCGTTGGCGATTGGTCATAAAACTTTATCTTTACCAAAGAGGATATGATATTATAGTGCGGTACTGTCATAGTAAATTTTGTATCCACAGTAAATTCACTGCCATCTATCGACACACTTTAAAACTAAAAATGAAGATTTATATATAAAAATACGATAATTTGTATTTAAATATGGACAAATGATTTTTTTTGTTTGCATTAATTATTTTGACCCATGTTCTTTCACTGATATGCGTCAAAATTGCTAAATAACAAACGAAACCATCAACGCCCTCTATACGAGAGAGGCCAAAGGTAGTAGCGACATCTAATCGAAAATAAAATTTTCGTCATTTTCGAAGTACGTTTTTTCCTTAGACTGTATCCATCTATTACGGAGTTATATCTCGACTACCGTAGGCTCAATGGGCGTAACGGCCAAAATGCGATTTTTCAGGAGAGCCAAAAAACTATTTTATTTTTAGTAAAAAAATCATAACCTTTTTGTTTCTTTGAATAAACGGATGCCTGTTTGTGGCTTATTCTTAGCTTTCTGAGCTCTTTTAAACTGTCTTGTTGAACTTATGATACAATGCTTATTTACGAAAATAGCATGTCCGTTACGCCAAAAAACACGAGTGTTTTTTAAGAAGGGCGTCCGTTGCGCCCCTTTTGCAATGTTAACCTTATTAGCAAAAGGGCGTAATATACAAAAAAAAATACTTTTTTGTACCATTTGGCGTAGGTCCAACAAGTTTCTTACAATATTGGTATTTATTTTTTCATCATTTTATTATTTTGGATACTCAAACGTGGAAGTAGTAGTTCCTTAGCCACAATACCAATAACTATTTAATATAATGTTTAGTTTAGTAACCATGCATTTTTTATTTCTGAATATTAATTGCTATAAAAAAAGTCACTGATATACCTACTGTCTATATCATTTCAAAATATCAAATATCGACTTTTACATGATGATGCAAGTAGTAGTTTATAATACTAAAACTTTTTAAATTTTTAGCAACCTAATCAATAAAAAGAAATCGATTGATGGAATAACAATTGCTTTTATTATAACACAGTGAAGTGTTATAAATCTGTTTGTTTTTTCTTAATATGATAGTAAATTTCACTATTGTAGTACCTAGTAGTTTTGATATTTCGTACGTCTATTCTATGACAGTAAAAATTAACGATAAGTAGTTAAAAAACCAAAATTATGGTCAGGCTCACTTATTACTTTGGATTTAAATCTAAACATTGCAAATGGCCAATTACAAATAAAACTAAATGTTATCAATAACATTAATTAATTAACCACCTTAACCATCTCATTTATAAATAATTATGATTACTTACTGAAGCTACCTCGAACTAACTCACTTTTTTTATAAATCGCGCCTTTTATTTAGGTTTTTGTCTGTTATCTACTTAAATAACCAAACACCGCAATAGTTTTCAGAATTGATTAACATAGTTCCCACTAATTCAATCTAAATGAACATAATTATTTTAGTAGCCCTATAAGCAAATAACTAATAATGGAAGTACTTAACAAAAAGTGTCATGCCACATAAACACAACAAATCAACAATTTTAAAACTCGAAATTGTACGTATTACCTTGACGTATCTCTTACATTCATTTCTCTAACAGTCGTATAAATAGCCACTAGTTGTGATCGTAACGTACAGTGAGCAGTTGAGCATTCGAAAATCTACTGCATATGGGCGTAATAGACAAAAAATAGCACGCATTTAATATAATTTCTGATGCAAAACGGCGTATCGTACACGAAGTTGGGAGTTACGCCCAAATGACTCAGGACATTTTTTTAAATTGGTGGATACTGCAAAATGCGTTGGAAAATTGAGTTCAAGCACCATTTTTTCGTGGAGCGTAACGGACATTTTTTTCAAGTTATCGAGACGTTAAATATACTATTCGATAAAGAAAAAAATTCTGAGTATAACTGCATTCATAACTCATTTTCGCCATTTTGTCCCTTACGCCCTTTGAGCCTACGGTAGTCGATCTATCTTTGCTATAGTGAAAGCTTTTGTTTTAAACGAACAATGCATGGAAGGCCCAGACAAATTAAGCTGAAAAACGGGTCAACCTCGGAATGAGAGATTATAAGATAAATAATGTACGGTTTACGGTATTAAGTATTCGAGTTCCCAGGTAATATTATTTCTCATTTCCAGGTGAAACACTTAATTTGCCTGAGCCAACGGTACACTGGGCTCGTAAATCGTAACTCTAATAACAACCACGTGGTGATAACATTAGGTAGGTAGGTATAGTGTAGTATGAATTTTCTCAAATGATTTTTAGGACTCGGACCCTAACCTAATCCGTTAAACAATAGTACATTTTGATGCTAGTGCGGAATGCGGCTCGTGGCAAGATATCTCGGTACTCGTGAAGAATGACATTTCCGCACGTGTATCGAACGACGTTTTTTAATACAGTTGCGAAAAAATAAGAAAAACAAAAAGTAAGGAATTCGAAACTTTTATATTATTAATTTTTTTGATTACGTAGTTTTTATGTTGATTACGACGTTTAAAGGAAACTAATATTAACACTCATCAATAAGTAGTCATGAATTGGAACAAGAACAAATTAAAAAAAATTGGAAAGTAAAAAGCACTAGTTCGCGAAAACCAACTTTCCGCACGCTAAACAGCTACGTAAAGTAGCACTTTTTGAGCAACTGTATTAAAGTAGTTATTTGTTATACAAGGGTGCAAAGTTGTATTTTACCCGCGAGTGTTTCAACACACGAAAAGTAAAATACATTTGCGCCCGTGTATAACACAAAACGAGGAAAATGCAACATCCACAGGCGTTAGATCATCTTCATCACTGGAATCACTCATTTCTTTACGATATTATAACAGAAAACTCTGGAAGTTGTGTATTTTTACGCGAGTCGGTGAGAAAAGTTCTTCTTCTTCTTCTTTTAAAATTATGGCTTCAGCCCAGTGGGACTATTTCGCCAGTGTCAAGGTATTAAGAGGTTTACAAACGACAAAAATTTGTACGGTTGTACAAGACAGTGTACGGTGATTTGTTAGCTCTTGTAAATCGATAGCTAGACTTTACAAGAAGCACGTGGACTACCGGCCGTTGACTCCAAGATGGTGGTAAAACGCGCTTCAAAATTAATTCTCCATTCACTGCACACTACCACATTAGTTTATTGTATAATAAGCTATCGATATTACACTAAACAATATTAATGTTTAGTAAAAAAATTGTTGACAATGTTGACATTTCTGACGTATGAAATGTCAACGATGCGTTTTGAAATTGCATCGACTCAACTTGTGCGTTCAGAATTATATTTAACATCATTATAAAAAAACAAACGTTTCTTATGGAATTTTAAGGTTTATGACTTAAAATCATTAAATAGCGTAACGTAAAACGCTATTTACGTTTTGTTATCTGTCAAAAGCTACTTAAACACGCTCCATCCAAGGTCAAATTACTTTCCCCACTAGTGGATAAAACGCGTTTTTCCCCGCTTGTATTGAAGGATAAAAGACAACTTTCCGAGCTAGTGAGGGGAAAAAGCCTTTATTTCTATGGAGAGGCGCCTTAGTTGCGTGCTGAGCGCGTGTCAAAGCAACCGTCGTTAAAAAGCAACTATCGTGATAGTATTAAGGTTCAAAATGTAACAGCTCATTCTGAGATAACGAGTTTGGGTAATGAAGGACGAACGGTTGCCTGTGTGTGGCCTCAGAATACACAGCTGCTACATAAATTTGAACCATATAAATAGGACGGTAAAATTTCTTTATAACGAGTTTGTTCCCGTTCAGTCAGTAGCGTAGCATTGGTAACCGTTGAACAAAAGAAACAAAGGCTTTTTTAATACAGTTGCTCAAGAAGTGCTACTTTTCGTGGCTGTTTAGCGTGCGGAAAGTTGGTTTTCGCGAACTAGTGCTTTTTACTTTTCCAATTTTTTTAAATTTTTACTTGTTCCAATTCATGACTACTTATTGATGAGTGTTAATATTAGTTTCCTTTAAACTTCGTAATTAACATAAAAACCTACTGTTAATGTAAGAATACGAAAAATATGCATATTTCATATTTTATCACTTACCCCTTCATCTTCTTCCTCCTTGACCTTTTTTCCCATTTACTTGGGGTCGGCCTTTCTTGTCCTTTTCTTCCATAATACACGTTTTTGGCTATTTCAGCGTCTGTATTAACATCTTTCATGTCTTTTTCGACTGTCGTCAGCCAAGTGGCAGGTGGTCTTCCACTTCCTCTTCTTTGTGTCGGCAAATTTAAGGCTAACTTGACCATATGATCTTCTGGGCGACGTAGGATATGCCCGTACCACCGGAGACGATTTTCTTTAAGTTTCTCGGATATAGGTGCGACTTTAAAACTTCCTCGTATATAGTCGTTGCGGATTTTATCCAACAGTGTGACTCCTCCCGACCAACGCAACATGCGCATTTCTGTGACATGCATTTTGTTTATGTGTTGTTTGCATGTTGCCCAACATTCCGAGCCGTACAAAAGCTCTTCATCATTATAAGTATTATAACACGTTTATTTTTTAATGTTGAAAAACCGTTCTTAATAAGTTGTCTGAATGGAACGGAACGCCTGTCAAAGAAGAGGCGTATTTTCTTACTGCAAGAATGTTTTAAGTTTTCAAAGGCAACATTCGATATTGTTTTTATAAATATACGATACACAAATAATCGTAAATAACGATGTTTAGGTAATAATCGTACAATGTTTTAATATTTACAATTGTTTCTGTCTTATAGAACAGGAAAAAAAACTTTCATTGAAGTGGGTTCAATAATAATAACAAAATATATTCTAGTCGAATAAAAGCTAGAAAAACACCTCTTCATAATGTCAATGTCAATGATGTCACATAATTAATAATATAAGTTTCGAATTCCATTCCTTACTTGTTGCTTTTCTTATTTTACCGCAACTGTATTAAAAAAAAACGTCGTTCGATACACGTGCGGAAATGTCATTCTTCACTCGTCCCGAGTCTTGCCACTCGCTTACGGCTCGTGGCAAGATATCTCGGTACTCGTGAAGTAATGACATACTTTCCGCACTAGCATCGAAATGTACTATTCTGTAACAGATTAGGGTGTGAGGCGTAAAAATCATTTGAGATTTTTTTTTACTATAAGTAGGTATGCTGCGTACCTAGGTTGAGGTACTCAGTAGGGGAGGCGGCGGGTTATTCCCGCTAGTTGCCATCAAACTGTTACCAGTGGTAACGACTAGGAACGTTTTTCCTACTTGTATCGCCTGCGTGGTACTGGTACGTACATGTTATAAATGACGACTATGCGGTTATGAGAGCGCTATACCTGCAGGAAAAAGAAAGAGGTAAAGGCCGGCTCCCATCGACGTGATGGAGCACAGTATGTTAAAGAAGAAGCTTCCTGATCCGACAACCCTACACAGAATGTCATGGCGCAGAAAAGTTAGAAGAGCCGACCCCACCTAATGTAGGAATGAGTAGGTAAAAAAGAAAAAGTTTCTCTTGCGACTGTGGAGGGATAGGGACGTTTTACACAAAAGATTGCAGATGTCTTGGATTGGAGATGATGCAAGCTGGTGGAGGGACCAAACCTATTTAGCCGAACAAGTTCCCTTCTTTTGAAATTTGAATTTAACACTAAACTCTCGCGTTTTGTACACGTAATTAATGTAATTACCGGGTCTAATTGTTAACCGGTTGTAACCGGGTGTAGGTAAAAAGTCGGAAAAAAGGTAAAATAATGAAATTTAATCGCGTTACACCCGGTAATGATATTAATCATTGAATTACACTCAAAAATCTCATGCACTCACTACCTACCTATTGAAGCAACGAGTCATTGAGAGTAACGCCATAAACAGGTACAAACTTTACGTGTTTGCGAAAAATACTGAAAAATGTATAGCGGGATCGCAATCGGAAGCAACCTTGTGACGGCTGTGATTTTATTACAGTTATTAACTTTGGACACCATTATGACCACCTTGAGCCAACTTGATAGTTAATTAGTTAAGTATTTAATCAGTTGGACTAGCTCTACAGTGTTTCGTTATGCCTGATCACAGAAAGTCACCTATGACTTACAATAGTTACAATATGGCAAACTTAGGTCATTTTCTCTTTAACCCTTATTTTTCGGCAAGTGAGAGTATTAATAATTAGGGCAAGCAAGTTGTTATCTTTAATTATTATTACTAACATAGGTCAAGTAGTCATAGGTGGGACTTAGTCAATTTGTGTAATAATGTCCTATAATATTTATATTTATTTATTGTTCTATTCAAAACGGTTCGACAATAGAATTCCGAAAAGGGCAGTATTTAAGCTCGCCCCATTGTCTCAGATTCTTGCCTGAAACTGGACAATAGGGTCCTTATTGTCTAGTTGATCTACGATCCCCGATCCCTATCCCTTCGTGTGCCGAATTCCCGCAGCGGGAGGGATGGCGGGCGCCACGTCTGCCGGCCTCCATTTTTCATATTTTGCCGCGTCTGGCGGGGGTTGGGCGGGCCAACGCACCATTGCCTAATTAAACACGAAACGGAATTATGAAGTTTCTATACTTAAGCTTAAACGTTTGTCTAATAGTCAGACTATTTTTTGAAGTTCTACTGTTTGTACAAAAATAACGTTTTAGTTGTAAAAATGTAAAATCACTATCGTTTAATGCTAATACTAATGTAGTATGGAAATATTCTACAATAACTAAATACAAGATAATAAATCGAAATACAAGTAATAACCATTTCTCTGATGAATGTAGCATACCTGGGTCCTAACTCCCAGTCCTTACTCCCACGGGCTGATCCTCCGGATTCTCCAATCGGCTATAATTCCTTAACGCTTTTGCCTTCTCTTCCTGTCTGATTCTCGTCTTCCAAATTACTCCCTGAAACTTTTGATTTAAAATGTGTACTTTCTGGCTACCATTTCTAAATTCTCCCTAAACTCCTTCTACCCTAATACGGCCCTGACCTGTCCGGCTACTTACCTTGTTGTTTTTCTAATCATTTCATGTTTTTATTATAATTTCGAAGCTAATCGACCTAAAATTCACTATAAATTTTCCTTGACATACTTGTTTTGCTTGTTTTGACATAATCCGTCAAACTATTAATTTACTCTAAATTCTTTAGCATGAAGTTTAGGTCGTATAGTTTTCAAGTAGTTTGTTCTAAATTTTATCTAAAAATTGTTACTGGTGAACAAATATTTTCAAATATTTTCAAAAATAATTATAAGATAATGTATAATTCTAGAAAATGTTATCGCTAGCTATATAAGCGGCCCAGCGACATCTGAATTGAGTTTGCTTCTAGTTCCCAACAAGGAACGTCAGTTATAAGGGTCCGTGCGGGGCCAAGCCAGGCCCCGCACCATCAAGAAACCCTCGCTCGCGCTCCTTAAAAAGTACCTGTGTTCCTGGCAAAGTCTGGCGCTCTCTCTGCACGCGCCCAAGTCCGGTGGTGCTTTGCGGTTGCTCTAACGGAGCGCCTCGTCTCCTAGGCGCGCGCTATCGGCGCGCCTCGCCTCAACAGGCGCGTGCTGTCACCGCGCCTCGCCCGCTATCGGCGCGCCTCGCCTTCAACAGGCGCGTGCTGTCGCCGCGCCTCGCCTCTTCGAAGAGCGTGCTATCAGCGCGCCTTACCCAGCGCGCCTTACCGTGCGCGCGCTATCAGCGCGCCTTACCCAGCGAGCCTTACCGTGCGCGTGCTACCAGCGCGCCTTACTGTGCGCGTGCTGCCAGCGCGCCTCACCTTTGCGCGTGCTATCTGCACGGCTTACCTTGCGCGTGCTATCTGCGCGCCTTACCTTTGCGCGTGCTATCTGCGCGCCTTACCTTTACGCGTGCTATCTGCGCGCCTTACTGTGCGCATGCTACCAGCGCGCCTCACCTTGCGCGTGCTATCTGCGCGCCTTAACTTTGCGCGTGCTATCTGCGCGCCTTACTGTGCGCGTGCTACCAGCGCGCCTCACCTTGCGCGTGCTATCAGCGCGCCTATCCGTGTGCGTGCTCCTGCCTTGCGCGTGCTACTAGCGCGACTATAATCGTATTTTTATTCTTTTTGTAATTAAACCATCTGTTAGCGTGTCATATTTAGACAAAAGCCGATAAATAAAGAACCTACCCCTGTTATATCTATCCTTTCCTTTCTACCTCCTCACTCCCAGCTCCGTTACTCACTCCTCCAATATACGTGGAGGAGGGAGTAACGTGACATGTTCTTTTCATTTCTTTGATGTTAAGATTGTAGAGTTACATCATATGAATCTACGCAAGATATATTTTGTGGCTATCGTACTTTCCCCAGCGATGGGCACAACGCTTCTTGTGCACCCGGCAGTCTACTTTCTGAACAGGCGATAGAACGCCGTAGCTCCGCACTAGTCCGCACATTTCACAACCAACTCGTTTATTATAGTATTGTCGGAAGATTTTGATATGCCACACGCTAATCTACACTAAACGTAAAAACTATAAACGTAAAAGTCCTGACTGACTCACTTAAAGAGCTGAATTTTTCACAATAGGTTGCTTTTATGACGTTAGTATCCACTAAGAAGGGGTTTTTCAAAATTCATCCTCTAAGGTGGTGAAAAAGGGGTTAAAAGTTTGTATGGAGATCATAAATTTTTTTGAGTACGGGACTTGAAACTTCGTATAAAGGCACATATTATTATTAAAATACAAGAAAAGTGATTTCAGCGTTTTTAAAAATTCATCCCCTAAATGGGTTAAAAAAGGGTTGAAAGTTTGAATCCATTACAAATACTTCGTAACTTCCTAGAAAGGCATAATAGCCGATTACAAAATATAAAGTAATATTGACGTTTTTGGAAATTCAACCCCTAAGGGGGTTAAAAAGGGGATGAAAGTTTGTCTTGGGGTTCAAATTTTATAATATTACAATCAATAAATGAAATGAAATAATATAAATGTTTATTAATTATAATAAAAAATCAAGAAAAGTCATTTCAGCGTTGTTAAAAATTCATCCCCCAAGGTGGTGAAAAAGGGGTTGAAAGTTTGTATGGAGATCAAATATTTATGTGAGTGTGGGACTTGAATCTTTGTATAGGCATATTATTAGAATACAAGAAAAGTAATTTCAGCGTTTTTAAATATTCATCCCCTAAAAGGGTTAAAAAGGGGTTGAAAGTGAATCTATTACAAATGCTTTGAAACTTCTTAGAAAGGCATTGTATAAGATTCCAAAAAAGTTAATTCAACGTTCTTAAAGATTCAACCCCTAAAGGGGTTAAAAAAGGGGATGTAAGTTTATATGTGGTACAAGTTTTCTTTTAAGCTAGGAACTTGAAACTTGGTAAAAAGGGCATTTTATTAAAATAGACGAAAACTGATTACTTACACCGTTTTTGAAAAGTCTGTATTAATAGTTTCGGGAGCGAATATTTTTTTTAAAAAGTGGACTTGTAAATCTTCTAAGAAGGTCGAGAGGGATTATATCGGGAACAATTTTTTTCAGTTAGGGTTTTGAAACTTCCTAGTTTGTGAAAGACAAATTTCATGCGTTGTATAATTATTAACAAATGATTAACCGTCCTTACTGATATCTTTGCTGCATAATGTTCTATATTATGCTCATGTAGAATATGTAACCACCAACATACAAATCCACGCGTACTAAGTCGCGGGCAACAGCTATTTAATAATAATTGGTTAACCGGTTAAGACATTCTCAGAACACTCTTTTACATTACATTACTCATTTTAATCAAGCTACGCACTTAACGCATATGTACAATTCGAGTATTACCTTCCAACTCTCTGACAGGGCCTAAAACTAGAACACGGGAAATACCTATGACGACGAGACGCACATTCAGCAAAAGATGTATCGGATCAGATCAGACTACACTTACACTTCAAAACTTTTACATTCTTTTAAGCTTAACAAAAGATATGTAACAATTAGATTGTGACACATAATTTTGATCGCGATATGTAGAGATTGATCTCTATTTGGAAAATTGTTCCAGGTGTACTGATTTACCCACTGTCCAACTATGTTTACCACTACATTTTTGCAAATAAATATATCTTATCTTATCTTAAACTAACACGATTTTCACTCATAATTTTAAAACTAACACGGGACTTAAGAGGCCGGTGTCGATTTTAGTCGCAAAAATGTAAAATTGATAGATTTAGTCCGTGAAATTTTACACCTTTTGTTACCTAATTGAAATAACAAGTACTGGTTTCTATTAGCACGTCTTCTTATCTTACCTTTTATCAGATCAGTTTTTTGAAAACAGACTCACTAAATTAGTAATGTTTGCTTTTCTGATGGACGTTTAGGTAAACGCGCGTAAAGCACTGATTTTGTCGCTCTTATTTGTAAATTTCGTAAAGTTTGGACGGCTAAACATGGTAATTTTGTATTACACATATCCTGTACTTGACGTTTATCAGACTACATTTTTATTATTATGACTTTGAAGTAGTGTAAATGAAAGTTAGACGAAATCAATTTTCTCCAGAAATTACTTCAAAACAAATGACAATTTCTCTGAAAATCGACTTAATTTCAACGTAATTTTGATACTTAAACAATCTACAACATTTGCTGAAACTATATTTATACATAAATTTGTATAATTTACCACCATGATTTTTTGATGAATTTTTAAAAACTGCCCCTTCTCTTCATGCATTACCGGTGACGCACGCTCGCGACCTCATTATTAAAAGGCAAGGTGAGAAGACGTGCTAATAGAAATCAATACTTGTTATTTAGATATTACGTAACAAAACGTGTACATAATTTCAACGACTAAATCTATCAATTTTACATTTTTGCTCCAAAATCGACTACGGCCTCTTAATCGCGTACAAACTTACGTTTATTTATGGCCTAACGTTTCAAACGTGACGTTACGTTCGTGGTCACAGGCAGACTGGCGAGGAATTGTATTAACATCTTCTTGCCGAGCGGGTTTTGCGAACTACCCGCACTTGATCTTGATTATTAGAGAGTTGGATATGCCACACGATACCAAATTGTTTTGCACTTCGTGCCTCAAGAAGTCCTCTTATCGTCGTAAGTATCGTCACGTTCAAACGGAACGATTCTCAGTCTTGCCTTGATAATTATTTGACAAATATACCTCCAGACTTAGTTATTGGTACTGAAATAGATCACAATGGCTTATCAGATGGTCACGCTGCAATTTTTTGTGACCTTAATGTGGAACTTTTAAATAAAAATAAAAAGCGAGATATTTCAATCTTAGTATCAGAAAAAAGGAAATTTACCGCAAAATTTTTTTAAACGTTTAGACAAAATCTACAGAATATAAACTGGCGTAAAATGGGTATAAATGTTTTCCTTAAGACTTTCACTAAACAGTTTTGTCAGTCGTTTAGAAAAAAGAAAATGAGGATTAGACTGGATAACCAGCATTCTTTTAAATGGGTGACCAAGGGTATAAGAACGTCAAGTAAAATGAAACGAGTTCTTACTAATGTTAATAAGGCTACCTGTGATACTTCTGTTCTGGAATATAGGGCTAAGTGTTTAGGGAAGTCATAAAGTATTCCAAAAGGACCGCGGTCCAATCTGAAATTTTTAAGACCAAGTATTGTTCTAAAGGCATATGGTGTATAGTAAACAAGTATAGAAATAAATTGTGTAAGGATAATCAAAAACAGCTGTCTTTGAACATAGATAACAGAACCATAATAGATCCTAGAGATGTCGTAGACGCTTTTTCAACGCAGTTTGACCATGCTAAGTCTCCAAGTACTGGTGATTTGAATGCCGCAGTTCATTGTATGCATCTAAGTAACAGCAATAATAGTAGGCATTATAAAGATATTTCGTGGAAACCATTTACGCCCTCAGAGATAACAAAGACACACATGAAAAACAAAAAATCTTGCGGGCATGACGAAATGCCAATTTTAGTAATTAAAAACTGCATAGATATATTAGCTAAGCCATTTGCATGTTTCTTTAACAATTACAAGAAAGGTGTAAAAAGTGACCCGAAAAACTACCGGCCTATAGCGCTTCTGCCAGTGGTCTCTAAGATCTTCGAAAAGCTGATTAAAACACGACTTTTAAAGCACCTCCAGGAGAATGATGTAATAAACCCGCGACAATTCGGTTTCCAGAAGAATAGGGGAACAGCTGATGCCGTAGATGCTCTCATCGACGATGTCATCACTAAATTACACGATCATAAAAGAGTTGCAGGACTATTCCTCGATCTGAGTTCCGCATTTGACACGGTCGACCATGTGATTCTTATGGAAAAGCTTAAGTTTTATGGAATCAGGGGAAATGCGTATTATCTCTTAGCTAGCTATCTTCAAAACAGGAACCAATATGTAGAAATAAATAATTCTGAAGTTAGTGGTGAATGTAGTTGATATTCCTGTTAAATCAAAGTTAGTTAGAGTAAACAGAGGGGTTCCATTTTAGGCCCTATACTCTTCCTCCTATTTGTTAATGACCTGGTCAACTATGTGTCTGGTGTCGTGCCGAGCTGCTCCTTGATTGTTTTTGCTGATGACACAAACGCAGTCATATCTGCGAATAGCATGGCTGAGCTCAATAGTATCACCAATAGTGCTATTTCAGCCTTTACTTATTGGTTCTCGTGTAATAACTTACGCCTGAATTCAGACAAGACGCAAGCTTTGCTATTCAAACTAAACGCCAAGAAAACTGACAAACTTGATGTTACTATGGACCAAGTTTGTTTGAATACTGCTGATCACGTTAAATTTCTGGGAGTTTACATTGACTCTAATCTAAATTGGAAGCGAGAGCTTGAGGCTATAGTAAATTCAATCCATTCTGCTTGTTATGCAGAATGGATTGAATTTAGAAGCCTGAGAGATGTTTTAGAACTAGATCAACTCAAAATTGTTTATTATGCCCTGGTAGAGTCAAGATTGCGGTATAGCATAAGGTTTTGGGGAAATAGCTTTTTATATAATATAGACGGAGCCTCGATTGCCCAGAAAAGAGCAATTCGAGCAATGGTACACATTGCTTCTTTTGGTTCATGTAGAGAGTATTTTGAAAAATTGGGTATTCTCACGCGTCCCAGCTTGTACGTACTTATTCTTCTTACCCAGTTTGTTAAAAATATTGCGAAAAATTGTACTGATGAAGAACAGGAGTCTCGCCTAGCCACAAGGACGAAAAAGATAAAGGGTAGCTTCCTTCCGAAACTTCAGGTAGCCAAACATTGCGCAAGATACCAGGCAGTCACTCTATTTAATAAGCTCCCTACTGATCTAAAAGCCATTACGGATTGGTTTTTATTTAAGCGTAGGTTGAAGTCGTTCTTATTGACTAGATGCTCCTATAGTATTGATGAAATATTTGATAAGTCGCTAAATTAAGGTATTTATAATTGTTATGTAGTATTAGTATAAATGTGTTTATTATTATTGTTATTTATAAATTGTATTTAATGTAATTTCTGACACAATGCTTGTATTGTTTAAGAATAAAATAAATGAAAATGAAATATTGGTCTATATAAAGTCGGTTTGGAATGAGCGAGTCCGTCAATAGCGGCGATCGATATGTGGCCAGCATGAAGGTTGGACATTCTAATTAAAATAAAACAACAACATATTAAACGGTTCAACGTTTATTCGCAAGAATATAAAAATATATAAAAATCTCTTATGAGTAATGGAAATTAGAAGTAACATGTAATATGCCTTTTCTCATATTGTCCTTGGGACAGTGCTCAAGTCTTTCGATATAAAAACTTACAAAAAAAGGCACTCCTGTCCGGCTCCGATTTGATTTATTTTGATATATGAATATGTTAGAGATGTTAGTGTCCTCCAAAATAATGAATAATTAATTACTGGTTTGATTTATATATAATTAGCATTTTGCTTAAGCCACTTTTCAGTACTTCGGAGTACAGTCAAGGGCATAAATATATATACATTCCCAAAGTTTCAAAAATATATGTACGCTCTTACACCTTAGAGTCTTAGACAATAAAGCCGTGTTCACATAAAAACTAAAAATAATAGTGAGTAAAAACCGTACTGATAAATATTTTATTTTTGAGCCATTTGTCTGGATCGATATTTTTGCCTTCGACTGTACAATTTCTCTCAATAGATTGAGATAGGGCAACTAAAAAAATCCGTGTCTGTTATTTTAGACTACTCTATAACATATATTAAAAAAAAACAAATCGGAGCCGGACAGTTGCGTACCTTTCGTTGTTAGTTTCGATAGTCATGAAAATATCTACTTTCTAATACGGCTCCTCTACACGATGGCCCAGCGCTGGACCAGCGAGATGGCCATGCGATGGTTGGCTTCTCTACACGATGGCCCAGCGCTGGACCTGCGAGATGGCCATGCGATGGTTGGCTCCTCTACACGATGGCCCAGTGCTGGACCAGCAAGATGTTCATGCGATGGTTGGCTCCTCTACACGATGGCCCAGCGCTGGACCAGCGAGATGGCCATGCGATGGTTGGCTCCTCTACACGATGGCCCAGCGCTGGACCAGCGAGATGGCCATGCGATGGTTGGCTCCTCTACACGATGGCCCAGTGCTGGTCCAGCGAGATGGTCATGCGATGGTTGGCTCCTCTACACGATGGCCCTGCGCTGGACCAGCGAGATGGCCATGCAATGGTTGGCTCCTCTACACGATGGCCCAGCGCTGGACCAGTGAGATGGCCATGCGATGGTTGAGAGCACATACTATGGAATGGGCCACGTGTAGATGCGTACGCACCATCGCTGGCCCACTACCTTTGATGTGCGGACGAAAAACCGACACCGTGGCCATCCCATCGCCATCCCGCCGCGCCATAAGCCATCCGACACCACTACCCTCTACACGCTGGCCCATCCATCTTAGTGGGCATGATGGACCATCGTGTAGAGCCATTAGGGATCTCACACACCCATAAGTTCATAACCTGAACGTCTATGGTTCAAAAATAAATTCAGGTGAATGTTCCTGGGCTTTGATTATTGACTATGATATCGCCATTAACAGATTTTCTTGGGCATAATAGTTAACTAACTAGAAAATTAATCATGAACCATAGACATTTTGGTCATTAACTCATGAATGTGTGTGTGAGATCCCATGCACTTTCAATACTAACATTTTATAACAGTGGCCATATATTTGCTTTGTCACAAAATATACGAGTTGGTAACTTAGTATGTACACAAGGAAAGCAAGCCCACCAAGCTTTGATGGGGAACATTACAATACTTCTAACGTTTTACTTTTTACAAGTAGGAAGAAATGAAAAGTAAAGTAGGAGTATGACAAGCACGAACAATACAATTATTAGGCTTAGGCTATTATTATTTATTATTAATTATTATTTTTTAGTATAAGGCTTTCTCTGCGACTACTTACTACTCAAACTGTCCATAAGACCATCTAATTCGGCCATCTCCCCACGCTCGACGCTCCCCCATCGGCGCCAGCTCTTATGTTTTATTATTATTATATAGTTAGAGTTTAATACGATTTCAGACAAAACTGTCACTGTCGATCAATAAAATATATTTCTAATTGAATGTTAATGGCGGCGACTTATCATTAAATACCGACAATACCTAAGTAGAGGTAGTATCCTTTTGCTTGAAAGATTACTCGTCTATCTTAAATATAGACTTATATTGACCTCCTGACCTATATCCTCAGGTATTCACGGTCTATATCCCGGTCAATATAAGTCTAGTGAAACTAAACGTGAATCATTCAAAACTCTTATCTTAAACATAACAATATGACTAGCTAAAATTCAGAGCGATAACGGAACTTTCACTCAGATTCATACAGTCAAAAACTAAAATACATCGAAATTAAACTATCGTGAGACATATTTCAAAATATTCACATCAGTACGGTCTCACTCACTATTATTTTTAGTGGCTTTTGACGAGGCGGGCGGTGCGGGCAGTGCACGAAGTACAGCCGCCGCGGAGACTCGTGCCTGAGGAAGGATTCCCGACGAATCCGAAACATGTCGGACTAAAAATAATAGTGAGTGAAACCTTTTTTTTAATGATATAGTAGGCAAACGAGCAGACGGATCACCTGATGGTAAGCGATTACCGCCGCCCATGGACACCCGCAACACCAGAGGGGTTGTAAGTGCGTTGCCGGCCTTTAAGATGGGAGTACGCTCTTTTCTTGAAGGTTTGAAGGTCGTATCGGTCCGGAAATATCGCAGGCGACACAGTTCATTCCACAGTTTAGCTGTGCGAGGCAGGAAGTTTCTGGAGAAACGCACAGTTGAGGATTGAGGACTGGCAACCATCTAAGTGGTGACGATGGTAATGTTGTCGCGTAGGACGATGGCGAAAAGAAGCGGCAAGGATTAATCCGAACAATTCCTCGGAGCAATCCCCGTTATATATGCGATAGAAAATGCAGAGCGAGGCCACATCTCTACGAAAGAATGAAATGAAATCGTATGTACTGATCTAAATATTTTAAAATACATCGCCTTTAATTTAGGCTTCAAAACAGTTTTTAAACATATTTTAACAGTTTTAACCCGCCTTTTCAATCAAATCGTGCTTAGAGATTTGTTGACATTATTCTTAGTAAATCTCGCAAGCACCAATAAAATTATATCACTTTTTATAAAACCAGCGGGAGCAACATGGTTACATTTTTATCGCCTGTCACTGTCCCCGTCACTTTCGCACTAACGTAAGTACTTGTTAGAACGTGACAGGCATGCGATAAAAATGCGGCCGTTCTACCGCCGCTGGTTCGGTTTATAAACTTCGAACGCCGCTCAAAAACTATAAACACAACAACAAACTATAAACAAATATGTGATATTTTCTATAAAAAGGGACCTTATTGTCGATGGCGCTTACGCCATTATAAACGATGCTCCGATATAAATACAATGCCGCGCGATGATGTGCGGCGTAAGCGCCATCGACAATAAGGTCCCTTTTCATAGAAAATGCCCCATATTTTCTTCTTATTTTAAAGTTACACTAGTTCTTATTTTTATTTTATCACTTATCAGTAATAGAACAGTCTTTTATCGCCTTTAAAACGTATATTGCTGCGAACAATGAGGCGCGTGCTCAGCCCAGTGGAGGGTCTAAAAAAAAAAAAAAAAAACATAAATTTCAAAACAAAAAATACTCAAATAAATAATATTACACTATGTATTTCAATATTTCCAATCAATAGTAAAGGTATGTCTCCGTGGTAGTGTCTGCAACCCCGACATTTTGCAAAAGATCAAGCTATGCGTGGCGGACAGGTACACCGAGCGGCGGCGTAAACCGCAGCTGCTGGCAGAGCAAACCGGCAGGACAAACCTGCTCCGTAAGGCACCTCTCAGCCGTGCCTTGCACATACCAAAGATAGATATAACTCCGTAATAGATAGATACAGTCTAAGGAAAAAACGTGCCTCGAAAATCAAGAAAATTTGATTCTCGTTCAGAGGGCGCTACTAGTTTTGGCCTACAGTCGTATAGATGGCGGTGACGGTTTCGTTTGTTATTTAACAATTTTAACGCATATCAGTGAAAGAACATGGGTCAAAATCATAAAAATAATTAATGCAAATAAAAAAAAATCATTTATCTATATTTAAATACATTCTATCATATTTTTATAAATCTTCATTTTTAGTTTTAAAGTGTGTCGACAGATGGCAGTGAATTTACTGGGGTTACAAAATTTACTATGACAGTACCGCTCTAGTATAAGTTACTCTATGCACATACTGAATCTCGTGGCCGACAAGACAGACCTTTTTTATTGCCCTATGTGGGAATTATCAAAAACATGTTTGTATGTATTGTGTATGTGTAATATTTAAATTAAATTTAAATAATTGTGTAATCTATAAGAAAGGTAATATTGAAATATATGTAGGTAAATATAAATTTTTGACTATTATGTAATTAAATAGATTGGAATGATTGTGTAAATATATTGAAATTCAAATTGACATAATTCAGTTAAGTAAGTAGTAATAAGGTTCATTTAAGGCACTATTGTATTAGGATTTAGCTGTAAAAATAGTTGCTCAATTTTATAAATAAAATAAAAAATAAAATAATTTGGAACCCGGCGACGTGACGCGACTGCAGACGACACGAATGATTTCTGTGTATTTCTATCTAGTGAAACTTTAACGAGTATGTTATATATTTGTAATCTACTCACATAGTCCTTTCATTTGGTACCCCACATGGTATGCTTAAATTAAAAGAAAAAAGTTAAAAACTTTGTACTGCCGACTTTATGACGTCACAGTCACAGTGACTACCCCCACCATTTTCGCGCTTGTCATCTGATATATTATTTGTGTTCAGGACATCAAATTGAATGCATTGATATCACCAATATCCGAGAAGACATGAACGAAAAGTAACGTAACACCTGTTCCGCCGCCCTACTAAATATCAATTCCTGCTGTTTAAGAAATATGTATTTACACAATACATACGACATAAAAAAAAAGTATAGTAAGTAAATGAAAGTAAAATAACGTACCTGACATTGATAATTACAGTAGTAAACCATCATGCAACCCATGCACTTTTGCTTGGTGCTCTTCTTGCATACCACGCATGTGCCCATATCTAGGAAGGCGGCTTTGTCACTGAGGGACGTGACGTGTACTATCATAGGCATGCAGGTTTCGGGCCCATGAGATACTGTCGGCATCTATGCATAAAGTTCAATGATCAGTAAAGGCAGAAAGAAGAACTACCTAGGAACAAAATTTTAGACGTAACGCATTGTAGAATATTTTAGAGGCTAATTAGAAAAGACGGATTCTTCTGACGTTGCAGATTTTGGCGGTGCCTTGAATTATTTAGCAATGGTGCTATAATAAGCGATGGTTACGAGAGTTCTTGAGCAACTGGGATATAAATAACACGGCGTTCAAAAGAACGTTTGGAGTTATCCGTATTTCTAATTACCTGCGTACGCTATTCCGTACCAGTTGCATAAATTAATTACCGTTGGATCTTGTCTGGTTTGGTCTGTAGGCACGTTGAAATTCAATGGACTTATAAATCCGCTATCGGTGGAAGCGGAACGGGGAGACCCTTTCTGAGTCTGTGAAGGAACCTGTCCTTGGTAAACCTGCCCCTGTTGGTGCCACTCTGTTCCAGACGCTTGTGGCGGTTGGGTTTGTTGTCTTGATTGCCATTGTCCAAACGATTTTACTTGCTCATTACTTGACTGATACGAGAGCTGTTGCGTAGATTCCGTAGAAAGGAGCTCTTCCATGGTCGGGAAACTATCTGCTGGATGTTGTTGCTGTTGATATTGTTCCTGCTGCAATAGACCCTCTTGGGCTGATCGTGATTGGTTATATTTCGGCGTTGGTAACGGCGATTGGTCTAATTGCCACGTTTGACTGTATTCCAATCTCGACTGAGACTGTTGATACTGCGCTGGATAATATTGCGACGGCAATCGCTGTCGTTGAATGGACTGTGCACGCAAGCGCTGAGACTGATCACATGGTAGCGTTGCTTGCTGCACCTGTTTTAAATGTGTTTGAAAATGTGATTCATATGTAGGTGGTTGACGATGTACTTGTTGTAAGTATCCATGTAATGGTGGTTTTTCTAATTGCTTTTGTATAACGGGTGTCAAAGTCTTTTGATGGGTTAAACTGCTATAATTAAATATGTTACTCGTGGTAGAACCCTGGGTATTTGATGAAAGCGCGGGATGTTGTTCCTTTTGAGCAGTTAGTCGATTACAGCTTGCCGAGGCCGTTGGTTGGATAACCGGTGGACGAAGATTGGCCTGGGAAGGGATGGTTGAAGATTGGCTGTTATTGGCTACAAATCTAGTCGCTATGGCCGTCTGTAACTGGGTGGTGTTATTGCTTTCAGTATTTTGTGGCCTGTTTGCATTTGACTCGTTACTGCCTTGTTGGGATGTATTGTACAAATATTTTTGTAAAGTTGGATCGATGTCAATACTTAATGCTCTTTCGGGCGGGCCTGATGAAAATATGCAAATTTTTTGCGCTGCACTATTTTCATGTGTGTTGATAGACTGTAAGTTATCTTGTGCTGGATGTTTATTAAATTCTGATGCAACTGTAGCAACACTTTTGATTTGTGGTACAGACTTTTCATTTGCATCTGCAGAAATATCCGCTGATCGAACTCGTTGCTGGCTCATCTTAGCCCTCATAAACATTTCGTGCAAGAGGTTATCATAATCTTGGTGAGTAGGCATAAAATAAGGACCACACTTTTTACGACCACGTTGTAGCGTGTTATTTAGGAAAGAGTGTATAAAATCTTTGTTCTTTTCTTCTGGTAACATTATTATTACCAATATTTTGTGAGATGAACTAAAATATTGGTTTTTCTTTTTTATAAACTCTTCTTTAGAAATGTGTTGTTGTGTATAGGCGACAAAGGCTTGCATGATACATATCATGTTTTCGGACAACGACGCTAAGCGCTCTGTTATAATCAACCTTATTTTGTTCTTTTCATTTGGACAGAATTCGTTTAAGTATGAAGAGAGATCGGATTGCTCTACTGGGGTGGACGCAACAGTGCTATGTTTTTCGGATTCACGGGTAGATAAATTGGGATCAGGTTGGATGTTATCACTTTGGGTATGAGTTGTGAGAACTACTGACTTTTCCTTGTCACCTTTATTTTCATCCGATTTATCATCTGAAATTTTGAACTGCTTAGGTTTGCACATTTCCAAATTTTCTGTCTTTCGTTTTTTAGATGTATCACTATTTAATAATACATCGTTTAGGTTATTAGGTTGAAGAGCGTCTTGAACATTTTGTACGTTGAAATCGTTGTACTGTTTTTCACTAGATAAACAAGGATCAGGAGTTTCTGCCTGGATTTCTGGGTTTGTTTCCAAAATGGGGAAAAAAGTAGATACAACGGTTTCTTGAGTTTCCTCCTCTTGATAATCATCTGACACGACTTCTTTTTTTACAAGAGGTTCATCGAAATCGTCATCAAAACTAATCGTAAAACTGATTGGAGCCTTAATGTCAAACTCAGCTAGTTCGCCAACAATAGTACCTGTAAGACAAAAAAAAAAACATTAATTTATCCCTCTTCCGAACATAACAATTTTAATAGAAATAAAACTAAAACATGAAGATACCTAGAGTCCGACCAAGATAACTCTGCGTCGATATTTATAGAAATGTGCGTTGTTTAAAAACTTCAAACTTTTATGAAAATACCTATGACGTTTAAATAACACTTTTGCACGTCTGCTATAAACATCGCTGCAGAGTTATCTTGGTCTGACTTTATCGTGTGTAGAGGTAGGTAGACACGTAAGGGAAAGCATAAATAAGAAAAACTAAAACTTTGTTAACTGTTTTTGCAAGCAGAAAAACGAATTCTGATTTTTTGTGGATAGATTTGTACGGTGTACGGGTTCAGTTCTCGGCCATAAGGCTATTTTAAAAATCTTAAAGTGCAGTTTTCTTTTAAACAAACTACATAATTTCCAAGTAGCAGGTTCTCAATTCGTCAGGATCTTTTTAAGTAAGTTCCCAGACATCGACTGATTGACTAAACAACATAAAGCCAAAATCGAATTTTAACTGTTGTGAGACATACTAACATTAAATAATTTCACGGTTTAGACTCACTTGTTTTAGTCACTCGCGCGACATGTTTCGGAGAGCCAGCACACGACAGCAGCACGAGAGCAGCGTAGCGAGAGAGCACTATTAATGCCTGTAGAAAGGAGACCTAGGCTCTCCGAAACATGTCGCGCGAGTGACTAAAACAGGTGAGTCTAAACCGTGAAATTATTTAATAAAGCCAAAACTACTAAAGCCAGAACGGTAAAATCGGCACAGGGGGTTACGAGTAAAAGTAAAGTGTCAAGTCTATACATAAATTTAGTATTATAAAATAAATTATTACGAATATTTAAATCCCTATAAGAATCAAAACTATGACGGTTTTGTGTGTGTGTGTATTATTCGTAAAATAATGAAGGAACACAGCACAAAGAGCAAGTAGTGACGACTTAAAAGGATAGTGGGACACCGCTTCTTCATACAAAACGTAGTCCCCATTTTCCCCTCTCGATATTGACATTATAGAAAATAATAATAATAATAACCGTCTACTGCTCACCACACACCGTCACCTACACCCACGCTCGTCTGTTATGAGATTGTACATCCCACGGAAGTGTGAAGGTTTGGGCTTCCAAAACACCAAAGATCCGCGAGGTGTGCACACCTAGATTGCAATCTCAGGAATTATTTCCTTAACAACGAGTGTGGGATGCATCGTGATGGTGGCAGTGGACAGGAACCTCACGCCGCTCTCTTTGGCAAACGAGAACTGGTGCAAACCTGTGGTACAGAGCACTGCGGACCGCAAGGCGATATGGGAGAGCAAGAAGCTACACGGGCGGTTCTACAAGGCCCTTGAACTGTTTACGATTCGGGGACCTCTTCGAAGAAACCGGGGGTTTTGCCTGGTTATGATGACGAACAACTATCGGAAATATAACCTGAAGGACGGTATGGTCGACATTTGTCGGGCATGCTGCCGTCCCGGAGAGTCGCTCAGGCATATATCATTTCCAATTGTTCCTAATATCTTGCTAACGGCGAGTACTTGCACAGACATAATCTCGTAGCCAAATGATCATAATAATATAATAGTTCAGCCTATATACGTCCCACTGCTGGGCACAGGCCTCCTCTCATGCGCGAGAGGTCTTGGGCTATAGTCCCCACGCCAGCCCAATGCGGATTGGGGACTTCACATACACCTTTGAATTTCTTCGTAGATCTATGCAGGTTTTCTCACGATGTTTTCCTTCACCGAAAAGCTAGTGGTAAAAATATCAAATGATATTTCGTACATAAGGTTCGAAAAACTCATTGGTACGAGCTAGGATTTTAACCCGCGCCCGCGACCTACGGATTGAAAGTCGGACGTCATATCCATTGTATGGAAAATATGTTTACATAATTTATTGTATATCTATACATATAATAAAGCGGAAGAGGGTCGAAAGTCTGTACATGGAAGATATTCGAAAAAAAATCGGCTGGGGATACTTAGAATCGATAACAGAACACGTTCCAAGCCAGGACACCCGCACAATGAGGGGGGGATTCGGAAACGCTGGATCCCCCCCCCGACGACGTATGCGGGGCCGTGCAATGCGGGTCTCGCACCCGCTGGCCCCACTAGGGGTCGAAGCGAACATACGCTCTTCGCCCTCGACCCCGCCGCCTGCGTCGGAGAGGCAGCGCGTCTATATCTGCTTCGCGCCCCCTCTCCGCCTCCTCCTTCTGCAACATGACTTGTTCGCAGAAGGGGGCACCGCTTCCCAATTCCTATCGCTGCTCAGCATCGCCGCTATGATGCTGTGCAGCGACAGGTCCACCACCCTGTTGCCGCCCTGAGGGCAGCTCTTTCCACGGCCCAGCGATTGCACTCTTCCAGAGTGTGCTGGGCCGTGTCGTCCACCGCGCCACATTCGTGCCACTGGGGCCGCGGCTCCCTCTTAATTCTAAACAGGTAGTGTCCGAAGCAGCCGTGTCCGGACACCACCTGCGTCACCCTAAAGGTCAGGGCCCCCCTCCTCCTGTCCACCCACTCATTCATCACCGG
The DNA here is from genome assembly GCF_947568885.1 of Cydia strobilella. Taxonomy (NCBI): domain Eukaryota; kingdom Metazoa; phylum Arthropoda; class Insecta; order Lepidoptera; family Tortricidae; genus Cydia; species Cydia strobilella. The sequence continues at coordinate 8,190,872 of NC_086052.1, forward strand.
GAGGATAGCCCCTATGGTTCGGGTTCCATAGTGGCTATCCTCCAAGGCATCCCTCCATCGCGCTCGTAGGCGCTCCGCGGCTGCCTCCGTGAGTCGTCCGGCCCAGATTGGGGCTCCGTAGAGCGCCATACTCCGGACGACCCCCGCATACAGCCGTCTGCATGGGGCATTCGGCCCCCCTAGATTGGGTAGTAGGCAGCACCCACGAGACGTGGAGCCATTCTCGTGTATCGTCCATCTTCTGTCCAGGACTAGTCCCAAGTACTTAAAGTGGGCCCTGACCTGGACAGATGCGCCCCTAACCCTTACAGCGGTGCCCGCCGGCAGCCGCCCCCAGCCCCTTGGTCCCCCGAGGACCATGGCCTCGGTTTTCGGCAGTGAGACTTGTAGCCCGAGGAGGCCTATGCGGTGACCTGCAGGCTTGAGTCACGTTCATACATCTAGCGCGACTTCAGGTATGGACTCACGCGCGATAACGCAACTCATCTTAGCCGGTCTGATCAGCTGACAAACATAAAATAGATAAATTATAATAATCCTTTTTCCTCTTAACGCATCTTTGATTTAGAACAATACTATGTAACTTGAGACAATACGATAAATCAAATACAATGTTTGTTTACGACCCATTGTTACTTGATACTTTTATTACTTCCACATCATTACCAGTCCGCCGAACGATATCGGCCTGTCAGTTGTTCGGAACTGTCAAATTTAGTTCTAACTTACAGGCTGATATCGTCCGGCGGACTGATAATCAGTGGGCCCCTTAAGACTGTCCTATACTTACTATTTATTTATTTGTTCAACTTATAATCGTGTCTAATTAAGAGTGTAAGTAATTAAAAAAAATAAAAAACAATTGAATGAGATAATATATCTTTCAGATCTGTTGGTTTTTAGACAATTTTGAAGGATGGTTCTTTCATACAAAACCTACGTAGGTAGCGCCTAACTCTTATATAATTAAAAACTCGACAAAAAGTTATTATCCAGAGCGTAAAATGGGGACTATTTTTGTATGGAGGAGGTCATCCACTTGCCTCTTAAATTAAAATTATTATAATGAATGACTTACTATTTTCCATCGTCGTCGGGGTGTCATTGCATGTTGACATCATCTGTAACAATACATAAAATAATCTTTAATAATAATGAAGAAAATTACGAATCTTGAGTTCACTGATAATATGAAATAAAACTATGAAAACGGATTATATCGCGTATATTGAATTTATAATACATCCCGACGTTTCGAACTCTTTACAGCGTTCCTGGTCAACGGGTGACTGAGGAAAAATTACAAAGTGCAAAAATACCCACATACTAAAATAATGAACAATCATAGACTACAAACTTTAAGGCTGGTTGTACATGCAAAATCGGTTCATAAGGCTAGTTATACACTATAATTATTTTTCAAGTAAAGATATATATATATACGCGATAAAAACTATGCCGGCTCCAACCCTACACCACGGACCCGAGAAGATTTAATTCCCTCCTAAATTGTAGGAGGGTATCCCAATATGGGACCGGCAACAAACTCGGCGGGACACATCTTTTCAAAACATCAGAATGTCCAGCATCATCCAACTGCTGAGGGTCGTGACCTCCTACGTGGAGCACATGATTCCGGATAGCAGATTTCCAGGCATTTCGATCTCTTGCGACTTCTAAGGCATCATGGACCTTGATGGATAGCGATTTGCTAACCTGGTCGGACCACCGCGTTGGACTGCGGCCCCTTCTCTTTCCTTCCACCGAACCAGTGACCATTAGTTTTTCCAGGTTGTCTCCAGTCTTCCTGGCTATGTGACCGAAGAAATCAAGAACTCTCCGGAGACACATGGTTGAAAGCCTGGTGGTTACTCCGAGCTCCTTCAGTATTGAGACATTGGTCCGGTGTTCAGTCCAAGATATGCCGAGCATTTTCCGCCAGCACCACATTTCAAAGGCATCAATGCGCTTTCTATCAGCCGATTTAATTGTCCAGGTCTCAAGAGGCATACAGAAAAATGGAGAATACGAGCGTGCGCACTATATAGGTAGCTGCACCTTGGTTTTGCGTGTGATCTTCCGACCTCGCCAAATTTTCTGTAGTTGTGTCATTGCCGTTTTCGCCATGCCAATGCGTACATACATATCAGGCACGTACATTTACCACAGAATAACTAATAGTACTACCGTCATTTACTCAAATCGATCTATTGCACGTTTATCACGCACCATGCCATCACGGAACACACGCAAGAGATGAATTCGCACGCTACTTCGGTGTGTGAGTGAGACAGCTTTATGCACGTGAAATGTGCGGCGTTCGTGGAATAGGGTATTTGACTGTATTTAAAATAATAGTACATTTCGATGGTAGTGCGGAAAGTATGTCATTACGTCACGAGCCGTAGTCGAGTGGCAAGACTCAGGACGAGTGAAGAATGTCATTTCCGCACGTGTATCGAAATTCGAACGACGTTTTTTAATACAGTTGCGAAAAACTAAGAAAAGCAACAAGTAAGGAATAAACACAATATCGAATGTTGCCTTTAAATAAAAAGCCTTTGGAAACTTAGCTTGCAGTAAAAAAAAACGCCTCTTCTTTGACAGGCGTTTCGGCAGCTATTCCTACCTCTACCTTCCATAGCTATTCCGTTCTATTCAGACAACTTATTAAGACCGGTTTTTCAATCTTCAATATTAAAAAATAAACGTGTTATAATGATGAAGAGGTAAGTAATAAAATATGAAATATGTATATTTTTCGTATTCTTACATTAACAGTAGGTTTTTATGTTGGTTACGTTTAAATGAAACTAATATTAACACTCATCAATAAGTAGTCATGAATTGGAACAAGTATAAATTTAAAAAAAATGGAAAAGTAAAAAGCACTAGTTCGCGAATACCAACTTTCCGCACGCTAAACAGCTACGTAAAATAGCACTTTTTGAGCACTGTATTAAAAATTATTTTTTAATACAGTTGCTCAAAAAGTGCCAAGTGTACGTAATGACATACTTTCCGCACTAGCATCGAAATGTACTATTACACCATGCATGAAATAAAACACCAGAAGATTAATAGAGTAACGTAGACAGCAGTTATTTTTAGACACAATTTATATTTTAAAACCCGTATGAAACTATAAAGAGTAGGTAATTTGATTGTGACGTCACATGCTAGTGTTAAACATGCGATGAGTTGCCTAGTAGGTTAAAGGACTACCTGGTTTTTATATCTGAAGAATGAAGCTTGAGAAATATAATACATGATTAAAAACGAACTTCAAAGTGAAGTTCGATCAGTATTATATGAGTAAGCTTCATTCGAAGATATAACTACCCTCCCTCCCCTATACCCGGAAAGAAAGTTTTGCTTTAGAAAGTAAAGTCTCTAAAAATAATGAGCAATGGCGGCAAGCCGCGCGCCCCATCAAGACTAGGTGGAAAAGTAGGGATAGACCTGTTCGAGTAAAAGTTTTTGCTACCTACTTTAAACATGCGATGAGTTGCCTAGTAGGTTAAAGGACTACCTGGTTTTTATATCTTCGAATGAAGCTTACTCATATAATACTGATCGAACTTCACTTTGAAGTTCGTTTGATCATGTAGTGTTTCATCTAAATTCCATAGTAGCAAAATCGTTTTGACAGTTCGAATAAAGAAACTGATTTGACTAGTAGTCAAATACCCTATACAGGGTTTTAGGGTACCGTACCCAAAGGGTAAAAACGGGACCCTATTACTAAGACTCCGCTGTCCGTCTGTCTGTCTGTCACCAGGCTGTATCTCATGCACCGTGATAGCTAGACAGTTGAAATTTTCACAGATGATGTATTTTTGTTGCCGCTATAATAACAAATACTAAAAAGTACGGAACCCTCGAAGCGCGAGTCCGACTCGCACTTGACCGGTTTTTATATGTAGAAGACAACTACTCGTGAAGTGTGGGGCGTTCAGGGGTATAATAATAACACAAGAGTGGAGTAAACACTTAATATATTGTGAGAAAACGCTCGGCTTATATACTGAAGTTTTAACAGGTTTAATAGAGTGGAAGTTATGGCATTGCGGTCGTAAACCATTGTATATCAAATAACAGTAAATATGTCAAGGTTTGCTTGCAAGGTTGCTCAGTATAATCCTAATACCTCCCTGGCAACGGGAATGCACTTATTTTTTAGCCACCCTGCTTGGACATCATTCACAACTTTTTAGCTTGTAAACAATATAATTACGTTTGGTTAAGATAAGAGGCCATCTTAAGAGCAAGGCAAGCCGAGTAGTGATTTCTCCATGCAAGTCTCGACTCTTTCCTTCGTGGTTTAACCCTAGGATAATGATTTATTATTTAACACAGAATAATATTATCAATATCTACGTCGGACTGTTTTGAATTTTTTTATACCCTAGAGCCCTAATTCCGAGAAGGAAGCGTAAGTTGCCAAGGTTGTTTTCAATCGGAATAACTTACCTGCAACAAAGTTTTATGCAAAATCCAAGTTACATTCCATGCATATATGTCACTGACCACATATTACTTGTAAAACACTTTCCACTGAAATAATCTCTGTTATCACAAGGTAATAATAAAAAAATTAAAACAACAACAACCCAACAAAGGGCACAATGAACAACGTTCTTTCTCACGTCCACTTGCCGCCATCGCCGCGCGGCGCGCGCTCACTAGTGAAGTGACTAGAGTCACTAGCTGAACGAAACGAACTTTAACAACGAACTTGAACGAACAACTGACTGGACTGAACTGAATGAACTAATGAATGAATGATTGTCTGAACGGGAATGGAACACGGCGCGCGCGGAGCGCGGGCATCAGGAGGTTACATAGGAATAGGACTGTGTTATTGTTATGTTATTAATCTTTAAGCTTTTTTCCATTTCGACTTGAAGTTTTCAACAGATTTTTGTGTTTTAAGAGCTCTTGCTTCATACGAGCCCATTATTTTTCAACGGATCTTAATTCAGAGCAGTTGGGAGGAATAAGGTGTTTTTCCACAGATTCGATAGATTCAGAAGATTGACTTAGTACCACTTTATCGCTTTCTTGGATAATGGTAGATGTGGTTTCCACTTCAGTTTACTATTTTGCATTTTGTTAGGTAAGTATTTACTTTAGTTTATTTGTACGTTTTTCACTTTTGGCTAAATATAGTACAGCCAGGGTAATAGGCTTTTTTGCAACGCATCTTTGATGTTCTTCTCTGTATTATTTATTAGAAAACCGGGCTTATGACAATTTCCAGTCCGCCATCGTCTACCATCAGTTTCTTAGAATTGTTTTAACACCCTTTGAACAGTGCCCTGTTTATCAAAACTTACAAGTCTACAAGTTCACAAGTTACACTTTACAAGAAATTTTTTACAAGTTCGTGTAAATTATGTTTATCAAAAAACACCTACAAGGTTTGTACAATTGGACCCTTGTAAATTCCACTTGTAAGTTCTAAAATCAAAATAATGTGCCGTCACCAAGGGCCTGACACTCTTTGATAGAGAAAGATAGTCTTATTGCGATTCCTATAAGAGGAAAGAGAAAATAGTGCCATGCTTTGTCCTTAGCACCGACCGGGCTTTTTTTCATGGTCGGGTTATGGCAGCATAGGTAGGAGGCGATGGCGTAATACCGAAATTTATAAGGGTGAAAGAGAAAAAGGATTATGCTGCCATACATTAACCTGTCAATACATGAATATGTCTTTCTCTTACCCCTGGTCGCTCGGTTACATGTCTATAACTACTATACTATGTCTATGGCGGTCACGTTCTTTTCCCGCCATGTCACAGTTTTTTTTTTTAAATCGATTATGCTCTACTTAAACGCATGGCTGAATGGTATATTGTCTGTGCCTGATATGAAAAGTTCAATAAAAATAGTAGCGGCAAAATTGTCTTGCCGCTCATTTCCCGTCTATTGAAACTATAATTGGACAAGTATTCATTAGCGGCAGAATTTTGAAATTGAGAGAGAGAGAGAGAGAAATTTATATTTAAAATACTGAGCCCGACAATCGTTAACTTGTAATACGGAATGCAGGGTCGCCGGGCACTCTAAGGTTTTTGCATGATTTTTTACAAGTTGTAACTTACGCAGAATTTTTTGATAAACAAAATCACGAATATACGTGTAAAAATATACTTGTGAAATTAATAACGACACTTGTAACTTGTAATTTACAAGTGCAGTTTTGATGAACAGATACTTGTAATAATGAAAAATTTTACAGGCAAAATGCTTGTAATACAAGGCTTGTAAGTTTTGATAAACAGGGTACAGGTCTTACTAACTACATAGATTAACTTCACTGCTAGTTTTTCGTGGAAATGCCTCGATTTTGTGTTTGTACAACATTTTTTCATGTAGGCTTTTCTGTGACAGCGATATCTTCGAAAATGTAAACGAAAGAAATTTCTTTTTATAAATAATAAGAAAACAGGTATTTTTTTACATATCTGGAGGCACGGCAGTGCCCCCGCCAAGTCGAGCAAAACAAAGGCACGGCCGTACCATCCTTTTCTCGAAGCCACTCAGGCCATTTTCAACGTTCTGTAATTTTGTGATAGCTAAAGCTAGAACCCTGAATTTTCAGTGACGTATAGAACATATCTAAATTTAGATATATTCTCAATAACATGTAATTTGAACACGTAGTTCAAGAATTATTGTTCCTTAGTTTTGTCACTGACACACTCACGATCATCATAATTCTAAGGTACTTCTAGCAGACCCACAAGCACCAAATTTGAAACGTAATTAGATTTTAGCGTATTAAGCCAATAAAAACTTAAAAATACTGCAATATCAGTCACGTTTTAATGATTTAATAACTGCACAAGTAAGTTTGTAATCCTATATAAACATATGCAATAACAAAGTTACGTTTGCAGTTCCTAAAAAAATAGTATGTTAAGTATAGGTACACTACGTTGTACGATGTGAGTATGAATGAAGATGTGTATAATTATGATATGTGTATACATAGTATGAGTATTATAATTATTGACTGTATTACAAGTCACAAGATTAGTACTGTACTGTGAGAGGAGCTGACCCGGAATTATGCACGAGCGCGAGCGTCGCAGTACCCCTTTTATACGCATCTAAAGGCTATACCACTGACTATCAGTCCGCCGGACGATATCGGCCTGTCAGTTAGAACAAAAATTTGACAGTTCCGAACAACTGACAGGCCGATATCGTCCGGCGGACTGATAGTCAGTGGGGTGGGCCCCTTACAATGTGTAGTTAAGAAATCGCCATGCATATTAGTAACACTCTCAAGTTCACTTGAAGTCGTAAAATATCGATTTTATTACCTGCACGTGACAAAATAAATAGAATCGTTCTTGACCGAGGATTACTTAATAGTCAAGTTAATTCGGTTAAATAATATTTGTTATTACAATGTTGGCATCGCGGATTTTAGGGTTCGTTACTTTATGCGTGGTGATTCCTTAACTTAGGTATCTATGTTATTATTAATTTAGTTTCTTTTTTGTATCGATTGATGGTCGTTTTTTTTTTTAATCCACTATTATTGTTATAATTATTTGATGATTATATACTTATAATATATATTTTTTCTGTTTTTTAACACCTGTTTATATTACTAAACATACTATGTGTCCAAGGGTTCCGTACCATTACGGAACAAAACGGAAAAAAATCACGTTTGTTGTATGGGAGCCCCACTTAAGTATATTAGGCTAGACCAGTCGTCAAAACCTATGTTCCTATGTAGTTGAGTTAAATAAACAGTCTAATAATAACGTGAAAGTCCGACGGTGCCTCTTTCTGCGACCCTGACCACCAGAAATTTGGGCCCTGCCCCGCTGCTGGCGGCACTCTAGGTTAGGTTTTTTATAATGTGTTTATAGGTTTTTTTTGTATAGTTTTGTACGTGTTTTTGTATTTTACTTTTATATTCATGTTATAAAATCCTAACCTAAGAAAAATAACAAATAAAGAAATGAGAGTAATGTAGTAATAGGTATCATAGGTACGATATCGTCGCAATAATAAAGAAGATAAGGAAGAGCGGTACCTCATAGTCATGGCACATTCCAATCAATAACTTTATTAAGATAATTATTGTGAAAGTAAAATAAAAAGTACAGATTAAAAAAAAAATTGATAGCATGCACGAAACCGTAGAGGCGCAAGTCGTATTTGTACTTGACCGGTTATTGTTATAATTATGTTAATGATATATTACGATATACGATAGCGTAATAATTACATATCAATAAATTAATTAAAAAACTAATAAAATCAACTAATTAGTATTAATTAGTAATGCTAATGACTGGCGGGATGTCAATGATTGTTTATTGATTGTTGGCGTACCTATATAAGGATGACAGAACTTAAAAGTTTGATTAGTGCACATCGAGTATTTGCATTGATAACACAAGTTGGATGTCTACTTAGTCTTACCTACTTATATTTTTATGTATTTTAAAATAAATAATTAGGTAAGACTAAGTAGACATCCAACTTGTGCCATACCTACAGTAGGTCAATGAAAAAAAAAAAACATATATATGTCGACACGCAGGTGATATAATTACTAAATTCAAATAATGGTATTTATATGGCATACTTACGATTTATGTTCAGTTCAGTTCAGTTCAGTTTATTTATTGGTAAAAAATATTTTACAGGTCACACAGGTACATTTGAAATACGACAGTTATATACAATTAAATACGATTGATAAAATACATTGGTCAAAGTTTTCAATTTCTTAAATAATCATCGTGCAATAGTTGTCAATGAATTTATGATAAACACTTGTAAGCGACGTGGTAATAAAGATGTCCCTTCAAGTGGCTGAGAATGTATTAGAAGACGTTACTAGAGGCGTCAGGCGTTTTTGTAAACGTCTGAACGCGTTCTCCGAATTTGACTGCAATGGTAATAAATTAACTGATTAAATAGAACTGATTAAAATAGAATTCTTTGGCGCAAATGTACAGGAAGACAAGTTGGATGTCTACTTAGTTTTAATGTTAGTTTAGTTTTAATTTGTTTAGATAATATGTAGTTTAAATTTTTTTTTATACTTAGATATGTATGGTTTTTTTGTTATGTATGTTAATAAGATAAAAACTATCTTATGTCTTACCTAATTATATTTTTATGTATTTTAAAATAAATAATAGAAAATAACTAGACGTTTAAAATAACACTTGCACTGCGTCTGCTATCAAAATCGTTGCAGACTTACTTGGTCTAACTCTATCTACATATTTTTTAACTGAAAGAAAATGAAAAAAAAAAAACACCGTGTCGAACTAGAATGTAACCAACTGACATGTATCGATTTTTAAAATTTTTACAAACTTTCGCGTCTGCCAATTTTTTACTGAAGTTTGGTAGAAACAACTTCGAGAAAGAGCCGAATAGAATGATACAGCTGGGCTGGGCAGCATATGAAAAGCTGCGTCGAGTCTTCATGACATACGGAGCCGAAGCGTGATGAACACTCACGGTAGGACTGGTCCATAAATTCAAAGTCGCTCAGCGAGCTATGGAAAGAGCTATGCTCGGAGTCTCTTTGAGGGATCGTATTCGTAATGAAGTCATCCGTCAGAGAACTAAAGTCGTCGACATAGCCCACCGGATTAGCAAGCTGAAGTGTAGGCCGGTCATATTAGCCGTAGAACCGATAACCGTTGGGGTAGACGAGTTCTCGAGAGGAGACCGCGTATCGCCAAACGTGGCGTAGGACGCCCTCAAACTAGATGGAGCGATGAACTTTGCAAGATGGCTGGCAAGAGCTGGATCAGAGTTGCCGCAAATCGTGCTCAAAGGCGTGCAATAGGAGGAAGACAAGTTGGATGTCTACTTAGTTTTAATGTTAGTTTAGTTTTAATTTGTTTAGATAATATGTAGTTTAAATTTTTTTTTATACTTAGATATGTATGGTTTTTTTGTTATGTATGTTAATAAGATAAAAACTATCTTATGTCTTACCTAATTATATTTTTATGTATTTTAAAATAAATAATAGAAAATAACTAGACGTTTAAAATAACACTTGCACTGCGTCTGCTATCAAAATCGTTGCAGACTTACTTGGTCTAACTCTATCTACATATTTTTTAACTGAAAGAAAATGAAAAAAAAAACACCGTGTCGAACTAGAATGTAACCAACTGACATGTATCGATTTTTAAAATTTTTACAAACTTTCGCGTCTGCCAATTTTTTACTGAAGTTTGGTAGAAACAACTTCGAGAAAGAGCCGAATAGAATGATACAGCTGGGCTGGGCAGCATATGGAAAGCTGCGTCGAGTCTTCATGACATACGGAGCCGAAGCGTGATGAACACTCACGGTAGGACTGGTCCATAAATTCAAAGTCGCTCAGCGAGCTATGGAAAGAGCTATGCTCGGAGTCTCTTTGAGGGATCGTATTCGTAATGAAGTCATCCGTCAGAGAACTAAAGTCGTCGATATAGCCCACCGGATTAGCAAGCTGAAGTGTAGGCCGGTCATATTAGCCGTAGAACCGATAACCGTTGGGGTAGACGAGTTCTCGAGAGGAGACCGCGTATCGCCAAACGTGGCGTAGGACGCCCTCAAACTAGATGGAGCGATGACCTTTGCAAGATGGCTGGCAAGAGCTGGATTAGAGTTGCCGCAAATCGTGCTCAATGGCGTGCAATAGGAGAAGCCGATGTCCAGCAGTGGACGAGAGTAGGCTGATGATGATGATGATGATGATTTTTTTTACCACGCCAGCTCGTAGACTCTCCTCTTTATTATTAATAAAAAAACAGATGAAACGCTCACCTTGCAACGCTCAAGATTCCACTTCTCGAACGGCTCGCTACGCTCGTGGTTCAATTTTTGATTCTTTCGCCTGCTCGGGTATCAATGTTAGCTCGTAGGGTTAAACAACAACTTTGGCCCCTTGTAAAACAAATAACCATAATCACCACCGTGACACCGCCACTTGCATGGATTAGATGTTTTTTTTAACCGACTTCAACATTTCAAACGGAGGAGGTTCTCAATTCGGTTGTATGATTTTTTTAATGTTTGTTACTCCATAACTCCGTCATTTCTGTACCGATTTTGAAAATTCTTTTTTTGATTGTAAGTATATACATACAGATTGGTCCCGTATTTGTCAAAACGCAGTTCTGACGATGGGATCCATGAGAAACCAAGGGAACTCCTCAAATGTGAAAGGCATACATATTGTGATTTTAGTATTTTCATCAACAAATCCAGCATTTACATTTAAAAAAGTGACATTTGATGAAGTGGAACTGCTGATGATGATCAGAATGGAACTCTTCAATGACACATAGTTCACGTTTGGCGACTTGTTCTCTTCCTTATGGACCCAGACCCAAACTTGGACCCGGACTCGGACCCGGACCCGGCTCTGGACATGGACCCCAACTCGGACCCGGACTCGGATCCGAACCCAGACCCGGACACGGAAATGCTTCTAGAAAAGTGGGTTAGGTTAGGTTAGAACTGTGACCCTTACAGAAACGAAATGCTATCAGAAAATCTCCTCCTCATGGGTCTCATTATCAGAACTCGAGCTTGACAAAAATATGTCTTAAAAACTTAAGTTGCTTAACAAACATAAAGAAGAGAACAAGTCGCCAAACGTGAACTATGTGTCATTGAAGAGTTCCATTTTGATCATCATCAGCAGTTCCACTTCATCAAATGTCACTTTTTTAAATGTAAATGCTGGATTTGTTGATGAAAATACAAAAATCAAAATATGTATGCCTTTCACATTTAAGGAGTTCCCTCGGTTCCTCATGGGTCTCATCATCAGAACTCGAGCTTGACAAAAATATGTCTTAAAAACTTAAGTTGCTTAACAAACATAAAGAAGAGGACAAATCGCCAAACGTGAACTATGCGTCATTAAAGAGTTCCGTTCTGATCATCATCAGCAGTTCCACTTCATCAAATGTCACTTTTTTAAATGTAAGTGCTTGATTTGTTGATATAAATACTAAAATCACTATATGTAAGCCTTTAACATTTGAGGAGTTCCCTCGATTCCTCATGCGTCCATGGTCCGGATCTGAGTTGGGGTCCATGTCCAGACCCGGGTCCGGGTCCGAGTCCGGGTCCAAGTTTGTCTCATCATCAGAACTCGAGCTTGACAAAAATATGTCTTAAAAACTTAAGTTGCTTAACAAACATAAAGAAGAGAACAAGTCGCCAAACGTGAACTATGTGTCATTGAAGAGTTCCATTCTGATCATCATCAGCAGTTCCACTTCATCAAATGTCACTTTTTTAAATGTAAATGCTGGATTTGTTGATGAAAATACAAAAATCACAATATGTATGCCTTTCACATTTGAGGAGTTCCCTCGGTTCCTCATGAGTCTCATCATCAGAACTCGAGCTTGACAAAAATATGTATTAAAAACTTAAGTTGCTTAACAAACATAAAGAAGAGGACAAATCGCCAAACGTGAACTATGCGTCATTAAAGAGTTCCGTTCTGATCATCATCAGCAGTTCCACTTCATCAAGTGTCACTTTTTTAAATGTAAGTGCTTGATTTGTTGATATAAATACTAAAATCACTATATGTAAGCCTTTAACATTTGAGGAGTTCCCTCGATTCCTCATGCGTCCATGGTCCGGATCCGAGTTGGGGTTCATGTCCAGACCCGGGTCCGGGTCCGAGTCCGGGTCCAAGTTTGTCTCATCATCAGAACTCGAGCTTGACAAAAATATGTCTTAAAAACTTAAGTTGCTTAACAAACATAAAGAAGAGAACAAGTCGCCAAACGTGAACTATGTGTCATTGAAGAGTTCCATTCTGATCATCATCAGCAGTTCCACTTCATCAAATGTCACTTTTTTAAATGTAAATGCTGGATTTGTTGATGAAAATACAAAAATCACAATATGTATGCCTTTCACATTTGAGGAGTTCCCTCGGTTCCTCATGGGTCTCATCATCAGAACTCGAGCTTGACAAAAATATGTCTTAAAAACTTAAGTTGCTTAACAAACATAAAGAAGAGGACAAATCGCCAAACGTGAACTATGCGTCATTAAAGAGTTCCGTTCTGATCATCATCAGCAGTTCCACTTCATCAAGTGTCACATTTTTAAATGTAAGTGCTTGATTTGTTGATATAAATACTAAAATCACTATATGTAAGCCTTTAACATTTGAGGAGTTCCCTCGATTCCTCATGCGTCCATGGTCCGGATCCGAGTTGGGGTCCATGTCCAGACCCGGGTCCGGGTCCGAGTCCGGGTCCAAGTTTGTCTCATCATCAGAACTCGAGCTTGACAAAAATATGTCTTAAAAACTTGAGTTGCTTAACAAACATAAAGAAGAGAACAAGTCGCCAAACGTGAACTATGTGTCATTGAAGAGTTCCATTCTGATCATCATCAGCAGTTCCACTTCATCAAATGTCACTTTTTTAAATGTAAATGCTGGATTTGTTGATGAAAATACAAAAATCACAATATGTATGCCTTTCACATTCGAGGAGTTCCCTCGGTTCCTCATGGGTCTCATCATCAGAACTCGAGCTTGACAAAAATATGTCTTAAAAACTTAAGTTGCTTAACAAACATAAAGAAGAGGACAAATCGCCAAACGTGAACTATGCGTCATTAAAGAGTTCCGTTCTGATCATCATCAGCAGTTCCACTTCATCAAGTGTCACTTTTTTAAATGTAAGTGCTTGATTTGTTGATATAAATACTAAAATCACTATAAGGTATGTAAGCCTTTAACATTTGAGGAGTTCCCTCGATTCCTCATGGATCCCATCATCAGAACTACGTTTTGACAAAACGGACCAATCTGTATGTATATACTTACAATTAAAAAAAGAATTTTCAAAATCGGTCCAGTTATGAAGGAGTTATGGAGTAACAAACATTTAAAAAAAAAAACAACCGAATTGAGAACCTCCTCCTTTTGAAATCTTGAAGTCGGTTTAAAAGTGGGTGGTTTTACCTCCTTTTATTAGTTAGGCAAAAGATGCTGTCTTTTTCATTTCATAGTCTGGAGTGCAACATCAACAATACCTTTCAACGGCATCCCGCATTGAAGTTTTTTCTTAAAAAATATTGTTTTATTATTTTATTAGTCTTACCTACGCCTAAAAATAGTATTTTATACAATCGTGATATAATAGAGAGCTTTTCAGTCGAGTACCGTGTTTAAGCAACGAAGCTTGCTGAGTTGCTTAAGTTAAGGTACGAGATTGAAACGCTTGATTATATCACTATTGTATACAATACTTTTTCTACGAGACAAAAAAATAATACTTTCAACTAGTAGAATCATATACTTAGGTAAACAAACCAAAAGTATACAGCTAAGATACGCGAGCTGCCGCAGCCCGTGATACCTTCATACTCGTACGCGCCCCGGCCGCGGCCGCCGCGGGCCCGGCGCCCCCGGAGGGTTGGTCAACGACACCTCCTCGTAACTCATGAGGCCCTGGTACCTGCTCCGCGCTAAATTCAATTTTAAGACAATTGTTTTACTCGATTGTGGCCACCATAGCCTATGGAGACTAACAAGCAACGCTAAACGGTTATCGTAGAATATGGATGTTGCTATATGAAGGGTGTCACATGCGCGTTTATGACTTATGAAGCAATTGTTGGCCAACCAATCACAAAGCAGATGCGTGTTTAAGTAGGCTAATTTGCATTAAATCGAGTCTCCTTAAACAAGAAATATTTTACTGAAATGTATGAAGTTCTATTTTCAAAATTTTTATAATTGACTAAACCGTATCGATAAAATTCTTATGCTTGAGTGGGAAGTGCCATAGACTATACAACGTTGAAAAGAGTAAGGTTGTAGTGTTGCATATGAAGTCGTAATACACAGATTATACTCGACGAGTAGAAAAATAATACTTACGTATCCCTCATCTGGCTAACACTTGGCAAATAGTTAGGGTTATTGTTAACTGTAATAAAACAATACCCGCCTTTCTTCGCCAGTCTAATAAAAAAACCGGCTAAGTGCGAGTCGGACTTGCCCACCGAGGGTTCCGTACTTTTTAGTGTTTGTTGTTATAGCGGCAACAGAAATACATCATCTGTAAAAAATGCAACTGTCTAGCTATCACGGCTCATGAGATACAGCCTGGTGACAGACAGACGGACAGCGGAGTCTTAGTAATAGGGTCCCGTTTTTACCCTTTGGGTACGGAACCCTAAAAATAATGGTCGTAGAAAAGAAACGGGTCTTCCGAACAAAAGCTTTCAACGTGCAGTTTTGGGAATGTTCCGACATGTGCGTACCAGTCTTTTTAGGGTTAGTCGTAAAGACAGTTTAAACAATTACTTACTTAAATTGGTTTATTAATTTTTTGCGTATAACAGTAAAAGCTTAAAAAGTTAATTATTTATTTAATAATATCTAGACAGACTTGATCGAATGTAGGAATAGGATTACCCTACAAGACTAGTACAAGTCCTACAACAACTAGTTTTAAAATTTTAAAATATTTATCAGACTGACATGACTGTCAAATGTGTCAAATAATAACATACACGACGCCGCAAAAAAAGGTTTGCCGGGTATCTTTTGTTGTCACTAGTCGTATTGTTTACGCCCAATGACCGTGTCATGTGGAATAGTGGAATCCCGAGATAGTAAATGAAATGGGGTTTTTTGCCTTGCCGGTGCGCGCGAGTGAGAAATATGAGAAGAAATTCGATTTATATGAATCATACGATCGTTAGATTGTTTGATTACCACCGGCGCTTAGAGTGACGAGTGTTTTGATTTTTAATACCTACTAAATACGTACTACACATATCTGGATTTTGTATACTTTCCGTAAAGTCCTGTGCAGTGTGTGTAGGTATTTATTAGTGATCGGTAACGACGCGTTAATTTCATGACAGCGTTGTTAAGTCCTCGCTGCGCTCGGGCCAATAAATTGCCTCGGATGAGAATGGATCGCTTTATGCCTTTGTTGTACTACCTACTATTGTATCGGTTACGAGTATTTTACTCCTAGGAGTAAAATGAATCATAAAATCATCATACGAATTTAATTTTTGCCCGCTGCGTCCGCGCCGGGCGTGCGGCGGCCGTGCGTTGTCGCTGGAATAAGATTAGGCACTTTGCGTTTTCGATTTACGAACAAAAAGCGACCATATCCGAGCATGTTTGAGAAAATATAAATACTAGTAAATGTAATGAATACGAGTATTCGTATTCGCCGAATATCAAAAAAGTATTCGTATTTTTTCGGGATTAATTTTTATCAATTTTTAATTTAATAATATCAATGTTGTGACATCGTTTCAATTCTAGTAAATTTTACTTTATTTTGAATTTTACATATTTATTATTAATATATTCATTATTTTAATAAATTTTTAACTGACTTCCAAATCTCAAAAGGAGGAGGTTAAGAGGTCTCGTCATTTCTGGACCGATTATAAAAAAAATCCTTTTTTGATTGTAATATTCATACAGATTGGTCCCGTTTTTGTCAAAACGCAGTTCTGATGATGGGATCCATGAGAAATCGAGGGAACTCCTCAAATGTAAAAGGCATATATATAGTTTTTTTGTATTTTCATCAACAAATCCTGCATTTACATTTAAAAGAGTGAAATTGGATGAAGTGGAACTGCTGATGATGATCAGTTCACGTTTGGCGATTTGTCCTCTTCGTTACGGTCCCGGACTCAATCTTGGACCCGGAGTCGGACCCGAACCCGGATCTGGATCTGGACATGGACCTGGTCCCTAGACCTGGAACTAGCCCCGGATTTCGACCCGGACTCGAACCCGGACCCCGACTCGGACTCGCACCCAAACCGAACTTGGGCCCAAACTTGGACCCGGACACGGACCGGGACCCGGATCTTGACATGATCCAGAACCTGAACCTGAACCTGGACCCGGACTTAGACCCGGACGCGGTCCAGCACCCGAATCCGAACGCAGACCCGGAAATGATATTAGATAATTTTTAAGAAAAAAAAACCGACTTCAATGGGGGATGCCGCTGAAAGTTTACTTATTGTTGATGGTGCACTCTTAGATTCCAGACAATGAAATGAAAAAGACAGCATATTTTGCCTAATTATCCTAATCCATCTTTTGCCTAATTTTGCCTAATTGCCTAATTATTATAATATTGCCTAATAATGTAGAAAAGGAGGTAAAACCATCCACTTTTCTAGTAGCATTTCGTTTTTGTAAGGGTCGCAGTTCTAACCTAACCTAACCTACTTTTCTGATAGCATTTCGTTTCTGTAAGGGTCACAGTTCTAACCTAACCTAACCCACTTTTCTAGTAGCATTTCCGGGTCCGGGGCTGGGTCCGGATCCGAGTCCGGGTCCGTGTCCGGGTCCAAGTTTGGGTCAGAGTTCGGTCCGGGTCCGGATACGAGTTGGGGTCCATGTCCAGACCCGGGTCCGGGTCCGAGTCCGGGTCCAAGTTTGGGTCTGGGTCCATAAGGAAGAAAAACAAATCGCCAAACGTGAACTATGTGTCATTGAAGAGTTCCATTCTGATCATCATCAGCAGTTCCACTTCATCAAATGTCACTTTTTTAATTGTAAATGCTGGATTTGTTGGTGAAAATACAAAAATCACAATATGTATGCCTTTCACATTTGAGGAGTTCCCTCGGTTCCTCATGGGTCTCATCATCAGAACTCGAGCGTGACAAAAATATGTCTTAAAAACTTAAGTTGCTTAACAAACATAAAGAAGAGGACAAATCGCCAAACGTAAAGTATGCGTCATTAAAGAGTTCCATTCTGATCATCATCAGCAGTTCCACTTCATCAAATGTCACTTTTTAAAATGGAAATGCTGGATTTGTTGATAAAAATACAAAAATCACTATATGTATGCCTTTCACATTTGAGGAGTTCCCTCGATTCCTCATGGATCCCATCATCAGAACTCGAGCTTGACAAGAATGTTTCTTGAAAACCTAACTTGCTTAACAAACATAACGAAGAGGACAAATCGCCAAACGTGAACTATGCGTCATTGAAGAGTTCCGTTCTGATCATCATCAGCAGTTCCACTTCATCAAATGTCACTTTTTTAGATGTAAGTGCTTGATTTGTTGATGAAAATACTAAAATCACTATATGTATGCCTTTAACATTTGAGGAGTTCCCTCGATTCCTCATAGATTCCATCATCAGAACTGCGTTTTGGCAGAAACGGGACTAATCTGTATGTATATACTTACAATCAAATAAATAATTTTCAAAATCGGTCCAGAAATGACGGAGTTATGGAGTAACAAACATTTAAAAAAAACATACAACCGAATTGATAACCTCCTCCTTTTGAAATCTTGAAGTCGGTTAAAAAGTGGGTTAGGTTTGAACTGCGACCCTCACAGAACCGAACTGCTATCAGAACCTTGGGTTAGGTTAGAACTGCGATCCTCACAGAAACGAAATGCTACTAGAAAAGTGGGTAGTTTTACCTCCTTTTCTACATTTAGGCAAGCAGATGCTGTCTTTATCATTTCATTGTATGGCATCACACATGGAAATCGGTTTTTTTTCTTAAAAATTATATTATAAATCTTGATCTTATTGTCAAAAATATTGTGTCGATTATTTTTGGTTATGATTAAATTTTTAGGCACCTACTTACTTACATGTAGCTTTAATGAAAATTGTACTAACAATGTTTTCTGGAATTTTTAATATTCTGAAAAAAAAAAATATCTATCTCTAATACCCGGATAGATATTAATTTTCTCATTATTAGGTATTAATTACTTTTTGGCAGAAATTTGCTTCACGACGGGATAGGGACATTAGGGACTGGACAAGGTTAGGGGTGGTGTATATAATAATTATTTTGTGCTTTTCAGTGGGTTGTTTTTTATAAGGCGGTCCCTTTTTTTAAAACCGGACAAGTGCGAGTCTGACTCGCACACCGAGGGTTCCGTACAAATTTAATTTATTTTAGATTTTTTTACAAAATTTATAGTTTCCAGATTTTTTCCTGTACTTGTAGTGTAAGACGATATTACTGGCCAAATTTCACAGTTCTAGGTCAACGGGAAGTATACCCTATAAATTTTGATTTTGATTTTGAGTGTCGAAATACTCGTATAATATAAAAAATTTGCGGCATAAACGGCCGTATCTTTTTTTTACGTTAACTTAATAAGTTTTTTTTCACAGCTTAAAGAGACTGTAGAACTGAGTATATGGTTTTAATTTCAACTCCATACTTCCACGGGTTCCCGAGAAGGGTCTTGACAGACAGACGGACGGTTAATATAAGGGTTTCGTTTTTTCCTTTTGAGGTACGGAACCCTAAAAACCGGACAAGTGCAAGTCGGACTCGCCCGCCGAGGGTTCCGTACAAATTTAACATAGCTTTTTTTTTTTACAAATTCATAGTTTCAGATTTTTCCCTGTTACTTTTAGTGTAAAGCAAGGTTTAGACTAGCAAGAACTTGCATGCAATTTACGTTACATTGCCGACTACTAAGGTAAACTGCATTCAAAATGTTTATCAGATACCGCAATGTAATGAAAATTGCATGCAAGTTCTTGCTAGTCTAAACCTCGCTTAAGACGATATTAAGTACTTGCCAAGTTTTGTAGTTCTAGAGTTCTAGGTCAACGGGAAGTTTGACTTTTTCACAGCTTCAAGGGCCTATAGACGTAACTAAATACCGTAAACCGGAGTGAATAGACACGATTTTGAACTTCTAGCTCGATTTTAAGAATGAATTCAAATATTTGAATTAATAAATAAAGTTATTTCTTTAACATATATGAGTCTTAGTTGGTTCTTCAATTTTGTATACGTATTTTTAATTTAAACCCGCTTATTTTAGAGAAAATTATGAAAAACTACCCGATTTCGACATATCCGTACAACGGGGTCGATAGACACGACATATGGGGTGATTAGAAAAAACAGTCAGGGCTGTCACAAACTGTAAATAAACTACTCATAAAATGTATGAGAAATGTATTTAAAAAATCTGCAGTAATAACATTCGTCGTAAATTTGTGACAGATAGGTATTACCGTAGAGCATATAAAAAGAATATAGGTAAAGAAGTGTTTTTTTATATTCCACCAGCAATGATGACAAACGATCGTCATACCCAACAAAGAAAACTGTCTGTAGGTCCATGCGTTGCCGATATATTACAGGTTGGCTATTAAGTTATGCTGCTACTTTGCAAATTTTACACGTATATACTCGCAGATATTTTACATACATACATACAAAACACATACAACACACCTACATACATAGAACAGAAGATAAAAAAGGGGAAAATATGTTTTGAAAACCCTAGCATAAATATTTCCATTCACCCCCATTCGTTATTCTTCACCCCTCAGTCGTGTCTTTCCACCCCATATGACGTTGCTGTTGACCCCATATGGAGTGTCTTCTCACCCTGTAGTCGTGTCTATTCACCTCATGAAGTTATACCCTAAACAGGAGCGAGCTGTCACTTTTTTTGCCATACTAAATTGAACCTTATCACTGAGCCAGAAAGGTGTTCGTACCAGACTAGAGAAAACGGTCCACATGAGATAGCAAAAGTGGGTCGCGGTGTCCCACTCGCACATGTTGCCAATGTTAAAAAAATACCATTTTGGTAGTATTTATATCAATAACTACTAAAATTAAATACCTTCTTATATTATTTAAGTGCTATATTCAGAGTGCGGTTCTGATATCTTTTACGTAATTTGTAAATAGTTATAATGTCAATATTATTAACTGATTTAACCAAGCATGTGCACAACAAAAAATACATTAATTTTAATATGGTAGACATTGTAGTAACTTTGAATATTAATTGGTATCCCCAACTTGATAAAGAAATTTTCAAAATACATGAATGGCGGCGCTCAAGATTTATTTGCGAAATAAAGTATAAAATGGGTAAAAGATATTGTGTGAAAGGTTGCAGAAGTGAAAGTTTTGTTGATTGTGGTATATCTTTTCACAGGTAAGCCTCAACTATTAAAGTTTACGATAAAAATACAAGAAAACATTGTCAAACTCATTACAGAGTTCTTATTACCTACGTACTTACTTAATGTAAAAATAAGTTTACCTAAATAAGTATATCTTTATTTCGGCATGTTTAATTATTTGGTTGATAGATAGATAGATAAATGATTTATTTGTGCACGTAATGAGAGCTATATAATTGCCACAATTTAAATCCAAAATCCTTAAATATTACAGACACATTTATACATAATATTCTATATAAGTCTTTTCCGTCAGTACACGAAGGCGGCAAATAAAAAAAAAATGGTGCAATTAACTACGATGAAGCTTAAAGAATAGCTGAAGTGTGCAAAAGAGAAGCCATTACGTATATGAACATACCATGAGTGCGAAAGAGGCAGACTACAAATGAAAAAAAGTTACCATTTTTAGGGTTCCGTACCCAAAGGGTAAAAACGGGACCCTATCACTAAGACTCCGCTGTCCGTCTGTCAGTCTGTCTGTCATCAGTAACAGCTTTTATAACGACTAAATTAAGTAAGGTTTTGAGAAGCGTTTTACAGAGGAGAAAAAACTATATCCATTCTCTCTGACTTCCTATGCATGAATGAAAAAAGATCTTGGCCAAACTATACATTCCAACTTATCCTAATATCCCACATACATATGACTTATGGTCACCCTAATTAGAAAGAGATGCAACCGCCCACTTTGACTTCTCATGTGGACACACTTTTTGGCCCGTGTACTCCATCCGGTTTATTAAAATCTAAATCCGTGATTCACCTCGTTGGAAAGTAAAAACGGTTATTACCAGAATAAAGAATAAATATTCTACTAAACCTGTATCTCGAATGAATTGGCCATGGTAGTGTAGATTTTATAATATAACGATTTAAAGGAAATTTCCGAAATGTTCTCTTTTCACCCGCGTTTTCTGGTGACCCCGTTTTACGGTATATGCTTTTAATTTCAACTCGATACCTTTACGCGTTTTCGAGGTAAAGGGTCTAGACAGACAGACAGACGGACGGACGGAGGGACGGACAGACAGAGGGACGGACAGACGGAGGGACGGACGGACGGACAACAAAGTGATCCTATAAGGGTTCCGTGTTTTCTTTTGTTGTGATACGAAACCTTAAAAATGAAATTAAGTTACAATAGGTATGCTTACGTAAATATGGACGTACGTAAATATAGTTAAAGTTCGACTTTTCCCTCCACCGCGAATGAGATAACTTGCCGTGGCAGAATCTTAATTTGTTAAGTTTTCAACTTGTGCTCTTTACTTTGGAAATTATGGAATGTTTGTGTAAGTTAATTGGTGTAAGTAGGTATGTAAGGATAAATAAAAATATGTTTGAAATATTAAATATCTCCCTATATCTTGTACATCTTCTTGCTTGCTTAATTAAAAATATCTGGTAGAAAAACTTATAAAAACTCAAAAATACGCGTACTAGAATTGCAATCCGTAAAACCCCGGTTCGTACCTATGAGTTTCGGAACTTATGTACCTACGAAATTTCAATTGATATTTACCAGTCGGTTTTCGGTGAAGGAAAACATCGTGAGGAAACCAGACTAATTCCAATAAGGCCTAAATCGCGGTAGACCCGTTCGTATAATTTAATAATATAATACGTTTTTAGTAAATGCCAAAAGCAAAAGGTCACTCAAGCCTTAAATGGTAGTTAAAATTACGAAAGCTGTACTACTACTAGTAGGTAGACATGTTACTGCTGTGGCATCAAGGTTGCCGCTGTGTCTGTCAAAATCCATGATAAAATGAGTGATATTCGGCGCCGCATAACTGTCCCGATTGTGACTAGATGCCACGAATATTCAGCAATACCGAATAAATATCTGTTGCACGGTGCACCTAGTTAAAAAGAAAAATTACACAATAAAAATAAGCGAAAACTAGGTTATATTTAATATTTAAAATGTATTTTTGGAAATTGTTAAATACGAAGACCCTTTTTTGAGCATTTGTTGATAACAAAATATTTTATTTTTAACGGGTCTGACTTGATTGACTTGATATATATTTTTAGCAAACGTTGTGCTTTGTTGGCGAACAGTCTTCATAATAATTGTGACTCAAAATGTTTGCATGTCATGCCGAATATTCGGCGCTTCTAACCTAGAGAGGGACCGAATATTCGGTATTCGGCCAAAGCCACTATTCGGGGCATCTCTAATTGTGACGTTCCATCCGTCGCTCATTAAAAGTATTTTTTAATGGCTTTAATTTTTAGTTTTAATCGTGTGTCGATAGATAAATAAATAAATATAGGACATTCTTACACAGATTAACTAAGTCCCACGGTAAGCCCAAGGAGGCTTGTGTTATGGGTACTCAGACAACGATATATATATGACGGCGGGATGGCCAAAAAGCGAAGGGCGGAGGGCCTCGATGTATTAACTTCACAGTAAGTGTACCCTAGCAGTTCATGAAATAAGCATTCGGAAATATTAACTAGCAATATCAAGAAAACACTGCTTATAATTGTATTATTGAGGTAAATTCGAACAACTTAATTTTAATCACAAGTCAACATCAACTAGGTAGTTCTAACGAAACGCGGTACAGTTCCTAAGAGACTAGCGCACTGTTCCACTGCTGGAAGTAGAATGACCTCTCGCCATTCTCGTGCCCCCTCTCATAGACTCCGTACAACGCCACAGATGGCGCTGGCGTTCCGCAGCAACTTCCGACGAGTCATGAGTACGGACTCATGACGATTTCAGTCATTTGACTATCCGTAATCTTGACTAGGATGCGACACGGCCATCCTACGTGTTACACGTCCTCGTGTTAATCTGCAACAGCAATAATACACGAACAGTATCATCATCGTTCGGTCAATCCTGACCAAGTATTTATCTCGAATTCCATTTTCGACAATAAAAACTCCACAATGCTATTTTTCTTTTATTTCTCTACTACTACTACTTCTACTTCACTGGCTCAGTGACCCAAAAAGGACTTGACCTCTGACACAAGTGAGCGCCACTTTGCCCTATTCTGCGTCACTTCACGCCAGTTGGGTATTCCGGGGGTGGACAGGTCTTTTTAAGTTATCGTAACTTATTTTTGTGATTTTTATTTACACACGCAACTAAAACAAGCAAAGAAAATAGCTAAAACTGTGATACAAGAGACATAGTTCGAGCACAAGCACCCATCAAAACAAGTCCTCCTTTTTTTTTACAATATTCAAAATAAATATAAATAAATAAATATATAAATTCTTAAATACATAGAAAACACCTATGACTCAGGAACAAATATCTGTGCTCATCACACAAATAAATGCCCTTACCGGGATTCGAACCCAGGACCATCGGCTTCACAGGTAGGGTCACTAGGCCAGACCGGTCGTCAAGTATCAAGAAAATTGACAGATACGGCGGCGGCATCGATGCTGTCGTATAAGTAATGTTGCAACAGCAATTTAGCTGCAGTTGACATCCAAATGTCACCTTCATGAAATGTATTTATGTAAATGTGTGTATGTGGTCATAAGCCTATGACCTATGACTGGATGGAAATCCCGTTTTCATGCCCATACTATTTCCCATTTGTGGAGCATAAGCAGTTCCGTTTTGAATTAATCATACTAATAACTACATTATAATATGAACTATATGAGAAGTCGAGGATAAAAATGGACAATTATGCCTGAGTATACACTCTACTTTTCACTTCGATTGTGAGTAAAATATACAAAAATATCCAATATTGTCGGTTATTTAACCGTATTTATTCAAGATTACTCGTAATTAGTAGTCGGTTGTGTCGAGGGTGCGGGGCACGCCGGGCGGGAGCGCAAAATGTCAAGAAGATATTTAATTCACCGAAAAACAACCGGATTTTCCACAAATTGCCAGTCTGTATTTTATACGCCTACTTATCTCGCGGGCGGCAGTACAGCCTGGTACAGCCAAATATTTGCCCTTTTCATTTTCAGTTTTCAGGCTTCGTTTTCAGTTGAGATTGGTTTCCCGACCGAGACAGACGGCCGGCGGGCGGGGATGCTGGGGAAACTTGGTACGCGACGTGCGAAGTGTTGGTAAAGTAATTAATTGTGAAAATACTGAAGTTAATGGTTATTTTTTCGTAAAAAATGAATGGTGAGTTAAGCCCTAGTGGTTATCTTTTTTAAAATTTGTTTTAACTTCATCACTAAGCTAAAGTCGTAGGCGAAAGGATTGTTTTTAAATATTTACCTACCGAAGTCTTTTATGCTAATTATTAACAACCGTGGGTTCATTTCCGCTTTCAAACTGAAAAACAAATGTAGGCGGTCTTTTTAATATAAAGTTTTTGTAGTGTGACAAGAAGATCGATATTTTCTGACTGTGTGGATCTACGTGCTAACTACAATAAAAGATCGAGGATAACTTATTTTTTTAAGGATAGTTGGAGAACGGTTTACGTACTAATCCTAAAATTAAAAAGATTGATAACGATACATTAACTAGGTACCCTACTACTTACAAAATATGTAGAAATGCTGCCCACAGTTATCCAACATATATGTGTAACAAGAACTTTTAATTGTTTTATAAATTCAATATACGCGATATAAATGATATAATCCGTTTTCATAGTTTTATTTCATTAGTAACTATCGCGGTAACCGAAGACAATATTATGTTTTAATAAAATTTTCTTACTAAAGTAGGTAAACACTTGTTCACTTAACTTTAATCGGTACTTTTCGATTAGATGGAAAGTGTAAATGATGTTGAAATAGTTATTTTCACATCACCTATTCGAAAAGGGAACTTTTCTTCCCTGCTAGGAGGGATCAAAGTGGCACTTTTCTGTTCAAGGACATTTTGTTGCCAATATGAAATATTGACACAAAGACATATGAAATTAGTATGCAGATAATCGATTACGTGCATACAATTTTTCTAACTTAAATAATATTTTGTTGTAATTGTAAACAATAAATGTAATTAACGTATTTTAAATTAATTTATATCATATTTAAATTAAGTAAATTAATTAATTAGCGTAATATTTACAAAGAAACGTAAAAAACTTGTTTAATAATTTAATTTTTATTTTGACATTTTAGGTCTCCTTAAACGCAGCCATACTTGTCTATGCAATTTAAAAAGTTTATATTTAAAAAAAATTGTACAAATATTTCACAAAGCATTATGCTGTTCTGTATTCTGTATAAATTTGTAAATACTTAGTTTAAATCAATAATAATAGGCCTTTTCATCTGTGTCAGATGTTTTAAGCAGCATCCCGGTAACGACACTAATAATAATAAATATAAGTGATATCAGTCTTCATAGTGTTCTTCCGAAGATTTGGTTCAAAGGGGTAAGAGCTAATTTGTTATCAGAAAATCTACAAAAATAATGTACTTGATTTTCATTGTATCATTTTAGTTGTTTGCTGCTGTTTTTGAAAAGATATTAGGTACATAATTATGAGCTGTAGGTACTTTTAATTTGTCACTACAGTCACGTCTGAAAATATCGATACGGACAAAGTGCCAGAAGTATGTACCTATACTAAGGTCGTGTACACATATTTTTGGCACTGTCCGTATCGATCTTTGCTTAAAATAATAATGTTTTGAAACCTAATATATGTTAGTATGTAATTTCCTCATAGGTGATGTGAAAAGCAGTATGTGTCACATGGTAGCAAAATTATTTCCACCTTGGGCGTTAACACTTGAATCCCTCACTACGCTCAGGATTCTATGTTAGAATCCCTCGCTACGCTCAGGATTCTATTATAGAATCCTTCGCTTCGTTTAGGATTCAATTGTACGCCCTCGCCGTAAATATGTCATTTTGCTCCCTTGTGACACAATCTACTATTGTTTTACATGGGGGCAAAGTTGTTGTTTAACCTCTAGTGCTAATGCTAATATTGAGACCCGAGCAAGCGAAAGATTCCAAAATTAAACCACGAGCGTAACGAGTGGTTTGAAAAATGGAATCTTGAGCGTTGTGAGGGTTTCAAGGCACGAGGGTTAAAATAAATTGCCACCGAGTGAAAAACAAAATTTTACACCACAACAATACAAGGAGAATACTATCTATAAAATATCAAACAAAATCAAAGCAAATCGATTCAAAATGAATGTTAAATATTTATCATTCAAAATCATAAGTTGAAAGACAATTCTACCAGCAAACATAAGAAAACAACTCAAAATTTGCATTTCATTACTTTGTCTCACATGTGAATAAAATTGCAACTTCTTCTCAGTTTTTGAACAATCAAGAGAGCCTTTACCAGCTGGTGTGGTGAAATATTTTTTTTCAGTTCTTCACCCCCTGTATTATTTTTACCCCAACTTACTCGACGGTGAGAACGTTTGTGGTTATTTGTTGTTGATTACACAATTACATACAATTACGTAGTTTTGAAAGCATCACCTACATAAGTTTCATACACATACCTACCTACCTACTTATTAGAATATTCACATACATATACATAACACACAAAATACTCGTATAAATAAAAATACTTAACCGCTTTGCCACTGGCATCGCCCACCAATTTTCAATAAAAACCAACGTCTATTGTGACTGTTGGTAACATATATTACAAAAATCGCTTTCATACGAAAAATTCGTACTAGTAATATTACTACATTTCTGTATTACATAATATTTCGGTATTACGAATGATTGATTATCGAGAAGAACGTCTTTAAGACGACGCCCTAAGTTAAAATCGAAGTTGTTAGATTGACAAGAGAGTTGCATATGAGTAGATTCACGCAACCATAGGTAGCCAAATGAATTGAGTAAAAAAAGGCAAGGCCATTATATACGTAAGAAGTTTTTTAATCTTGATGGATATTGGACACCATATAGTAGCTACCATACGAAATCGCCGCCGACTCAAAAACTACATACAAAAGTGTCTGGGGAAAACTGGGCCTTGTACTTTTCAAGTTTTCAGATAGGTTTCGTTGTAGAGAATTACAGGAAATATTTTCTCGCTATCAGAAAAAGTATAGGGTTGCATAATTAATACTGTTGTGATGTTGTAGAGATTTCAGGAATCTTTAGTTATACCCATGTTAAGGGTTAGTTAGCGTTACGTAAGGGCCAATGGTGTTAGTTGTTGTTGTAGTGGTTGTGTAAAATTAACCGAAATTAAATATGGTTGAACTCATTTAACGACATTGCCATCCACATGTTGAGACAAGAAGTAAACATCGGTAGGTTCAGATGAATAATTTATACTAAATAAAATTAATTCTAAAGAAATGTAACCAAAATATTTAGACCACATACAATTTCTTAGAACCTGCCTAACATTCGTTAAAAAAACACTTATAATAACTGCTAAACACCTATTATATATTAGCAAATAAAATTGGACCTGGGATCGTTATGTCGAATCGTTACACAAATCGCGCTCATTTTATTTATAGTCCGTTTATGTAAATCAATTTCAGCTAATTCATAGAAAGACGTAACGTGGTAGATTTTCTATTGAAATAAGTCTTTTGGCGAAGGAGTGGCACTATTAGTGGCACTTATCGTCGCCACGTTAACATGGATCGTGGATATACTTTATCGAAGGTCGCGTGGGATGATTACTTGTAAATTGGTCTGCCACGTAGGTACAAATCCTCTGAGAAAAGATTCATATTGCTTAAGTAGGTACTTATTTCTGAATAACTCAATTTCCTTGCTTTGTTTGTAGATTCAACGAGCTTAATATCAAATGTGTCTTTTTTCCGGATTGCCTTTTGTTTTCTCATTTAAAATGTTTCGGTTTTATAAACATTAGAGAAAATTCCTACTTAGTCAGTTTATTTTAGAAGTTTTAATAGGCTTCCTTTTTAGAATACACGATTACACGGCCAGCCCTCGCCGAGAATCATATATTTTTCTATTTACCTAACATAAATGTACAATGAAAATATGCATTTGAAATAGGGCTACAAACCACAACCTATAAATGAAGCCTCAGGCTGATAGATTAAGTAAAATACTACACCACAATCTAATTTACGTAAGAGTCGCTTCACATTATCCGACCTAAATATCATTACCTACAGTAATTATATAAAATATCGGTTCCGACACAAATATCGTCGATATCGATGTAACTAAATATGTTAGTATGTTACCTACTGCCTGTCATATCAATATTATTCGAGAATATCGAGATATTGACCGAACCAGCCTGCAGAGGAAATTGCATTAGAATATGCACTTCGATGCAGAGTAGGTATGTTCCCTTTGTCCTGATGTTCATAAAATTTTGACGCTTAATATAGCACTTATTGGACAGTCTGGGCTTTTAAAATCGCTACCAACAGCTTGGTCTAACTTAGTTCTGTAAGGCTTAAATATTACCAGCGGCGATTCAACGCCCAATAGGTACTAACCTACGTCACTATACAAACTTCGGAACAGATACTGTTTGCCCGGCCGTAATTACATTAGGTTCTACCTTTGTTTACGCGCATTATCTCCCAAATACATATCTACACAGTATTCTTTAACCTTTTAAACGCAGTCGCAATTTCATTTACAGTACATATGGTGCTACTTTCTCGCACTAGTGCGTAAAGAGCACTTTTCGTCCATATGTCGAAAGTTTAAAGGGCCATAAGTACTGTAAAACGTTGTACGATACACGTGCGAAAAGGTAATTCGCAACTCGTGTCGATTTAAAACACTCCCTGCGGTCGTGTTTTAATTTATCGCCACCCGTTTCGAATTTTCTCTTCTCCGCACTTGTATCGTAAATAACTATTCTTAAATTGTTTTTGGAAGAATTCACTTATTATTTTTGTCTTTTGGGTTTCTTACTATGGGTAAGATAAAAGAATATAGGTTTAATTTAGGTTACCGGTCTTCTTCTTTGGTTTGCTTCTTCCACTTGTCCTTTACCTAATGCTACCTACCTGCTCTCTCAAAAATGCTTGGAAGCCAATTTTCGATTTGATAATATGATATGCCCGCTTCCCGCACCACCCCCTCAAAGAGCGTTTTCATAATCGATATCAGCTTGCCAGAGTACCTATATCTATAACTTCCGAGTCGTAAGGTCCAACAATTGCAATCTAAATACAATAGACAAAAATTACATTTTTGGTACAAGCTTTTATTGCTGACTGTATTTTTATTTCCACAGGCAACTAATACTCATCGTGACAATTCTAAAAACCCCATACACAATTAAGTTGCGTTGTTTTATCATAGAGTTCCTATGGCCACCTACTGTCTCTATCATCAGATCAGCTCGACGGTACCATAATATTGTCAGGCGACTTGCATATCTATGCAAATTTTCAGCTTCATCGGAAACCGGGAAGTGAATCAAATTTAACTTGCAAAATTTGATTACAGACAACGATACAGGTGAAAGTAAATAAATAGCCACCTCCTGTCTCCATCATCAGATTAGCTCGATGGTACCATAATATTACATTGTCACCCGACACATATGTATGCAAATTTTCAGCTTCATCGGAAACCGGTAAGTGAGTCAAATTTTACTTGCAAGATTTGATTACAGACAACGGGACAGGTGAAACTATATATATGTGAATAACGAATGTCTGATTGAAGTCTCGGTCAGATAGCCTGTACCAACCTTGTGTATGTACCTATACGTTAATTATTAATTCATCTTAATAAATTATATCAGAACGCGGTAACGGTAAGCTCGTTTAATATTACGCCTGCTGATGCCTGTATATTTTTGAGTTTCTGGGATTTATTAAATTTAATTCTGGATCCAAGCGTAAATTAAATATCATTGCGAAAGGCAATTGTGCCCAGCTATAAATCAGATACATATTAAATAACATAAATTAAGTAACGAGAAAATCATTTGTGCGTTTTTACGTGTCAACGCTTGATATCATTCAATCTGCTTTATTAAAATACGGCCCATTTAGCAATATATCGTTTGATTCCGTAAAAAGAGAACTACATATAAAATACTCGAGTATAGGTCTATTAATAACAACCTTTTACAAACACCAGACGAATTTATCGTACGTTTATTTAATAATAATTCTTAGAACATAAGGAAGAAAAAAAAGAGAAACACTAGATACAAAAATTTGAAGGTAAAAAATTTGCCAGACATCACTGTTAAGGATGAGTCACGTTAGACCGGGCCGTGTCCGGGCCGGAGCTTCCGGCGCTTACTTTTCTATGACATGACAGGTGATCACGTGATGCTTTCCATAGAAAACGAAGCGCCGGAAGCTCCGGCCCGGACACGGCCCGGTCTAACGTGAGTCATCCTTTAATTTGATGTATATTAACCATAGCTATGCCCCTAAGTTTGACTATTTTAGATTTTTTGATTATTGTAGAAATTAGGAGCGAAAAACAGACTTCATACAACTTTTTAAATGCTTCTAACTTTTACGAGTATAATAATTAAAAGTGCGAAAAAAAAACATACGAGGGGCATAGCTGTGCTTAATATATTTGCAACAAATTGTGTCAAAATATTTTTCTGTAATATCCAGAGAGGAAATGAGGACTACGTTTGTATGAAAAGGCGATTTCGCGCGGGTCCTCCACTTTCGTCATAACTTGTGGCTGCGGACATTTCTTCTTTCAAATGTTTCTTCCATTTAACATTTTGTGATAATAAACACTTGTATGTATTATGGTTTCTATTACTAACATCCATACTATCCATACTAATATTATAAATGCGAAAGTGTGTCTGTCTGTCTGTCTGCCGGTTACCTCTTCACGCTTAAACCGCTGAGCCGATTAAGTTGAAACTTGAAATTTGGTATAGAGAGTTTGAGTCCCGGGGAAGGACATAGGGTAGTTTTTATCCCAGAAAAAATCCTTTAAGAGGGTGAAAAGGGGGGTGGAAGTATGTATGGGAAATCGATAAAAAGCATATTGGATAAAAAATAAGCTACTCAAATTACTAACTCCACGCAGACGAAGTCGCGGCCAAAAGCTAGTGTTTAATAAAAAGAATTCAGTGTATTTCGAGACACGAAATAATCCGTCCTGTATCGTTTCTAATTTTCTTATATTCTCGATGTTAAATTTAGGGCAATCCTAACGTCTATTGAAATCCTGGAACAGTTCTATATAAACGTAATGAATAGAGAAGTCGTACATGTACTTGTACTCCATAACATTTTGTAAGAAAGCAGTCTCCTATTATGTAAAAGGATATCCTACATGTAATAAGATCTTAACGCGCGAAGTCTTTATCCTTTGTGTCTTCATTTAATTTTGTACTAACTTTTGCCCGCAATTTCGTCTGCGTAGAATTAGTATTTTGAGTAGCTTCTTTTTTTATCCAATCTGCTTTTTATTGATTCCCTATACCAACTTTCTTATACCCTTATTTGAGACACAATTTTAACTTCTAACGCCTCTATAAAATGATTGGAGCATAACAGTTACATCATTGTTAGGCGATGCATCAATTATCTCATTTTCGGGGTGAAAGTAAGATAATTTTCAACCTCTTAAGGGATGATTTCCGGGAAAAAAACTATCCTATGTCCTTCTCCGGGACTCAAACTATCTATGTCAAATTTCACCTGAATCGGTTCAGCGGTTTAAGCGTGAAGAGGTAACACACAGACAGACAGACAGACAGACTTTCGCATTTAAGTATAATATTAATAACTAGCTTTTGCCCGCGACTTCCTCTGCGTGGACTTAGTAACAGCAGCTAAAGTAAGTATAGCATCTGGAAAAATTCTCATAGCAATTCAATTTGAGCATATTATGCACACAAATTAGCAGGCACTTCATTAATTATCTCAATTCCACCCCGCTTTTTTCTTTCTTGAGGGATGATTTTCGGGATAAAAACTATCCTATGTCCTTCTCAGGGACTCAACCTATCTCTATGCCAAATTTCATCTAAATCGATTCAGCGGTTTAAGCGTGAAGAGGGAACAGACAGACAGACAGACAGATTTTCGCATTTATAATATTAGTATGGATATATGGATATATATGGATTGTTTGTGTAAATGCGGTATTCCACCAGTGCGTGGCACTGTATGACGTATGACGTACGAGTAGATACCTAAAATTTGGAACAGTATAACACCCCCCTCCCTTAACTACCCCTTACTTAATTAATGCAGATGCCCATAGCCTAAACTAACATAATTGATACATAATTACCCGTCTACCCCAGTATCAAAGATGTAATCCCATGACCCCCAAAAATGTAATTTACCTCTGCTTAGATTAAATTAATTGGCCTCAAATAAAATGTTGTGATCGTCTAGATAATGGCAGGACACTACTGCTATGTGTAATAACCCAGAAACTTTTTACATTAGAAGGATAAGAATAGCCCTTACAAAACACAAGTTACCTAAAAATATCTTAATGAAGACAAATAAAAGTTAGAGTAAACAAACTTAAAGGAATCAGGACAGATATATAGATAAATTTATTATGATGATGCTAGAAGAGTTCAGATTACTAGGAAATTTAAAAGAACAAAGATCATGAAAATAATAATGATATTTTTATAAAATGGGGTTTAACCTCCTACCCATCGGAAGTATGTTCATAGGTATATATATATCTTCTATAACATATCCCCGACTGAAGCGTTCGAACAAATAAAGCTATAGCCTCAATCTGTATATCTTTGGATTGAGTCAAGTTCCTTAGAACAAGCTTATTAGAAGTATTAGAGGTGTCTTAACACTTTTGTAAGTACAATTTTTTTTAGTACTGCAAAAACTAAAATAAGGAACACTTGATCCCTTGTATAATATTAAATCGTGGGATTTTACATGCCTTAGCTTTACTCTCTATCATCGGGGTGGAGGACGGCTTCAAAAACCTAGTTTTGCACTATCAAAGAAAGCGAGCTCCTTAAGGACACTCATGATTGGACCTTTATCATACTGCCATCTTTTAATTTTAATCAAAATATCTCCTTAGAGTACAATTTCATCAAATGGCAAGTCCATAGACTCTAATACCATCAAATATTATAAAGATTAATAGGGCCTTAGCCTAAAGAAGTTATTCAGAATTCTGAACTATAAATTCAATTTGCTCGCAGTGATTCCACATTCAAAGTACACCACACGACCTTGCGTTACACTTAGTCGGTGCTTGAATCGCTCATAATTCTGAACATCCTTACATCTATTCAGTTTGATTTAATAGTTGGAATTATAGACTCCATTACTCGCCATTATCAAGCAATTGTACTGACTATAAGCTACATTCAGCAGCTTAAATACTAATTACACAAATCTTTCAGTGATAGTCAACAAAACCCTAACAACCTTAATTGGCCTATGCTGGGAGAGTCTTGATCTTTTTGATCACTAAATAATTTAGATAATTCCTTATAGTAATTAAATTGTTTAGAAAAATACTAATTTATTTAAATCAATCATTTCTAAAGTAATTATGTAATTATTATCCTCTAAAATAAAACATTTTCCATTGATTAATTTTCATCAATATAAAATTCCAGAATTCTACAATCTATTGGTACCTGTAAAAATATCAAATTGGACTTTCAGAAGCTACATTGACTCTGTTATTTGTTTAAATTTCAGAATCTAGAAGCTTCTCCCCACATGTTAAAATGTTTGCTACGGGATGAATATATACTTGTAAATTTAAATAAATAATAACAGATGATAAAAATAAATATTTCACAAATATCTAAATTATAGAGTTAAAATTTTATAAGAATGTTTTACAGAGTATCCTCTATGGATTAAGTTTTCTTATCGCTGGTTTGAACTAGACTGGATAACAGAATAATAACTAGACTAAATTACAGGACCTTCCTGAAAATTTACATAAACACATAAATTACCTGTGGAATAAACACTTAATGTCCTGAAAAATTACACAGTAAATCACACTGTAATGAAAAATCCACTTACAAAGGCTCGAGCGTTTCTTTCTTCAATTCTGAACTAATGACATACTTTAAAATTTACAGACTGCCCTACTCTATCTATGGCATCTGCCTGACTCACTTCGACACAAATACACTCACGAATCTAAATCACTGAAAAACTTATGGGCTTGGTTAGCACGGTTAACGTTTCAACCCATAAGTTGTCCAATGCCATCAAAATTGATTAGTACACACATGCAATAAGGAATTATTGGATCTATGAACTGATACTCTCAGGTCTAGTTACTCTATAAAATTAATTAATTATTAACTATTATCAAACAATATAAAACTACTAGGTATTTATTTTTAAGATTTATATATAATTGGATTTACTTACTTGATTTTTTTCTAATTGTAATGAAAGTTGACTATTTATTTTGTTACTTGACTCCTATCTTAGTAAACAACATGATTCCGCTCACCACCCCGACGATGTTGGTTTCCGTCTCTCCTACTGCTGCTGCTTCTTACTGCTCGTTCCGCCACTTCTCATGTACTCGACCACCACAAAGTCTATCTATCACTTTGAACCGCAGTCTATGCCACCGACGAATTGGCAGAGCCAATCCCGAAGAAATAGGTAATCTCAAACTACCAGGTATCTCGAATCTAGGTCTAGGGTTAAGCTCGTGCACGGGCAGAGGTTCAACTTTCACGTCTGAATTTCCGAAATTGAATGTCCCACCTACAACCATCCTCCACTATTTATAGTAAAATATTTGATCAATTAATTTTTTCCCCCCGATTAACCGAAATTCACCCTTATTATTATCACGTTAAGGTTCACCCCCACAGATTGTTGAATTATCCAGTTTATAAAGTTTAGCAACCCTAGTTCAACGTGCAGCAAGGTACACTCGCAAGTATTGCCATACACAAATTTCCAATTTCTCGATAAAATTCCCGTTTTGTTAATATACCTAATTCTGATATTTGTTTCTGATAGAAAAGGAGTTTTAGTAATAAGAAACATATATACTGTTTTGTAGAGAGATAATAATAAAAATACCCAATTCTTTGAGGACAATTTTATACAAATCAGCTCTCAATCATGCATTTAGAGTTTGAATTTTGTGCTTAAATGATAATTCTACCTGTCGTTATCCACTTATTTAAGCCTCGTCTATATCAATTTTATGAAACTACTTGTGTTATGTTCTAAAATATTTTATTATTATTATCATCATCCCTGTTGTGAACTTAGCATAGTTTTGGCAATAATCCGTACATGAATGTTGTCAAATTTCCATACATAGAGATTCTCTTCACTAAATAATCATCTCCCCAAAACTTGATAAATTTTCCTGACTTTTCGGGTAAACCCCCGTCATATGGCCACCCAATTCGCATTGACCTGGTTTTTCTTGGAATTTTTGCCCGGTGCGTCGGCCAAGGTCACATTTCTTTTAAAACAATTTATTATTTCTAATTCATTGAATTCTGTAATGTTGTTGATTTTTATCGTATTTTTGCCATGCTGACTTGTCTATATATCTTAAAGGGTATTTATGTATGCAATGTTATTTTCTGTATGTTGTTGATCTTTCCTAGACATTAAAGCAAAAGTTATCTATTTAATTGCAGTTCTCTTAATCATAATGAAATGTTTAATATACACATATACTTAAATATGCCTAATATGTATATTACATCTATCTGTACAAGAGCACATGCGATCGGTTACAACAGTTATAGCAACTCATGAAATAAAATGATGAAAACTGATTATATTACGGTAACCGAAGAAAATATTAAGTTATAGCAACTACTACCACTAACAATGTGAATAAACGAAAACCACATTTCTTTTTTTGAGGGGCAGGGGGTTGAGAGGGGTATGCTGAATTTTTTTTAATTGTAAGAATCGTGTGGGGTACCATTAGAAAGCTTGCAAAAAATTAGGTCGATATACTGATTTGAGTTCATTTTACGTGCACTACTTTCGACAAAAAACGTATTTGAAGTAAGTTTTCATACAAAAATTTTTAACTCTGTCCTCGCGATTTTCGCAAAAACTATAGCTTACAGGAAGCTGACCAGACAAAATAACCAACTAAACAGATGATGGAGACGGCGGGAAAATTATCGACGGCCTGATCTTTTACTTAAGGACTGAATGCTTAGCTAGTCTAAATTTTATAATGGTCATTCTATACTTAAAAATAGAACCTTATTAATTTGGTAATAAGTTGAAATTTTGAACGGGAAGTTTCACATGCTGTTTCGTCTGTCCGTCTCTCCGTCTCTCCGTCTGTCTGTCTGTCACTAGGCTGTATCTCATGAACCGTGATAGCTAGACAGTTGAAATTTTTACAGATGATGTAAATATTTCTGTTGCCGCTATAACAACAAATACTAAAAACAGAAAAAATATATATTTAAGATTCCCATACAACAAATGTGATTTTTTTGCCGTTTTTTGCGTAATGGTAAGGGACCCTTAAGGATGACTCACGTTAGACCGGGCCTTGTCCAGGCCGGAGCGTCCGGCGCTTACTTTTCTATGACATGACAGGTGATGCTTTCCATAGAAAACGAAGCGCCGGAAGCTCCGGCCCGGACACGGCCCGGTCTAATACGTGAGTCATCCTTTAGTGCGCGAGTCCGACTTAAACCCGGTTTTTTAAACTTTTTTGAGTGGCTAATGTCTCGGCATGCTAATTTTGAAACATTTTTTTTATTGAAATAGATTGAACGGTTTTCCGACAGAAATCGCATTGAAAACCCGTCACGTCCTTACTTCAAGGACAGAAACGCCTGTATCTGCACTTTGATGTGGGACAAAAGTTAGAAAGAACCAGCCTACATAAAGAGTGCGTTTCTCTACTAAATAATATTACAAGGTCAATAGTACGTAGAGTTGAACGAACAAGACGTGTAAGTAGGTTTGTGTAACTTATGTTTTCCTTATTTTCGTCACTTAAACACAGAGTGGTACCTTGATGTACACTCAAATCGCGATACAGTCATCTTCTTAGATGTACATAGGTATATCTAAATGTAAGCCGAAGGTATTAGTTACATAATCATAACGACAAGAGATAATGAGATTTTGGATCTGATTACATTTCGGATTGTTTTCCTTGGGGATTTTATAAATACTTACTCGTAATGGCTCCTACACGACTTTTTTTTTTAAGAATTTTGAATAATAGATGGTTTTTAGAAAAAATATATTTAGACAAACGATACATTGGAGTAAAATATTTCGAAACCTCCATCAATAACAGATTAAAATGAAGTTGACAATGCATGTGCTCGAAAAGTGCGTTTTCTACGGAGCCATATCATGCGGAAAGTACTACTTTTCCGCACTAGTGCTTTTTGTTTTGAATTTTTTTTACAGTACATATGGTGCTACTTTCACGCACTAGAGCGGAAAAGAGCACTTTTCGTGCATATGTCGAAAGTTTAAAGGGCCATATGTACTGTAAAACGTTGTACGATACACGTGCGAATAGGTAATTCGTAACTCGTGTCGATTTAAAACACTCCTTTTAATAATTAAACTTATTTGCCATGATATGTTTTTTTATTTACTCGTACAATGCATAGTAAAACATTGTATGACACACGTGCGTAAAGATGATTTCCGACTCGTATTCCTTTATACACTCGTCGGAAATCATACACTTTCCGCACTTGTTGCATAAATAGCTATTGTAAACGTGGACGTGAAAACTATTTCGGAATTAGTGTCGATTTGTGAATTAATAATTTTATATTTTAATACCCAATATTCTTTCTCCAGTCCTTTGTGATTGTGAGCCGTACGCGGAGCCGTACTCAACACACGTACGATAAGAACGATATCTTCGCCTTTACCTTAGGTATACCTTTTCGGCAATTTTATAAAATGCAAAAGGTGCGACGAGTAAATACTCCTCCCGCCCCGCCCATGGGTCGCAAGTGCCTAAGTGCTATGGGTATTGTGAGTTGTTAAGAAGGTTTTAGGAGTCTTGTATATTTAAGCCCAGTATGGTGCTTAGTGAGCAGTTCCACCGTTGAGATATAGTTTCTGCCATATGTTTGATAAAGATGTTACAAGTGGGGTAAATGTTGCATGTCGCATTTCGCAGGCCTTGGAATATTTTCTGTGGTTTTCGTCTTCGGCTGATTTTAGTACAGATGTGTCTTCCGTTAGAGGTAAGATGGAGCGTCAGTGTCGACGACACACATATCAAACAACGCCTCCCTCTTCGCATCCCAAACGCCACGACAGGATATATCTGCACGTAGGCCGGGTGTACTTCGGAATCCCTAACAACGTTTGTCCTAAAGTCACTTGCCCTAACTGGTTTGTCCTAATGGGCACTAACCCTAACGATCACTTGCCATAACAATTATTTTCCATAATGTAATGTTCCTAAAACTCATATGTCCTAAGCATTTTTACCATAACGATCAATATTCCTAATGTTTTTTTTCCATAATCCTAGCAATCCCAATCCCTAACAATGTTTGGCATTAAATAACATGCCCTAACGGTTTTGACCTAATTGGGTATTGCCCTAATGATCAATTGTCATAACAATTATTATCCATAATGTAAGGGTTAGCCTAAAACTCATATGTCCTAAGTTTTTTACGATATTCCTCGAAATTTTTAACAATGTTTGGCCTAACACATCACGCCATGTTTTGACTGTTGTTGGTTAGAACAAGAGAAAAATTGAACTGCTGTCTTAAAAGTAGGTTAGGCTAGAACTGCGACCCTCGTGAAAATGAACTGCTATAACAAAAATAGGTTAGGTTAGAACTGCGATCTTTATAAAAAACGAACTGCTGTCAAAAATAGGTTAGGTTAGGTTAGGTAGGGTAGTTGAGAAAAGTAGGTTAGGTTAGGTGAGAACTGCGATCCTTGCAAAAACGAACTGCTGCCATAAAAGTGGGTTAGGTTAGGTTAGAACTGTGACCCTCGCCAAATCGAACTGCTGCCACAAAAGTAGGTTAGGTTAGAACTGGATCCTTCAAAACGGTAAGACGGGTGACGCCGGAGTGGCTTTTAGAGGGTATACCTCCTCTCTTCCTCTCTTTAGGAGAGGATGGCTGCAGGAGGGAGTCCCACATATCCCCCAATGGATCCCCAGGCCGGGGAAATCCGTAACGCATTTTATCACTCCGTCAATAAATAAAAAAAAGGTTAGGTTAGAACTGCGATCCTTGCTTGTTGGGTCTCCTTCGGAATTCCTAACAACGTTTGTTAGGGCAAGTGATTTTAGGACAAACATTGTTAGGAATTCCGACATTAGGATAAGTAATCAATATGGTAAGTGCCATGAGGGAAAACCATATTAGGTCAAAAAAACAATACGCCATAATAGAATAAGGCAACTAAAATTAGGGCATACGAGTGTTAGGCCAAGCAACCATAGGTTATGTAAAATTAGGTAACATATAATTTTTAGGCTTAACAATAATTAGGCCAAATTAACATCTCAAGATATTCCATAGTTAGTCGAGTCAAAACTACAACAGTGCCCCGAATAGTAGATACCAGCCTACCATCTACGAGACAGCGTTGTTTAATAGCGTGATTATATTGTAGAAAGGGGCCCACTGATTATCAGTCCGCCGGACGATATCGGCTTGTCAGTTGTTCGGAACTGTAAAATTTTTGTTCTAACTGACAGGCCGATATCGTCCGGCGGACTGATAGTCAGTGGGCCCCTTTAAATAGGTAACGAAACGAACGCAGTTCTCATAGTTTATTTCAGTTAAATCTGTAGTGGTTCGTGTTCGTCCTAATTAGGCCATTATTTGAAATTGGTTTCATTTAATTACCTACTAACTTACATCGAATCGAGTCGCTGTTGTACACGGGCAGTACCAAAAGTGACCACGGCCACGGATGCCCCCAAATTTTTCCAACGATGTATCATATCTTGTGTACGCGCTGTACACTAATTGTTAATTTACTATAGATTGTGAGTGCTAATATAGTAAGTTTCTTTTATTTCCGTTACTGGAAAAAAAGCAGAAAAGACCAGGAGAAAGCAGCCTATAGCTTCGGCTATCTGGGGCTCAGACGTCGCCTGGGGTGCGTTGAATTACGGGAAACGATTTGAAATTGTGGTGCAATATGCAGTTTTACAACAGAGGCCGAGTCGTAGACAAAAACACACAAAAACACTTACCTTAAACGCATCTGTTGACTAAATAACCATAAAAAAGACAAACCCACAGATTGCACAATTTTGCTTTCTTGCAGTGATTGATGTGTGATTATTTCTTAGTGTTGTAGGAGGTAGTTGTAGTAACTCAGACGATACGCGCGAATAATCTTACGAGACATCTTTACGAAACTGACAGCGAAACAGACGAAACAGACGAAGAAGAACCAGCACCTCGAATCGACGAGCAAACGGCATCTCAAGATGATATCCGCCTTGCTTGATATATTACGAAGACCGAAACGGAAACGGCGAATATCACCAACGCTCTCCATCGGCGACATAACCTAAATACCCTACCTATCTTCCAAAATTGGCTTTAGGCTGCATAGCCGGCTGATTATAACTATCCCTTTCCCATCCCAGAGCGTGTTACTCCCCATAAAATTACGTCTCCTGGTATGCCGGCTAGTCCGGAGCGGAGCGGAGAGGTTCCTGGCTGGGTGTGGCGTCTGTCTTGTCTTGTCCTGTTTCGTTCTTTATTTTATCTGAGTTTGTTATCATGTTTGCGCTTGCTTGGTACAATTTTAAATTAGTGTTTGTTGTAATTGCCAAATTATTTTTGTATCTCGCGGGGTAACGTGGTTGTTCGTCGACTTTTGTGAAGTGTGAAGAAGTTCTGAATGAATTTGCATATTTCAAGGATGTAGATTGATGTTAAGGTCAGTAGATTGTGGTTTACAAAGAGCGGCTTACAACTCTCTTGGCTTTTGATGTTGGCTAGAATACGTACACATTTTTTTTGAAGGATGAATAAATCTTCAATGTTTGTAGCATCACCCTAATGTATAATACCGTATTTTAACCACGAGGAGGCATATGCGTAATAATAAGCATTGAGCGCTGTTCTTAGGTCGGTGCATTTCTTTAATTCTCTTAAGGCGTATATGAATTTTGACAGTGTTTTTAATTTTTATCACATGTGCCTTCCAATTCTTAATAGCTTTATTATCTCCGCTCCATTAATTATAAAATGTTCTTTTATTTTATTATCCGCTGTTCTAGCTCTTATTACAGTCTTGTGAATGCTAAAATTATGTTATTATTGGATTTCGCTTAGGTACCTACCTACTTATAAAAAAAATAAGTATTTTCAATCACCTGCGGCGAGTTTGGCTTTATTGGGCTACGATATTGATTTTAATTTATTTCGCCGAATGATTGATATGCCCGTGACTACGCCGCGCGCCGATCGGTCTTTATAGGTCCCTTTTCTCACACGAGTATAGGTAATAAGTACGGTCAGTAAAACTGTTAGATTCGCATACAAATAATATATACAGTGGTGCTAAGCTAATAGCTTTTCTGACATAGGTAAGACGAATAGGGGACTTTCACGTCATTACATCAAACAGTAAAATATGGAACCCAAAAAAGACCGACTACCTATATCTGTTATTTGAGCGTATTAAACACTTATTTCACTTAATTTTTTTCTTCGCAAGTGTATTAAAAACATTGTGTGTAACACGTAAGGTATTAACATTATATTTAAACTTGAGCTATAAAAAACCTTCTAGCTCTCGCAGGGTTGCTGACACAATATTCTGCAACTCTGAAATACCTAATTAGAATGAAAGGTCATCGTGGAACATACCTGTCGTTATAATAACTAACTACGTCTCTGCTTGCACCGAAGGAATCAGAAGCTATTATCAGAAATCCAGTTCGCATTAATTACAAAACTAATAGTTTTCTGATTTCGAGTTATTTCCAATTAACGCTATTTAGTGAGCGTCTAAAATAAACAAATAGCAGCCATGTTTTTCAAGTCCTTTGATCGTGCCGAACAAGGAGATTGAATACTCTTTGATTAAATGGATTCTGAACCTGGAATCACAGAATACGTATAATAACACGATTTCGAAAAAAAAAAGAAATTACCTCCGACGTTTTAAGACGACATTGTTTTCGTTGTGATCTCGACTTGAAGAAAGTCAGTCTTAATAGCCCGAGTTGATATCAACATATTTATTGCGCACTATGGCTGTCACTCGGTCGGCAGCGGCACACCGAGTAAATTCCCGATCACGATTAATTCTCTTAAAATAATAATTTGTAAAAGCCGTGAAATCACGATAAAATAGAAGACACAACTTTTTTATACCAAACGAATACTTCAGGTGGCATCATAATTTCTTCCCCGTAGGTATATAAAATATACAAGTAGGTAGCTTGTTATTTTCAAGCCGGAGGTTGTGGTTTCTAACGCTGGCTCTAATAAAATGTTCCCCTCGTATTTATTTTTCGATTTAGCAGGATTTCATGCGTTTTAATTTATCTTTCAATTATCTTGGGCGCGATGGCTTTTCTAGATAAGTAGACCCAAGTTTAACTAAGGTTTTATACGCCAAATTTAAATAAATAATAATTACAATGGGTTTTCAGCAGACGTGACACCTATCTCTTGCGTGTGTTCTAATAATCAACCGTATCACTAACGTCCTTCAATAAGCCGCACTAACCGGTACGGAACCACGGGAAAATGATTTTGAATTAGCATGAATGCACTGTTGATTAAGCAACTAATGTAGTAAACTAGATAAATTACACTGGAGTGGTACAATAGTACCTACATAATGTAATAATCCTGAAAGATTACATGAAGTAAACGGACAGCAATCGACACAAAAAATTGAAAGTATTTAGTAAGCTCAAACTTCATTGGCGAAGTCAGTTAAAGGTCATATTATTGTTAATATCTGGGAGATTATTATTATTATTATTGTTAATATAATTGTTAATATATAATATATAATATTATTGTTAATATATAAAACTCAAAAATGTGCGTTTTCCCAGAGATAAGACCTAGCTAGATCGATTTTTCGTCCCGAAAACCCCCATATAGCAAATTTCATCGAAATCGTTAGAGCCGTTTCTGAGATGGCCAAAAAAAAAAAAATATATATACTAGCGACCCGCCCCGGCTTCGCACGGGTAGTTCAACTAATTTACATAAAACCTTTACAAATTATACATATAAACCTTCCTCTTGATTCTCTTGAATCACTATCTATTAAAAAAAACACATCAAAATTCGTTGTGTAGTTTTAAAGATCTAAAGCACACATAGGGACAGACGTACAGACAGCAGAAAGCGACTTTGTTTTATACTATGTATTGATATATACAAGAATTGCTCGTTCAAAAATATAAGATAATAATATAAAATAATAATCTAACATTTTATTTTTAATTATTAATAAATTGTTCTACATGATTTAATATTGTAGTGGACGGACACGTCAGT
Organism: Cydia strobilella; assembly: GCF_947568885.1. Taxonomy (NCBI): domain Eukaryota; kingdom Metazoa; phylum Arthropoda; class Insecta; order Lepidoptera; family Tortricidae; genus Cydia; species Cydia strobilella. The sequence goes on from NC_086052.1 coordinate 8,235,239, forward strand.
AGTAAGGGTATTACAGCTTCTGCGGCACTTGGCGGCATCCTGCGGAGCAGATTTTTTTAGGGTTTTATGATCGTTTTTTTGCTCTATCCTTAATAGATATATGCTTACAGCTTCTGCGGCGGCTATTGTTTGTGTCGTGTGGATTTTTTCTCATGGAGAAAATAAAGGCGCATGTCTTGTGACCGCCCATTTTTTTGCTTTGACAGGTGTGTGATTCCGTCGTTAACGATTTATTTTATTAAGGTCAAAGTTTTTGCTATGTGGCTTCCCACGTCGTAATAATTACATTTTGTGGAATGCAATATATATTATAAAGTTATGTGACATGGGTTGTGAGAACTAAAAAACATTTTTCGAAAACCAATAAAATATCATTTATTATTACGAAATGCCATGGTCCTGTATTTTATTGTATATTTAATTATAGAGCATTTTAAAAACTGATCGGATACAAACACGTTACAACGTGTCGTATGATGCAACGCACAGGTGCTTGTTTTATTTAATAGGTTTTTTTGTTATAGAAAACCAATAAAATATTATTAATTATTACAAAATGTCATAGTCTCATATTTTATTGCGTATTCAATTAAGTATAGAACATTTTAAATAACTGATCGGATACAAACACGTTGCAACCTGTCGAATCATGCAACGCACAGGTGTCTGTTTTATTTAATAGGTTTTTGTCTTATCCGCGACGTATATATGTGTGTGTGTGTGTGTGTGTGTGTGTGTGTGTGTGTGTGTGTGTGTTGTTCAATAAAAGGAGAGATCAAATCGATGGAACCGTCATTCGTTCAAACGTGTTTGTCTGAAAACAGTGTTAAGTGTTAAAAGTAGTTTAAAGTACCGCAGTACGAGTAGGTACTCTTCATAATTAGTGTTCATTTTGAAAATCTTTCTACAACTTGCAGTGAATTAAAATGGAGGTAAGCTGAACATTAACTGACTGTTTATAAACAAACATTATCTACCTGTTTCCATTTGTGGCAAGTTCTCACAATTGTTTTTATTTTGTTTTAGATTTCAAACGAGAATTCTCTAGAGTGCACTTTCAAAAATTATTATTATGGCAATTTGAGTGATAATGATGAAACTGAAGTTTCAAAGCCACTTAAAATCCGAACCCAGAAACGAGCCAACAATATTGATGCATTTTTCGAAAAGCCTAAAAAGAAACAAGCTGCAGAATATTCGTCTACTGTTGCCCAGTTGACAAATGGAGGTACAAATTATATATCTTCACGTATAGATGACGTTTCAAAGGCCACCCATCTAATTAAAATTGACGTCTATGACATGAAAAAATTGCGAGGCATCCCAAACGATCAGCACTGGAAATTTGCGAATACTAGGATCAAATACTACACGCAGACTGAAGATGATGAGCATTATTCCAACACACAAGAATTAGTTTACAATATTACTAAACATATTGCAACTAAAAACGACTGTAAGAAATATTTCATCGAAGCAAAGCCATTTAAATAAATCATCCCTTACTCCGCCCCCACATAGAGTCCCCCACCAACGAACAAACGATTTTTGGGCATATATATAGCTACTCAACGCAAAGGAAACCATACCGTATCAGCACCCGTGGAAGTGAAACTACGAGTAAAAAATGGATCTACAAAACTCGCTATACGACGATGACCTGGCTAAACTTTGCGAGGACATTGAAATGCAAAATCTAAACTTTAATGGATATTCACCAGCTTCACCGCCTTTATACATCAGTTATACCGAAAACCCTCTTTTGATAACGTGGGAATCTTCATCTGAAGAGGAAGACATTGAAATGGACAACACGACTATATCTATCAGTGAAGATGCATATGAACCCATGTGCTATGACACTTTCGCCACCTGTGCTACAACATGTTCGTCGCCTATGCTACAACATGATGATTGGGCATCGGAGTGGGACAAAAAATCATGTGACATGCAATAAGATGCTACACTAAATGTTTTAAAATTAGGACCGACTATATGTGTGTTTTTATGTGAAATTTTGTGTTAATGTAGGAAAGACTTGCATGTAATTAGTTATCAATTCATTGTAACCCTAAACCTTTTTTTTTTTAATAAATTTGTTGAATACTTCTCCTGTATTTTACTGGTATAATTCCTGTCTGTGTACTTGCAATAATTATAAAGAAAAGAAATGAAAGACATTGTCTGGGAAAATATTTATTTATTACATATTTAAAAAAATTGATCTATACATATCCTTTACAACATAATCATTATACATGGTATTATTTAAAAATAAGCTTAAAAAATCAAACATCGTTTTACCATTAAATTTAAAATATATATAAACTAAACAGTATTCGCCACAAACTGATGTAAAATGATTTTGGATAGACACATGGTTATAAAACCATTTCTTTGAATTTCTTTTTAAAAACAGCTTATGATAACCAGAAGGCTTTCTACCAAAAGAATCAAAATATTCACCATTGCCATGAATATCAATATGAATTGCTACCCAGTGTGAACCAGGTTTAAAATCCGGGTCTAAATTGCTTATGATATAAACAGGTAGAGCCATGAAAACAGGTATTCTGTTAGCCGGATAAACATGTGGTTCAATCGCGGGGCAAATTTTTTTCATACATAATTGTAATTTCTTGGTATCCATTATACAATACTTATTGAATTCACAGATGAATTCATTACCAAGGTTTAGGAACTAATGGTACAATGTTTCATAAATGCATTATTATATATGCATGTTCTAATTAACTATTATAATCTACACTCACATCTCGATGTTTGTTTATTTCAATGATATTATCAAACTCTGCATAAACAATGCAATTAAGAGTTGTGGTAAGAGCACTTTCAAATCGAACTTCTAATCGTACACTACCATGTCTAACAAGATTCCAATGGGAAGTAGAACTTGCTGATAAATCAGGTGTTAAATCGAAACACATCAAACAATAACCATTTCCATAGTCTTCTCTACTTATTGAGTTCCCTTCATTAAGGAAATGAATACCCGTTCCAGAAAACAAGGTGTGATATGTTGACACCATTAAACCGGTACTGAAAGATGGTTGTAATGTTTTTGAAGGAACTTGGTGACCATCTACATACAAACTAAATAAGTTCATATCGTGGTGGTGGAAATTAAAAGGATTACTTTTTAAACTACCATTAAATGCTGTATTATCAACAAAACCCACAATACACCTTTTTGGAACTTGACCGAGGAAAATATTATCAAGCGATTTCCCTTGCACGCCTGTTGGTATTGTAAGTACTTTAACTTCCGCTCTTGTTATGGGATACTTTGCAGTCGTTGAAGCTAAAACCTTTTGATGTGCAAGTAAAACGCTCGGGTTAATTTTTGTTCTTCTAATTATTAAACTTGCGTCCATTATAAGTACTTTAAGTTTTTTATCTTGACTACACATGAGATTAAACGACTCCTTGGATCGTACTAATTTGACACGAATTTCAACACCGTTTATTAAAAACTTTTCTTGATTGAAAATATCACCGTGTAGGTGTCCTATCATTTCAACTTCCTTACTGTCTTTAATAAATTCTTGTCTTTTGGTCCAACCCTTATTAGTCGCATCAGTTCCATTCATATGACCCGAAGTGTCTTCGTACCATAACCCACATGTAAGATGAGACTGTTTTGCTGCCGGACCATAATTTAGTAGAGTTTCCATATATGCACGGTATGCATAAGTATTATTAGGCGGTGATACTAGTTTTTGATTTAAATATATATCCAACTGGTTGAAAAGTGAATGTAACCAATTATTAACTGGAGCAACATGAGTTTCTGTTGATTTGATTTTAGAACTATCTTGATTCAATATCTTTGCTTTAATATGCAGTAAAGTGTGAGACAGGTCAATATAGTCATCACCTGATCCTGGCACTTGAAATTCAATAGGACCATCATCACTAAGAGAAGAAATAGGTTTATAGTGTATCCACTGTCCATTTTCTATACTTGTTTGTGTTGATGGAAGGGCAAACAAATCTAACTCGGACTTAGCGCATTCGCATGAATGATTATGCAAAAATGACATGGTTTAGTTAGAAAAAATATCGTTGATATATTTTTTATTTTTCTTTGTACCTCTCTCTCGAAATGCTTTGGATGTAATGGTGCGCTCCTGTCTCTTTCGTTGCATTTTATACCCAGACCCTGACATCAACGAATCAATTTTTTCATCGGCTTTTCTTTTTAAATTACTGCTTGCATTCTTAAAACGAGACTTAAATGATTCATCAATAGGGTGTGAATTCATCATGTCAGACAAGAGACCAACTCCGGCATTTAATGCTTCTTTTCCAACCGTTCTAAAACCGCTGGATAACAGAGGAAATACTGATCTAAACAGACCCCCCAAAAAACTTCCTATGCCGTGTCCTCGTTGGTGGGGAACACCTTTATATACAATGCCTACTCCTGAACCAGCTTGATGAGAATAATAATGTTCATATGGACAGCGAATATTTTCACGGCTAATATGATTCATTTTATTCGTTGAAAATGTAGTTTCACACATGAAGTTCCAAACTGGAATGGAACCTTTCCACCCGTATGCATTCTTATATCAATTTCAATTGTATCAAACTCTCTACGCATAACGGGTATGTAATGTGCAGGAGAAAAGCTATGCATTTTATATGCTCCATAAATGTATTTTGTCGGATCAAGCGGTATTATTCTTACTAACGATGTCATAACATCCCCCACCACTTGAGGTTGAACGATATCCGTATATATAAATAATTGCGATGGTAGGCCTAAATATAAATTAGCAGGAAATTTTCCAAGTTGACATTGTATAAGGTTCGTATTTGGTTTGAAACCTAGCTGAAGGTTTAGTATTGGTGTTGCATGTACCGAAACTATTTCTTTATGCAAAGAAGTCACCTTGATAACTTTCGATATTCTGTCATAGCTAAATTTCACCTTGTTCTTCAATAATGAGTTTTCATTAAAGGCAGATAGAAAGTGATCCATGTCGTCATATGTCGTAGCCGGTATATGGGACTTATATTCAACGGAAACAGGTAATTTTTCATTTTGTAATAATACGTTCTTTTTTACATACACCACGTTTTCATGTTCCTGCACGTTGTACAAGGAACACGGGTAATGAAACTCCACTAATCCGACAACCCATTCTCCTTCTAATTTTATTGTCTTTGGGAGTTTGGTGAGAAAGTTTGCTGTTGTATTTTCGGGGTAATACTGTATTGAGCTGTTGCTCAACAAAGTTAAATAGAAACTATCATCACTCATATTTCTTCTAAACTCGACGCAGATATCCAACTATTGAATTTATTTGGATAACCTTTCCACTTCACAAGCACCTCCTTTCTGTTACCAACTCGTCTCGAACGTATTATTTTATCTATTTTACATGTCATGGTGGGGCTATAAGTAACTTTTTGTAACTCTTTAGAATAGAAAGTGCCTGTGATTGGTTCATCTTGTAAGTCCTTTAAGGTATAAACAAAATGAGGGGATCTTTTTATTATTGATTCGATAACAAAGATTTCATCGCTCCAATTGGTTTCGTAACCTTTTTGAAATATGTGTTTATATTTAGTTATTCTGACATGATCACCAACATTGAAACTGGAAGTATAATTACTTTTTAATCTATTTCTTGGCGTATCGTATAAATTAGTCCATACAGTCATAATGTTGTTAAAATTGACATCTATCGGACACATTTTAATACTAGAATGATAACTATGATTATATGAATAAAGGAGATCTTGTAAAATGCCAATGTATTTATAAGTATTTTTGTGTGTAAAATAGCGCCACATTTTCATTTTTAATGTTCTTTGAAATCGTTCTACAATACTTGCCTTAATGTCAGGATTATTCGTTGTATAGTAGTTTATGTTTTTATTTTTAAAATAGTTCCTTACTTCTTTGGAAACGAATTCAGTCCCTTTATCAGATTGAATGTGACGCGGAGTTGCTCTAGCTTCGATAAATATGTCATCAAAACATTGCTTAACTGTTTCTGAATCCTTCTTTTTCATGGATCTAGCAAAAGCATACTTACTAAAGACATCAATAACACAAATAATGTATTTAAATCCATCATTATATTTACTATATGTACGCATATCACTTAAATCTACTTGCCAAAGTTCATTATAATTGGAAAGAATGTATTTGTTTCGTGTAAAACGCCTTTGAACTGGTCTATGTAACGTATAGGTTTCCTGAGACCGTAACCAGTTTTTTACCTCATCTTTGTCCATTTGACCATGCATTGCTTTAGCTAATTTGTCAATACTGCTGTAGCCAGCTGGATTAGAAACATCATAGTAAATCCTGTTGATATCTAATAAGGGGTCCATCTCTCCCAATCTATTTTCTTTTTTGACACTTCAGGAGTTTTGCGTGAAATTGGTGTAGAGGCTCCTTTTACTTGAGTCGATGTTGATCTTGTGTTTTTATATATTGGTGAATCTTGAGCCTTGTTAGGATGAAGATTATTTATATATTCTAGATTAGATTGATTGCCTATGCAAGATGCGGGAACTCCAATGTCATTTAACACTGAAGCAAATTCTTTCCAGCCAGTGGGTTTTATTTTTCGTTTGAGAGGTCTCACGGTGTCACTTATCAAATCAGTTATATTACTTTCTGGAATTACTTGATTATTCACTACGATTTCCCCTCCTTCTTTCCACCAAATCTTCGGTTTATTTTTTAAAATAGAATCAAGCAGGGAGCGACCTTTTTTTTGGTAACTTTTTGGAATTAAATTTACGATGTGAGATGGAGTAAACTGTTCAGGGTAAGTGCGAGTTAAAGGAGTACTAGTAGCGTCATATTCGTATGGATTAGCATTTGGTAATGTCACATTATAATCAGTTTCATCTTTTTTAACCATAGATTTATCCATATACTTATCATAGTCTTCATGAACTTTTTTTATATCATCAAGAATAATAGGTAGCTTGAACGGTTTCCGATCTGTTTCTGTAAAATGCAAAAAACGTTGCAGTGTTTGGGAATATAATGCCCATTTTTCACGATCTCCCATTTTACTTTTCAATATCTTTTGCATGTCTGCGTCTAAGCGAGATAATGAATTCAAAGGTGCATTGTCATTGTGTTTAAGCTTCTCAATGAAATCTGGTTCTACTAGAATCATTTTCTTCGTGTTCTCCATTTTAATTATGTTAATGAGCTCAGTAAGCTACTTAAAACAGCACCTAGTATAATTGGTAAAAACGCACCACCCTTTTGAATTATAATAGTCTTCCTTAATTTTTGTTTACCCTTAGAAACTAATTTCCGTAATATATTTTTATGTTTATGTAACTTGATCTTTTCTGTATTGTCTAATGGAACTTTTCCCCTTAAAACGTTGTAAATGCACTCACAAATAATATTTATTTCATCTTCGTCACATGCTTTAAGTAAAGCTTTACGATATTTTGGTTTTAGCGTATGTAGAGCTTTAAGCAAATGTTGATGTGTGGTTACTCTATCAGGCATCATTTAGAACTGACAAGAACAGAATGATTACTTACATATTTAAACCCTTTTTTCGGAATATATACTGTACAACATTTGTCAAATGGAAATAACTTAGTTTTAAAACGACATATATCATCAGTGCTTTGTTTCAAATCGATCATCAGGTATCCATGGGCTGGCGTTGTTGCATCTTTGTAGGCTTCTTCAACAAATTTAGTATTTTCAGGATAAACTTGTCGAGACAAATACCGTATTTGAGTTTTGTCTCTAGGATTTTTAAAGTAAACAATGTATGTTGTGTTCAAAGATATGTCACGTTGTCCTCTCCCTTGATGAAATAGATTTTGAGTTATATAGAAAACGCTTAAATTTCTGTGATGGCTACCTTTAGTAAAAATATCAACAATACGTCCATCTGATTCTCTCATTAAATCATCTATTATAAGTAGTTTAGGTTGCTTCCCATCAAACAAACTTAAATCGGGAATACCTTGAATATAATCGATACCATTTAAATTATATAGTGGTTGCATTTCATCATAGCACCACAGCACTTGAGTGAATTCTGTATTACACATTTTTCCTACATTTTTCAGAAAGTTAGTGACAAAGTTTGATTTCCCACAACCGCTTGGACCAGCAATAATAGCTGTAAATGGATGGATAAAATGATACATTACAGAAAACGGTCTTTCTCCTTTAAAGACCGTCAAGAAAATAAAATTCAATCATAAGATTATGTATATATATATACACATGCGCACCTTCTTGCACACAAAAATGCATATTTATTTAAAATTGTTTACTACATTATGAATAAGACAAAAACTTTTTTTAAATATATTTATTTATAATTGTCGAAAAATACTGATACACAAAAAAATATACATACAATTTCCATCGTAAAAATAGATCTCTTATATTATATCTTATTGTTTAAAACATACGTTTTTTATGTTTTATTACAAAATTCACTTAATATTAAAACTAAATACATTATATCCCCCCCCCCCCCTTTATTTCGCTACTTCAACTTATAGTGGCCCCAAGCTAAGGTGTCAAATGATTCTTGACAAAGATATCTTTTCGTGTCTGAATAAGATAACGAAATTTTATTGATTTTCTGTGTAAATATTACATGTTTTATCGATCGAAATCTGTGCATTTCTGATAATAAATCTTTCTTTTCATTTAGACAATCTTTGTAGTCTTGCAACTTAAATTTCTTAGTCACACATTTATTTACACCTTTAGCCTTGGCCACTATTTTTTCCTCAACATTCAATGCGTACATTTTAGATCTTAAACCCACAAATTCTTTCAAAATTTTACCTTTATTTTCGTCTTTGAAATATCCTAATTTTTTTTTATTTATACATGGAAAACCGTAAATATTATTGGGGTCATAGTCAGATGTATCAAAATATTTTTTCAAGTCATTTCTTATATCAGAATAGAAATCTTCTGTAAAAATTTGATAAATAAAACTGTCTGTATCTGTATATAACAATTTAACATTATTCCCGAATTTTTGTTGCATATATCCATAATGGAAGTCATACATTAAAGTTTTTGACAAGTCTAATATACAAAATCCTAAGTATATAGGCTTGTTGTATAGTAGACTAGTTTTCTTTAACTGTACTGCAGCTAAGCTTTCAGAAAAAATAGAAATACTATGGAATTCGGGACGAGCGATATAGCTTTCGATTCCTTTGATATGATCTTTACTTTCCCACTGTGAAAGCAAATACACATCCACTCTTTTCTCAATATTTTCCATCGTTTTTCCAAAAACTGCATTGTTCATTAACTTGTAGAAGTCCTTTTCGAATTCGGTTTCTGCAGATGTCCTTAACGTAGTGTTCAAATCAATATACTTTTTGAGCCAATTGGTTTGTTTAAATTTTAAGATTCTATGGACTTTTGTTAAATTTAATCCATTGTCTAAACATTGTATAAGATTCCTATAGTGTATAATGTATTTTATTTTGTTTTTCAAATTTGGAATCAATTTTTTTTGTTTACTTTTATCTATTATGTGCTCAGCACAAAATGGTAAATCTGAGTGAGAATCATGTAATGAATCTGGATATTCCAAATCGACTTCTAAAATGTACCCATAATCAGCATCGTTTGAGAGTTTAAAGTCCATAGCTGGGTCAACCCATTCAAATTCACCAACAGGAAGACGTTGCGACATCGCCCAACCATACAAGTTATTAGCATCGAGGTAGATAAGATAAGATGACGGTTCATTTGAGTCAAAGTCTGACATATAATAATTATTTGACTTAGCATAACGATTACTGCATTGTGATATACCACCTCGAAGCCCTTTTTTAACAAACGAAATTTTATCGAAATCTGTTAAAAGTTCAAGTTGTATCCCAGTCATTTTTAGCATAGCATCCCAGCTGAGACCAGGAGCTGTAAAATAATGAGCTGGGTCCAAGCTGTATGTATCAAGACACACTGAACGAAAATTTTCAAAGACATCGGTTAATAGGAGGACATCTGTTTTTAAATACAAGTTAGAATAATCCAACATTGTTTTACAGTTGAAATGGGTCCATACGTTTTGTGCATGTTGATAATCCTCATCTGTTATACAGCTATCTGTTAAGGCACTGTAAAAATCACTTATTTTAGGCAACGATGACGCTTCAAGAGATTTACTAGATTTCATAAACTCGTATGGAAATATACCCTTTTGCTTCAGAAGTTTAAAATCTTCGCATCTAGGGTATTGTTTCCTTAATTCATGGAATTGGTGTTCCCGAAGGTTTCGGGCTAATTTATCTAAACTACTCGACATGAACCTAAAGGAATCAACAAATCTAAGTGATAAACATTTTCCATCAAATTTAAGTTCTTTGCTAAATGAAATATATTTTTCTTTATTTTGAGGTATAATCTCGATGGGCCCTTTACGGAAATTCAATGCTTTTACAATAAAATGTGCGTCGTAATTACTTAGATTATGGAAAAATACTGGCACGAATGAGGGAGGTTTGAATTTATTATTACAAGCCTTATGTGTCACTCCATGGAATTTTCCTGTGGTCCAATCATAACTGAAAACGCTTTCAGATTCTAACGTCTTATTACATACAAAACACTTATTATTAGCTTCTCCAATTTTGTTTAAATCGCTCTGATTTAATCGAATGGGTTGTTTTCGAAAGCAAATATATTTTATTAATTTTGTTAAATCATTATAAAGAGTCTCCATAAATACTTTAGCACAATCTGGGCCTGTATATGATCGATAGCGTGAAAGACTATCATCAAATGAACACTTTATAAAATAACCAAAACTGTACACTTCATGTTGTTGAACGTTTTTTGTGTACGATTTTGATTCTTTCTTTTTGTTTGGTTTTGATTCTTTCTTTTTGTTTGGTTTTGATTTGTTAGGAATGTTAGGATCACAAGACGATATGGGATTTAAAAATGCCTCAAAATCTGCGTAAACAACAAACGGTAATTTAAGCTTACGGTGATATTTATCAAAAAAAATGTTATGGTTTGAAATTTCTTTACCAAACCAATCTTTATAATTCTTATCATGATTTGGGAGTTTAACAACAAGGTGACAACAATCATTTTTTTGATGATTAGTTAGTTGTTCATTTGAGTAAAATGCTAATAAACACCCATCACAAATGTGAAAGCTATAATTGGTTGTTGAAATCTGTCGGCTTACTAATCGAGATAGATTTTTTATATAACAGTAATGTCCCTGGCTACCATTAGATATGTAAAGTAAATTAATATGTGTTGACTTACGACATTTGGTAAAGTAAAGTGGACCGTTTACTTCATGTGATTTGGAATTTTCATTATATTGTAATCCGAAAACATTAATGCTTATATCATTTAATTTTTCAACTTTATGAACATCTGTAAGTTTAACTGGGAATGGTATGTTTGAAAATTTTAATTTGTTACGATGAGTAATATAGGACGACACTCTCTGTGAACTGTTCCTAACCGGATACAGCGCTGAAAGAATCGCCCATTTCAAACACTCGTGGTCATGGTTTTGGACGTTGATTATTGCTTTTTTTGTTTTAATATCATGTGGTAAATCAACATATGAAGAACCGCGTAATGGATTAAATTGGTTAACGTTCATGTCTAAGTATTTTATGTCTTTAAGACTCCATCCGCTGTCTTTTTTTTCAAAGTTTGAAATTTTATTTGTGAGTGAGTTTTTGAAATTTTCTAAAAATTCTTCTCTGTTATCACCTTTACAAATAGTCCAACTCAAAATATTAAAATCGAAATAATTGTTGATTCCTTTAGATTCTTGTATGAACTCTGCGTGTAATATAAAACTAATCTTGAAAATGGTTAGCTGTTGAATGCAGTCATCTATTAAATTATTTAAAGATGTTTTAATACTCTCAAAAAAAAGTTCTGGTGTCTCAAACTCAAGGTTAGTTTTTTCCGGATTTGTTATTCTATAAGTTAATAATCTATTCCCAAATGCAGTTTCAATAAGTTCAACATTGGGATAAGAATGCTGAAATTTTAAACTATTATTTTTATGAACATTACTTCTTAAATGCTGGGCGTAGTACCTCCTCGAAACGTTCTGTTTGCAGGTTTTACATTCGACGGTATCAACGATGACAGGAGTTGATGATGATGATGCAGCTATTCGAGAAGTTGATGGTTGTGGCTCCATGGCAGCTGCTGGATGCTGGCTTGACGAATCACATGGTTGAATGGTTTCTTCTGACATATGTTTTCTTTTTATTCCGCGTGTTACGCATCTAAAAATAAGAAAAAAGAATAGATTAAAATACATATGTACAAGAATGGATTTAAAAAAAAATATAGTACGAAAATTCACTTGTACCGTAATACCTGACATTAAATTTGACTGGCAAAGAGAACAATACGCTTCCATGGTTAATACACCATCTATCTCATCATAAGGTAAAATCGATGATCGTTTAACATTTACATGCCCACTACAAGGGGTGATAAAGGGTTTAAAATCATGATCGTGAGCTATACTCGGATCAAGTTTTCCACTGATAAACCACAATCTTAAATATTTATGAAAACTAGCCAATAACACTGATTTGCTAAACATTTTAATGTCTTCGCTAGTAAAATCCATCACGATGGTGAATGCTTATTAAATGAGGCAGATTGTTTGGGATTTTATTTATATTCGATTCATCTCCCCACTACTAAACAGTAATTAAAGTAAAACTGGTTAAACATGTTACACTCAAAAATTACTCACAAATTTTGCTGCTGATTCTCGGCTTCCAAACAACGTTCATAGAGTTCATTATCAAAAACTGACTTGTTGAGATCTGAAACGTCTTCACACCGTTCATAGAGGTCATCGTCGTATAGCGAGTTTTGTAGATCCATTTTTTACTCGTAGTTTCACTTCCACGGGTGCTGATACGGTATGGTTTCCTTTGCGTTGAGTAGCTATATATATGCCCAAAAATCGTTTGTTCGTTGGTGGGGGACTCTATGTGGGGGCGGAGTAAGGGATGATTTATTTAAATGGCTTTGCTTCGATGAAATATTTCTTACAGTCGTTTTTAGTTGCAATATGTTTAGTAATATTGTAAACTAATTCTTGTGTGTTGGAATAATGCTCATCATCTTCAGTCTGCGTGTAGTATTTGATCCTAGTATTCGCAAATTTCCAGTGCTGATCGTTTGGGATGCCTCGCAATTTTTTCATGTCATAGACGTCAATTTTAATTAGATGGGTGGCCTTTGAAACGTCATCTATACGTGAAGATATATAATTTGTACCTCCATTTGTCAACTGGGCAACAGTAGACGAATATTCTGCAGCTTGTTTCTTTTTAGGCTTTTCGAAAAATGCATCAATATTGTTGGCTCGTTTCTGGGTTCGGATTTTAAGTGGCTTTGAAACTTCAGTTTCATCATTATCACTCAAATTGCCATAATAATAATTTTTGAAAGTGCACTCTAGAGAATTCTCGTTTGAAATCTAAAACAAAATAAAAACAATTGTGAGAACTTGCCACAAATGGAAACAGGTAGATAATGTTTGTTTATAAACAGTCAGTTAATGTTCAGCTTACCTCCATTTTAATTCACTGCAAGTTGTAGAAAGATTTTCAAAATGAACACTAATTATGAAGAGTACCTACTCGTACTGCGGTACTTTAAACTACTTTTAACACTTAACACTGTTTTCAGACAAACACGTTTGAACGAATGACGGTTCCATCGATTTGATCTCTCCTTTTATTGAACAACACACACACACACACACACACACACACACACACATATATACGTCGCGGATAAGACAAAAACCTATTAAATAAAACAGACACCTGTGCGTTGCATGATTCGACAGGTTGCAACGTGTTTGTATCCGATCAGTTATTTAAAATGTTCTATACTTAATTGAATACGCAATAAAATATGAGACTATGACATTTTGTAATAATTAATAATATTTTATTGGTTTTCTATAACAAAAAAACCTATTAAATAAAACAAGCACCTGTGCGTTGCATCATACGACACGTTGTAACGTGTTTGTATCCGATCAGTTTTTAAAATGCTCTATAATTAAATATACAATAAAATACAGGACCATGGCATTTCGTAATAATAAATGATATTTTATTGGTTTTCGAAAAATGTTTTTTAGTTCTCACAACCCATGTCACATAACTTTATAATATATATTGCATTCCACAAAATGTAATTATTACGACGTGGGAAGCCACATAGCAAAAACTTTGACCTTAATAAAATAAATCGTTAACGACGGAATCACACACCTGTCAAAGCAAAAAAGTGGGCGGTCACAAGACATGCGCCTTTATTTTCTCCATGAGAAAAAATCCACACGACACAAACAATAGCCGCCGCAGAAGCTGTAAGCATATATCTATTAAGGATAGAGCAAAAAAACGATCATAAAACCCTAAAAAAATCTGCTCCGCAGGATGCCGCCAAGTGCCGCAGAAGCTGTAATACCCTTACTACTCACGTCGGCTAAAACTTGTACGAACGCGGCCACACACCGGTAAACTTGCGCAAACGAAAACTTGCACAAGTTCGGAATCGAAAATCACACAAGTCTCCAAAACTTGTACAAGCCCAAAATTTGCGCAAGTATCGTCCAACACACGTAACAGTATACTTGTGATTTTGCGCAAGTATATTGTTACGTGTGTGCCTAGCATAACGTGCTTCCAAAAGAGATCAAAAGTCCAGTATTTTGTAGGACGTACATTTCTTCTATTCTATCTCAAGTAGTCGTTGCCCTAACATACCTCTCACGTCGAATTAAGCTAGGGACAAACTGAGCCCACGCAACGCAACGTAGGTATGCAATGCATTATGAGACTTGTCATGCGTTGCATTGCGTAAGACAAGTATGTTTTTAAGCATACAAATGTCAGGGTCCAGATTTTATAATGCATTGCATACGTTGCGTACGTAGGCTCAGTTTGTCCCTATCTCTATGGTCCCAATCTCCCAACGTCAGTTCATTTTTATATGGAGCTGACACGTAAAATGTTTGTAGATATATTTTTGGAAGTTTAGCACAAAATACGGTAAAAACAATAAAAACAATTTCTTGAATTATTTATTTAAGTTAAGCTTAACCAAAATCAAAAGAGGCTTAAAGGATAACCATTCGACGCGAGGTATAAGTATCCACTTTTATATACAGGTAATATGGCGACGTCTTTTCGTAATATTCGGACAGTTATAGGCACACATATGTCACAAAATGCGTAGAAACAGAGACACATATGTTACGGAGTTCTTGCAGCTATAACAATAAATAACAATAATTATTAGATTTCCTATTCATGTTGGCCTACTTGAAAAAATGGAACATACAATTTTTTACTTTAATAAATCCCCTTCACAAGAAACGCGCCATTTATTGGAAGGAAAAAATCTGATCTGAATCTGTTGATCTTAAATGCACACAAGTGGGTCCATCCACATGTTTCTTTCTGACAGTATAAAATTTTACCAATTTTATGAGAGCTACCACGAGCTCACGGTTTTTTTTTTTTTCATTTTATATGGAAACTTGAACGCCGCAGCCAAAGTATTTTTTGTGGCCATTTGCTGTTTAAATAGCTGTACAGTTTTGCAGCTTCTATTTTATTAAATAAGTGTTTTCCTAAAGTTACTGTAGCTGGTATACTTTTATTTGACATTGTATTTATTATGCTAATTGAAATTTAATTGTTAATATATAACTAGCGACCCGCCCCGGCTTCACACATGTAACCCTTAACAAATTATCCACCTAAACCTTCCTCAAGAAACTATTGATAGGTAAAAACCGCATGAAAATCAGTTTTGTAGTTTTTGAGTTTATCGCGAACATAAAGATAGACAGACGTGGCGGGGGACTTTGTTTTATAAGATGTTAGCGATAACTAGATTAAATAATAAATAATAAAACCAATGCCAACTGGCAATGTGTATCATGTTCCCTACTTAGAAAATTAATTACAAAGTCAAGCTATTCGAAGCGCGAGACAGTTCTCGAAACGAATATCTAAAACCGAACTGAGTGCAGTTTGAAAAGCTGGAGTTGTGTGGAAGCTGGGGTACGTGTATCAGTGAATAAACACTTAAAAAGTAAATTTGTGTGTAAATGAACACCCATGTTATATACTTTGAGTTCTAAGTAGTTAAATAATATAACTCAGCATTTTTAAACAGCGATTTAAGTCTAAAACCAATTTCCACCAAGTGCCTTTGTCAAAACTACTTAGTTTTGATTAATATGTAGGTACTAGGTAGTTTTAAAAATGATTTTAGGTAAAAAAGAAAAACAATCACTTAAAACTAGTTTTAAGGGGCCCACTGACTATCAGTCCGCCGGACGATATCGGCCTGTCAGTTGTTCGGAACTGTCAAATTTTTGTTCTAACTGACAGGCCGATATCGTCCGGCGGACTGATAGTCAGTGGGTCCCTTAAGACCTCAACAGCAAATTTTCTTGTTGGATCCTAATAGGCAGTTCAGCCCTTATACACCTTAAACGCTGTTTAGCACGCATTTAACCCGAAAACTAGTTTTAACCATGGCATTTAGGAAAAGTTTTTTAAACTTTTTTCTTTTGTTGATACAATTCCTCGCCAGTCTGCCTGTGACCACGAACGTAACGTCACGTTCGAAACGTCAGGCCATAAATAAACGTAAGTCTGTACGCGATTAAGTCCCGTGTTAGTTTTAAAATTATGAACTTTTTTAAAGTACGTAGTGAAAACTTAGTCAAAGCATTTCGGAAAACTCTGGGGAATACCCTACGCCTTAATCCGATATTCAACGATGAATGTACTCAGTGAGCTGCAAAATTGTATGGACATTATGAATATAATTAATTCATAAAGTGGCTATATATTTAGTTTTGCAGGTGGGTGCCTATTAATGTGCTTTTCTGGTTATTTTATGAGCTACGCTATTTTGAACATCAGATTTATGTAACGAGTACTTTATGTTTAGTTTATTAACATATTATTAATTATCAGGTTACTAATTTGTCTCTTTGCTGTATAGATACTTATGAAGTTATGAACAAATAATTCACTCGGATAGACCGTTGTTTTTTCATTAATGTCATTTGTAAAATCTAAAGAATAACCTAAATAGAAAAATATATTTTTTTTAATTAGAGGCAAAACGTGAATTATTCCTTTATGATTTGGCAAGCAGACTCGTTAGTTCATTACAAAATAACCGGGTTTTATAACTTGGTTCTATTAAAACTGAGGGCATACCATCCCGCGAAACACGGAAATCTAAATTTCATTATCTGTCTCTCTGTCACTCTTGCATATTCGAGCATGTTTCGCGGTAGATCCTCTGACAGCAGTACTCGCCGTTGGACCCTGGGATATTGGCGCTACAAACAGCTTAAACGTGGTTGGTACTGATATGACTGTCATATGTCATGAATATGTAGTTAGAACCGGAATACAGCACATTAATATAATTGAGTTAGGGGACGCTACACACATATCCCCGACTTCCAGGACCCTGCATTAAGGATTATCTCCAGCGCCGATAGAAATGATGCAGACGCACACTTAATGGGATAAACAACGCAGATGCGCTCTCAACCTATTATACAAGTACAGGCGCATGTAATGCATCACCTATTTTATGGCAGTTCGTTATCTTAATGGCAGCGGCAGGCGCGGCAGCACAGACAATCCAGAAACTTCTCGTGGCCTACGTGACTATCCAGACCACGCATCCCCATATCATTCCTATGCTCTCGGGATGAATATATGCAGCAACCCTGACTGGCGGAGAGCAGTTCTCATCCAGCAACGAATTAGTAACCAGGCTACACGTGAGCTCCAAAGCTTGTCAAACCAGCTTCGCGCTTCTATACTATATTAAATTATGCTCGTAATTTTACTGTAAAAATCAAATAAAGTAAATATCTTCTCAGCGGTGATTCATAAGATTATTTTTTCCCATGTTTTAACATTCGTACACTTACCCTATAATATTATCTTTCGCCAACTCGTGCTTGTTTATCGGAACGGAACAATTAAACGACTTCTTGGAAATTATCTGCCAGATTACTACAAGGTCTTTTTCACCTCAGCAGCTCCAACAAGGGTACTTTGCTGAATAAAACCAGTGAGCAAATCGCATTTTGCTCACCGAGTGAGACAAAATGGCATTCAAGTCACCTTTTTATATTGTTTTTATAGGTAATTTTTTTTGTTAATTATGAAATCAATAATTTTATATTAAGAAAGCAATTAAATTCTCTCTTCTTTATATACTCGTACCTAGGTACCTATCTTTGAATATTAAGCTAGTCGTTCACTCGCGTCGTAACATATGCGATTATCACACTGATGCTGTGGGTCTACCGCGAACATCGAAACTCAAACATTTGCTCGAAATTAGACATTTTCGATTTTCGCAGTTATAGTCCTGATCCGCACGCCGCAGATGTAAGCAAGTCAGCGTTATAACTCTTATAAGCCGGACGCCTCGGCTCGGGCCGGGCCCGGTCTAGCGTGAGTCATCCTTTACTTCGTCAATCGGTCCTCCGCTTCCTAGCACCCTATTCATAAACACGTTTGCTTTGTTGCAGTTTTATCGCAGACAATATTCCTTCTCGGCCTGACAACAGCAGCGCCAGGGTTATACCGCCACAATGATACGGACAGCGCGAATCGGCCGTGCTCTCTCATCGAGTTCACCACGTGGGCCGCGTGCGAGCAGACGCAGCATCAGCTGCTGTGTAAGGGCGGCATCTCTAACCAGTGGATGAAGGGGATACAGTAAGTGGCATGCAATAATGTTATCCTGCTTGGCCTGACAACAGAAAACTGCGTCACGAAGTGGTCACGAAAATGTTTTTTTTTTTTTGTTAATAAGATTTTCATCTATCTATCTATATCTATATATCTATGCACGTGTCCTGACTGATTGACTGACTGACTGACTCATCAACGCAGAGCCGAAACTACGAAAGCTAGAAAGTTGAAATTTTCACACCAGGCTACGTTTATAATGTGTAGAGCTTAGAAGCGATTTTGAGAAATTCGACCCCTAAGCGGGTTAAAAAGGGATGAAAGTTGTATCAAGTTTTATTTTAAGCTAGCAATTTAAAACTTCGTAAAAAGATATACTATTAAAATACAAGAAAACTTATTTCAGTGGTTTTGAAAATTCATCCCTAAGGTGGTGAAAAATTGGGTTCAAAGTTTGTATGGAGATCAAAATTTTATTCAAGTGCGTGCGTGCGTGTTTTTCAAGTTTGTATATGGGCATATTATTAGAATACAGGAAAAGTAATTTCAGCGTTTCAGCTAATAGGGTTAAAA
Organism: Cydia strobilella; assembly: GCF_947568885.1. NCBI lineage: Eukaryota > Metazoa > Arthropoda > Insecta > Lepidoptera > Tortricidae > Cydia > Cydia strobilella. Next base: position 8,254,607 of record NC_086052.1, read on the forward strand.
AGGGGTTGAAAGTTTGAATCTATTACATTATTTGTAATGCCAAAATTTGCTTTAAAACTTCTTAGAAAGGCATAATAGTCGAGTACAACAAAAATTAATTTCGACTTTTTTTGGAAATTCATTCCCTAAACTGGGGTAAAAAGGGGTTGAAAATTTGTAGGGGTTCTAATTTTATTTTAAGCTAGGTACTTGAAACTTCGTAGAAAGATATTTAATTAAAAGAGTAGAAAACTAATTTCAGTATTTTTGAAAATTCACCCCCAAGGTGGTAAATAAGGGGTTGAAAGTTTGAATGGAGATCAAACCTGTCAGTCGACTGACTGATTCATCATCGCAGAGCCGAAACTACAAAAGCTAGAAAGTCGAAATTTGCACATTAGGTTGCATTTATAAAGTGTACAAGAGACAAGAAGCGATTTTGATTATACTGAGCAACTTTTACTATGGGACCAACCACGAAATCGCGAAAAAAAATGTTTACCCACTAGCTCGGAAAGCCGTCTGTTATCCTTTAAAATAAGCGGATAAAAACGCATTTTATCCACTAGTGGGGAAAGTAATTTGACCTTGGATGGAGCGTGTTTAAGTAGCTTTTGACCGATAATAAAACGTAATAATGGTTCGTTCGATATTATACAAAAAAAGCCTTTTATATCGAGTCCAAGTTTAAATAAGTCAGTTTTGTTACAGTAAAGCATTTATATCATTTATTTAGTATGTATTTTTAGTATGTCAATTTAAATAAGTCAACTTTTCACATATATTATTCAGTAAGTAATTTGATATTATAATCTATAACAAAAATTTAGTTTGCGGACAAGAATTCCTCATCGGGTTAAAGCCTTCACTCGTTCGATATTAATTATCAATAAATAAATGGTTTGAGAATTTAATGCGAAATACCAAATTTAGCTTTATTTAATGATTTTAAGTCATAACCTTAAAATTCCATAAAAAACATTTGTTTTTTTTTATAATGATGTTGAACGCACAAGTTAAGTCGATGCAATTTCGAAACGCATCATCAGAAATGTCAAAATTGTCAAATGTCAACAAAAATTTTACTTTAAAGTGTTCTCACCGACTCCGACTCACGTAAAAATACACAACTTCCAGAGTTTTCTGTTATAATATCGTATCATCGTAAAAAATTGAGTCTATTGATTCTAGTGATAAAGATGATCTAACGCCTCTGGATGTTGCACTCTCCTCGTCCTCGCTATAGTGAGGGGAAAAGTTTTGTGTTACACACGGATGCAAATGTATTTTACTTCTCCTGTGTTCAAACACTCGCTACGCTCAGGAATCGCTCGCTCGTGGTTCAACTATAGAGTCCTTTCGCTTGCTTGTGTTTCAATTCCACACTCGCGGGTAAAATACAACTTTCCACCCTTGCATAACAAAATAACTATACCCCCATAGAAAATGAACCAGCCAAAATGTATGAAACAGCCAATTATTTTTCGCATTTTGGGGGTTGGTCCCAGTCCCAAAACCTCCCTGGCAACGGGAATGCACTTATTTTTTAGCCACCGTGTATATGTATAGTAGTGTGACTAAAAAACACAAACCAAATTATTTGATAAATATAACTTGATTTGTTCCCAAAGTTGTGTAATATTCATTCGTTTGGCAAAATCGATATGGTAATCAGGGTAATACCTACATATAATACCATGAGGGTATTATATGTAGTAAGGGTAGTGCGTGGGTTGGCGTGGGCGAATTCACAATCAAGAGCCTGATTCAGATTTAACAACTTGTTATGTTTTTAAACTCATTTTGATACGACCTTGACGATTGTCTTGGTGATTGGCGCGTATCTCACGCACGACTTTCACTTCATTTATTTCGCACTTTAGGTAGTAGTCATGCGTATTATGGAGCCTTTTTTGTCAAATAGCTGCATTTTGAGATGGAAGCAAGCCACTTTGCACGATGATAGTGGAGACCCAATAAAACGTTACTTTTCGAAGCACCTGTAATTTCGTCCCTTAGGAGCCGTGGTAAAGCGAGGTCTGTAAAAAACAGAAAAAAAATCTACAAGTTTCACGGAACGATCGATTTAGATTAATTTTGTGGCAATCGAAAGAAAATAACTTTATTTGATCTAAAAAATATAGACAAAATATTTTTAAAGAAATGCTTATAATTATGTAGTGTAAAATTATTAAAAAAAACTTCGGCGCTTTATTTTTCAAATATTGTCTTTCACTTTGGAAAATATCACAAATAAGTACTTTATGATAAAGTCAAACATATTTCTGTACTAGCTTTTGCCCGCGACTACGTCTGCGTGGACTGAGTAACCGCAGCTAGAGTAAGAATAGCGCCTGGATAAAGTGTAATAGCAATGTATACAAATTATCAGGCACTTCATTAATTATTTCAATCCCATCCCGCTTTTGACACTCTTAAGGGATGATTTTCGGGATAAAACTATCCTATGTCCTTCTCCGGGACTCAAACTATCTCTATGCCAAGGGTCTTAGGAAGGTAGTATCAAATAAGTTCAAAACCGTAACAAGTTGTTGAATCTGAATCGGGCTCCAGAACATTCGGTTCATTACAAATGGAGAGAAGGGTAAACGTTTCAGCAACTTACATGCCCATTAGTCAAGAAAAATAAAAGAATAAAACGCTAGTACGATTTGTGCACAATGACCGAGGAGGAATTACTATTCAGTATTGACACAGAATAACGTACTGACTTTTTCATTGTTATTTTGAAAAAGGTGAATATTTTTTCCTCAGTCTCCTGTTGGTCACAAACGAAGGCTTTGAAACGGCGGGATATATATTAAATTCATTATACGCGTTAATACGTTTATAGTATATTGTACAACGATTGTAAATAAAATTTTGCCAACGAGGTCTATAGGTTCACGACAGCCGCAGCTGCCGCCTCTCACACAATGTTTTTCATCACACTAGCAAAGAAAAAAACTAAATTTTAAGCGAAATAATTCTTAAATACGGTGACATTTCAGACATTCGTCCGCCATATTGTAACTTTTTTGACTGGTTAGGCATCGAAGGCATGGACCCGTCCGGCATTCAGCCACTATTAAATTGATCAAATTAAATAATTTTTAACATAAACAAAACAATTAAATTATAACCGTTACTATTTTGAAAGTAAAAGTCATGTGACGAGAAAGGTATTAAGAATGAATGTGGAGGGAGGTACGAGGAGAGGAAAACCGAGGAAAAGGTGGATCGACTGTGTGAGAGATGATATGAAACGAACTCAAGTGAATGATGAGATGACGGGTGACAGAGAGGTATGGAAGAAAAAGACATGCTGCGCCGACCCCAAGTGAATGGGACAAGGGCAAGCGAATGATGAGTATTTTGAAAGTAAAACTCATTTTATACCTTGGTTTTTTAACAAGTATGTATTTTACTTAGAAACTACTTGGTTCGTATGAGTAAGTGACATAATAAAATAAAAAACTATAACTCCCGTGGGAGTAAAATGGATTTTAGCTCCCGCTGCACGTGCGTGGAATAGTGCTATTTGACGCATGTGCAGCGGGAGATAAAGTTAGTAAAGCTTACTGAGCAAGTGTGATGAAAAATTATTTTACTTCTTAACTTAACTTAATTATTTAACTATCGCGGCAACGCGGTATCGTGGTAACCGCAACAATAAACAACCGAAGACAATATTAGTATAAAATTAATTACCTGAGGACGGTAAATGATGAATACATTTTGTTCACAGGCATAAGATCACATCATTCATTTTAACGGATTGGCCCGGCACCTGCCTCAATATTGGCCGGCTGCAGCAACATTTCCCAGAGCTTCGAGCGCTGCACTTACTCAACTGCTCACTGCTACACGTGTTTAAAGGACACTTCGACGAAAGTAGTAGGATAGAGGTGAGACCACGGCACGGGCCAGGTATTCCTCGGACTATAAACAAAATACAATTTGATATTTGCCAGTTGTAATTTGATCTTGGAAACCATAGAGACTAATCTCAATGAAACCTACAGAATTCTTCTGGGCAAGTGTGGGTATTCTACCGTAACCTTATACTCTAATATATATGAGAAGTGGGCTGAACTTATAGGATATAACCAAACGGAGTAGCCATTAACAGGCGTTCCCCTCTGTCGAAAATAGTCGGCCAATGGTCATACACAATGTATGGACTGAAGTTTATCTGACATGGCTATTTTGACGTCACGTATACATTTGACGTTCCCCTCCCCCGCAAAAATTGGCAGACTTTTTTGTACAGCAAATTACAGGCAAGGCGTCTCCGTTGGTTATAGGGCTCCTTTTGCATACATCCGGGTGTCACTCATACAGTGTGGAAAAAATTAATGGGCCCTGAAGGGAAAGTACCTTAAAACCTTAAGTTAGCTCATTTTACTTAAAGGAAACAAATCTGCATTCAAAGATTTTTCTCGCCCGGGAATCGAACCAACTAAAAAATCCAAAAAGTAAACACTCGCTATTTTATTCTACTACTCTACTACTTGATACAGTTAATGTTAATGATAACATTTCTTCAAGAAACATTAGGTCTTACACTCCTCTGTCGTACAAAATATCCATAAAATCGAATATTTAGTCTACTTTTGTTCTTTTATATAGTCCATTTTTGTTCTTTTTTTGGTTCTTACGAGTGAAATTGATTCAAATGGCCTAAAGATCAAACATACCGATTTTCATGCTTTTAACACAATTTGCAGCATTTTCTGGCGCACCGCTAGCACTAACGTTTCCCGATATCCCTAGGTGCCATACAGTGTAGGTATCTCTATTGCGACTGTCATCAGTCAAATTCCATAACAGAGTGTGTGACTCCTTGGCACTGTGAGCTGAAACGGCCGAAAAGCGGACATTCGAAGTTTTTTGCGAAATGGCTTCAGAGTCCCCGGCAAGCTCGACCGAATTTCATTTTAAAACTACGTGTTGGATTGTAATGAAACTTTGCACATAAATACAATGACATGAAATATATCTAGGTCTGTTATTAGTTTATATAGCTCCAGTTTATAAAACAAACAAAATAGAGCAAAAACAAGTTTTGTATGATAAACTCAAATTCGCTGTATTTTTTTAAGTTTAACTATCGTATCTGAGGCTATATAAACTAATTACAGACTTAGATGACCTTATTGTAAATACAAAGTTTCAGAGCAAACTAGCTACCTACTCGTTTTAAAATGAGAGCGTAACTACGTTTGTATGGAGAACCGAGCTTGCCGGGGACTTTAAAGAACATAAAATAAATGTGGTATACATGTTTTCGGCCGTTTAAGCCCACAGTGCTTGGCGTTGGCCTCTTTGACCTCATTTCTCTACAAAAAATCGTTAAATTTATTACCAAAAAAGTAAAAATTCGGAAAACGCATTCAGCCGTTATAAAAACTGTCACGTTCGTAAGTATCCACTTGACAAATCCACTTGCCAAATATCTCATGTATTGGACCCTTCACAGCAGGGTTGTTTTTGTAGGTACTAAAATGTAGTAAACAACATTATAGACATCTTTCTGCAGTTTAGGTATACAAGATGTCATATAAACGTTCTATTATTTTAATGACACTAGGACTTCGCCTTGAACTGAGAACTCGCGGTTTGCCAAAAGCGACGAAGCGAGCGATTGAACTTGTTGTACCCACTTGACTAAGTATCCGACTGGCAATGGATCGAAAATCGCGTGCGATTTATTGCAAGGTCTGTGGAGCCCTTAACTGATAGAATGATGTAAGTTGGATTGAAGTCACCATAGAGATTAAAATAAACTGTATCTTGGAGAACCGCGAGTTCGGGGCGATCTACTAGTTTTACATAGTCAACTTCAGAAACTTTTGTATAGTGTATTTGGATTAAGTAGAACTTGGAAAAAATCTAAACAAACCAATTTACTTTTGTTACCTGATCTATTCCGTGATCGCACACTAAAAATAGGGGTATTTTTTTTTGTTTTTATCAACGCCTTTGAATTTGACACAAACATGATGACTTAATTTCATTGCTTTGTCATCTCAATAACCCACTGAGTTATAATAACGAAAGTGCTATAAAGTTAAATTGAAACATTCGAATAAACACGATGATGTTTGTTTCAATTTTAAAGTTTTAATATACTTTTTTATACATATATTACATATTGGAGTTTCATATCAAATCATTTTCATAAATATTCCTACTTTCCTACATCGGAAGTCGGAACCATGGGACTAAGATGGATGTTGATCGGATCATATAAACGGTATTTTTTGCAGACCCGTGTAGATAATAGGTAGGTAAGCAAGAACGACTAGCAATCACGTATATTAATTCAAGAACTCTTAAGAAGACAAGTTTCAAGTTTTAAATAAATAAAAGTTTTTGAAGTTGAGTAATTTATTTTAGTAGGTACCTATACTCCGCCTCCGGAAAGAATAATGCAAGAGCTTCGCTCCTCTGCTCTATCGACCATTTATATATTTTTAATTAGAAAAGTTAAAAAAAAAATTCAAGCAAGTTATTTCCAATAATTGACAACAAAAAAAAACATACTGTATTAATTAATTGCAGTGCTTTTTACAATTTGTTAGATGTGCGGCAATGATGACATTTGTCAAAAGTCAGAATTTTATTAGTGCCATAAATAAAAAAATAATCAAAAAGGTCGAAGAAGGTTTCATACTAGTTACTACCTCTGGAGCTACTAACACATAGCTACAGGCTGCTCCAAAGTAAAAAATCGTAATTTGTTAATTTCTTCGTAACCGCTACACCGGTTGTTTAGATACTTTGTATATTGGTTCTAAATACCCTTATGCATATGTACATTTTGGCTTTGTCCAATGGCTAGGGACACCCTGTATAACTTAATTGCGCTATTCCTTAACTTGTTCCAAACTCGGTTCCTATTGTCTGATGCCAGTCCTTTTTCCAATGTTATTAATTTAAATAAGTATTAGTTCACTTTTGAATGTTTACCTACCCCGACTATGATCAGCGGCTCTTCTGGCTGGTGACACAGGACAGGTTTGGGCCTGCGCTCCCCGTCTCCTAATCTTCTACCTGCACGGTGCGTAGATCTTACTTCACTTCTTATAGCAACAGTAATCACCGTACTGATATTGGCACTATTTCGTAATGTAATGAATGTATCTTATTATTAAATTGTTCACAGAAAATAGAAATGCACGGTCTTACGTCACTATGGGAGGTTCCACCCGAGATAATAGCCCATATGCCAGCTCTGAAGATATTGGATATCCGAAACAATGTGCTGCGGCATATGAAGGCGCGACTTCTCAAGGAATCTGCGCGATTGGAGCACGTTTATCTGAGCGGTGAGTTTCTACAGTCATTACTGCTCGTAGTTTTTCGTTGCTAGGTTTCTATCACCAAGTGATTTAAACACAATATTAACAATTTATCTTTATTTTTGATTAATGTTGACATAAATGTGAAAAGATGTACCCGAGAAGAAGAATAGTTAATTAAGTTTATGACTCGTACACCGTTCCTGTATTCTGGCTTTTTGACTCTCTTCCAAAAGTAGAGAACTAATAATGATTCCATGGCAGTAAATATTCACTTACGGAATAACACCATACGGGAGTAATAAATTAATCATCACAATAAAAATTAAGAAATTTAAGAATACTTTGCATCCCAATCTCTATGATCAAGACAACTGTTACTATGTTTGACGTTTAGGTATATTTTATCGTTTGTCAAATAATAAATTGAGATAAAATCGTATCTTATTCACTGAACTGTAAAGTATCCACTGAAATGTGAAGTAAAATGTACAGCGTTGACGGAGTAAAATCCAATCGAAATATTTATGAAGACGATACTAACAAGACTAATAACTAGCGATCTAACAGCTTTACTCAAAGGAAATTTTATTGATACTTTGTAATAATATCTATTACTCATTTTTTTAGTATTTAGGTTTTTTACCAATTGTATGGACTATGGAGTTTAAGCTTTGCGGGGAAAACTGTGTGTTTAATTTTAAAACTTTTTTTACGTTTATTATTTGGCCTGACGTACCGAACGTGACGTTAGCGCGTTCGTGGTCACAGGCAGACTGGCGAGCAATTAGTTCAACATCTTACGAGTGAAAATCGTATTAGTTTAAATCAACAAACTGTGTGTTTGTTCACAGAATACTCGTACTTCTTATTAAGGATTTAGTTAAGATTCTGTAGAGTAGATTTTGTATAATGGTAGTTATAAAGTTAAATATATCTAATTAATACAATAATATTACTTTGCTAATCCGCGAAAAGATAACGTCAGTCACGCTAGTCAGCCAGTGCTAACCCGTTACACTTACTTGCGTATTTTTTACATGCAATTAATGTTCCCACCCTCCCACCGCAAAAATAAATACGCAAATAAATATAACAAACCACCAGCAAACGAACAATACTCGACACGTGTTTCGCCACTCGACGAGGCATCCTCAGGAGATGTTGACGGTCTGACACCCGGGAACGGTTTCCGTTGCCGGGCGGGGCGTCAGACCTTCAACATCTACTGAGGCGATGGACGTGGTTATTAATTCGTCTATCTCTATCGTTTGGTGTAAGAAAGTGATGCTTGATTTATCATGTCATATCTTTATGACACACATCTACACTGTCATGCGCTCTCAGCAGAAATGTAATGGTTACGCTTATAGCGGATAAATTTAAAAACGTGATACAGCAGCCGTCCCTCTCTAACACCGCGCGTTAAGCCGGAACCCCACTGCTGCGCAGGCTACGCACGCACACGCTTTGCACGTGACCTACGTGGGTCCTTTGGTCTAGCTGCGTATGTCGTCGACATTTCTACAGCAACCAATGCACGCACACGCTAAACACGTCTCCCACTTGGGTACATCAGCTGAATGTATCCACATTCCTCACGGTCTGTGGCGCACGCGGCCCAGGCTACGCACGAAACTTGCCACGCACACTTAGACGGGATGATCAAATTGACAATTTAATCAGAAAAAAATTAGCGTCAATCTCATCTTGCGTCCATACGTACACAATTTAATCACCAATTTTAGATTTACGGTGACAGTCGAGCGCTTGAAATAAAAAAGCCCCCAAACGCGCATACTAGCATCCGCACCTCCTGATTTGATCGGTCAATCGAATCGAGTGGTATCGTCTAGTTAATTTCATTCTTGCGTCCACACCACCTAATTAAATTGGTATTATTGGTATTATTTCATAATTTTAAAACTAACACGGGACTTAATCGCAGTATGTTTTTACACTTACGTTTATTTATGGCCTGACGTTTCGAACGTGACGTTACGTTCGTGGTCACAGGCAGACTGGCGAGGAATTGTATCAACATCTTCTTGCTGCGCGGGTTTTGCGAACTACCCACACTTGATCTATTTTTACGGTTATTAACTTAATCTTACTTGATCTTGATTATAAACTTGTACGCTAGGGTTGTCACTTTGCCTACACACAACACACAGTGGGATGTTTTTTCCCCCTTATATTTGCTAATCACTGGAATCGACGAAGACGAAATCCCCTGTCCCTCATTTCGATGTTTTCTGATTTCAATTGCTTCACGTACTTTCCTGCTGTAGTAAAGACGTTCCGTTGAGAGGACGTTGGGATTATGGAGCTCAATCCAGTGGTTTGGCTTGTCTGTAGCAAATGTTTGGCTACGTATTTATTTGACGTTTTTTATTATGGCCAGTCCCGTGTTAGTTTTAAAATTATGAGTGAAAATCGTGTTAGTTTAAATCAATATATACAATATATATACAGTGGTACTACGTAAACGAAATTAATCTAAAATAAGCCCTTGAGGCATTGTACCAAGGATGCTGGCGGCATTTCCCCGCTGTATCGCAATGCTGATACGTTGTGCGAGGAAGCCGCCAGCTCTTCGGTCACCAGTTACGTCAACCAGACGCTTCGCGATTTCTGCAAACAACTTGTGCGCACTGGAACCCCATGGACCTAGAGTATATATTGGTCTTATTTTTTATTACCTTTTCATGTTCTTACTTGTTTTGTCTTTTTACTTGCTTTGATAGTGCTAATGAAGGAACAAAATGTGCAATGTCGTAAAAATATGAACAACGAACTATGTCCGATTGTCCAAAGTCAACACGTGTAATACAAACCTAGTATCAAGTGACGCTGACCCTTTCTATTATTTCTAAGAACTCCGGCGGTTGCTTTTTTCTGTAATGTAAGCATTTTAAACAAGTGTCGAGCGAGTGTCGAGTGTCGTCTTATGACCGAGCGCTATTGGAGCCGGCGGAGGCGGCGGAACACTTATACATAATTATAACTTGACATGCAAAGTTAAGTGGAAAGAAACACTGTAACACTGTACCCCTAGTGTAAATTTCATTCGATAGCGTGACATGAGTGACATGACGTACGCGTTTGCGTTAAGTGTAATTTTGTATAGGATTTTGAGTTACCACAAAACGTCCCGCTTGGCGCGCAGTTCAAAATCTCATACAAATTTACACTAGGGGTTCTGTTTTTATAGTGTAGGGGTGTAACGTGTAACGCCGTGAGGCATCTATATTAAGCGACTTTCACAAATCGCAGAAAAAGATTTAATAAATAAACAAGATATTTAATCAGCTAAAATACATGAAATTGGGGCTGGACTGGACTGACGCTGAAAAACGCCACTGCGGAGACCCTAAACCACCCTAAGCATTGTTTTCGAATGCCCCATAACCAAGTATGACGGGACAGGGACACCCATGGATTTCAAAAAACTCACGAGCGACGCTATCGACTACTTACGGAATGCTAAATTAAGTTATGATTTGCATGTAAATACTAAGTTTAAATTTGCCATACGATAAATAAATAACTCAGCGCATTTTTTTTATTTCTCTTTTTGGTAAACTTGAAAGGTAGGGAAGGTAGGATGGTGGTATTTTTATATAAGTTAATTTTCCTTTATAAATTATTTTTTTACTGTAAAAAATAAGAATTGTTTTATTATAATGTGTAACTCCAGTTCTTTCATATTGATATTATTGATACCCCACTTGATATTGTCTTTGAAATTTTACTCAAACAATTTTGTACAGAATTGGTACGGAACCCTAAAAGTAACAATGTACTGTATTGTGCAACGTCAAGCCACGTATAGTTAATATAAACAGTAGTGTCAAATAACGCTGAGTATGATTCCAGAAACTAAAGTCGTTACTTTTACTTGTAATCTGAAACATGTAACTATAGACTACTAATTTCCGTACCGACTTGTACTGGAACATAAATGACCCAGAGCGTTAGCGAAGGTCTCCTTCAGCTTGGGCAAAAATGTTTTCGTATGTCTGGATTGTCTTCCTCTGCAGGTCACATTTCTCAACAGGCCCCGTAGACAACATGCCAATCGCTATCGCACCGTGGCGAACGAAACGCAACTGTCACTCTCACACTAATATGGAAGAGTGATAGAGAGACACAAAGCGATTCGATAGCGAAGCGCAAGCGATTGTCACCTTGGCTAGGCCGCCAGATTCTCGTGAAATATTGTGAGCAGCCGAGCTAGCACATGATTGGCGCGAGAGTATCTCGCCGCGACATAGACTACCCGTCCCCCTTTAATTTATACAGTTAGTAAAAGACGGGTAGCCTATCTCGCGGCGAGATACTGTCGCGTCAGTCATGTGCTCGGCCTACTGGTTTTTTCTGTGGTTTAGTTTTTTTGGAGTTTTCTTCAAATTGGCGGAAATTAGTGTGCGCGCTTTAAGCCCGGTTTACATTTGTCTGACATGTCGTGTTGTGTTGTGTCGTGACGGATATCGGTTTCATACATTTAATATAGTTGCGTTCACGTTTGTCTGATTCTGATGCACGCTGCGCTTTAGTTAGATATTGACAGCCTCTTACGGGTAAATAAATTAAACGGATATAATAGGGTCTTAATAAATAGAGTCGGACCGAGCTAACTTTGTATGTCAAATGCAGTGACAAAGTGTGGCAATGTCAAAATTCTATGAAAATATGCCGTTTATAATGACAAACACATTGTTCTGTTAAAATCGATGCAATTAGCTCAGTCAGAACCATCAATGTGTGTGTTAAATATATATTTTGAGTTATAAAATTGGGTTCTAATAATGATGTAAGTACACGCCGCGTGACGGCTGACGCGGCTGCTACATCGCCTTTTCTTTGAACTTGGCTTCACACGCCGCCGCGTATCTACATATTATATACATAGACGTTATAAGCAATTATCGCGAGCGTAACATTCATACCCATTCTTGGCTTCCTACTAATTAAACATTTTAACATTTATCACTGTATCAAGGGTTACACGTTAAACTGATTTTATTTTAGCTTTGTAGGTATATCAAAATTTATATTATTATTATTTATTTTATTTATTACAATCAAATGTTAAAAATTACAATATATTATTATGTCATAGTGAAAGTCAAAGTCTGGAATTACTGCGCTTGAAAAACCTTTTGCTAAGCACTGATTCAAACTGTCATGATTTTTAATCATTATTATTTACGAAAACGGGACTTAATCGACAGTGCCGTCCTCGATACGTCGGAGGTAATTTTAAAACTCAACTAGGTACACGCGATTAAGTCCCGCTCTTACTAAGTCTTTTCCTTCTAGTGCAATCCTACGTATACCTATATCCCACTCCTCCTTCTCGCGTCCTTAAAATCGAATCATATGCACACCTCGCCACTGATGACGTAATTACATTGCTCCGTTTACTTTTATCCAAATTCGCGCTAAGCCGCCTTAAAAGCACGATGTTCGTTATTCATTAGGCCATTAACGTTGCCGATGTATACTTTTCCAATTAAAAGTTAAAAAGCATAAATGAAAGTCATGGTGTTATTTGCAGTTTGATATTTTTGTGTAATATGTATATTATTGCAGGTATATTATATTACCTACATTTGTTATCTACGAGCGCAAATTTGAATTGTGCAAGGCACGTTGCAAACGAAAAACAGTGTTCCCATCGGAATTTAAATAATGTAGGTACTTAGTTCAGACATTACCTCACATTCAATATAATAATATACATATTAACAAGTTTTTCCTTAACAAGACCTTCATTAACGGGATGAAAAAATATGTAGGTATGTAAATAGTCACGTGGCTTTACGTAGCAAAACTATCTCACGTAACTATTTGCATACACTATTTAATTTTGAGTTTTGATTGGCGGCGTTTTCTATCAACGATTGTCAACTTGGCCTCTAGATCTCTGTATTGTCATTTGTCAGACAGACTCTGAATCAAGAGAAATTAAATAATCGCGTGTAAAAGGATACAATACCTATACCTAAATATAACTAAATTGATTGCATGAAAATGATGAGTTACTACAAGAACAATTATTTTTAATCTGCGGTAGGACTTTAATTTTAATGTTAAATTGATTCCATAGTTCACTTTAATTCTTACCGTGCTAAGAAAACTCCGAAGCCTGAGTAGGTATAACGTATATTTATTTATTTAGTATTTAAATAGTGTTTGGAACTTGGATGAAAAGATACAGAAATTTGATTATCTCTGCAAAATATTATTATACTTCAATTTGCATTTTGTTGAGGAAAATTTCTTACCGCAGTATAAATAGTACTTAATAATGACGCCATAATTATGTAGATTTTATTAGGTAAATCACCCTAACTGCCACATTATTTAACGCCACGTCATTTGCAAGACAAATAGGTCAAAAAAACTTTACTACGGATTACTGCGATCATTGTTGATTCACTGATAATTCGGTCTAAATGTAGGTACATACTACATAATCCACTTATAGTACAAACAAGAAGCGTCAGAGATTAGTAAAGTGTAATGTGTATGTTCTCGTAGTATAATGGCTTGATTACACAAAACTTGGCCATCATTAACCAATCAATCTGTAACCAAGGTAAGGGAACGCAACCAGTAGGTAGATATATGATCTCGACGGCCGTAACCACCATGCGTAACCGGAGACCTCACATAACTAATCTCTAGGTAAGCGCACGGAAAAACGAACAAGCGCTTTGTAAAAACTGTGGGTAGGTAGGTACCATTGTAAATCTAATATTAAAATTACTCATAATTTTGTTGTGGGTAGTTCTTAATAAGGTATCTTCCAGCATAAGTTTACTGTTATTTTAGGTAGGTAAAGGCAGGTAATATTAGTTGACACATGAAAATGTAGTCCGTAACTAATTATAAAAGTTGTACAGTTTTATACCTACTTGACAACTTATTTAATAAATGTAAATAATAAAACTTACCACTGGCTTCGTGGGGCTCTCACAGGGAACCATCACAACGGCTATCAAAGACCTTACTAAGACCAAACACCAGGAAGAATGGGACAGTCTGACGGGTCTAAAGCACTCAAAGCTCTTTATACAAGGGGTAGACTCTGGTTGGAGCAAAAAGCTTTGGAAACTTAGCAAACGGCAACTCCAAATAATAACGGGGGTGTTTACTGGCCATTACGGGGTCAAGGGAATCCTGGCCAAGATGGGGCACGCTGACAACACCGATTGTCGTATGTGTGGCGAAGAGGAAGAGACAATAGAACACCTTATGTGTGAATGTCACGCCCTCGCCAGACAAAGAATGAAGGACTTTGGAACAGGCTACCTGGTACCAAAGGAATTCAAAAAGCTACCCATAAGGTCCATCATCCGGCATATGGAGATGGTGGGGAAGGCTCTTGAGTAGCGGACGGGTCTTTTCTAGGGGGTAACTGCACAAAAGATCCCTATGGGTCGAAGTGTATCCGAAAGGGCCCCCGAAACTATAAGATAAGATAAGATACCACTGGCTTTTTTCTCCTAATAGGCACTTTTTTAAGAAATTTGTCCATTTTATGGAAGCACTTTAACCGCAATTTTAATCCTTTTTTCGCTTCTTTGGAACTGTTTCTAGGCTTAATAGAACGTCCTTTTTTTAACAATTGTCTAGTACGAACATAGGAATCTCTTAAAGCTTTAATTTTTTTTCGTATTTCTTTCACAGTCATTGGTAAGCCAATATTGTATAATTGTTCACAAATTCTGATAAAAGCCCCATATCGTTCAGTAGCGTGTCTATAATATGGTTCACTAGGATCCCACAAACATTTTTGCTCGCGGTAGAATCGAATCAAACTTTTTAGGGTTGGTCATTGTTATTGTTTACCATGTGGTCAGCGATGAAGTAATCAATGCGCGTCGTAATTGCATACTAACCGGGTGGATACTGATACTGACTTCGGCTACTTGGGGTTACAGTTACACAACTGCAGTGGATATAAAGGTAGAGGTGGGGATTTTATTGAAATAAATAAAACTAATTTACCAAATTATTGTATATACGTATTAAAAATTAAAGGTATCTAATATTGATACGGTTTTAACATCCCCTGGCACTGACTAAAATAACCTACTTGGTATCACATTATATCTTAAAACTTTTTTGTAGTAGAATAATTGCATTGCGAGACTTGCATCTTTTTACATGTAATGTTTTTGTCTTGTCTACAAAAACTTATTTATTTTTTCAATATTTAATGTAATAAAGGTTCTAGTAAAAACCCCAAGTAAAAACCTATCAAGATTGCCATGACGAAACTTCCATTATTGAACTTGACAAAGCCCTGTAAATATGACGAAATATTTTTAAGAGGAAAAGGGGAAAAAATATTTAATTAAATCACATTGAAACCCCAAATTAAACGGACACGTCAAACGGAAAATAATACTTTAATTCGTGTAATGACTTGGAGTAAATATGTACTTACATGGATAAGGGATTGTATACCTACATATACCTATACGAAAGCTTTTAAAATTAGAAATTCTTCCCGAACGGAATCATCTCGCCCAGCGGCACTATAGGTAAGATTGATAGAATCTCAGTTCAGTTAGCAACGCGATGACGAAAAGTTCACCATACCCTGTGTATTGTGACAATAATGGGTGCTAGTACTGCTAGTAGATTCAACTTGAATCTATTAGCACCCATTCTTGGCAATCTTGAATCATTCAAGTAAATAACAACTTTTTTTACAATAGTTATTTGTTTTACAAGGGGGCAAAGTTGTTGTTTAACCCCTCGTGCTGATATTGATACCTGTGAGCACGTAAGTTTCCAAAAATTGAGCGAGCGTGTCGAGTCGAGTGGATTGAAAAGTGAATCTTGAGCGTTACGAGGATTTCAAGGCACGAGGGTTAAATAAACTTTGCTTCCGAGTAAAACACAAACGGGCAGAAAGGTTCTTGAGTGGCGACCGCGAACTGGAAAACTCAAAAGATCCACAACAAGATGGTCTGACGATCTAGTTAAGGCCGCGGGGAGCCGATGGATGAGAGCAGCGCAAGAACGGTCGTTGTGGAGATCTCTGGGGAGGCCTATGTCCAGCAGTGGACGTCTTTTGGCTGATATGATGATGATGATGATGATGTGGTGAAAATATATACTGCCTGCCTTAAATTGCTTACACACATCACATTGAATGCGTATACAGGCACAACGTGCGCACATAGATAGACACTCAAACGTTTTCGGTGGGATGGCGTGCGGCCCAGTGGTATAACTCAATTTCCGGGTGCGCGCGACTGCTTCGAGTTGTAATTGAAGCACACAGTCTCTAGGGAGAAAGAGAACGTGTCATGATAGGAAGGGACAAAATTATTCGTAACCTTCCGCTGTCAAACATCGGTTCAGTTTACAGGTCTAGAATGTACAAAGATTGCCTGATGACTGATGATGAGATGAGATTATAATTACTAATTTCGAATAAGTAGATAGAAGCAATAAGAATACATTGAAGTTAGGGTTAGAATTTCGTACTTAATGAAATGTGGTCTACAGGTCTCTGGACTCCATACATTTGCGAGGATGCGCATGCATTTCTTCTCAAGCAAAAATAAATCGTTTACGTCTGTGCTATTTCCCCAAAGGATGATACCGTACTTGAGCCAAGAACAGGCATAAGCTTAGTAGGCAATTTTGTCGATTTTAGACTAGTCGTTTTTTTAATTCTCTCAGGGCATAGAAAACCTAGTTCTTAAAGAGAAGTGCATTTAGATTTCATATAAGTTGCCTTTCATAATTGTATTGCAAGGTATAACAATCTGATTCAACTTATAACATTATTTTGTTTAATCAGTTATATTAAATATTTAACTAATTCTTAAAATTCTTATTAATTGTTTTTTTTTGCTAAAACTCGACACCTACTTATTCGATATGTTTAAACGTCGCTAGGCAAATCGTCAAAGTCCTAGTTTCTAAACCACAGTTATCAAGATTATCTTGATGATAACTAGCATAAATTATATGTCTTAATTCGAAAATATTGTTTCTTTTTTTAATTTTAGATAACAAATGGGACTGCAGCGATGGCGGGCTGGACTGGCTGGCGATGGAAAGAGACAACGACACGGTTAAGAGGAAGATAGTAGATTACTACAAACTCATGTGCCACCAGCAGCTTTACAGGGGCAAACCGCTGCATAAAGTGATGGACTTCATTAGAGTAAGTACCTACTTACATAATTATATTATGTAGTTTTTGACCTACTAGTGAATGTTTTTTTAGGTGGGTTGTAGTAAGCTTTTGTACCTACTGAGCAGAAACGTCCGTTGCTAAATAAAAAGTTTTAATTTAGTGGTAAAATTAAAAGGTCTCCGCCTCGGGTATGATTTGATATTGCAACCTTTCAAAATCAAAAATATCACGAGTTCGGTTCTTGCCATTTTTAGGGTTCCGTACCCAAAGGGTAAAAACGGGACCCTATTACTAAGACTCCGCTGTCCGTCTGTCCGTCTGTCTGTTTGTAACCAGGCTGTATCTCATGAACCGTGATAGCTAGACAGTTGAAATTTTCACAGATGATGTATTTCTGTTGCCGCTATAACAACAAATACTAAAAAGTACGGAACCCTCGGTGGGCGAGTCCGACTCGCACTTGGCCGGTTTTTCTTTTAGGTAAGGTCAATGCGGAGAAAACCGACATACTTTATTTAAAAAATATGAGTCTAGGATAAACGACATGACCCTATGGGGTAATAATATGGGGCAAAATAACGTAAACTTACGTTTAAAAAGTTCCGATTCTGTGAAATAATAGTTGTCCATGGGACAATTTTAAGGGAAATATTGTGTAAAATAAGAGACTTGCGTGCGGTGCAGTGCAGACGTGTTACAACTTTGTGCAAAAAAATAAATGAAATGCATCGTTGTTATACTGTGAGCTATCACGAATAACTTAAAACTCAAATCACAGTTACTATAGTGCATTCCTTATCGCGTCCAAGCCGCGAGCAAGCACTTGAAAACCAACATACAATATTATACTACCGGTCGGTCTCGCAAATTAGTTAGCCGTTTGCCGATAGATGGCGCTGTACATAATAATGCTTAGTATACTTCTGGCAAAGAGGATATAATATTCTATTCTATTCTATTCAAACTAAAAATAAAGTTGTAAAAAAATACCATAAAATGTATTTATATATGGATAAATGATTTTTTTTATTTGCATTAATTATTTTTATATGATTTCGACCCATGCTCTTTCACTGATATGCGTTAAAATTGTTAAATAAGAAACGAAACCGTCAACGCCATCTATTCGAGAGTAGGCCAAAGGTAGTGGCGCCATCTGTTTGAGAATTAAATTTTCTTGATTTTCGAGGCACGTTTTTTCCTTAGACTGTATCCATCTATTACATAATAATATAATAAAGATAATAAAGATCGAATAAGTACAATTACTTCAGGTGCCCTGTAAACGGGACATGTGCGAGTCCGAGCTTTGTTATTATGGTTTGATACAAAAAACTCGAAGGCGTCGGCGTCCCGCTGTGCGACTCCATTAAGACGTCCAACAAATAGTGTGAACTTGACACCACTTAATTTGGCGGCAATTGGCGCACTTAAAATGCCGATTGGATGTGTTCTCAGGGGTCGTGTTTGGTCATTAACTATGTTAGTGATTTTTTATGGCGAAGCTTATCCTATGAGGCGCCAAGCCAGGTAAGCCGATGGAGGGATGACATTCTATTCTGCGACTGAGCGCATGAAACACGCATCCGTGAGACTACATCTCGCCCAGTAGTCCTAACTTAGTACTTAATACTAGTACTTAGTATTTCCTTTTGGAATACGCATTATGTTGTTGAGTGATCTCGCGTTGAATACCTACGCCTTAAGATGTATTATCTAGTGCATCTAGCCATTCCTGAATAACCTAATACCTAAATTATGCTCCGATATATACTTAAATATTGTATTAATATCATTTTTTTGTTAAAAATATATGTTGAAGATGAATAATTCAGTAAAAACAACCTTCGTAAGAATTTGAACGTTGCAGTTGCGTAATTTTGCCAACGTATGAAGTCCTTCTGGTTTAGTAGATAATTAACGATTTTCAAAATCACCCCGCTTTCGAAGTTACCTCAATATAGGATGCTGTTATTTGATTGAGCCGGTTTGTGTGAAATAGGTGACCTATATACGAACTTAAATTCACAATAACAATTCTAATAGGCAAGATCGCTATTTTAAATTACCTTACATATTAAATTTGCTTTATTTTCCAAATAAGAGCTAAACATGGCTTCAAATTTCAAGAGCGATGACCGGCCTGATACTAGTGTTGAGTCGGATAGTTTGCGTGTTGCTGACGCTGTAAAATGTTGAAAATGTGCCGCACGCGCCGCTGCACCGCCCGCGCGTGAAACCTTCTCCTGTCTCCTCGAACTCACGTCAGCGTGCTTATGCTGATGTCGCCGGACAGGCTGTCGCAGCTAACCGATGGAAAGGAAGAGCAAGGCGCGCAGGGCGACTCGAAAGACTGTATGGTACTGCGGAGCCGGTTAATTCTGGTCTACGGATTGCGACACCGAGTAAGGCGTTTTAGCAACTACCTATAATAGGCGACGAGGTGGTGGGGGTGCACCAGCAGCTGTCGCACCACTATCTACGTGCACTTCAGTTTGTTTGTGGTGCGCGTGCCGCGGCCGCTGCAGGACACTATCGCAAGCGCAGACTTATAGCCGAAGGGTGTTGTATTTCGGCAACCCGCCGCATCCTGCCCTGGATCAGACGATGTAACGGAGCCACGCTGTTACTTCCTCGCCAAAATCGAGTTTTATTTGTATCGTTAAAAGATTTGGTTTATTTGTATTTTCATTTGTAGTTTCGCAGTGCCTTGGTTAGTAAATGCTGTGTAACTATTTTGAATAGTAAAATATAACAAAATAGGTAGGTGTCAGAACGGTGACACAGTTCTTATTCATATGTTAAAGCAATTATCGTATTTGTTCATTTATATAGGACTGCAATAAGTTCGAATGATAGCGATATCTACAATTACGACTAGCGTTGTAAAAAATGCAAATCGCTCCTTATTACCGCATACCTAAGCCGCACGTTCTAACAGCAACAGTAGACCATTCGTGAGCAGTATGTCTTTGGAATAAGGTATACGATGTGTCAGTTAACAGTGTTAATGGGACTTCAATATTGGCCAACATTATTGGACATGGTGTTAGTTGACTTGGAAATACAAACACTGTTGGCTTTATGAGATGTAATAGAAATGGCAAGGCGAGAGTATTTAAAGCCTTTATTCGGCGGCGCTAGTTTTCGAGATTAAGGCGATACTTTCCGGGCGTTAGTGTGTGAATATTTCGATTCTAATGAATTGGTTTCAGGTTATAAATTTGATCTGAATTTGTTATAATATAATAACCACTATATCCTATGTGTTCCTATTTCTTAACTTCATTGATATTACAAGTATTACAACCTATTTCCTGGCCTGCTGAGATCAGAAGGTAGGTATTGATAATAAAGTTAAACTTAATTATTAACATCCAAAAAATTACGTATCTTTACCCTCACTACGGGCAGCGGGCAGAGCAGTTTTGGCAATTATTAAGACAAGATAGTAGCATAAAATACAAAAATACAGAAAATATTGTAGGTAACATCCGTTTTTAGTCGGTCGTACCTTTTGTAAATGAACCAAGAGAAACTTAATTGGCTTGTTCAAAACAAAATGGAGTTTGAAACAAGTTTTAGGTACTTTTACTAATCTCGCCGAATCGGGCTCTAGAATTCCAATATTAAATCAAGAACTTAATTTCAACTTGTCTTAACATTGTTTTCAGTCAGTAGCAGATATTTCAGATGCCAGAAGCAGAATTATTTTAATACTGATAACCTATGGTTATAGTGCCGTAACTTAAGTACCCCACTTTTCTATACAGCCAGTATGGCGAGTTGGGGGCACAGAATAACTAATAGTACTAGTTGGGGCACTAACTCGCTTACGAACGATACACTTTAGATTTTTATGAGATTGTTGAGAATCGTATTGGTTGAAGATTGTTGTATTATTGGTTATTTGCCGTGGTTATTTCCGAATTGCGAAGTATGTGGTGGGCGAAATATACGAGTATATTACGACAACGCACGGCAATGACAAAGTCTAGACTTTCTTAGGACGACGTTTTCATACTGATTGACAGCTGAAGAGGAAAGGGGACGGCCGTTTCTCCATACAAACGTAGTCCACATTTTCCTCTCTGGACATTGATATTATGGAAAATATTTTTACATAATTGGATGTATATTAACCTTAGCTGCTATGCCCCTACGTAAATCGCGAAAAAAAATTTGGCTGTTTCATACATTTTGGCTGGTCCATTTTCTATGGGAGGGTAAACTTTTTTTTGAGATTTCGTGGTTGGTCCCATGTAAAAGTTGCTCAGTATAATCCCAAAACATCCCAACGGGAATGCACTTATTTTTTAGCCATCCTGTATAGTAACGATAAATTAATTATATAAAATGCTGAATTAACACAAAGCTTCTCTTCCAGATGGTCCGCCACACCTGCCCAGAACCCTGCTCCTGCGTGATGACGTACGTGGCGGAAGCCAAGCATGGCGGACTGATCCCCATCATCACAGCCAACTGCACGGGGATGGGGCTCGCGCAGGCGCCGGACACCCTCCCGCCGGGCACCACCACCGTGCGGCTTGATGGGAATAAGGTATAACACGGTACGATGTTTTTCATGTTGAATGCTTTCATTTAGAATAAACATATACGCAAGCATGCGCGGGGGATCCATGAAAAACTTATAAGTAATAACGCTTACCTGTCAGCGTGTACGGTAGTAGTATTTTATACGTATGCGCGGAACAACGAATAATTATTATGACACGAATCGCCCGTAGATCGGTAATCGCGTATATATAGCACTGCACTTTGCGTTTCTCTAATAATTATTGACGATTGACGTCGAAATCGAGCTCATTTATAAATTAATTCCTTATTATAAGGCATATGAGTTATGATTATGACCAACATTATTAAATGTATTTAATTAAATGCTGTTAAATAAGTACGACAAAAATAGTGACTACAAAAATTGCGTGGCTTCGACAGGCTTTCCTTGCTCTTTTAAGGTCAGAAATCTCGGTAAATGTATTCAGTATTCGGTATTCATTTATTTCTGCATTCTCAAGTGTTATGGTACATAGTACTTGAGTATGCAGAATAGCATGCGAAAATAATCTTTCACTTTGTATGTGCCTGCCTTTCACAGTTGTACTTTATTTTTACGTTAGCTAATTGTACATTATTTTATTTATTTATTTCAAACACAACGAGGAAGAGGAGTGTTAGAGGGTCGGCAACGCGCGTGTAATATCTCCGGTGTTGCAGGCGTCCATAGGCTACGGTAACTGCTTACCATCAGGCGGGCCGTATGCTTGATTGCCACCGACGTAGTATTAAAAAAAAAACACAACACACACATAAGTTTACAGTCATACGCCACCCAGACTCAGGGGAACGTAACCATGGTAACGAGTTCCAAGAAAAAAGTTTTCGCTCGGATAACGATGTTATAATTTTTCTCTTACTTATTAATATTCGATTTTAACGCTTCCACGTTCGAGTCCTTTTTTATGAGCCAGCATTTTATGCCCTGTATTTCATTGTTGACAGATCGACTCGATAGGGACTCTGCTACAGAACTCTTACTATAAGAAAATTGCGGATCTCTACTTGGACAACAACAGCCTTTCTACAGTGAAGGAGCTGGAGGGCTCGGAGTGGTTCAACACATTCCGGCTGCTGAGTCTGAAAGGGAATTTGCTCAAACAAGTAAATAGTTAGCTGTCATTTTTCCATTTAGGCATTTTATCATTTTTAGGGTTCCGTACCCAAAGGGTAAAACGGGACCCTATTACTAAAACTCCGCTGTCCGTCCGTCCGTCTGTCCGTCTGTCTGTCTGTCTGTCACCAGGCTGTATCTCATGAACCGTGATAGCTAGACAGTTGAAATTTTCACACATGATGTATTTCTGTTGCCGCTATAACAACAAATACTAAAAACAGAATAATATAAATATTTAAATGGGGCTCCCATACAACAAACGTGATATTTTTGCTGTTTTTTCCGTAATGGTACGGAACCCTTCGTGCACGAGTCCGACTCGCACTTGACCGGTTTTTAATACAGCGTTAGGTGATACTTGAGTAGGGTTGCCACCTTTTTTCTATACACACATAGTATTATTGTCAAAATATTGAAAAAATATAGTATATACTGGGAAAAATAAAATAAAAAAATAGGACGCCGATTTGAGGCGAATTAAAAACCCAAGTCGAATTAAATATCGGTGACATTTAGTATAACCCTTTCTTGAGTGATGAAAATATAGTATTTTTCGTACTATATTGTTTTTGTATAATATGTAGTACAATTGACTGAAATATAGTACGATACTATATATTATAGTATGGGTGGCAACCCTATACTTGAGACGTGCCCTTTATCTAAATATTACAAAGTAGTACAGTACAGAGAGCTAATATATTATGTAAACTGATATGTAAGATCAGGTACGCACATTATTTTTCTTAAGCTTTAAGCTAAGTAGGTATACCTATGCTCTTGCATACCAGGTACTCCTTGCCAAGCTACGGATACAGGTTAAAAATCTTTACTGCAAGTTTTTACATATTGATTTTAAACTTTATTTTCACTTGAGTTAAGGGACGCTACGCACCCCCGACCTCCAGCAACCCACCGATGTGGCAACACATTAAGGATTATCTTCGGCGTCGATCAAAGGAATGCAGACGCACTTAATGGGATAAACAACGCATATGCACTCTCAACCTCTGACACAAGTGCAGGCGTATGCAATTCGTCAGCTGTTTTATGGCGGTTGTTAATGCCGTTCCCATGAACCCCGGTGCGACTCTTCGTTATCTTAATGGCAGCGATAGCACAAAAACTCCAGAAACTTCTCGTGGCCTACGTGACCACGAAGACCACGTATCCCCATATCATTCCCACGCTTTCGGGATGAATATAAGCAGCAACCCCGACTGGCGGAAGGCAGTTCTCATCCAGCAACGATTCAGTGACACGGTTACACGTGAGCTCCGAATTACGCACACGCTTGTAGATGATTATAAATAAAGCACCTAATTGTTAAGTCGAATCTAAATACCTCCTCATCGGTGTTTTATAAGAAGACCTCCGATTCCTCAAGTGGTGATCCCTCAACTCAACCGATCACTTAACTGGTGACAGCAACTTTATTATTTCATTATTTTTATTATTTTTTATTTATTATTATTTTTATTTCAGATTCCAGTCTACGCATTCGACAAAGCGTTTCAAAGCAACAATAACATAATGCATGTGTTCCTCGGTGACAATCCTTGGCGCTGCGACTGTCACTTCATCCCGCGCTTCAAGACGCTGTTGCTCAAATACAAGCGTGTTATACAGGATCTGCCTGACATACGCTGCTCGCAGTCGGATGACAAGACTTTATCGCTTGTGCAGGTAACACCTTTATCCATTACTATGGATACCTACTCATATTGACAGAAAACAAGCTCTTGAGCGGCCCCCACGCACTGGAAGACTTAGGAAAGTCCGCCAAAGGCAATTGACGATCTGTGATAAGGGTAGCGTACAGTCGCCATCAGATATATCAGAGCAGCCAAGATGCTCACAAATATCTGAACACGCCTCTAGCCATCGTCAAGGCGCTAGAGTGCGTGTTCAGATATTTTTGAGCACCTTGGCAGTTCCGATATATCTGATGGCAGTAGGGTAGATATGCTGATTCCAGACCAAAATTTTTCCGCCAGAGGGCGCCTCTAGCGCACTTTAGGTATTTGGCCCCCGCGGGGGTGTCCCCCTGCAGGGGAGACTCGCCGGCCAGAAGGCCTACCGCGAGCCACGTTCGCCGTGGCGCCTCTCTGTTGCACTTGTAAATTCGTACGTAAGTGTGACAGGGAGGCAACAAGTCGCACATGGTTCGCGGTAGGCCCGCAGGTTTCAGCTGATACGTGTGCATTTACAGCGTGAGCGTCAAGGTCACACAGGTGGTCAGGCCAGCTGCGTATGACGCAATTGTGGAATGCATCAAGGTCGTTGCTCCGCCGGCGAGGCGCGTGGGTGACACCTACACATTAAAGGTCGATGCCGCGTAATGCGGGGAATTTTAGCGCGAAATTTGAAATTCGCGTGTATTGGTGTTTTTTGTTATACTACCACGTCAGTGGCAAACAAGCATACGGCCCACCTGACGGTAAGCAGCCACCGTAACCTATGGACGCATGCAAATTTAGAGTTGTTACATGAGCGTTGCCAACCTTTTAAAAAGCTATACACTTCTTTTTTGAAGTACAGTCAAGGGCAAAAAATATATGTATATTCCCAAAGTTTCAAAAACATGTGTACGCTCTTACACCTTAGACAATAAAGTCGTGTTTACATATTTTTGAGCCATTTGTCTGGATCGATATTTTTGCCTTCGACTGTACTGTACCTCATACTGTTGGCCCCTGGACAAAAGGACGGTGTGGCGATGCTTGGGATATGACAAAACACAAGCAATAAACGTCACATTTATTTTCGCAGTTTTGCTCTGGATTTTCCGTATGAAGAGGCCTATACCCACTCCTACCGGCCATAGCTTGGCCCAGTAATACAGTCCTACAGAAAAAAACCGTTTGGGTTTGTTGTCACAGCGAAAGCGTACCTAAGTTTTGGTTAAATGTCTTGGCGTCGTAGGTAAGTAAGCGGCAACGACAACGCAATTTATGAAGGAAGTTGACAGTGACACAGAACGACAACGCAATTTATGAAGGAAGTTGACAGTGACACAGCAATGTTGGAATACTAACGCTGCTGAAATCTCTATCCGAATGTCACCTTAGTAACACCATTGGCACCATAGAGAAATAAGTAAGCATATAATGCTCACTTCATACAACTGGTCATTGGCCCGAAAGATTGACATAATGAAGGCATGACGAGTACACGACTGAGGAAAGACCGGGCGAGGGGGTGGAATACCAAGTTTTACAACGGACGCCCCCCACCCGCTCCTCTCCTTACTCGTCATGCTTTCACTATTTCAAGCTTTCGGGCTAATAGCCGGTTGTAAGGAGTGAGCACTCTATGCTTACTTATTTTTCTATAATTGGCACGCATGACCTCTAACCTATTTTGTAATAACCTATACAACTTAACAGCCATTAATTAAGTGACGACCCTGGGTGGCTTTCTCTCCTCTGGGAAACCCCTAAGAAACCGTTTAATGTTTAATTAAACCTAATTGCCTGCGTTAAGTTGCGAAGGGTTCAAGCTGGATATTTCTTATAACATGTATAAATTAATATTTAAAACTTTAGGTGATTGTTGCCTTCAAATATTTTTAAATGAAAATTTTTTTTGGCGAAAACTAAAAACCCCTCGCTTTGATAATACCGAAGTATAAGTACTTATGAACATATAGTCATTTTATAATAATCTTATTTAGGCAACAGTAGTCAGCTTTTTAACGAAATTCAAAATAAATCGTCTAATTTGCCCATAAATTGACCAATTTGAATGATATTACTGTTTAGAAATTTAATATACATTATTTTTTGTAAAGAATTACATGTAGGTAATAATATTATAATTTTGTAGATACTTATAATATAAAATGTAATGAAAAGTTTTTTGTTTTACCTTTAATAACTCAGTATCCACTGTCCAGCCATCACGTTTTAGTGGCTAACTAGTGGATCCTGATTCTTAATTTTCCCGCGTTCTTAATTTTCAGTGGTCAAACATATTAAAAATAACTTACATAATGGCTGACTATTGGATATTTAATGTATTTTAATCAGATGAGATCAGAATAATTTATTTAAAGGTAGTTACTTGATTAAACTAGGCTGGATCGGATTCGCAACGAATACATCAGGGGCTCCTTCAAAGTCGCACCCATAATGGTAGAGAGGCGAATGCGTTGGTTCGGGCACGTGATGAGAAGGGATGAAGAGTACCCAGTTAAAAAGGCTTTAGCAATCCCGGAAAAGAGAAAAGGCGGAGGGCGCCCCCTAGCTACGTGGTGGACAACCGTATCCAAAGACCTGGAACGGGCTCAGCTTGAAACGCAAACAACCCAGGACAAGCGATCCTGGCACCTAAGGACGAGGAGAGCCGACCCCAAATGAAGGGATAAGGCTAGGAAGAAGAAGAAGAAGTTACTTGATTAAACGAACTTACGTTTCGTTCAGCTTCCCCCGGCTTTGCGCCATGAGTTGCTGCCGTTTTCGCATCAAACCATAGAAGCAGCGTGAATCCCGCGACCTAAACGTGTAAGCGCCATGAATTTTACGGCGCTTACTACGTTTTGGTCGCGTGTTACAGATTGCGATTGCGACAATTTTATTATTTGGTATGTCGTTTCTATACTATAGTAATAATAACTCACTGCTTAAACCCAGTAGCCGGCTTCAAAGTGTAACTTTAATATGGATTTAGGTATGTTTAAAAATACGATAAAGTTTTTTTAACGAGTCAACATTCAAATAGAGATAAATACACTTGATGCTTATAAATTGTTGAGTTTTTTAATGAAAAATATATCACAAAGTTGAAACGAGTAAGGATTATTAAATTAACAAAGGAAGGCAATCAATCTGTTAGCGAGAAAGTGTTTCTGCGAAGACCCAAGACAGCTTTATTAACAATTAAATTAAATTAACGTTTATTTCGAGCTCATGGCTCATAAAATGTTAGTACTTACAATAAAACTTAAAAAACTATGTTAGTGACAATAAATATCTTAACAAAATTTACAATTACTATACACTGTTACTGGGCTTGTGAAGTCCACAACAGTGCATTATGTACGGACAATCATTCTATCCGCAATCATAGACAGGATGGTGTTGGGGCTGGCGCGCACGCGCCGTACTAGCGATGCGGCTCGCAGGCGCATCGCTAGTATGTACGAATCATTTTTGAACCGATTTGGAACATTGTGTTTTGTTTGAATGTATATATTCCCAAGTTGGTCCCGTTTTTGTCAAAACCTAGTTCTGATGATGGGATCCATGAGGAATCTAGGGAACTACTCAAATATTATAGGGATTACATATAGTGATTTTAGTATTTTCATCAACAAACCAAGCATTTTCATCCAAAGCAGTTCCATTTGAT
Source organism: Cydia strobilella (assembly GCF_947568885.1). Classification (NCBI taxonomy): domain Eukaryota; kingdom Metazoa; phylum Arthropoda; class Insecta; order Lepidoptera; family Tortricidae; genus Cydia; species Cydia strobilella. The sequence goes on from NC_086052.1 coordinate 8,283,117, forward strand.
GAAGTGGAACTGCTGAGGATGACCAGAACGGGACTCTTTAACAACGGCTATTTCACCTTTGGCGATTTGTCCTTGTCATCCTTGTCGCATTTAAAACGGAATAATACTTCATTTTATCCTTTTTAAAGTCGGTTACACTTTTTTTAACGATTTATAGTAAATACCTAAGTACGCTTGTTCCATGCAAATAAATAAATTTAAGGCTATGAGACAAAGTAGTAACTATCAACGTTGTTTCTTTCAAAAATAGCTTCTACTCACAGTAAATAATTTTCTTTTTTCAGATCAGCACATTGCCTTTGGGAAGAGTCTGCCGTAGCGGCCCCGAGATGCCTATAAGCACCATAAACATAATTAATGTGACCCTGGCTACCCTTCTGTTTATAGTCATAGGGAGGTTTCTGTATGACTGGCACAGTTTCAAGAACACGGGGAAATTGCCATGGATATCCTCTATTTTACCTTGATGAACGGAGGGCCTTACGCAGGCGAACAACACGCGAACGCGAAGCGAAGCGATGCGGCGCGGGGTGAATCAATCCTTTGATACCTATAGAAGTGTCCTACGTGGGCGATCTCGTTGCGAACGCGAACGCCGTGGGCCCGCCGCGCCGCACCGCTTCGCTGCGTTAGAGTAGCTAGGGTCAGAATCAGATGGCACTAATGATTTAGTATAGTTTTTTGAGTAGACTTATGGATTATAAAACTGTAATAGACTTATGGATCTTGATGTCAATTCTGATTTACCAATTTGATATGGTTTTGATCTTGTTATAAAAATTAAAAATAGAAATAGATGCATGTCACGCGCTTCAATCCGCGTGAAGATCGTATCATAACCAAATCAAAACTGAAACAAATTATTAAATCAGAATCGGTTTCCTTGACGTGTCATTTGTCATTTTACGTTTTGCATTTTGCTGAGTGAATATAATATTCATACTTATACGTACTATATCGGGTGGAACAGAATGAGGGACTTTTATGGAAACGGGGAATTGTTTAGGCTACGTACTTTATTAACCGACTTCAATTTCATACTCCGAGACCCGTGGTCCGACTTGAACAATTCTTTTTTTGTTTGAAAGGAACTACCACCAAGGTGGTTCCACATTAATCTGGTGCTGTTCTGATGATGGGATCCATGAGGAATTGAGGGAACTCCTCAATTTTTAAAGGCACATGTATGGTGATTTGGTCGTTTTCTTAAGCAACTTGATCATTTTTTCTAGAAAACCACCAATTTGATGAAGTGGAGCTGATGATGATGATTGTTTTGATGATAATGATTTCAGTGATTACCCTGGCACCCATGATCCGATTTGAGTTATTCTTTTTCTGTTTGAAAAAAGTTACCTCTCCAAGGTGTTTTCGTAATATTTTTGGTTTTAATCTGATGATGGAATCCGTGAGGAATTGAGGGAACTCCTCAATTTTTAAAGGCACGTGTATGGTGATTTCGGTGTTTTCTAAAGTAACTCAAGCATTTCCTCCCAAAAACCACCAATTTGATGTAGTGCAACTGTAGCCTAACCACGAGTTTGGCACTAAATATTCTTCGTAACTTACTTTGTACACTAATACGCCAGTACGAGCGAGATGCATAAACAGTAAGTTACGCACACGATAGCGAATATATCAATGTCAAACTCGTGGTAAGGCTACTGATAACTTCCCTCGTATGTGTATTATGATTTTTGATGTAGGTAGTGTTGGAAACAACCAAAGAGACTGAGAGGTGAAGGTAGAGGGTATTAGTGTTTGGGGGGTTTGTGGTTGGGGGTTGAGGGGAGGTGAGTTGATGGGTCGGAGACTGAGGGGTTGGGAGTTAAGGGATTGGGGGTTAGGGTTAGGAGTTAAGGGGTCTGGGGTTAGGGGTCGGGGAATGGCGGTTGAAGGGTTGGTGGTTTAGGGTCGAGGGGTTCAGTGATCAGGGGTTGATGTGCTGTGAGGTTGAGTGATCGGGGGGTTTGAGGAATTGGGTCAGTGGCGGGGCGGAGAATGGATTTACTGACAGGAATGATTTCCCAGACGGACTCGAGGAAAATTCTGATTATTTAATAAAGTTTACGAATTTACAGATAAACATGATTATGTTTTTCATTCATGCGTCACGCTCTTAACAATGTCTTAAAACTAAAAATGGAAAAATAAAAACTTTTATAAAAAAAAGATAAACCGACTTCAAAAAGGATGAAATAAAATATTATCCTTTTTAGGGTTCCGTGTTTAAGTATATGCGTTACCAACTGATATGTTTGAAGTCGGTGCCAAGCCAAGTACTCCAAGTAGTAACAATACCAGTCAAAAATAATCAGCTTTATGTCTATAAATCCCATTACAACTGTACAAATGTTATAAACGTAAAAGCAATTATGTCTGCCTCTTTGCTACCTTTTCATGGCTAAACAACTGAACCGCTTTAGCTGAAATTTTGCATGAAGGTTCCTTGAATTGTTTTATATTTTGAAATGTAGTCCTCTGGATAAGCGACAGAAAATAACTCAGTCCCAATCCCACACTTGCGTGCTATGACTGTTTAAGAATTAGTAAGAAATGCTCTTTAAAAAAATACGACGACAAAACGTATTAGATTTACAATAACGTGCCGACAAGCATGGTACGAACTGCGCTAAGAAGGTTCAACCGTGTGTTCTGTTCTGAGGTGTACAGGAAGTTCGTTTATTGTCGTCGTGTAACGCTGCGTCTTACATAGGCGAACACTCGCGAACACGAAGCGAAGCGACGCGGCACGGCGCGGCCGGCCCAATTCGTTCGCGTTCGCAACGAGATCGCCCACGTAGGACACTTCTATATAGGTATCAAAGGATTAATTAAGGCGCCGTGCCGCGCCGCTTCGCATTCGCGTGTTGTTCGCCTACGTAGTACGCTGCAATAGGTAATCCAACGTACATACTTATATAGCCGCATTTTTATCGAATTGCACCAAAATCCCTATGAATATATGGTTTAAAATTTGGCTTGGCACCGACTTCAAACATATCAGTTGGTAACGCATATACTTAAACACGGAACCCTAAAAAGGATAATATTTTATTTCATCCTTTTTGAAGTCGGTTTATCTTTTTTTTATAAAAGTTTTTATTTTTGATTTGTTTTTGACGTATTAATCACGTTAATATCTTTACAGTTTTTGAGATAGGTACAATTTGTTAAACATTAGTGCAAAAATCTGATTGAACAACCCTAGCAAGTAGATCCGATGAATGACATGACATGTGTCTATTTAAATGATTCTGTTTTACTTTTTAATCCAGCTTTACGATGATAATAACTCGATTGTAGATCACTTAGATAACACTATCCTTTCAGTCTCTAGATATGTTCCACCCTGTTTTAATATAACGATCATGTGGTAAAGACTGTAAAGAGTCAATTAATATTATTATTACTTGAACATTGCTGGTATACAGGTGGCCCAATAATACGTTGACCAAAAACTCTTGCTGCTGCATATTGATATTATTTTTTTAAAACTTGTGTGGTTTTGTATTAAAGCTAAATAAGGACATTCTAAATATACTTGGCTTATTTAGTTGCAGTTTTTATTTTGAATGTCATTTTGTAAGACTTCGATAAGTAAGCGAAGTCTCAAGTAAGAAAATAATCCTAAAAATTAATTCTCAACGTTTTTTTGTCGGTGTAAACTCAATCGCAAAATACATCATTTAATGATTACGTACCTGCATGGGCTACATAACATAGTACATAATTAAAATATGATGCGTAAGTCGACTTCATATTTTAAGTCAGTGAAATCCCTATCCACTTAGCAAAATGGCTTACCTTGTCAAGTCTGATATTGAAAGCTTCTAATTATGACTGACAACTTTTGAAGGGAAAGATACGGGCCGCCTGCTGGTTGTTATTTAATTTAAAAATAAGTCAGTTTCAATGTGAAATTAAGTATTTAGCCTAGTTAATAGCATGATAATAAAAAATATTGAATATTATTTTGTTTTATTGGGAAAATATGTTCATATATTAACATTTTGTCAGATTTATAAGTACCTAATAGGCAAGTATGAACAACACTTAGTATCTCCGGGCATTTTTGGGACATCCCTACTAAGTACTTATATTATAAAAGTTACTCTGTTTGTCTGTTACCTAAGACCCTTAAACCGCTGAACCGATTTTAATGAAATTTGGTAAGGAGATAGCTACAGCCTTGGGTCTTGGGAAAACACAATAGGATAGTTTTTATCACGGAAATCGTCATGACGCAGATGAAGTCGCGAGCTGAAATTAGTAAAAAACCAAATTAAAATAATATTCACTCTGGTAAAGATTTCTTAAGCGTCAATAAGCAACGTGGAAGTGCCCTAGGTGTAAAATAGGTTAAATAGGCGTTAACAATACGAAATGCCTGGGATCCCAAAACGAAGTGCTTTGTTTTATTTTATTACGCATCACCATTACAGGCTTTGTACAAACTGTTACTAAAGACGCTTTAAAATTTAAAAAAGGTTGAACCATTGGTTTGGTGGGAAACCTAGTTCTCGAATATCATATTGGGGAAAATAGCTTTGAAAGTATTATCAGTGCCTGCTACTCCAGCAGCAGTGGAGAGATAGTTTTCCACTTTTTCTCATATCCACTCAAAAACCAGAAATCGCCTTAAAACAAATAGAGCAGGAATGGTGTCATTTATATCACACAATAGGAAACTTATAAATAAACCAACTCCACAAAAACCTGCAATACCAATTATATCTGATTGCGTTTGGGACAGGGAATTCAAGCTCAAACTCCGAAGACGAATTTTCAGATATTGGAGATTTTGAAGAAAATTTTAATCCAAGTTTGTCCAATTCTGATTTAGTCCTAAGTGATACTGAAGTTGAAAATATTAGGACGAATTCATAGGCCCGGACGATAGGTACTGGTAACAGTGATTAATTAGCATTAATATTTAGAGATCTAAATCAATTAATTATAAACAAATGTTAACATATTAATCATATCATAAATTATTATACCAACGTCAACAAGACTTAAAAAATCAACAAATTATACATTCTTTATATTTATTTACTCATTATGTACTTATACACTTTAATGTTTTAGTTAGTTATTTTTTATGACATTTTATTGACTGATAATATTATGGTTCGATTAATAAATATTATTATTACTTTTTACATTTCATAATGTAAATAGTGTACACATAGCGACAAGATAAAAGCGGAATGGAAGCAATACCTGTAATTCGAATATAGGAATTAAATTTAAATCGTTATTCGTTTGACAGTTTATATTCTTGATACACTATCTACCGCCCTATTCTGTAATCTGAGACAAAGGGTGCAAATATGAAATAAGCGGCGGGTGTCTTTTAAAAATTGATTTTCTACGAACTGATGAGGACCGTTCGCTATTGTGTACATACACTATTTACATTATAAAATGTAAAAGTAATTAGTAATATTTAATCGAAATATTATCATGATGGAATACATTGTTAATGAGTTTCCAAGTTTTAATGGTCCGTAATACAAAGGAGTGTGACGCGGTGAAACTTTCACGAGTCTCGAATAAATATACATTTATTTTCAAAGGGTTATTCCCATAATTTTAGAAGAATTATCGCGTGCAACAAGTAGCCTTACCACGACTACCTTAGGAATGTCAAACTGGTGGTAGCCGTACAGCAGCGCTTATCAAACTTTTTGGCGACGGAACCCTATTGGAAAGCAAAATATTTGACGGAGCCCCAAATTAAAAAGTTTCGTTTGACAAATTAACTGTGGACCAGAAATATAGGAGAGCTGATTTTTAGAGCTTTATAGGTCTTTACCATGTTTATGGAAGCTCAAGGACAAAAAATTGTACTTAAACAAGGATCTTAAATAACAAGCTTACGATCAATTGGTAAAAAAATGAAAATTCTTCGACCAATTGATCGTAAGATTGTTTCCTTCTTCGAAACATTTATATGTTTATAGCCGCCACATATCACAGCCAGTTTTTGTTTACTTCATCACATTCATCACAATTAGGAGAAGGAACTTTCTTCATTAAATAACCCAATTGGTTCAATGGGATATGTGCAGAACGTACTCGTACTACTCGTAGTCTCATCATCAATACAATGTCACGTCTATTAACAAAACAATCAATCCACGGTGTCATTAGAGGATGAGGTTGGATCGTCTAGTACCAAATATGTCCCTTTTCTGTTAATCTCTATCAAAGTATTCTTTCCATAAAGTATAGGTTCTCTGTTTGACTAAAATGATACAATCCGTATAAAAAGGTAAGGTATTCTACCCCATCATGACAAGCCAGCCTGGCTATGGAATCGACTTTAACGAATTCAATCGACTCCACAAAATTTAAAAATCATTCATGGGTGAGATTTTGTAATAAGAGTGTAAGATTTTGTAATAAACTTCCAAACCACATTACTGAATTATCAATTAATAAATTTACAAATTATGTAAAGCGTAAACTGACTACTTCATTACCGGCTATACCTACATAAGATGAAGTCCATTGCAGAATTGTGGTCTTATCTTGCGATTTTAATTTGTCAATGAGATTCAAAATGGAAATAAACCTTATTGTTGTTGAAAGAAGTGTTACAAATAGTCAATTAACAATGTGTTCACTTTAATTAGGAAATGATGAACTACAAACAAGATCAAAATATTGCTTCATTTTTTAAGAGAAATTAATTGTTTTATTTACACGCCAGATATTTTTTCTGAAAAATCCCGCAATTTTTTTACGGAATGGTATGAATAGTATGCGCGTTCTGCCAAGGTAATAGTCCGAGGCAGAAATGATGCCTTTCACCCGAGTTAAACACTCTACTTTTCATTTCGAACACGAGGAAAGTAAAAGTATCGTTATTTATGGAATTGGGAGTCAAATATCAGAATGGTATTGTATGACAAATCCATTTAAACTCAAAATTTAATTACTTATCGTAAAAAAATTAAAAAAATCATACTTCGAACGTGAAATGCTCCCTCCTAGCGGGAAAAAATAAGCTCTTTTTCGAATAGGTGATGTGAAAAAATCACTTCACTACCCTGGCGGTGTACAAGTACTTATATTAATGAGGTTCTTAATTATTTAAGGGATAAACATTAAACAGTATGATGGTTATTTTACAAAAGAAATGCCTCCGTGTCAAGGATGACTCACGCTAGACCGGGCCGGGGCCGGGCCGGGGCTTACGGCGGCGGCGCTTCGTTTTCTATGGAAAGCACCACGTGATCACCGATCAGCCGTCATAGAAAATGTGTCGGACGCCTCGGCCCGGGCACGGCCCGGTCTAGCGTGGGTCATCCTTTATTGTTAACACCCATGAGCCTGATAGTCGCAAAAAATATTTCATTAAAAATAATATGCTAAACTTACCATGCATATAGAATAGAATAGAATAGAATTTCATTTAATCAAGTAGGATTTTATTTTTATACATCCTTATAATAGGGTTATTTGCCAGAAAACACAACGAGATGTTCGAATTTACAAAAAGTGCGCGCCGCCGTAATAACTCAGTCCTTCCGCCTCATAGAATACATAATATGTATAAGGTCGGGCCATACTATAGGTGTATACAAATACATATTATAATAAGATATAAAGAACGAGACCGAATTCAACGTGTACAAGGATAGGCTGAAGAACTTCTTAACCTCAAGCCTACTACTCACACTCAGTCGAAGAGTTTATGACAGATACAAATTTATGACCTGACCTAGAAATAAAGCCTATTGTTTGTTTGTTTATTACAAAAAAAAACTACTATTTATGACATGTTTATTGTTGTATTATTCCTTTATTTTAGTTGTAATGAATATTACGTAGTTTTTACTTGAATGCTATTTTACAAATTAGTTTTTAGAATATCAACTATGTTGCTATACCCGGACAGGGTAACCATGCATGCACTTAATACTCGTCCATGTTAACACCTCTTATGTAACCATGGTTCTGCAATAAATGAAATGAAATGGAATAAACCTTCTCATGGTTTCTTGATATTGAAACCTGAATGAATAAAAATAAAAAACATTTTTTAAGAGCCCTTATTCCCTGGAGCGTTCATCGATTTCACGAAATAACACTCAATAGATGGCGTTGACGCGCGGTACGCGAGCGCCGGCAACTATAACGCGTTTTGAACGCAGAGAAGAATAATCTTGATCGTTGTCGATTTCAATAGCAAGTAACATTATTTTTATTGTTATAGCCACTCTATTATTTTATTTTATATGCATGGTAGTAGTAATTTCAGTTTATTATGTTAAGAAAATATACATACTTGTACCAAGAGATGACCAGGGTGCCTAGTCAAGATGCCAACCGTTTAGGTACTTATAGTTTACATTAAAACCAAATCTGCAGCTGGCCTCTGAAATGGGTAATAGAAGCGCGATCCGTATGTCTTTCGCTTTCCAAATGACCAGGGTGCCTAGCCAAGATGCCAACCGTTTACGCTCCGTAGCAAACGAAACGTAACTGTCTCTGTCGCACTAATATTGAAGAGTGATAGAGAGAGATTACGCTATTGTTCGCTTCGGAACGAACGACTGGAATCTTGGCTAGGCACTCGGGTTTAGTACCTACAGTTTACGTTAAAACCACTTAAAACCAAATCTGTAGCTGGCCACTGAAATGGGTAATAGAAACGCGTTCCGTATGTGTTTTGCTTTCCAGATAATCAGAGTACCTAGCCAAGATGCCAGTCGTTCGTTCCGTAGCGAACGATAGGGTAATCTCTCTCTATCACTCTTCCATATTAGTGCGACAGAGACGGTTGCGATTCGTTCGCTACGGAGCGTAAACGGTTGGCATCTTGGCTAGGCACCCTGGTCATCTGCAAAGCAAAACACATACGGAACGCGTTTCTATTACCCATTACAGTGGCCAGCTATAGATTTGGTTTTAATGTAAACTATAGGTACCTAAACCTGGGTGCCTAGCCAAGATGCCAGTCGTTCGTTCCGCAGCGAACGATAGGGTAATCTCTCTCTATCACTCTTCCATATTAGTGCGACAGAGACGGTTGCGTTTCGTTCGCTACGGAGCGTAAACAGTTGGCATCTTAGCTAGGCACCCTGGTCATCTGCAAAGCGAAACACATACGGAACGCGTTTCTAATAGTTTCTATTACCCATTACAGTGGCCAGCTATACATTTGGTTTTAATGTAAACTATAGGTACCTAAACCTCGGTGCCTAGCCAAGATGCCAGTCGTTCGTTCCGTAGCGAATGATAGGGTAATCTCTCTCTATCACTCTTACATATTAATGCGACAGTCTCTACAGTTGCGTTTCGTTCGCTACGGAGCGTAAACGGTTGGCATCTTGGCTGGACACCCTGGCCATTTGGAAAGGGAAAGACATACGGAACGCGTTTCTACTACCCATTCAGAGGCTAGCTACAGATTTGGTTTTAATGTAGACTATAGGTACCTAAACGGTTGGCATTTTGGCTAGGCACCCTGGTCTTCTGGAAAGCGAAAGACATAAGGAACGCGTTTCTACTACCCATTTTAAAGGCCAGCTACAGATTTGGTTTTAATGTAAATTATATTATAGATACTTAAACGGTTGGCATCTTGGTTAGGCACCTTGGTCATCTGGAAAGGGAAAGACATACGGAACCCGTTTCTACTACCCATCCAGAGGCCAGCTACAGATTTGGTTTTAATGTAAACTATAGGTACCTAAACGGTTGGCATCTTGGCTAGGCACCCTGGTCATCTAGAAAGCGAAATACACAAGGAACGCGTTTCTATGACCCATTTTAGAGGCCAGCTACAGATTTGGTTTTAATGTAAATTATATTCTAGGTACCTAAACGGTTGGCATCTTGGCTAGGCACCTTGGTCATCTGGAAAGGGAAAGACATACGGAACCCGTTTCTACTACCCATTCAGAGGCCAGCTACAGATTTGGTTTTAATGTAAACTATAGGTACCTAAACGGTTGGCATCTTGGCTAGGCACCCTGAACAGACCCGATCACCTAGGCGGAAAAATTTAATATTTGTGCTATAAAATGTACCTATGAACACATTGATCACCTAAGGATCAAGATTTTCTAATCGCAGTATACACCACTTCTCGGAACTAGCTCGTTGGTTACGAACGAAACAAACGCCTGACGATCGAGCACAGGTCCGTCCCCTAAGCGCGCTCGGCGGAGACTGGGCGCACAGTGTCGGTGCAGCATGATTTATACGTCTTTTAAAAATATTTAAATTTACGAGACAATAGGTCCTATAGTTATGATTTTTTTTATGGGTTCACATAAGAGTTTGCTATAATATTATTTTGAGGTTAAAATATAAGTACAATTTGCGATAAAAAAATATAATGCGACCCTGTTTTCACCGAAAAAATGAAGAAAACTCGGAAGGTATTTTATAATTTTTTTAAATGAATCTTTGATTTTCAATCATTTCAGCCCCTCGTACAAGATATGGTGATTTAAATTGTAATCATTCATGTATCAAATGATTCTTGTTTACTGCAAAATTGGCAACCGAAACGACACTTCTCGCTGCAAATTTTGAAAAATACTCCCAGGAAAACTCATTTATTTTAGGTTTAAAAAGAGAAAATGAAAACTTTAACTATTTCAGCCGCTAGTTTAGGAAATGATTATTTAAGAACGTTAACAGTTTTTGAATAAATACTAATAGCAAAGATAGATATAACTCCGTAATAGATGGATACAGTTTAAGGAAAAAACGTGCCTCGAAAATCACGAAAATTTGATTCTCGATCAGATGGCGCCACTAGTTTTGGCCTACACTCGTATAGAGGGCGTTGACTGTTTCGTTTGTTATTTATAATTTTAACGCATACCAGTGAAAGAACACGGGTCATAATCATATAAAAATAATTAATGCAAATAAAAAAATCATTTATCCATATTTAAATACATTTTATCGTATTTTTATAAATATTTATTTTTAGTTTTAGAGTGTGTCGACAGATGGCAGTGAATTTACTGGGGTTACAAAATTTACTATGACAGTAACGCTCTAGTATAAGTTACTCTATGCTAATAGTTACGTCGTAATGTTGAATGAAAAAGGAAGCATTTCGCAAAATACGCTCGTTTGTAGGAATAAGGCCTCTTAACCATATTTGTTATAACTTATAAGCCTCAATCTAAGGTTTTTAATCCAGCGTTATAGTATCCGTATTTTAGATCGAATTAGGGTGATTACCCTATCCCATCTCTGGCTCAAAATATTACTTGCTTTATCGAAAATAGATCTATGAAACGGGCCTTATCACAACAATCTCCATTCTCCACCGATAACCACATTGTTAATGAGTTCCAAAGTTTTAATGGTCGGTGTTTTGTTGTATTACAAAGGAGTTTGAGGCGGTTTATGAAGGTTGTGAGGGATTTATGGTGTTTGAGTTTATTCCCGGCTATGAAGACTTCAGGTGTGAGAACTTGCATGCTAGTATTATAAACATCTCTAATCTCTATGATTGCTCTTATTATAAAATGGAGGTACCTCTTTAACTTTGCTCACCCATTACCATCTACGAGAACTTGCATGATAGTATTATAAACATATCTCTAGGATTGCTCTTATTATAAAATGGAGGCACCTCTTTAACTTTGCTCACCCATTACCTACCATCTAGATGTCGTCTCCTTGACTTCCCCAATCCAAGTGAATGAGTCAGGACAACCGTCTCTTTAACTCCCGGTTGGTGTTGCCAGGTAAGATGCAGGTAAGTCATTAAACATTACCCATCACCCTAATACTATTAAATTCAGGTATTTTAAGAATGTTGCCAAGTAAAATTCATATCTGCTTGAACTTTTTGATATAATTACTAAAAAATCATGACACTAGTTTCATGACATTGCGGTGTTTGATCAGTCGGATAAATTGGATATAACCTCAATAATGTAACTAGATTAGTATGAGAGTTCGCGCGCCGTCCTAAAATGAGCCCTGCTGCGCGTATTTTAAACTGCCTTTTATTAAAACGAGTTACTTTAATTAGGTTACATGTGTTCGGGTAATTTTGGAAATTGGGTAATCCCGAAAATCTACAAAAATCAATAATATTCCGGAATTATCCGGCACTTTTTAGGGTTCCGTGTCCAAAGGGTAAAAACGGGACCCTATTACTAAGTCTCCGCTGTCCGTCCGTCTGTCCGTCTGTCCGTCTGTCTGTCACTGACAGACAGACAGACATTGTAATGAAACTGAAACTTTGCACATATAATGACATGAGATATATCTAGGTCTGTAATTAGTTTATATAGCTCCAGTTTATAAAACAAACGAAATAGAGCAAAAGCAAGTTTTGTAGGAAAAACTAAAATTCGCTGTATTTTTTTAACTATGGTATCTGAAGCTACATATTAAACTAATTACAGACATAGATATTATACCTTATCCTATTGTAAGTACAAAGTTTCAGAGCAATCTAGCTAGCCGTTTAAAATGAGAGTGGAACTACATTTGTATGGAGAACCGAGCTTGCCGGGGACTCTTAACAATAAAGTCCCGTTAAGGTTATTTTGAACACCTCGCCCGCTTAGCAACTTTTGCTGCTGACTGTACCTACGGTTAATGCACGAAGTTTTATAAAATAAACGCAAGTCTGAATTTACTAAACCTATATCGGAATTAGCTTATGCTAGAAATGAGTGTTTCAAAAACTTGCTGATTTGACTCGTTCTGAAATTAGCCTATTCTGTCCTACCATCTACGAACATTTTATATACAGCTTTAAGATTTGCGCCATCTATACTAACTCACTTGAACCAACAGCCGGCATAGGTACAAAGTAATCATTTCGAACTTCGTCGACTGCAGCTGTGGTGGTGTTTACCAGCTTCTCGATAAGAATGGCAGATGGCGCTGAAAATAAAATTGTATTTTATGTTATGTTATGAGGAGTATGTTTAAGCAAAGATAGATATAACTCCGTAATAGATGGTTACAGTCTAAGGAAAAAACGTGCCTTGAAAATCACGAAAATTTGATTCTCGATCAGATGGCGCCACTAGCTTTGGCCTACTCTCGTATAGAGGGCGTTGACCGTTTCGTTTGTAATTTATAATTTTAACGCATATCCGTTAAAGAACATGGGTCAAAATCATATAAAAATAATTAATGCAAATAAAAAAATCATTTATCCATATTTAAATACATTTTAACGTATTTTTATAAATCTTCATTTTTAGTTTTGAAGTATGTCGATAGATGGCAGTGAATTTACAGTGGTTACAAAATTTACTATGTCAGTACCGCCAAAGATAGATATAACTCCGTAATAGATGGATACAGTCTAAGGAAAAAACGTGCCTCGAAAATCAAGAAAATTTGATTCTCGTTCAGAGGGCGCTACTAGTTTTGGCCTACAGTCGTATAGATGGCGTTGACGTTTTCGTTTGTTATTTAACAATTTTAACGCATATCAGTGAAAGAACATAGGTCAAAATCATAAAAATAATTAATGCAAATAAAAAAATCATTTATCCATATTTAAATACATTTTAACGTATTTTTATAAATCTTCATTTTTAGTTTTAAAGTATGTCGATAGATGGCAGTGAATTTACTGGGGTTACAAAATTTACTATGACAGTACCGCTCTAGTATAAGTTACTCTATGGTACCGCTCTATCTTATTATAACCTCTTTGGTTTAAGTAAAGAGTTAATATTTGACATTTTTACTTAAGAATATATGGTATTCAACTGGGGAAAAATCGATTTATTTATAAAACCTTTATTTTCTGTCTCAGGTCTGTTTTCTTAAGTATGTTAAGTACATTTGTACTTCAAACCCATTTGTATATGTGACTGTTTGTGTTCTAAATAAAGTAAAAAAAAGTAAAAAAAAAAAAAAAAAACCTTTATTTATCGAACGAGCGAGCGAAGCGAAGTGAAGTTCTTACAGTCAACTTGCAACACACGGCTGGCTAGGGGCACGTCCCGGCATCAGAGGATAGTTTGATTGGTTTGATGGACAATAACTTAAGTAAAGTTCTAATTTATATGAAATTGGGTAAACGTGTAGATGAAGGCATTATAATGTAGTCATTAAAAGTGACGTTTTTAACCAAAAGGTAGCACATTGTCGCTTGTCGATAAGGTTGATTTCAAATTGAAGCTATATGGAAATAGCGCCTTATTGACAACCGACAATAAGTACCCTTTTAGATGAAAATGGCACAAATTATGAGCAGGCTCCATCAAGGAGTTATGGAGCTAGGAGAGAGTAGAAGGCCAAAAGCTATTTGTGAAAGGTCTTGCTTTTCTGGTCATCTTATTTGCAAAAAAGTATGGTAGAGTTTGATATCAAATGAAAGAGCTCGGTTTACACATTTATAATATAGTTTGTTGTAAATTACGATAATATACGATATTATATGGGACTTAAATCTATCAGTTAAGGGCTCCACAGTGCTTGCGGACAAGTACGAGCGAAATGCACGATAACTGAATGACATCAGTAAGAAGACATTCTGATTGTGTACGTTCAAATTGGCCTGACAGACAAAGTCATGGAAATCATAAAACTATTCCGCCTCATGCCGTTTGGTGTTCTTATGCAAAGACTAGAGAACCCTAAAATCCGTTTAACGCATTCACTGCCAGGGGGCGTAGCCTAGGAACAAACTTGTATGTCGGTGAACGCACATGTGCGTTGGGGGCAGTGAATGTGTTAAATATAGGAAGATTAGCACATGTCAGATTTTAACAGTTGTACGCAACCAACGCAACAAAAAATAACGCTTTGAAAATTCTTTGCAGCAAACGTACACAGGAAGCTCGACCCGCTGCAGCAAAATTGCAAAAGATATAGCTAAACAATCACTAGGGAAGAAAATTGAAGCTATGCTCGCTGAATTTGAACGAGCCAACGCAACGATGAGAAGTGAAATTCCCAGCAGTCAAGTCGGAGCAACCCTAGGGATTACGACCGCAGACAAATTCATAGAGGAACTTGAATCTATGGAGAAATGTTGCAATATCTACTTTGAGTTCAATATAATAATTATTGAGTAAGTACTTACTTCAATACAATAGTTATTGAGGTACTTACTCAATTTGTCTGAGGTTGCCCGTCTCTAGTAGGTACTTAGTCTAGTCTAGACAAATCTAGTGAAATTGATCGATTCATTCCCATAAATTGAACATTATGGTAAAGGGTTCAACCTAACTACATCCATTTTCGTCATCATAATAAATGACATAAACTAAAAGAGACCAAATGGTTCATAACTTATTGTTCCCGTATGTGTTTTTCTACATAAAATAAAACAAATCAATAAATTTAAATGATTAAATGATTTCATTTTTTCAATCCCATTTACTTACTGGAGGGATTGGTCACTTTTTCTTCAGTATATGACATCCGATTTCAATTTATAATTTCATCTGTTCTCTTGTTAAAATAAAAACAACTTGCAATCTACTGGCCGCGCACTGCCCGTGTCTGTCGGCGTCTGCGCGGCCGTGTAGGTTAGGTACAATCTGTAACTGTACCTATAGAAGAATATTAGGTATTATCAAAGATAGATATAACTCCGTAATAGATGGTAAAAAAAAAAGAAAAAAACGTGCCTCGAAAATCACGAAAATTTGATTCTCGATCAGAAGGCGCCACTAGCTTTGGCCTACTCTCGTATAGAGGGCGTTGACCGTTTCGTTTGTAATTTATAATTTTACCGCATATCCGTTAAAGAACATGGGTCAAAATCATATAAAAATAATTAATGCAAATAAAAAAATCATTTGTCCATATTTAAATACATTTTAACGTATTTTTATAAATCTTCATTTTTAGTTTTAAAGTATGTCGATAGATAGCAGTGAATATACAGTGGTTACAAAATTTACTCTCTGGTATTAGCTTGTATTTTAATATAAAATAAAATAGTAGAAATATAATAAAACGGAACTAGAAAAAATCCAAACTAAATTGTTGCCATTTTACGTCAAAAATGTGACAGTTACGTAGGAAGTGGCGCCCTCAACAATTTTCTACAATTTCTTGTCGGACTATACCTACCTAGGCGATAAAAGATCGTATTAAAAATGATGCAAAAATTGTTTTTCATTGTGATTGTGACTAGGTATTAATTTAGTTATAATTACCTTGTTTGCTGAGATTACTTATTACACTTAAAAATACCAGTATCCTAACCTAAATTAATTTTCCTATCGAGATAGGTTCGTTCGCCGCTCAATTTATTTCTAACACTCCTCATTTCTGGCAGCGCAATTGGAAAAAGCAGCCGTCGCCAGTCTCTGTCCCTATTTCCATTAGCAGACAGACAGGCCGCACAATGGTAAGCAAGCTGTTAGGGCACGGGTATAATGAAGGCATTGTACTAGCAGCAGGGATAGGGGACTACAGCAGGCCTGGCGCATACGTGAAACTACAGGACTTCAAAATTATATCAGCAGGAAGTTCTACGAACTCCGCAGATTTCATCCTGCGATTTGACCATATCGCCCATCCGCCTTTAGAACTTCTGACGTGTCTTTCGATGAGTGATTACCACACAAGACTTTTTCTAATAAAATACGAGAACTTGGGATTAATATTCATAATTAAATATACAGAAGTACTACAATACAAATACTAAACTTAATGAATAATAACTAGCTTAAATCTAAAATAGGCCCTTGAGGCATTGTACCAAGGTTGCTAGCGGCATTTCCTCGTTGTATCGTCATTAAAACTGATATGTACGAGTAAATTTACTAACTTGTAACGACACCTCGTAACGATTCTATTTTAATTTATTATTATTAATTAAATCGTTATAGTGTTATAGAAAAATTAAAATCTGAATCAGGCTCCAAATCCCGTGCTGCTATGCCTAAATGGTCTTAGGAGACCTTTCTTAATTTTCTATTTAACGATACCTAATTGTCATTTACGGCATCGACAATATCGTCAATTTTGTCAAAAAAAGTTTTTTGCGATCAATTTTATTTCTAGCTAGGATTATAAGCGTCTCAGATACCAACATTACCAACCTAGATTAGTTGATATTTTCTTATATCATATTATATTTATTGGTATTAAATCATCATTTTCGGCGCGTTGTCCCCGGCATTTTGCCACGGCTCATGGGAGCCTGGGGTCCGCTTGGCAACTAATTCCAAGAATTGGCGTAGGCACTAGTTTTACGAAAGCGACTGCCATCTGACCTTCCAACCCAGAGGGTAAACTAGGGTAGGGTAACTTTATTAGTACTATTAAATTACGACAACAATGAATGAAGCAGGGCCGACCAACAAACAGAAGATTTTGTCAATCGAAGAGCAGCGGTGTGAAGATATCTTCCCTTACTGCACAATTGATATTCAATAGAAATTACAATTACATATAACACTGAAAACATGCCTGTCCGAGTTGTCTCTTGCTTTAAATTATGTTATGTTTATATCTCCAAACAAGTATCCATTATTTAATTATCACTACTACATGTATTAAGAAACAGAAGCACCTCTGAAGTCAATACTTATATCAAAACAAGTAACTTTATACTATTTTGTCACTTTATTCGTTATTGTAAAGTACAAAGTATAATTATTAATTAATGTTTAATGACAATAGGAATACCAAATATGCGTTTATGTTTTGTTTCAGTGTGCGAGTGGCATATCGCTCTATACGTGCTTAGCGCTGTCACGCTCATACACCGGAGCGACGTGATAATTCGCATCAGTGTGGTAACCGCGTTAAGTACCTATCCAATTTTAATATAAGTATGAAAATTAAAAGTATAGACAATCAGTCAATACCATGTACCTACCTACTACTATAAACCTAGATATTGTCGACTGGTACCTTTTACCTGAAAATAGTTTTACAACCTAAGAGGAGTAAGAGCTTTTTAGAACTAATGTACGAAATAATTTACCAGTCGCTTTTCGGTGAAGTAAAAACATCGTGAGGATACTGGACTAATAATCCCAATAAGACCTAGTTTACCCTCTGGGTTCGAAGGTAAGATGGCCGTCGCTTTCGTAAAAACTAATAGTGCCTACGCCAATTCTTGGGATTAGTTGCCAGCCGGGATATCGCGAGGAAGAAGATTATGAGTTTTACTTTATTTTTTATTTTTTTTATTATTATTATTATAAACTGATCGGCGATTGGACCTAGTCACACCTCTGATGGAAAGTGAAGACAGGGCCTAAGATGGAGCTCACCGGTTCAGTAACAGCCTTTTCACTCTTGTTTTAAAGAGACAAATAAACAAATTTTAAATACCACGTCGGTGGCAATTAAGCATACCGCCCGCCTGATGGTAAGCAGTTACCGTTGCCTATGGACGCCTGCAACACCGGAGATATTACACGCGCGTTGCCAACCCTTTAAAAACCTGTACACTCCTTTTTTGAAGAACCCTATACTGTAGCCCCTCGGGAAAACCTCGGCAGGGAGCTCATTCCACAGCCGAAGCGTACGCGGGAGGAAATTCCTCTTAAACCGCACAGTACGCGACCATTTAGGTGCTAGGGTGTGAGGATGAACATCCTGCCGATGGCGAGCAGTGCGGTGATAGAAAGCGGCCGTTGGCATCATGTCAAACAATTCTTCAGAGCACAGCCCATTGTACAAGCGGTAGAACACGCATAAGGAGGCGAAGTCTCTCCTTAGACTTAAAGGTTCAATACCGCTTGTGACCTATAACCTAAATTGAAATTAATAATTCTTATAATTAAGGGCTAAGGTGTTTAGTTTTGTTTAATTTATTAGCGATAATTACCAACTATTTAAAACTTGACTCATGAATATGTGAACTGCTTTGAAGCTATACTAGCAGAGTAAGACCAGTATACTAATCTATGAGTAAGACCAAGAAAAGTCTGCGGAGATTTTGACAGCACTCGCAGTGCCAGTGTTTATTTATACGTCATAATTTCATAGAAGTTTGACGTTTAAAATAACACCTGGGGTATGGATGGTATAGAAAGGAAGTCAATCTCTATATATGAAAAGTGTCCATCAAAAAACAGTAAATAGGCGGCGCCACCATACACTGAAGTACCTAGACTATACACCTAGTATTTTATATAGATGTGCACCCGTGCGGCTGTAAGGGACAGAACATACGCAATGCGACAAAATTAAAAACACGTTTTAACATTCCTGACAACATACCAGAAACAACCTACGTAATTTGGTCGGGCTATTTGTTGCCCCTCCCCCATTTCATCTCTACATTAATATACCTCTATGGTTCATGTCATACTTGTCATAGAGTCTCCTATATATTACAATACTCTCTACTCTTTGGTCTCAGAGCCTACCTAGTGCCACCGGAGAGATTATTAGGAACCATTATTTACACCTGAAAACTGGTCACTTTTGAAACAATTCTGCCATAAGAAATTGACATCCTTTCTATACCATCCATAACCTGGGGCCCGTTTCTCAAAAGCTTGTAACTTGTAATACAAGCAACTTCCACTTGTATTACAAGCTTCAGGCTTTTGGGAAACGGGCCCCTGCAGTGCGTGTGCTGTCAAAATCTCTGCAGACTTTTCTTGGTTTGACTCTACAACTTTGCTTCTAGCCACAGACGTGATTCCGCATATCAGTATACGTGTACCGTATGTGGGCGAACCTACTGCGTCTCCGCTGTCGCCGGGCAGATTGACGTCATTATCCGCAACCTCTCGCCGACTCAGCTGCCACGCCGTCGCTGCTCGCTGATATATCGCTTAGAGAACCCGATTTATTGGCTCTGCGTGCCCGATTGTAATCGCGTAGACTTAAATTTCGATTAGTCAGTGCGGATATGAAAAAATCTGCCGGTATTCAGTTATTTGCGGATTAAAGATGGCCGAAAGAGATTTGATACGCGAGGCCGCGTTGCCGTCGTTTGTACTGTTTTGATCAAACCATTTTATAAAGCAAGCATTACATTTAGGCAAATGTACCATTATTCTGCATTTATGCTGCCTGTCCACTGAGGCGAAGCGGAGTGTAGATGTGGGGAATAAATAATAATAAATAAATAAACGGTCGGTGAAGGAGCGCTTTTTCAGTCGGCTCACACAAGTCCTTAACAGTCTTTTGTCAGGAGGCAACAAAGTGCGCGCCAACAATGCCTGGGTAATGCCCCTACCCGCATACTCCTTTGGCATGCTAAGGTGGACTCAGACCGAGCTGGATGCCCTGGATCGGAGGGTCCGTCTCCTGCTAACCACACACCGTATGCTACACCCACGCTCGTCAGTTATGAGATTGTACATCCCACGGAAGTGTGGAGGTCGAGGCTTCCTAAACGCCAAAGATCTCCATAACCGCGAGGTGTGCAATCTCAGGAATTATTTCCTTAACAACGAGTGTAGGATGCATCCTGATGGTGGCAGTGGACAGGACGCCGCTCTCCTTGGCAAACGAGACCTGGCGCAAATCTGTGGTACAGAGCACAGCGGACTGCAAGGTGATATGGGAGAGCAAGAAGCTACACGGGCGGTTCTATACAAGGCCCTAACGGGACCCGATGTAGACTTGTTCGCGTCGGTGAACTGGTTACGATTCGGGGACCTCTTCGGAGAAACCGAGGGTTTTGCCTGTACAATTGCGGACGAAGTTATGATGGCGAACAACTATCGGAAATATATCCTGAAGGACGGTACGGTCGACATTTGTCGGGCATGCCGCCGTCCCGAAAAGTCAATCGGGCATATCATTTCCGGTTGTTCTCATCTTGCTAACGGCGAGTACTTGCACAGACTTAATGTCGTAGCCAGGATTATTCACCAGCAACTTGCTCTTCTATGCGGCCTTGTGGACCACGAAGTACCGTACTATAAGTTTTTACCTGCGCCAGTTCTCGAGCATGGTCGTGCCACACTCTATTGGGATCGATCTATCATCACTGACAGGACTATTGTAGCCAATAAGCCTGACATTGTGATAATAGATCGATCGCATCGCCGGGCCGTGCTCGTCGACGTCACCATCCCCCATGATGAGAATCTCGTGAAAGCCGAGAAGGACAAGTCCAGTAAGTACCTAGGCTTGGCTCACGAGATAACCGCCATGTGGGATGTTGATTCGACGATCATTGTTCCGATAGTCGTTTCGGCGAACGGTCTCATAGCGAAGTCTCGACCAACACCTTGAGAGACTCGCTAGGTGATTGGATCAAGGGCCAGATGCAGAAGGCGATGATCTTGGACACGGCGCGGTTAGTCCGGCGGTTCCGTGTGCGTGGCACATATTTTTGCGGCCTTCGAAGAGGCACATATTATTGCAGGTGACTGTACTATGGTTGCTAGGCGACGATATAGGTACATACTTATATAGATAAATAATTAAATACATACTTATATACAAGGAAAACACCCATGACTCAACAAATATTTGTGTTCATCACACAAATAATGCCCTTACCGGGATTCGAACCCAGCTTAGGATCATCGGCCTTACAGTCAGGGTCACTACCTACTAGGCCAGACCGGTCGTCAAATGTACCAAATTACAATTTAATTGGTCCATTAGCTTCGTAGCAAATAGGCTGTGACAGACGGACAGAAGACGGACAGACGCACGAGTGATCCTATAAGGGTTCCTTTTTTTCCTTTTAGTTGCGGAACCCTAAAAATTGTCATTTAATTATATTTTTCTCCAAGAACCTTACCGATTAAAATAGCAGTACCTTTCACCTAAGAGTTGCGGATTGTACAATGTAAGTCGCCACATAAATTCGGGCGTATCGTTCGGATGTAGGAAATGACTGGACTCAAATGACGGAAACAAGTTGAGCTTATTTTGTGCCCGGTCCGGATACTCTTTAGAGATTTCCGCAGCGAACTACACTTGAAATTTATTTACTTTCGGGGTTGTATTTCGAGTCATACTGTTAGTTTCTACAAAAATAGATTGGGTATACTGACCTATTGTCAGCATCCCCATTTTGCACGTTTATCTTTATTTTAAGGCACTCGGGGTAACCAATCAATTCAATACGGTACTAGGTGTTGGTGGTGGTAATGGTGAATGCACTATTGAAAACAGTCGGAATAAGATCCTACCGACTGCGCCATGTAAAATATGTATTGGGACGGAGGAGCAAGTAACACACGTAAGCTAGTTGTAAGACTGATTATTTATTTCTCTACCCACACATATGAGTATATATATGACAGTTGTTCTAATAATTTGGTAAAAATTCTGTACAGTGATGCTTAGTAAGATACCTAACATATTAATTGGCCCTAATATGTTTCTTCAACATATTCTTTTTATGAAGAGGATAAGTAGGTAGGCACTTACATATATTATTTATTCGGAGTTTCTGCTGCCTTTTATATCAATACTAACAATAATATTTAATTATGATATGGAAGACGCGTGTAATGTTACCGAGTAAAGTAAGACTTGTTTTTTTTTTTATAATATCACATTAAAATAATAATATTATCACCTGTATAATAGTTGTGGACATTCGCACAAAAATCAACGCACCCCCCAACTACAAGTAAGAAAAACTTGTAAAGCGAGTTGTGTGGGTAATAGCTAGGTGATGATACATATAACTACCAACTCACCGCCACTGGTAGACTTGGTCACTTTTTCTTTAGCCTCGTAAGACCCAGTGAAATTTTTGCGCTTTTGAATTTAGAACTTTCTTTTATTTCTATATGAGCTTAAAACTAGAATTTAATTTGTACTTGTACAAGTACACGGGGACTTAGGTACGAGGTTAGTGTATGATATCTATTTCAGTATAATAGTCACGCGTGAAGGAAGATATTTGAGTTAACTTTGGACTATAGTTGAATGGTTTTACGGTAATATACGAACCCAGCTTTTTAGATAGGATCAATAAATATTACCTTTTTCGTTTCTCATGCTCTGAAAGAGGGTCATTGTTGTTTTAAAAGGTGGACAGAAAATGATACGTGTACCTGCACTAGAGCATTTTACGTTCGAAGTACGATTTTTTTTTTAATGGAATTGAATGATTGAAATTTGAGTTTAAATGGATTTGTTATACAATTTCCATTCTGATATTTGATTCTCCATTCCATAAATATCGATACCTTTGCCTAAATTGTTAACTGAAAGTACCCTTAAGATATACTATAAAAAATTATACTTGGTTATGTTTAAAAAAAAAAACACATGCATTTTACTTTCCTCGTATTCGAAATGTAAAATAGTGTTTAACTCGGGTGAAAGGCATCATTTCAACCTCGGACTATTCCCGGAAAATACCTCGGCAGAAATGAGTGCCTTTCATCCCTTGGTAACCAATCTACTATTCTTTGATCGTTTAAATGGTCGTAATAATACATTTAAAAATAATCTATTTTCGCTTAGGATATAACCTATGTTACCTAGTTACCCAAGTACTTTAAGCGATTTATGCCAGTAGTAGGTTAGGTACTTATCCGTATCGTATGCTGAGGTGTTGGTTGGTGTAAATCAAGTGAAACACAATTTATAGCATAGCTCGTAAATTCAATTACAGCGGGCGCAATGGTGATTTAAGTGCTTCATGTTTTATTGATTTTAAACGTTTCTTTATCGACGTGTGTAAAAAAATTTCATTTTGGTTAAAAAGTCAAAGGTTTCTTGAATATGGTAGAAAGATCACTCATGTTAGTGTGAGACGAATCTAATGCCTTACCTAGGTAGGCAAGGTATTACATTCTATGTTAGGTACGGCTAACTTACGTACCTATCTGAAGTCGTTGCCAATAAATACATGAAAAATACACAAAAGTGATCTCTTGTATTTTTTCTGTTAGTTTCTAAATTGAGTTTTTAACGGACTAAACTGATCATGAAAATTAAAAGCAATTTGCTGAAAAACGCCTGAAAGAATGCGAGCAGATCTTTTCAACTGGCTTTTTCATGGTACAATACACTCAAGTAAGTTACAATATAAGCTCCCTGTATTTACATTTTCCATTAAAACAAATGTGCCGCACAAGAATATCTTGAGATATATGGCTTTATTTAGTAACCGCGAAGTCAGCACTCGCCGTGTGATTCTCATAGGTTGCCTGAGCGAGGGTGAAAAGAGCCTTCGGCGGAGGCCGATCGAACTCTAAGGGATGTCAATTTTAACTATTTTAATAATTACATTCGGCCGTAAATCTCGGTCGTACTTACATATACGCGAGCAAGATAAAACAGCGGTGCTGACAACCATAGCCGTGGCCTCCCTGCAGGTACTAAAGCGAACCGAGATTGTTAATTTGACAAGATTTTCTAGTTACCCACACCAGTCTCGTTGTCTGTAATCAAATCTTGTGAGCTAAATTAGATCATCTTTCCATTATTCGATTATGATCAAACTTCTTTAACTTCTTCGTGGGCAAAGGTAAATTGGGTGACAATGCAATATATATGTAGTAAGTACCACCGAGCTGATCTGATGATGGTTACTGGAGTTGGCTCCACTCCTATAAATATCCTATGGGTATATATAATGGCTTCCCATGGGAACTCTGTGATAAGACAACGCAACCTTATTGTGTTTGTGTTACAAGGATAGAAGCGCAGCAGGAAAAGCCTGAGGCTTAAAAACTGATGATAACTTGTGAGTATACTGGTTCGCCGTAGCACTCAACTCGTTTGTGGCGTCTGGCAAGCTACTGGAATGGCCACTCCCCTCGACGCTGCCTCGCTCCTGAGATTTATTAGCGCGCACATATCTTCACCTAATTGGGTTAATCTATTTTACCCCGACTCACCTGCAGATATCTTATCAAAACTACCAGCTCTACCGTTGAACTCTGTTACCTACGATTGTGAATTTGATAATAACCACGCTCAGTTTAAAAAAACGATTGACTAGGGAACTTGTACTTGATTAATGCGTATCCTACAGTACAGTCATTCTTTAAAAAAAATAACAACCCTCCTCCTCCCTCCCTACCCTCAATCTGAAACGGCCTCCTAGCCTAGTCGGCAGTGACCCTGCCTACGAAGCAGGAGGTCTGGTCAAATGACTCTATAGCAACATTGGCTAATCGACTTTCCAATACCTTCCCTATTTTATCTTACCAATTTTCTACCACACTCTACCCTCTTTACAATGCACGATCACGCAGTTTACCTCAATATATCATTATTTATTTAGGCGGACGTTTTTATCATCAAAACACCTTAAATCAGGACTCAAGGAGCACAATTTTATTTATTGTTTGTACAAAGCCGCTTTTAAGCACTTATCTGGAAAACAGGGTCGTATAAAAGGGTGTAATTTTTCTTAGTGAACAGACAACGGGGTACCTGAACAAAGGACAGACATCTTGGGGGATAATAATCTGGGATCGACCCCCGTAATGGAGACGTTAAATTTAATTATTCCCACGAGTTATCTGCAAAAATTTATTGGAGTCACTTTAAGGACTTTAGGTACAGGCCAGAATTAGGTGTGATTTAGTGAAATCTTAACGAAGGTTAATAGAATATATTGACATTATATAACTTGATTAACTGACTTGTTTATAGTTAGGAAGAAAGAAAACTCGCAATTCAAAAACGCAGTTTTATTCTCCGATTTATGCTACAAAAATAAATCTGGAGTAAACGAATAACCATTCGTAAAATCATTTTAATTACTGAATATAATTATCATAAAACGAAATAGATAGTTATCAATATTCAATAACCTCCATCTGCTTTTGCGGCTGCTACCATAACCAATCAAACTACCGATCAATCTAATCACAACATAAATGGTAGCGATTCTAAGTACATTTCAAATAAATGTTTCAATTTGTCTTGATCCTTGCATATTTGAATCCTCCTAGTAAGAACATCCCTTATTTTGTAAACGCGACTAATACTAAAGTTACACTTCCACGGAGTGTTATATAATCAACAGCAATGGAATAAAAATACCAAGTTATTGTTTAATAGAAAATTTTCTGAGAAATATTCTTAAGACTTATGAAACGTAGGTACCTACTCATATTTTGATATTTGTTTATCAGAAGAGAGAACGCTTAGAATTGTTTACAATGGACTTATACTAATATTTAACAAGGTACTTTACTTAAAACCTGGAGTGCAACTCCGTGTTATTATTTGACGGCTCATAATAGTGTATCGTCGGAATGTGTCTGCTAAAATAATATCGCTTGATGTGTACTTAATGTGTAGTGGGTTCAGCCGGCTGAGTTTTTGAAAAATTGTAGCGCTTTTCTCGATCATAATGTGGTTGCCAAAAAATATGAATAGACAATGGTCAATATATTCTTTATTCAAATAGGCCTAGCAACAAGCACTTTTAAACTGTCAAGTTTTAAATATTACCTTAATCTAAATATCAGAGAAATTTATTAATGCAGTTATTATTATTCTTAAAAACATAGATATGTCAAACTTAATAATAAGAATTCACAAAAGGATCGTCATACACCAAAATTGTATAAAAAATAATAGTCTAGAAACTTTCTAGAATAAAAATCTAAATGTCAAAAAAATACGGATTACCTAATATAGGTATTCATTGAATTATCAATTTCATCATTATTAACAATAAATAATTAATTATTTTCAATCAGAATCCCACGGTGTTTCATCATAACAATCGTGAAGCCTTTCTCTCGTAACTTCATAGATTCGAAACCTGATTAAAACGACTCGCTCGATAAAAAAAAAACACGAACACAGGGTCTAAAACGTATTAAATTTTTATACTATTTATGAACGAAAGCTAAAAAGAAGTGTTTAGCGAGCTGCGTTTGGAGAAGCACTTAAACAGCTTAAACTCACGGCCCCTTATGTCTAATTTATTGATGAGGTACATAGTATTACACCGAGCAGTTTCATTTCTAAAACTTAAATTTTCTCATTTAGATTAGAAATTAAGTAATTCTCAATATTAACAAAAATTGTTTAACAAAAAAAAATATCCTGATGGGTTTTCCAAATTCTCAAGGGCAAGTTCGCGTTTTGACAACGACATGTTCTCAAACAGTAAGCCATGTTACGAGCTGCCACTACAACAAGTCGAATTGCCACCTTTATCCACGTGAATAGAGTTCTCCGAATCGTTTCTTAGTCGCTTGCGTTGAGCAATTTATTTTCATTTGTTCCTTTTAATATGTATAGACAGGTTTTAAAAAGATTGAAAAGCTTTCAGGCTTGTCTCAATTTAAGCCCTCACTTCAGAAGCGCAGGTAGAAGTTATAATGCACTTTCGGTTAACTTTAGAAATATGTAGAAGTTTCCAGAAAGTTCTTTGTTCCACCTATTCTACGTGATGGTAATAAGTTTTTCGATGTTCGTTTTGGAGCGTGCTGTCTGGACTGAAAAACCCATATGATTTAAGGATGACATGTCGTACGTGACACCGTGCCGTGCCCAAATGAGTGTTGCCAGTTCAATTATTTGTAATGTTTGATAATCTAGTGTAAGTGATTTTTCTTTTATTGTCCTTTGTGTGGTTTCTGACACACAAACGAATATCTAGCAAAAAATGGATTAGGTGTACCTACAGGCAACGAGTCTGACTTGCACTTGCATAGATAAAATAAGGTTATTTTATTCCATCCTGTAACTTGAACCACGTTTTACATTACCTACAGCATCATTCAAGACGTGTCGGTACACGCGCGGCGTCTCTAGAGCAAAATAAATAAAGTTAGGATGTTTTCGCTACAGTGACATCGGAAAAGCGTGTCGAAACTTTAAGACCTGTCGTTAATTTTGGTGACGTGATGTGTACATACAAATACATACAGGAGGCTAATTCTGTTTTAACAATTTGATATGGTTTATCTTGTTTTGATACGACCTAGACCTTGAGCACCGATAAGCGTTAGCGGCTTACGCTGATTGGTAAATGCAATATTCGGATTGTTATAAAAGGTAAAGGTAGTATAGGATTTGATCTGGATCTGGATTTGTTATTGATATGATCTTTTAGTGTCAAAAGCGACGTTTCCAGTTGAAGAAATGTCACTTTTGACACTGACCGATCATATCCATAACAGGTCCAGATCAAATTTAATAAAATAAAATAAAATAAAATAAAATTAAATTGTCATTTATTTCAGGCCTAATACACCCATATGTGTTAGTAACTTACATAGCTAATAAAAATAATGTTAGTGCTATTACAAAACAAATTAACATGCAAATTAACTAATGACTAGGAGCTAACTTAGGGCTAGGACACACCGGATGAGCCTTATAAATCTAACATATCACCATAACCTGTTATTACAATTATAATGAGTCTCCAGAAGTCGTCTCATTAGGCATTTCTCTCGTACTTATTGACGCAAGGTCGTATCAAAAAAAGATGATAAACCATATCAAATTTTTAAAACACAATCGCCCTCCATGTCAATGGCATAGCCACACCCATGTTTGTGGCATTTGGGGCAAGATGCGCGTTTGCGCACACTGATGCGTATCAGCACGTCGCTCCGGTGTGTGAACAAGACAGATCTATGTACTTAATATCTGTATATAACTTCTGTAAGACAGATCTATAGCATGATCACACAATGATTTTGAACTAGTTGTGCTCCACCCACGCGGGATTGTGTCATCTCCCTGGGAAGTGGATATCCAAAAATAGATTAGCCTAAACTTAAACTTTCCAAATGCCAAATTCTATCAAAATTTGTTCTGTAGTTTAGCCAGAGTTTAGCCAATGAAAAGGTCACCCGTCGCTCGTTGACCATGAACGACGAAAGGGTTCGAAATGTCGGGATGTATTAAATATACGCGATATAATCCGTTTTCATAGTTTTATTTCATGAGTAACTATCGCGGTAACCGAAGACAATACAATGAAAAGGTATTATACAGACAATAAACAAGGGAGATTAAGTAAGCTATATTTACCTGAAAGTAAAAAAAATAAACAAATAAATGACTATACGTGTAAAGCAGAAGTGAAAGCGCTATAAAAAAAATAGAATATTTCCATCAGGTGTGACTAGGGTCTAGCTTATAATAAAACAATGAGAACGCAACTTTATATTTACTTATAAAGACAATCGCCCCTATTACGAAGGAACCTAAACAATGTAACAATTTAATATTATATTATAACTGGGATAAGAGCAGTATACTCGTATTACTGGTAATTTTCATAAGATATCGGGTGATTGATAGCGGGACACAGGTAATGTCATATCAGCCATCAATCAGGACCTTGGCCGAGACAGATTTATGGTCTCCACGGACTTGGTTATTTTCTTAAATATCATAATCTGCTGAAAATAAATAAAATATTTATTTGTGTGACTCAAATATGTAGCTAAAGCAACGACAGTACTTTTGCTATAAAAATATATTTGTATGCTACGCCCTACGTGTTATGGCGCACGTTCTACAGCGTAGCACCGTTTTGCTACGATTGTATGTTTGTTGTATTGTATGTTTCGCCGAATGGCCCAAATAAAAACAGATAGGAAACTAAATACTTTACTATGTGAGGTCTGCAATAAAGAGTATTGTATTGTATTGTACTTTATTGTATTGTATTACTTTACGAAAGCAAACGAATGATCACTCATTTTTACATGCAACAAAAAACATCTACTGGCGAATGTACCTTTATAATAACAAACAATTTCTCCAGTGCGATAATTGAATAGGTACATAGGGGAGGGTGAGGGAATTGGGAACGGCGAGTAATTAAAAGCAGTGAGATATATAGTACTTCCGATGGCACAAAAAAATCTTAAGTATGTTTAACACAAACATAAAGCGGCCTTCTTGTGCCTATGTGACTCTAAGATTCGGAAGCTACGCGCATGTGGTCACGATTAGTCGAACAAAACATTTTCAACTTGTTATAATTTTTATCATACCTATATCATGATACATGTAAGCATGGAGTTTTTGGAGTTGAACTAAGGATACGAGAGCGTTCCCAATTAGCTCTTACATTCTTAATGATTTCTGATTGAAAATCCAATATTTTTATACTTTGTAAATTGTTATCTATCCCGCGAGGTAAAAACAGATCCGTGAAGTGATACTAAATTGAAAATCTTTAGTGTTTTCATTTCCTCCGAGCACTGTTTCCAATTACCCCATACGGTTTCGGATAAAAGGAAAGGCAAGGTAGCATAAAAATTCATTCGACATATGTCATTTTTATATCTTTTTAATAGAGCGTTTCAAGTTAAGTGTTCCCAATTCCCCCACTCAACCGTAACTCTTATTAAATCATATTCCACTTTCTAATACCCACGTCAGATACTTGCAACACTAATCAAATTGCTGATAATATATCTGCCTTTACAAATGAGTCCAACTTTCCCCTCTGCCCTCTGATCAGACTGAATTAAATCGACGCCAATTAGTGCTACGAACAGTCCGAACACTCCTTAGTCCTTTGATGTATGCATTACGTTTAAAGATAAAATTCTATATATAATTTTACTTGAATACGTCGCGTCTTGTCCCAGAGACATTAATTAAGGCAACCTGCCAGCGCAAGAAGGCGTTTCTACGAGATCAGACAAGCAACCTCATGTCCAATTTAAGAAGACCTCCGCTCGTTTCCCCTGCAAATTTTATTTCGTGTAAGCATGTTGATACACAGAGCTTAAGTTACGCTGGTATATCTCGCTATATGCGTCCAATAGATTAGTTTAATTATAACGCGCTTAGTAGATGAAAACTATGTTGCTAGCTAGATTAATTATAAATATGTAAATATGTAATTTATTAATATTCTTAAGACTAACTTCAATTTCCGTTATGAAGGTCGTAGAAAGCACGTTTGCAAGTTGGAGTAATAGTTAAATTATTCAGGCGAGCAATTCGGTTTAATAGCAGTCTAGGTACTAGTACCTAAGTTTAGTATAGTAATAATGTTTGCACATACTGCTTGGCTGTTTGGGAGACGATGTAATAACTCACGTTTTGCTAATACTAAACTTCACTCTCTACTTATTGTTTTTATGATTACTGTACATAATTCAAATTCACTGACTTTATAGTTAGTAGTAGAGCAATAAATTCAAATCTATTATAAATAAATTTAAATAGCTTTTTTTTTAATACTACGTCGGTGGCAAACAAGCATACGGCCCGCCTGATGTTAAGCAGTCTCCGTAGCGTATGTACGCCTGCAACTCCAGAGGAGTTACATGCGAGTTGCCGACCCTAAAACTCCTCTCCCTCGTTGAGCTCTGGCAACCTTACTCACCGGCAGGAACACAACACTATGAGTAGGGTCTAGTGTTATTTGGCTGCGGTTTTCTGTAAGGTGGAGGTACTTCCCCAGTTGGGCTCTGCTCTAGATCTGGAATGACATCCGCTGTCCTGTGCCCTACCACACAAAGCGAGATGTCATTCAAAAGCGTCGATTTTTGCCCTGTCGCGACTTTTCAAACTCCATGTCTCGGCACCGTATACGAAAATCGAGAATACCAGAGATCGAGTCAAACGCGCCTTGGTTGAACGACGAATGCTTCTGTTCCTCCAGATCTTGTCGAGGTTCGCCATAGCACTTTTGACCATGCCAGATCTACGGCGTATTTCACCTAATCGAAATTCCAGCTAATCGAAGCCTGGAATTGCCGTCGAGATCAAGGGGAGCCATGGTGATCAGGTCAGCAATTGGACACTCAAATCGGCTAGAGAATATAAATATCATTACTATCACGCGGTCGGATTACTTTTAACCCGAATAAGCCTAAACCTAAAAAAATCTTACCACTGGATTTTTGAGCATTTCCACTCGGGTGAAGGAACACATATCTGATGTCAAGCACCGTCGACCTAGGTCTGCAGTCTGTGAGCATGTCATGGATAAAGCCACTCACTCAATCAAGTTTGATAAGCCAGAGAGTTGAGTTTTTGAGTTTGCCAAGGAGAAGCGTTACATACCCAGAATGCTGCGCGAGGCCATTGAGATTAAGAAATATCCAAACTTTAATAGGGAAGATGGCTTTTCTCTACCACCAGCTTGGGATCCTGTAGTCCATCTGATAAAGGAGCAAGCAAGACATAGACTGTGAGACCTTAGTGTTGGATGATGTTGGACATTCTAAGTATAATATGTTTTGAAAAGATGTGTCCCGCCGAGTTTGTTGCCGGCCTCCTACAATTTAGGAGGGAATTAAATCTTCTCGGGTCCGTGGTGTAGGGTTGGAGCCGGCGTAGTTTTTATCGCGTATATATATATATATATCTTTACTTGAAAATAATTGTAGTGTATAACTTGCCTTATGAACCGATTTTGCATGTACAACTAGCCTTAAAGTTTATAGTCTATGATTGTTCATTATTTTAGTATGTGGGTATTTTTGCCCTTTGTAATTTTTCCTCAGTCACCCGTTGACCACGAACGCTGTAAAGGGTTCGAAACGTCGGGATGTATTATAAATTCAATATACGCGATATAATCCGTTTTCATAGTTTTATTTCATGAAATATAAAAGCTGAATAAACCTTCATTATTCCGTACTTGAAACGTTTACATTTCAAGATGTGAAAAACGGTAAATATGCACAGCGAATTATTTGTATGAAATCCGCAGTGAAATCCGTAATTGCTCCATTGCTTCATTATTCATTATTCGCACAGACAGTTAAAAGTACGTATACAAATTATTGTCTTATATCGAGGCCATAAAGTAGAGAGTTGTATATATGTTTATGGTGTCGTCGCATGTACACTCAAACAGTAAAATACTTACCGTATTTTACTTGTCGTGCCGGTGACAAATATCAGCCGTTGTCATCGATCACAGGCAGTGAGCGGGAACGGGGAAATTGATGAAGCATTTTTCGAATCCGGACTCCGAACGTGATGTCGATAGGGTTACCAGATACCATTGTGTAAAGTTCTAAGAAAATGTGACATTTCGATTGCCTAATGTTGGGAGTTGTATTGTTAGTTCGGCTAGTTATAAGTGAAATATTTGATATTTAAGGTAAAATATCCCAGTATTCGACAGTATTCCATTCATACTTATAAAAGTCGTCACTTACTTTCAGTATATGAAGCAGAGAAAAATCTTAATTAATCTGAATCATCGCGGAACGGGTCATCAAATCAGAATTTAAGAAAAGTTCTGAATATGTGTGTGTGCAACTGTGCAGTGACCCACTTCCGCATATAACTTAGTATACGTTATTATTTAAACACAGCGATCAATTTTATTAAATAATCACTATCTCTATAAAAACAAGAAATCTGCATTTTCGTCTTTTGAAAAAATACAAAATTTCTGGCCTTTTAGGATAGTTACATTCTGATGAGTGACAACCATATATGTCGATATCGACGCATTCAGCACGTAATAATACCACCATAATGCTGTGTTAGCATGTTTACTTTAGCGACTGATATGCGTCATTCGTATGCTAATTTGGTAGGAATTTGTTCTTAACTTGTAACGCCTCACAAGATACTGAGTTTGTATCAGCTCAAAACTTTTGTCAATTTATTCAATTTCGTTGTAGATTCTTCTATGATTTGTTAGGTACGTGAACACTACTAAGAAAAAATATTGTTGACTTGTGACGCATATTCCATTAAGTAGGTATTAACTTTCTTTTGGCCACGTAAGTAAGTCAGTTAAACATATTTTGATCTTTATTCTTTATTTCATGCCACAACTAATCAGACGTGACTGTTATTTTGAATTTAATTAAGAAAGTTACTTTCAGATCACTTAAAAGGTCCAGTTTTTTTTAAATAGTAGTTTCAGCTTTAAGAAGTCCTGCAAAGTTAATGATGCAGGTAGTTGTACTGGTGAAATACTTCGTAGATCTGGCATGGTCAAAAGTGCTATGGCGAACCTCGACAAGATCTGGAGGAATAAAAGCATTCGTCGTTCAACCAAGGTGCGTTTGACTCAATCTCTGGTATTCTCGATTTTCGTATACGGTGCGAGACATGGAGTTTGAAGAGTCGCGACAGGGCAAAAATCGACGCTTTTGAGATGTGGTGTTGGCGAAGACTCCTACGCATAACCTGGACGGCTAAAAGAATCAATAAGTCCATCCTAGAGGAGCTGAAAATCAACACACGGCTCTCTACAATATGTCAAGAACGCGCACTCAGCTTGTTTGGTCATATCATGCGGTCTAAAAAGCATGACCTAGAAAGGCAGATTATCTTGGGTCAAGATAATCTGCCGGCAAACGTGGGCGAGGAAAAGCACCCACGAGATGGTCTGATGCTAAGAAGAGGGTGGTTGGCGGCAACATGCAGTGCGTGACCCATATGGTTTATTATGAATGCACACTATGGAGACGGAGCATAAATGGTCGCGATCCTCAGCAATGAGGGATCGAGGAAGAAGAAGAAGTATAAGTTTGAAGCTCCATGGTAGACTAATGTCTAAACATGAAAAATTTCTTGGGTCTAAATTGGAATAACGCTAGATGTATAATTTTCAAATTGACACCCAAATGGCATATACCGAAAAATTTATATTTTCATAAATTATATGCCTCTTTTGTTATATGATCTCCAACACAAGTAACGTAATAATATTATTATACAGTATGTATAATTTTTTGTATGTTGATCTTGTTAAGTGGCGTTTCTAAGAACTTTCAGTGTTGCCTATGTATTTGTAGGTAGGAGTATGCGTAAGGTTTAAGCTAACGTGAGTGAGCCTTAGGCGAACGGTCATATCAGATCGCCTCCTGACTAATTCACAAGACATTTTGTCTGGACTATGTATTTATAACCGTATTCCGGAACATAACTTGACCTCAGAATCCGTAACAATTGTAGAAGGCCGATTCTGTGCGTGAGCGATAAGGCCGTATCAAAACAAGATCACAACTGTGACAAATTCTTCAATCAGAATTGATCTCCAGGTAGGTACAGTCAGCATCATAAGTAGCGAATTAAACAACGTGTCATAAGTATCTAGTATAAGTGATGTCTTTATATGTAGAACAATAGGGTAGTTGACACATGTTGAATTTTATAACTAAATCTAGTTAAATAGATAGAAAATGAGAAATTTATCACAATAAATTGGAAACTTAAAAATATATATGGCAATAATAAAAAAATACCTCAGTTTCGAAAAAAACTTTTTTTACTTTCAAATAGAAAAAAAAAATAACGGTACCATTCAATTCCTTACATTTTATTGAAAAAATATTGTATAGCACCAATATATATAAACGCAACATTTTACTGACAAAATCGCAATTTCCTTGTTTTCCATACATCGGAACGGCTTCTAAGCAGTGACACAGTGATATCACGATATGTTGCCATTTGTGTTAGAGCGTTTGCTCAGTAAAGTGGCTATGCCAGACTGACCATCATTTGTGGCTTTAAGACAATGGGTCTCATACAGACATTTGATCCTCAAAACAAACCTGATCGACTGATACCATTTAAAAAAATTGTCAACTACCCTATTATGACTTTTAAAAATACTTTCAAACGTGAATTTTAGAAATTTATCTTTATTTGGAAAAGTTATCTGAGATGTCAGATATGTACTTTTGTATAGTATGAATCTTCTCAAATGATTTTTACGTATAAGAACCTTATGTATTAAACAAAAGCCATTGTTTCTTTTATGCGAGCGGTCGGCCATTGTGTGCCATTGTGTCTGAGCGGGTGCTACGGCGCGTGCCATTGTCAGACACAATGGCACACAATGGCCGACCGCTCAACAAAAGAAACAATGGCTTTTGTTTAACAGATTACCGTCTTAGGCGTAAAAATCATTTTAAAAAGATGCAGACTATACGCACGTATTTTTACCATTATGGTTTCTACTCGCGGGCCCAGAAATCTTTATGTAGTTCAGAGACTTGAATAATACAAAACTTGAATAATGCAAGTTTACGTTACATAACATTTTTTATTTTAGTGCATTTTCACTTAATACCATTACCATTTACTTTTTTTTGAAAATCCATAAATATTTGGGTTATTTCTTCTCAGAATCACGAGGATTATCGATTAAAAAAAAAATGTGTCCCCAAAAAAATTTCAGTTCAGTAACGCATTTTCTACAAAACTGACACCCAAAATTTGTATGAAAAACTTGGCGAAACAAGAAAACAAGAAGACGTCCTTCGTAAATAATCAATATATTAGATCGAATTACACCCGTAAGTAAACGCATACGACCGAACGTCCACCATCGTACTACTAGCGACACATGGCCATTTTTGGAACCAAACATTAAAACTAAAGCGCTGTCTATGACAGCCATTGTATTCAGCCATTACCAAATTTCTACATTCAATAAAAAAACTGGGGACACTTTTTTCTTTGTCTCATTTAATAGTACTCGTGATTCTGAGTCTAAATTACCCAAAAGTTGATGATATTTGAAAAAAAAATGGTACCATTTTTTTCTAAAAACCCCAATTTAAATAATTTTATTTAAATTACTATTGTTATATCAACACTGGAACAGAAAAATACCTTCTCTTTGTTATTTTATGCGAATAAAGTGCCCAAATTAACAAAGATGACATTTATACTGATTCTCCATAGGCGATCTATTCAGTTAGCCTTTATGAATATCAGCTAAGCGTCGGCTTACACGTATGCAGTTAGTCCGGAGTGGCCATACGGGCACTTGCCTTCGTATCGCTGAAACCCAACCCGTGTCGAGATATATGCTATTACCGTGTTTTCTGTTACGGAGCATGGTCTGTTCTATATTGTTTGCTCGGAAACGCAATAGGTATATATATTGTTGTACAATGTGCAACTGTACAGCCAGCCGCAAAATTACATGGCCACTCTTTGAATTAATTCATTAATAATTTGTCTATGCAATTTTGCAACTCGTTATATCACTTTTTAATTTGTTAAAAAAAGTCATTTACATGAGATTTATATGACCGATTACATGAAGAAGGGATACCGATTCGATTTTCCCACTACAAACCAGTATGCAAAATAGGCTACTAAAATACGTAGTATATGTAGGTGGGCACTGCCCACTGTGCAGGATTGCAAAGCTATAAATATACCCAGCCCCTGCCATTCGCAGTAAAAATCAATCCCTGGTTATTGGAATTCAACAAACTAGCAATCTCGGGACATTTTATCTAAACCTTAACGATTAATTAATCTTTAAAAAAAGAAAAGCCGACTTCAAAAAGGATACAATTAAATATAAATATATATGATCTAGCAACTGACATATTTGAAGTCGGTGCCAAGCCAAATCATAAAGGCGTCATTCGGGTGTCGGTATTCTATGACTTGCTAAATAGCTATATTGAGCTTCACGCGTGCTTCTAACATCTAACGAGCATTGGCAACAGTGGTTATCGAGGCCGTCAGAAAGACGGGGGTACTTAAGTGCTAAACTAGCGCGGACGGGCTGCTATCGGGCCCGGCAGCCGATGATTTACGAGTAATCCCCGAACATTGCCGAATGCCCGGTCCGTATGACGTGCGGAGATAACTCGTAAGCCTGATAGTAAACGGCTTGCACGCTTTATCAGCTTTTTTGACTAGGACAGTGCTCGTAAAAAAGAGACACAATAATCTATTTGACGATCGCTTTAGCCTTGTGAGACCACTTTAGTTGGTCCTTCATATGAAACTGAGACTCCCAAGTTTGAACTTAGCGAATATAATTATAATTATTTATATGTTGAGAAGGTACGAATATTTTATCGTTGTAGAGTAAATACACTCATTTAAAATTACACATAACATAAGCAAGTATTTTCTTAAACTTTTTTGTGATACCCGACCCGAGGCAAAGAATGTTCTAATTAGAGAATAAACCGTACTTAAACTGGAACAAAGGTCTAATAAAAAACTTGTATGGAAGGTAAGATTAGGCGTTGCTTAGCAATAAAGGTCGAACGCTGGTGTTATTAAAATTCTTATATGTAAAAATAAACATAGGTATCATCAGTCTTGTATACAATGCATAGGTAAACTCTAGCACCCCACCGTTCTAACACCACTTATACCTCGTTTTTTGTAGCATTGACTACGCGATCATGACTTGCCTCTTTATTGAAAAACACTTTTGAAAATTAAGTCACAGCAAATATATAACAAATATAAAGCATATATGTTAATTTACATTACTTTTGTTTCATAAGTAATAATGACTATTTTTTAAGCGTTTTTAAATAAAAAGACACGTCAAGCTCGTGTAGTCTTTTCTAATGCTAAAAAAACGAGGTATAGTTTTTTGAAAATAGATAATATCTACTATATTATAAGCACTCAATTGTAGCCACAGTAAGCAAGACGCGATGATAAGCGTTATAGTAGCGTAAGTGTTGCTAAAGTATGCTAAAATTGCTATTTTGTAGATATTACCCATTGTCAAAATTATCCCGCTTCCTAAGTTACCCCATGCACCTTATCACCAACAAATAAATGAATAAATAACTAAGTAAAGCTTGTACCTACTATGGTTAGGTACTAAGAGACCAACTCTAACTACTAGAAATAAAGTAGAATTTTACTAACGTACATCCCCATTATTCTTTATGTATTTTGACAGAATTTATTTGAATTTGATAGTAGCCATTCCGTATTTAAGGTTAACCTTTGGTATGCTTAGTAGCAGATCTGCTCCACGTGTATTCAACTTAAACATAACGTTGTCTAGATTGATATTTAAATAGCAATTTTTTGACAGGAGCATACGAGAGGTTAATAGGGTGTACTGTCCTTAAAATGTTGTATGAAATTACAAGCAAATATGAGCCTTCGTGAATACGGTAACGGTGACGCGAGTTCAATGGTTTTTTCCCATCAAAAAATGCCTAACGCGCGAGAAGTTTTCACTTCAATAAAAAAAAAACTAAATAAAATTTAAACCATTGCTAAATGCAACAGATTTGTTTTTGTTTCAGGTCGTTCCGGTTTAATATATTTAATAAAACAAATCAATTCTACTTTCTAATACCACTCATTTACAGACTGTCATTTTTTTTCCAAGATGAGCCGCTAGAGGATAATGTGATTTATTGTGTAGCAAAAAATGACAAACCTACGCAAACCAGAAAAAGAAATTAATCAAATGCTATCGTAAAATATTCTTGTATGCGCGATATTAAGGTAACAAAAAACGGTGTCTCAGCGATAAGGATTTAACACCCACAGAATGATTTTTAACTCGTTGGCATATGCCGATAATGTTTATGTTTAGTACCACTGTATATATCTTGTATGTAAATAAATGTTTAATGAAAAAAATTGAAGATTTGCTGTTGATAATAATGTACATACATTATTATCAAAACTCTTTATTGTACAAAACACACATATGGCACACAATATAATAATAATATAATTGATTTGAAATATACAGTGGATTCCGTTTATTATGACTCCGCTTATACTGACCAACCGCGTAATATGACGTAATTACTGTGCGAAGTTTGGTTATCATATAAAATTATTTGTGACCAAGTCGGAT
Organism: Cydia strobilella; assembly: GCF_947568885.1. Lineage (NCBI taxonomy): Eukaryota > Metazoa > Arthropoda > Insecta > Lepidoptera > Tortricidae > Cydia > Cydia strobilella. Next base: position 8,322,484 of record NC_086052.1, read on the forward strand.
AAGATGACTTCGCTTATAGTGACAAATCTCTTGACCTATAAATCCCATTTACGTGAAATTATGTTCGGTTATACTGACTGGTTTTCGTAGCCGTCCCCATATCTTCCCTACGTTTAATAAAAATGTATAAATTAATTTTAAGACCGGATTGACAATGAAGTGATTCATTCATTTCAGTTGGTGTAAAATTGGTAATTTTGAAAAATAACGTCTAGCGGCGGGCATAGTTCTGTTAATTTATATGATCAAGGACGTCCGCTAGCTGCTGGCGCGTGTGCACGGAGCGGGCGCACGCACGCGGGTGCCATTGTAGGTAAAATCCGTCGCACGCGTGCGCGCCATTTAGCTTTGCTCATACTATTTTACCTTAACCCGCTCGCCCGCTCCGTGCACCCGTGCCAGATAGCGGATGCCCTAAAGGCCAAAGGTACACCGTATACTCATTCTCATTCTTACAGATCTCGCCCCAACTTCATTCCAGTACAGTCCCAGAGCAGTACGCAAAACAATAACAGTTTATTTATATTTGCACGGCTAAGTCTTGCGTGAAAGCTCATTAAGCGGACAAAGATTTTGATTATTAACTCGCACCTCGCCCTTTGTTATTATTTGCAAAGCTGGGGCTTTGAAAAACCTGTAATGTGTTTTTAACGATTTCTTTTCCAATGGAAAAGTTTCACGGGAAACTTGGTTGAGATATGGACTAGTTATAATAAAGACAGTTATTGCCCATAGCCGAATATTTATAGTCCATCGCTTTTATCAAATAGTCTAGTAGGTACATTTTAGATTTCATCAATTCTTAACAGTCCTTATACCCTGGCGGATGCTGCCGCTGCGTGTATCTCATTTCATTGAATTGTCGTAGGGTATACCCGGGGGTATGTCCGTAAACTACATCAAAAAGAGAGGTATGGGCACTGCATTGACCAAATGTTGACTTCAGCTCCACGCACGCCTCACAAAAATCCGGAACACCATTTTTCCGTGTCCCGTCCCTTTTTAAGTGTGTGTGTGCGTATATCAGCCTTGTAGGACGTGGCTTTTATGTGGCTGTCCTCGGTCTGGCCGCGCTCGGGGTCCGTCATGACCCACGCGATGAGCGCCACGGCGACCGCCCCCAGGAACGGGGTCACTCGGAGACCCCAGCGCCAGTTTGTGTGTGTGTGTGTGTGTGTGTGTGTGTGTGTGTGTGTGTGTGTGTGTGTACACGGAATAGAAACTGACACTTAATTAACAAATCAGACTAAAGGGGCCCACGGACTATCAGTCCGCCGGACGATATATCGGCCTGTCAGTTAGAACAAAGATTTGACAGTTCCGAACAAGTGGGCCCCTTTGACATAATAAAAAATTTGATCATTTCTAGATACACATTGGCAAATCGTAGAGTTTCTATAGTGTGAATAGGGTGTCAGTCCCACTCATACGGTGGCTGGGTTTACTGTGGTTAATTCGCGCCGTACCACATTGTAGACTTGGCATTTAAAACGGACTACTTACCTGAGTTATTTAGATTGAGTGTCCTTTGTATTTATTTGTCTCTGCTTAAAATTATTATTACTTCCAGGTCCCGGGTATGGTATGAAGTCCAGTAAATACATAATAATAAAAGAGGAAACAGTTATTGGAGCGGAATCTAAACGTCGTTGTGAAAACTGAGGTGAGGTTCGGAAGTAAATAAGTAGTTGGTAACGTTACTATAACTCTATAACTCTCTTCCTTAAGATAAAGGTCCTTTCTCAATTACGCTGCTCTAAATCCCAACAAGATTTCATTTTTGCTGAAACTTACCCACGTTACGTACCTATGATTGTGGGTACCACCTAACTACCTACACCTTCCAACTAGGGAATAAATAAATTATCTTATGGATTATTTTTTGTTTTGTGTATTTCAGTTTATTACCTACACCTTTTTATAAAAAAAAACCGGCCACCATTACGCTAAAGAACAGCAAGAAAATCAAGTTTGTTGTATGGGAGAAATATTTGTTGTTATAGTGGCAACAGAAATACATCATCTGTGAAAATTTCAACTGTCTAGCTATCACGGTTCGTGAGATACAGCCTAGTGACAGACGGACAGACGAACAGACAGACAGACAAACAGACAGACAGACAGACAGACAGACAGACAGACAGACAGACAGACAGACCGACAGACAGACAGACAGCGGAGTCTTAGTAATAGGGTCCCGTTTTTACCCTTAGAGTACGGAACCCTAAGAATAGCGTGATAAGATATAAAGATCAAATTTTACAAAACATTAGGCTTATTTTATAACTGTATTGTAAACAATGTGAGGTGTGCAATAAAAATTGTATTGTATTGTAAGTTTGTAATCGAGAAGAAAAGGTCATTAGTTACCCAACAAATCTCTCGTTTATCGACCGGTAACTTCGTGAACCTTATTACCTTAGTAAAGTGAAGCGTGTTTAAAGAGGGCGAACCTGGTCTCAAGTCTTATGTTCTACTTAACAGTTAAAATGTATAGGTAGGTACATAGACTGAAATGCGATACGATAAAATAAAATAAATAATAAGTTAAGTACTCCAGAAAATACAGAGTAGATAGCCACGGGCAGTACCTAGTCGTAAACCTGCCCTTACCTTCCCAGATTTTACTGAGAGCCCGCGTAGCAGGTGACGGCCATTTCGGACTTATTTATCGTTATGGTTGGGGAGCAAAAGAGGGGATTTTAGGGATTACTCGAGCGCGTCAGATTAAGATAGGGGGGATACCTTGCATCCTGTTGAGTACCTCTACCAAGTATGCGTCCTTGAAACCTAGCCGGGAGTCCAGGACAGCCCATCAGAATAGTAAAAAAAAAATGGCCACCTTGAAATACTCGAGGGCGTCAGAATAAGATGGATGGACTACGTGGTAAATAGTGCCCATTTCAATAATCTGACGATTTCAGCGATCCGTAGGCGTGGCAGGGTCACAGTTGCAAAAAAAAACGCGACCTTGATCTACTCGAGCGCGTTCGATTTTTATTTTAGTTTGAAGGGAATAATGCAAGAATAATCAAATAAAAAAAAAATGGCCTATTTGCGCAAGCCGGAGTGTAAAAATTAGGCGCCCAGCTCTTTTTCCCTTAAACTTTTTCGCTATCTCTGACTCCTATTTGTAAATTAAGCTCACTTATAGATTTATCTAGGTTAAGTTTAACTTACGGGTGTAAAATTTAATTGTTGTTTATATTTTCAGTTGTTGCAATATTTTTTCTTGCTCTCTCTCTCACACCGTCTCCACCGTCTCCCTTCGTTGCCATTATTTTAATAATACATACGCTTTAACGAACTAAATAAAAAAAATGTTAATAACAGGGGAGCCCAAGATGCTAACTTTGAAGTAACTCGAGCTTAAAGAAAATCGACATTAACCAACATTTATTCAGAAATCTTCAAACTGTGATATCTCTTGAACCCGTTGGTCGGTTTTGATCTTCTTGGCGGGATTCTACGCAGTTTTTTGGCACAAATAAGTTTAAAAATAAAAATATTTAGACAAGAATTTTTCAAATTCTTGAAACATGAAAAAAATAATAATTCAGCAGTCAGATTAAGGTTTCACATAACTGGGAAATACATAACTATGATCAGGCCCTCAAGGCAAGCGATGCAGTGGAAGGCTACACTCACCCTGGAACGAGGTCATCATAAAAATAGCTGGACGAAACTTGCATCAAACCGCACTAGACCGATCAAAATGGAAAGACTTGGAAGAGGCTTTCACCTGTTTTTTTTTTACAGAGTGGGAATGCACTTACGCACGGTGTGTGGGACTCGCCGCTCCTTTTCCCTCTTTTGCCGAGAGGGGGGGAGTATTTGGCCCTACCCACTAAACCCACTCCGGCGTTTCACCCTCTTTGCCGTTCGTGAGGGCGCACTGGGATCGATAACATTCCACCACGGACGGGAAGAGGCCTTCACCTGAGAGGGGTTCTGTTACATACAAATTATTTCCTAAATATTTATAAGCAACGAACAATCCAAAAACTAGTATTTAAGCAAAAAACTAAAATTGACTTACAAACTATCATAAAGTAAGAAATCGTTATCTGTAACAATTTAGCGGGAAATAAAAGGCTCTTTATTTTTATAACTGGGACATCAATCTAGACCTCTGTGTCTGAGCATTTTATTGCACCTTTGTTACTCTGCCATTTGCTTACGCATCGCTGAAATCGTCAGATTATTGAAACAGACACTTTTGTAGGGCCCATTTAACAACCCCTTTGAATATCTGATGCGCTCGAGTATTTTTTTTTCTTTAAATTTTTTACCCTTGCGTATGACCACCCCGACCATGTAAACCGGAAGATTAACATACCCTCGTTATCAGAGATGTATTGCGCGATAGACACTACCAATATCTGACACGCTCGAGTAACTACACATGGTGTTTTTTATATTAAAAAAATCTGTAGACGCTTTCCTGCTCGCTAAATTGTTGCATTATATCAAAGAGAATTAAGAAGACATAGAGTGCTCACTCCATACATCTGTTTTGTTTACAAAAAGACTATTATTTTCGTAGTCTAAATCTAAATGTAGCGTCAAGTAGCGGATCTCTCAGTACTGCTACTCGAGAATAGATGTCGCGGCAAACGGAAAGTTTAATGCTCAACGATTTTCAGCTAATATTATAACCGCTTATAGCCGAATTAACCGTAACTCTATTTTCAACTCCTTCTGCTTATATTATTAGTAAATTGTTGAGCAATACACTTTTCGTCAGTCGCGACTCATGTGACATCTAGTAGTACTGATAGTTCCGCTACTTGACGCTAGATGTAGACTACGAAAATAATAGTCTTTTTGGTAACAAAACCGAGGTACAGAGTGAGCACTCTAGGTCTTCTTAATTATCTTTGATTATATTTTCTTTAATGTGCCATATCTAAATTCAAATATATAGAAATATCTAGGACTAAAAACTAATCTTGCTTGCTACTCAGATATGAATTTTTCCGAGTAAAGTTGGCGAGTTTTCAATATCCAATGTCAATGCAATGTTTTATGCTACGAGTCACATGACTGATTCTACTCTAATCTATTAAGCTAAGAAGTATGACCTTTATTTCACGTAAAGTACGTACTATTAGTAATAATATTATCATGAAGGCAACTTTATATGAATTGAAAGTTAATCTCAGTTCAAGACTTGCTCCAAGTATCTAAGTCGCAATATGAAGCATAATGTGCCCTGACGCGCACGTGAAAGGTGTTTTATTAAGCTAAGTCAATTCCGAGCGGGAAAACATATGGTGGCCCATATTTCACCCTAAATAACGCTCATTTTCCTCTACAGCCGAAAGCGCAAATGGGAAAAATTTCAATTATGCCCAAAATGGAAAATGGTGCCATGATTGTGCCATAAATATCCCTTAATTTTTTAACTTTTATTAAATGTTTTGTCTTTGTAGGAAGTCGTTATTTTTATGAGATGGTAATTTTATGGCAGGGAGCAAAGTAGCTGCGTTAATAGGTGTTGGTTTTTCTTTACCATTTGGCATAGTAGGTCCTGTTATTTCCATTCCGCTATTGTTGGGTCCCACAACATACTAAAAAGCTAGTTCATTGGGCTTAGCAGAATAAAATACTAGGACCAATATGAATGATTTCATCCGAGGAAATTCATCCACTGGAATTCAAGATGGCGGACCTTTTCTGTGACCATATTATATAATATTTGGTTGTTATTTTCATGAGAAGGAAAATAAATATTAGAAAATGTCCTTATTTTCTTAATATTTGGCCGCCATCTTTAATTTCTTGAATGGCATTTTTTTTTCGATTACGGTGTTAATACGAATTGATTGATACCCTCCAATCACTCAAATCAGTGCAGCCGTTTTGTGTCTATAATTTTTTAAAATTTTGCAGCCGCCATTTTGGAAAAGGCCCGCCATCTTGAATTCCAGTGGAGGAAATTTGTGTTTCCTCAGATGAAATCTTTCATATTTGTCCCTAGTATCACTGGGCAAAGCGGTTTTGCTTTCTGCATAAAATGCAGCTTCCGATGTTAATACTGCCGTAAGTCCTATTCTGGTTGCTGGTATCTGGACTTCCGTTATTTCCATTCTTATACTAAAAAGGTAATTAACTAACTTCACGCAAGTCTAGAATACGGATGGTTGCGTCTTTTTATTACACACGCAACTACAGTAGTTAGTGTTCGTTTCTTCGGGTTTAGGCTTTATATAAAGTCCTGAACTTTACATACATTTAAATAATGTAAGTATACATTTTTATTTGCGAAGAAAAGGTGATAATGAAATCAATAGTTTACCAATTAAGTACTTAACCTTTGTAATACAATAGATGTGACATTAATGTCCAAACAAATGACTTTAGCGCAAATGCCATACGATGCCATAAGAGAACGATAAAGGTTAATGTAGGTAAGTTTATTTGATTCTTTGCAGTCTATTACCCTTATTTTTTTAAAGCAAGTATAACCATAATGTTGCTTCACGCATGCGTCAGTGAGGGACAGAACATACAGAATGCGACGAAAATAAAAACACGTTTTATAATTGCTGACAACATACCAAATATAACCTACGTAATTAAGTAAAGTTCGTTGGCAGGGAACGACAAGAAGCCCGTTTTGACACGGCAATTGGGACGTTTTTGGGCATAAATGAAACGTGAGTCTTTCTTTGACAAGGACAAACAATAACAGTATTTTCTCAGCTAATCCCTAATAAATAATTAGAGATGCTCTTTTCAAGTCAATAAGAGTCTTAAGACCTGATTTCGCCCGGTAGATTATTTATTGCAAGCCACACTCAGCTCACAGGGAACGTTGGTATCTACTAATACAACGTGGTGTAAACTAGTGTACAATATCTTCGTGTTATCGGCTGTCGTCGGCATTTGGCGTTGAGTCAGTAGGTCATCAATCAAGCGGCGAAGAACACGGGAGCGACGGACTATAGATCCTGTCTGTGCCGTAACCGACGCCTGCAAAATATATTATGAAAGGTTGTAAAACTTATGTTGACATTTGATAACAAAATTTTGTACTACATGTTCATAGTTTTATTTGCAAAAATAGAATAAAATATGTATTATACATATATTATATGTATAGGTCAACAATAGCAAAATTTAAAATGTTATTATGCGAGTAGATCTCAAGGGCTCTTTTATAAGTCATTAAACATTTGAGTTTATACACAGACTCAATAGTTATCTCTGTATCATCTGTTTTAGATGAGAAACGTCTTTAACACGGGTCAACGTGGGTCACTTGCAAAAACAAAATGGAAAACAAACAAAACGTAAGTCGTATTCGGTTAATTCCGAATAATTTAGAATGATGGAAAATTCTGAAAATGAACTCTAATACATATGACGCAATTATGGGTTGAATTATTCAACATTCTGAATGTACCTTACCTATGTAGGTACTTCAATATTGCGTCTTGATATATACGCGTTTCATAGATTCATGGATGCAATAAAAAAGTTACTAAGTTTTGACATAATCGGACCCTAATCAGTGTTAGAAGTGTCAAAACAATTATAAACTTCTCCCTAAACTCGCTGTCAAGATACAAGATCTTGATTCAAACTACGCTTAAAATTTTAAACAGCTAAAGGTAAAAACTAATGTTAAGAAGATTATACACATTAGACTCAAAATAATTTTTATACCATCTACAAAAGTTAAAATTCAAGGCGGTTCAAACCCCGGCTTGTACCAAAGAGTTTCTCATTTGATATTTACCAATCGCTTTTTGGTGCATGAAAACATGGTAAGGAAACGGGACTAGTCCTAATAAGGCCCTGGTTCAATTCTTGGGATTCGGTTGCTGAGTGGACCTCAGGCTCTCCATGTGAGCCGTAGCAAAAATGTCGCGACAAAGCTAGGAGGATGATGATGAGTTGAAATAAAATAAAACCCACAACTGACAGAGAAGTTTCAAATTGCGGTTGTTCCTACAGATAAGGTCACAGGCTCGACCTATAGAGCCGAATTATAACAACACAATTACGTAAGCCGCTTAGGGGTTGTCTAGTTAGCTAAATCTGTGATTGTTAGGTGGACTTACTTACTTATGGACTGTAGGAACTTCCGTAACTGCTCTGCTCCCGATTTTAGGAAACGGAAATTGCTAGTTGGGTGTATTCTGCTTGTTAACAATGTTAACTTGTTATGTACTTGTTATAAATATATATTCACTTTTTTATCCTTTTGTTAACCATGCTACAACATTAGAAACTAATAGCCACATATATGACCCGACTAAAAACCAAAAGGGTTTGACCTTCCTAGTAAAATCTGGTGCCGCGTGAACAGACTGAGAACCGAACATGGCCGCTGCAATTCAGCCACACACAAATAGGGATGGACAGTTTCCCCACTTTGCGAATGCGGAGAGGAAGAGCAGACCACAGAACATATTTTTAAACGCTGCCCACTCCACTCATACCCTGGGCCTGCTGAGGATCTGAACACCGTGACACCTGACTTGGTTGCTTGGCTTGGCAACCTCAAGGCTACACTTTGATTGCCCTTAATGTATATATGCCATACGATTAAATAAATAAATTAAAAAGTAATAAAAAAACATGTTGGATGAAAATTAAGTCTAGTCCTTTTTGCAACGATTAGAGGAAGAATTGTCGAAGGAAGAAGAATATCGTGACTTAGAAATCTGCGCTAATGGTTTAGAAAAACCACACAGTCCTTTTCAAAGTTGCTGTGTCAATGCCGAAGGTTCAGATTGCTATGATGATTGGCAAACTGCGGTAGCAGACGGCACCAGAAGAAGATAAAAGAGGGATCTGTGTTTGACCTCATAACTACTTAACGGTTAAACAGGGTATTATGATAATAATATATTATGATGTTAGATTTATTTTTATCTGCAACTGAACCTGAATTAATTAAATTTCGCCAATACGTTACAAAAAGTATATAACAATTTCAACAATTCAGAAAGACAATCAAAACAAACATTCAAAAGGATTGAAATCGGCAATGTCCTATCGAATTGATATTAACTAGTCGATACCGAAGAAATATCGGTGGGTATTGTCGCCCGCGTATAGTGGCCGGGTGATAAATATCGCAATGAATCGTAATCGGAGTCCTCTGTTGACAAATGTTTGGACGGCTACGCTACGTTTGCAAAGGAGACTTAGCGGGTTTCTTATCGTGAAAAATTGAACGGGTCCGATTTTAATCTTGGATAATTTTGGTTTGTGTCGTCTTTAAATTAGCGGTTTCAAATTATCTCAGATAATGTGCTATGCTGCATGAGGAGGTACCTAACTAGGTACATACCTACATAGTACAATTTTTTTTATAAAAGAGAAACTACCACACCGCAGAATAGCCAGGGCAGAGGCAGACCAAAAAAGAGATGGCGGGATGACCTCGAGGCTTTTTGCAGCGACTGGCGGGAGCATGCACCAAGCCGTGATGAGTGACGGAAGAAAGGGGAGGCCTTTGCCCAGCAGTGAGAAACAAGATAGGCTATAAAAAAAGGAAAACTAGGAAAATTCCCTTAATGGAAAGATTCGCACGCTTCTGGTAAGCCTCCGTAGCTTAGTTGGTAACAGCGATTAGACCGGTGTTCCAAGAGGTCGAAAATTCGAATATTACGGGTGGTGAATTTTTCAATTTTTTCTTGAATAAAAAAATTGTAGTATTGCTTGCAGACGTTTTTGCTTGATAAAAATAAATTAACATACTTAGTCACCGAAAAGTATGTACAAAGTTAGTTAGATCCGACTTTAGCGAGATTAGGTTATCTCTTGTTAGATTTTAAAGTGGTATTCTGTACACGCAAAGGAACTGAATAGTTCCGTCTCATATCTCGGCAAAAATACTTGTGTCTAAACTAGGGTTGTTGTTACCTTACGTAATATGTATATATTTTTTACTACAAGTCGCCACGTAACTAGTTATGTCACATTGTGGTCCATTTTAATGATTTTTTTTATCAAACATTCAAATGTTCGTTTTTGTGATATGACCTATTTTATTTAAATGTAGAAGCCATACGAGTAATATAGACTATCTTTAATCAAATTTATATTGATTAAGTCAATATACTGTTTAGGTATCCCTTCGTTTGGCAAATTCTCTCAGCGGGAATGAGAAATTGAAATTGACAGATTTAGCTCCATGTTTTTGGTTGGGGACTGAAAATCAGTAATTTCGCTGAGACACCCATCTCACCCTCACATTTTGTGTTGTGATGTAATCTGTTTATGTTAGTAAATAACTATATTTTTATTTATTTATCCCATCAACAATAACCCTAAAGCCATATTTTTGCAACGGTTACAATATCATTCAATAAGTGCAATGTAAAATCCGATTGCGACATCCCTACAACAGTCTAAGATTCGCCACAGAGCTTCAATAAAGTCGACGTCTCAAAAGCAATTTAATCAGCTTTGTTCTTTATAAATAAGCGACCCGTGGCAAACTCCACGAATTTCCGTAGCAGTAGAAATTTAGAGCCACATTCTCGCATGTGCATTGGACGTGTCAAAATTATACTGAATACGCGTTTTTTCGGTAAGTATGCGTGATAAAATGTGTCTAAATTATATGATTGACTTACATAATAATAAGAAACTGTGATAGGTAATTATTTTATCTTGTTGGTCGGTTTTGCGGGCACAGTGATGCATACATATCAAATTCTTGTTTGCTTCACGAATATTAATTCATTTAATCGAATTTAACCGCCGTGAACGCTGCTCGCACTAATAGTGCTTGAGAAAGGAGACCTAGGCTCTCCGAAATATGTCGCGCGAGTGACTAACACAAGTGAGTCTAAACCGTGAAATTATTTAATGTTAATTCATTTAAGTCTTAATAAATTTTTAAAAAGCAGAAACTTCTTCGAAATTAATTTAAAAGTGGAAAAAGTACTCACCCAAGGCAGTAAGTTTTTCCACTTTTAAATTAATTTAAGTCTTATCTTTACATTTGTGACTTACGAGTACATGACAATACGACAAAGCGCAGCGTGTCACCATAATATGGTACCTATTATCTTTTGATTATACGAGACGTGATAGTGACGACAGGCACTCGTAGATTTATATTATACTAGTACAGTTACAATTATCTTCTTGTGTATTCGCTGTTCCGGTTTCATGCCGCGTAGTAGGTACGGTCGAGTTCACATCGGTGAGATTAGAGATCGCATGTGCATGTAATCAATGTTTCACAATTGAGAAAGTTTCCGCTGAAACGATTTAATTGAATCGGTTAACAATGAGAATGAGATTGCATACTTTTAATGAAGCATGTTTTTTTGACAAAATGCTTTATTTTTATATATTGAGTTAGACCAAGCTTACTTGGCTTCGATTTTGATAGCACTGTGCAAGTGTTATTTTAAACTTTATCATTTCATAGAAGTTTGACGGTTAAAACAACACTTGCACAGTCTGTGCACTTGCACAATTGCTGCCAACTTAGCTTGGTTTAACTCTGGTGGCATTCATTAGTTAGGACGGAAAGTTGGGTTATGGGCTTATGAGGTGATATTTCTCGTTCGCGGTTTATGAATATTTTGAGCATGACACAGTGGTCTCGAAAAAAAGTTTATATTAAGTTCTGGGTTTAGCTAGACGTCAAAATCCATTCATTGTTATTTTTTTCAGCTCTGCATTCGATAGACCCAAACCGATTGTTTTGTATTTTTGGCATCTTTCTCCTAATATTTAATTTTGTTCTAAATAAAATAAGCTAACTTTATTCCTGAATCTTATGAACAACATGTTAGTTTGTGGAATGCTTTGCCGTTCTATCTAAGATGCGCGAAATCTCTTCCTATATTTAAAAGTCTTTTAAAATCATACCTTTACCCTTTAACTTGCCTTTATATGTATGTTATATGGGTCTCTATTGTTTCCCATATAGTTTTAAGTCATAACGTATTGTTTGTCCACATTTTCGTTAGTCATAATTTCTTCTTCTTCTTCTTCATGTGTTAGGGGCTATATAAGGCTCCAAAGCCTATCACTGCGACCATCTCTGATCTATTGTGATCGCCACCTACTACAACTCTCGATCCAAACCTGCAACTTTAAACAACTGCAGGATCTTTTTGATTTCGAGAGACTTAAACTCCTCCGGGCGCAATATATGTCCACCCAGGATTAAGTCACGAGTACGCATTAGGCAGGGGCGTCTCCTCTGCCTCCATACAGAGTCTGCACCGCCCCATGTCACGTTTCCCCATAGTGTGCATGTGCTTATTTAGGCCGCAGTGCCCGGTAAGCACCCTTACTAAGTTGCGCAGTTGGTTCCTTAGACAGCGCTAAGGCGTTCGAAGACGCCTTTTTGCTAAAGGCCTTGATAAGCGCATTGGAATGGTTCAAACCTGGTTTTTCCCTCCAGAGTTGAATGGTTTTGTAGTGACAGTAGGTCTTTAGGGTGAGCCACGTTAGGCTTCTGGGAATACCACAAAACGGCTCAGTACTGTAGTTCTTCCCCTTAGCCCCTGCTCGCGCGAGTTCGTCGGCCTTTTCGTTTCCAACGATACCCGCATGCCATAATTTGGTTTTTCTCAGAAACGCGTAACATTTCAGGATTGCAATAAAACAAACTTAACCTAACCTATCTATAGGATAAGCTGAGGAAAATCCTGAAAAGTTAACGGTTTCAGAATTATGACATTATGACTTTCAATAATTATCTCAAACAAAGGGACCCCATATTATATATTTGTTATACATATTTGTAAAATTCCTGAAATATTTCATGCATTTCTAAAAGTTTTTGATGCGTGAAGTGATACTGTTCTAACATATGGTGTAAAATTAAATATATTAACATAACATTGCACTTGAAAAAAAGAAAAGAAGATATACATATTTCTTATGTTCCGAAAATTATCGAATATGTTTACTGTACCTACATAGTTCATCTAAAGGTGACTGTCCGTTTGTAACTGCCGCTGCACTGCAGTTGCGACGTTACGCGGTGCCGCATTACTGTAGCAGCACGACTGCGGCTGTTGCGGCGTGCAGTCGCGACAGCGTTCGTTGATGGCTTGTCAATGTCGAGTCATATAATGTCAGACGTACAAATAAAATACTAATTTACTTTTGTATTTTTACGTGAAGAAGCGAGTGACGATAATGCTACATGCTACATGAAAAAGAAGACCAGTTTGCCTTTCTACAATAGTCAGAGTCCGACGAAGGCAGCTACGCAATATTAATAAAAAATCTGATATTTAATGGTGATCCTTTATTCAGATAATATTGCCGATTAAATGAAAAGCAATTCAACATTGAATGAGACTTAATAATTGACGAAATACAATCAAATTACTCAAATAAAATTAATGCAGAGGAAAAATTATTCTTAACATTAAGGTAAGTTCACAATGTGAAATTTTCTTCCTCATCCTCTTGCCTAAATGCGTGACCACCGCACACAGCAATCCGACGGAAACGGGACTCATGAAGTTCGTGATATATACGGAGGAAGTGCGCACTTGATCCACCTGCATCACGTATAGGTACTCGGCCGTCAGAAAATTGCGGCTGGATTTAGAAGTCTGTAATAAACGTCCCCTCAAAACCATGCCAAGTAGGCTCTTTTAGCAGGCCTTTTATTGATTTCTGCAAAGTGATTCGTGGGTTCTGGAGATGACGATGCGACACGTAAGAATAAAATTATCCAATGGTGGGCAGGCAGTCGTTCGGTGTTAGCAAAATATTACAGATTTATCTTTCTAAGTACCATATTAAGCCAATTTTACTTTCCTTAGGTACCAAACAGTGAAGTATGATGAATAAAATAATTTATAATTTACACTTCATATTGTCCAGTTGCAGGTGTGAATGGGCGACGGCACTCTATGATATGACCGCACCATCCATATAAAACTTGACGGGCGAGACAAGAAATCCTTTATGATGAAAGATATTTCCCTCGCCTTGGCCGATAGAAAGAACTTTAAATAAATTAATTTGAATAATAAATGGTTTCCTCGTGTTGGTGTGAAGAATTACGTGTTGCACTGTAACACAGTTTGTTTAACCCTCATGCCTTGAGACCTCCGCAACTGTCAATATTCTAAATTTTAAACCATTCGCTTCTCTCGTGGTTCAATTTTGTATCGTTTCGTATGTTTGTATATCAATATGTTACCATGAGGTATTAAATAACATATTTGCCCCTTGTAATAAAAATAAATGATTGCTTCTTTTATTTAGCTCAGGAATGGCTTTGCAATGACAAAATGAGAAATTGTCACCATAAACGACATTATATAATATGATATATTACAATACAATTACAGTTGCCAGGAATATTCGGCAACTATTCGGTATTTGGCCACTTTGCCGGATATTCGGTATTCTATTTGCCTCTCTATCGCTCGTGCCCTGTCGAGCTTATAGCTATCCTCGCAAAACTACGAAAAAATAAAAGAACAGTTTATTTAATGAATCTATAAATAATATCGTCGTATTATTTGAATCCCTAAATCAATAATCTCAAAATACGCTAAATTTGTGAAAGCTGATTCCACAAATCTGCCTTAAGTTATATACCTTATTTTTATTGGATGTATATAATGTACAAATTTCTAGAGAAGGCGGAGAATGTAAAGTTATAGCAAGAATAGTGCCTGGGCGTGGGCATAGATTTAATAATAAACTATACAATTATTTTCTGGATCAACAAGAGTAGAACCTAAATCAACTTCAACTGAATGCTACTAAACAAAGCCCTCAATGTCAACCTTACGTGCAGAACATGTTGAACATATAATGTATACACTTTTTTGGGAAACAGGTTTTTCGTAAATTAATAAAAAAGTAAAAAATAAGACATGTTTTATTTTTCACAACTCTTTATTAACTTTAGTTTTGTCCGCCATGATCGTGATATCAGCAGCTTGAGCCTTGAACTGCAACTTGTAGGTACCTGGAAATTAGAAATTATCTTTTCAGTTTCATGTTGTATTTTGAATATAACTATGTATTTTTGTATGTATATGATTTATTGCTTGCAAGATGGTTATAAGTTACATATATGTATGTCTGTTTGTTGAATTTAACTTCAAATCAGTAAAACGGAGCTAGTAGCGGACAAGCTGTGTTAAACGGTTTGTCTTTAGATATTCTGGCCACCTCATCACAGAAAATAAATAGGTAATAGTGACCCGACCACCAAAATGGACTTTTAAATATTCGTAGTAAAATAATATTAATTTTATACTTACATCGACGTGATCCTGACAGCAATATTGTGTGTAACACTTGAAGTATTTACTTCACGACAACACTGTCTTTCACGTAGGTCTTCGCGGACTATAATTTTTGTAAATCATTCCCACAAGTGGAAACAAGGTTTTTGATATATTAAGCAAGCAAAATCTACTGTTTAGGTATTAAAAATTATAAATCAAATCGTAAGAAACTAGCGGTTTAACTGAATTTTTATATTATGACAATTGATGACAATGACATCTTTGACAATTACGTGAGTGACGGATTTATTTACTATGGTTCGATAACTTTTACTATACGATGACATTATTATATTCAGCCTCGCGAGAAGGTCAAACTAAGGTCATCAGTATATTTGTTGAAATATCTTCAATCCTCGATTATTATATCGCAGCAAATGTCGGAAACTGTTTAAAAACCTAATATCTCGAAATGGTTTTCGAAATAGAACATTAAAAAAAAATGAACAATCCTAATTAGAGATTGGATTTTGCAAGTAGTGAGTGAGAAGTGCGACTGTGTGCACGTTTTCCCCCGCAAAAAATGGCAGAACGATTTGTACGGTAAGATATCGCTTGGGCTCCTCCCTTCCGACGTGTCGGAAGCCGGTGTTGCTCGAAGGGTTTGCCAGACTATAGTTAACTTCCGAATTTGACACTCTCTTTTTCGGACCTATCATTCTAGTTTCCTAACTGGCTCTGTGATACTCGTATGGCTCAATATAGATTAGCAAAAAAGTTTACAGTAGTACTATAGTCGCCATCAGATATGTCGGAGCGACCGAGGTGCTAAATATATCTGAACATGTACTCTAGCGCCTTGACAATAAAGGCGTGTTCAGATATTTGTGAGCTCCTTGGCCGCCCCGATATATCTGCGATATATGGCGACGGTACCATCGGGGTTGTTTATCCGTGGGTGTAATAACTCCTTAGAACGTAGTGGTTATATCCTCTTTGCTTAAAACTACTAATATCTGTGATCAAAGACAATTCAGTGCAGGTGACAGATTCGACGTGCGGTCTGCAGCCGCAGTTGCAATAATACACCAAATACGCAAAAATGGCCATGCTACGTGCAGTCGGTCTTGTCATTCATTTTACTATGCAAATTGACAATAACACCGACGTGTCGGAGCAGTAGTGCAGCTGCGGTCGGGAAAACGTTAAAATCACCATATTACGTGCAGTCGATATCGTCATTCATTTTACTATGGAAATTGACAATAACACCGACGCGTTCAGGCCGCTGCAGTAGTGTTGGAGCAGTAACGCAGCTGCGGTTGAAAATGGACAGTCACCTTAAAACAAGTTTTCACACATAACCAAGTCCGTATACGAATCCCAACACTAGAAGCTGCTAACCCCAAGTCGACATTGACGCGCGTATTCTGACAAACAATCAATCCAAAGTTTGATAGACGGCACGTACTCAGTTCGTTATCTCGTTCGGACGCGCTGCACCCGCACTGCGCGCGGCCGTATTCTGATGCAACGTTCGGTAACGTCGAGGACATTTAACGTTTTAAGATTTTAAAATGTTCTTTTTTAAGAAGATCGAGACGTACGGGAACTCGAAACAGTGGCTAGAGAAGAAGAACCGAATGGTGATTACTCCGCCTACATGAACCAGGCTCTTTATGCCGGGGCCACACCGAAACCGCGGGGAGGAAACGCCGTTGATTATCGCGATAATCCTGGTGTGGCCGTATGAAAAACGTCCAATTAACGCGAAATCCATAGATTTAGAATATTAAATTACAATTTATAAATTATTCTACACTAATCTATACGAATTTATATTATGATCGACAAGTAGAAAAATAATCATTAGATTATAAACAACTGTCAAGGAATATACAATATATTATACAACTTTAAAACCATTATTACCAATCAATTAACTAACAACATTATTAACATTGACAAATAATATTTAAAAAAACGTCAACTATGACTAGACTTCGAAATCTCACAATGATCGTCAAATTCAAAAAACAAGTCAATAAAAAATGAAAAAAATAAATAAAAAAATATAATAAAAAAAGTGTGTGTGTAATCTTTACGCGCGATTGAAGTAAAACTTCTTTGACGATGACGTTTATCGCTATGTTGGCACTTCGACGTGTGTCCTATTGTGCGTGTGTCACTACTTAGCGTCAGAAAAAAAAAACTGAGACCTTCTAGTCGCGCCTAAAGAAGTTTTACTTCAATACGTATAAAAATGGATTAAGTACATACTTTTCGAATTGTTGCTGCTCAACTAAGGTATCGTTAAGGCATGGTCTAAATACCCGCTGGAGAATCAAAATATCAGCAGGACAAAATTGAATTGCGATTTGACTGAGCACTACCAATAAAACTGCCGTTACTGGTTTCGTGCAATAAAGTATTTATTACTTATTTATAAAACTCCATATTTAAATATTCTCTTACTACTTATGTGGATCAATTGGACACACTTCCATTAAATAGGCTCCGGGTAAGTACAAAGATGTAGATGACATCACGTATGATATTCCTACTTATTCTATACTTTTACTCGTGTTATTCAGAGATTGCCTATATGCTTGGGGTGGTCATTACCTAAGTATTCCCAAAAACCATAACCTTTCTATTGTTATTAGTAACTTAATTGTGCATTTATGATAATGCAAACACTTAAAGGAAAATACTCATCTATTCTGTTTAACTACTTATGTATATCGAGTGATGTCAGTACCAGCAATACCATTGTACACATTTACAATTCTGCATCCACAGGAAGAGGCGACTCCACGTTATTGCCGAGAGTAAAAAGCAGCACCGCAATACGCAGAGCAATACACTATTCCCATCGACACAATACCGGCGCAATCTCGTTTCGATTCCAGAATAGATAGGGCCCTGGATATATTCGATGCAGCACCTGCTCGCCAACTTGCTAACTTCGATGCACAAGTTTGCTTAAAGTATTACGAAATTTCGAGCGAACGTCCGCGTCCCAACTTACCGACATTATGTTTGTGAACCTGACGATATTGACGTCCTCGCAACTTTTCACCTCGGGAAAAAATCATATTCCTCGTTTTGGACATATAAAAGAAATTGGAATTGAACTTGCTCCCACCCTAGCGCAGCGAAGTTGCTCAGTTACTTTTGCAAATATCGGATAGTATTTCACAAAGAGGCTTCCGATAACTTGACAAAGCTTGAAAGTTGTTTTTGAATTTCTATCCGTATTCTGAATATGTACAAGTATGCTTTGTAGCTGCTACGACTGACTTTAATACATGTTTGCCCTCTTAGAAGTGGTATTTTCTTTGTACCTTCGCAGTCAGGAATGTGCGGAAAAAACTACCCATCGCAGTTCTTGAGAGAATGAAGTAAATGAAAGCCATATAACTGGATAAGTTTATATAAATGCACAAGATAGGTTTTAGCTTTGTATTTATTTAAAACCGTGTAGGATAGGGTATGATCTCCAAAGTCATAATAATAATTAGAAAGTATAAACTGCCAGTAGTAAATAAATGTTTTAAGATTTAGACATTTACACTCATGCTACGACTTAACTGTATCACTCATTGATAAGTATGGTATGTATGGTTGACTGGTAGATAATGCCTATAATGGCATTAAGTCCGCCTGTTGTACACTTTTATGTGCAATAAAGTTTAAAATAAATAAATAAATAAGTTCAATAACCAATATTTGTTAATTATGTGTTTTCTTATTATATTGGCCTCTAAAATGTCACAACAATAAAACTTTCCAGGCGAATTTTAATATTTATTATTTTGTAGAAACAAACTTATCACACTAACACTTTACTCTCGCGTGTTGTATACATAATTAATGTCATTAACGGGTCTAACGCGATTTAATTTCATTATTTTACCTTTTTTCCTTTTTTTCTGTCTGCCGTGCTGAAACGTCGAAAAAAGGTAAAATAATGAATTTTAATCGCGTTGGACCCGTTAATGACATTAATTATATATCACACTAAAACGATAATCGTCGCGTTGTAGCAACGAAGCGTAATCTTGTCCAATTTAAAGTAACAAGCTGAATGCACGCGCATAATATAGCAAGCTGTACGTGTCATCGGCTTTTGGGGGCTAATCGCGAGAGAGACGGTTGATTGCATAGCGTGCATTTTTCTTTTTCGTCCGCGCCAGCGGGGAACAAAGCAACTATCCGGTTTATAAAGCCAATTTACTATCTAGCTGAATAAGCACTTTGATTTTCTAATAATCGAGTTTCCCTATCAGTCCGAGCTAAATTAGCTCGGCTTTAACAAAGAAGCAGACTTATATGCGTTTTTTACTTACTCTTAAGAGGATAGTGGACGATCACTTCTCCCCATTGTAGTCCCCATTTTCCTCCCTGGATACTGACATTATGGAAATGATTGCAGGTGAAAATGGGGACTATGTTTGTATGCAGAACCAGTCACGTGACTACGTCCCCTTTCGTCATAACAAAACATATATTAACTATGAAAAAACCATTTGCAAACTTGCCGATACAATTAAAATAAAAAAATATACGTATTCGAATCAACATTCAACAAATAAATGAACGTATAATTCAAGAAATGTATTATTCATTATTTTAGCTAAAGTAAAACAAATGCTCGAGTATCTCAGTGAATATAAATATTATCCTTCGTATAATTGGTCCTCATCACCGAGTGCGTTTGATATTTTCAAATTATTCAAGGACTTCAAAATTGTTAGCGAGCTTACGAAGTTAGGCGCGGATTTGTTTGTGTTTTGCATTAGTTACTATATTAAGTAATACAGCTTCCTCCTCTTAAGATCTAGACATCAAAACCCCGCGGACCACGTTCGATGTGTTGACTCTCTGTCGCGCTTGTTGATTCGTACTTAAGTGTGATAGGGAGGCAACACGTCGAATGTGGTTCGCGGTAGGCCCTCAGGGGCAGTAGCCAAGGTAACAATAGTTTATCAATAAACGCCAATCTCAAAATAAATATGTTTCGGGTTGACTGATGCAAGGAAATCTCACGTTATAATTTCCATACAATATTTAAGTTTCGAAGTCGTCTTCTATAAACGATCATCACTTTACTAAGCCCCCTGATGCATTAACTATTATTCAGTTTTTATGTAATTAATTGTAACGAAATGAAAAATCTTTATTTTCAGGCAAATATTTGGCCCATAGATACATATCTTAAAACTAGCATACATAATTAATTTATTATTATTATAAAATATATCTTAAAACTAAAACACACAATTATGGCTGCGATGCAGTTCGCAACCCCGGAGTTTCATGGAGCCGGCCGCGGAAACGCCGGTACTTGACACTCTTCGAACGCTCGCCACAAAATAATTAAAGTTCACACTGTCTCGAGATTCCAACTTCACGACCCTCAGGATGAATCCGGACTTAACTTGCACATACATACGTGTAAAGAAAATACTATATGATACATAAAAGTATTGATTTAGGAAACAACCTGATCTCATTAAAGTAAGAAGACGCTGTCAGCATAGCTAAAGTAAAAAGCTAAAACGGTATTTTATAACTTGCTCTTAAACATTTTCCACTTAGAAATACCAGCTTAAACCTAACAAAGAGGCTCTCCTCTAGTCTGAGGCAACTAAAATGAAACTTAATGATAAATGCTCTGTCATGTAAAGTTTCACAATCAAATTTTGCAAGGGCTACATAGGATATATTACTCGGCCGGCCTCAGCGTCCTAAAACGTTAAAATTCATCAAAGCTCAATTTTCTGTTTCATGCACCACATGGTAGAATAATAAAGGCGCACGCCCGGTCATTAATAATATGGCAACCTCAAAACGAGCCATCCGGACCAGTTGACAAATTACCACCGTAACTAAGGTGTCATGCAGACCTTTAACATATAGAGGGGATGATTTTTCAATCCGTGCCCATTATCTAGCGATTACAAGGGTGGGCCCAGACGGATTTGGGCTGTTTTTGCGCGTGCGGCCGACCAATGATTTATTGAGGTGGCTGCCGAATCGTTTATATTTTTTAAAACTTTGTTTATCTTTCCGTTTTTTCGGATCAGGGTGGTTTACGGATGCCCCCACCTTCGGCTTCCATCTGAAAGCAATTTCGCCTAAGATTGAAAGCGGTTTTGTAAATATAAAAGTTTAACTTCCTGTTATTGATTGTTGCAGTCAAAGTTTCAACTTATTGAGATTTTTTCAGTAAGTAACTACCGATCTTCTCTGAGTAGTTAAAATCATGAAATGGCTCTCTGAAAATATTTGATTGATCACTGTTATATTTCTGACCATTTAGTATAACGTCTCAGGTCTATTTATCACACGGGTGTCAGAACGGATCATAGCATCAATGCATCTTACCTTGCCGCAAATTGGATGGCTACTAGCCGACGTCAGAGCTAATAATAGTGAGGATTTTTTTTGATTTATTTTGGCAAATCAAGGATATTGGATTCTGGAATTTCTTCTGAGTAGGTAATTATAAATTAAAAAAGTACTATTGATTCGTAAAATAATTTTCCAAACAGACCTATGGCGGTCAGCATAATATTATCAGCGCGTGACGATATTTTGATATTCGTCAGCTCACGCGCTGATCCAAGTCAGATAATGTTTGTACAGCGTAGATTAAGGATGTAGAATTCTGATTACTGAACTGTATATAAGCACTTAGTCGAGATAATATAATAGAAATACATATTTTTTTTCCACGTCTACGAATATCAACATCTCTATATATTAAAATCAATTGGAATAGAAACAATAAATAAAGCCTTACAGAAAAAATTAAACTACAATTAACTAATGAATTTATTAATGAATGTGTTGAATGATGTATAAATTTTTACTATATTTTTTTCTTTTGTTAACTGTTTGACAATTTTGACATGCTTCTTTTTAAAAACACACCTGACATCTGTTTTGTATCTGGTTTAATTTTTTTTTTTTTTTGCATGTGAGGTTGGCCTTATATTTTAAGTGTTTGTTGTTATTTTAAGAATATTTTAGCGTGTACTCTTAGGTATTTTAGTATTAGTTATATTTTTATATCGTACGCCGAAAGGCACACCATGGCTCATGGACCTAATATATTACTGAAATGACACCTTATGTAACCCATGATGACGAAATAAATGAATCTTTGAATCTTTGAATCTCTAAACTAAAACTACTATAAAACTAAAAATCTAAATCTAAAATGGGCCCCCGTGGCATGGTGCCGAGGATGCTGGCAGCATTTCCTCGCTGGATCGCTATGCTCAAGCGTTGGGCGAGGAAGCTGGCAGCTCTCTTATCTCCGGTCCCATCCACCAGCCGTTTCGCCAATTGCCGGTATAGGTCCTGTGCTGCGGGGCCCCACGGACCAAGAGTCTCGACTCCAAATGCAACAAAGTTGTAGTTGGTGTCGAGACTCCCGAATTTGCGCTTTTTGAGGGCCTCGGCCGCCTCCGCTGCCGCGCCGGCTTTGTGTGTAGTATCGTGGAGGTGGGATGGCGCTAGCGTGTCAACACAAGTTGCGTCCCACACGAGCACACGTCCCATCCTCCACGGGATCAAAGACATCCCGTCGGGTCTCTTGCCATCGTCTCTGGCTATACCGGCAGGCTCCAGTACAGCTGGAACGTTGACGGTGGCAAGTGACCGACGGATTATGTAATATTAGCACTTAGTTAATACGGAATAAATTAGTCTAAGTCTACCCGTCAACGGTACCTTTTACTCACCCAACCATGTTCCTCTAAAATACCCTATTGAGAAACTGAGAAGAAATGAAAACAAACAATCCTTCAAAATCTTGCATTCGGTTAAAACAATAATTGTTGAGGCACTGACGTTAATGTAATGTGATGTAATGTAATCGTTTATTGCAGACAACTAGTCCATATTATGTACACAACAATTTACAAACAGAACAAAAAAATATGACATAATTCATAAAACAGCACATACCAAGTCAAATAAATATAAATAAACGAACAATAATCATAATAAAATAAAATTAAAATTGAAATAAAATTAAAATGATTACAATTCAAAAATTCAAAATTAACACATTTAAAATTATATAAAGTGGATATGTCAAAATTTATAAGCTACTAATACTAATAACAATAATTTTGATATTTTGAAAATTAAAACAGTATTAAGAACATTAAATAAATTAAAAACTGTGTTATTGAGTCCCAGAGTTCCGGGGCCTGACATGTAGGTCGACAAGTACTAAGTTAAGCGAGATTCAATCGATTGCATATTTTCTCAAATTCCAAGTCAACTATTCGGAGGAGGTAAGCCACGCTACATGAGCTACGCCGTAGCGTAGTTCGTAGCAGCACTTTTTTACTCTGATACTTAGTTATCGTTGTGCGAGCAAAATGTTCTGCACACATTTGAGATTGAGTTTGCTGCTTGCATTAATATCAGTTTAATATGTATTGGTGGGACTTTTATGGTGTAGTTGTAGATAATTTTGAGATAACACTTTTACTGGCTTACACGAGTTAAACGCTCGTTTGCGTAACGTCATCAGGCGGTTAGAAGGCGGCCTTCTCGATTTAATCGCTGTCTGCTGCTTGACGAATGAACGCGGCTCGCGCACTGATATCGTATGATAGCTTATAAGGAAAATGGGTAAAAAAAACGCACTTACACCGATTTGCAAGATAGTGTTCCGTGAACAAAGTTTTGTACGGAACACTAAAAATTATACCTACCTAGAAATTCTTGAAAGAAAAAAAATTGTTGTAAAAACTACATCACTTCATAATAGATGTACCGTCATACTGTCTAGGTAATATTGTGTATCTGCCCTTCCATGCATAACAACCGTATGCGTTGACCGAGAACACGGTAAAATATTGTATGAGTTTTAGAAAATAACGACTACGGATATTATACATGCTAAAACAGATATAGTTTGTGTGATAAATTCAAGTTGATAAATATACCTATACATAATATTCCTTTTTCCGCCTTAATCCATTGATAGAGAGCGGTTTTTTTTGCACATGTTCATTTATATCTAAATCAGATGTCATTTATGAACGTAAGACTTGGCCCAGTTCTTATTAAGATAATCCGATCCGATATCCGAACGCTCACCCTGAAAATTTCCAACTTTTTACGAAAGTCTTATTTAACATGCTAACAATGACATATCGAAAAAGAAAAAACTTTAATATTATAAAAACCCATTTTTGTTCCACCGCTGGTCTATATTATATCAATCAGCCATTAAGAACAGAGGTTATGTTGTCTAAGTATAATCAACCAAAGCTTACCACGATTTAGATGTGATAAATTCATTTTCGCTTACTCGCAGTTTATGCCAACCATATCGATACAAATCCCATTTCACGTGACAAGCCAAGCACAAAATTTTAGGCAAAAATTTCGAAAAGCGAATAAATAGATTCATTGCTTCAACCAGACTTCAACCATCAAATAGTAACAGTTGAAACTGTTTGTACAGTACGTGCGTACTTATATCGGATTTCGCAGCCGACCTGAACGTTTACTCGAACATTGGACGCGTATTCAGCTTTGTAAAATATGTAAGCAATTTGATTTCAATGAGCGTCATGCAATTGTATGTAGCCACGTCGAATTAAGTCGAATATGGGCAATCAGAGGAAATAATTCGTGTAGTTTTGTTCATTGGTACAATTATAGTTGCCACTGGGGCTGTAAGGTTCTTGAGTGACGATCTCCTACCGGAAACATAGCTAGGGAAGGCTACTAACAGGACGAAGATCTGGTCAGGATCGATGGTAAAGCACTGATACTGGGCAGTGTACTTAACTAACGGTCCCTGTGGAGATCTACCTCCTGCATTTGGTCAGCTATGAACGTATCTAGACTTTATGGCGCTTGCTAGAGTGAGTGCAACCGCGGCACTCTGATGTTGAAAGCAAACAGTTCGATTGCCATTGAATTATAAATTTCCGAATATACCCCCGGTCTCATGCCTACTGCGACATGTTTGCAAGTCAGATTAATTTGCATAAACAGTCAAATACAAGTCCAAAGTAAACCATTCTAAATTCGATGGTCGGAAAGTTGTATCTCAGTAAACATGGACATTCGTAGCAAATGTGACCTGAATTAATTCCATGACTGTGATTTTTAAGATTATCCTGGCGACCTTCGCATACATGGCGCTACGATCGCTTTTCCTGCATTAAATAGATGGAACTTGTGAGACTAGTTATGGTTACCATCCATTGACGTTCCTTTACTAATTTAGTTTAAGATTGAGAGTTCTTACAGTTGCGACCAGTTTGACTTCTGCGACCGTAAGTAACTTAAAAATATCAACAAAGAATGTCTTACCTATGTGAAATGGTTCGAGATGGAACTAAGACTGAATATTGTATGATGACCTCACCATTACACCTCATAGTGCAGCTAGGACTAACTATAGCAGTTTTCAAGTTATTGAGCACTCCTATATGTGGGGACTGCAAGTATTTGTATGCGGAGTCTCTGGTTCATGATAGTGGGTAATTTTGTATGAAGTCTAATTTTCCGAATTAACAGTTTTAGTGTGCTCTGTACATTCGATGCCATAAATATGTATTCATATGTTCACCTTATACCAACGTAATAAGGCGAAATGTGTTAACATATGATTTTAATCACAGAGGGAGTGATTAAATCTAAACCACAATGGATGCCATCGTAGAAGAGAATGAAACATTTGGTAGTTGCCAAGTATTTTACCGTGTGGTGTTGTTATCTATATGATTGTTAAATCATACACGAACTCCGCGTATAAACTATAATCTTAATTTCTACAAAGCGCAATGAACAAATATGCAAGAGCGAACAAGCGTTAGCGTAAGCGCGAGCGGCGGGGCTGAGGGGCACAGGTTCGGTGTCGAAGGCGATTGGATGCGCTCTGAGTCTCCGTGCAGCGATCTGGGAGCCGGTCCGCGGTGCCGTTGGCTCCCTTAGTTCCCTACCTTCTTTCGCCCCGCTGTCGCCTGGACGAGTTTACGAATAGTGATGTGCGCATGCATTCCATGCAGTGATGCGCCACAACTGTATTATTTACGCTTATGACGCTTAGAATTCATTGAAGGACACGATTTATTGTCAAACTATAACAAAGAACATTCTGATTCAAAAATTCTGAACATTCATTTCTAGCCGATCTAAAAATTGATAAATGTGAAGGATCATTATTGGGCTCAAAATGTAAATTGAAAATATTGTCATCATCGATGTCTCAACTAACAATGAGATATTTTGTAAGCTTATTTAATAACTTAGTTACTTAGCACCTGAAGTTTATTATTTACTGGTTTAGTTTCAAGCTTAGCTAGCAGCAAACTGTTCGTTTCGCCGTCTGACTAGTATTACATCCCGTTTCTTTGCACACTAAGCTACAACTGGTTCTCCAAAACGATAGTTTTATAGTGTAAGCTACTTATTTACTTTATTTGACACTAAATCGTAAACAACGTAGTTTACTGCTACCTGCAGCAGGGGCGGCACTCAGGGTGGCATTAAATATTTGATTTTAGAGAAGTTTTTATTGCAGTCGCCGAACGTGTTCACGATAAACGGAGGGGACGTGACTAGAGCAAGCTTAGGTGCCAGCCCTGGGCTGTTGTTGCATCACTTTTCCGGCACACGTCAGATTTACCACTTACACAACCACGTAACAATAAGTACGTATGAATCCGGCTTAAAAGACGAGCCATCATATAACATGTACCTAGTATTTTGTGCTAACAGTAATTTTCTATAAGACAGGTCAAAAGTGGTGCGGGGTATTTATGACGTGAGTTAGAATGGCAGTGCTCACAAAGCGTACACCTCCTGGGATTGCGCAAACTCGGATTACACGCATTTAGGACCAAATGAAGGTATTAAAATGATTTACAGCTTGCTGGGAATTAATTACTCAACACGCTTTTTTATCTACTTTGATTGGCCTACCTATATTTGTTTATTTTTAATGTTTTTCGAGAAATATGTTGACTACGATGAATAAGAGAGCGCATTATACTGGTTTCATGTAGGAAAGTGTTCAACTGACCTGTGTGCTCGGCATGCGTTTAAAATATACTCTAGAGTAAAATACACGGCAAGTTAAAACTTTCCATTACAGAAGTAATACCCGCAGAGAGAGTGCTAAGTCCCAAGAAAATATTAAGGCGTTAATGGGAAAGAAAATAACATTTTGAAAATGGTCAATTCTAGAAAAATATGGCGGTCTTAGCGTAAACTTTAAAGACGTTACATAGAAATTTAAAAAGTATTTTTGTATAGGACTCGCAGGTATACTGAATAAACTTGAAACGTACTGATAACTACTGGATCTCTATATGTATATGTAATGGATAGGTAACTTTATACTTTAACATGGCTTCGATTAGTTAAGAAGGTATTGATTTCGATTTGTACTCAAGAGTAATTCTATCGGATAATAAGAGTATTGTCCGATAAAAATAATAATAAAAAACCGGCCAAGTTCGAGTCGGACTCGCGTTTCAAGGGTTCCGTACATTAAAAAAAATGAAATGTCTTTAAAAAACCCGTAGGGGTCGGATCAAAAACTAAGTAATTAAGTCCGACTCACGCTTGACTGCACATTTCTAATAGGTTTTCCGATGATCTATAGGTAAAGATCTATTTTGTGTATTTTTTTCATAATTTTTGACCCAGTAGTTTCGGAGATAAAGGGGGGAGTGGTCATTTTTTGCCTATTTTCTTGAATAACTTCTAAACTGTTTATCTTAAAATTATAAAGAAAATATATTTGAGATTCGCACAATGAGCTCTTTCATTTGATATGTAACACGATATAGTTTGACAAACTTTATTTTTTAATTTTCTCATTTACCCCCCAAAAGTGGCTCCCGTGTTTAAAATTAATTTGTTTACGTTACATGTCCATTTTTGGGTCACAAACTTACATATGTGTACCAAATTTAAACTTAATTGGTCCAGTAGTTTCGGAGAAAATAGGCTGTGACAGACGGACAGACAGACAGACGCACGAGTGATCCTATAAGGGTTCCGTTTTTTCCTTTTGAGGTACGGAACCCTAAAAACATACATTTTAGTCATTGCAACTGTGACAACGTCACTAGCGGCATCTGCATTTTAAGGCTTCACTAAGGGTGGTCAGCTGGCGGAATTGGTAACGCATTGGACCGGCGATCCAAGGATGTGGGTTCGAGTCCCACGTTGGCCTGAGTTGATCATCGTTGATTTTTTCAGTGTGATTGACATCTGTATTAACAATTTGTAGATTGTAATAATGTGGTAAATCCCACAATAAAAAAGGAAAAATATATAAACATTTTACTGTAACCTTTTCACGGCACTGCAGCCACTCGAAAACACTTGTGATAAATTTGTACTTTCGTACAAATCTATCGCAATCGCAGTTTGGCGAGGAATATAATTACAAGAAAATTGTTGTGCACTTTGTGATAAATAAATAAATAAAAAAAATGTATAAGTACGAGCGAGATAAACTGAGATAGGTATAGCGAATGAAGGCCGTATTTATTATATTGGAATGCAGTTCCAGGGAATATCCGACGTGAGAGTAGGGTCGCAGACTCGATTTCCGCCGCGGCACAAACATCTGAATGGGCGAAGGTGTGGACTTTGTCCCTCGTTATTCCTATCGTAGTTCGCGGTCTATGTAATAAATAACTATGAATTGAAGCTGGCTGTGTGTTTTGGTAAAGAAGGCATATTGGTGGGCCAGTTAGGCGAAAAATCTCCTTCTATGATCATATTTTTCTAAGAGACGTTTATATCCGTAGACGTGGAAAAAATATATGTAGTTCTTGATTATATTACCTTTAATTTATAAACTTTCGATACACGAATTATGGCACTTCGCTCGATACAATTAATTCCAAAAGTAACCTC
This sequence comes from Cydia strobilella, assembly GCF_947568885.1. NCBI lineage: Eukaryota > Metazoa > Arthropoda > Insecta > Lepidoptera > Tortricidae > Cydia > Cydia strobilella. Next base: position 8,351,616 of record NC_086052.1, read on the forward strand.
TAACTAGGACTTTTAATCCAACTAAACTCGGTTATTTATTAGGTGACACTATAAACAAAAAAGAAGAAAAAAAATCTTAAAAACTTGTAATTTTACCGCTTTTGAATTTAGATATTGTATTTTATTTTATTTTATTTTATTTTATTTTATTTTATTTTATTTTATTTTATTTTATTTATTTGGGGCATCAACAGCAATACAAAAATTAATACAAATCATAGTGAACAGAAAACATAGCCAATAACAGCTGTCCACAAAAGTACAATTAACATGCAATAACTAAGTGGAAACACAAAAAAAAGAAGGGAGTAAAAAAGCATTCTATACAAACTAGATATGGCTTGCATAACATGTGTACGTGTGTGTTTTGAGTGATTGTGTGTGCGTGTTCGTGTGTGAAATATATATAGATATTGAAAGGCAACGTTTTTAAAATAAATAAAAATCGACAAAATTCGATCACACTTGGCGCGCATGGTCTTTCCCGTTCTTTCTTGCGAAATGTGACAGTGATAGCGGCAAACCAATGGAACGGCCTTAATAAGTATAATTTCATACCTGTGTTGTTTTATGTTGAAGTTTAATAATTTTAATTGTCGGTCCCTTAGGACTCGGATTGCGAATTTAGTCGCTGACGTTACCGCATTGCTATCGCAATTGGAACGTTCAACTCCGTCAGCAAATTTATAAAGGATATTGACAGTGATAACGCTCATTTCCCGCTGTTGCAATAACGCTGCACTCAACAAAGCTGCTGCAATCGCAATCTGGATGTAACCTTTAAGTGTTACCTTAGGTCGTCATTAAACTATATTAATAATTTACAAAATATATTAATAATAATATATTAATAATATATTAATAATTGTGTTGCTTATTGTTCTTATCTTGTTTTTTTAAATGTATTTATATGAACACTTTTTTTTGTAATTCGGCAATGGTAATTTTTTTTTTAATTTGTCCAATAAAATTCTGGATAAACAAATTAGTATAATTAAGCACCATTCTATAAATCATAGACAAATTTCACACAATCAATATTATTAACATAATACCAGGTTGGGTTCGATTTTGCTGCGTTTCCCAACGCAATATTAGGTCTAATTCAAGTCAGACGCAAAATTCCCACGCCTCAGCTTAGATTCCTCAGAATTCCAAGAGGGCGATTCGATTTTAACAATTTGTAACAGTTTTTATTTTGATTATTTACGAAAACAGGACTTAATAGCGTATAAGTTTTAAAATTTACATCCGACGTTTTGGGGTCGGCATTGTCCCCGTGGTCTCGGGGAAAGACTGGCTAAAGTTGACATCAACATCTTGTTATTGTGTGTCTTTTAAACTACCCACACTTGGTCTTGTTTATCAACTTAAACGTTTTGCATACTTGGCCGATAAACAACACTAACGATATTCGGTTTTTTAAGCGGCGATATTAGTTTCCGCTTACATTTACTAATAACTGGATTCCATGTGAACGAGTTCCTAAAACCCACGTCCCCATTCAAAATGCAATGTTTTTGATTTCAATGGCTGCCTGCACTTTTCTACTATAGAAATGGCGATGTGTAGAAAGAGTTTTAGGGTTATGTTATGAAGTTGCATGTTAAAACTTAATTATTCGCGATTAAGTCCCGTTTTCGTAAAATGTGTAAAAATCGTGAAAGTTTAAATCATAGTTTTCATATTGTTTTGATACGACCTTGAGTCGTGTGCGAGTTAGATGCCTAATGACACGACTCGATTGCTCGCGCTGATTGGTGTGCGCGAAACGTAGTCAGATTTTCAAAATCAGAATCAGCCTCCAGTATAACGGAGCACAACTAATTGCGCCACATATGTCACTCAGGGCCTGAAACATTTATGGCACTCTCTAGTGAGTGACGGGTTCCTGTGTTCTAACTTGTGAAAGTATGTAGAGGGGGTATCGACCTCGGATTATATGTTCGTGCTATACGCATTCCTATTTCTCTGCTAATATTTATAAAGTAATTATAATTCTACAATACTACATATACTCGTATATAGGTATATATTATGTACCTAATTTATTCGTTATATAAATGGAGGAAAACTACGAAAGAAATTCGTAGAAATAAATTGACTGAACGCTGCTTATGGATTATGTCGATATTAATAATTATAGACGATTAAAGTGTTCCAATTATTTCAAGTAAATAGTAGCGGCTACAAAATCCTTTACTTGGGCGATTTTCATTTATCATAAATTCATTTGATACTGGGTAAGCCACCAATTTAGAAATAAATCTAAAGGCGATATTCTATTAAGTTATCGCAAATCTTCAATGATCCCCTCAGATTAAGGAGTAGCCCAAAATAATTAAGTTGTAAATAATCGTTATTCCGATGCTTAAAGGGTCTGCACAGATTGCTTTAAAACCTTATTGCAAAAAAATATTCTAGATGTGTAACTGGCAACAAATATTAAGAACTAAGTTACTAAATGCTGTATAATTATTTACATAAGCAAGTAGCGCTGTGAATACATGTAAACCGTTAAGTTTCCGAAATTAGAACAAAATACCAAATTGCAATCTTTAATTACAAACATAACCGTTAGGTGTGTAAACCGCAATATCATTGTGCAATTACGTACACCCGACAATTTAGTCATGCTCCCAGCTATACCCCCAGTAAACCTTATGCTATTGTGATAAATGGCATTTTAGTAAATGAAAATTATTCAAACAATCTTGGGCACGCCGTACTGGGAAATTGGTCATAAAGTGCAAATCTGTATTAGCTTAGGGACCTGCTGTGCTATGGTTTGTAATTAAATTTCATTTATTTATATTAAGCGTTTGTTTTTTTATCTATGAAATTAATAATTCATCGTTGAATAAGATTGTGTAATGAATAATAATAGATGAACGTCAGAAAAAGCTCTGCTGCGAAGTTAAGCTCTTAATGTAAAATACGTGGTCCGGAAATATTACCCTAAATTTTTGATCGCACGTTTGCCATATTTACATTTTTCTTTTACATATTTGTAAAAAAGGCATTGCGCCGGTGCCGTACTGGGTTTCTGGAAAATAAACTGAGAAATGCTGTGTTCCAATTTTGTCAGGCCAATTTCACACACGTCGCTGCACAAATTTGCCTCAAATAAGTGTCCTGTGCGTTTATCGAATATTCCGAGCTAGATACAAATGTGCTACGTATACTTTGCGCATGAAAATTTGGCTTACAGAATTTGCTTTATAAAACAATATACCTGAAAGCTACAGTGTTAGAAACCTAATGTAATGTTAGCGTTTAAAACGCTTTACGTAAATATAACGCGTGTTCCCTAGTTAGAACAAGTTTTCCGTATTGCCTTGATAAACGTTTTACTTAAAACGAGTTTTTACGGTAACATACCAACATATGAAGACTTCCAAGTAGGTATGTACCTATGTTTTTGGTGTAAACCAACCAACTGCTAACAAGTTCTTTTAATTTAACATTATACAGTACCTAAGTCATTTCATGTGTTTTATGAGTAACAAACCGTTTAGTGTTAGTTTGATTTTTATCTGTAAACACCAACCTACTATAATGTTATGTTTTAAACGAATATAAGTTGCTTACTTACTCAACCTCATATCAGGTTGACTAATTTTATGTTATTGCATAAGCAACCTTATTCTGTGTATGTTAAAGTTCACTTTGCTTAATATATTTAGCGAGACATATGGGGCGAGTAGGTAATGCTTCGGTATTTGGTGTAGGTGATAAATCATGGTGACGTTTCGGCAAGCGACGCCGACATCGGTCGTTAGTTGCTATCGACTGCCGATAACAGGAAAAAACAGGGTATAAGGCTAAGTTTTTGGCCAATATAAAAGTTGTTATTCACTCCTAAAACCCCATTTTATTAAAACCGTACCTATCATTAATTTTAATTTCTGGCGATATACCTATACTAATATGTAACCCCCTGTTTCCCTCCTAATTGTTCTCCCACAGAGTTATACATATAACGTTATATAACGTCCTCATTGTTAAAAAATCGATTTCCATTTGTTCTTTTAAAAGGACATCGGGACTAATTTTCGATATGTCGAGTAAATAGGCAAAAAACTATACAAGTTATCGAAATGTGTTCTGTTTTCGCTATACCACCCAACCGTTAACTTTATAACAACTAAGAAAATCGATAAGGGTCATGTCAATTTTCTTAAGTGTGTTATCAAGTAATAGTTTATTGTATTTTTCTAGTGAAATACCTAGTTGTCCTCGATGTTTTTCAATACCTAAACATGGCTTATAATCAAATTATACTTATATTAAACTGCAGATACCCAATCCCGAAGGATTAAAAGACGATGGGCTGCTTTGATTGATCACCAAATACCTGTCTGTTACAACGAAGGACAATTATGTAGCAAATTTTGACAGGTTTTTGAATAAGATACATTAAAATTAGCGAAGAGGGAACAAACCTAAATAAAATTGTATTTGGATTTGTGTTGTGATGCCGAACGCGCATGTAATTAACACCCCTGAAGTTGCAGGCTTCTAAAGCCTTACAGTTTGCTCAGAGCATGAAATGGAGATGGGCTGGTCATGTGGCAAGGCTTAACGACGGGAGGTGGACAGGAAAGATAACCAAATGGAAGGGCCCCCCGGGCTCTAGAAAGAGAGGACATCCACTAGCCAGGTGGCAGGACGAAATTGTTGCCACTGCAGGCCAGAAATGGCAAAGTGTAGCACTAGATAAAGCCAAATGGAAACAGCTGGAGGAGGCTTTTACCCAGACGGGGTCTACAGCAGAAAAATAAAATAAAATCTTAAAATATGTGTATCAAATTCATATAATAATTATCTGTAGAATAATGAAAAGCTCTAATAATAATAATAATAATGCCGCAGGGCAGCTTGTGGCTGTTGGGGAGTAACGACCCCACGGACCCGAGTGCTCCCGAGAGTCAGTCAGGGTCTCCGTCTCCGGCGTGTCTTCGTCGGTCGGAGTGGACCCCAAGGGGACCCGCAGGACTCTCAGCTCTGGCTTGCCTTCATTGGCTGTCCAGAGAGGAGTCGCTAGAGCTATATGCTCCAGGGGTGGAAGTGAAAGATGCATAAGACGCGAGTTGGCACAGTGGCTGTTAACAGGATATAATATTGTTTTTCTTTATGTTATTCTCGAACTCCCCATCGGCACACAAACCTCCATAAGGTTTTGCCTACGATGGGTCTTGTAATGATCTAAAACACTGTAATTTGCTTCCTTATTCAATAAATTAAAAAAAAAAACTGCCACTGGGTAGAAAGCGGCGCACACCTCTCGACACCCCTGAGCCGCTCACACCGGTGTTGCTCCTGGTCGTCTTTACGACGGCAGTTTCAGGGGCCCATCTAGTCGGCGGCAAGTCACCACCTGCCTCGATAACTTGTGAAAACATTGTTATGGCAGGTGTCCGGACGTCTTTACAATAGCCCAGTCTCATTGTCCACCCAAACTTCAATCCATAGACCGGTATACTGCTCACTTTTTCTACAATAGTCCCAATGCCTGCTGCGACCGGTTCATGGGTGTCTATTGTTGCACCTGTGAACGGGTTCCAGCAGGCGTCCTACATGACATTAAAGCTCTCCAAGGGGCCTCTACGTGTTGGATCAATATCCCCACGCAAGCCTATCAAAAGACCGGGATTTATAGGCCCGTGAAATCTACAAGGAGATACAAAATAATAATAATAATAATGTATAAGGCTACGGTGATCGCTTACCATCAGGCGGGACATATAATTATGCTTCTTTGTCACCGACGTGTTGAAAAAAAGAGTAATTTCTGTTCCACCATAAATTGACATAAAATGACGTAAAGAGACATTATCATTCGTTGGCTACAAATATTCGCATTTACGAAAGCTGTCACTTGTTTTCTGTCGTAAAACTAAGTACGAAAAAGTGGGTGTTTATTTCAACTAAAAAGCGAGTACACAAAACAGTATAAATTATAAAATTTAATTTACTTTACGGCGACAAAACACTTAAAATTCACCTTCAGAATAAAGTCCAAAGTTAAGAAGCCCTTAACGACTTTACGACGGAGACAGTCTAATTACCAAAGTTGCCTTACAGGCTAAATAAGGCAGACTACAGGCCGTAACATGCCTTAACATCAGTTCTAAGCGCGAAACCCCAAACTTGGAGGGAATACATAAAAATTGGATCAATTTTTCAAATGTTCTTGTAAGTTATATCGTAAAGAAACAGTTGAGTGCGCTTTTCCTCACTTGGCGGGCAGTCCTTCAAAGCTAAGATTATTCTCGAGTTTGCCCCAATTTTATAGAAGGGAAGGTACTCGTATGCGAAGGTGTGCGGGCTTGCGTGCAAGTTTCGATTTTATAATTTTGATTCATAATATATCACCGCGGCAGTCTTTATTAAAACAAATTCCAAATACTCTTGAAAGTTGACAGGTTTTTCTCGCGTTCTTGGCCTTGGCGTGGACCGATGATAATTTATTTCATCGTCGATTTTTAATAAAAAGCGATTCTCTATAGGAAAGGTATTAATAGGTATACATAATTGAAGATAGCACAATTAAGGCAATTAAATGTTAAACTATTACTATATGTAGTATAATATATTCTACCTTTCAGGAACCAGATAATGGAATCTTGAGGTCGCATTTGGAACAGTCTTTTGTTCTCAACGGAAAATCAAAGAGCGTCAGAATAAAGGACGAGACCCTTTCAAGTCCGACAAATACCCACCTGACCCCGGCGTTGAGGCAATTACAGATTTCTTTGAAAAAGATTGTCATTTCCACATTAATTGCCAGACGAACGATCATATGTCTATTCATATGTCCTGTCTTTCATATGTCCTATCTATTGTCTGTGTGTTTACGAATAAAAACTTTTCTATTCTATTCTACCTATAAGCAATAATGTCCTAATAATTTCCTGATTGTTTTACTGTAGGTACTTAATCTATAATAATCTGTTAATGAATGTGGGTTGAAAACGGTATTTAAGGGTGCGTTGCCGAAAAACATTTTTTTATTCCAAAATAAGGATGCCTAAGTCAACGATAAATATGACATAAATTTTCAGAAGTCCCTGTTTTTTTCCTAATTTTACCTACACTATTCAACCTGTTTATAGTTATACAAATATTTAATAATAAAAAATAGACAACCTTTCGATTTGACTGTAGGTCTTTACATTGAGATTTTCTTTATTGTCAATAACCTACCTACTTCAAACATCGTTCATCTAGGTCATTCTAATGATCCATTTATATTCAATGACGCAAAATACAAGCACGTGCCTACGCATTGGCATGCCTCATTAACCTGATCAGTCAAATATATGTACTAATCGATTCGCCAGAAATATCCGAAACAGCCGTCAAATTGAGGGGACGCCATATTTGAGCCTTGTCATTTCCCGCGAGGGCATTTTATGAATTCGACCGCTCAAATAGCTCGAGTATAAACTTTGTTTACACCCGCGTTATTACACAATAGATGTCAGAGAACTTATATCAAAACAAATAAATGTTAAAGGAGCTCAATTTTGATATAGGCTTCTATCACTAACTTTGTTTCTCTATATGCCCTACTCATAAAGACGGTTATACTCGTATCGATCCTAAACTCAATAAGATTGCGATGTTCCATTAGGTGCAGAGTTCCTATGAGCACCTATTAGATAATGCAAAATTTTAATGTTATTGGAAACCGGGAAATAGTGTCAATTTATGTTACAAGATTTGATTAAAACCAGACTGGTGAAACTAAAACAAAGAGCCACGAATACCTGTATTGAATAGTCACAGTATATGTACAGTTAGCTGCAGATACAAAATTATACATAGAGATACATGGTACCCCCCCTGCATAGACTATTTGTATGCAGGGTGCCAACTATCTCCAGAGCTGACTGTACATAAAAACGTAATTAATTTAATCATTCGTTGATACAAATTACTTTACTGTGTAATTACAGCCAATTTTATCGTTTAAAATGTATCTACACATTTTAAGTGCAAACGATTCAATAAGGTTGAAGTAAATATTACTTACTTATGACAACATCAAACGTAAAACATTCAGGTCGATTTCACCCAAACTTAGTTATTAGGAGTTTGCCCTCGTGTTTGAAATTAAAGGGTCCAGTATTATATTGCTAACATAAGGAAATTAAGAACAAATTAGGGTCAACCCGAATTCCGTGTAATTTTATCCGCACAATCTGCGCGCTGGACAATTTATTGGAAGTAAACATATTATTGACTAGCTTTCTCGCGACTTCGTCCACGTAGATATCCTTAATTGCCTCACCCCGTCTCCTTAGTACTCTTGTTATAAGGTGCGACCAACGTTGCACCCACTTAGGGGATGAATTCCGGGGTAAGTAGGTAACATTCTGTCCTTTTTAATGTTATAAATTATCTGAGTTAAAATTATATCCAAGCCAATGATCCAAACTTCTACAAATTTAAAATACTAGTAAATTATTTTTATTTACTTACATATTTATGGAGTTTAGGTACATTAAAAGTAACTAATGTACACGTAATTTATTGCCGTGAGGGGCTATTTGAAACCAGTTTTATAATCATGAAAATAATGTGCTTAAAGTCCGAGGCAAAATTTGGAAAAAAATGTTTAAAAACAATATATTAATGTCGCATAAAATTTAGATATGTATAAGGATTAAGACGTTTTTTAATAAAATAAATATGATGCTTATGAAATTGTCCCCAGTGTTCAATTTAGACTCAGTCTTGGAAAAAATATTAAAAAGGCAGACAAAAAAACAAAATACCACATTTCACAGTAAATACATATAATTTTGCTTTATAAATGTAGATAACCTTTGGCAAACCAAAATTGCGGCTTAAAACATTACCTTCGTCAACGCGGGACGACATGCATATGTCAACCGATTGTTTCGCTTAAAATTGATTTCTGGCCCGAACGTCAAAATTTTCGAGGATATTTTTGTCCGCAGACTACCTCCCGTAGACTGTATAATGCCGTCATCATCATTGGCCTGTAACATCAATAATGCCGTAACTTTATAATAATGTTTATTTATTTATATGAGCCTAGAGTGTCCCACTGCTGGGCAAAGGCCTCCCTCCCCCCTTTCCACGTATCCCGATCTTAACCCGTCTCCCACCAGTTCCTGTCAAAGGCGTCAAGGTCATCTCGCCAACGCCGTCGAGGTTGGTTGTTATTTTATATAATGCAGGCTTACATATAAAGAGAGCTATAAGTAGCAAATTATAAAGACTCGCGATCACCATTAATATAGGCTCTTGTGTCTTCTACACCATGCATACTAAGGGGTATGCACGACTGTAGCATTGTCTTGCGCTAAAGTTGCGCTTGACATATTGAGTCGCGCGCGACAACGCAAGTAAGTTAAGTAATGCTAGCATGTTTGTAATTGGAGCCTAACAGCTTAGGCATATTGATATTTTTTTTACTTTATGTTAACAATAAGCTCTCATAGTATTTAGTATGGAAACGCAAATGCATGGTGATTACTTGTGACATTTACCATAGGTATATGTACTATCTAGCGGGGGATGGATCTGTACTACGGTCCCGATGGACCGACTGTTATCACAGAAAACACTGACCGACCCAGCGACTAAGGTAAACATAGCTTTGTCAAATATTTTACGAATGAAATTTCTAGTATTTTTATTTATTCCGTCGTACGGGTTTAGTTTTCTTTCCCGGAGATCAAAGGATAAATAATAATCGTAGGCGTGACATTGTCAACAGTGATATGAGTGGGTTGGTAGCTGAAAGATATTCATAATCGGTGTCTTCAAAACAACAATTATTAGGTAATAATTGTTGTTTTGAAGATCACTTGATCACACATAGAAAATTAATATTCGCGACATGCGAAAAAAGCACAGCACGTTAAACAAACCGGGACTTAGCTAGGCATTTATGTATAAATTAAATAAATTAAATTAAATTGTCATTTATTTCAGGCCTAATACACCCATATGTGCTAGTAACTTACATAGCTAATAAAAATAATGTTAGTGCTATTACAAAACAAATTAACATGCAAATTAACTAATGACTAGGAGCTAACTTAGGGCTAGGACACATCAGATGAGCCTTATAAATGTAACATATCACCACAAATTACAAATTATCATCATTTTTGACTAGATAGATAGAGAGGTATAAATGGGTCGGCAAACGTTTGAGAAGAAAAGCCAACCGCAGGAAAAAACACCAGTTCTAGTATCTACGTCCCAAATGTTGCTTTCAGCTGTCTAAGTAAAACAATAAACACAACTTTGGGATCAAATCAAATTAATTTATTAAATAATTTTGATTTGTTTTTAAATTAGTCATACTACTATACATATATACTAGGGGTTCAAGGCGTTAGCCCGGATTGCTAAAGACGCCGGTTCGAATCCGGCCTTCACCACTGGAGGGCTTCGTCACTTTTTCTTTAATATATGACATCTATTTCAGTTTAAAACAATATATTTGAATAAATTAAATTTCAAAGTAAGCTGCAGTAACTATAACCCCCCCCCCCTGCGCAACAACCTCACCTAGTATTTGAGTAGTGGTTCGGTTGTAAAAGGCGGATTGTTGATTTACACAAGAAGTCACTTATTTCATTGCAAACGTTGTTTGTTCTCTTTCGTAGCACAGTCGAGTCGAGTCATTAAACGAGCTAGTTAAAGTGGCTTCTAGATCTGTAACTATCAGAAGGCGCTCGCATATTGGTTCGATGGTGCGATCGATTCGCCCACGCTCGGAAAGCGATTGGCACGAAGTTCCAGTACACTAGGCAGTAGGCACGTGTAAAACAACCTAAATACACTTGAACACCGCTTCTACCGGCATGCCGAAGCACGGTCAGGATTTAGAGCGAGGCACACACGGATGCGAACGTTAGCGAACAAAACGTTGCAACCGAGTATATACCCGACTATTTTCTCCTAAGTGTATCGCATGTAAGCATGAAACTGAATTTTCAAAGACAATGAAGTTTTCTGTGTCTTTATACAAAACATGGAATAACAATCAAGGCGAATATAACAAATCTTTCTTGGAAATTTCATACCTATGTGATGATGTATTTTATTCTATAAAGCTTGCAATGTTTTTATAAAAAAAATGTTAAAACAGATTATAATCGACAAAGACAAACGAGGTTTTAATATGATGTAGGGTTCCTCTTTCATGTTTTAAAGACGATGTTACCTCAAGTAGACATTGTTAACCCAATTTTTATGAAATTTGGTAGTCTTTTCTAGTTGACATAAGAACATTTTTTATCGTGTTATTAGGTATATCATTATCATAACCGTATAACGTAATCATAACCGCCGAAATTGTAAAGGATCCGAGGTCAGAGGTTATGGAGTTAGGGCGATTGTTATTATTTCTGATGCTTTGCGAGTTCGCTGTTCAGACTTCAGAGGAAACCATTCATTCATCTTAGTAAATGCCTAATTTTGATACAAAAATTAGGTATTGGTGACTAAAAACATATTGCTTATATCAACGTGGTATGTTGTAGGTACCTACTCGTAACGCAAAAACGTACTTGTAAAATCTTCGGTGGTCTCAGGTGTAAGTGATGAAATAAGAGTGGACTCAGTGGACTGTAGTATTAACACTGGTTTACTTTCTAAATTACAAAAAGTGCAAAAGTGGCAAAGTGAATAGTCGTTAGGAATCGAGATGATGATGGTAAGTTTTTTTAAAGCTCTAACTGTCCAAAGCTGCGAATGCAAAATTGCCATAGTTAGATATTGAACATATAAATTTGAATGATAATTTAATTTATACATATCAATGAATATTTTATTTAAAAAATATACAATTTGGATGACATTAATTACATGATGAGTCCATTTTTGAACGATTCGTAACATACTAATGATTTTGTTAGGTAGATTAAGGTAGGCATTGCGCTAAATACAATATTAAATATATCCCGCGTCACCCTCTTTCAGCTAACTCTCGTTAACTTCACTTGTTGGTCAAACTTGTAGGGTGCCTTTGATAAACTCAGCACTTCTCACCCAATTTCACAAATTTAAATATGCAACAAGTATTACAGATCTTAAACAAACACGATTTTATTCTTAGACATAGGTTTATCAGGCTAGGATAGAACAAATTACTTAATTGAGAAGCAAACAAAGCAAATTGACATATCTTAGGTACTTGTGGTTACAAGATTATCGTTACATTCATGATTACAGCTAAAATGTGCAAAAATTACTAACAAATGTAACTTACTCTACATGCAAACTCGTTGACTGATAGGTTTTTTCTTGAATTGTACGAATCAGGTCTCTTGCATTCTTTTCACTGAAGCGACCGACATTCTTACGATAAAATCGGACCAACACAGCGATAACGATTCGTTCGGCAATTTGTTTATCGTTACGATACACAAATGGCGTGACAAATTAAATTGAGATGACGTGTAGACGTCACGTCGGTGGCAAACAAGCATACGGCCCGCCTGATGGTAAGCGGTCACCAATATTGCCGTAATGGCGTATTGCAGTTGGTTGGTTCGTAACTGGATATTAATCGGTCGTCCGAAAACTACTTTCAGAAACATCGCTTTGTTGACTTTATTTATTTTAAGTATTTACGTTTCAAAAGTAGTCAAGTATAATTTTTTTTTTGACTGGTCCTTTATCACTGAAAAGTCTGGTTAAGATCCGTATTGGATTGTGAATGCCCGAAACGCTACTTGTCGCGGGGTTGCAACTTATGGCTACTTGCGAGCTAAGTTTTCTCAAATGTCCACCAATGTGTCACCAAGAGTGGGTAAAAAGGGGGGGTGGGGGCCGTCGTGATCCGATCGCCGGGAAGCGCTGATTGATGACACCGATTAGTGATGCCCAACTCGACCCCCGAATAAATTGTCGACCTTTTTTACTCAACTCTTTGGAAACCCTTCTTTTTTGCGTCTGGATTTTAATAAGAGGGTTTTAAAGCTAAGTGTGTAATTAATTCTCCAGAGTAATGGAAATGAAATACAAATTGAAAACGTTTCCAGGAATAACGTCGATTTTGTCATTTTATTAAAGTTTCTTTTGATATTATTTTTACTTGGAAAGTATATTTTTATTCAATGCCTGTGTTGGACAAAACGATCATATAGTACTATACGAAAATAATTCGCATCTACTTTTAACTTATGCAACGCTCTCAAAATCTTATTTTGACTGCTTTTAATTTAATTTTAAGCTTATAACCTCAGACCAATAAATATTTAAAAACCGTAGGTAACAAATTAGGTATGTATAGTACCAAGTGGTATATATCTTGTATGTAAATAAAGAGATTTTAATAACGGTATGTATTAAGTTTTGTACGAACTGCTTAAACTGATGTTTACCACGAGGATATAAAACATGCCTAGGCGGTATAGTAATATTAATGATACATTATCCCGATCGAATCCTTAATTAATAAAATTCGATTCGAAATTTATTTATGATGATTCGTATAGTTGCTTTTAAAGGAAGGTGTTTATTTAAAAAAAAAACATTCATTTTTTCTCAATTGTAAAAAAATACAAATGTAACAGCGCCCTTACTAAAAACCAGTGTTACAAAAAATCTTTAAAACTCAGAATACCGCAAACGAACAACCACAAACCCTAAACACTGCTATCTTCGTTCCGTAATGAGAGTCACAAAGAGTGTTTATATCGATAGCCTCACTCTTTTATTCTATTGTCCAAACAGCCTGAGTTGCACCGTCACGGCGTTTAGGAGTTGAAATAATTTCGGCTTCACGCTTTATTTATTCTTCATAATGGACCATGAGGAAGCAATTTACCTTGCAAATACACGGAAAGTTTACTTACAACTTTCTGAATTGGGCGTTATGGAAAAATTCTGCTAATTATAGCGTCTATTTAGAAGCAATGAAAAAAAATTGTAAGAGGAGTAATTTAAAAAATTTGCAACATATAATGTTATAATAAATTAAATGTTATATTTTAACAAATTGCAGTGCGATAACGAAGTCACGTGGGTTTGTAGATTTTTCTTTAAAAAGTGTTCTGATGTCTACCAACAACTTTTATGTTCTTATAAGGCCAGGATTACACTCGTAAGTTTTACTTACGTAAGTAGGGACAAAGCTATTTGCTAGAATGAGATAACGATATTCATATGTCATTCTGTAGTATAGCTGTGTCCCTACTTATGTAAGTAAAACTTACGAGTGTAATAATCCTGGCCTTTACTTATGTCTATTTTAGAGCCAGATATGCTGTATGGAACGCATATTAAAATATTACGTAAGAATAAAGAACATTTTTCTTCGTTTTAAAAGCTTTAAATAAATTTGAATCCAAACATACTCATACGCTGTATAGATTAATACAATAAATATTTGACCGTTGAACTCATTTTCGAAGAACATTGTATACGAAGTTCTTGATAGCGTGATACAATTATAAAAGCTAATAAACGAACGTGTGACGCAAATAATAAAGAAGGTATTACATAGCAAGTCAGTCAATGATATAGTAACCTTAATACTTTTACTAACGGTACATATTTGAAAATTGGAAACATGCGACATTTACATTTGTGTCTTACTACTTTCAATGCACTCAGTTTAATCCGCTTGTTAACAATAATGTGCTTTGTATTAATATTGATATATGTAAATGCAAGGTTGCATGTGAACATAGGTAGTACCTATTTAAAAACTGATTTAAGGTTAGGTACATTTCATATCACATTGCGGCCTGCTGCATTAGCAAAGAAAATGTCAATATACGAGTCGCAGTCCTTGATTAATTGAGTGACAGCTTATTATATGTTTTTAAAGTCCCATTATAATGCAACCAGAAATGTCACTTTTGACACTGACAGATCATATCCATAACAAATCCAGATGAAATTCATAACCTGTTATTATATTCAGAATGCGCCTCCATATCTGGAATGTAATCTTTAGAAGATGTACTACTTACATCTTCTCATAAGGGTCGTTCTCTCATTTCGTTCAAATCGGTGATATTCTCTCGATTTGTAATTTTTCTTTTAAATGGTAAACTTTTAGGGTTTTATGCAGTATAGATTCATTTAATAACCATTTTATGCAAAAGCCACCTTCGTAACCTTATTACTTTTCGTTTAATAAGACTATTGGTAATGAACTACGCGCTGGTAATGAAATGGGCTGAGAGGGTAATGATTGGTAAAGGATAGGAATGAAATTGGCATTGGATGGTAATTTTATCAGTGGACTGTAATGAAACAAACTTATAAAATCGCACTAAAAAGCTTTATTTAACGAAAATTAACACCACTAATAAAATTAACAACATCAAAATAATGTGTCTTAAGTACTGTGCACTGTGCAGACGATAAAGCCGACTTAACAAACACTCCAGATTGACAATCGCGACTTATGATTTATTACCACCTAGCTTGTAGCGATTGACAATCATAATTTAGAATAGAATAGAATAGAATAAAATAGAATAAGATTTTACTCGTATGACCCATTAACACGATTTGCCAAAAGTATGACTACAGCGGCGAAATTAAGTGTCAATTCAGAGATATATAGATGGATAATTCCGACGTCTTCAGCTTAGGATTTGGATTCTTGTTTTTTAAGTATTAAGATATATACTCTTAATCTCTTACATCTTTTTACCGCAAAATGATCAGTCATTTCTTTATAAGTTATGAAGGCAATAAATTATTCTGCATCTACTATGTTAATAAGCCATATTTCAAATGTATTTAACTTTTTTCCACGTAATAAAAGTGTTGTATAAAACAAAATTTCCTCTCGCCACCCAACACGCAGCTCTTCGTCACGATATGGCTAATTAACGTTCTGTTCATGTCAAGCAACACTTGGGTCGTAAAAAACTTAAAAGAGGAATAATGAGTATAATGACTTATTTTTCAAAACCAAGTTCTTATACACTTGTACTTTAAGTCTCGAATTCAATAGGGGACAATTTGTCTCGCGACATATTTTATCGGCAGCGACGTCAAAATCATGCGACTTTGTTTTTGTTTTGTTTGGGTGGTATTCCATCTCTATCTAACATCTTGGTCCAATGTGTATTTGCATCTCACATTTTGCTTAATGAGAGAGTGAGAACGCAATGCACATTGGACAAAGAAATACCTCCCATATATCGCAGTCGAGTGACTTATATCAAAATATAGATAAATAATAATTGTCTTCGGTTACCGCGATAGTTACTCATTAAATAAAACTAAGCACCCGTTGACCACGAACGCTGTAAGCGGAATGTATTATAAATTCAATATACGCGATATACTTAACCCGTTTTTATAGTTTTATTTCATAGAGAAATAAGTACGCTAAGAGTGCTCACCACCATTCATAGCTATTCTAGCTTATTAATGATAAGTTGTATGGGAGGTATGATAAAACGTGTTACCTATTATGAAGTTTAAATCCTATTATACATAAATAAGTTTTAGATACGCTCACTGTTAGCAAAATTAAAAATAATAACGTTAGTTATATGTTTAAAATCTGTGACATTACTGATATTTGCCACCCCAGCGATCTCTTGTTCTTTGCCCATTTCATAAATGTAACATGTTTTCTTGTGCTCCAATAAATCTACCTTTTTCTTCTATACTCAACATCTTTAAATTATACAGTCCACTTCTTCTACCTAACCATGGGCCTTAATACTCGCTTACAACTTGTCTTAAATGGAATTTTATCTGTATATGGAGAGAGCACTCTAAACGCACACATTTATTTATGATAAAAACAAGCCTGCGATCATTATTGGTGTTCGTGCACACCGCTAATGACCATAGTTGGTATCAAATTGTACGCATAAAAAAAAAGTATGGAAAATTTACTCAAGCACAAAAATTTTAGTGTAAAATGACTGCAGATAAAAGTAATTTTTTGATTCGATCATATATTGCTTAAAAATTATGACTAAAAAGTAACTTTTATTCATAAAGTGTTCAAGATTTAACCATAAAGCGGTAATCTCAATAAAACTACAAAACCTCCGTATAAAAAGCATACAGCCAAAGTTACCTATTATAACCTGTATCAGTGTACACTGTTAGCTTTTGAAATACCTACCTGGTCTGTTTTTTTTAAAATTTAACTGTAATAAAAACCACATTAAAAATCTGTTTTTGATATGTTACTCTCAGTACATCTTGCTCGGACTAATAAATAAGTACAAACGGGATGCACGGGGGCATGATGACAATATGAGATCAAATTAACAACTACTTGTATTGTAAGTTCAAATCTGCCTCCTGTGACCCAATTAACTCTGGTAGTTCAATCTGTTCATTGCTTGTTCGACAAACTTAATAGAATAAAATAAAATAGAATATAATTTATTTCAGTATAAGTACACAGTTATACAATACATACAGAGAAAGAAAGAGAAAAAAAAAACTTATATCTAACTTACTTATAACTGAACGGTGAAGTCATAACCCAGGTAGCAAAATGACGTCAGCGACGTCATAATGACGGCATTATTACGTCATAATGACGTCGCTGACGTCATTATGACGTATCAATGCTACTGGGGAAACGGAACCGTATTATGAAAAGCGGCTGCCTTGATATCTATTACTTAAGGGAAGGTTAGTTCTCGAATTCAAAATTGATACATTTGTATTGGTATTCAATTGGAATCATATTTATATCGTGTCCACTCGTTTCCTCGTACAAGAGACCTTAAAGAAAATTAGACTGAGTTGTATTAAAAGCAAACGGAAAGCCGGCTCAGGTTATTTATTTTACTAAGGCTTTATATTCAAGCTAAAATTACATATATTTATACTATTGCTGCTTTTGTTCAAGAAATAAAAACATTTTTTAAACGATTATAAGTATGTATGTATAAGTTTCCTTACGTAAAATAGTAATATAATTTAGGTATTACGAGTAGAGTTACGCATAAAAACTGGATTATACGTCATAACTCCATCTGTGAAAAACAAGAAATATAAAACGTGAGTCGAATTTACATACATTACTTCAACGAAGCCAATTTTATTTAGGATTACAAAAGAACGAGCACAACCTATTTAGCATGGTTAGTAAACTAATAAATTAACAAAAATCAACACCTCTTTATCACCTCTTAAGTCTAATTAAAAAGGAAATACGACATCGTAAAAGGCAGGAAATCAATTTTCACCTCAAAGCCCGTCAGGTGTCCAGGTAATGAATAATTTAACGATCTCTTTTACAGCAGCAAAACACCTAGATGATGTATAAATAAAAACCGGCCAAGTGCGAGTCGGACGGAAAACAGCAAAAAAAATCACATTTGTTGTATGGGAGCCTCATTTAAATATTTATATTATTCTGTTTTTAGTATTTGTTGTTATAGCGGCAACAGAAATACATCATCTGTGAAGTTTCAACTGTCTAGCTATCACGGTTCATGAGATACAGCCTGGTGACAGACAGACAGACGGACAGACGGACAGACGGACAGCGGAGTCTTAGTAATAGGGTCCCGTTTTTACCCTTTGGGTACGGAACCCTAAAAATACGCTGTGCACATGAACGAATTCCCATTTTTCGTATACCTACCTTGACTGTTTTGAAGGAAAATTTTGTATAAGTAATAGAAAGGTAGTTTTTTTATTCGATTTTTTAATGTTTATAGATTTATAATACAAATATTTGTTGTTGTTTATTCATTGTTATTATATAAAATATTTCAAGAAGAAATAAATACAGTCGCCATCAGATATATCGAAGAGGCCAAGGTGCTCATAAATATCTGAACACGCACTCCTTGATGCCAGACTGATAGGTATTAGTAAAGTTTGTTTTTCTATGAAAATTAATAGTGCAGCTTGTTATTCATAATTGTTTTATGAAGGACTCAATTTTTGATATTTTACCTAACGCTATTTATATGTATAAGTAAATGCGGCAAAATCCGTATGCGGAGAATTCTGTAATAGTAGTAGTAGTAGTAGTAAACTCTTTATTGTACAAAAATACATATTAAAAATTACATGGTACAAATAATAAGATGTACAAAGGCGAACTTATCCCTTTGAGGGATCTCTTCCAGTTAACCTTCGAGTAGATGAGAGGAGAAAGTGAAAAGAGGGTGACAAATGTAGCAAAATGTACAAAAAGGTACCTGTAGGCCAAGCACATGATTGGCGCGACAGTATCTCGCCGCAAGATAGACTACCCGTATTTTACTAACTGTATGAATTAAAGAGGGACGGGTAGTCTATGTCGCGGCGAGATACTCTCGCGCCAATCATGTGCTAGCCCGACAGAAAGACAGAGGATACAAAACAACAAAGAGGATACATACAAAATTAATAGGATAAATATATAATATATTACACAAAAAGGAATGGGGAAAATACACCAAAAATTGGAAAGAAGTACACGGGCGTTCTGTACAAGTTCTGTACACGGGCGTATGTTTCTTTTTTAGGATTCCGTACCTCAAAAGGAAAAAACGGAACCCTTATAGGATCACTCGTGCGTCTGTCTATCTGTGTCTGTCTGTCCGTCTGTCACAGCCCATTTTCTCCGAAACTACTGGACCAATTAAGTTGAAATTTGGTACACATATGTAAGTTTGTAACCTAAAGTTTTGAGGGGTAAATGGGAAAATTAAAAAATAAAGTTTTTCAAACTATATCGTGTTAGGTACATATCAAATAAAAGAGCTCATTTTGAGAATTTCAAATATATATTTTTTGTAATTTTAAAATAAATAGTTTAAGAAAATAGCTAAAAAAATACCATTCTCCCGATTATCTCCGAAATTACTGGGTCTAAAATAAAAAATAAAAATTCACAAAATAGTTCTTTACCTATAGATGACAGGAAAACCTATTAGAAATTTGCAGTCAAGCGTGAGTCGGACTTAATTACTTAGTTTTTGATCCGACCCAACGGGTTTTTAAAAACTCACGTTTCGCATAAAAAAAAATACATTGTTAAAAATTATGTAATGCAACTGGAAAATGGAATTGGAACGCGAGTCCGACTCGCACTTGGTCGGTTGTTTTTTTCAGCCTTAGGAAATAGAGCCCATCTACTTTTGACTACTGAAACTATAAGCAATCGCTGCTTTGTCGATGAAATTAGCAATTTACTATTGTTTGAAAATAGCGCTTATCTACTGAATTTTCTGCAGACGGATTTGGCCTCTTGACAGTGTATATCCTAAAACCTTTATATGGGCTGACTTTCCAAAGGTTCAAAATACACGTTTTTCAACACGTGAACATGAAACGGTAATCCACGAGTATACACGTCAGCCATAAATTGTGCGAGCGAGGATTATGGAGGGTTAACTTTTTTCCAATAGTGCCAATGGATATGGTACACATTCTTTGAAGTTGGATTCTAGTTTCAATGCAAAATAACTGTTTCAGTATGAAATACGAGTAGTATTCAAGTTTTTTAATTATGATCGCCGCTAATTTTAATATTCGACTTCAAAAATTCTTAGTCCCGTCATCAGACGCACAAGGTCCTGAGATAATATTTACAAGGTATACGGGCCTACGTAAAGTCTATAATTATAAACAATCCCTTGATAAAGCCGACTCCATCAGTTGTTCGAAATAACAGCGGGCTTTTGAGCTTAGGCTGGCTTCTATGATTTTATACGATGACCCGTCGTAACCCGGGATACATTTTACCTCCGCCCGTGAGGCTTTCATACCGGCGTTCATTATAGCCATGCATCAACTCTTGTGATAGCCTGAACAATCAAGATAATGCCGCTCCTGGAATGAGTGGTTACCGAACTGTGACAGGTATTTAAGCTAGGTGTCATGGAGATATTTATGCATGAACTAATATTAAAGTAATTCGACTTTGTAATTTTTATTTTGCTTTTAGCTACAATATCCAATGAAACACGCGGGAACACAGTTAAGTAAGAAAAGTAAAGATAAGACAGTAAATTTTTAAACGAATTTCTTAGTCGTTAATAATGGAACGCCATTACAATTTTAAATTATTAACAGGATAAATGTAAACAAAACATCATTTCATAGATAGATGCAATATAATTATGAAATAAGAATAAGAACCACTATTACCTAATTCATTAACAAAATAACTGAATCTCGTATTTTTTTTGTGTACATAACTGTAAGATTAAAATAAAATAAACTAGAGGTTTAACAAATTAAAAATTATTATAACGAGAGATAAGTAATCAATTTCGATACCTAATCATATTAAGCTTTGAACCTATGCAAAACTTTTGATAGGTACAGTAGAGATGAAATAGATTAAATGGCTTTCCAACATCGAACGAAACGTATGAATTTTACACTGTACCGTCAGGTAAATAATTGAATTTCCATTCGTCTGGAAGCCAGGATGTGCCAGACATGTCATTTCGACCGGGATATTAATTAATAGCGCTCACACTGTTCTATAGGGTACGGTTTTTAAATCATTACTGAATTTTATTCTTATCAACTCCTTCTATTTATTTATTAGGTATATAAATTAGCCGATAACTGGCGGGAGATTGCGCAGGAACGGGACAACTGGCGTTTACTCGTGTCGGAGGCCAAGACTCATTTTGAGTCGCTGCGCCATTAAGTAGTAGTAGTATGTAAATTATGAATTTTCATAGCATTGCGTCAAGCCTGCCAGATATTGAGCTTCCTTTTTTTAAGCGAGTAAATTTTAACTTGCCATTTGGTAAATAGGCAATGTACACGAATATTCTGCACATCATTTTGAAGCTCGATATGTCTGTTAAATAAATATAATAAATAAATATTTTAACTTGTGTGATGAATTTGAAGTTTCACTGGTTAGATTTGATTTATTTAGTTACACTTAATGTAATAAAAAGATTCTAAACCGTCATGAGACTCATGATTATGTAAAGGGTATTTCGCTCCGATAATGTCACTCTTGGATCCTTAAAATTTAAGCAAAATTAAACTTAAAATTTAAGCAAAAAATCGTGCCTCAGTTTAGTTTTTTGAAACACCTATAAAATGATATGGTGTACTTAGGTCTGCTTTGCTAATCAACTACTATTTTCACAATGTTTTCGACCTAGGATATTACATGTATGCAAAATGTTTAGCTAGGCTAGCTACTTATAAAAGTGTCATTATGAGTAGTAGGTATGATAATTTCAGAGTAGATCCATTAAAATCAGATCAAATATTGAAATAATTATAAATTTTCTCCAAATACTTGATCGATTGCTTTCGTTAATATCCTGGATCCTTTAAAGTTGAGATCGCTTTGATGTTTATATTAATTGGTTTAGCAAAATGAATCACCGCAAATGACGGTGAAAGTTCCTCTCGCCGCTCACTCTTAATTTGAATGAGTATTAATTGGCCCCCTAATGGATTTGGAGCCCAGGTTTATTCTTAAAAACTGGTCGTAATTAATTTCTATTTTACGTTATTTGCTTACTAGCTTTTGATCATGGCTTCGTTTGCGTGGAAAATGAAGTATGTTTGTGCTGCCTACCGTACATTGACACGGTAGAGGTTGAAATTTTTTTCACCAGCCATACACTGCGTAGTGAATTTATAGGCCATACTGGCCAAAAATGCAATGCCGAAATCGCGAAAAAAATTGTTTCATACATTTCGCCTAATGTAATGCCTCTGATTTCTAATAGGACAACCAATTTTCTTAACTTTACGACTAGTACTCGGATAAATATCGAATACCCGGTATTCAAGAAAAAATAATCACCACTATATTATGTCCTCTTGCCAAAAACACGTGTTTTAGCTCACCAAATTCTGGCTCAGTGATCCAAAAATAATTTTGATCTTCGAAACCAGAGCATGCCGCCTGTCCTGATCCTGCGCAACTTCCTCAGTTACTGACGTGAAGCTGAAGCACATCCGCCGCCATTATCCAGCGAAACCGGCCGACCCACCGGATGGCTATGTCGATCGACCCATGAATGCTCTCTTGACAGCGCGAGGTGCATACTATTATTATCATCATCTTCGTCATCTTCCTCGCGTTGTCCCGGCATTTTGCCACGGCTAATGAAAGCCTGGGGTCCGCTTGGCAACTAATCCCGAGAATTGGCGTAGGTACTATTTTTTACGAAAGCGACTGCCATCTGACCTTTCAACCCAGAAGGTAAACTAGGCCTTATCGGGATTAGTCCGGTTTCCTCACGATGTTTTCCTTCACCGAAAAGCGACTGGTAAATATCAAATGATATTTCGTACATAAGTTCCAAAAACCTCATTGTTACAAGCCGGGGTTTGAACGCGCTCCGGATTGAAAGTCTCACGCCCTTACCGCTAGGCCACCAGCGTTTACTAACTATTATTATAATGCCTAAATTAAATAATAAAGAAATTGAAATTAAAAAGCTGTCTCGTCTACTTTCCATCTTTGGTCACTTTTCGACCACAATAACACAAGATCCCATAGAGAAAGTCCCAGAAATAGAGGAGTCTATTAGTTTTATCGCGTTGCCGCCGGCCCCGTATTATATCCGGGTTCGCTCTTAATAGACGGTATTTTCGCTATTTTAGCGTTCTTTTGTAAAAATTCATCTCCGTTTTCGGCGTTGTAAACGATCATCAAACGGCAACTAAGTCCCGTAAAATGAAATGATTTTGGATTATGGGTTTACTTTTATAACTGTTTTCGTTAGCGCTATGCGATCTTTTTTATAAGTAATGATATTAATTTTACTTTCCCTGATAGGTAGTAGCTTAGATATGTAGACAATAGTGTAGTTAGTTTGAGTCAAATCTTGGAAGCTCAATTAGAACTTCTTCCTGACATTCAAATTTATGAAAGACCACTGACAATTCTACTCGCTGATATCAAAAACCAACTTTAAATTTGCATGAAATGACTTTACTACTCTTGTGGATGAAATGCAATTTTCTCTTTACGACGTACGACTTTGTGCCGGTTGCAGTCGAGACTGCGTGACCTTGGGCTGTGGAGGCTAGGGACTTTGTGAGGGATTTGGGTCGGCGGCTGAGGGACAGGGGGTGCGACCCTCGGTCCGGATCGTACCTGGTCCAACAGATCTCGTTGGCCATTCAGCGCGGTAACGCTGCCAGCGTAATGGGGACATTTGAGCCAGGTACGATTCGTGACGGTTATTTTATTTAAGTTGCGGATATCATAATTGGTATTTTTGGGACGAAGCATGTTGCTGATTTGCATTTGTAGCCACCTGACGAAGCCTGCGTTGCGGATTTTTTTACATGTAACTATATTATTTTTTAAGATTTTCTCAAATGCTGTATTTAATTTTTAATGTAGTGTGCGCATTTTTAGTGTTTTGTGTGAATAAATGGATTTTCTCTTTCGTTTTTGAAAGATAAAGAGGATCTTTACGAACTTGTGTGGTGAAAGTAAAATCGTATCGTTTTTAGTGTGTATAAAATTGAGAGCATTGAACACAGATAGGTCGTTATTCATTAGGCATAATATGATGTTTTCTCAGACTAACCTATCTCTCTATCTCTATTCTTACTCAAATAATTCCCGCACCAAACACTGATGTATGTTTATAAAAAAACATTGATGATGATCCAGATAAAATAATGTTAATATCGTTAAAATCATTTTAGTCGAATCTACAGATCAAGATAAATTGATTTGCGAGCGATCAGTAGCGGTTAAACTTTAAGCAAATCACAACGTTATCGGATGTAATAAATCAAACAGTAAGCGGAGGTCGCGCTATGAGTAGCCAATTTTCATAATTTTCTTTCATGACGATGCTACGAGTTGAGCAAATGACGCGTTACTCCAGCGAGGCAAACCCACATTGAATGCAGTGCATACAGTAGTTCTATTTGGCGTATTAACTGACTTTGTATTTAGCATTTGTGACGTCTAGGCTAAATAAAACTCATTTTGTGCTCGTGTGCTTGGCGACCTGTATGCTTGCCATCATGGTTGACAACGGAGTGTCAACTTGCAGGTAGTTTGCATGGCACTTTTTATTGTGTAAACGTCACAGCATTCTTACTTTATTAAACTCATTCTTACTTACTTTATTTTACTATTTAAGCGTATTACGATTGTTTTTATTTTTGGATATTTTTCAATGAAAATAAATTTTATCTTTATTTTTCTTTTATCTTTATTTTTAAATATAAATAAAGTAATGATTGCAACATGCCAATTTTACATACAATGCACCTAGTTAGTTTGAATATTTATGTTTTAAACATGCACTTGACAATACTGAAAACGATCACCCAATTTTGGCGAAATCAATATAAATTGAAAGTGTACTTTTTTGGAAAATAACAAAATGGCCCGTAAGTAGGTATACAAATACACACCAGAAACAATTGAATTTAATATACCAAAAAAACCAGGCCTATTTATAAATGCCTGTCATATCTAAAATACCCGTGATAATCGTTTGTTTCTATTTGTCATTTTGATATTTGTTCTTACAAAAAAAAGGTTTGCTTAAACATAGCAATAAATACAGGGGTTAGTAAAATATATATTTTCTACGGGTATACGAGTTATTTTGAGTTAAAATTTAGAGTATGTACACAGTCAGAAATATGGCTCTGAATTTTGAATTGAAAACGTTTTCAATAAGTTCCAACATAAGATTGGGCGTGGTTCTGTTTAACTATGGAGTTAGCCTACTGCAGTTGTTAACTGCGCAAAGCCGAAGAAAATTGCTATAAGTTATGCAATTTTGCTACGCACCATTAGCTCCAGGTCTCGAGACTGGAATTTAGTACTCGACGCTTATTGCATCCATTGCAACGAATTTACCTTAACTTAAAGACCTTTTACATTTAGCTAGCTAGATTATATCGGCTATCTGACACAGCTTGATGAATGTTGTAACTTTACCTGCTTCCTATAGGATGATACTCCAAAAGTACAAGTCGATGATATTTAATGTAATGTAACGTTTATTTCAGACAAATAGTTTTTTTTTTGTTTCAGAACTCAAATGCTAGCTATAACATCTACGAAAACAATAATCAGTAAAAATGTAAATAATTTAATAACTATAATTACCTGTATAAAGAAGCAAATTGTTATGTTCCATGGAAATATCTAAACAATACAAATTAACAAAGGAGTACACTTATCTAAAAAACCCAGTTCTCACCCAAGCTATTTTTAGACACCCGGTATGTTACTAGACATTTTTACGAACAAAAAGTCAGAAGCCAGGCTGTGGGATTGACAGGTCTTAATAAGGTTACATTGTTTTATAAATGAGTGCGGTGCCATAAAATGAACCTCCTAAGACATCGTACCGACGTGTTATGGCACCGTAAAAACGTGCAAGTGACAGCTAACTATGTACGCATTGACTTTTACTTGCAAGTTTCGGGGTTAGGTTTACCTGTAATTTAGTGGGTTAATGGAAACAATGCTGGTCGAATTCACGAGCTTACTCGTCTGTCGTACAAAATATCCATAAAATCGAATATTTAGTACTCGAGAATATTTTTAGACAACCGAAATTGAAAACAAAAGAAGAATCTTTAAATGCAGTTTTGTTTCTTTAAAAAAAAAGAATGTGTCCTAAGTAAAATGAGCACTTTCCCTCAAGGGCCCATATTTTTTTTCCACTATACTATAAATAAAAAATCAGAATTGAATTAGCTTCTAAGTTTACTTTTATTATTGTGTATTTATTTATCAGGCCTTCTTCTACTTAGCTAGCTTAGCTTGAGCGTTAGAATACATGTTTGTCTCACGTGTCGCGATTGTAGGCAGTTTTCTTATGGCTTCTTTCTGTCAGTTGTCAGTAGGTTACGAAGCCATAGTAGTCTTTCGCTTAGGGTAATTGTTAGGCAGGTAACTTCATAGGGACTAAAAATAAATAAACTCAAAAACCAAAGCTCTTCATCTAATAATCACTCAATAATAACTAAAATAAATGTAAAATCATCTTTTCCGGTTAATAAATGCTTTAAACCCCATGCTGTAGTTTGCTTTAATGATACGCGTCTCTTTCTAAAAGTTCCTGAGTTACTATTCATCATAATGTAGGCTCCTACCATTTGATCACGCTGGCCAATTTAGTTTGTAAGATAACCCACACATGCATGGAGCCCTGGACTTGCTACTCTTGCTAGAAATAGGTTTAGGAAGTTTATAAGATCAACAGTTATGGTAAGTTTATAGTAATTGCTAAGTACATGGTAAGTTTTTAGGTTAGCTTTGTAGTTAGACTATAAAAGAGTTATAAGATTCTTTGAGGTAAAATGGGATAAACACTAGTATATTGGGCCGTAATCGACTAGTAGTAAAGGGGGGAATTATTTTCAAAAGTTTCTGGTTGGCGAAAAATTATACAAATCAGAGCCGATAATTAATTATATAATAATAAATAAATAATACAATAATAAATTAGAGATAAAAGTTAAAATTTACCTATTTTGGAAAAGATTTTAATAACAAAACCTCCGTGAGACACAGACATATTAAACATATTAATAACGGGTCACTCGGTTTACTAATGTATTGCCAAAAATCGTTTCCCAAAGTATTACTTCCCAAACTATTTTACGCAAATTATCATTTGGCAAAACTTCATTTCGCAAATTTTCATAATCCAACCTAACCTAACCCAACCTAGTACGTCATTTTCATTTCGCGATATGGGGTTGGGAAATGAAATGGTTGCGAAGTAAAAAACTTGCTAAAATTTCATTTGGGAAATGAAACTGATGCCATAAGTTTGTTGGGAAGTGAAATTTGGCGAAAAATATTTTGGCTAAACGGCGCTATCCCGGGTCACTCACTTATCACGTATTACGTACGGGGTGAGTGACCCGTTATAAATATGTTTAATATGTCTGTGTCTCACGGAGGTTTTGTTATTAAAATATTTTCCAAAATAGGTAAATTTTAACTTTTGTCATTTCTGTTCTATGCGCATATATTTTTCTTTGATCCATTAACGCCCACCTTGCTTATGGTAACGTATCTTCGTCCAGTCAGCATCAAACAGACAGTGACAGCCAAAGTGTCCAAAAAAATTGCATCACACCTTTATTGGTATAGGAGGGATTTGTTGCAATATATTTGGCTACTGGGGCCGTTTCCACGTACCTATTTGTCGTTAACTGTACGAGGGACTATACTTTAAGTATGGCTAATTTGCGACGTTTAATACCTAATGCTCAAAAAAATTGAATGTAGAAATGAGTCGATGTAGGATTGTAGGTATGGATACGTATTATAATGGATTAAACAACCGAAGCGAATAGGACAAAATTTCAATCCCTCACTTCTAACCGGCAAACCATAAAAAGTGTTCCGAACGCTGTTTATTCGAAGCTCGAAGGAATCTGTCGTTCGGTTATTTGCCTCCAGTCACGGTAATTCGTCGCTTGAAGCTGCAACGTGGTTATTACGTTTCTAGCAGGCGGAATTCTCCGAATGCCTCGGCAAACTCCAGTCTTAGAATCCCGAAATGTTTCCAAATGAATTCAAAGATTTTCTGATTGAGTAAAGTGTTTTCGGAATGTCGCAGAATTGTTATGATTCCGGATGTTATTTAATCCGAAGACTCTCGAAGAACTTGGCATTTCTAAAGAAATAATTTGGATAACGAAATACCACATAACTTAAATATATATTCTGATAAATTACGATCAGTATATTTAGTAGGGTCGCCGAACAGGCTTTAGGTTACTTTTCGCTCATGTCGTCGCGGACATGGGTATATAAAGTTAATATACCAAACTTTGGTAGTTATCAGTGTATTCAGTATGATGTCCTGAACACAAATATATGAGATGACAAGCGCGAAAGTGGTGGGTGTTGTGACGTTATAAAGTCGGCAGTACAAAGTTTTTTATTTTTTATTTTAAATATGCCATGTGGGGTACCAAACGAAAGAGCTTTGTAAGTAGATTACAAATATATAACATCAAATTTGTCAAAAAAAATTTTTGTATTAAGCTATCGTTATTTTATTTTAAATATAATCGATATCAATTTTTGTCGTCGCATTTATGAAACACTTACGCCAAACAGTGAAAATCTCTTGTTACGTACCTATGCTGCAACCTTTCGAAAACAGAGTCGTATATTTTTTTAATATGTAATAGCCGTGTTGGATCTCATGCGAGATGCGAGTCATGCGACTCACGTGCCACAATTGCGCTTTACATGCCCTCAGCAATCAGCTGCGCCCTATGGATACGTAAAAATCTAAAAACCGCTGGGGAGCGACAAGGTCTAAATTTGAATAAGGAACCCTTAGAATTATAGCTTTCTGTAACAAAAATGTTGGATATAAGTACCATCTAAACATTATTATTAACTACTAGTAGTAACTAATAGAGATTAACATTTTATTTCGGCATTTAATTGATATGACAAGATGACAAGTCATGACGTGGCCCGTGGCTGTCTGTTGCAGTTTAGTGGGTGTTAATGACAAATGAATTGTTATGTGATAGATGTCGGTTTTTAATCACTAAACTAACATTAATGTATACATATTAAGATCAAACCATAACATTCCGGCATTAGTAGTAGTAAACAGTTTATTGCACAAAACAAGTACATAATACAGAGAGGATACAGTAAATGTGTACAAAGGCGAACTTATCCCCTTAAGGGATCTCTTCAAGCTAACCTTTAAGTAACTAAATCAAAAATGTATTTATAAATAAATCAAAAATTACCAGCGGTAATCAGCTTAGCTTAGCTTATGCGGTTATCCGCATTGGACTAGCGTGGGGACTACAGCCCAAGCCTTCTCGCGCATGAGAGGAGGCCTGTGCCCAGCAGTGGGACGTATGTAGGCTGAATTATTATTATTACCTAATCAGCTTAGAACTTAATATGCTAGTATACAAGGATGCAAGGAGAGGGTAAGAGTTGTTAAAAAATAACTATGACTATGACCCATATTTTCTAGGAGGATGTAAATGGAGTAGCCATTAACAGACATTCCCCTCTGTCAAAAATAGTCGGCCAATGGTCATACACAATGTATGGACAGACGTTTATCTGACATGGCTATACGTATACATTTGACGTTCCCCTCCCCCGCAAAAATTGCCAGACTTTTTTGTACAACAAATTAGACGTGGCGGCTCCGTTTGGTTATATCCTCCTAGCATATTTTGATGTCTAGATGCCAGATATGTTGCACTATTAGGCTTTGAGCAAAGAACATTAAGACGTAAAACTATAACATTTAGGCATTAATTAATAAATAAACTCTTTCGCTTTAAAATACTTAATAAGTTCACTCCAATCCTCGCCCTTGTCAAGATAAAATAATTATAAACATAATCTTTTCAAATTTTAAAACATTCGAGATTATAATATTATTCAAAAATTTCATGAATTAAACTCGGCTGAGAGATTTCCAAATTTATCCCGCATTGAAAGTATCTACTAAGCGTTTTCTCAGTTAAATTAATAGTCGCATAGCTTGAGGCGTTTATACGGGATCTTTTAAATAAAGTTTGTACGTGCCTCCGCGTCGCAGGGGCTGCCAAATGGGGCTACAACAGATTTTTATAATGTTCTGTATTGGTAAGCGGGGTCTGGCCTTACGCCAATTCGGCCATCGATTTACAAGTTCGCCTTTATGTTCTCCTGATACTTTACGGAATGCACGTTTTTTCGAATAAACTCTTAAATCAGATAGCTTGTGTGAACTTGGGCAGATGGAACCGAAAGCTAGTCTGAATTATGTTTTCCGCAACTTCATATATTTAGTGATTCTCTGCGCCAGTTATCTTTAGGGTTCCGTAGGCGAAGGGTAATGAGCGCAGCCGTATTAATAAGCCTCCGCTGTCCGTCCATCTAGTATCTGTCTGTTCGTTTGTCTGTCTGGCCGTTTGTTCGTCTATTGGTCTGTCTGTATGCTATGGGCTCTATTTCAGAATCTGTAGGAAATATTATTTTCTATTCATATCAAATATAAATGCGAAAATTCAATGAATTCACGAAACGCCCCTTAATAAAGTGCTTGATCGTGACGTCACGATGAATTTGAAACCGTGCTAAGTATAACATGAAAATTGCTATTTTAATGGTGAAATAGGTATTGCATATATATATAAATTGGCATAGAATCTATTGTTTAATAATATGGTACCATTTTTTACAATTAGGATGTTACAGTACAATTTTATTATTTTCATATATTTTTATGGTGTCCACTGTATTGTGATAAACTGTTCATTTTCTATCTATTTAAGTAGATTTTGTTATAAAATTCAACATTTGTCATCATTCCAATTAATTATGTACTTATCATCCACTTTAAATTATTAAGTCAAATTATAACAGCTAACATGACGAAACAACTCAAAATGTGCATGAAATTAGTTTGCCCCTTTTGTGCATAAAATGTAACTTTCTCATCAGTTTTTGAAGAAAAAAGAGTCTACGAGCTGGTGTGGTGAGAAATTTATAATCGTAGTAGTAATTAAACCAACTCGGATTCTTAAAAGTACCCCTAAGACGCATACGTTATTTATATTTAGCAATCTATATCGGTAAAAGCTAAAAACAAAACAAGATAATATTTGTGAGTGTTTTTAAGTGAGTACCTAAAGTAAAGTGAATGTAATGTGTTGTACTTTATACACCAATTCTTGTTAAGCCTGTATTCCACAATCGACTCCGGACTTAAAGAGGAAAATTTCAAAATATTCTTAACTTGAAAATACTGGAGTTTGAAACAAGGGACGTAAAATATAAAAATAAAGGCCCTCAGTTTATTATGTAACTTGAAAAAAAGTCAAATTAAGTAGGCGTGTTGATCTCATGACTTTGGAAACAATTTGAAACGGGCAAAAGTTAGAAAGTTGATTTTATCATGATAAATGAATAATAATCTCCGTTCGTAAAATTAGCCGCCGTTTATAATAATTATGTTATTGAAATATTGTGTTTCTAGCTTGAGTTACACTTTGATTTCTTATATTCAATTATTACTTGTTTACATAACGTATTTTTTTCATACGCTTACCATGACTTTATTCTAGACAAAGGTTAGGTTAGGTAAATATTTTGAAAGGTATGGTCTTTCTTACTTTGAACTTATATCAAAATTTTGATATATTTTTTATATTACCACGATTCAATTTTCTTACTTCTCTTGTCCTATACACAGTGACCATATAAGTATTATTGATGACGTTACATGAACAATATGTCATCTCATCACCCTAAAAATCAAGAATGGTAAAAAAGGTAAATAAACGGATTACATCTGAGCGGCAACTTACATGGCGATTGATATTATAAATTAAAACAAGTAATAATCGCAGTACCTACGCATCACTGAAGTAAACATCTGATTTTATCAGCGCAGTAGGTACATTCCGCTGCAAAAGTTATCGAACAGTTTCCCGTCTAACGCCGCGCCGCCGTGGCTTTATTTGCAGTGCATCGCGTGCTCAGTGAAAACAAGTGAATAACGACTCAACTAGCTAAGTCAAACGCGACAGATAATATTGAATTTTAAGCCCGAGTCATAGACGACACATTTCCAACTGAGCTTCGAAATTAGAGGTTCTAAATTTGAGGTGTGTTTTTATTTTATATTTCACCTATATTGATGAAGGTGACTATTAATAGGTAACAAACGTTTTTTTTTCGAATAATGATAATGACAATAATAACAATGATAATAGCTACTGATGATGATGATGATCGATCGATCGATGTACTTATAAAGATCGTCATCGGAGAACAGGGATGACAGTAAAACTTTTGTCGACAAAATTCAATGTCGTATTAAATAAAAACAACATGGTAATCTTTTATGAATTTTCATATTCTTTAATAATGTATTTAACAACGTTATATGCAAGAGAGAGTTTACTTAACTGCAAGATTTTTAACTGCAGTTATGGTACCTACTGTAAAGCCATCGGTGTAGAAAACACAAATTTTGGCATTTTTTTAAGTTACAATTTTACCTTTCTTAAGAAAACTTTTTTAGGAGACTTCGTAATATGCTTGACATATTTCACATTCTCGTCCGTTGGACCATTGGTGTTCTTAAAATAATAGTTGCCTTGCCATGAATTTCCATTTTAAGTGACATATGATGAGTCCCCCATAAATCCCATAACTTAAAAAAAAACAGCTTTTTTTTACATTTTTGACCGAATGACGTACCCGCATTTTCAGAGAATTTTATTTTATTTTGGGAGACGGTAGGCTTAACTTTTCTTCAACGGTTTAAACAGTTTTACTGCCACATTTGAATGCTCTCGTGACCTCTCTGTAAGATTTTGTTACTCTCTCTAAAAAAACTAGCCAATGCTGGAATGTTTTCCTGAACAAGACTTTCTAGCGGTAGTTTTTTTTTTAAAAGGATGCAAAAATATTATAAACATATTTTTAGCTCTAACTCGCTTCCAAAAAATGTTCCACTATCTTCGCTTTCGGCCATAGGGAAAAAGTACTGCAGAAATTACATACAGTTTCGCGACGGTGTTCTTCTAGACTGACCATAATTTCAAGAGAAAGAATCCAATGCCCATGATACTTACCGGATTAATCGACAAATATATATAATAGACTTTAAACTTTATAATATAGACTTTGGCAGTTAGATATAATTTGAGTTTAATTTTTTGTTCGCTTATTACATGTTCAAAACTTTGTCCAGATTTCACTCCGCATACCTTATAACAATTAATAGATAATGATGATGAATGACCATGGTGACGATAATCTTGTATAGGTATGCTATTTTCGGTTGTCACTCATGTTTTCTATACCAGTAAGTCACAATATTTACTAAAAAAAAAAATTGTATTATTACATCTTATATTTCTTCAATATCTTTATCGACGATTTTCGATTATTATGGCTTTGCTCCGCCTTTCGAGCTCAGGCCGTTTTCACGCAGTTGTTATAATTAATTTCAATTCCGACTTAATCTTCCATTAATTTCAGTAAACAGCGGGATTTAATTATCACATACAAATCATCAATATAAGCTTTGCCAGAATAATACTTGAAATTTGCAATCTTATTCAAGAAAACTGGAGACAGATTCTGTTTTAATAATATGATACGATTGTAATCTTATTTTGATACGACCTTGAGTCGTGTCATCGGGTATCTCACGCGCATGAGACGAGTACTGATTGGATTTCGTCAGCACCAATGAGCGTAAGCCACTAACGTTGATTGGTGCTCACAGTTAAGGTCGTATCAAAACAATTGACCGGTCTGTCGTCATCGTCCTTTCATTATCGGTCGTGAACTGGTCATTATTTCTTGTCGAGTCGTGTCAAATTTGAATTTAAAATGTCGGTCGTTTTGTCAGTCAGCCAGTCAGTCAGTTGGTCGATCACCACACGGAGGTCAAAAGCCCAGACATAACATGAAAACGTAATCAAATTATTAAAACAGAATAGGTCTCTCTGTCTGTTTACCTGCTGATGAATGTTTCGCGACGGCAGGAGAATTTGTCACCGACGTCGTCCCTTTTGTTTCACTGAAATTATTACTATTAAATTAATGATTTCGATATTTCTGCTGTCTGACATCTTATCTCCTAAATCCCCAGTGTTAAATCGTCCCGTTGCTATTTATTTCCTTATCACCGAGATATTAAAAACGACTTAGAAGGTCCATTCGTATATTTTATTACGGTTGTTTCCTTATGAAAATAAATAATGTAAAGCCAGGATAGCGTGAATTAACCAAATGAAATATAATTCTTTACTGAATTTTCTTTTTGTGTTAAATTTATTTGCTATTTGGAATAGAAAAAATCACAATACCTACTCATTTATGATCTTGAGCTTGAAATTGTATTGTACATAAAAAAGACGAAAGTGCGATATGCGCGAATAAGGATTCGCAACGTGTACCGAGCGCATCGCCCAGGTAAAACCAGATTAAGTGTGATGACGTTGCGAATCTCGAAGGAGCAATAACGACAAGCCCAAAGTCAAGACTAAATATTGCAGTAATGAAGCTCCCACACTGCAGTTATACAACGTTAAATAACTGGACGTCTAGGAGCATTATTGTAGTATAGTAGTAGCGCAGAATAAGTAATAATATTATCATACAGAACGGCCACGCACCGCCCCCGCCCCTATTCGAATTACCTCGCCCCGCGACAGGAGATTGACGACCTTTTGGCGAACGCTCAGTTTGGTTTTTAAGCAACTCACTCACACTATGACCCATTACGCGTGTACAGACGTGCCGTTCACACATAGAAACGCAAATGATTTTTGATGTATGGCATGTCCGCCCTGTGGTAGTAGTCAAACTTTTCACGTTGCTATGCCAACTTTGAATTTTTGCAAGACAATAAACAGTTTTAATATTTTTTATTTCTCATGCTCTGAAAGAGGGTCATTGTTGTTCTAAAAGAAAATGATACGTTTCTGCACTAGAGCATTTTACGTTCCAAGTACGATTTTCTATTTTTTTTTTACGATAAGCAATTGAAATTTGGGTTTAAATGAATGCGTTATAAAATTTTCATTCTGATATTTAACTCGCCATTCCATAAATAACGATACTATTGCCTGAATTGTTAATTGAAAGTACCCTTAAGAAATACTATAAAAATTAGTAATTAGTCGTGTTTTAAAAAAAACATGCTTTTTTTTCTCGTATTCGAAATGAAAAGTAGAGTGTTTAACTCGGGTGAAAGGCACCATTTCAGCCCCGGACTATAGGCGCTCTCACTGCGTTCGAGCGCCAAACAACCTCGGCAGAAATGAGTGCTTTTCATCCCTTGGTTAACAATCTACTATTTAATTCCACTACATAGGGTCACTAGATATGTTTTGCGATAGACGAATATGAAACAAAGAGGTGGCCTACCACATAAATTATACTTTTAAAACTATATTTACATAGACAATGATTGGTCGGAAAAAATGTACTTAATTTTTTAAACTTATTAAAGAATTGATTTAAATTTTAAAAAAGTCGGCGTGGGCTAAGGACGATTTACGCACATTTTATACAATATTTTCATTTCATATAGTAAAAAAAATACGTAAATAAAAAGAAGAAAATGTTTTCCGGCCAATCATTGTCTATGTAAATAAGAAGGTAGGTTTAAGAAGTATATATACGTAATGGGCCACTTTTTTGTTTCATATTCATCTATTGCAAAACTTATCTAGTGACCTATGTATAATCGTTAACTATCTTAATAGTTATACAAATAAGCATGCAAAATGAAATACACCGTTTAAAACATGCATGGTGAAACTAAGACCTCACAGTTCCACAGGAGTATATGCAAATGAATTTCGTATTACGAGTGCTTGACGGAATGCATTATTCTGCCACACAAAGGGTTTTACACGTGATAAATAAATTATTCTATCCATAGGAATCTCACCAGCGGATTTATATGAGTATAATTAAAATGTTAAGAGAATAATTTAAATTCTAATGAATGTACGTATAAAACTGTTATGTGAATGCGGTTACAAACAGGCGCAGGTGTTTCTTTGTCGAATGTAGAATTTCAAACATATAAAGGGTTGTAAATTGTAGTATTGACACCAGTAATACACATTAGGCCAGGAAATGAATGCCCAAAAAAAGGTATAGAGGGAAATGCTTGGAACACAATTTTTGACTTCGTAGCTTTGTTTGGACTATTTAGGAAGTGAACATATCAAAAGTCCCCGGCCGTAACCCTGGTGCTGGAGGGGAGAGGGGGGTTTGAAGGTTCCATTTTTCGGTTTTTCGATTATTTCTCGGAAACTATGCGTCTGAGCGACTTGGCCACTTATACAAAATGAAAAGAGATTTAATTTGTTACAAGTTTTATTTAGTCAAGTTTTTCGATATCTTGTATAGTTTTTGAGATATCCGCTCTTGAAGGTTTATTTAGGGCTCTCAATTTTATCTTGATTATCTACATTAGTGAAGCTGCTAGGCCGGGTTTGGTGTCGTTTTCGTATAAATCGGGGGTGCTGAATTCATTTTTGGTATGAACATTGACACCATTCCTAAGTAAAAACATATAAACTTTAAACAAATTACGGGGACGGGGACTAGTCAAAACAAAGCTATGTAGTCAAAAATTGTGTTCCTAGCATTTCCCCTCTATACCTTCTTATTGCTTGGCCTACATGTCATGATTTATTTATGTTTACATGAATACCAGTTGAATAATAATTTGAATGTGGCAGCATTATTGCGTTACCCCGATTAATACAGGGGTAGTTGGGAAAATAACTGGCAAGACGGTTGGTAGTGGAGGGGGGGGGGGGGGGCACGATGCAAGTTGGGCAGGCTCGTGAGGCTCGTTCACTTGGATCGAGGCAGCCAAGAGGACACATCGTGAAGGATCCTATATTGTATTTTTATCTCCCTAGCTGTTTTGCTCTTAATATTGCCTGTTTTTTAGGGTTCCGTACCCAAAGGGTAAATACGGAACCCTATTACTAAGACTCCGCTGTCCGTCTGTCTGTCACCACGGGCTGTATCTCATGAACCGTGATAGACATTTGAAATTTTCACAGATGATGTATTTCTGTTGCCGCTATAACAAAAAATACTAAAAAGTACGGAACCCTCGGTTCGCAAGCCCGACTCGCACTTGGCCGGTTTTTTTTAAATATGTCATTGTTAGCTGGAATAAGCTGTAGTTATTTGTTCCTCAGTCATGGGTGTTTTCTGTGTATTTAAGTATTTGTATATTATGCACATGGAGCATAAGGACCCTTCTGTAATGGAAAGCCACGTTTATTTATTATTTATTTATGTTTAGTTGGTCACGCATCTATCTTTAATTTTACTAAGCTACATATGGATTTTTAACTATGTATTGTCTGTTGGTGAACCCGAATATAAACATAAATAAATAAAGAAAACTGCCCCCTTTTCAGGAATCTGGTAAGAGACTTGTCATAAGAGTCAATCCGTTAGTCTATTTATAATTAATAAAATTTAACAAATTGATATATTATAACTATAACAAGGGAACATCAAATTATTAATATCAAATATTTTTTTAGTAGAAACATTAGTCATGACATCTGACTAGTGCATAGTTTCTACTAAAAATATTTTTGATACACGACACGTAATATGTTACACGAAAGAAAACCGGCCAAGTGCGAGTCGGACTCGCGTTCCAAGGGTTCCGTACATTACACAATTTAAACAATGTATTTTTTATGTGAAATGTCTTTAAAAAACCCGTAGAGGTCGAATCAAAAACTAAGTAATTAAGTCTGACTCACGCTTGACTGCACATTTCTAATAGGTTTTCCGGTGATCTATAGGTAAAGATCTATTTTGTGTATTTTTTCAAAATTTTTGACCCAGTAGTTTCGGAGATAAAGGGGGGGGGGAATGGTCATTTTTTGCCTATTTTCTTTAATAACTTCTAAACTATTTATCTTAAAATTATAAAAAAATATATATTTGAGATTATCACAATGAGCTCTTTCATTTGATATGTAACACGATATAATTTGACATACTTTATTTTTGATTTTCTTATTAACCCCCCAAAAGTGGCCCCCGTGTTTAAAATTAATTTGTTTACGTTACATGTCCATCTTTGGGTCACAAACTTACATATGTGTACCAAATTTCAACGTAATTGGTCCAGTAGTTTCGGAGAAAATAGGCTGTGATAGACGGACAGACAGACAGACGCACGAGTGATCCTGTAAGGGTTCCGTTTTTGCCTTTTGAGGTACGGAACTCTAAAAAGTGATCAAGGCCTCCAGTGCCCAATATAATGAAAATGTAATAGAAATATTAATCAAAAATAGCGATTCAAATTACTAATTTTGCTGATAATGTATAGAAATTACGCGCATAAATGGTAAATATTAGTTAGACGGAATAAACGCCAAACAGCACTGTAAATTTGTATAAATTATTTGGCCATTTAGTATTGTGCAGTGACGCACGCGCTGCAATAAATCCGCCTTGGCAGTACAGCGTGCACACGTCATGACGACATGCGGTGCCCGACGACGATATTTTTTCAACAAATGTTTTTGCACGCGCATAACGCACTTTGGAACCAACAGGCAACTTTAGACCTTAACTATTCGAATGAAAGTTGTATTTCGAATATTTTTTCATAATTAAATGTAAGCTTTGGATGGTTGGAACTCTTTTAGTGTTAACAGTGTTGCAATGTGTCAAAATAAATGTCTTATTGGTTTTGTTTGAATGCTTCTGTACCATGATAGCTGCATTGACTAAAATGTTCATTTCAAAAAAGCTCTACAAAAATTTACAAACAATAATTTATTGCGTAGTGTTTGTGAACGGTAAGCAATATTATATAACCATACTGATTAAAATATATCTACAATATTCAACGTTATCAAATGTCGACTAATTTAAAATCTTGTCACATATAACGTAAATACTCTTCACTGGTAGCGATTCGTGTTTCGCATGAAAATAAAGAAGCCAGCACCCTAAGCACCAAGGAAACGGTCGCCATCTATGTTCATGACATTCGGTACCAAGAGGGTTGCACCCCATGAAAAGACGAGTAAACGTACATTGCCAAATATTTGTTACAATTTGTGCGAAAACAAATTTTGCATCGCCGCGGCGAAATGCCGAAGGTTATTACGGCACCACTCTTTACGGTAACACATGTACGAGTCATAAATTCCGTCGGGAGCGTTAAAATTAGAAATGTATGTTCCAAACGGAAGCATGCGCCTTTAAAATTTATACCGTATTATTATATTTGTTCGCACCCACGCCATGCCATATACCTACTGTGTAAGTACCAATTGTTTTGTTCATAAATTAAAAACGCACCATTCCAAAAACAAATGAATTGACTTTCTTTTACACCTGAGCCCGTACCATGAGTCACTGAAAGCAAAGATAGATATGACTCCGTAATAGATGGATACAGTCTAAGGAAAAAACGTGCCTCGAAAATCAAGAAAATTTGATTCTCGATCAGATGGCGCCACTACCTTTGGCCTACTCTCGTATAGATAGCGTTGACGGTTTCGTTTGTTATTTAACAATTTTAATGCATATCAGTGAAAGAACATGGGTCAAAATCATAAAAAATTATTAATGCAAATAAAAATAAAAACATTTATCCATATTTAAATACATACATTACATACATTTATACATTAGAGTTTTGAATGATTCACGGTTAATTTCACTAGACTTATATTGACTGGGATATAGACCGTGATTACCTTTTGTACTATTTTCTATTTTGTAATATCGGGAACTCATAAATAATACAAAAGGTAATCACGGTCTATATACCGGTCAATATAAGTGATTTATACATTTTATCGTATTTTTATAAATCTTCATTTTTAGTTTTAAAGTGTGTCGATAGATGGCATTAAATTTACTGTGGTTACAAAATTTACTATGACATTACCGCTCTATCCTATTATATCCTCTTTGCTGAAAGTGTCAAAACTGAGATATACGCCAACGTCTACGTAATTTACTTTCTATACATTTCGCTCGCACTAATATGCGAGTACGAGCGAGATGCGTAGAAAGTAACTTACGTTCTCGATAGCGTTTATGTCAGTTCCAAACTGGTGGTAGCCACACTGGTTATATTTTTGGGTATAACGGTATATTTACATTCAATAATGTTGCTATAATATTATTGAGGGTCTTACGTAATATAAAAAGTACATAAAACATATTTTTCATGTCTAAATAATAAATTAGCTTCAAAATATATTTCTTGGATTCAATCAAGTTTTAAGATAAATTCAACAAATTATAAATTCAATATACGCGAATTACGCGATATAATCCGTTTTCAGTTTTATTTCATGAGTAACTATAGCGGGAACCGAAGACAATATTAAGTTTTAAGAGACTAAACTTTATTTAGGCCACAGCGAAACTTTTTTACAAGTCGTACTTTACTGGCGTCTTTCTGAAATAAGTGATCTACAGAAAAGAAACTTGCCTCTGGGCTGAACATGGTGACAAAAATGAAACTTCCTTTCCTTCAGATACATTTAACTTTAAGAGCGTAAAAGGGACAGCAAAATAATATATATTCAGATACTATATTTATCTATCAATAAAAAATACATTAATGTATACATAGTAGTTTTTGGCAACGGATTAAGGCCTTTTAAATTTACTCAATCAAATAGTGTTGCAAATAATTTACTTACCAAGTGGTTTTTGAGATAAGCAGCAAGGCACATATTGGAAATGTCGCCAGCTGTTTACCATATGGTTTTTAGGGTTCCGTACCCAAAGGGTAAAAACGGGACCCTATTACTAAGACTCCGCTGTCCGTCTGTCCGTCTGTCTGTCTGTCACCAGGCTGTATCTCATGAACCTCGATAGACAGTTGAAATTTTCACAGATGATGTATTTCTGTTGCCGCTATAACAACAAATACTAAAAAGTACGGAACCCCCGGTGGGCGAGCCCGACTCGCACTTGGCCGGTTTTTTTGCTGTTACGAAAGTAGAATTGTGAAAAGTTGTTTGTAATTTACATTTTAGTTGAAAATATGAGTAGTTTGTTTCTGTATTTGTTCAAATTTATTTATTTATTGCATTATTTTAATATCTATAGTCTATAGATATTTTACAGGTAGCACTAGTAGCAATGCAGGTCATTTCTCTACGGCTTCTGAACCCATCTTAGAGTATTTATGATACGTGTGTGTAGATAAAGTAGTGTATGCAACTGTACATAATTAGGTCTTAAAACACTCGTGTGATTCTATTATGAAACAAGCGTTAGCGAAAACCACACTTGTGTTATAAGGCCTCTCATTATATCAGTTGCATAAACTACTATTATGTATTATGTTTTTTGTGCACTATATCAAACATAATATATAATATGTATAAGTTATAAAATCATGTATGAATTCCTCGATAAAAACTGTCAATACCAAAATCTAAATCGGTTCAGCGGTTTAAGCGTGAAAGGGTAACAGACGATATACATAATTACTTAAGCATTTATGATATTAATAGGGATTAATATAATAAGCAGCATAATACTATAATCGTATTACTCGTATTGAGTAATTGCATATTTAGTTACACAACATTTTCATATTTGTATAAGACCTTCACTAAATTATGTAAATTTACAACATTATTAATTGCTGTAGAGCTAACAGTGAGTAGTAAATGACTAAACAATTATTTTATGATTGAATACATGTCCCTGTAATGTGCATTAATGTGTTAATAATTATTCTATACCTATAGATTACCTAATTCGGGAATTGTTTGATTAATATTCAATGCAAATCAGATATTAGATGTTTGCATACATTCATAGTTACTTATTTAAATTAAGGAGATTTTTATACTTCTATTTTTTTTCAGCGCAATCATTCGACGCAGGTCAGCTTGTGGCGAGCTGTCAGTCAGGTCAGCGAGTAGCGACTCCATATAATACACATCTGAGCGCACATGGGCGTCCGATAACTGGGTAGGCAGGACAGGGCCTTCTCCCTCTGGTTTCGCTACGCCCTTTTGTCACTGACAGATCAGTATCATATCGGAAACAGATCGAAGAGCGCGAGAGCTGTGTTCTCAAAGGGTAGATGTAGAAGCATAAGTAGCGAGTGGGCTAAATGTCTGAAGTCCAGTGACCCCTATATACCCCCAGCTCTCTGTCCCTACCAATGTTTCCTCAAAATCTAATGTGTTGCTTTTTGTGGGGGCCCACTTGTATGAACAAAGCTGGTCACTGTCTGCCGGAAATAAAAACTAAAATAAATATGAAAATATTGGAGAATAAAGCCAATATTGTTCGACACAATATACAGTCATATTACAGCCAGAACTGTCTTCACTATTGATTGACGGTCGCCTTTCTCCAAATATAAATTGTAACTTCAAGATCTGATTGCATAAATACTATAGACATTCCGGCACTTAAGGTTGTTTCAGACTGATGTTTCTGTCGCGTACATGTGCAACGCCTCTTTTAAACTAGTATAACATTAAACCGTAAAATTAGCTTAATGTTAGTATGTCTCGCGACAGTTTAAATCCGATTAGTATAAAGTTTTATCTTCAAGACGCGTAGTGACATCGCCGGGTAATCAGAAATTACCATCCAATCCACCTCAACCACCATAAATATAATTTTAACCAACTGTATAACCTATAATATAATGGCGGACGTTGTCAAAGTAACCTTCACGTCAGTAAGGTTTACATTAGCTCGCTTGCGCCCGGGACCTTGGCGTGTCAGTGACATTTTTGTTTATGCGGTAAAGCGTTCATAAGGTTAATGAATAATAAATTAAAAGAAATGTGACAATGTAAAATTTCGATGATTAGAAATTATACATATTAGTTTGCCATAGGCGATGAGCTGTGTAAGTGATGAAAATAACATTCTTGAGGTATCATTCCATTTATTTGCCGAACGCTGGCTCAACTAAACCAGTATAGGTAAATCAATTGTAGTTGATTGTTGATTGAAAGTACTGAAACATTAATGAGCATGAATAAAAGAATTCTACATAAATACAGATTTAATTCGTACTGACAATACGATGATGTTACATGCGACACCTACCTACCTTACCTACCTACCTACGCTAGACTCTAGTCTGAGCACTGGTGGTCTAGTAAATAAATAAGTAACGCGTGTGGCTTACACGTGTGGTCTTGAGATCGAACCAAGGATCGAGCCAGCTAGGCTCGTATCGGGTTTCTTGGGACTTACGTACGCAAAATCATTTGACACAACAATGTTTGTTTGCATCGAATAGCAGTTGGTAAAATACTTGTAAGAGACCGAGTAATCAGTAATAAAATCTGTATTTGCAAATATCGACATAAGCCATGCAAATACAATAATAACATGTCACATTAACACTAATCATTTCACGTAATTAACAATAAAATCATAAAAATAAATAAACAAACAAAAATGAGTCCTAGAAATAACACAGTACAAACAATTAAAAAATAAATAGGGTAATCTGATCGGCAGTTTAGATTGCTACCTATATGAACTGCCAACCTAGACGAGGAGGAGCAGTATTAGCGGAGAAACCAGTGCCAGCGCCAATTCTCGGGCTTAGGTTGGCAAATGTGATTCTGGGCTCACGGGGCGCTTATATAAAAACAAGTTATAAGTAGAGAGAAAATAAACTCCAAATAACACAGTTGGTTAATTCTCGTTATCGATCTCATCAGGATCATGTTACACTAGTTTGTCCAAGATCTCAACCTATGAGAATACTCGGTCTGATATCCTTCGGTGAAATGATTTACTCAACGCTCTGTGACTATTGTTTAACCTCATCGCTATTCGCGACATGCTTCGTCTTTATCTAGTAATCTGTCATATGAGGAAAGGAATTGTCATTGAAGTGCCTCGCACCCCAGCGGAAAACAAAGGAGCGTTGTGTAATGTTCGGTTACATTAAAAATAGTAGTATTGTTCGGAAAATATATCACAATATGAGTAAACTATCTACTCGTTACTACATTTACTAAAAGTTCGTGGTTGGGTATGTTTTTATCTCCAACAGAGGTCAAAATAAATGTCGCATTGC
Organism: Cydia strobilella; assembly: GCF_947568885.1. Taxonomy (NCBI): domain Eukaryota; kingdom Metazoa; phylum Arthropoda; class Insecta; order Lepidoptera; family Tortricidae; genus Cydia; species Cydia strobilella. The sequence continues at coordinate 8,396,117 of NC_086052.1, forward strand.
GCAAATTCTCAAATAAAATCATAGTATTTAATTCATAGAGTGAGTTTTCCACTTTTATTTCTAAGCCATACAATAAATAGGCCAGGAAATGAATGCCCAAAAAAAGTTATAGAGGGAAATGCTTGGAACACAATTTTCGACTTCGTAGCTTTGTTTAGACTAGTTAGGAGGTGAACATATCAAAAGTCCCCGGCCGTAACTCTGGTGCTGGGGGGAGAGAGGGGTTTGAAGGTTCCATTTTTCGGTTTTTCGATTATATCTCGGAAACTATACGTCTGAGCGACTTGGCCACTTATACAAAGTGAAAAGAGATTTAATTTGTTACAAGTTTTATTTAGTCAAGTTTTTCGATATCTTGTATAGTTTTTGAGATATCCGCTCTCTGATTTATACGAAAACGATACCAAACCCGGCCTAGCAGCTTCACTGATGTAGATAATCAAGATAAAAATGAGAGCCCTAAATAAACCTTCAAGAGCGGATATCTTAAAAACTATAACTAACTAGTCCAAACAAAGCTACGAAGTCAAAAATTGTGTTCCTAGCATTTCCCTCTATACCTTCTTATTGCTTAACCTAAAATAAATTTCTAAGCATTGTGATATTTAAGATAGACCGAGCAAAGCGGCTCCGGCGACACTAAAGGTGACTGTCCGTTTCCAACCGCAGCTGCACTGCTGCTCCGACACTACTGCGGCGGCCCAAACGCGTCGGTGTTATTGTCAATTTCCATAGTAAAATGAATGACGATATCGACTGCACGTAATATGGTGATTTTAACGTTTTCCCGACCGCAGCTGCACTACTGCTCCGACACGTCGGTGTTATTGTCAATTTCCATAGTAAAATGAATGACGAGACCGACTGCACGTAGCATGGCCATTTTTGCGTATTTGGTGTATTATTGCAACTGCGGCTGCAGACCGCACGTCAAATCTGTCACCTGCACTGAATTGTCTTTGATCACAGATATTAGTTGTTTTAAGCAAAGAGGATATAACCACTACGTTCTAAGGAGTTATTACACCCACGGATAAACAACCCCGATGGTACCGTCGCCATATATCGCAGATATATCGGGGCGGCCAAGGAGCTCACAGATATCTGAACACGCCTTTATTGTCAAGGCGCTAGAGTGCATGTTCAGATATATTTAGCACCTCGGTCGCTCCGACATAATTATCTGATGGCGACTGTAGTACTACTGTAAACTTTTTTGCTAATCTATATTGAGCCATACGAGTATCACAGAGCCAGTTAGGAAACTAGAATGATAGGTCCGAAAAAGAGAGTGTCAAATTCGGAAGTTAACTATAGTCTGGCAAACCCTTCGAGCAACACCGGCTTCCGACACGTCGGAAGGGAGGAGCCCAAGCGATATCTTACCGTACAAATCGTTCCGCCATTTTTTGCGGGGGAAAACGTGCACACAGTCGCACTTCTCACTCACTACTTGCAAAATCCAATCTCTAATTAGGATTGTTAATTTTTTTTTAATGTTCTATTTCGAAAACCATTTCGAGATATTAGGTTTTTAAACAGTTTCCGACATTTGCTGCGATATAATAATCGAGGATTGAAGATATTTCAACAAACCTTTGACCTTCTCGCGAGACTGAATATAATAATGTCATCGTATAGTAAAAGTTATCGAACCATAGTAAATAAATCCGTCACTCACGTAATTGTCAAAGATGTCATTGTCATCAATTGTCATAATAAAAAAAATCAGTTAAACCGCTAGTTTCTTACGATTTGATTTATAATTTTTAATACCTAAACAGTAGATTTTGATTGCTTAATATATCAAAAACCTTGTTTCCACTTGTGGGAATGATTTACAAAAATTATAGTCCGCGAAGACCTACGTGAAAGACGGTGTTGTCGTGAAGTAAATGTGGAATGGAATACCTCAAGTGTTACACACAATATTGCTGTGAGGATCACGTCGATGTAAGTATAAAATTAATATTATTTTACTACGAATATTTAAAAGTCCATTTTGGTGGTCGGGTCACTATTACCTATTTATTTTCTGTGATGATGTGGCCAGAATATCTAAAGACAAATCGTTTAACACAGCTTGTCCGCTACTAGCTCCGTTTTACTGATTTGAAGTTAAATTCAACAAACAGACATACATATATTATGTAACTTGCAAGCAATAAATCATATACATACAAAAATACATAGTTATATTCAAAATACAACATGAAACTGAAAAGATAATTTCTAATTTCCAGGTACCTACAAGTTGCAGTTCAAGGCTCAAGCTGCTGATATCACGATCATGGCGGACAAAACTAAAGTTAATAAAGAGTTGTGAAAAATAAAACATGTCTTATTTTTTACTTTTTTATTAATTTACGAAAAACCTGTTTCCCAAAAAAGTGTATACATTATATGTTCAACATGTTCTGCACGTAAGGTTGACATTGAGGGCTTTGTTTAGTAGCATTCAGTTGAAGTTGATTTAGGTTCTACTCTTGTTGATCCAGAAAATAATTGTATAGTTTATTATTAAATCTATGCCCACGCCCAGGCACTATTCTTGCTATAACTTTACATTCTCCGCCTTCTCTAGAAATTTGTACATTATATACATCCAATAAAACTAAGGTATATAACTTAAGGCAGATTTGTGGAATCAGCTTTCACAAATTTAGCGTATTTTGAGATTATTGATTTAGGGATTCAAATAATACGACGATATTATTTATAGATTCATTAAATAAACTGTTCTTTTCTTTTTTCGTAGTTTTGCGAGGATAGCTATAAGCTCGACAGGGCACGAGCGATAGAGAGGCAAATAGAATACCGAATATCCGGCAAAGTGGCCAAATACCGAATAGTTGCCGAATATTCCTGGCAACTGTAATAGTATTGTAATATATCATATTATATAATGTCGTTTATGGTGACAATCTCTCATTTTGTCATTGCAAAGCCATTCCTGAGCTAAATAAAAGAAGCAATCATTTATTTTTATTACAAGGCGCAAAGATGTTATTTAATACCTCATGGTAACATATTGATATCCAAACATACGAAACGATACAAAATTGAACCACGAGAGAAGCGAATGGTTTAAAATTTAGAATATTGACAGTTGCGGAGGTCTCAAGGCATGAGGGTTAAACAAACTGTGTTACAGTGCAACACGTAATTCTTCACACCAACACGAGGAAACCATTTATTATTCAAATTAATTTATTAAAAGTTCTTTCTATCGGCCAAGGCGAGGGAAATATCTTCCTTCATAAAGGATTTCTTGTCTCGCCCGTCAAGTTTTATATGGATGGTGCGGTCATATCATAGAGTGCCGTCGCCCATTCACACCTGCAACTGGACAATATGAAGTGTAAATTACAAATTATTTTATTCATCATACTTCACTGTTTGGTACCTAAGGAAAGTAAAATTGGCTTAATATGGATACTTAGAAAGATAAATCTGTAATATTTTGCTAACACCGAACGACTGCCTGCCCACCATTGGATAATTTTATTCTTACGTGTCGCATCGTCATCTCCAGAACCCACGAATCACTTTGCAGAAATCAATAAAAGGCCTGCTAAAAGAGCCTACCTGGCATGGTTTTGAGGGGACGTTTATTACAGACTTCTAAATCCAGCCGCACGTTTCTGACGGCCGAGTACCTATACGTGATGCAGGTGGATCAAGTGCGCACTCCCCCCGTATATATCACGAACTCCATGAGTCCCGTTTCCGTCGGATTGCTGTGTGCGGTGGTCACGCATTTAGGCAAGAGGATGGGGAAGAAAATTTCACATTGTGAACTTACCTTAATGTTAAGAATAATTTTTCCTCTGCATTAATTTTATTTGAGTAATTTGATTGTATTTCGTCAATTATTAAGTCTCATTCAATGTTGAATTGCTTTTCATTTAATCGGCAATATTATCTGAATAAAGGATCACCATTAAATATCAGATTTTTTTATTAATATTGCGTAGCTGCCTTCGTCGGACTCTGACTATTGTATAAAGGCAAACTGGTCTTCTTTTTCATGTAGCATGTAGCATTATCGTCACTCGCTTCTTCACGTAAAAAATACAAAAGTAAATTAGTATTTTATTTGTACGTATGACATTATATGACTTGACATTGACAAGCCATCAACGAACGCTGTCGCGACTGCACGCCGCAACAGCCACAGTCGTGCTGCTACAGTAGTGCGGCACCGCGTAACGTCGCAACTGCAGTGCAGCGGCAGTTACAATTGGACAGTCACCTTAACGCAGCGACACTGACGCGGCGACAGTGCGATATTATTATGCAGTATGGAAATGACGTATGAACTTACTTCCGAGCGCAGCGTCACTGTCGCAGCGACAGTGGCGCCGCGTCAGTATAGCTTTACCAGTTGCTCTGTGACAACATCGCGAAAACACCGAAGCAATATCAATAAAGCCTAAATTTCAATCCAGATTGCCAGTAAGAATTGCTAGCTGTTATGTAAGAACGAGACATGAGGTCACTGATCTCCCTATCTCACAACTAACTTATCCTATAGCGTGTATGGACGCGCCTTTTATAATTGGTTGTTTGCATTGATTTTTCTTAGTCGATGCATGCTTTAAAAAAGTAATAAAAAAAACAACAATGGGTTTTCGCACAATTCCCCCGTTCTTTAGGTAAAACAGTACAATATTTTTTTAATTTTTTTTTAATTGAGTATGTTCATTAATGAAGAACTTCCCGTACTAATTTTGCTACAATTAGGCTTAATGAAGAAAATGTAATCCGATTTAGGTACTGTGTAAAGATTTTGATTCCCAAAGGTGAATAAATAAATAACATTATATTTACTTACTATACTATGTACTTTACCTGCAGTTGGTGACTGTCTTGGTTTAATTTTATACTATAAGGCCAGAATAAACATCGCATTGTGCATTTTCTCAAAGTAATCTACCATTAAAAATTGTATTCACCCTTGTATTCGGCGCATTATCAAGTTGTTACTTTTCAATTAGTATTAAATTCCTCACTCTATTAATACCTACTCTATTATGTAAATAAATGGGGGAGAAAGTTGCGCGTGGTGGATTAGCCTATTCCTTAGATGACCTACTTTAGATTTTGCATTCATGAAGCGCACCTAGTGGTTTTCTGCGAGCTGGCAAACAAAAAAGCGACAAATACACCAAGGTATGTATTTTTGGGGCGTTGTTGTGATATATGTACTCGTAATTAAGTATATGACTTTTAGCAAATTCCACATTGGTACACCGTTTGATATTATGGTAAACTTGTAAAACGAGATGGCCGACTGTGGCTCTCGCGTGGCGTTATAGTATTTTTCACATCACTTGGATACGGTGACAGCTGTCATATCATTACAATTTTGCGTTTTAAGGTTATAGATTATATGGAGATGACTGCTGCCAATGTTACTGCACAGAAGTGATCTGAAAAATACTATAACGCCACGCGAGAGCCACAGTCGGCCATCTCGAGTAACATCGTGCGAAAGTTGGCATTTGTATATTTTCGTATTTGTGTCAAACTTAACGTATAACGTATAACATATATTATGTACTTATGAGTCACAGATACTCGAAATAAATGAATTTTAATTTAATTTAATAACTGAAGCAGGTTTGCCGGCCCAATTCCGGAGCTTAGGCATTAGCTTATAGACGAGGTAATTACATTAATTACATAATAATTTTGTTATCAAAAGTATTTCGGTAATAATATTTAAACGGCGCGTCAAGTAGTACGCAGTACCTACAATGGTGATCATTGTATTACGTAATCTGAATAAAACACCTCATTTGTTGGAATCCTAAGTAATCTGTGGCCGTTCTAATAAATGGGCAACCTCTCCCTTCCTTATGTTTTGTGTAGGCACATGGTACAGTTTTAGATCTTTCTGAAACCTTTTCAAGACTAAAAGCGATATTAAGAGGACACAGCGTGGGGGTTACTATTAATATCTTGCTCTACATTGTGATTTTATTTATTTCAGGTACAAAATATAATCTTAGTTTGCAGTAAAAATTAAATAAATCTTTAGTAAACTAACGAATTATTAAAATGATTATGCAACTTAAAGTAGTGTTTTTATCCCAGGTAGCAAAGTTTTCACAAGGGGGCTTAAACCTTTTTATATACACTGAAATATTATAATCCTCTTTCTACTTAATCTTAACTAATATTTAATCGGGTGAAAATACGAACTCTATTTATTTTAGAATGATTTAAAATTGTTCCATGAAGAATGAATACAAAAAGAGACTCTTCCAAAATATAATTGTAATTACTAGGAACTGTAAAATCTCAAAATAAAGTGAACTATTTATGACTAACGGCCTAATTAGAACAATGCTTGTAAGACGACGAGGTTTATGACGTTTTTGGTTGAAAGGGCACTTTTGACACTGACAAGTCAGTATCGTAGCGATGTGACATTTTATAAGCATTGTATGACAATCCACTGTAAAATTAGTCTAACGGTCTGAGTTGCATGGCATACCAAAAAAATAGACATACTTGTACATAACTACAACATGAATGGGTCAGCATCGAAACAAACCAGCGATAACTCATATACTCGTAAATAAGGACCTACAATATTTCATAATTTTCTCTATCCAAAAGTTCTGAAACTACGTTTAGTTAATATCCAAACTGTAACTATTACATAACAGCGAGCAATCTCGCTGCGTCGGGTATCTACATCATTAATCAAGATTTCGCAGCACGGGTGCTATCATAGTTTACTATGTTCTGTACATAGATACCTATATAATCTGAATAGACTATAGAACCTATTTTTGCATGCTGATATTATTTAGTTTTTCTTTCACGGTAGTTTCAAGATAGCTGACGTCGCGGTATAAATTTACCTGCCCCACCTTTCATAACAACCGTATGCTACATTGACAAATCCGTTCGAACTTGCATTTTATTGTACGAAAATAGGTTAACAATTGAATGAGATCTGAAATATCACATTACTGAAATATTATAGACTACCTACTTATCAGCACATGCCACTCGAATGCAGCGTCACATTTTCATAAAAGTTGCAATACTGTTTACTTGGATGCTATATATCTTTCTTTTTGTAGCTGACCTAATTAGGACGCTGCAAACGTACTAGAGAAAACTAGCAAATCGGCAACGTGTTGCGTCTTGAAACACCAATCAGGTTCAGTTAACAGTAAAGTATTGGTTCTCTGATTGGACCGATTTACCCAAAGTGGGCATTAGGCTTGTGTCCGTATTCTAAAACTAACTAAGTAGGTCATTAATGATATAAATTCTACGGTTCTCCATGGAAAGAAAAGTCACATCATAATTTCCATACATTATTTTAGTTTCGATTTGATTGGCGTTTTCTTTTCTAAAAACAACGGCCATTAGTTACAAGTGCGTACATGCTGTAGTATGTAAGTAGTGCTTTTCCCGTACACTGGACAATAATGGTGTTCCGGACATTTGGGAAACGTCGCGTCGTTTCGATTTCGTTGAATTAATATAATCAATTTGTTGTAACTTTTTTTCATATAGTACAGTGATGAATCTATGTTGTTACAGATAGCTTTAAAACCTTCCGCTTCTTTACCAAAATTCTTGACTACGCACTGAAATAAGTCGAAATTCTTTTGCTAGCCACCTATGTGAGTTTTGTTAAAGAACCTTATTTCGTCATACAAAGAACCGTGCTTTGGAATAATGAGGTTCTCACACGAGTACACTCGCCGTTCCTTCTATTTCAAACTTGACATGAGAGCGTCGTAACACTGAGGTTTCCAGAAAAAACGCAATATTCGGTTGATATTTTATGATTTATTTATGAATACAGTTCGTGCGGTTTGCAGCCTGCAGGGTACTAAATGTTTAGTAGCGAAATGTTTGGTTGCTGAAACTTATTTTACAGTATTGTTATAGTTTTGCTGATGTTTTGTGATGTTTTGGAAAACGTGTTTCATTTAAAGGCTTACATAAAGCAGATTTTGGTTAGTTTAAATATGCTTACAAATAAACAAATAACAGTAATATTGTCTGTAAATGTACGTAAATCGTATTGTTTCTGTAGCACCATGTAATGAATAATTAAAATAATTTCGATATATTTTATTGTAAATTCAGCTACTTAAGGGTCCCCGGCAAGCTCGGTTTTCAATACAAATGCAATTACGCTCTCATTTTAAAACGAGTAGCTATAGTTTGCTCTGAAACTTTGTACTTACAATAGGATAAGGTATATCTATGTCTGTAATTAGTTTATGTAGCTGCAAATACCATAGTTAAAAAAATACTGCGAATTTAATTTTATTATACAAAAGCTTGTTTTTCCTCTATATAGTTTGTTTTAAAAAGTGGAGCTATATAAACTAATTACCTCATGTCATTGTATGTGAAAAGTTTCATTACAATCCAACACGTAGTTTTAAAAATGAACGAAACTCCGTTTGTTTTGGAAGGTGAAATTCAGCCGAGCTTGCCGGGGACTCTTAAGACTTTATTTTAACCAAATTGAGTAAATAAATTCGTTATTGGCATAGTTGGCAATCGTTGTATCAGTTTATTATTCTACTTATTAAACGGCCGTCTATCAAGCGTTTTAAATAGACAAAGCTAAGGATTCATTTCATATTCTAACCTTTTTGAAACAAATATACTTACATACCAAAAATAGAAATATCTTTAATACGGCTCGGAAGTAAAACAGATAAAAAATATCATAACCTCTTCACATAACATCACTTTCATTTTACCCGGCGGAAATTCAATAAGGTCCCAGAAAACGAGCAGTCATTGTTTATGGAAAGTCATTCAATCAGACGGTACAAAAACACAACATATCGTCCAGGTCAGTCGTTAATCTTAATCTGCTGGTTCCGCGTCATGGTCGGCCTCTAAAGGAATTACGAGAACAAATTTACTATGATATTTACTGCGATCTGAGATATTATTTTGTTTTGGCGCTTTGGAGTGTTTTTTACGCATGAACGAGGGAAAAACTAATTAAACTGCAGGGTGGAGTATGCTTGGGTGTTTGAATTACATTTTTTAACAAGTTATATCTTTGTTTAGACTGTAGAAAACGGTTCCCTATTGTGTTGCAGAAAGTTTTTTGACATATTTTTGTATTGCATAATGTAACTTGGCAGAAATGTTGTTTGGCAGAATTACCTTTCGATTATTTGGCAGAAAACCATAACCTAACCCACTTAGAAAATTCTGCCAAATCGATATTATGCGAAATGACTATCATGGCAAGTATATATTTATGCAAAAGTATCATTCGACTAAAAGTATTCTGCGATACGTGTTATGCGAAGTGAAGTGAAGAGAAGTGATTTCTGACAAATAATATTCTGCCAGATCAGGGGAACCCGTAGAAAACGTAAAAGGGATATCATATCAGACACGTAACATGCATAAGCATGTGGTCTTGTTTACATATGGTATTCAAAACAACAAAAGAAATGAGACTACCGTCGCATCAAGCCCAATGATTTAGTAGCAAGCTTTCATAATAACTGTAATAAGCCTCTCTCAACTTTGTCCCTTCACCTCAAGCTCGATGACACAACATATCCTCCACATCTTTCCAATCAGGAGATCCATATAGTGATTACAGAGAAGTACTATTACCAAGACTCACAAGTGCGAAAAACATCTGATAATTAATTAATAAATTGATTATATAATTATCATAAAAATATTTAATTTATACACGTATGTAATTACCTACTATAAAAGTGTGCGATAAAATTGTCTGCCTAAGTACGACTATCTACCCACCACATCACCGCATATCGCATGAGAATTCCTCTTAGCCTAGTTCATCCATATTAACGTAACAGCGAAGCAGCCAGGATTAAAAAGAATTTTCAGAACAGGAGGATAATTCCAACGCATACCCAAGCACGACCAATATGAAGGCTCAGACGAGACAGTACATGCGCGTTCTCTGATCGCATAAAAATATTATGAATCTCGAGTTCAAGGTAATCTGGTTTGCCCAAGGACTTGACACACCCGCAGTCGCTCAAGCAATGCGACCACACAGACAGGGTTGAATAAACGCAGCAGTTTGCCCCAGCGGCATTGTTCATTCTACCAGCTTTTACCAAGATTCTTTGCTCTTTGTTCCGACTAAAAAATTACGCTGGGCGTTGCATTTGGTGTAATTTATGCGTGCACAAATAATCTTTCAGTGCGTGTTTTTTGTAAAATAGTGTAAGTATCGTTAACTTTGATAAAGGCAGTTTTACAGGTTCCAAATATCTTAATTTCTTACTGTGAAATAATTTTTCGAATGAATTCATCCACTCCATCAGACTCAATTATAACGAATAAAACTATGAAAACGGATTATATCGCGTATATTGAATTTATAATACAATACAATATTATATAACGAATAAGTAAACGTAAACATACAACAATACAATTGTAACAAGAATTCGAATTACACAGTATCAACGACGAAGTTGAAAGCAAAATCAATAACATTCGCGCAAAATTATCTGCTCTCACAGCAGGCTCATCTGAATAGCAAAATAATCCTTTCATTTCGAGGGTAATCTGCGTATTGAGAGCGAGTTTAATATCGAAAATATTTCAACGATTTTACGACACTTATTATACATATCAACTACGAAAATATTGTAGACCATGTCTGCCATGTCTTAAATAACATTTCAATATAAATGAAAAATACACAAATCAGCTGATGTGATAATGATTTATGATGAACAATAAGATGGGAAGTCATTTCTCGGCGAAGAGTTTCATAGCGAATAGTCTCGACCAACACTTACCGACACAGAGGGTAGTGACGCATGATATGTAACACGGTAAGTGTACAACCATCATATTAGTACAGTGAGATATTAGGCTGCTACAGGATAGCTGAATAGTTGGATTAGTTAACTAGTTTTGTTAAATCCTTAGCAAGTAGGCACGATTTCTAGAGCTACAAGCGCTAATTTTATGAATCTGACTAGCAATACTGGTAGGTGTTTAATTCAATAGAGTTTGTGAAATAAGGCTAATAGTAAATGGATTTAGTGTAAGACTAAACTTAAATTAAGATTTTTTTATCCGCTCATAGTTTACAAGGGATTGAACCTCCAGCGCGAGCACTTTTATCGTAACTACTCAGATGTAAAACATTTACCAAGAGCTTATAAGTAAATCCCACTTGTAATATCTTATATGCGGCGACAATGTAGCAAAGTGGAGGTGGTTCCCCAACTTTGTCAGCTCGTTTGGCTCGCACGATCCAGAAAGTTATCTCGAAGTGCATCGGAATTACAACGTACTTCCAACTTGAAGATTCGAATCGAGTGTATACTGCGAATCAGCGATGCTAGATGAGATACGGTACTGAGTACTGACCTTTGGTGTTTCTTCCTTATTTTGTAAGTTGCCGATGGTTTATTTTATTTATTGCGTGCTATCGCACTAAGTATGATTTATGTTTTTGCTTTTGTAGGTAGTTTTAAGGTGACATTCGGATGGCAGCGGCAGCTGCATTATTGTAGCGTCATCACAATTTGGAATAATATAGGAAAAAAATATTTGCTTTCACTTGCGCTTGTAAAACATCAATCCTTTATAACGAATTATCCTAACAGAAACAACATTATGAAATCACAATATTACATGTAAAACTCAAGTTAATACTATACTCCTACCTAATAATTATTATTATGTCTGCCATTTTCATCGACAATAAAACTAAGTATGTTTTTCAAAAATAACAGTTGACGGCCGCACGTCGCTTGGCCTGGCGCAGGGTCGCTTCAATTAGAACTATGAATCAAAAAATACTTCACCAGCTACATTGCTAAATACTTACAAAAGTTTTAATTAGCAGAGCCTTGATGATCCTTTTAGATCCTTCCAGACAGTATGTATTGCAATGGTGTTAAGGTACACATTTGTGTAAAACGCTACGTGCTAAGTCTGAAGAGATACCTACCGTTACGAGAATACGCAAAGTTTGAGTGCACTTGAATGATAACTTTTACAAGTAGAATAGTTAGTACTATCGGATTCGAAATCTCCGAAGGTAACACTTAAAATTCAAATAACAAATTAGAGGTCTAACTCATGTTAGATTTTATATCGCTTAAATCTGAAAGATCACTTGCAGCCAATTTATATGTATAATGCTTACACAAATGACAATGTTTTATTATATACCTACGAGTGACTTGTATCACACGATGAATTTTTGTAAATTTGTAAAGGGCCCACAACACGCATGGGATACCCTTTATTCAGCTCATAGCATTTTCATAGCTCTCGGGTTGCCAACATGGCATTCGTTATTCCAGTATATAATAGAAATTGAAGTAATAAAGTTTTAGGGTACTACTTTTAGGGTTCCGTACCTCAAAAGGAAAAAACGGAACCCTTATAGGATCACTCGTGCGTCTGTCTGTCTGTCTGTCCGTCTGTCACATCCTATTTTCTCCGAAACTACAGGACCAATTAAGTTGAAATTTGGTATACATATGTAAGTTTGTAACCCAAAGACGGACATGTAACGTAAATAAATAAATTTTAAACATGGGGGCCACTTTTGGGGGTAAATGTGAAAATTAAAAAATAAAGTATTTCAAACTATAACGTGTTACATATCAAATGAAAGAGGTCATTGTAAGAATCTCAAATATTTTTTTTTATAATTTTAGAAGAAACAGTTTAGAAGTTATTCAAGAAGATAGGCAAAAAATGACCATTCCCCCCTTTATCTCTGAAACTACTGGGTCTAAAATTAAGAAAAAAAATACATAAAATTAATCTTTACCTATAGATCACAGGAAAACCTATTAGAAATGTGCAGTCAAGCGTGAATCGGACTTAATTACTTAGTTTTTGTTCCGACCCCTACGGGTTTTTTAAAGACATTTCACTCACGTTTCACATAAAAATACATTTGTTTAAATTGTGTAATGTATGGAACCCTTGGAACGCGAGTCCGACTCGCACTTGGCCGGTTTTTAAGACTTATGACGGTTTGGACTTGCAGACAAATGTTAATGTAATTTTAACCATTTAATCTTTGACGTACCTAAACTCAACCTGTCACATAATAAAATTGTTTAAAATTACGTAGGTATACATAACCCTAAGCTAGTAAAAAAAATGTGTATTTTTTTAAATAAAACCATGAACACAATTTTTAAACCATTCAATTTAACATAATACGTTTATAATTTTTCTATAAGAACCTCTTCAAATCCACAAATAACCTAACGCGCTTTATAAATTCTTACTACGAGTACGTATGGCAATGACTGTACCCGGTTTTCCACGGGATGGCTTTAGGTCGTAATAACTGATGAGTTAGTTCCACGAAGCCATTCCGCAACGAAGACAGGTTGGCGGACATGAGGCACGGAAACTGTTGCTGTAAAAAGTACGAGAGCGTAAAAGTGTACCTACTAACATTGTGTATCTATCTCCACTACCTAAAGGTTGTCTGGAAGAGATCGCTTTTTAGCGATAAGCTCACCTTTTGTTTACCTCTACTTCTGTTACTGTTTACTTTCTGTATTGTTTTTTATTAGGATGTGCAATAAAGAGTATTTGTATTGTATTGTATTTGTGTACACGAATTTTTGAAGATTATATTGATGGAATACAGTTGACATGTCTCAAGACAAGACAAGAATTAAAGTAATATTTAAGACATTAAATTTATGGATTATCATTTGTAAACTAATTTGGTTATTAATAATAACTTTGCTATTAACGGATTAAATTATTGAAGTTGAAATTCATTCTTTCTACAGTTTTTGAAATTCGCATACATAATAATCTGACTATATCGTTAAGAAATAAAAGATCAGGTAAAAGCTTACAATATAAAAACAAAACGCTATTTTAAATGATTATCCTCATCTCATACCTATTGTTACTCGTACAGCTTTCTATACTATGCAATAGTTAAGAACAGTGTTGTCTCACGACGCTGCGAAAATTGTTTGTAGTCTGTGCAATTCTATTCTCTCGAAATTCAACGATACATGTCAAAATCCCATGATGCCACAAAATTTAACTAACTTTAAATAAAATCACAAAACTCGCGCAAAATAGCCTAGGTATTCAATTGCATATTTGCATTCCCCGCGGCGCATGATGCCGCATGCGTCAAACATTTATCTATGTATACAGGGTGACCGGCGAAATCCATGCGGCCTGGACATAGCAAAGCCTCCCAAAGCTGCTTTGAGTTCCCGAACGGATTTAACTGGAAAGTTTGTTGAATTTTGTCATTTTAAATAGCGTAGCAAATTGTTATGTAAAAGTAAAAAAAAAACTATGATAGTTACAGCAACGCGTTGCGTGCGGGTAAATACAGTTCCTACTTTGAACTAACCTAAAATGTTAATTTTTGTTAAAGTAATTAATAATTTAGAGAAAATCGCCAGGTAATAAAACAGACAAAACTTTTATATCAATTCTTGCTGAATATTACTTATGTAAAATAATTTTAGTTCGTATTAAATTCAATTATTGCCCAGCGACATGCGACGTGTATGAAATCTAGGCTAATTAATTATTCATTCCGGTATGTGGGTTATGAACAGAGACATGCGTAACTTATATGTGCACAAGGTAAAGTATTGAAATATCGTTTGAACGAGTACCAGGATTTTTTTTTATTCCTTGAATTAAATACATTTAACTTTTCTTTATAATAAATTTACGTATTCGGGTTCAAAATTATTTATTTAATTTTTTTGATAATTCGACTAGATGATAAGCATAAACAACCAATTAGTTTATTCTTTAATAAGTACTATAGCTTGCGTTAGTATTTATTCATGCTTATTATTATATCTTATTGTTTGCTGTTATTTTTATTCTGTTACAAGTGGCATATACCTACAGTCCTACACGTGCAATGGTCTATAAGAAAAATTGCTGGCCAGAAAATAATTTAGTTTAAACAGTTAACTCGAACGATTCGCGGTCCGAATATGTAGCATATCTGCTACACTGTAAAATTGACGTGGAAATTTCTAAGCGTAGTGTTAATTATCATTAAATTATATTTAAACATAACTGAGGCTGGGGACAGATCTTATAGGAACAACATTTAATTTCATAGGATTTTTTTTATAAAAGTACCTGTGCACGAAATTTTTAAATTACAGATCTATATGATTTATATCGTTGACAGCAAATTGTTATGCAGCGAGACAGAACAATAGCGCACCGTACGTCACGCTTACAGAAAACGTAATTTAAAAAATTATACACACTCGGAAAAAATATCAAATTCATAACTATTTTTGTCCTGCTTTGCTTTTTTTTTAGATGTGATATTTTTCCTGTGATATTAACGTTATTAAGGTCATAAATAAAAGAAAGGTGGAAAAGTTACTGCATACTCGTAGATAGTTCATAATTTAGTTAGCAGGTCAAAAGAGGAGGAAACACAATTTTATGTTCGCTAATAAAAGATACTACAGTTTTGCTTAGTAAATATAAATTTGTCCTTAGCAAGAATCTATTTATGAACTCTCTTTCCGTGACGTTAAAAATTTATTTAATTTTGTTTTAGTTTTGTTTTCAGCAAACACCGTGACTATATAATCCGCCTCGTAACTCGTCAGCGACATTATAGAAATGCAACTATTGCTTTAGCGTTATATAAATTTACTTGTCAAAGTACATTTTTGTTGTCACGAATTAAGCTTTGCATAACAGCTGTGTGGCCGCGCCATTTTTAAACAGTACTAAGCCAACATATTATGATTAAGACATGTATGTCTGTGTATGACATACAACTTTAGCACATAATATTTTATCACTGTAAGAACATATTTTTCGTAAAACAAACATACAAACGAGAGTTGTAAATCCGTAATAAACCATACCTTTACATAAATATAATAGGCAATTACGTAATCGGACAGTAAAACTGTTCGCTAAAGATTTCCTGTCCCCCGGGATGGAAGTAATGACCAATAAGTGACGGAGTCCTTATTACAATCATGGCTTTGTCACTTCAGTACGAGGAAATAGGATTTTCCATTCAACGCAGAATGGGAACAGAATGGAGATTTTCCATTGTCTCACAAATAGGATAACCAAGATTCCGAGCTTGGCTACAGATATGTCTATCCGAAACCTATCTGATAAAGCAGTATTATGCCGTTAAAGCCGTATATTTTTCGTAAAACAAACATACAAACGAGAGTTGTAAATCCGTAATAAACCATACCTTTACATAAATATAATAGGCAATTAAGTAATCGGACAGTAAAACTGTTCGCTAAAGATTTCCTGTCCCCCGGGATGGAAGTAATGACCAATAAGTGACGGAGTCCTTATTACAATCATGGCCTTGTCACTTCAGTACGAGGAAATAGGATTTTCCATTCAACGCAGAATGGGAACAGAATGGAGATTTTCCATTGTCTCACAAATAGGATAACCAAGATTCCGAGCTTGGCTACAGATATGTCTATCCGAAACCTATCTGATAAAGCAGTATTATGCCGTTACAATAAATGATTCAATTTCCTCTCTAAGCAACTATCGGATCCACTTAAGTATTATGAAAGTAATAGAGGCGGGGGAATAGTTTTCTTGCTGACGCTCCTTCTACGATAATGACAGAAAACGCGGTCCAATATCTATAAAATATTACAACCTACTCGTCCGAATGCCGGACCAGACTGGAACGGGCTGCACGTAAATAACAACGACACAGCAGGCAAGATGAGGAGCTAGTTACACTGTGATATAAAATAAAGTATGTTTGTTCGGTCTAATATATTTTAATGAAAACAGAGTATTGCGATAAAATATGTATTCCCTGCAGAATAACTTACTGGAGTGATATTTCGACTGAAATTAAAGTCATAAAATGACATAGACGAATCTATTTATATTTTATTCAATCGTTACTGTTTCGTTACGTTAATGTTCTATGGTGTAAACTATCTAAGGTGAAATCAATTAACATTTTGATATGATAATTACATTAAACTGCAAATACCTCTTTATTTTGATTTTGTAGTAAAGTAAAAATAGCAACTAATTTTATATTTAATTAGCGAAAGCAATGTAGGCAATAAATAAATTTAAACTTTCACGATTTTAACACATTAATTAAACAGGACTTAACCATGTATAATTAACGAATAAGTGTGAGCGTAAACGAATATCGTCAGTTGAAAAACCGAACATCGCAAGTATTGTGTATCGAACGAGTGACATGCCTAGTGTGCAAAATGTTGAAGTGAATAAAGAAGACCAAGTGCTGGAAGTTCGAAAAACTCACGCAGCTAAAGCGAAGATGTTGATGCCAATAAAAGATGATGTCAAATTTAGCCAGTCTTTCTCCAAGACCCCGAATACAATATCGTCTTCGAATAGTCGGAGTTATTATTAAAAGCCTAATTATATGTGAATAATAACGTCCTGTTTAGTAAATAATAATGTATAAATAGATTGTTCAGATGTTCAAATTTTTCCTACTGTATTTGTGTCTTCGACGTTAAAGTCCGAAGCAGAGGCGGAATTGGGCACTATCGTAGATTTGATTGTCCGAATTAACTTTAACCGAAGCGTGGGCCATAATAAGAGACGGGCTCTTGATGGAGTATGGTATGTGGCTTCTCTATGTAATTATTGTTTCTTTGTTGTTTAATTGAAATCGTAAGTTACGGTTATTGGGTACCTGTGTCATTGTTGTATATATACTTAATAGTTAAGAAAATAGAGCTTTCCGTTTGAAGGAAATATATAGTTAGATAGCCTACTGCTTATTTTCTGAACCAACGTGACCACTAGATAACATGCGGAGTCGCGCATTCGCAAACATACCTAGGTACATAAAGCAACATTTTTTTCATGGTGTTAACAGATTCTTGTTTAGAAGGGAAAGACAATGAGAATATAATTATGTATAAATAGTACTTATAAGTATTTTGAATTAAAGTGGAGTATAAGTATCAATGTCGCATCCAAAACACATAATTTTTTTATTTTTTTATTTTTTCAGAAATAAAGATGAACCTTGACCATAAATGAGTAAAATTTGTACTTTATTGAGCATGCATGTAATCTATCTGTAAATTGCTTGTGTCAGAACATCAGGTCAGGTTGACATTCAATTTATTTTTGCAGCATTAAAAAAATATTTTTCATTAAAATATTAAGAATCTAATTAATGTCTATCATTCATTAAATAGAAAAATCCAAAGAAAAACGAATAATGATAATTCATTTAGCTCGCAGAAAAGGAAACTACCAGTAAACCAACAAAATTAAATGTAAACTTTCAATGTTGTAGACACACAAGACGAAGCTGAAGGCATGTTTGCCGCTCGCTCCGGACATGCTCTAATGAAGGGATTAACGAGAAAAAGTGCCCGGGCCGGCGCATAGACTAGTCGTGCCAGAGGGTGCAAAATATAAGTAGGTATTTAATAAATAACTGAAATTTATTTATTTATTTATTTAGGTTTGCCAACAGGTGCAATACAAAAAATACTTATAAATGACGAGTTATAAAATAAGATTGCTTGAGTATACACCCAATTACAGGCAAACACGGCATGCATGTAACAGAAATGTTGCTTATGTTTGTTTTTTTTATCCGTACATGTTTTTTTATCCGTACTAAATATAAATCTCCATAATGTCATATACATACTTAGTTCCGAACAATAATCTGAATCTATAGAAAGTCTAAATAGAAAGAAAGAAGATGTATTTATTACTTACCACAACAGCGAATACACAAAACAGAAAAAAGTTATACTTAACCTATAAACATATACCTATAATCTATAATCTTAACCACTGTAACTTAATAACTAAACATTTGCTGTGACAAATAGTGTAAAATAAAAATAAACTTCGGCATAATATTAGGTACATGTTAAAATAGCTTCAGCTAACCCGCGCAGTCTGGTCAGGCCAGAATTAGCCTGTGTGAATAATGATGACTTCCCTGATAAAAACTATCCTTTGTACGTCTACTACTGCTGTGTACTACATATGTACTAAGAGACAAACTAACTCCATACCAAATATCACGTATATCCTTTAAAACAACATTTCCTTTGAATGAAACCCAGCCAGGTCAATGTTTTACCTTAGTCAGCCCCTATATTGTTATAATTATTTTCATAAATATATTTTTGAAGTGTATTATGTTACCTTGCCCTTAATCGATCATTGGCAGTAACCCACGCTTACTCAAGTATCAATGGCAGTTTCTGAATTATGTTCGACAAAAAACTAAGTAATAGGTACACGAACCCGAAAACGTATTTCTTTTCACTTTTGGGTAAGTATTTACAAAATATTACACCCCATAACGTCTAACGTGATGTGTGCCATCCGTTTTCCTTATCTATGCCGTCAATCTGGCAGGTAGCAGATTATCCGGGATATCGCATCATTAGCAGGCGATACACCTGATAAGTAGGCTCCAGTAAACGCTTTAATGCCGCTTGATATATGCTTCAGTCTGAGGACTAAGTGATTTAGATAAATTGGGGAATCAAATTAGGGATAATGTCAAATAATAATGAGTGCATAGTGTTTTTTTACATAACATTTTTTACATAATATTGAGTTTAATAAGATATTTTAATAAGAAGGAATGCAGTAAGAAAAATAAGTTCGTTGTCATAGCTCAAAGATTTTATCATGTTAAATGGCACTGTTCATAGAATCGACGGTTACAGAGTCAGAAAGGTTCTAGTGACGACCACGTACAAAAAAAATCGTAGGAACGCTATCGACTGGGGGACCAACGATTCGATCATGACTGCGGGGAAAACTATTTGATGACAGCAGCGCATAAGCCAGAAGCCACCGTTATAGCCTTGGAGTAAGACTTTGCTTAGTATATAGGAGGACGTCTTTCGGTTAAAATGATGATCATAGCGATACTACGTTTTAATTTTAGTACAGATTATCTTTTAATGATCATAATAGTGAACTGTTTTCATTAAAATTCCGAAATTGGTATAAGTTCCAACTGGAACCGTTTGGTAACTGTCAGACAATTAACATTATAGCCTTAAAATAGTCCAGGAATTAACAGTATTCCAAAATGAACATGCCACAGTCATCAGAAACAATGCGGTTGTTAATTAAATCGACCGCATCAGAAATACTTAATGCCCAAAATAAAATAAAAAACGGTCAGTCAGTATGTAAATAAGCGACCACAGTACATTATTTTGGACTCATTAAGCTTGGGCTGATTTTACACACATTCGTTGGAGAGATAACTTTGCGAGCGTTATACGGTTAAACGGATTAAATTCGGCCGCAGTTGGATTGTTCACGTAATGGACACCCTGTACATGAAAACGTTGTTCAAAGCCGTATTGTTTTGCAGTGGGAATTTCGTAATGCTTTCTTTTTGTTAATTGGGATTGGAAATGCGATTCAGGTTACTGTTCCTAGTGGATCTAGTGATGAAGTATAAAAAAAACGTATTTAACAGATATGGAAAATTAAACTAAGATTTAAGACGGTTTAGTGGGATTTCTTATAAATATTTAGTGCGAATTACGCTACGATGCGCCTGACAAGGCGTGGCTCACTCCGCGATTTCGTTGCGTCGCTACAAGTACATGCGGCCCACACCAAGTTTGGTGTCTAGCTACTGCGGAGTAGTTGCCGCGCACCGCTACGGAACGGACCCTTGCTCGCGCATGCGCTTTTTCATCTCTCGTAATAGACGCGTTTTGTTAGAGAGTGAACCTCTGTACCTAGTACTATTATTTATTCTGTGACTATGAAAGAAAATACAATTTATTAATTTTCGGTTGACTTGATGCAGATAATAATATATGTGGCTATAATTCGCCATTGTTACGACACCAACATTAACATGATGAGCAAATGAGCGGGTGATGGGTCTACGTATGTATATAAGTAAGCATTTATTGATTTACATAAATTAATGTAGTCAGATTCTTCAGTCGATTAACTAAATATTAGGTTTAGTTAGTTACAGTCAACTTAAGTCCCCAGCAAACTCGGCCGAATTTCACCTTACCATACAAACGGAGTTTCGTTCTCATTTTAAAACAAAGATCCCGTAGTAGGTACCAAGACTTTTACTCTGTAAGTCCTAACTTTATTAGCTCTAACTGTATAAAGCCAACATCTTGGACAAACGTACAGTACGGCTTGGCCGTTTCGTTGCAGTCACATAAACACTCAATCGGTGGACTTGTTGTACCAAGTAGTTACACAAGTCTTTCAAATTCTGAGTGTCATTAAGGGATTGTCCAATTTGTCCATTTGACAGCAACGAAACGGCCAAGCCGTACTGTACGTTTGACCAAGATGTTGGCTTTATAAAGTTAGAGCTAATAAAGTTAGGACTTACAGAGTAAAAGTCTTGGTACCTACTACGGGATCTGATAGCTTTTAACTGTAAAAGCTTTATGCGCCTAGTCTTGGCAACACTTTACATGAAATGTTTTTGGTGGGATTTCATTTACCCGGTGATAAACTTACAAGTACTTCTGTGTGTGGTCATACGATTACGGTTAAGGAGAATTGTAGTCGTGTAGAATTGTAGTATATGTATAACCTTATAGGATACCTAAGTCAGCAACAAGAAATACAAACAAATTAAACGAACGATCGATGATGACATAACTGAGGAAACGCGAAGCGAATGGTCTAGTCCTATTTAGTTAGTACCAAAAAGGGAGTAAATAAAGATAAAAAAGAGTGGAGATTAGTAATTGATTACCGAAAATTAAACGAGAAATTAGAAGATGATAAATTCCCTTTATCTACAGAAATCTTGGATTCACTTTCTGGTGCCATATATTTTTCACACTTAGACCTCAGCCAATCATATTATCAAGTCAAGTTTTTCCACAAATACAGGCTAGTTTTCCATGAAGAGGCTCCCCATGGGTTTGCGTACTAGTAGTACCTTTTCTAGAGTAATGACAATAACCATGTCTGGACTAAATTTAGAAAAATGTTTTGTTTACCTTGACGATGTCGTCGTATTTGGACGTAACTTAGAAATTCATAAAAAAAAACCTTGAAACACAAGCAAGTAAAACACTCGGCGCCACTTGCACCATCCCATTAACCCGGGATTAACCAGTTAAACCGTTAACCCAGTGTCAATTTGTACTGGTAACCAAGGTAACTCCAGGTTTAACCAGTTAACCCCGGGTTAGTGGAATAGTGCAAGTGGCACTTAAAATCATGGAATAAACATCAATTCGAAACAAAATAAGCCGTGGGATAGTATTAAAATGATTGGTTATTTGAGTAAAAAGTAGCAGACGGTAATAATTTAAGTCCAACACGGATTTTGAGTATTCTGACATCTCGGGCTCGGAGCGCTAAAATTGGTACTACAATACCTATACTTTCAGATTGGTTTTACACTTTCGGTTAGATTTTTTTTTCTTTTGAGTTTTATCAATGTTTCACTATGACTTTAAACCGAAACTATAATTTGACTAATGAAGATATATATTCAAGTGACACTGATAAGTATAGACAAAATAATGCAAAATAGGGTATTTGACATTTTTTTATTAATGGTATCCGTCGATCAGGTTTGTTTCGAGGATCAAATGTCTGTATGGGACCCATTGCCTTAAAGTAATACAAGTCACAAATGAATGGTCAAGGTCTGGCACCCGCACTTTATTGACGAAACACTTCTAACTAAATGGCAATAAATCGTGACGTCACCATGTAACGTCGCTATTGCTTAGAAGCCGATTCGATGTATGGAAAACAAAGAAATTGCAATTTTGCCGGTGAAATATTGCGTTTAAGTATAGTTATTGTTGCTGTACAATTATTTTTTTTCATAAAATGTAAGGAATCGAATGGTACCATTATTTTTTTCCTAATTGGAAGTTAAAAAAACATTTTTTTGAAACGTGTTTTTATTATTCCCATATATTTTATATGTTTCCAAATTATTGTTATAAATTGCTCATTTTCTATCTATTAACTTGTTTTTTTTTGTTATAAAATTCAACATGTGTCAATACAAACCCTATTGAATCGCAGACGTAGTGTGCACGACTGCGTTTCGCAGTTAGTCTCAACCACACAACGAGGTGCGGTTCCAGTACAAAAGAGTACTGCAGTCACGATCATTAGGAGTCGACTACAAGACCACCGCATTTCGCAGGCTTCAGTTTACTTTGAGTGGTCGTGTCTAGTCAGCCCTCTTTACAAAAGACACCTAGTAAAAGCTGGTATCTATGGATCTGGTAATCAGGACTGCAGCTATTATTTTGGAAAATCATACACTTAATCCTATTTTAAAAATATTTTTCAGTTATTGGCACGCTATGCAGCCATCTTGATGGGTTAATCTTTAGATTTGGAATGGACATTTGTCGTAAACAAAATAATGTTTACGTTATCACTCGCTAGATCTATTTAACTTAATTTTGTTAAAAAAACAAATCATTTTTCGTACATTTACTTTGGGTGAATTCTGACATAGACTGGTATCCCCGTTTGGTACGTTCACGTAGAAGTTTCAATTTCCGGATTTTCGTTACAATGTCGACACTTAGATATATTATCCTCTAAAGGGAATAAGTGCCTATTAAATATATACATACCTCGTCATACTTCTTACATTATTGTTGATGGAATTACATGGTAACATGGTATAGATATATTGCATTAGAATAGAATAAAATAGAATAGAATATTTATTGCTCTCATGTTGGTGTACAGGTCTTACTCTAAGTACAATAGTTCCGTTACAACATGTTACCCTAAAAGGGTATTGCAATTACACGTACATTAAAATATAGGTATGCAAAGACAGGGGTACATAAATCTTTCAATTATAGTTTGTCAAGGGACTGTCTCATTTCAAAGATAGACAGAGAGAATCAAACTATCTTTGTCTTACACTAGTACTAGCACCCAATAGAAAAGGATGAGTATAGTTTTCTTTGTTCCTATTTACTGACAAGATTTGCTTGACCAACTATAATACTTAAACACGTACAGTATTAGTGTTTTAATATTATTTTATAATTTTAGAATAATACTTATTTGCATTGAAAAACTCTTGCAGTGAATAAAAAGTGTGGTCTATTAGGTAGGTTTTCAGCTTGTTAACGAATTTTGTGTATGTTTGCTCTTTAGTTATTTCTTTTGGAAGGTAATTGTAAATTATTATAGTCATTAAGTGAGGACTCTTATTACTAATTTGTAAATTACTTGAAGGTATGGCTATTTTATCTTTATGTCTAAGATTTATGGCACATGTATGGCGGTCTGTTGCTTTTGTATACAAACTCGGGTTCTTGCGGACAAATTTACTGGCTTCTAAAATGTATAAACACGGTAAAGTTAAAATCTTTAAGTTTTGAAAGTGTGGTCTACAGGTATCAAAGTTTTTAATATTTGTAAGAATTCTTATGCACTTTTTCTGCAGTATGAATAGTTGCATTATATCTGTGCTATTGCCCCACAAAATGATTCCATATTGGAGGCGGGATTGGGTAAATGCATAATATGCAGCAACGGCCGTTTTAAAATCCGTGCTTTTCTTTATATTTCTTAAGACATAGGTAAATTGAGAAAGTTTTGTACAAATTTTGTCAATATGAGATTTCCAGTTTATATTTTCGTGAATGTTTATACCAAGAAGACTGCAATTACTAATTTGTTGGAAAGTATTATTAGCGGTGATATATAAATTAATAATAGTATTTTTTATTTGTTAAGAGTTAGTATTAATATAATCATAAAGTATAGGTAGGATAGGCCATTGGGTCAACAAGATAATATAATTTTACTTAGTTTATTTATGTGAATGAACTGAATTTCACCTAGGTACGGTACTAGCAGTTTTCATATCGCAGTCTGATCTTCCGCTACCTACAGTCAGCTTTAATAAACCATAGTAAATAAAACCAAGTATTAAATAGTAACCAAGTATTTAAATCTAAACTTAAACTGCTGCTTATAGAAAAAGCATTCTACAGCATTGACGAATTTATAAATACTCGATGAGGTCGTTGACTTCTGCATGGTAATTTAAAAAAATATATATTCATGTTATATTTAAATCTAATAATGTTTTTTTAAGTTTAAAAATGTTATGAAATATGTAATTAATTATATTAACGAACATATGTACATATATTTTTTTATAAGTGTAAAATGTGACCTGTAAAATTTGCTTTTACCAATAAAGTTCTGTATTCTGTATAGCATACTTTCAACAATTACATCACACTAGATCTTCTGTTTCAATAGTTCTTGAAAAATGTACTTACCACGCCCGTTGACCCCCCTTTAATCGAAGAGCTTAGTAGGTATGATATAAACAATACAATTATTTTAGGTTAGTTATTTTTTCAGACTTCATAAGGCTAAATACAAATTTAGTTCGTTCTTTTAATGCTTAAATTCCAAGTACACAAACGTAAAAAGCAAGCATGATAAGAGCTCACAAAAGTTCCTCAGAACGCTGTCCCCTGCAAAACGGTGGAAGTGTTCGCCATTAAAACTTACGCCCTAAGCACACTGAGTGAGATTACATGTTACTTTAAAATGAGCTTGTCTACACTTCGGGAAGAACAAAACAGGTGCATTTGTAAAAACAGCGAGGGACTAACGCAAATAATACGCACAAATAAGCTACATAATATTATGTACTACGTACGAGTATTATAGGTTGATATAGTTATTTTTATTTACCGTCTATAACACGAGTAGGTTCTACCCATATTTTAAACCAATTATTGAAAAAATCTTCTCTAAAAATCTGTTTTATGCCGATATCATTATATATTGTGTGGAAAAAATTTATGGGCCCTGGAGGGAATTAAAAATAAAATAATGTTTCCTTTAAGTAAAATGAGCTAACTTAAGGTTTTAAGGCACTTTCCCTCCAGAGCCCATTACTTTTTTTTCCACCCTGTATAAATAAAAAGACCCTGGTCAAGCTTAATATCATCTATACATATAATAAAGCGGAAGAGGGTCGAAAGTCTGTACATGGAAGATATTCGAAAAAAAAATTGGCTGGGGATACTTAGAATCGATAACAGAACACGTTCCAACAGTTTTCAGAATTTTTGTCTGTTTGTCTGTTTATCTGTTTGTCTGTTTATCTGTTTATCTGTTTATCTGTTTATCTGTTTATCTGTTTGTCTGTTTGTCTGTTTGTCTGTTTGTCTGTTTGTCTGTTTGTCTGTTTGTCTGTTTGTCTGTTTGTCTGTTTGTCTGTTTGTCTGTTTGTCTGTTTGTCTGTTTGTCTGTTTGTCTGTTTGTCTGTTTGTCTGTTTGTCAGTTTATCTGTTTATCTGTTTATCTGTTTATCTGTTTATCTGTTTATCTGTTTATCTGTTTATCTGTTTATCTGTTTATCTGTTTATCTGTTTATCTGTTTATCTGTTTATCTGTTTATCTGTTTATCTGTTTATCTGTTTATCTGTTTATCTGTTTATCTGTTTATCTGTTTATCTGTTTATCTGTTTGTCTGTTTATTTGACCGCGCACCTGAGGGGGTTAAAAAGGGGATGAAAGTTTGTATGGGGTTCAAGATTTATTTTAAGCTAGCAATTTGAAACTTCGTAAAAAGATATATTATTGAATTACAAGAAAACTAATTTCAAAGTTTTTGAAAATTCATCCCCTGGGGGTTAAACGGGGGTTGAAAGTTTGAATCCAATACAAATGCTTTGAAACTTTTTAGGAAGGCATAATAGACCATTACAAAAAAAGTAACATCAACGTTTTTGGAAATTTAACCCCTCAGGGGGTTGAAAAGGGGATGTAAGTTTGTCTTGGGGTGCAAATTTTATTCTAAGCTAGGAAATTGAAACTTTGCTAAAAGGTATTATATTAAAAATCAAGAAAACCACTTTCAGCGCTTTTAAAAATTCATCCCTTAAGGTGGTAAAAAAAGGGGTTGAAAGTTTGTACGGAGGTCAAACATTTTCTGAGTGCGGAACTTGAATCTTTATATAAAGGCACAACGACGACTGGTCACCACAAAAGTACCCAATACCCTACTCAGAAGCCGAAGGGCTTCTTGCTGAAGAGGAAATACTGGGGCCGCCTCAACAGAATCCGCACAGGTCATGGCAGGTGCAATTATATGCGACACAAATGGGGATGGAAAGAGAGCCCGTTGTATGACTGCGGCCTTGAAGACCAAACTACCCAGCACATTGTTGAACGATGCCAAAATAGACGTTTCCAAGGCAACCCGGAGGACCTCTATACCTACCAATCGGACACCTGACCAAAGAATATAATATTCACTAGGAGAAGAACGATAACTCCATTCAAACAAATGTCCCTTTCAAAAAATATTTTGTACGGGAACACCCAACTATTCCGAAATACGTTTTTCCGATTTTTATAACCACGATGGAATAAAATCACGAATGTGCTATTTCCGAAAACTTAAAATCCGATTGTCATTTTGACCGAAAGCTTAAAGTTCCGAAAAATCATTGTTTGATCGGAAGTAAAATAATTCGGTATTCAGAAATTCGGTCTTTTGTAAGGTCGAAAAAATTAAATCCGTGATATTCAAATGAAATCTCACGTTTTAATAATTATTACGGGTGCTTGTCGTGCCGCATCATGTTAAATTCGGCATAAAATATTTTTGGCATTAAAATTCGGCATCTTTAAATTAGGCAGAACTGCGACCCCGCGAACCCGAACTGTTGCCAGAAGTGGGTTAGGTTAGGTTAGAACTGCGACCCCCAAGTTTCAAAAATCGTAATCGTAATCGTACCTAATGCCGAATTCACTTATGATATCAAAAAGATACCATTCCGAAATAAAAACCCAAAAAATATGAAAAAAAAATATTAAGTTCCGCCTCCAGGGGAGAGGGAGAGAAATTAGGGGTGAATTAGCCGCTTACTGACACAGACCGAATTCCACGCGGGCGGAGCCGCGGGCACAGCTAGTACAATAATATGTAACAAATAATAAAAAAATGACATGTCTGATACAGGCAAACGTACTTGCTCCATTTGTTTATTAAATTGATATTAGATGTTGTGGCGTGGCCGTTTAAAGTAGGTGTTAGTAATTGAATGAACCGTTAGCGCAATGCGTCTAATAAATACCCGGACCCTAAATGAAAACCTATCCCTAATCTTGATTAAACTCGTAAGTATGTAACGAAGCATAGTTACCGGGCCTTCGGCAAGGGAAAGTTTTAGCGCAGGCCTTTTCTCATTCTTTTTCTATCATTCTCTTTCGTAATAAATCTTTTCCAATTTCATTGAAATTTAACGCTCCTGAAGGCAATGGGGCCGGATTATTGAAAGTCGTTCCAATAAATCATCCAACTAGAAAGTTCTTTTACTTTGAACCAACCATTGGCCATTTATTGTAAATCTTTGACCGGTACGTAAAGTGTTGCGAAGTTAAAAGCACACTCGAGTATGAGAAATGACTCAATTCTATGAAATTATGAAAGATTTTAACATTTTCTCCTGGGTATTTTACTTCGTCGAACTATAATATATTTAAATGGCATCCTGTCTGTTGTGTTGTGTTTTTCGTGTATTTTTTGGCACGTTCATTTATTTAGAAGACGACAGTCTCTATTAGTATTTGGCACGTAATCGTAAACTAGCTTACGAAGTTACAAAAGCCGCGTGAAATATATTATATGTCATAATTATTAACACGCACTTGTACAAGTAACGAGAGCCTACCGGTAGAGTAAAAGTTGAGTTGAAAGTTTCCACCCACGTTTAAGCGGTTTCCAAAAATTTTCCTCATACATCTAGTGTAGCAGACAACAGCTATATTACCCAAATTGCTCAAAGCAAACACACTCGTAATATCTAATAATAATGCCGCGAGCCTCGTTTTGTGGAATTACGCGACCGCCAGAACTTTTTTAATTCAAACTTCGACAATTAAATTTACCGTTCGATTCTCAACACAACATTTCAATAAGCAATGGATCAGTTGATTTTTCCCGGTGTTTATCTTTGAATCATCGTCGAGTTTTGGCGTTGGCGAAATTTTAATTCGTTTTCGCTAGCCTTTATGAATTCACGACAGCATGAAACATTTATTTTAGAGATTTCGTGTACTCGAGCGTCGGAAAAACCATTTCTACAACAACAGAACGATTTTGAAGCATTTTTTACACGAGGACTATTCAGAAACTTAAACCGAAACGGAAAAAGGAGTTATTAGTTCACGATTCACACAAAAGAACACGGCATGATAAATACGATGAAAATAAGCAAGAGATTTTCAACCTTCGAAAGGATCCTTAGCATGGGTGCCTACGTCATTAATCTTTACATTACAAATTCATTCGGTAAGAACTCACTCACTTGGATTAAGTAGAATTATAAATGAGGTGCCACATGAACGCCCACAAAAAGTGTGAAAGGAGGAAAACCGGAGTAACGGGTGCGTCAGTTTTAAATACAAAAGAAAATAGGGACGTGAGGGTATTAATCGGAGTTATTCTCAACTCAAGGGTCCAAGCTCGGTTCTCCATACAAACGTAGTTCAGCTCTCATTTTGAAACGACTAGCTAGATTGCTCTGAAACTTTGTACTTACAATAGGATATGGTGTATCTATGTCTGTAATTAGTTTATGTAGCTTCAGATACCCTTGTTAAAAAATACAGCGATTTTTAATTTTTCATACAAGACTTGTTTTTGCTCTATTTCGTTTGTTTTATAAACTGGAGCTATATAAACTAATTACAGACCTAGATGTACCTCACATCATTGTATGTGCAAAGTTTCATTACAATCCAATACCTAGTTTTAAAATGAGAACGGAACTACGTTTGCATGAAAAGGTGCAATTCGGCCGAGCTTGCCGGGCACTCTTAAATGTGACATCGAGGAAGCCGAATGCTGAATAGGCTCGTAACCAGAGTAATTTTTAGCCAAGTAAGTAAAATGCAATTAGTCGTTCATTCAATCTATAACGCGTATTTTTTTGTTAAAATTATATTGAAATATGGATGTGCTTGCTTGTTTTGAATTTTCAACTTTAATGTTTCGTCTTTAAAGTTTAAATATAAGGCAAGGTACTTACGACTAAGGCAAAAAAAAAAATACAAATAAATACATATAAAAATAGTAAATATTTTATATCATGTTTCATAAAAAAATTGTACGTGCGATTAAGATTTGGACTAATTATGTGGTTTCTATGTAGGGAGAAAACTGGTAGATGATTTTTTTATGGCGGTACCGTACCTGTTATATCTTTATTTAAGTAAAAACCCACAAAACCACATTAGTTGTCTAAAATCACATTGATTTTCAGAATACAGTAGGTTCTAATTATATAGGATTTTTTTTATATTGTAGATTGTATTTTCATACTAATAATGTCATACCTATACAAATACAAGTTTTTATCTAAATCTTTAATGTTTTATTCAAGAAAACTGGGTATAATATTTGTCTTTCTCAATTGGTAAAAAGGATGTCTGAAGATCTTTATGTCATAAAAGCTTTTTGATATCTGAATAATATACCAACCCGATTAAATTTGCCTACATTCCGGTAAGCATATTTTTTATTAGATGGACGGAATTACGACATAAAATTCTTAGCGAAAGAAAGTCACTTTTTCAATAATTACGTACCTACCTTATATGTATTTTCATGCGCACCGTCGCTCAGTGAATTAAAAGATCTAATTTAGTTAAAGACGTTAATTTACAATCTGCCATCTACATGTACTCAAAGGAGGTTGAGCGCAAAAAGACGCGCTCGCGCCGAGCCTTTTGTGGCTCGCGACAACCGCACAGAGCGACTGACAGCCCGACCCACTCCAATTTGTATGTAGATAAATTGAAAGACTTAAATCGATTCCGTTTCCTTCCAGAGATGGAATTAAGAAGAAAACTTGGCATTCCGTTGCCGGCGAAATAATATAATGCGGTATTTTTATATTTGACGAATTGACAGTTGATTTTTATTGACGTTTTGATGGGTGGCGGAGGTAAAGTTTCTCACTGCTATTCGATATTGACACGCTTCCGGCAGTCGAGAAAGATGGCTGACTAATTTTGTGAGATAATTTGGAATTTCAAAATGGAGCTTTACGGAAAATTGGGAATTTTATTTGTAACACCCTAGGCCTCGACTCAGCCCTCGTTATTGGCACTAAACTTATCTATGCCGGTTGCAGCTGTTGTATAGATATGTAAGAAGATAATTCTATATTTTAGCGTTACGATTATGGGTGAACATCAGTTCTTGGAACATTTACCACGAAACGATGTTTATACAATATACACGAAATGCATTTTTTTCATTCATTTTCAGTTTCAGCAAAGATTCTTGTTACTTTATTTCCACAATCACTGTTTCTAACAGGATTCTAACACAGAAAAATCATGTGACACAGTTAAAACAAAAAACATTTTCAAAGAAATAAAAGTTGAAATAACTAGATTATTTCAATTTAGATCCGGCTAACGAGACTGCGAACAAAATAAAAAGACACACTGCAAAAGCTGTCTGGGCTACGCAACCAGCCTTTGATTCATTACAGTTTTCGATTAGCTGCCGTTGGTTTGGCAAACAAAAACGAAAAAAAATGGTTTTATATGGAGTTTCCACTGTTTTATGTGTCCGGTTTTTGTACGCTTCAACTTTTGTAGTTCGAGTCATAAAACATTTGTAGAAATGGCGATGACTACAGTTCCCATATAAACACCTCGGCACGCCGATTGGAATTCATAACAATTTTTACTAAGGCTGCACGTACTAGTGGATGAACTACACGATTATCACTGGCTATTTTGTTCTCCTCTTTGTCCTTTGCGGTAAGAACTAAGTATTTTAGTTTTAAAAATAATTTGAAAAAATGTTATACAATAAATTGGATGTTCAGTATTTCTCGCTTTATAGCGTAAATCGTCCGTAGAGGCGGACTAAGCGACGATGTAAACGAATTTAAGAATTATCTAGCTGAGGTTTTTGCTGAATTAATTTAGGTACCTATACGTTTTTTTTTGTAATAAAATTTTTGGTTCTTAAGATACAGCCCGCTGGCAGACGGACAGTGGAGGCATAGTTCCGATTGTCACCCTCCAGATACTTCCGTATCCCCCCAAAACAAATAATTATTACTGTAGACAAAAAAACCATTAGAAGCTTTTAATATAAAATTAAATAGCTCTACCGAGTAGATCATCAGAAATCTGAAAGGAAAAATAATCAAACAAAACACGCAATCAAACAAAAAAGAACAAGACAAAAACAATTTTAATTACATCATAAAGTTTTCGTGCTAATATACGAAAACAACCTTTTATTCAATCTAACTTTTAGAGCGAATAGCGCCCGGTAATTCGGTGTTATTTCCTTATTAATGTGACTCTAAAAGTTAGGGGTCGGATTAAAAACTCTCATGAGACCTTACGCCCTCGCAATTACGTCCGAGGGCAGAGGAAGAGGACCCACGCTGTCTCCTGTTGCAAATTGAGATGTATCATTATTGGTGTACTGCAGTGTATCGGAATTCTCCGAGTATTTTGTAGCCGAGGTCCACTTCATTATGTTGCTATTGTGCGATCGGATCCCTTGGGAGGTTAGAGGCCTGTCTTATGCGCCCCATAAACTATAAGTAAGATAGATATTATCTAAAAATATCTTTATTTACACATAAATGCTAATATCAATATGCCGCATTTGTGAGGGAATAGTACAGTTAATTTTGTATTAAGCAGAAACGTCTGCGAACGATGCTATTAATTAGAAATAAATTAAAAGTGGAAAAATTCACTGTCTTGGGTGGGCCTTGAACCCACGACCACTGGATCACTAGTACAATGCTAGAGCCTCTCTCTAGTGGCTCATATATGGTGGAAATATTCGCTGCAATGAGTACGGTCTTGGTGGCTCAGATGGTAGAGCACTGTACTAGTGATCCAGTGGTCGTGGGTTCAAGTCCCACCAAGGACAGTGAATATTTCCACTTTTAATTTATTTTTAAGCTTAATAGTCATCATCATCATATATTTAAGAGTAAGTCTCTTGTCGGTGGAGCAATTTCCATGTTTCGCGGTCCTTTGCCTTCTCTTTGACAGCCTGATACGACACGACGTTGAGTTTTTCCTTTATTTGATGCATGTACGCTCTCCTCGGTCTTCCCTCCTTCCTCTTTGCTTCAACTTTCCCTTCTATGATGTTTTTGATAAATTCGTCGTGTTGTATCAGGTGTCCAAGCATCTTTCCTCTTCTATTATCTATAGTTCTTAACAACAAAAGTTATTTAGTAAATTAAATTAATATTTTATCCATTTAGCAACATATCGCTAAAGTCAATTAATCGGATCTGCTCCCTGTAAATGTTTGTTTAAAATTCCCAAACGTGCCACACTCAAGGCGGATCAATCATCCGCTTAAACTGTGACAAGGTGAGTTATCATAGATGGACGTATACAATTATAATTCACAATAATTTTACAGATACTTAGCAAGTACATATATCACTATTACTATAATGTTTATGGAACATCTGAAATCTTGCCAATATGTGGCATTTTCTATTTGATTTTTAATCGAGCGAACTTCATAATGTCGTGTAACCAATTATTCGGATAGAACGGAATTTCATCTAGCAAATTGTTGCCTGTAGTGAGTATTGACTGTAGCGATTTTACGTACGACAATATTACAATAGCCACAAGCAAATACGACAAACCGGCCTCAGCTTCACGATTATTTCATAAATAAATTCCTCTTTCCTAATTTATAAGAGAATGCTACCAAACTTGACCTGATAGCTACTGGCAAAGACCTAAGTAGCTCCGAATAAGATGAATAAAGTCTAAGGAAAAAACGTGGCTCGGAAATCAAGAAAAAAATATTCTCGGATAGATGGCGCCTACACCTTTGGCCTATGACAGTAACCCTCTATCCTATATATATAATTCTCTTTGCTACTGGTATATAGAAACAGAGCGCTAACAGAACCGCTGGAAGCGACTTTTTCCCTCTCTTTTTGGGGGGTAGCTAGGAGTTAATCTCGTGACTAGGACAGTAGGACATCACATCAGCTTAATATAATCCCAGGAACAACCGTGCTCAACGGCATTGCCTGAGACAAAAGTGCACTCACTGCACTTACTTCGCTCACTATAACAAAACTTTAGATTATACTGACAGATATTGCATACATGTATTTGCCTATACTGCCTATTAAAGTAGGTAAATAGTAAATCAAGTTAAATTGAATTTAGTCCGGTGCATCCAGCGGGAATACCACCGTAATAACCAATAGCCCGCTTCTTATTGGTCGCGATCTTCAGGCTTATAGAAATTTTTATTTTTTTGTGACTACTTTTTTTAAAGTTCGAACTCTTGGTGCGCAGCTAAGTGGTCAAATCACATTCACACTGTGCTAAGTGAATACACTCCGTCTTTTATTAAAGACGTATAGGATAAGATTTCTAAGATAATATGCTCTTTTGTGGGAGCAAAACATAGACATATATATTACTTTGTAAAGACCGGCCTTACGAGCACTATATACGAATGGGGCCGATACATTGGAGTCAAAATCGCATTTAGTTACACCAGCGCGCTCAGTCGTGTTGCGAATTGAGCAGTGGAAAGGCGTCACCATTGGTGTAAATAAAGTATAAGCATATGCATACAGATTCGACCGAACACCGACGCCTTTCCACTGCGCAATTCGCCATACGACCGAGCGGGCTGGTGTAACTAAATGCGATTTTGACTCCAATGTATCGTTACGAAGTTATGTATATATCTATGGAGCAAAATAATGGGGCGAGCCAGCCGCAGCGCTGGATCACTCTGCTTATTACACGTTCATGAAAACAGTTAGGCTGTTTACTGCAAAACGAAGTATAAAACCTATAAAACACTAATATATTAAATACATTAGGTGTGACAGATTAGTTTAAGCGTTCCTGGTTTTTACTATAAGTAATACAAAAGGTAGCTACCCAAATAATAATTAAAAAAAAGTCAGATACCAATTAGTTTGATAGAATTGCAACCATTTTGAATTTAACTGTGTGTATTCTACTGGCATGCTATTTAGCAAGAACATTGAGTGGCATAGTTCAAGCCAGTGGAAATAGAGTGTAGTATTAAGTGTCCCAAAAAAACTTCGCCAAAAAGCCGCTTCCATATAATCGATGTTACGTTACGCTCTCATTTTAAAACGACATGCTATTTAAAATAACATGAAATTTTGCTTTACCGCTCAGGTAATATATACCTATATGTCTGGTACAAGTTTTCGTTGCTAGAAATTATAATACGTACAATGAAAATAGTGCGAGTGGAAATTTTGTTTGTAAAAGCGTAAGTTCCTTTGTATGGCGGCGGCTAGGTTCTTATGGCTCTTAATAAAAGTATAAGAAATATAATTTATACATTACAACAGTTATTTTTACAGTTACAGATACATTATAGGTCTTAAAAAATAGGCTCTAAAAATGATATTAATTAACATATCCTTAATTTTAACGAAACTTAGAAAGCCAGTTGCCTCATTTTGTGTGAGTAAAGCAGTTCGCATACTCGTAATAACGATTGACGATGAACTAGGGCAACAACTCGCCACAACTTGTAGGCCGGAGTCAGAACAAATAGCAAAAAGCTGCAACATGCTTTAGAAAATTGTGCCCGTAGGTTAGTTTCTAATGTTGGCTGTTTGACTTTTTTTGCTGAAGTTACCCTTTGCGTGCCTTTTTCTTTTTCATGCATCTACTGTGTTTCTACTCGTGAGTTACTTGATGACGTAAATCTGTGACTTTAACATTGAACTCAAAGGCGCACTGAGGATTTGTGTTAGTGGATAAATTGGCATTTTACACATATACATAAAGATACTTCGGGATAAATTCATAAACGTATAGATCATATCCACAGTGGTACCTAGTTAAGTCTTACTTCTGTTATTGCACATAAAAGTGAGACCAACGCACTGTAATAAAATTCGTATTATTCAAGTATACACTCAAGAATAATGTAAATACACACACACATACTTTGTACACATTTATTGTACCTATTCTCTCTATGTTATGTACTTGTTTTGTACAATAAAGTGTTTTACTACTACTGTACTAAATATATATAACTTTGTGTTACATCGTTGTTTTAGATTATTACAATGTTTCCAAATACACCCTAACGTAAAGATAAAGGTGCGACCACACGTATCACGTATGACACGTCTGCACGCGTCCGGATTAGTTCGTGTTCGCTGGAAGAAGCAGATAACTTTCACAATTAATACAGGATCGCAAGGGTTTCCAATCTGTTCGTTAGTTATATGTTACTGTTGTTAATGGAGGGCGCTAGGGAACAGTTTTAATTATTACTTCGAACTAGACGCAAATAGTTTAAGCACATGTAGTAAGTGTGTCGGAAAATGTTAGAAGGTACGATACTTAGGTACTTGTTTATATGCGCTTTAGGATTACTGGTTCACCGGTTCTGCCACTGTTTCTGCCACTGGTACCACTGGTTCTGCCAACAAGGCAAAACAATTATCTACCTACTTATAGACCGGGCGCCAAACTTTGTCAAATGATAGTTTACATGCTATCATGAGTTATAAAAATAGTCAGCCGGTTGTATCGCGGTGGAAAGACCGTCAGTTGATGAGTTAGTTAGTAAAAAAGTTTTTTTTTCAGTCATCGCCTCCCGATTGATACTATGTCAGATGATAGTTTAAATGCTATTTTAAATTTTAAAAAAACCGTCAGCCGGTTGTATCGCGGTGGAAAAACAGTCAGCTGTCCACATGAACATGTAAAAAAACGCACCCTACCATTTTATATCCGCAAAGCAACGCAAAGTTATTGAAACCCTGATGAAATGCTACAAGCAAAGTTTCATGAGTAAAGTATTACTATTATAAAAACGTAAAGCGCTTACTTTTTCATGTTCAGGCCACCAGCTGACGTTCTTTCTACCGCGATACAACCAGCTGAGGTTTTTTTATTTACAATAGCATCTAAACTATCATCTGACAAAGTATCAAGTGGGAGGCGAAGACTAATTTTTTTACGTGTTTCGGTGACTGCCAATACTTTTTTTTTGTTATTACGAAAATTTTGACCGCAATCTCACCTGATGGTAAGTGCCGATGCAGTCTAGTCAACCCACCAACGGAGCGGCAGCTGACGTCCACGAGGGTTCATCATACATAGCCGTTAATCACTATACGAGTTTTCGCCCGGGAGGCGATTTGGCCATGGAAATCTGTTCCTGGCCCGCGGTCTATAATATCAAACGATGTTAAAATCGTTTGCCATTTAATATCGTAACATTTGTAACGCCATCTAATATCTACACATTTTGCATTTTAGTATCGATCAGCCCTAATCTTTACAACACATTATAAAATTTCAATTTTATTGGTTAGTGCTAACTGCGCTACGAGTCACATACGAGTAAGTCGTACCAAATCGATAAGAAATCAAGTGACGAATTTAAAATCTTAATACCACTTCTAGCATAGACGGTGCGAATGAACCTATCACCGAAGACATTTAATTATCTATGTAAGCTTAGAAATAAGCATTTGATATAAAACCTCAAACAAAAAAATAATCACATTCGAGTGTCCCCGATACACTCAAACTATTTTGTGTCGAATAAAACCCTTATTTACTACGTGACCACTCAATCAACTCACAAACGCGGTCGCCGAATTTCTATTCTGATGTAAATCCGAAAGTTTCAGCTTCGTGTTTAGTTTACTTGGAATCGGGATCAGGTGTTGGAGTTCACATGAGGGCAGAGACGATGTTGTGAGAAATTGAAGTGCAAAGTGACGTTAGCATGTGTGTCATAATTTCAACAGGGGTAAGTTTCGCTTCGGTGACTTAGTTGCCGATGACGTCAACTCAAATAAGTAGGATGATTTCAACACTTGAAATAAGCATTATAACGTCTTTGACTGACATTGTCATTCAGATTAACAATTAATTGACGTTGTAATTATTAGACATATATTTGATCCGGATCTTTTAAATTTATTCTAAGCTTAATAGTATCGATCGCAGACGTTTCTGCTTGTTAAAAATTAATATATTTTATGATTATATTACATCTACTTTTATTGCAGTTACAAATATGTGTACTTGTAAAATTAAACACTCTATTAAAAAACATACCTTACGTTGATAAGTTCCGTAATATTAAGTTACTTATTCTATTTACCACATAATTTTATATGCATAAGACGTAATTTTTACGTCATTCACATTAAAAGTTCGAGTCCTGCTACTCACACTCTATTTCTAAATTCTTCCTAAACATATGCATGATAAAACTGACGCTTGACATACATAATTCTTAATAAGGTTGATTAATAACTAATAGGTGCCGCACACAATATGTTCATTACAAGAATATTAAATTTTAGTAGCTACTGAATAAGTACCTACTCACTAAGTTAGTGCGAGTAGCTAACTTATCCTATAACAGTTAGGCTAAGTTCTACCATAACACAGCTAACTCTGAAAATGTAGTTACATAACAAAGTCTGAGGTTCCGCATTATTGATGACTGTAAATAGGTATTGCTATTCCATCAAACAGACTGGTAAAATAAGAGGAGCTCATCTATCTTAGCCAATTACGGCAATTACTGCTTCATTTAGCTTGTCATTTATTTTACGCATTCGTATATTTTGATGATAAGACGATTTATGTGGCCAAAGCGGACCCCGGGCTCCTTTAGGATGCAAGTGGGTGTCTCCAAAGGCAGGAAATCCTAGATTCCCGCCCTGTGGTCTAACAAATGAGGAATGCAAGGGCACTGCTACAGCGCCCAAGCCAAATATCGGGCCACCAGACTGGACACGGTCATATCAATTCTACCAGCCAGGCGCTTCTACTATATCCCTAGGATAGTATCCACACGTAACCATGGTATATACTCTTGACCGTGACACATGGCTCGGATTGGTATCGTAGCCGCTTCACATTATCAAGGTACTAAACTAGTTCATAACAGTAACCACTTGTTACAATCGCAGGTTTTATGAATCTGATTCAATGTTCTGCGGCTTGAAAAAAGTTTTTAACAACTTCAACACCTGAATTGCCTATCAGCTGGACAAAACCGGGAATCGTTTTCAATTTGTTGCATGGAATCGGATAGGATACGCCCGACAAGCCGTAGAATGTTGCAATTGAATCAGTTAGTTCGATACCAGCTGTCCTCTCCGGCCAATTTTAATATATATGAGTAGGTAATGGTAATTTCAAATATGTTTACTACATTCATATACAACATTGATTGATGGTTGACAGCATGAAACTGTACGGAAACCTTTGAAACCTTGGTTAGATACATACCTCTAGTTTGTGATTTACAGATACAAGTTTTTAAACATCTGTTTTCCTACTATGTATAATCATAAAATATTTAATACAAGCATCAGTGCTGTTAACAGTGTGTTTTTAGACAGTGTTTATTCGGTTTTTGTTATTTTCTAAGTCACTAAAATACTAGCCCTCTTATTAATGAAACTTAGTAAACCTCTGTTAAATCTTGTCCCCTTCTAACAATTACAAATTTAAAAATGACCAATAAGGACAAACGATTCGGCCTTGCTAGACTTGACAGGCGTTTATGCCTAAAGCCAAGTCTTTAACCATCAAAACCTTCATACGATAATATTTGTTAATGCGTAAAATATAGGTACATATAAATATAAATAAATTATAAATACAAATAAATGTTACAGGGACATTTTTACACAAATTGACCAAGTCCCACGGTAAGCTCAAAAAGGCTTGTGTTGTGGGTACGCGTGGGTCGTCCGTGACTCAGGAATAAATATCTGTGCTCATCACACAAATAAATGCCCGTACCGGGATTCGAACCCAGGGCCATCGGCTTCATAGGCAGGGTCACTACCCACTAGGCCTCACTCAAACACATATATTAGTGGGTTTGGCCTTTTTAGGGTTCCGTACCCAAAGGGTAAAAACGGGACCCTATTATTACTAAGACGCTGTCCGTCTGTCTGTCTGTCTGTCGGTCTGTCTGTCTGTCCGTCTGCCTGTCACAAGGCTGTATCTCATGAACCGTGATAGCTAGACAGTTGAAATTTTCACAGATGATATATTTCTGTTGCCGCTATAACAACAAATACTAAAAAGTACGGAATCCTCGATGGGCGAGTCCGACTCGCACTTGGCCGGTTTTTTAAGATAGTTTATAATCGTCTAGTCTATAATTATAATACAACCAGTCTTACAATCAACAACTTTTAAAATCATACGTGTGTGATCATTCTCTTCAGAAACAACCAAGCATTATACGATGCCAAGTTGGAAAACTTTCCCAATGTATTATGAGACATAAAACTGTGTACCAGTTGTCAAATCAGTGCAGCGCTGAGGAAAATTGTAACAAGTCATCGAGTTGTTTAACTCTCGTCTTAACGCACCATTAGGGGTAGATTGCGTGAGCGGAATCTTGGTTATTTGCTTAATGTTGTCGGAAAAAACCGATTTGTAATGTAACGCCGTTCGTAGCGTAATCTGTACGGATACAGCTTGAAAGACTTATGATTTAGGGTGCCTAGGGTGAGATTAACGTTGTAAGCTCAATAGATGTAGGCTCAGTAGAGGCTGTGATATATTGTATCATCTATCGGTACTATGTGATTATGCACAAAATACTGAATTTCATTGAAAGCTCGTAAATCTGTTGACTATCAAACAAGCATAAATATGAAGTATAAAGTCTCTACCTCTAAGGAAGTTATTATTGGTTTCAACAATACATATTTCTGAAAATAAGTAAGAATAAATCATTGTCAAATTTTGAACAAAACTCAATCCAATACGAAAGAATCACAGCAGGCTCTCCTTGAAGAAATTTATCTATCAATGGGCCTCATCCTATTTTTATGTCTTTATAAAAATATATTAGAAATATGAAATAAAACTATGAAAACGGATTATATCGCATATATTGAATTTATAATACATCTCGACGTTTCTATCCATATAATCCGTTTTCATAGTTTTATTTCATGAGTAACTATCGCGGTAACCGTAGACAATATTATATTAGAAATATATCAAAAATGATCCTTAAATGTATTGTGACTGAGCAATCAAGTTTTATTTAAAGCTTTTCCTTGTTGACAATCGCCGGACCGTGAAGTGACTGAGTGCGTGAGTGAGTGAGTGAGTGAGCGAGTGAGTGCGTGAGTGAGTGCTGCATTATTCCACTAAAACCCGAGGAGTCGTACATAAAATATTGAACATCACTGATAGAATGAATATACATAAAATATTTTATTAATAATAATATGGAACACATTGCTATAGTATATGCTGATCATAATCTTGACAACCGTTTAACATGAGATGAAGATAATATGCAAGATTTTGAATCTTTGGTTCTAATTGCAAGTTGTTCAAGCTCTTGAAAGCATTAAAATTTAAGCAATATAATATGTTTATATTTAATTTTTATGAATCATTCATTTATTCATTCACTCAAAAATATTTACAACAACGACTCCACTGCTTCCTTATTCAACCAAATGCCACCAAACATCCCAACTTACTGCGGTGGCGCTAATGACGCCGCTGTATCTGTGAATTTCCTTCCTTTATAAAAGGAGTGACGTTCGCCGCTGCATTACTGCCGCTATTAGGACGTTCAATCCATCACGCATTGTATCAAACAAATTGACAAATACAGCGGTATATATATATATAATAGTATAATAATTAATACCTAATAGTATTAAGCAAACGGGGATCGGACCGCGCGATCTCGCCAACTATTACATAAACCATACAGATTTACAATAGTGGCATGCTGGCAAATAGTATTAAGCAAACGCGGATCGGACCGCGCGATCTCGCCAACTATTACATAAACCATACAGATTTACAATAGTGGCATGCTGGCAAAAGTTGTATGAATATTTAAAGTGAATAAATAAATTAAAAAAAAAAATTGTCAAGAAGGGGCGTAAAGCCAGGAAATTAGACGGGGACAAAAGATATGGCGCGCCACACGAAACATGCAATGGAAGAAAGTGCCATCGATTGTGCTTTTACCTTTTATGTGAATTAAGTACTTTGAAAATAAAGTTCTGTTCAAAATTTTCAGATCCCTCGGCAATATCACAAGCTATTTTATAATAAAATTATACTGCTATGATATGCAGGGTACGATATAGAACTGAAAATATATGAAAATTAGAAACTTTTTCGTGTTTTTTTCTTTATCGAGACAATTTTAACCTTTTAAGTTTCTGGTTAGAGTCTGATCTTGCGAAAATAGTTTTAAATTAGTTTTCGTGTGAATTGTTTCGTGGCATTTGTTATTGATTAAAATGAGTATAAATAAAATATAGAAACTACAATGTTGCGTTAGACCCCTCTCTATATATACTTTACATTTTCTCTGTGACGTAGGTATTGTCTATAAATACATATCCCTCAAACAGCTAACTCGAATGCCGAATGATCTCGTTTCGTTTTCCTCCGCCCTGAATAAAACCACTCTGGTCTCAAGAGTTGGTCGTAAACTTTATGAGGAGGGTCAAACGCAGTTCTTACCAAACGGGAATTCTGCTTATATCACTATCCGTCGGATAAGCTAGTGTAAACCTCCAGAGTCTGCGCCACTTACTGCGGTGATAGAGACGTCATGTGGACACATTAATCTCAGGTCTCAGTGAGTCTGTGCATGTTATCATGAAACCACAATAGCTTTGTGATTTTGGAAATTAAGCAAGCAGAGGCAAATAAGTATTTTTTCTCGACTTACGAAGTAGGACAGCGAACAATAATAATAAAACTACCGAATATCAATTTAATACATTAAGTACATCTATTTACATACATATACTCACTTATTGTACAGTCAATATAGTAGCCATATAAGTACCTATAGGTACCTAAAAGCATAAAAAATAACATGCAACAGGGTCTTTAGTTAAGTTTTTTACATATAACTTTATTTGACAACACCATCACTAAATAAACAAAGACATTTGATATTTAATTTGTCATTTCGGTGCATTATACTTGTAAACGATACCTCGCATACGATTGCTAAGTTGAGACTGCATAAGCCATAACTGACGACATAGTCCCTTTCCAATTTGCTATCGAATAAATGGGAACGCTTGAATCGCATAAATGAAAACGGTGGGACAAATTGATTTCTCACTCAGACAGAACCGTGCATCGGTTGCGCCTGTAGCGTTTTATGTCGTGTTGTTTTTGTAAAAATGAATTTCGGGGAGTCAACTATGTGCTCGAATCACTCTAATAAAACTGTTTTAGGTACATAAATACCTAATTGAAGCATAGTCCTTGCTGTTACCAGATGGTAATAGACCGTCCTGTAGGGTAGGGTAGGAAACAGTGGCTCAGCTCGAACAGTGGCTCAGTCGCTCCAATATCTTCTCTATCATGTTGGAATTAGGTTGAGTGAGCCACTGTACCCGGCTATTTTTTTCCGAGCCACTGTGTCCTACCCTACCCTGTCCTGTGTATTTAGAGCACATTTTTTTTCCGAGTAATACATAGTTATTAATAATAGTTATAGCACTAAGCTCTCATAATCTGTCTTTTCTAATATGTACTTAAAATTCTAAGTCTTTAAATTATTAAAAATCACCTACCTACGCAACAACCAAACGCAGGTTATTTTACGCTGCAGCATCTGAATATCTGAATCTCCCAAAAACGAATTTTAAACTTCCCTTTTACAATGTTTTTTCCTAGTATCGGTAAATTGTATTTTCTCTCGATATGTAGGTAAATCCAGGATCTGTACGTGATCGTCTGGCGGTTGGCAAGCACGACTTACCGCGCGTCCTGACAACGCGCGTTTAACCAAGCGGAGATAAAAATATAATTGAATTTTTCAACAACACACAGCGTTTATTTGAGTGTCATGTTGTAAAATGCTTTAATGCGATTGTATTACAGCATTAGAGCAGTTGTAAGAATGTATTCTTCCTATTCTATTTTACAAAAGTTTTGTATTTCATTGTATTTCAATACAAAATACATAACTTTCTTATCAGTTTTCGAAGTACAAAGACAGCATTTACGACTGTTGTGGTGGAAAATAATAAAGGTCATCATACCCAAGACAAATACTCATTCCAGTACCTTATAATAAGAAAAAAAAGAAAAAAGTTACAGGGTCGAAAAAGAAAACAATACTTTTGTTAAAGTTCACGACATACATTTTTACATCTGCTTAGCAATGACAATAATATATTATAACCGAATACAAATATATACCCATGTAAATAATATGGGACATTCTTTATTTACTCTTTGTATTCATTTGTC
This sequence comes from Cydia strobilella, assembly GCF_947568885.1. NCBI lineage: Eukaryota > Metazoa > Arthropoda > Insecta > Lepidoptera > Tortricidae > Cydia > Cydia strobilella. The sequence continues at coordinate 8,440,469 of NC_086052.1, forward strand.
TTTGTTTCTGTTTTAAAATAAAGATACAAATATATGTGTTTCAATATCTACAGCTAAAGTAATCCAAAGCATCTTGGTTGGAGAATCCATTGTACATTTTTGCTTAGATGTTTCAAAGAAAGTCTCAGCATATCTTTTTGTATCAAAATCTAGGTCAAGACGATCCAGGAAATTCTTTATTTATCCGGCAGGTAAAAAGGTCGCTATATTATACAGACTTAGAGCAATTTGGAAATCGGACGTCTTCTTACGTACTTAACCTCATATCTCTAGATGCCTCGCTTTACAATGAGGACTTTATTTCTTGAATGAGAAGGCTACTTTTGGAGTTGCATAAGAAGATGAGGTAAGAGTTTGCTTTAAGTAAAGAGTGAAAAGACGGGCATTGAGGGTCCTTTAGTTAATTGAAAGAGATCGAGCGTCGAGAGCTGTGAGTGAACTAACGTGAGACCACTTTGTTACTAAAGATACCGTACGTGTTTTTAAAACAACTGCAAACTCTGGCTTGATTAAAAACACAAAATGTCATATCATCCTATTTTAATAGATACAGTTGTTTTGGGTATAGTCATTCTAGACGGCTTCACGAAAGTGACAACCGTTTAACGAAAAGTAAAAAAAATGTCGAAATCAGATGCGAAGTAATGCGTGACCCCTTTTGTCAATTATCATCTTGCCTGCGCCCCTGTGTTTAATGAGACGGCGAACGTCACTCATTTTATCAAGCAAGTTGACAGATACAGCGCCCGCGTCAAAGCAGCAGCTATAATGTTGCAACAGCAATGCAGCTGCAGTACCCATCCGAACGTCACTTTAACTATTGGTGGCATAATGAATACTTTTTGTCAGAAGTACAACTTTTAGGGCATACAAAATATCAATAAAATTTATATCACGCCTCTACAATATTCTGAACGTTGTTTATTTGATGAAATTCATGTTTCAGAAAGTTAGAATGTATACCTACGTTAACCATATTAAATGAAATTTGGCACAGCTTCGAAAGCAACCTGTTCTTAGACGTCCTCGCACACATCATCGGGTTGCTAAAAGCTCTACCTGCTTGTTCTAGTCTAATTAGATATATCTGGAGAAACCACGGTGTGGTGGGTTAGATCTGCAGAACTAAACCACATATTCAACATTACAGATTACGAGTATGACCTTGCCATACAAGATACAACAATACGTTTTCGATGTTTCTCAGGACTTGTCGGTCAGTGAGATACGAGTATGTCATAATAACCCGTATTGTTGTTTTTATTGTAGGTAGATAATCCTTCAACAAAGTTGGTGCTAAAACTTATTTCATACCAAAGCTCATTGACCTTGCGGAGGCACTTACCTACTCCACCTACTCCCTTTTGATAATAAAGTCGCCATAATAACTTTTAATTTTGATCCTTACAGGCAACTTTTTGTCACTATTAGAAAAGCAAAAACCTAAAAAAAATTATCGCTCCACCCTAATAGTTACAGGCCATCAAACAAAAAATGTTTCAATTGACCCCAGTCTACCCTACGTCAAAAATTTGGTAAAGATACGATATGCATCAGATATGTCAGTGTCAAAAGTGACGTTTATGTTTGAAGAGTTCGAATCAGGCCGTTAGATTTGTAAACGACTCAATAACTTCGTCTAAATATTGAATTTTGTGAAGCCTGCAACATATTTTTGTTTGAACGTATTTTTCTACCGTCGTATGTATGAAAAGTATTTTTACGTATAAAATTTTCAGTTACAAAATTACTAGTCCATATATTATGTATGTTAGAGTTAATGTTAATATTAATAAATTCTTCTATTGCCTCACGATTGAGTGCCCAAACTTTTACTTACGATTAACACCAAGGCCACGAAGAGCTTATGAAACAGACATAATCGGATTTAGTCAGCAAAACTAAATTCTTCGAGGGAGCATCATCCTGCCAAAGATAATTTAATATCATACTTGATGTGTTTCGGGATTTTGTGTGATGGAGCGGAATAAGAGTTTTTATCTGCACCCTACGTCTTTTCGTTTAATAGAATCTCGTTATACTGATTGAAATGAAATTGAGTTAGTATATTACAAATAGAGAAATAAGAAAGCCTACTTATTAGTCTATGATTACAGGGAAATATAAATAGATTAATTTTGGTTTCTTACGATAATTGAAGACTGGCCAATGGAGTCTTTATTTTTATTTCTACACGTTATTTATATCTAGAATACGGTTTCGGCAACTTAACTTGTGTACTAGTAAACTGAAATGTTAAAAAGGTTGCACTTTGTAGGTACATGAGAAACTTAAACTTATGAATTAATATATTGACAACGGTTTTTAAAAATTTTCACTTCTATCGCAGGGTATGACGATGAGTCCATTTTGTGGTACGAACAAAAAGAGGCCTTATTCTGAGTATAGGTGGAGTTGGCATGATGTATATGTGAGGTGCATACAGTAGGAAAGCATAAAATCGAGATCGAATTTTTAAAACAATAACAGGTACGCCTGCCAGATTACTTTACCAAATATGAAACAATAAAACCAAATTATTGTATCGAACGGGACCAATTTGGTGCAGTGCTTTAATTTATAGCTGATATTAAAACCGCGAACATTTCACACATGTCCTATCATAAATTTTGCAAGCTCCGTGTACATTATGTTACAAAATTAGAACAAAGTTCCGAGTTATTTTGGATTATTTGGGAGTGTAATATACCCTGATGAAATGTAAAACAGGCTATATACGTAGATTATAGGGTGTTACTTTATTATTAAATGTACACATTTGAAATATTGAATTATCGCGTAATTTTGAATCTTACAACATTTATTTAATGTAAATGAAATGAAAAGGGAACAAAACCTATATATTTTATAAAGATATGAAATAAAAATAGTTATTAAACTCTAATAAAACAGATAGTACGAGTATTAACGTAATAAAAAACCGCTACTTACCGCGATGAATCGCGAAGAACAACCTCTGCACCAAGAGTGACCCGGAGAAGGGATCAAATCCTGTCGCGGAACCGATTTCCCAGCTCCTTAAGGAAAGGCTGATTATTTCCCCCTTATTCATAAAACTTGGCAAACGTCTGCTAATCTTTGTCTTTTTCTAACAAACACAAATGTTAAAACCAGGGATAGAGACAAACAATTACCAGCAGCTTGTTGATATAATTAATAATTAATATATAATTGTTACTTGACAGACATTTATAAATAACTCCACTAGTTCATTCGAGACCAACAACCGGTCAGCTCACCCACCAGAGGACGAATAACCGTCCATCCATACGTATTTTTCATGCTTCCTCAGATCCGCCACCTCAGCATAGCAGCTGCCCCTGGCTGTTCTTACGGTGCCAAAAATATGCGGTGCAGTGAAAGTGCTCAAGTATGTAACTTCCAAAATCAGGCATTTTATTTTCTGCCATGGCATCAAGATCAAACCATCAAGTCTCTTACAATCTGACGGACTAAAACCTGGGGGATCAAGCATGCATGGCAAAAAATCATAGTCACTATAGGGACGTCATTGAAGCAATCAATTCTTTATCGGCTATTTGAAATGCCGAACTTTAGTCTAGAAACTATTTCAATGCAATTTATTTCCATTGAGACAATATTGACACGACTGAGCTCACAATTGACAGTGATTGATTTAAACCTAATTTAAAGTTAGTGTTCGAAACTGTTTAAGCACAAATAATTGATTAGGATAAAATTTAATAGAAACAGATCGTTTTCTATGCGATAAGTGCCGAATCTAAAATTCTATACGTCGAACACAAAGATTTATTTCTGTAGGTGGGTACCTACTTAGTACATACTACTTAGGTCACGTGCATTCAAATATATTTTAAGTTTATGTAGTTAGTTAAAATAAAATAAATATCTCAATCATTATTTTTATGATATTAAAACGAGCAGACGAATAGCCTGATGGTAAAAAAATGTTTTGAGCGAATGTTTGCCCGAATACGAGTATGTGTCAGAAAGAATGAAGGCAAGAAACTTCATATTACGAGAAACTAATAAGTATGAGTTCTGGCCTCCGATTCAGATTCAAGTTGTTAATAATCTCAGCCTGCCCGGGGGACTGAGGGCTGCCAAACTTCGTACGCATATTTGTACATCAGTAAGGGGTTATAAGTCGGTGCTAATTAATACGAATAAGCCTTGTAATGGGCTGTTTACGCTCCCACATGATGGATCGGGCCCGTGATGGTTTTGATTTCGACTTAGTTTAGGCCGCATAGTAGGGTAAGTAGTAACAGCAAATGTATGGAATAGTATGCACTTTAGTCAGGCATTGTTCCTTAGGTCAAACAAAGCTGATTTGGCCCGGTAGCCACGAGATCGTACCGTGCCTACCCCCCCAAAAAGAGGGGGGAGGGGTGGACTCCCCAGGTCCAATCTATTGTATTCATGCTATATTACGAAATCTTTCAAATAATTACTTAGTTTACTAATGTGCCGTCAGAAAGTGTCCAAATTTGAGAAATATCCACATAGAAAAAATCGGAAGTTTTTCATATTTTTGTATATAAATTGACCGAAATTTTCCTTAAGTTTTCAGAAAGTTTTATGTGTAAGTATAAATATATTTTTTCAAAATAAAGATAAAGGAACAAAACAAAAAACTCAAATGTTAATACATAGATTACGTTTATTTTATCAATTCGCTTATCTTTAAACTTCATCCTTCGAACGTGCCCGATCATACATAACTGCACTTCAACGAAACTGCTCGTACACGTACACGTACCAATATTATTCCCAGTCCCAAATATCGCTGCAACATTATTATGCATGCGCCTTTCAACCCAGCTCAGGTGACCCGTCGTCTGATAATGTAAATTAAACCGTGTTTTCCAGAACAAAAGGTTTATTCTCATTCAGCAGCTCACCCGTCAACTCTTATTAAGTTTGCCTGTAAGCTTCTTATCAGACTGTGTATGGTAAAGATAAAGCGAACCACGGATGGCCCCTGTCTACGGGAAGTATGCATTGTGTACAGTCACGTTCGGTCGGCATCATGTCCCTGTTTATCGTAAAATTTAAAGAGAGATAGTATTTTATACAACAGAGTGGTAAGTGAGATCTTATCTGTTGGTAATGAGATTTATAAACATAATAAACCTAACTTTATAAAATGAAATTAAAAGGTGTAGGTGGTCACGCAAAATAGGCGTCAGTCCTCGAGTTGCGGAAAATCGCCTGTATTACAATACAATACAATACAATACAAGGTGTAGGTCCAGGTTTGAACCTTCACTGGTCATTATAATTGTCCATGATTGAATATTTGCATGTATGAAAGGCGGCATATTTTTTCATCACACCAGCTCGTAAAGGCTCACTTTATTATTTAAAAAATAAGTTGAAAAACCGGCCAAGTGCCAGTCGGACTCGCCCACCGAGGGTTCCGTACTTTTTTGTATTTGTTGTTATAGCGGCAACAGAATCTGTGAAAATTTCAACTATTACGGTTCATGAGATACAGCCTGGTGACAGACAGACAGACGGACAGCGGAGTCTTAGTAATAGGGTCCGTTTTTACCCTTTGGGTACAGAACCCTAAAAACTAAAATCCGACTACTGAAAATCGCGCTCTAAAAAGCGAAGCAAGATAGAATTCTTATCTGAAATTATAATACGGCAAATATTATACATTTATAATTTTGTAAATAAAAAAATACAAGGCAATACAATTTATTAAATTTCATTTATATTTACAGGGAATCAGAGGATAACCATGATCGTACTATGACACTTTACCTTAAAATTTGAACTTTTGTAAATTGTATTACGTTGTATTTTTTTATTTAAAACATAATAAATGTTAATATTTTCCGTATGATAATTTCTATCTTGTTTCACTTTTTAGAGCGCGATTTTCAGTAGTCGGGTTTTAGTTTTTGAATATATTTTTTCACTATTTATTTGTGTATAAAAACAAGTTATTGTACTTTACATTGCTTTCATCAATCATTATCGTCCTCCTAGCGTCATCTTGGCATTTTACCACTGCTCACTTGGGAGTCTATGGTCCGCTCGGTAATCTAATTCCAAAAATGGACAAAGCAAAGGCACAAATTTTTACGAAAGCGACTGCCTAGGAGCCAAAATTTATGTCGCCCGCAAGTTAGACTACCCGTCCCTCTCTAATTAATACAGTGTGAAGAAGACGGCTAGGCTATCGCGCCGGCGAGATACAGTCGCGCCGCTCTTGTCGTAGGCCTACTGGACTGGAGGGACTAGTCCACGATGTTTTCTTTCACCGAAAATAAAATATGAAATGATGTTTCGTACACAAACAGCAGCTTCAAGTAGCTAATTGGTACCTACTAGGCGAGGTTGGAACTCCCGATGATAATACTTTTACTTATTCTGTGCTCCCGAACTGCGGTTTGAAACTCGCACGGCTTACCGCTACGGCAAAGAGCCTGGAGGCTTTCCTAATTGTAATAACAGGTTAAGAATTTTATCTGCACCGGTATCATGGTCGCGTTTTTGTCACTTGTCATATCATGCGTCACTTTCGCACTTACGGACTTGTTAGAGCGTGACAGGTATGGTGACAAATGATAGACAGTCGTCCATATTAGCCCCGCTGGATGTGTTATGGACATGATCTGTCATTGTCAAAAGTGACATTTTTTCAACCAGACACTTTAGACTAACAGATGATGTCCATAACAAATCCAGATATAATTCCGAGTGAAAATCAAATTCTTATTGTCCAAAAAATTATATACCTACTCGTACATAAGTACGCATTTTAAAAGCACCCGCAGTAAGTATACAGTTACGTTAATACAATAAATGGCGTACCTACTTTCGAGGCTTACAGTACCTGTCCAGCTAGCTGCCCCGAAGCTTAGCGCATGAAATTTGACAGCAACCACCCCATTTACACCCGGCCCGCCCCAATATGTATACAGTGAAACCTTGATAAAAAGAATGTCAGACAGAAAGACGCATTAAGCGGCGCTTGCACTAATAATTGGTGCGAGCGAGATACATTATGAGTATGACCGGTCAATTCGTACAAGAAGTTTTGTTATTAAAATAGCCAATGTTAGTACCATTACACTGATTTAAACTTTCACGATTTTTACTCATTATTATTCACAAACTTATTTTACGCGATTAAGTCCCGTCGTTGTGAATAATAGTTAGTACCATTAGTTGTCCGCCCTTTAAATTTTACACGCGATAAGTTAACCCGATCAACTAGGACAAGGTGATGAGTTTTTTTTTGTTAAAGTAATGCAATGTGCTTACGAAATTTTAGAAAGTTTAAAATCTTTAAACCCTATAAATTCCTAGACTTATATTGACCGGGATATAGACCGTGATTACCTTTTGTATTATTTGTGAGTCACCCGTGAACATGATGCATGTAACTGCGTCGAAATATCGGGAGCTCACAAATAATACAAAAGGTAATCACGGTCTATATCCCGGTCAATATAAGTCTAGTGAAACTAACCGTGAATCATTCAAAACTCTATAAATTCCTGTTTATTTTGGAACCCCATAATGTAGTCCCATTTTACGAGGTTACATTGCAGCAGTTACTAAACTGGCGTTTATCGGCAGTCACTTCGCCTGGCAAATTAAAAGAGGTGGCCAATTGCGGTAATATAGTGACCGAGGGAATATTGGATTATGTTATCCCATTATAACAATATTGGGGTAAGTAAAATAGCTTATTTGGCTTGGAGTTTCAGAGGTACCTAATTGGTTAGCTAATCATTTCTAAAACAATGTAAAATATACCAGTAGACAATGTTTGATATATATTTTTTTCCTTACTAGTGTAGTACACGCGCTCAGACACAATGGCACGCGCTCAGACACAATGGCCGACCGCTCGTATAAAGGAAACAATGGTTTTTGTTTAACAGATTAGGGTATTGGCGTAAAAATTATTTGAGAAGATTCATACTATAAACTTTTCTGAAAAGCCATAAATTACTGATTTTATTTTACAGATTTCTTTAAGCGCTTTATAGATCCCTATGAGTCGAAGTGTATCCGTAACCGCTCTAGGTAGGTACATTACATACATATATATATAAAAGCCATAAATTACTGATTTTATTTTACAGATTTCTTTAAGCGCTTTATAGATCCCTATGGGTCGAAGTGTATCCGTAACGGCTCTAGGCAGGTACATTACATACATATATATATAAAAGCCATAAATTACTGATTTTATTTTACAGATTTTTAAAGCGCTTAGATCCCTATGGGTCGAAGTGTATCCGTAACGGCTCTAGGTAGGTACATTACATACATATATATAAAAGCCATAAATTACTGATCTTATTTTACAGATTTCTTTAAGCGCTTTATAGATCCCTATGGGTCGAAGTGTATCCGTAACGGCTCCAGGTAGGTACATTACATACATATATATATATATAAAAGCCATAAATTACTGTTTTTTTTTACAGATTTCTTTAAGCGCTTTATAGATCCCTATGGGTCGAAGTGTATCCGTAACGGCTCTAGGTAGGTACATTACATACATATATATATATAAAAGCCATAAATTACTGATTTTATTTTACACATTTTTAAAGCGCTTATATCCCTATGGGTCGAAGTGTATCCGTAACGGCCCTTCGAAACTATAAGAAAAACTACAAGCGCTTTAAAGCACATTTATTAATACGCTAAAAAAAGGCGATGGAAAAATGGGCATTGGTAGAGAATGTCGGTTTATGGATATTTTGTAAGGTACAGAGGGGCAATTTCGACTGCGGAAAATTTCAACTAATCGAAATATCTTCCATGTTTTACATTATTAACTAGAGTGCCATATATGTCCAGATAGCGGAAAAGACTGTTCATAATTTGATAGGCTAGCTATTACCTGTATGTGATAATATCTAGTTTCTTATGTTTTGTTTTATGTATTTTTGTTTTGTTAAGTTGTTAAAATTTAGTTTCTGGGTGGTGTAAACGGTAATGCCGTGTAAATAAATGTCAATAAATAATAAATAAAAACAGTTTAAGACGTACAACGTAGACGTATTTTTTTTTTTGCAGCGACTATCTATTTTATTTTTATCTTTAGATGTTACAATAACCATTTACTTAGTCTAGTATATTATTATAGTTTACCACACAACAGCTATCGTGACCCTTTTATCGTAAATGTGATTTTAAAGCAAAAAGCGGCAAAATAATTGAAGCGTATGACGTTTGACAGACGCCGTCAACTTCATACAGTTTTGGCCATATTCAGTGCTGCGAAAACGATTGGACATTTGAAACGGCACGACAACTTCTTCAAAACCATCATAGAAGGCAAGATAAAAGGAAAGAGAGACAGGGGCAGACCAAGACGTAGCTACGTAAACCAAATAAAAGAAAAAGCTGGTGTCGTGTCGTATCAAGAAGTCAAGGATATGGCATATGAGAGGGAGGAACGGAAAATACTCCACCGACAAGAGGATACCTCTTAAATTAAAGAAGAAGAAGGAACAAGCCCCTGCACCCGGCCAATACTAAAATATTTTTAGTGCCCAGCCTGAGGGTTACGGGCCAATGGGACTTAGGTTTAGGCGTTCAAACTAGTTATGTCAATGAAAATTATTTAGGACCAGTGACTTATAAGGAAATTAGGTATAAATACCTAAGAATTACATTGACCTACATCCGCAGCTTATGCGTTAATAACCAACACTAAGAATATCCCAAAGTAAGCAATACGTGCCTACATCAAAAGAGCTACGCACAATAACAAATGCGAGTAAAATAATGTGATTTCCACGGAAGAACGTTATTGAGGCTTTATGAATATTCAAACTGGGTAAACGCTGGTATATGAAAAGTCTTAACTTTATTGTGAAAGTATGGCCCTTGTGACGTTTTATATAATGACAATAATATACAGGCTGGTAAATAGGATTAATTTGTGTCAGCTTCCCGGCGCGCTGCAGCCACTTAGACTGAAATAATAGGTAAGATCACGCCAAATTAATTCAGATTTTCGGCTTGTTGGTAACGTCCCGATGTGGACAACAAAGTGCTTTACAGCGTAAATATCTCCGTGCTTTCTGAGAGGGATAAGGAATTAATAATAAGGATAGTTTTGACGAATTTTAAACCATAGATGCGACAAAACTTAAGAGCAATAAATAAGTAAATAATTCGCATTTTTTTTGACACGTGAAATATAATGTACCTTAGCATAGACAAAATTAACGCTAATTTCGATTTTTACGTCTAAAATAAGTAAAAAACGCTTTTTGACCTTACTGACGCAGCTCGGTACTATTTGCCACGATCTCAGTTGCGCAGGAAGGTTTTACTAGCCCTTAACCTTTTTATAGCGAAACGATCCCGAAATAAAACAAATTAAGATCGTGGTGGAATAAATTTATAACCTTATTAAAACTCAGTTGCCAGTTTAATTTTCTGAGTATACTGAACTATAGGTATTGAATCTATGGTACTACTACACTGGTAATAAAATTTGATCCTTTTCTCCGAAATACCTACTTGAGAATCGATTTGCTTTCGCCGTATTTCAATTGTCAAAAACCATTTGAGTTTTAACCACGTCTCTGTTTCAATTTGATACGCTCATCAAATGTCACCAATATGAAAAAACGCGTAATAAAAATTGAAGAGAGAAAACATTTTTTCAATATCTTTTATCAGGTATTATTACGTCACCAAGCGAGGGCTGTCAACGGCGAAATTCATTTTTAGATTTTTCTTTGAAATAAGGACGGAAATGAGAATTGTCATCAAGTTCCAGAGATGTCATCTCGCAAGAGCTCTGGCAGGTTGGCCACATTCGTTTATTATTTACCTGGTGCTAAGTTATTGTCTTTCATAAGCCTTTGTGAATCTGATCATGTTAAATTTGTTTTGATTAAATAAAAAACTGACGAGAATAAAACTGAATTTATGAATAAAGAACTAGCTATGAAAGGTTATTAGATTAAGTACATAATATATTATTACGGAATCGTATAAAACCTAACCCTTTGACAAAATTAAATAATGCTTCTAGAACCCTATAAATTACCAAAAAAGGAATTACAAAGTTAATGCAAAACAAAAGTCCCGCTTTTTTGTAGCCAGAAAACATCGAAAACATAATCGAATAAATTAAATCATAAAAATTACAAGTAGCAATGGAAATTGAACTTTTTCATGTATATTCCCCAAGTATACCATAAAGTTTAAGTTCTAAAAGGAAACAGTCGGAATCGGTACAAATGCGACTTCATAAAAAGGCCGCAACTCCATTCTCTGTACTGTAATCATCTTCCATTCCCAATTTCTCAAACTTTTTTCATCTTTGTTCACATCTGTTTGAGCGCTTTGCCGGTCCTTGCTGTCTTTCGATTTTCTTGACGCTTTAACTTTAAGTTGTGGATAACTTAAAGTTGTGGCAGCGTCATTACTTCGTATAAAGTCCTTTTAAAAGGTTTTTAATGGAAAAGTACTATTTGAGTTTACTTCACTCGTATTAAAATTAAAATTAGATACATCATTACATAATATGAACAGACTATGTATTATAAAAAAGGGTCTCATTTTTAGATGAATAATATTCATATTTTGGCCATACGAACTTGTGTATTATTTTTATGTAATATCTATCGGTAGGTGTATTCGTTTATCGGTTACTACGTAGCTCGTAACGTAACCGTCGTTACTACGTAACCTATACATGATTATATAAATATTATAATTCTTACACAAATTACCCTAGTCCCACGGTAAGCTCAATAAGAGAAGAAGGAACAAATATTTTTGATAAACACAAATATATGCCCTTACCAGGATTCGAACCCAGGACCTCCTCCTTCATAGCCAGTCACTAGCGACTAGGCTGAGGCCATTACAAAAATGTAATGTTCACATTAACAAAAACACAAACAATAAAGAATGCAGAACCAAATGCTGTTTTATTTGTACGGCGTATTCCCTTTTAAAAGTTAAACACTACAATTATTTACACAACAGAAAGTAGGTACGTTTGCCGTGATTAAAATTTAAAAAGCATTTAATTCCGTACCCGATAGTTTAAATGTCCAATACTCTAATACCGTTTCAGTTTAACGTATTCCCATCCCCAAATAGTACCGGTGATTGGTTGGACAGGACTGCAAGTGTTCAGCGACGTGAGAGGACTACAGAATCCCTAAAACGGTGGTACAGGTCGATCCACGTTGCATGGCTTGAAAAAATTAAGTTTCGCTGGGGCTATTGAAGTCGACAGGGCTTGGTTGATAAACGTACTTGAGGCGTATTCTTATTGTAATAAATGTATTGTAACAAATATGTCTTAAACCAGAAACGTCACTTTTGACATTAACAGGTCATAGCCATAACAAATTCATATCAAATATTAATTAAAACAGAATACTTTATCCAAATTGTGGACCAAGAGAACTAGCGGCATTAGAAACTTTAGAAATCTGTTTTGGTACTCTCACAGCACTTATTTGTATAGCCTTAATTTTATATATTATTTATTTTATTAAAATTTGGTTGTATACCTATTATTTGTTACGTAAATTATTTGCTTAAAACAGGTTCTTCTCTTAGATACCCGTGAACGGAAGTGAAACTCAATATAATTCTTATGCATGCTTTATACAATCTCACATGTGGCAGCGCGTCAGATAGAAAAGGGATTTGATCTGCTTATCCGATTATCTGCAGAACTCGGTACGCATTTAGATCTCAATATTAAACATGACTCATATTTTCACTATTTTGTCTTTTTGGAATACCATTTACTGTTATTATTGTAAGTACCTAAGAACAAAATGTACCTAATACTGATAATGAATACAAGTCTCGTTTCACCCTTTCAATTCACATCCTCCATTTTCAAAAGCCGTAGTTTCAGCAGCGGATTGATTTATTAGACGTTTCGACGTATTCTGTTAAAAGGGTAGCTAGTCTTGCCTCATTTTACACCAATGACTTGGCTTAATGGACCAATATTGTACGAGCATTTTTAAAACGAGCGTTCTTTTAATAGCCTTGTAGAAGCGTTAAGCCTTTGCAAACTGCAAAAGTTGTTAGTGAAACATAATAGGATAATTAATATAAATATAGGTACTTGTTTAAAAATCTATTTTACTTTATATGTATGTTAAACTCTAGCGGCTCACCATGCAAGCAAAAAATATTTCATTTTAAAATAGCACGAAACAAATCAAAAGCGACTGTGTCTTATTTAATAATAATTCAAATTACCTACATTGGAGGCAATTTGTTAGGTATTAGGCACGAGGGAGGCTAGAGGGTAAAGCACTTTATTGTCCTTCGAATAAATCACCTCAACATGAAACTTAAGTCGTGACCAGACTTGTATTCATGTTAGCTTATCTTTCAATAATAACTAGGTGTGAACAGTATTTATTAATACATAATAAAATATCGATGAAAAATAACGAGATCGAAGCCTAGCTTCTAGTAAATCTATAAACCTAAATGTTATACACTACGCATAGCAAATGTGTATTAATACATTATTTTAGCTCAAATTTGATTCATCTCTGTTTAATGATTAGTCTTAGTTTAAAGACTTGTAAGTTTCTGTTTACCCACGACTGAACGGAGAAAGTATAAGATAGACCTTAGGGCCGGTACAGACGGACTGCAATCCGAATGCAACTTGTATGGGAAAGCTGCACGCCAACGTTGCAGTTGACGTGCAGTCGGCGTGCAGTTGCCATAGGAATTGCAGTCGGGTTGTAGTCCAGTTTATGAGTTAGTGTACGTACAAATTAATGTTTCCATTTATTTCAAATAACCATGAACATTAGACTCACACGTGGACGGTGCCATATTGTAGACTAGAGGTTCTTTAACCTTTTGGACGCCAATGACCGATATATACGCACCGTAGATTCAATGCAAAAAACCGATCAATCGGTCATAGACCACAGAGCAACATAGACCTAAATGCATATGCATAAAGTTCAATTTCAGTTTTGACACTTCGGTGACGTGGCGTCTGGATGACAGCTTTTGTGTTTGACACGGCGTCGAAAAGGTTAAATAATACAGATAATAATACTCAACTTCAAATATACTCTACTCAAAGAGTTCCAAATAAGGTGTGGTAACGCTTAATGATGCTTAGTAAATAATGCTCTTGATATATTTAAATTTCTGACTTGATAGACCCTTCAATATTGTTTAATTTTGATAATTTTCGCTACTGAAGTGTTATGTTACGGCAAAAATCACTACGGAAAATTTTAAGTAGATTAAATTTGCATCAAAATGAGTCTAATTTGGTCTACATAATTTGGATACAGCTGCTCAAAGTTAATTGATTTTATTTTTAGTTTTTCTAGAAACTAATCAGTGACACGTGTAGCACTATAATTACGATTTCCTAAGCTACCCGACATTACATAGAATCTATTTGTATCTATTTGTACGCAAACAAAATACTTGTAAATGATTTATTGAAGGCTTTGCCATTGTACTGGTCCCTCGCGCGAACTAAATTTCAATGACAGTAAGAAAGATTTATTATGCTTAGCTTGTTTCACTGTAATGTTCACAAGAAACACTGAGCAAGTTGCGCTGCAGTCTGGCTAACCCATAGCTCAGTAGTGGTATTAAAGAGCTTTTAATCTGTCTAGTGCAAACAGTTTACGAATTGTGAAGTTGTGAACTATAATAACCACAATTTACGTTGGAATATTTTGCGATACTTATTTAAGTATTCCAAAGTTAGGCAACTGAACACTTAAGTGTAGTAAGTGACATCATTGAATTTTTCAGAACGTGCTGTTACCCTCAACAAATATTAAACGTTATCCGGTCAATTTTATGAGCATATATTAATTATAACTTTTAAACCGGGACAGCATTTGAACCTGGGACCTCCTGCCTCGTGTTACTACCGACCAGGCTAGGAGGCCGATAAACCATTTATATTATTAATTTCGAAGCTTTCTCGACTAAATTTATACCAATAATAAAAAAACATAATTTTTTTACAATATAAAGCGCACACGCTGCAGTATGAAATTATCGTAATAACAGTTATTTACTCATATCAATTTTCTCGCTCTCGATCCAGCAGTTAACTTATGAAAGGATCAGTATTAGTTATGAAAGGATACAGTCTGCAATAATGGGAAGTAGATATTTTCCAGTGCGCTTTCTTTTAAGGAAAAAACGGAACCCTTATAGGATCACTCGTGCGTCTGTCTGTCTGTCTGTCCGTCTGTCACAGCCTATTTTCTCCGAAACTACTGAACCAATTAAGTTGAAATTTGGTATACATATGTACGTTTGTGACCCAAAGACGGATATGTAACGCAAATAAATGAATTTTAAACATGGGGGCCACTTTTGGGGGTAAATGAAAAAATTTAAAAATAAAGTTTTTCAGACTATATCGTGTTATATATCAAATGAAAGAGCTCATTGTGATAAGCACAAATATATTTTTTTTATAATTTTAGGATAAATAATTTAGAAGTTATTCAAGAAAATAGGCAAAAAATGACCATTTATCTCCGAAACTACTGGGTCTAAAATTAAAAAAAAAAATTAACAAAATATATATTTACAGATTACAAAATAGAAATTACAGGAAAACCTATTAGAAATCGCAGTCAAGCGTGAGTCGGACTTAATTACTTAGTTTTTGATCCGACCCGTACGGGTTTTTAAAGACATTTCACTCACGTTTCACATACAAAATACATTGTTTAATTTGTGTAATATACGGAACCCTTGGAACGCGAGTCCGACTCGCACTTGGCCGGGTTTTTTTTATTGACATTTGTGAAATGTCATTTAGCTAACAAAGATTTCGTATATTTGTAAGCCTGTTCGTATTAAAATGAACTTCCGGTTCGAGCGCCATCTTGATAGTCACGCCTCGTGATTAATTCCTTTGTTTTTTGCTTATTAATGAATAAATGAATCGTATTAAGATTAATTACATAATAAATACCTACAGATCTCTTAACTCCTCAGTATTAACACAGTATATCTAAAAACACAGAAAAAAAGTATATGTACGACATATTACGATTCGACGAGTAAGTGAGTAGGTAAATTGTATTTTTCCGAATCCAGATAGTATTTGAGTTTAATCCTAAACTTTGTGTGAAATAGAACGCTTTCAAAGGTAGAATGCGATAGCATGACGTCGTTTAGCGAGAAAGAAAACGCGATTAAATTAAATTTCCTGCACTAGGAACTTTCAAAAGGGTCCGATCGCCGCAATATCTTAAGCTGGTAAGGTCCGGTGTTTCCTCTTCAGCTTTTCGCAGAGCTCACTTCAATGGATAATTTGAACAGAATTCAAAGAAAAATAGTGCTTGATTCTATAGCTATAAGAGCGGGTTTGAAAACGTTTTAGCTCTTCGATCTTGGTTGAAATATTTTAATGCAAAGGTGCAGCTAGAAGATAATTCAGTTAAAGAATAAAAGAAATAAGTAAAATAAATGAGCGGTGGTGGGTAAAAAGTAAAGTATTCAAAAATGTGATACGATATAGATAATTCGATTAAATAAATATTTGTTGATTTGAAACTTTAGTACGAAAAGAAGCGTGAAAAATAATTATTAACGGCATGTTTGTTTTGATAGTTACATTTGTGATAGTCGGCGCAGTGTATGAACTAATACTTGACAGTTATGAATTGACCCATATACAAATTTAAGGTTATCAGTTAAACCGTAGGTCTTAGCTTCATATATATAAAGGTCAAAATATTCGCCCAAACCTTTATCTAAATAATAAAACCCAAATTATTATTTAGCTAAATTAAGAGTAATTATGTAACCTTTCTATATTCGTTTGCTGAAACAAACTTAAATTTTAAACATTTTTATTAACCCCATATGTTCAATTGTTCAGTGAACAATGTTCACCTTGCAAACACTTAGCCATTTTAACAGTGTATACTGTATACTTATTTGCGACTGCATTTCTCGATCCAAGATCAGCTTACATTTTATTTTCTGTAACTGCTCGATCTTTCGATCAAGTTGAGTGCTAGCCTGCTTCGCTAAACGTAAAAGCAGTATCTACCATTAAACTTGGACATAGACTGATTTTTTTAAGTCCACATCGCATAGGCTAAAAGAACGACCTACCGCTAATACCCGGCCCAAATTGTGAATAGCCCAGAAGTGCGATGTAATGCAGTTTTATTGGGCTCTCGAGAAACGAGAATTGTTGAAATTGAATACCGGGCGCCTAAAATGAAACTTTTTGAAATCGGCATCCGATTCGGTTAACATCTGTTTTTTTATGCGTCTATGTACTTGTACTAGCTGCATAGTTTGCTTTTTTGTTTTCACCACAAATATCATCCTTCAGATCACGTTGCAGATCCCCTGAATGTGTCTTTGTTGTTACTGTTGCTAAATAACGATCCCGTACACTCGTACTCGTAATAATAGAAAACAAACTCGTAGCTGTATTGTTTGTTATTTAACTGAGCAAAACAGTTTGTAATTAAAGTAAGTTAGCTAGCGAGAATACAGCACATAGTTGGAGAGAATGTTTGTTTTATACGTATTCTACTAAGTTATTAAAAGTCTAACATATCAAACTCGTGAATACTAAGAATAAAAAATACTATAATTAAGATTATATACATGAAGATAGAATACTATAATTTTTCTTGACTATGGTAAAAGTAAAATGATAGGTTTTGATTAGTTCATATATTATGTGTATGTATACAATTTACTTTATGACATCGTAGCACCAAAGCTGTTATCAAAATCTGATTGATGAATGATTTGGCAATCGATTCGGAAGCTCGCATAACATAAATGTCATTATTACTTAATTCTAATTACTTACTAAGCAGAACTAAAACTTCGTTGTCAGACTACAATTATTTTTTTAAATTTCCCGTTTAAAAGCATGACTCATGAAAGTGTCGGCTTCTTGCAAACAACATTCATGAATACTATCGTAAAACTATATATGTCTGACGTCTATACATTATTTTGTATTAAACTACCTTTAGTTTAATAACCTTTTATGCAGTTTATTATTCAGCACAGCCACACATCGCCAGTTAACTTTTGTGGAGTAACGTCGAGCAACGCTCTGCAACAGTAGCACAGAATAATAATATGTAATTGTAATAGTATAATATTATCATACAGAACGGCCACGCAACGCCCCGCCCCGACTCGAATTACCTCGCCCCGCGATTGACGGTCGTTTGCCGGACGATCAGTACTATTTTTAAGCCACTTACTCACACTATAACGCATGACGCGTGTACAGACGTGCCGTTCACACAAAGAAACGCAAGTGATTTTTGATGTATAGCGTGTCCGCCCTGTGAAAGTAGGTAATCTACCTACTACGAGTAGGTAAGTTACCTAATGTTACTGTGCTACACCGGTGTGGATGCACCCTAATACCAACTGACTTAAACCGCAACAACATGTGTGCGAGCGTCACTGATCTTTATTTTGGATTAAGTAGTTTTCTGAGTTATTAAACTTTCGTTTGTTGAACCCCATTCCTTTTTCGTACGCGATTCGTGCGCACTGTAAGGCCTAAAACTCCAACTCCAAAAGTTAGGTATATAGCCTTGTATTCCTTGAACCGGCACTGCATTGTGAAAAGTTTTATTCCAAATTTCAGATACTAAAGTGAAAACTTTTCAATGAAGATGTCGCAATTAATTTTCGATAAAATTAAGCTCGTTAACGTCGAAAATTACAGTCTTTGAAGGGACTCTAATTGAAACGGAAAAAGTTTTTTCATTAAGGCGTAGAAACGTGTGTTTTTGTTTGAGGTATATAATAAAGTTTAACTTTAACTATATTTACCATCACTTATTAATAAAATTGTTCCCGGAAGATTATGACTTAACGCAAGTTGGGTTATTTTATTAAATTTAAGTTTTGTTGAAGACAACGGCGAGTGAGAAGTCATTTTTAGGGTTCCGTAGCCAAATGGCAAAAAAGGAACCCTTATAGATTCGTCATGTCTGTCTGTCTGTCTGTCTGTCTGTCTGTCTGTCTGTCCGTCCGTATGTCACAGCCACTTTTCTCTGAAACTATAAGAACTATACTGTTGAAACTTGGTAAGTAGATGTATTCTGTGAACCGCATTAAGATTTTCACACAAAAAAAAAACAATAAATTTTGGGGGCTCCCCATACTTGGAACTAAAACTCAAAAATGTTTTTTTCATCAAACCCATACGTGTGGGGTATCCATGGATAGTTCTTCAAAAATTATATTGAGGTTTCTAATATAATTTTTCTGATATATTATTAAAATACAAGAACACTAATTTCAGCGTTTTTAAAAATTCATCCCCTAAGGTGATGAAAAAGAGGTTGAAAATTTGTATGGAGGTCAGTTTTTTTTCGAGTGCGTTTTACTTTTGAAACTTTGTATATGGGCATATTATTATAATACAGGAGAAGTGATTACAGCGTTTTCAAAAATTCGTTCCCTAACGAGGTTAAACGGGGGTTGAAAGTTAGAATCCAATACAAATGCTTTGAAACTTCTTAGGAAGGCATAATAGACGATTGCAAACGAGTAACCAACGTTTTTGGAAATTTAACCCCTCAGGGGCTTGAAAAGGGGATGAAAGTTTGTCTTGGGGTGCAAATTTTATTTTAAGCTAGGAACTTGAAATTTTGCAAAAAGGTATTATATTAAAAATCAAGAAACCCACTTACAGCGCTTTTGAAAATTCATCCCTTAAGGTGGTAAAAAAAGTGGTTGAAAGTTTATATGGAGGTCAAACATTTTTTGAGTGCGGATCTTGAATTTTTATATAAAGGCACAACGACGACTGGTCACCACAAAAGTACCCAATACCCTACTCAGAAGCCGAAGGGCTTCTGGCTGCAAAGGAAATACTGGGGCCGCCTTAACAGAATCCGCACAGGTCATGGCAGGTGCAATTATATGCGATACAAATGGGGATGGAAAGAGAGCCCGTTGTGTGACTGCGGCCTTGAAGACCAAACTACCCAGCACATTGTTGAGCGATGCCAAAATAGACGTTTCCAAGGCAGCCCGGAGGACCTCTATAGGTACCTACCAATGGACCTCTATAGGTACCTAACAATCTGAACGATAACTCTATTTAAAAAAATGTTCCTTTCAAAAGTTATTTTATACGACTAGCGCTCTGGTTGTATAGCATTAACTAAAATTGACAACCCGTTTAGCATAGCGGGTATTGACAGTATGGCAGTAATCCAGTTCAGGAAGCTAATGGTTCTGGGTTCGAATCTCAGCGAGGGAATTTCTTTTTACCAAATAAAAATATATACAAATTGATTTAAAGATGTCTGGAAGAGATCGTTTTTTAACTATAAGACCGCCTGTTGTGTTCTAGGAAGTGAAGTATTTTAGGTGGCCGCTAGGGTAGAGCAGACTGCTTGATATTTCTCTGTCGGCCGAATTTGACATTTCTTCAACCAAAAATGTCACTTTTGACACTGACAAATCGGTATCGAATCGCTGTGACATCTTATAAGCATAGCTCGAGTTAGGCCTTCCGTCGCCGTTATGCGGAAACAATCCCGGGCGCGGGTCAACACCGGAGCACCACCGATTAATTACGACGATGAGTATTTCTCCGGTAGGGAAAAATATACGCAAAAATAGGCCGTGCTCAGAAATTAGAACACTTTGACTTCTGGCAACCTTTCTTTATCCATACCATCTCACCGAACAGGTTTTATGTCAAATTCTTTCTTCATTCAGGTAGCTCGCGTTTGGAATAGTCTCCTTGTTAAAATTAGACAGTGTCCGAATAGATTTGCATTTAAAAAATTCTTACGTGAGTACTTTGCTAGCAGAATGATGAATTCTTAGTGTCTGTTTTGTAAGTATATATATGTATAAATATTATACATGTACCGATATACGTATGTATGTCTATGCCTGTGCATTATTTAAGTATAAAGCCTACAAATTATCTGCTTTGCCCGAAGGTTGACTGGTAGAGAATGCCTCGTAACATTAAATCCGCCTTTTGTACGATTGTATTTTCCTTTGTGCAATAAAGATTAAATAAATAAATAAATAAATTAAAGGTATGAGAACTTTACCGAAGTAAAAAGCGGTTTTCTGAATAATGCTACCGACAGTACCGATTCGTAGTGACAGTGCACAGTGACACTATCATAGTACGAGTCGTACGTAACAAAATATGCACTAATTGGATAGGTCTTTAGGTGATACACTGAAAAATCGTGTTAAATAATATATTTGTTAGGGTATGCAAGAGGAGAGACGTGCGGAGCAATTATAGTGCGTTCAAAGCAATGCAATATTTCAAATATCCCCTGTGATCCGATTCACCTCGGTCTACCCAAATGTGGCGAAACGTTAAAATGTACCTGACAAAGTTGTTTTACGGGACTTCAAAATTTGGTTACAATTGCACTAGACTCTGAACACGCTAAGTTTGCACAAACTTGGCAGTAATAATGCATAGACAGACATTAAGCTCCATAGACATAGACACTATGGTATTTCAGGTCACAATTATCAAACATTTCTACACACCTTATATCCATTATGTTTATATCAATTTGATAACACTATTCTTTATAATAAATAAATTCTTTAAAAATATAAAAGCTTTGATTGACGTGCCAATTTTTTGGTCTTGATGAAGCACTTGGCGAATAAACGTTTTCGGCTCTGTTGACGCCGCTAAAGTTAAGGTAATAGGTTAAGCGGCAAACCACTTGAATCATTAAATTGTTTCAGATAGTAAGTTAGACAGAAGGGAACATACTAAGTCCGAGTGCTGTTAGCGCCCTGCTGATATTGTATAAGCCAGCAATATTGTTGATGGAGCCTGGATAATCCCACGCCTTACTATAGACCAATCAAGGAAGAACCTAACCTTAGTAATAATACTTCTATCAGGAAAAATCTGCAGGGTAGTCTAATTGAATGAGATTTCTCAGAAGTAATATTGTTTGATAGCGTAAATAAAAATATTTCTTTATTTTGACATCATGAGCGAGCGGACACGAAAATTAAGGCCGCGTCGCCCGATAATCTGCAAGTAGATACACGTATCGTATTAACCGATGGAATACCGAAAGTTCTAGGGTAAACAAAATCCCTTAAATTCAAATTATCGTTAGGGATTACAAGTTTAAATCGCTTCTATGTGTATGGGCATGAACAAACTTGTGCTTTGGAGACGCGTGGGTGTGAGTAAATCACCCTTAGTGTGTACATCATTTACGAGTCCAAAAATGCTACTTTCCCGCTTCCTCTTGCGAGTTGTAATAAGTGTATTTGTGTGTGAGTCGGAGCGTACAGATGAGCTCGCGAGCTCGATGCGGCTGTGTGCGTGGACGGTCCGGGCCGTTGTAGCCCCCGCCAGTAGCAAGCCGCACGTAGCGGCACCGAGACGCGCTACG
This sequence comes from Cydia strobilella, assembly GCF_947568885.1. Classification (NCBI taxonomy): domain Eukaryota; kingdom Metazoa; phylum Arthropoda; class Insecta; order Lepidoptera; family Tortricidae; genus Cydia; species Cydia strobilella. The sequence continues at coordinate 8,462,893 of NC_086052.1, forward strand.
CCGTAGCAAAGACGATCGCACATTGTGTTCCGCCTACGCTATCGGACAATAGCGCCGGCGGCGGCGACGATTCGTGGCGTTTTGTTATTTTTTGTTAGATGTGAATAAAAGGGACCCTTTGTGAATGTCACTCATAAAAAGCGTAGACGGTACGCTAAAAGATGACGTCCTTTGTTCACGAAACAGACAGTTTTGTACAGACTTAATTTTTGAACATTGATGTATTAATCATACAAATGACTGGACGGCTCTGAGCGGGATGTCGTACTCGTAAAGTTGCGGTGTGTTAAATGAACGAATATCTGGCGTGTTGTAATCCATGTGACGTTTGCGTGTGTCAGTGGCCGTAATAATTAACAGACGATTGAATTGCGAGTGCCAACATGGAATTTCTGTCTCCACTAATTCAGTTTCGAGTGTGAGGTAACTAATTTATTACAGCTCGCTTTAAATACATTAATTTATTGTAATTGCTTTCTGTTACAGTACGTATGTTTCAAATTACAGGTTACAAATAGGTCCCTTTGATGTACATCACGGGTAGAAAATCAATATACATGAATAAATAAGTAGTATTTTACATTTGTTAGATTTGGTCAACAAAATGAATAAATAATGTAACTTTAAAGTATCCTAGTAGGTACAGCTTTGTTCCCAAACTTTTTCAGAACTTTACTTAAGTAAGTACCTAAACTAAATCTACCTATACTTACAGCTTTTTTATAATAATTAATTTAATTATGGACACACACATATATTTATACTCGTATGTATATATAGCTTAGGTGACTAAGTCATAAGGCTTTCGGCGTCCAATCCGGAGGTTGGAGATTCAAACCCCGGTTAGTACCATTATTTCTCGGAGTTTACGGTTATGAGATATCGAAGTTGCTTCTCGGTGAAAGAAAACATCACAAGGATACCTACATAGATAATCGAAGAAAATCAAAAGTCCCAAACTCGCAAAAAGCTATCGTAAGGAGTAACTGACAAGCTCCCATATGCAATGCGAAGACGCATGTGCTTGGCAGTATAATAAGTTATATGTGTATCTATATACATATAACTTATTATACTGTAATAGGATTTGTATATATATAGGGTTAAGATGATGACGGTGGTGATGGATGGTGATGAAATAGATCATTAGTTTAATAATCATTACCTATTTAACTGACATTTTAAAAAAGGTTTTAAATTGAACAAGTATGGGAACAAATCAAATTATTTTATTAAATATTTTGATTTGTGTTTAAGTAGTCACACTACTATATATAAATTAAAAACTGTAATAGATATCATATATTAAAGAAAAAGTGACGAAGCCCTCCAGTGGTGAAGGCCGGATTCGAACCGGCGTCTTTAGCTATCGCGGCTAACGCCATGAACCCCTAGGCCACCCCGCCACGGCGGTGCCCGTCCGAATTTCTCGACTATATGCCATCTTAGTAAGACTAGGCGTCTTTGACCAGCTCTAAGGACAAGCAGTGCGCGCTTGCACCTCCTAAACGAACTCCTTACGGATTTACGTTGTAGCGAGAGAGACTGGTGCTGCCATCTATGAACAAGTTTGGGAACAAATCAAATTATTCCGTATTCCGCAATGTTGCATACAAATTCCATTATTTGTCGAGTTCCAAACTTTTTAAAAGTTAAAGTGGCCATATCAAATGAAGGCATAGGTCCATTAAAGAGCCACACAGATGATTAGTACTTATTATTATAATGTTGGTACCGCGACTATTTAGGTGTCTCAAATAGGTTGGCGTATTTTCAGCAGAAAAATACACCTCTATTTTTAATTAAAAAAAATAAAAGGCGGCAAAGCAAATCTTTTCTGTGAAAATATATACATAAGAGCGTTGCTTCTGTAAATTTTTTATATTATATTTGTTATTATTGCGCCATTTTTGAGAAAAGCACTATATATGACTCGGCTGGAAGGCTACTTGCTGGCTTCGGATTCAATTAAACGGACTCCTAAGGTCGTCCGTTTAAAACGAATCCTCAGCCAGCAAGTAGCTACTTCCGAGCCTCGACAATAATGTACTATTAATATTACAGGCGCAATAAAATAAAATGGTTACAGGCGGTTCAACAAAAAATGTTTCAACCTGGGGACAACCCCAGTCTACCCTACCATGATCTCGTTTCCAAAGTAACACTTACTGTACTAGTACTGTTGGCTTATCAATATATAATAACTGTCAGCGTTTTTTAGCTATACTGGCATACTGGTACAGATAGAAAAAAGGATATTAGTATCAATTAACCGTAATAAAATCAAATCCACAATCATATTCTGCATATAGTGGCGACCAAACTACATCGCGTATGCGCGTTTGAATGCACATTAAAACTTTTCTCGCAATTTTGTATTTTTAATAAAGTAAGTAGGTATGTTGAAAAACTGTGATCCAAGCGGGATTCGAACCCGCAATTTGGCATTTGGTAACAAATCGTCACTACTTTGAAAAAATATCGTATCTCTACTTAAAGTTAAAATGCAGTAACTGTATCCATCCCATATATAGTTACCACATAATTATTTGATTGACAGAACAATATACGAGTTTATTTCAAAGTAGTTACGAAATGAGCTTCAGGCATCCTGCTATACCAACCTAATTAAGGATGACTCACGTTAGACCGGGCCGTGTCCGGACCGGAGCTTCCGGCGCTTCGTTTTCTATGGAAATCATCACGTGATCACCTGTCATGTCATAGAAAAGTTAGGGCCGGAAGCTCCGGACCGGACACGGCCCGGTCTAATGTGAGTCATCCTTTACTTGTCATAATATTTTAAGTCATTAATGAGAAACTTTAATTTCAGATTTCTGCTATAAAAAAATCAGTTTCTAACTCATTTCCAAGAATAAAATTCTAAAAATCACGTTGAAGGTTATTTTACTTCATAATCTGCATTCAGTTTACATCAATCTGATCGAAAAGTAATGCCAATTCACTCTGATTATCACTGCGTATTACTTGCTTACAAGAGGCAGATTGTGGTTAAACAATTAGTTATTGATGTCATTAGGCATCTCACTCGCACCAGTAAGTGCGAACGGCATGCCTAATGACACCACTTTAACTCTATTTCGCGCGTACCATTCAGCGTGAACGATCGACAAGTTCGTAAAAACAAGATAAAGCCTTACTTAAATGAAATTCGGTCTCCTAGTTTTGCACTGATGAATCCAAATGCCAATATAAATTCTAATCTACTATCGATAAATCAAATTTATGTCACGGCTAAGTATTTTGTCATGATTCCAATTATTATGTTTTGTAGTTACGTAAATATAAATCTTTGTTGACTCTCAAAAAAGCATTTCTTTTCTTATCTGTCTAAAAAATCCGCCTACAAATAAAACTGCCACGTATTCCATTGTACCATCTATTCGTCGAAGTAAATTCATGCTGTTTGTCTTACCTTGTTTGACTAGGGCAGATTTAAATGTGACTGTCTGACCTTTAGCCCTTTAAGTCCTTGACGGGTCAAAGATTGCTTCTTGGCTGATGTGGAGACGAGGGAACGAATTCAAATAAAGTTTAAGCTCTATTGTTAGAGAAAAGCTTTAAATGAAGTTTACAATGTAATTTGGACCAACAGTCTATATACAAAATTGGGGAAGCAAGAAAAATCTATTATGATTTTCACATGAGTAAAAAATCGTTTTGCTTTTTAATATTACCATCTTAAGAACACCCTTGGGAGAGGTGGCCCCTAGGTGTGGAATGTACGTCGGTGATAAGTGTAAAATACCTAAAAACAACACAAATTAAAACCCAACATCGGACAAGGCACAAACGGTGTATATAGATTGGCTGAAGTTAGGCTTAATAAATAGATTATAATCATTTTAAATATTCACTTAAGCATATGGATTCTGTGGTTGTTCTGAAACTATAAGAAGCGGACTTAATAGGGCCGATATGTACAACAGTCCTGTAAAATAATAAAGAAAAAAAAAACAAATTAAATGATTATTTGTATAGATAAATAGATACCTCTATGAGGTGTATATATAAATGCTAGCTTTGTGCTTTTGCTTTACAATTAGTATAGGTACTTTCTATTTCATAAACAGCAGTTACCGTAGTCTATGGATTCTCGTACGTCCAAAGGTTTCGTAGCCACTTAGCCGATCCTTTGAAAATTTATTTGTTTTAAGAAGAACCCTATACTATATTCTTAGGACTACGAGCAGAGTGTGGAATGAGTTACCTCCTGAAGAATTTCTTTACACTAAAACAAGAAGCGGGTATTCAGGGTTCTCAAGGGTCGGATACGCTTAAGTAGCTCCTCTGATGTTGCTTATGTCCGACGACGGTGACCGCTTTCCATCAAGCGGCTCGTCCGCTCTTTTGCTGACTATCACACAAATAATAGAAAAAACATAGTAGCGCCTACCCCTAATATAGTATATATATACATAGATTATATAGGTAGGCGTACTTACACGGCAGGCGCACTTCCCCGTTAGGGGGCGAAGAGCGCCTGCCGTGTAAGTGCGCCTACCGCTATATAACTACATAGACTAAATTAAAGGTAGGCGCACTTACACGGCAGGCGCACTTTGCCCCTTAACCTTATAAGATGTCACACCAAAATGAAACTGATGTGACTGACTTTTGACACTTACAGATCAGTATCAGTGTCATATCGGTGTAACATCTTATATTAAGCATTGTTTGAATGGGGCCAATAAACTACTATGTTCCAATATTGTTTTACTATGATAAAAAAAAACGAAAACTATAATTAAATTTTGGTTTTGGTAAAAGGCGAATTATTATTAAGTTTAAGAAAATATTTTAATACTTTTGACATAGCATTTTTACGTCGTTAAATTTTATTTTTTATTATTATTGAGAAACAAACAGTCATTCATTAACATTAATCAGTAGATTAAGCAGCAGTAAATAGACCTATAGTTTCCTTACATTACATATCAAAAATATGTGCGAGCAATTGTCTACATGATGTTCAAGTGATTAATACGTTACAGCAGAAGTTTTAGTGTTGGAGTTTCAATATTTATTTTCCCGGTTTCAAATTCATTTCTAATGCGCCCTTCTTCGTATTTTGAAGGCAGAAAACGTCGTTTCATCTCCATATTCAACAGAGTAGCACAGTTTCGCGACGAAATTGGTATTAAGTAGTTTTGTTTTACAATATGTTCCTGTACTATCACTGGCTAAATAATTAAGAGGCCTCGACTACGCCAAACGCTACTACAATCGCGCATAACCCGTGTCCTTGGTATGTATATGGGCAATTAGTAACCATATGCAGTAACAAATCTAGCAACGGTGCAAAATTACCTGGCTACGTTCCCATTATGCTGCCAACTTGGGCTGGGTATAGACGTGCAAAGGTAAAGTTTTTCAACGTGTGTGGGAGAGTATTACGGGTAGTTGGACAAGTATTCCGTTATGCTTGAGCATAATTAATTAGATACTAGTAAATAGTTGTGTTTGATATAATGGTAAATTTAATTATACTCAACCGATTACAATATTTTCTGGATGAATCGTTATAATCTTGACAGGTTAACGGTAAGGCTATCAGTAAAATGATAGGTCTCTGCTTCATATAAAAGTCAATTCATAACTGTCAATTCCATTACAGTCAAAACAAACATAGGTATAAACGTAAAAATAATACTAAACTTTTGGTAAGAAAATGAATCCGCTTTATTATCATTCTCACAATTTTTATACATAAATCGAAAACGGAGTCTTCTATTATTCAAGTATAAGAGAGTATCCTTACCAAATACAAATGATATTATTTTGGCAAACGGTCAGATATTTAGGGATTCACGTATCAAGATACGTCATCACGAACACGCCTGCATGCCATTTTTGAAAAATCTGCCATCACAAATTTAGCTAAAATAATTAAATACTCTAGTTGTAATTATTTTTTCATTCTTCAAGATAATTAAGAAATAAGTATAACATTTGAAACCTTCGCGCTTTGAACACATATTAAATCACATTTACAATCGGATCTACCGCGAATTTATTTTGTTACCTTTATTTAAGAAAAAAGTAACTTATTAATATCTATTTACAAACGATACAACTATTGAAGCGACGAAACTAATTTTTTAGTACATTAAGATAATGAGAGTTAATGTGCAAGAGAAGTAGATGACATACTAAACTTGCGACTTGACGGAAAGTTGTGCTCGTCTCGCTGGTTGTTTCACTGCTAGGCAAAGTTTCATTAAAGGTGCTTATTTGTGTCATGTCAAGGATACAAACCTATAATGGAAGCCATAAAAAGCACCAAAACAGTTTGTCAGACCGCGTATTACTAATTATTTATTTATTTATTTAATCTTTATTGCACAAAACAAAAAAACCTTACAGTACAAAAGGCGGACTTAATGCCATAAGGCATTCTCTACCAGTCAACCTTAAGGCTAAGCAGAGAGATTGTGGGCAGTGCTACAAATACAACAGCAAAAATAAAATAAAAATTACATATAACCACATATATACAAATATAAAATACATATTTTATATATGTAATATATATATTAATAACGACGAGACTCATTATGAAGCTAATAAAAATACACTAAGAAACTTTCATTCCGCTAGCAAAGAAAGCACGTAAGGATTTTTTGAATATGTTTTTATTTTAAACTGATTACTTTATTAGTAAAAGGTCGTGTTAAATAGGGTATAAGATATTTATCTTCACGATTTCGGTATCGGACGTCAGCTGTTGATTTGATAGGAACTATGATATCACTACAGCTGAGTTCTCTGTGTCACTTGATAAATTCGTGAACCTACCTACTTATAGCAGTGAAACTGCTCTCTTACAGAGACAGATATATTCCACGATAGTATGGGTGTTTTCGTGAGACGTGTTGGGCTGTGTCTTGGCAATTGTAACGCAACATAGGTGGGCAATTAATTTTAATTTGATTTGATTTATACATGTGTAATTTTAATATGATTGATTTATATAAACTTGATAATTTTAGGAATAAGGTTTAATGTGCAATTTGAATTATTTATAATGTAATTTAATAATATGACTGAGTACAATTGGTAGTTTAAGAAATGATTTAAATTATAGTTTGACATGTAAATTAATATAATGTAATTTAATAATATGATTTATTGTAGTATGTAAGTGCTTTGGTTTGGAACTGTAAACTTGCATATTTGGAAAATAAATAATCAAATTACAACTTACATGGCATAGGACAGCAATAATAAAGTATACTTTCCTTCAAGTTCTGATGGCGATCACTTGCGCAACAAACAGCCTAATAAGCTAATTAGTCTGGCTTAGTTTATATGTATACCGTACAATCTCGCTAATCCGGTACTAATGCTGATACACGAGCGCCTGATTAGTGGAAAATTCGGATTACTGGAATTTAGAGCAAATATCCATATATATATATTTTAATGTTTTTAAGTATTTCGTATATAAGTATTTAATCGTTACCTATCTGGTTTTTAACAATTTATAAAAAGAAGGCAGTGTGAAAATTTAACAGTAGAAACTAAACTTGGGCATGTACTTATAATGATTAGTTCCACGCCTGTGCGATCCGGATCATTGGGTGTACCGGACCATCTAAGTGCCGGATTATATCGAGTTCACTGATATTGAGTTACCTTAGCTTAAGACGATAATGATCATAATTTAAGTATATTAATAAATCTAAAATATCATAGTAGGACAATAACCACTGAAAACTGTATGTACAACATGACAGGTCTGCTGTTCCTATTTTTATTCCAAGTACCTACTAATCAACATTTACTATCGTTTCAAATACGGTGGCGCGTCAATCATTTTATAAAGGTAAAACGAAAGCACAAAAACCCAACATAGCCTACAACTACAGGTTGACAAAATAAGCCTTTCACACATACTTTCATAAAAACCGTGGATAAACAAAGCGAGTACAAGCTACACGGGCTATGACATTTCCCCCACAATGGCACGCGTCAAACAATGAGGCCAGTCGATCGCAGTATCCCCGGTTTCGCAAACAGCGACACGTATGCGGGGCCTAAATGCTCTTTGTGTTTTGGTTGGATTAACGTTTTTTCTTTTAGGAAAATTGTATTTCATTCTTAATTTTTTTTTCATTTATTCTTAAATATATTTTTCGTAAAACTATAACTACCCACCTACATAAAATTTCCACGCATTTTCTTTCCTAAACATGGTGACGTCCCTCTTTCGACTTTTCGCAATTATAATTTGTCAGTAGTGTTTTTTTTTCTACTGTTACCATTAATTATTATTAATCGTGAGAAAAACTAATACGGCTACTAACGCTATTTAAGGCTGGTGGAACTAAATAAATAAAGTAACGCCGTGGTTACGGCTCGGCGCGGCGCTCTGTGCTCATATCGTTAGTATTAAATAATTACAGTACCGACGTTATAAGTATAACGTAATTTGAAAAATAAACTTAGGTATATGTATATACTAAGAATCTAATATCTAAGATCAAACTCAGGCCAATTAAAACGTACATTGTAATATCTAAATGATATCATTTTGTTATCATTCGCTCATGCGTCTCGCTCGCGCAAATACAACAAGTACGAGCAAAATGACATCATTTCGATTTAAAAATGTACGACAAATAATAGCTAAACACTAACCGCATCGCCGCAAAATATGGAGTACAACCGATCGATTCACCTGGCACAAAAGTCTGTTGGCTCTACGACTTGGCAAGCTAAGTTATGGCCAACGTTCTGTAAGATTTGTGAGGACACGACGGAAACCTCTTTGAACCTTCTCCTGACACATTGATGTCATTGACCCTTCTTCCAAGCATGATATTAGAGTTACAGCGAATATGTTACCTTTTACGACTTGTATATTTAGGTGGGTTTAGCTATATGTCTATTGGACGGCCTCCATTCTTAGTCTGTCGTGACCTTGCCTACCAATAGCTGCAGGGCCTAAACGCGATTAGGGTACGAATATTTGTTTTTGAATTATGGATGGATATAAGTTGTTTCATGTTCATAGGTATGTATTTATCCATTTAGGTGTATTCTATCGTTTCCAACTAATATGCATAGTACAAGTTTGTCTTAGTTTGAAATTATAAAACTCCTTTACAATTAATGGAATTATTTCTCTCTCTTTGATTTTGCTAATAGCAAGTAAGTATATGAAAATAAGCGGAAATGTATTACTAAAAACTATAACAATACCTGTATAATTCATTTAAATACTTTTTTACCTTTGTTATGATAACAGTAATTGAAAACTGGTACACAATAAATGTTACAATTCAAACTGTTTGCGGCAACGGGCTGCGGAATATCAATATCTGTATTTGTATACAAAACGTATTGGTTTCCGCATGATTCGTTTATATTTTTACGTATGTGTCTCCCTATTTATTTTACTAGCGCTGCGCTGCCTGTGTTTATAATACCGAATATCGATCACCAATATATATAACATTCCTAACATACTAAAAAGTCATAGGTAGGTACACTCAGCGTCAAATACTCTTTAGCAGTCATAGTGGCCAAATAGTTCTGTACACCATACTAAATATATGGTGTACCGAACTATTTGACTACTTTGGTTGCTACGAAGTATTTGACGCTGAGTGTACAGTTAAAGAATTGAATTTCAATACCATTTTGTACCTTTTCACAGTGACAATATGAAAGTCGTTGGGACCTCATACTGTTTGAGGTTTTAAGTACTTATTTAACGGCTTGTATGATATAAATAATAAATAAATTTATTTGTAGATTAAATAAATAAATATTATAGGACATTCTTACACAGATTGACTAAGTCCCACGGTAAGCCCAAGGAGGCTTGTGTTATGGGTACTCAGACAACGATATATATAATATATAAATACTTAAATACATAGAAAACACCCATGACTCGGGAACAAATATCTGTGCTCATCACACAAATAAATGCCCTTACCGGGATTCGAACCCAGGACCATCGGCTTCACAGGCAGGGTAACTACCCACTAGGCCAGACCGGTCGTCAAAAATATATTTAATGTTTAAATATTTTTTATATACGCAGATGCGGATTAAGAGGCCGGTGTCGATTTTAGTCGCAAAAATGTAAAATTGATAGATTTAGTCGGTGAAATTGTACACCTTTTGTTACCTAATTGAAATAACAAGTACTGGTTTCTATTAGCACGTCTTCTTATCTTACCTTTTATCAGATCAATTTTTTGAAAACAGACTCACTAAATTAGTAATGTTGGCTTTTCTGATGGACGTTTAGGTAAACGCGCGTAAAGCACTGATTTTGTTGCTCTTATTTGTAAATGTCGTAAAGTTTGGACTGCTAAACATGGTAATTTTGTATTACACTTATCCTGTACTTGACGTTTGTCAGACTACATTTTTATTATTATGACTTTGAAGTAGTGTAAATGAAAGTTAGACTAAATCAATTTTCTCCAGAAATTACTTCAAAACAAGTGACAATTTCTCTGAAAATCGACTTAATTTCAACATAATTTTGATACTTAAACAATCTACAACATTTGCTGAAACTATTCTTATACATCAATTTGTATAATTTACCACCATACATTTTTGATGAATTTTTAAAAACTACCCCTTCTTTTCATATATTACCGGTGACGCACGCTCGCGACCTCATTATTAAAAGGCAAGATGAGAAGACGTGCTAATAGAAACCAATACTTGTTATTTAGATATTACGTAACAAAACGTGTATAATTTCAAGGACTAAATCTATCAATTTTAAATTTTTGCTCCAAAATCAACTACGGCCTCTTAATACAAAAAAATAGGTTTAATGAACAACTAAAAATTTACTTGCTGTCAAACATTTTAAGATTAGATTAGATTAGATGATTTATTTCATGAAAGACAATTTACATAATAAGTTTGCATTAATGTCAAAAATATAAGAATTTCTATCATGATCGTCAAAATAAAAATAAAAATGAAAATAATAACAATACTGATGAAAATAAAATTATAATTATAAGTGTTAAAAGAAAAGTTTCATAATCTATCGTCCTCTTGTATATCAATTAAGTTTAAAGACTAAGTTACTAGACGTTTTCGATATAACCACATTATATTAAGATCTTTTGGAATTTATTATCTTGCCAAGACAAAAACTAAGAAACTGGTGAGATAAATAGTGTGACATCGCGAGACATCGTTAAAAATGAATGCATCTAAACACGTCGTTGCTCTGCAGATATGAGGACGTGGTCAAAGATAGGTAAGGTAAGGTGGGGAAACTGAGGTAAGAGAAATACTTGTAGGGAAAATTAACGGTTAAAGAGTAATTAAATATATTAAAAACTAAATTAAATAATAATACTAAAAATAAAATTAATGCATAAATCAAATTAACTTTAAAAAATAACTTTGCTCATAGGTACGGTTTCTCTTGCCCCGAACAAAATAAAGTATGTTTATCTTACTCCACCTGACCTTATTATTTTTTAAACTAAACCAATAATGCAGTGAATGTTAACGGCCAGACATAAATCTGGGAAAACAAATTTAATACAGGTACACTAGAAACATTATGGGAATAATATCGCATTCACGTGCAAGGAACATTATGAAAATAACACTATCTCCAGGCAAGTAGCGTCGCGTTGCCTCGTGGTGGGTAATGCGGGATATTGTTACGTCGCGAGCAAAAGCTAAAGAAATGGAATTGTACCATAAAAATGTGCTTAAAAATACAGTTTGGAAACGTGATGGGTATTGAGAGTTTAAAGCGCAACGGGAATTTTCAGGTAAATTATAAGGATAAACCATAACTGAAAAAGCGATAAGTCAGGATAAGTTAGGTACATTGTACTTACAGGCGCTAAATGAAAAACGTTAGCAAATTTTTTTTAAAATAATTTTCAAGAAAACTTAAATCTACAATAATTTAACTAAAACAAAACGTACAATCAAAATATTCTACTTCAGCTTTGATAAATACATAAACGCAACCGTTTGTTGAAATTCTCAAAAATATGCCGGTGTAATTTTTGTCAACGTGTTTTTGGGCCACCGTGTAGGTCTCCCAAGCATTAAACGATTTTTTATTATCTTTACTTTTAGACACTTACGTGTATTGTAAGTCTCTTTTCATACCTCATGCTCTGAAAGAGGGTCATTGTTGTTCTAAAAAGTTCCAAACTACCTTGGCAAAAATGAGTGTCTTTCATTCCTTGGTTAACAATCTAATACTATTTCTATTATGTGAAAATGACGTCCACTTTGTTCTGTAAACTGTCCTTTCATTGTATATCCAATAAAATGCTAGGAAATATGACCCGATATCAATAAAGAGAGAATTTTATTTGCTTATCCAGCAACAAATTAGGTACTATATTTTATTGTACAAATAAAAATACAATAATCGTAAATTAATAAGCGTCACAAGTTCAAACCACGTTCAAGCCCTAAAGTTGGACATTTTATTTCTACAAAAAAAAACCGGCTAAGTGCGAGTCGGACTCGCGCATGAAGGGTTCCGTACCATTACGCAAAAACGGCAAAAAAATCAATATTGTTGTATGAGAGCCTTACTTAAATATTAATTTTATTCTGTTTTTAGTACTTTTAGGGTTCCGTACCTCAAAAGGAAAAAATGGAACCCGTATAGGATCACTCGTGCGTCTGTCTGTCTGTCTGTCTGTCCGTCTGTCACAGCCTATTTTCTCGGAAACTACTGGACGAACTAAGTTGAAATTTGGTATTTATATGTAAGTTTGTGACCCAAAGACGGACTGTAACGTAAACAAATTAATTTTAAACATGGGAGCCACTTTTGGGGGGTAAATTAGAAAATTAAAAAAAAAAGTATCAAACTATATCGTATTACATATCGAATGAAAGAGCTCATTGTGAGAATTTCAAATATATATTTTTTTATAATTTTAGGATAAACAGTTTAGAAGTTCATGAAATAAAACTATGAAAACGGATTATATCGCGTATATTGAATTTATAATTCATCCCGACGTTTCGAACTCTTTACAGCGTTCGTGGTCAACGGGTGACTGAGGAAAAATTACAAAATGCAAAAATACCCACATACTAAAATAATGAACAATCATAGACTACAAACTTTAAGGCTGGTTGTCCATGCAAAATCGGTTCATAAGGCTAGTTATACACTATAATTATTTTTCAAGTAAAGATATATATTATATACGCGATAAAAAACTATGCCGGCTCCAACCCTACACCACGGACCCGAGAAGATTTAATTCCCTCCTAAATTGTAGGAGGGTATCCCAATATGGGACCGGCAACAAACTCGGCGGGACACATCTTTTCAAAACATCAGAATGTCCAGCATCATCCAACACTACGGTCTCACAGTCTATGTCTCGCTTGCTCCTTTATCAGGTGGACTACAGGATCCCAAGCTGGTGGTAGAGAAAAGCCATCTTCCCTATTAAAGTTTGGATATTTCTTAATCTCAATGGCCTCGCGCAGCATTCTGGGTATGTAACGCTTCTCCTTGGCAAGAACCAGAGGCTTATCAAACTTGATTGAGTGATTGGCTTTATCCATGACATGCTCACAGACAGCAGACCTAGGTCGACGGTGCTTGACATCAGCTATGTGTTCCTTCACCCGAGTGGAAATGCTCCGTTTCGTCTGCCCGACATATGATAGGCCACACTCACAGTCCAGCCTGTACACTCCTGCAGTCTGTAGAGGGGTATTGCATTTTACAGGCCTCAGGAATTGTGACATCTTCTTCATTGGCTTGAAATATGTTTTTATAGAAGCACGCTTCAAGATGTGGCTGATCCTGTCCGTGACCCCCCTGACAAAAGGCAGAATGGCAGGCCTGCGCTCAACTGTGGGGATCTTAATGTGGGACCTCTGGTTGATCCGCGGTATCCTGAGCTCGTTTGCCTGGAGCGCGCGCCTGGCATGCTGGAGCTCCGCGGCCAGATGCTGGTCATCACATATCCTCTGGGCTCTCTGAAACAAAGATTTGCCTACTGTAACAAGTTGACTGGGATGGTGATGCGATTTGCCATTTAAGTACCTATCAGTATGAGTAGGTTTCCTATACACAGTGCGACCTAGGGTGTTATCAGGATTTCTTTTTACCAATACATCTAAGAAGGGGAGAGAACAGTCTTTTTCCAACTCCATAGTAAATTTTATTTTGCTATGGATGGAATTTAGGTGATCCAAGAAAGTTGAAACACTACTTTTTGGAAGTATAGTAAAAGTGTCATCTACGTATCTTTTAAATATCTTCGGTCGCACAGGAGCCAATGAGAGTGCCCTCTCCTCGAAGTCCTCCATAAAGATGTCAGCGACTACTGGAGACACCGGAGACCCCATGGCCACGCCGTCGACTTGAAGGTAGAATTCACCATTCCATAGCAAGTAGCCAGATGTAAGGCAATGTTCCAACAGCTTAGCATATTCCTCTGACATGTTCTGCTCACATAACCTCTTCTTGACAATTTCAATGCAGTCTTGTACCGGTAGGCTTGTAAATAGCGACTGGACGTCAAAACTGACCATGATCTCATCATCAGTCAATGTTAGGTCTTTAATCTCACCGATGAAATGGTAAGAATCCTTTGTATGCGTGCTAGTGTTACCACGTAATGCTGAGAGGTTTGGAATGGTTGGTTTGGGATGGGTTTTATCGCGTATATAATATATATCTTTACTTGAAAAATAATTATAGTGTATAACTAGCCTTATGAACCGATTTTGCATGTACAACCAGCCTTAAAGTTTGTAGTCTATGATTGTTCATTATTTTAGTATGTGGGTATTTTTGCATTTTGTAATTTTTCCTCAGTCACCCGTTGACCACGAACGCTGTAAAGAGTTCGAAACGTCGGGATGAATTATAAATTCAATATACGCGATATAATCCGTTTTCATAGTTTTATTTCATGAGTAACTATCGCGGTAACCGAAGACAATAGTTTAGAAGTTATTCACGAAAATAGGCAAAAAATGAGCATTCCCCCCCTTTATCTCCGAAACTACTGGGGCTAAAATTTTGAAGAAAATACACAAAATAGATCTTTACCTGTAGATCACAAGAAAACCTATTAGAAATATGCAGTAAAGCGTGAGTCGGCTTTATTATTTAGTTTTTGATCCAACCCCTACGGGTAAAAAATACATTGTTTAATTTGTATAATGGTACGGAACCCTTGGAACGCGAGTCCGACTCGCACTTGGCCGGTTTTTTGTTATAGTGGCAACAGAAATACATCATCTGTGAAAATTTCAACTGTCTAGCCATCACGGTTCATGAGATACAGCCTGGTGACGGACAGACAGCGGAGTTTTTAGTAATAGGGTCCCGTTTTTACCCTTTGGGTACGGAACCCTAAAAATGCCTTATGTAAATATATGATGTGAATCCAGTCCGTTCACAATTTTTTATAATGAGATGACAAAAACTTCCTAAAAACTTCCTAGTTACGAGTATAAAATGTACAACATTCGAAATTCAGTTACAACTACACAAGGCGCATTATTATATCCTATAACCGCGAGAGTCCCGGTGTTGAGTCTGAACTTGAGACATTGTCGTGGCACTCGCTACAGTCGCTACCGAACGCCCAGGAAATTGAATTGAGCCGCCAAAGACGCCTGTCCTTGTTTGTAAATGTGTTTTGTTGGAACCTTGTTCACGCAAGTTTGTGGCAACTTTATCAAATTCAAAATTGTGTCAGTGGCATTTTAACTTGAAAAATATATGCTTTTAAACATTAAAAGTTAAAAAAACAGTGATAGAGTCTAATAATTAATAATAATATTTAACAATAACGTATGCCGCATGCATCCGGATAGGTGGGCTAGTATAGCCACCAAGTGGACGCCGCAAAATAAGCGCGGACGTGGCAGGCCCAGACGGAGATGCCGGGACGACTTAGACACCATCACTAATAACTGACCGGAAAAAGCTCAACAACGGGAGTTATGGAAATCAAGGGGAGAGGCCTTGGCCCAGCAGTGGGACACTACAGGCTATTAAAAAAAAACAATAAGTACATGGGCTAAACACAAAAAGCACATGTATTCGCCCTAAACAACCGCTAAAGATGTAATATGGCAGTCAAGTTACAACCTGTCATTCTGTTAAAGAGGTCCCTTAATATACTCTTATAAATAGTGATTATTCATTATTAATTTAAACTCGTCTACGGCGAAGTAAACGGAGGATAATTCGCTTATTATCCTCGATATTCATACAATGTTTTTATGAAATACTCATTAATAACATACTAGCGACCCGCCCAGGCTTCGCACAGGTAGTTCAACTAATTTACACCAAACTTTTACAAATTATACATATAAACCTTCCCCTTGAATCACTATCTATTTTTTTTAAAACCCATCTAAATCCGTTGCGTAATTTTAAAGATCTAAGCATACATAGGGAAAAACATTCAGACAGCGGAAAGCGACTTTGCTTTATACTATGTAGTGATATCTAATGGGTACAAATAAAAATATGTTTTGCCTTACTATATATTCGGTACGTGGCCAGAATTACATAAACGTACACTATAGTAACCGTTTATGTAAAGAATGTTAATAATTTTTTTTACAGAAGTTCGTAGCCGAACAGACGTATCAGAAACGAACCATACCAGCATCTGTTTCAAGCATTTTTATGGCTACACATAAATCTGTAAAGTCGAAATTGAATTCAGGTAGCACACGAAGAACGTTAAGGTAATATGAATGCATCATGTGATGTTTTGCAGTAGTTGCGAGTTTCGTGTTTTTGCGAGAAAAAGTGTGAATGAAAACGAAAGCACTACACACACTGTTTAAATGACATTTTCGGATTTGGCTCCTGGTGCAGATTCATTCATTATTTTGCATACATTCATTCATACCTAATTCATTTCTGAACAAAATAAAATCGTCATAATATATAGGTACTAATTCCAGATTAATACTGTAACTAAAGACACTACCTATATTTTAACTCTTAGAATGTGTCTAAATTAAAATAATAATTCACAATTATTTTTGTTTTTAAAACATTTAACACAAATAAGAATATGCGATTTTAACTCTTAAAATCATCTTTTAACTTAATAATTCGCAATATTTTGGTCTGAAATCATTTCATACAAATATCCAACGGTTTTAACTTTTAAATCGGAAATAAGTGATTGAATTCATATACAATGTATGCGTGTAATTAGCACTCCCTGTTTAATCAGAGGGATCGAGGGGTAAAGGCGACGACATACTAACGGGGGAAATCAGAATTATGTAATTTTCTCGAACACACCTTTACCCGCTAATATAATAACTGGTTACGTTAACAGAGTTTATCCACAGATTAATAAATAGTTACTACGTAACAGATACATCATTCCCATTCAAAAGCGAAAATACCTACGCTATAATAGCCTACAAAATCTTAATAATAATACCTGCTGCTCAGGACGAGAAGAAATATACCATAAGTACGCGCACAAAGAGTCGAGACTGCCTTGCTCGCCGTGCGAGCCACGTGCCAACGCGTCATCGTAAGAATGCGCTAGGGTTGTACCATAGAGTAACTTATACTAGAGCGGTACTGTCATAGTAAATTTTGTAACCCCAGTAAATTCACTGCCATCTGTCGACACACTTTAAAACTAAAAGTGAAGATTTATAAAAATACGATAGAATGTATTTAAATATAGATAAATGATTTTTTTTATTTGCATTAATTATTTTTATGATTTTGACCCATGTTCTTTCACTGATATGCGTTAAAATTGTTAAATAACAAACGAAACCGTCAACGCCATCTATACGACTGTAGGCCAAAACTAGTAGCGCCCTCTGAACGAGAATCAAATTTTCTTGATTTTCGAGGCACGTTTTTTCCTTAGACTGTATCCATCTATTACGGAGTTATATCTATCTTTGGTTGTACTGTTACTTATGTTATTATTGTAATAAAACGAATGTTGCGAATCAACCATATTTTTCATTAGTCAATCAAATATTTAAAAACAACACTTATAATACCTGACTCAAAAAACTCCTTAATTTACGATTTACCTACTTATGTTCAAAGAAATAAATGATGACAAAATTCATAAAGATAGATTTAAAATACTACTCACCTTTCTTCGTCTCTCGGAAATGAAAAAAAAACGACAAATTTTCCTTTGTTTTTTGACTTTTACACCCATCTACTGCACAATAATTACGTGGTTTCGGCATTTCGAAGCGTAGGCGCGGGAAACGTGCCGTGCGAGCGCTCAGGCGGGCGTTCGGCGGCCCTCTGTCGGTTGCATCGTCGACGATACGCCGAGCGGTAGGCATATAGCGCGTGGCTTTGAGCGAGTGAAGGAGGCCTGGTTTATCTACATACATATCATAAACCCTCTATGATGCCTTCAAAATCCGTAAATAATGGCCAACATTAAGATAAACTGTTTTGTTACAGCAAATTTTTTATCTGTGAAAATGTTATTATTGCTAAATAATAACATCGATTTCGATAATATTATTTCTTTCAAATTTCGAACATCTCTGAAAAACAAAGAAATTTGTTTAACCTCTATTCTAATATCAGTCGAGATGACGTTTTATTCGAAATGAAATGTCAATTGCATACAATTTTGACAAATCTCGCTTGTTAGTTGGTATCGAACGATATGGCAATCGACCCCTACTCTAGTTTGTCTCTAATAAAAAAAGAAACTACGGATGCGTCACATGCGTGAAAAAAGTTTTCTTTGCCGCCATTTGACGTGCAGTTTATCTCTTAATTAGTTTGTAAGTAAAAAAATAATTTATTTTGTTGTTTTTAAAGTAACTAGCAAAAGTTTCGTGTAAAATGTGAGATAAAGATATTTGAGAGACGCCACCTCATATCCGCGAATTCCGCCAGAGAGCAACTATGCCCTAATGTCGGCTGTAATATGAGGTTAGTAAATATGTATATCATAGAAAGTTTAAAATATGTGTGTTGATAAAGCAGTGTATGTAACTGTACATAATTAGGGATTAAAATTCGAGTGTGGGTTGACTCACTTCGTTCGTTTCATAATAAAATCATTATGTAGCAGTCACATAAACTACTATTACGTCACACTTCTCCTTACGGAAAACGACTTGATCATATTTATCACATTTAAATAATCGGTGTCATTTGTTGGACGAAATACTTATTTTAGATTAAGTACTAAATGTAATTTGACATATTTCTAAGACAATTTTTTTGGATAAAAACTAAATAGGCTTTTATATATTAAAAGATTGTTATTTCTGCCTTAAGTGTTAGCTGATAAAAATTTATCTCTGAACTATAAAATTAATATGTGAAAATATAATATATAAATTATATAATATGTACATATTTATAAATACAGCCCAAGTTTTTCTTCTGGGGAAGGTAAGATGGCCAATTTTTCGTAAAAACTAGAGCCCATGCCAAATTTTATGATTATTTGCCGAGAGGGCCCTTGGCTTTATGGCAAAAAAGTCGGGACAACGCTGGAAAGATGATGATAATGATATGTATAATACATATTCTATCATC
The DNA here is from genome assembly GCF_947568885.1 of Cydia strobilella. Classification (NCBI taxonomy): domain Eukaryota; kingdom Metazoa; phylum Arthropoda; class Insecta; order Lepidoptera; family Tortricidae; genus Cydia; species Cydia strobilella. Next base: position 8,482,457 of record NC_086052.1, read on the forward strand.
CAGTTACCCATAACATAAGAATTTCATTTCATTTCATAACGTAAAAATAAAATTGGTTTTAGCGAAACCGTTCCAACGCCGGATAACCATCTAAGTAATAAAATTACCGGTATCCTACACCGGGGTTATTAATAAAGATATAATTCCCCTGGTAACGAGTGTGAATACCCATTCCATGTGGCAATTAAATCGCTTCAAACGGTACTGTGTCCGTCGAGATTTGCATACAGATGTGATTATTGTCAAAATGGCTTTGTGCTAAAACGACATGTGTGTTAAAAAACGGGCCTGTAAGGTCTCTTGGGTCCTCCAAGTCTGCTCGTTTTCTATTGGATGGATTTTGTTGGGGGTTTCTTATATTAAATATTAGAATTTGTGCCTGATGTGCTCGTTCAATTGTGAAAATACATTTTTAGGAATAAGTTTAAATAAATTTGAAAAGTTAAAAAACAGACACACGGACTTCAGAAAATTGTTTAAAAACAGTGTTATATGTCATTTAAATTGAATTACAACTATAGTTGGCATGGCAATTAGTCTATAGGTAGACGTAAAATACGTCATTGGCAAGTTCCATTTTGGTCTTCATCGGCAGATCTACTTAGCGCTATGTAAATGCAAAATGCTTGATTTATAAATGAAAATACAAGAACCGCTATAAGCATGCTTATAAGATTTGTCGAATTCCCTTTATTTCCTGAAACCCATCATAAGAACTGGATTTTGACAAAAATGGAACCAAACTGGAAGTATATACTTTAATAAACCGGCCAAGTGCGAGTCAGACTCGCGCACGAAGCGTTCCGTACCATTACGCTCAAAAACGGCAAAAAATCACGTTTGTTGTATGGGAGCCCCACTTAAATATTTATTTCATTCTGTTTTTAGTATTTGTTGTTATAGCGGCAACAGAAATACATATTACCTAATGTCAATGCGGAGAAGACTTACCTTATTTAAAATAAAGTTTGACTGGATAAAACTAGGGTATTATATGAGTCTGGGATAAACAACATGACATGACCCTATGGGGTAATAGATATTATACTTTACGATGTTGTTATAATAAATTGGCAAAATAAGGTAAACTTACGTTAAAAAAAAGGTTTCTGCTATACCAGTATATGTAAGTAAGTGTCGTACGTATATAAATATAAAAGTTATAGTGAGTAGAGCGGACTTGCCTGATAAACGGTTTTCTCCGCATTGACCTTATACTATATTTGACATGACAACTGTTTTATTTAGGAATATATGAATAAATGAAAATCGGTTCAGAAATGATTAGTTTCGAGGTAAAAAAACATTATTTACAATCTAACTGCAAAGCCCCTCCTATTATTTTGAAATATTAAAATCAGATAAAATAAAAACAAAAAAAGTAAAACTTAAAACTCCTTATTCACTGTTTATTCCCCAGATAAGCTAGGCAAGACAGAGCGATAAATCTTATGCTGTGGGCGATAAAATAGCAATTTATTGTAAGAAAATTATTTAATCTGTGCCTTGCCTCTATGGCGGAGTAGCTCCCTAAAGTAGGCAACGATTATTAATGGTGTTTAAGCTTAAACAATATGCAGTTTTATACGTACTAAATATTCATTAAAGTTTTTACATAGTGTAACAGTTGCATGTAGTCACTGTGTAACTATGACATGAAAAGTAAGCTTTCATAACATGGTAGCACGAACTTTGCTAATAAATGACCCCTCTGCGGGTTCGCGTTAATAGAAATCCTAAATCATCCAGAACCTCGTCTTTTGTTAAACTTACATACAATTTGTACAGTGATCGCCCAAAAAAATAATTTATGGTTGTTCGCCGAGGGGGCATCTTTTAATTCCCCACCGTCACCACATGTTGGTTACAGTTTTTCAAAAGGCCCCTTCTATTTACTCCATAATTAAAACGTTGGGTGGTCTTTATAGCCGGCCGGCAAAATACGCTGTTGTGTTTTGTACACGGTGCGTTTTAAAAGAAAAATATTTATTTTAGCCTTTTACGATTTGTCTGAACGAATAATGTACCTAACAATATGAGAGAAAAGTGATTTAAAACTAAGCTTATGGTTTTATTAAATCTTACACATTGCGTAATATATTTGTTATAGCGGCTTAAAAAGGTATAACGATTTCGATTCCTACAGCTCGCAATATGGAAAATAATAGAAATTTAGAATTATCTGGTATTCAAGACTTTCATAAATCGAGGTTTTTTTTCTGTTATAGTAATTATAACTTTTTCCGAAAGTCACAGTGTCAATCATAGGTAGGCAATAAATAACAATAAAAAAATATGTTTCTATTTCTATATAAGAAAATATTCTGTATTATATTATAAAGATAAATGTAGCGCCTTCTTACCTTTCATATACAAAATATACCCTTTTATGTTTCAATAAAACAGTCATTATCATTATCCTATACTACGCATAATATATTATTATAAACGGCTTGCTAAAATACACGCCATAGCCAAGGGGCGAAACGCCTTATTAATTAAAAAGTTGCATTCAAAGGGGCTTATCGATCAACTGACCGTAGGCCCCTATTAATGGACACCCTTCACCATCACTGCGCCCAATTGGGGAGGACGGGAGTAAAATCTTTTATTTGAATTTTAAACAGAACGTTAATCCCCCAACTGTGCAATTACACGGTATTGATTTTTATTTGATGCTACATTAATTTATAGGGGATTAATTCTTTTGTTTGGTGTTTTGATTTTCTATTTAAACAATTTTATCCCTCCTGCTGTTTTTGAATTAATTTCGCTTATCTCACTGGATTTAGAATTTAATTAAATTTTCTTTAAAGTTAAATTTAAAAAAATGAATAACGTCTGGAATGAAAACGCTGTGCGAATCTTATGATTTTGAGCTGGTTAGTAAATCTAAGTATAACATAAATGTTATGTTCAGGAAGGAGTTTAAAATATGTACTATCAAACTTACTTATCCAAATTGAATCTAACGCGTTTGGCAACCGGCACCGAAGTAGTCTGTTTTTCACAGCGTACAAGTAAAATATAACGTAGCGCAACGTATGTCGGCACGCGTCGATATTGCATTTCTACGTAAGCACTCCTCTCGGATATTGACGCTGATGCTGAGAAGATATTCTCGTGATAGCTTCATGCAAAATATGCTTGTTTTGTTTTCAAATCTGTCGGATCCGAATTTCAAATATACCTCGAGACTATTATAATAGTTATACTTTAGCTAGTGAATTCATGTCCAGGTTACTTGCGATGTTATATTTTTAACTTATTGGCGAGTTTACACAATCGCGCTCAGTCTATTTTAATTACAATAATTACTTTTTGATGAATATTAATTTAGTTTGAAATTTTAACGCTTAGAATTTTTACTCAAGTTCACTTGTAATTGATTCGCAAAATACTTCAATATAAATAGATATCTCGACACGAGATTTATGAGATATAATTTGTGTTTACTTTGCTTTTATTAAAATGTAAAAAAATATACATTTCAAACAAACCCATCGATTCCGCAAAGTTTTAGTTGTCAACTGTTACTTAATCTGGGGACTATTAGCTCGCCAAGCAATTATTTAGGTAAAATAGTGTCCACATTAGAAGCACTTACTTTGTACAGACTTCGATAGGATTAAATTCGTTGTAAGTAGCAGCCTGCAGTGGCCACTGCCAGAAATATTTATCGGGGTAGGTATTAAGTACTTACTACTGACTTGAGTCTATTTTTGGAGCTTATTGAATTAATTAAAATGTGGTTATTTGGACTAACCTTTTATTTTTCCTGTACTTAGTTTACTTAAGGTTAAATTAGAAAAATTAAATATCTTATGCTGTAAAATAATGTTGTCTAATAGCTATATTGTATGGTCGGCTTAGTGTTTTCTTTTATTATTGTATAATAATGGAGTATTGTTAATTTTATTACCGTAATCGCATTGCTAATGACTAAGCATTTTTGTCATTTCAAGAAATATCTTCAATGAGCTGTTACATTTTTTATCAAGGTGATATATATATATATATATATCAATAGGGACGCCCTGCTTGCAGAAGTCAACAACCACGCTCCGGAACTTTATAACTATTTATTAAATTGCTATGCAAATCCTTCAAAATTACTGTACAAAAATCACGAAATTTCCTCCGAAGTTGGTTGCCAGCAAGGCGACCCTCTCGGACCAGCCATCTTCAGTTTAGCTATCAATCCAGTTGTTCAAAACCTGAATTCAAAATTTAACGTTTGGTACTTGGATGATGGTACCCTAGGAGGTGATGTAAACACAGTACTTGCTGACCTTTCGGAAATAATAAATAAATTTAAGCTAATAGGATTGGAATTGAATTGTGAAAAGTGCGAATTATATTTAAACCGTTATAATCCCGACATCGTACAAAAATTTCAAGCCATCACTCCCAATATAAAAGTAGTCAGCAAGGACTCACTAAACCTCCTAGGGTCACCAATTTTCGAAGAAGCCATTCCCAGCATTACTACAAACGCGATTACTAAATTCAAAAACTGCGCCGATCGCTTGCTCGAAATCGATTCCCATTCCGCTCTGACTATTCTAAAATGTTGCCTTTTTGTACCAAAATTTACTTACTTGCTACGCTGCTGTCCATTTTGGAAACACCAAAACTCCTTATTATCGATTGACAACCTTATTAGATCTTCCTTAGAATCCGTTCTAACTATACAGCTTAGCGAGCATTCTTGGAACCAGGCGTCCCTGCCCATCAGATTCGGCGGGCTGGGTACGCGCAAAATTTCCAGTGTTGCTTTGCCGGCTTTTCTATCTTCCGTCCATGGCACTTCCTCCCTCGTAGGAAAAATACTAAAGGCCTGTCCTTTAAACTACGAGATGGCGTGCTTGACGGAGGCTAGAAACGCCTGGCTGACGGCTTGTCCGGGTCAAAATTTACCCTCAAAATTAAACGTTCAACGTTGCTGGGACGACACGTTGTGCAAAATTAAGTATGAGGAACTACTTTCCAGCTCTGACGGCCCTGCGCGCGCACGGCTTCTCGCAGTTGCAGAACAAGAATCCGGCCAGTGGCTGCATGCCTATCCCTCCCCCCCCACTGGTACATATCTAGAGCCGGATACTTTACGTTTAGCCGTAAGTCTTAGATTAGGGGTAAAGGTCTGCGCCCCCCACAGATGCCCCTGCGGCGCAACCGTCGATGTGCTTGGACACCACGGCCTTTCTTGTCAATTAAGCGCTGGTCGCCTCTCCAGGCACGCTGCCCTGAACGATATCATCCGCCGTTCTCTTGCCACCGTCAACGCGCCGGCTATCCTTGAACCAAACGGCGTTTTGAGGGACGACGGCAAGAGACCGGACGGTATGACCCTGGTCCCGTGGAAGATGGGACGGGTGCTGGTCTGGGACGCCACATGCGTCGATACACTAGCTCCGTCCCATCTACCAAGAACCTCGTTCAGGGCTGGGGCGGCTGCCGAGGCGGCTGAAGGCAAAAAGTTCGCTAAGTACCGAGGTCTCGGCCCACAATACCACTTTGTGGCATTTGGTGTCGAGACACTGGGGCCGTGGGGTCCAAGCGCAAAAGTTCTTTTTAAAGAACTTAGCAAAAAGCTCGTCGACGCAACCGGTGACCAGAGAGCTGGCGGCTTTCTCTCGCAGCGCATAAGTATTGCCATTCAGCGAGGGAATGCTGCCAGCATCTTTGGCACAATGCCGCGGGGGCCTTATTTAGATGTTTTTTAATTAAGAGTAGTTTTGTTTTTTAATTTTTTTATTTATTTATAAGTTGTTATTCTTAGTTACTTTTAGTTTTACTTTTAATTGAATAATAATAATTGTTAATCCGATAATAAATATATTTTATATAATAAAATTAATATAATAACATATATATCCCTAAAAATGGATTTTATGCCAACATATTATGTCAATAGTGAAGGAATATAAGGAATAGAACAAAATTATTGTTACATTTCAAGATATTATCTAAGAAGATAATATTATAACGCAGTCCCATAAAGCACTCACGCGATTAAAACTATTCTTAATGATTATGAGGGTACGTGGTCGAGTCTCCAACAGAAGTAGAATGTCTTTCTATTCTAGCGAACATTAATCGTAATCCTTGACGCATAAGACTAAACAAGTATAGAGCTTAAACATTAAACCGCTTACGAGCAAAGCTTCACTGTTTTAGCTTCACATTTCAAGTTTTAAAACGGAACTCTATTTTATTGCAGCTATTATCTTTGCTGGATACAAAACCTCTTTTAACGTAACGTTGTTTTAATCATCAAAAAGTTCAATCTACGACTAATAAATTGCATTAAACAAGCTTAAAAGGTTGCCGTAAAGCCAGCTATAAGTAAAGCCACTTTGTAAATAAAAATGGTTCAGTGTTGCTCGATATTATACAATATGTTGTGGGCCAGAAATCTCTGTAATGGTTCCCATATGTGTCCTTACGGGAGGGATACACGCGATAAACCAAAATGCTCTCTAAAAATGGCACCGAGTATTGACATAGATAATGTACTGGGAAGAGGAGCCCAGGGGAGGCTTTGTAAGACAAAGACGTGAAAGCGAGAGGAGATTAAGGAAGCGATATGTACTTATTATGGCGCGGTTAGGCTAGAAGTATCTTAACGGCTAGGCGCCGCTGAGACAGCAACGAGATAAGATGGGTCAGGGAATGCTTGGATAAATTTATAGCAAAGGGCATATTATCATGTTATATCTTATAACTTACTCAAGTAAATTTGGCTTAAAAGAGAATTAATAACATCATAAACGGGGATATCAAAATAAAATATAGTTGTCGGTTTACGGGCGATAATTTTGCGTGATAACGTCATAAGAAAACATTGATGAAAAATTGCATACTTTTATTTATGAATTGAATTTGTCACGTTACCATGGAGATCCGTCCGCAACATTACCATTGAGATCTGTCCACAACGTGACACTTTTTCGTGCATGACGTTATCACGTCAAAAACAAACGAAGTGTTGGGAGTATACCGCGTGTATTATAATAATAATCTAAATTCTTGTTAGAAAAATAAATAAATTGAAACAATAAATTTTGTTATATTAGTATTGTTATAACGTAATATGTCGGTAAAAAGATGACTGTATCAATTTCAAATTTATCATTTGCATCGTACCGATCTATTGGAAAACAAAATTCCATTTGCCATTCGAGCGGGCGGCCGATCTATCGAAAACACTGATATTAACATCACTGTTACGCCAGTGAAATGCCACAATTCCAACCATTTAGGGTACTGTAAACAGTCCTTGTTTTATACCCGAGGACATCATGTGGCATTCTAAAAACAGACCGAAATGCCGTCCCTTTAATCCTGGATACAGGGTTGTTTTGGCCCTTCTGACATTTGCATAAGTCTACCCTTTGTTTTGGTAGTATAGTTGCAAGATGGTATATTAAATTCTAAGAAATTATTTATGTTGACGACGAAGTATTTTCGAAAGCTTATATTGTTTTTTTTTGTACTAAGTTTATTACACTTGCGAATAGAGATGTGTTATAACGTATATAATGAAATAAAAAATAGGTAAGTAGTAAATGGGATAGGTAAGCTCGTTTTTCGTGTTCTGCTTACCATTTATAGAAATATTTAGTTAATACTAGGTAATAGTCGATACTATAAGTAATAGTAATAGTGTCTTGGTATTTCATTACCTAAGCTTAAAAATTATAATGATTACCTAAACAGACAATCCTTTCATTGAATTTGATCGCATAAATTTAAAGTTAAGACAATTTTATTGTATGGATAATGTAACAGAACATAAAATTTCACATTATAAGCTGAAATCACTGCAGTTTGCGTAGAACTTGGTAGAACTAAATGGAAACTACTATCAGAACTCCGTCGTTCGATATACATCACATTGAAGTATAGGAAAACGATACAAAAATGGCTACAATTGGCTAAAAAGCGTCGCCACGCCACAAGTTCATCCAATAAATATTCCTAACTGCCGTTTCGTAAGGAAACAAATGCTCCAGAACACAATGACGACATACAATACTGGTTCGAACAAGTGAACCATATCCGACATATTCTGTTTGTCCCGAAAATTGTGGTTTTTCGTGTTTTTGCCGATAGTATTTATTTACGTTTATTGACGGATTTCATGAGGAAATGGTAATAGTCATAAGTTGTACCGATACCTAATGGTAATGAATTGGTGTTGTCCGCGTAAATAATCGAAGTCAATGGTCCATTGGAAAAGCGTACAAAACAATACATTTGAGCATTGGGCACGCTTAGTTTTTATTAACCGACTTCCAAAAAGGAGGTTATCAATTCGATCTTATTTTTGTATGTTACCTCAGAAATCGTCATTTCTGAAACGATTTAGAATTATAATTTTTTGTTTCAATGTACATAACATATATAATCTCTAGTTGGTCCCGTTTTTGTTAAAATTCAGTTCTGATCATGGGATCCATGAGGAATCCAGGAAATTCCTCAAATCTTAAAGGCATACATATAGCGATTTTAGTATTTTCATCCAAAACAGTGCCATTTGATGAAGTGGAACTGCTGATGATAACCAGAGCGGGACTCTTTAAGAACGCATATTTACTATTGGCGATTTATCCTCTTCGTTATGTTATGTTTGTAAAGTATTAAGTAAGTTCTGAAGGAATATTTGTGTTAAGGTCTAGTTCTGATGATAGGTTTCATGAGGTCCAACTCCTCAAATCTTGATGGCTTCAGATCCAGACCTTGAAACTTGGAACGCACCCAAAGAGCAAAATGTTTAGTGACATGACAGTTCGGCCAGACAGGAACGAGTCTTGCAGAATGATGCATCACTCGTAAGAAAAACTAAAAATGGAAAGATAAAATTAATCTTTAAAAAAGTAAAACCGACTTCAAAAAGGATAAAATAAAATATCACCTCATTTCATAATATATGCGCTAGCTACTGATACGTTTGAAGTCGGTGCCAAGCCAAATAGTTACAAATTTACAATACTGGTTCTTTGTTTCTTATCGAATTACACCAGGGTTGTCCTTCGGGTTGACGGCGTGTTGACGCTTTTATGATTTGGCTTGGCACCGACTTCAAACGTATCAGTAGCTGGCACATATATAACGGGATGATATTTTATTTTATCCTTTTAGAAGTCGGTTTTACTTTTGTTTTAAAGATTTATTTTATTTTTATGTGATAATAATATTTCTTCCCGTAACATTTCTTTTAGGGGCCTTTTAGGTAGGCCTTTGCCCAGAAATGCTACAATACAACAAAATAAGCTAATGTAAAAGGTTGCTAAGATAATTAAGTACTTATACACGGCACTTTAACAAAGATAGTATACCTGTAGACTTTCGTAAACAACGCATTTAACAATTTATGAATAGAATCTTGATCTCATATTGAATAACGAGTCATGCGTTAACAGAATTTATATGTGATCATTGATCAAGAAGATACATTCAAACACACGCACAAAGAACATTATCCGCTTCCGATATCGTTATAGGTCAAGTTATGTGAACTCACGTTATCTGAGGCTATCCGCTAAATTATAGACATGCTTTTGCACAATGTGTCGAAACAACCTTTAGTCGCTACCTTAATTGAAAGTATATAAATATATACACCTAACGAAAAAATGCAGTTTAAATAAGCGATATTGAAGCTGAATATTGTTAGATTTTGAATTTAGGTGCACCAAAAGATATTATATAATGTTATAATTTCATTTAGATTCATTGGTTTGGCCTTAGTTGTCATGTTGCAATATTTTTTGAACAATTCTACGAGTTTGATAATATATACATGCGTCTTGCACACTAAACACCTAATCAATATTATATACCTATACAAACACATATGTGTAAACAGGCCCCAATATTGTAACGGCCACACTTACCCGTATTAACCTTATATTAAGACTCGAATATGGTTTTAATCCGTAGAATATAAAAACTGAAATGCCTGAAATAAAAGCTTTTTATTTTTATTTATTTATTTTATAATAAATAATAATAATAAATAAATTTTATAGGACATTCTTACACAGATTGACTAAGTCCCACGGTAAGCCCAAGGAGGATTGTGTTATGGGTACTCAGACAACGATATGTATAATACATAAATACTTAAATACATGGAAAAAACACCCATGGCTCAGGAACAAATATTTGTGCTCATCACACAAATAAAATGCCCTTACCTGGATTCGAACCCAGGACCATTCAGATTTAGATTCAGATTATTATTTATTTGCGTTAAGTACGGTCATGTACATGCAAATACAGTTATACATATCAATTACTTAATCTAGTTAAAAATATAATGTATAAAATAATGTCGGGTGGTATTATCAATGTCAAATATTGTTATTATGTAAAGATAAAAAATAAAAAGTCAACTTTACAATATATTCCTAAAATCATTTTAATCAAGTGCGTTGGCAAAATATTCGTCAATTGTGTAGAATGGTCTATTAATGAAATAATCTCTTACTTTAAATCAAAGGTTCTTAAGTCACTACATTGTTTTATGTCAGTACTTAATTTATTCAATAAATTTAATTGCGATATTGTTATGGCTGTTATTGAAATGGATAAAGTTAGATTTAGTTTGAACTTTGAACAAACTTTGATTTATTTCTGAGATTAAAATGATGGGTCTCTTCAGCTTTTCTATAGTTATTTTGATTGACATAGATATAAACACATATTCGTAGTGCCTTTTTTTGCAAGAGTAGTATAGAGTTTTTGTTCGTTCCTTTGCTCCATACTTCTATACAATATCTGATAATACTCTCGAAGTAGGAAAAGTATACATCGAATATGGTTTTATTGTATATGACGCTGAACACAGTAAACTACCTTTACATATTATAGAAAACATATGCCAATATATACGTTCAAATTATTCATGTCCCGCTTACTGCTACATCGAAATTTCCACTCCATTAGATATTAACATTAATCTCATTACCGAGCAAAGATAATCAACTACGCTAAGCAGAAAATAAGCATAGTGAATTATGTTCCTAATATTCATAATGACAAAGTTGTTTTTCCCGAAAACTGTTGGAAAGGCGATATATTAAACAGGCATTGATGAAACGGTCTTCGGTAATCCATAATTCTGGGGAAATTATTTACGGGCCACTTATTCCTGCAGCATTTGGAGTTGTTTACAACTTTTTGATGAGCCTTTCCTTATCACACTTTTTCTATCGATGATAAACTTGTCTTGGATGAGAGTAGGTTAAGTTAAATATAAAGAACATGCGTGCTGAATGAGATATTTATGTTTTATAACAATATTAGTCTTTATAATATTTTATTTTATAACAATATAAGTCTTAATCGTATTTCAAATTAATAGGCATATTAGTCTTTGGAATTTTACAGTTTATTTTTGACACAGGAACGAAATCTGACAATTGAGGAAAAGTTAAATCTAAAGGAACAAAGATTATTTGAATACATTATTGAAAATAACCTCATCCAATTTATTGGCGACAATTTTTGTCAATACAAAACTTTTATGATTGCAATAAACTCAACCAAAACAAAAGTAATAAAGCTTAAACTGAAAATATATATTTCTTTAGTAGCCACGTAAAGTGACGTAACATCTTCCGCGCAGTAACTGAGCGCAGTCTATACTTTCCCTCAAAGTCTTTCCTCCTTTTAATATATCAGGACTTGGTTAACTCAAAACTTGGCAAGGAAACTTTGCTGAAAAGAAATGTTCGTCTATTTTTACCCGTCATCCGTGTAATTTGGATGATGTGGCAGACGGGCGGCCGATTGCGCCGATTACAATAAAGTTTTAAGAGTCTGAGAGGTCATTAATTTTATATATTTTCATAGGTTGAGTAAACATTATATTACTGGTAGAGAATGCCATTAGGCATTAAGTCTGCCTTTGTGCATTATTTGAGTATTATTTACAATAAAGTTTAAATATATAAATAACTTTTTACTGATTGCCCTATGCTATTTTAGCATAGACAATGAAATATAATTGCGTCTATTTTCGAACATGAGTTTGCGATCAATCGCTATTAACAAAGACCTATGTAACTCCGTACAAGATGAATACAGGCTAAAGAAAAAACGTGCCTCGGAAATTAAGAAAAAATGATTCTCGGACAGATGGCGCCTACACCTTTGGCTTATTCTCGGCTAGATGGCGTTGACGGTTTCGTTTGTTATTTAACAATTTTAACACATATCAGTTGAAAGAACATGGGTCAAAATCATATAAAAATAATAAATACAAATAAAAAAAAAACATTTATCCATACATACAATACATTTTTTGGTATTTTTAAACATTTTAATTTTTAATTTTAATCGTGTGTCGATAGATGGCAGAAAATTTACTGTGACTACAAAATTTACTATGACAGTAACCCTCTATTAGTATATATTATCTTTGCTAAAAAGTATATTTCCTCAATAGAATAAATTTAGCATATGGACAGTATCTTAGTTTGTATTTAAATTTATTTTAAGTAAACCTATTAGTTAGCATTAACATTCGCATGAACTTAATAGTGATAGTATAAGCAGTATTAAAAGTACACCAAGCCCAATATCGATTATACATCATTTGTTTGATCATAATGTTTTAGCAAAAGCTAATGTAATTTTTAGGGTTCCGTACCCAAAGGGTCCCTATTACTTAGACTCCGTCTGTCAGTCTGTCCGTCTGTCTGTCACCAGGCTGTATCTCACGAACCGTGATAGTTAGACAGTTGAAATTTTCACAAATGATATATTTATGTTGCCGCTAAAACAACAAATACGAGTCCGACTCGCACTTGGCCGGTTTTTTTATGGTATTATTTCAGATAAACGTTATCGTTTACATATATATCGGTCTACTCCCTTTAAATCAAATTTGGTTCCCGGAATTACTTTTTTTAACGTTACGTTGTGTTGACCTGAATCTGTCTAGGTTAACCAAATATGGCTAAATGTGATTCGATTTTAAACCCAGATTGTTTATACATTTATGCAAATCTGGGATGATCCCGACCCGACTACTGATACTGTGTACAGTTAGTCTAAAAATCCATTTAAACCATCTACTCTATAAGCAAAGCTTTCTAAATAATTTGAAGCTTATCTTTTATTTTAGCGTTATCATATTGTAAGATAAAAAGACTTGGGGTAAGGACAAAGCCCGTGGTGCTTAACTTTATAAAGAAAGACGACTGTGACAGGAATAATAAAAACTATAGAAAGGTCAATACGGATAAGTGTGGCATAGGGGCAAGTATTATTGGTCTTCACATTGAGGCCAATTTACACATTGATTAGTCTTATTTGCGAATTCATACATTTGCCATTAAAGTAGCTAGTAGCTAATATGTGAACTCGCAGTGGACACTAATCAATGTACACACTTACAAAATACAAATAACTTTATTTTGCATGAAATATGGTACAAAAGGTGGCCAGACAATATTATACATAAGTAACACACACATAACCGTATTGCCCTTACTTCTTCCAACGTTTTGATAGAAACAAACAATTATTAAGATATGTTTTTCTTTATTTTCTCGATACTTAATGCCTAAATAAATAAAACTTTATAGTAACTAGTTTCGAACTAAAATGAATTTTCTGATAATAAATGAAGCATACTTACAAAACGCTAATATACAAAATGTTATTCACTTAGATAATACTATATCAAACTTTGTATTTAAGTAGATAAGCTTCAAATACATTTTCTTTTAGACAATTTCAAGAATATCCTGGCACGAACCGGAACATTCTAGAATCCTGGCCTCATCTGGTTGCGGACTAATGTTTCGCATTAATAAGTGGGGTTTCTAGTGAAATACGGGTACATTAATTAATGTCTTGGACAGGTTAGTGAGACAAGAACTATCAGTTAGGAAGGTTTAGGCGTGACATATGACAAGGCCGCTGACGCTTAGCTTTAAGTGCTGAAGTAAACTATGTTTACAATTAGCCTCATGCATGAAGTTTATATTTGAACGAAATATGTTTTATTCGGATGTTTGTTACCGTTATATCATGTTACAAATGCATTTCCGTTTTTAAATTACCATTTAATTACTCAAAATTATAAATAAAAAGTACAAAAATTTGCCCGCGAAAAGCTAGTGAGCGAAACGCTCGAAACGCCACGTGACGTCACGCGTTCGACAGATTAGTGTCATTAGTAGCAAACGTCAGTTGGACCGCCCAACGTGTGACGTCATCACGCTCTGTCGAATTCGCGCCAAAAATTATGAGCGTTTCAACCGCTCAAAAATTTTCAACATTTTAAATATTTTTTAATAAAATAATGTTAAGGTTTACAAAAGTATTTTTATCATTTCCGGTGTTCTAACGATATAAATTATGAATCCAAAAATAAAAATAAATTCATGCATGGAGCTTAAACGTTGAAGTCGCGATAAGTTATTTTAGAATTCTGTAAACCATACGTAATAATTAAGTCACTGGAGATATGAAAAATCTATTGTAAGATTTAGTTTTACTAGAACTAGGAGGAAAATTAGTCAAATATACCGTTTTCTTTTTTTCTAATAAATAATTTATTTAGTTTTTAGTACTTAAAAAAAAAAGCGCTGGTGGCCTAGCGGTAAGAGCGTGCGACTTGCAATCCGAAGGTCACAGGTTCAAACCCTAGCTCGTACCAATGAGTTTTTCGGAACTTATGTACGAAATATCATTTGATATTTACCAGTCGCTTTTCGGTGAAGGAAAACATCGTGAGGAAACCGGACTAATCCCAACAAGGCCTAGTTTCCCCTCTGGGTTGGAAGGTCAGATGGCAGTCGCTTTCGTAAAAACTAGTGCCTACGCCAATTCTTGGGATTAGTTGCCAAGCGGACCCCAGGCTCCCATGAGCCGTGGAAAAATGCCGGGACAACGCGAGGAAGATGATGATGAGTTTTTAGTACTTAACGGCCTCCTAGCCTAACAGAAATAGAAATAGTTTATTCGTGGCAAAAATCAGAAACAGGCAAAAGAAATACAGATAAAAAGGAATTAAAACAAAATTACATGAAGTAACATTATACATGACATAATTATGACACATATTAGTCGCGAAATGGTCCCGAAAATGCCAAGCGGTTATCAGTTAACGGTACTGGCAAATAGTAATCGGGATTTCCGGTCACGGCATTTATTTGTCTGTTCATCATGACTATTTGTTCCTGAGTTCTCGGAAACAAATATGATGAAAACTAGATGTTAAATATCTACGTATGTATTTATCTAATTATAAATTATGTATATCGTCGCCTAGTACATATAGTGCAAGCTTTGCTTAGTTTGGGGCAATGAGGATATAATAAGATAGAGCGGTACTGTCATTGTAACTTTTGTAACCACTGTAAATTCACTGCCATCTATCGACATACTATAAAACTAAAAATGAAGATTTAAAAAAATACGTTAAAATGTATTTAAATATGGATAAATATTTTTTTTATTTGCATTAATTATTTTTATATGATTTTGACCCATGTTCTTTCACTGGTATGCGTTAAAATTATAAATAACAAACGAAACAGTCAACGCCCTCTATACGAGTGTAGGCCAAAACTAGTGGCGCCATCTGATCGAAAATCAAATTTTCGTGATTTTCGAGGCACGTTTTTTCCTTAGATTGTATCCATCTATTACGGAGTTATATCTATCTTTGGTTTGGGGCTAAGTTGATCTGTGTAAGATTCCACAAATATTTAGGTAGTAGTATGGGTACTAGGCGACGATATACATACTTATATACATAAATACATAGAAAACATCCATAACTAAGGAAATGATAAGCACACAAATAAATGCCCTGACCGGGATTCGAACCCGGGGCCTCCAGCTTCATAGACAGGGTCACTACCGACTATTAGGCTAGGAGGCCGTTAATTAATTATGTTTGTTGTTAATTATCGCAGTCGATTGTAACTAACCCACAGTTACATGGCAACGTACATTTATCTATAAATGAGATTCATAGAATAACCAAAATTACCCGACCAACCGTTATAAATCGCCAATCTACATCAACCAATCAGTTTGCGAATATAGCCAGATTGTGCATGAAATTGTACCGTGTGTAACATGTTTAAGAAGCAATTAATCAATCCACTGAACATCTCAGGCCACCTGTGTTTAACCAGGATGTTACTTAATATGTATGTACCGCAGAGACCTGCATTAGTTCCGTAACCTTCCATAACATTGCCTGTTATTAATTTATTTATTCTTTATTACACACAATAAAAACTTATCGTACAAAAGGCGGACTTAATGCTAAAAGGCCAGTCAAACTTAAGTCGTTATTTGTTTAAGTCGGAATCCTTCATTCTATTTAGCAAAGAAAGACGTTCAGAGTTTTTAGATGCGAACTTATTTTTTCAATCCTAGCAATGTTATTCACGGTACAAAAATGATAAGCGAGTTTAAATTTAGAAATAATCAGAGCTAGACAATGTGTTTCTTACATTTTATCTGTAGTTAGGTAAACATTTTTACAGTACATATGGTGCTACTTTACCGCACTACTGCGATAATTCGTACATTACGTAACTATGTCGAAAATGTATAGGGCCATAATATATGTATACTGTAAGACGTTGTACGTTACATGTGCGAATAAGGTAATTCTCAACTCGTGTCGATTTAAAACACTCCCTTCGGTCGTATTTTAATTTATCGCCACTCTTTGCGAATTTCCTATTTTTCGCACTTGTATCGTAATGTACTATTACAGTACATATGGTGCTACTTTCTCGCACTAGTGCGTCAAATAGCACTTTTCGTGCATATGTCGAAAGTTTAAAGGGCCATATGTACTGTAAAACGTTGTACGATACACGTGCGAATAGGTAATTCGCTACTCGTGTCGATTTAAAACACTCCCTGCGGTCGTGTTTTAATTTATCGCCACTCGTTTCGAATTTCCTCTTTTCCGCACTTGTATCGTAAATAACTAATTTAATTACCGAGCTGGTCATACTTACAAACTTTAGAAGACTTTGGACATGTATTGCAATGTGCAGTACCAGTGCTGTGCTGTGTTTTCTAAATTGTATTTTCATGCGTTTTATTATGTTTTGCTGCAAATAAATGTTGTATTGAGTATGATTGATTGGACACATGCATAATATACTAGTATTTGTTTTAAATAATATGTAAGTTTTCAACCGTGTCTTTATTTCTTTAATATTTATTATTGGTCTTATTTAATTCTTATTTTATATGTAGGTAATAAATTATAATAACTTTGCAAATTACAACAACATTTATTTTATTTCATTTTTGTTTCTGACATAGGTACCTATTAAATCAAGTTAAACAGCAATTGCCTCGAAAGTAACTGTTCATCATGTACCGTTATTCCTACTTTAAGTCGTTAAATAATGATTATGATTGCAAGCTTTATTATTCTATACCATGCCACTGCAAGTTAAATGTGCGCATTGCACGGAATTAGAAAGGACTATGACGCAACTAAACTCAGTGTCAGTGAACCTTAATTAACACGTACTAGTCACTATGTAACTTTTAAAATTAAGAATATAATACAATACATGATCTTAAAGCATGTGATAATCTTGAACAGTACTTAAAAAAATATTAATAGTTAAATAAGTATAAATAGAACCTGACGGGTGCCACCTTAGCGCGCGTCACGTGACACGGACGAGGGCAGCATCCGCTCGGTGTAGGCTTCAGCTCCCCCGCATGTCTACCAAACGTCCGTAATATAATTGTTCAATGGTAGAAAAATAAAAATAGGTTTAATAATAATCAACACAAAAGTATTGTGTGTACATAAGGTAATTTAGTTGCCTATACATATAACAACAATAATGGATACAAGTATGACTCGACGGTGGAAATTTCAAATGTCGTAGCATTTGAAATTTCCACCGTCGGTATGTATATCTTATATTGTAGGCATTGTAGGTACGTCTAATGAAATGTGAAAATAACGAATCTGCGTTAAAAATAAGTAGGTATAGAATTAAAAGCACAAATTAAAACTAGAATAATCTTCACGATATCATCTACGACCTAATTAGAACTTTCCGCCAGCAAAGATTTAGGTCAAACCAAGCCTATTCATTCATAAAACCGGTTTTGAAGCGTATCCGCGAGTGAATACTCTTATAAAACCAGTTACCTGAAAAAACTGAGGCTGAGAGCCTGCCAAAAGCTTTACTTACGATAATTTGGTAAACAAGTATAAATAGAATAAAGAATGAAATTGATTCAGGCTTAGATAACTCCTAAATTAGCGTCACAACTCGAGATATTGTACTAAAACCTCGCTGCTATTCCAAACACGTTCAGGAGAACTAGTATAAGAGTGCCCTTGAGATTCATAAAACTGATGTGTAACCAAAGTCACTTACATTGGTTTACCAGGAGCAATTTACGAGTGAGCTATAAGAATATTCACTCAGTGGTGGGGGAGAAGGACGGAAATTTTAAATGGTTCATTTTTTCCCGCCCCGTCATTTGTCACGTCAGAGTTGCAGTTGGGGTGTCCTGTGGCTCGCTTTTTTTTGCTTCTGATCATTATCAACGCTTATTTACTCATTAATTTATCACTGTCCGCAAGATTACCTTGTTTCCTGGAGGGATCGAGGGCTCTTGAGATTGATAACGTTGTAGTTAAAATTTTGTGGTGGACGTTTTGATGTACAAATGAGATTTTGTAGCTCAATTGCAAGTTCAGGTGTTACGTATAATTATGTTGATAGTAAGATGTATGTTGTTAGCCTTTTAAAGGTTTACGACAGACAGTATATGTTTTGCGACTGTTCCGTTTGCAATCGGTACCCTTCAGGTACCTACATCCACAAACACACATAATCTCACTCCAAAAAAGAGCAATGCTATAACTACGAGTTTATCGTCAATTTTCTAATTTTAGATAACGGTAATGTACAATGATTTGTGGTTAATCTATAAGAATTTTTTTTTGACTCCGTAACTGTTCGGACTAAGGAGGTGAACATATCAAAAGTTCCCGGCCGTAGCCCTTGAACCAGGGGTTATAAGTTAAATTTAGTCAAATGTTTCGATACCGAGATATTTTCGAGTTGCCTAACCGAAGGTTCTAATAATATGTGGTTACAGTAACGTGCAACTCTGATCATATTTCACCAGGTATCATACTGGCGTTAGCTGAACCACGGGATTAATATGAAAACTTTTCAATAACGATGAATTACGCCGGAAAACATATTGACCGAAACCACTAGAGTTCGAACGTTTCACGTGAACGTCGGTTTCACGTTTCAACGTATTATCTGCATCGCTTATAAAATAGAATTGCAAATTTCAACCCTTTGTGAGCGCTTTGCATTTGGTAACACAAATTCGCTTTTACGGTCATTTGCATGTTGCTGTCACAGTTGCGGTGACTTCCGAAATGTTGCAGCTATAATTGCACGCTGCAATAAAGTTAATAATATTCCAAATCAAACGGTCTTTTTTTGCAGGTCTTTAAGTCGATACAAAATAATTATGACATCTTTTCTCTCAATACTAAAAAAGTGCTAAATGCACTTTTGCCTCTTGATATTACGACTACTTGTAGATTACTGTATGATAAACGAAAATCAATTCAAATAAGCTTATTTTCTTATTGACTGTTGGGTGCATACTCTGCCAAATACTTTCAATTTTGGTTCATCACATACAGGAGTGTTTGCTGCTCTGTGGTCCGCTAATTTCCGTTTTACGAGACGGTTGTTTGAGCGCGTAATTAATTGGGTGCCTGCTATTATTATACCAGGCTAATTACACGTGGATTATATAACAAACAAACAATGTTGTGTGCGATTTGTTTGCCTACTTAATGTGTCATGTAATCTCTTAACAAAACAATTATTGCTATCAAATATACCCACGTATCGTGTTAATGTAAGCTATGTCAGTTATAAGTACCTAAGTTAGGTGTATGCAGGTAATGCCGAGTACTTTACAATGTCGGATAGTTTCGAAAATGGACTCTTTAAGTTTGTGGAGTTATGGGGTATTATACTCCTTAAGACCAACAAATCAATGCTAAAAAACCAAGCAAGTGCCTTACGGAAAAAATTGTTGTTAAAATCTTTGTTTAAGTTATTTGGGGTAATATAGTGCTACCTATATTTGATTAATGGGTGAATTTTCAAAAATATGTACGTAGTTTGATCCCGCCACTGATCCCGGTCCTGTGCAGTTTCTCGCCAGTTTCTCGGGGATCAGTGGAACTGTCGTGTTGAAGGCCAAGACACACTTTGGGTCGCTGCGCCAGAGGAGTAAGTAGTAAGTAGTGGTAAGTATGTACGTAGTTTAGCGTAGTTTTAGGGACGTGTAATTAGTTTTAAGTTAATTGATTCCATTGTGTTACGAAAATTAACAAAGTAAATTGTACTGTATTTAATTCATATACATATAAATTAATAGCACAGGTACGCTAACACATCTGAATGAATGTAACTTAAAATATTTTTTTTACAAGAAAATGAGCCTTTGTATGGTGCATAATTTAATGTAGTAGATTTTCCTAGCAGAAACTAAAACTAATTGGTACAAACCGAGTCAATAAGTCTACTAACCTACATAATCTCCAACATAAGTTAACCTTAAAACAATTGAAATGTGAACCCATAAGCACCCGCACATAACAATAAATCGTGTTCCCAACATTCACCCCTCTAACCGTTAAGTATATGATCCTATTTCACCCCTAAATCAAACTAAGTGCACCACCGGCATACACCATAAATCAGACTATCTATGCTGCAAATACGATATTAAATTTCTTTATCTAGGCGCAATCCAGCTGGCCTATCAGGTGTAGGTATATTTATGGACACACTTGGGTAAATTGCTGAATGTATCGCCCTACTTACAAAGGTCGAAGGCTATGGTTGCACACATGTCATTTGTAGTACCTATGTAGGTTTACATGGTCTGTTTGCTGTTTGGCGTTTGATTTTCTTTTTCCTTTTCGGTTGGTATAGTTTTATGTCGGGTACGGTAAGGTGCCCCGTGTCAGCCTTACCTATATATATATATAATACAATACAAATACTCTTTATTACACACCTCATTACAGAAAACATATTTAAAAAAAATACATATATAACGAATAATATATAACATGTAACATTAATATGTGTATCTTATGTCCATTTCTATGCGAATACATGTTTGCATGTACCGATCTGTGCGCAATTGTAACTTTAGATTGATACTCGTTTCTAAAAGGTTGGTTGGTTGGTAGTTTGCATTTTTAGTATAAAAAATATTTTATATTACGTTGGTGGCAAGTAATGAAGGAGGACAATGTGATATTGTTCAACTGATGGTAAAGAGTAATAGACTGAATTGTATTACCAAATAGTAAATTTACTGTGAGATTACAGCTCAAATTTATAATAGCTGGCACAAGATTTTAGAGCATGTTTGTCAATTACATACTTTATAAAAATTTGTCGCTCGCCATGGTAAAACAATCCCCACTTAGATAGGTACGTAATTTATATGATTCGCATTTAATCATTAGAACGTGTTTGTATTTAGATACGGATGTTGTAATATAATGTACCTACGTAACTTTATAGGTATTGTATTACAGCGTAATATAATTGATCACCTAAGGCATTGCTCTGATACAAACAGAATGCCTAAAGCGCCTGTAATAAGATCCCACAAATATATCTCAGACAAAGAGACCGATTCCGCTTCAACAATTTGATATGGTTTTCACCTTATTTTGACACGACCTTAACCATGAGCATCGAACAGCGTTCGCGGATCACCCTGATTGGTGCTAATGAAATGTAATTACTGTAATCATATTATGGCACTTATTAGTGCGC
This sequence comes from Cydia strobilella, assembly GCF_947568885.1. Taxonomy (NCBI): domain Eukaryota; kingdom Metazoa; phylum Arthropoda; class Insecta; order Lepidoptera; family Tortricidae; genus Cydia; species Cydia strobilella. The sequence continues at coordinate 8,504,338 of NC_086052.1, forward strand.
GTGTGTCTCAAGGGCGTATCAAAATGAAATCCAATATTATTATTTTTTCAGAATCGGCTTTAAGGTTTTTGTACGTACCTACGTTGTATTATTATCTACTCGTATAATTCCAATCACTGTCGTCGGATCACGATATTAATGTTATTTATTTAGTAGTTGAAATAAGTTCCAGCCGTGTTATTATTGAGCAAGTAACTAGGTAGGTAGTCGAATAGTACGCTAATTGGCCAAATTGGTTTAATTACTCAGAATTATAGACATGTAGTTACCTGCGCGGTATGAAAATAACTTATTAACATGTTCGTGATTGCCGAATTAAATTATTGGAGAAATTATTAAAATACTTCTATTTAATGTAAACTCAATTATTTTCAAAAAATTTGGATTTCATGGAAATGTCGTGTTGATTAAAATATGTAAATTAATATGTAATACAAAATATTTTTTTTGAGATTTAATGAAGGTTGCATAAATCAAAATTTCAAAAAATGTTGACAAATAATAGGGTAACAGCTTACCCTAAACAGAAAATTGACGAACTGCTTATATATAGCAGCTATTATATATAAGCAAAATTTAATTACATTTGATTTACCTGTTATAGTGCAACCGACGTTTTATTTTAAATTTATTAGAAATACCCTTTTTCTGTCGTGTGATGTGTGTAGGTTTATTAAACATGAAAACGAAGCTGATTACGAGCAACACGTCATGAATCATGTGTCTAAACTATGTTTAAAATAATACGTATTTAGGTATATTAGAAACAATTGAACGTGACAATGTCCCTTTTAATAAAAATAATCATACAAGTATGCGACAAGAGATCTAATTGTACCCTTTTTGCTGTTTCAGGTACAAAAATGATCACCAAACAACTCGGCAGAAAAATGTTGTGACAAACACAGGACCTGGATGAGAAGGAGCCAAAGATGTGTCGCCTAAAGAATTTCCAAGACGTATTCAATAACAGAACCTTCCTATTCATCTTAGTACTATTATCATTAAAACTGTGCAGTCCTCAAGACCTGAACGAGGAATTCGTGAATGAGGACAGTTTAGACACAATTTCCGACATTATGGTTGTGCCTGTGAAAAGGGTGAAGTTTCCTAGAAATGCGCAGAATCCTTGCAGGCTGAGCGAGCTCTTGTGTGATACGGGACAGTGTATATCGCTGGACAAGTATTGTAATGGAGAGGACGACTGTGGAGACAAAAGCGACGAGCCCAAGTCTTGTACACGTAAGTATTATACCGTTTACGTAATTTACTAAAACATTTATGGAGCTGGAATGTTTGGAAGAAAATGTTTGTCTGAGCTGAAAATAGGTATAATAATTATAACCATATTTTGGACAACGCGTGTTTTGGTGGCACATATACACTGCGGTTAATTTGCTTACCATAGATAAATACATTAAAACGTTTATTCTACGTGTCATTTATAAATAAAAAAATTATCTAGTTAAAAACAATATATAATTTTCTAAGATATTCTATGACAAGAGTAATTTCTAGTAGCCAGTCCCAGAATAGATGTCGATTTTAATTACGACACACTAGAAAACTCCAGAAAAAAAATCCATTGTACTTAAAATATGTCATGAGAGAAAAGAATACTACCAACTTCGAAAATAAGACCTATTTTAATATACTAAATCAAAAAATTCTGATTGCCTATTTTCCTGGCGTCCTTACCCTAACTTTTGTTGATATAAATCAGTACCCATCTGGCCATTATCTATTATTCGAAAAATATATCTATATCCATTCCACTACACTCTTATTACTTCGTGGGGTTATTCAAACTTATTTTAATATGTCCCCTTCTAGCTCTATTCCCTATTTACATGAGGAAAGTGCTTTGTGAGGCAAAGGGTGAGAGAGTCAAAAGATTTGACATATTTCACTTACCTACTTGTATTGGTGATATTTTTGACAGTTACTACAGACAGTTTGACAGACTACGCAAGTTTTACTAAAACTTCGTAAGTATACTAGGGTATACTATACGAAATATTAGTTATCTAGAAAATTATGAATTGCTAAAAGTGATTGTACTTTTTATCTCTACTACAGTCGCCATAAATCGCCATATATCGAAGCGGTCGAGGTGCTCAAAAATATCTGAACACGCACTCTAACGCCTTGACAATACAGACGAGTTCAAATATTTGTGAGCACCTTGGCCGCTCCGATATATCTGATGGCGACTTTCCCTACGTCGTTCTGTAAAAGCCCGCCTATGAGTTTCATGTGCGAATTACAGACCCTTTAAAAACCTATCAGTATATTTCTTTTTTTAAGAACCCCCACACTGAAATATTTAAGACCACTATATAAAAATAATTTTTTACCGGTTATGGTTTCTATTTTCGACGGAATCCTAAAAGGTCAGACGCGTGGAGTCGCTTCGGAGAGGCTGTGTCAGCGGACAACTCGGCTTCCTTAGCCTTTTGTGTATTATGTGGCTCAAATAAGAATAGAAACGCGTTCGTGGCAAATTTTCTAAGCGCTGGGGACATTTCCATACATCGATTTTCCTGGATTATTAACTTGTAAGATATTGATTTTGGTATTGAACATACGGAAAATGTATGATTGCATTGCATTAAGTAAGGTAGACGAGCAGTGTTTACATTCACCATTACTACTAATTTATTACGTCTACTTATTTGATCATTGCACATGCTTCAAAATATTTAGATCAGTACGGTTTCACTCACTATTATTTTTAGTCGCTTTTGTATGTCTCACGATAGTTTAATTTCGATTATTGCACATGCTAATCCAATAGGATTTATATTTGCACAATATATGATTCACTCATTAAAATAATAAATTACATATTGCTTATAAGTGAATATGGGTATCTGAAATACTAATAAATAAATATCTCTAGGCACGAGCAAAACCTTGCAAGTATTATTCAGTTTCAACTGGTTTCAAAAGGTGATAATGTACAATTGTACATACTTACCATGTAAGTAGGTACCTACCTACATAAAAAATCGAGTCAAATATTTATGCTCATCACACAAATAATTGTCCCATGCGAGATTTGACCCTGATATAGATTTCAAAATTAAGCTGACAGTCTACTATATTTGTCTGTCGTTTTATCTGTATATATAATTGACGACGGGTCTGGCCAAGTGGGTAGTGACCCTGCCTGTGAAGCCGATGGTCCTGGGTTCGAATCCCGGTAAGGGCATTTATTTGTGTGATGAGCACAGATATTTGCTCCTGAGTCATGGGTGTTTTCTATGTATTTAAGTATTTATATATTATATATATCGTTGTCTGAGTACCCATAACACAAGCCTCCTTGGGCTTACCGTGGGACTTAGTCAATCTGTGTAAGAATGTCCTATAATATTTATTTATTTATTTATTTATTTATTTATTTATAATGTTTCTATAGTTTAACCGTTAACGTATACGAGGACATTGTGTTGTGAACCAGAAGCATTTAAATTAACTTTAGATATCAAGTCACCTGTATAGGATTGAATTGACCTGACGCTGTATAATCCGCGCGGTAGGTTAATCTAATCGGTTCAAGTAATCTATCGATGATCGATCTAAGACAATCATGGCCGCCGGTTGTGTCCTATGAATTCGATAATTGGAACATACATTAATTTGGTTATAGGGATTATTGAAATACTAATTTCTATCCGCGACCTTGTCTATACGAGGGCGCGTGCGTATGCTATCAAGTCAACGTCCGCGAGCGAAAACGGTGCCTACGCTAAGCGGTTTGTAATCAGTTTAAATTGTAACTACCCTCGTTTGTAAAATTAATGGTACCTATAATTTGTCTATATTTAACCGAATAACCATGCTCTTGATAAAATAATTTTTCGAAAATTAATAATAATTGAGAAAATGTGGCTTTCCAACTGAGAAGGGTCCTTATGCTTCATGAGCAACAAGGACCTTTCTATCAGAATTTCTGTTGGAATTTCCGTTTGGGAAAAAATCGGTCAGACATAACAAAATCACCTTGTATAACAAAAATGTCTTAAATAAATTATTTCATGGCATTTAAACATTTAACAACCAACTTACTTACCGTCGCAATAGGTTGTAACAGAAAGTAAATATAGTTTGAACAACGCGATTCTAATAGCAAACAAATGTACCTATCTTTAGGATGACCTACCTTGGCGTTCTTGTGTAAGTACAACAATATCATGCTCCTCCTGAGCTTCTTTTTCTTTTAGAATCATGCATTTTTGCTACTTACAAATCAAATTTAATATTCTCTACGCAAAATATACACGCTGTATTAATATGCCAAAGTTATGCCTTGGGTCAGCCAAACCATATTGCTTATATTTATGCGTTTGGCAGTTAATCGTTCTTCTTTGAATCCTACTGTGATTACTTCTAATCGATCTGCGATTTTTTTTTGTTTCTATCTAAATACTGTAGATTTGTTAATTAGAATGTACTAAATATATGATATAAACTTGTAGTGAGATACTATATCTTAAGTTTATAATGTTGTACTAAAGTTAGGAATCTAAAACAAGCTGGTACAACTCAAACGTTAAAATCTCATTTTGAATAAACAACCATGGGTATATTTATTAGCACTGGAGTTTTCCTAGCGCACTTTATTATAAGTTACAGAGCGCGTGCCCTTGAGCAACAACTTTCCTACGTTTCAGCACTTCCGTTGTACTAATAAACTCTCAAATGTGAGCACGCCATAACCGTCCCCGTATCTCCCCTACCGTCCTTTTCTGTTCTCGTAAAATACGTTTTTACGCTAGAAATATCCGGAACGATAATTGTCTTACACAAAAGACCTCGAGATGTCCTCACAAAGGGGATTGAAAGAACTAGATTACTGTCTGTTTCCACGATTCCACGTCTCTGGGGAGTAGGGTTGGGACGTCAACGGACGATGACAGAAGCTTTACGATGGATAAATTCGGTCATTTTTGGGCTTGTTTGAATATGAGTGTCGACACATTACACAATCGCAATATAAGGAATGTTGCAGAAACATAATAATATAATATGTTCTTGTATTAATTTGTAATTTCAGCCACTTCTTGTTGTTCAGATTGGTCGTAAAGCAAATGTACTATGTGACTCACATTAAATAAGAATTAAGAAAATATTTACCTATCATTTTAACAAAACCCGATAATTACTTTGAATATAAGGAATAATTAATGTCATTTTTTCTGAATGGTGAAAATGGTATTTATAGGGCGATATACATATACATACATGTAGATGGCGTTCAATCTAAATGGGGCAGGTAGGAAAAAATTAACATAAGTTTTGTAATTACTTTACTTACGTATTTAGCTATTTATAAATTATAGTTTCCGATTTTTCCTTATTGTCCCGTTAGAATTAAACACCTTCTTAGTGTACAGGGTAAAAAGAAACTAGCATTTGAATTCAAGTAACATTATCATACTGGTATCAATTACGAACGAAGATCGCTTTGATCTAAGGCGCAAAACCAAGTTCTTTTCACTGAACAGAAAAAATGAGATAAAAGTTGTTCGGTATCGTGGCAACAACACACGGTTGATTTAGCTTGAGCAATTTTTATTCGCTTGAATTCGTTGAATGTAAACTAACATCGTAGAAAAAAAAAACAATTATAAAGAACGAAGTTACAAAGAGATAAACTGGCTGATGGATACTGTCTAAAAACCTTGATTGAAATACTATTATCGCATTTCGTTAGTGACGTTTTTACAGTGTTTTTTACATCCTGTATGGAGATAAACTGGCTCAAAGTTGTGTGTGTAACAGGAAGTGTCATGCGTCCGCCGGCTTCAATTTCAATTTTACCGGTGGTGTGAATCAATTTAACCTTTATTCGTACGTTTAAAACTACGGCTGCAGTTTTTCCTAGTCTAAAATTAGTTTGCATTGGCACAGTTTTGTTAACCAAAAACAAATGATTAAAATGGTGACGGACAGAAAGGATTTTTAAACATTGTTGACTTTTTTGCAATTTGCAGCATTGTGAAGTTGTTCCGGGATATAACTGAGATACAATTTTTATTAACAAACGTTTTATATTAACAAGGTACGTAGGTTCGACAAGAAAACGATCCGAGAAAAAATAAATACCAAAAACGACAACTGGGTTTGTATATTTAAACAAGTAAATAGGTACCTATAAATCCAGGTACAATTCGTGACTAATGTCCGTCCATTTTGTAAACAGCGCCACGGTAAACTTAACACCTACTTAAAGGGGAGCGTGGGTTTTTTTGTTAATTGTAGCTATATTTCGGGTTAATGACCACCTTCGTGGGAACGATAAAAGCGAAAGCTCGTTTTCAGGCATCGCTGTAATTAAAGGAGATTTTATTGTATGGTTGACTCCCTAAGTGGTAGAGAACCTGGACAAATATTGTTAAATTATTTAAAATTACGCAATTAAAACGACAGGCCTTTGCTCTTATTGCTAGACAGCGTTATAATTACTTTTTGTAGCATTAATTTAATTATTGTTAATTTACGAATGTGCATGTACTGCATGTTGTTTCTCTCAGAGCAATAATTGTGGTACCTATAAGTGGAAACTGTTCTGGCTGTTGTGTCAACTCAATTTGTTAAACTATATGTGTGATTATATGCTGTTTGTTTCCCTTTGCAATAAAAAATAAATAAATATTCAACGATTGTTGAAATCTTAGTATTGTATTAGATACATCTGCATAACTTAATAACAATACGCTCACGTTATTTATTTTAATTTTTATTAATAATTATATTTTACTTCATCGTTTAATTTTTGTCTATGATTAAAGCTGATTTTCAATTTTCTTACTAATCGTAAAATCACTTTATATACAAACAAAAATTTATCGAATTTACTTTATTTTTTAAAACTAAATAAATATGTTATACTTTCGTAGTGACAGACTCAAACACACAACTCGAAATTTTATATTTTGTTCACATTAACCCTCATTGAGGTAAAGATAGAAAATTATTATATAAGGACGACAATACCGTAGCCTATGGAGCTTGAGGGAAACCAAAACAAATCTGAAGAAAAAGTGTTTTTATCAACGCTCATGTGTAATAATATAAATATCTTTTCCTTAATTAAATAGCGAGGCACACTCGGGAAAATTCTAACTCCATTACCTTAACGTAAATTGCCAGAAAAGTAGTAAAACGGGGCCCGAATAATTCCAATTTCACTAATGCCCGTCGGCTTCGAAGTTTGTTTGTAATTAGCAAGGCATTCGTGATGTGTGTTGTGCAACAGTCCCAAAAGAACTAGGAACACGCGGGTAAGTAGATTGTACATTTTGTGTTACAAAAATCGGTCCTACAGTGATCTTTTTGGAAGTTTTTCTTAACTATAATTAACAAATATTATCGATCCTATTATAAATCAGTGTCTTAAAACGAAACCAGTTACAAAATGTTAATTACAGATATTTGCACACAATTGCAATATAAGTACTTTAGTTTAAGTCATATTGATTAGATCTGGTAGCAAGCACAGCTTCTTTTTTAAATACGTCAATTTTCTACATAATAGAGAGGAAACTTTGTATATTAGGTAGGTACGGTACCTACTTGTTCGTGCAATTTCATTTCTTATACATTTTGATGGAAGGGTCTATCGATAAAAGTTTTAATTGTATTTGCACGGCGCAAAACTTGATTATCCAGGTACAAACTTCAAAATAACTCCTTTTGATTGCATAGGATTACGCTAAAATAAACACAACACTAACTTCGACTTCGTCACACGGCATCGCAACGCGTCTTTCACCAACTGAGTTTGGAAGAACAATTTTGTTCGTATTCAGCGAAGCTTCTAATAGCGTCTCCGCTAAGATGTCTCAATTACGCCCGCTTAAGAGGAAAGGGGACGATCTATTCTCCATACAAACATAATCCTCATTTTCCTCCCTGGATATTGATATTAAGAAAAATATTTTTACAGAATTTTATTAGCTAGAATTAAAAAAACTAAAAAAAAAACAAACTGTCGGGGCTTGATTTTTTAGTTTTTTTAATTATTATAAAAGTTAGGCACGAAAAACAGGTTTCATACAAATTTATATATTCTCCTAACTCTTATAATAAAGAAAAAAAAAAACAAACGTTCGGACATAGCTATCATATGTATATATATATATATGTATATATATATATAATACATGAAATTGTGTTTCATCTGACAGGATTTTAAAATCGTCTACATGGCCTGTGTATTTAGTAAGAGGGCATTCCAGAATGATGTGGTTGATGGTCTGATCCGGGTGCCCGCAGCTATAGGCAGAAGAGGAGCTCCAGCCCCATTTGTACCAGTGGTGGCCGCAGTTGCCAACTCCTGTTCTTAGGCGGTTAAGAGCGGACCACACCCGACGGGGTTCCTTAAAGCCTGCTGGGGGTACTCGCAGGGGTAGAGCAGAGAAGGGGTTGGCTTGGTCTCTGCGGGCTTCCCATTCTGCGGTCCATGCCTCCTCCAGGGTACGGGTGGTCAGGGAATCTCCCATCAGTAATGCAGGGGGGTTTCGGGATTTAAGACGTACCTGCAGTCGCGTACCTGGGAAGGGCGAAATTCTAACTAACCATAAGTTTTGTTTTTAAATTATAATCCAGTGACATGTACATGTGCCATACGATAAATAATAATAATGAAATTGTGTAAAAATATTTTCAATAATGTTAATATCCAGAGAGGAAAATGGGAACTACGTTTGTATGAAACGCGATTTCAGGGTGGTCGTCCCCTTTCGTCTTAAGCCACCGTCGGCAAATACTTTTGTTCGCGCCGTCTATTTGCCGTCTTTTCAATGTCCATATTATGGTCCGTATATAATGGGAATGTTACGAATAAGTGGCGGGAATTCTTTGTTTTTTGTAATCAAACCTAACGTTGTCTACGTGTTTTGTAGACCTATTAGATTTTCGTATTTCCTATAAATCTAATAAAAACTAGATTTTCCTTGTTTCTTACTTTAACTTTTTACACCAGTTTAAAAAAAATACAGACAGCTTTAAAAAAAAAAGGATTAAAATCAGAAACAAATGTTTTATAAAAGGAATTATATACAAATAAAAATAATATAAATATCAAACCATAATCTACGATAGAATAAATATTTTATTAATGTAAATGTTTTGTTGTATAGCCCCTTATACAAAACGAAGTTGCACCAGCCATCTGAGAGATAATGACAAAGAAATATCTAACAACACTAACAAGCTCCCAAGGCAACGTAAGTTCTACATACACGCGTATCTAAGTGAGCCATTACTCTAGTAAAATGGACCATTTGTTCTACGTCGCCATGCATCGGGGAAAATGAAGAAATCCATCTATTTAATGAGGAGGTAGCTTTGTTTTGTTCGAATGAATAAAAATTAGGTAATGCTAACTTTATCTAAAACAGTTGGAATATCATTAGGAAAATAAAAAATTGATTTTAGTACTTACAAGTGTCTTAACAACCACATCTCACACCCACACAGCAAATAAAACTGTCCGACGGGATAAAACACATAAAAAGTAACCCGTTTTAACTGTTCTCACTAAGGGTACATGGTGGGTTAATCTGCTTACAAATTTGGCGGCTGTGTATGCATATTCCTTGTACGCCTTATTTTTGTTTGTAGATTTTATGTTGTGTCCATAATATTTCTAACATTTAAAAAAATAAACACGTTTTATCTAATAACCAATGTAAGAAAAAAAAGTACGTTCATCAATTTGAAAAAAAAAACCTGACAGAATAATTTATATGGAAAAGCACTTAACGTGACACGACAACCATCAAACGTCCATGACGTGTTTGCCTTATACAAAAACAAAAGAATATTAAAGCAAACAACATTTAACGGCTAAGTGAACACTTATGCTATGTAATGCACTGTCAGACTAGACAAAAGACGGTTTTTTATTTAAAAGAATGTAAAAATATGGCCGCTCCCATTGTGTTGGCTGGCGCGCTTTATTCCGATCTTTTTACTTCTCATTTCCTTATTTTTGTGTATGAAGGATTAACAACACAGGTACCGCAGCCCGCACCTATTTATTATCTGCTGCATAATTTTTGGCCTTGTTTTTTTGGCTGTGGACATTTTTAGATGTTAATTTTTGGTGTTTGTATTTGTTTTGTACTTTTTTGGAAAATGCAGGAAAGAGAAGAGTCGTAGAATGTAAGGGAACCCATACATTCTACGACTTCTCTTTCCGCAGAAAGTTGTTTCCTAACAAAGTCATGTTTGTTAGGTATTTTTGTTTCTCTAAACATTTTTATGAAAAGGATTTTCTGAATCAAATTTTAAATAATTGTAATTCGATTTAAAAAAAATCTACATCTTACTTTTTACATATGAATTTTTAATTTTACTTCCGACGTTTCGAGTGGTTTCGGAGAAGACTGACTAAAGTTGACATCAACATCTTCTAGCTGCGTGAAGCATATATCGAAGCCAGTGAACATTTTGGTGTAAAAATTGTGAAAGTTTAAATCAGTGTTTTACTTACTCACTTTTCTGACTGTTAAAGGCTGATAACACTTTTTATCGGCAATATCCTGGAGTTTGATTTTCAAAACACTTGTTATAACATTCACTACGTGTTTTGGCAAAATATAATACCTGCCTGATTTTAGAAATCTCATTTTTAAGATCTGGTTTAGGTTACGCGATTGACTGCCCAATCCAACAGTTGATAGCGCAATACGTGCTAGTAAGGTTTAACTGTCCAATACGGACGTCGAGCAAAATATGATCCGAATCTTACTAAACTTTAACTACTAGGAGTAGATACCTATACTATCTGCCAGCTACTAATATAAGTATGATAAAAGTAGGATTGTCTTAAAGAATTCCACAGTTTTTAACAGTCGAAAATGCACCTTACCCTTATAGTTGCTAAAATTCATAAGCTACCACAACCGCAGACCATCAGGCGGGATTTCGCCACTGACAAAACTTAACCTTTCGTGTGCGCATGTCAAAAAATTGCCATATAAATAGCAATCCTGACAACTTCATGTTTATTGAATATATATACTTACCTACCTGTTTTTTCTGCAGCTTGCAACAGGACGTACATGGGCGACGTTGGTCGCACCTATGAGCTAGAAGTGCGGCGGCCGCGCGAGGACCACCTGCCTTTCCTGTGCCATCTCAACTTCACTACCACCGGGGGGGACTATGGGGATATCATACAGGTACGTTAAATGCTAGTCCATTTAATTATTACGGTTCGTCCTCAAGGGATGGGATCATGTCACTGGGTAACACAGGGCGATATGAACCCGTCCCAAATCCCAAGTTTAGAGGCTTGAAAAGGATTATTATTTTGATGCAGTTGCCGATAATTCGTTCAATGTAGACAGAAACATATGTTAACGCATACGTATTACTGAACGCATTAAAGGCTACGAGTAAGTTCACAACACACACGCACAATTTTTCTACGCCAATAAGCTCTAGACGAACAAAAACTTCACAACTTTGTATATTGTCTCTGTTTATGTCTGTGTGTATACTGTGTGCGTTGTTTGTGTGATGTTGACAATAAAACAAAGAAAAATGGTATATATATCGAGCCAATTTGACCGTATAAAAGTTACTACAATACACAAGGGACGTTTCGATTTAATTGCGAGCTGCACCGATGCTCCAGTGGTTATTACGCTGACCTAGTCCACGGAAAAGGGTCGATTCCCATGAGTGAAGGTACATAGTTTCTTTATTTATTATTTCCGTTCAGACAACAACGACTCAATAGATAGGTTTTACGCTTATTTCAGCGCATTATTTAGTATACTCGTATCTATAGACAAGTTACACTGCAAAATAATAACGTTCCTATGTGATATTGGTAAGACATTTAATTACTAGAAAAACAAACAACCTAATTAAATATGCTTTCTTGGTAAGGGATATAGTAGTAACATTGATTACTTGAAAAACACAATTTGTAGCACTTCTACGCTTAGCTACATTATTTAATTTAGAGTGACGTAGCAATTCTACGCTTCCTGCGCGTGTCGCTATAACGCTGCCGTAGCGTAGCACTCTGATTACTTTAGAAACAATCCTATTTCTGTTTCGTTTAAAATTAAAACTAGAAAATAATTTTTGTAATAATACTAAGTAGCTTCAAACTAATCCAGCGAGTTTCTAAATAAACAAATCCAATTTCATCTTTCTGTTAGGATAACAAAAGTGAAAATCCATGACGATGACGGTAATTAGGCCCATGACCATTTTGTATGTGACCATGTACTGTGCTTACAATTAGGCTAAAATCATTAAGTTTATAATAGATTGTTATATAATTTTCCTCGGAGATATATATTAACACTTAAACTTAAATTATAAAATAACTTTGTTGCAGTTAACATTCGACACATTCACCGTGGGCAAGTTCGTCTCGTTCACATCCGACGGCTGCCCTGACGGTCACATGACCATCGTTGAGAGGAGCCCCTCCCCTCCGACCGGGCAGTGGTGCGGCTCGGCGTGGGGCTACACCGTCTACTTTAGCGAGTCAGACTCCATCAATATGACCCTGAGACTTGACCGGCTCAGCCAACAGGTGGGTGGTAATTTATGGCCCATTAAATTGCCGTTCATATTTCTAGTCATTATGGACAATTTAGAGGGTCCATTAAATGTAGTACATTAATGTGTTAGTGTAATTGGTTTGAAAGATGCCGAAGAGTGTATTGATAATTGGACTGTAAATTTTGTGGCATGTTTACAATACAATACAAGATTACTTTATACGTTGTCACAATGACTCCTTATTTTTGAAAAAAAAAAGCGCTGGTGGCCTAGCGGTAAGAGCGTGCGACTTGCAATCCGGAGGTCGCGGGTTCAAACCCCGGCTCGTACCAATGAGTTTTTCGGAACTTATGTACGAAATATCATTTTATATTTACCAGTCGTTTTTCGGTGAAGGAAAACATCGTGAGCAAACCGGACTAATCCCAATAAGGCCTAGTTTCCCCTCTGAGTTGGACGGTCAGATGGCGGTCGCTTTCGTAAAAACTTTTTGGATCTTTTTAAATTGAGAGTGAATAGACATCTTTTAGGTAGCATGATCCATCCTAGACTGCATCGGCACTTACCATCAGGTGAGATTGCGGTCAATTGCTTGCCTTTTTATAATAATAAAAAAAAAACTAGTGCCCACGTCAATTTCTGAGATTAGTTGCCAAGCGGACCCCAGGCTCCCATGAGCCGTGACAAAATGCCGGGACAACGCGAGGAAGATGATGATGAACGACTCCTTATTTTTATCTACTAGGTATCACAAAACGCCTACAAGAGAGGAGTTCAGAATTTAAATAGATTGACTATCCTCTACTCTATTCTTCTACTTATGTATGCCATAGATGAGTAAAGCGTACCTGCTACAATAAGATTAAGTGAACATCATCGTAAAATATCGTATCCACACAAAAAAGGAGTAATGTCCGCAATAAAATCAGTAATGTTGTACAAAAATAAATTTATAAGCGCTCAAATTAAATATCATACGTATAATTATCAAACGTTACTGTTCGTTCGAAGAATAAATAGATTTGAGTCACAAAAGAAAAACATGAAAAGTACAATACAATTTTAAAAACATTCGAGATAAATGAATTTGATATCCTTTGTGTGGATAAACCCACGTACTAATCGGATATACCTGTCTAAATATCGATTCGTAGTGGATATACTTAACACACTTATACATATGCGTTAGACTGAATTTCAATTTCATTTTACGAAGTGTACAATTACAACAACGGAGCTATCGATCCTCATGTTCAATGAACTTATCCAGTTGGCTTTGTTACTGCAAAAGTTTGAGAGAATATTGAAATAATATACCAATGTATTCGTCGTTGTTTCATAACTGATATTTAAAAAAACTGACACATGTTGTTCAACAAACTGAGACACATTATAAAAGCTTTCAAAAATTTTTGTCGTTTATTTTTTGATGTGAAGACAGACAATGTTAAAGCAGTAATAATTTAGGAATTTTGAATAGAATTAAAAAAATTAAAAGTTCAAAATGTAGTTATAATATCTTATGTGTCTAATTGCTCCTCTACACGATGGCCCAGCGCTGGGCCAGCAAGATGGCCATGCGATGGTCGAAAGCACGCACTATGGAATGGGCCACGTGTAGATTCGTACGCGCCATCGTTGGCCTACTACCTTTGATGTGCGGATGAAAAACCGACACCGTGGCCATCCCATCGTCATCCCGCTGCGCCATAAGCCATCCGACACCGCTACCTTCTACACCCTGACCCATCTTAATGGGCCAATATGATGGCCCATCGTGCAGAGGAGCCATTAAATGTAATCTGAAGGCCACCTTATTCGAAAACTCGTTTAAATTGCGAGCGTACTAATTAAGTGTATCTTTTCACACATAGTAAAGTTAATCCTTATTAATGAACAACGATATTTATCTTCATTAAGAGTCACTAAGCATCCCTTTGTGTTTTACTGACGTGACGTAACTAACTACGTGTTTTCGCCTGTGACTCGACTAATATTTCACATCACCCCGCTTTTAACGGTTCGCTGCTTTTCCTTTATCTGCCGGCAGCAGCCGTATTATGTGCAAGGGTTGAACTTTCGATCAATTAATTAAGCCGAATAAGACCCTCGGGATTACATTGAACTCCTAATTTCATACGAGACCAACAAATAAATGATTGCGAACTCAAAATTAAAATACTTTTAGAACAGTAAACACACCAACTAATAACGAACTAACTGTCAGCCTTGTTTGTAGGGCGTTGGATACAATTTCGACTTCAAGTTAGCTTACAAGTTTCTAAGACGGAGTGAAGCGCGGTTGCGGTACGGGAACGCAACTGTGGGGGCCTGGAGGGGGGAGCGGGTCCCGGAGACCTACTGCGACCGCATACTGAGCGACTGCGACCTGAGAGCCTGCCGCATCCAGTCGCCCAACTTCCCGGGGGTGTACCCGCGAAACGCCACCTGTACATACCGCATCGAACATACCAAGGTACGCGCAGCAACGAGCTTTTCTGTGTCATTGTCGACGCGTTGTTTGGTTACATGATTTTTATTTAATCGTATCCGGTTGCTTTGCCTTGCAAAGTTGGGCTAAAACTATGTTTGCAATTTCCGCCGTTATGCTCATTAACTTTAGTAGTATTGCTCTTCAATTTTGCTTAAAAAATCACACAAAAGCTAACTCCCAATTCATAAATAGATAGATCGTTGTTAATCTATTTGTTAGTGATTTTACAAAAAAATCTAAAAATATTTATCAAATAACAGATTAAACAATAATCAAATTTCAATTTATGGGTTGGTTGATACGTAGAACTCATCACGATGAACTCGTACTCATTGTTTGTCTAACCACACATTGGCTCCCTAACGCCAATGACCTTCGATCTGAATCCCTTAGTTTTCTAATGGTTTTTGTAGCTTATCATATTAAAGGCAACGGCAAAAAAACTAGTGCCTACGCCAATTCTCGGGATTAGTTGCCAAGTGGACCCCAGGCTCCCATGAGCCGTGGCAAAATGCCGGGACAACGCGAGGAAGATGATGATGATCATAATAACGGCAACGGCTTTAAGCAATATAGTATCCCATATTTACTTCAAAGTTCGTTGTCTTCGAGATATTTGACATCAAAGTTGAACACGTTTAGGCCAATAAACTGGTTTTCTGGCCATAACTTTTATGTCAATTAATTTAAAATTAAAATCTCTGATACGTACGTTTTTCGAGACGTCAAAGACGAAACTAATGATGTAGATTTCGTATATGTAAGATCCTTCACAGCAATCGAGTTACGAAAAAGTGTATTTTTTAGACAATGTTAAAACAATCATTAATTTATTTCATTCAAAATCGTTTGTTTTATAATTCTATCTGTAGTGCAAATGTTAAAGGAGATACAACTTACATTAGATTACAACTTGTCAAAAATCGATGAAAACCGCGGCCCTCGGGTAGCCCGGCCTTAATGGAGTTACATTTTTAGTATCGTCTATGTGTCTCTATGGTTTATTCTAGGTTTAAATGTGTAGGCGGGCATATAAAACCATTCCTAGTTATCAGACGAGTATACGCGATAAGACCTTGCCAACTCATGTTGTCTAACTATAACGATCTGATGCGGTTTTCAAACCGTCATTGACCGTACTTAAAGTTGTAAACAATGCACAAGTTATTCAAATGTTGTATGTTTGTCCAGTTAGCAACAGTCCAATGTCGACTAACTATTACATGCGTAATGCTGCATTAATTTTTGATGAGATCTGAAATCAAATGGCATTTGCAGCTGTAGCGATTGTGTTGCACTCTGATCTCCTCAATGAAGTTGACCTAAATGATAATAGCAGTTGATCCCGGTTCACATTCAAATAAATCATTGATAATTATGATAAACGCGACAGGATTCAACTGTTACATATTTAAACTGAAACACACCAGAATGGGAATAATTAAAAATTACCGGATAACCGAAACACGTTACCGGTGCTGCTGCTGATGTGGCTGTTTCAAGTAATAATTAATATAAATTTCACACCGTACTAGACCAAAGCTCATAATATATGTATGTAAATTTGATACTCATACTCATTTATTTATAATAATATTTCATATTACACGTCATAATTGAATGTACATAATATATTCAATTCATTCAAATAATCATTATTTAAAGTAAAATAAATAAATAGTTATTCCTCCTAGAATATTATTAGTCTCGTTTGTATACGTATAGTTTTTAAAAGTATTGCTCGATTTTTCGGATATAGTTTTCTTTGTATTTTAGAAGAGATGATCTAGCCTTATTTCAGAGATAGTTTAAGATTTTTTAGAAAATAAAATTCATGCATTGGGACAGGTTGTATGTATTGATCAATGATAGATATAACTCCGTAATAGATGGATACAGTCTAAGGAAAAAACGTGCCTCGAAAATCAAGAAAATTTGATTCTCGTTCAGAGAGCGCTACTAGCTTTGGCCTACTGTCGTATAGATGGCGTTGACGGTTTCGTTTGTTATTTAACAATTTTAACGCATATCAGTGAAAGAACATGGGTCAAAATCATAAAAATAATTAATGCAAATAAAAAAAATCATTTATCCATATTTAAATACATTTTATCGTATTTTAATAAATCTTCATTTTTAGTTTTATAGTGTGTCGACAGATGGCAGTGAATTTACTGGGGTTACAAAATTTACTATGACAGTACCGCTCTAGTATAAGTTACTCTATGGTATTGATGTACTAAATTCCATGCATTGAAAACTATATTTGGGTACTTAAATTGTTTGTGGTTTAAACTTTTTCGTGTATTTCAGATACCTTCGGATAAGCATGTTTTAATAGCAGTAAGACAAACAAACAGTCATAAAATACATATCAAAGACCAAATAGTCAAATACGATAGAAGTCAGAGGGTTTTAAAGTAAGTACTATTTGAATACATATCAATGTTTTTATGATTTATACCTTCTCATATTATGTAGATTTTATTTCTTAGTTAAATAATTTTACGCTCACTTAACATGCATTTATATTTGATAATAAAGTATATTAGTATTTTTGGTGGTATTCTAACTGACCGATTACAATTTCATAATTTCTGATTTGAGATTTTGCTGATGTAAAAATGTAGCTTTACCGCTAATAATTTAAAACGAACACGGGACTTAATCGAGTACAAACTTACGTTTATTTATGGCCTGACGTTTTACGTGACGTTACGTTCGTGGTCACAGGCAGACTGGCGAGGAATTCTATCAACATCTTCTTGCCGCGCGGGTTTTGCGAACTACCCGCACTTGATCTTGATTATTAACTTGTACGCTAGGGTTGTCACTTTGCCTACACACAACACTCACGACGTCCGATGGTATGTGGTGGGATGTTTTTCCCCCTTACATTTGCTAATTACTGGATTCCACGAAGACGAAATCCCCTGTCCCTTATTTTGATGTTTTCTCATTTCAATTGCTTCACGTACTTACCGCTTTGATATCTTTAGCAATTTCTAATATTTACTTAATTTATACCCAAATCGGGTAACGGGTAGTTTGAATTTTGACTATACATAATTGATAATTAATAAGGCAGCGGAACCTATACAAACAAAATGTTAAAGTACACAATAATTTATAAGTAAATAAATAAATATTTGGGGAGAATTTTACACATTTCCTCTTAGCCCCAAACTAAGTGATGATTATACTGTTGACTATTAGGCAACTAGAAGAGTAGTAAAACACTTTATTGTACAAAAAGATACATAAAACAGGAAAAAACACACATCATTTGTACAAAGGCGAACTTATCCCTTTCAGGGATCTCTTCCAGTTGTTAACCTTTGAGAAATTAAGGGAGAATTGGAGAACGGTAGACATCAAAGCTGTACTAAACGACATAAAAACAAAATATTTTAATTTCCTAAAAGATTTCCTAGTATGGGATGAGAAATAAAACAAATATATAAACAGTCATATAATTATATTATATAATACATATACAAAAACTACCTAACCGCGCACATCTTTTAGGTTCCGTCCGAAACTATATAAAGTACATAACTTAAATAGATAAATAAATACATACATACATAGAAAACATTCATAACTCTGGAACAACTATTCGTGATTTGGCTTCAATTTCCAACTTTGTAAATTTCATTGCGAACTGGGACCAATGATTTTTTAGGAATGTATATACTAAATATTATTGTATATGCTCGCTCGCTGCTCGCTATCCGATTCACGTAAACATTGCGAGGAAATCAAACAAATGCTAGTAAAGTTTAGTTTCCGAATTGCATTGGAAAGTTATATGGCAATAGTTTTCGTATGAACTGTTTCCTGGGATTAGGTTGCCATACACCAAAAAAGCGCTTAGATAAAAAGCTCGGTAAAATAATTAATATAATTATTAAATGTTCCGCCGTTGTAATGTTATAATTATGAGTATACAGTGTGTAAATTCAATATGGGTGAATATTTAAACGGTGGCTAGCATAGGACCTAAGAAGTATATTAAGATAAATTTTGCTTAGAAATACAATGAAAATATTAACCATACAAAAAAAATCGGCGCGAAATGTAAAGCAACACAGAAGTAATGAAATACGAGCTTTTTAGAGTAACTCAACGCTTTTTGGCAGATACCTACTATAAAAAAGCTTGTATCTCTTTATGTCATTTTATGTCTCGTAATGCTTACTGCTCGGTAAATTAAAAAAAAAAAGTGACTCCGTGGTCAGAATTAAGTGTAACTTAAAAATACTTCGTTATTAATGATTACACGGATAAATTTTATATATGGTTTAATTTATTTCCCGCATTGGATTTAGTGTATAAATACTCTTTTTTAGAATTTGGGACCAGTGCAATGTTGTCCAGGACTACCTGACAGTGTGGGACGGCCCCACTCGAGAATCTCCCGTTTTGGTAAGACTGTGTGGAGGAGACGCTGTACCTGATATAGTCAGCCGCGGGCCTAACATGCTATTGGAGTTCCATACATCACCATATGACAATCCGTTTCATCCAGTGCCATTGAGCTATTTACCTGGATTTGAACTTGAAGTTCAGGTAAGATCAATATGTCACAAGATGTATTTTATTAAATTCCATTTTTAAATTTTTAATTAATAAGGTACGGTAATAACTTAGAAGATATAACCAAATGGAGATGCCTTATCCGTAATTTTCTCTACAAAACAGTCTGCCGATTTTTGCGGGGGAGGGGAACGTCAAATGTATAAGTAACGTAAAAATAGGAATGTCAGATACTCGTATACGTCAGTCCATACAATATGTATGACCATTTGTCATAACAGAAGGGAACGCCTGTTAATGGCTACTCCGTTTGGTTATATCCTCCAAGGATAATAATCTGAAGAAACTATTTATTTAAATTAAAGGAAATATGTCTATACATATTGATACAAAATATGTTTCTGCTAGATTATGACACATAGTTAAATTAGTAAAATCGTCTATTTTATGCACGTTTAATCAACGTTGTTATGAAAATATGTGTTATCGATGAAAACTAAACACCGAACCGAATTTGTGGCCAAAAAATTTGCTAATCTAAACCACAAAATAATAAAAAACAAGTTAAGCCTACTCTGCACAGACAAATTGCACATTGTACACTCGTTCATCTATAATCCAATCTCCCGCTAACTTATTTCCATTGCCTCATCGTACTCGTTAGTATTCTTCGTGGTTTCAGTTGAAATATTTTTCTTTGTCAGGTGCTGTACGTGGACAAAGATTCACATTCGTACGTGCGTTTAGACGGTCGGTGCCGCTTTGTACTTCGATCCTCAGACAAAACTAGTGGAGTGCTGAGAAATCCTCGACATTCACTGCCGCCGAATACTTCGTGCGTCTACTATTTTCAAGTGAGGATCGTTAGCGTTTCTTACATAGATTTCTGTGCTCCTTTTAATTGGGATTCGAGATAAACCATTTTTTTGTTTTGATCTGGCTTTCTAATTTTGTATAGCTATATTAAAAACAGTATTTTTTAAAGAAAACACCTTTGCCAGACTTATCAACAAAAGGTATAAAAATGTCGAACTAACATATTTTTAGCTACGTGTAGCTTAATTACATCCGCCAAGCAAAACATGTGTGCAATATATTTTTATAAACTTTAGGGTCGACCCAACGAGATCGTGTGGGTATCCTTCGTCAAGTACCATTCAGCAGGCACTGAACCTGCAGGATTTGACCAGCAGAAAGACTGTTCCTCGCAGCTGACCATTTGGGATGGGGCCGCGCCTGATGCTGATCTTGAGAGAAAGGTACTACTTACACTACTACTTACTTACTTACTAATACTAATACTTTTGGGCAATTTTAAAAGAACAAATTTCTGAAACTATTAGAAATCAGAAAAAGGTATTCAGAAGAATATAGTTAGTAAATAATAAACAATATGAATAAAATATTTTGAAATGTTAGTATTTCACTTCACAAAAATGTCACTGAGAAAGCGTAGAACCAAACAAAAAAATGTAATATTAATGCATAGTTCTTTCCGCTACTGTATTAGGTCATTTCATTTAATGCATATCCACAAAAGCCAGCAAGTTTTGACAAACAAATAATATACGACACTGGATGTATTAAAATGGTTCATTCGTGTTTTTTAATTCCGTTTAACAAATGTTTTTATACTATATTTAATAGTTCCTAGCTCTTACTTCATATCTCTCGCAATTTAAGGAATTTTTGTAGTTAAAATTTTATTCGACGCTCATTATTTATACATGATATGGTACATACTTTTGGGCAATTTCAATTGCATATTCGTCCTTCAATAAATTTTTCATCGAGCTGCATAGTTTATAAAGTAATTTACGGAACTATTTATTATAACAGCATCTCAACTATGAAAAATATTTCACAATCAATTTCGCAAAGAGGTTAAAAACTTTTAAAAATAAAAACAGCAATCAAGTACACTTCGCTTCAACTTTCATAGCCACAGTACCTTCTTCGTAGTTCGCAGAACTTTATTAAAAGTTTAATTTAAAAAGATTCTTCCCTACTTTTTAATGTTTCTGATTTAAAATGCTTTTTTTACTGTGACCTACTATGATAAACTTGAACTGCAAATAGATAAAGTCCGTTGAATATGATTCTGTTTTCTTGTATTTAGTTTTCTTAGTGTCTTACACTATTCTCACTCTAAATACTGAAGTTTTCGTTCCAAGGTACAAAGCAAAGAAAATTTAACTATCATGTGAAGAATTACTGTTTCATATTACTTATTCAAAATACATTTATAACTAGTTTTAAAAGTTCAAGTAGGTAAAAAGCAGATACCTACCAGATTATAAAGAGAGAAATACGAGTATTATGTGAATCTACATGTATGGGATCGAAAAGAATATCACAAAGCAAAACTTTAAATAGGAAAAGAATCATTTTTATTTATCTACACTTGCTCAATAAACGTATCCTAGATTTAAATTCTTTATCCCACATAAACTTTTACGAAGCACAAATATTAACCAATGTAAAAAGTTTTCCAACGTGTAGGGTAATGAAATGTGGATTAACTTAAGCGTAGAAGCGGAACTTTCGCACTGCGGAAGACTAAATGCCATGGATACAAATACAGATGTGATATAAAATTGGGTAGCGTTCTCACCGCCTTTATTCGTACCATTTCACTTTGCCAACTACCTCCCCACTTGACGTCGGGAGCCAAACATTAATTTTCTTTAATGTGTCTGAGCACTTTTACCGACTCCTCTACCAACTGCAGTGCGGTGTTTCGTTTCATTCATTTGCTATTCCTCTGGCTGCATTAAGAATAGATAAACGGCTTTGAGTCAAGTCATTTACTTGGTAGTTTAATAAGAAAAAGTTTTTCGCGTCGTAAATAACTCACTGGAGCGTTACTTCGTTTTTAAGTCTATTAAGATGGTTACGAGTACAGTTTCGTTCAGCATTTCATGCATTAAGGTAATAATAATGTACGCAGCAATGTGGCAGAAAGAAACAGAGCCACAGCGTATTTAAAGAGCAGTTAGCTGGGAGTCCCTACGACTGTAATTATTGCTTGACTTTTAGCTTTTTTGCGGACTTGACACATTAAATGCGCAAACTTTTAATAGCATTATTGTCATTAACGATAGGATAGGGTTTTTGACTTTAAGGAAGTGTGCCTTTTAACCTACCTAATCAAGAGCTTCATACTTTATTAAACGTTAAACAAGCCTAACACATCTGAAATGATATTGTATACCTAACATTTCTTACCCAGCTATATTATGATAATAATAATATCCAGCTGGGTTTTTGCAATACCTTTTTATGCTTACCATCTTAATCAGCCGCTCATATCAATTTAATTCCTAATCAATAAAATGTTGTTAAAGTTTCCTACAATACAAGACGCGATTCAAAAGCCCTCTCCGTGCTAATATGATTTATTTCCACAGCTGGACATGGCGGACAAGCGTTCATTGCTGGGGTCGTTCTGTCGCGAGGAGTCGCCACGACTTTGCGACCACGCTCTTTTATCAAACGCAACACGGGCAACGCGGCCTTGTGCGCCGTCGGAAAGCTACATCACTACAGGCCCGGCACTTACGATTCTGCAGGTAATTATTTAAGCTGAAACAATAAACTGTTCATGCAGCGTGCGTCATGTTTGACTATTTGTTATATAATATTATTGGCTAGTGCGTTAATAAAAAACATTCTAGATATTACTAACTTTTTAGACACAAATTTTTTCACTCAGATTTTAGGAGTTTATTAAAGTATACGTACTCCTTAAGAATGTATTACCATTTATAAACACGGGGTATGAAAATTTATGGGGAGTAATATCAAACGTTACGTTACTTACGTTATGTTTCGTTTGTAACTTATGGAAACGCTGCATGGAAACACTTTATTTATTAAATGTCAACAAATAACAATGGTATATTTGCGGAGTTTTGATATTAAATTTTATAATGTATTAATCCTTCGTAAGGAGTAAACTCCAGTCATGCGTCGGAGCTAACACACACTGTTTTAGTATTCTTTGAGATAACTAATAAAATAGAAAATTAATTTTCGATGTCACACGCTTGTACATAATAAAATACAAATGAGTCATGACAATACTTTGTAGTGAAAGAGTTTAACTAATAACAATACAAACAAACCTATTGTGGCGTCGCTAACTATGTACCCATAGAAATTGCCAACACTGAAGTTCGACGATTGACAAAGAAAGTATGAAGTACATCGTCAAAAATATGTTTAAATTTTTCGCCTTATTGCAACAGACTCAGGTGCAAAAGTGCAAACATCAAGTATGTTTGATGTATTTGATGTCGCATAATACTAATGGAAAATACTTAACGATGTGACTCCTTAGTAGTTACCTAAGTATTATTAAAAAAAATTGTAACTACAGCGTAGGTATAATACATTAGATTCTAATAAGGTAATAAGACATACAAATCGTACTAAGTAATACAGGGTGTCTTAAAGCAAATATAACTGTCTAGTTTTAAGGAAATAAAACACCGGAACATCGCTTACACGTTCACACTACGGTTTCTTATTAGGTATCTAGTAGTGTTCCTTGTTAATTGTAAGACATACCAAATGAATAGTTTCAATTTACGCCTCGCAGCTTCTTGTTTGTTACGAGATAATTATTTCTTAACAGTATATTGCTTGCCGCGCACATGCTGACTTTACCTAGCTTCCTTTTGCAAGTTCAATGCAAAATGCGCTTGGAAATATTCCCGCCTATTGTCAGCGGAAGACTGGGTAGGAGTAATGCTAATTGGTGTAGATTATAGTAAATTATGCTGGGAAGCTGTGGTGAAAATAATACGAGTAAGCAGTATAATTTTTCGGCTACAAATAATGACGAGGCGCAATTAGATAGGTAAAATTAGCACAATTTAGTCTGCACGTTATCCCAAGCAATTTAGCTATAAGAATAAGGTATGTAACTTAAAACAGGATCTCCTGTTTAAAAAAACTACTGTGTATACTTCATTTATAGATTCCTAAACCTTTTTGAGCCTCCTCCTATATTAATAATAAATTACCCAGGGTTTATAGTTTGTATTACTACCAAAGTAATTTTATTTTAAGCAGAATGAAGTCAAACAAGAGCCTAAATTGAAACCAATTTTATACTGTTTCGCACGTCTACACGTCTCTGTAGCATCGAATCTGAGTAAATAACAGATATGCTAGAAGTGATATTTATAGCTCTGATTGAATGTTTATGAGACAATCCTTTTACACTAAAGAACTCAGACTATGATGAGCAGGTATCGTTTAGAGCATATAAGCTCGGAGTGCTTCATGCAAGTTACTAGCTCAGGTCCAAAGGGTATTTAGCTAGATGTTTCCATGAAACATTGACCTGGAACATAGATAAGTCACGCGCGCGCAAAGCATTGCATTTGCCATTGTGAATAATGCAAGCACGTGCTCCACTCCGGGCGTGATAGAATGCTCCAGTGTTGTCGCGTTATTGCGCGAAACACTGTAAGGAGCTCAAGTGTACGTACATTCCGAAACATTCCCTTAGACATTTCAAATGCAAATCAGATTCGGTGAGGCATAAGAACAAAGGCTTGATTTAAATTTGTTATGTAGCATTTATATGTGCCTATTCGAATTGAATTTTGGAAGTAGGTAAATTGTTGTCGAACAATAATAATTTTAATTAAATAAGTTTGACTGCAGAATAAACCATTAAACATGACTTGTTTATATTAGAGGCAGAAAAATTGCACAAATACTTGTTCACACAAGTATTTTAAAGGATCCTCCGCTTCGTTCAGTGGTCGAATTAAAATGAAAAGCGTTTTAATTGGCTGCATAGAGCCGGGCAGGGGCTGAATGAGTTGATATGCTCACGCTGGTATGGAGTAAAGAGCAATCATATTTACAGTCGCATGACTGGCTTACGTTGCTCTTATCTATAATAATTAAATAACTAATATTAGTATTAGTATTCTGCAAAAGTGCATTTCGAATACACGAAAGCCCGAGTTAATGTAGGAAACCTGGGCTTAAGCAAGTTGTTAAAGTCACAAGTTGAGAACTGCTTTATTATTCAATATTAAATTCAACAAAGGACTGAGGCAAGTTCCTTAACTAAATATTTGAAGTTTTACTACACCGCGTCGCCTTGTGTCATGTTTAAATCGACCTTGGTAGTCGCATGACTGGCTTACGTTGCTCTTATCTATAATAATTAAATAACAAATATTAGTTTTAGTATTCTGCGAAAGTGAATTTCGAATACACGAAAGCCCGAGTTAACGGGACGGACATTTGCATATCGTGTATCGAACACTTTGTCATTGAATTACATAATACGGCACTGTCGAGCGGAGTACCTAATCATCTCTTTTCCCTCAGGAACTCCGTCAAGGATCGGCGTTGTACCCCGTCTCGTTTCTACTCCGGTATGAATTCGTGGATGTGAGCGAGCAAGGGCAGCCGTTGGTCGATTCTCAGTCAGCCTGCGACAGAATTTTCAAATCCGCTCAGACTTATTCGGGAAGATTTCAATCTCCGAGAGCTATTTTCTATTACGGGCGAGGCGGTGCACAGAATCTCACTTGTATCTTAAGGTAATTTAAATATTAATAACAAATAATATTAACACGTATACGTACACGTAACACAGAACATAATATATTTACATAAAATTTTGTTTACAGATTTGAAGCAAAGCCCGGAGAAAGAATACAATTAACCTTTACTAGTAGTTACTTCGGGAACAAACAATGTAGTACATACAAAGACTCCCGGGCAGGCCGCTGGAAATGTGATAGGCCTGCGAAAAGAATAATTGGAGGCGAAGGCTTCGCTCAGATTATTATTACCGAATATCCTTGGGAAGGAGTGCCTATTCAAAGGGATTGTCTGTGTACAAATCGATCTGAACCCTTAACTATTCATACTTTGACTGCTCCAGTTGTAGAAATCAACTTTACTGTGACAATGATGAATATCACAGAAGATTACGACGATTTTACTTTTGAGGGTGAATACAAATTTATTCCTAGTGGACCTGGCGATGAAACAGTATGTTCATCTGGCTGGGGGGAAAGAAAGTTAAGAGGAAGCAGTGGAGAAATAAGATTATTCGATAAAAGACAAACTCCATCAGCGCCAGAAATAGTTGGGGATAGGCACGTTATATCAGAAAGTGTCAGAGCAGAAGTATCATGTGTTCATAGGCCTTGGCTAATAGAACCAGGTGGAGATGAAGTGACTCCTATACAAGGGAGATATTTATACGTAAAAGTACCAGGGTTTGAGGTGACGACAGCCAAGTCATTTTGTCGTACTCCTAATAGACTTTATATTTATGAGGCCCGAGACACTTCGCAACCGCGCGAAGTGTGTCCCGATGGGCCGAACTTCATTGAAATGTTTTCACCTGGATGGAAGTCAGCTCAAACGCCTTTGGAAACATCGCTGAAACCACATGCCCGAAGCTATGTTATTGATTTTCTGCAACATGAGCCAGCAGATTATTCAATTAAATGGATAGAGGTCATGAAACAGCCATTATTCGAGCACGATCCCGATTCAAATATTATGCCTAGTTCTGTCACATTGGATTGCCGATACAAGTATGTATAAAATATTCTACCAATCTTTGTATTTTAGTTTTACTACGTTTATATGGTAATTATTATAAAACTTTTCTATTCTTTGCAGCTGTCCCGAGCTCAACGCTTGCATTCCTTCAACTTTATGGTGCGATGGTAGTCCTCACTGTCCATCAGGGTACGACGAAGATGATTCAAACTGTTCATTCCGCATATCCTTGCCGCCACCGTACATAGCCGCGGCCGCCGGCGTCGGTCTTCTGCTTTGTGCTATCACAGTAGCATTATGTGCATGCCGGAGGCGTCGAAGAAAAGACAAAGAGTTTAAAGCTCGGTTAGACGGCGCGTTGCCTCCAGAAGAAAGACCTTACGATCGCGCTAAAACCAACGGCGTTCCTGAAGCTACGCGGCAATACGCGACAGTGCAGAAATACGCGACTATAGATAAGTATAGCTTGAGTCAAAAGTATTGTGCGGGGTTGAACGACGCGAGATATTATGACGAGGTAGCACAACGGGATAAGCTTGCAGATACAAGGTACGCTAGTTTAGGTCGCGCCGGGCGAGGCATGCGTGTCGACAACGCGAGAGGCGACGGCGGCACGGGCTCGAGGCGGGCCATGCCCGATCTGGGGTATCCCGATCTCAAGGATGGCTTTTGTTGACCCTCTCCGGATCTAATAGAAACTACTGTATAGTACGAATACCAGATTTTGTTTAGAAAATAATTGTGTTTGTGTAAAATTAGAGTGAAGACTGATTTTACATTTTGGCCAAAGTGCCTCTTTAATACTTGGCGAAACTTTAAAGAAATTTGATCACTAGTACTATTGGAATCCCCTAAAACAAGATACTGTTTTTTTTACATTTATGACAGGTAATCTATTTGTATAGTTCTAGTGATGTAATGATATTAATAAAGTGTAAATAATCCGTGTAATAAACTGATTGCCATAACATTGTGTTACTTAGCCGACATGTTTCACATGTCAGTTATATAGTAGTAATAATTAATCGTGCAATAGAATTAATAAATAAATTTCACTAGAATTCCTGAAATCTTAAAAACTGTTATTTATTTTAATTTGAACATCATATAGAATTGTATACCCAAATAACATATCTAAATGTATATAAAAAGCTTGACAATACAATTTTAAGATACAATTTAAACACTGTATTGTATGGAAAAGTAACTAGGCATGTCAGAGAAAAATGAGTGAAAGAATATCGTGTGTAAAATAACAAAAAAGTAATTTGATATTTAACATGGAACATTCTAAAATATAATCACGTCATAACTTTTTACCTTGAACCGAGATAACGTTCATCATTTGAAAATGTCATTATTCTCTGTTTGACCCTCTAACGTTAAACAATTTTTGACAATCTTTTGTTTCAGTATTATAGTTTTTGGAATAGTAATTTTAAATTTTCTTTTCCTATCTCCAAAAAAAGGAAATTGTAAGTCTGTAAAAACTTTTCAATACTTGAGTAAATATACAGATATTTTATTTTTCTCCTTTTTAAAAATAATTTTATAGTTAAACTATGATTGGGGTACTTTGTGCAGAATTTTGTTTTAGAATAAAACTCGAATGGTTAATATCTCTAAATGCATTCCAAGTACCTTTTACCATTAACCATTACATAAAAAAACAGGATATGGCAAAAACACAAGAAAAGTCGATAAAGTAACCCCAGTCTAGGATATTTAAATAGGACCTGCAGAGCTTACTCAATAGCAGAATCAAATGCAATCCATACAAATGAATGTTACCTTTCGTTATACACTTATGGGTTAAATAAGCATAGAGCCAACGACTATCAATAAGTCAATATCTTTCAGATTATTATTTTGTGAATATCTTCGCTGCGTGAATGCAAATAAGCTTTAGAACTCGTGTATAGTAAATAATGATCACTTTTTATTGCTTTTATTAAATCATTTTGGCTTGATGAAACAAAATCGTTAATTTACGAAACTTTTGATTTAGTGCCACACCCACCACAAAATAAATAATAGTACTTTGTACAGAAGGTTCGCAAGCCCGAGCAGGCGTCTATTCAGTAGCGGTGCGCGGCAACTACTACTGCTAGACACCAAAATTGGTGTTAGCCGCATGTACTTGTAGCGACACGGCGAAATCGCGGAGTGAGCCACGCCTGGACACACAAAGGCTGTATTTTATGTCCAGTATTTTTTAAACTGCTATTATTCTCTCCCTGCCGGGGTTTTCCCGAGGGGCTACAGTATGGGGTTCTTCAAAAAAGGAGTGTACAGGTTTTTAAAGGGTCGGCAACGCGCGTGTAATATCTCCGGTGTTGCAGGCGTTCATAGGCTACGGTAACTGCTTACCATCAGGCGGGCCGTATGCTTGATTGCCACCGACGTGGTATAAAAAAAAAAAAAAAAATCCGTTATCATTTATTACGGCCATTGTTTGAACAGAAAATAAATGTTACTAACTCATACACAAGAATTGTTACTCAGATATTTGGATAGCATCACAGAAGTGACTGTGTTGTTACTGTAATAAATAAAATATAAAATGAAATGTGATATAGAATGTAAAAATGTTAGTTAAGCGTTCACAAACTGTATAACTTAATGTTAAGATAAATATTTTCCAGTGTACAATATAGTGGTAAAATTAAGTACCTATAACAAAACAATTGTGAATAAATTATCGACTAAGATTTTTAAAAGTCTGTACTTACTTCACGGTAAAAGGAAAATTAAAGTCATTTCTAAAAATTACAAGAAAGGTTTTTTTTAAATACCTGGCCTTATATATATATTACGCCTGAATTAGAGTAAAAGAGAAAGGTGCCCGCAATTGGTTTTGTTATAAAAATACAGAAAGATAAACTGTAAATTTATTGCGTTTTCATTATGGATAATGAAATAATATTTTAAAAAAGGGAGTAAGTTTACTAAATTATCAGCAAGTAAAATATTTAAGTTCAATATTTGTTCGATATCAATTATTTATATTACACTCACTACCTTTTTCATAGAACAAGTCTTAGCATATCAAAATAATGTAGGTACTAATTAATTGTCAAAGAATCTGTGAAAATTTTAAAGCCTTGGTAATAAAACACAAAAGAGAATAAGTTATGGAAAAAAAAAGTTTGTTCATGACAATGACATATTTTTATTTAGTACACAAAAAATGGGGGTCATTAAACTGCCGGCAGAGGGGTGGAATACACCCACCGACGAAACCTCATATTTGTACATTGTGTTTTACCACAATATTATCTTTATTTCGCTTGACAAAAGGTAGGTTTTACATTAGCTGAAAAAGTGAGATACGAGATTAGTGAAATATTAAATTTTTATTTTTCTTTCTCGCGTACCTATATTAAGGCACCATAGGAAAAGCCACAGTTGAATAATGGATATACCATTTAGCGATTATATGGAGATATATTATGCAGTAAGTACGAATACAATTTAAATAGACACTTACGTAGTGATGCAAACGGAGTTTCGTTCTCATTTTAAAACAACGGGTTGGATTGTAATGAAACTTTGCACATACAATGACATGAAGTATATCTAGGTCTGTAATTAGTTTATATAGCTCTGGTATATAAAACAAACGAAATATAACAAAAATAAGTTTCGTATGAAAAACTTAAATTCACTGTATTTTTTTAACTACAAGTATTGTATCTGAACCTACATAAATTAATTACAGACCTAGATATACCTTATTATATTGTAAGTACAAAGTTTCAGAGCAATCTAGCTAGTCGTTTTAAAATGAGAGCGTAACTACGTTTGTATGAAGAACCGAGTTAGCGCTCTTAATGGATTTTCGTAAATGTTATCGCTCTGGACTGAAATTAATTTTTAGGCATTTGTAAGGCATGACATGATTTCTTAATATCCATTCCCTCAATAAAACAGCTTCCGGGGTCCTAGATATCCCGGTTTCGATTCCCAACTAGTAGTGCGGGTTGGAAATCCTTGGATGCAGTTTTTCATTTCTGAGACCGAATATCTCCAAGATTTCTTATACTTAGGTGGTTTCTGTTTTCCCCTTACCACACACCGTTTGGATTACTCACAATATACTATGCCTTTTCTTATATATTGCAGGCTGGAGTGAAACCTTATCCTTTGAATAAAGGTTTATTTGTACAGTAGCTGACTAAATAATCCTTGTTCAGATTTCTCTGCAAGATCGAATTAGAAATATGAACATCAGCAAAGGAGTAAAGGTTACTAAGAAAGTTGCCAAAATAGAAGCCGAAATAGAAGAAGTAGTAGGTGGGGCACATTTCACATAGAATAGATTTCGCTGAGGCCGAAGGTTCTTAAGTTCAACCGTTAATTGAGAGACGGAGAAAGAGAAGACCTTCCACAAGGTAGACCAATGCTCTGGTCAAAATTTCAGATAACCATTGAATAAGAGGAGTGCAGAGGTCCTAGGATTTTTTCTAACAGACGACGTTTTAAAGCAGATGTTATAATAACGATAGAACTATAAAGCAGGTATAACGCTGAATGGCTAAGGATATTTGTTGGACCAGGTAAGATCCAGCACGGGAGTCACAGCCTCTGTCCCTCAACCGACGCCCGATCTCCCTGACCAGCTTTTTGGCCTCGGCGCACCATGGCCCAGCCGTTTCGACAACAACCGGAATGAAGTCATACACTGGTCCAAGGTTGGCGTATTTGCTGTGTTTGACCTTAGCAGCGGCCTCAGCCGCTGCACCTGCCTTTTTAATTGTGTGGCCGACATGAGAGGCAACGTGCACACACATGTGACATCCCACAGCAGACTCCGGCCTTTTGCCCACGTGGCAACGCAGCTGGCATATTTGGAACATTTGGGCCAGGTAGGGAACAGTTCGGGACTTAAAAGGAAATTTTTGACGGGACTAGTTTGTTATTATTACGTTTTTATATACTAAGTGTAATGTAAGTTTAGGTTTACTAGGTTAGTTTTAATTTTATAATATTGTAATTTTATTTATTATAATACATTTTATTGAAATATAATAGATATATTTAATTTTTTAATATTTGTTTAAGTAATATTCAAGTAAAAGGTATGAAATTGTTATCACATTTCTGTATCTTTCCTGATAATGTTTCTCTCAAGCTACGAAGGCAAAGCTTTAATTAGTTCATCGTATAATTCGGTTTGGGCCGTGGACGTTACGCGTTAAGTTGACAGGCTAATGCGCCCTGAGTATAATCTCATTATTTGACAACACCTACCAATTAGCGTAGGTACGTGACCAGCCGGTACATGTTATGCATATTAGTGGTAGTAAACCGTCGCATAATCAGTTCAATAACAACTAAGTATTTTGAACGTTCTAAACTCTCGTGAAATCAGAAATTCCTATCTTCATCATCATAATATCTGAATAAGTCGAACATGCGCAATGACAAATTTTATATAGTAGAGAATGAAGTTTCAAAACAATACAAATAATTTTAACCTTTTTTACCTAGTTAAAAAACATATAGCCTTACTTTGATATTAGAAACGAATCGCACTATGATTTCACATGATACATTTTTTTTCTAATATTTGCCAGTGCCATCAAATTGATGGATTTGATAGACACGATACGGATTCCGGGCTTAATCGACTGAGTGCACGTTCATAGCTATCTATTGATTGACGTCGGCGACAGAATATTATATCTTTAGTGGGGCATAAGTAATTAAGGTTATTTATTAGGCATAAATGAATGACCTACTACGTAATAACATGTTAGTATCTAGACACGAACCATTTCGAGCTACTTTTGACCCCTTTACAACTTGAAACCTATTAAACCTACACATATGAAATTTGGCACATCTTTTCAAGCCCCTCAGTTTGTCTAGAATACAAAATTTCATAAACGTAGCTCAAACAGTTATTCAAAAATTTACGTTTAAAACCGGCATTTTTGTGACTGATTGACTTATAGATCAAAAACCTAACCTACTTCCAGATAACCTAGAAACTTGATATTTGGCTTCAAGGTAGACTATTAGGTGTACAAAGAAGAAAAATCTGAAATCTGAAAATTATTGATAATTTGATTATAATAAAAATATATTGATAATTCTTAGATTAATTAAGGCTTATAGACCAAAAACCTAAGCCACTTCTGGATGACCTAGAAACTTGATATTTGGCACCAACGTAGACTAGGCGTATATGTTACCGGCAACTTGATAAGTCCGGTCACTATGAATAATGACCGGTCTGTATGCATGCCCGCATCAAATGGGTAATGTAATTAAAACTGAATGATTAATCACTTTGACCGGTCAGTATGGATAATGACCACCCTACCTTGGGCAATGTGATAAAACAGATGAGCTGTAGTGTAGGTTTAGTTTAATTAAATAAAATAAATAAAAATATATATTTATTTTTGTTTAGGTAAGAAAGAACTGCAACCCCGCACATAAAGGATCTACTTACAGAAACGTAGGTTTAGGTTAAGTTGAAACTGCAACCCCACACAGAAATAAACTGCTTCCACCACGGCGCGACCGAATTTATCATATTGCCCGGCTAGAAAGTAGGGAAGTATTCATACTGCCCGGTCCAATTGATTTAATTCAAGCCATCTGAAACCTTGATTTATTGATGACCACGGGTCGTCGGGCATTATTAATATGGAGCTGCCAAAGTAATAAATTTATCACTTTAGCCGACGCTCTTGGGCAATATTCATAATGACCGGTCATTGTTTATACTGCCGGTTAATCAAGTTGCCCGTAACGTATACAAAGGAAAAAATCGGACACCTGAAATTTTTTGATAATTGATCGAAAGTAAGCGAGAGGGTTTTCTTTCCAGCCTGGGCAAAACTCCTTTCGTACCTATCTCCAGATGTTCTCATCTAGAGGTCGCATTTTACAAATTATGAATACTATTATTTAATTTTCAGTATGTAAGTAACGGAACGTTGTATTATATTTGTATCAGGGGTCGGAAACCGGTATTTGCTCCATACAAAAATACCGGTATTATTACGTTCTTTTGTTTATAATTTCATTTTTAATGGGACGTTTTAATAATGCAAAATTGTTTCTTAAATACATGATTCAGTCCTACGTAATTAGCATAAAATAATTCAAAATATTGGGCTATCTCGGGGTTTTTTAAAAATACCGGTTCCGAGCCCTGATTTTATAGATATTTTTTCATTTATATCTTCTTTCTAACAAGAACCTATAGGTAACATGTATATTTCATCACGTACACATATGTACATGCGTTGTTGTTGCAAATTACAAATGAGTTAAATGACCATCAATAACGCTTGCCTGTTCTGTATATTTCTTCCCCAAGAAAAATACCTAATATCACTCAGTATAAAAATGATGTTTTAAGATAGTATATTATATATACTGGATTTTTTGCAAATGTTTACAAATTATATATAAATTATGCCTCAAAGAAGCTTCGAGGCATATTTTTTATACACAGTACTGTTTGGTGACAGGCGCTTTTGTCCGAGACATTCAGAGTAATTTTATTCTCTGTAGCCTTTGTGGAAAAAATATTGGCCTTACTTTTACGCAGCGTGAAAAAAAAAGTTGTGTATTATATTTAAATAATTGGCTTAATTGTCAAGAGAGAAATAATAGCAATATTTTATAAAACCGTGCAATTTTTAGTGGCTTTGATTCCGTAGTTTTGCTATTACTCTTGGCAATTATGCGGTAGATTTGAGCTACTTGCTCGTATATAATAAAATACTCAATTTTATTTTAAATAGTATATTATATTTTAAATAGTAACTATGTAAGATGTAGACCTGGCAAGTCTAGATTTGTACAAAACTTTAAAAATTAATGAAAAAAATTGATTCGACAAAAAACTAATATTTTGTCTAAAAATTTCACGATAATCGGCTAACGTGTGGTATGTAGACCTACTCGGATAGTAATTTCTTGTTATCAACTTGTTATGGATATGGTCATTCAGTCGTTAACACTTAAATTTCTGGTTGAAAAAATTGCAACATTGACAGCTGACATCAGATCATATCCATAACAAATTGATATCAAGTAAGTACTATCCTGTAGAAGAGAACAGCCGGACAGACAACAATTCGAAAGCATTTTTGTACAAGTTTAACGGAGTTTTCGCGTTCGCTCGGTAAATTAAAAAAAAAATTTTTGGTTTTTTACTTTAAAGATGTTGAAGCGGTATGCGAAAATCAGACCTTCATCATTGACTTATATATTACACAGCTCGTAAACCACACCAGCTCGTAAAGTTTTTCTATATTTATCAAATACTGATGAGAAAGTTGCATTTTATTCACAAGAGTAGTAAAGTAAGTTGACGCATATTTTGAGGTAGTTCCTCAATTTGGCTGGTAGAATTGACTATTAAACGATGATTTTGAATGATAAATATTGAATAGTGTTTTTTTTTCGATTTGTAATGTTATGCAGTTAGTAGTTAGGTCGCGTTGGTGTGGTGAATATTGTCGTGTTTCACTCGGCAGCAAAGTTTGTTTAACCCTCGTGCCGTAAAACCCTCGCAACGCTCAATATTCCACTTTTTGAAACACTCGCTACGCCCGTGGTTCAATTTGGGAAACTTTCGCTTGCTCGGGTATTAAGTAATATTAGTACGAGGGATTAAACAGCAACGTTGCCGCTTTGTATTTAAAACGAATAACCAGATGTATTTAAGACTATTAAGATATAAATAGCCCTATCGGGTTTTGAATTCCGGATCTCCAGGTTTAATAACGAAACTTCCGTTTGACACAGACATATTAGAATCTTCAGCTTTGGGACCTTCAGCTCTGTCGGTCAGGTCACCAACTAGACTAAAGAGGTTAGTTGACAATTATCCAACCAGCAAGTACCCAGTAAGAATGACCCATTGCATGTTCAAAGTTCTTGCATAGATAGAACTGAAAACAAACACCGTCACAATGGAATTCATTGCTACAATACGGCCCAAGCGGAAATTAATGGACCGCATTGCATAAATTCGGTAATGCTTGTAATTAACGCAATATTACGAACGGAATAATACGTTCGTGTCGGAATATTCATTAACCTGAAACATCAAAGGGATGTTGTGCAACTGATCGTGTAAATCGTTTTTAATGCTTTGCATATGGTTCTTTTAACTGCATAATTAATATTATGATTTCTACATATGTCACTTAAAAAATTAACCAATAACCAACAAAGAATTTTTTTTGGGTAGATAGTATTTAAATGCAATTATGGAAAAAGAAATATCCCAAATATCGAATTTAAACTGTCGTGAAAAATACTAACATTAAATAATTACATGGTTTAGACTCACTTATTTTAACATCGAAACATGTCGCGCTAGTGACTAAAACAAGTGTCTGAACCGTGTAATTTTATTATTTAATATCCCAAATGTATTTAGGTAACATTATTTTCATAAAATTTGATTAATATACCTACTGAGCAATAAGCCAAGAGTGATACACTGATTTAAACTTTCACGATTCTTACTCTAGCCAAGAGTGATGTCAATTATATTAAATTTAGTATATAAATTTAGTAAAACTCTAGGACAAAAGCTCCCAACTTTGGTCCAAAATTAACTCAAATACTATCAAAATATTTAGATCAGTACGGTTTCACTCACTCGTGCCTGAAGAAGGACTCCCAAAGAATCCGGAACATGTCGCCAAAAGCGACTAAAAATAATAGTGAGTGAAACCGTACTGATCTAAATACTTTGAAATATGTCTCACGATAGTTTAAGTTCAAATAATATCTTCGTTCAAGTGTGATTGTTATTTGAATGTCGTGGTGTGGTTCTATGGTAAGATATTTTCATAAGTGTAAGAAAAATCTCATACAAAATCAAAAATAATATTTATATTTATTCATGTACCTGCTATTGTTGCAGTACTGGACTGCAGTTAGGTGGTCTTACGGCAGTGTATTTAAGATTAATTAAAGTTAAAGAAGAAACTTCTAAAGAAAAATAATCCCCATATTTACCCGACAGTGCAACGCAAAGGAAGAGAGCACAACGAGGGTGTGGAGTGTTAGGGTCGGCAACTCGCATGTAACTCCTCTGGAGTTGCAGGTGTACATAGGCTACGGAGACGGAGACTGCTTAACATCAGGCGGGCCGTATGCTTATTTGCCACCGACGCAGTATAAAAATGTATATATATTTAAATCGATTTTTCTTATTTATTTTACGAGTGTGTAGGCTATGAACGTACGAAATATAAAATATGGTATCAATTTGACGTAACCGAAAAAAAATTAAATCGACATACTACGAGTATATCAAGGGTGGTATCAATTTGTAGGAATTTGTTTCATCGATAGGTTTCATTAATCGCTTTAAATTTTGAATGACCATTGAGATTTATAGATAACGATTTACAGTCCAGCTATCGCTGTCGGGTTTATTTTATTTTAATTTTGTTTACGCATATATCTAGTAGTTCGTACTCTAGTTAATGCTTTTAACTAAACAAATTATCCAAAAATGTGTACAAAAACAAGGTCAGATTTGAGCATTATCTGAAAGCCATCACATTTCTTATTGGCGCAGTCAGGCAGGATCGTCCTAGCAGCTCTTTCGCCAACAAGAAGTTATCGGAGCGTTATATGAACTTACAAGTAAATGTGGCATGTGTTTAACCAGGGTCATAATTTCGGCGTTACGACCGTCTACGTGAGAGAGATAAGTCGAAGTTTTTGGGGAGTAAGGTATTCCTGGTTTATCGCAAGCACGTTGGAAGAAATTTTAATAAATGTGGTATATAGTTAACGAAAGATTTATTAGCCCGAGCGGTTCCGTGTTGCGTGCGCTTTGGTCGATTAAATTCATTGATTTATAAATCGATGGTCTTATTACGTCTTTAATATCTTTACCAGGCTTGTCCATTAATGTTAGTGCGTGCTAACGTGAGTTAGAAAGTAAGTACCTAAATTTACTTTTAGGTCTCTTATTGCATTGAACACTAAGTTTTTTATTGCCCTTAAATACCCATTATTCATGTTCTATTTACGTTATTTTATTTTATGCCCTTGTTAATGGTAAACAATTTTGTTTGCTGTGATAAAATATGAACACGTTTATAAGGTTTGTTACGAGGATAAATAAAATTAATCAATTGGTGCCACTAAATATTTCATGAAATTACAAATTAAATTTATCATTAGCAAGTGTAGGCTTAGGAAATCTCATAATAGATAAGTAAAATATGTCAATTAACGTCATAACTTTACTGAAGTAGGATAGAAGAGAAAGTGACATAATTACGTCGTAACTTTTTGGGAGAAGCCCCCATCCAACCGCTGTACTGTCTATAAATAATTCAAATGTAAATCGATTCGTCGCCGAAAAGGGTGAAATAATGATGTCCCTTTCTTCAATCACAAAGGCTACCTTCAAGTACTTTTTTGGGGGTGGATGGATTAATTTACAAATCGTACTCAATTTCTTAATAAATGCATAGGATGAAACACATGTAGAAAAATGTGTGAAAAAGCAAAGGCGGATTTTAAGACAAATTCAAAGTAGGCAATTATTTGATCCATTGGTGAATTGAAGAATAATGTTTTTTGTAAATGTTTAAAAAGTTTTTTTTATTATTCACCTTTTATCTAGTAATATAGTGACTGCTCAACTAGGGAAACAAAACAAATAATTTTAATGAAATGTTTTGATTTGTTTTTTTTTTTTCACCTCGGCCACCGGTGGACTTGCGGCGTGATTCGGGACATGAATTATGGTTGGAGAGCCGGCAGTAAAGTTTCGAACCAACGTGATACCGCGACGAGATGCACAATGGTTTCCCATAAAACTGATGCTAAGTCCGAATTTGATAGTCTGCCACGGCTGAACTAGCCGAAAGTACAAAAAAAATAGCCACTTCCGGTGCGAAAAAGGGGGGGTCATTTAACCCATCTGATACTGCAATAAAAGCTATGGCATCAGTTAGAAATTTACTGGTAGATACAGAAAAGCGAAATCTGCCAGTATGATTCCTGCCGGAAGTGCTTGGCATACGCTCTCAAAGGTGACCATCAGGACCCCTAAATTAACCCATCTGATACCAGCATGAAACCAATTCCAGTCGGTAGATATGAACCTTCTCTTCACGAATATATAAGTCTGCCAGGGCGCTTTCAGCCGAAACACCTTGACATACGAGATTATGTGGCGCAACATCCGTGGTACCCGTATAACCCGTATTTTGGAATTGTACATATTACGGACATTTCAAATACTGCAGGCTTATTAATTTATTACTCTATGCTTATATTTGTATATTATTACGTTATTAATAACACATATTTATAATAAATTAAGTTAAAATAAATTAAATAATGTGATTAATATGATTAATAGTCATTGAATTAGCTATATGAATCGTTTGTCTTTGTCTGTCATTTTGACTTATGTATTTGTAAGAAAAGGATAAAACATAATTTAACTAATTCAGGCTCGTAAAGTTTTACGAATAAGGGGGTATTAGTATTCATAGCTAAATCAGGCTTGTAATGCGACATAAAATGATTTTTGGTGGTTTCTTTTACGCTTGAGGCGTTTTTTCACCTATTTGGTGTATCTAATCACTATCTTATGTAGGGGAGAGAGGGGCAAGACGAGTAAGACGGGGTAGCGGCTTTATATGGCGACACGACTGACCAACCATCAGAATCCCGTTAACGCATGACGATGCGTCGCCATCATAGCAATCAGTTCGCACAGTGACCGGCTAGACAAATGGTGTCGTTAATTATTTATTTGCAAAAAAACTGTTTTTGCCATATTCCTTGTTATTTTTAGGGTTCCGTACCCAAAGGGTAAAAACGGGACCCTATAACTAAGACTCCGCTTTCTGTCTGTCTGTCTGTCCGTCTGTCACCAGGCTGTATCTCATCAACCGTGATAGCTAGACAGATGAAATTTTCACAGATGATGTATTTCTGTTGCCGTTATAACAAACTATAACTAATTGTTTATAACACCTGTATTCATTACCTGTAATGCACAATTGATGAATAAATGATTCTAAAAACATTATAAAATAAATATTTAAGTGGGGTTCCCATACAACAAACGTGACTTTTTTGCCATTTTTTGCGTAATGGTATTATGGTACGGAACCTTACGTGCGCGAGTCCGACTCGCAATTGGCCGGTTTTTGTGTTTTATTTGGTTTGCGTTTGTTTCCTTATTATCACCAGCACATATATACTGTTAATTTATTCCTATGGCCCAGCAATCACGCCAACAGCTAAGGACTTGTTTGGTTTCAAGTACGGTTTATTTTACAAAAAACTTTCGAATTTCATTAGGCACATGGGGCAAGATGGAGTACATCTTGACGGCCGTAGTTTTAAAGTGATAAACTGATGAAGAATCGCGGATTTGAATTTATTTATTCTTCAACATCAACATCAAACATTTATTCAGCAAATAGTATATATGTCAATTTTTACAAACAATAAAATTAACCCAACAAACAATAAAATTAACAAGGGAAGATGGGGTACATGTTAGCTGTAAACACATTTTCTGTCTCTCAGACGACTTAAGAAATAAAAGTAAAACAGTTCGTGAGAAGTTATCAGACGATGGACCCAAAAGCCAAAAATTTAAGTTTTGTTTAGGCCCTAAATATAATATTTATATGAATCATTCTTATCTTGTCCCGTAGGGGTTCCCCATCTTACCATACTTGGGGGGCAAGATGGAGAGAAGGCACTTTTGGCCATTTTAATTTATTTTTAATTTTATTGTCTAACTAGAGAGTTCCTAGTAAGTGTTGATTATGAAAGACTGATTACCAAAGATAAAAATAAAAATAACAAAAACTTAAAAAAAATAGCATTTTCAGTTTTATTGGACTTGAAACATTAACTCTTTGTGTCACAGATTTTTGTTTATTATAATAAAAACTTATTTTTTGCATTTATTTATTGATTTGGGCTAATAATATGAAAATCCATGACTTTTTTTCATTTTCTGTTTGATGGGGGTGTTTTATAGGGTGGTTAGTAGGTGTAACCACCGTGATACAAGTATACAGTCCTATTTGCAAAAATATTGTATTATATACAAAACAAAATCAATTAATACATAAGACCACGGTCTTATGCGTGCTTTAATTCACATCACGATGTTAATTAAAGCACGCATTTCCCTCTTTACAGTAGCAAAGTGGTACTGTGCATATTTTGCAGCTCCACACAGTGCGGACAGGTTTGGCTTTTGTGCTGCATACGCTGCATCGTCGCGATGTGCCTCTTATTGGTAGATGATTGGCTACTGCATGCCTTATAGAAGTTGGTACAAAGAATTTGTGTTTTATTATAGATGCATAAGTCGGCGAGTTAGTGTTGCTTTTCCTAGAACTGCTGTTTGCTCTCCCGCTGCTGGCATTAACTCATCTCCACCGGCAAAACTATCATTGTCTGAAGGTATATCTTCATATATTAAAGCGTTTTCGATATCTCGATCGGTCAATCTTTTTCTATACATTATCTAAAACAGAAATAATTATTATATTTATGACCGTTTTGAAGTATATTATTACCTAAACCTTTTTTATTACCTAAATATTTGTGTCACGGTGGTCATCGTTGTTAACCACCTTGAATAAGTCAGCTTTTACCTAAAGGTACCTTTTAAAACCTGAATATTTAACACTTTTTATTATATGTGAAACTATTTTTTTACAAAAAAAAATCGAGTAACAAAAAACAATTGTGCCACGGTGGTTATCGCTGTTAACCACTTT
This sequence comes from Cydia strobilella, assembly GCF_947568885.1. Lineage (NCBI taxonomy): Eukaryota > Metazoa > Arthropoda > Insecta > Lepidoptera > Tortricidae > Cydia > Cydia strobilella. The sequence continues at coordinate 8,546,248 of NC_086052.1, forward strand.
GACTAAGTCCACTTCTACCAAAAGTTATAAATCTAAATGTAAATATTTTTCACTTAAAATAAATGAATAAGTATATTTCATAATACGTATCACAAAACACAGCAAAAAAACGATTATTTATAATTTTTTACTTACCAGCAAAATCACACTTTCACATTTCCGTAAACGGCGGTTTTCGAATAAAAATTTAGTTCCACAAACAGCCGTCGAGCGAACTGCAAATGACATTGTTATCTAACTTAGGCCTTCTTGTTGACCACGTAATACGATACTTTGACCATAGATGGCTCTGTTACTAAATAATCGGTCGATAAAAAGTGGTTATTGCAGATAACCACCAGAACGAAAAGAGTTAAGTATCCCGTCATGCCCACCTCTCCCCTACATTTCTTGACGTTGACGCAAAACTGACGTAGTTTAACATTCAGGATGTTGTTTTATAACACTACAAATTGAGATAACTAAGGTCTGTTTTTTTATTCCGTAGACTAAAATGACGTTTCATATGTAAGACATGACATTTCTTAGTACCACATGAAATGTCATTTTGGTCTACGGATTACGGAATAAAAAACAGAATATAATCTATTGGAGTCTTAGTAATAGGGTCCCGTTTTTACCCTTTGGGTACGGAACCCTAAAAATGATTTAAAATGTTCATATTTGGATTATTGGTAAAAATCGTCCTTGACGTTGAAAATCCTGTCTTTTTACACCCGTTTACAATAAGTATGTAATAATAATAATTTTGTTCATTTTGGTAAATAAAGGATATTGTAATTTGAAATTATTGTATTATTTATATATAAGGTGCTAACAAATTAGCTACAGAAATTTTACGAGATGGTTGGTACTTTACACTAGAACAATTAACTTTTAATAGAAATTAAGAAAGTTTCTCATAATTTTTGTTTTATTTACCGAACAAAATAAATAAACTATAATTCTATCTAAAAAATAATCATCATGTATTTAACTGCTTGTTTGTCTTAAATGTCATTGTCAACGTGTCATTTGATTTATCAGCGTGAAGTGGCCAGTTAAGTTTTATATTTAAAAGAGGTTTTAGAATCTGTTCAATGAGGTCTCATTTAATTATCTCATTAACAGAGTTTTTGTTACAAAGCAAATTTGTTTTTCAATTTTCTCAAAATAATATCATAAAACCTATAATGTTTCATACTTACATATACTTCAGGAGCCGAGTACTATCAACTGTAAAGATATCGGTAGCTAATTTGTTAGCACCTTTATAAGGCAAACAAAGAAGTACAAAGCCGTGAGCAGGTATTAAATTAATGCCCAAATTATATTGTGTATATTAATAAATTTGAAATATATGTTATTAATGGCATAAAAATATACAAATATAAGCATTAGGTAATAAATCATAAGCCTGCAATAATTAAAATGTCTGTACTCTGTACAATTCCAAAATACGGGTTCCACGGATGTTGCTCACATAATCTCGTATGTCAAGGTGTTTCGGCTGAAAGCGCCCTGGCAGACTTATATATTCCTGAAGAGAAGGTTCATATCTACCGACTGGAATTGGTTTCATGCTGGTATCAGATGGGTTAATTTAGGGGTCCCGATGGTCACCTTTGAGAGCGTATGCCAAGCACTTCCGGCAGGAATCATACTGGCAGATTTCGCTTTCCTGTATCTACCAGTAAATTTCTAACTGATGCCATAGCTTTTATTGCAGTATCAGATGGGTTAAATGACCCCCCCTTTTTCGCACCGGAAGTGGCTATTTTTTTTGTACTTTCGGCTAGTTCCGCCGTGGCAGACTATCAAATTCGGACTTAGCATCAGTTTTATGGGAAACCATTGTGCATCTCATCGCGGTATCACGTTGGTTCGAAACTTTACTGCCGGCTCTTCTACCATTAGAGATTCACTAGATATGAAATAGTAAAGATATGTGACGTTCCACGGCAAAAGGTACCTTATGGCGGCTGGCGCTTACGTTGCATAACGCTATGCGACGTAAGCGCCATCCAATACATGGAGCAGCGTTAATAATATCGTAAGCGCCAACCGCCATAACCCAAGTAGCACAGATAACTGTACAACTACTCACTTTTAGTTCTATTTAACGCTCGGTGCGTAATAAGACACTTATAAGAACATACCCGTGGTCCTACAGCAGCTGTATAATGAAGGACGGACGGATCAGACGGATGGATGGTTATTGAGAGGGATTGTTTAAAAATATGCCAGTCACTGACCTAATTATTGAAATGATTTAATGTATCTTCGACATGATCTTTATGTACTTAGTCCATACATTTATTATTATTGTTTTTTATTATTTCCTTTATTTATTTTGGGTCTTTAGGTTAGGGTTTTATAACATTTATTATTATTATTGTTATTTATAATCGAACGTAGATATAAGAAATGTGACTTAGGCTAGTCCTGTAACGTTGCATTTTGTTTTAAATAAACAAATTTAAATTTAAATTGAAATAATAGCTCTCCGTTATAATTAATAGCTTAGGGCTGATTAAAAGCTGCATTACAGCTCTGAAAACTACCATTCATACGCATAGAGTGATATAAAGGTATATTTGCTACGACCCTATACAGCTTTAAGGGTTATCAAATGCTTTAACCGTAATAAGGTCTGTTTAGTTGATAAAATTACGCCATGTGCTGTATAAGAAGGTAATTTATCCGTGGGACGTCACGTATCTTTACTATTTCATATCTAGTGAATCTCTAATTCATTTTCCGAATCACTTGGTCACTTTTTCTTTAGTATATGATATCTATTTCAGTTTATAGTAATTGTTGCTTTGAAGATGATGTAAAAATGGCAAGGCTTTAACGTCGTGTTGATTGTGTGTTTGAAAGTAGTCATGTGTTGAAAATGGAATCACTCATGTGTGATAAATTTTAATAGCATGTCGATCCAAACTAATATATAGCTTAATTGGCACGTATAACTAGTTCACTTGACATTCATAAAAAAATCAACACTACCTTGAATATGATCTAAAAGTGGTAAGTGATCAAGGAAAGCAAATATATTGTAAATCTTACTATTTGTGTATCCCGGTATATAAATAAAAAGGTGGAAACTTCCGTTTGCGTGGTTGTCTATTTTAAATTTTGTTAATACATAACAATCACGAGCTACAGAATTCTAATTAACTTAGGCACAACAAAAATAAAATAGTAAAATTAGTGTAAACGATTATAATTAGGTACCTACAAACTTTTCAAGCCACCATGTTTTTTTTTTCTTTAAAATAAATACCGAAAGTGTCACCAATGCTATAAGCTTTTACTAAGTAATCATTTATATAACACCCTTAACTAGGGGATTAAGGAACAAATCCGTTGGAGTATCGCAATTTCAATTATTAACATTTAGCTCTTATCGTCACGAGGTAGGGTCGCCCCCTTTGGGGAATTATAATTATCAATTCCACCCCAATTACTTCTTGTCGATCCTTTTCACTTCCAATATACTTCGTCCCCCCAGTCTTAATACAAGGTGGTTGAAAATAAGGTTTCCATTTTTCTATATATTTCTTATTAATCGAAATTAAACTATCGTGAGACATATTTCAAAATATTTAGATCAGTACGTTTTCACTCACTATTATTAATATTTTTTTATATTAATATATCAAAAAAGTATATTTATGATTATATTTTAAATCTTGTAATGAAGTGGTTTTAATATATATTTATAGTTACTTAAAACTAATTTTCTTTGGTGCATTCAGATCAGATAAAACGTTACCATATTTTTTATTATATTTTAGAAAAAAAATATCAAATATATTTTAAATCTAAGCCAACCATAAAAGTAAGAATAAATATGCAACTAAGATCCAAATCCAGAAATTCACTAACTTGTAATCGTCGTGTGCATGCATAACAAAACGCTAATACTCAGCGTATATCAACCATCCCAAAAAGGTGTCTAAATTATTCCAATGGCATTAGGGCTACCCACAAGTGGGATAACTTCCCCCTGTAATATGTCAAACGTTTGAGAACGTCGAGCACTCCTGGAGGAACCCTTGGGTCCTTGACAGCCCTAACCAGTAATCCGTTAAAACCGAAGGGTCACTTTTCAATTACGGAGTCTACATAAAATCTAGTCGAGCGGAATTTAACTTTTTTTTTTTCAATAAGCTCGCAGGGAATACGTGAACGTTCGTCGAGCAGATGAAAGTTTTATTAACGTGAAGTGACAGTTTTTTTCTTATTAAAGTCACGTTGAACGTAGTTATGTTATATCTCAGCAAATCATTGCTGTTCGAGCAAAGTGAAATCGAAGCGTCACTGAACCTTGCTTAATTTTAAAACACATTGTAAATGTTAATACAAAATCAAAACAAACAAATTGAATGATGCTAAGCAAACCAATTCAATGAATAATAAAAGTAGGTAGTTAACACCTATATTAAAGTGATGCTTAAATATTGTTAATATATATAAATTAATTAAAGACTAAATATTTAATAAATGAGAGCCCTTTTTATAATAATATTATAAGACTTTATCTAAGAATTCCAAGAATTATGTTTAACTAGCTAATATTTCGTAGTAATAACGTAACCACAGGCTCCTAAATTTATTTGAGTTTTCACGACGAATAATCGTAAAATTAATTATAGCGAAAAATAAATAGTAAATAAATTCTGAAAAACGTGTCTTTTTAATAGGTTTAGATGAAGTTGAAAAGACTTTATAACCTCTTAAATATCAATAAAGGTTCCAAATAACAGTCTTAAGAGCAAATAATTGTTTGTTTGGAAGCGGCGCAACACCTTGATTTATTGGCCTTGAATTCCCCATCGTAGCGTCCGGCCAACTTTACTAATTAAGCAAAACATAAATTTCCTTTTTCCCTTAAACAATTTCCTTCTCAGTTACAACCACTTTACGACGTTTTTTTAGGAAATATAAACTTTAAAGCATGAAATTTAATATTAAGTTACTTTAGGTTTTAATAATTAATTCAAATATATTTAAAAATAAAGTACCTAAGCAATTTTGGACATTGACAACATTATTTACAATGTTAAACGAATTATATTACTACATATATATACATATACATATTTATATATAAATAAAATCAATACATGTACATACGTTTTATCTGAAAGATAAATTATTGTATTTTTGGTTTTAAGGAATCCAAAAGGCCCATATTCATGCCATAAATTATGTCTCAGTAATGTACTGTATGTAATACGTTATCTCATGCAACACAATGCATATTAAACTTAAGTTTAGGTTACAGCTACTGCGTTGTTAACTGCACTTTTAAACTTCAGTTTTAGTGCAAGTTTCGTATCCGTTGTTACTTCTGAACGAAGTTAACAACAATAAAGTAGGTATGACGGAGAAAAAAGTAGAGAACAAAGTGTAAAATGGGAAATCGGTTTCGTCTGTGAGAAATGCACATATTATAATACTAAGTTTATATTTATATTGCAAATTCATTTTGTGACCTTTAGGTAAGTAACAATAATTTAACGATGACCAATTAAGCTTACTCGTGATCGATGGTGATTATGTCAACTTTTAAGTACCTAAGTAAGTAAATATCCTATATTTATACACCAATAGCATTATAGTTTACATGTATATAACAAAGAAATTAGAAAGAAAAATATAAATAGGAAACAACAGGTGGTCTTATAGCTAAAAAGCGAACTTTTCCAGACAACCTTTACAAAGTTGATGAATTTTGTTTAAATTCCCATAGGGGCTGTTTTTCAGGACAAATTTTTGATTTGCACGTGTTTTCATCTAAGTACCAATATCTCAATCCCTACTGTAATCTATGGCGATTACTTACTTACGAAAATTACCCCTTATTATTTTATTTATTTATTTCATGTAATGTAATAAGACAAATTTCCCTAGCAACTGCTGAGCAACGATGGCAATAAGGTGAATTTGGGTAATTTCCCAAATTAAATGCAATATAATGGAAATATGAGTGCTATTATATCTGAACTATTCGACATTATGAAGTATTTGCACCATTGACAGCCTAGTTTGATATAAATTAAAACAAACCAAGAAAAATCACTTTGTGTTTGATCTGCCAAAAGAAAAGAAAAAGTTATAACAAGCGACGTATACAGTAACTGCGTTCTGTTAGATATTTTTTATCCATTTCAAGGAATATTTTTGTATAATTTATATTATCCCTCCTTTTTAACGTTATATAGGTAGGTACTTAAAACAGTACATGTATCACGCATAAAGGTTCGGGCCGCACGCACATCGAATTCAGATCAACCGCACCCTCGCTTGATGGAATTTTGATGTCGTTCCGGCGGCCGATTCATGCGCATTATATTGATTTTATCTGCTGTATTCGTTAAATTAATAAATAATGTGTCACTAGCTGTTATTGATCTAACAGGTGTTGCTTTACTCTAGTAACATGTAAAATATTGCGAAAAATGGACACATAATGGTATTGAACTAACGAGTCAAGCATGAGTTACGCAACTTACAGAGAGTATAAGTAAACTAAACTTTGTTGAACTGGTACTGGCTGTCGAAACGTTCATGCACCTCAAGCTGCGCAAATATGCAGCCATCAATTCTGGCTGTATGTTTGGCACGTTTGGGGTGGAGACCCTCGGGGCCTGGGACCCATGCAATATTTAGGCAGTAAGCTATTTGCCTCGCTGATGCTACTGGTCACCCATAACAAAAACGAGGTTCCTTCCTTCCCAGCAAATCAGGAGTGCATGGCGTTGCCGCACTGGATAGCTAGAGCGGCAACGCCCCGAGTCTTCTGGGCGCCCTACCGTCTGGTGTTGAGCTAGCTCCCGTTTTCTATCTGTTAAACGGCTTTTTACTTATACACACACAACGATACCAATTTTTGAGGCTATATGATTCCGTTTAGATTGCAATAGTAAAATTAAATTCGCAAAACGTCAAGGGTAAAACAGAACTAAGTAGTAGTACTTTCAAACACGGCACACAATTGACACGTCACATTGGGGTGCTCAATAAACCCGGTAGATGTAATAATACGGAATTCAAATACAAGTTTCTCAGTGCTATTGATACAAAGTAGGCTCGGCTGCACAATGGCGATTGTGCCCGCCTCTGAATGCCTCACGAACTGATATAGAACTTGTACCTACTCGAATGCCCAGGAGAGGCATTCAAAATCATATTATTGATATGTTATTACTCGCAGCACATCTTGATCGCGCCAATCGGAACGAGATATACTTATACAATTCAAATAGTTCCTAGTACCCGCAATATTGGGACATGAGCGTTTTGGGTAAAATAAAATTTTCTTGTAATATTTATTTATTTTTGATGAGTTGTCATTAGATTGAATTTACGTTTACGACTGCTTTGTAAAATTATCCAGTTAAGTAGTCTGTAAAAAATGGGGATAAAATATTTACAATACGGCAGCTTTAATTTACACTTAATATGAGTGTTTTACGTCAATAACACTAAAAAAAATATACTCCGGATTAAAAAAACCGAGAAATGTTCTTCTAATTCAAACCCGTGTGAGACTTGAATTCTTGCTAAGTTTAAGCAGAGTTATCGCGTTAACCAGTATAACTCGACCTCGAGATCCTTACTTACATTGTCGGAGAATCGACTTCCCTGTTCTTAGTAATAATTGGAATCAGGCCCTTTTCTGTTTCAGACTTGGTATGTGCCTAATATGAAGGAAAACGGTGTTTGTCTAGGGTTTTCAGCAATTAAGTACAGTTGAGTTCATAAATATGTATACTTTTCTTCATCTTAATCCGTTGCAATAAGGTAAAAAATTTATACATATTTATGAACTTGACTATACGATACAGAATACGTTGACGCCAATCTTTCCATATTTCTGATTGAACGCCTAATTAGAAATCCTGTATTATTCCTGGAAACAGCTTCCATTCTGTATGATAAAAGCGCTAATCTTCATGTTACAGGCTATCATTCAAGTTACATTTATATTGTAATATATTATTTTATATTGAAATCTCGTTGTAGTTTAATCACAAGAAGGTCGAGGGTTCGAAACGTGCAAATTGATAAACTTGAGACATCGCATATAATTTGCCGTGAATTTGTCAGATTCATTTGTTCAACATAGGTAAGTTACAAGAAGATAAATATCTACATATTTCAGTATCACTATGTCGTGCCTATTAGCATACAAATTCAATAAAATTTCACACTAATCATAATGTCACAGACAAACAATAATAGTCAAAACAGGGTTATCTCATGCAGTAAATCTTAATCAGGTAATTCAGTCAAAATTTCTGTTATAGAGTAATATGCTTTCTCATCGTCGTCACATTGTTATCATTCAGGGATTTAAAGTCATGAGTCTGAGTTAAAATAAGTACCCTTACACAAAAAATAAAATATAAAATAAAATAAAATAAAATATTTGTTAAATAAAAGGTGTATGGAATAATTTAATTCAGTGCTACAGTAAAAAGTGAGTTATTAATATCATTTAAATACCAAATGAGAACTTTTTAGCTATAGTACTTTATTAGAAAAGTTTAATATAAATATTAAATTCGAGTGGTTTAAGTGAATAGTACGTAATACTATGAAATTTTTAGGGTTCCGTACCCAAAGGGTAAAAACGGACTTAGACTCCGCTGTCCGTCCGTCTGTCTGTCCGTCAGTCACCAGGCTGTATCTCATGAACCGTGATAGCTAAACCGTTGCCGCTGTAACAACAAATACTAAAAACAGAATAAAATAAATATTTAAGTGGGGCTCCCATACAACAAACGTATAAGTAAATAGTATTCTTAATAATAGTTAAGAATAACTTACCTAACAGTTTTTTTAGCAACTGCATTCTGCCAACAACAATCTTTGTTCATTTTGAAATTGTGTTGTCATTCTTGACAAAAGTAATGAAGGCAAATTAAATCATTCCCAAATGCTGCCCAGTGGGTTTCTAAATTAATATCCCTTTCTCTTCGTCTGATTGTGTTTGTTTAGCTTCGTTAAGAAAATTCAAATCGGGGATACGAAACAAATTTCAATTTCAGAACCAAAGTTTTGTAAGTACATAATATTGTTCTTAGGGACAAAATTTGTCTCATTCTTATTGATTTTCTTGCTTCAAAGATGTACTGTCAATAGAAATTGATTTTGTGTTGTAGACCGAATAATAAAGATTAAAAAAAAATAAAAATAAAAAATTATGGGGTTCAGAAGTTAATATTTTTAGACAAATTATCAGATGAGTAGTAATGCTACTATAGAATACATAAAAATAAATAACATTACCCCAGTGTTGTCACATATGGCCTAATGACAACATCACCACAACATATTCGATACAGACACGGAATAACTAAGGGCAACTAGCGTAAAATGTTTAAATGACGTCACGTCTCTGTACAAGAACCCAACCACCAATAAATGCATCAACAAAATTCACACCGAAGTGCAAACGCCAACTGAATGTCTTCCAAATGCTCCACTCCGCTCTAATGAGACCGTTCCATCCATTACGCTATTTAGTAATTAGGTGCGAGCCGACGGAACGAGAGGGAATGAACCACAATGAGTACTTGCTTTCATCGAGGATGATTTTCATTCGTTAATTCTTTAAAGTTACAGTTATTAAGTTAGTGTAGAATGAGTTACCGCCTGCGATATTTGCTTTACGTTATAACATGGGTTTCTTTAAGAAGAAAGTATTCAGGGTTGTCTCAATATCACATACGAGGCTTTTCTTATGTTGCTTATCAGACGGCTGGTCTGCTCGTTAGTCAAAAATAAAAATAGTTTATTCATCAAGTAAAGACATTACAATAAATAAATAAATAAATAATAAATATTATAGGGACATTCTTACACAAATTGGCTAAGTCCCACGGTAAGCTCAAGAAGGCTTGTGTTGTGGGTACTCAGACAACGATATATATAATACCTATACAAATACTTAAATACATAGAAAACATCCATGACTCAGGAACAAATATCTGTGTTCATCACACAAATAAATGCCCTTACCGGGATTCGAACCCAGGACCATCGGCTTCACAGGCAAGGTCACTACCCACTAGGCCAGACCGGTCGACAATGCGCTTATGAACGTCAAATAATGCTACACCGGCTCTAACCCTACACCACCTCTGATACGAGATTTAAATCGCTCCTAAATTGTAGGAGGGTAGGTATCCCAATATGAGACCGGCAAGTTAATTATCACACTAAAAAAAATGGACTCGTCCAAGCTCGTATATGTTTCATTTTAATTTAGTTACCAGGTGCATACTTTACACAAATCATTATTAATATATAAGGTGAGTAAGTTAATAATAAAACATTAATTTTACTATACATGTTTGTTAAGAAAACGGCAACTAAAATATTAAAATGAAAACTATAGCTACCTATTTTTTGAACTGTGTCAAGTTCGCTTTTAGCAATTTAGTGCACCAAATGAGATTTAGTCTCGGGGCGAAGGCCGCGGCGTTATGAGATCTTGTAGGTTAAACGCCGGTTATGTATTCATCAGATAGTCTGTCAAGTGAAATATTACAGGCACCTCGTTTCGTACCTCGCATTTATTAAATCTGGAAAGCTACACATTATTTATCAACATTAAGTCAGTTTTGGGTGCACCTGATTTTGAATCTTAAGACGAAAGGGGACGGCCACTTCTCCAAGTTCTCCATACAAACGTAGTCCCCATTTTCCTCTCCGGATATTGACATTATGAAAAATATTTTTACATAATTTGATGTATAATTACCCACTACGTTTGACTTTTTTCGAAATTAGGAGCAAAAACCAGATTTCATAAAAAAATTGTGGTTTTTACTCTTATAATAATTAAAAATTCAAAAAAATCAAAAGAAGTGGTTGAAATACAACAAATTGTGTCAAAATATTTTCAATAATGATAATATCCAGAGAGGAAAATGAGGACTACTTTTGTATGAAAAGGGGAATTCGCGCGGGTCCTCCACTTTTGTCTTAATGGAATACATTTCTTTTGGTCATTTTTTTTTCACTTCACATTAGTATCAAGCGCCACATAGAAAAAACCTTTTTTATTATTATCTATACTGACCTCCTTGTCGAATTTTCAAATATACAGTAATGTCAATAAATAAAATATTTGCAAAATCGATATTGCATGCAGAAGAAAATAATATAAACCTAAAAGGGATCCCTATAACTCAAGTACAATAAATATACAAAGTGCCGCCGGTCAGTGGACGCTCAACAAGGAGTAAACCAGAACCAGTGAAATATTCGGTAAGTTATTCCGCACCCCCAGTATTAATGTTCGTAATTCATTAGTTTTATAATTTAATTACGTAGGTAGATTTATGTATATTAAGACACAATATGATATTTAGTTAATGTGTATCATGTCTCTTAGCTTAAAGGTGGCATTCGGAAGGTGACTCTAGTACCGTCAATGCTGAAGCGTTGCTGGTGCAGCGCTATATAAGCGATAAATGGCCGATATAATTCGGCCCGATTCGAACTTTAAGATACGTCAAATATTACGTCTTAGATACGATATGGATTAGATTATGTCAGTGTCAAAAGTGACGTTTCTTTAAACAAAAACGTAACTTTTGACACTAATATATCTAATCCATATCGTATGGACGTAATATTTGACGTATCTTGAAGTTCAAATTGGGCCGACTGTCAATTCTCTTCATAAATTGAGTGATAGGTTAAACGTTGGAACCGTGACATCTATAAAAAGTTATCTAGTGCTTTTTAAGCCACTTTCACAGATTTCTAAGCCAAGGTATTATTTTTCGTCCGGCATTTCATTTACTTACATTCTTCCCTTGTATTATCAACTGCAATAATTCGTACTTTTGAATTCTCATTATGCGGCTAAGATATTAAAGTTTCACGGCAACCAAAGCAACGCAATTGATCCAGGAAATTTACAGGTCATCGGCTTTTTCCGCTGCTGCAGCAGACATCTAAAATGACCCCTCAATAATATATTGTTAGTCGTGGACGAGTGTGAAAGACGAAGCATAATAGCTGAAAAAGCGTGATAGAGACTATAAACTGGTTATTTTGTAAAACAGAAATTGAACCTGTCTAATCGTGCAAACCGTTATCACACGGTTTTACAAGCGGACATTCAGTTAATAGCGATGTTTAGATCCTCTTTATGGATGAAAATCTCACTGATATCACGTAACGTTTTCATAGCACTGGAAAATTCCAAATATATTACCGGCTACCGTTGTATTGTACTGGACAGGGAATGGGTGAGAGATGTCATAAAGATTGAATAAGTATTTTAGTTTTTTGTGCTCCGTACAAAACTTTGTTCACGGAACACTTATGGGATCACTTCGGTCGTGTTTTATTATAAACTTTTTTAACTATCTACGTACTTAGTTGAAATCTGCGGCTGTTTTTCCGTTTACTCACTTATTTTATCTTACGGAAACATAAAATATCACATTAAAATTACATGTATTAATAATGTGGTTAGAGTAGCGCTACCTCGTTTCACGCAAAATAGGCACATTGGATGTCGATTTGCGGAAAATGCCCAGCAAAACTAACTAACTAACTAACTAATGTGTACTTCCAACAGTTTATATGTATCAAAGAGGATATAATATGATAGAGCGGTACTGTCATAGTAAATTTTGTAACCACAGTAAATTCACTGCCATCTATCGATACACTTTAAAACTAAAAATGGAGATTTATAAAAATACGATAAAATGTATTTAAATATGGATAAATGATTTTTTCTATTTGCATTAATTATTTTTATGATTTTGACCAATGTTCTTTCACTGATATGCGTTAAAATTGTTAAATAACAAACGAAACCGTCAACGCCCTCTATACGAGAATAGGCTAAAGGTAGTGGCGCCATCTGATCGAGAATCAAATTTTCGTGATTTTCGATGCACGTTTTTTCCTTAGACTGTATCCATCTATTACGGAGTTATATCTATCTTTGTATGTATAAACGCTACCTGTTATCAGAGTTGGGCGTTATTTAGATAATTTCTTATCTAGATAATTATTTCAAATAAAATCATTTCAAATGAATTTATTCGAAGATAAATTAAATCAAATCGGTTGATAAAGATACAGCGTTTATAGTACAAAAGAGGTGTGTACGAGCTATGTGTGGCCTTAAAATGACAGATAGCTGCATTCCATATTTTAGATCTGACCTTACCCAGTCTATATATTTTGGAAACAGCAATTTTCGTTAAATGTAATCCTAAGTTGTATGACAAAATTGCTGACGTACGAAGGCTCCCCGTAAGACCTCAGTATGAAAACGCATTACGCAATAAAAATTGTAAAACCGCCTTAGTACGAAAAAGTATTTTGGGAATGGCACCACTAATATTTAACAAAATTCCAAACAATCTAAAAGATTTAAAACATGGAAAATTTAAGAAAGAACTGAAATTGCTATTAGTAAAAAAATGTTATTATAGTGTACAACAATTTCTAAATGATATTGACTTATAATTTATTGCGCTGACAAATATATTTAATTTTATTGAAATTTTATACTGATCTCTCCTTGACATTGTTTTCTTGTTACTTAATATTATATCAATTTTATATATGCATGAATTGTAATTTATAAAATAATTATGCATGATAAGCATTGTAAACCAATCGTACGCCTACAGGGAAAACATAGTGTTCCACAACATGTTTATTTATAAGACCTAATTTTTGTACCTATGTTTTTACGAATAAATGATTTATGATTATGATTATAATAACAAATAGTGCGTTGACAACTTTTTTATTTAGACAAATTATCTAGATGAAGATAACTGATCTCGTTTGTTATTGAAGTAAGCTTATAATAATAAATTTATATAGAATGTCACGTCGGGTAAAACCGTCATACTGACATTGTAGGTTATTTTCATTTCATCATGTCCGACCACTTCTAGTTTTACATGACTGTACTACTGACATTCATCTTTTATTAAAAAAAAAGTAAAAAAAAACCTACTAATTTATCTAGATAAAAATGAAACTGATCTAGATAAATTCAAAATAACAAATGACGGATTATTTAGTTATTTCAAGTAAAAGATGATTTAGTTATCTTCCCGGTTATTCGTAAATAGATAATTTTTGCCCAACTCTGCCTGTTATAATAACTGTTACTGACCAATTCATATACATTCAAAAGCGATACTTTTCACAACACAAGACTGATTCTGAATAGGTACGCGCAATGATTACTTTCACAATATTTATTTTCACAAAAACCATAACCATACATTTAAGAGGCAATTACAGTACTAACTAGGTCAAACACAGCAGTTTAAAGTCAACTGCAAGCGCGATAAAATGAAATGAAATTATGAATGAAATAAAAACAAGAATTTTGTTTCCTTTTTGGGTATTTGAAAGTTTGTTCTTTGTTTCCATTTTTATCGGTCCTGCTATTCTGATTTAAGCTGGAGGGACGCGGTTTGCATGGTAAGAGTTTACGTGATCGCAACTTTTTTGCATAATTGTTTTAGTTATTGTACTCGGAACGATTTTCAACTTGAAGGTATTTTGATTTAACTTTAATGATAAACATCTGTAATTGTTGGGGTTTTGACATTGTAGGGACAATGGACATGCACGATTGGAAAATCAAATACAAAATAATAAAAGTAAAAAGTATAATTAGCTACTTCCCGTCAAACTGTCCCAGAAAAATTGCCATCTATTTTTTTCATAAACAGCGGTCTTTAGAAACTGTAATTAATTATTTATTGGAGCCCCTACACAATAAATATAGTAACTGTTCTACTCGTCGACTTTAAGGCCTCTACCCATTACACCGTATCATACCATGACCGTACTGTGAACGTATCAGGCACAGCATGATCGCCGATTGAGCCTGTATACGCACCGAGCAACGCAATGTTGCGTGCCATGCACGGAGCGTTTCGGTACCGGCAAAATATTCTCGTCGATTTTTTTTGACGTGACGGTGTTGGTCGGTGACGAAGCGGGCTAGTGGGGTCTCATACTTTTCAATACAAATAATACCGCTGACGTCAGTGTCACATGGACAGATAAAACGAGATCAGGTACGTAACGTAACCCTAAAAAATTAAAAACGCTCGTCCACACCTTTCCCTGTTCCTTCCAAGACGGGTGCACGTGTGTCCGCCGCGGAATTCCCTGGTTGCATTTACCGCTGATGACGCGCCGCCATTACCTCGCGCCGCGGACTTCGTCAACTACGCCAATTTTATATTTTGTTGCAATATTGCCACTGCCATTACGTTTAATAAGAAAATTTTCACGGAACGGGAGAGAATGTAATAAGATTTTTCCAGAAACGGTAATTATTTAAAATAATAATATTATCCTTTTTTTTTTTTCGGTCAGACGATGTAGAGATTGCACCGCTATGCAACACGGATTGTATAAAGGCAAGGTTCCCTCAAAATATGTATTTGATTTTGTAAATGGTGTTAATTTGAGATACATATGACGTAATAAAAAAGTGAACAAAAAAATCTTTTTACTTTAATCTAGATGCCTTGGGCAATTTGGTGAAGTTCGCAAGCTTTTTTAGATTGAAATAATTTTTTTATTAATGTCCATTATATTTTCTTAAATTCGTCTTAGTCATGTTAATATTACCCTGTAAAAATGCACGTACATTATTAACCCGTGCATAATACTTTCAAACTTCCAGTATAACGAAAACAATGTGGCAAGGAATGCAAAACACGGAACAAAGATTCTTCCCAACTCCCCGTTATCGAATTTACACATTTCAAAAATCCAATCGAATAGAAGTGAACGAAAAATGTCACAGTAAAATAGGACTTCATAATACAAGTGGAACGTGGCTCAGGCAATATGCTGACATTGCTCTCAGCACTTGAAACTCGATTTTCACCGTTGCTACAAAATGGTGAAATAAGTAGTCCAGTTTATTGGAAGGTTTTTATTGATTCCTTTTGACAGCGCCGTCGTATTTTTTATTATGAGGGTAAAAGGGAAATATTTGCACGGTAAGTATTCAAAAAATGTCACGGATACCTTTGAGCAATCAAGGAAATGTTATTGTTGTTGAAATTTACTTTTCATTAAAATATTTAACGGTATTTAACTAAAGGCGGCATCACATTTTAATTTTATGTCTCGTTAATTATGATTATTGGATAAATTTGACGACGGAAAACCTCTATAAAATAATATAGCATTTTTGAATTCTATATAAGAATATAGGTACATGATGTTCGGCTCATTTCTCTTACAAATTTGGAAAGTATACCTAATCCCACCTGGAAGAAAGCATGAATCTTGACATGCATGTACAAGTTTTATTTAATTTCAACATGTTGTTTTAAAATATTTAAGCATAATTTGATTTTATGACGGTGGCTAGATTCTTGTGACTTTTAAGTAACTGTTTTATAAAGTAAGGTTTATCTGCTCAAACTCGGAAGTTAACATAAAACGTGTTTTAAAGGCGGTTGGCAAAAATTTCAATTTGGGGTAGATTGCAAACTAATTTAAAGATGTATTTACATTCTCTGCTGAAATAACGGGTAAACGGGTAAGTATCTCTTAATAAATTACTAATTATGTATAGTTATTGATGAAATACGTAAGTATTTTGTTTCAATTTTTCTATTGTAAAGTTTTGGGGTTAGGTACATGAAAATATCTGTCATAATATAGGTTAACGTCAAATGTCAAATAACAAACGTAAAGGAAGCACTTATGCGGCAGAAGGAGATAGATGTATGCATGTTTGCATCATGTGTTGCCTGTTGAAGCTCAGTGGCGCCCTAAATAAATTTCTAGAATAAATTTCTAAATTATTTTATGTAGCACTGTATTCAAGCACTCTAAATTATTGGAAAAAAATAATATTCTTATGATATTGTTTATTTTCTTAATTTAAGCGAAAAACAAGGACACCGAATTTAATTAAACCAGTTAATCAAAGCAATATAAATAGTGCTGCGTCACGAAGCAATTAATTTATTGGTCCGATCCGTCCAATCTGTCTCATCAACTTTGTTTACATCCCAACTTTAATCGTGGGACAAACAGGCCTGAAGCGATATAATATTTGGCAACAGCAAATAGATATTTTGGAATGTCCGAAACCGATTAGTACTGGGATCCGTGAGGCGTGCTTCGACGTGTCTGGAATGGGAATGACGAACTTCTCATGGGAATAACGCATCGTCCTCCGGGAATGAATTCTTGTACTGTGTGCGTTTGGTAATCTGGAAATGATATAAGTTGTTGTTTGCTAATAGTAATGCAAAGTAATTTACCAATTCACAATTTCAATGTATGCAAATTTTGATTGAGACAGGTCAGACAATTTTTTTAGCTTCTGTAGTTTTGGCTCTGCGTCGATGAGTCAGTCAGAACATTGCTACAAAACTGCGATTACACTGTTATAAACAAACAAAGAGCTTTAGGTTATGAAAGATTTATTATAACAAGGTGAAGTGCAGCTAACAAAGCATATCGCATAAACTCAACTGCATCACGCTTTGAATTTTACGAAACAGGTAGTGATAAGTTTATAGGTTGCCGTGAGCAAGAGCCCAATGTTCTCATTTAAGAGTTAGCTCTGAACAAAGGCTTGTATACGCGGTGGCAATTGAGGCGGTACGTATTCCTGTGGAAAGCTGGGGTTCAACAGGAATCCATTTCAGGTACAGTAGGGGAGCAAATTACTTATATTTTTGGGATATTTACTCGGGCAACATTTCCCTAAAATTTTATTTACAAAATAATTATTTAAAACTAACTACATTTTTAAAAAAAAGTCTCATCAAACATCGTCAAAAATGCGCTTTCTTGCGAATACACTGGATAATTAGGTAATGTTTAATTTGAATCTTTTATTTGACACTTATAATGAACCTTTTTTCCCTTTCCATCTTCTTAAATGTTATACCAATGAGGATATAATAAGATAGAGCGGTACTGTCATAGTAAATTTTGTAACCACTGTAAATTCACTGCCATCTATCGACATACTTTAAAACTAAAAATGAAAATTTATAAAAATACGTTAAAATGTATTTAAATATGGATAAATGATTTTTTTATTTGCATTAATTATTTTTATATGATTTTGACCCATGTTCTTTCACTGGTATGCGTTAAAATTATAAATAACAAACGAAACAGTCAACGCCCTCTATACGAGAGTAGGCCAAAACTAGTGGCGCCATCTAATCGAGAATCAAATTTTCGTGATTTTCGAGGCACGTTTTTTCCTTAGACTGTATCCATCTATTACGGAGTTATATCTATCTTTGGTTATACTCTGTAGGCTGTCTCTTGTCTGTCTTGAAGTCTCTTGTGATAACTTATAAATAATTACTTAAGGGTTTTTATGTTATTTTCGTTTCGTAATCAAATCGTATCGTCGTAGGTATGGATCTAATGATTATTTAGTCATATAACAAATATGAAATATTAGTATAGGACAATGCCTACATACATTATACATGCTGGCATTATACCATAAATGTAAAAAAAATGATAAAAATAAAACCGGAATAACAAATCCTATTTAAAAGATTATTATCATAAATATAAATGGTCCTACTGTTGTCCTACCTTCTATACAAGTGGCACAGAGCACGTCCGTGATTCTGAACAAAAGCATAAACCCGAGGAGACTTCCTTGGATATTCATTATTCACTTCCCGGGCTTGCCACATTTCCTTGTCTTCAGCATAAGTTCAAAACTCAGGCATTTTTCCGTTTATAATATGTACTTTACGTAAAAAAGTTAGTAACTGTTTTTGGTTTGAAAATATAATTAAATAGTTTTAAATAAGATGACAATACCGGCTAAAAATCAATATCAATATCAGAAAAAAATGGGTCTATCATAGAAATCGTCGGCATCACATCAGCCGAAATGTATCAAACAGCCAATTTTTTTTTGCGGTTGCGGCATTGGTCCCATAATAAAAGTTGTTCAGTGTGACCTATAAAGTCACTATGCAGAGTATGGCAGAGCAGTATTCAAACTAGTACTCAAAAAAAAAACATTTCTACAAATGATCTATTGCATTAGAAAACACTAGATTTTTTACAAAACACAAATAAAACACTTACTTACTCACTTTTTATAAGTTTTTTAATTGATATTAAGGGGTCGCTACCGACGTTTGAAAATTTGTGAAATCAAAGAAAGGCGATATTATATTTTTTTATTTATTTTTACTCTCAACCTCTAAAAATTATCTACTGCGTTAGAAAACTACTACTACTAGTACTACTTACTTGTTTTTACATATTTTTAAATTGCTATTTAGGGGTCGCTACCGACATTTGAAAATTGGTAAAAAAAACAAAGGCGATATTATCGTAAATGCCTTTTATTATGTAACAGTCACATAAACTACTATAAAAAGTAAATATTGTCATGGAACATATTAAAAGCAAACCATATCCCACATCACAGTAAGAACGTAATTGTAGAAAATCTGTAAAAGTTGGCAGGTGGTTACTGGTGGTAGCAACCCCTAAATGTTAATCAAAAATTCTCAAATTAATTACTAATTATTATTTTAGTAGGTAGGATGAAATTATGGGGTGAAAGTTAAAAAAAATTAAACTGATTTTTTAATCACTCTAATTGACTGGTGGTAAAAACGGACTTTAACTTTAAGTTTTCATTAAACTTAAATAACATAATCATTCTTAATTTAAAACTAATACGGGACTTAAATCGTAAAATCGTAATCGGGGGGGAATCGTGTTAGTTTAAATCAGTATATAATATTTCTTCTTCTTTGTCCGTCCCTGCTCCCGTTATCTGGGGTCGGGTCTCCTCACATTTCTGCGCCAGGCCCGTCGGTCCTGTGGTGTCAGCATGGTTGCATTTTTATCACCTGTCACTATGCCTGTCACTTTCGCACTTACATACTTGTTAGAACGTGACAGGCATGGTGACAGCCAATAAAAATGCTACCGTGCTAAGCCCGCTGGATTGTTGTCTGTTTAACGCTACATTATTATTTTGTCTGCAAAACTATTCATTACTTTAACAAATATTGCTAAATTAATTTCTCACCTGACGGTTTTTGTACTAATCCTCTAATATTGGCACCTGTCAATTTACGCCAAAAACAAAATAAGGCTGCCTTTTGTGTTTCGCTGTCAAAAGCAATAATGAACAATAGGTTGGGTAGGTTATATTTGTTGATTACTGTGATGCATAAACGTGTTTTTTTGTAATTATTTTAACAGATTTGATAGTGCGAACTTGTTTATAGGTGTATAACATCATGTCTGTGAAGTTGGCATATCAAAGTCTAGCAGATCACGTTTTTATTGGAGTTCTATTAACATGCACCATAGTTCTAGAGTTCCTGATACTTTTTAGCGATAGTTCTTGCGCTTTTATCGTAAAAACCAATACTATGGATTTTCACAAAATGATATGCTAAGCTCACATACTAGCATATGATTTTGTTACAAATGGGTGGTAGAGAATGCCTTATTGCATTAAGTCCGCCTTTTGTACTGTAAGGTTTTTCTTTTGTGCAATAAAAAATAAATAAATAAATAAATGGGATAAAAAAGCATCAGCAACTTTTATCAAGACCTGGGTAAGTCTTGCAGTCTTGCTACACTATAAAGTGTAGGTTAGTGAAGTTTCGTTACAACTACCTACCTACATAAAATAACAATCGATAACACATAAAAAAATGCAGTAAAATATCTGACTAAAATGCAGTAAAATAACTTTAAATACGTTATTACATTTACTAACCAGTTCCAAACATAGAGGCTCCTTGAAGCTGCATTTACCCCCAGTATGAAACGAGTTCTGTCGAAAAACATTTTATTGCTTTATTACGAGTATGCAAATAAAAGAGGCTTGCGTGGTTGCGGCGACCTGGAAAATGGAATGGCTGCCTACCCTACCTTATAGAATGCAAATCTGGGACACAATCTAAACCATATCACGCCACTTTACGTCCCTTTTCAATAAAAGACCCAAAATTTAAACAACAATTAAGCAAGCACAACGATCTTTAATTGGCTTGTGCAGAAAGTAATACAACGACTCGAACTAATGATAACGAAACATGACTGTTTACACGTAAAACTCTCGTTTGAATTATTATCGTATCCGAGTTTTGTATAATGATTGACAAGAGACGTACAGAAACAACTCATTACGCAAAATCGATACGGTCTAAAATATCGAGGGCAACTTGTTTTCTTAGATCAAAAGGGAAAAATGTTTTCTCATTTTTCACGGTGGCGAAAATAATTTGATTTCCGCGGAGGGATGTCGGCAGTTGATTTTAAATTTAACTTGTCTCAACTTGGAAAAGTGGAATGGATTTTTTATGTACTTGTGCCAACATTAACTGTGTGTTTTGGGGGGTCGTAGCTTAATCTTCAAAGATACTTGGCTGTTAAGTAGTCCTTTGGGTGAATTAGACGTGGGGATTCAATTAAGGACCCGTTATTCGATTGGGATGGATCTAATGCTTTGAAACAGCATAAGCATGTAAGACGGATTATGTAGGTATCAATGACGTCGTGACGTCTCGAGTTTAGTTATTTGGAATGTCGAAATCGCAGACCGATGGGACTATATGGATATGGGGGTGGGATGGGATGGGATGGGACATATCAATTGGTAACGCATATATACCTACTTAAAAATAATAGTATTCAATTAAACCCTTTTTGAAGTCGGTTTTCCTTTTTTTTTGTAAATAATTTTTATTTTCCTATTTTTAGTTTTAAGGCATTGTTTAGAGCTTGTGAGTGACGCGTGACGCATGAATGAAAAACATTATTATTTTTAACACTAAATTCGTAAACTTTAATAAATAATCAGGATTTTCCTCGAGACCGTCTGAGAAATCATTCCTGTCACTATCACTAAATCCATCATTCGCCCCGCCACGGACCCAATCCCTGAACCCCCCGATCACTCAAACTCACAGCACATCCAGCCCTGATAACTTAACCCTCGACCCTGAACCACCAACCCTTCAATCGCCATTCCTCGACCCCTCCACCCGAGACCCCTTAACCCTAACCCCCGATACCTCAACTTCCAACCCCCGACCGCTCAACTCACCGCCCACTAAATCCCCTAACCTCTCAAATCCTGACTCGTCAAACCCCAACCCCTCAACCCTCCACCTCAGACCCCCAAACACCACTCTCTACCTTCATCACACACACACACACACACATCAAATTTGTGGTTTTCGGGAAGAAATCCTTGAGTTACTTTAGAAACCACCGCGAAATCACCATACAAGTGCCTTTAAAAATTGAGGAGTTCCCTCAATTCCTCATAGATTCCATCATCAGATCAGAACCAAAAATAATATGGGACCACCTTGGAGGTACCTCCTTTCGAAGAAAAAAAGAATTACTCAAATCTGACTACGGGTCTCGTAGTAATCGGTGAACATACATACAAAAAAAACATAGACACAACCGAATACAGAACCTCCTCCTACCTACTGAGGATCGTGATTCCTTCAAAGAAGTTTCGAAATGGCTTCTCTTCATCGGCTTCTGTCCTTCTGTTTCGTAGAGAGCCGTGATGACCGACATCTCCAGGCTAGACGCCACCTGGTCTGTCCAACGTTTAGGGCTCCGGCCACGAGGCCTTTTTCTTTCCACTTTCCCGGTGACCATAAGGCGCTCTAAGATTGTCAGATCTACTGCGACTGCGAGGAATGTGACCAAAATACTGTAGAATACGGTGCAGACACGTCGCAGAGAGCCTTTGAGAATGTGTAATGTTGAGTTTTTCTATGATGGATGCGTTCGAACTTCGTACGACGAGATGTCCATGGTATTCGTAATAGAAAAAAATATATGATGATATATTTGTATTGTGATATTATTAACTAAGTAGGTATTACCGCGGTAGGAAGGGGTTGCCGGTCCCATATTGGGATACCCTCCTACAATTTAGGAGGGAATTAAATCTTCTCGGGTCCGAGGTGTAGGTTGGAGCCGGCGTAGTTTTTATAGCGTATATACATATCTTTACTTGAAAATAGTTGTATTGTATAACTAGCCTTATGAACCGATTTTGCATGTACAACCAGCCTTAAAGTTTAGTCTATGATGGTTCTTTATTTTTAATATGTGGGTATTTTTGCACTTTGTAGTTTTTCCTCAGTCATCCGTTGACCACGAACGCTGTAAAGGGTTCGAAACGTCGGGATGTATTATAAATTCAATATACGCGATATAATCCGTTTTCATAGTTTTATTTCATAAGTAGGTATTGGTTTTCTACTTAACCGAGGCGGTGTACGTAGAAGTGGTAACTGTTGTTATCCGAACATGCAAATATCCAAACATACCAACCTTGAAATTCAATATATTTGCAGGATAATATCTAAAAGGTTCAGACATAGGTATTAATATAAAATCGGCTAAAAGCATGTCGGGCCATGCTCAGTGCAGGGTTCTGTAGTTACCCGTCCGTTACAATACGCTGCCTTGAACGGGGGTTATTAGTGAGAATCATGAATACATAACAATGGGTAGGGAGTACCTTCGCCGCACTTGTACGGAATTTTACAAAGAAGGGAAGACATTTTCAGTAAACTCAAAATCGAATGAGGTAGGTATTTACTAAGCTTTAATTTTTACTTTCATGATTTTATTTTTATTTTTTGGGTCAGTGTGATTCTTGAAGATCCTTATTCGTTTTTAAATACCTATTCATATTCAACAATACCCCACACCAAAGGGTTAGGGTGAAAAAAAATCATCCCCACTTTACCTGTAGGTGAGATACCCTAAAAAAAATAGTTATTTGTTATACAAGGGTGCAAAGTTGTATTTTAACCGCGAGTGTTTCAACACACGAGAAGTAAAATACATTTGCACCCGTGTGTAACACAAAACTTTTCCCCTCACTATAGCGAGGAAAGTGCAACATCCACAGGCGTTAGATCATCTTCATCACTGGATGCACTAATTTTTTTACGATATTATAACAGAAAACACTAGAAATTCTGATTTTTACGTGAGCCGGTGAGAAGAACATTAAAAATTTTGTTGACAATGTTGACATTTCTGTTCTGACGTATGAAATGTCAACGATGCGTTTTGAAATTGCATCGACTCAACTTGTACGTTCCGAATTATATTTAACATCATTATAAAAAATCTAACGTTTCTTATGGAACTTTAAGGTTTATGACATAAAATTATTAAATAAAGCTCAATTTGGTATTTTTTATTAGATTCTCAAACCATTTATTTAATGATATTTAATATCGAACGAACCATTATCATGAGCGTTTTACGTTTTGTTATCTGTCAAGCTACTTAAACACGCTCCATCCAAGGTCAAATTACTTTCCTTACTTTCGATAAAAGACGGCTTTCCGAGCTAGTGAGGGGAAAATAGTTTTTGTTTAATTATCACTTTGTCGGCGTGATTGACATACCAAATTGCTGAGACACAAGCAATATTGATATACCAAATTGCTGAGACAAGCAACGTACAGACGGACATGGCGAAATTATAAGGGTTCGGTTCCGAGTTGACTAAGTACGGAATCCTAAAAAGAGTTACACACGTTTTTAAGTCGTAAATTTAGTTTTAAGTACTCCGTCGGGAGTAAATACGTATTTCACTAATGACGGAGTGTTGTGTGCAATTCGGCATTTGACAAAAACGCTGAAGACAAGGGTACTTGTTCCCCTCCTCTGCCGTCACCGACTACACCGAATATAGTTGACGAAATATATATAATTTGCACCAATTCGACATAGCCAAGTAAGTCGTTCGAAAGATCTTTTCATTTCATTTTCATTTATTTATTTCTATAACAATATGATATTGTGTTAGAACATTTTTACAAACTAATACATGCACATAAAAATAGCGGGACATGTCAATAAATAAAGTACACTTAAACAAAAAAAAGTACCTACATATAAAGTAATAAAAACAAATCACTTACTTACTTACTGCTGTGGCGCGACGACCCGAAGTGGATCTTCGCCTCCGACACCAAAGACCGCCATGCTACTCTGTCCAAAGCCGTTTCTGTCCAGTCGAACATTATTGGAGAAAAACAAATCGGTCGGTGCAAATTGTATTTCGTCAACCATACTCGGTCGGTACGGCGACTCGCAGTACGCGTCGATTAACTAGACAACGCGAACGGCTTAGGGAGTTATAATCTACGGACTGATTGAAGGCTTGTCTGCGTTCGACTGATTTGTATTAAGTAATTACTCGACGTATGATATTTAAATTAGTAAAATATATAGGTATATGTTTAACAAAACTTTGTTAAGATGTCCCTAATTCAAAGGGCTAATTAAAACGACAGCCAAATATTTCAAAATTATGCATTTTAAACTAAGTTGTGGAAATTCTATTAGTATGGCCTCCTTTTCTATGGCAAGTCTTTATAGGATTGTTACTGACATATTTAAGTATCTCAGCTGTGAAACTTACATTAAGTATTTTTAATATTATAACTTGTTTAATTAATATTTATATATGTAATTTAATCATGTCATGAATTACGAGTACCTACGAGTATTTCGAGCTAAAATTGAAAACATCACTGTGAATAAGTATTTTATACGGTCGTTAAAACGTTTATTTTAATCGAATTGCTTCGCTTTACGCATTTTAAATAAATTCCCCGTAATAGTTTAAGGGTTGTCAAAAACATTTTCACACGGCGGTTTAAAGTGGTGTGAATTTCGAACTAGCAATCACATCCGAGCATCCTTGGGCTTTTGGTTGGATACGGGTTGTTTCGTAACAGATTTCAAGCTATACCTATTACATAAGCCGCTCAAAAATGCGTTTTCGAATTTT
The DNA here is from genome assembly GCF_947568885.1 of Cydia strobilella. Classification (NCBI taxonomy): domain Eukaryota; kingdom Metazoa; phylum Arthropoda; class Insecta; order Lepidoptera; family Tortricidae; genus Cydia; species Cydia strobilella. The sequence goes on from NC_086052.1 coordinate 8,572,109, forward strand.
CAATATTACATATGACTTACCAAAATTTTTAAGATCATGTACAGTCAGCTGCAGAGAAAAGGTACCCCCATGTGGCGCGGTAATTGAAGGTATTTAGCTCTCAACTTGTAATTGTGTATAATAACAATAATTGACAATGGACGTTTCCGTTTTTTGAGAGTGGCGTATATGCCCTAATAAAATGTAATCAATGGTCTCGTTTTGCACCGGTATCTCTTATTTATGGCTCATCTTCACGATACCTGTACCAGCGCTGCTATTGCCAACGCATGGCGCGTGCGGACCATGAATGTATGACCTCCAGATCTGTAAACACTTCATACTCAGTGCACCCTCATACAATCAGAGATTTTTTTGGTCTCATTTTAGAAATTTCAATCAACGTGGTAGTAATACAGAGATTTGTCATAGTGAAGATTTATTATAGAAAATAAACAGTAGTTTTTTAAAATTGGTCTATTGATTTTTACGTCAAAAACACATAAAATATAAGCAATCCACTGATGTTAATGAATCGGAATTTTGCTTCAGGAAAGCAATATTTATTAAATTTTTTGGAGTCATTCAATGTTACATTTTATATTTTTGCGATTGCTCGCATTTTTGTCATTGCCGACATCGCATCAATAATCCGATCTCCGCTTATAATGGTTTGTCTAAAGACAGTCATGCGCTCAGTAGTGACGAAAATAGAAGGCCAGTCGGTAATTCCCACACTTTATACGCCTACTTGAGAATGCTTGAGGTGCGTAAATAAAATAAAACCCGGTAATAGCGTCGTTACATTTACTTATTTATATGGGTGTTGTAAATACGGCTAAATTGGCGTTACGCCCGTAAAGAGGCGTTTATTGTCATTGTTTTCGAATAAGAATTTTCCTTGTACGAAAAAATAAACATTTATGTTACATGTAATCCGCTCGCTAGTTAATTGGTCAGGATAACTTCTCAAAATCACCCACTTGAACTAAAATTTTAATTCATAATTCATAATTTATTTATTGCATCCATGGTTTACATATGGTTATGGCATTGTAATAATATGTTATGAATCTGGATTTGTTGGATATGATTTGTCAGTGTTAAAAAGTATTAATCGTTTCTGGTTGAAAAAATGTCCGTATTAACACTGACATAACAAATCGAAATCAAAGTTATAACCAGTTATTACAATTAGAATAGGCCTTCAGGTTTGTTACTCCTTGGAAAAGTGAATAAAAATCAAACTTCTAAGTCATTAATTTAAAGATAAGGCCGTTTATGTTCCGTTTATGACGCATATTTTGACGCTCACATGAAAAACGTATAGGGGACTTCCCGCTGAGTTAGAATCACAAAAATTTTCAAGAAGCAGTGCCATTTAGCACAAGTAAAGGAAAAAGTCCAGAAACTTGGTACATCACAAAATAGTTACTTTTGCGATATAAATTTAGTTTCAGTTGGAAAACTAGCTTCAGCTTTAGTTTTCCAATGGCAGAGGTAAGTTTTTCATGAGTACAATTTTTAGCAAATAATCAAAAATAATAATACTTATTACAAATAGACAGAAACTGGTGGGAGACGAAGTAAGACCGGCATACGTGGAAAGGGAGGAGGGAGGCCTTTACCGAGTAGTGGGATATTCTAGGCTCATATTTAATATAAATAAATAATAATCATAGATGGTTAAATAAAAATTGTTTTGTAATTTTTTTTTAGTTGCGTTGTGCGCTAGAAAGTGACCTAGCGGTAACGGCGTGCGACTTGCAATCCGGAGGTCGCGGGTGTAAACCCCGGCTCGTACCAATGAGTTTTTCGAAACTTATGTACGAAATATCATTTGATATTTACCAGTCGCTTTTCAGTGAAGGAAAACATCGTAAGGAAACCGGACTAATCCCAACAAGGCCTAGTTTCCCCTCTGGGTTGGAAGGTCCGATTTTCGTAAAAACTAGTGCCCACGTCAATTCCTGGGATTAGTTGCCAAGCGGACCCCAGGCTCCCATGAGCCGTGGCAAAATGCCAGGACAACGCGAGGAAGATGATGGTTAAATAGAAACAGTTTTGTAATTTTTTTTCTAGTTGCGTTGTGGTCGAAATCACAGGTAACAGCCGGTCATAACATTGTGTAAATCATTACGGGAGGCCTTTATTCGGCGTATAATGTTATTTCAAAAGTTGTTTTTTATTTTAACTAAATGTACCTACTAAGTATTTGCGGATAGTTTGGGTAGGTACTAGTCTTTGCACCTGGCGGGGACCATCTCCGGATGTATCATATTGTGCGCTCGGGGATGGTATCCGCCAGGTACGAACAAAATCTACCTAAAGTGACAATGAGTGTAGCATTTAACTTCATAAATATTCAAATCTGATTCGTTTCTGCTCATATTCAGCTGAATAGTAATTTGTGAATTCATTTTTCAAAATTCATTTTTATTGAAATTTACCATTGTATAATAATTGGGGCTCCCGAACAATCAATTCATGTGTGCCATTCGGTGAGATGACTCCTAATGGCCGTGAGCCCAGCAACAGCCCCGGTTCTGTATAAGCAGATCCCGTACTAACTTATCTCGATTTCTAGTACTTCTCAATGTTGAGTATCAGAGTGCATTAAGTACATTTTATTATCGAAGGGATTTTAGTATAAATCTAATGGTCTATTATTTTTTATCAGATAATAAACTGACAGTATGTCTTAATTTTTTTTAAATCTTTGTTTAATTTTTAAAGGACCTCTCAGTTCTCTCCTCCTGCGCGGAGGTGATTTTCGTATATATTAATTGATTTCTTATTTTTCTTAAAATATATATACAGATTTAATATCAAACACGTATTTTTCTAATCGCTCACTTGTGTAATGTTACCCACATTAAATATGTGACAATTCATATTTAGATTATATCTTACTTACTTACTTACTTCACTGGCTCAGTGACCCAAAAAGGATCTTGGCCTCTGACACATTACAAGAGAGCGCCACTCTGCCCTATCCTGCGCCACTTCACGCCAGTTGGGTAATCCGAGAGCGGACAGGTCTTTTAGGGCTTCATCACTCCAGCGGTATCTAGAAAAAAATATTAATTTACTTAACGAAATGACGCGAAAGGAGCACTATTAAAACTACCTACGATATACCTTAAAGGCCATTCAATTTAGCGTAAGCGAAAATAACGTGAGTTACCCTTAGTAGCCCAGTTCCCGTGAGTGCCATGACACATGTCCAGACGTGCGTGGCGTGCGATCGCATCCATTCTATGACGTTCTATAACGTTCTACGTTCTATTCGAACAAGATGTCGGTGCACGGCGTCTAATCGACGAAGAGAAGGCATCCCAATGCTCCCAAGCTTTGAGGCATCTGTTGTCTAAATAACCAGGTTTGTTAGCGTTGGCGTATTGTGTTGCAGTTCGTGCATGCAATATGTACGACTTTGAAGTTCGAGAGATAAATGTGTTTGCCGTTAGGATCATGTATCATTTTCTCTAAATAGGTATACCAGAATAAGATGTACCTACTCGTAATGTGGCATTATTGACATGATTTTCAAAACCAAACAAATTGCGCAAAACCAATTGCGTTATAACTAAATAATTAAATTAAAGTTATAATGCAAGTCCGAATTAGTATTTTCTAAACGCAATGCCTGCACATCTCTATTAGCTCTAATAACAGACAATTTTATAAACACAAAGCACGAGTGTTTCGCTGGGGGATATTTTTCGAACAGTTTCCAAACAGATTATTATATTGATATAGCAAACTACAAAAGCTTTTTTTCACGTTACGCTGTATTTCGTCCGACTATACAATTGTTTGTCATGTTTCCGGGGGGGATATTTATGGGGTTGCACGGCTCTCGCCGAAACAAAAACGGAAACGATTTCTGCGTAAATAAGGGAAAAAACGATATCGAGATCTGAAGTTTGGAAAGATGAAAGTGTATTTAAAAACAAAGAGGAAGTCTCCGTTTGGGTGATACTTTGGGTAGGTAATATTTCACCCGATGAGGGGGTTTTGTACGTAACATCTATTTGTTTTTCGTGAAAATACCCATTATTGCGAGTGTTTTCACAGAAAGTTCACCACTATCTTTATTATAAACTGACATAGATGTCATCTACTAAAGTAAAAGTGAATAAGCCCGGCGGATAAAGAAAATGTAAATAATGGCGGAGGCTGGATCAAATCAAAATATTAAATAAAATAATTAGATTTGTTCCAAAGCTGTATTTTCTTTCTTACCCAAAGTCTACTTATTCCGAATAAGAATAAAGTACGAATACTGTCTTATGAATTATTTGCTTATGTAATCGCAAATTTAACTAAATGGGTTATGTGCAAACTTACAAAAATAAACTCCGGACCGAGGGGCTACTTCCCTGATTGTTACTATTATTAACAAAACAATCATGTGTACGTTTGTACAATTTCAATTAAACAACTCTTTTTTATTATATTTAATCAATCGTATCACCTCATTGTGTAATAATATACTGACTGATAATTGTATAATAATATACTGACATACTGTCACTAATAAATTAAATTCAATTGACGGTATAATTTCATTTCATTACTTAACTACTCACATACTGTGATTTCTACAGTACTTACGTAACAAAGGAAACTAGTTAACTGGTATATGTACCTATAATTTATATTTTTGTTGTTTCCGGAATTTGTACGTTCACCTTAATTAAATTAAAAAAAATTTAAATTAAATAATTATCTATTCAGGCATTTGCAACCCACATATGTGTTAGTAACATACAAAGTAAAAAATTAAGATTAATGTTAAGATTTACAATTATAATATAAAACCTAACATGCAAAATAATGAGGTACAGTGCGCTGCGAAATTGCATGGAGAAATTTTGAATGAATTCATTAACAAAGTCGCCATGCATTTTTACAAAAACCGGATGAGCTTTATAATTTAAGTATTAAACTTTATGTCTACTTTTATAGATTTTTTATAATATGTGTCACCAGAAGCAAGAAAAATTACAATCACTATCAGAACAAGACTGACGCAACAACGGCATAAAATAAGATGACGAGGCCTTGGCCACTCTCCAGCTATGGTCAGAAAACATCGTAACAAAACGCGCAAAAATGTGAATGCGAGCAAGATTAGTTGGCTGAGAACACAAAAGTTACATCTTACGTCTACATATTCGGGTACTATTATTATTTTAGCCTTTTTATTGATATATTGAACGAACGAAGGTCAGGTATTCTGCTCAGATGTACTGTTAGTAGAACGCTCTGGTAAGTTTCGTTTGCAAAAGCCTACAATCGTAATAGATTTATTCAAGTCAAATCGGAGAATACAACTTATTCATCTCCGTATTTAGATAAAATATATTACCTAGTTTAAGTACAAAATAACCAGAAGTCATTGCCAGTTCAAGTAGGTTTACCAGTATATTTAAAAATAAGCAGTTTAAAAGTACATAAATATAAATCGATTCCTACATTACGCAAATAATTTGCGGTATCCCCCTCGATTCCCTTTTCGACTTGTCAAACTACAACACAAGTGAATGCAAATTCGGGAGAGGACGCCACATGATCTGCTTAGAAATTAATGCGGCATGAAATTACGTATTTACCTACTTATCTAGTCAGTGGGAAAATTGCTTTCAAGATCCTCCCAGTTGTCCATTCGGTGCAGACAGCGATTGGCGTTTGACGGCCGCGACGAATTCGGTAAACAGCGCCTTTTTATTTTGCGAAAGTAGAATAAGATGGAATAATCTGTATTGTAAGTATATATATGTTAATAGGCAAATCGATGCGAAAACCCGATCGTTACTCTTTAGTCCAGATGTTTAAATTAGAATTCACATAACTTGATTTTCAACTGTCTAATGAAAGGGTCTAATGAAAATTTAATTTTAACGTGACAACTAAGTTATTGTGGCAACAAATCACATCTTTCCCTCTGGAACTCCCGGATACAAAAAACGTCTTCGAACGGTTCCAGCCACAATAATTAATATTGCCACCTCGTCGCCGAAGCAAAGTTGGCGACTGTCAATTTTTTAGGGCGCCGCTGAAAAATTAGCAGTCATCAAAAGTTCCGGCGCGGGATCATAAATTTAGGGTTGGTACTTTCGTGATTCCATTCGCATTCCCCTTAGAACAGCGGGCAATGCGATAAATTATGCCCATCAATAATACGCAGGCAGTGCTGTGTCAACAACACTCTACGTAGGCACTATGAGTCTATTTGTAGGTATTTATTTAGGTGTTCCCTCGCTCCCCGTGGTACAATAACGACGTCAAAGCTACTGGCTTTAAACATGAGATGCATAATAAATGACTTGATAGTGGCTTGGGATATCAATTGGGTTAGCGTAGTACATGTTAATACGTAGACGGTCGGGAATAATTATATTTACTTATTTTATGGATCATGTTCGTCTTAATAAGGTTGGTAGGAGTACAAAGGCACGTCTTACACTGACACTGACACTGACAGTAACTAAGTAATATTGGATTTGACATTGCATTGGCCGAACTTTGATCTCATTTCGAAATCGAAATCGATTTGCGGTCGAATCGTTTTATAAATTGGCATTTTCCACTCCTACATTAAACGAAGAAACGACGGTTTGAAATGTCACAGTAAGTAGCCCTTTCAGGGTCCAATGGAAATAACCACAAAACATTCCGAACCCATTTCCGATTCTCGTCACACAGCCGAGGCGACACGTAAAGGCTCGCCGTGGTAAAGCACTTTGACTGGAAGTTACACAAAATCCGCACCTTTATACTTAGGTTCGACTTACTTTGAATTACGAGTATGTTTGTATTTGATTTGTTCTCAGCTACAACCAAATTTAACTTTTTTCGAACTCGTTTTTGATCGAGTACCTACCCACCTTCGGTATTTATTTATTAGTAAATAACGTATCAATCGATTATTTTGGATTAACTTAGATTGAAACAAAACAAAGATCACAGACAATTTTTGAAGGAACTGAACAGAAAACGGGATGAAAATGAACTTCGTAAATTTCGTGAACGTCATGAACGGAAAAGGTTATAAAACAGGGAAATTATATAAAACTTAAGGGAGATGCATTTTAAATCAGTCTTACATTAGGTTATTTAAATGTTTGCTGGCTGCCGAAGAAGATAAGGTTATGGGCCATGCGTGTAGCCATAGCCATGTAAACGTATTACGTAAGCAAATTTTTTCAAACTAAATATAATTCAAGGTTGTTTGATACTATCACTATTATCACGCGACGCTCGGATATTAAAGCAGTCGTGTAAATATTGGAGCGAGTTGAAACTAAATCTAAATAAACGCCCAAGTGCGTGTCATACCACGTATAAAGGAAGGGTCCCGTAGCTTATATATTTAGTACAAAAAGCCATCCAAGCAAATGGGTGTATCTTCGCATCACTTACGTCGTGTCAATAAGTTTTTTTGGGACAAACTCATTAAGGGCTCAACCTTTCGTATTCAAAAATATGTTCGTGGAAAGTATTTATTAGCTTTATGTTCTGTTTTATTATTTTTATTTTATTTTTGGGAGCCCGGTTTAAGTTTTTATTTTAATTTCTGAATTAAGTAGGAGATCACAGGATACACCAACGTTCCAAATTTCATTATGATAGTGTTAGCCAGAAATTATTATTTTAAAGTGTGAGTTGGGGTCCAGATTTTTTTTAGATTCGGAAAAATCGGAATCCGTCAATATTTAAAGATACTTATCTCTTTCGTTTGACAAAAATATAGAGTATGGCAGCAACAAAGTGTATAATCTGATATCCTCAGCATCCACCTGACGGTAAGTGGGGGAAACACTAAACGAAAATAACCGATAAGCTCCAATAAATTTATTGCCTGAGCTCGGGTCACTTAAATTCGAGGCTACCTCGCCCCAGCTCAAACTTATCTACGAAATATATTATGTTCTTGTAACGTTACATTAGGTATATAAGATACGTAAGAATGTTATTACATTCTTTATATGAGTTTTTATTATATCAACATAAGAACTTTACCAAACATACCTGAAGTATACTTAATTTTAAGCTGCATTAGGCCAGTCGGCGAAGTAAATATACCTAAATACCTCTAGATTGCGTATTCATTTCACGTGAAAAAATACTAGTTCAATGCAGTAAACATATTTAGTATGTTTGCATGCAGCCTAAATTCGTATTCAATGGCCAGCCTTAAGGTTAGATAGAGGATCATCGTTCATTCTGGACATTTACTGACGGTGTATAACTGTATATCTTAGGTCTTACCGTAGCGATCAGTAAATATTTTATAATAATAGTACATTATGCAAAAAGGGAGATCTATAGTTAGGTATGGACAAAATTGTTAACAAGAGTCAATATTTAGAAACACAATGCGCGTAGCGCATAGGACGAATTAAAGTGCTTGATCTTCTCGAAAACAATTAGCGCATTGTACCACGAACAGCTCAGAATGACCAGAGTGGAGGAAGCGTTGTCCAACTTGCGGCTAGACTTGAAGAAAGAATGCTGCGGCATGTTGAACGGAATCGAAATGATAAAGAGCATACACTAAAACATGCGCACCGGGCACGAGCTGCACCATGCATTGTAGGACATGGAGGAACATTAATTTGAAAAGTGAAAGTGATAGTGTTAGATAATAGTAATAAAGTAAGCCGCTTATTTTAACTAAGGTGTAGAGTTTGTGAAGTTAGAGCTTGTAGACTTAGAACTAGGCTCTACATGTGATTGATACATGATACATGAGATCTGATAACTTTTTGACAGAGCGAGGCATATGGTCTCGTATTGGCAACATTTTAAATGAAAATGTTTTTAATGGAATTAATATTTTCGCATTTATTTGACATTTATGCGTTATTCATACAACAGTGCGATTAAGTCAACGCTCGGAAATAAGTGCAACCTTTAAGTTTATCACCACAGTAAAAAAATGTGAATTTCGTTTTTGTTTTCAATTTTATTCATGATTCCAACCATTACAAACATACGTCCGTCACTTAAACGGCGCTTAAATATTTCTGGGAAGGTTCTTTGTCTCCTTTCTCCCTGTATATGGGCCTGCTCTTCGGTTAGGAACGGAGTGCTCACTATAATTTCCAGTGGAAAAGTCGCCTCTCAAAACGGGGTCTGACAGCGGATCTTGTAGTCGATGTAAGCATTCTGAAATTTTATATCAAATAGGCACATAAGCGAGCCAACATGAAATGCCTCTAAAAGCAATTAATTTAATGAATCATGATTGAAACACAATTAATTTTGCTACCATTTGCAATATTCAATAGATATTTAATAGAACTAATGCTTTTGAAAATCAAAGCTTTGTGCTTCTGTTACAGGTAAGTAAACACGCATTTGTATCGTTAATTTAATTGAAATATTTAGAGGAACGGGAGCAAATAGTAATATACCTACTGTTTTGGCTCAAAACCTAAAGCTAGTGGTAGCGTAAGAGTCGTAAGAGTCATTGTTCCGTCGATACAACAGGCATACAGTACCCGAGGATACAGTTCGTCGCTACAATACCTATGGGTACCATAAGTGTACCTATCCGAGCACTTAAATCTATAGTAATATTAGAATGTGTTAGATACCAAAAACTAAATTGATCTTACTTACTTAAATTTAGCTTAGTATCCCCCCTTTCCTTGAGGCCTAGCAATAAATACCCTTTTTAAGTTTATTTTTACATAATTTCTGGTTTTAGTATTATTATTTAATTTAGTTTGTATAATATGTTTAAGTATCTTTAAGTTTTTATTTTCTTAACTGTAATTTATTTGTGTAGATTAATGCCCTATTACCCTTTAACGAATTCTACTTTAAAGTTTGTCAAATATTCGATCACTTGATAATATGGTGCATACAGTTTTTTTGCAGGATAAGATGACATTCGGGTGGCAATTGCAGCTGCATTGCTGTTGCGGTATTACTGCGATGCCGTTGACGCGGGCGCTGCTACTGTCAATTTCCTTGTTGAAATGAGTGACGGATTGAATGTTCTACTCGCGTCAGTAATGCGGCCACGAAAGTCACTCATTTTATCAATGAAATTGACAGTGCCTGAGTCAACACCGTAATAGCGGTAACGACGCAACTGTAATGAAGCTAAAGTTGATGGCCAAGTGTCACCTTTATAACGACTGTAACAGAAGTTAGGATGTAACAAATATCCAAAGAGAATTCCTACGTCATTTAATGACGCAAACATTCTGTTTTGCCTGTTTAAATAAAATGTTTAATAAAATACTTATCACTTTGTCGAACCTCAGAATACTTCCATTCTATATTGGTAGATGGATCGATGCGGATATTTTCCGTATTCTATACAGCGTAGAATCAAGATCTCCTGCGGCGGTTGGACGGATATTTATGAAGATAGCTAGAATTATAGAGGTTTCTCGGCTTAACGATAAGTAATACGTGTAAGTGTATTTCGTGTTGTTGTTGAATCGAACGTTGGCGTTGGAAAGTTTATTTATGTTTTGTAGAAAGTACCTAAATTAAAGTGACCCTGCTGCAAAAAAACTTTTATTTAGGGATGTAGGTGTACCAGGCTCCCTTGCTGATTGAATACTATGAGCCGCAGATAAAGTATATTTTAAATAGAGACAGCCTCAATAAACATGAAATGAAACCACAAACAAGATGTAGAAAAAAAATGTGTTAAAAACCTACATTCCTGAGAATTTACACAGCGTATGTCTCATTTCCGTAGTACTTGAATTTATTAACTTATGATGAAAACCTATAAAAACCTTCGACAACTTTTAAAACTGGCTGTACACGTATTAATCAAACGTTTCTATTTTAAGATTCCTGGAGGCCGATTTTTTTTACAATTTATTAGGGTTTTTAACTTATTTTGACACCACCTTGAGTCAGCGTGCACTGCTGCGCCAACCAGCGTGAGCCGCTTGATTGGTCCTCACGAAATGCAATCAGAAGTCGTCTCATTAGGCATATCGTTCGCACTTATGGTGCGCGTGAGAGGCCTGGGTGCCTAGCCAACGTGCCAATCGTTTTACGCCGCATAGCGCAGCGTAGTCATTAGTGCGACAGATACAGTTGCGTTTCGTTCGCTATTGAGCGTAAACGATTGGCAGTTGGCTAGGCACCCTGATGATATAACCCAAGGTCATGTCGAAATAACATAAAAACCATTTTAAATTGTTGAAACAGAATTGGCCACCTGGAGCGTCCTACGCACCGAAGGACTAATTGTGAAATGTATTCAGGGGAACCCATTTGAATGTAAGTAATGAATGAAACCATAAAGAAATATTTCAGTAACAGAACCATTGGGAAATGGAAAAAATGCGTAAGGATACATTTTGAACGGGAAATATTTAAAATAAAGTCCAATGTACTTACATTTATGTTTTTTGCAAACAACTGGATAAACAATATCTATCGTAGAAAACGTGCTCAAGTAGATAAGTATGCAATTCAGATAAAAATAACAGCAGTTATAAAAGAACAGGAAAACCGGAATGTGGGTTCTTTAAAATTATTACAGAACTACGAAACCAATAATCTTCTATGTACAATGAGCAAAATTAAGCTAAGCTAATTGTTTTACTGACTATAGTAAACTCTCTCATTTATAATATTAATGGAATTAAACCTATTTCAAAATAGAAAATTTCACGGATTACTAGATTCATAATATAAATTTAAATACACACAGCAGCAGCATACCGCTTCACAAAATATACCTGTGGTGGGTGGAATAGCACCTTGAAATCGAAATAGCCCGTTACAAAACACTATTACAACAAACCCAAAGCCGTATACTTCAATAACATAGCTAATAATAATTTGTCCTAACATTTTCCGGCAGGCAGTGCAATAACTCATTTTGTTTGCTGCGAACGCGTGCTCCTGATAGGGAAGCAATCTAAGATTTACTAGTGTAGATACAATTCAACATAACTGAACGGATCCTATTACCGGATCTTAGATCTTGTGGGAACACTCTAAAGTTCAATCAAGTTAATAGAATTACCTGAGCGATTGATTCCGTAATTTGTCATTTTAATTGAATCGTTTTGGCTAAAAAAAACCGGCCAAGTGCGAGTCGGACTGATGTTATATGTAGTTTCTGAATTCCAGTATTCGTACCTTCCAGGCACTGTTTTTTTTTTTCACTTAATCAAAGTTCTTTGCAGTGAATAAAATCGAAATAGAATAAATAATTATTGCCGTCGTGGAAAGCGGCCCTTTCATCTCACCTGACGCGTGAACGTTACACGGTTCACGGACTATTGTGATTTATTCCCGAACTATTACTACAGCTTAAAGAGCTACTAACTGGCGAACCAGTTTAACAGTAAGTAAGTGCAAGATTTGTAGGAACTAAGCTTCATTGGGGACCACACTTTTAGTAGTTTGCTGTAGTGTCCGAAATCGATGGAACTAGGACTATTGGCTGCCCTGTAGGTATGTGAACCGTAACAAATAAATTAAGTACATTAATTAACTGATATAGTAATGATATGCAATTTATAAATAATTATGCGACTCCAAACTTTAACGTAAACTTACTTTATATACTATACAAAAGTTGATTTACTTTGTAACTAAGAGAACATTTGACACAAAGTTCTGAGAAATCAGCCAGGGCGCAACAACTAACTAAGACAAGAGTTACATAGTACTATGTCTGTACTGTGCAGAAGCCTAGTTGAATTGATAATATTACGACTACGAGACTGATGAAAATTGATAGATGTAGATGTAGATGAAAATTGATAGTTACTACTTTATAATTAAGCACCCCCAAGAGTTTGTTATTCTCATTTGTAAGGGCGATTTTTTGTGAACTTGGGTAAGGCAAGTTAAAGTTACGTACTATTAAGTTTAGTACTCCAGGTCTATCTTATAATTAAAGCTCATAATGATAATTATAATTATAGTTAGTATAAATTAAAAATGTATAGGCAATAAAAATCAAGACATAATATTCATAAAAGAAATACGACGAAATATCAGGGCCCTATTATGTCTCAGTGTTGTCGAAACACGCGTAAAAACATGCATCCATCCAACTATTTCCTGAGTGCTGGAAAAAGAAATATGACGCAATTTTGGTAATGCTTAGTTGTCGAGCCACAAGGGTATGAAAAATTCAGGGGGTCGGCGTACATTACCGCACCACATTGCTAAGAGTATTTGTTCCCTTGCCGAATTTCAACTGAGAAATATTTTGCAAGGAGCGTAACAAATGGCATTCACTTGTCCATGCTCACTAATGCTACATGCGTCATATGTTTAGAGCTGTAAATGCATATAACAATTGGATTCAACGGGGCAACGCTGCCAGTGTCATGGGGACTTTTGGACCGGCTACGGTCCGAAGTGGGGACTTGGCCTAGTTTAATTTAGTGTTTAAGATTGACAAAGCCTGTTGCGGATTATATCATTTGTAGTAGGTGACGACGCCTGTAGCTGATTTGTTGTTGTAAGCACTTGACGAAGCCTGCGTTGCTGATCATGAACTATGTATATTCGCTTTAATAAATTTTATTTTATTATTTTTATTATTGGATTTAAATATATTTTTATTCTTATTACGAAATAAACTGTTTGCTAAACTATGACGATATTTTGTTCGCCGAAAAGAGCGCTTTAGTTAAAAATGTAAACTTAAGTAATTGTTTTACTGACCTTCAGAATTACCAAACGCACTAAGAGTCCAATTGCAGTCCAGGACAGCAGCATACGCATAGCACATAACTCCAAATAGTTTTTGATCGACAATTTCACAAGGCACTGGTACACTATCTAAATCACCAATCACAAGATCAAAAACACAAACAGTACACTCCTTTTTTGGGCAGTCGTGTAAAAATCGATCTAAATTAATAAGATTTGCTTGTTGGTTTTGACATGAAGTTGACTTAAAGAAGTGACTGTCACTTTGAAGTGTCATATTTTGCGTAAAGTTTACACACGGAATTAAGCGAGGTTTAGACTAGCAAGAACTTGCATGCAATTTACGTTACATTGCCGACTACTAAGGTAAACTGCATTCAAAAGTTTGATCAGAAAATTGATAATGAAAATTGCATGCAAGTTCTCGCTAGTCTAAACCTCGCTTTACACCTATATGCACCTATACGTTCATGGGTTTACAACAAAGAGTAGTATAATATAGTATAGGGTTTACAAAGAGGATATTAACGTGTCATGTTGGTGTCATGACATAGACAAGGCAGTATGGCTTACAGCTTTAGCCGGACAAAAAAAAGTGTCATGACATGACAGAACGTCAGTCGGAGGTCGGAGTAATAGTAAAATTGAAAAAAATAAAAACATGTTATTAAAATGGTGTAATTTTAATCCGTAAAGGATGTTATTTAAGTGCATCGAGATGTTATTTTATAAACATCGCCCAACGCGCTTAACATGGTCGTGCTTTTTTACTCGTATGCACATTTTGTTGCTATGCGTAGCGCTATAACGAACGGATCCGCGCGCGGTGGAGTGTAGTGCAGTGAAAGAGTGTTTGTGCCAGCAGGAGTTCAGATGGGTACGTGCCTTTTGACATGATGGAAGTCAAATGAGGCCAATCATCGCAAGTAGAAGATTTCATACGCCGTGTTCGGCTCCCGCTCACATAAGACTAGCCAAACTAGGGTCTCCCTCTTCTTCACGGATTCAGGTGTTGCGGTGTCTTCGCGTGTTGTTGAGATGAACAAAGAATCGAATATAGATGTACCTACTTAAGGTAAGTCTCAAATATTTTACTATAAATATAGGTTTATGCGATCAGATTATACCTTTGGCGTTGCTATTTTGAAATTAATTTAATCGTCTCTTTTGGCAGTACTTATCAATTTACGTAGGTGGACAATTTCAAAAAAAAAAAGTACATGTTTATTTGTCTAAAAACTACCATATTTGGGGTTATTTTGACTCTGAATCACGAGAACTATTGATTAAAAAGAAAAAAGTGTTCCCAGATTTCTCATGTGATGGTCCATACAAAATGTACATAGGTGACAAAGCGTCACAAAATGTTTTTTTCCTATAAAATCGATAGTCCTCACGATTCTGAGTAGAAATAATCCTGATAGGTTTTCGAAAAATAGTAAATAAATAAAAAAGTTCATATAAAATGCTGAGTAACCTTGGCAGTAACCTTTCAAGTTTCATTTGCATTTAGCAATTCGAGTGAGTGCGAGGTACCTAATAAACAACAGGTCATCAATAAATATGAGGCTCTCTAGCGGTACAGGTATTCATAGCCTTACGTTACGAGACGTCTACGTGACGGTACTAGGTGATAAAACCTAGCTAGTCTAAAAACTTTAACCTGACTCCGGGTTTAAAAAAAGAACACCTCTTTTTCTTATCTCTCTAAGTCACAAGACTAAACAGATCGAAAACTCATTTACCAAAATCGGCTCATTAGCTTTCACATTACGACGGAACACACGAAGCAAGAATATCCTCAGGTAGCAAAATTAATATTCAATTCAATTCAATTAATAATTATACTTTAGGTAATCGAGTAAAAATAAGACAATGACGGTTATGTACAATATTTACAATGCCCAATTTTCGAATAAGCCTACTGTATTTCGTCGCGTTCGCGTCCCGTATAAATGACACTTAATCGATTTCTCACATCTCGCTGAGTGCTTCACATTTGGTGCTGTGATCAGGACAATTACTCTTAGCTGTGTTATACGTATTATACATCTGTTGCCATTGTATTGAGTTAACGGGAATCTGACTGTTCAGGCTAATGGATGGCAATCGATTGTGAAAACGGTATGATTGTAACCTAAAAGGTATTTGTGTATAAAATTTTAATTAATTTTATACACAAATAACATTTCTAATCAATTTCCCAACATGATTGCAATTTTACAATAATGTTTTGTACCATTTGGTTTAAGCGTTTGAGTGTATTCGTTTTGTACATATGTTAGGCTGTATGAGTAAGGTAGGTAAGGTATCTATGGGCGTCAGGGCTATAACCGCGAAAATCGAAGTTCGCAAATTGCGGGCATTTTTCTCTGTCACTTTAATTACGCCTACATTGGAGTAAAAGAGAAAGATCCCGTAATTTGCGAATTTCGGTTTTCGCGGTAGCCCCGCAGGTGCTTGAAAAATAAATGCAGTTTGATTTTGATGACCTGATTTTAAGCAATTCATTATTCACTCGTCGACGTTAATTGATTTGATTGATTGACTTGACACCAACTTAAACAGCTTAGCTTATCTACTTACATAAAAACCGGCAAAGTGCGAGTCGGACTCGCGCACCGAGGGTTCCGCACTTTTTAGTATTTGTTGTTATAGCGGCAACAGAAATACATCATCTGTGAAAATTTCAACTGTCTAGCTATCACGGTTCTTGAGATACAGCCTGGTGACAGACGGACAGACAGACAGCGGAGTCTTAGTAATAGGGTCCCGTTTTTAACTTTGGGTACGGAACCCTAAAAAAGCAGTTCCATGTATATATTGGCCACAAAGTCTAATCAAAAAGTAAATTTAGGTAGATACAAGAATTGTATACAGCTTTAGAATAACGCAGTAATTTGGTCGACGAGAAACGAATTTCATTGCTAGCAAAATGTGGAGGTACCTAATTTCATGGAACATTTACCTTAGTCCGAGGGCAGTGTTTACTGTGGGGCCCCACTGAAATACGCTTTAAAGCTGGCAACTTCCGATTTTCAATACAATATAACATCTAAATTTGTTAGATAAGTTTGAAACTGGACGGTTGTTCTGTTTTAGTTTGGGCGGAAACTGATTCAGAGTTTTCAGGCTAGTTTAAATCCTTTTTCACCACACCATGCTGGGAAAGGCTCTCTTGATTGTTCAAAAACTGATAAGAATGTTGCATTTTATTCGAATGTGAGGCAAAGTAATCATATGCAAATTTTGAGTTGTTTTTTAAGTTTGCTGATAGAATTGATTTTTAAATGATGATTTTGAATAGATTAGCTTTGATTTTGTTTCATATTTTACAGTTAGTATTTTACTCGTGTTGGTGTGGTGAAAATTTTTGTGTTTCACTCGGCGGCAAAATTTGTTTAACAATTTTTCTCGGAGCTCGTGGTTCAATTTTTGAATCTTTCACTTGCTCAGGTTATTAGCACGAGAGGTTAAACAACAACTTTGCCCCCTTGTAAAACAAATAACTATTGCAATGTTTTAAATGAAAACCATTTTGTATAATATCATATATCACAGAAACAATCAATATGACATCCACTAGGGATATCGTACTATTTGAATACACAAATAATCCGTACACAAGTTACTGTTTATAACCTTTTAAGGTATTACATTCGCATTCACTCATTTGCGCTAGCGTGCCGCACTACAATAAAATTGATTAAAAGCATTTCAGCAGCAAGGACATACCCAGGTCCTTAAACTATGTCCAGGGAGACATAGGCAAAGAGATGGGCACTAAATGTCATGTCAGTGCAGTGGTAGGGCACAGCACAGCGCATGTCATGTCAGATCTAGAGCAGAGCCCAACTGGGGCCCAACCGGGTCGTATATACTTGTTTGCCACCAACATATTATTAAAAGAAAGTTGATATTATATTTTATATTAACGATGGAACAGACAATTTGATTTTTAACTGCGAAGTTTCTTTTATATTTGCAGTTAATACTTACTTACTTACTTAATATAAAACATTAATTATAGCAGTGATTTTGGCTATACGAGTATAACACACATACATACATACATACATATAATCACGCCTATTTCCCGGAGGGGTAGGCAGAGACCACGGATTTCCACTTGCTACGATCCTGACATACCTCTTTCGCTTCCTTCACTTTCATAACATTCCTCATACACGCTAGCCGGTTTAGGGTGCTCTTGACCTGGCCTTTCTTCAGGATTTCCCCGATCTGATCAGAGAAAGTCCGCCGAGGTCTGCCCCTTCCAACTCCCGTTTCTACCTCTCCCTTATACACTCTCTTTGTTAGCCTTCTTTCACTCATTCTTTCCACGTGTCTAAACCATCTCAACATACCTTTCTCAATTTTTGTCACTACATCTTCGCTCAGTCCACACTTTTCCCTTATCACTTATCTCGAGTATAACACTTATGCAAAAACCACTTCGTAGGTAAATATTAAATTCAAACAGGGCTGAAAGGCGTTTAATAAGCATCCAGCGGAGCGCGCTCAAAACTGCAATTAAACTTCTTCTCTACGTATAATCGATTGGCTTAATTAGAACAAGACGAATGTTCCAAGTTTTCTAGTCATTACTCACCGTTCACTAAGGGTGGCACTAAAATTTACATATAAGTACATTGTCAATGCAACAAAGTTGATAATTGATTAAATTCGACTGCAGATGGTGTTGCGAAAACTTTACCTGTGTTAATTTAATCTACCTACGTATATACCTTTATGTTAAAACTGTTCTGTTAAATAAAATTTGATTATTGTAGAATCCATTTATTTTCGTTAGAAATCAGATCACACTACCAAAAAAATTATGAGTTTTTTTTGCATATTCCTACTTTCTTTTTTAAGTGAGTAAGTGCTTTAATTATGCAGTCTTTTTTATATTATATTTTGTTGTGTGAGGATTTACTTGTAGGTAATGCTAATAGCGTAACGCGATGCATTTTTTTGTATTTTACACTAAACTCAAACACTAAGAGACGTGATTTTTTTTCGATTAGTGCCGAGTGGGCAAAAAGATAGATAGGATTTTAGAAAAATAACCTTTATTTTTAAGCAACATTTTCAGAAAAGCGAAAAGGAACGTGGTTTTAGCACCGTTGCATTTTATATACCTTGAAAGGAAATTTATAACAAGCAACATTGCTTCTATCGAAGCCAGCCCAAGTTCTAAGAAAACACGTATCTCTATAGATACACTGCTCCTGCACGTCCGTAATTACATTTTGCACTTAACTGTACTAAGTTGCAGCGTATTAAACTCTCGAGATCTGAATAGACGCACTGCGGGAACTATATGAATTAACTATACCTACATACATATAGGTATTATAGGTACTATATATTATGAAGTATCTCGTCTCTCACTTAAATGTATCTAAAGGCTGATGTAGGTAAATTATAAATAGTTTCGATGCAGTGTAAGTTTCTTGGGAAAACTTTGTGCGTTAGCTGCTGAATAAGTAGGTATATTATTTTATAATCGATATATTATTTTATAATAACTCATGCTTTTGTCTAAAACTAATAAGTTTACCTTATACTAAGCTAATTTACCTTAAACTTATAAACCTATGCTAAAATAAAAATGTAAAATATAAGCACAGTTTTTTTTCTAAATGTGACAAACAAAAGTTACAAGGCTCCTGGACAAGGATCTCATCTAAAAAACTCCACAAAAACCCGCTATACGGTGCCTTCTACTTACCTATTAACTGCTTAAAACCCTCATTATTTAATAAAATGGAAGTACAGTACCCAACTGTAAGGGAACAAATCAAATTATTTTATGAAATATTTTAATTTGTTTTTAAGTAGTCACACTACTATTAGCTCAATAAAATTAAAAAAAAATCTGCGGAAATAATTCGTGTAGTTTTGAAAATTACTTGTGGTATCCAGATGAACATACTAAAAGTCCTTCGGGGGTGGTTGCGCTGAGGGTGTAGAGAAGGGGGTTACATTTTTCAGCATGTCGGGCTATGCTCAGTGTAGGGTTCGATCAATCATAATTCGCTAATTCTTAATTCAAATACTTTGACACGATGGTATTTTCTTTTAAATAATTATGAGAGATTTACAAACGACAATACTTACAAGGCCGCCCTCATATATAAATTATAAACTGAAATAGATATCATGCACTAAAGAAAAAGTGACAAAGTCCACTGGTGGCCGAGGCGGAAATCGAACCCTCGTCTTCAGCTTACGCGGCTAACATACTGACCACTAGACCACCGGCCACTGGGTGGCCACTGGCCGGGTGGAATTGGTCACTTTTTCTTTACTGTATGTTATCTATTTCAGTTTGGAAGTACAGTAATTAAGCAAAGGAGAATATGTGGTTAGTTAACACTAAGCTATTAGTTCTACAAGCCTACTAAGAAGTACAAGTAACGGCGGCCTAATTCAAAGTGGCTTCAAGTTGTGGACGCAAATCGACTCGCACCTTGCATCCGCTACTTCTAAACTAGAGCGAGTAATTAATTATAAGCTTTAATTTTTTGGTTGTGCGGTTCAGTTGATCTTACGTTGTCATAATCAAAACAATTTCAACATACAACATAAACCTTCATAGATTATCGTCTATCTGTCAAGAAATTAAGAAATGTATTAATAATGTAAATTTCTAATTTCATTTTCAATTAAGGTGTAATTCTCTAATTTTCTTTTTTATCTTTCGTGCATCTGGATTTATAAGTTCATAAGTTGATTGCTTATTCTATTATGGTTTTGATATTGATTATCATGATGTGAAACGAAATGCACTGCGAGTTGTGTCAAGGTGGTACTCGTCTTATAATAATTAAAAACAAAAACTTAAGCTTAAAATGGGTCTCCAGCTGAAAATAATTGATTTGGGTTTATGCTATAACTATTTACCTATATTTCGTACAGTCGACGTGAAATATATGTGTATGACGTCGACTGTACCTAGGTACAGATCTTAATCTTATCTCCTTTATTGTACCTACTTGAAGTAAGTACTCTCAAAAGTCTGACTGTAATTCCGATAACCGATTCTACATCAAAATTATTAAGTAAGTACCTGCTTCGATAGTAAGTTTGAAACTAGATATTCTTTTCTACGACTAGCGTCAAAAAGTTAAGGTACTTACTAGTATCATAATATTATATACAGAATAGTTTATTATGTATATGAATTGCGAAGAAATACCGCAATAAATTATAAATATCTGACAAAACATTTCTATTACGGTATGAATAAAGTTTCTCTATTTACATCTCGCTGTTCTGTGGAAATAATTCCAACACAAGGACGTCGGTTACATTCACATTTATATGTAACGACATAACTTTCCACTCACGTCTAAAATGCCATAGAAACTGGCGTATGTCTAATAACAGTGGCAGAGTAACTGAAAACGGAAGTCGCTTCAAAGCAACTCCCCTTATGTCTCATGTTCAGTCGAGTTACAAAGTGCTGTAACTAGATAACTGTGAAATATTCAGAACTAGCTTTTGCCTGCGGCCTTTCGACGTCCGTAATAAGTTTTCCTTCGAGGTTGCGTGCCCTAGGCATATTTTTGCAATATTTGCGATTATGAAAGCTTTGCTTATAAATAAACTAGATAAAAAACGAAAGAACAGTAAGGTTCCGTATTCTCACTCATATTTTCGAACACGGTTTGACAATGCCTTATTAAAAATTCGTGGAAGCCTGTTTTAATTATAATACTTAATTGTTTCTTGTTCCGCATATACTGTTCTGTAAACATTCAAAATAAATTGAAAGACATAGAAATAGAATAAATGTAATTTGATTGTCAATTTGTTAGAGTGAACGTAACGTAAGTAACGCGTGAATTTAAGATTATCTTGCAAGTACTATTCATCTAACTGTAGCTATTGGGCTATCAAAGTTATGAATCCATTTTAATCTACAATACTAGACACACACACACACACAGCGATACAGCGAAAGCGATAGCGATTTGAAATCAAACTAATATGTTACAACCGTAACAAAAATTTCTACAATTGAATTAACTTCATATCTTGCAAAACTCAGTTACCTACCTACATATATTCTCGTATCCATGCCAGGCGGGTGCGTATTTCGCACAAATTCGCAAGAAGCGCTAAGTACTTCACAAAGTTATACCCAAGGGAGCCTGCCCTAGTTGATAATCATAACGAATGCTTTAAAGGAATTACACAATTAGTGTTCGCGCAGTTGTCAACTTCTTGCTCGAGGCTGAATTGGGGATGATAACGTAATTTATTTTATGAAGCAGTTATTTGAATTCTTAATATA
Source organism: Cydia strobilella (assembly GCF_947568885.1). NCBI lineage: Eukaryota > Metazoa > Arthropoda > Insecta > Lepidoptera > Tortricidae > Cydia > Cydia strobilella. The sequence continues at coordinate 8,594,070 of NC_086052.1, forward strand.
TTATATTCATATTCATGCTATTTTTTGAATGCCATGTTCTATTTACTGCTGAAAGTAATAAAACGCAAAACAAAACAATAAAAAATGCATAAAACTTATTTATTGTGCTAGTATTGACCTCTCGTGTGCCGCGATTCATTTTTTTTATAGTTTCCTCATACGCGTATCCGCATTCGCATATACGAGCGCTTGTGAAAATTCCTTCAGTAATGAAGACGCCGACTAAGAAGAAGTGAAAATGCAATGTTATAAAACAAAAAACCCTTTAAGTACCACCTCTTGTAATCTCGATACAATGCTGTAGGGAAGCTTATTCTGATTGTAATGACTGGCTATGAATTTGTTCTGAAATTGTTACAGGTATGAGCTGTCAAAAGTGCAATTTTTTCAACCAGAAATGTCAGTGTTGACGGCTGACAAATCATATCCATAGAGAAAGAATATCATAATCATAAATAGTTATTACAATCAGAATAAGCTTCAGGGTCGAATTCTAGATTCAGCTTAATTTAGTTTCCTTTAAAACTTGCATACATGCCAAAGTATTTATTTATATCTTAGGTAGAGCCCCCTCTTGTTTTAAATACAAAACTTCTATTCGCCCTATTTTCTTTGCATTACAGTTTAATAACGGAACCTAGTACCAGACAGACGGTTTCATGTTTCGTTTTAAAATAAGAGCGGAACTTCGATTGTATGGGAGCGGCTTTTTGACGGCGGGTCAATCAAACAACAGCTAAAATTTTACGGTGTCTGCAAGCCTTCCATATTCCTTCCATTATATTACCTACGAATTTTTATTTATTATTACGATTGATTAAATCGAGCCACTATTAAATCTTTTAAAATAAATACCACCAACAGGATTTTTGGAGTGTATCTTTGAACATACAAGTAAAGAGCCGCAGGCATACCTATTTGTATTCAATATGAACGTTAATCAAACTCAAATTATTTCATTGCGATTTCAAACCACTGTACAAATAAGACGTAAAATAAACAAAAACAATATGCATGCTTATTTTGCAGTTATCCACTGAACTTGTTTCAACAACACTTGTTTACTTGGAATCTAGTCAGACTACGAGCGAACGTTTCAATTTAAATATTAACAGTGATCTTGGATCTTATTCGAATTGCTTACCGAGCACGGGCAAGTTGAAGATTCAGGGGAACCATTAGATACTTCACACAAGTCACATTTCCTGCTACCCAAAGGTTGTCTGGAAGAGATCGCTTTTTAGCGATAAGACCGCCTGTTGTTACCTGGTTCTATTTTTTCTTTAAATATTTCTTTGTAGTTTTACATGTATGTAAAATGTATAATTTTGGTGCAATAAAGAATATTTACTTACTTACTTACAAGTCACTTTTTATAGAGATTTTATATACAAACAAAATAACCTGCGAACTATCATTACTCACAATTATTAGTTTGATAATAGGTACTCAAGTGTATTCGAGTACGCATAATTATCAATGTTAGTTCCTTCATAGAAAAATAATGCATACTTTTAAAGGTACTTATTGAATATATTTTTCTCTTGAAGGATCGAAAAGAGCCCGTGATTTTAAGTAGAAATTACATATAGTTTTTCAAATAAAAAGAAAATTCATATGAGTTTTTTTTTGGAATGGATCTCAGGATCCCGTTACACTGGTATGACGGAGATTTCGACTCGTGTAGGTTTTCGCAAACCAGGGTGTAGAGGGTGTGTTGTATTGTCATCGGCAACGGTGATGTTGGCAAACATCCGAGGCGCTGCAACGGCGACGTCTTGTTGCGGAGACTGTCTGCTTTAGAGATTGCAAATTTACCTATCGATATATTACAAGCAAATTTAGTAATATTTATTTGGTTAAACCAATTTGGCGTCTTACATTGAAGTTACGTTAGAACCACAGCCATTTTTTCATGTTTTAATTACAAAAACTTATAAACTAGTTCTTGAATATGAAAATCATACAAGTGAAGCTGATTTGTGTAGACTCGACTCCAAACTTCTCTATTTTAGGGTTTATAAATTTAAGTGGCTTAGATAAGAAATTATTCCATTGGTTTATTAGATACGTATAGGACATATCTACCTTTATTCCTTGAATTTCGATACCATCGCATATATTGAATATGTATTCAACTCGTTACACGGATAGCATAAGATAAACTTAGGTGTATGTTTATCTAATAGGTGGATTGAGCATATGCCCGCTTGACTATTCACAACCACAGCAAATTGCAATCCCATAACCAAAATAGCGGGCATAATCCACGTTCACAATAATCATCAACATTTATTTCGTCAATAAGCGATATGGCCATAATTATCGATTATCGATAAGTTTAATATACTATCGTTGCCGTGTGGTGCAACTATGTCCAACTCGTTATCAGACCCACTGGATTTGTCTAAATCCTAGAGCACGGAACGGTAAATTTTCTCAGCAAGTAAGCGACCAGATAAAGTAAGGTAGTAGAAGAGCAAGTTTAATTGTTTTGTTGGTTACGGAACGAAAATGGATACGAGTAAATATTTATTGTAAGAATTAGGAAGAACTTTGGAGTTGATAATAATAAAAAGTAAAGTCTAAGAAAAGGAAGATTTAATGCTGAAGGTGGTCAATAATTGTAAATTTTGAATGGTTTGTAATGTATCCATAATAAGTTCACCTCAAATTAAGTAAATGTAAGTAACAATTTCATAGTCGATTTGTATCGATTTTGGATTTTTATTAATATTCTCAAATAATATACTTTACCTACAGTTATTAATATGAAATTTTGGTGGCGATTATAGTTAATTTTTACAAAAAAAATTAAGAATAAATTGTATACGCCCCTTACTTAATACTCATTAAAACACTGCTATTTTTCCATTAATATAAGCTGTTTACTTTTAAATAATATAGCTACAACTGCAAGTACTGCAACCCGAATTAGTCCATAACTCCATAGTAAATAAATTAACAACCGCAAGTACATTTCCCAAATTAGTCCATAGCTCCATAGTAAATAAATTAACAACCGCAAGTACATTTTCCAAGTCTATACCCAGTTCCCCATAATCCAGGCAAGACACAAAAAGCTTAAAGACAATCCTTCCCGCTGCTAATAACGGTCCGCTCAGTAATCGAGCGGGGAGTTGAGGCCTCAAGAAATATCGATAAAGTGAGCCATCGTTGCCACTGTCCCAGCGGATTAATACATAGTCCAGCCGCTCCCCTAAACTCAGTCTGCTTGGACGTAAAATAAGGCTCAAAGAATACTAAATGTGGGTTGAAAGTAAATTCATTTTAAACATGTTCTACTTACCTATGTTAATCGACACTACTGGACTGTTTATAAAGTATACATACTTCTCAAGTCTCAATTATACGCTAATGTTTTAATATCGCAAAATGTGCCTAATTTGCTCGAAAATTGAAATCAAATTAGAAATGTAATTTAAATTTTAAAATTATTGTGTTGTGGTACAGTCGCCATCAGATATATCGGAGCAGCCAAGGTGCTCTATTGTCAGGGCGTTAGATTGCGTGTTCATTTCATATATTTTAGAGCACCTCGGCCGCTCCGATATAATATATCTGATGGCGACTGATTGACTGATGATATGTTGGTATTATTCCGATTTAAAGTAGATTATCATTACTATCATATTGTAAGTTTAAATGAGGTTGTGATATAGTTTTCTTATATAAAAACTGTTGAAGCGTAATTACCCATTGCTGGCGAGCAAGGTACAGTGGAAAGGCAAAAATATCGATCCAAACAAATGGCTCAAAAATATGTGAACACGACGTTATTGTCTAAGGTGTAAGAGCGTACACATATTTTTGAAACTTGAATGTATACATATATATTTATGCCCTTGACTGTACACACATTTTACGGTAAGTACAGGTCTTCAATCTGTTGTGGTATGTTTATGTTTACTACTGTAAAGTAGTTAAATAGTAGTCGCTATTTACAAAATTGGTACACTTTAAAGATTTCAAAAACACTAAGATTAAAAAAAAAAAACAAAAAATACTTAGCTTAGCTTCGTCATTCAATGGAATCGTTTTTTTCTCTCAGCCCTTTAGAAATTCAATACAGCCAAGTCTTAATGAATCTCTCACACGCTACTCTGAATAATAATGTTAGCACTTGGACCGGCTTTACATTGTAAATTTGCCATGTTGTGTAAACTTAACGCGGGAATTAACACTGAGCAGCGACTCTATTATTAGATTCGTTAAGTGCGAGTATACTTTATAGAATTAAACGGTTTTTTTTTTATTTCTATTAGTTTTGCAATTTAAACTAAAGTTATAAATAGATCATGAAATATTTAAAATCAAAATTTGTGTGAATCTTTATTCAAACAAATATTGATTCACAGAACATTTAGCCCTGTTTTATCACTACATAGTATAAAACAAAGTCGCTTTCCGCTGTCTGTCTGTCCCTATGTATGCTTAGATCTTTAAAACTACGCAACGGATTTTGATGCGGTTTTTTTAAATAGATATAGTGATTCAAGCGGAAGGTAGGTATGTATAATTTGTATAATTTTTGTGTAAATTAGTTGAACTACTCGTGCGAAGCCGGGGCGGGTCGCTAGTTAGTTATAAGATTTAATAAAAGTAAATTTTCGGATAATAGCCGAACGGAAATCGACACTCAACCGGACTAAATTCAGAACGCACTTTTAATTGTATAGACATGTTATAAACCGTGGTAGATCTAAAATATCTAATATATGTATTGCTGTTGATGCCCCAAATAAATAAAATAAAATATTTTATCTGACCACTATTTTAAACAAAAATTTACAAAGTTGAATTCTACAAGAAACAAATTTTATGGGACATATTATTTGCCCATTCCAATATATTCTGTATTTTACCTACTTGTTTTACGGTAAAATAAATTACATACTCGTGTAAACGCTTTTTCAAATTTTTTACTACTCTATTTACAACATGTCTATAGTTTTCTTTATTTTCACTCTTTGTTTTCCGCTCCCGTTCAAAACGTCCTTTTATTTGTAAAAGCAACTTAAAGGCATGCATTAAACATGGCCTAATGTTGCCATGATATTGACAGGTGCAACAATAAACACAGGAAACCATTTATTCCACATACATTAGCCCCAGTTACACTTAAAGGTCTCTTGACGAAAGATTTATTACGTTCGAGCCTTGGCGGCGGAAACGAAGTTACTACCTGTCAAAAACATAGTAGACGCTGGTAAACCAAAGCAATTTGAAGGTATTTAACACCGTCTAATGACAGCTGTATAAAAAGTTTTCTTCATTTGTTTATTGGTAATTGATTAGGTAATTGGTGATATCAAATTTATGACTGTCATAAAGTCGGCCACGTGGTAGCCATTAAGACATTTGAACTAATTTTGGAACCTAAGTTGGGTGACGGTTGGGTACATTTAAAATGTTTATCTACATGAAGAATAGATTTGGGTTACAGACGCGGCAACATTCATTCTTGTTTAGTTCTTACTAACATATGGTTGAATATCGATCAGAAATGCTTTATTGCATAATGTACTTTGCAAACAAAGGTTTCTATCAAACAAGTTGAATTTGACTTTGCTGGCGACTTGAAATGTTGTACACCTAGTATTTAATATGTTGGCATGAAAAATCGGCATGAAAAGTCTAGGGTACGCACAGCAACCTAATACCAAAAATTGCCGCAGTCACTAATATTCAAGAAACCAACTGCCATCAGACCTTTCACGAAGAGGAAACTATGCGTTGTTGGAATTTTTGTTTTTAATCTCTCTGATAATCGAGCTAAGTCAAATCTAAGGAAACTTCAAATGTAATTTATTATTGAAATTATAAAGAATTATAATATTGAATCTTGTTGCCATGGCGGCCCTATGCAGGTTGAAACTACACACATACCTTTGAATAACTACGATAATTCTGACCATAAATTGCTACCACTCGTCACTATAATGTTCTTTGTCTGACAATAAATCTGTCTCGTTCTATCTCATCAATCTTTCTCGGCTTTGGTGTAGCAGCGAGACGTGCAGTTTGTCTTATCTGTGCACGTGACAACTTTGTGCCGGATATCTCTTTACGCTGGAGCAGTTTGCAATTCTAAGTGAAAATGTAGTCCAACTATTTCTGTAAGTTATGCTTATCTTCTTGTAGGTAGATAGATAAATAAATAAAAATGCAGCATTTTAAGTCGTTTAGCTACTTCGAAATTGAAAGTTCCAGTTCTCAAAAATAGAAAACTATAGACAGACAGAATTTTAAAAACTATTCCAGATAGACAACTTTTTTAAGTCATATAGATCTATATATACTTAAAGACCTGTTACAGCTGCGTAAAATGAAAACGTATTTGAAGTGCTCGCTAAAGGCGCGATAAATAACTGACGTTAAATTGACTGCGAACAGTTTATTGCCCTGAAACTGCGAGCAGAACTCAAAGTAACGCATTTTATTCTTTTAGCTAGTACTGGAATTAGGTTTATTTCATTGTTGCTTCCTAATGTTGATCGTAAGTGACTCATAATGAGTATTTTCACTGTTTTCTAAAAGTCAATGAGTGCCTTTAAAGTAAGGTGATTTTCCATTAAGTACTTGGAGTAATATATTGTTAATACCTAAGTTAAGTACGGTCCACATCGAACCGGGGCGCACTTTACTAGATGCGAAAGGAATTCGAATCTTATACCAACTCATTAGTGAATTTCATTATCAAATGAGATTTATATAGCTTGGTATCCTGTCGGCTCATCAAGGGAACGAGTTCTGTTTCTCGGCTGTTCCGGCTGTCACGTGTCTGGCGCAGTCCGATAGAGAGGCTACTGACGTATGTCATCGTGCCTGATTGGCTTGTGTACCTGCCGTAGTGATGAACCCTGCGATGCGGTAACAGCGGTTCCGGCCGGTCATTGCTATGTATAAATCATACAAATTTCGAAGACTCAAAAAAAAAACTAAAAAAAATCACAAGAAAAAGATTTTAATTTAGAAATACAAAATGTCGTTCAACATACATACAGAAATGTAAGAATTTTCAAAATTAGTTTAGGAAGTTTACGAAATTTTGCGTAATGTAACATAAATACATGTGGTCTGGCTCATCCGCCACACGTGAAGTATATTTGATGTTGTTGATACGACTATGCTTTACGTTTGAAATCATCCAGGGCAGGTGTTCTCTAACGGTGATCGAATCTAAAGCAACATAAAGGACAACATTGTGACCTTTTTTATTGAATTAATTTCGCATGGCCGCACCCTTTGTCATAGGAATCAATCGTTTGTCGAAATTTATCTGTTACACTCATTCCCAATCTAATATTAGAAGGGTCATGTTTTATTTGTATTAGGATTTAAGAAATTATATTCCTAGTTTTATGTCATCGGTTATAACCTCGACGACTAACACAAAAGCACTTGAAAATGTTGCAGACATACGTCATAGTCATAGATTACAACAGAGTGTAAGCATTACTACAGATTTATGTTCCATTATTCTATAACTTGTAGGGTATCCGATTTAAAGTCAAATCGCGTCAGTTCCCTGCTTCAATGTAGGTATATGTAATATGTATTGATCAGCATCGACCTATTAGTGTGTTTATATCCAATCCTGCAAATTGATGTCCATCTAATTCTAGTAATCACATTGGTTGCCTCAATTAGCATTACCTCCATACGGCAGCGGCATCGAAATTTGAACCCTCAACCGTAAATCGAAACGTGGAGCATACATAGCTTAGTGCTTAAATCAGGGAGATTACCCCGTTCAAACAAAAGCCTTGATCGCACCGCTTTTACAATGATTTGTTGAGAAAAAAGGCAGGTAAATCGAAGATTTTCGTACACAATCCCGGACATTTCCATATCTAAATGGAAAACCGACCCCGAACAATCAATTTATCCAGCAATATCCTCGAGCGGTTTATACCACCTGTACAATAAATATTTATATTTCTCCCCTCGATTTGTATCGTTCCGAATATTCTGTACAGTTTCTGTGTTATGGCGATACTTGGAAGGCTCGTTATTTAGAACTAGCTTTTGCCCGCGACTTCGTCTGCGCGGACTTACTAACAGCAGCTAAAGCAAGCATAGCGCTCGGGAAAAAATTTCATAGCAATTATTCAATTTGAGCATAATTTGCACACAAATTAGCAGACACTTCATTAATTATTTCAATTCCACCCCGCTTTTTACTTTCTTAAGGGATGATTTTCGGGATAAAAACTATCCTATGTCCTTCTCAGGGACTCAACCTATCTCTATGCCAAATTTCATCTAAATCGATTCAGCGGTTTAGGCGTGAAGAGGGAACACACAGACAGACAGACAGACAGACTTTCGCATTTATAATATTAGTATGGATATGGATTATCACCTGCTATGCTAAAAGTCATTAAATTATTATAGAATGCGCCTGACATTATTGAACCGTGCTTTTTAATATATAACTATAATATATACAAACGAATTGACAGATAGCCAAAAAGCGAAAAGTAGCGTACCGTAAAATCAGGTAATTATAGTCCTTAAGTACAACTATGGTCCAGTTTTTAACGTTGATTCTTAACGAGCCTTTATGATTTGTACTCGTTACATTTATTTTGGAGCTTACATCATCATCATCATCATCATAATTATAGGCCTCCCCCAAAGAGTGCCACAGTGACCGGTCTTGCGCCACCCGCATCCAGCGGACTCCCGCGACCTTTACCAGGTCATCAGTCCACCTTGTGGGGGGCCTACCCACGCTGCGCCTTCCGGTACGTGGTCTCGAGAACCTTTCAGCCTCAACGGCCATCAGTTCTACGTGCAATGTGCCCCGCCCAATGCCACTTAAGTTTAGCGATTCGGAGGGCTACATCGGTTAGGTACTCTCGTTCTACTGCGGATACACTTATACATCTATGCTCTTTCTATGTTATACACTCAACATAATTTGAAAAATACTTATACATATTTTACTGGAACTTGAATTTGGACCATAGTTGTAAGTTGTAGACTAGTTACCTGATTTAACGGTAACAAATGTTGAAAAATTTCGCCATTATTTACATTATTTGCTTAACAAACGCATAAAAGCTATAAAACACGGTCGAGTTATTTCAATATAAATATCTACATTAGGTATCTGGGTTTGTTATGATAAGGTTTTTTCGTATATGTGATACCTATTTTAGTTTACATTACATGGACAGTCATGTGTAAAAATATGGGTGCACTCATCATACTCAAAAATATGGGCCATAGCTCTTATGTCAGCGAATTAAGAAACATGAGACATATTTTTGAGTAAGTTATATGCACCCATATTTTTACACTTGACTGTACAGTCGAAGGCAAAAATATCGATCCGACAAATGGCTCAAAAATACGTGAAGACGACTTTATTGTCTAATATGTAAGAGCGTACACATATTTTTGAAACTTTGTGAATGTATATATATTTATGCCCTTGACTGTACCTACTCGTATAATTTTGTGTTGAAATATTATCTAATTTAACAATTTATACGTTCATATAGTATGACCTATAGACCACGAAATAGCGTTCATGCTTATATTTATATGTGTATACTTCCGGCGCCATGGAACAAGGATTTATTTGCCAGCGGAAATAGGGTTGTCAAATGTCAAATAACACCAATTTAAGACCTCTTATAACTAAACGTGTATTTCAAGGTAAATAGTAGTATAGATGTCGATTTGGAATCATACTATAGTTCATGTGCATCTGCGCTATCGCACTGATAATCAAATTTACTTGAAGTTTATGTGTTGATTATATTATTCCTACAAAACAATAGAATACCTATATGTATCTCTGTTTTTTATGATATGGGAGGCAAATAAGCACACGAATCACCTGATGGTAAGCGATTACTGCCGCCCATGGACACCAGCAACACCAGAGGGATTGTAAGTCCGTTGCCGGCATTTAAGATGGGAATACGCTCTTTTCTTGAATCTTACAAACCAACAGAGCATCTCATACCTTCTGACACGTTCTGACAGTAAAATTAAACAAAATAGGTAACTAACAAAATAATAAATGCTAATTATTATCGATAACTCAGTGAAAAACTAAATTAAAGGATTTGACGGTATTGTATTGTATTGTAGTTCGGGCGATTTTCCGCAACTCGAAGACTGGCGCCTATTTTACGTGACATGGGGGTGGGCTAGTCCTGCCAGCCCAGCTCCTAGAGGAAACCTATCAAACCTTTGATGTTGAGTAGGACCTCGGGGAGGTCTCTCGGGGATCCGAGATGTTTTGCCCTGTATGGGGCCACTCCGCTGCACTCCAGCACCACGTGAGAGGCTGTTTCTTCTGTCTCCATGCATCCTCTGCATAGGGGACTGTCTGTGACACCTGTTATAAAAAGATGTTTGTTAAATAGTCCATGACCTGTTATGACACTGGTTACCATGCTCAGTCGGGTCTTTCCTAATTGAAGGAGCACCCTTGTGAGCTTTCCGTTGATGCCAGGCATGGCTTGTTTGGCCTGTCTGCATCCAGTCTGGTTTAGCCAATGTTCTGTGTGTAGTTTCCCTGTACGTGCCAGCAGCATTGAGCGTACCTTGCTAAACGGTATCGGGAGGATCGGTTCTGGGCCAATCGCTCCCGCACTCGATCCTTGCCTGGCAAGCTCGTCCGCAGCATCGTTACCCCGGGATCCGCTGTGTCCTTTGATCCATTGTAGGGTGATCTTATTGTTATGACATACCTCCATTAGTCGTTCGTGGCATTCGTGTATAAGTTTGGATGTGACTATATGGCTTTTTAGAGCCATCAAGAATGCTCTACTGTCGGAGAGTATGCGGATGGAGGATCCTACTACCTTCCTTGCAGTGATGGCAGCCGCCGCGTTTATGATGCCCATGCACTCAGCCTGGAATACCGAGTTATGGGCTCCTAGCGGAGTGGTAATTGACATGTTCAGGTCTTCTGAGAAGGTTCCAGAGCCCGATCCGCTGTCTGTTTTGGACCCATCAGTGAAGATTCTGAGCTCCCGAGGATTGAGTCCTTCGTAATTGTCGTCCTCGTATAACTGTATTTTGTACCTTTTGTCGAAGATAGCTTGTTTATGAATCCGATCCGTGCCCGAATTGAGCACTGGAAATTCGTCATATACCTTATCCAGGCAAGTTGTGTGAAGAGCTCCTATGATGTTGGACCATATATTAAGGGCTCGCAGCCTAGGATTTGACGGTAACGTCAATACTTTTATTGTTCACGAAACATCATCATTCACAGAAAACTTATGGGCTTGCTTCGGTATCTGATCCGTCTGCCGCAAAAGTTTTTTTATATTTTTTTATAATTGACCAAAAAAAAAATTTTTTTTTCCTTTTCCAAAGCGGCAACCCTAGCGAATGTCGTATAACAATGGTGCATCGCGCTATAAAACAATAGTTGATGAGTTTATAATGAAGAAGCACAGCCCTCGCACAGCGATACTAAACACCACACTCCAGTGATTGCGGCATTCCGCCGCATGCACAAATACACTTTTATGTAATTTATTTATTTTGTGAATTGTTGCAACGTAATAAACCTGCAAATATGCATTTAAGGGACATTGAAATTAAGTAAGTTTCTTGAAAAAGTTATGATGAATACGCCACTTATTGAGTTGATAGTGGTTCTTTGTAATTTAATTTTGTTTAATATTAATTTAATTTTTAGTTCGGTAATTTTGATTTTACTTTTTTATTTATCATTCCTTGTAATATATAATATATTAAAAAGGTGAAAAAACTTAAAGAAGCTGTGATTTTTATGAAGAGAACTGATAAAATATAATCGTCTTCGTAACTGATGAGTACTAATTTTTTTGAGCTACTTTGGTGTTTTACGCTGTATTTTACCTATTGTATTGTATTTACATGCTCAGAAGATAAGGAAAAAAGGATTATTGTAACCAAGAGTAATGGGTACAGTTTAGATAATTAGATAATAATTTCAACACGTACCGGCTTTCCCATTTTTGACCGAATTGAATATGAATAACTGCGGTAAAGGAATGCTTACGCTATAACAGAATGAGTTGAGCAAAGAAGGCGACACGATGCTGATTTTAATGGACACTGGAATAAAATGGTGAGGTGTCTTCATAATTTCATATCGTGATGCTGGCTTGTGATACACCATGCTAAGGAAACCTGGATTCCGCTTGGCAACCTAATCCTAAATAATTGCCACAGTACATAGAATTGACTAAAAAACCCTATCATTACTTCAAGCCAGAAGGGAAACTAGGCTTTATTGGGATTAGTTTAGATTCCTTACGATGGCCGGGTTGTGTTCTTCAAAAGCAACCGGTGCTGTTAGGGAGAGCTTACGGCAATGTTTTTCAGATAAGCACTTAGGTACTTCGCCTTCCGCGTGTTGATAATCCATGGATGGGTAACAAAGAAGGTTTAATTTTACTTATTAAATTTATCTCAATGATTATAAATGAAAAAGATGATTTCATGGTTAGGATATTCCTAAGCACGAGAAGTGATCTCAAATACAATCAATTTACAGGAACGGAAAACAAACAAACGCCAACTGCCTCTCACAATTAAAGGAGTAGGTAATCAATACTTATCTTTTCAACACAGCATCCAACTTTGCCTAAAGCCCGAGTAAATGCCCGAAAACGAAATTGAAATGAATGGCCCGAAGTTGTATCCTAATTAGACGTAGACGTACGAAGTTTATACGTCTCCTCAGAGTGTCGAAACGAGAGTTAAACTAAACTTGTTTACCTTTCCGCAGATCTGTTTATATGAAACTTGGCAAATACTGAGACGCCCGCGGGAGACTAGAATTTTGCAGAAAGTGTCATTATAGAAAGTTTGCGCATTGCTTTATTACTTCCCCTTGAGAACATTTAAACCCCTACGTAGGTACTTCACCCTTTTCTCCGTAGGCGTAATAAGAAATTATATTAATTAACAAGACACTTGATGAACGCATGGATGTTGTTTTGTTTCGTTTTCTCGCTACCTTTTCTATGTCGTCCGTTGTGTTTACTACAAGCCATTTGAATATTATCTACTTACACCACAAAAATTACATGTTGCCTCAGGTGTGTGAATAGGTAGGTAGGGAGGTGAATAGTTTGGCGTTGGTTTCTGTTCTACAGATAGTTGTTAGCCGTTTTACGGTGTATTTTTATTTATATATGTATTTTTTCACAAGTTTCACTTATGTATTTTTTTTCTGTTATTATGTTAATATATGACACCGTAAGATGAACACACACGTTAGTTTACAATCTAACGTAGGTTAGGTATGTTAGTTTGGTTTGCAATCTTCCTACTATGAGTTTATAAATTAACTAGCGAGTTAATAAACTGACGAGTGTTTACAATTTTACGGTGACATCTAAAATGGGACTTACTGCATTTATAGGTAAATTAGTTTGAAAGTTACCTACCACCAACATTTTGAGCGCCTAAAAGGTTGGCTAAAATAGAGACCAACCACAACTTTCTTTAATCAAACGTCAGTGACACGAACATCTTCTAGCTGCACAAGTTATTCGGACTACCCGCACTTGGTATTTTTATCAACTTGAAAGTCTTGCATACTATCTAGCTGCCATTCTAGGCTGTCACTCTTCCGGCACAGAACACTTACAATGTCCGGCTTTTCAACGGTATTTGTTGACGCCATTGCAGTTTTTTTAGGGTTCTCCGTACCCAAAGGGTAAAAACGGGACCTTACGGGACTTAGTAATAAAGACTCCGTGGTCCGTCTGTCCGTCTGTCTGTCACCAGGCTGTATCTCATGAACCGTGACAGCCAGACAGTTGAGATTTTCACAGATGATGTATTTCTGTTGCCGCTATAACAACAAATACTAAAAAGTACGGAACCCTCGGTGGGCGAGTCCGACTCACACTTGGCCGGTTTTTTTCCCACCTATGCACTATTCTACTTTACCCTACATTCCACAATCCGAAGAAAATATTGTACGGTTTTAAAGCTCAATCAGGTGATAAAAGATGTTAAGAGTTATGATTAACATCATATATTACATTACATTTATATCATATATTTTGTAATTTGTAATTTAGTGTATTTTTAGGATATTTTTTATAATTTTAGGATAGTTTTTGCTCGTTATTATTTTTTCTTGCTGTGCATGCTTGCTTTGGATGGCATTTTTATGTAATACCTACTACTTAAGTACTTTTTGTAACAATGTTGAATGTGTTGAAAAACAAAAAAAAAATAGAACCATATCAACCGGAACACTTCCTTGTTCGTCCGTTGACAAAATCACCTAATTAAATGTTGTTCAGAAAATTCAGTTATGTGCCGCCCTTATTCAACGATAATTATTATAACTTATTCATAAATCTATACCTTTGTTGCCGGTCCCATATTGGGATACCCTCCTCCAATTGAGAGGGGAATTAAATCTTCTCGAGGCAGAGGTGTAGGGTTAGAGCCGGCGTAGCTTTATTTGACGTTCATAAGCGCATTGTAATATGCCTACTTGAATAATAAACTATCTTTATCTTATCTATATCTACCTCTATAATATTTCAAGACTCAGTTGTTACAAGCTATATTATACTACCCGATTTGTTATCCACGTTCTTGTATTAAAATCCTCTTTACGGTTGTCTTAGCTAGGCTATCTAATCTGCCTTACGTAACGAAATCCCCTGAAAACTGTACAAGCTACGCTTTGTTATCTCTTTTGTCAATCTTAATTTCTAATTAGCTTCTATTCAAACTTGAGCAGAGCCTGAATTCTTTTTGTCTTGAACTAACCTATTTCGGTACATCTAATCCCAATCCGGTAATAAGGGCGTTTGCGAAAATTAAATCAACTTTAATTTGTATTCGGCCTTTACCCGTATACATCTAGGTCTATCCAACACTGGGACACATCTCTACGCAGCGTCAAGGAGTCAAGCCGATCCGAAATACGCTGGCAGTCGACAATTCGAGTCGCTCTTCGTTGGATGCGGTCCAGAGGGAGAAGCTGGTATGGGGTATGCCCATAGATGAGAACAGTACGAGTAGGTATTCCATGTGTGGGCGTACCTGCGCCTTATAAAGCTGTAGGCGGTGGGCCGGTGTGAAATACTGTCTTGAGCTGTTTTTTTGAGGCTAATTTGGCCTTACCCTCTAAATGGCCGCGGGACTGGACTTCACTTGAAATGTCGACGTCAAAGATTCCGACACTGGTTGCGGTAGTCAGGGGAGTGCTCTCAAAACGAGGTGACACGATAAACTCTAACTTTTTTGCGGTAAACGCGCAAACCTGTGTCTTGGCGCGTTGTTTTGGCGCGCTGTTTCATCCGAATCTCGAAATGCTAAGACATAACTTGTCTAGATACTTAGCACGTTCATATTCAAAGTACACAACAATAACAATAAAAGTTTTATGTTTGGCATTTCTCTCAGCATTCTGAATATTTTATTGAAGCTATCGTCTTTCGCACAATTTTCCACGAGCAAAATGATGGATTGGGAGTGAAACTTTCCTTTCATATTTGTTTCTTTTCAATCAATTTCTTGCAACTCGGAGGCAACGGAGACACAGACTATTATTTCATAGGTTGGAATATAAATAACCCAACTTCAATAATAAATAATAACCACAGCAAGCGGTATATTTATATGAGTGCCATCTACACGTGCTAAATAAACTCAGGAATAATAAAAAAACCGGCCAAGAGCGAGTCGGACTCGCACACTGAGGATTCCGTACTTTTTAGTATTTGTTGTTATAGCGGCAACAGAAATACATTATCTGAGAAAATTTCAACTGTCTATAGCTATCACGGTTCATGAGATACAGCCTGGTGACAGACAGACGGACAGACGGACCACGGAGTCTTAGTAATAGGGTCCCGTTTTTACCCTTTGTGTACGGAACCCTAAAAACGGGTAGCTTTGCATGGAAATTAGTAAACTAAGTGACCCGTGCAAACAAACCAAAACCAAACAAAAAACCTGGTTTAAATAATGAAAGATGCGACTACTTCGCCCCCATCCATATTTTATTTCAAAACCACATACATACCTATAAGCACGACGTTATTTAGATAGATACCTAGACCATTCTAATGTCTATCTATTATTCACGGTAAACGCTCCTGTTAAAAGTTTTTTAAATGTTTTATTTCTCTTTGTTTTAATTGCGCTTTCAGCGAGAACTCTGCTCTATTATGGCTTCTAAGTGGCTTATTTATCCTATCTACGTAGTTAATACCAAAGCTCTAGCGTTCAGTTCAAAATTCATAGAAGAACCTTTCAGCCGGGGCCAATTAGGAAAGTAGCCTCCAATGCGTTCACTAGGATCAATAAAATATTACCCGAAGGACTACAAAGGACAATGTGAATCAAAAGGGGATAAATAAAGCCAGGGGGGATTAAGGCTGCCTGTTCATTGAGGCGTGGGGTGTGCGCGGTCATTTATTGACGCTCTGGTTTCGGTTTTTTTGATTCAATATTCTTTTAGCCTCGTTTTATCATGTTGAGTCAAATGTTTTTTTTAAGTTACAATATTTATTCTCGGGAAACGTATTTAGATGTTTGGGTTTATTTTATTATTATCCAATGAAAGGCTTATTAAAATTTGTAAAATACGACAGAAGTTATGTTTTCGTTAGCTATGCGTCGCGTTAGCATTGATAATTATGTGATAATGTTAGTGAAAATTGTTAGTTAATGTGCTATACGAGGTACGAGTAAATAATACGATCGTTTGATTAATTTATTATTGGTGACTGAATTTTAACGGTTACGATTTTAGAAGTTTTAACCACGCAGTGTTTCAAAGTAAATATTTAAGAAATAACTCAAGGTCAATGGGCTACGGCAGCGTTAAAATTACGGCTCAAGATTATAAAAAGCGAGATGCCCAGCGAATGTTTCATTTTTAATGTTCTAATGCTACTCAGAGCAATGTAACTAAGGTCACCAATCATACCGAAAACGACTCAAGCCTACAAGTCATTCAAAAATCATCGAACAAAAAATGACATTATCCATACAGATTTAAACCATAAAATCATTTTACGGTTTAGACACTTGTTTTAGTCACTCGCGCGACATGTTTGTTTGTGAGCCTAGGTCTCCTTTCTCAAGCACTAATAGTGCGAGCAGCGTTCACGACGACCGTGTATTGCGTACTGCCGCTGCCGCGCACCGCGTCGCTAATGTTAGTATGTCTCACAACAGTTTAAATTCGATTATTTAAACCATACTTTAAAAACTGTAAATGGAGGATGCACTTTATGGTTAGGAAGACCTGAATCCTCTGCTATGTAAACAATCCTCATATACGAGGGAAGGCAACGAGCACAGTTGCCACCTTCGAGTTAGAAAAAGGCTAGAACCAAATAGCTTAAAACACGCTACCCAAACAAAGCTTTACCATGTTGCATTCCGTGCCGTTGCATATGACTGACAGACAGACGTTAATGGCGCGAATTCCTTTTAAGATAGTACGAAATAGACGTACTATACAATGGCTAATGGTACCCATTTGCTGTGTCGCTTCAGGGAGGGAGCAAAACCTAGTTACTGCTTCGGTGCGATTGTAGGTTTCTCTCCTTTTCTAAGGAAAAACTGATTTCCTAAAATACGCACGGTTTTGCGACCCCTACTCACTGTGCTATTGTAATTTGAAAGAGGTTTATATTATATCAGTTTAATAAAGAAATATTATTTTGTGTGGGTAACTTTATTTTTACGAACAGCACACAACTAGTAGGATCTTGATAAGTACCATTACCACAGGCACGTTTAATTTCGAGTATGTAGCTCAAATTAAAAAAGCCTGGGAATCCTGTTCTCGGGCTTGTTTTCACTGGGTGGAGTAATTTGTTCGACGCAGAGAGAAATTAATTTTACATCGGTACCGCGCTAAGCATGTTTGCCGTAACATCATTTGCAAAAGCATGCAACTATACGCCTTATTCTTAGCTATAATAGAATATAGAATTAAATTAATTTACAGACGCAGATAAGGCAGATATTTTTATAGTACCCGATCGGGTCGGAACTGCCTGCGGGGATCCACGCAAGTAATTATAAGACTCATCGGCTTACCTTATGTATTCGATGGAGGTTTTAGATCTGTATATTTAAAGGTTTTGCGAAATACGAAATTAATAAGAAACATGGGACGTGTTATGTTTACATAGAGGTTTTATGTTTTGGTAATTGTTGTCTTATTACACGGAGTGTATTTTTGATACGACCGCATATTCAAAGGGGTAATATTTAGTTTAGGCTCTAATAAAAACAATAAACAAGTCAGTACAAAATAATTCAGTTCGTAGGTATATCACCAAATATTTAAATCGTCACACTTACTGAGGCGATGTCATACCGCCATACTTATTGTTGATTAAGACTCGAGTCCTTTGAGTCCTCTGCTTTAAAACTCTACTGTTAGACCGCGGGCCAGGAACAGATTTCATGACCATTCGCCTCCCGGGCGAAAACTCGTATAGTGGTTAACGGCTATGTATGATGAACCCTCGTGAACGTCAGCTGCCGCTCCGTTGGTGGGTTGAGGAATGGCAGCAAATAAAGTCTATAAAAAAATTTTTGTCATCGCCTCCCGCTTGATACTTTGTCTATCATCTGACAAAGTATCAGATGCTATTGTGAATAAACAAAATCGTCAGCCGATTGTATCGCTGTGGAAAGACCGTCAGCTGGTTACATGAACATGTAAAAAAGAAAATTCTTTTCAGTCATCGGCGTCATCGCCTCCCGTTTGATACTTTGTTAGATGATAGTTTAGATGCTATTGTTAATAAAACAAATCGTCAGCCAGTTGTATAGCGGTGGAAAGACCGTGTTACGCGCTTTGGTAGCTGCCATTCTTCTACCCACCAACGGAGCGGCAGCTGACGTTCACGAGGGTTCATCATATATAGACGTTAACCGCTATACGAGTTTTCGCCCGGGAGGCGATGATTGACGAAATTTGCGCCTGGCTCGCGGTCCATATATGTTTTTCAGTGTGTATATAAAAATACACGCTGTATTTAAATATCATAGTTGCATAGAAGCCAATAAAATACCTACTGAAATGTAAACAAATTCTATACAGTTTGCCAAAGACGATCATGTATAATTATGTACATTTTTAGGGTTCCGTACCCAAAGGGTAAAAACGGGACCCTATTACTAATAAGAATCCGTCTGTCCGTCTGTCTGCCTCCAGGCTGTATCTCATGAACCGTGATAGCTAGACAGTTGAAATTTTCACAGATGACGCAGAGATGTATTTCTGTTGCCGCTATAACAACAAATACTAAAAACAGAATAAAACATATATTTAAGTCCCAATCCCAATCAAAGTCCCATACAATAAACGTGATTTTTTTGTAGTTTTCTACGTAATTGTATGAAACCCTTCGTGCGCGAGTCCGACTCGCACTTGGCCGGTTTTTTTATTTCATTTTGACATTTACTGAACACATTATTAAACTAAGCAGGATTTAATTCCATACACTTGCATTTTTTTTCACAGTTTTTGTCAGTAAAATAAATAAAAGTAATTTCAGCAAGTTCGTTTTAGTTTTAATAGGTAGGTACTTTACTTATTTCCTGAATAAATAAAAACATTATTTGTAATCACATTATAACGGAACACTTATATTTTGGGGCAATAAAAATCTGAACCCGTCACGACTTTTGTCAGTTAATTGAGCGGTGGCGTCTCTCGCCCTCACGGTTAGGGTTGAGGAATAATATAAAAAGAAATTCATATATCGAAAGGAAAATATTTTTTTAATACAGTTGCTCAAAAAGTACTACTTTACGTAGCTGTTTAGCGTGCGGAAAGTTGGTATTTGCGAACTAGTGCTTTCCACTTCTCCAATTTTTTTTAAATTTATACTTGTTCCAATTCATGACTTTTTATTGATGAGTGTTAATATTAGTTTCCTTTAAACGTCGTAACCAACATAAAAACCTACTGTTAATGTAAGAATACGAAAAATATATATATTTCATATATTATTATAACCCGTTTAGTTTTAATATTGAAGATTGAAAAACCGTTCTTAATAAGTTGTCTGAATGGAACGGAATAGCTATAGAAGGTAGAGGTAGTAATAGCTGCCGAAACGCCTGTCAAAGAAGAGGCGTTTTTTCTTACTGCAAGCTAAGTTTCCAAAGGTAACATTCGATATTGTCTTTATTCCTTACTTGTCGTTTTTCTTATTTTTTCGCAACTGTATTAAAAAACGTCGTTCGATACACGTGCGGAACTGTCATTCTTCACTCGTCCCGAGTTCGTTCGGCTCGTGGCAAGATATCTCGGTACTCGTGAGGTAATGACATACTTTCCGCACTAGCATAGAAATGTACTATTATTTCGTTTTACTTCGTATGACTTTATTTCGTATGACTTTAAACCTTATTTTAGCAGTAGCTAATCGGCGAGGAGATGATGATGTTTCACTTTGATTAGTTGGTATTTTAAGTTGGTTAGAATGGCGCACTGTGTGTTAGTAGGGTAGCTAAGCAAACCCAATGTTTATTTAGGCCCGGCATACCAGGCAAGAAAGGTACAACAGGTAGTAAGTTCTTACTTCAATGCTGCTTGAAATTTTATTTCATTTTTATTAAAGCACGTAGATATAAAACTGCGATATATGATCTATAAACTTGCATTTGTTAAATTAATTGGTTATTCTAAAACAGATCAGCGAACAACTCTACCGCGTAAACCGTAATCACGAATTAATAAACCGTAATAGTGTGATTTATTTTGAGCGTATTTCTAGGTATTTCTCAATAACTTCTGCATCGAACAAAGTACGCGCCGGTGCGCATTAACACGTTTGGTTGAACCTGCGTACGCTGCTCAAATAAACAGACGTTTGAGTGAGGGATGAAATTGTCATGTCAAAGAAATGGGTACGCCTCATATGAGAGACGACAATAAATATAGAGTTTGGTGAATATCTTTTGATATGCCATAGTTATTTTGTGTTAGAATTATTTCGTGACGTTTAGAAGACAGATGGAAAGATAATTGGAAAAGGGTTGGAATTGTTTGTCCTAGTATGTTGGGGTAATACCGGATGCGGGGGAAGACCATAGGAAATTAATTTCCGCCATTATTGTTATCCAGTCATTTTTTCCACGGCTCATGGGAGCCTGGGGTCCGGTTTGACAACTAATCCCAAGAATTAACGTAGGCACTAGTTTTTAGTTTCCTTCCAACCCAGAGGGGATACTAGGCCTTATTGGGATTAGTCTGGTTTCCTTACGATGTTTTCCTTCACCAAAAAGCAACTGGTAAATATCAAATGATATTTCGTACATAAGTTCCGAAAATCTCATTGGAACGAGCCGGGGTTTGAACCCGCGACCTCCGGATTGAAAGTCGCACGCTCTTACCGCTAGGCTACCAGCGCTTACTTAATATATTACATTATAATTAAATATATATATTACATTACATTATAAACTGGAAAGGAATATAGAGAGAAGGTAATTTAAACGTGACGTCATGTATTGTGTGCGTTTCACATATAAACTATTATACATAGTCGCTAATCGTTTTGACAGTTAGAAAAAAATAACTTGATTTGACTTGACAGTCAACTACCCTATAAGAGCATTAAGAACTACTTATATAAAGTCATCAAAGTCACTTTGTTTGTATTATGTTATACTCGTACTTAGGAACAGTTTTACAAATATTTTATTATGTCTGTAGTTTACATTTTGCTACTGTACACTATCGCATTGGGCATCTGTTATGATAGCTGTATCGTTATTATCAATAAATAAATAATAATAATAGGTATACCATTTAGAACTATTTGTTAACATTTAAATGCTAAGTGACTCGCTTGCTCTCGACTGCCCGGGACTCAGCTGTTTTTCAGCCCGTACCTGTCTCTTTGCGTATATAAAATATTAATTGCTTATAGCTATAGGGGGGGATTACTATGCATACCTTGAACTCCTCGCTCTTTATTTTTTGGTCAATTAAGCTTTTCAAACAAGTACTCAGGTCTGCGAGTTTGAACAATTTTATATACCTGTGTTGCTAGATGTAGATGCCTCCGCGCCACCATTTTTAGGGACTCTTTTTCATTAAGGAAAGGCGTGAAATGCGCGCGCTTTGGCACGTTGTAACAGAATCTTAGCACAAGCGTTCTGTACCCGTTAAATAGTTGGCGCGGTCTTCGCGTATAGCCGAGACCCATAGACTATATCGCAATAGTTAAAGTGTGACAACACTAAGGCTTCATCAAGGGTTTCCCGCACCTTTTCTGACAAGTGCTCCCTTAAGTAAGTAAGTAAGTAACAGTTTATTTTACGAAAAAGAAAGGAATCAAGGTTACATCAGATAAAAGTAGTACAAAGGCGAACTTATCCCTAAGAGGGATCTCTTCCAGTCAACCTAAAGAAGTTATTAAAATATAGACCTAAAGTAATTAGATATATAATATAGTTATAAAGCGCCTTTTAAACGATAATATATGCAATAAAACTATGAAAACGGATTATATCGCGTATATTGAATTTATAATACATCCCGACGTTTATATATGCGTTATTAACCTTATTATTGACATGTTCACAAAGGCGTAGTTCGCTATTCATTAAAATGCCTAGGTTTTTTGTAACATTATCCTGTGTTTTATCCTGTTCAATAACTTGAACATCAACTTAAACAGTTGGAATATTATTTTCATACATTGTCCGGTAGTTCCGAGGATAGAGGAGGAGGAATATATGCATTTGAAGTCCAAAAAATCGGGTACCTAGTAACTACGGAAAAACGTGCCATTGAAAACGTGCATTATTTCCACGTGAAAGTTAAAATTTCTAAACCGTCGCTGTCTAATAACTGAAACCTTAAAAATAAGGGAATATTAAAAATAAAACCACTCGTGTAGCTATAAAAACGTGAACTGTAAGTTATTGTAGATTAAATTTTTTTTAGATCGGGGATTAAGTGTTTAGAGTGTGTACATTGGCCAAACTAAACGGAGCGTGCATTAGAACCTTCTTAGCACATAGCGGCAGTTTAAATCGCCAAATACACAAATCCGCGATCGCCGAACATCATCTGTCATCTCGCGCAAATCATAGCATTGAGCTTTATAAACCGAATGTTGTCTCTACTCAACGCCATTAGTATCCTAAGTTGTGCGAGAAGCGACTAAAATCAGGAAGCACCACAGACATTTTAATAGGGAAAATGGTTTTATAACTTATCGCCAAATTGGGGACCACTAATCCAGAAGTTAAATCCAAGGGATCTATCTTTGGCTGTGTGCGCGGAGGTAGTGAGTGTTGCGAGTCGGACTAGATGAATGAATTAATACATGAGTGTTGGGTGTCGAAACGTCGAAAATAAAGGTAACCTCGGTTTTCCTGAGAAAAATCTTATTTGTATTTTGATCTCGTATGAAAATTATTTCAATTTCATCTATCGAGTTTTGTAATGGGTAACCGACCCGAGATATGTATATATTTCATAATGCAAAGGCTAGTGTGTATTTGATGTGGGAAATTCTGAGACAAAAACTTACCCTTTTGCACTTGTTTGCCCCTCGTCATTTCTGATTCTCGCAAAGGCCATCCTCGCTCCGGGCCAACTAGTGAGTTGAGTGATTTCACTCACCTACAAGAAATACATTTCAGTTTGATAACTAATTTATGCGTGGAGAGTAACATTTTTAAACAAAACCGGACGGAAGTGCGAGTCGGACTCGCCCACCTAGGGTTCTGTACAAATTAAACTTATTATGTTTATTTTTTTACAAATCTATAGTTTCGAGATTTTTCACTGTATTTGTAGAGCAAGACTATATTACTTGCCAAATTTCATAGTTCTAGGTCAACGGGAAGTACCTACCCTATAAATTTTTAATCCCCTGAGTGTCGAAATATTGCGGCATAAACGGCCGAATCTTTTTTTTACGTTAACTTAGAAGTTAGATTTTTCACAGCTTCAAGGGACTATAGACCTGAGTATATGGTTTTAATTTCAACTCTATACCTCCAAGCGTTTCCGACATAAAGGGTATTGACAGACAGACGGACGGACGGACGGACAACAACGTGGTCCTATAAGGGTTCCGTTTTTTTCCTTTTTTTGGTACGGAACCCTAAAAATTAAAACAGCGAGAAAAGTGAAATAAAATTTAACTACAACTTTATAATATAATTGCCGTCCTGTTTTTAAAACGATCCCTACCTATACTAATAGTAAAACTATAGTTTGACAATTTTATAGTTTAATAGTATGACTAAGTATACATTTAATATACATTTTTGTATTTTTATGTATACCTAATGTAGTTGGAAATATATATCTATATTTCTAGTCTTAAAATGAGTTTTAGAGCAAATATTTAAACCCCTCTTCAACTCTAGAACCTCTTTCTGTTGGCCGCGACAATTGCAATTGCGGTCAATATAAGTCTTATTGCAGCAAAGTTCAAGAAACATACATAGTTATTCGTTATGCAGTAACTTGCAAAGCTATGCAGCTGAATCCAGTGGGTTGGTCCTGACTCCAGTAAATGCGCAGCCACGTCAGACTTGTTCACCTGACGATTTTTGACAGCTGCGATATGTTCCTTAATAATGTCGGAGGTAATTTTCAAAACTTGATTGTGCGCGATTCAGTCCCTTTTTATAATTCATAAGATCGAACTTAAACTATCGTGAGACATATTACCGTTCTAAAACCGTACTTATCTAAATAATTCATAAGATCTTAAGAAAAATCTATAATATACCCGTATCTAACTCTATTTTCTGCTTTATCCATCTAAGACTAGCTTCGATGAACGAGTCCAGAAAATACGTATATTCCGCATACTGCAGCCAGGAATGCGGCGAACTTCCAGTTTGAATTAGAAACATGCTTTATCGTAAATTTCGCGGAACACAATTGCACTAACGATCGTCTGCGTTTCTGCTAGAAATTTTCAAGAGCGTGCATTATAAGGGGCTAGGGTACACTTACCTTATTAATTAGCTTAGGTAATTCACCTGTTTCGTATGTTGCGTTTATATGTTCAAATTATTAATCTGGGGGCACGGCAGTGCCCCCGCCAAGACGAGGTAAGCGAAGCGCAAGGGCACTACCTACCTTTTCTCGAAGCACTTCGTCGTTTTTTTGTACCTCCATAACTTGGGTTTATATAATACTCATCATCTCAGAAGACGTCCACTTCTGGACATAGGCCTTCCCCAAAGAGTGCCACAATGACCTGTCTTGCGCCACCCGCATCCAGCGGACTCCCGCGACCTTTACCAGGTCATCAGTCTACCTTGTGAGGGGGTCTACCCACGCTGCGCCTTCCGGTACGTGGTGACCACTCGAGAACCATTCCGCCCCAACGGCCATCGGTTCTACGTGCAATGTGCCCCGCCGACTGCCACTTTAGTTTAGCGATTCGGAGGGCTACATCGGTTACTTTGGTTCTGCTGCGGATGGCCTCATTTCTGATGCGATCACGCAGAGAGACTGCCAGCATAACTCTCTCCATTGCTATTTGGGTGATTTTGAGCCTTCTTATGAGGCACACATATTTACAATAGGTTAGTTCAAGACAAAAAGAATTCAGGCTGCGCTCAAGTTTGAATAGAAGCTAATTAGAAATTGAAAGTTTGTACGGAACCCTTGGTGCGCGAGCGAACTCGCACTTGACCGGTTTTTTTTCTAACAACTGTCGGTTTACTTTATCTAATTCTAGACGTAAGTGTTATTTGTTACTTTGTACATATGTATACCTATACCTAGTAGTTCTTTAAGCACACACACTATTGTAACAGTGCTTATTGTGTTTTTTGGTGTTTGTAATGTGTATTGTGTTTTATATATATGCTTTAAACATAAGTTTGTTGGCAACACTACAGCTGCAGAGTTAGTTTGATGAGTTGCATTTAATTGTTCCGCTTACACTAACAATAATTAATATTAAAGTGAATATAGCCGATCTAACAACTTTGTCAGTAGGAAAAGGCGCGAAATTCAAATTTTCTATGGGAAGATTACCCTTCGCGTCAACATTTTTTAAATTTGGTGCTTTTTTCTACCGACGGAAATGGCTTTACAAGCTATATTTTCCTTCATAGTATAATCTTTAACCCACGCTGACAATATTTATGTTTCCTTAACTTCGTAGTTCCTAATCGTATTTCACAATACGCTTATTAAATTACATTCTGGCAATAATTTAATCAGATGAAAAGCTGGCTCTAGATCTATTAATTGGCTGATTGGCTCCAACAGGGTTCCTGTAAAAGCAAACTAATAAATAATTACCATGCCTAGAAGCTTATTCGTTCACAATTAATTGATTAAACAGGCCTTTGATGAGAGGACTGTTTACTGTTTATTGGATGAATTTGAAATTAACGGCTAATTGAATGTATCAAAGAACCGCACAAATCATGAGCCATGAAAGCACACCGAACCAGAAATAAATAGATATAGCGTACGACGGGAAACGGGAAGACTTATTTTGAATAAGCAGTTTTTATTTTTATTTTTATTAATACCTATGAGTGGTTGGGTTGTTATAAAATATACCTCCTTCATTGGTATTATTGGCTGTTTTCAAATCATGAAATAAGTATTTTGATCGGTTTCATCATAATTAAATTACAACTTATTGGTTGGTCCTTTTGGTTTAAATTTAACTGAGTTTACGGCAATTATCTAATTCGTCAATACATCGGCAAGCATTTTGCGTACGAATAATGTGGTTTTAAGGACTTGTTATTTACTTTATTATATCGGAATAGCTAACATAAATAAATGGAAACATAATAAATAAGCTCAATGCGGCAAACTTCAGTAACAAATTCATGTATATTATTTATATTATATCATTTCGTCAGGTGAAAACCAAAACTCACTCATTACTAAAAATAATTAAACAAAAATCAACCTTATTTTAGTGTTAATATGGTTCACTATGGCTATGAACTTGTGGTGGTAATATAGTTAGTTTTGGTTATTGGCTGACGATTTCTAAAGCCGCGTCCTGCCTAGCGTAAACATTTTGAGCTGGTCATTTCGTTAGAAACTGGAAAAGATAAGATAGCTTTCTACGGAATTCGTAGGTAATTAATATCAATATAATTATTAAAATTATTATGTAAAATATGACATAATAAATATTATTCAGCTCATTATTAGTATTCAGGTGACAACAGGGCGACGCAACGCATTAACCTTTAAAAAGGGGTCAGTGCGTGAAAGTTTTGGCCCCTAATATCTTATTCTGGACGGTGGTTAGTCAGAGGGTTTTAGGGGACATAATACTGACTTTGAATATTGATGATTTTGCCTTTGTGGTTAAAAATTTAAGTTATTTTGTAGTATGATTGGTTTCGGTCATTTAATCTAACTTCGGCTATCTAATTTCAATGATCGAATTATTAAACTTCATTTTATGTGTTCTAAAACTGTGCTTTGGTAAATAGGTTTTTAAAAGAAACATCTTTAACTACCTACCTATCAAGATTTTACGTTGAATAAGTTATTCATTTAAAAATAAAGCTTAACCTTTTTAAAACAAAAACAGTTAAATCGAAAACAAAGAAGACGTGGTAAACTTTAATAAAATAATAAACTCTAGCACAGAAAATCGATTCCGCTCTTCCGAGAACAATACTTTAAAGGAGAATGTACTGCCGGTGTACATTTTACAGGGAACTTCCAACGGCTAGTGACTCCGTCAACTGAATAATAAATGTTCAAGTCACTGTGTGTTCTTATTTAGTTCATGGAATTCTCTCGCTAATTAGTTACATGAACAACGTTTTTGGATTAAAGATTAAGACTAAGAGTATAAATAAAAAAAATACATACCTAAAGTAGGTTGGTTGGTTGGTAGGTTGATTTTCTATTTGTGTGTGCTAACGAATAAATTATTTTTATTCTATTCTATTCTACTATTTCTGAAACTAAATTAGTACAGACGTTGAAGTTTAATCTAATGCTGAGTCAAATATCAAGTATTACAACAACAAACATACAATAAACAACATAAACGATAAACATAGAATAAAATGGAATTCTATAGACGACCGCCTCGAAACCGGTTCTCCATACAAACGTATTCCCCATTTTCCTCTCTGGGTATTAACATTATTGAATATATTTTTACACAATTTCATGTATTTCAATAGTCATAGCTCATAGCATAATATTTTTTTTAGAATTTTTAATTATTATAGGAGTCAGGAGCGGAAAACAGGATTCATCAAATTAAAAAAACTCCTAACTCGTATAACAAAGTAAAAATCTAAAAAAAAAATCAACGGTCGGGCATAGCTATGATAAAAACACGTCGAATTGAGTAAAAATATTTTCCATAATGTCAATATCCAGGGAGGAAAATGAGGACTACGTTTTTATGGAGAATCGATAGTCCCCTATCCTATTAAGATGTTAGACTACTAATTAATTATGTTGTTATATCTCATACATCTGATAACTAATGCTATTGAAGTTGGATTTGGCCTGAAAGTCAAAGTGGAGCTTCTAAAACGAGGCCTGTGTTTACCAAATGACATTTGACAAGTTGTATAGCTTTAATGTTATTTGCGACGTTTATTGTTCGGCTTTTACAAGAACGCTAATACATGTGAAACAAAATTCCTAGAAAAATAAAACATTAATAACACTAAGAGCGAATCACATTGTGGCTAACAATAAAACCCCCTCATTTGTTGACGATCCTCAAATAACAATATAACACATATGACTGGCAAAGCCGTGCTTGCTTTACGAGTACATTCTGACAATACCAATTCCAGGGCTTTGTCGGGTTGCAGTAGTTACCGGTATTGTTCAGATTTTACGATCCACGACACGGTTGGAAATGCGAGAACGTTATGATCCGATTGGCGTTCGTTACATTTCTGCTAACGCCACGACTCTTAATAAGCAACATGCCAGCTTGGCATGGCTACGGCATTGCAGCAGCTGTGTTGTATTTTTCAGTCGCCTGATAGATCGATATACTTAGCTGGATACATTCTGAAATTCCCCGTTGACTTGTTTAAAGAGAAAGATTAATGTGTAGCTTGGTAAAATTCGAGAATGCTATTCCACCTGTTTTACTGAAAACCCGTTACATGAAAAAGGGCCAATAAATATGTAAATTATGGTGATTTTACCAACTACATAACTGTAAAATATTTAAGTTTAACTAGCCAGAGTCCAGTAACATTCACTTGTATCCTTCATACGGTGTATAATTCAGGAGACCAATTTTATAAAGTTTGAAAATCTCATCTTAATCTATTATTAATTTATTATGTGCATCATACTTGCACACCAAAGATTAAGTGCGTGCGATATCAATAACAGATTAAATGAGGTTTTAAGAATTAAAATATTACTAAATTATGGATGCATTTAAAAGAGCATAGGGATACAAGTGGTTAGTAAAATATGGAACTAAATATTAACAAGGGTAATTCCATAAAGTATATTATAAAGGTAATATTATCAAAATTGCAATTATTATTAGTACATAGGTAGATAATTAGGTGCCTACCTACATGTTTGACCCATACAATTCCCGAGATGGTACAAATCCTTGTTTGTTTAACAAAGGTCTGTGGAGATATCCATCATGATACAAACCGGCAATGGGTCTAAATTGACCTGGTAAATAAAGATTCGACGAAAGTCTGCTCCATTTCTTATCAGAAAGGTTATTAGAGGTATTCATAGCTATCATGTCCTTGGTATTAGTTGCAAACATTTTCCAATTATCGTCGTTTTCTGGCAAAGAAATTTTAGTGAGTGTTATAGGAGCCGATGTAGTCAATGATAAGTTTTGGAGAAATTCATTATCATATTTGGGTGCTGAATAAGATCCTGCAGGCATTTTTGTGGTCTCAGTTAGTGATCCAGTAACCTGCTCCGTGGTATTTATGTCTGAAGTAACTGGCGTTATTGTCGTCACTTCTTTGTTAGTTGTTGTAGGAATTTCATCAGTTGTGTTGTTTTCTAATCTTAAAATGGCCACTTCTCTCGGATCTATGCCAACACCTGTATCTTCTTGGATAGTAGAATCACTGAATGAAACTCGATCGGTGTCAGTTAGACTTTGATCGTTACTTGAGTTTGTGTCAGCTGTTGTAAGTTTTTGGAACACATCACCATTTTCTTGATAACTGTTATCACCAATAGACTCTTGAAAATTGTGTTTTTGACTGAGTGCCGGAATGATTATTATAGGGGAATACACAAAAGGTCTTGAACGTATTGCACTTCTTTCATTGTATCTAAAACCAAATAGAGATACAAAATGACGATCAACACGATTCATTGACTGACCTGCAACAAAAATATTTTTTAAGAATATCTTTTAAGTTAGATAACTAATTTCAGCTAACGTTCTACGTTTCATTACTAACATGAACGAGCACTGCAATGAATTATTATAATGAAAAATAAACGTCCGCTCACTCGCATTTTGCAAAGTCAAATAAAGCGCTAGAATGTATTGCCATACTCTCATATGTCTGGCACAGTAAATGCAAAATTGCAACATAAATCTATCCCAGACCGATGTTACTACGAGCAGAATTGTGGATGTTTTAGTAATCTGAGAAAAAGTTTTCCTATGAACGTTTTGCTATCGCCAGACACGATCGTTGGTATAGGAGTGGCATTCAGATTTTTAATATCAGTTTTTGATTTGATACTATAAATATATTATTCTGTATGCATTGGGCTCGCACCAGTAAATAAATACGAGCAAAATACACTGTGAGTAATATTATATCGACTTAAAATCAATAACATATGTTTAAAGTTTTAATGCCGCTTCAGGATCGAGTGTAATAGCAATCAGTATATTTTTTTACTGTGTTGCCGACAATAAACTAAAGATTTTATATATCTGATTAACACATTCACCGCTGAGCTACGGTTTCCCGGTATATAGCGAAAATACTTCGTAGAGGCAAAACGACAATGTGACGTAAATATGATTTTAATCCATTCAGCGCTAATCATAGTGCTGAATGGGTTAAAATCATATTTACCTAATTAATAAAGTAACAGAATACGCGATGGAAATGTGTCTAGAAAATAACACATAATTGGTAAATTTTGCATATACCGAATCAAGTGAAATCGAAAATAAACATGAACCACATTAAAAATGCGGGCTAGTCAGACGTCAATGTTATCTTAGTTTCATAATTTACTTTACCAGTTTTACAGTGGTTTACCCGTATACGGGCATGCTATTATGTAACGATAGTTAAAAACATATTTTAAGTATACTAAGTAAACCGAACTAGATAATTATTCAATTAAACTCAAAAATACGAACTGCTATAAAATAGTTCCTTACATATGAACACACTTGTAAACGAATCTCGAATATTTATTGTAATGTTTATTCCTGCTATTTATTATTTGAAATATAAAGGAAAAACACAAGTATTATTTCGACAAAA
This sequence comes from Cydia strobilella, assembly GCF_947568885.1. Classification (NCBI taxonomy): domain Eukaryota; kingdom Metazoa; phylum Arthropoda; class Insecta; order Lepidoptera; family Tortricidae; genus Cydia; species Cydia strobilella. The sequence goes on from NC_086052.1 coordinate 8,625,546, forward strand.
TAAAATACGGTCGTGTACATTTCTACATCAAACTAATTCCACACGCAAACAAGAACGTTCGTCATATAAGTAAGTACCTTACAACTAGCGAAAGAATTAGTCCTCACTAATAACAATATACCTAAATTAAATTTTAGAATCTTTCAACATCTACTACTTCAAGTTTAGAAAAATAGAAATGATTTTTTTTTATAAAACACTGGTATTAGTAATTATTTTCCGGGGACAAAACAATCTCGATGTAGACGAATAAAGTACAAAAGTGTATTAAAGGAACAGCTGCCAATGAATTTGTAATGAACTGACAGAATCAGGAGCGTTGACAGGCAAAACACTCATTGTTATAATTTTCCTTCGATGAAAAGGGACTGTCTACTCTGATGTCGTTTTCTTAGAAATAATATCTATACAAGTCTGCTAGGAAAAGTGAATACAATACAAATGACAGCTTAAAAATGGAAGTTGCTTTCGAAGGATACATTTATTATATGTTTTCGAGATTTGACACAAACGACGAACGAAAAGATGGCTCGTATCAGCTGGTACAAAGATACATTCTTTGGATCTGACAGTGTACAAAGTACTTACTTGTTTCACTTAGCACTTATATGTATTTCGAGGGACTATTTTAAAAATTTTGCTATATTAGCTATGAAACATAAAAATGACTGAATGAAGACACCTCGTAAACACTGAGAATTAACAATCTGAAGCAGCCTTCAGATACTGAAGTACTTTTTTTGAGGCTGATGCCAGTACGATCATTCCTCCCTGGGTATTTTATTTACCTAACTACTTAATTAATAGTAATTATAACATCAGCATTTGAGAAAATTTAACATTTATCTAACTCAATTTGTACCCGTTAGCCGTCCATTAGTTATACCTAAATATTACATAGGTACGTATAATATAATATTATTTCAAATTATTTTAGTTTTAAAGGATTTTATAAGCTTAGTGTTTTGTTTATTATCTATGATTATATATGCCGTAGATAGTACATATATTTATTTATAATCATACATCAATTCATTCAATAAAGTTTAATAGTAGGTAGGTAAGGTAGTGTTTGTTTTTTCTAGACTTGAATTTTCATCTCGACAATAGAAGTCTTTCTGCTTTACAAAACTCATTACAATATTTTTCATTCAACACCTGAACGCAACGAAAACAAACCAAAAGAGATACCTACAACGAAAGCCGTCGGTGCATCTTTTTTTACACAAAACAGAGTTATGACGAACGAACTATGTAGTGATAAAAATATCGCTGTGTAAAATCGTTGTCAGTGCTGAAGTTTTTTTGAACTTCGAACTACTGAAGCTGAGCTTATACAAAAGGGGGATTTTTAAGATAAAAAAGCAGTAAAAAAGTTTTCAATCAACCGAGAACTGTACATGGTTGCAATTTTGCAACGCTACCTATGTGATAAGCAAGTTAAGACTTATAACGCACTGCGATTAATTTCTTGCGGTTTCAGTCTTACAAGTGCGTGCGCTTATGAAGCATGCCGTACGTTATACTTTTTGCGGTTGTAACACTCTCCCACCACTCTCCCTAACTAACCCTAATAAAGAAGCAACGTAATATCCATTAAATTTGGTTAAACCTACCTCAACCTTACCTAATCTATCCCATAGCTTCTGCTCGTTCGGTGCGATATTGGCCTGCACTGCGGTTTAATCGATGGGTGAGGATATTGCCGGTGTAAGTCATGCATGTATTTACAAAAGTTGTCAGAAATATTATGTTTTATAGAGCGTATGTTTGGTTCGTTTTTTACTCTTGTTTGCATAAAATGTTCGTAAAAAATATTTTATACTATCTTTAAAGTTTTAGTACCTATACTTAATTAAAAGAAAGGCATACTATGTACATTATACTAAACGTCATCAGCGATCACAACTGTGTATTATTATGTACCTGTATCTTCATTTAAAAAAAAGACATTAGTTAAAAACCGTAAAATTTTGTATAGTCATAGTCATTTATTTTATAAAGCCAATTTACAAGTCAGTTGCTAAATAACATCAAATTACTATACAGTAAAGTTCATCGATTAAGTGTATGCGAGTAGTGATGTTTATTTATTTAAGCATTATTATTTATATTGAAATTTATATTTTATCTACGAAAATATATTATATACTCCACATAGACATTGTAGAAAGAACACTGACCGTCAAGTTTAAAGGCACAATGCTTCAACATAACCCGCACCCTAAGTACCTTGGAGTTACTCTGGACAGAAGCCTTACTTACAAGTGTCACCTACAAAAAGTATCGGCTAAACTGCAGACCAGGAATAGTCTAGTGCAAAAATTAACAGGAACAACTTGGGGAGCCTCTGCCTCCTGTCTCCGAACCACAGCGCTGGCCTTGGTTTACTCGACGGCCGAGTACTGCGCTTCAGTCTGGATAAATAGTGTTCATACCTCAGCCATCGACACGCAGCTTAACCAGACTCTACGTTTAATAACGGGATGCCTTAAGCCAACACCCACCCATTGGCTCCCCGCTCTTAGCAACATAGCCCCTGGGCACCTGCGAAGAGAGAAATGCCTCCAACGCGAACTAGCGAAAGCGCACTGTAGTCCTGAGCTACCAATCCACCAAGACCTCGAGGGCTTCGGAAGAAAACGTCTTAAATCCCAAAACCCCCCTGCATTACTGATGGGAGATTCCCTGACCACCCGTACCCTGGAGGAGGCATGGACCGCAGAGACCAAGCCAACCCCTTCTCTACTCTACCCCTTCGAATACCCCCAGCAGGCTTTAAGAAACCCCGTCGGATGTGGTCCGCTCTTAACCGCCTAAGAACAGGAGTTGGCAACTGCGGCCACCACTGGTACAAATGGGGCTGGAGCTCCTCTTCTGCCTGTAGCTGCTGGCACCCGGATCAGACCATCAACCACATCATTCTGGAATGCCCTCTTACTAAATACACAGGCCATGTAGACGATTTTAAGATCCTGTCAGATGAAGCAGTCGCGTACCTGGGAAGGGCGAAGTTCTAATTTAACAAATTTTTTTTTTTTATATTGTAATCCAGTGACATGTACATATGCCATACGATAAATAATAAACCCAAAGAGTAAAAACAGGATCATTTACTAAGACTACACTGTCCGTCATTCCGTCTGTCTGTCACCAGGCTGTATCTTATGAACCGTGATAGCTAGATAGTTGAAATTTTTGACAGATGATATATTTCTGTTACCACTATAACAACATATACTAAAAACAGAATAAAATAAACCGAGTGTAACCGTACTGATCTAAATATTTTGAAATATGTCTCACGATAGTTTAATTTCGATTAGAATAAAATAAATATTTAAGTGGGGCTCCCATAAAACAAACGTGATTTTTTTTTGCCGTTTTTTGCGTAATGGTACGGAACTCTTCGTGCGCGAGTCCAACTCGCAGTTGGCCGGTTTTTAGGGTTCCGTACCTCAAAAGGAAAAAACGGAACCCTTATAGGATCACTCTAGCGTCTGTCTGTCTGTCCGTCTGTCACAGCCTATTTTCTCCGAAACTACTGGACCAATTATGTTTAAATTTGGTATACATATGTAAGTTTGTGACCTAAAAACGGACATTTAACGTAAACAAATGAATTTTAAACACGGGGGCTACTTTTGGGGGGTAAATGAGAAAATTAAAAAATAAAGTTTTTCAAACTATATCGTGTTACATATCAAATGAAAGAGCTTGTTGTAAGAATCTCAAATATATTTTTTTATAATTTTAGGATTAACAGTTTAGAAGTTATTCAAGAAAATAGGCAAAAAATGACCATTCCTCCCTTTATATCCGAAACTTCTAGGTCTAAAATTTTGAAAAAAATACTAAAAACAGAATAAAATAAACCGAGTGTAACCGTACTGATCTAAATATTTTGAAATATGTCTCACGATAGTTTAATTTCGATTAGAATAAAATAAATATTTAAGTGGGGCTCCCATAAAACAAACGTGATATTTTTTTGCCGTTTTTTGCGTAATGGTACGGAACTCTTCGTGCGCGAGTCCAACTCGCAGTTGGCCGGTTTTTAGGGTTCCGTACCTCAAAAGGAAAAAACGGAACCCTTATAGGATCACTCTAGCGTCTGTCTGTCTGTCCGTCTGTCACAGCCTATTTTCTCCGAAACTACTGGACCAATTATGTTTAAATTTGGTATACATATGTAAGTTTGTGACCTAAAAACGGACATTTAACGTAAACAAATGAATTTTAAACACGGGGGCTACTTTTGGGGGGTAAATGAGAAAATTAAAAAATAAAGTTTTTCAAACTATATCGTGTTACATATCAAATGAAAGAGCTTGTTGTAAGAATCTCAAATATATTTTTTTATAATTTTAGGATTAACAGTTTAGAAGTTATTCAAGAAAATAGGCAAAAAATGACCATTCCTCCCTTTATATCCGAAACTTCTAGGTCTAAAATTTTGAAAAAAATACACAAAATAGATCTTTACCTATAGATGACAGGAAAACCTATTAGAAATGTGCAGTCAAGCGTGAGTGGGACTTAATTAAGTACTTAGTTTTTGATCCGAACCCTAATACGGGGTTTTTAAAGACATTTCACTCGCGTTTCACATAAAAAATACATTAAACTGAAATAAATACACAAAATAGTAGTGTGTCTACTTGAAAAACCACAAATTAAAAATATTTTCATAGAAAATAATTTAATTTGTTCTTAGAAAAAATACATTGTTTAAATTGTGTAATGTACGGAATCCATGGAACGCGAGTCCGTCTCGCACTTGTTTATTTTTTTTATATTGTTTAGAACATGGACGCGAAATGAAAGCTCGTTGTAAATGTACATATATTAGGTTATGTTTTGTGTTCTTTGAACACGCTTGGTGTTTTGGGCTATTGACAATACGAGTACATCATAAAATTAGTTTCACTAAACGACACTAAACATTTTTATATTTAATTTAATGAAACCCTGTTTACCTACCTTAGGTAGGTATTTACCAAAATTGCGGGGTTTCTTGTTCATAACATATGAGGCAATGCGCTTGTTAAATAATGAGAATAACACACTTGCACGTCCAGTATCGTATACGTAAGTATCAAACGATCGTATGTGTGATTGGACGTAAAACTCAATACGACCTTTCTACTTCCTTTCGCCACTATTCTGTTCAAGGAGGACGTAAGGTACGTACTGATAGTGTATCCATATGACCTTTATCTTGAAAGATATAATGCGTCACGCCACAGTGCCCCCGGGAGGCGTAAAACACCAACTAAGACCCGCACCTGCGCACTCTCCAATAAATAAGTTCCCATACCTCCCGTCGGGATCATTTCGTTTGCTTGTTTATTACATGCTTCGTCTATGGGCTGTAATTAACTGTCCTAATACACCTATGACCTCTTATTTTGACAACATCATCATCATTGGCTTTTGCGTCTATTGTAGACGATTTATGGTGTAACACCAGAGAGACACCGTATACACCGTAGACACCGTCTTGGTAGCTCAGATGGCAGAGCATTGCGATCCAGTGGTGGTGGGTTCGAGTTATACACTCTGCTTTTCACTTCGAGTGTTAGTAAAATATACAAATTTATGCAATATTTTAGGTTCTTTTACCGTATTTATTCAAGACTTAATTAAATTGTACTCGGTTGTGTCGGGGGCGCGGGGCACGCCGGTCGGGAGCGCGCCGGTCGCGCGCCCCGGCAGGGCTGGCAGTTTGTATGGCAGATTTTGGATTTTATTGCTAAGTCAATAAGGGTCGTAATAGATGATTTTACTTTATGCTCTAGAACATAATAAGCAACTTTATGTCGTCTACGCACGACTTAAAGTCGAACTTTACGAGCATGAGAAGTGAAAAAATATTTAATAATGTCTGGTCGACGTTAATACAAAAATGAAAAATAATTAATATTTTTGTATATTGCTAATTTGTCGTTTATGAATACAGCTACCTCGTAATTATGTTTTTGTTATTCTTTATCTTGGTTAGGATTATTTATATATTTTTTAACTTTCAAAAGAACGTCTACATTAAAATTTTATGTCACACAAACCAGAATTTAGACTTTTAATATTATCAAATTTCACAACAAAAGCCATATAGACGGGCAACAAACGCATCGTATTATGCTAGCTGATGTAAAGTACTCTCCTTATCTCCATCTTAATATTTAATCATGAAGAAAACCGTATCAACGTACAGATATAAATTTGTCATTCTTCAGAAAACACGCGAGAGAAAATAAAAGGCTCCAAAGAAAGTAATAACGCTCTTTGAATTACGCTGCAAAAATAAATCTCGAACCCTATATTACGAGCCTAAGAATAATGCTTGAGCACACGAGCTCCTCAAAAAAAAAATACATAAGTGAAAATTGTTTTCCGCCTGGAGGTAGGATGTTTGCTAAGATTACTTTTGCTGATCGCCCGTTGCGGCCGATTTTCTTACTTTATGGGACAAACGGGCGCAGCGAGGAGGTGCGAATAGTGTTCGAGTGGGTAATTGAACGTGTTCCGGGCCTCTTGTCTTATTTAACCGATACGTACCGAACGTGGGAAAACTTGCGTTCGATTTATTTGAGATCCTCTTAAGATTGTTTCACGATAGCGGTTCGGAGCCTCACCCGCACGTTTGTACCGTTTGTTATTTTTTGAGAAAAGATATTCTGTGAGGACTAACAAGATTTATGCATGAGATTGTTTAACAAAAAATAACATAGATTCTTGCACCGTCAACTCAATTTTTATTTGTTATAATTTTACTACATTTTACTCGTAAATATTTATCATTATATAATAACTATATCAAATACGCGACCGCAAAGAGCTAATGCTTTTATCCTCTCTCTTTATACCTCTTTATCCTTTTAGCGTTGACCGGGCATTTTTGCACGGCTTTCTTGAACTACCGTTTGAAAATAATTTAGCTTATGTATCAATATGTTTAATAATATATCAGTTGAAAAGTTTATGTGCATTAAAACCCAGTTAACTTAAACATTGCCCTGGTTCAAAATAAAAACGGTTGGTCGCTTAGCCGTCAGATTCATGGAACTGTTAGGGCCGTTTTCGTCGCATCGCATTCAGGCACAAAACGGAAAACCCGGAAAGGAGACCCCGAGGACCGAGAGCTCTTTATGTAAATGCGGGCTGTACAAAAGGTGGAGCAACGTAAAGTGAGATTGGGCGACGTTTTCACGCAAGAACGTTACCAAAAGCAATCGGCACAGTTTCGTATGAAAAATTCAGCGGTAGCTAAAATTAAAGACAAACACGTCGCAATGGGGAATTCTTTCAATATCTGTTGAATCATATTTTTTGCAGTAAATGAAAAAGTGGAAAAACGTTACTTAAGTAAAGCCTGATAGTAAAAAAGTAAAACCTGACTAAAAGTGTGATTGTAACTAAAATTTTATTAAGAACACCAATTTCAATCATTGCATTACATATTTCTAGCCAAACGAGAGATTAAACATCGACAAGTCTAAGATATCAATGAACAAGGCAAGTCAAAAATAAATATATGTTTAAAAGACAATACCTTTCCTCATTATTATAGTAACGGAATGTACAGAGGTATCTAAGTATGTCGAAATTTCATTTTGTCAAGCCTCGTTTTTGCTGAAAAAAGTTTTAGGTATACTTATAAAAGAATAATAAGCTAAATAAATCATACTCAGAATATGTATTCAAAAAATACGACATGACAATGAATTAGCATGAATGATTACAAAACAAAGTGAGCAATTACCAAAATTATGAACAAATATATTAAAGTAAAATCTTTTAGACTGATAATGCCGTTACGTAAGTACTGGCTGGATTTTATTAAGCAATGCTTTATAGAGATTTATGAGTTAATTCCCTTAATTTTCTCATAACTTTGGGAGGCAAGTGCGCTAAATGAAGGTACAAATTTTAACCGGGTTCATAAACCTGAATAAAGATTATATTAGCTAGAATACTTTTTTATAACAGCCATAACTACTTCAATTTGATTTATTATGAACTTATTAATTTTGTTTTAAATTTAAAACATGCTTAACATTCTAAGCAGGTAATTATTTTTTACACTGAAAAATGTTTCTGCGTTCCCTTATATTTGAGTTACATAAATCTCTAATATAATAACAGGAATGTTGATAGTAAAATAAATGATAATAGTATATTTACTTCCAGCAATTAGAAAACAATTCCCATGGCTCGTGTCCTTAAAAAAATTAAACCATATAAAATGTGTTAAAGTTTGTTTTTGCTCTTTGTTCATGAAACAATTGTCAGACAAGTTCGAAACTCATTGGTTTATGCTTGATTTAAACTCATTTCGTAAGATTGCGTGTTCACGTCACTCCCAAGTTCCCAGCTGGGCGTTTATTTTCATTACTTACCGAGCTCAGCTTTGTTCAGAAGGACCAGAACATGTGTGACCTAGAAGACCATAACAACTATGTATAACTGAAGATCGTATTTATACCGGATCACTTTAGGTGCGTTCTGCGAGCCCAAGGGAATTATAGCCCTGTAATTTATTTTTTAAACGCTATTTCCGCGGAACGGGCAACCTGGAAAATATTATTAAGTGAGGGGTAATAATTCTTTTACAGCAGCTGCAATGGTAAATAATGATCCGGAAAAGTCATTCATTTATGCAAAAAAATAAGTATTATAACAATCACATTTGCTTTCAAATTAAAAGATACCTACCAACACGGCATTAAAAACAGATACAGAATATTCTAGCGTGAGTCATGGTTTAGTTGTTTGTGCTACGGCACACCCGAATATACGTGCGTATGCGAGAGCAATGTCACAGAATTAGTATTAGTATTATCATACAGAACGGCCACGCACCGCCCCGCCCCGACTCGAATTACCTGGCCCAGCGACAGAATACTGGCAGACATCTGGCGTACTCTCAGTTCAGTTAGCGACGCGATGACGACACGTTCAAAATTTTTATACATTTATTATTATTATTTATTATTATTATTTGTATCTCCTTGTGGATTTCACGGGCCTATAAATCCCGGTCTTTTGATAGGCTTGCGTGGGGATATAGATCCAACACGTAGAGGCCCCTTGGAGAGCTTTAATGTCATGTAGAACGCCTGCTGGAACCCATTCATAGGCGCAACAAAATAGACACCCATGAACCGGTCGTAGCAGGCATTGGGACTATTGTAGAAAAAGTGAACAGTATACCGGTTGGATATGGATGGATTGAAGTTTGGGTGGACAATGAGACTGGGCTATTGTAAAGAAGTCCGGACACCTGCCATAACAATGCTAACACACGTTATCGAGGCAGGCGGTGACTCGCCGCTGACTAGATGGGCCCCTGAAACTGCCGTCGTGAAGACGACCAGGAGCAACACCGGTGTGAGCGGCTCAGGGGTGTCGAGAGGTGTGCGCCGCTTTCTACCCAGTGACTGATGTTAACAGCCACTGTGCCAACTCGCGTCTTATGCATCTTTCACTTCCACCCCTGAAGCATATAGCTTTTACGACTCCCCTCTGGACGGCCAATGAAGGCAAGCCAGAGCTGAGTCCTGCGGGTCCCCTTGGGGTCCACTCCGACCGACGAAGACACGCCGGAGACGGAGACCCTGACCGACTCTCTGGAGCACTCGGGTCCGTGGGGTCGTCACTCCCCATCAGCTCGCCACAAGCTACCCTGCGGGCTTATTATTATTATTATTATTCAGAGCCCACTGTATCCCACTGCTTTTTTAATGTAATAGGAAGCAAACGAGCAGACGAGCCGCCTGATGGGAAGCAGTCATCGCCGCCCATGGACATAAGCAACACCAGAGGAGCCACTTATGCGTTGCCCACCTTTGAGAACCCTAAATACCTGCTTCTTGAAGAACCCCATGTCATAGCGCAAGGGAAACACCTCAGAAGGTAGCTCATTCCACAACTTGCACGTTCTGGGCAAAAACGAGCGAGATGCCCGCTTGTTTTTGGTTTGCCACGTGTCAAGAAAGTGAGGATGAGCTTTGTTTCTTTGGCGGGAGGTGCGGTGGTATAAACGTGACGGTGGCACCAGATCGAAAAGTTCTTCAGAACATTCCCCATTGTACAGACAGTAGAACAAGCACAGAGAGCCAACGTCCCTCCGATGGCTAAGAGGTTCCAAACCGACTGTGGGATCGGGATCGCCAACAATACGAACTGCCCGACGTTAGATGGAGTCAAGTGGAAGAAGTTGGTATTTCGGTGCTCCAGACCAGAGATGAGAACAGTACTCCATATGTGGTCGAACCTGCGCTTTGTATAACGAAAGCCGGTGACCTGGTGTGAAGTACTGTTTCGCTCTATTGAGCACCCCAAGCTTCTTAGAGGCCAATTTGGCTTTGAGTTCCAAGTGACCCCGAAACTGGACTTCGTTCGTAATGTCGACACCGAGTATCCCGATACTCTTGGATATGGCAAGGGGAATGTTCTGGAATTTAGGCGCTAAGACAAATGGAGTTTTCTTAGCGGAAAACGCGCAAACTTGTGTCTTACTGGGGTTAAACTGGACGAGATTACGTTTACCCCACTCGGATACCTGCTCAAGAGAGGCCTCGATTTCGGACACAAGTTGCATTCTACATTCCAACACCTGCTCACGTGGTGCATTTGCACGACCTGTGTAGAAGCTTCACCCGTGCTGTCATTCGCATAACAATGGATATTGCTAGTCAATAGCATATAATTGATATGAAGGATGAACAGAGTAGGTGACAGTACAGATCCTTGGGGTACGCCGGCGTTAATGGGCCGGTGATCTGAGCATTGCCCGTGGATGACGACTGCAATGCTACGCCCAGATAGAAAGCTGGCGACCCATGTGCATAGTCCCTCAGGGAGCCCGTACGAAGGAAGCTTGGAGGGAAGCGCTTTGTGCCAAACCCTATGGAAAGCCTTTGCCATGTCTAGGCTAACTGCCAGAGCTTCTCCCTTGCTCTCAATGGCGGTGGCCCAACGATGAGTGAGATATACCAGAAGATCACCAGCGCCGCGACCATGGCGGAAGCCATATTGCCGGTCACTTATAAGCTGGTGGTCCTCGAGGTATGCTAGGAGCTGGTTGTTAACCACACGCTCCATCACCTTGGAGAGAAGAGAGGTAATCGCAATCAGCCGGTAGTTGGAAGGGTTTGTGCGATCACCCTTAATACACAAACAATAAAAAATCTGAATTTATGCACATATTTTGTACTTTCTCGTAAATTTCCGTTTCGGAGAACATTCCCGAGCAATTTCTCGCAATGTTCTCTCATTCGGGCATGTTCTCGAGAACGGCACATCTCAAGGTCAATGTTAATTAGACAACATGACACAGACCAGACAATACATGCGCCACCTAGTATACCAGTAGTCCCTATGTTTAAATGTTTACCTGTTCAATATAATGTGCGAAAATAATTAATGTTACTAAGAATATAATGATTGTTACCAAAATGAATTGTAGTAGATTTAATGTTATTTTCATATCCTTACGGATATTTAGCGGAGCACACGTAAAATATTTGTGGCGTTAAGTTATCGGCATGTCCCGAATCCGGAGCACGGATGACATGTCTTTACATCGACATTGCGGATATGGAGCGCGCATGGGGCTTTACGGTTTACGTAATTTCATTCAAAATATATCTAGGATAAGTGAGGTACTGGAGGTAAAGTTAGGTAATTTTTTTAGTTTACATGCTATATAGTAAAATAACCCTGCATACTCGTGCAGTTAATAACACCGTAAGTAGTTAGGGGTCTATAGATAAATTTAAATCTTTTACCGCGATCACGAAATACGCTACAAAAACATGATTAAGTAACATCTTTTCAAGTATTGTTAAATAAACAAAACTCGTAGGTACTGCTCTAAAAAACTTTGCTACCAATAAAACCATATCATATTAATTTGATCCTTCAAACGTAGAACGCAGTTGCGATGGATAAATATTTATCGGGTTTTTGATAAACTATTTTGTTCTTCTGCTTTATTTTATTAATTTCATGTATACATAAACTGTAGCACAGCGGGAGGTACTTATCAAGAGATTGATTATAAATTAAATAGGTACGAATAAACAATTTTATTGCTCAGTGTTAACCTCAATGGGATTAGATACATTATGTGTAATAAGAAAAGACATATCGAAAATCTAAGCTGTATTTATTTTTCATCAATAATTGATAATTATTAATGTTTTAAAACAAATTTTCCGGTAAACAACAGAGGACGCTGGTTCGATTCCAGATCTGGACACTGTTGGCCTCGGTCATTTTTTCCTTTGTGTATGACATTTATTTCGGTTTACAGTTTAAATAGTAGTGTGTCTACGTGAAATAACACAAATTAAAATATTTTCGTAGAAAGTAATTTAATTTGTTCTTAGATAAATTTTCACAGATAAATAGCAAATCAATGCTGCTTCCTACTCTGTGCTAAAATTGTAATAGAAAGTAAGCAGCTCTGTGTCTGTTACCTGTTCACGCTTAAACCGCTGAAATTTGGTATGGAGATAGTTTGAGTCCCGTGGTAGGACATTGGATAATCACGGAACGGAAATTATTATTCTACGCAGACAGTCGCGGGGAAAAGCTAGTTTCTTAAAACGAAACTCAGGTGGAATGACATCAACTGCTGAATGGAAGGAAAATATCCACATGAAATTTTACCTTGTTGAAGGTTTTCTCACGAAATATTTTTTCAATATGCGACCGTACTTAATTCTTCACTTAAAAACCATTATGCCAGTTCCACAATTAATGTACGAAGTTTTCTCTACTACTAAAACCTAACAAGTTTTGTGCTAATATTTAAAACCGACCGGCCAAGTGTGATTCGAATCTTAAGTTTTCAACAATGTTTTTTTCTGAAGTCCTAATAGTCACGCTTGACAGTACACTTTAGGTTTTCCTGTAAATTATATAGGTAAATGAACATTTTCTTTGCTTTTTTTTCCAAAATTTTAGTCCTAGTTGTTTGGGAATCGTCATTTTTTGCCTATTTTTTTAAATAACTTCTAAATTATTTAATAAAAAATTATAAAATATAGTTGAGACTCCTTTTCATTTGATAATATGTATACCTAACACGATATAGTTTGCAAAACAGTGCACCAAGTACTCCAAGTAGGCCCCTATGTTTAAAATTCATTTATGTAGGTCCGTTGTTAAATTTCCGTCTTTAGGTCACAGACTTACATAATTATGTGTACCAAATTTGACTTAATTTTATTGATCCAGTAGTTTCGGAGCAAATAGGTAGTGAGAAACGGACACACGCTAGAGTGATCCTACAAGTGTTCCATTTTTCCTTGTTTTAGGTACGGATTCCTAAAAATTGAAATAAAGTCATAGTGAACCTACTCGTTTTTTTAACCTATAAAGGTTACCAAACGCTCTCAAAGTCAAACTATCTCACAAAAGTGTATTAATTTCGCCTCGAATACTTTTAAACTATAACGCGTAGAAGCTTGACTGTTACCACGTGCCTTATCAAACGGGCAGTGAAACTTGCAGCGTTTTGTTATTAATTACTTACGTTAGGGTAAAATTATAGGGGGATTTTTGTATTGAAAAAAGTGTAACATTTGTAAAAATTTCTTTGTACGCGCTTAAAGCTACGTAAGTAAATAGTAAAAAAGCATCGATGAATTCTCGTAGCTTTTTAACTATTTACGAAGCTTTGATCTTGTAAAATGACGGTTTCGTTCTCACTCTTTTATTTTCAAAACGTAACAGTGTAGTAGCATTTACTTGTAGGTAGATATGCGTAGTTTGAGAGTAGGTAAGGCATTCTTTTTTAAGTAAGTACCTAATAATCGATGTGCTATAAAATTTTACAAAGCAATGGCATTATGTAAAGTGCTCTCTGGTAATATGCAAATTAGGAAAATACACGCTCCGCCAGCCAACGGCCGTGTTAGTTTCGATATGGTTGGCACCAGTGGATGCGTCTAAATTTTAATATCTTATTCGCTATCTAAAGTACTTACGTTGCGGAGAATTAAGTACAAAAGAGAAACAAAACATTTAAGATAACGAAATGTTTAATATTATATTTCAAAGTGCTCTTTTATGTAGGTACAAGGTTTCGTACAACATGGTAGCAGATTCTTGGGAATGATGATGCAAACCTAAACTTCTGCGAAACTCTTTAAAAGTAACGTTAAGGCATTGGTCTTCAAAACATCTGACTTCAAAAAAGAAAGTTTCTGTGTCAACCGTACGTTACATTGAGAAACTATTTAATTGTTTTTTTTATTTGTTTCTTAAGGCAACGAAAGAACTCATTCAAAAATCGATTATATGGTTATTACCATTATAATTATAACACCTGTTTCATAAGAACAATATTTAATCTTGCCGTGAACTTACCTTTTCGTAGCTCCTTCAGATATAAAGGTACGTAGGTCGTTTAATCTTGCTCATTTGATAGTAGGGTTAATTTCTATTTGCTAATAATTTCCTCAAATACTTATATCACATGGTACCGCTTGCAAACATGACGGCCTTATACAATCAAAGTATCCTAAATAAACGAATGACCCTTATATGCATACATTATATTATTATTCATAAACACAATACATATTAATTTAATATTATACTTGCAAATATGTATGTAGGTACAAACTTTAACTGATTGGGACAAATATTCATACATAGATATGATTATGAAAGTAATATAATATATAATATTAATAATACCTACCTAAATATAATTGCATACCGTTTTATTAGGCAGGGCGTGCGGTTTTTTGTCCCATAGTACTTAGTCCATCGCTTTCACTGACACGGGCAAGGGCAGCATCCGCTCGGTGTACCCCTTACATTTAATTAAAGTGTCAAAAGGGCATCTTCATGTTAGCTTCGGCTCCGCGCACGCCTCCCAAAGGTCCGGAACACCATTGTTCCGTGATGGGAAAGACATAATACCTGTTCAGATTAAAAAGAAATAGGAATTGTGGCAACGTCACTCACATCTGTCAAGGGAATTAAATTTTTTTATTAATTTATTAATTTATTTTCAAAAAAGTATAACACATTTTAAACTTATACAAGTTTCGCCAAACTTGCGTTTAACGGCGAAATGGTGCACTCATTTTCAATGTTAGTACCTTAATCTAAATTTAATGATTAACTTATATTACTAAGGTTAATACTTTTATATTACATTAACAGTGTAAGTTGTAGGTATATATGTTGTTGTTATTCTTTAAGAATTTATTTGTAGTTTTACATGTATGTAAAATGTATGTTTTTGGTGCAATAAAGCATATTTATTTATATACAATATTTACCTATCTTATATATTTAGTCATGCGTTGTACCCAATAGCAACTTCTTAATTTTTGATTTAAAGATGTTTTTACTAGCACACTCGTCTTCTATTGATAAATTGTTCATTATTCGCGGTGTGATATACTTGCGCGTCCTTTTACCATAGTAGTTGCTAGCGGTTGGTTCCACGTATTTACGACGTTTTAACCCCCTCGACGCTCGGGTGTATACTCGCGGAGTTTTGAATTCGGGATTTTTAAATTGATCAGTCGCCTTTTTACATAATTTCGGACTTTTATTTAAAATTGAAGAAATTACACCAAGAAAACCCCACAATTTATTTACATACAAGTATTTCATGATATTTATCAAATATTTTTCAGACTTGCAAAGAGAAGGGCTCTTTGACAACAGTTTTTTTAAATTGTATTTTATTTAAAATTTACTGACCACCGTGAAAAATAATGCAATTTTTACGATTTCACGATTTTGCACCATACCGAAACCTTACTAAGGTCCTACCAAAACCGACTATAACTATAAATTTTCAAAGGAGAGCAGATTTTACGCCTTTATGGAAAATTGCTTGGCATTTAACTTATTGGTTATGAAATAAAACTATGAAAACGGATTATATCGCGTATATTGAATTTATAATTCATCCCGACGTTTCGAACTCTTTACAGCGTTCGTGGTCAACGGGTGACATATAAAATGGTATAAATTCAATATACGCGATATAATCCGTTTTCATAGTTTTATTTCATGAGTAACTATCGCGGTAACCGAAGACAATATTATTGGTTATGGTTATCCGGAAGAAATCTCTTTTTAGCAATAAGACCGTCAATGTCTGCTTCTATGTTTAATCGTTTTATTTTCTGTAGGTAACGCTTTATTTTATTTAAATGTATAATAAATAATACCTATTTTTTTCTTTTGAATCAAGAAAATTTTGAATTTTTACTTAGCTTCACTCCGTGTATATTTGTATAAAGCTTCTATAAACTTTATGGCTATGCTGCAAGGTTCTCGCAAAAATGCAGTGTGGCAGCCAAAGTTCATTACTCTTTATCGCCACCCAAGTGACACGTGCAGTTCAATCTATGGCATATATGGCATATATATAATTAAGTGGTATGGTAATCTTGCTACGGACGCTAGTAACCATTATCTCCGAATGAATGTTGCCCAAACTCAAATTTTTGTAAATTCAATTTAAACCACTTCTCGATATCCGAGGAAGCTGGAATTTGGTTTCAACTGGAACATAAATGACAGCAGAATATTATGCCTACATAAGGCCAGAATGCGCAGCGTGGGTAGACCCCCCACAAAGTGGACTGATGACCTGGTAAAGGTCGCGGGAGTCCGCTGGATGCGGGTGGCTCAAGACCGGTCATTGTGGCACTCTGACCACATTGTGGGGGAGGCCTATGTCCAGCAGTGGACGTCCTCTGGCTAATATGATGATGATGATGATGATGATAAGGCCAACACAGTCGCACAATGGCCTGGCGAAAAAAACGTTATCCAAAAAGCTTCTGAAGTCTCTAGGAGAAATTGATGCAAAGTACATAAAGTAATTAATTTAACAAGTTACAAAACACGTGTCCAATATCGTCCGGTTGCCAGAAAAAGAACAGATACTAACACATGCAAAGAACAGAAACGACGAGAAATAAAAGCTTGTTAAAAAAGAGAGTACCTAACTTCTTCAATTTTATAACTTATTGACGTAAACTACGTACCTACATGTATAATTAAGTGTATGTGTTTATTAAATATGTATACAAGAGCACCATTTACTAAGAAAACTAATCGAATAAAAGGCTCAAAAAAAATTCAACAATACCGTTTGGTACTTTTTCGGTTGCGTTATTTCTCTAAAAATGTCTATATTGGCTATCGGTAACACGGTCAAAACATACATGCAAATCAAAAAGCACTGTAGTAAACACCCCTTCAATTCAAAAACATAATGTGATGCGTATGTCAAAGTAAAGTTAGAATGCGATAGATAAAAACTTCTCCCCGAGTACAATCTCAGTACATACAGCTGAGTTATTTATGTTACTTTCCTTGTTCCGAGATCTCTTAGCACCCTGTAGTTTGGCAACAAAAGGCTTTTAAAGAAGAATGTGATAACGAAATAAAATGCAACGGAAGATACTGAGTTTATCTGTTTTTATTTTGGTAATACATTTAATCACGAAAGGGTTAAGTAATACAAAAATATTAGAGTTTTTGTCTAAGAGGCTTGCAATCGCCAATTAAAATCGTTTTTAACTTTATGCCTCCTTGGGCTTACCGTGGGACTTAGTCAATCTGTGTAAGAATTTCCTATAATATTTATTTATTACTTATTTATGTAATAAAATAGTTCGTCAAGGATTATGACCATCTCAAAGTGAAAACCTCCAAAATATATAGTACGACTTTGAACTAGGGTATCGATATACTCGAATTGACTATTCCTATCGACATGCAGGCAGCCGAAAGTGCCGTTAACAGCAAATTGCATTTCATTTTCAAATGATTAGCCCATAAAAATATACAATTTTAAACCAATCCTTAATATGATAAGATCCAGTTCGAGACGTTTGTTTGATTATTTCTATACATACACAGGGTAATCAAAACTTTTGTGTTACGCCAGGCCTCGGCCATCAAAAACACATAAAATATCAAGTTAAACACGTGCGATGTGCGAATCTACTAAAATATTTAAATGCCGGGGGAACAGGAAGGGTAGCTTATAGAAATCATGGGAATAAAAGGGTGTATGATACGACCGTTCACTATAAAATTAGTCCCTTTTCAGTAAATAAGACAAAGTAAGCCCCTTTATGCTTGAAAGACAAATAAATATACATTTAACGACAGCTTTGAGCCGTCAGGAGATAATCTTAAAACGTAAGTTTAATCGGTACACTCAGCAAAAGTTTATGATTAAACTGTGAATAGATTTTTATTTTATTTCTCGCGATCAAATATTACAGGAAACTTATGTAATTAGATTTAAATAATCCAAATCAAATTGTAAATTGTACAATGATAATGAGTTCTCCAGTCGCCGCGTTTATGATGCCTCCTCTACACTACCGGCAATGATCGCGGATAGTATCATCGTCTATCATCGGCAAGATTATCGTGCAAGCATCCACACTATCGCCTGTTGTAGCAACCACCCGGCGATTCCCTTTGATGCGTGCCCAAAAACCGACAACTCACGGGTCGCAGTCACAAGCGATGATAGACGATGACTGGCGGGGACTGCCGAGTACGCCCCCTACACTATCGTGCACGCCAGTCTTCGTCTATCATCGCCAATAGTGTAGAGGAGCCATGAAAAAAAATGGATTTGGTTTGTTTTGAATACCTACCTACTTAAAAATCAGTTTTACTGTAAAACGCATTTATCCCTCGCATAACCATATTTCCTAAATACCTTATTTGAAATGCGTTTTCCCTAGTTTAAACTAGTTACCTGAATGCTTTGGTTAAAACGCGATGATTAACAACATGCATGTTTTTTTTTGGAATATGACATTCGATTGTACTTCCTGTGAATTACAAATGTTTCTAATAAACCTGCTCTTTTGTGCCTCAGAAACTTCCAAAATGCAAAAATAAATGAGAAGCGTGTACCGCTGGTAAAAACGGCCTACATTATAATACCTATATAATAGGGCAATAAGGCAATAATAAAAAGGCAGTAAGACAATAGCTGCGTCAAATTGTATGGAAGAAATCATGGGAAATTTGTTATAAGTTATTTTCACCGTTTAAAAAATACGTTGAAGTAAATAGTTGCTATTTTGTTCTCTCTATAATATTAGGAATTAAAACAGTGTAAATATACATTTGAGCATTAAAAAAAAACCGGCCAAGTGCGAGTCGGACTCGCGCACCGAGGGTTCCGTACTTTTTATTATTTTTTGTTGTAGCGACAACAGAAATACATCATCTGTGAAAATTTCAACTGTCTAGCTATCACGGTTCATGAGATACAGCCTGGTGACAGACAGACGGACAGACGGATAGTCGGACAGACGGACAGCGGTGTCTTAGTAATAGGGTCCCGTGAACCTTTTGGGTACGGAAACCTAAAGATGACAAAATTATCACGTTTTTGAACTCTAATATCTTTACACAAATGCTACAAATTACTTGCGGATATTACATTTTTTTAGCATTAATTTGGTGTAGTTGAACTGTTTTGTGTTTATAATTACCTAATAACAATTTTAATTGCTTTTTTTATTAATAAGTGTTTTTATTTTTCAAAATGTAGTTTGCAAGTAAAAAGTTTATGCCGCTGAGTGTGACAAAGAAATAACATTCAAAATTATTTGGAATATATCACCTTTATTCGCCAGTCGGACAAGTAGGTGATTGATAAATATTGATAAAATCTACGAGTACATACCTAAACTAGGTATCAAACGTATGATAAGCAAGTAAAACCACTTAAGAGTAGCCTGAGCATTTGACGTGTCTTGTAGAACGCCCCGTGAGAGACAGGGATGACAGGTCCACTTGAAGTCCATTAGGCAGCTGGCGTGTAGGATTATTGATTTTTTTAGAAATATAAATGAATAATCAGATTTTATTCAACTCTTTTCAAACTGGTGGGTGTTTAAAATGGACACAAGCTTTAAATCCGCATAATTTAATGTAGGTACATACAAGTAAAAGCTCCAATCTGGCATTTTCATTTAATATGTATTTTTAAGAAAAGGTTATAAATTATAATATTAATTAACTAATTAAGGCTTGTAGTGCGTTGATGAATAAGGGGGATGTTATCTATATGTAGTTTCAAATTAGCTAGGGCTTCGTTTTATACTTCATCATCTCTTTCGGTTCAGTTTTGTGCTTATGCCCTGTCGGATTAACGCAGCAAAATATAAATCAGTTTTATTGTAGGTATCTAATCGAACAATGGGTCACAATTGCTGATTTTGGTGGAAATAATTATATCTACAACAAATGTTTGTTTTGGGAATATAAATGAGGGTGAAACACGCGATTTACCCATTAATGTGTTGTGTGCAATTGAAATGTTGAGCTTACTTGTAGTTCGCGGCTCATTTACACCTCCAATTAGATAAAATTCGTAAAAATTATTTGATTATGGTCTTGATTTCATTGTGTATTATTGTAACATTGTACCTAAGTTTCCAACACACGAAACATTATGTTGATCTGTGCCCTTTCAAATAAAAGTCAATGACAATGAGTGTTTTTGAATACGCATTCGAAAACACGCACACACACAGACACTTAAACATTTTGAACCAAAAGTAAATAGCGTTAATAACAACATGTTTCATTATTTTCCAAGTAAAGCAATTTTTGTATAAGCTGCACTGTAAATTTTAGTGCGCCAGAATTCGCAGGGCAGATTTTCAAAAAAATAAGTTTCTAATAAGTAACTTGCCACTCTAATCTACGACACTGGAATTCTCTAAAAGCTCAAACTTCCTATTTCAGCTTCAAATATTCTATCTTATACTTTCGATAAACTTGTAATTTACGCTTGCAGAACAGATTTCTGGCAAGTGAACAAGAAAATCTTGTATAAATAAGGAGTAAAAAAGTGTCCCAGCGCCAAGATAACACGGATGTCCTCCGTGTTTCCATCGTGGCCGCACATGGTACACTTTACTTATTATATTGTGCCAACGGACTTAAAGAGTATGAAGATATTTTATTTATTTTTTCAGTTTCACTTATCATTGTGAAAAAGCAAATAAATTTAAAGCTTTGCCTACAACTTTGACTGTTAAAACGTATTTCAATTCTTCAATAGTTATTGTGCGAAACATGTGCAAACCATATGAAAACGAACTGTCAAACTTTGCAATTAGGAATTTCGCCTTATTGATATCTGTTATTTGATATAAAGTCGATTCCTTCCTGACATTGCCACTGGTGATAAAAGTAGCTTTGTCCTACCTTTTGTCACTTTCTCGAATTAATTTGAGTCTGACGACGTAATTATACATAAATATTACAGGAAAAAAATTGTGTTGCTTCAATTTAAAGTTTTATTTTATGTAATAGGAAGCAAACGAGCTAACGAGCCGCCTGATGGAAAGTAGTCATCGCCGCCTATAGACATAACCAACATCAGAGGAGCCACTTATGCGTTGCCAACCTTTGAGAACCCTAAATACCTGCTTCTTGAAGAACCCCATGTCATAGCGCAAGGGAAACACCTCAGAAGGTAGCTCATTCCACAACTTGCACGTTCTGGGCAAAAACGAGCGAGATGCCCGCTGCCCGCTGCTGGCATTTCCTTTTACTTGTATAATTATTTAATTATGTTTTTTTGCGGACATCTAGAAATCAATAAATCACCTCAGAATAAATCAGTATAACGTTGCTCTTATTTTTTATATAGGCTTACCTGACCCAAAGCAGTAATGTAGTTTTAGATACAACTTAACGTTCCAAACGCCTATCTGATAAAATATTGTAGGTATATATATATCAACGACTACGGAGCGTGAACATAGGGCTAGGTACTTTGGGAAATTTGCTTTTGATACTAACAGATCATGTCCAATTGTCCATAACAAATCCAGATTAACTTCATAACCTGTTATGACAATCAGAATACGCCTCCGGGGCTTCATATCGTTCGAGCAGACGCACGCTGTACCTACCTAGTTTCAATATACTCGTTTATCTTATGTGTTCACTTCACATAAACTATGTAGGTTTTAATAAGTTTAGTCCCCTAGCAAAGAATATTTCAAGAACCTTATTTTTACGACCCACATAATGTTTCTCCTTGTTCCTATAAATAACAGCATTAAGTATGAAAACAAGAACGTCTTTTTAACAAAGTATAATAACAATGTCTGCCCCTTGAGAACGCGCTTGACGCTCTCATAGCTACTCTAGCGATATTTCTGTTTCGAAATTTTGAGATACGTCACGATCTTGGCAGGCTCCTTTTCTCTTCGCGTAATTTAAATAAATTACTATATAGATAGATGACAGTGTTGGTCTGCTTGATAGGTTTAATTAATTTTTATGAGGAATCGACACAGAAATTAAGGCTGAAGTCAATGTTGCTTGCTTGAGTCATAGTGTGAAAACCACGTAACTGAGATGCTTAATTCTGTTAAAAGCTTCCTAAAATAACAGAAAAAAAGTTTGCAGAACGATTTCTACCAAACATACCTATTTGTTGGAGTCTTAATAGGATCTATTGAATAAGACCTAAGTGCTTAATAATTTAAAAATAAGTCCAACCTAGAGCGAAGTTTTGAAAAGTTGGCGAAGCTTCTTCAGATAACTTTTCCTAAGGATTTGCCTTCAATTATATTTCATAACGCGCAATAGCAGGCTCTTATAGAAGCAGATCTCTTTTTCATAATATTTTTAAAGAAATTGCCCCATTATCTTATATTTATTGCCCTAACTCCAGCGAGTATATTCGACTCAACAACTCTTTTTCACCTTTCGTTGGATAAAACATCATTTAACAGACGTATTTAGATAAAGGAATTAAATTTCTTAAAACAAGTCCCGGGTTCGAATCCCGGTAAGGGCATTTATTTGTGTGTTTATCACGAATATTTGTTCGTTGCGTTATGGATGTTATGTAAACTGCATGAGGTGTGCAACAAAGAGTGCGTATTGTATTGTATTATTATCTATGTATACTCGTATAAGCATGTTCATTATCTACGTAAGTACTTCTACTAATATTTATGTCATAGCCATAGTACCTACAAGCTTTGCTTAGTTTATGGCTAAGTCATAAGATACTTGTCTTTGTTATTTTAAAGGATTTTATAGAAAGTGACCGGAAGAACTAGGCACAGCAAAGTTCTTGTAAAGGCATAGAATAAGTAAACGACTAAAATGTATTGCATTGTAATTTATCTCAAATAGGTAATTTGTTTTCATATTTATGTAAAAAATGACACATTATGTTCTTAAAATAAATCGTATACAAATAAAATAGGCACGTGGATCAAAAAACCTCTACAAACATTCTCAGCGCAAAAACTTGAGGATTTTAAGCTTACTCAAACTTGAAAGTTAGCAAATGACACCGCGGGGACGGAAATATTTCGCAATCTCTCCTTAGACCGAGATGGGATGCCCCAAAGTTTTTCCAAAGGAAGTTGGCCTGGAACGAGCAATGTTGGCGGCGCTTCATAGCTGAGACAAGACAATAGACGCCACGAGAATAGTGGAAATGTTATCTTTTGTGTTAGTTTGGATTTCAGTTTTTCTATAAGAGTTTGTTTATTGAAAACGGCACATAAAACAACGGAGTTTGCAACGCTGTAAATTGCTCTGAACTTACTCCGGGAACAAGTCACTCTGGGGCATAATGACTTGAGTTATTCAGATATTAAGTTGGTGTAAAGTAGGTCAAGAAATTTACGACTTGGGGTTCTCTCATACCGTAGTAATTCACCAAATATTTCTTGCTAAATGCTTTGGTTGCTTTTTACTTGAAAGATTTTGTAGTAATATTTTAACATTTACATACTTATATATACGCCATTATTATTATTATTTCCTTTATTTATTTTGAGTCTTAGGTTAGGGTTTTATAACATGCATATAAAAGTAAAATACAAAAACATTTACAAAACATTACAAAAAATATATAAACACATTATAAAAAACCTAACCTAGGGTGCCGCCGGCAGCGGAGGGCCCAAGCTGCCGGTGGTCAGGGCCGCAGAGAGAGGAACCGGCGGACTATCCGCGCCGTGTCCAAGATCACCGCCTTCTGCATCTGACCCTTGATCCAACCACCTAGCGAGAGTCTCTCAAGGTGTTGGTCGAGACTCTTCGCTATGAGACCGTTCGCTGAAACGAGTTATTATTATTGTTAGTTTATTATTATTATTATTGTCACGTCGGTGGCAAACAAGTATACGACCCGTCCGATGGTAAGCAGTCACCGTAGCCTATGGACGCCTAATACATCAGAGATATCACATGCGCGTTGCCGACCCTTTAAATACCTGTACACTCCTTTTTTGAACAACCCCATACTGTAGCCCCTCGGGAAAACCTCGGCAGGGAGCTCATGCCATAGCTGAAGCGTCCGCGGGAGGATATTCCTCCTAAACCGCACAGTACGCGACCATTTACGCGCAGGTTCTAGGGTGTGAGGATAAACACCCTGCCGACGGCGAGCGGTGCGGTGATAAAAAGCGACCGTTGTCATCATGTCAAGCAATTCTTCAGAGCACATTGTACAAGCGGTAGAACACACACAAGGAGGCAAAGTTTCCTTAGATTTAAAGGGTTCAATACCGCTTGTGAGTTTGGGATCGTCGACGATTTGTACAGCGCGCCTTTGGACTGAGTCGAAGGGTCCAAGCTGGCATCCAGGTGCTCCAGCCCAAAGGTAACAGCAGTACTCCATATGGGGTCTGACTTGCGATTTGTATAGCAGCAGTCTTTACTCCGGAGTAAAGTAATATCACCTCGCTTTATTAAGCACACCGAGTTTTTTGGATGCCAGTGCAACCTTCCCTTCCAGGTGGCTACGGAATTGGAGATGTCGACACCAAGGATCCAAATACTCCCTGACATGGTAAGGGCTGTGCCTTCGAACTGTGGGACCAGAGTAAATGAGGTTTTCTTAGCGGTAAACGTGCAAACTTGTGTCTTGGTGGGGTTGGATCGGGCTAAATTGTCCCGGCCCCACACCGAAATTCTGGAAAGAGTGCTCTCAATATCCGACTGATCTCAATATCAAGCTTTTCACGACTCTCCAGCTGGTGCTGGAGACGTAGTAGACGGAACGAGGGATGTTGGCACGGTCTGAGTAATAGGCATATCTGGTACTGTCGTCGATAGACAACATGTCATTGATGTGCAGCAAAAACAGCGTTGTGGATAGCACAGACCCTTGCGGAACGCCAGTCCATGCTATCGGAGCAGTTTCCATCTACTACGGCTCGTATGCGTCTGCCGGACAAAAAGCTAGCGATCCATTTGCATAATCCCTCTAGAAATCCATAAGATGATAACTTCGACAGGAGACCCCGATACCAGACCCGATATTCGTGCTATATAAACCGATTTCAAGAAACATCATCTAGAAATAACCTTTACTATACAACTAACTTAGACTATGACGCCTGTCGAAACTATCTTAATAATAACTTTATAAAGCGAAGCCAAGTAAATCTATACTTGACTAGCTGAAAATTAATTGCCCTTTACATCTCATTGAAACCATTATATCAATTGAGAAAAATACGTATTTAATTGAAAAGTTATTTCGTAATATTGTCTTCGGTTACCGCGATAGTTACTCATGAAATAAAACTATGAAAACGGATTATATCGCGTATATTGAATTTATAATACATCCCGACGTTTCGAACTCTTTACAGCGTTCGTGGTCAACGGGTGACTGAGGAAAAATTACAAAATGCAAAAATACCCACATACTCAAATAATGAACAATCATAGACTACAAACTTTAAGGCTGGTTGTACATGCAAAATCGGTTCATAAGGCTAGTTATACACTATAATTATTTTTCAAGTAAAGATATATATATATACGCGATAAAAAAAAACTATGCCGGCTCCAACCCTACACCACGGACCCGAGAAGATTTAATTCCCTCCTAAATTGTAGGAGGGTATCCCAATATGGGACCGGCAACAAACTCGGCGGGACACATCTTTTCAAAACATCAGAATGTCCAGCATCATCCAACACTACGGTCTCACAGTCTATGTCTCGCTTGCTCCTTTATCAGGTGGACTACAGGATCCCAAGCTGGTGGTAGAGAAAAGCCATCTTCCCTATTAAAGTTTGGATATTTCTTAATCTCAATGGCCTCGTGCAGCATTCTGGGTATGTAACGCTTCTCCTTGGCAAGAACCAGAGGCTTATCAAACTTGATTGAGTGATTGGCTTTATCCATGACATGCTCACAGACAGCAGACCTAGGTCGACGGTGCTTGACATCAGCTATGTGTTCCTTCACCCGAGTGGAAATGCTCCGTTTCGTCTGCCCGACATATGATAGGCCACACTCACAGTCCAGCCTGTACACTCCTGCAGTCTGTAGAGGGGTATTGCATTTTACAGGCCTCAGGAATTGTGACATCTTCTTCATTGGCTTGAAATATGTTTTTATAGAAGCACGCTTCAAGATGTGGCTGATCCTGTCCGTGACCCCCCTGACAAAAGGCAGAATGGCAGGCCTGCGCTCGACTGTGGGGATCTTAATGTGGGACCTCTGGTTGACCCGCGGTATCCTGAGCTCGTTTGCCTGGAGCGCGCGCCTGGCATGCTGGAGCTCCGCGGCCAGATGCTGGTCATCACATATCCTCTGGGCTCTCTGAAACAAAGATTTGCCTACTACGCGATATAATCCGTTTTCATAGTTTTATTTCATAAGTTATTTCGTATTTATTATGTACTATATAGGCTTTCGTTTTTATATGTGCAAAGTTGCAGTAAAATTTTTTTGATTGTGCTGTTTATATCTGGCTGGTTTTGATACCACTAAAAAGATTACATTAAAAAAAATTGTTTGCCGCCATTTTTCGGTTGTTGTGCCCGCCAAAATGAGTAATCTACAGCTAAGTTTAGACTAGCAAGAACTTGCATGCAATTTAAGTTACATTGCGGTATCTGATCAAACTTTTGAGTGCAGTTTACCTTAGTAGTCGGCAATGTAACGTAAATTGCATGCAAGTTCTTGCTAGTCTAATCCTCGCTTAAGGAAGATACTCGCGAAACGTTTAGAAATTTTATTTCATAAATGAGAAAAATGCGACACAAGCCGTGAAAAAAAAAATCTGTTTTTTATTTATGTACTTAACTCAGTGTCAGTAAGAGTATCTCAAAATTGGTTCAAGCGTTTTCGGATAATAAAGTCCAAGCCATTTTTTTAAAGTAGAGCAATATCGGCATATTAATAGTTAAAACATAGAATAGTTGAAGAGCTGTGTGTTAACCATAAAACAGTTTTGCCCCATTTGAAAAGTCTGGATATACAACAAAGCTAGATTATTGTGTGCCACATGAGTTCACTGAAAAAAAAACATCACAACACATGCCTGTTTAGCCACGCGGATTTTTTTAGAGAGGCTGGGAAGTGTTAATAGCCATTACCACTTCTTTTAGCCTCTTCAGAATTCTTTAGGCAGGTAGTTAAATAAACATCACGAGAGGACTGTCAAAACTCCTTGTCGCAGTTTTTTGAGCAGAAGTCCCTAACTTTCTACAGCATTGGAATAATGTCAAAAGTTACCAAGCAAAATTAATACTAAACTAAATGAAAAACAATCTTGTTAAAAAAAATCTTGAATTAGATAGAATTAAAAGAAAAGATAGGCACGTAACTAATCAGTTTTCCATATTCTCTTGCCAAAAAGTATGATAGGAATTGCGGCAATCAGCAAATGGTGGTCCAGCCACAATACGTTCGCGTTGTAATCGCCACGTGTGGCATGTGGCGTGTTCGCGGAATGAAAATCAGCGGAGCACGGCGCACATACTTCACACCTCCGGGAGGGAAGCGACCAGCGTTTGACTAGGTATAACAACAGCAAGTGACGTTCTATAGTTTTCTAATATTTGTACCTAGGTATACAAATTTTTCTTTCTCGTACATATTTTTGTAAAGAGTGATAACGCATTTTTTTTTAATGTAGTAAAAATAATTTAATTTTTTTAATGGATTTGTGTCGTAAATTATGCAGAATGAAAAGGTTGGTGCACGCACATAAGAATGACCTCATGAGGTTGCGACCATCAGTCGGGAAGAAGAAGAATATTTGCTTCCCCTAAACTGGATAGTCAAAATTTAATATGAGTATTTTAAATTTAAAATCTGGATTAAAATAACCTTGTCAAAAACTTGTAAATGATCTGCAAATTCGTGGTCGTTTAAGTATGCATAATTTGATACTAAATTTATGACATGTGGAATTGACACGGGATTTTCTACGTCCCGTCCCGTACCATTTTATGCCCCTTGTTATCGATGGCCGCTTTACACTCGCACCATAGAATCCACTCGGCGATGCTAAATTGGAAAAGCAACACCTGTGTCGGGCGTGTTTTTGAAACAACAGTTTCCGTTGATCAGAAGACTTTCATCATTTGTAAACGATTAATATTAGGTTTTGCAATGAGAGCTATATTAATAAAATTGAAAACGAAACCTAAATGTGGGGTGTTTTATGACTATGACTCTACTTTATAGTTTTAATATTGCCTTGCTTTTATTTTTTATTTAATAAAAGCGGTTTACCATTTTCTTATAATAGGTAATAGCCTTCCTCGCGATCATCAGGAAGCGGTATAGCACGCTGTTAAGGCGGTGGCGCGCCAAGTCGAATATCATCCTGTGCACGCTGGCCGACCGGTGGGACTCACCGTGGCTGAAGCACTGTGTGTAGCTACAGGCCTTTTATAAGTAAGAATTTGTTTTATTGTGATATTTGTACTACCGCTAGATTTAAATATTAGTATGTTACTAGCACATTATGGACTTTGTACGAAATAAATGATTTTTTATTAATTTTTAAAATCATGATTAAATGTTATAAGTTAAGTACTTACAAGCAAGTTACACAATCCCTGTAATATATAGTTCTCTTACTTATTAAATTTAGCCCGACTTTATTCACTCGACGTCAAAGCGAGGTCGGCCCCGATATCTAGCTCAGGTCCATGTGAACTGCTGTATAGCGTATGTCAATATAGCTTCGATATGAAACCACTGGTCAAAGATGGCCTGAGCAATTAGCAGATAGCTTTGCCCCGTATCCGATACACACAAGCTTGAACTGTTTCATGTAATAGCTTATGAGAAAATATGTACACACTGGTTACTCGGGTAGAAGTTCAATGATAACCGCTAGCTGCTACGTACAGTGTACGTTCATATTTACGTCTCGGGCTCACCTTATTCAGAGTTGGTGCTTTTAGTGCCGATGACGTCAAACCAACCAAACATAGATAATTTCAAATAGTCATTTCGTAAGCAATTACCACTTATCAACCTCTTTAATTAAACGATTGCCACTTGAAATGAACAGTACATAACATCTTTGATTCAGTATAACAATAGATTAACATTGTGATTGTTTAGTTGTTGTACTTACATAATTATAATACACCTGAAACGGGTCTCTATTGTTTGACATAATTATTGAAAGTCATAATGTTATGATTGTCATATTATCATTAGTCATAATTTGGTTTTTCTCAGAAACGCGTAACTTTTCAGGATTGCCATAAAATAAACCTAACCTATCTATAGGATAACCCTAGAAAAATCCTGAAAAGTTAACGGTTTCGGAATTATGACTAACGATAATATGACAAGCATTACATTATGACTTTCAATAATTATATCAAACAAAGGGAACAATAATTTATTAGTAACAAATTATTACATTAATGTATAATCGTACCTTAAAACTCGTTTTATTTACCACATCACTTGTGTGTGAAGTGACGTCATGTTTGCGTTAACCGCACTAAAAGTTTAGGCCCTGGGGCCCATTTCTCAAAAGCTTGTAACTTGTAATACAAGTGTATGTCACTTTTTGACAGCTTTTGTTAGAAAGGGACTTCCACTTGTATTACAAGTTACAAGCACTTGAGAAACAGGCTCTGGCCTCTGGTCAAGAATTTTCTGTAAAATGTATTGTAAGTGACAGCTTGTAATTTCATATTTCACAGCTTGATTTTTGTGTATACTATATATATATGTCGGCGGCAGATCGTAAAATCGGGCATATCGAGATATTCCTAGGCATATCATGAAACGCCGCCCTTTCACGATCTGACTAAGAATAACCCAGGCATATCACGATCTGCCTAATAAAAGAGGCGGCAGATCGATCATACCAATTGCATTCGTTGATATTCCTAGCTTCATACCGGGCGCATAGTAAAATAACATGAAACGCCGGCATTTCGTGATCTGACTATCGACAACTAGCCATATCGTGCAATCTTCAAGGGTTTCAAGTGGAAAGATAAATATTAATTATAAATTAGAATTATATTGTAGACCCTTGAAGATTGCACGATATGGCTAGTTGTCGCTAATCAGATCACGAAATGCCAGCGTTTCATGATCTGCCTAGGAATATCACACCTTGAAGTTTGCACAATATGGCTAGTGGTCGCTAGGCAGATAATGAAATGCCGGCGTTTCATGATATGCCTAGGAATATCACACCCTACTTATTTGATATGCCTAAACGTCGCCGGGCAAATCGTCAAACGTTGAGGTGTGAACGATATGGCCGGTAGTCGCTAGTCAGATCGTGAAATGGCGGCGTTTCATGATATGCCTAGGAATATCTCGATATGCCCGGTTTTACGATCTGCCGCCGACATATATATATACGTTATTTTGTTGATGGCAGTGTTTCATAAGATACCGAGACGCAGCACGGGAAAAATATACATCGTCTTTTATTTAATAATAATATGTACCTGTAATAATAACTACATCTCTTAATTTTTATTAACTAGTTTTATTAATAAATGCTTTTTAACATAAGTATTCAAAGCAGCCTTGTTTTTCCATGAAATCACAGTTTAAGTTTCTTGAGCCGTAAACCAGAACCCAACTCATGTAATTTGGTAAATATCGTGGGTCAAAGACTTTAAAGACCTTGTATAAAAAACGAATTATCATTTATTAATAATCATTAATATCACTTTAAATCAGATTAAAACTTGCATGCGCTACAGCTACAATGTATTTGCTAACACACAATTCCGAACTTACAAACATTCTTCATAACTGTGTGTACGACGAGTTAGCGGTAAGCTTTCACCAATGGCAAAGCTTCGCAAACATCCTCAAACGAGACCAGATGAATGGCTCCAGTAATAAGAAGTGGAGACCTGTGCGACTGTGCGTGTCTCTCATTCTTTGAATGGAGCACTAATTAATGACGTATGGTATTTAAGGAATCTTAATTTGTATTTTGTTAGTGGTAGTGCATGGGTAACCTTAGTGTTGCTAAAATCGTTTACCTGAACTAAGTAGATAAGCACATACACACACAAATAATTAACTTTTAATAATAAAGCCGGTTATTACTTATTAGTTGATACACTTATTATCTTAAGAACATTATTTTCTCACAAGGTTTTCTTAACAGGTATATAATGTCAAAATATCGTACCTACTAATCGTATTTAGTGCTTACTCACTTTGCCGTTTTTGATCAAATATTCGTGATGCTGAAATTATAAAATTAACTTCATACAAAATATGGAACATAGAATAGGAAAAATATTTTTAAGTCCCAGGCAAGCTCGGCCGAATTTCACCTTCCCATACAAACGGAGTTTCGTTCTCATTTTAAAACTATGTGTCGGATTGTAATGAAACTTTGCACGTACATTGACATGAGGTATATTATCTAGGTCTGTAATTCCATTTATACATGATATATACAGTGGTACTACGTAAACGAAACACTGATTTAAAGTTTCACGATTTTTACTCATTATTGTTCACAACGACGGGACTTAATGGCGTAAAATATGTTTTAAATTTACCTCCGACGTTTCGAGGACGGCGTTGTCCCCGTGGACTCGGAGAAGAATTGAAAGTTGACATCAACATCTTCTAGGCGCGCGAGTTGTCCAAACTACCCGCACTTGGTCTTGTTTAATAACTTGAACGTTTTGCGAAACGTCGGAGGTAAATTTAAAACTTATTTTACGCGATTAACTCCCGTCGTTTTGAATAATACGTAAACGAAATCAATAACTTGCTGAAATCTAAAACAGGCCCTTGAGGCATTTTACCAAGGATACTTTCCCTTCATGTCGCATAGTCTTGGGACGACCTGTATATATAATATGTTTTTATTTTATATTCAATAAAGGAATCACTTGAGTCTATTACACAGGTGCCCACACCAACAAATCTTACTCAATATTACGCTTATTTAAATTACTCTTTTTATCTACATATCTGTTATAATTTTATAAGTTTTTCGCTTCATTATCAGTATTCTACTAAAAAGACGTGGTATTGTCTATCCGTGATGGGCCGGTATCAACAGTTGTCGTTATGTAATAGTTATTTAAGTAAATTAAGTAGGTTGTTTCAGCAAATACAAATATGAAATAAGTATTTTCACACGCAATATTGTCATAATCTGAGTAGGTACTCAACTAATCCCTTGGTTTACATAGCACTACTTGATTTAAATGTTGATAAATAATACTTCCGACTTAATTTGACGGTATTTACCACCCACTCACGTTATAAACTATTCAATACGCGCAATCAGTTTGAAACCCACAACTTAGGCAGCATGCCGGCTCGATGTGACCATAAGTGTAATAAATCTCGAAACCGGCCGAAGCCTAAATTAAAGGGTAACGCGAGGGTTAGCTGTGTTCGCAGTTTCAAACCTTGGTTTCTGAACGAGCTGTTTCCATTTCCGGGGCCTATGTTCGATGTGAGGCTGGTAACAGACCAACAAAATATTGTTGGTAGCAATAGCTCACTTCAATGCATCGATTTTTGCGAGTTTAGATATAGGTATTAAGAAATTGAAAAAAAAAAAATTGAGCACGTGTTTAGCTTGTTCTTTTTTATCATCCCCACTTCTTTGATCATTACATAGCACACCAATATTAAAGCATCTCGCTCGTTTCTCCCTAGAATGTGCAGAATGTAACGAGTTACCTACTGAAAGGTAGTTTCTTTACATTACGACATGGGGTTCTTTAAGAAGCAAGTTTTAAAGGATCGGCAACGCATAAGCGGCTCTCCTGATGCTGCTTGTGTCCCTAGCCGCCGATGACCGCTTCCCATCAAGCGACTCGTCTGCCCAATTTATCACATAAAAAAATCACAAGAATCTATATTTTTGGGTGTGAAATGCCTTACTATATACATAATTATTTATATTAATTATGTATATAACAAATGGTGACACTGCGCTAAATCTCATCCCATTTTTAAAGGTCTCTTCAAATTCCCATAGTCTATCATTGCTTGCCTCTTTCATCGTTATTTGCCTTTATTTATGACTAGCTTTTGCCCGCGACTTCGTCTGCGTGGAATTAGTAATTTGGGTACCTTAATTCTTAAACAAATCTGCTTTTTAATCCATCTTTTTTTCACCCCCAAATTGGTCCACACTATACATTTCCACCCCATTTTTATTTACACCCTTAAGGGATGATTTCGGGGATAAAAGTTATTCTATACCCTTTTCCACAGGTCAAAGTATCCCCATACCAGGTTTCATCTAAATCGGTTCAGCGGTTATTGATTCCCCATACAAATTTCCACCCCCATTTTCACCCTCTTGAGGGGTGAGTTCTGGGATAAAAAGTATCCTATGTCCTTCCCCGGGACTCAAACTATCTGTATACCAAATTTCAACTAAATCGGTTCAGCGGTTTAAGCGTGAAGAGGTAACACACAGACAGACAGACAGACAGACAGACTTTCGCATTTATAATATTAGTATGGATGGATATTTTATTCCAGTGTATAAAACATAGAATTACTTAATAAAACATTGCAGAATCTTTTTCACAACAAACACAATTAATAAAAGTTTTAATGCAAAATAACTACGTCAGTTTTCCTCAACAAGCCTCAGTGATATTACTCAAGTGCATATTTACGCGACAGCAGCGAAATTATTCATTACTAGCTTTTGCCCGCGACTTCGTCTGTGTGGAATTAGTAATTTGGGTACCTTAATTCTTAAACAAATCTGCTTTTTAATCCATCCTTTTTCACCCCCAAATTGGTCCACACTATACATTTCCACCCCATTTTTACACCCTTAAGGTTTGATTTCGGGGATAAAAGTTATTCTATATCATTTCCCACAGCTCAAACTATCCCCATACCAAGTTTCATCTAAATCGGTTCAGCGGTTATTGACTCCCCATACAAATGTCCACCCCCCTTTTCACCCCCTTGAGGGGTGAGTTCTGGGGTAAAAAGTATCCTATGTCCTTCCCCGGGACTCAAACTATCTGTATACCAAATTTCAACTAAATCAGTTCAGCGGTTTAAGCGTGAAGAGGTAACACACAAACAGACAGACAGACAGACAGACAGACTTTCGCATTTATAATATTAGTATGGATTTGACGTGCAGCTATTTACACTGTCATATAGATCTGTCACTAACTATAACACTATGAATTATTGTTAGAAATCAATTGTTTTATGTAAGTATGTAACACATATTATGTTAGAGACACTAAACATTATTTTAGTTTAGGAAGTTATGTATGTATCCTTTATCTTGTAAGAAAATAGTGCGGGTACGGGTTTAATTATATTCCACTCCAGCTTAAGGATGAAATTAAATTCCTTACTACTTATTTCATAAAATCTTTATGAGTTCAACGTCTTCGACGACTATGTCGACAAGTACTCACTTCACTTTAATTTATAAAGTACATTGCAGCCACGACATTTCCTTCGTGCCCGCTCCAAACGTAATCAGCATGCTTTCATTTCTCATCTCTCCTATTATTAACGCGAAGAGACTTATCTTAACAGAAGAAAGACATCAATGAGACTTTTCGGGTGAAGGGAGTAGATCTGGCCTTTCTGTTCTATTGTCTTTATTCTGGCCATCTGTTACGAGAAAATGAATTTGTTTTCCGAATTCAATTCCATGTTGTCGGCACCGATTCGATAGGCTAAACAAAGGCTCCAGCTAAATCAAAGGGATCCATTTAATTTCCCTCAAATATTTTAAATTGCTTAAAATCTATAATGTAAATAAATCGCTTTGCTTTATCTGTAATATATTTACCTGTAATCAAACTGATTGATGGGTATTATGTAACGAAGCATAGTGTCTAGCAACGGTTTTTTGCTAAAATTGTCTATAAGTGGCATTACATGTTATAATCGGGGGCAATTGCAATGAAAATCATATAAGTACTCGCAAGGGGAGACTTCACCCAAATCCTTGAAAGGTTTAAGTTGGCTCTATAGGAAAAAAATCACGAACACCTATCTAATTTTGACAAATGACGACCGGTTTGGCCTAGTGGGTAGTGACCCTGCCTGTGAAGCCGATGGTCCTGGGTTCGAATCCCGGTAAGGGCATTTATTTGTGTGATGAGCACAGATATTTGTTCCTGAGTCATGGGTGTTTTCTATGTATTTAAGTATTTATATGTTATATATATCGTTGCCTGAGTACCCATAACACAAGCCTCCTTGGGCTTACCGTGGGACTTAGTCAATCTGTGTAAGAATGTCCTATAATATTTATTTTTCATTTCTCATGCTCTGAAAGAGGGTCATTGTTGTTCTAAAAGGTGCGCAGAAAATGATACGTGTCTGCACTAGAGCATTTTACGTTCGAAGTACGATATTTTTAATTTTTTTACGATAAGCAATTGAAATTTGAGTTTAAATGGATTTGTTATACAATTTCCATTGTGATACTTGACTCTCCATTCCATAAATAACGATACTTTTGCCTGAATTTTTAATTGAAAGTTCCCTCAATAAATACTATAAAAATGTATTATTCGTCATGTTTTTGAAAAAACACATGCATTTTACTTTCCTCGTATTCGAAATGAAAAGTAGAGTGTTTAACTCGGGTGAAAGGCATCATTTCTGCCTCGGACTATTGGCGCTCTCACTGCGTTCGAGCGCCAAGACACCTCGGCAGAATTGAGTGCCTTTCATCCCTTGGTTAACAATCTACTATATTTATTTATTTAATTTTCATTTATTTTCAGTTACATATCGTTGTCCTACATACCATTAAAGCCATTATATTTTTATGGTATGCAGGATGTGATGCATTAAAGTTAGTATTTGCAACCTTCGATGTCAGGTTTTATACCTATATTACTGTCACTGTGTACTGGGTCTAATATTATCTGGAATGAAGTATTGCTCAGTTATAGCGCTTTTTGGTTAAAAGTCGATACCACTCAAACAACCAATCCCGACCATCTTGGTAAAAATGGTGTTTAATAAATATACCGCGATGGAATATAAATTAAATAAGTCGTAGGATTTCATCGCGCAGATTTTTATTGATAGCCGTAATTCATTTGAGCGGCGCCCGCAGTGTGCCAGAGAAATATGAAAGGCATTATAGCGAAAAGGCCTCTCCAAATTTATGAACGTCTCTCACTGTTTGATAACGTTCCAGTTTTCATAGCGGCAGGTTTAAAAATGTTCTCAATTGGCTTAAAAGGCCGGAAATCAACCCGGGAATGGTGTCCGGTCCATGGATGTTTTAATACATTTTTGTTGTAATTGCGATTGTGTCAACACTCGGCTTATCTCTGCTAGGTCGGTGTTCATTTTCAATATCGACATTTAACACGAGCTTTTATTCTGTTATACTGAGTAAATATTGAATAATTTATTGTATTTTTTAATTTTCTTTTATTATCGTTACAATTAAGAAACGTAACTCTAGTATCCAGTATGTACTAACTATGCTCCAATACGTCCATAAACTTTCATTTTACATTTTGTTTTTATGAGATTATCGATACTCAAACATTTTTGCTTTTTAATAATTTTTAATTAGGTATTTTTGATAGGTACTTACAAATTCATACTAACCAAAAATATACCTTATATGAAATAATAATCAAAATTAAATGAGGTATTGTTGCGCGTCCCATCCATCGCTTTACTAATAAAAACCAAATAATGTCTGCATAATACCTATCCTACTAGTAACAATAAAATGCCTTGAAATCCCAGAAAAATTCAGTTTACCTAACGCACAAAATGGGTAAGACTAGGAAGTGTCCTATGTCCTGTGCTGCGGGCTCGAGTAGATCTGCTGTTATTCACCACGCTGGGCAAACTAAATACTAGAGAATAACATTCATTATATCTTAAAATTGAGAATATTGAATACTTATCGAGTGGACGCTGCACTGACAAGTATATTTAGTAGAAATTAATATCTTCCGTGTTTTTAAATTTTTATCGATTATTTACCGAACGCAGTTAATCTTCTCAGACTAAATAAAAAAAAACCCGACGTGGTATAAGAAAAAAAAAATGTTATTAAATGCCACAGCCATGCACTTTTATTCAAATAGGTACTCACATCACAGCTTGTTCGTAGATTTCTGTATTACTTATTGTAATAGCATGAATGTTACTTTCTAAACACATTCAAAATAAGGAAACGAATATGATGTTATGAATTTCGAGTTTAGACTTTTACTGGATATTCCGAGACGAAAGCTTGTTAAGTGATGAGAAATATACAGCAAGGCAACAGAGAACAGCAAGTACGCCTAATTGACGTCGCGATGGGTGTCACACCGTCTCGCTCGAATTACATGGAACTCGCTGAGACTAAAATACCTGGCTTAGGTGGTGTGCGACGGTAACCGAGCGCTATCGCAGACAACTATAAAACCAGAGATCATAGGGTGGAGACCACAAAAGTTATGTAGGAAATATCATTTGATATATGTAAGAGCTTTCCGCTGAAGGGAACATGTAAAGAAAACTAGTCTTGACTTATTTTAATATAAATCTTATACGATTAGATGAAAAACCTTGTTTCCCTACCTGACACTGTTTGTATAGCCTGAAATAGACCAATGATACGCCATATCTCGTATTTAGATAACTAAAAAAACCCGGGAATAATTTCTAGAATGTAACCAGTACAACATCGCTTGGAAGAGTGGTAGGACGTGATCTCCAACCAGTTTTTATATGTATCGAAGTTATTATATTGGTTCTGCTATGCTGCTTGGTTGCTTACTTATGGTTAGTAAGCGATGGGAAATAGGACCACGAGACCGAGCTAATTCCGTTAATCGCACCCAGGCTGCACATATCGAGACAAGGACGCCCTAATTGACATCTCGACGGGTGTCACGCCATCTCGCTCGAATTAGATGAAACTCGCTGAGACGGAAATACCTGGCTTATTAGGCATTCGATCTGTCAGTGCGTGTCTCATTGAATTAAATATGTATGCTTGCACGGTTTTCGGTGGAAGAAAAACAACGGGTAATTCCGGTTGAGTATATTGATTAAAAAACCGGACAAGTGCGAGTCGGACTCGCCCACCGAGGGTTCTACTTTTTAGTATTTGTTGTTATAGCGGCAACAGAAATACATCATCTGAGAAAATTTCAACTGTCTAGCTATCACGGTTGATGAGATACAGCCTGGTGACAGACAGACGGACAAACGGACAAATGGACAGATGGACAGATAGACGGACAGACGGACAGACAGACGGACAGCGGAGTCTTAGTAATAGGGTCCCGTTTTTACCCTTTGTGTACGGAACCCTAAAAACTAGCCGGTATTAAAGTTTGTTAAATTAAATTCAAGGTACAATATTTGATATGTTGAAATGATAAGCCTTAGTCGTGGTAATAAATAATTTGTCGCTACTCTTTTATTCAATAAGATTTGGGTCTTTTTCTTTTTATTTATGTATTACGTCTCGTGGTGGTAAAGATAGTTACAATTATAGTATATTAATTATTCATGTCCGTCCGTTATTTGTACTTATATTTAAAAAGACAATTTAAATTGCTTTAATAGAAAAACTTTTTAATTTATGTTTCATTCTACGTAGATTAAAACGGTAGTATTTATTCAGATTAATAATTATTCTTCAAACAACCCACTATTACATGCCTAATGTAATTGCCCGCAATTTGATAAACGATGTATTGTTATCAGCCATTTTAAAATGATTGCGGGTAATTTCGATTGTCCTGACTAGTAATTTTCTAAAAGGCGCGGTAATAGTAGATTGTTAACCAAGGGTTGAATGGCACCCATTTTTGTCGACGTAGTTTGGCGCTCGAACGCAGTGAGAGAGCCAATAGTCCGAGACGGAAATGGTGCCTTTCACCTGAGTTAGACACTCTACTTTTCATATCGAATGCGAGGAAACCAAACAAGACAAGGCAATTTTGCAAAATCAGTAATTAAAGTACCTACGGCCATGATTTTTTTCCTTAGGACTTACTTGCAATCGGAAACTTTACATGTGTGAAGATAAATAACCCCTAGCGAAAAACATGACATGATGAAATATTTACAAAAATACAAATATTTTAACAAACTGCTATCATTTTAAAATGATTTGTTCATCATAAGTATTTGTATTATAACACGAAAATCAGCAAGATTGTCTCTTACTTTTTATTTTTTTACTTCTTCGTTCTACAACTCCTACAATGTTCAATGGCATCCTACTCATTTAGCCAACATAAAATTATTTTAAAGAATTTGAATATGAAATAACAATTTAATGAATAAAATCAGCAATTTTTATCTTATATTTTATTTTATTTTCATGAATATAGTGCTAAATAACTTTAAAAATCCATTTTATATCATACAAACGTTTAACTGTGGCTGTATAAGATTCTGCCTTTGCTCATTTACGCAAGTGTAAGGTTTAAAAAAATATTTTTGGTATATTCCTTTTGGTCCCCAATTACAATTCAAAAAAAGATATCAAGAATAATTTATATTAACAATTTACTTACATCATTTTTGTTAAAAAAAAGATTAATTCGGCATTAGTAAAATTAGAACAATTAACAATTGTTCCAGGCGGGGAAATAAAGACACTATTTTTCAATTTTGTTTCCAACCAGTTGCTCGTGGGATGGGGACGCAGAGGAGTACACCACTTTTCTGCACTAGAGCAGAAACGTATCACTTTCTGCACACTTTTTAGAACAACAACAAACTACTTTTAGAGCATGAGATATGAAAAGTAAATTATGCATATATAAGCACCTAACATACCTCTTACGATGACAAAAGATCTGAATTTGATATTTTGTGGATTTGTAATAGAGAAAAGTAACACGACCTAATGAGAAATTGGTTATTGAAGGTTTTTTTATACTATAAAAGAGAATGAAAAATATGTTTAATGTATAATCTACTTGTCAACAATATACAACCCAAACAATATAAGTAAATACCTAATATAATGATTACGAGTTGTGATAAAAAAAGTCACGTTTCCTTTTATCGACGCCAAAAACTAAGCTTTTCTACACACAACATATATTTCGATGTCATAACAGATGTTATCGAAGAAGAATGATGAGGTTGAGCATTTTATCCATTGAGTTTCCCCAACCGTTAGACCACCCTTAGACTAAGGGCCAAAACACACTGTGTTGGTTTTGCTGGAGATTAATATAATTTTAGCACTTACGTCGCTCCACTAAGTAGAATATAATAAAATATGAAGTAGTAAGTAAGCATATTACGAGTAAACACTAAATTCTAGCAAACAAGTAAATATGGATCGAAATTTTTAAAGTAAAACTTTTTTTTTCTGACATATTAATTATTATTATTGTATTCTTTATTTAAATTTATTGGATTTTGATTTTATTGTTAAAAGTTTTGTTTTTATTTTTAATGTATTTACTAACACATAGGTATAACGATGGTACTAACAATATTGTATGGAATTTTGAATGTTCTGAAATAAAGATATTTTTTTTTTTTAGTTTCTGATTG
This sequence comes from Cydia strobilella, assembly GCF_947568885.1. NCBI lineage: Eukaryota > Metazoa > Arthropoda > Insecta > Lepidoptera > Tortricidae > Cydia > Cydia strobilella. The sequence goes on from NC_086052.1 coordinate 8,666,368, forward strand.
CTAACATATGGATGAAACGTTAGTCACGTTAGAGTTGTTTATGTTTATGCAGTTTTACTCGTAGATTTATAATAAATAAATAATACTTTGTTGACTAAAATGATTTGAAATGGCTATTTCTTGAACTTTATGGGCGTAGAACGCCCCTCAGGCAATAAGTATATCGTTATATGGATAGGGTGTCAAGATCCTTAGGTGTGATATTTTCTTTATAAAAGATAACACTTTGTTTCCCGGATGCAACCGACAAGATGTTAAAATAAATAAAAGCACCGTACACAGTACTCGATTTCCGACGGCTGCCATTTCCGTTTTACTTGTAGGAAAGATTTCTCGCCTTATATTTTATCAGAAGTAAGACATAATGACGCGGAGGATAGAAAAGTATTGTTTGTTGTTTGTAATAATAACAGCTGTGTCTGCTAGATTGTTTATAATATTATTGCCCCTTGTAATATGGTATAATATTCAAAATTCTTCAACATGATCTTTATTTTACTTAAGGTGGGCCGATTTTATAGGAAAACGGATTACTAAGAGCAAAGCAAAGCCGTGTTCGTCGTGTCATATGTATTTATGTACCTAATAGTTAATAAGTTTTAAATATTATACTAGTTATAATTAAACTTGTTTTTTGAAACAAGTACATGACTTGCAATTTATATTTATTTTTATGTAAGACGTAGGTACGTTTATCAAAGGCAAAGATCATTTTAAACTAAATTCAATTTTATTTCGCCAACTTCAATTATAACGTTTTAAAACAATAAAATGTAAACGAAGGCTTTGCAATAAGAGCATGTCGTTAGCGTCTTAGTCCGAAACTTCTTAAATTATACCTCGGGTTCAGGATAATCAGGAAGTTGAGAGCTCTTCAAAACTTTTGCTAACTTTTTGGGAGAGCTTTTAATTTCTTCATACAGTGCTATTTAGTTTTAGGTGTACGTTTACAAAATAATCCTTTGAAATTGGACTCTCTTAATTCCATTTGCAATCTTAGTATGCCTTATTGCCACCATTGGCAACTGTTAATCTATTAAAGGCATCTAATTTTAAGGGGCTACCCGAGGTTTTCATCGATAATTGACAAGTTTTGAATCGAATCTCCTACTTTAATTTGCACTACACATAGAATTATAAAACAAACGGCTATCAGTTCTGCAATCTTTTATCTACATTTGTGTTTATCGGATTTTGAAAGAAAGAAATAATCATTTATTTATGATTTTTTCAAACATTGTCTAAAAAACATTTTTTTCGTATCTCGATTGCTGTGAAAGATCTTACATATACGAAATCTACATGTTTGGGTTCGTCTTTGACGTCTCTAAAAATTTGTCTAAGGTTTTAAATTAATTAACAGAAAAGTTATGGCCAAACAATGAACTTAGAAAGTAAATATGGGATACCAAAGCCATTGCTGTTAATATGATAAGCTACAAAAAACACTGATTTAAACTTTCACGATTTTTACTCATTATTATTTACAAAGACGGGACTTAATCGCGTAAAATAAGTTTTAAATTTACCTCCGACGTTTCGAGGACGGCGTTGTTCCCGTGGTCTCGGAGAAGACTGGCTAAAGTTGACATCAACATCTTCTAGGCGCGCGAGTTTTTCGAACTACCCGCACTTGGTCTTGTTTATTAACTTGAACGTTTTGCGCACTAGGGTTGTGAGTGTTGTGTGTCGACCCGATGACATCGCTAGTTACGAGGTACATTTAAAACTTATTTTACGCGATTAAGTCCCGTCGTTGTAAATAATAATGAGCTACAAAAAACTTCAGAAAACTAAGGGATTCAGACCGAAGGTCATTGGGGTATGGGATCCCCTTGAAAGACACATTTGTGTTAATAAACTACAAATATCTTCTTCGAAATGTCATTTCAAATTTATTAAGTGCTTGCCGGTTAACCAAATCATCTTCCACATTGGTCTCTTGTACTTAAGGTGCCGTAGGTTCAGAGAGTGGAGTTTTCGAAAAATTGTACCGCTTTTTTAGATCACAATACGGTTGCCAAAAATTTAATTACCAAGCTTGAGGATTTTCTCTTTAAACTGCTTTTGTAAACTGAAATAAATATCATATACAAAGAAAACTACTACTACTATGCTTTTGTAAGCCCTAAAGAAATTCAATCCACTTTTTAAACTAAACAAAAAGCAAACTAAAGTTGTAGTTGTACACATGGGAAATCTATCAAAAAAGTAGGTATCTAGTATTCGGCTCCACTGTACTTTAGAGAAACACAGCTTTTTATGTTTCATTACATTTCTTTTCTGCAAGAAATGTACAGAATAAGTCTAAGAAATAAGTAACTAAAATTAAACTTTCAGTGTTAACGTAGGTACCGTTCGGATTCAGACAACATTAAACTGCATTATTACTGCAGTAAAGTCGCGCCGCAATACCGCAGCAGTAATGCTGGTGTATTCTGCATTCGAACGGTACTTTTACATAACTTTTAATAAACGTCATTTATGATAACTGCTGCAATTATATTATGGGATCCGTTTTGAAGGAATAATTTAATCGTAAGCATGTGTATGTATCTTCCTTGGTTAATAATCACCACCTACATAGATCCAATATTAGCCTATTTCACCTAGAACCACCTAACTTTGTACCTGTTTCGTATCTGCGCAAATAGTTATAATATATCATAGGAAAATGGGTGAAATTCATTTTAAAAACTGAATAAAATTTAACATAACATTAAACAAAACCACACCTCAAAAACAAAGTTAATAATATCATAAGAAAAGTATAATTTAATTAACAATAAGCCGTCAAGTCTGAAATTATTATTATTATTATTATTCAGAGCCCAGTGTGTCCCACTGCTGGGCAAAGGCCTCCCCCCTCTTTTTCCACTCGTCTCTGTTTAGTGCTATATTTGGCCAGCCTCTCAAGAAGGAGTCCAAGTTATCCCGCCATCGCCGACGAGGTCTGCCGGATCGGAAATAAAACAATATATATAATTAAGGCTACATTTAGTTAAAATAATCTCTAAATATAGATATTGTAACTGAGTTGACTGTACCTCTAACATTAATTTTTAGAAATAAACACATTAAATAAAAATAATAAATAAAAGAACAATTAAGTATACAGTACATGCCTAAACGCAAACGTCTAACGGCCAAAGTGATAAACGATGTATTTAAATGAAGTGGTAAGTTTTAGTAGCCGAAAGAGGAACTTGCCAAGTTAGGCGTGGAAGCCAGCAAGAAGGCAAACACGACTGTCTACTTAAACCCGCATCGGGTCCAAATTACGAGTGATGAACCAACACTGAACTTACTCAGACTTCAGCCGCTTTACATTTTAGGCAACTAAACTCAGTAAAATAAAATTTCAATCCTATACCTAATACCATATACCAGTTAAATAAATAAATAAATAAATAAATAAAATAAAAAATAAATATTATAGGAACCTCTTAGTCTTCGGAGAGACGTTGGCTCTCTTTGCATGTTCTACCGTCTGTACAATGGGGAATGTTCCGAAGAACTTTTTGATCTGGTGCCATCGTCTCGTTTCTATCACCGCACCTCCCGCCAAAGGAGCAAAGCTCTTCCTCACTTCTTAGACACATGGCACACCATGAATAAGCGGGCATCCCGCTCGTTTCTTCCCAGAACGTGCAGAATGTGGAATGAGTTGCCTCCTGAGGTATTTCCTTTGTGCTACGACATGGGATTCTTCAAGAAGCGGGTATTTAGGGTTCTCAAGGGTCGGCAATGCTTAAGTGGCTACTGTGATGTTGCTTACGTCCATGGGCGACGATGACTGCTTCCCATCAGGCGGCTCGTCTGCTCGTTTGCTGACTATCATTAAAAAAAAATAGGACATTCTTACACAGATTAACTAAGTCCCACGTTAAGCCCAAGGAGGCTTGTGTTATGGGTACTCAGACAACGATATATATAATATATTAATACTTAACTGACACCAAAGCCATGCTCGCTCGCTCTCTGTTACTGCCTTTACTCGACTACGGCGACGCTGTGAATCTTGACATGACAGAAGAACTCTTGGACAAGTTAGAGCGCTTACAGAATGTCTGTATAAGATTTATTTTTGGCCTACGGAAGTACGATCATGTATCTTACTACCGTCAAAAACTCAATTGGCTTCCAATCCGCCGCCGTAGAGATCTTCACACTCTTTCTCTTCTCTTCAATGTTCTTTTTACACCTTCTTCTCCTGCATACCTCTCTCAAAAATTTCAATTTCTGGCTGAAGGCAGTGGCCACCGTCTCCGTTCTAGCGCGAATTTATCACTTGCCATCCCCTCTCACAAATCTCGTGGATACAGCAAGTCCTTCGCAGTGCGTTCAGTGAAGCTGTGGAATGAGCTGCCAGTTTCGCTCAGACAGGCGCAATCGCTTGCGTCGTTCAAGGAGAGGTTAAAGAAGCTATGGTTATCTGATTGATTAATGTGCCTATATTTGTATTGTATGTTGCTTTATATTTTTCTACTTCTTTCCAATTTTTAGTGTATTTTCCCCATTCCTTTTTGTGTAATATATTATATGTTTATCCTATTAATTTTGTATGTATTTATATCCTTTATCTTTCTGGTACCTTGTTGTACATTTTGCTACATTTGTCACCCTCTTTTCACTTTCTCCTCTCATCTACTCAAAGGTTAACTGGAAGAGATCCCTCAAAGGGATAAGTTCGCCTTTGTACATCTTATTATTTGTACCATGTAATTTTTAATGTGTATATTTGTACAATAAAGAGTTTACTACTACTACTACTACTTAAATACATAGAAAACACCCATGACTCAGGAACACATCTGTGCTCATCACAAAACCGGGATTCGAACCCAGGACCATCGGCTTCACAGGCAGGGTCACTACCCACTAGGCCAGACCGGTCGTCGAACCAGTTTTTTTTTTCTTTCTTTTATGTTTAATTACAATAATTAATAGGTAAAATTGACCTAGATGCCAGTTAAAGGATTCAGGTACCTCGGGAAGCAAGCGATATCACTGTCAATTTCCTTGATAAATTGCGTTAATACTTTCGTTGTTGCATTCCTGTTGTTGCGATTAGAAGATTCAACCTGTCACTCGCCCGCGTCAACGCCGCAGCTGCGAATGTTACTTTAAAATAGGAAAAGCGCGCACGAAGGGTTTTATTATATTATTTTATTCTGTTTTTAGTATTTGTTGTTATAGCGGCAACAGAAATACATCATCTGTGAAAATTTCAACTGTCTAACTATCACGGTACATGAGATACAGCCTGGTGACTTACCCTTTTGGTACGGAACCCAAAAAAGTAGTAGGAGAGTAGTAGGAGAAATGATATAATAAATTAAAATGCGCTGACAGTTGTATTATGAATTGTATTAATGATAGTGACAGTCTACTCGGGATTATTTTTGTAGGCCTATTCTAATAGTGCAATAGATGTGCCTACATAGACAGGAAATTTGAAATTACGATTAAGTTCAAGCCTTGGTAATTCTCAGTATTTTTCTTTCCTTCTTCCCACATAACTAACATTTTTTTAACTTGAAATAATTATCTCACTGAAAACGTAAAAATAGTTAATTGAAAATTATTGTGGCTTTAATAGACTGTCGGCGCGATTCGGGAAATTAATTAGAAATACACTAGATAAATAATAGTAAAGATATTATGTGACGTTCCTCGGCAAAAGGTACCTTATGGCGGCTGGCGCTTGTGTGCTTGATGTGATTCCAGATTCTTTGGGCCGTAATGTTCTGTACCTCATAGGGTTGCAACGTGCCGCCCTAGTGGATACCTCTTTTTGACATTAGTAGTCCACAGAAACAGAGAATGTGCATTGCAGTCTCCTTTAACTCCTAGCGGAACCTGTATGTCGCATCTTGTTTCTTTCGAATTTGAAACACGTGTTTGTTCAACTTACTGAAAGCCTCATGTAACACACTTGGAGCGTTTGCATTCGGGGTGAACAATGACCAGCTCAGCAATAGACTGCCCCAAAGCCCGACCCCATTAACAACGCGGAAAAAAAATGGAAGAAATTTGAACCTTATGTAATTCTATTTTAAGTTCAAATTTCTTCAATAAAATATCTCGAGATCAACTTCTTCCCGCCGTGTACCAAATTATAGCGAACGGACCAACTACTTTGCTAAAAGGATCAGAGTCATTTGAAAAAGTAATTTAATTTACTTACTCTTCATAATTTGCAAATATGTACCTAAGTTGAAGTCGTTAGTAGCACGCATGTAACCTGCTTCTGGAGCGTTTTCATTCGCGGTGAGTAATGGCCGGCTCAGCGACAGACTGCCTCGGAGCGAGCTCGGTTCACCGCAGAATGTTACCAAGTGCGCGGTGGTCACGGACCAAGGATAACTTTGCTTAAACTTATGTTGCAACGATTATGTAAATAGTAGTAATCATTTTGGGTCACGCTACTGCTCATCAAAAATATTTTTTTCTACAGTATTAATAAAATGCAGGAATATTGTTTATAGGTAATATTATTTCCACAGATATGCAATATTATGAAGAAACACATATTTATAGCATTTTTGCTATTAAAAGAATAATTTTGATTGAGCTTTTTATAGCTAACTGTATTTTTTCACATTCATTAATTACTCAATACTAGCAAGCCAAAATTTCGATGACGATTCGGAAGAGTCATCAACATAGCAAATGCATTTTCATCGTTAGTCATTTAAACTTATAAAAATGTTTTGTTTTTGGATTTGGAATTAATTAAAGAGGTAATAATCCACAGATCTGGACATTGGAGGCCTTGGTCAATGTTGCTTTCGTATTTAGTTCTTAGCTGGAATACTCCTACTATAAATTTTAACAGTGAGAAAGTATATAAATAAAACTAAAAAGAGGAATAAGAAGAGGAGGAGATAAATAATTAAAAGAAGCATTTTTCGTATCCAATGTTGGACAGAGGTTGAACTATCCTTAACTATATTTTGTTTATTTACAAATTATGTTTTATTAAGTCCAATTTATAAAATGTAATCCTAAAATTTCTTCAAAAGTACCTACTTAAACAATTAAGTAATATAACAGTATTTTTTAATTAATTTAATCCTGAATGGGACACACGCTCTGAACGCAAATTAAGTAAAGCAATGTTAAATATATAAAGGTAATATATTCCAGAGCCTGTCAATAAATAAATTAATTGCTTAGTGGAAAAGACGCCGAAAACCATATTAAAGGCCAAGCTACACATCAAAGCGGGCAAGCAAACTGTCCGGCCTCGCATGAAATCAAAAAGATTTGTGATCACATTAAACATGTATTTATATACATGTGCAATAAGGCGGTCTGTAACCAAGCGGAAATCAAACAAATTTGTGGCATTACCTACTGCAAATATATCGCAGAATATTTCGTTTTCAATAAAATAAAATATAACATGGAGGACTGAAATTAAAATATCAGAGTAGATTTCATAAAAGTTTTTAATAATAAATATCTCGGAGATGTTGTAATGTACTGAGTTTTTATATTTGTCGAATGGAGAACTCAGTCTATACTACCAATTACATAGTAAGAAGCACCCAGCGAGGAAAAAACTGAGTAAAAAAAGCAAAACACGTCCACTTTTTCATTGCAAGTAAATAGTCAACAAAGCGTTATGAGATCAATAGCCGAAATTAGAAGATATATTTACCTATATTTGTTCCTGTCGAGAGAGACGAATAGCTTGGGGTGACAGAGAGATATTATACCGTCTTGTTAAATTATATTATCAATTACTTTTGGTTCAGCGATCGGGGTTCCTGGCTCGTTATCTTTTGTACTGTGTTGTCTCAAACTAAATTGCCTTTTATGCGATCTTTTATTTCATAGGGGATTTGTTATAAATATTTTTCTTTAATGAACGTAAATGTTTATATTTTATTTATTAGAATTTAAGATGAGAAAGGTCATGAGAGGTTTCGATAGAAGATAAGTACATACGAGCACAATAAAATTAACGAAATAGACCTAAACACTTGTCTTGCCTTGTCGCTACTCCTTAGAGTAGCGAGAGAAATTATCCAATCTCGAAATAAAAGCTTGGACTTTTGTAAACGTTTTACATTAACAATTATGTAATAAAGCCTTGTCTTTCTAAATAAACATTGTGTCGGTCTACTGCTCAATTCAAACGATGGAGAGTTTTGTTATGATTTAGTTTAAGGTATGATGTATGTATCTACTTGGAGAACACTATGCAACTACCTCAATACACTCGAGCGACTGCTTAAGTTGTATTTTTATTTATTTATGCCTTTCATTTCTTTGATAATACATTACAATATACATTACAATACATTTAAATTAAACCATTCATTTAACATTTCATTTTTATCAGTTATATTAATATACTGTTATTATTTTTAAATTTTGTTGTATGAAAATTATAATTATTATTAATATAAAATTTAGTTTTTTAACTTTTATTATTATTAAAGATATCTTGACAAGTATAGGCCTCATCCATTTCTCTCCACTTTTTCCTATCTTGGGCTTCTTTTGTCCAGTGGTCGTTTGTAAACTTTGTAAGTTCATCCGCCCATCTCTCTAAAGGGTGACCTCTTTTTCTTTTACCGGGGGGGGGGGGGGGGGGGCAGCCCATGTTAAAATTATTTTAGTCCACCTTTCTTTGTCCTGGCGTGCAACATTTCCGGGCCATCTCCATTTAAGCTTTTTGCAATGGGTTAGAGCGTCATTGACTTTTGTCTTCTTCCTTATCTCGATATGTCGTTGCTTGTCTATGAGTTTCAGATTAAGGATACTTCTCTCCGTGGCTCTCTGGCATGTTTGTATTTTTATTTTTGTCTGGGTCTTGTAGATCCACGTTTGGCTACCATACGAGAGACAAGGCAAAAGGCATAAGTCTAAGACATTCTATTTTATGCTGCCTTACGGGCAGATTAGATTTTAAACTTCTTTGGGGGCCCAGAATTTATTCTACGTCATGCTCATGCTCACCCGTCTGCTTAATTCTTCGAGGAAGTTCTTTTGAGTAAGATATTTGCTTTACTAAATTTATATATTTTTGTGCATATTCCAACTGCCGGTCGTCCATGAATATGGGTTTGAGCGCTATTAGTCATAATTTTCCTTTTTTCTATCTTTAGTTCTAGACCGATATCACGGCTGACTAAGTTAAATTAACTAGTAATTTCTTCGAGTTGTGATGCACTCTCTGAGAACTGCACTATGTCATCGGCAAAACTTAGGTAATTTCCTGTAATATTTATACCTTTCTTTGACCAGTTCAGTTGTCTCATGATGCTTTATAAAACAGTTAAAAATAGAGTAGGGGACAGGGGGTCGCCCTGCCGTACGGCTAACATAATGTCTATTTCGGGGCCGGTTCTATCCAGTTCTACTCGGCTGACGATTTTTTCGTAGATGTTCTGTATTAGTTATATTGTTTCTAATGGTGTATTGCATTCATGTAGAGATTTCCATATGCTTTCGTGGGAAATGGTTTCGAAAGCTATGGCATAATCTATAAATGCCAAATTGCGGGAGCCTATGCTCTACATATTTCTCTATTATTTGTTCTATGACGTATATATGATCTATTGTTGATAGACTTCCTGAAACCCACCTGTTCTATTGGTTGGAGTTTGTCAGTGATTTTTGATATACGGCGCTCTAAGCATGAGGCAAATAGCTTGTAGAGACATGGTTGCAAGCTTATGGGTCTATAATTGGCAATGTTCGCGGGGTCGCCTTTTTTATACAGTAAAATAATGTCAGATTTTGCCCATTCGATTGATATTTTTCTAGTCTAGTATTCTATTAAAGAGCGAAGTCAAATAAGGTGTTAGTACATACCTTCCTGCTAAAATAATTTCATTTGATATATTGTCAGGGCCGCTACTTTTTCCTTTCTTCATCATCATCATCGTCATCATCATCATAATCATTAAACTGTCTATTTTCTTCCAAACTTCCTCACTTGTAAATCTTTGAAGCATTGATGGATGTAGAGTCGTCGTTCCTTCTGTGGTTCTATTTAAATGTTGGTTTATAGAGTTGTGTTTTCTAGCATATAAATTTCTGTAGAAGTTAGTGGCTGTGTCTATTATTTTTAATCTCGAGGATATTTCGCTATCAGATGATCTTGCTTTCACATTTGGTATCCAGGTTTTTATCAAATGTAATTCTTTGTATCCTCTTTTCAGGCTTCCGGTGGTGGACAGGTGTTTTTCAAGTATCTTCAGTCGATGGGTTTCGTATTCTTCTTTTTTTATTTATTATTTTATATAATAAATATATTACTGAGTTCATGTTCATGTTCATGCTTTTCTTCTTTTGTTCGTGTTTTTTTTTATTTTGCAGCTTTATCCTTCTATTCAGTAGTATTCTTGTATTTTCAGGAATTACACTTTTTGATTTATTGCTTGGTTGCTTTATGTAGCTAATAGAATCAATGATAATTTTTTTTGAGTTGTATAAATGAGTTGTATATTTGAGTTGTATAAATTACACTATATTGCAATCGAAGTTTACGTACGTCAACTGTCTCTGCTATTGCAATATAGTGAAGTTTAGGATAACTACTTATGTACCTAACATCGTTGACTCATGTCATGTCAACGGATAATAAATAAAAAGATATATATCTATTAATATTCTAGAATTAGTTTGAAAAAATGTTAACGTAAAAACGTATAAGTAAATTCATCAAAGTAAGTAAGTAAATTCTTCAGTAATCTGGCTGGAGATTTGTACGAATCTGTAAAAAATGTCATACAAAGTCCGCACCGGTTTTCTTGTATAAACCTATAATCAAAACAACTATGCATTGTGTTTGAACACAATTTCCAGTGGCCTAATTTAACTTTGGACAAACATACGCTGATTGGTCACCTAGCGAGTGTTTCCTGTTAGGTTAAAAACGTCATATGTCACTATGCTGAATATAGGAGATGACGCAATATAGTTTACGGTGCGTGTTGTGCCCAATCAGTTAGATGCATATCATCGGCGCATCACCATAATTTTGTGGCTGACATCTAAACTGGCATCATCAAGGTTCAATGGGTCACATTGATCGCTAATAATTCCGAATAACTCATGCAGAGTACTTTGCTTCAAAATGTTAAACGCTATATTGTTGATTGGATCAAAAATGAAAATATTTAATATAGGTAATTTATAATTTTAAATATTTAGGGAGCACATGTATTTCATCTGTACAAGAGTAGTGTCATTCAAGATGATACACTACGCACAGATACACCGTTCAGTCGGTACACACAGCTAGCCTGATGAACGTTTTTAACTTAATAATCACTAATTTAAAATTCAAATACAGTTAACAACAATTCATAAAGAAGCAAATACCAATATTATTAAGCAAAAATATTAGCTAAAGCATAATTAATCTCTAAACCCTTGAGCACTTTTCAAAACATTTCATATTTCTCTATCGGATTTACCCAATACCTATCATCTTTTATGGATCACTATTGACAATAACTCGGGCAAATTTACAGAACAATTACAAAAATAATAACTCTCATCGCTAGAATGCTTTCTACACTCTGCTAACATTCTCCGTGTTCAAAAACACGCCTAAACTCTCGCGCTATGTAAGCAACGTAAAGTATCTTTGCTCTGTAGGAAGGTGCCACAGCGTCAGAATTCTATTAAGAGGGTCTCAAGTTGTTTGTCTCCCAGGCTTTGTTTATGTTACCTTCTTCTTTATTGTGTGAGCTGTCAGCCAACGGAACCGTACGGGATGACGTTCTGTTACAAATAATTCTATCGGGACCTATGTTACGCAGGGTGTTCGGAAGTCTATTATTTTGGTGATATGTTGAAGAGGAAGTGGTACACATAAGTTTTATATAAAATGATCATATATCAGGCTACGCGAAAATAGTGTTCAATTTTTATTTTTTATTTTAGTTAGATATACTTACTTAAAATTTAAATAAGTCTATTAATAAAGTCCTTCATAAATATGGTGGTTTTTGGCAGTAGCAAATAAACACGAAATGGAGTTACACGAAATTGTGTGTTTAGCTATGTACATATATTCAGGTACTATAAATATGATTTATTGTAATTCAGCACATAATATATATCAATTTAAAAAACTCACCCACACACACACGTTCAATTATTTTTGCGTTGGTACAATACTACAAAGTCTACAAAACGAATAAATCGTGGTATCATGTTTACGTAAAATTCGGGTTATTTTGTGCTGGAAAAAAATTATAGGATTGAAAAACGTCACACAAATTATGTGTATTTTTATAGTGAATAACCTTTTTTTTTAATAGAACATAATAGTCTTACTGAACTACACTTTCATGTCTACGCCCTACACAGACACAGTCACTGCCTAAGTTAACGCATTTCCAAGAATCTTTCCGATATCAGGCGATTAAAGTATTAAATTAAATATTGTATCAAATGAACCAAACGAGCGTTGAATAGACACACATTAGTTAAAAATACAAAGGAGAAGAATTCTATATTTAAAATGACCGTGATGTTGTTGTGTGTGTGGGCTCCTCTCCACAATTGAATACCGAGCCGATGATAGCTGAAGCGCTTAAAAAACTCAGAAAAATGTTAGACGAGTCAAAAAATATCTGGACGTAAACGTGCGACAAAGTTGATTGTTTTGCGACCGCACTCAAAAGTTACCCTGATTTGAAACTAGTGTATCTACTAGTGTACTACTCGCGTTATTCATCGGAATTAAATGAATGGAGTAGGTAAGTCATTTTAATAGATTTGAAGTTTCAAATTAAAGAGCCACTCGGTGTCGGTTCGTTTTTTTTACGTAGTTTGTTTACTTTGGCACGGACATAATACGTGTATTTACATATCTATAGATAGATTGGTAGTATAGATACCTCAACGCAATATTTTCACATTTACACATTCTGTTTATTAACCTTTTGAGACTCAATGTACATTACAATGTATTAAATAAAGTAGCATTTTTATTTGTTTCATTGTGTTTTAAAACAAACTAAATTCGTTCCAATTTATTTATAGAACAAGGTTTAAATTAAAAATAGGAAAACTTTTTATGGTGCGTCTTACGAGGAAGCAAACTTTTGTTAGATTTTTTTAGTTAGATATGTTTTTTATTTTTATTTTCACCTTTTCTTAAAACTGAAAGTGCTTAATTCTTTTTTTAATCAATACCTACTAAATATAGATCATTTTACTTCTAATTGAATATGTTATTTTTGATATAGCATTTTTCGAGTACCAACCGAGCCCCCACTAAAAGCTAACTGAAATTTAAAAGTAATTACGATTTACTAGAACTGCCAAGACTAATTTGAATGTTCGTATGGAGCTCATATTTTTAATCCACATTCGCAAAGTAGACGATTCATTGCGGATAATTTAAAAAGTTAGCGTTGATTTTTCGCCCTCTGCGGTGTTTAATTAGTATTAGTTTATTTTATTTCATTTAATTCTCGGGTTAAATCTTTTCCGATATTATATTAGGGGTAAGAGAGCTTAGGGTATCAAAGTATGGTCGTTGGTAAGAGAGCTTAGGTTATCAAAGTATTTAATGCCAATTAGAAACAGCAATATATGTTATATATTGAATAAAAACCGGCCAAATGCGAGACGGACTCACACACGAAGGGTACCAATAACTATAAAAACGGTCACCCATCCAAGTACTGACCCCGCCCGAAGTTACTTAACTTCGGTCTAAAATCACGTTTGTTGTATGGGAGCCCCACTTAAATCTCTATTTTATTCTGTTTTTAGTATTTGTTGTTTTAGCGGCAACCGAAATACATCATCTGTGAAAATTTCAGCTGTCTAGCTATCACAGATTACGAGATACAGCCTGGTGACAGACAGACAGACGGACAGACGGACAGACGGACGGACAGACGGACAGCGGAGTCTTAGTAATAGGGTCCCGTTTTTACCCTTTGGGTACGGAACCCTAAAAAGTGACGAAGCACTGCAGTGGTGAAGGCTGGATTCGGACCGGAGTTTTTATGGCCTATGGGCGTGACCATGGCGGAACCTGTTCCAATTTCTTAGGTCTTAAACTTTCGGCGCGATTCGGGAAATGAATTAGAGATTCACTAGATATGAAATAGTAAAGATATGTGACGTCCCACGGGGAAAGGTATCTAATAGCGGTTGGCGCTGTTTGTCTCGTTTTGTAACTTCGGCCCTTGAATTCTAATACAGTTTATATGATGCGTCGGAAAAATATTTAAAAAAATATTTAATGCACCCTGCAGTCCGTTACTAATTTTAATTTCTTCAGAATAAGAAATTAAAATTATGTATAATTATGGATTTGACTTATTGATTTTCATCATTTTTGACAAATTTGACAGATTGTGTGTCATAGTGTGAAATAATTATACATACTATGCTTATGCTCCTTCTATTTCCCGGTGTAAAATAATAACTGTTTTATTTTTTTACTTATAATTAATGCTAGAATTTTGTTCGTTCCTATTCTAATAATAGGTCTTTGTTCTGGTTCTGATTGTCGGTCAGTGTTTCCGTCTCGATAACCTTTTGGGAGGGTGTGAGGGGGCTCTTCCGCATCCCTGCTATGGAGCCTGTGTAGTGTCGCACCCCACAAGGTGATGAAGTGCAATGTTCTTGTGGTGAGTGTGCAGAATAGTTTGCGGGTGGGTCATGTAGACCAGGGCGCGTAGCCAACGTGCCAAGCGTTACCGTTCCGTAGCTTATCGTAGCCATATCTCTCTCTCTCTCTATCACTCTTCCCCACTAGTGCGACAGTGCGTGACAGTTGAGTTTCGTTTTTCGTTCGCTACGGAGTGTAAATGAATGCACGTTGGCTACGCACTCAGGTACTCGCTGTGGGCAACGTGTCAGAGGGCCTACAGCGAACTACGTTCGACGTGTTGCCTCCCTGTTACACTTACGTGCGAATTTACAAGTGCGACAGAAAGGCAACACGTCGAACGTGGCTCGCGGTAGGCCTTCAGTAACTCAGTAGTCCGTCGTCGTCGTTAGATGCGATAACCACAGATTAGTATATGTTATCATAACCTAATTGAAATTGAAAATTTTCTTCAGACACGTCCAAAATAGTACAAAATAATAATTTAGCTATCAATATCTAATGTTAGTATATAATAATATTGTATACTTACATAATTATAATTAATAATATTCCATTCGGTTGACGCCTGATCGATAAAGCAAGGCGGAAGAGTATTTCTCATGTGATAACCTTTTAAAATAAACTGTTAGTATACACACAATTTATAGTGATGCAAGTCGCGTAAAACGCTTCTGTGTTAAAATAAAATAAAGAAATATTACCTATGTGATTTAAATTGGCATTTAACTGTAAGTATTTAATGATTTATTTGAATCAGGCTTTTCTTTGCGGAACTAGTACATAGTATTTTCGAAAATATTGTAACGCTATTCCACTTAATACCTATAGGGACCTAATAAAATGCCTTAACTAGTATGCCAGTACCAATCAGTTAAAACTTTTTTACTTGCGTATTTTTTGCATATAAGGTAAAGAAATACGCAAATACATACAATATTTGCAACCAATTGATTTAGTTTACAATTTAAATATAACCAGTTATTTGTTAACGTTATCATCTCCACCAAGTAACTAAAAAATATGTTTAATGATTTTTTTTTGTGTCACTCTTGTTTACGTTTGTTTTTGTTTACGTAGGTATGTATTGTGGCCAAAAAGTAAATGTTTTATACTTACTTTTACTTATTTCCAAATCAGGCACTGTCAGTTGGAATGCCATGACATTACTTTAAATTTTAATGGAATTAAGTAATGACGATATCAATAAGGTCATTATTACTGGCCTGTCTGGGTCGGGATAGATTTGTCATGTTATTAAAATTACTCGCCCCGCACTTGTTAATTTTGAATACTTATTTCATCAAAACAAAATTAAATTTTAAATGTATACTACAAACCCCAACAAAATGTTGGTTGTAAAGCAAGAACATTAAAAAAAATTGAATGAATTACTCGTCAGATCTCTACGGTCAAATATGCGAGAAATTCTAAAAACGAGCGTATTTTCCTTTTTTCTTTTTTTTTTTCGACTACGGTTGAATATTTACACCTACTAAAAAGCAATCGCTGTTTTAACAATGAAGCTAAAAATACTGTAGATAGTCTTATTTGAAAAAAAAAAACCTTCATTGACGGAGTTTCCCGCAAACGGATTTAGTCGCATGGACCTTACATAAATGAAATAGAATGTGACTGGTAACACACACTGAACACTTTATTTACTCCAAGCAATCTAATTATATCTACTTGTGTCTTTTCAGTGAACGGTTCAAGATGAAGACCTTATATTTAGGAAGTCTGCTTATAATAACGAATCTATTGATTTTCTGCGAATCAGCAAAAATTCTATATGTAATGCCATGCACAGCCAGATCTCACTATATTGGCATGAAGAACTTAGCGATAGAACTTGCAACGAGGGGGCATGATGTGTACGCTATCACTCCCTTTAGAGAAGATAAACACCCACCCACGTATCACCAGCTGATGGTATCAAGTGAACCTATATGGACCAGACTATGTAAGTTTTTTATCACAGTTCTAAAAATTTGTGGTATCAATTTTGTACAATTTATATCATGTACTTATAAATATTTACATTCATTTACATAAACATTCAATAACCACGACTTCTAAAAATGTCCAAAAAATATTCAATTATTGATAATTATTTCAATTCATAACTAGCAAAACCTACCGCTTTACCATTATGTAATATAATAATATGCATATATTATCTGATAATTGATTTCAGTTGACGTACCACCACGAGTGTTCGACATGATGGATGAAACATTTGAGTCATTCCAAAATGTAATGTATAAAATTGGATTTCTGATGAACGACATAGTCTTCGAGTCCAAAGACGTGCAACAGTTTTTGAAACAAGACCACAAAATAGATCTCGTTATTACAGAAGTATTTTTCAATGAAGGCCTTTACATGTTCGCTCACAAATACCAAGCTCCCCTTGTGTTGATGACGACCGTTGGGAACTCGTTTAAGGGAAATTTCTACATGGGCAATCCTCTTCAGCTATCAACTTTGTATCATGAATATGGAAAAGCAACTGAACCACTCAGTTTCTTCGGGAGATTGTACAATTTGTATCTGTGCACGTTTGATCTAGTCATGCTCAAATTTTGGTATTACCCTCGACTACAAGAATATACCCTACAGTACTTTAAAGATCTACCAGAGCCTGTCCCCAAGTTGGAGGATATAGCAGCAAACGCAGCTATTTTACTTCTTAATTCTCATTTTAGTATTGATAATGCAGCTGCGTATTTGCCAAATATTATAGAAGTTGCTGGACTGCATATTAAAGAAACAAATGATACGTTACCATCGGTAAGTATAGATTACTAAACCTATAATTAACTTCTACTGAACCCTATTTAAGTACCTCACAGATAATTTTATTTACATTTTTCAACCCTTAGCCTTATTTGGCGTAGTGAATATGCAGGTCAGACAAACTTATAATATGTACTAAAGGGGACCAACCCCAAAATCGGGAAAAAACTTGCCTGTTACGTACAATTTGGCTGATAAGATGTCTATGTTTTTCATAAGAGAACTAAATTTATTTTCGATTTCGAGTTTGGTTTCATAGTAAAAATTACTCGGTGCGAGTTTAATTATACATATTCATGTCGCGATATTTAGATAAAGGTTTAAAAATAGGCTATAAATTCGCCGCGCACGTAAAAAAATTAACTTTCAATATGATAATAGAATAAAATAATTCCTACAAGTAAAATTAAAAATAATAATATGCCATGTAATTAAAGACTCATTTTTATTTATTATTACAGGATCTTCAAAATATTTTGGATAATGCAAAAACTGGTGTTGTATTTTTAAGTTTTGGCTCTAACGTTCAAACTAGTGAAATGGACATAGACAAACTGCAAGCGTTCTTAAAAGTATTTGGAGAATTAAAACAAACAGTTTTAATGAAATGGGAAAAAGAGCCTATTCAAAATATACCTAAAAATATAATTTTAAGAAAATGGTTTCCTCAAAAAGCAGTTGTAGGTATGTTGACAATGTTTTTGACTCAATAAAAGGTTTTAAACTTTGGCACTGGTTTTTATGTTATACTTAAACTTACATATACTTTTTACAGCTCACCCCAATGTGAAATTATTCATCGCTCACGGAGGTCTACTGGGACTTCAAGAGACGATAGCAGCCGGAGTGCCCATACTAGGGATGCCAGTATTTGGAGATCAGTATCTAAATATTATTGAGACAATGCAAAAAGGTCACGGGGACATTCTTTCTTATAAAGAAATAAACGAAGATATTTTACGAGAGAAGATCAATAAATTGCTAAATGATAAAACTTATATGGATAACGCCAAAAAACTTGCTGAGAGGTTTAAAGATAGACCGATGAAGCCCCTTGATACAGCAGTGTGGTGGACCGAATATGTGATTAGGCACAAAGGTGCAGACTTTATTAAACCACCTGTAATGAGTTACATCGCATACCAGAATCTTGATGTATATTTGTTTTTGATAAGCATATTAGTAATAATTTTATATACAATATTGAAAATAATTAATATTATTAAAAATGTTTTAAAACGCCAAAAAATCAAGAAACAAAAAAAAAATTAGCTGAAGTAGTAAAGAAACTGTTTTAAACTCGACAGCAATGAAAGCGAGTCACTTTTTGAGGAGGCTTAGATGCTAAATTAACCGTTTTAATTTCTGTAGCATTTTGTATTATTATAACTCGATAATACACAAATACTGAAACATAATGAAAATACAATTTATTTATTTCTATAAAAGTCATCACTGTCATCAGGCTTTTAAAGAAGTTATCCAATCATATTATTGTAAACGCAAGAACTCTAATGAAAAAAAAACTATTTTTGTTTGGCATGCTTCGTACAAATACTCGTAAATAGCTATCAACAACATAAGTTCCGACATGCACACGAGAATATGTTGCTATGAGCTCATAGACCGATGTAGCAACTTGATTGATATAGCGGTGTAGTAGACCGAGCATGTCACTAGGCACAAAGGTGCAGAGTTAATGAAAACACCTAAAATTACTAACGTTTATTTTCTTAAGGATTTACCCGAGTAATCATTAATTAAGAAGTTTTTTAAGTTACACTTAAAAAACTCAGCAATTAATTTTTGAAAATTAACCGAGCAGCAATGTACTGCAAACATTAGGAGACATAACATGCCATTACGAGATACGCGTTTTTTATAGTAACTGCCAACAAGCGTTGAAAGTTACCTTAAAAAGCTCTTTCTCATAACTTGTGTAATGTATTATATTGCGGGCTGAATTATTTTGTACGGTTAATATTTTCATTGTATTTCTGAACAAAATTTATCTCAATATACTTCTTAGGTCCTACACTAACCATCGTTTAAATATTCGCCCGTATTGGATTTACACAATGTATGACATGATAACTTGATAAGAGTGCTATGTTTTAGATATATCTTTTTCATAAATCTTGTCAAATTGTAATCATTATCATGACTTTCAACTAAAGTAATAACAGAGATAACGTCCTTCTATTTTATTTATCATTATTTTTTGGTTTCAAACGTAAATGCTCGCTAAAGTAAGTTAGTAATAAATACTTTAAAAAAAATCATGTAAATAGATACTTAGCATGGATTATTGGAACAGGCCTACAAACGCGTACAAGTTGTAAGGTCACTTAAAAATCTGATAAGTATTATCTTTTAACTTTCATATGAACACATTTAATTGGCTCAGCTCTTTTTGATGACATTTTTAAAGCAATAAATATTGATATCAGTATGGTAACAGAGTTTGACGGACATTTAGGTTAATTAGAGTACAAGCGAGATAATTATGGTATCTTACCAGTAATATCTAATGTCAGTTGGACTATCAGCATTTTGGATGCGAGCTGGAGGCGTTATCGTAAAGAGCCACGAGTATTTTTGAATAAGTTATTACTATTTTGTGTAGGTACAATGCTTTCTAGGTACTTACTTTCAAATGAAATACAAAATTAAAGTAACCAAAAATGTCAGTCATCATGAACAAATAATATTTATGTGGGTGAATTAATATTTTTTTGTAACTCATTGTCATGGTTACGTTCTCCTGGGTCTCTCTTAACCTCATGTTTATGGGATTTAATTTAACCAAACACGCATTTTTGTTGAAGTTATAAGTACTGTACATTACATAATGGGCCATCACTGCCATCAGGCCATTTAACAAACACGTTAGTAGAATGTGACATAACAGTTTTTTTTACCAAACTCTACTATTGTCCCCCGACTGACGGAACATAATAACAAAATAAAGTAGTTGATCCATCCTTACAATTCCTTGGATGTTTTTTTTGTATACGTTAATTAATAATAAAAAATAAAAATAAAAAATATTTAATTCAGACTTTCAAAAAATCCATATTTTGTTAGTGATATTTAAACTAGGGAACCTATAAACTAAGTGTTAGTCTAATTATAACATTAACAACATTTACATAATTAAGAGCTAGCCATAAAAACAAAAACAAATACAAACAAATACCTACTTACTTACTTACTTTATTAATTTGTACTGCCTATTACAATATTAGCCTAGTGCCTTAATATAGGGCAGTCGAGGCGTCCAGCTACCATCCTCAGGATGCTGTTACTGCTGCCTCTCACTCGTCTCAGCAAAGAGGCTACCCTCTTGCGTCTGATGGTATGGAAGCCATCCGTGTGCGCCTCGGCAAACATGCCTGACGCACTACAGAATTAAATACATCGGATTGAGTTTATGATTTCCACAATAATGGTCGGGTTAAGTGTTTTTTTTTTTTACTTTTTCAACCAAATAAAGAACACTATGTATTTAAAAAAAAAAACAATACACTCCTTTTTTGGGCAGTCGTATAATAACTTGAAATCCAAAAAGCAAAGTATACTCAAAGGTCTTTTCATTCCGGGATACACACAAACGGTTCTAGACGCGCTAAGCAACGCGTTGTTTTGGCTCCAACGTTCAATTACGTGAACTCGATAAGGATAAGTTGGATGCCTTCTTGAAAGTGGTTCCGGAATTAAAGCAAACAGTCTTAATGAAATGGGAGGACGCTGCTATACAGAATGTACCGAAGAATGTCTTGCTGAGGAAACGGTTCCCGCAAAAGGCAGTCGTAGGTCAGTTTGCATTTCATTTTGCTAAGTACTCTGAGAGAATTGAAGCTGTTGAATAGGTATTCAAGTAAAATTGTTTGCAGTAAGTATTAAAGGTGCATAAAAATGTTAATGGAAATAAGTGATGATACTCGTATATGTAACTGTTTTTAAAGTAACATTAAAATTAGTTAATTATAAAACGGTTTTAAACTTCGATCATGCTTATTAATGTGCATTTCTATATGAATAATAACTGTCAGTCAAGTGCTTTTTATCAGCAAGTACAAAAACAAAAGCCAATGATAAAGTTAGTAAACTTCTTTAATAAACTTTCGCCATATTAGGTAAGTACTTTTTATTTTATTTCATTAAATACCTTTTTCCTTACCTACATCTACATAAGCATAAAACTATGTTATGATGAAAATCATTGTTTCACAAACCATCTGAGCTGTTCTTAAATTGCCGGATCCCTAATCCCTACATAAACAGATCCTCGATGAGGAAATACACTTAAGTGTAAGTTTAGATAAACAGAGAGGAACCCGTTCGCTAGGCCTAAGGCCACTTCACCTTAAGTTTCACTTTAATCATGCATGTTAACTAAAGAGCTGCAATCTTTTACATAATATACATAAGTTAACATTTTTCATATTTACTTCAGACATAATCTGGATTCCAGTCGTCTGCAACGCAGGCATCATGATTGGATGCAAAGAGAGAAAAAAAATATAATGAAGTCGGATACCACTTTCCCCTCTTCCATTGTTGTCATTCTTCAAACGTAATCAAGGGTTAGAATACAAAGCAATAGAAAATAAGAAACTCAAATTCTTATGCGAAAGTCTGATGTTTCCTTTGTTTATTTGTACGACACTGACACGTAGATTAAAAATTTACAAAAGGTAAACATTTACTGAATTGCTTGCAGACTTTGATTTGATATTAGAAGCTATGCATGAGTTATTTATATAATGTACGCGACAGTTTGTTGATCTCAGCCTAAAATTCAAGTTAATGTATTTTGACACCCATCCCAAAATTTACGTTTTCACTATATTCCCAAATTTTTAGAAAAATATTATTTTACTTACTTATTCGCTAAATAAAGAAGTGTCATAAATTAAGAGCGCTATTACATTTCGGCGTTGAGCGGCGTTGAGATATGATTAAGCGCAAAGAATCCTAAAACGACGTCGAGGATAGGGCGAAGTGAAAGCGAAAGATAGGGAAAGCTGACCCAATCACCATGTGGGATATATTAGCTTGGAAGAGAGAGAAATATGTGTCATAAATTGGTGCCAACAATTTATATTTTCTTCTGTATTTCTGCACGCAGTAATAAACAAATTTCAGTTTCAAGCATATACGTCTGCGAGCGATATCACAAATTTAAATTAAAGAATTAATTAATTAATTAAATTAATTAAAGAACATAAAATGGAAAAAAAACACCGCGTCTGGGAAAATTCGAACTTGCGACCTTTCGGACACCCGGTGTCCGGAACAGTACAATCCTTCTAATTGTCCGGTGTCTAGTCAAGTTTAATTCGTTATTTTTGCTGAGTTTGAACGTTACCGCAATGTCACGACTATCAATAAATAAAACATCGTCGTTATATAGGTATATAACGAGCTAAGCTAAGCGCCTTTTGACGTTTAAACGAGCTTCTTGAAGGAAAATGAGGTTACGTAGGATGGGCTGAATTGAATTCATTAGTGCTTGTAAGATGCAGATTTTGCTGCAATGGTCTACTTTTAAGGTACCGAAATGCAGTAGTTAAAGGTTACTTTTAACGTCTGAAATTAATTTGGCTAATTTTACCTCTGCAGCAATTTCGGGTTAAGTTTATATTTAATTTATTTGAAAGAAATGGAATGAAAATACATTTGTGCAACATTAGTACTTAATATATAATAAACAACAGCACAAAACGCTAAAACAGGATCTTCTCTTAATATATTGCTACGACAAGCCATACTGTTGGTTTCAGTGAGGACTTAACTGAAACTAAACTGAACCAGTGCCGCACACACTTTTTTTCCTTTTTTAATTTTTTTACATTTTCTCATCGAAACCCTGAGTCAAATTATGTAGTTGATTGAAACTTTATATTATCTATCAGTTAATTAATCAGCAAAAATGTTTAATAGAGCTAAGAAAGATAATCAAAGCTATACTCAATATACATAATATGTAAGGACTCTTTCCTTGCAAGAAGCTATTGCAGGGAGTTCCCGTTAGCGACGTCCCGATGTCAATTAGCTGCAGGTACGGCGGGTGTCAAGTGGTTAATTAAACACGGGATGCCGACCCCTGTGTATGTGCATTACCAGGTGTAAGTGGGGTTAAATAACCTCGATACAACCGGTGAGGTGTAGTTAGGGCTTTTTAGGGTTCCGTACCTCAAAAGGAAAAAACGGAACCCTTATAGGATCACTCGTGCGTCTGTCTGTCTGTCCGTCTGTCACATCCTATTTTCTCCGAAACTACTGGACCAATTAAGTTGAACTTTGGTACACATATGTAAGTTTGTGACCCAAAGATGGACATGTAACGCAAACCAATTAATTTTAAACACGGGGGCCACTTTTGGGGGATAAATGACAAAATTAAAAAATAAAGTTTGTCAAACTATATCGTGTTACATATCAAATGAAAGAGCTCATTATGAGAATCCCAAATATATATTTTTTTATAATTTTAAGATAAATAGTTAAGAAGTTATTCAAGAAAATGGGCAAAAAATGACCTTTCCCCCGCCTTTATCTCCGAAACTTCTGGGTCAAAAAATTTGAAAAAAATACACAAAATAGATCTTTACCTATAGATCACCGGAAAACCTATTAGAAATGTGCAGTCAAGCGTGAGTCGGACTTAATTACTTAGTTTTTGATCCGACCCCTACGGATTTTTTAAAGACATTTCACATAAAAAATACATTGTTTAAATTGTGTAATTTACGTACCTTGGAACGCGAGTCCGACTCACACGTGGCCGGATTTTTATAAATAGGATTTTTTTATAAATAGGAATAGGAATTGTCGGTACCTATTCAAAAGTCGTTAAAAACGTAGAACATGTATTTAAACGCCTTTCACTAAGTTTTATGTAAGTATAACTGATTTCGCAAATTCTGTGTAACCTCTTACCTACTAATCAGCTGAACTGAACCTAAGCCAAGATAGTTACTTTTTCGTGCTTTTATATTAAGATATGTTTAAGAAAAATGTAAACTATAGGTCTAGATTATGAGAAGAAACTGTAACTATATTTTTTGTATGACCGTTTGTTTCATATTTAAATAAATAAAGAAACAAAAAAATAGGCAGTAAGTAACTTGTACTTAACTTCGTTTGTAAATAAAATAAAAATTTGGCGAATATAAGATAAATAAAAAACACTAATGTAAAAAATATATAGATTCGTAATCGTTAAACTTTGGAGATGTACAAATGTAATTTAGCGACCGTAGTCAAAAAGTACTGAATTAAGATAATATAATATGTTACCTATATCATAGCTAAAGGTACCTAAACAAATAAAATAGCCACTTCTAAAAAAACAGCAAATGCGTATGCGCTCTTGCAGCCGCAATGTATCTTTGTTCCCTGCAAATAATTCGTACTGACACCGTAATAGATTCGGGAAAAACGGAAGAGTCAGCCATAAATCCTCGAACGACTGCATTGTCTTTTTAATACATCAGAATATGCGAGGGCTTCGTATAAAAACGAACCAATGGAGCGGTGATGAGATGGACCCACCATTCTCTTGTTTCCATTTAATTAAACCGGAATTTTACAGTTTCGGACGGAGAGAGGATGGATGGAATGCTTTTCAGGACTATCAATCCAATCGCTATCCGTTTAGCTGAACCAGAAATAAGTGCGCTCTCTGATTACGTATTTGCTATGGATTTCGAGGTCACAGGTTACTGGTTCGTTCCAGAACACAAACCGCTCAGCTGCTTATAAGAATGTCTGCATAGCCAATAGCCAGGATGGAATCAAGTGTAGCTGCCAAGTTCAAAAGACATGTTGAATGATAGTGAGCATCAAACACCAAACATTTATTCAGAAAATAGGCCACAGGGGCACTTACATGTCAAATTTTTACAAACAATAAAAATAACCAAAAATTACAAAAAAAAACGAAAATATGGAATCAATGGAGCGATTATGAACAAATATTGTATTTCGATATATTGAGACCTTTAGTTTTTTAAACATCTGATCGATGGAGACGGAAATGACGTATTATTTTATATTATCATTTCGAAATAACGGGCTTTTAAATAACGTCTGCAATAAGTTCGATTTAAGGTACCGTTCGGATTCAAACTACACTATCGTTACTGCTGCAAAGCGACTCTACTACCGCAAATCTCAAAATCGTGACTCCATCGTGATCGTGTCACCATGATTTTCGACATTTGGGGCAGCAGTGCAGTCGACAGCAATGTCACGCTGCAGTATGCAGAAACGCTGGTGCAGTCTGAATCCAAACGGTACCTTTAGTTTAAACTGAGTCAACCAAACAAAAATAAACAAAATTCATATCACGGCTCTATATCGTCACAATTCTTGAAACTAGTTAAACGGTTCAACCAAGCTAAGCTCACTGACAAAGTTAACTTTGCAAATGAGATTAAGTCTTATGGCTGCACTGGTTTTAACAGTCCCGTATTTAGTCGCAGAGCCGGCTAATATTTAGAAACTTCATAGCGTTCTTGTATTTTGTTTTTGCGACAACGTGAGTTCACAGTCGCACAATGGCTCCTGTTTTATATTTAACCGGTACAAACTCTGTGGGAGAATGCGGATTGATATAATTATGTATGTATTTAGTTGTTTGCAACAAACGTTTTCTGTGTGACCGCTTGTTTGAAGATTATGGGAGTTTTAGTGCAAGTTGCTAATTAAAGTATGATAACCATTACCTATGTCCTTTTTTTTTAACAATAAAATAAACCTTATGCTACTTAACTTAATGAGGTATGAGGAAAATCCTAAAATCCTAATGATTTTCTAAGATCTTCTAATATGTACTGTATTTTGGAAATGTAGGCATTATTAGGTACGAGTACAAACTCTCTTAGTAACCGCCGATTAAATGTCACCTTAACACCCCCTGCTAATAATAAGTGAGTAGTAAAGAAAAATAATTCCTACCAGAAATCTGAAGAAAACTGGTGATGTGGAGGCGAGGGTTAAGATTAACGGGCAAGGTACAATTTTATTAGCATTTTTTCCTCTTTCCGGGGCGCTGATCTCATTTCCCCTCGTGTAATTTATTGTGGTGGCACGCTTGCTGTGAAATTAGCGATATAAAAATAACACTCATAGTAGCCTTAAGTTTAATAAACAGCATTAAGTGAAAGGAAGTCTGCATTTTCACTGCATATTGCAGTTTTTATGGCGTTTGATTTCTTAACTAAAAAAATAAGATACCGTTATAAAGCTGTATTGGTTATATCGTTTCGATGTAATTATGTTTCGATAGCTTTCCATCGGGTTGTCCAATTTTATGTCATTCTGTGATTCAAGTTTAGGTCTGGTCACAACCTACATATCTGATTGCGTAATATTCTATTTCTTGTATCTGATTATTGGTGAAACACGATTCAATTTCGTGTCTAATTAGGTACCTGTCATGTAATCTTAGTGAAAAATGTTCACTTATTTAAATAAATAAATTTAACTCCATCGCGTGCATTTGAATATCTGTTTATACAAAGAGTATCTATATGGTTTTATAATAAATCGCTTACTTTTTGTATACAAAAGCTGCTGTGTGTCAAATGATGTTGGCTAGTACAATCTTAAAACTGTACGCGTATTCTAGAGGTTTCTTGTATGTGAACTTTAAATCCAATTTAAGGGAAGTTTTCTCTTCAAGTAAATTGAACTACCAAGTTATTTAAAAAGGTTTATTAAAGAAAAACCACGTATCTCTTTCTTTTTATCTATTTCTTCAATAAAAATCTTGAATGTTATCGTTATTTGGCCAGCCAACTCGTGCATTACTGAAATTGCACAAAACCAATCCCCTTTATGCGATACATTTCTGGTTGGTTCTTATTTTATGTACATCTCGGTTTTGTTATCCTTGTTGTAAAATATGGACCTTATTTCGTAAAGTGTAAAGTTGATTCTATACTAGAAGATTTTGTTAAGATAAGAGATTATACGAATTTACCATCTATTTGGACGGGACGATTTATTTGGTTTTCGATCTTGTTTCGTGGGGAGATGGTAGCAGGCTGATTTGGAGTTTTTTGTAAAATGAAATCTTTGAAATTTAAAAGTATGTACTTATTTGATAAAATAATTGTGTCCTAAAAGGCTGATGTCTGAAATTATCAATTTTAATAACTACAAATGCCCTACTGAGCTACTTAGCTTAATAATGATTCAGTAAAATATAAAGATAAAAGCAATTTTAAACTGAGCTGAAAGTATGTTTTTTATTTACTTGTAACTTATTCTTGCACATTGTGCAGCTTGTACTAATCTCTAAATATTGACAAATGAAAACTCCAAATGTAATGGAGTTTTGAACTTCCTCTTTTAAGTAAAATGAAATTATGCAACAGTCAGTAGTTCTACTAATTTTAGACAAACAAAAGAAATAAATACTCTCTAGTGTAAATAGAGTCATAAAATATATCAAATTAAACTAGAGAGCACGTCAATAACTAATACCTCATTAAACACCGGCATTTTATTAAATGGCTGATTTACAACCAGCCAAGTCCTTGAGCGCAACCTTTAACCAGATGGCTGAACGTCGTGTAGTCATTTAGTTAATTTGGACATTGATTAATTTATAATATTTGATTAGTTTAGGTTAGGTTAGGTTATTTAATTTTTTTTTAAGCTAACGTTGAATTACGTGGCTGAGTGAATCAGTCATTTTCAAAGGACCGACTTTCATTACGCCAAGTTGTTAAACGTTGAGTGTTATACATATACCTATATAACCAGTCGTTATTGATCGAGAGCCCAAAGTAATGAACGGGTAGCTGTGTGGCTGTACAATGGCCACGGTTTTCAGTAAAATTCAATAAATGAAAGAACGAGCCTCACGGGTCGGTCTAATAGACACATTGATGTATCAGCGACCGGCGCGGAGCACGAGGAAAAACTTCTCTGATTTAATAAAGTCGGTTTACATTGGCCGCGGTTAATAGGGGCATATTTACGGGACCTATTAAGGTACGTACACATTTGAAGCAAATATTAGTCAAAGGATTTTTTTAAATTTAGGTTTAGTTGGGACGTTGACAGAAACATTCCATGTGTACTTCACAGGCCGTATTTACTCGATATGAATATTTGCCTCATTTGTTATTTGCTTTATCGTATTGTATTACAGCAATACCGTACTGCTTAGATTGAACAGCTCTGTCAACCTACGATTTATTGATGAAGATTGGTTTGTAGATATTTTTAATCCAAATATAATTTTGGCTAACTATACATTTTCATATATCAAAAATGTATAGTTAGCCAAAATACAAGCTTAACCTAGCACAAAGACTGCCTCATATAAATCAATTCCGCAAACAATTCGTTTTTTCTACGCAATCAAGTCGGTGAAACAACCACGCAACGATGCCAATTGCAGCCGAAACTTTTGTGTCATAAAGAAACTTTATAATCGTGGTTCTGGCTCGTATAATAGATTTATAATTCTCCTGAAAACAAAGCAGACACAGGAATGTTTTTGGGTTCGGGGCCGTGGTATCAGTTGGTGTTAGTTGCGTGTGAGGGGTACAAAGGGCACATAATATTAATCATACTTAAAAATGTGACAAAAGACATACCAGATGATTTGGAGAGTAGAAATAAGAATAGAAAATGCTATTATCCATAGTTCGAGTTCGTATTTACTGACACTCCTAACACTATATAAGTACCTATCAACTATCAATCAACTAGTACTGACGTAATAAGTTATAAAAATTATAAAAGAGTAACTGACATAAATTATTCGACTGGCGGCGTAACTTGACTACTGTCCGCGCGCGAATTCCGTGCACGGCTGAGGAATGTTAGGAATGTTGGGCGTCATGACAGAGTAGTGTCATTTCGTACGTACGGGCGCGACGCACACCCTCCCACTTCCTCGACCTCCGAATGCACGGAATTGGCGCGCGGACAGTACCTAGTTACCCTGTAAAAAAGTTACATGACTGAGGAAAAAAACCGTTTAATTTTTAAATTTAACATAGTCATAAAAAAAATAATGACATTATGTGCAATTTTTATAATATAAAGTACTTGTTTACGTTGAGATGACAAAAGCATCGTGCGTGTGTATACGGCCTATCTAAGAGGGATGGAATGTAAAATTTTCCAACATTTTTTGCAGCTGCTGAACTGAATTAACCACAAAGTTGGCCCATTAATAATTTTGTTTTCGTGTAGCCGAAGGCAGCTAATGTTTCAGGGCTTATTATTGGGAAATTTTGTAATGACTGTTAATATTACGACACGCCACGGTAGTGATCACGCGACCACGAATAAGGACGCGTTAAAGTTCAATGCACTTTGACAATTATTACTTAATTACGATAGTTTTAAAGAACAATTATTTACTTTTCGCCGTCTTGGTACCAGCATAAGACAATAAAAGTTTTAAACCAACGAAACCAGACTTGTACTATCAATATAAAAAAGGAACATAAAATTTTCAATGAGCACTAAAAAAAAGTTCATTTAATCCAACAAAAAAATAGTAAGTAATAATGACTATTTTTTTCTAATACCCAGGACAACAAATTTTTTTTAGGTAATCGCAAGAAGTCGATTATAGTTATTTTATATAGTAATTTGTGGGAATTACATTTTATTATTACCAAAGTTATGTAAAATACAGCTAGCACCTACCTGTACTGACAGCTAAACTTTAGTGTTAATGACTAAAAATTAGTTTTAAG
The DNA here is from genome assembly GCF_947568885.1 of Cydia strobilella. Classification (NCBI taxonomy): domain Eukaryota; kingdom Metazoa; phylum Arthropoda; class Insecta; order Lepidoptera; family Tortricidae; genus Cydia; species Cydia strobilella. Next base: position 8,696,521 of record NC_086052.1, read on the forward strand.
CCCGTTTACAAAACCGGTTGCATTTCTACCAAATTATTTCTTTCCGTGAAGATAATGTCATTGGAAAATACAAAAAAAAATTATTGTATAGTATAACACTGTTAAACAATATACTAATGAATTCTATCAATAATATTAATATTAGTAAAAGTATAGACTAACTACTAGTAACCACTAACTAACTAACTAGGTAACTAGGAGTAAAAAATATTTACGTGGTACTTACTGAAAAAGTGAAAGTGGAAACTTACTATACCCATTGTTATAAATAGATATTTTTATAACCCATGAATACATAAACTAGCCGCTATGTAAATAAACCCCCTAACTACACATCCGCACAATTCCCTAAAAAAGAGCTTTGGACGTGAATGCTTCAACGATGTTAAATCCAACAGATAAGAGGTACCTTCATCCCTTTCACGTCTCCTCACTAGCGACCATTTTTCATGTCTTTGTTGGAGCAATAGGTATAAGGGTACGTTGACGGGCGAACCCTCCGTTTGTTAAAGCGATTTAATATATTTTTCAAATTTTATAACGCCATTCAAAGCCGCATGTGCAGGGATTGTACCTGTGATGAAATTTAAATAATCTCAGCGGGCTTTTACGTGCAGTCACGGTATGATGGTATTACATAAAGATTTTAGGTCTTTTCTGCAACATATGCTGCATACCTCTTATTGGTCATGATAATTTTGCAATTTACGACACATTGCCTACTGCAAATATATGAGTGATTGAGACTAAGAAAAATAAAAAAGTAATCTATTGCACTTTCGGCCGAGTCATTACATAGCGTTTTTCACGACTCCTGTAAGGAAAATTATTATTTATTGTTTTTTTACGATTTAAGTATAATCGTTTCACGGGAGATGACAATTTCATATTCTTACCTACTTACTCAAAATTCAAAACAATCAACCTTGCAGTAGCTTTAATTTTTGTAGGTGTCATAGCAGCAATTATACTATTTTTAACCGACTTCAAGATTTCAAAAGGAGGAGGTTATCAATTCGGTTGTTTTTTTTTTTTTTTTTTTTTTAATGTTTGTTACTCCATAACTCCGTCATTTCTGGACCGATTTTGAAAATTCTTTTTTGATTGTAAGTATATACATACAGATTGGTCCCGTTTTGGTCAAAACGCAGTTCTGATGATGGGATCCATGAGGAATCGAGGGAACTCCTCAAATGTTAAAGGCATACATATAGTGATTTTAGTATTTTCATTAACAAATCAAGCATTTACATATAAAAAAGTGACATTTGATGAAGTGGAACTGCTGATGATGATCAGAACGGAACTCTTCAATGACGCATAGTTCACGTTTGGCGATTTGTCCTCTTCGTTATGATTGGTAAGCAAGTTAGGTTTTCAAGACACATTTTTGTCAAGCTCGAGTTCTGATGATGGGATCCATGAGGAATCGAGGGAACTCCTCAAATGTGAAAGGCATAAATATAGTGATTTTTGTATTTTCATCAACAAATCCAGCATTTCCATTTTAAAAAGTGACATTTGATGAAGTGCAGCTGCTGATGATGATCAGAAATATCAGAATGGAATTCTTTAACGACGCATAGTTCACGTTTGGCGATTAGTCCTCTTCGTTATGATTGGTAAGCAAGTTAGGTTTTCAAGACACATTTTTGTCAAGCTCGAGTTCTGATGATGGGATCCATGAGGAATCGAGGGAACTCCTCAAATGAGAAAGGCATACATATAGTGATTTTTGTATTTTCATCAACAAATCCAGCTTTTACATAAAAAAGTGACATTTGATGAAGTGGAACTGCTGATGATGATCAGAATGGAACTCTTCAACGACACATAGTTCACGTTTGGCGATTTATTCTCTTCGTTATGGACCCAACCCCAAACTTGGACCTGGACTTTTTTTTGAACTGCGATCCTCACAGAACCGAAGAAAGTGGGTCAGGTTAGAACTGTGACCCTTACATAAACGAAATGCTATCTGAACATTGGGTTAGTTAGGTTAGAACTATGACCCTTATAGAAACGTAATGCTACTAGAAACGTGGGTGGTTTTACCTCATTTTAGTTAGGCAAAAGATGCTGTCTTTTTCATTTCATTGTCTGGAGTGCACCATCAACAATAAGTAACCTTTCAACGGCATCCCCCATTGAAGTCGGTTTTTTTTCTTAAAAATTATTTATGAACTATTAGTTTTGACAAGTAAGCCAAGACATTATAATGGTATCGACTCCACAAATTATAAATATTACGACCATTATCGTAACATCACGCTATTTGTATTTTTTTTTAATAGCTAAAGGTATTTTCCTACTAACGCTTAAAAGTGCCTTACATAATGAGCTTCTTATATTTAAAAGTACAAAAACCTTTCTTATTTTTAAAAGGATTTTACTATGAACCTAATGAACTTGGTGCGCTGAGCATTAGTTGAGGTGTAGGTGTAGATACAACTAAGTGGTAGCACTGTGTAGTCAAGATTCCAGACCATCTGTTGCCACATTTTCGAGCAGTGGCATGAAAAACATATATTTCTACTACGTAGTGTTTCTAACTCTAATAAGATTTTACTCTCGCGACTCTGGTGCCTTTATCTGATTTATATTAACGGCCTCCTAGTTTATTTAGTAAATGTATCTACCTTTACTATGTTTGGTAAGTAAACTTTACTAAACATGTTTTTTTTTGTATTCCTTGAACTACTAACTTTAGTAAACCTACTAAAGCCAAGGGATAAACTAAAAAAAAAGTTAGCAGCTTTCCAGTTAGGGACTATTGACACTTTTCCTGTGAACGACAGTTGCAGGTAACCTCAAACAACGATGTCATGTTACGTGAAATACGAAAGTACCTATACACTGACTAAAACAAAACTAACGATACCTACAAGTTTCCGTTCTTAGCATTATCTATGTCAGCAACATACAACTTGTACACAAATCACACTGGCACCAATTATTTATCGGTCGATCTTTTAAAGTTTTTTCTAACACGCTAAGGCAACATTAAAGTTTGTAAATTTTGTAATGCATTTATACCGTTTTTGCTGTAGCATGATTGACAACTACTTTACTAGGAGGGAAAAAGGGCTATTTTCGAATGGCTATTGAATCGTGTTACAATGAAATGCGTTCAGGTGGCGCGGTCGCGTGCTGAAGGCCTTTTTAAGTGCAACGTCATTTTACGGGTTCGTTGTGAGTGCTAAGTGTAAGCAATTTGCCTGAGAAAATAAGTGGCGTCTTGACTTGGTGAAGGATGTTTTGCAGTAGTTTTATTGCAAATCCTACCTATTTAACCTACCACCCTAGTTTCACTCAATTAATTATCAGATAGTTGTTATTGTATTGTTAAACATGAACAGTACAAAGAACACGATTTAAGAAAAAAAAAATAGACGTCCAATCTCTGTTTCAATACTTGCACCATTCACTAATCCGGGGTTAACCGGTTAAACCTGGAGTTACCATGCTTACCAGTACAATTTAATACTAGGTTAACAATTTAACCGGTTAACCCCGGGTTAGTGGGATGATGCAGGTGGCGCTAAGAGGAAAATTTAACTTTTTTTTATCAGCCTAACTTGCAAATGCCGTCCTTTTAAAGTTTCCAATTAAATTAATTTCCAACGGATGAAGTCCTTTGTGCCGCATTTTTTAAATAGCTTGTCTCTGAATATTGACAAAATCATTTTTTGCTACAGATACAACATCGGCATACAAATAATAATTTTATTTTCAACGACGTAATTTCAAAACACATATATATATAGTAGGTATAAAGAATATACATATTGTGATTAAATACAGTTAGTGCAGCAGAAGTTATGTTCCTGCCCCAATACGTTTAAAAAAACTATTAAATCTTATGTAAGGTTGCTAAAATATTAAAAGTATGTAGGTATTGTGTTTGTATAGTTGGTCAAACCAATTTGTCAGTCAGTAACAACCAGGAAAATCATATTCATCCCTTTCTTTTGGGCGCTAGTACTAGTGTAAGACAAAGATGGTATGATTCTCTCTGTCTATGTTTGAAATGAGACAGACCTTTGACAAACTATAGTAAGGTATGATGGACGTGGCACCAATAATGAGACGTAAACCACAAATCATGTAAAGTAAGCATTAAACATCAGTTTTTCAACACTGGCAACATTTTACTATAAACAATAGTCAAAGAGCTACTTAAGTATGACGTTTCGTTAATTTCTGCCTGTTTTAGAAAAAACGGCACTAAGACTGTCGATAACTGGAGTAAAAAATCATAGTTTTAATTTGTTAATCACATTACGTTCAAACTATTTCTTTTTCTTCTTTACGTGCCATCTCCGTCCAGGAGGTCGGCGACCATATGTCTATATGTCTCTCTATGTTCAGTCATGCGAATTAGTCTATCTATGCTCTTCACTTTTAACCAGTCTCTTATATTTCCAGTCCATGATGTGCGCCTTTTACCGCTACCACGCTTCCCTTAAATTTTTCCTTCAATTATTAATTTCAGTAAATTGTATTTATTGTTTCTATATATATGTCCAAAATATGCTGTTTTCCTTTTCTTAATTTCAAACTATTTGCCTTTCATTAAACGTTTTAAAAGACTCAACTTGTAACGCACAAAGCGGTAAAAAATTTACAGTACAGGTATCAGCGAAATATCAAAAATACTCCAAATTTTTATGATTGGTGCCGTTGCCCGCTTAAAGGGCTACAGTATGTAATACTACAGTATACACTCACCATCAGCTAAGCCGCACGCTTATTTCTGGAAACGATGTATGCACCTATATAATAATAATAAAAAATAATAAAACCTTACAGATCAAACACTTCTCGCCATTGATAGTAACTCCGAAGCCTTGAAATTAGAGCAGTGGAAGCAAAAGTTACTACATGGCCGACATCCTCAGGATCTATCTCAATCACACATTGACCCGATAGCCTCAAACAAATGGTTAAAACTAGGATCACTGTTTCCTGAAACAAAAGGTTTTATTATAGCAATTCAAGATCAAGTCATCAATACTAGAAACTATCGGAAATATATAATTAAAGACCCTAGAATATCAGATGACAGATGCCGAAAATGCCACAACCAACCAGAAACTATCCAACATATCACCGGCGCATGCTCTAACCTTGCACAAACAGATTACACACATCGACATAACCAGATAGCAAACATCATACACCAATACCTAGCTATTAAGCACAAACTTATACCTGAAAACAATACACCCTACTACAAATATAACCCTAGCCCTATATTGGAGAATAATAGCCACAAAATGTATTTTGACCGTGCCATACTTACTGATAGAACTATACACTACAACCGTCCAGACATTTCCTTGACAGATAAAATGAACAAAATAACTTACCTTATTGATATTGCCGTCCCCAACACTCACAATCTACAGAAAACAATAACCGAAAAAATACATAAATATACCGACCTTAAAGACGAAATCACTAGGATCTGGAACCAAGAAAAAGTCTACATCGTCCCCATAGTCTTGTCAACGACCGGCGTCATCCCCAAACATCTCCACCATAGTCTGAAGCTCATTGATCTGAAACAAAACACCTACATGTAGCTGCATAAAGCTGCGATACTAAATACATGCAGAATCGTTAGAAAGTTTTTGCAACAAGATGAAGCCAGAACCGAATAAGCTGAATAACCTATTTTTAAAATGTATATCTTTGACTTTATGTCATCTACTTGGCTTAGGCCCGTAGCTGGCATTAACTACCAGCTTATGCTGAGATATAAAAAACCCCTGAAAATAATAATAATAATATATAAAAAAATAACATATAATATAAACTGACATGGACCCCGAAATTTTTCGGACAAATCATATTAAAATAAATTCGAGTATTTACCCTAGTATTTAATAGAGACTGTACTCATAAAATCTGGAAGGAACATCGAACGTGACTGCGATATGCCGCTGTTTAATTATGAAAAGGACGGACGAGATTTTAATGAAAGATCAGGTTTTTCAATTATCCTCATCGCAGTTCTTTCGCCAAGTTTTTACGTCAGATTTTTATCAACCGTGCAGTTTTATGAGCGAATTCAGCTTTCGAAAGATGTTTACTTACAACAAGAAGGCAGAGATAAGTCTTATTTTCATCAATATTGTTGTCAATGTGAATTAGATTTTTACTGAATGGTTTGCTTGGCAAGACAAATATTTATATGCGATTTTATTACTTATTAAATTCAATAGATGGACAACTTCAGCTTTAAATAAGGGCCTGTTTACACATTGATTAGTGTTTAGTGCCAGTTCATACATTTGCCACTAAATGCAAGTAGCACTAAACACTAATCAATGTGTAAACAGGTCCTTAAGTAGAAGTTGTAGTAAAACACTTTACAAAAAGAAACATAACATTAAACAGGAACAAGAAAACAGGAAAAAAACATTTCATTTTTACAAATTATAATCTTAAATGAAATGGATAGACGAAAATGAAAGTATTATTCTTATTAAATCTCAACAACAATGTTAATTCCCCATCTTCTCAAGAATCTCAAGATAACACAATAATACTCAGTGTTGCTGTACTATCTCTGGTTTCCACCCAATTGTCAAGAGACTACCCCAAATCAACCTGGTAACCTGCGGTAATTCTTACAGCCGTATTTAACCTCGTCGAGTGTTTAAAAGGCACTTAAAATGGTAAACAAGAACAAATGCCAGCATCAAAGTAACCCGACAACACTGGCATTATTGGATTTATTTCATATTCAAGACTCAAAAGTAAGAGATAAAAACAAAGGTATTTTGGGTGTTACAGGATATTTGTCTTACTTGTCTTTTAATTTCAAGTAACCTTTGTCTGTTATGAGGTCACTTGAAAGATATTAGGCAATACTATCACCATTTAAGGTGTTATCAACTAGGGTGCGTTGGGGTAAGATTGAAGGGTTTTTTTATTAGCATTACGGGCGACTTTTCATCTTACCCCTTATAAAAAACCCTTCAATCTTACCCCAACGCACCCTATGCTTAGAAGCCGTAAGCATTGCTTAGATACGACTAGCGGCACTATTAAATCTTTAAGGCAACATTACTTTAATAAAGTGTTTAGGATGTACTTACGACGGGTTTTATTTACAATTTCTTTATTAAATTTAAATACCCAGATTTTTGTTGGAGCATTCCATGAAAACGGTAAGTTTTTAATTAAGTCCTTTTCAACAAAATCAATTAATTAAGCCTTTCATTCATTCATTCATTTATTTATTGCAATCATGTTCATTACATACAGGTGGTAAATAAAATATAGTCAGCCTTGCCTACGTATACGTAAAAGTAGGTTATAAAGTTTTTTATAAACACAAGCGGCTTTAAGATAATACTAATAATACACGAGAAAAAGATAAGCTAAATTAGCACCAGGCTTGGAAAGTAAATAAAAAACTAGTGCAAATGTCGATTACGTAACGGTGGAATGCTCCTCTTGTATTTTGGATCGATTTCTTAATAAAAATCCGCTAGACCGCATTTACGGGTAGGTAAGTACTTCAATATTTTATGTTGAAACAGTCCAATGGCCAATTACAGCACCCAATTCTAGATATTTGAGTTTAGATAGGTCTTCTAGCTAGGTACAAGTGCCTAAGTTCGATGGGCAAAAATTATTATGGAGAAATATTATTAAAAATTCTCGAAGTTCGATTTCTAACAATAGTTAAGTAAGCAATTTACAATTATAGGTAACTATTGTTAGAAATCAAGCGTGTTAATCGTTTCAATTTAAATTAACGCCAATACTTAAAATTTAGGGGGTTAGACGAAAAAAAAACTGCCTAAGCACATGGTTAAACGAATCTTGCATTTTTTTGAGTTATTAAAAGGAGAGGATTTGTTTTTTTTTTTAAAGGACAGTATAATATACCAGGTGTTTCCTGTAACAGGAGCAATAAATTAAGCTGTAGGCTGTACTCCTCAAACTGACCAACATTTATTCAGCGACTTTTAAAAATAACTTGTGTTTTGACTTTTATTACACTTTAAAGTTTATTCTAAGACGCAATGTATTGCAAAATTTGTTATGTTTAAAGGGTGACAAGCAACGTCAAATACACAGATGGCAGCGTACATTGAAAATAATATTTAATTAGTATGAAAACGGTATAATAAAAAAAAATCATAATTTTAAAAAGTTGCTGAACAAATGTTGGTCAGTTTGAGGCGTACAGCCTCCAGTTTAATTTATTACTCCTGTTACAGGAAACACCGTGTATAGCCTTTATTAACGTACAAATTTCGTGTTAAAACTTTTAACAGCATTGCTTTTAACTTAAAAGCAATGCTTAAGTTTACCTTATTAAAACTTAGCAATTCCTCTAATTACCTACAAAATGAAAAAAAAACTTTGAACAAAAGTCCACAAGTATTTTAATTTTGCGAACGTATCTTGTAATTATTTGAATTTGAATGGAGTCTTAATTAATAATGAAATGAATTAAACCTTTTAGCTTCCAAATTAAATCTTTTCAAATTAAAATGCAAAAAATTCAATTAAGGGGACCTTAAGTAAAACGGAAGGACTCCAATTAAAACTATGTCTTCGTTGAAAAACTGGCAAAAGGTAAAGAGGATAGACAGTCGAGCACTGAAAAGCACTTTACTGCGGGTTAAATTAAGGTTTCAGAGGTTTGAAATATCGTCAAATTAAAACGAATTCGGAATAGAAAAAAATAAACACGGAGGCCAGCGAAAAACACCCTTCAGTTGATGAAAAACTCTTTAGCAAAATGTATTTAATGATTACAGAAAATCTTTTTGAACTGTTTCGTTCCTCAAAGTCTGATATATAACCAAGCTTTGGATGCTAGGCAATACATACAGTGTGTCTATCTAGTTGTATGTTAACTAAAAAGAATAATTCAAGTTTGTTTTTCCAATCCAGTGACATCAATTTGGAGTTAATATCCATCAACTGAATAAATACGTGTTTACGCCATGTTTTTTGCACTGGACTTGCCTCAAATGTGTATAAGGCTGGAATAAAGTGTCAATAAATCTCTTTTAGTGGCGTGGTGCCGGTGTTTCTAGGCCATAAACACGACGGGACGGCGGTCAGCAAACAATGTGGTTCGTGTGAAGAAGCGCCATCCATTGTGTTGGCAAAAACTGCTAACGCCCAGTGGCCGGTGCTTATTGTAAGTAGATACTGGCTGGCTAGCTAGGTTTACCTATGATTGCGCTAGTTTTTGTGTCGCTTTGCATGCTGTAAGTAAGCAAATAAAAAAAATTAATCAGGGAATTTAATTAATTGCTAATTAAAGATGATGGTTCAAATAAAGTAACAAGCTGCTGTTTTTTACAATAATATATCTATATTCTGCCTCCCTTATTTTGCTCACAAGTGCATGCCGAATAACGCACAATTTAGAGTTCTATATCCTGCCTACCCAGTACAATAAGTTTTTTTTTGTTATTTTTTTTAGAAACATTAAAAAAAATTAACGTTCTCCCGTAAAATTCACAAATGTCGCTTATTTTTTGCTTTGATTGTGTGACGTACAACCCGGTCACAATATCTGTGCACCTGACCTCGTGACGTCATATCGGCGGTCTGGGTACGGTGTGAAAAAAAGTTTTTTCGAGAAATGTGGAGGTGTAGCGGCAACGAAGATGCTAACCGTACTGTCGCACCGGGGAGTGCGCGGAGAGGTGACAGGGGAAGCGGGAGAGGCGCCACATTCCAGCGAGGTGCACAGATATTGTGACCGGGTTGTACAAAAAAAACGACCAAGTGCGAGTCGGACTCGTGCACGAAGGGTTCCGTACCATTACGCAAAAAATGGCAAACAAATCACGTTTGTTGTATGGGAGCCCCATTTAAATATTTCTTTTATTCTGTTTTTAGTATTTGTTGTTATAGCGGCGAGAGAAATACATCATCTGTGACCAGCAACGGCGGAGTTTAATGGCGGAGTATTGATACTTAATTACTTATTGAAATTGTGGACCATAATTGCGGTACTGGACTATAGTTGGAAGGTTTTACGGTACATAATGTAATGACGAAGCTCATTTGCTGAACAAAGTAAGTAAACGTTTTCCGCGCAAGTAACGACAAAAGTAACTAGAACCATATTCGGAAATGAAAATTCAATACAACGCCTATTCAATCGTTCAAAGAATTATAGTTGTGGTGAGAATAATATTTACAACCGTGTTACTTTTATAAAAACAAAGACATCAGCCGGGCTAGCACGTGATTGGCGCAAGACTATCTCGCCGCGACATAGACTACCCTACCCGTCCCTTTTTAATTCATACAGTTAGTATAAAACGGGTAGTCTATCTCGCGGCGAGATACTGTCGCGCCAATCTTGTGCTCGGCCTACTGTAGTTTTCAATTGCTCTTAAAAAAAGACAACGGAAATAAAACAGTTTGTCAAAAAACTCAGCTAAACTATTTCAATGACCGAGAAGAAGAAGATAAGATGAAACTTATGAACATTCATTTATTGCGTTCACATTTATTATCAAGATATCAAGTAACTATAAGGCCCATAGATCACCACCTTATTAAGAAAAAAAAACCCCCGCCGCGTTTGTCTGTTTGTGTGTATGTATGTTCGAGATAAACTCAAAAACTACAGAGCGGATTTTCATGCAGTTTTCACGTATCAATAGAGTGATTTATGACGAAGGTTTAGGTGTATAATTTGTTAAAGTTTTGTGTAACCCGCGCGAAGCTGGGCACGGGTCGCTAGTACAAACAATTAATAACATACAATTAAACAAAAATAACAATGCAATTTTCGATATAATTTTAACATGTGAAATGCACATGCAAGAATAAAGACCCTGGGGTATTGCAAAAACTCGATTAAAACTTGGGCTAATACCAGCTCGTACGCGTAACATAAGAAACTCGCTCAGCTCTGTCTCTTTGTTTGCTTTGGTTCTGGTTTTCGAGTATTCGGCAATTATCTGGTTTTGTGGGATTTCAGTTATAGGTTAAAGTTTATTCGAAACTCTAAGGATAAACGTATGCTGAGACGCAGGCGACGCAGTTCACGCAGCGCAGCGCAGCGCAGAGCATATTTTGTAAAGTATGGAACGTCCTTGCGCTGCAGCGTGCGCAGCTAAAGGACGTTCTATACTTTACAAAATCTGCTCTGCACTGTGCTGCGTGAAACTGCCTAACACGCTAAACAGTGAAATTGCCTGCGTCAACGCTGCAGCAGCATCTTAAGAGGAAAGGGGCCGACCGCTTTTCCATAAAAACGTAGTCTTCATTTTTCCTCTCTATATACTGACATTATGGAAAATATTTTTATATACTTAATTTGATGTTTGTTAACCCTATGGTTATATGCCACTTCGTTTGACTGTTTTTGTTTTTTTTATTGTTATATGATAAGAATTAGGAGTGAAAAACAATTTCCATGCAATTTTTTAAATGCTCCTTTTCAACAATATTAGCCAGAGAGGAAAATAGGGACTACATTTGTATGAAAATGTTTTCGCGCGGTCGTCCAGTTTCTTCAGTCTTAGTATTCCCAATCACACCATCTTTATTGAAAATGAGAAATATTCTATATTTCTGCGAAATATTTTACATCTACGAAGTCTGACAACATTAGTCTCTTAGGACAACTCCCAAAGATTTCGAAAGACATTAATGGCGTCCTACTTATAGAATTTTGTACAAGACGGTCTAGGATGGGGAAAACTTGCGTCGCCAAGACCTCTCCGAAGACCAAAGTTACCAGAACTTTACAAATGACACCAACGAGACCTCGATAATTCACAGGCTACTCTCAAATTTAAAACTTCTTTTGAATTTTATCAACATGGGAGAATGCGGTGGGTTTTATAAAAGTCTAGAAAAACATACACCAAGAACACTTTTTTTTATCTGTTTTGATAACTTATAAATATACATTATATTTTTAGGGTTCCGTACCCAAAGGGTAAAAACGGGACCCTATTACTAAGACTCCACTCTCCGTCTGTCTCTCCGTCCGTCTGTCCGTCTGTCTGTCACCAGGCTGTATCTCATGGACCGTGATAGCTAGACAGTTAAATTTTTTACAGATGATGTATTTCTGTTGCCGCTATAACAACAAATACTAAAAAGTACGGAACCATCGGTGGGCGACTCCGACTCGCACATGTCCGGTTTTTATATTTACTCACTTACTATATGTGAGATAAATACTCTCTTTTAAAAGTGTGTCATATCACAGAGAAACAACTAAGCTTTTTGCTCACTTCATTCTTACATAGATAAAAAATAAGTTTTAAGCTAACTTTGACATATATTGTATAGGCTGAATTATTATTATTATTTTCTTAATATTATTATTATTTATTACTAAGCTTAGCTCACTATAGTGAGCACTCACCTATCACTCTATGGTCATGTCAATACACAAATCAAAAAATTTGAGTTAAGCTACTTGAGTTTAGACAGTATTGATTATGAATAAAAACTTCAGCATTTTTACGGCCACACCAAGACGTGTGTTAAGGTGACTGTCCATTTGTAACTGCCGCTGCACTGCAGTTGCGACGTTACGCGGTGCCGCACTACTGTAGCAGCACGACTGCGGCTGTTGCGGCGTGCAGTCGCGACAGCGTTCGTTGATGGCTTGTCAATTTCAAGTCATATAATGTCAGACGTACAAATAAAATACTAATTTACTTTTGTATTTTTTACGTGAAGAAGCGAGTGACGATAATGCTACATGCTACATGAAAAAGAAGACCAGTTTGCCTTTCTACAATAGTCAGAGGCCGACGAAGGCAGCTACGCAATATTAATAAAAAATCTGATATTTAATGGTGATCCTTTATTCAGATAATATTGCCGATTAAATGAAAAGCAATTCAACATTGAATGAGACTTAATAATTGACGAAATACAATCAAATTACTCAAATAAAATTAATGCAGAGGAAAAATTATTCTTAACATTAAGGTAAGTAAGTTCACAATGTGAAATTTTCTTCCCCATCCTCTTGCCTAAATGCGTGACCACCAGGTGACCACCGCACACAACAATCCGATGCGATAAATAAAATTATTTGTAAGAGCTATAAGTAATTGCGCAATTTACACTTCATATTGTCAAGTTTCCTATTTGAAACTGAAACACAAATTAAAATCCCTCTTGTGTTGCAGGTGTCCATGGGCGGCACGGCACTCTTTATGATATGACCGTGCATCCATATAAAACTTGACGGGCGAGACAAGAAATCCTTTATGAAGAAAGCTATTGCCCTCACCTTGGCCGATAGAAAGAACTTCAAATAAATTAATTTGAATAATAAATGGTTTCCTCGTGTTGGTGTGATGAAAAATGGCGTGTTGCACTGTAACAAAGTTTGTTTAACCCATGTTTAACATGTTGAACATATAATGTATACACTTTTTTGGGAAACAAGTTTTTCCTAAATTAATAAAAAAGTAAAAAATAAGACTGTTTTATTTTTCACAACTCTTTATTAACTTTAGTTTTGTCCGCCATGATCATGATATCAGCAGCTTGAACCTTGAACTGCAACTTGTACCTGGAAATTAGAAATTATCTTTTCAGTTTCATCAAATAAGTTACATACTCGTATATGTATGTCTGTTTATTAAATTTAACTTCAAAGCAGTAAAACGGAGCTAGTAGGGCACAAGCTGTGTTAAACGGTTTGTCTTTAGATATTCTGGCCACATCATCACAGAAAATAAATAGGTAATAGTGATCCGACCACAAAAATGGACTTATAAATATTCGTAGTAAAATAATATTAATTTTATACTTACATCGACGTGATCCTCACAGCAATAATGTGGTAACAACTTGAAGTATTCCATTCCACATTTACTTCACGACAACACCGTCTTTCACGTAGGTCTTCGCGGACTATTATTTTTGTAAATCATTCCCACGAATGGGAACAACGTTTTTGATATATTAAGCAATCAGAATCTACTGTTTAGGGTGGTTTAGGTATCAAAATTATAAATCAAATCGTAAAAAACTAGCGGTTTAACTGAAAATTTTCATTATGACAATTGATGACAATGACAACTTTGACGTGAGTGACGGATTTATTTACTATGGTTCGATAACTTTTATTATACGATGACTTTATTATATTCAGCCTCGCGAGAAGGTCAAACTAAGGTCATCAGTATATTTGTTGAAATATCTTCAATCTTCGATTATTATATCGCAGCAAATGTCGCAAACTGTTTAAAAACCTCATATCTCGAAATGGTTTTCAAAATAGAACATTTAAAAAAAATGAACAATCCTAATTGTGCATGCATACAACTAGCGCGGTGCGTGTTGTACACAATTATTGTGTACAACACACACGTTTCCTAACTGGCTCTGTGATATGGCTCAATATAGATTAGCAAAAAAGTTTACAGTAGGGACAGTCGCCATCAGATATATCGGAGCGACCGAGGTGCTAAAAATATCTGAACACTAGCGCCTTGACAATAAAGGTGTGTTCAGATATTTGTGAGCTCCTGGGCCGACCCGATATATCTGCGATATATGGCGACTGTACCATCGGGGTTGTATATCCTTGGGTGTAATAAGCTCCTTATTAGAACGTAGTGGTTATATCCTCTTTGCTTAGAACTACTCATATCTGTGACCCAAAGACGTTTCAGTGCAGGTGACAGATTTGACGTGCGGTCTGCAGCCGCAGTTGCAATAATACACTAAATACGCAAAAATGGCCATGCTACGTGCAGTCGGCCTTGTTATTAATTTTACTATGGAAATTGACAATAACACCGACGTGTCGGAGCAGTAGTGCAGCTGCGGTTGGGAAAACGTTAAAATCACCATATTACGTGCAGTCGATATCGTCATTCATTTTACTATGGAAATTGACAATAACACCGACGCGTTCAGGCCGCTGCAGTAGTGTCGGAGCAGTAACGCAGCTGCGGTTGAAAATGGACAGTCACCTTTAAAAGGACCACGACGTTTTATTGCCTACCTGAATTCCAAATTCATCTGTTCAGTTCAGGCATATTTTATTTCACACGAATTACAAATCGTGCTTGTTGCCCATGGTATAGTAGAGTATTCAAGTGGACCTAGATACGGTAAGTAAAACATTCCTTACAATGTATAGAATCCTTATTTTTTATTTATAATTACAATACATTAATTATTTACAAGTATGTACTATTTAATAAGAAAGCTTACACCAAAAACGTAGGCGATGTGCAATATTAAACAAAGAGTATGTGCAATGTACGACACAAAACGACAAACAAGTGTTAAATATTATCAACTTCGGACATTAAATTATATGTACCATTTCTAAACCTAAAGCAATATTGCTTGAAACGTCTACAATGTCGTTACCTACCGCGACACCAGTCTAGAATTTCGAAACCACTACAACCCACATCACCTTGTACCTGATTCCAAGTGTCATCGGTGCCTGCTATAATGTTAGTTGCAGTGTGTCCGTTCCGAGGGCCCTGTATCGCCGGAGTGCCTTGTCCGTGAAGTTGACAAATGCCTCGGGCATAGGTGTTTGGCGACACGCTACTCGAGACGAGGGCTTGTGGCCTTTAAGTATATGTTTCCTGACCCCCAGACATTGGTGAATATAATCGCCTTTGACATTTCGGTTCGAAAATCCTAGTATGAATGTATAAAGTTACCCAGTCACATGATAATAAATCTTAAAATGTAATTTAAAATTTCCGAGTAGGTATACCGGGTGTCCGGTAATTAATAGGTAACCTTCTAGCCATCGACAGGGCACCTTAGGCTGAGATAATCGAACTTTTTTTTTTAAATAGCCAGTATAACTACTAAAGTTCTATTATCTCGAAAACCACGAAACTTTTACCAGACCTAGTCCTAAGTCCATTTTCTGGAACAGCCTAAGGTTCCCTCTGCCCTACCGGTGGTTAGAATTTTACCGATTAATTACCGGGTACCCTGTATACGATATGGTATAAAATTTTAATACTTAAATCTATTACAGAAAAAAACACTAAATCAAAGGTACAAATTACCTCCAAATATGTATACTTACAGATAGAACACAACGCTACGTTACGAGTGTTACGACGCGACGACGCGTGTCTGCATAGTTTAAAATGAAATATTTTTCAAAAATAATCATTAGTTAGTCTAATATTCCTAATTTAATATTTTTTTTGTATTATTTTTTCAATGCATCACTGGACTGTAAAGTATTTAGCAAGCCATGCCGATCCAGGGGGCTTTAGTAATTTAAAAACCGAGAATTACAAAAATTAATAAATGCTGACAAAACCAAGCTTGAACAAAATAATCAGAAGGAATCTCAAGGCGAAAGGGACGCCTGATTTGTCAAAGGATTTACTAGCAATATTTTTTCACCAAGCAGCCCCTTACAAATTTGTTATGCAAATGCAAAGCCTTACACTTCCTTAATTATTTCGAAAGCCTTTGCCAACCCGATGTCTTTGTAATATTTTATTTACGACATCATTTAAAATGGCGTCTTGCTTAAGTTAATTTTGTTGGCGCCATAGGAAATCATCATAATATACTCTTAAGGGTCTACCAACATACAAGCCTGTACTGTATTATATTACAACCAAAATAATAAATAATACAACAAGAGTATTAAATAATGACATGTACAGAATATGTACATTGTACAGGGTTGTAGTTATTATTTACAACGACGGGACTTAATCGCGTAAAATAAGTATTAAACCCACCTCCGACGTTTCGAGGACGGCGTTGTCCCCGTGGTCTCGGAGAAGACTGGCTAAAGTTGACATCAACATCTTCTAGGCGCGCGAGTTTTTCGAACTACCCGCACTTGGTCTTGTTTATTAACTTGAACGTTTTGCGCACTAGGGATGTTACCGGGTCGACACACAACACTCACAATATTCGTTTTTTCAGCTTTCGATATTTGGTTTCGCTTACACTTACTAATGACTGGGTTCCATGTGGATGAGATCTTAAAACCTTCGTCTCGATTGAAATTTCTATGTTTCTTGATTTCAATGGCTTCACGGATTTTTCTACTATAAAACCCACGATCTGTAGAAAGTATTCTAGGGTTGTGAAGCTCAATCCAGTGGTTTGGCCCTGACTCTAGTAAATGCTCAGCAACAGCAGACTTGTTCACCTGACGGTTCTTGACAGCTGCGATATGTTCCTTAACTCGCTCCGCAATGGTTCGTTTCGTGAAGAGCGAGCATTTTTACCTTATGTGAAAGGAATAACGGATAAGGTTGGCACAGTACTTGAGAGGTACTCTATAAAAACGGTATACACTCCTTTATCCAAAATTGCAGGAAACCTGAGGTCACCGAAGGACGTTATCCCGTTCCAGTCACCTGGCGTTTATAAGATCGATTGCAGTTGTGGTAGTTCCTACATCGGGGAAACGAAACGTACCATTGCGGAGCGAGTTAAGGAACATATCGCAGCTGTCAAGAACCGTCAGGTGAACAAGTCTGCTGTTGCTGAGCATTTACTAGAGTCAGGGCCAAACCACTGGATTGAGCTTTACAACCCTAGAATACTTTCTACAGATCGTGGGTTTTATAGTAGAAAAATCCGTGAAGCCATTGAAATCAAGAAACATAGAAATTTCAATCGAGACGAAGGTTTTAAGATCTCATCCACATGGAACCCAGTCATTAGTAAGTGTAAGCGAAACCAAATATCGAAAGTTGAAAAATCGAATATTGTGAGTGTTGTGTGTCGACCCGGTAACATCCCTAGTGCGCAAAACGTTCAAGTTAATAAACAAGACCAAGTGCGGGTAGTTCGAAAAACTCGCGCGCCTAGAAGATGTTGATGTCAACTTTAGTCAGTCTTCTCCGAGACCACGGGGACAACGCCGTCCTCGAAACATCGGAGGTGGGTTTAATACTTATTTTACGCGATTAAGTCCCGTCGTTGTAAATAATAATGAGTAAAAATCGTGAAAGTTTAAATCAGGGTTGTAGTTTTAGATTTTTTTATTTGATTAGAGTAGAGATTAGACTAGAGGTTGAGTATGTAATAAAATAAAATATTATATTATACCTAAGACTATATGATATTCGTAACATTAACTTAAACATATAAAGCAAGCGGATTTCTTACATATAACTACATTATTTCTTAAGATTTTGTTTATAAGTTGATATCAGATATAATTCGATTCTTGTTTTGTAAACTGTTTGTAAATATTAATGGAAATAAATAAATATTTAAACATTAAAGTAACAAAACTAAACCGATATCTTCTTGCTGACAAATTGACAAATCAGAAAGGGCAGTAACTTTTTAAATTATGGCTATCCACTGTAAAAAAAGGTTCCAGAGCAGAGATCTGATGCATCACGACTTTCGACGTTATCTCGCTGAAGACAAATCAAGTAGAATCTAAGGATTACTCACACGCAAACGAAACATTTTATCGCTCAAAAAGTTTTCTCCCAAAGATATCTTAAGCCACCAATCTTTGTAGAAAGAAAGTCGGCTTAAACTTCTACTTTCTAAGGCTTTAATAATAGGTCCCTTTTCTTTTTTGTCGGTATTGGGCCGCTAGGTTCGACCGCAGGCTGTATTAATATTAATCTCGCTACTTACTGGCGATTTTGGGTATGCTAAGTTATTTTAACCAGTATTTATTCTGCAAATATGCTAGCCTGGATAAACGCTAGAAATAAGATTTTTTTTCTTTTTATCTGGGATAATTACTACATAATTATTTACCCAATTGTTTTCTTAGTTTTTTCTTTCTCTTTCGTATTATCGTGCCCAAGAAACTCACATACTTAAAACTTTGTATTAATGTTGTATTAGTTTTAGACTCACTGCTTATACCGTTCTTGACACCCATACTTTGTTATTTTGACTTGTTTTTTTTTATTCTTCTTCTTAAGTTAGACATTTTATAATATGAATATAAAAGTAAAATACAAAAACACTTACAAAACAATCAAAAATACATATAAACACATTATAAGAACCCTAACCTACGCTGCCGCCAGCAGTGGGGCAAGGCCCAATGAGTTTTTTATTATTATTAGCCTATTTGTGTGTTCCACTGCTGGGAAAAGGCCTCCCCTCTCCTTTTCCAATCCTCCTTGTGCTGAGCAAGATCCCGCCAATCCCGCTGAAACGCGTTCAAGTCGTCCCGCCATCTCCTTCTCTGCCTCTGTTACGACTACTCTGGGGATGCCAGGTTGATTTGAGATATTATAAAAAAAGGGTGCATTACATTTGTTATAATTACTTTTCATATATTTTAGTTTGGTATATCGTTACTTTGAATAACGTAATAAATGGCATACTACCGTAATACCTAATTAACGGTACACATAATGTAATTATTGGTATAATGGTCATAAGGCATATTTACACTTTGTCTAATATATATTGCCATAATTATTACATACTCTAAGACATATTATTTGTTGTAACAAGTGATATCACATAATTATTTGTGTGACATAATAGTTGCATGACATAAATTGGTTAGGTTAGGTTGAAACTGCGAGTCCGCACAAACGAATAACTACCTAGCAAAAGGAGGGTTAGGTTAGAACTTTGACACCCCGTAGAATGAAATACCTAGGAAAAGTGGTTTAGGTTAGGTTTGAACTCCGGCACCCACAGAGTCGAAATCCGTGAATAATTTGGTTAGGTTAGGTTAGAATTGAGACCTCCCTAGAAAAAAACAGCTAGCAAAAGAAGTGGGATAGCATAAAACACTAGAAATTCAAATTTTTATTTAAAAATAATGCAGCATGCATAAAACAATAAATAAAAAATAATAATGAACACATTTCTTAGTTTGTTCTGAGATGAAGATTGGATGCAATTGCTCTTAAGAACACTGCTTCGGTATATTCAGTTTTATTATTTAAAATGCACTAGTGCAATCCTGCTATTCTTTTTCGTCAAGCGTGTTTACATTAGGATAATTTGTATTTAATTGTAGGGCTTGCGTACTACTTATAAAAAAAACCGGCCAAGTGCGAGTCGGACTCGCGGTCCAAGGGTTCCGTACATTACACAATTTTAACAATGTATTTTTTATGTGAGATGTCTTTAAGAGACCCGTTACGTAGGGGTTGGATCAAAAACTAAGTAATTAAGTCCGACTCACGCTTGACTGCACATTTCTAATAGGTTTTCCGGTAATCTATAGGTAAAGATCTATTTTGTGTATTTTTTTCAAAATTTTTGACCCAGTAGTTTCGGAGATAAAGGGGGGAATGGTCATTTTTCGCCTATTTTCTTGAATAACTTCTAAACTATTTATCTTAAAATTATAAAAAAATATATTTGAGATTCTCATAATGAGCTCTTTCATTTGATATGTAACACGATATAGTTTGACAAACTTAATATTTTAATTTTCTAATTTACCCCCCAAAAGTGGCCCCCGTGTTTAAAATTAATTTGTTTACGTTACTGTGGCTGTAACAGACGGACAGACAGACATACAGGCAGACAGACAGACAGACAGACAGACGCACGAGTGATCCTATAAGGGTTCCGTTTTTTCCTTTTGAGGTACGGAACCCTAAAAAGTATGTAAAATGTTACGTTAAAATTAAATAATTATGCTAAAAATGGTTATAATATATGTATTTATAATTGATAAAATTATATAAAGTATTACGTTATATGAAAATATAATATAACAAATGTCATTATAAAACATGTCCATATACTATTTAAAAATTATATTACAATAGGCATTATATCAATGATAGTTTAGATGAAATCACAATATAACAAAGGAAACGTATAATAACAATTACATTATAACATATAATAATATATCAAATGGCGTTATAACAAATGTATGTTATTATATATATATATATTTATATTAAACATTACACACCCATAAAAAAATAACCAATTGTAAAAAATAGGGGGTCCTGTTACTCTAGTATTCTTAGGCGAAAACGCGACATGAGAAAGAAAGATAGTGAGCGAGAGCTATCTGCGAGTCTTGCCATTAAGCAATCATTACTCGTTTCTACTGCTGAAAATAGCTCTACTTATTTATTTGCTCTTGAACTTTCAGTAGCTTACTGCTAGCCTTTCTCCGCAGACGTCTTGTCTGGTTCCTCTCAGCTCTCGTGCTTTCCGTAGCAATTGAGTATAACAATATATAAATAAAATAAATAAATAAATAAACATTCTTACACAGATTGACTAAGACCCTCGGTAAGCCCAAGGAGGCTTGTGTTATGGGTACTCAGACAACGATAAATATAATATATAAATACTTAAATACATAGAAAACAACCATGACTCAGGAACAAATATCTGTGGCATCACACAAATAAATGCCCTTACCGGGATTCGAACCCAGGACCATCGGCTCACTAGGCCAGACCGGTCGTCAATCGTTATTATGAGATCTGCAAAGCATGTTTATTTAAGCACTAATGACCAACCTAGTTATTACGAACTATTTCAAGTTTAAAAATCCTGCATTCAACACGACACTAATTTAGTCCTAGCGTGACCAATATACTTACAGTAAACTTTACCGAGTTGCATAAAAAAAACTGTAAGTTGTTTGGTAGAATGAGTCGCGCCCGGCCGCTCAGGCGGGTCTGGCAAACGGAGTTGCCTCTAATAAAAACTTCGCAAAGTGCCCACCGACTTTTTCTATACTTTTTATACCAAAAATGCTTTTCTTATTTTCTTTTCTACATAAATTACACTATTATTTTCCATGTCCTGCGGTCGTGTACACTAATGACTTCAAAACTTATCAAAGAATGTTTGGTTTACCAAAGGCTACTTTATTGTGATAAAATTAGAAGCAGGTAATTACGATCTCTTGTATTAAACATTGTTTAACTGGTTTACAATTTGTTTAAGGTTTAAACCGGTATTTTTATGTGAAAGATAAACCAATCTTATAATATTCTGTCAACGTAATTGGAAGTTATCCATTACTTTGAATATTAGTAACTAAAACTTTTTAATGAAAGCGGGTTGAACCGAAAAATACTTCAATCCTCAAACACGCAAAGCTGCAGAACTACGAGACCGGAATAATGTTTGGGACAGAAAAAGTTTTACGCTTTGAACCCTGGCGGGGTAAGTGTTTTGCATTTCGACCTACGTAACCTGCATACCAATGCGTAAAAGGATTGATGTTTGTACGAAGTTTCACAAAAAATATCTGGCAACTAAGTATGTATTTAGCCCTTGGCACATGTTCGATAGTTCAAGAATAGATCATAGCAGTTTTATTGACCCTGATACATCCGTAACCAGCTGTGAAAGTACACTAGGAAATAGTCTCAAAGGCCTTTTTTAATAAAAGACAAATTGTCACGTACCTATTCGTGTAGCAACCGTATTTGTTTTAAGATGTGTATCCAGCTTATAATATCCACGAACATACAAATATAGGGACGCTACAAAGTTGTAATGGAACCGGTTTTTTATAGAACATCGTCCCCTAAATGAAGCAAATAAGATATTCATATCATATCTTTTCCTACCTATTAACAAACAAAAGTATTCAAAATACATCATTATATACGTAACAGAATTTTCCTTAAATATAACATCGTGCCAAGTTCGATTTCGTGCAAACCTAATTGGGCCCTCAGGCAATTGACGCCGTTTACAAATCGCTAACTAAGACCTATGACAGACATTGTAGTGTTTAAATATTCAAGTTGAATATTTTCATTCATTTTCTTCTCAAGAAGTAAGCTTACTAATGACGCTTATTGGTTTGTGGTTTTGATTGTACTATTCTGTTTTATTTATTTTGTTTTGTTTTGAAAGTCTACACAACTAAAGAGGATTTTAGAGTACATGCACCTACTGTCCAAACGGCTTGACTCATTTTGACGTGTGAGGAGTCACGGCCTGATTCGAACTTTAAGATACGTCAAAAATTTGCTAAAGATACGACAAATATTTTTATGTGGCTATTACATTAGATAAACAAGTATGTTAAAAATGATTAAGTGTACGTGTTTTCAGTTCAGGATGAATTATAGAAATAACATCGTATTCGATCATCACCTAGCAAAACTATTAGGATTATTTACTTTAATCAAAGATATATGTAACTCCGTATAAGATAAGTAGTCTAAGAAGAAAACGTGCTGGGAAAATCAAGACAAAAATATGATCGAATAGATGGCTCCACATCTTTGGCCTATGCTCGTGTAGATGGCGACACTGTTTCATATTTAACAATTTTAACACATATCAGTGAAGGAACATGGGTCAAAGTCATATTGCGTTCTTGAAATAATAATAATTAAATAAAAAATATATTTATCCATGTATATCTATATTTTTGGATAGTTTTGTTCATTTTCATTTTTAGTTTTAATCATGTGTCGAAAGATGGCACTAGTAACGTAAAATGGGGTGAGTAGGAAGAAAACTGACATTCAAACCTCGACAACATTTTATTTTTTCATACGCAAACAGAATGGTGTATATTATAAGTGTTCCGGACGTTTGTATTTTAGTTTTTATTTTATTTTGGGTAGTTCCATTTCATAACTTTGACGATAAACAGGAAATCCCACCTTACCCCGTAGTCCCTCGTAATTGGAGTGAGATGGGTTTTCATACAAAGGTGATTTTGGAAGATTTTTGGATCGTTTTTTTTTATTAGGAGTATTACTATAGCTCCATTTTAAATTGGAATACATTCTTTTTGTAGCAGTAGCTTTAAAATCCAATCTCACCCCCCTTTCATACCTTTTCTCCCCATTCATAACCCAACTCTCCCCGCGAACCCTACTCACCCCATTTTACGGTACTCTTACTTGTTGTGGAGGAGATCGATTATGCTCCGCCAAATGTCACCTTTTTGTTTATTTATATATAAAAATAACTATGTATACCTATAAGATTTGAGGAGTTCCCTCAATTCCTCATGGTTTCCATCATCAAAACTAAATTGTGACAAAAATGGGATCAACCTGCTTTAATTCAATATAGGTACTTTCAATAATAAAAAAAGCCTAATCGGTTAAGCATTGACGGTGTTCTAAGTTTACTGAATATAAACTTGCTTATAGAACTTTGTTTATTAATAATTAACAACTCACATCTAACCAGATGTGAGTTGATTTAATTTGCGCACCAAGGGTTCCATTCAAGCTTTCAATTTTCTCATGTAAACCTACCTATAAACACGAAAGACTTAACCAGAAGTGTACCAAGTATAATTGTGAACAGCGCCATATATCAGCAAATCGGCTAACTAATTTGCTTGACATTTGTATGTATGCTGTGCGTTGTTCATAATTCATAACATAACTGTTCGAAATTTAAAATCGGTAGCTTAAGTATAAAGCTCCCGAGATATTTAGCGATGTGACAAACGGGCGGATGGACAGAATCGCACCATAAGGTGTCCTTTTAGCCTTGTCAGTACGGAACCCTAAAAACATACAACCGAATTGAGAACCTCTCCCCCTTTTAAAAGCTGTCGATTTAAAAAAAACTGTTCAATATTCAAAAGTAGTAAGTGTTTGAGTGGACCATTATAGAAGACTAATCCCAAATGTAGATGAGATACAAAATAATCAATCTATCCAATCTATTTACTACAATTTATGTAACTAGTCAATTTATTTACTAAAAGACTGTACTAGTACGTATTCTATAGAATTTTACGGAACTAATTTTATCCGCTTCGTTCAAAGCTAATAAACATTTTTAATACCTAGTACTAATAAATCCGCTACTATGAATCTTCAGATAATGTCATAAAACTGTTGTTTGGTTGCAAGCTTTGTTTAAAAGCTACTTTTTATCGGTGTTTGGTAAAAATAAAAGTTTACTTACAATAATGACCCGCAGGTCAATTCGAACGTACACTGACATCAGAATTATATTTATTTGAATCACGTTATTTAGGTTATCGTGCATTCCGTTCGTACTTGACCGTAAATGTATTGACGCGAGCGAGACGCATGATAACTAAATAACATAAAATATCATTCTGATGTCAGTGTACGTTCGAATTGGCCTGGCCGTTGTGATATCATACCCTTTTAGTATCCATTTACTGCCGTTATTGCTAAGTGATTCATGAAAGTTAATAACTGTAAACCAATTTGCTGTAGTTGCTAGCGAATACATTTAAGCCCATTTATGTCGATGTAACTGATTCTGTATCGAAATTAACGAGTTTTATATAAATAATTTAGATGGAAACGGGCCTTCTATAGTACATACTCATGAAAGTGTATGAATTAGTATTCCATTAAAGTCATTAAACTAAATCAAACGAAAGCACAAAAAAATATATTTTAATGATGATAAAATAGTTACATGTTTTTATTTGTAGCCGTGTTTATTGATATTTAATTTGAAGCTTTTTGTTTTTGTCCTGCCGAGTTTCTCTCTTATTACTTATACGTTAAAAAATTAATTAATTAAAAAACCCCTAAAACGCAAACGGATGAACCGATTTTCATAAAAGATATCTAAGGACCACCGCTAGTAAACTTGTTATTTAATAAAAAACGGCATCCAAATCGGTTCACCCGTTTAAGAGCTACGGTGCCACAGACACACACACACACAAAGCGGTCAAACTTCACCCCTCCGTAAACGCTAAAGAACATATTTAACAAAAAGTTACCCCAAGGCAAAATACTACTTTCATTTGATTATCTCATTATACCCACGACAGCGTCACTCTTAATTATTAGCTTTTTTATTTAGGTATATATGTTTGGGATCCCGTAATGGTACAGTCATTTGTTACAGTGCAGGGACCATAAACCATCACATTACGTTAATACTCCTCGCGATATATTGAGTAGGTGAGCAACTGAGCAGCTCTTTACTCTATCCTCAGTAGGCCAGTGGAAAAGTAAAAGGTAAGATTTATCGTAGTTTTTACAATTTTACGGTCAACGACTTCAGTATAAACGCCAGGGGACACATTACAGGAAATATCACAGATTTACTTGAAACCCGATGGTTTCTCTGGAGGGAAATCTAAAAATGGAGCTTGATGGCAAAGTCCCATTAAGAAAGCCGGATTTTACGCCGGTTTAGGGGGCTAAGATTTATTGATGATTGTAGGCTTTAAGGAAGAAGTAATTAATTCTTACCGGCTGTGTTTTTGTGGCTTACGTGAAATTTAAACCTAATACCTGGTAAATAATTAATCGTCTATTTTCATGTGATTAACGTGAAAGATGCACAAAACATTTTGTGCCTTTCCATGTTTTAATAAGTAGCTATTTATCTGAAATTCCAACATTTTTTTTTTATATTGCTTAAAGTTAGTATGTCTCGCGATACTTTAGATTCTATTATTCCAACAGGAATACTGATAGACTGGTCTTTATTGCACATGAAGCATAAGGACCCTCCTCTGATGAAAAGCCACATTTGTTGGTTGTGCGACCAAATCATCAAGTTGTTAATATTTGGCTATAATGGATATCTGTCAACGTTTATTCAAATTCATTTTGAGTTAAAATGAACATTTAGATATAACATGAATGGTGCTTAAATAATAACGTTTTTTAAACAATTTATCACATATTTTTTATGTAAAACTGCAGCATGATAAATAAACTGGGCCTTTATGAACGTAGAGTACCTTTACGTTTAAAAAAGCAAGGCGCTAACTAATATATAGTTCCCACATATTTACCCTGATTTTACGGTTTTTAAAATTCTGAAGTGAGGAGTAGATCCCTAAAGCTTTGGTTTACCGATCCGCTTTATCAAATTCTGTTTTAGAAAAACAATAAATCTTCAAGTACCTTTCAAATATTGAAAAGGGTATTTTTAAGGGAAACTGCAAATCATGACTGGAAATCAATAATCGAACATCTGCCCCTCCACCTTCGTCTTACGTGTTGGAATATTATCTAATATCTTACTATAGCTATAGTGTGCATGCCTGCAGGGAGGAAAATCCTACGGACATTTATTCGATTTAGTACCTAAAAAGTATCGTAGTACCGGAAAATTGTTAAATGGGTAAAATTGTTAAAATATCTTAATTTTAAATACTGTTTAATTTATAACATTTTATTTAATGCTGCCTGTATTATAAAGAAAAATCATATTAACAAGAACTACGAGTAATATATAGGTACTAATAATTATATTTATACACGGACAGACAAAGACAAGCGGACATGGTGTTTTAAAGGTTCTTACTTGAGTAAGGAACCTCAAAAAGACGTTATAGGTACTCCAAAATAATTTTCGTTTCAATCTTATGACGAAAAAAAAAACATGACTTTATAAACAAAAGCTCCTTCTCTTGAAAGGGTTGTTATTCATAGAAAAGCTGATTGGTTAGTCGTATGTATAGGTAAGAGACCTTTACAAATGGGACTTTCCTCACACAGACCCAACGAGACGATCCCTAGAAATACTTCAAAACAAAGAAACGGACCGAAAAGAAGATTACAGAACCCGCACAGAGTAAGGTATAGACAACAGATCACTTACCTGTGAAATACCTATTGGAGGAGAGCAATCACATCTTCAAGACAAGTTTGGTTTTACGAGCCACACATTAGGGCATTTCATAATCCGGATAAGAATTGTTCATGGGGTCACCATGGCCGGATGCGGCAAGGAAGGTTGATGATAGGAGAGCATTGAAATCACTCAATTAACTAGAGGTAGAGGTGGAGTGGTTACAGTATGAAACTGTGTAACTGATGTGTATGGTTTGCGCCAAAGAATTTTTAAAGCGAAAAGAGCCACCACAAGAACCACTTCTTTAGCCTTTCCACGACTGCCTTATCAGTGTCAAACTGATATATTCGGTAACGTCTGCGTAACTTACTTTCTATACATTTCGCTCGCATCTAATATGTCAGCACGAGCGAGATGCATAAAAAGTAAGTTACGCTCACGCTAGCGAATAATTATGTCAGTGTCATTTTCGTGGTAAGGCTAACTACACTACTACTACAAGTCTTTGCAAACGTTTCAGAATGCGCAGTCTATTGGCGACATTCTTTGGTAAAGAATACAAATAAAATACAATGTTAGAAGTTTAGACCTGCTCCAAACGAATTGCGGTCACGAAGGCAAATAAATTATTTAAACCATTAATGTCAAAGCTTTATTCTACGAAATGTTAAGTTAATGTAAAGGCAGCGAAATAAATCTGTACTCATTTGAATTATAATTTTAGTACCTTTATATTCAAAATTGACGGAAACTTTAAATTTTCTACTTAGCCCATGTAAAATCAAAATAGTAGCAATTAGATATCTAATTTAAATTCAGTTTAAGTATAACAAATTGAATAAGAACAAAGAAAGAAACTTAATTGGTAGGTAATTGTATAATAACCTGTGCTGTTACAGGTTAAAGTAAGTAAAGACTTTGGGTCCTTTGGCTGTGCTGTGTTATAAAAATCACCATATATTTTATTTCAATTTCCGTTTAATGCACTAATGTCATTTTAAAACCAACAAGTTTCACCTAAGGGAGGGTAAGACTATAAAGAAAATACCGGAGGGTAGAAAACAATATAAATTATAAGTCAAATTGAGTTCCAAATGGCGCATCAATTCGGTACCTACAATATGCCGTTATATATTATACCCGCACCCTTTTCTGTATGCATAGTACAGGGTAGATTTTAAACGTAGCTAATAGAAATAGCTAGCAGCTGTTTCAATCTCAATACGATCTAACTGTTGAGTAGTTTTAGTACTATGTAGTCGATAGTTTCAAACCGTCCGTTGTGTACGAGGGTACCAGTCCTTAAATTACCTACTCGTTACGTCAAAACCAAATGTTCCAGTACTTGAAGATATACATATTATGTACGTCTAACCACATGGGTATAAATAGTAATATATACCTACGCTATTGTATTTCAGTCCCAGCAAAACAAAATACAAACAATACGGTTATCTATTCATCGTAGTCTCAAATATGACGTTAACGTTGTTTTCAATATAAAAACGAAACGTTTGAGCTCGTCAAAAATAATTTTATTTTCCATAAGGGCAGAGCAGTGGGGCGGCCCCCTCGCTCGTTATTCCGACTACGTACCATGTAACGTCTTTTCGCAAGCTAAATATGTATTAAATTGTCATTCAAATTTTACTATCACGACAATGACATGCCGTTGCGAAATATTGAAAAGATAATAACATTCGAAGTATACTTATTGACTTTAACGTGTAATATAAATTCTCATTTTATTTAATGGTTTTATTCATTGGCACTCCGTTTTAGTTTTAGTCAAATGACTCAGTTATGAGTTTAGGGCGTACTGTTTTCCATTTTCAAGATGAATATTTATTTGGGGTTTTATTACAGTAGGTAGGTAGAGAGTGATCTGGAAGTTTATTCAAAAGCTTTACGCTACTGAGGATAGAGCTTAAAGCTGTTAACATAATTTTGCAGTTCATTGTGCGAACTAAAGTGATATCATTAGTTAAGTGATTAGGGCGTGCTTTGTACTTGAAAAGGATGGCTTCAGTAAACTGACCTATTTTGTTGCTCTTATTGATCTATTCAGAATAGTACTGAAATTTGGTAAATGGTCACAACATGATTGCCAAAATAAACCGTTTTGAACTATTACGGTCTAGATAATTTCAGCATGAAGTGACATGTCATTCCAATAATCATATTACATATTTCGTTTAATTACAATTACTTGGTACCTTAATAATATACACTATCAACCAACAAAAACAAACCAACCAACAAAATACGTAGTATGAGTATACTCAGTGATGACTCAGTAGGTATTTTCGCGTCAAATAATGGTCCATACGGCCAGGTGATAATTTATATGTAGTAGCTGTCACGGAAAATATTTATAGACATTTTTGGTTAGTGCCGGCCGCAGAGAGAGGAACCGGCGGACTGTCCGCGCCGTGTCCAAGATAACCGCCTTCTGCATCTGACCCTTGATCCAACCACCCAGCGAGAGTCTCTTAGGATGTTGGTCGAGACTCTTCGCTATTAGATCTTTCGCTAAAACAACCATCGGGACAATTTAACGATCGTCGAATCAACATCCCACATAAATATATTTAAAAATGTAACAATTAAGTAATTAAAAATACACAAAAAAATATTTTTAGCCTAACCGAAAGAAAATGGAAGGAACTGTCATAGGGACTACCATTCGACATGAGAGGCCAAATAGTAGTTCTTACTTATAAAGTCTAAACCGCGTTGGACCTATAATTTGATATTTTTAAACGTTTCTAAACAGTGTAATTAATTAATATATAAATATGTACGTAAGTAATTCATTAATATTGTGTCCAGTAGATTAACCCCTGGAGCGCCCCAGTATCACGGTAGTATTGAACTCCTATACTAGCTAATGACACACGTGTGTCAGTAGGGCGATCCACGGGGTAATAAAGAAGAATCTTATAACCACCGAGAGAAAACCAGAAAACGGTTAGTAAACCTATAAGTTTATTTCTTGGACTAGCATAAAATGCCCTGTAGGTGGTTAAAGCGGGTGGTCTGACACTATTTACTAAATAAATCATAAATCATTTATTTGCTTTACAAGGGTACAGTTACAGATGTATGATGATGATGTGATGATGTCTAAGTAGTTACTTTGTTTTAGTCACATCATATCACAATATCTTAAAACGTTTCTTTTGCCTAAGAAACGCTATCCAATGTGTCATTATCATTTCACCTGAGTTGCTTTCTAGGACATTACACTAAACGATAATGATGCAAGCTCGTCAAGCTGATAGTGGGACAATGCCGAATTACTGCATTGTCATTCAGACCATTGAATTGGGACTAGCAGAGATTCAGCCGTCAAGTTTCCAAATGACTTAACCATTGTGATAAATGCATTTACAACAAATAAGTTTTTAATTTATATATAGTAGTGTGACTACTTAAAAAACACAAATCAAAATATTTAATAAAAAATAATTTGATTTGTTCCCAAACTTGTTCATAGATGGCAGCACCAGTCTCTCTCTCGCTACAACGTAAATCCATAAGGAGTTCGTTTAGGAGGTGCAAGCGCGCACTGCTTGCCCTTAGAGCTGGTCAAACACGCCTAGTTTTACTAAGATGGCATATAGTCGAGAAATTCGGACGGGCACCGCCGTGGTGGGGTGGCCTAGGGGTTCATGGCGTTAGCAGCGATAGCTAAAGACGCCGGTTCGAATCCGGCCTTCACCACTGGAGGGCTTCGTCACTTTTTCTTTAATATATGACGTCTATTACAGTTTTTAATTTATATATAGTAGTGTGACTACTTAAAAAACACAAATCAAAATATTTAATAAAAAATAATTTGATTTGTTCCCAAACTTGTTCATAGATGGCAGCACCAGTCTTTCTCGCTACAACGTAAATCCGTAAGGAGTTCGTTTAGGAGGTGCAAGCGCGCACTGCTTGCCCTTAGAGCTGGTCAAAGACGCCTAGTCTTACTAAGATGGCATATAGTCAACAAATAAGTATTTAACATGTTATCCATACATCATCACCCACCAGACTGCGATTTTCAAAATTAGGTAATACTCAAAAACACGATTGTATCAGAAACGGTTAGAACTAAAAATACCTATTCGTCTCTCTAATTACGACTTCAGCCTATATATCAAAAAAAACATATATAACGGTCATGCAGCAGTGATACATGATTTTTCCTTACCCTTTGGGTAAAAACGGGACCCTATTACTAAGACTCCGCTGTCCGTCTGTCCGTCTGTCTGTCACCAGGCTGTATGTCATGAGCCGTGATAGCTAGACAGTTGAAATTTTCACAGATGAAGTATTTCTGTTGCAGCTATAACAACAAATACTAAAAAGTACGAAACCCTCGGTGCGCGAGTCCGACTCGCACTTGGCCGGTTTTTAAATCCGTTTTGTTCCTGTAGCGGTCTCATAAAACACCCTGCCTTAATCATGCCTGCCTGGGGTCAAAATCGCCTTTCACCTTCACTGTAGTAGAGAAACAAAGATTACGTCTTGCTTTTCTTGACCTACTCAAAACGGCATTCAGATTTTCAAAAATCTTTACTTGATTTGTTATTGTTTTAATACGAGCTTGACGCGTCGCGTGGTAAATCTTGCTCGTGCTTATGCCTGCGAGATGCACTGCGAGTTATTTCAAGTTTGTATCATATCAATAACGATTCAAGTAAATAAAACCGGCCAAGTGCAAGTTGGACTCGCGCACTAAGGGTTCCGTACCATTACGCAAAAAAAATCACGTCTGTTGTATGGCAGCCCCACTTTTATATTTGAGTTGATTGAATGAAAGGTAAATTGCGGTTTACGATTTATGACGTATTAAAAAAAACTACTTACTAGATCTCGGTCAAACCAATTTTCGGTGGAAGTTTGCATGGTAATGTACATCATATATTTTTTTAGTTTTATCATTCTTTTATTTTAGAAGTTACAAGGGGGGGGGGACACACATTTTACCACTTTGGAAGTGTCTCTCGCGCAAACTATTCAGTTTAGAAAAAAATGATATTAAAAAACCTCGATATCATTTTTGAAGACCTATCCAGATAACCCACACGTATGGGTTCCATGAAAAAAAAAATGAGTTTCAGGTCTAAGTATGGGAAACCCCAAAACTTTATTGTTTTTATTTCTATTTTTGTGTGAAAATCTTAATGCGGTTCACAGAATACATCTAATTACCAAGTTTCAACAGTATATAGTTCTTATAGTTTCGGAAAAAAGTGGCTGTGACATACGGACGGACAGACAGACAGCCAAACAGACATGACGAATCCATAAAGGTTTAGTTTTTTGCCATTTGGCTACGGAGCCCTAAAAAAGTTTGAACAGGCCTCCTAACAAGGAAAGTTTAGCAAGGATATGTTCTAGTACTCTAGTAGCAGTCTGTTTAGTTGTCCATTTCCTCTGTTTCCTCCAACCCAATCTATCGCTCCATCGGCCAAAAGATTAAACTTTGTTGGCGGCAAACTTTTAGAGAAAACACAATAAATCCGCACCGCACATAATAGTCTTAATAAACGGGCTCTCGACCTAGCTCTTTCATCTGGCTTCGGCTGTAAATCTGAGGGTGAAAGTGCTTTCAGGGCTGCCAAAAGAGTAATATCATAAAATATTGAAAATTCAGTAGGTTTATGTAATAATAAAAATGCGTGATAAAAGGATCAAGAAGAAAATGACTGTATTTATTATTTCGCCCGTGTTATATTAATTTTGTGTCGCATCTGAAAATTGCTTTAAACACATTGATATTGTTTTAATTTAAAAGTGCTATTAAAGCTAAAAGTTATGTGACAACTAATGAATCAATAGTTTCCATGTCCACATTAAATAGTTACCTATAGTTTTAAGCAGATAAACGGCAATGTTGGAAAAAGGAAATATAATGTGCACCTTCATGCGATACCTACCTATATTCTTTAAGAGATATAAGTGCAAGTTTGGGAAAAGGATATGTAATACACGCATATTCAGGTCAAGAGACAACCCTACTGTAATAGCATTACTGGGGCGATACAAGCCCAATAGCACCAATGTAAAGGTAATGTACTAGGTGATATATACCTACGTTGAATGGCAATGAAGGAGAGAAGAAAATAATACACATTTAGATGTATTTTAATCATAGCTATGCCCGACCGTTTGATTTTTTTTTTTTTTCATTATTATAAGTTAGAAGCATTTAAAAATTTGTATCAAACCTGTTTTTCGCTCCTAACTTTTGCAATAATAAAAAAAAAACGAAAAAAATCTAACGGTCGAGCATAGCTATGACTAAAATACATAAAATTCTATAAAAATATTCTCCATAATATCAACATCCAGGAAGGAAAATAAGGACTACGTTTTTATGTAGAATCGACGAATCGCCCCCTTTCGTCTTAAGTAGCAACATTTTGTAAGAAACATGGATTTAAAAGATACCTTATTATGAATTATGCATCTAGACTATATCTACTGCAGCCTACTAGGCTATCCAGAATTTTTCTATTTATATGAGTTTTTTTTACCATGCCTGTAATTCTCGCTAGTCCCGTTTTTAATCAGTTTGCATGCATTCCAGTAATACCTGCACGGATTCGGTAAATCCGCGCGCCACAGACGGATTCATTCCAACGACAACGCTCCCTTTGAGCGTTGCAATCGCGTATGAAAAACGAACCTTTCGTGTTCTGAGTAAAATCCTGTAAAAACTAACGAACCTGGACAAACATGTTAACGGCATGATATATTTCAGATTGCAAAAGGTAACGTGTTTTTTACTTATATATTTAGTTACTGCATGATAGTAATAGGTATTTCTAATTATTTGTATATTATGGAAAATATTATTCCTCTCCAACATACTAGTTATGTAAATTATGTACATGTATATACAACTATACATACAAAAACAGCAAAGAAAAATATTGGTACCTAAATTTTATCTCGTTGCAAGAAGGTTTACGAACAGAACAACAGTCAATTGTTTTGTCAATGATAAATAGTATTATGTATTGTTAATTTAACTTTCCATGATTATTATTCATATTCATATAATTAGAGCATTTAATATAAATAGAAAGCTACTTAGTTGTATTTGTTTAATTTTCACCGTATCAAATTGATACTGATATCTACAAATATTTTAGTATAAACAGTCCCTGTGAAGCCTAACAAAATAAACACAATTTCCGTGTTTGTTAATGCGAAACACATCATACCGTATATGAATTGACACATATCACATATCAAATTTCCTGCAAAATATTCGTTCGTAATTTAACGTAGGAAACCGAATTTACTTACTGCTCCGTCGAAGGTGTTCGCTTTTGCATTTGCTCTTTTTAGGGTTCCGTAGTCAACGAGGAACCCTTATAGTTTCGCCATGTCCGTCAGTCTATCTGTCTGGCTGTCTGTATGGAACCCTACACTGAGCATGGCCTGACATGTCCTTGGCCAGTTTTTAGGGTTCCGTACCCAAAGGGTAAAAACGGGACCCTATTACTAAGACTCTGCTCTCCGTCTGTCCGTCCGTCTGTCCGTTTGTCCGTCTGTCTGTCACCAGGCTGTATCTCATGAACCGTGATAGCTAGACAGCTGGAATTTTCACAGATGATGTATTTCTGTTGCCGCTATAACAACAAATACTAAAAACAGAATAATATAAATATTTAAATGGGGGGGGTTTTTTTTCCGTAATGGTACGGAACCCTTCGTGCGCAGATCCGACTCGCACTTGGCCGGTTTTTTAATGTTGATATCATACTTCAATATGTTTTGAAGTAGTTGCGTTACATCGTGCTTTAGAGACATTAAGTATTTTTCTTCAAACTAGCTCATATATATTACCTATATATGAAACATTTATTTAAAATCAAACTGTAGTTTTATTTTTAAAATACTGTTATTTTTATATCAGTCCTCAGCCCTCAGACTTCGATGTGGACACATACTTAATACTACTTAATAGCTTGGCTTTCTTGATGCGCAAGAGTGATACACAAAACTGTACGGAATGTGGGACAAAAGAAGATGCAGTGCTGCTCACATTATGATGGAATGTATCCGAAACGAAGCAGATAAACGAAGCTTTTGTAATTAAACATAAAATTAACATATTGAATGTGGGTGCATGTAACGATATTTAAGCACACCCTTTATCTAAAACAGCTAAAAAAATATATAAATTAGTTAATTTAGGAATTAAGCTACGGTAAATTTGTGATTTTGATTTGAAACAATGGGGGTGCCATCATCAAATATGATAAAACCCTTTTATTAAATAGATTTTAAAAAAATACTATTATTTATTATTTTATTTATTTTGTTCATGATTACTACTTAATAAATATTAATTACTTAATAGCTGATTAAATATTTTTTTGAACAATTTTAAACCGTGGCAGTATGCCGAAAATGAGTCTCTGCCTTTCATGCCTTTGCAAGATTAAAATATAAACAAAATAGCGTACCTACAATATCTGTCATTTTACCGTATTTAACACTTTCGTTACTTCTCTTAAAACTTTATTTTTTACCTAAAATTTGCATTACGGACCCTACTAAAATATGAAAAAGTAAAATTGTATAAACAATTTTGTTTGAAGTGCGTTTTAAAAATCATAAAACTTTTCTATTAGGTACTTACATAGTCGTTATCCGTAACAAATCAATTTGCATATTGATTTACCTCATATTCAAATAACGTCGTTTTGTTAATAAGTAGGTGTATAAATGCATTACAAAAAACTTAACATCGTCATTTCACATAGGTAAAAACTGAGACATCACCTTACCCTTAAAGTAGGTACTAAAATTGTGGGCCACAACTCCGTCCTAGTAATTTTTTATAAAGTTTATCACATTTTGTAGTTAGTAGGTAAAACTGTCAGCTAATAAGTAAATCGGTTTTTACTATTAATAATCGTAAGAATGTTTATCTATGGCAGATTTTTTCTGTGACATATCATTTAAAGGAACAAAAGAATGATAAAAAGAAATCTTTGAAAAAAAATATATCAACAAAATACAAAAACTGTTTGGACGCTATTTTCAAGGATTCAAATGCTTGTTCGATCCCAGGTGTGCATTTTCATATAAACCCCATACCATTGAAAAGAGGATAGGTGCAAAAATTGTGTTCGGTTCTTAGGCAGCTTAGGCTAAGGGCTCACGATATTAGTTTAAAAAAAAAAACATTTATTTAGAAACCAAACAAAATAATCAAAAATGCAATACAAAAGATGTACCGCAACGATAGAAAAATATAACAAAAAAGACCTGGAGGTTCATAATTATAAATTATGTTTACTGAAAAAGTTAAATTATAACTAATGCATATCTTATCAGATAAAAATGCACTGCTATCTAGTGTGTAGTGTGTAGGTCCTAAAACCACTTACGTTTAACTATATTCTCTAGACTAGCCACCGAATTTTGAAAACAATCTACTTCGAATATTATAGTGACTAGGAACTCATCTGAAAAAGGTACATTGCAGACTATTGACGTTACATCCATTTCAGCTGACCGATCAAATACCGAAATGAAACTCGGATGCGAGTTCTTGCGCCGTCTAAATAAGCCCTAATAGCGGCTTAATCGAGCAAGAAAAATGAGAAAATGAGATATCTTGGGAAAATACACATTTAAGAGGATTTTTCAGTTAAAATTATTGAGTCCTACTGATGTATACTTCTTAGAATATGATAGAAAATAAAACTATCAAAATCCCACATTACCTATAATACTTCTAGGTGCGACGTGCTAACTGAGAGATAAAATTAGAATTAATAAACTGAACTATAAACTAAATATAAAGCACAACAACAACAATTGTTGTGGAAATCAAGGAGAGCTAACACGTTTTTTAACCAATCATGTGCTTACTTAAAGCTCTTAGTACTGATAATATAGGTATGTTTGTAGATGATGATGGTCAGGAAATCGACCATCTATATCTAGGAAATCGGTACTATGTACCTTTACTTACTAAAAAGGTTATTGGTTAACGTTTAATACTTGGCCAGTATAATCATTTTACTAATAGTATTGTATATTTAAATAAAATTCGACATGCCGTGTTCACCTTGCAGCCAGAATGTATTTAAGCGGGCGTAGGAACTTTACATTGTCATTTCGCAAACACTGACTTTCATACATTGGTTCGTAAGCCATTTCATATTTTGTGATAAGAAAAAATATTAATAAATGTATGGTAATCCGAATTTTAATTTGCCTATTTTACCAACAATTCGCTGATAGTTGTTCTTTAACTCGTTCTTTATTATTCTGTCTAAACAATAATGAAATCAACAGTAAAATTAATCAATGGTTCATAAGTAATTTAAAAACTATAATTATACTATATTTCACGACATTGTAAAATACTAAGTTCGTTATTATTTTCTTGACTAGACGACAATGGTTCGTGGAGCCCTAACACTCGTATTGATGGCCGTTATACTGATGGTCGCCATCACCAATGTACAGGTAAGATGCCGACAATTCTTTTTTTTTTTTGCTTGAATGGTTGAATTATATGAATTATTTATTCTTACAGTTACAGTCTTTTGGAGATGCTGAAACCAGTAGGTATAAAAGCAACTGTTGACATTTAAATATAACAAATTAACCTTTTATTGCTATTTATTTATTTAGCTTGCGCGCTAGCTAACTGGATTCACTTTTATTATTAATTAAACTTATAATTTTAAAACTAACACGGGACTTAATCGCGTACAAACTTACGTAACTTAAATTATGAGTGAAAATCGTGTTTGTTTAAATCAGTTAATTAAATTTATTTCTTTGAAGCTAGAAACTTCTACTTTTTTACGCTTAGCGCCACTTGCACTATTCCACTTACCCGGGGTCCACCGGTTAAACCTGGAGTTACCATGGTTACCAGCACAATTTGACACTGGGTTAACGGTTTAACCGGTTAACCCCGGGTTAGTGGGATGGTGCAAGTGGCGCTTAGTGTTATCCCGACTTTGGTTGGGGTATGTTTTGCCTACTTGCTCTTCTTTAATTTGTACGGTCTTGAAAATTGACTCTCGTGAACTTGGTTTAGTTCATTTGTACCTTTATAAAATGTGTACCTTTCATTTTTTCTACATCTGTTATTTTGAGGCGGTTGCCCCAACCGTCGGTAATCTTGATTTCATGTTTATATACATACAGTAGCGGAAAATAATCTATCATATTTCTTTAGGTACATAAGCATATTTATTTTGGCAATTTCTCAAAAACCGCTCTAGCGATTTCGATGAAATTTACAATATAGGGGCGTATGAAAAGGACAATTCGATCAAACGGGTACATTTTAAAAATAATGAGATTGCCCGAGTTTTCGCGGTAGCCCGGTGGGTATTCAATTGTAAGTAATGATTCGATTTAATTTTCAAACCAGAGGCTAACGAAGGTAAAAAAGCGATCCAGCTAGGTTTTATTGTTGGTAAGATTCGCTTTTGAGTGTTTTCAGATAAGCAATTCAATATTTATAACATACGTTATTAGGTGTGAGGAAGTCCCCAATCCGCATTGTGCTAACGTGGCTGCCTATGTTGCCACGTGGAGTGGCACGTAAGTATATATATATTTGATCGTGATGATGACACAATAACTGTTTACATGATATAAAGCCTAATTTAACGGATTTTAGAATTAATGCCCACAAGAAAATAGGAAAATAATAGTTTTTTGCCGCTACTGTATGCACACTGAAGTTGCAATATTATAGGGACCGCAATCGAACTAAATATATTTACTTCATTGGACATTGTTCGTAGTGCATCTTGCATATACTTATTTTACATTGGAGCGCGCGTTATGTAGGTAATTACCGCGAGTAAGTTTAATCAAAATTAAAAATATATATTTTATATGCGTCTACAGAATTAAACAGCTTGTCAGGTAGGAACCAGCATGTAATTTTTTACTTACTCTACACTTCCAGGCATCAACGCCAACGCACAATTGTATCTGTTTTATTTATTTGACAGGTTTAAGCAGATAGCCGACATGTTATCAATATCAGACCGTCACGGGTTTGATTCCTTCTATGACTTCGACGACAGGTATTTAAAGTATTTAAAATGTGCCTTTTGAAATTATTATTATTTACATTACATTTATTTAATTACAATAAATTTTACACAAAAATGAACTGACTTCACTCAAGAGGATCCCATATTTTTAGTTCTGATCAGCAGTCCTATTTTACCAAATATCACTTACGAAGAACAAAATGCACTAGTGACTAACAAAAGTAAACAAATCACTATAAGAGGAGGGTTCCGTCGGTTTCTTCAAGATCCTGTAATCACGTCATTAGACCCTGACCTGCTGACATTATAACTAACTGTCATAATCCTAAGGACTTATCCTTTCAAACAAAGAATAATTACTAAAATCGGTCCAGCCGTCTTCAAGAAATCGGGAATAGGTAATAGACAAAAAAGATCCCGACGAATTTTGAGATATTGATACAGTGGAACCTCGACAACTCGAACCTTGAGAAGACGAATTTAAATGCCTTCTATTCAAAGTCTATTATTTAATTTAACCCATAACTGAAAAAAAAATACAAAGGTATTTTGAGTCATGGGTGTGTCATGGGTTCATATATCTCCTTTTTTCTTGAAAAACTAGACGTATCTATTATTTTATCGCCTCTAAATCTCGAAGTTCTTAACTAAAAAAACTTCCGTTAAACGAAAAAAAAGCCATAAAAATACTTATCATATTACTATTCTAAGTACTTAGCATATTTATGTAGGTAATTACCTCTGTGTAAAGGTTATACGAATTTTTCATTGGTTTAACGTCTGTAACTGTAAACCTCTTTAAGACGAGCAAGAACCTATTAAAACCCCTCTAAATAAGACAAAAAATCGTTAACACGAAGTTTTTGGCGTTTTCATTGAGATTCGTGCCATCGAGAATACCTATAGGTATATGGTGGTTTTTTGACTTAATGTTTATTTAGGATGTTTTCATCAGTAATATTGCATTTTTGTTTTACAGGAGTTCACTTACAGAGGCAGACGATGCGCATGCGCCTCGCTCTCGTCGTCGTCGTAACGTGATGCGTGTATGGCTTTGCGCTTGGAATTGTCATACAGGAGGTTTTTAAATGAATTAAGTACTCCCTATACTCGAGAGAGGTCCTTAATATCTAAGACATAATTTATACACCAAATTGAAAAATTAAATTTTATTAAAATAATTGAATTATAAATTATATTAAAATCAACATAATGAAAAATGTTAAATAATTATTTTGTGGAGTAAATTATTTAAAATTTAAAATATAAAGTATGTTATGCATGCACTATTAATTCGATATTTCTCTTATAATATTGTAACGATATTAAGGAATAAATGGCTTTTTTATTTTTATTTTTTATTTATTTATTTATAAGTAATATTGTCTTCGGTTACCGCGATAGTTACTCATGAAATAAAACTATGAAAACGGATTATATCGCGTATATTGAATTTATAATTCATCCCGACGTTTCGAACTCTTTACAGCGTTCGTGGTCAACGGGTGACACAGACATTTATAAGTACTCATAAAATATGTACATTTTGACTGGCGGGCAAACATGCCAAAGAGCAGGGAATAAGTGAAGCATAATGCAGGAAAAAAGGGTGAGGGAGAGCACTCTTGCAGAGTAACCACGCCAGCCAGTGTCAAAGCATATTATATTTTGTTTTACTGGAAAAATTACCTATACAAATTACCTAAACAACCTTCTTAAGTAATACCTACTAACCTCTGCTCGCGACTTCGTACATGCAGGTATTCGTTCCAACGACTTTAGAAGGAAAATTTTCTATAGCCACCACCCATGTTAGTAGTAACATACTAACTTGGGGTATACCCCATTTTAATAGGGAACTAATTTTTGGGAAAAAATAACCTATACCTTCAGGGTTTTAGCTTGTATGCCAAATTTAACCGTTTGACATACCTACGTGATAAATTTGCGTGATTGAGGAACAACCATCCTAAGTTACAAAGTAACTTTTCTACTAGTATGATATTTTTATACATTATATAGGGTAAGTACCTATATGTCCCATATATGAAAATAAAAATCATTATACGTATCTGCATAAATTAAGACTGAGCAGCTCAGACAATTCAAATAAAAATACACTTACCGGTAAGTTCGTTTAATCGTAACTTTTAATTACAGAACAGTATTTAAAACTTTCGCTGCGATAGCGGGTCGATTCGACTCCCTGCAAGGATGCTGGATTGCGATGTAACATGTCGTGTATATCCTTGTGTTGATAGTTAAATAAGTTACTAAATGGAAACAAAATTCAAGCAGAAATGAGAAAAAACGAATGAGGTACTTTAATTTAATTACGCAGTCGATAAAAGTGGACTTGCTATTGACATTTTACGTTTTGGGCTAGACGCAATTTAGGAACGTCAATGTAAAACCAAAAAAGCCGAATGGCTAAAACCAATCATTTTCACTCGTTAATAAAGCTCAGCCTAGACGTGGCCCAACCACGAGTGTGTGTGACGTAGGCTGATCCCGTACACGGCCCGGCCGCTTCTAATCGCAGCTACACGGTTATTCCATTTGCATAGCTTGTTACAATTTGCGTATCCTGAGAAACGTTAAAATACTATTGATCGTGGTAAAAATACATTTGTGTCTGCGTTTAGTGGGATTTAGAGAATCTGCAGTGATAGTTAACTTCTGAAATATTAATTATACCTTTATAAATTGTGTAGGTGTATGCAATATGTTCCCAACGAACAAAAGACGGGTAATGTGTTTCAATTAGTAAGCACTAAGCAGTATGTGTTTTGTTTTGATATCTATCTCGTAAATTACTTCTCCGTTTTAAAAGCGATTTAAGAAGGCACATATTGGTTAGTTCTGTCAGATGCTTTTTCTAAATGGATTGAGATCAAGCCTATGACCAAAATTACGACAACCAAACTTTGTGATGAATTGGACACAATTTTTACTACCTTTGGCCTGCCTCAATTTTTAGTGTCTGACCCCAATTTATTTCTAAGGAATACCAAGAATACCGCGAAAGGAATGAAATAAAACAATCAAATCGTCACTTTATCATCCGCGGACAAAAAGATTGGCCTAACGGCTCGTGTGGACTTTCAAGACCAGAATGTCGTCCAGCACAAAATCCCTCAAAAAACGGTTAGAACACTTTATTTTCGTTTATCGCATCACACCCCATAGTACAAATGGCAAAGCCCCGGGCCAGCTAATGTTTGGAAGGCAGCTACATTGTACTTGACAATGTCCGACCAAGTGCTAGACGCTTGTTACAATATAAACAAATACAAGCGAATGTCAACTCTGATGATCAGACTCCAAACCATAAACCAGGTGACGCTGTGTACGAGTATGTGCGAAGCAGGGAACAGCCACGATGGGGGCCTGCTTATTTCTGCAGTTGGGGTGGAGAAGAAATATCGCGCAGACTACATACGACCCCGTCTCCCTGACCCAGAAGGACCCAGAAGAAAGCCCCGCTGAAAGAGCTTCTCAATCATCTATGGTTCCAGTTGCATCATCTACGCCGGTAATGGAATCCAATCCCAATGGTTCCGCTATGTCATTTCCAGGGTCAAGAGCTGTAGCTGAACCTGTTACAGAAGCTAGCATGACCACAGCAGCTTCACCTATGGCTCCGCGGAGAAGCAAGCGTGCCATTAAAGAGATGGAGGCTTAAATCTTTTCGGGCGGACTAATGTTACAGCCTCATGTCGTCGTTTGCCATAGAGAACTATCAACGGGTTTATATATGTCATGATTGTCATGTCTGTCACTTACATTATTGTCAACGTATATAAATAAACTATTCTAAAATCTTAATACCTACTTAAATATGTAATTTATATCATTTATGATATTATAATATAAAAACCGTATCGATCGCATAAAGAAGTATAAAGTTAAATTTGCCCAGAGCTAAAATCAAAATAAATCAACTCACTCCCACTCTTACAGTCACAGACATCACCTCCATGAAACAACATTAACGTTAAAAGCACCGCAGGCGAATTTGACGACTAAATTAAATCAAATTTCTAAAACGACGGCCCGCAAACGAGATTCATCTCGCCATTTTGATGCTTTAGGACAAAGAAGACACGTTTGTTTTACGACCGCCCTTATCTGTTGGGCCCTAACTTTGTTGGTCATATGGGGGTTTGCGAGGCCCCTTATCTAAATATTAGCTGTTGTTTATCCGCGTTGTCCTTTCATTACAACAACGCAACGTACTCATATCTTCAAAACGGTGGTCGGCTATTGGTCATGCATATAAACGTGATCCGGATAAGTGTATTAGAAATAAATTATATATCTTCTGATAAGTGTATTAGAAATAAATTCAGGTCTGGTCCAGCTATGACCAGAAAACCATGCTCGGTCGCTAAAAGTCTTGTGGCATTGACGTAAAGTTTGTAATCGCTTAATTTACAATAATGTTATGTTATGTTAGATAAATGGAATAATAAACAAAACTGGCAAATTTAAGTTAGGTCTCTGTATGAAATATGAGATATTTTGGTGATTGGTTGTCGAACATGCATCCTTACTCAAAAATATGTCCCATAGTTCTCAATTCGCTGACATAAGAGCTATGGGACATATTTTTGAGATGATGTGCGCACCCATATTTTTACACTTGACTGTACATCGTATCGTCGATTTGTACTGTCATCAGACGTTACAATCTTCGATACCGTATCTAACAAACATAGTCCAAAAGCTTTGTTTATGAAATAACAATAAAAGAAATACAACTCGACAACTGTAAAAAAAATCGCAAAATGGGGGTTGAATAACAATCCAAATGCTCCAGCTCTGAGAGAACTCTGAAAATGAATGTCGGTGAGCAGACGAACAAATTCAAAGGACAACAAAGGATGGAATTTCTTTGGATCGTTATGAGGAGTTGTAATATGTACGTTTGACGTCTGTTCAAAGATTGCGTTCCTGCTTAAATTGTACTTATTTCTCCATTAATTTGAAATGGAATGTCAATCCCCTAGGTAAACATTGACCAAATTTCGTCTCATTAAAAACATTTCCCCAGTGGCAAAAGTTACAAAAATCCGGAACAAAAGGTGACAATTTACATATTTAAGTTGACGAGCCACAAATACACAATTGAGAGAGCAATTATACGGGCCTCTTTAGTCGACCTCTCGACTCTTTTATGTTCTCCCCGACAGGCGAAGACATAGTTTTAATTGGAGTCGTTTCGAAGCACGCAAAGAGTCTTTTAATTAAAATTTCAACTTTTAATATTTAAAAAGAGCACAGTGTCTCGGGATCCACCGCTATTGCTGTAAC
This sequence comes from Cydia strobilella, assembly GCF_947568885.1. Classification (NCBI taxonomy): domain Eukaryota; kingdom Metazoa; phylum Arthropoda; class Insecta; order Lepidoptera; family Tortricidae; genus Cydia; species Cydia strobilella. The sequence goes on from NC_086052.1 coordinate 8,741,337, forward strand.
TTCCCCAGGGAATATTTTCTTGCATTAACCTCTCCGACTTTGCATAAAAAGACTGATTTATTTACTTTTCCGCGTTTAATCCTATCAAGAGCTTGACTTAAAAATATTGCAGTTTGATCTTTGTATTTATAGGGAGAGAATATTTGTTATTTATAACTGAAAAGCTTTTTACTTTCATGTTCTGAAAGCATTTTCGTTATAGCTTTGCGGGAAAGTGTTAACGTTATTATTTTCCCTAGCCATTAAGCTGTGGGAACGGACGGTATATCTTTTTAATTTAAATTTGAATAACTCTATAGAATATTGTCTTCGGTTACCGCGATAGTCATGAAATAAAACTATGAAAACGGATTATATCGCGTATATTGAATTTATAATACATCCCGACGTTTCGAACTCTTTACAGCGTTCGTGGTCAACGGGTGACTGAGGAAAAATTACAAAATGCAAAAATATATATTATAAATATATTTTTGCATTTTGTAAAAATTACAAAATGCAAAAATATATATTATAAATATATTTTTGCATTTTGTAATTTTTCCTCAGTCACCCGTTGACCACGAACGCTGTAAAGAGTTCGAAACGTCGGGATGTATTATAAATTCAATATACGCGATATAATCCGTTTTCATAGTTTTATTTCATAACTCTATAGAATTCAAATCTGTGACTAAATATATTGATAACTCAACTGATTTGTAATTTCGGATCTGCATGTAGACCCAATATACGCCAAAACTTTTAATTATACACACAGTTAGAAATTGATTAGAAAATGAATAAGTAGGTTCCTATTTTATTGTTATTTTTTAATTTTGTTTTTGTTGTTTTTGTGTTTTAAAGGTGTTTCGTATTCCCTTAATTTTATAATTAAATTTTTGACCTCTTTCCAAATTTGTAAATTATAAAATATCTTTCTCAAGCATTTACCGGAGAGCAAAGAAATTCGAACTTAACTAAATCAGGAACAATATATTTTGTCTTAAAGATGCAATGAATTATTGATATTATGTTCTACTTCTACATATTATGCTGGGAAGTATCATGTTTCGGGCGCAGCTAGACGGGAGGTAATTAATGTAATTTCATACAAAACTGCAGGCCTAAGCCTGGAAGTAGCTCTTTTTTAATTTCCATTTCACATATATTTGAGACACAGCCTAATGGCATTCAGCCATTTAAAAAAAACTGCAAGCAACATTTGCTTTTCGGTTCATTGTGACATTCTGCCACTACGCTTATTGAAAAAAAGAACAATAAACGATGTTTGCTATATTTTGCAGTTTTATTTATATAAAATTGACATGAACATATTTAAATAACACATTATTAACAAATTCCAAAAAATGTGAATTGCTTATTAAACTACACAAATAAATATTTAAAATATTTAATTTAAATATTAGCGGTAAAGATGTCTACTCAAATACGCGTAGGTAATTTTTGAATCGCGGAATTGTTTTGGAGGCAAATTTGAACATTTTTCATTCTTAATACCAAAACTTCCGTGGGGCACCGATATATTAAATATATTAAACCGGGTCACTAACGTTAATAAAGTCGATTCGACTCGATTTTTAATTCTGTAAGTAATTCTATTTTATTAGATTTATTGTGCATTGTTGATTGTGTTATTTAAGATGAGTTCCGACCAAAATATGAAATTAATATTAATTGTACTCCTACGAAATTGGGAAAGAAGCAGAAATTACTTAAAATAACTTGCTGTCGCCAAAATCAAAGGCAAAGTATATGAATGCTTGGCAATTTTATAAGGCAAAACTAAGAAAAATGCTCACAGTTTATCAAAAAAAATTGTGGCATATTTTAAAGAACTGGATGTAAATAAAAAATTGTCAACACCTGTGGAAATTATATTTGACAATAATAGAATAGACTGCAAAATGCATATTTTTAACTTGCATCATGTCCTTTTACTTCATTTAATTTTTTTTTTTTTTACTTTTCGCGGAGGGAACACCTACAAAAAAAAAATCTATGAGTACCCACTAATACCCACTACCAATCAATCCAATATACAATCAATCAATATATAATATGCAATCGGCCGGCAACCGCTTCCTTCCCAGCCGCTGTAGTAATGTACTATTAACGTCCATATTGGTTTCAGCTTTTCACAATTCAGTTACCGAATCAATTTGAATATGCGCTCGGTTCACTGTATCGCAAGTCGGAGGAAGTTTAAACAACTTCGTGATTTATTGACGTACTAAAACTATCTCAGTAGGTATTTAGTGTGCGATTTGAACGTCACTCTTATCAGTAAAACTTCTCTACTTTGCTAACTTTCGTTTCAGGGCATTAGGCACCGGGTTGTGTGAACAGAATTCCCAACTAAGTGAACGTTTTGACACGTCCCATAAATCCAGGTGTTTTCATTTATGACTGCCCTGGATTTTACTTTAAGACCAACGGAAGGTAATAAAACGGGGGTATGTAAATTGAGCTGAATACATTTGAGGTGATGCGCAAGTTTGTGGTTATTATCTTATGTTTCATAAAATAATTCAGTTTTAGAACTATTTAAATATTCTGCAAACTTTCCCTGCATCACGGAATAGACTTTTAATGCAAAATTTGCAGCATATTTTAACGTCATTCGTCTGTAAAATTAGAAATTGAGTGATATATAGGCTATGATAAATAAAAATACATAGTTTTTTTACACACACACCACGCACAACCATGAGGCACACTCAATTTATAAGCGAGGACAAAATGCACAAACATCAATAACAGACCGAGATGTGATTTTTGAAGTTTGATTTGAGCTCCTGATTATATTTGACCGCTTTCATAAAATGCCCTTGTCGCTGCCGGGAGGCTGCTAAAATTATTGCAGGTGCAGAAAGTATACACTTGGTACCACTTTTTAATAAATAATTTTTAATAAAGTGCCTATTGGGACAGCGCCCAGTAACATGTGCAGCCAGTTGCTGGGGAAGTATTCCGTTAACATAATGTGTCACCCTAGATAATGGGCGGCACATTATGTCTCTGTGGCTAAATGTAAACGAGGTAAGTATACTAACTTCTGTCATAAAACGTAGCTAAAATATCACAACCAATATAAGTATAAAACCTTTATAGTGACTGATGTGATATTGTTATTCTGTGTCAATATGTTAAACTATTGATTTTACTTGATGTTGAAGTAATATATTATACTCCTTGGATATCACGGGCCTATAAATCCCGGTCTTTTGATAGGCTTGCGTGGGGATATAGATCCAACACGTAGAGGCCCCTTGGAGAGCTTTAATGTCATGTAGAACGCCTGCTGGAACCCGTTCACAGGCGCAACATTAGACACCCATGAACCGGTCGCAGCAGGCATTGGGACTATTGTAGAAAAAGTGAACAGTATACCGGTCTATGGATTGAAGTTTGGGTGGACAATGAGACTGGGCTATTGTAAAGACGTCCGGACACCTGCCATAACAATGTTTTCACAAGTTATCGAGGCAGGCGGTGACTTGCCGCTGACGAGATGGGCGCCTGAAACTGCCGTCGTAAAGACGACCAGGAGCAATACCGGTGTGAGCGGCTCAGGGGTGTCGAGAGGTGTGCGCCGCTTTCTACCCAGTGGCTGTTAACAGCCACTGTGCCAACTCGCGTCTTATGCATCTTCCACCTCCACCCCTGGAGCATATAGCTCTAGCGACTGCTCTCTGGACAGCCAATGAGGGCAAGCCAGAGCTGAGAGTCCTGCGGGTCCCCGTGGGGTCTACTCCGACCGACGAAGACACGCCGGAGACGGAGACCCTGACCGACTCTCGGGAGCACTCGGGTCCGTGGGGTCGTCACTCCCCAACAGCTCGCCACAAGCTGCCCTGCGGGCATATTATACTTATGGTTGTTTATATTCCAATAAAAAGCCTACAGAGAAATCGAGAAACCCCGCCTTGTTGAGAAACGTTCAAAAATAGATACATGCAATTGATCCCTCAACAAATAGAGAAGGAAACTCAATTAATATTGTTAACCCCCTCTTTTCAAAATATTATCTAGAATTTGGGGAACTTTGCTTTATTGAAATGCTGCTAAATTAAACGTGTCATATTGTTCACCTTATAAATTGTAAAATGATTTAGAAAGGCGTTATAACTGAGCCATCTGAGTTTAAATAAGTACGTCATATAAACACGTTTGAAACCAAAGCCGAAGCGAACCTTAGAGCCTTTAACGTAGTGACAAAACGAGTCCCCTTGTTGGGCTCTTTGATGCTGTGAAATGGAGCTCACGAATTAAGACGTTTTTCAAGGAGCGAAATGTAAATGTTTTGCCGAAGGTACAGGTGCCAGGTATAATTTAATTTCATTTGGGGAAGGGGGGTTGATTATAAATTTATGTGAGGGCTGACGTCGACCCCTACTTGTTATTCGCTGAGCGAGCTATTTTATCGACTTGTCACTGATGAGGCTGACATGTATATGATTAACATTCCGCAGTAGTCGCATGGAGTTCAATGTTTGATTTTTCAAACAGTCGTAATACCTAAATTTGAATAGAAAGTTATTGCCTTTAATCTATTAGCCAATAACTAATTTTAGCATCAATATTGCACTAACCATCATTATTACAACTAAGGTAAGTGAGGCATAAAAGTAAACAAGATATTATGTAAACTCACTCAATATTGGTTTCTCATTTGTTTGTTTCTTTATATACCTACTTAGGTACTTAGCTGTAAAAATATTACGACACTTGAAAACCACAAGTTTATTAAAAATACTTTTTTGGGCCTTATTGAACACCAGCAGGCAGCATTAAGGCCCGCAAAATAAATGTACATTTTAACAGTTGAAACAGATTTTAATTGTTTTTAACTTTGAACTTATACAAAAAAACAATATTTAGTATGTTTACAACAGAAGGATATTATTAATTAGTGGAAATAATTCGCTTTAGGCCTCACTATCTCAAAGATATAAGAAATTGACTATTTTACTCAAAAATACTATGCTAAACCTATAAACCTTTATTAGGTACAGTTTTTACCATATTTTATTACAAAAAATAAAAATTTGACGCGAATTACTTTTCACTTAACTTAAATTTTCTGGGATTTATCGAACTTAAGGTTTTTAAAGATTATAAAACTCTAGTACTATTAACGCACTACACTTATACTTTTGTAAGTCCGTAAGTACTTACTTATAACTTATCATTTCGGCCTAAAGAGATCAAAAATACTTATACTTATTTTAAAACATTTAAATTTACTTTTTCATCTCATAGGCTCAATAAGGCCCGGAACCGGGCCTTGTTACCCGCACTGACAGTGGGCCTTCTTAGCCCTAGTACAAGGTCAAGGATAATAGGGAATATGTAATATATAATTTAAAAAAATCTCGTCCTCACAAAGATTAATTTTGTTTTCACCCATATTATATATATTAAAACATCGAATAAATCAAGAAACTCGATAAAAGCACACTTTGTTTTCGTAAAAAATAACATCAAGCGCAGTCGCAACCTCCTCTTTTTAAATATATACTGAGAAAATAGCGACGCGTGCGAAGACAAGTGTTGTTGCCAGCTCGGTATATCTGCTACTTCTGTGTGCGTGATGTGTTGAACAAATAATACTAGTGCAACTGCTGTTTTTGAATGCTGGGCCTTGTTACCTTTATTTACTGGTGTTGCCTCCGTAAATTACACGTTATTCTTTCTGTATTTAATTGTTAAGAAGGTACTATGATGACGATTATTAAAATATTTACACGCAATAATTACTTGACTTGTAAATATTGTTTTTTAGGTACTACTTATATAAAAAAAACCCTAAATTAGCACTTAATAACTAGTTACCTAGTATACTTATGTAAGTATTGTATTGTACCTTTTATTTTTATTTTTTTCTCTCGACTTAACAAGCATAAGTTTCAGTTAAAATTCAAGTTAAATAGCTTTTGGTTTGACTGATTGCTTTGAATAATTACTTTTCTACATTTTGTATTTCATTAAGTTCCCTTTGAGCTTTTCTGCCTTAATTAACTAGTGGAAACTGTTTTGGCTTGTGTTTTATTAATATTAATTCATATTGTGTAAGATTGTAAGCTGTTTGTTTCCCAATAAAAAAATAAAAATTAAAAAAAATATATATTCTCCATTAATGATAGTATATTAACAGGGCTGTAAATATTTACGAATGAAACCTTTAGGGGCCTTCAAGGATTTTAGTTTATTAAAATGCTTTAGTCCTCACCCAAATTACTCCCTTGAGGTGTGTTATGCAAAACAAACGTTGCCACCTTAATGATCATTTAATTGTACACTCGACCGTTTCAATAGATTTACTTCCGGAAACTAAATTATTTATTGTGAGCATGTACTAAAAAAATATGTTGTTTGATTGCGGAAGCAAATACCTTCGTGACTTTGTGACCCAACGAACACCACTGACTTGTCAAGTTAAGTTATAAGTTGTGAACATGCGCCTAATTTAATACGATAAAAGCATTGTGAAGATTTGGTAGCTTTTATTAAGTTTATTAAGCGGTCATTCTCAAAAAATGTCTGCGGTCTAATTGCCACATAATTGCATATATTTTCATACAATATCCAATTCCCAGTTACCAAACTATGAATAAAAAATAGGCAGTACTTATGGTCCGAGAGCTTGGTAGCTTAGTAGCTACGTCTATTAGTAGTAAACGGGTTTGGAAATGTTCAAATAGTTTCTTTTTTTTTTAATTTTTTCCTATTTTTTGGCTAGTGTAAAACACAAGCGCCTTAACGCACTCGCACGGTTGTAAAATTGTTAGACTCTAACGTGACTCCAACGCAGACAACATTATTTCCATTCTGTACGGTTGCCACTTTAATCCAATCGCTTAGAGAATCTTGGCACAAGTAGAAGCGGGAAGGGAGGTATAATCGCGATATTGCCATGTCGATGGTCGATGCATTAGAAAAATTGCTTTAAATCAATAACTCTTGTGGTCCTTTGCGTTGAAACATGACGGGAAATTTTAAGAGGGGAATGTGTTAAGCATATTGACTAGGGAGTACTGTATCGAAGATAACAATCGGAGTTTACTTTTAGTTTATGGGATGTTGATGAGATGTTATAACCCTCCTTTTGCGTTGCCGTAATCGGGTAAAAAGGGAACAAGGATTTTAACCCTCAATTTACATAGATCCGGGGCATACAAGAATAAAATATTTCCTTTAAGTGTTTTACTATACTTACCCACTTACAAAATATTAGCTATTTACTGCAGTTGGTTCTGAGGAAGTTCATGTGAAATTCAAATGTAATCTAAGTTTAGACGGTGATAAAGCGACCGTCATAAGAATGATGAAACAGTTTAGTTTTTAAGAAAATATAAATTCTACCATATGAAAATGTTGAACATTAACCTTTTGGACGCCAATGACGGATATATCGGCACCGCAGGTCCAACGCCAAAGACGGATTAATCCGTCACAAATCCCAGAGTAACATACACCTACGTGCATGTGCATAAAGTTCAATTTCAGTTTTGACATTTCGGTGACGTGGCGTCCGAGTGACAGCTTTTGTGTTGTGTGACACGGCGTCGAAAAGGATAAGCTTTTTACAAAATCTTTCTCTGTATAATCACTATTTTAACAACTGCAGCTATGCTATATACATACTAGATTGTGACCCTATGCATTATGAATAAATAGACACCTAGAATATTTACGAGATAATACGCGAGATAAATTTAATGAAACTTAATCATTACATATATGTATATTGTTATATATCGAAATCTCTAAAGAAGAAGATGAGCTTTTAATATCCTTAAAACTGCCCTCCCTAAATGAAGACACGATTCGACTTCCCAAATTCCAAAATTAAAATGATATTTTCATTTTGAAGGGTTAAAAATGAGATATAATTTGAACAAAGAGGTGTCATTATCCCGGCCGTAAGATAGTCATCTACAAATGGCGTTTCATTTCAAGAACAAAGGGACAAATCAAAGCGAAGAGCTTCTGCAAAGTTCTTTTAACTTTTAAATCTCTTTTACGTCAAACAGTTATCTAATTCGACATTTATAATTTTGCTTAAGTTATATACAGAATTTCAATGAAACGGCTTCTAAGTATTAATGTAATATTTACAATCTTGTGATCAGTCCTTTATGAGTATCTTGTTAAATAAATTAATCGTAAATTAAACAAATAAAAGCTTTCTATTTGAAATTAACGACTAGAAATGAAAAGGTACGAAAAGAAGTAAACCTTGAGGATAATTTAATTTTAACACATTCACTCCGAGCACGAGCTACGCGCTACGAGCGTAGCTGATAACACGGGTAAAATCGTATGTAGCTAATGCGCCTACGAACAGAGAACCAGCCTGGTAGGTTCATCATCATCATCATCATCATGTCAGCCGATAGACGTCCACTGCTGGACATAGGCCTCCCCCAAGGCTCGCCACTCCTGGTAGGTTGCTGGCAGTAAATGTGTTAAATGAAAAGCATTGAATCATCATCATCATCATTGAACCATGTTTACGTTGTAAGAAGCGTTTATTGAGCTGCCTTGATCCAATTGATTCCCTACGATCTTGACAGGATAGTTGGTCCGCCTTGTTGAATGTGGCCCGCCCAAGAAGCCCGATGGTCCCTTTGAGCTATTTAGCTGACCTATGTTTTCCTGTGGATTGAGATATCCAGTTTATTAAAATTGAGCCTAGAGTGTACCACTGCTGAGCAAAGACCTCTCTCCTCCTGTCCATACCCATATACATACGTCTTGACCCATCACTCACCAATCCCTATCAAAAGCGTCAAAGCTATTTCGCGATCGCCGACGAGGTTTACCGCAACCCTGGGTGATATATTTGAAATCCAATGAAATATCCTATAACAATCATTAAAAAGCACGAAATTTCATTAAACATATTTTGCACGCCGGCTCAAATCAGTTCTAATTAAGCGCACCTAGATAATTATGATTTAGCTGTAATTAGCGCACGCCGGCCGTTAACCACACACGCTTGCTTTTAGCCAAATTATCTAAACATTATTTAAGCAACAAACCGGTAATGTGTATGTTAGTAAGAGTTAAGTAATTGGGCTTTAGTTGGCTTTTCGCTTAATACGATCGATCTAAGGCTAAGCAAAGCTGTGAGCAGTTCAAATAGTATTTAACTTGCTAACTCATAATTTGGCCTGCTGAAAGCTGCTGACCGCTTCTTACTGCTAAACTAACGCTTATTTCCTCACTGCCTAACTTATTAACCTACGAGTATATGGCGAAAATGCTTTTTTTACAGTAGAGGAAGAAGATCTTTGCACTCCCGTACCAACGATTTAATAAAAATATTGTTTTTAATGAATCAGTACATACTATACAGTGTGGAAAAAATTAATGGGCCCTGGAGGGAAAGTAGGTACCTTAAAACCTTAAGTTAGCTCATTTTACTTAAAGGAAACATTATTTTATTTTTAAAAAGAAACAAAACTGCATCCAAAGATTTTTTTTTAAATCGCTTGTCTCGGGAATCGAAGACTTAAAATTTCAAAAAATAAGCACTCGCTATTTTATTCTACTAGTCGATACAGTTAATGTTAATGATAACATTTCTTTAAGAAACCATAGCGCTTACACTCGTCTGTCGTACAAGATATCCATAAAATCGAATATTTAGTACTCAATAATATTTTTAGACAAGCGAAATTGAAGAAAACAAGAAAAATCTTTTAATGCAGTTTTGTTTCTTTCTAAAAATAAAGAATGTTTCCTTTAAGTAAAATGAGCTAACTTAAGGTTTTAAGGCACTTTCCCTCCAGGGCCCATAAATTTTTTCCACCCTGTATACTGATATATTTAGTAAAGTATTGCCCAGGTCTAAATATTTATTGGAGAAAATAAAATATTCCAAGTTTTACATTTAAAGCATCGCAGAGGTACGTAAATAACATAATATTATAAGGAATCAAAAATCCTTACGAAACCCACGCAAAGATTAGATCAATGAAAAACGGTTTACAGTCGAATAACGTACTGCCGCGGCCCATTCATCACCCCACAGACGCCGACTTGTAATCAATATGTGACACCGATAATACAGGCGTAGCGAGAATCAGCCAAGCTCGAGTCGAATTTGAACACGGAAGTTTCTCTGCCAGTCCAAGAATTTAATTTCCGTAAGATTTCGTACCTTGTCCCAGTGACAATCAATATGATAGTCGCTAGGGATCTCATACTTGTCACTGTGACAAGGTACGAATTGGTACTGAAATTAAATTCCAAAAAGTTTATTAATAGTGTTTTGATTTTTTAAATCCGGTCTGACCTAGTTTCATTATTTGCAGTATAATTTGCTTTGTAGTCATATTAAAGTAATTTTTTTATATACTTATGTTTCACTGTTCTGATGAAAAAAAAAAAACATTTTTAAAATTCCTGCAGGTAACTAATTAGTCAATTTGACGTTAATGCGGTTATTACTGCGACAATAGAAATATTATAGGTACGCAGTCTGACAAGAAAAAGACAGACAGCCATTTATTAAAATGTGCTTGTAAATATATGGAACGTTGACACTTCCTTATAGGAGGAGGATTATGTGTCATGCCACTCATGCCGTTGACACCCTTCAGGTAGTTACGCAACCCTAGAAATCCGACCAAACTCAATGTGGCCAATCCAGAGAGTGGCGAGGGCTTACCATAAATAACGTTTACTGCTCGGCGGAGAGGTGTTCAAATTGCTTCCACATGATATATCCTCCACCAAGCACGTTTAGCCATATTGAATTTTTAAGTGAAGATGGTTACCAGTGTGATGGCGTGCGGGATCATTTGTAACAACAGTCATGCATTTTTTTCTTGTAAAACGACAATAAAGGTTTCAGTAATGTGTAATTATATTTATTAAAATGAAATATTGCTTAGGTGTTTTCAGGTAATAAGGGTCCATTATGCATAATTTCACACCTGTAGCCATATCGTATAATAACGAAGAGTTGTTATGTATAACTAATTTTCATAAATAACTGTAATAAATAAGGTCATTAAAGAAGAATTTCGAGCATGAGAAGTAAATAGGTAGGTAGGCCTGTTGATTTCTGTATTTTTTTGTATTGTTTTCTGTAATGAGGTGTGCAATAGAGTATTTGTATTGTCTTGTACCTACAGGTACCCACAGGTGTATTATTAGTTTCTACTTTAGTTAGAATACAAAGAATATAATATAGGTTTACTGTTACATAGGAAAGGGCATCATAACTTCACTAAATTGTTAAATATTAACGTAAATGTGAGATTTATTCAAATTCGTTAAATCCGGAAATGCCAGCTCCCTAATGGGAAAATCCAATGGCCATTATATTTTGATCTATTCCGGGTACCGGCCAATATTGCTCTTTTTTAAGGCAAGGCTGGCAACACCGGTGCCCCAATAACACGACCCATATTCGAGCTATAAACCGTCGTCCAATCGCACAATTGTTAATTTCGTCGTATACGCGAAAATCGAACTGTATCTTACAGATGCATTTAACGACCTCGTGTCCTAGTCGGTGGTGACCCTGCCTACGAAGCTGGAGGTGGTGGTCCCTGGTTTAAATCCTGGTAAGGGCATTTATTTGTGTGCTTAAAGCGGATTGTAAGTTATTCCGGAGTTATGGGTGTCTTTTTTATATAATTATGTTGTTGTTTGGGGATTGAGTGTTTTCATATAATTAGTGCCCAAAACATAATTCAGAACTTACTAAGTCGATTTGTGTAAAGGGGCCCACTGATTACCAGTCCGCCGGACGATATCCTCCTGCCAGTTAGAACAAAAATTTGACAGTTCCGAATATCTGACAGGCCAGAGACTGCAGGCGGACTGGTAATCAGTGTGTACAACGATATTTCTACCTACACTTTAGTTACTAACCTAACTTGAATACTTATTTCATTACTAGGGTGAACTAAAACAAACAAATATACTAAAACATCTCTTAAACCAAAAACCCTTAAAGTTATTTGAGACAAGAAAAAGTATAATTCTAATAACCAGTAGTAAGTACATCGCAATGGAAAGAAAAAAAGACTGAAAAGTTAACACGATATATCCTTCATTAATAAGATAAGCATTTAAAGCACTGCTAAATTTATTTCATAAAAAAGCTGCTAGTCATTTCAGGTAGATCTGGCACGTCTAGTTTATCGTGTACATTATGTTATGACATATACAATCCATCAGTTGGACGCGGGTCTACTTTTTGCGACGCTCGTCAAGCAGCCCGGTTTCAAATTGAGATAGGTCGGGCCGTCAGGTGGTTTATGAAAATTTTACATCTCGGCCTGATGGCGGACCGGCCTTTAAGGTGATTATAAAACGTACAGTCGGCTAACGAAAATGTTAAGCACGTTAGTATTTTAGAATATATTTTTAAGAATCTACTAGACACGTATGAAGAGTGAATTTCTTATTTATGCATAACGCGAGTACCTAGCTGTTTTACTGAACAAGTAACTGTTTTACTAAACAAGTAGTTAATCCTAAAGTAGTCTTAAACCTAGCACAAAAACATTTTTTTTTTGTATTTTACAACTACACAGGTTGTAAACGGATCCAACCACTACGGTTTTCCAAAATTACTCTTCCTCATCGTAGGTCCTTAGCTAGCACAGTAGATAGCTACTAGGTACTTTACTTTTAGGTCCACCATCTAGTCTAACTTCCCACTATAATATGCAAGTCATAAAGAAGAAAGTAATAAACCCCCGTACATCTCAACAGACTGACCTAAATAATTTATCAAAACTGTTTGCTTCAAAAAATGCAATGAATAAGTAAAAAGAAGGCCACGGGCGTCGGGGTCACCAACAAAGGCGGGAATAACAAGCAAGTTTCCACCCTTGAGACAAAAGGAAACTCTTCGACTAACGACGTACCTGGCACTAGAGGACCCAGTGCTGCTTTTGGGCATAAATTTTCCCTAAAAAATTCCTACAATATTAAAATATCCGTTTATCTGAATAAGATACCTGTAATAGGAATATTTTTAATTTAAAACAAATATTCACATTTGAACTTGGCGAGCAATATTGAAAAGAATAAAAATTCTGTTTGTCCGTAGTGTTTGTATCGTACGCATATTATTTGGCTTGAATTTTGTGATATACATACATTAAAAATCACATATTTTATTTAGAATAATTTACATTTCAGATGCTTACACTAGACTAGGTATTTTAATATAGTTGCTCAAAAAGTGTTTAGTACATTTTGATGTGCACTGGAATTGAAAAAGAAAATAATACAGTACACTTCGCGTACGAAGTACGGGAGGCTGAAGGGACGAAACAAGTGGATGTGCTCTGTGACCGTCCGGATACCTGACGCTAGGTTAGCAAGTTCACTTCATCGATATTTGTGCGCTAACTAAAACATCCCATTAATATGCAACCTACAACTCTTCATTGTATTTCAGGAAACAAAGCATTCAATATCGATAAAGTACTAAATAGCGTGCCACTTTACTATTGCTCTTGCCTGAATCTTGTAGTTTAGGTAAATTGCCTTCAATTTACTTACTCGTGATATGACGTGAATTTTGTTTATTTACACACTTGCTTTGATTGTGGCACCAAATGATCGCACAATGAAGCATTTTGGTCGTATTTTTTGTGATGTTTATTCTCCGACGAGAGGACATCCACTGACAGCGTGGCTGGTGGCTGCGCTTTACGCCTCTACGCACACAGGCATTTTGGTTGTCATTTTTCTCTAGGTATAAGGCGCACGTCGTACTGACGCAGCCGTGCGTTTAATATGTACATGGTACACTTAAATCACTTTAACGATACAAAATAGAGAGATAGAGGGAAACAGAGCAATGTCTAAAGGAAAAAAGTTCGAGTCGGACTAGCGTTCCAAGGGTTCAGTACATTACACAATTTAAACAATGTATTTTTTATGTGAAATGTCTTTAAAACCCGTTGGGGTCGGATCAAAAACTAAGTAATTAAGTCCGACTCACGCTTGACTGCACATTTCTGATAGGCTTTTCGGTGATCTATAGGTAAAGATCTATTTTTAATTTTTGACCCAGTAGTTTCGGAGATAAAGGGGGGAATGGTCATTTTTTGCCTATTTTCTTGAATAACTTCTAAATTGTTTATCTTAAAATTATAAAAAATATATATTTGAGATGCTCACAATGAACTCCTTAATTTGATGTGTAACACGATATAGTTTGACAAACTTTTTTTTTAATTTTCTCATTTACCCCCCAAAAGTGGCCCCCGTGTTTAAAATTAATTTATTTACGTTACATGTTCATCTTTGGGTCACAAACATACATATGTGTACCAAATTTCAACTTAATTTGTCCAGTAGTTTCGAAGAAAATAGGCTGTCACAGACGGACAGACAGACGCACGAGTGATCCTATAAGGGTTCCGTTTTCTCCTTATGAGGTACGGAACCCTAAAAAAGAAAGATAGATGTAAAAAACACCCAGCATCATGACCTAAAAACCAATAAGCTAACTTTAAAGCTTGTTTAGTTTTCAGAAATATTTTAACACCATTATTTATGTTTCCGAGCAGTGGCGGCCGGGCGGTTCAGGCATCTGAACCCCTAATGTTTTCATTCGATAGCGTGACGTGACGCACGTGCGTTTGCGTCTCATTTTCTATGGGATTTTGAACAGCGCGCCAAGCGGGACGTTTTGGAAACTCAAAATCTCATACAAAATAAGACTTAACGCGAACGCGTACGTCACGTCACGCTATCGAATGAAATTTACACTAGGGGTAATGAGTGTAACTTTCAATTCGGAACTTGCGCATGAAAACTCATTTGACATAATTATACCATTAGCTGCCTAATACGGCCTTTACGGTGAAGGAAAACGTCATGAGAAAACCATGTGTATATAGGATACAAATGTTGTATGTGCAATCCCCAACACACTTGGAGATAACAGCCCAGCAATCTCTCTTGTGCATAAGAGCAGGCCTGTGCTCAGCTGTGGGACGTATGTATAATAGACTAAGATTGTTTTCTTAAAGTAATGAAAAGGGTGGGTAGGTATTACTTTAATTAAATTTAAGCACAGTTTTGATAAAAGGGTGGTGTTATACCTAAGTATGAACATAAAAGACTGGATAAACTAAACCGAGATTAGTTCCGTAAAACCATATTCAAAGTAAACTAAACATCTTTAGCGCATGGTATTTAAACATGCACGTTACTTCACTAACAAGCAGAAGTTCAGGTCATTTATGTCGTCAGGGAGGCAAATTCGAACTTACATTTTGTTATCAAAATGAGGTAATCTCGTTATCATTCGCGCGTGCATTTCGCTCGTACTTACACGTACATGTATTGGTGCGAGCAAAAAGCACGGGCGCCCGATAGCATAATCGCATAATTTTCACATCAGAATATAAGTTCAAATTGGCCTTAGGAACTGATGGTGGAAACTTCAGCGGTCACCCGAGGCTTTCTAGTTGGCGTAGGTCCAAAGCTATGTTTTTACACGAACTAACGCAACGTCTGTGTCTATTACTTATGCGAAACTGGAACTTATGGTCTAAAAGTTTCACGGTTTGGAAAATATGTATATATTTACTTCACTCATAGTGTTGGTTTGTTTTGTAAGTTTTTTAATGTCATCATCATCATATCAGCCTTCAACGCCCACTGCTGAGCATAGGCTTCTCTTCGAGTACGCCACTTACTTACTTTTTAATGAAAATTAAATTTTATTAAAGATAAATTTTCAAATGCGACGGCCGCATTAAACTTAATCAAGTAAGGAACAGTTCGGGACTTAAAAGGTAATTTTTGACGGGACTAGTTTGTTAATATTAAGATTTTATGGCCAGTAAAATATTATATTTAAGGACTGAAACTAAGTGTATGCAGTTTAGGTTTACTGTTAGTTTTAATTTTAAGTATAATATTATAACTTATTGTAGTACTTTAATTAAGTAAATAGTTATAATAATTATTTGTATACTATACTTATTATAAAAATGCCTAACATAAGAATGGAAATAAATATAGGAAATATAACAATCAGGGATTTTTTTTTATCTAGGTATACTTGCATCTCATGATCATGTTTGTGGAAAGATTTTAACATTTTTCATGTTTCCGAAAGCGTATTTGCATTTACAATACCAAACTTCTCAGAAAGAAACAACACATTGCAGCCTTCAACCCTTTCAATTCCAATCAAAACCCTGTTTGTACCAGTTAGGTACTGCAATATTGCCTTTACCCGGTTTAACCCGATTTCCCAGTACTGTGCACTTCCCTGAAATGCGCAAACCATTTCCTATGATTTATAACCTTCATTTGGCTCGCCTTGATATACAAGTTAGTCCAAACCTTGACGTTAAAAGGAAGAAATTAAATTCCTCGCGTCCAGTGTCAGAAATTCAGAATATACCACATGTAGGCCGACTATATTAGCCGACTTTTTGTAGTTATCAAGGAATGTTCAATGGCTGGTAAATGCGTTTATTTAAAAATATGGAAATTGTTTAACTTAAACAAGCAAACCAGTGTGTACTGAACGAAGGCCTGAAATGGCGTTCCCTGAAAATGGGCTATTGCTTCTAAATGTAAGGACTGGAGTTTAAACAATGATTACAATCAGGATCACTAATTTGCATTGTAAATGTTAATGGAATCGGTTTACGAGTTTTGTCAAAGGTATGACCGGTACGATTATTGACTTCTGGAATTAAATCTTCTAAATAGTCAATCACGTACATTATATACAGGAGGCTGATTATGATTAACCTATTTGTTATGGTTTTGATATTTTTATGTCAGGAACTTGACACAACTCACAGTGCATCTCACGTGCACCAATAAACGCCAGCGTACTGTCTAAGCCGCATCTCCACGAAGCGCACGCGCTTGCGAGGCAGCCTGATACGACCTCTTGTGGCTTCCGCTCGCACAAATCAGACTTCAGGTCAGCAGACAGAATAGTTCACATTTCATCGGTATTTAAAAAAACAGGCACGTGTGAATGCACACTTCATAAATAAAAATCATTGAGATATTTTGACCAAGCTAACTGCACAAATTTCGAAATGACAAAATATTAATGTGGAATCGTCAGCGCCTTGGGGACAATGCCTCGGGTCGCATTAGGTTTCGTCGAAGTTTAGTTATTACGTTTGTAAATAGTAAACTTGTATAATGTTATAAATACACAGCAGTATCTAATGATTACAATAAGAAAATATATATTAATGAGGCATGGCACTTAGAGATGGCACAAAAGATTGTTTTAAATTGTACTTATAATTCGTTATGAAAATATGAGGTTTTTATGGCACCCATACACTGTCGCGTGCATCGGCTGGTGCAGAGCGAGCAAGAAGCGAGAGAAGCGTTCACCCTGATTTCTCAATCTGGGCAAGATCGCAGGGAACCATTGGAATTTGGATAAAGACAGCACTCGATCGATCTTCAAGGAAAGGAAGAGGATAAGAATCCTCCGCTATAAAATTATAGATCATGGCAAAGAGACTCATGGAAAAGCTCAATGACTTAAATAGTGGAACTCTCTCATGCCCGAAGTCAAAACGCAAAGCTATTCAGGTAAATGATTCTATCGAAAAGCACAAATGATACGAACTCAATAGAACCAATACCGGGCTTCAGTCGCATTTCATTTCCATTTGCAGTCTCAGCGGCCGATCGGCTTAATCACTCACTTTTCGGTTTACCATTTCCATTTCTATGAATCCAACAGAACTGGAGTGAACAATTTAAAAGAGTACTTAGTTTAAACCCGGAATCGAGGTACTCCAAGTATTAATTGCTTTTCGTGGCTCATTGTTATTCCGACGTGCGAGCGAGATGCAAATCGCAAAACTTTCCAACTGCTCTACTTTTCTAATAGGGACGTTGGAAGTTTAAAAATAACAAATGCTGCGGCGGTAAGTATGCACGTATAAACTAAATTAACACGACTCGCAATGAATTAGCGCGCAATGCATTACCCGGTCCGTATAAGCTAGTCATAAGTACATAAAAAACTCAGTCTCTTCCAGCCGCCGTACCTGTGACTAAGTGTCATACGACAAAGCGCTAAAGTTTATATCACAATCAAACTACAAGTTGATCAAACCAATTTAAAAAAAAATATTAATAGTGTGTCTCTGAAACAACATTACTTAGATCATCTTAAATATATGTATTGTGTAGGTATTTAAGTTTTGGAAAAAAAAGTGGAAGTAATGATATTTTTTAACCGACTTCTTTACCCAGAAGGAGGAGAAACGTTAATTTGAGGACCATAGTACGGACGACATAACGTACGGAGACAGTTTACACCAGCTGTTAAATTCGAAGCACGAATTTATCTTAGATTTTACACATCTTGGCGTGACTATGTTTATATTACCCAAAGTTTTTAATAAAATTTCATCTTGAAAATTAAGATAATGATTAATAACCAATAACGATGATGTAAACCGGGAATATACCCACGTATAGCTCATAATAAATTGGCTTAAGGTCTTGATGAAACAGCCAATAATTTTAAGGTGGATCCACACCGTAGTAACGTGTAATTTTTGTGTTTTTGGTTCGTATGCACTATGCACTATTGCATTAGCATGTGGTCCTTTTTATGATAACTTTTATGAGCTTAGGCTGGGCCCGACTTTATTTGCATAAATATTTTAACAACAACTCTCCTGTTTGATTCAAATATTAGAATAAAATACGACCGAGTAGTACTTAATACAGTAGAAATTTGATCAAAACCACAGAATAAATAATAGTACTTGGTACAGAAGGTTCACTCTCTAACAAAACGCGTCTATTACGAGAGATATGACCGCTAGGTGGCGCAAGCGCGAGCAGGTGTCCGTTCCGTAGCGGTGCGCGGCAACTTCTATGGATAGACACCAAAATTGGTGGTGAACTACAGTTCACATATTAGTGGTCTAATGTTTGATAGAGAATGTATCGGAATCGAATCGAAGAACCATAAAACATTATAGGTCGCTGGACATACAAGTACTTACCGTAGCGTGGACTTGAAGTTAATGTATTGCTTGCTTCGCTTGCATTTTAAGAAGTTATAACAAATAAATTTGTATTCATTATATCTGCCAAGTTAAACCAGTTTGACAGCACTGGCTTCCCTCGAATGCGGCTGACTTATGTCTTGTATGCGATATTGCTTGTTAGTCTATAAGGTAATATGGGCCTTGTTGCCTGAATTAAATTTTAAAATAAGTAAATTGCTAATGTGGATGCAGCTTTATCGAGCATAGTGACGCAGCACGTTCGAACGCAATGTTAATTAGTAAAATGCAACGCGTCGCATCCAGAATTGGTTTTGTGGGTGTCAGCCGTTTTCAATACAGCTAATGAGAACGTAAATATTTCAGCGATATTTTATTAATAGCGAACCATGCGTTACGTTCACCCGGCGAGACAATTTTTTTATTTTTTAGTCGTTACTGAGAGTATTGAGTATAAAAGATTCCCGGTTTTGTTGGATATATTATTAATTACTATAGAACCCGGGCATATTTTTTTGAATGAATATTTATAAATTGTTAACTTTCGAAGTACCTACTTAATCATAACCACAGAATGAGTACTTAATAGTATTATCATACAGAACAGATGCGCTACACCCAGCCTGAATGGAATTACCACACCCCGCGGCACTATACTGAGAGCCTATTGACAGTATCTTAGTTATTTGAAATGAACAAGCACAATAATACACCGGCATTTTGAACAATCCGTCACCGCGTTTTGCTAACTTATAAAATTAAATGAGTTTTATCTGTAAGAAGTGAGCTCTCTAAGCTTACTTACTTCTCTATGGCTCGGTTAGCAAAACGCGGTGACGGAAAGTTCAAAATGCCGGTGTATTGTGTTTGTCCATTTCAAGTACCTAAATAACAACTTTTTCTTGAACCACGTTGCCATAGTTACGCCAAAATATTTTCTAGTAACTGCCCTAAGGAATTAAACCCCATTTAGACGGATCAAGAACTTGTATGCAATATTCGATACATCGCGACTTCAGAGTACAATGAATTCAGTCGATCGATCAAATACCGCAATGTAACGAAAATCGCATGCAAGTTCTTGATCCGTCTAAATGGGGTTTTGACACACATATTGATGCGTATCGTATAGATACAGACAAGAAGATTTTCGTACTTTCACGTTTAAAAATATCTACACTTAATATATGGGCAATAAGGTTGTATACAATACATATTTTTGGCACTTTGTCCGTATCGATATTATACTACAGTCACGTAATATGGTGTGTCCACCCAGTGTCATACAAATCGTAACCAACAATCATGAATAATTATCATCATGATCATGAGAAATCTGTCAGTTAGTTGAAAGAGTGCCTGCCTATTTGTTTTAATTAGCAAAAACGTATGAAGAAAAATATTTGCTGTGCATATTTTAATCGGCAATCTATCGACCATAGATTATTTATCACCTAATTTAATATGGTGATACCAATTTCATGTGTACCAATGCCTATGTGTAAACGCCTCTTTAATAATAATGTAAGCAGAGTAGAATACTATACTTTAGCTACGTGGTAGTAATCACAGATGATTAACATACTAACGTGTGCACTAAAGTTCCCAACGTTTAACTTCCAGGCATAAATTAACTACTATCACAAGCCAGACGTACCTACTACTTCAAGTTTATACTATACTGTAGGATAAAACCACAAAATGAAATACGATACGAATGCTATTCGCAAAAGTTATCTCAAGAAAATTGATTATTCAGACGTAGCTTATAGGGTGGTATTTCACCTGTCTAATTTATTTGTCCAATGTGTATTGCGTCTCACATTTTGCGTAATGAGAGAGTGAGATGCAATTACATTAGACAAAGAAATTGGACAGCTGGAATACCCTTAGTCTCCCTTATGAAACAAAAACATTTAACCTGCACAAAGAATCTCCCCACGAGCGAACGTTTGTACGGGTCACAATCTCATGGCCCGTTATTCGAAATATTTATTTTAATAATGCGATAAAACTGTGGGATGGAAAAGTGGTTTTCTCTAAGACTATGACAGGTGGAAAATTAATCTTCGAGGAAAATTTTACATTTCAGTTTGTTTTCTTCACGTAGTAGTTTTTCAAGCGTATTCTAAAATCAGACTAGTGTCTGTCTAAGCTATTCTATACATATAAGTAATATATGTACACCGCAAAAATACAACTAAACAACATTATTCGCTTTAGAGATTGCTAAACCCACAGGTAATATTTCAATGCACATTTGAAAAAGCGGGATAAATACAAATTGAAGTAGGTAATAAAATTAGCAATGAACAAAAAGTGCACCTTTTTTTTTCAGCGAAAGGAATATATAAAATGTATGACTTCTATTAATAAGCCGTAATAAATCTTGTAGCGAGATAAAATACTCGAAATTTCCGTACATTTATAGAATAGCCTTATTTATTTATTTATTAAATTGCCTAATTTAAATAAATTATATCGCATTATAGAAGTTTCAAAATTGAAATTCATCCACGTCGTCACAGGCACTGGTAAAAGGCTCGCAAAGTCGGAATACATTTCAAATTTATTAAACGCTTTATATTTGCTTTATATGTAATAAAAAATAACTATCATGGTTGCCAAAGAGTATATTTCGCAAACTCATTAAGCTTTAATGGACTTATCAACCATAAGTAAATATTTAAAATTGTCAACAATTGTAAAAAAAAGCGTAAGTCTTTGTCAACGACGAATCCGTTAAAAAAAGCACATTGCTTCAGTAATAATCCTTAAGGGTGATCGTCACGCATATAAAGCGATACGTACTCCAGCGGTTGTTATGCGAAGAAATTGCTCGTTATCACACCACTACGCTTGTTTTGTTAGAGATACTCTATGAATATGATACTGAGCTCTGCGTTGGCTATATATGGATATGCCACAAGATTGTACCTATAGTTCTGTTAGTTCGATAATTACATTTTTTAAGTAAAGTGTAGTATATTCTTTAGCCATCAATGTAGTAAAAGGTACTTTTTTATAAGTTATTACAATCTTTATAATTAAATCTGTTTTCATCGTTTCGTAGTTTCCGACAAATACACGTTATCACTTATCATATATTACATATTTATCATAGATTATATATTTGTAGAGGCATATTTACCCCCAACGCTGAACTACATACAATCTTAACTGATAATGAATGGTAAATGAGGGAATTTAGTAAATAGGTATTTTACAAGGGGGCAAAGTTGTTGTTTAACCTCTCGTGCTAATATTGATACCCGAACAAGCGAAAGATTCCAAAATGGAATCTGAGCGTTGCGAGGGTTTCAAGGCACGAGCGTTAAACCAATTTTGCCACCGAGTGAAACACAACATTTTTCACCACACCAATACAAGGAAAATAGTAACTGTAAAATATGAAACAAAATCAAAGGAAATCGATTAAAAATGAATCTTATTAAATATTTATCATTCAAAATCATCATTAAGAGTCAATTCTACCAGCAAACATAAGAAAACGACTCAAAATTTGCATTTGATTACTTTGCCTCACATGTGAATAAAATGCATCTTTCTTAATATTAGTTTTTGAACAATCAAGAGAGCCTGCTCTGCTCTGCCAGGCTGGTGTGGTGAAAAAATTAAGCATGAAATAGTTTATGTTCTACAGGTAACCTCCCTACTTTACTGAAAACCGTGCTCAATGTAGACCTTGCTTTAATCAATGTAATGGCGACGATTTTGCGAAGTGAAAATAACTTCGTGGAAACTAATCAACCAGACTCTTTTTGGTAAAAAAAGGAATGATCCTTGTCCATTTAAGCATTCTCCTTTTTTATTATTATACATTTGATTCAAAGACGAGAATAACTTAAAAATATTTATTGCATAGATATTTACTATTTACTTATTTTCAAATCACAGTGTAGCAGTTCTTCATGCACCCAAATATACAATCACGTATCTTAATTAATTCACCTACCTATACAATTCTTACGTCCCAATGAAGAGTGGAACCCTCCGTCGCGTTCCCCGTCCCGTTATCATCTTATTAAAATAAATATTCCGCGGAGCCCTGATATTGTCTAACTCCCAGTAACTTTGCAACAACACTAAATCGCATTTGAAAAAGAAAAGATTGCCTCCACGGCGTCTTCAAAATGGTGATTGTCTTGGAAGTACAAATAACGTGGTGTAGATTTATAAAAAATCGAGCAGAATAAGCTTACAAAGTACTTATTTAATTATAGTTTGCTTTTCTGAATCTTGATAAAAGGAAGCTGATAATAAAAGCACAGGTGTATACCTATTTTAAGGTGCGCTAGGCTCAGAACGGAGTTTTTAAAAAGTCGTAGCGCTTTTTTAGATCACAATGCATCCTGAGATTTTGACTTTCGCTTGATAGAAAAAAATCTCGAACATAGGTCTAAAATGCACTTTAAAAAATACAGTAAATTTTGCACAAAAACTAAAAATACAGCGATTACTTTTTTTTATTTAAATACATGGGACATTTTTTTTAACAAAAACATGATATTTACCCGCGTTCCCGAGAACGTACATCCATCTCGCTCACGCTTATGCTTAGTGAGAGTGAGAGAAGTATCATCGAAACACTTAGACATTTTATTTCCTTGTCTAAATACACTTTACAACTGCTTAAGTAGATTCCGCTTCGCAAACTGCATCGATTTGATAGATATAACAAATTGAAGCAGTGTCATTATATACGTCACATTTGGTCACTGCAAATAACATGCAGAGTTATCTTGGTCCGACTAGTAAGCATAATAATTAATTAACATTCATTAACACTAGGGGTCTATTTTATGTACCTTCTTACTTATGAGCGATCTATGTACCTAAATACTTACAATACAACAGGCATTCTAAGGTTGGTATTGTTTAATGAAGAAAATCATTAGTTTTTCCCCGACACAGAACTCGTAAGCGGTTTTAAGATTTCATAAGCTATTCATTCATGCATGTATGTAGTTGTATTATTTCAGTTATACGCTTTAAAAACCTTGGGTTTTTGTGTGATTAAAACGGGTTAAATCATCAACAGTTATTTGACAAAATAGTATTTAATATATTTATTGCTTAACAATAAAACAAATAAATGATTTAAATAAATATAAAATATTTTTAACAAGATCACTTCTTCAGAATCACATTCTTTCGACGTACTGTATGCCGCGGTACATTTATTTTAACAAAGTTAATATAAAATGCAGTTTAAGAGAACGCTTGAATCCCTGTGATGCATCTACCTAAAATAAGCGCATGAATATCGTGAGTGCCTTCGTAGGTGTTCACCGCTTCCAAGTTCATAACGTGTCTTATGATATGATATTCGTCAGAGACTCCATTACCACCGAGCATATCTCGCGCGACTCTCGCAATCTCCAGAGCTTTGCCGCAACTATTACGCTTAATAAGCGAAATCATTTCTGACGCCGCTTTATCCTGGTCCTTCAAACGCCCAACTTGAAGACAAGCTTGGAAACCGATAGCTATCTCTGTTAACATATCAGCCATCTTTTTTTGTACAAGCTGGTTCGCGGCGAGAGGTCTTCCAAATTGAATCCTATCTAATGTGTACTGCCGGGCGATCCGCAAACATGTTTCAGCCGCACCGAGGGCGCCCCAAGCAATCCCGTAGCGCGCGTTATTGAGACATCCGAAAGGCCCCTTCAGGCCCTCTACGTTCGGTAATAAATTCTCCTCCGGTATAACCACTCCGTCTAGCAATATCATGCCCGTTGTAGATGCTCGCAAAGAGAATTTACCGTTGATTTTAGGCGTGTCCAGACCTTTTTTGACTTGTGACCGTTCGACAATAAAACCCCTGACTTTGTTGCTATCGTCTTTCGCCCATACTATTAAGACGTCAGCGATTGGCGAGTTTGTAATCCATGTTTTTGAACCACTTAGTGTGTATGTCTTAGTTTTGGCATCATACTTAGCCCTAGTGACTAATCCTCCTGCGTCGCTGCCGTAGTTAGGTTCTGTCAGACCGAAGCAGCCGACTAATTCCCCTTTGGCCATCCTGGGTAGAAACTTTTGTTTCTGTTCTTCAGTGCCGTAATTGTATATAGCGCCCATGGCCAAACTGCTTTGAACACTTAAAGCTGATCTGTAGGCTGAGTCGACAGCATCAAGTTCCCTGGTGATCAATCCGTAGGTAACATAAGAAACGCCAGCGCAGCCGTAGCCCTTAATCGTACAGCCGATTACACCTAACTCCCCCATTTCTTTGTAAATTTCTCTGTGGAAGATTTCATTTCGGTTCGCCTCAACAACTCTTGGCAGTAGTTTTTCCTTACAGTAGGCCTTGAACGAGTCCCGAACCGCCTTTTCATCGTCGTGTAATTGTGCATCTAAATTCAGTGGATCTTCCCAGTTAAAAATTGTCTTCGCGTTATTTGAGCTTGTTGTAGACAGGGCACGAAAACTGCTCGTATTTTTACATAAGATTGATAACAAGTTCGTAGTTCTGGATACTGCCATTGTAAACAACTTTAGTAGATAAATATGCTTCACTTATTCACTATATACAAATTATTATTACTATCACTTATTATTGCAATTATTCACTTGTTTTTAACAAAACTTTCAATTTCACGTATCTATTATGAACATAACCTCGCCAGTGACCCAGTGACAGCCGAACTGAACAGCAGCTATATTCACACTACAGATACACTTCAACTCAACACAGTGCCTGTTGTACCAGTTTAGCAATTCCACGAGTGTTGCAGACGCCAAGACTCTTATGGCCTCGACAAACGATATAGTATTGCTTAACCTACCTGACTTGTTAATATACTCGATTATAGTAAATACGTAATCAGTACGCTAGTGTGTGTAAATTATCTTATTTACATCATAGGGTGTTACGTTATTACAATTTAAAGTTTTAACGCTTTAACATTGAGTTGCTTTTACATTGTATTTAATTTGTTTTGTTATTTATCTATAACACCAACATATTATAACAAAACGATTGAGATACTATGTGATAAAATTTATTCACTGATAAGTGTTGCCGAGGTACTAAGCTATTACATATATATCTCAGATTTGTTAAGGTATTAGGTAATTGTAGCAAATTATCACAATTAAAACAAAAAAGTGATGAAACGGTCTGCCATACCAACTAAATTACATTATGATAATATCTTGAGCCTATTCGGCATGTTTATAACACCAATTCTTCTCTAAATGTCGCTGTCGTTCTTTTATCTTTAACTATCTTATGCGCTCCATACAAAATTATCTACACACCATCCCCGTCAAATTATATGTATAGTTTCTGAAAGGACTGTCTCATTTCAAGACAGAGAGAATCATACTATCTTTGTCTTACATTAGTACTAGAACCCAAAAAGGATGAGTATAGTTTTTTGTTCTTATTTACTGACAATTTGGTTTGACCAACTAACTATACCTACGCCTTAAATACGGAAGTACACAATTTATATAATAACATAATGTAAGTAGCTACAACTTAATAGCAATAGGGAACAAATCAAATTAGTTCACTCAATATTTTTTATTTGCGATTTTTTAAGTAGTCAATCTGTTACTTATATAATATATACTTATAATTTACAGGTACCAAAAATGGAACCTAATGTAATAAATGTGTACCCTGAAAAAATAAGCAACACGCTACATTTATTATGCTTTCTAGTGAGCAATAAAAATATGCTGGTTTAATCCTCGGCTTATTTTGTCACATTTCTCGCCACAAGGCAAATACGAGCGTGGGGTAAAAAAATTACAAAACAACTGTAGAACGCGGGGAAAGCGGACAGTTATAGGGAAAACGTAGCTGTGAGAATTTTGATAATATTACATTATTGGCGTGATTATTATTACTTATATACGAAAAAACCTTTACTCGTGATTTATTTGGTGTACGAAACGCATATCGGAACTGGTTTACCCAATGTCCCGGTAGATGGCGCTGTCACCTCCGTCAAACTAGCGAACGCTAGTTCAACGTAGTTGCCTAAGGTGTCAACCTGTTTTGTACTTTTTTGAAGATTGTGTGGAGGTATTTGGCTAGAATAAACATACGTCAGTTTCTTTAAGAACTCGGTGTTTAATTCTTGCTCCTTTTCGAGACCCTAGAGTACAAAGTTGTACATGGTCCTTCGAACCGGATAGCCTTTTTGAAGCCAAATTGGAGTGGCGTTTTTGGGAGACGGTGCGGACTACACTTCGCGTCCCGTGCTTAGCAGTGGTTCGCTGCTTCAAAGGCCGGGAAAGGGTTGCAGCTAACTGAGGTTGCCAACGCCATCTAGCGTTGGATAGCTGGCGGTTTCCTGTTTGGAGCATTGAAAGGCGCAAGTGGCGCCATCTAGCGACGAGTAGCTGGAATCATCCAAAGGAGCAGATACAGGAAACGAGCAAGTAGCGCCATCAGGGATTTGCAGAGTTCAACGAAGTGTGACGTCACGTATCAATGGAGTGAGTGAGAAGTGCAAAATCGTGAGTACTTTTAAATTTATATTTCACGCGAGTTTCAACTTTATAAACAACGAACAAATTAGTGAATGTATTGCGGAATTTGAACTTTATTTGCAAGAGCACGTTTACTTTGAAGAATCGGTTTGTGTAAATGGACTTAGAAAATTTCAGCATCGATTTATATGGACTTTCAACTTAGAATAATTGCCCTAAGAGATTGTATAGGATATTAACATAGAATAATTTGTAGCTAGTATTAACTTAGATTTTTAAGCGAAACCCTGTTGGAACGGGGAACCTATGCCCGATTTGGCCTAAGTGTGACAAAGTTTCAAACACTTGTAAAATTTTAGGAGTTTGTATTATAATTTATTCTAAGTGCATTCGGTGTTACCACAGATTATCTTAAATTGCAAGTAGCTATTTTGTGTACATAATGGACGCTTTACTGAACTATCAGGACGACTTATGCAGTCGTATCTGTAAGGCAAGAGTTAATTTTAAAAAATCGCCTAAGGAGCGCATAACCAAAAATTATTTGGAGAGTCGATTAGAGGGGTTAGAACAGCTTTGGTCTGAGTTTAGAGCGGGTCACAAGGATTTATTGCGAACATGCGATCATGCCGTTTTGAAGGCTAAGTCGTATATTACGGGTGATACTTATGACAAAACCGAAGAAGAGTATACCAATTATAGATGTGAATTAAAAGATGGTTTAGATAAGTATACTATTGCTTCGGGTAATCAGTCAAGGAGCAATGATGAGGCTAACTCTTCATTTAGATCAAATGTAGTTAAACTTCCAAAGTTATGTATTCCTAGTTTCTCGGGGAAGTATCAGGAGTGGACGACGTTCAGAGATTTATTTGTTTCCATGATACATAACAATGACTCGCTAGACAGTGTTCAGAAGTTGCAGTATTTAAAAAGTTACCTAACCGGGGAAGCTGAGCAGTTGCTTCGCAACATACCCGTTTCAGACACAAATTACGCTAGGTGCTGGAATCAATTAGAGCAACGATACAATAATAAAAAATATTTATCGCATTGTATACTTAAACAATTATTAAGTCAAAAGAGTGCAACGACTGAGTCCCCAGGTTTTCTTAAGGATCTAATGGATACGTCGACCGATTGTTTAAGTGCACTGTCAAACCTAGGTATTGACGTGTCTACGTGGGATATCATTGTTATTTATCTTCTGTCGTTAAAGTTAGACCCCGAATCGCGCAGGCACTGGGAACTTAACGTGGCGACTAACTCGGCTTCAGACGCCTTACCTACGTTTAGCCAATTTAAAGAGTTTTTAACAAGTCGATACAGAGCACTAGAATTTCTTGAACCGAGAAGCGCCAATAAGACCCCAAGTGCTTACGGGAAGTCGTCCAATAGTAGTAATAGTAGTCACAACAAACCAAATGTACTCCATGTCGCAACCGCAGCATCACTCGCGTGTGAATTTTGTACCGAGCCTCACAAGCTTTGTTTCTGCAAAAAGTTTGCGGGTGAGGATTATGCCAAAAGACATGACTTTGTCACCAAAAATAACATCTGTTATAATTGTCTAGGTGGTAACCACAATGTAAGATTTTGCCAAAAAGCCACTAGTTGTAGAATTTGTAAGAGAAGGCATCACTCCTTGCTTCACCCTAAGGATGTATCCACTTCAACTGCCAATCCGGAGAGCGTAGTTCAGGCAGCTGAAACTGGGTCTGGGGAAGCCACACATATCGCGACAGAGAACACACAAAATGAGTCCACACCGATAGTCAACTGTTTTGCGACAGGGATAGTGCAAGATGAAGTGTTATTAGCCACAGCCCTCGTAAAGGCTGAGTCCAAAACAGGCGAGTATCAGGTGATTCGTGCATTCATAGATCCAGGCGCACAGTCTTCATTTGTCACTGAAGCTGTGGTACAAGCCTTGGGGTTAAAGAAAGTTCCCATCAAAAGTTCAATTACGGGGTTAGGAGGCGAGCCGACTTCTGCTGTGCCTAAATACGCAGTAGACTTAAAGATTCAATCGCTCGCAGATCCAACATTTAATATTGTAGTTAAGACATACGTATTAAACAAAGTCACCAATTACCTTCCTGGTAAACAAGTGACATTTCCAGAATGGCTGAAACAGAAACAGCTTACGTTAGCTGATCCGACTTATAATACACCCAATAAAATCGATGTACTACTCGGAGGCGAAGTCTACTGCAAGATAATTACAGATGGAGTACTCAAAGGTCCAATGGGGTTTCCTCTATTACAGTGCACCACTCTCGGGTGGATTTTGTCTGGCACAGATGGTTCAACGAGTGTACATGACACTGTGACGGTGCTACATACGCAGGTGAATGAAGATGATCAGTTAAAAAGATTCTGGGAAATAGAAGCAGAACCAAACGTTCACTCGAAACTATTCACCAAAGAAGAACAAAGGTGCGAAGATCTCTTCGCATCTACAACAGTGAGAACACAAGAGGGCAGATATGTCGTAAAATTGCCGTTTCGCGACGATCATACCTGCAAGGGAAATTCAAGGGAGATTGCAGTTAAAAGATTACGTAGTTTGGAGAGGAAATTGGAAAAAGATAAAACTCTCAAGGCTAGATATACAGAAGTAATACAAGAGTATGAGCAACTAGGCCATATGATACTTGTGACAGAACCTGATCATAAAAAGAGAGAAGCAATCTACTTACCTCACCATGCCGTGATCCGCGAGGATAAAAGCACCACGAAGGTCAGAGTCGTGTTTGACGCTTCCTGTAAATATGATGAGGGGATATCACTGAATGATCAGCTTATGACAGGACCTACCTTGCAGCCAGAACTTCGTCACCTCATTATGCGTTGGAGGCGGTACCCCGTTTGTCTAGTGGCGGATATAGTAAAAATGTACAGAATGGTAAGAGTAGCCAACGAGGACACCGACTTTCAGCGCATAGTGTGGCGCGAAAATGCTGAAGATGAAATCAAGGATTACAAGTTGCTGACCGTCACTTTCGGAACTGCTTCAGCGCCCTACTTGGCAGTAAAGGCACTCAATCAGGTAGCCTGCGACCACAGAGAGCAGTATCCTATAGCTGCACCACGAGTCCATCAAGAGTTCTACATGGACGATTTGATGACCGGATGCCAGACAGAAGAAGAAGGTCTACAACTGTACCGTGAAATGAAAGGCTTATTGAATGAGGGAGGGTTCGTGCTACAGAAATGGGCTAGCAACAAAAAAGAGTTGTCAAAGCAGATCAATAAAAGAGAAGGAGAGAACCTAGGAAACGAAGAAGAAAAAAGCAATCTGGAAATAAAGACAGATAATATAACTAAAATACTCGGACTTACCTGGAACCGGGATGACGATGAATTTCAGTACTCGGTGAAACTGCCGCCGCTATCGCCACCTGCAACAAAAAGAAAAATAATTTCTGATGTTTCACGTTTGTTCGACCCATTGGGATGGTTAGCACCGTGTGTCATTGCAGCAAAAATGTTTATCCAGCGTCTATGGTTGGCAGGGATCGGATGGGATGAGGAGCCACCATCTGACATATTACAGGACTGGTTAACTTACCGTAAACAGCTAGCTCACCTTATAGACTTCAGGATTCCAAGATGGCTTCACACGCACGCGGATGATACACTGCATGAATTACACGGTTTTTGCGACGCATCCAACGCCGCTTACGCTGCTGTCGTTTATCTTCGAGTAGTTGACTCAACTGGGAACATACATGTAGCTTTAGTGACAGCCAAAACGAGAGTATCACCGGTCAAACAAGTCAGCATTCCCAGATTAGAGCTTTGTGGGGCTGTACTTGTGACTAAGTTGCTGGCCGAAGTTGCAGAAGTCATGGAAATCCCCAAACCAAACATAAAAGCGTGGACGGATTCCACAGTAGTTCTTGCGTGGCTCAACAAGCACCCAAGCAGCTGGAAAACATTCGTAGCTAACAGGGTATCTGAGATATTAAACACCATGGATTCTGCGCAATGGGCTCACATCCGCACAAAAGAAAATCCGGCAGATTGTGCTTCACGTGGTATGCAACCAGCAGAGTTAAAAGAACACGACCTGTGGAAGTTTGGCCCTAAACTTTTACACGACAAGACCATTCATTATGCTAAGCCTAAAAACAACGAGACGAATCTTGAACAGTCGGCAGGAGTCCACGTAGGAATAGTAGAAGAAGCGTTCTGGAACAGATACTCATCCTTAAACAGACTCATACGTGTTGTTGCCTATTGCCGACGTTTTTTTAGAAAGCGGGATAGCGCACCGAACAGCCCAGTCAACATACGTTATCTGCAAAAGTGGGAGTTGGATGAAGCAACCATGACCTGCATTAAAAAGTGTCAAAGCGCTGAGTTCAAGAACGAAATTGAGGAAATCAACAAAAGCGGGTTTATTAGTTCAAAAACGTCCAAGATTCGTTCTTTAACGCCGTTTCTTGAAAACGGTATTTTGCGAGTGGGCGGCCGATTGGAGAACGCTTCGGACTTAGAAATAGCAAAACATCCTATTATCTTGCCCTACGACTCGCATCTGACCAAACTGATTGTGGCAGATGCCCATGAACGTACTCTTCATGGCGACCAGCGAGCTATGCTGAACTATTTAAAGTCAGCTTACTGGATAGTACGAGCGAAGGACTTAGTGAAACAGCACATTCACAAATGTGTGCGCTGCATTCGTCACAAAGCCAAGATCCAAACGCAATTGATGGGAGCCTTACCGCCTGCTAGAGTTACTCCAGGTAGAGCGTTTATCCGCAGCGGAGTTGATTATGCCGGACCCATCAATTTAAGAACTTCAAAAGGCCGAGGACATCACTCATACAAGGGGTATGTGTGCTTGTTTATCTGTATGGTTACCAAAGCCATACACCTAGAGGTAGTGAGTGAACTTACCTCTCGTGGATTTCTTGAGGCTTTCAAGAGATTCACATCCAGACGCGGCCGCTGCTTAGAAATCTACAGCGACAACGGCACAAACTTCGTTGGAGCTGCTAAAGAATTAAAGGACCTTTTTAATGCACAGAAGTCAGCTATAATCCAAGAAGTAGCGGAAAGTCTGGCTTTAAATGGTACCACGTGGCACTTCATTCCTCCTAGGAGCCCGAACTTCGGTGGATTATGGGAAGCAGGGATTAAGTCTACCAAATACCACATCAAAAGGGTTATTGGAGAGTCGACACTTACGTTTGAGGAAATGGCGACTCTACTCAGCCAGATCGAGGCCTGCTTGAATTCACGGCCTATCTCAGTTGTACCCAACGACCCAAATGAGCCAAACCCTTTAACTCCGGGTCACTTTCTGATAGGAGAACCTCTAGTTACGGTTCCAGAAAGGAACTATGAATGCTCGAATATTAGCACCCTTAAGCGATGGCAACTGACCCAGCGTATGCTACAAAACTTTTGGCGTCGTTGGTCTAACGAATACTTAACCCATTATTTACAGCGGTACAAGTGGGCACATCAAGTTCCCGAACCTAACGTTGGGGACGTTGTTTTGGTGAAGGAGGATGATCTCCCTCCGTCTAAGTGGCTTTTCGGCAGAATCATGCAGAAACACCCTGGCTCAGATCAACTGACCAGAGTGGTAACTATCAAGTGTAAGAATACTTTGATAAAGCGACCAACGTCTAAACTTTGTGTCCTGCCGGTAGCTAATTAGTTTTTAATTTTAGTGTATTTTTTTTAAGATCATTATGTCATTAGTATAAGAAATCATCCCCCACCAGTTTCTTTTTCAGTTTTTCAAAGGTAGCTTTGTATACATTCAAACTAATAATTCAGACACTTCACGGTGGGCGGTCATGATGAAGGACATGTTGTCCTTGGTGGGCGGCATGTACGAAACGCATATCGGAACTGGTTTACCCAATGTCCCGGTAGATGGCGCTGTCACCTCCGTCAAACTAGCGAACGCTAGTTCAACGTAGTTGCCTAAGGTGTCAACCTGTTTTGTACTTTTTTGAAGATTGTGTGGAGGTATTTGGCTAGAATAAACATACGTCAGTTTCTTTAAGAACTCGGTGTTTAATTCTTGCTCCTTTTCGAGACCCTAGAGTACAAAGTTGTACATTTGGTTAATATCAATATTCAATAATGAATAAAAGTTCAGTTGCCTATTACGTCTGTGTCTACACG
This sequence comes from Cydia strobilella, assembly GCF_947568885.1. NCBI lineage: Eukaryota > Metazoa > Arthropoda > Insecta > Lepidoptera > Tortricidae > Cydia > Cydia strobilella. The sequence continues at coordinate 8,774,984 of NC_086052.1, forward strand.
ACGATATTAATGTTAATTTTTAACAAGCAGAAACATCTGCGATCGATGCTATTAAGCTTAGAATAAATTTAAAAGTGGAAAAATTACTGCCTTGGGTGAGACTTGAACTCACGGCCTCTAATTATTAATTATACATTTAAAACTATATATAATGATGATGATGATATTAATGTTACATTTAAAACTTTCGCGGTTTGAACACATATTAAATCACATTTACAAACAAATAAAAACAATAATAATATACACACAATACATAACAATAACAATACTAAGTCCGCGGGGCAGCTTGTGGCGAGCTGTTAGGGAGTGACGACCCCACGGACCCGAGTGCTCCAGAGAGTCGGTCAGGGTCTCCGTCTCCGGCGTGTCTTCGTCGGTCGGAGTGGACCCCAAGGGGACCCGCAGGACTCTCAGCTCTGGCTTGCCTTCATTGGCCGTCCAGAGGGGAGTCGTAAGAGCTATATGCTCCAGGGGTGGAAGTGAAAGATGCATAAGACGCGAGTTGGCACAGTGGCTGCTAACAGCCACTGGGTAGAAAGCGGCGCACACCTCTCGACACCCCTGAGCCGCTCACACCGGTGTTGCTCCTGGTCGTCTTCACGACGGCAGTTTCAGGGGCCCATCTAGTCAGCGGCAAGTCACCACCTGCCTCGATAACGTGTTTTAACATTGTTATGGCAGGTGTCCGGAGTTCTTTACAATAGCTCAGTCTCATTGTCCACCCAAACTTCAATCCAACCGGTATACTGTTCACTTTTTCTGCAATAGTCCCAATGCCTGCTGCGACCGGTTCATGGGTGTCTATTGTTGCGCCTGTGAATGGGTTCCAGCAGGCGTTCTACATGACATTAAAGCTCTCCAAGGGGCCTTTACGTGTTGGATCTATATCCCCACGCAAGCCTATCAAAAGACCGGGATTTATAGGCCCGTGATATCCAAGGAGATACAATAATAATATTAATAGGTAAATAAAGGTAACAAAATAAATTTGCGATAGACCCGTTTGTAGATATGATTTGATATTAATGTTTCATCATACTTAATTCCAGCCGGCCTAACCAAGGTGACAATCGCTTGCGATACGGCAACGAAACGCTCTGTGTCTCTCTATCACTCTTACTATATTAGTGAAACAGTGACAGTTTCGTTTCGTTCGCTATGGAGCGTAAGCGATTGGCATGTTGGCTACGCGGCCTGGGCCGATAATGATATCATATGGTAACTACAAAATCGGCTAATTGCGAGTCGGACTCCCGCGCTGACGCTCCGTTTGTTCATATACCGAGCTTTTCTGATGAGTGTCACTTTCTCCCAGGTAACGCAGGCACGGTACGGTACGATACGGGCAAAACTATCTGTAAATTGAGTAGTGACCGAGACTCGTGGACTCATATGTATCTTTATCCAATATGGTTTAATATCACAGTGAATCTTGAGCCGCTCCGGGAATAAAGTTGAAGTCCCTATAAAGGTTGTTAAACTAACTTTGGAACCTGTGAAAGCATTATTTTTGACATAAAATCTTAAAACTCAGCAGCACAAAAGCTAGGAATAGCACAAAGCGCAGATAACGACTATTACGAACGTACTTAAATAACTTATAGATAACAATCGCACCGTTCTATTACCATTAAATGGGTTGGCTTCTATGTATGCTCCGTACAATGTAGAACCTCATAATAGAGGAGGGATGAATCTTCTATAAATTATTCACTCTCTATTTGCATGACAAACGAGCAGGAAAGGTCTTAGACCTTTAATGGTCTCTTAACAGTACCCACTCCATCCTTTAACACTCCAGGGCCCAACACACTTTAATGGACCCGTGATTTTTCCCAGTCATATGCAAATGTGTGATTAGCATATATTTTATTCAGTCTAAACGACAGCGTTCATGATGTTATAAATTTCTTTTAGTCTTGGCTTTTCGGGTTCGGTAATTAGTATGGTAACGAACTTAGTGTAATTAGAATAATTACATATTCGAATCTGCATAAGCTTATTATGTATAATAAGTGTACTGTTGTTTTGTTAAGACATAGTTATTTACTACTACTAAATACCAACATAAAAAAACCGGACAAGTGCGAGTCGGACTCGCCAACCGAGGGTTCCGTACTTTTAGTATTTGTTGTTATAGCGGCAACAGAAATATGTACATATTCTGTGAAAATTTCAACAGCCTGTTGACAGACAGACAGACGGACGGACAGACGGACAGAGGAGCCTTAGTAATAGGGTCCCGTTTTTACCCTTTGGGTACGGAAAATGTAGTTTTGGATTATGATTGTTTCTTGATTGCATTGATTTATACATTGGTAACAGAGATTGACCAAAAGTAGCATCATAGTCATTAAACTAATTAGGTAAGGTACCTACTACGCGCCCGTAAAGCAGCAATCGGACTAATAAAATTTTAACTTAAATTGATATTGATTTGACACCACAATGCTTCTCACGCAAATCAACATACATACGGGCGAAAATTAAATGCACTGTGAGGTGAGATTTTAAAGTTGGATGCCGTTTATAGGTGGTTATTATGCGAAACGATTAGGTAAATTATAAAATAATTTCTATGGAAAATGCTTCCAATGCATCCTAAACTGATTTGTAATTAGATTCCAAAAAACTAACCTCACTCAGATCCTTTTTCTTTCGTAATAATGGAAAATATGTAAAGAAGTAAACTCAAATTTCCCTTTTGCATACTCTAGCATTTAAAATAAATATAGATGTATCCTTTTAGCTTTGTTTAGTTGCGTAAAACGTACGGAAAAGAGAAAAAGTGAGGCTAGTTTTTTGGAATCTAATTACAAATCAGAGTATAAGTAAAAAGTACCTACCTATATTTTAATTGGCCTTTTACTAAAAGAAACACATAATGTACTACGTTTGACGAAAGTGGAGGACCCGCGCGAAATCGTCTTTTCATACAAACGTAGTCCTGATTTTCCTCTCTGGATATTAACATATTTTGACACAATTTGTTGTATATCGACCACAGATATGCTCCTACGTTTGACTTATTCGAATTTTTAATTATTATGTTACCTTTTAAAAAATTGTATGCAATCGGTTTTTCGCTCCCAATTTTTACAACAATTAAAAAACCGAAAAAAAAGTCAAACGTTACATCAATTTGTAAAAATATTTTTCATAATGTCAATATACAGACAGGAAAATGGAGACTACGTGTGTATGGAGAAGCAGCCGTCCCCTTTCCTCTTTAAATTACATAGCTTCTCTTTGCAATCAAAACTTTAGCATTTGATCACAAAACGAAATAAGGAGCCGGTACCTAATGCATTGTTAAATAACAGAACAAACAATTCGAAATGAGAATATCGGGGAAAGCAGCCGCGAATATAAATGGAATAGTCATGTTAGTAGCTTGGAACTCGGGAATAGAAGGCACTGTACCAGGAAGGTGGCAGCGTCAAAGATGCTACCTATTACATTTTCGGTGCTGAGTGTAAGCGGGTGTATTTAATATTTTATATGTTGTTGTCCAAATTCTATTATAGAACTAAGGCTCGGTTCATACATTGATTAGTGTTAAGTGCGAGTTTATATATTGCTACTTGCGTTTCGTACCAAATGTATACGTAATCTCGCACTTAACATAATCAATGTTAATGTGTAGGTAAATCGGGCCTAATGAAAACTCCAAACGGCTTATGACAGACTATACGAGACAAGCCTAATATAAGTCTAATTTATGCCACCTACACAATTTGACAGATTTTAGCTAAAAAGGATTTTAGCTTTTTTTTTTCATCGTCACCTATTTCAAAATCATAATTGAAGAGTCGAAATAAAACCTTAATTTCGACTCTTCAATTATGATTTCAGTTAATTTGTTGATTTTCAACATAACAGTAGCACAAAAGTGTGGTAACTCTTTTTGGCAGTGATATATTATGCGCTGCGGAGTTTCGTAATCAGGCCGCGAAGCCAACATGCCAATCGCTTACGCTCCGTAGCGATCGAAAGGCAACTGTCGCGCTTTGTGTCTCTCTATCACTCTTCCATATTAGTGCGACAGTTGCGTTTCTATCGCTATGGGGCGTAAGCGATTGGCATGTTGGCTACGCGGCCTGTTCCGAGATTGGATTGTGTAATTTGGTTGCATTTGATACACGGCCACACCAATACGCCACACAGACAATGGTATGAAAACAGACCGATCCCATTAAGGCAGTAACGACTACTGGCTGTTTTTGATGTGTCGTGTAAATAAATATGTGTGTGTGTGTGTGTGTGTGTGTGTGTGTGTGTGTGTGTGTGTGTGTGTGTGTGTGTGTGTGTGTGTGTGTGTGTGTGTGTGTGTGTGTGTGTGTGTGTGTGTGAATAAATCTATAATATCATATACAAACGCCTACACTGACCCCCCACAATTGAAACTGAGGCATAATTTAATCTGTCTTAGTAATTTCCGTAATTCGGCTGCACTTACAGCTTCCCCGAATTTCGTCTGATATTGATTAGAACGAAATTCACATAAGGGAAACTATTTAATGAACATAGCATTAATTTTGTAGCATGCTAGTTAAATTTAACAAAGCGATATTTCGAACTGCAAAATTTGTGTTTGATCTTCATTAGTCGATTTGGGAGCTTACCTATATCCCAAATTACTTTATCGACATAGTTTCTACAAGATATTAAAACTAATTCAATTCGTTAGATTTCGGGTTTCCGCACAACACTGCAATAAAGGAGCTCTCACGCGGTTCAGTCACAAGCTTGGACTTTTTTTCGTAAATATTTACAATATTTTAACTTTATTTCTAAAAGTATTGTTATTTCTTTACAAAATAAGTGGATAGGTAGGCTACTCTAATAAACAAGCTTAACAGTCACAGTAAGTACGTTAAAATTAGGCCAGACCCATTTCCTGAAATTACTCTTCTGGGTATTTCAAAAGTGTTCATTATTAAGATTTATTGACGACAAGGACAAGGGGCGCGAATACTTGGAACCTTAATTCGTTTGCCTGGGTTGGAGCTGTAAATTTATTATGAACTGTATTTATTTTTGATCGTAGATACATCTGTAGGCCGAGCACATGATTGACGCGACAGTATCTCGCCGCGAGATAGACTACCCGTCTTTTACTAACAGTATGAATTAAAGGGGGACGGGTAGTCTATGTCGCGGCGAGATACTCTCGCGCCAATCATGTGTTAGCCCGGCAGGTGAGAGCTTACGACTTTTATAAATCAAGTTCACCTCCAAGTTAAGAAGGCAGAGGGCAGAGGCTTTTAAAAATGAAAACAGTGTTTGTCCTTTGCCAGGTAATGTATGTCCGAGTGGACCCTAGGTTCCTTTATACCTCAGCTAGGAAGCGCCCGCTCCGAGCATGCACGCTTGGTCCTCACGCCGACCGCCATACCCATTGTAAAGACTGGTTCAGCGGTATTACTCACGAATTCGAGCCAATCGTGGAGTCTCACGCAACTAGTTGCGACCAATCACGCGCGTGATGCGAACTCATCAACCAATCGCGTTGTGGCGTTAGACTGCACGATTAGGTCGAATTCGTGTGCGTGACACCGCTGTACTGGCACCCATTCTTAATGCCCACCTTTACGAAGTAATATATAAGTCAAAGGCAGTATGGTGGTCGGCGTTAGCGTCGAATGTGCATTGTGTAACACTCAGAATAGAATCTGGAAGTTAAGGATGCTTTGTACATACTGACTATAGCAGGCAATAAAGTGATGAGTCTGAAAGTCAGAAATATTTGATTAGGATAATTAGGAAGCATAAATTTTGCTGAATTAGCTTGAGCACGCTGAGTGCTTCTCGAAAATCGTGTTGGAAACACCGACCGACCACACCCATTGGAAAATGGACCGTGATGATTTTTAAAGTGATGTAGAAGTTTTCCCCTCTTCTTCCTCTCCTCGCCTCGTTAGTTTCCACATTAAAACTCAATTCTTTTCACCTCAACTTTAAGGCACAATAAAAGACAAATTAAATCAACCTACATCTATAGTACGGCTCTGGTATGAGCCGAATATGAAATAACAGGCAAAAATGGTAATTTTAACTTAAAAGTTATATTTGACGTTTCCAGCAGTTGTCGGCAACATTACTGTACCAGTATTCCAGCTTGACAGTACTACTGACTGCACAACTGTCGTAAATGTCAAAATCGATGTTGCTTTCCGGATTTTGACATATTTGTAGCATCAAAACTGTCGGCAGTAATGTCTCCCTGCAGTACTGTTGAAGTAATGCTATAAGACTATGCCAGTAGTCTAAATCCGAACAGTACAAACTCGAAAATTTGGGACGCACTTAGCCGGTCTTGAACGTACTTTTACTGATTTACATCCTGATGTTTGTGCGTATATAATGAAAAGGCTCCTGGTGGTCTAGCATAAGTTGCGTTCTCGCGCGCGACTCCATACATTTAGCGCGACTTCAAGTATGGACTCGCGCGCGAGAACGCAACTTATGCTAGACCGCCTGAGGGAGGGAGAGTTAGAAAACAAATTCGTGAGTCATCTTTTTTTATGGCTGCAAACGCAATTGGAGAGGATTTAGCTATCAACTTTGACTGGGCGTTTGATAACAGGGTTACAGTGAGCAGCTAAGTTACTAAACGGGTAAGATGTTCAAAATGAGATGTGATACACTAATTATACGATCTTATTCTCTTTACAATAAAGTTGTGTTCAGTTCATTTTGAACACCTCACCCGCGGAGCAACTTCCGCTGCTGACTGTACTTAATATAAAACTTCCAGTAACCTTAAAAAATTTAAAAACCGACCAAGTGCGAGTCAGACTCGCCCACCGAGGGTTCCGTACTTTTTGGTATTTGCTGTTATAGCGGCAACAGAAATACATCATCTGTGAAAATTTCAACTGTCTAGCTATGACGGTTCATGAGATACAGCCTGGTGACAGACAAACGGACAGACAGACAGACGGACAGACGGACAGTGGAGTCTTAGTAATATGATCCCGTTTTTACCCTTTGGGTACGGAACCCTAAAAATTACCTTTCAGACTGGTCTTATTCGTGGGTCTTATGATTACGTTTGCAATTAGCTTTTTACTCAGTAAAATTAAATACTTAAGCCAATTACACCGGTCTTTAGAAAAACCGAGCAATATTTAATAGTGTCTTTGTAAGAAGGAATTTAAATTTAGGCTTAGTTCACTTTAATTAAAATGTATACTCGCATTATCAAGGATCAACACAAAATTTAAAACGGGGTCCCTTTGTTTGTCATAATTATTGAAAGTCTTAATGTATTGATTGTCAGATTATCATTGTCAGTCATAACTCTGAAACCGTTAACTTTTCAGGATTTTCGTAATGTTATCCTATAGATAGGTTAGGTTAGGTTTTTTTTAAGGTAATCCTGAAATGTTACGCGTGTCTGAGAAAAAACAAATTATGACTAACGAAAACCCGGGCATACTATACATTATGTTTAAAACTTTATGTGATACAATAGAGACTCATTTAAAACAATAGTTTTCTCTCCTGTGGACAATAGAAAACAGCTTGTGTGCTTATAAGTAATGCTTATTAACGTTAATTAATTTACAGTTCAATTAAGTCATACTTAATTATTTATATAAGTATTCACTTACTTTTTGCCTCGTGTTCCATTCAGCTTTAAACTTCATTCGACGCAGTATCATAGCATAGCACGACACACGGCCATATGAAGGTTTTTGTCCGTGCCCTGTTGAAAGCAAAAAGCCCGCTGACTGGCGACTGCTTATTTATGTTGTATGACACAATCCTCGCCGCTATAAAACGTAGCTTCCATTACATTTCCGTATATAACATGCATGCAACCTACTACTGAAACGCAGTAATTTTATAAATTGGATACAGCTGTATATCACAACACACGGAAACAAATAAACAGTCATCTCATCACAGATCACAGGAGAGTAGAACACAGGATCAACTCTGGTCAACTGATTCGGTCATGTTCTAATGTTACTTGGGGAAGACAAACAAATGATAGCCAGCATGAAATTAATGTAGTATGATACCTTTAGGTATGGTGCTTTACGCACACTAGCGTCCTCTCCCCTCCCCCGCAACTCCCCTTTTAGCATGAAATATATACCGGTTGAGGTTTTTTTAGTTATTTTTGAGAAAAGTATTAAAGTTAGGAAAAGTGTCAAGGTAAGAAATAATCCTTAATAAATTTTAAACAAAAAAGGTTATATGCATCTTTTTGGTAAGACTCGCCATATTCATGTGTTAACTTGTTGAAGTTCAATATCTTGTACCTACGTGATAGTACCGTACTGACAGAAATCGTATGGGGAAAACCAGCTTGTTTAACGGTAACATTTTGTCGAAGTTCATCTAGCTATAACATGAATATGGTGCATTATATAAAAAAAATATATAACCTTGTTTATTAAGAATTTAATAAGGATTTTTTTTTATACTACGTCGGTGGCAAACAAGCATACGGCCCGCCTGATGTTAAGCAGTTCTCCATAGCCTATGTACGCCTGCAACTCCAGAGGAGTTACATGCGCGTTGCCGACCCTAACACTCCTCTCCCTCGAGCTCTGGCAACCTTACTCACCGGCAGGAACACAACACTATTAGTAGGGTCTAGTGTTATTTGGCTGCGGTTTTCTGTAAGATGGAGGTACCTCCCCAGTTGGGCTCTGCTCTAGATCTGGATTGACATCCGCTGTCCTGTGCCCTACCACACAAAGCGAGATGTCATTCACAGTGCCCATACCTCTCTTTTGGACGTAGTTTAAGGACATACCCGGGTCCAAAAGGATTATTTCTTTCATTGACACTTCTTTTCTATATTGTATAGTTTCCGCAAAAATAAAAAAAACTGTCAACCGGGACATATTTCATGCTAAAAGGGGGGATTGCGTCAGGGGGAGGTGGTGGGACACTAGTGTGCGTAAGGTATCATACTACATTCATTTCAAGCTAGCTAAGTATAATTTGTTTTTCAAAAAACACAATTTGACCGAATCAAACGTGAGACGTAATTTTGTTGATTTCCTAGCTTTATTTTAATTTTTTTGTATAACAGTAACATAAAACAAAAACACAGTGGTTACAGTGGTAACTCTTTTTGTTAGTGATATGCGCTGCAGAGTTTCGTAATAACAGCTGTTCCGAGATTGGTTTGTATAATTTGGTTCCAATTGATGCACGGCTACACCAATATGCCATGCCACTCAGAAAATGGTATGAAAACAGCGGTCTGTTCAGCAGTGTTTTTAGTTCAGTTTATGAGATCAGTATTTCATAAAAGCAGTAACGACTACTGGCTGTGAGAGTTAAAAAAGATAACAAATAGGTAGTTCGATTTGAATACCAGTATTTTTTAATGACGCGCATGATCCGCTCGATAACCTAATTCAAAGAACAACTTTGGGAACAAATCAAATGATTTTATTAAATATTATGATGTTTTTTTTTAAGTAGTCACACTTCTATATGTAAATTATAAGCTATTGGTCCATGAAACACCTGATGAAAGGTAATCTTCCGATGTCCCTCAAACGGAAGCTCATGGACATGTGCATACTCCCAGTTCTAACCTACGGTGCACAGACTTGGTCTTTGACCAAAGCTCAGAAGTCCAAACTCGTGGTTTGCCAACGAGCCATGGAGCGTAGCATATTAGGTGTGAAATTGGTGGATCGAGTCCGGAACACTACGCTGCGCTCCAAAACCCAAATCGTCGATGTAGCTCGGAAGGCGGCCAAGCTAAAATGGGACTGGGCTGGTCACGTCTGCCGAATGTCGAATGAGTTGTGGGGCACAATCGCCACAGAGTGGGAGCCCGAAAGGGGACATGGCAGACCCCGCCGGAGATGGCGGGATAAACTAGACTCCTTTTTAAAGGAGTGGCCAGACAGCATCTGTGGAGAAATTGGAGGGAGGCCTTTGCCCAGCAGTGGGACACGTAAGGCTCCAAATAATAAAATAATAATAATATATGTCATATATTTAAAAAAATTGACGAAGCCCTTCAGTGGCTCCTAATTCAAAGAGTTTAATTTTTACTAATGTTTGTGTTCCCATCTGACCAGAGGAAGGTCTTGATACTCTCGATAAATTTGTCTATATCTGACGTTATTTTTATATATAATTAATTTTAAAATGTGAATACACAATTTTAAATTGGTCTCAATCAATCGTAAGCAGGTATAAGGTAAGGTGGGGTGACGAACATAGTTTATTTTTCTCGGGGCAAGACAAACAGTATGGGGATTCCATACAAGTGTTTGTCTTGTCCCGGTGATAGTCTTACCCCACCTTACCTTATGATTATTTTAAATTAGTATTCAAAATTTTTTTTCACCTTTATTAATAACAGCTGCAACTTGGCTGAAAAATAGACAACAATGTTTAGTACCTTTACAGTAGTTATTAATTTGATAGTAGATCTTGGCCCGACTGTAATTAGAAGAACCCGTACATGTCATGCCGTTGATGGAAAAATGACGTCACCCTACATAGTATGATTCCAATTAGTATTTTCGTAATAATTAACAATTTGTCAACCTTCATATCAGATTCTTGTCAATCAGTACAAAAACGTCTGAATTTCATTTTATTGTCACTCAACTAAATACCTGATAGATTGTTAGTTTATTACATACATTTTTTTTAAGTGTATTTTATGTAACAAGTATTAATTTTTTACTTATCCTTTCAAGTGGCATACGTCATTTTTGAGTTGAAGGAATTCCGATTTTATTTTAATTAGTCAAATTCCAAATTTAAATGACGTTAATTGTCCGCGAGGCGGTTCCTGCTACTTCAAGGGTTATCTAAATTTGTAGTGTTCTTTTATAAACTCCCTGTATGTTAAATTACGTCATTTATGCGTCAACGGCATGAAATGTACGGGCCCTGGTAATTAAGTACCAACGCATTCCACAAATCAACGCCAGAAAATAAAATAAAAGACAAACGAAACGAGTTTAAAAACAGAAATATTTCCTACCAATAGCATTAAAATCTCAAAACGCGGAAATTATCCGTGTCCTAATGAAAGATTATCCGACTCTGATTGCTGATTGCCGAAAACTGAGGAAATTGGCGCAGCCGTTTGGACGATTCTCACAGAGTGTTCGCGCGGCCCGATTCCCAAGTTTTAATTGCGAACTCTTAATGAGGTAGGCAACAAGCTCAAAATAGTACATGTCGCCAATGCGCTGCAGCAATTTTAGCTAGTGTTATTTTAATCTTTCCATTTATTACTTGAACAGAAGGTCTGTATTGTTGGCAAAGTTAGGCGGGGCTTGTTTAAGCACAGGATTTGGAAGTTATTCCTGGAGTATTTATAGATAAGCAGAAACAGGTTTTTGTCATATTTTAAGTCATTAATACATTTATTGTGAGAGATGGGTTTAATTCCCGGGCATTTTGATTTAAAAAAAACTAAACCAACGATAAACGAATTGTGAAATGCAGGAGGCAACCAACAAGTATTTACCAGCATTTTATTTTTCTATTTTTGTTTATTTTTATTTGAATAAACCTAACTGAAATAAGAAACTGAATCATAAAATAGTGTGTAAAAAAATATGTGTGTTGGTTTTCGTTCAAGTTCATTTCCTCGAAATAAAGTCTATAAATACCGATCTAACAATATTTATGCTTACATTTTTCAGTTAAAACATGCCAAACATGATAAAAACTAACCTAACTTACCTACGTATTCCTTACCTAACGTATACCTAACATACCTAGAACTTCGTACTGAAGAACTGTTAAAATATCAGCCAGACATCACAAGGCAAACACGCATTGTAAACAATGTGGGTAGGTACGTAGTCTGCAAAGGGTGCGCAATTTCAAGGCCTACACATTTCGAATTCATAAGTCTGATGCAGCCAGCACTTAGACAAAGGTGGCCCTGTGCTGTGCAAACGTCAACGTTTTGTTCCAATGTTTACCTAATTATATCCAGTGGACGCAGTTCTAGCCGACGAGGCTTTGGTTTAAGGGCTTTTGCGGCCGAAATTTCAATGGTAGCTTTGTACCTAAGTTGTGTCAAATATTAGTATTCGGGTTTTGATAAAATTCATTTCGTAAATATTTAGGTATTACTGTTATCAATAATAAAGTCGCTATTCTGCTAAATTTGTTAAGAAAGAATTTTTTTTTTTTAAGTAATTAAATGTTGCATACAGGGCGTCGCAAGACTATGCGACATGAAGGAAAAGTACCTTAAATATCGTAGATAGGACATTTAAGGTACTTTCCCTTCATCTCGCAGTCTTGGGACGCCATTAGCGTTGTTGTAACACGGGCGTGACATTTAACTCAACCAAACAATTGAAAACTGTGACATATAACTGTCATTTCGAACATAGATCGTCCGAGATAGTACTTAAGTTTAGTAGAAAAAGGATAAACTCATACTAAACACTAATCAATTTGTAAACAAGCCCTAAGTGTACACGCTCGTAGGGGCCTTATCAGAAAAAAAAAAGAAATGGAGTTAATTAGAATACCGGTGTTTTTGAGAAAGTTACTTGATCTTGCTCAGGAATGCACCCTTGAAATTAACGAAAAAAAAAACACAGTGTATATTGTTTGTTTATTTATAGGAGTTCAAATAATAAAAAGTACATAAAAATTACGTAAAACACTTTTATTCCACGTATTATTATTGATTCCTCCTTAAAAATAACAAAATTCTTATATAACATAACTAGCTTTTGCCCCTTCGTCTGCCTGGAATTAGTTACAGCAGCTAAGGTAAGTGTAGCGCCTGGATAAAGTCTAATGGCAATCATTGAATTTGAGCATATATAATTTAATTGCTTACATCAAGTAACAGGCAATTCATTAACTATCTCAATTCCACCCCCAGTTTCACCCTCTTTAGGGATGATTTTCGACATAAAAACTATCCTATGTCCTTCCCCGGGACTCAAACTATCTCTATGCCAAATTTCAACTAAATCCATTCAGAAGCAACACACAGACAGGCAGATTTTCGCATTTATAATATAAGTATGGATATAATATGTACAAAAAAAATTAACTGCGTTTTGATTTCTTTTTGACAACAGTTTCTTTTGTAATAAAATACTTGATAAGTTTTACAATAACAAAAGCAAATGCTGCGGCAATTGCCACAAAGGAAGCAAAGACGTCGAGCATGTAATATTCAACCCAGTTTAGATTACGTGCTGGATTCTTCATGAAATCGGCACCTTTGTTTCTGATTACATACTCAATCCAATACATGGCAGTTTGCAACGCTGTAAAAGGTCTATCTTGGAATCTAACTGACAACTCCTTCGCCTTGATTTTGTATGAGTCATTTTCACAAACAGCGCGTAAAGCAGATTCCAAGTTTTCCTCATTGATATCATGGTATTGTAGGATCCTGCCTATGCCTGCTTCCTGAGCCTGAAGAAGATTGTTGTATTGGTCCGCGTATATGGGGACTCCGATGATTGGAACCCCATGGAATACTGCCTCTTGTGTCCCGATTAGTCCTCCGTGGGATATGAAAACTTTGACATTCGGGTGAGCTGCAAGCATTGTATTAGATTTGGTTTTGAACATTATGATACGAGTACGTATAGCTTAATTTAGTCGGTGAAAAATATAAGTACTTGTATATTAATTCGATTTTATAATTAAAACATAAATAAGTTCATCTAAAAAGCAAAACCCAGCACCGGGTTACAATTTAGCAGTAGGCACTAGGCAGACATTTTATAAACCGCAAATATAAACGTAAAAAAATCATACGTAATTTCATTTATCTTGGATTTATTGTAGGTATACACGTATAAAGGGGCCCACTGATTACCAGTCCGCCGGACGATACGGGTGCCTGTCAGTTGTTCGGAACAGTCAAATTTTTGCTCTAACTGACAGGCTGATATCGTCCGATGGACTGATAATTAGTGGGCCCCTTAACTGCCTGGACTCTTGCCAACAAAAACTGAACCAATTAAATTCAACTACGCGGCAAAATCGTTCTTCAAAATGTATAATTGACAAATTATAGGTATATTGCCATGTTGGTTTAGACTTTAGACCTATTTATTAGAACTGTATTGTGATAAAATGATGGGGTATTGTCTTAAACCGGACAGGTGTATACAATAACCTATATATAACCTATAACCTATTATATTCAAAATTTTGTGATAATTAGTCAATCAAATCGGTAATACAATCCAATATATAATAAAAATGCATATAAAGTATTAAACTATTCAAATTATCACGAATTAGATTACCTATCGTAACTAATAATTTTAGTTCATGGCGGCATAAGAAACTACTTTCGTAAGTATGCACTTAACAAATACTTGGTTTAGGGCATTTAAAAGAAATTCAATTTTCAATAAATTATTTGTATTTGTATTAAAAAAATATATGAACAGTTAGGTACTTATCTAACGGTATAATGCTAAATATGTTTTCTAAGTTTGTAAATAAGTGTGATCTAAATAAATGGTCAAATAATATGAATTGGATTTAGGTATTTATCAACATCATTCGCTACGTTTAAATTTCTATTCCCCAATTTTAATGTCCTTAGCAATATTTATAAATATAATTAGCTTACCTAAAATCTCCTTTTGCGGCAGCCATTTTCGTATAATCAAATTATCAGGTTTCCCCTCTAGACTTTCTTCCTCCCATTTCCACAACACAGTATACTTAAGGCGCCTGAACACGTTAAGGAAGGCCTTTTTTTTGTCAAGTGGCAGTTCTGAACTATGAACGTTGGAACCAAAGCTCATATAGATCACTCCTTGTGTTGACTTATTCAAAATGTCGGCCAAGTCCTACAAAATATGTAAGTAATTAATGTATAATTAATTTATAATTTTACCATCACTACTGATAAAAATTAAGTATGGGGTTAAAATAACTGAAACAATAGTTATTTGTTTACAAGGGGGTAAAGTTGTTGTTTAACCTCTCGTGCCCAATACCCGAGCAAGCGAAAGTTTCCAAAATTGAACTACGAGCGTAGCGACGAGTAGTTTTAAAAATGGAATCTTGAGCGTTGCGAGGGTTTCAAGGCACGAGGGTTAAACAAATTTTGCCACCGAGTGAAACACAAATTTTTTCACCACACCAACACAAGGAAAATACTAACTGTAAAATATTATGCAAAATCAAAGCAAATTGATTCAAAATGAATGTTATTAAATATTTTTCGTTCAAAATCATAATTTAAAAGTTAATTCTACCTGCCAACATAAGAAAACCACTCAAAATTTGCATTTGATTACTTTGCCTCACATGTGGCGAAAATGCAACTTTCTTATCAGTTTTTAAACAATCAAGAGAGCCTTTACCAGTTGGTGTGGTGTAAACAAATATTTCCTAAAACCTTGATATATGCCATACCTACAACTAACCAGCCGCGACTTACATTTACACACACTACAGTTACCCACATTACAGCATTTACAGCCTATAGACGGTTTTTTAATCACATTGACCTTACATCATTTAATAGCTAGTCATTTGTTATCATTGATAGCATAATAATATGAGGCCTAAAAGTATTTTTATTGCTGCTAAATTTGATAGCATAATAATATGAGGCCTAAAAGTATTTTTATTGCTGCTAAATCAATTCTTTCGTTTGTTGTCATCATTTGTTAGTAAAAATATAAAATATCAGCTTCTCTCACAAACTAGGAATATGACCTACATAATAGGCTGGGTCATTTTTACATTTTTTTTTATAATTAGGGATAATAGTTAAAGAAGAGTGCTATTTGGTAATTCATTTTATTTTTATTTTTTAGCTTGAGTTTTACTGTCTCTGGATTTGAGTTGAAGTTTTAGTAAAATGTTTGGACATACAAAAAATGTCTCGTTTTGGGTACTTTTTTTTCAATTGGTTCGCTTTGAACCTTTACCGTGCTATTTCGAAACAATAATGGCATATCTCTTTAGCTAAAGTTTGAATAAAGGGACAGTACATAGATATACTCCGCAGACCATACAAAATGTAACAATATTTATATGAAAAATTTGAAATGGATCCGGAGACAGTAAATGAATTCCGATTGCAAAATAATTGTAAAAACCGTACATTTGCATTATTACGTTACTTTCTGTAACTATTACCGAAGGATAACTGATACTTTTTTTTCTCCATACACGAGTGACCCACCCTACTACATAAAAGCCGACGTCACGATAACTGACCTTTGAACCCATTCATTATTCTGTCATGCCATGACTGTTGTGTTATGATCTTGATTTGTCGAATTACGTCTAATATTAGCCGTCAGACGTCGTATCCTATTCTCAATTGAGACAATCTTACTGGTTTAACGCATACACTGCCAACATTTTCGTAGCGCTACGCTAGTAGCAGATCTCAACGTTTTCCCGCTTTGTAGAGGAAAGCGACTACGAATAGTGCAAAACTTCCATATGAAGTCTACAAACATTTTACGTGACAGTTACCTACTCTATATAAAAATGAACTGTCATAGGGACCATCATTCGATGATTCAATGCGAGAGAGTTTGACAAAAATTTGACAGTTCCGAACAACTGACAGGCCGATATCGTCCGGCGGACTGATAGTCTGTGGGCCCCTTTAGGTATACGTTTTATTTCTAAACTTTTCTAAACACAAACAGCTAAATCGATTTTTAAAACACGCGGTTCAATAGTGTCATGCTTGTTATTGTGGATTTTATGATTATTGGTGTAAGCTAGAAAATTATACGCAGGTTCATATACCATTTGTCAATTTTAAATTAAACATGGGCCGCAAACCGCAACGCATCCTAGCAACAGATTTTTACAACAGTTAGTTCCTCTTAGGCGAGTTTAGAGTTATCAAAGATAGATATAACTACGTAATAGATGGATACAGTCTAAGGAAAAAACGTGCCTCGAAAATCAAGAAAATTTGATTCTCGATCAGATGGCGCCACTACCTTTGGCCTACGCTCGGATAGATGGAGTTGACGGTTTCGTTTGTTATCAAACAATTTTAACGCATATCAGTGACAGAACATGGGTCAAAATAATAAATAAAAATAATTAATGCAAATAAAAATAAAACATTTAACAATATATAAATACATTTTTTGATATTTATGTGTTTAGTTTTAATCGTGTGTCGATAGATGGCAGTGAATTTACTGTGGCTACAAAATTTACTATTACAGTACCGCTCTATCCTATTATATCTTTTTTGGAGTTATCCAAAGGCTAGAGGAGATACATAATGAAGCCTCTTGAACGACGCTCCATTTGTGGACTGAGGAATGGTAGCCTCACAAACACATATACCTATACATTTACAGTTTTAAATTATACGTTACCTTTGGGAGAGGTTCGAATTTGTGAGTAAGATGTATTCCTCCAATTTCAACAAAATTAGGTAAATACGCTGCAGGAGTGTCAAAACTGAAATGACTGTTCATTAGAAAGAGCGATGCGTTCTTCTGCAGTTCTTCTAAACTTGGAACAGGTTCAGGCAAATTCTTTATGTACTTCTTAGCCAATGCTTCCTGCTTCTGTATGTACCAGACTTTATACCAAAAGTACTCATATGCTGCGAAGTAAAAGTTCCTCAATCTCCCAAGAAAACTGTGCGGCTCTTTGATAGCAATGAATTCATTTATAACAGTTGCTAACTGTAGAGGATTCCTCATGATAATATTGTTTCTCATGCAGTTACCAAATGTGGTTACTAGAGCCAATGGCGCTTTGTATTTATGAGCTAAAACATAAGTAGCTTCTTGGAAAAACATTTCGCTTATTACCAAGTCAAATTTATGATCTTGCTTTACAAAATCTTGGAATTGTTTCGAGCTGAGTGCTACCTCAGTTGACGCTAAACCTCCACCCCAGAGAATTTTGTCATAAAATGCTTCTTCCGATATGTCCACCATCGTAAATACATTAGGTCGACCACCTTCTGAAATATACATAAGACAAAATATGTTAATCAAATCATAAAAATGTCAAGAAGTCATTTGCGTTTATTTGTTGGACCCATGCACGCACGTCGCACACCCATATGGTATATTACAACGGGTACCTGCACGTCTAAGCACACGCACCCAGTGTGTACAGGCCTTTACGATCAGCACGTACTATTACATTACAATCTGTTAACACTAAGAGATCGATTTTGAAGTTTCCTGCTTTGAAACTGTTATGGATTTGATCTGTTAGTTGTCAAAAACTACATTTCTGGTCCAGAAATTTATATTCTACCCACCCATCAGAGGATTATTTATCCTTATGGCCATATTAAAATAATAGAGTATTTTGAAAGCATTTTGTACTGCCTATTTATTTTCATGACTCATCTGAATAAGTACACACATTTCGCCAAAAAACGTTAGATAAATTATTTCAATTTGTCTATGTACTGACGCAATAAAAGTACTACTAAGGGACTGTGTCCAACATTAAAAAACTTAAACGAGATTGTTTTATGATTTATCAATTAATCTTCGACAGTTTTGAACAATACAAAAGGTAATCACGGTCTATATCCCGGTCAATATAGGTAAGTCTAATTAATCTTCGGTTTAATCTATAAATAATAAAAACCGATGTAAACGTGAAATTAAATGTTTTTTGTGTAGGTATTATAAAATTT
Source organism: Cydia strobilella (assembly GCF_947568885.1). NCBI lineage: Eukaryota > Metazoa > Arthropoda > Insecta > Lepidoptera > Tortricidae > Cydia > Cydia strobilella. The sequence continues at coordinate 8,793,609 of NC_086052.1, forward strand.
CGCAATGGTCTACATAAATATCCTTTTATTCAGTGTGCTATAAAATGAAACAATAGGATAGTATAGTCATTGTATTAAAATTAGCATAGTATTATCAGAAGAAGTACCTGATACATCCCAAATTTTTTTGTCATCAGCCATAACTTGGTGATAGGTTAATGCATGGTCAGTCTCCTTGAAGGCCGTAAATACTGTCACATTGTGACCCCTGCGGGCCAACTCCAAACCAATCGGCTTCAGCAGAATATAATGCGACTTTGAAGTAAAAGGTATCACATAAAGAATATTGGCGCACTGGCAGCAGACCGCGCTTGTGAGAATAAACAAAAAAACTAAACTATCCTGCAATTAAAAAAATATATTAATTCGACGGCAGTTAAAAACAAAAATAACGATGCTTCACAAAAAACGAACCATTTTTATTTACATTCTAACTAGCGGAAGGAGTTTATTGAGTGACGCGCTGACTTTGACTAAGATCGGGCAAGTTCAACAGAGCCATAGAAGCTAATTCAAAGTATTCAGACTGACATTGCAAGTTGCAACATCAAAATGATATCGAAATGATGCCATCATCATGATGTCAGTCATCCGTACGTCTCGCTCGTGCCAATACTTGTACGAACGAGTACAAGCGAAATGCACGTGTGGCTGAAATCATTTAGATATCATTTTGATGTCACAATATAAGTTTGAATTGGCCTCATAATGTAATTACAGACTAGATGTAATGCATAATTTGTTTGTCATCGTATTTTCACGGAGACGCACGAATATGTTATGCTAACTTCAGTCAATCTCAGTACAAAAAGTACTTAGGTTGAATAGAAGTAGCTTGACAAATACGAACGTTTCCGAGAAAATACGATGCCAAAAATTTGTGCACTACCACAGAATAAATAATAGTACACCGTACAAACAGGAAACTTTTTACAAAACCGAAGTTGGACAGCGGTTCAGGGACGAATTATGCTGTCCCTTTCTAATATATGGCACTATCCCTTTCGGCTATTTAGGGTTGTCAAAATTCAAGTCATTATCTTATCTGTGGTCGTGCACGCAAAGGGACGTCAAGTTGTGTCAACCCTAATAATTGCTCGGAGCAATGCTGAGCCGAACGGAGCCGAGAATGCCCGAAAGGAGGAGTTTCGCACCCCTGGCACTACATCTTGTACATGAGTGATACATCACATCTCATTACTATGTCAGTTTATAAATGCGATCAAGCGTTATTGTTTGATTATTAAATTATATTCATCTGCACACGAACCTGATGGATACGTGGGGTGAGACAAGTGAAACTACTGCTTGCTGTTAGCGTACTGACGTGTATTCGTAAGTTAGCGCGGTGGGTGTGTGCGTGAGCACACATACATATGCAACATTCCTCCCCATAGCTTACATACACGTCTAAACTATACTTAACTAAGAATAACAAAAGAATACAACTATTTATTGCTAAAGAATGGTTTGTAATTAATCTTGGGTCGATTGCGCTTTGTCCGAGGGGTAGTAGGCACGAGATCGTTATCAGCGGAGACGTCAGAGTCTCGATTCTCGGGTTCAGTGGCCGGACCAGGTAGGGCCTCCAGGAATTCATCTTCTTCGGACTGGTCTCCTGGTATTGACTCCAGCGGTGTGTCTATTGGCTCGGAAGGCTCTGATGTCACAGGGTGTGGATCTGCAATCAATGTCCGTTCTCCTTCCTCCCCCGTGCTAGGCTGCAGTTCCTCGCTCGGCGCTGGCGGACTGGGCGATGATGTGTCATCGTCGTCCTCCCAGATTTCTATGTCTTCATTCCAGTAACTAGGGTAAGCGCAATCGTGCCCTTTATCTAACACGATTTGGTTTTTGTGCTTTTTAAATGTTTTTGACGTTATATTGTCTTTTACTATATAAACAACTTTACCAACTTTTTTTACGATTGTGCCTCGGCACCACTTAAATTTACCATTTGCCTGAAAGGCCTTAAATAATACTAAATTCCCTGGCGTGAAAACTTGCGCCTTACGGCACATTGAAGGTCTATTCTGCAAACACTGATTTTTTCGTACTGTATCAGCGAGCGCCGGGGATGAGGGTGACGGTATTTTAGGGTTAATTAAATCTAACCGAGTCTTTAACTTCCGTCCATATACCAACTGAGCAGGCGAAACCCCCGTTGTAGTGTGTACAGAATTTCTATAATCAAATAAGTATTTCAGCAGTCTTTTCCACGAATTCTGTACCCCATTACCATTCAGTAAACTGGTTTTAATGCCCTTCTTAATTATTTTGACGTACGATTCCGCCTGCCCATTGCTAGCCGCATTATATGCCGGTGATGTAACATGTGAAATGCCGTTTAACCTGCAAAAAGCCTCAAACTCGCGCGACGTGAACGACGTACCATTGTCGGTTACTAATGTATGTGGAATTCCAAACCGTGACATAAATTCACAGATTTTTTCTATAGTCGCTAAAGACGTAATATTGGTTTTCATATTATAGGCTTCTACCCATTTTGTATATGCATCTACTATTACTAAATATGAGCTTCCGTTAATCGGTCCTAAAAAATCACAGTGTATCCTGTGAAACGCGCACGGCGGGTACTCCCATTGCGCGAGCGGCGCACGCGCGGGGGAGGGGCGTTGTTGTATACATACGGTGCAAGCACTTATCAACCTTTCTAATGCCGCGTCTACTCCCGGAAACCAGAACCTAGACCGAACCTCAGCTTTTGTTTTTACAATACCTAAATGGGATTGGTGCACTTCCGCTAAGATTACGCTTTGTAATTTCACTGGAATAACCACTTTGTGACCTCTCATGACGCAACCGTTTTCATAAGACAGCTGTAACCGACATAAATAATAAGGTTTCAGGGCCTCGTCTGATACCTTTTTAGGCCAACCGTTTGAAATAAAATTAATCACTTTTTGCAAAACAGTATCTCTCTCCGTGTGCTGGCGCAGCTCGTTTAATGTCACCGGTAAATTACCATCCACAACGAAATTAATGTACGAGGCTCGATCGGGAATATCAGTCGTGGCGTTTGCGAAGCGCGCGGCCGGACCCCGCGACCCCGCCGGCGCCGGGCCGGGAAGACAGGCTCGAGATAAGAAATCTGCATTGTTATCCGCGCTCCGAACATATTCGATTTTATAGTTGTAACCGCTTAAAAACATAGCATAACGTTGAAGCCTATTTGCTGACACTTCCGGTATGCCACGATACGGCCCAAAAATCGACAATAGGGGCTTGTGATCCGTACGAAGGGTGAACGGTACCGCCCTACCGTATAAATACTGGTGGTACCTTCGTATCCCGAATATAATGCTGGTTGCTTCTTTCTGAAGCTGTGAATAACGCTTCTCCGCAGCATTCAGGGTGCGCGATGCGAATGAAATAGGCCGTTCGGTGCCATCAGCTTCAATCTGGGATAAAATGGCACCGAGGCCACAAGGTCCAGCATCAACGGTCAGCACTATGTCAGCCGCAGCGTTAAAATGCGCTAACACCTGTTCAGAAGCCAAACATTCTTTAATAGCCACGAATGCCCTATCATGTTCTTTAGTCCAGCACCATTTTACCCCTTTTTTTAACAGGTCATATAGCGGACTCAGAACGGCCGACGCATTCGGCACGAAACTCCTATAGTAATTTACTAACCCTAAAAAGGATTGTAATTGTTTTTCATTCTGCGGTATTGGAGCGTCTATCATAGCTTTGACTTTAAGCGGTGATTTATGTAAGCCATGTTTATCTATCACGTAGCCTAAGTAATTTACCTCATCTTTAAAAAATTCGCACTTCTCTTTTTGTAACGTGAGGCCGGCGTCTTGTAACCTTCTAAGTACCTCGTTCAGCCTGGTTAGGTGCTGCTCGGTGTTTTCGCCCGTGACGAGTACGTCATCGAGTAGGCACAGCGTGCCCGGTACACCAGCCAGCACCCCCTCCATGGCGCGCTGGAACACGGCAGGCGCCGAAGAGAGACCGAAAACCATGCGAGTATACGTAAACAAACCGCGGTGAGTATTTACACTAGTTAATTCTTGCGACTTTTCGTCTAACTCAAACTGGTTATAAGCATTAGATAGGTCTAATTTCGTAAACTGTTTCCCGCCGTACAGCTTAGCAAAAAGTTCGGTTACAGTAGGTAAGGGGTACTGGTCAACCACCAGCTGTTTGTTTACGCCCGTCGAATAATCAACACAAATCCTTATCGCCCCATTACGTTTTAATACCGGCACAATGGGTGACGCATACTGTGAGTGATCGACCGGTTTTAAAACTCCTACTGATAATAATCGATCTATTTCCTTATCGACTTTGTCCCGCAGGGCGAATGCAATTGGCCTCGCGCGGATAAAAACCGGTTTAGCGTTTTCTTTTAGCTGCAAACTGACTTTATATTTATTAAATTTTCCTAATTTATCTAAAAACACTGAGGCGTAACGTTTTTCCAATTCCCTTATTATATTGCTAGTATCCTGGTCTTGTGCACAGTAACGGACTGGCGTAATTAACGCAAGCTCTAAATTGAACTGCGAAATAAAATCACGACCTAGGACGTCGGCGCCTGCCTTACGCACAACGTAAACTTTAAGCGAATGAGTTTGGTTCGCGTAAGTGACGGGTAGGCGGACTGCCCCCAAACATGGAATGTTGTCACCCGTAAATGTGATTAACCGATTCTTTGTAACTGACAATGGTACATCGCTAAAATGCTTTTTATACGTATTTACATGCAACGCAGTTACGGCTGCCCCTGTATCTATTTCCAGATTAATCGGACGGTTTAACATTAAAACTGTTTCAATCATCGGTTCCCCTTTGTTTGAACGGATGTTAAAAATTTTATAACACTCACCATCATCATCATCGTCATCTCCCTCATCCACGGCGTTCACCGTCATGAAATTTACACTTTTACACATCTTTTTTAGATGCCCTTTAGCTTTACACTTTTTACACCTAGATTTCGCGAAACGACACTGCAATGTTTTGTGATTATAGTAACCGCACACTTGACACTGCTCTTTTTTATCGTCACCGCCGCCGCTGCTCCCGGGCGTACTTTCTCGGTGTCGCTTTTGTTCAACCTTGAACAAATCCTGGGATGTTTGCACCGGTTGTGAGGCCGCTGCCCCCGCGCGCGCACAATGTACACTTTCAGCCAGCTCGACGGCCTTGGCTAGAGTGCTGAGCACCGTAAGGTCCCGCGCAAAGAGCTTCTCCTTCTCCGGACCGGATAACATTCCCATGACGAATTTGTCACGAAGAGCCTCTTCCACATTGCTGAAATCACAGTACGCCGATAACCCGCGCAACCGTGCCGCCCATTGTTGAAAAGTCTCCCCTGACTGCTGTGTAGCCGCGTAAAATTTGTACCGCTCACTGAATCCACAGCGTTTCGGAGTGAAGTGATCGTCCAGCAGCTTGACGATATCTTCGTATGGCACGCTCTGCAGCTGTTTCGGTAACGCAAGGTCCGTTGCAAGCTTGTACGTGCCGTCATTGAGTGCGCTAAGGAGGATCGCTCGTCTCTTTTTCCCCCCGGCATCTTTGGTGTTGTCAATATCGTTCGCGATGAACCACTGCGCAATACGTCCTTTGTACGTCTCCCAAGACTGGGTAGTGTGGTCGAACGGAGACAATAAGCCGAAAGTAGCACCAGACATCTTTCGTTATTTTATCTTTTTCTTCTATGTGGGTAGTCGTCGCCAGTGATGGATACGTGGGGTGAGACAAGTGAAACTACTGCTTGCTGTTAGCGTACTGACGTGTATTCGTAAGTTAGCGCGGTGGGTGTGTGCGTGAGCACACATACATATGCAACAGAACCTATTGAAGGTTCGTGTGCAAATGTTTTACTTGTATACACCGTATAATTTTAATATAAACACATATTCTAAAGGTGTTCTTATTGTTGGTCCTAATGAATATGCTTTCATAATACCTATTTTAGCAAAAATAAAGATCCTTATTTTTTCCTGAATAAATGTAAGTGTAAAACTTTTTTTTAAGTGTGTAAAACATAATGTAATATGTTACTACTTTATAAACTAGAATATAAAATTTACGAGTAGTAAGGTAGTAACTTTAGTGCGTAGACATTGTGGTCGTAGTATTGTAAAAATCTGATACCTGTGTAACCTGCATTGTTGCAACCTATGGTACCAACGTTAAGTAGCATTAAAATAACACATAAGATTTAAAACAAACGTTTTTCCAAGTAGGTACCTAAAGATCGCTCCAGACTACGCGGCGCGAAGCCGCGAACGCGAGTGTGGCTAGTAGACTCCACGCTAATCAGCGAAATAGACTCCACACTCGCGTTCGCGGCTTCGCGCCGCGTACCTAGTCTGGAGCGGACTTATGATTTCTATTTGACCAAGTCATTGGAATTAGCAATGTGCCATAAAGAATTTTAAAAAATTGCAAAGTTCCCATGAAATGCACTCGGTATTTTTTGCACTGCACGTTTATTGCCAAACCTTCTTACAAGTTACAGATAGTTTTGATTTCTGTTGAACTTGAAATAGACGTCAATCAGGGACGTGAATGTTAAATGAAACAAATATGTTTGCAAATAGTTTTGCTGACTGTACCTCTCTATGATTTAAAAAAAAACTGGCCAAGTGCGAGTCAGACGGACAGCGGAGTCTCAGTAATAGGGCCCCGTTTTTTCCCTTTAGGTACGAAACCCTAAAAAAGTTAAGACACAGCCAGCTTTAACATGTTACTTTTTAGGGTTCCGTACCCAAAGGGTAAAAACGGGACCCTATTACTAAGACTCCGCTGTCCGTCTGTCCGTCTGTCACCAGGCTGTATCTCATGAACCGTGGTAGCTAGACAGTTGAAATTTTCACAGATGATGTATTTCTGTTGCCGCTATAACAAAGCAAAGTACGGAACCATCGGTGGCCGAGTCCGACTCGCACTTGGCCGGTTTTTTATTTAATGTTTTTATGTACAATTTTAGGTAGGTACCTATGCGTTTGGGGAAGTTCATCCCTTTTCGATAAATACCTACAGCGATTAGCGATTTGACTCACGTTCCACAACATTTATCTTGGTCCAGTATTAATTTGTACTTATAAAAATATTTGTATTCCATTGTAAACACGTAACTTTACCGTAAGGTACAAGTACCTACAAGTTTAAGGACTTGAGAAAGTTAACCATCTGATTAATTTTGCGATATGACGAGGTCATGACCGAACGCTTAAGTTTTGCCACTCTCCACTATGCATAAACTATTTATCAGTGACATTAGGAAAAATAGTTAAAACTTGAAATTGTATGGGCCTATTTAATTACAGTTTTTTATTTATTTATATCACGAGCTTTTTCAATTTGAATAGGAGAAAAAAGTATCAGAATCAAGTGTTTTTACTAGCTTTCAGTCAATTTATTTTTACAGGACAGCTAAGAAAACGAATGTGTTCTGCAACTTGGACACAACGGAAAAATATGCACAACACCTTCTCTCACGTTGAACAATTCACGTGCTCTTAACAATGCATCAGGCGCTGAAATCTTCAATTATAAAAAGTTGTTTCCAAATATAAACTGAAATAGATGTCATATTATATTAAAGAAAAAGTGCCCAAGCTCTCCAGTGGCAGACCGGGAGGCGTATTCTGATTGTAATAACAGGTTATGAATTTAATCAGGATTTGTTATGGATATTATGATCTGTCAGTGTAAGAAGTGACGTTTCTGGTTGTTTAATATCATTTATGACACTGACAGATCTTAGCCATAAGTAATACAGATCATAACTAATTATAGTTGGTCAAACCCAGGTAGCAAAATGACGTCAGCGACGTACAAGTGACCTCATAATGACGTCATTTATACGTCATAATGACGTAACGGACGTCATAATGACGTCTAAATGCTACCTGGGAACCAAATTGTTAGTAAATAAAAACAAAAAACTATACTCATCCTTTCCTTTTGGGTGCTAGTACTAGTGTAAGACAAAGATGGTATTATTCTTTCTGTCTATGTTTGAAATCAGACAGTCCTTTGGCAAACTATAGCTTAGAATTGACAAAAAGTTTCGACGCAACAGCGTAACATATTATAAAATAAGAGTATATCTAGGTATATAACATAATACATATACTGCTAAAATAATAAACTGTACTTTTAGCTTCGCCAAACCCAGGTAAAATAGTCATAAAACGTTTCAAAATAATTTCATTCCCAAGTTAGACTTTAGCTTAACTAAGTGTGAACTCCAAGTGGGAAGTGTCCAAATTCGCCGCTTAGATCTTGGTTTCTCAGTTACCGCAACTTTGAGATGGGACGCCGCTAACTCGCGCCTAACTTATGTACCCGCTCGGTAGGTGTTGCTTCATTAATCTATGGGCTTATACATTTAGCCTATACGTTTAATCTATTATTTCCCTATTTGGATTTACATATCAGGGGCCCATTTCTCAAAAGGTGTTAGTCTAACAATATTAGTGTGTTGCCATGGTAACCCATATGACTAGACAGTTGGTAGATAATATTAGTCTAATACCGCTCGAGAAATGGGCCCCAGGTGACTTTGTTGTTGCTTGTTGTCATAATCTCAGGAATAAATATATCCTACCTACCTATAGGTATATAAATATATAGGTAGGAACCTTTACTATGGAGTCAAAACCCCGAAACCGCGAAAAACATATTAGCTGTTTCATACATTTCGGCGAATCATAATGTGGATTCTTCTATGGAACAGCTGTTTTTGTTTTGCGATAGCCCTGATTTAAAGCAAAATCTGTTTAGTGACGTTCATATTCGCCCATCGAAGTATGGTCAGACATAAAAAACCGGCCAAGTGCGAGTCGGACTCGCGCACGAAGGGTTCCGTACCATTACGGAAAAAACACCAAAAAATTACGTTTGTTGTATGGGAGCCCCATTTAAATATTTATATTATTCTGTTTTTAGTATTTTTGTTGTTATAGCGGCAACAGAAATACATCATCTGTGAAAATTTCAACTGTCTAGCTATCACGGTTCATGAGATACAGCCTGGTGACAGATAGACGGACAGACGGACGGACAGACGGACAGCGGAGTCTTAGTAATAGGGTCCCGTTTTTACCCTTTGGGTACGGAACCCTAAAAATCATCTTGTGAATAGGTGCAGGAAAATCAACAACTACTACTATAATAATTACTATTTTATAGAGGTTAAGAAAGGCAACAATATATTATCATACTTGGATTAATCGTTTTTAGAGTTCCGTACCCAAAGGGTAAAAACGGGACCCTAGATCAAGTTTCACCCAAGGCAGTAATTTTTTCACTTAAATTTATTCTAAGCTTAATAGATGCTATTTTTTTATTATTTCGCAGACGTTTCTGCTTGTTAATCATAATCATTTATTAAAAAAAAAACGTTTTTTATTTTGTTAAAAATTAAAAAACCGGCCAAGTGCGAGTCGGACTCGCGCACGAAGGGTTCCGTACCATTACGGAAAAAAAACAGCAAAAAAAATCACGTTCGTTCTATGGAGCCCCATTTAAATATTTATATTATTCTGTTTTTAGTATTTGATGTTATAGCGGCAACAGAAATACATCATCTGTAAAAATTTCAACTGTCTAGCTATCACGGTTCATGAGATACAGCCTGGTGACAGACAGACAGACAGACGGACAGACGGACAGACGGACGGACAGACGGACAGACGTACAGCGGAGTCTTAGTAATAGGGTCCCGTTTTTTTTCCCTTTGGGTACGGAACCCTAAAAATTAACTTTGGTCATTAAGTGTCAATATCAAGCTACAATTGTCAGCGCGATAAAACGGGCCTGAATGCTCTAATGACCAGATTTTTTGTGAAGGTATATTCTGAAACTGATTCTGACATTACTACTTATGACAAGACTATTTAGTCGCCTCTGTTTGACGTCACTAGACATATTTCGTTCATTGTCTTCTTCTTTTATTTCATGATATTTAATTAATTGTCTCAGAGTTTTCAAGAACATCCCAAGGTTTGGCTTTGTACTGAGTTATATGAGTCATCGGCCATTTGTTCAAATAATAAAATACCATGGTTTAGTGCGTATTAACACGTTACATTTATTGATACATTTTTATTAAAAATCTTAAATTTAATACTAAAATATGGACTTGTTTAAAAAGTCATTTGTTACAAGATAATTTATACACAAGTCAATAAATTGCTGTTCCTATAGACGAATTGCTTGAATAAGGCAAAGCTCGCAGCAAAAGTTGCAGTTGATGTCGGGGAGTGACTGCAACACAACTGCTTTTTTATCTGCAATGCTTCAAGAAGTCCGTTTATTAAAAATATTATATCCTGATGTTAAAATGACAGTTTAATCCCATTTTTACTCATATATGAGGGATTCTAGGTGGGTTTGAGTAACAAGTTATATAAGAACACAGATCTAAGTCGGTTGCTAGCTGACATTGCTATCGTTATTATCTACTTACACCACCTGACAATAATCATAATAGTTATTTACGATACAAGTGCGGAAAAGAGGAAATTCGAAACGGGTGGCTTAAATTAAAACACGACCGCAGGGAGTGTTTTAAATCGACCCGAGTTGCGAATTACTTATTCGCACGTGTATCGTACAATATTTTACAGTACATTATGGCCCTTTAAACTTTCGACATATGCACGAAAAGTGTTCTTTACGCACTAGTGCGAGAAAGTAGCACCATAATATGTACTGTAAAAATATTTTATTTAATCGCCACCCGTTTCGAATTTCCTCTTTTCCGCACTTGTATCGTAACTAACTATTTTATGGTCACAGCTAAAAAAATAGCTTGTTTTAAATTAGAAAACTACGACTATTAATTTATATAGAAATTCGTTACACTGGACGGAATTAGACAAGATTTAAAAGTAATAACATTAGTAAAGCTATATTATGACTTTTTACACGACACAGCTTACATACATACAGTTAACAGTTTTATTAATAAAGTTAACGTCGCTGATTAGAACTTAACGAAAGCGTTTATAGACTCAGTCTGCGTTTGACTTATCAATTCGTAAATAAAATGGCATGCATGATAATTCCATTAATGTTTCTAATAATCTCTAATTTTCTCCATTACTCTGTAGTTACTTCTCCTCCGCTCGGTTGTATAACCATTCTTAGACTCATATCCCACCGGAGACGATCGTGTGCCATTCTCGATGTACTTGACGTTCGACAAAGGCTCGCCTTTGTAACCGCGGCTCTTCGTTACCGAGTTCACTTCCCGTGATTCGATAATCTCTTTTGACCGTCCGTCTCTTGAAGGTACAATTTTCTTACTTACTGTTTCTACTGTGTCTGTGACACTAGGTCGCTCGGGATCGCCTGTACGTGTCGTATACCTGTAAGTTTCCGAATAGTTGTCACTGCTGTTACTGCCCCGGCGAATGGCTGGGGACTTCAAACGCGTTTCCAAACGGGATACGAACGGACTTGTTTCTCTGTTCAATGACTCTGTTTTATACACAGGTATTTTACGCTCTTCTGATATTCTTTCCTTATAATGTGGTGAAGGAGTATAACGAGATGATAGCCTGCTGCCATCGGACTCATCCTCTGCGTGCAATGTCTGGTATAAATCTGGTGCCCGCTCCCGGAGCCCTTTGAGGAATATCTTCTTTTTGTCCGTCTCGTCGTACGATTTAGAGTATCCGTTGGTGTGTCCATTAGTAATTGGAGTGGTTTTACCATAGCGAGCACCGAATAGACCATCCCGTCTACGTTCTGTTTCACGAGACACGGCATCAGCAAGATCACGCTGACTTCTGTTGATAATTGACACGATACCAGGACTCTTGAGTTGTTCAGGAGTTTCATCTAACCGACTGAGGTGGGGATTAGATTTATACATGGTTGAGTAGTTTCGGTTCATTCCAGATGCGTAGCGTGGGTGGGTCTCCTGTTCAGGAGCGCCCATAGCAAAACTCTTGCTCCTGTTTAACGCCTTGTAGGTCCGAGCTGGTTTAGCTGGACCTGGCGGATAACCGTTGACCTTGACGTCCGGTGAGGCTGTCACGTGAGAGACGTTGACTGCGCTACTGGACCTCTTGCTCGGCGTCAATCGGTGCCAGTACTTGTTAGAACTGGGCTTTTCGGCGGATTTCTCCTTGCGCTCGTGTAGCTTGCGCGGCAGCGTCTGTGCGCTGCGCGAGTAATCTTCCTCGGGCTCGCTGTTCGGATTCAATCGACTAGTTGAATGACTGAATCGACCCAATGTGCTCGAAAATTGGACTCTGAAAAAAAAAGAGTTGCTCTATAAATCATTTGCTTTTTGCAAGTGTAAACCTTACAAAGACGAAGTTGATTGTTAACAAGACATTCTGAGCCCACGTACGATGTTTATTATCTCTCCCGTGTCGCAAAAACTCGCATACTAATAATTGGATTTAATGGGGAATCTCCTCCTACACGCCTAACGACCGTGCTTTGTTTAGTTATGTACTTGGCTCAACACCGCCGGTGTCGTTAAGCGGTAGTACCTACGGCCGTATCTGACCCAAAACAATTTACCATGCCGTCACGTACATACTACCTTCAACTATACAACTTGATTGCAAATATTAGGACCCATTAACGTAGTAAACGTGAACCACCATTGTGCAGGTAGGTATATAAAGCCAAGATAACCCAGTAATAAAAAATAAGCTTCACTAAATTGAATAGCGCGTAGTAGGTATTGTATGTTATTTAGTATTTATATCCGCTGCGCCGCACGTTGCATGATACAAATCACGTGTAGTTTGAATAATTGTATTGCAAACGACGACTCCTCTCTCTCTCTCTCTCTGGGACTCTTTGTGTGTAGGTCTGTCGGAAAATTTTATTGGGATCGTTAACACTAATTTGTTATGTAATAATCAATATATATATATATATACACACACACGACACGACATATCGTATCGTATCGTATCGTATCGTATCGTATCGTATGTCTGTAGTTACAAGTTTTAGATAAAGGTTGCGATCGTAGTACCTGAGTGATCTTTACATAATGCAACTGTATTTACTTGTTTTTCCTCGTTTATAGGTTCCTAAACAATTATGTACCTTTTTAAATAAGAATAGGAAATATGTTACGTACCTACTAGTTGTAATATATTTCAGAATACTTTATAAACAATTTTTACATTAGAAATGTTATAAATTGACTTGACAGGTGCAAATCAACCGATTGAATTCCAATCAATTATTTTTATATTCCATAAAGATAATTGTAGCAAACTAATTTGCATGCGGTCAACCCACACATATACAGGTAGGTACCTACAGCTGTTGTTTACTGCGTACATTTCCTAGACGTGAGTAAGATTGTCGCCGACATTACGCCTTTAAATCGTTCTTAATAAACCGCCTGAACAAGTAGGAGTGAGTCAGCGTTCGTCAACTAAATAAGGGTTTCTTTGTAAATAAAATGCTCATTTGCCCTTACTTGGCGATCCACGGACGCGATTCGAAAAGGCAAGATATGCCGGAACGCCGCTGATTGAAATGACGCCGCGGTTTGATTGATTCAGAAGGTTGTGCAATTATATATCGCTTGGATATTTTAAATATCATTTTTGCCTTTGTTCTTTATGACAGATTAGATGAAACAAGGTGACGATGATGATTTGTTTATTGAGTAGGTTTAATAACACTTATTTTTTCGAAGTGTATTATGTATGGTCTTATAAAACATCAACATTAAATTTAGTTTTATAATAAAATTAAAAAAAAAATACATTTTGTCCTTCCGCAAAACTATTAAATTTCCATTTTAGATTTCTTGAAAATCGGTTCTGCGGTTAAAGCGTGAAGAGGAAACTGACAAACAAAGTAAAAAACCGTGTTATTTTCGCTTTTCTAAAATTGATAGGGACTATTAATGTATTATAGTCAAAATCAAACTACTAGTTTAAATAAATGCTATGTACATTATTACGTCGTCTAAATGTCGGAGCTTCCTTAAACATTCGAAGCTCGGATGCATACTAATAATTGGTATATAATTTGGTCAGCGTCATGCACAATCTTTAATAGATCCTTAGAAAGTTAGCAAATTCCCTTTTTCGGTGCGAACAAATGTCTAGTAACTAGTTTGAGTTTGCGCAGACAATGTTTCTAAAAGAATACGCCTCGTTACTCTAAATTGGCTAAAGAGACTTGAGGTCTCCTAGACGTTATGACATTTGCTTTATATAACAAATTCAATAAGATTTGCAGTCAGTACCCCTATAGTGTAAATTTCATTCATTCAGGGGTTCTGAGCGATACAATACAACGTAAATGTGAAGACAAGCTAACTTTTATGTTTTGAAACAAGAACATTTTGTAATAAGTAAAAGATTTGATTAGGATTTTTTTCTGTATGATTTTAATTCATTTTTGTATCTGCATGGTAAATATTTATAATGATCAATTCAAACAAGTTATTCATCTGTTATTGCTCGACATTTGCCAATGTTTATTATCTTAAAGCCTGGCTTGACCCTAAAGCTCCACATAATTGATATAAGCTTTGAATTACTGGTGACATTTGGATATAACCTTGCTATCCTATTAGTTGGGCCCTAAAATTCGCCATAAATGTATTCTAATGCGAAACATAAAGGCATCATAATTAAAGTAGCGTTGTGGGCGGCGTTATCGATAGGCGTCCGGGCAGGCTTCTATTGAAGATTTAATTGATGTTTTGTTTGAATATCACAGGATTGATGCTATCATAAATTAAGATCTATTTGGTTAGTTATAAGGTAAATTATAAACTCTTGCTTTGTTTTCTATATCAATGTGTGGGTGTGGACTTACCGATCTCTGTGGTCACGGCTGTCGTTGTTGGCGGCGCGTCTCGGACTGCCCTCATACTTATGCTCGCGGCCGTAGATGCTGGGCGCGAAGGGGTCCTCGCCGAGGTAGTACCGGTGCGGCGGCGCGGCGGGGGGCGCCAACTCTCCACCGTACTGCCGATACGTCCGCGAGGAGTGCTCCGGCGACGGCGTGCGTGAGTTGCGCCACCGCGCGCGTCTCTCTGCGGACGCCGATCGGATCTTCCCAACTAACTTCCTAATCGAGTTGCCGATCGCCGACCCGACTGATTTCCGCGCCGGCGAGGGACGGCGGCTATTCTCCGCAAAACGGGTTTTTTGATTCTGCTTGCGCTCGTCTCGCTCCCGCCGCCTGGGAGGGGTGCGATCTCTGTCGGAACTTCCGCGCCGCTCCCTTGGCGGGGAGTAATCCGGCGGCGGCTCCGTGGTTCCTTCCTCACGGCTGTCGCGCGATCTTCCTGAATTTTCATTGCGGGATGAACTTCTATAGCCACTGTCGTAGCGATTTTCTTCGGAAAGTCGCTGCTGCTGTTTCAAGTGCCGTTTCCTTTCGGGGGCGACCGGCGGCCGGTAATCATCTTCGACGGATGGTTCGCGGTATGCGCGGTCGACTTCTAAAGGACGGAACGGCGAGCCGCGCGGCGGACTGTGCATGGTCGACGACGATACGTAGGCGGAGTCGTCGCGCGAGGGCGGATGACGGCGGCCGATAGGCGATGTCCTTCCCTGGGGCAAGTCTCGCTTCCCGTACACATGTCTCGGAGAAGATCCGTTTAACTGGTCATCACTAGTATAAGGAGAACGTACTGCTGGTGGAGAAGGGGATGAACTGCGGGGCTCAGGCATTATAGGTTTACTGGCCCGCCGTTGTGACCAATCTGCTACACCCTTGAAGTATCCGCCGGTTCTGTTCACTACCGGGGCTGGCCGTTCGTCTGAAGGCGTTGAAGACTTAGTTTTCCTCAAAACTCGGTCACCGTACACGGGTGGTGGGGGTACAGCTGTCTTTCCGTAATATTCCTCTTCGTCTGCTTTCTTTACGTAGTAGGGATCGGGTCGCCGACCTATTTCTTCAGCGATAGAGTCATGCGAGGACCGCGATTCACTTCCGAAATGGCTTTCAAGCCACTTGGATGTTTCCTTTTTGCGTGTTTCTTCCTCAACATCGAAGTCCAGGGGGCGTTTGTAGTCCTTGTCGTGATCTGAAAGCAAAGATCGCGGTGAGTGATCACGGATAGTGAGATCGAGAGTGGCTGCGCGACGCGGGCGCTCGCGCACAGTGCCGCGGCAGAATGCCCGCTTAACCGCATCCTCACACATGCTAGCCATGGCGTAATCGTTCAGTCAATATATTTGCCAAACTTGTGAAGGTCAATGCGATGCAAAGACTTTACTTAACAGGTATGAGACAGTATTGTTAAGTTATTCTGAATAATAATTTGTGGGTCACTATTTGTTTTGTTTTTACAGTGTTATGTAATAGTATACCGTGAACAAGATGTGTATCATACACTACGGTGAAATGAAAAGTGACATGAATTCATGAATAATCGACTAGCTGTCATTATTTTCAACTAATTAGTTAATAAATACTGAAAGAAACAGACCGCTTAAATTATGCACATCTGCTTTCCTTGGAAGAAAAATATCATGTAACTTACGTACTCATAGTACAAACCTACCTATACGAAAGGGACCAAGTGAGAATAACTACTGTCGTATCCAAATTCTAATGGATAATTCGGCCACAAACATCTGTGTAACCTACCTACATAATGCCATGGCAAAATAGGTCTCTAGCTAGGTTCTTTGACGGACACACAGACATGTAGGGAAATTTTGACACTGAACTGCGAGTTACAATTTGAGAAGTCTAGAAACAGGCGACGTGCAGACAACACTGAAATGCCTCTCATTAAATTTCATAATAAGCCGTTACGGGTTTACGCCTGTTTAATTTACTAAACTGTAACTGGGCATTATAAGTGCTAAGCCGACTAAATAAGTGCAGGTACAGTCAGCTGCATAGAAAGGGTACCACCCCCGCATACAAACTTCTATGCAGGGGTGGTACCTTTTATCTGAGTACTAAAAGTAAAGTATGTATTAAGTATTCTCTTAAAAGTTTTAAAACACAGCTTAAGCGACACCTTCTTCAGATTCAAAATGAACTACCTCTTGGCGGTAGAGCAATACCCTCTTATCTTTGATTATAGCCCAGCCATATAATACATACAATAATGACATTAAATATAATATTATTTACAAATACGCACATTCACACTTTACACTTCAGTATCAGTCTTACCTACGTATAAATATATATCTTAACCAACAAAAACCACAAAAAATCCTTTATAATTTTATAAGTACTTATAATAATACTACACACTCAACAACACAATGCACACTTTCATTTCATACACCTTCCATATACCTATTCTTTATCTTTCTTTTTCTCATTTAATGTTCTTAATACTTAAGGTTTCTTTTTTTTTCTTTTATCACTTAAAACTTTTTTTGTCTTTATTCCTTTTATTATGTAATAGGTACTTAGTGTTTCTTTTTGTTTATAGGATCCGACTGAAAACCAGCGTTGCAGTAAATTTACTGCAACATTATGCTGAGTCGAGACTCCTTTTTAACATCACGCTGTCTTTAATGCCAATGTCAATTAATTTAGTTAAGAAGTAATGTATCTAGTTAGGTACATTAGTAAACTATTAACCTACATATTTTATGTTTCATGTTTTGTGATGTTAAATAAATTTTCTCTCTCTCTCTCTCTCTAAAGTAAAGTGAATATTATCGCAATAGTTTTAAATTGACAATTTTGCTAAAGGAAAAACTCATCGAATCACTTTGTGTCTAAATAATAAAGGGTAGTTAATATCAATAATGGATCTTGTTCTAGATATTATTATTACCAACAGTGATTCTTTTTAGCATGATGGATAAAGGCCGGAGATTACACATCGGTTTATAACACCAGTTTCAAAGAAATAACCAAATAAATTGGTATTTCATAGTTATTTTAACCACCTTGTCATTTAAATTGGTTTGATAAGCGACGATTAGTGAATGTGAAGATTTGTCACTTGCACAAGGTTAAAATTTTCTTTTTATTGCTACTCAAGTACATTTCCTCACAGGCTGTGCAATAAACATTACTTTTATTATTCTAGACATCGAAACAAAAAGAAAACACGTTTCAATTACCTTTAAATTTATCGTTTAATCAAAACATCGATGCAAATAAAGTAAAATCTCGCACGTGACCTCAGTGTGCCATCATGACCATAACGGCTTAAGTGGGTTGTTTTGCAAATGTTTATATGCTTTTTTGGCTTATACTGGAAGCTGCGTAGGCCCAATGGCTCGCCTTATGCGGCCAGCAGATGGACAAGTGGTTTAAATGCCCACTTTGGTCCTCGCCGAGGCTTGTCATTTTATGCGCAGTACGTAATTATATGAAACAATGCGATTCTCACTGCTTGGAGAAGGAGAAATCCTTTGGGAGAAAGCAAGCAGTAAATATGTAAATGAGTCTAGTATAGCCTCTGCGACTGAAAAGCTAAGAAATCACTTTACGGTCTCCACTTATTTAATGCTTATAAGACAAAAATTGCGTTACAATTTCTAAATAGGTACTTATAAGTAGATCCATATCTCTTGAGACCAGTCAGTCAGTTACTTTTAATCGATTGCACACCATCTAATTAAAAAAATGACATCTCAATCAAACCAGATTGGCTACTCGTGTTCATCAAGCAACAGTTTTCAGTGTTGCAACTGTTAGGCAGATTAGAGAAGCAAATATTGACGTACCCACTCTACAATCGAGGAGTGTCTGTATAGTCAACATCATTGTGTACATTTTTGTCCTTCATTCCCTTCGCCGTAAGGCAAAAGTTTAGATTTTCTATAGAATACTTACCATCTATAATATTCCTTCACTATATCTGAATATAGGTGCAATAAAATGTGCGGTTTAAGAGGAGTTTCCTCCCGCGTACGCTTCGGCTGTGGAATGAGCTCCCTGCCGAGGTTTTCCCGAGGGGCTACAGTATGGGGTTCTTCAAAAAAGGAGTGTACAGGTTTTTAAAGGGTCGGCAACGCGCGTGTAATATCTCCGGTCTTGCAGGCGTCCACAGGCTACGGTTACTGCTTACCATCAGGCGGGCCGTATGCTTGATTGCCACCGACGTGGTATTTAAAAAAAAAAAAAAAATGAGGAGTGTCTTTTCAAAAGGGTTTATTTTTGTATGGTTTTCATAGTAGTCTATCTACGAATATATATATAAATGCGTGTGTCCTGACTGAATGACTGATTTTTAAAGTGTACAAGGGATAAGAATCGATTTTGAGAAATTCAACCCCTAAGGGGTTAAAAAGGGGATGAAAGTATGTATGGGGCTCAAATTTTATTTTAAGCTAGGAACTTGAAACTTCGTTAAAAGGTATTTTATTAAAAGAGAAGAAAACTTATTTCACCGTTTTGAAAATTCATCTCCCAAAATGGTGAAAAAGGGGTTGAAAGTTTGTATGGAGATCAAACATTTTTATGAGTGCAGGACTTGAATCTGTGTATAAAAGCATATTATTAGATTGCAAGAACAATTATTTCAGCGTTTTTAAAATTTATATTTAAAGGGTTAAAAAGGGGTTGAAAGTTTGTATGGGGTTCAAATTTTATTTTAAGCTAATAACTTGAAACTTCGTAGAAAGAACTTCGTAGAAAGGTATGTTATGAAAAGAGAAGAAAACTAATTTCAGCTTTTTTGAAAATTCATCCCCTAAGGTGGTGAAAAAGGGAATGAAAATTTGTATGAAGATCAAACATTTTTTTGAGTGCGGGACTTATTGAATCTTTGTATAAAGGCATATTAGTAGAATAAAATAAAATTCATCCCCTAAAAAGGGTTGAAAGGGGGTTAAAAGTTTGTATGGATATCAATTATTTTTGTAAGAGCGAGACTTGATCTTTGTATAAGGAACATTATTAGAATTAAAGAAACGTAATTCAGAAATAATTAAGAAACGTTTAAAAAAATTCATCCCCTAAAAGTGTTAAAAACTACTACTACTAGTCCCATCTTGTAGCCAAATAGTTAAAATAACTAGTATCAGAATGGAAGAAATTACCCAAATTCGAAGCGGTTCGGGAGGATTTCCCATCTCGTAAGTAGCTTCAAAATAAAATAAATACTCTTTTTTTGAAGTCTCACAAATTATTTAAGGTACTTAAGGATGACTCACGTTAGACCGGACCGTGTCCGGGCCGGAGCTTCCGGCGCTTCGTTTTCTATGGAAAGCATCACGTGATCACCTGTCATGTCATAGAAAAGTAAGCGCCGGAAGCTCCGGCCCGGACACGGCCCGGTCTAACGTGAGTCATCCTTTATATATATTATTTTATACTTATTTCTTATTACTTTAACTCTTAAATAAAATGTTACCAGCATTTCTTTGTTTTCACATTCCAGTAAACATTTTGAAACTGAATTCTAGTGGACGGGTGCAAGCAAAAAGCTACTGTTGTCAGGTCTCGTTTGTACTACCACGCGTTACATATGTATCGGATTCCGGGACACATTCTTCTACACAACTCGACAAAGGCGACAGTTTTACTCACTGAACTTACCATAGTTAAACCGACTATCGAATTCGGTTGACTAATTAACAATGAAAGTAGAATCTCGTTTAAACGGGGAATAAAACTTAAACACTTTTAAAGCCATGCATCCGCCATATTTGCATTTGATTTATGGTCGACGGACGGGCTTTTTCATTTCAATTAAAGAGAAATAAAGTTGCGTAGTGTTTAAATGAATATCCGGAAACATGAATTAACTTCGCTAGTTTATAATACTAAAATGTGCAAAATAATACGAAAATATTCGTTAATTAACCCTGATCTTGGCAAGGCTCAAAATATTTTAAATTTTAATATTTTTATAGTATTTTGTCACCTAATGACCATATGATACTAGACTATTAAAAAAAAATATAAAAAAAATCCAGGGTTTTCCAGTTTCGGAAAATCATACATAGGTATCATATTTAATACAATGCCAAACCCTCTACTAACTAGTCGTCTACTTTTTAGACGAAAAATGTGGATTTTAATAAAAATAAAACGTGTAATATTTTTGGACATTTTGGTACAAAATGCTTTTTACTCTGAAATAATGTTTAGACTATATGCCGCTTATTTATTTAATTTAGTATAATGTAGTATAAGGTCGTAACTTTATTCTTTTTGCATGCTGAATATAGGTCATAAGAATCTAGTCATAGTTATAGGTAATACTTATTATTTCTATGCCTATTCAGGCAGGATGTGCTGATCAAAAATTGTTTTATTACATCTTTATTGTACCGCATTCAAGAAATGAATAAATGATTATGATTATGTAATCCAACAGAAATCATCATTTATAGTTTTTAAACCGCAATGTACAGCATAAAATGACTATTTACATATGTAGAAAATATAAATTATATCTACGAATACCTGATTACACGGTAGAAAATTTTTATCCCGTAGAGATTCAAAAAACACCATAACAAAAAGTTGTGTAAAATAGGGAAAGTATACAAATAATTCTAATATTTAAAAAAAAAACTTTATTTTTTTACTTAGGGGGCATTTTTTTGCCATTAATAAAATTTGCCGCACTACGGTCTACGGCGTAGCAATAAGGCTACAGCGTACGAATATACAGTTTAAATAGTATCTCTTACCTACTTTAAAAAATCTAAGTTCACTAACTAAATAGTATGACAACTAATATGACATACTTGAAATATGTCTTGCAATCCCCCACAAGAATATAAAACTAAAATAAAACCTGTACCTATTTTTACGACAACTTAGCAATGTATTAAATGTAATACACATTTACTTTAATGAGTTCTTGACAATGTATCAAATATGATACATAACAGTTTCATGTAAATAGTCTGTGTGTTAAATGTTTTTAAATACGATCACTATGTAAATATTGTAAATCTTAATACACTGACAGTGAATACTGCTACAAAGTGAATTTAAATGCAGATTACGCAAAAAATATACTAAAATAAGTGCAAGTCTTACTTACTTACAGTACGAAACGAGATATATATTGATTATTTAAAGAAGAAAGAAGAAAGAAGAAAGACATTTTCTAGATAATTTATTATTTCTAGATAATTAATTTAAAATAACACGTGTGCATTATTTTTTGCTATAATAAAGGAGATCAATAGGGCAGATCAACATATTTATAGCAGAATTATTTTGTTAAGTAATAAAGTGAACCTGCTAGATTTTTTAATGTTTCATGTATCACGGGTGTTACAATATAACACCATGCAGGTCCATGTAGATTGTTTTAGGTATAGCTATATTAATTATTAACGATTATTATTAACTTTTTTTAAGCTGTTTAATTAAACGAATATTCTACAGTAATTCTTAATTGAAACGTTTTCATTTCAATTAGGTAAATATAAATAAAATTGCACATTAATAATTCAATCGTTAGTAACTAATAACTATACCTACAACAATCTACATGGAGCCAATAAGAAAATACTTACCATTCGAGAATAAATATCATATTTTATTGTTTATTAAACT
Organism: Cydia strobilella; assembly: GCF_947568885.1. Taxonomy (NCBI): domain Eukaryota; kingdom Metazoa; phylum Arthropoda; class Insecta; order Lepidoptera; family Tortricidae; genus Cydia; species Cydia strobilella. The sequence goes on from NC_086052.1 coordinate 8,816,064, forward strand.
TAAATAAATCCTTCTCATCGCATATTTGCTCGTCAAAATTAAAGTCAATATAACAAAGATTTCAAAAGTAAAGATAATGCCGAGCGTACATGTGAACCAACGAAGATGTGCACAAACGCGATTTGAGCACCAACGAACTGGCCCACCTTGTAGTGTCCGTAAGGGTCTTTACGAAGTAATATAGTCAATGCAACATAATTCAACTAAGTATCAACAATAAAAATACAATAGGTACCTATGTATGTAAATACGATAGGTACTGTAGCAGTAAATAAATTCCTACATAATTATTACAGACCTATGTATTCTTCGAGCAATGCTTAGAATTACGGTCCTTTTTTAACGCCTCTGTCGTATCTCACAAGTCACAATTCATACAAGTTAACAATCAATCAAGTTGTTATACTACTTTGGTTGGAACGGAAACTGTCGCAGCAAGGTCGGAATATGTAACATTACCTTAATAGGATGCACTTGCATTCTATACAGACACAAGAGGCGGTAAGTACTTTAATCACTGTATCTATTAATAATGTAACATTCAATCATTACTGGTAATTAAAAACTAAAAGATCTAAAAACGATAAGTGTCACTTGTAATCGCGCTATCATATTACGTATATTGTTTCAGTACATAATTAAAGTTTATTGCCTGGAATTTGACTTTAATTATCTGAAGTATTATCGTCAAAGCTAAACAACAGAGAACTAGAGATGGAAGGCTAATAGCATACCTTCGTCTTGATAATTAATTGGATTGTCGAAGAAACAATTGACAATCACTATATCGTTTAGCGAGCTAAATGTGAAGGGGCCTAAGTTCGGATTTACTAGGCGACCCATTAGGAAGTTGAGTAACTTTAACTAGGTAGGGTTTTCCTTAGCTGCGTAAAAAAGGACATTCAAGGAAAATCCTTCACATATTCCGTGATAAAAGCTGTCGGACATATATTGCGTAGGTTTGATAATTACTTTTATGTTACTTTTACGCTCAATTGACAAAAAAAACATTATTATTTCAATAAAAAATAGTAGTTATGTAAGTAAGTACAAGTAATTCTGCCTACTTTCATTTCTCCAAGTCTTGTCCTAGTTCCTAAGGAATTTAGTTGATTTGTATTTCAGTAAAAAGAGTCAGCCTATGTTTTAACAATTGTTTATTTATTCGTTTAATAGCAAGTTTTATAGAAAAACTATTATTTAGTTACACATATCAAAAGTGTGTTGCCTTATCAATACAAAATATCGAATAAATATTATAACTGACAGAGCATATTGTTAACTGCATAATGTAGGTATAAAATGTAACTAGGCAGTCTAACTGCAATATAGATACATTGTAAATAGGTACACACATGAATTACGTGATTGAATGAGCACTAAAATAGCCCGTGTACAGACTTACCTTCGGTCCGAAGGTGACTTATATAAGTTAACCAATTAGCCTTGTGACAGACTAACGCACTGTGCAGACACCGCAGTGAATGAGTAGAGGCAAGCCGTTGTTGAAGCGTCGGTCCTATCCGGCTAGGATGTCCGAAAAAAAAGTAACGCGGAAGTTTGAAGAAACGGTATTAAGGGCAATTAAGGCCTCCTAGCCTAGTTGGTAGTGCTTCCTACGAAGCTGGGGGCCTGGGTTCAAATCCTGGCTGAGACATTGATTTGCGTCTTTATTACGAATGCTTTTTGTTGCTGAGTTATGGATCGGATTGGGACTTTTGGCAGCATACCGTGGTTCTAGAATCTATGTAGTCAACATGATAAAAAAGGTGGTAAAAAAGGGGTTGAAAGTTTGTATGGAGATCAAACATTTTTTTTTTGAGTGCGGGACTTGAATCTTTGTATAAAGGCATATAGAATACTAGAAAAGTAATTTAAGCGTTTTTAAATATTCATCCCCTAAAAGGGTTAAAAAAGGGGTTGAAAGTTTGAATCCATTACAAATTAATGCTTGAAAACTTCTTAGCTTTAGCTTGTTAAGATTACAAAAACTTTATTCAACGTTCTTAAAAATTCAACCCCTAAGGGGGTTAAAAAGGGGATGTAAGGGGATATATATATATATTATGTGGTACCTACAAGTTTTCTCTTAAGCTAGGAACTTGAAACTTGGTGAAAGGGCATATTAAAATACACGAAAACTGATTTTACCGTTTGTATTAATAAAGTTTGCATCGGGAGCGAACATTTTTAAATAGTGGAGTTGAAAATCTTCTAAGAGGGTTGAGAGGGATTATATCGAGAATTTTTTTTACAGTTAGGGGCTTGAAACTTCGTAGTTTGTGATAGACAAATTTCATGCGTTGTATAATTATTAACAAATGATTAGGTAACTAACCGCCCCTACTGATATATTTTGCTGCATAATGTTCTATGCTCATGTAGAATATATAACAACCAACAACATACAGCATACGAAGTCGCGGGCAACAGCTATAACCAGTAACCATAAAATACATAAGTCAGTGAATCTTGAACATTGACCATGTTCCGGCGGACGGCCATGATTACCGACGTGGCACAGGAGTAACCGGATATCGGACGGACACGGTTCGTCGGTGGATGTAAGCATGCTGGACGTACCATTACACCAATGTAATTAAATTATTGTTTGCTATGTAAGGAGTAGAGAAACTTGGGCCAGGATAAGAAAGCTATTTTAGATGTCGGTACGTATTAGGTACTAGTTAATTGATCCGGTATCCGCCAATTTTATTATTATTTATACACGCATTATATAGGAGCACGCGATTAAAATAATGTATGAACAAAGCAAATACATTTTTCAATAGCAATGAAAATCGGCCACTGTGTTTTCCTAGTATATTTTCGTGTCGTGTTTTAAAGTTCCCGGGGCAAACTGCCGAATCCGACACATTAAGAGCAGCCGATTCAACGGAGCCACGCCGTTTTGTGTATTATGTATATATACCTATAAATGTAATATATTATTGGGCCTTGTTGCCTGAATAAAAAAAAAATTGTAAAAAACGAGCTAACTGCTACAACACCTACTTTTTCGATTAATTTATCTGTTTCCAGTACCCAAAGGTTATGCAAAAGAGATCGCTAATAGCGATAAGACCGCCTGTTGAATGCCTCTATATTTATTAAAATAATTTGTTATTTTCTTCTTTTCTATATATTTTTCTGAGGTGTGCCAATAAAGAGTATTCCATTCTAACTAATTTTAGGAGAATAAAATAGTTGTGTTAGTGGCTATTTTTGTGGCCTTTCTTTCATTGATAATATGTTTGTCTCATTTTATTAGCACCTAACGACGTTCACAGTTACGAAAAACAACTAACGATTTTTAAGATACCTAGTTATCACAAAGATTAGAAGTTTTATCACTTATCACAGACATGTACTCGTAACAGTCCATTTTTCGACTCTTAGTCCTATTTCGTAAATTATATATTTTTATTGGAGGATTTAAGGGCGGCGACCAAGCTCGGTTCTCCATAGAAACGTACCTATACTTACGCTCTCATTTAAAAACGACTAGCTAGTTTGCTCTGAAACTTTGTACTTACAATAGGACATATCCTATACCTTACCATAGATATGTACCTTAGTATATCTACGTCTGTGATTAGTTTATGTAGCTTCAGATACCGTAGTTAGGTATAAAAATACAGCGTATTTAAGTTTTTCATATAAAACTTGTTTTTATACTCTATTTCGTTTGTTTTCTAAACTGGAGCTGGACCTAGATATACCTCATGCCATTTTATGTGTAAAGTTTCATTACAATCCAACACGTAGTTTTAAAATGAGAACGAAACTCCGTTTGTATGGAAAGGTAAAATTCAGCCGAGCTTGCCGAGGACTCTTAAGAAGTTCAATAATATTGTATGTAGACAATGTAGTCTGATTGAAATCGAACAAGACATTGTTTGCGTTTTTTACCAGAATTTTAAATGAAGCTGCAATTATTAGTTAAAATTTTTTTTAAACAAAACACGTGTATCTATTTACTGTTACATCAACTTAACATAATTATTAATGGTCTACACGGTTATGGCGTGGAGTTAAAATATTTAGATTTTTCTTGATTGTTTAAGATTATTAGATTATCTTTCAATTTACATTCTTGGATACAAATCATCCATTCAAGGTCGACCACTGTAGTGGACAAATCGAGCTCTATTAACATAATGGTAAGCTGAGTATAGCCTAACGTTTACGCAAATTTAATAGGAGAACTAATTTGGGCACGCAAAAAAGCTGTCGGTGAGACTTTAAAATTGATTTTTCATATTCGGTTTGACCTTAGACTGTTAAAGCGTGAATTTTACATATTTGGAATTATTCAAATATTTCGATTTTAGGTGGGATGCTGATGCGTAAACCGGAATTTAATTAAACGTTACCTTCTGCCATAGTTGTAATAGGTCTCTGGTGAGACCGGTGAGTGGTGTTTACCACGAATGTTTAGTGCGTGACACGGCAGTTTCGCTCTAAAATGCAAAATATTGTAGGTATTGTATAGACAGATGAAGAGTCAAACAAAGTTAAATCATGACGATGTCACTAAAAGGTCTCTTACACTCCGTTTAATTAAAACTAAGGCGGTCACACTAAATGCGGATTCGCACGCCGCTCCGGTGTGTGAGCATAACATCGCTATACGCGCATAACGCTGACATTCATACACCGGAGTGTCGTGCGAATTTGCATCAGCGTAATAACCGCGTAAATCTGTACAGACTTTGAAATGAATAAGTGTGGAAGTGTCACAATAAATGTCTTCTTTTATAGAATTTTGACGCTACCATAAGGTAGCATTTCAACACTCTATGACATTAGGTACTATAACATAGATAGCCTTATGATTCAATTTGGATGTTCGTATATACCTATTTTGCCAGCTGACTGTGTAATAAATATGAGCATCACGTTTTATAGGCAGGCCCTTGTCTCGTTAACTACATTACAATGAATTCGGGAAGGTTAAATGTCGTATGCCCGCAATAGATTACGGACGTCCCGATCCCACTAATCACTTGTAATATTAACGGCCTATACAGAGAGGCACTAAGATACGGGCCTTTATTAAGTACTCATCTATCATGTTAAGTATCTAGTAATGCCAGTACGTAAGTAGTTGCTTAAATTCAAATAGTCTTGTCTGTTAAGAAGTGGAAATAAAATCAGAGCATTCGGTTTTTTTTTTTATGCTGTATTTTTTTAATAATTTTATATTTACTGCCCATTGAATGAAATTATTAATAGAGGCTTAACATCTTAGGGCATTCTCTGCTAGTCAATCAAGCTAGACAGAATAATTTAGTGTGCATGAAACGATATACCAAAGATAGATATAACTCCGTAATAGATGGATACAGTCTAAGGAAAAAACGTGCCTCGAAAATCACGAAAATTTGATTCTCGATCAGATGGCGCCACTAGTTTTGGCCTACACTCGTATAGAGGGCGTTGACTGTTTCGTTTGTTATTTATAATTTTAAGGCATACCAGTGAAAAAACATGGGTCAAAATCATATAAAAATAATTAATGCAAATAAAAAAATCATTTATCCATATTTAAATACATTTTATCGTATTTTTATAAATATTTATTTTTAGTTTTAAAGTGTGTCGACAGATGGCAGTGAATTTACTGGGGTTACAAAATTTATTATGACAGTACCGCTCTAGGATATACTAAATCTGTGTCAACACAACCCAGAACATAAATGTGCCATTTTCAATTAAAAGGGTACTTATTGTCAGTTATCAATAAGGCGCTATTTCCATACAGCTTCAATTTGAAATGAACCTTATTGACAAGCGACAATGTGGTACCTTTTGGTTGAAAATGTCACAAATAATGCATATAAAAATTATAATATATGCTTACGGTTTAAACTTATTATGGGTGTAGTTGTATTTACTGAAGTCTATAATCAACATATTATGAAGTTTGTAAACCTAACTTTGAAGCCGTAAAAAGTTTATAAACCAACATGAAGTCGGATAAATATATACGTTTACAATAAAGTAATATGCGAACGCCCTACCCTGTATAGTGTATAACCGATACCCACGCTTAATGACTTCTAATCATGTTTTGTGCCATAAGCCATTTAAGGCAGTCGACAACTTTGGTTTATAACTCGGGGACTACTAGACACTAATAGTATTAAAGGGTAAAAGGTCTAATACTAATTAGAAATCCAATACACATACGCCATTTTGGGTCTAGCATGGAGTACCTACATGTAATTAACTCTTTAAGGTTTTGTCGTGTCTCGGTCAAGTCTATTAATATATTATGTGACTTATTATAGCAGCCTTGTAAGTAAATATCACTCGTTTATCAGGATCTATGGGAAAATTACGACGGTTTTTAAATCTAGCTAGAGTCCGTCTTAGGGCCGGTATAGACGAACTGCACTGCAACCCGACTGCAACCCTGGTAGCAAAGTGACGTCAGCGACGTCATAAAGACGTCATTTATATATCACAATGACGTAACGGACGTCATACTGCCGTGTCAGACGTATCTCTGCTATCTCAAAAAACATAGTTTTGAGTAAATCGACTTTAAAGTTTTTGGTGAGCGTGAAAACTAATAAACTCATATATTTCGTGAGTTTATTGAGTTAAGTCATTTTTAATATGTGTTTTGTGTTTCAATAGACGTGAAGAATAATATTTCTTTACTTTTTTTTTGTAAAAGTACATAGTTTTTGAAATAAACGCATAAACATAGTTTGGCGTAACCACTGTTTCATACATTTGGTGGTTGCGCGTAACTATGTTAACTTAAAGTTAGACGAGTTCGTTGTATGAGCGCTCATACTATTTCGCGTGGCCACGGCTCGCGGGCTTATTGCGGTTTTCGTTTATCTAAAGTTAACTACATTGTATCAACTTCTAGTAAAACGTGTAACCAAGGCATGGGGAATATTGAGGTGGTCACGCGTAGTTCTTTTATCTTAAGTTGTAAGAGTTCGTTGTATTAGTGCTCCTAGTAAAACGCGTAACCAGACTACACAAGATAATCCATTTTATATTGTGCTAACTCACATTACATACAAGGAGCCCGATTTCCATCAGTCCTTACATCATTGGTTATAAAGTAGATCAATCGTATGGTGAAATGTATGTATGTATGTATGTATGTATGTCTGTATGTATGTATGTGTGTGTGTGTGTGTGTGTGTGTGTTTGTTTGTATGTACTTTATTTAATATTTAATCCCAGTAAGTGTAAAAGGCGGAATTAACGGCAGAAGGTCAGTTACTCCAAAATTTTTAACCGCCTTAAAAAAAAGGTTCTCAGTTTGACCCGTATGTTTGTCCGAGATTATCTCGCGTTTGGCTGAACCGAGTTTGATGCGGTATTCAGAAAAATGTTTGTTACATTTTGGAGAAGGTTTTAGTATACATAGATCTGAGCTGATGCTGAACCCTGGCTGTACCTAGTGGAACTCAGGTTTGGTGCAACATAGGCACACGCTGTTTTGGTCATCCAACACGTCTTAATGAGTAGTTGGGGGAGCAGTACCCAAGATAAAGCTGATGCTGAACCCTGGCTGTAACTAGTGGAACTCAGGTTTGGTGCAACGTAGACAAACGCTGTTTTGGTCATCCGACACGCCTTGATGAGCACTTGGGAGAGCAGTACCCAAGATAGAGCTGATGCTGAACCCCGGCTGTACCTAGTGGAACTCAGGTTTGGTGTAACATAGGCACACGCTGTTTTGGTCATCTAACACGTCTTAATGAGCAACTGGGAGAGCAGTACCTAAGATAGAGCTGATGCTGAACCCTGGCTGTACCTAGTGGAACTCAGGTTTGGTGTAACATAGGCACACGCTGTTTTGGTCATCCAACACGTCTTAATGAGCATTTGGGAGAGCAGTACCCAAGATAAAGCTAATACTGAACCCTGGTAGTACCTAGTGGAACTCAGGTTTGGTGCAACGTAGGCAAACGCTGTTTTGGTCATCCGACACGCCTTGATGAGCACTTGGGAGAGCAGTACCCAAGATAGAGCTGATGATGAACCCCGGCTGTACCTAGCGGAACTCAGGTTTTGGTTCAGGTTTGGTGTAAATTTATTGTGGGTATTAGAAGATATATAGTAAAAATATTAAGGTCAGTTACGCCAAAAATTTTATTCAGAATCAGAATCATTAACTATACGTTTCTATGTATTTCAAAATAAGACACTCCAGCGATCCAAATATATGTTTAAACTAATATTTTGCCTCTACTGACACTGTTTGAAACTTTTTCTTGCTTTTAGTAATAAAAATGAAAAGAAGAGTAAAAAAATATGTTTTATAAATTATGTTCATAACTTTACTTACTTTTTATGCATTTATTAGTTATCTTCTACAGAAGAAAGAAACTACTACAGAAGTATGTAACAAGATAGTACTCGTGCATTACTTATATTATATTGTCAGTTATTTCAATTAATTTTGTGTTTGTCATTTTTTATTTTTTATTTACGTTAAGATTTTTGTAAGTAGGTACCTGTCGGGGCGTCTAACCTCCGTGGCGACCTGACATAGACCGACTGACTGACTGGCTGACTGACATACATATTTGGAATATTGGAACATTTGGAACGACCGACATTTAAATTCAAAATTAGACATGACAATCACAAGACCAGTTGACGACTAGTTCATGACAGACAGCGGACGACGATAAACAGTTCAGTACCTATGTAGGTTATCTTAAGATTTAAAAAAAAACGAAATAGTTTAGTTTTTCACAGGGTTTTCAGCAATGATTACAAAGTGAGATTAGCTAAGATAATTAGTCGCACAACCTTTGTTTTCTACCACATTTCTATCACTACACATTCGTAACAAGGCTTTACTTCGTAAAAAACTCATTTCAAAGACTAATTTATCATATTTTGAACAAACAACTTAAAAAAACACCGGAACGCTAACTTAACCGGGTCAATATTACGTACGTAATGAAATGTAAATGTGACGTTTTCAATCAAAAGGTACCGCTTACCATAAGGACGAAAATTGCTTGTATCTTTATACGAAAAACCTGTCAGAATGTCCTTATGATAAGCGACAATGTGGTACCTTTTGTTTGAAAACGACACAAATAAACAAATACACGTGGCAAGGAGCGACGAGCCGCTCCCTCCGCGCCCCGCCCCCCGCCTCACCGCGAGCCGCCTATCGCCGTACTACCTGCGTGTGGTTACGCGAAACTATGATAACTCGAGATAGTAGATATCCAGTTTGCCGTAAAAAAACTGCGAAGAGTTACGCATAATTATTCTAACTTGAGTTAGAAGAGATACGCATAACTCAATGTCCAAAAATTCGAAAACGTCTATCTTAAAACATGAAATATCTCAGTAACTAAAGACATTTTTTGAAATTTTGTTTAAGTATTATATAAAGCATAGTGTCTAGTTTCATTTTGCACTGGTTAGGCGTATCTCTGCTATCTAAAGATAGCAGAGATACGTCTGACACGGCAGCATAATGACGTATAAATTTTACCTGGGAATTTGTATGGGAACAGCACGCCGACTGAACACCAACTGCAACTGCGTGCCGTTCCACTACAATTTCCGTCTGTACCGGCCCTAAGCTATCTTTGCACCGAATTTGCAGCGACAAAATTATGGAAATGCTACAATGAACGTCATATTTTCATCGACAGACAGATTTTCTCCATTCTTTTTTTACAAGATGTGTTACTTATCCTCGTAACGTCCACCATACAGTTTCCCTATTTTTAATTTGAACCTTGTTGTATAGATTAGGGTGACTCGTTTGTTTTAGAAAACAATGAAACAAAAGAAATGCTACTTAATTCAGTTAGTGTAAGGTTTAAATTAGATTGAAACAGAGTGTACATTGTAATGCACATTGGGCCTTACAAGTTTATTATGTACAAACACTTTTTTTTATATAAATAAATAAATATCGAGGATATCTTACACAGATTGACCTAGCCCCAAACTAAGCATAGCTTGTACTATGGGTGGGTACTAGGCGACCATATAAATATACTTATATAGATAAATACCTACATACTTATACTGTATACATAGAAAAAAACCATGACACAGGAACAAATACCTACTTTATCGAAACGAGCTCAAGATATTTTAGTGTTTATTTGGCACCATCTCACATCCCACAGCCCTATTTTAGAAAAAAACATAGATTTTTTAGTTTTAAACTTGTCTGCCTGAAAACATTAGTGTCTATTTATTTTGGTAAGAAATTGTAGCTTTTATCACAATACTAAATATTTAATTTTATTTATTGTACCTATATTATTAATAACTAAGCAATATTTTAAAAAGCGCCATCTATAACAAATGCGCTTAACTAGGTGCTCCAACTCTCACCGCCCTGCCTGAACAGCGCCCTCTATGATCACTCTTGCGTAACGAGTAAACCGTAGAGTCCACATGCGCTATCTGTTGTCGAGTAGACGAACTAGGCTTAGTGTCATATCTTACCGGCTTGTCGGAGGCGGCGCTGGCGTCGCATTCGCACTGATAAACTGTCCCAATCTTCATCCATGTTTGGTTGTCCTTCTCGCTCCGCTACAAATAGAATAATTATCATTAGAACATCCATTAAAAGATGATTATACAGGGTGTTTCTGACAATTGGGCTTTAAATTCAGGGCTCGATTCTACTCGCTAAACTGAGCTACTTTTATTATGGGACCAACCCCGAAATCGCGAAAAAAACTTGGCTTTTTCATACATTTTGGCTGATCAGATGCCGACGTTTAAAAAATAATAAGTTTCAGTAAAGACAAGTAAAGATGATTTAGGGTCGGTTGCACCAAACCGTCTGTCACCGTTTTACCGTTCGCTAAATTTTATTGTATGGAAAGTTTCATAGTTCTCTGCTGCTTGACGTTAATCAGTCTGTTAATTGTGGTTGGTGCAACTGGCCCTTATTGTAGTAAAAGCTTCTATATTATCTTTTTATGTTACCATGATTGGTTTACCTTCTTCGGTGCGAGTTCTAGAGTGCACGTGCGTAGCTACCCTCCTGCCTCCCGCCATGAAGTCGGTGCTACGCTCGAGGTCTTCTCGTTTCCTTCGCTCCGTGCCCCCTTTCTCATCTACCAGGCTAGCGTCGCTTGCTAGCGAGCGTGCCTAAAAAAATGGTAAGATATTAAAAGATGGTGGCAAAATTGTCCTGTACTCTAGGCGTAAAATGCAGTTGCTTCGGTGATAAAAATGCCACAAAATATCGTGGTAGGTTAAAGAATAATAGGTAGATACCTAACATGACGAACCAAGCGTTTTATTTAATAGATATAAATAAAGGCGTTCAAAATAAATTAATATATAAATATAGGTATAAACCTACCTATTTTAAGTGAAAACCGACGGGTATTACGCAGTGATCGGAATTGGTAGTGCCATTTCGCGGGACTTCGGTGCGTAAGCTTAGTATGGATATAGTTTTTAACCCCGGGATTTGATGTGAAAATTTTAAAGTTTGTGTTTGGTTTAAAAAATGTTTTAAAGAACCGCGGGCCTAATGTATAAAAAAATGTGGTTTTAGTTAAATGCCCTGGAATTTTGATATATTATAGATTTAAATGCCCTGCACAAAAGTTTTTAGAGGTGCTACCACTGCTACCGGGTCCCTTTCAATGTTTCGCCTGATTTTGTACTACTTTAATAAGTTCCAATTATCCTCTATCTATTTAAACAATTGACATTAGTTTAAACCTATTTTGTGATAAGCTGGCCAGTTAAATAGAGATAAAACAATTGCAATGTCAACTTCATATGCACGTCAGTGTCATGTGCAGTTTGTACCATATAAATTATGGTTTGCTACTATAATTTCAAAGAAAGTAAGGAATAAAAAATAATAAATAAATAACAAATAATTTATTAATGTTCATTTAATATAGTGATGTTGATATTTCGTGTTTTATTTTATGATTGTATTATTTTTAATTGTAACTGTTAAACGAGAGTAATTTTAAATAAATGATGTATTTATACTGACGAAAAAATTTACTTTTGCATTTTGAAAAAAAAAATTCTGTGAGAAATACGAGTCGCAGAAATTCAAGTCTTATCCATACTATGTACAATGTTTAAGGTCATTCACCCAAAATGGGACTACCAATTCCGATCACTGGGTATTAGGTATACAGTGTATACAACGACATTTACTCGTATGTTTTACATAATATATTTATTTCAGAGAGTGGTGTGGATAATATAATCATATATATATACAGGCTGCTGTTGTTATCACTGACCAAACTCTGAGGGGTGAATATGTAGGTCATACTGAACAACTTTTACTACGCAGCCAACCCCGAATTCGCAAAAAAAAATCATCTCAAAGAAAACTGACTGATTCACCGAAATGTATGAGACGGCAATTTTTTTTTCCGCAATTTCAGGATTGGCCCCATAGTAAGTTGTTCAGTATTACCTACATATTAACACCTCAGAGCTTACCATCAAGCAGACCGTACGCATGTTTGGCGCCAACAGAATATATATAGAAAAGTAAAAACCGGCCAAGTGCGAGTCGGACTCACGCACGAAGGGTTCCGTACCATTACACAAAAAACGGCAAAAAATCACGTTTGTTGTATGGGAGCCCCACTTAAATATTTATTTTATTCTTATCTGTTTTTAGTATTTGTTGTTATAGCGGCAACTAAAATACATCATCTGTGAAAATTTCAACTGTCTAGCTATCAGGGTTCATGAGATACAGCCTGGTGACAGACAGACGGACAGTGGAGTCTTAGTAATAGATTTAGATTTATTTATTTCAGGAAAATAATTAAACTATTGCATCAATGTCAAAATTATGCTTATCTTCTTATCATGATCGTCAAACATTACATACTATAAAAAATACAAAATAAATTAAAATAAATAAATAGGGTCCCGTTTTTACCCTATGGGTACGGAACCCTAAAAAGTGTATCGCAAAGTATTTTAGATATTATATAAAATAAGAAAGTACCTCGTTCTTAGACAACTCCTCGTCGCAGACTCGCTCTTGTTCCTTCGTGTGCCGCGTCTCTGTGACTATCGTGCCATCGGGTCGCAGGGCCCGCAGCTCCTCCTGAAATGTTACACAAATTCAGTACACACGCTTTGACCTAGAAATATGTATGTAAGCACATAATATATGTAGTGGCCCGCCCTCATTAGGGGGATTCTGTTTTCTAATAAACCAATTAATTTATTTAAAATTCAGTAGGTACCTATATTAAAGTTGTTTGTCCTACTTATTCCCCAATTTTTGATCTATTATGGACGGAAAAATGTGGCCACCATTTTCCGTTTAGATGACAAAGCAAATATATCCAGATCCAACTAGTCAGGGATTATCTCCGGATAATCCCTTACTCACAATCTTATCTTAATTGTACGGATGATCATCCGTACCATTTGGATTCTGATAGAAATTACTGGTCTATGACCTTACATTTTAAGAATGTTTGCCACCTTTAGCATACCTACACTCGCCATCAGATATATCGGAGCGGCCAAGGTGCTGAATAATATCTCAACATGCACTTTAACGGCTTGATAATTGAGATTTTGTTCAGATATTTGTGAACAGCTTGACCGCTCTGATGGCGACTGTATAAACGGGAAAATAATAAGATGGATAGCCGTGCAGCCGTGTACTGACCGTGTCATCAGTGTTAATGGTGGTGTTATACGTGGTAGTGTCCCGCAACACTTTGGGCCCGCGCGGCACCAGGGCCAGGTGGTGGTCGGTCTGCGCCTTCAGAGCATCGCGGATGTCTTCTTCGGGAGTCTCCTGCACTGCCGCTATTAAAGCCTGGAACAAGCAAAAATGAAACATGAGGCTATGGGTAAATTGTGTAAAATGTATAAAACAAATTAGTGCACAACATCTCAAGAGGAAGAATTTGTATGTATCTTTTGTGTTGCGAATCTATTTAAATATGTATTTAATAAATACATCTTGCAGTTATCTGTTCTGTAAACAAGATTTCAAGCATACTAAATAAATAAATAAAAACTTGATATTTTAATTATAAGAAAGAAAATTGGATTTAATTTTATTTTAAAATAATGAACCTATATAAAACCTATAAGTTCATAATTTTATTATTAAATCCTCAAAATTTGTTTGATAGAATCTATGACGCCACGATTTTGATATTAACAATAAAAAAAACAACTGTCACGATACCAAAACTATGTCACAAATTATATTAATTATATTATAATGTCTGAAAACATATTTTATACAAAAGCCGCAAAATACTGGGGTAATGTTCCCGCCACGATAGACGGCGTGCTCGGCGGCTACGCGCATATCTCGGACATTGACATCAAGGGGTCCAAGGCCTTTCTAAATGACATACTAGCACTTAAAAATGCCCCAGGAACTAAGTTGGCTCTCGACTGTGGAGCCGGTATCGGCAGAATCGCTCAAAACCTGCTAATTCCCCTATTTGACAAGGTTGATTTAGCCGAACAAGAGGAAAGATTCCTTTCCGCCGCCAAAACAAGAATCGGCGCGACCAACATAAGACTCGGATCACTGTACAATGAAGGCTTGCAAAATTTCACTCCCCAGAAAAAATATGATGTCATCTGGTGTCAATGGGTCCTTGGCCATTTAGACGACTTCGATCTAATTGCATTTTTAAAAAGATGTAAAAAAGCACTTAACACGAATGGTGCTATAATCGTTAAAGAGAATATCACTTCAAGCGAAGAAATAGAATATGACGACGAAGACTCATCCGTAGCCCGACCTTATAAACTCATGCAATTAATATTCAATGAAGCTCAATTAGACGTGATCAAAGAAGATGTACAAGACGGATTTCCAAATGATATTTATAAAGTTTATTCATTTGCTCTAGTTCCGAATGAACTGGAGAAAAGAGCATTAGTTTTAACCCTCTGATTATGCAATTGTCTTGTTCAAATAAAAAAAATGTATAAGTTAATAAAGAATTCACAACCGTTAGCGTCTTCATCCTTGCTAACATTTTACGGAAATATCGGTGTAGCAACCGTAGCACTTGCACAGTCGGCTTGCAATATATGTTTATACATCTGTACCTTATTCTTCTGCAATAAGGCGAATACTGTATACATATTTTTGATGTCGACAGTAGTGTTTGCGAAGGCTTATCAGATGCAGTGGAGAATCGTGGGCTGAATTCGTGATTGCGAAGTTTAATAAAGTAGGTTCGCAGACGAGCGGCCCAGCGACATTCGCAAGTGCATTTACCGTTTGAGTACAAATTACAAAATTATTGCATCACTGCACTAAGGAATTTTGGATTAAACTGAGAACTTAACTAAAAGATAATATTTCAAATGAAACCACTTGACTGGGCTATTTAGGAAGACAAATCTTCTAAACCATGGAATCGAATGTGTTACGGCGAAGATAAACAACAAAGGCCCTGCAATTATTTTAGGTCGTTTCTTTATTTTGAATTATTTTAATTTCTTAAGTAAGTACTTAATAAATAACGAGAGAGTAAGTTCCATACTTATATTAATTATTTCAAAACTTGTGTCTGTGGCTCATAATGGAAACGGAAAACCATATAAAATGGCACTAATACCTACAAATCACTGATAATTAGTTTGAGCAATTGGTGTTCCATCAAAGAACAGTTAGCGATGGATATCGCACTACGGTCTATTATTAGGGCCGCCAATCATGGAATGGAGAGGTAAAGCCATGCGAATTGACGTTTACCGTTACCTCGTGATCGACCTGGTATTCATTCCGAAATGATACTCTTGGTGCAAATTTTGATGGCTCTAAGTGCTTGTACGGTACTGTTTCGTATTCCAATTTCCAATAGCAAATCAATGCAGCTTAGCTATAGGCCACCAAACGAAGGAAATACAAGGGAAATAACTGGGTGAAGCTAACGGGTGGGGGGGTTAGGGTCCCTTTTTATAGTATTTCGTAAATAACTCTTAAACGGTGGCTGGTAGCAAAAAAATTTTCTATTACATAAGTAATCTACGTTAAATTTTCTACAAAAAAGATTTAGTACACTTTTTTGCTAGGATCAATATTTCATAATATATTAAAGTGGGAAAGTTACTTATAATTTGGACTGTCGACTTTTTTTAGTTATTTGTTAATAACTCGTAAACGGTAGCCCATAGCAAAAAATAAGTATGTTACGTAAATAATATGTATAAAATTTCCTACAAAATAAATGTACAGGTGTCCCAAAAATATCACGTCAACTGACACTAGAGTATTTAGAAATTAAATGAAAAACAGCCTGCATACCTCGTGAATCTAAACTCTCAAATTTACTTTGAGGGCTTTCCAAATGAACACTGGCACCGTCACTCAGTCAGGTCAGTAATAAAAAGGAGCAAAATTAATAAAAACCTAAATCTGTTATAATACTTCGAAAACCGTGCAACTTTTACTGACGTCATTTTGGATAATCATTTTAGGGTGTCCTACCTCCAGTGTCAGTTTGACGTGCTATTTTTGTGACAACCTGTATATCTATTTTGTAGGAAATTTTATACAGATTATTTACGTATAAGACTATATTTCGCTATAAGCCACCGTGCACCGTTTACGAGTTATTTATGAAAAGCTATAAATAGGGACTTTTAAACCTTCTGGTGCTTTATTTCTTGCATGGTGTAAAAAATATATTTTAAATACAGTCAAATACCTATATGTATTTAAATATATATAAATATATATATATTTAGTGTACTCATAGTCATAAGGTATAATTAAGTATATTATTATATTATGCATGTAGAAGTTTTACTTCGCTCAAAAGTTACGTTTCTTTATTGTTTTTTTTTCTCTCAGTGCACCCACCTTGACGCTTTTCTGTTTAGCCCTATGGTTGACTGGTAGAGAATGCCTATAATGGCATTAAGTCCGCCTGTTGTACACTTTTTATGTGCAATAAAGTTTAAAATGAATAAATAAATAAATAAATACCCTATTATTAGCTTAGGTAAAGACCTAATAAGTTCATTTTATCTGATGTTTGAGGCCTCAATTTATTAAATTCTCTAAACTTTTTACAATTCTTATTTCGGCTAATAAAATTTGGCCGTGATTCGGCGCCCTGATCATTATTCAGATCAGGTCTGGTCTGGAACGATCTTTTTGCTTGGAACTCATTATTTCCGTCGCCGGCAGAACTAGTTTCGACGAAGAAAAAACTCGCCAAATCTTATACTTTAGAATAACTTTTAGGAAGACTGCGAACTCTCGTATTTATTATCCCGACCGGCCTAAACGTCGTGCCCTTCCCTAAAAGCTATGTTTTGAATAATTCCACGATTCCCGACATACATATAGGTATAATACTCAAGTAATTTTCGAGTGAAGATCTAAGGAAAAAATGTTTTGTGAAAGTAAATATTTTTAAGTAATACCTATTAATGATCTTATACTAGCTATTTATTAAAAAGATATCGGTACACATGCTAAAAAAATCTAAAATTATAACCCCTTTTTTGGAAAGCAGTAGGGTACAAAAATTCAGAAAGTTTAGAATGAGATCTAGACTGTTAAAGCAAGAACCGCCTTCCTTATAATAATAGTATCGGTTAAAAGCAAATAAAAATACGTAGCAAAATTTAATTGGTTCTGTTATTATTAGCTTAGTATATTGTTGCCGGACTATTACCTGCCAATCAAAAGTAACCGTACACGTTTATCCACTTCGAATAAAAAATATAATTGATTCGCTTTATTTATTAGTCGAAATACACAAAAACTCGACTTATTTAATTTATATCATTGTACATTAAGGAAAAAACGTGAGCAAAGGTCATTGCCCAGCAAATTCGTTGGATTGGATACATTACACACCTCACGCTTAAGATCGCTGTACGTTAATTCCATCCCGAACGAGCGAGACACGCGATTTGTGTAATTTTGTATGGACTTATATAATTCATTTATAGCTGCCCTATACAAAAACGCTATATTCCCGGGCTGAAGGGGAAATATCACGTTGTATACTTATAAAATGACGTTTACTCAAACAAATTGCTAATGGATGAGCTAATTTGGACACGAGATACATAGTTTCTAACGACTAAATATTTGGATTTATGACAAAGTTTTGGTTGGATTTGGTTTAGGAGTCTGATAAATTTAAGTAGCTGTTTTTCGATACAAGATTTCGATCCGATCACACTTGTTTCTTTCTTCGATGAATTTTATACATAGTATTTAGTTACAAAGTTTTACATATCCAAACTGGTATGAGTCAGTGGCTACTTTACAATAACTACGATTGATAGATGATTTAAGGAATCATTTAATAAGCGGTTATGCGCAAAATAGCTGAAATTGCAACCACTGTTATGTTATGTATCTTAATACTGACGCTGTAACCCGAGACATTTATCATTTGTTTCGTGTTCAAAATCGTAACGGTCTTTACCTATAACAAATTACTTACGGATAGATGAAAACATAAAGGACCAACGTACTTACGTCACAGATTATATAATAGTTCTTACGTAACGTAATGTAAGGTCCTTTTGATTACAAAGTATGTTTCCTGAAATATCCGCAACTGTATGCTTTGATGTTTGAAATTTTAAGAGTTGTAATTGTTGCTAAAGGATAAAATTACTACACCAAATATATTATATTAAATAAACAACACGTTAAGCTAGTTTCCTGTACATAATATTGCAAATAACATGTACGAATAGAAAGTAGTTATCATAGTTGCAGCGTTGAATGGCGTAGGTCTGAATTGCAATTTAATTTGTTGATTGCCTTCTAGTATTAAACCGACAAGTTCATTTTCATCACACCAGGCTGGTAAAGGCTCTCTTGATTGTTCAAAAACTGATAAGAAAGTTGAATTTTATTCACATGTGAGGCAAAGTGATCAAATGCAAATTTTGAGTGGTTTTCTTATGTTTTCTTATATGTCTGGTAGAATTGACTTTTAAATGATGATTTTGAATGATACATATTTAATAACATTGATTTTGAATCGATTTGCTTTGATTTTGTTTGATATTTTTAAACAACTTAGGCCCCTTGTAAAATAAATAACTATTACCCGCTAGGCTATATGATATAGTATCTAAGTCGCCTATAGCCTACCTACTTACCTTTAATCGCGTTGGTATTAATTTTACGCAACCCTAAGTCCAAATTTTTGTACTAATTTTCGTTTTTGATGCTTTAAGATAAATTACCTACCTGTTCCTACCTGTTCATTGGATAGAAGTAAGTTTACGTGGCGTTAGTCGTTATTCCAATTCTCAATTTCGGATCTCATTCCGATTTATTTTTAACTTTTAACTGTGTATTGTTTAGTTTGTTGTACAAAGATATATTTTGACAAAAAATATGGATGTAAGAAACTATACGTTTCAAATTGCTGTTTTCTTAAGTTATTCGAACAAAATGTTCTCATTTAAATTAGACTAACCTGAGACAGCAGCCCTACCTGACAATATATCGATTACTTTTTATCGTTAATTACGCGTCATTATTACGAAAGTTCAATTATTATTCTTATCGCATCAATCACCTGTCAGTTTCGACATAACCTCTTTATTAAGTCTTCAAAAGTAAAAGTACCGGACCAGTCGGCGACAATTGCCCCTTCACTGGCTCGTGTGTTTTGATGGATTCCATGGAAAACATCCACATAAACGCTCTGATGAATATCTTAATGGTTGACAAGTTTACTTGTAGATTTATCATGTGTTGACATTATTATTTAATATTTTAGGTCGCAACTTATTCGACCGTACTTTTAATAAAATGTCAGTTGCATTTTTCTACAGGCAACTTTAATGTAGGTAAAAAAAATTACACTAACTATATGTGTAAAAAACAGGATTGCATTAGGTACATATTTCCTCAAGGCGTTTTTCTACTGATCAGTATTTACAACCTAACAATGAAAAATATGTGCCTTTCCATCAGAGAAGGGTTATTAACTTATTATGCTTCATGTGCAATAAGGACCTTTATATCAGAATTTCTATTGGAATTTCAGATAAACCTTATTGCACTTGAAGCATAAGGGCCCTTCTGTGATGGAAAGCCACAATTATGATAGTGTGTCTCCGTAAGTATATGAACTAACGTGAGGACAGTGAGGTGTGTAACTTGGAGAGTCGAATTCGCAAAAGAAAAGATTTTGTAATGTTGATAATTTTCCCAAGCGATCCCAACAAACAGCCTGGTTAGCGCTAGTTATTAACGGTACAAACGCATCCCCCTTTCGCTTTAAACGACTATTTCGCATTTCACCTTACCACAAGTGCTTGCACGTAATTCTGCGTCCCACAGACCTCAAGTTCGCGACCTTGCGACTTACGGTTGCCGTGGTAGCCCCCTTACTAATATAAACTTTCATAACATCAAGGCTATGAAGAAGTTAACCATGTTAATAAGTTATTCATAAGACTCATAATTCATAACGATAATTTATATATTATATGTTGAAACAGTAAAGTCATTTAATGATAAATGAAACTTTCAAACTAGTTTGGATACTGAGCAAATTGATTCTCCAGACTTCATAAGTATTGTATACTATTGTATACTACTTCATACTTGTACATACATTCGTACTTGTACGATTTTTTTGTTCCCAATGTCAAAAGAATGTAAGCAAGAATCTTTTAAGAAAGGATACCATCAAAAGGTGGAGTTCAAGGTATTTTATTATAAGCACAAAGCACGGTATTGTATTTTAAGGTATTTAGGTACCTAGGCAATTGAGCAAATGAATCATATAACCTTATAGTTAATTTTATTTTATGTTTTTATTTAATTGATATTCCTCAGTTTAACAAGTTTTTGCGTTCATAATAGGTACCTATTATAAAATTTACATAATTGTGCCACTGTTTACATTTTCAGGTTACTATAACTAATTTATAGGCTAGGCTCTGTAAAATCCTCCACTACTTTGAAGTTTCTTTGCTCAGTGTCCCCATTTCATTGTCATCTTGATGTTTATCTGTCCATCCTTCCTCAAAGAAACAAATAAATTAAACGGATAATTTATGTCATCATAGCTCTCCACTCGACGAACTAACTTAGATTTTTAATTGACTTTATAGAAATTTTAATTGTTTCTATTAATTTGATAACTAACACGGATGGTTATATATCTACGGATCTCGTATTAATTACACATTTTCCCAGATCATATAGGTTCTGATTCTACAGAAAATCTATAGCTTGTTGATATTGTGAGTGATGATTATGAACGATAAAGCCCGTTGAGTGCGCCGGCGCACGGCTCTCTCCTGTCATGGGGGACCACTTGTTACGAGCTGCGATATACGTGCTGTGATATATTTGCAGTACCTAGTCATATTTAATCTAGTGTTACCTGGACTTCACTGAATTTAATGCTTATGTACAATAGCGGTACAATTTTACGTAATTTTAATTAAATCTATAACAGCATTCCATTTTCCATTTTTGTATTTCATTTTCCATTTTTTTCCATGAGTAGAAATTCGTGATCGATCTAACTGCCTCCCTGTTTGGATATTCTGTACTTGTTTCAAAATGTTTTTAAACCCTGTACCTTTTTACTTTAACCGTTACAAAATCTAAATACTTAGAAACGAAATCTATTAATAAATTCCTACGCATTATTATTATGCAGAAGGCTGTCTGGATAAACTGCTTTACGGTAGGCATGATGTTCTTAACTAAAAAGACCAATAGATACTTTCTCACGTCAGTAATAGAACACTGCAAAATAAGAGTAACATCAAGTTAAAACGAAGACGATAAAATACCCAGTGGGAGAGGACACGACAAACCACTTAGTCGCTGGTTGCTTGTGACAACCTCATTGAATTAAGATCTCGAGCCGTGCCAACTTTGTAATTCTACTTGATTTTTAATTAACTTAGATTTATTGGCGCAACACGTTTAGCTTTACGTCTGTTACTCTTAATAATTTAACCTGACGCATAGGTAAGTATTTCAGGCACCAGTTTTCGCTGAGTAATTACCTATTTTTCAGGACTTTGCTCTACAGACGTGAGTGAAATAAGGTACCTATATAGATATTTACATATTTATTTTTAAAATATTTAGAATATCTAAATATTTTGAAATAATATGTCTCACGGTAGTTTAATTTCGATTATATTTATTTTTATTATTTTATAATAGAATAGAATATAATAAAATTTTATTCGTAAGCACAAACAAACATTACATAGCTTAATCGCAATTAGTCAAATTCGTACATTCTAATTTAATATAATTTAGGGTTCTGTTAAATTTTAGACTATGATTAATCCGTTTTATTTAAGTACGAGGTGATATTTGTGCTTTGTGGCCAGTAAAAAAATCAAAATTCACCTAGTATGATATACGCATCATTTCATAAATTGTCTAGTAAGTGACAATTGCGAGTAGGTACCTATAACTTAGCGTTGAATCCCCACCTGCCTTATTTGCATGTATCGTTCTGCTAGACGTTTTACTAATTTATACAACAATTTGTATATTTCTAGTGACAAGTAGGTAAATAAACTTAATTATAATCCACATAAAGAAGAGTATAACAGCTGGACGTGGACGTATATTGCAGTGTAGAAACAAACAATTGTCAACGTAAATTTAACAGAACTCCAAAGCAAATGAGACTACGTTTAAACAAACTGAAGGGAATTCGCAAACGATGACTCACGATACATTTATTGCAACAGTAATCCAGTTGGGAGAAGGGGCAATTAAATGAAAAATGTACAGCAATAAATAACTAACTATACAGTTAGCCACGACCATATCGAAATAGAAATGTTTGAAGACGACTTGGCTGTCTACGACCTAAGAGTGTTTTTGAACGTTTGTAACCAGGTTTTTCAGACAAATATTGTTGGTGGACTGTACTAGTGTGCAGGAAAAGGTCCGGTGGTGGGGAGATGCGACGCGAAGGTACTTATAGTCAAGTCTATTGGATTTATCACTGGAAACCTGTGGAAGTAAATGTGGGAATAACATTTATCAAACATATAAATAGGTCCCTATTTGAAATGCTCGTTCATTTGTCTATCAACATTGTCTTCAAATGTAATAACTTAAAGAATTAATCAACTGTTTCCTGTTAACTACTCATTGTGATACAGCTCTGCGATTACACTTAAAAAACGATTGATGATAGAAGGATAAGATATTATAACAACTTTAAGTATGTAGTACAAAACATGTCAGTATATTTCTTTTCATAAAAAAAACACTGTCGCTGTAACTGTGTGTTAGGGGACAGAATGTAGAAATACAAAGTAATCCTGTGAGGATTTGTGGTACAGAACCTTAACAATTAATCAAAACTTATCAGCAGAATATCACCCCCTCACTTACCTACGCAGCGCAATTCTATTAGCATAAGATATACTATAACCGTTATACTAAGTATTCATAGTTATAATGAAGTGTTTATCGTAAATCCAGGCAATTTCATAATCAAAATATTATTTCTCAGGGAACCATTAAGAAAATGGCGGAAGGTATTAAGAAGGGCCATCGTATGTACACAGCCCACGCGTGGGTAAAACTTCATTCACATCCGCCGAGGCGAACCATTAGGCATCGCTAAATTGACCACCTGCTTAAGACTAATGCACATTGCATGCCATTCATATATTTTGTTTGATTTTCTTTAAGAAGCAAACAGCTGTCTTTGTTGCATTGGAAACTCGTTAAGTATTTATCTAGAAGTCAATTATTAGCGTGGTATCGGATTGGAATGATATTCCATATTATCATATCACCGTATTATGACAATATAGGCCAGAAGAAAATTTGCAGCAGTGGCGAGAAAATACTTCTATCTGCTTGCTTATCTATTTCATTTACCTAGACATAGAGAACCTTATTCTATTAGGATAATGACATGAATCAAGAAAATGATATGGATAATGTCATGAGTCGTACGAAAGTCCTACAAGCTTAGATATGAAAGACCACTATACATATAATAATGCGCAAACTGATGGTCGGCTTTTCCCTGACTACATAGTCGTAATACGATATTCGCGATCGATCCCAGTCAAGAGCTTTTAGAAATCCAAGCACTTAAGACCAAGAAAATCACGTCCTACAAATTTTTCTGTGTGATTTTACAGTGAAGATTATTCTGAAAATAAACATTATTTTTTATGTTTATTGTTCATAACCTAAATTTTTCGCGATTATAATTTAATATGCAATCCCTACTAATATTATAAACGCGAAAGTAATTCTTCAAGCTTAAACCGCTGAAACTCTGTAGATGAAATTTCGTATGGAGATAGTTTGAGACCGGAGGACGGACATAGTTTTTATCAATCATCACCATCATCCCACGCAGACGAAGTCGACCAGAAGCTAGTAAATGCAATATGTATTAAAACCAGTCAAGCGTGGTTCCCTACGAAAAAAAAGAGTTCGACTCGCATTTTGTCGGTCGTCGATAGTGTTACCTATATGCCAAAAAACAAGTTGATCATAAAAATGTATGTGTGCACTCCCCTCTACGACAGACAAATTCGCAATTAATGGCATTAGACAGTGTCGCTGTTTATCTCTGATCACAGCATCAGGCTTTCTAGTGACATCTGCCACAGATCGTCGATACCACTCAAGCGTAAAGTACGTGGAAATAATTTCACCATTACTAGAAAGGTTTTTGTGACGACGATCGACTATCCTTTACTTTCAAATGGTTATGACGATGAATGTGAGATTTCTATACCGTTTGGCATTTGCTGACGTTGGAATTGTGATTCAACAATTACTCAATTATGACCAGTCATTTTAAATATTGAAAAGAAACTTTTGCAATTTTATTGTTGTACTTGTCTTAGCTTAAGTCTCCGGCAAGCTCGGCTAAATTTCACCTTCCTATACAAACGGAGTTCCGTTCTCATTTCAAAACTACGTGTTGGATTCAGAACTAGGTCTGAAATTAGTTTTTCATTTCTCATGCTCTGAAAGAGGGTCCTTGTTGTTCTAAAAGGTGTGCAGAAAGTGATACGTGTCTGCACTAGAGCATTTTACGTTCGAAGTTCGATTTTTTGATTTTTTTTACGATAAGCAATTGAAATTTGAGTTAAAATGGATTTGTTATACAATTTCCATTCTGATATTTGACTCTCCATTCCATAAATAACAATACTTTTGCCTAAATTGTTAACTGAAAGTACCCTTAAGAAATACTATAATTTATACTTGGTCATGTTTAAAAAAACACATGCATTTTACTTTCCTCGTATTCGAAATGAAAAGTAGAGTGTTTAACTCGGGTGAAAGGCATCATTTCAGCCTCGGACTATTGGGGCTCTCACTGCGTTCGAGCGCCAAACTACCTCGGCAGGAATGAGTGCCTTTCATCCCTTGGTTAACAATCTACTATATATAGCTCTAGTATATAAAACAATCGAAATAGAACAAAAACAAGTTTTGTATGAAAAACTTAAATTCGCTGTATTTTTTACTATGGTATCTGAAGCTACATAAACTAATTTCAGACCTAGATATACCTTATCCTATTGTAAGTACTAAGTTTCAGAGCAATTTAGCTAGTCGTTTTAAAATGAGAGCGTAACTACTTTTGTATGGAGTTTGCCGGGGACTTAAGCTTTACAAGAATATACGCAGGTATATCAATGTATTACGTCTTATTGATTATGAAACTATTGTATCAAGCTGTAATAGAACTTTACTAGGTTAATTAAGTAATTTCTTCTCTTATATTCAGTAATAAAATACTGTAAATGAAAACGTTTGGCGCCTCATACCCATACTTAAAATTGACGTTGTTTAAACAAAAAGAACCTTAATTGCCTTTTTCCATTTTTGTTCTCCCTTTTTCGTTGTCTACAGCGATATGCTCTTTAGATTACGCGAGAAAAATGCCGTAAACAGTTCAAAATAAAACTAGGATTTTGCACTGCACATTTAGAACAATCTTGACAGGGACCTTAAATCGGTTTAGTAAGAGCTATATTTGATTGGACTAGTAATCATGTTACGTTAAACACAGTATAAACCGGTAGATAAATAGCATCGTGCACCAAAAAACGAAGTATGCGCTTGCACATCAATGACCGACCTTCGTACGACCGCTGCAAGGCAGCGGCGGGTTTTAATACATACTTTTTATCGATTTTATTGGATGAAATTTAAATAGAATAAGGTGTTTTTCCTTTTTAGGGTTCCGTACCCAAAGGGTAAAAACGGGACCCTATTACTAAGACTCGGCTGTCCGTCTGTCCGTCTGTCTGTCACCAGGCTGTATCTCACTAAGCGTGATAGCTAGACAGTTGGAATTTTCACAGATGATGTATTTCTGTTCTGTTGCCGCTTTAACAATAAATACTAAAAAGTACGGAACCCTCGGTGCGCGAGTCCGACTCGCACTTGGTCGGTTTTTAAGGTCTGATGTCTAAGATCTGAGGTTCTGCAAATTGTAGACTTGGTTTTTGTTATGATGCCGATATTTATCGAAATATATAGGTAGTCATAAACAAACCAGGCGGCCTAGCCAAGGTGACGATCGCTTGCGCTTCGCCATCGAATCGTTATGTGTCTCTCTATCACTCTTCCATATTAGTGCGACAGTAGTTGCGTTTCGTTGGCTACGTAGCGTTAGAGATTGGCATGTTGTCTACGGGGCCAGTAAGGATTATGGTAGTCGTTCTTGTGTACGTGACAGCGTGATAAAACAGTGTCCGTCACTTTCTATCCCGCGGTGTTATAAAGTGATAGTTATTTTATCATGTTGATAAAGCAATTCATAATACCTGCAGAGGTGTTTATAAATACTTATGACGTTTATACATATCATCACTTTGAACTATGAATTATCTTTATATTTGTGTTGTGATCATAATCGTTTCAGTTTAGTGATATCAAAAATATTTGTTTATTCATCTAGTTATTAATCATTTGGCTAATTAAGTAGTTTTTAGGTTTCCGTACCCAAAGGATAAAGGGACCCTATTACTAAGACTCCGCTGTCCGTCTGTGCAGCTGTCCGTCTGTCTGTCATCAGGCTGTATTTCATGAACCGTGAGAAAACATAACAGAATAAAATAAATATTTAGGTGGGGCTCCCATACAACAAACGTTTTTTTTTTGCCGTTCGTTACGTAATGGTACGGAACCCTTTGTGCGCGAGTCCGACTCGCACTTGGCCGGTTTTTAATCTAAATAAGTACACTGACATCAAAATGATGATTAAATGATGTCATTTAGTTATCGTGCATCTCGCTCGCGCTAATACATATACAAACACATACGAGCGAAATGCACGAAAATTAAATGACGTCATTTAGAGATCATTTTGAATATTTTGATGTCAGTATACGTTCGAATAGGCGTCATAGAAAAGTAGTAGTAGTAGTAGTAAACTCTTTATTGTACAAATATACACATTAAAAATTACATGGTACAAATAATAAGATGTACATAGGCGAACTTATCCCTTTAAAGATAGCTTGAATCTTGATATTTCTTGAATTTATTCTTCATATTTAGGTTTTGTTGTTGTCTATACCTACATTCGACGTTTATAATCAACGTAAAAAGGTCACATTACTTAACCTCTCCAACATACCGTAGTGCTAAATCATGCAGAAAGGCACAGGTGAGGCCGAACCTGCAGCGAACGCCGAGATATCTATCCCGTGCATCGGCCTTGAGAAAGCCGTCCGTTCGCCGCTGACCTTTTCTCTTATTTATGAGCGCCGTCTGGGGATAAATCCTCGGCAGCTGTGCCTTGCGCATGCGCATCCGCGTTGTTTTATCGCGAAAACCGTACTCTAATTGCATAACATTATTTCAATTGTCCGATGCAAAATGCTGATGGTAACGGATCGAGAACGAGGACTATTATATTGAAAAATGATTGTGTTCTTGACGGATATAGGGTAGTGCAGCGTACCTAATCAGAATTCTGTAATGATTTTGTTGTCAATTGCTAAAAACATTAGATGCCTTAATAGATTTATATTTTTCAACAATCACTGAGACTGAGAGAATAATCACGATAAAAAAAACACTTAATCGTAAATTTTGTTAGGGTTTTTTTACTATAGGTTTTTTACTAGACGGGCTCCTAATGACCCTACGAAGCAGGATGTCCCGGGTTCGAATCCTGGTAAGGACATTTATCTGTTTTTATCACATATACCGTCATGTAATACCCAAAACCTGACTATCAGTCTGCCGGACGATATCGGCCTGTCAGTTAGAACAAAAATCTAACAGTTCCGAACAACTGACAGGCCGATATCGTCCGGCGGTCTGATGGTCAGTGAGCCTCTTTAATGAGCTTACTGTGGGACTAGGTCGATCTGTGTCTTATACATTTTTTTATTTAAATAAATATGCATGCAAATTTTTCCTAAGTTACAATCTAAAACGTTTTTCACCTTTTTTGATTGTAGCAAAGCTCTACTAGCCACTCACCCAACATAATTTAAACCAAACAAAGGGTTGACATAGAGCCAATATATTTTAAACCCTACAAATGGTTGCACTGTATATGGAATTAACAACGATTTCGCCTTAAACTGAACTGTAGCTTGCCAATGTCATTAATCTGTTTACTAAAGTTCATGGATTGCATTCCGCTGCGCCCGGTTAGCCAACACCCACAGCGCACGTTACGCATTGGTTAAGGCATTTATTTTATATTCTGCAATGAAATTCAAAACACTAATACAAACTTAAGGATTTCTCAAAACCTGTTCCATTAATATTTTGCAGGTGTATGTATTTTGATAAGTTTAGTACCGCTTTTAAATTATACAGTAGATAACGTCCATTCGTATATATAATATTCGTATACATTCCTGGGATCATGCAATTTATACACAATATTTGCTATACTAATCCGTGGCACTAAATGTCTAAACGTTGAAGCAACAATACATAGATCAAAGCAGCAGTGCAAAAACGCCTTCAATAAATAATAACGAAAACACATGGGTATTCTTTATAAGTGATATAGACCTGGATAAGGACTTCATGCACTACATTGTTCCTCCATTGAAACGAGCTCGAGGACTTGTCCCGCGTTGTCCCTTGTCCCATCCTGTCTAGCTTCTCAAGATCCTATCAACTTTCAACTTTGTACCGCGCGCGACAGTACCAGTGCTTATCAATGGCCTAACATTATTTATAAGGGGCCACATTGGCAGCTACAGGATTTATGAGGGCTGGATTGTATAAGAGTTATGGGATGCGCTTGGTGCTTAGTTCACAATGGCAGCTCTGCACAGAGGAAATATCAGATTCGTATGAAAATTTGAGACCTTTATGCAGCTTTAGATCGAACATATTAAATTAGAAGTCCTTCGATTAGGATTTTTATGAGAACTGAAAGGATACGACTCTTTTTTACCCTGTCTGTCTGTCTGTTACCTCTTCACGCTTAAACCGCTGAACCGATTTTAGATAACATTTTTGTATGGAGTTTGTTTGAAGCCCGGGAAAGTATAAGAGATTGTTTTTATCAACCATCATCATAATTTTACGCAGACTAATACGTACATATATACATAAATCAATGCCAAGATAAAACTATTTTAGTCGGCTTTTTTAAATTATTCCGCTATTTAATATTAAGCATTAACAACCGGTCCACCTAGAACCTAACGCCTTAACTCACGTTCTTTTGCGCACATTTTCTTCGGGAGAAACCACTCATTACGAGTAACCTACATAAGTTACGAAGAAATGAAAATGCAATGGGTATAGTGGACAAACTTGAGAGAAATTACCCGCTGGAGACAAGGTAAACGGGTCCGTGAAAGTTATTGGCTGACGGACGGTCAATCTAAGCCTGGTTATGGACGCAAATAACCATTTTCTTGCGAGATAAACGAGTGTAGTGGAAATTGTTATCTCTTGACATGGTTTTGTCTACAAGTTGAGACCTAAATTCAGCAATTTTGAGCGGCTTGGCGCTTGGTTAAGTAGTAGGTACATATGTCAAATTTCGACCTGTTTTTAAAATGGTAACTGAAAGAGTTAAGGTGCCCAGGATTACGACGATTCTTACAAAGCCACAAAGTTCTAGAACCACTAGAACTAATTTACCGTCAAACTGTTTCTAACCACCGCCAAATTACCTGTGGTAACAACGTGGTGGTAACTACTGGGAAACCTCATTTGTAAGGTAGCTAATGTGACAAACTGAGGTAGTAATAGTTAATCTACAATTAGAAATAAGAAAAACTTAGGCGCATACTCTACGAACCTCATTGTATAACAGAGGCAGTTTCCCACGGGTTGACAAGCTTTGCAAAAAATTGAAGTGCAATCCAAGTCCTTGGCAGTCGTATTGGCTGCGATGCCTAAAAACCGTAAGTGAACTATTACTCAACGTATTTACAGCTTTTTTGAACCAGAAATATAAATGTTTTTTCTCTAATTGAACATCATTCAAGCGTTTTACTATCGAACGAATGGATTCGGTAAAAAAACTTCATCGCTTCGCTACGTGCAGAATCTTTGCAGGTCTTTACTATTGCAATTCTATTAGACGTTAAGACTAAAGTGAGGCGTATTTCATTATTAGATTTAACATTGTATAGACATAACATTGAACTTATAGAAATTATTGTAATAACAGCAGAAATATTAATATCAAATACCTATTTAAACGCAATATAAAATTAAGTCGATTAGTTCTGTAATTTTAAAAATATTTCGTGGACAAAGTAGCGCAAAGCGAAAAAATCTTTGAAGTCAAAAAAATATATTATAATACAGAGAGAGATAATATATAAACTAATCTTGGTCAGGTAAGAAACAAGCACTATATACATTTTACCGTTAGTTTCATTTAAAAAAAATTATGTAACAAGTGGTAACCTCTTAAAACTGCGTGACTTGTCTTGTCTCACTTTATACAAACAATGAGCCCTTTTGACAAACTAAAACGTTTACTTGACAATATGTGAGTAGGTACACACCTCTACGAGAGAAAGCAGTTAAGTAGCATATTGTTTAAATAAAACATGAATTACCTTATACAGTTTTCTTTTCACTTGTCACAAAGCGATATAAATATGCTTGTAGTAACAGCAGGTTACTATGTACCTATATATATTGCGATACATACATGCAAGGTGGCTGTATAGCATTTCGTTTGAGGTTGTAATATTTAAAAAGATATCTACCACAAATATTTTTGAAATCAAACAAAAAACTCTTGAGATTGTAATGTGATGTTTTAGGTACATTGCAATTGCACAAACAGAATCGCTAAGAACTCTAAAAGTCTTATGGTTTATGTGAGTTTTAGGAAACTGATTTAAATCCCTTCCTGCATGTTAAAAAAAAGAATTATTTCAATTTGAACTTTAATACTGTTAATACAGATGAATATTATAACTATCATATATGGCTACGTATGCGGTACTTCTATAGCCGGTAAACTGGTGCCATAATTATGTGAAGTTTCATGAACGCGTTTCATCTTAGATATGAACAAAAAAATATCGGAATATAGTGTACAAGTACAAACACTCATTCATTTCCCATGGCCTTCCTATACTTTAGTATTCACGACATGTAAGTTATCGTACTCACGTTCAGTTCCATGAATCGCGACGCTATCCTATGGGCCCATAAAGTGGCATTCTGTATTCCTTTCCAAACATTCCGACTCGCCCGGCGATTGTTCATGCAAAAATTAATGGCTTACATTCTTTGTAACAAAAACACTGCACATTGTTTTTTTAATAAATGCAAAGTTATAAATATAATACTTTGCATTGCAAATGGTTAACTCACACTTCTATGATTTAGTTGACGACAATCGGTATGATTTTTTTTATTCTTTGACTGTGATTTGTTGTAAGTTGGCATTTCTAGCAAAATAATTATACAATTGCCAAAAATATACAAAATGCACTGCTTTAATAAGTAATGGCTAAGGTTTGAAAATCAAATTAAAACCCGACTCCCGTCCCCGTTTTATTTCATGGGTAACTGTCACGGTAGCTGAAAACAATAGTAAGCTAATTAAACTTAAATCCTGAAAAATAGTCTTAAGCACTATCGTAAAAAACAAATAAAAAAATCGTAAAAGCGTTTTTAATGCAGGCGCTGAAAGGGGTAATTAGTTGATTACCCCCATTTCCATCATTAGCAGCCATTCCGGCCCCATTCAGGCGCAGGCGCCGCGCTGTCGTACCTAATTAGATTAAATGCTCTCCACGACACCACGTGACTATAAACCCGTCTTGAAGCTTGGGATGCATTGGATTATTTGCGAACAGAATGTTTAGTTCATCTAATGTCATGAGTAATAAGTTTAATACTGACTGATAATATCGTACCTAAACGTTTACCTATCTGTACACTCCACAGGGCACTTTTATGGTAAACTTACGTCTTCACAAGTTTTGGTCATATGCATAGGACTTGGTTATTATAATGATATGTTATGTTTGCCGTAATAGTTTTATACGGTTCTCAGATCTCGAATATAATAATGTAATCCTTGTTTTGTTATGTGATAACGCTTAAGAGTGACACGCCCGCCGCCAAAAAGCCATTCCCATACAATCTAAGTTAAAATATTTATACAAAGAAAATAGAACGGTAGAAGTTTTGTACGTAAAACTTTTGCAGTTGCGTGCTGAAAAGCCCTATTTTAGTCATAACCATACCAAGGTTATTAGGCATTCTTTTTGACAAGGTAAAATGTGTATAATGTTCATTCGTTGAGTTGTGCGTAATAGGGGGAGCGAACAATGTCGACGTCATTATTACAGTTTTGCGCGTCTCAAATAAAGACCTGTAATTACAGACTGTCTCGGCCTAACACATTATAGCATTCACAGACGAAACCTGAGGGAATGTAAAGCTTTGGTATAAGCGAAGTCATGTAAAAAGTAAAGCAGTTTGATCGTTCTTTGAGTTTTTGTAGAATTGGAGTTAAAATATATCACTGGAATTTAAAAAGACAATATGGTCACAAAAATATATGACGTATGACGATTATTCATTTTATGTAAAAAGTACACTAAGTGTTATATACGAGTTTTAACATGCCTTTTAGTAGCTAATAATGAAGAAAATACGTATACTTAATATTAAAACGTATACTATGGGCATGAATTTTAGTTTTTTACTGCCTACCCAAAAAAACTTGAGCTTTAATAGAGGTGTAGCCAGGATACATTATCCACATTAATTTATGCAGCTTTACTTCATTTCAACGATACAGATGAAGCCATTTCGCCTACGCACAGAACATGAACCAAAGCTAACGCACAATCTTCCCCCATAACTTTCAATTAATCGATTATGCGCTCTATTATAACGCCGCATAGCGCAAGAAATTACAGTTGTACGCAATAAACAGTAACGGTATAGGGCAGTTCACACGAATATCGTTCTCATTAATAAACAATGCAATAGTGGGAATTCGTGAGCAGCCATGATCATACTTGTAACCAGAATAACTCCCATAGAATCCGTTTGAAGCTTTTACCAAGACTCGCGGTCACTACACATTCTGCATCAACCCCTCCTTCAACCTTAGGTATATTTTAAGGCAGGGGTGTTGGTTTCCCTGGATCGGGGCCAAAACACATTATTTTAGAGTTTGCCCTACCTTCGTGTCTTTCTTGTGGTATGACTACATATAATTTCACATTCTAGTTCATTTCACGCCACAACAGCAAATATTTATCTCCGTAATCCCTTTTGATATTTTAATTTACGCGCACGCGTGACGTGACAAAATCTCGCAGAGATAAATTTAATGTCTATTTGAAAAATAATTAGGTAATTAACAGAAAGTAATAATTCCAACAACTCTAAAATAATGTACCTAAACCAGTACTACCAGAAGGGTTAAGAAAATCAGTATACCTATATAAGCATGTGGTGACCGCAAGTCGTCTTTAACATATGCTCCATCTAATAAGTGAGCGATCTTTGCGTTAGTATAGCTTAAGGAAGCGCAATTATATTTTTCCCCGTTATGTGTAAACTGTTCGTCATTCTTGAGCCTATACTAGTAGTGTAGTAAAAGAATCCTAGTTGTGTAATTAAGCGTGTTTAGTAGCTATGCGTATTTTTTTGCGGAAATGACATTTCAGCCTTGGTAATGGCAATAAACACAAAGATATTTTACACGTGTGCTTAATAATATGAACACCATGTAAAAAGTACCATAGAGTAACTTATACTAGAGCGGTACTGTCATAGTAAATTTTGTAACCACAGTAAATTCACTGCCATCTATCGACACACTTTAAAACTCAAAATGAAGATTTAGGTATAAAAATACGATAAAATGTATTTAAATATGGATAAAAAAAAAAATTTATTTGCATTAATTATTTTTATGATTTTGACCCATGTTCTTTCACTGATATGCGTTAAAATTGTTAAATAACAAACGAAACCGTCAACGCCATCTTTACGACAGTAGGCCAAAGCTAGTAGCGCCCTCTGATCGAGAATCAAATTTTCTTGATTTTCGAGGCACGTTTTTTCCTTAGACTGTATCCATCTATTACGGAGTTATATCTATCTTTGAAGGTACCAACATAATTACACATAATATTATGTCTTAATGTTCCAATAACATCAAAATGATTGAAAATGGTAAAGTTATGATCTCACCAGGGATTCCTGTCCACCTGTTGTCTGTCCACCTATCACACGATTTTTTTTATTAAGACAGGATGTAAAATTATAATGAAGGTTTCGTGAATTTCGTTCTAAATTACTAAAACAGACAAAAATAAAAAAGTTACCAAATAACAACGTAAAAAAACTATAAACCTCGTTTATCTATCCATTCGTGTATTAAAGAGATACCTACTTAATAAAAGTTTAACATATATCCTGTACATGCGTTCATTTGGATACCAAAATACAAATCATATCTTGTTTGATATTCAGTTACAGACAAAGACAGGAAATGGCTTAACTATACATAGATACAATACCTATCACCTTTGTACATTTACAAGCAGTAAGCAAATAAAATTGGCACATCTTATCGTATAACTCGTCAAACACATGTACTTATAGGTACACGTTTATTTAATACTAACCTCATTCATGGCGCGAGTAAACAGTATTTCACATTTGTATTCAATCAGTCAATCCACCGGTTCCACTGACCAGGACCACATATATTGTCTGAACAACCAAACATAATAGAAAACTTCTCCTGATACTTTATAATTTATAGGGACGGCCGTTTCTATCCTAACTACATGTCGAAAACGGGTGCGGTTCACTCTATACTATATACCAACTAATGCTATGTTATTGGTCGATATAAAGACAAGGGATATATTAATAATATTGTAAATATAATACTGTAATTAATTGAAGATTTAAGTAATAAAGGAATATGAAGTTATGATAAAAAACAAGTCGAATATAAGTGAAAATAGCTAAGATGACAATCGTACATCGACAAACGAAACGAAACAAAGTATCGGGATGACAGATGCTACGAAAAGTCACGTCATTAATTCCATACATATTTTAAATTTCGATTGGCTTTTTCTAACAACGATTGTTATCTTGGCTAACCCCTCCCCCCCACCCCTTATATTCTACTGATTCCCTAAAAGTGGCAATGTAACTTCACAGAGACATGCATCAATGGGAAATTCACATGCGACTTCCTAGTAACTAAGCAACATGAATGGAACTCTTCCTAGCTTTTTCTGCAGATAATTGTATCTCGTGTTAGCATATTAGTTATATGTCGGTGTTAATTTCTATGGAAGTCTATATGCGTGTGCTTAATGCAATAACTGAACAAGCTTTTTGCTACGTAAATTTTAATATGGTATCGTAATTACCAGAACAATGGAAAAAACAGTAATTGTAACGAAACTCAGGTGATATTGACAAGTTTGCTAACCAACGCTTACTGGGATTACGCGTTTTTCTTACGGATTTAGGTCAATTGTACTAGGGACGAGTTATTTAACAGTCGAGACAAAATGGCCAACTTTGATTTTTGAACTACGAGTAGGTATAAGTATTAGTGCATATGTGTCGTTTTCAAGCAAAAGGTACCACATTAATTGTCGCTTACCATAACGAGGCTCTGACTGGTTTTTCGTATGAAGATACAAGCCATTTTCGTTCTTATGGTAAGCGACAATGTGGTATCTTTTGCTTGAAAACGTCACATATATTTATTATTAAAAGAAAACCTATCTACATCTTTGAGCCAGTGTAAAAAACAACTACATTATCTTTGTAATCATGAGATGAATTTTATTATAAACTGCCATACTTAAACGCATGAAACGACAATGAAAATATTTGTTACAATACTAACTCATTAAATCAGACAAAAAGTTACAGTAGTGACTGAAAATAAAAATCAAATAATAATTGTCATGTGAACATACTCTATCAAATGTCAGAGTAACGAGATAAGACAACGGTTTGATTTATAGACCATCAGTGTTAAATACTGCAAAACATTGAATCTTGAACTAGGGTGGAACCTTTCTCGAGTGTGCATTTTACCATTAAAAATAACATCGAAAACGTATTGATTGCACGCGCTCGTTCGTTTACTCTAAAGCGCTTGGAAAAGCGACACATCCTTCTATACTTATTCAAAATAATATAGACTAGAATAATAATTAGAATGTCAAAAATTTACCATTTTCTCTTAATTTAAATTCATATAAATAATGATTTCATGTCAAAAGAGCAACAGATACACGCATAACAAATGTCGATATATGTATTCTACTTAATAGTTTTGACCCATGCACACAGGATGGAACTATCAGGTCTATCGGCGATGACCTTCAGTATCCCGTTGTCGCTGCGTCGGATGCGATTTAGGATAGATGCGACCCGCTGTCGCCTGATCGATTTATACATATATTGTTATTGAATTTTTGTTTCTGAATATAGTCCCAGTTTTTCCAAAGCGCATTATGCATTTGTCTTGGCATTCCCATGTCAGCGACAATGGGATGCGCGAGGTTGCTCACCTCGCATTGTACTACGATATGCTATGCTAGAAAAGACGCATGTATGCTATATATGAGAGTACAGGGCAAAAGGGACCTTAAGAAATGCCTGCGGTTACGCGATTATTAACGGTGCTCGAGTGAAAACAATGCTTGGTGATATAAACTTCTACCACTGATAAGGTGTCTTTTCTATGAGCGCCAAAGATAGTCATGAACTTACGATAGGGTTTATTGCGACGCCACAGTGCGCAGATTAACTGGATCTGAATTTGAATTGTGACAATTGTAATTTTATGTGAAATGCTTGTTCCGTTAGAAAGATCGCATTTTCTCTAACTTTCAATGCTCGTAGAACCAATTTAACTGAGATTTTGTCAAGTTTTCGTTACTCATTATTATTCACAACTCATTTCAATTATTACTCATTCATTATTAAGTTTTTGTTACGTTTTGACATTAGAATTTCTGATCAATTACCTCAGATTCGTATCATTAATTTTACATAATAACTCAATTCGGTTTATGTTATGGTTATTCGTGATGTGTATTGATTGTTTATAGCACACTAATTATGTAAATAATATTTGTTTTTACAATACATTTATTTATTGCTAAATTTAATCAAAACAAATAGAGTTCATTCATATGTACGAGTATATGCTATCTATAATTGTGTCGTATATAGCATATTTATTTACCCGTCGTTGCCCAAATATTTGTGTTGGATCTTATTCAAAAAGCAAAAACAAAAGAGAAGCAAAGACGCATTTGCGCAAATACGGCAAATTTAATAAGCTTCATACATATTTGGGCATGTCCATTAAAATTATACCAATATAGTCATCGAAAAAGTGACAGGATTTAGAATTTATTAACTTAACGATCAATAGTTACATCAAAATTTAAAAGAAAATTACTACTCATTAAAGTGTTGTGGGTATATTTGGATTGCTTTTTATCATTAATAATTAATAAAATTACTTGCTGTTGCAATAAAAGTTTTAAC
Organism: Cydia strobilella; assembly: GCF_947568885.1. Lineage (NCBI taxonomy): Eukaryota > Metazoa > Arthropoda > Insecta > Lepidoptera > Tortricidae > Cydia > Cydia strobilella. Next base: position 8,854,051 of record NC_086052.1, read on the forward strand.
TCATTTTAAGTGCAACTTCTGTAAATAAGTTGCGACGCTCCGCGGGTGGGATCTTACATCGCATAATGAGTGATTGAATGAGAATAAGCATTCAAAGCTCCATACAAGCTGATTAATCGGTTCATTATGTAGCTTACTAATTAATTAAAATGGCGATTGACAATAAACTTTCATAATGAAAGTAACGGTGTCTTGAGCAGTGACTTTATTTGGTATTCCGTTATTGATAATACAATATTCATGTAACACCTTTCACTTGATAAGAAAATAAACAGTGAAGCCGTATTTGACCGTGATACGGCCACTTGTTGGCCACTTTTGTAATATTGTTAATGAATAAATAAATAATAATAATAATAATAATTCGACTTTTGTAAAAGTCGATGCCACAGGCAAATTGACTCAAAAGCACAAATAAAAAAAAAAACAAAAAATGAGTCGGACTCGCGCACGATGGGTTCTGTACCATTAAGCAAAAAATGGTAAAAAAATCACGTTTATTGTATGGGAGTATGGGAGCCCCACTTAAATATTTACTTTATTCTGCTTTTAAGTAGTAATTGTTTTTATAGCGGAAACAGAAATACATCATCTGTGAAAATTTCAACTGTCTAGCTATCACGGTTCATTAGATACAACCTGGTGACAGACAGACAGACAGACAAACAGATGGACAGTGCCGACAGTGGAGTCTTAGAGATAGGGTCCCGTTTTTACCCTTTGGGTACGGAACCCTAAAATCATTACGACACAAATTACAAATACATACGAGTACCCACGGCCTGATTCGTCTTTAAGATACGTCAAAAATTTGCTAAAGACACGTTTTTGTTCATCGTATCTTTAGCAAATTTTTGACAGTTCGAATCAGGCCGATATAAATTATAGAGATACAGCAAATAAAATATACTTATTCGAAAAAAAATGCCGGTACTGAAATTACCATTTAAGATTGGTTGTTATTTCATAATTATACAAGTAAATGCATATGTTTTCCAATCGTTCAATCACCACACTCTCACATTATGACCGTTAATAGTTTATTGACTTTATCTATAAAACAGCAGAAAAGCGATTCACGGATGAGCCATAACTCACAAGAAATAAATATTTTTTATAATCACTTATTCATACTTAAGCCCTTTTTAAACGAGTGGTTCAATTATAAATCAGCATATCACATGTCCGCTCAAACAGCGTTACTAATGTCCCAGCTATCTGTTCATCGGAGCATACGCGACTCAGGCGATTTTCCGGTGAATAGCGATAGCGCCGCGTGCGGCCGCCGCCGTGACCGACGAAAGTTGTTTATCTCGCGATAATTATTATCGAATTAGCACGTACGGTGTGAATTGGGATTATAGAGGGCTTTGTCAACAGCTTTAGAATTTCCCTTTTTCATTGCAGTGTATTTAAAAGCGAGATGTTATGTTTGCGTTGGTTTGCGTTTTGTGTATGGTGCTTTGAGGTTATTTTAATGTATTTGTGAATTAGAGTCTTCAGTACTGAGCAAAAATAGTCAAAATTTAGCAGACATGATATCATGTTCTTCCACCAATCGTTAAATACAATCGCTAGAAATTAATTACTAAGTCAAATAAACCATTAGCCTTTAATCTTGTAGATTAGATTAGATATATTTATTTCACAACATATGATTACAGTACTAATTACATTAATGTCAATTTATAAGAATCTACATTGTGATCGTCAGAAATAAATTTAAATAATAGCAAAATAATCCAAATAAATTAATTTCATTAATTATACATTATATGAAAAATTTCCCCTGAGAAGGATCGTCAAATAATAACAATAATAATAGTTCGATCGATTTAAAGATGTACGTTTTCATCGGCAATCGCAATCGATTAATACGATCGGTATTGAACGATCAGACTTATGAACTTATGAGATTGAGATCTTTTATTGATAAAATTATAAATAATTTTACATGTCACACATTACATATAAGATTATAACTAAGGTACATATCATAAATTATTGAGTAAGTACTAGATTTTATTGCTAGTTACAATTTAGCGGATTAAGTACATTTTTATATAAGTTTAAATTAGTAAATTTTTTGTTTAAGCTTATTTCAGTATTATAATTTAGGTATATTGTTTGGAAATACATCATTTGGAGATCAGTGGTCCTCAACATAAATTCACTTGTAGTATCAACATAAATTGGGTGCAAAATAACACTGCTTGTGTTTCATAATTCGCTATCGTAATGCAATCTAGCGATGCAATACATCCGACTTAAGGCTATCTTGTTATGCAAATGATCATTCACAATGCATAATGTCATTTAAGTCCGATTTTAAATACAAAGCCGATAGGGGTTTTGCAATATGTGCTCAATAGGGTTTTAGCCGAATAAGTATACGTTTATCCTTGAATAAATATTTATGTTCAGATGATTATGGTTAAAAATAATCTCATACATTGACATGCGAAACGGGCTTAAGAATAAAATTGTATTATAAGCTTTGTACGACAGGAGTGTAACCGACCTCTCTTGCCGTATCCATGAATAAACTGAAAGAAATGTTTGAATATCAGTAACAAAATATTTTATTACTAAAACACACATATATATTTTGTAATATATATGTGTGTTATTATTAATATAACAAACTATTTTACACAAAAAATGGGACTTGTTTAATGGGAATTTATCATCGTCGACGCTGTTAACTAGTCTAATTACAACAAAATATGGCCTACCAAACAATCAAGATATTACTATTAGTACGAATAGAAAATATTCATTATTTACGAAGATAATGATTTCTTAAGCGTCCAGTGACCGCTTAAAAACATTATTTGGGAAATTATTGCCATACAAGCACCTCTAAGGACCTATCGTTAAAACCGAGAATCGAAATTTTGTTATCTGTCTCTCTATCACTCGAATAGGCAAGAGTAAAGTCGAATCGATATATTATCGGTAAGGGCCCTCAGCTATATTATCAGGGATTGAAGTTCTACTAAAGTCCCTAAAAATGTGAAAAATTCACATTGGTGCCGGCATTTAAGTAGTATGACATATCCAAAAAGTATTTGTGTGACTTTATCTGCTATGAAATACGCGTGCTATTAATCTTAAATAGTTTTTTCAACTCGACAATAACTATGTATTCGTTAATACAGATATATGCGTCATTCGTGTTCGGTTCTAGGTTTAAATGTACGCTTTCTACATCATGTTAGCATAAAATATTTTATTTGCTAGTTAAAATGCAGTGAGCTTACAAAAAACATAGGAATGTTAGGTACTATTTGAAATTGTGACCCCTACGTATTATAATTAACATTCGTCTTCGTGGCCTCTGGTCGATGAGATAACTGTTTCAATCACCATAAATAGTGGAAAGCACCTTAGTAAACAATTTGTCATTGTAATTGGACTGCACTACATGCATCACTCGTAAATCAGCCGATTCACAAAGATGTTACTCTCATCGCTCACATACACTAAAGCTTAGATCAACCAGATGCGGCATTCGATCTTTACAAATTAATCTTACTTGGACATAACTAACAGCCCAACGTGCGCATGTATAAACAAAGTACGAGCGAGATGCTACGGGTGTACTTAAAAAGAGATCAATTAGTGTTCAATTTGTAAAGCCCCCAATTCAAAGCTAATGCTCAATTCTAAGCTTAATTATGAAGAAAATTTTATCAAACTAAACATTTGCTTCCTAATAATGTTCAGAAGATCACAGTTACATTGGTTCACCTGAACAGAACGCAGCACCTGGAAACTCTTTTATGCAATACTATGAGGCAGTGAGACGTACAACAAAAGTTAGGTACCGTGGGTTTACATTACAAGCTGAGGAAACGGGAGGATGCGCGGAACACCATGCACCAAGCGCAGGTGTGAAGGACATGCAAGGCTTTCAAAATGTCTTAAAGCGGTGCAGAGTGTAAATAAGTTGGTGATGATGACAATGAAAACTTGTACTCGGCAGGCAATGGGGACACACGGCCAGACCACCTCGTAATTGCGAAAACAATGCCCGCGCCTGAGAAGTGATGCTTTCCCCAGATCTACTACGGGTTATCTAATTTTATTATGTTTTATTAGAGGTCGGTCGGATTTAATTATTTAATCTAAGCTTAAGAGCGATTTATTATTGTTATTTTTACATATACCGTTGCGTTACGTTTGTTGTGTTGTTGTGCCAGTTAGATGTTTGAGCGGACATCCAATTTAAATTTTAAATTTAATAAGAGCCAGGGTGGGATTACATTTCAGGTGTGTTGTGTATGAGATGAGGCATATGTCCCGCTGAGGGCCACACCAAAGTATTTATTTTTCAATTAAAACGATGTCAAATGTGAATATATTCACATTCTCTGAGAATATGTCTGCGGTTGTGTCTAATTGCCACGACTCTTTTCATACATTTTGTATGGGTCACGGCAGTTAGACCGCAGACATATTTTTTGAGAATGATGCATAAAGTATCTATGTATGCCCCTTATAGTTCTAGAATTAGCAGTAGGTAGGTATATAATAGTTAAACAATAAATATTAGTAACTACTTAATAGTTACAATCATTTCATAATAAAATGAGTAGTTTTTCATGCCGTTGTTACTATTATACCTACACAATATTTTTTCTACAAGTTACATTTTAGTTCATTCAGAAGTGTGACAGCGTTATAGAGTATCCACCATTGAAACATATGACACTATAATTCAAAGATTTAATTGTGTAGAAAAACATAAGTAATTTGGTTTAGCAGATGCAACTGAAATGTCCGCACAATTTATATATTAACCGAAGCACCGTAATAAACGCCGATTATTAACATATAATTCGTAATCAAACCGAACTAATACCCGTTTTGCACTTGATGGCTCCTAATTGTAGCATATAGCACAAACTAAGTAGTGATGGTTGTTTCGTATTTCATTTACGAAACCGCACTTTTTTTCTTCTGGCTGTCTTATAATCAAAGTAATTTATAGTTGCAATTTAGGTATGACAATGAATTTTTTATTAAACATTTCCATAGTTACGAGAATGTCAATGACAACACACCTTTATGGTGACTCATTGTTTTGAAGATAGCCAAAAGCTCAAATTAAATTAAAATTGATAAAAGGTCAGCGAGCCACTTAGTTACATAATCAGTCGAAATTGATTTAGAATTTAATTTTTGCTTATTGACTTTACCTATACAAACAGCAGCAGAGACAAGCAAAAAACCTAAACTAACCTGGAGAACAGGGTTCTACCTATGCACCGAAATCTTTGAGGATCTTTTACCTAGGTACGTCAAATTTCAACTTCTGGAATGAACAACTTACATTACGGACATGGCAAGGTATTTAATATGTAGCTCAATAAGAAATACGGAGATTTTCGCGCCATCACTAAATTCAATCCAAATGAGGAAAATGTTCATTCAATATAACATATACTGTTAAAGTCTAATCAAAGTCAAGTCTAAGTAATAGCAGCGTGTAAAATTTGATTGATTCATAATAAATTACTAATATTGTAACTTCCTGCGACTAGATGGGAATTCAAATTAGCAACGACACATAATATCCGTTACGTGTGTTCGCAAAACGTGTACGACCAGTTGGATGAGCACAAAAAGATATTGCTGTTTTCTTTAGCTTTTGTGGTGCTGGATGGGTGGGTAATTTTTTTCAAATACATAAAAAGGGGAGGTGGAGTTTATTTAACTAAATAAATGGGTGCCACGTCGTCTGCTTCAATGTTTATATTTTAGCTAGAAAGTGCGGTTTCTCAAAAATAACGACACCACAAACATTACTGTAGGTTACAATGCATATAACTATATAGTGACGGTGTATTTAAATTAGTGTTTTACGCATTTATACAAGCTTTTGTTTAGTTTCACCTGTCCTGTTGTCTGATATGCCTGTAATCAAATCTCGCAAGCTAAATAGACCTTCCCATAGACCTTCCCGTATTTCGATTGTGCTGAAACTTCACATACGTAAGTTGGGTAGCAATGCGATGTTATGGTACACATCGAGCTGATCTGATGATTGTAGACCGCAGGTGGCCATAGGAACTCTATGATAAAGCAACGCAAGCTCGTTGTGTTTGGGTTTGTTAAAAATTTCTCGATAAGTATTTGTTAACTGTTAAAAGAAAACTATTACAGTCAACGATAAAAGCTTGTAGGTATAAAAATTAAATTTTTGGCAAAAGCTATTCTTGAAAAGCAGCAATTGCATGTTAATTAATTATAACGGACTATTATATACCTAATATTTACAGAAGTTACTATATCGTAAAAATGTTTACATTTAAGTAGAACCCGTAGTCTTATCTGATCTGACGATAAAGGCCAGAAGACTCCTTAACGATAATCGTCGTTTACACCAGCTTTTACGAGTCTCGCCCTCGTCTAATAATTAACTGAGACAAGAGTCTAATAAACGTATTTCATTGTTACCATCCATTGGTCTATGTTAATTGCAAGTTTCTTTACGTGGTGATGCAACTGTTGGTTATTTAAATGATCTTATTCGAACGAATATTTTACCATTAAAAAAAATGGGGGCAACCTTACACAGATCGGCCCAACCCCAAACAAAACAAAACTTGTACTATGCGTACTAGGTGACGATATACATACTTATATAGATAAATACATACATATATACAAACCATTTGACACATTCAAATATATACCCTTACCGGGATTCGAACCCGGGACCTCCTGCTTCGTAAGCAGGAACACTACCGATCAGGCTAGAAGGCCGTTAAACCATTTTATCGCTGAATCTTAATATTCTAAATTAATGTCAATGATTACTATAAGTAATATTAGCAATCAATAAACCATTAAACCACCGCTATTTAATTTGAGGATAGTAATTCAAGATCGTGATGTTGTAAAACCTCAACGCAGTCCGATTGGTTCTGCTTTTACGTTTAAGTAATAATATGATGATTGGAAGATTTCCCATAATAGTAATACCTATTGATGGGATGATATGATAGAAGATTGCCTACAGTGCCTTTGATCACAAGGCTTTAACTCAAGGTTATTTTTAATTGTATACTATATTTTAAATACGTATAGGTATACTTCCTAGTAAACTACTCTTAATTCGATATTTTTTATATATATATATTTTTTCATTATGGCATACTTCATTTCTATACACTATGGTCAGCAGTAATCATGAGCATACGTGTGCTAACTTGGGCCACGAATATTAAAGTGATGTTCATTATTAAAGTCTATTAATGTATTATATAAAATATTTATAGATTTATCATGGAAATACCTTTGTTACTGTAAAAAGGTTCGATATCATGTCTAATGTCGAGCCTCTTAAGATAATAAACTTTAATAATAAACATCACTTTAGTATGTCCACGTGCCCCGAGTTAGCACACGGAGGATTTTTTTAATTATGTTTAAAAGTAATATAAACATCAAAAACATCCGCTATGTATTGCTACGTAGATATAGGGAAAGGGACATAATAGGAAATTGAAATAGCAAGTAATAAACCTACTTATGTGTGGTAATGCCATAAACGCTACAATACTATTAGGTACTTAAATTATATATGTCGACAGCCCTCTGGTTTTATGAAGAGATGAGAAACTTATGTTTCTACTCTAGAATTAACGTAACATCTTAATTTTCACTTCCAAGCTTTTCTAATATTTTTTTAATAACCTTTTTTTTCATTAGTAATCACTGTTAAGTAAATGTATGTATTTTACATATACATATATCGTCGGTTAACGAACTATTTCTTAAAACAGCTCGTAACTCAAGTATCCACTCAATATTGAGATTTAAAGTTTTAAAAGTTATTGGCAGGTATTTGTTATATGTCTGTATGTATCCGTCCAAGTACCTACTGTTTGTTTTCAACCATCGTCCTTTTGACAACATTAAATATGATCAATACGGGTAAATGTGGCTGTGGGATAATGGTGGCTGGCCTTCACATTGGGGCATTTCACAGCAAGAAGCAAATGTATGAACTCGCAATAAACACTAATCAATAAACAGGCTACAATGTCAGGCCAGCCACACTTACCCGTATGCTAAGTGCACTTACCCGTATTGACCTTACCTTAACACCATAGGTAATGCACCAAATTATAACTTTTGCCTAGAAGTCTGAGACTCGATCGTAAAATATTGCCAATTTGCAATATTCACTTTAACTCTGTACAACTTAAAGCCTTTTGTTTGTGGCGTCTTTACAAAAGTGGTCGTATTTTCACGAGATATTATTAGACAAGTCGAATTCTTTACACATCGTAGGTGAAACAAATCTGATGCCGTTTACTTCGACCAAGATAGATTTCTTGACTTAGCACAAAAATCCACTTACAACTTAAAACAGCGGTAGCAGCATGGTTGCATTTTTATCGCTTGTCACTATGCCTGTCACTTTCACACTTACGTACATGTTTGAACGTGACAGGCATGATGACAGGCGATAAAAATGTGACCGTGCTTAGCCCGCACTTATTTAAAACGTTTTGCTTCAATTTATTTTCCGACAGAAGTTTCATCTGGGATAGCGATATACATATTTAATTCCTTATTTAACTCTTACTACTTCTGTTTGAACATATTATTAGAAACGCACAATAGATAATGGTGAAAAATCGAACCAGCTAAATAAACACCATTCATATCATATACATATATTTTTCTTGATATCGATTTTATACCTGAAATGACTCCAACAAAAAACCGCTAGTATTCTACTAACATTGTGTAATTGCAAGAAATTGTAATCATAACGCAAGTCACTATTCTACAGGTGACTTGACATGGTTCTTGTTACTCGCCAATCGATCTATTTGTGTCTCAATTGTACTTGTAATATGAACTACTATTGCTTGGCTTGTATTCCTACCTACGACTGACAGATGAGACTCATAGATGCTGTGGACCATGGCATCAAGTAGAACTCGATTTTTGATGTGTTAATTGAAGTTGGGAGAAAAAAATTAATATTTGATTACAGTTAGTTTTACACTTTATGTTTGGTGCTAGCTTTTAACTGTTTTTAGAGACTTATTGAATGACAAAGCTATCTATTACGGTTCTTACTACAAGCTTTACAGATTTTTTTTTGTAATATCCATATTTGAGATCTTTTAGAAAAAATTTGGTACTATTATAGGCATTGTAATTCATAAACACCTAGTGTTTTTTTTATTATTTTACTTTTAAGTACCGTCTACGCTAAATTTTTCAATTGATTCTACCTGTCACATCCGGATTAAAAGCTACTAAATATTTTTGGATACAAATAATAATTTAAGAATTCCTTGTTTTTGTAATTTATCGGTTTTTTTATAAGCTATTCTGACGGTAGTGTACTTTTATAGTGGCAAAAGAAGCGTTGCTATGGAAACCTTTTAAATTAAAGGAACAGAACAATAGTTGGTGAACTTTACTTCGGACACTTAATTTATAAGTATTATATTGATCCGTCCATGACCTTCTGTACTCCCTCGCTATTTAATAGTAATCATATCCTTTAATTTTTCAAAGACATTTGATTTATATTGTTATTATTTTACTTTGTAAGTGATTAAGAAGGCAATTAAATAAAAATGTTGATAACATTTTTAGACCAGCGGTGGAACAAAAATGGGTTTTGATAATATTAAAGTTTTTTCTTTTTCGATATGTCATTGTTAGCATGTTAAATAAGACTTTCGTAAAAAGTTAGAAATTTTTAGGGTGAGCGTTCGGATATATTGAAATATTTTAATTTCTGCTAATAACTTTGTAAATATAGAATTAAAGTTACAAAAAACTTTAACATATTCAATACCACTTTAATTTATACACAATATTCGGTTTTTAGAAATCTGGAACATGTGCTTTCTGGTGAACTTAAAAACATGAATTATTTTGTAAATAAATAATTAGAGTAGCTGATATTGCAAAATTACGATATTATGGATCAGCTTATTATACTTGTAAAAAATTAGAAATGTAGACAATGTGCTTCTCTAGATATTGATATCTGGTTAAGCAGTATAGCCAATATTGAATTAAAGTTTGTAGAGTTAATATTAAACGGTCATGACAATGATCTTAGTTCCCACACAAAAGATTAGAAATATAAAATTTGTGCGTCACTAAATACTGATACGTATGCATTCCGTGCTTATATTTACGTTACATTTCAAACGCGCGGCATGGTTGCGCGCGCCGCGCTGTGCGCCGCCGAGGCAGCGATCAAACGGTATTGATATATAGGTAGATCAACGGTATATAGATCAACGGGCTAGCGGGTAACCTAACCTTGCTAGACGCGTGCAAAATAATATTTCACAAAATTAAAAAAAATGTTCTAAAAGCAATCTGTATTTTTAACAGGTTAAAATTAAGTATCTAAATAGTCATAAAAATAATAAACCAGAACATTTGGTCGTGTCGTGTCTTTAACCTTGCCAGGCGATCTAAAAAGTATGGCACTTACTTGCACGCAAAATTAAGTTTGTTTACTATACAAATTGTATGCATTACAAAGTTATCTTTGCACACAAAATTAAGTTTCTCTACTATACAAAGCGTATGCATCGCAGTTATTTTTGCACGCAAAATTATGTTTGTCTACTAAACAAAGTGTATGCATTACAAAGTTATTTTTGAAGTAAATTAAAGACCACTAGGTAGGATGTACAGTCAGCAATACTATTCGCTTTGCACCTTTGCATACAAACCTATACAGGGGTGGTATCTTTTCTCTGCAGCTAACTGTACAATGTGATTGTAACTATGAGGATGGTGTATATTTATGATGTATGAGGACATTTCTATTAAAAGTTGTTAGATTTTGAAATTTTTATATTGAGTATATCTACTTATATAAAAATTTGAATTTTGGTTATGGAATTTTATATTATATAACATAAAAAAAATAAAAAAAATAAACAAAAAAATATATATAGGGCTGTATCTCCTAAACCGTCCGTCGCAGCGCAAAAATAAAAAAAAAATCGTTCCCCTCTTTCAATATACAAAAAACACAATAAATAAATAAATGAAAATTATAGGACATTCTTACACAGATTGACAGTCCCACAGTAAGCTCAAGAAGGCTTGTGTTATGGGTACTCAGACAACGATATATATAATATACAAATACACAGAAAACACCCATGAGCATGACTCAGGAACAAATATCTGTGTTCATCACACAAATAAATGCCCTTACCGGAATTCGAACCCAGGACCATCGGCTTCACAGGCAGGGTCACCCACTAGGCCAGACCGGTCGTACAATGAAACACAAAAAGAAAAAAAATCTTTACACGGCTGTATCTCCTAAACCGCGCGTCGTAGCACAAAAACAATCATCAAATTTTCGATCCACTTTAAGAAACCCTCAATTAATATTAAAAAAAAAACCAAAAAAAAAACGAACAAATCTTTATAAGGCTCTATCTCCTGAACCGTGCGACGTAGCGCAAAATAATAAAATTTTCGTTCAACTGCAGTGGACCCTTAATTACCATTAAAAAAAAAAGAAAAAAGGAAAGAAAATTCTTTAGAGGGCTGTATCTCCTAAACAGTGCGTTGTAGAGCAAAAATCGTGCGACGGAGCGCAAAAATAATCAAATTTTCGTTCCACTTTAAGAAACCCTTAATTAATATAGGTATATAAAAAACACAAAAAATCCGTATAAGGCTTAATCTCCTAAACCGTGCGCCGTAGCGCAAAATAATAACATTTTCGTCCGCCTGCAGTGGACCCTTAATAAACATTTAAAAAAAAAAAACAGAAAAAAAAAACAGAAAAAATATTTACAGGGCTGTATCTCCTAAACCCTTCGTTATAGCGCAAAAATAATCAAATTTTCGTTTCTCTATCAGAAGCCCCTAAGTAACATACAAAAAACACAATGAAAACATAAAAGAAAAAAACAAAGAAAACAATCTTTTTATAGGGCTGTATCTCCTAAACCGTGCGTCGGAGCGCAAAAAAAGTAAAATGTTCGTTCCCCTCTAAAAAAGATAGATATAACTCCGTAATAGATGGATACAGTCTAAGGAAAAAACGTGCCTCGAAAATCCCGAAAATTTGATTCTCGATCAGAGGGCGCCACTAGTTTTGGCTTACTCTCGTATAGATGGCGTTGACGGTTTCGTTTGTTATTTATAATTTTAACGCATATCAGTGAAAGAACATGGGTCAAAATCATATAAAAATAATTAATGCAAATAAAAAAATCATTTATCCATATTTAAATACATTTTAACGTATTTTTATAAATCTTCATTTTTAGTTTTAAAGTATGTCGATAGATGGCAGTGAATTTAAAGCGGTTACAAAATTTACTATGACAGTACCACTCTATCTTATTATATCCTCTTTGCCTCTAAGAAACCCTTTTTTAATATGAGAAAAAACAAAAAAAAAACGAAAAAAATATTTACACGGCTGTAACTCCTAAACCGTTCGTCGTAGCGCAAAAATAATCAAAATTTCATTCCACTTTAAGAAACCCTTAATTTATATAAAAAAAAAAATCTTTATAAGGCTGTATCTCCTAAACCGTGCATCGTAGCGCAAAATAATAAAATTTTCGTTCCATTGCAGTGGACCCTTAGTTAACATTAAAAAAAAAACAAAAAAAAAAACAGAAAAATATCTTTACAGGGCTGTCTCTCCTAAACCGTGCGTTGAAGCTCAAAAATAATCTAATTTTCGTTCTCGTTTGAGAAACCCGTAAGTAACATTCAAAAAATACTATGAAAAACAAAAAAGAAAACAAAAAAATTAAAACATCTTTATAGGGTTGTATCTTTTAAATATTAATAAGGGTTTCTTAAAGTGGAACGAAAATTTAATTATTTTTGCTCTTCGCTCCGACGCACGGTTTAGGAGATACAACCCTATAAACATTTTTTTCTTTGTTTGTTTTCTTTTTAGTTTTTCATTGTGTGTTTTGTATGTTACTTAGGGGCTTTTCAAAGGGGAACGAAAATTAGATTATTTTTGCGCTACAACGCACGGTTTAGGAGATACAACCCTATAAAGATTTTTTATTTTTTTGTTTTCTTCTTTGTTGTTCGATTATGTTTTTTGAATGTTACTTACGGGTTTCTCAAAGGGGAACGAAAATTAGATTAGTTTTGCGCTACAACGCACGGTTTACGAGATACAGCCCTGTCATAGGACATTTCGATGCTAGTGCGGAAAGTGTGTCATTATTAGACATTTCCGCACGTGTATCGAACGACGTTTTTCAATACAGTTGCGAAAAAATAAGAAAAACAACAAGTAAGGAATTCGAAACTTTTATATTATTAATTCTGTGACATCATTGACATTGACATTATGAAGAGGTGTTTTTTTAGCTGGGTGTTATTATTATTGAACCCACTTTAATGAAAGTTTTTTTTTTAAATGCATGTTCTATAAGACAATTGTACATATAAAACATTGTACTATTATTACCCAAATATCGTTAATTACGATTATTTGTGTATCGTACATTTATAAAAACAATTCGAATGTTGCCTTTGGAAATTTAAAGCAGAAATAAAAAACGCCTCTCCTTTGACAGGCGTTCCGTTCTATTCAGACAACTTATTAAGAACGGTTTTTCAATATTCAATATATAAAAAAATAGACGTGTTATAATGATGAAGAGGTAAGTAATAAAATATGAAATAAGTATATTTTTCGTATTCTTACTTTAACAGTAGGTTTTTATGTTGATTACTGAGTATTGAGTATTGAAATAATCGTTAATAACGATATTTAGGTAATAATAGTACAATGTTTTATATTTGTAAAACAATACAATGTGTATAATGTTGTATGTAGTGGGTTCAATAATAATAACAAAATCCATTCTAGTCGAATAAAAGCTATAAAAACACCTCTTCATAATGTCAATGTCAATAATTAGAGTTTTGAATGATTCACGGTGGTTTTGAAATATCGGGAGCTCACAAATAATACAAAAGGTAATCACGGTCTACATATATCCCGGTCAATATAAGTCTAATGTCAATAATGTCACAGAATTAATAATATAAAAGTTTCGAATTCCTTACTTGTTGTTTTTCGCAACGGTATTAAAAAACGTCGTTCGATACACGTGCGGAAATGTCATTCTTCGAAAGTATGTAAAGTATGACATACTTTCCGCACTAGCATCGAAATGTACTATTTCTGTTTTTTTTTCTTTTTTTTTAACTAAGGGTCCACTGCAATGGAACGAAAATTTTATTATTTTGCGCTACGATGCACGGTTTAGGAGATACAGCCTTATAAAGATTTTCTGTGTTTTTTTTTTAATATATTACTTAAGGGATTCTTAGTGGAATGAAAATTTGATCATTTTTGCGCTCCGTCGCACGGTTTAGGAGATACAACCCTATAAAGATTTTTTCTTTGTTTTTCTTTTTAGTTTTTCATTGTTTTTTCTGTATGTTACTTAGGGGTTTCTCAAAGGGGAACGAAAATTAGATTATTTTTGCGCTACAACGCACGGTTTAGGAGATACAGCCCTCTAAAAAAAAAATTTCTGTTTTTTTTTTCTTTTCTTTTTAAATGTTAATTAAGTTGAAAGAAAATTTTATTATTTTACTCTACGACCCACGGTTCAGAGATACAGCCTTATAAAGACTTTTTTGGTATTTTTTTTTAAAAATTACGACGCTCGGCTTAGGAGATACAGCCGTGTAGAGTTTTTTTTCTTATTGTGTTTCATTGTGTTTTTTGTATATTAAAAGTGTTTTTAAATGGGAACGAAAATTTTATTATTTTTGCGCTACGATGGACGGGTTAGGAGATACAGCCCTATATTTCTTTTTTTGTATATTTATATAATATAAAATTCAATAACCAAACTTCAACTTTATATGTAAGTAGATATATTTACCTAATATAAAAATTTCAAAATCTAACATAATTTAATAATAGCGTCGTAGCGTAAAATAATAAAATTTTCGTTCAACTTAATTAACATTTAAAAAGAAAAGAAAAAAAAACAAAAAATTTTTTAGAGGGCTGTATCTCCTAAACCGTGCGACGGAGCGCAAAAATAATCAAATTTTCGTTCCACTAAGAAACCCTTAATTAATATATTTAAAAAAAAACACAAAAAACCTTTTTAATTCTGTATCTCCTAAACCGTGTGCCGTAGCGCAAAATAATAAACATTTTCGTTCGCCTGCAGTGGACCCTTAATAAACATTAAAAAAAAAAACAAATAGAAAAAAAAAACAGAAAATGATATTTACAGGGCTTAAATAATCAAATTTTCGTTCCCTTAACAGAAGCCCTTAAGTAACATACAAAAAACACAATAAATAACATACATCATAAATATACACCATCGTCATAGTTACAATCACATTGTACAGTCAGCTGCAGAGAAAAGATACCACCCCTGTAAAGAAGTTTGTATGCAACGGTGCTAAGCGAATAGTATTGCTGACTGTACATCCTACCCAGTAGTCTTTAATTTACTGTACTACAAAAATAACTTTGTAATGCATACAATTATTATAGTAGACAAACTTAATTTTACGTACGAGTAAGTGCCATACGTTACTTTTTAGCTCTTCTGGCAAGGTCAAAGACCCGACCAAATGTTCAGGCTTATTTTTTTGTGACTATTTAGATACTTAACTTCAACCTGTAAAAATTACAGATTGCCTCACGAACTTTTTTGGAGCCCTAAAAAATCTTAAAAAATATAAGGGTTGATTTAGCCCCGCTACCCTGCAGCCAGACCTCCAGTGCTGAGTTAGGGTATGATAGGAGAAGTATCAGACAAATTTTCAGCTTGCCTCAAGGACCTACTCCAAAATGTCTACCAGCTCTCGGACCACTAAGTAACTACAAATAATTAGTCCACATAACAAACATTTTGTACTCATTTTGAAGTCATAATTACATTAATTTCACGTAATATCGGCATCTAATTTATGTGCACGGTAAACAAACTAATGAATGACAAGAAAAGTACGAAGTACTTACGAAGCTGAGCGGGAGGTGGGGCGACCGGGCGAGGTACCTATAGGTATAGATAGATACGAATGCTACGATAGGCTCCCGCGTGCCGCGCCGGCACCTTGACGGACCAGCGCGGCGTATGTATGAATTTCGCGCCTTTTTAAATAGATTTGGCTATAACAATGGAAGCTACACACAGAAATTTCTTACTTTTCATAATATGGTTGCATATATTATTTTATAGTATGAAACTTATCTTTATAGACTTTAATTCAATATTGGACCTTACAGGACAAAAAACGCATATTAAAATTTAAGCAGCAATCCTATTTTTCTAATTTTCGGCTTTGTCTATTAACTTAAGAATTTAGAGATATTATTGTGGATTTTTAAAACTTTAATTCAATATCGACAAAATAATAAGCTAATTTTAGTTTGACAAAGAAGCACGTTAAATTTTTTTCTAAAAATGTAACAGTTTAAAGAGTCATACATAATTTAAACGATGAAGCTTAAACTTTGCACTTTAATTCAATATTCAAAAAGCATCAATCAAAATATATAAATACCTAATTTATACCTAACGCTCGTTCTAACTTTTCCTCTTAAATTACAAATATGCTTAAAAACATGTCCCCTGCCATATAAGCATCACTTTTCCTTCTTTAGAATTATCATAACTTTAAGGTCAAAAATATGGTCCCACTATCGGTCTATTTCATACGAATACTCATCAATGCTATGTAACAGTTAGCTTTGGGTGGCTTACTCGTGGAAAAGAGACAGCAAGTGCGTATTATTTATAGCACACTAAACTAATAAATCTAAAAAGTGAACCGACGCGTTGCTCCGTTATTCACACCAATTCTCAGTGTTACAAATATTTTTGAATATTGATGCTCAGAAAAAAACTCTACATTTTTACAATGGGCGCATTTAATAGAAAGTGAAAAAACAGTCTATGAGCACTTACATTTTTTATGCTCGTTATTGAAATGTTCGATCAACGCGCTGTCGATACCCTATTTGGCCGAGAAATAATAATCAGATCGGATACAATTTGTTGTACATGCATCAGGTTGCGCAAGAGACTTTCACTGGGGACTCTTTGCTCTAACTTCAATTAGCATGAAACGTTTTCTGTTTTAGTCTAACGTTATTGTTGGTATGTACATGTACAGAACATAAGTAGGTCGTGTTATGCAAGTATTGGCGAATATTTGTCTCATAACGGACGAGTTTGAGGTCATGTTTTGGATATTACCCGTCTTAGCGCCACTTGCACCATCCCACTAACCCGGGGTTAACCGGTTAAACCGTTAACCAAGTGTCAAATTGTACTGCTAACCATGGAAATTCAGGTTTAACCGGTTAACCCCAAGTTAGTGAATGTTGCAAGTGGCCTTAAGACTGTAAGTGTGTACCTATGTTAAATATAATTTGTTTAATGAACTTGTCAGTCTGATAATACCAACAGTCCCTAAAATAAAAGTGCAATACCTAAAAATAATAAAACATTAATTTTAATTTTGTAATCTTCTTCATTGAACAGTACAAGTTATTGTTTTGGTTCAATCTCATTTACTAATCCATTCTCCCGAAAATATGATACACTGATAAATCTGAAACCGGATGCGGGCAGATAATACATATTTCTGCAAATAATATCTACGAAAGTCAATGCCATTCATTAACCGAAAGCTTCCACACTGCATCGCGATAGTCGCTCTATGATCTGCTTCAATCATTCGTTCATTCTTTAATTATTTTTTTCTCTATGAATATTTTTTGTCTGCGGTTACCTCCCGCGTAGCTTTTTAAATTGCCACGTAGATTACCAGGCACGTAAACAACTAATTGTAACGAACGCCGGGCAGCATTAGCTTTTTGTGGTAAAATTGGTGTTGATAAAGATGTATTTATGCAATTTAAATTGAGTATTATTGTACGTGGCGTCCATTATACGAATCATTTACTTAGCAGGTCCGTAATTTGTAAATTCTCACGTAAGTGTTTCCACAACTCAAACCACAGTTCACCTGATATTCTTATAAACTTTTTTCAAAGCAGCAGAATCTTTGCGTTTAAATATCTATGCGAGCTTATAAAGGACAATACACCATAGCGCTATAATTTAAACGTCTTTGTAACTACCGTACGATATTTTCAAGTCCGGCTGGAGGCTAGCAACAAACAAAGGCAATAAATAGCAGAGGAAGTATTCTTTGCGGAGCGCTTCGGGGCCTAATCAACCGTGGCGGTTCGCGGTCGCAAGTTTTTATTTCGATAAGACAGCAACAAATAGAATACAATAGATAGTTTGTTGAGAAAAACAATTCCATAATCGTAATATAATTGTTGATGTAATACGATGGTAAATATTTCAACGTTCTCACTAATGGTATATCAAAAACTCGTGTTGTATTTTAGTGTGAACGTGGAGATTTTTTCAAATTAGCTATTGTTATTATTAGCCTTTTTCTAAATATGACGACATCTAAACGATTATTTTTAATTTTTCAGACAAAAAAATCTTATCATATATGCATACCGATAGGAACAAATAAGTAATAGTACGTTATGATACAAGTGTGCTACGTTGGTCAATACACACGAGGCGATATTGTGCGCGCGAGCTGGAAGCGAGCGCGCAATAAGAAAGCCGGTGTGTGTAATTACCCATGCACACGCGTTTCACACGACGTTTTTCAAGACACTTGCGAGGAATAAAAAACAAAACTTATCAAATTTTAATTATTAAAACAGTACCTAAAAGTAAAATTTTTAATGGTGCATGGCTTCCACTTTTGACATCAAATAATTGCACCAAAGCATACTGGACTTGTAGTATTTTATTTATTCGCCAATTCATTCGCTAAAAACACGTTTTCCGAAACAAATTTGGGCGTTTTTGCTAGTTTTCCATTGTATAGAAGTTGTTTTTTTTTCTGGATGCGATCTCACTGCGCGCGCATGGCAAAGGCGCGAACAGAATCGACAAACAGCCAATATTAAAAAATAAAATAAAAACTAATATTTTCGTATTTAAATTCAAATTCAAATTCAAATGTTTTATTCGTGATAAACATAAAACTAAAATTACATACAAAAGTATACTAAAGCTATAGGAACTTATAAAATAGGTAGGAGTCGAAGTTTACCACGAAATGGACGAATTTAAGATGGACGGATGGATAGATTTCGATGGATTAAGACTAAATCGAAAAAATATGATTTTTATTCATTGACGTAATTTTCGAGAGAATGAGATAAAACTTCTGATCTTCTCAAATCGCTCTTAGTTGGTTTTAAAAAAATGTTAATATTACTCGGCCAAGAATGCTCCGTTTCTGTACATGTTATTAGCAATTGGTTACCTCCTTAACTCAGTCGGATTATCATACAACATTACACACAAGTGCTATAATATAATGAAAAAAGCACGCGTTTTATATGTAGGATTATGAGCCTAAAAGCTATTCAATAAGTTACACGTTACGAGCAAGTGTGTTGAAAATTTATATTATGATCCAATCTACCGTCGGACGGATTAACGATAATATTTAAAAGATTGTTTAGCTGGAAATCTCTCTTCCTCTTCTCGAAATTGCAATAAGTACAAATATAAATTACGATTAATGTAGCAATTTATTCCCAACAAATCCAATAATAATACCAAATACGGCTAATACCCGTTAGTTTCGGCAATTCTTGGTAGCACGAAGTCAACCGCAGCGAAGCACACTTCGGTGCACTGTCAGGTAAAGGACCCTTAATCGGATCACTCGTATTTGAGACATTTATTTTGCTATTAGGTATTAAAAAAGATTAAAAGAGCAAATCTATTTTATATTAATAAAACCGTTTTATTAAAAAATAATTTTTAATACAGTTGCTCAAAAAGTGCTACTTTACGTAGCTGTTTAGCGTGCGGAAAGTTGGTTTTCGCGAACTAGTGCTTTTTACTTTTCCAATTTTTTTATATTTATTCTTGTTCCAATTCATGACTACTTATTGATGAGTGATATTAGTTTCCTTTAAACGTCGTAATCAACATAAAAACCTACTGTTAATGTAAGAATACGAAAAATATACATATTTCATATTTTATTACTTACCTCTTCATCATTATAACACGTCTTTTTTTATATTGAATATTGAAAAACCGTTCTTAATAAGTTGTCTGAATGGAACGGAACGCCTGTCAAAGAAGAGGCGTTTTTTTCTTTCTGCTTTAAGTTTCCAAAGGCAACATTCGATATTGTTTTTATAAATGTACGATACACAAATAATCGTAATTAACGATATTTGGGTAATAATAGTACAATGTTTTATATTTACAATTGTTTCTGTCTTATAGAACATGCATTATATAAAAAAAAAACTTTCATTGAAGTGGGTTCAATAATAATAATACCCAGCTAAAAAAACACCTCTTCATAATGTCAATGTCAATGATGTTACAGAATTAATAATATAAAAGTTCCGAATTCCTTACTTGTCGTTTTTCTTATTTTTTCGCAACTGTATTAAAAAACGACGTTCGATACACGTGCGGAAATGTCATTCTTCACTCGTCCCGAGTCTTGCCACTCGCCAGATATTCGTGAAGTAATGACATACTTTCCGCACTAGCATCGAAATGTACTATTCTGCTATTAGATAGTCTGAGCCGAATAAAGCTCATAGGAAACTTTAATCAATGAATTAGATTTTTACAGCACAGGTTTACCTGGCACCGAATTCTAGTTATAACGCTTATTCAATCATACCTATATATGTATTAATGTTTTGCCAATCAGTCGTAAAGTCATATTGTTTTGATGTAGGGTAAAGAGTACTGTTCTTGTTCGCTAATAACGTATGTCCCACATTTATATATTTTGGGTACGCATGTATGATGTTGGTGTGATGATGTGGTATAAGAATCAATAGTTATTTTTTCACAATAGAAAGTTTAAAGCTAAATTAAGACTCCGTTTCGCAGAACGATTTACTTTAAAATTTAGGGCCGGTTTTAATGTTTGAGTTTTTCATATTAATAATATTTTTAATATAAAAACGTACATTGGATTTTAGGTAATTAATAAGATTTTACTGGGGCCCGTTTCTCAAAAGCTTGTAGCTTGTAATACAAGTAGAAGTCCCTTTCTAACAAAAGCTGTCAAAAAGTGACATACGCTTGTATTACAAGTTACAAGCTTTTGAGAAACGTGCCCCTGGTAGTTATAACACTATTAGCATAGTTTAATTACTAATACATATGTAGTTAAAAACGAACATCGTTTACAACAAAACATAAAAATTGTCCGATTCCCATCGAATAGAAAGCTGTATAACTAACTAGTCCGCCATAACTTTTACTCTTATCTATATCATCGACGGTTATATAAAGATGTAATTAACGTAGGTGTACCGGTAAACGATGAACTGCCTATCGTTAGCTTAAGACTGCTAACTGAATCGATGTTACGCAATATGAATGATGATACCTTCAGCTGCAACGCCCATATAGTACAGACAAACGAAAAAAATACAGTAATGTAATGTAATAACATTAAGTTCTTTCCTTTGGCAGTCGGGTAAAAAAACTTGAAGGGAAACTTACTCTATGATAAATGAAATGAATTCAAACACAAATCGTATTTCGTACTATCATCTTACTAGTAATCTAAGTAATAAAAAAAATTAAACACTCTTTTGGTATGTTGATTCCTTCCGCCGAGTCAGAATTCGCTCTCCGAGAGCATATAATCAAATCATCAACTTTTTTGCATTGATCATTTTTTTAGATCGTTACCGGCAAATTTAAAGGCATGATATGCCGACGCATGAATGTTTATTTGTACTTATTACGCAACATAGGCATATATTTTATGAACTCCAGTGTGAATATATACAATGAACCATTTGAACACCTCTGACACCCACTAGATAACGATCTTCTTTCGTAACGTTTGACAAAGAATGTTCTTATCTTGTTACTTAATAACATCTAACAGGATGTCAGGGACGATGTTAACACACAAATTAGATAAAAATCGAATTTGTCTGGATAAAAATCCAGGACTGATAGAAGAAATGGTAAAGTACGAGTGACTATAATATATCAAAAAAAGCTTTAGTTCTTAAAAACATTATTAGACAAACTGTAGTAGCTATAAACAGTTTAAAGTTTTAAAATTGCTATGGATCGTTAGTTAAGTATTTATCAATTTAAAATAATAAAGAACAGCTGGCAGGCTAATCGAAAGTATGTAATAAAAATAGCGTGTCGCTTATTAGTTTACGTGCATAGTCTAAGATTTCACGATAGCCCACCCACCTTCTAATGATTATATGCAAGTTAAAGTTTTGTCTTTAGGACCGTATGATTTTGGACTGATGACAAATTATATCATAAAAACTCGGTTTAAAAATATGATATTCGCGCATTATGCATTATGATATTCGTGCATATGTCGATATTGATTTTATGTCTACTAAGCACATAGCCAATATTAACAAAAAGGTAACATAGGTAATATTTGTTACAAGCGTTCTTATAACAAGCGACAGTATTATAAATACCGATAATGCGTTACGCTTTATCGATCGGAACAAGTCGGAGGCAACCCATCAATATCTCGGCCCGGGGGCATCCGATATATCAGCCGATACAATCGGCTGGTGTCGCCCGCAACTAAATGCGGCAATTACCCTGTAATATACACACGACGGAAAAATATCCTGAAAAGGTTAGGCAGCATTCGCTTCGTGATCTTTGCGTCCGGATTTGAAAAGCGAATGGGCGATTTTGAGGGACAGGGAATGTGTCAAACCCTTTGCGCCTAACGTTAAGAAAACATATTAATTTTCAAAGTATTTACTACAATTATTTCCGAATACCCCGATACCGATACGTCAATTTATTGGTGTGGTTGTTTATACTTTTCTGCTCTTTAAATTTTGCTTTATCGTTTAATTTTATAGTGTTACTCATTAAAACTCATTATAAAGTGTTATGTACCTATATATATATATATATATATATATATATATATATATATATATATATATATACGTATATATATATACGACTCATTTTTAACTACCGGACAAAGAGCCCAGAATGTCAATGTATAAAAAAAATACGAATTTTCCAGCCTGGACAGTAATTATAAATGATTAAATCGCTTATTCCCAAATGTACGAATAATTAGTCAGACCGCAAGATTTATAAGTACACGCTGATAATAAAATTAACAGTTTATTTCATGATATTAATGAGGCACTTAATTTACTCAATTAAATTACTTAATTAAACAGTAAGTATCAATAAAATCTCTTAACAAAAATACAATCTGCTAATAACTTTATTGGTATCGAAAGAATGTCCATACGACCCACGTACAATCGCCATCAGATATATCTGAACACGCACTCTAACGCCTTGAAAATAGAGGCGTGTTCAGATATTTGTGCGCACCTTGGCCGCTCCGATATATCTGATGGCGACTGTACAAAACTATTTCTTTGTTATTTTTGTGTCATATACATATAGCCACGTTAGAATACTTACAATCAAATCTTAATGGAGTATACCTTGTATACATGGTGAACATTTTAGACTCAAGCTATTTTGTATTTGTATACATATCACTACACCTTATAAAACAAAGTCCCCCGCCGCGTCTGTCTGTCTGCATGTCTGTATGTTAGCGATAAGCTCAAAAACTACTACACGGATTTTCATGCGGTTTTCTTTTCTCAATAGAGTGATTCGTGAGGAAGGTTTAGGTGTATAATTTGTTAAGGTTTTGTGTAACTCGTGCGAAGCCGGGGCGGGTCGCTAGTTATTTAAAAAAAATCTACATATTTCATGTAACACCAACAAAAGATTTTACTTCATCTAAAAATTTTACTTGTCAAAATAATACTTACACAGGTGACATATTTAATAAAACGACCAAAGCCTCTACCTATTGCCTCTTTTTCAAAAAATATTTTGGCCGGGGAAAAAAATATGTTCTAAGTATATTCTCAACAGATTGATTTGATCAAAGCAACTGGTAACACATTGAACGCGGGTCTACAAAGTTAATGACAATATTAAATTTCATTTAAAAGAAAACAAATAAAAAACATTATGCGCAATACCTACCGACACGTAAAAGTGGTCAATTCGGTGTTTGAAAAAAAGCAAATATACAATTATTGTGTGTCATAACTTTTTTCTCATCCTGTACATTATACTAGTATAAATGAAGATTGAGTTTTTTGTCGGACCATTTTGGTTTGCTCTATCGAAATCGAAATAGTAATAATCATGAGCGATCCGAAGTGATTACATAATCATATTAGCCTTTCTCCGGCCGTTGACCGGCCAAGGCCACTTAACGGGTAATTAAACGAATTTCTATTAATTTAAACATTGATTTTTACTTTAGATAGGTTGGTGTACAATCACAAATGTATCCTTGTATGAATATGGATCTATTTACGAGTATTAATCTTTAAAACATTGCTAAACAATAAGTTAAATTCTTATGGGAACCTACTATCGCTCCAATATAATTACGATACAATTCTCAGCTCTTTTCTTTTCAGCTCTATGCGACTTGATGAAAAACTGCGAGCACATTCGAAACACTAAATCAGCTTTATGCATAAAAACAGTTCATTAATCCCATATATTTTTGTCATATACTTTCATACCTTGGCTTTGCCCAAGCCCTTTTACTAACTAAACATAATTCTAACACATCACACAAAAACTCCGTCATTTCTCCAAACACTCAAGTCAGTGAAGCAATTCAATCGACTAACCGCGACGCTGTTTACGCCGGCTGCGTTTTTGCCGGTGACGTAACTACGTCATGCCGCATCAGCGGTCATTATCACATAGAACTGCCTTCAAGGCAATCGGAACATGACTATCTAAGTAGACTTAATGATGGAATTAGTGGAGATGATTTGGGAATAATGGAAAGGATGGACGCGAAACGCGGACGTTGCCCGGACAGTTGCGTTATTTTGGATGGGTAAATATTATTAATTAATGCACGATCTTTAAGCTGGAAGAAGACCTTAAGAGGACTTTTTATTAGAGTTTTTTTTTTGTTAATATATTTCTATAAATGTTATCTATCCCTTAATATCTATAAATGTTTCCATATTTTAAAACCTGAAATCACCCCTGAATTTATTTTGGTTATAAGCCGGTATCGGCAGTTTTTCCTCATTAACTCGGTTAAATTATTGAAAAGTTATCTTGAATAGTAATAAAAACTGCGGCACTCCATGTGTTATGACATGTTAATAGCTAAATAAATTTACTGGCTTGTATCAATAATGCAGCGTGAGCGTGGAAATCAAATAAAACACCGAAACATACAAAGTCAAATCACCAATCATTACATAATGCTTTCTTCACACAACATTTACTAAGCAGTTAAAGATTCAACGGAGCTTTCCTGCAAAGGCGGAGAAATCGCCCACGCCGCACACGCGCAGTTTCTTCGGATTTCTATGCAATTGTTGCATTTAACACCTGTCACCTGTCAAACTTGCATATTCATGACAGCCGGTGCACATTTATGCCCCTTATTGAACCTAGTTTCACTAAAGACAAAGTTTCGATGTACCAAAATACTTTAAGTAAAAAAGATCACTTAGTGAGGTCTTAGTTCAGTACCACATTAAATTGCGTGTTGCTTTGAACTTCACTATTCCCATTTATATAATACTACTTATTGTTATTGAAAATCACCCAGTTAGTTCAGTAACAAAATTTGTGTATAATATAAATATGGTGGAATGCTTGCCAATGTGGCGAACTAGAGCAAACTTTTTAATTCAAATGCGAGGACTTAATGAAGTGAACAGTTATTAATTTACTAGTTTCTGATTTCACCTCATTGGCCGATTTGATTAGCGTACGAAATTGTAATTTGCAATCAGGCTGTCATAGTGTTCACCGTTAACTAGCAAAATAGACCCGGAAGGATGCGGTAGCGTCGTCTACCGCACGCGTCGGGTTAAAACAAGCTGAATAGACGATGGTCTTAAATATCTATAAGTTGCACGTGCTGATAATTTAAATAAGCAATCACAGTTTATGTTCACATCAGCGCCATTTTAACTTTTTATCAAGATCTTATTCAGAAATATATTTTAAATTTTTGCACTACCTATGTAAAATGTGTTATTTTTAACAGCGGTGAGTGAGTCGTTGAGCGTTTCTGTCCCCGTCTTCAAATGTTAAAATATGAAATTGCAGGGAATAATAACTTGCAAGAAAAGAGATCCAAACGTTTGGATGCGTAGCTGTCGAAATTGCATCTAGGTGTCATTGAACATTTATTTTCGTTTGTTTGTCATTTTTCCCTGTCCAGCCTAAACAATACCTTAAAACAAGTTTGGGAACAATTTAAATTATTTTTTTAAATATTTTGATTTGTGTTTTTTAAGTAGTCACACTACTATATATAAATTAAAAACTCACCACCACCACTCACCACTGGAGGGCTTCGTCACTTTTTCTTTAATATATGACATTTATTGCAGTTTTTAATACCTTAATATTTGAAATCTTTCTCTCCATTCAGGAATCCTTCAGCGATTTCAGCCTTCTTCCTACGCTAGTCCGCATTCATTCCTGCAGCGCATCTGCTGTCTAATTTTATTAATATTAATGACATAAAAAGTAAAAACCTTGTTGTCCTTTACGTTAACATGATAAACGAGTAGGACAACGATGTCGAACGATTACGATTTGTACGCGACTGAGTCCGAATCAAGAGGTTGTTCCCGGCCGGTTGAACGAGCCCAGGCTTTGAATTTTTATTGCTTACAGAGCCTGAGTGAGTCAGACATACGGGCATATCTGCGTAACTTTGACATCGAGATCCGTAACATCTATGCGTAATCAGAGAACTCAGTTATACTGGCCCGCCTGAGCGCTCGACTCGGTGAGCTACAGGAATGAAACCCAAGAGATGCAAGAATGCAGGGCCAGCAAGTGGTTCGCTTTCGAAATGGCTCGGTACTTCGCGTTTTGTTCGTTTTATTAAGATACTCATTAATATCCGAATACAATCTGCATTATATTGTCAATTGAGCCGATGGATGTCCTGCGAGAGTTACACTGTATGTTATCTGTTTGACGGATTGCTAGATGTAAAGTGTGTTTAATCTCATGTCGGCGACATGTAAGAAATGCATGTCGCAGATGCTCAATGAAATTGCATATGATTGGACATTTTTTCCGTTTTGTGCGGCGGTGTTTAATTTAATTCTAGTTTTTTTTTATTACCTACTGTGAAATCGTGATTTTTCCTGAGTATAAATTAATATTTATTTAGTCTTATACTATAAGAATATTTTATTTCCGTGTGAAGATTTATGCTAGAAACCTTCATATTGCAATACGGAAATAAAATATTCAAATTTTCAAAAAAAAAGTAACATCTTTAAGTGCTTAAAAAATACCACCACTAGTTCTACTGGTTTAAACATTTGCTGCATTTTTTCTATTTTGCATACAAGTATAACACAACAGGTGTGACGGCACCGGTTGTAAAGGCAGGTTGCAGGTTGTTTGATAAGAACCGGCAAGAGTTTGTGCTATTAATCTGTCCGTATATTATATAGGCATTGAATGCAAATCTTAAATTGAATCGCTGCTTGCACTATGCGCATTTGTTTAATGATCATATTTATACAATTTATGTTACAAATTACCTATCTAGGCTTCTAATTAATGGCAAATATGGCTCTTACATGTATTTGCAATAAAATCACATAAAGAATACAGTCATAATATAACAATCTTTGATTATTGATTTTTCCTCGTCCTTCAAGTCAGTCGGAAATGAGTTTTTTTTTTGTTGAAACGCATCCTATTTCAATAACTTCCTGGAAACTGGGCAATTTGAATTAATGAACAGGTATTTCCAGATCCATCCTGCCTCAGCGTGGCTGGTTATAATTGTTACATTTAAATATTGGACTTCTCACGCCTATTTACTTAAACAATAAACTAAATGTAGATATAATATAGCCAAAATTTCTTAACATGTAAATGTCAGTGACTGTGGATTTAAATAATAAATAAATATTAGAGGACATCTTACACAGATTAACCTAGCCCCAAACTAAGCAAAGCTTGTACTATGGGCGCTAGGCGACGATATACATACTAATATAGATAAATACATACTTATATACATAGCAAACACCCTAACTCAGGAACAAGTATTTGTGTTCATCGCACAAATAAATGCCCTTATCGGGATTCGAACCTAGGACCATCGGCTTCACATGCAGGGTCACTACCCACTAGGCCAAACCGGTCGTAATTTTTTTTTTAAATAAACGACTTTCTCACTAAGTGCGCCTTGTTTCTCAGATTATACCAATCAAATCAATTATGTAAGTTCAGTAATCATACAGAATTGTCTAAAAGATAATATACATTTACAAACTCACCTCTAGAATTTGACGACACTCAACAATTTTCTACTTAAAAAGTCACACTGATAAGTTCATAAACAACACGAAAAATCCAAAAGAACTGGCACTATCACAACCTTTTAATATTTAACTATGTTCAGTTAAATAAAAAAAGTTCGTTTTAAATTTCGAACGTTCGAACGTTGAGCGCGCCTGAACGCTCTCACCGCGCGCTAGCTCGCCGAGGACTGAGGTACGTACACGAGGCCGCATACTATCTCTTTCGACAACTTAAGGTCCATGATAACGCTTAAGTCATCCTTTTGGTCCTTTTTGTAAGAGCTTAACTATGAATTTATAAGCTATGTTGGTTAAAAGAATGCGATAAAGCGATAAGAGACAATACTGATTCATATCGCGCGGTGAAGTTAATATTAATTTAATTTCAAGGAATTTTCTAGGGTCTAGTTTGCATGGGACGGCGACACTTACTTTATGAAGGACCTTTTTTACATTAAACCCAAATATTATATATGTATATAAAATAGGTAATGCAAGTCGGTTATAACCGTAACCGAAATAATCGGATTTTGACAAAATTTCATAACCAATTATTGGAAACTAGAATTACCGAAACCGGTTACGGTTATTTTCGGTCATTTATTTATGACTTAAATTCTATGAAATTATTTTCTCTTGACTACAAAATCCTGCCTATTTATGGCCGTGACGCCTGTAACTATAATTTTTAGGGTTCCGTACCCAAAGGGTAAAAACGGGACCCTATTACCAAGACTCCGCTGTCCATCTGTCCGTCCGTCTGTCCGTCTGTCTGTCACCAGGCTGTATCTCATGAACCGTGATAGCTAGACAGCTAGACAGACAGACAATTTTGACAGATGATGTATTTCTGTTACCGCTATAACAACAAATACTAAAAAGTACGGAACCCTCGGTGCGTGAGTCCGACTCGCACTTGGCCGGTTTTTTGTCATTCATGAACTTTAATTACGAAAAGAAAAATTATTTATTAAACGAAATTACACATAAATACATTAACAGTAAACTATAAATAAACTTAAAAATAATATTATTATAAACTACAAATAAACTTAAAGTAAGGCTTTATAAAATATACCAAATTTACTTCCCTTTTTTAGTTTTATGTAGTATTACTGTTTGTTAGTTTTAAATATAATAGTCCTTACTTATTTGAAATAATTTATATGCAATAAATAAATCCTAGGTTCCCTTAAGTTCCCTTATCTGAAATATTTTGATTGAATATTGTATCACGTTCAAGGGCATATTTTCACTTTTGCAGTATTTTGTGTGTTTTATCAAAATACGAAGACTTATATTCGTATTTTTTTTAATGACTTCGTAAGTTTATCAGTTTTCGTCGAAACTTACCGTAACCGATTATAAACGAT
The DNA here is from genome assembly GCF_947568885.1 of Cydia strobilella. Taxonomy (NCBI): domain Eukaryota; kingdom Metazoa; phylum Arthropoda; class Insecta; order Lepidoptera; family Tortricidae; genus Cydia; species Cydia strobilella. Next base: position 8,883,913 of record NC_086052.1, read on the forward strand.
TAGGCGGTTATTTTTCAGGCATAACCGTAACCGACACCGGTTTCCGAAACCGAATTTCTCATATAGTTACTGTCGTCCTTGAATGTTATTGTAAAAACGAAACCCACGCCAGCGACACTGCCGACACTTGTCTCAGCCAAAATTCCTGACCAGTCCAAAATGCAGTAAAAATGCAAGTAACCTTTCCTTTTGTTGCATTTCTCTTTCAGGTGGTTAAACAGGTTTCTCCGGAACTGATCATTATTTTGGGCCGCATGCTGAGAACATCATCGCGTTCTACTCGAAAGTAGACAGTGTTATGGAATAAGTGATCAAGCGACAATCAGTTGAAACCGAGAAAATGAGCTGGAAAGATTTGAAATTTGAATTGTAAGTGAATTTTTAAAGTAAAAAGTTAATTTTTTTACTGTGAACCTGTAAAAGTGTTTTTAAATTGTATATCAGTAAAAAAAACACTACCTATATACCTTTTAAGGTTTTGAAATTATTAGCGTTTTTCCGCCTAATTTTTTTTTTTGCACTAAATCTTCGATGAGGTTATTTAGTAGTAACGTACTATGCGACATATTGTCGCTTGATACTTTAATGCAGATTTGTTTGAGGTGCGGAAGCGAAAGATAGTGCGATAAGAGATAATGTTATAATGAATTAAACGACACATGTGGAGGCGGTTAAGTGGATATTGCGTTTATAAATCTTTGAAACTAAAAGAATTAACGACAGATTTTAGGCTTTTAATTGGTACTTTTGTTGCAATTTTAAATGTGTGTTTATTATAATTCGTAAAAGTAACTTTGGCGCTTAATTCTTTTTTACGTAACGAGTATAACATATTTTGATATGTCGCTTGATATAATAATAAGTCGCCCCTTATAATAAGTCGAAATATAAACATGATTTTTGATCACAGAAATAGTCGAGCACATAGATTTTTATACCCAGATTCGGCCTGCATTATTTTTTTTTTATTTTGTCACTTACTTCGTTGTTCCATAACGCAGTCCAAACTCTAAGTGATTTCGTGTATTTTGTTTTAAACTGGTAAGATTTATAGGAGTTTTTTCCGCAAAAGTAATTGTTATGATGGAATAAAACAATTGTTCAGAAGCGGCGATACAACCACGAGAAATTTTTGTAATCATGTATTACTTTTTGCGATTTATTTTTGCGGTTTGCTAACGATAAAATTAATCATACATATCTCACCTCTGTAATCTGCAGGGCGATTCTTAAGATCTGAGCTTTTTTGTGTAATATTACACGTAATGCAGCGACCAAAAGAACAGTTAGCAAAACATTGGGTGGTCAAAATGGAAAAAGCGCTCTTATGATATACGTAATAGAGCATTTTCCAGTTACTCCTGATGCCTCGCCTGGTCTGGTTGGAGACTGTACGGAGACCTTTATGATTGCGGCCACTTGGACGATTGATACAATCATGGCTAAAACTAAATGGTACTTAATAAACGACGCACCGCAAAAGCTCTAAGTTTAAGTTTTTATCGGGAGCTTTAAGCTTGGCGGTGAGTTATAAAGTGGCTTCTAAATATAAACGGCCTATCTCAAACCCGACACGCCATTGGCAGGTGCTGGATGCATCTTGTTCTAGGGTTCTGTGGCGACTGACCTAGGATTATGAAACTATTGTATCAAAACATTGTGCTCTTCTTCCACTAATTTGAAACATTTTATGACACTGACAAATAGCCGTTCATTTCAGAAACTTACCATCCAAGAAATGAACAACGAACTTTCATAGTCGATATTCTGGTTTACTATTTAGTAGCTGCATTCTAAATTCTGTGAGTCGCGCATGTCCACCCTATTCCAAGTCAAAGATTGGCGTCGACGCTGCAAAAACTAAAGTCACCGTACCGATTGTTGCTGCACTCCAGAACCAGAATTAAGAGTAAGTCGTATAATTAGGTACACTTTTATTCTTGCAATTTTTTTTATAAAGCCAAGCAAGTTTACTGACAGCAACATACATAGTTACATGTTTAGTTGATATACACCACAATTTTAAACTAAAACATTACTATAAAATCGGATAAAGCGGGACCCTCATGTAAACAAGATGGTTTAACTTGTCCATGCTTTTTACCTCCACATCCATTTTTGTCGTTTTCTCAAAGGAGACAATTTTATAATTAAAGCCCGCATTCATCGCTTCTCGGGAATTCGCCAACCGCGGCTGATATCTGTATCTTTAATGTACAGTTTACACTGGCGGGCAAAGTACTTGGCGATATTGCCGTGTTCTGAATTAACAACATTTTAGTAATTAACTACTTATACCCTGACACCAGTTGATGTAAACTCGAAAAAATACTTGTTTTTAGATTAGAGTACAATTTGTACGAAAATTATTTATAGTTCAGGAGAAAATAAACCTTTACAATATAATAAATTCCTAGACATCTTCAATTATCTAATTTCATTGTACTTGAATATATTTCCAGCTAGTCCAAATTGTCATAATATAAGTACACAAAAGAAAGTAATAGTAGTAGTAGTTGTTGTCTTCCAATTAATTCATAAGTCGATGCCATTAAATAAATAAATAAATATTATAGGGACATTCTTACACAAATTGACTAAGTCCCACTGTAAACGGTAGGCTTATGTTGTGGGTACTCAAACAACGATATATATAATATACAAATACTTAAATACATGAAAACGTCCATGACTCAGGAACACATATCTGTGCAAATATAAATGCCCTTACTGGGATTCGAACCCAGGACCATCGGCTTCATAGGCACGGTCACTGCCCACTAGGCCGGACCAGTCGTCATTATTTCATTTCATTTATTTATTTATTTTTCATTCAATAAGCACAATTATTTAAATATAGATACATACCGATTTACACAAGTTTAGTGCTTATCAAAGCATGTTATAATTTGTTTGCTTATGGGAGTAGAAATACATAAATAACCTTTGAATATCCACTTTTTTTTGAGAACAGCGTATCTGACGCAGAACAAAAAAAAAACAACATTTAACTAGTGTGAACCACGCTTTTATACTGCGATTATGATATATTTTAAAATGAGGGCGTTTTAACGAAGTGATGTTATCGAGTTTTTTTTTCTTTATATTATTAAACTGTGCAGTTTATAGTCTGGTATATATTTTTTAAAGATTGTTTGTGTTTAAGTATACCTATTAAATATGAGAAAATGTTGTTAATCAGATTTTTTATGAAATGTAATTACTCGCATTGTTAATACCGAATAAGGGTAAATACGTTTACATGCTTTGTATTATTTTTACATCTTGTATATTAAATTAATTTCTTTGCTTCAGCAAGAAAAATGACCACTATTTTATTATTAATGCTATGATTTTGATATTGAGAGCCATTCTGTATATTTATTTGATTCAAACAATAGGTCTCATAGTAAGTACTGCCATGAGATGGCGACAAATGCATGGCCTTGTCAAGTTTATCACTCTGAATAGAAGTTGGTTTTAAACAACTACATTCGGCAATAAAATGAATAACCGAACAATAAAAAAATGGATTGCTCGGTTCAAACAACAAAAATACATAATGTTCGGTAGAGTTTACGTAAGACTAAGTGGTTTCAAATGTAATTTATGAAATGTTAATGAGACAATAACTTTAACTTTAGAACTTTGGATCACGCAACAGTTACATTATTGTAAAATTAAATTGCGCTAGTAACTTTAAAATCACGGTAGCATATTTAGAGAAGTCAATTATTAAGGTTACGGTGAGATATTAAGCGATTGTTACTTTTTAGGGTTCCATACCCAAAGGGATGAAATGGGACCCTATTACTAAGACTCCACTGTCTTGCTGCCTGTCTGTCCGTCTGTCACCAGGCTGTATCTCGTGAACCGTTATAGCTAGACAGTTGAAATTTTCGCAGATGATGTATTTATGTTGCTGCTATAAAAACAAATACTAAAAACAGAATAAAATAAATATTTTAGTGGGGCTCCCATACAAAAAACGTGATTTTTTTGCCGTTTTTTGCGTAATGGTACGGAAGGTTCCGTACCATTACGTCACTAAAATATTTATTTTATTCTGTTTTTAGTATTTGTTGTTATAGCAGCAACAGAAATACATCATCTGCGGAACCTTCCGTACCATTACGCAAAAAACGGCAAAAAAATCACGTTTGTTGTATGGGAGCCCCACTACAATATTTATTTTATTCTGTTTTTAGTATTTGTTGTTATAGCAGCAACAGAAATACATCATCTGCGAAAATTTCAACTGTCTAGCTATCAAGGTTAACGAGATCTTCGTGCGCGAGTCCGACTCGCACCTGGCCGGTTTTTTAGTAAGCTGAAGCCTAGCGGCTCAGCTGTGCGAATTTTAAACAAAAAGCCGTAGGCTAGAATCCTGACTCATGAGAGCTTTTCGTGAGTGTAAAAAATATCTACGAAAAATTATTTGATGCTTATCTCAAGAAATGTGTATTAGTATGATAACATTTAAATTAATTGCATTATTTTCATACTCTTACCAGAATGGAAATTAATGAATGAACACTTTATTGTATTGTGTGTCTTTGGCGTACGTGTTGCCATTATTTTTAGATTAAGCCAGGTCCCCACAGAAAACCAGCGCCACGGTTTGCCGCGGCACTATGCTGAGTGGGGATCCTTTTTGGCGTCCAAATGTTTTTTTGTCTGCATGCTTTTCTTTTTGTTGTGGCGTCAAATAAATGTATTTTCTTGCTTTCTTTCTTGTACAAAATAAGGTTAGGTAGATACTAGGTACAAAATAATCTGATAATTTAATTCAATCAGCTCAGCAAACTTGAAGAAAGAAAGGCGATATCAAAGGAAAGCAGCGTGACAGTTTCCACACATCGGGGTCGTCCATTGTCGGCTTTGTCTTCGCTTAATTGTACGATGCATTCAATTGGCACTAACCCTGAATAGCTTTGAGAATTTGTGAGAAATTTGAAATTTTGAATATTGCGGTATTACGAAGCAGATCCTATTAAGTCATATAAATTAACTCATTTTGTAACTAAGACATGTACTAAAAAAATTAAAAAATTAAAGCTATCGTTTTTACTCGATTACGATCATGTTCATGGGCTTCATAGAAATATTTTTTTGAGACACAACAACAACGACGTTGATGTGTCTCTTTTATAATACTTTTTTTATATAACTCTATAAAAGAAACACATCAACGTCGTTGTTGATGAAATATACTTACTGAGAATATGTATACCCGCAGTGCAGTGCGCAGTCAAACAACAAATTCATGCTAACGCCAAGGAGCTGCCATGGCTACGAATAATACCATCATACTCGTAGCACAGCGCGTTTATGTCTTTCCTGAGCCAGACTGTCACAGCACAGTGCGCTATCAATTGACATACTTACCTGCCTATTATTTAATGTGTACTGGTTTGTTAGTGTATTTATTATATAGGTAGGTACCTATTTCAATAGAAAAAAATTTTGAATGTAATATGTACATATTATAAAATAATCTGTAGTAATGTGTGATTGTAGTGATTGACAAGCAGAAAAAATAAAATAACATAGAACCAACAATTATTTTATACTTAAATATCTTAGCCATTAATCCAGAAAGACAGGCTTTTATGGATGTTTTAATGAACAATATATAGATGATTGAAGTCCAAAGTTTTAATTTACTTTAAACAATGAAATTAATGACCGTCGGTATTTTAAATATAAAGCAGTTGAGCAATTTTACATGTGAGCCTACGGACGTGCAGATTGTTATTAATCATTCGTTTTGCTATAAAATTCGACTAAGGTTATAATAAAATTTTCATTTTGATAACTATTTTATTCCACACAGCATATCACATATTTTTCGCCTTTATTCCAATAACCAAAGTCACAGAACAATCCCTATACCAAGTCCTCAGTATATAACTATATGTACATTAACCTACAGTAATATATGACCTGCAGCTGATCGGCCAAACAGTAATAAAATAAATAACACAATTAATGATGCGATAAACAAGAAGTCTGCTCTATCTTTCAGATTCTTTTTCCCAATGGACGCTACTGTAATGACAATGTTAGACGTTCGTATTATCAGATTCAATTCTTGCCAATACCACATTCTCATATAACAAATATAACATGCCTCGGTCCTAGGGTCCTGTATTGTATTACTCAGCATTCTAGATATGAAGCTACATACGTGATTGCTGATCGACCGAGCCGCGATAAATAACGCAGCTAATGACTGCTACCCGGCGAGCTATCGATCCTGTGGCCAGAGATTTATACCCGCTTATGATAGTAAATTATGTTGCTACCTTGCTGTGGGTGTTAGATAGCTAACTGGCTGGAAATGCTACAGCTTTTATACCAATCAATAAGGATATAGTATTATAAGTAGGTATTTATTATTTAAGTGTGATGACCTGATAAGCTTTTCAAACTTTTTTAATGGTGAAAGGCCCAGAAATTGTACATACAAATTTTGTCAACGTTACATTACCGTTTTATCGATTCGATCGATAAGGAGTAAAGTTGACGATGTCCTTTATGACTCTGTGTTCAATAACAAAAATCAATTCAGCTAGGAAAACGAGTGCGGGCAAGGCCAAGGTATATTCGTATTGTAAATATTTATAAACACAATTCCAGATTTACCTTAATTAATGACATATTACCTTGATTATCTTCGTTGATCGGACTATTTTTTAATCGATTTATATACGAGCGCAATCAGTTTTTATGTTTGAATATTAATTTCCATTTTATGACTTACTTTCATGCTACTCTTTTATCCCATAAAACCTTGAGTAGCGGGTACTATGTTTAAACATACAAAGTATACAAATATGCATACTATGTCGTATTTTTACAAGTTATAATTATATAACATGGTTACAACTCAGGAAATCTGGGTTATAGACGAAACAATGAGTTTATAGTCGTAGAGACGCGTGAATGTCTCGTAGCTTTATACCATTATAGTGCTCTTGTTGGTCGAAATAGTCGACATGCGTCGTTTGAGTAATAAAGTTTGTGTAGAGTTCTTCATAAGGAAGTTGCTAGTAGACACCCTTCGTCGTAACCTTAGAACACTTTAGAAGTTTTCACATAACTTTGTATGGCAACGTTCAAAATTGTTCATACGGCGTCTTTGCGGGAAAGCCGTCTAACAGTGTAAACGATTTTGAAAGTAGCAATACAAAGTTTGCTGTCACTACGGTATTCGATAAAATCCGGTAGGTATACGGTATACGGGAAAGACTAACACCGTGTGAACTTAGCCTTAAGAGGTATCTATAATCTATATGTTTTGCTACTTAGTTCACGAAATAACTTGTTACAATGATTTATTCATTAATTAATTAATTTATATGAATGATTTATTCATTAATTTATTAATTATATGAATGATTTATTGATTAATTTATTTATTATCGCCGATAGACCCGATAGTTCCATCCTGTGTGCATGGGTCAAAACTATTAAGTAAAACATATCGACATTTGTTATGCTTGTATCTGTTGCTCTTTCGACATGAAATCATTATTTAAATGAATTAAAATTTAAAAAAATGGTCAATTTTTGATATTCTAATTCTTATTCTAGTCTATATTATTTTGAGTCTGACATATTATTAGTATATTCATTATTTAAATTTATTGGATTGTGATTTCATTGTTGAAAGTTTTGTTTTTATTTTTAATGTATTTTCTAACACATAGCTATAACGATGGTACTAACAATATTGTATGGAATTTTGAACGTTCCGAAATAAAGATATTTTATTTTCTTTATTTTATTTATTTATTAATTACTAACAAAAACAAAATCGAGAGCAACGTTTTTTCGCAACTCAACTTTTCACACAGGCGATCATTATTATTAACCCTGCAATCCAGAAAAAACTAGCTCCGAAAAAACCCGTTTACATTCAGCGAAATTAATCGACATTTTTTATTTCCAACATTTGTAACCAGGATTTGAACTCTTGACCTCCGGTTTACAAGCCACACGCCCGAACGCAGCACTTTAATACACATTTATCATTCACAAAGGTTAAACGGCGTCCACAATTTGTTTTACACTTGTGATAAGTAGCAGTACACCGACCACCGTTCGTGGCTCATAAGTTACGTCACTCGTCGAAATGCCAAGGAAGCGGATAATCTAACAATCACAATAGCTTTGGGATTCTGCGAATTGTATCTAATAGGAAGAAAACACGCAACGCTGGGTAACGAGCACGGTACCAAGAAAGTTGGTATGGGTCTAGTTAAGCGTCCTAGAATGGAAATAGATTTTGTTTTTGACAGTTGAAGTGGCCACCGGTTCTCTATTGTGAAAAGCAGTAATGAGTTTTTTTTCCAAAAAACCTATTCTTATTAAAAAGACGTAGACCTGCTCTGCCCTGATGTGAACGCAGCCCGATGCTGGGTGAAGAAACTAGATGTTAAATTATAGTACCTCCTCAATACCCAACAACCTCAACCTCAACCTCTTATGTAATAAACAGTTTTTGTGTACTGTAAATATTACCGGCATTGTATAAAATCGAAAGTTACACTCTCGGGCAGATGTATTTGATCCTCGTATGTTTAATCACTTCGAGCGTTTTATGGTACCCATCCTACGAAAGCCCTTTCAAAATCGCAAGGCACTTTTTTCAATTATTAAAACTCAAAATACTTAAATACATCACATAACACTTAAGGTTATGAAAACCTGCCGTTATACAAAAAAACTTATCTTCCTTCAAAGTATGCCATTATTAGTTAGAATTCTTATTATATCATATTATTGTTCCAGATACCATGTGTTTTATAATTCAGGATATTAATTTATAAACTGCAATCTAGATTTTATAAAGACTTAACGCGATTCAGTCACTTCGCTTAAATCTAAATAAAATAAAATTTCTTATCTAGTTTCGCTTAAAGCTTAGAAATTTTACTTTTACAGTGCAGCTTAATAAACTTGTTCCAAACTTGTTTTAAGTGTATGTTACATTTTTTTGACAAAGCAAATCGCCTCGTAATACAAAGGCCCGCTTTCCTAGTCGGCTGCTAGCATGATACGTCTTTAGTTTTCTAGTTAGGTACCTAAATGCGTACACGCATTGTGCATCTCCACTGTTTATGGCCGCCGCACGCTTAGGGGGGCGTGGTGCTCCCATGTGCACAGGTGGGCATTCGGTATCAGTTAATATTCGATCAAATTCATTTAAAAATAGCTAATACGGTCATAAGAAATATGTTAATAAATGGATCATCGTTTACTATCTTAAATTAGAATGATCGAAGTAAGAATTAGATATAAACTAAAAGCAGCTTCCCCTAAATTCTTTTAGAAGTGAAATCGCAACACAGTTTTGGAAAAAGTATCTCGAGCCATTTGTAAATTTAGGTACTGTGATATCATTAATTATGATACATAAATCATAAATCTGACTGATAAAGGAAATTGACAGTGACAGCAGAGCTCCTTCGTCAACTCCGCAGCAGTAACGTCGCAACATTGCAGATACGGTTGCAATCCGAACGTCACCTTGACATAAATCAAAAATGTCTGAATAAACATGTCCTATACAGTTTGCAGTTTCAGACCACTTAACAGTTATTTTATATTACGTTAGATTACCCAAAAACGCACAAAACTTAGCGACCATTATTTAGTTTTGGGTTGTAAACATTACAAAATACCCCACCATTTGTATACCAAATTATGTAAAGCATATTCCTGCTGCATCTATTAGTTCTTTACTGTTACGGCCCAATGCTTATAAGATGTCACAGCGATACGATATACGATACCGATCTGTAATTGCAAAAGTGACGTTTTTGGTTAAAGAAATGGTATTGTATCACTGTGACGTCTTTCTTATAAGCATTGTTCGAATTGGGCCGTTAGTCCTAAATATTTTAATAACAAAGTATATGCAAAGATACACCCACAACAGCAAAACGTGGTAAACCGATTCAAATTAATGCTCAACCACACGTCTCACCAACCAGCACATGTTTATAACACAGTTTGCCCACTTAGACGTAATATTACACATTCCTAATACGGGTCTGCGTTTGTAAGTCGGTGCCTATATTATTAAATAGACCATATCTTGCAATCTGTCGGCTCTGAATGGATAATAACGCAACAGGCGGCTCGTCTATTGCGTATAGGAACCTCACTCCCGCCCCTGCAGCCAACAAGGAATTGAACCCGGCACTTAACTCTAATTGCCAGCATGTTTTTGCAATTCGCCTGAATTTACCCTTTAATAGGCCCGTTAAAGCTCGATCCTTGTTGCCAGAGGGCCTACCGCGAACCACGTTCGACGTGTTGCCTCTGTGTCGCACTAGTAAATTCGTACGTAAGTGTGACTGGGAGGTAACACGTCGATCGTAGTTCGCGGTAGGCCACCTAATTCCTCGCTACGAGTGAAAATTTGCCAAAAAATACGAGTCGGACTCGCGCCCCGAGGGTCTAGTAGTTTCATAGGTAACTTTGGCACGTTTTTTGTAATGTTTGTTAATTTTTCTAACATTTTGTCTATTGGAGCTAGGACGGTTTTTATCAGCTATTAATTGCCATATATAAATTTGCCTTATAATGAGGGTCACATTTACTTTTTATTACGGTTTAACAGGCAAATCGCCAATAGATAATTTGTCATAATTTCATCCGCCTATCTATTCCACATTATTTAGTTCCCGAGTAAATATCTACAACTTTTAAAAGGATGAACGGACGGAGAGGAAGTTACTAATAACATACCGGTAGTAAAAAATATGGTCTGAACACCTTTCTGATACGTAACCCTAAACATTGTTTAATATTGCAGCTCCTTAGCATTAGGTTTTATTAACCGACTTCAATTTCATAGAAGGAGGAGGTTCTGTATTCGGTTGTGGCTATTTTTTTTTTTTTGGAAATAAGCGTTTCAGTTTACATTTATTTTGCTGTCTAACATCTTGCTTTATTTAGTTTACTAACATGGATATTGGAACCTACAAGGGCCACTCCGTCTAATGAACCATTTGATTCAATTGATGCTGCTTCTTGGTAAAAGTAACGAGGCTCGGACTCGGACGTAGCTTGCAATCATAAATGAATTTTACATCTTAGTAAGCAATTTGCAAAATTGAAAGGTAATATTTAATTAATGCTGAGATTAATCTTTGCTTAGATAATAGAATAATGATTATTAAAAATGTAGCGGTCGGATTTTAAATCTATTTTTAATGTTCTGAGAATCATTTTTTATATAGAAAATAGTTGTTTTAATTTGTATAAACAGCATAATTTGCAATAGATAACTCAATCGATCTTATGATAATAATATTGCTGGTTACTTCGTGAGCGCGGCGGCTAAATTGCTAAACACACGCGAGACGAGTTCAGTATTTTTATCAGGTTTTCATCGTCCATTCATAAACTAACTGCACTATCGCGTTGCAACTTGTTTATTTTCTGATATTGCATGTATCGATTTAGTGTTTACGATTTGAATTTGAATTCAGATGCCAAACATTTCATTTTCATTTTCATTTCATTTATTCGTTGCAACCATGGTATTACAGATGTTCTTAAAATAAAGTGAGTACAATCATGGACCCTACTAGGGCGTAGCAACATTTTATATCTACTTATTTCTAAGGTAGTCTTATAAAATAAATCTATAAACAATAATAACAAATAGAATAGATAATTAAAATCAAATATTTATAGTATTACAATAATTAAAGTCATACATTGTCTATATTATTATATCACTATTACATTTATCATGCTCCATTTTTATTAAGTACATTATTATTATTATTATTTGTCTAATTATTCATAAATTCTTGTAGGGTGTATGGGCATTCAGTTAGAAGGTAGCTCTTGAGCTTGTTTACAAAATTATAATATTTGGTTTCATTTCTTATAAACTGAGGGACGTGGTTATAAATTCGAATGGACATTGAGTAAGGGCCTTTACTGAACATTTGGAGGTTAGCTGGATTTGCTTGCACAAGTTTATTTCGATAACGTAAGTTATGTAGTCGTGGTTTGGGGTTTTGGATTTTAAATAAGTCTTCGTATTTTCGCACAAATTTACAAGTTTCCAAGATGTATAAGGATGTGAGGGTGAGTATTTTTAATTTCGCGAAATGTGGTCTGCAACTTTCTTCACTTGTTGTCTTGGCTAGAACTCGTATGCATCTTTTTTGTAGTAAAAATAGGTCACTAACGTTTACACTATTTCCCCACAAAATTATGCCATATTGGAGCCATGACTGGGCAAAAGCATGGTACGCAGATACAGCAGTTTTTAGATTGGTGCTTAATAATATTTGCTTGAGCGCATACGCAAAACTTGATACTTTGGCCGAGATTTTATCAATGTGGGCTTTCCAGTTAAGGTTTTCATCGATGCTCAAGCCGAGTAGTGGGCAGGTGCTGGTGAGTTCAAGATTTTGTGATTGGTATGAATAATTAATTTGTAACGCTAATCTTTGGTGGGGTCTAAATTGAACTAAGTTCGTTTTTTGCAGATTTATAATTAGGTTATGTTCTTCAAGCCAAGGTAAAACAGTATTAAATATGGTATCTAGGGTATTAATAACTTCAGTGGAATTCGTGCTAGGGAATATGATAGAGATGTCATCTGCATAGAGTAGGGATTTGATATTAATAGTGTCAAGTAATTTAGGTAAGTCATTTATATATAGTATAAATAAGATGCAACCTAATACGCTACCTTGTGGGATAGAGCAACTTGTTTTTATAGTGGATGATCGTACTTTAGATAATGTTTTAGTATTGTCATTGTAGAACTCTATTTCGACTATTTGTTGGCGGTTCCTGAGGTAAGACTTGAACCATTCATACGCAGTACCACGAATACCTACTCCGTATAGTTTATTTATAAGTATATCATGTCGGACTCGATCATATGCTTTGCTCATATCTAGGAGCAACCCGAACGCATATTTTTTATTGTCAATTAATGTTAAGGTGTGTGTGTAACACTAGTGTTTCACGTTTTTTTTCCGAGAGTCGAAAATAGATGGCAATTATTTTTGTATATGTATTCGTTTACTTGATATTTTATCTAATTAACATGTCATGCAAACTGTTAATTTGATTCTAACGGGTTTTATTACTTATGTAGTTTTATGTTTATTTTTATTTAAGGTAAAGCCTGAACTTGAAATAAACTTTATTTGCGTTTTTTTTTTGAAACGCGTGTTTTTATTATAAAGATACAAAAGGAAACAATTAACATATTAAAGTACGATGGAATAATGTACGGAGACAAATTAATAATTGCCGGGTAATGGCGGTCACGCTACAGTCAATCAACTTTTTATAGACATCGCGAAATTATTTAAGTACATGTCGCATTTTTTTCGAAAAAACCTAAGTAAATAAATTTGTTAACGCATTGGTACACCACTTTACATGTTAAAAGATATTATAACTTCATTTTTTATATAGGTATATACTTATGAGCATTTTTAAGGTTTTATATAAAAGGTAGTTACTAGTTATGCCGTGTTCGTTTTTTTTTAATATGTTGCTTATAATACCTATAACTCAGCAACTCTTAGTACAAAAAAGCTTTGCAATTTGCCATAGGTATAATCACGCTGACAAAGTGATAAAAGATAATCTTTAACACTAACTATAGCCCGACATGGTGTGGGCGATTATTTTTATCTAACAATATATAGAATTTATTCAGTACGATCGTATTACAAACAACAAGTAAATGTATTTTTTATACTTTTTTTTACCCACCTTATTATAAATAAATATTCACTCATCGTCAATTAGACTCTTTGGACAAAATTCTTCTCAGAAAAAATAATAATTCAACAATGTCCTAAACAATACCTAATTCCTATACATAAATATCCTTATGTACTACCTACCTAGAGGTATGTTGTTGTTAAAATATTTTATTTAGGTATATTCTTTGCCTATCTTCCATTTACCTACGAATACATACATATATTTCGAACAAATTTTAGTAAATAATTTTAAACGGAAATCAGATTTGATGAAATTTAATTACAACAATGCGTGCGCTTAATAAAATGAGGCAATAAATATGGCACGATGGTCCAAATGTAGTGCTGCGGTCCAAACGACTGCCGCGGGCGAGAAAAATATGTTGCAATTTACACTGTATATTACCTGTTTACAAATAAATCATTTGAGTTTAAAAGTCCCCGGCAAGCTCGATTCTCCATACAAACGTAGTTACGCTCTTATTTTAAAACGACTAACTAGATTGCTCTGAAACTTTGTACTTACAATAGGATAAGGTATATCTAGGTCTGTAATTAGTTTGTGTAGCTTCAGATACCATAGTAAAAAAATACAGCGAATTTGTTTACAAAACTTGTTCTTTCTCTAATTCGTTTGTTTTATAAACTGGAGCTATATTAACTAATTACAGACATAGATATACCTCATGTTATTGTATATGCAAAGTTTCATTACAATCCGACACGTAGTTTTAAAATGAGAACGAAACTCCGTTTGTATGGTAAGGTAAAATTCGGCCGAGCTTGACGGGGACTCTTATTTGTGATACTAGAAGGTTTCAAATTTGGTATTGGTAGGTATTGTCTTTATTGACGAGTATAAGAAATGTAATGTTTTCCAGTTTGTTATGCAACTTTTATTTTTTTATCTATCAAGATAGGGGTTGTGCGTGGTGGGCAGCACGATAACGATGACATAATATGTTGATATAGTTGTAAAACTCAACATATTACGTCATCGTTATCGTGCTGCCTACCACGCACAACCCCTATGTGTAATTAAAACACCAAAATGGACTGTATCTGTAAATAACTTATTTTATGTGGTTTTTGTTATCGTTGTTAAAAACACATACTTTTACATGAATATTTAAAAAAATGTGAATTAAGGCGCAATCGCTACTTGCACTTGCGCCGGCGCAGCTCCGCGCGCGCACTTGTAATTAACTTTAACGATTCATTGTAAAGGACTATCGCCACCATTTTGATTTATCTATAAAACAGCCATAAAACATACCCTTTTGTTCGCTAAGGTCAAGGCAATCAAACGCTTGAAGTAAATCGATGGCTCAAACAGCGAGCTTTGTATTCAATAAAAAATACCTACCTACATTCCATCGTCAACCATAGTTTATTTGAATCACGTTTCATGTTGCAAAGGAACATGTCCACCAGATGGACATAAACCATTCACGGGACACGATACAGCCGTCATAATAATGATCGAAACTGCTTCCTCTAAGCATTAACAACAGACCCGGTCTCATTTCAAATAAAATAATACCACAAATGATCTCTTTATGCCATTCCCACAGGGTTTACAGCGCCGCGGGCTTATAAATATTAATGAACAAATACGAGACGCGCTTACACGCTACCCAGCTATGGGATTCATAATCTTTGACAATAAACAGGGCCTATAGTAGGAGATAATTTTTCGTAACATCACCTCGGCGAGGCTATATCTGAGATTGGATCTAAAGGTGATCACATGAATTCTTGTGCACACCGCGCAGGCTTGTAGATGTTATCTAAACATCTTAAATTATTGTCCCGAGAGCTACCCGGCTCATCTGGGCTAGCAAATAGGCCGCTGGATGAGGCACTCGCGAGATAAGTGCGAATAAAGTACGGCTTGGGGCCTAATTATGTGCGTCGTAAGACCTTTTCAACCCAATCAAGGAAACATTAAATATTTTATCGGTGATGAGAAAACAGTTTCACTATTTATGTTGCCATAGATGTTACTTAAGATAGCTTTAAGGAGATAACTGCTGAGAGAAATCAGGATGGTAGAAAGTTTAATTTATACAGGACTACCGAACATGCTGCCTTCCTAATACAAAACCTCTACAGCTACTCGTATTTATGGCAATCCTGCGGTTTTTTTTTCTTTTCTATTTTGAACGGCACGCAGGTATTAAACACACATACTTAACTGTTAGCTATACGTGATGAAAACTTTAAAATTGGCGTCTGTGACCATTTCATTTATACACTTGCTACACGCAACTGCAACCTCCGCTAAAGCATGGCGGAAATATGAAATAACTTACGTCAAATCCGTTAAAGACATCGAAAATAATGTCATTTCATTACGTATACGAAAAGGTCATATCCACGCAAAACGAGTTGCTTGTAGCGAAACTTGGTTTTATTATAGCACGTTGAAAGCACGACGTACTAATGCCTGGTAAGGTCAAATTACTGGCCATGCGCACACTTAGATCGCCAGTGTTCAAATTGCTTGGAACAAAAAAGATATAGTGGGATTGCAAGTGTTTCCAATTGGCGAAGCCGCAGCCTATTACGCTGAAATACGAAATAGGTGAGCTTTGGTGTTTAACTGATTTCAAGAGACTTGGTTTATGCGTGAAGATACGCGTAGCATTGTGTTAGTGTTAGTGCTGTTTTTTTTTTTTTTTTTTTCAACCGGGCCGTACTACTTTATTGCGGACGAGCGGATCAACTCGCTTTGTGCGAATCACAGGTGGTGATGTGGCCGCTATTATATGTATGTATGTTTAGGAAGTGGATAAACTGTGGCAATGTCAACTAACGAGTCGAATAGGCCCCCTGTTCTATCGTCCTTCAAATGAGGAAGGAAGTATCTCAATACGCCATTCATATTATTGGCTACTTTTAGTCACGATCGTAGGTGTAAGTGCCTATAAAAGCTATGCAGGGTAGGTGATTTGACGTAACGACGCTCACAGCTCCTGATTATAATCCTTGAAATAAGTACTTGCAAACGATAGTCGTTTGCTGAGCCCCTTATTCATAAAACTTAATGTAGTGTAATTCTAATGGTAAAATTTTATCATACTTACATATTTTACTTAAAAAATCTTAATATAGTTTGGGTTTTATTTATTTATTATTGTATTATATTATATTTAATTATAACTTTAATACCTATTCTAACTTTTCTTTCTTTAGAAATGTCTTTTTTCAACATTATTGCAATAAGGATTTTATGTTGAGGAAAATTTGTTTGCTTGTTTTTGATGAACAATTTTTCATGTCACTCGTTACCTTGATTACGTTCCCCTGCGTCACTTTTTGAACTCTAGTTTGATGGCATTACAATTATTAATTATGCAGTTTTTTTGTAATTTGGTATTTTTACCACATTACCTCTTACCTCTTAACATCTTTTTACCAAGCATGTTAGTAGAACGTATTACAACACAACAGTTCTTAATCGCACTTAAACTATCGTGAGACATATTTCATAAAACATGAAACATATCATCAACATGATATATTATATCGTGAAACATGTCGCCAAAAGCGACTAAAAGTAATAGTGAGTAAAAACCGTACTGATCTAAATATTTTGACAACAGTTCTTATAAAGAATTGTTACTATTGTCCCTTGGCTGATGGAAGAGAATGACAACAAGAATTACTGGATCCACCTATTTACAAATGAGAGTGAATTCAAATATGAAAACCATATTCCAAGCAATAAGTGGTCATAAACATAAAGCATCTCGGTTTCCAGCGACGAACGCGGACACTTTCGATGGCGACGAATACTTTCATTGTCGCAATCCGCCCCCGCTCAATTGTGCCACGCTGAGAGGTGTAGGTATCCCAATATAAATCTCTATACTACAATAATGTATGGCCTATTGGCTCAAAAATCTGTATTAAGTAACTTTGGATGATAGGTAATTTATTACTGATGTTTTGGGTTGGTTAAGTTGGTTTATTTCTTTTTTGTTATTCAGATATTTCGGACGACAGATAGTATATAGTAACGTAGATACATAGAACAATGTTGAAATAAATATCATAATGACATAATTAGTAAAAATAGTAAATAACCCGTTAAGTAATAAGTTATAATTACCAGAAAAACATATGCTTAAAAATGTATGAAATAAATACATAAAAAAATTGTACCAGTACCAAAATTGCGTACAAATAGTATGAGTTTTTCGTTATGTTAGTAGACATTAATTGCAATGCATAGATAGATACAAACAAGCTCGGCTACTGGTTAAAAATTTTAGGGCGTTATACGTATATGTATAAAAACAAAAACATAATTTCCAGCTAATCAGCAACATTAAGTATCTTAGCTTAAGTATATAATTCAATATAGTGTATGCAATATCAAAACAAGTACATACTTACGTATCAAACCGGTCCAATTATTTAAAAATTAACAAGCACAAACATACAGACAAGCTTAGCATTTGTTGTATCTAAATTGGATAATTATTCACAAATGATACGAATAATTATTCAATTTATTTGATTATTGTAACAACGCGGCTGGCGCGAGCGCCCCGGGCGTTTGCATTATTCCCTCTTCAAACTTAAAAGGTCGTATGTCTTAGAAAAAATACTATTAAGTTTAACCCTTTAAAGTATATGGATAGAATTTCTAAAGGTAAAGCTTTTCTCGCTGTACGGTGGACTTACGTCATTTTTGTTGCGGTGCTATTATTGTTGGTTGCAAGCAATATGGAACGATTTACTAAATATCGCTTTGGCTTACAGCGGTGAAGCCGCTGAATTTACGAGTTTCTCGACACCAATAAACTTGGAATATGATGACTTTAAAGTTTAAATTACCATCTTATTTTAACGTAACTCAATTTGCGCTTTTCGCTTCGCTTTAGCAAAGTGTTTGACTGCTTGTAGACAGAGAACACTTTCAAACAACCCTTTCCTTTCAAAGCGTATAGTTTATTGCAGTGTTTATAATTATAGGTAGATTGTAAAACAAGAAATACGGTTTTGCTTCGTTAAAAGTTTCTTTTTCTTTAAGTATGTATAGAGTTAGTTAATAGGTATTTGCTGTTTTTATACTATGATGAAAGTATTATCACTATACGCTATAAAACAAAGTCTCCCGCCGTGTCTGTCTGTTTGTGTGTATGTATGTTCGCGATAACTAGAAAACAACTGAACGGATTTTCATGCGGTTTACACCTATAAATAGAGTGATTCTTGAGGATGGTTTAGGTGTATAATATGTTAACGTTTTGTGTAACCCGTGAGAAGCTGGGGCGTGTCGCTAGTAACTTATACGTGTGGACCTAAAAGCCTCCCCTACTCTCATAACAATAAAATAAACTTCAAAGACAGCAATAACCTTTTGTTTTGCAAAAAGCGGTAAAGCGCTTGCGCACTACATTGCACAGTGGTTTTCGTGGTAGACAGAAGCATTCTTTTAGATTTTAACTATACCTAGTAAAATATAAAGGCACCACATTCTAACATTATTATATTTCTTCGACTTCATTTTGATATTTACAGTTCACAGTAGAGCCTTTTATTACAACTATTTCGACAACCATTCATTCCAACGACGCGACGAATCATTCTTAAAGTTGATTCATTTTTAAACATAACTTGATAAGTATCTAAGATATTTTCTAAAGTATTTAATACTACCTATATAGTTACATACTTTTGTTCCTCAAATATATGTAACTATAGTATAGTAGTACACGACGTAGTTTACATTACATCATATTGTTAACCGACTTCAAAACAACAGAACTGATTAATATCCGTTCTGTTCAATTCCTCTCTACTACAAATAGCAACTGACTGAAAAGCAAAAAAAAATATCAACTATCAACTTGAGATACTTAATTTTGCTGATTAGCTCGAAATTATGTTTTTGTTGTTATATAGGTGAATATATAACGCCCTAAAACTTTCAACCAGGTGCAGTCAATTGCATTTAATATAAGCATATATTGTGCCATTTTCGTTATTGTCGATTTTATTTTATAAAAATATAGTTCTGGTCTTTGTCCACTCTAGCAGGGAAACCACGGTGCATCGGCGTGGGCGCAGCCCCGCGGCGAACTATCTCGGTGAACAAATTATAATTTCAAAATCCCCGTCGATTTATGTGAACACTCATCTGAATAAACTGCTGCTCCATTTTGCATTTCGACTGGAACTTTTGTTCCTCGAATATTTTGTTAAAATCTAAAAACACAATGTCGTTTACATTACATCATATTGTTAACCGACTTCAAAACAACAGAATGGATTAATATCTGTTCTGTTCAATTCCTCTGTACTTTTGTAGCAATTTTGAAAACGGAATAAAATTCGAACTCGCTTTGACACCTTGAGTGCCTACGAACAAAATATTATCACTGTGCAAAATCGTATAATATCGTTAAGTTCCCATTGGGCCTGAAAGAATTTTAAAGCTTTAAAAATCTAACAGGTTAAGATGAACTTTTTAAAGTTTGATATGGATTAGATTAAGAGTTCACATGGATTTGGTACATAATTAGTTGAGGTTATAAAAATATTTTTTCATGGCGGGAAAAAAATTACAATTACAGTTCAATTGTGTTAGGATGCATGCTAAATTTATCATTTTATAATTTTATCTGTGTATTGTTACCGGCCTGTATCTGTTTTTTCCCCAATAAAGAAAATGAAATAAAATAAAATTCCTTCAGGTACCTTTAAAGTATTCATTGAAAATATTATTTTGCTAGCTTTATGCACTTTAAAGTTTTCGACCATGGAAATTGAGAAAAAGAGATTAAGTCGTTTAAGATTCTAAAAACTAGTGTTTGTCGGGTCATAAAACGTTGCAAGGAGACTCTATCCGACGACAGGAAGATACAAACTAATCGGAGGTCTGGCACAAGTAATAAGATTTTATAAAAAAAGCCCTAAGGTCAGTCTAACAAAATAAAATTCAAAGAATGTCGTAGTACTGTAACGATGATTCGCCTCAAACATTCAAATTGGACCGTTAAATAGAACCGACAAGCTATAACACGAGCTTGACTATTGTACGACCGAGTTTTGACAAAATTCGAAAGGTTGCTTGTTGTTGGACGACGAGACGTATGTAAAGCTCGATTTTAATCAAGTACTCGGTTCGAAGTTTTATATGGCCGATATGGTATAGGAAATGTTCCCGAAAAATATAAGTTCGTGAAACTTGACAAGTTCGCAAAAAAAAATGATATGGCAAGGAATTAATAGTTGCGGCCTGAAGACGAAAAGTTTTATTACATCGTCAACAATGAAGTCGGAAGTGTGACGTCGAGATTTAGAACTACCGAGGTCCTACCGCGAACACTCCAATTAAGGCGTACTTAGAGTGGCAGAGAAAGATGGCCGCAATTTGCGAACTTCGGAATCTGCGGTATGCCCTCGTGACAACAGTGTGTGGTATCACCGCACCGTCACGCGACGTGCCGCAAGCTTCGTCAAGTTTGTAAATCTCTCTGGCCCTCAGTTGTTGGACAGGGATCGTACGAGCGCCTTTGCGGAGCAAGCAACTCGCTGCATGAACTGAATGTATATTTTTTTTATAAAAAAAGTTTAGTGTTGTATGGGGGACGGCGAGTTGCCAAGCCAGCAATTGCTCATAACTATTACCTAGAGTACTACCGACCGTACCAAGACTACCAAGTAGAGGCGATTGATCGCGATACAACCCTGATAAATGTGTATTCCGTTGTCTGTGTAACCGAAGCTAAAAACTTCATCCTCTTCAAGGACGTGAAGTTCATACGGTGTGAATGGTAATAATAATATCAGTAGGTACGTTTCTCCTTTTCTTTTTTTTCTTTTCATTTTGGCACCTTTATTTTTTTCACCACAATCTACAATTTTTGTCATACAGTATACCTGCACAGGTCGGTTCGATTAGACCCCACGTTACCATGTGTGCTTCAAGCTTTATGGCTCCTCTACACGATGGCCCAACGTAGGCCAGTCCAACGGACGCATTTATGCGTTAGAGGGAGCAAGTGATATTGCTATCTCATTTCACCGCATAGCTACGTCCCTTAGACTGGCCTACGCTGGGCCATCGTATAGAGGAGCCATTACGAGACCGCGGAAATCACGTAATACCTTAGCTTACAGATTAGCACACATACAAGTCTTATTAAAGCAACACAGTTCAATATGACTGTATGAGCTTCATTCACATTAATACAATTGCCTAAGTAAGTACTCAATCGACCTACATTAGCAAACATTTAGTTAATCAATCTTATCTATCATTAACTTGTTGAGATCTTATCGATCAATTTTATTGACGGCGGTTGAGATTTTAATTGAAGAATTAATTATTGTAACGTGTTGGTAATAGTGATGCAAATTAAACCTGAAATCAAATGTAACTTGGTGTCTTTCTTTATAGTCATAAATACAATAACAACTGAAAATTATCCAATTCATACTCTAAAAACAAATTAAATTATTTATTATTTATTTATTTCAGTTTATTCAATTCATGTTACTAGACGAAAGATAAATAGTTTACCTGCAAACATTATTATTAACTATATATTATGGAATTACAAAACGATTACTTAATTGTTCTTGAAATTATTGTGATTTTAAATACCTACTTATAATATTATAGCGAAAATCGGATCAAACGGGCTTATTTCTTCCTAAAATTTATTGCAATATATACCTACTTACTTATATATTTGAATTAATTACATTTTTATATCAAACCCGTATAATTGTATAAAATATAAATGTTTAATTTATGAGAGACGATTAAAATTAAGCTTTAATGACCAAGGCATAATGTGCAACGGAATTTTAATTGCACTGACAACTACTTTGTGATACTGAATGTGCGTAAAGAAAGCATTTAAGCAAAATACTGATAAATTTAGCTAGCCATTTCTAAAACTGTTCGCAAAAAAGAAAAACCTACCAACATTGGTGGCAGCACCTATTCCCAGCCCTCCATTAGCATCTATCAAATGATATCTCAAGAGTTTACCTTCGCAAACTCGTATTTGAAGGAATGGGAATATTACTAATATATATTTTATTTCATATTGAGCAAGGGCGCTTTTGGAATCAAGCACATGCAAAAGACAAGTTTGCGAAAGCGAAATCGATCGGCTCACTAGCCTGGAGATCGAACCTTGACACTGCTGTCAATGTCCCGCATCTTATGGCCGAGATAAACCCGTCATCCAGCGGTAATGGCACTAAAAGCATTTGTGAATTGCAATCAAGTATGCGAAATTCATATTTTATTTTGGATAGATTAACTGGACTGGATAAATTGTGAACTTTGTAAAGATAGGTTGGTTTATGAGGGAGAAAGGTTTAGCGTTATCCCTAGAAAGCTATCATTCATGTTTTTTTTTTCTCGTATAGGATTTAAGATCAGACACATAATGTTTATTAAAGATGCCTGTTTAATGGAATCACCTGTCCCGAAGTGTGTATGTAATAAAATCTTGCAAGCTAAATTACCACCCACCACTTTCCATTTTTCGATTGAACTGAAATTTCACATACGGTACCATCGAGGTGATCTGATGATGGAGACCAGAGGTGGCCGTTAGAAAATGCAATCTCATTGTGTTTGGGATTGTTAGATTTGCCTTGATGAGTATTACTCAACTGTTGAAAGATAAGTACAGTCAGCGATAAAAGCTTATGTCAAAAAAATATATTTTGACAAAAAAACGTATTTTTCTTATGAAGTTAGTTTCGAGTCCTGTAAACAAACAATAGTCTTATAACATTTAAAACTTTCGCGGTTTGAACACATATTGTTTAAATCACATTTACAAACGGGTCTATCGCGAATTTATTTTGTTACAAAATAAATTCGCGATAGACCCGTTTGTAAATGTGATTTAAACAATAGTCTTCTTTCTATCCAATGTTACACCGAAAGTCACATGCAAAAGCACGTACAGTAGTAAAATGCCTGATGTTATGAAACGAAGTCAAAAAACAGTAGAACGTGGCACTTTGTTTGAGTAGAAATTATTGCGTTAGATAACAATATATCCCAGCAACAAAGTCAACATATATGTATACATCCTGTTACATGTTCAAACGCAACTTTAGTGAACGTATGCAGTAGTTAGAGGTTTCCTTGTTTAAGTAACTTATTTGATAATTGTTTGTAATTAAAGCAATTTGGTTTTCACCCGCGTGCAATTATTTCGGCGCGATTTGTTATGAGTATGAAAAGTTATTTTCCAGAGTTAAAACGCCCAGAAAAGTACTTATCTACTCCACAAAATATTGCGCGTTAACTTTAGTGTGACACATACACGGCAGCTAAAAATAAATCCTCCCATAGAAAATGGACCAACCAAAATATATGAAACAGCCAAATATTTTTTCGCGATTTCGTGGTTGGTCCATAAATACTATTTCCTTGCTCAAACGTTCTTTCATTTCACCAATAAATTAAATACAAAAACTCACGTCATGCGTAGTATCTCCCCTGTGGAACTTCTCCTCGGTCTCCTTGACGCGTTCGACGACGTTTCTGGTGAGGACTTTGCGGTCCTTGCTCTCCCGCACCTTGCCGTCTGGATTAGCCACCACCTGAGACGACACCATGACTTTCGCGTCGGCCGGTGCCAGCTCGTTGGAGAATCCTGCCAATTCTGAAAAAAATAGGTCTGGCTTAGCAGAAACTGCCAGTAAAAATCTTCCAATAAAAATCGGCTTTCATAAATTAAATGGACTTATAAGGAGGCGGAAACTATTGCACAGGTTTCGTCACAACCTATGCGAGCTGGCTATTTCATGTGTAGCTGTTTCCTTTAAAATGTCAGCTAAAAGTATTGCCTAATTGACTCATCTGTGACGTGATGTATAAAAACCTATTAACATTTCTCGCATTCTGGTGTTGTGTTTATAATAAAAAAATAATGATTCAGGAGACGTAAGTAGAATTTATCCTACAGATTCAAAAAAATATAAGCTACTTTTTCATACCAGTATTAGTGAGATTAACATTCATTTTAGGGTTGAAAACACAGTTTAAAAAAAATTAAGTAAAAAAGGAAAACGAATGGCTGTTTCTCTTAAATACGATGGTGTTGGTAAACGATCTATATTAAACTTCGTGTGTGGGGTTAGTCCAGCTTACGTCTCATGAATCACACAGTATAGAACATAGTATTTACCACCAGGCGAAACTCCGATTGCACCATCCACGCGGTCGCCAAGAGCTGCCTGCTCTTCACCATTTTGATCTTCCGGTACTCGGTGCTAGAACATATCAAATTATATTCGTTGCTACTTTGTGACATGACGAATCAATCTAAAATAAGAATCCTACTGGTTTTAATAACAAAACTCCCGTGAGGTACTGACATATTAAATATATTAAACCGGGTCACAGTCTGCGTCGGGCCACCAACGCGAGCGCTCTATGAAAATGCTGCTCGTTATGGAGCGAAACATGTAGAGCAATCATATCTGGTTTATTAATGACCTCTAATGAGATAGCAGAGCTGCTAACGCAAAAAGATAAGTGTACCTATTCACGAAGTATTTATCATCAGATTGGATTGGATTTGAGAAACAAAATGATGATTGAATAATGGGTGTTGTTAAACACAAATAAATGTTCTTATCAGGACCTGAACCTATAAAAAACTAAATATATGAATTATGAACCATTTCCATCCTTGCACTTCGCGCCTCATACCTCAGTTTGCTGATAATTAGTAGTGTGCGTGTCCTCATTCACGGAGGTGGATATCTTGGGCCCGGAGTCCTTCAGAATCCGCCCGTCCTCCAGCACCAGTTCTCGCTTGACCCTCGTCGCGATCTGCCGCGTCGTCGTAACCTCACTCTTTTTGCGGGTCACCCATTCTTCTGCAATGCCAAAATTCATTATTATATTGCGTCCAATTTTTTTTTGCCACAACAGTGTACTTAAGTTATATAGAAAGTTAACCCCTTACCTCATGTCAAAAATAAAATAAGTATTTGGTTAAAAGTAAACTTTAACAGCTAAAAACATAACAACCATATAAGGCTGCGCATGCAGTAAAGGGTTAAGTAGGTAAGTTTAGGTTTAAGATAAAGTTAAGTTACATATCAACCGCTAACACAAACGCAAAGGAGCCTCGTCTGCCAACAAACCACTGTGTGGTTTGGCAGAAGAAAATATGTATTTAGTTGTAAGTAAGATCTTTGAATAAACGTTTTTTTTTTTTAAGTCAAGAAAGTATCTTAATTACCTACTATCATTATACATCCAATAACTCCAGCCTATTAAAGACAAATGTATATTATAGTTGTAGAAATTCTTATTTACTATTTCACTCACCTTCTTTTGTTGTTGCTATAGTGTCACCCGGCTCGGACTGAAAAATAAATAAAATATCTTAATAATCAATGCTCACATATCTCATTAAATTGAGAGACTAGAGAGATATTTGAGTGTTATAATACGACAATGGGCTTCAAATATTTTACAACCTAATGCTGGCACCACACTTCGCCTTATTTGGCAAATATTCGTGTTGCATCTCTTTCCTTTGACATACAAAACAAAAGGGATGCAACACGAATATTTACCAAATACAGCGAAGTGTGGTGTTGGCATAAAAGTGCACATTTTGAATAGAAAACATTATGCCTCACAGCGCCACCTCTTACCGAGTAGCTGAACCTGCCGACCGCTGATTCATCGCGCTCTGGCGACCGCGCCATAAATTGTAAAAGAACAAGCGGCCGCCGCTTGATGGTGCCATGATCGCTCAATGAAAAAACTGTCACCATGAAAGTACATGCACTGAGTTCACTTTTTGCGGTATATTTAAAACTTCCGAAAAGTTCTCACATACACAACCGCATAATTCTTGTATTTTCACTAACTATTATACACATTTTTTACAATAAATAGTTAAGAAAAGTCTCAAAATTTATTTTAACCTATAAGAAAATATTTAGTTATTTGTCAAATATAAATAAAAAGTATTTATTAGCACAGCGTGCGTGTTATAGGTAAATCGATTCCAGACTAAAGGAAAATCAAGGCTTTGGTTATAATTAGTCAACGGATGGATTAACATTTTCTTTTGGCGTACAATGCTACACGTAACCATGTAACGTAACGCATATTGGGTATTGGTATGCTGCAAGTGCGAAGTACTTCCGTTGGGCCACGCGAACGCTACGGTACATTACGGAAATATTAACATTATTTTACTTTACATAAATATTCATGCTGTCAATACATAACGATCGTTATATCATGACGTGTAAACACTAAAACCTCAAGTATGATACACGTATTGCACTTTAATAAATAAATAGTTAAATACTTAAATATTGCATCTACCTATAGAATAGCATTTTCACCGCACCAGCTCGAAAGGTTCTCTTTGTACTTCAAAAACTGATAAGAAAGTTGCATTTTATCCACATGTGAGGCAAAGTAATCTGATGTCAATTTTGAGTTGTTTGCTCATGTTGGCTGATAAATATTTGATAACATTCATTTGGATTTGATTTGGTTTTATTTTATTAGATGTTTAACAGTTGCTTTTTTTCCTCACGTTGGTGTGATGAAAAATTTGTGTTTCACTCAGTGGCAAAATTTGTTTAACCCTCATGGCTTAAAATCTAGCCAACGATCAAGATTCTATGTACGCAACTACGAAACCACAGTAAAGTTTATGAACCCGAG
The DNA here is from genome assembly GCF_947568885.1 of Cydia strobilella. Taxonomy (NCBI): domain Eukaryota; kingdom Metazoa; phylum Arthropoda; class Insecta; order Lepidoptera; family Tortricidae; genus Cydia; species Cydia strobilella. The sequence continues at coordinate 8,911,387 of NC_086052.1, forward strand.
CGCCTTCCCAGTCACTTCCATTGATAAACGACGCGGAAAGTTTTTCCATCTACGGAGCTAAAGGAAACGAAGAAAATATACTTACTACGTGACTAGCATATGTAGTGAATACCGTATCTGATTAATATTATAATTGTTCTGTCTTTAGTGAGGAGTGCGCGTGACTGAACTATTTGCAGGTTTACATTTTTAGTAAAATCGTATAAAATTTAAGCAATGCGGGTAGTTGTATTTCACTGTACGTACGGTATTATATCAAATTTCAAAATATTGGTTTCATAAAACTAATAATAATAGGAAGTGACTATCTACCTAAATAATCTTTTCACCACACCGGCTGGTAAAGGCTCTCTTGATTGTTCCAAAACTGATAAGAAAACTGCATTTTATTCGCATGTGAGGCAAAGTAATCAAATCCCAATTCTGAGTTGTTTTCTTATGTTTTCTGGTAGAATTAACTTTTAAATGAGGATTTTGAATGATAAATATTAAATAACATTCATTTTAAATCGATTTGCTTTGATTTTGTTTGATATTTTACAGTTAGTATTTTCCTTGTGTTAGTGTGGCGAAAATTTTTGTTTCAATCGGTGGCAAAATTTGTTTAACACTCGTGCCTTGAAACCCTCGCAACGTTCAACATTCCATATATTTGTGTTTATAGTCAAAAAGAGTAGGTAATAGAACGATAGGGACGCACAAGCCATGGGTTTTCTATTGTGCGTAGTTCTAAACCGCGCACCAAGCCTACCAATTCTACGTTACTTTTTTTAAATAGATAGATAATAATCTGCTTTTATGGTAATAATAGTCCAAGTATATGTAAGTAGGTATTACTAAAACTTCAACCCTTTACGAGTGGCTGCACTTGTCACTATAAAGGCCGTGCCCTTGTCAAAGTGCACCGCGGTGCAGCAAGGGCGGCTGCATTGTGATGCACCCGGCACCAGGTCACGGCCGTGGGTGCACCGGAATCAACAAGTGATACACAGCCTCATTTGTAACGTCACGTTTGTTAGTCATCATTTGTAAACTGCAGCCACTGCAGGTAACGTTGATAGTTATCTAGGTACCTACTAATCACATTGATACTCTGTTTTTAGCAGCGGTCTACCGCGCAGGACTGAGATTTTTAAAATTGAGGTACAGTCTGCGACTCTGCGCACAAGCTCCAAGTACTTCTAGGGACACTTGCACCATCCCACTAACCCGGGGTTAACCGGTTAAACCTGGAGTTACCATGAATACCAGTACAATATGACACCGGGTTAACGGTTTAACCGGTTAACCCCGGGTTATTGGGATGATGCTAGTGGCGCTTAGAGGGGCCCACGCTTGCCCTTAAGCCACGATTCGCACTGCACGGTGCGCCGAACCCTCGCCCATTTTTGCAGCCGGAAAACATTCGGTTCAAAAACGTTTTTAGTATGAGTTAAGGTTGCGTCTTTTCTGTGGACATTTTAAAATAAACGGATTTTAAAGCTTATTTTTCTTACTTTATCCTTACATGTTAAAATCTTCTACTTCTTAAGTTCTTACAAGTTGTATGATAAAAGTCTTACTTAGAAAAATGTATGCGAATCGTTAACTTTCGTAATTTTCATAGAAAAGACGCCAGTTTTCCCGCACATTTTTCATGCCGAGCTTGCGCGCTGACTGTACTGTATGTGCCTAATATGTAGATACTACATGCGTTATTCATAAACGCGATACTGGGCTGAATTAGCTATGAATCGTTTATCTTTATCTGTCATTTTGACTTATGTGTTTGTAAAAAGGGGATAAAATATATTTAACTAAATCAGGCCTGTAAAGTTTTATGAATAAGGAGGTACGTGTACCTTATATGTGTTCCTAAAACGTATGCGGACAGTTGTGACGTTTTAGCCTAGATATTTGCTTTACTGAAGGAGTAAAGTAACTATAATAATATTAATAATATTTATGCAAGTAAAAAACATCAACTGTGTCAACTAATTTGACAGAAATGAACAGTATTCTTATTCAATTAAATTAAGCAGCATATGTAACCAAAACAATTTGAATAATTACAATAAGATGACATGACATATTTGTGATCATCTCGTAGTTGCGTTTGATTGTCCTTACTTTAGTGCTGACATACAATTATTGTAATGGCCGTCAATGTCAGAACGGTCACATCAGCTAAAAATAAGGTAAAAAAATCCGTCTAGATTATCTAGATACATGCACTGACTATATTACCTACACCTGTTTGTATAACATCCTAGCGTTTATCCTTTAATATCGCACATACAAGTCTGCCGTTGCTGAGCATTTACTAGTCAGGGCCAAACCACTGGATTGAGCTTTACAACCCTAGAATACTTTCTCCAGATCGTGGGTTTTATAGTAGAAAAATCCGTGAAGCCATTGAAATCAAGAAACATAGAAATTTCAATCGAGACGAAGGTTTTAAGAACTCATCCACATGGAACCCAGTCATTAGTAAGTGTAAGCGAAACCAAATATCGAAAGTTGAAAAATCGAATATTGTGAGTGTTGTGTGTCGACCCGGTAACATCCCTAGTGCGCAAAACGTTCAAGTTAATAAACAAGACCAAGTGCGGGTAGTTCGAAAAACTCGCGCGCCTAGAAGATGTTGATGTCAACTTTAGCCAGTCTTCTCCGAGACCACGGGGACAACGCCGTCCTCGAAACGTCGGAGGTAAATTTAAAACTTATTTTACGCGATTAAGTCCCGTCGTTGTAAATAATAATGAGTAAAAATCGTGAAAGTTTAAATCAGTGTATCGCACATAGTATTGAGTTTAGGGACTCCTTCAAAATCAACTATCCCAATGATTAGGTACGAATGGGTCGGAGATTATTTGTTATACTTACTAGCGACCCGCCCCGGCTTCGCACGGGTAGTTCAACTAATTTACACAAAATCTTTACAAATGATACATATAAACCTTCCCCTTGAATCACTATCTATTAAAAAACCGCATCAAAATCCGTTGCGTAGTTTTAAAGATCTAAGCATACATATAACCAGACGGACAGACAGCGGAAAGCGACTTTGTTTTATACTATGTAATGAAGAATAAAAAGAAGATGAAAAGTTGTGTTCTCGTCTATGTGCTTATTAACGGGTTAAACGGCTCTTATTTCAAAGAGCATGACATGGCTTCTAAATATTATGGCGGATATTTTCGCCATGACCGACCTATGGTGTAGTAAAACTAGTGCGAGTAGCTAAGCTCGACGAAACAAGCCTAGGACCTTGCAATCATGCATTAAACACCAACGCTCGCGGCTATCAGAATCTATCTCCATTGGCCATCAATATTGGACACTGTTAGGGTTTCCACTCCCAATTTGGAGCTTTCAATAAATATAAAACAATGGTGAAATAGCGAATTTTATTGACATGAAATTAATTGTTTTTTAAATTAGTCATTTTACTACTAAAATACAATTTAATACCAAACCATCAAACAGACTTATACTCATTACAAATGTTGAACATTAACTCTTAACAGTATTGCAATTAACCACATTTGTTTGCTTCTTAGTTTGCTGTCATTAATTTTATTTTAACTTTAGATTTAGATTTTTAATATTATAGTTCGATTAGTTTTGATAATAGAATAAAATACATATCCAATTCAAGCCAACCCTACGTCTCCCGTTGAAACTTTAAACAATGAAGTGTTTTAGGCCGGAGTTCGCGTACAATACAATATTTAGACGGCACTAATGGGGAGTATCGCCTTGTGGCACACAATACCTTTTATCGGCACATCTCGACGTGTACCGCCGTGTTATTTTGGATTACCTTCGCTTGCGGAGCGTAGGCGAGTAGTAGTGTCAGGCAAACCAGTGTAATTATACTCCAAGATTCTAAATATGTACCTACTTTCTTTATTTTCGCCTGTTACACCTTCGTTATAAACCACAGGATCTGCGAACACTAATTTCTATAAAAACGGAAACTATCTGACTATCTGACCTTTCAAGGTGAATCTAAGTCTGTTTAGGATTATTTGAGCAGCTTTTCTTGAAATAAGTTTCAAAAACTCGCCCCGACACACGCATATTACGCGACCACCAAACTGAATATAAAGAAAGATTATTGACACTGAAAAAATTCAGTAATTTTAGGCACCAACGATTGCAGAAACTTTTGTAGTACATAATTAAATTACTACATAATCAAATTTCAAGAGCCAGGTCAAGAGCACCCTAAACCGGCGAGCGTGTATGAGGAATGTTATGAAAGTGAAAGAAGGGAAAGAGGTATGTCAGGATCGTAGCAAGTTGAAATCCGTGGTCTCTGCCTACCCCTCCGGAGACAGGCGTGATTATATGTATGTATGTATAATCAAATTTCATGAAGTAATACCTCGTGTAACAACTATGTATGCGCAATTATTGGAGCGCCAACTTACGATTGGTTGCACCAAATTTAACCACCTGTCACGGCTAAAGTATTCCCTAAGACTTTGTGTGGGAAATTTCATAGTAGTTCACTGTTGTATGACGTTGTCGGTCCACTAATTGTGGTAAGTACAACTGGCCCTTAAGCTAGTCTACAGTTAAGCGTTGGATTCAACTCTAGTCGGCAGTCGGAATGTAACTGTCTACCAGGGCGGCCGCAATAGATCACAGGTTTGACAACACACGTAAACTGTCTTTTTGCGGCCGGCCTTATCGGTGAACGGGCGATCAATGAACACGTAGTGGTATAGTTTCCTTTAAGGAAAACTATTAAAAGTTTACACGAGTTAAGTTTTCTACTTATACATTTAGTGTATGTTTAGTACAAAGATATTATATGTAATTAGCATATATTTATGTGGCTTTCTATTACAGAAGGGTCCTTATGCTTTAAGTGCACTTATTGCATTGCATTGCATTGCTCCAAAGGAAATTCTGATAAAAAGGTCATTATTTATAAAAAGCCACATATATTTAATATCTCAAGATTTACCACCACTGCTCTCATACGACAATTAAGCTGTCCGGGTTTTGGAAATGTCCAGTACCTATTTAACAACATTATTAAAATAAATTACCTGAAAATATTTGCAGCCTCGGTCCTACTTCCGCTTTCAATTTTTTTTTAAAGCCCAGAATATTACTTATCTGCCAAACAGCTCCTAGGCCGACTTCATACTCATTTGTGAAACTGGCCTTAAAGGTCGCGCCAAATAAAGGCAGGGCCAAAAGCGGGAGGCGAAATTAAAATTATGGTATCACCTTGACTCCGCCAAAATGTCGATGAACGATCTTTTATTGAATTATGATTCATGTCATTGGGTGCACCTTACAGGGAAACTGAAGAATTGCATAAATTGCATCACGTCGCGGATCAAATTCCTTTAATTAGAAAATACAATTGTTCTAACATCTGAAAGTTCTTTGTATTAACCTAATATTAGAAATTAGAAGCACATAAACAATCAGATATGAAGTAGCAATTTATATCACTGCCAATTAAGTTTTATTTTAAATCCATGCAATAAAATCCTTCGTTCTACTTAAGGCCGTTCCGTCGGTTTGCCGCTGTCTCTGTCACATTTCGCAAGAAAGAACGGGAAAGATCATGCGCGCCAAGTGTCAATTTTGATCGAATTTTGTCGATTTTTATTTATTTTAAAAACGTTATCCTACAATATCGAAATTCGAAAGCTATGAAATTATTACTTAAGTTAAGATTGTTTTTTCTTCTTTTTTATTTATAGTATCACATAATAAATAACCGAGTAAAGTTGGATTAAAAGTCCGAGTTAGAGGTTACTTTGGGAATTAATTGTATCGAGCGAAGTGTCATAATTCGTGTATCGGAAGCTATGATATTAAAGATAATATAGTCAAGAACTACATATATTTTTTCCACGTCTACGAATATCAACGACTCTTAGAAAAACAGGATCATATAGGGAGATTTTTCGCCTTCTGGCTCAGGGAACCGCCTTAAATAAGCTAATTGCTGCGCTTGAAATCGAGAGTGATGCATTGATAACGTAAAGCGGGCGTTAAAATTTACCGTAGAACATTAGAAGAATGTTCGATCCATTTGTAGTTTGAAATCGAGAGTGGTGCACTAATAGTAAAAACAAGTTTGCGCTTCTTTCATATTAAAACTTCGCTATTGGGCTCTGATTGCCCTGTTTCCCCATTTACAAAATTGAACCTACCTAAAGGTGAACAATAAGTTTTTATTATATGAAAATGATGTACATATTTACCAAGGTAGGCAGTTATTACCAATTTGTAAAAAGCGCGTTAAGTATATGATATTGTGTATCGTAAACGACGATAGTAATTGCAATAGTTTGCCATTGCAACTACTATCGTCGTTTATCGTGTATCGTCGTGCGCAAAAAGCGAATCCGAAAGAAGTCTGGTTTATCACTATGTTGTGTGGGCAGACTGCATTTTAAACCACACCATATCGGTTACTCCGTAAATATTGCATTTGCACTGTACCTGATAAATGCGTTTTTAATGGTAGGTATATTGTTATTAACTTGAAATCACACGAATGTATTAATAACTAAAGTATAATTACCTACACTTAAGTAGAATGAGAGATCCATTAGGAAATTATGAGTTTTATATTAAAAGAAAGTTAAATATCAAACAATTTACAAAATAAGCTCAACGCCAAATAGAACATGATCGTGAAATGTAAAACCCTTCAGGAATATAACAAGAAGAGTGGCGCCATAAAACGCGCTAAATGACGAATAATTACGAGTATGGCAGCCTGTACAAGCAAACAAGTACCTACTAATGCTCTCATAGAATGATTGAACCATTTGTGGCGTATGAAATCGAGAGTGGCGCAGCGCCAGCGCTGGCGCATTGTAAGCAAAGTGGCCCGCTGACCGGCCTGACCCTTCAGCAAGGCCGTTCACTTGTTCGGGATGCTTTGTCCAACGTAAACAATACTACTAGTAACATTCTTGTGTTTCTTTAAGGATGCCTAAATTACACTAGTAAAATTCATGACAAGTTTAGTCATGTGTATGTACGTAGATAGTATAATACTAGTTAAATAAAAGCTTGTAAAAATAAAAATAAAACTACGACATTTAATTAAGTGTAAAAAAAATAGGTACAAAAAGTTGTGTCCCAGCATACGGCTATTTATTTAGGCGCGAGCTATCACGACTTCGCCATTTTGAAAAATTTCCAAAACCGGATGGACAATAGTTATTTGTTATACAAGGGTGCAAAGTTGTATTTTACCCGCGAGTGTGTAATTGAAACACGAGCAAGCGAAAGGATTCTATAGTTGAACCACGAGTGAAGCGAGTGGTTCTAAAATAGAATCCTGAGCGTAGCGAGTGTTTTAACACACGAGAAGTAAAATACATTTGCACCCGTGTGTAACACAAAACTTTTCCCCCCACTATAGCGAGGAAGGTGCAACATCCACAGGCGTTAGATCATCTTCATCAACTGGAATCACTCATTTTTTTACGATATTATAACAGAAAACTGGAAATTCTGTACTTTTACGTAAGAAGTTTTTAAGTAAAATTTTTGTTGACAATGTTGACATTTCTGACGTATGAAATGTCAATGATGCGTTTTGAAATTGCATCGACTCAACTTGTGCGTTCAGAATTATGATCAACATCATTATAAAAGAACAAAGGTTTTTATAGAATTTTAAGGTTTATGACTTAAAATAATTAAATAAAGCTAAATTTGGTATTTTTTATTAAATACTCAAACCATTTATTTAATGATAATTAATATCAAACAAACCATTATTATGAGCGTTTTACGTTTTGTTATCTGTCAAAAGCTACTTAAACACGCTCCATCCAAGGTCAAATTACTTTCCCCACTAGTGGATAAAATGCGTTTTTCCCCGCTTGCTTTAAAGGATAAAAGACGGCTTTCCGAGCTAGTGAGGGGAAAAAATAGTTATTTGTTATACAAGGGTGCAAAGTTGTATTTTACCCGCGAGTGTGGAATTGAAACACGAGCATGTGAAAGGATTCTATAGTTGAACCACGAGCGAAGCGAGTGGTTCTAAAATAGAATCCTGAGCGTAGCGAGTGTTTCAACACACGAGAAGTAAAATACATTTGCACCCGTGTGTAACACAAAACTTTTCACCTCACTATAGCGAGGAAACGGCAACATCCACAGGCGTTAGATCATCTTCATCACTGGAATCACTCATTTTTTTACGATATTATAACAATAAACTCTGGAAATTCTGTATTTTTACGTGAGAAGTTTTAAAGTAAAAATTTTGTTGACAATGTTGACATTTCTGACGTATGAAATGTCAATGATGCGTTTTGAAATTGCATCGACTCAACTTGTGCGTTCAAAATTATATTTAACATCATTATTAGAAAACAAACGTTTCTTATGGAATTTTAAGGTTTATGACTTAAAATCAGTAAATAAAGCTAAAATTGGTATTTTTTTTTTAAATTCTCAAACCATTTATTTAATGATAATTAATATCGAACAAACCATTATTATGAGCGTTTTACGTTTTGTTATCTGTCAAGCTACTTAAACACGCTCCATCCAAGGTCAAATTACTTTCCCCACTAGTGGATAAAATGCGTTTTTCCCCGCTTGTTTTAAAGGATAAAAGACGGCTTTCCGAGCTAGTGAGGGGAAAATTATATTTAATCATACTCCTATTTGGTCACTAAATTTCACGAGAATCGGTTGAGAATTGCGACCTGTAAAGACATCCTGACGTACAAAATCAAAATGCTTCGGTAATTAAATAACCAATATTTCTCATTTGCCCTTGCTTGACTGGTAAAAAAAGCGGTTCGTTGAAAAAATTAATGTAGCCCTTTTCTCAATTTGACTCGCAAACTTATAAATGCATTTATTGAACGGTCCGTAAACGTTGTTATTCGGTCATTCTCATCAGAATACGTAATTACGCTAATTCAGATACGCATTGAATAATCACAAGCGTGAAATCAAATCCCAAATCGGAATTAAACTCGCATTGAAGTTCCAATTGCATGCGAGATGCGAGTGGTTATCCACGCAAATTAGCAAACAGTTAACTTCAAATATTTAAACCTTATCACCATGCATTAAGGACACAAACATTTGACCACCTAATAGCACGGCAATGCATCGCTGCATAATTTAACGTATTGAAATTACGTGATCATTATTCAATGCACAATTTATGTAAAAGGTTGTAACCGCTTTGAATGTTCGATAACGATACATCATTTTATGTCAAGAGACGTTGAAGCTTTGTTTAACCGACGTAACCATTTAAAGGAATGATTATAACATGCGTATGTTATTACGTGTAGTCGTGTAGTTCTGTTTATTGTTTTTCGTTGCTTGTTTAACAAATGAGGTAAGGATGCGTATGCCTACGCAAGGACCGTTACGCCGATCGTAGTTATGCAATGGACCTATATTGCTTTGACTAAGTACTACAAATACTGCTCTACTTTTGTAATAAGTATCTATTTAGGAATATTGACTGTTGTTATGAGTAGTGATACATAAAACATGGCTGTAAAGTACTTTAACTATACCTACCTACTGTACCTACATGTGTAGACTAAACATTTGTGTTTATTTCAGATACGTATGGTAGAGTCTGCAACATTTGAAGCGTGACAACAAAATCAAATACGATTTTTAGTTGGAATAAAAAAAGGGAAATATCAACTGTTTTAAAACTGCCGGTTCAGCTTAAATAGTAAAAGAGTAAAAGTAATGATTATGATGTCCTCCCAGACGTATTCGACGGCGACATCCTAACAAATTTAAAAAGGGGCTTTTTCGGAGTTTTTCGGAACTGACGTTTGGCGTTAAGCTCTTCGCACCCAGCGTTCAAAGTTACCAAGACCCGTATCGACAGCAGTCCGATCAGAGTTGCAAGCTCCTCCCACGACTCGCATGACACTAGCATGTAGCAATATAAAAGCAGCAGGTACAATCACCTTGGTTTGAGGATCGCCTGTCCGTGAGTCACTGTGGCCTGAAACGCGATACGCCGGCCACTTACAATAACACTGCCTTGACTGATTTGTGCGATAGCTGCCGTACCTACATACATTACTTAATAGTCAATACAATTATGCCATGCCTTTGTAATATAAAGGGATCTTAATCATTTTCCGCAAAGCGTTTTGTCGTTATCGTAGAGCCAACACTATTATAAGAATTACATTTTTATTTTATTTTGTCGATAATAAAAAATAATTTTATACTTCTCAGTTAGTTAAACAATTCAGTTTTCTTAGAAACGCATAAATCTCTATGCAGGTACATAATGTAGGTAAGTTACCGTGTGCCAATTACGTACAACAATGCCAAACAAGTCTAATAAATATACAATGAATACGTCAAGCGTCGTTTGTCGAATTTAAATATTTTACACCTTGAAAACGCGGCGACGTCAACAATACTTTTTGTGTGGAAATCATGATACATATTTTATTGATGATTCTTTTTTTTTACTGATTGTTTTTATTTGATACCTACTTCTTTTATTGTTTTGAAATTCGTAGACAATAAATAAGTATCTATTGCTTATTTATAATAGTGTGCATTTTTTTTTGTCATGTTCTTCTATATTTATTGAAAACCATCAAACAATTTGACACATCTATTAAAGATATTGGTTTAAATCCAAGGGTAATTCTTTTAATATACGTAACTTACCTAAAACTAGATTAAAAAAAAAAAAGTAACTTACCTACCTATACCTACGTACCTAGCTAATTTTACTAAGAAAAAAAAATAACTTGCAGACATTAAGTTGAGCAGACTAACTTTACAATATTATAACGTCTCACAAGGGATATGTCAGTTTTAACTGCACGTTTCACCTAACAGTGCCAATGGTGTAGAAATGCGGCAGTAGTATAGTATTTACATGAACGGCGCTCCCACGGCGCAGCAAGGTGAACCGGCTATTCTTAAATCGTCGCACTTGCCCGCGCGCTGACGCAACAGCTGATCGATACCGCTTTAACATCCTTTATTAGAGTTGTAAACATTTTCTGACAGTTTTATTTTTACGGAGCGTCCGAATATTTTTTTATACTAGTGCGGTACTGTCTATAGCAAGCACTTGCTTCCCTTAAAAACGTCCTGTCGCGAACACCAATGGGCTGTTGCATTTCCAGAGTTGTCACATGCTAGTTACATACCGACTCTATATATGTAGATGTTTTTTTTTTTTGTTTCACTCCGGAACCAAATTATAACAGTTAACTATTTTTTGAGGAAGGGTTACCAATTAGAATTGGTAACAGACTGCTACTTTTTTATCCATACCAAAGACCTATATAACTCCGTATAAGACGAATAAAGTCTAAGGAAAAAAGTGCCTCGCAAATCAAGAAAATTTCGTTCTCGCATAGATACCACCTTAATAATTTTAACACATACATATTGGTGAAACATGGGTCAAAATCATATAAAAATAATACATACAAATAAAAAATCATTTTTTTATATTTTTATACATTTTTAGTTTTAGTTTTAATCGTGTGTCGATAGATGGCAGTAAATTTACTGTGACTACAAAGTTTACTATGACAGTAACCCTCTATCCTATGTAATCTCTTTGTCCGTACTTACTCAAAGGCATAAATCCATTTTTACCTACAGTAAGGAAGCATGTCATTATAAATATATACATATGGCATATTCAGTTTTAGTTTAAGAAAAGTATTTATTTATTTATTAAGAATTCCGAGCATGAGATTCTATAAACTCGTTTCACTTGGACCAATGAAAAAATTAACTTTTTAATTATTAGACTTTCATTGTTCAAATATTTATGTGTTGATACAAAACTAGAAAAACTAGTTTAAATCTAAGCAATGATTTCATCGTATGGATTCTTGGGGTCATCTTTCGGATACAATTTCATAAGTTTAATTTAAGAAATGGATTTAAAAACTGAAATCTCTTACACAACTTTGTATGCAATATTTGCTTATAAATTTGCAAGTTTGTTATCTAACCAGTAACCACACGTTTACATTTATTTATTGACATTATAAATCAGTCACTACCAAGACTACCAACCAACCTTGGCCGCAGTCAGATATTGTAATTTAATATCCAGTAAGCTACTTATACCTATACTGACAAATACTATATTGGATATACAATGTGCAAGTTTTTATAGGGAACTAAAAGCGATGATCGAGGTAAAAGTGGCAAAAATGTGAGCTTTTGTGGGCTTACATTTTCAAAATTTACCGCTTAAAGCAACATTCGAACTTTTAGAACATCGGCCATATCGCGAAAAGTGAATCGTGAATGCGATGAATTTTTAATTTTTTTGTCTAATTTAAAAATTTGTAGGATCGCTTGCAGACTTTTCTGCTTCATAAAAAATAGATTAATAAATAACTGTGTCACCACTAACTGTGTAACCACTAGGCGCACATTCTGTACCTAAAATGGTCGCGCATTTTACCGTTTCAGTAGAATTTCCTCCCGCAAATACTCTAGGTTCCGGGGGTTTAAAAAAAGGTGTGTACTGAAGGACACTGGAGTTGCAAGTAATTACTTATCAACAGGCGGGTTCTAGGTACTCTGGCTTATCTGGTTATACAATAAAAAACGCAATAAACAATTATGTTTTCGATATTATTGCCTTTGAAGATTACCTGCTTCTTGTATAAGTACCTATTAGTCGTACTTAAAGCCCTCTTTAAACACGATCATCACTGGAAATATAACCGACTGCACATATTGTAAGTACTCGTATGCGGTTTTTCCTTGTGTTGTAAACAATACCAGATACACCATTAATAGGTATACTAACACCTTCATCACTTGCCGTTTCGTTCTTTCATAACTTATTAATTGGTAGCTAGAAACAATGAAACGTATAATGACATGATTGAATTTTTGCGTCTCGTGAGACTTATTCATAGTTGAATGATGTAGTTAGAGGCATTTTCAAGGTTCTTTTAAAATCATCGCGTTACACATGCAAGCTGTAACAAAGGTTCTGCTGAACAAATAAGGACCTATTTAATTGCCCTCTGAGTGAGTAATATCAAAGAGAATAGACAGTATAGTGGGTTATTGTCATAGCAAATGTTGTAGTCACAGTAATTTTACTGCCATCTAAAATGTAGAAAAATATCAAAAATATATATACCTATTTATGGATAAATGTTTTTTTTTTTAGAACGCCATATGACTTTGACCCATGATATTTCACTGTATGTATTAAAATTGTTAAATATCAAACGGTGTCGTCAACGCCATCTTGCTGAGTATAACTTTTTCTTGATATTCCGAGGCACGTTTTTTCCTTAGACTTTCTTTATCTTATACGGAGTTATATATATCTTTGGTAATATGCGGTAATAACCATAAATAAGAAGATTTTCTTCACTATATTTATGTATGGTATGAATAGTTAAAATAATATTTGTATAAACTATATAGCGCTACTATATTTCATTTTGGATTTATTTACCTATGAATAGGTAGAAATGTGAACGCTAAAGGAAAATTATATATTTATTAATTATACTACATATAGTATTTAAGTACATCCATAAAATCTAAGAGCTCTCTAGAAAACTTTACTATTCTTATTTAAGCCCAAGATACACTTGTAAGTTTTACTTAAGTAAGTAGGGACACAGCTATATACTACAGAATGAGAGATGAATATCGTTATCTCATTCTAACAAATAGCTTTGTCCCTACTTACGTAAGTAAAACTTACAAGTGTATCTCAGGCCTTACTTATATTTTGCTTATGTAAATTTTGTGTTTTCATAAAAGCCCGGTGAGTGCCAGCTGCAGACGTCAATCGAAATAAAAAAACGTTATAATATTCGATTAGTTAGAATTACTTATTTTGTCAAAGCATTTTGCAGTCACTCCGTATTTGTTTTATCATACTTTTATGAGGATAAGATTAAAGAGTTATTTTTCAATGTTACTTAAATCGTGCTTAACAACATCCAGAGCTATCAAGTCCCATTTTATTTACAAGTAATCTTAGTTTATTGATCAGCAATGTACCTAGGCCATCAAACCTAGTTCATCGCCTAACTACACAGGTATTAAATGTATAAAACACGGTCTTTTATTTATTTATTTAATCTTTATTGCACAAAAGAAAATACAAATGTACAAAAGGCAGACTTAATGCTACGAGGCATTCTCTACCAGTCAACCTTCCTACCATTAAATCTTTTGTTTGCTTCTACCTATTTGGTTGCTTGTTTCGATATACTTATTGCTTATGAACTGAACCAATCCAAAGCGCACTGCACATCCAACTCACTAATACACAATCACAATTTTCGCTTTTTTATTCGAATTTATTCGTAATCGTTTCGCGCTAGAAGGCCGCACGTCGGAAGCAGAGAGCTGCACTAAGCCACTAAGCTATTGTATGCAGGTGAATAGTATCCGTTTGACTTATAATAGCCATTCACGTAGTCCTATAGCACGCGAGCGATGCTACTGCGGAGCAGTATGTGAATTCGGCACTACTTATACAATCAGAAAATCACATGCCAAGGTGATAAGATTTGCATTGCAAATTTGTGTAGGAAAACTTGGAAACCAGATGCTATTACACTAGACGCACTTTGTACATCTTTGTCAATTAGCATGCGTGACGACAGTTACATGACTTACTTGCCTATTTATTGGCAATTGCCACTGAAGTAAGCATTGACTTGAATCTAATAGGTAATATAACTCAAATACTTTTATCGATTATCTTTTCTTTCTTTCTAGTACCTACTTATATCGTGATTACAAAATTATTTTTCTAGTTGGCTAAGCGAGTGCGAAGTGCGAGAGGAGCGTCTTCGTTTCAGCTTAAACAAAATTATGTTTTGAATACTTTTACTGAACATTGCCTAATTTTGTATAAATTTTTAAGTCTACACTGAAGTTACATGGGTATTTGGGTACGGGTATTCAACCTGGCGTGAGCTATTACTCGCATCGTCTCAGGCGTCAGTAGTTAGCGAATCACTAGCTGCTAATGTATTAGTGTGTAAGGCATCAAGATCCATACCCGTAATAATTACGTGTAGTTCCATACCCGTAATAGCAACAAGATCCATACCCGTAATAACCACACCCCACTAAACAAGCACTTACTAACCATGTGTGTTACAGATAGCCCCCTCTGCAGGGCATGCATGGAGGCAGAAGAGACAACCGCTCACGTCATTCTCGAATGTCCAGGGGTGGCAGAGTACCGGGCACAATACCTCGGTTCGCCGGGGTCTCTCCCAGAAGTCGTCGGCAACATCAAGGGTCTGCTAGGCTTCATGGAAGAGTTGGGTTGGCAAGAGTAGTGCCGACAACCCATCACGCAAAATAGGCGCAAGAATATGATGTCGAGTTGCGGGAACCAAGCCCGCGAAAACCTATACGTGTAGTTTATCGCAGGTCATACTTATTCTGGTTATTTTGGAGTAACAGACCCGGTAGACCATGGGAGCAGTCCTGCGGGTCTCCCGCGAAAACCAAAATTTCGCTGTGTCTCTCTATTGCTCGAATATGCAAGAGCAAAAGAAGAGGCAAATAGACGAACGAACGAACGAAGTGGTTCGCGGTAGGCCCTCTGCCTCGCGGCAAACTCTTGCAAAGAGGGCGGCTGTTGCGCAACGCGCTACAAAAGATGCCGCTTAACAAGTGCTTTAGGTGCTGTAGGCGTAAAAGGTAATAATCTGTCCTAAAGATGAAACATGTCTACATTGTATAGTAAATGTATAATATAGGGTTAGATGTGATGTCGCTTAATAATTGACAGATAAATACCTTCCTACTAGATTTAGCTAACCTATCTAAGCGATCGCATCCGTAAGATGAAATCTGTTTATAAGGATATTTTATCTAGTTTCATATATTAGACACACTTTAAAATATTTACAGAAAGTTTTACATCCAAAAATATACAGTGAACTTCAGTGCATTTCAGGATATTCTTTTTATTTTGTTTCATTTATTCCTACTTAGGTTACCTACCTACAATACATACGTTACATACCTTATAGTTTGATAACGAAACGGTTATTGGTACATAGTACATAATAAGTAGTTCAAACGGTAGCTTTTGAACCTTTTTAGGATGCAGAGGCGACGCAGGAGCTGTTACGTGCGACGGGACTGTAATCTGTCCAGCAGGAGCAGGGGCACTTTGACATCTATTTATGCCATCAGTAAAGAAAGAACGACTTAGGATCAGTTCCACTAAATTGTCTATTACCGTTAAAACATTCGTGAAATTTTATTGTGTGGGGAGTTTCATAGTTTACTGCTGATCGCCATTTATCAGTCCATCAAGTGTGGTTAATGCAACCGGCCGTTGGAAAAGAAGAGTTGGTACATACGGTGGCTAGGACCTCTTCGTAGGTGGCGGGGTGCAGGGGCGACGCCGGAGGCGTCTCGTGCGACAGGGCTGTTATCGGCATGTCAGCGCATCACACCTGGAATGAAAAACATTTTAATTAAATATTAAATAATATTCACCTATAATATAATATCTAATTCTGGAGTTCCCCAAATTATAAATGGGAAATTATTCAAAGGAAAGCCATTTTGAGAAAATAAGGGAACTAAAGGAGAGGACCACTAGTACCACTAGCTGAATTGTAGTATTCTTATACACGCTGTTGTCTAAAATTGAACACCTTACCCAAAATAATTTTGAAGTTCTTGAAAATAGTTTTATTGCATCTGAACTGTCTTGATTTTTTTTAATATTATAGGACATAGGACATTACACAAGTCCCACAGTAAGCTCAATAAGGCTTGTGTTGAAGGTACTTAAACAACGATATATATAATGTATAAATACTTCAATGCATAGAAAATACCTATGGCTAAGAAACAAATATCCGTGTTCATTATACGTTACAAGTAAATGCCCTTACTGGAATTCGAACCAAGGACCATCAGCTTCATAGCTGCTGCTTATTCACTACCTACTAGGCCAGACCGGTCGATAAATTATTATCTTTTTAAATTAATCTTTCCATTACCCAAAGATTGTCGGAAAGCCATCGCTCTTTAGCGGTAAAAGCGCTTGTTATCTACCGTAATAATATGGTTTTAAGAATAATGAATAAATGAATGAAATCGTTTATTCACAATGAACATATGGTAACATAAGATCTTAATTTATATACATTGCTTCCCACTATACATTCAATCAAGATAGACATGTGAAAATATTTGTCAGTGATATATATATGTCACTCAGTCTGATAAAAGTTGAATTAAATACAATTACACGATTAATTACAATTTGGCGCAATTTTATAATAGTACATAATTAATTTAATTAAAGAAGAATATAATAATAAGAATAAGATTTTTTATTTGAAAGAAAAAACCTTATTAACATATGTCAATGTCCAGTGGCCCCACACTAGGCTATGCCTGTTACTTGGTAGCCGGATTCGTAACATACAGGTAACATTATTAATTAAGAGAAAAGAAATTAAGTAATGCAAAGGAAGTAAAAGTAAGTTTAGTTAATATTTGCTGTTTTTATTTCAAGTGAAAAATTAATAATCTTTTAGAATTCTAAACTATGCCAAGATTCTTGAAACACCGATTAGTGACACTACATACACTTAAAAACATCGATACAAAACGTATGACCTTGCACGATGGCGATTGGCGATGGCGACCAAGTGTCGGCTGTACAAACACACATTACCATACGGAGACGCATGACTAACGAGTACTGACATGGCGAACCACGTTTGACAATTTCGTAGTAAACAGAGGAAATACATTCAATAACAAGACAAGTGAAAAAGGGTCACTTAATATAATTTCCATAAAAAAGAAATACTTATATAAATAAGCTAGGCAGGGGTAAACGTGCCAACAAGCGTAAAGACATACGTACTTTTGAACGTGAATTTTAGAAATTTATCTATATTTGGAAAAGTTATCTGGGATGTCAGATACTTTTGGCGCGTTGTTTCACCCGCTACTATTGATGCTGACTGTACCTACACATAGACGTGAGTTTTCTTTCGCATCTGTCAATACGATGATACTTTTAACGATTTACTATCGTTAACTTGGCTACGCCCCGTGCCCGTGTACTATTTGCAATCCCTAATAGAACTCATAGCTACACTACATATTATTAATTTTACACTGCTTGCGGTATGTATCGCGGCTGCTCCGGCTCCCTGCGGTTTTTTACGAATGTATAGCGCAAGCGACAGCCGACAACAGTGATGGCCTTCAATATATTTGTGTTAAGCCAAATAATTCATAATTTTGAGTTCTATAATTTCTAAAGTCTTTCCAATAGTTGTTTAGCCAAGAACAAACAAGTTTTATTAATAGTTATTCAATTATCCATGAAAAAACACTTTAGATATACTGCTAGTACTACCATTCAATAGTATGACCTAACTTTCCTTTAAGTTTCCTTTACCGATAAAACAGGTTTGGTGGGAAGATTTCGAGATATTTGTTGTGAAACAGTTAATCTTTTCTTCTAGTTAGAAAATAAATTGACAATGATTGGCAGGAAGAGAAAACCGCGGGGTAATAGTTTCGCCTTTTATGCATCGTACGATTTTCATTCCACGTACATGGTCATAGTAAAAATGCTTTGACATCATGGTTCACCTTAAAATCGGAAAATCATAGGACAAAAGTAGATTACTCATAGAACACTGAAAATTTTAACAGATAAATTGTGTATCATATCTATATGATTATACTCTACTACAAGTGCTCAATTTGCTATATATTCGGCAATTTTTTGTTACGAACTTTTTACCCTTAAGAAGGACACTCTTAAAACGGGCACTTCGTAGGTTTATTCTAAGTACATACTTTATTTGTCTAAACAATTTTACCTATGAGATACTCAGCACCGCTAAAGTTTTACCAACGTGAACAATTTCTGGTGTAAAATATTGACTGAATCACGCCCGATATCGTACATTGTTTTGGTGTTGTTGAACTTGTTCGTGTCATACATTTCTGTCACCCACCCGTCTCATCTATAAACATGTAAGCTTCAGTAGGTGTGATAAATACTGACGTCATGCCAGATGTTTCTCGCTAAAGTACTTGTACCTATTTGCTGACTATTTACGTATATAAAATCTTTGCGAATAACTAAACAATGCAGATTAGCAGTCTTTTACTACTAACTTGTCTCTGGTATGACGTCAGTATTTACAAGTATTTATCACACCTACTGGAGCTTACATGTTTATTGATGAGACGGGTTGGTGACAGAAAAGTAAAAAGTAGCGTATATTTTATACGCATTAGTGAACCTCTCAATGAGATTTGCATTGTTTATTATTTATTGCTCTTTGGCTACTACACGTGAGCACGTGACATGAAACAACATGTTCCAAATAAACGGTATTCCAAAAAAAACCATTTGATCTCTTGCTTTATGTCAATAGAATGAAAACCGAATAGAAATGCTAGGATATCATTCGGAATAGATGTTATGAGTAATTTCTAAGAAAATCCGACTTTTTAAATTATTTTCACTAAACAAGTTTAATCTTGTGCACTTGGTTATATTATTTTTTATTCTAAAGATGTCGCTTCAAACGCGACTTTGTTTTTGATCGCAAGAAAATTTAGAAAAAGAAATGAAAATCGTAAAAGTTTAAGTCCCCGGCAAGCTAGGCTGAATTATACCTTCCCATACGAACGGAGTTTCGTTCTCATTTTAAAACTACGTGTTAGAATGTAATGAAATTTTGCACATATATAATGACATGAGGTTTATCTCGATCTTTAATTAGTTTATATAGCTCTAGTATATAAAACAAATGAAGTAGAGCAAAAATAAGTTTTGTTTGAAAAATTTAAATTCCCTGTATTTTTTTACTATGGTGTCTGAAGTTACATTACAAACTACAAACAAATTACAAACTAATTACAGACCTAAATATACCTTATCTCATTGTTATTACAAAGTTTCAGAGCAATCTAGCAAGTCTAGCTACGTTTGTATGGAGAACCGAGCTTGCCGGGGACTCTTAAGTCACAAGTTTTAAAATAGGTATTAAGGTAGGTAAACCTTATTTTATTGCATTATTGCAGTAATTGCATCATTGCATATGTGAACCTTGTAACTAACACAATACAAATATAGCTGCAGGTCAGACAGCAACTACCATCTACATACATGCTCGGCCTTTCGACATTGTTTGTATGTAATGTTCACCTTTGATACCACGTCTATTGATTATTTCCTTGAAGACACGTAATGATGAAATTAATGAGAGGTGCGGCTTCGGTGGCGTATGCGTGCAGTGTTGAATCGTTGACCATTGCACAACACACGGATACATCCAGCTGTTCAAATTGGAACATGTTCATTTGGATACCATAGGACTCGTTGTTCACAAAAATAGCGCACTCGTCCCTATCCCTAGTATGACTACTTGACTAGTATGAAACAAACATACGTATTAATCGGAAATAATCAAGTTTAATTGTCAGCGAGTCGAGCCAAAAGCTACAGCCCGACAAGAAAGGTAGAAATTGATCAAGGACTAGGCAATTATTTGAGAATATGTCTGCGGTTGCGTCTAATTGCCACTTTTCATACATTTTGTATGAAAATATACGGATCGCGGCATTTAGACCGCAGACATATTTTTGAGAATGACCCTACTAAGATTGAACAGGCATCACATGATGCAAACAACAATACATCCATCTCATTTCGCCGCATAAGTTTGTCCTGTACCTGTTCATAGTCTGTCTGTTCTGTTTCCAGACTTGTACAGTCGCCATCAGATATATCGGAGCGCCCGAGGTGCTCACAAATATCTGAACACGCCTCTATTTTCAAGGCGTTAGAGTGCGTGTTCAGATATGTTGAACACTTCGGGCGCTCTGATAGATCTAATGGCGACTGTACAGGTTCATTAAATTTAATAACTTACAATGTAGCCCTAATATTCATTACGTACATGCAGGTAAATATTTATAGGTTCGATCCCGAAATCCTTTCATAACAGTAAATTATTGGATAACAAAAAGCGTTTTCTAATTTCTAAATCATCGAGAAGTTGACCCACATAACAAGACGCATGGGAAGGGAAAGCCATGGCCTTTTAACTACTAATATAATAAATTTATTACAAATCCAATCCAACCTTTTATAATTAACAGTTATCATAAACTACAACTGTTTGGGTGGCTGCAATTAAAATTTCATCCAAATCTAAACTGACCGACAAGGATTTGTGGACCACCCACAAGCACGTCAGTTTTTTTAAAAATTATCTATGATTTAAAAGGTGTTTTCGAAATATTTCGTAGTAGAAAGTCGACTATGGCGGATGGAACGTCTAAGTAATTTTCTTCACCAAAAACCGGCCAAATGCGAGTCGGACTCCGTACATTACACAATTTTTAACAATGTATTTTTTTATGTGAAACTTGAGTAAAATTTCTTTAAGTCATTAAGTCCGACTCACGCTTGACTGCACATTTCTAATAGGTTTTCCTGTCATCTATAGGTAAAGAACTATATATTGTATTTTTTTCGAAATTTTAGGCAGTTGTTTTGGAGATAAAGGGGAGGGGGCAAGGTAATTTTTTGGCTATTTTCTTAAATTACTTTTAAACTATTTATTATAAAATTACAAAAAATATGTTTGAGATTCTCACAATGAGCTCTTTTGTTTGAATTATTTATGACGATATATTAGTTTGAAAAAGTTTATTTTTTAATTTATTCCCCAATAGTGGGCCCCATGTTTAAAATGCATTTATTAAATATATTAATAACGGGTCACTCATGTATTTCAAGTCGAAAAACGACTGACGAGCGTTTTTCGACTTGAAATACGTGAATGACCCGTTATTAATATATTTAATGTCTGTGTCTCACGGAAGCTTTGTTATTAAAATTAAAATTAATTTGTTTACGATGCATGTCCGTCTTTGGGTTACAAACTTACAAACGAGTATGTGTACCAAATTCAACTTAATTGGTCCAGTAGTTTCGAAGAAAATAGGCTGTGACAGATGGACAGACAGACAAACAGACAGACCGCACGAGTGATCCTATAAGGGCTCCGTTTTTCCTTTTGAGGTACGGAACTCTAAAAGTTGTCAAAGTTTGCGATTTAGTTTAGTTTAGTTTTTATCACTGACTGTACTTTTTTTTCCACAGGCAACTAATACTCATCGAGACAATTCTAAAAACCCCAAACACAGTTAGGTTGCGTTGTTTTATTACAGAGTTCCTATTTCCACCTCCAGCCTTCATCATCAGATCAGCTCGATGGTACCCACTACCATAATATTGCATTGTCACCCGACTTACATGCGTATGCAAATTTTCAGCTTCATCAGAAACCGGGAAGATGGTTAAATTAGTTACCTTAGATTCCATTACATAGTTGATTCCATCATGAAGTTCCAGTTCATATCTTCCGGCTCCATCATCAGATCAGTTCGACAGTACCATATTATTGTATTGTCATAAGGCCAGGATTACACTAGTAAGTTTTACTTACGTAAGTAGTCCACACAGCTATACTATAGAATGAGATATGAATATCGTTATCTCATTCTAGCAAATAGCTTTGTCCCTACTTACGTAAGTAAAACTTACAAGTGTAATCCTGGCCTTAGAACTACATACAGCTGCCAATTTTCATGACGCTACGATCCTTGGAAGATGGTTAAATTAGTTACCTTAGATTCCATTACATAGTTACATACAGGTCGACCTAATAAAAGCTTGTTAAAAACGTGCCTCGGAAATCAAGAAAAAGTCATTCTCGAATACATGGCCTTTTGGCTATACTCGGCTAGATGGCGTTGACGACACCGTTTGATATTTAACAATTTTAACGCATGACTTAAAGTCACATAAAAAAATAAAATAAAATATTATCCATTTTTTTTTTTTTTTTAATATTTTTATACATTTTCATTTTTAGTTTTAATCGTGTGTCGATGGATGGCAGTAAATTTACTGCGACTACAAAATTTACTATATGACAATACCCTCTATACTTATCCTATCTATTCTCTTTGCATTAGTAATTAGTGATATGAAACGTGTGGACAGTGTTATTGACAAATAAATAAAATTTAAGAATAAAATAATTCCGTTCTCACCCACATAGGTATTAACTAGGTCTAATGTGTTCCAGCCTTCCAGTTTGTTTAACGCAGCCCACACTATACCTAAAATGCTATAGGTATTGTTATGATTATGACCCAATTCATTATGTCAATAATAATTTATCTACTTACATATAAATTGATTATATGTATGTAGGTATATGTATTCGTCGTAAGCTTCCGTAAACATTTACTACCTACTTACCAACTTATTTATAGATTAAGCCTTATAAATCTCATGCCAAGGTCCATTGGATTCAAATCTCGCACGCTACTGCACGCATGGTCCAATAATCCTTTCTTGATTTTAAGAAATTTAGATAATGATTAATTATTTTGCGATTAAGAAGGCTTCTATTCCGGGTCATTATAATAATGCATTATAAATAATTGTGATTTTATTATAACAGTCAATATTTTGTGCAGGCCATTTGGTTTCTTGTTCGTGAGGTTATTAATCAACATTAAAATAAGCTTAATAAATATTTTGTTTGGTAAAGTCAAATGTAAAAATATAATATGTCTTATAGCTCTTATATCGAATTAAGAACTATGGGGCATGTTTTGGAGTAAAGTGTATGCACCCATATTTTTACACTTGACTGTACGACAAACTTGATACAACTCAATACAACCAACAATCACTCGGTTAATTTCGTACAATAAAGTATGGCCACAATATCTTCGTCAATCACAGTCACAGCAGGAATACTTGAATATCAACAACTTCTGAGTTCTGACTATTATCAAAATATAACGACTTGTCAACTAGATCGCAAGAAGAAGACAAAGCGATTGTCAAAACGATTTTAGTATGTTTTTTTGTGCTATTTTATTTTTATTTATTTAATCTTTATTGCACAAAAGAAAATACAATCGTACAAAAGGCGGACTTTATGCTATGAGGCATTCTCTACCAGTCAACCTTACTATCGTCTTAATTGAACTAAGATTGAAGCAATTTTAGACCATTTCATTTCTAATTAAGAATTTTTAGTACGTACGTTTTCAATTCAATCAAAGTTCTTTTGAAACGAATCAAGTTCCGTTGTTTCGATTTTATTCTTTTTCTTTACCGCTTTACATATAAAAGATTGATAACTACTATGTATTCAAGTATAAAACCTTCCCTATTAGTAAAGAAGCCCAATTCCATGCCCATATCGACTCAGAACACTCGATGAGTCAACGCTCAGCTGACCTCCATCGTCAAGAAAGGAAACTGGCCGCTTCTACTTTCTTCAGGGATCAAGCAACTTTATATCTACTGTTCGAAACAACAACTCTTAACGCCTACGAGATAAAGATCACTACAGGGTTTTTGTATTGTATTGATAAAATTGATTGTGCCTGTCAACAGATCCCAAGACAGTGAAATAAAAACTATGTTAAAAGAGAGGAAACATTATTGAACTGCATTGACATCGTTTGCATCGGTGCTCTTGGAATTGAACCTTTTCTTAATAACATAAAAACAATAAATTCGGATATTTATAAACATTTTGCAATACATACGTTCTTATATTTGGCCAGCCAACTCGTCAATTTAAGTGTTCCCGCTGTTTTTATTTTACCATATTTTTAAATGGTAGTGCTACTAACATATTTAAGAAAGAAACAAGCGGAATGCGGAATTTTTAATTAATACCGAAGGATCACTGTATTGGACATTCATTACTTATACCTAAAAGAATAGTTCCTTGCGAGAAACTACACTATAGATGGATAAGTAGTCAGTAAGTAGGCACACGTAAGAACCTATTATATATTTTTAGTTTTGTACAAGTAAGTATCCATTTTCTCACAATAAACTTTACCTGGCTTATTCACCACAAGCTTTACAGTATGCAATTACTTTTTTTGTACATTTCGGCTTCAATTCGTTCCATAATTATTTGGATGACAACGACCTGGGGGGCGATTTTTGAATTTCGTTCGCTCGATTTCGTCACTCGAAAATCGGGGGAAAACGGCAAAATGCAAATTTTTGAAATACGATCGATAGAACTTGGGAATCTTGTGGTGATGACCACTCGTTTTCATTCTATTAGTATTAGTAGAATTTAAATGCCTAGTAGTAGAGATATTATCAAACGAAATACACGAAATCGAGCGGTCGAAATTCAAAAATTGGCTCCCTGGTCTGATTCGATCCATGCAAATGGCTAGCATATATGGTAGAATCGAATTTTCCCCCAGCCTAAAGGAGCAGATGAATGTTTAATGTTGACAAATTGATTGTGCCTCAAAAACTCAGTAAATTGATTAACAAACAGATTTTTAATGTCTGCCATGTCAAAATAATTAAATTAAAAAGTGCAAAGCATTGGCGCCTTATAGCCCTTTGGACACCTCCTCCAGGGGACCATGGTCTGGGACTGTTACCTTTTATATTGATATAAATACTCGTATAATATATATTTTTTGTTTTGTATATTAGTTTAGTGAGAGCGAGTGACCTATTAAAATATAGGCAAATTTCTACCTGATTCCATAATTTCTGTACCTCGCAGCTATAACAACACGGCATTAATGGTGATATAAACGATTTCACACATGGCTACTAGCATAGTAATTCACATATGTTGCAACATTCAGGTGTTGTTGCATCTATACTACTTACCTATTACACAAAATCGTCCATCCAGCGTCCCTATTACCTGCACTGGGCCGTTATTCAAAGCACTTATTGCAAGTATAAATACTATAAATAGTCTCTGCGACCCAGTATAAATGTGATCTCTGGTTATCACATTTATAATGGTCACGTTTAGTTTCAGAAAAGCTAACTCCCACAAACGTTCCGTTCGTTAAAGTGAGCTGCATATAATGATTTTCCTTTCCTTTTCGCTAGTCATTTGTAATTAAAAACAAAACTTGATATTAACCTGGAGCGCACGTATCGATGCAAAATGTTTTGTGAACAGACCGACTGTTCTCACCGAGCATGCGTAGGCACAGGCGCGACTTGCGCAATGACTCCTCCGATGCGTCCAACTATCCTACGGCGAAACCACGATAATTGTACGATTCAATCATTAAATGAACCATGAAGGCGAAATACTTGTGTTAATTGCATTTCATAGCTCACTCAATCTCTACGAACCTGTGAGAATCTAAAATTTAGCAACATAAGTGATATTAGCAATAGACATGCATTATTAGTCATATCCATTTAAGTCGCATCAGAAATATTTATCATTGGATCTTGATAATAAATCGACAGCTTACACACCTTTAATTATGCGCGCCGGCCATACATTTGTAAGAGCACAATCGATTTCGAAAATCTCGCCAAACCCGACGATGCCAAATTTTTATTCGATTAACAATTCATGAGGCATCGATCGCACAATAGGCTTTTGCCGGGGTTTATCGACAGTGATAAATACCGGTATATTAACGACGATATAAAGTTATTCTTTATTCGGACATACCAATTACGGACAAAGGATCCGTTAGTAAAAACGTCATCTTTATTTCCAGGACAAGTTTGGAAGAAATCAATACTTTTTACGACCGAACTCTGTTTGTCCCATTAGGATCTCTTGATTTATTTTATTTGCATCAACCCAACCGTATCAAATTTCCTTAATTGTTAGTTATTGGAGTTTTTTAAATGCGATTGTTTGTGATACATAAATGTTCACCAGCAAGCGCCGCCAAATTACCTCGAGTTTAAAAATACCAGTATAAAATGGCCTTTTGCAGTACGTTCTTTTTGATAATTTCTAATCTTCGCTCCTCCAATTTACATTTTAGTAAGTAGCGTGTATTTCACCTCCATTTCTAAAAAAATCAAAAATATCATCTAGCACTTCCGGTTCCTGAAAGTTATCAATAGGCATGCCGAAGCTAATTTGGGTAAGTTATCGCCAAGACCTGCCGGGTAAGGCGCTTCATTATCTTTAAGCAAAATTATAGTCATTCTATAGACAGTGTTAAAATGATCATATGGTATTTATATTGCCGAGTTACAAACTAATCGCGTTATTTGTAAACGAAATTTAACGTATGTGAAATCTGACAAACCGTTGATAATCCTTTGTTGACATTTGTTTGTGTCAGATATCAAAAGACATAATTGAACAAAGGTTTGCCAAGTTTTATGAATAAAGGGAAGTAAAATATTAGTGTGCACGATTGAGTTGGAACGAAGCAGATGATATCGACAGTTATAAAATTTAACGCCCTCCTGTTTTTCTTTGTAAGCAATCATGTTATTGCAGCTCGTTATATCTCCACGATTCCCATTGTGTGGGGAACTGTTGCACTTGTTCTATTCTGTGTGTGGTCTTAGCTCTTATACAAATAGTATCCACATACTTGCCTCCTCATAATATGCAGTTTAAGAAGTACAGTCAACAGCAGAAGTATCTAAGCCGGTATTCGGAATGGACTACATCTACAGATTGATATGAGAAAAAGAAAACACACTCACAAACTGCCAACTTATTAGTGTCAGAGTTTTTGATTTAATGTTTTTAGAACATATACCTTTGCCATTTTAGGTATACCTTTGAGAACTAAAAATCGAAGTTATCAATGCAGAAATCAGTCTGAGACTAGTAGCAGGCAGCTTATTGGTTCATTCAACAAATATTTAAATATTTCTACGAAATAGTTCAGTAGATGGGGTAATGACGGCGGATGAGCGAGTCACGCGGCTTATGTAAGGGTGCAAATGTCAAACGTCCCCTTCACTGCGTCCGCCGCGCCACGCCGCGCCCAGCGATCACGAGGACCCGTGGGATTCCGACTTTGGGCTTATTTGCGCATTGAAGTGACAAGCCAAGCGCGAGTTTAGATAATAAATAATTATTATATTATAGGACATTCTTAGACAGATTGACCAAGTCCCACAGTAAGTTCAAGAAGGCTTGTGTTGTAGGTGTTCAGACAACGATATAACAACAATTTTAATCAACCAAAATATCTTTTCTAAAAAAAAAGCGAATGCGGCATCGTACTAAAGCTGCTGCTGCAGTAACAGCTCAGTATCAGCTCAAAATTCAAATCCCTTGTATTTGCTCGCTTTTATTTTATACGTTAAGTTACTTTTAAAAGTTTAAAATAACCAACCATTCAAAATATAAAACTAAATTTTTAAGTCAGTTACAATTACTCACGGACCTTACATACAAAATTCTTGTGAGTACTTACCTACCTAAACTTACTCTATGAACTCTAATATGATATGTACCTACTTTTTATCAGTCGTAAATCGGTAAGTGTATTTGACCCGATTTAGTCAATAACACATCTGTTAGGGCGTTACTAAACAAAACATGTATACAATGTCATTGCGTACGCCGTTGTGCAAGAAATGCAAGCAAGTATTCACCATACCCGTTATACCTACATGATTAGTAGCAAGGCATCTGTGATTGCGAACTTACTGGTTGCATCATTATTATGTAAACATTTTGACAGGCCGTCGTCGTGTCTTTATTTATGTGAACCAGCGGAAACTGATCCTCAACTCACTTTGGATGATCGATCTTTTATCTAAATTAAGTTAATTTATTCCCGACGTAATTTTTTAAGGAGTCAAGTTCATTTTACGTTAGACGCCATGCCATGAAATCTGTGGGAAACATTTATGCTGACAATGGCTTGTAGATCCTACGACTGATAAGAGTTGAACACGTTTTTTTACACATGTCTTCTAAACATATAACCTTCGCAAGTTTAATCGTTATGTCATAGACATCATGATTTTTTTAATACTGACAATACGATATACCTATTCATTGCCCGCAAACATAATACTATGGATTAAGAGATTGGCATCCTTTCTTTACCATCCATAACCATGAGACTATGACATTGACATTGACACGCCCTATATTTGCCAACTATTTAATTCAAGAAGCAAATGTATACTTAACGACAATGGTATCTAAATTGCAGTTTTAAACTTCTCTCAAACGTAACGTAATAATGCAAATCTTAAGGTACAGTAGGTTCAGCCAGCAGAATTTTTGAAAAATCGTAGCGCTTTTGTACGACTGTTTCCAAAAAATTAATTAACAATCTTGAGGCCTTTCTCTAGTTTCATCGATTTGAAACCTGATTTCTTGACTCGCTTTTGTAACAATATTTGCACAAAAGCTAATAATATGAAAACTAGAGTTTTGAATGATTCACGGTTAGTTTCACTAGACTTATATACCAGGATATAGACAGTGATTACCTTTTGTATTATAATAACTATTTTTATTTTGTATTTTGTAGATGCATGTACCTGCGTCGGGATATCGATATCGGGAGCTCATAAATAATAGAAAAGGTAATCACGGTCTAAATCCCGGTCAATATAAGTCTTATATGAAAACTGCTTCTACATATGCCCTAGGTATTTTATTTTTGATCGAACTCATCGATTACTTTTTTTTATTAAAACTTCCAAAAAATAAAAATTCTAAAACATAATATGGCTCTTCTACACGATGGCCCAGCGTAGGCCAGTCCAAGGGACGCATTTGTGCGTTAGAGTGAGCAAGTGTTATATTGCTATCTCATCGTTCCACCGTATAGCTGCGTCCGACTGGCCTACGCTGTTTAGAGCCGTTCCGCTCCCCCACCCACGAACCCACGGGGCCTTAAGTAAATTTATTTGTAGTTTTATATCGAACATGTAAGTAATGGTTTGAACACTAAATTTTACTAAAGGTACTGTAAAGCTTGTCCCAGAAAAAAAAGTCGTTTGTATTCGCACCGGTTGCACATCAGACTTCTGACCAAAAGGTTTAAGGAGACTGCTATATGTAAGAAATAGCTGTTTTCTTATTCTTTATAAAAATAAATCTTTTGTTTACATTTTCGAAGATATCGCCATCACAGAAAAGCCTACATGAAAAAATGTTGTACAAACACAAAATCGAGGCATTTCCAAGAAAAACTAGCAGTGAAGTTAATCTATGTAGTTAGTGTAAGACCTGTTCAAAGGGTGTTAAAACAATTCTAAGAAACTGATGGTAGACGATAAGGGACTTGAAATGGTCATAAGCCCGGGTTTTCTAATAAATAAAACAAAGAAGAATATCATAGCTGCGTTGCAAAAAACGCCTATTACCCTGTCGTACTATATTTAGCCAAAAGTGTAAAACATACAAATGGACGGTGCAGTCTTAAAAAACCGGCCAATTGCGAGTCGGACTCGCGCACCGAGGGTTCCGTACTTTTTAGTATTTATTGTTATAGCGGCAACAGAAATACATCATCTGTGAAAATTTCAACTGTCTAGCTATCACGGTTCATGAGATACAGCTTGGTGACAGACAGACAGACGGACAGACGGACAGCGGAGTCTTAGTAATAGGGTCCCGTTTTTACCGTTTGGGTACGGAACCCTAAAAATAACTCTATAACGACCTACAAATAAGCTAAAGTACCTAACAAAAATGCTAAATGGTAAACTGAAGTGGAAACCACATAGCATGTCCATGATGCGTATACGTTGATCTCGGCGCTGTACCTGCATACTAAACATAGAGTTACCACTCGTCAGGAATTTCCTTTATTTTCCTATTTTCCAATCTGCGATCGGTGTAAGCAAATTCAGATTTTTTCTCGTGTTATCCTGTAGGTTACAAGCTGTAGCCTTGGATACATACGTTAGCTTTTCGTTAGTTTTTAATAGGTTTACTAGGCTTAGGCTTAGTAAGTTAGGAAAAGTGTTAATATTGGGTGCCTGCACTGCCTGCAGATTCTCAGGTCTTTTTTCTAATGTGTATCTGGTAACCCTGTTGAAGTCGCACGCGTGATGTGTGTACAAACACGGGCCAGAGGTCTTATTTACCGCGAACACCGATATGTTTGCAAATTGCGGGCATCTTTCTCTTCTACTCCTAGTAAGGCGTAATTTGTGTAATAATGTCCTATAATATAAAAAAATAATTGAATAACAGAGAAAGATGCCCGCAATTTGCGAAATTCGTAGTTTGTGATAGGCCTTCGGACACGAATTCGAATCAAATTAGCTTCAATGTCAGTAATGCAGATGCAGTCACAATCAATCATACATAGGATACGGTCTTAAATTTGAAAGCATAATTTGTAATTTATTTTTCTTATTAAAAATAAAGGACCCAAATAGTGAAGGCAAAGAAGCAAATCTTACTGTAATATGATATCTAGATCTAAAGGAGACAAAAAAAGCTTAAGGTTCTAAAGCTTCTTAAAAGCGTAATATTGCCCTCTAAACCAAGTAATTATTTATCACTTAAGAAAATATAAAAATATGATTGCCTCATATTTACTTAAACACCTGTCTGTCAGTAACATTATTTTGACTTATGTCAATGTTTTTTTCTCAATCTAATATTTAACTAAGCACCTATTAACATCTCAATTGTGTATCAAGGGAAACTGGTCATTATATATCCTTTTATAATGCAAACGAAGTTTTAAAATGTTTGTAGTAAGACCCATGATCAAATCAATTAAATCAATGATCGGTTATACCCTTAATTTAATTTAAACAGTTTTTTTTATTTGTTTAACTTATGAAGTCTCATGGTTACACTATAATTAACTTAGCAATCAAAAGTTCACAGACGACATCGCCAGTCGCGTTGCGGTCGCGGTCGAATAGCGGATTAGCAAAAACATTGCAAGGCTATCGTGTGATCACTCGTTAGTATACCCTATTTGGACAAAAAGACGGAATTTAGTCGATAAATCATGTCACTTACGTCCTATTACGCAGTTCATGGCTGTTCCCATCGGTTGACAGGCGCAGATCTCGAAAACAAGGATAAATGTTCTCCGATCTTTGTTGTTACGGTTCCGAGGTCACACTTATTCAGTTTTGTCTGAGGCAAACGCTCGCCTATTTTCAATATACATACAATAACTAATAGACGCAAAGGTAAGATGATATCGCAGAGGATAAGGTGGCGGGAGGCATGTTACGAATTAGAATATGTGTTAGCATTGAGAAACCATAAATATCAAGATCTAGCAATAGCCCAGTCAAAGCATGTGAAGCTTCTATAACGGTTATTTTACTCTTGAGCATAATACTGTAAGATTTTACAACTAGCTCACGCATTTAGAGAATAGGTACTGTTAGCAGGGTTCTAAACGTGCCCTAACTGACAGCGCGGCTGTGATCTGAGCGATCTGTCATGATGGCTTCCCGCCAACAACGGATAGCAATAGCATCGGTCTCGGCTTTGTTGTATCAAAAATAAATCGTTTACTCAAGACCTAGTGCGTTGTGCCTGTTATTAGTAACTATTACGAGCAAATTTAATAATGCAAATCTTAAGGTACAGGAGGTTCAGCCAGCAGACTTTTTGAAAAATCGTAGCGCTTTTGTACGACGATTACCAAAAAATTAATTAACAATCTTGAGGCCTTTCTCTAGTTTCATCGATTTGAAAGTTTTGAAACCTGATTTCTTGACTCGCTCGATAGAAAAAAAATCACGAACATAGGTCTAAAACGTACTTACCTTAAAAATTTGTAAAAATATTTGCACAAATGCTAAAAATATGAAAACTGCTTCTACAAATGCTCTAGGTATTTTATTTTTGATCGACCTCATCGAGTACTTTTTTTAAATTAAAATTTCCAAAAAATAAAAATTCTAAAACATAATATGGCTCCTCTACACGATGGCCCAGCGTAGGCCAGTCCAAGGGACGCATTTATGCGTTAGAGGGAGCAAGTTATATATTGCTATCTCATTCCACCGTATAGCTGCGTTGCGTCCGACTGGCCTACGCTGTGTAGAGGAGCCAATACCCGACATACCCGTATCCAGGGCATGCACCGCCGTTCCGCTTCCCCAGATAGTATACTAGTGGCTCTGTGAGCTGTAGACCTCGTAAACCCCCGTAGCTCCGCCATATTGAATTAAATCCAAAAACTAAATTGACAAAAAAATCTATATAATTTTCGAACCCGTTCACCAAATTTCACGAGAATCTGTTGAGAAATATATGCGACCTGTAGAGCACATACTAAAGAATTTGTGCCCAAGCTGAAACAATAATCTTCTCTTTCGGCCAGTCAATAAAATGAATTGATTATGTAGGTATTGTACTTTACACATCGCTTCGTTTTAATTATTATTATTTGAAAATATACATATATTGTATATATATATATATATATATATATACACTATGTCTCTGATGATGGGGCTTTAAATTCAGGGCTCGATTCTACTTGCTAAACTGAGCTGCTTTTATTATAGGACCAACCCCGAAATCGCGAAAAAAAACTTGGCTTTTTCATACATTTTGGCTGATCAGATGTCGACGTTTTCTATGGAAAAGCCAAAAAATTTTTCGCGATTTTAGGGTTGATCCCATAATAAAAATAGCTCAGTTTAGGCAGTAGAATCGAGCCCTGAATTTAAAGCCCCATAATCAGACATACTGTATATTGACAGAAGCAAGTACAAAATAGGTGTTGAATTGAAGTCCTTGACTCCTGAGCTAGGTAAAAACCTGTGTTACAGAAGTCAGTGTCCTCTCCCAGACAATGGAAATTAACTGTATAGAAAACAGGAAATAATATATTATGGCTTATTAACTACAAAATGTTGAATAAATAAATGTTGAATGGCACACCTGTAGTAAAAGATACAGCTTCAGAAAAATAATTGATTGTAGTGAGGCAGACACCAGGATGTCTTATCGCTAAAGAGTAATCTCTTCCAGTCAACCTTTGGGTAGCGGAAACAGTTTTTATTAAAAAAAGCGAACAGCTAAAACAGTAGAGAGCCTTAATAATCATGACCGTGAAAAACACATCTAGGTAAAGAAAATATTCTGACAATTTTGTATTTAAATTTTGAGTACATAATGCAAAAATATTAAATAGATTTTAGTCATTATAAAAACGAGAAAAAAATATTAACGTACTTCACAAGTCTAAAAATATTAAGCCGCTAGAGCTACAGAGCAAAGTTACACAGACCCAGATATACTAAAAACTCAACATACAAAAGTTACTTATGTTGTGTACGGTTGCGATTGAACCCGCAATATTATTGCTGAGTTTACAACGAGAATCACATTCACAATTAAATATGGCGGATTCCTATCTTAAATAATTATTACCCGACGACCAAAACTATTCTTAATCTGAACGGATAGGTCATTTGTAGAATCATAAAATAACTGCATAGCCACAGTAGCAATTACATTTTATGACTACAACGAACCATCGTTTTGCCAATAATTACGATCATTATTTAAGTTGGAGTTGCTTACCACAAACAACAATTATTCTAAATTTAAAGTCAGATGGCAGAAACCAGCTATTGTGTAACAAATTGCTATAGGTACAGTACATTTAACAGAAATAAAAAAAGTGATCAGTTTTGAAATAGTTATTTGTGCAACAAGAGAGGAAAGTTGGTTTTTCTTGCGAGTGTTTATTTTGAGTCCCGAGAAAGCGAAAGATTCTATAATTGAATCACGAGCGAAGCGAGTGATTCTAAGGTAGAATCTTTAGCGTAGCGAGGGACTCAAAAACACGAGATGTAAAATAACTTTGCTCTCGTGTTGCACACATAATTTTTCACCTCAGTAGTGAGAGCATATTAAAGGTAAAAATGTATTTCGAATTACAGAATAAACAGAAAAAAAAAGTATTATAATATGTACCATACCATACCGTACCATACCATACCATACCATACCATACGATACGATACCATACCATACGATACGATACGATACGATACGATACGATACGATACGATACGATACGATACGATACGATACGATACGATACGATACGATACGATACGATACGATACGATACGATACGATACGATACGATACGATACGATACGATACGATACGATACGATACGATACGATACGATACGATACGATACGATACGATACGATACGATACGATACGATACGATACGATACGATACGATACGATACGATACGATACGATACGATACGATACGATACGATACGATACGATACGATACGATACGATACGATACGATACGATACGATACGATACGATACGATACGATACGATACGATACGATACGATACCATACCATACCATACCATACCATACCATACCATACCATACCATACCATACCATACCATACCATTCCATTCCATACCATACCATACCATACCATACCATACCATACCATACCATACCATACCATACCATACCATACCATACCATACCATACCATACCATACCATACCATACCATACCATACCATACCATACCATACCATACCATACCATACCATACCATACCATACCATACCATACCATACCATACCATACCATACCATACCATACCATACCATACCATACCATACCATACCATACCATACCATACCATACCATACCATACCATACCATACCATACCATACCATACCATACCATACCATACCATACCATACCATACCATACCATACCATACCATACCATACCATACCATACCATACCATACCATAAAAAAAAAAAAAAAAGTATGAAGTTCATGGCCTTCACTAAATTAAAAAGCTACATTGTTTCACTCCCTGGAGTGAGGAAAGTCGCACTTTCCTCACTCCAGGCAGTGACGAAAGTAGGCTTGTTCGAGCTGCTCGATTTTTTGATCGATTTTGTCACGTGATAAACGGAAATAAGGTAATTTAAATGATCCTCTCAAATAATATCAGAAAATATTGAGTGAGCTCCGCCCAGCCGCAAAATTGCATGACCACTTTATGAAGGAATTTATTCATAATAGTTTCACATTTTGTAGCTTGCTGAACCAACCTAAACTAAATCCACTACATTATCAGAACATTATTGGTTGTGGTGACAGAACGCTAGCATGATTCGACAAATTCATGTTTTTTCATTTCTCATTGGACATGATTAGCAGTTTTTTTTTGCTATTTTAAAAAAGATGGTAAAGCCTAGGCACCTACGCTCAATTTTATTATACATCACAACACAGAAGGCATGTTCTTGACAAACATAGAACGTTGTTATACTTTATGACCAACGCATGTTACGAAGTGTTTATTCTTATTGATCTTATATCTCTCTCAAGTACCAGCCAAAAGCTTTGTTGTTTACTGTAACGAAAATAAAACAACCAAAAATCTTGCCCTAAGTATTTTCATAGAATTGTACTTACAATACCTTCTTACCGGTAATGGGCCCATGTTTGTGTTACCTACATAAGGAATGCCAGTATACTTACTAATAATCACCTTGCGCGACCATAGCTGGAATGTGCTCAAGCCCGCAGCTAACTGGTCCGATTACTACCAATCACCACGTAAACTGGCGAACGGTAAACGTATTGTTGATTATTTACTGAATGGCTATGTAGTAGACACGCGTAAATATAGGGTTGGTCGCTCGAATTCAAGGAAGCAATGTGCTTGCGAAAATTGAAACATGGATTACAGCATAGCGTTTGGTCTACGATAGTTTAAATTATTACGAAGTGGTAATTTTTTTTTTTACGTACTTGGGTAATGAACAGGTACGTAGTACGTACTTTTGCAAGTGCGAATGTAGTATGTTTTCTTGATGCTTTAAAAATTACATTGGCACGGACTCCATTTCCGTCGTAGTAAAAATATTTAACAATTTCTAGCTAACCGGCAATTAAATAAATAACAAGGGCCATTCTTTATCGTTAAGTTTTATTTTTTAATAAGTAGGCCTAGTTAATACATTGAAAACACATCAAGCAAAAGGTTCTTCTCCGGTGACAAGAATTCTCTAAACGGATCGAAGCATGTTTAGCATTCGGCTAAAATTACATGAGTAACCCTTAAAGAATACTTAAATTTAACGCGAAGCAAAGGTTAAAAACCTGCTGGCTAATGTACTCGTACAAAAAGAACCTGGATTCCACTCTTTTGTAGCAAAATATGTGTGCAACATTATCATTTTTCAAAATATTGACAGATGGTCGGACCCATTAGCCTCAAGATGTTGTTTGCTTGTACCTTTTTAGAAAGTCTATTTGAAGATTCCATTAACATCCTTTGACGGGCTGAATGTAGCACATTCGACAGCAAAAGTTGCTATTCGTGTTCGAAATGATCTGTATAATACGCAGAGTACGATCGCTATGTTCTGTTCACAAATCATATTCAACACTTGTCCCACTTAATTACCTTCACTTCTAATTATCCTTCTATAAGCAGTCGAAAAACATGTTTCCATAAAAGAGCGTAAATTGAGTACCTGCTTCCAGTAGGTATAACGCTTTCATTATTTTTGGCTAAGTAAATAAACTTGTAGATTGCCCACAGCGGCGGAAAAAAGCTATTTTAGTGGTTGATGTATTTGGGCACAGCTATTTGGCGTGTTTGCTGTCATGATTAGGAAGATGTCGAATCGAGGTAAACACAACATTACGGTACTGTTGTACAATGCCTATAGGTCAAGCAACTCTTTGGTTGTCGATGATAATTAAAATTACCTATCTCCGATAATCGAAGGAACAGTCACAATATTGTATGCAGGAATAGCATAGTTATAAAACTATGGAGTATGTGACGCGCGTTTATAACAACGGTGATAAAAACATAAATACATTTTTAACCAAGTTGCTGACATGTTAAGCCTGTATAAATCCACAATCCTCAAATAAAATTTCGAGAAACTCATTTGTTGTATTTATTTTGTGCCTGATGGCAGATGTTGACCGGTAAATATGAGACCGTAAAACCCCGTGACAAATTCCTTTTTAAACGCCTTCCTATGATTATTAATACAAACAAGAACTGCGCGTTCTACGAACGATTTCTTATCAAGCAGGATGTGAGTAACGTCAATCTTGCTCAAGCTTTCCGAGTAGGTTCAAAGACAATGAAGGAGAGGAAAAAAACGACGGCGTCTATCTGACATTTCGGCCCAAAAAACGGTGTCATAATTAATAGCCACTCGTCAGAGATAAATAACACAACAAATCAAATTAACGCAATGTAATTTGTCCGTACTGACCATTAGTGATGTGTGGAAAGCTTAGAATACTTGACAAAGTCACGAAGAGTACTTTATCATCAAATATCAGGGGAATGATAGTTGATGAAAAAATAGATCATGACGGGGAACATCGGAACATGTTATTATGACAAACGTTAGGAAATCTCCAACTATAAATAGAAATACCTGATTTAGTTAGTTTTTGCTTTAGCGCTACAATGTATCTACTCATGCGCGAACATTTTTCACAGGAAGAGTAATGTTTGACTAAGTAGGACAAGGTCTTGGCCTACCATTCAATGAGACTGACAAGAAAAAATGCAAATTATCTTACCTATGTACCTATTAATGTATTTATTAACTGTCGAAATAGGTTGTACGGGTGTTCTAAAATAACTATGTAACAGCAACAAACAGTTTTACGTATAATATCATCTGAATCATCTCCGAATTCTAATTGCATGGTTCCAACAAGAGATTCAAAAGCTCCAAGCCGGTTATGTAAGTAGACACGTACGTCCCTGACATTCCTCACTAGAAGCTCATCAATTCATGTACGTAGGTGCATTTGGATTAAGTGTAGACAACTCAGGGCCTCGCAAGGTCGTCGTGACGGTGCACTCAATTAAAATATTTGCAATGAGAAGGCCAAATTTGAATTATGGTTGACTAGTTGAGTAGGGTAAAGGCACCATTGCAGTGCTCAGTCATGCACCAGTGGTCAGCCTTTCTTGCTTATTTTTGCTTGTAATAGGGGGTATTACTGCAATATGCTGCCGCCAGAGAGCAGCACTAGCACCTATCGTAAACCATAGAGTAACTTGTACATTTTTTGACAAGTTTTCACAGACAATAAAATATGACATTGATGCTTCGAGGCGGTTTGTATACAGACGGCCTACCGGGAAAAGTGAAAATCGATATTTCGTTATCTGCATCTTCTTTATCGATCGAATATGCAAGTGATAGAGAGGTTAGATAATGAAATTTCGATTTTCTTGTGTCGTTATAGACCTTCCGATTGTGGTAGTGGCGCCCCCTACGCAGAGTTTCACGTAATACCTATTCCCTATTAGCAAAGTTTTTCTAATTGTCATGCCAAAAGTAGATCTATTAGATTGATAAACTATTAATTGAAAAATAGCTTAATTTATAAAAGAATTGTCTAACAAAACTACTTCAAAGAAGTGTTATCTTCTGACATGAAGGGTCATGTGATATGCGCAATTTTTTTTTTGGAGTGTCACATGATATTTTGATAAGACGTTAGTAGCCGAACTTTGATATTTTTGTTAAAAGAATGGGGAAGGGACTACTTTACATAACTTATACTTAATTTATAAGAAAAAAGTAAAAAAATAATATAAATCCATATTAAAGTAATATAACAAAGTAATACACACAAGCCTTCTTGAGCTTACCGTAGGGCTTAGTCAATTTGTGTAAAAATGTCCTGTAATATTTATTTATTTATTATAACATTTTTATGGGGGGGCTGACTATTGGGAACTACTTTTTTGTACAAAATCCCATAGACAGCCTCCCTGGCTGACTACTGGGTTTGAGGTAGTAATTTTAAAAAGGTCGTCATCCCAGAAGTCAGCCGAGCCGAGGGAGGCTGACCATAGGATTCAAGTTTTTTTTTTAAATCAAGTACCTTTAAATAATACATTATTGTGACTTTATTTGATTGATATACATCAAATACCCAGTAGTCAACCTGTGGCTGACCACTGGACACTGAGATCACGAAACTCAGAACCCACTAGTCAGCCGTTAAAATGTCATGGCTGGACACTGTATGGGTACCTACTTAAAGGCTGTCTATTGGTACACAGGCTGATAATTGGCAAAAAGGCCCTTTCACTATATTTAACGGAATATTTCCAAAAGCAAAATTCCGCTTGACAACTAATCCCAAGAATTGACGTAGGCACTAGTTTTTACGAAAGCGACTGCCATCTGACCTTCCAACCCAGAGGGGAAATTAGGCCTTAATAGGATTAGTCCGGTTTCCTCACGATGTTTTCCTTCATCGAAAAGCGACTGGTAAATTTCAAATGATATTTCGTACATAAGTTCCGAGAAACTCATTGGTACGAGCCGGGGTTTGAACCCGCGACCTACGGATTAGAAGTCGCACGCTCTTACTGCTAGGCCACCAGCGCTTTTTTTATATTCTTTATAAAAAATAAACTATTAAATTCTTGAACAGTAAAAACATTAATGATTCTTATAGGTCAATTAGTGGGCAAATTAAACTTTTTTGAACATAGAAATTTCGTAAAAAGGCTGACTACTGGTGCCTTTACCCCATATGTCGTTTAAGTTTTGATTTGATTTCCCTTGTAGGCGTAGAAGTTCCACATTAAGGGAAGACCGCCATATAAAATTTATATAGGTAGGTACTTCGCTCAGACACAGAAAGGAAAAGCTTCGCTTTTTCTTCTCTACCGACCTTCTGTAAATGCAGTATGTGTACAAACGCAAGAGTTAGGAGCGACGAAAGAGCTTGTAGACAGTATAGTACTTTCGTGTATAGCTCCGTTAAGCCTTGAATAACTTTAAAGTCTGATTATTAATATTATATCTTATCAAAAGTAAAAATAAATAATTATTAATTTAGGTGTTGAATATTTTACTTAGACAAAAGTTACATCCGATATTGTTTTTTTTTTCTAATACTTATATTTTTTTATCACGTGGCAGCCTGCTAATGATACTGGTATTTTATTGAACTTAGGACCGCAAGTCCCCGTCATCTAATTGGCTACAGCTATTATAGTATCACAAAAAGCCTTATTGTATATGTTTCAGGATTCTAATTACTATGTTCAACAAAAAAACTTAACAAAACATTAGGCGGAGGCGTCATTATATTCGATTAAAACTAATGACAGTAAGTACACGCCGCCCGTGGGCGCGGGCGCAATGATCGGTGTTTTAGACAGTTGTTATGTTTATTGACGTGGTACTGATGCAGGTGAAAGACCTTTGACATTAAGTGCATTAGCTGCACGAATTAAAAAAAAAAGTGACGCCAATTGATCCAACATAAAGAAAATTTTGAATATTTTATGTATGTTAAAAATATTCAAAGATATTTAATTAGTCTTTAGATAGTCTAATATACTTTTCACAGTTATGATTCTTATGATGACTAACATATAGTAGCTAGGTAAAAGTTCTACGTAAAAGTTCGCGTACTAGTTATACCAACGGCATGAGGCCATTTAACTAAATTTATGGTATGCTACGCATCTTTTGCCTATTGTACATTGAGTTCAAGCCTAGGACATCTTATAAAACAAAGCCCCGCCACGTCTGTCTGTTTGTATGTTTGCGATAAACTCAAAAACTACTGATCGGATATTCATGCGGTTTTCACCCATGAATAGAGTGATTCCTAAGGAAGGGTCAGGTGTTTAGTTGTAGTTTAACTTAATTGTGCGATCAACGTACGCATTTAACCTGCAGTCAAAGCATCCTAACACAATGGCCAGTAGTAATTATGCAAGTTTCCAGCTGATCGGCCGTTTCGGGCATTGCACGACTTCCTGCGTGTACGCGGTACGCACAGACGCACAGGAAGCCAAAACAAACGCAGAAACATTGTTCGAAGGTAGCACTTAGCCTAAGGATGACGAATGTGATTGCCCAATTCACGTACAGGGTGGGCAAATTTACACTGTTTTTAAAATGTTATTCTATGAAATTTAACAATTATTAAGTACTTTTAATATAGTATTTAGGGCTGGTAATTAAATATGAATCCTTAATAAGATGCGAACCCTTATCATTGCGTTTTTCATTATATTTTGCGTGATGTCATTGATTGCATTTCGGTTATTTTCTCTTAATTGTAGATGGTTCGTTGGCCTGTTAACATAGACACCTCCATTTAGATAGCCCCACAGAAAAAAGGCAGAAGCTTGAAATCCGGGTATCTCATGGGCTAATCTTTGTCACCGTTTTTTGAAAATAATTGACCCGAAAACGTTTTATTCAATGTTTCGATTGTGGCTCGTCTGACAAGTGGCCCCGTCTTGTTCTGTCGTAAAACGCTCCATAACAAATTTACCGTATCTACACAAAATAATTTTCATAAAACAATACGACATATTTGCCGCCAAAACAAAATGCCAATGAAAAAAGTTGATACCTCCACCAAGTTGTCCATCCAGTACTGTACGTCCTTCCACCGGTCGCATTAAAGTGTGACACGTTAGGTATCACAGAACTTTAATCTACTCAGTGTGGATTGCCTCTCAATACTGCGGACGTAGCTATGTACCAACGCTCTACTATTTAATTCTACTATGTATTACTACTTACGAGACTATTGTCAGCATTACAAAGATAAAGAAATATATTGTTGTTGATCTCCCTTGTATTGCTTTCGGCAAATAAACAGTAAATTTGCCGAAAGCGATAAATCCGGAAACTACTTTTTCATGTGTTCTTAAGTGTTAAAATTTAAATGTATTCTCGCAATCTTATTTTTTAAGATTAATCTATGTATCTGTTTTTCATTTATTGGGTGTAAATAACCGTTGCTTACATCCTGGAATAGAACCCAGTACGGATTTGGTGCTAAACTGACGGCCGTCACCAACATAAAGGTGTTATGGTAATGCTTAGGCATAATAATCCACTACGTATATGGCCTGCTACCTAGCCTGAAGGTAAAGGGGCCTATGTGTTCATAACAGGCATAGCGCCTACATCTTACTTGCTTCGCAAATCAGGTACATGCGTCAGTCACAGCTACGCCATTGCATTTCCATCTATGGGTGAATGTTGACGTTAGTAGCCTACGTTTGGCCTAATAACTTTAGGCCCTAAATGTAAATTTGGAAAGCAGCTTTTTAAAAATGGAGTTAGTGACTAAGTCTTGATCTCGTACTTTTTTAAGTGGGTTGGCTCGTGTTGTATTTCTAATAAGGCATGCGAGTCAAAGTCCAATTTTGAAGTAGGGATGATCAAAATCTTATTACAAACTGTATCTGTAAGTGTATGTATGTATGTAGGGACTTACATATTCCCACGCAAGCACATCTTACATATAAAATAACTTGACTCCAATCAAAGAAGAATATTACAAGAATCCTTATCTACTTATCTATATAATCTTTTCATTTTGTGACTTATCCAGTAGATCAATAATTTGAGCAAAGTAAGTATCTCTAGCGTAAGTAACTAACAAACATTGTAATTTTTGGAACTTATTAACATACAAAATCCTTGATGATGTGTGGGTGTCAAACAAACATATTTTAGTTCCGATAACAAATAACACATTCCGCCTTCAAAATTCCTTCGAAGTTATAGTTATGGCACCAGACTGTTAACTATTTGGCGACTCGATAAGGTTAATCATAATATATGCAGGCATGTCATTCACATCAGCATCGGCAAACAGACGAGAAAAATATATATTATTTGTTTCGATTCAACCACTCGATACAATATGGTCGTAACTGAGTTATGTCATAACACAACCTTTTCTTCATTGGCGGTAAAACTATATTTAAACACTTGCGTCATTATAATAGCATATGTCTTCAGTAAATAACGTGGGTGTAAACTTGTTAGCGATACTTCGCCATGTTAAAAAACGGTATTGCAAAAAACAAATTACGTCGCTGTTTAACTATTTTCAAAGCTAAGATAACACTTTATAGAATCTTAATGATGTTTTCCGTCCACTTAAAAGGTTTTACATAACTAGTATTTACGTATTTTAAATAAAAATATTCTTTAAAGAATTTTATTTATAAATAAGAATGATACTAATGTCGAGGTTCGAAACTTGTTTTTGTTCTTAGGTACAAAATTCTTGTTGTTTTTCAGATTTAAATTCACAGTGATTTGTGGGACAACAAAAACAAACACTTGTTTGTAAGTAATACAACGCGGAAATCTACTGAGCATGCAATTGTAACAATTATAAAAAATATATACCAACCTTTCAGAATTTAAAAAAAAACAGCCTCAATATAAAATAATATAAACACTGAATTTTCACTATAATATATAATATATAACACTGAAGCAATCACAGAGAAAATACTTCTCAAACAATACCCACTTCACTACACCACAAGTCGTTAGTTATTAGAACTTTTAAAGAATACTTTTCATTCAGAAAAGTTCGTAAAGTAATTCGGAAATCGTAGGGACGGCACGCGGTCGAGTGAGACAGGCTCGTGTGACACGGCGCCGAGCGGCTGCGCCGGAGAGGGGCTATCGTGGAAATGCGTGGTCGCAGGCGCAGCCTTAACCGTCAACCCGCGCTGCCCTCCCAAGGAAAAATATTACGACCTTGCTATTTTGACGAAAAAATTCGCGTATGCAAGTGCAACTGTTAACGTTTGTTTGTTACAACACCGAAGGACATGTTTGTGTAACACAACCGCACACATTGCACTCGACCGCGTGCCGCCCCTACGATTT
The DNA here is from genome assembly GCF_947568885.1 of Cydia strobilella. Lineage (NCBI taxonomy): Eukaryota > Metazoa > Arthropoda > Insecta > Lepidoptera > Tortricidae > Cydia > Cydia strobilella. The sequence goes on from NC_086052.1 coordinate 8,955,910, forward strand.
CCAAATACAGAGACTTAAAAAAAATCCCGATTTTTTTTATTCACGAATGATTTATTCACAGATGATTTATTCGCGAATAATTTCGCCCGAATCGTTCGAATAAATCCGCGAAAAATATTTGTTATTTGGGTTATTCCATTCAAATAAACAGCACGAATAATGACACGTTTAATATGACTTATTTTTACGGTACCTATATTTGTTCTGGCAGATTAAATATTATTAAGGGTTAAGGATAATAAACAGGTAGTATAATAAACAAAGGATTAGCGTGAACAATCAATTACTCACACACAAAGTTAGTAAATACGTATTAAAAATTTAAGATATCTAATATTGATACGATTTTGACACCAGGGGGTGTTACTGACTATAATAACCGACTCGGTTTCACATTACATCTCAAAACTTTTTTGTAGTAGAAGAATTGCGTTGCGAGACTTGCATCTTTTTACATGTAATGTTTTTGATGAGATTTATATTTATCAGTAACTATTTAGTTACAGTGCATTGCACATCACAGTTGCCAAATCTTTCAAAACCGAGAAAAGATAATAAGGTATTCCAATAAACAATTATTCGTGGCAATTCATTCGACGGTAAAATTTTATTCCACGAATAATTTATTTAAATAAGAATAATCATCCGACAATTTTTTTCATCATTCGCGAATAATTTTGTTATTCTTATTCGTTATTCGTCATTCAAACAAATTTTGCCCATGTCTTACTCAACTGATTTTTCATAACCTTGACATAACATTACAAATTTTATACTAAATACTTATTTCGTGTCACAAAATTAGGCTATATTTTTTAGTTTTCATAGCTCAATTTCTTTCGAATAGGTACTTTGACAGTTTTATAATCAATTGTTACTTTTCTTATTAAGAGCATATCAATTCACGGCATCTCATTGAAACAAGTCAATATTTACATCTTTAGAAATAAATCATAAAATTAAAATGAAAATATAAAAATGTTGAACTTATTAGGAACTTACCCTTTAAAAAACTAGTGATATTTTAATGACAAAGTCCTAAATATTTATGCAAAATAAATTAAGGGACACTAAATTAGGCTAGTAAAAAAAAAAAAAAAGCCCGCAGGGCAGCTTGTGGCGAGCTGTTGGGGAGTGACGACCCCACGGACCCGAGTGCTCCAGAGAGTCGGTCAGGGTCTCCGTCTCCGACATGTCTTCGTCGGTCGGAGTGGACCCCAAGGGGACCTGCAGGACTCTCAGCTCTGGCTTTCCTTCATTGGCCGTCCAGAGGGGAGTCGTAAGAGCTATATGCTCCAGGGGTGGAAGTGAAAGATGCATAAGACGCGAGTTGGCACAGTGGCTGCTAACAGCCACTGGGAAGAAAGCGGCGCACACCTCTCGACACCCCTGAGCCGCTCACACTGGTGTTGCTCCTGGTCGTCTTCACGACGGCAGTTTCAGGGGCCCATCTAGTCAACGGCAAGTCACCACCTGCCTCGATAACGTGTTTTAACATTGTTATGGCAGGTGTCCGGAGTTCTTTACAATAGCCCAGTCTCATTGTCCACCCAAACTTCAATCCATAGACCGGTATACTGTTCACTTTTTCTGCAATAGTCCCAATGCCTGCTGCGACCGGTTCATGGGTGTCTATTGTTGCGCCTGTGAACGGGTTCCAGCAGGCGTTCTACATGACATTAAAGCTCTCCAAGGGGCCTCTACGTATTGGATCTATATCCCCACGCAAGCCTATCAAAAGACCGAGATTTATAGGCCCGTGAAATCCGAGGAGATACAAATAATAATAATAATAATAATTTTACACGTCACAAACACGTCACGTCACGTTTCTCATAGATAAATTAGATAATTAGTCAGTGCAATGACGTACCTGATTTTTTTCAGTCCAAGGCTAGATGCGCTTCACTAATTCGAGTAATTAACTATGAACCAATGTAATTTGCATTTTAGATACAATCCAATGTTACATACGAATTTCCATACTTGTACGACTATAGATTACAGGAAAATCGAATTATATGCTTTAGGAAATCATTCCACGTAGCTATTTACAATTAATTTGCTTAATTAGTGTGTTAAGTAAATGCTAAAGTTTTCCTGATACAATCCTGTCTATGTGAGAATTGCATTTTCATATATTTTATTTTGATCTCATTAGATAGATAGATAGATTTTTATTTGGTATTAATCATACACTGTCAATTACATAATAAAAATTGATTACAAAAATAAAGAACGTTGCCTTTATAGGCAACGTTCACAACAATAATTATTTATTACTTATTTACTCCGGTATCGAACCATCTGGGTCCTAAATGTAAATAAAAATCTGTTCAGCAACGGTTGCTTAATTGTGTACAAACTTTCACGTAACTTTTCAGGAATACTTATTACTTATTTACTCCGGTATCGAACCATCTGGGTCCTAAATGTAAATAAAAATCTGTTCAGCAACGGTTGCTTAATTGTGTACAAACTTTCACGTAACTTTTCAGGAATACTTATTACTTATTTACTCCGGTATCGAACCATCTGGGTCCTAAATGTAAATAAAAATCTGTTCAGCAACGGTTGCTTAATTGTGTACAAACTTTCACGTAACTTTTCAGGAATACTTATTACTTATTTACTCCGGTATCGAACCATCTGGGTCCTAAATGTAAATAAAAATCTGTTCAGCAACGGTTGCTTAATTGTGTACAAACTTTCACGTAACTTTTCAGGAATATTACCAGTCGCATTACGAATTGTGTCATCGGAGTGGCAGTGACTTTGACCTCAGGTTTTATTTAAGAAATAATTCTTGTCTATGAATTTTATAGCCCAAGGATCACGCCAGGACGCGTTGTGTTTTACGATGTCGTTCGTGACTTGAATTTATGTGGCGGTTCGTGTTTTCGGATAGCTGTTTGGTTACAATCGGTCTATGATAATTTATTCTAGCCGTAACGCTACCACAAACTTGTTGGGACACGTATTAATTTTTTATTAATGTAAGCGGTTAATATCTACTTGGTAGTCAAAATGTATAACTACCACCTAAAAGGAAATAATTCGAACTATTTTGATGATAGCTCATAACCCATGATTAACGACTTTGTGGTAAAGTTACAATGCTAGTGTATGTACCTATATAGAATTTAGCTAGAAAATAAAATAAATGCCTCTTGTCACGTCATTCATATCACAAAATTGGATACCGATATCCGAGGTACCCAAATACAATGAAACAGGGCGTCTCATGTCGTCAACGTGGTGAATTTAAAAAAAATAAGTAAAATATTATAAGTTTTTATTTTTATGTCTCCTACATGCTAAAACCAATTATATTTTTTACTGATATTTGACTTTCACATTGATGGCTGTTAACGTATCAGCCCATAGAGCCACGGTTTTCGCATAATTAAAATTAATTGGAGGAAACAGAGACAATTTACCTATTACGTATGGGCATGTGGTCACCGTTGCTATCAATTCATAGTACTCCTACACATAACATAGTATTATGAATTACACGGAAACGTTCTGCTATTAATGGACACTTGGACAGGGACCTGACTCAGCGACATGTCACGATACGTCTCGTGATGACTTTGTTGTGAGCGCGTGTGATGCCTAGATTATATCTTGATATCTCGACCTACGAGACAAACGTCAAAAGCACGTAGTAGTTCCAAGCGCTCTTAAGACATTTTTCTTTTGAACGCGACATCCAAAGAGGAATAATTACTAAAGGCTTTACATTATATGAAGATCGATCAGAATTGTGCGCTAAGCCGCTTTTATTGTAGTCTATTTTGCTAGTATACATTTATGTAACATAAGATATTGTGAAAGTTACATTCTACAGGTATAAAACATTCCTACATTCGATTTTATCCACATTTAGCATTAAGCTTTATAGTAATGTAAGATAATATTTGATTTGTTTTGCAGAAGATTTTGTTCAAGTTCGTACTGATGTGCCATTGAGAAGTTTCTAAAATTGCGTTTTTTTTTTCAAATGTAATATGAAATTTTCCATTTCCACAACTTCGTCTTCAACTTTCTTTATTTTTTGTGAAATTTTCTGGAAATTGACGAGATTTTTCCAACTTTCGGTGACTTTCCACAACCTAAGTTGTGCCAATTTAGAAACCTTGGTTTTAATTATTCAATGCATTAAGTAAGGTATATTTAAATGAATTTACCTAAAAAGTTGTATCTTTAAGATTTATTTAAAATTGGCAATATATAATTGGCATAGTTATCCATTAATTACCGATCAGTATTCGATGTTCTAGATCTGCGAACTACCTTCAGCTTCAATAGCCGATGGCAAGTGACATTCACAAAGCAACCAAGTTACAAGAATAATAAATATTATAAGGACAATTATACGTACACAGATCGACCTAGTCCCACGGCAAGCTCATTAAGGCTTATGTTGTGGGTACTAGACGACAATATAAATAAGATACAGTCATGTATAAATAATTATATTCGTAGAAAATATCCATAACTCAGGATCAAATATTTCTGATAAACACACAAATAAACGCCTTTGCCAGGATTCGATTCCGGGACCTCCGACTAGGCTAGGAGGACGTCAAATAAATGCTATTAAATTAAGCAAAAAATATTTATATGAAAACGGATTAGTTTTATTTCATGAGTAACTATCGCGGTAACCGAAGACAATATTACAAAAAATATTTTTAGAATAAAAAAAATGTATTTGTTGTTAAGCCATATCTGCCAAATATCGCAGAGAGGAAAGAGGAGGAGAGACCTAATGGCTCCAGGGCTGCCGGTATTGATGCTGTGCCGAGATCCCTACAGATGAGGTCGTTAAGAATTAGATTTTTGCTTGGCACGTTTATTCGCCTACAGCAACCGCATGGAACTCTACCTAAAATTGGTCCAGTGGGAGAACCGGCTGCTACAGATCTTATTTATCACGCCGGCCCCAGATGCATGCCGATGAGGCGTGGGTGCATTTTGCATAAACATCAGCGGATGGCATAACACCGCCAAGTGCCGGACAAAAACTACGCGTCCCACGCTACCGACGTTAACTAGCTAACTACCTATCTTTTAAATGCTCAAGTCTCATTTAATGACGATTCATCAATTACCGTTAACCGTGGTGAATAGGGATCGCGGGATATAAAAATTTGGAATGATATTTACCTGGTCAGGTAAATTATAATTTTAGGTTTTTATCCCCCATTCACCCCGTCTTCCTTATTCACCCTGACGGTATTGTACTTAATGTGAACAGATACAAGTTTATGTATAATTTGTCCATCGTATATTAATATTAGCTTGGCTTACATAAATCTTACCACTCGTGTTTATTCAACACTAAAACCAATGTGGATGTTGTGTCCATTACTTTGCAAGGTGACTGTATAGGGTAGGACCTACAAAAAATGCTGTCTCATACAGTGTGGAAATGAATGGGCCCTGGAGGGAAAGTACCTCAAAACCTTAAGTTAGATCATTTTGTTTAAAGGAAACATTATTTTATTTTTGTAAATAAACAAAACTGCATTCAGTTTTTTATTTTTTTTTAAATTTTGCTTGTCTAAAAATATTCTTAAATACTAAATATTCGATTATATGGATATTTTGTACGATAGATGAGTTTAAGGCCTAATGTTTCTTGGAGAAATGTTATCATTAACATTAACTGTACCGAATAGTAGAATAAGTAAAATAGCGTTTATTAATAAGTTTGATTCCCGGGTGAAACAAGCGAATTTAAAAAAATCTTTGAATGCAGTTTTCTTTCTTTTTAAAAATAAAAAAATTAACTTGATGATTTAAGGCTTTTTCCCTCCAGGGCCCATTCATTCTTTCCACACTGTACCTATAATTTGGCTAGCAGTTGTCGATGTCTTCTATTATTCCAAAAGAAACGAGATTCCGGGGTTGGTCCCATAGTAAAAGTTGTTTAATAGGACCTATATAGGTTTTCACCTCACATGGCTAAGTTGAAAAAATATAAAATTTATAAAGATATGCAGATTTGACTGACAACAGCAGATAATAATATATACCTACTTATTGTACCTAACCATCTTAACCAGTCGTAATCAATTACGATGAATAACTAAGTATTTGACTAAGTATCTTCTCTGTTTTATATCGACGCTAGTAAATACCCGTTTAAGTAAACAGTTTATATCTGACAAGCCAAGTTATTTTGGTAGATAAATTCCATGAGAATGTTGCTATTTTGACAATATTAGTCACGAAACTTGTTTCGAATTTCGAATGAATGAGGATAAATTGCCAGTAATATACCTATATTGTAAATCATGTCTATCCAATTTCTAAGTATAAGGTAAATGTGCAATGTGGTTATCTGGTTATTGAGTCAAAACAAGAAAAAATAATTTGTATGCAGGAGGTAGATATGATATCTTGTACGTTTAACTTTATCGACGATATTATAATCTTATGTTTTATGCAACCGTTGTTTAAGAGAGGTCAAAAAAGGCGAGTGGCGTGTGTAACAATTTTAGGCAAAGCCGAAAATTGTTAATAAAGACGCCACGAGTATTTTTTGACTCGGTTAAACAACGTTGCATACAATACTTTTTCTACGACCAAGCACTTACTTTGAAATAAAATTGTAAATTTAACAAATATTTTTCATGGCATCTAGTGGACTTCTACCTACGGTATCTACTTATTTTAATTAGTATTATCTGAGACACTTCTCTTGGATGATAAAAAAAACAAAGAAATTAAAAAAAAACATGTCTATGGTTCACTCATTTGTCAAGGTTGGCAACAATGTATTTCATACAATATTTTTTAAGTGGTCATTACACGTGTGTGCACAAATGCGTTTTTGGGGAATAGATTAAGATTGTGCACGACCCCTTACATGACAAATAAAAGTACGTGAGTAGAAAAACGACATTTGCAAGCCAGAAAAGTAACTAGCAAGAAGTGTTTGTGAAAGAAATAAAAACTACTTTTTATGTGCTTATATGAATCCGCAATATGCAGATACAATTTAGCGTAAGATAACACCTGTTTCTCGTTTAGTTTCTGCTATAGCCCTATTATACTAACGAATTTATTGATGCATTTGCATTCTGAAAAGTATTTGTGTATTGATACCCGATATACATCTTATCAGGTCCTACATGAATAGCACTGAGATTATCGAAAATTGTACTTATAGTAATACTACTATAGGTAAATATCTCTTATATACAGAAGAGTAGGTAAGTGACGATCAGGACCTGCCCCATAAATCTAGTATAATCTACAGACGGGGTTAATTATTCAGTGTCATGTGTGAAAAAAAAAAAGCTCTTGTCAAACGGATCCTAACTAATCACAGGACAGAAAGGATCTCTTAATGGCGAAAACATGGTTACACATATTATATCATGTGTAACCATTTTGCATCAGCCTGTACGAGATTAGTATGGCTCTTAAACAGCTTAAGAATGGCAAAAGCCCAGGTGATGACGGAATTACGGCCGAACTCCTGAAGGCGGGTAGTAAACCAGTCCTTAAGGGCCTTTAGACGCTGTTTAGGTCCGTCATGCGCGAAGGAAAAACGCCGCAAGCGTGGAACAGAAGTGTGGTGGTGCTCTTCTTCAAAAAAGGTGATAACACCCTGCTGAAGAATTATAGACCCATCTCACTTCTGAGCCATGTTTACAAGCTGTTTTCGAGAGTCATCACGTTTCGAACCGTCTCGCACGCAGGTTTGACGACTTCCAGCCTCCCGAACAAGCAGGTTTCCGTAAAGGCTATAGTACCGTTGCGGCAGGTTATACAGAAGACTGAGGAGTATAACCTCCCCCTTTGCCTTGCATTTGTGGACTACGAGAAAGCCTTCGATTCGATCGAGACTTGGGCTGTGCTGCAGTCTCTCCAAAGGTGCCAAATTGACTACCGGTATATCGAAGTGCTGAAGTGTTTGTACGAAAACGCCTCCATGTCCGTCCGACTACAGGGCCAGAGCTCGAAGCCTATTCCATTGCAGCGGGGAGTCAGACAAGGAGATGTAATCTCCCCAAAGCTGTTCACCGCTGTATTGGAGGATGCTTTCAAGGTTCTGGACTGGAAAGGACGAGGCATCAATGTAAATGGCGAGTACATCACTCACCTTCGGTTTGCCGATGATATCGTAGTCATGGCTGAGACCATGGAGGACCTCAGTGCGATGCTCGCTGATCTCAGCAGAGTATCTAAACGAGTTGGTCTGAAAATGAACATGGACAAGACGAAGATCATGTCTAACGTCCATGTTGTGCCAACTCCCGTATTAATCGGAGGCTCTGCGCTCGAAGTTGTTGACAATTATGTATACCTAGGACAAACAGTCCAGTTAGGTAGGTCCAACTTCGAGAAAGAGGTCACTCGTCGAATCCGACTCGGTTGGGCAGCGTTCGGGAAGCTCCACAGTATCTTTTCGTCCAAATTGCCGCAGTATCTTAAGTCAAAAGTCTTTGACCAGTGTGTGTTGCCAGTGATGACATACGGATCTGAGACGTGGGCGCTAACGATGGGCCTCATAAGAAGGCTCAAGGTCACCCAAAAGGCAATGGAGAGAGCTATGCTCGGGGTTTCTCTGCGTGATAGAGTAAGAAATGATGATATCCGCAGTAAAACTAGGGTCACCGACATATCTCGCAGAATTGCAAACCTTAAGTGGCAGTGGGCGGGGCACATTGCTCGCAGAACTGATGGCCGGTGGGGAAGGAAGGTTCTGGAGTGGCGTCCGCGTACCGGAAGACGAACTGCCGGTAGGCCTCCAACGAGATGGAGCGACGACCTAAGGTCGCGGGAATTCGGTGGATGCGAGCGGCACAGGATCGGTCGGAGTGGCGAGCCTTGGGGGAGGTCTATGGCAGCTGTCCAGCAGTGGACGTCTATCGGCTGACATGATGTAACCATTTTTGTTAACAAAATACAACTCATATTTGTTTTAAAACGTAGAGTCAGAACGCATGTGTAAAGTTATTTTTAATTATTATTGACTCAATATAATTAAATTTAGACGGCGGTATGCTAAAGTCGTTAGGTAAGTGGTGATGTCAGAGCTAATCCGGACTATTCCGGACAAGGTAATACTGCAACCCTTTTATACCAATAAGCGTTTATACAGATATAAATTCAGTGCATTTAAATGCAAATAAATGATTATATCTGAGAGTGTTTGACCGGCACCCGGATTAAATAAGCGTTTGTTTTTTAAACAGACTTTAAAAAAGGAGGAGGTTCAATGTTTGGACGTTTGTAATTTTACACTCATGACAGAAACCTTTAGTATTTACAAATTCTCAATTTGCTTTGAAAGTAATGTTTGCTATATTAAATGAGCAAGATTTATACATAATGTAGGTATGTAATAATATTTAAAAAAGTAATTTCTAACGATTTTATTCAAAAACAGTTTTGAATGATTCACGGTTAGTTTCACTAGACTTCTATTGACCGGGATATGGACCTTGACTTTTGGACTTTTGTATTGTTTTTGAGCTCCCGATATATTTCGATGCACTTCGTATTTTTTTTTTCGATTTTATTCAAGTCAATAGTGTGTTTAAACAACAGGGGTTTGTTCTCTAAGCTTTTAAGTTCTAAGCTTTATTCATTCGGAAATATTTAAAATCAAATCGTTCTAAAGAAAGCCATTTGATTGTGGATCCAGGCCTCAGCTGCTGTTTCGATCTTTTAGTTGCTGTAGAATCAAAGTGCGTTTTTGGAAAATCGGTAAGACTCCAGGACCGTTAGGCAAGGATTAAGCAACAACGTGGGATATATAATTCATCTACCGATTAACTCGACTTGTTCCTACCGCGCTTGTAATTTACTCACAACAGGTATACGATTACCACACGAGGTGTTTGTGGGCTCTTCTCGAGTCGCAAATTTTACATGTTGTGCGTTTAGATATTTTGGGATTCAACTAAACTAACATTTAGTAAAATGGAGTTCTGTCAATTTAGTTACAGATATTTTTCAAACAAGTACCCATCTAAATGGGTTATTCAACTACGCGAGTACTTTGAATTTAATATAGTGATTGTGATCACGACGATATTAAAATATAAAGAGTTAGACCGTTGGACCATGGCTCCATGGCTGTGATGAAAATGTATATCGAATATTGGGATATTCGTATTGGTATATTGGTATAGTGTGTGTGATGCTTCACAACCATGGAACCATAGTGATATAGTAGGAATAGGAACAAAGACAGTACAGGTTTTTCGAAAAATATCTTTGCTATGACTGCTCTTACTCGTACTTGAGTTTTGACTTTATATGATAATCGTTAATATGAAGTTTGATTTATTTTATCTAAATATAAAACTCAAAGAAATTAAATAATTGTAAAATAAAAATCAAAAGAAAGCTCCACATACAATAAACAGATATTTAGCCTTTATCTCCACACCTAAAAAGATTAAGTCCGCTTTGGAGCAGCAATCCCAATTGTTTTGCGCTGGTAGAATATGGACAGGCCCATTCCTAGATGCTCCGATAGAGTAGCCTACGGCAAGTGCGTTCTTTTGTAACGCAGATGTCAAGCCGCTTCGTAAGCGTAACGCTAATGTAAGTGTTGCATTGTTTTAATTCATCGCATCGAATGGACTAACGACCACTTACATATTAATGTATCGATTTTATAATACGTAAATGGGTTTTTCAAATCAAACTATCAGTTTACGAAGGCCAACAATTTTACTAGCAAGCCTAATTATGGTTTGATATCTTGTTGTACAACTGACACCACTGTATTAGTTGTCGCCAATATTGTTACGAGCAGTGACATTCGTCGAGCAAAACAAAGAGGAACGGCCGTACGAACCTTTTCTCGAAGCCACTCAGGCCATTTTCAACTTACTGTAATTTTGTGACAGCTAAAGCTAGAGCCCTAAATTTTCAGTGACGTATAGAGCATAACATGATTTAGATATATTCTCAATAACATGTAATTTTAACATGTAGTTTAAGAATTATTGCATGTCAAAATTCCCTAGTTTTGTCACTGACACTCACGATCATTATAATTCTAGCGGACCTACAAGCTCCAAATTTGAAACTAAATTAGTTTTCAGCGTATTGAGCCAATAAAAATTAAAAATACTGCAATATCAGTTACGTTTTAAAAATTTAATACCTGCACATTTGTAGAATTTAAACATATTAATATCCCGCACTGTCCGTACATAAATCACATTTCGCGACGTATTTTATTAATTTACCAAATAAATGGTTATTACTTTTCACCTGAATGTTCCATTACATCATTTAAATACAAACATTGACGATTGGCGTGTTAGGTACACGTGGTGTGTGATGAGTATCCATTTAATATAACGAAATCGAACATATGGACTGGATATTTAAAGCTCTAAATAAGTAATCAAAAATATATACAGTCAACAAATCCGAATGTGTCCTATGTAAATTGAGATATCTGATGTATTATTATACTAATTGAAAATACATAAGTGTACGAGTATACAATGTACCTACTAGAGTTAGACCAAGTAAAGTCTGCAACGATTTTGATAGCATACGCAGTGCAAGTGTTATTTGTACGTCACAATGTCATAGAACTTTGACGTTTAAAATAACACTTGCACTGCGTATGCTATCAAAATCGTTGCAGACTTTTCTTGGTTTGACTCTAACACTTTTATGGGACCACAGCTAGTGTTGAAACGTCGGAAAAAAGGTAAAATAATGAAATTAAATCGCGTTAAACCCGGTAATGACAGTAATTATGTGTAAAATGTTACATTTCTTATACAAGCACTAAATAAGCGCCTACAAGCTGATAACCAAAACTCGCTGCATTACCGATCGACCTACTTTGATCGCCCACAGCGCTAAATATCAATTTGCCGGGGTTACCACATTATGCATACAGTCGAAGGCAAAAATATCGATCCAGACAAATGGCTCAAACATATGTGAACACGACTTTATTGTGTAAGGTTAAGAGCGTACACATATTTTTGAAACTTTGGGTATGTATATATATTTATGCCCTTGACTGTACAAACGTTTTGTTATGTGCAATGGCCACCGAAAGACCACCCCTATTTTTACAAGTTTTTTAGGGTTCCGTACCCAGAGGGTAAAAACGGGACCCTATTACTAAGACTCCGCTGTCCGTCTGTCCGTCCGTCTGTCCGTCTGTCACCAGGCTGTATCTCATGAACCGTGATGTATTTCTGTTGCCGCTATAACAACAAATACTAAAAACAGAATAATATAAATATTTAAATGGAGCTGCCATACAACAAACGTGATTTTTTTGCTGTTTTATTTCCGTAATGGTACTGAACCCTTCGTGCGCGAGTCCGACTCGCACTTGGCCGGTTTTTTTACTAACTTGGATGGAACACAAATTTTTACGTGTATTTGTGTATTTAAAATTGTATGGCAGCTCATTTCCTGTTTCAAGATTTTCGTATAGTCTGCATCTTCTCAAATGATTTTTACGTCTAAGACCCTAATTTGTTAAACAAAAGCCAACGTTTCTTTTGTGAGAGCGGTCGGCTATTCTGTGCGATTGTTAGACACAATGACACGTGCCGTGGCACGCGCTCAGAGAAAATGGCACACAATGGCCGACCGCTCCCAGAAAAGAAACAATGGCTTTTGCTTAACAGATTAGGGTCTTAGACGTAAACATCATTTAAGAAGATTTATACTATACGAAATTTTAACCACTTGATTTAATATTTGATACAAAAGTATCTGTGAAAATTGAGTTTCGGCTGACTCAAATGGTCTGGATGAGTATTTTTGTGTGTGTAGAAAGAAAAATAAAGACGGCAATAAAAGCTTTGACTTTATTTTTTATTGTATTTTCATGATTATAATGTTCATATGTATATGATAGATAGATAGAATATTCTTTAAATATTGGCACACCTCAGTAAGAAGATACAAAATAAAAGAACAATTGATTAAACGTAGAGGCAGACAACAGGCGGGCTTATCGCTAAAGATATACGATTAGTGATTATGACAACAAGCGGTTGTCTAACCACAATATCAACAGCTTGACCATAAGGACTGCCCACTTGTAATTTTTTTTGATTGAATAAAACTCTTCTGGTGCTGGTTCGCTTTGCTTATTTATACAACAATTAGAACATATACCTACTGTTTAACAGCATTTCATTGAAATACTGCCGTTTATGTGCTTGAACAATTTATAATTAAGGATAACTGAAGCTAAAGACGACCACCCAGGAGGAAAGTTATAACCTATAACTCCCCTAAAATGTATCTCCCTATACGAATACGACACCGATATATGGCAGTGCTTATCGCTTAGATTATATTTATTAATACTAGCGAGATGCAATTCGAGTAATGTTAATTAAATAACAGATTTTAAAGTTCTAATGGTGCTCTAAAACTAATGTAATGTCAACATTGCAAACCTACACCGTATTAGCCATAAAGCTAGCAGCATTATTTACTTGTTTTTTTATATTCTTAGGCGACAACGAAAAAACTAACTGAACAGTGATCTCATTACAACCCACGCTATGAACAATGAACCTCAAAATATAACAGAAATAGTGTTACATGACGTTTGCCATTGAAGTATCTGTTCCGAAACTTTAAGACGAAAGTGGAGGACCCGCGCGAAATCGCCTTTTCATACAAACGTATTCCTCATTTTCCTCTCTAGATATTAACATTATTAAAAATATTTTGACACTATTTGTTGTATATCAACCACAACTGTGCCCCTAAGTTTGTTTTTTTTTCGAATTTTTAATTATTATAAAAGTTAGGAGCGTTTTAAATTTTGTACGGGATCTGTTTTTCGCCCCTAATTTTTACAATAGGTAATCAAATAATCTAAAAAAGTCAAACGTATAGCTATGGTTAATATACATCAAATTATGCAAAACTATTTTCCATATTGTTAATATCCACTGAGGAAAATGGGGACCACGTTTGTATAGAGAAGCGGCCGTCCTCCTTCCTCTTAATAATAGGAGGCTGGCAGCTTTCAAGTTAGGTTACTCTTCCGGCCAAGCTACAAGTGACTAGCTTATTATGATCGTGTCTCATCATCTTCCTCGCGTTGTCCCGGCTTTTTGCCACGGCTCATAGGAGCCTGGGATCCGCCTGGCAACTAATCCCGAGAATTGGCGTAGACACTAGTTTTTGCGAAAGCGACTGTCATCGGACCTACCAACTCAGAAGGGAAACTAGGCCTTGTTGGGATTAGTCCGGTTTCCTCATGATGTTTTCCTTCACCGAAAAGCGACTGGTAAGTATCAAATGATATTTCGTAAGTTTCGAAAATTCATTGGTACGAGCCGGGGTTTGAACCCGCGACCACGGGATTGAAAGTCGCACGCTCTTACCGCTAGGCCACCAGCGCCACGCACCAATAATCTAAGTTTTTTTAATTTTATTTAACTACAAAATATTTAATAAGCAGAGTAGAGAATTCAGACGATTGGTTCCGCTTCATGCAACTACTGGGGAGGGGGGGAAGTGCCAGTGGTGTTTGCCAAGTTTAATCTCCTCTCTCCTATTATAAACTTGTAACTACATAGTTATCATTTATGCTGTCTCCTTTCTTGCTAAAGTGTGCTCTGTGGACCCTTAAGGGGCCCACTGACTATCAGTCCGCCGGACAACATCGGCCTGTCAGTTAGAACAAAAATTTGACAGTTCCGAACAACTAACAGGCCGATATCGTCCGGCGGACTGATAGTCAGTGGGCCCCTTTAAGGTCTTTTCACGAGGTTCAACGAAAATTATACATGTAACTGACAAGAAAGAATTAACACATTAGGTAAAAGTCGAACCACAAACACATCTGTACGGATATGATGGTCGTTGTTGTCTACGTGACAGCGTGATAAAGACAATGTCTGTCAGTTTTGTTCGAGCGGTATTAAAATAGGCGGTTATTTTATCATGTGGATAAAGACATCCATTATACGCCTTCGTACCTACATAAATTAGGGACGACGTAAAAAAATGCTTAAAATATCCTATTGCTTCAAATATTTTACAATCATTGTTCTATTATGGCGCAGTTATATTATTATATAACAGTATTGAAACTCCTAATGTTGTATAAAAAAACGTATGCAGAATTGCTAAACTTCTCAGACAGTATTCAAGGTGACATGCCCCTATTGCCCCTGTTTCACCGCGGTGGTAATTATAGCGTAGTGAAATAGGCCCCAACTCGCGTCACGGCCTCCGACTAAAGTTTTCCGCTATCGCCCAAGTTTTGGACACATGTTACGACGTTAAAGGTCAATGGCGCGTGTCGTGCCACTAAAACGCTACTCCGCGTAGGCGCAGCGTCAAGCGGGGCGTGGGCATGCGCGAATTTGGCAAAACGCGCAAACGAGCTGAGAAAAAACTACTGGTGCCAGGGCCGTATTCTAATAGATAAACTCGTTTCTCTCCGTCTCGTTCCGTTTCGTTTAGAACTCCCGTTTTTGAGCAGACGTATAAAATATAGGGTACAGTAACTTTGAATAACGTAACTGTTAGACATTAATAATGTGAATGTCTACAAGGACTAACCTACTTAGCGCCACTTGCACCATCCCACTAACCCGGGGTTAACCGGTTAAACCGTTAGCCTAGTGTCAAATTGTACTGGTAACTATGGTAACTCCAGGTTTAAACGGTCAACCCCGGGGTAGTGGAATGGTGCAAGTGGCGCTTTAGTTTCCGGCCTGAAGGTAAAAGGCCAAGGGAATATGCGTACTGTGCGTAGAATGCAGGAGTCCATGTCCATGGTCTTATGTCAAATTTTAGCTTTCAATTAAAGCTACATGGAAGGCAAGCGACCTTCAACACGCGCGGTTTGATCTGTAAATTTTAGGCAATATTATTTTGTCTTAAATATACCTAACGCAAGAATGAATATTATAATGATGTATTTTCCAGAAGAAATATTTTTTAAACATTTGTTAATAAATACGATCCATGAACGATACCTTCAATCTACAAAACTGATGCATGCAAGCCCTAAAAAGTAGATCGCGTCGCAATGGCAATCAGTGACATGCGCTTGACACTACTAAGATAAAGATGAAAGTGCACTGAGTAGCCTATTACTACATACCTACTCAACAGACAATTGATGAATCTTATCTCTTCCAAATAAGGTTTACAAATGGCCAGTCAACTGTGTCAATGATGGTAACATAATAAGAAACAGTTACCTTTTGTACTTCCTAGATCCTCTGAATACGCCCCAGTAATATGTTAAATGCCGTGACTCATGACACCTGATTAAGCTACTATCGACCAAATTCTGCGGAAACTTTAGCAGCATTTAGCAACTACTAAGAACGAATAACACATTTGCGAAATTAGTGTATTGAATTTAATGTTCTATCATGATTCGTGAATCATTATTTTGAATCCGGCCAACCTAGCCAATTTTGAAAAGGATAATTTTCAATATGGTTGTATTTTTTTTAAAAAGGTACCTTTAATTTACCGGGTGTGGCCACGAGCAAATAATTAAAACGGTACATTAGATTGTACTCTTCAAACGGTAAAACTTTTGTTCAATAACTTTTAAAAATTATGAAGTTATTAGACTTCCTATTTTTCATACAAAATAAATATTATCTTAAATGTACGCCATTATCATAGTGATTGACGTTGCTTGTACGTAACAATATTCGCTACTACATTGCGTCTTAGAAAAAACTTTAGTGTATTAAAAATCAAAACACATGTTTTTTTTTTACTCGCTGAACAAATGTTGGTCAGTATGAGGAGTACATCCTACAATTATTTTTTTTGCAATAGCGAACTGCCAAAATACCATACTAATACTATAATAAAAATAAATAAAAATCATTTATTTCGGACCACAGAAGGTGTATTATGTATGTACCTATGTTCCGATCATTGCATTCTGCCTAACGCATTCTTTAATTAGAATAATAATACATAAATACATGACTGGCATAGTAGTTTCATCGTGGTATCATCCTCGTAATGACATTCTTAATAACCCGTTACAGTAGATTAGTATAATGCTTAGTTAATATAATATCTCTAGTGGTCGTTTAAAGGACTACGACTTCTAATAAACACGAGGAATTTATAGTTTTCCGGAAAGGACCTCTATAAATGTATGTATATAATACCATATTAGGTAATGAACATGTTTCAAGGTACGGCCTCCGCAATCTGATATAAAATTATCAAGATGGGTATGACGGGCAACGGGCATATTATGCGCGCCAAGCCACTACTCTTCTTTACCTGTTACGGATATCTTAATTTAATATATCTTAGTGTATACTGTTCAGTCTGCTCTAAGATTAGTAAATTATGAAGAGGTCCGCATACTGTGGACGAACTATTAGGAATTATAACTGAACATAGCTGTTGCAGTATCTGCAGCTAAAGCCTGCCACCCAGGAGAAATTCGCATTTCACAAACTTATTTTTCACCTATTATCATGAACTTTGTGTGATAAAATAAATTAAATAGCTGCTACATAAGAACAAACGATAAATCTCCGTCAACCATAAGTCAAAAACAAGAGTTTTTAACAACGTGCGATTGATTTTATATTGTCCTGTTATTCAAGACACACGACATGCTAATACATGATGTAAGGTCGCATAATTAACGTGAGATCACCACGTCCTCGGTATCGCGAAGGCATTGTCAGCATTGTCCCACACTGTCAAGTTTACGGTCGAAAGTTAGTCACACGTGTTTTTAATGAGGGTTGAAAGATTGCTCATTAATTTTGCTGTAGACCAGCTTTTGTCAAATTCAAATAAATTCTATCAAAATACATAAATAATAATGGGTATGTACGTTAGTAAAATTCTATTTTATTTCTAATACTTAGAGTTAATAGTCTTGCGTCATTATTAGACCAAATATCATGTAGGACGAAAGAACACGTACGGATGCATATGCAGATGTGCACGCACACATATATAGTTAGTTAGATGGTGCTTTTAAATAAGTTTCAATAAATGCTTCAAGAGGGCTCTCTATACCTAATATACCTATTATACGAATGACCGGGATACACGAGGCTAGTTTTTCAAGCCAGGATAGCAAGCTAGTGCATCTGCCATCTATCTTCGTGTATACAAAACTAGCTTATTTCCGGACTAATAAAAGCTAGTGCTGAAGCCAGGATAGTTTTTAATAGCTTGGCGTTCTATTTTTCTGTTCGTCTGTCTGTCACCAGGCTGTATCTCATGAACCGTGATAGCTAGACAGTTGAAATTTTCCCAGATGATGTGTTTCTGTTGCCGCTATAACAACAAATACTAAAAAGTACGGAACCCTTGGTGGGCGAGTCCGACTCGCACTTGGCCGGTTTTTTTTTTTAGCTAGTAGCGCCCCCCACCACTGATTTCGCTGTCCTGACTTGTGTACTAGCTTCGTGTGGCCGGATCTATCGTATCCGTTCAGCTGATCGTATTTGTCATGCTTCTTCAGTCAACCTCAGTACTTTTTGTACCGAGACTGACTGTAAGAGCAAGACACGTTCGTACATTTCCGTGAAAATACGATGGAAAATAATTATGCACTATGCTTGGCGTTTATGACACTTTCATACCCTAAGAGCCATCCACACTAGCGTCTCTCGAGTGTCGGCGTCTAGTCAACTCTATGGCTGCTGCTCGACGCAACGTTGGCGCAACAGCGCAGCGACGTCATTTTCCATAGCGCTGACTAGACGCCGACACTCAAAAGACGCTAGTGTAGGGTGGCCCTAAATCCAATAATTTTTCGAAAATTTTCAGTCCATGCCTACAATCCGAAAATAAGCTTCACTTGCGTCGTTGTTTCCGAAAACCACACAATTAATTTTTATAAGTACCTTTTCATAAAAAATTTCTTGCAAAAATATGCCCGAATCGAAACAAATATACGAACTTTTAAACAGTTAACTGTATCTAATTCCGGATACCACTGTACATAGATGGCGTACATATTTAGTTAAGCCGAAGAAAATTACTAGCAAATATATTACAGACCTCTTCTTGTTAAATGTCCGCGGTGGTGCCATTTACCTACAAGAGAAGCCACTTTGCCTTGATTAACGTGGTAAACTCACACCGTAAAAAAGAGAATTTTCTGTGTATCCGTATAGTTGACTGGCAAAGAATGCCTCAGGCATTAGGTCCGCCATTTGTACTTATTTTTATTGTGCAGTTTAAATAAATAAACAGCCGTCGCAGTTCCTTACGGAATACAATGTTGTAAGTTATTCATGATGTTGATGAGACCTTGCATCTTGTCACACCTTGTCTCTGCTCTGTGATATAGATTAATTGGATGCACTTTGTGAAACTAAAGGCGCTACTGTAGTGGTAGCGTATTTTACTTTAGACCGTTTTCACGTTGTCCAATCCGATATCGGATGATCCGTGGAGAATAGCAGCTGCTAGAAAGTGCCCTATGACATCAAGTACTTCTTTTTTGGTTAAAGGTTATCTTTTGAACAATAAATATTCTTCTTTAATATACCTATATGACATCTATTACAGTTTTTAATCAATATTTAAACAATGAATAAATAAATAAATAAAAATAAAAAAATTTTAATTGTTCTATAGTCTTATGTAACGTATGTATGTTTGTAAGCATGTTTGATACTTAGGTACTTTATTAGTTGTGTATCCAATTGCTACTTCTGTGTATCTTCCTATTTATAGGCAGTGCCGAACAAGCCCTGTTTCTACTTGTTATCAATATCAGTATGTTATAATTAATGGAACTATAGGTCTTATTGTATATCTGCAAGTTTAAACTTATCTGTATGTGACTGTTTGTTTCCTAAATAAATTAAAAAATAAATAAATAAATAGCATAACTTCCGTGAGACACTGACTTCTTCTTCTTTTCCTAGCCTTAAAATCCCATCATTTGGGGTCGGCTCTCCTAGTAATTCTTCGCCAGGACTGTCTGTCCCGGGTAGTGATGGGCAGCGGTAACATTCCCGCTACCAGTAAGTTTCCATTTAGGAATGTTACTAGTAAGTTTCCAATGTTACCAGTAACATTCCCAAAAGCCGGTAACATACGAAACTGATGATAGTGATGACTTATATGAGATAAAATAAGGTTCAAAACTTATTTTTTTAGTACAACTTACTCAAAAATATGTCCCATAGTTCTTAATTCGCTGACATAAGAGCTATGGGATCAATTTTATAAATTTGGTATACAGATAGTGAGCACCGGGGAAGGACATAGGATATTTTTTATCCCAGAACTCACCCCTTAAGGGGATGGAAAGGGGAGTTGACACTTGTATGGGGAATCAATAACCGCTGGACCGATTTAGATGAAGTTTGGTATGGAGATAATTTGGGTCCTGGGGAAGGACATAGGATAGATATTCGCGGGCTTGGTTTCCGCAACTCGACGTCTTACTATTGCGCCTATTTTGCGTGAGGGACACAGGATAGGTTTTACCCTAGAAATCAACCCTAAAGGGGGTGAAAAGGGGAGTGGAAATTTGTATGGAATCCAATAAAACCGATTTAGATGAAATTTGATATGGAGATAGTCTTAATTGTTGGGGAGGGTGTAGAGTTTTTATTCCCGAAGTCATCCTGTTCTCTTCTCCACTCTTCTAACACTCACTCAAAGTGCTGCTGGTAATGTATGATGGAGGCAGCTCAAGACCTGGAACACCGGGAGTGCTCCTGGGTGCAACGGGTCAGGGGTAACAATCGCTCAACGTGCTGCTGGTAGTATACGATGGATAAAGCTCAAGACAATGTGGAGTGCTACTGGGAGCAAAGGGTCAGGGGTAACACTCGCTCAACGTGACGCTGGTTGTATATGATGAGGAAAGCTTAAGACCTGGAACACCTGGAGTGCTGCTGGGTGCAACGGATCAGGGGTAACACTCGCTCAACGTACCGCTGGTAGTGTATTATGGGAAAAGCTCAAGATCTGGAACACCTGGAGTGCTGCTGGGTACAAAAGGTCAGGGGTAACACTCGCTCAACGTGTCGTTGGTAGTGTATGATGGAGATAGCTCAAGACCTGGAACACCTGCAAGATTTTGGTGACCAACTTTCTGCTGGAGACGCTGCTGATCTCCCACCAGGGGGCTACCACAAGCTATTCAGCGGGTAAAATTTAGGTAGTAAAAAGGGGTGGAAGTTTGTATGGGGAAACAATAAATCTAGCTGATTGTTTAAAAATAAGCTACCCAAATTACTAATTCCACGCAGACGAAGTCGCGGGCAAAAGCTAGTATTTTGTATAAAACTGTTATATCATTATTTATTATCCCTTTACTACTACTACTTTAATTTCAAATTTGATTAATTAATATAAAATCGAAATTCCAACAACTCAAAAATGACGTTTGTCACTTGAAACGTTATACGAAACTAGCTTTTGCCCGCGGCTTGTTGTCTAATGTACAGGGTGCGGGGGAGGCAGGGGAAGGAGAAAATATGGTTTTATAACTACTTACAAAAGATGGTTTATATGGTATATGGTTCGTAGGTAGAGTACATATATATGTACTTACGATGTTTTGTACTTAGAATGTAAACCTAAACTTATAAGAAGCAAACAGACAACCACCTTCTTGTAGCACCTTGAATGTACTCATTACGGATGCAGGAAGTTTCCCGATGACTTACTCCTTCCGCCCCGTCCGCCCCGCCGCGCCGCCCGCACTCGCCTAGGTACCGATTGACGACGATCGAGATGGCACCAATACAAATTTAAAAATCTATTAGGATAACGAGGGTCTCCATACCTCAATAGCAAAATTAGAACCCTTATAAGGTAGGATCACGTGTGGCTGTCTGTCGGTCCGTCTATTACAACCGATTTGCTCCGAAACTACTGGACCGTTTGAATTGCAATTTGGCACAAATACGAGTACTTTCAAGAATTTTCATGAGCACATTATTCAATTTCAAAATCGATGCGATTTTCGTAATTAACGTCCCAAAAAACCATAAAATCGACACCCATATTGATATTTAGACATTTCAACCCCATTGCATCCCAACAGGAGAGATGGTTTTTCACGTCCGTCACGTTGGATTTTAAAATCGTTCTTATTTTCCTAATTAGCTACCTGATAAACCATATAAACAATACCCATGTTGATTTTCATACTTTGTCACCACATTTCCCTATTAGGGGGGAATTTGCAAAAAAATCCTGTAACACGTGTTTATTCATTTATCGTTAGGAATACTCCTGTGAAGTTTCGAATATAATAGTCTAACTAATCTTGTTTCCCCATACAAACTTTGAACCCCCATTTAACCCCCTTGGGGGGTGAATTTAAAAAAAAAACCATTTCTTAGTGCACTTAGTCCCTTATAAGAGTGCACTTAGTCCCTTATAAGAAACCTACGTGCCAAATTTGGAATCTCTAAAACCAGCGGTTTGGGTTGTGTGTTGATATGTCAGTCAGGCAGTCAGTCAGTAAGTTTCTTCTTTTATATATTTAGATGTTGATTGGTTTATTCTAATAATTAAACTGATTTATACACATATTTTCTTTTACTTTATTTCCAGTCTTCACTTTTAATCATTATTTCCAGATAGTAATGTTCCCAGTAACTTTGGAAAAATACCTGGTAATATTGGGAATGTTACCGGTAACATTGGGAATTTACTCTTTCAGAGATTCCTTGACTGTTTTATGACTGTAAATAATAGCATTATTATTTTCTTAAGTATTTAACACGAAAAAAGCATATACAATTCTAATATTTTTTTCAAAGTTACTCAATGTTACCGATCTGGGTAATGTTACTGGTAGCATTACCGGGAATATTCCCACTTTTGAGTAAGTTACTGGTAACGACCCATCACTAGTCCCGGGTCGTCTGGGCTGGTATTTTTGCCTTCTTTAAGTCCCTATTTATAGTGGCCATCCATGTTTGTCGGGGTCTTCCTCGCCTCGCCGACGGCGGTGGGTAAATGTGCAGCACTTTCTGTGTCATGTGGTCAGGTGGTCGCCGCATGACGTGACCATACCATCTGAGTCGGGTTTCTTCCAGTTTGTCAGGGATAGGTTTTACTCTGAAGCTGCCTCGTATGTGTACGTTTCGTACGCGATCCAGTAATGTCACACCACCTGCCCAGCGCAACATTCTCATTTCCGCAGTGTGCAGCTTATTTTCCTGTTGTTTCTTTAAAGGCCAACACTCCGCCCCATATAACATAGCTGGACGCACTGCAGCCCTGTACACTTTACCCTTGATGTGCACCGGCATTCTATTGTCACACAGCACTCCCGACAGCTCCTTCCACTTCATCCATCCTGTGTTTATTCGGTGGGTTATGTCAGCATCTATAGATCCATCGCTACTAATAACTGAGCCAAGGTATTTGAAGCTGTCTACCTTTTTTAGTGGGGTGTGCTGTAGTTTAATGGTGTCAAGGCTACTAACGCCGCTAAAGTTACAGTGAAGGTATTCAGTCTTTAGTCTACTGATGCGTAGCCCAGCTGATTCCAGTGCTGTCCTCCATTTTTCTAGAGTTACTTCTAGGTTGTTTGCGTTTTCGCTGATCAGAACGATGTCGTCTGCGTATAGTATTCCACGGCGGTGCTTGCTGCAAGCTGGCTGTTAAATGGTTCATAACCAGGTTAAACAAGAAGGGACTCAATACTGAGCCTTGATGAACGCCGACCTGTACTTCAAATTCTTCGCTCGTTCCAGCTGCGCAGCGCACTTTAGTTTTGACGTTTAAGTACATGTCTCTCACAACATTCACGTAATGCTCTGGTATGTTGTGCGCTTGCATGGCTTGCCAAATCAACTTCCGCGGAACTCGGTCGAAGGCCTTTTCCAGATCGATGAAAACCATATGTAGGTCAGCCTTGTTATCCCTATACTGTTCCATTAAAATTCTGACTGTGTGGATGGCGTCGGTGGTCGATTTACCTGCGACAAAGCCGCACTGGTTTTCTGTGACTTCTGCGAGTTGGAGTAATCGGTTACATATGATACGTTCCCATATCTTCAGGGTATGTGGGATTAGTTTTATCGCCCTGTAGCTCTCGCAAAGTCTAACATCCCCTTTATTTTTATAAAACGGAACCAAAAGACTGTTCCTCCATTCGTCCGGCATTCCATCAGTCAGAATTTTGTTGAAGAGGTTTGTCAGGAATACCACTCCATCCGCCCCCAGTTTCTTCCATAATTCAGTGGGTATACTGTCTGGACCTGTCGCTTTGTTATTAGCCATTACTCGAATGGCGGTTTGCGTCTCTTCTGGTGTTATACAGGATATTGGTCCCAAGATCGGTAACGGCGGTTCGGGGGGGTCTGAGCTAGGATATGTTTCATTGAGTAGCTTAGAGTAGTATTCCCTCCATCTGTCCTGGATTTCTTTGTTAGATGTGAGTAGCTGGCCGCTTTCATTTTTGATGTACTTTATGGTCTTTACATCTTTGGTGTTATTGTTTCTGCACTTTGCTATTCTGAAGATTTCTCGGTCGTTTTTGGCTGCATCGAGTTTGGCGTATAAGTTGTTTTCCGAGCTGGCTTTTGCTTGTGCCACCGTTCTGTTTGCGTCTTTTTTTGCTTCTTTGTAGGCTGTTTTGTCCCCATCATCATTCGTTTGCTGCCACAGCTTGAAAAGGAGTTTTTTGTGCTCTATTTTCTCTTTTACCTCCTCCTGCCACCATTTCGAGTCTTTGTCTCCACATAGTGGTCCTTTTGATACTCCGAGTAGCGTGGTGGATTTTTGATTGCAAAAGGTTTGGAACTGTTGCCATATGGCGTTAGAATTGCCATCGGTCTCCATTTCTCGGCAGTGGTTTATGATGTCATTGCACAGTTGTGTTCCCTCCTAGCGCCCTATTCTGTGCTAACGAATTTTTGGTGTCTTGTCCTTCTTTACTTTCACAGACTTTAGCATGATTAATTCTGCGACCAGGATTCTGTGCTGTGTGGTCAAGGGTTCTCCGGGGATTACCTTACAGTCTCTACATCTTTTGAGGCAAGAGCGATTTGTAAAGATGAAGTCTATTTGTGTATGATTTCCTCCACTTTTGTAGGTAATAAGGTGTTGTTGTGATTTAGTAAAGAAGGTGTTGACGATGGCGAGGTCGAAGGTTGACGCAAATTGTAGTATAGTTTCGCCTTCTGCGTTTACATTTCCATATCCCTGATTACCGTGCACTCTTTGATATGTGGTTGAGTTGCTGCCCACATGGCCATTGAAATCCGCACCGATGTACTTAAGCTCATCTAATGGTATTGACTGTAGCAGATCGTGCATGTCGTCCCAGAATAGTTGCTTCTCGACGGTCGAGTAGCCCACTTGAGGTGCGTACGCGCTTATAATGTTCATGCACGGGTTCCCATCCAGAGCAAGTTTTATGGCTATTATTCTGTCGCTCACCCGTTTGACTTCCACTATTCGTTCTTGAAGATCTTTATCTACCACAATACCAACACCATTTTGCGGGCCTACTCCGTGGTAGATAAGCTTATAGTTGTTACCTATTTGCCGCGATTTGGACCCCTTCCACTTCGTTTCTTGTACGCAACATGCGTTTATGCGTCTTCGGAGTAACACTTCAGCTAATTCAGCGCTGCGTCCTGTCATCGAGCCTACATTCCAGCTTGCGATTCGCAATTTATGGTTCTGGTGTGCAGGCTCGGTGGCTCTTCCGTCGCTTTGGGGGTACGCCCTAGCATTTCTTGCGCTCTCTGCCATGTTGCCGTCGCTTAAGGGGGACGCCCTAGTATTAGAGTATTTTATGTTTAGTGACCTTTTCATTACTAGGAGATATAAAATTGGCTTGTGTTTTTACGGCCGGCTGCCACCAGACGCCAAGGATGTGACCCTCGTGGAGAGCCAGGGAGCTACCGTTGACTTCCGAAGTTCTTCCGCTACCTTCCCTTCTGCGTACTCCATCCTAAGCACGCAGCGCACCTCCAGCCTTCTCTTCAATTACCTCGAAGCAGCCTGTTGGTGGGGTTTATTGACGGAGTGTCCTTCTCCGGCCTGTTGGTCCGCAGGGGGTATTTTATTTCCCCCCTACCCTGCATATCTGCCGAGCTTTCCCCTATCCGCCACCTGGGGACGCGTTCCCTAGGGGTGAGGCTCCCCCGAGAACTCCGTGAGACACTGACATATTAAATATATTAAACCGGATCACTCACGTTTATAAAGTCGATGATTGCTGCGTCGGACCACGCGTGCGCTCTATGAAAATGCTCCTTTTATAAATGTGAGTGATTTAATATCTCTTAAGATCACCATCAATAAACCACAGTCTAAAAGGAAGAGGATATAAAATTGTATTTTAGGTGGGACCAAACCTCTAAAAAGCGCCAAGGATTCAAAATAGACCCACGCGGTGGTATAACCCTTGCCAACACGGAAACAATTATGTTAAGACGTAAAAGCAACATTTTGAGGTAAAGCGGCCGTATTCGTCATGTCACAGTATCTGATGCGTTTACGACGAGACAAATCGCTAAGCAGATAAGGCAGGTCATTACACTTGATTCACAAAAGTAAGCTTAACGGACATTTTTCCTACTGAAGCTCAGCTTTTTATACAGGCGTAGGATAGGCATGCCATCGTGTGGGTTTCGCAAGGTTTTAAGTCTTAATTAAATTCAAATGGAAACTAAGTAACATTGTTTGAGTTAGAAGCTCTACGATCGATAATGAAATGAAATGAAATATTTGTCTAATCTTGAGAATAATCACCGCTCCATATGGATAAAGATCCCGTTTTTGGAGCATTCAACCAACGAGAATAGATAGTATTATAGAGGATTACTGTCATAGTAAATTTTGTAGTCACAGTAAATGTACTGCCATCTGTCGACACATGATTAAAACTAAAACCGGCCAAATGCGAGTCGGACTCGCGCACGACGGGCTCCGTACCATTATCTCTAAAAACGGCAAAAAATCGCGTTTATTGTATGCGAGCCCCCTTAAAATTTTCAGAAAATTTGCAGGTATAGAATTTTTATTTCTGTCACAATTGATGAGAAAAATGCTCAGTAAAATGATCGACTTAGACAACTTTAAAGAAATGTAGGTAATACACGAAATATAAAATGCGTTTGTACGGGACAGCTTATGGAAAGCCCCTTTTGATCTT
This sequence comes from Cydia strobilella, assembly GCF_947568885.1. Classification (NCBI taxonomy): domain Eukaryota; kingdom Metazoa; phylum Arthropoda; class Insecta; order Lepidoptera; family Tortricidae; genus Cydia; species Cydia strobilella. The sequence goes on from NC_086052.1 coordinate 8,983,025, forward strand.
GTTTTGATCGACACCAATCGCCAATGAGACGAACCGATCACAGATGAATATGAAAAAAAATATCGTACCTATTGCAGCTTGCCAACACCTACAAAAAGAAACCAATTCCATGGGACAATCATAACCCCCACGAAGTTCTATTTTCGTACTTATTTGTTGCAATTTTACACTGCGATAAACCGCATACGTTATAAAAACATAAATATTTCTTTTACCACGCCTCATCCATTCATCAAAACATGGGAAACACTTGGAATTTGAGATCATCCGTATTCATCACCCCCGAATCACGTCGGCCGCAGCCTGCCATTCATCTTGCTCATCGCGCTGACGGCAGATACAAAGATTGCGCTTTCAACTTTATATCACGGGTATATAATCAGCATCAATATAATAGTACCAACAAATTGGTAACAACGAAACCTAGAAATTACAAAATTTTAGTGGTGCCGACAGATATACACGGTGGCTAAAAAATAAGTGCATTCCCGTTGCCAGGGAGGTTTTGGGATTATACTGAGCAACCTTAACTATGGGACCAACCCCGAAATTGCAAAAAAAAATTTGGCTGTTTCATACATTTTATTTTGGCTAGTCCATTTTCGATTTCGTGGTTGGTACTATAGTAAAAGTTGCTCAATATAATCCCAAACGCTATATAAATATAACCAATACCATTATACCATACCATCCTTATCAACTTAGTAAAGAGCTAAAGAGTAAAGACACAGATAGTTATAAAGAGCAAAGATAGATATAACTCCGTAATAGATGGATACAGTCTAAGGAAAAAACGTGCCTCGAAAATCACGAAAATTTGATTCTCGATCAGATGGCGCCACTAGTTTTGGCCTACACTCGTATAGAGGGCGTTGACTGTTTCGTTTGTTATTTATAATTTTAACGCGTACCAGTGAAAGAACATGGGTCAAAATCATATAAAAATAATTAATGCAAATAAAAAAATAATTTATCCATATTTAAATACATTTTATCGTATTTTTATAAATATTTATTTTTAGTTTTAAAGTGTGTCGACAGATGGCAGTGAATTAACTGGGGTTACAAAATTTACTATGACAGTAACGCTCTAGTATAAGTTACTCTATGTAAAGAGTTTAGTTTTCAATGCGCATCTAGACTAGATAATTAAATGATATACTACTCGCCAATAGATGTCACCAATGACGCCTCCGGAACTTAGTGATGTTTAGGAAAGTCTGTAGATGGCGTGGTAGTCAAATATTGTAAAGCGCCATCTATGATCTGGACACTTAACTTTTGAATGCTCTTATAGAGTATTACTATTCGCTGACAGATGGCGCTGAAACCGTAAATAAAAACAAAGTCACTTTTACAAACTTCATTTGAATAAATTATTTTTATACAGTTCAGACGAGTATGTATATGTTAATTTATCGACATTTTTTAAGGACAACATTCAATTTCCTATAGACTAATGCGGCTATGCCACCATTTACAAAGTAAGTAGAGACACAAACCACGCAGAAATCCCGTAGAACGAATAATAAAAGGTAGGCTAAATAGACGCAGGCGAGAACCGACATCACTGCAGTTAAAAACTGTAGTTGCACCACCGAAACGTTGTCGTACGTAGCTGAAACAAGAATTAGGGTTAATATAATTTATATGCAAAATATCCCGCAATATTATGTGCAATATAGCTACATAGATGGCATTATCATTAGTATTTATCAAAGATAGATATAACTCTAAGTTACTCTATGGTATTTATCAAAGATTTATTCATTGATTGTACTAGACAATTAAAATTATATAATTTAATTATATAATATTATTATATTCTTTCTTTAGTTAAGTATTTGCATGCAACAATGTATTTTAATTGGTACAGTGTATACCTAATTTCAGTATGCCTGTCGGCGAAGCATACTTAGCGTTCTATAATACTTTTTGTACTGACCAACACTGTTACCTATGTTTACAAATAAATCATTTGAGTTTGAGTTGAGTTTGAGTGAGTTTAGATGTGTAAAGTCTCGTAAAGTACAAACTCGTGCTAGGAATTTGACAGCTAATGTAGATGGCGCTGTAGGCTCCGTACTAATGTAAAGATAATCAAAAATCGACAATGGGGTTGGCAACTGTCAAAGGTTTGCATAGATGGCGCCATCATAGCTTGCCCCTTTCTCTAGTTGAACTATATGAGATTTGGCTAAAAGAGCATCCAGGGCATAAAATTCTATTAAAAAAACAAGAATTTGACACAATTCTAGGGATTGACAGGGCAAGCTATGCTGGCGCCATCTACTAAATACTTCGACCGGCCAACCCCATTACTACAAAACCATGGCATCGTACAGCGCCATCTTCTTCAGCTATCACTTGCATCTTTTAGGCGGTTATCACACTGGATGCGATTCGCATGTCGCTCCGATGTGCGAGCCGGATGTCCGCCTTACAATACACAGCTTATAATATACACAACGAATCTTTATCTAAGCCCGGCGCGGAAGGAATGTGTTTGTCAGAACACCATCTAAGGAAATAGTAGTTGTGAGTATTTTCAGGTCAGTCGGGACATGTACACCGACCGAGAGCTAGGCATCTCAACATTCTCAACTGAGCTAAAAGGCTTAGATATTTACGTTTCAGGTCCTTCCGTTATAATAACCAACCATTCCCTTTCCTTACTGGAAAAAGCACGGTTACCTACGTTGGAAGGGCCTCTAACCCTTTATTGATCTAACGTAAGATGTATTCTAACAATAAGGTTAGGCACAGTAACTCCTATGGACGCACTTGTCCCGATTGACTTTTAACTCGACAACCTGACGAAATAAAAAAAAACATTGAAAATGATATAATCCCGCAATGATATCCTTGGCCCCGAAAACAGGAAAACAACGGGGGAAAACAAATCTGTGGCCCTAGTGAATAAGGGTACAAATCTCGGGCAGCCCAGTTGTAAAAGGGTTCCACGTAAGTTCAACGTAACACTTATGCCCTTTTAGCCTAAGCTGTACGAGACTTGTACCCTTTTTACTAGGGCTGCAGAAATATCAGCCGGCCTTATACGCTATCGAGTTATGTACTTACCTACTATAATAGTGCACGACCGCAAAGTCAATAAATCATTATCAGCAACTCAGTAAAATATCGATTCACACTTCCCAGGGTGCAAGTGTACAAAGTGGCCGGAGTGGCCCATTACGTTAACAGTTACCCACTCGTGAGCTACCAAATAAGCGTAAAATACTTACTTTGCGCTTAGCTTCTAAGGCTTTAGCAATAGTTTTCTCAGGAAAGAGTCACGACTGCGGTGATGCGGGCGCATCGCGATTGTCGATTATCGACTTTTCAAGTTAGATTAACATTGAGTAGGCACTTGGTGCATGTCGAAAGAAATAGCAAGTTACCAGATTTGTAGCACGGGCAAAAATTGCCTTAAGGGTCCGCAGCAAGCTCGGTTCTCAATACAAACGTACCTAGTTACACTTTCATTTTAAAACGACCAGCTAACTAGATTGCTCTGAAACTTTGTACTTACAATAGGTAAAGGTTAATAATAATTAGGTGATTAAATAATTAGGTTATGTAGCTTCAGATACCATAGGTAGTTTAATAAAAATACAGCGAATTTATGTTTTTCATACAAAACTTGTTTTTGCTATATAAACTAATTACAGGCATAGATATACGTCATGTTACAATGACATGTGCAAAGTTTCATTACAATCCAACGCGTAGTTTTAAAATAATGTTATTAAAATATTGAAAAGTATTGTATAATATTAGAGCATCATTAGGTATGTATGGACATATACCCTATACTTACTCATAAGAATCATTAGGCAGTAGAAAACAATTCCATAAATGCAATTCGGAAGTTCCAACGGCGACCCTTTCGCCACCAAGCCAAATCCTTTAGAGAAACTGCGAAAAAAAAAAACAATATATTAAGTAAGTAGATATCATTAGAGTTAAAAACATAAAGTTAATAAGGTAGGTACACTATCGTATTTTTTATTGCTATCCAGTACCTAATTTAAGGTGGTTCGACTAGGTTACCCAAAGCTTAAACCCCGCTAGATGGCGTCACTTTCGCAAATTTTCAGGTTTTTTTTTTGTGGAATAGTGTTGGTATCTGTATACTTAAAAGTATGTTTAGCGCACTCTTTACATAAATATTGAACTATTATAATAAACATTGAATACTTCATTAGTGCAAAAAACACTTTTAAAGTCGACAGAGTGTTTCTGTCATGCTATTTCCTACTATTACTCACACATGCAAACAGTGTTTCCGTGATGCTTGTAGTAGACAATTTCATGCAGTGTAAGTATGCTGCAATGGCGTTGCGGTATGTTCGTGGAAATACGTGCAAGAGGATTCGGGTTCGAGACTGGTACGTCAGGGGTACTTTTTTTTGTCCTTTTTGTGTTATGTTTCTTATACCTTTTAGTCTTCGAATTCTTGTCCGATTCCGATATAACCGAAATATATTTCAGTGATATCGGAAACGGCTCTAACGATTTCGATGAAATTTGCTGTAAGGGGTTCGATCTAGCTAGGTCTTATCTCTGGGAAAACGAGCATTTTTGAGTTTTTACTTATGTTTTCTTTTTCTCGCAGATATTCAGTATTATTAATAAATTAGTTTATAACGTTTTATAAAAATATGTGACGTTTTGAACTAAAAGGTACCACATTGTCGGTTGTCGATTAGGTTGATTTCATTTTGAAGCTTTATGGGAATATGACAACAATAAGTAGGTACCCGTTTGGTTGAAAACGCCACATAAATTGAAAACCTGACTTTCACAAATCTCACCTTTTTGGGTTCTTCCAACTCAGAAAGGATGGAGAATACTGACGATTCTTAGTAGCACTAGCCCAAGGAAGTCCAGGTTTGTAAGTGTCAGGTATCAGTTTTTTTAAAGCGCTAAATATAGTTCTACAAGTAAAGCAATCCCTTACTGCCCAGCCTCTATAGTATTTTTCAAACTGGAAGGGTACGATGATAGATTTCATCTCCATACAATTTATAACCTAATAATGCCAAATGTTGCAAAATTATATTGAATTGAGATCTATCATCGTACCCTTGCAGTTTGAAATAGTTATTTAAGATACAAGTGCGGAAAAGAGAAAATTTGAAAAGAGTGGCGACAGATTAAAACACGACCGCAGAGAGTGTTTTAAATCGACACGAGTTGCGAATTACCTATTCGCACGTGTATCGTACAACGTTTTACAGTACATATGGCCCTTTAAACTTTCGACATATGCATGAAAAGTGCTCTTTACGCACTAGGGCGAGAAAGTTGCACCATATGTACTGTAAAATACTTTTTAGTACATATGGTGCTACATATACGTTACCGCCCTACTGCGGTAATTAGTACAATACGTGCATATGTCGAAAATGTAAAGGGCTATAATTATGTACTGTAAAACGTTGTACAATACACGTGCGAAAAGGTAATTCGCAACTCGTGTCGATTAGAACACTTCCTTCGGTCGTGTTTCAATTTATCGCCACTCGTTGCCAATTTCCTACTTTTCGCACTTGTATCGTAATGTACTAATAATAAAGTAGTAATTGTAAAATAAAATTAAAACTTTTTTTATATATTTTTTTTGGATTCAAGTAGGTAAAGCGAGTAACAACATTGCATGGCCTTCTAATTATAACAATTATAGAAAACGGGATATTTATCATGTTTATTTATATTATTTATTTCTCGATATTTTGGCCGGTCTTGCAAGACCAGTCGTTGTGGAGATCCCTGGGGAGGCCTATGTCCAGCAGTGGATGTCTTGTTGGTGTAGATGGATTCACAACAAATGAAATAACATTTTTTCATATTTGTTATCCGTAGTTGTCCCTGTACCTGAAAGAAAAATAATATCATGATAGCACAAATTCTCTAATGTTATAGGAAGAAAGATGATGCAACAATATGGATTCCAATAAAGTTATCATTTACTTACCTAGTAATAATTGTGTTTTTCATTCATAGACAAAATTCCATAATTTTCATCCCCAGGAAATGTTTTATTTTACTTTATTGCAGTGAGGATGTCCTGATTTTTTCTGGCTAATGAAGGAAAACATTTTATTTCCAAGAATGCCTCTTCATTTTGCACAATACCTAAAAAAAACCTAGAGTTAGTGACACATTGACTATTCGGCAACCAAAACAGTAATAATTACATTATATAGGTATTGTTCACTGCTTATATCTACCATTACGGAAGAAGTGAGAATTATTTTCTAAAAAGATCGGCACGAGAAAATTACAATGTACAATGAAGGAATGAAACTGTACCTACCTTACGAAACTTCACCATCATGAATTTCGCTTCAATTGAGTCTGAATTTTTCTGGATTTTCGCGGACCAGAACACCGATGATTTTTGTAACTTGATTTAGACGTTGCTATCATTTTCAATTTATACAAACAAATTGATGTCACAATAAACATGACCCTATGTGTCAGTGTCAACACTGTGAAATAAAAATGCACTAAACATGACGGCACTGCAAATCCTGCCAGGTCGGCCAGGCAACGTCGCCAACGTCATAGAGTGGCAACGCCGCACGCAACGTATTTGTACACGACATTTGTGACACACACATACGTAAAATTGATGAAAAAATTACGTTGATTTATGTATGATTTCTGTATGAAACAAAGTTTTTCTATTAATTTAGCGCAAACGAATATTCGAAAGTAGATAAACGAGCAAATATTTCTGTAGTAATAGTGTGTAGTGCCTTAATTAAAGCAGATTGAATTTTGTATGAAAATCGAACCACCTTAAAAGAAAATTCCCGTGTTTTTGTATTTAACTGTTACTTGAAAAGTAGGTGCATATGGATGACCATGACCATAACTACCTATTTTTATATACCTGCTACCTAATATTCAGTTTTCTAACTTTTAAGAATATTGTAGAATAGAAGCCATTCCAACAAAAAACAAGGTACCTATATGTATATATATATATGCTAAATATAACTTAATGAGTATTAAACATTTCACTACCTACATAAGTACATACTTCGCACACTACTACACATTTCCAGCAGACAAAACCTTAAAAGTCTAATAACAATATTTTAACCATTAAACCTCACCGCATCGCATCTGCGATGAAAATAGAGAAGAGATACCCATTATAATCACGATAAGCGATGATAGACATAAAGGGGAAGGTAAATTGGTGACGAAAATTGTGCGCACCCCATCCATTGAGTTATGCTCCATTGAAAGGGCTTTCAAAAATCTCCCCTAGCTGTTTGATGATCCACAAGTTGGAAAATTATTTATGGAAACAGCTTTTACGCTAGACAGAAATGCTTTCTAAATTGGAATTTGAATCGCGTTTCGCAAGTCTGTTTTAAGAATTATAGTGATTGATTTAACAACTTGGCGCATGCCAAGTGGTTCAGGTACACAGTGTAACTTTTGAACAGGTCGTTGGTTTGAATCCTCACACCAACCAACAAACTATCGGATTATTTGTAACTAGCTTTTCAATGAAGGAATACATTGTATTGTGTGGAAAGGAAACCAGACTATCCACATGATAACAATATCCAGTTTCTATTCTGGGTTGAAAAAAAATCCATGCTGGTGCAGGATGCCTGTATTAAGACAACCGCTCTTCCACAAAGGGTTAACAATTCTATATATAATATATTGAAAAGCCAAATGGAATTGCAAGTCAATGGCCTTTTCATTTTTCTGATCCTTATGCACATGCGTTGAATTAGGACCCAGGTAAATTCATAGATATATAGAATTCTCATTGTGTTCATGATTTATAGGTAGACAGGTAAATTCATAGATTATAATCTTCATGGTTAGATATATACTGATATATGTCACGACAAATACAGGAAGGATGTAATAGCAGGTACAGTTCGTTCGCGTTAAGAATGTTAAGCCTGACCAGGAATATATGATCACACGCCATGTTGCGGAATTTCACTGGAAATATTTTTTTCATACTATACTGAACTGTCACCCTATACATGAGAATAACAGCGCCCTCATGACAATAATCATATATTTGTGGCCAGTCAGGCTTTAGAAAAATCATTATTGTCTGCCGGCCTAGCCACCCCGCCGTAACCAATCAAATCGTTCCTAATTGAAAGTCAAGTTCAGTGACCAGTTGAAGGCATACTATCTAATAAGGAATTATTTGATTGGTTACAAACATCCCTAAGCTGGCGGACATTGATGATTTTACTGCATTTTTAACGCGAACGAACTATAGTAGAATTACTTACTCCGACGTGAGAACTGATGAGCAGCTGGCTTTTTCAGCGAGGTCGCAGTAGGCCTTGTACTCGGGGTTTGCTTCTGCGGTCATCTCCACGAACAAGGCGTACGTGGATATCAGGATGCCGACAATCGCTGCCGATATGATAGCTCTGTCTAAGCCTTTTTTACCCATTTTGAAGATAGGGCTGAAATAAATCAAAAAAATATGTTTGTATTTTTGTGAATAGATTGATAAAAAGAGCGTCGGCAGCGGAGCACTCGATGATGTAATCGTAATTTTATTAGTTATTCTAAATAAGATTAGCCCAAGCCCCGAATAAGTCACTTAATTAAAAATAAACCACCATACCACAGTCTGACGATAATTATAGTAGGTACCTATTTAATAAAAACTTAACAAACACTTACAGAGAACAAGTACACGGATTAAATGGCATTTTGCGGACGTTTAAAGTGCTTCTAAATTTATATTCAAACTAAGTATAGCATTTTCCAGAAAACAGAAGTATCTGAACAAGCTGAAACAGCTTCTAGAATTATTGTCGGAATAAATTACATTATAAACATAATGAAAATAAAGTAAATGCCTAAAGGCTGACTGACTGAAATTTGTCAACCATGACTCAATCAAAGTTTTATTTTAATCTTTGCAACCTTGTTTGTCATGTACATGTACAGATGTGTTGAGGTACTTGCGCAGGTTGTATGCATCGTGTAACCAACGGTTTATAGAAGCATGTAGTAGTCCAGCGATTTGAGCACTTGCCAGGGCGACCCACCTGCGCAAGTACTAACCCTGCACAGTTGCACACCCAAAGTATCTGCGTAACTGGAGCAAGTAAAAGCGCGGGTCAGAGTAGTACGTATAATATATACACTGGCGCGGGCTTATACGTATTTTGTGCGCCATACCAGTTACAAGTACAAGCACACACCATTATCTGGCGCATATTGCTATACTTAGCATGTTTGCGCATGTAGCCCGCGCATAGGCATAGACAAGCCAAGCCTTTAGGAATCTAGCTATATATAATTTAAATAATTTATAGCCGGTCAAACAAGTTTGTCATTAGAAAAAGCGAAATTCAAATTTTCTATGGGGCGAAAACACCTACAATTTTTTTGCCGCTCTTTTCTACTGACGGAAATTGCTTGACAGAGTATACTTACTTAGACCCCCACTACTGGTACCAAGTTCTCATTGTGTAACGTGTAAATTTTAACAATTAATATGCGTAGTGGGAATTTGGAATTGGGGAAAGATAACGAGCGCGCACCATAGAAAAAATTTGAACTTTCGGAAGCTCAAAAGTTGATACACTTTGCCACATATTAAATGCTAAGTAAATAAAGCGAACAGGCGGGCACCACTGTTGCACACACAGCTAATGTGAAACACGAAAAGGTAATTAAGCAGTGTCATGTTTTTTTAAATATGCAAATTAAATATTTAACAAGGGAGAACAAAAACGAGCCTACAATAAAACTGTCATGACGGTAAATTAAACAGCGTTATCCGATCCAAATTTAATTTAGATGCGAGATCAAACCGATAATAAATGTTGTTTCAAAACCAATTCACACGATCTTTTATAGAATAAATATGATATTAAAGGAAGGGGAACCACAAACATATGAAATGGAGTTAAAAAAAATGTTTAGACGACGGTTCTGCCCTAATGTTGTACAGTATCAGAAGGAATTTGGCAGCAAAAGGTTTTTTATTTTTCTGGTACCTATCGCGTTGATTTAAACAACGACCCAATTTTAGTTAAGGGATACCCCAGAGTCCGTAACAAGTTATTGGATAGACAAGTACGTTTAATTGTAATCAACGATCACACAAACTGGTTTTGTGTATTCGTAGCAATATGGATGCTATGGTAAAGTAAACAAACAAGCTGCTGGAAAAGGGTATTCTAAATCAATATTCTGAATATCACCATGGAATCTGATTACGATGTCTGATTTTGTCTGTGGCAAAATTTGCTAAGACAACTTTTTAGTGACCATACTAGTTTAGTCATAACATGAGGCCTCTACTAATTGATTTACATGCATACTATTGTTATTCTAGTTTTACCAGTTATGACACGTTATCATACGTATTAGTTATGATAATGATAATACACGTATTAATCATCGAAATCACCTCTATCTCTAATAGTAGGTACATTACGATACAAGTGCAAAAAGTAGGAAATTCGCAACGAGTGGCGATAAACGGAAACACGACCGAAGGGAGGGTTTTAAATCGACACGATTATGAAGGTGCCATAAAAAGGGTAATTTAACCTATTTTTTTACAATAACAAAGACAAAACGATACCATACATCAAACATATATTAATAATACACATAAGATACGGTACATCTCACAATGTCATTTAAATACACTACTATAAAGAACCTAAACATTACTTACCTAAAATATTATTTAATTGATATACTATCACATAACCACAAATCCTTCCGTTTTCATGAACGTTTTATACCTATACAATTACTTGTTCGTTTATTTAATAACTCGTGTTAATAAAATGATTGTTGAGTGGCACACGTGACACGCTACCTCGGTGGTGACTCGCGTTATACTGAGCCACTTATCTGTCGTGTCGTGTCATGTCATGGGAGGAGTATATATATATTATTTATAGGTTATAGGTAAGTAATTCATTGATTTTAAGAAGATAAATACCTATAAATTGTCACATGAGCTCTTCCTACGTTCGGACATCTTACAAAATTCTAACTAGGTATTAGGTACTGGTACTTGGTACTTACCTACATATCCCTTTATTTATGTATTAATACACAGTACAGAGCTTAAATTTAGACAGATTGCAAAACTGTATTTACAGTTTGCCTGCAGGTATTACTACTTTGAGTGTGATTTAGACAGCCGAACGTAAGCGAGGACGTTTAATATTGCGAGGCATACGATATTTTTACGGTCTAAGTACCTACTTATAACAACAGACATAAATATGGTTATTGATATGATATGATGATACGATTTATTTACTGGTTAACTAAAATAACGTATGCAAAATGTCAATTTAATGACTACACGACTCGTTTAAATTACGCGCTCCAACGATTCAGTCTAGCCAAAGACAAATAAACAATAATTATGTTCTGGCAAATCTTTATAGAATAAACGCCTTATTCATTCGCTGTTGACACCCACCCACCCGCTTTTGACGCCATACAATGATGTATGAATAGCTATTGCCCGCGACTTCGTACGTGTGGATTTGTATGTTGGTGGTTATTTTATTATATTCTACATAAGCATAGAACATTATGCAGCAAAAGATAGCAGTAGGGACGGTTAATCATTTGTTAATAATTATACAAAGCATGAGATTTGTCTGTCACAAGGCAAAGTTGTTGTTTAACCGCTCGTCCTAATATTGATACCAGAGCAAGCGAAAGATTCCAAAATTGAAATCGCTTCCGTCTGTCTGTACGTCTGTCTGTCACCAGGCTGTATCTCATGAACTGCGATAGCTTAGTAGGAAATACGGTATACATTCACCTGCAATAATGATATCATGGAGACTTTATAAATGATATGTTACACAACGAAGGCCGCAAAAATATCTGACACGATCTTATTTGTAGAGCCATAATAGCCATGATCCGCCTTCACCGAAACGTCTAAAACTTTTTTCTTTAAAAGCCTGGCAACCCTTATTTGTGACCGGATTTTCGCAGGCAACCCTATACCACTATATTCGCAATAAAATTACCATCATTTTGATATTATATATAATTCAAGCGTCAGACAGATGAGTGCAATAGGGGATATTACTGCAATGTTCTGCCACTAGAGTGCAGCACTAGCCTTTTTAGTAAACCACAAAGTAACTTATACTGTACCTTTAACAGGTTTTTGAAAAGCTTTCAGAGATAATAAAATATGACATTGATGCTTCAACGCGGTTTGTTTACAGAGGATCTACCGGGAAACGCGAATCCGAAATTTCGCTATCTGCCCCTTTATCGCTCGAATATGCAAGTGACAGAGATGTTAGATAACGAAATTTCGATTTTCTTGTTTCGCGATGAATTTTCAGATTGTGGTAGTGGCGCCACCTACGCTGAGTTTCGCGTAATATTTCCTACTCACCTGTTTAAACACGGCAACCTCATAAACTCATATAATAGTGATAGGAAAAAGATAGGCAACCTAATTTATTCATGTTGTATAGGTATACTTTCCATTGGAACTTATTTCGTTCGTCAGGTAGTCGGTGCAAATTTTTTTTTTTAATTCCATAAAAATAGCCTTGACCATATTTCTTTAGGCAACCCTATTTATTTATGTTCAGGAACATATTTTCTTTCATAAAATATAAGTTTCGTTTGGGCCAGCTAGACAGTTGAAATTTTCACAGATGATGTATTTCTGTTGCCGCTATAACCAAACAAATGCTAAAAGTACGGAACCCTCAGTGGGCGAGTCCTACTCGCACTTGTCCGGTTTTTTATAGCTCTACCATAGCTCTATGATAGCTCTACTATGGCTACTACAAATAAAGTTGCTAGGTAAAAAAATCTGCACACTGTTTACGGCGTTGTTTTTAAAACAACTTTATTTTCGCCTTTAACCCTATATAAATAAGCCCGGCATAAATGCCATCTACTCGTTAAAAATAGCGAAAATATCATCAACTCAAACGCTCCATCAGCAATTTGTATTTTACGAGAGGGAAGATAGGTGTAAGCGTACGCGTGAAAAGAGTAAAACCGAGGCGAGCGCCACATTGCCACAGCCGCCCTATTGTGCTTTGACGTGTTATGTTGGTATCCCTGCTTTAGTTTACCATCGCGACCGCGACGTAGCGTTGGCGTCGTGCAACACCTTTCATTGTATTGACTATTGACTGATTCTCAACATAGAGAATAATGTATAAACTTAATTTAACGTATTATTATCTTAGTTCTTGTTAAATTATAATGTAATATGTCTTAGTTTAAGTGTAATTATGTCTCCATTTACGTGAATGTGAAAGAAGACAGCCCGTCGAGTGCTACGCGGCCATTTTACTTGCAATGCGGCAACGGTGTACAATCCGCCATTGGAAACGGCCAGTGTCTTTCTCCGAGTGCAAGATTTGTATTTTGTTGAATACAGCCTAATATCGACGGATAACCATGAGTGATTCAAGTGAAGTGCGGATTTTAGTGTAGTGAAACACGGTGGTCGGGTGATTCGAATAATGTGCGAACGATGGAAAACGAAGTGAAGCAGCGCAATCAGAGAAATAGGCGAAGGGAACGGGCACAGCGCATGCAAGCACAGCGAGAGAGTAAAGTTAAGGATGGGGACAGCGGCGAGGACGAGTCCCCGGCGAGAGAGAAGCCGCCTCGTCCTCCTACCAGGAGGAAAAAGTCGCGGGAGCCACTCGGAGAGGAGGACATCATCGATGGTTTCGCCATAATGGCATTTCGCACCTACGAAGATCTCGAGGTAAGTACACAAACCCGTCTGTTATCACGATGCAGCACACGACAGGTATAAGCCGTATTGTCGACTTATTGTGCCTGCTGATTACCTTGTCAATATGGCTTGGCCTTTCTTTCTAAACAAGCACTTATACGCTTCAATACTTTGCACAACATCGGTCACAATCGCCGAATGGTCAAATTTTATTGTTTTTTTACCTATATTATCGTTACAGTGATGCATTCGGCTACATTGTAGCCTACAACTTAAAATTATCACCTATGTGACAAATTTCGTGAAGAATGTACAAATTTAACTAACGATTATCGTAAACTTAATATTACAACAATTATCGCAGTGGACATTTAAATTGGTATTTATTTCATATTCTCATTACAAAAACAGCGCTTTGTAATCGCTTTGGACGTCGTTGCCTCGGAAGTGCATTGACCTATTGAATGAACCCTAGTGTAAAGAAAGATCAGTCGTAAGTGGATTTTTAGTGGCATATGCTTTTCGCCATTTATTGTAGATACTTTTGGCGTTAGATTTACAAAATACGATAGTAGTTACATAATACCGATATAATAACAGTAGATAGCAGCTGACGAGGTCGTACTTCGTAGGAGCGATCTCGGCGCTCGGGTGCAGCGGTCTCCCACAAAGTGTAAATTCGGTCTAAGTGGCTTTCGCTCGTTTGTGCTCATTTATCGCCATCCACAACCAGCAATATGTTGAGTAGGTATGTTAGCATGTGCACAATAAAACTACATTCCGCGCTATCGTTTTAAATTATGGCGACAGGCCTGCCGTTTGTGGCTCGTTGAGCGCCGTACGCGTACTAAAACACTGAAACAGGTTCCTTTTCTCCTATTTAATTCGCCACATGCGGTTTGCTTATGCAATTTTTGCTTACAATGAACGTAAGATAATTGTTTACAAGAATGAGGTTTTTTTGTTGAAATTACAGATCAATCTGCCAGCATATGGTCGACGACGGAAAATAATACCATTTCCCGTCTATTGTTAAGTTAAAACCCTATTAAAACGAGATAATTATTACCTAATTATTATTATTATTTATAAGTCATGGTCAGATAAACAATACTAATTAAATAGCTTCGGCGTCGTCATACGTTTCGTTTTACCTATACTTACGTCAACAAGATAAATAAAATAGCATTTGATAAAAAATACTGAAAGTCACTTACCTACCTAGTCAGTATTTTCCCACGTTAATACTTATTTGGGTTCCGTACCAGTACCGTTAGGACCAAAAAGGCTTACTTGAATTCAGTTGTCCTTAAGTCCTTACCAGGATCCTAAATAATTCAGTAGGTAAGTATAAATAAGGTTACTTTTAGGAATTACGATGCTTGCTTGTTCTTCTAAGGTCGCGAGACAACTTTATTGCCTTTATTTTAAGGTCACGTATAAATTGTTTTTGGCATCAATATTGGCCACATCGATATCTTAGACCTTGACTGAACACTATCAATGTGATCCCTGGGCAACTTTGTAGGTAGTTTAGGGTAACATTGTTTACACAGTTTCTTGACCATTTGCAAACCTTATTGCAACGAGTTACGGTCTACCTGCAATCAGTTAAGCGTGTTACTATTAGTACCTCTGTAGAACCTCGATTATACGAACTAATTGGGACCGAGACTAGTTCGGATAATCGAAATTGACGTACAAATTAACGATAGAATATAAAACACCTGAATAAAGTTCGGATAATTGAGGGTTCGGTACATCGGAGTTTTATTAGACACTTCGAAAACCTTTATTAGAAAATTCGTAAACCTTAATACAACACCCAAGGTCCACGTATGGTCAGACCTGCTAGCATGAGTTGCGTTCCTGCGCGCGACTTCAACTATACTATGGACTCGCGCGCGAGTACGAATAGCACGAATTAGCATGCTAGACGGTCAGAAAAGAGTGTTGCTTTAACGCAGCGTACTACGTAGGCGAACAACACGCGAACGCAAAGCGAAGCGATGCGTCGCAGGGTGAATCAATCCTTTGACACCTATGGAAGTACCTGCATAAAAATTTGTAAGTAGGTATAGGTAAATACCTACTTGCAGAGAGAAGCGAAGCTAATAACTTTGCCGACTGTACCTACTTACCCGCCTAAGTATCAATTCACAACAATGTAAATAGCGTGTAATATCGAGTAAGTTATACGTAACATTTTTAAATAGGTACAGGTACTAACTAAGCATTACTAATAAATCTAATAATTGATGTCCAGACCTACGTAAGCGTAAAATGAATTCATTATTGTACAAGAGAATAATCATATACCCAGGTAATTTGTAACCTATCCGCAAATTAATAGATTTGACCTTTTAAGTGCAATCAAGTCCTCCATGTGACCGTTCCACCTACCCACCGGCGATATGAGTCAAATGTTACATTAATTACATTAAAGTAATAAATAATTAAATTAAATTAAGAGCACATTTTAATTAAGCTGTAAAAAGAACCTACCTAACCACGTGCTACTTAATTTGTAAATTAATATTTAGACGCGTCTTATCTCATAGATGTAACACGTTTTTAGGCATGTACTTTTAATAATAGGTAGGTACCTAAAAATAAATAAAACATTTCACTTACCTATTTTGATTGCGCCCGAGTCCTCTCTGTACCTACCTCATTAATTATTAGGAGTACCTAAATAACGGTCACATATATAGCACTCGTTTTTTTTTTTTTTAATCCGAGACATCAACGTCACACGCAATTACTTAAATAGGTTTATGTTTTCCATTAAATAGGTTCATCCTCTAATATTTAGGTTTTTATATTTTCTTTTATAGCTTAAAAGGTAAATTAGAAAAAGGTCGTCGTCCAGCAGGACAAAAACGGTCGATTTTACTAATTCAGCCTACCTAAACTACCTTAAACCTTCATGGCGCTCAAAGCTTAATCACCTACCTTTAAATAGCGTAATGCTATTCTTAGCTGTAAAATGATAAGTAAGCTAATTTATAGGTGGGTAGGTAGGTACCTATTTTTTAATTAGTTTCATGTTGCTTCCTGTTTAATTTTGCACGCGTTAATTTAGCTGGTACCTATACCTATAGCGTCTAAAGGACAAGAACCGCAATGGGTCAGCGTACAATGATTGTGAATAAAGGAAATAATATTACGAATTACTAAAATAGGCTTAGATTTATTTAATCTAACATAACAAATTACGTAAGGTATACATTTTTACTAGTTCAATGTTCCTTCCTCCTTGCACGTACTAATTAGGTAGGTATGTTATCGTGTATAGGCACGGATCGCAATTGGAATGTAGGTATTTATGTGGTACTTATGTATAAAAATAGTTATGCATTGGAAACTCGATAACTCAAACCTCGATTACACGAAATAAAGTTCTCCTGTCTTTCAAGACGAGGTTCAAGCAGATCTTTATTAGGACGCGGTAATTTAGGATTTCCGATTTAAAAAAAATTATATCTCTAAGTTACGACTACCACTTTGACTCGTTGAAAACACTTAAGTTAGCAGAGATTTGACCTCCGTTACAAACTATGAGGTAAACCTTCTGTAACTTTAACTTTATTTAAACTAGTCGAAACTGCTTTAAACAAGAATCTGTAAAAGTCGCCCCATGTCGATATCCTCTGTGTCAAAAGCCCGTATAAACAGAGTGTTATGTTTTGACGATTACGTCAAGATTTGTTTATCAAGGGTTCACTGTATCGCTTTAATGTTAGAATTACAAATATCCTTATCATAACACATTTGCAAGCAGGTATTTTTATTACTTGCATGTTTTTTATTTTACACGTGTGTATTAGGAATTAGGAACGTACCCACTGACAAAGTACGATGGCCCAGTGGAAGATTTTAAAACCGTAACGAGTGCAGCCATCACCTACTTGGACAAATGTAAATTAAGATTATAAACTAGTTAATAAATGAATAGTGTAAAATAAAATTGCCATACGATAAATAAATAATTAGGAACGTGTACGTAATGTACGTTACCGGCCACGTAAACGGTCAACAAGATAATAGGTGTTTTAAACCTTAATTAACGAAATTTTCTCATTTTTAGGGTTCCGTACCTCAAAAGGAAAAACGGAACCCTTATAGGATCACTGTTGTTAATATGATTGATTTCTAATATCTATACATTTAACAAAAACTAATAGAATAATTAAACAAAGTGTTACTAGGTTTAGGCACCTAGTTCCCAACTCAGCAAGGTTTCTCACAACTCTCACAAGTCTCACAACTCAGGTTTTTATTATATTCTAAACACTGTTAGACTTCTCGAATGCCTATACATATGTAAATTGTAGAATGTAGATACATCTGTTTGTGTAACATAATGCTTGCCTACTTGAATTGCATGCGTGATTTCGGCGTTGAAATAACGTTGGCCAAGAAGCTTCTCAGAAGTCCGCAGGTGGGAGCACTTTGCTGACCTAATTTAATACAGGTATTTCTGGACGCTATATATATACATATATAATATACATACACATACATACAAACAGCGCTGGTGCAAAGCGCTGGTGGCCTAGCGGTAAGAGCGTGCGACTTTCAATCCGGAGGTTGCGGGTCAAACCCCGGCTCGTACCAATGAGTTTTTCGGAACTTTGTACGAAATATCATTTGATATTTACCAGTAGCATTTCGGTGAAGGAAAACATCGTGAGGAAAGCGGACTAATCCTAACAAGGCCTAGTTCCCCCTCTGGGTCATTCGTAAAAACTAGTGCCTACGTCAATTCTTAGGATTAGTTGTCAAGCGGAGCCCAGGCTCCCGTGAGCCGTGGCAAGAGGCCGGGATAACGCGAGGAAGATGATGACACATACATACAAACGAAAGTATTCATATTTGTTTTTGTACTATATGTATACGTGTGTTGTTGTTTCATTTTATAAGTAAAATAGAGATAGAAATACCGATGTAGAGTGATGTACATTAATAGCAATTAAAACAATTTAATCCTATATATGTATAGTAATTTTATACGATTTATGCTATTTATTTTTATCGATATACATACAAACAGCAACACTGTTAACCGTCCATCGGTGGACCTTATGCCTTTTGTAATAAGGTTTACGAACTGTCAGTTAACAGTGTGGGCGATGGCACCTATGAGCCCGTTCTTAACATTAAATATATTCTCTTTTAACCCTTAAATCGACAGAAAACCGTGACAGTGACAGTTCAAATCTCGGCGCTCAATAAAAGCAATAATTATGGTAAAGAAAAAATACAAAAAGAGGGTCAAAGGTTATGTCCAGTATTTTTAACGTTGCCGAATTTAGGGTTAAAGAGGTCGCAACGTTTTTGTTATTGGAAAGACAAATAAATTTTATCCAATAAAAGCATTGGGAAACTTGCATTTAAGGGGCCCCCCTAGCCTAATCGGTAGTAAGTAACCCTGATTTCTATGCTGAAGGTCTGGGCTTCGAATACCGGTAAGGAAATTTATGTGTTTATAACAGATATTTTGTTCTTGAGTTATAGATATCGAGCCTTATTGTGGGACTAGGTCGAACCAGTGGGGAGACACTCCTCCTTTCGGGCAAATTCGGCTCCGTTCGGCTCAGCATTTCTCCGAGCAATTATTAGGGTTGGTGGCACAACATGACGTCCCTTTGCGTGCACGACCACAGATAAGATAACGACTAGAATTTTGACAACCCTAAATAGCCGAAAGGGATAGTGCCATACATTAGAAAGGGACAGCATGATTCGACCCTGAATCGCTGTCAAATTTCGGGTTTGTAGGAAGTGTCCTTCTCTACGGTAGTACTATTACTTATTCTGTGGTCGAACTAATATTGTCTTATAATGTTGCTATTTATGCAGCAAATGTTTGTCATCCAGAAGGCAGGAATAATATCGAACTACATAAAAATATAGGTCATATACCTACACTATACTGAATTTCAGATATATCTATTAAGTAGTCAATTTACTGTAATAATAGTCAGATAAGCAATCGAAGCACTTATCTATTCTCATGTTATAATGTTTGTGATATGCCGCCAATAATCTGAAGAAGTTAGAACATTTCATTGTTATCAATAACAATTTGGTATACCTATATTAAAATTTTATGAGACCAATTAAATAACTCAGTCAGATTTTACTGACCATAAAATTGCTCCGCTAGTTTTTTTATGGGTCAATTTCGTAATGATCATCCGGCCCATCTTGCTCCAGAGTAGTCCAGACATTCACGTCTACTGGTTTTTTAGTATTTATATTAGATTGATTGGTTCTCTAAAGAGCCTAGAGTATATATTGATTTAAACTAACACGATTTTCACTCATTTTAAACTAACACGGGACTTAATCGCGTAAAAACTTACGTTCATTTATGGCCTGACGTTTCGAATGTGACGTTACGTTCGTGGTCACAGGCAGACTGGCGAGAAACGAACGTGACGTCAGATTCGAATCGTCAGGCCATAAATAAACGTAAGTTTTTACGCGATTAAGTCCCGTGTTAGTTTAAAATTATGAGCCTAGAGCATGATTAATAACACCTCTAGGTGTGTGAGACAAACATTGCAAAATAAAAAAGGAGATGTTCCAAAGTAATTTGTAAAGTTTGGCAACACCCGTCTAACCTACCTGATAGCGGTCGAGGAAGTTCGAACTTCGAACGTGGCATGAAGTTATGCGGCCGTGAAATATTGTCAGACATTGGATTTTTGTGAAGCGAGCTCACGATCCGTTTCCTTCTCCTTACGGTGTTTTTATCTTGTTAGGAACGTGGATTTGGTTCTTTTGTGGGAGATTTACAATTTATTTGGGCGGTTTACATATTATTTGGAATGGAGATAAGCTGCTTAAAGTAAACGAAAAATATTTAACATCGTAGTTTCATTTAATATGGTATATGCTGCACAGTACCCGAATTAAATTAAAATGAAGGAAAGGTAGAAATGACAAATTATGTTACTAGTTACTTTCTTAATCTAAATAATATATAATGTTTGCTAAATGGTTATGACTACTATGTTTTGCTGCATTTCAACCATCAAAATGTCACCCAAGTTATCATGGGGTTCGAAGTATTCTGAAATTAACTATGACGGTGCACGACGCTAGTCCATAAATTTGTACGGTATGACATGTAATACCTGTAATAGCCACAGCAATATACTCGTCGAACACGTGTCTAGTGCACTCGCTACGTGTGCTTATACAAAATCAATAACGCCGCTTTAGAAGACGAGCCGCGACGGCTGGGAGCAGGGACCGAGTGTCTCGGCGCCCCTAGACACCCCTATGACCCATCCCCTCCTGGTTATTCCCTGGAGCTCAATGTTAGCACTTTTTGACATAATACTTACCTGGGTGAAGTTTAAACCGCTTCGTTTCGCTTTTATTACCACTCGTGTTGCTGCTTGAAATATCTGCGCTCCCGTCGACTTTACACTGCGAGTTAGGTTACTTATGTTATTTAAAGTTTTAACAGTTTTGGTCTCACGAGAAGGGAATGCGATGACCAAGCTTTCAAGAGTCGCATTTTATATTTCGTCGTAACATACTAAGCCGTATCTTAATGTTCCGTTTAACTTTAGTAGGGTGGCCGAACAGGCTTTAGGTTAGTTTTTGTTCATGTCGTCTCGGATATGGGTAAATATGGTATTAAAACATTCAGTATAATGTCCTGTACACAAATATATGAGATGACAATCGCGAAAGTGGTGGGGGTAGTTGCTGTGACGTCATAAAGTCGGCAGTACAAACTTTTTCTTTTTTTTTTCTTTTAAACATACCATAGCCAAACCCCACCACTTTCGCGCTTGTCAATCATATATTTGTGTTCAGGACATCACACTGAATGCACTGATACCAAATATGCCCATATCCGAGACTACATGAGCGAAATTCTATTTCTAGAAGACTTCGAGAAAAGTTAAGGCCACTATTAGACGAAATGCACCAAATCTAAAACTTTGTTGATGATGCTGACATTGCTTACCTTAGACAAATCGTATAATGAATAAGTCTCAAAACCATTGGCCTACATTTTAACTTCGTTATGAAATCTTAGTCCTAATCCTAGATTTCATATTCAAGAGGGTTCAAAACGCTTACCGATCAAACGAAATCCGTTATTAACTATACCTTTTAAAGGTTTTAAATACGTACTTGAGGTATTTGAGATGTGCCAAGTAGCAAGAATCGCGATGCTTTTTGAAGTGCGACGCTTCGTCAGAGGATTGCTACCTCGATAATCATAAAAATCTTATGTACCGTTCCAGTATAAACCTGACAAACGTCCTTTTTGATTAACGTGGTACTGTAGTGGGGCAAGAGTGAGGCCCGGTGTATCTCGCCGATCTGCCTGTGCCCGATAAGTTTGTGCACCCTCTCGGCCATGCTATCGCGATCTAATAGTCCGCCGAGAGCTCACTACAGCCAATGTGAACTTGTCCGCACTCCTCCACGTCGAGTGTGCACTCGACACCCTCTTATCGTGCTTGACGTTTAATGCGTAACTAACTCACGCTGAAGAATCAATTGTAAATAAAAAACATAAGCTTATCGGTATATCGGTATTTGTACTCTCACATTAGTTCTAAAAGCACGGCAATCATAATCATATTGTTGACTATTCACTGCCTAGAGGCGTTGACATCTCTCACGGGCGGTGACGGTAATAGCCTCTGTGACGTACGGTACTATAGAATGAGTTATGAATTGCTCCCCGTTATAAGTTAGTTTTCGTAACTTAATGCCGCCTGGCCGCAACTCTATGTATAACAACTTGTTTTCATTGGTCTTGGAACGCCTCATTACTTCCGTGTTGTAATAATAATAATTAAAACATATTTTATTCTCTCGTGATTATCTCGTCAAAAAGTTAGACACAATATTCATATATGTACATTATAACAATAATGTGTCAATCAATGCCAAACAATCTTAAGGCTTTATCAATTTAAATATACGTATGTATTCTAAAAGGTGCTCAATAATATGCCAATGAGACAGGTACATTGATAGATAGATGCCAGTGTACTATATTTACTTCGTAATTAAACGATCGACCTCGCACTAACAGTGTGATAAATTAAATGTATTGTAGGCGGTGATTATTAATTTATTATTTATTTAAATCGCAACTTCGTTATTAAAATTTAATTAAATAGTACTTCATTGTATATTTGTAATTTTTGTAAGATTATCAATCTGTCTGACAAAGAGGATAAAGGATTATATATTTTACTTATAAAGAAGTATTATATGTTTTCGTTAAAATTAGTGGTATAAATATATATCAGTGTAAAATTATATTTAATATTAGATATTGCTCTCCTCTGGTGTTTGAAAAAACAAAACATGATAAAGCTCGTCACAGACGGAGCGATAATATACCAAAAGAAATCTTATAGCAAGGCATCTTACGATATATTTTAGGGGGCGTTCGAATATTACGTAGCTACTTTTAAAAATATTAACTTGTATTTTTATAGCGCCTATATTACCTACTCTTGGTAATTGGTGTCATTGAAATCTCTTCTTTGTTTTGACTTCATAACTAGTTTATTACAACGGTAAATTCTAATGGCAATAAATTTACTTGCCATTGCGAATCAAATACCTACTTAATTCAAACTTCAGTAAGTGTACCGAGTTACGACAGTCTCGGTTAAATTTGATCACTGTTGTTGACATTATGTAACCTATATCAAAGTAGATTAATGAACTCTCCCACTGTAAGCGCTACCAGTGACAGATGGTCGGTTAAATTAAATCTGGTTAGAGTCTGTGCGGAATGAGAAGAGTCATGGAATGTATGGGATCCAATACATTTCACGACTCTTTTCTTTCCGCACATACTCTAATATGTTTATTTCACGTATTATACTGATGGCGTTATTCTGGACTTATTTATAAACGCGTTACTGGCCTGAATTAGCTATGTCTTTATCTGTCATTTTGACTTACGAATTTGTAAGAAAGGGATAAATCATAATTTAACTAAATCAGGCCCGTAAAGTTTTATGAATAAGGGCGAGCCTTTACCAATGCTATGTATAAAATTATAATTTATTCAATTTAATATTATTAAAACCACTGCAAATGTGAGGGTGTGGTCTGAAATTAGATTATTCAGATTATGCAAATGATACTATTTACTATTAATGTATTTCAAATACGATATGCGTCCTTTTTACGATGACTGGACTTGTAGTGAGATTTGATAAATTATTAATAAATATCATCGAACTTTTAGTCTTTCTTTCGAATGATTGTCACATGTATTGTACAATTATCCTCACGATCTGACTGAACTTAGAAAAAAAAAAGCGAAATACATATAGTTAGTTACTAGAGATGCAACGCAAAAATCCGGCCTATCCGGTATATTTTTACTATCCGACTTAATACCGGATAGTATTTTTTTTTCTAGTGATTAACACTTTTCGTGATAGGCTTCTCAATCCTAATACAAAATGAACCCGAATAGCGGGTTCTAAGCAGGGAAAGGAAATATTAATATCAATTAATATTACTTATTACAATTCATATTCAAACATCGAACAATTTTACACAATCTAAATTATTTATTATACTATGTACAGCCATAAGATACCTTATGTCTAACATGTTAAACTTGTTAAAGCATGCCAACAAGGTTTTCCAAATTTCTTATCGCAGTATAGTCTAAATATAGCATTAAAAATTATTTTTATGACTGTTATCTTAATTAGGATAACAGAGCCTAATCCAAATAATCTTCCGATAATTTTGTTACCTAGAAACTAAACGCTTTGATGCTCTCGTCAGCTGTGTACGTTTACAGAGGCGTTACTCGCGTCATCTGTTAAGATAACATTCTTGAAAAATAGATTGTTTGGGTACGTCGCTACGTTGAATTCGCGTGACGTGTAATGACGTCACACGAGTCTAAAACAGGTTCCTTCTGTCATCAGGCAACCAATAACTGTCAAAGTAAAATACCTAAGAACAATTAGTTTTATTAAAGGCGTTTATTTGTGTGATGAGCACAGATATTTGTTTCTGAGTCATGGTTGTTTTCTATGTATTTAAGTATGTATTTATAAATAGTTATATATTATATATATCGTTGCCTGAGTACCCACAACACAAGCCTTCTTGAGCTTATCGTGGAGCTTAGTCAATTTGTGTAAAATGTACTATAATAAAAAGAAAAAAAAGTAGAATGACCCAATTATGTGGTATAATTTAATTAATATAAACAGCTGATTAGTATCAAAACAATAATCACACAAGCCATAAATCAAACAACGTTTAATAAATAGTCGACAAATAAAAGATTACGATGTTAAAACCCCCATTAATCCATTCGGCATTCCTGTACGGAACTCACCCCGGGAGCGGGAGCGAGAATTTTAAATAGCGACCTCATTTTACGATCGTTGCAAGTAAAGCAGTTAATTCTTGGTTCCCAGTTATTGCCACTACTTACTCGTTTAAGTCACGATTATTCAAATGCGTGATTTAAATTTCACCACGAGCCGCACAGAATTAGGACGCATCTAATTTTAACTACATATATCAAATTAATGTTCATGTTTAAATTAAATGTTTACTTGGTCAGTTAAATTCGGTGTTTTTTATTTTGTTTCGGGCTGGTCTCTTCCATAGAACTGTATTGCTACCGGCTTGTCTAATTTTCAGACAGTTATTTAGCACTTCCACCTCCTACAGCTAATGGTAAATCCTTTAGTACATACTTACTTTTACATAATAAAATCATCATGGCTAATGTACAGTCAACCAATTTGATTCCTAGGCCACTATAGAACCTTGTCGCTTGAACTACTAGATATCTACATAACATACATCACTCAATTAGCACTGTCGTAGAAGATAAACAAATTAATTCATTATGACATGTTTTGATGTTTCTATAGTGGCCTAGGAATCTAATTGTTGACTGTACACTTATTTACCTAATCAAACTTTATACGAATTATTTTCATTTGTTACTGTTTAAACTTGAAAATATTGAACGTTCTCAATAAATAATTAGTGTTTGCAAACCATTTCACTTTGAAATGAAATTAAAATGTAGATGAATAACAATTCATTTAAGTGTTCACGTCCAGGAGCGCTGAAATTAAAGTTAAATCGGTGTCTTCGGCGCGAGGGGTGGCGAGAGGGTTGGGGACGATCGACACGCGACGGGCCCGCTACAGGCGTTTACAAACATTTCGATACGGCCCTCATATTTGTTTCCACGCGCTACTACTTTCCCTCCCTAAATTATTAAAAACGGTTTTCAGATTTATCGTGGGAAATTTTACTTAATTGTACTACTTGTTTTGAATAAACACAACACTATTAATGTGTTGTTATGTGAATATTGTGCTCAGTCCCTTTAAACTTACTTATGTTTTGCTTTTGTATGCGTTTTTTCTGTCATTTTTTGTCGCGTTCCTCGACAGTGCTGGACTTGTGGTTTTTATTATATTTTTTACTGTACAAAGAAAACAACTGAACAAAAAGAGTGGCAGTTAGACAAAGTATTTTTTTTAATGTAATACAATTTGTAATAATTGTATAAATTAACACTAATTGAATGATGACGTATCATTTTAATCTTGCCATGATAACGCAACTCAATCGGATGAAAAAGAGACCGAAGAGTAAAATTTACTTTACCTAATAAATAATGATTTATTACTCTCATAATGTAACTAGACAGTTTTTATTCTTTTACATAAGGGACAAATTATTATTTTCTTCATGTATTTCAAATCTCGGCGGAAATAGTTAAAATAACTTAAGCTTCATTAATCAATCTAAAACGTTCAATTGAGATTATTGAGCCAGATTAGTGTAAATTGGCACGGGACTAGTATAATTGAGTATAATCGCTACTTTAGTACTATTTACATTATCCAAGCGGCGGTAACCCACGCTGGCTTGTCTGAAGTCTTAATTAATGATCCACCATTCTGCCATTAATCACACAGCTTTGGCAAATTGAACTCCAAGCCTGCGCCCGCGCTTAGCGCTACATTTAATTAAAATAATATAGGTAGTGTCACGAAATGGCTTTGCGCTCATCTTTCGGTTGATATTTTGATTATTAGTCAATCGATCATTTTAAATATAATAGCAATTTTTTACGTTACTTATATGAGACATAATTCTGTAATAAATACCGAATTGCCGTCGGCTCAAGTTCTGAGCTGGTTGTATTGCAATTGTATTCAAGAAAATTAAAGTAACTATCTATATCGCTGACAAAGTGAATTGTATGATTTTTTTATTGAAATATGTAATATAAATACTTAAGGATACTTCTTACCGGAATCCGTCCCTCTGTCTGGTTTATAGGAGGTTGCACTTCGGAAATAGGATTCTCGAGTTCTACGCGAATGAAGTCACGGGTAAAAATTTGTATTCATACGTTTGAATAATGTGTTGCCAAACAAGATTTTTTAAATGTTTTTTTTTATTCAAATAGGCCTAGCAACAAGCACTTTAAAATTGTCAAGTTTTACAAATATTACCTTAATCTAAATATCAGAGCAATTAATTGATGCAGTTATTATTATTCTTAAAAACATTGAATTATTATAGATGTGTCAAACTTAATAATAAGAATTTCACAAAAGGATCGTCAAACACCAAAATTGTATAAAAAAATACTAGTCTAGAAACTTTCTAGAATAAAAATCTAAATATCAAAAAATACGGATTACCTAATATAGGTATTCATTGAATTATCAATTTTATCATTATTACCATAATAATAAATAATTAATTATTTTCAATCACAATCCCACGGTGTTTCATCATCATTCATGTAGTCTTGTGTGCTATAATAGGCTTTAGAGATAAGTTTACGTTTTACATATTTTTTAAATTTATTAACAGATAATTTAGTGATGATATTTGGAAGTTTATTATAAAATCTTACACAATGAATGATTTTTTAATTTTATGGAGCCGAGTGAAGGGCACTGCGAGCTTATGCTTATTTCTAGTATAAATCTTATGTAGGTATGTCACAGTTTTTCTTAAAACTGGCAATGTTTCTGGCAATGTGTATTCTAAGTTAAACATATTAGAAAATTGAGTGGCTCAAATATTAATAGGGTAGTTGACAAACTTTTATTATTGGTATCAGTCGATAAGGTTTGATTTGGGGATCAAATTTCTGTATGGTACCTTAAAGCCCTTATGGGCCTTAAAGCAATACAAAGTCACAAATGATGGTCAAAGTCTGGCAACCGCACTTTACTGACGAAACGCTCCTAACAAAATGGCAATACATCGTGAGCGTGACGTAACGTCGCTATTGCTTAGAAGCCGTTTCGATGTATGGAAAACAAGGAAATTGTGATTTTGTCGGTGAAATGTTGCGTTTATGTATCTTGTTGCTGTATAATATTATTTTTAATAAAATGTAAGGAATCGAATGGTACCATTATTTTTTCCTAAATTTAATTTTGAAACAGGTCTTGTATTTCTTTATTAACCCTTTTTTTAAGATTTTAATTTATTGTGATAAATTGCTCATTTTCTATCTATTTACCTAGATTTAGTTACAAAGTTCAACATTTGTCAACAACCCTATTGAGTAAAGTCACCAACCATAAATTATAAAATATGGTTATGTTTTTTACGTAATGGGAACAATGTAATTGCATTCTTATTGACACCTGTGAAGCAGCCCGGACATCTGTTTCTCACGTCATAACGGGACAGGGGAAAAATAGGTCGGTGTTATAGAACGCCTGACCGCACCGGAGTTGTCACCAAAATTCGTCGCAGCTCACAACCGTAACTGTGACGCTTTTAGTATTAACGTTCTCACCTCGCTTGGATGTTTTTGTAAATGACCGTGTAATGCCGTATAACATTCGTTTCGATTCAATTTATGCATAGAAAATAATACGTAGTTACAATCGCGGACATTCCCGGTCAACCACTTTAAGGGCAAAAATCGTATAAACGTCTTGCAGACGGTCAGGCGAGATCATAGAAGTGATGACTATTGGTCATCACTTTTATGATATCGCCTGACCACATGGCACTTACAAATGAGGGTGTTGAAAAAAAAAGGTTAGCCCAGGTCCCAGGTAAAGTTTATTGTCGTCTATTGTCTTTGTGACCGCCAGCATTTGCAAACTAAGATAAGGAATCTAAAATGCATCCTAATTGGTTATCTTTATGGGGAGGCGAAGCTTAGCCAACAACGACAACTAATAAACTGTCCTTTATTTTTTTTTTTTTATTTGGAGATCCAACAGCTGTGACATTAACATAAAAATTATAGTTGATACAGGAAGCCAATTATAGGAACTCACTCACTATATACTACCTATTGTATCATTAACTATGTCTATCCTTTTCATTATTATGACAAAGAATCTTAAATGCATCGTAATTGGTTATCTCTATGGAAGGCGGAGTTTAGCTCGCTCGTAAGGATTGAGGTAAAAAAAATCTGAAGTGGTTCACCAGCAATGTCCCCGATTGTAGGTACCCAAGGTTCTTTAAGTAAATTTAACAATACATTAACGCTAAAAACGAATACAAAAAACATTAAAACTATCTATAAACTAAACAAATTAAAACTACTTGTTTATTTATGTTAAACATCTTTACGTTGCCGACTGAATTAGTTTTACGAATTCACACCACCGTTTTCTGTTTCACATTACAATAAAAATGCGAAATATGGTAATGTTCACATATTAATTCTTCATTAAAGTAGGTTTATTCATCGTTCAGGGTTATAAGCTGTCGCATAAATACAAACACATTACTAATAGAATTAAATTGTGTCAGTAAAACTTTACATTATAAACGTCTCCAATAAGCCATTGTGAATTTATCTGCTTTAAATTGGTGGTATCGCTGCTGTCGTATTAGTGATTAATATGTTGGCGGGAAAGCAATTACTGCAAATGACCGGTCAGTAGGTGTAACGTGATGAGTACACCCATTGCGTGTAGAACGCAAGCAAATCAAACCCTCAGATAAACTAGTATAAATGTGACATAGAGTATAAATTATAAGTTATTGGAGAGCGCTCTTATACTGGTCCGTTTCAGCTTTCGACACGCCTGCGTTCGGTAGCGATTGAAATATTCCCTGCGCGTAGGCAGGTGATTACAATGCGGCCCGCCGGCTGGTCACCGCCGTTCATTATGATACCATCTTGTAAACACCTGTGACATTTTAACTACAAAACGTAATAAGTTAATTATACAGTGATTACAACACTTAAATAATATCATGCTCGGAAAACCCTTTTTTGTAAAAGATAATAACTAATGTTATGGTTCGAGACATCTGGAATTAAGCTACTCTAAGCTACGTTACCCACGGGGAACGTCGCCGCCGGCAGAAAAATAGCTCACCCGATTTCTGCGAATCCGTGATAACTTTTTTATGAGACTGAAATGAATTGTATAAAAATCTTTTGAGGAAGTCACATAAATTCCTCGAGAGAATTTTGCTTTCATCGCAATCCTGAAGAGATTTATTCCCTGTTAAATTAACTCCTGTGTTTTCTTTTCATAAATTTTATTGTGTAGGCAAAATTATTATTGGGTGTAACTTCGGTAATTTTGTTATTCGCTTGCTTCTCGTTGCTTGTTAAACCTGGCAAACGGCGTGGCTCGTCTTTTATTCGATAAATATCTGAAGCAATTTATTGAATTGATATAGAAACAATTGTACCGACTACCTCCGTAATGTTATCTCACGATTATCTGATGCTCAATAAATCACGCGGACCGGCCGTCGGAATTATGAGCGTAGTACGTGTTGTCTATAAATAAATGATGAAGTGCGTTTGATATCCCCAGTTTTGTGTGAAACGTTGTTGATTGTTATTATTTATTCACATTAGGTCGCGGTCGGCAGCACGCGTCGCACCGCTCGCGACACGAGCCACTTTTACACGAGACGGTCCAATCCCTACCTAATTCGAATTCGTGACATTATCATTGCATCATTCAAACAGAGGGTTGAGGTTTACGCGTTCACTTTGTTCCCAGTTGTCACATTTTTTGATGTGGGTCCTTCGTCCTTTCGGCTCGCTTGAAACTTTGTAACACACCCTTTTTGTACTGAAAAGCTCAATAAACCTTCTGAAAAGCCTCTATGGATTTAAATCTCGCTTGGGATAAAGCGATGGACTCTTAATGTTCCAAACAATTTGCAAATGCTCCAGACGGCGGTGTTAAAAATGATGTGCTGTTTATTGCGAAAATTCCTCCGACATTTAGAATCAGTACTGTTTTTATTGCTCACGTAACATCGCGAGCGGTAACATCTGCCGTGGAGCTCAGTGCCGTGTCAATGGAAGGGATGTATCATTTAATTGTTATGGTAATATCCCTACTCGTTGGCCCCCGCCTGGCGCACGGCGCCCGGTGCCCCGTGGATCTGTAAGCCGGACATTTTTTGTGTTCATTAATGCAAAAGCGTGTCAGTAGGCACCCTCTTGTTTGTTTCACTCCCACAAAGATTGTTTGTGAGTTCATGTACTTTTGTCAAGTCGCGTTCAAGACATACCTACATTGTTTTTTTTTCTACCGCTACTACTTGTAAAGATTTGTTGTTGTACTTACTATTTGCACAGCAATAAAAAGTGGGTGATTGATTCCATTTTCTATTTATTTTCTTTAAGGTTTGATTAAATGTCGTCGATATGATTAAAAGTTTTTGTGTCGATTATTTTCTTAAACAATGCGGCTCGGATTTTACTTACATGAATATAAAAAGTTTTGTTTTCGTTTGAAAAAAAAAAATAACGAAACCAAATAATCCTTAACTAAAACAAAATATGCAGAAAAATTAAGTTTATTGTTTAAATATTAACAATATTACACTTTATTTAGGAATTTATCTGACCTATGACTTATAAAGTAACTCCGATCAAATAATTTTAGAAACAGCTCGTGTCTCATTCTGATACGTAATTCTTACCCGTACACGGAACAATATGGTTTCCCGCACATTTGGGAGGCGAGCGCGGAGCCGAAGCGAACACGTAGAGCCCCTTTCGACACTTCTCTTCTTCTTCCTCGGTCCCTCATTGCTGAGGATCGCGACCATGTATGCTCCGTCTCCATAGTGTGCGGTTTTCGACACTTAAATGAAATGTAAGGAGTACACCGAACAGATACGGGCCTTGCTTGCCCTTGTCACGCGACGATAGGACGCACGCAAAGGGTGTAAGGACTATTGAAAGTTGATATGATATGCTTTGTAATTAGTATTATGATTGTATTGAGCTCAAGTATAATAAACTACTTGAACATTAGCACCTACTCCTCTGTAAATAGGCTGTCCAAACGTAGATATGCATACAGTTAAAGTGTGTTTTGCGGAAGAGTCTCATATCTGTAGATTTGCCATTGATTTTGTTATTAACGTTGTCATTAGGTATAAGGATGTTAGGCAGCTGATGTGTGCATAAGTCGTCTATTGTTTCGACTTTATTTAGTGCGAGTTTAAGGCCTGCGCACACAGCGTGGGTGTGCGTAGACATACACGTGCGCATTGTAATATACATATCCTTATGAGAGACGACACACCGCTTGCGTGACGTGTGCGTGCGCGGTTCAAACATTTTAACGCACGTACACGTCTACTCCCACGCAGCCGGTGTGCTCTGGCGTCTAGGCTGTTGCGGCTGCCACACGACAGTGGCTCATATTTGTGTGCTAACATCTTAGACTAATTACACATAGACAGATAGTCCCCATACGGCTAATCGGCCAAAAGTGAAGCCGAAACACGATTGATGTGTGCGTGGAACGCTGTTGTTTTACGCTCAGCAACACACACATATATAAAAAAACAGGCCAAGTGCGAGTCGGACTCGCGATCCAAGGGTTCCGTACATTACACAATTTAAACAATGTATTTTTTATGTGAAATGTTTTTAAAAAACCCGTAGGGGTCGGATCAAAACTAAGTAATTAATTAATTCCGACTCACGCTTGACTGCACATTTTTAATAGGTTTTCCGGTGATCTATAGGTAAAGATCTATTTTGTGTATTTTTTTTCAAAATGTTTGATCCAGTAGTTTCGGAGATAAAGGGGGGGGGGTATGGTAATTTTTTGCCTATTTTCTTAAATAACTTCTAAACTTAAATGTTAATATATTTTCCTTTTTTATTGTGGGACGTACCACATTATTACAATCTATGAATGTAAAATCTATGGATGTGGGTTCGAGTCCCACGTTGACCAGAGTTGATCATCGTTGATTTTTTCATTGTGATTGACATCTGTATATACAATTTATAGAGAACTTCTAAACTATTTATCTTAAAATGATAAAAAAAAATATTCTTGAGGTTCTCACAATGAGCTCTTGCATTTGATATGTAACTCGATAGTTTGACAAACTTTATTTTTTTATTTTCTCATTTACCCCCCAAAAGTGGCCCCCGTGTTTAAAATTAATATGTTTACGTTACATGTCTATCTATGGGTCACAAACTTACATATGTGTACCAAATTTCAACTTAATTGATCCAGTAGTTTCGGAGAAAATAGGCTGTGACAGACGGACAGACAGACAGACGCACGAGTGATCCTATAAGCCTATAAGGGTTCCGTTTTTTCCTTTTGAGGTACGGAACCCTAAAAATATGTTGCCAGTATATATTTATTTCCATCGAAGTAGGGAAATTTTAACATCATCCTTACACTTAGTTATTAATAATTTGGAAGTGTGTAGATTTGATTTTGTAGAAAAGCATTTTATGTTTCTTTTAGGGATTTATTGCATTTCTGTACTTTGTGAAATATGGTTTCAATAAATAAGCTGATACGTTTTTACTATTTTTTTATTTAACAAATGTGCATAAAATAATAAAAATCATTGTGTTGCTTTAGGAAAACACGATGCAAGTGAAACTTTTTTTCGTATTGTAGGCATTTAACTGAAATTTTTCCGAAATTTAAATCTGAAACGAACATTACACAAAATAAAAATAAGAAAAAAACTAAATAAATAATTAATGTTATTTGATTGAAAAACATTAATTTTTAAAATAAAAGAATAAAAAATGTTAAAATATAATTTTCTATAATTATACAAGGAACTTCAATTAAACGTATTCATTTTAGAATGTAAGTTCATGTCCCATTTGGAGGAAACAATATTCACTACACTGGCAACATTTATAAGAAATGATGGCTGACGAAAATTTGGATTTATGTATTTACGATTACGTAAAAATATCACATTAAACTCTATACCAACGCGTGAAATGTAATATCAAGCGGTATGTTTTTATGATTTGATGCGTTGTGACACCCATTCACTGCACAACCAATAATCTTTCCTTTGTTTTTGATTTTTAAACGGGAGGTGTACACAAGCCGATTTGACCTTTAGTACTGCGAGGGCCGTTCGAATACGATGACACGAGTGTGACGTGACGTCGCACTTGAAATGATTAGATACGTACTAGGAATCTATGCCTTATAAATCTATGGCTAACATTATGTTTTGCTTCCAGGCTGCTGTAAAATGTGCTTCCTCACCCCGTACCAACTCTTTGTCGACCAAACCGCGCTTGCCCCTGGCTGCGCTCCCCGGCGACGCTACTCGGAATCACCCGCCCAACAACGTAAATTCGCACGTAAGTCACTCCGCATGTATGTGTATCATGGGCCATTTACATGTCACGAGTTTCTAACCTCGAATTTATCATATAAAATGCACTTCCGACCACGCACCCGGTTCGATGATTGCATATCATCGAGTAAACAAAATAATTGCGAGAACCGTATTAAACACTACTCACCGAGTATCATACGACATAGTCGTAAGCCGGTTTTTGTTACTTACTTGCATGAATGTAACCTATTTTGTATGATAATTGCCAGGCGATTGTTGCCTACGATATGAATGTCATACAATTTCTCGATTCAAAGCGCGCGAAAAACTCGTAACATGTAAGCGGCCTTTAAATATGGCGAAGTGTTTGATGTTGTTCATGAATGCGTGTCTATTGAAGCACATTAGGTAGGAATCTCCTGCTCACGATAGTCGCTTCCGTTAAACCCTACAAGGCAAGCTCTGGTGTCATCAACCGCGCGCAGCCAGTTTCACCTTTTCACGGTTCGCTCGTCCTCCGCATTTTTTTATTACAGCGCTTATTATGCTCAAGAATAATAATACATTTAGTAATAAAAACATTTGAGCAGAACTGAAGCCTCATTTGTCATCCCTCATATTGTAACGCCGTAAGCCACGCCATTGACTATGTATGAAGTCGCAAGTCTCCGTGAGAGAAACATGCATATTTATAACGTCGTGTAATGTAGTAATGATAGGTGGCGTCATATTAGGGCAACTGACAGGCGAGATGTGCTTACTGGCATGTGTAAATTTGCTTTTCATTAATCAAGTTAAATGCTAGTTGTCACGTCGTACAAAGTTTTCGTGTGCGCTGCGAGGCTGAACGGTAAATGTAAACAACACTGTTGCTGCGTGCTTTTCGTCCGTACCTAAATGAGCTGGGTGATCTCACACGTCTAAATGCAGCGAGTCTAAATCGGTACTCATCGCCGCGCCTCTTCCGGGCTATGCTTTCTCGCCAAACGCATAAAATGTATGCAAACTGCCACTCGACTTGTCAACGCGACTCGGCTCATCTCGAAGCGCGCTGCTAAACCAACACGCGTGAAATGGCACACTGTTTACTTATCCTCAACAGTTTACCAAACCATTAACCGCAATATTGAATTAAGACGAGAATAAACCTAACCCTTTATTTGAACGACAAATTAACTTTGCATAGGCGCTCAGTTGACCGTGCCAAATACGTGTAACCGACATAAGAAATCAAGTTGGCTTTTGTTGTTATTTATTCTTCAAATGAAGCGGTCTGTAATATTAATTAAAATGTACTACCAATTACTTAATAATGTGATGACTAATGTATCCGAATTACACGTAATGATTTTGAAGTTGTCTTTAATTAAAAAGCAATCATTGATTATTAGGGTTCCGTACCCAAAGGGTAAAAACGGGACCCTATTACTAAGACTCCGCTGTACGTCTTTCTGTCTGTCTATCACCAGGCTGTATCTCATGAACCGGGTTGTACCTTGTTTTGCAAAAAATTGTGTCATAGAATGTAATGTTTCGCAGAATTTTCATTTCATAGAAAACATATTTTTTCACAAAGGATCGCAGTTCCAACCTAGACCTAATGGGTGCTACACAATGATCTTTTAGCTGTGCCTAAGAAGTTTACGGTTTAAAAAAAAAAGTTTCTATGAAATGCAAATTCTGTGAAACATTACATTCTGTGAAACAGTTTTCTGTGAAAGAAGCGGAAACCCATGAACCGTGATAGCTAGTTGAAATTTTCACAGTCCGACTCGCACTTGTCCATTTTTTTTTCTTTAGTGACCATTCTGATATTTATATGAAAACGTTAAACATAAAAGTCTTCCAAGTTCTTGTTGCAACAATAATAAACTTAGTTAGTGTCAGAAAGATGCTTCACTATTCTGCAGCGCCTTGTGGTGAAAGTACTTAGCGATGCGGAAGTAAATCACAATGCACTTGATTCTTGCAGAGGATGAAAGCTGGATGGGCAGGACGATAGTCGGAGCGTGCAGTGACTCGATATTAATATGCAGGAGCGTGTCTCGTCTCGCCTCGCCGTGGAATGGCAGGGCCATGAAATACTCTGCCTTTATCTATCTACCTAGTCTATTTTGTCAGCTCGGTAGTTCTACTGATAGATTATCTAACAGACAACAGTTTCCGATAAAATGAGGATAATAATCGTTGAACATGTTCGTTTTATATTATCAATCTATCAAGTAGGTGAATATCAGTGAAAACAAAAACCCAGTATTCAGTTATTATATCGACGTCTCTAACAACCGATTTAAATTAGAAACATGATGTTCACAACTAACTTGCAACTAACAGATTAACAAGTTTGTGGTCATGCTGCCGGTTGCTCAACGATGCGACTAATTGAGATATATATTAAAACGGTTAACTTACCGTGAACGGATTAAAAACTGCGAGTTTAATCAATTTGGCGGATTGAAGGTAATAGTGTGAATGTGAACCGCAGACTAATAGGTCGCGAATTATTAATGGGTCTGTCTGGATTCAATTAACACGTCATGGTGCGCGGACTGCATGCGTTGACGTTGGTAATTTTTAATTCATGACGAGTCTGCTCTTTATATGGACGTTTTGTTTGGCTTGGAAATATTAAATCACCACTTTTTTAGTGCTAAATGTACCGAGCGTATCCATACAATGCCAGTGAAACGATTAAAACAATTAGAGTTGCATAAAAGAACGTGTTAATAAATCGATGATTAAGGCAGCTAATGATTGACAGTATATAACATGTTTTTGTATTGAGTAAAAACAACATGAATAATAGGGCAACTACTACTAATCTACATATTTACACAGCGTATTACTGCATATTTATAAATGCTCCCGGTATCACCGTCCATATTTTTATTATCTGTTCTTCGAAAGTGCATAGGGAAAATGGGAACAGTTTACCTTTCGCTCCCTCGCGCATTTCGACAGTCCTCCGGCAGATATGTCGCAATCCCATCCAATTTGCCTCCTGCCGCGCTGTTGCTCCAATAAAGTGGAAAATCTTGCTCTGCCGCCGAAAGAATACATTTTCCTCGACTTCAATAAAAAGCCACAATGCTCCACGCGTTTTATAACTCTGAACAAACAACCGTACTATTTATGTACATTGTACCTCTTTATTTTACTGTATTGTACCTATAAAAGAGTTTGAAACAACTTGAGCCATGGTTACATTAAACTTTAACTTTACAGGGCTAAAGAAAAAAAAATCAATTAAGCTGAACTAAAAGCTGACGACATAAACGTGTTGTGGGGCGATGTCGTTTAGTTTTATTTGCCGGCCGCATGCTTGCAGTTAACGAAGCATATCGCGCCTTAACAGTCAGCGGTGGAGTGAGCGAGTCAGGCAGGGAATGGTTTGGCACGCTCGGACTCGGAGCGCCGCGGCGGTGTCGGCTAATAGCTCTTCGCAGATTCAATTTGCCGTCGAATAGATAGCCTCCCGGTACGCTCTACGCGATCATTAAGTTACGCCCTCGGCTCCAAAGACGAGCAAGTAAAGATTCATTTTAAACACGTACTAGCCCAATTGCTATATAACTAAATTAATTTCGTTAGTTAGTGACGGTAAGCGCAGTCTGACGGCATGCTGCATATTTTACTGACAACATGTTCAACGTGCTGTTATGAAACTCCGAAAGCTTACAAAGCTATTACATGACATGACATTTTGAAATGGTTGTAGTAAACAGAAGTTATTGATCTTTCCCAACAGCTGCACGACCTTCTTGTGTTGTCGCGAAGAGGTCTGGCGTCTCGCCACGGCTCGCCTGACCCCTTACAAATGTGTTTGTTGCACTCGGTATGATAGTGGGACTACACTTTTTTACTTGTACTTTCCTTAAGATCCAAAATTTATAGGCCGTATATTTTGCCCTTTGATGTAAAGAAAAGACCCTCTCTTGCTCATCGCTACTTTCTTTTGCCGACCTTATGCATAACGGAGGGCATATTAAAGCGTGCTACTTTACATAAATTTCAATCACAAAGCAGAAACGAATTTATATATACGGCGCGTCACGATGCTGAACTTATGAATTATTGGAAATAATAATGACACATGTATTAATTCAACTTTAATTATTCGATAATGGTTTGCCAATTGTAAAGAATTGCGATCAATTATATTGTTCCTCTGTGCGATGCAGTTAGCCAAGCAGACTAATTGCCTCCTGTTTGTTAGCTGTGCTAAGACAGTTGCACTTTGTACTATTAAGTTAACTAAATAGTGCACTATAAGTGTGCAGCGTGAAGGGTAAGAGCAACATTGCAGATGAGAGCCAATAGAGAAACTTAAAGGTAATCTTTGCAAATAAATTCAACTGTGTATATTTTTCAGCCTCATTTTAACGCAGTGTAAGAGTTGAGAATAAAACAAGTTGCTATAACCAATATTAAACAAGATATTTCGTAGCTTGTTCATAAATCTGGAAAGTCTGTTCTGTTAACTGTCATGATAGCAAAATATCACATCTTCACTAGATAAACAGCTCGTTGTTGGGTTTTCTTTTCCCGTTTTACGATGTAAAGTATTTTTGCAACAACAGAAAAATTTATAGACTTAAATACAAAGTTTTAAGGGGTTAAACATCTTTGAATTTAAGGGGTTAAACATCTTTCAATTTTATAGTGACGTTAATGAACCGACTCGACTTCGTAGAAATCGTTTTATTTCAAATTTACTGCACTATTGACACCGATTAGACATTCCAGGAATTACAATGTATTTATACCGAACTGCAAGTTTTGAATAGTCAATGGCCACGTGACTAATACTTGTATACCTTTTCGATATCTCTAATCCGTGTAGTAACCGCAGCCCAAATTATTGATTGCTCGCAACGCAGTGAATATGTTAATTCAATCACAATAACTATTCGTTCGGTTTGCCGCAGTATATTAAACTGAGAGCGCTCTGTCGCGAAATTCCATTTGCCAGCTTAATTCATCTAAATCGTATCCCGACTAATTTAACAATTGCCAAACCAACTGTGCAGTGACTACAATAAAGTTCACATTGCAATGCAACCTAATTGAGATATGTGGTTCTGGAAATGAACAGTGTACGTAGAAGCTGCCGCTGCAAGCTAACTCCGCTTGATGTCGACGCCGGATCTGATTGATTCTCTGTGATGGCTCGCCCGGCTTACCCGAGCATACTCATGTATGCTCGGAAATCTAGCTTTGTATTCACATTTGTTTACAGTGAAATATTGCCAACATTTTTGGGAGCGATTTTTAAATATATTTTTGCTTTTCTTTTGTTTTTCTGACTTTAAACTGAGCTTTGATCGTAGTTTTACTTTATGGCCAGTTTGACAGGGCTAGAAAAAAAAGATATATGGTACAGAATGCCGTCTGACGTTAAGTCCGCCATTTGTACATTTTTCCTTTAATTTGTGACAATTTCATTTCTTTCTTTTAACTATATCAACATCTCAAATATAAATAAAGCGACATATTTACTCTGGCCTTAAAAATGGTATATGAATTTGCCAAGGAGTATGTAGCCGACCGTATTTCCTTATTTATTACAGCGCGCTTGTTAACTAAACTAATTCAGCGCATAGTAATTAGAATAAGGCTCCAACATAGCTGACAACTCTCAACAAGGAGTAACGTGCCGAGACATAAATAAATTATGCAGCACGCCACCGCACCCCGTCGCACCACGCAATGACCTGGCTCCTCATTCTAATCGGGTACCTAGTATGGACGAATCAAAAGCTCAGACGAGACGAACCAGTATAAATACTTTCTCCGACACACACAAATCTTTAGTTCGCGGTACACGGGTTCATTCGAGAACACTAATGACGCTCGGGACATCGCGAATGATAATAATACACGACCTGATCTGCGACCCCGCCTCCTCTGTACTCTATCCCATCTAACTGATAAGCAACACCCGCTGCAACACTATCTCTTTACCGATTTATTGTGAAATATATACAGAATACAGAAACCCAACGGCTTAATCGAACCGACCAAAAGTGTTTTATTTTATTGATTTGGGAACTTTAATTAGTACACAATCATCTCACACCACACACCTTGTATTTAAGGTAAGCTGATTCTTTAGGAAGGTTTAGGTGTATAATTTGTTGAGGTTTTGTGTAACCCGTGTGAAGCCGGCAACGCTAGAACAGTTAAAAAAAAAAAGCTTTTGGCAAAAATTTAATTTTTGGTACAAGCTTTTATCGCTGACTGTACTTTTTTTCCACAGGTAACTAATACTCATCGAGACAATACTAATAACCCCAAACACAATTAGGTTGCGTTGTTTTATCACAGAGTTCCTATTATTATTATTATTTATTTATTTAATAAAATACAGAGTATTCATACAATAATCATAGCCCCGCAAAACTCAATAATGAGTTTGACTGTGGGGTCATCAGTCTCTAGTTACATATGTACTTAACTTAATTTTATAGTAGTGCAATTACTACAAAATATTGAGGTAGTGTATTTTTAACATAGATTTAAATTTAGACTTCTTATTTTCACATCTTATGGCTTCGGGCAAACTATTAAGCAAATATGGAATTCTTTTCCTAAGGGTTCTATCCCCGTAGTTGTTATTAATTCTAGGAACGCATAGTTTGCCTGAAGTCACAGCCTTTGTGATGTAAGTGTGATTAACTGGTGTTAATGCATCCTCTGAGTTAAGCTCCTGCCGGCCATGGTTATTGATCGCAAGTAGGTATTTATGTTTCAAACTGACAGGTAAGATGTTGCAAATTTTGAATAGAAGTCTGTAGTTACCTTTACATTTGAGTTTAGTTTTATGGTTAACAAGTAATTTTAAAAATCTGATCTGCATATTTTTTAATTTATCGATATTGGTCTTAGTTGTGAGTCCATAGCTGTCAAGAGCATAGCTCAGTATTGAATCTACAAGTGACATGTATAAACATCTAAGTGTGCTAATAGGAACTTTAAATTTTAAGTGAAAGAATTTACCTAATAAAACTAAGTTTTTCATAAATAAAATTAACATGATATGACCAGGAGAGGTGCTCGTCTACTTTGATTCCAAGGTAAGTAATACATACTACTTGTTGTATAAGTTCACAGTTACAGTTATATTTGTTTAGATTAAAGCAGTGAAAAGTATGGGCATATAATTTGGAAGGGATATTCTTAATTGGTAAATACGGTGAATGAATTAGTAAGAACTTGGTTTTATTGGAGTTGAGAACTATCTCATTGTCGTGACCACCTCCTGTCTTCATCATCAGATCAGCTCGATGGTACCATAATATTGCATTGTCACCCGACTTACATCCGTATGCAAATTTTCAGCTTCATCGGAAGCCGGGAAGATGGTTAAATTAGTTACCTTAGATTCCATTACATAGTTAGCGTTGTTTTATCACAGAGTTCCTATGACCACCGCCTGTCTTCATCATTAGATCAGCTCGACGGTGCCATAATATTGCATTGTCACCCGACTTACATGCGTATGCAAATTTTTAGCTTCATCGGAAACCGGGAAGATGGTTAAATTAGTTTCCTTAGATTCCATTACATAGTTAGTTGATTCCATGATGAAGTTCCAGTTCATATCTTCCGGCTCCATCATCAGATCAGTTCGACAGTACCATATTATTGTATTGTCATCAGAACTACATACAGCTGCCAATTTCCATGAAGCCTACGGTCCTTGGAAGATGGTTAAATTAGTTACCTTAGATTCCATTACATAACTACAGGTCGACCTAATAAAAGCTTGTTAATTAAATGTACCAATGTATGTTCAAGTAATATAAACAATTATTAGAATTCATGCATGATTCTAATTATTGATGATTGCATGGTTCCTTCCTTATTAGCGATAAAGATATTGAGTATTGAATTACCCAGAACCTGCTCTGCCCATCACCGATTTATTGGTTTAATAGACTACCGTAGTACTATTAGTTATTCTGTGCTACCGTCATGAATATTGGAACCGCAATGTATTTATACGGATCATGGTAACAATGGGCAATCATGTTAATATTTAATGAATGCGGTATGCAAAATAATATTTGTCTATTCGTGGTCAGGAAACAGGGTTCAAATTCAAGCGTGACCGGGCATGTCACACAATTCGGTCCTTTGTTTATGTGGAGGGGAGGTAAGCAAATGCGCGATCTTTGTTGTAATTAGGAGCAACTACATAATATTTCGGAGTATTTACAGTTCACAGGAGACCTGGCAATCGGGGAGGAGTAGGTTTGATTTCTGGCTCGCACCAGTGGGTTTAGAAAGAAAACCATGAGCAAACCGGACTAAACCCAACATTCACAATCTCTAATGTTAGAATATGCTCTTTCATAAAAATCTATCCTTATGCTAATTCTATGGATCAGGCTAATGAGCTAACCCAAGGCTTGGATCGCAACTGGGAAAGCTTTAAGAGGAGATGGACAGAATACCTGGCTAGAGTGGCTAGTGTATCTATTCATGAAAAATGTAATTGAATGATTTATCTCGTCGGTCACGTTCTGCCGCCATATGGACTTCTCATGAATAAGTAATGTTCGGCCGCGGTCGTTGTTTCAATTAGCGGTTGTGTCGCCGTTCGAGCACGACTGCCTTGCCTCCTGCCTGCCACCCACCTTATCACAACCGAAATCCGACCCTACTACATTGTCATAACGTACCAATTGATTGTGTTGCTCAATTGACCACATTTACTCGGGTGTATTTTGCCTGAGGAAATTCGATATTGCTCACCGATACTGAAAACAGTAACTTCATTCTTATTGTCTCAATACTCTCAATGGATAGGTTTATTGTTTGTGTTTTATGGGAAACGAGGTTTAGTTACTTGTCGTAATGTTTTGCACAACATTACCTAGTAGTATTCAGTGACAGGGACAGTGTTTGGTTGGTTTAATGACGACGACTTGACGACCATAAGATAAGATAAGAAACATGGCATATCAAGTTTTGCTATTCAAATGCTTTAATAAGTTTTAAATGAGCAAATGACATTTTGTAATTTGGTCAAGCACTTAATTTGTGACGTCATTGAGCGTCAAAATTTTACTCATAATCATCATTTAATTGTTTAATCCGTTTTGTTTAAATGCAAATATGATTAGTGGGAAATAGAAACTAACAAAAAACATGTCACCACAAGCATACCTACAGGTCAAAAATTTAGTCATAATCATTATTAAATCGCTTAATCTGTTTTGTTTAAATACAATTATGAATAGTAGGAAATAGAAACTAACAAAAAACATCTCACCACAAGCATATTACCTGTACCGTCTCCATTCCATCATGAGTCAAAAACGTAGTAAAACGACATAAACAGTTCTGAATCAAATTTGTTTAATACTTTGAACAAACTTAGATGAATACAAAGAGTAATTTTGTACTAAGAGAAAGTGTCCCAAAGTCGATTAAAATTAGAGCAAAGTTTAACGAGCGAGAGTAATTATGTGGTAACATCCGGCGTAACATCCCGCCGACCCCGCCGGATTACAGGGATCCCGCTCGCTTCCACGCCCAGGATTAAATTGATATGTGCGACTGCTTCACGTTTATCTATGTAAAGGGTCGGAAAGCAATCCCTTTTATTAGAACAGGGACATAATCGCATGTTTAAGGTATGTTTTATTATTCTTTATTACGACTTCCCCGCTGTATGACGATCACTTGTAGACGTCTTTGAGAAGTTTATTGCGTTCGTCAAATAGCTTCTTAACATGATGTATATTCCATATATCTTCCGCTAATGCGTTTATGTAATTCGGCATGAATACAAACGGCAAATTTATTCATTTTGATTGAGCTAATATAACATTTATGATATGTCGGAAGTTTATGTACATATGAAATATCGAGATTAAATATCTTCAGTCAACGAAAACATCGCGAGAAACCGGGATCAGTCCCAACGATGCCTTATTTATCTTTGGGTTGGAAGTTATGATGGCAGTGCCTGAATGAACTTTGAGCGCTTAGGTGAGGATATACCGTTAAATATTCATTAATATAAAAACATTCGTAATTTCATTTTCAACCTTCAATCTCGGACAAATCCGCGGAGTGCGGATTCCGGAGCTTTTGAGTTTTTGTTCCGGTCGTCGGTCGCTCCCGGAACTGACGCCATTTATACAGAGCTAAACCGCCCGTGAGTAATGGCATCTACGCCGTATAACTTGCGAGTTTGTGCGGAATTTTAAATCTCATAGAATACGCTAAGACCAAATAGCGAAATGGAATTTTAGTCATGTCTTGACTTTAAATTAGGTCGATTAGTTTTTTTGTTACGTTTGGTAGTCTTTCACATTATTGTGAATGCTAAGAGCCAGATATTGTATGTAATATATTAGCCAGATTAACATTATAAAGGTTCAATATTACCTATTTTTAGAAATTCATTGACTTGTCATGTATTTGCTAATTTAGACAATAAGTA
The DNA here is from genome assembly GCF_947568885.1 of Cydia strobilella. Classification (NCBI taxonomy): domain Eukaryota; kingdom Metazoa; phylum Arthropoda; class Insecta; order Lepidoptera; family Tortricidae; genus Cydia; species Cydia strobilella. The sequence goes on from NC_086052.1 coordinate 9,027,844, forward strand.
TTCTATCTGACATAGGTATATAGCGACGGTAATGTTAACACGGCATTAATAATGTAAAACGATTTAACCTGCTTATTGTACTTGTGCTACGCAACGCGCAAACCGTCAACTTCAATGACAGCAAGAAAACAAACCACTTGTCCAATTTCACACGATTTAATTATAGTTCCGTTCCGATTGAATACATATAAATCATTCGGGCTCAAGCTGTTTCAAATTACGTATAATAATGTAAGGGTCGATTGTCTTCGAGGCGATCGTGTATTTATCCATTTAAAGGGAAGTTACTCGGCGTTTTATTTTCTTTTCGCAGTCGTCGCGGCCCGCTCGAGCGCTTTTTGCCCTACCGTAAAATACACGCGAAATGTGATAAATGGAAAACTCTTTTTATTGTCAGCCCCCGGCACGTTACGTTATGGGTCGTCTACTCCGTGCCCTCGCTTACTTACTTCCTCGACCCGTCTTATCAAGTTTTCTTATATCCTAGTTACCGCTCAATTTTGCGATCCCATATAAAAAGCTTTTCATCTGTCCTCCCCTCTTGGCAACAGAATTGTAAGTTAAAGAATCAGTTACAAGAGTTGCGGGAGCTTTAATATGCTATCTTAGTCTATTGGGAAATTTCGCTTCCCTTTCTTGAACAACAATCAAACATTCACGAAACTATGATTTATGCTTACACAGATATCTTTTATTTATTCAAATATATTTATGTCTTTTGTTCAGTGAGAGCCGTTTCATTTTTACGTATGATCAAAATTGTTTGTTTTTATTTAGGTACTTAATACCCAAACGAAACTTAGTGTCAAATTAATTCAAATGAGAACATTATGACTGAGATTACAAGTATCAATTGCCTTGAAAACGTTATAAAACGTTAGACTTCGTAGTTGTGTCTTGTCTCGTTAACACATTTCGGATACGATACTAACTACTAAAAACTTGTTGCTAAGTAAGAGTATTCTATTCTTACATAAATTATGTGGCAGCAAATGAATATCAAACAAATACTACGAAAAAGAAAAATGACACAAAGTATTTGTTACTGTTGGTACAAGCTACGGTTTTTGCAGGGTATTACGCTGCTTCAAGACGCTGGCACATCGGATGACAGTGGTCGGGCCTCCGAGCGCCTCACGGGCAGTTCGGTGGCTCCCCGCGACCCCGATTCATCCCGCGACAGGCTTAGCGACGTAAGTGACCAATTGCCTGTCGAACCGCACCATACCGCTTTGTACTACGCTCTTCGCTTATTGCTAGAATGTCTTAAAGACCTGTTGTGTTGATCGCAAGCAAGCGTTCGACTCGGGCACGGGACTCAATATTATTGTTATATTATTGTTTCGCTCTAGTCGAATGCTCGCCTTCGCTCAATTAGTGATGGGAATACAGCATCAGCTGACAAACCCGATATTCCTTTCGTCTTGCGACTTTCTCAGCGAATTCTAGCATTAAGTGCTTGCTATACTAGCGGAGACGATCAGGACAAGCGGGAAGGTGCTATACAACAAAAAAAGCTAAAATGTTTAGTTATCTTATGCCCGCATAGCCTTTTTTTCTTGATAGGCCGAAATAAGGATAAGAAAACAAATACATTCAATTATATTCCTAATTAAAGAAAACATTTGTAATCATAAAAATCTAAACTTTACATATAAATTACTTTAGAATCGTTGAATTGATATAATGTAGTAAACCGAATGAATATTGATTAAATAATTATTATAGCATTTATTTTACGAATATTATGATATAATGTATTAACACGATGTTGTTAACCGCAGATAACTGTATGTATTTAATGTTTATAAACTATAATTATTATAATCATGTAATACTCGGTCAGCCCTCACGTTTAATAGGTTAGATTACCACATAAAATAAATCTGTTTAATCATTTTGCACAAATGTAAGTACAAAAGTCATAATGGGTGTACAAAATTTACAAAAAAGTACGGGTTACCAATTTGCCAGGCAGGACCCGAGGAAAGGTAGAAAGCTTGCGGCGCGCTTTCTCCAAGTGTCCATCAATTTAGTTTATTGCCCTGCTCTTAATTATCGTCTCCGCTTAGGTTTGCCGAGTTTATAACGAATATAAGTTCACGCCACGCCCCGCGCATGCACAATAAAATCACTCTCTGTCTGCTGATGTACTCTAACTGTTAGAATGTTGTAACGATATGTCGTCCTCTATTTCGTTTGCTATTTCTCTCGTCTCTCTTCTAACGCTATAAAAATTCCACCAAAACCTACACGATGCCGTGCTTAGGATTCAAATCGCAGGAAAGTCAAATACGAGTCGCGTCACCTCGCACTGATTGAAAACAAAATAGCGCTGTGGTGTGTAGTCTAGGGAGAGACGAGACAAACTTTACCTCCCCCAGTCACTCCAGTCCACTCATATGTTCGCTTTCTCTCTCCTGCCTACAGGCCAGTAGCCGCTGTAGTTCCGGAAAAGGCTATATCGTGAGTATAATCATTGTTGTCCATGTTTAGTGTACGCTGCTGTCTGGCATGTCTCACAACCACTTTATCGCATCGCAATCTTTTCCGCCGCGCTACTTTATAAAATCGTTTCCTATTCGTCGCCTTTGCATGGTTATTGTTTCTTTTACATTAAACAGTTAATTTAAAGCTTGAACTAACTCATAGAAAGTCGTATAACAGGGTAACAGGTGTAATTCCCGATCAGAAAGCGCAAATATACCCTGATCACGCAAGGCACACATCCCCTGCTCGATATTCGACGCGTATCGCAGCTAAATCACGAGATTTGTCGAGGCGGCGCTCCACACTACATAACATTACCTGCTCCCGCCCTGAATACTTCATGCTGTGTATTTATTTGAAATTGTAATATCTCAGCCTGATCCCTGCTTGTTTCCCTCGGCGCGAACTTGCCTCGTAAATATCCTGTAACGTTCTCGTCGATTTATGACACGATAATATCTTCTTCACCTGTTTATTGATATTCTACCTAATACTCCCCCAATTTAGGACGTGGAGGTTTCTTGACTTTTACTTGGGGTTACTTTCGCCGTATATCATTTTCATTGATGGAATATCTACGTTTGTTTGCCTATCGAGGGTTGGACAACATCTGCTTCAAGATTGTTATCAAAACCGACAAAAAATAAACATTTTATTAACTCAACGCTTCTGAAGTATTTATTAACACTGTGACAGTAATGAATAAGTAGTAGCTAGGCTGCATGTAATTTCGCACGTTTATTTAGCTTGGTGTTTCAGACATATACTAATTGACGTTTTTCTCCTTTTGCAGTGTGATAGTGAAGGCGACGATGACAAGGCAAGTGGTTTATTTTTTCTTTTAAACTTTGTACAAATGTCGGGGCTATGTTTACGAATCGTGCGAATTAATTAAACTGGTGTCAAGTCCGTCGGAAAAGTTGAAACAGAACGTAGGATATAAATGTCCATGTAATGTAAGTGGCGAAGTTGCTCGTTCTCGGTTTATTACAGAGTTGTCATTCCAATCGCTTTTCGAGCGCCGGCGAGTCGAAGGCTCATACGAACCTTTATATGTGCGCTGTATAATTGTTACGAATCTTGAGGTCATGTTTCGCTGGTTTTCTGATTAACTCGACACGTCCGCGCTCGTGTAAGCAATGAAAATACGTGGCCAGGGCGCCGCGCCGCGCCGGGCCCGACTTTGTGCTGTGATTAATCTCGCAAAGCGAGACGCCCAATGCCCATCCCCCGCACCTGCTTACAAATTGTTTACCTACTCTACGCTAAGCTATTGTTTCACAACAAGAGACTGCTTAATGTTTTATTTAAATATCGGAGATTAATATACATTTCATAAGGAAAAGGTAGCAATCAAGTCCCAGGGGTTCTTTGCTAATCTTTTCGAGCGATGGCGCTATACATTTGGCCTATACTCTTGTAGATGGCGACACCTTTTGATATTTAACAAATTTAACACATACCAGTGAAAGAACAAATATCAAAATAAATGGCGTAAGTTTTGATGCTGTGTCGAAAGATGGAAGTAAATTTACTGTGACTACAAAATTTACTTTGACAATACGCTTCTATTCTAAATTCTCTTTGAGTTTATTAAATGGTAGTAAAGCTACGTCAGTGAGACAAGTAGAGCAGTAGACCTGCAGCTGAAGGGTAATAGCCAAGTTCGCTTTGTGCCGTACACGCTCTAGGGGCTTAACTAACTCTTCAACAGGTTGTGAAATGCGAATCAAAAGCGGCCAGAGTTTGAGCTTAGAGCGTGTATGCCGCTTAGCGAGTCGAACGCTTAGCCGAACCAATGTAACTCTGACCAAAGGATCCGTAAGGGCCCATACAGACGGACTGCAACCCCTCTGCAATTTGTATGGTAACTGCACGCCGACTGCAACGTCTGCGTGCAGTTACCATACAAGTTGCAGTCGGGTTGCAGTCCGTCTGTACCGGCCCTAACTTAATTTGCGTTATGCTATCGGACAGCGCGCTTGTTCTTACACTACTGTTTAATTACATGTAGGTTATTAATATAGTAATGTAAAGGAGCTTGAGAAACAGTATAAACTTTTTTATTTTTTATTTGTCTGGTAGAGAATGCCTTAATGAAAGCGTCACGGACGTCTTTTGCATTTTTAATTTCTTGTTGTGCAATAAATAAATTTATAATGATGGTATCGGCCGTTGCGCGTTGTAATTTTGCTATAAAAAACCATGTCACGTCATAATATGTTACTTGTTTTTTTATATATTTATAAAAGACAAATTAGTTTTGTTATTGTCGTGCCAAAATTTTGGAAGTTTTTATTAAGGCTAATTTCCTTATTGTGAATAAACCTAAGACATATGTGCGCATATTAAGTGTATCGATTCCAAATATTACACTGAAGCCTTTGAGTCGCTTGTGCACTAAGCGATTAGAATATCACCCTAGAGCTCTCCGTGTCGGGGTCGCAAAGGGCGCTGATTACGCGCCGCCGCTCTGTTCGGTAATTACTAGATTGCTGCAGTATCGAAGTGGCTGTAATTAAATACATTACACCCGCCTTTGCCGTTACTCGGCGCGTACACCACACACTGAACGCCTCCTTATGCAAAATTTACTTAAACGCTGCTAAGCTACGTTTCACTGTCGCTGTGACAATTTGTTTCCTTAATAAATTGAGTTATGCTACGCTGCGAGTTTTAATCGCTGTTGGGGTTTAGTTTATTACATTTGTGTTTACGTCTTACGTGCGTCTCTGTACTATATCGTACTGTGATTAGTTATCCTCTTTTAGAAACTTATCGTACATATTTTCCGAATTAAGTGATAATATCAAAGTAGAAAGGGACTCTTAAACAAGTTTATACCTTTATCATTGTACACATGTATCCACAATTATTCCAATGACTGCTCACCTAATAATACAGTACACCTTGCTATTCTATTGAACACCATTAATTAAAAGTAATCCACCAGCTACAATCCCAATAAATCAGACAAAATAAAACCGCAAAGTGTGATTGAAATAGTGCGAAGGAGACAAGAATAAAAAAGAACTTGCAAGTACAATCAGTAGCGGCAGCCGAGCGGAGCCGAAAGCTTTAAAGACTGATAGGTACCATTGTTCGGGAGCACCGCCACAGATTATATACTACAGACACGGTTTTCACGAAAAAAAAAACTAATTCCCAAATATTCTTAACCCATTTTTCTATGACTCTGCTTTTAAGTGCGCTCGTCGCGCTGTCGTTGTCACCAAAGTAATTTCGGCACTCGAGTTTTGTAATTAAGGGGATTTATTATTCACCTCAGCAGCTCGGTTTCTCTGTGTTATTCTGTGTAATTCGAAATACATTTTAACCTTTGATATGTTCTCACTACTAAGGTGAAAAATTATATGTGCAACACGAGAGCAAAGTTATTTTACATCTCGTGTTTTTGAGTCCCTCGCTACGCTCAAGATTCTGACTTAGAATCTTTCGCTTTCTCGGGACTCAAAATAAACACTCGCAAGAAAAACCAACTTTCTTCTCTTGTTGCACAAATAACTATTCTTGTAAGTTGTAAAACGATATGTCAGCATTGGCAACAGAAGTGGTAGACAAAGTTAAATTTCAATTGGAACATTTTTAACATTGTTTATAAAGCTGCACACACGGACTGCTTGTGGAAATATTAATTTCATGTATTTAATTAGTTTCTATGAGAAAAAGTAGCTAGTTAGCGAAAAAAAAAAAATATCTTGACTAAAGCTGTGTAACGCTTGCTATCTAAGCCTTACCTATATTATAACCCTAACCAACAGAATTATCAGTTACGGTGTACGAGTTACGAATCTGCTATTATGTTACCTATTATTTAATCCGTGACCACGGCCAGAGCCTCCGTTCCCCTTAATCTAATTATCTGGCCGCTTCGCCGCCAGCCGGCCCAAACTCCCCCACCCCCTATCTCTCTCAATTTTCTTCACAGCGAAAACGTTTAAATATGAAAGTATTTTAGGCAATCCATCCCCCGCAACATTGAATGGAATCTTCAGATTTTAAATGAGTTTTGAGCATTAAACTTTCGTTTCTTGGCTGCTTTCATAAATAATTATGATAATGTGTTTTGTCGCCGACATTATACTATCAAAATCTATAAATGTTGTTTTGGCTTTTGTGTTAGAAATATTATAGGTGGACTGGCTAAATAAAAGTTAACACCGATAGTATAAATTGTAGGTAATTATTAATTACACCTTATTTATAATATTAATGTGATGATACCGTTACCGTACATAGTCAGTTGTTCAAAAATCTTTAGACGCCTTTCAATTATTTTCAAAAAGACCCTATGAAAATTTAATTAAATTGAAATTTAACATTAGGCTATAAAATTTTATAACCTGCGCGCCGGTTAAGTTAAGACCTAAACATAAAATCAAATTTGATGTCACTCCCGTCAACCATAAACTCCTTGAAAATCGGTTACGATTATTTGCCTTAAATCGTCTTAGATTTCATTCAAATGGCACTTACATTTGAATCTTTCTTAAAGAATCCTTATCCTCAAATAATCCAGTTAGGAAGAATAAAATTACACCATGTGGTTGACAATATCCGCAGTGGGAAAAAAATAAATACTCAGGCACGTTTAAGTATAAAAATAATTGGGAACATACTTATGTAACTACGTGAACAAAGATGACTTTAATTTATGAAAAATAAGCATTTAATTTTATACGCAGTAATTACGATAACACGCTCGCTCGTAAACGTCAGTTTAATTCTAGATGCGTAATTAGTGCTAGTCTACTAATGAGTAATGACACTTTTTTGAATGACCAAGTGACAAGGTGTTCACAAACCAATTTTTTCCTGCAAATTTTTTTGCAGCTGAAGTTTTCCAGTTTTAAAAAGTAATTTCGTGTCGCGGGCCAAGAATTTACATATCACGTGAGAATATCAAGCTTCTGTCATATTTCGTTTAGAAGTTAGCAGGCTTAAGCAAATAAGTTTGCTAAAGCTATGAATGAGGCTCTGTAAAAAAAAAGTCGGAGTCGGAGTCTTCTTAACATACTAATAATAAAATAAAAATGCACTAAGTATATCACTTATAGTTTTCATTTTTCATTATAACTAATATTAACGGATGCAAACCAATTTACAGCCCTGTTGCATTAAAGTACTACATATATTACCAATGCATAATTCCATAGTACCTGTCATGCATAGTTACAAAACATGTTACAGCTGTAACATTTATCATTAACATTCAGAACGTCTGTTCTTAACGTTAAACTTAATAGAATTGGAAGTTTAGTAGCATAATAATGCTAGTAATTTGATATCTGAGGAGGAAATCAGTCTCGACTCGGCTTTAAGCGTGGTCGATTAATTACATTATACTGAGCAAGGCGCATTGCACACTACCGTAGTTTATGAGATGACAAGTAGATCAGAGGAAACTAGCGCGATTTTAGTAAATAATATATAGTAAAACTTGCTATATTAATGACGGCAAAAAAGTCGTGACTACAATAATTGAATCATCAGCATATACATCGTGCATATTATATAAATTTGCCTTATTATTTCACATAAATTTTTCATGATCAATGGTTCGCCTTCAGAAGAAGCTGTTCCCAAAAAACTCAATACAAATATGGCCAGTTCGTTAGTAGATATAGGTATGATGTTCGAAATCCAAATCATTGTACTCGTACCTCATATAAATGCAAGTAGGTAACTTGCTCGTCTATATAGGAGCGCACGGTGCAGAAGCATCTAACATAATTAGTCAAAAGCAACCGGATTTGCATATCAGTGCGGAGCATAATTGGAGCGAGTGCAAATAGCATGAGTGGAATCGGATTGAGTTACTGGCGCTTTCAGAATGTACGGCACTGTCAGTCAGTGCAACTGTGCATGTACATTTCGTTTTCCGTTGTCACCTACAGACGAGTAATTTTCGGAAAATAAGAGGAATTTGTAGTAAAACCGGCCAAGTGCGAGTCGGACTCTCGTTCCAAGGGTTCCGTACATTACATAATTCAAACAATGTATTTTTTATGTGAAACGTGAGTGAAATGTCTTTAATAAACCGTAGGGGTCGGATCAAAAACTAAGTAATTAAGTCCGATTCACTCTTGACTGCACATTTCGAATAGGTTTTTCTGTGATATAAAGAACTATTTTGTGTATGTTTTTCAAAATTTTATACCCAGTAGTTTCGGAGATAGGGGGGGAGGTAATTTTTTTGCCCATTTTCTTGAATAACTTCTAAACTGTTTATCATAAAATATAAATAAAAATATATTTGAGATTCTCACGATGACTCGATATAGTTTGAAAAACTTTATTTTTTAATTTTCTCATTTTCTTTTTTAAAAGTGGCCCCCATGTTTAAAATTCATTTGTTTACGTTACATGTCCGTCTTTGGGTCACAAACTTACATATGTATAGCGACCCGCCCCGGCTTCGCACGGGTGCAATGCTGATGTATTATACATATAAACCTTTCTCTTGAATCACTCTATATAAAAAAAACCGCATCAAAATCCGTTGCGTAGTTTTAAAGATCTAAGCATACATAGGGACAGACAGACAGCAGGAAGCGACTTTGTTTTATACTATGTAGTGATACAAAATTTCAACTTAATTGGTCCAGTACTTTCGGAGAAAATAGGCTGTGACAGACGGACAGACAGACAGACGCACGAGTAATCCTATAAGAGTTCCGTTTTTTCCTTTTGAGCTACGGAATTCTATAAATTAATATCTTGAAATACCGAAAAGAAATTAATATTATATCTGTAAAATCACTTGATTGCTAATGAAATATTAATGTTGTAAAATGTACTTATTCCATTATCACATGCAAACATTTTAACCAACGGTTTAAATTGTAAAGACTTCATGTTTTGAGCTTTTCTTGGTTATCTAAAACTTGAATTATACTAACACACAAATATCACGAAACAGGTACGCCTTCAAAATGAAACTTGCACTGAGCAAGTAGAAGTTATGAATAGCCCGAGCACGAATCTATGCAAACTCTGTTATTAGCTTAGCAGCAACGGGAGTCAGCAACTGGCATTATGCAGGCAGCGTGCCGGACCGCCCGCGCTCAATCTGTATTCCCATCACAGACGAAGCTTTCGACTCTGCTATCCTGCTAAATATAATGAGTCCTGGTCTTCCATGTAACTACTATACTCAAGTATCCAACTTATACTGGTTCCCTTTGCGTTTGGAATACCCATAACCGCAGCCGTAGCCGGTCCTCTGGGACTCCGCTAACTTACTCGCTCGCGGCTAATACGACTACTAGCACCGCTATTATTTATTAAACTCCCCGCAATCAGGAACACGTACCCCTAATAATCCTCCCTTTTGTGACGGTGCGATGGGGTAAACAAGTTTAATCATAGATGAATATTTGTACAGGTTTCTATCCGTTTTAGGTCGAATGTCAAATAACAGACTAAAAAGAGAATAAAACGTTAATAAATTATATTCTTAGTCATGTGGAAAAACAATATAAATTAAACTTTCCCAGATAGCCTTTAAAAAACATTACACAACGGTATAAATTATTTAAAAGGATCGGTTCTTATTAATAATATGTGCTGCGTAAGCCACACCGCTCGGAGATAATCAATACAATGTAATAAAGTGTTATTATTTACATGTTTTAATCCTGGATTATTAGCATAAACATAATATCATTGATCTTGAACATTATTTAACCCCACTGGTTTAGTAGGTCTATTAACGACCCTTTAATTAAATATTTTACGTAAATTAATGTGTCGGATCGAATATCTTACTCGAAGAGTAAATAATTACCGTTCATAAAGCTTTATTATGTTATCATGCCGATGAAATACATGATTGGGTTACCAAATTAACACAATCATTATTGAATTCGCATCGAAATTAAAAATATATTCCGATATATGTATGCATACGAATTCGCCGAATGTAATTTAACCGAGTTATAGTGACGTGCACACAATATTGTCCTTTGTACACGGTACTCTCTGACAATATTACGGCAGCGCTAATGGAATTGTCGTTTCGAGTCCATTCCAAAACTAACGTGTAATTTACCGTGAAATTCTTAATAAAATTAATTAAATGTCACTTGAATTTGTAAGTTTTCGTGCAGAGATTTTAGCCAAATAACTAGAATTGTTTTTCTAATAAGCGACATTTATGAATTACTCGATAAACATTTGTTTGGCAGTTTTTATTTTATTTGCAGGGGGCCGATTCTGTTTCAACGATTTGATATGGTTTTCATCTCATGTTGATACGACCTCAGGATCAGGCAACTCACGCGCACCAATAAGTGCGAGCGAGATGCCTTATCAGACGGTTCCTAATTGCAGTTAGTGATCACCAATCAGCGTGAGCCGCTAACGCTGATTGGTACTCACGATCAAGTTCGTATCAAAATAAGCTAAAAAGCATATCAAATTGGTGAAACACAATCGACATCCGGGGTAACTCACTACTTTTGGAATTTGAAAACTTGTAATTTTTTAGGTGTTCCCTGTCCGATCCGAAATGATAACCGAATTCCAGGTTTTTGATACTTTATAACTACCTATAAGGTACTCAGAGGCATTCCATATGTGAGATAATAAATAATGGTAGTGTCTATTAACATTTAACAGACGAAGGATACTTGTTCACAAAGCTTTATCCGCATTTTTTTACTCAATAAATCAGTTTCAGGACTGGGTTACAAAGCTCATCATCATTCATCAGGTGGCATATCACTTCTGGTCGATTAGACCGGCTGGCTTGCGCGCAATCTGTGCGAACACGAGCAAGGGTGCCGCCGCATTAATAGGCTCATGAAAGTCATGAATACTTATCGGATGCCGGTAACCGAACGAACGTACTTACATGTACATAACGCCTATTGTGCTCTTCGATCCGTTATGTAATGTGAGAAGAGAAAGCTCAAAATTGTCTGCCAATGGTTATTACCAATCTTTTGGCCTGTCACTTCGTATGTGATCCTCTGAATCTTGTAGAACGATTTCTAAACATCTGATCAGTAATCTTAATAATCAATTTATGGCGGATGTTTACTTTCCTTGCTGCTTAAGCTTTCCTGTTATTGTTTGTTGATTCCAGAAATGTGTAAACAAACAATTTTGAAAATTAATTATTACTTACCTATTTTTACGTACATACAATCATATGCAATGTGTTTTTACTGATATTAAAATAACAAGCAAGAAACTTAAACTATACAAAATAATTGTAGTAAGTACAGCGGTAGTTTCGTCAAATAACCAGATGGTCCACACTATTTAAATATTTTAGGTAGGTGATGGAGTAAGCTGTAAAATCTGTAACAGAACAAATAATCATATTATCAACTCACTGAATTCAACGAAAAACTTTTGTGTGTTATCACGTGTTCCTTAAAAGGCTTTCTACAACTTGTAAGGAGTTTCAATGACATTTATCGTCAAGAAAAAACATAATTGAGAAATGTCAACATAATATGAATAATATTTTATTTATGGCGGTAATAATAAATGACGAGTCAATACAGTTGCACAAGAACCGGTTTCACGGAGACAGATGCAATTACTGTCGAGCCTTATTGAGTGTAATTTATATTCTGTAAATGTTGTAAAATATCTTAATAACTTTACTGCCTCGTGTTTGAAACTTTATGTATATTTAGCTAGATATCTTATTAAATTATTTTTCCTTTCCCAATGGGCCATTGATTCGAGGATCAAAGCAAGAAGAAACATTGAATATATTAAAATGCCTTTACAAGACTAGGAATTTGAATTACAATACTACACGTGTAACGGACATTTTAACAATTTTCTGGAATGTAATAGGAACACTAAAATAAAAGCTTACTTATATGAATAATTACATACAATACGCAAGTCTTTTGACAATGCAAATCATCGAGTAAATTACTCATTACAATCAATAGAAACATCCCACACTGTCATTTAACCTTTTGTTAGGGAATGTTTTTCGAGGGAATTTCAAAATATGTAATTTAAAAGTAAAATCACGCCGTATAAAATGTTTCCCATTCCGCGCATTGGCGCGCCTCTTGGTAATAGACGCAAACCTGTGCGGTTAATTGAAAGAGCTCTCCACGAGTGTAATATTTTATGCCACGGAGTACACAAGTACTACCGGTCTCTCTTTAACACCTCCTTTTCATCATAAAACCATCTCTTTCGTAATAGAAAGAAAAAGCAGACGAATAATTTAATCTCCTTCGCAGTATCCGAATATAAATTCGCTTTAACATTATCTTTTTAATATTTTCTGCGGCTATTTAATCATCTTTCAGCCAAAGCTTATTTTCCTTTGTTCTTAATTTCATTTCGGAAAATATTCTCATTATTAAATTAATTTAAATATAAACCGCCGCGATATCCGTATTTTTAAATAAATACCTTTGTATACTTTTGGTCGAAACAAATTAATATTAGATAAGAAGTTGTAACAATTAGTGTTAGAGTTGACTTGTTTTGCGGGAACTTGAGTAATAAATCGCCCTCGCCCGCGAAGTTGCCGCGGCACGCAAGATTAAGGTCCACCACAATACTAAACTTCCTCAGAACCCATTGGTCTAATGTTCAATACTTCCCCTGCTACACGTACTTCCTTTCCCATATACTGGATTAAACACTACAATGTCACTGATCAACTACACAACACCCAACTCCCCCATCCACGCTTTACGATTTCTCGCCTTTACTTAGCCACTAAACACACCGTTTAGTACCACTCAACATTTACGCTTATTTATTTGTCATATATGTTATGCTATGACCATAGTGTTGGCACTTCACACCTATAGCCATAATCGTGTAAACTCTATAACTACGTGATTAACATAATGTTTCCAGAATGTTCCACTTTTGTCTTGTAAACGAGCATAAAGTGAAAGAACAAATTGCGAGTTTCCCCAGTATTTTCCTCGCTCGGAAAAATATATGTTTTATTAAAGCTCGGCATTTCCGAGAGCGAAGCAACCCTCAGGCGGGGGAGGCGGCCGGGCTGGGATGGGTCGCCGGCGCGCCAGTGTATAACAGACAGTAGAGGGATATAAAACATATTTACGCGCCTATAAAGTACTCTCGTACGCTCGCGCTCCACCATTTTCTTTTGTTCCTCACTCGCAGCCAATGATAATGCTTTCTCCCGTTCAGTTAAACTTATTTCTCTTCCGTCTTATCTGGCTTTTCTTCGGCACTTTTATTTATAACTGAAGTGGTGTAACGTAACTACGTGAAATAAACGATTGCGGTCGCTGCTCATATTTTAACATCTTGTCGGTTTCAATCGTGCAGCTGTTACTCGTATGATTAATGTAGTTCTAGGAAAACATAAACTAACGATTGAATCTCTAGCTCGAGATTCAAGCTGATAAAGTAATCGCAACGGCAACGCGCCTTTTCACGATATGAACATACTGATCGGATCGGTTTCTATTATCGGATTATTTTTTGAAATTCAGTGTAGTATAGTAGTAGTAATAGTAATTATTGCAAATTTAGTACAATATGCTACAATAATTTACCTATATATTTATTTATTAAAAAATATATTTTAGTTTGTATCATGTGAAACCAAATAAGCGCTAAAAAAAGCCATTTTAAAGCTTCTTTACACATTACACATACAATAATTAGATAGTTTCATTAAATGTTCCTAGAAAGACACCCTTGCGAATATTTACTGCAGATTTTAAGCCCGCTAAACTTTCTAGAAAAAACTTGTCGCAGAATGTATCGCGAAATACCTTTTAACTTCGTTAAAGAAAGTACTACTCCTTGAGAAGAGCGCACTTGGATCTGATCGCGTTTTATTAAAGTCAGCGAGCAGAAAGTGGAGAACATACTTGATGCTATTCAGAACGGAAGCCAGAGCGTTAACAGTAAAGCGAGAAGCGTCTTAATCTTGCGCGACAGAACGGCTCAGAGTAGAAACCCCTTGCGTAGGTGAGAGGGTGAAATAACAAGAGTGGGGACGCTCCAACCCACCGCCCGCTAGTTCGCCGGCTAGCAAACTTCAACCAAGATCCATACTACTTCCTTGAGTCTAAAGGGGCCCACTGACTATCAGTCCGCCGGACGATATCGGCATGTTAGTTAATAGAACAAAAATTTGACAGTTCCGAACAACTGACAGGCCAATATCGTCCGGCGGACTGATAGTCAGTGGGCCCCTTAAAGCCTGTCACAGACGGAGCGATAATATACCGACAGATACCGTAAGATACCGACAGATATCTTAGAGTATAGCTAAGCACCACACACGACAACGATATCGAAATATATATCGCTCTCTGTCTAGCACCTACATTGTAAGATAGACGAAATATCCCAAAATATGGACATATCGACCGGAATATGAACCGTGATGTCCGTGATTACCTTTTGTATTGTTTTCGAGCTCCCGATATTACAAACTAACAAACACAACAATACAAAAGGTAATCACGGTTCATAAAAGTCTAGTGAAACTAACCGTGAAATTATTAAAAACTGTTAACCCAAAATATATCGTAATATACCGAGCTATAACATCTTAAGGTATCTTAAGATGCCTTGCTATAAAATACCAAAGTATTTATTATAGCTTTGTGTGTGGACTCTGTCAAATAGTACGTAAAAGATATCGCAAGATGCCGTATCTTACGCTATCTGTCGGTATATTATCCCTCCGTCTGTGACGGGCTTAACTGGTTCAACTTGGATAGAACTTAACTCGCAACGACGCAAACAAAACCTTAAACACAGCCTTACAACTCTCGCATTTCCGACTCGGTTATCTACGGCTTTTGTTTTCGAAACCGACAATCTCGGTTACTGTGAGCTTTTTCACTTAGCCAATTTACTCTTTGTTGTTTTTAAACGGAATTTCAACAATCGCACTGTGTTTACATTTCTACACGAATCGTACGTGAACGGTACTCAAATCTTTTGTTGTTTTATACTTTGTAACAAAGCTTTTCGCTCATATTATTTTATTTACTTTTACTCTGAACTAGCAACAGTTTAAGTTTGTGTTTTTGTGAAGCAAATATGAGTGGGATTGTTAAAATAGTGAAAACATGGTTGCCATTTTCTAGTGTAGGACAAAGACACGTCGTCAAAGGGCTGTAATTATCTGAAGGCGGGCGAGTGTTAGCACTCGACGCCGAGGTCGAGAATATCTCTCGCCGGATCAGCAGCTCACTCGCGATGCACTCGGCGATTCCGTTTGTCACTGCACCCGGTTGCGGTCTCAGCCTCTCGCTCTGATAAACACACTCATGTCAACGTTCTTTGAACATAAGCGGTATTCAGGCGCTACGACTGCCAGTTTATTGCTTTGCGCTGGGACTGGTAAACCACGTTGGATTCACTTTTCGAATCGCTTTGTTGCGGTATTATGGAGTTAGACATAAATACTACGTGATTCTGGGGTATCGGACTGGTTTTAACCACGCATTCATATTTTAAATAAATAAGCTCTGGTTGAATTTATCTATAACTAATATAGGAAACTTACCCGATGTGCTAATGATATATGATTTCTTAGAGAATTATCATATCTGTGTTTTTACACGGGGTAAGATTTCGGTCGGTCAATTAAGGTTTCCAAATCATAACATAACATTTTTTCAGTTTCAGTTCAGTTTCAGTTTCTTTATTCATAACAAGAGTTACATGTCAATTTTATTATACATATTTACATCTTGTGTCTATTTTGTTTTTGTGTTTTCTTCTATTTTTTAACAGTACTGGTTCATTAAATGCATGGTATGCAACCGGTCGTTATTGTTTTAAAAGCGTAATTTATAAACGACATGTAGCAACGTTATTACCGGTGTAGCGAACGCCACGTACGGCCGCTCGGTTATTTGCACATCGTGGCGCGGGCCGGCCGCAATTAGCCGTCCGCAAAGTTCGCCGGAATGCGAGCACACGAAACGAACACACCCGAGCCGTTCGGTGCTACCTTGTAGGGTTCCTTAATATTTGACCAGTTTTATTTGCTATGATTTCGTAGACAATTTTTTTAACCGCATATAATTATTTTTAGGGCTGTTTTTAGTATATAAAAATTGCCTAGACCGATTTCGAACGGAATGTATACACTAAAGCATTGTCACTTATAAAGCCCGGTTCACATTTGTCTGTCGTGTTGTGTTGTGTCGTGACGCATATCGGTTTCATACATTTAATATGGTTGCGTTCTGATGCACGCTGCGTCAGGCAAATGTGCACGCAACCATATTAAATGTATGAAACCGATATGCGTCATGACACAACACAACCACGACACGTCAGACAAATGTGAACCGGGCTTACGACTCATAAATAACAATGTTATTGCCAGTGTATCGAGCTCGACGTGAATGCGCGCCACGTACGGCCGCTCGGCTATTTGCACATGGCGCGGGGCGGCCGCAATTAGCTGTCCGCAAAGTTCACCACAATGCGAGCACACGAACAGTGAACACCCTGCCGATGTGCAGAGCTGGTTAATTTCCTATGCTTTTCGCAACGCCTTGAAATTGCGAAAATAATTTATTTCTCTGATTTTATCTGGGACAAGATTTCGAGAGTAATAAAAACCCATGCTACATACATTTTTTTTACTTCGAATTATAATACAAATCCTCTTTATTGCACAACCTCAGAATAAATGTACATGGAAACACATATAATACATGAAGACAGAGGTAAACAAGAAATTACGAATTAATTATATGCTTACGTCAAAATAATGCATAATGACACGCGCTTACGAGCCTCCCTCGCCGTTGTATCCGTGCTGACCTACATTACATGCACACTGCACAGGGTTGGCTAATATTTGGGGATCCTGTTTAATGTGCTCTGATTTTCTCGACACCTATTTCCGCTTATGAAATTATGACAGTTATTCGACATGCTGCAAAAACTACTAGTAATAACTAATACATAATTTAGATTACTTATTTATTATTAGATTTAAAGCTGTCTAGGGCCTATACAGACGGACTGCAACCAGACTGCAATTTGTTTTTTTTTGTTTGTGTAAACTAAGGGGGGTATATTTTTATTAAATAAAAATAAAATGAAACAGTATCGGGTGTTCCAGAAAGTATAAGCACAACTTTGCAATGCTGCTTAATTTGGATTCATAATACTAACTAGAAAATTGATGAAATCGTCAGTTACTTATTTATCTATAATTATTTACATTCGTCGCAAAGATTGTGTGCAACCTACATAAAATTTTACTATAAAACGTTTCCAGGTCTCCAATTGTACACTGTACGAGAAAACCAGGATGTCGATAATGCCGAAAAGTCAATTTTCGGCAAAAAATTCAGCATAAAGCAATGGTTTGGTAGGCCACTTGTGAGTGCGGGAAGTTGTCCAAGCCATTTCTCACTACACAAACAATGAAGGCCGATACCTTCATCTTGGAGTGCCCGAATCACTGCTTGTTGTCCAGGGTCCGTGAGCCTGATGGTCCTGTCTTGTTTTGGCCAGATTTGGCATCTGTACACTACTCCAAGACCACGTTATCTTGGTATAGAGACAACGGAGTTGAATATGTGTTTTCTAAATAATTGTAAAGCTTTAGAAAAAAAATGTTTTATATTATTTGAAGTTTGTGCTTATACTTTCTGGAACACCCCGTATTTAAAACTGAATGAATCATACGAACAAAGAGCTAACCTATCGCTTTAAACTTGACGTATTTTAATTTTGTATCTTTTTCAAACAAGACAACAGTATTTAACTTTATGTTGCACTATTATGTACAGGGTACCTTTTACCACACGGGGTAAAACAATTACATATTCATGAATGACATCTTTCATCAAGCCGCTGTAAATAATAAATACAGTCAAAAGTTATCATTTCTTTATTACCTTCATTTACAAATTACTTACATTTACAGAGTTCATACTAAGTAAATCTAGCTGTCAGACTAAGGGATCCAATAATAACTTTTATTTTTGTAACATCAAGTTTCTTTCAAACTTTTTCGGTACCTTAGTATTTCAAAATAAACTAAGTTCACTCGACACCCCTACCGCCAGGCCGCCACCCACCAGTTTAAAACACAACTCCAGAACCGTGTGCTCACTACAGTTTATTCAGCCACTTTATCGTATCGCAGGCCATAATTCAAGCAGGTGTTGAGAGCTAACTTGTCCACGGGCGTGCGGTCGCTCACCAATTGGTTCTCGGTTTCCGATTGCCTCTTTCTTAGTTCAATTGGCTCTGTTCGAGAATCAGCGGACGTTTTCCTGTTACAAGAAATGTTCTGTTCCTCCGTCAATTGGATTTCCTTACTTACGAGTTGTGTTTGGATCTTATAATAGACATATTTGTTTTCTAATAAGATTAAGGTTGATTCATGGGAATTACATCTCATAATCGTACAATTTGTGGTCGGTTGCCTTTGTGAGAAACTTGTTTAGACTTGTTAAGCTATTCGCTTACGGCTAAATCTTTACAAGTGTTAAATAATGTTTAAAGTACGTCTGGTGCCTGCGAGCGAGCAGCCGTCTCCGCCGGAGAATGATAAAGACTTTTAACGGTTCAAGTTTCAGCGGTCGTTATTTATGTCGTAAATTGCTGGAGACCGTTAGTGGCACGGGAAAATAAGAAAAACAAGCATGCGACGACGACATGATAAAGTAGTCGAATACACTCCACCGCCGCTCCCCCGTGCTTCGAGCATTAATAATTAGTTAACTTCACGACATCGTCTTAAGATGTAGACGCATAGGTAACGTCTTTGGTGAGTTTTGGTAGAATTATTATAAAGTAATCTAAGTTAGTCGACCCGTAGAGGCGAGGGGGTTGACAGGTGTTTAAATACACTCGCAAGTCCTCCCACTCCGCTTCACTGATTCTCTGTTTCACATGGAGCGACGCGACGGTGTGTGTGCGGTGGCAGTGGCAAGGTCTTTCTGAGCTGTACCCATTAATTGCTCGTTCCAACGCGGAGTGAATACTTACATTTTGCACTCAGACTCGAGCTGAAGTACTTGTCAGCGGGTTTTCTGCTACTAGAGATCATTTTACCGACTTGTTATCTTAGCGTTTAATGCTGAGTTGGGTTATAATTAGATTAAACTCTACATCCATAATAAAGTCAAAGTTATAGGGTATTAATGGCAGTTCTTACGGAACTTAAGGTGTTTAATCAACTCACTAGCAAAATACTGGGCGCAGCGTGGCGCAGCTACAATAGGGTATTTGATAATGTTTTATTAATGGTATAAGTCGATCAGGTTTGTTTTGAGGATAAAATGTCTGTATGGGACCCATTGTCTTAAAGCAATACAAAAGTCACAAATGATGGTCAAAGTCTGGCACCCGCACTTGACTGACGAAATGCTTCTAACAAATGCCAATACATCGTGACGTTATCAAGTAACGTCGCTATTGTTTAGAAGAAAAAAAAAATCAAGGATACATAAAAATATACGGATAATATAAAATACAACGACACGTGTAAAATATACGCCTGATAAAGATATACGTGTCAGTTATATTTTGTGAGCAGTTTACTTTTAGTTTTTCTATAAATATAACTTTGATTTCGTGGAGTTTTATTTTATTTATTTCATTGCATGTTTGAGAAAAGCACTATATTATGTATAGTACTTTTCCCAAAATGCAATGAAATAAATAAATAAAACTGCTCGGTGTAAAAAGGGGTTGCCGGCCTCATAAAACTGCAGGCAACCCCTTACTAATAGTACATTACTACGGCCTCTGTAGCAATGTACTATTAGCCGCATGATCATTCAAATTCCGATAAATTTGTAAATCCAAACAAAATATCCAGAAAACCAGGCGCAGAAGGTATTAGGTACCGGATCGTGTCATATTAACGCAAAGATATTCCGCTGCCATGACTTAGTGTCGTTTGAAAACAAACATCATAAGTTAATGCTATCCTTTATAACCACTAAGGAGTAATAAAAAATACGGAGCAGTCAGCACAACGATAAAAATATGTTGAAGCACGCGAATTTTGTATCTTTGCCTTATGTTTATCTTATTACAGTGCTGCTATTGAACCGAGCCCGATCACGCCTCCGCGCGTTGTGTTGTGGCACGCTTTCTTTTATATGCCCTCATCTTAATTTACATAATCGTATGTTCTGTTCAGCCCAGACTCGCGACTGCGCTTCTCAGTCGACAGAATATTTGTTGACAAATTATTTTGTGTTCAGAGATTATATCTGTAAACGTTTATTGAAATTTATGAAAGGAATGCTTATGAAATTCGGCTTTGAATGGCAACGTGGGAATCGTGTTTCAAATGAAAAATTGTGTAATTCAGTAACTTTTTCATCAAACTACATTTATCCATTTGTCATAGCAACATTAGCTGGGTTGACAATGATAAATTGCGCTAAATCTAAAAACAACTGGTTACTTGGTAGACCTTCAGATCAACAGTCAACACCGTCTGAGAGGAACCTCCTTTTTTCATTTGCTTTTTTCCATTTGATAGTTTTAAACACTAAAACATTAGATTTTGCTTTAAAATTCGATTTAATAATCTGCTCCCAAGCTGTCTCAGAATAATGTGCTAGGAGGACAGATCATTATTTTATATGGACCCTATAGTACTATCCCGCCCGGACCCTGATCGTTGTCGGATTACTCCCTTCTTTACGCCGGCGATATGCGTGTACCACTTTGTTGTTTTATACGTTTTATACTAAGTATAAACGAAGTCTCGGAGCGACTTTATGCATCGCCTCATTGCTCTTCGCCGTTTCGCTTAGTTTCCCTTTTATCATTCACTCTCGGCTCATGTTCCTATGTAAAATCCGGGAAGGATTAATGTTATTTTGTGTGCATGCATAATATAAAGCCAAGCTATCTATTGTATTTGATAAGCATTCAAGTAATACTGTAGTTTAAAACAACGAATTAATACGCTCGGCTATTGTCTGAGTGAATCTATTTTTTCTTGAAATAAAACTATGAAAACGGATTATATCGCGTATATTGAATTTATAATACATCCCGACGTTTCGAACTCTTTACAGCGTTCGTGGTCAACGGGTGACTATTTTTTCTTGTTACTCGTTGCCATATGGTTACGTTCTCCTCGGTCACTCTTAAAATTCGGGTTTAATATTTAAACTAACTAAATATGCATTTTAGTGATAGTTATGTTTATAATTACCATTATGTTCCTTTCCATAATGGGTCATCTTCCAAGCATCTTCCAAGTATGTAGTATGTACTAGTTACACATTTTTTTTTCTAACAAACTGTGCTTATATTGTCCTCTGGCTAACGGTACAGAATGACAACAAGAAATAGTTGATACACTCATCTACACTGCTAATCATATTACGCCTAACTTAGCGTTACTTATTTTAAAGCGTGAAACTTGGAATGCAGGTGTTTTACGGGTACAAAAGAAAATAGAAGGAGGAATAAGTCACCAATGATTTTTTTCTTCTTTTTCCACTTTGTCCTACTAGCAAAGCAAACTTTGAAGGTATCTAATAAAAGAAAGAATTTAATTTTTCGACGGACAAGCCTTACGGGAACCGCTTTAATAACGCGTCGCCACACTCTCCTCCAACCCTCGGCAAACGCTCAGAAACAAACTACATTTTTATACGGAGAGCAAACAAAATGAGTTAGTGGTGCCATTGCGTCGCTTTTTCCTGTATTCCTTGCGAGCGAACAGAACATTCGCTTTAATGCCTTTGTTCTACAGCTCTTTCGAGCTTTCATGTTCCGCATATTTTTAGCAGTAAGGTTTATTTTATGTTAAAAAGATTTTATACTCTATTTCATGCAATCCGATTAACATTTTTATTTTGAAGTCGGTAGGTATTATTATTTGCATGTAAGTTTAAAGCTTAATTTAGTTAATCACTGTTGATGTGTCTTAGTAACTGATAGGTAGCTTAAAATAATATTAACATTAAATACTCATTATATTATACAGTTATAAACGCTTTTGACGAAGCACAATAGACAAATCAGTTTGCTTGTTAAAGGATGGTAATCACTTTGAATGTAAAATTAAATGAAATAGGTGGAATCTCCCGGGCGAGTTTATTCATTACTTTCCGCCGCGAGCGCCGGGGGATGGGGGCGGTCCACCCTCACTTCGTTCAGTTTATGGATATAACCTCGACAAAATACCCCTAAAATTGCACTGTTTTTATTACGTTCTCTTTATCTCTTTCGGTTTGTTGCTCCTTTTTTTACGACGTTATTATTTTATTAACGAACTCGATATAATAGCCATTCTTTCCTTGACGCTTAAAATTATTACATTTCGCTTTTTAGACAGCTACACGTTTTTCATAATAATCTTCAACAATTAAATAACATGTGATGGCGTAGTGAAGGGGCTGACATGCCCGAGGGCCCGATAAAATATGACGACGGGAAAATAAAATATATGTTCAGCTTTGCGGTAACCGCGGCGGCGGCGGCGCTCGCGCACGCATTAACTCGTAATTAATTACTGTCGATTGTTACGACGCGCCTACCCATTGTTTGTTTATGTACTATAAATTGATTTTATCCGGCGCTGTCACTTATTTAACTGCTTCATTTTTATCCCAAGTGTTGAAGAAAGACGGGAGAATTCAATTTACACGTTCGCTTGACACGGCGGAAATGCTTCTGAAATATGTAAGCGACGATCTAAATGTCACATCTTTTAAACATCGTTCTCCATTATGTAACCCTATAAATATATACATGACATTACCTGCATAACAAAATGGGATCGGGTCGTTTGTGTTGACAGATTGAGAAATCTTGTATGAATTTTCTGTATCATTAAATAAAAACGTTGTTAAGATGCCAAATAGTTAGCGTTCGCGATAAAACAAAGCGTCTGGCAAGCGACCAAGTTGCGCGGTGCAATCGCGGACGCGACACAAGTGGATGAACCGCGATTTGCGATCAGCGCTATACAATGCGCCTAAACCAAAATACACGCTGATGGAATTGGTAATACATAGTTACGTTACTATATCAAACGCTATGGACTACAGTTATTTTACTTATTTATACACTAGTTTAATGTCTATACGTTTTTCGGATAGTTACTAATTTATTGGTATTTCAAACCTTTACTGGTCCTTAAACGTTTTGACGGCAAGTGGATCATTAAATGACTGCTCGGCAGATAATTTGTACGCGCCAACCCACCTAAATCTTTATAAGTCCGAGCTTTGATTCAACCCCGGCCAGGCCAACTAGATGCACCAGCGAGAGAGATTCCGCTAAGCGTGGTGCAGATTTGCACGGATACATTTTAAATGGAGCCTCCAGATCGCAATTACACTCCCTTTGAGCGGGCGGAATGCGTTATGTATGACATTCGATTCAATTTCACTCACAAAGCTCGCATTCTCATCGCTTTGACAAAATCTGTCTGAGCAATACGCTTTGTCATAGCAAATGTTTTGCTTTTTATCTTATTTTCAGTTGCAAACTTTGGTCGTTTATCTCCAAGCATATATTAATAAACATGAAAAATAGCGCCTTGTAAGTTTGTCATTAGCTGCGCGTTATTCAGCCGGCGCGGCGTGACATGTGACAGATAACTCGCGTGCCACCGAGTGGTATGATCGGAGCTGTCGAGTGCAGCCGGAATGATGTCCCGTCTGTTGGCACCGGACGAGTGCATTCCGCACGTCCGACGCGTCCACCTGGCCGTGGGCGGGCCACCATCCCAACAACGCTTTGATGTCCCCACACGAAAAAACAACAACAACCCGACACTTTGAAACTCAATTAACCCACATAATTTACTTTTCGGTCTCAAATCAAACTCAATTATTATCATCTTTGTGAAACTTTCGTCGTAAAATTTATTTCCTGTTATTTTATTGTCCACTAAATGGCCGCAGCGATATATCGCGGGTGTTATTTCAGAATAAAATAAAATAACTTTATTGCCGCTTATTAATCGCGTCGTAAACGAATAACATTCGTCAGTTCCTAAATTAAACTTTACCGTCATCGTCATTATAGAGTTATATTTCAGGAGATCTTAATTGACTTCAAGCCAAACATTAATAAAAAATGTAAACTTGAGGTTTTAGATCCTTTACAATTTGTAGGTGTATGCGGAGGTTAAGTCGAAGTTAATTAATTTACGGCGAGCGAGGTGAGCTCGATTAGCGGAATAAATTGGGCTTGCGGCGGGCGCAATCCCCGGCGCAGTAAACACCGCCGACAACAAAGGCAACTCGGCAATCGCCCCCTCTGCGCGAAAGGCGAGCTTAATGCTAACTCATTATTTATTCACATCTATAACGAGATTGTCGGTGCCCCCGTCCGTCCCCGTGCGCGCTCCACAGCCGCTTATTTGTCTCGCCACTCGCTCCCGTCGCCATATTTACTCTCACTCGCTCTTTTTGCTCGCTTAATTCTCTTTTTGTGACGGAGTTATAAAGCTATTACGTTTTCCTTTTACATTTTCTCCCTCTAAAATTGCCGACGACTCCTTGCAACATAGAGCGCTTCTCGATGCCGCAGTAATATGGCTATCGAAATGTTTTCTCTTGTCGAACGTCTGTTGTGTTTACAACCTCTGCTTACGGATTCTACTTTATGTTGTCGTGTGATCCTAAATTTAGATTAGCCCAATGTATAGTAGAACATTATGGAAGACATAACGTCCTTTTTATTTTATGTTACTATTGCGCTGGTATTAATCTTGTCTCCAAACGCAAGTATATTTATTGTCTTAACTGGGACAACAACCATGAAGCTTAAATCATTGGCGTTAAAATATTGTGAAGTATCAATTACAGCACATATATCAATAAACTTTATTGTAAGTTGATACTAACAATCTGATAGTTCTGCAACGTCGGGCACGTCGACCGGAAACAATGTTACACTTGAGAATTTTATTTGAAAGATATGAAAAGCGGCAGAGCACTCACAAACGGCTAGATAATGCCGACAGATACTCGGAGCAGTCGTTGAAAATTTTATGTCGCCTCTCACTGAATCGTCAAATGCACCTCCCTGCACCCGCGGCCCCCTTCCGCCGCTATACTTACGTTATAAAATCATGCCTTCCATTTAATTTCCAGTTTCCACCCTAATTACACGATTTGTGAAACTAAGTTTGCTCAGTATTCAGTTATCAATTCAAGTATTTAAGAAATTAGTAACAGAATTTGAAAAGAGCAGATCGATCTTCTGTTTAGTACAGACAAGTGCACAAATATGGGTGTAGACAGCTTACTTAAAAATATGTCCCATAGTTCTTAATTCGCTGACATAAGAGCTATTTTGCACGCATATTTTTACACTTGACTGTACATCTTTAAATACTGTTTTTTTACATAAACGAAAATCTCTAATCATGCGTGAGATAAAAACAAACGTTTGCCGATTTCTATGCTTTGCAATTAAAAACAAAAATAAGAACTACCATGTGTGAAATAAGGAAATGTTCATTTAGGTACGTTTTGTTAATTAGTTTTAGCATTTTGGAAAAAGTAGACTTTTCCAATGAGCCGCAGCAGTAATTAAAAACCGGAGAAGTGCGAATCGGACTCGCCCACGGAGGTTTCGGTACAAATTTAACTTTATTATTATTATTAACAAATGTAAAGTTTTGTGTTTTGTTTCCTGTACTTGTAGTTTAAGACGATAATAACTTGCCAAATTTCATAGTTCTAGATCAACACGTATTTTTGTGTCATAAATGGCCACAGGTATCTTTTTTTTACGTTAACTTAGAACTTTGATTTTTTTACAGCTTCAAGGGACTGTAGACCTGATTATATGGTTTTAATTTCAACTCGATACCTCCACGCGTTCCCGAGATAAAGGGTCTTGACAGACAGACAGACGGACAGACAACATAGTGATCCTTTAAGGGTTCCGTTTTTTAACCCTAAAAAGAAGTTGTCTATTTTGTCTTACTTGTGCAAAACAAAGCATTTTATTTATCTTACAAAACAATAAGAAAGCTAAAAAGCCAAATGTTTAGTATACATAAAAATATGTGGAGTTTTCGCCTACAGGGGAGTGGGTGGGATGATACAGGGGTTTTATTGTAGTCGGTACGATACGTTGTGCGAGATTACTCCAGCTTTAGAGAAATCCGTAGCAGCGGGTATTCCCTTTGTACTGTTGACGCTTCACCGTTTTTCCGCCCTCGCTCGTTTCTTTACCACAAATACCAATTGCAACTCCTTTACGAATGACACTACACTACACGACCACTTGAAAACTACTTCGCAGTCCCGCTCTTAATTCGATATCTGACCGCGTTAAACATTTATAGCTACCAGAGCACTTATCGTGCTAATCTAATTGACTGCTTGTTTCGAATAATTAATTCGTAGTAATGTTTTTATTGCATTGCTAAGTTGTCTTTGTACGAAGTAGGAAATCTCCAAAGCATTCATAACTTGGCCTAGTCTTGATTGGTATTTGGCACGACACGCCGCCACACATCACATTGTCAAGATTCACCCGTGTCATCTAAATAAACACAACTTATACCTGTGTCGAATATATTCACACGCGGAGCTTCAGCTTATCCTCATTGCAATTCTAAGTATGAGGCTGCCATTGCCGATCTCTGAATATGTTTGTATGACATGTGCGGCCCCGATTGACATCGCCCCGTCTTTTTTTTTTCAAGTATCGACCCACCTTTTAAGTATATACCTATAAGTTTTATTTTTATTTTTCGGTACAATAATAGTAGATTGTGTCACAAGGGAGCAAAATGACATATTTACGGCAAGAGAGTACATTGAATCCTAAACGAAGGATTCTATAATAGAATCCCGAGAGTAGCGAGTACTACGCCCAAGATGGAAATAATTTTGCTACCATGTGACACATACTGCTTTTCACATCACCTATGAGTAATTATGATGTTTAAAAATATTATTTAAGCTAAAAAATAATGTGCAAAAAAATTAAAAATAGTGTCCTAGAAGAGAAAAGTGTTACTTTGATCCCTCCTAGCAGGGAAGAAAAGTGCCACTTTGATCCCTCCTAGCAGGGCAGAATAAGCCCTTCTTTGAATTGGTGATGTGAAAAGTAATTATCTTTGCCCAAAATATTTGATATTTTTCTACGGTATTAGTTGGTGGTTCTGGACTTTGTTGGGCAACAAACACTAATAGTGATATAATTATTTTCTTTAAATATTGCCATTAATATTTGACAGTGTAGTGATTCGAATAAAATGACACGAAGAAATGACCATATTCTTCATGTCATTCTTACTGATAGTGTCTGGACCGCTGGTGCTTCTGCTTACTCATATAACGTGGCGTATGAAAGTAAAAGTAACACCAGATAATGAAAACAAACGATAATAAATAAAAGATTTCAACCAACCCAAAAAAAATCTGACGTTAAATGTTACTAGGATTGTCGTTCCTAAATAAAATCCCCTTAAATGTGAGCGATACAAAAACGCAATTCAACAATACGTTCACCGCAAATTGAATAGGGCTCGAAATAAATCCCACAGTCGCTGTCTGACTCCCAATACTGTGTACGCATTTCACCCCTGTTTGCCGTTGTTGGCGATTCATGCGGGAAAACGCACCTGTAGAACGAGAAAAGTTATATTAGCTGTCTCAACAACAAAAAGTTTTAATCAAACTTATAACGAAAACATTAGTTACGCTGTATTAAATACTACACGGCCTTAGGGATAAAACTTAGCTCGAAACAACAAGAGTCGAATCACTGCTAAATACCTAGCCGCGATCATTATCGGGGGAGCCATTTTCTCTCCCTCATTAGAGATCGAGGCCCCGAGGGTCGAGCGCCGTAAACCAGCACTTGAGTGTATCGTAAGTGTTAATTACTTTTGTCACTCCACAGGCAGCTGTTAACAAATCTCAACGTTACATAACTCCACCGCGGAATACTGTAATTTACATGGCCTGACGCAACATTGTTTGGATAATAAATTATTATGCCTTGAAGCGTTCTTAACGGGCGGCTAAATCGATAAGCGTCGTTTTTATTGCATCATTAACAAGCTGCGAGGGGCGAAACGATTTCAATCTGGTAATCAACGCCGGGAGCTGCCGCTACGAGGGCCTCAGACCTAATTCTAGCCTGACTACCTCACTTCCCAACCTCGTCGGTAATGGTGACACGAATTAACCCATCAAAGAGTTTACCTTGTATTGAATATAATTTAAACTTAAATTGTACGAGTTTTAATTTATTGAAATTTAGAATAATGTTAACAAGCGTAACAACCAAATTATCGGTAATTTATTATACCTGTGCGTGTTTATGCATGTTTACTGACCAGCAAAGAGCCGACAAAAGTATGATTGATTCGTTATTGCACGCTCACTGCACAAAACAATTCTACATTTTCATTCACACGTGCAAAATGTATAAAATCTGATATGGAAATACAGCTAAAGGTTTAAAAAAATACGAACCTGTTTTTATTTCGTTCAAAAGTAGGAAAAAATAAACAGCCCTGCTGTCGCTCGCTAGCGAATTTCCGGCACTCGCCATCCGGGAATTTCAATTTTACGAAATATAAACTATCGTCGTTTGTTATTTTATTTTCGATTTATTAAAGTTTTCATGCAAGTTGAATCATTCAGATAAAACATCAAACAACTAATTGAGTTTGTTGTTATGGCGTCAAGGAAGTGTTGTAGTAAATAAAGTTGAACGTTTTATTATTTAAGCCGCATCTATCTGGCTACGTTTTTATTTTGTTGTAATATAAGTTTTTGAATACATTTTATTATGGCTGTATTTCTTTAATACAGTCGTAATTCGTAGTAAGACAATAAACAGAGAAGTCGGTCTTAAAATTATATTATCTTAAACATTTGCTCAAGGAGCATTGTTTGTGATTGATACATACTATACTATAACAAATTAGTGGTCACGAATCTAAGCATTTGATTATGAAGTAACGCTTAAACCAACAATTAGTTTATTACTTCTAGCGACCCGACCAGGCTTCGCACTGGTAGTTGAACCAATTTCCCCAAACACCTTAACAAATTATACACCTAAATTATTATTCACCGCATGAAAATCCGTTCAGTAGTTTTTAAGTTTATCGAGAACATACATACAGACAGACGCTGCGGGGGACTTTGTTTTATAATATGTATTGATTTCCCCTCCGTCAGTTTTAATTACCCTTTTGGCAGGATTTAATTTCATCAGTTCAGCAAATCGGCAATTATATTTGCATTTTCAACTGAACCTGTGCTAAACTAGTTACTTACTTTTAGAAATTAACTGTGATGCCAAATTTTGAATACCTAAAGTAAAGGTTGTGTATTGTGTTGTAGTCTGAAGTTTCGTTGGCAATTGCAATTACAAAGTTTAAAAAAATGGCAAGGGGTAGTCGGTAAGTAGTATGACAAAAGGTATACATTTAATGACATAAGAACAGACCAGACTACCATACTCAATTAGACTCCATTAGTCGAGCATACACAGTAATAATACATGCGTTTCATTAAATTCTAAGTCGAAAGGGTCTCTACGGGTTGGTTTAATTCGTGTGGGATTTTTTAAAGTTCATTATCAATTTTAGGAGTTGCAACAATCCAACAATGATATTTTCAATATAATTTACATTAAATTGATAGACATTAAAAACCAATTAAGGCATATGCTTATAATTAATTATTCCATTAAAACCCTTTAACGATAAAGTCGTTGATGATAAAAGGTAACTATGTATTACGAAGCTGTTAACACATTCACTGCCAACGTTTTCGAAGCGCTACGCTCGTAGCCGATTCCAGCGTTTTCCCGCTTTGTAGAGGAAACGAACAGTGAACCCGCCGAGCGGATTCCCGGCACTCACTGTGTTAATATAGCTGTTACTTAAGACAAATTAAAATTGATTAATATACAGGTGTTGTCTGTACTTCGAGGCAGTGTGCTCCATTTGCAAGGAATAAAAACCATGTGATTCGTCTTTCCTTAAGCTTTGATTACCCAGCTGTTGGCTGTGGGCGCATTAATTGTGTTTAATTTATTTTATTAAGAAAGCAAACACTCGCACAATCAAAAATAATAAGCACCATTTTACAATAAGAACGGACAATAAAGCGCTGTTTACGCCCAGTTTACAACTTCTGTGAACGTTCTAATGTCGTATTCGTAGCAACATCTGCGCAAATTTCAAATAGATAACCAGACGACGTGCAAATAAATTATATATAATTCTTCGTAATAACATAAATGTTCGAGTTAACACTAGCACATTCAGAGAATTATTTTACTTCTCTCGTAACGTTTTTATGACATATTAAAGGCAATATTAGGTATTTCAACGAAAACTTCGATTTTAACGTTAGCTATGGACTGGTTCATTCTTAAATATAAACTAAATGAAAATATTTTTCTTATAATTTATATTAATAATTTTGTAGATAGGTATTTATTATGTTACAAATAGAAATACGACTGATTAATGATTATAATTTAAATGTAAAAATAACAACCAAACTGTCATATCATAAAACATTACCAGTCAAGTTGACACTAGCATTTACAAAGCCAAATTAAAGCCTTAATAGCTGAACAAGGAATTTGCCGTGTAGTTAAAACATTTGCTCGTTGTAATTACCGTTAATTAATAATGACTTAATAGCCAGCTCGAGTGGCAGGCGTGCCAGGGTTGAATTACCAGCAGACTGCGGGAAATCCGCTATCAATCTTCTACTTACTTATGCGGTTAATTATTTTTAACTGGTACTAATTCACGGTGCGAATTAAATAAATCTACTTTCGACAATTGATGATAAAGTGAAAATAATTGACAACATGATTGGTCAATTTAGGAATTAGTTGAAGGTTTATACCTACGTGAATGTTTACGTCTTACTAGCTTTTACTACGTATACGTGTTTAGGAACTAGAATATAATATCCCGTTTTTTCCATGTGAATAAGACAGTTATATTAATATAAAATTTAACTTTAGTGTATATTATCAAGTCGACTAGTGATACTATCAATTTGAAAGTATATAGAAGCATTAGCATACATAATAACGTTGACACTACGGTATTTCAATAAAAAAGACAATACCATTGCTTTCATAGCCAACGACAAAATAAATATGGAACGTAAATTTTTATTCAAGTGGTTTCTTTTATCGGCATGTAGGTGGGTATTAGCTTCCGAAAGCCGTTTACATGTGTAGTGTGAAATGCTCAGCGCGGAGGCAGTTTGTAGGGCGGGCGGACGCGTGCGCGCGAGCGTGGGGAGGGGAGCGGCCGCCGACCGGCCTCGCGGCCCGCCGCACTCTCGTCCCGGCCGCCGGCCTGACTATATGTCCAACCTACACACGAACATTTCTTTGTCTCCGATAGTATCGCGACTCGTCTTTATTTTTATTCCACATCGGATCACCTCGCATCGAACACTCGCCATTGGATTGCAGTGCGCACGGATTGCAGTGTTTTTTTCTTTGAGTTCATCTTTTATAACTTTGTTTTGATAAGTGATGTGAAATAAAGTTTAGTGTAGTTGCAAACTTATAAAAGTGTTCCTAAGGTGAATTTAGCTTTAGCTATTGGTTTTGCACAAAATAATGAAATAAAGTGTTACCGTTTTTTATTGATGTTGTTCGGTAATTACAAAAGTGCAGTGAACATTATTGCACATTAGCTGTCGTAACAGTAGCCATAGTGAGGATCAAAGATTCACCTAAAAGCAATGTTGAAAGTGGTAGCAAGAAAGAAAGCAAGAAAAAGACTGGTAGAAAGAAAGCAGACCGCAACAGCGGAGCGGTGACAGGAGTGAAAAAAGAGAAGGCGACACCAGTCTTCTCCATAACGGAAAAGGAGGGAAAAGAGATCTCGGCGGTTAAGGATGTTACTAAACATCAGGTATCAGCTTTAAGCTGTATTGAAAAAATATTTTTTATGCTAATTTGTACGTACCTAATTGTTTGAATGAGTTAATCTATAATAGGGATGCTGCCTGTATTTTTTTGAAACTATTTCTATTTAATAAATCGGATTGAACTAAAAAAATAGGTGACTTGACCGTGACGTCACTGTTCTGTTTTCATGTAAATTCCGTAGTGGCTAATCGTTTTGACAGTTCGAAAAAAGAAACTGTGTGGCTACCACCAGTTTGGCACTGACATAAACGCTATCGAGAACGTAACTTACTTTCTATTCATCTCGCTCGTACTCGCATATTAGTGCGGGCGAGATGAATAGAAAGTAAATTACGTAGACGATAGCGTATGTGTCAGTTTTGACACTGTCAGTGACTCATGGTACGGGCTCTGATTTTACTAGCAGGCAAGTAACCTATTATATTGTAACGGCTAATACCACGAGGTAATTGGTTGCAATTGATTATCCAGCTACAAACGTGTGGTTTTTCCCATACAAAATATGAGATATATGTATGCCTGACTATTACAATATTTACAATTTATGCGCTCTGCGTCTGCTCTGTCACTATCAATGGTCACTTTTATGAGTAAAATATACTACGATATTATTTTTTTTGAATGTAGGTCATGCAGGAAAACACTATGTCACCGTCAATCATTGTCGTTTTCATTATACCTTGAAATTGAATTATGGTAATTATACTTTTTATACAGAAACAATTTACACAGATTAATAGATCATCAGTACATTCATTACCTACTAACGATAACAATAAGCCTTATTGTGTTTGTTAACCGTAATTACGCGCCTTGTTTTAAATATTTTAATCATAAGCTATTTAGTTCTTTCATGGTAAACACTCATTTGCATAACAGAGAATGCCTCATTTGACAAAAAAAGGTGAAAATCCGCCATCAGATCCCAGGCAGGTATTACACTTATTCACATTGAAAAAACTAATAGAATCGTTATTGCCGTTAGTCACGACACATTCGAAACGCAAACGCGCGTAGTTCTGAGCTATTATACTACGATACCGGCTGAATGTTTATAGCGGAGTAACACCGATACCTGTACTCGAATCAACGAGGGGCCGAGCTGCTACATTCGTTTTATCATTCATGAACAATGTAAGACTATTTCCAGATACATTTGTAATTAATAACATTTACATTTCAGTTATATTCATTTCATATTTTAAGTGGACACTCCCTAAGATTTAGTAAAGAAAATCATTAAACTTGATATTTTTTTTAAATTACTTAATATTTGGTACTTGTATACGCTTTACACGTGATAAAAATGCTTGTTAAGTAATCGTATGATTTTATTAAAACTTCATTTTTTTATAAACTACAACAGAATGACTAATTAAAAGAATTCACACGCCTTATTTCTATTCTTTGGGCTAAAGAAAACATTTATAAATGAAAAATCAGAGTAATATCATCATCTCAGGTTATAATTTAAAATACTGAGAGATTAGTTTGATTAATACCAACCACTCCTTAACTACAAAGTATAAGTGTGTTATTGCCGTTCCAAACTTTAACCGTCGTTTTCTCCGTTGTCGCTTTTTCACTCGTACTAATTTAAAGTTAAAATAAAAAAGACTATTACACATAGAGACTGCATTCTTTCATCAATAGATAGCTTGTGTTGTAGTTTTAAGGAACTCCATATCGACCAAGTAGGACCTTCGCCAAAATAATGACACAATTTATTACTTCGAATGATCTGATTTTGATATGATGATTATTCACATTTATAATATGCTAATTATTATTTAATTATTTATTAATGCTTAATTGTTGTTAAACTATCAATTACCAGACCATTGCTAAGCTAAGGTCGTAGCGCTACGCCGTAACCGATAACATGGATTTCCCGGCATGTAGCGAAAATGCTTCGTAGAGGCGTTAAGGGGCCCACCCATTACCAGTCCGCCGGACGATATCAGCCTGTCTGTTAGAACAAAAATTTGACAGTTCGGAACAACTGACAGGCCGATATCGTCCGGCGGACTGATAGTCAGTGGGCACCTTAACGGCAAATACGGCAATGTGTCGTTGTTAGCGCTGAATGGGTTTATTATTTTTAGGAGGTCTTTTCTTGCCTTCTCTTTTCAGATAGCGGAGAAAACTGGTCTCCATACTAATGGGACTCGCATCTGTTAAAATTAAAAATCAGTCGATATCTTTCTTTTTCTGCGATAGAAAAAAACTTATATTACTATATCACAGTATAATTTAATGTAAAATTTGACGCGAATATAGTCAATTTCAGGGTCATTATTTTTAAATGAGGTATTTACAGAGGTTAAAAACCTTGAATCGTGTACATTCACTAGTGTTTGTTCAATTTCATATAAGATATGGAGGGATAATTTCAACTACTAAAAAGTCGAAATTAGCCGACATCTCAATATTAGTGGGGTAATTTAAACTATCACCAAAATACTATTAAAACATAAACTACATTAGATTAAGTGACATATTAACATAAAATAGGCTATAAATAAGCGACTCACCTTTGAAAAATTTATAAAAGCACATTAGAAACCACCATTTTTATAGATTATTTGAGGAGTCAACTCAACTAATCTATAAAACTCCGCGTAAATCAGAGAGTATTCGGTCTATCAAAGCCATCTTTGGTGAAATTATGAACAAGCCTTTCCACTATCAGGACAAAGGGGACACTGGAGTTAATAATGTAAAACATGGAAGGTATTTCGATTAGTTGAAAATTTCAACTAATCAAAATATCTTCCATGTTTTACATTATTCACGTACCGGCTCGGTGCAAGGCGCATTTTAATGCAGCGTTTTATCACCACGTTTTATAGATAACGTAAATTATATCATGATGTGGTAATTGTTTCCTTTATGCACTCGTAAACTGCGCGATAGATTTTGTTCCTCGATAAAGTTGTTGGTAGCCTGTTTCTTTTCAGAAACAACGACATATTTTATTTTTGGTGTCCTTGTTTTAGTGGCATTTTTTAATACTACGTCGGTGGCAAACCACCCTCTTCAAATCTATGGTATATTATGATGCTCACTGCTACTTTTCCAAATGGATAGGTATATTTTTGGATGCATGAACAACGTGGAGTTGGAGGTTTATCTATTTAAGTCAGACAAATAATGTCATTTACTTGCCCTAAATTTGTTTTTACAATCGTAATACCTATCCTAATAAAAATCGCTTACCTAGTCGTTTCCTTGTAATTGAATAAATATACTAGCATAAATAAGCACCATTTATGTGTAGTTAATATAATTTATCAATTAACCATCAGTAATAAAACCCACTTAAATCTTGCCCTACAGAATGGTTGCTACCTATATTTCCGTAATGCTAGGGTATGGGGATCGCCCAGTACGAGCGAGCGCTTGCAATTATCAGCGATTACACGACCCACAATCATCACAATTGTAGCTCATAACCTATTTATTTAAGAACGTTTTTTATAAAAGTATGCATTTATTGGAAATGAATCATTCGATAAACACACATTGGAAGAATTTCACAAATTTGGTTCAACTACATCGAAACCAGTTTTTTGCAATACAAGTCACACCCTCCTTTCCTTTTGGGGACAGAAGAGACAAGTCGTGTTTTTTGTTGATGGTAATAGCTTATGTAATTAAGTATGGAGGACTTAAGAAATCTCCAAAAATCCTAACTATCAGCCTAAATATTCTCACAGCTCTAAGATCCTTAATCGGTCGAAAAGTTTAGTACATATATAAGGAAATTGGAGCAAGATGATTTTCAGTAGTTAATTCAGCCTTTACCACGTGCGTCCCAATTTTATTTTCCCAGGGGCTTGTCGCGTGCGACCTTATTTAAATGGTTGTCTCAATGTCTAAGTAGTCATCGCCACGCATGCACTATAACGCCATTTCCTCTGTATCTCCTTGGCATGTATTACATCTCTTATTTTGCAATCGTCACGTACGGATAGTTAAGTTTATCAAACTGCCTGCCTGCTTGGTACGCAACGCTTCTTACTATGCATGAACAGTCGACCAAATTCTGTATACGGCTTGAATTCGGGTCATGAACATTCAATCCTGCATTACATTATTCATGTGTTATTACTTTATCTTAAGGCTCTCAAAATTTTACTTTTATGCGAAATATACACTTCTGAATTTCTTAATGTAGTGGTATAAATAAGCCTTAACAGAGGTCATGCATTTACATTTTACAAATATCC
Organism: Cydia strobilella; assembly: GCF_947568885.1. NCBI lineage: Eukaryota > Metazoa > Arthropoda > Insecta > Lepidoptera > Tortricidae > Cydia > Cydia strobilella. The sequence continues at coordinate 9,064,455 of NC_086052.1, forward strand.
AATTATGGGCAGGAAAAAGAGTATGAAGCAGATAGGTAATATAGACGAATAATATACAATGTATTCATGAGACATTCCTTGTTTACATGAATAAATCTAGCTAGACGTCGTAATATTTGTCAAAGTATTGTTTAATACAGCACTTGAACAAACATTTGCCATCAACATTTCATTGATTTATTTGTTTTCCTTATTTCGTTAGTTACTCGACAAACGAAATGTGAGGAAAGCAAACAGACCGAAAGCCAAATGCAGTAGTAGACAATAAGTTACTGTAGCATTGTGAATTATTCATAGGGCAAGGCGAGCTCATTGTACACGTTACGAATGGAGTTTTTCTCTTTTTGTGCTATTCCTTTGAAATCTTCGCGGGCCGGACGCGCACGGTTATGTCGGCCGCTATTGCCATTTATCTAGTCATCATGTGTTCTCTATTGGTGTTGAGAACACCTTTTATTTTGAAGTACTACATTATTTTCACGATGTCATATGATATTTGTAATTACGGAGGGGTAATAAATTTGAAGAAAGTCGTGTGCAGGGAATAATTTTCCCCTCTGCTTAGCAACTTAGATAAATTTTCTCATCAAGCATCTATATATATCTATACAAAGATTTCATGTGTCATATAAGGGTATTACACTGTACTTAAAATAAATTATTTTACACTATGCATGAAATAAAGCACCAGATAATTCAAAATATTTAGATCAATACGGTTTCACACACTATCATTTAGTACTATTTTTATAATTGTGAGTGAAACCGTATTGAAATATGTCTCACGATAGTTAAATTTTCACCAGATAATTATTAGAAAAACATAGATAGCAGTTATTTTTAAACACAATCTCTATTTAATCTATTGGATTGAAGTAAATAAGTAGGTGAGTTGACCGTGACGTCATTGTGTAATGCTTCAATAAATTCCATATTAGCAAATCATTTTGACAGTTCTAAAAAAGAAACTGATTTGACTAGTAGGAGAATACCCTATTGTCATAAAGAAAATATGTAATAGAGATAAACCAAGAAAAGTCTGCAGAGATTTTGACAGCACACGCAGTGCCAGTGTTATTTATACGTCATAATTTCATAGAAGTTTGACGTTTAAAATAACACCTGCACTGCGTGTGCTGTCAAAATCTCTGCAGACTTTTCTTGGTTTAACTCTAGTATCAGTAGGTCATTGACAAAATAATGCTACTTTCTAAGCAAATTTGGAGTTAAATCCCCATTTAAACGGTTCCAGAACTTACATGCAAATCATGCAATATTCAAAACATTGCTAAATTACAGTGTACAATGAATTCAGTGGATAAACCGCAATGTAATACAAACGTAGTCCTCATTTTCCTCTCTGGATATTGACATAATGGAAAATATTTTTACATAATTTGATGTAGGTATATTAATACCCGAGGTTTTCATCGATTTTTGACAAGTTTTAAATTGTATCTCCTACTTTTGCACTACAGATATAATTATAAGACAAACGGCTATCGGTTCTTCAATCTTTTGCCTCCATTTTGTCTACCGGATTTTGAAAGAAAATACATTTTTTTATGATCTTTTTAAGCGTTGTCTAAAAAACACTTTTTTTTTCGTATCTAGATTGCTGTGAAAGATCTTACATATACGAAATCTACATATTTGTGTTCATCTTTGACGTCTCTAAAAACCGGCCAGGCTCGGTGGGAGTCGGACTCGCGCACCGAGGGTTCCGTACTTTTTAGTATTTGTTGTTATAGCGGCAACAGAAAATACATCATCTGTAAATATTTCTACTGTCTAGCTATCACGGTTCATGAGATACAGCCTGGTGACAGACAAACAGACGGACAGCGGAGTCTTAGTAATAGAGTCCCGTTTTTACCCTTTGGGTACGGAACCCTAAAAACGTGTTAGAGGTTTTAATTTTAATCTAATTAACACAAAAGTTATGGCCAGAAAACCAGTTTTTAAAGTTTTTTGGCCTAAAATTGATCCACTTTTGAAGTAAATATGGGATACTATATTGCTTAAAGCTGTTGCTGTTAATATGATAACTTGATAAGCTACAAAAACATTAGAAGACTAAGGGATTCAGATAGAAGGTCATTGGGGCGTGGGGATCCCCTTAACCATAGCTATGTTAGCCATCGATTTTTTGATTATTGTAAAAATTAGGAGCGAGAAACAGATTTCATACAAACTTTTAAATGCTCCTAACTCTTATAAATAAGAAATAAAATCAAACGTAGGAAGATAGATGTGGTTGATGTACAACAAATTGTGTCAAAATATTTTCAATAATGTTAATATCCAGAGAGGAAACTGAGAACTACGTTTGTATGAAAAGGCGAGTTCGCGCGGGTCCTCCACTTTCGTCTTAAATAGCAAAACAGTTGTACGAGCGGTCACTCACAGTCGTAGGGTACTTAAAAGCTTACCTGACTAAGAAGCCGGTAACTTTTCTCGAGTTTACAACTAGTTATTAATACTTTCCTCGAGAAAGTTTTATTCAAATTGATTAAACGTTGAACGGGAAACCTCGTAACGTAAAAAAGAAAAGTCACAGCCGACGATCGCGTTGCGAACCGCTGTTTGAAATTTGCTGCGAGACGGAATTCTCCTTGAATTTCAAGTTCTATCCTATTAAAAGTTTGTCAAAGTATTAGAAATTCGAACGAGGGGCGAGCGAGAAGCTATCACGCCATTTTTCCGGCTCTCCCTTCGGAGAGCGACGGGAGGCGAGCAAAACGGCCCCCCGGGCTGGGATCGCAAGATTATGTTTCGCTATCTGTTTTGAATTCGTAATTTTGAATATAATTAATTCAGAAATTCCAACGTTTAATTTATTTTTAAACTTTTCGTAGCTATCTACAATAAAAGCCAACAAATAATTTTCGCCCAAGCTACCCATTAAACTCGTGTTTTTACAAATGAGCTTTCAAATTTATTTTCAGAAAATAAACTGTCTCCACAGCGAGACAATTTTCAATGTTCGGGTCGTGTTAATATTTTTTATTTTGACATCGTTGACTAATGCTGTCGTTTATTTTTATTGCTGGTTTATTTTAGTGGCGTTTGTTTCTGGTCGGTGGTTCGCTATAATTGCTCGTCGACGCATCAGTCATCGCGCTAATACCTCGGTGGATGTCTATTTTAACCTGAGACGGTTTGACAGGCCGCCAACGCGGCGTGCCACCGCCACAACACCAGTGCGGCACCTTTGAATATCTTATTGCGCCGGACGCAGCGCTCGCGCGCCGCCGGCACGCGCGGCCCATACTTGATTTATCACTCCATTGTTGCGGATCGTCGACCCACCCTCTCCGGATAAGGCTAAACATTCAATTGCCGGAATGCTCCTGAAAAGATTTTGTTCCCTTCAAATGATCGATTGACTACTTTACCTACATTACATTTAGCTCGTTCCGCCCGTAATCCGGCGACGCCTATTTGGAAATACTTTTATTTGTTTAATGCGTAAAAATTTTGCCTACATTTATAAAGACTGCTGTGTGAAGAACCTTTTGGTAGTTTTATAAGGACGCGTGGATTTTCTGCATTTCGATCTTTGACCCCACGCCACGCTATAAATGACAAAATCAATGTCTGATCACTCCGTATAGAATTTCCTCAAAACGTGACACGCTTTCATTGCTCTTGAGTTTAGTTTAATATGAATTTTGCCCTAAAATATTGCCACTTGTTTACCACCTGACATATAACTTAGACGCAAAATATCTAAATATGTATTATTTTTACGCCAGCGCATAACATTGTTTTTATTTGACCGCAGTAGGGAGAGAATCTGTTCGATAATAGCTAAAGTTGCGTTTAATGGTCCGCGAGCGAATTCCTTCTCGGAAAAAGGTCGCTCCGAACTTCAAAAGAAATTCTTTATTGAAACAATTCTTGCTCAAATACAGAGTTCAGTGTACCGCGAACATATTTTAGTAAACAGCTTAGCACTATTTTATGATGTCCCATTAGACGTGCTAACTTGATGTTTCAACACTTTCGACACACAGAATCTGCTAACTAGCGTTACGTTGTAATATTCAGTTTCTTCACCGCGTTGCTCAACGTTTAGAGCTTGTTCGCAAATAAAACGGCCATTGTTAAATCAGGTGTACGTACCTACTACCTAGGTAACAAAACAAAGCGGAGAAACACGGCTACTTAAATTACGCTGGTCGTAAATGGCCGCCCGGCGGTTACCTGACTAGTTTTATTGAGCCCTGCTCTGACTTGATCGTAAATATCCCCAAGTAATTACTTTCCATTCCCCCTTGAATTTGCAGTCTATCTTTTAAAACAAAACCCATAGTCTTCGCCTCTTTGAATGTACCTTTTATTCCCGTACTTCGTTGTTGTTTCCCTTTTATTTGGCGTTAATTAAACCACTCGTAAAAGGAAGTCGTCGATGTTAACATTTATTAACAGTACAATAAATTTCGATTTTTAAATTTGAACCTAATGACACACTCTTACTGAAGTTAAATTTGTTTTTCTCAAACATGCTGTGTAATATTGATATAACGTTCTTTATATTAGGCTGGGAAGTATCACGTCTCACGTCTCGGCTAGACGAGAGTGGCTTTTTTTTTAATTTCCATTTCGCATATATTTCTGACACACCTGACACAGCATCATGGCGTTCAGTCATAAAAAAACTATAACCAATATTTGCTTTTTGGTTCGGAACGACATTCGGCCAATACGACTATTAAAAAAAACAATAAACGATATTTGATATATTTTGCAGTTTTATTTGATAGAATTTCCAAAAAAAATCATAAATAAAACATTATTAACAAATTCCAATAATATTGAATTGCAAATTTATAGTTGGTCAAACCAAATTGGCAGTAAATAAGAACAAAAAAAAAACTATACTCATCCTTTTCTTTCGGGTGCTAGTACTAGTGTAAGATAAAGATAGTATGATTCTCTCTGTCTATGTTTGAAATAAGACAGTCCTTTGACAAACTATAATTACAAATACAGATTTAAAATATTTCATTTAAATATTAGCGGTAAAAATACACTCAAACACGCGTAGGTATTTTTTTTATCGTTTTGGAGGTAAAGTTGAACAATTTTCATTCTGTAGTTCTATTTTATTGAATTTATTGTGCGTTGTTGATTGTGTTATTTAATATGAGTTTCGACGAAAATATTAAATGAATACCTGTTAATTATATTTCATGTTTAAAGCAACGATGTATGTGAAGCATAATATCAACTTAAAAAGCTATGTAATCTTAGTTATGTGGCTAAAACTACAGTCAGACGGATGCAAGGCGAAAAAATTAAAGATACATAAATATATCTTGAATATTTGTGTAATAAATTGATAAACTACATGTGTAAAATATACGACACGTGTGATAAAGATACGTATAGGTGGTAGTTATATTTTGTGCCTCGTTTACTCTTAGTTTCTTTAGAAATAAAACTTTAATTTCGTGGAGATTTCTTTATTTATTTCATTGCATATATGTTTGAGAAAAGCACTATACATACATCGGCGTGGAAAGGGGTTGTCGGCCTCACAACTATCCGGCCTCACTACGTTCGGCCGTATATATGCATTCGGGCGGCAACCCCTTACTTCCCAGCCTCTGTAGTAATGTACTATTAACAATGAATAAAACCGTGATGCTAATGTGTATGATGCAAGATCTGTTAGTGATATTAACAAGTTGTTACTATTCAATCTCTGCTTGTAATTCCTATTAACATTGTTTTATGTGTCAGACGTGATTGTATTTGTCCATCGGGCACAAAAAAAAACACTGTGGGCGGCGATTGTTTTAGAGCAACAGACATAGGCGGAATACTAATATCCACTCACGCGCTGCTCGGTGTCTGCATACAAACCAGGCCATCATGTATTACTGAGTGTTCGAGCATTAACTCAAGAGGACCAACATAACTGAAACCTCTAGATCAATCTAGAAATTAAGCGTTATCGGAGACCAAGAGGCCATAATTGTATTGGTTCGCCTAATACTTGCTCGCATTCTATAGGCTGTGGGAATAACAGACCAGCATCGTTGCCCCGACTATATGTATGATGCGACCAGTGCTAAATTTTAGCTTTCACTCGAACGTAGGCTGTGTTGAAATACTGTTTAAGAAACACTTTCTACCGTCCGTACCTTGACTCATCTGTGTTTCTTTTGTTACAGGCGAGCCCAGACAATAGTAGAAATGTCTCACCACGATATCATGATGCGTCAATGGAAGATGTGAGTATATATTATACGCATTATTTGCAATTTCGATACCAGCCCTGTATTTAGAAATAGTTGGAAAAAAACATTTACAGTACATATGGTGCTACTTTCTCGCACTAGTGCGTAAAAGAGCACTTTTCGTGCACATGTCAAAAGTTTAAAGGGCCATATGTACTGTAAAACGTTGTACAATACACGTGCGAATAGGTAATTCGCAACTCGTGTCGATTTAAAACACTCCCTGAGGTCGTGTTTTAATTTATCGCCACTCGTTTCGAATTTCCTCTTTTCCGCACTTGTATCGTAAATAACTATTGTTTATGACATAATAAAACACATTATACGTAACTTGAAAATGACTTCAGTATGGTGATAGCTAGCCTGCTAGCTAGCACTTATCTCGTTACAAGTGCTTGTGGCAAGCTTGAAGATAATTATGATTACCCTAATACTTTTCAGGTATCGGACGCTGGCTCTCTGTTCCGGGTAACGGGCGCGGGCGGTGTCGCGGGCGCGGCAGGGGCGGGCGGCGGCGCCAAGAACGAGCTGGTCGCGCGCGGCGGCAGCGGCGGCGCACTCGCGCTGTCGCGGGCGCCCGTCGGCGGCAGCGCCAGCCCCGCGCCCGCGCCGCTGCCGCAACCCGCTCCCTCGCCCGCGCCCGCCGCCCTGCCGCCGCCCGCGCTTCCGCCGCCACACCGGCCCAACGGCGCGCACATCCCCGCCCTCGACGGCCACGCCGCCACGCAGATCCCCGCGCGACCCGTGGGCGCCGCCGGGCCTGACACCCCCGAGCGACCCGCGAGCAACAACAAGCTCCAACCGGGCGCGCGAGCCGCCGCCGACAGCCCTACGCCGGCGCCACCGGCTCCGCCGGCGCCCTCGCCGCTCTTCCCCTCACACACTGCCTATCAGGCGCACGCGGCGCCTGCGCTGCCTGACTTCCGGCACACCAACCACGAGACGCGGACCGAGCCCGTCGACCCGCCCGCCGCGCCGCTGGACCTGCACGCGCACCACGCGCCGCACGCGCCGCGCCCGCCGCACCTGGCCCCGGCCGCTGCGCCGCCGCCGCATCCTAGTCTCCCGAGTCGCGTGTCGCACTCGCAGCCTCACCCCGTGATGCCGGGACATGACGTCCGGAACACCCCGGCCGCCGCCCCCACTCATCCCTCCGTTCCTATCTCGTTCCCGAGCCGAGTGAACGGCGTGGCGCCGCCGCCGCACTCGGTCGCGTCGTCCACGCCGAGCTGTCTTCCGAGTAGTCAACCCCTGGCCGCGCGGCCGCTCTCTCCGGCCGCGCCCGCCTCTCGCCCTTACCCCGCCCCGTCAATCGGGTCTAGTCATATAAACTCGAGTTTAAGTTCCAGTATTCACGGCCATTCGATACCGTTTCAGAGTCAATCAAGTTTACAAAAACATTCCGTACAATCGGTATATACGAGTCGGCCTCCCCATCTCGCTCCTTTCACCATGCCTAATCACGTGTCGTCGAATCATATTCAATCCTCAGTAGCCAGCCAACCGACTGTCACACCTTTAAGTCATCCCATAAACAGCCATTCCATTGTCAATCACGTGAATCACCTCCCCTCGAGTAATTCTAACTCTTTAGCGACGTCTACTCCGAATCACATTGGGCCTCCATTATCACTTCCTTCAACGACTGCCAGTTCTATATCAAGTTTTACACCAAATTTGAAGCATCCGAGTCTCAGTCTACCTCCTCACCCGGCTCCAATTATTCCTCCGGTGACGCTTCACCAGCCCCAACACAATCACGTGGACGCCTTGCCCGTGTCGAGCGGGGCGCCGACAGTCGTCACGACAAGCAGTCATTCCCTACCGCCAGTGATAGACTCGCGGCAACCTACGAGCGAAGCGCCAAGAAGCGAGGCGGTCGTGAGCTCGGCGCTCTCATCCAACGGGTTCCCGCCGCCGGCCGTGTACTCCGGGGCGACGTTCCCGCCGCTGTACGCGCCGTACGCCACGACGCTACAACACAGCCCGTATCTACCACCCGCTGCTGCGTCTCCTAGAAACTCAGCGGACACGGTTAGTTCTTTGATCAAGAAAAAACTTAATTTCAAGGCTTGCTCACGAAAAAAATAGCCCATAATCGATAATTCAGATTTCAAAATTTCAGACCGATAGACTGACTGACTGCCCTAAAAAACGTTGACTAATTTTTTTTTGGAATATGTTCCTTATTTACAGGTATTTTACAAAATGTCATTAGAAATTAAAACTACAATCATTTGACAGGAACAAAACGTATTTCTTCAAAATGTACTCTTTTGGCTTTGATATACAAACGCAAACGTTTATTAAAATGATCAACGATATGCACAGATTTGTTTGTTCTTAAATAAATATTCAAATTTCTATTCTTAACGTAAGCAATAGTAAGTAGTTGCTTCAAACAGCAATTTACATTATGTTACACAATGTTTTTTTAATCATTAATTTGTTATTATTTCCAGCGCACAAGTCTATCAGCGTCACCACTGGTTGCGCCAAAGACGCCCAAAGGCGTTCGACCGCATACGCCTGGCTCGACGGGCGCCGCCGGTTCGATACCTCCACACGCACCACACTCCTACTCGCCCAGAGGACACAGTCCCAACCGGGAACGGGAAAGCTTTAGGTATATTCTTTTACTTTTGGTTAATGAAATCTGCATCGTCATTTCCGTCCAAACGCCGTTGTATATAGTTACACACTCCAGGCCCGACGGGCGCCTCGCGCCTCATTCATACTTGCCTAGAAAACAATCCGAATTAAATTTTAAATTAAATACATATTTTCTTTGTCCGTATACTTACTATCAATTAACTTTCGTTAGGCGCAACTAAGACATAATTTTAAGACCTGTCTGGTTTGATTTCAGCAGCAACATCAGCAGTTTGTCGCGCAGCACGCCCGCGTCGGCGAGCAGCGCGCCGCTGGCGGCGACGATCGGCGCGCCCCTCCCCGCGCCTCTAGCGACACCGCTCGCGACCCCGCTCGCTACACCTCTCGCGGTCAGTGTTTTATATAAATATATCATCTAACAAAGAAGTTCGGATCACGACAAATACTCCAAGAGATCAAGACCGGCGCCAATTTGATAAAGATTCTTAAGTAAGTTTGCCAGGGCTCAAGGTGCGGAGTGTTAGATTAGAGTCGGCAACGCGCATGTAACACCTCTGGAGTTGCAGGCGTCCATAGGCTACGGAGACTGCTTACTATCAAGCGGGCCGTTCGTCACCGACGTAGTATTAAAAAAACGTAATAAAATCGATATCGTAGTATGTAAGTATTTGCAATTCAGCTTGGTGCTTGTTAACTTGTGACTAGTAAAATAACTCTGGAACTCCTAAGTGCGTAACAACACATGTTACGTTACTTAGTTGAAGTCCGAAATCAATTAACGCAAAACTACTATATCGTTATCGGGGCTTCATAGGCCTCTATGTTCTTTCTTTTGATACCGATCGCTAATGAGGTAGGGCTGACGTACCTCAGTTCAGTGTCCCATCTCTAATGTTGAATAAATCCCTGGTTGCAGGCGCCGCTAGCCCCGCTGAGCAGCCTGGGGGCGGGGGCGGGGGCTGGGGCGGGGGTGGGGATGGGGCCGCTGGCCGCGCCGACGCCGACGCCGGCGGCGCCGGGCGCGCACCTGCCGCACTCGCTGGCGCCCGTGCCCACCGTGCCCAGCATCAGCTCCAGCGCCAAGCCGCCCGCGCACTGGGGGGTCACGTGAGTACCTATATCAAAACCAATTACTAACATTATATATAACCATCGAGAACACACGTCAATAGTCAAATTACATACTTTCGGCCCGCGAAAAGAAAACGGAAGCCTGGCCGTGATTCTCGATTCAAAAAGTAATAACACCCGAAGATATAGATGGAACAATCAACTTTTTAATATTGTTATCCTGTCCTTTAATTTAGACAAAAGGGTAACCATCTGATGTCGTGTGGCGCTAGTACATTCTAAATACTTATTGCTGAAAGTCAGAAAAAAACTCATACTTGAAAACCATTCAATTCATCCACCGAATAAATTCATTCATTACCTCTACTTTTATTAAGTATGTAACGGTGGACGATTTGAGTGATTTGCCATGCATACAAACTTAAATGGTGTCAGTACGAAATGGTGTGCCATCAGCGGTAATAAATTAATAATGCAAGTACCGATTGGTTATTGTCTCGTGTGAATAATTAAAATGCATGTCGCTGGTAACTGTACATTCTGGTGGCAAGGAAAACGCTCTCGAAAAAAGACTGTCCGATCCGATCGCTACTCGGACGCTAGCACATACACTAAGATGTGATGTTGACAGCATTGTTAAGGTACGAGTTGGAACCCGTCACGTCGCTGTGTTATTAGACTCCGTCTGCAGAACATAGGCGCCTCATGCAGTTGGTTCCGAGCAAGAGTGAGAGAGGCAATACTGATCTGCAGTTGCGACTCGTCGCCAGATTCCAACTTGTACCTTTATTATCGTATTATAATGTACAGTGTAGTGATGGTGTGTGTTTCCAGCAGGGCGGAGCGCGGGTTCGCGCCGGCGCCGCCGCTGTTCGGCGCGCCGCTCGCGCCGCCCAACCCAAACCCCTTCTCGGCCGAGTCGCTCTTCCAGACCAGTCAGTATACATTCTATTCTAACCACATTCACATTACTCTCTGGATAAAAAGTATCTTATATTCAAGTCGTAAACTATAATATCTTGAAGAACCTGAAGACTCAAGGTTGACTGCTAGAGATACCTCATAGCATTAAGTCCGCCTTTTGTGCGATTGTATTTTCTTTTGTGCAATAAAGATTGAATAAATTAAAACCTAAAATTGCGCGGTTTCCCAGAGATAAGACCTAGCTAGATCGATTTTTCGCTCCCGAAAACCCCCAACTATGAACTTAAGCATGTAGATGCCGTATACGAATTAAAAAGTGAACGAGGCCTCCAGGGCTGAGAAGGAACCAGGGTCATGCCGCCGGCCACCAGCAATCGGTCTATCCACCTGTGATCCGGGTGGCCTATTAGTTATGGCATCTGCCGGGAATGCAAAATATGAGCTTTGGGCACTGGGTGCCTTGGTCACTTCTTCCTTCGTATATGATATATAAAGTGTAAAACGATAAAGTTTTATTGATTCAATCAATCAATCAATCAAACTTTTATTGGTAAAATAGAAGTATTTTATATGTCAACACATTATTATTATCTGTATTATTGATGTATTTCAGGTCCTTCGGCAGACCTCTTGCGGCGCGAATTAGATAACCGGTTCCTGGCGGCGGCGGGCGCGGCGGGCGCGCGCACGGAGATGCACCACCACCAGCACCAGCACACGCACGTGCACCAGCACCCGCACCACCACCCGCACCAGCTGCTGCATCCGCACTCGCTGGTCAGTGCACCAACTTACACACACTCACTACACGGCTGTTCCGACCTCACCATGCACACCTTGTGATCATCGCAAAGGGATGAGGCATAATCGTCTAAATTTTATGAAAATATAAAAGTTTATTATGCCATTGCCACACATTTTCACGTCAAAATTGACCAATTTTTTATTGACCGAGTGTCAACGAAAATGGCGTACATTTATTCAGTTCTAAGCTATGCTCGCGAGATTTACAGCTCACAGAGCCACTAGTTTGTAGTGAGATGAGATGAGCAGTGTCGCATTGTAACCCCCGTAAAATAAAATACAAAGGTTAGAGTCGAACATGACTATAATGCCGCTAAACTAAATTTGCTGGTAGCATACAATTTCGCACTTCAAGTGGGGAGGGACTACTGAGCGACTAGGCACAACCATAGAGCGGTACTGTCATAGTAAATTTTGTAACCACAGTAAATTCACTGATTCTGAAATTCTATCGACATACTTTAAAACTAAAAATGAAGATTTATAAAAATACGTTAAAATGTATTTAAATATGGATAAATGATTTTTTTATTTGCATTAATTATTTTTATATGATTTTGACCCATGGTCTTTCACTGATATGCGTTAAAATTATAAATAACAAACGAAACCGTCAACGCCCTCTATACGAGAGTAGGCCAAAACTAGTGGCGCCCTCTGATCGAGAATCAAATTTTCGTGATTTTCGAGGCACGTTTTTTCCTTAGACTGTATCCATCTATTACGGAGTTATATTTATCTTTGGCACAACTAAACGGCAGTCGGAACGATGTCGCCAGTACTAAAAATATTACACGTAAGAGCGTTTTCACATTGCCCGATCCGATATCGGAGGTAGGATCCTACATCCGCGTAGTCAGGCCGCGGAAGCGCGCCATCTTTAGCGGTCACGCACCCTACAATAAACATTATGCCTACACATACGCACACAAACAAAATATCCTAATCCATAAATAAATAAGAGAAACACATATCTTACATTTTACGTCCTTCCGACATCCGATATCGGATCGGATAATGTGAAAACGCTCTAAAGGTACTAATTGGAACCCGGCGGCGACGTGTAGCGACCGCAGACGACAACTGCAGACTTCGTTCAGCACTGCTGATCTGCGGCCGGGCTCGGCGACTTCGTGTCGCTAAGTTCGAATGGTATTACTACATAGAAATACATAAAAACCAGTCATAGCGCGGCGACGTGTCGTCTGCATTCGCCGAGTTCCAACTTGTACCTTTATTCGGAATCACGGAAGATTTTTTTATCTCACCCCTCTTTTCAACTCCCCAACGCACGTTATTAAACTGTGTCCGTTCCCGTTTCAGTTCAAGGACGTGAGCAAGATGAGCTCGCTGTACCGCGGCGGGCTGGGGCTGGGCTACCCGTACTCGTCGTCGCTGCTGCACCCCGCGCAGCCCTACCCGCCGCCCCAGCCCGCACCCCAGCCGCTCGCCTACGCGCCCAAGGTAAACCCCCGCCCGACACCCTGTTACACGTTACACCACCAGCACCACCGCCGACCCGGGCATCACATGTCGGGGGCGGGCCTCCCTGTCGCGATCGGAATCGATACTGCGAGTCGAGGAAGATCGAGGGACGAGTACACCACTTAAGAGTCCGCACCTAGCTCGGTTCTCCATACAAACGTAGTTACGCTCTCATTTTAAAACGACTACCTAGATTGCTCTTAAACTTTGTATTTACAATAGGATAAGGTATATGGTATAGGTATATGCCTGCAATTAGCTGTAGCTTAAGATACCATAGTTAAAAAAAAACAGCGAATTTAATTTTTTCATACCAAACTTGTGCTCTGTTTCGTTTCTTGTTTTGCAAGCTGGAGCTCTATAAACTAATTACAGACCGATATACCTCATGTCATTGTATGTGCAAAGTTTCATTACCATCAAACACGTAGTTTTAAAATGAGAACGAAACTCCGTTTGAAGGTGAAATTCGGCCGAGCTTGCTGCGGACTGTTAACGTGATAAATGGCCGGTACCTTCTAATAAACATCTACGACTTAAGTCCCCGGCAAGCTCGGCCGAATTCCCCTTCCCATACAAACAAAGTTGCAGGTTTGTAATTAATTTATATAGCTCCAGTTTATAAAACAAACGAAATAGAGCAAAAACAAGTTTTGTATGAAAAACTTAAATTCGCTGTATTTTTTTAACTATGGTATCTGATGCTATGCTGTTTATGTCCGATATCGGCAAGCTCACACTAACTAATAAAACTAATTACAGACATAGATATGCTTTATCCTATTGTAAGTACAAAGTTTCAGAGCAAACTAGCTACTCGTTTTAAAATGAGAGCGTAACTACGTTTGTATGGAGAACCGAGCTTGCCACCCTTAATTATGTCGGGCGGTTGGTAAAGAAGTTACACTGCTTTATAATACCTAGAAATTCATGATGTTGCTCGTCGTCTTTAAGAACCACCCGATTGATCAAATATTTTAATAATACCTGCATCACCTTCGAAGATGTAATTTAAATTGATATTATTTTAATCTCATGGTCTTTGTTAAACGTTTGGATACTTAATCTAATCGTTAAATCTCACTTTGACCTTAAATTAGATGGACCAGCAATGCCAACATATTTTTAAACAAATTCCTATTGATTTTACGATTACCTTTGTACTGCCTATTTCTGTGCCATATTTGTGTTCTATGTCTTTGTACAATAAAGAGTTTATACATACATACATAGATTTACTTTTAAGCTGTAATTGGGCTTCATGTCCTGTAATGACACTTATTTATTAAATACTTGTAACCCGTGGATTCGGCCAACAATCGTATCTTGGTACAGTGATCATTTTGTCTCTAGTCTTCTTTTATGACCTATGAAAATGGATCACTTTATACACAGGTTATTTGTTTTAATTGTTAACTTTAATATAGTTACTGGAACAAAATAATTACTTCTGGCTTTGTGATACCGGCCACAAAATAAAAGCGTTAGTCAAATCCACGTCAAGAAAACATTACTCGTTATCTTGCATACCTAATGCCTATATTACCATTATTACCTACTCGAACATTTCTTTATCTACCTTTCTTAGTGCTTACGTTGTTTATGTTGCTTTACGATCATTAACCCTGCCTCGCCTCATTTTAACAGCCCGTAGTGTCGGCCGCGAGCGACTCCGCCACTAAACCACCACCTCGCCCCGCCGTCGCGGTAGGTTTCCACTTGCCACTTCATTACTTCGCATGCCTAATTTCATTACTGTCATTCTTTGTGTATCACTATTTTTACATCTCGAGTACAACCCGCTCGTTACAGGGTATTAATAGGAGCCCATTTGCGTTTGCAGAAAACCGGCAAATGGAATGCCATGCACGTGCGGATCGCGTGGGAGATCTACAACCATCAGCAGAAGGAGAAGACGGGCGGCGCCGCGCCGACCGCCCCGGGCGTCGCCGCCGCCGCCGCCGCCGCGGCCGCCGCCGACAAGGACAAGCTGCGCGCCTTCCCCGCGCCCGCGCCCCCGCCGCCCACCTACCGCTCGCCCTACGACCTGCCCGCGCCCTACCTACCGCACCACCCGCACCTAGGTAGCGTCCGATACCCGCCCGTCTCGCTGGCCGCCGCTCTCGCGCCGCCCACTGACCGAGGTTTGCGCGTTTCAGGGATATCGCCGTTCGGTCGCTACGGCGCCGGCGCGTTTCCCGGCGCTCCCGCCGCCTTCGGGCTCTACGGTCGCGACCTCGCCCTCTCCTCCTCGCTGCACGGCGTGCACCACGGCCCGCTCGGCGCGCCGCTGCACGACGCGTGGCGTGCACGCCCGCCCGCGCCCCCCGCCGCCGCCGTGGCCGCCGCCGAGGCACGCCGCGACCTCGAGGAGCGCGAGCGCGCGCGCCGCGAGCGCGACGACCGCGAGCGCCGCGACCGCGAAGAGCGCGAGCGCCGCAAGCAGCGTGAGCACCAGCACCGCGAGCGCGAGCGCGCACGCTCCCCCCTGCGGAACGGCCCGCCCGAGCCCGACCCGGCGCGGCAGGTGAAGGACGAGCGCAAGGAGCCGCCGCGCCCACCGCCCCCCGCGCTGCCCGCCTACCCGCCGCCGCCGCCCTGGGGCGACCCCTACCGCGCCTTCGACCCGCTGCAGCACATGCGCTTCGCGCCCATCGTCGAGGCGGCCATCCGCGCTGAGGAGGACCGCCACAAGATGCTGAGCGCGTACGCGCACCACCAGCAGTTGAAGGCGGCGCCGCTGCTGCACCGCGGCCTGGGCCACGGCCTGCCGCTGCACCCGGGCGCGGGCGTGCACGCGCATGCGCATGCGCACCCGCACGCCTCGCTGGCGCCGCTGCCGCCGCTGGCGCCGCCGCTCGCGCCCCTCGCCCCGCTCGACCTGCTCAAGAAGGAGGAGCCGCGATGATAGCGCCGACTCTCGTCGCCTGTACATACGGTAGAGTAAACGACGTCGCGAGTGAGAATACGACAGTTTAATGTGTATCGTTTCGTATTATCGGTTTAGAAAAATATTTATTGTAACGTCGCTTGCCGAGACGACGGTCGCTCCACTCGCGAACCGCCCCCGACGCGTTCTTAGTGTAATGTTGACCGATATCGTAGTCGAACGACGTCGCGAGGAGCGGAGAGTGAGGGGCCGGAGCGAGAGGGCGAGACTCGGGGGAGGGTGGTGCGAGCGAGACGGCTAGCTCGACAAGTGCAATATAGGACGAAGACTCTGGGCGCTCGTCGCCGCCGGCCTGTACACTACTGCTTGTTTATTTACATGGAAATATCTATAGAGTTGTTATTGTGACCATTATTAGTTAATTATACATCAAATTGCTGATTATGTGAGGGATAGGATTATTGAAATCGCTATCAATATAATTATACATATTTATATATACATATAAATAAAATGTAAATATTAGTGAGTAAATTAGTGTTAAAATATAGAATTGGTTTATTTAACTTCAAACAAAGGAAAAAATCCCATAAATTATTATTGTATCGGGAGTTTAATTTATGCTTCCGTTAAAAATCTCATAATGGTTTTTCAATTGTACCAGTGGAGTAAGTTTATTTATTTACCGACTCCTTAATTAGTGATCATGAAATAAAATTACACTCGACCGTAATAGCGGATGATTTTTGTTAAAATGCATTTAAAAGTATGTGATATTATTATATGTATGTATTGTGAAAAAAAAAACATTTTGTCTGACTTCAAGTAGTGTCTCTCAGATTTATAGATCTAATGAGTATAATGCAGTAATGTTCAAATTTGTATAAAAGTATTTCATAAATCATTACATTTTTGTTGTCAACAAATTTTGGATTAAAAATAATGGTATTGTGAGCAGTATCCGGATTTATACTTGTTTAGTTTAGTTATGTACACAGCAGCTACAAACGCGTCAGTGTGCCATTCATCCGGTATAAATGATCATTGAGTCAGACAAAATTGCAGTTGTAACGTAACCTGTCTTATGGCACATTATAAATTTGTGTTCTTATTGTGAGAACAATGAAGTGTATTATAGTTTATACAAAATCATTCTGTATACTAAAAAGTAAATGAAAGCTTGGTGCGATTCAGAAAATACCATTAAAACTTTTGATTTTTATACCAATAAGATTTTTATATACCTTCCTATCCATTTTGTGGCAGATGCCACTAATATCCTATCGTCGATACTAGCAAAGAGTTTTTCATAGTTAGGTATAAAATCTAAGAAAAAATCGTCTCGAATTTGACAGCAGGGCCGTGTTGCATAATAAACTACAACTAATATTACAAGCGGAACTCATTTTCTAATAGGTGGAATTAGAAAAGGAGTACCGCTCAAGTTCCGCTTGTAGTATTAGTTGTAGTTTATTATGCAACACGGCCCTGAAGTAGATTTAACGCATTCACTGCCAGGGGGCGTGGCCTAGGAACAAACTTGTATGACGGTATTGACGGTGAACGCACATGTGCGTTGGGGGCAGTGAATGTGTTAACTGTACAGTCCCGTGTATTATGCCAGTGTTGGGCTCAATTATATACTTGTGTAATTTAACCTTTTGGACGCCAATGACAGATATATAGGCACCGCAGGTCCAACGCCAAAGACGGACGGATTTATCGGTCAAAGACCACAGAGCAACATAGACCTACGTGCATGTGCATAAAGTTCAATTTCAGTTTTGAAACTTCGGTGACGTGGCGTCCTAGTGACAGCTTTTGTGTTTGACACGGCGTCGAAAAGGTTAATTAAAGCCTGGAAACAGTTTATTTGACCCTCGCCATTTTGCGGATTTTCAATGGTACTAATTTATTTTACTGGCAACAAGTACTCTTTGACAACGAACGTTAGACGTCATCGAATGTCACCGATGTAAACAAACAGAAAATATCTACGGATATATTCAAATATAAACTGTTTTATTACAAAAATGCCATTAATATTTCCTTTAATATTATTTCATTCATTGGCGCTGGTGGCCTAGCGGTAAGAGCGTGCGACTTGCAATCCGAAGGTCGCAGGTTCAAACCCTGGCTCGTACCAATGAGTTTTTCGGAACTTATGTACGAAATATCGTTTGATATTTACCAGTCGCTTTTCGGTGAAGGAAAACATCGTGAGGAAACCGAACTAATCCCAAAAAGGCCTAGTTTTCCCTCTGGGTTGGAAGGTCAGATGGCAGTCGCTTTCGTAAAAACTAGTGCCTACGCCAAATCTTGGGATTAGTTGCCAAGCGGACCCCAGGCTCCCATGAGCCGTGGCAAAATGCCGGGACAACGCGAGGAAGAAGATTATTTCATTCATTTCATTTAAGGTTTATGTAGATCGACGATAAAAAAATATTTCTAAAAATAATGAGACGGTCTTGACTTTGCCCCCTGTACAAAACAAAGCCCCACACAAAAAGAGAATTCAAATTGACGACTTCGATAAATGTGCCATAAGGCATAAAATTCATGAATTTTCTGCCGTGCGAAAACAAGTACCGAGTATCAAAACACTGCTCACTGCTTTGAAGAAAGACATTGGATTTACAGGCAGCAGAGAGTACTTACGAAAACTGATGCACAGTATGGGATTCAAATATCAAAAATGCAGAAACCAACGGTCAATATTGATGGAGCGTTCCGATATTGTGGTTCCGCTTGAAATATTTGGATCAAACCAGGGACCGGACAACCCTTTCCGCGATAAAACCCTTTCAATGGGCGACACTTAAACACGGCTAACACATTGATAGACTTTCCCTTTTGAACTGCAAGCCCATTCATACCTTTGACTAACCCTTACCGAAAAGCTAACCAAAAATAAGGCTAGCCCTTAATAAGGGTTACCCTTATCTTTAAGCGCTTTTTATAAAGGTTTCCCTTTGCGTGAAAGAGACAGGATTAGTATATATCTACGGTAGTGTATGAAAAGGAAAGAAAATACGTGCCTAGTCAAAGAACGCCGCCGCCGTCGCCGCCGACGATCGCTCGGATTCGAAGTAATGTGTGCTTTATGAATAAGGTAGACGACTTAAATTAGCACGCTTATATGCTAAAAGTGAAGCCCTTTATAAGACTAACCCTTATAAGCAATATGCAAGGTGTTGGTGAGCGGATGATAAGGGTTTTGTAAGGGTATTTGGGCTACCGATTACTCAAATTTGGTAGCTTTATATAGGTATAAGGGTTTTTAAAAGCAAAACAAAGGGTTTCGTCTGGCAAAGGGTATGGTGAGTTAAGCCTTATGCAATACCCTTATAAAACCCCGATAAGGGATAGCGGGCCGGTCCCTGGATCAAACACAAGAAGTAAGGGATAAAAATATGCCTATAGTTTATTTGGACGAGACCTACATTCATAGTTTTCTGAACTACGCCAAATGTTGGCAGAGCGAAAATGAACCTGGAGTATCGAAAGCCGTTGTTCATGCCGGTGGACCATCCGGATTTGTTCCTAATGCACTTCTGGTATATAATGATAAAGAAAAAAAAGCAAATTACCATGATTCGATGAATAAAAATAATTTTAAGAAATGGGTTACGCAGAAATTAATTCCCAATCTAAGTGAACCCACATGTATAGTTATGGATAATACCCGAGATACCATTCCTTTCGCATTAAGAGGCCGGTGTCGATTTTGGAGCAAAAATGTAAAATTGATAGATTTAGTCGTTGAAATTATACACGTTTTGTTACGTAATATCTAAATAACAAGTATTGGTTTCTATTAGCACGTCTTCTCCGCTTCGCGCATGGTGGCCGCTTTATGAGTTTGTTGTGATACACCTACGATACAATAGTTCTTAGATTTAACATATCCGCAGAAAATCGCTTTAAGTGAAAGGAAAAAGGAAGGAAGGAGGAGTGGAAGGGTCCCCTCATCTTTAATTTTTCAAACAGAATGGTCAGAGAAAGCGGGGATTTCTGCAACCAAAAGCCCGCTCCAGTCTCCAGACTACGCGGCGAGAAGCCGCGAACGCGAGTATGGAGTCGATTTCGTTGATTAGCGAACGAGACTCCACACTCGCGTTCGCGGCTTCGGGCCGCGATTCGCGCACGAGTGTGGAGGGAGCTATAAATAGACTTGACTGCATATTTTTAAGTATACTCTGGCGAACCCACTTTGTGAGTAGAAAAAGGCGCGAAATTCAAATTTTCTGTGGGAAATGGGGTTGGCCGGTCGAAATAATTAGCAGATGGCGCCAGCACAGCTTGCCCTGTCAATCCCTATAATTGTGTCAAATTTTCGTTTTTTTAATGCCCTGGATGCCAGCCCTTTAAGCCAAATCTCATAGAAAAAGGGGCAAGCTATGATGGCGCCATCTCTGCAAACCTTGGACAGTTGCCAACCCCATTACCCTCCACCCTTCCCCCTAACATTTTTTTAAATTTGCCGCCTTTTTCCACTGGCGCAAATGGCTTGCCAAACTATACATAAGCAATCCGCGTAATGCGAGGCATTTTAGCGCGCAATTTAAAATTCGCGCATAACGGGGTCGCGTACAGCGGGGTATTACGGTAACTGTATATTCCGTCGCTGGACAGGACAGGATAACTCAATAAATTGTAGCGTGGCGTGGCGTGGCCCGTAGCTTGGGGCATGTAAGTAGGTACTCTAAAATCCATTTTATATTGAGGTGTGGTAAATGTATTCACTGCTAGCGACCTGTTTATTAGGCGGGTTCTCTGTTCGTAGGCGCTTTTCGCTACATACGGTTTTCCCCCGTTGTTATCGGCTACGCTCGTAGCTCGCGCTGGAACTGAACGTGTGCTGATAAGCATAGTGGGACACTATAAATAAATTTAATTCAAATCGCAATTGCTGGCCTCTATTAAGTTAGTTTTTCCCTGCTTACCATCAGGCGGACCGTATGCTTGTTTGCCACCGATGTGGTATAAAAAAAAGTCAGATTTTTGTTTATGCAAAAAAGGGTAAATCAGTGGCGGATTAGCCACGTGGAAAAAGTAGCAAATGCCACGGGCCCCGCGCACCTACGCATTGTGGCCGTAAAAAACCTAAGTTTCACTTCGTCGGACAAAATTAAAACAATCCATGAGCCCCATGATAGAATTTGCTACAGGCCCCGCACTGGCTTGATCCGACACTGAGGTAAATCTGTTCTCAAATAAAACAGTGTTACTACTGCTACTATACGATGTATTTACTGCGAGAAAAGATTATGTATACATATAAATAAAAAATTGTCTATGTTCTGAATTATCCACAATGTATTCGATAGTTCTTCACTTCCTGTACCAGATTTGAATAGTTTTCATTCTCTTGACTTTCTTTTGCAATTGAAGTACACCATAAAGTAGGGCTTCTGCTGATGGCGGGCATCCTGGTACGTAGATGTCAACAGGTACGATTCTATCACAACCCCTGAAATGAAATAAGGTATTCAGTAAGTACTATGCTGGTAGTAAGCAAGGCTCGGAACGGCCAGGAAATGAATGCCCAAAAAAAGGTATAGAGGGAAATGCTTGGAACACAATTTTTGACTTCGTAGCTTTGTTTGGACTATTTAGGAGGTGAACGTATCAAAAGTCCCTGGCCGTAACCCTGGTGCTGGGGGAGAGGGAGGTTTGAAGGTTCCATTTTTCGGTTTTTAGATTATATCTTCAAGTCAAGTTTTTCGATATCTTGTACAGTTTTTGAGATATCCGCTCTTGAAGGTACAACTACAACCTTACTCTTTTCAACGTTGGATAGTCTATGGCACTTCCGACTCAAGCATAAGAATTTTATCGATACGGTTTAGTCAATTATTCAGTTCAGTTTTTGGTTCTTATGGCATCTGTCCATTGGGACAATTTTGCCAGTTAGTCAATTATAACATTTTTGAAAATAGAATGTCATACATATCGATAAAATATTTCTTGTTTAAGGAGACTCGATTCAATGGAAATTAGCCTACTTAAACACGCCGCTGCGTCGCATCTGCTTTGTGATTGGTTGGCCAATTTTATGCTGTAGTAGAAACAATTGCTTCATAAGTCAGAAATGCGCATGTGACACCCTTCATATAGCAACATCCATACCCTACGAAAACCTCTTAGCGTTGCTTGTTAGTCTCCATAGGCTACGGTGGCCCAAATCGAGAAAAAAACTATAATCTGTGTATTACAACGTCGCATGCAACACTACAACCTTACTCTTTTCAACGTTGGATAGTCTATGGCACTTCCGACTCAAGCATAAGAATTTTATCGATACGGTTTAGTCAATTATAAAAATTTTGAAAATAGAACTTCATACATTTCGATAAAATATTTCTTGTTGAAGGAGACTCGATTCAATGCAAATTAGCCTACTTAAACACGCTGCTGCGTCGCATCTGCTTTGTGATTGGTTGGCCAACAAAAACATTTTATTTTATGTTGTAGTAGAAACAATTGCTTCATACGTCAGAAACGCGTATGTGACACCCTTCATATAGCAACATCCATACCCTACGAAAACCGCTTAGCGTTGCTTGTTCCATAGGCTACGGTGGCCAAAATCGATAAAAAAATTGTCTTAAAATTGAATTTAGCAAGGAGCAGGTACCAGGGCCTCATGAGTTACGAGGAGGTGTCGTTGAGCAACCCGCCGGGGGCGCCGGGCTCGGCGGCCGGGGCGCGTACGAGTATGAAGGTATCGCGGGCTGCGGCAGCTCGCGTATCTTAGCTGTATACTTTTGGTTTGTTTACCTATATGATTCTACTAGTTGAAAGTATTTTTTTGTCTCGTAGAAAAAGTATTGTATACAATAGTGATATAATCAAGCTTTTCAATCTCGTACCTTAACTTAAGCAACTCAGCAAGCTTCGTTGCTTAAACACGATACTCGACTGAAAAGCTCTCTATTATATCACGATTGTATAAAATACTATTAGCAAGGAGCAGGTACCAGGGCCTCATGAGTTACGAGGAGGTGGCGTTGACCAACCCGCCGGGGGCGCCGGGCCCGCGGCGGCCGCGGCCGGGGCGCGTACGAGTAAGAAGGTATCGCGGGCTGCGGCAGCTCGCGTATCCTGTATACTTTTGGTTTGTCAACGACTGAAAAGCTCTCTATTATATCACGATTGTATAAAATACTATTTTAACTAAAAAGAAATTGTTACACTATGCCTAAATGTTTCGCTTTACGAATCATGTGTAATTGCTGTTTACATAGTACGACTTTTTTTTGTCTAATTTCGTCCTGTTCGTAAACCGTATTTTTTTTTGTTAGTATTTGTTCAAAATCGTTATTGTTACTCGGGAGGATTGGGTAAATTTTGTCCAAACCATATGCTTTAAGCTTCCAGGACGAAATGTGTACCTTATTAAAGCACTAATTAAACACATGTGTAATTTTTAAATAAAAATATGGTACCAAAAAAATGCGGCTAAGTAAAGTTGTACCCATCATTAATGATACGGTCTTTAAATTGGCCAAACTGTCATTTTAACAGGGACCGGTCCGGTATCAATTTCGAGGGTTTTGGAAGGGGTATTTCGTAAGGCTCTGCTTATTAAAACCGTTGCTCTGTAAAACCCTTTCATTTGGCTTTTAAAGCGCTTCATAATACGGGTAAGCAGTTCTCTTTCCGAATGTCTGATACCGGTTCCTAAGCGCTAACCTATTGAAGGGGTATCCATTATAAGATTATAACGTTTATCCTATTTTTTAAGGTAAAGGACTGGAATCTGGCTATAATGCTTATTTTTTAAATATCTGTTAATTGGGAAGAAATAATTACCTCACAACAGAATAGGAGTAGTGATAATATCCACCACCATTGGCACAGCTTCCCATGGAAATGACCCATCTGGGATCGGGCATCTGGTCATATACTTTCCTAAGAGCTGGTGCCATTTTGTTAGTCAAGGTCCCTGCGACAATCATGACGTCAGACTGGCGAGGTGATGCACGGAACACTACACCATATCTGAAATGAAGAACAGAACATAATAGATAAATATATATAAGACTGAAAATTTGCCATCCTCAAACTAAAAGGTCACTAATGTCTACTACTCTAGATTCTAGAAGACTGTCTGGATATTTTTATGTTGGTGTCCATACTGAATACCAAATCACAAGTAGTGGCACACTAGCAAAAATTTTAAGGTGGTGCGAGTGACCTTAGAACAGAGCTTCAACTATATATAAATATATAGTCTCCTTTTCTTGACTAGCACCTGCCTTTTAGTTGATTTTGGCTTTTGTAACCTCCCTTTGAACAGAAAAAGGTTTTGTAACCCCTCTGAGTATGTCGCCTTTTGCAAACCCTAGTGTATTCTTTGCAAACCCTTGTGTATTATTTGCTAACGCATTTAGTAGCATTGTGGCTGTCCAGGCCAGGGGATTGTGACCCACAGATTGAAAAACACTAATCTATCGCATGACAGTGTGCTTGTTTCATGTTGTAAATGAGTTACTAAGCTTTTTGTTCAACCTTTTTAAATACAATTATCTTTTGTCACACCCTAATCTGTTAAACAAAATTGTTGGAAAACAAAAACAAAATAATATAAACAAAGAGCGATATTCGATTTAAAACCTCTAGACTCGTGTAGACCTATATTCAAAGAACACAGAATTTTAACGCTCACATGTCTATACATTCTGGAGGCATGTACTTTTGTGAAAAAACACATGGATCTGTTTCTGATTAAAGACAATAATAATAAACGAACAATTACACAACACCTTTGAACATGCCAGTAGCAAATTTGAGTCTATTTAAAAAGAACTCCTATTATATGCTAAGCAAAATTTATGATACTGTGCCGAAATCTATTACTAGTTTAGTTGGACACAAATTTTAAACAAATCTTAAGACATGGTTAACTAAAGAATGTTACTATTCATTAAATGATTTCTTTAATAATAATAATTCTTAGCAATTGACATATTTATTACACAATTCATATAAATATAGTGTTAGCGTCATCCACCTTGCCGACACCTAAACCATCATAAGATCTACTACGAAAGCGCCATCTATTACGAGGTATCGGAACTATCAGCCTACGTTACTACAGCGTCGTGTAGATGGCGCCACTGAGATTTATGTCATATTAATTGTAATTATCTAATTATTCCTTTTAGTTCATTTATTCCTATAAAGTTAAATATTTTGATTGTTATTAAATATTTCATGATATATGGAGCTTATACGTATGTAATTGATTGTATTAGAATCACTAGAATGTATTTTAAAGTATGTATAATGACTACCTGATTCAACTCGTGGAGGGGGTTTGTGAATGTTAATAAAAGGGGTCGTAACCGGGGACGAAGCTCTCTTTTCCTTGCGATTTTTGTACCAACAACTTGGTGAATAATAAATTAGCGTCAGATTTATACTGGTTTCATTTTATAAGGCAAGTGCTACGATTTCCTATCCTGAGTACGTTATTATCTCAGAAGTGGGATACCTTACGACATGTCTGGCCCATATTTCAATGGTTTGGGGCGAAAAAAGAAGAGAAAAGCCTCAAGAACTGACGCCGGCACTGAAAAAACAACGAATTTTTTTTCTTCAACACCACGTGGCGGCGATGAAGACGAGCTTCACATGGCGCCTAAACGACGACGAATTACGCCCACCGAAGCTGAAGTTATCCCCAAATTCAATCCAGAAGACAGAAATAGCAACGTGAAAGGATGGCTACACAAAATCGATCAGCTGGGAGATGTATACGATTGGCAGAACAAAGATCGCCAGTTCGTTATGCAAATAAGACTTCGTGGCTCAGCGCGTGACTGGTATGACGACCTAGAAGATTACAACCTCACATGGGACGAATGGAAACATACGCTTCAAACGGCATTCCCGCGCTCAACGGATTTTGTCGATCGCTTGGAAGAGATGATGTTAAGAAACAAGACCGATACAGAAACTATGACGAAATACTTTCACGACAAGCTTTCATTGCTTAAGAAATGCAACATATATAATGAGGACGCTATTTCATGCATTATCAAAGGCCTGCCATTCGAACTGCGCGCCAACGCCAAGGCATATCAATGTGAGACACCAGAACAACTTTACTACGGGTATCTATCTTCGTTAGAGAACTTCAAGAGAATCGAAGCTGCTGCAAATGCGAGACGAACAACATGGAGGCGAGGAAATGCAACTACAACATCACACACATTACCGAAGCTCTGCTACGCATGTCGACGGCCAGGTCACGAGGCGCGCGACTGCAGGACACAACTTCACTGCGACGTGTGCCAGCGCAACGGTCACAGCGCAGCCACATGCTGGTTTGCTGCCGGGAGCTCAAGACAACAAATAATTAAGGTCGGTAACGTTTTGTTTATCACATACGATATCTCCCTTGATCTTTATAAAAAGAAAGTGTTTGTGAATGGTTACGAATTAAGAGGTTATATTGATACGGGTAGTAAACTTAACATACTTACCATTGACCATGCTAATAAAATGAAACTTGTTATGACACCGTCTTCAGTTCTTATGCGCGGTTTTGGTGGCACACATTCACAATCACTTGGTACCGTACAAGTTGAAGTTCATATAGATAATATCACTTTGTCAGGCTCAGCGGAAATAACTAGCCATAAAATGTTAGGATTTGACTTTATCATTGGGCAGAAATTAATAAATCAAGAAAATGTTAGCCTAATTACAACAAACAACTCTGTGACACTTCTTCATACGAGTGATTTAGTAAATACCCTACAAGAAATTAAATTAACTTCCTCTGATTTTGTTACGAAGTACCCAGTTTATTTAAAGGCAGATGTTGTTTTGTTGAAAAACAGTTGTAGTTTAATAGAAGTTCGTGTTGACTGCAATGTAAATGGAGGTAAACACACGTTTTTATTGCATCCGGTGTGCTTTGAATTAGGAAGTACGTCTTATTTCATACCCAGAGCTGTCTTAACGTGCCAAAATCCTCTCATAAAGGTAATTAATGTGGGCGATGAATCAATTCGATGGACGAAAGGAAAATTAGTAGCACGTGTCGAAGTTATTAATGCAAGTGAGATGGATGAATGTAATGTTTTGGCAATTGATAACTCCTCTGTGTGCGATAGGATTGAAACCAAAATAAATCCTAGCGAGTTAAATGTAGGCGATCTTAATGAGGCAGATTTAGCAAGGCTTTTGAATTTGTTAAATGAGTTTAGTACTTCATTTGCAAAAGATACTAAAGACTTAGGCTGTACAGATCTAATCAGTATGAAAATCAATACGACAACTGATGAACCTGTATTCTATAAGCCGTATCGGTTGTCTTATAGTGAGAGCGCGGTAGTTGATCAGAAGGTACAAGAGTTATTAGATGCTGGTATAATTAGGGAATCTATGTCTGACTACGCAAGCCCCGTCGTTTTAGTAAAAAAGAAGAATGGAGAATATAGGCTATGTGTAGACTATAGAGCTTTAAACTCGCGTACTGTGAAGGATAGGTACCCCTTACCCAATATAGACGATCAGTTAACTCGTTTATCCGGCAAGGCATTTTTTACGACACTAGACCTAGCACAGGGGTACATGCAGGTCCCTATACACGAAGATTCCATACATAAGAGCTCATTCGTGACAAGTTCAGGCCAGTGGGAATTTTTAAAAATGCCCTTTGGGTTATGCAATGGACCTGCCGTGTTTTCTCGATTAATAAAACTAGCCCTAGGTAACGTTCACTCCGAAGTAGCTCTATATCTTGATGACATCATGTTACCTACTGTTACTATTGAGGAGGGCTTAGATCTCTTAAGACGCGTGTTACAATCCCTTAAAGATGCAAATTTAAAGCTGAACTTACAAAAGTGTTCATTTTTAAAACCAACTGCTACCTATTTGGGACACGAAATTACTCAAGGGACTATACAACCTGGAAAGGCTAAAATAGAGTGTGTTAGCAATTATAAACGACCTAGTAACGTTCATGAAATCCGCCAGTTTATCGGACTAACGTCATACTTTAGGAAGTTTGTGCGGGGTTTTGCCGAAATCGCTAGGCCGCTCACAGAACTAACTCAAAAGGGTGTTGATTGGCACTGGGGTCAAGAACAAGAACATGCGTTTCAAACGTTAAAACAGAATCTTGTAGAAAGACCCGTTTTAGGTATATATGATAGGAACGCCGAAACTGAATTGCATACCGACGCGAGTAGCTTGGGCCTTAGTGGCATATTACTTCAATACCAGCCTGATCGTAGTCTCAAACCGATAGCTTATTTCAGTAGAGTCACAAGTAAGGAAGAGCGGTTTTACCACAGTTACGAACTCGAGACTTTAGCAGTTGTAGAATCCCTGAAACGATTTAGAGTTTACTTGACTGGGATCCCTGTAAAAGTAATAACTGACTGCGCGGCTTTACGAACCACCCTAGTCAAAAAGGATTTAATTCCACGCATCGCCAGATGGTGGCTTGCTATCCAAGATTTCGACCTAAAAATAGAATATCGCCCTGGTAACCAAATGCGTCACGCCGATGCCTTAAGCAGAAACCCTGTCATTAGCGAGGTACATATAGTAGAGGAATCCGACTGGCTGCTTACTCTCCAGATGCAAGATGACGCGATACAAAACATTATTACGCAACTGTCTCAAGGTACTAATAATGCAGATATTGTTTCTAATTACGTGCTAAAAGAAGGGATTCTATATAGGAAAACTTTGTCAGGAGAACGTTTTGTCATTCCAAAGTTAGCTAAGTATGGTTTATTACAAAAATATCACGACCAAATAGGTCATCCAGGCTTTGAGAAATGCGAGAAAACTATTAAGGCCCAGTTTTGGTTCCAAGGAATGACTCGTTTCATACGTAAATATATTAACTCGTGTTTACGTTGTGCGTACGGTAAGGGTAACTTTGGTAGAGTCGAAGGTGAACTGCACCCCATAGATAAGGCAGCTGTTCCAATGCACACATTGCATATAGACCATCTCGGTCCTTTCGTAAAGACCCGCCTCGGAAATACATATCTACTTGTGGTAATTGATGCTTTTACGAAATATGTATTTGCGAGGCCTGCGAGAAATGCCAGCTCAATGGAGACTATTAAACTTTTTAAGGACGTCATTTACCAATTTGGAAATCCTTGTAGAGTAATAAGTGATCGAGGAAAAGCCTTCACGAGCCGGTATTTCAAACAGTTTGCAGAAGAGTGTCAGTTTAAACACGTCTTGAATGCCATTGCCAGTCCCCGTTCTAATGGACAAGTGGAACGGGTAAACCGCACTCTTCTTAACGGTCTTAACACCATGGCTGATAGCGAATGTACTTGGGATAGTAAAGTAGCCGATGTAGTCTGGGGAATTAACAACACGCCCAATTCAACAACGGGCTTCACCCCATTTAGCCTTATGTTTGGTCATAGCAACACACGCTACCCAGCATACCCCTCTGATACCCCTAAAGACGCAACTAATCAGCAGAATCAACTTGATTCTCGTAGAAAGACGGCAAAGTTACGAATTGACCGAAACATGACCGTCATGAAAAGTAGGTTCGACAAAAAACGAAAACCTTACAAGAAGTACTCACGAGGTCAATTAGTTTTGTGGAAAGGTGGATCCGCGAGGGACACTCAGGCGAAGGTTACGAGAAAGCTTGACGGGTTATATACGGGGCCTTACAAAGTAATTAAATGTGACCATAGTATAGACCGTTACACAATTTCTAGCGTAAAAGGCATGAAAGGTTATAAAAGATTTTGTGCTGTAGTACGAGCAGATGTCCTTAGGCCTTATAAAACAACCTTGTCAGATGATGATAGCTCTGGTAGTGACCACGACATAGACAGGGATGATCTTATCGACCTTTTAGAGAGTTAATAAAATATTTGATTTGTCCAATTATAGTGTGTTTGCGCCCATAATAAAGTTAATCATCTTAGCACAAAAGGTAAACGATCAATAATTAAATCTTTAATCTTACGATTAGATTATTTATTGAATTATAAGTATGTGCAAACTATTTGTATAGGTACTATAGGTAGTATTAATTCCAATTAATAAAACAACATTGCATCATGTAACATACAATTAATCTCTAATTTCACGATTAAATCATTCGTTTAATTATAAATATATTCAAAGTATGCGTAGTAATAAATGCTGTAAATATATTTCTTGAAGTATTGTTTTCATATGATTTAAAGTAAATAATAATTAATTCAACGTAAATTTTACTTTGTATCAACTCTATAGACATCCTGTATACTATTTACAGTTTTCCGTTTTCATACATTCATAATTCATAAGCGTAAACTGAGAGGGTACTTCTGCTATACAACATAAACAAACGGTAGATCTATCTCACAAATAAATTCACAAAATTATTCTATTGTGACAAAAGGGTAGATATTATAAGCACATACACGACAGTTAATAAAAATAAGGTGGTAATTATTAAATCTAACAACAGGTACGATAAATTTAATGGCATCAGGGTAAAAACATACAAGGCACCTATTGGTCGTAGTAAATTGGCTGTGTGGAAATTATACGTAGTAACTGTTTCCCCTAAATCTGTGTGATAACTACTTTGTTTGTTATGCCGAGAGCTAATACTGTGTGATGGCTAATTACTGTGTGCTGCAATAAGGACTGTGTGTCTAATATCAACTGTGTGATAATATCTGTGTGACGCCCCTGTAAGTACCTATGGCACAACCTGTGTGTATAATGATTTAATAAACACATCGAATGCTTAAATACTGTGTGATACTTAACTGTGTGTGACTTGTCTCCAAAGCCCAGAAATGCATTTTTTTAACTCAATAGTATTTGTTTGAATTGGAGTCTAAGCAAAATATGATATCTTACCTATGTGCAAAGTAAATGGTGTGAATTAAAATAAAACTGGCTCATTATCATGAATTTACGTTTATCATCTGTGTGAAGCTGTCAATATATCTGACATCACCTAATAAAACAATATACTTGGCTGGTTCTTTCTACATTCCAGGTTCCTGAAGCGACTGGCGGTCCAACCTCATCTACCAACAATTCGAGGGCTCCAACAGCAGGCCGCGGTGGACCACGGCCATGGCAGGACGGCCGAGTGTTAGCGTCATCCACCTTGCCGACACCTAAACCATCATAAGATCTACTACGAAAGCGCCATCTATTACGAGGTATCGGAACTATCAGCCTACGTTACTACAGCGTCGTGTAGATGGCGCCACTGAGATTTATGTCATATTAATTGTAATTATCTAATTATTCCTTTTAGTTCATTTATTCCTATAAAGTTAAATATTTTGATTGTTATTAAATATTTCATGATATATGGAGCTTATACGTATGTAATTGATTGTATTAGAATCACTAGAATGTATTTTAAAGTATGTATAATGACTACCTGATTCAACTCGTGGAGGGGGTTTGTGAATGTTAATAAAAGGGGTCGTAACCGGGGACGAAGCTCTCTTTTCCTTGCGATTTTTGTACCAACAACTTGGTGAATAATAAATTAGCGTCAGATTTATACTGGTTTCATTTTATAAGGCAAGTGCTACGATTTCCTATCCTGAGTACGTTATTAATAGATTTCAAAATAGCCAAATTATTAATGATTTAAATTCTGTTTTTCTTGCTCTCAACTCTTAGATATGTTAATTGTATATAACTTGTGTACATATTGCATGTTGTGAGAGATTTTAGATTTAGGTGTATATTTTTGCATGCTGCAATTCAGCTAAATGTGTGATACTTTCTTAATTTATAATGTTTAAGACCTTTTGTTAACTGCATTTAACGCAAATAAAGAGCTTACTTACTTACTTAAAAAAGGATGGTAAAATTGCTTTTTAAACAGGCTTGTTCCTGTTCAGTCAGTGTAACAGCTGCATAAATGGAAAGGTTAACTGGAAGAGATCCCTGAAAGGGATAAGTTCGCCTTTGTACAAATGATGTGTGGATTTCCTTTTTTATGTTTCTTTTTGTACAATAAAGAGTTTTACTACTACTACTACTAATACCTTTTGCTCAACAGATAAGGGGTTAAGGCCCAAAAAAATCACCAGAAAATTCATACTATAAGTTCAAATTACTGATATTAGTATTAGGTGAAGAAAATTATTTTCATATTTTTGTGAAAAATCTGTTAACCAAACACATTGAAAACTCACTAAACTTCACATTGTGTTTACTCTTATCCTATATGATCCTGGTGTAGTTGAAGCATGAAATAAGGGTGTTCAGGTATTTATTCACCAATTTTTTTATCTCATTACTCATAAGTACCTGTCCATGTCATAGCGAGGTGCGGCGATGTGCATCATTTCCACGGCGCAGCAAGCTAAACCAAAGGTCATAGGCCATATGGAGCCCTTTCTTCCCCAGTTGAGGAGATCGTCCAGCCGGGCCACTGCAATCTCTGCCAGGTTACTAGCATCCTGGAAGGGAGAGTACGGGCGCTTTTCGTTCGGCTTCGGAGCTGGCAAATGGGTTTGACGGGCTTGATCAACGATGGGAGCAAAAGCACCTTTCTTCACTACAGAAAGAGCTTTAGGAGCCGTCGCTCCCAGCGCTTTAATAGCCTGCATGATTACCTGAAATATGTTTTGGTTATGTACTTATGTATCTACATGTACTACGCATTAAATTCCATTTAGTGCAAACTTAAACAGGCGTAATCACATGCTGACAAACTTACAAGCTTTCACACAAACTACTCGATATAATTATGCCACTGTACGCTTATAAAATAAAATTTTAATACACAAAATTTACGTAAGAACAGACAAGTGTTGTGTTTGTAAAGTTGGCTAATCATAAAAAAAGTACGCATAATATTTTTTGATTAATCTACTCGTTTTAGAAAACAAAGTAAAAAATGTACATTGTTTCACTAAGTGTATAATAAAATTTACATAAAAAAAAATTATTTACAAGTTTGATGCCCAACTCAAAAATAATTTTAATTTTGTTGGTCTTTCATTCCTCGGAAACGAATTGATTTGTCGTTAGTTGTATTTTTCTAATAAAAAATGTTCATTTATAAAAGTTTTCAGGATTGTACATGAAAAATAATTATGGAAATTTAACTTATGGACAATAAGTTCATAAAATACATAGACACTTAACAGCAAAGAATATAATACTCACTACTTAACAGTATTAATTACAATATTTTAAACACTGTCTTATTATCGACATATTGAAGAAAAATATCCCTTCAAACCGTCAAATCTTAGCTCAGCTGACTGTCAATGTCATTGTCAATAGTGTTTGATACGTTGAAAACTGGAGTTCAATTCAATTCAATATTTATATTATTCTGTGCAAAATCATTTGAATTTTAATGATACATTGAGGGCTATAATGTCCATACAAAAAGTAATACACGTTAATAACTGCATTTAATAAACTAGTGTTTAATTGTTCACTTCATAATATTGAAAAATGTTAACAGGAAAAGAAATGGTTCAAGCCAATTTTCGACTTCGAAGATGATGGTCCTCCTGCGAAGCGGCGAAAAAGCGAAGATGGAACCTTGCCTAATTCTAGAACCCCCGTCAAAGAAGTATTTAAGCAAGAGCTCTATAAGTTTTATACCTACAATTAATTTATTTTGTTCTTACAAACTTTCACATGTTTTAGAATATGTGCAGTAACAGATCGGGTACTGCTGATAAATCTCCTATTTACATTGATCACAAGAATTGGATGAAGAACTTTGATCCAGTGACTGTAGAAGACTTAGCTGTTAATAGTAAAAAGATACAAGAAATTGAGGACTGGTTAAAATTCAATATTCAACACAATAATAGTGAGATATTACTTCTTACTGGCCCTGTAGGGTGTGGGAAGACTATTACAGTGCGAACACTAGCTGCTAAATACAAAGTGAAAGTCACAGAGTGGATTACACCCCTGGATATTGATATACCTACGGAATATGGTATGATTGCCAACCCTTTTTTTTTACGTGGAGTAATGCATTTAGGTATTCCGCCTAGCCGGGGAACTAGAACGGATATGTCGGACTCGTGGCCAAGGGGCCAAATACCGACTAAACCCTCCACGGTATGCCCGTCTCGCAGCAATGGTGGCGGTGAACACGGGATCACAGAGCATTCCACCGCGAACACCGTCTGCTGCCGACAGCCGAAGCTGTCCCCTCCTTGGACCCGAAGGCCCTGGAGCCAAAGCTCCCCCTCTCGAAGGTAGTCTGCAGGGTGACACCACACACTGGTCCCTCATGACAACCTCCACACCGGGAGGAGATGGAAAAACATGATTGCCAACCCATCTTTTCTTAACATGTACAGGATAACTTTCTCCGATATCCTCATCTTTTCCAATGTGCTTCTAATTTTGTAGCCTATGAAGAGTGACTAGTAGGAAGGATATGTCACCTTATTTAAAATTAAGTTAAACAAGAACATCCCTAATCATATTAAGTGATTTAGTAATTGAATACTTACTACTCCCTTGTTTCTTTAATTTTCAGGAGATTACCAGTTTAAAGAAAAACAATCTACTAAATTCCTTGATTTCATATTGAATGCAGCT
Organism: Cydia strobilella; assembly: GCF_947568885.1. Taxonomy (NCBI): domain Eukaryota; kingdom Metazoa; phylum Arthropoda; class Insecta; order Lepidoptera; family Tortricidae; genus Cydia; species Cydia strobilella. The sequence continues at coordinate 9,099,063 of NC_086052.1, forward strand.
AATTTTACATCTCTATTAGATAACAATAGCAGCAAACTGGTGTTGGTTGAAGATTTACCAAATACATTTATAAGAACACCATCTGAATTTTCTGATGTTCTACAGTAAGTTAATATTTACACACAAAACTGAGTGGTGTCATTGAACTTTTATTACTACATATAGAACCGGCACAGAGAACCAGTATTTTGCGCCATAAGTTGTTGCCGACCAACAACAAACTATGGAAGCGGAGTGTAAAAATCTCGCCTCCTAAACGCGTAAGCGCCATGAATGTCACGGGTGTCCTTCGGAATCCCTAACAACGTTGTCCTAAAGTCACTTACCCTAACTGGTTTGTCCTAATGGGCACTAACAATTATTTTTCATAATGTAATGGTTGTCCTAAAACTCATATGTCCTAAGCATTTTTACCATAACAATCAATATTCCTAATGTTTTTTTCCATAATCCTCGCTGTTCATTGGCGAGAGAATGGACTGTAAAGGGGGGCAATAAGGGATGAGATTTAGGGGCCGGTCGAGCAAGAAAGTTGTGCTATACTAAAATTAACCTATGAAGTGAAACTAAAGTGCGAAATAGTGTAGGGCGAAGTTACCTTGCAATCCGGGGTTGTGGGCTTGAACCGTTGGCCTCCGTTGTAGACCCTGGTGTTGGTCCCGGGCTGCCCTTGTCGCAAGCTAGAGGTAAGCTTAGAACCGTTACCTTGATCGTCCAACTTAGACCTCGGATTCTCCACTTCACGGATGGGCACGGCGTACTTCGGCTACACAGCACTGATTTTAAAAGTAGTCTAAATATTAGCAGTAGTGCTTTTAACAGATTGCGAGAAAATTAGCGGGAATGGCGCGACACAGTGTTAACTGGTAGTAGGCTTATGACAGACTGGCTCTGACAGCTTGTGACAGAGCAATATTCAAATTCAAACTGTGACTTTGGTGTTGCCACAGTAGTTACAACAAGAAATCTAAAAAATACAAAGCCAAAGCTGAACATTCCGCCTACCAAAATGCAATTGTATTTTAACTAAGCGAAAAAGATAAGAAAATAACAAAAAAAAGGTAGTGCGATAATATTAAAACTAAACGAAAAACGGACAGCACAAAGGTAGCGCTCTAAAGCGGCTACGCAGGCAGTGGGCACAGCTTGACCACAGGCCGTTTGTACAACCCTGTGGCCGTGCGCACAGTAACCACACGACATATCCCGTCAGATCCGGGGTGTGTATCGGTGATGCGACCCAGGGGCCACTTCATTGGGCTCGTCTGCTCGTTCACAACGAGCACGAGTGCGCCAACTTGGATGTTGGGCTGTCTGTCGTGCCACTTCATCCGCTGCTGGAGAGTATGCATGTACTCCTTCGACCATTTGTTCCAGAAGTCCTGGTGCATCTTCTGAAGCAGCTTCCAGCGTTGGAGAGGGCTAACCCGAACGTCTGACAGGTTTTCCTCAGGTACGACCGACAGGGGTTCCGTGGTGAGGAAATGACCCGGAGTCAAAGCCGACAGGTCGTTGGGGTCAGTGCTGAGAGGAGTGAGTGGCCTCGAGTTGAGCAAAGCCTCAACTTGGGTTAAAACCGTCGAAAATTCCTCATACGTCAGCCTTTGGTTCCCGACGACACGCGCCAAATGTGTTTTCACGGCCTTAATTCCAGCTTCAGCGAGTCCTGAGAAATGTGGGCTACCTGGCGGGTTGAATTCGAAGGCAATTGTATGGTGTGCGGCAGCATCCTTCACTAGACGTTGCAAGATGTTGTTCGCACCGACAAAATTTTTTCCTTGGTCAGACACTAACCGGCTGCACCGACCACGACGAGCGACGAAACGCCGAAGTGCGGCGAGAAAAGCATCCGAGGACAACTCGGTGACAAGCTCGGTGTGAATGGCCTTTGTTGCGGTACAGACAAAGACACAAATATAGCCCTTGTACGTCTTGTTACCGCGTCCGCGCCCAAGAGCGATGTCGAAAGGCCCGCCAAAATCGACCGCTGCGCTCGAGAAAGCCTTAAGTTGGGATATTCGATAGGACGGCAGGTCGCCCATGAACGGCGCAGGGGCACCCAGTGGCCGCACCCGAAAGCACTTCATACATTTTGATACCACTGCGTAGATTGCCCGTTTTGGACACATGATCCAGAAGTGTTGTGACAACAAGTTATGAAGCGTTTGGATGCCTGGATGCATGAACCGCCTATGATAGTCGTCGACAAGAAGGAAGGTCAGACGATTGTCGCGAGGTAGAAGCAACGGATGCTTCACGTCGAAGTCGAGAGAAGCTCGCGACAGGCGACCGCCCACCCTTAAGAGACCCGCGTCATCCGTGAATGGGGACAGTTTCCGGAACGCTTTTGGAAGAGAGTTCGAATGGTTGTTCGCAATCTTTTCGATTTCCTGAGCGAAGCTGCGCTGTTGCACGGAGCGCACAAGAAGCATCAGTGACTGCTTTACTTCGAGAGGTGTCAAAGGTCCGCGTAACAACTTCGCGGTCGTCTTTTGGTTCTTCGCGTTGTTCGCGAAGCGGCGACAATACGCTAAGACACGTTGAATCGTTCTTAACGACGAGAACTTCTCCAATAAATTGTCAATGAAGGCGTTGTCATTGGACACTACAAGGACCGTAATCTTTTGTTCTTCTTGAAGAACATCCCTATCAGGCGCTAGTGCTGACTTGGGCCAGCTTTCGGAAGGGTCCCGGAGCCAACCAGGTCCGTTCCACCAGCACGTTTGGTTGACCAAGTCTTGGGGAAGCAAGCCTCGAGATCCGCAATCGGCTGGATTGTCAGTGGTTCTAACATGATGCCAGGAGTCGGGAGGAATGACGTCTTGGATGTGACTCACACGGTTGGCCACAAACGTTTTCCACCTGGACGGACACGACTTGATCCAGGTTAACGTCACACTTGAGTCCGACCATGCGATGATTCTATCTACCAAGTGGAAAGGCTTCAAAGCCTCCACGACCGAAGCCATCAAGTCCGACAGTAGAACCGCTGCGAGCAATTCAAGTCGCGGCACGGACAATTTACGTAACGGCGCGACCTTGGACTTAGCACACACCAGCTGGACGTCGACGTCACCCTCCCCAGCTACTGTACGGCAATAGATTACGGCACAGAAACCGCGTTCTGACGCGTCGCAAAATCCGTGGAGATGTAGCACGTCGAATTTCCCGAACAAACGGCGAGGCACAGCTACAGCACTCAGCGAAGAGAGTTGAGTTTTAAATTCCTGCCATTCCAGACTGATGCTTTCCGGGACATCTCCATCCCAGGAAACGCCCGAGACCCAAAGTAACTGCATCAGATACTTGGCGAGAAATGTTACAGGCGAGAGGAAACCCAATGGATCGAAGATTCTAGCTATCTCCGACAGAATGGTGCGTTTTGTGCATCGACCGTTAGGAGTAGATGCTACACGAAAGCGAAAGGAATCAGATTGTGGTTGCCATAGCAAGCCCAATATCTTTAGAGAAATGTCAGTCATTTCTTCGAAATTTTTAAAATCTTCCGAGTACAGGTCAGAAGACGGAAGACTCTCCAGGAACTCACTACTATTAGAGGTCCACTTCCTCAGATGGAAACCCCCCGACGACAATATGTTTGTAAGTTCCAGCTGGAGTAAACGCGCCTGCTCGACAGAGTCCGCTCCGGTGACGACGTCGTCGACGTAGATGTCACGAGCGAGAACAGTTGAACCACCTGGGTATTCGGCTGCAGAATCACTGGCCAGTTGAGCCATTGTACGAAGCGCTTGGAATGGCGCAGCAGAAACCCCGTAGGTTACCGTTTTGAGACGGTAGTCGCGCACAGGACCGACAGCAGAGGGCCGCCACAAAATGCGCTGGAATTCTGCGTCCTTTTCAGAGACCAGGATCTGCCTGTACATCTGTTTCACGTCACCTGTGAAGACAACAGCATGCCAGCGGAAGCGTGTGAGCAGGTCGAAGATGTTGGTCTGAAGCTTGGGCCCAGCGAGAAGAGTAGCGTTCAAGGACACCTCGTTAGCGTCCTTAGCGCTTGCGTCGAAAACCACGCGAAGAGGAGTGGTGACGGAGTCACGCAGAATTCCATGGTGAGGTATGTAATAGAAGTGGCCTTCACTTGTGGAAGGAGGTTCCACTTCCTCCAAGTGACCGCGAGACTCATAGTCAGCCATAAATTCCACATACGCCCTTTTGAACTCGGGGTTGGAATTCAATTTGCGTTCCAACGACGTGAACCGCTTGAAAGCGATTTCGCGTGAATTGAGGAAGGTAGGTTTGTTCGCGGGATCGACAAATGGTAACGGAACTACGAACCGGCCTTCCTTATTGCGATAATAGTTTGTACGAAAGTAGTCCTCGCAGCGTTGGTCCTCCTCCGAGACGAAAGGTTTGGTCGGAGAACTAACGTTTTCTAACTCCCAAAATTTCTTGATGGAGTCATCGAGCGACAAGATCTGCGAAGGACTCGACACGAAAAAACAATGTTTATTATTGTTGCGATAAGATACGAGAGCGCTTGTTGTGAGCTGACTCCCGTCACACTCACCCATAACGACCCATCCATAGATGGTTTTCAACAGAGTAGGCTGTCCAGGCTCCCCGCGCCGTATACCGGGCAACAACGACGAAACGAAGACCTGTGCATTAAGCAACAAGTCCACCGGCGCCGGACGGGCAAACTCAGGATCAGCCAGCGATAAATTCTTGGTGTGCGACCACCCCGACGAATCGACAGGTTGTGGAGGTTGGTCGGCACACACCGGCGACAAAACGAAAGCTTCGAGTTTAGTACTCAGCGAAGAGGGTTTATTACCCATTGGCTTGATCTCACATGAAAGTGAGCCAAATGTTTGACAGGGCGAATTGCCAATGCCAAACACGGTGTGTTGGCCAGAAGTTTCAAACCCTAGCATGTCTGCACAGGATTTTGACATAAGATTGCATGCACTAGCACCATCCAAAAGCACACGCACTGGGCGGAAGACACCAGAACTGTCCCGAATTAACACCTTGGCAGTAGCGAAGAAGACTGTATTCTCTCCCGCCATAGCAGTTAAAACCGTGCTACTACTACTACTGCTCGTGCTACCGCTAGGTGGTGTAGTTGTAGTCTCTGTGCCCGTGGGTGCTTCAACATTCTTGGTGAAGTGTAACAAATTGTGGTGTGAGCGATGACACACACTACAGCGAGAAGCCCGACAAGTCTTCACTTTATGTGCACTTGAGAAGCATAGAATGCACAGACCCTTCTCCTTTACAAAATTAAAGCGGCCATTGTTGCCAAGACTTATAAACTTGCTACATTTGTCAAGACTGTGCTGACCGGAACAACAAACACAGGTCGGTGTTGCCGGAGTCGACACAACAAGAGCCATTTTATTTTTTGTTACCGGTTTAACACTCTGAGATGGAGGCCTGACACTTACACTTGAGTTCTCCAACGCCCTGCTCCGCTTCTCGATAAAACTTTTTAATTCTTCAAACTTCGGAACCTCGGTGCTGGAAGTGAGTTGTAACTCAAATGCTTCCCGAGTCGCAACATCTAGCTTTCCCCACAGCAAATAGTACAACATAAAGTTCTTATCGGGGAGGTTAAATTTGGACAAAATATTTAAATTTTCATTAAAAGTTCTAAAAACCCTTTCCAAATCTGTTTTGTTTTTGACCAACTCACAGTTAAGCAATTTTTCATAATACATGACAGCAATTTGCCTCTTCCTGTCATAATAGTTGGACAGCGTCTCATAAGCACTACTATAATTGTCACCCGACAAAGGAAAAGATTTTATTAAATCATGTGCGGAACCCTGAACGCTTGACAATAGGTAATGCAATTTTTCAACGTCACTAATTGTGCCCCGACTATGTATGAGGGAGTCATAAAGCTCCTTGAAGGACACCCAACTTTCCAATTTTCCATCAAAAGGTTTAATCGCTATTTTAGGAAGCTTGGCTAAATTATTTTCAAGCGTTAAAGGTTTCACATCCGACTTATCACTCATCTCACTTTTGGCCATTTGTCTCAACCTACATTTTACCGATTTCAACTTACTTTCGAATTCCCTCGTAACTTCGTACTCTTCCACACGTCTTTCAGGTTTCAGCGGACGTAAGATCCTCAACTGAGCATTGTGAAAGTCTTTTTCTAAATCTTTTATGTCCGATTCATCATAACCTTTTAAGTCGGAACTCTCGATGTTTTCCAAACGAAAAATAGCGTACCCTCGCGCGACACGGAACATGTCCACGGTCGCGGGCTCCGGATCACTATCACCATGTACACTCATATTGTTTTAAATGCAAATAAACACACTAAAACGGCGAAAAAAAAACACAAAACTAATTGCAATGCAAAATAATAACAAAGTACCGAACCTATATGTATATAGTGACACTGACAGCTAACGTCAACACTTGACAGCTGTGACAATGTTGCCGACAGTATTAACCACGAGTGAACGAATGGTTTAGTAAAAGCACTACTACACTACCAACAACTTTCTTGCTTTACCCTCGACTTTTTTAGAAGTCTACCTTCAACTTTTTGAATTAAACAAATGATATGACGATATGTATGACCAAGCGAATTTGAATAAGCAACACAGAACGACAAACGAAAAACCAAAGGTCACTTTTCAAATTATCCGGTTCGAAGACCAAAATGTTCATTGGCGAGAGAATGGACTGTAAAGGGGGGCAATAAGGGATGAGATTTAGGGGCCGGTCGAGCAAGAAAGTTGTGCTATACTAAAATTAACCTATGAAGTGAAACTAAAGTGCGAAATAGTGTAGGGCGAAGTTACCTTGCAATCCGGGGTTGTGGGCTTGAACCGTTGGCCTCCGTTGTAGACCCTGGTGTTGGTCCCGGGCTGCCCTTGTCGCAAGCTAGAGGTAAGCTTAGAACCGTTACCTTGATCGTCCAACTTAGACCTCGGATTCTCCACTTCACGGATGGGCACGGCGTACTTCGGCTACACAGCACTGATTTTAAAAGTAGTCTAAATATTAGCAGTAGTGCTTTTAACAGATTGCGAGAAAATTAGCGGGAATGGCGCGACACAGTGTTAACTGGTAGTAGGCTTATGACAGACTGGCTCTGACAGCTTGTGACAGAGCAATATTCAAATTCAAACTGTGACTTTGGTGTTGCCACAGTAGTTACAACAAGAAATCTAAAAAATACAAAGCTAATTGCAATGCAAAATAATAACAAAGTACCGAACCTATATGTATATAGTGACACTGACAGCTAACGTCAACACTTGACAGCTGTGACAATGTTGCCGACAGTATTAACCACGAGTGAACGAATGGTTTAGTAAAAGCACTACTACACTACCAACAACTTTCTTGCTTTACCCTCGACTTTTTTAGAAGTCTACCTTCAACTTTTTGAATTAAACAAATGATATGACGATATGTATGACCAAGCGAATTTGAATAAGCAACACAGAACGACAAACGAAAAACCAAAGGTCACTTTTCAAATTATCCGGTTCGAAGGACCAAAATGTTCATTGGCGAGAGAATGGACTGTAAAGGGGGGCAATAAGGGATGAGATTTAGGGGCCGGTCGAGCAAGAAAGTTGTGCTATACTAAAATTAACCTATGAAGTGAAACTAAAGTGCGAAATAGTGTAGGGCGAAGTTACCTTGCAATCCGGGGTTGTGGGCTTGAACCGTTGGCCTCCGTTGTAGACCCTGGTGTTGGTCCCGGGCTGCCCTTGTCGCAAGCTAGAGGTAAGCTTAGAACCGTTACCTTGATCGTCCAACTTAGACCTCGGATTCTCCACTTCACGGATGGGCACGGCGTACTTCGGCTACACAGCACTGATTTTAAAAGTAGTCTAAATATTAGCAGTAGTGCTTTTAACAGATTGCGAGAAAATTAGCGGGAATGGCGCGACACAGTGTTAACTGGTAGTAGGCTTATGACAGACTGGCTCTGACAGCTTGTGACAGAGCAATATTCAAATTCAAACTGTGACTTTGGTGTTGCCACAGTAGTTACAACAAGAAATCTAAAAAATACAAAGCCAAAGCTGAACACTCGCAATCCCTAACAATGTTTAGCATATTATTTCATGTCCTAACTGTTTTGACCTAATGGGTATTTCCCTAATGATCAATTGTCATAACAATTGTTTTCCATAATGTAATGGTTGTCCTAAAACTCATATGTCCTAAGCATTTTTACCATAACGATCAATATTCCTAATGTTTTTTTCCATAATCCTCGCAATCCCTAACAATGTTCGGCATAAAATAACATGCCCTAACTGTTTTGACCTAATGAGTATTGCCCTTCTAATCAATTGTCATAACAGTTACTTTTCCTAATGATCAATTATCATAACAATTATTTTCCATAATGTAAGGGTTAGCCTAAAACTCATATGACCTAAGCATTTCTACCATACCTATCAATATCCCTAATTTTTTACCATATTCCTCGAATTCTCTAACAATGTTTGGCCTAACACATCACGCTCTAACTGTTTTGACTGTTGTTGGTTAGAACTGCGATCCTTGCAAAATGAACTGCTGCCATAAGAGTGGGTTTGGTTAGAACTGTGACCCTCGCAAAAACGACCTGCTGCCACAAAAGTGGGTTAGGTTAGGTTAGAACTGCGACCATTGTAAAAATGAACTGCTGTCAAAAATAGGTTAGGTTAGAACTGCGATCTTCGTAAAAATGAACTGTTGCCACAAAAGTGGGTTAGGTTAGGTTAGAACTGTGACCCTCGCAAAAACGAACTGCTGCCACAAAAGTGGGTTAGGTTAGAACTACGACCATTGTAAAACCGAACTGCTGTCAAAAATAGGTTAGGTTAGAACTGCTATCTTCGCAAAAACGAACTACTGCCATAAAAGTGGGTTAGGTTAGGTTAGGTTAGAACTGCGATCCTTTCAAAAACAAACCACTGCCACAAAAGTGGGTTAGGTTAGGTGGGGTCTCCTTCGGAGTTCCTAACAACGTTTGTTCTAAAGTCACTTGCCCTGTTTTGTCCTAATGGGCACTGCTTTGTGCTAAATAACATTAGGATAAGTAATCAATGTACAAATTCAAATGAATTTATTTCATTACTTTTTACAGCTGTTCTTAGCAATGTTGTTAATATGGCATGTGCCATTAGGGAAAACCATATTAGGTCAAAAAAACAATATGCCATAAAATAAAATTAGGGCATACGAGTGTTAGGCCAAGCAACCATAGGTTATGTAAAATTAGGTAACATGATGGTTAGGATATATAATTTTTAGGGCTAACAATAATTAGGCCAAATAAGAATTATGCTGAATAACATTAGGATAAATACTCAATATAGCAAGTGCCATTAGGGAAAAACATATTAGGACAAAAAAATATCGGCCATTCGATAATAGGGAAACCAAAATTAGGGAATACGAGTGTTAGGACAACTGATCATTATGACAAACAATATTAGGGAATACAAAAATAGGATAAAACATTTTAGGGATTCCGATATAGATCCAATGTCACGGCACTTATGACGTCCCCTCGCCTACAGGTTGCAATTGCGTCAATTTCATTGTTTGGTAACTTTGGTATCGCTTCTCTATACCTATATAGTCTAAGATACGTTATATATGGTCGACCTTCACCCATACGTCTGACGGATGAAACTTATATTTTATGAAAGAAAATATGTTCCTGAACATAAATAAATAGGGTTGCCTAATGAAATATGGTCAAGGCTATTTTTAATTTGAAAATAATTATTTTTCTTCAAATTTCACCGATTTGTCTGACGAACGAAATAAGTTCCAATGGAAAGTATACAACTTCTACAACATGAATAAATTAGGTTGCCTATGTTTTTCCGGTCACTATTATGAGGTTGCCGTGTTTATACAGGTGAGTTAAAATCGATAATTGCACCCATCTGTCTGACGCTTGAATTATATATCAAAATAATGATAATTTTATTGCGAATACGATGGTATAGGGTTGCCTGCAAAAATCCGGTCACAAATAAGGGTTGCCAGGCTATTAAAGAAATTAAGAAGGAAAGACTTTTAGCGATAACTCAAAAACGACTATTTTCGAATGTGTTTATTAATCACTATTTTTGTGATTTTTTTCATAATTTTTGGATCAATGGTTCAAAAGTTAGAAGGAAAAACCCTTTTTTTTCTTTCTAAATAATTATTTTCGAAATGATTCACTTTATCAAAAAATGTTGTTCAAAGAGCCGTATTTATTTTAAAAGACCTATCCAACAATATCCGGCACTATATGGTTGAAACGAAAAATTTTTTTTTACATATATTTTGTTCCTTTAGAAGCGATTATTCGACCTCGACCATATATAACGTATCTCCTTCTAATATGAAGTAATCATAACTTAATGAGTGGTTTTTTAATTTTTAACAAGCAGAAACGTCTGCGATCGATGCTATTAAGCTTAGAATAAATTTAAAAGTGGAAAAATTACTGCCTTGGGTGAGACTTGAACTCACGGCCGAGAGTTACGGTCAGAGGCCGTGAGTTCAAGTCTCACCCAAGGCAGTAATTTTTCCACTTTTAAATTTATTCTAAGCTTAATGAGTGGTGTCAACAATTTTAACTTAACTGCCAGATGTCTTACTTATATTGTACCTTTTTTCAGTCAATATAAACAAAGAGCCAAATCACCCATTGTTTTTGTATGTTCAGAAAGTCATACTGACAGTAAGAATACTGCTGCAAATTTATTTACGACAACTTTGAAGGAACAATTCAAGATATGTCACATCACGTAATATTTCCTTTATTTTTTTATGTTTCATACATTTTAATCCTGCAAATGTTTACGACCTAAGCGCTTGTGGACCGCGAGCCAGGCGCAAATTTCGTCAGTCATCGCCTCCCGGGCGAAAACTCGTATAGCGGTTAATGGCTATGTATGATGAACCCTCGTGAACGTCAGCTGCCGCTCCGTTGGTGGGTTGAGGAATGGCAGCCACCGAAGCGCGTAACACGGTCTTTCCACCGCGATACAACCGGCTGACGATTTGTTTTATTAACAATAGCATCTAAACTATCATCTAACAAAGTATCAAACGGGAGGCGATGACGCCGATGACTGAAAAGAATTTTCTTTTTTACATGTTCATGTGACCAGCTGACGGTCTTTCCACAGCGATACAATCGGCTGACGATTTTGTTTATTTACAATAGCATCTGAACTATCATCTGACAAAGTATCAAGCGGGAGGCGATGACAAAAAAAAATTATAGACGTTATTTGCTGCCATTCCTCAACCCACCAACGGAGCGGCAGCTGACGTTCACGAGGGTTCATCATACATAGCCGTTAACCACTATACGAGTTTTCGCCCGGGAGGCGATTGGTCATGAAATCTGTTCCTGGCCCGCGGTCTATTGTAAGCATGTGCTATCAGCTATAGCTGTACCTCTTCAAATCATTATGTTTGTGGTGTGCCAAAGGTTTGTGCTGTCTGCATTTAATGTGTGTAGAGTGTAAACACCCCAATAATCGACATGTTAAGACCCAATATTCGACACCTTGCTGTCAACTTTATTGCTATGACATTATGATTGAAAATGTCGATTATTGGAGCTGTGTTGGGCACTGGAGCCTCTACGTTATATACTATTTTAGATAGGATTACCTAAGTCTTAAATAACATTTCTTTTTGTTTGTAACTTGGTTACACAATTGTTTTAATATCATTTTTTAATTTCAGATTGAATGCAGTATCAGTTACAGGACTAAAATCTGCCTTAAAGAGAGTTTCAGAAATCATCAGTAAAAATCATACCATCATGTATAACAAACCAACAGCAGAACTGGTAGACTGTGTTGTTAATTCTTCAGCAGGGGATGTTAGATCGGCAGTGTTGAACCTACATTTTGCTTGTTTAAAAGGTATACTTGTTTTTAACCCCTTTCCAGGCATAGTACGATTTATTGATAATTTCAACTTTAGCACTCCGATTTAAGGTTCAAATGAGATGGCACTTTCGGGAAAAGAGACCTGTCTTGAAATGAATTAACAAAGCTGGATTGTGGAAAACCTTGTAGATTGGTGGGGCCCAGAAAAGTGTTAACCTGATCTGACATTTTACTAGAATTTACCACAACTGCAGTACCTACTGTTTAGTGTTGTATTATTTATAGCTAAAATATAATAACTTCAGCTATGTAAGTAAGCATAGATGAAATCTTGTATTATAAGTGATCAGAACACATTGTATTAGTGCCCCATTTCTTGTAATTAAATATTATACCTACCCATTTTAAATATTACAGGTTCCTATCAAAGTTTAGAGACTGATGTAATAATTGAAAAGGAAACGAAAAGTAAGAAGACTGCAAATAGTAAGAAAAAGCCACCATCAAGTAAATTCGTATCTCTAGGGAAAGACCAAACTGTTAGCATTTTGCATGGAGTAGGAAGAGTACTAAACCCAAAAGGTAAACTTTAAAACATCATTAATTTGAATGTAGCGGGTAACCATGAATTCCACATTATATACAAAATTTTGTTAAATTTCAGGGATATTCATTAATCCTCCTTAAATAATATTAATTTTTAAAAGGCTGAGGTATCCTCAAACTATTTTAAACCCAGAGTTACCACTTAAAAAACCCGGCCAAGTACGAGTCGGACTCGCGCACAAAGGGTTCCGCCATTACGCAAACAAAAATCACGTTTGTTGTATGGGAACCCCACTTAAATATTTATTTTATTCTGTTTTTAGTATTTGTTGTTATAGCGGCAACAGAAACTAGCTATCACGGTTCATGACAAACAGACAGAGAGTGGAGTCTTAGTAACGCGAGTCTAGTGTAGGTCCAAGTAATTGTATTTACCATGATTCCTTTTCATTTTCTAGTTGTGGCAAGCGAAAATGGAAGCAAACAGTTGACTCACCGTCCTACAGAGATAATAGATCAATTTTTAAGTCAGCCAAGTTCGTTTGTGAATTTCCTTGAAGAAAACTATTTGAGTCACTACTCCTCGATTGACCATGTGGTTGGAGCTGCTTTAAGTCTGAGTGACGCAGACTTCATGTTGGGAGAGTGGCGGGTAAGTTCATGACAAATGTAGGCCCCTGGGGTTTAAATCTACTAGCCAAAATTCGACTTTGGTCTAAATTTATATTAGCAGGAAGCTAGTTTGTCGCTTTGAGGCCAATGAATGCCATGTAGTTACTGTAGTTTTACAAATAGGCGGGTCCACACAGAACGGAGACATGTCTCGCCCGAGGCATTGCGGCCGCGAGTGCGTTTGCTTCGCCCGAGGCACGTCTACATGGACCGAGCTGCTTCGCGCGGCAATTTCCTCGCGAGGCAGCACGTTCTGTGTGGACCTTTCTCCTCAAACTGTTCGAATTTCAGGAAAAGATGTGTCAAGAACATGGATTATACACTGCTGTTGCTGGGCTGATGGTAGCTAATAAGGCACCAGTCTCTGCATGGAATCCAGTTAGAGGGCCAAAGAACATGAAAATTCAATACCCGTGAGTGCTTGGTTACTTTCCTATTTTTATTTATTTATTAGCCTATTAGTGTCTCACTGCTGGGCAAAGGCCTCCCCTCTTTCCCGCCATGGCTCTGTCCAATAAATGTTCCTTTTATTTAACATTTATTGGCATGTAAAGATTTTATATACATGTTCTGTACTTTTTTCAGATCACTACAAGAATTACCTTTACTAGAAACAAACTATTTATATAAAGGAAAAATTTTAGTAGCAGATTACCAAACATACTGTAAAATAATAGGTAAACAACAATGACTTATTGAAAATGCCTAATAGGTACAAGTGTGTATTAATTTTATGTATGTAATATTTTGAAATAAAACCCACTTAATGTTTTTACACTATTATTTAATTGCCCAACATTCTTACAATATGAAATCTTAAAGAAATTATTAATACGCCAAGAGAATGTATCTTAAACAGTTCTTAAGACTGTAATAGATGTGGGAGCTTGGGATCTGGGGAAAATTAAAAAAAAAAAAGATTAGTATTACATTTTATTAAGGTCAAATGTCTCTGATTATACAAATAATAAAAATTGGTACTGAAATACATTAAACACTTCACCAATACTCAGTTCATTTGGAGCTTCACTGATCACTCACTGTTTCAGTTTCCATTTTGCAAGCTTTTATAATGAGAAATTTGCAAGTTAATTATAACCATTGCGTTCATGACACTATACTTACCTTTCTGTAGAATCTACAGAACCAGTTTATTCTAAAAGAAAGGGAATCGGATTCATACTTACCTCATGCGAAGGCTCTGGAATGTGTCATGGTGAGCTGGAGTTAATTTTGGTATACTTTTCTCCAAATGCTTGTAATTTCATCAGTTTGATGTCTTCGAAGCAAACATTAACTTTAGAACAAGTCATTAAAGCCCGGATAAAAATGTACCAAACCTCCAATACCAACTATGTAGTTAATCGTGTAATAGGCTAGTTTCCTAGTAAGTAAACATCAACAATGTTTAATATAATCTAAACTATGTCATCGTATTATGCAATAATCGAACCTTCAAAGTTCTTTTGTTAGTTTAAAAGTTCAAATATAGTCCAGTCAATTTAAAGTTCACGATTGGCATGAAACATCCTCACCTACAAGGAAACTAGTCTAGTGGTGTTACGAGCACCGGTGTGTGTGTGTGTGTGTGTGTGTGTGTGTGTGTGTGTGTGTGTGTGTGTGTGTGTGTGTGTGTGTGTGTGTGTGTGTGTGTGTGTGTGTGTGTGTAACGGCAACTATCGGGAGGAGGAGGAGGAGGACCTGGAGCGGCGGCGGCGCGGCGCGGGGCGCGACGGCGGGGAGCGCGAGCGCGAGCGCCGGCGCCGCGGCGGCGAGCGGCGTCGCGGGGGGCTGCGGCGGCGGTACCTGCACACAAACCAAACCCACAGATTACATTACACATTACTATATCGAGTATCATTTCAATCCCGAACCGCCTAGTTCGACTGATGGCGCGGTAATAAAAAACGCCACAGACGCCTACATAGTTGTTACTAAATGTGTCTGCTAAACAATTTGAGTGAATTTCAAAAAAGTGTACTTTCCACAATCATGAACCTCCTCATGAAATGTCTTCAACATTAAAATATCTGTAAAAAACAAATATAAACACTTACATATAGTGTCACTCAAATGCTTACAGTAATTTTGCACTTTTACAGTAAAACATTGGTTTAAGTCAGGGTTTCTTAGGTCCGTAGTAGTAGTCCACGTAGGGTCCAGGGACCCCTTAGAGGTCCGTAGCATGTTTATCAGGGGTCCGTAGCAGGTCAGTTTTTTTAGACGGTTTTAACATGTATTATAGATAACAATCTTGTGTTGAAAATTAGGGGTCAGATTTCGTTCTTTTGTGTTACACACCTTTTTTACGCGTTTGAAGGAAGAATATGAACGCATATATAGTTGTTTCTTAAAAACTTTAGGATAGCAGTTAAAACTGATAAGCTAATTGTTCTTTACTACTGTTTTCACATAAATATGAACGTTTTTGGTCAGTATGTATTGTAATTTCCCTTTGTGTAATTTTCTTAATTTTTGTGTCACATTTTTGTGAATACTCCAGTGTTACGTACACTTTTTTTGAAATGCACTCATTTGTCGATTGGTCGATAACGTTTGTCATTCCTTATTTGTACTTTCTTTTATTGAGTAATTTTGATTAGATGTGCAGTTGTCTCTTTGAGTAAGTAAAATATAATGAAATGTAGTTACCTCGGCGGCGAGTGTCGGCGGAGCGGCGCGTGGCGCGGCGGCGGGCGCGGCGACGGGCGGCGCGGCCGCGACGGCACCAGCACCGGCGCCGCCGTGATCTCCTGCCCGTCGATCTGCCCTGAAACCACAATTACACTTATTACACTTATTTATTTATTTTCTCAAACATGCTATGTAATATTGATATTACGTTCTTTATATTAGGCTGGGAAGTATCACAACTCCGGCGCGGCTAGACGAGGGGCCTGTAATGAAATTTCATACAAAGTTGCAGGCCTAGGCCGGGAAGTGGCTCTTTTTTAATTTCCATTTCACATATATTTGTGACACAGCATCATGGCATTCAGCCAAAAAAAAACTATAACCAATATTTGCTTATGGTTCGGAATGACATTCTGCCAATACCCCTTAAAAAAACAATAAACGATAATTAATATATTTTGCAGTTTTATTTGTATCGAATTTACAAAAAATATATAAATAAAACATTATTAACAAATTCCAATAATATTGAATTGCAAATTTACCTACAAATATAGATTTAAAATATAGTTGGTCAAACCAGTTTGTCAGTAAATAAGAACAAAAAAACTATACTCATCCTTTTCTTTTGGGTGCTAGTACCAGTGTAAGACAAAGATAGTATGATTATCTCTGTCTATGTTTGAAATGAGACAGTCCTTTGACAAACTATATTTCATTTAAATATTAGCGGTAAAAATGTCTACTCAAACACGCGTTGGTGTTTTTTTAATCGTTTTGGAGGTAAAGTTGAACATTTTTCATTGTGTATCTGTAATTCTATTTTATTGGATTTATTGTGCGTTGTTTATTGTGTTATTTAATATGAGTTCCGACGAAAATATTAAATGAATACCTGTTAATTATACTCCATGTTTAAGGCAACGATGTATGTAAAGCATAATATCAACATAAAAAACGATGTAATCTTAGTTATGTGGCTAAAACTACAGTCAGAAGGATGCAAGGCGAAAAATCAAAGATACATAAATATACCTTTGAACATTTGTGTAATAAATAGATTAACTACATGTGTACAATATACGACACGTGTGATAAAGATAGGTACAGGTGGTAGTTATATTTTGTGCCTAGTTTACTTTTAGTTTCTTTAGAATTAAAACTTTGATTTCGTGGAGATTTCTTTATTTATTTCATTGCATGTTTGAGAAAAGCACTATACATACATCGGCGTGAAAAGGGGTTGTCGGCCTCATAACTATCCGGCCTCACTACGTTCGGCCGTATATATGCATTCGGCCGGCAACCCCTTACTTCCCGGCCTCTGTAGTAATGTACTATTATTTAAGAAACAAACTGTCGTTTACAAATATTTATTATAATTAACGAACAAAACGCGACCATTTCCGACCATGTTTGAGAAAAGCACTATGTACCTCGGTGGAAATGCGCTTAAAGGACTCGCATCCAGGCCATAAATGATAAAAAAAAAAAAAAAAAAAACTGGTAACCGGCATTTTCTGTCTCGGACCTTTTGCAGTTACGTTCGTGGTCACAAGCAGACTGGCGAGGAATTGTATCAACACCTTGCTGCGCGGGTTTTGCGAACTACCCGCTGTTGATTATTAACTTGTACGCTAGGGTTTGCCTACACACAACATTATGACATCCGATGGTATGTGATGGGATGTTTTTCCCCCTTACAGCTAAGTCCCGTATTAAGTCCCGTTTTAGTTTAAAATGAGTGAAAATCGTGTTAGTTTAAATCAATATAACTTCATACACCACAAATAAACCATGTTTTACCTCCATCCATATGTTTCATTGCGTTTTCTGCTTCGTCGGCATTCGTGAACTCCACGTAGGCGTATCCGCGACTGTTGTGCGGATGCAGGCGATCCATCGGGAACTCTATAGTTTTTACAGTGCCGTATGTCGAGAATATCTCTTGAAGATGGTCTTTGGTGACATTCAGAGTCAACCGCCCGATGTGGATGCGTGTGGGTCGCGGCGGCGGCGAACGCTCTCTCTTTTTTCTTGCTGGAGATCTAAAAAAAAGATGAGTCAACTCTATACTTACTATACAATACATAACTTTTCAGGCAGGACATTTGTGACTGAACTAAGATAAATGGCCAAATTTAACGTTGTCATCGTAATCTTCCTCGCGTTGTTCCGGATTTTTGCCACGGCTCATGGGAGCCTGGGTCGTAAGAACTATTATTTTTTTATTTTCTTTATATAGAAACAATATTATATTTTTTCTATATAAAGAAAATAAAAAAATATTAATAAGTTGTTACAATATAGGTTAATAGACTTATAGACCTACAGTTTCCTAAAAAATAGTATGAAAACCATGTGACTTATATAAATACTAAATTAAACTAGAAATAGAAATTCCCAAGTTGTCAAAACAATGTTACAAAAATACTCTTTCATTTTAACAAGAATGGAAAAAAAAACAAAAATGGAAAAATTGAAAAAAAAAAAACAGAAAAGTGCAATTAAAGTTAATTTTCTAATTAAAGCCTGTTAAAGCCTATTAATACACTTATTATATAATCTGTAGCCTGGGGTCTACTTGTCAACTAATTCCAAAAATGGAAAGAAGAAATAGTTTTTACGAAAGCGACTAACCTTCCAAATCAGAGAAGAAACTAGGCCTTATTGGTACTAATGCGGTTTCTTCACAATGTTTACCATCACGAAATGCGACTGGTAAATATCAAATAATATATCGTACATAAGTTTCGAAAAAACTCATTGGTACAAGCCTTATAGGTGTTTCATAAGCAAATTAAAAGAGTGTGTCGCTAATATACTTAAAAAAAAAAAGAGTGTGCAGTGTTATCTTTAAAAGTTAGAGTTATCTTTAAGAATGCGCGCATTATGATGCTTTGTACCAAAGGGAAGCTTATCAATCTGCACTGCAAGGTAGTTTTATTCTGTATGTTTCAGTCTTACTTTTTGTGTTTATATATAATAAAGTCCGTTACAATTTCAACAGATTGACACTGACATTATTCTTCTTATCATTAGTTGGCCTTAATTTTAATGTTAGCCTTGAAGATTAGAGCATTTAGAGCTGAAGATTTAGTGAAGACAAAACTCATAACACAAACTAGGATAAAGTTTTTTTTTTAATAAACTGCAATTTACATTTCTACGTTTCGTACCTGCAATGAGGATATAATAAGATAGAGCGGTGCTGTCATAGTAAATTTTGTAACCACTGTAAATTCACTGCCATCTATCGACATACTTTGAAACTAAAAATTAAGATTTATAAAAATACGTTAAAATGTATTTAAATATGAATAAATGATTTTTTTATTTGCATTAATTATTTTTATATGATTTTGACCCATTTTCTTTCACTGATATGCGTTAAAATTATAAATAACAAACGAAACAGTCAACGCCCTCTATACGAGTGTAGGCCAAAACTAGTGGCGCCCATGGTATAGTATCTCTGAAGAGGAGTAATGTAATGCTGATAATAATGCCATCTCTGGGTTATGCTGGACATATATTCCTCAGCCGTGGTGCCCTGCTGAGCTAAAAAGCGGTATCTCAATTGAAGATTGCATGCAAATAAGTACCTTAAATTTGAATCATAACGTTCCATTTCCAGTTCATTCGTTTTTGAGATACCGCCTTTAGCATAAGGAGGGCTGAGTGTGGCTAGATATCATTCTTGTGTGTAGATAGTAGAAAACAAAATATACCAAAACAAATATTTAAGCAGGTAACTTAATCGTATTTAATTAAATCTAGAAGAATATATTTTAATAAAAAATGTTTTGATAGTGTTACTAACCTTACGTTGCAAATGAACTAGGAAACAAAATAAATTTGAAACGTAAAAGTAGTTTTTTTAATATGTAGTGCAAACACCGTACAATGACAGACTGACGTATTTAGACGAATAAAAAAACCAAATGACGTTTGGTTTGACGGGAAATTTTGAAATTATTTCTAAGTTGTTTTTTAATATAAATTCCGTTTAAACATATTTTTGGTCAGATTTATGTTAAGATATTAACAAACAGCGTTTCTTTATATCACAACCAACCTTGTAAGTTGTGTTGAGTTGTGCTCTTACTCATTCAACCAATACGCAGGCAAGATGAAAAGCAATGCCGGCCGGGCCGCGCCGAATCTGTGTACCTTCTTGTATGTACATCGGTATAAGGGCAAGGTAAGTAAATTTTCGAGTTTATAATATATATATACCTCCTGAACATTTATTTATTATTTCATCTTTATCAAAAGCTTTGATAGAGGCTTCGGGTAAAGCATATTTATAAAATGTTGGCGATGGAACCTGGAACATTGTAACATTTCAAATAACAGCCGTTGAACTAGCACCATTCTTAGTGCCCGTAAGGCCCGTCATACACGTTGCTCTGATTATCATAATTAAGATACTATTTTCCGTGCCTAGGTCTTAATCTGATAAATCAACTACAACCTGCCAAAATTAGAAAGACATACATCTACTGATAAAATCCAACCACAATACGTTACCTTTGTCGACATTTTACATGAATAATATCCCGATTCACTGATTTCTTGTTACCTAACATTAAATGTGACAATAGCACACCCTTAAAATGCATGCTCAACACTTGTCCTGTTTCGCTGTAAAATAACCTTTTTATACTTTTGATAACATCTTAACTGTTAATATATTTTCAGGTATTAAAAAGCTTTCAGAATAAAGTTGCGACACGGCAGGTATCGTGCTTTTCTTCGATAAGTTTTTCGATGTTGTCAATGGCAATTTCAGTGAACCTAAAAAAGGAAAATCTACCTAATCTAATGCGCTGTAACACCCAGATCACCGCACCACAAATTGTGGATAAAAAGCTTGAATGTTCTCAAAACTATGAAATATGCGACAAAAATGGATCTAAATTAAATCAAAAAAAGTTGGATCAAACTATTGAAGCTTTCCAAGTTATTTTGGGATCAAGAAGAAGAAATGAATTAGGTTGCCTCTAATTATTGTTTAAAACATAGTCAGGAAATAAATTGTTACATACTTGCTGTTAAGTTATTTTCACGGAAGTGCGCTTAAAGCGTCGCTGTATTTGCATGTGTCTTAGTTACTTGGAATGGAACGTATGTAAATAAGTAGGTACTTATAAATAATATATTGTACTTGATTCAACATAAGTTTTCATTTATTTATTCTGAAAAACTGATTTATGTAGTTTTCTAAGCAAATGGAAATTGGTACGACAAAGATTACTACATAAATCAGTTTCCAATATTAAAGTTGTTACATGTAGGTAAAGAACCCATAAGTACGTGTGTGTGTGTGTGTGTGTGTGTACATGTGTGCGTGTTTACTGCATATACAGTCTCATTAGTTGAGAGCAGGACCGCTAGGGGCAGCACTAGTAGAGACGTGAACGTGAAATGTCCGAGAGTTTCTTATCTATTACAGTAATAACATATACTAATCTATGGTGGCGCCATCTGATCGAGAGTCAAATTTTCGTGATTTTCGAGGCACGTTTTTTCCTTAGACTGTATCCATCTATTACGGAGTTATATCTATCTTTGGTACCTGTCATGCTTGTCCTTGCTTTTAGCCTTGTCATTAGATGATGGAGCTGAGATCTTCTTTTTGTCTCCAAGTGGTGATCTGTCCCGAAGCTTCTCCCGGTCTGGCTCTCGACGATCCTTCACTGGACTCTTCTGTGGTGATGTCCTAATAATAATAAAGCATTGAATTTTAAGACCATAGTTTTGCAGAAAATGACCTAATTAATTTTATTTTAAAAGTTTCTTATAGCTTAATTTAGAGAATGTGGTTGTTTCTGCATTGATAAAAAAATTGAATTGGTCACCTTATGCATAACTAGGCTTGTGTAGTAGGTACATGTACTAAAATAAAAAAGACACTATTCCCTCCACTGTACTAGATCGAACTATTCCCTAATGATTCTGCTCTTAGTATACTACTACACGCGAACGAAACAGAATGGGAGCGATTTTCTGTGATATTTTGGTGGTAGTGTATACATTGTTAGTCTCTAATTGTACTTGTAAATAAATATTGTAAATATTGCATGCCTTCTGTCTGGTCTGGTAGAACATAAGACACGCTTCTTTTTAATGTTTATCAACTTATGTAATACTATGTTCTTGCAATAAATTATTGATTGATTGATTGATTGATTGAGGACCGAGGAGTGACAATGACAGCAAAGCGATCCAAGTGATCAGACCGAACTAAAACTAAACGTTGACTCTCTCTGTGTACTACTGTACTAAAAGACTGTACTAGTTGGGAGTGATCTTTTCACTGAACGAGCATGCACAACTCTATGCATAACTAATGGCCAAATATGAGTTTAATTCTAGCTAAGACTGAATGTATCATAAATGAATTATGGTTAAGTTACACAAATCCTGGTCTAAGTTTGCATGATTGGTTAGTGTCATTGTCAACCTGACCATCCGCTATTGGTCAGCGCAAATCGTTGGAGCGCATAGTTCTCAGCTTGATACTAAAACACTTAGAAAGCAGAGGCGCGCACCATATCAGCGCGAGTCGTTTTCAGATACGAGATACCAAAACCGTGCGAGCAGCGGTCAATGCTGACCCCTACGCGGCGCCAATACGTGGAACCTACAGCCGCGTATGCTTCAGTGCTGACCCCGTCAGCACTCACCTGTCAACATTATTCTAAAACGCTCCCAGGACTTCATACATATTGACCTGTTGGCGCTGACGGTCAGTGTGATATTAAAACCAGCCAAAAGAGTATATTTTTCTTTGATAAAACCTACTTCTTCTTGGCCCTGGAGCGGTCATTGCTACTGCTGCTGGATGAGCTGGACGAGGAAGATCTCGAGGAGCTGCCGGAGCTGCTTGAGGAGGACCGTGACGATGACCTTGATGAACTGCTCTCTGATGAACTGGGAATAACAATAGATATTTACAAAAATGTTTTAGGGATGTGGTTTGTTCCTAATACAGCTACTAATATGATTTGTTCGTGGGCACTAAATTAAAATCATAATTATTTATTTATGGTATTGCAACCATACAGTTTGTATACCTGTTATGAGAAGCTTTATTTTCTTTGTTTAACATGAATGGGATTGTCACAAGTCAGATTTTTGTGTTAATGTATTTATTTTTATATTATACTATACAAAAAGGACAGCCCAAAGGCAGCATATTATATAAAACCTGACACAATTACTGACCGGCGGTACACGGCTTTTTTTATGTGGCTTATCCTCGTAAATTTAACCGTACCTACTAGGAAGGCCTCTTACTGTACATTTTACTAGGAGCAGCAGTTTCCGTACATAACCTAAAATTAATTGTTACATTCTGGTAGATTCAGATGAATGACGATTCGTTGACGCAATTAATGTAACTTAGTGTCCAAAAATATCTACCTGCCGCTACTATCGCTGCTACTGGATCCTGAATCGTTCTTTTTCTTCTTATCCTTTGGTTTTTTCTTGTCTTTATCAGACGTTGCTGATGGCGATTTATTGCGAGCCCTTAAACAAGAAACTCAATTTAATTAACCATACACAATTAATATTTACATTTGATAGAAAAATACTTACATATTATACTCAAGTCACACAAAATATATCAAATTTACAACGCGTCCTATCAATTCAATTCGGCCGGCATCCAATCGAATCCAGAATCCACTCCACCATCTTTTTTTATTTTATTTTTATGTTGCCAACCGACATAAATGTAAAGGGCTCTTTCCACACTAATGCGCGAATCACGGCCCGAAGCCGCGAACGTAAGTGTGGCGTCGATTTCGCAGATTGTTCACGCCTTCGCGCCTAGTTCCCCGTTTTTTGTCGGTTTATTAGCTCTCCACACTACACACTATTTTGACTCATATGTGGCAAGATAAATAATCATTATATTATATAAAGCGGCTATATTTTACGGTTTTACAACAAACCAAAATGGAAAAATAGCTAAATCACGTATGATGCCATAGATAACTAGCAGTTCAACTCGATCAGCTGATGCTTTTCCGCCATCTTGGCGCGAACCAAACTGCAAAAAAAACCGTGAAATTTGCGAGTGTGGAGTCAAACGTCAGCGTCGCGACATGTTCTCTCCGCGAAGTCGCGCCGCGATTTACGCACATAGTCTGGAGGAACCTTAAAGGTCTCTACAAACTTTTGCGATAATAATCGGCCCAACAGAAAGAGACGGAGCGATAGTTAGAATGAGATAATGGATCTTAGCCATAGACCTAGCATTACATATACGCGTGCGCCCGTGAGGGGCAGAACCTCCTAGTGAGTACGCTCCAGTGTAGTGAGTCCAGACTACGCGGCGCGAACCCGCGAACGCGAGTGTGGACGACCCTTATCATTTTACAAAAATTAAGGGATTATTAATTTTTGTAAAATGATAAGGACATTCGAAGGGATTCTACAAAAATTAAGGGATTTTTTTTTACTTATGTCAAACCAAATTGTCAGTAAATAAGAACAAAAAAAGCTATTTTGAGGATATAATAAGATAGAGCGGTACTGTCATTGGTCATAGTAAATTTTGTAACCACTGTAAATTCACTGCCATCTATCGACATACTTTAAAAATAAAAATGAAGATTTATAAAAATACGTTATAATGTATTTAGATATAGATAAATGATTTTTTTTTTTTTGCATTAATTATGTTTATATGATTTTGACCCATGTTCTTTCACTGATATGCGTTAAGATTATACGAGAGTAGGCCAAAGCGAGAAAGGCAAAGGATCGATGCATTCGAGATGTGGTGCTGGAGGCGTATGTTAAGGATACCCTGGACCGCCATGCGCACCAATGTATCGATCCTTTCACAGCTTCGTGTCCAAACTCGCCTATCCACAGTCTGTCAACAGCGCATATTGTCCTACTTCGGCCACATAATGAGGAGGGGAGATGAAAGCCTTGAAAAGCTGATCATCGTTGGAAACACGGAGGGCAAACGAGGCCGGGGACGGTCTCCAACTAGATGGAGCGATCAAGTAAAAGGGGCCCCATCCATAGATTAGTATATGTTATTACCATCCTCAACCAGCTTTTGCTCGGTCGTCAGAGACGCGATGGACAGGCACCGATGGAGGCAGATTAAAAGAACCAGGTGTGGAGCATCCACATCCACTGATGACCACGATCCTCAGTCATGAGGGAGCGACCACAGAGAGGCCAAAGCTAGTGGCGCCATCTGATCGAGAATCAAATTTTCGTGATTTTCGAGGCACGTTTTTTCCTTAGACTGTATCCATCTATTACGGATTTATATCTATCTTTGACCGTATCCATCTATTACGGAGTTATATCTATCTTTGATATTATTATTTGTAATGCAGGCAGGCAATTTAATTTAATTAACTGATAATGCCTGTATCCAGAGTCATTAACCGAGTTCTCAGTGTTGAGTAGAATTTGCTTTGTGCTTATATATCTTAATATATATAATTATTGATCCTCAGTTCTTTGCAAACAAAGCCAGTAGAAAAATATATTAAGTTACATTTATTATATGAAGCCCATCAATTTATTTCCTTTCTCTTCGTGAAAGTTGGTGATAGCGAACGTATTGGGTATTTTTCGTCTTAAACTACTGAACACCGCCGCATTTAAGATATGCCTAAACATTAATCACAATCTTAATACCATCAACAGTTGAGTGGCCGAAATGATTAGCTATAGGCCCCATGCGGGGCTACATGGCCAATACATTAGCCCAACTGAGCCGCCCTTGTTGTATTTACCCCCGCCCACGATTCAATGACCTTTCTTCCTGGCTATTACAACTTACCGAGCGTCTCCTAATATTTTATAGCTTACCTACCGACTTTTCTAAAATGAAGTATTCTAAAATCTGTCTAAACGCGGATTATACTTACAGCATAAGTTGGTGAAAACATGAAAAATTTAAATCATATTAATGCTTTCACCCATTGCGGAACAGTGGTTCCGGACACTTACGAGGCTTGCGCGGACCCGAAGAACTTAACATGTAGAGGTCTTTTTGAAACTTACACCGAGCGGTTGCTGCTCTTGCCCGCACACCCTAATAAAATTTGACCTTGCCCTCACAAAATGGGCTTCCAATAGAAAAAAAAAATCGAGCCCTTACAAAGCTCTGCGTTATAAATTTAAATTCATACTTACTTCAAGTATTTTCATGAATGTATATTAAATTGTATGCTAAAACTCAGATTCTCAGATATAGAAAACGTCTCAGTGGTCGACATGCTAATAATTATGTGTACCTATGTAAATAGATAAGTTTCTAGGTACATCGAATGATACAAGTAAGTATTTATTAATCCCCGTTGCCTTAAAAAACACGCGTTTAGTGGTGGGTGTGAAACTATTTCCACATTATTGCAAAAATATCACAAATAGATCACAGTAGCTAGTATACGTGTCTTCACCTAAATCTATCATGATAACAGCACACGAGTTCTATTTACTTTCAGCCTTGTATCCTGATAGCGGGACTTTGTGGATTTAGAGAGCTTATGGAACCGGGGGCAATATCAACTGCTATTGTAGCTAAGCAATAATAACTATCATGCTATAAAAAAACTCCAACGATGCTGACGTTATAACGTAAAGGATAAAATTTAAAATTGACTTTGGAAGCTCGTGACATTACCATCTATAATTCTGTTTTTTTATTCCGTAGACTAAAATGACATTTCATGTGGTACTAAGAAATGTCATCTCATACACATGAAACGTCATTTTAGTCTACGGAATAAAAAAAACAGAATTATAGCGATACCTATAACCGTTGTAATGCATAACCAACCATGACATTACATAACGTTTGCGCAGAACTCAAAACCTTAAATTTAAACTCAAACATTTATTTAGCAAATAGACCACAAGTGTAATAAAGTGACACGTCAAGATGCATTTCACATATGTACAAGAAATAAAAATAAATGTTCAACAATTATAAAATACAATTACAAAATATCAATTCACTGAAATAAATTACTTACTACACGATGGAACTATGACAAATTCTATCGCAACAAGATAACGTATTACAAATCAGTGTCGTGTTAGTTAATTATAAAAACTTTTATTGGAACAAATTAAATATAAATATA
Source organism: Cydia strobilella (assembly GCF_947568885.1). Classification (NCBI taxonomy): domain Eukaryota; kingdom Metazoa; phylum Arthropoda; class Insecta; order Lepidoptera; family Tortricidae; genus Cydia; species Cydia strobilella. The sequence goes on from NC_086052.1 coordinate 9,125,899, forward strand.
GGAACAAAACTTATAAACTAAACGTAACTAAAATATACTACCTATCCTAAACCTTAACTAAAATAAAAATTCACCCCTCGGTAAGGTGCCGTAGATGCTGGCAGCATTACCCCGCTGAATTGCAATACTAATGCGCTGTGCGAGGAAGCTGCCAGCCCTACGATCCCCAGTCACTTCCACCAGCCTCTTTGATAAGGCTCCGAAAAATTTCAGGGCACCGGGACCCCACGGGCCGAGTGTTTCCACACCAAAAAGGGTAAAAAGATATTCTTGGCCGACACAGCTGTACTTGGCAATGGAACTAATTAGTATAGAAGATTGTTAACAAAGGGATGAAATGATGCTTGGTGCCTTTCTCATATCGAATACGAGGAAACCAAAAAGACAAGGCAAATTTGCATAGTCAGTAATTAAAATTAAAGTAATAGACGTATAGCCATGATTTTTTCCTTAGAACTTACTTTCAATCGGAGATTGCATGTCTGGTAGTCTGGTCATAATACTTACTTAATCCATAGCGAAAAACATTAAATTGCATTTATGAAAAAAACACATATTTTAGAAAACTGCAGTAATTTTAAAATGAGTTGATAATTAAAGTATGAAAATCTGCGGGATTGCCTCTTACTTTTTATTTTTTAGTAGTTTTAAAATATAGTAGCGCCCCCACTGCAGTTTGCGCACGCGGTTTTTTCGTCAGTTCAGTTCTTCAATTCGGCTTCGAGAGCGCAGCGGTTAGGTATTAGGTTGTAGTGCAGCAAATTATGTCATCGGAGTCAGATAGCACGTTGCTGGTAGATAGCCAAAATGGGGCTAATAATATATTTTTATTGAATTTGCAATAAATAATAAATACAAATACAAAATACAAATCGTTTATTTACCAAATATTTTACAAATTGACATCACAGGTTGAACTTAACAAAAAAAATTAGATTTTACAATTAAGCTAATATCCATCGGCCCCAAACTAGGCGCAGCCTGTATCTCGGGAACCGGGTAAATACAATTTACTGAGAAATTTTAACAATACTGAATATGATGGCCGTTAAATAACCAACCAACCATAATATAAATAAATAATATTCTTTTACATACATTAAAAACAACGCATTCCTCGTTTTTGTCCATTACAATCAATAGGCGTACAATAAAATAACCATTTTTTTTTTGTACTTTCTATAGGTATGTACCGCTCAAAAGAAAATAGGGCCACTAAGCGTTTTGAAGGTTACGTCGTTACGTGAAAACAGGATGTTTAGTGCCTCGTTTGCCAAAAAAAATTGGTTGTTTTATTTTACGCCTATTGATTGTATTGGACAAAAACGAGGATTGCACTGTTCTTACCGTATTTATAACGATATCATTTACTTAGTACATTTCCGGGACTTTAGTCACGCAAAAAAAGTTTATCGCAAGGCAGTCTCCACTTGACTTTGTTCTACCAAATTTAGGTATTTATACTCTGCCTATTCCGATCACTGGTTCTAAGCCATCATCATCATCATCTCCGCCGAAAGATGTCCACTGCTGGACAAAGGCCTCCCCCAAGGATCTCCACAACGAACGGTCATTCGCTGCCCTTAACCAACGGTTTCCCGCGATTTTAACTAGATCGTCTGGGGCCTTCCCACGCTGCGTCTTCCGGTACGTGGTCGCCACTCGAGAACCTTTCTGCCCCACCGGCCATCGGTTCTGCGAGCAATGTGGCCCGCCCACTGCCACTTAAGTCTGGCAATTCTCTGACCTATGTCGACAACTTTAGTTCTCCTGCGGATCTCCTCATTTCTGATTCGATCACGCAGGGAAACATCGAGCATAACTCGCTCCATTGCTTTTTGAGTGACCTTGAATCTTCTTATGAGGCCCATTGTGAGCGACCACGTTTCTGTGCCGTACGTCATCACCAGACATCGTAAACTGCGAGCGAAATTCATTGAAATGACGTACTTTGACTTGACTTGACTAAGTAACAACCCTAGTACTTGAATAGATTTCGCTCGCAGTTTACGATGCCTGGTCATCACTGGCAACACACACGGGTTGACGACTTTCGTCTTAAGATACTGCGGTATTTTGGACGAGAAGATGCGTAGGTTCCCAAACGCTACCCAATGCCCATCCATCTAAGCCATAGCTCTAAGTAATGGCGAATACATGTTATTATGACTGGAACGGTGAATATTTTCTATAGTAGCGTCCTAATTAAGATCTTTAAATATGGTCTATAAATAAGGACGTCCGCCAGCCGCATCAGTTTATGATTGTTTGAAAGTTAATCATGATAAAGTTGTGAATGCTTAATACCTTCAACAAGAGTAGTTTAAGTAGGTAGGTACTAAATTCGGAAAGTTCTTCAATTGATAGTATGAACGTCTCATAAAATTCTCGTATGAAGTTTAAATATAGGTTAACCAACGTAGTAAAAATTTAAAACCCACTGCAGCAACTTTAAAATAACCAGAAAAACTGGCAAAGTGCGTGTCGGGCCATGCATAATGGATGGTTCCGTACCTTCACACAATACAAAAAGTCATACAAGCAAAATCGTATCTTTGCGGCACTTACGTCATCTTATTAAGATTTTTTTTGGAAAAGCTCATAGCAATGTCTCAACATATATTCCAAATAATTTTCGTGGAAGGTTGTTAAGATTTTTTTTTGTATTTTATTTTCAGATTTTATTTTCTTCGGAACTTTTTACACGCCCGGTTCAAAAAATAGAGGGAGTGGGCAGTTGGGCACAATATTTTTATCTTTTGACTTTCGAAACGATTGTTTCCAAAACTATTTAGGTACTGATTCAAAAAACGTTCTTAGCGTGAAATGTTGTTTATTGATGTGTATATATATTTAGCCTAACAATATATTTTTATAAATTTTAACATCTTAACTAAGTAGCGGCTCACAAAATACACCTACCTACCAAAGATAGATATAACTCCGTAATAGATGGATACAGTCTAAAGAAAAAACGTGCCTCGAAAATGACGAAGCGTTGACGGTTTCGTTTGTTATTTAACAATTTTAACGCATATCAGTAAAAGAACATGGGTCAAAATAATAATGCAAATAAAAAAAACAATTATCCATATCGAAATACATTTTATCATATTTTTATAAATCTTCATTTTTAGTTTTAAAGTGTGTTTTAGATGGCAGTGAATTTAATGTGGTTACAAAATTTACTATGACAGTACCGCTCTATAATATTATATCCTCTTTGTACCTACTTACATTCCAAATTTCATTGAAATGTGTCTATGGTTTCCGAATAAATTACATACGGACTGTGACATACGGACAGCCAGACGGACGTGATAAAACTATAAAGGTTCCGTTTTTGCCATTTTGGCTAGGGAACCCTAAAAAGTCTAGGGTAGAAGTGAGTACTTAGTATGTTCCATTTCTTAGATTTATATTTAGGTGCAGATTCATACAACCAAAATTTAAGGCATAGATATCTAGCATCTACTAAAAAAAAATTCTTTGCTTTTTACAACTTCATTGAATTTCTTTATTATATGCTACACGATGCCATACCTAGTATCCTTTTATATAGGAAGGTACTTCATAAGTTAAAATACAATGCGATTTTCCAAATAACACATTCATTTCAAGTTTCTTAATTTGATCTCATTTAATTTAGTATAATCCTTATTTACGTGGTCATTTGCCACGCTCGTAATTCATTGTGGATATACAGAGCACCCACGACCAAGTGTGGCTATTATAATGACATCCGTTATGAGCACAATAAGAAACTACCTACCAATAGGAGTACGTAGGAGGCGGTATTTTGGATCGATTTAAAAATATGTTTGTATGTTTTACAGATCTTAAATGACATATTGTAAGAAAAGTAATCCATTTCTTTTACATTAACATTTTATAAAGTCGTCGTCAATAGAACTTGCAAATAATGTAAACTAATAACACGGATTTTGTTAGCGTTTAACACATAACCTAACATTTTTACGAAGGTTATTTTCCCTGAAATATTAATGATTAACATTTAATTTAACTAAAAAATTATATAAATAAAATATTTAAGTATATAGACTGTTGATAAGGTCATTGTTGTCCTTTTAAAGAGCGAGATTACGAAGTGATGAAGCTAAAATGGTTTGTTTACATTATTTGCAAGTTCTATTGACGAATTTATCCCGTGTACAAAAATCTCAGATCTCAGATAAAATAATGTAAGTTTTACGTATTTTCAAGAAGGTAATGTAATGTATTATTTTAGCGAGTGTTGCACAATTGCTGAGTAAATTGCAACTAGACACCCGATTTAAAGTTAATAATGATGAGGCAGCCGGATCCGCGAGCGAGCACTAGCGTGCGTCCGCCCGCCCTTATAAAGGCTTGGGCGCTGCGCTTCGCCCAAATAGTCTGTCGAGCTTACACGCGCCGCTACCGTTGAACGTACGTACGTTTCAAAAGTAGGTATATTCATAGTTTAGCGTGACGATACTTTGGTTTTTAGTCTCATCTAAAGATATGAACTACCGTAAGTACCTATTTTTTTTGTTGTATTTTATATTATTTTATACATAATTATTTAGTTCGATTTCCCGTTGAAGTTTTTAGTACCATTAGTTGCATTTTTAATTTATTGTTTATTAATTATAAGTCTATTAGAGTAGGTATTATGCATGAACAAATGTAAATCGGGAGTACATACTAAGGAAAATTATATATAAAAAAAAAACAAATTAAGAAACATACGGTTAATAATATTATTAACCCCCCTGTACACCTGTTTTGTACCCTTATTTATACAAATAAATATATTTGAATGATTTGATTGATTTAATTCTATTATTTATTAGTTGAATCATGATAGCTTTATTTATTTGGTTATACTTGATTAATTTAACCATTGTATTTGAGTGAAAATAAAGCTATTAAGTTGATTAGACGGAACTAGAGCCGATTATAGTGAACTAGTAGAGATGCGTAGAGACTGTTGCGTGGCCTTTTTTTACTACCTGGCGATGGCGGGTAAAGTGCAACTATCTACGGGACAAGTTTAAAGCAATTTTTATTAGGTGGAGTAAAAAATGTGCGCAGTCATTAGTTGTATTATTAATAAAAAACCGGCCAAGTGCGAGTCAGACTCGCGTTCCAATGGTTCCGTACATTACACAATTTAAACAATGTATTATTTATGTGAAACGTGAGTGAAATATCTTTAAAAACCCGAAGGGGTCGGATGAAAAACTAAGTAATTAAGTCCGAATCACGCTTGACTGGACATTTCTAATAGGTTTTCCTGTAATCTATAGGTAAAGAACTATTTTGTGTATTTTTTCAAAATTTACACCCAGTAGTTTCGGAGATAAAGGGGGAATGGTCATTATTTGCCCATTTTCTTGAATAACTTCTAAACTGTTTGTCATAAAATTATTAAAAAAAATATTTGAGATTCTCACAATGAGCTCTTTCATTTGATATGTAACGTGATATAGTTTGAAAAACTTTATTTTTTCAATTTTCTCATTTACCCCCCAAAAGTGGCTCCCATGTTTAAAATTCATTTGTTTACGTTATATGTCCGTCTTTGGGTCACAAACATACATACCAAATTTCAACTTAATTGGTCCAGTAGTTTCGGAGAAAATAGGCTGTGACAGACGGACAGACAGACAGACGCACGAGTGATCCTATAAGGGTTCCGTTTTTTTTCCTTTTGAGGTACGGAACCCTAAAAACACGTTCGCGTAATTAAATCATATCTAAAATGTTGAGTACCTACTGTATTAACACAGTATGAGGGTTACCGTTCTAAAAGGTTTCGGTTTTTTAATTTTTCTAAAACGTTTTAAGTGGCTGTGCTCATGATGATCATCATTAGCAGTTCCACTTCATCAAATGTCACTTTTTTAAATGGAAATGCTGGATTTGTTGATGAAAATACAAAAATCACTATTTGTTTGCCTTTCACATTTGAGTAGTCCCGTCAATTTCTCATGGATCCTATCATCAGAACTGTGTTTTGACAAAATCGGGATACCAATCTGTATAATCAAAAAAATAATTTTCGTAATCGGTTCAGGATGGACGGAGATATGGAGTAACAAACATTAAAAAAAAAACAAAAAAAAGCATACAACCGAATTGAAAACCGCCTCTTTTGAGATTTGGAAGTCGGTTAAAATGTGAATACGTTATTTCATATTTCATTTATTCGTTGTAAAATCATGTACATAAAATCGAAAAGGTGTTAAATAATTAAATAATGTCAGTCCATGACGCCCTGCTAGGGCACACAACATACTTAAAACTAATCTAAAACTAATTGAATTAGGTAAAAAACAAATTCGATTCAATTAAAATAAAATAAATTAATTTAAAACTAAATAAATTGAATTAAATTAGAAACAATGCAAATAAAAAATAATAATATCAATTACATTAAAATTAAATCAAGTTCAAATATGTTATAATAAATATAATTTCATACAATCAAAATAAATTAAATCTAAGAATCTTCAAATTCAAATTATTCTAAATACAATATAATTCAATTTGGTTTATAATAAATAATCATCGTCCAAAAAATCCTTCACAGAGAAATAACATTTTTCAGTTAATATTTTTTTCAGCTTGTTTTAAATACTGCATGTCGAGGTTCTTGTTTAATGGAATTTAGAATCTTATTAGTAATTACTATGCAATTGTAGTGTGGGCTAATTTTATGCATTTCTAAATTACATTTTGGGACCAATAGTTTATTTCTGTACTGCTCTCTAGTTCTCTGCTAATTTTGCTTCGTGGAAACCCCCACCATTTGAAGTGCGATTTCATTATTTTTCCCCTCACTAGCTTGGAAACTTGTCTTTTATCCTTCAATACAAGCGGGGAAAAACGCGTTTTATCCACTAGTGGGGAAAGTAACTTGACCTTGGATGGAGCGTGTTTAAGTAGCTTGACAGATAACAAAACGTAAAACGCTCATGATAATGGTTCGTTCGATATTCATTATCATTAAAGAAATGGTTTGAGAATCTTATAAAAATACTAAATTTAGCTTTATTTAATAATTTTAAGTCATAAACCTTAAAATTCCATAAGAAACGTTTGTTTTTTTATAATGATGTTAAATATAATTCTGAACGCACAAGTTGAGTCGATGCAATTTCAAAACGCATCGTTGACATTTCATACGTCAGAAATGTCAACATTGTCGTCATTGTCAACAAATTCTTTACTTAAAAACTTTTCTCACCGACTCGCGTAAACTCTGGAAATTCTGTATTTTTACGTGAGAAGTTTTTAAGTAAAAATTTTGTTGACAATGTTGACATTTCTGACGTATGAAATGTCAATGATGCGTTTTGAAATTGCATCGACTCAACTTGTGCGTTCAGAATTATATTTAACATCATTATTAAAAAACAAACGTTTCTTATGGAACTTTAAGGTTTATGACATAAAATCATTAAATAAAGCTAAATTTGGTATTTTTTATTAGATTCTCAAACTATTTGTTTAATGATAATTAATATCAAACCACTATCAAACGAATCATTATTATGAGCGTTTTACGTTTTGTTATCTGTCAAGCTACTTAAACACGCTCCATCCAAGGTCAAATTACTTTCCCCACTAGTGGATAAAATGCGTTTTTCCCCGCTTGTTTTAAAGGATAAAAGACAACTTTCCGAGCTAGTGAGCGGAAAATAACTATTTCACCACACCACACGGTAAAGGTTGATTATTCCACATGTGGGGCAAAGTAATCTGACGCGGCGTAGTGAAAAATTTTGTCTTTTACTCGGTGGCAAAATTTGTTTAACATTCGTGCCTTGAATCCGAAGTTATGCCTCAACCGCTACTTGCACCATCCCACTAACCCGGGGTTAAGCGGTTAAACCGTTAACCCAGTGTCAAATGTACTGGAAACCATGGTAACTAGGTTTAACCGGTTAACCCCGGGTTAGTGGAATGGTGCAAGATAAACGTGGCAATATGGACTATAATCTGATAGTATATATCTGATAGTGATATTTGACTCAGTGACATAATTTTGAAATCGGAATGTAAGGTCGAATTGGCGTACTGGTTTAAATAGCTTCAAATGAATATGCGTCATTTTTCTTCCAGACCTACTTTTGTAACTCCACGTCCATTCCACCAACCATTTCCTAAACGTTTTACCGTTTCCTAATGTAGGGTCAAGAGAAAATAGCAAAAACTGCTCTAGTGCCCCGTTAAGCTCTGTTTTCTTAGGATTGCGGTGCTGTATATAGCGGCCGTCTCCATACAAAGTAATACGGCTAAATATGGATGGAGTAGTATTTTGTATGGAGACCGCTGCTATAATATATGACGGCACCGCTATCCTAGGAACGCTATCTTTAACGGGATTTATGAGCGGCAAGCATTTTTTTGGGATCCCGTTGTTTGACATAATTATTGAAAGTCATAATATATAATATATATATATATATATGTCAGATTATCATTAGTCATAATTCTGAAACCGTTAAAATTTCAGGATTTTCGTAAGGTTATCTATCCTGTCGATAGGTTAGGTTAGGTCAGGTTTGTTTTATGGCAATCTTGAAAAATTACGCGTTTCTGAGAAAAACCAAATGATGACTAACGAAAATTCGGAATAAATACATTATGACTCAAAACTTTATAAGAAACAATAGATATCTCATGCTCTCATAACTTATATGTCTTTAAGGAGCTTATATTGCCCCGGGTTCCCTTGCCTGGTATGATTTCTCTATATCTTTGAAAGAATGTTCTAAAATAATAATTTTGTAAAGTATTATAATTTGTAACGTACGCATTTTCTCGGCGTTAACGGCCTTAAAGTGTGTTATCCTTCGCAAAGAATGTGAATAGCTTGTCATCTAGCTATCAATAAAGCATTAAACTCCGTGTTATGTGAGCTCAATTTTCGTGACCCATAATATTTATAACGAGGGACATCTATCAATCTATCATGTTCTTATATTTTCCCACGCAGCCTATTTACTTAAAGACATAGTTATTTTAATACAACAATAAATTAATTTATTTTAAGAGAAGCTACTATCCTTTGGAAGAAGAATAGATATTAATTATTTAAATAATAAAACTACTGAGTTCAATCCAATCCAATCATTAAATAATTTACTAAATATTAAAGTTACCTAAACGCAGACACTTCGAACGGCATCCGTTGTATTAAAAAAATACGTTGTATAATAACGTATGCGGAGTGAAATCTGGACAAAATTCAATGTCGTATTAAATAAAAACAACATGGTTAATTTTCATACGTTTTCATGTATTTTAATAATGTATTTAACAACGTTAAATGCAAGATAAAGTTTACTCAAATGCGAGATTTTTAACGGAAGTTGTGGTACTTTAAAGTCTGTCGAAAACACACATGTTGGCATTTTTTTTATTTAAAATTTTATCTTTTTTAGGAAACTTCATATGCTCGACATATTTCACATTCTCGTCCGTTGGACCATTGGTGTTCTCAAAATAATAGTTACATAAATTTCCATTTTAGGTGACATATGATTAGTCCCCCATAAATCCCATTACGCAAAAACAGCTGTTTTTTACACATTTTGGTCGGTATGATGTACCCACATTTTCAAAGTTATTTATTTTTATTTTCGGATACGGTGACCTTAGCTTTTCTTGGATGTTTGCCGATGCCCATATCTTCAAGATATTTTTAAACAGTTTTACTGCCACATTTGAATAATCTCATGACCTATCTGTAAGATTTTGTGACTCAGCGGGCCGTCATTTTCTTCAATCGATCTCTCCCAGGAAACTGGCTAATGCTGGAAGGTTTACCTGAACCAGACTTTATAGCCGTAGTTTTATTTAAAGAACAAGGATGTAAAAATATTATAAACATATCGTTACCTCTAACTCGCTTCCACAAAATGTTCCACTATCTTCGCTTTCGGCCATATGGAAATAGTACTGGAGAAATTACATACAGTTTCGCGATGGTGTTTTTCTAGATTGACCACAATTTCAAGAGAAAGAATCCAATGCCCATGAAACTTGCCGGATTAATTGACAGATATATAGACTAAACTAGCAGTTGGATATAATTTCAGTTTAATTTTTTGTTTACTTTTTACATGTTCAAAACTCTGTCCAGATTTCACTCCGCATACGTTATTTACATTTTATAAAAAAATCGCACGATTTTTGAAATGGGTCAGTTACAGCAGCTACCAGATTCTGTTCTGCTAGGTACGCGATCGCGATAATGGAGAAAATGAAGAAATGTCACTGTTGACAGCTGACAGATCTTATCCATAACAAACCCTGATCAAATTCATAGCCAATTATTAGAATCAGAGGAAAACTTCCGTAACTTTTTAACGACGCTTGACATTTCCATATTTAAAAAAAAAACGGCCAAGTGCGAGTCGGACTCGCGCACGAAGGGTTCCGTACCATTACGCAAAAAACGAAAAAAAAAATCACGTTTGTTTTATGGGAGCCCCATTTAAATATTTATTTTATTCTGTTTTTACTATTTGTTTTTATAGTGGCAACAGAAATACATCATCTGTGAAAATTTCAACTGTCTAGTTATCACGGTTCATGAGAGTTCGGACCATATGCTCTTTGAGTTCGGACAGCGGAGCGTTAGCAAGTAATAGGGTCCCATTTTTAACCTTTTGGGTACGGAACCCTGAAAAGTACAGCAAGCGATAAAAATGTAATTTTTTTCCAATTTTTATGCATCAAAAGACCAAATGCCAATCTAGCGGCAGCTGCCCTCACCAATCTATTGAAAAGCAAAGAAAGCTAGTTGGAACTAATTCCCTCAACGCACCCTATGTATGTAGTGAACAATTGGCTTTTGTTAACTCCATTATTCCGATCAATATTATACATATATATATTTATGTATATTATTTATTTCTTTACTGTTCATACCTAAATAGTTATTAGCTGTGTTGTGTTGCATCATCGACATTTGTCTGTGCAAAATTAAATAATACCTACACACTTAATTATAATATGCCACGGCATGCGCAGAAATCACTTTCACAAGGCACTTTGTTAAGGATGACGCAGACTACCTACAACGGTCCGGGCCCGGGCCGGGGCGCCCGGTACTTCAATTTTCTATGAAAGCATCACGTGATCACCGATCACCTGTCATAGAAAAAGAAGTGTCAGAACGAAAGCCTCGTCCCGGGCCCGAACCATTCTGGCGTGAGTCATTCTTTAAGTGGCTAGTGGACACAATATACGTACTCACCTCTAAGTTTTATAATTGTAAGAATAGAATATAATAGAATAGAATAGAACATTTTTATTCAACATCACATGAAATGGCAGAGTTAACAGATAGCGTAGTACATTTTTTACAGATAAACCTTAAATTTAGACTTACAAAACTAAGAAATTGAGTTGCACATCAGAGAGAAATATTCATGCGTGTTAAATAGGAGCTTACCTCAGCATAATGTTGCAGTGTATTTACTACAACGCTGGTTTTCAGGCAGACCCTTGATACATTATCCCTTACTCGCTGTTAGTCGAAAACTAAATGGCTTAGAATTATGTTAACATGTATGTATGAGTGTAAACTATGTTTTAGAATTTGGACAGAACAATTGCTGGTATAGTGTGTAAGCAGAATTTAATAGTTACATATGTATTAAAGGAAGTATATAAGCTTATAAGCTTATGATAGATAGATATGAGTGCAAAAATATGAGTGCAAAAATACTTAATATAGATAAGAATAAATAAAGACATAAGGTGCATAGATATAATCATTTTAAATATAAGAGACTTGAGCTTCCCGTATTGTCTTGTGCAGGACAGTGTGATGTACCAGCGATGATGAGTGTGGCGTTGCTGCTGCTAGCGCTGGCGTGCTCGGTCATCGACGCAGCGCCTGCGGCTCTCTACGAAAATCCAGAGGTAACTTTACGTACGTTGTCTACGACTTATTGGCGTGGTAGCGGTGAGTGGCTCATGATCGCAATGGGCTGCAAAAATCTGTATATTGTTGAATTTATAGCTAAAGGACTACTCAGGGTGTAGGTTGTAGATGCACCTACACATTTTCTATCTTGCCGGAAATTGAGATTTTGCTACGGCACCTCACTTAGTAATATTTACCGGTAACAACGTTTCTTAGGAATTCTTCCATTTAATGAAATGTGGTTCAGAATTCCTGTCCAAATATACAGACAAACGAGTCTGCCTGTGTTCGCACTGTTCTTTGTAATATAAAATAAAAATGTGAGATACCCATTCGGTGAACGTTCGTGTAAGCCCGAGACATTTTATTTTATACTAGCTGTTGCCCGCGACTTCGTACGCGTGGATTTGTATGTTGGTGGTTATATTTTCTACATGAGCATAATATAGAACATTATGCAGCAAAAGATATCAGTAGGGACGGTTAATCATTTGTTAATAATGATACAACGCATGAAATTTGTCTTTCACAAACTGCGAAGTTTCAAGACCCTAACTGAAAAAAATTGTTCCCGATATAATCCCTCTCGACCCTCTTAGAAAATTTACAAGTCCACTATTTAAAAAAATATTCGCTCCTGAAACTACGGGACGGGTTTTCAAAAACGGTGTAAGTAATAAGGTTTTCGTCTATTTTAATATAATACCCTTTTTACCAAGTTTCAAGTTCCTAGCTTAAAAGAAAATTTGTACCACATATAAACTTACATCCCCTTTTTAACCCTTTAGGGGTTGAATTTTTAAGAACGTTGAAATAACTTTTTTGGAATCCTATACCATGCCTTTCTAAGAAGTTTCAAAGCATTTGTAATAGATTCACTTTCAACCCCTTTTTAACCATTTTAGGGGATGAATATTTATAGGTATATACGGGGTCAAGCTCAATAAAACTAATAATATGCCTTTATACAAAGATTCAATTCCCGCACTCGAAAAAATATTTGATCTCCATACAAACTTTCAACCCCATTTTTACCACCTTGGGGGAAATTTTCAATAATGCTGAAATAAGTTTTTTTCTCTTTTAATTATATAATTAAAAGAGAAAAAAACTATGTATATCTTTCTATGAAGTTTCAAGTACCTGGCTTAAAATAAAATTAGGACCATAACAAACTTTCAAGTCAGTCAGTCAGGACTTTTACGTTTATATATATAGATTTTGATACTTACAAAAACGTTCCGGAAAACCGTTTTTTTTGGTCTTTAGATATTTCTGCCAGCATCACGTATTTCATTTTCTTTAACAATCATAGATGTGTTGATGAGTCGCCTAATAAAATAGAGAAATGTGTTAATTTGAAATAATGTGGCAGGGCATAAATACTCAAGCGAAGAAATTGGTATAAATCTAAAAAAAACCGGCCAAGTGCGAGTCGGACTCGCGTTCCACGGGTTCCGTACATTACACAATTAAAAAAATGTATTTTTTATGTGAAACGTGCCTGAAATGTCTTTAACAAACCCTTGGATCAAAAATTAAATAATTAAGTCCGACTCGCGCTTGACTGCACATTTTAATACGTTTTCCTGTTATCTATAGGTAAAGATCTATTTTGTGTATTTTTTTCAAAATTTTAGACCCAGTAGTTTTGGAGATAAAGGGGGGGGGGAGGGAATGCTCATTTTTTGCATATTTTCTTGGATAACTTCTAAACTCTTTATCATAAAATTATTAAAAAAATATATTTGAGATTCGCACAATAAGCTCTTTAATTTGATATGTAACACGATATAGTTTGAAAAACTTTATTTTTTAATTTTCTCATTTACCCCCAAAAGCAGAGGCGTATTTACATATTTGGCGCCCCGGGCTATTGGGCCTCTGCCGCCCCCCCATGACCCATGAAACAAACACAAAAGCATAATTTTTTCTCAGTGCCTTTCTGCAGAGCTTGGAGATCTTGGAATCCAACCTATAGCCAATTGTGAGCGAGGCCGACGGCCGAGCTCTGCATAAGGCCGGAGACTCGGAGCGTCCGATAGCGGTGTGCTGCCCTGTGAGCCTGAAGGCCGAACTGCAGAAGAACAGAGCTTAAAGCACTGGTCATGTCTAAGGGAGCCTGGAAGACTACGAATATGATTAAAGTTTTCTGCGGTCCCAAGAGACTTAAAGGGCGAGCTTCAGTGGAGCTGAGCTGGGACAAAAACCTATGGCCAAGACGAGCTATGCATAGTCCTAAAGTCCCGGATCGTCCAATTGCGGCGCTCTTCCGCGCAAAGCCAAAGGTCGAGGTGGAAAAAATCAATGTTTGGGATTGGAACAATGACCACGTTAAAGTGACACCAAAGAGTGGCATTAAGAGCGTCCATACAAGGTCGAAGACCGAGCTGCAGGAGAGGAGAGCTATTGAAATTGGCTTGGAACTTGGAACCAATGTAATCTCGGCTCTCCTGCTACTCGACCTTTGGCGTTCGCTCAAATTAAAACGAAGGCGCGAATTGCTGGAAATTCAGGAATGCTTCGGGTCTTCTGAAAAGCGCGACTTTTAAGCTTTTCAGGGCTCGCAACCGGACCTTTTAGTCCGCCATAATTTTTCTGAAGGTCTTCGTTTTAAGGCCAGGTCGCAATTCTTAATCAATTCTCGTAAAAAATTGTGACCAGATTCTATGATTATTAAATAGATTTTTTTGTCGATCCAGTTTTAGGAAATTTTTCAAAATGCGGAAATTGGTATAAAGGACTTAAAAGCGCCAAAAGCGTCTATCTATATGGCGCTTAAGACCATTGTGAGTTGACTGTGATAACAACGAATTATGTATTTTTCACTTTTACATTTTCTAAGCTTAACGCGAGGTCTACAGCTCACAGAGCCACTAGTAATAACATTGTAAATTGGGTCGTACCTATAATAGCGGCTCTGCAGCATCTCGGCCTTACGTGGTGCGCTCGTCCCTTCGGCATCCTAGGGTCGTTAGTTCAATACCCTGCTTGCGATCCGTCCGTTTGTTTTTGAACTATACACCTTATGTTTCCCTTCGGTATCTCTGTCCAGTATCTCGGTCTCCGGTTCACCTTTGAAACAACTAACCATGTCGTGTCGTGTCCGAACTCTAATTTTATTCAATACCACAAGGTATTATAAGTTCTCTTTCAATATGATATTTGCGTATATTTATCAGTGTTTTGCTGAGTAATTTACCACTAAATGAATGATGCGAAATTTAGTACCTACCCACTAAAAGAACGCGCTTTGTTTTTTGGGCTAGGCTCCGACTGACCCGTTCGCCAACTCCTTCGTCGCCTTTGAATTCTATACTCAATAATTATAGTGTTAATAGCAAGTTAATAGTGTACGGTTTTCGGTTGACGTCGGCGTCAGCATCTGGACGCCGTGCGCCACACAGAGGTACGGACGTCGTACACGATGCCTTTATTTACCGTAGGAAGTATAGCGACTGCTGACGCAATGGTCGGCGTCTAGACGTCGCTCACGGCGTTATGCCGACGTCAAGCATGCAGCGATAGGCCCTGGTCTGCAACAAACGCCGTACGCCGCCGCGGCGTCTGGCGTGTGAGAGAGACCGCTATAGTGCATTTCCATAGTAAGCATTCGTACGTCGCGTACAGCGTCACGCCGGACGCGACCTACGGCGTTTGTTGCAGACCAGGGCCAAAAAGCATTAACGGAAGCCCGCGGCCTAAGGGCGATGTGAAGAGCGATGTCACAGGGCGACATCATGAGAACTCGTCGACAATCCGACGTGGGTAAAGAATTAAGGTAGAATGAAAAGGGGCGCAAACGCGCTGTAAAAAATTTGATGTGACTACTGGCAATAGACAACGAATAGTAAGTATAGCGGTGGCAGTAACACCACAAAAAAATTTTTTTTTGGGGCGCCACTGAGGCACCCGAAACTGAAAGCCAGCGGCGGCCTGCGCCGCCCCCCGCAGCCTGCCGCCCCGGGCCATGGCCCCCTTGGCCCTAGGGTAAATACGCCCCTGCCCAAAAGTGGCCCCCATGTTTAAAATTAATTTGTTTACGTTACATGTCCGTCTTTGGGTCACAAACTTACATATGTATAGCAAATTTCAACTTAATTGGTTCAGTAGTTTCGGAGAAAATAGGCTGTGACAGACGGACAGACAGACAGACGGACAGACAGACGCACGAGTGATCCTATAAGGGTTCCGTTTTTTTCCTTTTGAGGTACGCAACCATAAAAAGTGCCTAAGTAAGTTATTAGCCGCATGAGAACTAGTAAAAGTTAGGGAACCTAAACGTTAGGGAAGATATGTGTAAAATATTGTTTTTAGTATTACCAATTTGAACTCATTCTGTGTATTAATTTGTTTTACAAAAAAACCAGTCCCATGAGCATACCCTCTAATAAAGAACACAGGTTTTACAAACCTATTTTGAGCTTACGTTTATACCTATATTATGATAAAGGATTCATGAGAAAAAACAGCAATTTATAAAGAAATAGCCGGTCGAATAGCCCATACCACGCCCTCTGAACTTTCGGACTTCAGTGGAGGGATAGCTATTTCAGTTGCCCTTAAGCGTGCTATGGGATACACATTGTCTAAAGCCTGAAAATTGTATTGAGAATACGATAAACAATGGGAAGGGCAATTGTCACATTGAATGTCTAATCCCCCAACATCGAAAGCGCCACCACCCACAGTTTGTACATGAGTTGTTAAGGATGACTCACGTCAGACTGGGCCGTGGCCGGGCCTGAGCTTCCGGCGCTTCGTTTTCTATGGAAAGCATCACGTGATCACCTGTCATGTCCTAGAAAAGTAAGCGCCGGAAGCTCCGGCCCGGACACGGCCCGGTCTAACGTAGTCATCCTTTATGCGTGGTGGCGTAAAAAAGTCAATGTCCATGGTACGAATTGTGAGTAATGAAATGTCCTTTTCACGTAACGTCGAATGCTTTTTGTCATTAAATTAGGTTAAAGGCTTTCTTCGAATTCGATTCGTGCTAGGAATGTAGTTGTGAGACTAGCCTTTATTTCCAGAATTGCCGAAACTGTGAAATAGTTACATGTCGAACTATTTACTTGGATTATTTACTTGGGTCGGCTACGTATTAAATCAAATTGGTGCCAGATAAAAACTTGTTGTTTCAGGAGGTAGTGATACCGCAGAAACGAGCGGCACTAGTGTTGGATCGAATCTTGATCGCGCTGCAGAAGGCCCTGCACGAACCTCCGGCAGAATCCCACGACGGTCCGCACACCGCGCCGCTGCGCGTTTCTTACTACACCGACTCCAACGACATGGTAAGTGGCAAGCAAGTTGTATCTTGATCAGACTACAGTAGACCCAGAACCCAGAAGCTCGTTCAGCTGAGAATTCTACGGTGGCACTCACACCGCGATGCTGCGCGTCCTGTCCTATTTGGAATCCAACGACAAGTGGCAAAAAGTAGCCGTGTCGGCTCCCGCTACCCACTCCCACCACTTGCACCAGGGTGCATCACTTGCACCGCCTTAGGGCTGCCCCAGACAGTAGCCTACGTTCTCAGTAGATAGCTCCTGACATTGCACATTGGTTTGATAGTCTTTTGAGCAATCCATTTCACTTTATAAGTTACGAAATATGTACAAAGAAAACCTTACCGTAGCGTTTGGTTTAGTTGGTTCGCCACACTAAATATTCTCTTTCACAATGTAGCAATTTTCTCTTTGAAATAAAATTGAGGGAAGTACCTACCTAGCTATAGTTTGAATCTTCTGAAAGACACAATGGTCACGCGCTCGCACGAAAGAAACAATGACTTTTGTTTAACAGATTTGGGTCTTTGGCGTAAAAATCATTTGAAAAGATTCAAACCATAACCATCATTCCGAAATGTGCACGTGTGTGTCATAATTATTAGATATCTCAGTCTGTCCATGTTTTCTCTCCTTTGTGTGGTTTAATTTTCGTTATGTTGTTCCCAGAGCGCCCTACAGCGGCGAGGGCAGGCGGGCGGCGCCGGCGCCGGCCGCGGCCGGGTCCTACGATGTTACTTTAACGCAGTCACATGCTTTTAACACTACATACTTACTTAACATTATATCAAAATTCTATAACATCATTTAACGCTAGCTAATTGCCTTTATTTCTCTAACTTACAACTATTTGATACGAATTTCTCAATCCCTTAATGTAAGATTGTAACGTAAATAAATTATGTTTTCTTGTTAATCATTATGTTTGTGGTTTACACATCTGAACTAATAAACGTTATTGCCTGTGTTGTATTCAAAATTAACCCTCTAGAACCGAGCCATGTGTTAATATCATGCTCTCTTGTTGTAGGGAATGCGCTAAATTGTTTAATGAGTGTAAAACATTTGAGCCCTGCTTTCCATTTGCCAAGACTTCAAAGTTTTAAAATTGTGATATTTTTCATTACTATACAAATAAATTAAAAAGCAGTTAGTATAACATCCCTTAAATTTCAGTTATTATTAAATTGTCTAAAAACAAGCTGTATACTTAAATGCAAAATTTTATGAACCTATTTAAACCATAAATTAATATTTAATTTGATTTTTCATAGATTCGTACGGCGGCCTGTGAAATGTTGCTAGAGTTAGACCAAGGTAAGTCTGCAACGATGTTGATAGCACACGCAGTGCAAGTGTTATTTTAAACGTCAAACTTCTATGAAATTATGACGTACCTATAAATAACACTTGCACTGCGTGTGCTATCAAAATCGTTCCAGATTTATGTTGGTCTAACTCTTTTAAATAGACGGTAATTTGTAAATTTTTCCTTAGATATATTTTTTTTAGTATTGCTCAAAGACGTATTTGCTAGATTAAAAAAAAAAAATTAACTGTTTATTTCAAAGAAAGAAATTACAAATTTAACTACTTACAGACTTAGCCTAATCTATATACTATAATAGATTGTACGCTAAGTATGGTATTATTTCTATTACATTTATATTATTACTATTTATTTACTTAATATTAATATGATGTTTAACTTAAATTAAATATTCAGACAGTGCTTTTTTAGCATTATTTTTATTTTATGGGGCTTACCCTCATCTAAATTATCTATTATATCTCTAGGAAGACTATTTAAGATGTGTGGCAAATAACTCGACCAGACTCTTTGCCCATGATAATAATTTGATTCATTTAGGACAGTTAGGCTGTGATGTTTACATTTTTTGGAAATGTCCATCTTTGATTTTAATGATATATAATTGTTCTAATTATAGGTATGCATCCATAGACAATTCTGGTCTTTCCATGAAACAAAAAATGTAAAATAGGAAAATATAGCCTGTCAAGTCATTTCCGTCAGTAGAAAAAAAGCGGCAAATTTAAAAAATGTAGGCGCGAAGGGTTATCTTCCACTATAAAAAAATAATTTTGCGCCTTTTTCTACTGACAAAGTTGTTTGACCGGCTATAATTGGGCAATTCGAATTTTACTGATCAGTCTGTGTCAAAAGTGAAATTTCTTCAACCAAAAACATCACTTTTGATACTGAGAGATCGGTATCGTATGGGAATCAGATCATTAGAGAACTAAAACTCGAATTGGCCCGTCAATCCTAACATGAGTGACCAATCTGGTACATACTTTAATCTTACATAGATTATCCAGTAGTACTGGCCGCATAGCCAACATGCCAATCGCTTACGCTCCGTAGCGAACGAAACGCAACTGTCACTGTTGCACTAATATGGAAGAGTGAGAGAGACACAAAGCGTTTTGTTGTCGTACCGCTAGCGATTGTCACCTTGGCTAGGCCGGTTGATTCGCTTAAAAAGCAAACGCCTTATTGCTATACGTAAGAAATGGAAATGCAAACAGCAAAAGTAATAGCCCACAGTTCCATAGTAACATAACGTTTCGTTGCATATTGATTTCGTTTGCTTGTCAATCGATCAGTGTTTCGTACATACATCACTACACCTTATATAAAACAAAGTCCCACTCCGCGTCTGTCTGTTTGTATGTACCCATGTTCGCGATAAACTCAAACCAACTGTACGGATTTTTATGCGGTTTTCACCTATCACAATAGAGTGATTCTTGAGGAAGGTTTAGGTGTATAATTTTTTAAGGTTTTGTGTAACCCGTGCGAAGCCGGGGCGGGTTGCTAGTACATATATATGTATAAGAAGTTTACTTACCAACATTTATGCCGTACTATTTATAACTCTTGGAGAACTTGAGGTTAGGTACAATAAAAGAAGAGATACATACATTATAAGATAAAAAAAGTCTAAGGAAAAGACATGCCTCGGAAATCAAGAAAAAGTCATTCTCGAATAGATAGCGCCACACCTTTGGCTTATAGGTACTCGGCTAGATTGCGTTGACGAGACCGTTTGATATTTAACAATTTTAACACATACCTATCAGTGAACGAACATGGATCAAAGTCATATGGCGTTCTAAAAAAATCATTAATCCAATATATACATTTTTTGATATTATTATACATTTTCATTTTTAGTTTTAATCGTGTGTCGATAGATGGCAGTAAATTTACTATGACAATAACTCTCTATACTATCTATTCTCTTTGGTACAATGTTTGTTGCGTTAACAATGTTTTTCTTCAACTTTTCAATAATAAAACTGTTATTTTTTTATACCACTACGGTGGCAAACAAGCATACGGCCCGCCAGTCACCGTAGCCTATGGACGCCTGCAACACCAGAGATATTACATGCGCGTTGCCGACCCTTTAAAAACCTGTACACTCCTTTTTTGAAGAACCCCATACTGTAGCCCCTCGGGAAAACCTCGGCTTATACAATAATAACAATTGTTTGTACCTACACTACTCATATATTATCTTAGGTCTCGCTTTGCAGAAGTTATGTGTGGTTGTAAATTAACATATATTGTTCATGAACCCGGATAACTACAACATATCAACGTTAACTGTAGCGTACAATCAGGCCAAATCAGGCAATTAGGAAGTAAACAACAAACAACTGAGGACTTTTTTGTTAACATGTTGTGCAAGGAACATCACATTTATAATAACTGGATTAACTATGTATGTGTAGTATTATCTATGTGGACATACCATATTTTATATAGTATCGTTTTGCAAATAATTCTGCTCATAAAAAAATTAAAACAGGGAGACACAGGCCAATGTTGTGACCACTCCACTACGCAAACATCTAGCGTTCATATACATTCTACCCTTGTTCTTGGTATACTCTGTACCTAAATAAATGTTTATTTTTCTACGCTAGCTATACTGGAAAAACCATTGCTGTATGACGAAATTACTCTTGAACATATTGTCTAAGAGACTAAGATGCAAAACCTTTTAAAATTTTCCTCAAAGGTCGCTGCAACACTAAACACGTCTTTGCACGCAAATCAAATATGCCTTCTTATGTGCAAGCAGGGTAGAGTTGCGGGTGGAATGTAGTTTGAAAATAGCTTTACGAAGAAAGGTTGTTAAAGAGTTTCTAGTTGATGCTAGCGCAGTATAAGTAATAAAATTCATTTATTTTCGTAACGCACTGCCATCAAGTGAAAATAACGTTTTATAAAAAGTAGGTAGATATTTCCTACCATCGACGACATTCGAGTAAAATTTGAATATCAAAACTGGCTGTCTTGGGGTACTACTAGGTATACAACTACTAGGTATATACTTTAACCCTAGGACTCGTTTATGCACGGTGATTATACAACGACACCTGGCGGTTATGATTAGTACGACGCAGCTTCGGCGCTGCCAGTGCCTGAAATATTACCTAGGATAATGAAACCATTGCCCCATCGGTGATTCCAGGTGAGAGGAGAGCTACGTCCAGCTTGTTTCAAGTGCTCAAAGGTGGCGCTAATTGAGGTTTTGGAAGTAATATTTTTTCACTTCTCATGCTCTTCGAAAGCTGCATTGTTTGTTTATATGAAGCGGGTTGAAAGTTATACTTTTCGACCGTTTCGACCCTAGGCTAGGGGGAATAGTATATTTAAATAGTCAAGTTGCCATCTATATAAATGATTTTTTAAATTGTATTTATTATTTTTATATGATTTTGACCCATGTTCTTTTACTGATATGTGTTAAATTTGTTAAATAACAAACGAAACCGTCAACGCCATCTAGCCGAGAATAGGCCAAATGTCAATATTGGTGATAGCGCCATCTGTGCGAGAATAAAATCTTCTTGATACCTGAGGCACGTTTTTTCCTTAGACTGTATTCATCTTATACGGAGTTACATAGGTATTTGGTTATACACTGTACTGTCATGTAATTCATGTAAACGTGTTTTCAATAAATAAATATATATCCTCGTTTCCCAACATAAGCTTTATTGAGCTTACTGTACGACTAGGTAGATTTTTGTAACATTATTCTTATAGTAGTAGATTGGTTCTGTCTGTTTTTTGTAAAAAATCCTCTAATGTCACTTGCTAGAAGTAACTTACTTACATTGATAACCAGGGAAATGTACGTTAACAAAAAAAAAGGTCGAATTGATAACCGCCTCCTTTTTTGAAGTCAGTTAAAAACGGAAGACCAGACTAAGATAACTCTGCCAAACTTATTGATTAGGTATCGCCAAGTTCCAACAAGTTATTGACGTTGCAAGTTTCAGATAAATGACATATAAATCGTCACAAAACATCAAATAAAATAGTAATAGTGCTTTATCAAAGTCAGTAGATGAGAACATCTACTTTGATAAAAAGGTAAAAATGTATTCAGTTCAGCAAGCTCATGATGTGAAAAGGCTTGTCGAGTCTTCATAGCTTCAGCCGATTCATCTGGCCAGTTCCGCGGCGCGACAGTTTCTTTATACGGCCGGACAAGAGTGCAGCCATATTCAAAATACTAGTTCTGCAGTAGTCGAAATTTTGTACTTAAAGTATTAATTTTTAACCCTTGAGTTTAATCTAGTCAAAGTGATTTTAAAAAGCTATTTTTTAAGTATAACGTCAACTTTGTCAATATTGGCCACAATGGCCACCATGCTAAAAATTGCTTGGTTAAAAAAACTTTCATTCTTTTCCTACTACTGAACAGATGTTGATATCTAATTCCTAATAAGAGTCGCCTTTCTCTGATTAACCTAATAAAAACCTTGGGAGTATCGTATCGGCTACTGTACGCCTATTGGAGTGAGATTTAATTGTTTTTGTAATTCTATTTCTCTTTTCTAATTTCAATAAAATAGAAAAATTTCAGTCCTGGTTATTACACAATTTGTGTACGACAATTTGGTTAAGTCGATCCTTTTTTGTTTTCAGTTTTATTGCAGTAATACTGGAATGCGGATGCAGTCAGTCTATATTCCAACTAGGAGGCGAATTCTGATTGTAATAATAGGTTATGAATTTGATCTAGATATGTTATGGATATATCATCTGCTAGTTTAAAAAAAAACGTATATATCTGATTGAAGAAATCTTGCTTTTGACACTGGCGGATCATAACAAATCCAATTCAAATTCATAACCTGTTATTACAATCACAACACGCCTCCTTCGCTGCGAGTAGGTATTTATGTGCTTCATTAGGCGGCGAATCAGTTCCATTGCCTGACAGTTTTTACTTAACTTCTAATGGTTGGGGAGCCCAAGAGGGGATTTTTGTAGTTACTAGAGCGCGTCAGATTAAGATATGAGTGATATCTTGCTATCCCGTGGAGTCTACCCTTACAACTTTTAGCCGTCTATGTCGAACCGTTGGTTGGTAGGGGGTTGGTGGGGGGAGGGGGGGTATCAACAAATCGTTAAGCAGATTGTGGATTTGGTCGTTTTAGTCCAAATTAATGCTATAATTGTGCTATTACTAAATCTGACAATTATTTGTACGAATTTCCTTAATCTGATGGTTACAATGTGAAAATCGGCATCGAACTTGTGGTCGTCAGATCAAGGAAATGCGTACAAATAAGTGTAATATTAAGTTATAGAAAAATTATAGCACTAACTAGGACCAAAACGACCAAATCCACAATCTACTTAACGATTTTTTTAACCCTCCACCAACCCCCCGAAATTTAAAAAAATCTGTAAGTAGACGCTTTCCTGCTCCCTGAAAAAAAAACTTTATGTAACCTTTTTTTTCTTCTTATCATCTAATGTTTCGATTCCAATAGGTATCTACGACGCTCGAGTAACTACACATTTAGCATCGCCGGCTCCCCAGCTATAAGGTTGTACTTAATTTTTGAATAGATTTCAATCATTTCTCTCAAAACAACCATATAAATAGGTAGGTACTATCTTCAGTCCGCAACTTTGTTTGCGGGTATAATGATACTGATTGAAAAATCCTATGTCCTACATACTTACCAAATTCCATCTGAATTGGTTCAGCGGTTTAAGCATGAAAAAGTAATAGATACCTAGACAGACAAATAGAGTTTACTTTGCATTTACATACAATTTACCAATGCATACTGATTTCCTAATAACTACCTATAATTTAAATTATAGGTACATAATATATAAGTAAAATGATGTTTACATTACATTTTCACACAAGCGGAACTAGACTTAAGTATTACACAACAAGGAAACATGACAACACATACACACTACATGTGTAGTGTGTTTGGACAGACCAACGAGTGTGAACGCGACAGGACCAACAAGTGTGAATGCGACCGTTGGTAACGTTGAAAGTGAACGCAGCCGACGCGCAAGAATGAGGGTAGACAGAGCGCTGTCTACACAACTTTGACACCCACCCGCTATCTTCAGTCACCCGTGAACATGATGCATGTAACTGCGTCGAAATATCGGGAGCTCACAAATAATACAAAAGGTAATCACGGTCTATATCCTGGTCAATATAAGTCTAGTGAAACTAACCGTGAATCATTCAAAACTCTAAGGAAACATGAGTTACATGAGCAATAATATAATCAAAAAGTAGGAAAGTAATCATTTCCACAGCTTCAAATTAAACTCCTTTCTCCAACGTCCCCGACTTTTGCACAAACAGAAGTAGTCTTAATTAAAGAACTATTTCTAGACTGCAGTTCCGAGGTGCAAATTTACATAATTTGGGGTGGTTCCATTCGTTGTACCTCGTAATTGGCTTTCATTAGAGTGTACGACAGAGAATTTGGATTTTAACACCTTTCATTCAAAAGTTTCCTAGACCATACCTACCTACAAATCACTTTTCAAGTGCTAGTAGGTATACTTAATTGATGCTCCATTATAAAATAACTATCAAACCCCATCAGTAAACAAAAGCAGTATGTTCCTCGTATGGTACAGTGAGCTGCGAAATTGCATGGAGAAATGAAGAATTAATTCACTGATAAAAATGACAAATTCGCAATGCACTTTTACGGCTGATGCTGGTACAACGGCATTTTACAGGGTATGCCATCGACGACGCGAGACTATGTACATCTACTTTGTTTTAAAAATTGTTTCAGCATTTTTTATTCAATCCAAAATATTTCTTACATCAGTAATACTAATCCCACCAAAAACATTTCATGTAATTGTGTTTACCAAGGCTAGGCGCATAAAGCTTTTACACTAAAAAGCTATCAGATTCCGTAGTAGGTACCAAGACTTTTGCTCTGTATGTCCTAAATTTATAAGCTCTAACTGTATAATTATAAAATATAATACTTTCCGATTATTGGAAATACCTCGACCTGAAAGTTTTATTTCTGCAGCTTAAAATACTGCACAATATGGCAATTTCAATAATTAACAATATTTTGTTACATGAGAATACGAGTCAATGAACGTCGTCAATCGAGTATGTAATGTAGTTTATAAAACAACTGATCATAAAAATACACATGTTCCAAGATGGCTGTCACATACGGACAGACAGACTGAAGACCGGACGGAGAGACGGACAAAACAAAATTGTAAGGGTTCCGTTTATGCCATTTTGGCTACTGAAGGCCGAATGCCAGGAGCGTATGACAGGTACGCGCTACCCGCAACGTCTCCAAGTATCTTCATGGCGGACGGTTTGGCCGAAGGTCGAGCTCCGCGAAGATAGGTCAGAAGCGTCCAAGAGAGGCACTTCTGTACACAAATTATATGAATTTCATGTTAACCATTTTTTTTGTACCTACAAGTGTCTAAATGCATGCATGGTTCTTGCAACTTCCACAAATACCTACTTGCGAAATGCTCGCCATCGGCCTTCGCATTCAGACACTATAATTATGTAACTGCTAATCAGGTACAATAAAACAATTTTTGTGTCAATATAGTTTTATGATTTTTTTCTAATAGGCTACACTTATTTAGGCTATGTTCGCGAGGTTCTACAGCTCACAGAACCTCCCTTGGTTTAAAGTTCATCATCTAGGTCGGCAACGCGCATGTTACACCTCTGAAGTTGCAAGCGTCCATAGGCTACGGTGACTACTTACCAGCAGGCGGGCCGTATGCTTGTTTGCCACCGATGTGGTATAAAAAAAATCTTCCTCGCGTTATCCCGGCATTTTTAGCCACGCCACGGCTTATGGGAGCCTGGGGTCCGCTTGGCAACTAATTCCAAGAATAAGCGTAGGCAATAATTTTTACGAAAACGCCTGCCATGTGACCTTTAAACCCAGAGGGGAAACTAGGCCTTATTAGGATTAGTCCCGGTTCCTCACGATCTTTTCCTTCACGGAAAAAATATAATTTCATACTGTACTTCGAAAACTTTTTGTTTTTCTTAATTGTCGTTTTTTATTAGCATTCCAATCACTGCTACCACACAAAATTGCACGATTGTAGGACTTCGTAGCAACCAATGTTTTCAGGTTTATAGGTATTTTTAGGTACCCCCATTTTAAGGGGTTGCAGGGCGAAAGTTACAGATTTCTGGTCACCAGATGTGTTTGCATACAGACCCATCCCTACATGCCAAATTTCAGCCTTCTAAGACTTCAGGAAGTAGTCTGTATTTTCTATGACACGAATTTCATATGGTTCGGACAGTGAAAATTAAGGTATCTATAAAATTTTAAGTATAATAAATAGGTAGCCTAATAAAACTTGGTGTTTTCGATAAGTTTACTAAGTACATGGTAAGCATACTAAAAATTCCAGCTCTTTAGGATTATCGAAGCCGAAACTACGAGGATTCGAAAATATATTACGACAAAACGTAGGGTAGAAAAGATAGGCACTGTCTTTTACCCTTTGCCTCGTCTTGGCGGAGGCACAGCCGTGCCCCCATATCTGGGCATATATAGTAATCAAAAACTTACTCAAGCTAGCAGACTAATTTCCGTGTTGCGTAGGTTGATTAGGATTAGCTTATTGTATGACCTGTCCGGTCACGATCGCGCTAATAACCCCCGAAACTAATATAAACATTTACTTGTCCACACAATTAGCTGTACACGTCGTAGGTACACGGTACACGTTATGTGGCGATATATGAAAGGGACGCGCCGTCCATAAAGGACCCTCCGGCCTCGAAAACTAACCGAATTATAGTCCGCAAGGCGTCATCCTTCACCAAACCTTTATTAAAAGCAACAAGCCTCTACATCGGTTGTACAAAATTATGATGTCGTCTAACTGATATTTAATCAAAGTTTAGTAAAAGTGTTTAAATAAATGTCAATAAGTATATCAACAAAATAATTTTGATTTTGAACAAAATGATTTTGAGTAATTATTTTTAGTAGGGAATCTAGTAACAACCAATAAAAGAAACAGCGATACATAATAAACTAAAATCTGTGGCCCTCGCTCCGGGTCGTTCCTTATGCAAAGGTTGTCCATCGCTGTTCAACGTGGTAACGGGTAACGCGGCGAGCGTGATGGACTCCTTTGCATCTGGAAACGTGCGGGAAGTATTTTGTGAATATAGTTAGTTTAGGATTTAGTTTTATTTAGCTTAAGATTTTTGTAATAGTTAAGTAGATTTTAGTTTATTATGTATCGCTGTTCCTTTTATCTTATTATGGAATAAATTGAGTAAATTGTATAAAATAAAGCTTGTGGATAATGGACAAAGAATCAATTCGTGTTTTAACTATTTAGCAATGTTCTCTGCTCCCGTTTTCAGTAAACCGAAAAATACGCCTTAGTAAGAGCTATTCGAGTAGGTATACAGCTTTTTTACCTATGCCTTTGAACGAAATATTGAAGATATGACCATGAAATATTGACGTAACAAGACACGTGTAGGCGCCTGCGATTGCTCGTGCAATACGTTATGGAGTATAATTTTGCAGTGGATTCAATTATACGCAGTTATCCGATAGCGACACTGATTGCGCCAGCCTGTAGAAAGTCGGCGTGGGTGGCCATGTTAGACGTAGTACCACAATACGAGGGGTCATGCCAGAAGAATTTTGATACGTACTCAAAAATTAAATTGTTTATATTCTTATATAGTACGTACATGTCGATGTTTTCAATTTTTCCATCCGTTTAATGGAAAATATCGACGACCATTCTTCTTAGACACTTCCGAAATTTTACAGATATAAGGAAATTTTCTCAAAAATTGTAATGCGTTCGTAACAGGTATTGGAAAAGTATGAATTAAGCTACACATTATCATAAACTTCATAGCGATGTTATGCTTTATTGCTGAGATACGTCGGTTCAAGTAAAAATTGTCACAACCCTCCTCGGTCTCCCCTAATGATAGGTGCTTACCCGAAAATCATGTCGAGTGAGCTCCATCGTTGCGACCATTCCCGTTAGATTCATACAGATTTGATACAGATAAATAGTTTTTTTTTAAGGTTTAAATGCGATACTTTTAATATTACATACATTCCTAACTGTATTCTGTGCACGAATTCCATACATTTTCGGGTTAACAAACAAAACAGGATAATGTGTTCATGTAGTTATTCAAGTAGTTTTAAGATGTTCCGCTATTTAAGTAGTTTATGTGAACTGCGTAATGCACCGAGTTCGTGGGCAATATTGTAGTGGCCATGTGAGGTAAGACTGGTAAGAGGCAAATGACATTACTTGGCTAGTAGGTACGAACAAACAGAAATATAATTTTTGGTAAAATAAACTCATTGATTTATTATTTACAGTGGTTTATACCTCTAGCCCCTCAGGCATCAAAACTTGCTAAAACAAATGGAATTTTGATTTGTTAAAATAAAGATTCATATTAGAATGGAATGGAACAACTTTTCTGGGCAGCTAGAAGTTATAGTAGTTAATATATTTTTTAATTGTATTTTAGCATTTTTTAACCAATGATTAATGAAACGGATTCTAGAATATACAACAAAAAGAAGTTGGTTAATATTGCTATTACAAAATACTTAATTACCTATAGTTACTTGTATTTAGTCTAGGTACTTTAATTAATTTGTGTAAAAAAAAACCAAGAATATTTGTATTTTATGAAAATATCAACAGGAATCGTGGTCATACCAGTGCTAAAGCTGCACTCTGCTTGTTAGTAACCTTGCCAACCTGTCCTTTGACGACATGCATGCAAATATATTAAATCTGAGCTTTAGGTGTATTCCTCTACAGCTCCAATATGATGCAACTTATGACAAGACTCATTACTAGTTCCTGTTTGACTCTTTGAATGCTCGAATCGAATTTCTCCAATAAATAATATCGAAGAAGCGTAGGTATAGGTACATCAAGTTGAAAAAAACCGGCCAGTGCTAGTCGGACTCGCGTTTCAATGGCTCCGTACATTACACAATTTTTAACAATGTATTTTTTATGTGAAACGTGAGTGAAATGTCTTTAAAAATCCGTAGGGGTAGGAAACTAAGTAATTAAGTCCGACTCACGCTTGACTGCACATTTCTAATAGGTTTTCCTGTGATCTATAGGTAAATAACTATTTTGTGTATTTTTTTCAAAATGTTAGACACAGTAGTTTCGGAGATTTAGGGGGGAGGGGGAGGGGGTGGTTAGTTTTTGGCTATTTTCTTAAATAACTTCTAAACTATTTATTTTAAAATTACAAAAAAAAATGAGATTCTCACAATGCCGCCACTGTAATCAGTTTGAGATATACTCACAAATAAAAACACTTTGAACTTTGAACTTCGAATGAGCTCTTTCATTTGATATGTAACACGATATAGTTTAAAAAAAAATATATTTGAATTTTCTCATTTAGCCCCTAAAAATGGCCCCCATGTTTAAAATTCTTTGTTTACGTTACATGTCCGTCTTTGAGTCACAAACTTACATATGTGTACCAAATTTCAACTTCATTGGTCCAGTAGTTTCGGAGGAAATAGGCTGTGACAGACGGACAGACAGACGCACGAGTGATCCTATAAGGGTTCCGTGTTTTTCCTTTTGAGGTACGGAACCCTAAAAACGGCCGTAGCTTAGCGTAGCTTATGGTTCCGTAGTTACCCGTCCGTCACAATAGGCTGCCTTTTTTTCGGGTTGATTATTTCCGAACTCTATCAAAAAATATTTTAGAAAACCCCTATTTGAAAGACCTATCCAAACCCTATACCCTACACCATGGTTGAAACGAAAAAAAACCATTATTCCCCACTCATATAGGGGAGGAACTTACCCTAACTTTATTCTTCTAGTTTTTAGGGTTCCGTACCCAAAGGGTAAAAACGGGACCCTATTACTAAGACTCCGCTGTCCGTTTGTCCGTCTGTCTGTCACCAGGCAGATGATGTATTTCTGTTGCCGCTATAACAACAAATACTAAAAAGTATGAAACCCTCGGTGCGCGAGTCTGACTCGCATTTGGCCGGTTTGTTTATAGTACCTCCCGTTTTGTAGGCGTGATTGATTTATACACCAATGCAAAAATTACAGCTTTATGGACTAACCGCCAGAGCCGCGGACGAACAGACTGTCAAACGGACATGGCGAAACTATGACATAATAGTATTCTCTACAATCGTGATATAATAGAGAGCTTTTCAGTCGAGTACCGTGTTTAAGCAACGAAGCTTGCTGAGTTGCTTAAGTAAGGTACGAGATTGAAAAGCTTGATTATATCCCTATTGAATACAATACTTTTTCTACGAGACAAAAAAAAAATACTTTCAACTAGTAGAATCATATAGTTAAACAAACCAAAAGTATACAGCTAAGATACGCGAGCTGCCGCAGCTCGCGATACCTTCATACTCGTACGCGCCCAGGCCACCGGGCCCGGCGCCCCCGGCGGGTTGGTCAACGACACCTCCTCGTAACTCATGAAGCCCTGGTGTGCTCCTTGCTAAATTAAATTTTAAGACAGTTTTTTCTCGATTTTGACCACCGTAGCCTATGGAGACTAACAAGCAATACTGAGCGGTTTTCGTAGGGTATGGATGTTGCTATATGAAGGGTGTCACATGCGCGTTTCTGACTTATGAAGCAATTGTTTCTACTACAACACAAAATAAAATGTTTTTTTGGCCAACCAATCACAAAGCAGATGCTACGCAGCAGCGTGTTTAAGTAGGCTAATTTGCATAGAATCGAGTCTCCTTAAACAAGAAATATTTTATCGAAATGTATGAAGTTTTATTTTCAAAAATTTTATAATTGACTAAACCGTATCGATAAAATTCTTATGCTTGAGTCGGAAGTTCCATAGACTATCCAACGTTGAAAAGAGTAAGGTTGTAGTGTTGCATATGAAGTTATAATACACAGATTATACTCGACGAGTAGAAAAATATATTTCTTATTAAAATAACGTAGTAGGTAGTGTAGTTAACGTTACATAAGGTCCTTTCGTCCAAAGGCACAAATTTTAAATTACAATAGGTACGTAATTTGAAAGCTCAATGTCACGTTTAAAGTCACTAAACAACATAGTGTCAGACGTGTGATAACAAATTTTGATAATTGTACTTCATCCCGAGGGATCCCATCAGTTAGAACTTATATTGGTTCTCCATCCAGGGGTGATTCGACCTTCATTTGTTAATTACCTTAATTCCCTGCGTACGAAACATTGATTACTCCAAAATTAAATAATCATATTTTGTGGTACTTAAATTGTAATAAACATGTTTATCTCACTACCTAAAAATAACACCTATATAAATATACGTAACGGTGCTAGTTTCAAAACTTTACATTACGTGGGGTTTATGATATACATACAAAAATTTTGTAAATAACAATACCAGTTAATTTGTTTGATTATCTTATCAGTAGGTAAGTACATACACTTGTGATATATTTTTGATGTAATAGCTTATTAGAATTAGACCAAGAAAAGAAGCGATTTTGATAGCATACACAAAACACACATAACACTAACACTTAAATAACACTTGCACTGCGTGTGCTACCAAAATCGCTGCAGACTTTCCTTGGTCTAATTCTAATAAGCTATTACATCAAAAATATATCACAAGTGTAGGTACTTACCTACTGATAAGATAAATATTAAATTATTATAAATATTATAATTAATATAAACTTAGTAATTAACATATTGCGCTACCGAATTCATACCATTTAGTCCACATTTACAAAAGGTAAAATTGCTATTTTGCCCCGAATTTATTTGTGAGGCTAGCGAAGCGAAATGATGGAGCAGTAAACTGTGATTTTAACGCACACTTATAATTTTTATTTTCCTGATTGATGTTTCATGTTGAACTTAGGCATGCTATATTTTGATATATTATCATAATTATTCTTTACTAATAGGGGCATACAATATTACAATAACGCATAATCGTAATTTTGAACGGAGTTATAATATCGCATGATAAAGAATAATTATGATAATATAATAATACTTAATGATTTTATTCTTTATATTTCTGTATTTTTAACCATATATTATTATGTATATTTCAGCAATACATTACTATTCTAAATTACATTATTTTACAATATATAAATATTAAATAATTAGCATAATTATTTTTGTATTATATTTGTTATATTTTAGAGGAATGAAGGTCAACAGTAATAGAATAACATTTCTTAATGTGTTTCCTTCGGTTTTATAGGCCGGCATTTAGTTTTTATCACCCTTTATTCCCAACTAGTATAGCTACTCGTATATAACTGCTTAGGATTTTTAGGTTTAAGTGGTCCAGATAAATGGGAGGTTTATAATCTTAGTATGTCAGATACTTGTAACTAGGTTTTTATTTTCTGCACAGGACCGACATTAGTTCACATTCATATGTGTATTCGACGTAAAGGGCCACCACTGGTAGGTACTACTATACTATCTTAATTAATTGTTGCTAAATTATTGACATTTCGTTGGTTCGATTAGTAATATTATCTTCATGCCAATTACTGTTTAACATAGTAGCATATTGTGTTATTGAATGTGACAGTTTATAGTAACAGGTATCGTTTTGCATTAAACTGCAAGACACAACAAGCCCATTGATGTAGGTAATAGTTATTTACGATACACGTACAAAAAATAGGAAATTCGCAACGAGTGGCGAATTTTAAAACCCGATCGAAGGGAGTGTTTTAAATCGACACGAGTTGCGAATTACCTATTCGCAGGTGAATCGTACAACGTTTTACAGTACATACCTATGGCCCTTTAAATTTTCGAAGTAATTACGAAATATGCTTATTATAGCACCTAGTGTCGTAATGTAGCACCAGATGTACTGTAAAGATTTATAAATGTTATTCTTATGCATCATTCTTCCACGCTACGGGTTGTGTTGGAATTTACTTAAACCGATCATAATAATTGTTTGAAACACAATATCGCTCGCATGTCTGTCACCAATTAAGTAATTCAGTTAATTCCATAAGACCCATCATATTTGTTTACGCAAACAAAAATTGCCGCTGTTTATTTACACAGGTTGTGTTTCTATTTCTACCCGAAAGGGCATATTAGGTTTCATACATTATATGAATTAGGCCAAATCTTACTATACAAATATTATGTTTGTGTATAACTTTAGTATGTATCC
Organism: Cydia strobilella; assembly: GCF_947568885.1. NCBI lineage: Eukaryota > Metazoa > Arthropoda > Insecta > Lepidoptera > Tortricidae > Cydia > Cydia strobilella. The sequence continues at coordinate 9,159,667 of NC_086052.1, forward strand.
ATATGTGGTAAATATTGATAAGCTAAACAATTGTATGGATCAAAATGACAAAAAATAAGCAACCTGTCTGCCAATTTTGACGCTTTCTTCCAGTTGAGACTGTACTTCGAGCTGAGAAGCCGTTCTCTGATTGATCAAAATAGATGTTGGCCAAGCAATAAGAAGGTATAGAGGGAAATGCTAGGAACACAATTTTTGACTTCTACCCGAAGCATTTCCCTCTATAACTTTTTTTGAGCATTCATTTCCTGGCCATAATATTTCTCATGGTTCGACGGTCGAACGAAGTGGAATTTAAGAGTTCATCAACACTAACATTGCTTCAACCAGAAATATATATGTATAATAACATTAAAACCGGCCAAGAGCATGTCGGGCCATGCTCAGTGTAGGGTTCCGTAATTATTCTTTTCACCCGAACAATCTACTTTTCATATCGAAAACGAGGAAACCAGAAACACAAGGCAAATTTGCATAATCAGTACTTAATTAAAGTATTAGACGTATGGCAATGGTTTTTTCCTTAGAACTTACTTTCAATCGGAGACTTATCCATGGCGAAAAATATTAAATTAATATTATGAAAAAACACATATTTTAGGAAACTGCAGTAATTTTAAATTTATTTGTTAATGAAAATCAGCGGGGTTGCCTCTTATTTTTAAAACTGCCAATAGTCAACGGCGTTACTAAAACTATTTTACATAAATTAAATAACAATTAAATAAGTAAAATAAGCAATTTTTATCATAAATTTTACTTTATTTACATGTATAATGCACTAATAACTTTAAAAACCAATTTAATGTCGTAATAACGTTTAACTGTGGCTGTACGTCTTTTTACTATGAAGGGGAGACTTTTTGCGATAACTCAAAAACGGCTAAACTGATCATGTTGGCTATAGGTCCGAAAATATTCATTATAGGTATAAAATTATGGTCGAATACCCCTTCGAATTCGTTTTGAAAAACCTATCCAACAATACCTCACACTGTAGGGTTAAAACGAAAAAAAAAATACAACCCCCACTCTAAGTGTAGGGGGAGGTACCCTAATATTTTTTTATTTTTTTATTCTACGACTGTCGGATTTATTAATTTATGCCAAATTGCAGCTATCTAGCACTAACGATCACTGAGCAAAGCCTCGGGCAAAGACAGTCTGACAGACAGACGGACATGACGAAAATCCCCGCAAAGGCGTCCCGCTGAAATATGGCGACCACAAGGCGAGCTAGTAGAACCGTTCGTAACTCGTAAATATAATACGAGTACTAAATAGTAATGGATACAATCAAAGCTGAGAATAACTTTTTATCTATTAGTTTGCAGTTTGCTACCAAGTTACACTTGAAGTTTTCTTTAAGAAAATAACTACATACCTAATTTTGAAGAATAAGATATAGCACCTAAAGTACGTAATAAGTATCTAATATGAGTATAAAACAAAACTTGAGCTTTAAATATCTGTTATATGTATAATGTAATTGAATTTATGTCACAATATATAAGATTTACCAATAAATTATGTCTATGTCTATGTCTTTGTTGTTTGTTGTACAATACACGTGCAAAAAGTGTCAATTTTTTTCGCCACTCGTTGCGAATTTCCTACTTTTCGCACTTGTATCGTAATGTTCTATTTTAAGTTACAAGATGTTAATTGGACAACGTCTTCCTCCCTGTCCTGTCTGACCTGACCTGTGTCTGTGTGTCTGTCCTATGTGTCTGTCCTGTGTGTTGTCTGTTGGCTTCCTGTTTTAATCTTGTTGTTTATTGTAAGTGTATAGCTGTTGGTTCTCCTTAACATAAATAAATAATCATTATCATTATCATCCTAGCGATCGTTAAATGAGAAAACTATTTATAGATTGTTTTGAAGAAGAATACCTATATCCACTACCTACCTTCTTTAAAGCACTCTCCATTCCATTATAGATGATTGCCTAGGCTGTGTAGGAAGGAATAGCCGTTAAGTGTTAGAGTTCATGTAAAGTTTTATTAGTGCCACTCACCTGCTCGCCATGATTTTCACTGCATGAAGCCAATCATAATGTCAGAGAAAGTTTTTACTCAACAAGGGGGCGACGCTGGTGGTACTGGGTTGGCCATTAATGTAAGTAATTATGTTTTTTATGAATCTTAGTCTAATATTTCCAATCGTATTTATTACCAATCAATATTCATGTTTTTTTACTGTCAAAAAAAAAAACCACTGTTAGATAAAAAAAAAGATCAGATGTGTGCTTTATTGTTACGCTCTTGGTATGTTTGGTTTTAGTCCTTTTGGTTTTCTAAACGTCCCACTTTAATCAAATTAAAACAGTAAATAACTAACCAATTATACTCGTACACTAAGGTAGATAATTATCGACATTCTCGTTATTTAGTTAAGAGGGGCCCCGCGCTAAACTCCAGCCAGTCCAGCCAAAACTTGATACGGTTATAGTTGGGTCGATAGCAAAAAAAACACGATCACGTGTCTAATTTTCATTTATGTTCAATTGAAGTATATCGATACCCTGTATACCATAACATAACAGTTTCAGTGTAAAATAGCTAATGATATAATTGATGTAGTCGACGAGCAAAATTTAAAACAAAGTTTTTCAGAGTACCTAATGGGGTTGGCCGGTCGGAGTATTTAGCAGATTGCACCAGAATAGCTTGCCCTGTCATTCCCTACTATTGTGTCAAATTCTTGTTTTTTAATGGAATTTTATGCCCTGGATGCCAGACCTATAGAACTCAACTAGATAAAGGGGCAAGCTATGATGGCGCCATCTATGCAAGCAAGCCTTTGTAAAAGGTCAAAACCTCGATTGCCATATCTTACGTCACAAGTTTCGCGCGGCGCGCCATTATGATCTTTAGTTTCCGTCTAATTCCCTGGCTTTACGCCCCCCTCGTACTTGAGTTGTATTGTACATTGATTAACATCTCCGTTTCGATCTCTACCAAAGACATCAAAAGACAGTAATTGTACTACATGCTTCAACAAACACTGATCAGAATGTAAGTCCCTCATTCCAGAGAAACATCGAACCATAGTTAAAGCTGTAACTAAAGTTTAAAACAAAACTCTATTTCAAATGAAGAAAGCGTTAATTTCTCATAAGTATGTAATCATCCTCGTGACAGCCCCGATAACTAACCCATGTCCTCTCGTCCGTAATAGACACACGGTCAAAGATTCTGATAAATCGTTTAATGTATTGGAATTTATTATTAAACATGAGTACATGAAACGGAGCTTCTTCCAAATATTTTTTAATATTTATTAGACACAGAAGTACTTTTGCAACGTAACATTTCGTCGTAAATTTATACTTTATAGAGGAAATAAAATAAAGACCATCAGTATAAATAAAGAAAACACGTTGTAAGATCTTCGCCAAGCCAAGTTTTGCAACAGTATATAAAAACCAAGCTTGTCGATTTTTGTTCTGCTATGACGTCAGAATCGCGATATATATGGGCGAGAGTTTCAATATTCTTAAACTATAAAATATAAAAAGTATGCAAAAAAGTCCAAAAACAGTGTCCTAGAAAAGAAAAGTGTCACTTTTATGTTCCCTATGATCCCTCCTAGCAGGGAAGAAAAGTGCTACTTTTTTATGCCTCATAGGAGGGAATATACAGCTACATCAGTGGTTGCTAACCGACCTAGTTTCTATATCGTTACACTTGTAACCTATTTGGGAGACTGTTTTTTTTTTAATACTACGTCGGTGGCAAACAAGCATACGGCTTGCCTGAGGAGTTACATGCGCGTTGCCGACCCTAACACTCCTCTCCCCCGAGCTCTGGCAACCTTAATCACCGGCAGGAACACAATGGTTTTTTTTAATCGAGCATTACTACTATTAAAAAAATTCTAATTTAATACATAGTCTGTGCTGAGCACCCACTTTCCTTGCTTAGTTCTGCTCCGTGGCAAGTGCGCGGGTAGTTCGAAAAACTCGCGCGCCTAGAAGATGTTGATGTCAACTTTAGCCAGTCTACTCCGAGACCACACGGACAACGCCGTCCTAGAAACGTCGGACGTAAATTTAAATTTTATGTTACGCGATTAAGTCCCGTCGATTAAATTAATGAGTAAAAATCGTGAAAGTTTAAATCAGTGTTTTGCAAAATGAGACTAATCGAAAACATACTTCACCTGCGTATTACTAGCCTTTGACCTCGACTTTATCCACGAAGTAGCTAGTCGTTAAACTGCCCTGCCCCCCTGTCCTAATACTCACCCGTGTAAACTTTCGCCCCAAACAAGAGATCAATCTCGGGATAAAAATTATTTTTCATATTTCATGCTCTGAAAGTGGGTCGTTGTTGTTCTAAAAAGTGCGCAGAAAGTGATACGTTTCTGCTCTAGTGCAGAAAAGTGATGTACTCCTCTGCGTCGCCGTTCCACGAGCAACTGGGTGGAAACAAAATTGAAAAATAGTGTCTTTATTTCCCCGCCTGGAACAATTGGTAATTGTTCTAATTTTACTAATCCCGCATTGAATCGTTTTTTATCAAAAATGATGTAAGTAAATTGTTAAAATAAATTATTCTTGATTTCTTTTGTTGAATTGTATTTACTCGATTTCATAAGGAGGGAACCAAAAGGAATACACCAAAAATATTTTTTTAAACCTTACACTTGCGTAAATAATCAGACAGAATCTTATACAGCCACAGTTAAACGTTTGTACGATATTAAATGAGTTTTAAAGTTATTTAGCACTATATTCATAAAAATTAAAGAAAATATAAGATATATTGCTTATTTTATTCATTAAATTGTAATTTAATATTTACATTTTTAAATACTTTTATTATGTTGGCTAAATGACTGGGATGCCATTGACAATTTTTAGAACGAAAAAGTAAAAAATTAAGAAGTAAGGCAATCCCGCTGATTTTCGTGTTGTAATTGAACAAATCATTTTAAAATTACTGCAGTTTGTTAAAATATATGTGTTTTCGTAAATATTGCAATCTAAATGTTTTTCGCTATGGGTTATTTATCATCACACATGAAAAGTCTCCGATTGCAAGTAAGTCCCAAACAAAAAAACAAAACCATAGGTACTTTAATTACTGATTTTGCAAAATTGCCTTGTCTTGTTTTGTTTCCTCGCATTCGATATGAAAAGTAGAGTGTTTAACTCGGGTGAAAGGCACCATTTCCGTCTCGGACTATTGGCGCTCTCACTGCGTTCGTGCGCCAAACTACCTCGACAGAAATGGGTGCCATTCAACCCTTGGTTAACAATCTACTATTACGAGGACTTAGGTATATGTTAATCCAGTTCAGATATACGAGTAAGTACTTGTGTTTCGAATTTCAATATGTACCTATACTAACAACCAAAGTTACACATTTTCTTGGCCTTTCCTTTTGTCCAAGTTTTATCTCTTCATAACACAAAATGCCCAAAGTCTGCCTCATTAACCACTCTAATTACGCTTGTATGCCGCCTACGTTGTTACTCAGCAAAAACAAAAGAATGCGGCTCAAACTCACAACTTTATTTTCTTCAGCATAGTTTCGGATGGTTACCACTTGAACGAGCATTTTATAATTAATATTGAATTTTTAGACGTGTCCGATGCCACCGATGGCATGATAAAGGTTGTTAAAACTCGTGACTTAACACTTTTAGGCAACATTTCCATGTCATATCGAGCGGGACATATTATGTATATGAGTAGGTAGGTACATATTATGAATATATAACTATAGGCTGAATCATGTGAACATATACAGTGTGGAAAAAATGAAAGGGCCCTGGAGGGAAAGTGCCTTAAAACCTTGAGTTAGCTCGTTTTACTTAATGGAAACATTATTTTATTTTCAAAAAGAAACAAAACTGAATTCAACACTTTCCCACTTTCCCTCCAGGCCACATATTTTTTTTTCCATCCTGTATAAATGTCTAAAATTGTAACCTCGAGAAAGCCGAAATGTTGCTCTCGGGGTCTAGGGCTGCTGTTTGTTCACCTCTGGTATCCTTAAAGTACTTAGAGTCTTAATAGGTATGTTAACTTTTTTTATTCAAGTTATAAAAAATACAAAGATACATAACTTACTTCTCTTACCTAAAACCCCCTCTGCAACATAGGTACCCGGCCTAAACTAAATGTCGCTATCAAGCTCACAGCGTTGTCATGTTGCGTGACGGTGGAAACTTATTGTTGGCATGTTTTTCATTTTATCACAAATTTCCCTGTAGTTTAAAAACGGTCCTAACTCAAACCTAAACGGAATCGGATGTGTTATTGACATGATTTACGGAAAGATAAACACGACGAGCGGGGCGATGTACCCACGAATGTTGTTAACACTGCGGGGGTTTGTTACCTTTGAATGGTAAAATTGATCAAAACATTCTAATTGCTTGCTATTCATCAAAGGCGCATCGTTTGTGTGCTTAAACCTACGTTTATTTGAGTGTTTAAATGGTGCTTTAGCATGATTTTAAAATATGGTGACTTAGCTGACTTAAATTCGGCAAAACACCTAAGTTTCATAACATAGGTATAGGCGGCAATAGAACCCCGCGGGGCAGGGCGCAGTCGTCTATTAGTTACCACTCTATAAAATAAATGACAGGTGTTCAATTGGCATTCTATAAAATAAAAATGGTTCTATAAAATAACCATCGACCATCCGAGTGGCGATTAGTCGGCTAGTCGGCCAAATCACTATATAGTCGGTACATCACTAATTTTTATGTGTATGACGTTCGACGCTGCTTGGTTGGATTTTTCCTCTGGTACAGTACAGGTTCGATGGGGTGGTCTGCTCGTCAAACCGATTCAGCAACGACATTAGCGGTTGAAAGAATAGGTATTATACCGCCGATGAGGGTAAGCTTGCTTAAGCAGTTGACAGAAAGGCAGAGAGAGCTAGACCGCACCGATCATATGGATAGTAAGACCAGCATAATTAATCGGGACGGTAGCTTGGGTCCATCTGGAGATTCTGGAGGATGTGAATGTAAAATTTAGTATTTTGCTGAATGGGTCTTAAAATTTGGTCAATCTTTGTAGTGATAATGGGTAATTTCTAGAGAGGCGCAGCGGATGATGTTCATAAATATGGGTAGGAATGGTCCAAGTCTCAAAATGTAGCCATGGGTTAAATTAGTAAAATAGTGACTTCTTGATATAATGTCACTCATAAATACTTATGTAATTATTTATATAGAATTTAATAATCCATAAATATTGGAGACTTAAAACAACAATTTCTTAAAAATTATTATATAATACCCTAAGAACCGGGAAGAACCGAGAAATAAAATTCATGGTACCAGAACCGGTACTGCATGCCCTAGCTGGAACTCAATCCTAATACTCATGCCACGGAGGCCGTTCTTGAATAACAACAAATTGAATTATCGTTTAATTGTTACAATAGTATACCTTAGCCATTTGTACCTATATAATATAAAATAAAACTACGTCATCATTCGCTTGCCCTTGTCCCATTCACTTGGGGTCGGCGCAGCATGTCTTTTTCTTCCATACATCTCTGTCACCCGTCATCTCATCATTCACTTGCATTAGTTTCATATCATTTTTCACACAGTCCATCCACCTTTTCCTCGGTTTTCCTCTCCTCGTACTTCCCTCCACATTCATTCTTAATACCTTTCTCGTCACATGACTTTCATCCCTCCGCATCACATGCCCGTACCATGCTAGGCGATTTGCCCTTACTTTTTCTGTTATGGGTGCAACTTTCAGGCTTCCTCTTATATACTCATTCCTTATCCTATCCATTCTCGTCACGCCACACATCCACCTTAACATTCTCATCTCCGCTACATGCAATCTCTTTTCATCCGTCATCTTTAGGGCCCAACACTCTGATCCATACATGACGACAGGTCTTATGATCGTTTTATAAATTTTACGGCATAAACCCGAACTGGTTTTGTGTTATATCACTCTCATCTCTCAGGCGTCTCTCTATCACTTTTTCCATATTTTCATGCTATGTGACATGAGCTTTATTCCTCTATAGTTGTTGCATTCCTGTACATCCCCTTTGTTTTTAAAAATGGGCACCAGCAAACTGTCACACCATTCGTCGGGGATTGTTTCTTCATGCAACAACTTATTGAAGAATAAAGTCAGCCACATACATCCATCCTCACGCAATAACTTCCATACCTCTCCTGGTATATCATCTGGTCCTACAGATTTTCCATTTTTCATACTTCTCACAGCCGTTCTTACTTCATCCATACATATTTCTTTCACTGCACCCATATTTATCAGCCTGTGCTCTAGCACCCTGCCCCATTCATTTTCTTCATTTATCAACCTTTCGAAGTAGACTTTCCAACGTTCTTTTATCGCTTCATCTTTCGTAATCACCTTACCTGCATCATCTTTCACACATTTTATATGAGCCATATCCCGAGAACTTCTTTCTCTCGCTTTCGCTAGGCGGTACAGCTGCTTTTCGCCTTTAGGGCTATTTAAAATAAAACTACGTATTAAATGTATATAAGTATCTAAACAATAATGATTTGCTTGATTTATACCCTTTATGAGCAAGTATGTTAGAGTCTCAAAAAATTAACAAATGACCTTATTTGCGCCTAATCATTATAATAATTATATTACCTACTCCTAAACTTGCAATTATAAACCTTTAGAGCTAACACCTGCCTATATAGCCAATAGAACATGTGGATTTAAAAATACACTCCCAAGTAAAAAGTAACAGAATTGCACATACTTTAATGAGTTTTATTTTCACGTATCTACGGAAAAAAAAAATTATAGCATCATTTTAGTTTTTTTTTTTTTTTTTTTATTCACTTTAAATATTCATACAACTTTTGCCAGTATGCCACTATTGTAAACCTCTTTGGTTGTATTATATGGCTTGAAATTCTTGGAATTAGATTGTGGCGGGGACCCCAGGCTCCATTAATGATCAGTGAAATGACGGGAAGCGTAAAATTAAAATCAAATAACGACTTCAGCTTAGACTGATCTGAAGTGACGTCGTTAGTTGAATTTTATATTTTTACATTGAAATCTTCCTGCCTTAAGAGGTTAGGTTAACACGTCTATTCCTCTATCGTTACTTCGACCCACCTGAACGACCTCTTGCCCCAAACTTGATTTACTATACTACGTGCTAAGTAAATCCCGATTTTATTTACCCCGTAGCTTATACCAACGAAGTTACAATTTGTAACCTTATTACAATGGCGTATGGTATACGAACGCGAATCTAAAAATCTGTGTCTGTATTGTATACATGTACTTATATTACGTAAACCGTAAACCCACGTTTGCAAACTGTCCAACTACATTGAAGTAATCAATAATCATGTAACTTAACATAAGAATAACATAAGATATGTATCACATCTAGTTCTAAATGAGCTTAGTAACTGCAGATATTATTAGCGCTACAGCATACGTGTACCTAAGATACAAAACTCGCGTACTGCTAAATTTGCTTTCCAACTTTTCCAAGCATAAAAATTAATAAAACTTCAAACGTAAGGAGCACTATGACTGCTCTTGGCTTTGGTAAAATGTGGCCAGTATTTCAAAACTGATAATAAATAATTATTTAACAGGATTTGTGGTTTACGTTTCATTATTAGTGCCACATCCATTATAGGGTTCTTTACCATAGTTTTAACTCATTAGACAGTTTTCTACATTGAAATGCAATCGCCTCGACTCCGAGGGAGCAAGAAGGTCTTACATAAGGTCACCTGTCGGTTGACTTGAAGCTCGACTAACCGAGAACTATTAAATGTCTAATTTGTCTCCATTTTCTTTCTTGCTACATTGAATACCAATCACAAATTACACCGTCTTTCTTATTTTCTGCAAATGTTAGAATCTTGTGCGGGTTTCTATGATTGCAAGTTTTTTTTTTTTTCAATTCGTAGTACTTAATGTAAATAGTTGGCTTCTGTTGGCTAGCGGTACAAAAAAATAGTGTTAAAAGCATGAAAATCGGTACGATTGATCTTTCGGCCATTTGAATCAATTTGACCCGTAGAACCAAAAAAATTTTTATTTGGAAACCTATCGTGTGTGGTATTAAATGAAAGGGCTTTTTGAGATATTTATAGAATATAAATATATCATCATTACATTTCAGAAAAAAAAATCTTAATTAGAAAACTATTTTTTTCATAACATACCAAGTTTGGGCTTCTCCAGTCTCCAGATACGATACCATTCAATTTTTTTTTTTTGAAGATATACCTCAAATTATACCTAATATCCTCAATTCCTCATATCTAACCCCAAGAAAGCAATAAAAAAATATTTACAATTAACTTTTTTTTTCATATTTTCATACTTTTAACGCAATTTCGGGGTGTACCGCTAGGACTAACCTACTTATTTACCTCTGTATCGTTTCCAATTGTCCCCGCCCCACGTGACCGGGCCCGATTCCCGGTGGGGACAAATGGGAATACACCGTCTTGATTGTAAAACTTATTTACTTTTGTATTATAGGTATTGGTAGAGTAAATTATCGGGGTTCTTAATAGTAGATTGTTAACCAAGGTATGAAAGGCACTCATTTCTGCTGAGGTATTTTGGCGCTCGAACGCAGTGAGAGCGCCAATAGTCCGAGGCTGAAATGATGCCTATCACCCGAGTTAAACACTACTTTTTATTTCGAATACGAGGAAAGTAAAATGCATGTGTTTTTTTAAAAACATGACTAAGTATACATTTTTATACTATTTCGTGAGGGTACTTTCAATTAACAATTCGGGTAAAAGTAACGTTATTTATAGAATTGAGAGTCAAATATCAGAATGGAAATTGTATAAGAAATCCATTTAAACTCAAATTTCAATTGCTTATCGTATAAAAAGTTCAAAAAATCGTACTTCGAACGTAAAATGCTCTAGTGCAGACACGTATCATTTTCTGCACACCTTTTAGAACAACAATGATGCTCTTTCACAGCATGAGAAATTAAAAATTATTTATACAATATATTATGTAATCTGCAGACAAAAATGTACCTACGTCGATTAATTGATAAACAATTAGTCAGCCATCCTGCTAACCGACGATTACTACTGATGAATACTTGACAGTTAAATGAGACCGGATTGTGAAAACATGGAAGCATGATTTATTTTATCGAGTTTAAATATAATTTAATGATTTAAATAAATTTTACATTTGAATTGTTTCTGATCGCCCTAATCTGTCAGTTATCTGGGAGTTGACAGCTGTCAAATAGTAAGAAGGTGCCTTTACATCAGAGTTCAAAGACTTCCGTTTGGAGCGCCATCTTGATAGTTACGCCTCGTCATTAATTCCTTTGTTTTTTGCTCATTAATCTTATACCTTTAAACGAGCAATTCTTGTATAAGCAATATTTATATATTTCGGGGATCTCGGGAACGGCTTTAACGATTTCGATGCAATTTGCTATATGGGGGTTTTCTGGGGCGAAAAATCGATCTAGCTAGGTCTTATCTCTGGGAAAACGAGCATTTTTGAGTTTTTACATGTCGTATTTAAAGCTTATATACCTAATACCTTGACTCTGGCGAAATGGTTCCACTGGTCCGAAGCCATTTAATTTTAAAAGAACGAATGAATGAAATCAATGTTTACAATTTTCCGCCACGCACCGCACGTAGCAAGCACGTAGCACATAAGATAACCCAGAATTTTTATTTTAGTTAAGGTTTAGGATAGGTAGTATATTTTAGTTACGTTTAGTTTATAAGTTCTGTTACTATATTTTTATTTAATTTGTTCCATTAAATGATCTTTATTCCCACCCAGAGGCCGATTAAATATCATATTGATTTAGTAATTTACCCTTTAGCGCCTGAATTATTAAGTTCTCCGACTTCTCCAATTTGATTTGAATTTTTAAAATTATTGATAATGAACACATTTTTACAAAATTTGAAAAGTGTTAGATACCTATGAAAGAATATTCACCATCTACGCATAATAATAATAATATTGGTATAGTAGGTCAAATTTTTAAAATATTATTAAAAAGTTTCTTGGGCTTTAATTGGTTGACTCTAACCAATTTACGTAACCTCGAAGCTCGACGGTTTTCATGCCTCGAATTTACAATTGTCATACGCAAATAAAACCACCTTAATAACATACATACATAACAAATCTTCAGTCATTGGGAGGTTATCAACGTTAAGCCTCTTTTTAGGGTTCATAACATACGAATACGACATAATATATCAGTTTTACGCGATAGTAAAATTCGCGGGATAATATTCACATACGTACTATCATTCACTTATTCAAAAGGTACATGCATCAGCATAGGTACTAATAGCAAATGAAGTGTTCGCCCACTTTCTCACTCTCTCATAAATAAAGCCGTGTGTAGCATTACGAATCTTTTGTGAAGCTTCTGATGGTGTGGTGTTGGAGGAGGATGCTGAACATACACTGGACAGCGCGCCGAACTAATGCATCGATCCCTGATGAACTGAACATCACAACCAGGCTGTCTACTGTCTGCTTACGCAAAGTGCTTGTGTTTTTTGGCTACATTGCCAGGAAAGACAGTGATAACCTGGAAAAGCTGGTAATCACTGGTAACATCGAAGGTGATAGGCCGAGATGCAGGAGCCCAATGCGGTGGACAGACCAAATTCGCTCAGCCCTTGATGTAACGCTCCACGGTGCCCTACACTTGGCGACAGACAGAAAGAGGTGGCGGCAAATTGTCTAAGAGAAGCTGCTCCCTGCAAGGAAAGGAGGAGGGCCAATGATGGTTAGTTTGTATGGATTCTTTGTTGGAAACCTCATTCTACAGTTGGGCCTATATTTATTTTCGGTTGACAACCTTACCATTTAATGTTGTTGGGCAGATGTTGGTTTTTTTGTGTAAATATTCCGTGGGGACGCCATTAATCACTACGGTAGGGGCCTAGGTTAATTTTTTGTGTGGATTTCCGTTTAAAAATCCTAACCGTTAAACGTTGTTGGGGTAATGATGATTTGTATGGAATTTCTGTTGGAAACCTCATAAAAACTACAATTGGGCCTAAGTTGATTTATTGTAGATTTTCGGTTGGCTATTCTAACCAATAAATGCTGTTGGGCCTAAGTTGATTTTTTCTTTCAGTTTTCTGTTGGGAACCCCACCAAAAACTGTATAGGTAGTAGGGCCTTAGTTGATATTTTGTATGAAATTTGTATTGTGGCCCCAACTAAGTCCCATTGTTGGACCAGTTATTTTTTGTGGTTATTTCAGTTTTGAACTCAATAATAAACAGAAGTTGGGCCAATGATGGGGAATTGTTAAAAGTGCTATACTATCTCCCAACGCTTTACCAACCGTTGGCTACCGTTGGTCAACCGAGCATGCTACTAGGGGACTGGAAACTTAATTTCAGTTTATAAATGGAAAAGCAAGTTTATGGCAAGGCGTCAGTATTTTTAAAAATCTGCAATCTGGCTCTCAAAGTAAGACACTTGCTCTTTCAATAGCCTAATCTAAATATTTCTACGCACCATACAACAATAGGAAACAACATTCAGGTAGTTCTCGTTTGACAAAAGACCTTTAATACTTATGACGAAGCGGCGAAGGTGGAATTAAATAATTTTAAATTACTGTATTCTTGCAGATTATTCTAATAAACGTAATTATGGCATCAAATATTGATTTTTACAAAAATAAACTCAATTTAGATTACTACATGATATACCTTTACCTGTTTTTAGTAACTATTTAAAGATGATAATTGTAAACCATGGCTACCTATTTTAAAAAGTAAAACGCTTCGCACTTCCTCCACTATCCTCCACTCTTTTTGTGGACTAGCTCTTACTATTACAGTCCGTTTCACGCGTCATCACACGCTCTATTTCGACACTCGCTATCATAAATTGGTCCACGATTTTTTAGTTTCAGTGATAGTTATTCCGACTTTGTAATACGAAGCCAATTTTGTTGGATCTCGTAAAATAACCTTTGTATTATTCCAACTGTATTCTAAGCATAAAATGGTGAACCAACATTCGTTTTTTGTTTGTTACACGATATTTCCATCATTTATATTTAAACTAGCGACCCGTCCCGGCTTCGCACGGGTGCAATAAACCTTCCTCTTTAATCACTCTATTTATTAAAAAACCGCATCCAAACCCGTTGCGTAGTTTTAAAGATCTAAGCATACATAGGGACAGACAGACAGCAGGAAGCGACTTTGTTTTATAGTAAGTATGTAGTGAAGAGTTTGCTTCAATAGTATGACCATATTTCTGGTTCAAAACAAATCTTGAGAAATCGACACAAATTAAATACTTTGTTTATATGTCAGGAAATGAATGCTTAAAAAAGTTATAGAGGGAAATTTTTAGGGTTCCGTACCTTAAAAGGAAAAAAACGGAACCCTTATAGGATCACTCGTGCGTCTGTCTGTCTATCTGTCTGTCTGTCCGTCTATTACAGCCTATTTTCTCCGAAACTACTGGACCACTTAGGTTGATATTTGGTACACATATGTCGGTTTGTGACCCAAAGATGGACATGTAACGTAAACAAATTAATTTTAAACTCGGGGGCCACTTTTGGGGGGGTTACATATCAAATGAAAGAGCTCATTGTGAGAATGTCAAATATATTTTTTTTATAATTTTAAGATAAATAGTTTAGAAGTTATTCAAGAAAATAGGCAAAAAATTACCCCCTTTATCTCCGAAACTACTGCGTCAAAAATTTTGAAATAATACACAAAATAGATCTTTACCTATAGATTACCGGAAAACCTATTAGAAATGTGCAGTCAAGCGTGAGTCAGACTTAATTACTAAGTTTTTGATCCGACCCCTACGGGTCTTTTAAAGACATTTCACATAAAATAGTTATTTGTTATACAAGGGTGCAAAGTTGTATTTTACCCGCGAGTGTAGAATTGAAACACGAGTAAGCGAAAGGATTTTATAGGTGAGTAGAATCCTGAGCGTAGCGAGTGTTTCAACACACGAGAAGTAAAATACATTTGCGCCCGTGTGTAACACAAAACTTTTCACCTCACTATAGCGAGGAAAGTGTTACCACCACAGGCGTTAGATCATCTTCATCACTGGAATCACTCATTTCTTTACGATATTATAACAGAAAACTGGAAGTTGTCTATTTTTACGCGAGTCGGTGAGAAAAGGTTGACAATGTTGACATTTCTGATGTATGAAATGTCAACGATGCGTTTTGAAATTACATCGACTCAACTTGTGCGTTCAGTATTTAACATTATTATAAAAAAACAAACGTTTCTTATGGAATTTTAAGGTTTATGACCTAAAATCATTAAATAAAGAAAAATTTGGTATTTTTTTATTAGATTCTCAAACCATTTATTTAATGATAATTAATATCGAACGAACCATTATCATAAGCGTTTTACGTTTTGTTATCTGTCAAGCTACTTAAACACGCTCCATCCAAGGTCAAATTACTTTCCCCACTAGTGGATAAAACGCGTTTTTCCCCGCTTGTATTGAAGGATAAACGACAACTTTCCGAGCTAGTGAGGGGAAAAATACATTGTTCCTTTCTTTGGACTAAATAGGAGGTGAACATACCAAAAGTCCCCGGCCGGGTTAAAATATATTATAAACTTCTTATAAATGCATAATATAAGATTACAAAAAAAGTCAATTCAACGTTATTGAAAATTCAATCTCTAAGGGGGTTAAAAAAGTTGATGAAAGTTTGTATCGGGTTCAAATTTTAGTTTAAGCTAGGAACTTGAAACTTCGTAAAAAGTAGGTATTTTATTAAAAGGGAGAAAACTGATTTAAGCATTTTTGAAAATTCATCCCCCAAAATGGTGAAAAAGGAGTTGAAAGTTTGTATAGAGATCAGTAATTTTTTTATAGAGATTTTATAGAGAGAGACAGAATTGTTTGTATAGAGATCAGTAATTCTTTTGAGTGCGGGATATGAATCGTTGTATAAAGACATATTATTAAATAAAATATTTTTAAAAGTTCATCCCTTGAAATGGGTCGGAAGTTTGTATAGATTTCAAATTTTAGTTTAAGCTAGGACATTGAAACTTCGTAAAAAGGTATTTTATGAAAAGAGAAGAAAACTAATTTTCTGCGTTTTTGAAAACTTATCCCCGAAGGTGGTGAAAAATGGGTTGAAAGTTTGCTTCGGGAGCGAACATTTTTCATTTTTTTTAACAGTGTACCTACTTGAAAATCTTCTAAGAGTGTTGAGAGGGACAGACAAATCTCATGCGTTGTATAATTATTAACAAATGATTAACCGTCCCTATATACTATCTTTTGCTGCATTATATTCAAACTATGCTCATTTAGAATATAGAACCACCAATATACAAATCCACGCGTACGAAGTCGCGGGCAACAGCTAGTTTAGGCATATGTTTTACCAATCATCTTTATTTTCGTGAAGAAGAGCCGAATGACAACACAAAATCTATGTGTACCTATAAACCCCCCCCCCCCCCCACCCCCCCGTCTACTTTATACAACGATAAGATCGCCACTTACTATGGTCAATAAACAGGCATTTGTCAAAATTTTATCTGTTTGCCAATGCATAATCGCTGCTCGGCAATCACTTCCAAATAGTTATTAGGGCTTATCTTGACACCGCTGAGTGATAAATCCTGTGTTTGATGAATTGCATGGCTCATCCTACAACGTAAAATGACGTATTTAGTCCATTATTGATAATAATTCATACTCGATAACGAGAGACTCGGTTGCATCAACCACAACTGACTGCTCATCGTCACTCATCCATTTGTTTTGGTTTACACAGGGTACCTAATATCATATCAACATTAAATGAAGAACAGATTGATAAAATTGGAATGACGTTTTTTTTTGAACTTTTGAACTTTTTCAAGCTGAAAGTATGTTAATTTAGTTGTGTACTTAGGTATTGATATTAGTAATCCTTCATATATGTAATGGTGAAAACAGTATAAATGAATGAAAAATTGAGTTTTTGTAAGGCTGCGCAGGTTGCGTCCACGTAAGACTATGCGTGAATTTCCTGGTCTATTTAAAGCCTATTCCTGATCCTTTATCTAAATATCAGTTATTATGTCCGCGGCTACGCTCGCATGATATAGATATTTGTATTATGCTTTTTCCCAGCTTTTCTCAAGGAGTATATTTCTAGGGATTTCCAAAAATAAGTTTCTAGGTTAGCTTTCATTTCATCATTTTCGATTGTGTTGGTGTAAATAGAAAATAATAGCAAACAAAGCACTTACTTTTATGAAATAAATTGTCAAACATGACCATACGTATCGTTAAATAGTTTCATTATGATCATCATCAGCAGTTTGGATTTGTTGATTGACCGAGCGTTAGCGAAGGTCTCCGTTTTATCTTAAACAAGTGCTTTCGTATGTCCGGCTGTTCTCCTACAGGTCGCAATTCTCAGCCAATGAGGTATAACGCGTATGAATTCGCCGCTAGGGGCGCTAGTGTAGATGGTGGTCTTTTCCATAGTTTGAAATGTCGAATGTCACTTGTCACTTCAAGGACTGACAGCTGTTCTTTAGTCTTTTGGACCACCATCAACAGAGGCGCCAACTGGTGAGCAAAAAAACGATAGCCCTCATTCTCGTGAAATTTTGTGAGCAGGTTCGATGATTAAATAGTTTTTTTCGTCGATTCAGTTTTTGTTTTTTGTTTCGAAATGACGGCGCCATACATTTATTGAGTTTTAAGCTATGCTCTCGAGGTCTACAGCTCTCAGAGCCACTAGTATATGTATAATAGCGATATAATATGTGCTTATAAAGATTAAATAGATTTACCTATAATGTTTTTATTTAGTTCTATAAGCACAGAATTAAAAACAAGATGTAAAAAAATATATAAGAAAAGAAAAAAAGACTTTACAAAGCAATGCGTAACTTATTACGTACTTCATCAGCAGATGCATTTGAAAAATGTAAGTTTCCGAGATCAAATGCACGAGATACTATACTAGAATACGCAAATCACTTCAGGTGTGAGGTATGTAGGTAAAATTCCTTTTTGAAGTCAGTTAATGAAACATTTTACCAAATCTAGAACTTCTACTTATAATAGATAAAGTAAACGTTGGTTTCAGTGATTACAACTTTATTATCTAAATATTTCTAATATATAATCTAATAAAATACATTTCTCAAAAAAAAGTTACTTTTAATAATATATATTGATTGTATATACAGGCCGTCCCAAGACTATGCGACATTTTGCTGAAAGAAGACTTTATGTTATTTTTAAAAGTTAATAACACTGCATTCAGATTTTCTAAACATTATTTCCTTCGTCTGGGAATCGAACCGAGTTAAATGTGAAAAAATACATCCGTATTTTAATGATGCTAGTCGAAAGAATGGACAAAAAATAATAATTCTTCTCAAGTAACATAGAATCTTAAAAGAAAGGAATAACTGCCGAAGTCAATTGAGTATTTTTTGTAAATTAATTAATTAAATGCTCAAATACTAAGTATTAAAAATACTTAGTGTAGGTAAATAATATAGCTTTTAAGTTAATGTAACTAACCATATATGGGTCTGAAATAAAGATATATTTAATTTTAATTTAATTTATTTTAAGTTTTATCATTTTATCTGCACGGCACTTTTAATTAGGAAAGTTATGCCAGAAAGTCGTTTATTAAGTGGATACTTATTTGCGAATAATCAATGCTATCTATGGAATGATAATAACGCTATTTTGCGAACGTCGTCGTCGGCAATAAATGATTATTCTTTAAAGTATCAACATTTTACGTTATCACTTTCTTTTAAGATACTATGTTACTTAAGGAGAATTATTATTTTTTGTCTATTTTTTCATTAGCATCATAAAAATACGGGTGATTTTTTTTTCGCATTTAATTCGGTTCGATACCCAGACGCAAGAATTTTTAGAAAATCTTTGAATGCAGTATTACTAACTTTTAAAAATAACATGAAGTCTTCTTTCAGGAAAATATCCTATCTACGATATTTAAGGTACTCTCCCTTCATGTCGCATCTGTATATTGTACGTAGCAGCGTAGCTCCCTACGTAACCTTGCGCGTAGCAGCCTCTACGAGTACGCCGTATATAAGCCGCGCCGACCACCGCGGATCCTTCATTTGCGTTCAAAAACCATCGGCGGACAACACGGAAGTGCTGGAAGCTTCGCTTGCAACTTTACTTGAGCGCTGTTAAAGGTAAGTTAGTAAAAAACTTGGAAAAATATAAATTATCCATTATCATCATTATTGGTTCTTGTGAAGTAGTATTTTTGAACTTCTTGATAAAATCAATAGTAGATAGAACACACTGTAGTATATAAAAATTATAAACTAAATTACAATATATAATAGTAAAAAAAACATAATTAATTTTAATAGAGGTAAAGTTTTAAACATATTTATGTCCTTAATAGTTTTTTTTTTAAATCAGTAGTGAATACATAATTAATCCATCGTTTGTGCCTCTATCATTTAAATTATTTATTCACTACTGATTTTCAATATTTACAAATTTAGCGATTGTTTTAGTTTACAAAATTCGATATATTTTTTTTATTTATTTCAATTATTTTTGTGTCCTTAACTTTTTCGAGTTTAACCGAAAAACTCGGACGTAATTAATTGTTTTAATATCATTTGTCGATAAAAATTTTGTGAACGTATTATTTAAATGATTCGTGTGGCACAATAAAACAATTAAACTTCAAACAATAAGTATTGTACAACAACGGTGCTTCAATTTGATCATGGAATTAATTTTAGTAAAAACTTGGACGTGTACTTATCCAGTTTTACATAGAATGTAAATTAGCAGTTATTTAACATTATTTCTATCAATAATTATATCTTATAGTTTATAAAATCCACCATACAAAAAAAGGTTACCCGGTCTATTAAGAGGATAGGAACGGCCGTTTCTCCATACAAACGTAGTCCCCATTTTACGTCCTGGATATTGACTTCATGGAAAATATTTCTACACAATTTATTGTATATTGACCATATCTATCGAAGGGGTCGTTTGACTTCTTTGAATTTTTGATTATTATAAAAGTTCCAAATTCCATAGAAATGATTAAGAGCTCCTAATTCTTATAATAATTAAAAAATTTAAAAAATCAAACGCTATGATTAATATACATCAAATCGCGTAAAAATATTTGGTATAATGTTAATATCCAGAGAGGAAAATGGGGATTTCGTTTATATGGAGAAGCGGTTGTCCCCTTTCGTCTTTATGTAACACAAAAAATCAGCTCGCTCTAGTCCTGCCAACTACATATTTAAAATAAATATCTAATTAAACACATAATTTAATCACACCAATTTTTTCATGTTTGTGTTAATTCAACTATTTTACCAGATACCGCTCTTTATTAACTTTTTTTTAATAGATACATTTGTTAGTGTTGGATATTTACAGTAAACTATCAGATATTTACCTAATCTAAATATTGTTAGTTAAGTAATATCTTAATGGCGCTAAAGTTAAGCATTCGCTAAATTCCAAGGTACATTATTATGCCGTTTTTACAATCAGGATGCAGCAAATTGATGCTATTTAGCGCCCAGTTGTCCATGTCCATCATGCATGTTAAACGATACTTCTGGAAAATCGTATAGTACGTTCAGAAAAAATTGAAAGCCCCATTTTACCTTAAAGGCCTTGCGTTGGCCGTGTTGAATGCTAACCATAAAGGATGACTCACGTTAGACCGGGCCGTGACCGGACCGTGCCGGAGCTTCCGGCGCTTACTTTTCTATGACATGACTGGTGATCACGTGATGCTTTCCATAGAAAACGAAGCGCCGGATGCTCCGGCCTGGTAACGGCCCGGTCTAACGTGAGTCATCCTTAACACTGTATTTGAGTTATCATAATTATTCCTAAACTGAAAGTTTACATTACTGTATTGATACTATTTTTTCAAGCATTTACATGAAATTTCCAATAACTTAATTTAAAACAACTCTTAAAGGATATTATACTATAGCTTCTTTTAATTAGTGTTGTTCGTTACCCAAAATGTAAATATAAATTTCCCTTACCGGCTCAAGTAAAAGTAATAAAAGTCCAAATTGATAATCTTTGCTCAAGATTAATTAAACTCGATACTTTTAGCGGAACGTCACTGAAAGTTGTAACGCGAATGATGGATCGATTATGACAAACTAATACGCTCCACTGGACGTATAAATATTTAAAACATTTTTTTTTCTTTTCTTTTTACGATAAAAATGTTAAAAGCTTAAATCTTTTAATAATTTAGATAAGAACCATACTTCCCGGTGTCTGATTTATTTGAAATTTGGAGAATTTCCGTAATAATTTGCACGTCAATGCAATAATATGCTAACATGGAGCTGATCTGATGATGCTGTCAAAAGGTAACCAAAATAACTCTTCGATGGTAAAAAACGCAAACACTGGCTCATTACGTAGGTCTCGGGAAGTACTTGATTTGATAGACATGCAAATGAGAAGAAGTACAGTCAGAATTGTTTCCGAAAAAAAAATTACAGTAATTTGTTAGTACCTGGTCAATTTGTGTAAAATTCGCATACGTATAATTTTTTTCAATTTATTAATCAATTAAACTAGCAAAAAGATTTGCTAGTTAATATTGATAAAACAACCACCTCCATAAAAAAACAGTTTTTGTTAGATTAATAAATTAGGTCTTAACAATAAATTATTTAATAAAATAGTAGGTAGTAGTAGGTAGGTGGTATAATAATTTATTATTAAGATTTTTAGATTTTAGGTAAACCCGTTCTAGAAAGCCCTTGGCTTTGTTTCTATGATGTATCCTTAAAATAAAATAAATATATAATGTCGATTTCTGCTTATACGGCCATTATAAATATTCATTAAAAACCCCTGGCCTTGATACTTGTAGGTTAGTAAAATGGAATGAAAATAAATAGCCGGCTAATAAGATAATGCTTATTGTAAAACTCTTTTGCGTCGCACATCTCACATCGATTATCCTAAGCGGTAAACTTATATTAGATAAACTTCAGAAACTTGAGGCAGCTGCGTCAATTTAAGGTGTATGTAAGCAAACAACGATCTAACTTCTGTTTACCTATGTACTACCCCACCTACCTATTTTACTGAACGCTAATTTGCTCAAAGGTGAAAATCATTCAAATTAATTCAACATTTCAGGTTAAACATACTGTTTCAATTATTAATTATTCATTATACAAATGTTTGGTCTACTAACAATTATTATTATTGACTATTACATGCTTCTATATATTTTAGCTTTTCCGCTGTCTGGCTGTTGTTCTTGGAAGGTTAATTTACTTAATTATTGTCAGTACATTATAACACAACTTTATGTATTTTAACAAGTGCGAGTCGAACTCGCGCACGAAGGGTTTCATACCATTACGCAAAAAACGGCAAAAAAAAACACGTTTGTTGTATGGGAGCCCCACTTAAATATTTATATTATTCTGTTTTTAGTATTTGTTGTAATAGCGGCAACAGAAATACATCATCTGTGAAAATTTAAACTGTCTAGCTATCACGGTTCATGAGATACAGCCTGGTCACAGACGGACAGACAGACAGCGGCTTCTTAGTAATAAGGTCCCGTTTTTACCCTTTGGGTATGGAACCCTAATAAAAACAGAATATAATACAACTATTATTTCAAAAAACAACCAAGTTTACAATGTTTACAGTGTTTGTTTATCTGATAAACTATAGGTAGTTATTTACGATACAACTGCGAAATTCGCAACGAGTGGCGAAATATCGACGTAGTTACGTAATGTGCTTATTATGAGCACCAGATGAATCTACTGTAAAATTTAAAAAAATTGTTCCATTACGACACCCTGTAATTAAGTAAATAATTAGCTCATAAATACGTGGGCAGGAAACTTCCACATAAGCACATTACGTAACTACGTCGAAAAGTTAAAGGGCCATATCTACTGTAAAAAGTTGTACGATACACGTGAGAATATGTAATTCATATTGTTTAACACTTGTATCGTAAATAACTATAATATGCCCCTATAATAAATAAATAAATAAATTCATTTACTCATCAACTTGGATCAATTTGTGTTAGTGACAGCCTATAGCATGGTGTAATAGATAGATAAGATAAGATAAGATAAGATAATCTTTATTGGTACAATACAGGTACAGGTACTAGTTGGCTCTTGGTAATAGTTGGCTCTTTAAATTTTTGACGTAGTTACGTAATGTGCTTATATAGCACATGGTGTCGTAATGTAGCACCAGATGTATTATTTTACTCGTGTCGATTTAAATTCACCACTCGTTGCGAATTTCCTATTTTTCGCACTTGTATCGTATCGTAATAATATGCCCCTATAGCATGGTGCAGAAGATGCAAGCAGTTTTTTTCTCTCTTAATCGTGATGTTCCTGTTCCTGCCTTGGACGACTAACCAGCTCGTTTGTCTCCGGTGACGAAATCCGGAAAGAGCAAACAAGTATTAATTTTTAATCCAAAAACATGAAAGAATTTTTTTCGGCGTAAAGACCGATTGCTATTGGGTCAGAAATGCGAGAGCTACATAAATATGTACGTTTCAGGTACATGAAAATCAAGTTACTTAGCAATTTCCGGTCCTCACTATTATGGGGAAGTTTCCTGCCCACATATTAATGAGCTAATTACTTCCATATTTTAGCTATGTAAGTAAACAACTTCGATAAACCATTTACCCACATTGAGGTACATTCTCAATAACTATTTTTTCGTAAAAATTGAAAAATTAAAAATAAAATCACGTCAGTCACGGCGGCATAGGTCGAATTTTTCAAGTACATATGTACCTATATATGCATTTTTCGAGGTAACCGTGATTGTCCTATTTCTTCCCGAAATGTTCTTAAAACTAACCTCATCCGTTTCGCCCTAACGTCTTATATATACTAGTTTTTCTAGCTTTTTCTAGAAGAAAGTGTCTTACTTTATCCTTTTTATTACTGAAGGCTTACGGCGCCCCCTAAAAATAATTCTAATAAAAAAAAATTAATAGTTCGTCAAACTCGGGCAACATTGTTTTCAAAGTAGGTTTTTGGAGACCTAAAATAACGATGAATTGATAATTACTGTGAGTTGGTAATTGGAATAATATAGTTAAAACAAACAAAAATATGTATGGTTAAGTCCACATTCGTTCAAGTAAATCAATTTCAAATATAATAAACATGATAATGGGGTGCAAAGACTATATAACCACTACATGGGGCGTCCCAGAAGTAAAGACAAATTTATTTTCAAAATATTGAAAACTTAACATTAAAATTATTGGTTCAGAATTGTGACAACATTAATAATTTTTTTAGGATAATATAAAATTTGCGCCCATTCTCTTCTGATTGTTCGCGGCCCGCAGCATTACGGCTGTTCGAGATTTTGTAACCACTTCTTTGGTCATACTAAATATTTTGTGACTTTTGGTCCGAGTTTTTGATCGTAATTCAGATGTTTACGACTGGTCGAATGAAAATATTGCTTTGCAGGAACATCATCATCAACCGTTGGGATCCGCCGAAACATAGGTTTCATCGTTAAAAAATCAATTTTCTCATTTGATTGTTATAAACTTCGGCACCCTCTTTTTGCATGTTCCTCTTGGTCCTTTCAGTCCTTTGTATAACCAGGAGCTGTTTGTTTTACATTTGCTTTTAAACCTAGATCGTTGCTTTTCATTCTGGCGACAGACGATTTTGATATTTTTAAATTATCCGCTGGCACTTTGACGGAACTTGAAGGAGTCTTATCAAAAATCGATTTAACTCGACTAAATATTTCGAGGAAGCGTGATTGTCGTATTTCTTCTTAAAACTAACCTCATTCGTTTCGTCCTAACGTCTTATTTATCTACATATATTAGATTTTCTAGCTTTTTCTAGAAGAAAATAAAATAAAAATCATAATAAAAAACTTGATCCTTTTTATTATGATACTGTATTTTATGAATAATGAAATAAATATTTATTACATGTTGCATCTAAGCTCGTCGTGAACGCGTCTCCTAATGGCCGTTACTTTATGCAACCGATTTGTTCAGCTTGATCGCCTTTGCATATTAATGTGACGCCTTCTACCCGCTATTAGATTTCAGCTGCATCCTCGTTTTGGTTTAAAGAGTATTTTATTTTCTAAAGAAATTTACAAAATATCACTTATAATTAAGACAATAAATAACTATATAATATGTTTTTAATTTAGCAGTAAGCAAGCATGCAGACATATGTGAAAGGTTAGTTTAACTTAAATCATCGAATAATTAATTGAATACATATTTCATTAATATTTGAGGTATAAAAATGGTTTTCATCACGCAAAAGCAAGTAAAAATGATATAATATTCCAAGCAGGCGTATGCACTGTAAGACTTAATTTACTTAGTAGGAAGTAAAGAGTATTTTTAAACTACTTTTATTTAGTAAGAAGGTACGAAGTAAATAGTTATGGTCACATATATCACATAAAATTAAACTTATGCCAGCACCACACTTCGCTGTATTTGGCAAATATTCGTATTGCATCCCTTTTGTTTTGTATGTCAAAGGAAAGAAGTGCAACACGAATATTTGCCAAATAAGGCGAAGTGTGGTGCCAGCATTAGACAAAACGTAATGTAATCCGAGGCATTGTCCCGAAGATACTGGCCGAATTGCCCCGTTGTATTGTCACATTGCTCTTGGCAAAATACGCCCCTGTCCGGAGGTCGCCAGACAACAACTAGCTTTTGGGATATTTCTTTTACTAGTATTTTAGTGTCTGACGACCAAGGCCTAACGTGTCGTCCGCAAATTTGTATTTATTTCGTTTGCGTAAAAAGTTAAGTATGTCAGATGTAGGTACGTATAGATCCGTCCTTTTTAGGGTTCCGTACCCAAAAGGTAAAAACGGGACCCTATTACTAAGACTCCGCTGTCCGTCTGTCCGTCTGTTTGTCTGTCACCAGGCTGTATCTCATGAACCGTGATAGCTAGACAGTTGAAATGTTCACAGATGATGTATTTCTGTTGCCGCTATAACAACAAATACTAAAAAGTACGGAACCCTCGGTTCGCGAGTTCGACTCGCACTTGGCCGGTTCTTTATTACTGTATTTTACTTCATATGAATACGAAAATTAACAACAACACGGGGATAACTCATTAAAATTGTAAACTCCAATCAAAATACCCTCTAATTTCGATATTGGATTTCTGTTTGACTCTCGTTAACAAATTCAGGCATGCCTTCCTTATTGCTGATGCACCGCAAATAATCCTTAATGCTTCATGAATCACTTACCTTAAATTAAAGTCGTACCTCATCTTTTATACATAATTGAAACGTCTTTTTAGGGTTCCGTACCAAAAAGGTACAAAAGGAACCCTTATGGTGCGACTCTGTCCGTCTGTCTGTCTGTCACATTGCTAAATATCTCGAGAACTACTGAAGCTATCGATTTGAAATTTGGAATAGTTATGAATAGCGCTAACCTTAACTGCACATGGCAAGTTAATTTTTTTTATTTTTTTTTATTAATTATGAAAAATGCCCAATATAAAGAGGGGGCAAAAAGTCAAAGTCTAGGTACTAGGTCGAGTGGGATATCATTTGAAAGAGCTCGAATTGAACATTACAAAACATTGTTTATTTGTTTTTTATAGTGAAAAAAATTTACTTATGAAGGAAAATGTATGTTTTGGTCATTGTCCCTTAGTTTTAATCTGCTTGTTTTTTTCTTTATTGACTAAACGGAAAAATGTTGGCCACATTTTTCCGTTTAGGTTAGGTGATAAGGTCAAAAGTAAGTAATATGAAACTACATCAAATAGATCAAAAATTGGGGAATAAGTAGGACAACAATATTAATATATTATACTGTTACAAAAATTTATTGGTTTATTAGAAAGCACAATTCCCCTAGTTATGGCGCCACTGGACCGGACGCAGTCTTAACTCTTCTCTTATCTTTTATTATTTTATTTTATTATGAGCCCATATTGTCCCACTGTTGGGCAAAGGCCTCTCTCTTATTCTTCCACGTATCCCTATACCCGAAAGTCTCCCACCAGTCTCTGTTAAAGGCGTCAAGCTCGTCCCGCCATCTCCGACGAGGTCTACCGTGACGTCTTACAATTTGTAGAACCCAACGGGTGACTGTTTTGGCCCACAGGTCATCCGTCAACTATAAATCTTAGCAAATTAAAAATAGACAGTTTTACAAACAAGATTATGAGTTCCATTGTTTTCGAGAAAATATACGACTAAACTGGCTACGTAGGCAATACGCAGATATTTGGTGAACGTAGGGCGTCAGTTTGAGAAAGTCAAAGACCCCAAGTCATCTTTTTTCGCAAATAATAAATAATACGGTACCATAATGAATAAAATGGGCAAACAGCAGAAAATTCCGTGAAATTAATTGCATTGCGTCCACGCCACCAGTGCTATTGACGCTTTGACACCGAAGGAGCTCCGGGTTAATAAAAAAGCCTCAGCCCGCCGCAACCGTCCGACACAGCCAGAAAGGTTATTCAACATTACTGTAAACACGTGTCATGTTTATCTTGCGTATGATTCAGGCCACCCAGTACCTGATAAATTAAAAGATTTTTTTATATTCAAAGCTAAAGCCAACCACAATATTTTTTCTTTATTTTGATAGATATTTTTAATGTCAGCCGCGTCTATTAATTTATTTAAGAAATACAATATATGGGTAGATAACAGTGTTGGCCGAAACGTTAATTTGTAATGGTTAATGGTTAATTGCAATTAACGTTCGGCCAACACTGGTAGATAATAACACAACACAATTTAATAAACCAACGATAGATATTGTCCGGTTGGAATAACTTTTAGATGTAGTCAGTTAACTTTGTCGTCAAACAACTCAAATCGGCCATATTCAATACCTAATCTATTTAGGCTCCCACTTAACTCAGACGGTTGGGTAAAAGTTAAGGTTGGCTACAGTATGGTTGGAGGTACAGTACAGTACCGCTGTTGTCAAAGTTTAATTAGTTCCTAATTGAGCTATCACCTACAATCTGTTTTGTTTAGCTGCAAGGCTGCAAAGCTGTAAGGCTGTTGGAAGTTCTATTTCAGCGCCTGAGAAATTGTATACAATTCTTATCGAAAATATGCTTTAAAAGTCATGGATTTTTTGTAGCAGACCGTAGGTTCTAGCAGTCAAAAATCTATAAATCTGCCTTATTATTCTCATCAGGTATCGACAGAGCAACACACAATGAAGTGTTCCTCGGCGTACACCAGTATGTTCGTGCTCGTGAGCACACTCGCCTTGCTCCTATTAGTCTCGGCAAACGCCGCGCCAATGGTAAGTGAAGTTATCTGATTATTTTGTCAGGTTGCTAACATTACAATAACTGTTTTAGGATTCCGTACCAAAACGGTACAACCCACCCTTATGGTGCGACTCTGTCCGTCTGTCTGTCTGTCTGTCACATTGCTAAATATCTCTAGAACTACTGAAGTTTATCGATTTGAAATTTAAAATAGTTATGAATAGCGCTAACCTTAACACATTGGATGTGTATTTCTTTGTTTTATTTTTATTAATTATGAAAAATGCCCAATATAAAGAGGGGGCAAAAAGTCAAAGTGTAGTTACTAGGTCAAGTGGGATGTCATTTGAAAGAGCTCGAATTGAACATTACAAAACAGTTTTTTATTATTTTTTTTAGTGAAAAAAAATTGACTTATGAAGGAAAATGTGAAAAAAATAATCACACTTCTATCTTAAAAACTTATCAAAAATCATTTTCTAATATAATTTGCAATTTAAGCCTTTTAAGTTTTTTATACTTGAAATGTCTATAAGATTACACTAAAATACCTTCTTTCAAATAAAACAAAAATTGTTGAAATCGGTTCACATAATGAACAATTAAGTATCCTTGAAAAACCAAATTTGCCGATAGATGGCGCTGTACACAATTACGCTTAGTATATTTCCGGTCAAGTATTTCGTGATTCCATTTACATGATATAATCGAAAGTTTGTACGGAACCCTCGGTGCGTTAAACGAACTCGCGCTTGACCGGTTTTTTAAATGTTAAAATGTAATTTATCACTATTTATTTTATGATTAGTTTTATTTATTTTTAGTTTTAGTTTTTAAGGTTTATAAGTTAGTTCATTGTTTATTAATTAATTTTAACTATATTTGTTTATTATTATTATAGCTACTTCATTTATCACCCAGTGTTGACCTAAAAAAATACATTCGTTCCAACGTAAGCAATTCGATATTTTTTTCTTCGCTGACACATTGTATTTATTTAATATCATATAAGTATAGTCGTAAACATACAATGAATTGAGAAATGTAGTGAATAGTTCCTATTCAAAAAGTAATGACAAGAAATACTAAATAGGGCATTAAGCGAGAATCTCGTTTAACGTCATACACTGGAACTATTGAATAGATACCAGCAGATGCACAAATGAATGGAAGTGCTATTCAATAGACTCAAATGCATAGGGAAAGTGACAGGAGATAAATTGGGAAAACGATAGAATGAGATTACGGAATATAAAAGTAGGCCAGAACTGAAATACGAGTGCCGTTAATAAAAGACTACCTAATTTACCGCTGATTCATTACGTTCCATCTTACTCCAGATTAGTTTGAAACTAGCCTCGTAAGTCGTTAAAAATGCCTTCCCCTCTCCCTGTAGTATTAACGTTGTAACTTCGACCCCACTTAAGATTAGGAGAGGTGTCCTGAGATATATACAGTGTGTAAATTCAAGACTGGCAAGAAGTGTACAATTAAGATAACTTTTGCTTAGAGATACAATAAAAATATGAACCATACAAAATAATTCGGGCCGCAATGTAAACCTTGTTGGCAGTTACTATAAAAAGCTCGTATCTTGTAATGTCATGTCATAAGTATTATTTCTTGTAATGTTTGCAGTACATTGCTGCTTGGTAAATTTTCAAAAATTAATTACAGGGTCATAGTTAAGTATAACTTAAAAAAACTTTTTAATTAATGATTACACGGATCTGGTGGACACTTATATCTGGTTTAATTTATCGCCCGTATTGGATTTACACACTGTAGAAGTATTATAAGCTATGTGTTCTGATGCCACCCAAATCTCTTCGGGCGCTTGATGTGATTGACAGACATTTATAATTTTAGGGCCGATTGCACCAAACAAATTTAGCGGATTGATCAACGTCATTCAGCAGTGGACTATGAAACTTCCCATACAATAAAATTTAGTAAATTTGTGAACGTTTTAAGGGTGACAAAGAGTTTGATGCAACCGGCAAACATATACAGAGTAATTTTATATTAACATTGCGTTTAGGAATATTATCTTTGATTACCGCATTAGTCATGAAATAAAACTACTTTAATGTATAATATCGTGTATAATTAATTTAAAAGACATCCCGACGTTTCCAACCCTTTACAGCGTTAGTGGTCAACGAGTAACTGAGGAAAAATATATTCACCTCTGTCAAAATTACAACAACATGCAAAACTACCCACATACAAAAATAATTAACAAAATATTTTAATAACGCGTTATAATCCATTAATATAGTTTTATTTCATTGCGTATAGGCTTAATATATTCGTTATGAATACTAGGATTTTATTATGACCCACAAGTCACTTAAACTGCTTAAATGGCTCGGCATAGGCGGACTTGATCGTCAAAATTTGATTCGACCATCATACGCGTCGTTAAGTTTTAATATACGATATTGAAACCCTTACAGGGCTGTGCGTTTAAAGTGGCTATTTTGTTTTTTTTTACTTTTGTACCTACTATTTACATTGGCCCAGTATCACACATAACGGTACTTACTTTCAAGTTCTAAACGCCATAAAGATTTTTTTTAATTTTGAGGACAAAAAAATATAAAAATGATAATAATACTTCTTTACTGTTAGTCTCAAGTCTCAAACCACCTTAGTTACTTTAGTTTGGGTGTCATTTAATCGATCTGCAAAATATTCCTATTTTGATGAACAAAAATATAAAATTTGTCAGCCAAAAAAGACACCTGGTTTGCAACTTAAGGTTAGCAAGTATTTCTAAACCAGTTCTCAATTAATGTCATACTGAGCTGCTATAATCAATTGGTTGTCAAATTAATTATTTGAACGGCAGAAAGCGATCCACCATTAATCAAGTTTTGTTAAGCAATCGGTGGGTAAGCGAATTATTTCATTTTGGATTACAATTTAACTGATCCGCAAAAAATCTGCAAATGTCTAACCAACCTTACCAACCTAACCCTTTGATGATCAGCTGATTTTTTTAAACAAATAAAATATTGGCTATCATTTAATTACTTCCCCTTCATTTTGTCCTTAGAAAAACTTACTGCCCACTAACTTTGTTTTCTAGTAGCAGTTGGTTTCTGTGAAGGCCACAGGTCTAACCTAACCTAACCTAACCCACTTTTCTGGAAGCAGTTGATTTTTGTAAAGGTCGCAGTTCTAACCTTTTATTTTCGTCAGAAAATGCTTTTTTTTACGCATACCCGGGCTTGGCTTTTCCAATTCTGAGGCCTAAAAGAAATCAGTCTATAATGGGTCCCATGCCCACCCTGTTATTGAATTAAATTGTTAACTGCTATTAATAATCCCGTGTACGAGCCCATGAAATGCCGAGCGGCGCAACTTGTTTGATTACTCGCTTGATACTGGCACATGCCGACATTGTAAGCCGTGTTTGTGCAACAAGTGGCGTTATACTTACTTACAAGTAATAAGCGTTCATTGCGATACACTACACAGCTTTATTAAAACCCTACAAGTGTGCGTTACTTGATACTGGAAGTTGGTGAGTTGCAGCTGTAGTTAACCTTGGAACACAAAAAAAAGTAAACTAATTTTGAAATTACTTTAGGTGCTGTAATCCAGTAATTAAACCTTTTCTTTTGCGTTCCTCTAAATTTCTCAATGAGTATATTATAATACATAAATTGTTCCGTGCATTGCCTGCCTTTGTCAAGTTTTTATTGACATCAAGAATTTGTGCCTGATAATATTCTATTAAATTTAAAAAATAAAACCTGACTGTGACTGAAACTTCCTTGAAAATGGCAATTTGTTTTATTAAACGAAACGTGAAAAAAGGGCCCGAAACGTGAGTAAATCACGTTTCGGGCCGGGCGGAGTGTGATTTGTGTTCATTTCATTTGATGTTTTAAAATTTCTCAACTTGATAAATTTATGTATTTAACGTTGCAATGTTCGTCGGTCTACATCGTGGGCATGATGGTTATTAGCTATTGTAAATTTACTTTAGACATAATTACTTTGGACATGTTATCATGCTTTGCCCTCTCTGGGTCAAAGTTTCTAGACTTTGCAGAAACCATAAAAGCTAAATCGTAATATGTAATAGCAGAAAAATAATAGTTTAAAAAACAGCCCAAGTGCTCTGAGAAAGAGGCCTGGCTTTAGCTACTGCTAGAGAGAGAAAATAACGAGATAGCAATGTAGAAACCAATTACAGCGCATCCAACTAAGGTTTATTTTAAAGAGAGAGAGAGAAGAATTTTAATTGACAGTCGAAATGAAAAGTTTAGCTCACTGCACTTACGCACGAAGCTGTGCTACACGCTTGCATGCGCTTGCGTTTAAAGTTTCCTAGAAAAAATAAGAGCCTCACTTGTTTTTATAGAATTAAGTAAATAAATATTATGGGGTAATCTGACACAAATAAAATTTAACTTATTAAGTTGTACCTACTTAAATACAGAAATTCCACATTAATTTAATAATTTTTCCGACAAAAAAATACTTTATTAGGCTGAAAATATTGTAAATTGTAATTTTAATTTGTAACACAATAGGCCCCAGATTCGATTTATTTTCACCGGGGGCGGTACAGGCACGGACGAACCCTTGTTTATATTTCAATAAGTGTTGTTATTATTTACCAGGGTCTCCTTTAACACAATATTTGTTATTAAATCGATACTCTACAAAGTGTAATTCGGCACCCATAATACTATTAAAAATACATGCCTAATTGACGTGTATTAATATTGAATAATAATATGAATGTATCAATAATTACCAGTATTATAGATAAGGTAGAAGAAAAGATATGAGGAAAGTCGTTCTAGGTAAGTATTTTAAGGTTAGTTTTATTTATGCAGTATTTTTATTTTTAGAATTATCATTTAGTTTAGATTTTAATATCATTAAGTAATCTCTGTTATTTTCCTTACAAGTGTTTCTCTTGCCCCATACTTTTATACCCACCTAACCTTACGTAAGCTTTCCGATTTGCCCATAGAATAAGGAATTAGACAGTAAACTAGCAAGCACATATAGTATATTTAGTCACACAATTCATCGAAACGATACATTTTCTTCGAGACAGGATCCGATTACTAAGCTACTACTCATCTAAACGCACAGACACAAAGTAAACTGCTTATGGGACATGCAGATGCTTTTACGACGTGGGCTCCATAAAACTGCAATAGCTTACCGATGCATTACAATAAATCGAGTATAATATCGATAAAGTTATTCATTTAAATTTGCAATTGCAATTTGATTTGAATTCAATTAATTTTTAGGGTTCCGTACCTAAAAAGGAAAAAACGGAATCCTTATAGGATCACTCGTGCGTATGTCTGTCTGTCCGTCTGTCACAGCCTTTTTTCTCCGAAACTACTGGACCAATTAAGTTGAAATTTGGTATACATATGTAATTTTGTGACCCAAAGACGGACATGTAACGTGAACAAATGTAAAAATATTTTTTTTATCCGATAGGAACCAGACGACGAACAATCGGAAAATACGCTAGTGGCCCACGACCGTAACGACATGGACATGTCCGGAGGGCCCTGGGACGCCGTCAATGCCGCCGCGCTTCGTAAGCTGTTGCTCCAACTGGATGCCGAGGAAAGGTAATATTAACCTACCTACTTACTTTAGGTATTAAGAATGGTTCACACTGCTTCCGTAAGTCGTAGCGCTTTTTTGGATCACAATAGGTCTGCCATAAAAATTAACAATCTTGAGGCCTTTCTCTAGGGACTTCAGCAATTTGAATCCTGAGTTTTTGACTCGCTTAATAGAAAAAAATCACGAACATCGAACAATCGAAGTCTAAAATGCACTTTAAAAAAATATAATAAAATTTCTACAAAAGGTAACATATGAAAATGAGCGATATTTTGCTTGAGGGAACTCAGCGATTACTTTTGTTATTTTTAAAACACAAAAAATTAAAATTAAATAACATTATATACGGGCTCCCGGGCACGCACTTCCATCTCGCTAGAAGAACACGAACTTACTGCACCTTAAATAAAGCATCAGGTAACTGAAATACTGTTTTCCACGCGATTTTGAAGTGACACCGTTTCCCGATCAACTTTAAAACAAATACTTACATTTTTGTATACAACTATATAGTTTAGTAACCTTATTCTCACTAGGCACAGCACAGTTAAGTGACCAACCCACCCAAACGTGGCACAAGTAGATATTAGGCATTAACCTTCCTGCATGGCCGTACGTCAGTCAACGCTATCATGGCAGAAACTGGCAGAAACAGAATAACGCGTTAAAACAAAAGAAGAAAGAAGTCAAATATCATCAAAATTACCTTAAACCTACCTCTTTGTGTAGGTATTTTTATGTATGTATTTATGTCACGTTATTGCACATAAGTATACAAGTTTACACAAAAAAAAAAAAAACAAAACACAAATTAAAAGTACAAAGGCGAACAACAATGGCTTTAATTAGACACAATTTGGTTAAAAAGTAATAAGGATTTTATGTGTCAAAAGACAAAAAAGTACGTACTTAAACGTAAAAAAACATTGTTTTTGTTCGTCGGAATTAATCTGATCCGGTAGCAAGCCATTTTATAAACACAATGCCAAAAGTCGTAGTTGCGTGACTTCCTAATTGGGCAATTATGGCTGAGATACTTTAGATGTTTAAACCCGCTAACAGGGCGGAAAGACAAGTTTTGGTCACTTGGGTCCGAAACTTACTTTACCTTCTGATTATCTCCTGTCGGCGAGTAAGTAGTTAGTAGATGTTACCCGTAATCGTAGCCATTTTGCTGTATTCGTTTATCTCCAGTTTTAATGGCAAGAAATTGTAATACATAAAATAATTTACGACTACGTTTATATTTTACATACACCAACGATTAATATTTAATTACATACCTTAAATGGATTTTAAAACGTGGAGTAACGGTGTGTCCATTTAAGTTTTACGACTTTACAGATGGCAGGTAGAAATAAAACTATTTTATCAGATTATATCGCGTATAATGTACTTATTTAAAATACATCCCGACTTTTCGAATACTTTACAGTTTCATGCATAACAATCGCGATAATATTTGGTAGGTAGAATTTAAACTCGCCAAAATGGGACGTTTATTATTTACTAGCCTTTGCCCGTGACTTCGTCTGCGTGGAATTAGTTTCAGCAGTTAGAGTAAGCGCCTGGATAAAATCAAATGGCAATAGGTAATTTTGAGCATAATATGCTTAATTGCTTACACCAATTAACAGACAATTAATTTATTTTCTCAGTTCCACCCCCCTTTTCACCCTCCTTAGGGATGACTTCCGGCATAAAAACTGTCCTATGTCCTTCCTCGGGACTCAAACTATCTCTATGCCAAATTTAAACTAAATCCGTTCAGTGGTTTAAGCGTGAAGAGGTAACACAGACACGCTTTCGCATTTATAATATTAGCGCTTTCGTGCCCAACTTTATACTTAGACGAAAGAACTTTGATCTGAAAGACTAGAACTAGCTCCAAATAAGTAAAAACATATTTTTATTTTATTAGGCAAAACTTGAAGCAAGGTTTTTGAAAACACTGTCGAATGAGTACTTTAGCCAAAGTATGCCAAACGAATCTTCAATTGTAATAAGATAAGATATTTTCTTAATAAGTAGCAATCAGTTGCTAATATCAGTAATTTCTAAAACTAATGAAAGTAAGTAATATAATATTTACACAAGCATACAATATAATAAAGTGGTAATTACCCGCATTTAACGGCTAAGCGTCACCGTCACTAAGTTTACCGCAGAACTTCTTACACAACTAAACAACGAAAGAACTAAATTGTCGTCGAAGTTTGCAAACTACTTGCAGCTTTTACTTTGAGAGTATAAAAAGAGTAGATACACCTTACTCAGTTATTTTAAGTCTTATTAATATTCATAAAGTTTTGTAGTATCCTCCGTTCACTAACTACAAACCAAATATTAATATGGTACTTATGGCCAAGTGAAACTAAAATAGATGTCCTATAAGAAAGATAAACTTACCAAGGTCTCTCTCTAGTGCTACCAGCGTTTTCAGCTCTTGTAGTTTTGTGCAGAGTCAACATCAGCTGTAGCCGGAGTTTCACGCTATAAACATTCTTTCAGGTTGGGAATGGGACGCGTCGGACGCTCCTGGCCACAGGCGGAGCCCCGCGGCTGGAGCCGCACGCTGGATGGGCGCCTGGTAAGGCCGTGGCGCGCGGACAAGCGCCAGGTGCGCTTCAGGCAATGCTACTTCAACCCCATCTCCTGCTTCCGCAAATAAATGGACCAGCGACAACAAACGACTCGCTTAACGCTCTAGTGTTACGGTTAATGCTCATTTAAACTGTTCTGGATTAACGTCTTTCTTGTTAGGTTTTGTATTATTGACTGTTATAAACTGTTTAAAGGTCATTTTAACTATTTTAAATTAGCCTTATGCTTCTCAATAACTAACTCAACCTTGGATTAGGCGCAGAACACAATGGAGCTTCCCGCAGTGTAGTGCGGTAATACGTTTCTATAACTATTTCGGGCCGAGTCGTTGAACCGTACAAACTTCGCAATCGTCTGGAAGCGCCAATCTTTGCATACAATTCTACAGACTTATAAATAAACTTGAAAAATAATTGTATCATAATATTATCATTGTGATGCATAATCCTGTTGTAGTTCAATAGTTCTAGGGTAAGTGCAGTTCGTCTATTCTTTTACCTGTTACAAAAATCTAGTCATATTTTCTCTTATTATATAGTTTAATGTTCACGTTCAACTGCATGTAGATATAGCAATACGAGATGGCATCACAGTATTCGACTGATTGGTTACGGTTATGGTGTTCGTGTAAATAAATCTAACATTCGGCAGAGATAAGTAAAATATCAAGAAAAGTAATCAATACACAAGGTTGCATGTATCATCATTGGCTTAGCAAGTTCTCAGCCTATCTTTCTAAATATATTCATACTGAGCTGGCTTCGTAACATTTATAGGACTGAGACCTAGCTAGGTCAGTGATGCATTCTACAACATTTATTATAGAGAACGCAACCTTGTATAAAAATTACCCAGTCTTCGTGATTACTTATTTTTGCTATTGAAAAGCTAAAGCTTACTTACTTACTTATTTAAGTATTGATAAAGCCAAGGGCGTTATTTATTGTAAATGTCGGAAAATAAAGAAAAAAAAAATGCTAAATAGCGCAAGTCTTGTAATAAATAGTTATCTCAAAATAAATAAAATACGTGACTTGCCGGTTTCGTTTTCTTATATACTGACCTATTATTGTTATAATTTAACTTATTTGGTTCGTACATAAAAAGAAAAACAAATTATGGCCCTATTGTACCCGAAAGTTAAGGAACCTGGAGCCTAGCCTAATTTCTTCTACTTCTTCTGTGATGCAGGCCTAGCGGTAAGAACGTGTGACTTTCAATACGAAGGTACTTTCAAGGGGACTTTCAAACCCCGGCTCGTACTAATGAGTTTATCAGAACTTATGTACGAAATACCAGTTGATATTTGCTAGTCGCTTTTCGGTGAAGGAAAACATCGTGAGGAAACCATTGTTATTATTAATATAGAGTCGACATACCAAACAATGAAATTGTCGCAATCGCAGCATGTACCACGCGACCAAAACGTTTAGGTTACGCGTATAGGTAGCGAGATGCACGCTCCGCTTCCTATGGTTTGATGCCAAAACGGCAGCAACTCATGGCGCAAAATACTGGTTCTCTGTGTCGGTTCTATACGTTAGTAATAATAGTTCAATGAAGGAAACCGGACTAATCCCCGGTTGGAAGGTCAGATGGCAGTCTTTTTTGCAAAAAAGTAGTGCCTACGCCAATTCTTGGGATTAGTTGACAAGCGGACCCCAGGCTCCCATGAGCCGTGGCAAAATCGATCCTAATTTCATTGTGTGTACCTACATAAATCCTGGAATAATTATACACAAAATGAAAGAAACCGTTAGTTTTAACGAAATATTATATTCCTGCGGCGTTTTGGTGTTGAAACTGGGGCCATGGGGGCCAAGTGCGCGGCGGCTGTCGGTCGACTGTACGAAGACTTGTTAGATACGACTTCAAACGTATCAGTTTGCTAGCGCATAAAACGAGATAATCGGAACGGACTTAAATCGCCAAAATTGAAATATGCGTTGTTAAAGAGTCCCGTTCTGGTGTCATCATCAGTAGTTCCACTTCATTAAATGGTACTGTTTTGGATGAAAGTGCTTGGTTTGTTGCTGAAAATACTAAAACCGATATTATGTATAAGATTTGAGGAGTTCCCTAGATTCCTCAAACCTGGGTTTTTACAAAAAGGGACCACCTAGGGAACTCAAACAAAAAAAAATTACAAATCGGCTCAGAAATGACGGAGCTCTGAGGTAACATACATACAAAAAAAAATGGTCGAATTAATAACCTTCTCCTTTTTTTGAAGTCGGTTAAAATCAGGCAGCATGTGACACAAGTAGAATGGACAGCAACAACATATTTCAGGTGTATAGACTGTACATATAGGTAGGTGCATAAACCACATAAATACATAGGACCTATGTCATAGGTATAACATTTATATCTACTACAAACTTTTGCTACTTTAGTATTAATTGTCTAAGGCTTCCAAGTCAGCCAATGCAAACGTTACTAAAGGGTGTATCCCGCTACACGCTATCGGTAGTTAATTAAGTAATTATTTACCTACTGTAAATTGTGCCTACTTAGCTCCGAAATTTGCTCTAAAACCCGAAATATACTTAAGTTTTAAAAATTATACTGTGGTGAATAATCATCAATATAATTATCCAGTGGAAAGCAAAGGTACATTTTACGGTACGTAAGTACCTATCTCATTTGTTTTTAAGGTTCGTTGAATCCAAGGTGTATAGAGCTGATGAGGCAAATACAGGGTGAAACGATTTCTGCACTGCTGTCGGCTCGCCCTCCGCAGTACATAAAATCATTAGTGAAGCGAGTAAGCCTCCTTCACGCCCCAACACTAACACAATTTTACAGGTTGTATTTTGTTGCTTTGCCCGTAGCAAGAATCCGTTACCAAAAATTATGGCAGTTGAAAAAGTTATGACGCAAAATGAAACATATATGTTAACAAAGTTTTGGTCGAGACTTTGGACTTTTATGGCAGGTATTTTTCTCAAATAAATTGAGGAAAAAAGCAACATAATTTCATTTACTTACGTAAGTACGTTGATTTTACGTCGAAAGCTAATGATATTTAAAACGTTTCCCTCTAAATGTCGTAACTGTAGGGAAAAGTTCAGAAAAAAAGTCATACCTTCAGAAGATGAGGCGTTATATAGTTTTCTCAAAGTTTTCTAGGCCTATTTTTTAACCGACTTCTTTCCCAGTAAGAGCTAGGAAGTTCTGTATTCGGTTGTGGCATGTTTTTTTTTTTTAATGTACGTTTACGTGTCCGAGACCCGTGGTCCTATTTGAGTAATTATTTTTTTGTTCGAAAGGAGGTACCTCCATGGTAGTCCCATATTAATCTGGTTCTGATGATGGGATCCATAAGAAATTGAGCGAACTCCTCAATTTTTAAAGGCATGTGTATGGTGATTTGGGTGTTTTCTTAAGCAACTCAAGCATTTTCTCTCGAAAACCACCAATTGGATGAAGTCGACTTGACGATGATGATTGTTTTGATGATAATGATGATAATTTTTAAATGTAGTATGTTCAGCGATTACTCCGCACCCATGGTCCGATTTGAATAATTATTTTTTTATTAAAAATAATTTCCCTCCATAATATTTTTGGTTATCATCTGATGATGGAATCTATGAGGAATTGAGGGAACTCCTAAATTTTTAAAGGCACGTGTATGGTGATTTCGGTGGTTTCTAAAGTAACTCAAGCATTCCTTCCGAAAACCACCAATTTGATGTAGTGTAACTGTAGTCTTACCACGAGTTTGACAGTTGACAATATACCCTAACGGGGGTCCCTTTGTTTCACATAATTATTGAAAGTCATAATGTAATGATTGTCATATTATCATTCGTCATAATTCTGAAACCGTTAACTTTCAGGATTTTTTTCAGGTTATCCTATAGATAGGTTAGGTTAGGTTTGTTTTATGGCAATCCTGAAAAGTTACGGGTTTCTGAGAAAAACCAAATTATGACAAACGAAAATGTGGACAAACAATACATTATGACTTAAAACTATATGGGAAACGATAGAGACCCTCGCTAACGTCTTCGTAACTTACTTTATATACATCTCGCTCGCACTAATAATATGCCAGTACGAGCCAGATGGATAGAAAGTAAGTTACGACCGCGCTAGCAAATATGTTAAACTCGTGGTAAGGCTACTGATGAAGAGCACGGACGATATGTGGAATTTTATATTATGTGTTACGTTGCGACTGTCAGGTAAGTAAACACTACCTTAATGTAACTATTACAATTCCTTAAATCAAATAATAGAAAAATGTCAGACACACAGCCTTTCAATTTAGGTACCTACCTAAATATTTCACCTTCGTAGATTATTATAAAATACAGGCTTTCTCATAAATAAGTCCACATTATCAGCTGTACAGTTCTACCAAATCAAGTGGTAGTTAATTTTCTCGTAATTTTCACAGACGAAAATAAACTTTTCTTAACTAATACAAAATTATAACAGCTACTACCCAATAGAAAATAATACGCAAAAGGTACATTAATATGTACTGCCGTTGACCATTTTGGTTCATCCGCCACCATCCCTACTGAGCGCTTCAGCCTAAACACTCAGCACTGCACTGAGCTCTACTTTAGTTACGCCAAAGAAGCTCTCTACAAGGGTTTAGTATCGAAGTATCCTTCTCCGGCCTGTTGGTCCGCGGAAGCTATTTACTTTCACTCCTACCCCCAGATTCTAGAGCAAGAACCTGGTGAGTATCTGGTGAGTGACCTATCCGCCACCTGGGAACGCGATCTCTAGGGGTGAGGCTCCCCCAGAAGTTAATTTAAAAGCAATTAATGTAAATCATTTTAAATATTAGACATCTTGTTAGCGGGTGAACTCAAGTTTCTCGTTAACGGCATCTTAACCCAGAAGAATTATCTCGCAATAAAGATAAAATATCCCTCTACATTTATTATTTTGTGTACCTACTCTGCACACCGGAAAACAGATTAGAGGCAATGAATGACCTCTTATCTGTTTTACGGTAAAGAATGCTTCCGGTAAAGAATGCTTCATAATATAAAGTATGGACACGAAAAAATTCGTTCATACATGATATGGTAAATCTTGTAAATGAATGAGGATTTTTTTTAATGATTTGTGGATATCAAACTACGTAATAAAAATACAATCATAATATAACGTTAAGTTGTCTGAGACTTTCAGCATTATATATTCCACCATACCTATGTATTGTTAAACAGCGGCTTCGGACAGTCTTTACCAAGATTTCCTGTTAATTAATTAATTTATTTTTACCTGGATATTTAAAATTATACCCTTATTACAGGGCCCTTACACAATACCTAAAAAAATTTTGGTTGACTTCAGATTGAGGTAGTTCAAAGGTTTTTTTTTTAGTTAGGTGTATATGACTTTTTTAGAGAAAAATGCCTCTTATATAAAAACAACTTTCAGTGCTTGGAGTAGAAAGTCTTCTTGACTACCTCAAATAGAAAAGTGTTAGAACAATATAAATAATGCTGAAACTCACAGACAACTTATGTTATGTTGTGTTATGACTGTATTTTTATTATGCAGTTTGATATTCACAAATAATTAAAAAACCCAGCCAAGTGCGAGTCGGACTCGCGCACGAAGGGTTCCGTACCATTACGCAAAAAACGGCAAAAAAATTACGTTTGTTGTATGGGAGCCCCACTTAAATATTTGATCACCTAAATATCGTGTCGGATGACCAAAACAGCGTGTGCCTATGATGCACCAAACCTGAATTCCACTAGGTACAGCCAGGGTTCACCATCAGCTCAGCTCTATGTATACTAAAACCTCCTCCAGAATATAACAAAAACTTTTCTGAAAACCGCATCAAAATCGGTTCAGCCAAACGCGAGATAATCGCAAACAAAAATACATACATACGGGTTAAACTGAGAACCTCCTTTTTGTTTTGAAGGCGGTTAAAAATTACAATTTAGATATCAAAATGTACGTTCGAGTTGGCCTCGGGATAGTGAATGCCTAGTGTTTAAAGTTCGAACAAGTGTCTGTCTACTATATGTAGTAGGTATTTACGTAACGCAAAATGCCGTCGTAGACTGCTCGTAGCAAAACTCTACGCAGTCGTAACAAAATGCTCGGATGACAGCGTAGCACCTTCGCTCATACTATGAAAATAAAAATGATTGTCCGCTTCTTGATACTTAGGAAACTATTAAAATCGGCAATAATTATTTGGCATGTACAAACATACAAAACGCAATCGCAAATAAACAATCGGTATCGTGGTATTTGTGTAAATGATTTGCATGTAAAATGAATGATGGAACTTTACAGTTATCCTTCATTTGTACAAGATTGAAATCATTGAACTCGATGTATCACGCGTAATCAAGTTGGACGGCGTATATGTATTTAATTAAAACATGCCGAACAAATTTTTAACACACTTTAAGCTACTAAGAAGCGACGCGATAATACAAGACACAAGACAAAGTACATACAAAGTGTAGCAAAAATAGTAAGGATCCATTTAAATGCAGCGCTGCAATGCTGAGCTGAGCTCCATCTTAGGCCCTGTCTTCACTTTCCATCAGGTGTGACTAGGGCCAATCGCCGATCAGTTTATAATAAATATATATATATATATATGTATATATATACTACCGTGTACCGTGTACCGGTACTATCGTGTTCTGATTAGGAAAAGGTATAAAAGAAATATTTTTTGACGTAAAAAATTTTCGAGCTGTGTTGGAGGGTTGCTCGACTTAGACGACCTGCTCCATAAGAAAAAAAATGTTTTTATCGCGTCAAAAAACGGTTCCCCACTTTTTTTATTACATCCTGTATATTCCGTGCGAACATTGAAGTACAAAGCGCGCACTTAGCGCGTGCACCAGAGTACGAACAAGATATGTTACACATTGTACACTCTAATAAATTTCAATCCAAGAACAGATTTTTTTCGAGTTTAAATCATACAAACATGATCTCCTGCGTCATAGTTATGAACAGAGACTACAAACACTCGTGACTTGACATCTCCTCTTGAATCTCGTCGTCTCTTACATGACTTATTATTCCTTCACAAACTTCTACATTATAAAATTGACTCGCCAAGCTTACTATCCCTAGTTACATTCAATACGCCTCGATTTAGTTTAGATCCCGTGCTCCTGAGACTCGCCCTTCAGGTCTACAGAAATAATAGGTACCTCTTTTTACAATCCAATCGTCAGAATGTGTCGCCAGTATTATGAATTGGTATTCAAACACTAAAAATTTACATTTTCGAATCACGGCTGGCATTATATTTAGGAGGCAGGTTGTTAGGGTGCTCGGCCATCATCACACTTCCCAGTAATATTAAGCAATTTAACATGTAATAATTATTTATGAAATTTAGTGTAGTTTTAGGATATTTTTATAATTCTAGGATGGTTTTTGCTCGTTGTTATTATTATCTGTTGCTGTGCATACTTGCTTTGGATGGCATTCTTACATATTAATACCTACCACTTAAGTATTTTTTGTAATAATATTAAATGTTCTGTTGAGTGTGCCTTTTACATAAAATAAAATAAATGCAATTTGCACGCAAGTGACACGTATTTAACTCTTTTTAGGGTTCCGTACCCAAAGGGTAAAAACGGGACCCTATTACTAAGACTCCGCTATCTGTCTGTCGATCGTTCACCAGTCTGTATCTCATGAACCGTGATAGCTAGACAGTTGAAATTTTCACAGATGATGTAATTTCTGTTGCCGCTATAACAACAAATACTAAAAACATAACAAAATAAATATTTAAGTGGGGCTTCCATACAACAAACGGGATTTTTTTGCCGTTTTTTGCGTAATGGTACGGAACCCTTCGTGCGTGAGTCCGACTCGCACTTGGCCGGTTTTTTTACACACGGGACCCGCAACTGTATGTTTTCTTCAGGGCATTCAAATTCATACGAATATTTTTTACATAGTGCGAAAGTTTGAAACAAGTGCGGGACTGTCTTAGATAACATAATGACAGTTTTTATAAGATCGCACACGAATGGGTATAGTTGGAAACTACGGGAAGATTCGAGTTTTGTGTGCTTTGATGTGCGTCAAAAAATCAACGTAGGTATTCATTCATACTAACTTGAGTGCGTCCATATTGTAGTCACAAATGGTCCAACAATTAATTTTTAAATATACATACTTTTCATAATTAAAAGGTGTAGTACATACTCACACTTTAGAACAATAGAAATTTTAAGAGTCCCCGGCAAGCTCGGCCGAATTTCACCTTCCCATACAAACGGAGTTTCGTTCTCATTTCAAAACTATATATGTGTTGGATTGTAAAGAAACTGCACATACAATGATATGAGGTATATCTAGGTGTGTAATTCGTTTAT
Organism: Cydia strobilella; assembly: GCF_947568885.1. Taxonomy (NCBI): domain Eukaryota; kingdom Metazoa; phylum Arthropoda; class Insecta; order Lepidoptera; family Tortricidae; genus Cydia; species Cydia strobilella. The sequence continues at coordinate 9,204,592 of NC_086052.1, forward strand.
ATAGCTCCAGTTTATAAAACAAACGAAATAGAGCAAAAACAAGTTTTGTATGAAAAACTTATATTCGCTGTATTTTTTATTTTAACTATGGTACCTGAAGCTACATAAACTAATTACAGAAATAGATATACCTTATCATATTGTAAGTAAAAAGTTTCAGAGCAAACTAGCTACTCGCTATAAAATGAGAGCGTAACTACAAGTTTGTATGGAGAACCGAGCTTGCCGGGGACTCTTAAATTAAAAGAATAATGGAAAATTCACCGACTCGAGCTAGATTTTTATTTTTTTCTTACTTTATTCCTTTAGTTAATTATGGCGCAAAGCATTTAAATTTATACGCACATTACGCATTGCATAGCACGCGTATTTATAGTGTGTTACAGGACTTTAAGGCATAAAGATGGATTCATCAATCCAATATACGAGTACCTATATATATATGTGTTCAATTTATCGTAATGAACTTTCAATTCATTGAATCAAAGGATGTTATTTTTCCACATAGAAAGGAAATGGAGTTAATGTCCTGCGGATTCATGCGAATTATATTGTTGTTGTGTGTTGTTGTGTATTGTTGCTTTCTTTTGCTTTGATGTAAACAATTAACAAGGTAGGTACCCACTTGAATAGAACCAGATCAAATCCTTTATTTTATCCTTTATATATCAAGGGCAGCCTTAAAGTAACAGCTTTCTTGGTAAAGAAAACAAACAATAGGTACTGTATATTTAGAAAAGGTATCTGAACTTTTCAGGAAATGAATAGAAGGTTCGTTGGACTTTAGATAAAAAACGGTTGCGTTAGATACGTTCCTTTCCTTATTTAGATCTTTCTTTCTCCTCGTGTCGATGGTTTCAGACTTTCAGACTGTGCGGGACCAAAAGACATTTATCGCCCTGTCCGTCGCATCACGGAGGGCACGCCGGGCAAGATAACATGTGTTCCATTGTTTGGGGAGTCGTCCCACATGGACATTGGGCGTCTGAGCCGCTTAGAGCGCCCCACTTCAGCATGTTCTCTTTGCTACGACGGACCTGGGAACGCAGTCTGTTTAAGGCTTTCCAGATCGGAAAGTAGGCAGCGGTGTTGACAGCCCTGGCTGTCGCGTCCCTCAGATCCAACTCCGAGCAGTGATATGGGCATGCGGGGCACGCCAGTAGATGTGCCATGGTTTGCGTTGCTGTGTCGCAGGTACACTGAGGCGAGGGGCTACGGAGCAGTCTGACCATGTTTTGCTTACATCGACCAACTTGGGACCTGAGCCTATTTAAGGACTTCCAAATTGGCCAAGGCTCTTTATAGCCAGGCGGCAGCTGCTCCAAAGCCTGCACGTACCCGTCCGGTGGAGGGCATCGGGTCTGCCACAGCAAGCGGCGCACATCGGGCGGCTCACCCTGCAGGGGACTGGTGCTCCGCATGAAACTCCTGCGACTTTTAAGACGAGCAGGTGGCGGGATGTGTCCATGCAAGGGGTGCCGCTGGTCGTTCTCCTGTTTGCGCTTTTCGATAGCGCAGGCTACCTCCCGGCGGATATCAGGGGGGGGGGCCTTATTTGGATGAGGATATTTAATTGTTTATTATTTTTTATTTTCATTTCAGTTATTTATTTAGTATTGTGCTCAATTGTTTCGTTAAATTCGACTTCCAATGACGGAACACTCGTGCAATTTAATTCCATTTTGTATTAAATCAAATTAAAATCACTGCCTGTTATAGAGACCAAGTAGAATTAAAAACAATTAGGTATTTCAATTATTTGTTACCCCTAATAAGTTTTGAAATGAAAAATGAAATTAAAAACTTAATTTCAGGCAACTAGTGGCCCATTGATAAATTACCTTAAAAATAGCATACATACCTATTACAAAAATATATGCAGTATTAAGACGAAAGTGGAGGACCCGAGCGATATCGCCTTTTCATACAAACGTAGTCCTCCTTTCCTCTCTGGATATTAACATTAATGAAAATATTTTGACGCAACAGCTATGCCCCTACGTTTGTTTTTTTTTCGAATTTTTAATTATTATTGATGAATAAAAGACGTGTTGCTTGGCAAGTATTTATTCCGCGACTGCGTACCCACTTATTACAAATTACTTAAGGCACACTGTAATTTTAAAAAGAAAAGTATAAATTATAACTAAGTACGTACTTATAACATTTAGGACAATGATATACCTAACTATTACCTTCACCCTAAAACTACAATAATTTCCTTGGAATTACTGTAACCAGTACAATAAATGTATTGACATTGAAAGATAGATACCAAAAGATGTAATCCATAATAATTAATCGCCTATGTAGTGCTATACTATTGACTGATACCCAGGTATCTACTTTTGTTGTGCTTCTGAGTAGACAATGGTTACCTTATGTAAATACAGGTTTCCGTGTTCGCTCTGTGTTATTACATCTGTCCTTACAAATTAATTTATTATAGATTTTTTTTATTGCTTACGTATTAATAGGTATAGTTGGTCAAACCACATTGGTAGTAAATAAGAACCAAAAAAAATAATACATCCTTTATTTTTATTTTATTTTTGGGTGCTAGTACTAGTGTACAGCAAAGTTTGTATGATTAACTCTGACTATGTTTGAAATGAGATAGTCCTTTGACAAACTATACCTACTAGGTTTTTACTTTAAGGAATTTGAGTTAATTACTCTGCCTTGATACTTGATACTTAATTAAAACATAACTTAAAATTAATCCGTTATTCCGTTGGTTTTTTTTTCTTTTTACATTTCACATTTTAAAAAAAATTGGAAAAGGGGATAAACGACTATTCCCGGTACGTGCAAATTGACCGACCCTTATGAATAACGCCATAGGCCCTTATATAACTAGGTAATCAATCAATCTCAAATCCATATCGTACTGGTGGGAATCGCGTTTTTTGTGGGCGGTTAGCCACCAGTAACTCCGGAGTTGCTTGACCTGCCGCGGGCGGGTTATTCGGCGCTGCCTGTGTATTGCCAGCCGCAGCGTCATCATCATCAACCTCCGTGCCCCCCGCGGGACCGGACGGGGACAAAGGATACGCTAAACTTCGATGTTGTGGTATCTCGTTAGAATTTTTAATTGGATTATTTTGCCCAGCTTGATCTATCACTCTTGACCTAATTTGATCTACGTGCCTATGTACCGTCTCCGTTCCAGATTCATCCTTAACCGAATAATTTGTACCGCCAAGACATTCTACAATGCGCCCCGGACACCATTTTGTTTTATTAGTACCGAATTTCCTATACCAAATTAAATCCCCTACTTGAAAACTTCTTTGTACACCCCTCGCCTGCTTCCTAATGCGATCCTGATGCTCGTGCGCTCGTGACGCCAACTCCGGTTTTAAGCAGTCTAATCTGGCTCGAAGTGACCTACCTAGCAACAGCTTGGCTGGAGGGTAACCCGTGGCGTAATGGGGTGTGTTTCGGTAGTTTAACAGAAACCTACATAAGGCCGTATTCATATTCGTCCCTTGATCGATACTTTTTTTTATTACCCTTTTACATATTTTTACCGCTGACTCACAAGCTCCGTTAGACGCTGGGTGGTAGGGTGCGGTAAAAATATGTTCCACTCCATTACTGGTTAGAAAACCTTGAAATTCAGTACTCGTAAATGGGGGACCGTTATCTGTCACCAGCTGTTTTGGTAAACCGAAACGCGCCCACATTTCTCTAAACACATCTATTACGTAACACGCTGACGTACCTGACATTTTAATTGCCTCTATCCATTTTGAATGTGGATCTACTACTATTAAATATTTTGTACCAGCCAATGGACCGAGGAAATCTGCATGCAACCGTACCCAAGGCAGTTCAGGCCACGGCCAGAGGCGTGGTTCGTGGGCAGGCGGCGCGTCCGCCACCGCGGCACATACGGCGCACGCGCGGCAAACGCGTTCCACCGCCTCATCGATGCCGGGCCACCACACGTAGCTTCTGGCTAAAGCCTTAGTCTTGACAATACCCATATGGGGCTCATGTAGTTCTCGCAACACTTTTTCTTTACATGCCTCTGGTATAACTACTCGGTGGCCCCACATAATACACCCAAGTTCTTCATACAGTTCACTTTTGCGATTAAAAAACGGTTTTAACTCTCTAACCTCCACGTCTAACGGCCAACCATCTTTTAAATAGTTCAACACCCGACTTAGTAATATGTCCCTTGTCGTTTCGTTACGTAGTAGCTTATAGTCTAACAACATCGCGTCAGAGGCAAAATGTAAATACGTCTGTTCCGGGACCTCGTCGCGCTCCTGTGCCCCGTTGTCGCGATGGCCCTGTAACATACGAGATAAGGCATCCGCGGTATTTTGATCAGTACGAACGTATTCAATAGTAAAATCATATGCCGATAATAATATAGCCCACCGTTGTAATCGACTCGCGGCGGCTGTTGGAACACCACAGTTTGGTCCAAAAATCGTAACCAGTGGTTTGTGATCGGTGCGGAGAACAAACTTACGGCCGTACAAATACTGGTGAAACTTTTTAATGGCGAAGACGATGGCCAGCGCCTCCTTATGCACCTGACTATAATGCATTTCCGCTGCCGTCAGCGCGCGCGATGCATACGCCACGGCGCGCTCGACACCGTCGCTGTTGCTTTGAGCCAGAACCGCTGCAATGCCGTGTCCACTCGCATCACATGTCACTAGGCAGGGCAAGCGCATATCATAATGTACGAGGGCCTCCACACTGCACAAGGCCTTCTTAACTTTGATAAAACTGTCGTTCTGCCTGCCACCCCACATCCAATATTTACCTTTCCGAAGCAACTCGTATAAAGGGGCCAGAATATCACTTAAATGCTTAATAAATTTCCCGTAAAAGTTAACCATACCTAAGAACGACCTTAATTCGGAAACATTGGTGGGAGGCGACATTTTAATAATCGGAGCTACCTTATTGGTGTCCACCCTAACGCCGTCTTTGTTTATAATAAACCCTAAATATTTTACCTCATCTACAAAAAACTCGCATTTATCCTTTCTTACTTTTAACCCGTTACCTTGCAATATGTGCAAGACCTCTTGTATATGTTGATTGTGCTCTTGTATCGCCTTACTAGTGATCAATATATCGTCAAGAAAGACAATAACATGGGGCATATTTTTGAACAAATTTAACATGATCCTCTGAAATATGCCGGGACTTGAGGACAACCCATAAACGAGACGGTTATATTGAAATAAACCTCTGTGTGTGTTGACCACCGTATATCTTGCCGTATCATCTAAAAGAATCTGGTTATAGGCCTGTGATAGATCAAGCTTGGAAAAATATTTGTAACCACTAATATTACTTAACAGATCATCAATCCTAGGCACGGGATATCTGTCTAACATTAGTACCTTGTTTAGCGTAACTTTGTAGTCCGCACACAGTCTGATGGCGCCGTCCGCCTTGTGCGCCACCACCAGCGGTGTAGCCCAGTCCGAGTGGTCGACCGGTGTGATGACGCCCGCCGCCAGCATGGCGTCCAGTTCGGCGTCCACGCGCTGACGCAGCGCGTAGGGCAAAGGTCGCGCCCGGCAATACACAGGCACCGCCCCCTCGCGCAGCTGCAGCGTGGCCCGCCCGCCGGTGAAGCAACCCAGGGTTCCGTCGAACACATCTTTAAACCTGGAAAGGATATCATTCATAGTAAGAGACGAGTCTCCATAATCCTTCTCCAGTTTATTGACACTTAATACTTTTAACCGAGGGACCTGAATATCTAACTCGGCAAGCCATTGCCGTCCTAATATATTAGTGGTTCCGTTATCTATCACATATAAATCTAACTTCTTAACACCGTTGTTATATGACACTTCAACTTCAACGTAGCCTAAAGGATAAATACGGGAACTATTATAAGCAAACAACCGTATGCGGCACGCTTTTAATTCAAGTTGACTAAAACTGTTCTTGTAAGTGTCATTATTTATACACGAAAGGGGAGATCCGGTATCAATTTCCATGATTAATGGCATATTTTGCACAAGTATCTCCATACATACCGGTTGTAATGTACCGTATTTACCTCAGTATATCATACGATGTAATGTATTTCCAACGATTCGCCAACACCAACATCACGCGATACGACCGGCTCTGCTCGTGGTATAATATCGACTGACCCTAACTGTCAGTGACGTCGCCATGACGTAAGCGCTCGAAGCGTCAATACACTACATCCCTTCCTTTGTTTATTTTTCGAGAACTAAGTTAATCATAACAATATGTAATTACATACCCAACGTTCTATGAATGCGCTGGTACCATTGCCTTGGGTGGACATCTCCAAGACTCCGAGATCATGACTTACCCCACTTGGGACTTTTGTAATCTTCAACTTCTCTACTGTATTGTCGATAGCTCCTGTAAGTCTGATACCTGAATCCCTTTTCCTTTCCCCCTTTTTCCGTATAGTCTAAGTGCTTATACTTAATCCCCTTGTTTTTATAATCGTCAAAACCGTTCCTAAAATGTTCGTGATATGGATAGTGGACTACATCATCGGGTAACGCCTAACAAAACAATCCGTAGCCAACTCAGTCTGTGATAATTAACTTATTTAGGTACTGAGTTTATTATCTGTATTAATTATGAAATGATTTCATGAAGCTCCAACTGCTCCAAGAGTTAGTAGTTTCCCTCTAGAAACCTCTCATCTAAGTCACTGCATGAGCTAATGAGCTTATCATTTGGGAGTGGTCTGTGTGGAAATTCTTGGACTATGATGCAAGGCCTTTAATTTTTCTTCGCCTAGTTGTCCAAAACAGTTCTACCAAATAAAACTGTGGCCCCAATTATTTATATTTGATTAGCTAGACAATAAGAGCTGAACAATCATTACAGTATTAATGACATTCTTCAATTTTGGTGACAATGACGGTTCATTTTTTTTTCTATAACCCATGACGATTGAATGCTGACATGATGATCATGTTTTAGTTTATCTCTGGCCCGTTTGTTATTTATTTACATTTCCTATTGTTAAATTTAATTTTTCTACACCTTGTGTAGCTTTCTACGACCCGAAAGTGACTTAACAGGATTTGAGTACTCGATAATGGCTCACTATCTTTTCAACTTTCAATACTGTACAAGTGTACTTACAGGTTACAATGCCACTTAAGCTATAAGCTACACTGCCAACCTAAACCAAGTTGTGCTTATATACAATGCATTATTATTAATACAATATACAGAGCTCCAACCAACTTTGACAAGGTAGGGTTGTGGACTAAACAGTATAATTACAAAATTCAAAGGTTCATTTTTTCAACTGGGCCTTAAGACCTGGAAGTTTTTTATAAGAAAGGCAAGCAGGCAAGGTCACTCTTATACTTCTGTGTAAGTAAGTGGCCTTACAGGACTCCATTTACGCTTCTAGTTTTTATATGCATTTAATTATGTTGAAATTCTCCTTTTCTAACTGCATGTTTTAACTTCTGACACAATTAACAGTCTTACAGAAGCGAATGCCACTTCTAGTTTTAGATGCATTTAATTATGTTGAAATTCTCCTTTTCTAACTGCATGTTTTAACTTCTGACACAATTAACAGTCTTACAGAAGCGAATGACAAATCAACCGAATAAAAAGATCTAATTAGCTTACACTAATAATATGAGATATTATAACCACATTACAAGATACACAGTACCCACAGTGCAGTGTAATTACCTTGCTACACTCATCTTTATAGTGAATACAGAACGGAGCTGTATCTTTTCTTTCAGTGCTACGGATTAGCTATTTAAATTCCAAATTCCTTGTCTCAGAAAATCAAGAACCCATATGTGATTGTTTGTACCACATCTCTTTCTTTTTTTTAATACATAAAATTAATAATTAATTGACAATCATCAGTATCACTTAGATCAATCTAACATTGATTCTGGTGAAATTCATGTTTACCTTTTTTATTTTGAAACGTGATTGTTTAGTTACATACGCTTTGTGCACGTACATTTTCTGTTTACTTTATTATGTGCAACATTTATACAAATTCACGAAGATAAGCTTCCTATGCAATTTGTGCTGAGTCAGTGATACAGCATGTTATACATTAAATATTGAACCAACATTAGTGTAGTATATTAGTTAAGGGTATTTGTAAAATACTGTACCTACCTACATTAATATAATAAAACAGTGTTGAACTAGCTCGCGTGTTTTACTACATGGTGACAGCGGTGGTCACTAATTAATTTAAAGTTTGCTATTATTTGGTGCGTTAGTGGCTTATTTCAGCGAGTTTTAAGTTTATTAGTGGTTGTGAAATTAAAAACACAATGGAACACGCGCGTCCTCCGGCGGAATTGCTTTTAGAAGGCGGGCCGGCTGCGCGGGCCGAGGCGTGGCGCAAGTGGAAAAAGCAATTTATGGTGTTTTTGAAAGCCTCCGGAGTGAGCAAAGAGTCTGCCGATGTCCAGGCAGGTCTGCTAGTCAACCTCATTGGATCAGCCGGCTACGAAGTATACACTGCGTTATCATTGACAGATACAGAGAGTGAGAACATCACCACGGTATTGAAAAAATTTGATGACCACTTCGGAACGAAGCCAAATATCACGGTGGCTCGGTATAAGTTTTTTGTAAGGAACCAAGAGGAAGGTGAAAGCATCGATCAATGGGTTACAGCGCTGCGAGTGTTAACTCAGACTTGCAAGTTTGGCAAGTTGACAGACGAATTAATTCGCGACAGAATCGTGTGCGGGATTAATAATAATGTTATTCGTGATAGATTATTTCGCACGGAAGATTTAACGCTCGCAAAAGCGGTGCAAATTTGTCAGGCGGCGGAGATGTCGCACGAGGAGAGTCGTTGTGTCGGTGGAGGTGCGTCAGGTGCAGCGGACGTTCGAGTAGATGCCGTGTGGGGATCTGGTGCGAGAGGAGGTGGCGGAGCGCGCGCGAGCGCCGGCGGACGGCGGCGCGCGACCACCCGGCGCGGAGCGCGGCGCGGCGGGCGGCCGCCGGCCGGCGCGGGCGCGCCAGGATCATCGCGCCGACCCTGCGCGACGTGCGGTGGAGGGTGGTGCGCTCAGGATGAGCACTGCCCAGCGTACAGTGCCTTGTGTTATGTGTGTGAGCAAAGAGGGCATTTCGCTAAAATGTGTCGTCAACGTAAAGTGATACGTGACCAGGTATGTCATTTGGCGGAGGACGATTCGGACGAGGAGGACGGTATGTTTTACGTTGATGTTGTTAACCAGGACTCTAAGTCTAAACCACCGAAAGAATGGCTCGAGTTTATGACATGTAATAACAAACGTATAACATTTAAGCTAGATACGGGGTCTATGTTAAATGTAATATCAAGGGCCGAGTACTTAAATTTGGGATTAAAATTAAGCGAATTGAAACCGGTTCTTAAGCGCGCGTACTCATATACCAAACACAATATACCTATTATAGGTAAGTGCACATTGTTGATATCTTGTAGAAATAAACAATATGAGTTAAAGTGTATCGTGACTGATTTAAATTGTCGAAATATACTGGGACTGAGAGGCTGTGTGACGTTAGGTTTGGTGCGCCGGATTGATGCTATTCAATTAGAGAATTACTGTGATCTTTTTGAGGGCCTAGGAAAATTACCCGGTAAGTATAAAATAATAGTTGACGTTAATGTTCAACCGGTAGTGTGCCCAACGAGAAAAATTCCATTAGGTTTGCGTGATAAGTTACATACTGAATTACAGCGCATGGAAAAAATAGGCGTAATAAGAAAGGTATCACACCCTACCGAATGGGTTAATGCTATTGTTTTGGTAGCGAAAAAAAACGGTGACCTTAGAGTTTGCTTGGATCCCCGACCGTTAAACCGCGCGGTGCGGCGCGCGCAGTACTCTCTGCCCACAGTGAGCGAGCTGGCCGTGCGTTTACGCGGCGCGCGCTACTTCAGCGTGCTCGACGCGCGCTCAGGGTTCTGGATGGTGCAGCTGGACGACGCCAGTGCCGACCTCTGCACATTCGCGACTCCCTTCGGTAGGTACCAATTTCTTCGTTTACCTTATGGGGTAAATTGTGCCCCTGAGGTATTTCATGCCAAGTTAAGACAATACCTAGAGGATTTAGATGGTGTTGAAAGTTTCATCGATGACGTCATTGTTTGGGGTAGTACACGAGAGGAACATGACGCTCGATTAGAGCGTTTGTTGCAAAGGTCAAAGGAAATTGGCATTAGGTTCAACAAAGAAAAATGTAAGTTTTGTGTAACGGAAATTATTTACTTAGGCCACAAATTTGATAAACAAGGAATGCGCCCAGATGATTCGAAGGTTCGTGCCATCATGGAAATGCCCTATCCTGAGGACCGGAAGGGTTTAGAAAGATTTCTTGGGGTAGTAAACTATTTATCAAAGTTTATTCAGAACTATTCCGATTCGGTGGCTATACTGCGAGGGTTGCTAAAAAAAGATTCGGAATGGATATGGGATCATAATCATTCAAATGCTGTTGACCTATTAAAAGCTAAAATAGCATCAGCACCAGTGCTGTCATTATACTCGACAGAGCTGCCGGTAGTAATTTCGGTAGATGCGAGTAGTGTGGCGGTGGGCGCGGTACTACTTCAGGGCGGGCGGCCCGTGGAGTTCGCCTCGCTCACACTCACGGACACGCAGACACGGTATGCTCAGATAGAAAAGGAAATGTTGGCCATTTGTTTTGCGGTGGAGAGGTTCAAGCAGTATATATATGGCCGTCGCGATGTGACAGTTCAGACTGATCATAAGCCCTTAGAACCTCTATTTACTAAACCTCTATCGGCGGTACCCGCGCGACTACAGCGCATGATGATGCGAATCCAGGGCTTTGAGTTCAGGGTCGAGTATACGCCCGGTAAGTACATGTACATAGCCGACACATTGTCGCGCGCGCCGCTGCCAGAGCTGATGCATGATCGCATCACTGACGAGGTCGAGTTGCAAACGTGTTTCTTAATTGAAAACGTGCAGGTTAGTAATAATAAACTAAACATAATTAAACAACAGACAGCAAAAGACGAGGAATGTAAAACGATAATACAATATATTTGCAACGGATGGCCCAAATACAGGTGGGATGTTAGCGAATGCGTTAATATGTTTTGGCCATATCGTGAGTCGTTGCAATTCATAGACGGCTTAATATTTAAAAATGATTGTGTTTACATTCCTCGCAGCTTACGCGACGAGATGCTATGTAAAATACACGAAGGGCACCTAGGTATAGATAGATGCAAGCGTCGGGCTCGAGCTCGAGAGGTAATGTTTTGGCCGGGCATGTCAGCCGACGTTGAACGCCGCGTACGTGCTTGCAACGCATGCGCACTGCATGCGCCTGCCCCGCGCCGTGAGCCCCTACTGCAGCATACGCTGCCGGATTTGCCTTGGTCGAAACTGGCTTCTGATATCTTTGAGTACAGGAAGAAGTACTACATAGTCTTAGTAGATTATTTTTCCAACTACGTTGAGGTAGGCATGCTCAACAATATGACTAGCAAAGTAGTTATAAATTTTATGAAGGATCAGTTTTCGCGGCACGGTATTCCTTCGGAGTTGGTGACCGATAACGGCCCCGCTTACAGCTCGTGCGAATTTAAAAAGTTTTTGCTTGATTGGGAAATAGAACATGTGACATCATCTCCGCGATATGCTCAATCAAACGGTAAAAGCGAACGAACGGTACAAACAATTAAAACCATGATAAAAAAGTGCCAAGACTCGGGGGAAGATTTTTATTTGAGCTTACTCAATTATAGATCAACTCCGAGATACAATTTAGATTCACCGGCGCAAATGTTAATGGGTAGGCGTTTACATACAAAACTACCAATTAAAACTACATTATTGCATGAACGCGTCGATAATAAACTAAATTATGAAAGATTATTGCACCAGAGGGATAACATAAAGAAAAATTACGATCGATCTGCTAAACTATTGTCACCTCTATGGCCAGGGCAAAGGGCGACACTGATTGACGGGAGCGACAAAAAACCGGTTACAGTGGTAGGCAGCGCACCGGAACCGCGGTCATTTGTAGTAGCGGATAGCCAGGGTCGGAGATACAGGCGCAACCGGCGGCAGCTAGTGGCTCGCCAGGCGGCGCCGGAGACCCAGGGGCCTGAGGGCGGCCCGAGTTCGGAACCGGTGGTAGTTAAGGCGGAAGTAGGTCAGTCAAACTCAGCTCCCGGTCCCAGCACAACGACAGTACAAAAAGAGGATAATAAATGTCAATTACCTCATATTGTTCCACCTCTAACGCGTTCTAAAACTAAGGCGTTAAAAGAAGCTGCAAAGATCGATGACCTCTTTTAATAGGTATAATAGTAGCATTCAGTCAGAGATGCACAGATGTTACAAATAAGTAGGTTAGTAAGGATCTTGCTAAATGTGTTTCATTTAATGTAATAATTGTTTTGTCCGAGATGAACCTAGTATATACCCACTATAGTAATTGATTTATTAGCGTCCTTATTTTCTATGCAATAAGACTCAAATTACATTGGTGGCTTTGCCGGTTATTTATGTTCATTTCGGACATTAAGAGTAGAGATATATATAGAAATAGATACCCATTATGGTATTTCTGTTTTGTCATGCATGGAAATATAAATTGCACAATTGCTTTTAGTATTAGGTTATTGTAGCACCGTATTAATGAAACTTAGCTAGTGCCCTGTTAATTTGATTATATTTGTGTTTATTGTAAAATAAGATGTAACTGCAGGCTAATCTTTTGACGCCATGTATAAAATAAAATAAAACACTTTCTTTTATATAATACATATACACACATATATATATATTTACGTTTTTGTTTGCCAAAAGGGATGAGATGTAGTATATTAGTTAAGGGTATTTGTAAAATACTGTACCTACCTACATTAATATAATAAAACAGTGTTGAACTAGCTCGCGTGTTTTACTACAATTAGTTTTATTTTTATTATCACTTTCAGAAGGTCAATGATAATTACCTAGCTTGTGCAATTTTCTGTGTATGTTCAAATAACATGTATACCTACATTTTAGACCAATAAAAACTTATTTTATAATATTTATTTATTGTAATCTTATATTTTATACACAAGATGCTTTAAAAATCGGTTTTCAAATGTATGAGTCCCGTCCATTAACTACGAGTTATATGTAATCTATAGGTATAGACCTGCAAATGTGTTTATGTGGATATATATATATATCTACAATACAACGCAACGTCCATCAATCGAGAGCAAATTCGTTAGATACTTGTGGTAATGTGAAACCAGGCAGTTGCTTATTCATTACCCATATTACATACCTATATATGATAATGACTGCACTGTTCGCTATGTTCTTTGTACATACATATAAATATATTGTACATGGTATCGTGTGGTATCGTTCACCACTAAAATGGACTTCATGTTTTCTCTAGAATTCTTTATTTTCCCGCATGTAGTCTAGTATGCGTGTGCAGACGGATAAAACTACGAACTACATACATACGTAAGCTAGCTGCATAGCTTAATTATTTAGTTTTTATTTTATTTATTAGTTGGATTTATTTTTATGGCTATCTACTTAAATTTAAACATATATTCACATTTTCAACCTTTGACATACCAACTCGTAAGTAGAATATGCCTATGGAAGATATCGGACGTAGGTTTACTAATAAAACATTCAATGTTTGTTTACGTTTTGAAAATAAGTATTTTAAACTTTCGCGCCATCAATATATTCACGATGCTTTCCGAATGGATAGCGTAGATCGTTGGTCTACGTCTGTGGTCGCTTAGAAAGAGATGCAAGATCGACGCGCAACCTGTGCGCGAGCGAGACAACTCACGCCGAAGTTTTACCTTCTGGCTGACTCCATTTTGAAATCTCAACGTGTTCGCATCGAATTCGAATGGAATGTCCAAAATTTAACTAAAAAGTGCTACATATAGTGTCATTCTCGCCGGCCGGCATACAAAACACTTCAGAACAACCGTGTGACGCTTCAGAAGACGCTGCAGTCCACCTTGGTCACGTGGACTCCAAGACTCCAGCTTCCACCATCAGCTCTCAGGTTAGTGGCTGCAGTGTATATCCTATTCGGTTTAAGCATCGTAGCTAACTTGTATGTCGCGCAGTTCATTTATTGTCCATTTTCAAATTACCCAATTGTAGCTATCAACAAAAAAAAAACTCGATAAAGCTACATAATTTTTTGGTGCCGAAACCAGGGAACCTTTAGATTCCATCATTGGTAAAGTAAATTTAACAAATTCAAGCAATTTAATACTATTTCCCACCTATTTACGATATTTTGAGTTAAATTGCAACATTCCAAAGGCGTAAAATACCTACCCGCCGCTTATTACTAGCAGCGCAATTATTGTGTTTATGTTAAAATTCTATAAATCAGGTGTTAAAACAGGCGTATATGTGTATGAGCAACCTATTACTTATAAGATTATATTAACAATAGGTGCTATTGTTAGCGAAATATTGCAATAATTACTGCAAATCATTCTGGTATAAACCGACCAATTTGAAAAGTCCGTGTACTTAAACTACATTTCCGAGAAGTTCATATTGCATTATCGCCTTCCGTATTTAGTCGCGTTGCATACAATCGTAAATCGTAATATTAATTTTCTGCGTTAAGAATATAATAAGTACCTACTTGTTTGATTTCTTTGAGTTATTTGTGCATCTCAATACGTCTATCCCTATATTCACTTAGGTATTCTATCGTTTGGGTTATTCGTATAATTCCCGTACGTAGTACAGTATAGTATACTCAAGAGAATTCATAAACATTTTACTTTTACTAGGTACTTTGTGCTTACATATTTCGCAGCAAGTGAAACTATCTAAGTATAACTGTGTAGGTCTATACGTATAGGTACCTAGTAACAGATGGTCGTTTATTTACGTGTAAATTGAAACCACATTCGTGCATACTTATAAAATATATTCTATTATTGCGTATATATTTGTTTACTTTAGGCATTGTGTACTCTAAGACGTATCACTAGCGATTCACGTATAACTTTACGATACAATACTAAACTACAAATACTTATAACGTACCTATAGGTACTAATAGGTACAGTCAGAACTATGTCATTGTATAAAAGGAAATCAATTAAAGGAACTAAATCGAAGTCGATAGAAATGGAAGGTTTAACAGTTAACGATCTGCCGGCGTTACGTCGTATTCGTACACTTGCGTTTAACCGCGTAAAGAAAGCATTAGAGATTGCGCGTCAGGCGAAAAATGACGTAACTTACATGGACTCGTTTCTTGTACATTACTCAGAAGTTAAAAGGCATGCAAACAAATTTGAAGAGGCTCATGCCGACATTTTGAGCGTTATCGATAACGACTTGGAGGTTAGGGAGGATGAAATTAGAAGTCAATTTGACGAATGTTATTTTGAAATACTCTCGTTGCATCGGCAACTCCTGGGACCCTCCGATGAACCGAGTCCACCGTCGTATCCTCCAACGGGTAACGTCACACAAGCCCGGCTCCCGAAGATCAATCTTCCGAACTTTAGCGGAAATGTTAAACTGTGGTCCGAATTCTACGATATGTTTAATTCACTTATTCACGAAAACAAAGCGTTATCGGACACGGAACGAATGCATTACTTAGTATCTTGCCTGTCGGGCGACGCATTGGCACTCATCCGCACCTTCCCCGTGGCGGCCGAGTATTACCGCGCTGCTTACGAAACTTTAATCGGGCGTTATCGCGGTAAGCGTGATTTAGCGTTTACTTGTTGGAAAGAAATGTTAGATGTTACTTTCAAATCAAATTCACCTCATGAGTTTCGTAGAACCCTTGATACGTTTCAAGAAAACTTAACAATGCTAACGCGCCTCGACTTACCTACTGACAAATGGGACTTTGTTCTAACGTACCTTCTTCTTTCTAAATTGGATTCGAAAACTAGATGTTTGTTTGAGAAACAGCCAACAACTGCTGAGTTGCCCACGTATGAGTCGCTTAAGACTTTTCTATATTCACAATGCGAAGCGCTTGTTCGTGATACGCACTTTTCGTCAAATGATAAAACTCGTGATGTTGAAAAGGCTCGGATAGCCGACAAGTCTCGTTCTTTCAGTTATTCTGGTAAACCTTTTGATAAACGCTCCGACAAACTCAACTATGTGAAAAAACAAGTGACGACGACTTTGTTATCGGCAGATGATCAAAACGAGGGTGAAACAACGCTTCATTCCACGTCATCGGTACAGCAAACGGTGACACCTATCCCTACTACCAAATGCTCGTTTTGTGGAGAGGACCACTCAATACTCCATTGTAAGACGTTTTCCTCTAAACCACCACAAGAACGATTCGATCACGCTAAACAACACCGTTGGTGTTTTAATTGTTTGAAACCTTCCCATGGCATTAAAGATTGTAAATCCATTTTCAAATGTCAAAAGTGTTATAAACGTCATCATACGTTACTTCATCTTGAAACTTCGGAAGCTAGCGAAGCGGAAAACGTTTGCAACGTAGTTGAATCTTCAAATACGTGTACACAAGCGAGCCTGGTTACAAATTCATGCATAAATTCGTTTGTATTGCTAGCTACTGCCCAGATTAACGTTCGCGATTCTGCTGGAAGATTTCAACCATGTCGTGCCCTAATCGACCCGGGTAGTCAACCCAATTTTATCACTGAGCGTGCGGCTACTCGTTTGGGCTTCAATCGATCATCAACACCACGTACTATTAACGGTTTAGGTCTGTTGCGGGCTCCCGTATCGGGTGCAATTCAGCTGGAAATAGGCGTGAATAACGAAACGGTATTCAGTATTGAAGCTCTCACTTTGGCTACGATATGCGGTCCGATGCCTAACGCCAAACTTACCAAGACTCAATTGACTCATGTGCAAAACTTGAAACTAGCCGACCCTAAATGTCACCTGCCGGGAGACGTCGATGTTCTGTTAGGCGCGGAGGTCTTCCCCTTACTTCTAACCCCAGGAAGTATTGATGGAGGAGAATTTCAGCCACCTGCTCTTAATACAATATTTGGATGGATTTTGATGGGTCGTACTAAGATTGCCGGAGCAGCTGAAATGAATTCATTCTTTGTCACAGAAGGAGAGCAGCTCCGTTCACAGGTAGAACGGTTTTGGGAGCTTGACTCCGTTCCTCAAGCTATTCCAAAGCTTACCAACGAAGAAATCCAATGTGAGCAACATTACACTGAAACGTTATCTCGTGATCCCACCGGGAGGTATATCGTCACCTTGCCTTTTAAAGAAAATGTCAAGGATCTCTGCTTTCCCGGCTCGAGGGAATCGGCCCTTAGACGATTCCACTCGCTAGAGCGAAAACTCTTAAATAACCTTGAACTTCATGCTCAATATTCCGATTTCATGGCGGACTATTTAAAAAGCGGGCACATGAGTCTAGTTCCTATTAGCGAATTGTCCCAAGGTAGGTATTACGTACCACATCATTGTGTTTTACGCCCTGAAAGCGCCACAACAAAGCTGCGGGTCGTCTTCGACGCGTCGGCAAAGGACGCGCGCGGTATTTCTCTGAACGAAAGTTTACTGATAGGTCCGAAACTGCAAACGAACATTCTTGACATATTATGCCGGTTTCGTATCAATGCAATTGTTTTCACCGCTGATATGCGGCAAATGTATCGGCAGCTGCTAATAGCTGAACACAATCGTGATTACCAACGAATATTTTGGCGCTTTCACCAGTCCGAACCCATACGAGAATACCGTTTGAATACTGTCACATACGGTGTAAGCTCAGCGCCCTTCCTTGCATGTCGTACAATAAAACAGTTGGCCCAAGACGAAGGAGATGAGTTTCCGTTAGCTAAGTCAGTCTTACAACATAATGTATACGTCGACGACATTGTCAGCGGTTCTCCATCTTTCGAGGAAGCAAGCCAAACTATAAGTCAAGTTATAGCCTTATTGAAGAGAGGCCAATTTGAACTTCGAAAATGGGCTAGCAATCATCCGGAATTATTAGCAGAGTTACCAACTGAACATTGTTTGACAGATTTTGTCTGTATGGACTATGATCAAAGTTATAGTTTTAAGGTACTAGGTTTAAAATGGAATCCTATCAAAGACGCATTCACTTTCGAAGTGAAACCGTTAAACCGTATTTGTACTAAACGCACTATTCTTAGTGAATTAGCTCGTATATTCGACCCTATGGGGTTTTTATGTCCTTTAACTTTCCTCGCCAAGTGCTTTATTCAACGATTGTGGATTGCATGTGTAGGCTGGGACCAAACCCCTCCTGACGACATTGTTGAACAGTGGGAACGGTTTTCTGATCAATTGTCATCCCTGCAACTCGTAGAGATACCTCGTTGTTTATCCGTCGTGAACATGACGAATTGTCAGATACACGGCTTTTCAGATAGCTCGGAGGCTGGATACGGAGCTGTGGTCTATCTGAGCGCCACTGATGTCCATAATAAGGTACATACCTACTTACTTTTAGCCAAAAGTCGAGTTTGTCCCATCAAACGCGTTTCTCTCCCACGCCTGGAGCTGTGCGCAGCGGTATTACTCGCAGATCTCCTTAAATACGTAAAAGAAATTTACTCGTCAGTACTACCGAACTTCAAAATTTTTGCTTGGTCGGATTCCACCGTTGCACTTTCATGGATAAAGGCGCCATCACACCGTTGGAAGACGTTTGTCGCCAATAGAGTTAGTCATATTCAGGAGTCCGTTCCCGACGCCAGTTGGAACCACGTACCATCGGCAGATAATCCCGCTGATATAGCGTCTCGCGGATTGTTTCCAGTAGATCTGTTGCACAGGTCCCTATGGTGGGCGGGACCGGAGTGGCTTAGGCAGCCATCTGCAGCATGGCCTTCACTCGATGCGTCCACGAGTGATATTTCTGATCGCGGCAATTCCGACATTATAGTTGAAGAACGCACACACGCGTTCGTCGTCCAAGTCGTCCAAGACGAAACGCACTTCCTCGATGGTTTACTAGAGAAATTCTCTTCGATAAGAAAGGTCCAGAGGATTATAGCTTATTGTCAGCGGTTTATAAGAAACCTACGTAACAAGCAAACGCGTTGTCAGACTACTTACCTTAACCTCAATGAACTTCACAACGCTCTCGGGCCTATCGTTAAACATGTACAATCGCAACACTTTCATAATGAAATTATTCGTTTACAAACCAAGAAGCCTCTTTCTAAATCTATGCGCAAATTAAATCCGTTCATAGATAAATATGGTATTCTCAGGGTGGGCGGACGTTTATCAAGATCTGGACTCGAGTTCGATCATAAACACCCTGCTCTACTTCCGCGTAACGCTACGTTAACTTACCGCATTATTGAGGCTTTCCACCGCGAAAACTGTCATCCAGGCACGAACACGCTGCATTATCTCTTAACACAGCAGTTTTGGATCTTGTCTCCCATACGCGCGATTAGGCACTGTCTATCTAAATGTATCAGATGTTATCGATTAAATCCGGTTCCCCTTGAACCGTTCATGAGTGATCTACCGGCAACTCGCGTAAATCAAGCTAAGCCTTTTTCAATAGTTGGCGTCGACTTTGCGGGGCCATTCCGCATTCGTTTAGGTTCATATAGAGGTGCTAAAATAGGGAAGGCATATTTGTGTCTGTTTGTGTGCTTCACAACAAAGGCTGTACATCTCGAAGCAGTATCAGACTTATCCTCTGAAGCTTTCATTGCCGCGCTTCGAAGATTCGTGAGCCGCAGAGGTCGAGTAAGTGTTATTCATTCAGATTGTGGAACTAATTTCATAGGCGCAAATAACGTGCTCAATAGTTATATGAGATCAGCTGCCAGCACAGAACACATAGAGTTTCGATTCAACCCACCGTCGAGTCCTCACTTCGGAGGAGTGTGGGAAATCCAAATCAAAGCGGCGAAATCTCTCTTGTATCGTATTGTCGGAGATCAAACTCTTACTTTCGAAGAATTAACCACATTATTCGTTCAGATTGAGTCTTCGCTTAATTCTCGGCCGTTATGCCCCGTGAGCTCTGATCCGAACGACCCAAGCGCACTGACCCCAGGTCATTTTCTAACGCTTGAGCCGCTTACTGCAGTACCCGACGAAGACCACACTTCGATGAAACTGAACCGTCTAGGTCGATGGCAATTAATTCAAAGATTTCAACAAGACTTTTGGAAGCGTTGGAAATCGGAATATTTACAGTCGCTGACAAAACGTGCAAAATGGACTTCTCAGTGCCAACCTTTAGACGTTAACTCGGTTGTTATTATCAAAACTGAGAATACAATGCCGTTACACTGGCCTCTAGCCCGCGTAGTAGAACTGCATCCTGGGCCGGACGGAATTGTACGCTTAGCAACACTCCGAACTGCTAATGGAAATCTTCTTAAGCGACCATTAGCTAAATTATGTCCACTTCCTAACCAAGTTGACTAATCAGTAACTTAATTATTATTAAGATAAATTAACTGTAGTTATAAAGAAAAAAAAAAAAAAAAAAAAATAGTTCTTAAAATTTAGGTTTAAGATTGTTCATACACATTGTCTCGCTTAAAGTTAAAGTTTATTAAAATACAAAACATTGTATTTTGGTGGGCGGAATGTTTACGTTTTGAAAATAAGTATTTTAAACTTTCGCGCCATCAATATATTCACGATGCTTTCCGAATGGATAGCGTAGATCGTTGGTCTACGTCTGTGGTCGCTTAGAAAGAGATGCAAGATCGACGCGCAACCTGTGCGCGAGCGAGACAACTCACGCCGAAGTTTTACCTTCTGGCTGACTCCATTTTGAAATCTCAACGTGTTCGCATCGAATTCGAATGGAATGTCCAAAATTTAACTAAAAAGTGCTACATATAGTGTCATTCTCGCCGGCCGGCATACAAAACACTTCAGAACAACCGTGTGACGCTTCAGAAGACGCTGCAGTCCACCTTGGTCACGTGGACTCCAAGACTCCAGCTTCCACCATCAGCTCTCAGGTTAGTGGCTGCAGTGTATATCCTATTCGGTTTAAGCATCGTAGCTAACTTGTATGTCGCGCAGTTCATTTATTGTCCATTTTCAAATTACCCAATTGTAGCTATCAACAAAAAAAAAACTCGATAAAGCTACAATGTTTATTATTTCATAATTTCTTTTTTTTTATAGTAGCCGTGTGACATGTGACGTTTGGTCTGAAGTCACAATGTTATTTTAATATCACTGGTACTTATTTACAAGTATCCATTTATGTACCGTAGTTGTGTAATGAAACATTCACAATTTAGTTTTTTGCTATACACTGTATTCAAAAGTTGACCGAAGCGTCAGCGAAGGTCTCCGTTTTAACTTGAGCCAAATGCTTTCGTTTCTCCTCTACAGGTCACAATTTTCGACCGATTATCATGAAATTTTGTGACCAGTTTAAATATATTTTTTCCGATTCAGGTTTTGGTAATTTTCCAAACTGCGTAGATTGGCATTAAACAACTAGTGCCAATAGCGTCCATGGCGCTTAAGACCCTTGTGAGTTCACTATGATAATGACAATGACTCAACGAACCAAGTGTTTCACACAGAGCCACTAGTAACTAATTATAGTGATTATTATGAATTTGCTAAATAATCACGACTTCAAGCAGACACCTTTATCCCTTCCTTTTCAAATGAATGCAGTGTCCATGTAAGGTTCTGCGAATTTCGTTTAAATCTTCGAAGCTTATTAGCTATGTAAAATAAACGTCACGAATGACCAGTAGGTAAGTGTTTTCCTGCAACCGTTTTTTTAATATAATTATTGGATGTCGCTGACTAGCAGCCAAGTTAAAGTATTTGCAATTGATATCCACTAGATTATGGAATAAGCTTACTTAACTCATTGTTTAATTAATTTATATCTTTATATCGGCAATACTCCTTTTTTTATTACATATTACTGTATTAGGTAGCTGTTTGATTAGCTAACCTCATTTAACACTTTAAACTCTCGCGTTTTGTGCACATAATTAATGTCTATACCGGGTCTAACGCGATTAAATTTCATTATTTTACCTTTTTTCCGACGTTTCAACTAGGTTGCACTAGCTGTGGTCACGGAAGACTGACGTCCCAGCAAATGTCAATTGAGATTTGAGATATTGGTAAACAACACTAAACTACCCGACATTAGTTTATATAAATGTTCGGGGTAGACAAATAAATTTTACTTCACCTCATTTATTTAAAAATTTAATCAAAAGTATACTGACTAGATTGTAGAGTATCCAGTTTTTTTTATCAGTATAACTGGATGGATGGTCATGCCAGTACCTCAAAATCAAATCTATAAATAAGCCAGATACATTTTACTTTATTTGCGTTCGCTGATAATTTATTATATCTGCACAGTTCACTTATTATTGTTTTTTTTAATATATGTATATATAAATAATTTCGTTTGGATTATAACTTTACCCCGCTCTTAAGGTCTTCAAGCGATTTCTCGCGTCATCTTAGAAACGCTTTATTGGATGACCTATTACAGGGTATACCCATTTGTTTTAATACAACGTGTGGCCTTGCTGTCAATTGTATGACCATATCATACAACATCGATGTATTAAACTATAGGCCGTACTATAGTACGATGCCGATTTAATGAACCTGTCGATTGACATCAATTTTGCTATACACAGCATGACTATTTAGTCCTGGCTGTAAAACCTGGTGTTTTCAGTCTATATTTATATTATTTAATGAGCAGACAAAAGATATGCCTATTTGCATTGACCGATTTAGTAATCAGATTTTAATATACACGTGACAATTTAATGTCTAGGTTCGGGAACCTGCTAGGGTACTAAGCACCTAATATCAATTTAATGAAAAAATCAATTCATCTGTATTAACCGATTTTGTAATCAGATTTGTTATTTCCGTGACAATTTAATGCCCAGGTACGGGAACCTGCTATCTCAATTTAATGGCCAGATCAGTTTATCTGTTCTAACTGATTTTGTTGTCAGATTTGTTATTTACGTGACAATATAATGTCCAGGTACGGTAACCCGCTATCTTAATTTAATGGCCAGATCAATCTATCTGTTTTAACTGATTTTGTTATCAGATTTGTTGTTTACGTGACAATTTAATGTCAGGTCTGGTAACCCGCTATGTTAATTTCATGACCAGATCAAATTATCTGTCGTGACTGATTTTGTAATCAGATTGGTTATTAACGTGACAATTTAATGTCCAGGTTCGGTAACCCGCCATGTCAATTTCATGACCAGATCAAATTATCTGTCGTAACTGATTTTGTAATGAGATTGGTTATTAACGTGACAATTTAATCTCCAGGTTCGGTAACCCGCCATGTCAATTTCATGACCAGATCAAATTATCTGTCGTAACTGATTTTATCGTAACTGTTATTTGCGTGACAATTTAATGTCCAGATTCGGTAATCTGCTAGCTGCAGCTGTTTTATGTCTATCTAATTACCAGATAATTTATCTGCTTTGATTTCATAAATCATGACAATTTAATGTCCAGATTCGGTAATCTGCTAGCTACAGCTGTTACATGTCAATCTAATGACCAGATAAATCTATCTGCTATGTTTCCTAAATCGGTTTCATTATACCATCCATAATGTTACGTGTGACAATTTAATGTCCAGATTCGGTAATCTGCTGTTTCAAAATAATCAAGTCACTTGGGCTCCTGATTGGGAATCACCTTACATATTCACAGTACTCGTAGCAAAGTAAATATTTTCTTCCTCTCACTACAATAATGTTTAAATAAACCAACTATGTATTACATTTGCATCACACAATTGCGTTCTGATGGAACTAAGTTGCAATAATAAAGCTTCAGTGTGAACATGTCAACCATGAATGTAGTGTCGTTGTACCTACCTACCTACCTACGTTTAAAAGTGGAAGTCAACATGCAATTATTTGCAGTGTTGATGCCTGGCAGGCTATAAGCTTTAAACAGTGCTGTTAACACTGGCTGCCTCCGAGATGATTTTTTTATTTGTAGGTAGATCTAATTGTTGTGAGTCGCACATTCAACTTTAAAGCCTACAATTATAATTGTAACGTTCAACGCTTCAAAGATCATATTGCTAGATGGCGTTACCGAATGGAAATATTGTTTTCTTTGTTTTTTAGAAGTGAGTGTGAAAGGTGTACCACCAGTGCGTACTCTCACTTATCACTTGATTGAAACAGTGGATTCGATTTTAAACCAATTTTTTGCACACTGACAAAACTTGATAATTAATCGAGATCGACTAA
This sequence comes from Cydia strobilella, assembly GCF_947568885.1. NCBI lineage: Eukaryota > Metazoa > Arthropoda > Insecta > Lepidoptera > Tortricidae > Cydia > Cydia strobilella. Next base: position 9,228,866 of record NC_086052.1, read on the forward strand.
CCTGTCTTCCCTTTCCTCTTTTCTTGTTTTCCTCGTCGCCACATGTAATGTACCGTATTTACCTTCTTAGGATTCTGAGGGTAGGCATAGAAACACGAGTACACATTAGCTGATAAAACTTTTATTTAAATTATTAAAAAGTATATATTTTGGCCTTAAATCAAAATTAAATTAATGTTTAGTTGATACTTTTTACCTACCAGCAGTTCTCTTTGCTAATTTCACTTTTAATAAGGTTGACACTGTTTACTGTGTTAAGTCACTTTCACTGCACTTTAAACTGACAATGAAGTCCATCAAGCAGTCCGTGGAGGAGATGTCTGTGAGCTTCAACACAAGGATGGCGGAGTTCCAGGCACAAATAGATATGGCTACTCCGGGGAGTCCCACCGTCTCTTCTGTTGCTGCGCAGTTTGAGGCTTTCCGATCATTTATAATTAAAGCCTTGGAGACACTTCAGCAACAAGTGGAGTTCCTCAGCCATCAAGTTGACAGCCTGGAGATGCGGTCGAGGCGCAAGATTCTCCTCTTTCATGGTGTTGCTGAGCAAGATGGTGAGGATACTTCGGCAAGAGTCGTGGGATTGCTGAGGACCCATTTGAAGAGCGAGCTCACAACTGATGACATATCCCGGAGTCACCGTATGGGGCGTCCTCGTAAAAACCAGACCAGATGCGTGTTAGTGAAGTTTCGCGACATTTCTCATCGCAACGATGTGTGGTATAGCAAAACCGCCTTGAAAGGAACGGGCGTGATTGTGTCAGAGTTTTTGACTAAACCCCGGCACGACGTCTTCATGGCTGCCCGTGAACGTCTCGGTGTTCGTAACTGTTTTACGCGGGACGGCAGTGTCTACGTTCAAGTTAAGGAAGGGGAACGCCGCTGCGTGTCGTCACTCGCTGATCTCGACTCCATCAAGCCGGCGCCGGAGTCCCAACCCGCCGTTAGTACAGCGGCGGTACCAGGCCCGGCTGCTAACAAGCCAGACAAAAGGGTGAAGCGTCAGGGAGCTATTAAGCCCCGTGTTTGAGGAATAGTGTTATTATTGTGTTGTTAGTTGTTCGAGTAAGTTTCCTGTTTCTACATTTCAATTTGACTCTTGTTTTTGGCCGTGTAATATCTTGTGCGAATTTCTCTTTTACCCTCTTCTTACGTTATTATTTTTTACAACTTTACACTTCTGTCGGTTAATATTTCACCTATCGTTATAAATTTCTTGTTCGCTTGGCACTGACAGTAGTGATAAATGTCACAAGTGACACTTGACATGTATCAGTGTTGCCACTTACTAAATTGCGTTTTGTTGTTACTTTAAAATTTGTATCATATAATATTCAGTTACTGCTGGCGGGTCGTTGGAAATAATTTTAGTGCATTTGTTAGTCTTAGTTATTTTTTATATTTATTATTTTATAATACTTATTTATTTTTATATATATTTATCCATAAATGGCAAACTTTAACGATTCTAGCGAAAATAGTGACTTTGTTTCTGCTTCCTCTGATTGTGATGATAGCTTTCATAGCCTCCCTCCCTCTCTTCATGACTTACTTGACCAACAACTTTCTGACGTTCCCAAAAACTTTAATGTCGTGCATATAAATGCCCAAAGTATTCCCGCCCACTTTAATGATTTTTTATTAACTTTTGAACTAAGTCGTATTGACGCCATTTTGATCTCCGAGTCTTGGCTCAAGCCTTGCCTCTCGTCTACCTCTTATTCGCTGCCCGGTTTTTGTTTAATCCGTAATGATCGCTCTGGCAGAGAAGGTGGGGGTGTTGCTATTTATCTCCGATCCCATATCCCGTATTCCATTTTAAGTATGTCTGCTCAATCCCCTTCTGTCACCGCGGAGTATTTATTTCTAGAGTTGAGCCTATCTCACTCTAAAGTTCTTTTAGGTGTTTTTTATTCTCCCTCCCTTCAAGTTAATTACTTTGCGTCTTTTGAAAAGCTTCTTGAGGATTTAATGCCATCATATACCCATCATATTATTATGGGGGATTTTAATACATGTATTCTAAAAAATGACTCTCGCTCCAAGTCTCTTAAATCCCTTGCTGAAGCCTGCAATATGTTCATTCTGCCTTCCGGTCCCACACATTTTTTTCCTAACTGTTCTCCGTCGCTTCTCGACCTTACCTTTGTCTCTTCTGTAGATCATGTTGCAAGGTATGACCAATTCTCTGCGGACGCCTTTTCATATCATCATCTGCTCTTTTTGTCTTATAAAATCCGTCCCCCTAAGGCCAAACCTAAAATACTCTTTCAGCGCAATTTTAGTCGGATGTGTGTTGAAAAGCTTCGTAAGGATGCCTCGAAGTTCGACTGGAGTGGGGTGTTGGAGGCTGCTTCAGTGGATGAGAAGGTATCGCTCTTTAACTCTGCTCTAACTCATCTCTACGATGTTCACGCCCCTATACGCCCGGTAAAAATTAAGCACCTTCCTGCTCCCTGGCTTACTGAGGACATTAGGTTACTAATAGCAAAAAAGAATTTGGCTAAATCTAGATTCAGGGGATACCCTATAGACAAAAATAAGGCTAAGTACCATGCTTTACGGAATCGTTGCAGTACAATGTGCCGAGATGCTCAGAGGCGACACATTCACAATTCCGTAGAAAATGGGAACCCCGCCAAAGTTTGGAAGTTCTTAAAGTCACTTGGAGTTGGGAAGCAACCTCAAAACTCAATCAGTGATAGCGTTGACCTCGACCAGCTTAACCTGCATTTTTCTTCTTCTGCCACTTTTTCTGGGTCAGTTAAGTTGGACACCCTTAACTTTCTTTCAAATATCCCAACTCCTGACTATCCCCCTTTCTCTCTTGCTCAATTTACTGACAGTGACGTTAAGAAGAACGTAATAGCCATCTCGTCTAATGCCGTTGGAGTCGATAATCTGAGCCGAAACATGATCCTTCCCCTCATTGACCTCATAGCTCCTATTATCACCTGTATCCTCAATAGCTCCATTTCTTCTAATGTTTTCCCGTCGCTTTGGAAAGATGCCGACGTCATTCCTTTGCCTAAAAAATCCAGTCCCTCCGCCTTCTCAGACTACCGTCCTATTTCCATTCTTCCTTTCCTCTCTAAAGTTCTAGAGCGTCTAGTACATCAGCAACTTACTTCTTTTTTGAACAGACACGCGCTCATGAACCCATACCAATCCGGATTCCGTACAGGCCACAGCACAACTACTGCTCTTGTAAAAATTACTGACGATATCCGGGCCGGTATGGATAATCGTAAGATCACGGTATTATCGCTTCTGGATTTCAGTAATGCTTTCAACACGGTTGACTTCGACATCTTGTTAGGCATATTGCGTTCACTTAATGTATCTCCTGCGGTAGTTGACTGGTTTCACAGTTACTTAGTAGGGCGTCGGCAGCGTATAAAGGCGGATTCCTATCGATCTTCGTGGTGCAACACGCTTGCTGGTGTCCCACAGGGCGGCGTGTTGTCTCCTCTTCTTTTTTCTATCTTCATAAACTCTATCACTTCCAATATTTTGTCCTCCTACCACCTTTACGCTGACGACCTTCAAATCTACTCTCAGGGCTCTGTTACCGATCTATCACAGACTATCTGCGCCATGAACACTGACTTGGAGAGTATTTTAAATTGGAGTAAACGTTACGGTCTCAAGGTTAACCCTACTAAAACTCAGGTTATAGTCATAGGTAGCTCAAAGCTCACTGCCCGGATTGATTTAGGTTCTCTACCTGCCATTGTGTTTGACGGTATTCAGATTCCCTACTCTCTCCAGGTAAAGAATCTCGGTGTCATGATGGACCAGAGTCTCTCTTGGGTACCTCAGGTGAATGAGGTTAGCAGGAAAATGTTTGCTGCAACTGCATCACTCCGCAGACTCCGTAATTTCTTGCCTTACGCCACTAAGATTGCGCTAGCTCAATCCCTCTTATTGCCCATATTAGATTATGCCGACATTTGCTATCTGGACCTTACGGAGGACCAGCTGAATAAGCTCGAGCGCCTCCAGAATCTCGGTATAAGGTTTATATTTGGTCTGCGCAAATTTGACCATGTGTCACAGTTCCGTTCTCAGCTCAAGTGGCTTCCTATTCGTCTTCGCCGTGACTCTCATGTTCTCGCCCTTCTCTATGGCATTCTCTTTAACCCCGCTACACCACCTTATCTCAAAGAGCGTTTCAAGTATCTCTCTTCTATCAGATGTTCTCAGACTCATATTCTTGCTTCTCCCTCATCTACTTCTAAATTTTATAATAGCTCTTTTACCTTCCGGGCTGTTCGGCTGTGGAATGCTTTACCAGTAGAATTAAGATTAGCTAAATCTCTCCCCATATTCAAAAATCAGCTAAAACTATACTTTCTATCTCTGCCTTAAGTTGCCATTTTATATATTGTATATATGCTTGTATAAATATATATTATATATATATATATATATTGTATTGTATATTTATTTGTGTGTTAGGTTTCGTTTTAATACTTATATGTATAAGTAGTAATTGTACCTAGTCGGCTCATAAGTTCTGTCACTGGCCTTTAAAATTTAAATTTGGAACTCCTAAAACAAAAACCGTTCTGCATTTGAATTTCGAATCTTTATTAAATATTTGAGTAGTATAATTTTGCAATTTTCTGTTTTCTTCAACATGGAGTGGACGCTTAAAGATAGCCGTACCGCAATAATTGCACTATATCGTTGTGGTCACTCGCCGACTAAAATTTTTAAGCTACTTGAAAATTTAAAATTCTCTCTAAGATTTGTGTATCGTACCATAGAAAGATACAGTGAGGTCTCTAGTTTAAATGACAAGAAAAGAAGCGGTCGTCCGCGTACAGCTAGGACTCCAGCGGTTGTACAAGCAATTAGGGCACGCATTGCCAGAAATCCCGCTAGGAAACAAAAAGTTATGGCCCTCCAGATGGGTTTGAGCAAAAACACGGTGAAAAGAGTGCTTAATCAAGACCTGAGACTTCGTGCTTATAAACGAAAAACTGGCCATCTTCTCAATGGTCGGCTTAAAGCTTTAAGGCTTAAAAGATCTAAAGCTTTATTGAAGAAGTACGCTAAAAATAAGCACCGTTGTATACTGTTTTCGGACGAGAAAATTTTTGACATAGAAGAAAACTGTAATAAACAAAATGATAGAGTGTACGCTCGCAATAGTAAAGAAGCGTCTAATAGCATTCCCCGTATTCAAAGAGGTCATCACCCTTCATCTGTGATGGTTTGGCTGGGAGTTTCTTATGCGGGCGTCACTAGTATGCATTTTTGTGAGAAAGGAGTAAAAACTAGTGCCAAAGTGTACCAGGACACGGTGTTGACTAATATTGTGAAACCACTATCCCATACGATGTTTCTAAACCAGCATTGGGTTTTCCAGCAGGACTCTGCTCCAGCCCATAAGGCAAAGTCTACACAAGCCTGGCTCGCCTCCAATAAAATCGACTTTATACGGCATGAAGATTGGCCCTCCTCTAGCCCAGATCTTAATCCTTTAGACTATAAAATATGGCAGTATTTAGAGGAAAAGGTGTGCTCAAAACCTCATGCAAATCTAGACTCGCTGAAAAAATCTCTTGCTACTGCAGTGGCCAATATCGACATGAAAGTGGTGCGTGAATCCATTGACGACTGGCCACGAAGACTTCAAGCCTGTGTAGATAATTATGGCGGTCATTTTGAATAAATGTTATACATTTAGATTCTCTAGTTTATAAGCTTTCAAACGCTGTACAAATTATACGGAATAAACTTAAACTTTTGATTTTATTTGATACTATGTATAGTATGTATATGACAGAACTTATGAGCCGACTAGGTAGTATGTGTGTTTGTGTTTAATAGTCTCCATATTTAAGCTCTTTGCACTACCTGTTGACTTTTGTATGAGTTCTACATTTCCTGCTACCCAAAGGTTGTCTGGAAGAGATCGCTTTTTAGCGATAAGACCGCCTGTTGTTACCTGGTTCTATTTTTTCTTTAAATATTTCTTTGTAGTTTTACATGTATGTAAAATGTATAATTTTGGTGCAATAAAGAATATTTACTTACTTACTTACTTTACCTCAGTATATCATACGATGTAATGTATTTCCAACGATTCGCCAACACCAACATCACGCGGTACGACCGGCTCTGCTCGTGGTATAATATCGACTGACCCTAACTGTCAGTGACGTCGCCATGACGTAAGCGCTCGAAGCGTCAATACACTACACCGGTGGATATTGACTCAGTCCCATTTGATATATCGGCCATTCTTCATCGCTGTCCGTGCGTCGGCTAGGGCCCGCGCCCTCGCCGCCGTCGTCCCGCCAGCTGGCCTCCTCGGCCGGGCCGGGGTGGCCCCGGATGCAGTGATGGCGCGCGAGCGCCGCGCCCGCGCCCGCGCGCGCGCCTCGCCGCCTCCTGCCGGCCGTGCTGCCTCCGCGCCCGGTCAATGCCCTCTGGTTATATCCGCGGCCTCCCGAGCCACTTGCGTACTCCTGACTGGTTCCCCAACTCTTTGTCGCTCCAGGTCTTGCCGTAGCTCTGTGCCCCTCTTTTTCGGGACACACACGCCGTAAATGACCGACACGTGAACACGTGTCGCACACATAATCCTTGAATTTGCACGCGGACCGCTCGTGTCGAGTGTCGCCGCACGCCGTACACTGATTTTTTCCATTATGGCTGGCATTGTAGTGCATTCCTATCGACGGAGATTCCACCGCACTAGAATTTTTCTCCGCCGACTCCATTGTAGTCGCTATCAGTACCGCTTTACTGTATTCGAGTTTTCTCTCCGCAAATAACCTCTGTCGAATTGCGTCACTGGTAATCCCGCACACTAGTTGGTCCCGGAGGTTATCTTCCAGCCCTTTAGTCACGCTACCGAAGTCACAAAACCTCGCCATTTGTTTTAACATGGCCACGTACTCGGCAATGGATTGTCCATTTTGTTGTCTGCATTGCCGAAACTTATAACGTTCTGCTAACGCTGATGGCGCAGGTTCCAAATGTTCTTTCACTAAATTCACTACTTTAGTGTACGTTAGTGTAGATGGTTTGTCCGGACTACATAAATTCACTATCAATTCATATGCACTTTCACCTACGTTCGCAATCAAGGTTGGTAGTTTCAAATCGTCCGCAATGGCATTAGCTAAAAAGTACATTTCCAACCTATCGACATATAAGGTCCAATTCCCCGTTTACACATCAAACTCCGAAAATTTACTTTTGCCAGCCATTTTCACCGATAAAACACCTAATTACACAATAATTTTACCCTTCGCCGCCACTGATGAATAAAAGACGTGTTGCTTGGCAAGTATTTATTCCGCGACTGCGTACCCACTTATTACAAATAGGTATATCAATATACCCATATATAACAATTATAAGAGTTAGGTGCATTAAAAAATTTGTATGAAATCTGTTTTTCGCCCCTAATTTTTACCATAATCAAAATATCGAAAAAAAAGCAAACTCAGGAGCATAGCTATGTTTCATATACATCCAAATATGTAAAAATATTTTCCATAATGTTAATATCCAGAGAGGAAAATGGGGACTACATTTGTATCCGTTCTATCCGTTTTATTAACAATGCAACATTTATACAGCAGAAATATAGATGTAGATAAGATAAGATAAGATAAGATAAGATAAGATAAGATAAGATAATATTTATTTAATAACTGTGTACAGAGATGTTGGCAATAATACATTTAGGATGCAACAGTTTGTCCATCACGGACGTACAATATACTTAAGACTAACCTATAACTAAATAACAAAATTAATACATGCATGCACTATTGTCATAAGCCTCAAATTCTTTCATGCTGTAGAACACTACTAATAAGCCATTTTTTTAGAATGGTTTTAAATTGTTTGCATTCGACTGACTAGATATTAATATAGGTATAGAGCTAGTTGTTGCTTTAATGTTAATAAAATTGGATATATGTATACTGAAGACAATATTTTGGATATGTATAATTAGGTACAATTTAAATACAGTTCAGTGGGTTTATAGGATTAACATGACTGAGATCGTACTCGTTAATTCTTTTAATGACACAGTGTGAGGGTTACATATAGTTTGCTCTATTATATAAAACTGCTGTAGCAATCCTTGTTGTGCATTTTGATGTTGTCAATGTCTGACAATTTTTTTTTTGCATTTTTTAATAGTTATGGGCGTTGTGGCACGTTTTCACTACCGGCTCCATATATCACACGAGCTTAGCGCAGCAGGGGCGATGATGTCGCATCGAACACACAAATGGCAATCAAAACCATTACTCCCTGTGAATTCTGATCACGCTCATTGTGTTGTTACTTACTGGGCGACGTAAATAGCAAATCGTGTCACTCGTTAACTTGATTATTTTGTTTATTATACTCACTTTGGTAGCTTTCCACATGTAATGAGAATGACGCAAATGTCTAGACTTCAGGTATTTGTACCTCGTACTAAGGTCACTTAATGAAAAGGTGAAATAACCTAATGTACATTAGGTAAATGCCATATATCTAATCACTAGAATCTTAAACTTTGCCGATTTTCGTTGCGGCGTGGTCGAGTAAAACGAATCGGTATCACCATATATATGCCTCATTTGACTTTCCTCATAAGTATTTGACCTTATTGCCTCATTTGACCTTCCGGCCCGCTTGATTTGGCTTCCTTCAGAATCAAATTCCTTTAGCAACTCCAAAAAGAAATGCATATGAATTGCGAAGATCATATCAAAAAATCAAATAGCCACGAAGATAATAAGAAGCTTATGCAAAATCATACAAGTTGATACTTTTCCGAAACTTCATACGTAATAGGTTTGTCAATCCATACTTATATTATAAATGCGAAAGTCTGTCTGTCTGTCTGTCTGTGTGTTCCCTCTTCACGACTAAACCGCTGAACCGATTTAGATGAAGTTTGGCATAGAGATAGGTTGAGTCCCTGAGAAGGACATAGGATAGTTTTTATCCCGAAAATCATCCCTTAAGAAAGTAAAAAGCGGGGTGGAATTGAGATAATTAACGAAGTGCCTGCTAATTTGTGTGCATAATATGCTCAAATTTAGATTGCTATGAGATTTTCTCCAGGCGCTATTCTTACTCTAGCTGCGGTTACTAAGTCCACGCAGACGAAGTCGCGGGCAAAAGCTAGTGTATAAATAATTCTGAAAACAAATTACTTTCCTAGATATTGTCTTTGTACGAAATATATTATTATCAGAGAAAGATTTATTTTTTTAGGTAATGGTCGTTAGTCTCAGTTAGCCGTTAGCCATAGTCTCGCTTTTCGTCGCAGTCGCTCGAATTAGATTACCATAATGTAGAAATAACACTTGGACGGAAGAGTGGCTTCTTAGGGGTGTGTGTTTAGGAAACTTTCCATAATTTAATTGATAATGTACGTGGGACTACTTTTGTTATAAAAAACATTTTCTATCTAGAATATACCCAACGCGGAATACAAACAACAAAACATTTGTAAATAGGTATTTATTAGTCCGTTCAATATCGAAAGTATGTACTGTACTTAATCATATCATATTTTACTATTCAGAGCTAATTTGCAATGATTTTAACCTAGCCAATCTAGTCAACAAAGGCTCTAAGTGGTTCCTAAAACAAACTTAGTCCGGCTTATGGTAGCATTTTTAATATGAAAATAGTAGCAAAACATGTACCGTCAACTCGCCAACTTTGCCTCCAAAAACAAATTTTTAAGCAAATTCGTTAATGTAGATAAATGTATAACAGTTATAGTAACACTACTATTTTTAGTAGAAAATAGCTAGGTTATAATTATTTGTGACATAACTATATTATAACACACATGTGCTTAACTGGACTTGGGAATTTTCAGCCAGTTGTCAAATATAGGGTATATTTCTGTGGGCAAAAATTGTTGAAAAAACCGGCCAAGTGCGAGTCGTACTCGCCCACCGAGGGTTCCGTACTTTTTAGTATTTGTTGTTACTTATAGCGGCAACAGAAATACATCACTGTGAAAATTTTAACTGTCTAGCTATCACGGTTCATGAGATACAGCCTGCTGACAGACAGACGGACAGAAAGACGGACAGACAGACAGCGGAGTCTTAGTAATAGGGTCCCGTTTTTACCCTTTGGGTACGGCAACCCTAAAAACGAATGCAAGTACCTAGAAAAACCTGGAGTTACCTGGTTACTAGTACGATTCGACACTGGGTTAACGGTTTAACCGGTTTACCCAGGGTTAGTGGAATCGTGCAAGTGGCGCTAAGGAAATAAGGTAGGTGTGTCACTTTTCGTCCACGTCCAAAAATAAATTAATAATAAATATTATAGGACATTCTTACACAAATTAACTAAGCCCCACAGTAAGCTCAAGAAGGCTTGTGTTGTAGGTAGATACTCAACGATATACAAAACCAAAAAAGTAGTGAAAGAAATTTCACAGAAACTTATTGGTGTGTCTGGCGACCTCCGGGCAGGGGCGTTTTTTGCTCAAAGACCATAGACCTAGCATTACATAGATGAGCTGCGGGCGCCCGTGAGGGACAGAAAATACGCAATGCGACAATATGATTGGTCGAGTAGATTTGTAGCCCACCTTAAACCATACCAAAATTACAGTGGGGAACATTGACATAGTATATATATATACAAGTAGTTATAGACGCGCCACCGGGCGACTGGGGGTAAGAGAAAGAAATTTGTAAAATTTGTAAAATTTGGGCAGCATAGGTTTTTTTCTCTTTCACTTATAAATTTCGGTATTTCGCCATCGCCTCCTACCTATGATGCCACCCGGTCGGTGATAAGGACAAAGCATGGCAGTATTATCTCTTGCCTCTTATAGGAATCGCAATAAGACTATCTTTCTCTATCAAAAAGTGGGGAATAAAAAAAATGTGAGACTATGACAAGGACAAACAATAACAGCGCTTTCTCTGCTACTCCTACTGAAAGATACATAAGACTATCCCGTTCGATCATTTCCCCCACCCCTCATGAACGATCCAGTTATACTAAATTCATGCCAAAGACTAAGCTTAGCCCTGCAAAGAGGGAATGCGGCCAGTGTCTTGGGAACAATGCCTCAGGCAACAATAGGGTTAGTTAACGATTACTTTGTAAGGGTTTTTTTAAAGTGTTTTTTTTTGTATGTATAGTGTTTTTGTGTTAGGGTTTAGTTCGTAGTATGTAAGGAGTTAATGTAATATGTAATTGGAAATGACTTGTAACTTGTAATAAAAGGTAGGCTACTTATATATAACCCCTCGGGCGACAAAGCATTTTTTTATTTTATTTAAAATAATTAGGTACGTTAGGTATAATATGTTGATAACGTTAGATGTTAGTCTCACTTAAAACTTTTAATTAAAGCAGACCCGTGACATCTGCCGTGACTTGGTCAAGGACACGCCTCACGTTGTACTACCTACGCGTTAAATCGTCGACCATAAGATAGATAAGATAGATAGATAGATAGATAAACTGTTTATTTGTTTGCCACAATACACACAAAATATTCAAATACAAAAATGACATAGGTACACAGAACAATCCAAAAAAAATAGAAATTACAACAACAAATAAGTCACACAGATTTTTACATAATAGAGAAAAAGGAAAAAATACATATAAATACTGTTGTATACAAATAAAAATCCTGAAAAATCCAAAACAAAAAGGTTCTGGCTCAGTATTACGCTTCACCCATTAGGAAAAGCACTGATTTTCTGCCAGGACCAGATCACGTCAACAAAAAACAGTGGAAAATAATGAAATATTCGAAAGTTAGTTAGTTAGTTAGTACGTTAGTACTTACCTAATTAATTATTAGTAAATAACTAGTGACACAGTTTAAACTATAGAGACATATAATGCTTGCACATAGTTGTGACATAGAAGTGTCAGTGTGGTTAGCATGTATCATGTATATTGTATGTAGTGTCAAATGTGATTTAGAGAAAATGTTTATTTTTAAGCAGGATTACTAAGACTAAATTTGGTAATCAGCAACCAGGTAACCGTGAGGAATTCCCAAACTGCTTCTCTCTCTCTTTTTTGAATTGAAATTTGAAACTACGCTTGGTTTTCCACGTATGGCATATTATATATATCACATGGACGCTGGATTCTAAAATAAAATAATAATAGTTATTTTTGCTATGAAGATTTAGTCCTGGCGGTTCACCCCGAAATTCAGTAAAATGCTGCAAGCTGTTAAAGCTATGAAAATCGGCACGATTGATCTTGTCCATACAAATCAATTTGACCCGAAGCACCAAAAAATAAAATAAAAAGGAGAGGAGTTATGACGTCAGAACCCTATCGTGTGTGGTATTATATGAAAGGGTATTCTGAGCCGGTTGTAAAAATATATCACTTCATTACATTTCAGTCACGTGTTTTAAGGCCGTTCCATCGGTTTGCCGCTGTCTTTGTCACATTTCGCAAGAAAGAACAGGAAAGAACATACGCGCCAAGTGACAATTTTGATCGAATTTAGTGGGTTTTTATTTATTTTATAAACGTTACCTTACAATATCGAAATTCTAAAGCTATGAAATTACTATTTATGTTAAGATTATTTTTCTTCTTTTTTTGTTTATAGTATCACATAATAAATAACCGAGTAAAGTAGGATTAAAAGTCCGAGTTAGAGGTTACTTTGGGAATTAATTGTATCGAGCGAAGTGTCATAGTTCGTGTATCGGAAGCTATGTTGTTAAAGATAATATAGTCAAGAACTATTGGCAGATCAGTGCGCTGTGGTTCGCGTACGCCGAGGATATGAAAGGAAGGTTACTTACATGTGTCTTCAATAAAATGCCAAAATCCAGCCAATGTTGTTTTATTATTGAATAAATAATAAACTTACAACATTGTGAGTCCAAGTTTGATAAAAGACTTAAAAGATTCCTTAAGATTAGTATTTAAAGTATATATCATAATTACGGAGCCATGTTCGCGTTGTAGAGATGTTTGACAGGAAGTGCCATAGATAGAGTAACGCACATAGATGCAGCAAACTTCAATTAGCTGTCATAGATTAAGTATATTAATAGAAGATCCAATGTGGGGTGTATACATGATATTCAATACTCCTCCTTACGCCTCACATTGGATTATATCAATCCTGAGATTGCAAACTGCAAATATGGCTCTACATAAACATACAAAACATGGGCAAGCAAGTATGGTAGAGCTTAAAATTAACATGATGCACAATGTCTCATAATAGCATGCTAGACATAAGTAGAACAAGAGATGATGCATAACTTAACATAACATTAAAAACATATTTTATCACAAGCTTAACACGGTTTAAGATTCAATGCCTTCACAAAGTTGTTATGTTTCTGACTACATAATGGCTTAGTTAGTACGTCTGCCACCATACGGTCAGTTTGCAAATACTTTACACTTAGGTATTTCCTTTGAACTAAATCTTTGACAAAATGGTATCTTAGGTCTATGTGTTTAGTTCTCTTATGGGAGTGATCTTTTATAAGAAGCAACTTTTGTGCACTTTGACTGTCGTTAAATACAATTACATTACAAGTTTTGTTTATAATTTCACAAATGAAATTTTTAACAAAGCAAATATCTTTGCAAACGTCAGCAATAGCGATATACTCTGATTCACAACTTGATAGAGCTATACAACGTTGCTTTCGGGCCTCCCAATTGATGACATTTTCGCCTAATTTTATGACAAACCCAGTGTAAGATCTACGGTCCGATATATCGTTTGCCCAGTCTGCGTCTGTGTAAGCATTAATATCAAAACTATTGCTTTTGGTAAAGCACAGTCCATAATTAACTGTACCAGCTAAATAACGCAGAACACGTTTTGCGGCGCGCCAGTGATTTTCATTAAAACAATTACTAAACATACCTAACTGGCTGCATGCAAATGATATATCAGGTCTTGTACAAACACTTAAATACATCAAACTGCCCAATAATTGCCTATATTTATATGCATCATCATTTAAACATGCTTTATCTGGCTTTTCAAATTTATTATTTACAGGCAGTGGTGTGGATACAGCCTTACAATTTATCATATTGTACTTAACTAATAAACGTCTTATGTATGCTGACTGATCTAATGTAGTTACGCCATTTTGCCTGTGAACATTCATTCCCAAACAATTCTGTAGTTTACCTAAATGGCGAACTTCGAAATTGTCTTGCAAGAGTTTTAAAACATTTTTAATACAATTGCTATGAAAGATGTAAAAATCATCAACATACAGAGCTATTATTACATATTCAGTCTCAGTTTTCTTAATGTAGATGCATGGCTCACATTTACTTTGAACATATCCATTGTGTGATAAAACTGAGTGTATTTTAGTATTCCACACTCTGCTAGCCTGCTTTAGCCCGTAAATACTCTTATTTAATAAACAAACTTTGTCATTTTGTTTAAAACCTGATGGTTGCTCCATGAAAATTTGTTCATTAAGTTCTCCGTTTAAAAATGCAGTAGTAACGTCTATATGATCAATTTCTAGTTCTAATTCAGTTGCAAGAGAAAATAAGATTCTCAAAGTGCTGTGCCTTACAACAGGTGAAAAAGTGTCAGTGTAGTCTATCCCCTCTTTCTGACTAAAGCCACGAGCAACCAGTCTTGCTTTAAATTTAGAATCTTTACCTGAATCATCTAGTTTCTTTTTAAATACCCATTTACATTTTACGATATTTTCATTTTTGGGCCGATCGACTAGCGTCCAAACATTATTCTTGATCATAGAGTTATACTCACATTGCATCGCCTCGAACCAACTATCCTTTTCTGGCGAGTTCACAGCTTCTTCATATGACGAGGGTTCATCTAATGAACCATCAGCCATCGTTGATAACATGGATAAATCGTAGTCGTCAAATCTGCCAGGAACAGTACCTCTCGTACTACGTACGGGGCGTGAGCTAAATGTGTCGGTAACAGCCGACGACATCGACTCCTTACCAGGTGAAGCAGACTCCGGCACAGAAGACACAGCGCCCAGCGGGTCACAAGCTCCATTACCTTTGTCATTACTATCAAGTGATGACGCAGGAAGCGAAGACTCAGAGCCCACCGGCACATAGTCTTCATCACGCGCGTCATCATCACCTTCATCGCCAGTACAATATCTTTCAGACAGCGGCGACCACGCAGGTGGCGTCGGTGACTCCGCATCTGAAATGTGACGAGGGCTAATTGAGCAAGATTTGTCAGATTTATCACGTTCATTATTAAAATTGGCTTCATTATTTAAATTCAATTCATTATTTAAAATTAATTCATCATTTAAAATACATTGACTAGATTCATTTGAATTTAAATTATTAACATTATTAAAATTGCCAATATCCATGTCAACATTATAAAAATAAAATTCATCTCCACAACTTGGCTTGCAACTGTCATATTTTCCAGGAAATTTATCCTCTAAAAAGTTTACTGTCCTTGCAAGAATTACGTTACGAGGATTGGCAGGATCACTCAAACGATAACCTTTGCAGTTTTCACCATAACCCACAAATATGTAAGCTTTCGCTTTCGGATCAAGCTTACGACGTTTTTGACTAGGAATCAAAGAATAAGCAAGGCATCCAAAGACGCGTAAATGGCTAACATCTACATCAGACTCAGACCATAAGCGTTCAGGAATGTCACCCGACAAAGCTCTGGTAGGAGACCTATTTTTTAAATAAATCGCGCACATTACGCTCTCTCCCCAGTAGCGATTACAAAGGCCGGATTCATGTAACATTGCTCTTGCTTTGTCAAAAATCGTTTTACCTGCACGTTCCGCAACACCATTCTGTTGGGGCGAATAAGGTACAGTGGTCTGGTGAATAATACCGTGCTGCTGAAGATAATTACTGAGTCTATGATTAACATACTCTGTACCATTATCTGTGCGAAGCACTTTAATTGGCAAATCCTTCTGTTTCTCAACTAGGCTTTTGAAATTAATAAAATGGGAACTCACCTCAGATTTATTTTTCATCAGGTAGCCCCATGTCTTTCGGGTATAGTCGTCAGTGAAGGTCAGCAAGTAGCGTGCGTTGCCCCATGAGCGTACTTGCATCGGGCCAATGACGTCGGAGTGTATAAGCTGGTTTGGGACAGTAGCACGACTAGTGCTGACTGGAAAAGGTGCCTTAGGCATTTTTCCAGACAAGCACGACACGCAGCTACCACTCATGTCTTTTTCCTGAAAACGAAAATTCATGCAGTGTTTCCCATCACCCAGCGTACGCATACCTTCTTCCGACAAATGTCCAAAACGGGAATGCCATCTGCCCATAGACACATCTGACGCAGCATGAGCCTTCTCTGTCCCTTGCCTGTGCATGGGCTTGAGAGACTCCTCCTCGAAGACAGGCCGCCCTTGCACCTTCACTTTATACAACCCTTTCTCTTTCCTAGCAGTCAAAACTTGGTTGCCTGTGATTTTACAATCTTTATATATTCGACAGTTATCCTTAGTAAAAATGACAGTATATCCCCTATCGGCAATACGTCCCACTGACAATAAATTATTGGTAAGGTCTGGCACATGGAGAACATTATTTAGGCTTATGTTAGAACATATAGGAACCCTACCGGTATCATTACTACACAGTTTATGACCATTAGCAATAAAAACAACAGAATTTTTACCTTGGGTTTCACTAAAAAGGTCCTTATTAGAACACATATGGGATGTCGAGCCTGAATCCACTATAAAATCTTGAGCATCTTCACTGCAGGCCGCATTCGCTGATGCATACATGGAGTGAGTATGCGGATCCTTCTGCTCCTCCCTTTTCTTTTTGAAACACCGTTTTACTGTATGTCCATTCCTCTTACAAAAGCTGCAGTATAAGGGACTCTTCTTCTTAACATGTAAAGCTGTAGCGTTCTCCTCTCCATTGCGCCTATGCTCCTCCTGAAGCAGGCGCGTCCGGACCACTTCACTACTTAATTTGCTTGTCAAGCAGGCAGTCTCCAGACCAGAAACAAGATTGTCAAATTCCTGGGGCAGGCCGGAAAGCAATATCTCAGCTACTTCATCGTCCTCGATAGTTTTGTCGATGTCTGCCAGTTGCTGCACCAACCGCATAACCGCCTCGATATAATCCGACATCCCACTATATTGCTTGTATTCAATCTTGTGTAATTGCCGGAGAAGTAGCACTTTCCTGTAAAGACCCTTCGGCTCGAATGTATCTGCTAGCTTCTTCCAAGCGTCTTTTGCGGTCTTCGCTTCACGCACATATTGGTATAAATTAGGCTTAATCGCTAGACAGATACGGGCCAAGGCACGGGCTTCATTGGTTGCATCGGTGTTGGTACCTTCGACACAAGTCCACAATCCGTCAAGGGTCAGTACCATTTGCATGGCAAATTTCCAATTTACGTATGTATTGATGCCATCCAACTTCTCGATGGGGATTTCCGTATGCTTTGAAGACATCTTTTAAGTTATGGCTGGATTCGGATGAAGATGTAACAGATTGCACGAGGGGATAAGTGCAAATCTGTCTGATCCACATGTAACCTCAAAACGTATGTATCTTGCACCTTCTTGGTGTATATTTTTGCAGATACAATCTCACGGCGTTATATCTGGGCCCATAACCTATTGGCAGATCAGTGCGCTGTGGTTCGCGTACGCCGAGGATATGAAAGGAAGGTTACTTACATGTGTCTTCAATAAAATGCCAAAATCCAGCCAATGTTGTTTTATTATTGAATAAATAATAAACTTACAACATTGTGAGTCCAAGTTTGATAAAAGACTTAAAAGATTCCTTAAGATTAGTATTTAAAGTATATATCATAATTACGGAGCCATGTTCGCGTTGTAGAGATGTTTGACAGGAAGTGCCATAGATAGAGTAACGCACATAGATGCAGCAAACTTCAATTAGCTGTCATAGATTAAGTATATTAATAGAAGATCCAATGTGGGGTGTATACATGATATTCAATAAGAACTACATATATTTTTTCCACGTCTACGAATATCAACGCCTCTTAGAAAAATATGATCATATAAGGAGATTTTTTGCTTTCTGGCTCAGGGAACCGCCTTAAATTAAAATTATTTTCAAAACATACCAAGTTGAAAATAATCCTTCAGGTACCATACCGTTGAATGATTTTTTATAAAATATACCACAAATAATACATAAATAATAAATGAAATCTAGGGGTGGCCCTTTTCACCCCCTTAAGGGGTGAGTTTTGGAACAAAAAAAGTATCCTATGTCCTTCCCCGGGACTTGCCCGGGACTCAAACTACCCCTATACCAAATTTCAACTAAATCGGTTCAGCTGTTTAAACGTGAAGAGGTAACAGACAGACAGACAGAACAAAGATAAATATAACTCCGTAATAGATGGATACAGTCTAAGGAAAAGACGTGCCTCGAAAATCACGAAAATTTGATTCTCGATCAGAGGGCGCCACTAGTTTTGGCCTACTCTCGTATAGAGGGCGTTGACGGTTTCGTTTGTTATTTATAATTTTAACGCATATCAGTGAAAGAACATGGGTCAAAATCATATAAAAATAATTAATGCAAATAAAAAAATCATTTATCCATATTTAAATACATTTCAAATACAACGTATTTTTATAAATCTTCATTTTTAGTTTTAAAGTATGTCGATAGATGGCAGTGAATTTACTGTGGTTACAAAATTTACTATGACAGTACCGCTCTATGACAGAAAGACTTTCGCATTTATAATATTAAGTATGGATTTCCCATCGTGTAGCGAGTAGATTTCATTTATTGTTTATTTTGAATCTAAAATTAAATTAATATTTATCGGTTATTCATAAAACGAAATCAAAGACCAGCCACTGTTTGTTTTAAGCTGGTATCATTATTTCTACGTTTGACATTTGTGGTTGTCATTTTAGTCTACGGAATTAATAAATAGACTATTGTTTCCTTATATCAAGAATGGACGCTTTAGCACGAGGAAATTCGTACATTTACCCGCCTGTTCCTATCTCTATCGCACGCGCACAATTATGTTGCTATCACGCCCGCACAGTGTCATTGACCGCCGACATCATGGGCAACTAGTTAATAATCTCTGGGCGGGACAGCAATACATATAATGGGGTTGGCAACTGTCAAAGGTTTGCATAGATGGCGCCATCATAGCTTGCCCCTTTTTCTATGAGATTTGGCTTAAAGGGCTGGCATCCAGGGTATTAAAAAAACAAAAAAATTGACGCAATTCTAGGGATTGACAGGGCAAGCTATGCTGGCGCCATCTGCTAAATATTTCGACCGGCCAACCCCATTTTCACAAACATGCTCGGAAATGGTCGCATTTTGTTTGTAAATCGAAAACGCAGTGCCTAATTTTGATCCCAGCGACAGCAACGTGAAACTGTAATTAGTGTGATTCATTTTCACGTGGAGGGGGCTTTTGGGACGATAACCCTTCACGCCTACATTTTTTAAATTTGCCTCTTTTTGTCTACTGACGGAAATGGCTTGACAGACTATACCACTGGGATTTTAGTACCCAAAGGGTAAAAACGGGACCCTATTACTAAGACTCCGCTGTCCGTCTGTCCGTCTGTCCTTCTGTCTGTCTGTCTGTCTGTCTGTCTGTCTGTCTGTCTGTCACCAGGCTGTATCTCATGAACCGTGATAGCTAGACAGTTGAAATTTTCACAGATGATGTATTTCTGTTGCCGCTATAACAACAAATACTAAAAACAGAATAATATAAATATTTAAATGGGGCTCCCATACAACAAACGTGATTTTTTTGCTGTTTTTTCCCGTAATGGTACGGAACCCTTCGTGCGCGAGTCCGACTCGCACTTGGCCGGTTTTTTCCTTAGTTAAGCCCGCTCCAGATTACGCGGCGCGAAACTGCGAACGCGAGTGTGGACTCGATTTCGCTAATTAGCGAACTCATGGAGTCCCACACTCGCGTTCGCGGCTTCGCGCCGCGTAGTCTGGAGTGAGCTTAAAGGGCCCTCTACACTCGCGTTCGCGGCTTCGCGCCGTGATTCGCGCATGAGTGTGGAGGGCCCTTCAGCTTTTAATGGCTATAGCGTAACACACCATCGCACCGCACCAAGGTCATTGTGCAATGGTGTGTTATGTCTTTTAGAGAGTCTGGCTAATGAAAGTTGAACCTGAAAAACCGCGACAATTTCAAAAAATCTTTAGCAGGCGGTTCTTTGATTACAAGGATTGGATAATTTTAATACTTTTTATGATTTCTAGAATATGAAAATTATAAAAAGTATAAAAGTTGTGCAATCCTTATAATCAGTCGCCTGCTAAAGATTTTTTGAAATTGCCGCGGTTTTTCAGGTTTAACTTTCATTAGCCAGACTCGATTAATTTTTAGCAAATTTGTTGCAAGGTCTATGGAGCCCTTAAAAGGTCTTCAAGGCACAGATCAAATAAAGTTTAAACATATAGTTTGTCAAACCAAATTGTCAGTAAATAAGAACAAAAAAAACTATACTCATCCTTTTCTTTTGGGTCCTACAAACTATAGCTTGTCAAAGGACTGGCTCATTTCAAACATAGACAGAAAATCATACTATCTTTGTCTTACACTAGTACTAGCACCCAAAAGAAAAGGATGAGTATAGTTTTTTGTTGTTATTTACTGACAATTTGGTTTGACCAACTATATATTTTGTTCCGGTTCTGTGAATGAAATACACGTATTGCCAACATCAAAAATGAAAATAACTATCCACAATAACTTGGCGCCCATTTTGCGCCGATTGAGCTTTGTTGTTTTGGATATAATCTGTTCTGTGGATCTGTGGCAAAGTTTTTACCGGTGACCGCTTTTTGTCTTTTAAAATATTTTCAATGCCTTGAGGCTAAACTAAACTTTTCCTATTTAGTATAAGTGCTAAGTTACAATAGGGACTGGGCTTCAACGTATTTTTTTAGAATGGGTGAAGAAAGCCAGGCGACACAAACCCAAACCCAGAATTCGCAGATAGAATGGAGTCAACCTACCACTCCAAGTTGCATACCGACAATATGGGGTAGACTTTATTCGACGAAACTTTCCTTGAAAGGCAAACTGTGCTGGAAAGCTTCTAGTTACCCCGAATACTATGGTAAGTGACCAATTACCATATTGATAACCAATAAATACTTACCAACTTGACCTTGTTGATTTTGTTATATTTACTTCATGGGTTTTTACTGTTGAGTGATAATAAAACAAAATATCCTTTCATTTCTATTACTTTGTCATTAAGAAAATCTTAAATTGTACAGATCTCATACAGCCAGAGTTCAGCCTTGGAAGGGCTCTTTCATGCACATTTGCTATGAAGAAAGATATAATTAAGGAAGATATCATAAAAAATATTAGCAAGCAGCATTTTATTATAAAACGTGACATGACGTAAGTAATGCTTAATTAATAATTTTATCCTGGGTGTTTTTATAACAATTACAATTATCCTATCAATATTCTTATGATTTTTATCTCCAGGGAGGCCCTTAGCCCTGCTATTATAACAGACCTGTCCTACAATGGCACTTTTGTAAATGGTGAAAAGATTGGCAAAGGCAATAGCAGAGTCCTAGATGACAATGATGAAATATCTGTGACCCATCCTGCTGTAAAAAGTACGCATTTTTTATTTTATTTTATTGCTAAAAGCATGATTTGTCCAGGAAAGATTATAAGAGTTGATGCTTTCACTCCCACTCACACACCTGCCGCAGGGGCAATATTGTATGGCAGCCGAAATTGCTCCGACCGCCGTGCAACTGGTATTGCCCCTGCGGCAGGTATGTGAGTGGCTGGCTTTAGTACTAATTATATTAATAATTATGGACAATGTGTGCTGTTCATCTGCCTACCGGAAACAGTATTTAACTGAGGTTCTCTATCTTCCAAGGTTTACTATACAGTATAGGGATTTATAGTAAGCATTGTAATGTTTTTAACACATTCATTGCTGCCCAGCCAAATAAGACATCTGTGCCAGGCCGCAAAAATTTAGTCATATGTGGTATTTTCTATAAAAAGGGACCTTATTGTTGATGGCGCTTACGCCATTATAAACGATGCTCCGACATAAATAGAATACCGCGCGACGCTGTGTGGCGTAAGCGCCATCGACAATAAATTAAATAATAATAATAATAAAAATATTTATTTCCAGTTAATGTTACAACAATAGGATAATCTTTTACAGCAAAGGTTTAAAATCTAAATGTTAAAGCCTAAGATTAACGGTGGTCTCCACACTAGGCAATGCCTGTATCGCGGTTACCAGTTTAAAGATATGTACTTAAATATATCAATTTTGACATAAAACTTTTTTTTTAATACATATATTGCCAATTACACTATGTATCTATTTATTTAAATTACGTAAGCAAAAAGGTGCACAAGTTAATAGCAGGTAAGTATTTTAAAATTTAATCTAGATGTAAACACAAAGGTTAGTTTGTGTGTGCATGTATGTGTGTGTATGTGAATGATGTGTGTGTGTGTGCGCACGCATTAAATCATAGCAAGCAAATGTAGCCTTACGAGTGAATTTGTTCTCTTGGGATCAGATACCAACCGAAGTTACTATCTACTACTATTACCTTACAACTTTTAAAATTTCTTTACATTTGTCATAACTCCAGGATACCAGAAGAGCCTGGATTTGCATTTTGGCTTGACTTAACTGACAATCTTTAATATTAATAAGGTCCCTTTTTATAGAAAATACCACATATAAAGCTGTAGTTCAACAATCCCGACTATCTGGACATCCAGCCTGGGAACGAAATCATAAAATGCCCCATAGTCGGGTTTTCGGCACTGATTGTCTTAAAGGAGTTTGCTACACACTTGTGACATCCCTGGAGTTGTAAGCCAACAAATGTCTGACCAACCCTGTTGACTGTAGTACAAATCTACCATGCTATCTCCAGACAGGTTTTCTGAGCCAACCTGTACCAAATTTTTATTTTTATTTTCAGTTTTTATTTTCAAAGACTTATTAAACGAACAGGATAAAGTGCCTACAGAAATTTCGCAGAAATACTATATCTCAAGAATTCTTGGCCAAGGAGCTTGTGGGCTAGTCAAGTTAGTGTATGACAAGGTAGGGATGGCAATAAGGATATGTTTTGATGCCGGTCTGGCCTAGTGGGTAGTGACCCTGCCTATGAAGCTGACGGTCCTGGGTTCAAATCCCAGTAAGGGCATTTATTTGTGTGATGAGCAGATATTTGTTCATGAGTCTATGTATTTAAGTATTTGTATATTATATATATCGTTGTCTGAGTACCTACCCACAACACAAGCCCACTTGAGCTTACTGTGGGACTTAGTCAATTTATGTAAGAATGTCCCTATAAAATTAATTTATTTGTTTAATGTGGCTTTACAATGACTACTACTTAACTATTTCCTTTGTATTTATTTTTCAGACAAAATGCACAAAGCATGCTATGAAAATCATCAAAAAAAGCAGAATGACTAATGGACAAGTTAATAGTCTGAATAACCCGGAGAAAATCCGGAATGAAATAAATATTATGACTGCCCTGAGGCATGTAAGTATGAACTGTATTTTAAATTATATTGTAAACCAGCTGCCCACGATTTTGCGTGGAATGATGTTTATTGATAACTACCCTATATCCTTTTCCGGGCCTCAAACTATCTCCATACCAAATTTCGTCATAATTGGTTCAGCATGAAGTTTAAGAGGTAACCAACAAGAGTTACTTTTGCATTTATAATATTAGTGGATTTTTCATACTACCCAAATAAGGGTTTGGGATTGGGACTTCAATATTATTAAAATATAATAAAAATAACTTTTATCATATTGCTCACACTTTGAAATAACCAAGTATGGTAAAGTGAAGGGTAAAGAAAGTACAATAATTGTAAGTACCTATAGAAATAAGTTTCAACTGTTACATCATTTATTATGTTAATACGATAATATATACAGGGAAGCGTCATGGGATGTGTGCTATTTTTAGTGTACATTAATGACCTCCCTAAAATTACCAGCCAAAAGTGTGTACTATTCGCTGATGACATCTCGCTGCTGTTTAGCCATCCCAAAAACTCAAGCAATTTCACCATCATTAAAGAAACATTTAGTAGATTTTCTGAATGGCTACAAGACCATAACCTAGTACTAAATACAAATAAAACACACATAATACAATTTCGGCCACACCAAAAAAATTCTATCGACTTAAAACCACTTCTAGAGGAACTCAAAATCAACGAAACGACCGACGCCACCCTACTCGGATTGACAATCGACTCACACCTCGACTGGAAAAAACACGCAGCCAAAGTCAAAGCTAAACTATCCTCTTTCCTCTTTGCATTAAGTATATTAAAGGCCAACACTCATACGGAATGCGCTCTCTCTGCATATCACGCACATGCTCAAGCTTGGTTACGCTACGGTGTCATGCTATGGGGAAATAGCACCGAGGCATATGACATATTTTTAAAACAGAAAAAATGTATCCGCATACTTGCAAATATACCGCAACTCGTAAGCTGCAAACCATACTTTATAAACTTCAAAATTCTAACTTTACCCTCTTTATATATCTTGGAAATAGCCACTTTTGTCAGAAACAACCTTCATTTGTTTAAATTCTATAATAGCGTAGGAACGATAAACTCATCCCGCCAGAACCGATACTTAACATTTACAAAAAGGGCCCATATTACAGCTCAATAATAATATACAACCAAATACCAATAAATATAAGAAATACCACAACTAACAACATTTTTACAACAAAATTAAAAGCGCTTTTAATTCAGAAAGCCTACTACTCTGTTGCAGAGTTCCTGGAAGACCAGCATGTATAAAGACAAAATTGCCCTCCACGCCATTGTATTAGTTTTAAGAACTAGCTTTCAAAACTATTTTTAAGAATATATGTGCTATACCCTGTCAGGGTCCATGTGAAACTTTATCACCTGTAACAACATATGTACCATGGTTTGCAATAAACATTTATGATTTATGATTTAATTTATATCAACGATCTTAGCACCTTGCCAAGTTGTCATTCTTTCCATACTTTCTTTGTAGTTTATTGTACACTGTTACTTACATTGTTGTATGTGCATTGTGTTTTATTTTGTTTTCAGCCATGTATTATATCTACGGAAGCAGTTTATGACTCGCGTGAAGCCGTGTACATCATCCTGGAGCTCATGCAAGGTGGTGAACTGTTCGACAGGATCACTAAACATGGACGTCTGACAGAAAAACTGACTCGCTTCCTGTTCAGGCAGATGGTGCTGGCTGTCAAGTATCTTCACTCTCAGGGCATCACTCACAGAGACCTTAAAGTATATATTTGTTTAACTATAGCATATTACAAAAATAGTAAATCAAACAAAGTGAACACTGTCTCCACAATGTTCTACCCAAAGGATAAAAACGGGACCCTATTACTAAGACTCCTCTGTCTGTCTGTCTGTCACCAAGTTGAAATTTTCACAGATGATGTATGTCTGTTGTCGCTATAACAACAATACTAAAAAGCATGTATGTACATATAGCTCTATGGGTAATAGTTAAGTTAAATATAGGTATTGAATATTTGTATGCCAGACTATGGTAAAATAAGGAATGATAATGAAAATTTTGTATACCACCTGTTTTGTACCCTTATTTATACAAATAAATATATTTGATTTGATTGATTGAAAGAACGGAACCCTCGGTGGGCGAGTCCAACTCGCACTTGTCCAGTTTTTTATTTTATCAATTTACTCAATATCTCTAAGATCTTGCTTATTTATAAATTATACCGGCATCTACAAGTTAACTATATTTTATGAATTGGCAGTCTGTATTTTTTACTCAACTTTGTTTTCAGCCTGAGAATGTGCTATTAGAGAGCAAAGATGACGAGACACTGGTGAAAATCAGCGATTTTGGCCTGAGCAAGTTTGTTGGCGAGGATAGCTTCATGAAGACCATGTGCGGGACGCCACTTTATTTGGCTCCAGAAGTATTAAAGGCGAACGGAAAAGGATATGGGCCTGAGGTTGATGTTTGGAGTCTGGGTGTCATTTTTTTCGTTTGGTAAATAACTGTAAATTACTTTAAAAGCCAAAACATGAATTCTCGTGTTCATAACATGAAGCAAGAAATAGTAATAATTAGTCTTCCGTGCAAAACTTTGTTTTGACAAACGGAACACTTATTTTATTACGATATCATTAATGACGACGCATTTTTTAACTATAGTTGACAATAATGTATTTATCGTTCTTATTTTTCAGCCTGGCAGGCTACTTGCCTTTTTCGGCGGACTATTCGGACATGTCTCTTCGAGACCAGATAGTAACGGGCCGATTTCGCTTCTCCGCGCCCCACTGGGAAGGCATTAGTCTCCGGGCCAAACAACTTATGAAGAAAATGCTGACTGTGCCAGTTGAAAGGAGAATAACACTTGACCAAATTCTGAGGCACAGTTGGATGCAGGTAAAACTTTTTTAAATCAATTGGTCTAAATATTGACAAATAAAATACCATGATTAATCCTATTTAGTACAAATATGAAAGTATTTTTAATGTTCCCAAAAGTTAGCTTATAACATTAATTACTATTAGTTATATGTATATCGAAAGCCTCTTATTTAAAAAACCGAACAAAGAAGTTTAAATCAGCATAGTGCACCATAACTGGAAAAGCTCATTTAGTCCCTATTTGTTCACAGGATGTTGATGTTATAAATAGAGTTGACAGGCTACTGATTCAATCTGTTCAAGTGAGTCAATTCAGCCAGCTTTCAGTCTCCTCGATGAACTCCGACGAAGAGAACAACAGTAACGCAGACAACGTAACTGTCATAAGGCTAGTGGCTAAAGGAAAGCGCGGTCTGAGCGACAGTTTCAGCAGTTCATGTGAACCTATCCCGAAGAAACTGAGAATAGCGCTGTCATCCATGGATGAAGACACTAGCTCAGCTAATAGCTTGAGCAGCCCATGAACCTCGAAATGTCTGATAGTATGTAAGTTTCACCAGTCACACTGTGCTCTCTTGTTAGGGGACATGTCCGTACTACGTGACCCATTTTTTACAAAAAAAAATCTCCCTTCCCCTCAGTGACCGACTCGTCCCACTTTTTTTCACGTAGTAACTAACTCAAACGTATGACTTTAAAATATATCTTTGCAAACAGAAAGTTATAGAAAAAAAATGCGTCGTGTTCCCTTACCAGACTGCAATGATGATTATTGTGATTATTATTATTTTATTTGTGATGTGTCTACCTCGTGAATTATTATAATTACCTTTATAATTGTTTGAAAATGTTTTAATTACATGTTGTATTGAATTGGGGCCTTTGAGTTTTATGACGATTATTTTACTAATTGTTAATACCATTGCAAGCAAGTGTGAAATATCTATGCAACTGCAAGAAAATACAGCAAAGGCCCTTAAATCTGTTTTTATATTTGTTGATATGATTGATTCTTATCGAATTAATATGCTTAAAAGTGATTTTTGTGCTTTGTGTATCAATAACAAGCAACATTGTTATTGTTGTCTAAATGTTTTATTGTTGTTTTAGTAAGTGTTTCATTACAAAGTGTTCATTGTGATGTTTCAAAAGAAATCCACATACACTGGGTGTACAGTAATAGAATTGATGACAAATTTTGATTAATGATATCAATCGATCAGGTTTATTTTTAGGATCAAATGTCTATATGGGACCCCATTCATTAAATTAAAGCAAAACAAAAGTCAGAAATGATAGTCAAAGTCCGACAGTCGTACTTCACTCGCGAAACGCTCCTAACAAAACGAAAAATGAACGTGACGTCAAGGTCACTGAGAGCCCATCTTGAATGTATGGACAAAACATGAAAATTGCATTTTTGTCCGTGAAATATTGCGTTTATGTATATAGTTGCTATACAATTTTTTTTTGGATAAAATGTAAGGAATCGAATGGTACCCTCACTTTTTACTTTGTGTGGAAGTTAAAAAATTACTTAAATTTTGAGTCCTGTATTTTTATATTATTTCCATATATTATTTTAATATCTACATCATTGTGATAAGTTGCTCATTGGCTATCTATGTTACTAGATTTTCTTATAAAACTCAACATGTGTCATAATCCCTATTAATGGATAACCTAACCACCAACAGAGCACCTTAGGCTGGTCCATAAAACGAACTTATATTAGGTTTAGTAAAAGTTTCATGGTTTTCGAGATACTTAATCGAACTTTTCTTTCTTTTTTAATAGCTAGCACCATACTTCGCTTTAATCACTATCTAAGCAATATCTTTATTTGTAAAGAAAAAAGAAATAAAAGTTCGATTATCTCGAAAACCATGAAACTTTTACTGTCCATTTTCTGGACCAGCCTAAGGTCTGTCGGTGGTGAGAAGGTTATCCATTAATTACTGGACACCCAGTACCTATATTTTTTTCGCGCTTTAAGGGATTATTCCCACCTGTCACTACTATTTTATTTATAGATCCTGGTAAGGGTTGGGATTTTTTTTCCCAGTAGCTACCACTGGCAACAGATGACTTATTCGGGTTTTAAGACCCGAGAATATGTCGTGCATCTCAATGTATACTTTGTATTAGGTGTATAATAACTATTTGATTTTAATACGTGAATGACGCCAGATGGAAATGACGGCGAAATGATTCCGCCTTTAAACCACCGACATTGTGCCATTTTATTATCATGTTACATGTTAAAATAATTAGTGAGTGCCGTCAAATGCGGTGACTAATGAAAACGGAGCTACTTTGATAATTAGTTAGTTTTTATTTTTTTGTTGCGTAGTTACATAATTAGGCAAACATAACGATATATAGCGTGAAAGTTGTTTACGACAGTCGTCATTAGTCATCTCATTATACGATGACTTTCCTGCTTTATTCCAATTAAAATGCGATTATAAAAAATAAATTATTTTTATTTTCTTCATTCCGCAAATTTACGATATTCACAAAATACGATTTCAGTATTACATAGTAGCTATTACCTATGTAATTTAGACATTACGATAAATTAGTTCAATACATTTCAGTCTTGCCATTCAATACAGTTTAACCTCGATCTAGTTGATTCCCACGATCTATCAATAAATTATAAGTAAAACAATAATCACACCCACGGGCAATAGATAAGCCTACAGATTTAATTAATTAAATGAGCCGATCGTAGGTAAAATTGAATACCATTTAACGTTTAAAATGTTATGAGTGTAAAAAATATATAATTATTAAAATTGTCTCATTCCAAATAAATTAGGAACATAATAATTGCAAATTTAACATTGACAATATGGAATAATCAAACTTATTAAATTAAAAAAAGAGTAACAAATGAGGTAATTATGTACCACGGCAACATCATGAAAATGCCAATCATAAAATGAAATGGTCTTCAATTGCTTGAGAATCAATATATTTCATTGAATATGTTGATTCTAATATTCTATCTCTTACATCCAGTCCCTCTTTTGCAACCAGCATGATTAAAATGCGCATTATAAATAGATCACTATCTAGAGTTGATCTTGTGATGCCTATTTGAACCTACATAATTATATATTACAATATCTCACACTAATCACACCACCGTATTTTGCCTATTCAAAATACCAAACAAATCAGTCTTTACAACGGCGAAATCAAACTGATTTCAAGCGCCTCAGTGAGTGGTGCACGACTCTGCTCACAATCAGTACGAGTACACTCACAGATCTAATTCAATGTCTTAAGGTCACTTAGGAATTAAACTATTCGCCTGCCGCGTGTTCTTGGGCATTGCTATGTGAGGGCTCCGCGCTTTGGGCTTCTGCTTCTGCAAAAAGAAATACACTTTTGAAATATACAATCCTTACAGAAAAAAATATTTCCTTTAAAAAATGTTATTATATGTATAAATAAAGAAGTCTGCTGAGCCATCCCCGATTTAGTTGGAAACATTACGTTAGTTATTTTTCATCACACTCAGTAAATGCGGAATTGCACGCAGGCTTAGCGGGAACTATAGAAAAAGCGTTTTCCCTTGGTAGTTATGAAGTTTCTAGTATTATAATTAACAGTTTTTTGTCTTTAAACTTCATTTTTGTATCGCAAGTGTGATGAAAAACATTGTGTGTAACTCAGGGCGTAGTAATATTGCAAACTCGAGTCCATAAATCGCTCCGGCAAGCCGTCGCGATTAAACTAGATACTCTCGTTTGCAATATTTAACTTACGCCCCATGTTGCACAATGTACTATTATTATAAGAAAGTACGAGTATTAGGTATATTAAAGGAATAGTCACAAAGAGACATAACACTAACACAGCGAACTCGTGCACAGAAAGCGGTCTAATGAGTTGATCAACTCACCTACGCTATACTATTTTTGAAGCAACTGAAACAATGTGAAAGATAGATTCACAACAAAACGTAAAACAAACAAAAGTTACATAACACCAAAAGTCAACGATAAATCATTATTTTTGTTAGTCTTGTTTTGTCTCAATGCGACTAAGAACCGCTACTTTCTTGAAAGGCTGAAATAAATAGCAAAAAACTCGCCCACCGAGGGTTTCGTACTTTTTAGTATTTGTTATTATAGCGGCAACAGAAATACATACATCATCTGTGAAAATTTTAACAGTCTAGCTATCACGGTTCATGAAATAAAACGGACAGTGGAGTCTTAGTAATAGGGTCACATCTTTACCCTTTGGGTACTGAACCCTAAAATCTAAGTAATGTTTTTAGCCAGTCTTGTCTTAATGCGGTTAGGGAAGTTACACTTGAGTCGCGAACATAGAAATTATTTAAAAAAAAACAAGCGTCAATGACTACTTCATACTGCAAACTACGTTTCAAAATCAAACAAAATGCATATATATGAATTCTTCACTTACCAGCTATCGCTCTGTCGACTTTTAACTTGTCCCTGACGATGTAAATGGACGTCAGCAAGAAAAATACTCCTCCGATAACTTCCACGAAACACGTAACGAACAGCGCGTACTGCAACGCTCTGAACTGCACGCTAGTGCTCGGTGACTCTTGTGGCATTGTGCCTAATGATTTTTTCAATGATTCCGATATCTGAAATAAAATAAAATGGCGTTTAGTCATCATACTGATCCGCTTAGGTATATGTACATGAATATATTTCATTACTGTGAACTATTTAGTACGAACTACTTAAGATCTACAATCATGAATTAAGTACTAATCTCAATAAACTATCATAATATAATGTAGCAAACCATTTTATTGCTCTGATGCGATCCAGACATTTGACACCACAATACACTTACTTAAGTAAAAAAAAACCGTGGGATTGTTCAACAGATTTATGTGTAGGTATTCACTCGATACAAGTTTTGAAAAAGAAATAAAACTATGAAATCGAATTATATCGCGTATATTGAATTTATAATACATCCCGACTATTCCCGACGTTTCGAACGCTTTACAGCGTTCATGGTCAACGGGTGATATCATAGTTTTGTTTCATAAGTAACTATTGCGGTAACCGAAGACAATATTTTGAAAAAAAAAAGAATTTAAATCAGGCTGCATTTTCCGTAAATTCGGCAAAAACTGTCTTCCTGGAAACCGTTTTTGCAGTTAATAATAATATTTTGACCGTTAGGAAGACTTACCACTCCAACTAAATAAGGACTGCCCGCATCCCCAAACATGTGTGATATCAGGATCTGGAACGCTTCAGCAGTAGACCGCCGTGGAGGCACCACGACATACTGAAAACATAATGTAACGGTCAGTTCCGGACATAATTTAACCTTTTGGACGCCAATGACCGATATATACGCACCGTAGGTTCAACGCCAAAGACCGATTAATCGGTCATAGACCACAGAGCAACATAAGTCTACGTGCATATGCATTAAAGTTCAATTTAAGTTTTGACACTTCGGTGACGTGGCGTCTGGATAACAGCTTTTGTGTTTGACACGGCGTCGAAAAGGTTAAAAAAACCGGCCAAGTGCAAGTCGGACTCGCGCACCGTACTTTTTCGTATTTGTTGTTATAGCGGCAATAAAAATGTCTCATCTGTGAAAATTTCAAATGTCTAGCTATCACGGTTCATGAGATACAGCCTGGTGACAGACAGACAAACGGACAGCGGAGTCTTAGTAATAGGGTCCCGTTTTTAACCTTTGGGTACGGAACCCTAAAAATGAGACGTATAACTACTAAACTAAACTAGTTTACTATAACAAAGCATACCTACAACGCCAAAACAATTACATAATTAGTAGTTCATGCATAAGATTTTCTGATCTGATGTAAAAAGAGGGGTAATTTTATTTATATTGAGATCAATCTTTATATAGGTATACTCCAATATACCAAAGATAGATATAACTCCGTAATAGATGGATACAGTCTAAGGAAAAAACGTGCCTCGAAAATCAAGAAAATTTGATTCTCGTTCAGAGGGCGCTACTAGCTTTGGCCTAATGTCGTATAGATGGCGTTAACGGTTTTAATTTTAACGCATATCAGTGAAAGAACATGGGTCAAAATCATAAAAATAATTAATGCAAATAAAAAAAATCATTTATCCATATTTAAATACATTTTATCGTATTTTTATAAATCTTCATTTTTAGTTTTAAAGTGTGTCGACAAATGGCAGTGAATTTACTGGGGTTACAAAATTTACTATGACAGTACCGCTCTAGTATAAGTTACTCTATGAATATACTGTGAACAAATTAAATTACTTTCTATGAAAATATTTTAATTAGTGTTTTTTCAAGTAGACACATTACAATTTGAACTATAAACCGAACTGGAGGCTTTGGTCATTTTTTCCTTCGTATGACATTCATTTCGGTTTTCAATCATTATAATATGTTATAAAACCTCTCATCTGTGTATAATAAGATTGATAAGGATTCCTGACCAACTTTCTCGAGAACGATTTTTTCTGCTCTATATGGCATGATCGTGGTTTGATGTGAACCTAAGATTTTTAACCACCACACATACGAAAAGGTTAAAAAATTGTTTGACGAAAACGTTTTCTTTATGTGTGGCTAATAATAATTTGCATGTGTCGCTTAACTTCAAATTCGGGTAAATCCATTCGACCCTCTCAGCAAATATCTACCCTATTACTTTTTCTTAATACCAAAATCGCATAATCTGACAGATGGATTTACCCGAGTTTGAAGTAGACTCATATAATATATTATTAATTGTATCGCTAATTCTATTCACACGCTTTGATAACAGCGCCATCTATGTAACATGGTCAATATTACTAATATCAAACATGCAAGACGCAAGCAAGTTGCGTATGTAGTACCAGCATTCGCCAATAGATGTCACTATTTTTGAATAAAATGAAATCAGTCCACTCAGCAGCTGTTGTCAGTTATAGAAAAATATTCCAATGAATATAACTATCTAAATGATTAGTATTGATATCTATCACTAAATCGTCACAACCGGGCAACAGTGGGCCGGTACGGCTTTTAATGAGTGTCTGGAGTGACTGATTCAATTTTACGCATGCAACCCAAAGCAAATAAACTACAAGTATCCATATAGAAACCCGATACACTACACATATTTACTTCATGCACCCATTTACCACGATTACAACTATACGACTACACTACAAAATCATAAGAACCAAAATGTAATTAATAAGCATCAAAATCTAGCCTTTATTCCACCAATTGGGCAACTGACACCTGACAATTTCAATTTCTGGGTCATCAAATAACAAACAAACGTTAAAAGTAGCGATTATAATGTTCGGCGGCAAATAAAATGTCAATTCAGGATAGTCCAAAGTTTCTGTTTCGGCAGGTTTCGGTATAAAAATCATGTTTCGGCCGGAGGTTCGGTTTCGGCCAAAAAACTGCCGAACCTTTCGGCCACACCGAAACTGTATTTGCGTTAGTGTGCGACCGAAGTCTCGGTATAAATATCATGTTTCGGCCGAAACTAAAGCAAACCCAGACCTCGGTTTCGGCAAAAAATCCGGTTTAGTCGGACACTATTTATAACCAAGTGTTAAACCTCTTTTAGGCTCTAAAATGCATCGAAAGCTGCTTGGGTTTATTTTTATCTACCGAGGACCATATCATATTAGTAGTCTGTGAATATCAATAATTACTCGTCGGCCAGGGCTAGGTACGGTACCCCACACTGGCGTCTTTTGAGCGGCGGCGTTTAGTCAACTCTATGGCTGGCGCTCGACGCAGCGTTGGCGCAACTACGCAGCGACGCCATTTTCCATAGCGCCGACTAGACGCCGACGCTCGAGAGACGCTATTGTGGGGTGGCCTCTACTGTTCATCGAATTGTCAGGTGGCAATCGTCACATCAGTTAAATGAGGGCATCGTTGTCTCGGACGAGAAGCCAAGCTTACCAGCGACATATCGGCCACTATTGCCCAGTTGAGATTCAAGAAGACCTCGCCGATAAACATGGCGACGAACGGTCCGTAGAAATAGTGTTCGCAGAGGACGAGGCCGAGCGTCATGGCGGGCGCGGAGAGCAGCAGGCCGACGCCGCAGATGACGGCGTGCGAGCGCGGGTAGCGCTTCACCAGCGCCGCGCCCAGCCACGCGCCCAGCGGCACGCCCAGCAGCCCCGACGTCATCGTGATCCCGCCGAAGATTAGCGACACCCTTCGTGCAATATGCAGAGTGCCGAGGTCAACACGTGCCAGTTACCAGTTACGGGGGTAGGGGGTAGGGGAACGGGTAGTTACGGCCCCGTGTTGGTTGTACGTTACTTTCGCGACTTGTTTAGTTTGATAATTGTTGGCTCCCGATCCGGACCGGAATTATTTAATTTACGATGACTAATTATTTTTTATTGAGAAATAGTGTCACTGACACTACATTATATAGAAAAGGGCATATTTTTAAATACAGCTTTTGGCCTTAATATTTTTCTGGAAGTTTTAATAAGTCGCAAAAACAATGTACTAAATATTTAACGCGGCTTTTGGACATATACTAGTTTATTATAAGTATATTGATTATTGATAGGTGATCATGTTATCAAATAAACACATTGGAAATTGTTTTGTTCAAAAGCCCTGCAATATCACGTATTCAAATGTATAGTTTGATAGCATACATGCCACCATCGTGTTTATTAATAAATATTAAAATTAAATTAAAATCAAGTTATATTTATGCTTTAGTCATAATATCATGTGGTGAGAAAATATACGATCTTATACATAAAATAAAATTATAATTATTTATAAGCGGCATTCTCTGTAAACAGCGCATGGATGACGATGGGGTCATGAAATAAGACGAGTCGTATTCAATGGAATATTTTTCTTGACATACAGGCCGGTGGACGATTTCTGCTTTAAATGCTTGCACCATACGAAACTTAGCGCCCGCATGCATATGCAAGTATAGTGGGTTTTCTGCTACAATTCATTGAATGTATGAAAACGGTTTTGCATATTCTTTAACATGGTAAATAGACTTTTAAATACATTATACTTTTTTTCATGTTAATATAATGGTAACGCGGTCTCATTAACCTTTCGACCGTCAATCGATACGTTAGATGCAAATAATATTCGAAATCAACAATTTTTTTACAACATTGTGTGAAATTGTCCTCCCGATATAGACAAAAAGTTATTTTTCGAGTTACATCTAGAAAGTATTTGTTACAAGTCTGTTTACCAAAAAATACAAAGACGCGCGTCATCCAAAACAACTTGTAAAAGTAGCAGAAAACCCTGACTCAAAGTCAGAAAACGCTCACCAATATAATATCGGCCACGATGGACCACGTCAGGTTGAGCGTGATCATGCCCAGGAACATGAGCAGGTAGGTGGTGGCCTCGTGCGCGCTCACGCACACCAGCGCCAGGTACACGAGCGGCGCGGAGGCGAGCAGCGCGAACCCGCAGATCAGCGGGTCCGAGTCCTGCCCGCTCACGCGCACGCGCGCGCGCAGGCGCTGCGCCAGCGCCGAGCCCAGCGGCACGCCCAGCGCGCCCGCGAACATGCCCACTAGCCCGAACTTGTACGACACGCTGCCGTGCCAAATCATCTATTATAGCAGGGATTCCCAAACTGTGCGCCGTACAGTAAATAGAGGCGTCGGGAGGCAATCCTCACCATGTTACCTATCTATTTCTAATAGCCTAGCTAGGTTAGGGCGCCGATTAAATTTTAAACTTGCAGGTGCGCCGCGGACTGAAAAACATTGGGAACCCGTGGATTATTACCTTGCAGGCTAATCGTAGATTATGTAGCTAAGAATGCACCTTTTTACGTTGTCACAATAGTTGAGTGTATATCCTCACCTTTTTTCTACGATTAGCTAGCCAGAAGAAATCTCCCCATAAATAGCTTGACAAAATATCTGCATCAGCATTGTACAGTTTTAGATCTTTTACTAAATATATCACTGAATTGTAAAATTATCGTGAAATATTTTTTATTTTATTTCACTACTGTTTTAATGCTAAGGATTGATTTTTTTGGTTCAATCCTTTTCCTACTGCGGCCAAATTTAGTATGTATGCCAATAGTATTTCAATGAAACATTTTATATATAACTCTCACCTCTCCAGAGTGATGTCTTGCATGTTCGGTTGCAGAGTGAGCCCGAGGAAGATGAACTGCGGGCCCCACCACGCGAGCGCTCCCGTCACGAACGCGACACACGTGAACGCTAATGTTGACAGCATGAACGACGGGCTGGAATGGCGGTGATAACGGTTATTGCAAGATTTTCAAGCTGAATGTCAACCTAAGTTTTCTTTAAAAGCTGCAAGCAGCTTAAGGCGAGTCCCAGAACAAAGCCAATAGACGAACTGTGGCGAAGAAGTTTTGAAACCCCTCGATCAGAATTCGACCGTACCTATGAAACGTACCTACATATGAAAATACGTACAATATCCGCATATTAGGTATATTAGCAGTAATAGTAGCGTATGAAACAGCTATAAGAAAATAGTCAATACTTTTGACGCATAGTCTGATACGCTACTTTTGATGCTGACTCTACTGCTACCTACACTAATTTAATTGTTGTCCATTACGAGATTCAATTGGAATTTTATATAATTGACATTGTGCGAGGGTCAAAGTGATCCAATTCAACATGTCAAACTGTTCACCCACACCTTTAATTTTACGTATAATGTTGATAAGCCAAAAAATGTTAAAGGGTATTCTTACGTCACCCTTACGTACTTCTATAACCATAATTGACTCGTCATATAATGTATTTTAAGTTGCTTTTGCTGTATGGTAAGCTTCTGCACCACCAATTGATGACATATAACTGCAATTTTTTGTCAACTTTCCGCCCACGTTTGCGTAGCGGTCTGGTCTCATACCTAGTTCTATGAGTCGTTTACGTGAGCGCCACAGTGAGGTCAGTGAGGTATTTTATACTCGTAGATCCGTTTGCCATACAGATATGAACGTAGGTGTTCTTTTACTTAACAAATTGTACGTCGAGTAATCTGGCCATTCGTAAACGTGACTACTTATATTTTCGGTGATTTTGCTTAATCATAAACCTATTTCTGAACGACTAAACGTTTTTCGGAGTCCTGAACCTGTGATGTTGATCTATAGGTACAGATACTTACTTCCTAAGAAGCGAGCGTACTAGTACGCCAGCCTTGTAGGATCTGGTTTTGATGTCTCAGGCTGTCTTCGGCCACACGATGAGCACCACCGCCACGTCGCCACGCCACATCATTTATTTATTTATATCTATTTATTATTTAATACTTACTTCCTAACAAGCGAGCGTATATCAGCCTTGTAGGACGTGGCTTTTATGTGGCTGTCCTCGGCCTGGCCGCGCTCGGGGTCCGTCATGACCCACGCGATGAGCGCCACGGCGACCGCCCCCAGGAACGGGGTTACTCGGAGACCCCAGCGCCAGTTGTGCGCCGCAGCGCCTGCCACGGACCCCACTATGTAACCGAGGCCGCTGAAATAGGAGACATTTTCTGTAAGTATACCTTCTTCAGAAAATACTTACCTCTAGGTATTATTAAAATTAAAAATCTATGGAAACTGTCTTGATTTGGCACAATTCTAGGGTGTTACTAAATGTAACTATACCGCGCAAACGCCTTGTTC
The DNA here is from genome assembly GCF_947568885.1 of Cydia strobilella. NCBI lineage: Eukaryota > Metazoa > Arthropoda > Insecta > Lepidoptera > Tortricidae > Cydia > Cydia strobilella. The sequence continues at coordinate 9,267,017 of NC_086052.1, forward strand.
GATGTTGTGGATTAAATCGCCGCTTACGCCCGGCTCTAAAAATACACGAGATAACAAGCTTATAATTCTTCCTACTAATAAGTCAACGTCCGTCTGATATAAACTTTAATTTTAGCTTTAGTGATTCGTATGTTTATTTATAGATGTTGTTTCAGAGGGGTAAGGGTTTTTAGACATAACAAAACCGATATAAAAGGACTAATAAATAAAGTCAACATCGGGTATCGTCAAGTTATCTTGGAATCGAAATAGGTTTCATTAGTACCTAAATAGGTTTGTAGGTATTCAAAATGTAACAAACTTTGTTAAAAATATGTTATGTAATATCGATTAAAATCTGTATCTCATTACAATAGGATCATTTATATTTAATAGTCAGTTTGGACAAAAAAATACAAGGTGTAGTTGAGTGTAATTTCATATGAAGTGCATTTATTTCAGCCAGGTTAGGGAAAATTGCCTGTAGTGAAGAAAATGCCGCTATTATAATAGTAGTGTCAAATTACCTACTTCTGGAAAAACAACATTAGTATCGGATCATTCATCAAAGTACGCTAATTGATATGAAGTGAAGCGTGTTCGATAATATCAATCTTATTGACATACAGTCCAAGTACAAAGCGAGAGCAGCAATCGCCTGGATCTTGCTATGCTATCTCCATACTTGGCACGGATTGGCGAATGTCCGCCCTTATCATCGTACGACCACGACAAGGGCAAAGCAATCATCGCCAAACGGAAAATAACACAAACAAATACATATAGCTCACTTAGCAACGGATATTTTTTGCCTACCTTTATATAAAATCTGATTCGATATCCGTCCGCGCGGTATTCAGTTTTTCCATTTGCCTACGAGAACATTTTAAACGGTCTTTGGAACTGAATAATCATAGTCTACAACTGGTGCAGAAAGCTACCTAGTTTATTGTTGGGCGATTGATAATAGCATTGGCTTCTAACACATCAGACAAACTGTTACTCTCATGACAAGACAGGACAGTAGGCACTATTAGGCAGTAGGGACCTATAGATACCTAAGGTATGTAAGACGATTATTCCAACCACTTTAAATTAAATAAAAACCTGCAACTTACGTAATATAAATAACACTTTCAAGGAGAAGTAGGTAACGTTATTTTAATTTAATACCTGTGCGTGGTGTTGAAAGCATTTATATAGTTTACCATCTGGCAGAAGAGATTGTTTGCAATCATCGTCGTATAAAAAAGGTTACTTTATTTACCTGCCAACGGGTATGGCGAAGTAGAAGAAGGCCAGCATCTTGGACCGCACGTTGCCGACGAACAGGTCGCTGATGATGGTCGGTGCGATTGTAGAGTAAGACGCTTCGCCGATACCAACCAGGCCGCGGAAGAACGCGAACATGCCGAAATTCTGTAACCGATAAAGTTTATCTCAGAAGGTAGTAGGTAAACTGGTTATACGCAGCAGCAACTCTACACAAAAAAAGTAATAAAATGATGTTAGTAATATAATATCAGACTAATTGAAGCGTGTGAGCTGCTTCATTTCATCCGAACTGGTACTAATCCTAATTCATAGTAGGTAGGTAAATAAAAAATACTACAGGTGCGTTAACATTTTACTAAGAAAAGGTGAACCACATGCATGGACCCCCAGTACAAGGACCTTCCTTACCAGGGCGCGTTATACATGTTTATGAACATTTCCATTAGTTATAACTAGGTAATATTAAAACAACTTGGTGATGGTAACTACGAGGAAAAACAACAACAAATTAAATTTTCTACTTGGCTAGTTTTACCGCGCAATTGAAACATTGAAATTAGTCATAAAAATTACCTCTACTACCTATTATTAATAACCTATAATATCTAATGGACAGAAAGTTAAGGACAAATTTCCTTTCCACCACCCATATAGAAGTTAGGTCAATCGAATATATGTCCTAACCGAAATCTAAATACGACATTAAAATGATTTCGGTTATTCATCAATGTATGGTAAGAAATCAGCTGACAATTTATATATAAACCTGATTTATTTAACTTACCGTGAAGAACGACCCCACGAATGTGGTAAGACTCCATAGCGCGACTCCGCCCGCCATGATCCATCTTCTCGAGTACCGGTCCCCCAGGTACCCGAAGATAGGCGCGAACACCATGTACGCCACCACGAACACCGTCTGCAGTAAGCCGGCCTGGTCATCGCGGATTGCAAATTCTTTCTTCACATCACCTAATACACCTGTAAAGATAGAAACAAAAGTAGGTCAGACTCAGATATCATGCGCAACAACATAATATGCGGCAACCAAAATATCTGGAAGAACTTAAAACGAAGCTCCTGCAAAGGAGCGGGAAGCCTAACACGTGTTTTTTAAGCTTGTCTACTCATACAGCAACATACGATTCGTTTCACGACCCTAACAGGTGTATTCGTGCGGAATAAGCCTGCACATAACTACAAGTACAAATGTGTTCTGTCATGCTCGATGTCCAATGCTCATAACAGTCCAATGCTTTCATTAGGGTTGTATTCCAAAAATAAACCAAAAGTTTGATGCTTCATTTAGTCCTTTTTCTTTAATCCTGGCCTATTTTTTGTATATCGTACGTGACAAGCTGTCATAAAGTTTTAGTGAAGTCACGGTACTTAGGCACGCCCATCGCGGGCATCGCGTGATATCATGGGCCGATTTTGGGGAGGTGCCTCTTCCCACTTGGATTAGGTGACTGTAATTTTTATCATCGATAAAACTATATGGGTAACTGACAAATAATCATGTTTTCTGGAGTGAAATACTTAATGTGTTTTTTTTAACTATGCAAAGGTATTTATTAGCTAATATGTATGCCATCGGAGCCATTAAATATGCATATCGAAGAAGAGTGACCAGCTAAAATAACTTTTTTTTACATATACTTATCTATTCTCCAACAATAATTTTGACGTAACCTCGCCATTTCAAGAAGACTAAAACTGCACGAACGAGCCTCGGGGTCTAATAAAAAACAGCTATTAACGAAACTTGACCTTGCAAAGTTGATTGGCCGACGCCGAATGGCAGAATGCGTGGCTGATGCGCCAAACAGACCTAACCGGAACTAGGTACCTACAACGTCAAGCTTTTTTTTTATAACATTGCAAGTTAAAATTTTAAGGGTTTTTCAGTGTAGAAGCTGAAATTTTCCATAATAGATACTTTAACCTAATATGAAAGGGGATGACGGAGCCACAAAGCGATTATAATGACATAAAATACAACGCCAGAGTTTGAGCTGGATAGATAGAATGGTCTCGGTGATGTATTGAATAAATAAATAAAAATTAATAAAAAAGCCTTTTATTTCGAAATAAAAGGATGTATTGAATAACTGCAAAGAAAATCGCACTCAAAAATATCTTTATATACTTTTTTGCAGGTACTGCTGGTACTAGAGTAAATCCAATAACTATGGAAGGGTGTGGCTTGCAAAACATGGAAATGCGATAACACGATGAAATACGGCAAATGGTGAAGCGATAATATAAAGAGTGGGTTATGTTCGCTAAATCGCTACTTTGAAATGATTATTGATCACTATAAAAACCGTAATAACTTATTTAATTGTAAGCTTACGCTTAACACTCTTAACAGATGTCAGTTCTGTCATTTCTAAAAGGATATATAATATATGATCTACTTTCTATACTTTCATACCTATCTACTAGTTAACCTAGGTGTCAATATTAATCATTACCACAATATGTACTTAGAAAGTTGTTAAGCCGGTAATTAAATATGAACAATAATAGCAATATCATAATAGGCAGAATTGTGTATATTAACCATGTTCTCGTTTAAAAGAAGAGATGATTTGTCTTACGGTAAAAAATGTTGAACAACGTTACCTATAACATAACACAAACGAGTGCAGTCGGTTCACTTTTGATAGGTACATGGTACATTCAACAATCAAAATATTGCGCTTGAATTTTAATATCCTTCGCCACGTCATAAAACGTAATAATACTCCCTGTTTCATCCCGTGGCTATCATGCAGACACTTCAATAAATCATTTCTTTTATTACCGGGCCCCATTGTTTGCGTCACCTTTATTTGTTGAAGCCCCGTTCTGTACCCGGTCGACGATTCATTTTATTAGTTTGCTCTTATAGTCCTATTCACAAAACATTTTCTGCTCGACATTGGTCCTGTTCCTAGTATAATTTGGCCTATAGATGCGTGACAACGATAAGTAATCGAAGCTCAGACTTAAACTGGAGGGCTTCAGGGTTGGGGCAAGCTAATGCTTTATAAACCACATCAAGAGCGTGTTAATAAAATGAAACATGAAAGAACCTCCTGATGTCCTGATAGAAGACAAGATATACCTACGATATTTATTGTGACAATGTGAGACACGCAGAAAAATATTCTAATGGTATAGGTACTTAATCATTAAATTATTGAAATTTAAGTACAGTACAATGCAGTATCCTCCAAAACAATATCGCAATATGCACAGATTGCACAGTATAATAAAATATGTACCTATTTACGTCCTATATGCACAGGTCAAATGTTAAAACAATAATTACGCAAACGAATTAATTACAATGACGACAGTAAGAAAATTAACGCATCCTTGAGTTTTTTTCATGAATTGTACTGTACAATACATCTCATCTTCTTTGTCGTTGTACTCTTTGCAGTGTCGTGGTCAACTGCTGACATCAGGCACAGATGTTGGTCGCCGTACGATTTCTCGCCATTTTACTGTACATCCCTATATTTTAATAATTGTGGGCGGAATACATAAATACCTACCTATATTCTGTTGTAATCAAATTAGTTGTTACGAGTATATTATACACGTAAGTGTATACGGTTACAGCTGAAAAGCGGGAAGGGGGCGTGTATGGCGCTAGCGCTATGATTAAAGGCGATTGCGTCAGTCGGTATGGTGTGATGTGCCATGATGTAAGCAGATTTTCACGGTCAGATCACGGTCGGTCGAGTGACGAGCGAGCCTCAATAATTTGAAAGCATAATACATCGTCCTTACTAACGAAGCCTTGAAGAGTTGAAAGGAATGTCCTAACTAAACAATCAACATCAAGTCAACCAGTTTAAAGCTGGCTATGCAGTAACTTATACATCTTACAGATATAGAGGTCCGTTACATTGGTTCTTGTAGCCGTGTGGCGTGTTAGCAGGAACAACGATCAGCAAACATCCCAGCTGATATTCTTAGTCTGATGACGGTCATTCATTATAAAAAGGAAATGTTACTGATGGATTTTTTCCACTACTCGAGATAAGAAACAAAACTAATGGCAAAATGAAAAACTTTATCTGGGTAACTACTCACGTTGTAATTAGTGAAAGCACAATCGAAGATACCATAGCTTATGGCACTTGCTAGTTACAAAGATCTATGTAGAAAGTGAGTGCTGATGGCAAACAGATTGGTTTACTGATGAGAAAGTATATACCGGTTGTTAATTTTTTTAAATTTCAACGCTTGGAAAACCGCCATGTAGAAGTGCCCCAGATAAGAATGTCTGAATAACCTAAAGGCATTCCCAGTCGGTCGGTGAATTTGTAGATGCTCTAATTTTAACTGCCCCTGATATATGAGCGTAAAATTCAATGAGAAACGTTGTATTTACGGAACAGACAAATTACAAAGCAATGTAGGTAAGTGATTTATCATAATTAATAAAATGGTTTATGACATTTTAAGCTGATAAGATTGTTTTTCATGAGAAATAACTAACAGCTGACCGTGTTATGATGACATATCAAGGTTTGTTTAGTTAATCGTAGATGCCTCATTCAAGTCTGACTGTGCTGTGAGTACCTAATTATAGTTTTGTCGTCATGATAAAGTTATCAAGATTTAAAGCGGCCTTCGTTTTGGTGACGGGCGTTCGGTCGCGTGGTACTACGTCAACGTCACTGTCATTTAGGCCGATTATTCCCATTGTGAGAGCGCAGGCTATTAGCTGTGCGATCGAGATATCCAGCAAACTGTGACCTCGAGATACGTAACATCTCGAGTGAGCGTATACTGGTTTTGCATTCAATTCAGTCGCCTGTGCTTAGTAAGCGATAGCGATAGGAATGAAACCCAAGCAGCCAAAACAATCGCGGTGGCAGCACCGGCGCGCCACGCCGGCACGCGCGTACGCAAACTTCGCATCACGCCATCACCGGCGCCCAATCAGCGCTGAGGTGACTTGCCGCACCAGACTCGAAGCATTGCAGCGCAGCGGCTCGTAACGGAACGGTAACGTGTGGTCATAGTGACGAAACGCATGTTTGATTTGAAATGCCAATATAGACGCTGACCTTCATTAATAAAAGAAAATACAATCGGTCAGCACTTCCCTATTACGACTAATGCAGATCAAAAATATATCAATGTTGGCAACTTACACAAATGTGGGGAGTAAATAGCCCTGAACTAGAGGGATGACGGGGATTAATAAAGTATCAATCACAGACATGTAATGGGATTCGGTATTTTCACGGGGGTAATAAAATCGTTTGAAAATGGGAAAGCGCGTTTCATTTCCGGCAATGGGACGGTGTTTGCTGTGGATGACGGATCGCCCCGGGGGACTATTAATGGCTAAGGATATCGATTGATGGTTATAAAAGGCGATGGTTTGGTTAACGAACACCGTATACCGTAATATACCTAACCTATAGTATAGACTGACACTTTAGAGGCTTAGATTAGAGGATTTACATCAGCTATAATGCGCTTTACTAGGATCGCGTAGCGGATGCAAAAAAGGTCTCTCGACATACTAGATTATTTTAATAATACGTGACGTGAGTGACCCGTTTTAAAATAATCTAGTATGTTTGAGTCTCTCGGGAGTTTTATAGTTAAGGTCTCTCGACGTCAATTCTGTGCAATTAGCGTTGATATATATCAATATCAAATAGGAACTACTGCAAGAATGAGCAAATAGAAAGAAAGAAAGAAGACATTTATTGTAAAAACCTTCTACAAACAGCGCCACTTCAGTTACAAAAAAGAATTTACTCACTAAACACTTAAAGCTAGGTACAATGGTAGTTATAGAAAAAGGAGTAAAGTAAGGGTTAAGGAATTACAACAAATTTTGGCGCCGCTATAGTGGCTACAAAAGGACGCCACTCAGCATATGCTCTGGTATAAATAAATACCACAGCGCTGGTTTTCTGTGGCACCCAAATACTTACCTAACGGAAAAAATATACTTCACGCGGTTTAAGAAATAAAACCATTGAAAAAAACAGTTACCGGTTAAAGATTTTTAATTTGATTTTGATGGTTATAAAAGGCGATGGTTTGGTTAACGAACACCGTATACCGTAATATACCTAACCTATAGTATAGACTGACACTTTAGAGGCTTAGATTAGAGGATTTACATCAGCTATAATGCGCTTTACTAGGATCGCGTAGCGGATGCAAAAAAGGTCTCTCGACATACTAGATTATTTTAATAATACGTGACGTGAGTGACCCGTTTTAAAATAATCTAGTATGTTTGAGTCTCTCGGGAGTTTTATAGTTAAGGTCTCTCGACGTCAATTCTGTGCAATTAGCGTTGATATATATCAATATCAAATAGGAACTACTGCAAGAATGAGCAAATAGAAAGAAAGAAAGAAGACATTTATTGTAAAAACCTTCTACAAACAGCGCCACTTCAGTTACAAAAAAGAATTTACTCACTAAACACTTAAAGCTAGGTACAATGGTAGTTATAGAAAAAGGAGTAAAGTAAGGGTTAAGGAATTACAACAAATTTTGGCGCCGCTATAGTGGCTACAAAAGGACGCCACTCAGCATATGCTCTGGTATAAATAAATACCACAGCGCTGGTTTTCTGTGGCACCCAAATACTTACCTAACGGAAAAAATATACTTCACGCGGTTTAAGAAATAAAACCATTGAAAAAAACAGTTACCGGTTAAAGATTTTTAACCGGTGTCACAGAATGTGTAAAGGTATTATGCCTCGGAGATCATGTGCTAAAACGCCCATGCACATAGTGCTGAATTTTGTGGGCATCAAATCAGTAGCATTTGTGCATCGGGAAAACACTAAGATGAAAGTTAGATATTCTGTACAGAGTACGTTTACCTGAACTATTGTATTATCTGCCTAAATCCTAATCACTCGCGACAGCAATAAAAGTCGGCACGTCCATCTAGCTGAACGCAACTAGCACTATTCTGGCGGATCGTGACAGCACGCGTGCCTAATAAACTGGGAGGGAAAAGTCACAGGAATCTTGACAAGAAAATATATATTTTACAACACGAACCAGTTAGTAAAATAACTAGGTGTTGCTCATCTCATAACGTAACAGTATGAAAATATTGTTTGACAACAAACGTTTTATTATTGGTTGCTAAACAATCGTTATCAAGTAAATAGGTACATAATTAATACTCGTGTCGGAACTCGGAACTTCTCCAGCGTAACTTTTTTGAATTGATATTGATTTTGATAAGTAAATCGTTAGGTACTCGTACATTAAATCTAATCAAGTTCGCAACATTCGCGACGGACTATGTTTTATCAATACAAAAATAACAAGATCTCATTAACCTTGTTGACCTTGTTGTTACAAACATTGCCGAAACTATCGCCATTGAAATTTTGGTGGTTATAATTATAATAACTTTGCAACAAAATAGCTACATCGATTCTTAACCTTGTGTTAGGTTGTGCTTTTGGACGAAGTACATTACCTAGAATGTCACATTTGGTTTGTATCAAAGAGGATATAATATTATAGAGCGGTACTGTCATAGTAAATTTTGTAACCACAGTAAATTCACTGCCATCTATCGACACACTTTAAAACTAAAAATGAAGATTTATAAAAGTACGATAAAATGTATTTAAAGATGGATAAAAAAAAATTTATTTGCATTAATTATTTTTATGATTTTGACCCATGTTTTTTCACTGATATGCGTTAAAATTGTTAAATAACAAACGAAACCGTCAACGCCCTCTATACGAGAGTAGGCCAAAGGTACTAGCGCCATCTGATCGAGAGTCAAATTTTCGTGATTTTCGAGGCACATTTTTTCCTTAGACTTTATCCATCTATTACGGAGTTATATCTATCTTTGGTTTGTATTGATAAACATAAAGTTCGTTTACCAAGGATTGCAACTGTGTAAGCAATTTCTGCCACGACATGTTATGTAGTTGTTGTGTAAGGTAACGTTATCCGCCAATACCAGGAACGTAATGTTCCACTAATGTTCCTTACCAAGTGCACAGACTAGCAAACCAGAATATCCGCGACGATACGCATTTTGTTTCGAGTTTACAGGTCAACCCTATACTGGTTAAACTGAGACGATGTGGTAGTGGTAAATGTAGGTAGTTCATTCATGTTACTCTGTGACACGCAGATCCACTTTCACGAACGGCGCGTAGCTCGTAGGTGAATAATTCTTTAGAAAATTTCTTCATTACGTTTCGCTGACTGACACCAAACGTCAACTAATTGAATTGCAGTATTGAAATGAGAGACGCTGCAAGAATGTTATTTTGCTAACAAGCATACGTTCCGCTTGTGGCTTGATAGCAAGGGGAAACTGTAGCCTATAGACAGAAGATTAGTCCAGAGGCGTAGCACAGTTCGTAGGCAAAGTTAAGCTATATTTGTCCCCGTCAGCGTCACACATATTTCTTCGAATCTATCCGTTGGCACATATCCATTACTTTTTAACCGCCTTCAAAAAAAAGGAGGTTCTCAGTTTGACCCGTATGTATGTATGTATGTATGTATGTTTGTTCGCGATTATCTCGCGTTTGGCTGAACCGATTTTGATGCGGTTTTCAGAAAAGTGTTTGTTACATTCTTTACAGTAACTAACCGACTTAAACGAAAAACGAAAGCAGCCATGCATTCAAATCTTAACGTGAATTTAATGCTCACTTAACTCGCTAAATAATAGTTTCGTATTGGGTTGGTAAATTAAATGTGTAAAAAAACATCGGCATAGGGTCAATACTTTCAGAAGCTTCCTGTCGGAATAACCCGTCGAATATACTTAATAGGTAAAACGTTATTATATTCCTGTAGGTAGGTATCTACTACGTACGGGTAATATTTAATAACGTATCCTGATACAGTAGGTAACTACCTACTGTCCTATACATACACAATAAGTAAAAAAGGCAATACATTTAGTTAATTGAACAGACTATAAAGAAAAATATACAGCTGAATTATGTTGAACTCAACTCAACCCATTCAGGCAGAAAGCTATATTCGTTCAAAATAAAAATAAAAAACAAACTAAAACACTCGCCACTCGCTGACAACACACTTTTATTAAAAGTTTTATTATTATAGCCCTCTCAACAGACTTCCGGACTTCGTTTCTTAAAAGGTTATAAAAAACTTTACTAGTCGCTAGTTCTTTCAACTTTCCTTTTCAGTTCAAAATTTTACAGTGAACATTTTGTTAAATATGTTCAGTTCAGATTCAGACAATCATTGCGAAACCCATAATTTGTAAATTATAACTCTCTGATGGTCTGATGAGATGTTATATTTGAATGTTACACGTAAATACATAACTGCACGTCTAGTCACTTTTTTTGGAAAATGAGATTTTAATCTCAAAATTTAGAGCCCTCAATGAACTATTAAATAGTTACAACTTCTGTTACCGCTGCAATTATAAATATACTTTAATAGTCATACTTGTTATGGCCATTTTTTGCCCGGATGCTGCACTTCATGATAAAAGCAAGCCGCTTTGCACAGTGATAGAAGGGACCAAACTGAGTGATTTGACCCGCAGCAGCGCAAGTTTCACCCCTTAGGAACAGAGATGGCGCCACTTCTTTAAAAAATATTTCAAAAAATTCTACAAGCTAAACCAATGAACCGATTTAAATGTTTAATATCTCAAATGAAAGCTTATTATATACGTTACTTTTAAAAAAATACTCAAAAAAATATACTGAATACTTTTGACAAAAAACGGCATCTTAAGTTTTTTTTTTACTCGATTCATAGTTTTTACTTAATTTCTCAAAAAAATGTATGGAACATGAATAGTTTAATACATGTGCATATTACTGAATAAACAACAAGTATTATACAAAAAACTCGACACCGATACCTCTCATACTTTACGAAATATGAAAGTTTGAATGTGAGTGTAAATTTCTTCAAAATATATTTCAAAAATATCTACAAGCTAAACTATTTGACCGATTTTAATGTTTAATATCTAAAATAAAAGCTCATTATATACATTACTTATAAAAAAATACTCAAAAACCATATACTAAATACTTTAGGCAAAAAAGGCATCTTAAGTTTTTTTTTCTTACTCGTTGATAGTTTTTACTTGATTTCTTAAAAAAAAATTATGGAACATGAATAGTTTAATACATGTATATATTACTGCATAAATAACAAGTATTATAAAAAAAACCCGACACCGATACCTTTTATTCTTCACGAAATATTTAAGTTCAATTATGCACGCTCTTACAAATAAATTTATTTAATAGAAATCTTCAACCGCAGTAAGTGCACTGAGTTTAATATGAAATGTGTCATATGAAAAGAAATCACCCAATTTATTTTAATAAATAAAAAATAAATAAATAAAAACTGAATAAAGTTTTTTCCTGGTGCTGAATTACAAAAAAATATAACAAAATAGAAATTATTTTTATTTAAAGTGACTACATTTGTAAACAAAAAACTTAAATGTCCTCTTCGGTAGATGTAGAACTGAAAAAGAAAAGTCGTTTTGAAGCACTCGTACCATTTCAATACTACAAAATCACCGATCATACATGAACTGGTTGCTGTAGATTACTGTTGAATTATATTTGTGCCTAGCTGATTACGATTAAACCTATAATTTTGTGCCAGACCTATAATCAGTGGTCAGCATGCAAAATAACCCTGGATTGAGAACAACATTAACTTACTTTTGATTTGTACAGCCACCTTTGCATGATTTACACTGGGCTGTGCATGGTAAGCTGACGCGACGACACCCACAACGCATAGTTTCGCAGCCAGATTTGCAGCCACAATGGTCCAAGAGGCTTCATTCCGACCAAATCGCTGTAACTGTTGACCATTCTGGAGTTCAACTCTCTTTTTCCTTAGTCCATGCCTAAGAAGATGTACATGGTATGGAAACTTCTGGTTCCAGAGGAGCGTTTCCCCATATATGGGGATATATATATACTGCCGCTGCTGCGGGTCAAATCGCTCAATTTGGTCCCTACTATCACTGTGCAAAGCGGCTTGCTTTTATCATAAAGTGCAGCATTTTGTTCATAACAAGTATGACTATAACTTCTTTTTTTATCACTTTAAAAAAACCTATTACCTACACGAAAATAATATGGTTAACTACATCGTTCCTTTTAAACCGCGATAACTCTAAATTTTGTCACAGTGACTAGACATGTTCATACAGCCTTCATTTAGTCTTGGCTTGCAGAAGTATATGTACTTATACATATTTTTTTGTTTCCTGTTTTACTTACGGGCGGCCTATTTAAGAGACGAGCTCTTTCTAATAAGTTAGAATCAAATGTAATCAGTTTGAAAAATGGCGGGATTGGCCGAAAGTGGTTCGGCGTCGTCTAGACGATGGTGTTATCAAAGGAAGGCGCCGTCTGGATGCAAAAACTCCCATGGGGTGAATGTTGCAACCAACGCCCTTTCTATGGGGAAAGTTACCGACGCTAATGTAATTAACATTTATTGATTTAGTTCATTTGGGACACCAGGACCGGTGTCTAGTGTTTTCCATGAATCGATCGATAGTTCTGAAATATTCTAATTCTAAAATTGTATTTGTATAAAATTTCGAACCATTCCGAATGGTTATAGCTACACATAATATTACTATTTAAACAATCCACATTTATCGAATTTGTTATTTTTCATTAGGTACTGAAATATAAAATATAAAATTCATAGTTGTAATAAATGACTTGCAACACTTAATTCTTCGAAATTTTATCAATGGACTTGCATAAGTAGCATTCGTGGGAATCTTATTAAGCAATTCAAGTGCATAATCTATTTCCATATCTTGTTTCGCTGAACAGATTGCGACTTCGAAACGTATATGTAATAGGTACTACAAACAATCGGCGTTTGCTGATGAGGCGATCTTCATTTGATCAAGTGTACATATCATTTATACATACTTAGTCTGAAGTCATTTAAGTCATTGATAGCAACCAGAGACCTTCATGTTGAGTATGTACACACAGTTTGTACAACACCATTTAAATACATGCATACAAGCATGTCGATAATTAGGTAGCTACTGCAAACAGTGCAAACTTTCACCGCTTCTTGATATGTGGGTATACTGCAATAGATGCAATAAATTGTAACATGGCTTGTTTTCCTAGTTGCCATTAGTCAAGGAAACATTACGGTGCCAAAAAAGTAGAGTTTGTCACTTAAAAGGTACATTCTGTTCATTTGCTTACGTATCTCAGTATTTTCAGCGACTTTATAGCGACTGCTGATTAACAGGTTGATGCGAAACGTACCCAATTAAATCTTAGGAGTCTTTTTATGTCCGATGTTCCTACATTATAAATACATTTTAATAAAATATATCAGTTTTGAAAAAATAATTACCTAGAGCGAATTTAACCCTTGACAAACCGCATGAACCGCCCGATAACCACAGCCGTACATTACCCTGATGCGGGTCTAGATTATATCACTAAGCAAAACAAACCCTACAATCTCTTCGAGCGCTGTTTAATGTAACACGTTAATATATACACGTTAGTAGTTTAACTTTACACAAAAACCGGTTCAAATGTTATCTTATTTTTTACCACGTTGCTGAGTGCAAAATTGCTGTGTGAATTTGTAAGGTTACCACAACATTTATTTAAGAGTCCTGTTTCCAGTAGATTACCATTAAGTACGGGTAAGTAGGAATAACCCTGTATGTAGGTCGTTGCCGTCGTTGGTAGACTTTGGTACTATAGTATACCTATAGCGTCGGTGGTCGGTGGGCATTCTAAAAGGTTAATAACATACTACTGCTCGGCCATTGTCGTCCATTCAAGCTATAATTATTTAATTATGTTGGTATTATGCAACTAAGTAGTTAAATATGCACACAAAAGCAACGAGAATTAATTACCTTTGAATACAAATAAAAGTTCCGAATTGTATCATCGATATTTTAGGTCATCTGTTCACTAACCTCACTTTTCCGCCCCTTTGAACTTAAAGACTGTGGAAACCAGTGGCCACGCTATTACGGAGTTTTATTAACACTCGAATTGATGTAAATGTTTATTTTACTATCCAGACAAAAAAAGTACTACAGATGTATGAAACCCTTATTATAGCTACGTCTTTTTTCGTTTGGGCAGCAATTTTATAGAGTATTCTTACGAACTGTTAACTTAAGGTTACTTCAGAATGGACACCGTTATGTCGCAATGTTAACTTCTTATCTTATTGATAATTGCGTTAACTTTCCAATAACACTTGCAGACGGTAAATATTGAATATGACCAGGTTGCGATATTATGTCAACGAGGAATGCCAGTGTTGAAGTGAAGTGACCCGTTGCTTTCTGAATTTCTGAAGAAGCCGTATCAAATTACAGAAAACCAAAAATCAATGCTCATCGAAAGGTACGAGTAGGTAAGTAAGTATGTGATGGTTGCACCCACCAGTCCCACTGGGTGGTGGGACTCCCACCACCCACGCGTCGACTTACTAATTCGAATTAACATTCTGTGGTTCGACGTTATTGGATTACATGCATTTCTAAGCGACAATCTTTCATTGTTTAGTTTGTAAACTACAAATATCCGCTACTATTGTATCATTATTGCCAAGAACAGAAGTAGCGCTTCCATTTAATTTCTTATAATGTAAAACGCCTTCCGATACTGATGGCCTTCGCATAAATTGCGAACAAAAAACAACACGCTTAAATGACCATCGGTAAACTTATCGCGTTGACAGTCTACAAATAGTCAATAACACCTCTAAGAACGAAACCAATCAAGTCTTTTCGCCCTAACTGGTCCCAAAATAAATGTCAACTATATTGCCATTACTTAAGCAAGGACACTCGTTTTACTAAGTGGCTATGGTCATTAATAACCGACCAATGCACATGCAGCTGGGTCCAGCCAAATGTGCGCCCGTGCCCGCGCAATGCATTTGTCGTTTAACAATGATAAATAGCCAAACGAGACGGACATTATTGCCCCTTTCAGTGTCATATCTAATGCTACAATTAAACCAATTATTAGTCAATATAGACACGCTTGACCAGACCTTAATATCATACAATATACGGGTTTGATACGGATCGATAATTATTCCCACTACTTCATTTGTACAAAGTTACAAACATACATCCCCACACCTATTGACACAATGCACACACTTATTTGATTCTTTTCTATATAAAAACTATTTCAGGAAGTCTTAACTATAACTCGAACATTCAAAATTAATTTAAACGGGTTACTCACTCGACATGTTTCGATCCAATATTCGACTTTATAACACGTGAGTAACCCGTTTAAAATATATTTCAGGAACTCAAGTTATTTAAATCTAGATCGGTTCAACGCCTAAGCGTTATAAATTAATAAACAAATAAACAGTTATACATTTTTGCATTAAAAATAAAATAGAGTTCATTATATAGGTATCTCACATCGCCATTACATGGTATGTTGGCCTCCGTAAAGATTTACTAACAACTGATCGGAATTTGGAAGTAAATTAATCGTAATCGTAACAAACATAATTGAGTATTACGAGTTTAATGAATCATAAACTTCCTTTATTACCGCACCAACGTGTTGGCATCTAGTATAGAATCAGTGACAAAAATACATAAGAATTGATTGCATTCAAATACTCCAACGAATTGGATTTTATGTCAACAGGTTGTATAATACATATAGGCGTGTATTGTATACTGTCTCAAGAATCCCATTCAACTTTCTTTTGTTATAAAAACCTTCGCGCTCACAATGGATGGACGTGTGAATCAAATGTTTTGACTTTATACTTACTTCGGACGTCGGACGTGAACTTTGACGCATTACAGCATTGCAATTTAAATTTACTAAGAAAAGAAAAGCGTGTTGTAATGTGGTAATTATCATATCATCTAGTCATCTACCTACGTGTTTAGTTATCATAGTATTAACTTTATAATATTAGGTCCTTACCTATGAAATTGGCGTTTTGTATATGGAGAATTTTATGAAAACTGTGATTTTCATACATTGAATTTTGCGGATTATTCAGCAATGTCAAATTCAAACCAAACAAAATTATGTTAGGAATATTGAAAACTTTTAAGCTACGTTACACATATCTTAATTACTTAAAAATGGTTAGCATCATAAAACTATAGGTAATTGAAACACTTGAACCGGCAGCACATGAAAAGGGTGGTTTTCAAGCTTTAATTTGAATAACTAAATAAAAACTAAAAACCTATTATTTGTATCTAAAACCTTTGTAACATTAGTCTACTATTGAAATTGAAATATAATTAGGAAGTTGCAATTGAAATGAATAAATTACGTACAAAATAATATGTGTGAAAAAAAAACGCTAATTTCATAGGTAAGGGCCTAATATTATATGTCACATATTACCTAGTGTTTAATGCTTATAAATCTGCTTATTTCGTTACCTGATTATTTTGTCAAAAGTACCATGACTTCAGATTGAATGTAATAATTTGATTTGTTCAGTTTAAGTATGATAGATAATTAGATAATCACATATAATAGCGGATGTGCATAATTCATTAAACGAGCAATTCATTACCTAATTCAAATTTCTGATTCATTTTTCGATAACAGTAATGACTAATAATTGCATTGAAATTTTAGGGCGAAAAATCTATACAATAGGTTTCAAAATTGGGAGACTTAATTTTTAAGCGTTCTCGTGCAGAAATAATTAATCGGCTTATTATATTTGTATAAACACATTTTGTATATGTATAGATCTGACGTAACCTTTCGTAGGCAAATCTTTGGCAATCATTAATTACACATTTGAAATCAGTACTTGAAGATAATAATCTCCGCCGTGCAGACCTAATTAGCCTCAACTGGCTCAAGTGCACTCGAGAGCATTCGGTGCACGAGACCGGAATACACAGCTGTAATGCATCAGATCAAAGAGCCACTGTTACCGGCCGCAAGTAAAAGTCCCTTTCATTTATGTACAGTCGGATCTAGTACTCGTACACTTTAGTAGGTATTTTTTAAACATACTACGATTCTTTTAAGCTTATATGTATTTATCAATATTTGCTACTTTGTTTGCTGGATTGCTGGTTACTACTGGTAATAAGTACCGTGATTTTTTTTCAACATTTCCTAGCCTTACAGCACTGACGGGGTCCGTGAAAATCGAAATTTCGTTGTCTGCCTCTCTTCACTCTTGCATATTGGAGTTATCTATTTCGATATTCTATGTTGGCGGTAGGTCCTCTGCTCTGATAGACTCGCTGTATTTTAAAACAATTTTTTTTTGTTTGGCTTATAGGCAATAGGCAACGTTGACCATGTTTACGGCACTACGAAAGTTTTACTAAGAATTTTATGGTAAGCTGTTAATTACCTAATCACCTATATTATATCAGTCTAATCTTAACGATATCTAGCATTTCACACGCGTTCTTTTTGTATAGACATCACGAATCGCGAACTATTTATCAGTTTATCATGCACATTTTTGCACACCTGTTTTTTCTACTTCACATTAAGCAGCGTAAAGTGTTATTATTTAATGTATACTGTGACTAATTATCAATTGCAATTTGCAACAATGCACTGACCGTCATTAAATCATTTCTAAGTATCGTTAACGGTGTCTTTATCACATGACATGTCTAGTAGATCTAAAGTGGACGATTGTATTTAAAACTGACATACGACACGATAAGATAACTAATTATTTACGTTTCGGGGGACATTGCTTAAATATCTTGCTACGCTCAGGATTCCACGTTAGAAAATTAAGAACCTGTAACTACACACTTAAAAGATTTTGAAAGTGTTTAACACATATGTTTATGTATTTTTACACACTACCTGTTATTATTTAAGTTAATCTACGGTACCTTTTATTTGTTGTTAAAATGACCAATTGTAGGTTGCATTTCTGTTATTAAACCATATTTAAGTATCATCACGAAAACCTTTATCACTTGACATGTCTAGTACGTCCATGCCGTAAGTGGACGCATGTTTTTAAAAGCACAGACCACCAACGTCCAGTCAAATGCTCAAGTCGATGTTTATTTTTAAGATAACATTTAATTGAAGTGCCTTGGGAAACCGCCCGAAAACTTCATTGTATCGGGTCTATGGGGACACCTGATATGAAGGGATTCAAAGGATTCAACGTGGCAGTGTAATGCTGGGGAGTGATTCCGATCGCTTACTAAACGCAGTTATTAATGTTATATTAAGTGAAGCAGAATACTTGAGCTCTCCCATCACATACACTTGTTACGACCTCGAAGGTCAGAACGCTGGACTTGCCTGCGCTCGGTAAGCAATATTAATACGGCCAGAACAGTGAACACATAAAATAAATCCTGTTGGAACGAGCGCAACGTAAGCTCATAAATTTGATCTGATCCTATTTGATCCCTTCATATGATGCATGTGAGCGTCCCGATTAATATTAAAGCCTGGGCTTTATTTTTAGTAAAACCAATATAATTGTGGTCTTCAATTACGTATAGTTGTTAGGAATTTAGAGATCCAAGTATGTAATACTAAGGCGAGTGGTCCATTAGAGATTGAAATAAAATAACACTGCACGCACATTAGGAGAGAAGGATGTATATGAAATATATGAATATTAATGTTCGACGCTAATTATTAATCTTATAGATTTATAAACCGTTTTTAATCGGTTTAAAAACAAACAAAACGAACATTCTTTCACATTATTTATTGCTTTCAAGGCACAAAAAACAATGGCATTTAAGAAGTCTGTGTTTTATATATTTTTCACTTGTCAGGCATTTTAACCTTTTACATTATTACTTATGCCACATTTATGCCACTGGGGAGTCGTAAAAGCATAGAAAGGATAACATTTTATGTTATTCGATTATTCAACATAAATAAGCAAAATAGTTTACGAGTTACAAAACAACTTCAAGGGCCATATATTTGATATCTTTTATGACATCTTATGACACGGCGAAACATAAGCAACGTACTTTGTCAAGTAGCAATGTCACCGAAAACAGTAAAATTTTGTCATCCGAAATTAGGGAATGCTCCCGGTACGGTACTTGGTTTTGTATGGTGAGAACCGGGAATTCATGGCTCCGCTTCGGGGCTGTTTTTGTATGGAAAACCAGTACCGGAAGCACACCCTATCCGAAAAGCACCAAGAAAAGTTTAAGTAGTAAGTAAATCACGTGGAATATACGAGAGGTAGTTTAGTGCATACAAGTAATTTCTAAAAGTATCTTGTCATTTGGACCAGCTGTGCCTAAGGGTTGGCTAGATAGTGTGAATTGATTTTAATTTTAACAATATGAATAAATAAATAAACAAAAAGGCGAGGCGAGGTCACTAACTGTCAAAAATAATGTGGAACAACCCCACGTATTCAGGCGATAAAAAGCTTCATAACCGACACCCCAAGTTTCACCGCAGTACCCCTCACTGGGCAATGCTAGCATAAGCTCTCCCATATTTTATTCATTAGACGGACACCCGGGCCCCGGCCCCGCAGTAACTTACGGAACAAATGGGGACAACCCTTTTTATTACACACGGTATAAGCTGTATCAATAGCCATTTAGAAAACATGACATTTTTTTAAGCTTATTGTAGTATAAGTTTTAGATAAAATTGATTTGAAAGACTAAATTAAATAGTAGGTACAAAGAAAAAAAAACCGGCCAAGTGCGAGTCGGACTCGCGTTCCAAGGGTTCCGTACATTACACAATTTAAACAATGTATTTTTTATGTGAAACGTGCGTGAAATGTCTTTAAAAAACCCGTAGGGGTTGGATCAAAAACTAAATAATTAAGTCCAACTCACGCTTGACTGCACATTTCTAATAGGTTTTCCTGTGATCTATAGGTAAAGGTCTATTTTGTGTATTTTTTTTCAAAATTTTAGACCCAGTAGTTTCGGAGATAAAGGGGGGGAATGTTAATTTTTTACCTATTTTCTTAAATAACTTCTAAACTGTTTATCCTAAAATTAAAATAAAATATATATTTGAGATTCTCACAATGCGCTCTTTCATTTGATATGTAACACGATAGTTTGAAAACCTTTATTTTTTAATTTTCTCATTTACCCCTCAAAAGTGGCCCCCATGTCTAAAATTAATTTGTTTACGTTACATGTCCGTCTTTGGGTCACAAACTTACATATACCAAATTTGAACTTAATTGGTCCAGTAGTTTCGGAGAAAAAAGGATGTGACAGACGGAGAAACAGACAGACAGACGCACGAGTGATCCTATAAGGGTTCCGTTTTTTCCTTTAGAGGTACGGAACCCTAAAAAATGAATGACTCGCATACAATCATAATGTTTCTAAAGAAATTTAACGAATAATATTAAGGGTAAATCAATTATTGAAATGTCTCTTTCTACTTTAAAGTAGTTATGATTATGACCGTCACAGGCTCACGGGCAAAGTAGGTATATATTTACTTTTAGTTTTATTCGTAGAAAATCCATTTTTATGCATGAATAGAAATACTTCAAGGCTACCTACAGTACCTACGCAATTAGAATAGAGCAAATAGGCTGGTCATTAACGACATTAACACTAAGGACGTTGCATATATTAGAACATATAATAGGAATTACGAAACATGGTTGATTTTTAGGGTTCCGTACCCAAAGGGTAGAAATGGGACCCTATTACTAGTCTGTCTGTCTGTCTGTCCGTCTGTCACCAGGCTGTATCTCATGAATCACGGGATAGCTAGACAGTTGAAATTTTCACAGATAATGTATTTCTGTTAGCACTATAACAACAAATACTAAAAACAGAATAACATAAATATTTAAGTGGGGCTCATACAACAAACGTGATTTTTTTGCGTTATGGTACGGAACACTACGTGCGCGAGTCCGACTCGCACTTGGCCGGATTTTATAACAAAGCAAATGTAGGCAATTTAACAAACATACCCCAGCAACAGCATATTATACTAATTATTATAAAAGTCCAGAGTCCTGAAATTCTTACATAATAATAAGATGCAAATGACAGAACTGCGATGAGAAATCTTCTTTAACGACCAATGGCAAGAATATATTTTAGCTGAAAATATCGCAAACAGTCACCAAACGAATAACCCAATACTGCAACTAATTACCCAACAAGTATTGCTTTTGAACCGATTAGAAACAATTGAACGCAATTGTGAGTCTTGAACCTACGCCTATACCTGACCTAAGGCGCTCATTAACATACATTAATATTTAAGTTAATGTTTAACAAGCAAGGAATAGGTTTTTTGTTGCCCGACATTCCATTCTTAAATAGTTATTCATAGCAACAGTATCTTCTACTGACATTAAGCTAAATAGAACACTCTTTTGCGCCTACTCCTAACGTCAACTTCGTGACTAATAAAAATACTTGAAAATGAAAATCAGTTAACAAGGCTGTGATGTTTGGCCTTCAATAAAATACCACTAATATGTCGTTCACCTGACTTCGGAATTAGCACATTTGGCTTTCGTATAAATCGCAGTACCTAAACGCGATATCTGTTTAAATATGATGAGATTTTGGCGACGCGTGTTGCTAATGATTTGTGTTGTAACCTGAGATGGATGAGTTCCCTATAAGATGACGAAGCTTGTGCTGTGGATCTCATTAGTATGCTACATATTTTTGATTGAATTTATTATTTAAATATGTCTGTGGTCCCTTCATATGGAGACCAGACCTCCATCATGGTCCAAAGATACGTTTTGTCACGTCACGTAAGGTGACTAAGCGTATTGTAAAGTGCATCACAATAAGGCCCAAATCGTTTGAATCACAAGTATCAAAACTACATTGTTGTTTAGGGTGCATGCTGGTTCAAATACAAGTCTAAGAACTAAGAAATAAGTAAATAGGTACATACGTTTTTTTGTTACGGCAGAAAACAACTATGATTAAGAATGTTGTTAATATTCTAGCAGCGATAAATACTATAAGCATTTCAACGTTGAGTTTAAATCCTCAATTGCAATTTAGTCATATTATGTTGGACTTAGCATATTTCTAATTTAGTAATAACACTAATAACCCACGTACAGCTGACTGTGATGCTGATATCAAATAGGTAGTGGCGGCTAAAGTGACCAAATCTATCTATCGTACCATCCTTATTTGTTAGGTAAGAACCTACGATATCGGCCATCTCTATCTAGTTGATACTGACTGTACTTTCTCTGAATCGACAAATAACACAACTCATGATGAACATGACCAGTTGCCGGGAAATAGCACAAAAAGGAAAGCAACAGCGTCATTGGTGACGTCACAGACGCAAAATAAATGGCCAGTCAGTTGAAGGGCGACTAGACTTGGCCAGACGGACTGGCGCACCAAATGCACCAATGCAACTGGATATCATAAAAAGTGACGTCACAACTGTGACTCACCACTCGCTGAGCATGACATAGTACGATAACTAGATTGCGTAGATAGTATTTATGTTATAGTTTGTCAAAGGACCATTCCTTTATGATGTGTATGGCCTGTATGGGGACATGGAAAGTGTTAAATACACGTATTTAACTAGAAAAGCAAATACTAGGACAATGAGCGGAAGACGCTGCTTAAACCACTTTCTTTGAAGAAGCTTAACACATTTAGGTTAGTTGCTCGTATAAACTTTAAACTACTCCCCTTGTGAGAAAACGATTAGTCACAACCATTTACAACATCAGTTAATAAGGCAACAAGGAATAGGATATTAAAATGTCTATTTACTAGTTTAGTTTTTTGTTCTATAGTATTTAATAGGCTCGGTGTTAATGTTAACTGTCATACAAAGGAAGATAAATGGTCAAGGTTAAACGCAGTCACCTATGACGGTTTCAAGTATCAACGTAGGTCAGAAAGATCTTATATTTCATTTTTGTATAATGAAAGTATCTTGTACAGTCAGCTACAATATTTGACAGGAGTATATGTATAGAATATCTGATACCCTCTAAAGTGACATTACTGAAATGGTTAAAAGCGACATACATTTCACATTTCCTTCAAAGTTTGAAACCACGTCAACTCACTGATTCAGCCAATTTTATCGTATCAGTGTAAAACAATGAATAAGATTACAAATGCAAAAAACTCCCTCAATAACCTTATCTTCACCGTCTCTAGCGTTCTTCATTGTCACACCACCTGCCCTAGTATCATTAGTCATATGTCATATCTCCAGTGTTTACATTGTGTTATCCTCAAACAGCTGCGTTCGGCAAATCGAGCTTCTAATTGCTTTAAGATTTTAATCAAGATAAGGGTGGAAACCTGGAAACACTTGTTGAAGCGCCCCTTGGGAAATCAACCCTTGTCACACACTTTATCCCATAAACATCCCGCATGTAATTACGGCTCCTCAAACAGTGTAAACTACCTATCGATGAGGGTTTTTGCCAGCGTATCTAAATGCACAGTTTTTTTATACAGTACAATCTCACTAATCCCGCACTAATGCTGACACAAGAGGGCCGGATTACTGGAAGTTAGAGCAAATCTGCATATTATTCATGTAGTAGAAATACATTTTACTAAAATGCTAAATTAAATGAAAATTATACTGTTATCTGGAACTTAGCCGTTTATAAAGAAATTGAATGGCGAAACTGTAAGCCCACATAGTAAATTAGAACATATAATGATTATTTGTATCCCAGTTTTAGCGCCGGATTACTGTGGGTATACATTCTGATTAACTATAGCTGTACATTTCGTTGGCAATTTCCTAACCTATTTATTTGTGTAGCATAGGGGAAAAACGTCACGCCATAGGATGTTTTTGTTGGTGTACTCGTATTAATAGTTTAGCCTCTTCGTTATTTTTTATTAATTTAGTTTTTTTAAATAAGTAGTGAGCGAAAAAGTGTTGTGAATATTACGATTTTAGCTGTCTTCATAAGTTCATAACTATGTAGTTTTTTTAGGGTTCCGTACCCAAAGGGTAAAAACGGGACCCTATTACTAAGAATCCGCTGTCCGTCTATCTGTCTGTCACCAGGCTGTATCTCATGATCCGTGATAGCTAGTAGACAATTGAAATTTTCACAGATGATGTATTTCTATTGCCGCTATAACAACAAATAATAAAAAGTACGGAACCCTCGGTGCGCGAGTCCGACTCGCACTTGGCCGGTTTTATCTCGGTTGATCTAGTGTGAAAACTACTGAGCCGATTTTGATGTGAATCGATTTCTTAAACATTGTACTTTGTGATGTTTTCAGACAAAAGGTAGGTACTAGCCCCGATGCAAATTAGTTCGTCTAGTTCCACACAACAATTTTGTTTATTCTAATAAATTTTACACATGAAGATAAAATGACCCAGTAATGGGAACCGTAATAGTAATGTTTAATCTAGTTCATTTTGATCGTATAATAATTGCATGAGACTTATTGTTAAAAAACTGTACTTTTCAAAAACGTTCTCCAAATCTTATTGTCCTCTCCTATAGCACTGCTGCATGCATGGACTCGAAACAAAATTGTCAGTACATTGGTAGAGCCGTGTTGCTTTCCCTAGTAATAGCCCTTTTCACATCTGTTATATTCCTAGCCGTAAAAAAATCGTTATTTTTTTCTTTTCTCGTTATTATACGTCGTTATACTTTTCGTTATTCGTGTCTTTGTATTTAGTTATTGGAGAATATTACCATATAAAATTAAACTTCATTAGCATTAAATGTTAGTGATTTTTAAACTTAAACATTGTTTTTGTACAAACGCGAGTACCTCAAAAAATGGTCTGACTAGACGAAAACATATGAATCGGGGCTCGTAGATACTGTAGGCGATTTTCGAAATTCATATCCATGGCCTTATTACATTTTAGAATAAAACTTAAACTACGTACGTACTTACTATTAAGAGATGCCTTTCATTCACCGAGCTATGAGAACATTGAGAACCCACGCACGTGTGAGCGCACCATGGAGATTAGGGTCCTGATTACGTGACGTCGACCTCTCCTCGCCTCTCACACTAAAGCCCTTTAATTGCCATCGTAATAGTTCTCCTTACAAAACCACGCGTTTAGGAATGAATGGTTCTCAAAAATGCGTTTTACGACACCACGGTAATTGAAAGTCAAGTAACAAATTCGTTCGATTACATAAAACGGTTTGTAATGGCCCCCCCTGAGACTATTATATTGTGGGAGGTGCATTTAAAACCTACGTCTATGCAACTTCTCATGTATTATGCTTATTGATTGTACAGGAAAGGTAATAGGGACAGAAATCTAAACGTCATTTTTAATTAGTTGATTTCATTTATGTAGTTGTTCTAAGAGGATTTTTCGCGACATTAGATTGTTATTAAATACTTTTTGAGGTTCCGTACCTCAAAAGGAAAAAACGGCGTCTGCGTCTGTCTGTCCTTCTGTTACAGTCTATTTTCTCCGAATGTGGTCAGGAACTGCGGCATATCGTTGAAATTTTTAACAAACGTTTGCGTTTGTGTATTAAAGCGAAAGGAGGCTATTTTGAAGACAATTAATTTTTGTTGCATAAAAAAGACTATAGTTTTAATTTTTAACTCATTTTGTACTAGTTACGTAAGTACTTAATTAAATAATTAGAAAAACTTTGTCAACGTATTTTTGGGCCATCCTGTAGGTATATCCCATCATGTAAAGGTATAGAAAAATCTTGTATGACAATCTAACAATGAGAGGACTCGATAAAAACATCATTCTCGCTTTTACTGCTGATAGATTTCTTTGAATCTTAAACCGCTTCAATTTAATTTTTTTTATCAATTTACATAAAATGTCCAGCATGAGGCTTGAACGACAAATTTATAGGTTCCAGTTTAATCGATTGTAATGAAAATTGAATTCGTGAGTTACTGGAATATAGCATTTCCATTTACTTACCTATCTATAATAACTATAATCAGGACCTACGCGATAAGTGATAACTATTTAAGTAATTTCATTGTAGCGTAACTAACTATACATACACAATTACTTTGCTTTCAGCTAAAGGTAATAAAAATGTTTTATTCATAAACTATATTGCAGCATACAAAAGGTGAATTTGCTGTTTATATTTAGGCAGTGTCTTTCAACTAACTGCAGGCCAAAGGAAATTGCTTTTAGTAAGTAAGTACCATACTACCACACTCGTATACCTATACTGTACCTACCTACTTTATAAAATTTATAATTATAAAATTAATAATTTTCAGTAAAGTCCACATTTATATCAGTTCTGGTTTACCGTGAACAATGTAGAGGTAGGGACCCAATAAAGAACCTCCAAAAATTAAGTAATGAGGCCTGAAAAGCTGTTTACAATACACAGAGATTAGGTGGCTTAACTTTTTCATCCAGGGTTTTAAAGACCTTATCTGCATGTTACGCAAAATAGGAGCATGCCTTACCTATTTTTAGTAAGTAATTTAGAAAGAGATTAGATTACACATTCTCATCCTAGAATGCTTGAGTCATGAGCTTCGTAAATCTTCGTTAATGAGTATGCTAAGCTAGGATAAGATAACGCAAACGAATATTAAAAAACCAGCGCTTACTCACAGGAATACCACCGAAAAATGCATAGTGAGCAACGCTTCATATCATAATCATTTCGCATCACTAGTGCATTGCGATCTCCGTGGGCCTACCGCACAATCGAATTTTCGTTATCTGCCTCTTTATTGCTCGGATATGCTAGACTTGCTAAAATTACGCAAACGAATACTAGCGCTTACGTCCCGGCCACGACATTGCGCGACTGACTTCGGCTAAGGCGAAAACCATAGGTGGGAACGAAAGGTCCGATCGCTGTCTCGTTCCAACCCATGGTTGTCGCCTTAGCCGAAGCCAGTCGCGCAATGTCATGGCCAGGACGTTATTCACAGGAAAACCACCGAAAAATGCATTGTGCGATGTGCGCAACGCTTTATGATCATTTTGCATCACTAGCAATCTATGAGGGCCTACCGCAAAATCAAATTTTCGTTATCTGCCTTTTTATCGCTCGGATATGCAAGAGCGATAGACAGTTAAATAACGAAATGTCGATTTTCGCAGCCCTCTGAGTGCCTCTGAGTGCCTCTGATTGTGATTATTTACGCACAAGTTGTTACGATCTTCGAGGTCTAGTTGTACTGGTTGGTCTGGTCTGGTCTGTATCTCAGGGTCCAGAAAAAAAAACTAGTAAGGTAGCTGAAGACGTAAGATGATGTAATATCACACAACATCAATTATAAGACACAATAGGAAGATGAAATTAGACGGGACAATTATAGGGCAAAAGTTAAACCGTACGTAGGTTTCACGATGATGCCCACTTGATCATTATAATGTTATTGTGTGTTGTTACCCGTGAACACGATGCATGCATGTAACTGCGTCGAAATATCCCAATATTTCGACGCAGCTCCCGAGCTCGAAAACAATACAAAAGGCAATCACGGTCCATACCCCGGTCAATATAAGTCTAGTAATGTTATTGTGAGAGATAATAAAAGGTTAAAGTAGCATCGGCATTAATAATACTGCATTCGAAAGTAGGTATTTACATGTACAACATACATACCTATACTAGAATATGGTGCAATGGACTTAGCATTAAATAGTTAGGGTATAAAACAGAATTAATAGAATTATGTGTGAAGCCCAGAATACCTGTTATAAAATTTTAATCTCAGCCGCCCAGAAACATAAAATGGTGTCTAAGTGGTATGTTCGATTGTAAGGTGTATATTCTATTTTGAAAAATCAAAAATGCATTTGTATTGGCAAATTTTGATGTCTGGGTGGCTAGAGGATAACATTAGTGTGTAGAAAGCAAATGTTTTACAAAATTGTATACTGACAATAGGTATTATAATTATCATATTTGAATAATCTAGGACTACTCTACGATATTATTGTTCTCATATTTGCTGAAAAGTGTGAAAGATAGAGCTTTTTTTAAGTAATATAAATAATACAGGCTGGCTAAAAAATAAGTGCATTCCCGTTGCCAGGGAGGTTTTTGGATTACACTGAGCATCTTTTACTATGGGACCAACCACGAAATCACGAAAAAAAAATTGGCTGTTTCATACATTTTGGCTGATCCATTTTCCAATGGGAGGGTACATTTTCTTCGCGATTTCGTGGTTGGTCCCATAGTAAAAGATGCTCAGTGTAATATTTTTAGCCACCGTGTATATATTTGTATAGGTAGGCAAATTTTGGTGGAAATTGTACAAACTTTATTATATTTACTATTTTATCATGTAATTCAAAAGGTCACATTTAAAAAAATATTTATGATATGTAAGCACTAAGTATACACAATTAGGTCTCATTTTGTAAAATATATAATAATGTAAAAAATTGTGAAAGTTTAAATAACTTTCGTAGCAGTCATAAAATTTCAAACAGGTGCGGTCAGTAACCAGCACCTGCAGAGAAATGGCTAATTCTTATGCAGCTGCAATGTAGCATGCAATTGTTTAGACATAACTGTCTCAGTGGTTGTGTATTTACAATTATCATAAAATCATAAATTTGATCATAATAATAAATATTCATTTTTGCTTCATTATAGTCAGTGGATAAAAATTGATTTCTAAGTTATTAATTGACATTATACATATCGTAGTGTATTGAAGCTAAAGCAAAGACTTGAAAGAGTACGTAATGCCAGGAAATTAGAAAGAAACAAAAGATTAAGCTAAAACTTGTGACAGAAGGTTTTGCGATAGTGCCGGGTCTTAATGTTTTTCCTAAATATCTCTAAGAAGCTAAAAATTTACTAGTCAAATCCCTCGGCAGTACCATCTACCATAAGGGCACATGGGGCTCGTGTCCAGGGCCCTCTTCCTCAGGGGGCCGTTAAGGGCAGACAGTAAGTGAGCAACCAAGTCCGCAGGGTCGGCCCTGTAGACAGGTTCTAATATAAACCCAATTAGATTTAAAATGGGATTGGCCCTTAATAATGACATTATTAACACGAGTGTTAGAATCACTTCCAAGGCAAAGGCAGGTAAGTGAGGTCCCTAATAAATACATCAATTTTATTGCACTTACCAGCGATGGTAAATCTGTCCATATAGTTGATGAGATTGATGAAGCATAGTATCCCGACCGTCATGTACTCGACAAAGCTGACGTCCCTCAGATTCTCCCGCCTCCTCGCCTGTTTCTCCTGCAGCAGCGCCGTCGCGGAGTCATTGTCCCCGTTACTAACCAGCTGCTGATTAGAAGTATTAGGTGTAATACTACTTTGGTCCATGGTGCTCACTACATACACTCAAGTCCTTTCAGTGATAACGATAACCGCAATCTGATTAGGTAACAGTCAGATCGAGATTTTCAAAAAACTTGCATTCACCAACTTTCACGACTTGCGTTCAGTTAAAATATAGCTAACCACTGAGAATTAGGAATGGTACTGATTAGATATTTACAAAATTAAGACGACTACTAATTGTTATAGTATTCGTAGCATAATTATAACGTAGTTCAAATGTACGTCAGCAACAACTCGTCCCGCCGACGTTCGTGACGAGAATATTTTTTTTTAATCCAAATCCAATCCACGTTTGACTTTGACAGTTGGAGTTTTAATAAGATTGCTAGGAGAAAATATTCGTTTAAGATAATAATATTATGGATGGTATAGAAAGGATCGCAATCTCTAATGGCAGAATGAGGGCTAACGCGTATGAATTTGCCGCTAGGGGCGCTAGTGTAGATGGTGGTCTTTTCCATAGTTCGAAATGTCAAATGTCACTTGTCACTTCAATGACTGACAGCTTTTCTTTAGTCTTTTGGACCACCATCAACAGAGGCGCCAACTGGTGAGCAAAAAAACGATAGCCCTCATTGTTGTAAAAGTGACCGCGTTAAGCTTTAAATAATAGTTCCTAATCTCTCCGGTGGCGCTAGTTAGGCGCTGGGACATAAGCCATATTAAGGCAACAAATAACCCGACCAAATTACGTAGGTTGTTTTTGGTAGTATTTCGGTGTATGGTGGCGCCGCCTAATTACTGTTTTTTGATGGACACTTTTCATACATAGAGATTTGGCTCCTTTATACAGTCTCCATGAATAATATATTATATAGTTTGTCAAGGGACTGTCTCATTTCGGGCGTAGACGGAGAGAGTCATGCTGTCTTTGTCTT
Organism: Cydia strobilella; assembly: GCF_947568885.1. Taxonomy (NCBI): domain Eukaryota; kingdom Metazoa; phylum Arthropoda; class Insecta; order Lepidoptera; family Tortricidae; genus Cydia; species Cydia strobilella. Next base: position 9,297,444 of record NC_086052.1, read on the forward strand.
GCACTGGTGCTGGCGCCAAGAAGAAGGGGATAAGTGTAGTTTTTTTGTTCTTACTTACTGACAAGATTTGCTTGACCAACTATAATTTTAATCTCATTTTATCTTTAAAACAGAAAGAAGTTGTAATTCAATATCATTATATACTTATTTTTTGCATTTTTGATCAAAGAGAATATAGTTGGTCAAACCAAACTGGCAGTAAATAAGAACAAAAACAAACTATACTCATCCTTTTATTTTGGGTGCTAGTACTAGTGTAAGACAAAGATAGTATGATTCTCTCTGTCTATGTTTGAAATGAGACGTCCTTTGACAAACTATAGTTGGTCAAGCAAATCTTGTCAGTAGAAAAAAGCGCGAATTTCAAATTTTTATGGGACGACAACTTTTAAATTTGCCGCCTTTTTCTACTGACAAGATTTGCTTGACCAGCTATATAGTCTGTGCCTTCCTCCCCCTGGGTTAACTCGAAAAGGAATAAACAACAGAAAAATATTACATCAGGTTTAGCGGATTATCAACTAAAATCAATTGATTTTTTTTTGGGGCAATTTTTATTTATCGGGTATTAAATTTAAATATAATAATAAGAATATAAGACACGGAAAACTTATCTGATAGTTATACAAAGTACGTTTGGAAACGTGCTCCTCAACTCGTTTCGCGGTTATTTGTACTGTCAGTGTCAAATGAAATTATAACGCCGAACTGCGACACAGCGTATCCATTTTTAATAATAATTAACTTTTACTTACGAGATTTTGTGTTTCCGTAGTTTTTCCGCCTTTATTATAAGTATATAATATCTGTTAGGTCATTAAGTCGAAAAAGAAACACTGCTTACTCCTGTGTCGTGATCGTGACTGATGTTTATTCACTAACCGCCGATTGCACCAAATTTAGCCGTAACCCTTGTGATTCAAGTAATTCTTTGAAATAACAATACTGTCTACTTGAGAAAATCTATCTAGCTAAAATCAACCGTAAATATGTGGAACGGTACGTACTTTTTTACAATAATCGAATACACCATTTTTAAGGTTATATGTAATAACATTCTAGTGAAACAAATTATTTTTCAGACCAATCAGCGGCGGGAGGTGGATTTTTTAATTCTCCTAGCCAGTTTGGAAATGCAAACACACCAAACCAGCCTCAAAAAACGGTATGCTACAACTCATATAATTGTAATGTTTAATTTAACAATTTTGATACTAAATCAAGATTTCTACATGTAGGTATGCCAAGACGGCATGAAAAAAATCCGATAATTTCTCATAATTATAGACAGTTAGGCATAACACTGACATAATAATTATATGTTTTTGTAAATCAATATGGCATGTTTACTGACTTACATTAACTTTCTTTTTAATAAACTCAATGTCTAGATTTTTTTATACTACCAAAAGTATCTGTTTTTGTATTTGAAATTTTATATTTTTTCTTTAGACTTCTGTTGCCTAGAAAACATAATTTACCGTTTGGTCTTCCAAGGATGGTTGATGCAAACGTTGAAATTAGATAAACATTTAGATTGTGAAACAGATCCAGATTGTGACTCATCCAATTTAAATGATTTGTTAGGTCTCATGAACCATTGCTCCTGGATTGTCTTTGGCAAAATAGTCAGGGTTTTGTAGGATTGTTTCATGCTGCATTTACATGGTAATTTTACTTATGCAACCAAACAAATAAGGGGCAGTAATAAACACTACCCGTATCATTGCAGGGCCGAAGAGCATCACGTACGGCACCCATCGTAATCCGCCAGGCACTGCACAGTGGTGATGATGGTGTTAAGATATGGGGCACAGAAATACAAATAGTGTCTTTGGTAGTGAAAGTCAGGAACATTCGGATGCAGAGCACCAAAATTACATACACAATCCAAGATATGACGGGCAGGATGAGAGCTGTGCTTTGGTTGGACCAGGAAGCAATGGATGAGGATGTAGGTGTATAATTAGAGCACATAACATTTAAAACTTTCGCGGTTTAAACACATATTAAATCACATTTAGAAACGGGTCTATCGACGAATTTATTTTGTTACCTTTATTTGCCAAGTAAACAAGTCCGCGATCGCCGAACATCTACTTACATGCGGCGCAAATCACTGGATTGAGCTTCATAAACCAAAAGTTGTCTCCACTGAACGCCATTATTATCCTCGAGTTGTGCGAGAAGCGATTGAAATCAAGAAGCACCCCAGAAATTTTAATAGGGAAGATGGTTTTAACTTATCGGCAACTTGGGACCAGTGATCCAGAAGTTAAAGCCAAGGGATCTATCTTCGGATATGTGCGCGGATGTTGTGAGTGTTGTGTGTCGGACTATTGACAATAATTAACTTTTATGTGTAGTGGGGGGTTTGAAAATGTGATGTCTACCTCGAACTTTAAATGCACTTTTCGAGGGGTAGTCACACAAATCTCTGTTTTGACATTTTGCTGGGACGTCAGTTAGCCGCGACCACGACCAGTGAAACCTGTGTCGAAACGTCGGTAAATAAAGGTAACAAAATAAATTCGCGATAGACCCGTTTCTAAATGTGATTTAATATGAATTAGAGCACAGTTTTTAATGTCATATAATAGTGTTGTCACCTTTATTATCTTGCATTAATACTCTCAAAAATGTGTAAATGAAACAATGTTATTTGCTAAGCCCCTTGTCAAGTCTATTGTATAAGTTGTGAGCTTTACTGTGCAAAATATTATAACAGCCTTAAACCACCACACCACGACCACGGTATTAAGTAGCTTTTTTTGCGAAGGCTCATAAAAGTCAGTGTACCGCCATGTTTCACACATAATTACATTAACAAAAGCCGTGTTAAATTTGTTATTTTAATGAGTGTTAACATATAGTTCAGTTATTTGGTGGTGTAACCGAGTCAAGATAATCAAGTATATCAATATCTATTTGAAACGCCAGAAAAAAGAGCAATATATATATTTTCTCATTTATGACATACAATTTTGTTTATTTCAGGATAAATCTTCACCCAAAGTCAATGTCAATGACTACATCCAAATTTATGGCAATGTGAAAACCAACAAGGGCAAAAAAGTAGTAATGATTTTCAAAATAATGCCCATTACAGATGTCAATGCAATCACATTCCATTATTTACAATGTATTAATAATAAGGTGAAAATGGAAGCAGAGTCAAAAAAGGTGGGCAAAATGAAATTTTGATTATTTTTAATCCACACTTGATATTGAAAATGAGGATAATTGCGCTTTTCTCCCTAGACTTGACAGTTGACACAGATAGCACAGAAACAAATATTTATTAATGAAATAAAACTATGAAAACGGATTATATCGCGTATATTGAATTTATAATACATCCCGACGTTTCGAACCCGTGACCCGTTGACCACGAACGTTGTAAAGGGTTCGAAACGTCAGGATGTATTATAAATTCAATATACGCGATATAATCCGTTTTCATAGTTTTATTTCATGAGTAACTATTGTGGTAACCGAAGACAATATCAAATATTTATTATTAATTTTCATTCTTAGGCTAGGCTTTTTACAATATGAGTATAAAAGTAAAATATTAAAAACACTTACAAAACATTACAAAAAATATATACACACATTATAAAAAACCTAACCTAGGGTGCCGCCGGCAGCGGGGCAGGGCCCAAGCTGCCGGTGGTCAGGGCCGCAGAGAGAGGAACCGGCAGACTATCCGCGCCGTGTCCAAGATCACCGCCTTCTGCATCTGACCCTTGATCCAACCACCTAGCGAGAGTCTCTCAAGGTGTTGGTCGAGACTCTTTGCTATGAGAACGTGTACTCGTAAAAACCTGCATCCTCTAAAATATGCTGCTTATCCAGGAAAAACCTGTTCCAAACTCCAACTCTACATTCAACGGTGGCCTACCAGCTAACTCTATGGTCGGCATGTCAGACAGCGGCGGCTCCGTAAACGGGCTGAACCCGCGCCAGATGATGGTGTTCAATCTCATCCGGGCCTCCACGCAAGAACAGGGTATCAGCAAGCAGGACATGTATGCGTCGCTGAAGGAACGCATGCCGCAAGTGGAATTCGAGTAAGTTTTTAAAAAACTACATGCACACACTGGCATTCTTCCCATCCAATCATTTGACACAATGGCAGTTATTTTACAGCTTTAATTTACTACCTAAAAAAATTATGATTGCAAAAGAATGTGTCACATCTTTAAGCATCTTCAGAAAATTTATTTTCATTACAGGAACATTTTGGAATGGATGTGTGGCGAAGGTCACATCTACTCCACTATTGATGAAGAACATTTCCGCGCTACTGATGCGTTTTAACTTCATAATTATATACTTTCTGTACCCCATCTGCTGTTGAACGGCCAGTTATTTTTGTAATAAAGGAGCAAGTTATAATTTTTGATTAACTTTACTTCCACCCACGCTGTATCATCTGTTATTAATTGGGGCATTTTCTATGAAAAGGGACCTTATTGTCGATGGCGCTTACGCCGCACAGCGTCGCGCGGCATTGTATTTATATCGAGGCATCGTTAATCATGGCGCAAGCGCCATCGACAATAAGGTCCCTTTTTATAGAAAATACCACAATTAACTAATAATGAAGTAGGGATTATAAAAAACGGCACTGGAAAAAATAATATTTATTCTTATGTACGATCTCAGTTCATTCAATAATATACAGATCAATTGTTCTGCATTAAATTTAGTTTGACCTATTTTATAGATGAGTGTATAACCTTTTGAGCTCAGCATTTCAGTATAACTCAAATGCCACATGATAAATACAATATTGAACCTTAATTAAATGCAAAAAGGTTGACATTACTAAACATGCCAATGGTTTATTTTTATCTCTTGTTGATATTCATGGGTAAAATATCAATCCAAAAGGCTAAATGTGAAATGTTAATGACAGAGAGATCCAGTATTTATGCAAATAGAACACATATCATAAATCATAATAGTATATCCACTAGGCCTGTGTCGGTCATGGACTAAGAACTGTTAAGAATGAAATCCCGTGAAGGACCGGAAGGAACTAATTCTTCTTGCAGTCTTAGTCGGTCTTCAGGTCCTTTAGTTCAGTGGGATTGGAGAGAGCCTGACTGGGTGAAACAGAAAACTGATGGAACAAAACAGTTCACAATGTCGTTAGCACAAGTGCGAACGAGATCAAAGAACGACATGACACGCCAAAGCCTGAAAAGTATGAAGAAAATCAAATATTTTTCTATATATTTATTGTGTTAAGGTGTTGTGTTCAATATCAACAATTCAACATAATCATATTGTACAACTTGAATTATATTTAGTTACCAAAGATTGGAAAAAAAATCGAATGTATACTATAACTGATTCCTATTCATTCCGGGCTCTCAACAAGTTCAACAACCGAACTGAACTAAAGGAACTAAAAGACCGAACTAGTTTGCTTGACCGAGAGTGGAGCACTCTCTCTAGTGAATGAGCAGGCACAAGCCTAATATCCACATAAGTAGTAAAGACATCTCTTCATAAAGTTGAAAGTGTCAATCACAGCACTATTTTACATCTTTTAAGAGTTACTAGATTGTGTTACATTATTTCTGGGCCACTGGGTTACAAGATTCCAATCTTTACAGTGATGAAAATGCAACTATGTTTTGAGATTGGTAGTCTTAATTATTTACTTGTCTCTGTAATACGTAAATATTGTTATACATTTCATGATACATCAATACAACAATTGCTTCTAGTCTTAGAAGTTTGTTAAACCTGTTCTACACTGTAAATGAGGTGTACATCTGTGATAAGAAAAAAAAGCCATATTTGCACTTCCCATGCACGCTGCATCAACTACTGAATTTTGTCTGTCTGTCAATGGTTGATCCAGTATAAATACACCCTTATGATGGAAGAATAGATTTAAACCTATCAGGTCATCTTATAATTCATCCCTCAGTGCAGTATTTCTGACATCGGCCTTGGTGCCCTGGTATGTTTGGCTCTCCAATTGCACATCCTTCAGTTCTTCTTGTTCCAAGAGATATTTCTTGGCCGTCCATGCCTGAGAGCCATCCTTGAACATGAAAATGGCTCTGTCATCAGCGATAAGGTACCTAAAAGGAGAAAAATGGTTATGGTTTGGTTTACACAGTTTGAAAGTCATACTTTGTGAACTAACCCGAATTCTATATTAGTCAACATGGAGTTTGGGTATGGCTGGCAGAGTTGACTCACCTACATTATGAAAAAAAGGTGTGTTAATTTGGTCAAATGTAGTTTGTATACATACCTCTCTGCCTGTATGTGGTTACTCCAGAGACCCGTTTGCCATATTTTGGTCAATTCATCTGTACGCGCTCTTGAGGGGTTATTAGCCACCGTAACAAACATCATTACCGTCTGTCCTTTCTTAGTGGCTTCCAACACTGCTTCTGGATTCGACATATCCATTTTGGTTATGTCTATTGCCGGTGGCTTTCGAAGGTGTTCTGGTAACTCGTCTTCTGGGAGGGGCTCTTCGTCTTCTTCCCATTGATCTAGCAATCTGTAACGCATAATAATTAGGTCTTGATCGTGTCAGCAATTTGGAATGCGTAAAGAAAAGAAGTGCGATTGGTACCTTTCCATGTCAGCTTCAGTAAAATCTGTTATATCTTTCTTAGCCCATTCTGGTTTCTTTTCGGCTTTTTTAGAAATAACACCAGATATGCATATTGCAAGTAATATACATAGTAGTTTAGCCATTATTACAAACGATATAATAGAATAGATACTAAGTTAAGTAGGCGGCAAATGCTTGCTAAACAACACGTAAGTACAATTTTATTAGGCGAATGAATGAGTGAATGAATGAAAAATTAAATGTCAAAACTATGGATAGTATAGAAAGGATGCCCATCTCTTATGGCAGAATTGTTGCAAAAGTGACCGCTTTCAGCTTTAAATAATAGTTCCTAATCTCTCCGGTGGCGCTAGTTATGCTCTGGGACATGAGTATAACATGAACCATATAAGGCAACAAATAACCCGACCAAATTACGTAGGTTGTTTTTGGTAGTATTTCGGTGTATGGTGGCGCCGCCTAATTACTGTTTTTTGATGGACACTTTTCATATATAGAGATTTGGCTCCTTTATATAGTCTCCATGGTCAAAACTTTTCAAAAAAAGAGTTGCCATAAGAAAAATATCTTCTAAAATTTTTTTGTGTAATGTTGGTAGAACTGTACGTCTAGTTTAAGTAAAAACTTGGCGAGGTTTTGTTGTCTCGTTTTACTTGGCGCATTCGTTACAACACTAGTATATTTTATCTGTTGGCTAGAAAAAAAAAAAGAATGACAACATTGACAACTAATTTCAAACAGGGCCGTTTATTTTGTTTATTTGATTTATTTCAATTTTCAATATTACTTTGTATGTAGTACATTCTTGCTCTTGGTGTTTTAAAATGGAATGTAAGACATTCCATAAAGGGAAGTACTATATTACCTTTAAACGAGGATTCGAAGACAGTAAGAGAGATGTCACTGTTACAATCATGAAGATTTTCGGCAGTGATAGCTTGGTTTGTAAATTTATTCATCAAATCTACTTATTCTTAATCAATGTATAATATATTTGTATGTAGATCGTAAAACTGTTGTTTTGTTACAGCGAATATCTCTTTCCGACGAGGACGACCCTACTTTTTTATGTATTCTTAATGTTTCGCGATGCGACTACGAAGATCTGAAGAAGCAGCAAGGCCTGTTGATAGATTTCGATAATTTCCCCTCGCAGCTTGTTAGGCTCCTACAACAATGTGCATCTAACAATATGTAAGCCAAATTTATTTGAGATTTGTATTATATTCGAATTTAAATTGATTGCATATTGTATCGGCAAGGCATTGGTTGCAAATATGTAACATATGATATGTAGATTCATAGACATAACATTACGCCTGCTGAGCTAAAATGTAGCAGGCTCATGACCAGATGTATAAATTATGAATATTTAAAAAGTATTAGGATTTATTTTCTGTTTGAATTTGCATGATGGCATTAATTTGTATTTTTACCTTACAGGTTCCTAATCGTACAACAAACAAATCCAATTCAATTTTATTTTGAAATTGTAGAGCACAATGAGTTTAGGCGTTTGGTTCATTTGTCACTGAAGACAGGGCCGGCTACAGATGCAGACATCAAACATCATATGGCTGACACTATCAATAATTTAAAGGTATTAGCTGACACTGTCTTATGGACTTTTTTTTTTTTTTTTTTTTTTTATGATGAATAGGCAGGCGTTTGACCACGATCCCACCTGATGGTAAGTGATGATGTGGTCTACGGTGGAGCACGCTTACCTATGAGATACCTATTAACTCTTGCCTTGAAGAGCTCCAAATTGTACTCATGCGGAAACACAGACTCGGGCAGGGCGTTCCACTCCTTGGCAGTTCGCATAAGAAATGTGGAAGCAAAACGCTTCGTGCGTATTTTTGGAATTCCTACCATGAAGCGATGCCGGAGTGCCGTTTGTCGTGTGGTCCGATGGTAAAAATGGGACGGAGGAATAAGGTTGTGCAGTTCCTCGGCACACTCTCCGAAATGTATCCTATAAAAGATCGACAGGCTGGCAACCTTGCGACGATGCTTCAGACTTTGGAGTCGAGCATTCGTCAGATTGCTGTCATTTATGATTCTCTTGGCCCTCCTCTCAACTGACTCGAGCGCCTCAAGCTGGTACTTTTGTATGACTGTATATTTTTTCAAAATCTTTGTCCTAATATCCAAGTTTACATAGGCCTACTGACTGGACTGGACTGCAGAGGTACAGTGGCAGCTGGCCAAAATTTTGATTCTATTCTAAAAACTTAAATAACTAAAATGGCATATAAAAGCAGACCTGAGTTCCAAAGCAGCAGCTAAAGATGTAACCAGGATTTATGCTAAAATGATATTTTCATATAAACACCTATCTATCTATCTATCTAGCCCTTTTATTCTGAGCTAGAGTATGTCCCGTAGCTCAGTGTGCCGCTTGGCAAAGGCCTCCTCTAGCTCTTTCCATTGAGGTCTGTCGTGGGCCACTCTTCTCCAGTTCGGGCCCGCTGTGAGTTTGAGTTCATCCTCCCATCTTGTTCGAGGTCTGCTGTACCACCTGTACAACCCCCGTGTCCCCGTGTACAACCTCTTGGATACTAATCCATTACTATTTTGCTCCATTTTTCCCGCCTGTCTCAACATGTGGCCAGTCCATCTCCACTTCTGCTGATCTATTTTAGTGAGTATGTCGGTCACTTTTGTTTTTTGTCTCAGGTCTTCATTTCTCACTTTGTCTAGTCTGCGTGTTCCCGTCATACTTCTTTCCATTGCCCTCTGGCAGTACTTAAGCCTATAAACACCTATAAAAATGATTTTTTAATACAGTTGCTCAAAAAGTGCTACTTTACGTAGCTGTTTAGCTTGCGGAAAGTTGGGTTTTCGCGAACTAGTGCTTTTTACTTTTCCAATTTTTTTAAATTTATTCTTGTTCCAATTCATGACTACTTATTGATTAGTGTTAATATTAGTTTCCTTTAAACATCGTAATCAACATAAAAACCTACTATTAATGTAAGAATACGAAAAATATACATATTTTATTACTTACCTCTTCATCATTATAACACGTCTATTTTTTTATATTGAATATTGAAAAACCGTTCTTAATAAGTTGTCTGAATGGAACGGAACACCTGTCAAAGAATAGGCGTTTTTTCTTTCTGCTTTAAGTTTCCAAAGGCAACATTCGATATTGTTTTAATAAATGTACGATACACAAATAATCGTAATTAACGATATTTGGGTAATAATAGTACAATGTTTTATATTTACAATTGTTTCTGTCTTATAGAACATGCATTTAAAAAAAACTCATTGAAGTGGTTCAATAATAATAACACGCCGCTAAAAAAACACCTCTTCATAATGTCAATGTCAATGATGTCACAGAATTAATAATATAAAAGTTTCGAATTCCTTTGTTGTGTTTCTTATTTTCTCGCAATTGTTTTAAAAAAACGTCGTTCGATACACGTGCGGAAATGTCATTCTTCACTCGTCCCGAGTCTTGCCACTCGCCTGCGGCTCGTGGCAAGATATCTCGTTACTCGTGAAGTAATGACAGACTTTCCGCACTAGCATCGAAATGTACTATTACAATGCATGTGCGTTTCCTACGGAGCCATATCATGCGGAAAGTACTACTTTCCGCACTAGTGCTTTTTGTTTTCAATTTTTTTTACAGTACATATGGTGCTACTTTCTCGCACTAGTGCGGAAAAGAGCACTTTTCCGCACTAGTGCTTTTTGTTTTCAATTTTTTAATAATTAAACATTTGCCATTATGTGTTTTTTTTATTTACTCGCACAATGCATAGTAAAACATTGTATGATACACGTGCGTAAAGATGATTTCCGCACTTGTTGCATAAACAGCTATATCAATATTTCCAGAATACACTGGCATCTTTTAAAAGTTCAGCAACCAGCAGCGAAGTGATGTGGAAAGACAAGTGCATCAAAATGGAGCAGAGAATTCAAGAGTTGACCAACAACTTGGCTGAACTGAAAGATGAGAGGAGAAAGAGTGAGACTGAGTTTCAAGAAGCATTGAAACAGGAGAGAGAAAGGACAGCACAGGTAGTATAATAGGACCAATTTTTTGCAAAATTAGCTTCTGCCTTTGACTTTGTCTGCATAGAATGATGATTTGCATGTTCCATGATAATATTTTTTATGTTTTTAATACATGTAGTTGCTCAAAAAGTGCTATTTTACGTAGCTGTTTAGCGTGCGGAAAGTTGGTATTCGCGAACTAGTGCTTTTTACTTTTCCAATTTTTTTAAATTTATACTTGTTCCAATTCATGACTACTTGTTGATGAGTGTTTATATTAGTTGCCTTTAAACGTTGTAACCAACAAAAAAAACCTAATGTTAATGTAAGAATACGAAAAATATACATATTGCATTACTTACCTCTTTATCATTATAACACGTTTATTTTTTGATATTTGTCTGAATGGAACGGAATAGCTATGGAAGGTAGAGGTAGGAATAGCTGCCGAAACGCCTGTCAAAGAAGAGGCGTTTTTTCTTACTGCAAGCTAAGTTTCCAAAGGCAACATTCAATATTGTTTTTATTCCTTACTTGTTGTTTTTCTTATTTTTTCGCAACTGTATTAATAAACGTCGTTCGATACACGCGCGGAAATGTCATTCTTCAATGACATACTTTCCGCACTAGCATCGAAATGTTCTAATCCTATGTCCTTCTTCGGAACTTTTCTTCTTACCAAATTTCATCTAAATCAGGTCAGCGCTTTAATTATGAAGACGTAACATTTGCATTTATAATATTACAATGGATTGTGATTGCTCAATGCTCATACTTTGGATTGATATCATTCTTCATAGAGTAACTTATGAACCTTGCCCATCTAATGATAAAATATAATTATTACACAGATTGTGTTGTATCGTAAAATATTTAAGTTCACAATTTCGATTAAAAGTATTAAAACCCAGTCATGTTCTAGGAAAGACAACAATGGCAAAAGAATGCAGAAATTAATGCAAAAGCTCAGCTTGCAAGTTCAGAAGAAGCGTTGAACAGGAAAAACAGACAAATTGATGAGTTAAATACAATATGCCAGCAGTTAAAAGATAAAATAGGACACTTGGACAACCAATTGAGGTGGGTATTAAAAGACACTTGAAACATCATCATATCAGCCTTATTATCGCCCACTGCTGAGCATAGGCCTCTCTTTAAGTATGCTACTGGTCCCGGTCCTGAGCCCGTCTCATCCAGAAGTGCCTTGCAATCTTCCAAATGTTGTCCAACTAACAAGATAACGGACGCCAGGTGTTCCTTTCATCTGAAACTTGAATAGAATTAGTTATATTCTGACTCATGCATAAGTCTGTATCTGTTGCAGACATACATACCTTGCTTAGTCTAGCTTAGCTCATTGGTTCTTAGCCAGTGGTCCACAAATTTATAAACGGAACAATGCTTTGTTGAGTTTATTTGGCATAGGTACCTTTTGAACATTTGTAATGCTGATGGTCAATTACGTCGAGTGGTCCCAAGAGTGGACGTCGAGTGGTCCCAAGAGTGGACGTCGAGTGGTCCCAAGAGTGGACGTCGAGTGGTCCCAAGAGTGGACGTCGAGTGGAATGAATGCTAAGAATCACTGCTTTAGTTCTAACTTCATACTGACTGTTCCTAATAATTATTTTATTACTGTAAAGTTTTATTTATAACATTATTGAATAATTATTTGTCTTATTTCAGTGAAAAATCTCAAAGGTTAATGCTGTTAGAGGGAGAGGTTCAAAAGTCACACATAGAAGTGGCTACATTAAAGGCAAAAAATGCAAGCTTAGACAGAGAAATTACTGAAAAAGAAAAGCAAATCAGCAACTTTAACACAAGGTGTAGCTACTTAGAAAAGGTAAACAACTTAAAATGTTTAAAAATACACCAATTTTTTTAAAGAATTATCATGTACGACACAAACTTTTTTGATATATATTATTAGTGCTGTCTTTGTTTTAGATTGGTAAAGAGAATGCTGATCTTGTCACAGAGCTGAAAAACTCGTTACATATAGTTAAAAAAGAAAAGGTAAGAACCTATGAAGGTTTGAGATGTGGAAACCTATATGTATAAGGCTCACAGTCCTACCCATAGTATTAAATTACTTCAATGTAATTTAATTTAAGATTGCACCGACCGTCCAGTGGCGCCCTCAGTAGGGGGATTGTGTTTTCCAACAAACCAATTCATCACCAAAACGACAAATGGTGGCCACTTTTTTTCGTTGATGAAGTCAAAAGTAACTAAAGTTAGTAATATAAAACTATATCGCATAGACCAAAAGTTGGGGAACCAGTAGGACTACAACATTAATACCTATACTGGATTATACAGAAATGAATTAGTTTATTAGAAAACAATCCCCCTAATGAGGGTGCCACAGTGCCACTGGACTGGACAGACGATGCCCTCTTAAACCCCTTTTCAATTAGAACAGAGTTTTCTTACTTTTGTTCATATAAAAAAAACAACCATATTTCCTACACTATTGATTTTAAGTTCAACTGCCAATTTTTCTTGCATGATGGGTGTTTAGGAAAGTAGTCTGTTCGGAAAGAGAAGAGTCGTGGAATGTATTGGGCCCCATATATTGCACGACTTCTTTCCGCACAGACTCTAACTGTCATTGAAGACATTCAAAACGTGTGTGTGAAGTTCTCATTATATCCAAACAGACCAAACCTTCGTTTGACAGGAGGCCTCAAATTAATGTAAAAAAGAAAAACACCTCTTCATAATGTTAAAAAAAAGAAAAAAAAATGTCAATGTCAATGATGTCACAGAATTAATAATATAAAGTTTCGAATTCCATTCCTTAATACTTGTTGCTTTTCTTATTTTTTTCGCAACTGTATTAAAAAACGTCGTTCGATACACGTGCGGATATGTCATTCTTCACTCGTGCCGAGTCTTGCCACTCGCCTACGGCTCGTGGCAAGATATCTCGGTACTCGTTGTAGTGTAGTGTAGTAATGACATACTTTCCGCACTAGCATCGAAATGTACTACTCGTATTAAACTTTGTTTTCCAGATAAGTTTAGAAGAAAGACTAGCTCTAAGTGAATCACTAGCAAATAGAAACAATGAAGCTGCAAATTCAACTTCAGAACAACTGCTGAAGGCTAACCAAATCATTTCGAAACAAAACAATGATATCATTGAAATGAAAGAAAAGGTTTACCTTTATAAATATTCATGTTTATTTTATATTACCGCTGGAATATGTAGACCTGTTGGGTTATTAAATATTATTTTATTTCTGAAAATTAAACTGATAGACATGCAAAGTTTGAAAAAGACATGCATGCAACCAAAAGTTTGTACCAACGTAAACACAGCTTCAATAGATGGCTCTGTCAAGACATGTTCAGACGTCTTGAATCTATTTCTCAGATTATTATATTTCTATTTTTACTGCAAATTTTCATTTATGTTACATAACTGTTTTTAAATAAATATTTCAGATACTATGTCGAACAGCTATAGCATTAGAACAAGAAAAAGTTATAGAGAAAAACAACAAAGAAATTGAGGAACTCAAGTCTGAAATAAATATTACTAAACAGAATATTGTCAGCCTCAAAACAGAATTGGATAAGCTGAAAGAAAAGTATGAAATAAATGAGGTGGCATTGAAGGATAAAGAGGAAATGATAAAGAATAATAATATGGGTAATTTATCCTTGTTTATTGATACTTTGAGTATTATGTCTTTGTTTATGTGTCGGAGATGAGTGAATATTAAAAACGGCTGATCTCCTCGATATATCCCTAAAACCATTTTGTACCTATTGCAAATCTGAAACTCAAAACTATCTCTATACCTAATTTCATCTAAATCGGTAACAGACAGAGTCACATTCGCATTAATTATTTATTATTATTTAATCTTTATTGCACAAAAGAAATACTTATCATACAAAAGGTGGACTTAATGCCAAAAGCATTCTCTACCAGTCAACCTTAGGGCAAAGCAGAGAGATTGTGGGCGGTGCTACTACAACTAACAAAATATAATACGCAATTATAATATTGAAACGATTGGAAGGGTAAAACATTTGTGAGGAACATTTTTTTAAGTATACCAATCTGGGCTATTTTACGAACCTAAGATTTTTTTCACAGTGATCCAATGGCTGCATAAAAAAATGGAAGACACTTGCGAGCCAATCAGTACAGTAAGAAACAAATCATTCAATGGAGCCGCCAAACACAGCTCGACGCCGCACATTCAACCAAATGAGAATTCCGATCTCGCCGAGGGCATTTCAGAAGAATCTATCAATTTCTATGCTACATCAAAATTGTAAGGGTCGAGTTGTCTATTTCACTACTCTTGATTTTACTCGTACTCTTTTGCTTGCTCGGAACTTAAAATTGGCGCACGCAGCAAATACCAATATTGTTGTTTTATTGCAAATTCAAGAAGCATTTTTTATCAAATGTATTTAATAGCAAGTGTATTATTCTAGGTCTACATTTGAAGGAAGTCCTTTAACAAAAACTCAAGATAATGGAAACAACATCGGCCTAGATCCGAAATACTTAAGACCGGCTGATGACAAAGCAAACAAGACTGCTAAAAGTATATTTCTTATACATTTCGTCGAGGTTATTATTTTCAGCCACAGCCTGTGTTTCTAATAAAAAGCTATGTTTGCAGATTGCGGATCACAGAAGTCCGTAAAAGGAAAAGAAAATGACAAATTCAGTTTACCTCAAGTGGACTACAGAGAAAAGAAATCTTCGCGAAAAAATACGTATCGGACAACACCGGTATCTGCATATTTTCCGTGAAAAATTAATCCCAATGTGGTGTTTAAAATCGGCGCAACCATTCCCTTAGAAAAACGCGGTTCGCTAGCCTTATCCGGCTCTCAGGACCTGCAGTTACGGCTCTAACTAGCCCAAAAGTAGCACTGACACCGCTCATACCAACTTGTGGCTCTTTGAGATCCCTAAAACTGGCGCTCCTCTTCAAAAGTTATTGGACACCTGCCTTAATTAGTGTCTGGGTTACCAACGAAAACTAGAATGAGGTTGAAAGTCCACTGCGGTTCTTCTTTCCAGAACCAGAGAGAATGGGTAACGGTCGTGGTTATAGTCTTATATAAAAAAACAACACTTATTGGTTTGTTTTTTGAGATTTAAATCAGTGTCAGTTTCCATTACATTCGCTTAAAGAACAGAGCGAAAAACACGGGTAAGTGCGGCCTCTGGACCTATTTCACGGACACCTTTTCAAGTTGACAGAGAGTTTCAAGAGACATTATTTAAAGTAAGAAGGTTTTAGTGAATAGCTAGAATAGCAGTGATATCCGACTATAAATTAATGATGATCTATAATCTATGACATAGTGACTATATTATGGCCATATTTGTGAAATGTAGCGAAGTCGAGTAGCCGAGAAACAAACAAAACATGCAGCATTTGCAAGGGCCTGACACTCTTTGATAGAGAAAGATAGTCTTATTGCGATTCCTAAGAGGAAAGAGAAAATAGTCGTCACCGACCGGGTTTTTTTTTCATGGTCGGGTTATGGCAGGGTTAGGTAGGAGGCGATAGCGAAATGCCGAAATTTATAAGAGTGAAAGAGAAAAAGGATTATGCTGCCATACATTAACCTGTCAATACATGAATATGTCTTTCTCTTACCTCTGAGGGCCTACCGCGAAGCACGTTCGACGTATTGCCTCTCTGTCGCACTTGTAAATTCGTATGTAAGTGTGACAGAGAGGCAACACGTCGAACGTGGTTCGCGGTAGGCCCTCTGGTCGCTCGGTTTCATGTCTACTGTACTATGTCTATGAGCATTTGCGACATCATTAAGCGCGCTCCAGACTACGCGGCGCGAAGCCGCGAACGCTAGTGTGGAGTCGATTTCGCTGATTAGCGAACTAGACTCCATACTCACGTTCGCGGCTTCGCGCATGGGTGTGGAGGGCCCTTTACATAACTACGTCGAATATCGCTCCCGTTATTTTAAGTTGTGGACATCGGAATTGTGATAAAGGATAATTTAATAACTAATTTATTAATGTAATGCTATCAGCTAGATGTAATGCATTTAAGCCAAGCAAATGATTTGGAGACTAACCGTAAAATTTGAAAGGGTTTTGGTGAAGTGTTGCCACGTAATTAATTAATTAATATTTCGGTTAGACTTTAACCCTGTTAGCTGTTGCTTTTTTACACGTGCATATTATTATAACAAATACTTATGAAATATAAATAAGACGCAAACAAAAACAAAAGTATTTTATTTTCCTAGAAATTAAAAAATAATAAAAAATATCCTTAACTCCCTGACAAAAATTGGTTAAAAGAGTAATACCAACATAACTAATATAAATATAAAACAACAGGCTTTTGGAAAGCAGCTCTTGCCAAGGCGTAAAAAAAGAACGAATGAACTGTCATATTGGATAAGTATGTGTTGGGATGGGAAGGGAAGGTCAATCACAAGTTTTTTAAGTTGAGTGATTCATTATCGAGGGGTTCAATTATTTTGTTTCCTGTTACATCAAATTTTAATACAATAAGACAGTGCCATTTAAGACAGTCAAGTGTTATACCAGTATGGGCAGTATGATAATAACAATGTTGTTTTACACGAGTAAGGGCTACGAGTGAATTGTTCAATGGAACGAATATTGTAAATTTGTGTTTGTGTATGGAAAGTGCCTTTCTGTACAATGCCTTTCGACTTTTTGTGTTGTGTGAGGCCGGGGGTGGAGGATGTGTGCGAGTTAGACTATTCCCACCAGTCCTTGACGGACGTTCCTACGGAAGTGTTCGTCTATGAAAGGACGCTCGAGAATCTACTGTGTAATAGCAACCGAATCAGTGAGTTGCCGCGCCAACTGTTCATGTGCCATGGTCTGAAGCACCTGGATCTCAGTGACAACGAGCTCCAAGCCATCCCCACGGCCATCTCGTCCCTGGTCAACCTTCACCACTTTAACATCAGCAGGAACACGCTCGCTTCCTTACCTGACACCATGAAAGCCCTGAAGTATTTAACATTCTTAGATTTATGTGTAAACCCTTTGGAAAAACTTCCCGATGCCATCACAAATCTAATTGCTTTGCACGAATTATATCTAAACGATACCTACCTTGAGTATCTACCGGGTAATTTTGGGCGACTTGCTAATTTACGTATACTTGAGTTAAGAGATAATTATTTAATGATTTTACCTAAATCTCTTTCCCGCTCAACTGAACTTCTCAGACTTGATTTAGGTCAGAATGAATTCCAACAATTCCCTGAAGTGATTGGAAGATTTACAAAGCTGAGAGAACTGTGGATCGACAACAACAGTCTGACAAGTATACCTAGTGTGATCAAGCCTTTGGAGAACTTGATACATTTGGAAGCTAGCAATAATATGATCGAGGAGCTTCCTGTTGAAATTGGTTACTGTTCAAAATTAATGGACATCAGCTTATCGGCAAATGCTCTCACTCAGCTCCCAGACAGCATCGGACAACTTGGCAACCTGGCAACACTGAAGTTGGACAATAATAGGCTGTATTCTATTCCAGAGAGTATAGGCCAGCTCTCAAATCTAGAGGAGTTAATGCTCATGTGCAATTACATAGACAAAATTCCCTCTTCTATTGGTCTACTCAGAAAATTACAATATCTCAACATTGATGATAACATGATTAGAGCAATACCTCCAGAGATAGGAAGTTGTTCAAAGTTATCAGTATTATCACTGCGAGCAAATAAATTGACTAAGGTTCCACCAGAAATTGGTCACCTTTCTTCCTTAAAAGTACTAAACTTAGTGAGAAATTCACTGAACAGCCTTCCTCAGTCCCTACTGAATTGTGATAATCTTGTTGCCCTTTGGCTGTCTGAGAATCAAAGCAAACCTCTTGTGCCTATGCATTCTGAAGTGGATCCACATACCTATGAGCAAGTCCTCACTTGTTTCCTCTTTCCCCAAGTGCCTTTAACCCCCATTGAAAACAAATTGGAGAATGACAAATCTGACAATGCAGAAGTTCAGCCTTCTGCACGCCATATTAGTTTTGTAGACATGAAAGTAGCACCTAAAATACCTGAAAAGCCAGGTCAGTTAAGAAGAGCGCCAACACCTTATCCAAAAGAGTTAAGGGCTCTGGCCAAACATGCCAGAAATATTCACAAAGATGGTACACAAGATGTGTCTCCTCCAATGCAAAATGCTGTATTAATCAAAGCCGCTAAAATAACACCTACACTACAGCAGAGATTTGCATCAGATAACAAGAAAGAAAATGAAGATGAAAAAGATAATACAGATGGCAATACTGATCCTATGAAGGTTTCTATGTATGATAATGTTACTCCGGATAATGCATATGACAAACCTCTAGATCTAGAGAAGACCTATAAAAGTGTAGATCATGCGTTGTACCCTGATAACAATGATGATGAGAATAACGATTTTAAACCTGTTAATCACTATAACATGTCACAAAAATCAAATTTTGGGAATGAACATAATACTGAAGTTTATTCTTCGAGGCAGGAACTTGATAGGAATAATGTTCCGGTACCTCAAAATGTATATGCCCATATGGAACCTAAGAATTATCATAATAGCAATGAAAATAATTACCAAAGCAATTTTAATAGGGTACACAGTCAACTACAAAGATTAAGTTTAACCTCTCAAGATAGACGGTCAAATAACGAAACCATAATATCAACACATTTTGATGACAACACATACAATCACAGACCTGTAATAGACAATACTAAAAATTTTGAGCCCATTTACCATAGAAGAGAACATCCCATAACGAAAGGAAATCACCATGAAAGAATTTACGAAACTGAGAGCTATGGTTATGCTAATGACAAGAACTACAGCCAAAGCAATTACGACTGTTACAGCTATCACCCTCATGGCAATGCGCCAAATCCGCGAGTACACACTATTAGTCAGGTTGTCAGCTCGACCACTATGCCTAATTTGAGTAACTACAGCAGCGCCTATCCAGGCCCCACTGTAGAAAGTCACCATTATTCAACATCATCGCCAAATGCAAATATTTATGGAATGTCAGCCTCAAGTCCTACTTACATCCCTACGCAGTCGCCAGAATTATATTCACCAACAGGGCATACAAATACTACTAATCCATACAGGATGACAAACACGCCACTTATTTCGGATGACGGTAGTTACAATCATGTACACGCTCCTACGCCTAACATGTATGATTTGTATGACGCTATACCAAGTCCTTCAATGGGAGCACCGTCGAACCCACCGAGTGTGATAAGCCATCGCCACAGCCCAAGCAGTGCAATGTCTGAGCCGGTATACGGCAGAGGCCAGCCTCCGCCTTACCATATAGTAGCTCCTTACACGAAACACGCTCAATATTTCAATGGAACGGGTGGATAGTGTTTAATGAAAGGAAAACAGAAGATCCTACACAAACCCTGCCCATATCATCAATAACAAGTAAGCGGCAAGTGTTAGTGTTCTGATGTCTGTTTTCTAGACGTGCAATTTAAATGTGATACCTTCATATGTTGAAGTTGAAAAGGAAATACTGAGGTGCTACAAGATGGATTTTATTGTTGGAATGTGTCCAAAGGGATATTTTTATGACTGGTTCTTTAGTGCGATGTGAGTGCTTCATAGGTACGTACGTGTAGGTACGTTTATGGTGAGCTGTACTCGCCGGAAACAAAAACCAACCGTTTCGCACTTCGGTAGTGTAGTGTACTAAAGCTGTGGTATACAACGGCTGGGCCAGGGCTGGGCTTGCTTCCGAGCACTGATCAAATTGATCACGATTGTAACTAAAAGCCAGAAAAATGTGGCAGCTGGCGTAGCTATTGTCAATCGATGCCAAAGTAGTGACTACAGCTACAGTAGAGTAATTACTTAATTAAATTGAGTAGGATTTATGGCATAATTATGTATATGGCAAACTGTAAAAACGAGCACTCTAGGTGACAGCGTAGGTACTGGTTTAGTACATTGTGTAACAACTATGTTGTTTCCTTATAATATACTGTTATGAATATTATATGATTGTTAAAGTAATAATTAAATTGATAAATAAAGCCTGCACCGAAAGTCGTGAAGCTCAGCTATATATGTCAGCGTAATCGTAACCATTCTTCTCATTGACAGCATGCAGAGACGAGTTAATAATAATACTTAAAAACTGCAAATCTTTATACAAGAGTTTCACTAGGTGGCATTATTATAATGTAGGTATACGAAAGAGCGGCTGTACAAAATGTATGGGCCCGAGACCTTAATTATTGCCCTGCTAAAAATATTATTTACTCCAAAGGAAGGTAAATTTGTATAGCGACCTACAGTCATTAATACTATAATGAACACAAACACTTCTTCCGCTTATTATTATACCAAAAAAATCTGAATTGTTGTTTTAGATCGTCACGATTTTATTTTGTGAAGAGCCTATAAAACTAAGGTTTTACTCCGAGTAAAACAGAAAAAAAATATTGATGGTAATTGCTATTATCAAAGAGAATATAATAAGATAGAGCGGTACTGTCATAGCAAAGATAGATATAACTACGTAATAGATGGATACAGTCTAAGGAAAAAACGTGCCTCGAAAATCAAGAAAATTTGATTCTCGTTCAGAGGGCGCTACTAGCTTTGGCCTACTGTCGTATAGATGGCGTTGACGGTTTCGTTTGTAATTTAACAATTTTAACGCATATCTGTGAAAGAACATGGGTCAAAATCATAAAAATAATTAATGCAAATAAAAAAAAACATTTATCCATATTTAAATACATTTTATCGTATTTTTATAAATCTTCATTTTTAGTTTTAAAGTGTGTCGACAGATGGCAGTGAATTAACCTGGGGTAACAAAATTTACTATGACAGTGACACTACCGCTCTATGGTCATAGTAAATTTTGTAACCCCAGTAAATTCACTGCCATCTATCGACACACCTTAAAACTAAAAATGAAGATTTATAAAAATACGATAAAATGTATTTAAATATGGATAAATGATTTTTTTATTTGCATTAATTATTTTTATGATTGTGACCCATGTTCTTTCACTGGTATGCGTTAAAATTGTTAAATAACAAACGAAACCGTCAACGCCATCTGTACGTCAGTAGGCCAAATCTAGTAGCGCCCTCTGATCGAGAATCAAATTTTCGTGATTTTCGAGGCACGTTTTTTCCTTAGACTGTATCCATCTATTACGGAGTTATTTTTGCTATTATTAATTATTAACTGCTCTGATTCAGTAAAAAATTGGCTGATAATCCGTCCGCTTCCCGAAATTGGGAGAGCGAAATCACCCATAAAACTTTTTATAAGAAAGTTTCTGAGCAGGCATTGCATATTTACATTTTATCTATTACACTGTTGAAATGAAGGCTTGCACTAAACATTTTTAAAATATTTTTGTAAACTTTGTCTCATGTGATATGATGTTTGTATTGTATATAGAACTAACTTCAAATATAAATATTTAATTTTTACTGTGTATTGGAAATTGGAACTAACTTATCTTTGCATTTTATTAAGTACTATATTTCTGTATGTATGTATATTTAAATGTTTTGCCAAGTGGCGTATCAGGGTCGCAATTGTCTTTGACAGGGGTCAGCAAACCGCGGCTGTTCTAGGTTAATACAAAAAAAAAATTAGATTAGACAGACGTTGCTTATTAAAGTTTCTGAAACAGACGGTTTTTTTTTTCAAAAGACAAATGCGGCCATGAGAACGATAGACGGTCATAAATGAAATATCTAACTTTTTACAGGGCCTAGGTATTTATATTTAAAAATCGTTCGCATTTTTTCTTAATTTTTAATTCGTTCATAATCAATTGTTAACTACTATTAATGTAAGAAAGATGCAGCCTAGCCTTGTTTATGGTATTGGTTAATTGGGAAACCCCTGATAATTAAATTGGCCGCTAAAACCCAATAATTATTTCTTAAAATCCATAAATAAATGATCGTACTTAGGTAACAGTAAAAAATATCAATGGACAACTCCGTCTCACATTATACTGTACTAACTATTGTAATTCAGTGAGAGATGTTTATAATAAATACCTATGTAAAAAAAGGTTGACTATCTATTTATTTTGTCTAAGTATGTAAGTGACATGTTGTAATTTTTATTTAAGTTTAACTGCCGAAGATTTCATTTTAACATGCAATTAAGTATTAAGCCTGATTTATCACAATTAGATAACGTTTATTTTTCTATAAGTAAGTGTATTTTTGAATGTAATGCTTTAATTGTAAATATAAAATTTATTATTTTTTATGAGATGACGTCGCAATAATTACTTGGGTATTTTTCAATTTAAGTGTTAATTAACATTATTTGTGCCATTGTCGAATTAACGCACGAAATTTACCTTTCCTTTCAGTACCTAAAGGACAATAAAAACTTAAGTTTTATAATTTCTGAGAAGTTGTATATCTTTAAAGTGAAGATACGGCTCCAACATAAATACATAAAAAACATACGTAAATAGTTTAAATGACGACTAAAGTATAATTTTAAAGTATTATCCAACTCTTTAAAATATTCTAGTCAATATGCAATTAAGTTAAACGGATTTTGGTACATAAAGCTCTAATCGAAATTAAAAACATTGGGACCATTATAAGAGCGTCTAAATTATTCTACGTTCTTATTGTAATGTAAATAGTTTTGTATTCTTAAAATATTTGACGTGTCTCAGACACTGGTACTATCAAATTTTCTCTGATCTGTTGCAGTTTCTGTTTTAAAAGGTTTAGCTAAAATTAATAATTGAAAAACCTGATTTGTGGTGTAACCACACAATTGTGATTAAGAAGTATGTAAGTGATAATAGGACTTGTACAGTTATGAGTAGTAGGTACATTTGCAATGGTTAAGAGTTTAAGACCTATTAGAATTTTATTGTAGGACCAACATGAAATGCACCCTATAAGCCAATTTTGTCTATTTTAAGAGCCCGTCATCGAATTTAGTCGCAAAAATGTAAAATTGATAGATTTAGTCGCTAAAATGACGGCTTGATACGTAATAGAAATAACAAGTACTGGTTTCTATTAGCATGTCTTCTCATCTTGCCGATTTACAGATATATTTTTTGAAAACAGACTCACTAAATTACATAGTAATGTTTTTTTTTTCTGATGGACGTTTAGGTAAACGCGCGTAAAGCACTGAGTTTGTCGCTCTTATTTGTAAATTTCGTAAAATTTAGACGGCTAAAAATGATAATTTTGTATTACACATATCCTGTACTCCACTCTTACAGACTACATTTTTATTATTATGACTTTAAAGTAGTGTAAATGAAAGTTAGACGAAATCAATTTTCTCCAAAAAATACTTCAAAACAAGTGACAATTTCTCTGAAAATCGACTTAATTTCAACGTAATTTTGATACGTAAACAATCTACAACACTTGCTGAAACTTTTCTTATACATCAAATTGTATAATTTACCACCATAATTTTTTGATGAATTTTTAAAAAGCGCCCCTTCTCTTCATATATTATATACCGGTGACGCACGCTCGCGACCTCATTATTAAAAGGCAAGATGAGAAGACGTGCTAATAGAAACCAATACTTGTTATTTAGATATTACGTAACAAAACGTGTATAATTTCAACGACAAAATCTATATTCTAAATATATATTTTATTTAATTTTTGCTCCAAAATCGTTACCGGGCTCTTAATTCAAATCATTTCTTAGTCACAAAATGTATATGTCATCTCAGATACCTATAAGTATTTTAAATCAATTGAATGTCTCAATGAGGGCTAACGCGTATGAATTCGCCGCTAGGGGCGCTAGTGTAGATGGTGGTCTTTTCCATAGTACGAAATGTCACTTGTCACTTCAATGACTGACAGCTGTTCTTTAGTCTTTTGGACCACCATCAACAGAGGCGCCAACTGGTGAGCAAAAAAACGATAGCCCTCATTTGACGAGTAGTTTTAAACTAAAAAAACCCGGCCAAGTGCGAGTCGGACTCGCACCGAGGGTTCCGTACTTTTTAGTATTTGTTGTTATAGCGGCAACAGAAATACATCATCTGTGAAAATTTCAACTGTCTAGCTATCACGGTTCATGAGATACAGCGTGGTGACAGACAGACGGACAGCGGAGTCTTAGTAATAGGGTCCCGTTTTTACCCTTTGGGTACGGAACCCTAAAAACGAACACATATTATTTTGAGTTTAACTAAAACTGACCATAGTTTTATAGTAGATATTATGTCTAACATAAATCTTTCAGTTCAGACCGACTATAATCGAGATATGTGGTTTCATTGAAATTGTACTTGTTTTAAGTATAAATACGTTTACGTATCTGAGGTTTGCGTAGTAGGCATAATAGTATTAGTCATGAGTTCATTACCTTTTAATTAGTTTATTGTTTGCATGTTTCTCAAAATCCCCATCGCTTTAGAAATTAACCTTTATTTACCTAACTTGTACTTAACTTTCACTTTGATTGAATGTAATATATACCTTTTTTAATGTCCTCGTATTTAATCTCTAAAAATCCGATCCAACTATTTCAACTTCTTTGTTATATTTTATTAGTTGGATAGATTTCTAAATCATAAAACGCTATATTAATTTTCGTGATGATACATAATATTTCGAAATATAAATGTACGCTACGTGCGTGCGTGTATGTATGCTACGTTTAGGTAGCTATATATATTATACAATTTGTAAACGCATTTAAAAAGCACATAGCTACTTTAGATTTTGCACAAAGTAAGGTGGAAGGTGAAGTTGCACACAAGCAATAAAATGCATCTCTTATTCCAATTAACAGTTCATAATGTAATCAATAAATAGTATAATATTTTTTAAGCATAAATCACATAATTCAAAAGTCAATTTAATTGAGTTAATTACATATAAAGTACTCTCGTAGATTGAAGACTGAATTATTTTGAGAGCATGTCCCACCTTTCGTAAAAAATTGGGATCTCTATTTAAGAATCATTCTGTTTACCAGTTAAATATAAATTACTCTATATATATAGAGTAATTAATATCCATACATGTAGGTATATATACTATTATATGTAACGGATAATATTTTTTTTAATTTAATTAAAACTACATTCTGCATAGTTTATTAATTTGAATACAGATGTAATACAAAACGCTACATTCTGAAGACTGAAACCTAAAACATATAATTATTTTTCTTGTTTTATATTAAATAGTTATGTAACTATAAAGTTTAGCCTATACTTAATTCTCTGGTCATTTCCATGGGGCATTTATACAGGATGATTTCGGAGTCGTGTAGCAAGCTATACATCATACAGAATACTAGTGTAGCAAGACATCATACGGAATTCAAAGATGAGCCTAATGATGTTGTTAATTATTGTGTATCACCAACAATGATGATTATTTTTCAGATGACAAGTAGAAAAAAACATTTCTGCATACAATTTGGTCACCCTACTCAACGTGATGTCGTCTCGCTTTCGATACAGAGTATGTCAAAACTCAAAAGTCATACATAGGGTGAACATGATTACTTAGTATAAGATTAATTTTACTTGAAAAATAAGAAAATTTAACTAATAATCAAATACGATTATATGATAATGTGGATCATTTACAGCCAGAAAAGTGGTTTTGGATCACGACCCAGAAATCACCCTATGTATATATGTATATATATCTGCATTTATTAAAAATGCGGCTAATCCGACAAAATAATGTTTATCTACAACTTTACTATCTTACAAATCTCTGCAACTTTTATATAGCGCTATTCATTGTCGCATTGCATCCGTCGAAATGACCACCACTTTAATAATATAAAACCTAATTTGTACATTTTGTACTTTAATGTTTTAATTTTTCATAAATAATCTTCTTTCGTATCAGCTCTTATCAGTTTTGTATTCAAACAAATTTAACTTAAAATCCTTAGACACTAGGGTGGTCCTTATTTCGTCGAAGTTATATTTTTCTACGGGGCACTCGCTTAATCTAAAATCTACCACTAAAAAACCAATGTATTTTTTTTTCAGAATTTTTAAATACATTTTAGGGGTCGCTATCGCACTTTGAAAATTGTTGTTCAAAATGTTTTTCTTTTCTATTTTTTTTTTTATTTTTCCTTGTGGGTCGATGAGTCAGGGTGTATTAATATGTAACTTAACATAAAATAATGCCGCTGATTTTTTAAGTTATTTTATGAATATTTTAGGGGTTCTAAGACTTCTAAGTATTGATTTAGAAGTGCGTCCATACTTTCCGCTCCTATAAACACAAATAAAAAAAATTGCAATGTTATTATAAGTTAAATTGGTCATTATAATACACTTTGAATCGTTCCACAAGGAATAATAATAAATAAACAAAAACATCTTGTATGGAGGGTCCAAATTTTCAAAGTGCGGTAGTAGTGACCCCAAAAATGTATTTAAAAATTCAGAAAAAAAAATAACATTAACCAATGTTATTTTTAGTGGTAGATTTTACATTAAGCGGGTGCCCCGTAGAAAAATATAACTTCGACAAATAAGGACGGGTGGTACACTATATAGTATAGATACTCGTAAATATCACGTTAGAACTTATATGCGAGAATGATAAGAATAAAGATTTTAAGGAAGTGCTTTCAGTAGTGATCTAGTGATGGATCATTTTGATTGTATTTATTTATGCTCAATTGTATTTTTATTTTATTTCATTTTTTTTAGCACGAACTCATGAGAGTCTTAAGTTGAATTAAATAATCCAAAATTGTTGGATTATTTAATCCAGAGTTCTTGGATTTGTCCTATTGGTGCAACAAGGGCCAAAATATTAAGCTATATCTGATTAAGATCGCACTTAATGTGTTATTGTTATTTAAAGATTAATTTTCATAACTCATCAGCTCACTTTACACTAAAATAAAGGAGTTTATGAAATCTTCTTTATCTAGCCATATTCTCTAAAGGAATTTGGTTCTAGTTCTATGAAAGCAATCCGATAATTGTAGATATTGATGTTTTAAGGAACTGGCAAATTAAATGATACAAGGCACAGAATAGTAACAAAATGAATTTTTAAGGAGATCTTTGTACAAAGTAATAAAAATTTATGTCATTTTCAGTTAGAAATTGCTAAGTGTACTTTTTATACTTCTGTCGTATGTAACTACTTAAATACAGAAACTCTTAGTTATAATTGTACAGCTCCTAAATATGGTCTAATACAAATTTTAATAACTTTACTGTTTCCGTGCAGGTGCACGAGAGTTGTTGTTTGTATGAGATTTTTATTAAATTTTTGAATATATTTCACCTAAGACCTTTTATAACTATAAAAGGTAGGTCTTAATAAAAATCTCATACAAAACAAAAAAGAACTATTGTACGATAAAAATCCATTCATTATTTTTAAAAGTATTGGACCATATTTTATGCTTCTGGACTGTTGAAAGAAATCCAGTGTCAACCGTAGTTCAAAATTTTCTTTAGTATGACATCTATTTTCAATAAAATAATTAAATGTATTTGTAACATAATAGCATTCTAAAAAAAAATAAGATAAAAAGGATCCCCACAGCATAATACCACATATACAAACAGGGCCGTAGCGCTGGTTTTCATCGGGTACCTGACTTACTATATAAATACAACACAAATACAAACAGAAATGTAACGCATGGTAATGGTAATTTAAGGGTTAATGGTAGCTTAGTAGAAAACTACTGAGACTAGAAAAAGAAACATGGTACATACTACATACGTAACGTAAACAAAAAAAAAACTGGTAAGAAAAATATAGATGAGAAACCTTTATCCTAATTAATATACCTACGTATATTATAAGATTTCTAAGAATGTAAGTGATTCTATGAGGTTATGTAAGATTTTATTTATTGTGCCATAGATTTAATTAGAGTACTTAAAATGTTCTATTTCGATAACAAATGAATATACTAATTGTAAATTTATTAGGAAGATTATGATTTGAGCTCTACACCTCAATAGAGGGTATTAAGAAAGGAAAAGAAGGAGATCTACATACCTATAGTAAAATGTACTTATTATTTTTTTAATCAATTGGACTATTATTTTTATTTCATCATGTAGAAAACATTTCTCTTAATTATTGGGTTGTTTATTGTAGCCTAAAGATATAAAGGCGTCGTTTAAGGCGCGGTAAGAGTTGCATCTCACGATATGTCAGGGTTAACCCGCTATAGCCGTGCCGCGAACGCGAATGCGACATAAAACATGTCAGTTCGTTCGTGTCCTGCAAAATATTTGCGATGTGTCAGAATGGTACTGCAACTATTCTAAATGATAATATTACATGATTCGACAATCCTGAAAAAGCAATTTAAAAAAAAATAATTATAGTTTATTTCATATAATATTTTTTAATATTTCCTATCGCTCTAAATGTAATTTTTGTACTTTCATAGGGCCAAAACGGATTACGATAATATTTAATAAATGCATTGTTGATTTTTTGGAAAGGAATAAATAATGGCAACTGAAAATAGAAAGTATGTATTAAAATTAATCAGAGAATTTCTAGAACCCAGTAAAAAGAGGTTTATACGGGTATTGTACAAATACATTGCATCTCAATTCGAATTATTATGTTAAAATATTACTTTAAAAATATAATTTTCTTAACTTATAAAATAATAATTTGCAATATCTAATTATTTTATACAAACGAGAAATATTATAGTAATTTAGTTAATAATCTTATCTTTAAAAGGATAAGTAAATGTACCTAGATATTTTGTATTTTATTTGTATTTATCAAGTTTTTATTACGCTTTGTCTGCTATGTATGATTATTGATTACTCAGTGGTTAGTAGAGTATAGGGTTTAATAAAGAGTTTGAAAGTATCTTTTTTATTTTACATAAATACCTCTTAGTCCTTCTACATATGCTATACTCCTCAGTATACAATTTAGTAACATTTTAGAAAGAAATACCAGAAGCAATATAAATCTTCAGTGGCATTTCATAGATCGACTATTAATTAACAGTCGAAAAGTTTATTTTGGAAAACTAGAAACACAATTGTAGCAGTGATTTCGGTAATTTTGATAAAATATGTCTAAAAAACAGTCACTAGAAAACCTGCTTGCAAATAAATCGGTTACAGCTTTATTTTATACTTATGACTAAATTTATGCGGTCTGGCGCGGAAGTCTTGTTTGGCTGGGCGGCAATGAATGTGTTAAGAGCGTGTTGAAGGCGACCGTCTGAACGCCAAGTGCTACGTCGTACATCGTACATGTACTAGTGGCTCTGTGAGCAGTAGACCTCGCGATAAGCTGAAAAATACTTATTGTTAGTTCGTAGAGTCATTATCACAGTGAACTCACAAGAATCGGTTGAGAATGGCGACCTGGAGAGGAGAACATCCGGACATACGAAAGCATGCCCAAGTTAAAACGGAAACCTTCGCTAACGCTTCGGTCAATAAAAGATCTCTTCTCTAAGCATATGCAACACCATATAATACAAAATTCTTTATTACATACCAATAAAACCTTAT
Organism: Cydia strobilella; assembly: GCF_947568885.1. Lineage (NCBI taxonomy): Eukaryota > Metazoa > Arthropoda > Insecta > Lepidoptera > Tortricidae > Cydia > Cydia strobilella. Next base: position 9,327,628 of record NC_086052.1, read on the forward strand.
TCTTAGGTCTGTATTTTAACTGGATGATTGTATCACATTTTCGTGTCTGAATAGGCATTCCCAAGAATTTCGGATTTCACAAGCAAATGCGTGGGATTTCCACGAGAATCGCGTAGGAGTAAGTATTTATGCTTACACCTACTACATTTATTGGCTAGGTAAATTTTAAAAATGACTTCATATATAATTATATTATGCTTTTATTTTTGCACAGTAATACTTGTTACCTACGGATTTTGGGAAGTACAGGTAAACTAAATCAGTAATTTATTGCTTTCATAGGTACAATAAGGTCTTACATTAAAATGGTGATCAAGCTATGCTTCCTGTAAGGGCACTGCAAATTAAGCACGTAACTTACAATACTATAATATTACATAACATAAACTTAATCTCAATATAAATATGGAAATTTAACATCATGAGAGGGGGGGAGGCCTTTGCCCAGCATTGGGACACAATAGGCTCACACATGAACGCAACATACACATAACATTCATGAGTTCTTTACATTTTATATAAGTACCACGTACGTACGTAGGTACCAGTTATTTCCATTCATTAATATGATACCTACACATCATGTCTGTTACTTACTAAAATCATTTCTGTTTCGCGACCAAGGCTACTGATATCAGATCGTCCTTCGCCTACATATCATATGTAAACTACATATATCTATACGTATGTACCCACCTATTAGCCTACCTATATGATTGTTTTTAACGGGTCAGTAAACAACATTAAAGCTACTTAAAAGCAAATTAATGGCTGCTCTTATAGTTATGTGCAACAGGCAACTGGTACCGAACCTTTGAACAAGTGATATAACTAATTCACAAAACATCTTATCTCGACTTGAGCGCGTCGCTAGTATAATTTTAACCTCAAGATTCATAACAAATATTAGGTAATCGGGATCAAAGTTTCTGGTCTGCTCCTGTGACAATGTTCGGTACATAAAATATTGTAAACATTAATGTTGAGCCTTCCCACAATCTACACGGTTACGGAAGCTTGGACAATGAAATCAGTAATAAAACCTTACATCAAGAGTTGTTAAGTGATTAATAAGCAGGCTTAACGCATGATGTTAGTTAGATAAATATGACCCTTTCTTTGTGCATGTAAGGAAAATAAGAAAAAGAAATACTACTTGTGCAAAATTAATTGGACGTTAAACCTTAGTCTTAGTTTATATAAATAACACCGGATTTCATAATATGCCTAGCTTGTTACTATAGAGAAACTGTAGAGCTGATGAAAACCTGCAAATAAATCGGCAAACTAGAGGTCGGCATAGCTAAAAGTTGTTTTGTTTTTAATTTGCATTCCGAATAAAACTAGGACTTCCGTAACTAACATTAACATAACCGGCTTGAATTCATCCACGTTTCCAATTAACAAATAATTAAATATGTGCGCTCTTCCACTGTACATTTTTCTGTTAGGGTAAACGGGCTAAACTCTAAGTTACTGGCACTTTGAGCCTAATATTGACATCTAATTTACGTCTTTACAGCTTTGGTGATACGAGTGATCGTATCAATAATTAAGAGATGCCTACAATAGAGCTGTTTACCCTACATAGGTACTTATTATGTAAACAAGGTTGTATATGTATAAGGATCGATTAGATGCGCGCGCTGCGCACTTGGCTTCAGGAAGTTCCCGTAACAGCGAGGCTCAATCGCAAATACAGTCAGCTGGGGTTGAAATACTAGGTAAGTTTGTAATTTCTACGTTTGATATCTAAATAACGATCAAATGCTCATATGCACACGTTCAAAATGTTATTAAGAAAGTGCTATTCAATTCTAATATGTGTACGTAACAACGATATTCAAAATTATTTAGTGCTTTTTTGCACAAATTGTTTCTTCATCACTATTCAAAAACCGTTTAGAATATCCTTACCTCTTCCATTCAGGAATTACTGACGAGTGTAAATATAGAGAGACCAAGCTAAGTTGGCAGCGATTTTGATAGCCCTGCAGACTGTGCAAGAGTTATGTTAAACGTCAAACTTCTATGAAATAATGACGTTTAAATAACACTTGCACAGTCTGTGCTATTAAAATCGCTGCCAACTTAGCTTGGTCTAATTCTAGTTTTTTTCATTGATCGAAATTGAATGTTGCTCAGGAGCGAAGATGCCGGGCGCCAGGCATAAAATATTGGGGCACGTCCTGTCGGGATTCTGCCACAAAATGAACCGACGCAAACCTCTGTATGGGGATGCAATGGACACTCCGCTCAACCGATGTCTTACCACTCTGGACATCACTTTGCTTGGTAAGTTTCTGTTACAATGAAAAAGAAGGGTGTGTTAAATTTAAGTACGTTTTAAGTATAAACACATTTATAAATAAATTGTTAAAATTATCACGAAAGGTAGGTAACTAATCATTACTATATGTTATACTTACCTATTTATGATGACGATGAGGCACGTTGTCAACCCTGTGTTCGCACTTCGCAGTAATGAATATTAGTTTGTGAATTAATTTGATTGTAGGTACTGACTGCGAACTGCGAAAGTATGAAGTTAGGTAGTAATTTTCATAATGGCAATGTTTCGGTAAGATAACCACGATAAAGCCGATAAGTAACATGAGTAAATGCTGTTATATCCATATGAAATTATCGGTAATATATGGTTCATTTGAATTAAATCACAGAATGTTGAGTTTTATAATAACGCTTAGAAGTTGCACATCAATGTGGGAGTGGATTGGATACTTAATGCACAACACTTCCTGAATTCGATACCTACACGTAGTTAGTCCACGTGAAGTATCTAAATAGGTCATTAATTTCAAAAGTAACAACTTGATGAATGGCACCACGTGGTTGTCCCGTTTTTATGCAAAAGGCAAATTATATACCTACTGACGTTTTTCCACTAAGGGGGATACGGATGCTTTAAGAAATCGTCCTTATCGACAACCGACAAATGTTTTTTACACATTTTTCAACCGTGGCTGAATGCCGGACGGGTCCGTGGCTTAGGGGTGGTACCTATTCCACCTGTCCATGTGTATTGCGTCTCACATTTTGCTTAATGAGAAAGTGAGATGCAATGACATTGGACAAAGAAATTGAATTGATGGAATACCACCTTTATATGCCTAACCAGTAAAAAAACCAGACAAGTGCGAGTCGGACTCGCCCACCGAGGGTTGCGTACTTTTTAGTAATTTTAGTATTTGTTATAGCGGCACCAGTAATACATCATCTGTGAAAATTTCAACTGTCTAGCTATCAAGGGTCATGAGATACAGCCTGGTGACAGACATACGAGTCTTAATAGTAATAGGGTACCGTTTTTACCCTTTGGGTGCGGAACCCTAAAAAATTACAATATGGCGAACTAATGTCCAAATAACCCCGAAATCATTTCGCTTAACATTTTCTTATTCTTTTGATAAACATGGTGTGTAAACTCCAAAACAAATATTGCAAACTCGAGCCTTTAATTCCTAGCCTACAGCTGTCGTGAATCTATAGACCACGTTAGCAAAATTTTACTTACTCCCCTCGTTATATAAACGATGTACTATATTTTCTCTAACTTCCTAAAATAAGAAGGAAGTCATTTCTTGTCATTTATGTCAAACATCAAACATTTATACAGCAAATAGGCCACAGGGGCACTTTTACATGTCAATTTTTACAAGCAATACAATTAACCAAAAATTACAAAAAACAATTACAAATATGGAATCAATGAAATATTAGATACTTTGTTAAAGATGTATCCAGTCTAAATGTCGAATTACACAAAAAAAATTAATAAAAAATATACAAACAACAGACAATTACTAAAATTGTTTAGAGATGTAATAATAATATAATAATAATATAATATATTTATTGCTTTCACATTGGTAAAATTAAGTCTCTAGGTGTCAAGAGGTAAACATTAAAAAAACCTATAATATGTACCTACTCGTAGGTACTTACTTTACTATCTACAATATAATGTAATCCAATTTCCAGGCGTCGGGCACATGGTAGGCGCCGGCATCTACGTCCTAACGGGCGCAGTGGCCCGGCACATGGCCGGTCCAGCCACGGCCCTCAGTTTCCTCCTGGCCGGCATTACATCTACCCTTGCGGCACTGTGTTATGCTGAATTCGGTACCAGGATACCGAGAGCGGGGAGTGCTTATGCGTATACTTACGTTAGCATTGGAGAGTTCTGGGCCTTCATCATTGGATGGAACATCGTCTTGGAGTATATGATCGGTGAGTCGATCTGGTATTATACATTACCTTTGTTCTAACTAAAGTGGCCAGTGGTTATCCACGTGACTGATACCGCTTCGGTGTACAGTTTTCTGCGGCACCTTGCTGCGATTTCGCGGAGTTTGGTACCTACCTACTTTTGTGCAACAAGCGTTTACCTCTAATATTTTCTAACGCGACAAAAGAGCCAGCCTCAAAGAAAAAGAATGTGGCCAAAATATGTTGTAAATTTATCCTGTTATAAACACCATTCGCAATACATTTACCTACTACAATCGTTCAATTCGTTCATTGTTTAACACCCCATCACCATGAACTTACAGATAAACTTATTACACGGCTCACTGAATGATGAGCGATAGTAATCTCTCCGCTCCGGTCTGCCGTGGCAATGAATGGTCGCGCTTTTAACAAAATAAATTATTTTCTGAAAAGCAATTAAACCATGAATATCCTATTAATATGACCTCCTTTTTCCCATGATGATGTCAGTCATGAATTCCTTTCCGGATTTCAGGTGCAGCGTCGGTCGCCAGGGCGTGGTCCGGTTATTTAGACGCCATGTTAAATGGAGCTATAAGCAATGCCACCGTATCTGTCACCGGAGAAATGCACGAGACTCTACTTAGTCGATATCCAGACGTTTTAGCATTTTTAATATGCATCTTAGCCTCGCTCATTTTAGCGGTAGGCGTTAAAACCTCTGCTTACATCAACAACGGCCTCACTATTCTAAACCTTTTGGTTATAACGCTAGTGATATCGCTAGGTTTTTACTACGCTGATATATCGAACTGGTCGGCTGCGAATGGAGGTTTTATGCCTTACGGATTTAGTGGGGTATTAGCAGGGGCTGCTACATGTTTCTACGCCTTTGTTGGCTTTGACAGCATTTCGGCGTCTAGCGAGGAAGCTAAAGATCCTTCGCGGTCCATTCCTATAGCGACAGTCCTTTCCATGGCTATAGTAGCTTTTGGATATATTCTTGTCGCTCTAGCTTTGACTCTTATGGTGCCATATACGAGTATTAATCCTGAAGCGGCTCTGCCGTCCGCTTTAGGTGCAGTGCATGCCGATTGGGCTAAATATGCAGTTTCTGTTGGAGCTGTTTGCGGAATGACAACTACTCTTCTTGGCTCTCTGTTCTCCCTGCCGCGTTGTTTATATGCCATGTCTACTGATGGTTTACTATTCGGTTTCCTCAGCGACATTAACAACAAGTCTCAGATTCCTATTGCAAACTTAATTATTTCTGGATTATCATCCGCTATTATAGCTCTGTTGTTTGATTTGGAGAAGCTTGTAGAATTTATGTCGATCGGTACATTATTGGCGTACACGATCGTGAGTGCCGCAGTTATAATATTACGGTATCGGCCTGCTCCTACAGTTGACGATAAGACTTTTGGAGTTCCGCCGATAGATTCCCCTGACCGTGAAGATAGTTCAGCAACTGGTACACCAGCGACTGATGGCGGATCTTCTTCTTCAGAGGTGAGAATCAGATAATTTTTTATTTATCATTAATTTACTAATATTTTACGGAACTAATTTTTTTTTGTTAAAATAAGTTATTAAAAATTTATTTCTAATAACTTATTTGGTTTACCAATTGCTATGAAATTTAATTTAACCCTTGATTTCAGATGTTCGAAGCTCTAACAGTGGGTCGTCTCCGCCCGCAATACGCCTGGCTTGAGCCACTCGTCGGTGGCCGAGCGCCCGGCGCAGCCGTGTCGGGCTGTGTGTACACCCTGACCGCGGCTGCCGCCGCGTTGTGCGCCCATAACCACTTCGTGGCCGAACAGGCGGGCTTGTGGGCGCTGCTCCCGGACCTGGTGCTCACTTCCATCATTATTGCTTGTAAGTATTCTGCTGTTAAAGTTGCCCAGATCCCAGAGCTTATTATATGCAATGCCTTTCGTATGCTACTGACACAAACTTTGGTCGTTGACTTTAATATTGACATGCTAAATTTGAATATAGAAATACACTATAACACATCAACACAATCATTCATATTGAAACAGTGTTACTAGGAGACAATTACACAAAATTTCCATCTGGTAAAAATTCGGCATCTATTCAACAGGGGTTACAGGGGTACCTACAGCTTATTGGCTCAATTTCTGGCTTCATCATGGCTGACAGAAACCTGAGAGGATATTGCTCTCTTTATAGTCCGATTTTTTGATATAAATATAATTTAGAGCACACCTACAAATACATGATGTATTTCTCCAGGTTTATTCATAATCTGGGCGCACCAGCAGTCCCCAGCGCGGCTTCCATTCAGAGTCCCGTGGGTGCCGCTGCTGCCCGCCGCCTCCGTCATGCTCAACGTGGAGCTCATGGTCAACCTCAATGCGCTGACGTGGGCGCGGTTCGCTATTTGGATCACCTTCGGTAAGTTCCCCAAGTATATCATCATATCAAAAGTATCTGGGCGCACCAGCAGTCACCAGCGCGGCTTCTATTCAGAGTACCGAGGGTACTCAAAGTTAGTCGACTTCGGTAACAGTGGTCTGACTACATTTGTCGCAAAACCGCGAGTTTAAGCTTGTTTGAGGGAAATAATCCAAGTCTTGACAATTGAAAAGAGTGGGTTCATCCGACTGGGATGTGTAGAGAAACGAATTGAGTGGCGCAGCTTGGCAAAACCTCATGTGGCAATCCCCACGGTGTTGAATACAGATTGGCACGGCAATGGTCGTCAACGCCAGCTGTTTCACAGATGCCTTAACCAATGAAATTAGAAAAGCGAATTCGCATGCCGCCTTTTGTCCAATCTGACAGAAAGAGCAAAGTATATGTGATTCTTCCATCATCAGCTATAGAAATTGAAACTATATCTTTTCATATTTCAGGTCTACTCCTCTACTTCCTCTACGGCATCCACCACAGCAAGCTCGGTGAAGGCGTAGCGGGTCTCCTCTCCCGATCTGCGAGCGCCGGTCGCGGTTGGGGCGCCATCGAGAAAACTTCGCGGCGAATTGGCCGCTTCGGCCGAGAAAAAAGCGATGATCGAAAACCGATCATAAGCGACGACGAACTCGCGCGGCGGGATCCGTGATTCTAAAGTAAACTGTATGTGTTCTGTCTAAAAGTTGCAATTGGAAAACGCACGTTAAAATTGCGAACATACCTTTTATTTAGCAATTGATCAGCACAACATTACATTGCAGCACTGAGACGAATACCCTCATTGTAATTTTGCGGAACGTCGAGTCAAAAGACACAATGTATTGAAAATGAAAAGACACTCTTTATTAACTTTTAAACGACGAGAAAAATATTCTATCGATTTTAAGTATGATAATGTTCAACGAGAGACAATAATAGGATATTTTACTTTAGTTCAAAAATATATTGTTCAGGTGCGTTTTCGAAATGTAACGATTACTCGTATAATAATTATTTACAGATCTGTGTTCAGCTCTATAACTGTCGCTTAGTTTCTTCGTTTCAAAAGTTACACAAAAGAAACAAAGTTGCATGTGATAGTGTTATTATATGCTTGGCTATCACATATGATCGGCACAAACCATAAGATGAAATATATTATATGATTATGTACGCGGCTGAAATCGGATAATACGCCATAAAAAAATCTCTGAACTATTCGGACAATATAGGCACAAAATCTAGTTTATTTTGATCGTATAATAAAATTGCATAACTCTTATTGTGAAAAAAATGTACTTTTCAAAAACGTTCTCCAAATCATATTGTCATCTCCTATAGCACTGCTTCATGCATGGACTCGAAACAAAATTGTCAGTACATTGGTAGAGCCGTGTTGCTTTCCCTAGTAATAACCCTTTTCACATCTGTTATATTCCTACCCGTCAAATAACAAATCGTTTTTTTTTCTTTCAGTACAAACGGCATTTTTTGTATTTGGATTTAGTTATTGGAGAATATTACCATATAAAATTAAACTACATTAGCATTAAATGTTAGTGATTTTTAAACTTAATTATTTTTGTACAAACGCGAGAACCTCAAAAAATGGTCTGACTAGACGAAAACATATGCATCGGGGCTCGTAATACGCGAAAACAACATTAATCGTTAAGTCATTTATTCAAACGCTACTTCATTGATAACATATTCAGCTGATTTATACGATGCCAGTAGATGGCGCCAATCCCACTGGTATGCCCGTTCTGGCGGGGCGGGCAATGGCTCTATGTAGAGTATGTAGGTAAACCATTCATTGATGCCCGCGTCATCATGTAAATCAGCTTGTAATGAAATTTTAACTCAGGGTCAATTATTGTAGGTAGTACCTACCTACATACCAACGTTGAATAAAATGAACTTAATATAACTATAGTAACATAATGAAATTGACAGTTAAAATGTTAAGCGTGACCAAAGATCGCTTTGAAAAATTGTTTAAAAATACATATATGAAAAGTACAAACATGCCAAAGAATATTATTATAGCACAAAGTGAAGTCACTTCTATTCGAAGTTGTTATTCTCATTGATTATTGAAAGCTATGTAACATTCAATTTAAATAGCTAAAATGTTTGCAAATTTTCATTCAAGAGTACCTACATTCCGGATTCTTCAAATACGTAGGTAGGTACGAGTACGGTCAAAGAATTAAAATTTTAGTACAATTTCGTACCTTGTCATAATGACAATAGTATGAGGTCCCATACGACTTTCATATTTATTGTCACTGTGACAAGGTACGAAAATAAATTGTTTGTACAACATGGGCATTTTTTTCAGAAGTTACAGCTAAGCCTAATTATGCAAACTGCATGTCGTTTAAATTATTGTGACGTCACTTTCTATTAGTGTTGCCAAAATCTTCCAATCCACATGATGATAAACACTTCAAGAAAGATTTATTGAAAACTAGGTATTTTTTTACAAACTGCTATTAATTCCAAAATCTTGTAATGGCTTTGTGTGTACTTTTATGTGATGGTAGTACCCCATATAAACATATCGTGTAGTAAAAAGGTATATCACAATATCTTTTGAGTATTATGAGCAGCATTGTGGCAGCTTTTTAAGTGCGATTCCAGAATAGGTAGGTACATAAATAGTAATAAATACATTATAGTATGTTATTTGGCTTTCAATAAATATGTACCTATATCGTTTAAATAAATACCTATAGGAATGAACCGCCGAACAAAACTATATTCTAAATAGCTAATTGATAAAAAATCGAATATACATGTTAATTTTACGAAGTAGTTTATAAGTATGTCCTTGTAGATAAATAGATTTGCAGATATATCTTTTATTTAAATAAAATAACTAGACTATTACACAGTGACACCAAATGTGATCTTGAAAAATTTCCAAGTACCTAATTCTTTAAGATTTTTAATCAGAATGTTATTGTTTTGTGTATTTAAGTTTATAGAATACCAAAAATGTTTATGAACTGCATATAGCATTGTTAATACTCTAACGACATATTTTAAGAAGCGTTGATGTGTACATAAATAAATTATAAAAATAAGGAATTTCATTTACCTCTTCTTAAACTATAGTAGGTAATAGTAATTGTCAATGAAAACACGTATTTCACAAATGTTATCTTAGTAATTTTATTTAGTTTATAATAACTCTACATCTACAACTTCTGAATTATCACAAAGTTATTTACAATTAAAATCCACCACAAGTCGTGGATATTTTATCGAGTTGGAATGATTATTTCATTTGTACAGTAATAACGCAAAATTAAACTATTTTTTAAATATTCAACAATAATACTTAAAAGTAAAATAAAAGGTTTATTGTACACAAGGGAACCTGATCATAAGAAAAAAATCGCTGATATAGCGTAAACTATACCAAGTTGGGTTATAATTCTATGTGACGTTTTCAATCAAAAGGTACCACATTGTCGCTTACCATAAGGACGAAAATTGCTTGTATCTTTATACGAAAAACCTGTCAGAGCGTCCTTATGGCAAGCGTCAATGTGGTACCTTTTGCTTGAAAACGACACATATAAGTACTAAGGGACGAGACAATAAAAATATATATCACAACCATAACCCAAATTCAAAAGACTTAAAATGTACCTACGGTAAAAAAAATATTTCCGTAAGATTTCGTACCTTGTCACAGTGACAATCCATATGAAAGTCGCTAGGGACCTCACACTATTGTCACTGTGACAGGGTACGAAATGATAGTGAAATTAAATTCCTTTGACGTACATCATAATAATTATATCTACGAAAAACGTCCACATGCAGATAATAATATTTTGAACTAAATATATTGCAAGTAAAATTAACTACGTAATTAAACTAATAAAAATAAATAAAATTACGTCAACATTACCTAATACATGAATTAAAATAAAAGATGATTACGAGTTTATTTTTTGCGCTTAGACTTTGGAGCCAGTGCTGCTAAAATACATCCTTTTATTATAAAATAAGTAACCGATCATCAAGAAAACAACACGTTCAAAACAGTTTAGTACTCTATGTACCTAAACATAAGGTCCATGTCTGACTGATCTTAAAATGGGTATGCCTCTCCGTACACTGATTCCTTTCACTTATAATAGTTATAATTAACTAATAATTCGGAAGAGTGTTAGGGCCCTATCACACTGGCGATTTGCGAGCGAGTTGAAAACGAGGCGAGCGCGTAGCGAATTCGCGAAACCGTTGCGCGCTCGCCTCTTTTTCAACTCGCTCGCAAATCGCCAGTGTGGTTGGGCCCTAAATGATAAAATTGATACATGATACAAGAAAATTAAATGGTCATACTAATTGCCGGACGGCAGGATGGCGCTGTTGTACGACCCCGCTCATCATGCGATATTATCCGCGCCTCAACGTAAAGCGAGGTTTAGACTAGCAAGAACTTGCATGCAATTTACGTTACATTGCTGACTACTAAGGTAAACTGCATTCAAAATGTTTATCAGATACCGCAATGCAATAGTACATTTCGATGCTAGTGCGGAAAGTATGTCATTACTCTACGAGCACCGAGATATCTTGCCACGAGCCGTAGGCGAGTGGCAAGACTCGGAACGAGTGAAGAATGACATTTCCGCACGTGTATCGAATGACGTTTTTTAATACAGTTGCGAAAAAATAAGAAAAACAAACAAGTAAAGAATGGAATTAGAAACTTTTATGTTATTAATTCTGTGACATCATTGACATTATGAAGAGGTGTTTTTCTAGCTTTTATTCGACTAGAATAGATTTTGTTATTATTATTGAACCCACTTCAATGACAGTTTTTTTTTTCAAATGCATGTTCTATAAGACAGAAACAATTGTAAATATTAAAACATTGTACTATTGTTACCTAAACATCGTTATTTACGATTATTTGTGTATCGTATATTTATAAAAACAATATCGAATGTTGCCTTTGGAAACTTAAAACATTCTTGCAGTAAGAAAATACGCCTCTTCTAGGCGTTCCGTTCCATTCAGACAACTTATTAAGAACGGTTTTTCAACATTAAAAAATAAACGTGTTATAATACTTATGATGAAGAGGTAAGTAATAAAATATGAAATATACATATTTTTCGTATTCTTACATTAACAGTAGGTTTTTATGTTGATTACGTTTAAAGGAAACTGATATTAACACTCATCAATAAGTAGTCATGAATTGGAACAAGTAAAAATTTAAAAAAATTGGAAAAGTAAAAAGCACTAGTTCGCGAAAACCAACTTTCCGCACGCTAAACAGCCACGAAAAGTAGCACTTTTTGAGCAACTGTATTAAAAAATAAATTGCATTGTAAGTTCTTGCTAGTCTAAACCTCGGTTAACGTAACACGACGTCGTGAAGTTCAATGTAACTAAGGTTATACAGTATGTAGGTAGTCAAGCACTAAAGTCTGAAAATCAGCACCACAAACCTAGTATTCCTTGATCTATGTTGGTACTGTAACTGTAAACATATTCCCAGTTTGAGATCTAGATTATCCTCTAGCGTCCCACGGTCCAACATTAATACTAATTATACTCAATGAAATTTAAACCAATTTTAATCGAAACAGAGTTGCATATGTTTCCGTACAATTGTACAGCGAACCAAATCCAACTCTGTTTTCATTTCATAAGATTCAAATTTCACTGCCAAATTTCTTATGAGGCTATTATAATTAAAACAGTCTTATCTGAGCGACCTGACTTGCCATGCCGAGGCGGGGCGGCGCTGCAGCCTGTTGATGGTGGGGCGGCCCCACTGTAGCCAGAGGTAACCGACGGCGAGGCAGATGGCGGTCTCTATGTAGAACCCGTCGATTCGTGTAAGGCAGGTGCCTCCAGAGTTTTTACACAACTGAAAAAAAAACCTCTATGACAATATTCCGCGAACTAGAGGATGCAGTTAGTGAATGTAACCTATCAAGTTTTTGTTCAGATCCTTGGAAGACGTCTATGTCAAACATATAAACCTTCCTCTTGAATCACTCTATTAAAAAAACCGCATCAAAATCCGTTGCGAAGTTTTAAAGATCTAAGCATACATAGGGACAGACATCCATCCAGACAGCAGGAAGCGACTTTGTTTTATACTATGTAGTGATACTTACATCACTCTCAAGCTTGGAAGAGCACGTATTGTCGCTCATCTCAGGCAGTGAACAGCTTTTGAAAGTCAAATGGTCTATGGCCCACAAGGCTAAAGTGTTAGGCCAATTGGTCCCCAGGTTGGATACAGTGTTGAGTAACGTCATGTAAGTGCCGCCGACGGCCGGGTCTGACACTTTGGCGAAGAAAGCCATCACTGCTACAAACATGCAGTAGAGACAGGTCTGAAATGATAAAGATGGAAATCTTAAATATTTAAGAACTGCTGAAAACCTTGGGTAATACTACGACGCATAAACAAAGTAGACAAGAGCAAAGTTAACAGCTCAAGTAGATGGCGCTACACGTTTTGCGGCAACTGGATTCCGAATTATCGAACACTAGTGACCCGCCCCGGCTTCGCACAAGTTAACAAATTATACAACTAAACCTTCCTCAAGAATCACTCTAGTGATAGGTGAAAACCACATGAAAATCCGTTCAGTAGTTTTTAGGGTTCCGTACCCAATGGGTTAAAAACGGGACCCTATTACTAAGACTCCGCTGTCCGTCTGTCTGTCACCAGGCTGTATCTCATGAACCGTGATAGCTAGACAGTTGAAATTTTCACAGATGATGTATTTCTGTTGCCGCTATAGCAACAAATACTAAAAACAGAATAATATAAATATTTAAATGGGGCTCCCATACAAGGTGATTTTTTTTGCTGTTTTTTCCGTAATGGTACGGAACCCTTCGTGCGCGAGTCCGACTCGCACTTGGCCGGTTTTGAGTTTGTCGCGAACATTGTTTTATAAGATGTAGTGATTGACGCTCTCGCTACTCTCTCTCGAGCTGTCAATTTGCGGCTGCAGTACTTTACACTAATACGAAGATATATAAAGATCTTCGTATTCTTCCGACTATGGTTTAGGTAAAAGGTTCGCGACTGTTGCTTTTTTTGGCTTCTAAATAACCCAAAGCGCTATCGGACTCCAATTGTGCTTTTCTTCTTGTCATTAAAAAAACGGAACTTAATTGTTTATTTTACAAGCTTTTTATTAACTTGCAATGAACCTATGTAAGTATGTGGAAAGAAAAGTACAGTCAGCAATAAAAGCTCGTACCAAAAATGAAATTTTTGGCCAAAACTTATTTAGTGTTCCGTACAAAACTTTGTTCACGGAACACTTATTTTATTATAGGTGGCGGGTATATTTGGATGTTCGTTTTATTATCTATTCATACCAGGGGGGAAAGAAAAAGTAGGTATCCAAGCATAATATGAAAACATATATTTAAACAACTAACCTGGTGAAAGATGTACAAAGCCATCAATACCAAAAGGTACGAGTATGAAGGGCCGGAGTCCCCAAGCAGTGAGGGAGTTAGGGCCACTAAACCAGCTGCTAGCGGACCCACTAACAGTCGGAACGGGAACGCGTGCAGCCATAGAGAGAGCGGCGCGGGCCCCGTCGTGTACCGAGCTAGTAACTGGAAATTATAAATACAAGTTGAAATAATCATTGTATGTACTAAGCGTAACCGAACGTGACAAATTAGTCAAATCTGAGGGCCTACCGAGTAAATCGAAAATCTAAATTTCGTTAACTGCCTCTCTATCAGTCTTGCATATTCGCGCGAGAGAGGCAGATAACGTAATTCTGATTTTCGCAGTAGGCCCTCAGGTCTGTTGCGTTCTTAATAGCTTAGTCGGCGAAAAGGTGCAGGTTATAAACCAGCAAGAAGACAATATTTTCTTTAATTTAATTTAGAATTGAGTTAGCTTAAAAAAATATATAACAGACTCCACTCTCACCAGTCTGTCACCAGGCTGTATCTCATGAACCGTGATAGCTTAGAGTAGATGCCCCTCGTTTCTGTTGCCGCTATAGCAACGAATACTAAAAAGTACGGAACCCTCGGGGGGCGAGTCCTACTCGCACTTGCCCGGTTTTTAACTTTAATTTGGGATTGATTGAGAAATATACCTAATTATTGAGACTGCAAGTTTTACAAGGGCGACTTAGTGTTTAGAGTTGTAGACTAATTAAAAGTTCATATAAGTAATTTGTAGACAAAGGAAAAGGGAAGGAAGGAGGTTTGTTGTTCGTGAGGAAACCGGATTTTAATCCCAATAAGGTCTAGTTTACCCTCTGGGTTGGAAGGTCAGATGGCAGTCGCTTTTGTAAAAACTAGTGTCTACGCCAATTCTCGGGATTAGTTGCCAAGCGTACCCCAGGCTCCCAGGAGCCGGGGCAAAAATGCCGGGATAACGCGAGGAAGATGATAAGTAATTTGTACACCAGGATCCAACACTAATTGAACTATTTTGAATAACTTGAATCCTGGGACTGTTCATTTTAAATATTAAGTTCCAATTTAATAAATGTTATTCTTTTTCTTCTTCAACTTAGCGTTTTCCCGGCCTAGCGCCAGGGTCAGCTTTCCTACTCCACCTTCTCCACTTTGCCCGGTCTTTGGCATCCCTGGTGTGAGATTGTTATCTTCCTCTCTCTCTCTTTTTCTCCTTAGCATAATTATTCCCATCTGATTGTGGGGAGTGCTTTTCTTGTCCTTTCTCTCCACTTCGCACGATCGGACGTGTCGCCTACTGAACTGTCGCAGGCCCTCATGTCTTTTGCTATTGTATCTGCCCATATCAACTTTGATGATGTTATCTGCCATGTCGGGTTAATAAATGTTATTACACAAAAGATATAAGGACTATAGACCTTATTCTATTACAATAAGGTATATTGTTAATGAGCTTTCTTTTATGGATTTTGAAAGTGTAAGTACAACAAACATTACTGACAACATATAGAAGAGAAATAACATACCACTGGTAATATAATTTGAACTGGGACTAGTGGCACGGCCAACAACGCCATGTCTTCTCTCGGCACACCAGCCTCTACTAATTTGAGACCGGAAACTGCGTCACTGGCACAAAAACCAAGCTGAAACAGAGCTTACAGTTAATAGCTGGAGATTTTTGTAAAATCTTGATGTTTTACTATCATTATATTTCAATCACTAAACAAAAAGCCAAAACATTGAACAAATATCGACTCGATCGGATTTGAACAAATATCTATACCAATACTGTTAAGTGATCGTAGCCTCAACAAGGGTTCTCGATATCAGTCCAAGTCGATTAATCTTTAATATTTCCGATATTTCAATTTTATGGTTTAAACTGAGAAATAATTCCCCGTAATAAACATAAATTTATCATATCGTTTTCTATGCAGCGTAGCTAAACCAATGAAACGTGTAGGTATATCCGTATTGGTAATTTCAATTAAGCTGAAAGAAGCTTTTGTATAAGCTATAAATTTTCAATTTCATCTATGTTTATACAGTAGATGTCCTTAAAATACTTGATAGGTAATAATGATTAGTCATTGTGAGATCGTGACACACCTATACATATAAAAGTAAAGATATTTTATTGTCATGTAAAATCTATTATTATTTACGAACATCTTAAAATGGTAAACTAATTCGATACTAAAGTTACGTAATTTACCTTGGCTGTGAATAACACTAACGTTAAAGTCCGAACGGCAGGCAATTTCACGATAGTATACAATTGTTTGTAGGCATCAACAATGTCACTCATTCCTTTAGTCTCATTCTCTTTGTGATCCGTTTCTTTAGCCTCATGTTTAAAGACTGCTATTAGTGTAGTGGAGACAATGAAGACCCAACCCCAGAAAAATAAGAAACTGGCTAAAGTGACGAGGCCAACGTCTTCTGGGACGATTCTGAGATACTTGTTGCAGAAGTACGGAGATTCTAGGGCTAGGAATAGGACGTAGCCGAGAAAGAAGCCAGCAGTTTGTCCAACTGTGTTACAAGTTGAGGCGTGGCCTACATTCGACCTGAAAAGAAATTTTGCTAAAGAATGGTACAGTTTGGGAGGGGTAATATAGGTTAAATATAAACATACATTTCAGGATAGTAGCAGCAAAGTCACTGATCCTTAATCTACATCATCATATATACATATTCAGATGCAAAGTTGAAATTATTTAAAGATCACAATCATAATTAGGACTGATCTTAGGTTATTGTCCCTATACCATATATATATATATATTACTGAAATTGGTTAAAAATATGTTAGTGACAAAGCATTAACACTGACAAGATCACTAAAGTTGGGTATGATTGATACACTAGTGAATAATTCCCTCCCATCATACGGAAACATATGAATGTGTCGTGTTATATCAGTCTCTCCCAGTACAAAAAGTACTGTGCTTAACTGAAGTAGTGTGACAAATACGAACATTTCCAAGAAAATATGATAGGAAAGTATTATTCACTGCATCTGTAGATTGGTAAGTTACTCAGAAAGCTTTGGTGCATTAAACAGGATGAGAATCAAAAATATCTGCAGTAATCTTAATGATCAACCTTAGCTCTTAAGAAAGAAGATTCAGATTGTAATGACAGTTTGTGTAAAGAAATTTCATCTCAAATAATTCCTGCTATACACTTATAGTATTCAAAATAAAGGTTACCTTTTTAACATAGTCAGAGCCCAACCATCAACTGCTATGTCTTGAGTAGCCGCCAAAAAGTTCAAAAATAAAAATGTGACAATGAGAAGTATCATATTAGGAGCTTTTTCATCAGACCCTAGCCAGTCTGTGATGCTGCTTGACATGATGATCATGACAATGCCAATGAGGTACTGCACAGGCACCAGCCAAGTCTTGCGTCGGCCAAACTTCGGCCAAAATAGTGCATCAACTATTGGAGCCCATAATAATTTGACACTGAAGGGCCAGTTTACAAAGCTAAATTCTGCCTAAAAATAAAATGAGCAATGTAAAGACACTTGTCAATATAGTACACACCAGTGATGATTAGTTTATTCATACTTGACTAGATTGCACCTCAAAATACAGATGAATATACGTGAATTGTGATTTTTTTCACTAAATACCAAGACTAAAAATAAAAAGGCATTCAACAATTATCATAAGAATGGAGCAAAACAAATAGAGGTGCAAAACAAAACAAATAAAGAAATGTGTGAAAAAAAGCGGCGTTCTTACCTGTTGTGTGTAGGTGATTCCCCGATTTTGTAAAAGCATAGGCACAGCTCCAGCGAGGCCTAGGGGAATACCTTGCAAAGTGTACAGAAATAATAATACGGCGATATTGAGTTCATCTCCTTTTATGTTACTTTGTCCAGTGTTTATAGGTGCAGCACCGTTTTCAATCAATTCCTCCTTTTCCGGCACATTTTTTCTTTTAGTTACGGACATGATTAAAGCTCGTATGGCCTAAAAATAATAACAAATCACAACATAATCAACTTCCTTGTTCAATGCCTCGAAGTTATGTGCAAGACTTATTTCACAAACCTTAATTTTCACACACAGTTATGAATATACCTGAGCCGTTTTTTTGTTGTCTTTATTGAAATCAATATTTCAAGTTCAATTCATAAATTGACATGAATTTTCCACGTTACCAATGGAAAATAATTTCAAAACGCGAGCTCTCAGCACTACACGTCAGTGGGATGAAATGTCAAACCACAGATAATGTATATGTAAACTTAGGATATGATTGAAAACGAATGCTATCGTATTTAACCTACGTTAGCGGGTTACACCCTGGCAAGCAAGCTTTGTCAGTAAAAAAGGCAGAAAATCAACAGCAAATTCGAAAAATGCGCGAAGGATCGATCTCGCATACAAATTTTGCATTTCATGCATTATTCTACTAACACAGTTGCCTATTACTACTTACCCACCATAAACCATACTAAATTTACGGTGGGGAATTAGTCAAAAGTCGAAAGCTTTTATTGCAAACATATTACATAATATTAGGTACCTACCCTGAAAGGGCGCAGCAATCTTATAAATATAGCAAACTACTACAATAATTTCTTCGGAATTACGAAAAAAATAAAATAAAAGTGACTGTGACAAGTACAAACACTAATAGCGCTTTCTCTGCTACTCCTACTGAAAGTTCCATAAGTGCATCTCGTTCGGTGATCTGGCCGCTCCCCCATTTCATCTCATTTCATGCGGTAAGGGCATACATATAGCTGGTCAAGCAAATCTTATCAGTAGAAAAAGGCGGCAAATTTAAAAAATGTAGGAGCGAAGGGTTGTCGTCCCATAGAAAATTTGAATTTCGCGCCTTTTTCTACTGACAAGATTTGCTTGACCAACTATTTGTTTATCTACGCACATATCGTTAGCGCTCTAAAATGCGTTTAGAAACCGTAGGAAATGACCAGCATTATTACCTTTGATTATTACCACCCGCTCCAGACTACGTGAGTGTGGAGTCGATTTCGCTGATTAGCGAATTAGACTCCACACTCGTGTTCGCGGCTTCGCGCCGTGATTCGCGCATGAGTGTGGAGGGCCCTTGAGAATGACAAAATAAAAAAAATATATATAAAAGTGTCATTGTCACATTGACATTGTCAGTTCCAAGTCAGTTCTAATTTCTGTATTTTCTGGTTGTTAGTTTGAATATGAAATAAATGTTTTCATTGTATTGTAATAAGTTAACTTTATACCTAAACTTGGACTATCTTTTTGTGGTTCTCATGTATTAAGTGTAAAAGCTGAAAAAAAAAAAATGGTTCGCCAGTGCTTTTTACGATGTTTACTAGATTCGCATGCGTCTGTCAAGTTGCCGCACAACGTTGAAATCCTAGTGGGTCGAAGTAAAATCACCATGATAAAGGATCAGTCGTGCTCTCGTCATCAATGTAAGTGTTTTATCGCATCTATTGCGTGAATCTAGATATAAAGATCCCTTCGTATGTATAAACACTGATCAGTGCGAACGAATTTAAACCTATTGTATTAAACAATATTGTAATAATTATAGCACTAGATTTGGACTTGCCTTACCTTACAACACAGCCTTGATAAAAGGGACTGGTGACCGGTGTTCATTCCAAGCAATAGATTTTAGGTTTTATTAGGTATTAAATTTTAGTCAGCATGTTTTAAGTATCAAATTAAAGTAAAATATCCAATTACAAATTAATTAATTAATTAAATTAATTAATTATGTTATTAGTGAAATATACAATTTAAATTAAATTATTGCCTAGTTTGAATTAAAACTATTATTTGCATTTAAAGAATTCTTATTTGTTTCCAGTGAGTTTAAAAGCAGATTGTGATGAATGTGTGGTTGAAGTCAAACAACTAGGAATAAACCCGTCCGGTCTAGATGGCTTTGCTATGAAAAAAGATGCCACATACAAACTGGGACACGGTACAAAAATTGAAATATTACTTAACTTCTGCTCTCATGTGATAGAGTTTGATCCTCCTCCAGAAGGATTTGATACACCCAAAGTTAACTCCAAAAGGAAACTAGAGGAAGAAGAGGAAACACCTAGGAAAAGAAAAAACCTAAAGGTTGAAGAAGAGGAGTCATCAGACGCTTCTAACTCTACGAAAAGAAGTGAGAAAATAACAATGAATCAAAATATACCAGCAGCAGCTGAAAATGTATGGGAGGAAATAGATAAAGGAGAACTCTATATATTTACATCTAAAGGTGTTAAATCCAGCAGTGAATTAGCTGCTTTTGATATGGATGGAACATTAATTAAAACTAAATCAGGCAAAGTCCACCCTGTTGACACTAATGACTGGCAGATTGCTTTTTCTCCTGTGTCTCAAAAGTTAAAAGATTTATTTGCCAAAGGCTATAAAGTAATAATTTTAAGTAATCAAGCTCCAATTGGAAATGGTAGAGTAAAAATAGAGGATTTCAAGAAGAAAATAGAAAATATAGTTGCGAAAATAGATGTTCCTATACAAGCATTTATAGCTACTGGTAAAGGTTTTTATAGGAAGCCTACTACAGGCATGTGGAATTTTTTAGTTGAAAAGGTAAGCGCTTTTATTGAAGACTAAACTTCAGTCAGTTCAATTGTAAAATCTGGAACAAAAAAAAATTACTGCATTAATTGTTTGATTGTAAACCTTTTTTCGTATATATCGGAAATAAGGTATCTCTAAATTTAGTTTAATTTATTAAAACTATATTTTATAAGTAAATGATATTAAAAAATAAAAATAAATTCAAGTACATTGTGGTCTATTATTTTCAGAAAAATGATGGTTTAGAAGTAGACATGGATAAAAGCTTCTACTGTGGTGATGCTGCTGGCAGAGTAGCCAACTGGGCCCCGGGAAAGAAGAAAGACCACTCCATGGCTGACAAGCTTATGGCTGAAAACTTGGGTCTTAAGTTCTACACACCTGAACAGTATTTCCTGGGACATTCTATTGCTAATGTGCCTTTTAGCAATCCAGAATTTGTCTCAAAACATTTGACTCCAGAACCATTTAATGACAATCTAATTGGTAAAGAGAAAGAGGTAATTAGAATTTAAAGTACTATACAATATCATTTAATTTCAATTAAATGATACACATGAATGAGTATATTTGGCATGTTTGGACAGGGTGGGGGTAGGAAATAGTAGGAATGGGGTTTGTGGTATTGGTATAGATAATGTAGGTAGTTAATTTCTAGTTAGTTTTAGTGTTTTTGTTTAGTTTTATATGTACATGTTTGTTTTAGATTTTAATATTTGATAATGTATGATGACTGTGTATTTTTTAATTAAATTAATTAAATGATGCACAATCCATATTGGCCTTTGGGAGAAAATTATAAATTACATGTAAGAGATAACTAGTTTCCATACTCATGAAATAAAACTATGAAAACGGATTATATCGCGTATATTGAATTTACAGACATACATCCCACAGCTCATTTATTAAATCTTCTTGGGTCAAAGGTGTAGGGTTGGAGCCGGCGTAGCTTTATCGCATATATATCCATATTGTGTCTGTGTGTGTTTTTACTTGAAAATAGTTGTTTTGTATAACTAGCCTTATGAACCGATTTTGCATGTACAACCAGCCTTAAAGTTTATATAGTTTATGATGGTTCATTATTTCTTGTATGTGGGTATTTTGCACTTGGTTTTGTAGCTTTTCCTCAGTCACCCGTTGACCACGAACGCTGTAGAGGGTTCGAAACGTCGGGATGTATTATAAATTCAATATACGCGATATAATCCGTTTTCATAGTTTTATTTCATGAGTAACTATTGTGGTAACCGAAGACAATATTAGTTTCCATACTACTTGCAAACAACCATTGTAAAATGATAAAAAGAAATAAAATTAACAAATGGAATGAGATACAAGTTACAAAATATATAAATCAAAAATCTACTAACATCTTAGTTTAATGGTTTTCAACAGTGGCCATTACGGATCAAGTATTGTTGGTACTCTATTCACACACTTAATGATTTCATTAATGTTTTTGTTCTATGCAGATTTTAGTCTTAGTGGGATTCCCAGGAAGTGGCAAGTCATTTTTAGCCAAGCAAATTGAGAAAAAATCGCAGCATAAATATGTGGCAGTTTGCAGAGACATTTTAGGAACCTGGCAAAAGTGTGCTGCTGAAGCAAAAAAGTTATTGCAGGTAATTATTATTATTTTTAATTCTTCATATGTAAACATCATACAAGCTAAAATAATTATATTTAGATGCAGGGTTCTCCTAATCGTATCTCTGCTCACCTAGGGGCATGGCACACTGCGTCCGATTCGCACGCCGCTCAGAAGTTTGAGCGAGACAACGCTATGCGCGTATTATAGCGACGTCCCGTTCACACGTCGCTCCGACGTGCGAATCGGACGCAGTGTGCCGTGCCCCCTATGGCCTATTCACATCAAACGTGTAAAGTCAGGGCGCATCTTACTAGTCATAGGAATTGGAACCTTCAAAGCAATAGTTACATTAC
This sequence comes from Cydia strobilella, assembly GCF_947568885.1. Classification (NCBI taxonomy): domain Eukaryota; kingdom Metazoa; phylum Arthropoda; class Insecta; order Lepidoptera; family Tortricidae; genus Cydia; species Cydia strobilella. Next base: position 9,350,271 of record NC_086052.1, read on the forward strand.
AACGCAAATAGTCGCGACCAGTCGTGGGTGTCTTGCTGTTAAATAGGTGGGGTTACTAAACTAACAATTGGCACCAGATGGTCCCTCCACATTGTTGGAGACCTACAGTCAGCAAAATATGCCAGAACACATCCTTATTTCTATGGTAACAAAGGTGTGTTACGATGTGTTAGGCCACTTTGGCCGTCACTATGTTTTTTATGGTGAATGTACAGTCGCCATCAGATATATCGGAGCGGCCAAGGTGCTCGCAAATATCTGAACACGCCTTCATTGTCAAGGTTTTAGAGAGCGTGCTGAGATATTATTGAGCACCTTGGCCGCTCCATTATATCTGATGGCGACTGTAAGTACATACCTATGTACTCTTTTACGATACCTTATGTTTTCTAGTGTGTGGTCGCCATTACAGAATTTTTGGGCTCCATTGATCCGTTGTAAGAACAATGTGTCAAAATGTTGATTACATTTGAAATAATTGAAATTGATTAGGTACGGTATCGCTTGAAATGATTAGATAAGCTGGTTTATTACCAAAAACAATGGAAGTTGGAAGTTTTAATGCTTGCTTACTCAAATGCTCACATTTCCAATTACACGGTAAAAAATTTAGTAGTAGGCTTTGTTAGTCTTGTTATAGTCAGAAAACCTTAGACTTTAAAACCGGCCAGGTGCGAGTCGGACTCGCGCGCCGAGGGTTCCGTACATTACACAATTTAAACAATGTATTTTTTATGTGAAACGTGAGTGAAAGGTATATTGCGGTTTACGATTTATGACGTATTAAAAAAAACTACTTACTAGATCTCGTTCAAACCAATGTTCGGTGGAAGTTTGCATGGTAATTTACATCATATATTTTTTTTAGTTTTATCATTCTCTTATTTTAGAAGTTACAGGGGGGGGGGCACACATTTTACCACTTTGAAGTGTCTCTCGCCGCTCTCGCGCAAACTATTCAGTTTAGAAAATTTCAGTTCTAAGTATGGGGAACCCCCAAAATGTATTGTTTTTGTTCTATTTTTGTGTGAAGATCTTAATGCGGTTCGCAAAATACATCTAATTACCAAGATTCAACAGTATATAGTTCTTATAGTTTCGGAAAAAAATGGCTGTGACATACGGACGGACAGACAGACAGACATGACGAATCCATAAGGGTTCCGTTTTTTGCCATTTGGCTACGGAACCCTAAAAACTAGCTATCTACTAAGACTAAGAAATAAGTCGGTTTCAAATGTAACCTGTCCGGGTCTTAGAATGAATCAATTGACACCTTATTAGGTCCCGACCGAAAATCAGCGCTGCGGCCAGCTGTGACGTTACGCTGCGGCTAGCCGTGGCATTAAGCTGAGTCCTTTTTTCGTCCGCTCCTACCTACCTACCATAGTAAGTAAGTAAGTAAGTAAGTGTTTTATTTGTAAATATAGGTACAATTACAGTGGTGGTCAGTTTATATAATTATGTACAGTTTCACTATATTTTACCAAACGGCGTACAAAAACATTGAACTTAATACTAGAAACTATAAACTATCATGCTCAACAAGTACGAGTTTGTAATCCTACTTACAGCTATGACAAATCAATAATGAATATCATTTACATAGTTTATAAGAATTGTAGATATCAAAATATAAAATATAGATTATTATTATTAATATTAGATGCCTATTAAAAATATAAAACAAATTGTCATAATACACATCATTCTAAGTCATCATTTAAATAATCTGCAATGGAATAATAGCATTTATGAATCAATAATGTCATTAGCTTATTTTTTAATTCTAGTATACTTAGTGACTTAAAATTAGTCGGCAACTTATTATATATTTTACTGGCCAAGTAGTACACGCTTTTTCGCAACAATGATGTTTTTGCAGGAATTGTGCAAAGATTGTGTATATGCTTGTTTCTCAGATTTCTATGAGAAATATCAGCATGTTTTTTGAACAAACTTGCATTGTTTTTTACAAACATTATTACTTCAAAAATGAAAAGCGAGGGCATCGTCAAAATTTTTAATTCCTTGAAATACGGTACGCAACTGTTTTGATTCCACACATTGCTCTAATGCACCTCTTTTGTGCCTTAAAAACTAATTCTCTATTTGTGGAATTTCCCCAAAAGATAATACCATACCGCAACTTTGAAGCTACAAAGCCATGATATGCTACTAAGACTGCGTGAGGGCTTGCTTTTTTGGCTAATATATGTAGGGCGTAGGCATACTGACTAAGTTTTTTGCACATTTCCTCCGTATGGGCTTTCCAAGATAAGTTTTCATCAATTTGTACTCCTAAAAACTTTGTGTCGGTAACAGACTCTATACATTGACCTTCATATTTGCAGCAAATTGGAGGAGGTATTATCCGTTGGTAGAAATGGATAATTTTAGTCTTATTTAGATTTATCAATAAATTATTTATATTAAGCCATTTAACTATGTCATCAATTGTATTATTAATTTCGGACTCATACTTATAAATATCCTTACATTCTATTATAACGGTACTGTCATCAGCGAACAGGACCATGGGATATTTGACGTTTCGTGGAAGGTCATTGATATAAAGTAAAAACAGCAAAGGGCCAAGAACGCTTCCTTGCGGCACGCCATACTTTATTTTACGTTTATTTGATTGAAAAGACTTTTGATGCTTAGTTCTTAAACAAATTTGAGTGAGCTCTGTATATTGATCCCTGTTACTTAAGTATGACCTGAATAAGTCCAACACATTTCCTCGTATTCCATACGCATTAAGTTTTTTTAAGAGAATCGTGTGGTCTACGTAATCAAAGGCCTTGGTCATGTCCATGAAAACTGCACAAATATAATTACGTCTATCCATAGCCTCTATGATGGGTTGTACAAGGTCAAATATGGCCATATCTACTGTCTTCTGTTTTCGGAAACCTTTTTGTTCTGTTGCAAAAAGTTTAAATTTATCTAGGTAACTGTACAGTGCCTCGTATATAACTTTTTCAAAGATTTTTGAGAAAATAGTTGCCAGTGCAATCGGTCTGTAATTTTTTATATCTGTTTTTTCACCTTTTTTATGTAATGGCTTTACAATAACAGTTTTTAAGTTATCGGGATACACTCCAGTTGCAATACATAAATTAATAATATAGGTAAGAGGGACAGCAATTACATGCGCAACTTCCTTTACAACTTTAGTGCATATGTTGTCATGTCCGACACTGTTAGTGTTTTTCAAAGACTTAATTATTGTGAAGATGTCATGAGGGACAGTTGGTTTCATGTACATAGACTGAATGCAGTTTACATTTATGTCATATTTTCGTCGAGCTGTGCCTTCTGATGGTGTATGATCAGTAAAAAAGTTATTGAACTCATTTGCTATGTCTGTTGGATCTGTAACAATAGTATCATCATTTCTAACAATTTTTTGAATCGGTTCCTTAGGTAACTGTTGCTTGGTTTTATTTATTACTTGCCACGTTGCCTTGGATTTATTACTCGCAGATTTAATGAAGTGATCATTTTGTGAGCGTTGCGTTAGAGTCAAAATTTTCTTAAATCTAGCATTATATAATTTAAACCTATCTCTATTCTGGGCGGTGGGACATAAACGGTATTCCCATAACATAAACCTTCTCTTTTTACTACATATCTTGATGCCATGAGATATCCACTTCAATTTTCGAGTAGATTTAAGTTTTATACTCATCATTGGGAAACATACGTTGTAAAAACAAGAAAACGTATCCAGAAACGAATCAAAGGCCATGTTTACATTGCTCAATTCCGCTACTTCAGAAAAAGACAGACTACCAAGACATTTTTTAAACATTTCTATATTTTCTGAACTAAAATCACGTTTAGGAATACGCCACGTGCTAATGGAGCAAGTTTTCCTTACTGGGCATTTTAGTAATTGAGCAGTATGGTCCGACAAACCAAGGTCTATAACTTCTGCCTTACATCCTTTAATATTGCCTGCGAAGTTATCTAGACATGTGTTACTACATATTCTAGTCGGTTCCCTTATTTCTAATTGAAGGTTATAGCTTAATAGAAGGTTTTCAAGTTCTAGGGAGTTTTTATTACGACATAAAATATTAATATTTAAATCACCGCATAATACTACTCTTTTACTTGTACTATTGCATATTTTTTTAAGTAATTTGTCAAGGTGTTCAAAGAAAATAGTAACGTTTGACTGCGGAGGTCTATACATACATATTATAATAATTTTATGACGTACCAATTCAATTGCACAACATTCCATTAAACCTGTTACGGATAGTTTTTTTACATCGGTTAATTCATTATACTCTTGTTGCAATCTAACCAGTATACAGGCGCCGCCCCTACGCTGGTCGCGGTAAAAAGAAGACGCTAGTTTAAAGTTCGGTATAGTTAGCAGGTCCCCTAACTCCTCCATCATAAAGTGTTCAGAAATGCATATTACATCAATAGGTCTTTGTTTCCCTTCAAATGCATCTAAATGTACTGACAACGCATCTGCTTTGTTTATTAAACCCGCTATGTTCTGATGCAATACGTAGATGGAGGTATAGAAAAAAAATCCTGATTTGTTTTTAATTTCAGGGGGGTCCTGGGGGTCGTCTGCGTATAAGACTCTTTGACCGTTGTGCCGTCTCTCTGTAACGAAACATGAGCAGTAGGAGTCATGGTCTGTGTATAGGGTCTTCTCGTAGGCTGTGTAGTAGATACCACGGTTGCAGGAGTGGGCGATGTCGCGATGTTCTTATTTCCTCGTGTATCAATTGTCTTATGTTTCTGTGGATGTGTCTTAATCCGTTATATTTAATCTTCCCTGTATAGGATGAAAACATTGTGTAATTAAGGTCTAAGTTCGAGTCGATAAAATAAACACGTTCGAAGTGAACAGTGTTTTGGTGTAGAAGATGGTTAAACCACTTTACTCGGCAGTTATATAATTGTGCTCCACATATGTAAGTAGGCGAAATTATAATGACATTCGTGTGTTTTATTCGTTCTAATTTCATTTTAATATCATGAACGATTTTTATGTAGTTGGCTGTAGTTAAAAAATCATGTTTTCCGATAAGCAGAACACAGTAATCCATGTGACGTTAATAAATCTATTCTATTCTATTCTTTTCTTATTTGTCTGTGGTAGAACACACGTATCTTGTATCTTGGTATATCAGGTCTATGTCACATTGCAAAAAATTGTATATCGTATGCTGTTTTGATAAATTAACCTTAATACTAAGGCATACTAACGTACATTTTTCTATGTCATATTCATATCATATCAAATTGTTAGGGTTCCGTACCCAAAGGGTAAAAACGGGACCCTATTACTAAGACTCCACTGTCTGTCTGTCTGTCTGTCACCAGGCTGTATTTCATGAACCATGATAGCTAGACAGTTGAAATTTTTACAGGATGTATTTCTGTTGTCGCTATAACAACAAATACTAAAAATAAAAATAAAGTTTTATTTGTACGGAACCCTCGGTGGGCGAGTCTGACTCGCACTTGGCCGGTTTTTTTACAGTAATGTGCATATGTGTCACCCAAAATATTTTTTGTAATATAAACCATAAGGGATTAGTCATAAGGTACAATTTCCAATTTCACATTTCTTTTCAGCAAGGTAAAAGCGTCATAGTGGACAGTACGAACCCCGATATCGAATCCCGCGGACGCTGGACGACGCTGGCCAAGGAAATGGGAGTCCAATGCCGTTGCGCCCGAATGGCCACCACCAAGGCACACGCCCAGCACAACAACAAGTTTAGGGAGCTGATGAAAATCAAGCATGTGCCCGTCGACGACATTGTTTTTCATAGTTACAAGTTAGTTTTTTGTGTATATTTATTTAGGTATACCTTGATGATGATTTACTAAGTTAATTATTCTTTATTGATTTTTGGGGACAGTTGGACATAGTTTAGACTTTGGAAAATATTAAAATTGTAATATCACTTAGGCCCACTTGCACCCACTAACCCGGGGTTAAGCGGTTAAACCGTTAACCGAGTGTCAAATTTTACTGGAACCCTATGTAACTCCAGGTTTAACCGGTTAACCCAGGGTTAGTGGAATGGTGAAAGTAGCGCTAAGTGTCGAATTTTCTATATTTAAGTACCTTTCTTATGTTTCAGAAATAAATATACAGACCCCACGCCAAGCGAAGGTTTCACAGAAATAATAGTTGTAAATTTTAATCCCTGTTTCGAAGACAAAGAAGCTGAACAGGTGTACAGAATGCATTTACTGGAGAAGTGATAGGATTTGTGATAAACGGGATTTTAGTGTGATAATAAAACAAAGTTGTAAGGTCAGAAGATTTTTATTGCTTAGCAAAGATGAAGATGTATGGTACATTTGTTTTGAGTAGTATAGTAATTTAGTTTAGGCCTATTTAGTAGGCCTAATAGAATATTGTTAAAAGGGTTAATAACTCAATTGTATGGTCATATCCACCTAGTAAGCCAAACTTCACTTATGTTTAGAATTCTAGATCTATAAGATTCTAGAAGAATTGTTATTAAACTTTAAAGTGCCAACAATTGAGTCATTCGCCTCAGAGACCTGTAGATCAATGATGGACGCAAAATCACCATGAGTGGGATATCTTGGGTATTGGGTACTTACGATTCGACATTGTTTGCCATGATGGCTCGTGACATTGTCTGTTTTGTGACGTCACTTGATATAGCAAATTTTGCTTTTCTATTTGCTATGACTTTTTTTCTATAAATAGTGAAATTTTGTCTATATTCTGTTTTCAGTACTACTACTGAAAACAGAATATCACAAAAGTCGAATGATGTCATAAAACATTTTTTTAGAAGAGCCCTTGTTTTGCCCAGACGTAAGTTTTATCCATGGTAAAAAATGCAATCACCATACAAGGATTCAACACTTATTAGATCAGACAACGAGATAGCTTAGTTTACCTACAGTTATTCAAGTAAGGCAACCTACATAAGCGTAGTGAAAAAATATTTACTACCGATTTACGCTTTAATACTCGTGTAAGGCGAAGCGTGCCTTGATGATAAATACAATGCCAAAATGGACGGATACCGTGACTCTTGCTCTCTCAAGGCTTTGCAAAAATATGGGCGAATAAACCATGTCTGTACAACGTCCCGTTCCTCCAATATTCAGCGCCACCTATTAAACGGGAGTTATTTTGCCTAGAGCTCTGTGCCTAACAAAATGGGCGTAACTAAGATCTGCTTCAAAATAACTTCCATTACACAGATGGCGCTGCGGAACCTTAACCCTAAACCAGGGGGCCAAGCCAACATGACAATCGTTTGCGGAAAACGAAAAGAAACGCTATTGTCTCTTTGTCACTCTTCCATATTAGTGCGATAGAGACAGATAGCGTCTCGTTTCGTTTCTCTGCGAACGATTTTCGTCTTGGTTAGGCACCCAGAGATCTAAGCGCCCAGCGAAATGGATGAAACTGAGAACTCTGGCAATAACTTGAATATTAGAGGCACGCGATTATATATAGACTTTGTCAGTCTTCTTCGTCCATGGCAAAACAACAATTTACTAGTGTTGGTAAGGACTCATCAAGTCTTTCCTCAACAGCAACTCAGTTGGCCATACGTAGAGCTTATCCCGTTGCAATAAGAGTGACACATAATCAGTTAACAGTGTTGAAGAATGGCATAAATATGAAGACCTCGACTCAATTTTATGTGACTGGGCGTAAACGACCTCCAAGATTTTTGTGACCTATACTTTTTAGTGTTAGTCTTTTGGAAGCGTGCCTCAAGAAGACTCGAGCCTTCTTATAATGATTTTGTTATCACTTTGAAGTGTACACCTATCTTAAGATCTGAGGGCCTACTTACGTACGAATTTACAGGCGCGACAGAGAGGCAACACGTCGAACGTGGTTCGCGGTAGGCCCTCTGGTAACACGTTAAAAGGCAGTCATTGAGAGCCACTAAAAATAGAACTCGAGTTTTTGATCGCACATTGTTTTTTATTTAGAAATACGGTAAAAACCTGTTTCTTCAATTATTTTTTAAATTAAGTTTAGGTATCCAAAAGCGAGTCGGAGGAACTGTCATAGTTAGGTATCATTATTCGCCGCGTCAAGCATAAGCTTCGATGATCTATAAGACTAGGTGAAGTCTTAGGTATAACTCCAAAGACTCCGAGTTTTTACCAACACTTCAATGACTACTACAAAATCACATGATATCACACTTTATCTCCTTAGTTTAGGAATCACGTCAAGCTAGCGATTGTTTTCTAATTCTAATCAGGACATCTATGCCTGTTAATTTTTTTATAAGTAATGTTGAATAGTGCTAAACAATGACAACACACACTTGTTAATTGCTCTAAATTTAAGAAAGGTCTTACAATTAACTTTAATTTATTAAAATTGAGAATGTAGAGCATCACTCTCTATAATTCATAAAGCCTGTGATACACTGCTGTTATATTAACCAAATGTGTCGATTTCTTGCATAAGACTCCACCTAAGGCTTATCTATAATTTTGCTGTTTATGCGAACTGCCTTATGATGACAATCGATAAATAAAGTGGTATCTTTTTCCGAAAACGACGCGAGAACTAATGGAAATTCATAAAATTTCAAATCCTAAGCTAAAGCAATATAGGCACTAGGACGTTATAATCTTTATCAATATTATTCCGTTTACGTTTTCTCTGTGTTGTGTGTTTTTTTTACCTTAAAGCGGTATTTCACCCTTGCTTGGCAGTTACCACTTCGCTCTGCAGTAGAATTCACATCATCAAATCTCACTTTCAACAAGAAAAAATCCCACTTTATTTATTATACACACAACTCCTACCACTTTACTCCACGACTCCTAATCCGTCTATGTAGTACCTAATCCTGATGGGTAACATACAAAATGATTCTGAAGATGCATGGTTACGAGATGATGACATCTGCTGGTCATTCGCCGGGATCCGCCTCTTCGTCTTCCGCGTCGATGAGGTTATCTAGACTCGTGTCCGAGTCATCTTCTTGTCATCTGCAATGAGCACAATAAAGTTAACGTTTTTGCTCCTAAAAAAGGCACAGAATTTTGTCCTCAATATGAAGTCTGCGAAACCACCGTTGGCTTATTAAAAGAAAAAGGAGCAAAGAGAAGCATTTATGCGAAGAAAATACATCATCTGATATGCCAATGGCATTAATATCTCATACAGCTCTCCTGGCACAACACGGAGTCTTTGCCAGCGTTGGTGAACAGCAAAAAACCTGGATGACGAGCAAGATATCACAAAATATCTTAATTCTATTCCCGAGAAGTTACCAGTCAAATAACAACCTCGTAGTTTTAAATTTAAGCTTGAATTTAGATTATAGATATCGCCTTGTTGAAATGCGGGGTTAAGAAGAGTTGCCCATGTGAGCAGATGGGCGGTAAGATGTAGTCCGGCAGAGACTGCAAACTGCAGTGCTCTCCGTTTGACTGGATTAGATGCGTCTTTCGGAACTGTTTCCGCCCTGGTTATAAACACGGTGTCGATGTGAGCGAGATGGACAGCAAGAGAATAGAATAGAAAGATGTTTATTTCCCTAGTAAACAGCAAGAGGGACGTCAACTTACACAGTATGGAGCTTCCGTCTTCGACCGCGCTGCGAAAAACCTACTGTATATATCTGGGAAGTAGGAACTGCTGTAGCATCCCACCTGGTTATAAACACGGTGTCGATGTGAGCGAGATGGGCGGCCAGAGGGACGTCAGCTGACACAGCGTGAAGCTTCCGTCGTTCAACTGCGCTGCGGGCTTGCTGGACGGCTAGATCACCACACCAGCGCTCGCAGCGAGCGTAGATCACGACACCTGGTAAATTGTAGATGAAAGGTTTTACTTTTGCTATGTAACCAATTTAGGCGTTTGGATAGTATTTTATTTTTTAGCGGGTTCTTAAAATTATTGACTCATAAATTTCATGCACGCGAGCCGGTATTTATTATATAATTTTTAATTATTTATTGATAATAACGATACAGAAATCATAACAGTTGCCCAATGCGATAGTGTAGCAAAATGTAGACTAGAGACAATAAAATATTTATAAAACTATTTCTAAGTATAACATAAACACAAACAAAGTGACTGTGGTGAAGTCATTCTCATAACAACGGAACACATGTATCAATCCGAGTAGCAACTTGATTGAGCGTGCGCAACGCTCTCGTCCACGGCGCCTCGTGCAGTAGGTCAGTGCGCGCGCGCGCGGCACGGCTAGCAGATGCGGTTGGCGTCGGCGCCACACATACCGCGAGGGCGCGCACAGGGCTATAACCGCGAAAATCGAAGTTCGCAAATTGCGGGCATCTTTCTCTGTCACTCTAATTACGCCTTCATTGGAGTAAAAGAGAAAGATCCCCGCAATTTGCGAATTTCGGTTTTCGCGGTATGCCCCCAGGTTCACCGTGGCCAGTACCTCTGGGTTACTGATCTTACCGCGCAATAATTTAAATATATATATTTTAAGAAAGAAACTATAAACATGTTTTAAATACAGTTCACCGAAAAACAACTACTTTCGGTCATTAGTTAGATACACTACCAGAATTGCATTAAAAAGTATTTTAATACACCAAAATTAGATACTTCCGCGTTTGCTGGACAGTTCTAGCGACGTACGACACGTGCGTCATCGCTCAGTGCCGGAGCGGAACTGAATTAAAATTAACAGGTTACTAGCAAAGGTTACTAGTTACTACACCTTTGTTAGCCTTGTTGCGTTTCGTTCGACCATAAAATCATTTTCAATATTTACCACCAAAATTTACTATTTTACCCGGACAACTGTTAATGCTTAGTTTAGAGTATCGATTCATGTACTAATCTTTACTTTTATTTTCTTATAATATACATAGACTAATAACGAGTAAAAGTTTGTGAAGTTTTAGTTAAATCAATGAATGTTATGGTTCTACCATAGAAATTATTCAAGAAAAATGGATTCCGGACACAAAACCAAAATTATAATTGCGGCGAAAAAATGTTTTTAAATAAATATTAATAACTTTTATAACATTTTGCGATTTGGCTTAAGATAATAATTTGTGTAATAAGGTTTTCAGAAAAAAAAATACCATTCTGAAACAATTAGTCCACACTGTCATTATCAGCTCCGCCGCAAAAAAATTTCGTTGAGATAATCACCCATCAGAGGCGTGAGGAACAGAAGAGCCGGCAGCAGAGCTATCGGCGCTTGTAGCCCCTGAGCCTTGCGCATTCTCAGGGCGTGGGTTAGCTGCCACGCGCATATGAAGGTGCTGCAGATCCATACTATTATTTAAAGACTAGACTAAAGTGTGCGCGGGAGCCCTAGCAGCCTTCTAAAGGTGTTTGCCGATAGGTGGGATTCACCCATGCAAAAACGATGGATCGGACTTCACTCGACGTTTGTAAATTTTAATTGGTAAACTTTAAATTTAATTTGGCATTGACATGTTTTATTATTATCGTTTTTTACTTCTATTTTTATTATTTTAATCCATGATCCTATTAATTAATTTTATTTTTACCTATGTCTGACGTACCTAATTTTGCAATGCTAATTTTAATTTTGAATTTTAGAAATGTCCAAATTAAAATGTTATTAAGTAATACTAACTCATTTTAGTTGTAGTATCTTAGTTTTTTAGTATTTAGTATCAATAATTTTAGTATAAATTTTTAGTTAAGAACTTACTAACAATGCTATGGAACGCGATCAATATACGCGATATAATCCGTTTTCATAGTTTTATTTCATGAGTAACTATCGCGGTAACCGAAGACAATATAATGCTATGGACCTATGAGTTGTCTGAAAATAAACGCTTTTTTTTTTTAAGATGTAAATGTCATACCAGCGCCAGCGAACAGCACGATAGCAGGCCAGGAGTCAACCAGTAGAGGCGTGAGGAACAGTAGAGCTGGCAGAAGAGCCAATGGCGCTTGCAGCCCCTGAGCCTTACGCATGCCCAGGGGGTGGGCTGGTTGCCAGGCGCATATGAAGGCGCCGCAGATCCAGACTGTAACGGGATTTGTAATAAAATTACTTGACATGTTTTTAAGGAAATCAATATAGGTATCTACAATGTAACCACGGTAGATTTTTGTACGTGCCGTCATCGATAATAGTGAAAAAACTGTCGATTCGTAAGGCGGTTAGCACACTGAAGCCGCAACCGGATTCGGCGCCTGCAAAGCGTCACGGCCTATTACCAATAGTCGATTGTGTGTTTCTTTTGGTGACTACCCTCAAATCAAATGGTTAGTTATAATTGCACAAATCAATAGTGGGTTACGATGTGCTTACATTTAGGGCAGGAAATTATGGTTACTTGTACATCACTTACCTCATCGAGCTGACCCCATAACTACCTAAGCAAGCACAGTTTCATCTATAATTGAGGATGTCATTGACTGTCTCGGTCATTTTACCGTTTAACCGTCTTCGAGAATTACGCATATTTTTGTGTTATGGGTATCCACTGAGCAGCATATTACCTACGTGACAAACGATATTACTGGTCGGTTATAAATGATATATAAACCCAACTCAATTTACCTAAAACAGCTATAAGAGTTTTGACTTGGTCATCCTATTACAAACGCAAACATTTCAAGTGTGAGGAGTTTAGACTAACCTGGTATGCCAGCAGCGAACATCGGCAATCGAATATGTTCATTGCAGAAGGCCACGGCTATCAAGGCAGCAGCTATCACTTGCACTGTGGCGCCCACTGCCGACCATCTAGCCCCGCGCACGCATGGAGGGATGGGAGCGCTTGCCTCGGGGAGAGAAGTCACTACCTGATGGAATAATGTCGGGGAATGGAATTGTCATTCATATACGGAACATTCCATAAAAACGGTAAGTTCCTTTTCATCTAGTATTTTTAAACAAAATACATTATTTAAGCAATGCCTAATTGTTAATAATATGAGTCGCTTAGGTAACGTTTGCTTTAATCATATAGTTATAAAGTTTTTAACGAACACAAGCTTTGAGATGATACTAATAATACACGATAAAAAGACAAGCCAAAAGAGTACCAATAGTACCATGCTAGGAATTCAAAAAAATAGCGCAAATAAATGTCGTTAAGTACGTAACGGTGGAATGGTTCATACACAAATAAACGCCACCTAAGTTAGAACAACAAAAGTAGAAAATATACAATTAAACCAAACAAGAGCTATCGCTTGGCAGTGATAAGCCACATTTACTCGTAAAAGTGGGTGGGTAAAAGAACTGGAGTTTTTTTTGCTTAAGCTATTTTACTTTGCACGCAGTCGCACCCAATTAAGGGTAGCCATTTGACCAATATGTTTTTTGACAAGTGTAAGGAAGACTAGGAAGCCGTGTAACGTAATGCGCCACTCACTTGTATCGTATCCCTATACTCCTTAACAACAGCGTCGATATCAGTGGAGTCATCGCCTGACGAAAGGTCCGCTTCGCTAACTTCGACTTCGACGTCCGACGGTACTTCGTCAATAGCAGTTGGCGCGATCCGCTGTTCACTGCTGCAACTGGTCATTGGCTCAGCATCGTCGGCTACACCGCTGCCATATTCGTCCAGTAGAAGACATTCCCGCTCTTCAGTTTCTGAAAAATGTCATGCTGTTGGTCATAACTTCCGGAGTTCCCAAAGTAATTGTTTTGTTTTTGAATTTAGGAATTTTGTATACTATTTACTATGTAATGTAGTTATACAGAGAGCCTAACGAGAATAAAATATTTAAGCGTATCCTCAAAATTGGGATATAAACAGAATAAATAAATAAGAAGAATTAAATGGAATTCATTAATCTTACCTTTCGCGGTTACTTTAGATTTAATGCTCTCTAAGGTTTTTGTGTGCCGTAAAGCAGAAGGGATGAACCAAAGCCCCCTTTTTGATTTCTTGCCTGCTATCTTAGCTCGTGTGTCTCCTCGATCTAGACGTTTATACTCAATATCTGTAAATTAAAATGAATTTCAAGATAGTACAGAATACGTGGCACTACTAAATATGTGTGCTAAACTATGTCTTGATTAAAATAAGTGTACCTCCGGCTTCTCTTTGTTCGGCAGTCGGTACACAGCGCATTATCATAAAGTGGAAAGCCTGTACCGAAATTCCGAGTAAGTGGCTTGCATTCATTAGGGTGATCATGTGGGAAAGTGGACAGGCGAACGCTAGAATTGCTGCTAGACTACCTGCAAATAAATATACCAGGTCATAATATGTAAGCCATCAACTTATGAAACAAGCCTCTTTAATTTTTAGAATATGACATAATCTCACCAGCAGTGAACACAGCTAACACCGGACTGCCCGTTGTTTGACTTTCGTATGTCATAGATCTGGTAAGCACCTTCCATTCAGGAGACGCCAAATCCACCAGGATAGAGAAGAGTATGGGACACAGCTCGGTCAGGGCTAGACTGATCCCAGCTACGGTGACTGCGGCTAACAGGGGACACACCCACGAGGGTGCTCTGGCTTCTAGTAGAGTGGTTATTGGTAATGCTGCGTCTATACTATTCCTGTACAGAAATAATGAAGTTACCTACTTAATAATATAATTGACAAAAAGTGCACAAACATGTACCTATATGGAAATTGACACAAGAGTATGCTCGAACACCTTCAATTGTTTTGACAAGGAATGAAAAGTCACATTAACTTAATCCAACAAAGTAGGTTCCTTGCAATCTATGAATATCAATTCATAGATTATACCCTGTATCCATAGGTAAAGTATCTACTTAAGTACCTAACTTACCCTTTTAACATGTTTGTATACAAAAAGCACAAGCCAGACAAAATAATCGCAGGCAATCCAACCATCAGAATCAGAGTCTTCTTTAAACTGCCGTTATCTTTCTTTTGCGTCGATACACAAAAAGCGTATGAGATAGGCGATCCAGCGGCAAAAAGCTGCAACGAACAAAGATTAGAACTAATCGCCATGGAAAAATAGGCGTGGATAAAAATACAAAGAACTGGAATAAAAGGAGACAATAAAAGTATCTTCTTACCTCGTAAATAGTCATTGGTATAGGCATGTTTATATTTGCAATATCCAAATTTATTAGTCCAAAGATAGCAAAGAATTGACTGAATGTGTACAGCAGAATCAACAGCATAAACGTGAACATCATACTTTCCTGAAAAAGAAAACAGTGTAGGTAATATAATAACAGTCAAGTCAAAGAATAATCAAACGACTTTCATATTTAACACACTTAACTGAATTTAGAATAGAAGATAAGGTACCTAATAAGGTAAGTTTAAAACTATTAGTAGCTAAAAGTACCCTTGTCGATCATTTTTAGGAGTTCCGTCGTTTCTCATATCCTAACAAACTTGAAAATATTCGGTGGACTCAGCCTTTTAAGCAAGAAAGTTCGAATTCCAAACCTAATCAGTTAAAATGTGTCAATGAAATGAAAACTGTCAGCTGTACCTCCAATCCACACATGAACATGGCGCAGACAACCATGACCACAGTAACCCCAAGCACATCAGGCCAAGGCTCTCCGAGCGCTCTGGTTTCATATCCAAACAGCCATCGCCTCGTCCGGCCGCTCGTCACGTGATCCGCCGTCGCGCTGAGGATTCGAGCGCAGATGGCGACTGCGACTAGGTGTGAGAGGAAACACATCCACGTTGCCATGAAGTCGGCGAAGGAGCGCAGGTTGCGCTCGCGACGGCCACGGCAGGTTCTTGCCGGTGGTAGGATGTTGGCTAGTTTCTTCAAGTCTCTACATGTGATAGCTGCAGGAAGAAAAAACAGTGTTATTTTTGAAGTGCTCTTGTTTGACGTCGAGGCGACAGCAATTGTGTTTAAAATTCTTGACAACCCTAATAGCAGATATACCTGAAGTGCATGGGGGCAGATAGAAAGAAAAGAAGTTAAACAGGAAATGGTGCTGCCGCAGTATTTAGAATTTAAATAAATTGTATACTTATAAACAGAAAATTCCTTCAAATAAGCCCTGGAGTTGGAGTTGGCAGCAGTCGCGCACGCCTCGCGTTCTCGTCGAGCGCCCTGAATAAGTCCCATAAATAAAGGAAAGGCAGCCAGCATCAAAACGTCAGATACAGCGCAGCAGCTATTATTAGAGTCGGCAGCCGCTAAAAGCGTCAGTAGGAGTGCTGCTAAAGTCCATTACGCGTTGCGCGAGTCCCAGCCGTGCAACCTGAATAATCTTTCATGAAGTACTTACTGGCCAGCATCAATTAAACAGCAGGCATAGCGCAGTAGCTCGAGTTGGCGGCAGCTAAAGGCGCCAGTAGTAGTGCTGCTACAGTCTATCGTATCGCGTGCCGCACGTATCCGCGCCGAGCGCTTGAATAGGTCCTATAAAGTACTCTACTCACTGGCCACTGTAATAAAGGCGGCAAGCATCAAAACAGCAGGCACAGCGCAGTAGCTCGAGTTGGCAGCAGCTAAAGGCGCCAGTAGAAGTGCTGCCAAAGTCCAACGCGCTCCGCACGCGTCCCCGCCGCCGAGCGCGCTCAGGGTGCGGCTCATACCGTTTTCCGGCTCGCTCGACATTTTTCTCAGTTCTCACAAATTACTGTAATTTACAAAATTACATGGTTTAAGACGTACTGAGACTTTGTTATTACATAAAACTCCTAAAATTATACTAAGCGCCACTTGCACCAACTAACCCGGGGTTAACCGGTTAAACCGTTAACCCAGTGTCAAATTGTACTGGTAACCATGGTAACTCCAGGTTTAATCGGTTAACCCCGGGTTAGTGAATGGTGCAAGTGGCCCTAAGTAGGTATTATGTTTTGGTAACATTTTGATAACTACTTAATTTAATAAATAGTCCATAGGTAGCTGGTTTTAAAGACGTTACTATAATTATTATGTCTTATAACAATAACTAGACGCAATATCCTGAGTCGTGTTAAGCAAAAAGTAGGTTGTTTGTTAATTCGTGGTTGTTACGTAGGACTTATTTGTCAAATATTATTTTTATTTATAAATAAAATACAGAGTATTCTTAATATATAGGTAATCATAGCCCCGCAAAACTCAAAAAAGAGTTTGACTGTGGGGTCATCAGTCTCTAGTTACATACGTACATAGTGTTTTTTTAACATAGATTTAAATCTTGACTTATTATTCTCACATCTTATGGCTAAGGATTCTATGCCCGTAGTAGTTATTAATTCTAGGAACGGATAGTTCCAGTTAGAACGGATAGAAATTATAAGTTGTGCAGGAACTTAAACCAATGTTAATTAAGTTAAGTAGTTAACAAAATAATGTCCTATTTATAATTGTGTTCAGTACTTACCATAATAAAAACATTAACCACTCAAACAATCACTTCACCACAATTGTTTTCAAACATGGCGCTGTAGGTCACCTATTTCACAAAATAAACTAAAAATCCAGATGCATTGGCGAGAATTTTGGAAAATCTCGTGCATGAGTGTGGATAACCGGTAAATAAGGTCGGTTATCCATGTTTCTGCGACAAACTAGAGCGGTGCGGAGCGATGTGGGCGTCCCTGTTGTTCTGTTTTCAATCGATAGGTACACGCCGACCGCTGGGGTGACCACTCTTATGAAATTTTTTTAACATGCAGATACGTCTGCGAGCGATATTTTTTTCCCTTTAATATAAAATTAAGGTATATCTATGCCTGTTATTAGTTTATGTAGCTTCAGATACCATAGTTAAAAAAATACAGCGAATTTAAGTTTTTCATACAAAACTTGTTTTCCTTCATCGAAAAGTAACTGGTCAAATCAAATGATATTTCGTACAGACGTTTTACTCATTGGTACGAACCCTTGCTCGTGCAAAGTTTCATTACAATCCAAAACATAGTTTTACAATGAGAACGAAACTCCGTTTTTATGGGAAGGTGAAATTCGGCTGAGCTTGCTGCGGACTCTTGAGTAAGTATCTTGACTCTGACTTCATGACTACAAAGCTGTTCTTGGCTAGCATTATTAGTGCCAACTGCCAATATGGTATTGTAGAAAATTTGCGAAATGAAGTTTCGTTTTTGAATATGAGCGTGGGTTTTTCGGCTTCTAATAGTGGGACAAGCTGTACGAAACACGTCATTTTCTCAATTAAATAATCTCAACGTTACTGCCGTTATTTTGTTTCTCTAGTAAAATTCTTTTTTTGCATGCTTCTATCTCTACTACATATAACTATATAGAGAGTTAAAATCAACAACGTAGAGTACATAGTTCAAAAGTTTGGACACCCTACAAATGTTTCATACTAAGGTTTCGCACTAAACGGTTTTCTATGGCCCCGTCACCTTGTGTAAGCAGAATTCTTTATTAAATTTCACCTATTTTACGGTTCATCCTCCGATTTAGACACATGCTTACCAAAAGCTTATTTTGGATGTTTAACAAAAAAACTAAGATTTTGAAACTTCAAGTCTTTTATTTCTTTATTATTCCCATTTTTTTTAAGTTTATAATTTATTGTGATAAATTGCTCATTTTCTATCTATTTAACTAGATTTAGTTACAAAATTCAACATGTGTCAAAAACTTTATTTATGATAAATTGATCCCACCAAAAACATTTCATGTAAAATGTTGCCAAGACGAAACCATAAGGCTCGCACTGTCAAAAAGTTATCAGCTCTTTTGTAGAGCCAAGCTTCTAACTCTACAGGCCCTAACTTCACAAACTCTACACCTTAGTCGAAATATGTGGCTTGGCCGTTTCGCTACTGTCACATGGGAAAAATGTATTAACTATAAATTATTTTGTATGTAACAAAACGGCCAAGCCACATATTTTAACTAAGGTGTAGAGTTTGTGAAGTTAGGGCCTGTAGAGTTAGAAGCTTGGCTCTACAAAAGATCTGATAACTTTTTGACAGTGCGAGCCTTATGGTTTCGTCTTGGCAACATTTTACGTGAAATGTTTTTGGTGGGATTTCACTTTTTTTTGTAAGTTGCTTATGACAATCTTCCATCCCTTAATTTAAAGGGTTGGGGGTAATTTACTATTAAAAATCCTGTAATTTCGTATCTGTGGGCATATTTTATACAATCTGCTTTTTACTGATTACGCCCTTTTCCACCCCCTTTTCACCCTTACAGGGTGATTAAGGGGTTGAAAACTATTCTATATCATTCCCCGTAACAAAAACTATCTACAAACCAAATTTTAACTAAATCGGTACAGCGGTTATTGATTTTCCATACAAAATTCCAACCCCCTTTTCACCCCCTCAGGGGCAAAAGATTTTTGTTGTATGTATACTAAGACTATTACATACCAAATTTCAGCTTACCAGGACTTCAGGAAGTACCCTAAAGGTTTTGATGAGTGAGTGAGTGAGTGAGTGACGAAATCAGGGTTTTTTAGATATGAATAAAATCTAAAGTATAAGAGCTATACAATTGAAAATTATTATGCTTAATATGTAAGTCCACTATTGGCATCATATCCCGAGAATTTTGTTTATCTGGTGTAATCCAAACCCAATTAAGTTATGAGGGTTCAAAAAAACGACGAAGCGCTTCGAGAAAAGGTATAGGTAGTGCCCATGCGCTTCGCTTTGCTCGTCTTGGCGGGGGCACGGCCGTGCCCCCAGACAATTTCGTCAATGTCAAAAGTGTGCTCATAGAGCATGTCGTTGTACGGTAGTTGCTTATAGCGGGACTTCACAAATAGCCATGATGGATTGCCGGGTGTTGAATAACGAATAATTTATACATATACCCATGGAAAATTGTAGCTTTCCAGCACTAACCGTCAGTGAGTTAAGCCGCGGTCGGACAGACTGGCAGACAGACGGACATAGCGAAATTATAAGGGTTTCTAGTTGACTACGGAACCCTAAAAATATAGGTTCTTTCCTAATTTAAATGCAGGCGACCGGATTTGATTAAACCACTTACGCACACGAAAACGGTAAAATTCCTTAATCAAATTACCTCCTGACTCAACGCAGTTTCTTGCAGTTCGCGGAAGAATTAAGGCTCCTACGGGAATGACTAATATTAAAGACATTTGAGACTCGGGCAAAATTGAGTACCTGTGAGTAGGTAGGTACGCGTAATATGGCTGAGGTAATGCGTGGAAATCTCTAGTAAGATCTCTGCTGTGGTGTCGATTTTATTACATATACGGAAGATTATTGTTTTGAAGTTTTCTAGTTCGTACTGCTGACGAATCTAGACTGTTCTAGGTTTACCTTATTTACGAGAAAAACTTTTCATAATAATAAAATTTTCCCAAATGCAGGTTATCGTTGAGGTCGTTGAAATCGTCATTGTTTGTGCATAGCATGTGACTTCGACAATTTATATTTGTAACTGAACTATAGTATAACAGATAACAGGGCGCTAAGGGAACGCAGCAGTGCGGGGTGGCGATGGCGCGGCCTCTGTCCGTCGGCTGTGTGTCGGGGATTCGGCATCTCTTTTGCTAAGTAAATAGGGTTATATTTCACTAGAGCACACAAATATATTACAGCCTATAAATAGACTCATCCATCATAAAGAAGAGAAAACATTATCTAAGTACGAACACGAGAAACAGACACCTAAGTTCTGGGAAAATTCAGGAAAATATCATAGGAAATTAAGGAAACTATGAGAAGTTTCCGATTTTAATTTAGAAGAAGTTGGAAACTTTCCGACGGCACAATATATTAGTTTTCCCCTCACTAGTTCGGAAAGTTGTCGTTTATCCTTCAATACAAGCGGGGGAAAACGCGTTTTATCCACTAGTGGGGAAAGTAATTTGACCTTGGATGGAGCGTGTTTAAGTAGCTTGACAGATAACAAAACGTAAAACGCTCATGATAATGGTTCGTTCGATATTAATTATCATTAAATAAATGATTTGAGAATCTAATAAAAAATACCAAATTTAGCTTTATTTAATGATTTTAAGTCATAAACCTTAAAATTCCATAAGAAACGTTTGTTTTTTTTATAATGATGTTAAATATAATTCTGAACGCACAAGTTGAGTCGATGCAATTTCAAAACGCATCGTTGACATTTCATACATCAGAAATGTCAACATTGTCAACAATTTTTTTACTTAAAACCTTTTCTGACCGACTCGCGTAAAAATACACAACTTGCAGAGTTTTCTGTTATAATATCGTAAAGAAATGAGTGATTCCAGTGATGAAGATGATCTAACGCCTGTGGATGTTGCACTTTCCTCGCTATAGTGAGGGGAAAAGTTTTGTGTTACACACGGGTGCAAATGTATTTTACTTCTCGTGTGTTGAAACACTCGCTACGCTCAGGATTCTATTTTAGAACCACTCGCTTCGCTCGTGGTTCAACTATAGAATCCTTTCGCTTGCTCGTGTATAAATTCCACATTCGCGGGTAAAATACAACTTTGCACCCTTGTATAACAAATAACTATTACTTCTCGTGTGTTGAAGCACTCGCTCCGCTCAGGATTCTATTTTAGAACCACTCGCTTCGCTTGTGGTTCAACTATAGAATCCTTTCGCTTGCTCGTGTTTCAATTCCACACTCGCGGGTAAAATACAACTTTGCACCCTTGTATAACAAATAACTATTTTGGCACTAAGTAGGTATACTTTATCTACTTTAAAGAACCAGGCAGCCCCGTGTTTAACCCGATTCTTCTGCCCAATGATTTTATCAACGTGTATTTATAATAAGACAGGTTAGACAGGTCACCTATTTTTAAAAGGTTTTATGTAAGATTTTTTTTTCATTGTTGAACATAAACATGAATTAATATTCTAAGAACTAATTAAATTATTTTCTATGAAAATATTTTAATTTGTGTTTTTTCAAGTAGACACACTACTATTTAAACTATAAACTGAAATAAATTTCATATACGAAGGAAAAAATGTGTGTGTGTGGTGTGGTTTTTTCCATCGTATATGACATTTATTTCAGTTTATTAATTAATAGCTGTATCAATTAGCTGACTTTGTCTTTTGCGAGTGCGACTCAAAAATAATAAATGGTTAGATAACGTATAGACGTATCTCGACCTAGTACATATTTAGGTACTAGTCTAGCCTAGGTCTGTCTGGCATGCCAAATAAAATTACATACTCTTTTGTGGAATAGGGCCAATAGGGGGCAATAAGGGGCCAATAGGGCGCGGAACCAGTGACCATCCTTTTATTACAATACTTTTACATTATCTATAAGATGGTTCCCAGAGATTGCTCCATTTGACATCTGTGTGTGGCTTGGCCTTGCGGCGACTACAAAAGAACCTTATCTTCAAGAACTTTTGTTCTTTAACAATTCTAAAATGCTAACGTAATCAGCTATATAATAAAATAAAACGTTCATTAAGTAGCTGTTAATAAACCAGGAGCCGTTAATTATAATTAGAAACAAATGAACGCGTAATTAGTGTACCCAGGGTAGAAAAAAATATGGATATAATTTGATTTAGTTGGTGTTAAAATTATGCAAATTAAGCTATCATTTTAGAAAGTCCAGGTTATAATAGAGCACTTGCACCTCTTGTGAAGTCACAAAGGTAAAGTACATATGAACTTCTGATAGTTAACTCCTTGCATAGATGTTTGTTTGTAAAGGGGATCAACTATCTCTGCTACTGAATTCAGGTCATTTGTTGGGAATATATTTTACCAAATATTTACGAAGAACGTAGGTATTAATTAAAACTGATGATGGTTTTCTTTACATAAACAAATAATGTACATGGCTTCAAACTGTATTGAAATATTTCGTATCTGATGCCGTCCGTGTACTGTTTGAAAATAAATATTTGATAGACACGAAACAATACGTTTTGTCAATAATGTTTCGTCGTTCAACTATCGCGTGATTTACAAAACAATTTACTCATATCTATTCCTGAAATGATTTAGTTATAGGGGATATATTACTGCAATGTTCTGCCACCAGAGTGCAGTACTAGCCTTTTTAGTAAACCATAGAGTAACTTATTATTATTATTTTATTTCCAAATATGCAAGTTTACAGTTATAAACCAAAGCACTTACATACTACAATAAATCATATTATTAAATTACATTATATTACATTATTTTAATTTACATGTCAAACTATAATTTAAATCATTTCTTAAACTACCAATTGTACTCAGTCAGTCATATGATTAAATTACATTATAAATAATTCAAATTGCACATTAAACCTTATTCCTAAAATTATCAAGTTTATATAAATCACTCATATTATAAATCAATCATATTAAAATTACACATGTATAAATCAAATCAAATTAAAATTAATTGCCCACCTATATTGCGTTACAATTGCCAAGACACAGCCCAACACGTCTCACGAAAACACCCATACTATCGTGGAATATATCTGTATCAGCAACCTGCGCGTACAATTTGTTCAGCAGCAAAAGTGCTCTCCGCGTGGGAGCATTACCACCCCGTCGAGTGCGCGCAACGCTCCTCGCAAACGGGTGCGGGCGTCGCCGCGGTTTCACTGCTGCGCCACCTCCGCGCCTCAGAACGGGGACGTGCAATCCTATCTGCCCTAGCACACTCGGATTGTCAACTCTATTATTTAGAAGCTGATAGTAGTGCACTATGAGCAACAACTTCCTTCTCAATTCCAGAGTGTCCAATCCGACCATAGCCGTAACAAATAGTGACGGATACATATAGGGGTAGTACCCATATTTACGCCTGTATATAAACCTAGCAAATTTGCGCTGTATTTTCTCTATACTTAGGATATATTTTGCTTCGTGGGGATCCCAAACTATAGCGCCAAATTCCAGTCTGCTGCGAACGTATGCATTGTAAAGACTTATGGCAACATTCGGATTAGGAAACTGGTATGCCATCCTCATGATAAATCCGAGTGTTTTGCTCGACTTCAAACATGTGGTAGTGATATGTTGCCGGAAGTTAAGTTCCCTATCAAGCGTTAGTCCAAGGTCACGAATTTCTGTGACGCGCTCCAACGGGATACCATGCAGAGTGTACGGTGCATTTATCGGCTTGCGGATTCGGTTAAAGGTGATAGTTTTACATTTGGAGACATTAAAATGTAATTTATTAACTTCACTCCATTTAGCCACCGCATCTATATCCCGCTGCAGCGCCTCACAGTCGCTTATTTCGCCGACACCCAGGAAGAGTTTGAGGTCGTCTGCAAACAATAAACACTTGGCAGTGGTTACAACTTCCGGCAAGTCATTTATCATGATTATGAATTGCGTCGGACCTAGGGTGCTTCCTTGGCTCACTCCAGATCGGGTGAAATACGCCTTCGACTCGCATCCAGCAACCTTGACCACCTGACATCGATCCCTTAAGTAATTTGCGAAGAATTTAAGAAGCTTTGGCGAGAAACCTAATGAAGCACACTTCTGCAAGAGGATGTCGTTATCAACAAGGTCAAACGCCTTCTTAAAATCAAAATACGCGGCGTCAACCTGGTGGCCCGCGTCCATTTCTGCGGAGACATAGTCGACAAAAACTGTCTGGTTGGTGGAAGTCGAGCGTCCCCTACGGAACCCGTGCTGGCCGTCAGCAAGCTGGGTGGAAATCTGATGGCTAATTTGACAGTCTATCATCGATTCAAAAAGCTTGCCAAAGACAGACAGGACTGCTATGGGTCTATACTATACGTTTCTACTTCCGTATTACTTGAACCACTCTTAGGTACAGGAGTGACTCTAGATTTCTTCCATACGCCAGGATAGACTGCACATTTCAACGCTAGGTTGTAAATATGCAAGAGCGGATCCTCTAAAGCGGATATGCAGTCCTTTGCGAGATATGGAGGAATGCCATCAAGACCTGTTGCACTGCGCGGCTTAAGTCGCTTAACAGCCTTTCGCAATAAATATACTTATACATACTTACTGCACCTTTAACAGGTTTTGACAAGTTTTCAGAGATAATAAAATATGACATTGATGCATCAAGGTGGTTTGTTTACAGAGGACCTACCGGGAAACGCGAATCCGAAATTTCGCTATCTGCCTCTTTATCGCTCGAATATACAAGTGACAGAAATGTTAGATAACGAAATTTCGATTTTCGTGTTTCGCGATAGACCCTCAGATCGTGGTAGTGGCGCCCCCTTGCAGAGTTTTGCGTAATATTCCCTATTTTCGATCCGGTCTGCATCAAATAGATGTAGGTATAGTATAGTAATAGACAAAGTGGCAAAATAAGTCGGAACACATTTATCTGGTAACAAAGGTGTGTTACGATGTACTTATTTCACTATCTATTTGGTGCTAATTGTACTATGTACCATTATTTCCTGAAATATTTAGATTACTGCAACACAACTACGACAACGCAAAATACCATGCCGCTTTTTATCACATACATCTGAATTTGTAAATATAGGCTTCCCTGCAACATCACTGAAACTGAATATCTGAAGGAAAAAAAAAAAATCCTATTGTTCTAAATTCTTATAAGAATAAAGAATCTTTAACCGTATTTGTTTAGGGTTCCGTACCCAAAGGGTAATAACGGGACCATATTACTAAGACTCCGCTGTCCGTCTCATGAACCGTGATAGCTAGACAGTTGAAATTTTCACAGATGATGTATTTCTGTTGCCGCTATAACAACAAATACTAAAAGTACGGAACCCTCGGTGCGCGAGTCCGACTCGGACTCGCACTTGGCCGGTTTTATTTTGTGTCTGTAGCGAGGACAAGTAGTATTAGTACATTACGATACAAGTGCGAAAAGTAGGAAATGCGCAACGAGTGGCCATAAATTAAAACACGACCGAAGGGAGGGTTTTAAATCGACACGAGTTGCGAATTACCTTTTCGCACGTGTATTGTACAACGTTTTACAGTACATATGGCCAAAGATAGATATAACTCCGTAATAGATGGATACAGTCTAAGGAAAAAACGTGCCTCGAAAATCACGAAAATTTGATTCTCGATCAGATGGCGCCACTAGTTTTGGCCTACACTCGTATAGAGGGCGTTGACTGTTTCGTTTGTTATTTATAATTTTAACGCATACCAGTGAAAGAACATGGGTCAAAATCATATAAAAATAATTAATGCAAATAAAAAAATCATTTATCCATATTTAAATACATTTTATCGTATCTTTATAAATATTTATTTTTAGTTTTAAAGTGTGTCGACAGATGGCAGTGAATTTACTGGGGTTACAAGATTTACTATGACAGTACCGCTCTAGTATAAGTTATTCTATGATATGGCCCTTTAAATTTTCCAGATACCTACGCACGTATAGTCACTAGTGCTGGTTACCGCACTAGGGCGGTAAATTAGCACTATATACTTACTGTAAATATATATTTTGAAATATTTATTTGCACACTACATTAAAAATAAAATACAGAATTTGAGAAATTCTTAAAAAATAATATAGTTACATGTAAAAGATCCGCAAGGCTTCGTCAGGTGGCCACAAATGCAAATCAGCACGGATGTGCTTCTCACACCTTACACCCCAAACGCTATGCAACCGCGTAAACGCGTAACGGTGTAAATATATGTATATGCATATGGCATTTTAAATGTCAAAAGTTAATTAGGTACGCTTAAAGTCACCGTTTTCCCCTGAACGCTTCAAATGTATCACAGGTATATTATTCGCATTTTCTAATCATCAAAAGTGCTACACACAATGCCTGTTGCATCCACGCTCCCGAAGAAAGCGCGTGGGTGGCTCCCCTATAAACGGCGGGCCATCCAGACGGCGCTCATTAGGATTCTGAGCGCCGAGGGATCACGATGAAGGTCCAAGTGTGCTTAGTGCTGGTGGTGCTGGTGGCCCAGCTGTGTGTGGAGGCGTACCCGTTCCGACCCGGGAATATTGACTATGTGAGTACATCACCTCGTGTAATTTTTTATTAAGTACAATAAATAGTAACAAGGCACCTACAGGTAGGTACGTACCTAATACACCCAATTTTTTACTTTCAAAAATCAATCTGGCCCTAAAATAAGCTTTGAGTCACTGGACTAGAGAATAGTATGCATTGAAATGATGTCGTAATATAATTGTTATTTTAAACATCTATTTCACAAATAAATAAAGGTTTTTAGTGTCCATATTATAAACTATTTGTAAAATCTCTTAATTAATAACTGGTATGAACCCGTTGACCACGAACGCTGTAAAGAGTTCGAAATGTCGGGATGTATTATAAATTCAATATACGCGATATAATCCGTTTTCATAGTTTTATTTCAACTGGTATGAATTTTATCTAGGTATTTAATATGTTATTTGTACATTAAACATATGCCGGTCGAGCTTTTGCACGCGCGTAAAAAAAA
The DNA here is from genome assembly GCF_947568885.1 of Cydia strobilella. NCBI lineage: Eukaryota > Metazoa > Arthropoda > Insecta > Lepidoptera > Tortricidae > Cydia > Cydia strobilella. Next base: position 9,377,540 of record NC_086052.1, read on the forward strand.
TCTAAATAGTAGAAATTGTATGTATTGCGTATATTTTAATCATATAATGGACTTCACGTGATTATTAATTTGCATTAATTTTGATATTAACATATCAAGGCCCATTTATTAATTTTCACCACACCAGCTGGTAAAGGCTCCCTTTTGAGTGTTCAAAAACTGACAATAAAGTTGCATTTTATTCACACGTGTGGCAATGTAATTAAATGCAAATTTTAAGTTGTTTTCTTATGTTTGCTGGTAGAATTGACTTTTAAATGATGATTTTGAATGATAAATATTTAATAACAGTCATTTTGAATCGATTTGCTTTGATGTTGTTTGTTATTTTACAGTTAACTAGTATTTTCCTTGTGTTGGTGTGGTGAAAAAATTTTGTTTTCCACTCGGAGGCAAAATTTGTTTAACCCTCCTGCCTTGAAACCCTCGCAACTCTCAAGATTCCATTTTTCGCACCACTCGCTACGCTCGTGACAATTTTGGAATCATTCGCTTGCTTGGTTATCAATATTAGCACGAGAGGTTAAACAACAACTTTGCCCCCTTGTAAAACAAATAACTATTTTGATGCCTTCGTGGATTTGCATGCTGTTGTACACAGCTGAAAAGGTGAAACAAACCACTGTTTACATTAAGACGTAAACGTTACCCTTTTTTTGCAAATAAAAATGATTGTATTGTATGGTTTTGTTATGAGTAATAACGATTAACCCGGCAGTGCAGTGAACTGGCAACTATTTTAACACTTAAAGAGCAACTGCGAGAATGTAGAGAAGAGCTAGAGATCCTTCACTGTAGAGCCCTTAGGTACTCATTGTGTGAACGCCTCGTGCATTGTTCTTCTAAAATACAATTGTGGTGTTTTTCGTAGACGAAAAGATTGCACCAACAAATATTAACCATGTTTTACGTAACATCAAATTACGTTTAATTACCATTACGTACCTACAGCTATTATGTTATATATGCTTTTCGCACGACTTACGCTACGTCATTATTAATTAATAAACAAGGGTGCAATATGTAATTGTTTTGTGTTTAAATAAGGCTGTTTTAGGCCAACACTTAGTGACTAAATATAATCTCTGTACCTACTTAGGCGAAGAGGTGAAACTAAAAATTGTTTAGACGTGATGTGAATCTTGTGCTCTGGCTCTTGTGAGATTCTCAATCTTTATTTTCAACTTTTCAACACACTTTTTAAGGCACAAACTTTAAAAGTTTGTATACAAATATGAAATTAGAAAAACTCAGTCACTATTTAGCTGAATGAAACTAATAAATTCATGTAAGTAATAAATACAAATATTTCTCCATACAAACGTAGTTACGCTCTAATTTCAAAACAAAGTAACTAGTTTGCTCTGAAACTTTGTACTTACAATAGGATAAGGTATATCTATGTCTCTATTAGTTTATATAGCTTCAGATACCATAGTTAAAAAATACACCGTATTTAAGTTTTTCATACAAAACTTGTTTTTGCTATATGTCGGTTGTTTTATAAACGGAGCTACTTAAGTCGTACTGTATCAGTATGACAGTGGCGGGCATCCACTTAATTTCCACTGTCTTGTCTATTTTTAGTTAATTGTGCTGTTAAGCATTATATCTATTGTGCTGTTAAGCGCTATAGATTGTTAAATCTACTACACAATTTAAAGAAGAAAAAAAGACAAATTAGCTCCGGGTTGCTCTACCTACAGATACCTATGTTTTTAGATAAATTGGATGCCTTTATGCGCTAAACATAATTGTTAAATATTCCCTTTTAGATGGAAGCTATTCGCCGCATGCAACAGATCCCGCAATGGCACTGCATGCGCTACCGGCGGTTCCAGCTCCACGGGCCGTGTAGTCGGTGGTGGCTGATGCGGCGCACCTGATTCATTGGCTAACGGAACCGAAAACTTGCGACATGAACATGGGTTTAGGAACAGTGCATTGACTTTTCGTTGTGGAGACAGTGGTTTTTCGGATCCGAATGTGTTTACTGCTTCTAAGCTTTTCTTGGGGTTTTGTAAGGTAAGTTTAACACGTTCCCTGTCCGGATGCCCCCAATGTGGGGTCATGTTTCTTTTTTTTTAAGGAAAAGCTACCACTAAGGGTTCACAACTTCAAAGTAGAACCACACTTAGACGTGTGACTTTGTCATATAATTTTGTATGGGTCCCCATACTGACCAGGGAACGTGTTAACTTTTAATAATAAAAAATCGGAGGATTGAAGTAAATGAAAACCTTTCTTAGCTATGTCGGTACGATGCCGTTATTGGATTATGTCAGCACCATTAGAACATAGTAAGAAATACCTACCTGCTTGCCGTTCGATTATGTATGAGGTTTCTTATAGGTGTACTAATAGCGATGGTTTTAATTGCAATTATGAATATTGATGTTAAAAAATAATTTAAAAAATATGGAATTGTAGGATTAATTTATTTTTGAAATGGGTTAAGTATAGCAGAATCAAATAGTATTTATGGCTTGAAGGCCCTTTCCGCGACACCGACGCCTCTACAACTACACTGTAGACGTGTTGTTCTAAAAAAAGGGCCCTTATAGGGCGGTAGGTGCCTACTTCGTGAAGAGTCATTTATTTGGATCGTATATCACCTGTCCGATAAGATTCCTTTTAACTACAAACGACAGCCTTAAATTATTATAACATAAGAATAATATATACCCTACTTTCTTTAATTCCACGGCAGGTACAATTTCCATTATTATATTTACAGATGACTGCCTTTATATCGACTGATGTTTTTAATTTATGTACCTACTAAAATATTGTGGACACTGTTAAATGATCCATCGTACCTAAACTGTATTCACCTTCGCTGCGGCAATTTGTGTACGAGTAATCATACCTACCTACTACCTACCTACCTACTTTGCAGTGGTTCTTTCGACTGCAGTGAACGTGTTGACGACATACTACAAGGGGTCAATTAAAAGTGTTAAGGATGACTCACGTTAGACCGGGCCGTGTCCGGGCAGGAGCTTCCGGCGCTTCGTTTTCTATGGAAAGCACCACGTAATCACCTGTCATGTCATAGAAAAGTAAGCGCCCGGACACGGCCCGGTCTTACGTGAGTCATCCTTTACTCTTAGTACCTACCTTATACTAGATGTAAATTTAAGTCATTTTAGAAGAATATCTGTTTAACTGGAAATTAGAAACCAAAAATATGCTACCTTTTTCCTGAAAATATTATATCTGTAAGCATATTGTATTTAGCATAAACGTACAAAAGATAATAAAATTATTCATTGGTACTTACATAATGATATCGTGAAGACAGTATTTTCTTACAGACAATGTATTACGAATTTATGTTTTGTTGATTAGTTCAACGTCTAGGCGTAATGTTTCATACTTTAATTTAAAGTTTAAATTAAGTTTCTAGTCTGACTGTTGTTTTATTGAATCTAATAAAAATACTTTCTTACCTCCTGCTAGATAATTTAAGCTTTCATAATCAATTACTTAACTTTTCTTGTCAATGGGAGGAAAACCCTTCGTGGGATTTTTAAATTTAATGAGAATAATAATAGGTACAAATGTCATTTCTAAACTAAACCATAAAGTACACTTTAATTACTTAACATAAAAAAATATAAAAAAAAACAAATCAAAAACAAGCACGTCATCCCAGGCGCAAACGAAATATGATTAATATATTTCCGGAGCAAAAGATGTAACATCAGTAACATGGCAAACCTGCATAGTGCAGATATCGCGTGCACTGGCGGGTTGTAAAAGAAATTTAGCCTTTTAACTAACAGAGAGAAATTATTTTATAAGGAAATGGTTATTTGTGCAACAAGAGAGGAAAGTTGGTTTTTCTTGCGTTTATTTTAGTCCCTCGCTACGCTCAAGATTCTAACTTAGAATCAATCGCTTCGCTCGTGATTCAATTAGAGTCTTTCGCTTTATCGGGACTCAAAAACACGAGATGTAAAATAACTGCTCTCGTGTTGCACATATAATTTTTCACCTCACTATAGTGAGAACATATTAAAGGTTAAAATGTATTTCGAATTACACAGAATAATACAGTAACAAACAAAATAAACGAATTTGTAATAGAAGTATGAAGTGGCAGTTCATGGCTTTCACTAAATTAAAAAGCTACTTTGTTTCAATCCCTGGAGTCGCACTTTCCTCACTCCAGGGAGTGACGAAATAGGCTTGTTCGAGCTGCTGAGGTGAAAAAGAATTTGTAAATTTTTAGTAAAACATATGATTATGAAAGTTAATTTTTGCTTATATTTATTAGGTAGGTAAGTTTTACTTACGTAAGTAGGGACAAAGCTATTTGCTAGAATGAGATAACGATATTCATATCTCATTCTGTAGTATAGCTGTGTCCCTACTTACGTAAGTAAAACTTACAAGTGAAATCCTGGCCTTAGAATATGTGTTTGTATCAAAAATATACACTGTATACAAGTGTTTCTTTTTAGGGTTCCGTATCCAAAGGGTACTTAAATTACGCATCCATGACAATGTATGATTAATACAAATAAAAAATATGAATATGAAACGAGACCCTATTATTAAGTTGAGACTCCTCTTTCCGTCTGTCTGTTCGTTTGTCTGTCACCAGGCTGTATCTCATGAACCGTGATAGCTAGACAGTTGAAATGTGGTTGAAATTTTCACAGATGATGTATTTCTGTTGCCGCTATAACAACAAATACTAAAAAATACGGAACCCTCGGTGGGCGAGTCCGACTTGCACTTTTCCGGTTTTTTAAATCGGTGTTTTCACTGATTTTAGATAGTTAATTCTTTATATTCGTTCTTATAATTTCTACAAAACTTCTATTTACTTTTGTAACCATTTTTTGTTACAACAGTCTGATTAAATCCGTTATCGTTATCAAACATTCATGGATAGAAACAATTTTTTTTAAAACCCGTATAGACTAATAAATAGGTAACAAAGCTGTGCCAGGACTTGTACCTATATTAAGCCAACTCTCGCCGAATGCTCATGAACAGCTTGTTTAGTCCGATGCAGTTGATTACGCTGTCTACAACCTCAATTAACCTAATACTGCATCCGCGTTAACTGATGGTTTCCTGGAGAAACGGGGCCACCTCCAGAACGGGGGCTTCTTACTGTGGTCGTCTATTACGGCTTTATAGGACAAACAATTGAAGCAGTCTACGCAAAACTGATGATGACGAAGTAACTGTAAAATATCGGGAAATGATTGGGGCCTGCATAGAAATTTGAAATTTCAGTATCTGATCTGCCTCCCTGACACTTGAAATACGAGCCCAATCAGTGAACAGAACAGTAGATGTTGCTACAACTAAGTGGTAAATATCTACCTTATTTATTGTTCTAATGAAAATAATGTAGGTAATGAAATAATCTTTCGATACGTCCGATATTACAGTTTGGCTGCTACGTATTGTACTTTGCCGTAATTATGGAACAGGCGCTAAAAATAATTAGTAGATCATACTTGAAACAAAAGAATCTCAAATTTAATAATAGAATCCCGAAAGCAGCCAGTATTTACACAGGTATATGTAGCTAATTAACAACGAACGTATCAACGTCGAATATTGAGTTCCATGGTTCTTTTACAATGTCACGATTTATATTGTCACGGTTTATTGAAACAAAAAATCTCAGTTATCAGTTGATGACTTAACTCTACAAATACCTAAATATTCTATAGGTAGGTACATACCTAATACCTTTCATCTTTTACCTAGTTTTATCTTTCCTGTTACAGTCTTTACTCCTTATCAAAACAAACAAAGTCGACTCGGATACTTATATAAACTAACTGATGTAGGTGCATCGTATTGCTGGTGGCAACGAGAGTACGACTTCATCTGTGTTCGACGCTTGGCGCTCAAAGGGCCAATAAGCCAATTACACTATAACATATCAGGATATAAAGGACATTGCACTAACCCGGTATTATGTCGCAATAATACCCGTCTCATGTTCCGGCTGATATACTGGCTTGGTTTAAATTGGGTAATTTGTTTGTAGTATTTCGTAACACTGGTCGGACATACGTCTATTTTTATTTTATTTATTGGGTGCATCAAGTTATACTTATAGAAAGCTTAACAAACTTAAAAAAAAGGATGTATGTTAAATTTATAGGGTCATAAATAAATGGAAACAAACTCAGGCACTCCTTGAGGCTGTGAAAAGTTAACGTGAAAAAAAGATACGGCCGTTTATGCTGCAAAAAACGTATGTAGGTACATATATCTCAACAATCTCAAGGGAATCAAAATTGATAGGGTACTTTCCGTTGACCTAGAACTATGAAATTTGGCAAGTAAAATCGTCTTACACTACAAATATAGGGAAAAATTTGAAAACTCTAAATTTGTAAAAAATAAAAATAAAGTAAAGAAATTGTTAAATTTGTACGGAACCCTCGGTGGGCGGGTCCGATTGGCGCCTGGCCGGTTTTTTATGCTTGCATTATCTTATTTATTTATTGTATTTACTTAGACATAGACTGGTAATGTAATAAGGTATTGGTCACATTTTACAAATAGCTTTAATTAAATAAGAGCTTTTAAAAATATTGAAATATATTTTAATTAAGTGATTAGTGAAAAACATAATAATAATGCTTGTGGCGAGCTGTTGGGGAGTGACGACCCCACGGACCCGAGTGCTCCAGAGAGTCGGTCAGGGTCTCCGTCTCCGGCGTGTCTTCGTCGGTCGGAGTGGACCCCAAGTGGACCCGCAGGACTCTCAGCTCTGGCTTGCCTTCATTGGCCGTCCAGAGGGGAGTCGTAAGAGCTATATGCTCCAGGGATGGAAGTGAAAGATGCATAAGACGCGAGTTGGCACAGTGGCTGCTAACAGCCACTGGGTAGAAAGCGGCGCACACCTCTCGACACCCCTGAGCCGCTCACACCGGTGTTACTCCTGGTCGTCTTTACGACGGCAGTTTCAGGGGCCCATCTAGTCAGCGGCGAGTCACCGCCTGCCTCGATAACGTGTACAGACATTGTTATGGCAGGTGTCCGGACCTCTCAGCAATAGCCCAATCTTTTGACCAGCCAAACTTCAATCCATAAACCGGTATACTGTTCACTTTTTCTACAATAGTCCCAATGCCTGCTGCGACCGGTTCATGGGTGTCTATTGTTGCACCTGTGAACGGGTTCCAGCAGGCATTCTACATGACATTAAAGCTCTCCAAGGGGGGCCTCTACGTGTTGGATCTATATCCCCACGCAAGCCTATCAAAAGACCGGGATTTATAGGCCCGTGATATCCAAGGATAATAATAATATAATAATATTGTTTATTTCAAGTTTTAAACTTATACAATAAAATTAGGTAACATAAAATTTAAAAATACAATACAATACAATGATGCGGAAGCTATAAATAGATCCTTTGTTAAATTATACCTTAAATAAGTACATACTTATTATTTTCCATTTTCGTCCAGGTGCACGGCCGTCCAGTGTTTTAGGATGTTATTGCTCGGGTTGACAGTAAACAGCGCCAGAATATCATTTTGCTGCGAGTTTTGCCATACGTTTGCCCAGAGCGAAGTTATGCGGGACCGACCGCATGATTGCATAAAAATCAGGTACTCCCGCATTAGCAAACATGGTCTTAGCACTGCAGTAACGAGGTTGTATTGGGTGTTGACATTGAAGGCGCATAGACAGACAAACCTTTAATTAATCATTAATTAGTACCTACCTAAAAATACCAGACAGCACCTCGTTTTACAGTTTGGTTCGTCCCAGAAATAGGGCGGTCGAGAAGGTTTACTTGATTACTTTCTTCTTCTATTACTCGTAGAAGACACACAATGCACCTATAGGTAAGAGTTATTTGCTGTCGTATCCGATCGTAAATTTAGTATGCGGTCTTAAGTCTTCAATCAGACTAAAAGCTTCGGCGCTTGAGATGTTTTCGGTCGAGGGTTACATTTACTTAGTAAACAGTATTTAATCAGGCAAACATAAATGGGTACTTACATATATTATTATTGTAATATAACCATTTCGGCTTAATTAAGGTACATTATTTAATTATTAAAATAATTATATACAAACGATTTTATCTAAGATTAAATTAACTTCAATTAAGTTTAAGTTTGCGAGCGAACAAATTATATTGAGTCAATTTAACATCAAATCCTACCTCAAAGAAAAAATAGGTACCTACCTAAGTACTTAATCCAAATTAGCTCTGTGCTGTTTGACGCGACATTATTACTATCAATACTATCTATATACCTAATAATAGCTAATTAAGACATTGTTATTATGTCATTGTTATTGTTATTATTGTTGTATAGATATGTATTTTACGCCGACAATTGCAACATTTCTACCTATGGCATAGGAATGTGAAGCCACGATGTAAACAATGTTTCACACAAATGAGACGTTGCAAAGTTATAGGCAGAGAATTCCTAAGCGTGCAAAAGTTTCAGCTTCTCTCTGTTGTTCGATTGTGAATAAAATTATCATACTGGACACGGGATTGTGGGACTTAGTTGCTGGTGTTTTGCTTCGAAAGCTTCTTGAAGAATCTGCCTACTACACTAGGCATTTTGTCCATCATCCTCGATAAATATTTAAAAAGCGGTAAGTAGTAAAGTTAAGTACTAGGAAAGGTATAACTTATTATTCGTTACTAGATTGTGAATAAAAATTGTCATACTCTTCTTTGGACTGTGGGACTCCACTGCTAGTGTACGGACGTTGATCATTATTTTCGTTCTGCTCTCTATTATCCGCAATCCGCACTGTTTCAGTGTCTTGAGGCAGTACGACAGTAGTTCTTCTTGCCCGCCGCTCTAGCCAGATGTTTATGCAGAAGCGAATGGTGAAATAACAAATCAGTTCTACGAAGCTTATAATGCTGGCTCCGACGAACAAACCCGTAGTTCCGCCGACTGATACTGGCAAAATAGCAGTGGTTACAATTTAGGTACGGAGTAATAAGTATTAAAAGTTTATACTGCGAATGACGAAGTTCTTTTGATTAGTGAGTTTAAAATAAATGGACATTAACTTCGCAAACTAAAGACGAAAGTAGAAAATATAACCATATAAGACCACAATGTTCCCGTTAATACCTACAGGATATATATCGTAGTCGTACTATGTCGTAGGTATGTATATAGATATAATAAGTTTTTGGCAAAAATTTCAATTTTGGTACAAACTTCTATCAATGACTGTATTTTTCTTTCCACAGCAACTTTTTTATTTTTGGTACATGTTTTTATCCCTGACTGTACTTTTCATTCCACAGGCAACTCATCGAGACAATTTTAAACAACCAAAAACTTGTTTTATCAGAGAGCTCAATGGTACTATACTATTGCATTGTCATCCGATTTACATATGTACAACATTTCAACTTTCAACCTTGAATTATTCGTGGGTAAAAATACATGAATGCGAAAATAATATCTGGTAATCTATCTCATGCATGCGCTACAAACTAAGTGGAATTGGTCTAATCTTACCGACGAGGTCAAGGCGGCTTCTTACGACGTTCCGTTTGTACCTTTCAGTGGGCAAGTAAGCTAAGACCATTTCTACTGTTGCTTTTTTCTTATCCTTCTTTAAGCGATGTCTAAAAAAACATTTTAACGGTTAATTTAGGACATACAAGAACACACGTCCCAAATGGTCATGGCCATTTATGTATGTACATTGTACATAGAGCAAGCTAATCAAGTATGAATGTTGAAAACTGAAGTAACATGACATAGCCTTTGATCCCGCATCACCCATTCGAATTAACTGACTGATTTTGATAGTATTGTGTCCGTATCTCTTAACAGCCGTCTAAGGAATAGATGAGCTGTGTAGATATATATGAAGAAATTCGTTTTAATCAATAGCACCGCCTGAAATATTATACTTTAAAGCCAATTCTACCAGCCAATATGAAGAATCAACTTAAAATTTGCATCATATTTACTTTACCACTCTTGTGGATAAAATGCAATTTTTTCTGCAGTCTTTTAAATAAAAAGAGAGCCTTTACGAGCTAGGTGCTGATGTGGCGAAAAAATATTTTCAGGGGTATTGTTCGTTTATACTTACGAAATATCAACGTCTTTAATTATGGTGATCTCCGTCTCGTCACAAGACGGGAGGCAGTCACAAGAGAGCCCCGGTCGGGTGGCCCAGTGCGGTTTGAGGGTGGTCAGATAGTTGGCGTGCGCGTGTATGCATGCGAGACCCGATATGTTGCAGCGATCTGATTCAGCTAGAAATTACAGCATTGATTTTTTTTTTTTTTAACATCATCACCAAGTCATGACAGTGCTCTGATGCTTATGCAATACTAAATCTGAATGTACGGCTTGGGGGGTGAGAAGAAATATCAGTATCACCCAAGTAACTAGTAAGTATCACCGACCGGGATCAGATGTGGTAACCAGATATTTTTTTTAAATAAATAGCAGGTAAATAGCTATTAGGTAGTCTGCAGCATTAATAAAGTAAACATGCGAATATTGTTTACACTAAACGATAATAAATCTATAGTCTAAATTGGAATTCTATTTCTCTTTGGAGCCCCGGGTTACTGATTATTTCGAATTTCATTTGTTCTACTTATTGGTACTTTTATTACCTCATACAAAGCGTACCTCATAAGAAAATAGTTATTTGTTATACAAGGGTGCAAAGTTGTATTTTACCCGCGAGTGTTTCAACACACGAGAAGTAAAATACATTTGCATCCGTGTGTAACACAAATCTTTTCACCTCACTATTGCGAGGAAAGTGCAACATGCAAAAAAAAGCTCATAAAAAATAACTTTTTTTTATTTATTTATTATTTTAAAGGACCTTTATACTGTTGTACATATCGGCCCTAAAATAAGTCTTTATTTGTACACATTATAATCATCACCAGGTTACCTTTTTTTATGTGAACGAGCCGCCTGATGGGAAGCACTCATCATCGCCCATGGATATAAGCAACATCGCAGGAGCCACTTAAGCATTTCCGACCTTTGAGAACCCTAATAAATACCCGCTTCTTGAAGAATCCCATGTCGTAGCGCAAAGGAAATACCTCAGGAGGCAACTCGTTCCACATTTTGCACGTTCTGGGAAGAAACGAGCGAAACTTACGCGTGCCAAGCATAAAATGATCGTTGCATTTACAAATGTCCATCTGCGCTCGTTTCCGGCATAGCACGGTGCAGGCACTGTACGAATAGTGTGGGTACAGGCCGTCCTCGTTCTCACTGTGGAACCTACAAGCTCGCTGCTCAGAACTCGTCTCCACTATCAGTGGATCATTCTCGATATCCCGCACCGCAACTTGGCGACTGAAATGTTATGAGGTATGTGTGCATAATTTCGACGGACGTATCCCTTTCTCAGAGAGTAAAGTAAAATATCTTGGTACTTGATTTCGGATGAAAGAACCTCATTTAAAACAGCTAATTTTACATATTTTAAAGAATCCTCTGAATTAATGGTACAATAAGTAAACATGACCTACCTATATTTATGTCCGAGTTGAATTTTCATAGTTGATGACTGTAACGTAGTAATACTTGGGACCTCATCATTCCCCAATGTGTACATCTATCAAACATTGAACCATGATTAATTTGTAGCAAGTGTTTAATATGTTACATAAAAGTAGATAAGTACTCTTAGTCTTACCGTTGAGGGCAATAACAATTCGAACTTAATGCTTGACCGCTTATTTCTCATATTGCTTACCATCGGAAATGGTTTCGGTTTCCTAAAACATAGAATATCGAGTGAAGTATCGGTAGATCATTTGGCAGAGCGATGGGCTCAGATGGGCTAGTGATCCATCAGTCGCGAGTTCGATTCTTGCCCGAGACAATGATTTTTTCCACTATTAAATCAGTTCTAAGCTTTATGGCATCGTCTGCAGATGTTTCTGCTTAATACAACATTAATTTAACATAGAATACCTATGTTACAAAAACATTATCGAAATGGATAAGTAGGTACACTTGTATCAAGCTCAAATTATCAGCCCTAAGTAGACGAAGTATTTCCTAAAAGGGGGCCTCGTGGACTCCAAGCCCATAGGGGCCATAGGTCCACTCCGCTTAAACAGAGGCGTAAGCTCCCATCCCATGTTCTTATATTTAGGTAACAGCAAAGACCAATAAGAAGCTTTAGATGTTTATAACTTGAACATACTCAGTTTGAATGGAATTGATGATAAAGCAGGTTCCCACGTCAGTTTCTATGGGCTGGAAGTATTCGCAACAATCGAAGGGCTCGTCATTGTAAGAACAATTTACTATGATTTCCGGGCAAGCACTGCGTATCAAACTGGCGTAGTAGCTGTAATATAACACAATACAACTAGTAGGTATGCAAAAAAAAAAGGTGTAACATTGAACTACATATTACTACGTATAGAACCAGCATAGAGAACCAGTATATTGCGCCATGAGTTGTTGCCGGCCGACAACAAACTATGGAAGCGGAGCGTCAGTCTCGCGAATTAGACGCGTAAGCGCCATGAATTTTACGGCGCTTACGACGTTTTGGTCGCGTGGTTTACGGCCCGCTCCCCTCGCCTACAGGTTACGTTTGAGATGAGATATGGCTTAATTCTCTATATGAAGTAATAATAACTCAACGGTCTGTACTTAGGTAGTTGTCAATGGGGTTGGCAACTTTCAAAGGTTTGCATAGATGGCGCCATCATAGCTTGCCCCTTTTTCTATGAAATTTGGCTGGCATCCAAGCCGTAAAACTCCATTTAAAAAAAACGAAAATTTGACACAATCCTAGGGATTGACAGGGCAAGCTATGCTGGCGACATCTGCTAAATACTTCGACCGGCCAACTCCATTTGAGATTTTTTCGTTGACTACGTTTTCCTTAAAAAAAGTTTTAACATCTGTTGGATCCATCGCCGTGAAAACTCTTATAATCTGCAATTTTAAAAGCCTGAGAATACTAACACTAACCTGCTTATATATTTTTGAAGTTTGCACTTTCGTCAAAATACACAGCTCTTTCTTTCTGCAAGCTAAAGATCGCCATGTAAAACCATTAAATCTCCGCCAAAATAACTATCTTTCCTTACCTACTTCTAGCTTAAAAATATTTCACTCCGGACCACACATGATGTGTAATAAAATCTTCAATAAACTACCGCAACCATTAAAAGAAATAGAAAACCTAATTTTTTTCATAAAAGCACTTAGTGTATTTCTAATAGATAAGTATCCTTTTACACGCTACAGGAGTTTTTTGAAGACAGAATGTTTAATTAATATATATATTAGAAATAATTTAATGTAAACCATTGCAGTATACCTAGTTTTATTTTGTTATTTAGTTGTAAGATTGCTGCGCCCTTTCAGGGTCCATATTATGTAATTATGTACGGTGTAAAATGTTGGCAATAAATGCTTTGTCTTTGTCTTTGTCTCTCTTTTATTACGTAAAATATTTACTCAACATTATATTAAAATACCTGTAATTAGACAAGAGACAACCAGGGTCAGGTTTTTCGATAGCACAGACTTCGGTGAGACTGTACGAAATTCCACGGAAGTAGGTGATGTCCTTTAAGGCGTCTTCCAGATCCAAAAGGTGGTCCGGAGGCCAAATGCTGAAACAAAACATAGAAGTGTCTCACAGGACACAGGACCATAGTGCTTTGAAGAGAGAGTAGATAACCTAAGATATTTACGTATTGACTCTGTATCAAAGAGTAGTATAATCTCTGATTTTCTAAATATGACTGAGAGTAAATCCATAATAGTTACTTGTTTTACAAGAGGAGGGGGCAAAGCTCTTGTTTAACTCCTCGTGCTAATATTGATACCCGAGCAAGCGAAAGATTTCAAAATTGAACCGCTAAGGGTTGGTTTAAAAAGTGAAATATTGAGTGTGGTGAGGGTTTTAAAGCACGAGGGCCAAACTAACTTTGCTAGAGTTAGGCCAAGCTAAGTTGCCAGCGATTTTGATAGCCCAAACTGTGCAAGTGTTATTTTATTTAAACGTCAAACTTCTATAAACTTGGTGTAACTCTACCGAGTGAAACAATTTTTTTTCCAACCCCAACGCGAGGAAAATACTAACTTTGAAATATTGCAAATCAAATCCAAATAAACGCTTTATATTACATATTTAGGTATCATTCAAAATAATTCACCGTCACGAATGACTTACAAGCAATCATAAGTAATCAATAGTCATCCCACCAGCCAACATGAGAAAATAACTAAAAGTTTAACATACATACTTACACATACTTATACTTATACATACTTTGCTAATCTTGTGGATAGTTCAACTTTCTTTACGAGCTGGTATGGAATGGAAATAAAATATATTTAGGTACCTACTTTTTATTACTTACTTCATCATTTACCGTTACCACATAATCATGTATAAACCTGGCTTATGTTGCAGGCGTCCATAGGCTACGAAGACTGCTTACCATCAGGCGGGCCGTATGCTTGTTTGCCACCGATGTAGCATAAAAAAACTTACGCATCACACACGCTGAAAAGTTTATCATCATTAGAGGCCTCACACACAGCCACCGAGGGCAGTTCCGTGTTCCACTTGGTGTACGTGGTCTCCAAGCCGAAGCTGATGGGACTGTCCCGGAACGCATCCCATGCCGCTATGATCAGGATAGCGGAACCGTACCACGAGAGAATCACTAGAGCCAACCAGAACCATCTAGAATTATAAGATTATGTATTGTGACTGTTGGAAGTGAACTCGGATTTCGTAAATCTAACACGTATGATGGTATTTGAATCGTTGGGTCACAAACTCAGGAGTTATTCGAGGGAATCTATTCAGGAATAGATTTCTAGATCTTTAGAGATTAGTAGGTACAGAAAAAATACCTCGATAGAAAATCGATTGCCCGGGTGTACCTTAAAGTCAATACCTAACGCTATAATATAGCGTTAGGTATTTTTTATTTATTTATTTATTTTAAACTTTATTGCACAATATAACAAATAAAGTACAAATGGCGGACTTAATGCCTAAAGGCATTCTCTACCAGTCAACCAGCAGGCTAAACAGAAACAGTGATAGGTGCAGGCATTGAACAAAAAAAAGCAGAATAGGTATTAATATAAATATATAAATTATATAGTCTATTATAGACCTTAATTTTCAGAGGGTGTGATCTTCCTTTCTCCGTTTGTTTTATTACTCCATCCATTCGAATATCTGACTTACAATACTTGAGATAACAAGTTAGAGCCCACTTACAAAGATCGTGAATTGTTTTACGGTTCTCATTTTGTCTACCTTTGCTTCGTAAACTAAAGGGACTCTACAATGTATTAATTTAATAACTTACCTCTCAAACCAATGTTTCGTATCGTCAGCAATAAAGTGCACTCCAGCAAATGTACAGTTTTCGCAATAATCTTTTACGAGTGCCTTGCACGTAGTCGGCGGCGTCGGCATTTTAACTTTGGAGTCTATTCAGCCATTTCGAAATACATTTTTTCTACTCGTCTGTAATAGTTGAATTAAGATTTCGTATACCAAACTATATTCCCAACTGAACTATAATATTTATTTCGATACGCTGTAGTCAACTATAAAAAAAATACCCATCACGTGCCGTCGCGCTCCCATAGAAAAGTCTAAATGGGAAACAATAGTAGCGCGTTGATGTCTTTTGTACCACATTTTTGTAGTACCAATTTTTATTAATTATTTAAGTTTTATAGTTAAAAAAGTATTAATTTAGATGACTTGTAGAAAAAGTATTGTATACAACAGTGATATAATTAAGCTTTTCAATCTGGTACCTCACTTAGGCAACTCAGCAAGCTTCGTTGCCTAAACACGGTACTCGACTGAAAAGCTCTCTACGATTGTATAAAATACTATTATTCACACTCAAATCACTGTAAAGTTCAACGAGGAATGAACATTTTAAATAAAAATTCATTGTTTGGTATTTCGTTATTAAATATTTAATTCCATGATTGCTAGTTCGGATCACATAATTTCGTGTCTGTGATGTTGCACAATGACTATTATGCACGAGCATAAATACCTTACTCAAGGTCACACCAATCAACCAATGCCAAACAGAAATGCATTGTATCGTGTAATTCGTGTATAATTTACTAACTTTCGTGTTTTCAACACTAAGGTCACGATAATTGAGTTTACTAACTACATAACATACTTTAACACTTAAAAATTAGTAGGTGCATCATGTTAGGTTAATGGTATATATGGTTGCTAAATATGGTATTGATTTTACAGCGGGTATCTACAAGCGTTGTAGTACATCTGGGTTGGGGAAGAAGGGCGGGTCGTGGAACACGGGCGGGCTGTGGAACTGCAGCGCTGGCCGGAAATGATGGAACTGGAACTGAGGATGCTGGTGGAACTGACGCGGTACCAGCCCGGAGTGAGTCAGAAGGTTGTATATCTTGCTGCGAGGCACTTTGTCTGATTCTCTTTCGTACACCTGTTGAAAAAAAAATACATTTTTATTTAATCGCTTTCATTAGGTACTCGTTCTTAGGCAGCATAGGATATTGTATTACATAAACCTCCACTTCTTTTTTGTATTGTGGCATTGACGAAGTTCAATACAGATACCGTGTCAGATGTTATATTTTCGTGATGGTTAGGTTAGATTTTTGTTTTCATTATTTTCCTGGTTTCAAACACAGAGATCTCTAGAAATGTTCAATTCGTCAAAACTTTTTCATTGTTATGTTCATTCATATTTTTGACGTTTTGATATTTATTCTATTTTATTTTATGTTCTTGATGTAACCTCAACGGTAGGGTAGGTCCAATATAAATAAATTAGTCTAGGAATGCTAAGCTCGAGCATCGAGCAGTGATCGTCATTTGAGCACAAATTGCCTTCCATAAAGTCCCGTTCATCGCATCTCTCACATCAATTGGCCGCATACTTAATGCGAAGGAGAAGAAAAATTTCAAAAAGTTCATCGTCGAAAAGGAAACACTTATTAGAACACTAAGTCGGTTGAGTGATCCACTTTATAAAACATACTTACATAGAGCTAGTCTGAAAATATATAGAATACTTTGTCTTATGAAGTAAGCACGTAAGACTCGTAAGAGGCACGATTTGTTTGAGCTGAGGTGCTACGACTTACTGATGTGAGACTAATGGAGTCCTTAAAAGTACTTTTAGAAGGTGCTGTTGGTAGGATTTTTTACTCCCCGCCTTGTATTTGGGGGATGGGGGATGCAGGTTGCACGCGGCTTAGACATTCTCTCGCTAGAGTTTTTAAAAAATTAAAAAGGGGTACTTTTTCAAATCCTCTTACCAACTGCTCTCCGCTATGGAGTAAACTGGTCAGCGGCAGGACCTCTCTGAGGTGAGGGTTGTAGAGGGCTCTGCTCCGAAGGTGCTGTGGTAGGAACTCCTCTTCCCGCCTGACTTGAATCGCGGCAGGGTGTGGTGGAGGCACGCAGCTCACTAGCCATGAGCTTGCCATTACGAAAAATAATGACTTCCACATTGTGTCTGAAATATAAGGAAAATGAAATTGTTAAAACGTTAAAACCAAAAATTACCTAGGTAAGTACAAAAATGGATAGTCCCTTAAACCAAGCCTTTGTATTTCGATAAGGTATTAATAAGGATCGTTATCAAAGACAAAACAATCTACATGTACGTACATATAAGAGTCGTTAGTTGATTAGGTATTATTATTTTCAGTTTTCGTTTGGGTTAAACCTACAAAAGGGAAAAAAGACCAGAAGAAGGCTTTAAAAAGACGTAAGCAGATGACATTGTTTTTATTTAGACAATATTTTAATAATAATAATAAAATTTCTTATTTCGGACAAACAAATGCATCCATAGAGTGTTAGTAATACAAGCAAAATCTTAATCTAGTGTTAGTATTTAATACAATAGGTACCTACTTATATTATAAATTGCGCTACACTTTTAATTTGCTCGGTCCAGTGCTTTAGGATCGGACAATCAAACCTATCGGCAATTTCTCTTAGAATGCTGTTGGGACTACATCTCACACGACTTAGTAATGAGACTATATTTTTACGTAATATAGTCTCAAAACCGTGCTCAAAACTATCCGTGCGAGCTGCCACAAACATGCCCGATGCAGAGCACCTGCTGGGCAGTCCCATCAGCATTCTAAAAGAATTGTTGTACTGTACGCGCAAGGCGTTGTAGGCTCGTTTCGTGTACCGGGCTCACAGGCTGTTCGTGTACAAAGATTGACAGTATGATTTAAATAGTATGATTTTTACATCATGTGAGCAACGAGCAAACCTGCGGGTAATCATATTATTCCGAACCGCCAACGCCCTGCGCTCCCTTTCTAAGTCCAAATCATCCCTTAGGTCGCTCGTGAGAACGTGTCCCAGGTAGGGTAAAGGCACTAGTAGCACAGAATAAGTAATAGTATCCAGTAGTCAGCCTTTTTACGAAATTTCTATGTTCAAGATCGTTTAATTTTCTTACTAATTGACCTATAAGAATTAATAAAGTTTTTACTGTTCAAGAATTTCATATAGTAAAATTTTTGTAAAGAATAAAACATTTTAAAATGTTGCTTTTGGAAATATTTCATTAAATATAATAAAAGTGCGTTTTTGCCAGTAATCAGCCCCTTGTGTAGCGTATAGTATTCCAAGCACATTTCGTTACGATGCAATGATCCAACCATCTCCTACACCCATATATATCACTAACGTATGTATACGTATCAAACTCACTCCCAATTTATCGATGTCCGCACATATCCATTGTTGCTCAGAGCAGAACTCCATCATCTCACTATAGAATGGCTCATTAACGTGAGCGTTAAAGTCCCCTAAAGTCCCCTATTTTAATTTACTCATTCTCATACCGTTAAAATAAACAAAACGCTTCCTAGCATAGCAGACACTTGTTTGGTGCACTTATGAGCTTATGACACACCACAATTTTACTGGGTCAATGTTGTTAAATTACGGTCTCACAACGTGCATGCAAGTGTGTAGCCATCCTTTTTTAAAGAACGTAAATAACAAAGACGAATGTATGCAGGCATGTAGTTAAGATGCCTAAAGATGTCCATGTCCCACGCAACACACCGGACAATGACTTGGTTAAGGTCAAATTCACTTTCAAACGAATGCGTACATCTTACGGTCGAGTGTATCACCGGTGTTCTTAAATCTTATTGCAACGAGTTAAGGTCTACCATAAGTTTGTGGAGTTGTTGTTAGTACATCGAACAGAAACAAACATTGGTCAACGCTCTAGAATGTTCTTGTAAATAAGTAACTTCCAAGATAATTTTAAAGACTCCTGTCGTATATATATATGGGGCATTTTCTATGAAAAGGGACCTTATTGTCGATGGCGCTTACGCCGCACAGCGTCGCGCGGCATTGTATTTATATCGGAGCATCGTTTATAATGGCGTAAGCGCCATCGACAATAAGGTCCCTTTTTATAGAAAATACCACATATTTTAATAGTAAACTTTTTTGTGCCTAAAAACTGCGTAGAATGCTGCCAAGTAGACCAAAATCGACCAACGGGTTCAAGATATATCACAGTTTGAAGATATCTGAATAAATGTTGTTAACCATCGATTTTTTTTAAGCTCAAGTAACTTCAAATTTAGCATCTTGGGTTATTATTAACAATACTTTAATTATTTTATTAAAAGCGTATTATTAAAATAATGGCAACGGGGGGCTATGGGGACGTTGTAAGAGAGAAAGAAGGAAAAAAATTGCAACAATTAAAAATATAAATAATTATTAAATTTGACACCCGTAAGTTACACAATCTAAATAATATTTATAATAAGTGAGCTTAATTTACAAATAGGAGTCAGAGATAGCGAAAAATTAAGAGGAAAAAAGAGCTGGGTGCACAACTTCATAAACGATTTTTGACCTCCGGCTTGCGCATTGGCAGATTTTTTTTAATTTTGTTTTTATTGCATTATTCCTATCAAACTAAAATAAAAATCGAACGCGCTCGAGTAAGTCAAGGTCGCGATTTTTTTTTTACTTTGTGACCCTGCCACTCGCTTACGGATCGCTAAAATCGACAGATTGAAATGGGTACTATTTAACAAGGTGGCGATTTTTTTACTATTCTGACGGGCTGTCCTGGACTCGCTCGGCCTGGTTCGGTTTCAAGGACGCATACTTGGTGGAGGTACTCAACAGGGTGCAAGACATCCCCCCTATGTTAAACTGACGCGCTCGAGTAACTCCAAAAATCCCCTCTTGGGCTCCCCAACCATTACTGGGGCTACCCTTGACTCATCGAAGATTATAATGAATGCGAGTGGCCGAGATTAATATTAGTATGCGGCATGAACATGAATATTTGTATGACCGGTAATCTTCCACAATAGAAACGAAAGGAAAGAAAGAAATAGTTTTGTGTTTTGTGTGTGTGACACCACATAAAATAACAAGATAATTCTAGTACACTTTGTACAGTCAAGGTCAAATATGTTTGCTCTTTTGTACCTTAGGCACTTGTTTATAATGTGGCGAAACAATTTATTATACTTTTGACGTTGACTGTACCTATTACACTTGTTCCGACATTATTAGACTTCGGGCGTCGAATGTCGATGTACAAAAATGTACCTACGAGTATGCCTAGATTTATAATATGTTTAATTTCACGACATCCGCGAATTTATCCTCGTAGTCATATAACGATTACTGTTATAAGAAATAACACAATTGAAACCTAAAAATAGTGGTAAAGGATAACTTTGTGAGGAAACCAGACTAGTTCTAATAAAGGCCTAGTTTCCCCTTTGGGTCGGAAGTCGCTTTCGTAGAAACTTGTTCCATAATTCTTGTGATTAGTTGTCATACGGCACCCATAGGCTATGGCAAAAAGCCGGAACTTGGGTGCAAAAACTTATAAAATAATGAATAGCCACTCATATATGGTTCTTATGTTACAAACATTTTGTAGATCCTATGAGTTACGTTACGTCTGTTGCTGTTATTAGTAGGTACAGATGATTGTTATTATCGTCATTTAACTGATGGGGCATCCCACAAAAAGGTCTACTTTGTGGGAGACGTGACGCGTATGGCAGCTACCTTAATAACCTCTAGAAATTCGTATTACTATATATACCGTTGAATTTAAAGCTAAGTTAACAAACGTTATAATCGGCATCTTAGTTTTATCAGAAGTGTTAATAAAACTATTGTTACGTACCCGACACTTTTATGGAATGCACCTATTGATAACGAACGGCTCCAGAACGATATCAGTATTTTTTATTAATATGATGTAGAGTACAAATAAATAAATTGACTTTTATTACCTTTTAAATTAATTAATTGTATACAATTTATTTATTCAGACTTATTTAATTATCCACTAGTAACAAAAATCCATTCACTCACGAAAACACAGTCACATTTCACTTCACTTAAGTTTTTTATTATTATTGAATATTTAGAGTATCACCGGTCTACACCGTGGTTGCCTCACATTTGAACATGCCTCGAGCACCAAAGACGCTCACCACCTCTGTTGCGTTAGTCCCACCATTCGGCGGATTCAATTATATATAAATTATTACTTTATTAAACTATTTACTGAATTGCACGGATTGCAGTCACTGAAAGCGTACCTATAATATGTAGGTAATGATTTAAAATATTGCAACCGAATTCATAAAATTATATCCAATCTCGTTCTTAAATTTTACGAAAAATTTCACGACGAAGCGCAATAACGCCTCGTAGTGCCTAATGAAACGTTTTGAAAGGTACAATACTTACAAAAATAATACAAAATTCAGTCGAATTAAAACAAAAAAAAAAGCTAAGCATACTTATGTACCTAACTATGTACTTACTAAAAACTAAAGTAGTTTTAATTGGTAGTCGTACAAGTCAAGGACATACATATTAAATCCATTGTTTTTTAAACGTCTACAACATAAATGATATAATACAACATTTTAAAATTAATAACTTTTAGATATATAATTTAGCTAAGTACCAAATTTGACATTGATACATATTAACATTTGATTCGTTTTCTTTATTTTACATTATTCTGTCATGCTTCTTTTACCTGTAATTTATTTTTATTTTTGTGCTTAATAGAATGCTGAAGCCAGACATGGGAAGAACTGTACAGTTTACCGTTGGAAAATTGTTTTATGACATTAATAATTAAATATAACTATTTAAAATTAATAATTTTCAGATAATTTAGTTTAGTAGTTTGACATTGACACACATTGACATCTTTTCAACATTTTTCTGTACTTCTTATTTAATATTTGTAATTATTTTTGTGATAAATATTTGAATGCTGAAATTCCGGCCAGACATGTAAAGAACTGAATTTGTACATATTTACATCCTATATGTAACTCGTGTTTTATCAAATAAACGATTATCAAATAAACGATTATCTTACAAATACCTAGTAGTTTATTCAATAATATTATTAATATTGAATAACTTAATAGGTACAAAATCCATTCGCACGAACCCGTCACTCGACATCCACCGCGTAGTAAAAAAGTGATTTACTTTTTTTGAACCATAATTATATCTCAGCCATCTGATAACTTTTTTTTATATACGGGTAGGACATTTACCAACAGTTCATCGGTATCCCCGATCAATATTTTGAAATTATGGGTCATCGTAGAACCTCGCAATTAGTTATTGACATTGCGACATGGTTCCACCAAACTGAGAGTACCTACATATTTAGGTAAGGTTTTTTTCAGTGACCTGTAGGAATAGCTTATCATTAGGATGATTAGTTTGAAGAGCATCAGCTCTTTACAAAATGATGTAAGGCATTTTTGGCGTTAAAATGAATTTTTAATCGAATTTAATGGATAATTTTAAAATTAATTCTTGACGATTTTTCTTGATCATCCCTTACAGCTGTTTCCGAGACCGCTTGTACAATAAACGTTTTCATTTGTATTCTGCAACATCAGTCCACTCATTTGCATAAGGCATTTGTTCTATATAGCGTATTTTGTGCTTTATAATAAGCCCATAACTTGGAGCAATAACAAATTATTTTACGCGGCGGGAGCCAAAAATGAACCTTTTGTTGTGCAAATTGTAACAGAAAATTCACGGTGCTCTTCGACTATTATTAACCCTAAGCTTATTAATTATTATTTCTATTGTTTATATACAGGATGGCCAAAAAATATGTACATTCCCGTTGTCAGGGAGGTTTTTTGATTATACTGAGCAACTTTTACTATAAGACCAACCTCGAATTCGCGAAAAAAAATATACCCTCCCATAGAAAATGTACCAGCCAAAATGTACGAAACAGCCAAATTTTTCGCGATTTCGGGGTGGTCGCATAATAAACATGCTCAGTATAATCCAAGTTGAGTTTAGCCGGATATAACAGCTGTACGTAATTTGTTGTAATTTATGTATTTTTGACTTATTTCTGTCTTTGTCTTTTGTATGTGATATATTAATTTTGTTGTTTTTCTTGTTACCTGTCGTGATTGTATCGCCGGAAGATCAGCGCTGGAAGTCGCCAGCAACATGCTGAGGGGAGACCATTTCGTGGCACTTTTTCTTTTTTATGTTTCTCTGTTTTGTATAATTTTCTATTTGTGTGTGCTAACGAATAAATTATTTATATTATATTCTATTCTATAATCCCAAAATCTCGCTGGCAACGGGAATGCACATATTTTTTAAGCAGCCTGTATAATCGTTGCTGTCTACCATGCTGTCGCTTTGCGTTCTTATAAAGTGTGAGGTAGGTATTGAATCAATAAGTTGCATAGGTAGTGAAGGTTAAACCTTTTTCACATTATTTAATTAACAAAATATTAAAATGGAAGGTATTGATATGTCTGCAGCCATGTCGGGGCAACGTCAAAGACCTATCGGGTGATGTTCGTTTCTGAAGAATTAAAATAAATCAGAAGTAACTAACATATGAATATAGGGCATGCTCCCCGTCCCCATCCCCGGGAATTCCTGGGATTTTCAGAATCGGGATTTTATAGTGTCGAAAGAACCGTTACTGCAGACTCCTTCCTAGTTCTCCCAGTTCTGTGTTTAAATTACTAAAAGCTACAAAACAGCCGAATTTGATGTTTGTGTTTTGAGAACTTTTCGACTTCCAGGACACCAGTGGAAGTAACTTAATGGAGTTATTCCCCATTAACCAGGCTTATAATTAATTAATTAAACAATGATTAAACGTTACACTAATGACCTTGTGCAAAACGTAGCCTTTGTTAAGCTGCCGCTTCCGAAACACTGGAGATTGGGAATGTCGATTAGTTTGCGCAAATGCACGTGACTGGCGCCAGCGGGGGAAAGGTGAGAGGACCTCGGCTGTTGTTACAATCGCTCACATAGCTTTCGTCTTAGGTGAGTTAGGCGGTTCGCAATTCGCGGATATTCGATACCTAGTTGTTTTGTAAACGATCTCTTAGTTATATTAAGCATATTAATAACGGGTTACTCACGTATTTTAACGATCTCTTAGTTCCATCATGCACCAACCATGCTCGTTTTGGGACTAAAGCTCTTAAAAATTATTATTAAAAAAATAGTCTCTGTTCTTTAAAAAACACCTTACGTTGTTCTATTTAAATTTTCATTTATAATAAAGTAAGGTGGGTTACTAAAAAAACAATTTTTATTAGTCCTTGTTGTGTTGTTTTGGCGTGCCATATGGCACGTTCTTGTAGTAGCTTCTTGTAGCAGTGGAACTTATCTGAATCTGTTTCACCTCAAAGTGGTTCGTCTGATGCGAATGCTTGGTAATTGGTAATAAAAAGAACATTCGTGATGGTCGCCTGAGCGCCTGACCGGTAATCGTTGCCCGAAATGTTCCTTATGTGAATGGCCGTTCATTACATAATTTGTATGTCATTGCATTAAGTGTACCAACCGATACCGCATCTTAGGTTACAAGTCCGAACTTAGTCGACCGAATTATATCTATTTCGACGTTGGCGATTGGCACAATAGGAGCGGCCTTTATTACCTCATAGAATTGAGCTAACAATAAATACTAGTAAGGTAAGGCTAGCTCTAGACTAAAGTAAGAACTTCTTGTATTTTTAGAGTAAGTAGTGGCAATTGCCCTGGCTGACCTTATTGCCCATAATATCCTATCCATATACTTAATATCATATCCTATACATATATCCACACTTTGCATCTCTCATCATTGTCGTTATAAATATTACAAGGTGACCTTATGGTTTTCTTGTAACGACTTGATTTATGGGTCTGTTAAAATTTCAAAGTATTAGTGATTAGTCTGTCTGATAACCCCTCGTAATTACCGATTTAGATGAAATTTTGCATTTAGAACTTTTAAGCCCTTGAGGTGAACACAGGTTTAGGAGGAAGGGCAGGTCACAGCTAGTGCGAAACATATGGCCCATATGGGTCTTGATATAACCTATGAATATAGGGCACCATGTGGCCCACGGCGGCGGCATAACAGTGACGAGGAATACAATTTTGTATGGAGATTGACAGCCTTTATCATTTACTTGTCACTGTTGTCACTACTAAAATAAATGTCAGTTGTTACTTATGTGCAAACTATGTGCATAATGGGAGCACTTTATACCGCGATACAAGGCAAGGCAATACTCGAGAGAATGTGGGTGGTTACGAAGATGGTTATTTTTGTTTGGCAACCAGTTTTGCAACGGTACGCCGGCCGGACAGAGCACGTGTTAGTTGGCTATAATTATTAAATAAGTAAAGATTTGACTAAAATGTACCAACAGATGTAGTGCATAATTATTTTCCATCGTATTTTCACGCAAAACGTACGAACGTGACTTGCTATTTCAGTCAGTCTCGGTACAAAAAGTACTGAGGTTGACCGAAGTATCATTACAAATACGAACATTTCCGAGAAAATACGATGAAAATCAATTATGCTCTACATCTGTAGGTACTAAAGTTCGATTAGAATAAAATGAGCTTTTATATCAATCAACACGAGAAGAATCGATCAATCAAAACAAATGACCCGGCATAAAGTAGAGGTTTGATTTTATCACATAAATCGAATATTTAACTACTATGGCTGGCCTACGCAGTTTGCTTTGAAAAGTCATTTGTTCGAGTATATTTCCAGTTTTTCCTATGATTCGACCCGCAGGTTTATATTTCGAAGAAAATAAATCACGAAATATGAATATAGAGCATTCTCCTTACGTTATAGCATATCGGCGTCGTTATAGAAATAATTCACCAGAATATTCCAAATATGAAGCGATTAAAGATAGTATGAAGACGGTTGGGAAAGAGTATTGCTCTGAATCTTCGATTTGTGGACTTAAACATCTAGTAAACGAAAACACGACGCACATGGAGAGGTAAGATCCGCACGTGAAAGTACTTACTGATTACTTGTTCGCTTTAATGCTTATTACAAGTTGTTTTTAACTTGTTTGGGTTGCTGCCAGCTTAGACTTGTTTGTCGTAATTATAACTTTGCAATAAAGCTTCTATTACACAACTTTAGCACTATTATGTCACGTAACTTATCTCCACAGGATCATTTGGGTCATAATCTTGATCAGTGCGTTGATCTGTTCCGCATCCTTGGTCTGGTTTACTTTTAGTAAGTATTATAAGGCGCCTTTAGTGACCACTCAAATGCCTGAAGGTGTCTCCGTTAGCACCATAATCTTCCCAGCTGTGGGCATCTGCTCGAATAATAGAATTAGCAAGCGAGCCGTTACCGAGCTTGCTGACAATCTGTAAGTTTCAAAATCATTAGTAAGTACACGTTAAAGCAGGCTCACATAATTTACCTCACTGCTTTTTACTCAGGCTTAAAGAGGAACGTAACAAGAAGTACAGTAAAACGGAGATGATGTCGCTCCTTTTTGGTCTGGGCCAGTTATACAACTTGCAAGGCTTAAGTGGGGAAAATATACGAGCGAAGCAACTCCACATCGCACTGGGTGATTACGATGTCACAGAGCTAATGCGACATGTGGGTATTATCTAATTTTCAAAATATGGTATACATATATGCCAAGTGTAACTTAGGTTTTTGTTTGCAGCTGACCCCGCATTGCGACGATTTGCTGTTGCGATGTGCTTGGAACGAGAAGGCAGAGGATTGCAATCACCTGTTTAACTTCCGGCTGACTATGAACGGTTTTTGTTGCACGTTCAACTATTTACGACAGTCAGATATTTTTGAAGAGTATGCTCTAGATAATTCTTACCTTCTATACTCTCTTCTTCTTCAGACAGTTTTGCACGACTTTCCTGAAATAATAAATACGATCATTCTCTGAGTTACATGCGTAGATGTATATTTACCTCAATAATGACCAATAATAAAAGGATTCTTATACTACGTGTATTTTTGAGATACTGGATATCTATCGAAATCCAAAATCAAATGAACAAAATATTAATATTCCCGACTGACTCTCTTTGTTTCAGCAGAAACAGCGGTCATCGAAGCATCGACATGTACAAGTACGGAAATAAGTCCAGTTTTGACTTCGATATGGGACTCAAAGTGCTACTTAAGATAGACGATAGTGACGATTTTTATTACAACATTCCGTCTCTCGGTTCGACCGTAAGTTATTTTACTGCGTTTTTTCCGTTTAACAGTCACACGAACGTTGCTGCCGCCATACAATCAAGTTATTACGCTATTATTTTAAAAAAATATTCTGAAATAACATAAAATTTGACACGAACATTCAAGTTTTACATACAATACAAAGGTCCTAATTGCTCTATTTTTCTTTTACTTAACTCTTAACGACAAAGGAAATTATTGTTATCTATCATTAAATCTATCTCCATGTTTTCAGTTACAGTTTTCAGATGCTTATGATTTTCCTGATGCGCCAAGCGGAAGTTTTTCAATGAAAATAATTAGCCCCAGCGTTCAAGTAAGTCATAAATATTACGATTTGAAACATAGACAGCAATTAGATCCACATGTGTCTCCTGTTGTCATACCCAAAATAATTTTTTATATATTTTTTTAATAAATTCGTATCAGGGAGCGTGCATGAACTGTGAAGTTTATGCTTCCTATGTAGCCCACAAGATGGCACAACCTACTATGCATAAGAAAACGTACGAGAACGGTAGATGGCAGCACTTGGTGTGAAGTGTCAATGTACATGTTTATATATTGATTAAACTAACACGATTTTCACTCATAATTTTTAACTAACACGGGACTTAATCGCGTAAAAACTTACTTTTATTTATGGCCTGACGTTTCGAACGTGACGTCACGTTCGTGGTCACAGGCAGGCTGGCGAGGAATTGTATCTACATCTTCTTGCTGCGCGGGTTTTGCCAACTACCCGCACTTGATCTTGATTATTAACTTGTACGTTGTACGCTAGGGTTGTCACTTTGCCTACACACAACACTCACTACATCCGATATGTGATGGTGTGTGATGGGATGTTTTTGGGATGGAATAAATAAACGTACGTTTTAGTTTAAAAGTACATGTGTTATGTACATTATGTTTCCGATTCAGGCCACAAGATGGCAGGCCCTCCAACGTAAACGGCCCCTTATTGCTCACGAGCTGTAAATTATTTAGTGTCAGCGTTTGTTTCAAAATATGTGTAGGTATGACTCACATGTAACACATAAACCTCTATGTACTGTAGGTACTTACACAGCAAAAACCGTAGGTTCCTATAATAGGTACAGATAAATACTGGTATGGTTAATACTTACCAGAAAGCTTTAACTTAATCATGGCATAAGTGTAATAGTATTATCATACAGAACGGCCACGCACCGCCCTGCTCCGACTCGAATTACCTCGCCCCGCGACAGCAGATTGACGGCCGTTTGCCGGCCGCTCAGTACTATTTTTTAAGCAACACACTATGACGCATGACGCGTGTACAGACGTGCCGTTCACACATATAAACGCAAGTGATTTTTGATGTATAGCGTGTCCGCCCTGTGACTTAATGTTAGTTAAAGCCTGACCAGTAATATATGATCATTGTCAAGAGGGCGCTGTTATTCTCATGTATAGGGTGACAGTTCAGTATAGTATGAAAAAATTAGTTCCAGTGAAGTTCCGCAATATTGCGCGTGATAATATATTCCTGGTTAGGCCTTACATCAGCTTCATAAAATGGTATATGGCATAAAATTGGTACCTAGTCTGTGGCAACAGACATAATCCACTCGCTATCCTTGGAGCAATCCAATATGACATCTGGAGATGGGCTTCTAACAAGTGAACTTTATTAGATGCATAGAAATGAAGGAGTTTTGGCCGAAGGGTGTCAAGTTTCGGCGGTTCCGCGGCTGACTCCCTGACACTGCGTAATGCATCGCAAGTCGCAACCATAATGTGATTTGTAGTGTTTACTTTGAAAATATATTTTTGTAATATGTATGCTAATTTTAAGGTATTTGTTTATGGGCCACTAGTTGCCTGAAATAAAGATTTTCATTTCATTTCAAAATGTGGGCACTTAGGCAAAGTTGCCAGGTAATTTGCCTGTCCCAGTAATTTGAAAGTTTCACGACCTTAAGTATCTACTTATATATATATCTAATTAAATAGAACATCAACCGAACCATCGTATTGGTTAATTGCATGGACGGAGGACTAAATAACTTTAGAAATGATCCGGATAGAATTGTATCTAGCTACCTACACCTACTGTATCTTAATTAAACAGTCTCGTTCTTTTTTTCAACTAGGTATTTACCTACCTGAATTAAATAGTCGAAAATCACGTGATCGTAGTTGTCTAATTCAATCCAATTCGTTTATTTCAGGTACTTAACGTCCATCGTTACATCACAAACAACAAAAAAAAAATTGTCTATAAACTTAAAAATACTTAATCAAAAATAGTCAAAATAATTAATCATAATAATTTAAAACACTAATAATAAAAGATTACCCTAAAAGTCCCAAATTCCAATGTTACGTTACCCCATATGGCAGGAACAGCTCAAATCATAATGCAGCCACTGTTGTTACCAAAAATGTAGGTGACTACTGAATCCATTCGATTTCTTGTCAGTTACTTTTGTCTCATCAAGGTTTGTGACTAACCATATGCCCACAGATGACTGTAATGGTAACAGCAAGCTTCACCGAAGCCTCCCGCGACATCCAGCACGTGTCTGTGAAGCTCCGGAGCTGCCTATTCTACGACGAGTCCTCGTACCTGCCCTTCTACACGCACAGCGACTGCATGCTCAAGTGCCGCATGCTCTTCCTGCTACAGAACTGCAACTGCACGCCGTTCAACATGCCCAAGATCAACAATGGGAGGACGTGCGATATGCGGGATATACCTTGCCTTGGCATTTATTACGGTTAGAAGCCGATAAGTTCGACGCTGACGCGCTTCAATTGAAGTAACATTTCTCTAAAACTGTACATATTAGGGCATGCCATATATCATTTTCGGATAAATTAAAGATGAGAAACTATCTTTAGAACAAAATGCACTGCACTTTCCAACAAAAGAAATGAATAAAGTAGAAAAGACTAAAAAACTTTTTTTTTTATAATTACCATTTTTTTAAAAGTATAACAGAAATCTCAAAACAAAACCCACGCTTAATGTTATTTATTATCTCCCATGTACAGTCGCCATCAGATATATCGGAGCGGTCAAAGTGCTCAGAAATATCTGAACACGCACTCTAGCGCCTTGACAATAGAGGCGTGTTCAGATATTTGTGAGCGCCTTGGTCGCTCCGATATATCTGATGGCGACTGTACCAACAGATTTATATAATAAACTATATACTTTTGAAAAGACGGTGTTAATAGACCGAATGCTTTCTGAGGTAGGTACGTGGCCATTTTGTTTTCGACAAAATTCGTCATGTTTTTGGCAGAGGAGGAAACGACATGATGACGTCTCTATTACTAATTCCTCCAAGGTTATAAGTGGATATGACGTCCGACTTTCAATCCGGAGGTCGCGGGTTCAAATCCTGGCTCGTACCAATGAGTTTTTCGGAACTTATGTACGAAGTATCATTTGATATTTACCACTAGCTTTTTGGTGAAAGAAAACATCGTGAGCAAACCTGCATACATCTGCGAAGAAATTTAAAAGGTGTATGAGAAGTCCCCAACCCGCATTGGGCCAGCGTGGGGACTATAGCCTAAGCCATGAGCGCAAGCGCATGAGAGGAGGCCTGTGCCCAGCAGTGGGATGTAGGCTGAATTATTATTATATTATTATTATAAGGTGAAGGGGGCGAAGTGCGCCTGCGGTATACAAGTGCGCCTACCTTTAATATAGTCTATATACGAGTAGATATGGTAGGCGCACTTACACGGCAGGCGCACTTCGCCCTCTTCACCTTAATCGACTATAACTATTTAGGCAACCATAGTGGGTAGGTTACCTATTTAATAGGTACCAAGGAATGATGAAATGCATCATCGATAATCTAAAATACTAAAACCGCATAAAAATTTAAAACGTGACATTTTGTTCTCAGCTCAATCCATCACCGTCCGTCCCGATTTGGACGAGATACCAGCAGAGCTGGAACTCGACAAGGTGGGCGGAGGTATCCCCTGCCCCATGTGCTACCCGTCGTGCTCCAAGACCTTGTATTACTACGACTTTAACAACGTCGTCATCTATCCTAGCGACTTGAACAGCGTGCCGGATGAAGATAGAGAAGACTGGCTGTGAGTTACTACTATTGTTTTGTGTTAATGTTATCATTTTGTGACGCGAGAATGGATAGTCTACTAAAAGTAGTCGTGGTGCAATGAATTTGTATTTATTAGTTTGTGTCTGTTGACACCGAATTTAATACTGGTAATGTGAAAAAAAGTAGTTAGTAGATATACTTACAAAAGATTCAAATGCACCGGTTTATAAAATGTGGGAAAATTTATTTATTCTCATTATAATTAAATTATACCCGCTACTGACGTATATCAAAGGATTTAAAGGCACAATTGTTGATGGCACTTTCGTTTTTGAATGTAGTTTTCTCAATTCTGGACTTCGGACTACCAACCTGTTGCAACCAGATCTTCATATCTTGTAGTGCTTTTGGCGGTCCTTGGAGTTGTCCGACCACGGTTCCTTGGGCGGTGTTCATTACCCAACCTTTCAGTCCCAACTCAAGAGCTTTCTTCTGCGTGTGTTTCCTGAAGTAAACGCCTTGCACTTTGCCGAAAACTTCAAAATCGGCTGTTCCAAACGTCACAGCTTTGTTGCCCGCCATTCTTCAATAACTTATTCTTTACGTGTTCGATGTATGTTAAAATTTTAGCAATGGTGTAAAAATACAAAAAATTTGACTTAATATGTTTTGTTGCTTTGGAAACGGCATTCGATTAGGCCTATTGAAAAGCAGCGAGGTTGCTATGCAATATTTTTAGGACGCGTTCACATTATATCTACTCAGAGCTTGCGGCTTTGTTGCAGCTCCCGTTAAACTAATATACATACCTTTATCATTCAATACTCGTATGTATAGATTAAGTTTCCACACCACACCACCACGTGTGTCGACTGTAGACACTCTGGCTCCGTCTCACCTGTAGGGTTCCGATCGGAAACCTGGGGACTGCCGCTGACCAAGCCCAAACATTAAAGCGCCGCAAATACTCTTGCTGTAGAAATTGTGGGTCCTTGTAGTCCGACACAACAAAAATTGTTAAAAAAGTGTCGGAACGCTTAATAGGTGTCTCGAGGGACCACAGAGCGGACTCCTTCTTTGCTCAGAGGTTGAATCTGGCGGTGCAAAAAGGCAACGGCGCCAGTATTCTGGGGTCTATGCCGGAAGCAGAGATTTAGGCAAAGGATTTGGGGGAGGTATTTTATATAAAATAAAAATAAAAATAAATAAATAAATCATTTATTCAGACGAAATAAACCCTATCTTACATTAATTTCTTCTGCCAAACTGCATGACAGTTTGTTGGCAGAGGGGACTCCCTTAAAACAGGTGGGTAGTCTTATCTAATTACATACTAAGTTAAACATAGCCTACTTAGGTACATCTTAGTGTTTACGGTAACTTCAATTTAACTTTGTCTAACAGAAACATTTTTATTTTACGCTTAAACATCCTAAATGACTTACATTCCCTTATATCATACGGTATATCATTATACAATTTGGGGACCAGGTACTTCCTACTTCTTTTTCCATAATAATTATTACCACACGCCGGAACCTCTAACATTTTTTTACTCATTGTTCTTGTTAATCTAGGGCGATTTATATAGGTTTTAAACTCATCTTTACCGAACTGCTCCAGCGCCAGCAACCTCCCCACCTCCTCATGCACCGGCAACATACGGCATTCCACAAATAATTCTTCATAGTCGCTTTTTTTGCAGCGAGTTTTAGTTTTTTTATCGACTAATAGTTTCATAAAGCGTATTTGTAATGATTTAATCCTGTCTAGATAAGTTTTAAATGTCCTACCATAGCATGCCAGGCCATAAGAAAACAGAGAGTCTGCCAGCGCATAGTATAAGGTAAACATCGTGGCCCTGTCCAATACATATTTTAACTGGTGCAGTTTTACTAGTACAGTTCTTAATTTGTCACATAATTTATTAATATGATATTTAGTTGTAGTTTTAGTTATTTAGGGTAAGAAGGGTTAAGGTTTAGATTTAAGTTATTAATTTTATCTTCATTCCTAGTTTGTGTGTGTACTTTTGGTTAATAAATGAAATGGGGATTAAGTTTATTTATAACCTAAGTTATTATAACAGCGCTCTCTGACCTCCAAGTACTGATATTGCGATATTTCCACATGAAATAATTTCGGAAACTTCTCACATTTTTGTATGGAAATCGAAATTTTCCATTTTCCAAATGGAAGTTTCCCTTTATTCCGGTGAAATTTTCCACACATTTTCTAGAAGACTATTCCAACTTGTAAACTTTCCGGAACTTGCACATCTGTAGGTACAACCTACAAGGCTACGGTACGAACGTAAAATATTATTGCCTTCACTTGCTACTGGATATTTGTCCCTCTTAGTGCAACCCCATCTTTACTGTTCTACTAAGGCTTAGTAACTAAGCCAATGCTTTAAATAATTGGTACCTAAGCGAAGATTAATATTCAAACTCCGAGTGGGAAAAAAATTACAATAAACTAGTACCGTAGACTTCCTCAACATTGCCTACTATCCTACCATACCATGACAAAAAGCACGCAACCTGAACAAACAATGGTTCTGTGTCAAAGCCAGGCAATGTTAAGGTACTGAAAATATGCAAAAAAAATAGATTAGTGAGAGTTTCACATGGACATTTATTATGTAACCAGACGCATTTAACGGCGTATCGCAAAGGTCTGAAAACTACAATTATTTATCGGCCCTTCATTTTTGAAATCAACCTTTCCGATTCTGGACTTAGGGCTCCCTATCAGCTGTAGCCAGCTCTTCATAGACTGCACTTTTTCTGGAGCACCCTGAAGTTGGCCAATCACGGTGCCGTGAGGAGTATTCATCACCCATCCCCTTACCCCTAAATCCAAGGCCTGTTTCTGGGTGTATTTTCTAAAGTAGACGCCTTGAACCTTTCCGAAAACCTCAAAATCTGCATGGTGAACTATGGGCGGTTTGTAATTAGATTTTCTTGACATTATTCATATAATTTTAAGTAGATTTATTTTATAACAAGTTTATTTATATATCAGAAGAAAAAAATATGTAAAATGTTTGCATTTTGCATGACACGACTAATACCATGTTTGACATTCGTCTATGATTTCGTGTATTTTTTGTGTTGGAGGTCAGTTGAAGAAAAAAAAGGCATCTGTTTAATCTGCCAATGTGTAAGATGTGGTCAATTTGGAAATTAAAGATACTAGAGAGTATTATATTCTTTGTACTAGAGTCTGTACGGAAAGACGTCTTCTCTTTCTCTTCTCTTTTCGAACAGACTAGCATTTACGTAAATCCAATCTGATAATGGAGACCAAAGGTGGCCATAGGAACTCTTACATACCTACTCACTCAAATGACTGTAAAGAAAAGTGCAGCCGACGATTATAGTACCAGTACCTGTATCTACTACTAGGTGTCAAAAATTAATTTGTAGTAGGTACCTACTCAGTGTAGATACCCATTACAAAATAAGAAAATGAAATTTATGTTAAGAGAATCTTATCTACTTATAAATTACAATAAAACTACTATACCCAAACCTGACTCAAAAAATAAACTAAAATCCCTAACTAACCCTCCAAACCTTGGCCTCTCGGCAAGGTGCCCATCACACAGGCAGCTATCGAGATAGCAAGTCTTCGCGCGAGATAGCTGCCAGCGAGAGGGACCCCTGTTGCTTCCCATTACAAAATGTAATGTAACTTGGTTACTTTCATCGTCTACAAAATTACACGTTAATTCCATAGATGTTCCATGGAGGCGTAAACGTAAAACGTCGTATTTATCAAATATCGTATTCTGTACACTGTCTTGAGTAACAGTTATAACACAATGCGACAGGGCCTACGTTTACAGAAGTTAGTCCAACCACGTTAACAACAATAGCAACGAACTAAGCTTAGTTTGCGAGTTCGGAACCAGCATTGTCATGCAGCATGTGTTTCAGAGTTGGTGCCAACTATACTGGGGCCTCGATTGTTCATGTGAAATACGCTAAAGAAGTAGCAGATTGTTACGGACAAAACGTTATTATGAAATGGTTCGATTTAATAAGTAAGTACCTAGAGTTAGACCAGGATAAGTCTGCAACGATTTTGATAGCACACGCAGTGCAAGTGTTATTAATACTTTATTATTTCATAGAAGTTTGACGTTTAAAATAACACATGCACTGCGTGTGCTATCAAAACGGTTTAAAGGTCCCTTTTTATAGTTTTTCGTAAATAATTCTTAAACGGTGAAACTTCGTGAAATCGAAGAGCAGATATAACGTAAATTTTTGAAGTTGCTTAAAAAGAAAAAATATATACTGATAGTCGGGTTAACATTTTTTTAAATATTTACCTGAAGGAAATGGTGATGATATCCAACCCCCTTGGTCGGATTAAATATTTAATTATTTTAAACTTTATTGCACATAAAAAGTGTACAACAGGCGGACTTAATGCCATTATAGGCATTCTCTACCAGTCAACCATAGGGCTAAACAGAAAAGCGTCAAGGTTGGTGCACTGAGAGAAAACAAACAAAAGAAAAACGTAACTTTTGAGCGAAGTAATATTACTTAGTCCATAACATCAAAATAAAAGAAAGGATAACAAGAAGTCCATAGAATTGCTTGGAGATGGAGATGCTCATGACATTTTATCTAAAATCTACTTTAAAAAAAACCGGCCAAGTGCGAGTCGGACTAGCCCACCGAGGGTTCCGTACTTTTTAGTATTTGTTGTTATAGCGGCAACAGAAATACATTATCTGTGAAAATTTCAACTGTTACTATTGCTATTACGGTTCATGAGATACAGCCTGCTAACAGACAGACGGACAGCGAAGTCTTAGTAATAGGGTCCCGTTTTTACCCTTTGGGTACGGAACCCTAAAAAAGCTAATTTTGGTTAAAAGTTTGCTGCGTTGAATTGATACATGTTTGTTATGAGATTCAGTAATGTGAAGACACTACGTCGACCTGTTCGAATGGTGCGCTAATCGCTATATAGTGATAGTGACAAATCTAACAGGTTTTATAAAACCTATACTGAGACTAGAAAGTTCGAATAATAAACAGCTTCTCTGGAGTCTAACAGACGTAACGTTTTCACAACTTGATCAATTAATTATAGTCATTTATGCTTATATTCGCCAACACCTTGATATTTTGCGAAACTAAGTAGGATGAATTATTTGTTTGCCTGGGTTACAATGTTGGAATGGCATGTGTATTTTGTGTTCTGTGAGAAGGCATATATTCCTACACAATTACAGTCAACTAAAAAATATCTTTGCTTTAGCAAATTATTATTATTATTCTCTTTATTTATCTTTCATCTTAGGCTAGGTTTTTATAATATGGATATAAAAGTAAAATACAAAAACACTTACAAAACATTACAAAAAATATATAAACACATTATAAAAAACCTAACCTAGGGTACCGCCGGCAGCGGGGCAAGGCCCAAGCTGCCGGTGGTCAGGGCCGCAGAGAGAGGAACCGGCGGACTATCCGCGCCGTGTCCAAGATAACCGCCTTCTGCATCTGACCCTTGATCCAACCACCCAGCGAGAGTCTCTCTAGGTGTTGGTCGAGACTCTTCGCAATGAGACCGTTCGCTGACACGACTATAGGAACAATGATCGTCGAGTCAACATTCCACATGGCGGTTATCTCGTGAGCCAAGTCTAGGTACTTGCTGGACTTGTCCTTCTCGGCCTTCACGAGATTCTCATCATGGGGGATGGTGACATCGACGAGCACAGCTCGGCGCTGCGTTCGATCTATCAGCACGATGTCAGGCTTATTGGCTACAATAGTCCTGTCAGTGATGATAGACCGATCCCAATAGAGCGTGGCACGACCATTCTCGAGAACTGGCAC
This sequence comes from Cydia strobilella, assembly GCF_947568885.1. Lineage (NCBI taxonomy): Eukaryota > Metazoa > Arthropoda > Insecta > Lepidoptera > Tortricidae > Cydia > Cydia strobilella. Next base: position 9,415,078 of record NC_086052.1, read on the forward strand.
AGGTAAATACTTGTAGTACGGTACTTCGCGGTCCACAAGGCCATATAGAAGAGCAAGCTGCTGGTGAATAATCCTGGCTACGAGATTATGTCTGTGCAAGTACTCGCCGTTAGCAAGATGAGAACAACCGGAAATGATATGCCTGAGTGACTCTCCGGGACGGCGGCATGCCCGACAAATGTCGACCGTACCGTCCCTCAGGATATATTTCCGATAGTTGTTCGTCATCATAACTTCGTCCGCAATTGCACAGGCAAAACCCTCGGTTTCTCCGAAGAGGTCCCCGGATCGTAACCAGTTCACCGACGCGAGCAGATCTACATCGGGTCCCGTGAGGGCCTTGTAGAACCGCCCGTGTAGCTGCTTATCCTTCCATACCGCCTTGCGGTCCGCAGTACTTTGTACCACAGGTTTGTGCCAGTTCTCGTTTGCCAAGGAGAGCGGCGTGAGTTTTTTGTCTACTGCCACCACGTCACAATGTATCCCACACTCGTTGTTAAGGAAATAATTCCTGAGATTGCACACCTCGCGGTTGTGGAGATCTTTGGCGTTTAGGAAGCCTCGGCCTACACACTTCCGTGGGACGTACAATCTCATAACTGACGAGCGTGGGTGTAACATACGGTGTGTGGTGAGCAGTAGCCGGACCCTCCGATCCAGGGCATCCAGCTCGGTCTGAGTCCACCTTAGTATGCCAAAGGAGTATATGAGTAGGGGCATTACCCAGGCGTTGAAGGCGCGCACTTTGTTGCCTCCTGACAAAAGACTGTTAAGGACTTTTGTGAGCCGACTGAAAAAGCGCTCCTTCACCGTCCGTCTAATACCCTCATCCTCAATACCTAACGACTGTGACATACCAAGGTATTTATAGGTTTCTGATTCAGAGATAGATCTGAAAGACATAATAATAATAATAATAATAATAATAAAATACTTTATTGTGCACTACAAAGAAAAATACATGTTACAAACAATGACAGGACATAAGTGAGTAGGTAACAACAGGCGGACTTATCGCTAAAAAGCGATCTCTTCCAGACAACCTTCAGATAGCGATTCAGTGGCTAGAAATAAGTTAATGGGCAGTGCAAAATAACAAAGGTGTAAAGTTTACAAATCAAATACCTAAGTATAAATAACAAACAATGAAAAATAAACTACATAAACTACATATATTATTTAAGCAACAATAATACACTACATAAACCTACACAAAATACATAAATACATAATGAGAATTCAAGCAAGAGAAGAATAACGACCAGGTAGCGTGAACAAAAAGAAAAATATATATGTGTAAGTGAAAGGACCAAGACTAAGAAAGAGATTTTAAATAGTGTTCTTTTAGAAGTTTTTTAAAAATGGGTAGGGATTGAGCACGTCTTATATCAATGGGCAAAGCATTCCACAATCTAACAGACTGGAAAGTGAAGGATTTGTTGTAGAACTTACTAGATGACCGAGGGGCAGCAAGAAGGCGATTCTGAGCACACCTAACAGACAAAAGAAAACTAAACCGTTTTTTAAGGTATTCAGGAGTATTTGGAATAAATAAAGTGCGATAGAGTAGAGACAGGATATGTGTATTACGTCGGAAACGAATCGGTAACCACCTGAGCTGTGACCGGAAGCTGGAGACATGATCAAATTTTCGTAGCCCGAAAATGAAGCGAATGCACACATTTTGAAGCCGTTCAATCTTGTTCAATTGCTCTTCGGTAAGATCGAGATAAGAGATGTCGGCATAGTCTAAAATGGGAAGAAGAAGGGATTGGGCCAGCGCGGTTTTAGTGGAAAGTGGTAAAAAGTTGCGGAGACGCCTAAGAGATCCCACAGCGGCAAAAATTTTACGACCGACTTCATTAAGTTGCGGACCCCAGGAAAGAGTACGATCCATAATCACGCCCAGATTCTTTACTTGGGCCGAGTACGGGATCTGGACCCCATCGAATAAAATAGGAGGCAGACTCTCAAAATTCACCTTAGCTATGTTCTTGGGGCTACCAATAATAATAGCTTGGGTCTTCGTAGGATTAACTCTAATTCCATAGCAAGAACTCCAGTGCAAAATGCGCTCTAAATCAGAGTTGGTGGTAAGAATCAGAGAAGGTAGATCCGCAATTGGGCACTGAGAGTAAATTTGGAGGTCGTCGGCATACAAATGATAAGAAGAAAGGAGATTAAGAGAAATAGAATTGATGAAGATGGAAAAGAGAAGGGGAGACAACACGCCACCCTGCGGGACGCCAGCTAGCGTGTTGCACCACGATGAACGAACGTCGTCTATTTTAATACGTTGCCGACGACCTTCCAAGTAACTGCGAAACCACCTAATCGCATCAGGAGATATATTGAGAGTACCTAGCACCCCTAACAGTATATCGAAGTCTACAGTATTAAATGCGTTAGTGAAATCGAGCAATGTCAGTATTGTTAGCTTTCCGTTATCCATTCCTAAACGGATGTCGTCTGTAATTTTAACTAGAGCGGTGACCGTGCTGCAACCAGATCGGAAACCAGACTGAAATGGATTAAGGAGAGAGTTTCTATTTAAAAACGAAGTAAGTTGATAGTGCACTAGACGCTCTAAGACTTTGGAAAGAAATGGTAAGATAGAAATAGGCCTAAAGTCAGGGAAGGAAGACGGATTTGATTTTTTAGGAATCGGAATTACATCAGCATCTTTCCAAATTTTAGGAAAAGAAGAAGAAGAGATGGAAGAGTTAAAGATGCTAGTTATGATAGGGACAAGAAGGTCGAGAAGCGGAATGATCATGTGACGGCCCACACAGTCGACACCAACGGCATTCGAAGAAATGTACCGGATATTCTTCTCGACATCGCTGTTAGTGACTGGCGTAAAAGAAAAGGGGGAAAAGCTTGGAGTTGGAGAAGAAGAAAGACGAGTAAGAGTTTCAGCCTTAACTGGACCGCTGAAAAGAGCAGGAGAAGAAAAGTGCAAATTTAGGAGGTTGATATCTAAATCATTAGGGATTGAAGTACTGCTTGATTTACCAACTCCATAGGACTTGAGAAATTTCCAAATTTTAGCTGGCTCACCCTTTTCCACTGACTCATGAATATGGTGCCGCTGTGCGTCACGGCACACCGTGCTGCAGCGATTACGTAAAGCGTGGTATTTAGCTTTGTTCTTGTCCGTGGGTTTCAGTTTAAACTTGCACTTAGCTAAATTCTTCTTCGCGATTAGAGCCCTAATGTCATCGGACAGCCAGGGAGCTGGCAGATGTTTAATTTTGATAGGTCGAATTGGAGCATGGACATCGTAAAGTTGAATGAGGAGGGAATTAAAGATCGCCACTTTGTCATCTACAGAGCCAGCATCAGCGATCACGCTCCAATCAATTTTACAGGCATCTTCACGAAGCTTGACGGAATCAAGCCGACTAAAATTGCGCTGGAGAACAATTTTTGGTTTGGGTTTAGGGGGACGAATTTTGTAAGAAAGGAAAAGTAGGTCGTGATAGGAAAAGGCTAAAGCAGAGTGTTGACTGTACTTTGCAACAAGCGAAGGAGACGATACAAAAGTGAGGTCGAGAAGTGAAGAAGTACAGTTTGGAAAGTGGTGTGTGGCATCGGACGGTAAAATAGCAAGGTTACAAGCTTCCACGAGAGATTTCAATGACCTTGAACGGAAATCATTTTTTAAAAGACAAGTGTTAAAATCTCCCATGATTATATGATGATTATAAGACGGAATGAGATCTTCGAGTACCTTTTCAAAGGAAGAGAAATAGTCAATATGTAGAGAGGGTGAGTAAAAAACTCCAAGAAGAATTTTAGCGTGAGAGATATTTAATTCGATGAAAAGGAATTCAGCGGCGTTTAGGCAAGGGGTTGAGGCAGTGATGATAGAGTACGGAATATGAGACCGAAGGTAGATGGCCACGCCACCTCCACCTTTACCAATGCGATCGTTTCGAATTATATGAAACCCTGGCAAAGAATAAGAGGTCGAAGGCAAACAAGGTTTAAACCAAGATTCTGAGACAAGGATAGCATGAATTCCGGAGAGATCAAAGGTGGTTAAAAAGTCGTTATAATGAGCGGGAATGCTTTGCGCATTAATATGTATGATGTTCAGATTCTTAGGGACATCTGCTAATTGGGTATTAAGAACGTCACGGAGAGGGGGTGGGAGACTATAAAAACTACTATCGTCATTATCCGTTGAGAAAGATGTAAAGTGGTCCGAAGATAAATCGCTTTCGCTTACCGATGTCATAAACTATAAAATAAAATATAAATTATAATAAAGATAAAAATATAATATGTATGTATATTTATAATATATAAGCTAAATAATTTTAATTATAGCTGGCACAAACCAATGAGGTTACGCCAAACTCGCTATCCACCAGCAGTTCATACACTTATAATAAAAAAAGAAATACAATATTAAAAGGAAAACATTAAAAGTAGGACAGATTACAGCTCAAGTAGCATTAAAACAGTGGAAACATAGATTAGCAGATAGTAATTTTACACAACGTGAAACAGAACGCGTCACCAGAACGGCAACAAGAAAAAAAAAAAAAAAAAAAAAGTTAGACAGCTGTCAATGTCAAGTCGCTCCGCACACGTCAGACCACAAATTCATAATATAAAATATGTGTAAAATTCACGAATGACCCACATTAAAAATCAAAAATACGTAAATAAAACAATAATTACTAAGTGGGTGGAAAAACAATTGATGGCGAGATATAATCCTGCCGAGACAAGAGTTAGAGAGCGGTTATGAGTCTTTAACAAGTACAGGCTAAACGCGCGATCTTGGATTCCTCTTGGCCCTCGCTGCGGGTGGTTGGACTGCTCCGATGGCAGCAGTAGGAGCCACCTCGGCGCGGTCCGATGTCGCCGCCGGGAACTGCTCCACATCCGCCACAGTGGTAACGCAGCATCGCTTACCCGCGGCATCAAGGACGAACACGTTGCCGTCGCGGGTCCAACAACTCCGTATTCCTAGGCGCTCACGGGCAGCCATAAAGACAGCATGACGCGGCGCCGTGAGGAACTCGGACACTGTGACACCGGTCCCCTTGAGGCACTTCTTACCGAACCAGACAGAATTCCGCACAGAAACATCGGTGAATTTCATTAGGATGCATCTCGATCTGTTATTGTGTGGCCTACCAACTCGATGACAGCGCCTCACATCATCCACCGATAGCTTGCTCTCGAGATGCCTATTCAGAAGCTCCACAGCACTTGCCGGAGAATCACCCTCAGACTCAGGCACGCCATGCAACAGCAACATTTTCCGCCGTGAACGCATCTCTTGCTGATCCAGTTGCTGTCCAAGGAAATTTACTTGCTTCTGCAAAGCATCTAGCGAACCCAGAATGAACCTTCTGAAAGCGCTGAAGTCGGCTGACACTGAAGCCACGGTGGGACTAGAAGGAGCTGCCTTATCAATTTCGCTCTGGAAGGCTGCCATCTGTTTCTTAAAGTCTTCAGCCATCTCTGACATTGATTGTTTAATAGACTCCATTGTTACAGTTTGAGGTTATGTGTTTTTGAAAGAAGTGACTGAGTTTTGCTTTACTTTTATTGAATGGAAATAATGAAGAACTGCTGGTAGGTGAGATATATTACTTAGTCATTAAAAACCAATAGATTTTTAACCAAATAGAGGCTTTAAATTATTAAAAATAAATTAAATACACAGAGGTGATGTTTATGCTTTTTCTGCACCTACCCACAGAGATGTCTGACATAGTCTCAGAAAGTTGTAAATTTGTTGAACTTACAACCTTCCCCCGCTGTACATGCATAACCGCACATTTATCGACACCAAACTCCATTCTGATGGCGGTACTGAAAACTTCTGTGGTTTTCAGTAGCACCATCAAGTCTTGGTTATTTGGCGCAAATAGTTTGAGGTCATCCATGTACAGAAGGTGAGAAATGACTTCACCCTCTCTCCGAAGCCGGCAACCTAACCCTGAATCCTTCAGCAGGGTGCTGAGGGGATTCAGAGCTAGGCAGAACCACAGGGGACTCAGACTGTCACCCTGAAATATTCCTCGCTCGATCCTTATAAAGTCCTGCGGGCCAGGACGGTCATCCCCACCACCTGGTTGACGAAGGACTGTGATCCACTGCCTCATACATGCACTTAGGAAGGATATTAAAGCTGCATCAAGTTTATACAACTCCAATACCCTTTTCAGCCATGAGTGAGGCACCGAATCATAGGCCTTCTTATAGTCAATCCAGGCGGCCGAGAGGGCCCCCCCGTTCCGACGAACTTGTTGGCATATGGTCATGTCTATGAGGAGGAGCTCTTTAGTACCACGGGACCCAACCCTACATCCATTTTGAGCGGAGGCCAAAATATTGTTTGCGACAATATGCGCGTTGATTTTTGCTCTCAAAATGGATGTAAGGAGCTTGTAGAGTGTAGGCAAGCACGTGATGGGTCTGTAGTTCTTCGCTTCCGTGGTACTACCGGACTTGTAGAGCAGGAAGGTGACACCAGTTGTTAAGAAAGGTGGGAGAGAACCAAACTCGAGGGCTTGTTGAAATTGTGCTGCCAAGCAGGCGTGCGAGCATCGGAACCATTTTAGCCAGAAGTTGTGCAATCCATGCGGCCCAGGACTATTCCAGTTCTGGGCCGTGCGGATGGCACAACTTATGTCATCGGGGTTGATGGTGACTGCCCCCATAGGTTCGATGGACTCGCACTCATGTTCAACAACACTCATCCAACTCCCCTCGGTGTGTCCGACAGGCACCGACCAGATGCTACGCCAGAAGTCAGTCATGACAGTAGCATCCGGCGTCTGCGTGTCGGACGCGCGAAGGTTGGTTTCCTCCCACCTTCGGTACACCTTCCTTTGGTCACTCTGGAAAAGACGATTCTGTTGGAATCGATCCACACGCTCTCTGTAGCGGCGAATACGGTTTGCCCATGCATAGACTTTCTGCTTTAGAAAGTCGACGCGCTCTGTGACATTGGCCATGTAGTCGCGGGGCCTGATATCCGTCCCCGCGAACGCCTGGTTCACAAAACGCATTACTCGGGGGCGATTATTGCCCCCCCTAAAGCAGATCAGCTTTGCAATGAGAGTCCTAAACGAGCTGATACGTCGCTCGATCCGCGCTTGCCATGCAGGGACACCTCCGGCGGTCCTAGGTGCACGTTCAGCGTCCGGAAACTTGACTCGAGCAACACGGCACGCCGCGATGGCACCGCAGTACATGATCGAGTGCGTATCTTCTAAATCTTTACTAGTCCGTAAATGTGGCTCTAGTAAAGCGTTTAGGGCTCCCACTATCGCTAGATTGCGTCTATTCATAGGCAGACGTGGTAATCGTGGCCTAGAGTTGGTTGTGGCACGATACTGCGTAATCGCCTCTTCCAAAGTCCTCCTCAATTGCTCATTAGCAGAAGTACTCACACTCGCACAGTCCCCATCGTCGGTATTGAAATCAACCCGCGGCACCCCCGGTGCCAGGTCGGGTGCGGGCACCGGATCCGGCGACGTGGCGGGCAGATTTCGCACCGAAGTAGAGTCCGCGCGAGCAGAGAGAGCCTCCTGGCGAAGCTGATCAAGTGTCGCGTCATCCAACCGCTTTAACCGTTGAATGACGCGCACCTGATCCGATAGTCGCTGCTCCGATACGGTGATGGTAGGTTCAAGAGCCTGAAACGATACGCGGACAGTCGGGTTCCCCCCACTGTAGCCCCATAGTAGGCGCGCATGACGTTCTCATTCATCGATTGAGTCCATCGCATGCGACGCACTACACCACCGGCAGCGGGAGCCGTGGGCGGGGCAGGATGTCCCGCAGGCCCCAAGCGTGCCGGCAGCGGTGGCCGCCCTCGTCGCGCAGGTGGTCGTGGCGGCGGCGGCGGCGGCGGCCCGCTCTCGTCGCTGGATCCGTCTGTGTCAGGCGCCGTTGCAAACTCGTCGCCTGACGACGATGTGGACGAGGAACTGGACGAGGCGGGCGGGGGTGGTGGTCGTGCGCTTGATGTTACCGCTTTAGTTCGACTCCTTGTTATCATTTCTAATAATTTTGTAGTTTTGCCGGTGAAGTATGACAAATGTCAACACGGTTGTAATGCGACTGCGACCCATTATTATTATTATTATTATTTATTATTTGTAATGCAGGCAGGCAGTTTAAACAACTGATAATGCCTGTATCCAGAGTCATAAACCGAGTTCTCAGTGTTGAGTAGAATTTGCTTTGTGCTTATCTAATTTATTCTTAAACCCATTGACACTTTGGGCCGCTACTACATCCATAAATTGTCCTTAGTTAGAACTAAGGACTAGTTTAAAATATCTTAATACAAGTAGGTATACCTGTTGTACCAAGGTACAACATGTATTTTTGCAACTGAAGGAACAATTTAAAATATTTAAATTATACTCATCGTCTTGGACTAAGTACTTAAATACATCTTAAGCGATGTTCATAAATCTATATCAACTGCAGGTAATATAGGATCAACCTGCGGCTTCGTCACCGGCTTCAGCTTCGTATCCGTGCTCGAATTCTTCTACTTCTTCACCGTGAAGTTGTTCCGCGAAGTGCACGCACGCCGGCAACAGCAGAGACAACGATATCTCACCGCCATTCAACCTCCCACTCCCCACTTCAAGCCCATCACGATATATCGGCCTATTTACTGGAACGAGCTGGGGAATAATGTGCAGAAAAGTCAACAGGAGTATCAATAAATAACAGATAAAGAAATTTAGAGATGACCAAATCGATGCTGTAAGACGATAATCATGAATTGAGGAATCAAGGGTTTATTTGCATGACAATTTGATAAATATTAATTATATTTATATTAGTATATTACAGATGTTTTGCTTTTTACACAAAAAAATTGAATTCAAACGGGTGATATTACCTGTAAAAAATTACCTAGTTATAATAACCTTATAACTAGGTACTTAATTTTTTTACAGCCAGATTATATCACCCGTTTGAATTATCCTAATTTTCAGTGATCGGTTAATTGGTCGGAGACGGAGGTCAGACGGACTTGACAAAACTATAAGGGTTCCGCTTTTGTCATTTTGGCTACGAAACTTAAAATAATTTTGAAGGCACAGTGATTTCGCTTAATTTTTTTTTATTGCAAATTTTGAAAAAAGGATAACCTATAAAACCTCGTTTTTTATTGTGTCAATAACATACTAAAAAATCATGGAGAAGAGAATGGAAAATGTTTAGAATTAAAATAGTACATTTCGTGTATCGAATGACGTTTTTTAATACAGTTGCGAAAAAATAAGAAAAACAACAAGGAATTCAAAACTTTTATATTATTAATTCTGTGACATCATTGACATTGACATTATGAAGAGGTGTTTTTTTAGCTGGGTGTTATTATTATTGAACCCACTTCAGTGAAAGTTTTTTTTTAAATGCATGTTCTATAAGACAGAAACAATTGTAAATATAAAACATTGTACTAATATTACCCAATTATTTGTGTATCGAACATTTATAACTTGTACAAAACAATATCGAATGTTGCCTTTGGAAACTTAAAGCAGAAAAAAAACGCCTCTTCTTTGACAGGCGTTCCGTTCCATTCAGACAACTTATTAAGAACGGTTTTTCAATATTCAATATATAAAAAAATAGACGTGTTATAATGATGAAAAGGTAAGTAATAAAATATGAAATATGTATATTTTTCGTATTCTTACATTAACAGTAGGTTTTTATGTTGATTACGACATTTAAAGGAAACTAATATTAACACTTATCAATAAGTAGTCATAAATTGGAACAAGAATAAATTTAAAAAAATTGGAAAAGTAAAAAGCACTAGTTCGCGAAAACCAACTTTCCGCACGCTAAACAGCTACGTAAAGTAGCACTTTTTGAGCAACTGTATTAAAAACGTTTTTTTTCTTTTTGTATGGACGAGTACCCTCTTAACCAAAAGGTTTGAAAATTACAATCTATTTATTGTTAAAAACCACACAGACCACCAAAAATACATACCTTTGTATTAGACAATGTACCTTTAATATTTTCAATTAAGAAATAATTAGCGAGTAATCGCTTATCTGAAATAAATCAAAGCGCACGCAGATAGGCATTATAATAACGACAGATAAATCAAACATCTGCGTAGTTTCCACGCTGGCGCCGATAAAATCTCTTTGTACCAAGCTTTACTATGGAATGGGATACGCAATTAGTCTGAATTATTTATTACCTTATCAAGGTTCAAGATCGCAAGCTCGCACCACGCTATTAGGTTTATTCGATATTATAATTATACTGCTGAAGAGTAGAGTCGAAATTGTAGCTTTTTAATTGGTATTGATAAGAGCTTTCGAGAGCTATGCTTCGTAATATCTAATACCAATGGAGTTTTATGGCATGATTTGACGCACTAATAAAATAATTTGGATGTGAATCGTACGCGTTTTATTTTGAATCGTGTCGAGAAACGTGCAACATGGATATAAAGATGAAAAGATATGTCGACATTTGGTGGAATGGTATCAAAAGTTTGCCTGACACTACTTCTATACACGGTTTCAGATTTATCGCCGATTCTAAGAGACATTGGGTTGAAAGGTAAGATATTTAAATATCTAATGCAAAGAAATTTTCTCCGGCTGTAGAATTAAGAGTTTTTCCCAAGGGACTGCAGTATGGAGTTCTTTAATAAGGAGTGTACAGAGTCAGCAACACGCATGTAACACCCCTGAAGTTGCAGGCGTCCAAAGGCCACAGTAATCGCTTACCACCAGGCGGACCGTATGCTTCTTTGCCATATAAGTAGTATAAAAAAAGCCAGTCCACTGTTGTTTCAGTTTAAAATAGTTTAGTTTCATTATTATATTAAACATATTAATAACGGGTCACTCACGTATTTTAAGTCGCAAACGCTCGACATGTTTCACTCCGTAAGGAGCGTCATCAGACGTAGCGTAGCGTAGTTTCATTATTATTTATTTCGTGTGCTCTATTACTTATTGTTGGTGCTTTGACATATCACAGGATCTTCTGGTTAATATTCGTCGCAATGTCCTGGTACGGGTCATCTCTTCTTATAGAGGCTCAGTACTACGCTTTCCAGAATAATCCCATTTCTTTTGTGGTGGAAACCACGTACAAAGACTGGCAAACTCACTTTCCATCCGTGGCGGTCTGCGAACATGACAATTCCGCTCGTATTGAACATGTTTCTGATATGTAAGTACAAAGTATCTAAACGTAGTATGTATTATTGTACACCAGGGTGCAGCCAAGGTGGCACTCGTTTATCGAAAACGCCAATCGAAAAGACAGATTCAAACGAAAATTCACAAATCTATTTATCATTATTTATTTATTACCATATTTTATATGTGAAATGACGACAAGCAAGAATAAAAATTGTTGTTATACTGCATCTTATTTAAGGCTTTGGGGAGAAGATCACGATTTTAACATGGAAGAAGTTTTAAAAGAACTGGCTTATTTCAAAGGGATAACTTATTACACGTCGCAATTCTGTGGCTTGGAGGACCCGTTGCCTGACTGCGTCAAAAGCAACCTCAGTTACTACGCCAATCTGGTACGAATACAAATCTTCCTAGTATTTTTCGTCACCTGGCTTCCATTTAGCTGAAGGAAATTCCACATAATTAAGATCAATGAGGAGTAGACCGTGTATCAGGTAAGACTGTCTACAAGCTCTTTCGTCGCTTCTAACTCTTGCGTTTGTACCCTTCTTACAGAAGGTTGGTAGAACAGAAGGAGCGAAGCTCTTTTTTTCTGACTGCGTCTGAGTGAAGAAAGTATTCAAATACAAGTTATTTCCCTATGACGGTCTTCCCAACCAAACATTTTATATGCCGATCTCCTCTTCATTTACTTTATATAGATATATGACAACTTTTAGAGAAACTGTCTGCTTTGTAATTTAATCTAGACACTGACGTTCCATCCTCAGTCTAATATCCGTTTTCCTTTTGATGTATGAAATTTAAAAAAAAGGCAATGACCGCGAGTCAGTATCTATTTTAATTTAAAATATTAGAAGGTAAAGCGGTCATTACTTCATTTCAACATAAATAAGAAATAAGTATTTATGATAATTGCAAGCAGGTTTTTACTTTATAGCTAAAGTACCTTGTCTAACTAATTAAACGTTTTCGAAGGACAATGTTAATTTCCCTGGCCTTTTTCTAACTACCAATAGCTACCTTAAAATATCTAAAGTGCACTACATACCTAGTTTAAGATTTATGGAAATCGGGTAAAACAGAACTTATGAACATCCAATTAAAATGGAGATAGTGTTTTGTTTGGATGTAAATTAACACTGAATTAAGACAATACCTTTATTTACTTATCCAAATGAAATGAAATATGTATTTCAATTAATTTTAGGTTAGGACTCCTTGTGAAGAGATGTTGACCAACTGTTCTTGGAACGATGAACCTTTCAGTTGCTGTGCATACTTCAGACCTTTGGACACAGAACTTGGCACATGTTTTGCCGTTAATACAATACAAGGAAGGCAAGTAAATATTCAAAGTAAGAGTAGATCTCCAAATCCTGATTAAACTACTTACATATTTTCTTAATTTTAGTTGTTACCGTTATATATTGTATAAACATTGTTTTTATTTTATTTCCTGTCACGTTCAGAGTAACACCTCCCAAAGATAACTTTTACGTTTCTTTATGGATTATTTTATCTTGGGGCACGGTTGTACCCCCGCCAAGACGAGCCAAGCCAAGTCATATATTTTGACTAAGGTGTAGAATTTGTGAAGTTCGGGCTTGTAGAGTTAGAGCGTGTAGAGTTGGAAGCTTGGCTCTACATGAGATCTGATAACTTTTTGACAGTGCAAGATATATGGTCGTCTTGGCAACATTATACATGAAAATGTTTTTGGTGGGATTAATATTACTATTAATAAATAGGTACCTATGTAAGTTTTGGGCCACAGTTGAGATCTTCTGTATAATTTTCAGTTCATTTAAAATAGACACACATCAAACTTGATTAAATAAAGACCTAATGTTTCAGAGATCCCAATCCGCCTATGTTCCCTATGATAAGTAATAGAACCACTGGTCCGGGAGCTATAAAATTTAACGTGATGGTAAGCGCCAACGTCTATGTTTTAAACGCAGAAGACGTGCCATCCCAGACGACACTGGGTTCGGACGTGCTGATAATCGCTCCTGAAGTTTCCCAAAAGTAAGTTAGATCGCATTATAATGTAGGAATGTGAAGTTCATTATAATGACTAGGTATTTACGAAGTTACCGACTATAATTACAGACGTTACATTTCAATACGAACCATTGCTAACGACGAGGCTGCTCGCTTCATTTCTCCAGTAAAAAGGAAATGTAGGTATACAGACGAAAATTTCCTGGATGTATATCGTCACTATTCCTACAGTGCTTGTACGGTTCAGTGCAGAAAAGACGCGCAGATCAGATTCTGTAATTGCACAAATTATTTCACGCCTAACGTCCCAGAGCATCTAAAGTGCGACGTCAATGGCATCATTTGCCTTAATAACCACATTAATGAACTGTCGGTAAGTTTCTTTACGAACTGCGTAGTTTCTTAGTCACACCCAAGTCGTGATTAATTTGACCCTTTTTCAACAATTTGACATTTAACAATTAGGAAAGACCATGATTCGTGCCAGAAATTGATTAACCTGCTAGGTTCTGCCCGCGACTTATTTTTGCGTTTTTCAATTAGCTCCATGCATGATTTTTTTTTAAATTTTTGTAAGCATAATTTATATCGTTTGGACACCGGAAAAAATAAAAATATTGTTGTAAACCTTCACAATATTTTATTAACGCATTCACTGCCAGGGGGTGTGGCCAAGGAACAAACTTGTATGACGGTGAACGCACATGTGCGTTGGGGGCAGTGAATGTTTTAAAAATATTTAAAATTTTGAGCGGTTGAAACGTTCATATTTTTTGGCGCGAATTTGACAGAGCGTGATGACGTCACACGTTGGACTTATGTGAACTAATCTGTCGAACGCGTGACGTCACGTGACGTTTCGCACGTTTCGCTCACTAGCTTTTCGCGGGCAAAGTTTGTACTTGTTATTTATTATTTTAAGCATCATCATCATTCGCTTGCCCTTGTCCCATTCACTTGGGGTCGGCGCGGCATGTCTTTTTCTTCCATACCTCTCTGTCACCCGTCATCTCATCATTCACTTGCGTTAGTTTCATATCATCTTTCACACAGTCCATCCACCTTTTCCTCGGTTTTCCTCCTCGTACCTCCCTCCACATTCATTCTTAATATCTTTCTCGTCACATGACTTTCATCCCTCCGCATCACATGCCCGTACCATGCTAGGCGATTTGCACTTACTTTTTCTGTTATGCGTGCAACTTTCAGGCTTCCTCTTATATACTCATTTCTTGTCCTATCCATTCTCGTCACGCCACACATCCACCTTAACATTCTCATCTCCGCTACATGCAATCTCTTTTCATTCGTCACCTTTAGGGCCCAACACTCTGATTAGACATGCGAGCCGGGTGCGAAACAGTCGGCGGCGGCGCGCCGGCAAAATTTTCGCGGCGGCGGCGTCTAGCCGGCGGCTCGTTTTTGATTTCTACCCTAATCTAACTTTTAGGCTGAAATCAAGCCATACTAACAGTTTAGACAATCTGACTATGATAAAGAATATTCGAATGATGTTGATGACTTAACGATTGATCATTGTTGTAAAAATAAAAGAATACATGAATCAATTATACGTTTTTAAATTATTTAGTCGTCTGCGTCTGCACACACTGCAGCAGTCTTTGCACACACGATAATTATCGTGGATAAATATAATTTTATTGACACGCTGGGGCATCAGGCGTGATCTTTTTGCCGTGAGCACTAGTCCCGCAACAGAAAATACCCGCTCTCTCGGTGAGCTTGTGGCAGGGACACAAAGCATCGCTCTAGCCAAAGTTGACAGCAACGGAAAAGAGGTTGTTCTTTTTTATTTTCAAAAAGATAGCAGGTCGACATCATCAAGTTCAGTGGGACCGTCAGCTGCTAGATATTTCCACGTTTCTTAATCAATTGCATCTTCGTTTTGAAAGCCAATACTGTTGTAAGAGCAATGCTTCTTGGCTAACTTTAACAACAGCTGAGAAGAGCTTGTGTCCTTTGTTTTACGGACAGGGACAGTACTAGTGCTAGGAACTACTGCTTGAGTAGTCTCGCTGTCACTGGTTTCCACAATATCCTTAAAATACCCAGCCAGAAATGATGCACGAGTCATATTATGCTTTTCAAGATACACATCTATCTCCGTCAGTCCCATGAACCCGTAGTCTAGCAGAGCTGTTGCTATGGTTGCTTTTGTTGTAGGGAACCTCTTGTCAACTTGCTTCATCATATTTCTTTTCAAGGACAGCATTATGATAAAGGTTTCGTCTTCTGGGATAGAATTCAACACATCCTTTATTTCGGACTTGAAAACCAATGCCACATTCAAGGTGCAAGCTTTCTGCGATTGCAGCAGTGGATCATGCTCTTGAGCATTTCAAGTACGCTATGCCAACGTGTTGGTGTTGCTAATTTAATACTTGGAACGTGATCCAAGTTTAATTGGATTGGATTATCCAACCCGCCAACCCGATGCTGTCCATCGTTTTGGGTAAATAAATCCTGTTCCTGTTCTTCATCAGAAATAGGGTCATTTTTATCATCTTCGAAAGTGCGCGCTGGCTTTTCAAGTAAACGAAAGTATTGCACTTGGGAATCGGCTTCTTTTTCTAAATCTGGTAAACGGTACCGTACGGCTTTTAAATTTTTTTGCGCTGGCCAATCGCGGGTGAGCTTGATAATGCTGTCGCGGCGCGAATTTCGAAAAGGCCGGCGGCGGCGGCGGCGCGCCACCTCTTCATGGCGGCGGCTAGCCGGCGCGGCTCGCATATCTAACTCTGATCCATACATGACGACAGATCTTATAATCGTTTTATAAATTTTACCCTTCAACCGAAGGGGCATACGGGCGTCACAAATGGTTTCCGTAACCATTTCATCCATCCTGTGCTAATCCGGTTTTTCACGTCACGGTCAATATCGCCATCGCACTGTATGAGCGAACCGAGGTACTTGAAGTCGGAGCAGACCGGCAATGTAACGCTATCGAGTTCTATGGCAGCAAAACTGGAGAGACCGCCAAAATCGCAGAACATGTGTTCTGTTTTAGATCTGCTGATCTTTAGGCCAACATTCTCCAATTTCTCAAGTCTGCTCTGCACCTCTAGTTCGTTTTCACCTACAAGAACAATGTCATCAGCAAACAGCATACACCAAGGTGCCTCCTCCTGTATGTCCGACGACAAAGCGTCCATAATTAGCAGGAAGAGGAGAGGAGAGGCTTAAAGCCGATCCCTGGTGCAAGCCTACTGTGACACTGAACCTGTCGGTGGTGCCAGCAGCTGACCGTACGCGTGTACAACATCGGTTGTACATTGACCGGATTAGCTCCACATACTTCCCAGGCACGCATTTCTCTTACAGAGTCCACCACAAAACCTCTCGGGGTACTCGATCGTATGCTTTTTCGAGGTCAACAAACACCATATGCAGGTTCTTTTTGGCATGTCTGTATTTTTCGCACATTTGGCGAAGTGCAAAAATGGCGTCTGTTGTACCTCTCCCCGGCATAAACCCGAACTGGTTTTCCCATATTTTTATGCTATGGGACATGAGCTTTATTCCTCTATAGTTGTTGCATTCATGTACATCCCCTTTGTTTTTAAAAATGGGCACCAGCAAACTGTCGCACCATTCGTCGGGGATTGTTTCTTCATGCAACAACTTATTGAAGAATAAAGTCAGCCACATACATCCATCCTCACGCAATAACTTCCATACCTCTCCTAGTATAACATCTGGTCCTACAGATTTTCCATTTTTCATACTTCTCACAGCCATTCTTACTTCATCCATACATATTTCTTTCACTGCACCCATATTTATCAGCCTGTGCTCTAGCACCCTGCCCCATTCATTTTCTTCATTCATCAACCTTTCGAAGTAGACTCCAACGTTCTTTTATCGCTTCATCTTTCGTAATCACCTTACCTGCATCATCTTTCACACATTTTATATGAGCCATATCCCGAGAACTTCTTTCTCTCGCTTTCGCTAGGCGGTACAGCTGCTTTTCGCCTTTAGGGCTATTTAAAGACTCGTACAAATTGTCCTGTGCTGCGGTTCTGACTATAGCAACTGCACGCTTTGCTTTCTTCTTACATTCTATATACTCTGTCCTCTTTATTTCCTTCTCAACTTTCTGCCCAGTTTCAACACTTTGCCATTCTTTAAATGCCTGCTTCTTTTTCTTTAATACTTTAATAATTCCACCACCACGTTTCCTTATCTATCACACCTTTCCCTTTCGACTCTCCCAAGACATCTTTTGCTACTCTCCGTATATAATTTGCCATCTCGTTCCAACATTCGTTTGCATTCAATCCTTCCATTCCATTCATTTCTATCATTTTATCTATCACACGTTCTTTAAACTTTATAGCACATTCATTCTTCTCTAGCATATGCCATCTTATCTTTGCAGGGGGCCGTTCGGTTCTGATACAAAACTGGATTTTAATGTTTACATCGATTACAAGCAGCCTATGCTGTGAAGTAAGGTGTTCTCCTGGTATTATTTTACTGTCTTTGATACAGTTGATCTTATATCGCTTCACAAGGAAATAATCAATCTGCGTGGCGTGATTGCCACTTTTGTAGGTTATCAGGTGTTCATCCCTTTTTTGGAACCAGTTATTGGCGATTGCCATGTCCAAGGCAGTAGCTGCTTGCAGCAATGCTTCACCCTGCGTGTTACGTGTTCCGAAACTTTAAGCATATAGCATATAATAACGGAAATGGAACGGAATGCATTTGTAATGTGATAACGGCAACAAACATCCGAATAAAAAATAATACGTTCAAATATAAACTTCATGCATGAGGCTAATTCTACCCCCCTTTCACTGTCCTTTCCCGGGCCTTACATTATTTCCATATTAGTGCTAGCGGTACGCCAAAAAACGCTGCAAATTGTGTTAAAAGCATGAAAATCGGTACGATCGATCTTTAGGCCATTTGAATTAAAACGTTAATAGGTACCAGGCAGATATTAGTATGGATTTACTATTTAGTATTAAGTCATAACTTACCCTGAATTTTACAATTTTAAAATTAAAAAACGCGGCCAAGTGCGAGTCGGACTCGGCCACGAAGAGTTCCGTACCATTACGCAAAAAAACGGCAAAAAAAAAAACACGTTTGTTGTATGGGATTTATTTTATTCTGTTTTTTTAGTTTTTGTTATAGCGGCAACAGAAATACATCAACTGTTTAGCTATCAAGGTTCAATGAT
This sequence comes from Cydia strobilella, assembly GCF_947568885.1. Classification (NCBI taxonomy): domain Eukaryota; kingdom Metazoa; phylum Arthropoda; class Insecta; order Lepidoptera; family Tortricidae; genus Cydia; species Cydia strobilella. The sequence continues at coordinate 9,433,483 of NC_086052.1, forward strand.
ATACAGCCTGGTGACAGACGAACAGACGGACGGACAGCGAAGTCTTAGTAATAGGTCCCGTTTTTACCCTTTGGGTACGGAACCCTAAAATCTAATTTAAATAACTAAAAAGATCTTACGATTTGCAACCATTATAAAAGTTCTGTCTACTAACAGTCGTTGAAATAATTGTTATCTAACATCTAGGTACTGAAAGCTAAATGGTCAAATCGTCCCGGCTTGTACTGCGATTGTTTACCGTCATGCACAGAGGCAGAGATATCTGTCGTCAAAGATTTCAAATACACCGCCTCAACAGAGTTTACTGCCGTCCATATCGAGCTAGCTATACTACCAAGCGAGCGATATAAGAGAAACGTTGTCAGAGGCATTCTTGATCTTGTGGGTAAGTGAGAACAGCTAGGATCACCACTACTACCTACAATCTTTCAGACAAATTTCGCTCGACGATTTGTTTCGTTCCCATTTTTTTTCTTACCTAAATAAGCTACGTGCATGCTAAGCTTCATGCTTCCTGTCAGATGGAACGATACTTTTGAAATGTGGTTAGAAATGGAACTACACAAAAATTTCTCATATGTATTTGATTTTCCATTTTCAGTATCCACGGGTGGCACAGGCGGACTGTTTCTCGGCGCTAGCATCCTGAGTTTTGTGGAATTCGTGTACATACTATTGCTGCGTCCCTTTTTCGATATTTACAGCCAGCGAGGTGTCGACCATTGGCATAGGAAGTTTGGTAACCGTCGGTTGGAAGACAACAAGTTTGTACCCAACAAGGAGTGGAGCTATCATGAAAGGAATGTTGGAGCTGGTTTAAACCAAGTGAAACGGCGGGTTTTCAAAAGTTAGATTTAATCAAGTTAACATCTGTAGATAAAATAGTGACATATTAAAATGTTAAATTTAATAATTATGCACTATACCGACGCATGTATTCGCATAATAATATCCTTAGCTTCCTTGGGCCTACCGTGGGACTTAGTCAATCTGTGTAAGAATGTCCTATAATATTTTATTTTTATAATATACCTGTGTAGTTACTGTAGTAGCATAATAGTGATTTGTCATTATTATAAGTTAATCTTCATTTAGAAGATAATCTTCAATAAACTCTTCAAATACTTCCATGAGAATCTTCTTGTAATCCTCGTCCTTTTGCATTATATTTTTAATATAAGTCGCTTTGTCTTGGTACATTACTTTATGAAATTGTGCGGACTCCGCAAAAGCGTTTGTCGTTATATCGTCATTCATCCAAAAAATTTGCACTAAACAAGCGTGAGTTACAACACCCCATAGATTTTGCTCTTTTGCTGAAGTCATAAATTTGTGTCTGCTCATAATATTTAGGATATCAATATTATTGCTCTCCAGTATAACTTTGAGTTCATCGTAGTAGTAGTTCAAGAAAGTATGAAGATTGTCTTTCCGGAAGCGAGGATTCAGATTGCAGTGAAGTAGTTGCATGACGTCCCCTGCAGGGGGCATACAGCGCGCTGCCACAAAGTCCACAAATACGCAATCATCAGGCATAGCACTGTTATCCTCTAATCTCTCGTAATGAAATAAAATGTTATTGTTCCACAAATCTCTATGACATATAACGTTACGATGCTCTGAAGAGGGATCTGCTAAAGATAAAGCGGAGTTAAAAACGATACTCCAGCGGTTTTCAATGACTTTCATGTAATCTACATTAAATCTATACTTTGAAAAGGCTTTTACGGATTCTAAGGCAGCAGTTCTGCATTGAATGAACCAAGGATCGGTTTCTATGTATCCACCTCTTCCTAAAGTTTCCTTATATTGTTCATTGACTGTATAAGGTCGCTGAAATTCTTTACTTTTTGCTTCCTCGAAGACGATGGAGCCGGCGTGGAATCTGGCCAGTGCTTGAAGTGCTTGTAAGGTATGCTGTTTATCAAATTTTTCATATCTACTTCTCATCTCGTATTGTAGAGCCGATAAATCTTCGAAAACTACAGCGTCTTGCAGACATGTTACAAAGTGTGGACTCCAAGGTTTCAAACCTGAAATTAAGATAAGAAAGAAAAAAAACTATTTCTTGTCGCTTGCGCACTAATTCACCCAGACATAATGTTTTATAATGGCTCGATTCCGGCCTTGGGCACCGGAGGGCTTGGTCAGTTTTTCTTTAGTATATGACATCTATTTTAATTTATAATTTACTAGCTGTTATTTTTATCCTATATTCTACATGAGCATAGAACATAGTGCAGCAAAATATAGCAGTAGGGTTTATCATTTGTTGTTAGCAATTCGATTAAAAAACCGGCCAAGTGCGAGCGCACCGAGGGTTTCGTACTTTTTGTTATAGCGGCAACAGAAATACATCATCTGTGAAAATTTCAACTGTCTAGCTATCGCGGTTCATGAGATACAGCCTGGTGACAGACAGACAGACGGACAGCGGAGCCTTAGTAATAGGGTCCCGTTTTTACCCTTTAGGTTACGGAACCCTAAAAATGAATGTTAATAATATATATCATTCAAAATCATCATTTAAAAGTCAATTCTACCAGCAAACAGAAGAAACAACTCAAAAGTTTGCATTTGATTACTTTGCCTCACATGTGGCTAAAATGCAACTTTCTTATCCCTGGCAACCCTTATTTGTGACCGGATTTTTGCAGGCAACCCTATACCATTGTATTCGCGATAAAATTACCATTATTTTGATATATAATTCAAGCGTCAGACAGATGGGTGCAATTATCGATTTTAACTCACCTGTTTAAACACGGCAACCTCATAATAGTGACCGGAAAAACATAGGAAACCTAATTTATTCATGTTGTAGAAGTTGTATACTTTCCATTGGAACTTATTCCGTTCGTCAGACAAATCGGTGAAATTTGAAGAAAAAAAATTATTTTCAAAAATTTATTAAAAATAGCCTTGACCATATTTCATTAGGCAACCCTATTTATTTATGTTCAGGAACATATTTTCTTTCATAAAATATAAGTTTCATCCGTCAGACGTATGGTTGAAGGTCGACCATATATAACGTATCTTAGACTAAAACTTTCAACCTCTTTTTGTTAACTTATTACTTGTTTTGTTCTTAGGCAGGTTCACTACCGACTAGGCTAGGAGATTACCAACGTACGTATAGACCGCGGGCCAGGAACAGATTTCCATGACCAATCGCCTCCCGGGCGAAAACTCGTATAGTGGTTAACGGCTATGTATGGTTAACCCTCGTGAACGTCAGCTGCCGCTCCATTGGTGGGTTGAGGAATGGCAGCAAATAAATTCTACAAAAAAAATTTAGTCATCGCCTCCCGCTTGATACTTTGTCAGATGATAGTTTAGGTGAATAAACAAAATCGTCAGCCGATTCTATCGCTGTGGAAAGACCGTCAGCTGGTCACATGAACATGTAAAAAAAATTTTTTTTAGTTATCGGCGTCATCGCCTCCCGTTTGATACTTTGTCAGATGATAGTTTAGATGCTAAATATTGTTAATAAAACAAATCGTCAGCCGGTTGTATCGCGGTGGAAAGACCGTGTTACGCGTTTCGATGGCTGCCATTTCTCAACCCACCAACGGAGCGGCAGCTGACGTTTACGAGGGTTCATCATACAAAGCCGTTAACCGCTATACGAGTTTTCGCCCGGGAGGCGTATGGTCGTGGAAATCTGTTCCTGGCCCGCGGTCTATACGGAACGGAATTTTATGACGTACCGTAAAACTGTACAACTTTGCCCGCTTTTTGCAGTCTTACTTTTTTTTCAAGTTTTTGGTCCATATTGCATTACTTATCTGTGGTAATAACATATTGACATACTCTTCTTTGTGTGAGTGAGCAAACCATAGTCGAAATAAGTTTCTGTACATTAGAAAATGGGTCTTAAACAGGCGGGCCAAAAAAATGAAAAAAATTCAAGATTGCCCACTATTGCTTACAGTCTCTTAACTCCACGATTATCAACTTTATGGTCATGAATCAAAGTCCAGAATAAACACGGCATAGTTTTGTCGTATAGGTATTAAGTCACTAAGTTCAGTAATTCACCTCCAAACTTATGTGGGCAAAGTCATAAAAAAAATTATTGCGATTCTTCATACAAAATCCTAAATATGCTAGGGTTGTCAATTTTCACTTTTACCCAAATTATAAAGAAACAATCAAAAATCAACATATTTTTTTTTTAACTGCAAAGGAAGTATACAAATATATATATAAATTAACAAAAATATTAATTATTCAAAAGCACTGCCATTTTTACTAAGCATTAAAAGTAGGTAACTACAGATAACATAACAAGAAACTTTTTTAAACTGCAAAGGAAGTATAAAGTAATATAAATAAAGCGGTTGTTGCTTATATTTCCTCTTAAAATTAGCAAAATAACTTTAAATAACGTTGCATGGTAAATGGCTCCTCGCAAGTCAATAATAACATACCTACTAGTGACAACCCTAACGGTAAAAATGTGCTGGGCAATGTTGTGAAAGTGATACGTAAATATGATCATGAGATTGCCCACGATCATAATTACAAAAGCAATGCATATGCAGTGTTGAAATTTCGTCTACATCGTTTCTAAGCTGCATATTATTTACAGTTAAAACTACATCCCTGTAGGACTCTCCTGGACCGATATCCCACCGAAGTTTTTTTAACATTTTTGCCCGCCAAAAAACACGTCCGCCTTTGAAGCCGGCTCACGCGTGACTGAAGTTAGGCACACGTCAACTAATAGGCCAGTGTTGCCAGCAATATGATTAGCTATAAACCACAGATTGAAAGGGAGGTGTATCTGTTACTAGTTTTATGATATTTCGCTTCTACTGAAATGTGATGCGGTGGGCAAAGCTATGTTCAAAAGGCAAAGTTTTAACTTTCTACGGTAGGTATTCAAATGGTAGTAAGAATCGGTTCAGCAATTTAAGCGTGAAGAGGTAGCAGACAGACAGACACACTTTCGCATTTATAATATTAAGTATGGATATTAATTAATGAATTACAGCTATCGCCAACTTTCATTTCAACCCTATTATTAATTGGAGTTGTTAAAATAGACATTACACGACATAATAAAGGCAAATGAAATTACCAAGTATCTACCTATTGTAAAAATATATATAAGCTAGTATTTTGATCTCACCTGGTACTGCTAAATTCCTTTTAATAACATCATAAAATAATATTTCCTTTTCAAGGGCCCCAAAATCCTTAGCCATGTTCGCTTTAGCCTCATTTGTCTTAGATATTGCTTTAACGAAGAAACTCAACAATTTTCGTGTATCGTTTGAAGTTACAGATATTTGTAATTTCAAATAGTCCGCCACAAATCCAATCATTTTGTCACTTGCATAGTGTACGTCGTATTTTTCAATGGCAGTGCTTGCATACCCATATTTGGTAACAATCAATTTGATGTCCGCTTCTGTTATGTACTGAACGCACGAAACTTTTTTTATATTCTCCATTGTGTTAATTTCACATAGACGGTTAGTTTTGTGTTATCTCAAACCTTATTTTAAATAATATAAAATACTTAGACACTGGAATCTTACTGTAGTTTTATGCTTATCATACTCGTAAATAAGTAATTAATAAAGAGTAAATATTAACTCACATTATATGTCATCTGATAAAGCAAAGCAAAGTAAGTACAGGAGATAAGTTGTAGTAAACGTAAGTCTTCGAATAGGACAAAATGAACGATTGAATAATATAAATACAGTAGGTATGGCGTTTATTTTCATAGCTGGCATTTAGATAGTTGTTAATACAATTCTAATAATGCAGTAGGTATATGGACAGAAAAGGCCTCTGTCTCGCAGTTGGATACATACAGATCCATAATGTATAGGCAAGCTTTCTTGCCAATGAAAACCGCAATGGTGTCATTGGCAGACTTGAATTCGGTTTGGAATTAATCGGTCTCCGTTTCAGGTTGAGGTGCGAAACTCCTCGCTTAGGGCAAACTCTGCTCCGTTCGGCTCAGCATTGCTCCGAGCAATTATTAGGGTTGGCACAACTTAACGTCCACACCACACACCAACGCACACATGTCGTTGTGTGCACGACCACAGATAAGATAATGGTTTGAATTTTGACAACCCTAAATAGCCGAAAGGGATAGTGCCATACATTAGAAAGGGTCAGCATGATTCGTCCCTGAATCGCTATCAAACTCCGGCTTTGTAGGAAGTGTCCTTTCTGTACGGTAGTATTTACTATTACTTATTCTGTGGCTTGGGCAAAAATGCTTTCGTATGTCCGGATGTTCTCCTCTACAGGCCGCAATTCTCAACCGATTCTAGTGAAATTTTGTGAGCAGGTTCGATGTTTTCCGATTTGGTTCGATGTCAGAGATCGGAGACGCTCTGTCTCTTATCTCAGCGCGAACTGTCGCTTATATGTTGCCTACCGTCAAGTGACGGTCGGCCTTCTGTCTCGGTTGCTTGTCTCTGTCGCGGCGCGAACCTCCACCTTTACGCCGAAAGCATGTCTGACAGACGCTATCATAAAATCAATTATAAACAAATGCATTTATGGTCTGGGGTACATACAAAAAAAAATATTTAAATTTTTTTATACTTGAGACTTTCCTTTTACGTCTCTCGGGTAGGAAACCGTTACAATACATAATTGGATTAATTACATAATACAACTTTTTTTCGGTAGTACCTTCATAGATATGTCTAAAGAGATCATAATAATGTTACTAATTGTAGGACATGTTTGTTTTTAGCCAAATATTAACGAAATTTTACACCGGCTCCGATGTTGCCGCGGGTGTAACACGTCACGAGAATATTCATATTCGTATGATGCTGTGCCACTCTGGCGCTAGAACATGCTTGCCTTAAACAACTATTTTTCTGGCTTCTCAGTTTATAAGATAGAAGTATCTTTCAATGAGGTCTTCAAACAGCTCTGTGATTCTTGAGCTATAGGCTGCGTCTTCTTTAGCCACGTCCAATATCTCCTGACTACGCGACACGTTGTTAATCCTATCAATAGATTCCGGGTCACAGAACAATTCTTCCCTCTTCTTAAGAGACAGTGCTATTATAGGCACTATTATTGCCGCTTGAGTCATCCCGAATAGAATACCCTCATCATAAGACTCCCTAAACGTAGGTTTACTTAAAATCGTTGAGAAATCAACGTTAACTACACCTTCCACTTCTTTGGATAGTTCTTCGTAGTAGACATTAAGAATAGTATCGAGATATTTGTCTCTGAATTCTTTCGTAGTGTTAAAGTATATAAGTGAAGATAAGTCCAATGTTGGAGGACCATACAAGACTGTCTGGAAGTCAACTATGAGAGAGTGATACTTCTCATTATCGGATTTTATTAGTATATTGTTACACCAGAGATCACGATGGATCACAGTATTTCGGTATTTTGTACTAGGCTTCGTTAAGTTCAAAGCATTGTCAAATAAAGCGATTATTAGTTCCCTGACATTCTTAGAAAAGTTAGATTCGGTTTTGCGTTTGGAATTAACTTCGAGAAATTCGATGACAGCGTTTCTGCCGGTATTGCGCCAACTGAGGTCCTCGCATTCTTTTAAATGTTCGCTAAAATCTTCCCAAATTCTGTAAGGCCTGTGCAGTTCACGAGACTTTTTTTCTTCGTAAATGAACGACTGGGCGTGAAAATGAGCTAGCGTTTTTACTACAGCATTCATTTCCTCGTAATTTAGAACACCTTCTTGACGAAGCATTTGATATCCTAGTTCTTTCACGTCTTCAAAAATAAAGAAGTCATTTTTTATCAAGAGCGATTTTGGACGCCACTTACTCCCTGGAATAAGTGATTTAAATGATTAATTTTATATCTAGGTAAAGCTAATGAAATAAAACAATTGAAACGCTTTAAATTGCGTACTCTGAATTTAAAATATTATTTCGTTTTGCGAATAACAAATTATAGTGTTACTTAATCGAAAACAACATTATAGGTAGGTAATGAGTAAAACACTAATTGCATTAAATTGTGAAAAATGGGTCACGTAGTATGGACATGTTGCATAACTTATTTTTCAGTACCCAGCGTGGGGCTTGTATTGTATTAACAAAATTCAAACTTCTCCACATATTTTTTAAGTTATAAACTTAATGTTAATATTCAGGCATCTACGTAACGGAAAATCTTTCATGTTTCGCAGAACCAAGCACTTTTTTGAAAACAGTCAAGTGGTTAACATTACCCAACATTTAGTTTGCTGTTTAAAATAATGATTTTAGGTTAAAAATTAAACTCATAATACATTCTTTTATTATTACTTAACATGTTTACATGTCAGAAATACTCATATAAGAGTTATTAATATAGAAAAATAACTTAAGAGTGGGTTTGATTACACTTACCCCCATTTTGATCAAATTTTACGAATAAGTCACTCAACATCACGTATTCTTTACGGAAGAAATTCGATTCTATCAAAAACTCTGCCAGCCATTGGTCTTTCGGCATGCACTTCACAAAGAACTTGTATTCAGAATGAACTCCATTGGCTTCGACTGTGACTGTTAGCTTTAAATGTTCTCCTAAATAACCAATCAAGCTGTCGGAATACTTAGAAATCGTAAAATCAAGTACTTTGAATTTCCCATATTCCTTAATTATTGCGTTTACTTCCTCGGGATTTAGAACTTTCATCGTAGCAAATATCTCGCTTCAAACAAAGCAATGAAATCTTCAGAACAACGATAAGAGCTAACGATATTTATACAACACTTAGTTCCTCTTAAACTAAGGGCCGGTTGCAATGAAGAGTCTGCACCTATTAGCGTTCACAATTTTTTTATTGCATGGAAAGTCTTCTAATCAAGTCATCAGTCCAGCAACTGTACCATTCCTTGTGCAATTTGACCTAAGTAGAATCTTAGAAATAAATTAAAAGTGGAAAAATTCACTGTCTTGGGTGGGACTTGAACCCACGACGACCGGATCGCTAGCCCGGTGCTCTTCCATCTGAGCTACCAATACCTTACCCAATACAGCAAATATTTCCCGCACCGGCTACTGATCTCAAGTTCAAGACCTACCTAAGACAATGAATTTTTTCACTTTTAATTAGTTTCTAAGTTTAATAGCATCGTTCCCAGACGTTTCTGCTTGATACAAAATTAACTAAGTAGAATCGGCTAATCAGTATAAATATTATTTTTTAAATACAATACTAGGTAAGTACTAGGGTGTTATTCAAGATAGATGTCTTCAAATTACGGTCCGCGGGCCAGATTCGGTCCGCGAGCCTGCCAATTCGGACTCCGAAAAGTACCATATTTCATATAAATCGGGCCGCGAAAAAGGCAGAGCGAAGGCCTGGTTGTGGCCCTCGGGTCAACAAGTTTGGAGACGCCTAAAACCTAGCTGGACCCAAGCCCGAGTGGGTCTGCATGATTAATGAGTTTCAATCTGCTCACGATTCCCATTGGTACCTTTTGCCATTGCACTACACTAGTCGCTCTGTGTAAGACCTCACGAAACCCCATGGCTCAATCAAAAAATCCAAGCATATACTTATTGAGTATGCTCACAAATTTTCACGAGAATCAGTTGTGAAATGCGAACTGTAGACGAGAACATTCGGACAGACGTACGAAAGAATTTTTACCCAAGCTGAAATAGAGACCTTCGCTTCGCTCAGCCAATTAATTGACTGTAAAATAGTCACGGAAAATTTAGCAACTATTGGTATACCACTTGCTTTACTTAAATTACAGCTATAATAACCTTGATAAGGAGGTAACTGGACGTATTATTTATTTTGTAATTATTTTATCACAGACAAATAGAACCAATGAAGATCGTCGTGTGTAATTAATTATATTATGTAAACAATGTTAATGTCTGGTGTGACGTGTATTTTCATAACTTTATCAGATATCACCAGTCTTTTCAATGACTCAGTCGGCGATATATGTGATTTTAACCGCGATGAAAGTGGAAAAGAAAGAGGAATTATATTGTACTCCAGAATCGGGGCATATAATAAACAGCGTGACACGCAGTAAGGAAATAATTGACATGGCTAAAGACGCCACATACTGCTCCAGAATAACCAAGTTATTTGAAGAGATTTTTGATTGATACTATAAAGTAAACAGAGAAGTTTAGTTAACGAATAATTTCGTTTAGTTACAGGACAGTCTTTGTCCAGCCCATTTCCCAGTTCAGCTGGGGTCGGTCCTCCTCGTACGTCGGCGCCAGGACAATCTATCCTGATGGGTTGGCAGGTTCTGTCCTCATCTCTTTTTCGACATTGGACCACCAGGTTGCTGGTCTTCTGCCTCTTCCCCTGGGGTTGCTTGGGATGTCCATAACCTTCCTCACTGTGTAGTTTTCGTCCCTTCGCATAACGTGCCCATACCACCTCATTCTACTCTTTTAGTTACAGGACAGTGCTGATTAAAAGTCAGTAGGGACAAGTGCGGCTATGAGGCAACTGCGTCTATTCAACGATTACAAGTATAGCGGAAGGAGAACTGTTCCACCGTGATCGCACTTGCCCTTTCCTCACTTACGGTTATCCATAGACCACCTCAGCTACTAGACGGAGCACTTAAGACCATCGAGGGCACCACACATAAACCCTCCCGTACAAATTTAGTAGTCCCGTAAAAATAGGAAACGCGACCGCTTATTTCAGTTGCGCCCACAATTATTATACGACCAGTACTCGTGTAAATTAAAAATATGTATATACAAAAAATAATCTTTGGGGTTTTACCTGGGCTGTTATAGTGTAAAATAATGTAGAATACAATTAAGTTGTGCTGCTCGAATTACAGCATTTGACAAGTAAAACTGAGCCTCGTTGTGGTGACCTCGTGCTCTTTGCAAACGCTTCATAAAACGCGCTGTCTGCGTAGTCTGTCAAAGCTAGCTAAAGCTATCAAAGGGTAGCTAGAGAATAAAATGAAAACACAAAATACACTAAAAGCTTTATTTACTTAAACCAAAAATAGCCCCCGCCGCATCCTCCCGAAGCAATGGCGTCGTAAGTATCTTCTTTAACCGTTTCTTCTTAATCGCTTCGTAGTTCGGCGTCCATAGTTGCGTCTTAGGCTCGTCCTGTGTCTGTTTAACTTCTTCTATGTCATCGTCTGAAGACTGAGGGTCAACTTCCATGATACTTTTGTCTGTTTCATCTTGGTCTTCGGACATTTCTTGCCCTGATATGTGTTCAAGGAAATCAGTGCAAATGAGACTGACTGGCGGTAGCATGTGTGGCGCGGCTGACAAGAACTGGAACAAAGATTACAATATTTTAGTGACGTTGAAAACAAGTTTTATGTTCGATTTTTAATTTATTAAGACGACTTTGGCAAAAAAAAGTATTCATGCCTTCTATGATAGCCATCTGTTACTATTCTAAATTGATTTAACTTCGATTTATGTAGTTTATTTTTCATTGTTTGTTATTTATACTTAGGTATTTGATTTGTAAACTTTACACCTTTGTTATTTTGCACTGCCCATTAACTTATTTCTAGCCACTGAATCGCTATCTGAAGGTTGTCTGGAAGAGATCGCTTTTTAGCGATAAGTCCGCCTGTTGTTACCTACTCACTTATGTCCTGTCATTGTTTGTAACATGTATTTTTCTTTGTAGTGCACAATAAAGTATTTTATTATTATTATTATGTTCGTCCTTTACATAATCTCGGGACCATGGGGTCCCGGACATTTGGAAGGCGTGCGTGGGGCCGAAGCCAACACGCAGAGGCCCCTTGTAAAAAGACAATTTACTCTAAAAGGTGATGTGACACCAACCGACGATTATCCCTGTATGCACTATAGTAGTGCACCCAAGGACAAGCCCCGGTTAGTGCAGGACTATTGCAATGATAAGAAACAAAATAAACTAGACTATTGTGTTGAGATGTTAGTGTACTGGTTACCGGGTCTATGGAAATACTATGGCACCTGCCCCAATCTATGTTTAAAAACACGAAAAAAATGGACAGGTGGTGACTCGCCAACTCACAATATGGGTCCCCGAAAACGGCCGCTCTCACGGAGCGACAAGGGGACAACATCGCGTGAGTGGCTCAGGGTGTGGAGAGGTGTGCACCGCTTTCTACCCAGTGGCTGTAAACACTCACAGCCACTGTGCCAACTCGCGTCTTATGCATATTTCACTTCCACCCTGCGAGCATATAGCTCTGACACCCCACTCTGGACGGCCGGTAAAGGCAAGCCAGAGGTGAGAGTCCTGCGGCCCCTGCTCAGTGTTCACTCCAGCCGGCCAATGAAGGCAAGCCGGAGGGAGGGGCCTGACCGACTCTCTGGGGTATGGGACCCAAGGGACGTCACTTCCCATTCAGCTCGCCACAAGCTGCCCTGGGGGCTTATTATTATTATTATTATTTAGTAAGTAGTAACAACTAGATTATTTTTATCTGATGCTCTTGGCGTTTATAATTATAATAGTTACGACCTTTTAAGAGTCCGCAGCAAGCCCGGTTCTCGACACAAACGTAGTTACGCTCTCATTTTAAAACGACTGGGTCTGCATGAGTCCTGTAAGTTTATGTAGCTTCAGATACAATAGTTAAAAAATTACAGCGAATTTTTGTTTTTGCTCTATTTCGTTTGTTTTATAAACTAGAGCTATATAAACTAACTACAGGGCTAGATATACCTCATGTCATTGTATGTGCAAAGTTTCATTACAATCCAACACGTAGTTTTAAAATGAGCACGAAACTCCGTTTGTATGGGAAGGTGTACCTGTCCACCCCTTCCTAAAAAAAAGCCTTGAAATCGTCATCGGTCGTTTATCGAATAGCCTCAACGATTGAACGAACGAACGAACTTTCCCTTTGAATTGATTACCCGTTCATTTGACTTAGCTAGAAAGGGGTTTCCCTTTCAGATATACCGCTAAAATGAAAGGGTATCCCCTTCCTAATTAAAAAATTATGACATCTGTGCTGTCAACGCGCTAGACACCCAGTCCTTCACTTTAACCACAAATAAGCAATATTCGATTCTTTTTTTACGAAGAGAAAGTTGAAAATGGAATAAGCGTTATAATTTATAATCGATACCCCTTAATCAGGTAAGCCCTTATAAGGAACGGGTATCAGCTTACCCGTATTATGAAGCGCTTAAAAAGCCAAATGAAAGGGTTTTAGTTAGCAACGGCTTTGGTAAGCAAAGCCTTACGAAATACCCCTTCCAAAACCCTCGAAGGGGATACCGGGCGGGTCCCTGGTGTAATACGGCCCAGCTTGCTGCGGACTCTTAAAGTTTTTCAAAAGATATAAACCCCTTGGTCAAAAGATACAAAGACATTATTATTATTATTATTTAAGCTTTCTTTCTCGCACATCCATTATAAAATTGTTATGTTTTGTTATGTTTCTTTTGTTATGTTTTTACGATGTGTGATCCCCTGAGGGTAAAAGCCTCCTCCATCTTTCTCCATTTCTCTTTGTCTTTAGCATTATTCTCCCAAGTATTTCCTGCAATTCCTATGATGTCATGGACCCATCTTTTTGGCCAGTTGGACGTTTGCCCAGTTGGCCTTTCCATTTGGTTGTTTGTATGGTCCATCTCTTGTCCTTGTATCTAGCGAAATGTCCAGCCCATCTCCATTTTTGTGTTAAACTAAACAGTAGTGCGTTTGTTAGTTTTGTTTTCCTGCGGATATCTATGTTATACAAAGACATACCTGTTGAATAGCTCCACTTCCCAAAGCATCTTGGTTAAGTTCTTCCAGATCCCCTGCTTGCGCGGGCGTGACTTCGGACACCTGCTGTTCAGCCAGTAGGGCCCCAAAGTTGGACGTGGGCAGGTTCATGTGCGAGATCACTTCTAGCTGGCCTTTTTTGGACTGCTCGGGCTCGAGACAGTAGATTTCCTGTATAAAATGGTAAATTGATACATTTTGGATGTGTAATTTTAAGTGCAATTGTATATTGTGAGATAAATAAATCATATCATATAGGTTAGTAATAATAGGTAAGAGTCAGACCAAGCCAAGTTGGCAGCGATTTTGATAGCCCAGACGGGGAGTGTTAAGTAATCGTCATAATTTCATAGAAGTTTGACGTTTAAAATAACACTTGCACAGTGTGGGCTATCAAAATCGCTGCGGACTTATCTTGGTCTAACTCTAGTATTGTTACTTACAGAATGCTTTTCCACCAAAGTACGGAGAAGGCACAGTTAGCAACAAACAGAGAGTGTCGGTCGAAGTGGCCAAATTGTATATCGTAACGGGGTCCAAGTCATAATATATTGTTTGTCATTATTATTGTTTATCATTAGTCCTAAAACTGAAATCGTTAAGTTTTTAGGATTTTCTTAAGGTTATCCTAAAGATACGTTAGGTTAGGTTTTATGGCAATCCTGAAAAGTTACGCGTGAAGTCGTGAACCAAATAAATTAAGACTAACGAAAAGCGGACAAACAAAACATTATGACTTAAAACTTTTTGGAAAACAATAGAGACCCATATCGTAACACCTTTATTTTCATAGAAATAAGAATGTGTTCCGATATATTTTATATATATGATCTAACTGTACATTGAGAGACGCCTAAACTAATTGAAACAGGTTTTCAGAGCTGAATGGAAATAAAACGATCTCATTATATTTCATATTAGTATATAAGCATACGTCTGGTAGAAAAACAACCTTTCCAGTACAAATGTTTTATCTACTTTCTACATTATGATAGGTCCTGTCTTATTTCTTCCTACTTTCATAAAACAAGGTTAGTACATACGGGAATACTTACGAATCTTGTTCGTCGAAATTTCAGTATCTATTCACTTACACCATACCAATTGTATGGCTTTACTCTCTCTCTTTGTAGTCTTGAGTGAAGTATGACTTCGGTATCATGTAAGACGGTATTTTTGATAGGTATCTTGGAGCGCACAGTTAGTGCAGTAAAAAATTTGCATTGACACAATTTTACATTTTGCTTTAATCCTTCGAACATCACGCCTACCATATGCGGCGTGTCATGGCTTAATGCACAAATAGGTATTTAGACAAAAAAGTAGGCATCTTAAAGTGTGTGCACTCCAGGTAGATATGCTACCGCTGGTTAGTACAATCCAATATGTATCTACTGCCTACGGCTATAGAGATGTTAATTGACAAAGATTAAATAGCGCCCTGGACCTCTTTTATGGCGTTTGCGGTTTTAAACACAGCAGAAACGTCTGCGAACGATGCTATTAAGCTTAGAATAAATTTTACCCCAACACAGTAATTTTTCCACTTTTAAATTTATTCTAAGCACAATAATGAATAGATTACAAACCGAAATACTCAATAAAATAATAACCGAATAATAGATTCTTTTCACGAGATCAGTTCAAAAGCCACAGACCATACCTAGGTATAGTTGGTCAAACCAAATTGTCAATAAATAAGAACAAAAAACTATACTCATCCTTTTCTTTTAGGTGCTAGTACTAGTTTAAGACAAATATAGTATGTTTCTCTCTGTCTATGTTTGAAATGAGACAGTCCTTTGACAAACTATATGTTAAAGTACTTACCGAATCGTTCCTGATGAGGTACAGGCGCGCTTCGTACTTTGCCGACTGAACGAAGGTGCAGACGTTGATCACGCCGGTCCTAGGATCCAACACTCGGTTCTGTTTCACGATAGGTACGGAACTATGCGGGTTGAAGACGATCACTGAAAATATAAATAAAATAGGCTACAGGACGACATTTTGCTTCGTTTTATGACTTTAGTATTTATTGATAACCAGAACCCAAAAACACTACTGGACTGCTGGGATCCAATCGAGATTGACTTACCATCATTCTGGTCAGTAACTATCGCCATCTTGTTGGAGTGGACGTCGGCGACCAGACACGTGGGTCTGATCCGCACCAACCACTTGACCGACAAAGACAGGAGACTGAACACCGCCAGGCAGTTCTCAGTTGTGCACACCAGCTGAAAGTAATGCCATATTTGTGAATGATTAAACAATTGAATAAATCAAGTAAATTAACATGAAAACAACTAATGGAAGAGGTATAAAGTCTTAAGTAAAATTCGATCGTTTTCGTAGAAGGTAGGGCAGTACTGTTCCGATAATATGCGGTAATTTTGGTTGTCGAAAGTTGACGTTTAACAATTTAGTTACTACGAAACATATGGCACCGTATAGCGGCATCTAGTTTGAAACTCAGTCATTACCCTCTTCTGCAATCAATAACTCTTTAATGCTAGGTAATCGCCAAAAAAACTGTTTCTAGAATGTATGTTTCGGACTTAGTGATCGATGTTTTCTATGGAAGCACTTAATTTTGAAGCATTTTCTTTTATCACATTACTATTCTGTTTTAATTCTTTATTCTTTATCAGGAGCCAAAATTTCGGTTAAGATTAGTGCTAAGATAAAATACTCACATAATGAGCAGCGTCATGGCTTCCAAACTGCACATGCTTCCCCTTAGGCCGCAGCGCCGGGTGGGACAGAGTCGTCTTCATGTTGCACAAATGCGTATCCCAAAGCGTCAGTTTACAACCGAACCAAGCCGCTATAAGCGAACCGTCCTGCGATATCGCCACTCCCCCCATTTCCGTCTCAGAATCAACCTCTACCGATTCCAATTTTTGAGTCCCTGTAGATTGTTTATGCATATTCATAATCCTCAGTATAAGATCGTCTTTCTTACCAACCACCTTCATATAAGGCAGCTCGACTTTCTCAAACAGATTTTTCACTTCGAACTTTTTTATATCATTATAAACGCTGCTTGTCGAGAACTGAGCGACTCCGGACGAGTAATAACACGCTGTAAAGCAGTACCATGCGCCCTTTGGCTTATTGAACATTTGGATTTGTGTTCGCTTCCATATTCTGAATTTCTGATCTGTGCCTGCGGTAACGCAAAACGTAGCTTGCCCATTTAGGGCGATGGACACGACTCTTGATCCACCGTGGGAGAGGTTAACGCAAGTTGCAAGTTTGAAGGGGACGGAGCTGTTTGGCCCCGTCTGGGCAGACCAGAACTTGAGTCTCTCCTCTGGGTATAATACGCCGTCGTGTCGGTATTCTGATGTTACGAGCCAGGTCCCGAGCGAGTTCATTGCAGCGCAAGTCACTTCTGTTTCTAGCGGTATGAGGTTGTGTTTGGATTCTGATGGGATGCTGTTCGTTTGTGTTATGTCAAGCTGAAATAAAATGAATACAAATTTTGGTTATTTGTCAAAAGTCTGTACGAATTTAGGTAGGTAACAACATTTATTATGCGATCAAACACGAAATCGCAAAAAATATTCAAATATTGGCTTTTCAATTAAAAAATCTCAGCAACTGTTCCGATATTGGTTCAAGGTCCTAGTTGGTCCAATAGTAAAAATTGATTAGTACCTATACTACCTTTATCCCACCTATTATAATTCATAATTTATTTATTGCATCCATGGTTTACATTTGGTGGTACATACATAGTGGGTTTCACATGGACCCTGGTAGGGCACAGCAATAGTCTTAAATCTAAAGTATGCTAGGTATTAGTATCAATGTAATCATTATATAAACTAGGTCTTATGACAATGGTTAAGACATTGTAATTTAAAATTATATTGCAACAAATTTATTATTCATGTGCGATATATCCAAATTTAAATGGCTTACTTACATTAAAGAGCATTTTGTCTGTCTTGGTGGAGTACATCTGCAGGTGTCCCGGCCGTCCGCCCATAAACAGGCAGCCGGTTGGCTTTTGGTACACTAAGGCACCGCCCGTGGATCGAGCAACAAAAGAAAGTCCGCCGCACTCTACAATGGTGCAGTGCACCCGCATTTGGGCGTTCGCTATTACCACGGCTGGAAGTTGAAAAGCACATCGTTATAATATGGCCCACCATACAAGAAACATTGGCAGTTGAATGTGAATCAAAAGCGTAGGCAATAAGGTTGAATTTATTTTGTTAGTAAAGGAGAACGATATGGCGCAAATGCAAGCCTATATCAATATGTTTTGTATGTTTTTGTTATAAGTATTTTATAAGACTTGTTTGTATATATGTATTTGATAAGAAAATTTATATGTTAATTAATTTCAAGCACAATGAAAATTGTTTAAGAATAAACTATGACTATAACTAAATAAAAAATATTTTCATTTATTTTTAAGTAACTAGTAATAAGGAACACTTATAATCAGACCAAGCTAACCCTGCAGCGATTTTGATAGCACAGTGTGCAAGTGTTATTTTAAATGTCACAATTTCATAGAAGTATGATGTTTACCATAACACATGCACAGTCTGTGCTATTATAGCAGCAACAGAAATACATCATCTGTGAAAATTTCAACTGTCTAGCTATCACGGTTCATGAGATACAGCCTGATGGACAGACGAACAGAGGAGTCTTAGTAGGTAATAGGATCCCGGTTATACCCTTTGGGTATGGAACCCTAAATAAAAAGAAATAAAGCTTACATCAGTATGGTTACTTACAGTTGTTAGATAGAGTAATAGCAATATTGGAGGGGCTGACGGCGATGTATCTAACGATTCCCGGCAGCCTGGGGATTAAGTCCTTTGCGCCAGCTATGTTGGACAAGTTAGCTATGCTCCATTTGACTAACACCTTCTCCATGCCTCCCGTAATGAGATACCCACCTAAAAAAAATTACTTAAATACTATCACGACTCAAACTTTCATTGAGATAAAAGCCACTTTAGATATGTTTCTAACCTGAAGAACAAAGTATATGTATTATAAAGTGTTTTTGTTTCCGTAAGTTTTATGTGAAAAGATTTAAATGAGATATGAAAAGGCACGCCATCTTTAATATTAATACTAGTTATGGCACAATGAGATCCTATTTAGTGTAAATTGCATGCAACAATCTTTATTGGAAATTATTGACACAGTGGTATATTGCATTTACACAATTACACAAAATAAGGGGCTCTACTATCTTATTACTCATTTTATCCCAATGTAATTAAAAAATATTGATGACAAAATGGTATGACAATGACAATACTTGATAATAATCTAATCCCACAATGGAGATCAACATAATATCTCATATGCTGCTATATTTCACAATCTAATTTGAACTTTCATTGAATAACTAAGAATTCGAAATTAGAAAAACAAAACAACTGCGTTTTAGTCTGAGCAGGATAAGGTGCTTATCTATAATTTGCGTCAGGACCAATTTCTTCAAAACTTTGACAAAAATGACAAAAAAACATCCAAGAAATGCATTTTATTACCTGATGGAGAAAATCGCACAGCAAATGCAGGCAAGAAATGCCAATGTAACACTTCCCTTGCCACTTCTTGGTAGTGGAAGAGGTTGCCTCTGAAAATGGTAGCTCTTCCAAGGGTATCCACGACGGCCACCGCAGGCTCAGTGTGGTGGGTCGCCACATCCAGAATACGGAACTCATTGTAGTTGGAGTGACTGAAATTTGTGAGAAAAATGTAATTTTACAGGTTTACTGGAGTGTTTCACTATACTATTAAGGGCCAGGACTGCATTTTATGAAACATCTGATACAGGTTATAAGCGATTGCAACCACCAAGCAGTAGGCTTAGTGTGAGTGTGCGAGTGTGCCACAGTATCTTGCGTAAAAGATTTCCCTTTCCTAAAAGATCTCTAAAAGAAGAGGATAGCCTATCTCACGCGCGGTAGTCTATTTCATAATAAAAACATTAGTCCTAAAAATCAAAAAGGGTGACTTATGACTAAAAGTGAAAATTGAGGATATTTCTGATTGTTTTTTCTTTTCGGCATGTTTAACAAGTCGTCATTCGACTGCTAGTCTAACCCGTTCGTATAAAAATACCGCAAATCGATGTACAGGTTAGCCGTTTGGCACACACATACTAGAGGCCAAAACAAAATTTATGACCCGCAGTTCCTAAAAAAAATTCGCTGGGGCGGGGGGGGGGGGGGGGGGGGGGGGGGGGGTGGTAAAACATTATTTTTTTGTATGGAAAAAAACCAAAACCTATCGTATGTGGTATCATACGAAAGGGCTTTTTGAGGCGATTCTAAAAATATATCACATCATTACATTTCGGGCATTTTTTTTATTATTAAAACAAAACTAATTTTCGAAACATACCAAGTTTGTGCTCCTCCAGACACGATATGGCTGATTTTTTTTGTACAATATACCACAAATGATACGTGATATCCTCATGTCTAACTCCAAGAAAGCAATTTTGAAAATAATATCATTAACAATTTTTTTAAATTTTTCAATTTTACAAAGTGACAGTTCTACTTTAATACCTATTTCACGAGACTTATGGAACTATACTGCAGATATGGTACATATGAATCATAAAATGATACGTAATATCCATATATCGAACGGGAAATACCTCTTTAACCCTTTTAGAGATCTTTTAGGAAAGGGAAATCTTTTACGCAAGATACTGTGGCACACTCGCACACTCACACTAAGCCTACTGCTTGGTGGTTGCAATCGCTTATAACCTGTAACAGATGTTTCTGCCTGCGCCTTTCATCAGTTGGTATAGTTTGTTTAGTTTTTGACACAAAATATCAAGATTGTATCCTTCAGATGCGAATACGATATACCCTATCGATTTTTCTTTGTACAATATACCACAAATGATACGTTATATCTTATTATCTAACCCCAAGAAAGCAATTTTGAAAATAATTTCATTTAGATTTTTTTTTAAATTTCTCAATATTGTAATATTGAAAAATTATACACATGAAAAATATTTAAAAAAAAATCTTAAAGATTTTTTTTTCAAAATTGCTGTCTTGGGGTTAGATATCAAGATATTACGTATTATTTATGGTATATTGTACAAAAAAAAAAACAGTAAGGTACATATATCGTATCTGAAGGATACAATCTTGATATTTTGTGTCAAAAACAAAACAAACTATACCAACCGATGTAAAGGCGCAGTTAAAGGGTTAAAGAGGTATTTCCCGTTCGATATATGGATATTACGTATCATTTTATGATTAATATGTACCGTATCTGCAGTATAGTTCCATAAGTCTCGTGAAATAGGTATTAAAGTAGAACTGTGTCACTTTGTAAAATTGAAAAATTAATTTTTTTTTTGTTAATGATATTATTTTCAAAATTGCTTTCTTGGGGTTCGATATCAAGATATTACGTATAATTTGTGGTATATTGTACAAAAAAAATCAGTAAGGTATATCGTAGCTGGAGGATACAACCTTGATATTTTGTGTCAATAACTAAACAAATTATACCAACTGATGAAAAGGCGCAGTTAAAGGGTTAAAGAGGTATTTCCCGTTGAATGTATGGATATTACGTATCATTTTATGATTAATATGTACCATATCTGCAGTATAGTTCCATAAGTCTCGTGAAATAGGTATTGAAGTAGAACTGTGTCACTTTGTAAAATTGAATTTTTTTTTGTTTTAATTTAAAAAAAATGCCCGAAATGTAATGATATGATATATTTTTAGAATCGCCTCAAAAAGCCCTTTCGTATGATACCACACTTGATAGGTTTTGGAATTTTTTTTATTTTTTTTTCCCATACAAAAAAAAATGTTTTACCACTCCCCCCCCCCCAGCGAAATTTTTTTAGGAAATGCGTGTCAAAAATTTTGTTTCGACCTCTAGTATGCGTGTGCCAAACGGCTAACCTGTACATCGGTTTGCGGTATTCATTTGAAATTGGGGTCGAGCGGCTTCCACTATGCCCTTGTCCCATTCACTTGGGGTCGGCGCAGTATGTCTTTTTCTTTCATACCCTCTCTGTCGCCCGTCATTTCATCATTCACTTGCGTTCATTTCATATCATCTGTCACACAGTCCATCCACCTTTTCCTCGTACCTCCCTCCACATTCATTTGTAATACCTTTCTCGTCACATGACTTTCATCCCTCCGCATCACATGCCCGTACCACGCTAGGCGATTTGCCCTTACTTTTTCTCTTATGGGTGCATCTTTCAGGCTTCCTCTTATATACTCATTCCTATCTATTCTCGTCATGCCACACATCCATCTTAGCATTTTCATCTCTGCTACATGCAATCTCTTTTCTTATAAAACAACTTTAAATATAGTTAAGAGATTTGATTACAATCATTTGAGACTTTACATGTTTTATAGGGTTTTGTACCCAAAGGGTAAAAACGGGACCCTATTACTAAGACTCCGCTGGCTGTATCTCATCAACCATGATAGCTAGACAGTTAAAATTTTCACAGATGATGTATTTCTGTTGCCGCTATAACAACAAATACTACAAACAGAATAAAATAAATATTTAAATGGGGCTCCCATACAACAAACGTGACTTTTTTGCCTTCTTTTGCGTAATGGTACGGAACCCTTAGTGCGCGAGTCCAATTCGCACTTGGCTGGTTTTTTTTCTAAATGTACAAAAATATGTAAAAATACTTACTAGGCATGGACATGTGCTTTGTCCAGGTTTTGAATGAAAAGAAATTTGGTTAAATTTGATATAGCAGCAAATCTGTCTCTGTTACACCATCCTATGGCCACCCTCACACTTCCAAAGTAAGGTATGTCCTTGCTTTTATACTCTGCTACTAATACACCAATCTTTAGATAGTATGTTGCAAGACATATTAAATTTTCTTTACCAACTGAAGTTATAAAGCATCTCTCACTGTCAACTAAATCAAATGTGGTGACTTTTCTATTGTCAACTTTTAATTTCTGAAATAATAAAGAAACATAGGTACAGCATTAAATAAAGTGCCTCAAAATTATTTATAGGATTTTATTTATTTAACTTATTGACCTTGAAGGAGTGCAGAGAACGCGGAGATCTGATTGAGACATACAAAATACTAACCCAACACTATGACCTTAAAGATTTCCATAAGATGCTAGACAATAGTAACAACCGTCTGAGAGGTCATCAGTAAAAGCTGGTGTCTCACAGGTCCTACAATAATCCTCATAGACACTTCTTTAGCAACAGAGTGGTCAACGCTTGGAACAAACTCCCAGAGGATGTAGTAGCGGCCCAAAGTGTCAATGAGTTTAAGAAAAAAATAAGATAAGCACAAAGCAAATTCTACTCAACACTAGAGAACTCGGTTTATGACTCTGAATACAGGCATTATCAGTTGTTTAAACTGCCTGTATGCATTACAAATAATAATAATAATAATATTGTGGCTTAAAAAAATGCTTATATACTATGAACAAATTCATAAACATGGATAGCTTTATTCTGCTCATTTAAAAAGATAATTAATTTATA
Source organism: Cydia strobilella (assembly GCF_947568885.1). Taxonomy (NCBI): domain Eukaryota; kingdom Metazoa; phylum Arthropoda; class Insecta; order Lepidoptera; family Tortricidae; genus Cydia; species Cydia strobilella. The sequence continues at coordinate 9,456,734 of NC_086052.1, forward strand.
TATTAGTAAAGTAGAACAACTCTAGTTTGCTTTTTAAATAAACATGTGAATATATTCAAACTTTATAAACTGAAACGTATTACCACCAAAGAAAATGTGACCAAGTCTACCGGTGGCGAGGCCTAGTTGGATATGGATAATCAAACTTTGTTACACATCTGAAGGAAATTTATTAAAGACAAAACAACTAATTAGTACTTACAAATTCCCTAAGCACAGTCCCACTTTCCAAAGTCCATGTTATGAGCATACCACATCTAGAGCAACCGTACAGATTGTACCCATCCTTGTCGAAACAAATGCCGATCAGTTCATCTATGTCCGTGTCAGCTTCAAGGGTTCGCACTAAGTCTCCTGTCTGAACACTATACACCCGAACGATATTTTCCACTATTACCACTAAAGATCTGCGAAAATAATAAAAAATAACTATTAAATAATACTTTTGTTAACACAGACACGTACAAATAACAAAAAAGACTTACTGTTCATCAGGCGAAAATACGGGGCGATGGTCAATAATACTTCTCCCCGCCTTTCTAGTCAAGGTATATTTCGTAGGTTCTTGATTCGGTTTGTGTATCTTCACTACCATCTTGCTATTTGTTATTTATTTCCCTCAAATTAAACACATGCTTCCTAACCTAGTCAGTAAAGTAAACGTAAACTCACTCAGCAATGCAATGTCAAACTGACAACATTGACAACATGGTGACAACCATTCAACCATGTGACAACAGTCTTCATATTGTTTGAGGTAAATTAATAAACTTAACTTAAAAAAATCCTGCAACTTGGCAAAAAACGAAAATGCCAAGTGGATGTTTTAAAGGTTATCCACGAACATCCTATTAAATGTGTTGGTTATGTTGGTAGAAGATCCGTTCAAAATGCTATAAAAAGTGCTCCTAGAAGAATGTTTAAATAACAATTTTTAAAAATTATTTTAGAATGAAATACAGGTCTAAAATTAAACAAGAAATAATGCAAACATTGATATCTCATTAAATTTTTGAATCTTACTTGGTATATTACATTTGATTACATTACTCAGACGTAAATAAAAAAATTACAACAACCAGTAATTGAACAGATCCCTCAGTTGTCAATGTCAAATCTGTCAAACCAAAGACGTACTTACGGCTACGCTCATCTGTCAAATATTTTATTGTTGTTCCAAGCACCTCAACACGTGCGTGTAAATTATTTTATTTAGTCTATGAAGTCTATCTATACTTAACAGTACTAGCTAAAGAATAAATTATCATGGACGTCGATACAACGGAGGCCCAGTTGCAAGTCCGATTCGTTACTAAACAAGAACAGTAAGTACCCACGTTCATCTAAACAATTTTGCCGGTCTGGTAGCTTCATTAGTTTTATAATGTACCATGTGTATATCATATCTTGTGTTTCAGATATGCGGTTCCCGACAGTCCCTACGCCATACAAAGCAATGTGCAACCTGCAGACCTCAACACATTGGTCAATGCCCTGCTCAAAGAGGCTGGCAGCTCAGCAAAGACAGTTGAATTCGACTTCTTAGTGTGCGGGGAACTATTGTGCTCGCCTCTTGGTGACCATCTTCAAGAGAAGGGTGTGTCTACCGAACAGACTTTGGAGGTTGAATATCTGGAGAGGTTCCCGGCACCAAGCCCACAGGACTGTTTGATGCATGATGATTGGGTTTCTGCAGTCCAGGCCCATGGAAATTGGTAAGACTTTTTTTGAGTGCTGCTTTCAAATTATTTTGTAAAAGTAGCCATTGCCTAAAGAAAACAACTTAATTATATAGGGTCTGACCATGCTAACTTTGCGCACGAATTTGGCAGTAAGAATGCATACATATTCCTATATGCTCCATACTAAAAGTATCACTTGGCTTGAAAACTAAGCATGGTCCAACTAGCGTAAAAACAAACCTGCGCTGCGGCTGGCCTCCATGGTCTACTAGAAAAAGTTTGAGTTTTGAATGATTCACGGTTAGTTTCACTAGACTTATATTGACCGGGATATAGACCGTGATTACCTTTTGTATATTGTAAACCGGTACGGGCCGAAGTGTGCAAAAATTATAAAACAACTAGAACGCGCGCGGAAAAAGTGTGAGTGTCTGCGGGAATCACTTTTGTTTTTAACAAAATGTCGTGATGCTAAAGTAATACCCGTGTGTATGCGAATAAAACCTCGCCCGGACATTCCTGGTTCCGCGAACATTCTGCAGAATGCGAGTGTAAAGTTGTTGCGACGGGCAATTCGTAATTGTCGGTACCTATTAGACAAAGTGCAGTGTGAGTCATACAATTTACATCTTAAGTGTAGTGTTGTGCTGTCAAGAGATGATTTTGACATATGTGATCGAATTACGTATATGAGCGCTCAAAGGTCACGTGAATTAAGCGCGAACAAACATCAACGTAAATTTGAGAAGTTAGTCGCTCCTAAGTTGGGTAATACTGACTACTATGATAACTCGCATGAAACTCGAACAGTTATCAATTTATCCAGCACTGAGTTGACAGACCCTACTCTTAGTGTACTTAAGAAGGGTTTAAATTTTGCTCCGACCCCGAAACGTATACCGTTTGAAGAGGTGATTGGGAGCACTGAAGAGGTAATCAGACGCAATAAGATCCCACCTCACGATGCTGACTCATTGCGACAAGATGTTGCTGTAGTTCTGAGACATGCAAAACCTCCTCGGAGTAATTTTAATAAGGAGGAATGGGAAGCTCTGCATGATTTGCGGTCTAATCCTGACATTTTGACCTTGAAGGCGGACAAGGGCAATGCCACAGTAATTATGGATGTCAGTGATTATGAGAGCAAAATTAATGGACTACTTAGTGACGAGGCTACGTACAAGAAAATAAATTACAACCCTACAGCCCGGTACAATCGCTCTACATTGACACTAGTCAAGGAGTGTGAACAGGTGTTAAGCGAGGATACAGTGAAGTTTCTTTTGCGACCCCGAAATGTGCTGCCGCCCAAAATATATGGTTTGCCTAAAATACATAAGAAGAATTCTCCTTTACGGCCTATTGTAAGTCAGATTGATTCTCCTACGTACGACTTAGCAAAACACGTCGCAAAGGTGCTGCAACAGTTGGTTGGGCAGACGGAATCGTACGTGAAGGACTCTCGCCATTTTATTGAGATCGTACAGGACGTTAGGATTGAACCTGATGAAGTGATGGTCAGTTTTGACGTAGAGTCATTGTTCACTAACGTACCTGTAATTGATAGCATTGAGGTAGTAAGAAACAAGATCCAGGAGAACGGCATGCCAATAGAATACGTAAGGCTCCTTGAACACTGCCTCACTACAAATTACTTTCTGTTTCGCGGGCAATATTATATACAGGCAGAGGGAGTAGCGATGGGCAGTCCGGTGGCTCCAGTGGTGGCTAACATTTGGATGGAACACTTTGAGCACCTAGCCCTTTCTGCACCCCCAGTTCCCGTTAAAATTTGGAAGAGGTACGTGGATGATGTGTTCTGCATAATTAAGGGTGGTAAACAGGAAGCTGAACTGATGCTAGGACACCTTAATAGCAAGCACCGATCTATGTTGTTTACATTGGAAATGGAACAAGAAAGGAGTATTGCGTTTCTGGATGTGAGACTGAATGTTACAGGTTGTGGCATGCTGGGACACTCAGTCTATAGGAAACCGACTCACACGGACCGCTATTTACACGCGAGCTCGCACCATCATCCCAGACAGTTAAACTCGGTTGTGGCATCACTGACTAATCGAGCACACGCTCTGTGTGACTCGCTACATCTAAACCAGGAGCTGAACCATGTTCAGAGTGTCCTGAGGATGAATGGCTACAGAGTTAACATGGACAAGCGGGACACAAAAACCAAGCGCCTTACTCATCGCGTTGAGAGACAGCCAGCGTTTATGCCGTACGTCAAGGGTGTGACAGACAAGATATCAAAAATACTAAATAACTACTCTGTAAAAACTATCTTCAGGGCACAGGAAAATTGCACAATTTCTGCGGTCGCCCAAAGACAATTTTCCCCTGGAAAAACCTGGTGTATACAAAGTTGAGTGCAGCTGCGGTAGTTCGTACATTGGGCAGACCAAACGCACTATTGCCTGCAGAATTAAAGAACACATTGCTGCGGTCAAGAACAATGACGTTCGCAAGTCAGCTATTGCTCAGCATCTCCTTGAGTCGGGTACAAATCACTGGATCGAGTTGCATAGTCCCAAGGTCATTTCGACAGAACGCCACTATATACCAAGATTGGTAAGAGAAGCGGTTGAAATTCACAAATACAAAAATTTTAATCGTGAAGATGGGTTTAAACTGTCAAATGTGTGGAATCCTGTGTTTTGTTTGTGTAAAAAACCAGTGATATCCGAATCAAACACGCGTAGTGACACCGTGAGTGTAGTGTGTTTGGACAGACCAACGAGTGTGAACGCGACCGGACCAACAAGTGTGAATGCGACCGTTGGTAACGTTGAAAGTGAACGCAGCCGACGCGCAAGAATGAGGGTAGACAGAGCGCTGTCTACACAACTTTGACACCCACCCGCTATCTTCAGTCACCCGTGAACATGATGCATGTAACTGCGTCGAAATATCGGGAGCTCACAAATAATACAAAAGGTAATCACGGTCTATATCCCGGTCAATATAAGTCTAGTAGAAAAAGTTTGTCAGTGTGGATTCTACATTAATAAGTGATCGGGTTGCGGGTCGGCGGCGATGTTAAAATGTCCGGAAAGTAGTAGCAAAAATGGTTATTGTACGTATTACAATGTTAAATAACTTATTAAATGTTATAATGTTAGTAAAAATATTGAATGTTAATTGTTTCATATGCACCCGGTCGCGATGCGTCTTTTGACTAGACTAGACGCAAGCGCCGCACGAGGCTTAAAACATGTTAAGGTGCATTGCACCGACTTTTGAAAGGTTTAGCTCAAAACATTATAATAAGAACCACACCTCACCTCACCTCATCAACCACACCAGATGAGTAAAGCTCTCAGAACTATCCACAATCTCTCTGCTTAGCCTTAAGGTTGACTGGTAGAGAATGCCTTATGGCATTAAGTCCGCCTTTTGTACTGTAAGGTTTTTCTTTTGTGCAATAAAGATTAAATAAATAAATAAACTATATTTATCAGGAGTATTTTTATGTTGTACATTCCAGGATCCTATCGGGCAGCTATGACAACAGTCTTCACATCTGGACCACCAAAGGGCAGCACAAGCTCGTTATACCAGGTCACACATCTCCGATCAAAGCGGTCTCTTGGGTGTCCGTTAATGGTGATCAGGCAGTTTTTGCTAGGTAAGAATTATTAGAACCAATTTTTAGGAAAAGATCACCATGCTTTAACACGGCATTTGAGGACCTGATGCTAAGTATCTTTAAATATGTTTTGCTTCAAAGTGAAGTTACTAAAAGTCTGAGCATAATTATTTTAGTTAGAGAATGCCATAGAAGAGGCGGGACAAATGGAGAACGATTTATATGAAGCACCTATTCCCATCTGTGCCCGGCACACCATATTTTTGAAGCAATGCCACTGTTGTAATGTCAAGATCTTAAATATCAACCACTGGCAAAGCACCTAAAATATATGTACCGGACCATATTGCCTAGCGAGATACTAGGGTAGTAAGACATTTTTGGCCCTTTATCATATTTTAGAGATTGCCTGTACATATAACTTCATTGCATTAATATTATTTCTAGCGGTTCCCATGACCAATCAGCCATGCTGTGGGTGTGGAATGTGTCCAACAACTCCGTGGACTGTGTGGTGACGTGCCGGGGACACGAGAAGGGAGTGGAGTGCTTGTCGGTGTCCGCAGATGCCTCTAGACTGGCCACTGGCAGCTGGGACACTAATATATGCTTATGGAGTGCTAGTGAGTAGATATTTGTAATCTATGACACTTTAAAAATATAGAGCATAACATAAACAAGAAAAAATCGTACTATATCAGATCCCAAATTTAACTAACTAGAAATATGAATGATCCCGTAGATAGCCATGTAAATAAAAAAGAAAAAATCAGGCCCAAGAGTTCCGTTCATCCCACTGTATTTTACCCACTAAGTTTTTTTTCGTGAGATCAACTATATCTGAAACTTGAGCCTACCTTCTTATAGGTTTTCCAATAATCTATAGAACAATTTTTTTTATCGATCCTATCAAAAATATAAATGTAAAATGAGAGCCAAGTTCAATATAGAAGTACGAGTATATGCGTTGTTGTTGAGTTCGCCGACAAAAGAATTAAGATCATGGGTGCCAAGTTCTGTGTAGAAAGTCATGTTTACAATGCATTTACATATTTTACTTGGGATGTAATTCAAGTTCAAGATAAGATTTTTTACCAACAAACCAAATTTGAGAAAATCAACATTAGCCAATATGTATAATAGAGATGGGCCGAATATTCGGTAATTATTTGGTATTCGGCATATTTTTCAATAGTCGTATTCGGCCGAGTAGTTCGGTTCGACTTGCCGAATATTTACCAAATAAACCATTTTTTTTTCAATGTAACGAGCTTGGCTGGACACGCTGCCGCGTATATAGATATTTTAGGGCCAGTAAATTCGGGACTTAATTTTCTTCTACGAACTTCTAAATTATATTTAATATGGTTAATAGGTCTTTCTGATGAAGACAATGTACCGGCCAAGAAGAGGAGCAAATCCGACCGTGGACAAGACCATGCAAATACACGGGTGAGTTTAGGACTGAACTAATTGTGTGTAAATATAACCAGAGTACTTTAACTATTATTTTGCACAATACATACAATTTGTATGGGTAGTTCTTGAGAAATTATCAGGTAAATGTCATTCCTGGTTTCACCCCGGTTGACGGTGACTATACATATTTTATAATAATAATAATAATAAAGCCATTTATTCCGAACAATATAAATTACAGATAATTATTTTATAATTACAAATATTATAATATATCTCTCAGTTCGGTGTGCCGTGAGGCATAGGCCTCCTCCAACTGTCTCCATTGGGCTCTGTCTGCAGCAACCCTCATCCAGTATGGCCCCAGAGTCAGACGAATGTCATCTTATACATATTTTACAACCTTGCTTTATTACTCAGGAACCACTGGCAACGTTAAAAGGGCACCGCGAGGCGGTGTCCGGCGTGCAGTGGATGGACTACAACACAGTCCTGTCCAGCGGCTGGGACCATCTGCTCAAGATATGGGACTGCGAGCTTAATGGCATCAAACAGGAAATTGCCGGTGAGTGTACCTACTTTCTTCAAGACACAAATGGTCACACCTAGAGTTGAAAGTGTTATGCTTATGGTTATGTATCTTTTGAAGATACAGGTTATTCTTTACATTTTCTGACTTTCATAAGCGATCTCTTCCAGACAACCAGACAGACATAGGTAGAATCACTCAAGACAAAACTGTGACTTTATATTTATATCAAGCCGATTTCGCACGCACACATACTTATTTATTTTGAGCCATTCACCAATCGCCCTCAGTTATGAATGTATGTGTGTCACACCTAAACATGACGAAAGCGGCGTGTTATAAAATCAGTTTCGCCCCAGCGATTTCACCTTCGCCTATCTTTTAACTCTGTAGTTCCTGCATATGGCTGTAGTCTGACTGACAATGCATATTTTAGGCAACAAGGCATTTTTCGACGTGGACTGGTCTCCGCTCAACAACACCATGATAACCGCCTCCGCAGACAGACACGTCCGGCTATATGATCCAAGATCTCAAGGTAACATGATTGTCCTTTTCTATTTGCCTTCGAATTGAACTTTTATAATAAGCAATTACAGCTTCCTACAGTTGACGCGGACTATCTTCCGCGTCAAAGGGTTTGCCAACTTATAGAAAACTTACTTAACATTGACACTTTTCGCTAATAAATAAGGCACTCCTGTGCTGCCCTCTAAAGTTTAAGGTAGCGTCCTTGTAAATAGATTTATTTGTTGACTTTCTGGAAATAATAAAATGTAGAAAATGTCTTCACGGTTTTGAGCCTCGTTCTAGTACAAAAGCGTAAATAACTCATATTAGTCAAGAGTATTTTTTGTACGAAAGCAAAAACCACTAAATTCAGATTCCGTTGCAGAAAGCATAGTAAAGACGACGTTTACATCACACACGGGATGGGTGCAGTCAGTGCGCTGGTCGAAGACGCGAGACACCCTGTTCCTGAGCGCCGGCTGCGATGGACAAGTCAAGCTGTGGGAAACTAGAAGGTTTGTTATTGTCAACTTTATAACAATACAGTCAGAGTCGATTTTGTTTCAACCCACGCTGTAAGTCTGATGGTTGAAGACGCGGGTTCCTAGAAAGTCTGTTATTGTGAACTTCATCGTGCTCGTTTTAACGCAATACGTGGGTGGGTGCAGTCAGTGCGCTGATCGAAGACGCAAGACAAGTGCGTAGCCAACATGCCAATCCTTTACGTTCCGTAGCGAACAAAACGCAACTGTCACTGTCGCACTAATATGGAAGAGTGATAGAGATAGAGATGACTACGCTACACTACGGAGCGTTAACGATTGGTATGCTGGCTAATAAGCACCCTGAGCTCCGGCTGCGATGTAAGTCAAGCTGTGGGAGACTGTTTGTTATTGTCAACTTTGTTACAAAGCTGCTAGAGTCGAATTTTGCGTGTTTGTTTTAATACGCGAAGTTAGTCTGCTGGTAGGAGACGAGATTGGGTCACTAAAAGGTATGTTTCTTACGAAGATTATAAAGCCGCATTCTGCATGTTCATTTCCCTCAACGGGATGGGTGCGGTAAGTCCCTGGGTCGGCTGCGACGAGAACGTCAAGCTGTGGCAGACTGGGTTTGTATGATTGTAAACTGTATCTCAAAGGTCATAAGGTATTTTTTGCGTGTTAGTTTGAAAACAAACAAGAAATGTGTACAGCTAAGTCATGCTGTGGGACAAGTCAAATTTTTCTCTATATTTCGTATATATTTTACCTTTCTTTTGTTTGTTAGACCTATTTGTCATTTTATTACCACTATTGCGTAGACTATTAAGGCGTCCGCTAGCTGGCGCGTGTGCACGGAGCGGGCGCACGCACGCGGGAGCCATTGTATGTAAAGTCCGACGCACGCGTCCGCGCCAGTTAGCGTTGCTCATACTATTTTTCGCTAACCCGCTCCGTGCAACCGCACCAGCTAGCGGACGCCCATAGTATGTGTCTATAGTATCGAAAGTAGCTATCCGAATACCATTAGGGCTGATACAGACGGACGGCAACTTCTATGGGAACTGCAACGTCGGCGTGCAGGCTCTCACCTTACATGTTTATCATTTGAGACATTAGAATTTTTTGCAGAACCCTTTACTCAGCGTTTCTTTTTTTTTTGCCATTAATTTATGTACTCTTTTGCCACTTTCGTGTTATTTCTAGTTAGGATCACGAGCCCTTTTCATCCTTATAGGAGAAAAAAAGTGTCCCAAAATTTCCATACATTTTTCAAACTTTCCTTTTTGTTACCGCCATACAAAGTATATGGGGAAATGGTAACACAATAGGAAAAAACCTTGGGTCATTTTTTTATCCCATTAGGATCGAAAGAGCTCGTGACTAGAAATAACACAATAGTGGCAATGGCAAAAAAACAAGAAACGCTCTACTAACTTAGTCATATATTTCAGCCCCCGCACCCCGCTGTACGACCTGAGCGGTCACGAAGACAAAGTCCTGTGCTGCGATTGGTCCCTGCCATCCCTGCTCGTCAGCGGCTCTTGCGACAATACGCTCAGGATATTCAAGGCCAAGACCGCTCTGAACGCGTAAACTATACCCAATGTTACAAGAGTACACTGAAAAAGGTAAGATTTAACCCTTTTAACGCCAAGGACATTATGTGCTGGTACAGTCGAGTTCATTAATATGTATAGTTGGTCAAGCAAATCTTGTCTACTACTCTTAAATTGGCCATAGCGAAATATTCATTCAATTCATAATAATTAATTCAGTGTTATCTGTAATTCTACATAGATTTAGGATCGGTTGCACTTGCACCAAACCGTCTTCTACCGTTAAAGCGTTCGCTAAATGTTATTGTCTGGGAAATTGTATGGTTCACCTCTGAATAACGTTGATCAGTCCGCTAATTGTAGTTGGTGCAAGTGGGCCTTGTTCCGAAGACCAGATGCGTTTGTTAAAATGAGTAACTTTCTGATTTCCTGCGCAGCGCTTACTGCGTTACACTATGTCTATGTATGTATTTTAGTATTCGTAATTTCATGCTCACAGTGTTCATAAACTATGTTAGGATAATGATTATCAATAAACAATATTGTCCACTTATTTAAATACTAGTAAATAAATAGTATAAAACTAATTAAATTTTATTTATTTGTAATACAAGAAATACAAAAAAAAAAATTAGAAACTAAAATCCGTTCTGAGCCATGCCGGGTCCAAAGGTCCCCATCACACTAGCAGCGTTACCCCGCTGTATGGCGATGGAGACCTGTTGGACGAGCCATGACTCAGAACGGGGGTCACTCCCTTTCTCTCTGAGGCGCTTGCCAAGCTCTCGGAAGAGCTCACGCGCCTCCCGCCCCCAGGGCCCGGCTGTCTCGACGGCGACGGGCACGAAGTCATAGGTGGCTTCCAAAGCAGAGTATTTGAGGCGCTTGCTTTTGGCGGCAGTCTCTGCCGCTGAGCCTGCCGACTTAGCAGTGTGTCCTACATGGGATACAGCAAATGTACTCACACAGGTTGCATCCCATATAAGACACCGCCCTCTCTGCCAGGGAACCAGCGTCAGCCCGTCGGGACGTTTGCCGTCTGTTCGAGACAGCCCTGGTGGTTCCAGGAGGCACGGAACACCTACCGAGATCATCGCTCGGCGAACGATTTCATTTAGAGCATGGTGCCTGGGGAAACGACCGGCGCATCTTTGGCAGCTGAGCCCATGGTGGCCGTTCTCCTCCACCATTACTCCGCAAATGCAGCGGTGCGCGTTGCACACCTTGCACCCCAATCTTAAGGCCACTGCGATCCTTAGGGAATCGTTGTCGAGCAGTGTGCCTAGATGAGGGGATGGCAAGGCGTGCAGCCACGCACCCGACTCAGGCTTGGAGGCGGCCTTAAGAAGCGCCAGATCAGTTCCCGAGGCACCAGCCTGTAAATTTGCGTGACGTAGCCTGCAGAGGATGTCATCTCAGTCCCTCTGAGCGGCCGGGCTATCCGGACGTTCGTTGGATGGACATAATGTTGCCCATTTTGCTAAGGCATCGGAAGCGAAAGGTATGCAGATATTGGTGCTCTCTATTGCAAGTATGCGCCCAACTAAATCAGCTGAACCGTGTACCGAGCCCAAAAAAGCCACCAAGCCGATGTCCTGGACTCGACGGACACCGAGACCGCCATAACGAACAGGTAAAGACGACTGACGCCACTGATCTCCGCTCAAACTTACGTTCAGTACTGTTTCTAGGATGAGTTTTAATGTGTCGTCAAGGCTTTGTAGGTCCTGCTCGAAAAGCCAAGTCGGAGATGTTCGTAAGGTGTACACGGTACGAGGTAGACCGAAACAGTTCCGCAGAAGAATGAGGGAAACGTGTCCAGACAGATGCACCAAGTGCTGCCGGATCCCCGAGAGTGCCTGCCTTTTGATTTGTAGAACAGAGCTGACACCCTCGAAAAATACGGGAGCACCTAGGAGTTGAAAAGAGGATTTAACGATCTGCCTCATTCCCGGCAGAACAGTTTCGAGATCTGTGAGTGTTTCAAAAGTTATATCGCCGCAGGTAAATAATTCGCACTTTGAAGGGTTAATTTCTAGTCCAATTGTTTTTAATGCCGGTATTATGGTCTTTAAATTTTTTATGACAACATCTGGGCTACCTCCAATGACACCATCATCAAGATACCATACGTTTAATGGTGCTTTTACTGCAGAAATCATTTTATGTATGGCCAGACAGAATAAAAGGGGCCCTAGGGGGTCGCCCTGTTGAGCGCCGATTTGAGACTGGATGAGCTCACCCGAGTAGAAGAGATTACTCGGGGAGGCATAACATTGATAAATAAAGGGGTATAGGCGTGGAATTTTGTCTAGGACTTCATTGAGGATGGTGTCTCTTTCTACACTATTGAAGGCATTTTTAATGTCTATCTTGATGATAATGTCATTGGTTGTATGGTGTTCTGTTGCGAAGTGGCGAGTGGCGTGTATTGCCGCCTCGCAGCCCAGAACTGTGCCAAAACCCAGCTGTCTGGGCTGCAAATAGCCAGACATTGTTTCTCTCACTGCTCGGCAACAGAGTTTAGTCGTGAGGCGCCGGAAAATACTACCTACTGCAATCGGTCTGATGCCACCGTCTTTTTTAGATAAGGCACAAAGAGAGGCCCCATAAAAAAATGGTCTCACCTCCAAATTCAGCATACCTCTTAGTAGGAAATTGCATAATTTGGCGAGGGCCTCTAGTAGACGGGGGCCGTTGTTCCCCGCGGCCGGCGAGATCAGTTCTTTAAGGTGCTGAAGCCGCAAACCATCGAGACCAGAGGCCGACCCATTGTAGAAGGACGAGATTGCCGTAGCAACGTCTGAAGGCGTTACAGACAGAAACGGGCTTGCAATGCTGGGCTCAGGCGGCAATGTTACTAACCTAGATGGTGGCGGATGTTTCTGTTTTAAAGCAAGTAGGGTATTCTTATTAGAGGGAGCAAGTGCGGAGTCTGACAGAAGCAATCGGACAGCTCCTCTCAGATCACCGTCATGTACTTTGGTCTCGATGGTGCGGTATAATGAGGCGGGTTTAGCTATAGCTAAGGATGGAAAGTATATATGCATATTATTAATATTGTTTTTAACTTTAGACGTGAGTGATCGGCGTTCAGTGGCGTCTGGCACCCTTAAGGCTGAGTACGAGAAAGACAATAGACTAATCCAATCATCAACGCTATTAGTATGTAAGCAAATATCGATAATTGAGCATAGCTTGTCAGCAGCGAGGCACCTGGCTCCCTTAGGGATGTGTCTAAGTACTGGCACATTCGATTTGAGTATTGGTAGATCATCTAGTCGGTTTCTTGTATGTGGAGACTGTGGTACTACGTCCGAGGTTATGGTTTGGGTGGGATTGGTACCCGAAATGCTGCAGGTGCCATGAATTCGTCTCAAATGGATATTCAATCCCTTCTGTCCCTTGAAGGAGCGATGAGGGCAAAACGGACATCGTGTTGTAATATCCAGAGTGGTCGGGGTCAATAAAGTATAAATAGTATAAATGTACTTCTGACTACTCGACTGTTAGTAGGGTGGGGCGTGTCAGAGCGTCATAAAATAAAAAAAATGATGAACTAAATTTGTTTTCGCTTGTTTTATTCAATCACTTGCTCTTACAAAATATGTTCAATGCAAAGGAACATGACTCGTCACAATAAAACATGCTTCTTAGTACCATTTTGTTTTATTTATATATTATTTTAGTTTCCATTCAGCATAACTATAAATAATGCGGGTCACATAAAATGCTCATAGCACAATATAGAAACTTGCAAACACTTTAACAAAATAGATACATAACTTTCCTCTGTCTTTTCTCTGAGAGAAATGCTTACTATTATCATAGTTATGCCAAACCTCACGTCATAACACAACGAAGCAACATGTTCCTTAAAAATATTCTTTCTTACCAACAATTTCATTTCTTTTTTTTTACATTTTATGAAGTTTTATTTTCGCTTTTCGTAATTCTAGACTACCTAACTAAATTTTTAACTAAACTATGCTACTGTCTAGACTAGTCTGCCGGGTAGAACACCACACTATAATAATACACATTGGACAAATACAATCGTATCGACACTTCAGACAGATTTTTTTGATTAACTTTTCTTTCTTTACACTTAGTCAACTACATAACAAAAGAGGTGAAAGCAAACGTTGTTGAACGGAAACTTATTCGACGTGTTTGCTAATTCTCCGAGACTTACGCTACGGCGCGCGCGGCGGGCGCCGCTTCAGTCCATTCAAATTAAATTATTTAATAAACTAACAAAGGAAACTACGCTAGAGGGGCGCCGCGCCGCACACGCCCGAACATATATTAAGCTAGGGCTCTATTCTATCTATCTTAGCGTCGAAACATTTTTTGCTATTCTATCTATCTATAGTTAAGCCTAGACCTACAACTAGCCCTCTGTCGCCCCCTCTACCCCCCACTAGTCGCGCTCTCTTACATTAACACTTACGTTTAAGAACATTTACTTACACGAGCTAAGAGTTTTATCTATTCACCGACATGGTATTTCATCAAGTTTTGGTTTTATTAATTGGTTCCCCAATACCTAACATCGTTTGTGCTCATTGCTCTGATAGTTCCTCTGCCTATACATAACAAATGATCTGCAATACACCTTAAGTAAAGTAGGTACTAATCATATCACACATGTCAGAATGTTGAAGTGAGTTAACTAGGAACATCTATGATTTCATCCTCGAGTTCGATTTTACTCCATGTGTGGAAATGCAACGATTAGACAGCCACATTATCTTCTATTAGCCTTTAATACAAAACTTTTAAACGTCTTCTTTACATTAAGTCTACGTTTATGATTACGGTAAGTTCTCTATTACCTGTAAAAATATTGTGTAAAGCACAGTGACGCCACTGCAGTATGCCTCTGAACATCATTACTTTTAAAGGAAGCTGAAGGCACTACCATCAAATTAAGTTATTGCTTTAATGGAAGGAAAGCATTAGAAAAATAATTTCATGCTAAAATATTCTATATATCGACGACGGGTAGTTCACAAAGGTTCTTGCCGCTATGTCATATAAAAGTAAAGGGAGTGGATCTATTCTAATAGTTTATACTTTACCATCGGGGAGACATCGTGGAATGAAAGTAAACCCTATATCTAGCACAGGTAAACCCCACCTTACGCACATTACACACCTACTTCAAAACAATCACGGTGCACGAAAATGATAACAAAACGAAAATTAGGCGAATCGAGTCGGGTTATATCATATACGTTGACATCAATTTTAAATGCAAAGTTTAGCGGAAATACCTATCGGAAGACTGCAATTACAGGAAGCCACAGTGTACGTCAACACTAAACAACCCAATACACGCAACATCTACTTAACTAAGTACCATGACTCGCACGGTACTACATTGCACTTCATGGTTATTCAAATTTCACAAGAAGTAAAGGCGGTTTCTTAGTCAGTTCCATTAATTTGGCTCGATCAGAAATTATACGCACATAACACTGATCTACGGAGTATTATGGTTTGAATGTAACACTAATAAAAATCTCACTTTCCGTTAGCCTTTGTGATGTGAGTTGAGTTGTAGGTACGAACCGATATGAGGGTAGTAGTGAGTGAGGCAGTCAGCTGTGACAGCGGCCGCACAGCGCGCTCCGACCGTCGCTTCGCGGAACATTACAAGTTCCGCCGTTTACAGGAAACCAGGAAACGAAACAGATACAGATCTACTTATTCGTTCAAAATCTACGTAATTCATTCAAAACCTGCTGCCAGCTAGTTTCTCTGTTCCTGTATTGTTTATCAAAAGTCTGAGATTTACAGGTTTTGAATAAAGAGGTCACGTTTAATCGTCTGTTAAAATACAGTTAATATATCAAACATTTAACTAGTCTTCAGTCCCTGAGTTGTATAAATATTTTCCTACTTCTTACTCGACTTTAATGATTTGTATACGTTGGTTCTGATGAAACTCTTGACGTGCCAAAATAGAATTAAACAGTTGCGATATAGTAGGCTTTTACTCGTACCCATCAACAATGTATATACATATCCATGTATAATTTATATATATATTCAATATAAAAATATCAAATTTCATATAAAGTCATAAAGTGTACCCAAAACCTACTTGATGGTACAAAAAGTGTTCGTTTACACCAAAACGATGTTTATACTTTGGATTTCAAATCCGATACATTTTATAATGTGGAAATCAATCGTGGAATTTTGCTTGGTGTTCTCTACTGGAATGTGCCGACCGCCTACAAAATAACAACTACAGTTGACTTAGTACATGATTCTCAAAAAAGGATCACTCTAACACGTTTTCGAACATGAGTTTCCGACGACGTACAAAAATGTGTATAGACGCGTAAAATGTATATATAGACTACATACAACTGCTTATTGCTAGTTCGCAGCAAGTGCAAGCGAGCTCCAGGCTCCGCCGGCCAGCGCATCAGTACGCGCGAGTACAGTACATATAAATTAATTCAGTCTGTTCTGGGTTTGGCAACGACGTCGTATTTGAAAAGTACGTATTTTGAATTAATATAGTTATCCTTTATACTTACTATTGTCTACGGCGAGAAATTAAAAATGAAAAACAAAGCATTCTTAAATTGCTTATGATAAAAGGCAAAAAGTACACACCTAGTTGTGGCGTAGTGAACGTTGTGATGAATTAGAACCGGGTAGGTAAGAATGGGATGGTCATCCTTGTCAAGGGTTTGCCGAGATCGAGAGGCACATAGTTTCATTAGCGTCTACTTATTACATTCTCGTATAACACAAACATTAATCTTTAAAGTTAGGTAAGTATTGCGATCCTTGGAAGACTGCACCGGTATATGAATGTTTTAAGGTACATAATACTGTATTATAGGCAGGAATAGTGCCACTTTTGAAATAAAATATTAAAGCACCATGCCAAACACATTAATAACTGTCTAAAATGTTGATAGAGCAAATCCTACCAATTGATTAAGATAAATAATATTAATGGAACTTTATAAAGAATCTTTGAAGGAATTAACACAGAACGAAATAAAACTAGCAGAGACTAAGAGCCCCCGCAAGTGTTTGCTCTATCACAATTTCATCTCTATCCACCGTTCCGCTCTCCAACTACGACTTGACATCATAAACGTTTTTTTCACTGTATTTTAAAAATACTTAGCTTGGAAGATTCTAAATCTTCGGCATTATTATCGTACAAAACCTATTCGGTGTTTCCACCCTTCTTAGCCAATACACACATAACTTTCTTTAACAATGGTACTCTTTACAATACATCGTCCGTAGACGTATCTAACATTTTTGATTCCACTTGATATGACCTTTTCATCCTCCTATCCAACCTCTCGCAGATATTGCTTTCCTACTGCTCCGATGTTAATGGTTACACAAACTATCCGCTTATCGCAAACAAATATCGCAGTCACGAGATAGGGATTGCACGGTTTCTTGTGATTTTGATTTACAACCGATTTACAAACAGTCCGGCTATCTTACAAATTCAAATATGACACTGCGTAAAAAATTAGGATTGTGAATAATGCCCGCCCAGAGGACATGTCTAAATTTAAAAGTTCACCATGAAATTATACTATGCTAAAATAAATACCTAACTATCTTAAATAATCTTGTCAACATGTTCAAAACCTCCGCCTAAAATCTTAAATTTGAAATTTCATAAAACAATAATAAAATTATAATGTAAAAACACATTTAAAAATTGCAGCTATATCTATACATCAAATCCTCTCGTTGAGCCGTCAAAAGACCTCATCAAAACATCACAGCGAATCGAACGATAGCACGAAGCCGAGAGGATGCCGGGCCGGGCGCCGCCACCAAATAAATACGAGAGACCAACTCCCAAGTACAAGACAGGCTTAACAACTAGAAAAAAAGCGCCGGCGACGGGAGTCGCGCGAACGGAGCTTTCGATGAAGTCTATAACGGCCGCAAATTATAACTAAAACAAATTAACATTGTAAAAAGTCACAGTTGCTTTGATTTTTGGCTCGTGTACAGCACGGATTGTCAGCATGTCGGGTCTACTTGGGCTGGTACGGCTGGTAGGTTTCGTCCGGGGACGCCGCCGTCGACGCGTGCTCGCTCTCCATCGGCATCTGGATGATGGGCGGCGTCGGGCCCGCGAAGTACTGGTACGGGTGCGACGCGAAGTACTGAAACACAACCGGCATATGTTACACACTACACGTAAGTTCATCTGCCAGACACAGCGAGTGCGAGGGTAGCGGGGGCGCGAGTGGGCACAGCGGGGCAAAGCATAGGATACGGCTCTGATAGCAAGTTCATATCGACACTCACGTATAATTCATTATCCGGCCTTAAGCTGTCCCAGTTTACCTGGAAAACAGAGAATTGGCATCAGTCTCGCTTTCACTTCGACTGAATTCTCCATTCCTATATTATTTCGTTTTTGATATATAAAACCGGCCGTTGAATCGTGGTGTGGCTGTGTATTTTTTTGTCTTAAATTTCAAAGTTGCTGTGTAGTTAATATATATTATGATAAATATGTACATATACAGTAGAACCCGCTTAAGACAATTCTGATATGATATAATATGATATGATATTTATAATATTTATTGGTAAATATTTACATTTACAAGTCATTTCTACAATTAAGCATTACAATAATACAATTAATAACATTACAAAACATAATTATTACAATTAATAACAAAACATTTATTATATTCCTATATAATTTAGTAGGTACGCTATTGAGCCAATGACCCGTGGCCATCGAAGAACTCGTCAATGGTATAGCAAGCCATTTCTAATAGTACGGCTTTCAGTTTGCGGACAAATATTGCATCTCTAGAAGCTTGCTTTATTTCATCGTCCAGTATGTTGTACAGTCTGATTCCCAGTACATGCATAGACTTCCTGAGGGAACCTAAGTCTTACGAGAAATCGTATTAAACGTGAAGAAAAAAAACTAGTATTACCTACCTATTTCATGTACCTAATTTGTTTATTTAGAATAGACGACACAACAAAGATTACAAATCAACATAATGGTACTTAACATAATTTTACCTACATAGTTGTAGTATTTTTGTGAGATAAATAAATTATGTTTATGTTGGTATTAACCTCGTAAGGCCCACCATACAAAGTTTCCCTATTTTTAATTTGAACCTTGTCGTATAAAAGATTAGGGTGACTTTAGTTTGTTTTAGAAAACAATGAAACAAAAGAAATGCTACTTAATTCAGTTAGGTTCAAATTAGATTGAAACAGAGTGTACATTGTAATGCACATTGGGCCTTACGAGGTTCAACAACAATGGTATATGTAATTTTTTTTTCTCAAAATATAAAGTCATTTATTCACACAAAACAATAAAAATGACCACTGTTTTATTTAAAGTAATTATTTATTTTAGTTAGCTTTTAATATCGTTACTTTTTTCTTGCAGTGATATATAATGCTTTTCTTTTAATTTTTGACATCACTGAACTAACGCTAACACGAATGAAGCTAAGAATTTGAAATTTGAACACTCACAACGATTGAAACTTAAAACCAGTTTAAAACAAATCAAAACACCGCAGCGGTGATAATGAGCGGATGAAATGTAAGTGTAGGTAGGTACGAACCAATTAGCCGAACTTATCTGGACAGGCCGAAGTGTCGCCAGAATCGCGTCTTCTTGCGTAATATTAGTACGACATGGTTAATCCCATTTTTTTAATACATAAGTTACATAGTTTTTTTATACATTGAAGGTGGGTAATATATAATAATAATATAATTTTAGATGGCGTATTATGCGGGACGCGAGTCGTATTAACCGTGAAAAAATGTATGAATAAAGTTGCAGGAACCGGCGTAAAATGGCGTATGATGCGGGAAATCGTATTAAACGTGATCGTATTAAGCGGGTTCTACTGTCTGTTCTAAATTCAAAGATATAATTGATTGTACTTAGAGTTCCATTTCTAAATAGATAAATGTTGACTCGATCGCAGGTCCTCCTTCATTTTAACGTCTTCATACTCGATGCTGGATCGAGCATTATAGTCTAAGATACGTCATATATGGTCGACCTTCACCCATACGTCTGACGGATGAAACTTACATTTTATGAAAGAAAATATGTCCCTGAACATAAATAAATAGGGTTGCCTAAAGAAATATGGTCAAGGCTATTTTTAATAAATTTTTGAAAATATTTTTTTTCTTCAAATTTCACCGTTGTCTGACGAACGAAATAAGTTCCAATGGAAAGTATACAACTTGTACAACATGAATAAATTAGGTTGCCTATGTTTTTCCGGTCACTATTATGAGGTTGCCGTGTTTAAACGGGTGAGTTAAAATCGATAATTGCACCCATCTGTCTGACGCTTGAATTATATATCAAAATAATGGTAATTTTATTGCGAATACAATGGTATAGGGTTGCCTGCAAAAATCCGGTCACAAATAAGGGTTGCCAGGCTTTAAAAGAAAATAAGAAGTAAAGACTTTTAGCGATAACTCAAAAACGGCTCAACTGATCAGGATTGTTTTAACTATTTTCGAATGTGTTTATTAATCACTATTTTTGTGATTTTTTTCATAATTTTTGGATGCATGGTTCAAAAGTTAGAAGGAAAAACCCTTTTCTTTCCTTTCTAAATAATTATTTCCGAAATGATTTTTTTTCAAAAAATGTTGTTTAAAGACCCCTATTTATTTTGAAAGACCTATCTAACGACACCCCACACTATAGGGTTGAAACATTAAAAAAATTGTCACACACATTTTGTTTCTTTCAAAGCGATTATTTCCGAAAATATTCACTTTATAAAAAAATGTTTTTCTAAAATCCCTATTTATTTTAAAATACCTATCCAACGACATCCTACATTATAGGGTTGAAACGAAACAAAAAATCCTTACATACATTTTGTTTCTTTCGAGGCGATTATTTCCGAAAATATTCACTTTATCAACAATTAATTTTTGAAAACCCCTATTCATTTTAAAAGACCTATCCAACAATATCCAGCACTATAAGGTTGAAACGATAAAAAAAATTGTTACACATTTTGTTTCTTTCGAAGCGATTGTCTCCTAAAATATTCACTTTATCCCTATGGTGTGGGATGTCGTTGGATAGGTTAAAATGAATACGGGTTTTCTGAAATTAATTGTTGATAAAGTGAATATTTTTGGGAAATAATCGCCTCGAAGGAAACAAAATGTATGTAAAGATTTTTTGGTTAGATTCAACCCTATAGTGTGGGATGTCGTTGGATAGGTCTTTTAAAATAAACAGGGATTTTAGAAAAACATTTTTTGATAAAGTGAATATTTTCGAAAATAATCGCTTTGAAAGAAACAAAATGTGTGTGAAATTTTTTTTATTGTTTCAACCCTATAGTGTGGGGTGTCGTTAGATAGGTCTTTCAAAATAAATAGGGGTCTTTAAACAACATTTTTTGACAGTGAATCTTTTCGGAAATAATCCCTTCCAAAGAAATAAAATGTATGTGAGGATTTTTTTTAATTTCAAACCTATAGTGACGGATATTGTTCGATAGGTCTTTTAAAATGAATAGGGGTTTTCATAAATCAATTGTTGTTAAAGTGAATATTTTCGGAAATAATCTCCTCGAAAGAAACAAAATGTATGTAAGGAATTTTTGTTTCGTTTCAACCCTATAATGTGGCATGTCGTTGGATAGGTCTTTTAAAATAAATAGGGATTTTAGAAAAACATTTTTTGAAAAAGTGAATATTTTCGGAAATAATCGCTTTGAAAGAAACAAAATGTGTGTGACAATTTTTTTATTATTTTAACCCTATAGTGTACGGTGTCGTTAGATAGGTCTTTCAAAATAAATAGGGGTCTTTAAACAACATTTTTTGACAAAGTGAATCTTTTCGGAAATAATCCCTTCCAAAGAAATAAAATGTATGTGAGGATTTTTTTTTAATTTCAAACCTATAGTGACGGATATTGTTCGATAGGTCTTTTAAAATGAATAGGGGTTTTCATAAATCAATTGTTGTTCAAGTGAATATTTTCGGAAATAATCGCCTCGAAAGAAACAAAATGTATGTAAGGATTTTTTGTTCGTTTCAACCCTATAATGTGGCATGTCGTTGGATAGGTCTTTTAAAATAAATAGGGATTTTAGAAAAACATTTATTGATAAAGTGAATATTTTCGGAAATAATCGCTTTGAAAGAAACAAAATGTGTGTGACATTTTTTTTATTATTTCAACCCTATAGTGTGGGGTGTCGTTAGATAGGTCTTTCAAAATAAATAGGGGTCTTTAAACAACATTTTTTGATAAAGTAAATCATTTCGGAAATAATTATTTAGAAAGGAAAAAAAGGGGTTTTCCTTCTAACTTTTGAACCATGCATCCAAAAATTATGAAAAAAATCACAAAAATAGTGATTAATAAACACATTCGAAAATAGTTAAAACAATCGTGATCAGTTAAGCCGTTTTTGAGTTATCGCTAAAAGTCTTTCCTTCTCAGCTCAAGTGGCTTCCTATTCGTCTTCGCCGTGACTCTCATGTTCTCGCCCTTCTCTATGGCATTCTCTTTAACCCCGCTACACCACCTTATCTCAAAGAGCGTTTCAAGTATCTCTCTTCTATCAGATGTTCTCAGACTCATATTCTTGCTCCTCCCTCATCTACTTCTAAATTTTATAATAGCTCTTTTACCTTCCGGGCTGTTCGGCTGTGGAATGCTTTACCAGTAGAATTAAGATTAGCTAAATCTCTCCCCATATTAAAAAATCAGCTAAAACTATACTTTCTATCTCTGCCTTAAGTTGCCATTTTATATATTGTATATATGCTTGTATAAATATATATATATATATATATATATATATATATATATATATATATATATTGTATTGTATATTTATATGTGTGTTAGGTTTTGTTTTAATACTTATATGTATAAGTAGTAATTGTAGTATGTGTGTTTGTGTTTAATAGTCTCCATATTTAGCTCTTTGCACTACCTGTTGACTTTTGTATGAGTTCTACATTTCCTGGTGTCTGTGAACCTAGCATATCAAGTGCTAGCATCTCAATCTTTTTTAAGAGTTCTAGTAGCATCCCTAATAGTTCTACAGTTCTAGGTGGTTTTTTTTCATAGTTCTGCTCATTTTCGCGAAAAAAATGAAATTTGAAAATGAGATGCTAACTTCACATTTTGACACTCCAGCATCCCAGCCGTTATCCACTCCACAGCCTCAAAATAGCATTTAAACGTAAGATACTAACATTTCTAGACGATATATAATGAGTTCTAGTCAAAACTGTAAAAAATTTTTTTTCCATATATGTATGGGACACGAACATCAAAAGCAATTGTAGGTATATTCTGATTAAAGCTAAGTTTGAGCTAAAATCCCAAATTTGACAGCTAGCATCTCAGCAGTTCCGGATAGCCAGATGCCTAGTGCACTAGAATACACACAGTTCTATCTTCTAGAAGGA
Organism: Cydia strobilella; assembly: GCF_947568885.1. Taxonomy (NCBI): domain Eukaryota; kingdom Metazoa; phylum Arthropoda; class Insecta; order Lepidoptera; family Tortricidae; genus Cydia; species Cydia strobilella. The sequence continues at coordinate 9,480,010 of NC_086052.1, forward strand.
AATTTGACAGAGTTTTGATAGACTATGTCCGAAAATAGACGCAAAATCGAGTAATTGCTAAATTCTGAGCTAGCATCCCAGCCAATGCAAGTCTTACACCCAGCATCTCAGCAGTTCTGGATAGCCAGCTCCCTATTGCACTAGAATACACACAGTTCTATCTTCTAGAAGGAAATTTTACAGAGTTTTGATAAACTATATCCGAAAATAGTCGCGAAATCGAGTAATTGCTAAGTTCTGGGCATAGCATCTCAGCCAATGCAGATCTGATACCAGGCATCTCAGCAGTTCTGGATAGCCAGCTCACTAGTGCACTAGAATACACACAGTTCTTTCTTCTAGAACAAAATTTGACGGAGTTTTGATAGACTATGTCTGAGAATAGTCTCAAAATCGAGTAAATGCTATGTTCATAGATTAGCATCCCAGCCAATGCAGGTCTTACAACCAGCATTTCAGCAGTTTTGGATAGCTAGAACCCTAGTGCACTAGAATACACACAGTTCTATCTTCTAGAAGGAAATTTGACAGAGTTTTGATAGACAATGTCCGAAAACAGTCGCGAAATCGAGTACTTGCTAAGTTCTGGGCATAGCATCCCAGCCAATGCTGATCTGATACCCGGCATCTCAGCAGTTCTAAATAGCCAGCTCACTAGTGCACTAGAATACACACAGTTATATCTTCTAGACGTAAATTTGACAGAGTTTTGATAGACTATGTCCGAAAATAGTCGCAAAATCAAGAAATTGCTAAGTTCTGAGCTAGAATCCCAGCCAATGCAGGTCTTACAACCAGCATCTCAGCAGTTCTGGATAGCTAGAACCCTAGTGCACTAGAATACAGACAGTTCTATCTTCTAGAAGGAAATTTTACAGAGTTTTGATAAACTATATCCGAAAATTGTCTCAAAATCGAGTAATTGCTAAGTTCTGAGCTAGCATCCCAGCCAATGCTGATCTGATACCCGGCATCTCAGCAGTTCTAAATAGCCAGCTCACTAGTGCACTAGAATACACACAGTTCTGTCTTCTAGAACGAAAATTGGCAGAGTTTTCACAGACTGTCCGAAAATTGTCTCAAAATCGAGAAATTGCTTAGTTGTGAGCTAGCATCCCAGCCAATGCAGGTCTTACACCCAGCATCTCAGCAGTTCTGGATAGCTATCTCCCTATTGTACTAGAATACACACAGTTCTGTCTTCTAGAACGAAAATTGGCAGAGTTTTGACAGACTGTCAGAAAATTGACTCAAAATCGAGAAATTGCTAAGTTCTGAGCTAGCATCCCAGCCACTGCAGGTCTTACTCCCAGCATCTCAGCAGTTCTGGATAGCCAGCTCCCTATTGCACTAGAATACACACAGTTCTATCTTCTAGAAGGAAATTTTACAGAGTTTTGATAAACTATATCCGAAAATAGTCGCTAAATCGAGTAATTGCTAAGTTCTGAGCTAGCATTCCAGCCAATGCAGGTCTTATACACAGCATCTCAGCAGTTCTGGATAGCCAGCTCCCTAGTGCACTAGAAAACACACAGTTCTATCTTCTAGAAGGAAATTTGACAGAGTTTTGATAGACAATGTCCGAAAACAGTCGCGAAATCGAGTACTTGCTAAGTTCTGGGCATAGCATCCCAGCCAATGCTGATCTGATACCCGGCATCTCAGCAGTTCTAAATAGCCAGCTCACTAGTGCACTAGAATACACACAGTTCTATCTTCTAGACGTAAATTTGACAGAGTTTTGGTAGACTATGTTCGAAAATAGTCGCAAAATCAAGAAATTGCTAAGTTCTGAGTCAGCATCCCAGCCAATGCAGGTCTTACAACCAGCATCTCAGCAGTTCTGGATAGCTAGAACCCTAGTGCACTAGAATACAGACAGTTCTATCTTCTAGAAGGAAATTTTACAGAGTTTTGATAAACTATATCCGAAAATTGTCTCAAATTCGAGTAATTGCTAAGTTCTGAGCTAGCATCCCAGCCAATGCTGATCTGATACCCGGCATCTCAGCAGTTCTAAATAGCCAGCTCACTAGTGCACTAGAATACACACAGTTCTGTCTTCTAGAACGAAAATTGGCAGAGTTTTGACAGACTGTCCGAAAATTGTCTCAAAATCGAGAAATTTTTTAGTTGTGAGCTAGCATCCCAGCCAATGCAGGTCTTACACCCAGCATCTCAGCAGTTCTGGATAGCCATCTCCCTATTGCACTAGAATACACACAGTTCTGTCTTCTAGAACGAAAATTGGCAGAGTTTTGACAGACTGTCCGAAAATTATCTCAAAATCGAGAAATTGCTAAGTTCTGAGCTAGCATCCCAGCCAATGCAGGTCTTACACCCAGCATCTCAGCAGTTCTGGATAGCCAGCTCCCTATTGCACTAGAATACACACAGTTCTATCTTCTAGAAGGAAATTTTACAGAGTTTTGATAAACTATATCCGAAAATAGTCGCTAAATCGAGTAATTGCTAAGTTCTGAGCTAGCATCCCAGCCTATGCAGGTCTTATACACAGCATCTCAGCAGTTCTGGATAGCTAGAACCCTAGTGCACTAGAATACAGACAGTTCTATCTTCTAGAAGGAAATTTTACAGAGTTTTGATAAACTATATCCGAAAATTGTCTCAAAATCGAGTAATTGCTAAGTTCTGAGCTAGCATCCCAGCCAATGCTGATCTGATACCCGGCATCTCAGCAGTTATAAATAGCCAGCTCACTAGTGCACTAGAATACACACAGTTCTGTCTTCTAGAACGAAAATTGGCAGAGTTTTGACAGACTGTCCGAAAATTGTCTCAAAATCGAGAAATTGCTTAGTTGTGAGCTAGCATCCCAGCCAATGCAGGTCTTACAACCAGCATCTCAGCAGTTCTGGATAGCCACCTCACTAATGCACTAGAATACACACAGTTCTATCTTCTAGAACAAAATTTGACGAAGTTTTGATAGACTATGTCTGAGAATAGTCCCAAAATCGAGTAAATGCTATGTTCATAGATTAGCATCCCAGCCAATGCAGGTCTTACAACCAGCATTTCAGCAGTTTTGGATAGCTAGAACCCTATTGCACTAGAATACACACAGTTCTATCTTCTAGAAGGAAATTTGACAGAGTTTTGATAGACAATGTCCGAAAACAGTCGCGAAATCGAGTACTTGCTAAGTTCTGGGCATAGCATCCCAGCCAATGCTGATCTGATACCCGGCATCTCAGCAGTTCTAAATAGCCAGCTCACTAGTGCACTAGAATACACACAGTTCTGTCTTCTAGAACGAAAATTGGCAGAGTTTTGACAGACTGTCCAAAAATTATCTCAAAATCGAGAAATTGCTAAGTTCTGAGCTAGCATCCCAGCCAATGCAGGTCTTACACCCAGCATCTCAGCAGTTCTGGATAGCTAGAACCCTAGTGCACTAGAATACAGACAGTTCTATCTTCTAGACAGAAATTTGACAGAGTTTTGATAGACAATGTCCGAAAACAGTCGCGAAATCGAGTAATTGCTAAGTTCTGAGCTAGCATCCCAGCCAATGCAGGTCTTATACACAGCATCTCAGCAGTTCTGGATAGCCAGCTGCCTAGTGCACTAGAATACACACAGTTCTATCTTCCATGACGAAATTTGACCGAATTTTGATAGTCTGTCCGAAAATAGTCTCAAAATCGAGAAATTGCTTAGTTGTGAGCTAGCATCCCAGCCAAAGCAGGTCTTACACCCAGCATCTCAGCAGTTCTGGATAGCTAGAACCCTAGTGCACTAGAATACACACAGTTCTATCTTCTAGAAGGAAATTTTACAGAGTTTTGATAAACTATATCCGAAAATAGTCGCGAAATCGAGTAATTGCTAAGTTCTGGGCATAGCATCCCAGCCAATGCTGATCTGATACCCGGCATCTCAGCAGTTCTAAATAGCCAGCTCACTAGTTCACTAGAATACACACAGTTCTATCTTCTAGACGGAAATTTGACAGAGTTTTGATAGTCTATGTCCGAAAATAGTCGCAAAATCAAGAAATTGCTAAGTTCTGAGCTAGCATCCCAGCCAATGCAGGTCTTACAACCAGCATCTCAGCAGTTCTGGATAGCTAGAACCCTAGTGCACTAGAATACAGACAGTTCTATCTTCTAGAAGGAAATGTGACAGAGTTTTGATAGACAATGTCCGAAAACAGTCTCAAAATCGAGAAATTGCTAAGTTCTGAGCTAGCATCCCAGCCACTGCAGGTATTACACCCAGCATCTCAGCAGTTCTGGATAGCCAGCTCCCTACTGCACTAGAATTCACACAGTTCTATCTTCTAGAAGGAAATTTTACAGAGTTTTGATAAACTATATCCGAAAATAGTCGCTAAATCGAGTAATTGCTAAGTTCTGAGCTAGCATCCCAGCCAATGCAGGTCTTATACACAGCATCTCAGCAGTTTTGGATAGCCAGCTCCCTATTGCACTAGAATACACACAGTTCTATCTTCTATCACAAAATTTGACTGAGTTATGATAGGCTGTCCGAAAATAGTCTCAAAATCGAGAAATTGCTAAGTTCTGAGCTAGCATCCCAGCCAATGCAGGTCTGATACCAGGCATCTCAGCAGTTCTGAATAGCCACCTCACTATTGCACTAGAATACACACAGTTCTATCTTCTAGAACAAAATTTGATGGAGTTTTGATAGACTATGTCCGAAAATAGTCTCAAAATCGAGTAAATGCTATGTTCATAGATTAGCATCCCAGCCAATGCAGGTCTTACAACCAGCATTTCAGCAGGTTTGGATAGCTAGAACCCTAGTGCACTAGAATACACACAGTTCTATCTTCTAGAAGGAAATGTGACAGAGTTTTGATAGACAATGTCCGAAAACAGTCTCAAAATCGAGAAATTGCTAAGTTCTGAGCTAGCATCCCAGCCACTGCAGGTATTACACCCAGCATCTCAGCAGTTCTGGATAACTAGAACCCTAGTGCACTAGAATACAGACAGTTCTATCTTCTAGAAGGAAATTTGACAGAGTTTTGATAGACAATGTCCGAAAACAGTCGCTAATCGAGTAATTGCTAAGTTCTGGGCATATCATCCCAGCCAATGCTGATCTGATACCCGGCATCTCAGCAGTTCTAAATAGCCAGCTCACTAGTGCACTAGAATCCACAGAGTTCTGTCTTCTAAAAAAAATTTGACGGAGTTTTGATTGACTATGTCCGAGAATAGTCTCAAATCGAGTAAATGCTATGTTCTTAGATTAGCATCCCAGCCAATGCAGGTCTTACAACCAGCATCTCAGCAGTTCTGGATAGCCAGAACCCTAGTGCATTAGAATACAGACAGTTCTATCTTCTAGAAGGAAATTTGACAGAGTTTTGATAGACAATGTACGAAAACAGTCGCGAAATCGAGTAATTGCTAAGTTCTGAGCATAGCATCCCAGCCAATGCTGATCTGATACCCGGCATCTCAGCAGTTCTAAATAGCCAGCTCACTAGTGCACTAGAATACACACAGTTCTGTCTTCTAGAACGAAAATTGGCAGAGTTTTGACAGACTGTCCAAAAATTATCTCAAAATCGAGAAATTGCTAAGTTCTGAGCTAGCATCCCAGCCAATGCAGGTCTTACACCCAGCATCTCAGCAGTTCTGGATAGCTAGAACCCTAGTGCACTAGAATACAGACATTTATATCTTCTAGACGTTAATTTGACAGAGTTTTGATAAACAATGTCCGAAAACAGTCGCGAAATCGAGTAATTGCTAAGTTCTGGGCATAGCATCCCAGGCAATGCTGATCTGATACCCGGCATCACAGCAGTTCTAAATAGCCAGCTCACTAGTGCACTAGAATACACACAGTTCTGTCTTCTAGACGTAAATTTGACAGAGTTTTGATAGACTATGTCCGAAAATAGTCGCAAAATCAAGAAATTGCTAAGTTCTGAGCTAGCATCCCAGCCAATGCAGGTCTTACAACCAGCATCTCAGCAGTTCTGGATAGCTAGAACCCTAGTGCACTAGAATACAGACAGTTGTACCTTCTAGAAGGAAATTTGACAGAGTTTTGATAGACAATGTCCGAAAACAGTCGCGAAATCGAGTAATTGCTAAGTTCTGAGCATAGCATCCCAGCCAATGCTGATCTGATACCCGGCATCTCAGCAGTTCTAAATAGCCAGCTCACTAGAGCTCTAGAATACACACAGTTCTGTCTTCTAGAACGAAAATTGGCAGAGTTTTGACAGACTGTCCGAAAATTGACTCAAAATCGAGAAATTGCTTAGTTCTGAGCTAGCATCCCAGCCAATGCAGGTCTTACACCCAGCATCTCAGCAGTTCTGGATAGCCATCTCCCTATTGCACTAGAATACACACATTTCTGTCTTCTAAAACGAAAATTGACAGAGTTTTGACAGACTGTCCGAAAATTGTCTCAAAATTGAGAAATTGCTTAGTCGTGAGCTAGCATCCCAGCCAATGCAGGTCTTACACCCAGCATCTCAGCAGTTCTGGATAGCTAGAACCCAAGTGCACTAGAATACACACAGTTGTACCTTCTAGAAGGAAATTTGACAGAGTTTTGATAGACAATGTCCGAAAACAGTCGCGAAATCGAGTAATTGCTAAGTTCTGAGCATAGCATCCCAGCCAATGCTGATCTGATACCCGGCATCTCAGCAGTTCTAAATAGCCAGCTCACTAGAGCTCTAGAATACACACAGTTCTGTCTTCTAGAACGAAAATTGGCAGAGTTTTGACAGACTGTCCGAAAATTGACTCAAAATCGAGAAATTGCTTAGTTCTGAGCTAGCATCCCAGCCAATGCAGGTCTTACACCCAGCATCTCAGCAGTTCTGGATAGCCATCTCCCTATTGCACTAGAATACACACATTTCTGTCTTCTAAAACGAAAATTGACAGAGTTTTGACAGACTGTCCGAAAATTGTCTCAAAATTGAGAAATTGCTTAGTCGTGAGCTAGCATCCCAGCCAATGCAGGTCTTACACCCAGCATCTCAGCAGTTCTGGATAGCTAGAACCCAAGTGCACTAGAATACACACAGTTGTACCTTCTAGAAGGAAATTTGACAGAGTTTTGATAGACAATGTCCGAAAACAGTCGCGAAATCGAGTAATTGCTAAGTTCTGAGCATAGCATCCCAGCCAATGCTGATCTGATACCCGGCATCTCAGCAGTTCTAAATAGCCAGCTCACTAGAGCTCTAGAATACACACAGTTCTGTCTTCTAGAACGAAAATTGGCAGAGTTTTGACAGACTGTCCGAAAATTGACTCAAAATCGAGAAATTGCTTAGTTCTGAGCTAGCATCCCAGCCAATGCAGGTCTTACACCCAGCATCTCAGCAGTTCTGGATAGCCATCTCCCTATTGCACTAGAATACACACATTTCTGTCTTCTAAAACGAAAATTGGCAGAGTTTTGATAGACTATCCGAAAATTGTCTCAAAATCGAGAAATTGCTAAGTTCTGAGCTAGCATTCCAGCCAATGCAGGTCTTACACCCAGCATCTCAGCAGTTCTGGATAGCCAGCCCCCTACTGCACTAGAATACACACAGTTTGGTCTTCTAGAACGAAATTTGACACAGTTTTGATAGACTATGTCCGAATAGTCACAAAATCGAGTAATTGCTAAGTTCTGGGCTAGCATCCCAGCCAATGCTGATCTGATACCCGGCATCTCAGCAGTTGTAAATAGCCAGCTCACTAGTGCACTAGAATACACACAGTTCTGTCTTCTAGAACGAAAATTTGCAGAGTTTTGACAGACTGTCCGAAAATTGTCTCAAAATCGAGAAATTGCTTAGTTCTGAGCTAGCATCCCAGCCAATGCAGGTCTTACACCCAGCATCTCAGCAGTTCTGGATAGCCATCTCCCTATTGCACTAGAATACACACATTTCTGTCTTCTAGAACGAAAATTGGCAGAGGTTTGACAGACTATCCGAAAATTGTCTCAAAATCGAGAAATTGCTAAGTTCTGAGCTAGCATTCCAGCCAATGCAGGTCTTACACCCAGCATCTCAGCAGTTCTGGATAGCCAGCTCCCTACTGCACTAGAATACACACAGTTTGGTCTTCTAGAACGAAATTTGACACAGTTTTGATAGACTATGTCCGAATAGTCACAAAATCGAGTAATTGCTAAGTTCTGGGCATAGCATCCCAGCCAATGCTGATCTAATCATTTTGATTCTGACGTAAAATTCTGTTTTGCATTTGCTTGCACATATGCATTCTTTAAAAATACGCCTTTTGTGCCGCTCAAGGGTTTAATGTTTTCGCACAGTAAAACTCAAAAAGAAAACAGATGACAAATTCCTAGACAAATTATTGTTCACATCAAGGTATTCGAAAAGGGAACTTTTCTTCCCTGCTAGGAGGGATCAAAGTGGCACTTTTCTGTTCAAGGACATTTTATTGCCAGTTTAAAATATTATAATATGTTATAATCGATTACGTGCATACTATTTTTCTAAGTTAAATAATATTTTTCCCCTCACTAGCTCGGAAAGCCGTCTTTTATCCTTTAAAACAAGCGAGGAAAAACGCATTTTATCCACTAGTGGGGACAGTAATTTGACCTTGGGATGGAGCGTGTTTAAGTAGCTTGACAGATAACAAAACGTAAAAAGCTCATAATAATGGTTCGTTCGATATTAATTATCATTAAATAAATGGTTTGAGAATTTAATAAAAAATACCAAATTTAGCTTTATTAATGATTTTAAGTCATAAACCTTAAATTCGATAACAAACATTTCTTTTTTTAAATGATGTTGCATGTAATTCTGAACGCACAAGTTGCAATTCGAGTCGATGCAATTTCAAAACGCATCGTCAAAAATGTCAACATTGTCAACAAAAAATTTCTCACCGACTCCGACACGTAAAAATACACAACACAACTTCCAGTTTTCTGTTATAATATCGTATTATCGTTAAAAAAATTAGTGATTCCAGTGATGAAGATGATCTAACGCCTGTGGATGTTGCACTTTCCTCGCTATAGTGAGGGGAAAGTTTTGTGTTACACACGGTTGCAAGTGTATTTTACTTCTCATGTGTTAAAACACTCGCTACGCTCAGGATTCTATTTTAGAACCACTCGCTTCGCTCGTGGTTCAACTATAGAATCCTTTCGCTTACTCGTGTTTCAATTCCACACTCGCGGATAAAATACAACTTTGCACCCTTGTATAACAAATAACTATTGTTGTAATTGTAAACAATAAATGTAATTAGCGTATTTTAAATTAATTAATAGCATATTTAAATGAAGTAAATTAATTAATTAGCGTAATATTTACAAAGAAACGTAAAAAAACATTAGTTTAATAATTTAATTTTTATTTTGACATTTTAGGTCTCCTTAAACGCAGCCATACTTGTCTATGCAATTTAAAAAGTTTATATTTAAAGTTTTGTACAAATATTTCACAAAGCATAATTATGCGGTTCTGTATTGTGTATAAGTTTGTAAATACTTAGTTTAAATCAATAACTTTATAATAATAAATATAAGTGATATCAGTCTTCATAGTGTTCTTCCGAAGATTTGGTTCAAAGGGGTAAGAGCTAATTTGTTACCAGAAAAATCTACAAAAATAATGTACTTGATTTTCAGTGTATCATTTTAGGTGTTTGCTGCTGTCTTTGAAAAGATATTAGGTACATAATTATGAGCTGTAGGTACTTTTAATTTGTCAGTACAGTCACGTCTGAAAATATCGATACTGACAAAGTGCCAGAAGTATGTACCTATACTTAGGGTGTGTATACATATTTTTGGCACTTTGTCCGTATCGATCTTTGCTTAAAATAATAATGTTTTGAAACCTAATATATGTATGTAATTTCCTCATAGGTGATGTGAAAAGCAGTATGTGTCACATGGTAGCAAAATTATTTTCACCTTGGGCGTTAACACTTGAATCCCTCACTACGCTCAGGATTCTATGTTAGAATCCCTCGCTACGCTCAGGATTCTATTATAGAAGCCTTCGCTTCGTTTAGGATTCAATTGTACGCCCTCGCCGTAAATATGTCATTTTGATCCCTTGTGACAGTTGTGACACAATCTACTATTGTACCAACTAAACTAACTAATATAGTTACATAATATTGTCTTCGGTTACCGCGATAGTTACTCATGAAATAAAACTATGAAAACGGATTATATAGGTCAACGGGTGACCACGAACGCTGTAAAGAGTTCGAAACGTCGGGATGTATTATAAATTCAATATACGCGATATAATCCGTTTTCATAGTTTTATTTCATAATATAGTTACTTTATTAATTTGTTTTATACAAATTATAAATTTAATAAGTACTTGCATTTTTTAAATTAAATGCAAGTATCTAATAAATTTCCAATTAAAAACTAAAATCATTTTACGGGCAATGGTACGGGCAACTTAACGGCCTGATTTCGTTAAATTATGTTTTATCCCTTTCTTACAAATGCATAAGTCAAAATGACAGATAAAGACAAACAATTCATAGCTAATTCAGGGAAGTAACGCGTTTAAGAAAAAAACCGGCCAAGTGCGAGTCGGACTCGCGCACCGAGGGTTCCGTACTTTTTAGTATTTGTTGTTATAGCGACAACAGAAATACATCATCTGTGAAAATTTCAACTGTCTAGCTATCACAGTTCATGAGATGCAGCCTGGTGACAGACGGACAGCGGAGTCTTAGTAATAGGGTCCCGATTTTACCCTTTGGGTACGGAACCCTAATAACGCCATTAGTATTATTAGTAGTAGTGGTATTTTTAGTCGTATAAGTATGATTTTGGCTCCGCTATAAATATTTCTTAGTTAACCCTTAAATATGCAATAAACTTGCAAAATTTTCCTAGATATACAATAATAATGTAATGAACTAAATTTGGAATATGTTAATTTGTTACTGTATACGCCCAGTCAAACAAACCTATTTGTAATTGATGAACCTTCATAAACCAAATATTCACCCTACAATAATGACTTGTAAAATGTATTTTATTTTACCAATAAAGATCTGTATATTTGTAATATAACCGACTCTCTCTTACCTACAATGATACAATGCATATCGTCCAGTAAATTCTCCCTAAGCTATGGGACCTTTTTTACAAATAAGTACTTAGAGCGTAAAATTGGTCGATCTTATATTATAAACGAGACCAATTACATATTATAGTATTTTATACAATCGTGATATAATAGAGAGCTTTTCAGTCCAGTACCGTGTTTAAGCAACGAAGCTTGCTGAGTTGCTTAAATTAAGGTACGAGATTGAAAAGCTTGATTATATCACTATTGTATATAATACTTTTTCTACGAGACAAAAAAATAATACTTTCAACTAGTAGAATCATATAGGTAAACAAACCAAAAGTATACAGCTAAGATACGCAAGCTGCCGCAGCCCGCGATACCTTCATACAGTTCATACCGATGCCCCGGCCGCCGGGCCCGGCGCCCCCGGCGGGTTGGTCAACGACACCTCCTCGTAACTCATGAGGCCCTGGTACCGGCTCCGCGCGTAATTCAATTTTAAGACAGTTTTTTTTCTCGATTTTGGCCACCGTTGCCTATGGAGACTAACAAGCAACGCTAAGTGGTTTTCGTAGGGTATGGATGTTGCTATATGAAGGGTGTCACATGCGCGTTTCTGACTTATGAAGAAATTGTTTCTACTACAACATAAAATAAATTTTTTTTGTTGGCCAACCAATCACAAAGCAGATGCATTGAATCGAGTCTCCTCGAGATGTATAAAGTTCTATTTTAAAAAATTTTATAATTGACTAAACCGTATCGATAAAATTCTTATGCTTGAGTCGGAAGTGCCATAGACTATCCAACGTTGAAAAGAGTAAGGTTGTAGTGTTGCATGTGAAGTTGTAATACGCAGATTATACTCGACGACGAGTAGAAAAAATATATTAATAACGGGTCACTCACGTATTTTAAGTCGAAAAACGCTCCCCCCCGCATCCGACCCGTTAGTGACCCGTTATTAATATATTTAATATGTCTGTGTCTCACGGAAGTTATGAGACCAATTACCTTGCTTGTTTAATGAAATAATGAATGAGACACCAAAATACGTATAAGCATATAAGTATATTATGCTTCTGTAAAAGGATGTAATAAAAAAAAACGTATCAATATGTAGAGTCCACATTAAAAATATGTAAACGTTATTATTGTGCGTGTGACACATAGTTTGCAAAAAAAAATCCCTTATGAAAATCCTGTCTAAACTAATTTAAATTTATATTTACTTGAAAAATTCAATCAGATTCAGATGGCTCACCGCGAAAATCGGAGTTTGTCATCTGCGTCTCTATCGCTCCATTATGCAAGTGCGATAAAGATGCAGATAACTTTCGTTTGTAGCGACAGGCCCTCCGAGTACCCTTATTTGAGTTGAAGGCGAACTTAAACTTTAGTGATCACGTTAACTCACTCGCACCAACATAGTGTGAGCAAGAGGCAAGAGTACAGGGCATTAAACCATTTACCTCGGCGAACCTTTTCATTGTTTCTAATATCTGCTCTAGTATCTTACCTCTGCCCCTTCTCACAGAAAGCCAATTATAATATAAAATAAAGAAATCAGTCGCACACTGCATCTCGTTGTTGTCGCTACTACTCCCTAACTCGCTATACGCTCTCTGAAAATTCTGACGACCCTTGGTTATTCATCTTGGACTCTGGTGATTTCCCTGATATTGACCCTGGCTTGTTTTTGAATTCCGATTCCGCTTTTATACCGCTAAACGCTATCCGTTTGGATAACTTTGGTTCGAATAAATCTTGGTTTCTACACCAATATAAATCTGTGTTTGTATTCTGCGTTTCTTTCTGTTCGAATATTGATTGTATTGACAATTATTTCGTACAATTTGCAATATAAACAAATAAATAAAACTATAAGTCAAAATAGAGTCGTTTGGTTTTGTTGTAATAAATAAATCGAAGTCAAAATCGATTGGTCGTTTCGTTTATGTCTATTTGTTTGTTGCTGTCCGAAAAATGTAAAAAAAAATACGTTCTATTACTTGGAACTGTTAAGTGGGATTGGAGCGGTCATGCCTTACGATAAGGATAAATTGGGGGAAATTTTACTTAACGACGTAGAATGTCGAACCGTCGACGAACATGGTTCCCTACCTCTGCCGTTTATTCAACAGTCTTTCAAAACTGCCAAATTTCGTTCTAGAAGATAAAACTGTGTGTATTCTCGTGAACTAGGGAGCTGGCTATCCAGACCTGCTGAGATTCTGGGTGTAAGACCTGCATTGGCTGGGATGCTAGCTCAGAACATAGCAATTACTCGATCTCACGGCTGTTTTCGGACATAGTTTATCAAAACTCTGTAAAATTTCGTTCTACAAGAAAGAACTGTGTGTATTCTAGTGCACTAGGGAGCTGGCTATACAGAACTGCTGATATGCTGGGTGTAAAACCTGCATTGGCTGGGATGCTAGCTCAGAACTTAGCAATTTCTCGATTTTGAGACTATTTTCGGACAGCCTATCAAAACTCGGTCAAATTTCGTGATAGAAGATAGAACTGTGTGTATTCTAGTGCACTAGGGAGCTGGCTATCCAGAACTGCTGAGATGCTGTGTATAAGACCTGCATTGGCTGGGATGCTACCTCAGAACTTAGCAATTTCTCGATTTTAAGACAATTTTAGGACAGTCTGTCAAAACTCTGCCAATTTTCGTTCTAGAAGACAGACCTGTGTGTATTCTAGTGCACTAGTGAGCTGGCTATTTAGAACTGTTGAGATGCCGGGTATCAGATTAGCATTGGCTGGGATGCTATGCCCAGAACTTAGCAATTACTCGATTTCGCGACTGTTTTCGGACATCGTCTATCAAAACTGTCAAATTTCCTTCTAGAAGACATAACTGTGTGTATTCTAGTGCACTAGTGAGCTGGCTATTTAGAACTGCTGCGATGCCGGGTATCAGATCAGCATTGGCTGGGATGCTATGCCCAGAACTTAGCAATTACTCGATTTCGCGACTGTTTTCGGACATTGTCTATCAAAACTCTGTCAAATTTCCTTCTAGAAGATAGAACTGTCTGTATCCTAGTGCACTAGGGTTCTAGCTATCCAGAACTGCTGAGATGCTGGTTGTAAGACCTGCATTGGCTGGGATGCTAATCTAAGAACATAGCATTTACTCGATTTTGAGACTATTTTCGGACATAGTCTATCAAAACTCCATCAAATTTTGTTCTAGAAGATAGAACTGTGTATTCTTAGTGCATTAGTGAGGTGGCTATCCAGAACTGCTGAGATGCCAAGTATAAGACCTGCATTGGCTGGGATGCTAGCTCAGAACTTAGCAATTTCTCGATTTTGAGACTATTTTCGGACAGCCTATTAAAACTCAGTCAAATTTCGTGATAGAAGATAGAACTGTGTGTATTCTAGTGCAATAGGGAGCTGGCTATCCAAAACTGCTGAGATGCTGTGTATAAGACCTGCATTGGCTGGGATGCTAGCTCAGAACTTAGCAATTACTCGATTTAGCGACTATTTTCGGATATAGTTTATCAAAACTCTGTAAAATTTCCTTCTAGAAGATAGAACTGTGTGTATTCTAGTGCAATAGGGAGCTGGCTATCCAGAACTGCTGAGATGCTGGGTGTAAGACCTGCATTGGCTGGGATGCTAGCTCAGAACTTAGCAATATCTCGATTTTGAGACAATTTTCGGACAGTCTGTCAAAACTCTGCCAATTTTCCTTCTAGAAGACAGAACTGTGTGTATTCTAGTGCACTAGTGAGCTGGCTATTTAGAACTGCTGAGATGCCGGGTATCAGATCAGCATTGGCTGGGATGCTAGCTCAGAACTTAGCAATTACTCGATTTTGAGACAATTTTCGGATATAGTTTATCAAAACTCTGTAAAATTTCCTTCTAGAAGATAGAACTGTCTTTATTCTAGTGCACTAAGGTTCTAGCTATCCAGAACTGCTGAGATGCTGGTTGTAAGACCTGCATTGGCTGGGATGCTAGCTCAGAACTTAGCAATTTCTTGATTTTGCGACTATTTTCGGACATAGTCTATCAAAACACTGTCAAATTTCCGTCTAGAAGATAGAACTGTGTGTATTCTAGTGCACTAGTGAGCTGGCTATTTAGAACTGCTGAGATACCAGGTATCAGATCAGTATTGCCTGGGATGCTATGCCCAGAACTTAGCAATTACTCGATTTCGCGACTGTTTTCGGACATTGTCTAACAAAACTCTGTCAAATTTCCTTCTAGAAGATAGAACTGTGTGTATTCTAGTGCACTGGGGTTCTAGCTATCCAGAACTGCTGAGATGCTGGTTGTAAGACCTGCATTGGCTGGGATGCTAATCTAAGAACATAGCATTTACTCGATTTTGAGACTATTTTCGGACATAGTCTATCAAAACTCCATAAAATTTAGTTTTAGAAGACAGAACTGTGTGTATTCTAGTGCACTAGGCAGCTGGCTATCCAGAACTGCTGAGATGCTGTGTATAAGACCTGCATTGGCTGGGATGCTAGCTCAGAACTTAGCAATTTCTCGATTTTGAGACTATTTTCGGACAGCCTATTAAAACTCAGTAAAATTTCGTGATAGAAGATAGAACTGTGTGTATTCTAGTGCAATAGGGAGCTGGCTATCCAAAACTGCTGAGATGCTGTGTATAAGACCTGCATTGGCTGGGATGCTAGCTCAGAACTTAGCAATTACTCGATTTAGCGACTATTTTCGGATATAGTTTATCAAAACTCTGTAAAATTTCCTTCTAGAAGATAGAACTGTGTGTATTCTAGTGCAATAGGGAGCTGGCTATCCAGAACTGCTGAGATGGTGGGTGTAAGACCTGCATTGGTTGGGATGCTAGCTCAGAACTTAGCAATATCTCGATTTTGAGACAATTTTCGGACAGTCTGTCAAAACTCTGCCAATTTTCGTTCTAGAAGACAGAACTGTGTGTATTCTAGTGCACTAGTGAGCTGGCTATTTAGAACTGCTGAGATGCCGGGTATCAGATCAGCATTGGCTGGGATGCTAGCTCAGAACTTAGCAATTACTCGATTTTGAGACAATTTTCGGATATAGTTTATCAAAACTCTGTAAAATTTCCTTCTAGAAGATAGAACTGTCTGTATTCTAGTGCACTAGGGTTCTAGCTATCCAGAACTGCTGAGATGCTGGTTGTAAGACCTGCATTGGCTGGGATGCTAGCTCAGAACTTAGCAATTTCTTGATTTTGCGACTATTTTCGGACATAGTCTATCAAAACTCTGTCAAATTTACGTCTAGAAGATAGAACTGTGTGTATTCTAGTGCACTAGTGAGCTGGCTATTTAGAACTGCTGAGATGCCGGGTATCAGATCAGCATTGGCTGGGATGCTATGCCCAGAACTTAGCAAGTACTCGATTTCGCGACTGTTTTCGGACATTGTCTATCAAAACTCTGTCAAATTTCCTTCTAGAAGATAGAACTGTGTGTATTCTAGTGCACTAGGGTTCTAGCTATCCAAAACTGCTGAAATGCTGGTTGTAAGACCTGCATTGGCTGGGATGCTAATCTATGAACATAGCATTTACTCGATTTTGAGACTATTCTCAGACATAGTCTATCAAAACTCCGTCAAATTTTGTTCTAGAAGAAAGAACTGTGTGTATTCTAGTGCATTAGGGAGGTGGCTATCCAGAACTGCTGAGATGCTGGGAATCAGACCTGCATTGGCTGGGATGCTAGCTCAGAACTTAGCAATTACTCGATTTAGCGACTATTTTCGGATATAGTTTATCAAAACTCTGTAAAATTTCCTTCTAGAAGATAGAACTGTGTGTATTCTAGTGCAATAGTGAGCTGGCTATTTAGAACTGCTGAGATGCCGGGTATCAGATCAGCATTGGCTGGGATGCTAGCTCAGAACTTAGCAATTACTCGATTTTGAGACAATTTTCGGATATAGTTTATCAAAACTCTGTAAAATTTCCTTCTAGAAGATAGAACTGTCTGTATTCTAGTGCACTAGGGTTCTAGCTATCCAGAACTGCTGAGATGCTGGTTGTAAGACCTGCATTGGCTGGGATGCTAGCTCAGAACTTAGCAATTTCTTGATTTTGCGACTATTTTCGGACATAGTCTATCAAAACTCTGTCAAATTTACGTCTAGAAGATAGAACTGTGTGTATTCTAGTGCACTAGTGAGCTGGCTATTTAGAACTGCTGAGATGCCGGGTATCAGATCAGCATTGGCTGGGATGCTATGCCCAGAACTTAGCAAGTACTCGATTTCGCGACTGTTTTCGGACATTGTCTATCAAAACTCTGTCAAATTTCCTTCTAGAAGATAGAACTGTGTGTATTCTAGTGCACTAGGGTTCTAGCTATCCAAAACTGCTGAAATGCTGGTTGTAAGACCTGCATTGGCTGGGATGCTAATCTATGAACATAGCATTTACTCGATTTTGAGACTATTCTCAGACATAGTCTATCAAAACTCCGTCAAATTTTGTTCTAGAAGAAAGAACTGTGTGTATTCTAGTGCATTAGGGAGGTAGCTATCCAGAACTGCTGAGATGCTGGGAATCAGACCTGCATTGGCTGGGATGCTAGCTCAGAACTTAGCAATTACTCGATTTAGCGACTATTTTCGGATATAGTTTATCAAAACTCTGTAAAATTTCCTTCTAGAAGATAGAACTGTGTGTATTCTAGTGCAATAGGGAGCTGGCTATCCAGAACTGCTGAGATGCTGGGAATCAGACCTGCATTGGCTGGGATGCTAACTCAGAACTTAGCAATTTCTCGATTTTGAGATAATTTTCGGACAGTCTGTCAAAACTCTGCCAATTTTCGTTCTAGAAGACAGAACTCTGTGTATTCTAGTGCAATAGGGAGATGGCTATCCAGAACTGCTGAGATGCTGGGTGTAAGACCTGCATTGGCTGGGATGCTAGCTCAGAACTTAGCAATTTCTCGATTTTGAGTCAATTTTCTGACAGTCTGTCAAAACTCTGCCAATTTTCGTTCTAGAAGACAGAACTGTGTGTATTCTAGTGCAATAGGGAGATGGCTATCCAGAACTGCTGAGATGCTGGGTGTAAGACCTGCATTGGCTGGGATGCTAGCTCACAAACTAAGCAATTTCTCGATTTTGAGACAATTTTTGGACAGTCTGTCAAAACTCTGCCAATTTTCGTTCTAGAAGACAGAACTGTGTGTATTCTAGTGCACTAGTGAGCTGGCTATTTAGAACTGCTGAGATGCCGGGTATCAGATCAGCATTGGCTGGGATGCTAGCTCAGAACTTAGCAATTACTCGATTTTGAGACAATTTTCGGATATAGTTTATCAAAACTCTGTAAAATTTCCTTCTAGAAGATAGAACTGTCTGTATTCTAGTGCACTAGGGTTCTAGCTATCCAGAACTGCTGAGATGCTGGTTGTAAGACCTGCATTGGCTGGGATGCTATGCCCAGAACTTAGCAATTACTCGATTTCGCGACTATTTTCGGATATAGTTTATCAAAACTCTGTAAAATTTCCTTCTAGAAGATAGAACTGTCTGTATTCTAGTGCACTAGGGTTCTAGCTATCCAGAACTGCTGCGATGCTGGGTGTAAGACCTGCATTGGCTGGGATGCTAGCTCAGAACTTAGCAATTTCTCGATTTTGAGTCAATTTTCTGACAGTCTGTCAAAACTCTGCCAATTTTCGTTCTAGAAGACAGAACTGTGTGTATTCTAGTGCAATAGGGAGATGGCTATCCAGAACTGCTGAGATGCTGGGTGTAAGACCTGCATTGGCTGGGATGCTAGCTCACAAACTAAGCAATTTCTCGATTTTGAGACAATTTTTGGACAGTCTGTCAAAACTCTGCCAATTTTCGTTCTAGAAGACAGAACTGTGTGTATTCTAGTGCACTAGTGAGCTGGCTATTTAGAACTGCTGAGATGCCGGGTATCAGATCAGCATTGGCTGGGATGCTAGCTCAGAACTTAGCAATTACTCGATTTTGAGACAATTTTCGGATAGTTTATCAAAACTCTGTAAAATTTCCTTCTAGAAGATAGAACTGTCTGTATTCTAGTGCACTAGGGTTCTAGCTATCCAGAACTGCTGAGATGCTGGTTGTAAGACCTGCATTGGCTGGGATGCTATGCCCAGAACTTAGCAATTACTCGATTTCGCGACTATTTTCGGATATAGTTTATCAAAACTCTGTAAAATTTCCTTCTAGAAGATAGAACTGTCTGTATTCTAGTGCACTAGGGTTCTAGCTATCCAGAACTGCTGAGATGCTGGTTGTAAGACCTGCATTGGCTGGGATGCTATGCCCAGAACTTAGCAATTACTCGATTTCGCGACTATTTTCGGATATAGTTTATCAAAACTCTGTAAAATTTCCTTCTAGAAGATAGAACTGTCTGTATTCTAGTGCACTAGGGTTCTAGCTATCCAGAACTGCTGCGATGCTGGTTGTAAGACCTGCATTGGCTGGGATGCTAGCTCAGAACTTAGCAATTTCTTGATTTTGCGACTATTTTCGGACATAGTCTATCAAAACTCTGTCAAATTTCCGTCTAGAAGATAGAACTGTGTGTATTCTAGTGCACTAGTGAGCTGGCTATTTAGAACTGCTGAGATACCGGGTATCAGATCAGTATTGCCTGGGATGCTATGCCCAGAACTTAGCAATTACTCGATTTCGCGACTGTTTTCGGACATTGTCTAACAAAACTCTGTCAAATTTCCTTCTAGAAGATAGAACTGTGTGTATTCTAGTGCACTGGGGTTCTAGCTATCCAGAACTGCTGAGATGCTGGTTGTAAGACCTGCATTGGCTGGGATGCTAATCTAAGAACATAGCATTTACTCGATTTTGAGACTATTTTCGGACATAGTCTATCAAAACTCCATAAAATTTAGTTTTAGAAGACAGAACTGTGTGGATTCTAGTGCACTAGTGAGCTGGCTATTTAGAACTGCTGAGATGCCGGGTATCAGATCAGCATTGGCTGGGATGCTATGCCCAGAACTTAGCAATTACTCGATTTCGCGACTGTTTTCGGACATTGGCTATCAAAACTCTGTCAAATTTCCTTCTAGAAGATAGAACTGTGTGTATTCTAGTGCACTAGGGTTCTAGCTATCCAGAACTGCTGAGATGCTGGGTGTAAGACCTGCTTTGGCTGGGATGCTAGCTCACAACTAAGCAATTTCTCGATTTTGAGACTATTTTCGGACAGACTATCAAAATTCGGTCAAATTTCGTGATGGAAGATAGAACTGTGTGTATTCTAGTGCACTAGGCAGCTGGCTATCCAGAACTGCTGAGATGCTGTGTATAAGACCTGCATTGGCTGGGATGCTAGCTCAGAACTTAGCAATTTCTCGATTTTGAGACTATTTTCGGACAGCCTATTAAAACTCAGTCAAATTTCGTGATAGAAGATAGAACAGTGTGTATTCTAGTGCAATAGGGAGCTGGCTATCCAAAACTGCTGAGATGCTGTGTATAAGACCTGCATTGGCTGGGATGCTAGCTCAGAACTTAGCAATTACTCGATTTAGCGACTATTTTCGGATATAGTTTATCAAAACTCTGTAAAATTTCCTTCTAGAAGATAGAACTGTGTGTATTCTAGTGCAATAGGGAGCTGGCTATCCAGAACTGCTGAGATGCTGGGTGTAAGACCTGCATTGGCTGGGATGCTAGCTCAGAACTTAGCAATATCTCGATTTTGAGACAATTTTCGGACAGTCTGTCAAAACTCTGCCAATTTTCGTTCTAGAAGACAGAACTGTGTGTATTCTAGTGCACTAGTGAGCTGGCTATTTAGAACTGCTGAGATGCCGGGTATCAGATCAGCATTGGCTGGGATGCTATGCCCAGAACTTAGCAAGTACTCGATTTCGCGACTGTTTTCGGACATTGTCTATCAAAACTCTGTCAAATTTCCTTCTAGAAGATAGAACTGTGTGTATTCTAGTGCACTAGGGTTCTAGCTATCCAAAACTGCTGAAATGCTGGTTGTAAGACCTGCATTGGCTGGGATGCTAATCTATGAACATAGCATTTACTCGATTTTGAGACTATTCTCAGACATAGTCTATCAAAACTCCGTCAAATTTTGTTCTAGAAGAAAGAACTGTGTGTATTCTAGTGCATTAGGGAGGTGGCTATCCAGAACTGCTGAGATGCTGGGAATCAGACCTGCATTGGCTGGGATGCTAGCTCAGAACTTAGCAATTACTCGATTTAGCGACTATTTTCGGATATAGTTTATCAAAACTCTGTAAAATTTCCTTCTAGAAGATAGAACTGTGTGTATTCTAGTGCAATAGGGAGCTGGCTATCCAGAACTGCTGAGATGCTGGGTGTAAGACCTGCATTGGCTGGGATGCTAACTCAGAACTTAGCAATTTCTCGATTTTGAGATAATTTTCGGACAGTCTGTCAAAACTCTGCCAATTTTCGTTCTAGAAGACAGAACTGTGTGTATTCTATTGCAATAGGGAGATGGCTATCCAGAACTGCTGAGATGCTGGGTGTAAGACCTGCATTGGCTGGGATGCTAGCTCAGAACTTAGCAATTTCTCGATTTTGAGTCAATTTTCTGACAGTCTGTCAAAACTCTGCCAATTTTCGTTCTAGAAGACAGAACTGTGTGTATTCTAGTGCAATAGGGAGATGGCTATCCAGAACTGCTGAGATGCTGGGTGTAAGACCTGCATTGGCTGGGATGCTAGCTCACAACTAAGCAATTTCTCGATTTTGAGACAATTTTCGGACAGTCTGTCAAAACTCTGCCAATTTTCGTTCTAGAAGACAGAACTGTGTGTATTCTAGTGCACTAGTGAGCTGGCTATTTAGAACTGCTGAGATGCCGGGTATCAGATCAGCATTGGCTGGGATGCTAGCTCAGAACTTAGCAATTACTCGATTTTGAGACAATTTTCGGATATAGTTTATCAAAACTCTGTAAAATTTCCTTCTAGAAGATAGAACTGTCTGTATTCTAGTGCACTAGGGTTCTAGCTATCCAGAACTGCTGAGATGCTGGTTGTAAGACCTGCATTGGCTGGGATGCTATGCCCAGAACTTAGCAATTACTCGATTTCGCGACTATTTTCGGATATAGTTTATCAAAACTCTGTAAAATTTCCTTCTAGAAGATAGAACTGTCTGTATTCTAGTGCACTAGCGTTCTAGCTATCCAGAACTGCTGAGATGCTGGTTGTAAGACCTGCATTGGCTGGGATGCTAGCTCAGAACTTAGCAATTTCTCGATTTTGAGACTATTTTCGGACAGCCTATTAAAACTCAGTCAAATTTCGTGATAGAAGATAGAACTGTGTGTATTCTAGTGCAATAGGGAGCTGGCTATCCAAAACTGCTGAGATGCTGTGTATAAGACCTGCATTGGCTGGGATGCTAGCTCAGAACTTAGCAATTACTCGATTTAGCGACTATTTTCGGATATAGTTTATCAAAACTCTGTAAAATTTCCTTCTAGAAGATAGAACTGTGTGTATTCTAGTGCAATAGGGAGCTGGCTATCCAGAACTGCTGAGATGCTGGGTGTAAGACCTGCATTGGCTGGGATGCTAGCTCAGAACTTAGCAATATCTCGATTTTGAGACAATTTTCGGACAGTCTGTCAAAACTCTGCCAATTTTCCTTCTAGAAGACAGAACTGTGTGTATTCTAGTGCACTAGTGAGCTGGCTATTTAGAACTGCTGAGATGCCGGGTATCAGATCAGCATTGGCTGGGATGCTAGCTCAGAACTTAGCAATTACTCGATTTTGAGACAATTTTCGGATATAGTTTATCAAAACTCTGTAAAATTTCCTTCTAGAAGATAGAACTGTCTTTATTCTAGTGCACTAAGGTTCTAGCTATCCAGAACTGCTGAGATGCTGGTTGTAAGACCTGCATTGGCTGGGATGCTAGCTCAGAACTTAGCAATTTCTTGATTTTGCGACTATTTTCGGACATAGTCTATCAAAACACTGTCAAATTTCCGTCTAGAAGATAGAACTGTGTGTATTCTAGTGCACTAGTGAGCTGGCTATTTAGAACTGCTGAGATACCAGGTATCAGATCAGTATTGCCTGGGATGCTATGCCCAGAACTTAGCAATTACTCGATTTCGCGACTGTTTTCGGACATTGTCTAACAAAACTCTGTCAAATTTCCTTCTAGAAGATAGAACTGTGTGTATTCTAGTGCACTGGGGTTCTAGCTATCCAGAACTGCTGAGATGCTGGTTGTAAGACCTGCATTGGCTGGGATGCTAATCTAAGAACATAGCATTTACTCGATTTTGAGACTATTTTCGGACATAGTCTATCAAAACTCCATAAAATTTAGTTTTAGAAGACAGAACTGTGTGTATTCTAGTGCACTAGGCAGCTGGCTATCCAGAACTGCTGAGATGCTGTGTATAAGACCTGCATTGGCTGGGATGCTAGCTCAGAACTTAGCAATTTCTCGATTTTGAGACTATTTTCGGACAGCCTATTAAAACTCAGTAAAATTTCGTGATAGAAGATAGAACTGTGTGTATTCTAGTGCAATAGGGAGCTGGCTATCCAAAACTGCTGAGATGCTGTGTATAAGACCTGCATTGGCTGGGATGCTAGCTCAGAACTTAGCAATTACTCGATTTAGCGACTATTTTCGGATATAGTTTATCAAAACTCTGTAAAATTTCCTTCTAGAAGATAGAACTGTGTGTATTCTAGTGCAATAGGGAGCTGGCTATCCAGAACTGCTGAGATGGTGGGTGTAAGACCTGCATTGGTTGGGATGCTAGCTCAGAACTTAGCAATATCTCGATTTTGAGACAATTTTCGGACAGTCTGTCAAAACTCTGCCAATTTTCGTTCTAGAAGACAGAACTGTGTGTATTCTAGTGCACTAGTGAGCTGGCTATTTAGAACTGCTGAGATGCCGGGTATCAGATCAGCATTGGCTGGGATGCTAGCTCAGAACTTAGCAATTACTCGATTTTGAGACAATTTTCGGATATAGTTTATCAAAACTCTGTAAAATTTCCTTCTAGAAGATAGAACTGTCTGTATTCTAGTGCACTAGGGTTCTAGCTATCCAGAACTGCTGAGATGCTGGTTGTAAGACCTGCATTGGCTGGGATGCTAGCTCAGAACTTAGCAATTTCTTGATTTTGCGACTATTTTCGGACATAGTCTATCAAAACTCTGTCAAATTTACGTCTAGAAGATAGAACTGTGTGTATTCTAGTGCACTAGTGAGCTGGCTATTTAGAACTGCTGAGATGCCGGGTATCAGATCAGCATTGGCTGGGATGCTATGCCCAGAACTTAGCAAGTACTCGATTTCGCGACTGTTTTCGGACATTGTCTATCAAAACTCTGTCAAATTTCCTTCTAGAAGATAGAACTGTGTGTATTCTAGTGCACTAGGGTTCTAGCTATCCAAAACTGCTGAAATGCTGGTTGTAAGACCTGCATTGGCTGGGATGCTAATCTATGAACATAGCATTTACTCGATTTTGAGACTATTCTCAGACATAGTCTATCAAAACTCCGTCAAATTTTGTTCTAGAAGAAAGAACTGTGTGTATTCTAGTGCATTAGGGAGGTGGCTATCCAGAACTGCTGAGATGCTGGGAATCAGACCTGCATTGGCTGGGATGCTAGCTCAGAACTTAGCAATTACTCGATTTAGCGACTATTTTCGGATATAGTTTATCAAAACTCTGTAAAATTTCCTTCTAGAAGATAGAACTGTGTGTATTCTAGTGCAATAGTGAGCTGGCTATTTAGAACTGCTGAGATGCCGGGTATCAGATCAGCATTGGCTGGGATGCTAGCTCAGAACTTAGCAATTACTCGATTTTGAGACAATTTTCGGATATAGTTTATCAAAACTCTGTAAAATTTCCTTCTAGAAGATAGAACTGTCTGTATTCTAGTGCACTAGGGTTCTAGCTATCCAGAACTGCTGAGATGCTGGTTGTAAGACCTGCATTGGCTGGGATGCTAGCTCAGAACTTAGCAATTTCTTGATTTTGCGACTATTTTCGGACATAGTCTATCAAAACTCTGTCAAATTTACGTCTAGAAGATAGAACTGTGTGTATTCTAGTGCACTAGTGAGCTGGCTATTTAGAACTGCTGAGATGCCGGGTATCAGATCAGCATTGGCTGGGATGCTATGCCCAGAACTTAGCAAGTACTCGATTTCGCGACTGTTTTCGGACATTGTCTATCAAAACTCTGTCAAATTTCCTTCTAGAAGATAGAACTGTGTGTATTCTAGTGCACTAGGGTTCTAGCTATCCAAAACTGCTGAAATGCTGGTTGTAAGACCTGCATTGGCTGGGATGCTAATCTATGAACATAGCATTTACTCGATTTTGAGACTATTCTCAGACATAGTCTATCAAAACTCCGTCAAATTTTGTTCTAGAAGAAAGAACTGTGTGTATTCTAGTGCATTAGGGAGGTAGCTATCCAGAACTGCTGAGATGCTGGGAATCAGACCTGCATTGGCTGGGATGCTAGCTCAGAACTTAGCAATTACTCGATTTAGCGACTATTTTCGGATATAGTTTATCAAAACTCTGTAAAATTTCCTTCTAGAAGATAGAACTGTGTGTATTCTAGTGCAATAGGGAGCTGGCTATCCAGAACTGCTGAGATGCTGGGAATCAGACCTGCATTGGCTGGGATGCTAACTCAGAACTTAGCAATTTCTCGATTTTGAGATAATTTTCGGACAGTCTGTCAAAACTCTGCCAATTTTCGTTCTAGAAGACAGAACTCTGTGTATTCTAGTGCAATAGGGAGATGGCTATCCAGAACTGCTGAGATGCTGGGTGTAAGACCTGCATTGGCTGGGATGCTAGCTCAGAACTTAGCAATTTCTCGATTTTGAGTCAATTTTCTGACAGTCTGTCAAAACTCTGCCAATTTTCGTTCTAGAAGACAGAACTGTGTGTATTCTAGTGCAATAGGGAGATGGCTATCCAGAACTGCTGAGATGCTGGGTGTAAGACCTGCATTGGCTGGGATGCTAGCTCACAAACTAAGCAATTTCTCGATTTTGAGACAATTTTTGGACAGTCTGTCAAAACTCTGCCAATTTTCGTTCTAGAAGACAGAACTGTGTGTATTCTAGTGCACTAGTGAGCTGGCTATTTAGAACTGCTGAGATGCCGGGTATCAGATCAGCATTGGCTGGGATGCTAGCTCAGAACTTAGCAATTACTCGATTTTGAGACAATTTTCGGATATAGTTTATCAAAACTCTGTAAAATTTCCTTCTAGAAGATAGAACTGTCTGTATTCTAGTGCACTAGGGTTCTAGCTATCCAGAACTGCTGAGATGCTGGTTGTAAGACCTGCATTAGCTGGGATGCTATGCCCAGAACTTAGCAATTACTCGATTTCGCGACTATTTTCGGATATAGTTTATCAAAACTCTGTAAAATTTCCTTCTAGAAGATAGAACTGTCTGTATTCTAGTGCACTAGGGTTCTAGCTATCCAGAACTGCTGCGATGCTGGGTGTAAGACCTGCATTGGCTGGGATGCTAGCTCAGAACTTAGCAATTTCTCGATTTTGAGTCAATTTTCTGACAGTCTGTCAAAACTCTGCCAATTTTCGTTCTAGAAGACAGAACTGTGTGTATTCTAGTGCAATAGGGAGATGGCTATCCAGAACTGCTGAGATGCTGGGTGTAAGACCTGCATTGGCTGGGATGCTAGCTCACAAACTAAGCAATTTCTCGATTTTGAGACAATTTTTGGACAGTCTGTCAAAACTCTGCCAATTTTCGTTCTAGAAGACAGGTATCAGATCAGTATTGCCTGGGATGCTATGCCCAGAACTTAGCAATTACTCGATTTCGCGACTATTTTCGGATATAGTTTATCAAAACTCTGTAAAATTTCCTTCTAGAAGATAGAACTGTCTGTATTCTAGTGCACTAGGGTTCTAGCTATCCAGAACTGCTGCGATGCTGGTTGTAAGACCTGCATTGGCTGGGATGCTAGCTCAGAACTTAGCAATTTCTTGATTTTGCGACTATTTTCGGACATAGTCTATCAAAACTCTGTCAAATTTCCGTCTAGAAGATAGAACTGTGTGTATTCTAGTGCACTAGTGAGCTGGCTATTTAGAACTGCTGAGATACCGGGTATCAGATCAGTATTGCCTGGGATGCTATGCCCAGAACTTAGCAATTACTCGATTTCGCGACTGTTTTCGGACATTGTCTAACAAAACTCTGTCAAATTTCCTTCTAGAAGATAGAACTGTGTGTATTCTAGTGCACTGGGGTTCTAGCTATCCAGAACTGCTGAGATGCTGGTTGTAAGACCTGCATTGGCTGGGATGCTAATCTAAGAACATAGCATTTACTCGATTTTGAGACTATTTTCGGACATAGTCTATCAAAACTCCATAAAATTTAGTTTTAGAAGACAGAACTGTGTGGATTCTAGTGCACTAGTGAGCTGGCTATTTAGAACTGCTGAGATGCCGGGTATCAGATCAGCATTGGCTGGGATGCTATGCCCAGAACTTAGCAATTACTCGATTTCGCGACTGTTTTCGGACATTGGCTATCAAAACTCTGTCAAATTTCCTTCTAGAAGATAGAACTGTGTGTATTCTAGTGCACTAGGGTTCTAGCTATCCAGAACTGCTGAGATGCTGGGTGTAAGACCTGCTTTGGCTGGGATGCTAGCTCACAACTAAGCAATTTCTCGATTTTGAGACTATTTTCGGACAGACTATCAAAATTCGGTCAAATTTCGTGATGGAAGATAGAACTGTGTGTATTCTAGTGCACTAGGCAGCTGGCTATCCAGAACTGCTGAGATGCTGTGTATAAGACCTGCATTGGCTGGGATGCTAGCTCAGAACTTAGCAATTTCTCGATTTTGAGACTATTTTCGGACAGCCTATTAAAACTCAGTCAAATTTCGTGATAGAAGATAGAACAGTGTGTATTCTAGTGCAATAGGGAGCTGGCTATCCAAAACTGCTGAGATGCTGTGTATAAGACCTGCATTGGCTGGGATGCTAGCTCAGAACTTAGCAATTACTCGATTTAGCGACTATTTTCGGATATAGTTTATCAAAACTCTGTAAAATTTCCTTCTAGAAGATAGAACTGTGTGTATTCTAGTGCAATAGGGAGCTGGCTATCCAGAACTGCTGAGATGCTGGGTGTAAGACCTGCATTGGCTGGGATGCTAGCTCAGAACTTAGCAATATCTCGATTTTGAGACAATTTTCGGACAGTCTGTCAAAACTCTGCCAATTTTCGTTCTAGAAGACAGAACTGTGTGTATTCTAGTGCACTAGTGAGCTGGCTATTTAGAACTGCTGAGATGCCGGGTATCAGATCAGCATTGGCTGGGATGCTATGCCCAGAACTTAGCAAGTACTCGATTTCGCGACTGTTTTCGGACATTGTCTATCAAAACTCTGTCAAATTTCCTTCTAGAAGATAGAACTGTGTGTATTCTAGTGCACTAGGGTTCTAGCTATCCAAAACTGCTGAAATGCTGGTTGTAAGACCTGCATTGGCTGGGATGCTAATCTATGAACATAGCATTTACTCGATTTTGAGACTATTCTCAGACATAGTCTATCAAAACTCCGTCAAATTTTGTTCTAGAAGAAAGAACTGTGTGTATTCTAGTGCATTAGGGAGGTGGCTATCCAGAACTGCTGAGATGCTGGGAATCAGACCTGCATTGGCTGGGATGCTAGCTCAGAACTTAGCAATTACTCGATTTAGCGACTATTTTCGGATATAGTTTATCAAAACTCTGTAAAATTTCCTTCTAGAAGATAGAACTGTGTGTATTCTAGTGCAATAGGGAGCTGGCTATCCAGAACTGCTGAGATGCTGGGTGTAAGACCTGCATTGGCTGGGATGCTAACTCAGAACTTAGCAATTTCTCGATTTTGAGATAATTTTCGGACAGTCTGTCAAAACTCTGCCAATTTTCGTTCTAGAAGACAGAACTGTGTGTATTCTATTGCAATAGGGAGATGGCTATCCAGAACTGCTGAGATGCTGGGTGTAAGACCTGCATTGGCTGGGATGCTAGCTCAGAACTTAGCAATTTCTCGATTTTGAGTCAATTTTCTGACAGTCTGTCAAAACTCTGCCAATTTTCGTTCTAGAAGACAGAACTGTGTGTATTCTAGTGCAATAGGGAGATGGCTATCCAGAACTGCTGAGATGCTGTGTATAAGACCTGCATTGGCTGGGATGCTAGCTCAGAACTTAGCAATTACTCGATTTAGCGACTATTTTCGGATATAGTTTATCAAAACTCTGTAAAATTTCCTTCTAGAAGATAGAACTGTGTGTATTCTAGTGCAATAGGGAGCTGGCTATCCAGAACTGCTGAGATGCTGGGTGTAAGACCTGCATTGGCTGGGATGCTAGCTCAGAACTTAGCAATATCTCGATTTTGAGACAATTTTCGGACAGTCTGTCAAAACTCTGCCAATTTCCGTCTAGAAGATAGAACTGTGTGTATTCTAGTGCACTAGTGAGCTGGCTATTTAGAACTGCTGAGATACCGGGTATCAGATCAGTATTGCCTGGGATGCTATGCCCAGAACTTAGCAATTACTCGATTTCGCGACTGTTTTCGGACATTGTCTAACAAAACTCTGTCAAATTTCCTTCTAGAAGATAGAACTGTGTGTATTCTAGTGCACTGGGGTTCTAGCTATCCAGAACTGCTGAGATGCTGGTTGTAAGACCTGCATTGGCTGGGATGCTAATCTAAGAACATAGCATTTACTCGATTTTGAGACTATTTTCGGACATAGTCTATCAAAACTCCATAAAATTTAGTTTTAGAAGACAGAACTGTGTGGATTCTAGTGCACTAGTGAGCTGGCTATTTAGAACTGCTGAGATGCCGGGTATCAGATCAGCATTGGCTGGGATGCTATGCCCAGAACTTAGCAATTACTCGATTTCGCGACTGTTTTCGGACATTGGCTATCAAAACTCTGTCAAATTTCCTTCTAGAAGATAGAACTGTGTGTATTCTAGTGCACTAGGGTTCTAGCTATCCAGAACTGCTGAGATGCTGGGTGTAAGACCTGCTTTGGCTGGGATGCTAGCTCACAACTAAGCAATTTCTCGATTTTGAGACTATTTTCGGACAGACTATCAAAATTCGGTCAAATTTCGTGATGGAAGATAGAACTGTGTGTATTCTAGTGCACTAGGCAGCTGGCTATCCAGAACTGCTGAGATGCTGTGTATAAGACCTGCATTGGCTGGGATGCTAGCTCAGAACTTAGCAATTTCTCGATTTTGAGACTATTTTCGGACAGCCTATTAAAACTCAGTCAAATTTCGTGATAGAAGATAGAACAGTGTGTATTCTAGTGCAATAGGGAGCTGGCTATCCAAAACTGCTGAGATGCTGTGTATAAGACCTGCATTGGCTGGGATGCTAGCTCAGAACTTAGCAATTACTCGATTTAGCGACTATTTTCGGATATAGTTTATCAAAACTCTGTAAAATTTCCTTCTAGAAGATAGAACTGTGTGTATTCTAGTGCAATAGGGAGCTGGCTATCCAGAACTGCTGAGATGCTGGGTGTAAGACCTGCATTGGCTGGGATGCTAGCTCAGAACTTAGCAATATCTCGATTTTGAGACAATTTTCGGACAGTCTGTCAAAACTCTGCCAATTTTCGTTCTAGAAGACAGAACTGTGTGTATTCTAGTGCACTAGTGAGCTGGCTATTTAGAACTGCTGAGATGCCGGGTATCAGATCAGCATTGGCTGGGATGCTATGCCCAGAACTTAGCAAGTACTCGATTTCGCGACTGTTTTCGGACATTGTCTATCAAAACTCTGTCAAATTTCCTTCTAGAAGATAGAACTGTGTGTATTCTAGTGCACTAGGGTTCTAGCTATCCAAAACTGCTGAAATGCTGGTTGTAAGACCTGCATTGGCTGGGATGCTAATCTATGAACATAGCATTTACTCGATTTTGAGACTATTCTCAGACATAGTCTATCAAAACTCCGTCAAATTTTGTTCTAGAAGAAAGAACTGTGTGTATTCTAGTGCATTAGGGAGGTGGCTATCCAGAA
Source organism: Cydia strobilella (assembly GCF_947568885.1). Lineage (NCBI taxonomy): Eukaryota > Metazoa > Arthropoda > Insecta > Lepidoptera > Tortricidae > Cydia > Cydia strobilella. The sequence goes on from NC_086052.1 coordinate 9,511,197, forward strand.
CTGCTGAGATGCTGGGAATCAGACCTGCATTGGCTGGGATGCTAGCTCAGAACTTAGCAATTACTCGATTTAGCGACTATTTTCGGATATAGTTTATCAAAACTCTGTAAAATTTCCTTCTAGAAGATAGAACTGTGTGTATTCTAGTGCAATAGGGAGCTGGCTATCCAGAACTGCTGAGATGCTGGGTGTAAGACCTGCATTGGCTGGGATGCTAACTCAGAACTTAGCAATTTCTCGATTTTGAGATAATTTTCGGACAGTCTGTCAAAACTCTGCCAATTTTCGTTCTAGAAGACAGAACTGTGTGTATTCTATTGCAATAGGGAGATGGCTATCCAGAACTGCTGAGATGCTGGGTGTAAGACCTGCATTGGCTGGGATGCTAGCTCAGAACTTAGCAATTTCTCGATTTTGAGTCAATTTTCTGACAGTCTGTCAAAACTCTGCCAATTTTCGTTCTAGAAGACAGAACTGTGTGTATTCTAGTGCAATAGGGAGATGGCTATCCAGAACTGCTGAGATGCTGGGTGTAAGACCTGCATTGGCTGGGATGCTAGCTCACAACTAAGCAATTTCTCGATTTTGAGACAATTTTCGGACAGTCTGTCAAAACTCTGCCAATTTTCGTTCTAGAAGACAGAACTGTGTGTATTCTAGTGCACTAGTGAGCTGGCTATTTAGAACTGCTGAGATGCCGGGTATCAGATCAGCATTGGCTGGGATGCTAGCTCAGAACTTAGCAATTACTCGATTTTGAGACAATTTTCGGATATAGTTTATCAAAACTCTGTAAAATTTCCTTCTAGAAGATAGAACTGTCTGTATTCTAGTGCACTAGGGTTCTAGCTATCCAGAACTGCTGAGATGCTGGTTGTAAGACCTGCATTGGCTGGGATGCTATGCCCAGAACTTAGCAATTACTCGATTTCGCGACTATTTTCGGATATAGTTTATCAAAACTCTGTAAAATTTCCTTCTAGAAGATAGAACTGTCTGTATTCTAGTGCACTAGGGTTCTAGCTATCCAGAACTGCTGAGATGCTGGTTGTAAGACCTGCATTGGCTGGGATGCTAGCTCAGAACTTAGCAATTTCTTGATTTTGCGACTATTTTCGGGCATAGTCTATCAAAACTCTGTCAAATTTACGTCTAGAAGATAGAACTGTGTGTATTCTAGTGCACTAGTGAGCTGGCTATTTATAACTGCTGAGATGCCGGGTATCAGATCAGCATTGGCTGGGATGCTATGCCCAGAACTTAGCAAGTACTCGATTTCGCGACTGTTTTCGGACATTGTCTATCAAAACTCTGTCAAATTTCCTTCTAGAAGATAGAACTGTGTGTATTCTAGTGCACTAGGGTTCTAGCTATCCAAAACTGCTGAAATGCTGGTTGTAAGACCTGCATTGGCTGGGATGCTAATCTATGAACATAGCATTTACTCGATTTTGAGACTATTCTCAGACATAGTCTATCAAAACTCCGTCAAATTTTGTTCTAGAAGAAAGAACTGTGAGTATTCTAGTGCATTAGGGAGGTGGCTATCCAGAACTGCTGAGACGCTGGGAATCAGACCTGCATTGGCTGGGATGCTAGCTCAGAACTTAGCAATTACTCGATTTAGCGACTATTTTCGGATATAGTTTATCAAAACTCTGTAAAATTTCCTTCTAGAAGATAGAACTGTGTGTATTCTAGTGCAATAGGGAGCTGGCTATCCAGAACTGCTGTGATGCTGGGTGTAAGACCTGCATTGGCTGGGATGCTAACTCAGAACTTAGCAATTTCTCGATTTTGAGATAATTTTCGGACAGTCTGTCAAAACTCTGCCAATTTTCGTTCTAGAAGACAGAACTCTGTGTATTCTAGTGCAATAGGGAGATGGCTATCCAGAACTGCTGAGATGCTGGGTGTAAGACCTGCATTGGCTGGGATGCTAGCTCAGAACTTAGCAATTTCTCGATTTTGAGACTATTTTCGGACAGTCTATTAAAACTCAGTCAAATTTCGTGATAGAAGATAGAACTGTGTGTATTCTAGTGCAACAGGGAGCTGGCTATCCAAAACTGCTGAGATGCTGTGTATAAGACCTGCATTGGCTGGGATGCTAGCTCAGAACTTAGCAATTACTCGATTTAGCGACTATTTTCGGATATAGTTTATCAAAACTCTGTAAAATTTCCTTCTAGAAGATAGAACTGTGTGTATTCTAGTGCAATAGGGAGCTGGCTATCCAGAACTGCTGAGATGCTGGGTGTAAGACCTGCATTGGCTGGGATGCTAGCTCAGAACTTAGCAATTTCTCGATTTTGAGATAATTTTCGGACAGTCTGTCAAAACTCTGCCAATTTTCGTTCTAGAAGACAGAACTGTGTGTATTCTAGTGCAATAGGGAGATGGCTATCCAGAACTGCTGAGATGCTGGGTGTAAGACCTGCATTGGCTGGGATGCTAGCTCACAACTAAGCAATTTCTCGATTTTGAGACAATTTTCGGATATAGTTTATCAAAACTCTGTAAAATTTCCTTCTAGAAGATAGAACTGTGTGTATTCTAGTGCAATAGGGAGCTGGCTATCCAGAACTGCTGAGATGCTGGGTGTAAGACCTGCATTGGCTGGGATGCTAGCTCAGAACTTAGCAATTTCTCGATTTTGAGATAATTTTCGGACAGTCTGTCAAAACTCTGCCAATTTTCGTTCTAGAAGACAGAACTGTGTGTATTCTAGTGCACTAGTGAGCTGGCTATTTAGAACTGCTGAGATGCCGGGTATCAGATCAGCATTGGCTGGGATGCTAGCTCAGAACTTAGCAATTACTCGATTTTGAGACAATTTTCGGATATAGTTTATCAAAACTCTGTAAAATTTCCTTCTAGAAGATAGAACTGTCTGTATTCTAGTGCACTAGGGTTCTAGCTATCCAGAACTGCTGAGATTCTGGTTGTAAGACCTGCATTGGCTGGGATGCTGGCTCAGAACTTAGCAATTTCTTGATTTTGCAACTATTTTCGGACATAGTCTACCAAAACTCTGTCAAATTTACGTCTAGAAGATAGAACTGTGTGTATTCTAGTGCACTAGTGAGCTGGCTATTTAGAACTGCTGAGATGCCGGGTATCAGATCAGCATTGGCTGGGATGCTATGCCCAGAACTTAGCAAGTACTCGATTTCGCGACTGTTTTCGGACATTGTCTATCAAAACTCTGTCAAATTTCCTTCTAGAAGATAGAATTGTGTGTATTCTAGTGCATTAGGGTTCTAGCTATCCAAAACTGCTGAAATGCTGGTTGTAAGACCTGCATTGGCTGGGATGCTAATCTATGAACATAGCATTTACTCGATTTTGAGACTATTCTCAGACATAGTCTATCAAAACTCCGTCAAATTTTGTTCTAGAATATAGAACTGTGTGTATTCTAGTGCATTAGTGAGGTGGCTATCCAGAACTGCTGAGATGCTGGTTGTAAGACCTGCATTGGCTGGGATGCTAATCTAAGAACATAGCATTTACTCGATTTTGAGACTATTTTCGGACATAGTCTATCAAAACTTCATAAAATTTTGTTCTAGAAGATAGAACTGTGTGTATTCTAGTGCATTAGTGAGGTGGCTATCCAGAACTGCTGAGATGCCGGGTATCAGACCTGCATTGGCTGGGATGCCAGCTCAGAACTTAGCAATTTCTCGATTTTGAGACTATTTTCGGATAGCCTATCAAAACTCGGTCAAATTTCGTGATAGAAGATAGAACTGTGTGTATTCTAGTGCAATAGGGAGCTGGCTATCCAAAACTGCTGAGATGCTGTGTATAAGACCTGCATTGGCTGGGATGCTAGCTCAGAACTTAGCAATTACTCGATTTAGCGACTATTTTCGGATATAGTTTATCAAAACTCTGTAAAATTTCCTTCTAGAAGATAGAACTGTGTGTATTCTAGTGCAATAGGGAGCTGGCTATCCAGAACTGCTGAGATGCTGGGTGTAAGACCTGCATTGGCTGGGATGCTAATCTATGAACATAGCATTTACTCGATTTTGAGACTATTCTCAGACATAGTCTATCAAAACTCCGTCAAATTTTGTTCTAGAAGAAAGAACTGTGAGTATTCTAGTGCATTAGGGAGGTGGCTATCCAGAACTGCTGAGACGCTGGGAATCAGACCTGCATTGGCTGGGATGCTAGCTCAGAACTTAGCAATTACTCGATTTAGCGACTATTTTCGGATATAGTTTATCAAAACTCTGTAAAATTTCCTTCTAGAAGATAGAACTGTGTGTATTCTAGTGCAATAGGGAGCTGGCTATCCAGAACTGCTGTGATGCTGGGTGTAAGACCTGCATTGGCTGGGATGCTAACTCAGAACTTAGCAATTTCTCGATTTTGAGATAATTTTCGGACAGTCTGTCAAAACTCTGCCAATTTTCGTTCTAGAAGACAGAACTCTGTGTATTCTAGTGCAATAGGGAGATGGCTATCCAGAACTGCTGAGATGCCGGGTATCAGACCTGCATTGGCTGGGATGCCAGCTCAGAACTTAGCAATTTCTCGATTTTGAGACTATTTTCGGATAGCCTATCAAAACTCGGTCAAATTTCGTGATAGAAGATAGAACTGTGTGTATTCTAGTGCAATAGGGAGCTGGCTATCCAAAACTGCTGAGATGCTGTGTATAAGACCTGCATTGGCTGGGATGCTAGCTCAGAACTTAGCAATTACTCGATTTAGCGACTATTTTCGGATATAGTTTATCAAAACTCTGTAAAATTTCCTTCTAGAAGATAGAACTGTGTGTATTCTAGTGCAATAGGGAGCTGGCTATCCAGAACTGCTGAGATGCTGGGTGTAAGACCTGCATTGGCTGGGATGCTAGCTCAGAACTTAGCAATTTCTCGATTTTGAGATAATTTTCGGACAGTCTGTCAAAACTCTGCCAATTTTCGTTCTAGAAGACAGAACTGTATGTATTCTAGTGCAATAGGGAGATGGCTATCCAGAACTGCTGAGATGCTGGGTGTAAGACCTGCATTGGCTGGGATGCTAGCTCACAACTAAGCAATTTCTCGATTTTGAGACAATTTTCGGATATAGTTTATCAAAACTCTGTAAAATTTCCTTCTAGAAGATAGAACTGTGTGTATTCTAGTGCAATAGGGAGCTGGCTATCCAGAACTGCTGAGATGCTGGGTGTAAGACCTGCATTGGCTGGGATGCTAGCTCAGAACTTAGCAATTTCTCGATTTTGAGATAATTTTCGGACAGTCTGTCAAAACTCTGCCAATTTTCGTTCTAGAAGACAGAACTGTGTGTATTCTAGTGCACTAGTGAGCTGGCTATTTAGAACTGCTGAGATGCCGGGTATCAGATCAGCATTGGCTGGGATGCTAGCTCAGAACTTAGCAATTACTCGATTTTGAGACAATTTTTCGGATATAGTTTATCAAAACTCTGTAAAATTTCCTTCTAGAAGATAGAACTGTCTGTATTCTAGTGCACTAGGGTTCTAGCTATCCAGAACTGCTGAGATTCTGGTTGTAAGACCTGCATTGGCTGGGATGCTGGCTCAGAACTTAGCAATTTCTTGATTTTGCAACTATTTTCGGACATAGTCTACCAAAACTCTGTCAAATTTACGTCTAGAAGATAGAACTGTGTGTATTCTAGTGCACTAGTGAGCTGGCTATTTAGAACTGCTGAGATGCCGGGTATCAGATCAGCATTGGCTGGGATGCTATGCCCAGAACTTAGCAAGTACTCGATTTCGCGACTGTTTTCGGACATTGTCTATCAAAACTCTGTCAAATTTCCTTCTAGAAGATAGAATTGTGTGTATTCTAGTGCATTAGGGTTCTAGCTATCCAAAACTGCTGAAATGCTGGTTGTAAGACCTGCATTGGCTGGGATGCTAATCTATGAACATAGCATTTACTCGATTTTGAGACTATTCTCAGACATAGTCTATCAAAACTCCGTCAAATTTTGTTCTAGAAGATAGAACTGTGTGTATTCTAGTGCATTAGTGATTTGGCTATCCAGAACTGCTGAGATGCTGGTTGTAAGACCTGCATTGGCTGGGATGCTAATCTATGAACATAGCATTTACTCGATTTTGAGACTATTCTCAGACATAGTCTATCAAAACTCTGTCAAATTTACGTCTAGAAGATAGAACTGTGTGTATTCTAGTGCACTAGTGAGCTGGCTATTTAGAACTGCTGAGATGCCGGGTATCAGATCAGCATTGGCTGGGATGCTATGCCCAGAACTTAGCAAGTACTCGATTTCGCGACTGTTTTCGGACATTGTCTATCAAAACTCTGTCAAATTTCCTTCTAGAAGATAGAATTGTGTGTATTCTAGTGCATTAGGGTTCTAGCTATCCAAAACTGCTGAAATGCTGGTTGTAAGACCTGCATTGGCTGGGATGCTAATCTATGAACATAGCATTTACTCGATTTTGAGACTATTCTCAGACATAGTCTATCAAAACTCCGTCAAATTTTGTTCTAGAAGATAGAACTGTGTGTATTCTAGTGCATTAGTGAGGTGGCTATCCAGAACTGCTGAGATGCTGGTTGTAAGACCTGCATTGGCTGGGATGCTAATCTAAGAACATAGCATTTACTCGATTTTGAGACTATTTTCGGACATAGTCTATCAAAACTTCATAAAATTTTGTTCTAGAAGATAGAACTGTGTGTATTCTAGTGCATTAGTGAGGTGGCTATCCAGAACTGCTGAGATGCCGGGTATCAGACCTGCATTGGCTGGGATGCCAGCTCAGAACTTAGCAATTTCTCGATTTTGAGACTATTTTCGGATAGCCTATCAAAACTCGGTCAAATTTTGTGATAGAAGATAGAACTGTGTGTTTTCTAGTGCACTAGGGAGCTGGCTATCCAGAACTGCTGAGATGCTGTGTATAAGACCTGCATTGGCTGGAATGCTAGCTCAGAACTTAGCAATTACTCGATTTAGCGACTATTTTCGGATATAGTTTATCAAAACTCTGTAAAATTTCCTTCTAGAAGATAGAACTGTGTGTATTCTAGTGCAATAGGGAGCTGGCTATCCAGAACTGCTGAGATGCTGGGAGTAAGACCTGCAGTGGATGGGATGCTAGCTCAGAACTTAGCACTTTCTCGATTTTGAGTCAATTTTCTGACAGTCTGTCAAAACTCTGCCAATTTTCGTTCTAGAAGACAGAACTGTGTGTATTCTAGTGCAATAGGGAGATGGCTATCCAGAACTGCTGAGATGCTGGGTGTAAGACCTGCATTTGCTGGGATGCTAGCTCACAACTAAGCAATTTCTCGATTTTGAGACAATTTTCGGACAGTCTGTCAAAACTCTGCCAATTTTCGTTCTAGAAGACAGAACTGTGTGTATTCTAGTGCACTAGTGAGCTGGCTATTTAGAACTGCTGAGATGCCGGGTATCAGATCAGCATTGGCTGGGATGCTAGCTCAGAACTTAGCAATTACTCGATTTTGAGACAATTTTCGGATATAGTTTATCAAAACTCTGTAAAATTTCCTTCTAGAAGATAGAACTGTCTGTATTCTAGTGCACTAGGATTCTAGCTATCCAGAACTGCTGAGATGCTGGTTGTAAGACTGCATTGGCTGGGATGCTAGCTCAGAACTTAGCAATTTCTTGATTTTGCGACTATTTTCGGACATAGTCTATCAAAACTCTGTCAAATTTACGTCTAGAAGATAGAACTGTGTGTATTCTAGTGCACTAGTGAGCTGGCTATTTAGAACTGCTGAGATGCCGGGTATCAGATCAGCATTGGCTTGGATGCTATGCCCAGAACTTAGCAAGTACTCGATTTCGCGACTGTTTTCGGACATTGTCTATCAAAACTCTGTCAAATTTCCTTCTAGAAGATAGAACTGTGTGTATTCTAGTGCACTAGGGTTCTAGCTATCCAAAACTGCTGAAATGCTGGTTGTAAGACCTGCATTGGCTGGGATGCTAATCTATGAACATAGCATTTACTCGATTTTGAGACTATTCTCAGACATAGTCTATCAAAACTCCATCATATTTTGTTCTAGAAGAAAGAACTGTGTGTATTCTAGTGCATTAGTGAGGTGGCTATCCAGAACTGCTGAGATGCTGGGAATCAGACCTGCATTGGCTGGGATGCTAGCTCAGAACTTAGCAATTACTCGATTTAGCGACTATTTTCGGATATAGTTTATCAAAACTCTGTAAAATTTCCTTCTAGAAGATAGAACTGTGTGTATTCTAGTGCAATAGGGAGCTGGCTATCCAGAACTGCTGAGATGCTGGGTGTAAGACTTGCATTGGCTGGGATGATAGCTCAGAATTTAGCAATTACTCGATTTTGCGTCTATTTTCAGACATAGTCTATCAAAACTGTCAAATTTCCTTCTAGAAGATAGAACTGTGTGTATTCTAGTACACTAGGGAGCTGGCTACCCAGAACTGCTGAGATGCTGTATGTCAGACCTGTATTGGCTGAGATGCTAGCTCAGAACTTAGCAATTTCTCTAATGCGAGACTATTTTCGGACATAGTCTTTCAAAACTCTGCCAGATTTCGTTCTAGAAGACAGAACTGTGTGTATTCTAGTGCACTAGAGACCTGACTAACGAGAACTGCTGAGATGCTGGGTACCAGACCGGGATTGGCTGGGATGCTAATCTAAGAACATAGCATTTACTCGATTTTGTGACTATTTTCGGACATAATCTATCAAAACTCTATCAAATTTCGTTCTAGAAGATAGAACTGTGTGTATTCTAGTGCACTAGTGAGCTGGCTATCCAGAACTGCTGAGATGCCTGGTATCAGATCTGCATTGGCTGAGATGCTATGCCCAGAACTTAGCAATTACTCGATTTCGCGACTATTTTCGGATATAGTTTATCATAACTCTGTAAAATTTCCTTCTAGAAGATACAACTGTGTGTATTCTAGTGCACTAGGCATCTGGCTATCCGGAACTGCTGAGATGCTAGCTGTCAAATTTGGGATTTTAGCTCAAACTTAGCTTTAATCAGAATATACCTACAATTGCTTTTGATGTTCGTGTCCCATACATATATGGAAAAAATTTTTTTTACAGTTTTGACTAGAACTCATTATATATCGTCTAGAAATGTTAGTATCTTACGTTTGAATGCTATTTTGAGGCTGTGGAGTGGATAACGGCTGGGATGCTGGAGTGTCAAAATGTGAAGTTAGCATCTCATTTTCAAATTTCATTTTTTTCGCGAAAATGAGCAGAACTATGAAAAAAAACCACCTAGAACTGTAGAACTATTAGGGATGCTACTAGAACTCTTAAAAAAGATTGAGATGCTAGCACTTGATATGCTAGGTTCACAGACACCATTTCCTGCTACCCAAAGGTTGTCTGGAAGAGATCGCTTTTTAGCGATAAAACCGCCTGTTGTTACCTGGTTCTATTTTTTCTTTAAATATTTCTTTGTAGTTTTACATGTATGTAAAATGTATAATTTTGGTGCAATAAAGAATATTTACTTACTTACTTACTTCTTATTTTCTTTTAAAGCCTGGCAACCCTTATTAGTGACCGGATTTTTGCAGGCAACCCTATACCATTGTATTCGCAATAAAATAACCATTATTTTGATATATAATTCAAGCGTCAGACAGATCGGTGCAATTATCGATTTTAACTCACCCGTTTAGACACGGCAACCTTATAATAGTGACCGGAAAAACATAGGCAACCTAATTTATTCATGTTGTACAAGTTGTATACTTTCCATTGGAACTTATTTCGTTCGTCAGACAAATCGGTGAAATTTGAAGAAAAAAAATATATTTTCAAAAACTTATTAAAAATAGCCTTGACCACATTTCTTTAGGCAACCCTATTTATTTATGTTCAGGAACATATTTTCTTTCATAAAATATAAGTTTCATCCGTCAGACGTATGGGTGAAGGTTCATATATAAAGTATCTCCTACTATTACGGTGAAACATAAAGGAGGCTCACATGCAAAAGTGATCGGACGGCATTTAGAATCAAATGGTTAATTAAGAAATAGACTAATTTTACTTAGCAGATATGTCTGTAGGCCGAGCACATGATTGGCGCGACAGTATCTTGCCGCGAGATAGACTACCCGTCTTTTACTAACTGTATGAATTAAAGAGGGACGGGTAGTCTATGTCGCGGCGAGATACTCTCGCGCCAATCATGTGCTAGCCCGGCAGCTAGAGATATTACAGAAGGTAATTTAAAGGCCGCGAAATCGAATCTGGCCCGAAGCGGTGAACTATTCAATTTTTTCTTTAATATAAAAAAAAGGAATAGATTATAGGATTGTAATTATAGGTATGTACTTACGTATTGGCTAGGCACAGAGTCGATGGGTATGTGCGTGGGATGCGCGGGGTGCGCGGCGTGGTGCGGCGGGTGCGCGGGCGGCAGCAGCGCGGCGTAGGGCGCCAGCCAGGTGGCGGGCGTGGCGTGGTGGTGGTGGTGCAGCTGGTGGGGATGGAAGGCCGCCACCCCGTACACGCTGCCGCCGCGGTACACCCCGCACTCCCCGCCTGCGCCCGCGCTCACGTTGCCCGCGTACACACCGCCGACCCCCATCGCCTGTAAGTACTACGTGATCAATGTTTTGGTAATCCACGGTAGTAGCAGGAGCATTAGGCTTCTTTGCAACAATGTAGATACTTTTAAAAGATGTGAAGGTGCCCTTTGCTTTTCAATTAAAATTTAGTTATAACCGGCTCACCGTATGAATGCACTGATAAGCGATAGGTAAATAAGCGTTATCAACTAAATCTGAAACTGAGACTCATAAGAAAATTCCACTTGCGAATCCTAGCAGGGACGTCATGTGACGTAAAAATATATTCGATGAAGGATTATCCCTATAGGTACATTATAAAGTATTAAATGTTCAAAGGGAGAGTGTGGTAGCTGTAGAGTATGCAGCGCACGCTGCTGGTTTCATATCGACCCCCTGAGGTTTTGTCTAGTACCTGAGTGAGGGAGTCGTTGTTGTCCCGCCACGCGCGGCCGTTGTTGCCGTCTTGCTTGTTGTAGAGCGCCTTCTTCTTGTTGCCGCCATCTGCAAACTTCACCAGAAGCGGCTCCTTAGCTCCGGGGATCGGGTTCCCGTTGAACATCTGGAAACATGGCAGTATATTGTTACAGTTGGTACTAATAAACCTTGGACAAGTCGCAGCGGTGGAACATTTAATTTAAAATATGAAAATAGTCATTTAATAGCTTAAGCGTAAGTTATTGATCAGACATACTTAGAAATAATTGGCCAGACAGAAATTTTGGGGTAGGTAGTTCCCTTTTTATTAAAGTATATTCCCGTTCTTCAACTTCCAACAATGTTACCTCCAATTATCTTCCCTACATGGTTTTTTTAAATGTCCGAGTGACCTATCAATAGGCCAAATTAAAAGTAATTGGTTGGTTATTATATTGATCTAAGTGTAAAGTATTTACCTGTATGATCTGCTCGCACTTCTCTCTAGACTCCATGCGTGCGAAGCCGACACCTTTGCTGTGTCCATGCGTGTCGCGCAGGATCCTGGTGGACACCACCTGCCCGAACTTGGCCAGCAGCTGATCCACGTCGTTCTCCTTGAAGTGCGGCGGCAGGTTCGCCATGTACAGGTTGGTGGGGTCTTGCTCTTGTTGCTGTTAACGGAAGCCCCGAAGGGAATGTGAACAACCTGACCGTTGAAGAGGAAATTACGCCTGTACACACGGAATTCTAGAGGTTGCGGTGAAGATTTATTTTAGTTTTGAGACACGGATTTAACGACGAGGTACACCGGGCACGAAAAATTCCGCTTGTATGTAACTAACTATTGATCGCACGCGCACACGGGTATCTTTATTGACTGCATGCGACAGCAGTAGGTACCTATCAATTAATGTAGCAGACTTGTAGATAGTTCAGTGATAACACATATTAATCTATGACCAAAACAAGCATGCAACGATTTTAATAGCACACGCAGTGCAAGTGTTATTTTAAACGTCAAACTTCTATGAAATTATGACGTACCTATAAATAACACTTGCAATCAATTGCTATCAAAATCGATGCAGACTTGTCTTGGTCTGACTCTACGAAACTTTTCGTGCTCGGTGGCCGCACTTTACTGAGTATGTGTGTCGTTACGGATTTCGACGTTATACAGATATTGAATCGCCGAGGCGATGGTCGAGAGTTGCTCGTCTATTGAGTAATGTTACCGATGCGGGCTCAATCTAGACCGTATCCGGTGTGAATTCGATGTGAAAAGGCCTTTTCAAAGCGCGATTCCAATTAGGAAAGTAGCTCTTTTGAAGCAGGTCAGATAGAATTTGCTCTGGGTTTTGCGAATCCGTAAATGTTTATTCGGATGTAAATTTCATGACCCCATAATTCCTTATGAGTAATTTTATACATCGGCTTTATAGGCAGGTTGTAAGGTGCCGTGTTGAAGGTGTTAAAATGTAGTATATCCTCCGGTGTTATAGCTTAGAGACTTTATTTAATCGCTTCACTTTTGTAATTGAAAACGCGCAAGTAGATTATTTTATGGGCTTTACGTTTGAGAGTTTAATGTGATAGTAAATCGTAATTCATTATGAGTTCCTTTACGGCACCGGAGTGTTTCAAAGTGATCGAATTACAGTCAGCGGCAATGCGAATTGGAATCTACTTTCTAAATATGTATGTAGTTGTGTTATTGTTATGTAAAGACATGAACGCCTTCCATATTTGTACAGAAAGGCATGTAATGGCGCTGACCGCATACGAACATGATACAAACAACTGTACATCGAGTGGACTGTACCGCACGATACTGATACTCTAAGCATTGATCGCATGTAGTCACAGTGAGGGGAAGGTTGTTCCAAGTATGTTAAAGTTAGCTTGAAGCCCGCATAGATTATCTAGACACTGAAGCCAGCGTTGACGTAAATCAGCAGATAGATCTAATATGCTATAGGAATACGTAGTCGAGATGGGCGTTAGACATCAGCAAGAGATTATGAAGCTAGTTAATTTGCATACACATATTATTGCTAGTTACATATTGTAAGCATAGGATACCCAGAGCCCAGTAGCGACATACTATTGTTAATTTTAACGCTGAAGCATACGACGTACAGAATCGAAACAATGTTTAAAATAGATTAAGAAAGCGTTAAATTGGCGTCGAAATGGCGTACCTCTGGAGGGATAAGGTAAATACTCACAACACATTAGTGTTACATGGGTCTGTTCGAAAACGCTGACTGAAACTACACTGGTCCCAGTGCCACTGGCGGATGAATGATAGCCCCGCACAAGGGTGACACATTCCAATTTACGCGCACAGTTATCTAAACACAGGGCCTACTTCATCTAGACAGTTTAACGATCTATTTAATCAAAAAGACATAGGCATTATCTTGACTTTTACAGTTACATACATTATTTACCTTGGTCAACAAGGGTAGGATGCTGCTGCTAATATGCATTTCAAATCTAGATTTTACAATAGACAAAGAACACGACTTTACTTTAAAATGGTATCAGCATTTGAAATAGACAAGGGGGTAAGTACTCACTAAAGCTATAAATAAGGGTAGACGGATCGAAGGGTTGGACCAATGCTGTAGTCTTAGGTTTGATTAGTCAGGATGCGGGAACACAGATTAAATAATACTACAAGCGATACGCCACTCTTAAGCAGGAACGGGATCATTTATTAATGTCGTCATTCATTAGGTACCATAATTGGTACTGGTGTACCGAGACAAACCTTACTTGGTGTACCGAGACAAACCTTACTGGTTTAACGGTACTTTTGTAATTAAGTTGTATATTATGTGTATTTATCTGAATAAATAAAAATAATAAAATTCTACTTATATTTTTATTGTCTTCGTATTCTATCAGTTGGAAGTACAATAAAAAACGTTTATTATGTACAATATCAAGAGCAAATATTTTGCATACCGCGCTAATCAATGATGGCAGGTCGCGAATGACCGCGGCAATAATAATTCGGGAACGTGACTTAGTGTCGTATCCTCTATAGAATTAAACAACCTGTGAAGGGAGGGCGGAGAGAGACGGCAAACGCTGATGAGAGAAGGTACAGTCGAACGGAGCAGAAAGAAGGATGAGACAGCGGAGTAGGAGCAGGCGGTTAGTCATAATAGTATTACTTGCATGCACAACGTACACGGTTCAGTCTACGCAGGAACCAGATACCCACTTTAGCCATCTGGGCCTGAACACCTTTGGCTTGTAATCCTTTTACAGCTGCCTCCGCTGACGCGATTGTCTCAAAATCTACAAAACCGTAACCTGTGGAAACAAAAGTGAAATTTTTCTATAGTAAATGGCCTGCGCTCAAAACTTATCAACATTATTTTGACAGTGAATCATGCGTGGTTATCATAGATATGTAAGGTATTAAATATATGAAATATGCAACCTATGATTATGTAACTAATAACATTAATTGCCTACTCGTAAGTAGCGGAATGAAAATGCAATTGTCAAATCGAGGTGAGAGTAAAACATCTTGTGCGTTGAACGTAATCTGTATCCATCTGTGCTTTGTGCATTATAGAATAAAGATGATGAACTACAAATAAAATAACACGTATGTGAAATAAACATATCATAGTATGAGAACAATATAAATATGAATCAAATTGAAACTAGTGTTCGTGCATATATTGGAAAAAAGTCTCACCATAGATGGCTTAGGTTAATGAGGGTATATGGTATTCTAGAAAATAATATTATATTAAATAATTCAATCATGAATAGTTCTCTTGATGCACAATCTATTAATTTTAATATAGAAAGATATAATTTATATACATACGTGAAATAACTATGCACAGACTTTTACGATAGGTATACGTACAATAATTCATAGACTATGATAGTGTAAGAAAAGACGTACGGAATGAATGTTGTTTACCTTTACATTTATTCGTATTTTTATCCAATATTGCTTTAGTCGAGATTATGTTACCATACCTGAAAAGAAAGTCAACATTTAGGGATTTTAGGGTTCGTTTAAGTAACAAAATTAATAATCAAAAAATCCCTCGTTGAAAAGAAATATTAATTATTGCAGAGGGGCGGATGCCGACGCTAATCCAGAATTAGTGAAGCTTTAAATTTTAAAATACGGCGTAGGTAAGCAATCCAACATGACTGGTACCTACAGGAAAATATCAAATTACGAGATGTGAATGACAAATTGTGAAATTAACTAGGTATGTGTTTATTTCGGATTTTTGTTGATTTTTAGAAAATTTACATTTATAATAATTCGTTGCGACTGTTAGCATAGTAGCTGCTGTTACCTAACCATTTTGGTTCCGCGGCCGTCTCCCTGCCACTGCGGGGTTGCGACCTGCATCCCAGCCATAATTGTGTTTTTGTTTTGTTTTAGGACTAGGATATATTTTATATAATATTATGTATGCTAGTTTTAAGGTATTTATCTATGGGCCAATAGTTGACTGAAAATAATAGTTATTTGTGCAACAAGACAGGAAAGTTGGTTTTTCTTGCGAGTGTTTATTTTGAGTCCCGAGAAAGCGAAAGATTCTAATGATTCTATAATCTAAAAACATGAGCGTAGCGAGGGACCAAAAACACGAGATGTAAAATAACTTTGCTCTCGTGTTGCACATATAATTTTTCACCTCAGTAGTGAGAACATATTAAAGGTTAAAATGTATTTCGAATTACACAGAATAATACAGAGTAACAAAAAATAGTTATTTGTTATACAAGGGTGCAAAGTTGTATTTTACCCGCGAGTGTAGAATTGAAACACGAGCAAGCGAAAGGATTCTATAGGTGAACCACTAGCGAAGCGAGTGGTTCTAAAATAGAATCCTGAGCGTAGCGAGTGTTTCAACACACGAGAAGTAAAATACATTTGCGCCCGTGTGTAACACAAAACTTTTCACCTCACTATAGCGAGGAAAGTGCAACATCCACAGGCGTTAGATCATCTTCATCACTGGAATCACTCATTTCTTTACGATATTATAACAGAAAACTCTGGAAGTTGTGTATTTTTACGCGAGTCGGTAAGAAAAGGTTTTAAGTAAAAAAATTCTTGACAATGTTGACATTTCTGATGTATGAAATGTCAACGATGCGTTTTGAAATTGCATCGACAACTTGTGCGTTCAGAATTATATTTATCATCATTATAAAATAAAAAAACAAACGTTTCTTATGGAATTTTAAGGTTTATGACTTAAAATCATTAAATAAAGCTAAATTTGGTATTTTTTATTAGATTCTCAAACCATTTATTTAATGATAATTAATATCGAACGAACCATTATCATGAGCGTTTTACGTTTTGTTATCTGTCAAGCTACTTAAACACGATCCATCCAAGTTCAAATTACTTTCCCCACTAGTGGATAAAACGCGTTTTTCCCCGCTTGTATTGAAGGATAAACGACAACTTTCCGAGCTAGTGAGGGGAAAAAGAATTTGTAATAGAAGTATGAAGTGGCAGTTCATGGCCTTCACTAAATTAAAAAGCTACTTTGTTCCACTCCCTGGAGTGAGGAAATTCGCACTTTCCTCACTCCAGGGAGTGACGAAAGTAGGCTTGTTCGAGCTGCTGAGGTGTTTTTTTTTAATTTCATTTCATTTAACGGCCGCCCGCCGAGCCCGTGTTGAAGAACGACAATAACTATCACTAAATAACTTGTCCATGGTATGATGCTTACATCTGGCACATTTGGACTAGGTCCTTATCGGTGGTGTTCTGGCTGAGGCCGCGTATGTACAGGTTAGTGCGGCTGAGCTGGTCGCCGGCGGCGCCGGTGGTGGAGGCCGAGGAGGCCGGCGGCGGCGGCGCCGTGCTCAGGCTGGTGGAGCGCGTGCCGCCCGCCGAGCCCGTGTTGGAGGAGGACGAGGACGCCGTGTTGGCCGGCGACGCCGCCGTCGGCACCCGCGCGCCCGTCGCGCACCCGCCGCCTATCGACGCACCCGTGTACTGGAACAAACAGATTTTATGTTTAGTTTGTGGTGTCAAACTGTAGTTTTCATAAAGCCTCGGGGCTTTCCTTAAGGCATAAGACTGAAATGGATGTCATATAGTAAAAAAAGCCGGCGTTTCGGTGACCGAGGCCTAGGGTGGTGGAACAGAAAACATAGTGATTTTGATACTATCTTATTAAAATTATGTTATCTACAAAATGTTTGCTGCTAATTAGACCAGTATGGGGACTATACGCCCATAAATCGTTCCATTTATCCCATAAAAGGATGTTTAATATTGTTGTTGTATAATGTTGTTGTCCATTAGTGGAAAGTAAAAACATAATCCGAAACTAAACCCAGCATTAAAAACGCCCCCATACATACTGATAAAGAGTTTATGACGTCATCAATTATCTAATCATGTGCTATACCCCGTTTTTTTTTAAGATTAGAAATTTTATAACCACACTTTTGTGGTGTGGTGTGTTGCAGTGGTAGTTTTTTCCTCTAAAATTAAATCTGAGTAACTATGCACTGAATTAGAGTATCGTTTACATATTTATTAGATATAATAGGAACCCGAGCATTTCCGAAGAAACAGGTTAATTATCACTACTTTTGAGGTTAGCAAATTCTAATCTTTAAAAACACGGTGTATACACCGAACTACCACGTAACCTATACCTATTTTTAGTTTTGCTCATTTTCATATAAATTTAATTTAAGTAAAAACTATGTAAAATACCGAATTAAATGTAGTTAATTCGAAGAACCTGCTGCCTTCGTCATTTCATCAACCTGTCATCCACATCAGCGTAAATCCTGGCCATCAAGCCCCTACGTATGTCTATACGCGCAGACATAAATTTTGGTCTGAGCAAATTTTATACTGAGCAAATTTTACTATGGAACCAACCCCGAAATCGCGAAAAAAATTTTGACTGTTTCATACATTTTGGCTGGTCCATTTTCTATGGGAGGGTACATTTTATTTTCATGGCCCCTTTATGAATTCCATTCATAATGTGTCCATGCAATTTCGCAGCTCTCTGTACGTGTAACTTTTATTTTAAATGGCATAATAATTTTCGTATAATAGTAGATTGTACATATTGAATAAATACGGTAAAATAACCTAAAATATTAGATACGAGTATTAGATTTCACTCACAATCGAAGTGAAAAGCAGTGTTAAATGTCCATTTTTGCCTCGGATAAAAATGGCTCGCTTTATGCCCTTGTTCTTGTTGTGTTTGTTGTTGTTGTTGTTTTTGTTATACACTGTTTTCACTTCGATTGTGAGTAAAATATACATACAAAAATATCTAATATTTTAGTTTAAGTATTTCACCGTATTTATTCAAGACTAAGAAAATTGTCGCCGGGGGTGCGCCGGCAGGGCTCGCAGTTTGTATGGCAGATTTTAAACTTTATTGCTAAGTCAATAAGGGTCGTAATAGATGATTTTACTTTATGCTCTTAAACATAATAAGCAACTTTATGTCGTCTATGCTCGACTTAAAGTCAAACTTTATGAGCAAGAGAAGTGAAAATTAAATTTCGCACAATATTAAAGCTGGACAGTAAATAATCTGTTTCTACTGCATTTCATAATCGCTTAGGTACATAAATTATAGTCCGGGTTTTTTTACTATGAAGCCCAGGAAATAGTAATATGGCATGCTCATTTGATTCTTGTATAGAAAATGTATGGCTTAATACTTGATACTACTTTATAAGTAAAAAAAAAAACAGACTATAGGTAACCACTCTTATGAAAACATTTTCTGTAAAAGGGATCTTAATTTTCGCCTGTAACCATGCCTGTTTCTTTCAAACCAAATACCAACCACTGTTATTTCAGGCCTGTATCCTGGATATGTTTACTTAGGTACATGTTTTTTCTATAAATCAACCCCTCTTTTCGATTCGATCCTCCGCCTATTACTGAAGTTTTCACTCATCATATTACTTCAACAACTTTTATCAAGCAAAGAACCCTCCAAGTTTTGTAAAAGTCCACTTCAAGCACCTTCAAGTTTCCTATGACTTTTCTCTAGGTAAACAAACTCATATGTAGCCGGAACGACTATCCCTAACAGGAATAAGTGTTAATAATGTCCTCATCTCGACTCGAGTCGCGGAACGATCCGGACGAGGCGATTTCATTGAAAATAACTGCTCTCTCCGAGACGTGTTAAGACGTGGCCTATTAGTTATTCAGCCGCGGTAATGAATAGGGTGGAGTAATGAGCGAATGCCGATTCCGAGCACGCACCCTTAATCGACTCGCATGCTGTCGTGCGAGTCGTACGATCTAGACTCGGCCCGGCAAGGAAACTCCACTCAGCATCTTGATAAAAACATTAAAAACACATTCTTGGGCGAATTTTTATGTCAATTTAATGGGGTTTAAGAATATATTGTGACAAAGAACAGAAAAACAAACTATACAGATCACTAGAACACTATTTTACACTTCGGTTCATGTTATGCATGTTTGTCTAATTTGTTTTACGGCTGACGGTAATTAAATAAGTCAAAATATCGCGGTCAACTCCTGCTAGCTATGTAATTATTTTAATTGGTTCTCCTGTTACAAGTCACATAGGTACTTATACAAATATGACATTATCCTGTGGTACAGTTATGTAGATTAAATAAAGGGTGTCGCGTTTCTTTACCCAGGGTATAATTGTATTTTAATATATGTATTTATGTATACGCTTATTTTACCCGTGTGGTAGTTTTACATAAGTCGCACGTGTATATAAATTTTATTGGAATTATATTATCTTTATTATCTGTTAACAAATTAACAAACTAGTTCCCTGTATAATACAATTAAGACCGCTTAGTTGAGCATCGACACGTATTTAAACCATAAAGTCGTACGTTTATCTACTTGTGCCTTAATTAAACCCGTTATCAAGTGATAGTAAGCTCAGGTAGCGGAGGAAATTCGCAACGTGTGCCTTCGCGTTAGCTGTGTTTTGGTATATGTGTAGTGATGTTATTTACATTTAGTTAACATATTAAAGCCATAAATTGCGTGGCGTTGACACGACAACTCGCTCCGTTTTAGGCGCAACGTTACGTTCGGTAACGATAAAACTAGTGAGTAAATTAAACTACAAGTTAATTACTATAATTTGTGGAATGCCGTAAAATTTAACAGGTTGTTGCATTCGTTTGGAATCATTTGAGTTTCCAGTTTATTCAGTTTAGTATTTTTCTTGTTAAGTAGCACTTCTTCTCTCTTTTTATTTAGGTATCAATAATAATTTGTTTAAGAAAACAATACTCCCAAGAAAATGCTCTAAACCACTTATTCTGACACTAGCTATTCATTCTTTTCTATGAAGATGTTCGAGGAATCCACTGGAGAATTCTTACTAAGTCGATATTTACTTTTCTGTCTAGCACTGACTTCTAAGAACGTCTGCCTTAAGCTTGAAATATAAATAGGTTTAGTCGGAAGCAAGAAAATAGGATAACGGAAACGTTCCGTCCGTATTAAAAATCGATTTCAAAATTTCGTGCAAGGCTGTTGTTTGCTTCAAAATTGAACTTTTATGAATAATCAATGAAATAAATGTCTTACAAAGGAAAAATAGATAAATAATAATAATATTTCGTGTATACCTACCTAATGAAGATTTTTACTGTGACTGTGTTCATTTAAGTTTCCTTCTAACAAAATTATCCCGTTTCCATCTTAAGTTACAAAACATTAATACGATTTTCCTACTTATTAGATTGATAAGATATTCATGTAAGCGGCTCAACCTTGTTAGCAGAACGCGGTATTTTAGCGAATTCGCTTCGTAAACCGATTGGTATCCTGTAGAGTGGAGTCCGCAGGCAATTGTGCCAATTTGTGTAAACTGCCGCAATTTCGTGTTAACGTCGCTAATGCCGTGCCGCAGAAAGGACTCGCTGTTGACTGGACAGAATAAATATAGCTGTGGATTTACAGAATAACCTACGAACATGTGGGTAAAAAATGGAACATGGACAAAATTACGAAAGAATTTTAGTCAAAGTACCTAGTTTATAGTTTTGATTTAGGTATGTACTCAATCGGAACCTAATTTTATTGATAATTTACTTGTGTTAAATAATTCATCAGTGGGCGTGGTGAAATGATAACTAATATAAGTAGTTTGTCAAAGGACTGTCTCATTTCAAACATAGACAGAGAGAATCATACTATCTTTGTCTTACACTAGTACTAGCACCCAAAAGAAAAGGATGAGTATAGTTTTTTTGTTCTTATTTACTGACAATTTGGTTTGACTAACTATAGTTATGAAAAGTTCATAAACTTTTAAAATCTGTGTTAGTTTAATAGTGGAAGCCGTATTTACAAGCCCAATTTCAAAGAAAAACCGCAAATCGATGTACACCATTTGGCACACGCATACTAGAGGTCAAAACACAATTTTTGACCCGCAGTTCTTAAAAAAAATCCCTTAGGAGGGGAGTGCTGACTTGCTGAGTCATTTTTATTTCTTGTTTGGGGAAACCAATTATTTTTTGTATAATATACCACAAATGATACGTAATATCCTCATACATATCTAAGCCCAAGAAATCAATTTTGAAAATAAATTCATTTAGTTTTTTTTTTCAAAATATTGAAAAATATCAACCATCGTATACATCTGGAAGGGCCCAAACTTGGTATGTTTTGAAAATTATTTTTGTTTTAATTTAAAAAATAATGGCTGAAATGTAATGATGTGGAATATTTCTAGAATCGTCTCAAAAAGCCTTTTCATATGATACCACACACGATATGTTTCTAAAACAAAATTTTTACCCATACAAAAAAATACTCAGCACTGGGGTCAAAAAATGTATTTTCCCCTCACTAGCTCGGAAAGTTGTCTTTTATCCTTCAAAACAAGCGGGGAAAAACTCGTTTTATCCACTAGTGGGGAAAGTAATTTGACCTTGGATGGAGCGTGTTTAAGTAGCTTGACAGATAACAAAACGTAAAACGCTCATGATAATGGTTCGTTCGATATTAATTATCATTGAACAAATGGTTTGAGAATCTAATAAAAAATACCAAATTTAGCTTTATTTAATGATTTTAAGTCATACACCTTAAAATTCCATAAGAAACGTTGTTTTTTTTATAATGATGTTAAATATAATTCTGAACGCACAAGTTGAGTTGAGTCGATGCAATTTTAAAACGCATCGTTGACATTTCATACGTCAGAAATGTCAACATTGTCAACAAATTTTTTACTTAAAAACTTTTCACACCGACGCGTAAAAATACACAACTTCAGAGTTTTCTGTTATAATATCGTAAAAAAATTAGTGATTCCAGTGATGAAGATGGTCTAATGCCTGTGGATGTTGCACTTTCCTCGCTATAGTGAGGTGAAAAGTTTTGTGTTACACACGGGTGCAAATGTATTTTACTTCTCGTGTTGAAACACTCGCGGGTAAAATACAACTTTGCACCCTTGTATAACAAATAACTATTAACCTCTAGTATGCGTGTGCCAAACGGCTAAACTGTACATCGATTTGCGGTTTTTACGCGTACAGCTTACTTATCTATACTATACCTAAATTACACATAAAATACTATCTACGTTTTAAATACACAATCAGCTGTAAGTATACAATTTTGAAGGGACCCTAAAAAGCGCGCTTTGAGCATGAAAACAACGTAAAAACAGAAAAAAAATAAAACACGCTCAATATACATTTAAAAAATGCTGTGGCAATTTTAAGATGATTGCAACAAGCATTTTTATTATAATTGCATTGTCCTTTGAAACTTTTCATAGCCAGTTAACCTGAGCTTTATTAGAGAATATCCGGCGCTAGTAATATTAAAAGCACGTAGAGCGCCATAAAAACGAGTCCTTTCTTTCTGTTACTTTGTTGTCCAGATAACATTGTAAAATGTAATTGACGCACTCCGGCCGCGAAGCCTCTCGTTATAACAAGTATGAAGTGGCTGTAAAAGTGTGAAATGTGTGATTATTGCCTTTAAGCTCTACATGGGACGGGTTCACATTATGTCGGTCACATTGACTTAATTAACTTTTAGTATTAAAACTATTAAATGTACGTACGTTTGAGTTTGGAACATACCTACTGGAACGTAAAGATCTTATACCTATAGGTGAACGGATATGTATACATGTAATACATATTTAAATAATGAACTGTATTTCGTACACCAATTTTCAATTAGCGGACTTAATGCCAATTGGTATTCCCAACCACTTCGACCAGTCAACCTTTCTTACTTGGCTGCACCCGCTTACTCTCTTTGGTAAACACTGCTTAATTGGCACCGGTTATCTTTGAAACATAAGTTATTCCGCTTTCATCGCAAGTGAAGAACCTGGGGCTAACATTCGACAGTGGGCTCACATGGGAACCTCAGGTGTCCGACGTTAGTCGTAGAGTAATTAACACGTTAAGGCGGTTCCCTGAGCCAGAAGGCGAAAAATCTCTTTATATGATCATGTTTTTCTAAGAGGCGTTGATATTCGTAGACGCGGAAAAAATATGTGTAGTTCTTGACTATATTATCTTTAATAACATAGCTTCCGATACACGAATTATGACACTTCGCTCGATACAATTAATTCTCAAAGTCTAACTCGGACTTTTAATCAAACTTTACTCGGTTATTTATTATGTGGTACTATAAACAAAAAAAGAAGAAAAAACAATCTTAACTTAAATAGTAATTTCATAGCTTTCGAATTTCGATATTGTACGGTAACGTTTTTAAAATAAATAAAAATCGACAAAATTCGAATAAAATTGACACTTGGCGCGCATGATCTTTCCCGTTCTTTCTTGCGAAATGTGACAGTGACAGCGGCAAACCGATGGAACGGAGCACTCTATCGTCATAAACATTTTCTCCCGGTCAGCACAAAAACTCTTCTCGTCCAAGCTCTTTTTCTGCCTATCCTTAATTATGCTGATGTTTGTTACACTAATCTCACTCAAGATTTTATAAATAAATTTGACCGGCTACTTAATAGCTGCTTTCGGTTCGTGTTCGGACTTACCTAACCTACCTAAGTGTACATAAGTATGACCATATCTCCTCTTTCCGTGGAAAACTTAATTGGCTCCCTATACGAAAACGTAGGTCCCTTCGTATTCTGTGTACTCTCTATCTTGTTTGACCCGTCCGCCCCAGATTATCTCCGTTCGAAATTTAAATTTGTTACTCCACGTCCAGGCACAGATCTTCGCTCTTCCCGTAGCCTTAAGCTCATTGTCCCCCAACATCGAACGGGTATCATGTCCAATTCTTTCACTGTCTAGGAAATCAGACTGGAACGTTCTTCCACTCTCTATCAGACAACCGCAGCCGGATCAAATTAACATTCAAGCGCATGTTGCGCAAATATTTCCTTGACACTCTTCTTCGTCAACTTAATGATTCACACTAGGTAAATAAATATGTACCTATGTTTATTTCTATTAAGTAGGTAAGTTTATCAATATAGTTTATATTCATATATATACTATTCATTCTTGGTTACAAATTCATTTAATTTAAAAGACATTGCTTCTACTTAATCTTTCTGGTTTAACCCATTGATTGACAGGTAGAGAATGCCTTAATATTGAATTTATAATACATCCCGACGTTTCGAACTCTTTACAGCGTTCGTGGTCAACGGGTGACTGAGGAAAAATTACAAAGTGCAAAAATACCCACATACTAAAATAATGAACAATCATAGACTACAAACTTTAAGGCTGGTTGTACATGCAAAATCGGTTCATAAGGCTAGTTATACACTATAATTATTTTTCAAGTAAAGATATATATATATACGCGATAAAATAAAATAAAATCAAGACTTACTCAATTGTAAGTGATCTGCAAACAGTGATACAAAGTTCTTGTTTTGTAGCCTAAATCCACGAATTAACGCCCCTGGCGTTTAAAATCGTACGGACCGACATGGCATGAATGAAACCGTTTATTATCGACCTGCAACCGGCAATAACACAAAGTAGCCGGCTGTGAAGTACGTGTCCGTTTAAATGGAATACTCTCCGTCCTTGGTCCTATAATTAAATACGACAGACGGCCGCGGTCCCGCGGGACCAGTGTCGGATTTAAGTTTTGTTACGCAGAGAATTACCACTCGGTTTGGTTAACGGAAACTCCGCAGTGTAACCGAGATTTATCGTCAGATAGTTTCGAATATCGTAGCCATACACAAGTTTGGAAAGTCCTGACAAAATTTTGTGTTTAAGAATCAAATTTCTATCATTTTCAAACCAAGTTCGTTAACCCTCACTGTCGTTCACTTTGGTGTCAATATTAATAACATAAGCGTCTCTCCGTCTGCCACCGGCTAAGAAAGTTTGAGTTATTGTATCGTGCAATTACTTACAGGTGCAAATAAGGAACACATCAGGTACATTCGCGATACGGCGTTTTTATAGAAAACCAAATTTAAATCTCAGCCATATGTCAACAAAGAAAACAAATATTCTAAAAACCATCCCTAAAAAATCCTACGTTTATTTAACAATCAATCCCATAGAGTATGTATAGTAGGTACGTACGTAACACTTACAGAAAAACAGCATTTCGTCCCTCGCGTAAATTTTCCAAAATACTAGGAAAAATCTAGACGCCTGGTTACTCCGAGTTACTTCGTTTACGATCTTTCGACCCATTCCTTTTAAGAGGTGGTTCGCACTTTGTCGTAACACATTTTGTTGCCTGCTTCATTCCGGACACGGAACTGTCAATCCGATGAGACATTGTTTCCGAAATGATTGTGTTTGCATTCCGAAATGATTGTGTTTGCATTGTAGATAGTGGCATTTGTGCGGAGTAATAACGGAGGACCACGTGTGCCTTGGCGCAGACATTTGTGTTATTTGCAAGTAAAATGGGGGTCCCAATCAGTCTGGCTTAGTTCGACAGGTGTCGGGGGCGGGAGCGAGCTTCTTGACGACTAATCATCACGTCGCAAACACGCTCAAACTTTTGACAAATAACCTATATTTTGCATACTTAGTACGCTCCGCGTTGTATGTTCGCGGGTAATTTAAATTCTGACGTTTTTCTCCGTCGTCCCTGTGGGTTTGGGCATACCTAAATATTATGCGTCGACATTTTTACGGTGGTTTTTAATTTGTGTAACTAAAATCACTGAAGGTACGTTTAACTTTTCTAAGAAAACGGTTGTGTAGGTACCTACAATTATTAATTTGAGTGAAATTAATATTTAATTAGAATAATTACGTTTTGCTAATATTGTTGATATATGTAGAAAATATATAGGATAGGGGTGGGGATGTTACTGTGATACTGTCATAGTAAATTTAAATTTACTGCCATCTATCGACACATGATTAAAACTAAAAATTAAATTGTATAAAAATACCAGAAAAAATATATATACGAGTATATGGATAAATTATTTGTACTTATTATTGCTGATGTGTGTTAAAAATGTTAAATAACAAAACGAAACCGTAAACGCCATCTAGCCGAGAATAGGCGAAAGGTGTAGGCGTCATCTGTCCGAGAATAAATTTTTCTTGATTTTCGAGGCACGTTTTTCCTTAGACTGTATTCGTCTTATATGGAGTTACTCGTATAGTATGAATTTTCTGGAATGATTTTTAGGGCTCAGACCCTAATCCGTTAAACAAAAGCCTTTGTTGCTTTTATGGAGAGGCGCCTTAGTTGCGTGCAGAGCGCGTGCCAAAGCAACCATGTCGTTAAAAAGCAACTATTGTGATAGTATTAAGGGTTTCTTTTTATGATATAGGAGGCAAACGAGCAGACGGATCACCTGATGTAATAGGTTCAAAATGTAACAGCTCATTCCGAGATAACGAGTTCGGGTAATGAGTGACGATCGTTGCCTGTGTGTGGCCTCAGAATACAGAGCTGCTACATAAATATGAACCATATAAATAGGACGGTAAAATTTCTTTAAACAACTCGTTCGTTTGTTTAAACGAGTTTGTTGCCGTTCAGTCAGCAGCGGTAGCATTGGTAACCGCTGAACAAAAGAAACAAAGGCTTTTGTTTAACAGATTAGGGTGTGAGGCGTAAAAATCATTTGAGAAAATTCTTTGACATAACTAAGCCACCTTTGGATGGAGGCAGCACACGACTAGTCGTGGTAGAGATCCCTCGTCCAGCTAAATCATAATAATGTTACAAACGGAGTCCCTTAACAAAATAGTTAATCGGTTGAAATTGTATACTTTCATGCGATTAACCATTTTTATACAATTTGTACATACAAGTTGGATTAACAGAAATATCTTCGGGAAGGTTACTCGAGATAAATGGATTTTTATTCGTATCAGAGGAGGTACGATTGCAAAGGGAAATGCAAACATCGCACCGGGCAAGTCCACTTGACAAAAAATATAAAATGTAAATTCTGAAAGGTCGCTACCGCTAGAAATAGACGTCAAAGCGATTCGGTGAATTATTTGAATACTGCTTGTTTCGTACTGTCAACAGCGCAGGTGATGCCTAATTTAAATGTTAAGAGAACGTTTGTGTTCGTCGTGAATTTAATAACTTGATATTTACTTTTAACCTTTTGACCGCCAAAGACGGTAAATCACGTCGTCGACATTTTGTGCCACTCACGCCGCCGACGTCATTTGCCGTCCAAACTTAATTTATCAAAGACTCTTTAATAAATAACTATATTTCTTTGTTTGTATTTGCATTATTTTATTTTGCCCTTCTACTTTATTGTATAACTTTATTACAATTCAACTATGAATAGAAGGTTAAAAAAAAACAACATTATGTTATAATACGACTTACCCAGTAAATAGCATAGCTAGCCACGCCAAAAACGGCACTTGACGTCGCCTAGTGATGTGACCGAGTCATGGAGGAATAATATTATTATATGAAAGTAACAATCTCCTAATAGAAATCGTTTCGCGCAGTTCCGACAAACACGCTAGCGCCATCAATAATAGATATGGCTTAATCCCATACATTTTGTAATAGGAGTTGTTTTTGCTAAAATAACTGCTATTTGTGCTGTTACGGTACTTGTTTTCGTGCTTAATTTAAACAACTTGGTTTGAAAGACGGTACTGACCTTTTGTGATAATGTAACCCCTTATGCATTTATTTTATTGTAACGATACTGCAGTTTGCTAATTAGTAGGTAATAATAATCGACAACGGGTTTGCACATCTCTGAGTAACGCGCGCTTATCAGTGTTCCGTGCGCCCATGACGGCACTTCACGTCCGATGCCTGACGTCACCACCAAGTAGTGATGTGGCATTATTGAGAGATTTGAGTGGAAGTTACAAGTACATTTTGATATTTAAATACGTTATTTAAAGGTTTTTAGTAGAGCTAAAAGCCAGAATTATCTAATATTATATTGTAAAACACCTGTGTAGTGGTTCTTCTAATCTAAGTATGTCAAAAACGAAATCAGTGAAAATATCGATATCCTGTTTTGTAATCACTATTGTTCTCTAAGGTTTTATTTTGCTTCATTGCGGTGTCACGTCGAATTACGTCAATGCTTGGCGTTCAAAAGGTTAAATAATGATATTTAACTGATCTCTTAGATTGCTTTCCTTGCTTACAAACGGAATTTTAATAATGTTTTACAGGAAAATAAGGCAATATAGGTAACTAGAATAGGGTATATTGTTTATATACGAGATTTGATACAGTTAACAAGCGGATACACAACCGCTCATTGTGTCATCTATAACATAAATATCTAATTATTTAAAATTTACGATTCGCCGATGACATTTTCGTCATGTCACCACAACTAAAAGTGAGCGACAATTGAAATTACAACAAGCAATTTAATCACTTCGAATTCGAACTAAACCAGTTTACTTTAAAGTGTTTCCAAATCGTATCCATTCTCATTTCCTCCTCGTAAAAGAGCCTACTGATTTTCAGTACGTGCCCGTTCTACGTTATTACCGCACACATACGTACGTACATCGATGACGTCACGCGCCCCCGCCCCCGCGGCGCAACAGTTGGTCGCGGCTCGATAGCGTAGCGCGTGCGTGAATGCCACGTCACATGGTGCCCACCATGCTGCCCGCTTCATTCCCACTTTTTAAGCCGTTTCATATTATGGTACTTCTGATCATTCGGGAAAGTTATGTTAACAATAACTTTGGGTTATGTAGTCGACGTTGTAAGCGATAGGTATAGTATATATTACTTTGATAGAATAACCGCTAAAATTAAGTAACTTTTGAATAACGTGAATCAATGAAAAGCTAGCACCTTATGCCAATAACAATAATGTGTACCTGTATAAACCGACCCATTCACTAACAATAGGGTATGTGTATTATGTTATTACTCATACCGTCAATCCGAAAGCGTACCACTTCAAACGTATCTATTGAAAATAAATTCATATCGCTGCAAAACTATGCGCAAACTGTAAAAAAAAACGGGCACGCGTTAGAGCAACAGCTGCGCGCGGTTGTAACATTTCCAATTTAATTAACTATAGACAGTTTGCAGATGAAATTCCGGTTTTAGGGAACCACTTTGTAATAACATTCATTCAAAATCCATCTGCTATTCTCGCTAAAGCTCGCGGAATGAAACATAAATCCATTCAATCTATTAAAATTGAGCGCTCCATTTGTTTTATCGTCGTTTCAATCAGCGGATTCATCTGCAGTTACTATGTCTGTTTCGATGTATAATATACAAATATTTAGGTTCAATATTTGCAAAACTAGATAGGGCTTACTGTTATTAGTTTTCACTATTGAAATACTTACATCATGATATCTATCTATTGTGGAGAAATCAGTCGCAAACTGCACAGCTTTTTTGACAGGTGTTGCTTTTTGATGGCAAACTTGTGAAATGGCAGCCAAATAGCCAAATATGTCATAGGTCCACTTCAACGTTGTCGTTTATTACATGACGAATAGTAGAACAATCAGATTTAACCAAGCCAGTTCTCAAAAAATGGCAACAATGTCATGATACTCATTATAACCAAAAAAAAAATTATGGGCTACTTCTCCGTTTCTCTTCCGTTACGATATACCTAGTATTGACAGTTTCTGTTTGACCACATCACTAAAATGCAGGCGTATAATATCGCTTTGATAGCACAAATAGGAAATCCCATTTAAACATTAACAGAATTAACGGAAATAATTAGATTGATACGAAATAATGGGAGGAGAATTCGGGAGCTCGCTCCTAATGGAATAGCAGAAATAATTAACTTAAGTCCGCACCTATCGCTCT
The DNA here is from genome assembly GCF_947568885.1 of Cydia strobilella. Lineage (NCBI taxonomy): Eukaryota > Metazoa > Arthropoda > Insecta > Lepidoptera > Tortricidae > Cydia > Cydia strobilella. Next base: position 9,541,495 of record NC_086052.1, read on the forward strand.
ATTTCTTATTGCGCAATGTTAATTGTTGCTTTGGACCTATTGTTAAACTTTGCGAGGGCGAATAAGGCCTCCGTAATTATATTAAATCATAGCCCCCGAGGAGAGATGATACAGAAGGTTTGAAAACTCAACTCAGGGTAAAAACTCGTTTTTAATTCTAATATGAACAAATCCATGATTTTAAACATAATTTGTGAGTAACAAAGTTTATATTTGGTCAGAGGTCGTTAATCTACGAAAGTGTTTAAAAGAGATTAATAGGGGTCATCAATTTCTCGCTCGCGGCGTATTTAGAAGAAGGAAAAACATCGGTATTTAAGGGCGACAAAACAAATTGTCAGCGACAAAATTCGGGCACCCTCTGTTGGCTCTGTTTTCGCCTCGTAAAATGGAGGCTCCACTCGGACACGACGTACAGCTTTGGGTCAAGCGTTTCCAAAAAAATCCTTGACCAGTGCACGGGCGTATTTAAATATCGGTAACGACCCGGCCCGCGTCACTCCCGGATTAACATAATTCAACAAAAAAAAACACCCATGCACCCTTACGGCAAAAAAACAAAAACCGATTTTTATCTGTGCGTGATGGAGCCGAATCGCGGTCCACAATATTGGGCAAGTTTTGTTATCGAAATTACGTTAGAATTCTTGTCGTGCATACGGTTACGGTACGGGTGACTTGAAGAAACGTTACTCACTTTTCTGAGGCTATTACTTTATTAAGTTTAACACATGTTTTGGCCATTGTACCTACTAGTAGCAATAAAATAAAACAACAACTCAAAAAGTGAAGAAGCATTGATTAAACGACAAACGAGTTCCCTGGATTAAGATCAAATGCGACGGTGCACACTATACCCGGAAAGTAAGCATTATCTCTTCACAAAACATAAGCCGAAGCATGTATCGTCGCGTCACCGAGGGGCTAGGGTCCTTCACCTTCCGCCAGAGCCGAAATAAATCTAATTCTTCGGATGACAGATATCAGCAAGCCTTGTTTATTTATACTTTCACCCTGAACTATTCGGGGGTCTTGCACATGTGCCGCGGCAACCACTCATTCAACCAAAATAAACTACGTTCTAAGTCAATAAGCTTCGTAAGACGGAAAGCTCATAATACTCGTAAACATTCCGCAAACCCGACGGAATTTTTAAGCAACAATGAATATTTGATTGACCATGATCGTGAATAAAATGAAACATTTTGCTGCAAATATTAGGGGCCGCCGTAATGACTCCGCCCGACATTGAGAAAGGATCTCAAAGAAAACGACCAGAGAGAAAACTCCTGATATAAATGTGGTAATTTCATCTACAAAAATTTTCCTCGTAACGCATACATTTAAATACATCAGCATAATCTTTAAATGTAATGTGAGTGTAGATTCAGGCTTAAAGCCTGTAATACAGCCTAGGGTGCTATAGTAACTGCCATGCCATTACCGTATTTGCGATGTTGATAATTTGCACTTGTTGTGGCAAAAATGGGATTTTTTGTGGACCTACTATATTATTTTCATACTATTTGACCTCTGTCAACCATGTAAATAATACGTGTCATAGCCATCATCTTACTATTCAGTAAATTCATACTTTTTACTTTCCCACTACGAAGTTACTCAAGTTTTACAAGGGTTAAGTTATGTAGCAATAATGCACAAAGTTAGATACCACTATCACACTGTTTTTCCCCTTTATTAAAGCTAATGTGCTCATTGTAGGCTTTTATAGGTAAGTAAAGATTAATTTCATGGGTCGTCCCGTACAAGGGATAAAGTAGCACTTAACAAACAAAAAATTGTTAGTCCCTTTTTACCAAAAAAGCGAGGTCTATTTAAGACTCGCCGCGAGAAGGGCGCGGCGAATCTAACAAGCTCCAGAATTGTGACAGGGCCGACAGCTGACATATTCTCGTCATTAATCAAGCCGGCGGGAGACGGCATATTTTGATTTGTGTTTTGTCGAAACTGCCGAACCCCGCTGCCGAGAACACGTGCCACCCTACATATCATATGACGTTTTTGTAACACATTTTTTTCACCAAATTAGTATTTAAATCTATGTAGATTACGGATCGCTCAAAGAGTTCGCAAGCGCCTAATTTGCACGTCAGTCAAATTTCTCCGCAAAATTAATGTCAGAAAATTGTGACATACTTATACAAAGGACTATAATAGGTATAGATACGAAGGTTGGTACTCGAATCTCACCAGCTTGCCTTAATTTTCAGAAAATAAAAGCTAAGTTAGCTTCAGCTTACCTAGTAGTTAATAGTTTTGACGCACCGCTACTGGTAAGTACGTTACGTTTTATCCCTATCAAGGAAGAAGATCGGGAATGTATACAATTAAACCGTAGGCTTGTTTATTTACTAAAACCGAAGGGCTGTGACGCGCGCTCGTCCCACAACCCTCAACTGTAGTTTACTGAGTAAACATTATATTAATGAAAGCTATAACATGGTAATAAAGATGCTATTACTTTGCTGCTTTCATAAAGCTCGTCACAGACGGAGTGATAATATACCGACAGATATCTTAGAGTATAGCTAAGCACCACACACGACAACCAAAATATATATCGCTCTCCGTCTAGCACCTACATTACGAGAAAGACGAAATATCCCAAAATATATCGTAATATACCGAGCCATAACATCTTAAGGTATCTTAAGATGCCTTGCTATAATATATCGTAAGATACCAAAATATATAATATAGCTTCGTGTGTGAACTCTGTCAAAAAAAGCACGTAAAAGATATCGTATTCGTCGGTATCGGTATATTATCGCTCTGTCTGTGACGGGCCTAATACACTTTGCTTTTATTGAAAATAAACTGTTTAAGTATAACAACAGTATAATGTCTCGGCGTCGTATTTTTAATCTTGATACCTAGCAGGTTGTCATTATTTGTTGTGAAGACTTGTTTGTGTTCCTCAAGCATTTATTATATTTACTTGTTATTGTGTTGTGTTGTGGTGGCGATAATAGGGCAGATATACACTATACGAGCATTCAGCAAACAGTCACTGTGGATATGCCATACATATATGCATACAGAAATGTTTACAAATTAAAAACGTTTTGTGGTAGGTACCTTGCGTGCTTCTTGCGTGAAAATAATAATGAAAAAAAAGGAGTCATTTTTCTTAAGAAAAAAAAAGTAACGCTAATACATTTCCATGGACTTTTTATAAATATTGTATTATAATAAGCTATTTAAGTACCACTTAATAGTATGTCTGTTATTGTTCGTGTGCGAAGTGTTACACAGTTGCAAAAGTTAGCGATATAATAGCGGCGGCCTATTTGATATTCCACGGGGCACCGCCATCGCCATGCACTCGCGGAACTACAGGACACTCGCCTGATTCGGACGCGCTATATCGGGTAAAAACGGAACTAGACGATTTATGTTCATTCATTATTAATTAGCTTTATGTTAAAGGAAACTTGCGTACGGGGCTATTTGCTATATCGATCTAACCCATGAATTATGCATTAGGTAATATTTAGTCACCTCGCAGTCGGCGATGCTAAAGTTATAACTTCCTATAAATATGAACTAGGTACACTATATATCTACAGTTAAAGTACCTACCCTACCTACTTAAAAGAACTGTAAAAAGACGATATAAAAGTCTAGTTTACTTTTCTTCGTACGTGCTGAAACACTTTTAGTATCCAAGTACCTAATAAATGTTTCTCAGCAATAGCGGCAACGACGTATACAATCTCAGCGTCTAGTGTCACTGAATTACACGGCGCATAAAAAAACAACGTAAGGAGGAAACAGATCGCATAAGCGGAATTCTTTTTCAGAATCGGAAGTAAAAAAAGAGTTTAGCATCGAAGGCGACCATGAGATAAATCCCGAAGGAGAAGCGTTGTAATAAAACACGTACGACGCGGCCCGCTACATTTTATTTCAAAAAGCGATAAGGGCGCGAACGCAAAGAAATTCCTTTTACGAGATTCTTGTGGAGGGGTGGAGCGATAGGTGGTAGACTGTTGGCGGAGAGCACGCTCGGCGACATCTGGTTTATGTTGGCGGCGCCTAGCGCGTGAACCCTCCGTGCCAGCGTGCCACCACCCAGCTACACAAGCTGTATTATCCAAACCCGATAGCTATCGTCAAACCATTTAAAATGCACCCGAATATAACATAACCCGAATAAAAATCACTAAAAGGTGGTACTTTAATACGCAACTAAGTTGCTATTTGAGCGTGTCAGCCGACTTTTTGGCATTTTTACAGGTTTTATACTTCCACCAGAAGCGGCACGTCATCAAAATATACTGCTACTTCTAAAAAATGTCTTCATCAAAAACTGTCCACAACAAACGTTAAATAATAATCCAACTATTCCTTTAAGCATTTTTATATATCACTGAAAATATCGACTAAGCAAATTTACTTAAGAGTTAAGCCACTTAAAGTTAAGTGTGAAGTTTAATTTGTTGAGCTCCAATATTTATGTTTCAAAATACGAGTTCATCTAAGGCCCAGTGGGGATTAGTTCCTAAGTGCAGTTAGGAGGTGAACATTGTGGTTTATTGGCTAGCGTTGTCAACGGCACTCTAGTCCGTATAAAGGAGGGCAATATCGCTTGTTGTCTCGTCGCTTCGTTCTCCAACGCTTGGCACTCGCCTCTTAAATTTTGTTTATGCAACAAACACATTTTCAATCTAATCTTATTTTGTCAAATAAATTTCAGGTCAGACTACGATCACGGATATTACGGATAATGTTATGAGCCCGTCGGCTATACGAGAGTGTTTTTTGTGCATATTTTGAAGATAGGCAGTCCAGTCTGAAACAGGAACTTTTTTTTGTTAGAAAACTGAACTAGTTAGTATCGTATTATGTCTTAATGCATTTTTTATGGAAGCATTAACTAGGTGGGTAGTGCAAAATTTAGTACGTCATATCCTGAACATCTTAAACTTTTTTGAAAACAGTATGTTTTCTATCTTATAGGCATTGAAAACATTGATTTGTTTGTTAAAAATAGGTTATAGTCCAGAAAAAAAGGAATTATGGAAAATAACGTCTGAAACAGGTGAAAAAAACTGTAAAAGTAAGTTTCCTTAGTATTACATATCGCTAGGATCACAACGACAATTTCTAAGCATCACGATTATGAAAAAGGTCTCTTTAAGCTGCCTTAAACCAGTTCACATTTGATTTATCGAGCGGGATTGCTCACGAAGCCCTCGCGAGCCGCAACTACACGCGGCGCGTCGCTTTATTTGCACTGTGTACTTAGTATCAAACTTGTACATTAATTAGTTTCATGCAAATCATGATCCGGTGGCACTGCTTGCGGTCGAGAAAAGCATTAATCACGTAATATTGTTTATGTAATGCATAACGAGCAAGAGCGGTCGGGGCGCAGAAATTGATGGAGTGCTGTCGACGCGCCAACATCTCGGTTAATTATCCAGGCCGATGCTGGCCGAGGATTCCTATATTGCTTGCAGATGTGCTTGCAGAGTTGAACGCTCAGGAAAACCAGCCTAACAGTGTTGTCAAGTTAAACATGAACGCAAAGTGTATTTACATTGGTTCACTCAAGCATTCGATTAGCTGGCGCCTGATGAGCAATTGGAACCCGCGGATTGGAGCCACGGCCAGGCACTGCAACCGACCAACAGCACACATAAACAGCATTTTATCATCCTTACTAGAATAAGTTAATATTGTTTATGTTGGTATATATATATTATTAGTCCGCAACAGATAACTCGCGGTAGTTTTAAGGTACGGAAAATACCATAATAAGGTAAGTAACCGGGAAAACAGGTTTATAATATTTCAGATATTTACTGTTTTCCTTCCCCAAAATAGGAAACCACGTCAGGCACTTTCAGCTCGTAAAGTTTCGTTTGCAGTTGCAGTTCTTAAGCGGCTTTATAAGGGGCAATCCAGGATCTACCAACAGCGAAAATGCCTTTGAAGAGTGGGTATTTCACCGCCAGTCGACGCTCTCCGCTTTAGCGCCAGGATCAAAAAGAATGTCAACTTCTTATGTTTAAAATAAAAATTGCAGATTCGAAAATAGAAACGGCTTTAACGGGATATACCGTGGCCCTAGTGAAAAAGGGTACAAGTCTCACTCAGCTTAGGTCCAAAAGGGCATGTGTTTCGTGGAACTTACGCCCTTTTACAACTGCGCTGCTTTTCACTAGGGCCACATTATTTATTTATATACTGTTGTATATTTAGAATTGCTTACTGTCTGTATTTTTCTTGCTGATGATTAAAAGCAACGCTGGGTGCCGTCGTTTGTTAATTCTTATTCTGTTTATTATAGTTTTGCTATTCTTAGCTGAATTTTGCTAATTGCTATTAATATAGTATGTTACCTTATTTGGTTTATCTCTTCAGGTAAATTTAGTTCCTAAACTTACATTGCAGACGGCAGCTAACTTACCTAAGGTAAAAGTCAATGCACATACGCTTAGCGTACACTCAAGTAAATTACTCTTCTGATTGAGTTTGTCTGTATTCAGTTGAAGTTTACGATACGGATACAATGAAATTTGTATAAAACAACACATGGAAGTAATAAGTAATTCTCTAATTTGAAATAAATTTAATAAAATAGTAATGAAATGTAGAGGTTTTCTCCGATTATTTTATACTAAGCTAATTTTATACCAAGCTTTATTGTATACTTTATTGCAAGAAACTATTTTGCTTAACTGTTAATGTATTTTACTCGTAACAAGCACGTAACAAGATAACATTCGGATTCAGACTGCACAGAGTTACCTGCAGCTGTTGCCTCAGCGTGTCCGTGCAGCATTATTGCCGACCGCATTGCTGCAGGAAATGTCAATCCAGCATTGCTGCACTGCAATCCTACTACTGTATTGCTGCAAGAAACGTCAAACTGGTCATTTTTATTTGACATTTCTACATTAGGTGTTGCAAATTGCATTGCTTCATAGCAGTAACGCTGGTGCAGTCTAAATCCGAACGATACCTAAAGAGTGTTTTATGTATACTTACCTAAAAGTGAAACGCTGTAATCACTCTACGTGCCTTAAAATAGGCTCTAGCGCTCATAAAGTGCTCTCATTAGACGCCGTAAATGATGCCGCGGATAGAGCTAGTAGTGCATAGTAGCGCTTTGAAGTTGAAATGATATAAAACCACCCTACATCTAACGGCAGAAATGTTTACAAGTTGTGGCGTAATGACCTATAACAAATTTAAAAGTAGGTACATTGTTATTGTATTGTATTGTTATTGTCAAATGCATGTTATGTTACAAAAAAAACCGGCCAAGTGCGAGTCGGACACGCGCACCGAGGGTTCCGTACTTTTATTATTTGTTGTTATAGCGGCAACAGAAATACATCATCTGTGAAAATTTCAACTGTCTAGCTATCACGGTTCATGAGATACAGCCTGGTGACAGACAGACAGACGGACAGCGGAGTCTTAGTAATAAGGTCCCATTTTTACCCTTTGTATCTTTGTATTAAGTATCATCTAGCGGATATGGAAACATGAATTTTAAATAAATTTAAAAGTGGAAAAATTACTGCCTTGGGTGAGACTTGAACTCACGGCCTCTGGATCGATACTCCAGCGCTCTGCCAACTGAGCACTTTTAAATTTATTCTAAGCTTAATAGCATCGATCGCAGACGTTTCTGCTTGTTAAAAATTAATTTATGAATTTTAAATGATAGAATTTCGTTTAATTATTAATTATACGATTGTTGATTGTTTATTTATTTATGCCTGATCCCATGAAGAAGCTTTACTATTTAGTGCCAGCTACAAACATTTAGAACATTAAATTTAAAACATTAAATTAGAACTTTGCACTCAAACATCATCATTTAATTAGAAAGTATAATAAACAATTACCAGTATGTAATAATTTATTATCTTAATTAGTTGCTTCAGCAAAGACCAGTATTAGTCCCCATTTTTTATGAACTTAACGCATCTACTATTATATCTACATTCGTACAAAACTTTGTTCACGGAACACTTATGAATGGGATCACTTCGGTATTGCAAATCGGTTAAATGCGTTTTTTAAATTGAAAGAATGTGTAATTTACGAGTAGAACGAGCTGATATTACTGACCTCGCTCCTTGTTTGAACTTGTGATTAATTGACGAATCGACGAATGGCTGTCGAACTAAGGGGATCTATTGACGTAGCAATTTATTGTTACCTAAAATCGATAGGCACGTTGCTATATGTATAGGCAGTTACAATGTTGTAGCAGTTATTCAATTCCCACGAAATTTTCAATAAAGCGTTGGATCCTTGAATCTATAGGTTTCGTCATGCCCGCATGGAAATTATAGATAACTGAGAATGAAAATTAATGGTGTAAGACAGGTTATGGCATGAATTTTCAAGAATCTCATGTCTCGTGACAGACTTAAAAGTAAGTCGTAACTGACTTAATAGTAAAAAAAATTATTGGCATAAACTTCCCTGCCCTGTGAGATTAGCACACCTGCAAATTTTATCATAAATCTCTAGTTCCTCTCGTATAGTTCAATTCCGTTGCTCAGCAGGAGGAAGAGTATGCTTGTAGAAAAATAATATCAGCTTACCTGGTGCGGCGTATAAGGCTGCTGCTGTGCGTAGGGCTGCGGTTGCGGCGGCGGGTACCGGCAGGGCTGCGGGTACGCGGCGGCCCACTGCTGCGCCCCGCGGTACTGCGCGCCCGCGCTCGCCATGCGCGCCGCGCACGAGCCCGCCGCGCCTGCGCTCGCGACCGTCACCGCGCCGCCTGCGCCGTGAGCTGAACGACAACCGCCGGTGCTCTGGAATTCGAAAACGTCTTATTATTAATGTGTTATAATGAAACTAATATCTGTTGCGAATAGTGCCCCTGCTGGCGGGACACGGGCCCCAGCGTAGCAAGATGGTATTTTGATACGGCTGCTGGATAAAATGGGTGATCAATACAATCATCATCACGGATGTAAAAAAATCTTGGAAATCTATGGGGAAATGGAAAGAATTTTGGGTTACAATAGACGGTGTACAATTATTTTTTGCAATGCAATTACCTTAGAGACCCTTATAAGGCCTTCGTCGTCTCGTCGTCTGGTACCATATATTTTGACAGTGGCTAAACTAAGGAATCCTACAAAAGAACGTGCGATTTATAATAATTATCCTATTCGTATCAGCTGGCAGTCGGGCTAATATCATAATTTACGAACATCTAAGGTGTATTAACACAATAAATTCATCACGAGGAGAGGTTAGAAGAGGTCCTCGCGGCGTTTAAGACAAATTAAACGCTCGCTTCGTTCACACGGAGCGGCAACTTTCACTGCTCATTTATTTAGTTAACATACGCCGCGAATGATAGGGGCCGCTCTAAGAGAGCGAAGGCATCAAATTACAAGTCGTTGTCCTCATAAAGTAAACAGTTTCTACTACTTACTTAACTACCGGGCAATCTTTCTATAATTAGTTTTAAAGCTCGTTATAAAGATCCGTTAGGCCTTATGCCAAAACAAATATTAATACGGTCCTACACTTTTTAAGATTTCTTATTTCTCGTTTGTCTTTGTCGGTACAGTACGGGCCAAAGGGCCTTTGTACCTTGTTGATGTCGATTGAAAAAAAAAATTTAGCATAATAACAAATACTTAGTATGATAAGAGCTAACGGAAGGTCAAATATGCTACCACCTAAGTTACCGCATATAGCCCAATAGATTGCACTAAATCAGACACACATATACATAGGCATAATGCTGAATAAAACTAAATATAAGAGTACAAACGATAACAAACACTTGATGCACTTTTGAAACATGAAGCAACACGCGAACGCCCTACTCGTAAAAGTACTAACACATGGTTTTGATACACTGTAGTCAGGAATCCGATATCTTCGCATGTGCTAGTGCGCCTACTTGCATCACATCTTTGACGGAAACATATTACTGTAAGTGCCGAGAGACGTGACTAAGCGTGTCTGCACACTTTCGCAAACCTAGTCTTATAGCTTACGTAAATAAGTACTACATTAGACCTTTATCTACTAAAAAGCTATCTACTGTTCGTGTTATGTTATACACATGTTCATTATGATTCATACGAACTTCTATCGCTTATTTCACTTTCTTAAGAAGATAAGTGGACGACCGCGTCTCCATACAACCGTAGTGCCCATTTTCCTCCCTGGATATTGACTCCATTGGTTAAAAAAATAGGTACCTACATCAAATTGCGTAAAGATAATTTATATAATATTTTATATCCAGAGAGGAAAATAGGGACTACGTTTGTATGAAAAGGAGGTTTCGCGCGATCGTCCACATTCGTCTTAAAGCATGAAACTCAGGGTACATACATTTATGTAGTTCCATTTCAACGTATTTACTTTCAGTCGTTTTAGCACGAAAAACTTACAGACATCCTCGCAATCATATAGGTATCCTTACAAACTATCGCATTTTTAATGTAAGTACGTGAGTATTAGGATTGAAGTTTCTATTTACCACAATCTATCAGGGTACATTATTTGTTCATATAAAATGTTTTCATACGAGTCGTAGGTATGCTTTGTCATAATAGTTATTGAAGATTTTACTTCAAACTTGTTTGACGTTAATATGAATATTTGCTCTCCGTCTTTATGTACAGGGGTGCAAATAGGAGGGAGAGAGGAAGGCAAGGTACGGGCGGTAGTTGGCGATTAAACCCATTCGAACCCTTGGCTTTTAGTTAGAACCGAACCAAGTAAATAGTAAGACTGGTAAACACTACACAAAGTAGCGTTTCTCATGGAAGTTGCGTTAAAGATGGGTTTTCATTTTTCTTTTTATAGGAGCTTTGACACTTGTCAAACACTCACTCACTTGCCATCTGGAATAATTCTAGAATTATCTGAATTATTATCTGTATATCTGTATCTGTATTATCTGAAATATCTGAATTATTCAGATAGTTCACTTAATGGCCTTAAGTACCGTGTTAAATGGAGGTCGATAGGCGGTTACATTTGTACATAATACAAATCATATTATTATACCTATGGGTCTGATATTTTTCTAAGCGGTGTGTGGTGGCAATGGCGTAAGCCGTGAATCTCAAATATAATTTTGTTGTAGAATTAAACTTATATAAATGTCTATACAAATTTCATTAACAGTCTTTAACATTCACTATCTATGGTCAGGCATAGGCCGATGGGTTATGAAATTCTTCTAGTGTAGGTACTTGTCATTCTGTGCGGGCGCGTCCGACGAAAATGAGATTTATAGCGGCAATAACAATGTATAATTTCACCCGGCGACCCCCATCTTCGGTCTTAATTATTTGAGTCACGGAATCCGAAAAACCGACTAGGAAAGCCTCAGGGATCAGAGCTTTGTTGTCGTTTTTCTACAATGTCCATTATTCTTTTATAACCTCTTATTTTTTTGCTAGAGTAAAAAATAGGTGAGTAGGTATGTGTGTAAAGCGATAAGCCGGCAATCCGCTTAGCGAGTGTGGCACTATCCTGCGAGGACTTATGGTAAAATGTGGATTCTTAACTATCACTGGTGTCTTATTGCCGTACAAGCTAATTCAAGGTTATTTTGAAAATTTTGGACTTAATCGCGTTAATTTATATTCATTATTTTCTTTCTCCCTGCGGCCAAGAAAGTAAAACTAATTAGCGTTCACGTCTCAAAAATACTAAGTAGACTAAATGGGATACTAGTTATAAACCATTAAATCGATTGTTTTTGTAAAAAAAAAAGATATAATTAAGTTAAGTGAAGCTTCTTTTATAAGTAACACCCCACTATTATTGTTTTGTTCACTTAAAGTTAACAAAGGGTTCGTAAAAGTTATTAAGCTAGTGTTTAAAAATAGTTGGCTGTAAAAATCTTTATGCCTCATTTTAAAGATTGACGATAGCTTCATTTTAACCGCCCCTCCTACATAGAAGGTTGTTCTGGCCGTATGGGGACGAGATGAGCCGTGTTTTGGGGTGCAATTTAACATTGCTTTTCTACAGCTCGTGACATCGCATCTGACATATTATTTGAACAAAACAAAACGATGAACAAATAAAAGCTTGACTGAATCAAGTCATATGGTCCGATATTACTTTAAAATAATATGCATAACTGTGAAATCAAAATATGAACAACGACGTACCAATTACAAAATGTGCCGTATGTACACTTAATTAACTTTCTATTGCTGGTAACCGATGACATACATATAAGTTATTAAAATCCCACAAAAACATAAATGTGAAATGAGAGCCAAGTTCAATATTAAGAATATGTGTCATTGTTGACTCGCCGACAAAAGAATAGAGATCTATATGGATGACAAGTTCTGTGCTGTGTAGAAAATCCTGAAATTATAAAGGATTTGACTTGGCTAGTTTTTACCAAGAAACCAAATTTTAGAAAAGTAACATAGACAAATATAGCCTATACGTAAAAACTAGCTAACTAGCTTTTGGATACTACTTTTGGTACAGAAATTACTATAGTATTCATTATGAAAGCTATACACCTAATAGTGTAATAGTCTACCCTGATGACAAGTATCAAGTTCCTAGGTCATCTGGAAGTGGGTTAGGTTTTTGGTTTATAAGTCTAAATTAATCTAAAAAATTTCAATATACGATTTTTGTATTTTAGATAAGCTAAGGGGAAGGGGCTTGAATAAATGTGCCATTCATGTGTGTGGGTTATATTAGGTTTCGAGTTGTGAAGGGGTCAAAAGTAGCTCGAAATGGTTCGTATAACGCACGGTTGCTGCATTGCAGCGGGGAGTCAGACAAGGAGATGTAATCTCCCCAAAGCTGTTCACCGCTGCATTGGAGGATGCCTTCAAGGTTCTGGACTGGAAAGGACGAGGCATCAATGTAAGTAAAATTCTGCAGAGGTTTTTTTACTACGACGGTAGAAAAAATATCATATGGTTCAAGGCATGCAGTCACCTGTAACTTGCAACTGAAATGATGCCACGACTTCACGCTTTACACACACACAATGCACAGACACTGAGGTCACACTGATACTGGTTAAACTGAGACGAACGTAGTCCTAGATTCATTTAGCGATGGTACTAACAGCTATGTAGCCTGTCGAGTGTCGTGTGGGATCACTGGCGACGGCGGGACGAGACGTCTCGGCCATGCCAGCTTATTGCCCCCCTCCACCCTTTGGACCTAAGCCCTCAATTATATGTAAACGGAACAGTATTCTGAAATTAGAATATAAGCTTGACGTCAACTTATTAAACGCCGACGCGAATGGGGTGTTATAAGTACCTATAACACGTATCCGCTTGAATTTTTGCAAATCCATGACTAGTTTGTCATGTTTTCCTGGGTAATTGAAAGATTTGAAAGCAAGGATTACTGTATAGTCTCACAAAGACTGTAAAACTTTTTAAAGGAAAACTAAATTAGCTCAGACTTGCCAACCACAGCCCCAACGCAGAATTAGTTTTTTTAACACACCATCACCTGGTAAAGGCTCTCTTGATTGTTCAGAAACTGATAAGAAAGTTGCACTTTATTCACATGTGAGGCAAAGTAATCAAATGTAAATTTTGAGTGGTTGTCTTATGTTTGGTGGTAGAATTGACTTTTAAATGATGATTTTGAATGGTAATATTTAATAACATTCATTTTGAATTGATTTGCTTCGATTTTGTTTGATATTTTACAGTTAGTATTTTTCTTGTGTTGGTGTGGTGAAAATTTTTGTGTTTCACTCGGTGGCAAAATGTGTTGAACCCTCGTGCCTTGAAACCCTTACAACGCTAAAGATTCCATTTTTCGCTTTATCTTTCGCTTGCTCGGGTATCAAAATTAGCACCAGAGTTTAAACAACTACTTTGCCCCCTTGTAAAACAAATAACTATTGTACTAAAATTGCTAATACCAATATTTGTTTTAGCGAAACACAACACTAGAAAGATATCAATAATTTAGTTGAAAGGGTAGGAGGCCTTTGCTCAGTTGTAGAGCACGGTAGGTTCCAAATAATAATAGTATTACGCACATTTCAACTCCAAGTTTTGTAAGAAACTACGAGGACACGACACGACGCTTCGGCCAACGCAGCTTACTGCCCCCTGCCACCCTTTGGACCTAAGCGCTAAAATTATACGTAATCGGAAGAGCTATTCCGTAAATAGACCTTGTCATTCGGCAGTCTACCTTAGAATTTTTCGAAAGATGCTCAAGTTCTTACGGGCAGGTAATGATGAGGTTTGACTTTGGAAGTTATAATTGTAGATAATTAATTTTGTGTTGGAGTAAAATACACCAAAATGTTAGGTGTTCCTGTATTATTAAAAGTTGTACAAAACGGCAACTATTCTGCATGCTAGCTAATAGTTAACCAAACTATTCACAAACACAAAGTTAGATATAGTTCAGTTAAACTTCTGTGGGGGAAACTAGCTGATGCAAGATTTAGTTTAGGTACTGCACCTGGTAACTACAATACTACTACCTACCAATCAAATTCAAAATTTCATATTTACCTTGGAAATATGTTTAAAGTCTCTTACTTTCCTGTACAATAATAATATGCTTTTGTTTGATATTATTTCGTTAAAAGTATATAATTAAGTCGTAGAATCATTTCGAATAGTAAGTACAATATTATTAAAAATAACAACATTATGTGAACGTGTTGTTACATTTTGGTGACGTGACGTGACCATGATATTTTCATTATTAGACTCAGACTTTTAGGTTCTATTTTCTCAGATAAGATAATTCATTATTTCTCAAGCGGGAGATACATTTTGATCATGACAGAAAGTCCAATGACTCGTTTTAACAGTCAGGTCTTAAACAGTCATTTCACAATGTTCTTGTATAGGGACAGGAAAGTAAATTTAATGTTGTCTCTTCACTTTAAACGCCAGCCAATAAGAGGTAATAAAAGCGTTGCTATTCCCCGGGGCACGGCTCTTCGAGATATAGTAAGAGCAACTGGGCTTGAATAAAGTGAAGATTTAAGGAGCGGTTGCCACGTATTTTACACTCGCGTGCTTTTACTTTATCCTGAGTGGCTTGTTCTCGACCTTTTATTGTAACTCGCGCGAGCGCCTCGCTTTAAACCGCGACGCAATCGATTAGCGAACTCAAACACATAAATTGATCTCAAGCTTATCGCTGTTTTAAATTGTGTGCACTTCAATAAGTACCAAATGCGGAGCAAACTCTTATAAACTTAAGTAATCGCTAAAAGAAATTTACTAATGGACAGTTATTTAATAAACAATGGACAATGAAACCAATTCCGATCTAATGAAAACAATCAATCAAAAACAATTTAACGTCCCATTTGGCACTTACTTTCTCTATTTGTAAAAGAAAACGTCAGTATCGGTAAAGATAAATAAGACAAGTATCTAAAACAATGCCTTTTAATTAAGCAACATTTCTTAAGTCTCCTCAAACTAAGTACTCTATGATTTGGTACGAGCAATATCTGCCAAAAGATATCCCTGTAATTTAAGAAACTGTTGTTTGTAATGAAAACTGCCGTTGTTGAGTGAAAAGCGGAGTGGGCGACGGCAGACGAGGTCAATCCTTCGACCGGCTCCAAATTAGAACCAGCCTCAGACGTTTCTATAACCACATCTTTAGCCTGCCCCCTTCTGCCCCCATTGTCTGATTGCCAACAGCTCATAGTAACCGCAAACAATACAGCGACAGACTTAGCTGTCTAATCGGAATGCCGAATAGCGCGCCGTCTGCCGAATTGTTACCCTATCAAACGATGTAAGTAATTTGTGTCGTGTAATCTGTGTCAGCAATGCGCGCCGCAAATGAGAATCAATGTAAATGTAAACCAATAATGGATTACTCAACATCAAACAAAGTAAGGCTTAAATATTTATAAGGATTTAAAATATTTTTTTTTCGTAGGTCTATAGTTACCTACCTATACTTATAATTTATGTAAGTCATTTAAATATTTAATTCGATTTGAAAAACTAGAACACTAAATAGATCAGTATTGTGTAAAGGTAAGAGTCTACGAGTATATAAGTACATACAGCAATCCGGAATTTGATTTATTCACTAGTTAAATAAAGTATTCTCGGCCTCTTTGGTAGATCCCTTCCAAAAATATTGTTGGGATAACTTGACGACGATAAATAAATTACGTACATTTATTGTAAGCAGGACTAGGAATCTAGGGTGTACGATCAATTTATCAGAGATGTGAAGATCATTTATTTTATTCTTCGATTCTGTTAACGTTATACTCGTATACGTTAGATAAAGTACGTGCACAATGGTAGGTTCAATAAAACGAGATATAGCGTGGAGATGCTAAACTTTTAGACACCATTTGGCAAATTATGCACAACGCAATCAACGCATTTACCTTCATCTACTGCAACAGACACACAGCACGCGGCTGGATGCACAGTTATGTGTGCTCTTACGGTTTGCGTAGAATGTTGCCCTTCGCGTACGTATTTTGCATTTATACTACGGACACTCGAGGCCTCGTCGGACCGCGAGGCCGTTACATCTATGCACATTTTCTTGTTTGGCTATGGCATGATGTCATCCGATCCGTAACGGTGACGCAGTTGGCACATGCCGGCATCGGCAACATGATCCAGAATACCGATCTGCTCGTATTATGAGCGGGAAGCGGTGATGCGTACGCTTTTTTTACAAAATTGCCTTCTTTTTTCCCCGAGTATTGTACGGGATGAGTTTGTGAAATGCACAGCGTGCCGTGACTGCATCATTACGTGTGGTACATAAAGCTCACTAGAACATACAAGTAGGGGATATTATTCAGCAGTTTTTGCCGTGGCGGCCGCCGGCACGTTTGTATGCGATTCGCTTCGGCGTGGCGACGGGTGCCCGCGAGATTAGCGGCCACCGCCGTAAATGCCTGTGATTAAACAGAAACTGTTTGGTGGATAGATGTGTTTTGTGGACTATCATCACAGATATTGCGGGTTCACGGACAGGGAACAATTACTGTTATTCCTACGCGGCCACACTCATACAGCCGAAGGCATTTTTAGCTTAAGAGTCACCCCACACAGCCCACACTAGCGTCTCTCGAGCGTCGGCGTCTAGTCAACTCTACTATGCTCGACGCAACGTTGACGCAACTTCCCAGCGACGCCTTTTCCCATAGCGCTGACTATTAGACGCCTAACGCTTAAAAGACGCTACTGTGGGGTGGTCCTAATACGCCGTGGCTTATCTTCAAGTCTTTTAGCATTAGCGTAGATGCACTCACTCACACAGGCGAAGGTAGCGCGTGTAGGTATGTGTGTCATCTCGAGTGTGTTGGTGCGGCGTGGAATGCGGCCGCGTCCTTCGCCGTACTC
The DNA here is from genome assembly GCF_947568885.1 of Cydia strobilella. Lineage (NCBI taxonomy): Eukaryota > Metazoa > Arthropoda > Insecta > Lepidoptera > Tortricidae > Cydia > Cydia strobilella. The sequence continues at coordinate 9,558,849 of NC_086052.1, forward strand.
GGTTCATTTGCCGACAGGCGTGCAGCGGTTCTTATCCAGACAAATTTATTGCTTCCCAATTATTGCTTAGATATTGCCAATTATTCGCGTTTATAGCCCGCAGCCAAACTTCAGCCATATTTGTTAAATGTCATTACAAACTTGAGTGGGTGAGCCGAGTGTACTTGTAAACAGGTAGGTAGGTGTGATACAAACACGTATAACCTAGCTCTCGCCGTGAGACGTAGGTACATTCTTTTTTCAACATTCCTATAATGAACAATCTGAGTAACTTAAAGGTAATTAGATTTTGCGATACGAAAACAAATAATCTGATAGTTAGTTAATCCAAGGAAAACTTATTAGGTCAACGGATTTTGTTATCACTCAGAAAACCTAGCAGGTACCCCATTTCGGTTTAGTATTTTCTATTTCTATAAGTAGTTAAATTTTTGTTAGCAAACTGGATCGCTTATAATTCAGCAGCTACTAAAAATCTTAAATCATTTTCTCGTTCGTGCACGTAAGGATCTTTATAACATAACACTGCAACTAACGATGCAATGACGTGAAAAACTCCCCTCTAATACGTTACTTAGTATGCAAGCATGGCATATATGCACGCTATTAATATCTTACTTAATGCACTATAGAATGCTATACCTACTTATCGTTCATATTGGAATTTGGAATGAAAGCTATCTAGTATTGCTTTAAAAAGTTTGAACACGATTAATACCTACTACATAAATAAGTTTCTCAGGATCAATTTTTTATAACTTGAATTGCCATCTGTATAATGTTAACCATCGAATAACTAATAATGGCTTCCGTTCTAAAAGATGCTTGGCAGCTTCACTGTCAGTGACTGTCTCTAAAATGAAAAAATTATAAGTTAGATACAAAATATTTGTTTATGAAAAAAACCGGCCAAGTGCGAGTCGGACTCGCGCACGAAGGGTTCCGTACCATCACGTTTGTTGTATGGGAGCCCCATTTAAATATTTATATTATTCTGCTTTTAGTATTTGTTGTTATAGCGGCAACAGAAATACATCATCTGTGCAAATTTCAACTGTCTAGCTATCACGGTTCATGAGATACAGCCTGGTGACAGACGGACGGACAGACGGACAGCGGAGTCTTAGTAATAGGGTCCCGTTTTTACCCTTTGGGTACGGAACCCTAAAAATGAGTTAATTTTAAGTTAGACACAAAAACATTTGTTTATGAAAATTGAATGAGATAATTTTAAGTTAGATACAAAAACATTTGTTTATGAAAAAAAGTGCGACAAATACTTATTTCAGTAAAATATGTTGCCTTCAACGTCTACTTAATAGTCATTAAGACATTTCAGACGTGACGTTAAAATTGTAAATAGTTTACGTTATTCGTCGACTTTGTATCGGTTGGTCTAACAGTATCTTCAGAGAAACCGTATTTTATGAATATATGCTGACTAATAGCTGCTGGGCATGTGTGAAAGCCGACTGAGACTGTCGCTGACGACGTATTCTTCATTGTAAACATATTTTGATCAAATCTATAATCAATGTCGTCCATTCTTAAAGTACAAGGCTATTTAAATTGTCGATTATCGTACAAGAGCTATAATGTATTTAAGTATAAGTTCATTATACGACGGCGAACTTTGCAATCTCATGCAGGGAATATGAGCAATGGGCGACGGCTTCCACCGCAAAGTACGTTGCCGCGCCTGCTTGAAATTTATACTGCTCCCATGTGCAGAATGCAGTAATGATAACCGTACATCGCCAAACTATCGCAAGAACGCTCGTTTATATTAATATTACAAATTCGGCCAGTTTTATTGTAAATGTAAAGTGTGTTTCCAAATTGTTAGTTCAAGAGTAGTTACGCAAGTTTAATAATCATTATTTTAGCGTTAAAAAACGTAGAAACATGTAGATTCTGTTAAAATTAATAAGCTCCACGAAAACAATCTTCATGCTATAATTCCATAAATCATTGATGATATTATGATACGACCAGAACGCATAATAGTGGAGGCAAGAGACCCTTTTTGGACGGAATATGATCTTAAATAGGAAAGTGGGGCGTGGTAGCAAAATGAAAAAACCTAACCGACATAATGATCAACAAGGGTACATTATCGGTGATGGAGGAAATCTCTTACCGTTGTTATTATTATTACGGATCCCATTATGAGACACGTCATAAATCCTTGGAAAAACGGGTGAGTCAGGTAAAAAAACCGGGCAAGTGCGAGTCGGACTCGCGCACGAAGGTTCCGTATCATTACGTAAAAAACGGCAAACAAAAAAACACGTTTTTTGTATGGGAGCCCACACAAAAAACGTGTTTTTTTTTATTTTATACCACAAATATTTATATTAATCGCACTTAAACTAGGATACTGAGGATGGATTCCCAAAGAATCCGAAACATGTCGCCAAAAGCGACTAAAAATAATAGTGAGTAAAAACCGTACTGATAAATATTTTGAATATTTATTTTATTCTGTTTTTAGTATTTGTTGATATAGCGGCAACAGAAATACCTACATCATCTGTGAAAATTTCAACTGTCTAGCTATCACGGTTCATGATATACAGCCTTGTGACAGACGGACAGACAGACAGCGGAGTCATAGTAGTAGGGTCCCGTTTTTACCCTTTGGGTACGGAACCCTAGAAATCGTAATATTGTCACAAGCGTTCAGATAAGAGTGCCCTTATCATTTATATCTAGCTATGAAGCAAATAAGTAAAGGATTGCAAAAACGGAAGCGTTATCATTAATGACTAACTTGTTGTACAGAAATGAACTCGTAACGCGTGCATTTGCACTTGTGACGTCACAATGCGTTGAACAAAACATGCTATCTTGTGGCCGTAATGAATACATTATAATCCAGTCGCGTAAGGTAGGAAGTTAATATAAAGTGAGTTCTCTTAGTACATTTCTCTTGTGGAGGCAGTATAATGGTCTTTGTAGGAACCATGTGCATCCAACGTGATTCATCGCCCGGGCGATTAGTCAGTGTTTATAAAATTAATTTTATGTGTTTTAAAGCTTCGTAAACATCCATTTTAACAAGGTGACGAGATCGGGGCTGCTTCGTTTGGGATTTTATGTCTGTTTATGGTCTGTTTAGGTATACGCTATTATTTTAATTTGCTTATGTCGGAATGACACATAGTGTGACGATTGGGAAAACTAGTCTGTCATACACACTGACCGTGTCACATTAGGTAGTTTTGAACAGGAAAGATCCACCTATATCCTCAGTTAATTACATTTGCAATAAATTATCCATCATCAATAGGAATCATTAAAAATTCACCCACCTTTAGAACGTGTCGTGCGTACAACTAAAGGAAAATTAATCGTTCGACATCATTCAATCGGAAACATTTGACAGGACAAAACAAACCTCAACAGATGGTCATTAAAATTATCCAAAAATTCAAAAGGCAGTGCAAAAAATGTGTCCCCCCGATAATGATTCGTGGTATAGGAAGCGTAATCCCCGCTAGTTGGGATTATTGCCAAACTAAAAGCGGCACAATAGATAAGAGTGCCGAGTGGCACAATGAACGGAATAACAATGGCAAAGTGTAGGGCGATTGTGACAGTAGTTATCGATTTCTAATCATCACGCCCCCGCGTCGCGGTGTGGTGTCGTGTGGGCCAGGGTCTGCTCGAATTACCTCAGTCGCGACGAGTAAAGAAAACCCCCACTGATATCTACCAAAATGTACTTAATCATCCCATGAAACCCTTTAAATGCGAAACGCTTATGGGACTTAAGAAATTATAAGAAATAAAGTGTCGAAGACAAAGCTATCAAACTCTACTAGAGAAAATTCACAAATAACTTTAACGACTTTACTTTCACACCGAAATTCGAGGAAACGGTATTCAATTTCTCAGTGCGCATGTTTATGAGTTTTTAAAACTTCCTATAATTGCACTCCCTGTTAAATTTCAAACTCGGAAACGAGACGATGAAGTTTGTTTAACTTTTCTTACGTGTTAAAAATGATGGACGTTTTTACAAAATGCATGAAATAGAACTGTTGAACTTTTCAGTCATCTCATAATTAGGACACGAGTGTTTTACATACAAACTGTGTACTGGCAAGTCGAGCAAAACAAAGAGGCACGGCCGTACCATCCTTTTCTCGAAGCCATTCAGGCCATTTTCAACGTCCTGTAATGTGGTATCCATTAGTCAGAATGAATAATTCGTAAATATCTACAGGAAAAACGACCGAAATAACCTACCAAATGGGGTTTTTAAAAACGTCACTATTCGTTCTGACAATAATGTAACAACGAAGTACATTTTTTTTAAACATGATACTGATTTATTTTGTAAAATAATAACTACATAATTATGAAGTGTACTAATAATACGAATTCTAAAAACAGTTTTTGAACAATGTAAAGCATGCAAGCAAGCAACTCGCTACAATTTCGCATGCGGATGCTACGATTGCCTTCCCGGCTACGAGATAAGAAGCACTTGCTACGATCGCTGTTCGCTACGAGACAGTCAGAGTAAACACGGGAGAGATAATATTTTTAGCTAAGTAAATGCTATATCTCGCTTTGAAGTATTGCCGCGTTTAAGCTGTTCCACTGTGCTTCGTGTAACTAGACTAGGTAGAGGTACCTACCTATGTTTGTGCGTTCAAATTCGCACCTCATTTCAAACATCTGGTTTGAAAAAAATTACAACTACAAAAATAGAACATGGTAAAAAAAAAATGCACAACAAACGAGTTGTATAGTTACTTTCGTTTGTTGTGCACTTTTTATGCTTGTTTAATGCACGAATAAATGATGTAGTGTAGGCACTAAGGCACCTAAGCATGCTGTTTGCGTGAATTTAGTTCGGTTGTGATCTAAGCTTCTACAATAATAACATTCCTTGAGTGTGTTAATAGTATATTTTGTTGTGCTGTTAATATTTTCTACTTCACCTGAAATTAAGCTGCCACTATCGGAGTAAATATCAATTAAGCTTTATTTACCGTCTCTTAATGGTACCGCGAGTCACGCGATGGTTTGGACACCTGACTTAGCCGATTTGATTTGTGCCCACATAAGAACCTTATCGCAGCAAGTCAGCGATTAACATTTTAATGCATTAATCGTGATTAAATCGTTATACTAGTGTGAAATGGTTCTATGGGGTACAGTTCAAATTGGCTGAATGAAAGAGATCACTGAGATTAGACGGTTTACCGCACAGGGGGAGGAAGTAGGGGCTTATGGCTGAATATTTCATAAGCCTGCGAGTACGTTTTTACCGTGTCTTGAGTATACCGCAGGATTTTGGTTTGTATCACGAAAATATACTTACTGTATGTATCATACGCCAAATCATGAAAACAACAACTTTGACATCAAGTTATCAAAGGGACCATTCATAGTCAATATCAATATAAGCGAGTATAATAACAAAAAGAGATTTATATCTACACAAAACTTTGTTGAATACGATAAAAATGAAATGTAATGAAAGATTATTGGCGGGACTGAGTGTGAACAATAAGGAAAACGATGAAAAAGGAAAGAATGTAAACCAACAATGATCTCGTTTTCCTATAAACATCCCGCCGCGTGATCCAAGATATTCCTATCATTACTTGCGGGGAATAATATCCAGTCGACATTGTGTGAACGAGTGGAAGAGATTACAAATTTACGTCTATAGTACGAAATCGTTACGGGGTCTACCGCGAAACGAACAGAACTACTTATCAGACTTTGGGGTACGATTTGCCTGCTGGGGCCTTTTGATGGTGTTATATTTAATGTGTGTAGATTTCTACGTTTACCTGTAATGTAAGGAAGGGTAGATCAGACATGAGTGCGCAAGCCACGCATTTCTATTACTTGTAGGTAGAGCAAGACTAGTGAAACGAACGCTTTAACCAGTAAAATGATGACCTCAAGAATCTTAAAAACTCTGCTTAGTCAGTGATCGACTTAAACTGGCTGTTTTGAACGTTCGATTCGTCTAGCTGCGCCTCGGTAAGGGTGTGTAATGACACCCCGCAGGGTGGGAAAAGGGGGCGAAGGGGCTGTGATTGATGACGGCGGTGCGTACGCTGCCCATTGTCCGAACAGCGAGGAATGAAACAACAGGACGCTACAGAAATGAGCCCCTTTATCGCCCTTACGATTAGAAGACTTTCCGCTAATTAACATTCAACAATACCTATAAAGCTAAAACAAACAGCACAAGCACATCGAAAATGCTGCAATGTTTTCACAAATCATAAACAATTCGTATGTAATACGCGTTATGTTACGTAGCAAAGTAACAGTGTAAGTACAAACAAATAAACGAACTGGAAAGAATTTCTCGAGAGGGTACAAACACGTGAAGCTAGCTAGTGTGCGGTTGTGACTTGTCGATCGTCGAGACCTCGCATGAAATGGGTCGGAAAATAACTCTATTCCCGCGGGCACGACTGCGATTCAATCAAGTCTGATTCAGAATTTTGGAGTTCGTTTACTGAGCTAGCGAAGCAGGGGAGTATATAAACGGAGAAAATGCAACTACAAGTAAGCAGAGAGCGAGAAACGCAAGATCCAGTCGGCTCTTGGTAATTGTTTTACTCGTTCCATCGGGCGGATCATCCGTGTTTCGGTCGCAGCTGACAGCGACTGATGGCATGGAAAATCAAGTTTAAATCGCTTGGGATTTCATTTAAATTACTGCAGTTCGATAATCGTCAATGTGACCAAATGTGTAGTTTTTATATTTTCATTTTTTAATACACGTTCTGATCAAGGGTCCAATGCAATGAAAAAATTCACACGGAAACTAGATTATATTTGCCAGGGCAGATTCGAACCAAAACCTTAAAAGGTTGAAGGTGGCTTGATATTAAAAAAAAAACCCAATTTATGTGTAATTTTCATTCATTTTCAGTTGAATATCGTTTCCTAACCGGTATACCGTAGAAGTTTAATTTTAGTATAAAATAGGCAGTGATATAGGCGAGGGTTTAGAAGAGCAAAATTTTAAATACAAGTGTATTTTCACAAGAATTACACGCAATGGCCATATATTCGTTGCAAGTTTTCAACAGCGCGCCATATCTAGAGGTATGTGTATGTACAGTTGATAATAATGATATTACGACTCCTGTTAGTGTAAATGTAAGTTCGACAACTACAATTGCGATCTAAATAAATAAATAAATATTACTAGTAAGTAAGTTTGTCCATGGCAAAGGTAAAAGGAAATAATAAAAATTATCAACTTGCACTGTGGTTTGCAATTGTTACAGTTACCTTTCGCTGTCTTCGGTAGACGTGAAAGTAGGTACTGAAATTCAAGTACATAATATGTTTTAAGGAAAAACAGATGTGTGCTCGTCCCAATTTAGGTAAAGGGGAGAGCAATATTTGTTTAGCGTATCTTCACGTTGAATTTATGGAAAGAGGAGCATTGAGTTTGACTGAGAATTAATGGACTCTTTATTGTTTGCCTGATACAATCAAGTTCATCGTTATGTTGATAAACGGTACATATGTTTTTAGATGCAATAACAACACACTTTCTTTGTTTGTACTTTTTCAAGAAAAAAAATAACGAGCATTGTAATAGAAACTTATACAAAAAGCAAAATTAAAGCATATAAATAGAAATTTGAAAATATCAATTTGACCGTAATAAATAATAATTAAAACTTTTTTTATCTTTCGCGAACAAGTCAAATGTGTGTGTGCGTGCAAGAAATATAACTATTTGTGCTCGTCGACTTCGAATTTAGGCAAAGGGAAGAGTAAATACAATACATATTTGTTTAGCTATCTTCTGACAGAATTAATGTTGAGAGGAGAGGAGCATCTAGTTTGGCTGAGAATATGTCTCTTTTTTGAAAAGTGCTTAAAATAATCGCGTTCATCTCGTGTGAGATACGAATGTTGTTCGATATATGTGTAGCTTACACTGGCCAATTAATTATGACAAAAATTGTATAGCAGTCGTTATAGTTACAATATTTCTCTGCTGGCTCTAACATAAGATTCAACGCCCTCCAGCATTGTCAGTGGTGGGTGACCCTGCCCTCAAAGCTAGGTCCTTGGTTCGAATTCAATCGGTAAGGTCATATTTAGTGTTTGTTTATCAGACGTACCTATTTGTTTCGGAGTTATTTATCTACATATCTGTGTAATGTACCTAGAGATTCCACCTTCCAATTGTCGGTTTCCGTCGCTCACCAAGGGCAACGAGTTAGTTCCTTGGTATAAAGGTATAATAAAACTAAGTATCTACATAATATCTAACGGTGGATCATGCCCTAAAGCACGCATTCCTTACGATATTGAGCCAGACAATGTTAATAGCTTGCATTCTGTGAACATCAACAAAGGCTCAGGACCTCACGCAGACGTAAATACGGTAAATATAATTCGCTGAAGCATTTTAGGGACGGCGCACTGAAGCGAATAACGTCGCATGTCGCATCTCATATTCGTACCTATGTAAACACAAAAAAAAAACATTATGTAGAGTCGTTTTGTCTATTTTTTTCTTCTCGCTGATTCCTATCGAAAGAGATCAACTAAATAATATGTTTAATGTAATAATGAGTTGTAGTAGGTAGTTCATACCTATTCCTTCTTAGTTATGAGAGCATTAACGTAGATAGATCGCATTTGTTATGGTATTTATAATGTTATAAACCTCCATTGCACATCTTGGTTCATAACCAGCAACACTTTCATTTGATACTTTGTCCGTTTTATCGAATTAGCAAAACCTGTCACAGAGGTTGAAAATTTCAGGCAGAAGATACCTACATCTTTGTCGGTAATTACCTATGTAAACGAGACACAGCCATTAGCACTATATTGAATCGAGGAACATTGGTATATTGCCGCTTATGCCGTTTCTCCTTTGGCCACGTCGGATTGGTTGGACGGCCTTGCGCCGGTCGACGCCCGCGCCGCCCTCGCCCTATAAATAAATACGGCCCAAAACTTAGTTGCACTGCAACGTGTGTTCAAATATATTTTAGTATTCCTTTTGCAGATTGATTTATTTACGATGGAAAAGAGAAAACAATTATCTCGCTCGCTGGTGCCATTTGCATTAACGTTTTTTTATTAGTTGTATGTTTATGTTGAGACATGCTTCAAGCTGTCAATATTGTAGTTGAGACGGGCATAAAAATGGTAAAGCGTATAATACCTACTCTGGGGAAGCTGTAGTGTCAGAAAGTAATACATGTTTTTTTTCTTATCGTTATGACGCTTAGCATGTCTGTATGTTTTGCTACTTTATACGTACTTTTACGTTTTTATTTATGTTAATTTAATAAATGCATATTAGGCCATGCACAAGTCGCAAGACAAACCAATTAAGGAGCAATGTTTTGTATTGCATATATGTGGTATTTTCTATAAAAAGGGACCTTATTGTCGATGGTGCTTACGCCATTATAAATGATGCTCCGATATAAATACAATGCCGCGCGACGCTGTGCGGCGAAGCGCCTTCGACAATAAGGTCCCTTTTCATAGAAAATGCCCCATATTATGGTTATACATACATATGTTCAATTTAACTGACAAATGACAATATGTATTTTTATGTCACTTGTGTACAGGCCTGGTTATATATAAAATTTCAAAATCCAACGACTTAAATAATTTTGACCAGCCAGAAATTTAAATTACAGTTAAATGCCTACCCCGCTGTGTGGCTTCTTATTTACTGAACGTTCTATAACTATTATATAATCTAATCCAAAAGGATCATTGGCAAAGATAAAAAAAAAAACAGAAAAACGAATGCGATTTAACATTTTGCATGAAAATTAATTTAAAAACTGTGTAAAATCAAGACCAGTAAAAGGAAAGCAGATAATTAACCCATTTCCCTCAATTAACACGGGACGGACAGAATTACTTAAGCATCTGTGTAATCAGTGCACCGCGTCCGTGTAAGAGAGACGTAACCGACTAGGATTTTCTATTTAGGCGCGTCATTTTGAGCATTAGGGTGAAGCAGCGGGGGGCGGATGCGGCAGGGCTTTGGCTCCCATGACTTTAAGTGCGCAAGCCAGTATAAGTATGACTCTGATTACGCATAGTAAGTACGGAAGTCCAGGTCATACTTCTACTGGTAGTTTTGAGGTGAACACCATGTATGCGTAGGGAGTAGGTGGAAGCTAATCGCGCGGTGGCACCCATTGTACGACGCACAATAACGCTGTTTTAGGCGAGCCACGCGATATTTGGACTAAACATACCCCTGCAATTAACAAAACCAAACGTAATAAGGCCTTTTGCTACAACAATCCTTAATAAGTTACGTACGATACGTCAGTAAAATTTAATTTTATAGGAAACTTGACATTAAACGAGTAGTAAACATATAATTTGCCTAAGTAATTACTTAAGCGACAAAAAAAGGCAGCATCATTTTGAACGTTAATCGGCCCATTAAATATGGTTGATGAAACCTGCATTCAACCGGATAATTTTTAATTTACAATGTATCGGTGCTGGAGCTAGAATACGATAGGCTTTAACATTTATTATTATAAGGTTAAGTAAGCTAAGCTTTTAGTTTTCGTTGCAGGTATCATATTGTATCCAATTGAGTTGTTAAGAAAAGTTAATCACTGTCAGTTTTGTGACGATAATTAAGCATTAAATTTCAAAAAAAACTTGCTTTTGGTGTTCAAAACTATATTAGAAAAATTATTACTAAGTAGATAAATGCTAGATTACTAGTGACTTTTTTATGATTATTTCTAATTCTTATTTTATTTTGAATTATTATGTACTTACTGACTGTTTATTCATTTAATTTCATATGTGTACAATTTGTAATTTAAGTGACATGAAATTTATTATAATAATTGTAACATATTTTAATGTATTACTAATTTAGGAGACTGTATATTTGTTAGTACGCATGATGATTAATTAATTCTATTCTATAATGTAATCATTAAGATTAAGGTTTAATATAGTGTTGTATGTCCTCACAGGACGTCATGGACTGACTTACTGAATTGTATGTAACACCTGCTGAGGATAAAATGTATGTACATGACTTTACAATCAATAAATGAAATGAAAAGAAAAGAAAAGCGGTTAACTTTTCTTAGCTACTCAGGCTAATTAGGTACACTATTTTCTGTAAAATCACAAAGGCGTCATTCTCTGAATTACAGGCTAGAAATTATAATTGTATGTATTATACAAGATCAGAGTTAAAAAATGTAGCGGATATAAACTAGTGGGCGCTGCACGATGCTGTCAAAGTGTTGTGACAACAGAACTATTTTACTGCTTATTACAGTAGTTTACATATATATGTAGTGCAGTTATTTGAGAAATTACTCATTTAAAAAAACAAAATCACAAACGTGCAGATAATCCTTGCGAGCGCGGAAGCGACGGCTAATGATACCCTTTGTCTAACGCACAATAAAACTGTTTTCGGTGAGTGGGCAAATTTAGACAGACCTACATTCCTATGCAATGCTTTCCACGCTTTTGTTTTACGTAATGACAGCGATATTGTATCGTTTTATCATAGAGTAACTTATACTAGAGCGGTACTGTCATAGTAAATTTTGTAACCCCAGTAAATTCACTGCCATCTGTCGACACACTTTAAAACTAAAAATAAATATTTATAAAAATACGATAAAATGTATTTAAAAATGGATAAATGATTTTTTTTATATGCATTAATTATTTTTATGATTTTGACCCATGTTCTTTCACTGATATGCGTTAAAATTATAAATAACAAACGAAACCGTCAACGCCCTCTATACGAGTGTAGGCCAAAACTAGTGGCGCCCTCTGATCGAGAATCAAATTTTCGTGATTTTCGAGGCACGTTTTTTCCTTAGACTGTATCCATCTATTACGGAGTTATATCTATCTTTGGTTTTATATATGCCTAATTACGTACTGCAAGCAAATCGAATGAAATAACCCTCGTCGATTAACGATTTAATTTACAGCAACATGCAAATTGCATGGTACTTTATTGTGTATGGTGGTAAAAGCTCTTATTTATTAGTTTACTTTCCTCTGATGTCAGTTACGATAAAAATATAATGTTTGTACGTTAGGAACTAAATATTTTGATAATATTTCCTAAACATTTAATTACCTAGGTACTGAAAGTATAGGTACACAAACTTTAATTTATCTAAATCAAGCGTAGATTTCAGGAGTTCAAATGGAAGGGCATATCGAAGGCAAATCTTCCCCTGGTTACAGTGTAATAGTTAATGATTTCTTTCATTACCCCCGGCGGACTACGGGGTTTGGGGTGAGAGGTTGCGTGAGGGGCGCTATGTGGGTTACTATGACACGTAACTTCCAAATACTCAGTTCAACAAATCCTTTATGTTACGTTTAAAAATAAAAATACAATTTTAATACATGCTTTTATTACCAACTGTACCACAGTCTATAAAACAATACAGTCATTCGACGAAGCCGTCTAGACAGCGCAATCGTGCGGGCTGCGAGGGGTGTACCGGGTGCACCCGAGCTGCATACATTCGCCTTTGTTAGTAGCTCGGTACACGTCAAAGTCGTCGGTCCACTGTATACTTTTTACACTGTGACTGTACTTTGCTTTTAAAATGTGACAATTATCATAGAATTGGCACTAACGAGCCTGAATCGTTATTAGAAATTACTTTCCAACTCCAATAATATCTAGTCTTATGTCTACATTTTTTAAGTATACCTACCTACTATAATTCAGCGTAGTTGAACCGGCAAGCAGATCCAATATATGTTAAAAGATTTATCTCTCTCGTATGTTTGTAACATACGAGATACATTTAATTATATAAAAAAACCGGCCATGTGCGAGTCGGACTCGCATTCCAAGGGTTCCGTACATTACACAATTTTTAACAATGTATTTTTTTATGTGAAACATGCGTGAAATGTCTAAAAAACCCGTAGGGGTCGGACGGATCAAAAACTAACTAATTAAGTCCAACTCACGCCTGTCTGCACATTTCTAATAGGTTTTCCTGTCATCTAGGTAAATAACTATTTTGTGTATTTTTTTCAAAATTTTAGACCCAGTGATTTCGGAGATAAAGGGTGGGGATGGTCATTCTTTGCCCATGAGCTTGAATAACTTCCAAACTGTTTATCCTAAAATTTTAAAAAAATATATTTGAGATTTTCATAATTTCAAAAAATCATTTGATATGTAACACGATATAGTTTGAAAAACTTTATTTATCTCATTCCCCCCCCCCCCCCCAAAAGTGGCCCACATGTTTAAAATTCATTTGTTTACGTTACATGTCCGTCTTTGGGTCACAAACTTACATAAGTGTACCAAATTTTAACTTAATTGGTCTAGTAGTTTCGGAGAAAATAGGCTGTGACAGACAGACAGACGCACGAGTGATCCTATAAGGGTCCCGTTTTTTCCTTTTCAGGTACGGAACCCTAAAAACTAATAATATTTAACCATAAATTATTGTAATAACTAATCCTTTCGTCTCTTTACCCACTGGCAGTCCACAAATTAGCTTAGAATCAAAAGCCTTTTCAAGAGTTCGATTGAATCGCGAAGATTTCAAATGGCCACGGTGCTTGTACAGTCAAAGGAGCCGTTTCGTTCAAATAAATTGGCCCGTATTAGTGGTGAATTTGCAGTACTTACCTAAGAAAATCAGGAGAGGTAACAGCATTTCATTTAAGAATGAGTTTTGAATTTTGTAACAGGCTTTGTTTCTCTTTGCGTACAAATAAAGGCGTCTTTATCTTGTCGTATATTATATGTATTCTGCACTACTGCTTCGAAGGTAGCCTCAGTATTGGTCTGACTAACTGAGGTAGTTGATGTGTACCTACATTTTATATATGACAAAGGAATTAGAAAGAGCACACTATCTGGAAAATCGATGTACCGCTCATGTTCAATGTGGAAGGGTAGAGGAAAGGCGTTCCGTGGAAACGATCGCCGGTGTCAGGCCTGTTTACAAACAACGTTTAATTGAGGCAGGAATTCCAAACACCGCCGGTGTAAAGGAAAACAACAATCTCCCTCCGGCCTTTTACAGTCTTAGGTTAGAGGCGTGCTAAGGTATAAATTCGCAATGCGTGATATCAAGCATGCGTGACTTGTTGAACAATACGGTTTTCTTCGAGTTTGCCTTTCTAGTTATTCTAGATAATTAACGTTGTTTCAATGTGTTGGTTAAGGATAACACCGTTTTTTTCGGCGATGATTTGTGGGGCATTAATACAATTTTTTAACATCACGTGTGAAATACTGCTCCCATTGCAAACAATGTAAATACAATGTCACACATGTCACAGGATAAATAAAAGTGACAGCTTCAAAAACAGTTATTAGCACATATTAAATCACATTTATCGCGAATTTATTTTGTTACCTTTAGCAGTTGTTAGCAGTCGCTTATATGTGGTCTACAAGATCTATTTAACCGAAGTACATATGTATAGTTAAATAGTAGCTAAATAATTATATATAAAGAATTAGTTGAACGTTATAGGTACTATATAATTTAATAAATTTAAATGTCTTTCAATATACAAAAAAAAAAATACATTATAATTAAAACATTTCAAACTTTACACATCTAAGAAAATCAAATTAAATTATAATATTACAAAATTAAAACTAAAATTAAACCTAGAAATAGAATAAAAACGTTATACTTCAGCAAAACAAAATAAAACCAAATAATGAAATGAAGTTTGTAATTCTTTCCAAAATATACTTTTCACAGGACTGAAAACTGTACCTAGAGCATTAGACGGAAAAGCAAATGAATATTAATATTCAACAAAATTAATCTCACAAATCTCGTTTAGTATGATGCGCCAGCTTTATTCGCGTTACCACGGGATATATAAATAAGTTTCTTACACAGCAGGAGGCGCTTTTATTTATAATGAAGCCTGTCATAATGCTTGTAATGACCACCGCTTACATTCTTAGCAGCATTGTAGGGATCCAGTATACATAATATATATAAGCGGGTATCTTCTACTCCGTTGATTCATGACAACGCAGTAACAACAAGTAACACTTATAAGAAACAAGTCGGTACACAAGGTACATTTGTTCTACATTACTTGTAAGCGAGTGTGAAGATATTTATCAAATGTAGACGAGTCGTGTTCCATTTGTTCTAGCGTACTTCAGAAGTGGAAGTATGATAAGATACTCATGTTAAGATAATGTTAAAGTCATTTAATTGTAAGTCTGTAAAGTTCATTAGTAACAATGATAAAGTGCTTCTCTGTATATAATTCATCGGGAGCTCTAGGGCTCTTAAAAAAAGGGCGCAGTGCAAAATAAATTGTATTTAAATTTATCTGTTGTTGAAAGATTTATAGGAGTCTGACGTCGGGGATTATTTGTCGCAAATTCAAGACAACTGGTGTCGCTTCTCTGAATATTCATTAACAAGGAGACTAAGGAAGTACCTAAATACTGCATACTGCATCCGATTAGCGAGATATTGGGCCTATTCGTTTATTTTAATGTAAATTTCACAATACTTCCCCAACGTAAAAAAAAGGATACCAAAAGTCAATCAGTGGATTAAAATTGCGATTGCGAATAGGACTCGCGCACGAAGAGTTCCGTACCATTTACGCAAAAAACGGCAAAAAAATCACGTTTGTTGTATGGGAGCCCCACTTAAATATTTGTTTTATTCTGTTTCTAGTATTTGTTGTTATAGCGGCAACAGAAATACATCATTTGTGAAAATTTTAACTGCTATCTATCATGGTTCATGAAATACAGCCTCGTGACAGACGGACAGACAGACAGACAGGTAATAGGGCCCCGTTTTTACCCTTTGGATACGGAACCCTTACAAAAAGATTTACGGCCCAATTCGAACAATGCTTATAACATAACAGCGATACGATACCGATCTGTCAGTGTCAAAGGATACATTTTTTCAACAAAAAACATCACTTTTGACACTGTCAGAACGGCTGCGACATTTTATAAGCATTGTTCGAATTGGGCTGTTAGTTTTAACTGCGATATTTAACTACTAACTACAGGAACTGAGTGAGACACACCGATGTATTTTCGGCGGAGACATTAGCAGTTTTATATGCATTGCCTGCCATCAAAACAGTGACGTGGGGAATGGCTAGGGCGTGGAGGCATGTTTGACTCAAGAAAGTGACAAAGGTGACATGGTTGCAATATTGTGATAGGTCTAATTGCAATTTTTTTCAATTCGAGATGTCACGCTGTGGTTTGTTCTTCTTGCTAGTTTTGATAGTATCTTTTTTTATTCAAAAAGACCCCAGTCTTACTACGAATTGAAACAAAACCGATAATTCTTCGTCACATTTGATTAGGTCTAATAAAAACACAACCGTTACTGTTTGCCAAGTAAAAACTCCTTCGCGGTTGCATCACTTCCGTTATCTCATACGTTAACGTGCTATAATTGCAGGCGCTAACAGCTAACACTAGCTTTGTTACATCGTGCGGTCAATCGTTACACTGTAAATGTACCGCCGATAATTAAGAGGATAGTGGAAGACCATTTCTTCACATACGCTTTTTTTCTCTACATATGGATAAATAATACTTTATAGTTAATTATATTGTAATTATTTTAATCGTTTGGATCCTTTGGATTACTTATTCAGAATTCTTAAGAAATCGCTTAAAGTTCAGACCTTTAGCTATTGAATTGTAAGAAAAAAAAAGACCAGGAACAAATTCAATTTTTTTTGTGGGGAACAATCATCTTACTACTCGCAATTTTTACATCTAGTAATACATCTGCGAAGAAATTTAAAAGTGTATGTGAAGTCCCCAAGCCCTCTCGCGTATGAAAGGAGGCCTGTGCCTAGCAGTGGGACGTATATATAGGCTGAAATTTTTATTATTATTATTTAGTAATACTTTACTTAATCACCACCATTAAATGGATAAGTTTAATAATATAATATATTTTGGTGCGCACGGTCCGTCTGCTTAATCCTCGTCTCAACTCGTGCAAGTTAGGCCTCGCGGCACAGCACTAAACAAAACTGAAACCGGCGCGCACCGCGCAAATCCGCGAGAAAACTCCGCCGGCGAAAGCCGCAGACCGTTTTAGGTAAAATATTAAATGCGCCGTAGGATTTGTGCATGTTCTGGTGCAGCTGGGTTTAATATTGAATGAAGCTCGCTGCCGGGCGGGGACGTTTTGTCTGGCCCTTAATTGCGGAATGATGCGTCCGCGGCGCAGATCATATGTTTACTAGATGGACTACGTTACTTTTTTGTTTAAAATTTTTCTTTTCAAACTGTTACGGATTTGATCTGTCAGCTGACAATCGTAATTTTTCTGGTACAAAAATTTTAGAACAAAAAAATTAAAATCAGAATCGGGCTACAAATTTTTTTTTTATATGTTATGTTTAAGTTTAATATTAATTTAATTTTTTAATTTTAATTTTAATAATATGTAAAATTCTATGGATGTAATTAATCCGAAATAAAATCTTTTTAATTTTTAATAAATTTATTTTATTTTATTTTATTTTATAGGCGTAAGTTGCCGTATTAATTTTATTATACGCCCTACTGTGATGCACCGTCAGCTAATCTGATTGTAACCTCGGTACAACATTTTCTAAAAAGAGTCAAAAAATTTAATCCGCATTCATCATCTTTTTATAAAAGTATAAGTACAGTTTTGTTTTACATATTTTAGTTCTATACTGATTTAAACTAACACGATTTTCACTCATAATTTAAAACTAATACGGGACTTAATCGCGTACAAACTTACGTTTATTTATGGCCTGACGTTTCGAACGTGACGTTACGTTCAGTCTGCCTGTGACCACGAACGTAACGTCACTTTCGAAACGTCAGGCCATAAATAAATGTAGGTTTGTACGCGATTAAGTCCCGTGTTAGTTTTAAATTATATTTTAGTTCTTTTATTATATCAAATATTGAAATCGGAAGTCTGCCAATGGACACACTGTACTATTATTTTACAGATATCAACAAAGTTATATAGATAGATACAAACAGCGTTTGTAATAAAAACTAATGTAGCTTACATGTGCAACTGTGCAATGCGCATACCTAAGGAATATACTCTTACATATATTGATGAATAATTTTATGAGTAAAGGGTGAGCTCGAGTTTTTTCTTACATGCTTCACACTCGTAATACGGAGTCTGTAAAAGGTAGATCCTTGTCCACCAACTTGCCCGCCGAGAGAAATACGTATCAAACGGCCCGGAGCTCTCCGGCTTACTAAGCGGACTGCCTGTTTATTGCCCGCGAGGACACATACCTATAAATTTTACGAGTGTCCACGAAAGGCGCTATAAAATGTACCTAATATCTTTAAATCTCGCTGTTTTTCGATAGGATTCAAAAAACATTTTTGTAGTGTTTAAACTTCAGCACGTATACTTAATTTTAACGACTACTTTAGCTTAGTCCGTCTGGCGGTAGTGCCCATCCCTGTTGCGAAACTTGTGGTCTAGTGTTAAATTGTGTGTAATGAAGGTACAGAAAAACATTTGTTCCTGAGCTTAATGCATTTATTTGTACAAGTTTGTATATCGACCGTCGACATTTGTTTTATTCCACGGTCTTGCTCTATTTCACGGGCTTAACTTCGTACAATTGACAATTCTTTTCTGATATCGCCAATTTTCACAAGAATGTCTTAAAGTCACAACATCACCAACTGTCATTAAAAAAGCGGCCAAGTGCGAGTCGGACTCGCCCACCGAGGGTTCCGTACTTTTTAGTATTTGTTGTTACAGCGGCAACAGAAATACATCATCTGTGAAAATTTCAACTGTCTAGCTATCACGGTTCATGAGATACAACCTGGTGACAGACAGACGGACAGACAGACAGACGAATAGCGGTTAGTAATAGGGTCCCGTTTTTACCCTTTGGATTACGGAACCCTAAAAATCGAACACCGCCCTTATAGGCGTTCACGTTCAATCTACTGTTCTTGTGCAAAAATGGCGACACATCCGGGGAGTAGGTATTATGAGCATAGTCGGCTGATTCTAATTTCCGCGCGGATGCGCGTACCATCATCTAAAGCAATTAATATATCCGGATCCGTCTCGGCCCCCTTTCAGTTTGGGCTCGTGGCTAAAGGGGATAGTCATGTGCTCAATGCCAACGGCATATTTTGTATTAACGGTTTTATGGGTAAGGTTTTACGGTTTTACGGTTTTAACCCACCCCTGGGTATAATCAGTCCATGCAGGCACCTCTCTCTGCATCTGACTGTACATATGTTACAAAACTTTAAATAGTTTTAGCCTTATGTTTTTTTAAAGTTGTATAACTAGTTTAACCTCTTCCTTAGAAGGTCAAATGAGAGTTCACACAGTGAAACGTTTGTTCAAAAGGACATTGCTCCATACAAATACCGAAGTCAGCTTGTTAACACAGTAAGTAATTGGGCAATAACGTCGAGTTGGAAATATTGGATTCACTCGGTATAACCGCATTTCACATTCATCACGACGTATATGTACGTGTGTACCTAGTTCCGCTAGCCGTAGCTGTTTTACTTCGTGGTAATTCATCAATTCGACACTGAGGATTGTTCATTAACAATAGTGTGAGAAAAAATACTTTACCTACACCGAAAAACGCAGGGTACCGACGATTATCTGACGTTAAAATAGGTGGAATAAGCGAGAATATCAATATATTATAAGCAGAAAATAAGAAATTCCTAGTGTCAATTGCATAAGTTTGTATCGAAGTATCTTATATATATCAGTCATTATTCTACATACGTTACCTATTATGAAATCGCTAGTGACATTGCTAAAATCAGACTTTATATCCCATATAACTACCCTATTCCAAAGATAAAAACAGAGCTAAGGTGTACATACGAGGGTCATGCCAAAAGAATGTAGATACTCAAAAAATATAATGTTTATTCTTTAATACAGATATTTAGTTTTTCAAAGTATTATGTATTAGTATGTACGTATACATTTTTCCACCCATTTAAACCACTCCTCCACCGATGGAGACAAATCACAGGAGCTGCAAAACCAAGTGCTTACGATGCTCAGTAATGAGAAAGGGGAAAGAAGAGATAGAAACCACTAAGAAAATACAACTCTTTTTTAGACTCCTCAGAAATTTTATAGTAATAAGCAGCCTTGCACATTTTCACGAGTAACTGCGATCGGTGAATTCAACAATCCAATAATAAAAACTGTTGCACACGATCACGCAGATTCACCGAAAGTTGTAACTAAAAGTTCAAAACATTCTTAATAGGCCAAGCAATAAGAAGGTATAGAGGGAAATGCTAGGAACACAATTTTTGACTACCTTACTTTGTTTGGACTAGTTAGGAGATGAACATATCAAAAGCAGCTTTACTGATGTATCTACATCAACCTAAATAAACCTAAAACAAAAAGAGCGGATATCTCAAAAACTATACAAGATATCGAAACACTTGACTGACACTTGACTGAACTTGTAACAAATTAAGGCCTGTGCCGAAAAAAAAACTGTTAATTTCAATATTTGCATGCTGTAATTTTATTTCAAAACAAGATGACGACAGCTTTCTAACCGCAGTTAAAAGTCCTATTATTAAATTATGTATTCCAATATAAATAATTCTGGTTTTACGCGATGCGACGTTACACCGGTGAATAGAAGAGATCACTGAAATTTAATCTTTTCCAAATGGCAAGAAAATTTTCAACATCCTCCATGCTTGCTTTGTGCATTTCATAATATAAATAAATAACTTTGTACGTTGTCTCTTGAACACAGGTCTCGAAGCGGCAGACCTCTAGGAACAAGTGACCCTAGGACCATCAGAAATATTGTTAGGTAATAGAATTTGCGCCCGCCCCCGCATGCCCGTCATATTTATCGTGAAAATTTGGGGTACATATGCGGCTTAAGTGAAACGAACTATCAAAAAACATAGTATATAGATTCGTAGAAAAGTTAGGATAGCTAAAGTAACCGAAAACTTGCGTTATTAATTTCTGGGCCAAGTAGAAATTCATACAATTTCCTTCGTACAAAAAGTCGTCCTGCAGTGCCGTTCTCTCGACTATTCATGGGCTCAAATCAAGAGTGTATTAAAAGAGAAGGATAAAACAGCCAAAAAACTTTAACAACTCCAGCAGGTGTTGGGACGGTGCAGGCAAATATGAAAAACAGCTCCGTAAAAAGCTGCCACTGAATGCGCTAGGAAAAAGCTTCTTATCACTCCTGCAGAACATTAAATAATAAAAAAACTGATAATTATTTAAATTAAAAGTAGCTTCATATTCCAGTAATCCTAAATTCCAAAAATCCTTATCAATTGCATCAGTTTTTTTCATTTGAAGTTTACAGTTTTTTTTTTTCGGTACACTCCTTAAATCACTTTTCATTTTGTATAAGTGGCCATGTCGCTCAGACGCATAGTTTCCGAGATATAATCGAAAAACCGAAAAATGGAACCTTAAAACACCCCTCTCCCCCCGGCACCAGGGTTACGGGCGGGAACTTTTATAATATGTTTACCTCCTAACTAGTCCAAACAAAGCTACGAAGTCAAAAATTGTGTTCCAAGCATTTCCCTCTATAACTTTTTTAGAGCATTCATTTCCTGGCCTATAACGCTTTAAACTTTTTTGAAATCATAATAAATCATAACCCGAAAATCACGTCGAGAGTTCCATCGTCGCGGCGAATTCCCGCTAGTCTAGAAAATATAAATATAAAAAATATAAAGAACATAAAAAAAAAACTGAAATAGTCTAGCGGCTAGACTATTTCAGTTTTTATTAATATGACAGGCTAACCGATTGTTCTATTTTTAAATGTATAACTGGATAACCAAGCCTTTCCGATAGTGTATAACATGCCAGTATCAAACTAATGAGCATAGAGCATCTAATTTTTTTTGGCATGCCCCTCGTATAGTGACCCATCAGCTGCTGTAGTATTTATTTATTCATTTATTTACACTTTATTGCACAAAAGAAAAACTGTGCGTACAAGAGGCGAACTTAATGCCATGAGATACTCTCTGCCGGTCAACCTTAGGGCAAAGCAGAGAAGATTGAGGGCGGTGCATTAGAGAAAAAACAAGAAAATAATAAGAAACTCGTACAATGCATACAATACACATACATAAATTACTTAATATCTACTAAATATAAATAAATCCCTACATAGTATAAAACACAGTCGC
The DNA here is from genome assembly GCF_947568885.1 of Cydia strobilella. Taxonomy (NCBI): domain Eukaryota; kingdom Metazoa; phylum Arthropoda; class Insecta; order Lepidoptera; family Tortricidae; genus Cydia; species Cydia strobilella. Next base: position 9,581,083 of record NC_086052.1, read on the forward strand.
TTTCCGCTGTCTGTCCGTCCGTCTGTCCCTATGTATGCTTAGATCTTTAAAACTACGCAACGGAGTTTGATGCGGTTCTTTGAACTGCCAGCAAAGAAATCACGCACAGATTTTTTTTAAGCTATTTTGTTGGGTGCTTTCCTACTCGTAATGTTAGGGGTAAGGCCATTCCAGAGGCGAAAGTGTAGATTCGGATCTAAATGTAACCCTACTGTTTTTTTCCTAAACCCCTTCTGAAGTTCGTGTTTCACAGAAATTGATGAATACAAATGGCATGCGCGGGTCGCCATCTGTCAAATTTATCCTGCGTTTTCCTCTTCATGTTACCAATTTTGGTTCATATACCTATGCAGTGGCGTATTTGGGATTTGTCACGTGACACAATGTATTTAGATTTTTGCATATAAAGCCTGACCAGGAATATATGATCACGCGCCATGTTGCGGAATTTCATTGGAACTAAATTTTTCATACTAAACTGAACTGTCACCACATACATGAGAATAACAGCGCCCTCTTGACAATCATCATATATTTCTGGTCGGGCTTTATATTCCAAACACAAATAGATTTGCACCATGTAAGAGGACAGATGTGACTATTGTTATGCGGTATATGAGTCATTTTGTTTCGCGAATGAATAAATATTCATAATGGTGTTTTGCCTCTTTCTTAGAGATTACTATCTAAATAAAATAGACGAAAATCGTGAGCGACCAAAAATTTAATACCAGCTAATAAGGACTAGACAATTAATAACTTTACCTTTGTTAAAACCAACAACTAAAGTTAAATTACATCTAATCGGCCGTTATGTCAATACCGTAAGCAAACTGTCATCAGTCTCACCACAGTAAATTGTTCTAATAACATTTTCTACCAAACTAATGGGCAGATATAACAAAGCAGTGGGTCGGCACAGATTTACGGTTGTAACGTAACAGCCAGTTTGATGGGTACAAGAAACAAACAGGCCACGCGCGGCTGGCTTCAATTACGGCGCGCGATATAATATGTACGGCTCGAGTCGTAAAGACCGTGCAGCGGACACAGAAACAGTGCGACTACGACCCAAAAACGAAGCAATCCTCGGTGGGTCGGCACAAATTCACGGTTGTAATGTAACAGTCAGTTTGATGAAGAAATAAACGGGCCTCGAGCGGCTTACTTCAATTACGGCATACGACGCGATATATCTACCTTATATACGGCTCGAGTCGTAAAGACCGCGTAGTTTACACAGCAACAGTGCGAAATTCATGAAATTAAACAAAGGCAAATCTATCAAAAAGTGTTAAATTGATAAACGGTTCAAGGTTACTGTAGGTAATAATAACAATGATATCAGTATCTATTTTTATACGGTCGCTGTTGCAGTCGCAGTCATATTGCCACGTAAATCGATCCGGGCCGTCTAATAAACAATTGTATTTAGTTATTTTTTATACCTAGTTAAGTTAAGCCTTTGTTAAACTATCCCAGTTTATGTAGCCAACCTAGGTACAAATTAGGTCGCCGTAGTTAATTTTTCATTACCCTCTACACATCACATGACATTGTCAACTCACAAATGTAAACTTGTGTGTTGAAGCAGGCTCCTAATTCCAGTGTTAGCTTCTTAGCTTAATATATACCTAACTAGTAAATGTATTTTTTTGAGGAAAACTAACCTACTGTAACTATTGTGTGCGCTAGCCGGCGCCGGGAAAGCACACACCACACCATACTCGAGATGCGAAGTGCTGGACGTAATTGGAAAAGCCACGTGATTACGCACTTCACATTGCCGAAACCCTTCGTCTGAACTTTATGACATTCGTGAAGATTTACTCATCGTTCCCTGTACTGAGTTTTATCTTGCGATACACTCCTTACATGATTAATAGGTACAATGATTAATTAGCTTAATCCATGCGGGTAATGTTATAAATGAACGAATATATATTTGTTTCATGCTTCGAAATCGCTTAAAAACTGGCCTCAAATTTGAAAACCCCCACATTTCAAAATAACCGAGGTTTTACGGTGTATAAGTAGGGAAACAAGTTTTATGTAAAACTGTTAAAACTGTTTTTACTATGGGTATTATGTGGATGACAACACGGTTACGGAGAGATACCTTTCTAACGCGAGGGCCAGTGAAGGTAACAGCAAACCCTTAGGGAGACCATGGTGGAGCGGTTGAATTTGTCCTTGGACGCCGTATCCGAATGGGGCGAGGCCAACTTGGTTAGATTCAACGCCACCAAAACACAGGCGTGTCTATTTACCGCAAAACAGAGCCAGTTCACTTTGGCTCTCACTTTCCGGAATGTGTCCCTTCCCGTGACCAACCATCTTGAGCTTCTTGGTCTAATTTTAAAATCCAACCTAAACTTCGGGTCGACTATTGAGTCCAGGGCTAAAACTGCTGCCAAGAAACTTGGTGTCCTATTTAAGGTGAGGCGGTACTTCACGCCGAATCAGCTTTTCCCCTATACCAAGCACAGGTCCGCTCGTGCATGGAATACTGCTGCCACCTATGGGACGGTTCCGCCAAGTATCAGCTGGCAGCCCTGGACTCAATAGAGCGCCGGGCTCATAGACTTTTTGGGGATGTCTCAACTGTCAAATCTAAGTTGAAGAAGTTGTCAAAAGTTACAGAGCCTCGATCATAGCAATCAGATACATTCTGAGGAGTGCACACAAGAACTGCATGACCTGATCCCACCTTCCCCTTTCCATCATCGGACATCAAGGCGCAGGGAGCAAATGCTGTTCGTTGTTAATATTTCATTTATTCGCACAAAACGATTTGCCTCGTCTTTTTTTAAAAGAACGGCAGAGGGATGGAATGCGCTCCGTCATCTGTCATCCCTGACAAGTATGACCTCGGTGTCTTTAAAGCAAGAGTGAATAGGCTATTACTGAACCGGTGAGCTCCATCTTAGGCTCTGTCTCCATCAGGTGTGACTAGAGCCAATCGCCGATCAGTTTATTATTTAAAAAAACTATCTATAGGTAATTTCGAGTTACATTTTCACGCCAAAACTACTAAACGAGCATTAATGAAGGACACACAGAATTAAAGGTACATTGCTATTATCGAGTTCTACGTAGATTATATTGCTACTATCGAGTACTACGTAGATGCATTTTCAGGCGAGAACTAATTTTATATAAAGTAAAATCAATAATATTGCACGAATGTAACTAAATTGTCTCGTCTTGTCACATCTAGTGCATTAGCGGCCCCACAACTCGAATTTAAACGCTCGCAATGGTGACGTGATAAAATACCAATGGTCAATTTACCACTTAATTGCTTAATTCAGTGAAAGTACATTTAACGTTTTGCCGGCCAGTTGGAATTTTCAATCACTGGAAGCTTTCGATAAAACCTCACATTTTGAACAGTTTTACTGTACAGTAATAGGAAACGTTAGTATAGAAAAAGCCCTCATTCTTGTATTTTTACCTGCTAGACCAACCATAAATGGCTGGCATGCTGGATTATATCCTAGTTTTTATTTTGCCCTTTTAAAATAAACAAGAAGAAGCACTACTGTATATGCGTTTGCATTTGTTACTGCCCACTGTAATCGCCCCATGAAATATTTTTGAAACGCACATATTAAAGATATTGACAACTGTATTTTCTGCATGTATTTGTAAACTATAATTTGTCGAATGGTTTCATTCTCGGAATGGCATCTAAGTGTACGCTTTTCCATTCCAGTGCTCCTGAATGCAGAGCCGCGAGTGCTTATTTCTTCGCCTGTCGTGGCGCCAAAGGCTGGTAAAAGTATTAGGTACTTATTGCTTTTTAACAGGCCGTCAAATAGAAATCCATTAAGTTAAAGTACCTATATCAATATTATAGCCATTAAAACGTGCAACTATAGAACAAGATGAATGAGATTCTTTACTGCTACACTGACGACGCTGATGTTGAAAACAAATAATTAATTGTTTTATTATATTTTCATTTAATACACGTTACAATTTTAGATGCCTTCCCTGTGTTAGAAACCAATCAAAAACAGACCTAACACAGGAACAAACATTTTATAGTGTGAGTGGGGGCGTACATTCCCAGCTAAAGTAATATAAGACTGATAGAGATATCGTAAAAACACTTGAAAAGAGTCATGGACGTATCTAGTGTGAGAGTTCATTGTTGCTTGCTGTCAAGTGCCTGTTCCCAGCGAAATGCATAGATAATTCGAGCTTACTCAACATCGTTCAAAAGGGTAATTTATGTGATCCGCAATGCACGCGGGCACTAACTTACCCGCCTTGTAGTTTCGTGAATAATGGCCCTCAGAGGAAGATTAGTCGCTCTTGCTCAGCTTACCTGAAAGAAAACCAGATATTAGAGATGGAACGAAGGTCCATATGAAGAGGAATTCCATTTGCTATTACATTAACAATTGTTAATGTAATTACCGTAATGTAATTAACGTAACTACGATAGGTATAAAAAGGACTCATATATTTTGTTTTACATTCGGTCTAGTGTTAACAAAGAAACGGCTAATATGTGGCATATAGTAGGTACCTACACTAAGCATCAATAATAGGTAGCGGATGAAACAACGCACCAAAAGTATCTGCCACCCTCGCATACTTATCCAAATAGATATAGTCTCATCTCATTGTTCTACATACAGATACATATCTGTTTTGGTTAAGCTATTAAAGAATGGTAGATCGTTTTGACGCGTAGTCTGAACCACAATTTTTGATGCTGTCTGTACCAAAATTATTAGGTAGCCAACATGTTTGCAGTGAGATAAGTTAGCAAGTCGGCAAATTGTATAATAACGATACAGTTTCGAATGTAGATCGGTATTGTAAAACATGCTAAACGATATTTGAATTGCGAATTGTGATAATGATCTAAGTACAAATTTAACTCTGTATTACACGGAGTATTTTCCTTTAGCATTCATAAATACAAATAATACAATAAAGCGCTCACGGAGCTCCTCTCTCAGTTCATGTTTGGTCATTTGAATAGTTTGCATGTTTTAATACGTAATGCCCACTAAAACGCACGGCAACTAATTATGTTTCATACAGTTACTTTGATAATAATTTCCTCCACTCTGCCATTAGGAAAGTATTTTTAGATTGTGCTATTTATTAATTAGCAGCGACACACGCTGCAGTGAGCACTGTTTAAATAGCTGTGAAATAAAATAACGTTTTCGGTGCTTTGACATTGAAGCCAATTTAAATCTAGTTTTAAATTTGAGTGGTCTTACTTAGTCCTCTAAATCTAAAGCAAGTGTTTGATAGCACGACTATAATATACACAAATAATGTTGTTGATATTAATGTTTTATGTGGGTATAGTATCATTTATATTTCCCGTTACCTATTGGCCGTTGCAATATTTTTTAAAAACCCATTGCCACGGCGTGATGACATCCTTCTATTGATCGTAAGGCATCGCCTTGGACTGGCACCTTACAAGAATATACAAAGCATATATGCTAATATCGCATTTGCAATTAAGATAGCAGCGACGCCCACTGAGGGACACCATTGTTTCGCACAAATCGTATCCCATCATTTAATATTAATGTATAACAATATGATCGTAAATATTGATGCAGGCGTAAGCCGCAGAGGTAGTATGATATTTTATTTAATGCCGGCTTTGTAGTACATGTCGCCGTTTGACTTTGTTGGAAGATAAATTCCCAAAAATCCACTGTAAGTGAGCCGTGCAAAGGCAAATGCTGCTAATTTTAAGCTTGTAGGTTGAGCGACTTGGCTTTGCTGATGGCTTGATGAGTCAGGCAATGTTTCCTTTACACTAAGAGACTAATCCAATACAAAGTTAAGTACTTACTATGTAGGTTTAGCTACCTAAAAATGTAAATAGATAGGCGTAATACAATTAAAATGTGTATTATAAATGTGCGATATCGTTTAATAATATGTATAACTATTAAGATAACTTTGAAGTTAACGTTATGATTTATGTTGTATTTATCTAATTTATATGCAACGGTGTAGGTGAGTTCTTAATTATTTATGCAGATTTTGTAAACGACAGTGGCAGTTAATGTCATCCATGAGAATATTTTTACACAATATCCATTTAACCGCACAATACAACAAATATTGCAAACAATGTAAATTTAGTAATATAAAGTTTGTCGACTGCAGTAGTAAGGTAAGATTTGCATGATTTGTCTATCTTTGAAACCAACGGCTCAAATAAGCGGTTTATAAATCTCTGTGCAAAGTAAATTTCACCACTGATACTAATGAACGAATTTGCGAAGGGAAACTTTGGCAAGAAGCAATCTCTCGCCATGGAAAGTTGGCGAATTTTAGGGGACCGTGAGCATCACCAAAAGAATGTAATAAGACACAGGTGCTGTAAGTTCTTTATTGGATTTCGCACGTTCCGGCCCGACGTGTTTGATGGCCGGAAGATTCTTGCTAAACTCTTTGCTAGGTATAAATTCCCTCTCAAAACGATCAGTTGGGGCGGTCGGTCCGTAATTTATCAACTTTTGGAATGGCAAGAAAAACGATGGCAATTCAGAGGGATATTTTTTGTAATCATTATTATTGCAATTTCATTCACTCGATTAGTTTAAAAGTAGGTACCTAGTCTCAATTATAACCATACCTTTAAGACTGTCTGGCTTACTAACCTGGCTACTAACCAGCATGAGATTGAATCAAAAGAGCATTAACAATAACAAAAAAATACCAATAAAAACAAAACGGTTTCAATAATAAAAATAAACAATAAGGAATCCCGATCTTGTAAGTCGTAAACACGAATAGTAAATTGCATTCCACGTAGACAGCTGAGTAGCCGTGACTGTGACTGTGTCATGAGGTCAACCCGAAAACTGTTTCACGGCGCGCCGGCGGCTGAAAGGAAAAGTATAGGCCGCCGCAGCCGCCTCCAGACCGTGTCAATGACACATGCAAATCCGAATAACGCCTCGGTCCCGGTCATCGAACTCCCCATTCAATGACTGTCGAAAGTTGTCCGTGAATTCAAAATCGTAGCCTACGCGGAGCCCCCGCGGCTCCTATAAGTATATAGTATTTAAAGCACCCATAATAAAGTGAACTTACCTTGCCGATCGTTCAACCGCCGCCTAAAGGCGAACAACTGATTTATGTGTCTAGTTCTACGTTCCGATATTGAAATCGCCAGTTTCGCGCTACATAGAGACTTAAAACAGGGTGCTAAGGTCGACTGTGAATATTTACGTCGTGCATTCGTCAGATGCGACGCTAACACAAGGTGCGTCTGGCCATTGTATTATTAGCATTGCGAATTTCTACAAGCTCTCATCGCCATTCGAAAACAGGGACGATTGGTATTATGCAAATCCCTCTTGTTTGAGGCAAGGCATTTCGACGGTATGATAGAAATTCATCACAGGTAATAATATTAAATATTGAGTGAGAACATCTTCGTTCCAAGAGATATAATATTTATGTACGTCGTATATGAACAAAGCATAGAGCGTATGCGGGACGTCCCGTCCACATAAATACACTCTATATTGTCAACACTCGCGTTATTATGTTTGCGGAGCGAGTAGATGGGTATTATAATACCGCGAGTCGGCGTCGAGATAAGTGACGTCCTTGTCCCAAACAGGTACTTTCGGATGATGGACGTAAAATCACTCACATTGACCTTACACAGCGACGGACTGGTAATCATGATCTGAATATTATTTCGGTTAGAGATAGTGGGTGTCGAGTTCATCTATCATGTGGCGGCGGTGTGAGTGACATCGTGTCACCACAGCCTAATCTGCTACGCCCCCGTGCCAGACAGGCAAAGCTATTTCATAACCGCGCAATATAACTATTTAGGTATTAAAGTAAGCTAGACGGGTAAAAGCGACAACGTTCTTTAACCTATGTGCATCTACAATGTTTAAAATATAGGACTCTACGAGTTAACCAATGCATCAAACATAACATCAACAATAGCCCAGTAAAAATAAAAAAATAAAAATGGTAAGACTATTACTCTACGTATAGGTAGCTAAGGAAGTAAATTGCCTAAATTGGTTATCGAGATATTTAAGTAGAAACCTAACAGCGGTGGACATTGGACACTTTTTTCGGGATCTGCTGTCGACCCATTTCAACAGATTGAAAAGAATCTGGCCATTTGTGATGAATGAACGGTAATTTTTTTCTCGTACACGAAACTCGCATTTTTTTCATAATCATTTTCTCACGCAATAACAGGTTTTGTTCTGTGATAGCTATTAGCTGCAGTTAGGGCTACCTCAGATATATGATTTTTTCCTGACACGTCAGAAATTTTGGTCATTCGTCACGACTACGGCCGAAAATCAGAAATTTCAGGAGTTTTTGCGGATATTTAAAATGTAAAGATATTTTTTAAACTCCTAATCCTGTCTGTCACAATAAAAAATATTGGTTTTCCAATATGAGAAGATCATTATATAAGCAAGTAAATGAGCATAACAATAAACGGACAAGACCATACAAAAACTCATTTTTAACAATTTTAGCCATTGACGTGCCGCCAGATTTTTTTAAGAATTAAATTTCAGGATTTTGTCTCGGCTTTAGACATGAGATGGCAGATTCTTTTAGGGATTTAAATATCAATATAGGACAAATTTAATATTTTAGATGTTGTATGTTTACATTTTTTCACCTTACTTATTCTTTGTAATAAGGCGAAAGGTGTTAAACATAGAGGTACCTAATATCTTTGAAGTCAACAATTTCTTAAGAATCTTATTTAGGAATCAGGGATTTAACAAGGACTTTCATAAATATGTCTGGTAACCCTAGAGGATAGACCGTACGAGACATGAGGCAGACGGGCGCGGCGGAGGGGGGGCGTTAGAAGCTGGCCGGTGCACGGTGGCCGCATTCCTTGTAGTTGAAAGTAACACGGCATCCGGCTGCGAAAAATTATCGCCTCGCCTGGCCAGGGAATTATTATACGATATGTACCTACGCACATACCTACGTGAAATTTTATTTAATTGTATAATGCACTTGCACCATTGCTTAAAGAGGTTATATGCTATGCGGTATCCCAATACGGCACATGACGTGATGGAGCTATCACAGCTGTTACTGTCACTTGTACAACAAGTAGTGGTCGCATAGATCAGTCAGCATAATCATCGTATCGCATCGTACATCGTACCGATTTCGTCGTTCAATAAGGACAATAGGTCACAGACATGCGAGATAAGATAAAGCTTCTTTCTTTAGCGTTGCCCGAGTGCCGTTCCCGATGCACGATCGTCCACAAACATATTTAATTAGGTATACATTTTTCGCCTTATTACAAAGGAATAAGATGCAAAATTTGCAAAAGTACATATATTTGACGTCGGCTATACCAACTGTAACTATACTACCCCGTTGCCACAAATGCAAATCGTTTCCTGTCTACTGGACGTACTCAAAGACGCAACAAGATCTTCACAATAACGCAAACGAACTTTGTTTAGGTATTTTATCACAATGCTGCACATCGTCAAATAATACGCCTTAATGACAGTAATAATGCTTGTTTTCGAACGCAAAGCGAATCGACATCGCTGGCAAAGTACGTAATAAAAAATATCCATCAATTTTATCTTGATAGATTATTTTATAGATGTGTATTGATCTCACAATGACTTGGTAAACAAGTTCGTCGACCCCATGACGATTGGCTCGCGTGAAAGCAGACATTAGGGTCAATGAATGGAATTACAACAGAGGACGTTCAAGGCGACGAAAGAAATTTGCGAGGAAGAGTTTAGAGGGGGGTCGTACGCGTGTATGGGACTGGTTTTGATATTTGCTTACCGTCTAGCAGTACTGTGCTAACACAGTAATTCGCACAAATGCCATTGAACTTTTTTACGCTATGTATGTTACAATCGTGCCTCTTTGGATTGTGTTCATGACAGGGGCTCATTTAGGTGCAGCGCCTATGCCTAGCGCGGTTGGTCTACTTAATACGTATATACTTATATTTTTTTATAAATAGATAGATATAATGTTTTGTAGAAATATTTAAAACTACACCCTACTACCTACGATGTACACTAAATTACACCTATGTTCTGTATAAAATTACAAGTAAATCCAAGTAAAATAGTCTCGTTCCTCCAGTCTTTGCCGAGATAAAAACACGATGCTGCCGGAGCTACGCTGCTATTGAACAGCAGGTGCGCACAAATCTGTACGTTTTAATCTCTTGCTCACTTGCTGAGACATGAATAACTCTTTTGTACAAATGTTCCGAGAAAGTATTCGGTTCTTATTAGACATGTGCGTTGTTATCAGGTTGTTATACATACAGGTAGGTGTTGTTGTAGAGGTAGGAAATGGAAAAACTACCTACATAATGCCCAATTAGATTCTACAACGGTTTGCCGCAGATGATTATAATTAAAGAAAATATGGAAATGGAATACAATAAAATAAATACACATGGAAAATAAAATAGTTACTTGTTTTACAAGGGGGCAAAGTTGTTGTTTAACCTCTGGTGCTAATATTGATACCCGAGACCCGAGCAAGCGAAAGATTCCAAATATGAACCACCAGCGTAGCGAGGGGTTCGAAAAGTGGAATCTTGAGCGTTGCAAGGGTATCAAGACGAGGATTAAACAAATTTTATCACCGAGTGAAACACAAAAATTTTCACCAAACTAAATTAAGGAAAATACTAACTGTAAAATATCAAACCAAATCAAATCCAAATGAATGTTATTAAATATTTATCAATCAAAATTAAAGTCAATTCCACCATAAGGAAACAACTCAAAATTTGCATTCATTTACTTTGCCACTCTTACGGATAAAACGCAACTTTCTCATTAGTTTTGAACATTCAAAAGGGCCTTTACCAGGTGGGCCCCATTTCTCGAACAATATTAGTCTAATATTATAATGTGTTGTTATGGCAACCCATACGATTTGATAGTTCATGAACTAATAATATTAGTCTAATATCGTTCGAGAAATGGGTGGTGAAAATGCTTTTGTAGGTAATAAAGTAATAAGCATTTACGAACGATGTACCGACTTATAAAATATTTATTTCTAATAATCACATTATCCATATCTAATGTAGGCAAATATTATCGCTAGTCTAATGAATACCGGTTAGACCAGCATTAACATTAGCACAAATATTCGCTACATCGTAATTCCTATATCAGCCATCAATTATTTAGTTAGGTGATTACAGCGTTACGTACCAGCCGACAATAGATAGCAGATTAATATGGTAATTTAAGCCGGTGTTTGGTCAGTGAGATAGCGGGCGTAGTGTGCACTCTGTCTGGCGAATGCCTAATTGAGCGAGTTTCGGTGGTTTCTGGCTAAAAAGTAGGTACGTTTCTAACAGCCGGCTCTATTAATTGACCGGTTGGAAACTACTGTGACGCATTTTCGTTATATCTGTCCGTCCATATGTCACAGGGATTTTAGTGAAGTTTTCAATATACTGATGTATTGTTTTTATGCACAGTATAAATCATTGGCCTGTAACATCAATAAAATGATGTATAAATACTTACCATAAAACCTCACATACCTAAGAGTTTTGAATGATTCACGGTTAGTTTCACTAGACTTATATTGACCGGGATATAACCCGTGATTACCTTTTGTATTGTTTTTCTCGCATACCTACATAGTTCAATACTACAACTATGGTCCACAAGTTCAACACTTAACTAAGTACCAATATCAATGTTATTTTTAATATTTTCTGAGTGTTTTCCTTCATTTATGAAACTATGTTACCCCAGAACTAAGTCATTCAAAATTCAAATAACTGTCAGACGTAAACCAAGATACAAAATATTCGAATTAGTGTTCGACTATTCCTAGTTGGGACATTTTGGACTATTCCTAATTGAGTGGTTTTACGGTACGTAGTGCACTAAACTTTGCCGAATAGTTTGACCGTACGCTTCACTGGTATATTTCCAGGTCCAACATATCTAGGATCTAGGGCAAGCGGCACATTGATTTGTAATCGGAGGTTAGATATTGGTTTGTCGAACTTAATTGAGTTGAGCGTTTTAGCATGGTTTGCCTCTGTAATTATTTGTATTTGTAGATTTAATTGTTAATTTATTAATTAAATTATTGACATTTTGTTTATTTTAGGTTTAATAAAATTTTTTAATAATAAAACAAACTATTATAAAACATTTTATCAATACAAAAAATATAGGTGTCAAATACTATGACTATGATTGTCAAATTAGTCACCTATTTTGTGTATACTTTTCTGTCTGTGGTGTGGTACTTTAGTTAAGTTTAGTTTGACTGCGGTATGTATGCGGAATGTCATTGTCATTCCATGTGTTTTATTTATAATATTCTTCGGTTTCCGTGATAGTTATTTATGAATTAAACTATTTTAAATTTAATAAACCCTATCTTTGAACTATGAATAAATGGGAATGGGTACGCGCAATTCTAAAGGTACAAATTGGAACCTGGCGACGCGTCGCCGAGCCCGACTTCGTGTCGCTGAGTTCGAATGGTATTTCATAGAAATACATAGAAACCAGTCGTGACGCCGCCGCGTTTCCTCTGCGGTCGCCTTAAGTAGCCGGGTTTCAACTTGTACCTTAACTGAAAATTTGTTGCATTTGGAGTCGAGACTCTTGGTCCATGGGGCCCCGCAGCACAGGGCCTAAACCGGCAATTGGCGAAACGGCTGGTGGATGGGACCGGAGATAAGAGAGCTGGCAGCTTCCTCGCCCAACGCTTGAGCATAGCGATCCAGCGCGGAAATACTGCCAGCATCCTCGGCACCATGCCACGGGGGCCCATTTTAGATTTAGATTTTTAGTTTTATAGTAGTTTTAGTTTAGTTAATTGTAGTTTTTTTTTTCTGTAAGGCTTTATTTATTGTTTCTATTACAATCTATTAATTAACTTTATTAATTATTATATTTCTGCTTATTTATTGGTTTTATATCATAAACCTTAAAATTCCATAAGAAATGTTTATTTTTTACTGTAAATATTGAATTAAATATGTCTGCTCTAATTTTCATTATAATATGTTACCCTAAAATTGCATTAAAATATTTAATATCTTACAAATTTCTTAATACCTATCCATTCCATCCTTTCAATCCAATATTTGAACTATTTCAACAAGTGTGAGTATTCAACAAGATAAATAGGTTTTCTTAATGCAACGGCATTCAATAGAGCCTTTACCAGCACTCAATTAGAAGAAGAAAGCTGCAGAAAGTTTAAGGTAGGGACAAACTGAACCCACGCAACGCAACGTATGCAATGCATTATGAAATCTGGACACTGAATTATTTTGCTTAGAAACATACTTGTCATGCGTTGCGTTACGTATGACAAGTATGTTTCTAAGCATACAAATTTCAGGGTCCAGATTTTGTAATGCATAGCATACGTGGGCTCAGTTTGTCCCTACCATAGATATATTCTATGATCTGAAGCCCCTACCTTTAGCCAGCATTATAAAGAATTCAGTAGGAGGTGGCTTATCCAACCTTCACTAGAACGGCAGTTTAGTTTCTCAGTAGTTTTGATTCCGGAATTATACGTGTGACCTCCTTGACTTGACTAGTCCTTTTACTTATTTAAGTTGGCGTAAGTTGCAGGGGTCTAACCCGTCTAACTAAACTTTAAACAAAATCCAAGGGTTGTTGACTAATATATTATGAACGTCTACCCATCAAATAATCCGAAGCGCCTGGCGATTTGAATGGCCATGGCCATTGAAAGTATTTTTATAGAATATAAATTGAAACCTCGACATTGCATTTATTAATATGATTAAAAAGTACTTGCAATTTCGCCAAAATCATCTGTTTTTTGAACCGGCGGTGTTTGCATCGGGTTTCTCGTGCCATCCCTTTATTGCTTAAGAGTCCCCGACAAGCTCGGCCGAATTTCACCTTCCCGTACAAACGGTGTTTCGTTCTCATTTTAAAACTACGTGTTGGATTGTAATTAAACTTTGCACATACAATGACATAAGGTATACCTAGGTCTGTAATTAGTTTAAATGTATAGCTCCAGTATATAAAACAAACGAAATAGAGCAAAAACAAGTTTTGACAAAACTTAAATTTGCTGAATTTTTTTTACTATGGTATCTGAAGCTACATAAACTAATTACAGACCTAGGTATAGGTAGGCCCCAAATAACATATTTATTACAGTTGTCAGTGCTTATTTGTAACTTACTTCTAATATTACCTAAATCACACTCAACGCGCAATGGGAAATGGTCCGACCAGTATACGTCATACAAAACTTCGATATTTTTTATAGTGTTCCAAGCTGATTTGCTAACTATACAGTGGTCGAAGCCATCTCTCACAACCGTGCGCCTCGCTTACGTAGGTATTACGTAGGTAGGTATATCTAGATATACCTTATCCCATTGCAAATACAAATATTCTGTTTTTTATTCCGTAGACTAAAATGACATTTCATGTGGTACTAAGAAATGTCATGTCCTACACATGAAACGTCATTTTAGTCTACGGAATAAAAAAACAGACCTTAGTCGTTTTAAAATGGGAGTGTAACTACGTTTGTATGGAGTACCGAGCTAGCCGGGGTTTAAGAGGCCGGTGTCGATTTTAGTCGCAAAAATGTAAAGTTGATAGATTTAGTCTGTGAAATTGTACACCTTTTTTACCTTATTGAAATAACAAGTACTGGTTTCAATTAGCACGTCTTCTTATCTTGCCTTTTATCAGATCAATTTTTTGAAAGCACTCACTAAATTAGTAATGTTTTTTTTTGTGTTGAACGCTTAGGTAAACGCGCGTAAAGCACTGATTTTGTTGCTCTTATTTGTAAATTTCGTAAAGTTTGGACTGCTAAAAATGGTAAATTTGTATTACACATATTCTGTACTTCACCTTGATCAGATTACATTTTTGTTATATATATGACAGAGTTCGAGGAAATTCAATTTTCTCCAGAAATTACTTCAAAACAAGTGACAATGTCTCTGGAAATCGACTTAATTTCAACGTAATTTTTATACTTAAACAATCTACAACATTTGCTGAAACTATTCTTATACATCAATTTGTATAATTTACCACCATAATTTTTTTTATGAATTTTTAAAAACTGTTCCTTCTCTTCATATATTACCGGTGACGCACGCTCGCGACGCTCGCGATTTCAACGACTAAAATCTATCAATTTTACATTTTTGCTCCAAAATCGACACCGGCCTCTGTATTTCGTTCGATATTCAGCTTGAAATCTCAAAATTAAAAACGGGCTCACCTCCTGTTGGCTCTTAAATATTATTGCTGCATAGGACAAGTTTTGACTGAGACAAAGTACAGTGACATTCTAAATGGTTACCTGAATACAAAAAGTTTACCCTATAGGAAATTTACATAAAATTGGTGCTAAAAATCGGCCTGGGTACGTACACCACGACTTGAATCTGACCAATAAATTATTGGCCCCATGTAGGTACCGTACTGTAGGTACATTGGGAACAAAGAGGTATGTCACGTGATGCTTATCGCGCGTTATCTCGTCCTTCTATTTTGCACGAACATCATTATGTACTGTATCTATAGATCACTTGCCTACTAGATAGAGCATCTTAGTTCAAGTTACAAATAAGGTGTTACCTAAGGGCCACCCCACACTAGCGTCTTCCGAGCGTCGGCGTCTAGTCAACTCTATGGCGCTGCTCGAAGCAACGTTTTGGCGCAACTGTGTAGTGACGCCATTTTCCATAGGGCTATGATTATAGACGGCTACGCTCAAAAGACCCTATTGTGGGGTGCCCTTAAATCCTACTACATAAATTAGTTCCAAGCATATGCCGAAATACTTTCAAGTTTACGATTTGTAGGCGCTAATTTTAAAATATTACTTACGATACAACTAGTTGAAGTGGTAAGTAATGTTGCTGGTTATACTACTAAATAGCGCAGCTCACGGCGCAGATCTTTACAAGTAAAAGAGCTCGTGTATGCATGGTCAACGACTAATTTAATATATTTTTTAATAGGAAGTATAGGAGATGTAGTCTGTGCTGCTGGTATCATAAAACTCATAAAAGTTAGCCGCTTCACAGCGGTCGTGAGATAACATTATCTGCTATCAGAAAATGTTTGGCGATTGGAAGAGACAGGTTTGCATTAGGTCGTAGGAATTTGTAATTCTGTACCATAATATTTGTCTGTTCTGTCTATTTGCATTCGACATTCCGAGAGGAAAAAAACACTGGCAGCAATTATACTTTTGCGTATTGAAAACCGATTGAACGCCTACAAAATTTTCAAAACGAAATTATTTTGTTGTTCGAAATAAAAGTAAACAAAATAAATAGTGATATCCATTAAAAAATATGAGTTGTATTTGTATATTTATTTCAAGTGTCTGTGGTGTACAGTCATTGCTAGCTATAGTCACGGCCCAATTCGAACAATGCTTAAAGGTGTTACACCGATACGAGAATGATCTGTCAGTGTCAAAAATGACATTTCTTCAACCAAAAACGTCACTTTTGACACTGACAGATCGGTATCGTATCGGTGTGACATCTTATAAGCATTGTTCGAATTGGACCGTAAGTCCTTTATCCTCCTAGTAATTCCCTAGTAGTAGTCCTTTATCTTTAGTCCTTATGTACTTTAGAAGTGTTAAATGTCGTTATTATTAAGTTTAAGTGTTAAGTATATAGTGTATGTCTGTGTATTTAGTTCCGATCACAATGCTATCCTAAAACTAATGTCTGACCTCCTAGTGGGAATTGTCTTAGGATGTAGGCTATATGTACTGTTATAACTTTGCCTGTAAATCTTATTGGCCTGTATCTGTTTTTTTCCCCAATAAAGAAAATAAAATAAAATAAAGTCGTCGCAAATCACAATTGTTACTGACATGACGCGAGTATCTACGCGCAAGCGCTGGTCGAGCATAGGGCCGACAGAAGTAAGAAATTTGCTCAGGAATTTTGGTAATTTGTGAAGACTACGTCCGACAAGACACGTTGCTTTTTTCCGTAATTTGATGTATTTTAAATTACACAAAAGTGTCTAAATAAATTTTGCAGATAACCGCCATATATTAATGTGATAATGACATGTCTGTCAGCAGTGTCAAGAATTTCGTTTAAGAATCAGAGCTTTTGTCAGAACTGTAGACTTTTCGTCGGGTAGTTACACAATTCTCTGTTTTGACATTTTGCTGGGATGTCAGTTAGCCGCGGCCACGACCAGTGAAACCTGTGTCGAAACGTCGGTAAATAAAGGTAACATAATAAATTCGCGATAGACCCGGTTATAAATGTGATTTAATATGTGTTCAAAGCGAGAAGGTTTAAAATGTTATAGAACTAGAAATTTCCATTTAGTAACTCTGGCCGGACACCGGTTAACGGTCGCCTGGCGTCATACGTTTTTACATGCCAATTAATATTACAGTAATTACTTGGCTACGGAACGTAACTATGCTTTATGAATGCTAAACAAATATAAGAAGTGGCGCTTTACGAGTTGATTTACCTAATTAGATTTCTGTAACACTGCTTCAGCGTTTTTCTATGAAGTTCTGTGTAATAAATAGTTTATGTTGTCGTAAAGTACTCCGCTATTTCTGCTTAATGAAGTTACATGCAAGCTTTTATGTGTCAAGCTTATCTGATAACAACACATTCACTATACTATCCGCAAATCAAAATAACGACCGATATGATATTCTCTTTTACTCCTGCCACGATCGTGCAAGTGTGAATGAGAAGTTTTACGACCCCGGTCGTCAGTTTGGTTAGCGGATAGTACTTATAGTAGCTCGTTGGCTTCAAATAGTCTGCGATCGTGGCCCACAAATGGACTCGCCGGAAGATCAGTGCTGACACTGGGGTCGGATTTATGATTATTTAATAATGAAATATTGTGCCCTTTTTTAAAGTGCTGCAATCTTACTGGCAAAGAAGGAAAAGTGTATTAATCGATCAATGTTGCCAGTTCAAGTGTATTAAATTATAAGTTGTGATTAAAAAAATATAAGCACGAATCCTCAAAGAAATTAATGTCACAACGTGCGTTTGGAAACGACAAAGTATATTTTGACGTGCCGTCGCTGTACGGAGAAGTCCGGTGCGATTGAAACGGAACGCGCGTGCCTTATAGGTACAAGCAGTTCCGGCGACCCGTTCCGAGGGACTGATGACCGTAAGATAACGGGCCGCGGAACCACCGGCCCGCCCTCGCTAGGGATGTGCGTATTTGTACGCACTATAATAATTCAAGAACTGCAGTAACGCTAAACAAAAACGAGAGAGGACCAGTATATATGGATGCTTTTTAAATAAAAAATATTCCGTTTTATTATAGGCTTGAACATACAATCAAATATGGTTGTTAGAGTTAGCCACAAATGCATTATAGTGAGGCCTTTAAATATCCCTAATATTTTCGTTAGCCAGTTTCGTAAGCTAAACTATTAGACTTAGCTTTCGCCACTAAATCTTTCTGAAAATGTCCCAGTGCTGTGCCCTACCCTAAGAGTGGGCACCTGCAATCTTAATTTCAAGCAATATAGTTCGTTACTGCCGCCTAAATGGCACTATTTCGAAGATTGTGTGTTACCTAATCTTCCATACCTACTTACCTATTATATTTCGATGGATATAAAACGTGGTTTGTACCCGAGAATCAAAGTTTGATTGATTGACAGTTAATAGCGTGGGAGAAGGTGCGAGTGTTGAAACGGGAATTCGTAAGTTGTGTGCTATATTAGCATTCCAATATGATAGGCAGGCAAAGTTCCGTGTAGAGGTACCGAAGGGATGGGTGGTGCTCTAATGAATAGAATATCGTTATGGGATATCACCGATTAGTCACAAAACATATCAGAAATAAAACTTACCAAATTTGACTTTCAAATAAGCTCAAAAGATGCTTATAAGATTTCACAAATCAAAACACCGAGGTGCGTCTCAAATATTGCTAGAGATAATCTGATTAGTAATCTATAATAAGAACTATATTCATAGAGAAAGTTACGTAAATGACGATTAAATTATTCTCTTGTTTATTATGTAAGTACCTAATTAATTACGACATTATCGCTGTGCTCTACAAAACGAGCCCATGTGAAACCTCCATGGTTATTGAACGAACTTAGGTTTATAGAACTTTATTTTCTCAAAGAAATTATACATTTCACTTCAGAGAAACTTAACTACAGCAGAACTAAATATAAATATTCAGTGAGTATAGCGAGTGTATGCGTACTCACTTACAAAGCTCTTAACTAACTAAAACTTAAAAATAAATATATATTAAAACTTATGTTTCGTAACTACCAACTTAACTAACTACTACTACTGGTACTTATTAAGTTATAAAAGCGAGTATTGCACATGAATAGTATAATTATTTACCATTTGCTTTAAGGTAGTTTATTTGTTAGATAAAAAGGCACCTGCACAAGAATCGCGAAGACATGATATCTAAATACAAGCCATACAACCTACCCACGTAAAATACTAATGAATTATAATTATCGTAATCAGGGTAGGGGCCTTCAGGAGTCTAGCATTATTTACAAAAGGAATAAAAAATTATAATAAGTGCTTTGGGGTATATTCGACATATTTTTAGGTGAGTGTAGAGTATGTTAGGGTTTGGGCTCGTAAGTCAGAACCTAAGAATTATTCCTTCCAAGTAATGACATCTTTGCGAAATTGGATATATTCGTCAACGGTTTGTGAAAATAGCGTTTTAATACGTTGCTTGATTTAGGTAATAAATGTAAATAAAAAAATAAAATATTTTAAATACCATTTTTAAGGAGCGGATAATCTCGAAAGCAAGTGGGGTAATTTCGAAGGTCTGTAGAAATGGTTTTTATGCAATATGCGTTAAGTATCATATTCCTTTTTCGTTCTAATTTACCCCCTTAAAAATCCTGCTGATTCACGGTGAAGAACATGTTTTTTATTATTATTAAAATTTATTTTCGAATTTTCCCCGCGCTGTGATCAGTGAAGATCAGTGATTGTCAACATTTTTTAACCGCGTTCGGAGTACTTCGGACCACGATAACCGTAACGTTATGTTAATTCCTGGGTTGAAAACCTCTGATAATGGACTATGAAAACCTAGTTTGGCGTTATTTAGTACATTCATTCGAAGTTCTCCCGTGGGATAAATTTGAATGCTTTTTTAAAACTACAGATAGACCGTTATGCTGTACTCATTAATACGACAAAAATGACAATCTCCCCCGTGAGGTAAATTTGAATGCTTTTTTAAAACTACAGATAGACCGTTATGCTGTACTCATTAATACGAC
Organism: Cydia strobilella; assembly: GCF_947568885.1. NCBI lineage: Eukaryota > Metazoa > Arthropoda > Insecta > Lepidoptera > Tortricidae > Cydia > Cydia strobilella. The sequence goes on from NC_086052.1 coordinate 9,601,420, forward strand.
AAAAATGACAATCTCCCCCGTGAGGTAAATTTGAATGCTTTTTTAAAACTACAGATAGACCGTTATGCTGTAATCATTATTACGACAAAAATTACAATCTAACGTTAAAACAAACGAACAATGATTTAACTTATCAGGTTTCCGAGTTATGTGCTATGGGGTAATTTCGAAAGTCCTCATAAGGCACTAAATCGCACTTTTTTTATTTAATAGACCGCAGCAAACGTGCGCTCACGACTAGCGACGCGAAGTGAACTGAAGCGGGGGGGCAGATAAACATGGCGTCTTAACAAGTGTTGCCAGCGTAGAAATTGTTCCCAGTTTAGTAGAAATGTGTGATTTTTGACTTATCCCCATTTTCGAATTTACCCCAAAGCACCCTAAATCAAAGAATGGGAATACACGTGGACCAATAAAACATTGTTTAGACGGAATTAGGTATAGCTATAGGTACCTATTTTAAATATGAAAACTAGCTAGATTTATAATATGTTAGGCTATGGTAAACAATAAATTTTATCTGATTCGTTAGATCGTTTTTAAATGATTAAATATTAAAAATAATCAATTACGACATGATTAAATCAACTTTCTTAGTAATAAATCGTGCACGATTATATTACTTAATCCACGAAGGCACACTCCACTGCTTCTGTTCTCGTACTACTCATAATATTATGTACTAACTTAAGCAATTTTGATATCCAGATAGACGAGTGGGGCGTGCCTGTATCGATGGCACATTTGTACAGGCGAGTCGTAAGGTTTTCATTTCAATTTCATTGAGTGCACATCCCTGCGTCCACATATTCTTGGGAATCACGCCATTAATTTTAGCAATCTCACACACGTTGTGTAAACATAAGCCGTTAACAAAATACGGAATTATGGCTCATTACAAACTTGTTTGTCGAAATAATGGTCGCGTTCGTAGTACTTCATGGGAGCCCCGCAAATAATGTGAATGTCCTATTACTATAGCGACAACTAACCAGTTCCACATAGTAATCAATTCATGGAGACATGGTTTTTCTTAGATTTAAACCGACTTCAATAATAACTTTTATACCGCAACGAATGTTGCTTTTTAATGTTTAGTAGGAGAGGATGCATAAATATTATATTTTAGAGAATTACTGTGAAGGATGAACAACGCCTAATTGCAAAATAAATGGGTTTCTTAAAATTCAGACCCGTAATCACAAAAAACAGGTTCCAACAAAGCAGGAAAATCACTATCCGGTATTAACGCCAAGGAGGATTAGAAGTCTTGAGGCGATGAGATAAAAATACTGCCTTCCTCGAAGCAAACTGCGAAAAAATAAACAATGAATCCAAGCTAAGGTCGAAGGTAAAAAAATTGCGGGTCGTGTAGAGTACGGGCGACACCTGCGCGCCAGACGAGCAAAAAATTCGCGCAAAATCTCATACCTACCTACCGACCACCGATCGGCCGAGTCCCGATACCCGCCTACGGGAACGGAATTGCAGACTCATTCCGGTTGCAATGCGTCCCGGACCATCACGGCACTCATTTCGTTTTCGATTTTCTTTCCCGAACTCGCATTTAAAACACAGATGGAACAATTGCGGCGTAGTCATTTAACAGTTCGCTAACAATTCATGCATTGTGGATGCTGATGTCTAGTTTTTAATCGTATCGGTGAAACATGTTTGTAATAGCAACTAAGTTCTGTTATTAAGTCTTGTGTAAGTAGATAAAAATGTTGCCTTGCCCAACATGAATTATTGTAAAGTGACTAAGAGTTGTACACATTGTATGATTGTATGACGAATAAGGGATATCACACCACCATACCACTGTTGCTCAATTAAGTATTACTAATCATAAATCGGTTTTAAATACTGTCTTAATAAATTTTAAGCGACACAAAGGAGCACCCTATAACAAAGGAGGTTAAATTAACAAAGGAACATGATCGTGAACTATAAAAATCAATGGTCGATGAACTCTAGCTTCATTGAATATCTATTAATAACACATTTCGATACCTTAATTGGACCGTTGTTGGCTTATAAAAAAGATACGGGAGTGAGGACGGCAATCGATTCAATCAGAGCAATTAATACATCATTTTTTCCTACTGGCACCCGTATACGTTACCCGTCGACTTCGTTTCATTTAACACTAATCGACGACGCTATTCACTCGCATTGAGTGTGTAAAGGACAACACTATTAATTTGTAAGTCGTTTCTTTAGTCTATTCAGGAGCGGGATTGTGGGAATGGCCATTGAAGGGAGAAAAGGTACCAATTGTGATAGTGATGTGAAAAGTAACTGTATTACGCGTGCCCACATTACACACACCGCTAGACGCGAGCTTATGAAAAATCAATTAACTTCCAATAAATATTCAATAAGTTTGTTTTTATTCATCGATAATTTTCTTGAGTGGCGGTGTATAATGATAATTTTAACACGAGTCTAATAATTGGTCGTTATGTAATACAATTTTTTTAAAGCAATTTTTTTTTAAATATTCTTTTTTTAGTACCTATCCTAGGAAACTAAGTGGTTTCTAATTTATTGGTTAAATAAAATTAATAATTCTCTTCACAGCCGTGATGTCGATTTTGTAAAAAAAAATATAGCAGTCATTTTGGATTTGATTATTAATGTTTTACAGATAGGTACTATTTCCCTCGCGTTGGTGTGGTGAAACATTTTGTGTTTCACTCAGTAGCAGTTTGTTTAACCCTCGTGCCTTGAAACCCTCGCAACGCTCAAGATTCCCCTTTTAGGAACTTTTCGGTTCAATTTTGGAATCATTCGTTTGCTCGGGTATCCACATAAACGAGGAGTTAAACAACAACTTTGCCCCCTTGTAAAACAAATAACTATTTGTTAACAATAACAAATACTTATTTCATTTCTCATGCTCTGAAAGAGGGTCATTGTTGTTCTAAAAGGTGTTCAGAAAATGATACGTATCTGCACTAGAGCATTTTACGTTCGAAGTACGATTTTTTTAATTTTTTTACGATAAGCAATTGAAATTTGAGTTTAAATGGATCTGTTATACAATTTCCATTCTGATATTTGACTCTCCATTCCATAAATAACGATACTTTTGTCTGAATTGTTAATTGAAAGTACCCTCAAGAAATACTATAAAAATGTGTACTTAGATTACTTAGTCATGTTTTACAAAACCCATGTATTTTACTTTCCTCGTATTCGAAATGAAAAGTAGAGTGTTTAACTCGGGTGAAAGGCATCATTTCAGCCTCGGACTATTGGCGCTCTCACTGCGTTCGAGCCAAAATACCTCGGCAGAAATGAGTGCCTTTCATCCCTTGGTTAACAATCTACTATATCATGAAATGTCGAAAGTAAATTTCTTATCGTTTCTGTTTTTTAAACACGTTCAATTATAAGCTCTTTGATTATGTAACCTTTTCCTAAACCATATCCCACACAACATCATAAAGCCGAGCACCCAAGTCTTTCCATTTCCTCGAGTGGTATATTGATTTACCTTGAGTGCAAATAACGTGAGGCGGATGATGCGGCCCGGAGTGCAAACGATTATTTGTTTACAGAATTAAGAGGTGTAGCAATAGCAATTAAGCAAGGGCGGACGAGAGACGAAATTAAGGGATTTAAATTTACTTGCAGACGTCACCGTTTTCGGAAGACTAATTTTATTTTTATAAATAAAATTGTTTTTGTCTTTGTAAAAAAGGTTTTCAATGTTTATGTCTATTTCCAATGGCGCCACCTACATCTAAACCATTTTACTGTATTTTAACTTGTAGGATATCGTTACACTCGTATATACATAGGTCTAATATAATATTAATGTAATCTGTAGGAATTTTCTTACAACTGTACCTATGTGTTCAAATGAGAGCTATGTTCAAAACACTGTCTCCAATTCAATATAATAGTATTGAATAGAAATTTAAATAAAAAAATGCAGCATCACAGTGAGTCGTTTCAATAACACGCCGTCATTATATTTTTTGCTTTCGCTTTTTGCTTTTCATCCCTCTTTTCAAGGCGATAATGCAGTCCCGGCTCGCTCGTAAATTGATTTCATTAATTTGTTTTCTCTGTTTTTAAGTAGAGATGTTGAATTGTTGATCTCATCATCTTTGGAAAAAACATTGTAAAGATATTTACACGATACAAAACGTTTTGCGGGGAAAATTTCTGTTCAGTATTGGGTACTTTCAATAATTATATATTTTAAGCCAATAAGCGCAAAATGTACCTATGCATATACAAAAATTCTGATAAACCTCCTTTTTTGTTTGATAGAACTTTGACACCAAACAATACTTCTAAATTACAGAACATAATATATTAAATATTATTTAAATTATCATACGCTCATGTATGATAATTTGAATAATAAAATCAAATCGTGCAAAACGAAAGGCTAGATATTGAAACAGCGTCATCAACTTAACTAAGTTAACTGATCTTTAACGCAGAGAATATCAGACTGTAATTAAAATAAAGGTCTTGGCTAGACAAAAAGTATTAAGATTTATTCGCAGGAATGTGCAGTGTAATCCAAGAGTTGCGGCGCAACGAGACGCCGGCGCTCGAATATCACAATCGTTGCAACGTCCCTAATTGGCCTGTCATTAGGTGGTCCAACATCTTCCCGGAATCACTACAACTTATAAAACAAAGTCCCCCGCCGTGTCTGTTTGTATGTTCGCGATAAACTCAAAAACTACTAAACGGATTTTGAAGCGATTTTCACCTATTTATAAAGTGCTCTTGAGGAAGGTTTAGGTATATAATTTGTTGAGGTTTTGTGTAACCCGTGCGAAGCCGGGGTGGATCGCTAGTTAAAATATAAACTGTACAAATTCAGGTTTGTAATTTCAGAAAATAGGAAGCAAAGTAGGAATAGCAAGTACCTAAATACTCGCACAGATACGGCATCAGATGTTAATACATAAGTATTAACTATTGTTTCGGTATTAAATGATATCAACCTAAGCACGTTTTAAATATTTTCATATTACTACGTTTTAAGTATTTCATGAACTATAGAAAGCAGCTTTTGAAGTAACTATTCAGTTATCTGGTTTATGCTATTGATATAAAAGTTCTGAGTGATTCTGTTTTAAAGATTGAAGTCTACAGAACCAAACCAGGTCGAAAATTTCTACTCTGTGCCTATGTAAACTTTTATTTGCATATAGTTATGTTCTAACGTTACATAGTACCTATTGTTTCACTGTCAACAACAATTACGTATAATAGACATCGTAAAGATAAATTATATTTCAGAAATGCTCAGCTGAGCGTCCCAGCTGATTGAACGTAAGTATCTGTTAACCATTTGATTAGTCTAGAGATAGTTGTAACGGACGGATTATATTGTTACAATGTTCTAATTCTAGGCCATTAATCCTGTCATTGCTTGCAAGAGCGCAGGATACAACGTAGGTAATAATAATTGACTCGATTCCTTGCCTCTTATTTATGTATATGTATATGTAATTAGTAATTATTTATTGCTGTCTTCTTTAGGGAAGTAACTTGCTGTACTTATGAGAAAAAATATAGGTTGGAGTTCTTAAGCTAAAATCTAGAGATAAATCTAAAATTTTAATTTCAGATTTGCTAAGAAGAGTCACTGAGTTCACGAACGTGTACATCAATCAGGAAGTACTGAATGCCGAAAGAGGTTGATGCACCAATTTATGCAAGCATTACGTCAAAACAACAGCCCTTTTTTGACAATTCCACAAAACGGCACCCTTTTCAGTGCTTGCTCATAACAATGTAAAAGGTAGGTACAGTACAGTAATGTATAGGATGCGTCACAGAACTTGTCGGTTGAATTACCTCTTCGGTTTGCATTGGCAACAGAGGCACGTCGCTAATTAGGCGCAGTGGTGCATTGGTCCACGGCGTTTGGGATGCGTTGCCCGCGCAGCTAATGAGTGGGCTTTCTGCTTTCCACTACGCACTGTTAGCTCTCACGGCCCTCTACAGCCACTAAACAAATAGTACAAAAACGCAAACTTACATGCAGAAGGTCCACTTTTTAAATGACCGGGCCGTGGCCAAGATAGCAATCGTTGATCGACAAACACTAATCAAAAAGTAAAAAATATCAGGATGTCAAAAACGAACGAAACCTCATATATATGATAATTTCCATACATAAGTTTCGATGAACGTTTTTTTATAAAATGACTGTCATTTGGACTGCAGGTATTTGACAGGAACTCAGAATGAGTGAATCACTTCTATTTTAACGCACTCCATGCATTCTGATAAAGCTATAAGTTACATAATATATGTACTTACAGGCCTATTGGGAGTGCTCCACCTTAGTATCCACGATTTCAAAAGAGGTTATTTTAGCTCTTGCTCGGAGTTATTTTACCATTTAGGTTTTTTTTTGAAATTTGGAAGTGCAAAATCCTACCGACGACCGGTCTGGCCTAGTGGGTAGTGACCCTGCCTGTGAAGCCGATGCTCCTGGGTTCGAATTCCGGTAAGGGCCTTTATTTGTGTGATAAGCACAGATATTTGTTCCTGAGTCATGGGTGTTTTCTATGTATTTATATATTGTATATATCGTTGTCTGAGTACCCATAACACAAGCCTTCTTGGGCTTACCGTGGGACTTAGTCAATCTGTGTACCTAAGAATGTCCTATATTTATTTTATTTATTTTTAAAATCAAATTTAAAATCACAGTTACCATGACTATGATTGAGAGGTATTTATTATGTTTATTAACCAAGCAATCACTTCTAAAGCGTTCAATGTACTTCATAAATTTGCATAGAAATTAAGGCCATATTTTAACTATTGGAATTATTTGTCTAGCCTAGATGTTAGAAAAGCTTTTCTCACGAGAGTCAGTTTATGCCCGAATATGTGAGCAGGTGCGTATTGCGCCGTTGTATTGTCACACGTCTGACATATCTACGTGACTGGTTATTTTTATCCGTGACACTTATTGCAATACAAATACAATTTAGGTACATAGATGAATTACCAAACAAAAGCATGTCAAGAACTATGCATAATGCGCTAAAAAAATGCAAATAGCAAAGTCATCTTGATAAATTGATAATGCATGTTAGCAAATAGAAACGAATAGTAATAAATATCGGTCGTGCGTTACGCTGCAATGCAATAGACCGGAGCTAGCTCATAGTGCAGTGCGGGCGCGGGCGCAGCGCACGGGCGGGTGGCGCGTGCGCCGCAAGGTCAATGGCACGCGGCTCTCCCACTCGCACACCGGAATTCCATATTTAAATCTCGCCTGCAGAAAAATGGCGGTCGGCTCCATTCCGCGCCGCACCGTGTACCGAGAATTAATAAAACATGCCTTCTTGCTTTATCTCGACGTTTTTTCCGAGTATCGTTAACAACTTAGTAACAGTGTGCAGTTACCTTGCGCCTTCAGTAACGTTTACCTTTTATGAAAGAAAATGAATCGTAAGTTTTAATAACGGAGCGTTTTCAAAATGTTTCGAACCAGGCGGCCTAGCCAAGGTGACAATCGCTTGCGCTTCGCCATTGAACCGCTTTGTGTCTCTCTATCACTCTTCCTGCATATTAGTGTGAATGTGACAGTGACAATGACAGTTGCGTTTCGTTTAGGGATGTACCGACTAGTCACCGACTAGTCGGGAAAGCCGACTAATCGGCCACATTTGTAGTCGGCGATTAGTCGGCGACTAGTCGGCGACTAGTCGGCCAAAATGGCCGATTAGTCGGCCTATTCTTAATTACAGAAAAAACAGGACATAAACGATATAAACAGCGAATATCAAATGATAAATATCTATTTGGGTTGCGTACGAAATGTTTTGTACATACACAATTATTATTATCGCAATGTCGTCGCAGACCGTATCATATTTTGTATTTGGTTGCATTTACGAAAGTAGGTAATATGAATTTTAGGTAATTTTATTTCTATTACTCGAGGTGTCTTTAATTAAGCTGCTAGGTAGGACCTATCAACCTTACAAAACGCGAGTCTCTCAAGGAAATTCTATATCACTCAAGTCGCAGAGGAATTATTACTGTTATGAGTAATGGCGGAGCACAATGCTTCTACAGCCTATGGTCACTGGGGATGGTAATAAATAGTTGAATTGTTATTCCACACGACCAGTCGTTAAGTCTTTACATCGGCAGGAAACATCTTTCAATTAGTAATTTGATAAATATCGCGACACAAATGGTTTTTGCTGTGTTGGACCAGCTAGAAAATAGTGAATTTTTATCGCGGTAGACCCATTAATATCATTAAATATGTGTACAAAACGCGAGAGTTTAGTGTTACATAATAAGACAAAGTTATTGCAGTGAAAATCCCTATGTAAACTTTATAGAGAAAGTAATGATTACGGATTCGGCCGACTAGCCGACTAGTCGGCCGACTAATCGGCCACCTGAGCGCCGATTAGTCGGCCAGTCGGCTAGTCGGCCAAATCACTAGTCGGTACATCACTAGTTTCGTTCGCTACAGAGCGTTAGCGATTAGCATGTTGTCTACGGGGCCAGGGTGCGTAGCCAACGCTCCGTAGCGAACGAACCGCAACTGTTACTCTGTCGCACTAGTATGGAAGTGATAGAGAGTGATGACTACGATACGCGAGGGAGTGTTTACGATTGGCACGTTGGCTACGCTTCCTGACCGCCGATGTTATTAAATGTATCTCGTCTGAATAAAACAACAGCTGTTGATGCGGCGTAAATTATTAAGCACCTACATACATCACTAATGAGTAGGGCTAGGCATACTGAGATAACATTTTATCTTATTAAACCTTCTGGGAAACGAGGAGCTAACGCAAAAGTTGCATAAAATAGAAACAACGCAGAAATAAACGAAACAATTCAGATATTGTTTCAAGTTTGCGCTATTCAGTTTGCTCGGAATAAATTCGTTAGTGCGTAGCGCAGCGGTGGGGTACCTACACGTATAGCTCGTAGCAACTACATTCCCCGCTACGGTCTCATTGTGTAAATAAAATACCTCTAGCTATATAGTGGAACGCAAGTACAATTACTTGGCGAAGTAAAAGCAAGTCATCGCATCAGTAATCGAACGAATGTGGTTCGGCTTTAGCACAAAAACCAACGGGTATGTTTCGAACTGGAGCAAAGAGAACTGAATAGTACACTCGCTAACAAAGACACAGGATACCGATGTTATTTTATTACGTTTGTTTAACTCAGAAAAACAGGAAAATAAAAATTCTTTTACTGAATCAAATGCTGGTTGTAGAATTTTTTTATACCAGGTACTTTAGTATAAGTATGTATAAACTTTACTGCGATTGTATATGCGCGCTACAAGCCGATAAAAAGTTTTAATCAGTTAGCTTTAATATTCTCGCAAGGCAAAATAATAAAATTTGCGCATCGTTTAATCACGATAGAATACTGTTCAATATACTACAATAACATCCTGTAACTAAAATTAAGTATTCTTGCAAATAAATGATATTGATTGATTGATTGAATAAGGTGTCTTTGTAAGTATATGATTGTCCATGTTTATTATAAACGCCGCAATTGCCATTGATACCGAATTCGAAGGACTAAAACCAAAGTCACACTTTTAACATAAGAACATTTTAATTAAAGTGCCCTTGGAAGCGTGTACGAACGAAGGAAATGTTTTAAAGCGGCGCTCCACGGAGGGCTGCGAATGCAAGTCATCGACGCGCCGGGCGGATTTACAGCGCAATAAATTTTAACCGAGAAACAGAGCCTTATCTGCTAACAGCTCAAATGAACTGTCTCGCCGAGCAAGAAATAACACACCGCCGTATCGCTAAATGCAGTAAACACGATCGCCGACGCGACGCCGCCCCGAAAGCACAAGTTGCGCCAACTTATAATTCCTAAAGAAACAAAAGGCAATACATCAAAAGATTTAGCAGCATGTGAATGGAACCGCGACCGAGTCGCACTTTGTTACACAGTAGTAAACCTCATTCGGCACGGACCGGGAATATGGTAGGTAGCTTAGGTAGCAATGTGTGCCTATCAATCACTAACATTGTCTTTGTCCTGCAGCGTGCAGCGCTCACACGAGACTATACGGATTATGACGCTGTTTATTCAATTAACTGTTAATAGCCTGTCGTAAGATAGCGTCTAGTTTGATGCTGTATAGCATATACGCTATCTAGGTACAGTTCAGTGAAGATGACGCAATATCCCATGTTCTAAAGAAGATTAAAAAAATTCCTGGCCTAGTTGCGTAGTTGCATGTCACTCGGTACTCTCGTACTCGGACTGGCCTCATATTTACTGATGTCAAATGGCAGTGACATTTAGATGAGCGGGTTATCCTTTCCGTGGGCGCCGGCCTCGTCTGGCCGGAGGGTAATGAAGTGTGTCCGCTCAGGAATGGGTGCGCTAAGTGAAACGATACCGGAGATGAGACGAGCTTGCCTGCGTTCATATTTCATCGCGGGTCTGGCCGGCCGCAAAGCGAACCGGCCAATACTCACCCGAATGTATTTTGGCTTTTTATATTTTTTCTGTTACGTATTTCTATTTTGTAAATAACAATTTTCATTGATTTAAAAATGTATATAAAACTATATGTATAGTTATACAATATAACATTTAGTTTTAATCAAATAGTGTAGTACCTACAGTAGTTTTTTAGGGTTCCGTACCCAAAGGGTAAAAACGGGACCCTATTACTAAGACTCCGCTGTCCATATGTCTGTCACCAGGCTGTATCGCTATAACAACAAATACATAAAAGTGTGAGCGAGTCCGACTCGCAACTTTTCTGGTTTTTTTTTTAACTTTTTTGCTTTGAACGTAAAACGTTTTGCTGAATATCACATAAAAAAAAAAAAACGAAAATGTTACCCAGTTCAACGCTCCCACTGGTGCTCTTACTCGTTCACGTCAAATCCTTTCTAGGACAAAGTCACAAACGGCATCTTTTATATACGTAACTCTGATGACTTTACCGAGCGCTACGGAAATGACATCTGACACCGAGGAGCGCAGACAATATCAACTCTCCGAGCGAAGAACTTCTAAAATATTTACATTTTGATGTGTACGTACGCACGTACCTAACGTGCTTCCGTTTGAAATTGAAAGCAAACAAATTTTCGATGCGAAAATACTGTTGCCTACTAATTAAATTTCACCGTATTAAGTCTGAAACCTCTTTACAAGATTAAGACCGCCTGTTCCGCTTTTCATTTCCATTCATACACTCTCTTGCCTTTGTTGACGGAATAAAAATAACGAGTATATATACGCGCATTGTAGTGGCACACATTACATATTTACCCACATGTAGCTACAAAGCCTTAAGGTGCCTCGGAAGCGCGCTTAAATTAAACGCAAACATTGTAGGTATACGCATAAAAACAGCGCAAAGAATTTTAGAATGATTTACTTACTTACGGGCGGGTTTTGAAAAGAAAAAGAAAATGTGTTCGAAAATTAAAAGGAAGACGGGGTCCCTTGGGCGCGGGGGAGGTGAGGCACAATCAGAGCTCGCCGATGGATGGCAACCTTAAATACCAACCTTAATTGAACTGCTTCCGGCTAGAGCTACATAAATACACCGCGTGGCATTCCTCCACCGCTACCTACCTATCCACCTACTAAATGCAATTCCCTTGATGACTAGCAAAATAGTACCTACCTAATTTAAAGGACTTTCGGAATTATCTGTGCGCCGGAGGGCGTATAACATAAAAGAGGTAATATTTAAATATTTATAGGTACGTTACGTTTAACATAAATAGGTTTTGTTTAGAGGTTTCCGATCACGATGTATTAAAAACTGTATTCAACTCATTACCAACGATATTTAAGGTTACTAAGTTAAACAACCTAGACACATCTATAAGTTAAAACTGTATTTTTTTTGCTATTTGACCAATATACAGTGGCATGCAAAAGTTTTAACAATTTGAATTTTCAATGAGTCTCCTGTACCTATGCAACGTCCTTCTATGTTCATATTATGCTGTATAAAACATCTAGCTCATTCACAAAGTTTTATCTGTTTTTATTATTTTTCATTTGACAAAGGGGAGGTTTACTTGATAAAAACATTGTATGTCAGAAGATAGCGTTTCGCATGTTAAAACGAGGTCCGCATTTTAATGTGGAGCAGGCAGAAAAGAATAAAATATGTGGCTCCAAGTACTTAAATCGTACTTTCGTGTTTTTGGCTCGAGGCGGTTCGTAGCACGCACACGGATGCTGAAATGCTGCTATAACTCTTCAGTACCTAATACAATACCAACTTATGCAGCTAGGTACGTGGGGTTCTTTAGTTTAAAACTTCCTTAAGGCGTGTATCTTAATGTAGCTGGGAATAAATTATCTTCTCGACTACGGCGTAATAAATAAAAGTATTATATTTTGGTGAAACCATTTTTCATTACAAACAGAGGAAAAAGTTTGCGAATAAGATCCAACTTCAAAAAAATATAATTAGACTGAATGACAGAGGATTATTAGGGATTCATGTTCTGGTAATAGATGAAATTGAAAATACGAGCTACAATATGAAATATTCTCCCGGTGATAAATAGCGACATGCAATGGAAATTACAATGTTGGAATAGTTAAATCTTCTTTCGCAAAATTAATCCTCGAATGAGTATTTGAACGAGCATGAAACTGAAATGGTGTCGTGCGTTGAGAAATGTAACGGAAGCTTAATAGTACATTACTTACTACAGAGGCCGTGAAGTAAGAGGTTGCCGGCTGAATAGAATAGACGGAGACCGAATAGTTAGAAAGGCCGGATAGTTATGAAGTCGGCCACCCCTTTTCAATCCGAGATATGTACCGGGAGCATATAATAAAAACTTCACGAAATTAAAGTTTTATTTATAGGAAAACTAAAAGTAAACTACACACAAAATATAACTACCTAACAAGTATATCTTTATCTCACCTACCTATATTTTTATTACCCGTATATTTTTACTCGTTCTCGCCATATAACTAAGTTTACATAGTCTATCATGTTGATATTATTATATTTCACATACATCGTTGCCTTAATAAGCATGGAGTATATACTGTATATAATTCCCAGTGTTGACGGTTTTACTTTCAGTTCTTTAAAATATGCCACTAAAACTGTTTCTGATAACTGTAGGCATTTTTCTTACTTTTTCAAATAATAAAATTGTCATAAGCCTTTGACTTGGAGGCAGCAAGTTATTTAAAGTCAATTTTGCTAACGCTGCCAATTCCAATTCCAACTCCTACGATTATACAATTAATATTAATTTAATTTTTTAGTCAGAACTCACATTAAATAACAAAATCAACAACGCATAATAAATCCAATAAAACTGAATTACAGAATGAAACATTTACAACTTTGCCTCCATAAATTATTAAAAAAAATACCTACGCGTAGGTATTGCAATGCAACGCGCGAGTAGACATTTTTACCGCTAACATTTAGATGAAATATTTTAAATGTTTATTTGTGTAGTTAAATTTATAATTTAAAAATATTGAATTTTGTTAATAAAGTCTTATTTATTATGTTCATGTCGATTTTATATAAATAAAACTGCAAAATATAGCAAACATCGTTTATTGTTTTTCTTTACTGGTAGAATGTCATTACGAGCCATAAAGCAAATACTGCCTATAGTTTTTTTTTTAATCTGAATGCCATGATGCTGAGTCACAAATATCTATTAAAAAAGAGCACTGCCGGCCTAAGCCCGCAATTTTGTATGAAAATTCATAAAACACCTCTAGTCTAGCCACGCCTGAAACTTCGCAGCCTATTATAAGCAACATAATATCAATATTTCATTGCATTGTATGTTTGAGAAAAATATTTTGGAGAACGAATGTCAGGCAGTCAGGCGCCCGGCGCTGCCGGCCGCAAGCCAAAGCCTCCAGGAAATGAGGCTTTCTCTCCTTCGGGAAATTGTTCCCCCAATCATAACGCTTAGTAAAATCTCTTTGCTTTCAAAGACTTTAAAACTGATGAAGTTTTATCTTTATAAGGGCATCGCGTCGCGAGGGAATCGTATCAACGATCCTAAATGCGGTTAGAAAGGACCTAATGAAGTGCGAAATAAAAAAAGATTAAACAATTCATTGTTGTTGCAAATACGAGGAGCATTTCAATTATAAGAAGAAGCTAATTGTTTTACAAAAGATAGCTTTGGTCGGGAGAATCAAAAGCCACCTTTGATCAGGCGATTTCCCGAAAGGTTTGCAATGAGATGAGGCTGATAGCCGCGCGCTGTGTTGCCTACTAATAAAGAATAAAAACAACAGTGTTTTCTTACTATAATAATATATTCTTTTATATTGTTTTTTGTTTTTTCCTTTAAAATAATAATATTTAAAACTACAAATAAACTTAAAAGTAAGGCTTTATAAATAAAAAACGTCCCCCAAGTCACTGCCAATGGGCAGTGTGCCCAGAAGACTGGCCGCATTGCCACGTTGAATGGCAATGCTTATCCTTTGGGCAAAATACTGGCCAGCCCTCTGGTCACCTGTGGCGTCTATAAGGCGCGACGCTAGGTCCTTGTAGAGCCGACGCGCGCTTGGTCCCCACGGCCCCAGCGTTTCGACCCCAAACGCCTCAAAAATGTAACTACTGCCTAGGGTGGCGTATTTGCGGCGTTTGAGGTCTTCTGCCGTGGACGCGGCACGACCAGCATCACTGCTGGTGCCCGGAAGGTGGGACGGCGCGAGGGTGTCAACGCACGTGGCATCCCAAACTAGAGGCCGTCCCAACCTCCAAGGCACCAGAGTCATACCGTCGGGCCTCTTGCCATCGTCCCTTGCCAAACCAACGGGCTCGAGAATGGCTGGAACTTTGACACTGACAAAGGCCCTTCGGATGACATCGTTGATGCTGGCGTGTCGGGGTATGCGGCCGGCGCTTCTGCCACAAGAAAGTCCATGATGCCCATGGCTGTCCACCATGGCACCACAGCGGCAGCGATGGGGGACGTTAGTTATAGTCCCTAAACGCAAACAGGTCGCCAGTCGAAATGTGGAATTGTCTATTAGGGTGCCTATGGATGGTGAGGGTAGAGCTTGCAACCACAGACCCGACTCCCACTCTGCAGTGGCAAGAAGACGAGCTCGATCTGACGTACCAGTTGACGTATCAACAAGATTATTCCGTACTAGACGGCAGATCGGCTCGTCCCATTGCCTCTGCGAGCAGGGATTGACAGGTGGGTCTGTGTTGCCACAGGTTAGTGACCAAACATTCTTGGCCTCGGTGCAATGTGCTGCCTCTATGGCCCCGAGAGAAGGGGTTAAAATGCTCGAAATTAAATTTTGAGAACTATGCACCGAGGACAAGAAGGCTGGCAGCGAAACACTAGAAATTTTGCGGATGCCCAGGCCACCGTGCCGAACCGGTAGAGTAGCCTGGGCATTTTTTTCCTTTTGTTTCATGAGATTATTAAATATACATACATAAATACAATACATTTAACCTAGGTACAATGGGGGACTTTGCCGATGAACCACTGCAGACAATTTTTACCTCGATCCTTACGAGCGAGCTAAACTCCGCCTCCCATAGAGATTAACCAATTACGATGCATTTAGGATTCTTTGTCTTAATAATGAAAAGGGTAAAAACAGGTAATGAGACAAACAATAGGTAGTAAGGACAGTTTATTAGTTGTTGATGTTTAGACTAAACTTCGCCTCTCCATAAAGATAACCAATTAGGATGCATTTTGGATTCCTTATCTTAGTTTGCAAATGCCGGCCGTCACGAAGACAGTGGACGACAATAAACTTTACCTTGGTTAACCGATTTTTTTCATCACCCACATGTTTAAGTGCCATGCTATTGGTAATCGCTTTTATGATATCGCCTGACCGTCTGCAAGACGTTTAAACGATTTTTGCCCTTAAGGTGGTTCACCGGGAATGTCCGCGATTGTACTTCTTAATTAGACGTTTTACGTAGTCTAGTTTTGACTTAAAAGCGGTTAATAATTCTATTGCTAGTTAACCTGTCTACAAAAATTTATAATGTTTATCTAATTGTCTTGCACTATTCAAGGGATCTAAATTAATTCAATTGAAATAAAACGTGTGCGATATAATATAACATTAAAATCAACGACCCTAAATCGTCTCGTAGGAACAAAATGTCCAGTAAATCATGACATCCCCTCTAATAAATAGTTATGAATACTATATATCAATCAGTTTAAATGCGTCGTAGCTGTTTATAGTTTCTTCAATAAACTGTAGGGAAGCGCAGAGGCGACATACGGTCGGCGCACACGGCTCACAAAGGACCAATTGACGGCTATCCAATGATGGGTGGACTCACAATACGTAACATGATTTCCATTTCCTATGACACGTGTGTCGACCACAGTGCCACTTGTGTTAAGGTACCGTACAGATTTAGACTACACCAGTAGTACTGCTGCTGCATTACTGCAGGAAACGTCAAAAAGGTCATTAGGTATATCGAGACATTTTAATAGTTAGACTTTGCCTGCAGTAATGCAGTTAGCAGCATTAGTACCTAATGCTGGTGTAGTCAATCCGAACGGTAACTTATGTGAACATATAGAATTGATGATGATGATGATGATGTAATCTTATTATTCCTCATTAGGGACATAGGGCTTGGAAAAGAATTTTCCATTTGACATGTAGAATAACATGTAGTATGTGTTTGATTTCACATGTAGAATTAATAATAATAATAAAACCGCAGGGCAGCTTGTGGCGAGCTGTTGGCGAGTAAGGACCCCACGGACCCCAGTACTCCCGAGAGTCACTCAGGGTATCCGTCTCCGGCGTGTCTTCGTCGGTCGGAGTGGACCCCAAGGGGACCCGCAGGACTCTCAACTCTGGTTTGCCTTCATTGGCCCTCCAGAGAGAAGTCGTTAGAGCTATATGCTCCAGGTTGGAAGTGTAAAATGTCATAACGCCGGCGGCCTGCTCAACTGATTACCGGGAACTGGCTACCGCAGACTCACCTCTCGTAGTCTCGGCAACCTCACAGCCGCTCTGAAGTTTTGCTCTATTGTCGCACTGTGCGTGTAGCCGTTGAAGGGCCCACTAAATGAGTGGGCGAGTCACCTGTCTTTCACAATTTTGTGACTGATTGTCACGGCAGGTGACCGACAGTCTCCTTCCATAGCCCATCCAACATTCAATAGCCTATGACCTTAGTTCCCATCGCAGCACAAAAGTGTTGCACTGCAATAGTCTTTGCACCTGGCGGGGATCACCTCCGGATGTATCACATTACCTATTTACATTGTGCGTTCGGGGATGGTATCTGCCACGTGTATCCCTTGTTTTTAGATTAATTTGTCTTAAAGGGCCTCTGCACTGTTGGCTTCGGCCCCACGCACACCTCTCAAAGGTCCGGGACCGCATGGTCCCGAGATATGGAAAGACAGACAAATAATAATAATAAAATCTTTATTTCGAACCATATAAGTACCTATATTGTTAGTGATTTTCTTAACTATATTTAAATTTAGGTTAGTAAACTATATAACTATACGATAACTAAGGGTACTTATTTTAAAACAACATCTTACTACGAAATAGATAAAACTGAATTTATCTATTTCGACCTAAAACGAGCAATAGCCCTAGTTTGCCCAACCCAGTGTATTAAAATTGGACAGTCATATCTATTCTGCGAATACACTCACAAATTTCAGCTATGTCTAGATAAGAATTCAAGATCAACGAGGAAGAATAAAACTGAAAAAAAAAATTAACTGCAAGTGAGACAACAATTCCATTTTAAATTGGACTTTATATAGACAGACACATGTCAAATTTGGCGCGATTTAACCCCAATTTACGGTAGATCTTCAAAACTTTAGTAATAAAACTTTAAGAAACATAAACGTTTTAGACAAAATTGGTTTAACGTTGGACTGCTTATTGGAGGAACTACGTGACAGGAAGAACCGCGATCGGAGGGAGGTGATTGTCAAACTTCATTTTCGATCTTCGATCGGACCTTTTAACAAAGATTAGGGCCGAGAATTTGTTAAACGCTTTAAAACAATCGTTAAAGTTAGGTATCAAACATTAACTTTACTTATTTAATATAAACTAGCATAGTTTAGAAAATACGCATAAAATGTGCGAATAAATACTTTTTTCATACACGAGTATACGTTATATAGAATAGAAAATGATTCGATTGCAATAGCGATACGTTAGTCTTACGAGAGCAGTGAAGTTGACAGCTGGACCAGAGCCTTGTTCCACGAGCTAATTTATCGTAGCTGATGAAGATAAATCAACTCACGCAACTAGCCTAGCCCAGCGTTACTCCACTAATTACCAATTAGTTTCAAGGATATTATCAATATTAAGTAACTTTTTATTCCAAGAAAACCACCCAACAACTAATAAAAACGACACCTTTACTAAATATATAGGAGCCAATATCTACTTAAGTTACGCTGGGGCGGAAGTTCTATCTGTTATTACATTAACGTCACACCAAATCTGGTTTGTCCGAACTAAGTCCCGTCAAATAATAGCGCCCGCAGCGTACAACGGATAGCGATTTCGTCGAGCAACCGGGATGCGCCCAATTCTCGCCAATAAACATCTCCAATATATCGACCTCAACGTACCTACTAGTGGAAGCCGTACGAGCCCAATTTCAAAGAAAAACTGCAAATACACTATACGCACCAGGCAGGCAATCAACACCTCTATTTGCTTTGTGGTAAGAGACAGAATCGGTTAAATTTATTAGTTAGTAGTAGCAGATGCCACTGATCTCCATAGAGTGATGGCGGTGCGATCACATGAATGTTCTATGTAGGCGTTTAAGATATTGGGCTCTGAAAAATCTAACGTAAGCGCTCTGCACTTTATTTATTCATGGGCAATATCGTTAAAGGTTTTTCAGTTTATTTCGGGGAAGGGACGTATCGGTAGCGTATCGTGAAAACATTTATCGATAAAGTAGTCATAGGCAATGCAGTAATAATGACGGCATCGCGAAACCGCGCGACCTCAGGACCCGCGGAGCGGCATGATTCACCAGCGCTTCGCATTCCTTCTGCGGCCGCATAGCTAATAGGAAATGCCACATTGCAATAAATTCGTGAGGTCTAGCCCACGTCTATGCTAATAACTTTGGTGTACCTATACATTCTTGACATTCTTAGTGCTTGATGGCCTGATTGGCATCGTGTTTTATTCAAAGTATACGACAGCTGTCTTTCATTACCCTAGACTACGCTTGAAATCCCCAACGAATTAGAACGTTACAAAATTGTTAAATTTCGGAGATACTCGTAGATTGGTGTAAATACGTTTCAAAGGCGAGAGAAGACCAACACACTATTTGCGCGTGCGTGGGGAGACGAGTTCCGAGCGAATTCCGTCGAAACAAATCAGCATGTGTCCGCGCAGCTTTCGAGCGCATACTGAGGCGAGTAGTCGGAATCGATCACGGACCGTTTCATCCGATTTCAACCGTTGATTCATACGATATGAATAAACATTAGCGAGATGATGTAGTGTAATGAAAAACTGCTACCAACGGCGAAGCGATTTAACAATCCGATTATGAAACTTCAATTTAATAATCAATACACAAACAGCGTTTATTAGTTATTTTAGTTGTCATGTTTCTCTGTAGTATGTTGTATAAAAGGCGGACTTTATAATACAATAGTGATAAGATATTTTAAAATAAAAGTGATTTACTGGATCTACATATAAAAAGGTCTCCCAGGTTTATTTTGACAAATAATTATTGGATTTGACTTGGCATGTTTTGACGTTGCGGCTAGAGCTAGTTCGGACTACGTTAGTAATTTAGTTGAATGGCGAGTATTTGTGACTTAGCTTGCCTAAAGGGTCCTTACGCTCCAAGTGCAGAATAGACCCTTTAGGCATGCAAAGTCACAAATACTCGCCACTTAACTAAATTACTAACGTAGTCCGAACTAGGCTTTAGTAAAAGTTGCACAAAAATCTAAAATTAAATTAGCGAGTCGCAGGGGTTCCGGCGGAGTAAGTCACTTATGGAGTACGTCACTTTCTGAGTAGGTCACTATCAATATCAGTGACGTACTCCGAAAGTGACCTACTCAGAAAGTGACGTATTCCGAAAGGGACGTATTCAGAAAGTGACATACTCAGAAAGTAACGTACTCCGCCCGAATCGTCGCAGGGGTCGTGCTTTCGTTTCGAGATTTGACCTGTTTCATTTTCAAACTTTATTAATGTATTTATTTGAGATGTGTGTAATTTTATTAATTCTTAATAACCAATCTTGTCAAAAATATTTCGCGATCTTTGTTGTCTAAGAGTAAATTAGCCACTTTTTTTACTGATCAATGATCATCACACTATTAGTTTCATGATGTAAAATAATTGTCACTTGACAAGTAACAGAATCTGTACGCGTACCGTACCATGAGTCACTGACATTGTCAACACTGACATATATGCCAACGTCTACGTAATTTACTTTATATACATCTCGCTCGCACTAATATGTCAGTACCTACGAGCGTGATGCATAGAAAGTAAATTACGTTCACGCTAGCGTTTATGTCAGTGCCAAACTGGTGGTAGCCACACTGTTGCCAATTTTAAAAGTATAAATTGTCGACTGAACAAACATATAACTAGGTATGGATTCAAGTAAATACCTTATTTCGTAATTAGTCTAGCTTGAACGGACGCGCAACAAAATAGATTAAAAGGTTTGTATGAAACGCACGCAGCTACCCCCTTAATTAGTTTGGGGGTGGGTGACCGGACTTCGCCTTGCAGGTAGATAGCAAGTACCTAACTAAAATTATTATACAAACTCTCTTAAATTTTAAATTAAAATGGGAAATACATAATTTTATGCATTTGCTTTACTTGCACAGTTTTTTGTACCGTTACAGGAGAGCTTCGTTTCCAATTAATCATGTATTCATTAAATGTACCTTTTATTATTTTTATTTTATTATTTTTATTTATTGATAATGGGAAACAAACAGCGAAAAATGACACATATAGATAATTACACTTAATACATACATAAGCCAAAACAGTTTCCACTACTGAAATTAGATAATTATGGTTGCTCAGACAAGACTTGTTTGTACAATTCAATTAAACTATCTCTAGATCTAGTGCTAAAGAACTAAACAATGCGAATTTGAAACCACAAACGTGACATGCATTAATTTAACTTAATTTTACAATAGTAAACTATCAAAATCAATTATTATTTGCCCTAATAGTAGCAGAGTAATATATTATATTATTTGTATTCATAAGAATAAAGCGACGAACGGACACATATGCGTACCAGCGGCGACGCATCCACTGTCCCAATAGTTGCTACCTTTAATCTTAATTGCAAGCAATAGAGGTGACAATAAACGAGTTGTCGACTATTGGAACTACACTGTCAAACACTAGGACGTTTACCTTATAGAAATGAATTGCTCTTTGTAGGATTCCGTATAGATTCCGTAAGAATATTAATATATAGGTAATTTATTTAACTTCACTTTTAAATTGGGAATTTATGTATGTATGTATGTATAAACTCTATTGTACAAAACAGAGAACACAAATATGAAACAGAATAGGCAGTACAAATGCGAACTTATCCCTTTAAGGGATTTCTTCCGGTTAACCTTTAAGTAGATGTTGTTTGAGTTTGATTAAATTATGTTAGTTGGGTTAAGTACATTTTTTAGGTACCTACTAACACTAATGCCGTTATTACCTACCTATGTAGTCTTATTTGTATGTAAATTAAAAACCTGTTAACAAAGTTATTATGTACGTGAATCATATGCAAACGACTGGATTACCGCATAAAGAGTTTTTTACTTTATGTCTCTCCAAGAATGAGTTACAATTGCATAGTAATTACGAATTTATGCACTATTACACTTTATTTATGGATAGGTATATGAATATGACGTACAGTCGGTGTCCAAGCATAAATATCTACTATTCTATACACCTAGTTATGGCAACGAGAGTATTTAAGTTGGGGCACTTACTGTACCAAGCATGTAAGTATGCAAACAACTATGTACTTGACTTAGCACTTTGTGACTTAACTGACACCTCTGAGAGGAAATCATAAATAAACGTTACCAAGTCCCATAGTATTCCGTATGTTTGTGGATTTTTATTACTTAATTATTTATGTTACTAGTTCATTCTATATATTTAATATTGTATGATATATGTATCTATACCGTTGATATTTAAAGTAGCAGTGGATTTCATTTATTACGACCTCGGTTATAGCGACCATTCGGCTACAGCGACGTTAAATCTAAGTCCCATGAATTTAAAGCATATTTTAGTACAAGATTCATGTGGATATAGCGACTTCGGGTATAGCGACGGTTTTTAATGAACCATTTGTAACAAGTTCTTAGAAAACCCATGCAGATATTACGACCGGAGTCGGTCGTCAAAGGAGAAAGAGTTTTACTTACTTTCTTATCTTTTGTTTACATCGACAGATGGTAAGAAACTGTGGTGAACTTTTGATTATACATAGGTAAGTAGATATTAAGTAGATAGGGGTATAGCCTGAACAGTTGAACACTCGTTCAAAACGTACTCACGTTTCGGATCTAAATTGATACATATATGTCTTTATCTCTTTATCTTTGCCTATAACGACATCCGGATATAACGACGAAATTTCGGTGGTCCCTAGGTCCCTTCATCGTCGTTATATCCGAAATCCACTCTAACTGTTTTCTAAGCTTAGAAGTAGTAGTAAATCCCTTTATTGTATAAAAAATATGTTTTTGGCAATGTGCCCTAAATCATAATAGGTCTAATAACTCAAAATATATTGTTTACAAAACAGCTACAAGCAGAACAAGAAACAAATCTTGTAAAAGAACCCGAATATATTTTAAAAATATGTTCTCGATTCGATGTGTTAGAGTCATACACAATCCTTGACATAATACGGATGTTCGAAATCTTCGACCGTTGGCCGCGCGTCGCGTCACAGCACATCTCAGCCTACTCCAATTCAAAGGTATTGTTTTGGTGATGCTATGTTCCTCCCGAAATATATAATGGTAGTACTACTAAATTAATCGATAATCGGAAGAACACACGTTAAGTAAGTAGTTACGAGCAGTTCAGCATTGTGTCAGAAATATATTGAAAGAACCTATATTGTTAACCAAGGGATGAAATTGTGACTTTCACCTTACGTTACGACACTTAACTTGGAAATCCTGGTTTCCCCACCGACAGGGCTATGCGTCGTGTCGTGAAACGTGAAAGTATCCTGTTTTGCAATGGCTATCGCATGGCAGTCAATAAGGTCCGCGATCGGTTGCCGATCAAATATTTACGCCACAAGATGGAGCGTGATGCGGTCAGCGCAAACACGACACGGACGCCAAGCTCGGTGGCGTCTGTGGACTTTACTATCTAA
The DNA here is from genome assembly GCF_947568885.1 of Cydia strobilella. Lineage (NCBI taxonomy): Eukaryota > Metazoa > Arthropoda > Insecta > Lepidoptera > Tortricidae > Cydia > Cydia strobilella. The sequence continues at coordinate 9,624,863 of NC_086052.1, forward strand.
GCTAGACTGGATATAACGTAATCTTTATATATAAATAAAGCATAAAAATGAGCCTTTTTAGCGCTACCAATGGTACTTTGGTATATAATGTTTTAGGATTTTTTAGTAGGTAGGTACTTCAGTACTGTGCAATAAAGTAAAGAAAAAAATTGGGATATTATAATCCAGGATATCTCTTTAAGTACCTATTTGACGGCTTCTACACGGGTTAGGATGTCTTTCGTCTGATCTACAAAACAGAGTGACATTCATGATCGGAGTGTTATGATTGAAAGTCTGAGGGAATTACACTTTTAGTCGGCACAAACTAAGAGCACATAAATATTTGACAGTTCTGAATTTATTTTATTTTTTTATTTTATTTAATAATTTTAATCAGGCAACAAGGCCCATATTACGGCTACCTTACAGACTATATTATTACAATAACTTAAATAAATAAAACTACTACTTAAATAACTAACTTAGCCCAACAGCACTCCTGTTGTCCATGTGCATGGCATTCCATTTGTTTACTATTGGACAATCTAACCTGTCCAAAACAGTATTCAGAAGGCTGCTGGGGCTGTCCCTAACACGGCGCATCAGGGAGGCCACTCTCTTGCGCATTATGGCTTGGAAGCCGTCCACGCGAGCTTCGGCAAACATCCCCGACGCACTGCAAAATCGAGGCAACCCCAACAACATTCTGAAACCGTTATTATACTGAATGCGTAAAGCATTAAGGGATCTCTGCGTACACTTGACCCACAGGCTGCACGCATAAAAAGACTGACAAAATGCCCTAAAAAGAGTTATTTTGACACTCCCCGTACAACGTGCAAACCTGCGAGCCAACATGTTGCTTCTCACCGCTAATGCCCTACGCTCCCGCTCCACGTCAAGGTCATCAGAGAGGTCCTCAGTGACCCAGTGCCCCAGATACTTGAACTGAGTGACAGTTTTCAACTCAACTCCTCCAAGTTTTAGTGGTGGTATGTACATCGGCTTTTTTGTACCCGCCTTAAACAAGAGTAGCTCACTTTTCTTGGAGTTCAATTTACCTTTATATATATGACGTTAAGGCTATCAGTTAAACGGTAGGTGTAGGTAGCTTCATAAATATATTTAATTGTCAATTTATTACTATCCAGATCTTAGAAAACTATACTTGTAAGTTTAAAATGAAAAAGTTAATTCAAAAAAACTATGGCACTGCTCTATCAGGCTGGTCGGCTTTTATCACTTGAAGTGCAAAAAGAGGGGTCACTGTCAACCTTTTGGCACGTGCGTACTACGAACAGGTTGAGCTTGGGATAATAAGAATGCCACATTTCTTTTGTCCTTTTGTTATAAAACGATAAGTATACCAGGGTTTATATTACTTAGACTCATAATACAAGCGTTCGTTTGTCCTTATAATGAAAAAGCAATAATGCGAAAGTATCACCCAAGCAGTCATACGGAATGAAGAGTTGGATATACATAGTTATAAGGTCCTGAATTAAACGACTACAATATACTACGCAGAGATCACCAGACTTAGATTAAAATGTCATTAAGTAACGACAGAAAACAAAGTAATAAATAATAAAGTAATAAATGATTCTAGATATTGCTGTTAAAAATTTCAGGCTAAACTCATTTGAGCAGTCAGTATGTTTTATTACTTCCTCATTTCAGTCCCTGTCTATATTGAAATAGTGATTTCTACCATGACCTCATTTCTATGCCCCATTGAACACCTCATAGTCATAAATTATTGCCGCAGTTAATGCTAATAATATAAGTCCGTTCTGTAGTTTATTGCATCTTCTTTAGTAACTCCCATTGGTACGAAACATTAAAAAATCACCGGGTAACGATTATTAAATTTCGCAAGCTAATTTTAAATTAGCATACTATTTTACAGATATACGTTGTATTATATGTTGCGAAAGAAGATATTTGTAAATTCTCAATACGACGATATCAATATCAGGACTAAATAAGCCTTACATTTCTATTAACCGCATAAAGAAATCCATAATCCTGTTGACATTGCCTTAGTACGTTGAGTAAGCCTCTCACACATGGTTCTGACTATCCAAAATGAATGGGTGCGCAGGAGCCCTAATTGTTGGTCGTTGTGATTGGTTAGTCCGTTGGTCGGTCTGACAGCGATGCGGGTCGAGCGAGGTTATGAACCGTCTGATTTAATTGAAGATTCCACCAGAACACAGCATTGTCTGCGTAAATAAAGGACAAAGAAGCTGACGTGTGATGATTACAATTTCAATTGGAACCAAAATAAAATGAATTAAAAAGGTTATTAATCAGAATTACTGAAACTGAAATCCTAAGTCTAGACATGAAATTCTATGACCCAGCTTTTCTTAAAAATTATGATATGTACCTGGTAAGTAGTTTAGTTGAAGGTAAACAAAACTTGTACCCCGTAACTTAAGTTTCACAACTTTCATGTTTAAAGTAGAAACATACCTGAAACAAAAAGAAACAATTTTTAGTTGATACATTTCATCAAAGTAGCATTTCAGCATGTTACAGAAAGTATGTCATTCGACTGGGTGTATGCGACTGTACATAGGTACAGTCAGATGCAGAGACAGGTGACTCAGGTGACCCCCCCTGCATGGACTGATTATATCCAGGGGGGTCACCTCTCTCTGCATCTGACTGTACTATGTGCAGCTATTTCGGTGTAGAAGATGTAGACTCATAGCGCGGATGACAGGTACCTAACAAGAAGTAGTACCAAAGCTCTTTCCAATAAATGTCAACGAAAGGGAATTTTTAAATCTTTAAAGTGTTAACAGTTCGGCTGGCATGGAAACTTGGGAGAAAATCCCAGGTGACTTAACACTTTGGATACCTCCCCAAGACTGGCAATCACGGTGGGACTTTAACGACGCCTCTGACATGAATTTTATAAGCCCGCTTTGCTACCTTATTTTAGAAGGTCGTCAGTCTCGATTATTAATGGCAATCATTACTGGAAACGTTGTTCCGACGTGAAAGGCTACTTTGGATACGCAATTTTTATTCCCACGAAAAGAAATGTTTTAGCTAAGTATTCGTTTTACACGGTCGATCTATTTTCCAGCAGTATTTGTACTCTCTCTTACGTTATGTTCGGGAAGCATACAGCATTTTGGGTTTAATTTCGCTTTGACTTTGTCCGACGGTATTGTTTAAGGCAGTATCTTATACTTTTCGCTTTGCAGTCTATGAGTAATATTCTTGGTAGGTATAAGGCGAGTAGGGAAGGCTTCTATTCTAAATAATTCGCCGGCAGCGGGCACCTGCAGTCGACGCCTAATGGGCCCAATTATAGACTTTGCCACACGCGGAGAGGCCCATTACCCCTCCCATGCCCTCTTTCCTGCCTTTACGATTCCTATAAGCGATCATGGAAGCATTTGACAAAGCTGGCCGGTAATGGCTTTTCGTATTAAAATATAGCTCTTAGTACTGTTTCGACCTACTAAAAGTTTTTACGATATTTAAAAAACATAGGTACATGATGGGTACATGTAAGTTTGTAAGTTATTCTTACCATTAAATCCACAGCATACAAATATGACGCAATGCCTACTAACACCAACTATCATAAAGGTTTTATTCATTTAAAAATCATGAATCAAATAAAGTTAAAGCAAATCTTTTGCGCTTTATGAGACATTAATGAAGATAAATATGAAGACAAGATTTGTAATGAACACCCTTATAAACGCAGAGACGATTTAGCGAACATATAGGGCACTTCGACCATGTCATCTATTCAACAACAAGTCAGCCTTACTTACATTGTTTTATCATTTTTGAACAGGTATAATAGATAAGGCATCATAATCATAAGGTGTGTTCATTTGGTCAAACTGTTTTCAATCATAGATTACGGAATAATGAAATGAACATAATACAGGATGGTCCATCCTTCAATTCAACTTTCGTAATCGGTACTTTGCCAGCCGCGGGGCGATCATTGCGCGAGGAATTGAATCTAACAAATTTGATATCTCTTCCATTCCACAGTAATGAAAGATAAGGAGAAATTCCCTTAAGCGACTTCTCGAAAGAATTACTGCCAATTCCGGGTCGACTGTGTCCCGGCTTCCGGGTAGCTACGACATAAATCTCATAACTTCCATAAAATGAAAAATTGATCAGAAGTTTAACATTACTTTTCCGATACGTATTGATTTGTTTCACGAATAGCGTAACCATTTTTCCATTTTATGATGTGACAATGTTAAATAATGTTTAAAGTAACATTTCAGTAAGTGGTCGTACCTACGTTGTACATATAAGTATTAAATGAAAAGTTTTTATTTACATAAAAGATATATAGGTATACAGGGGTACTATAGTATAAATCTTTTCAAATGATTTTACGCCTAAGACCATAATCTGTTAAACAAAAGCCATTGTTTCTTTTATATTTATTTAAAGCCATTGTATATTATTTATTTGAGCGGTCGGCCATTGTGACTGAGCGCGTGCCACGCGCTCAAACACAATGGATTTTTTTAACAGATTAGGGTCTTAGGCGTAAAAATCATTTGAGCAGACTCATACTATACTAAATTAAGTTAATAACCATGATTGGGGAGCCCAAGGGCACTCGAGCGCGTCAGATTAAGATAGGGGGGGGGGGATACCTTGCATCCTGTTGAGTACCTCCACCAAGTATGCGTCCTTGAGACCGAGCCGGGAGTCAAGGACAGCCCGTCAGAATAGTAAAAAAAAATCGCCAGCTTGAAATACTCGAGCGCATCAGATTAAGATATTGTGGAATAATTCCTTGTTAAATAGTGCCTATTCAATAGCGATCCGTAAGCGAGTGGCAGGGTCACAAAGTACAATAAAACATCGCGACCTTCACTCACTCGAGCGCGTTCGATTTTTTTTTTAAGGGAATAATGCAAGAATAACGAAATAAAACATAAAATCTGCCGATTTGCGCAAGACGGAGTGTCAAAAATCGTTTATGAAGTTTAAAGTTTAAGCACCCAGCTCTTATTACTTTTACTTTTTTTCTCTATCTGACTCCTATGAGTCTAAAAACTAATTGTTATTTATATTTTTAGTTGTTGCAATCTTTTTTTTTCTCTCTCACACCGTCCTCATACAGCCCTCCGTTGCCATTATTTTAATAATACGCTTTTAACGAAATAATTTCAGTATTGTTCGAAGATGCTAAATTTGAAGTTACTAGCATTTATTCAAAAATCTTCAAACTGTGATATCTCTTGAACCTGTTGGTCGATTTTGGTCTACTTGGCGGCATTCTACGCAGTTTTTTCTAGGCACAAAAAAGTTTATAAATAAAGTATATATGTATAGGTATATGACAGGTATTTTTAAAATTATCTTGAAAAAAATCGTCAGAATAAGGATACTGCTCCACAATATCATCAGATTAAGGTTTCACATAACTGGGACATCAATCTGAACCTGTCTGTATAATAATCTGACACGCTCGAGTATTCCAAGATGGGGGGTTTTTTTTTGCAACTTTGTGACTGCCATAACCCCTTTAAATATCTGACGCGCTCGAGTAATGTTTTTTACCAAATTTTCTACCCTTCCGTATGACTACCCTGACCATGTAAACCGGCAGACTAACCCTTGTTATCAGAGACATGTTGCGCGACTGACACTACACTACCAATATCTGACACACTCGAGTAACTCCACATGGTGTTTTTTTTTTACATTTTTTGAAATCGTAGACGCTTTCCTGCTCGCTAAAAAAGAAAATATTATATAACCTTTTTTTTTTCTTCCTATCATCTAATCTTTCGATTCCAATAGGTCTCTACGACGCTCGAGTCTCCGCAGCTACTGTATAGCTTAAATCTAAAATAGGCCCTTGAGGCATTGTACCAAGGATGCTGGCGGCATTTCCTCGTTGTATCGCAATGCTGAAACGTTGTGCGACGAAGCCGCCAGCTCTTCGGTCACCATGCAGTTACGTCAACCAGACGCTATATGTATCCGTAGTGGTTGAACTTTACGATCGTATTTATCTAACATTTCAAATCTACACTTAACGCCACTTGCACCATTCCACTAACCCGGGGTTAACCCATTAAGCTATTGTCAAATTGTTGGTAACTATGGTACCTCCAGGTTTAACCGGTTAACCCCGGGCTAGTGAATGATGCAAGTCTTGTTTTGGCTATTAACCCTCTTTGTCGGAAAGGACGTGAAACCCGAATTTGACAAAATATACATGTAAGTAGCCACAGCGATTGTTATTCACATTATCAGTGCTGGGTAAGGAAAACAAGCGTAGACGCGTCGTCGTACATGACATTGTTGAGAGTTATCAGTGACATCCGCACGCCGCGTGACGAGGGCGGCGATAGATAGCGAAAGCCATCCCTACGCTTCATTACAAATAACTTAAATTACACAATGTCAACTGAACCTTGGAACTTGCAGGGTTTCCTTCGTTAGCTAATGTCAAGTGACGTGAGATGACTGTTCAGTGTGTGACGGACGATAACATGATTCAGACCTAAAGTGAACTGTAAATTGTTCAGCGATATAGTCACGGATTCACTATCTCATCGATACAGTTGCACTGAGGCACTATCATCTTTTTTATGGATAGAATCGATTCAGCAGTAGCTCCTAAGTTCAATTCGTTTGTAAAAACTCATAACCAAAATTCGGCTTCTTAAATGTAAGTGTATAATGTAGGTAACAATTTTTTTGAAGCAGAAAATCACAGAAATTACATAGTCAATCATACAGTTATCAATAAAAATGACTCATTACTTGATTAAACAAAATTGTATCATTAATCGGCACAATACTTCCATATAAGTGTACTGTATTTGCAAAACAGCCGCATGTGATTTGCATTTGAAATTGCTCAAATACTTTGTTAGTAAAACTACAAGCCAGTGCAGATTTGAATTCCAGCGTAGGCAACTAGTGGGGCTTTCAATTCTCATAACAGTTTTAGCGAGCGTCGAGCAACATGTCCCGCACGACTGTAGATTTTACGGCGACGAGAAAAGTTTAGAGGGAAAAGCACCTAGAAATAGAGGCAACAACTACAAATTTGGTTTCAAAAACTACGTAACTGCGGTTCAACTTTAATTAAATCCCGTTGTAATATAACAATGATACCGAATACGTTGCTGAGGGCCGCAAAAGCAAAGCCCAGCCTGGCAACCAACATACAATTCTTATCTACATGCCTCGTGGAGTACCTCTTATTTTATCGTGAATTGCAATAAAATATCAGATCGTCGCTGCGCGTACAAAAGTCGCTATGTGATTTTTTACGATTTTTCGGTTTTGATGCCATTTTGAACCTTATTTCTATACGCATATGCTCCAAAAACAGCGTGGCGCTTATTTCAATATTTAAGGATTTATCAAATGTAGGTATGTGACGCCCATACAATGAATGCTCTTCCTATAATCGCTAACTGGAATAAATCACATAACTACATTAGCTTATTTGAACAGCAATTACAGACGTGTGCTCGCTATGTGATGCTTGACACATAGCGATATTTTCTACAAGTTTATTTAAAAATGATTAGATGCACTTGCTCCCGATATGTAGTTTCTCGCACATAGCTATATTTTTATACTAGTTGCAGTCGATGTTATGTTTCTAGACTGTGCGTTTTACTATACATAGCGGGATTTTCTTATAACAATCGAGTCTACCGTATATTAAACTATTATCTACCCTCAAGTTGTATACAGGTCCCTACTAAACATGATTATTTCATGTGAAGCGCTAGTGGCCTAGCTGTAAGAGCGTGCGACTTTCAATCCGGAGGTCGCGGGTTCAAACCCACGCTCGTACCAATGAGTTTTTCGGAACTTATGTACGAAATATCATTTGATATTTACCAGTCGCTTTTCGGTGAAGGAAAACATAGTGAGGAAACCGGACTAATCCCAATAAGGCCTAGTTTCCCCTCTGGGTTGGAAGGTCAGATGGCAGTCGCTTTCGTTAAAACTAGGGATTAGTTCTGTTGTCAAGCAGACCCCAGGGTCCCATGAACCGTGGCAAAATGCCTGGATAACGCGAGGAAGAAGAGTTGACCTTAATATTTTTTGCCTATATTTTCAAAAGCCCGACTTTTAATTGATTGCAGGTTTATTTCGGAAATTATTTAAAACTCAACTTTTTGAAATTCCTTAATAATCTTTTTTTTTTGTTGACAAAGGCCCTCCGGCTTGGGGAGGCATTTGGATATGTGGGACACCCTCCTGCAACCATCCTCTCCTAGTAAAAGGAGAAAAGGAGATATACCCACTAAAAGCCACTCCGGCGCTCACCCTTCTGGCCGTTTTCAAGGAGGTGCGGGATGCCTGAGATTCTACTCCTTCCAGCGGCCCTGGCTTATCTTACTCCGGAGTACCCACACCGCTGGAAAGGAGAGTCATTGACGCTTGACCCACTGCCAATCGTGTAGCGCCGTGTAGTGCGGACCCCCACAGCCCACTGGCCCTGCTAGGGGTTTAGGCGGACAGCAAATTGTGCCCATCTTCTTCACCGCCGTCTGCGCCGGTTCGGGTGCGCGTCTTCAGCTCCTACTCTCACGCTCCGTTTCCGCGGCCTCCTTCCTTGAAATGACGGCGTAGCAGAAGAAGGCAACTGCGTTCCATTTCCTTTCGCTGCCCAACAAAGTCATTAATACGTTGCGCAGCGAAACGTTCCCTAATCCAAGAGCCGCCGTCATGGTGCGACACTCTACGGCCCAACGATTGCATTCTTGACTGCAGTGTGCCTCTATGGTATGAGATCCATAGCGAAAGTCCTTCTTGTCCTTCTAGCTTTGCTGCATCCGTTCGTGCCCTTGTTGACGCGTCCTCGGCAGTTCATCGGGTGCAGGGAATTAATTTAGGGCCCTGCACCTGACCCTCTCCCTGTGCGCATAGGCGAGTACCAGAGCCTCTAATTATCACCCATTTTTTGACAACTTGAATCATGAAAACAACCTAACTTCACTGTGATTACTTACTTAATAAAGCAATGCAGGAGAAAACCAATGACAGTCCATTATAAGACTGTCATCTGATATTTGACTGTTGAATAAGTATATAAGGGGAAGTTTGAAAGTAGCACCGGTAACGGAGAAGATGAGGAGTAGTATATAGGTTCGCGCCGTGGTATGGGCATGTAACGAGGAAAGATGAATGTCACATAGGCAAAACAATGTTAGGGATGAATGCTGATGGACGGAGAGCGGATGGTAGACCCAAAAAACTATGGATGGATTGTGTGAAAGAGGATATGAGAAAGAAAGGAGTGAGTGCTGAGGTGACCAAAGATAGAGGAGAATGGAAGAGAAAAACTTGTTGTGCCGACCCCACATAACGTGGGATAAGGGCAGGAAGAAGAGAGTCCTTAAAGAGATGAGACTTTTTACATTTCAAGATTTTAAAGGCAACATTTTGATTACAAAACTAGAAAAAATAGTTTTTTATCGTTTTTCTCCTTGCTTCGTATATATGTATATTATTTGATTACTTATTGGGCGGGCAAATAATTATCAAACCAATTTAAACGAGTTACCTAGGTAAACATATTCAGTTCAAAGATATTGACTGAAACAAATTGATCATAAAGTAATAGTTATAATAAAAAGTACGTAGATTATTAATTCACGAATAAAATTCAATTATATTGACTTATATAGCATTTTTTTCTGTTTTATTGAACGCTTACATCATATTATTAAATAGCCATGTGACGATAAAGAACAAAAAATGTATAGGGTCCTTAACAATTAAATCTAACCATGTAATGGTAAGACACATAGAGGTTATTTATGACCCAAACAAAACTCGCTATGTGACATATTTATGAAAAAGTATTTTTTTCATATTATTAAAACTGAAATATTTTTTCATGTAATTCCTTAATGTATGTTAAAGTGCAAATACTTTTGTCACAAAAATATTGATTCATTTATGTCCAATAATTATCGAAATAAACAGTTTTTTGTGTCTCCTGTAAAGTAGGTTAAAAACACATGGCGACTTTTGTACGCGCAGCGACGAGATAAGAAGTAATAAAAGGTTACGTGAATAACGTGTGACGTCAGTAAAATTCTTCAGAAATCATGAATTATAAAATGGTAAATTGCATTGCACCATATACGTACTTACTTACCTCACCCAGATTGATAAATCTGAACGTTCATAATTTACAAAATTGATCAACAAGAAAGCGTGACATGCCCCAGATGAAACCTAGACAGAAACCTTATAGAATTCACCAAAGATTTATATTAAGTAATTTGGGTCAAAAATTTTTTCGCTGTCTTGTTTCTGACCACTCTGTCACGCTTGTATTTCCGTCTTCTATCAAATAAATAATAAAAGTCGAGTGCTATCACATGTCTTTCTAGCTATACCTAGAGTATATTTTACATGACAAAAATTAAAAACTAAATTTTATCCCTTACAAAAAGCTCTACTCCGTCACATTTTTAGGGGTCAGAAAACAAGACAATGAAAAGGATTTTGACCCAATTATTCCGCTATAAATTCTTAACTTTTTGCTACTTAAACCTATTTATTTACATATTATTTCTATTTACTCTACAGAGTAATGTTTTGCACTCGGCGCATCGCTATCCAAATCATTCAGGTTGAGGTTTAGGTTAAGTTGAGATTGGTCTTTTAATATTAGTGCTTTTGTTTTAAATATTATGCAGTATTAATGACTTCAATCTCCTTAGAATTAAAAAAAATAACAATAAAAATATTTTTATTGACAAAAGCAAGTACAAAATAGGTTTTGAAGTCCCTGACTTCTGAGCTAGGTAAAAACCTGTGTTACAGAAATTCAACGTCAAGTTGAAGTACGTCAAGTAAGTAGTGGTGTAGTTTGCTGGTATCATATTTTAATCATCGGCTAGTTGATAAAATAAGTATTTCTAGTCTCAAGTTGCCATTGTCATAAATATCGGCGGTTAGAAACGAGTTTCCTTAAATGTAACATCCAGTGGCTCTAGCTACAATATCTGAAGTTAATGGTGTTCCATAACATAACTTGCATAACTAAAGCAGCTGAACTCTTATGGAATCACTTCGGTATCTGTACGTCCGTCTATCAAAGCCGTTTTTATGGATGATGTTTTGGTTTTGTCAACTAAGTAGTTTAACCAAAATCCATCTTATAGTTTCTTGCCTTGCTTGCGTGTTCTATGCTTTGAAATTCTAGCTTCGTAATCAAAAAGCGTTTAGCAAAATGTTCGGCAGCCCTAGTGTGGAAGTCTAAGATACAGTGAACCCCGACAGAGCAGCGATCAATCTGGGCTTTAATAGAGGCGGCTGACCCAGCCGGCGCCGCGGCGCGCCGCCGCCGCCGCCGGCCGACGGAAGCACCCGGCCCGGCGACACCACTCAGCACTTTACCCGCTGTCTCCCGCAATCTGTGTTGCCATGTATACATTTTAGGCCACCAATACAGATTACAGATTTCGATTTATCTGTACCATAGAAAAAGTATCTGTATATAGTAGGTATACGTACACCGACAACTAGTTCAGCTGTCGAAACCGATCCACGCTCTATTCTGACAACTGATACGCAAGTAGGAACGTACGCAGTTTTCCGAGGAGTCACAGGCGTCAGTCTAATCTAATCATATGACATAAAATACATTCAACCGAAGAGCTGTAGTGCAATGCCAATTACTAATGCTACTTTGCTTGGTCTACTGTGACTTTTGGGTGCTGATTTAATAACCGATACTAATCAAAAAATCATAAGAAATTTTTGGTAGAGTAATCGATACTAATGCAATATTTCACAGTTTAAATACAGATTTTTACACTCTTTGGTCATGTTTGGAAATACTGTCCGTTACCTAACTACATAAGCCAACATAGATTCTAACCAACCAATAATTAATTACTCGTAAAAATAAACACGAATTTCTTTTCATCTAAAGATTTGGGGTTAATACTTATAGGATTACCTGGTATTTGCGGAAGGTATATAATAAATCAGTCCATAAAGGCTCACCGGAGCGTAGAAATTAATTTTATTTAACGGCTCCAGCAAAATTGTTTCTGTTAAATTATTAATATCGAATTTATTACGCTCTTTATTTTTCTAATTTGCTGCTTATGAGCGTTATCGTCTCGTTATATTTATCACACCCACTGATTTATAGCGCTGTGAAAGCTTAATATGGAATAATTTTGAATAATGTTCAGCGAGTCGCTCCATCTGCGACTACATCTTCCGATTCACTGCATGCGCTATCTTTCGCCTCAATGCTTCCGCTGAAAGTCGAAAAGTGCGTCGGCTCAACGGATACATTTGTGAGCAGGCGGAACTGAAATTGCGGTTAGGTATGCGCGTAAGTACGTGCCCGCCGGTGCATCCTCCATCCTCGTGAAGTTGGGTGAGAGGCTGCGCGAGCGCATCGGAACCGTGACATCGTGGTTGCGGTAGGTCAGACGGCGGGCGGCGTCCGGCGCTGCACCTCGGCTCCCACTAAATATAGCCTGCGCGAAGTGAACGAACGCGGCGCGCCACTCGCGCGCACCGTCGCAGCTTGCACACTATTTCAATTTGCATTCAAGCTACAATCTAACGCCTACACTACATGATGCGTACAATACAATTTCTCTTCTCTATCGCCACCCACTCCACTCTTGAATCTCCTAAACAGAAAATCCATATCGCATGAACATACCAATCATCCGATATTGTTTGATTTTCTTTATGAAGTATCGACTTGTCTTGATGTAATTTAACTTGAAGTTTTACGGTCTTTATTAACTAACGTTCAATGGCATAAACACACAATAGTAATTCGAGTTGAAGAACTGGTTTCCTAATAACTTTGCTCACATATGAATCTAACTAACAAACTTCCAATGTTCAACCGCTGCACAAAGCCTTTGACACTCGAGAAGCATAGGTAATACTCATGTATGTACGTTTACTTCAGAAGCGGTTTGCACTTGCTTAAGTTGACAACTCAAGTTTACTCGTGAAACTTGTGTGGAAGCAACGTCGACGTCGAGCCAAGTCTCTAGTCGTTACCCGGCGGTTAGTGCGAGACGGGCCGGGCGCCGAGGCCGCCTGCTCCAATCATATCTCGAGTACAGTAATTTGGGAGAAACGGGATTGCAATGGAAGGTTCGTATTCCAGTTGAGTTTGCATGGTAAATTGATGTGACACTTGTATTACAAATACGAAAAATAGAAAAGAATGGGATGTGCGTGCTGGATGTCAAGTAAAAGCGGTATTAAGCGTGATGGTACTGGCTCGGAGAATAGCCATTTATTTGCTTATCGGACATTATAATGCGCTAGCCGCGATAACGGCACAATAAGTGTAAACCGGCCGCAAGATACCACACAAGTTTACACTCAGATACGGTTATCTCGCCATGTCAATACTCTTTTGTACCTCAGATACGGGAGTCTATTTGCCCTTAATGCGTTGTACGCATTCTTCGATGTTGAATAACCCGCTGACAATAGACTGACCCATTAGCCGGTAGAGCATATTTAAACTTGGTTATCAACAACGAGATATATTTGGCCGACACATAGCTAATGTTTTAAAATTCACTTCTGTTTTATCATACTTACATAACAATTAAGCGTTATCTGTGTTTTGTCGTTCAGATAAGAAATTCATCGTATTAGCAAATAATAACACTGAATAAGTATTTGATCTTTGCCCCTAATTGTAACTAATTGTTTCGTGACATGTTTATTGTTTACTTAGCGGGAAGACATTCCGAGTAGGTACTTAACCCTATTGTAGCTTTAAATATGAATCACCAACTTTTGCTAGCAAATTCGTTTTCGTAGAGCTCTTATTCATACATACTTCCCATACAAATCTCCACTACGCATTTTTACCATTTAGAAATGAATTCAGAAATAAAAAAAACTAATGTTATAATTTCGCTACGTGCCAAATTTCATCCAAATTTGTTTAGACATTTTGCGTGAAATAGTAACAAAAAAACATTTTCACGGTTATAATATTTACTAGTAGCAGCGGATGTCCCCAACTTCCTCTGATGAGCAAAGAACAGATATATAATAAATCAATTTTTTTAACATGCAGATACGTCTGCGAGCGATACTCCAAATTTTGTATTAAAAGAAAAAATGGAAAAAGTTACGCTTCCGGCAGGACTTAAACCCGCAACCTCCGCATTCCGTGCGTTGCTCTTAACCAATTGAGCTACGGAAGCCTACCAGAACCTTGCAAATCTTTCCATTCCTTCCCTTACGCCACCCCAAAGGCGAGTATACATAGGAGGCTGCGGGTTCAAGTCCTGCGGGAAGCGTAACTTTTTCCATTTTTTCCTTTAATATAAAAAATTCAGATATATAATAATCCGACAGTGTCAGTAGGTAGCTGTCCAACATTATCGCACACTAAAGTCCCGTCACTGGGGGTTCCTTACTCTAGTAATTGAACAATATGTGGTGGTCGGGTTGCTGAAAGGATTATACCACAGGACGAGCCAGCGGTTGGCAGCTTCATTACGCCGTGTAGTCAAAGTTCGCTGCTGCCCATTTAATTAAGGATGCGAATATTGCTACTGAAAATTGTGCTCGTGTTAATTTGTTGCGTCATGTCAGTTTCAGAGATGCCTCGGATGAATACGAGTATGCTCATTATGTACTTAAATATAATTCTATATTGAAACTAGCATTCAGCAGCGCTATTTGATGTTTTATCTCATGGAGACTAAATGTGGGCTTATGTCTTATAACATTTCAAATGCAAAATTTGATGACATCGCCCGTTTTCTCTAAGGTGGCCTTATAATAGTTATAATCGTGGTAGTGACGAACTTTAATTTAAAAAGGCGAATATTGCTCTTGGCTTGTTAGATAATAATTAAGAAGTTTAGTTTTTTTTTATTTTTAACGGCTGGGGCGTTTAAAAAGTATTCGTCTAACAATTTTTTTATCAACATAATATCATTTATTTCGTTTATGAAGTTATATACACAAGGTGTTCACGAGTATGTATTTGTACATAAAAAGTAAATGCTATTATTGGTAAATTTGTCACTTAAAATGGACTTTAATTTTGCCGCCAGCATCCTTGGTACAATGCCTCAAGGGCCTATTTTAGATTTAAGCTAGTTATTAATTTCGTTTACGTAGTACCACTGTATATATCTTGTATGTAAATAAATTTGTGTTTTTTTTTTCGTAAAGTAAGTTTTTACAAAGTGTTACTTGTTACTTTTTGACATCTATCAATAAGGATACTTAGACTACGTCTCATAGTGGCAACATCGTCATCAAAAATGCGTTTTGCACTATGGAACAATAAAAACTTGTTTGTTTATTTTTGTTTGTAAACTGAAACTAGGCGAATTACAGAAAAGTTTATAAGATATTTTAGTCTTTAAATATGATCAGGAATACGCTGTTAAAATTATTCGGTATCGTCATGTTACACCGTGTATAAATATATGTATAGGTAATTAGGTACTGTCGCCATCAGATATATCAGAGCGGCTAAGGCGGTCACAAATATCTGAATACGCCTCTATTGTCCAGGCGTTAGAGTGCATGTTCAGATATTTTGAACACCTTGGCCGCTCCGATATATATATGATGGCGACTGTACCTACCTCAATGCATTGATACCTTTCCATGAATCGTCTTCGTCTATCGCGAGTATCGCGACGCGTACCTAACTTCTATTGTTTTGTTAAATATATAAATAGTACCTATTTAGTTAAACGTGTGCCAAGGTAAGCTTGTTTTTATGTACGTTACTTTTACATTTATTCTGAGCATCACCCTCGTAGCATCGTTCGCAGACGTTTCTGCTTGTTAAAATTTAATTTAGAATTGGTACCACATCGTTACTGGTGAATTTCCAATATGACTTGGAACTCCGGTGGCCGTCGCTAGGGTCCCCTAGACCCATGTACCTAGTGGAAAAAAATTGCTGACTATGGATGAGGTCTTGGTGGCTCAGTTGGCAAAGCGCTGGAGTATCGATCCAGAGGCCGTGAGTTCAAGTTTCACCCAAGACAGTAATTTTTCCACTTTTAAATTTATTCTGAGCTTTTGGGTATTAAGGTCCGAAAATTTAAATAATATTAATCTGTATCCGACGTTTACCCGTACACATCTAGGTCTACCCATCAATGGCTAGGTGTTGCATCATCACTTCTGACATTACCCTGCCAGTGTTGGGTAAACCTAGATAGATGTATACTGGTAAACGCCGAATACAAATTAAAGTTGATTTAATTTTCGGGCTTTACCCAAAAGGCTTGGGTAATACAAGGTATACCCAGGTAAACTTAAGTTTACTTAAATATGGAATTTACCCAAAAGGCTGGTAATACTAGTTATACCAGGGTAAATTTGAGTTTAATTAACCTTCTAACATTACCACATATTTTTCCTTCATTTGGCATGACCTGGTCCTGCCAATATGGTGTGCCGAATTTTAATGAGGGTGGTCTTTAGATTCGTTTCTGCCGAGAGAGTGACTAATAACAGTTAATTAAGTATAAACTCGTAAGTAATATTAATGTTACTAGGTGGGATTTTAAATCATTATCAAGTTAACTTGTTTGCAAATTATTTTAGTGGTTTAGTACCAGTAGAGAAAGGCCTCAAATGTGCAGTGCCGCTATCTTTTATCAGGGCGACCTTCGTAAGAGCAGATTAATAAGAGATAACAGCTCTGTTACCGTGCTCTTGTTTCATTTTAGGTATATTTAGTGTAGCAATATATCTGCTACCTGCATATTTATACCTAAGAAAAATTTCTCAAAGCAACTAGTAGGAAACTTAATTCTTTAGAGTTAGACTAAGAAAAGTGCAACGATTTTGACAGCATACGAAGTGCAAGTGTTGTTTGTACGTCACTAGCGACCCGCCCGGCTTCGCACGGGTAGTTCAACTAATTTACACAAAACTTAAACAAATTATACATATAAACCTTTCTCTTGAATCACTCTATCTATTAAAAAAACCGCATCAAAATCTGTTGCGCAGTTTTAAAGATCTAAGCATACATAGGGACAGACATACAGACAGCGGAAAGCGACTTTGTTTTTTACTGTGTACGTAGTGATAATGTCATTGAAGTTTGACGTTTAAAATAACACTTGCACTGCGTATTAAAATTGTTGCAGAATTATCTTGGTCTAACTCTATTTAAGTTTTAAATCTCGATTAAGGCCTGGATTTAATTTGTCTTATGTAAGTACTAATCGATTTAACTCTCAGGCCAATTTGAACGTACACTGACATCAGAATGACATCTTACTGATGATGATGTCATTCGGTTATCGACGTTATCGTGCATTTCGCTCGTACTTGTCCGTACATGTATTGGCGCAGGCGAGGCGCACGATAACTAAATAATAACATAATTCAGATTCAGATATCATTCTGATGTCAGTGTACATTCGAATAAAATTGTCCTGTTTGTTTAATTCAATTCCGCTGAACTTCTCACTCACTTGCATTTGATTCACGCTCGCAGAAGCAAGAGCACATAATTAAACCAATACGATTCCAATCTAATACCGGTACGTCTTATTCTTATAGTCTTTCAGGCTTTATTTAATATAGGAATTTAAATTTTAATAATAGGGGTGCAAGTCTTTCATATTGTTACAATTCATGCACGAAGCTTGTGTTACAGCAGTTTTCGAAGTTCATTTGAATAGAATCCTAGGTAACATTTAAAAAGGCGAACCAGCTGACTGTAAAATTGATGTTGACTTGGCAGTGTGATACCACTAAATACCTGTGTAGGTATTTATGTTTTGATGATTAAGTTCTTGGATTGTTTACTAGGTTCATTTTAATAAGATAAGAAGCTACTTATAGGGGCCGGTTGGGTTGGGCGGAGCAAAACATGTACAATTTCGCGAGTGCGAGTGCAACGCGACGGGAAGTCAGCTGGCGGCGGCTAACGATCGCTCTGGATGAAGTACGACCGCCTGTCATTGACCCAACTGATTGCATATCCTTTACCCGCGGGCAGGCAGCCAACAAACCAATCCTGTGCCATGTCAATAATGTCCACAAATTCTCGATACCCACTAAATCAAGTCATAACATGGAACAATCCACAAACAGACAAGCGAGCCGTTCCATAGCTCATCCTCACAGTAAGCCGACACTGTTTATCAACACGGCCGCTACCGCGCGCTCGACACTTGAAAAATGGTCGTAATTTCTTTTAAGCGAAATCATCGATCGTGATCTACGAAATGCGTACATGCGTTCGAGGGCCGAGTTTCGCGAGCGACTCGAAATAGACACACATAAGTGGTGTAGCGCGTGCATGCAGTGATCGATCGCACTCACCGTGCGCTCACGATGTGCCGCGGCGGTCAGCTGAGCCGTCGGCTCCGGCGCGCGAGACACTGGCACCACAATCGCTGGCTCCTGGCGGGCACTGGGCCCGACCGCAAGCACTAGCTGGAGGCTGCACACGCGGCTCGGAAGCTCCGGCTTCGGATCACGGAGGGCACTCACACACGGAACGCGAACGACTGAATGAGTCAAGCGTAGGCGACGTGCATCGCGTCTCTCGCGTGTTAGCAGCGAGAGTGTCGGCGAGCGACTGAGAGTCGCGCGGGGGGCGCCGGCGGCACCCGCGCCGCCCCTCGCCGCCCACTTCCTCCGATGAATGACAATAATGGAAGACGTTCAACTCGCCCGCAAACCGAATATGAATCATTGCATTAGGGTGCAGCCCCGCCCGAGTCCAGCCCGCGAAACTCCAGCTCGCGCCTTGCCGCGATAAATATTCATGAAGTGCTTAGGCACGGTCCTCTTACGTCTTCGGTGAACAATGATGGACCTGAGGAACGCTCACCACATCTTTACGAGACCGCCGCTGCAGTTTTGTAAGATTGATTAATGAAAGCGGTAGAAGCAAGTGCTTATGTGAAGTAGGTAGTTACTGCAGTGTAGATAGAGCTGGCAATTAGCAGATTCACATGGCGGAGACTGCGGTCGGAGCTCCACGACACACTGCGACGCTACTAACTAATCTTATCAGCACTAATCTAATCCAACACGATGCCCTCTAGTGTTTTCTTCCAATTGTGTCCACTAAAGGTAAATTAGAGGATTTCTACTGGGAGTTTGCAGCACAATGAACTTTGATGCTTTTAGAAAATCCCATTAAATTGCTTTAAGCTTGTGCAATTTAGTCGTAAAGGAACGAAGTTAGACTCACATAAGAAAGCTATTGTTGCAATTTTATTTTAAGGCTTAAGAGACTGATCCAGCGCGGATTTCTCGGTACAAGATCTCTTATGTATGCGAAGGACTCTACAAGGTTTATCTCGGCCGCTTGTATGTCCCATTGGCGATATTAAGTTGCGGCAAATATTGCGCTGTACGAGAGCTGGCCTCCGTCGCGGTGCGATCTTTTATTTTATTTAGCTGGGTCCTTAAAGTTCATCTCGTCTAGACCGGTTCGCCCACACCCACGCCCCGCACAGATTTCTGCATCTTGCAACCGACCTGCCATACAAGTTACTTTATTCCCCTTTTTATCCTTTTGCAGTACGCCGAGATATTGGCCTCTCCATCGCGTTAATAGCGAAACGATTCAACCACAAAAAGAAAAAAAATATCTTTCTAAAATTATTCTCTTTCGGACCGGTTTCGCTGCCTCTTAATTGATATTGATCTAGTGCCGACTTCGTCATGCTAGTTCTCGTTGACAACACAATACCAACCGTTTTCAGAAGAAAATGTGGGTGAACGCAGCGGAGCCATTTGGTGTCTATGTCTAGCTATAATAATATCAGCTATACAAATGGCGTCATTACACCCCAGGACCATTTCCTCAATTCCATCGTTGTAGTCGTACCTTATTTACGCTAAATAAATGTACTTTAATGTTATTTGCAATAATGTTTTATATTTTAGATGATAATAAAACACGTCGTAAAACAACTGGATTTAATGTAATACATATATTATATTGTTCCCCTATTAAAATATGACAAATTGGTATCCCGAAAATCGTAACAAATAAAATCAGATGTACCAACATACGTAAGAGTTAGTACCCGAGTATAAAAAGGAACACGTAGTTGACATCGGTTTTCAAATGGTTGTTTAACAGTATGGAAAATAGTTCAGCGATGATTTCTATGCGGAGCGGATGAAGTGAGTCGCAGAGGCTTATTAGTAACCGATACAATTAAGCCATTACGTCCCTATTAAGTATTTTTATTAGTTACCATTCCCAGCCAGGGGTTTCATGGCCAGCTACCCGTGTTTGAACCTTGTTATAGTTGTTATCACTCAAAATAGAATAACAGGAAAAACGTTAACCTTTTCCTTTAGCGGTCAAACACCTTCTAAACATAGGTAACTGATGAATAAAAACGGTGTAAATATGCAGAAATCAACAGTAAAGCTTTTTATTATATACTTTATTATTAAATAAAAAAGTAGAACCTAAATAAATAAGTGCTGGTGGCCTAGCGGTAAGGGCGTGCGAGTTTCAATCCGGAGGTCGCAGGTTCAAACCCCGGCTCGTACCAATGAGTTTTTCGGAACTTATGTACGAAATATAATTTGATATTTATACTAGTACCAGTCGCTTATCGGTGAAGGAAAACATCGTGAGGTAACCGGACTAATCCCGATAAGGCCTAGTTTACCCTCTGGGTTGGAAGGTCAGATGGCAGTCGCTTTCGTAAAAACTAGTATCTACGCCAATTCTTGAGATTAGTTGCCAAGCTGACCCCAGGCTCCCATGAGCCGTGACAAAATAATGCCGGGACAACGCGAGGAAGATGATTAAATAAAAAAGTAGAAACACACACACACACACACACACCCATAGTAAATACGTAAATGTATGTTTACCAAATAAACAACTGACAGCAAATGCGAGAACACTAATGGTACCTTATCATCATAATCATTATTTGCCTGCCGGCTTTAGGCCACATTGCTAGTTATTTGACAGTTAAAATATTACAAATACTATTAAATTATACTTACAAGATTTAACTTTTGCTACTCAATTAGTTGTCTTTGCTATTTGTTAGGTAGGTGGTAAAAACGATCCGATCCGATCGATCGAAGCAAATGTCGTGCCTTACAGGTACAATATTAAAGGACCGATGTGAGATATTGGATAGGCGGAGCCGGGTACGATGGGTAGTATAAGTAATACCACTAGTCTAAGTACAAGTAAGAGTGATCGTCTTTATTGTCTGTTTGCCTATTTTATACCTACATACGAACTTATCGCTGAGACAAGTAATATGTGTTTTTGTCGCAGTAAACCAAATCGTTACTGCTAAACACGGAAAGTGGACATTTGACACATTACACCTCCCCCGAATCACCGCCGGGGTGGCCCTAAAGACCTAAATAACCTATCCGAGGATCGCGAAAACTGGCGCATACTCCACCGACGAGAGCCATCATGATCTTAAATTATGATGATGATGATTATTTAAAAAAAGAATGACGAAGCCTGTTGCGGATAATATATCATCGTTGGTATGTTTGGGACGAAGCATTTGCATTTGTAGCCACCGGACGAAGCCTGCGTTGCGGATTTATTACATATACTTAACTAGATTATTTTTTAAGATTTTGTTTTTTTCGGTTATTGTAAAATGGCATGTATTTCAATTTAATAAAGTGATTTCTATTGTTTTATTCGCTATACAGTTAATAGGCAACATAAATAAGTAATATAAAATACATATTGGACAAGAGGTCCACATGTTTTATTTTTTTTTACATATAGGTACATATCCATATCCATAAAAAACTGGTCGGCGATAATACCGCAGGAACAGATATAACCTGAGGCTAATTCAAACTTTCAAATTGCTGGCAATTTCATCTCATTTTGACATCACTACTCGCTCGTGCATCTTGTTTTTACTTATATATTTGTGCGAGCGACAAAAGAAAAGAAATCAAATGCTGCTCCAATAAGACCAAGAACTGAGTATGATTAGTTCGTAATACTACGCGGCACCCTGCAGGTACAGTAGAGCGACAAAGTAACTCATTTTAATCCGCAAAAGAATGACGCTTGCTTTGTAAATCCGGAACGAAAGGGGGTTAAACGGTTTTATGTATTTCATGCTCGTGAGACGCTTAGGTACGTGCGCCAAACTTGAACGTGAGAGAATAAATCACTGATTAATGATTATATGTGCCATTCTCAATCAAAAGGGTACTCATTGTCGGTTGTCGATAAGGCGCTATTTCCATATAGCTTTAATTTGAAATCAACCTTATCGACAAGCGACCATGTGGTTCCTTTTGGTTGAAAACATCACATATTAATAATGGTTTATGTTGCAAGGCAAACTTAAGTATGTATGAGATACCATTAGTAGTGATATGTAGTTATTTAACTAGTTTCTTAATAATTATTTAGTAGATATACGTGGTGTTTTTTCAACACATAGCCGAATTTAGCGAGGTATATAATATATTCGTTCCTTTACTCATAAAATGTGACGTTTTCAAGCAAAAGGTACCACATTATCGCTTGCCATAAGGAACGACATTTGCTATATGAATAACCTGTCAGAGCGTCCTTATGGCAAGCGACAATGTGGTACCTTTTGCTTGAAAACGACACAAATTACAAATTTTACATGTCATAGGTTTAATATTAATAAGTACTTAAGTCTATGTCAGTTTAATCACAATTTCTTAAAATAACTATCATCAATAAAATAAAATAACACAATTAGTAGTAACAAGTCAATATATAATATACTGAGTATCTTACTGATCATCCCCGAAATAAATAAGAATTAAGCTCTCCCATAGAAAACATCGACATCTGATCAGCCAAAATGTAAGAAACAGGTAATTTCTTTTTAATGATTTCGGGATTGGCCCCAGAGTAAAAGTTGTTCAGTATGATATGACTTATATACTCGTTAGACCAGCGGTGGAACAAAAATGGGTTTTGATAATATTAAAGTTTTTTCTTTTTCGATATGTCATTGTTAGCATGTTAAATAAGACTTTCGTAAAAAGTTAGAAATTTTTAGGGTGAGCGTTCGGATATATTGAAATATTTTAATTTCTGCTAATAACTTTGTAAATATAGAATTAAAGTTACAAAAAACTTTAACATATTCAATACCACTTTAATTTATACACAATATTCGGTTTTTAGAAATCTGGAACATGTGCTTTCTGGTGAACTTAAAAACATGAATTATTTTGTAAATAAATAATTAGAGTAGCTGATATTGCAAAATTACGATATTATGGATCAGCTTATTATACTTGTAAAAAATTAGAAATGTAGACAATGTGCTTCTCTAGATATTGATATCTGGTTAAGCAGTATAGCCAATATTGAATTAAAGTTTGTAGAGTTAATATTAAACGGTCATGACAATGATCTTAGTTCCCACACAAAAGATTAGAAATATAAAATTTGTGCGTCACTAAATACTGATACGTATGCATTCCGTGCTTATATTTACGTTACATTTCAAACGCGCGGCATGGTTGCGCGCGCCGCGCTGTGCGCCGCCGAGGCAGCGATCAAACGGTATTGATATATAGGTAGATCAACGGTATATAGATCAACGGGCTAGCGGGTAACCTAACCTTGCTAGACGCGTGCAAAATAATATTTCACAAAATTCAAAAAAATGTTCTAAAAGCAATCTGTATTTTTAACAGGTTAAAATTAAGTATCTAAATAGTCATAAAAATAATAAACCAGAACATTTGGTCGTGTCGTGTCTTTAACCTTGCCAGGCGATCTAAAAAGTATGGCACTTACTTGCACGCAAAATTAAGTTTGTTTACTATACAAATTGTATGCATTACAAAGTTATCTTTGCACACAAAATTAAGTTTCTCTACTATACAAAGCGTATGCATCGCAGTTATTTTTGCACGCAAAATTATGTTTGTCTACTAAACAAAGTGTATGCATTACAAAGTTATTTTTGTAGTAAATTAAAGACCACTAGGTAGGATGTACAGTCAGCAATACTATTCGCTTAGCACCTTTGCATACAAACCTATACAGGGGTGGTATCTTTTCTTTGCAGCTAACTGTACAATGTGATTGTAACTATGAGGATGGTGTATATTTATGATGTATGAGGACATTTCTATTAAAAGTTATGTTAGATTTTGAAATTTTTATATTGAGTATATCTACTTATATAAAAATTTGAATTTTGGTTATGGAATTTTATATTATATAACATCCAAAAAAAACAACAATCAACAAAAAAATATATATAGGGCTGTATCTCCTAAACCGTCCGTCGCAGCGCAAAAATAAAAAAAAATTCGTTCCCCTCTTTCAATATACAAAAAACACAATAAATAAATAAATGAATATTATAGGACATTCTTACACAGATTGACAGTCCCACAGTAAGCTCAAGAAGGCTTGTGTTATGGGTACTCAGACAACGATATATATAATATACAAATACATAGAAAACACCCATGACTCAGGAACAAATATCTGTGTTCATCACACAAATAAATGCCCTTACCGGAATTCGAACCCAGGACCATCGGCTTCACAGGCAGGGTCACCCACTAGGCCAGACCGGTCGTACAATGAAACACAAAAAGAAAAAAAAAACTTTACACGGCTGTATCTCCTAAACCGCGCGTCGTAGCACAAAAACAATCATCAAATTTTCGATCCACTTTAAGAAACCCTCAATTAATATTTAAAAAAAAAAACAAAAAAAAAACGAAAAAATCTTTATAAGGCTCTATCTCCTGAACCGTGCGTCGTAGCGCAAAATAATAAAATTTTCGTTCAACTGCAGTGGACCCTTAATTAACATTAAAAAAAAAGAAAAAAGGAAAGAAAATTCTTTAGAGGGCTGTATCTCCTAAACAGTGCGTTGTAGAGCAAAAATCGTGCGACGGAGCGCAAAAATAATCAAATTTTCGATTAATATAGGTATATAAAAAACACAAAAAATCCGTATAAGGCTTAATCTCCTAAACCGTGCGCCGTAGCGCAAAATAATAACATTTTCGTCCGCCTGCAGTGGACCCTTAATAAACATTTAAAAAAAAAAAAAGAAAAAAAAAACAGAAAAAATATTTACAGGGCTGTATCTCCTAAACCGTTCGTTATAGCGCAAAAATAATCAAATTTTCGTTCCCCTATCAGAAGCCCCTAAGTAACATACAAAAAACACAATGAAAACATAAAAGAAAAAAACAAAGAAAACAATCTTTTTATAGGGCTGTATCTCCTAAACCGTGCGTCGGAGCGCAAAAAAAGTAAAATGTTCGTTCCCCTCTAAAAAAGATAGATATAACTCCGTAATAGATGGATACAGTCTAAGGAAAAAACGTGCCTCGAAAATCACGAAAATTTGATTCTCGATCAGAGGGCGCCACTAGTTTTGGCTTACTCTCGTATAGATGGCGTTGACGGTTTCGTTTGTTATTTATAATTTTAACGCATATCAGTGAAAGAACATGGGTCAAAATCATATAAAAATAATTAAAGCAAATAAAAAAATCATTTATCCATATTTAAATACATTTTAACGTATTTTTATAAATCTTCATTTTTAGTTTTAAAGTATGTCGATAGATGGCAGTGAATTTAAAGCGGTTACAAAATTTACTATGACAGTACCACTCTATCTTATTATATCCTCTTTGCCTCTAAGAAACCCTTTTTTAATATGAGAAAAAACAAAAAAAAAAACGAAAAAAATATTTACACGGCTGTAACTCCTAAACCGTGCGTCGTAGCGCAAAAATAATCAAAATTTCATTCCACTTTAAGAAACCCTTAATATATATTTAAAAAAAAATCTTTATAAGGCTGTATCTCCTAAACCGTGCATCGTAGCGCAAAATAATAAAATTTTCGTTCCATTGCAGTGGACCCTTAGTTAACATTAAAAAAACATTAAAAATATCTTTACAGGGCTGTCTCTCCTAAACCGTGCGTTGAAGCGCAAAAATAATCTAATTTTCGTTCTCGTTTGAGAAACCCGTAAGTAACATTCAAAAAATACAATGAAAAACAAAAAAGAAAACAAAAAATTAAAACATCTTTATAGGGTTGTATCTTTTAAATATTAATAAGGGTTTCTTAAAGTGGAACGAAAATTTAATTATTTTTGCTCTTCGCTCCGACGCACGGTTTAGGAGATACAACCCTATAATCATTTTTTTCTTTTTTTGTTTTCTTTTTAGTTTTTCATTGTGTGTTTTGTATGTTACTTAGGGGCTTTTCAAAGGGGAACGAAAATAAGATTATTTTTGCGCTACAACGCACGGTTTAGGAGATACAACCCTATAAAGATTTTTTATTTTTTTGTTTTCTTCTTTGTTGTTCGATTATGTTTTTTGAATGTTACTTACGGGTTTCTCAAAGGGGAACGAAAATTAGATTAGTTTTGCGCTACAACGCACGGTTTACGAGCTACAGCCCTGTCATAGGACATTTCGATGCTAGTGCGGAAAGTGTGTCATTATTAGACATTTCCGCACGTGTATCGAACGACGTTTTTCAATACAGTTGCGAAAAAATAAGAAAAACAACAAGTAAGGAATTCGAAACTTTTATATTATTAATTCTGTGACATCATTGACATTGACATTATGAAGAGGTGTTTTTTTAGCTGGGTGTTATTATTATTGAACCCACTTTAATGAAAGTTTTTTTTAAATGCATGTTCTATAAGACAATTGTACATATAAAACATTGTACTATTATTACCCAAATATCGTTAATTACGATTATTTGTGTATCGTACATTTATAAAAACAATATCGAATGTTGCCTTTGGAAATTTAAAGCAGAAATAAAAAACGCCTCTCCTTTGACAGGCGTTCCGTTCTATTCAGACAACTTATTAAGAACGGTTTTTCAATATTCAATATATAAAAAAATAGACGTGTTATAATGATGAAGAGGTAAGTAATAAAATATGAAATATGTATATTTTTCGTATTCTTACTTTAACAGTAGGTTTTTATGTTGATTACTGAGTATTGAGTATTGAAATAATCGTTAATAACGATATTTAGGTAATAATAGTACAATGTTTTATATTTGTAAAACAATACAATGTGTATAATGTTGTATGTAGTGGGTTCAATAATAATAACAAAATCCATTCTAGTCGAATAAAAGCTATAAAAACACCTCTTCATAATGTCAATGTCAATAATTAGAGTTTTGAATGATTCACGGTGGTTTTGAAATATCGGGAGCTCACAAATAATACAAAAGGTAATCACGGTCTATATCCCGGTCAATATAAGTCTAATGTCAATAATGTCACAGAATTAATAATATAAAAGTTTCGAATTCCTTACTTGTTGTTTTTCGCAACGGTATTAAAAAACGTCGTTCGATACACGTGCGGAAATGTCATTCTTCGAAAGTATGTAAAGTATGACATACTTTCCGCACTAGCATCGAAATGTACTATTTCTGTTTTTTTTTTTGTTTTTTTTTTATGTTAACTAAGGGTCCACTGCAACGGAACGAAAATTTTATTATTTTGCGCTACGATGCACGGTTTAGGAGATACAGCCTTATAAAGATTTTCTGTGTTTTTTTTTAAATATATTACTTAAGGGATTCTTAGTGGAATGAAAATTTGATTATTTTTGCGCTCCGTCGCACGGTTTAGGAGATACAACCCTATAAAGATTTTTTCTTTGTTTTTCTTTTTAGTTTTTCATTGTGTTTTCTGTGTGTTACTTAGAGGTTTCTCAAAGGGGAACGAAAATTAGATTATTTTTGCGCTACAACGCACGGTTTAGGAGATACAGCCCTCTAAAAAAAAATTCTGTTTTTTTTTCTTTTCTTTTTAAATGTTAATTAAGTTGAAAGAAAATTTTATTATTTTACTCTACGACCCACGGTTCAGAGATACAGCCTTATAAAGACTTTTTTGGTATTTTTTTTTTAATATTACGACGCTCGGCTTAGGAGATACAGCCGTGTAGTTTTTTTTCTTATTGTGTTTCATTGTGTTTTTTGTATATTAAAAGTGTTTTTAAAGGGGAACGAAAATTTTATTATTTTTGCGCTACGACGCGCGACGGACGGGTTAGGAGATACAGCTCTATATTTCTTTTTTTGTATATTTATATAATATAAAATTCAATAACCAAACTTCAACTTTATATATAAGTAGATATATTTAATATAAAAATTTCAAAATCTAACATAATTTAATAATAGCGTCGTAGCGTAAAATAATAACATTTTCGTTCAACTTAAATAACATTTAAAAAGAAAAGAAAAAAAAAACAAAAATTTTTTTTAGAGGGCTGTATCTCCTAAACCGTGCGACGGAGCGCAAAAATAATCAAATTTTCGTTCCACTAAGAAACCCTTAATTAATATATTTAAAAAAAACCACAAAAAACCTTTTTAATTCTGTATCTCCTAAACCGTGTGCCGTAGCGCAAAATAATAAACATTTTCGTTCGCCTGCAGTGGACCCTTAATAAACATTAAAAAAAAAACAAATAGAAAAAAAAACAGAAAAAAATATTTACAGGGCTTAAATAATCAAATTTTCGTTCCCTTAACAGAAGCCCTTAAGTAACATACAAAAAACACAATAAATAACATACATCATAAATATACACCATCGTCATAGTTACAATCACATTGTACAGTCAGCTGCAGAGAAAAGATACCACCCCTGTAAAGAAGTTTGTATGCAACGGTGCTAAGCGAATAGTATTGCTGACTGTACATCCTACCCAGTAGTCTTTAATTTACTGTACTACAAAAATAACTTTGTAATGCATACAATTACTATAGTAGACAAACTTAATTTTACGTACGAGTAAGTGTCATACGTTACTTTTTAGCTCTTCTGGCAAGGTCAAAGACCCGACCAAATGTTCAGGCTTATTTTTTTGTGACTATTTAGATACTTAACTTCAACCTGTAAAAATTACAGATTGCCTCAGGAACTTTTTTGGAGCCCTAAAAAATCTTAAAAAATATAAGGGTTGATTTAGCCCCGCTACCCTGCAGCCAGACCTCCAGTACTGAGTTAGGGTATGATAGGAGAAGTATTAGGCAAATTTTCAGCTTGCTTCAAGGACCTACTCCAAAATGTCTACCAGCTCTCGGACCACTAAGTAACTAGAAATAATCAGTCCACATAACAAACATTTTGTACTCATTTTGAAGTCATAATTACATTAATTTCACGTAATATCGGCATCTAATTTATGTGCACGGTAAACAAACTAATGAATGACAAGAAAATTACGAAGTACTTACGAAGCTGAGCGGGGGGTGGGGCGACCGGGCGAGGTACCTATAGGTATAGATAGATACGAATGCTACGATAGGCTCCCGTGTGCCGCGCCGGCACCTTGACGGACCAGCGCGGCGTATGTATGAATTTCGCGCCTTTTTAAATAGATTTGGCTATAACAATGGAAGCTACACACAGAAATTTCTTACTTTTCATAATATGGTTGCATATATTATTTTATAGTATGAAACTTATCTTTATAGACTTTAATTCAATATTGGACCTTACAGGACAAAAAACGCATATTAAAATTTAAGCAGCAATCCTATTTTTCTAATTTTTCGGCTTTGTCTATTAACTTAAGAATTTAGAGATATTATTGTGGATTTTTAAAACTTTAATTCAATATCGACAAAATAATAAGCTAATTTTAGTTTGACAAAGAAGCACGTTAAATTTTTTTCTAAAAATGTAACAGTTTAAAGAGTCATACATAATTTAAACGATGAAGCTTAAACTTTGCACTTTAATTCAATATTCAAAAAGCATCAATCAAAATATATAAATACCTAATTTATACCTAACGCTCGTTCTAACTTTTCCTCTTAAATTACAAATATGCTTAAAAACATGTCCCCTGCCATATAAGCATCACTTTTCCTTCTTTAGAATTATCATAACTTTAAGGTCAAAAATATGGTCCCACTATCGATCATGCATTTTGACGACCGGTCTGGCCTAGTGGGTAGTGACCCTGCCTGTGAGTGTGAAGCCGATGGTCCTGGGTTCGAATCCCGGTAAGGGCATTTATTAGTGTGATGAGCACAGATATTTGTTCCTGAGTCATGGGTGTATTCTATGTATTGAAGTATTTATATATTATATATATCGTTGTCTGAGTACCCATAACACAAGCCTCCTTGGGCTTACCCGGGGGACTTAGTCAATATGTGTAAGAATGTACTACAATATTTATTATTTATTTATTCATCTCGTAAAATATGGCTAAAAGCTGAAAAAGCACACAAATATATAAAATTTGTTAAATAAAGTATATATTTATATTCCTTGATATTATCTAGATATCTAATCCTTAATATTAGGTATAATAAGTAAGTATCCCTACTTTATTTACAGTGTCCTTTTGCTGTAATCTTATTATAAGATAAAAGTTACCTTCATTTTAATATTATACGAAATATTCACATTATGGGTCCAGATACGTTCTTATTATTTTTACCAAATTTGCTCTACATTTCATAGACAATACACGGCCAATACAAACACAACAAAAAGTTATTTTACGTACAAACCAGTTATCTCAAATGGGATAGGAGAATCCCAACATTCCAGCACCCATTTCCGAGGCAGTCCCAATCAGTTTTTCGGAACTTAAGTACGACAATTTATCACTCAGTATACGGCGTAAAATATCGTAACCTGCGCGCTCGGGTTAATTTCTTTGTAAAAACGTTGAGAGCGGTGACACTCGCTCGTGCCGTTCTGACTTCGGAAATCAGATTATTTGTGGAAGCATTATTTTTAAGAAAAACACTTGTAGATTGGATTTTGTTCGACATTTATGCAAAAGGGTTAAGTACACATAGGTGTTGCTGATATACGTAATTATATTTATTGTGTTACGCGGTCTCTGGTGCCAGTCCAATTATTCAAAGCCATCAGGCCTGAATAAAAGACAAAAACTATCTTCGAAATCAATTGAGAATCCATTTCACTATATACGAGTAAGTAATTGTTCGTACTTATTACATATTTGACCTTGTACGCGATTGTGGCCGAACATATCATATTTTAACCCAAATATAGCAAAGCCAAACGGAAGGCCCATAAGTAAAGCGGTTTAAATAAAGCTTACCTTTCTTGTTCCTTCAAACCATTAAATCCATTTAATGATTTGTGATAGTTACTCCCAATACAACCCCCATACAACAAACGTGATTTTTTTTGCCGTTTTCGCGTAATGGTACGGAAGGCCGGAACCCTTCGTTCGCGAGTCTGACTCGCACTTGGCCAGTTTTTTGGCTTAGATGACATAGGCTACATTGTTCAAATAGATGAAAAGACATCAAAAGATGGGTTACCTGTCACCTGTCTACCATAGTGTTTTATATTATAATTATATAGAATACTCTTGTTCGCACTATTAAAAAAAAACATTGACATATGTAGGTAGGTAATACTTATACATATAAGGAGACGGTTATTATTTTCGGCCCTGATCCGTTGCATTAGGTGGCCTCATTTATCTTGCCTAAGCCAGGACCATGCCGTTGACATATCGTTCATTTTTCAACTTTAACTCGCAGTTTCATCCAATAATAAATCTACTTAACAGAAACTTAAATGTTCCGCATTCAAGATGGTGTACACAAATTTGCTTATTATTGGTTTATGGGCCTGAAATGAATACAAATGATAAAGGTAGGTATTACTGATAGGTTAAAAATAATAAAAATGTTTTACACCCGTTCCAACGGTTTTCAGATAACGTGTATGTATTCGGGTAATTTTGGAAATTGGGTAATCCGTTGTAATAAGAGTCCCTTTTCGGAATTATCCGCCAATTTTTTTTCTTTTTTTTTGGAATTACCCGAATACACCTTATTAATATTTTAATATTATTATAGTCGCAGTGCATTTTGTTCGCACCAATACAATATTTTAAAACCTGAATTTACCGCATTTTGTACATTATTTATAATACAAATGATAAAATTTAAAAATAAAACTGATTTAATAGTAACTGATTATTTGAGAATGATATAGAAATTATTGTTATTCTTTACAAATTATGTTCTCCAAAACAGAAAAGTTATTTCAATTAAGGGGCCTGTAGTCGAACTAACATGTAAGTAAGAGAGGGACACCAATAGTTGCCGGCCACATATTGCAGCGAAAATATGGCCCGTCTAAATATGGCCCCATTACAAAATGTATCTACAATTACTATTTTAAATTCTTTAACCCAAATATTTCGACTTTTACATACATAACTTTTCCATGAATCCCCAAAACAGTCAATGGACAGCCCGTTTATTAACAATTTATAAATAGTTTGAATGTTTAGTGCTCAACCTAATTTATTCAAACTTAATAAGGATTTCCATGAATTAATTCTATAAAGCGAATCCAGTTAACTGCGAAATCAGTTTAGTCATTAATGCCACTTAAACGACGGACGAGAATTCAACTTGTATTGACCTTCATTATACGCAGCCATCATGCTCGAGTTGAATTGGTTAAACAAGTGTACTAATTGCAATAATTTGGGAGACAGCAATGTTATAAAGAGCTAAATGAATACTTTATAACTATAACAGGTACCAAAACATATAGGTACTTAAATCAATAACGTGACTTATTGGAGATATGTACTATAACCAGTGTTGGCCGAAACGTTAATGCAATTAACCATTATCCAGTACAAATTGAACCGTAAACTGTAACCGTCCGTTACGGCTTACGGTTCAATTTGTACTGGTTAATGGTTAATTGCAATTAACGTTCGGCCAACACTGACTATAACTACAATCAATAAAAAATTTACTAGGCAATCTAGGTGTAGGTAAACCGTTTCAAATGTAGGTATAAATTCGGATTCTTTCATCGTTGATGTGCTTTTACATCTGCCATTTCAATTAGGTAACAAAGTAACGATCAAAATGAAAAAAAATATTCTCAGGTTCACTTTGTATTTTTTTAAAGTAATATGTATTTTATTATACGTTTATTTAATTTGGTATTAACTAATCAACCATGCGAATAGTGCATAAAGTATAAGTGAGCGAGAATATGAGACTGCGTACAATATTAAAAGTCAAATGGTTAGAAGAGATAATCTTCTAAATTTCCTGGATGCGATAACAAAGCCACGAAATTGGATTTCATGATAGCATCTGGAGTTGCTAGTGACACTGTCGACGGTCGGCCCGACGTCCAGCTTTCGACTTCCGGGCTTTTTCCATGTTTTGCTTTTAATGTACCTACGATGAGGGGGATTTCGGGGAGTGGAGCAAGAGAACAAGACATTATACAGAATTTAAAGACGAGCCTAATGATGTTGTTAATTATTGTTTATCACCAATATTGATGATTATTTTTCAGATGATAAGTAGAAAATACCTACATTTTTATATTCAATGTCATCTTACTCAATGTGACGTCTTGTCGCTTACCAAGTTTCCATACAGCGTATGTCAAAAGTAGTCAAAACAAAAGTCATAGGGTGACCATGATTACTTAGTATAAGATTAATTTTACTTGATTAATAAGAAAAAAACCGGTCAAGTGCGAGCCGGCCTTGCGTTCCAAGGGTTCCGTACATTACACAATTTAAACAATGTATTTATTATATATGTGAAACGTGAGTGAAATGTCTTTAAAAAACATGTAGGGTCGGATCAAAAATTAAGTAATTAAGTCTGACTCACGCTTGACTGCACATTTCTAATAGGTTTTCCTGTGATCTATAGGTAAAGATCTATTTTGTGAATTATGATGATAGCGTTTTAATTTTATTTGAGTTATAGATAATATAGAGTTTTTTTTTCTGACACCTACTGATAGAAGATATTTTGTCTTGCATTTATCACATAGGTAGTAAGCTTTCGTGATAAACAAAAAGTTTTCGAGTAATTTGACTCATTTTCATTTTTGCAATATTTTTACACAACACTGTAAGAAGAAGGTAATACATGTTTTGTTTTTATCATCTCGTGCGATTTCTCAGAAACTATCCACGGCATCGGCCATTTAGATGATAACCGGAGATAAATAATAATAACTTTAATTTATCATTGCCATTGGGTTCATCGA
Organism: Cydia strobilella; assembly: GCF_947568885.1. NCBI lineage: Eukaryota > Metazoa > Arthropoda > Insecta > Lepidoptera > Tortricidae > Cydia > Cydia strobilella. The sequence goes on from NC_086052.1 coordinate 9,658,933, forward strand.
CTTTGGTATTTAATTTCTTGCTCTTTTTTAACTCATGGCAAATCTCGATAATTACGTTTGTTTACTTTCACCCCTTAAATACTGCAAGGTACCCTTGCTAATGATAACAATATTACTACGGCCTAATAAAACGAGCAAAATTCCTGAATTAATTATTCAATATTTCAAGAACCATAAATAGTTATTTTACAAAATATTGAGTTAAAAACGGAACCCTTATAGATTCGTCATGTCTGTCTGTCTGTCCGTCCGTTCGTATTAAGTCACAGCCACTTTTCTCTGAAACTATAAGAACTATACTATTGAAACTTGGTAAGTAGATGTATTCTGTGAACCTCATTAAGATTTTCACACAAAAATTGAAACTATAAATTTTGGGGGTTCCCCATACATGGAACTGAAACTCGAATTTTTTTTTCTCATTAAACCTATGTGTGGGGTATGTATGGATAGGTCTTCAAAAATGATATTTAGGTTTCTAATATCATTTTTTTCTAAACTGAATATTCCCCCCCCCCTGTAACTTCTAAACTAAGAGAATGATAAAACTGAAAAAAATATATGATGTATCCAAACTTCCACCGAAAATTAGTTTGAACGAGATCTAGTAAGTAGTTTTTTTTTAATTCGTCATAAATCGTAAACCGCAATTTACCTTTCACTCACGTTTCACATAAAAAATACATTGTTAAAATTATGTAATGTACGGAACCCTCGGTGCGCGAGTCCGACTCGCACTTGGCCGGTTTTTATTTAATTTAAACTATTGCTCAAAATAAATAAAAAATTACAAATGGCGGACTTAATGCCTAAAGGCATTCCCTACCAGTCGACCATAGAGCTAAGCAGAGATCAGTAATAACAATCTGAGATCTTTTTATATTTATTTATTCTTGGATGACAGATAAAACGATATTACTGTAAAAAAATACGCACTGGCAGTTGAGACCAAATTTAGAACTGTTTGCAAACTTCGATTAATAAACTTACGTCTGGTTACTATTTATGGTTAAGTATATCAAACATACACACTTTGTTCATTTTACTTTGTAACTTTAGTTGCCTCTTGACAGTGCTACATATACTCGTATATAGATTTTCGATGCTAGTGCGGAAAGTATGTCATGACATTAGAAGAATGATATATCCGCACGTGTATCGAACGACGTTTTTTAATACAGTTGCGAAAAAATAAGAAAAGCAACAAGTAAGGAATGGAATTTGAATGAAATCGAAACTTATATTATTAATTCTGTGACACTGACATCATTGACATGACATTATAAAGAGGTATTTTTCTAGCTTTTATTCAACTAGAATAGATTTTGTTGTTATTATTGAACCCACTTCAATGAAAGTTTTTTTTTCAAATGCATGTTCTATAAGACAGAAACAATTGTAAATATTAAAACATTGTACTATTATTACCTAAATATCCTTATTAATGATTATTTGTGTATCGTATTATTTATAAAAACAATATCGAATGTTGCCTTTGGAAACTTAAAACATTCGTGCAGTAAGAAAATAGTCCTCTTCTTTGACAGGCGTTCCGTTCCATTCAGACAACTTATTAAGAACGGTTTTACAACATTAATAAATAAACGTGTTATAATACTTATAATGATGAAGAGGTAATTAATAAAATATGAAATATGCATATTTTTCGTATTCTTACATTTACAGTAGGTTTTTATGTTGATTACGACGTTTAAAGGAAACTAATATTTAACACTCATCAATAAGTAGTCATGAATTGGAACAAGTAAAACTTTTAAAAAATTGAAAAAGTAAAAAGCACTAGTTCGCGAAAACCAACTTTCCGCACGCTAAACAGCCACGAAAAGTAGCACTTTTTGAGCAGCTGTATTAAAAAATATATTATCTACAATGTATCATGTACACGATAAAACTTGAAGCAGTTTCTCCGTTGAAGCCTCTATCAACACATACGCACCGCAAATACTTTAATTGCATTGCAAAAGCAACATTTTTCGATACGATCTATTTAAAGAATTCTCATACAAGGGCCACGTTGAATCATTTACCATCCCTTTCCTTCACTATTAAAGAAAGTAAGACAGAAAGACAAACATTAAAGATCACTGATTCTTTGATGCTACATTTGTTGTTTTGAACGTGTGTTCACACCAGCGTGTGATTTGATGTGATACGCGATAATTGTTATTTTAAATGGCACGTCAACTGTCATCGTTTTTATGTGAGACTGGATGGGCTGAGGAAGAACTTAGTGCTTCTTTTTAAGATTAAAAATAACAATGTAATTTTTGTTACTGATATTTGATATAATAAATGCACAGGTTATTGATACACCTGTATATAATAAGTCTGTTCACATGCACTCTTTGCAAATATATAATTATGCAATCTTATATAGAAGTTTGTAACCAAATTGCTATGCAGATACATTTCACTTATTATATAATATTATATAAAATAATATATAAGAGTTATAAATAAACAACCACATTATGAATAAAAGAAATAGTAATGGTTTTTCTATTAAGATTAAGATTGAGTACACAACAAGCAAACTGCAAACTTGAAAAATGAGTACTTCGTCATTTAAAAATGTTATAAAAGCCTGAGGATAGGAAAGTTTATAAACTTCACAATTGCCAACTTGCAAGAGATTAGAGATTAAATTCTCCTGCATCGTATACCAGCTGATCTTTAACTTCTACCAAGATATCGAATGAAAACAACAAACTTAAGAAGATTAAATTAATAATTTTGAAGACTGACGAAATAATTCTACGTACGTATTTCCTAATTTTAGTTTTTCTTGCAATATTTCATTTATTAAGGATAACTACAAATATATCCAAAATTTTCAGTTGTATTTCTTTTTTACCTGGCTCAATTTTCCCACGAGTTAATTAAACTTACATTGTATTAGCAGTAGTACCATTATTCTTAACCTTCGTGATTTTGGGTGGCGCAAACTAGCCGTAAATATTACTCAATAGGTTACCTAGAAATACGCTCACTCGGGGCGTCCGACATGTCTTCTATGACGGCTGATCGGTGATCAACTGATCACGTGCTGCTTCATATAGATAACGAAGCGTCGGAAGCTCCGACCCGGCCCCGGCCCGGTCTAGCGTGAGTCATGCTTAAAGTGCAATATTTTCACCACACCAGCTGGGAAAAGGCTCTCTTGATTGTTCAAAACCGGCCAAGTGCGAGTCGGACTCGCGTTCCTACATTAATAGTCAGTGGACTATCAGTCCGCCGGACGATATCGGCCTGTCAGTTAGAACAAAAATTTGACAGTTCCGAACAACTGACTGGCCGATATCTTCCGGCGGACTGATAGTCAGTGGGCCCCTTAACACAATTTAAACAATGTTTTTTTTTATGTGAAATATTTTAAATAAAATTAATTAAATTTTAAAGATAAAAAACCCGTAGGGGTCGGATCAAAAACTAAGTAATTAAGTTCACCACATTTCTAATAGGTTTTCCGGTGATCTATAGGTAAAGATCTATTTTGTGTAAAAATAACCCCCAAAAGTAGCCCCCGTGTTTAAAATTAATATGTTTACGTTACATGTCCATCTTTGGGTCACAAACTTACATATGTGTACCAAATTTCAACTTAATTGGTCCAGTAGTTTCGGAGAAAATAGGCTGTGACAGACGGACAGACAGACAGAGAGACGCACGAGTGATCCTATAAGGGTTCCATTTTTTCCTTTTGAGGTACGGAACCCTAAAAACTGATAAGAAAGTTGCATTTTATCCACATGTGAGGCAAAGTCAAATTAAATTCAAATTTTTAATTGTTTTCTTATGTTTGCTGGTAGAATTGACTTTTAAATGATGATTTTGAATAATAAATATTTAATAACATTCATTTTACAGTTAGTATTCTCCTTGTTAGTGTGGTGAAAATTTTTGTTTCATTTGGTGGCACAATTTGTTTAACCCTCGTTAAACAGCAACTTTGCCCCCTTGTAAAACAAATAACTATTGCCTACTCTGTCTATTTGTAGATTAAATGACTGCCAATGAGATTGAAATCAACTTCATAAGAAGTGCGGCGCGCGGGGCCCCGGCGCAATATTCTTAGGATCCTAACAGCAGTGTTCTTAGAAATATTCGTACAATATTATGCAATTGATGTTTTTGATTTTATTTATAATTTTAGGTGTTTGCTGCTGTCTTATAAAAAATATTGTGAGCAACGGTACATAAATTAGGTCTTAAAATTCTCGGACCTGTCTTTACAAAACTCAACTTCGTTTCGTTTTGTAACTTCGGCCCTTGAATTTTAAGAACCCTTATTGTGTACCTGTTGCACAAAATACTATTAACTTCATAAACCCTCTCCCAGGAATACGAGACGGATGTTATCAGATGTATTGTAATGTATTACTTTTTTCGCACGATCGGAAGCAATTCCACGTTCTGTTTTAGTTCGGCACCGCTACTTTGCTGTTGTATGCGAAAAAACCCTACAGTTTCATATAGCTTTAGTATCTTTTTCGATTGAACTGCAATCTCGCTTGGCAGTAACGAGTTTTCTAAGAAGAATGTAGGCGGCGTGCATGCCTTCCCTGGCCTTCCCTAAGAAGGAATTCTCCTTGCCTACAACTTAGGTGTCAGCATAGTTAAGTACTGTAAAGGTGGGTACTTAATTATGCCAAGTGCGATTGACCGCAGACAAAAACTATTGACAGCAAACTTATGCATAAATATGCAATTGTAGAATCCGTAGTAATACGTGTCAGTACGCATTCGTTCAAAGGAATGCCGTATACTGAACATAGTCATTTGGCTGAAATCTCTGGACTTATTGCGAACAGAGATACCTAAACCTAATCCTTTAGATAAGTTATGGTATATAGTAAGCTTGGCATAAAACTACAAGAATAGGGTAAGGGTACGGGGTACTTAAGGTTTGTTAAAGACCTTTCCACAGTGGCGTACTCATTCCAGTCAGGTAAGAACAATCCACCCAATCCCCCGTCACCCGTTGACCACGAACGCTGTAAAGAGTTCGAAACGTCGGGATGTATTATAAATTCAATGTACGCGATATAATCCGTTTTCATAGTTTTATTTCATGAGTAACTATCGCGGTAACCGAAGACAATATTAAATCCACCCAAATTAAAGTGAATGTAACTCTTAACCTTTCTTAGTATATCGGAAATATGTAGTTGACACATATTTCGTGGGCGCATTTTCCTCCTACGATTTTCTTGTACTCGTAGTCATATATTTACTGGCCAACTGGCTGATGGTTCGCATTTTTTTTTAAATTCATTCGAAGATCATTTAAATAAACAGGCCAACAGGTATATGAAGTGCACTCGCCGAAATTAGGATTAATCGAAGTGTTACAGTAAGCTTTTAAAAAAAACAGTAAGCTTACCTCGCACTGGTCGTCTCCTGCTACGAAAATTAATGTTCAGATGCGCAACAGACCGAAAATCACAATATACTGGTATTCGATTTGAACCGGGTTTACAATAAGACAAACAAAATGCAGGCCCTGCGGAATTGTGAAATGGAAACCTTGGACGTATCAATTTTATTGTGAAAGCTCCTTGTTATCCCGAGTTTCCACAAGAAGGTCGAGGAAACGTTGAGAACGGAAGTGCCTTCTTATTCAGTGTCTTATGTATTCGTCCCATATTGGTGTAGTTTGCCCTTCTTAAGAATCCATACTGAAAATAAGAGGGAATGCTATGTGTAAGACTAAATCGATCTGCTTTTGCCTATTATTTTGTCAGCTAATAAATTAAGAACTCTTTGGTTAAAATGTACCTACATACGATTAATTATCTGAACATTAGCTTATAATCTTTGTTATACATCAGTGTTATTGTTATATGTACACAATCTAAATTGAAGGAGGTAAATAATGTTATTTACACATAATCAGGCCAATTCGAACGTATATTTACTGACATCAGAATGATATCTAAATAATATCATTTAGTTATCGTGCATTTCGATCGTAGTTGTCCGTATGTTTTGGCGCGAGCGAGACGATATCAATATCATTACTTAGAAATAGACTTTGACTGCTATAAGTGATTGACAACTGCAATTTAAGATGATTTACTTAATGCTCAAGTGCCAAATATCAAAAGAAACTAGGTACATTATGAAAGTAAGTCGGTCGTATGAAATTACCGGAAAGGAAATTAAATAAAAAGGAGGTATATTATATTTTATGGAATTACCGAAAAGTATTCAAATCAAAGAAATTCCAAATATAAAAAATACCTTTATTAAATACGTCAGCACCTAAATTTATACACTCATAAATAATACGTACGCAGGTAAACCATATTCACAAAAAGCCGTGGAAAATCCATGTTATAACACTGATTTAAACTTTTAGCACAATCAGATTAAGTCTAACCTCGAAATCCTTCCAAAGTTATGAAATTTGGTATGTATGTTAATTAAGTCTCTTTTTCATGTCCACACTATTTGACATTTGGGGACCTCGAGGAATCGCAGCCATCTTGGAAAATGTGTACCATCCTGAAGAAATTTGCGTTTTACTCTAAATATACGTTCTCTATGAAAATATGGTGTAAGGCAACATTAAAGCTTATTAAATTCTACACAAAAAAGTCCTAGATATCTCAGTATTTAAACCCATATTTAATCCGATTGTGCTATTTCACGATTTTTACTCATTATTATTCACAACGACGGGACTAAATCGCGTAAAATAAGTTTTAAATTTACCTCCGACGTTTCGAGGACGGCGTTGTCCCCGTGGTCTCGGAGAACGCGAACGCGATTAAGTCCCGTCGTTGTGAATAATAATCCATGTTATGTGCGTGAATACACACGCAAATAACTACTGTAAAAGAAACTTGTTCGTGATACAATAATTTGAACGTTACTATTGTGGTTAAAGAAACCCTTAATATGTGCGTGTCAATTAGCTAAAGAGTTAAAAAATATGTTATGGTTTTTTGTGCAAGCATGAATACACAATTTAAGCCAATAATAAAGCAATTTATTGCCATTGTATGTTAACATATTTCCAAGCATGTGATCTTTCCATTACAAGGAATTTTCTCGCGTTTATTAATTCCAAATTGGCGATGATATGAAAGTGTCATGCAATGTGTTTGTTCCGTGTCAGCTCGTGATAATGCAAATCAGAGGCATAACCGCCATACACGTCTATTTTTGCTGTTTTCAGAAAAAAACATTGAATTGAATCAGATACATTTTTGCAGTTAGTTAATATGAACAAGGTGTGGTGCAAAACTTTATCAGTCAATAGAAGCAGATTTAGAGCAGGACACTGATTTAGTTTTGTAGGTAACCGTATGTGTAAGTATTTATGTAATAACTACGAAAGTATTCTTCTGGTGTAAGAAAATGACTTTCGAACATTTTTGAAGCGTTAACTATTATTTGTTTACTTGCACAGATGGTATGGTGATGCTGATGATCAAAGGATAAAAATATCGTATGTTTTTTTAACTTGTCAGACTGGTTAAATTCAATGACTCTGAAATTAAGAAATAGTAGGATCCCCTTATATAATGTAGGTACTAAATAATGTGAGTTTACAGAAGGCATTATAATTAATTCGTGTAAGTGTGGGTACTAAATTGTATAAGGCAATGAATAACATACTTTTATATCCATGAACATAATTTTATGTTGTTAATAACTATACTATCATAAACCCCATGTTCAGGCAAATACACATCATCAACTACATAAACAAATAACACGGTAATTACCTGTTGCTAACCGCCATGAAGCCGGCTTCAATGGGGCATGGGGCAGAGCCCCCGCTCTCGTTGGTTCTTAAATTTATTGTTCCGAGTTCCTTAACACCTTTTACACAAACACAGAACCGTCACAGGTCAAATGTATAGCATTTTCACAATAAAACCGTTTTTATTACAGCGCGACAGCAAAAACGTGCCGCCCGTATTTTGTTTTCTCTTGCGACTGGTTTCCCTTTTTAGCCACGGGCGGAGCTCACCGGAGAGTGGCGTGACTGTCGCGCGATCGGCGCTAGGGCGGCGTTTTCCCGCGTCATTTGAATTATGTAGCCGATAGACATGTTTTATTATGCCTGAACATATGTTATAAAACGATTTACTATAAAAAAGCGTTTAGAACGGCCACACTGGTAATGAACCGGTACTTCAGTATAATTTAAAAGGCGATAATAGTATTTTAATTACAATTATACTTTTTTCCCTGTGTTTACAATATTACAAAAGGCCGAGACGTATTCTGATTGTATAAATAACAGGTTATGAATTCGATCTAGGTTTGTTTATGAATATGATCTGTCAGTGTCATAAGTGATGTTTCTGGTTGAACAAATACCTAACTTTTGACACTTACATACAGATCATATCTATAACAAATCCAGATCAAATTCATAACCTGTTATTATATCAACACACTGATTTAAACTTTCACGATTTTTACTCATTATTATTTATCTCCACGGGACTTAATCGCGTAAAATAGTTTTAAATTTACCTCCGACGTTTCGAGGACGGCGTTGTCCCCGTGGTCTCGGAGAAGACTGGCTAAAGTTGACATCAACATCTTCTAGGCGCGCGAGTTTTTCGAACTACCCGCACTTGGTCTTGTTTATTAACTTGAACGTTTTGCGCACTAGGGATGCTACCGGGTCGACACACAACACTAACAATATTCGATTTTTCAACTTTCGATATTTGGTTTCGCTTACACTTACTAATGACTGGCTGTTATTATATGTATACAATCTGAATACGCCTTCTGGCAATTTATACTTTAATACCTATAATCAGTAATCACGAAAGATTTTATACACCGCTACATGCTATTTCAATTGATGCCTGGGAACGTTGTGCCCATAATAACATACGACATATACAATCATAGAAGTAATATACATATCTAACTATATCTGCATCGCTTCTCTTGTGTTACAAAACGAAACTAAAACTATCGGCCTGATTCGAAGTAAGCTACGTTAAAAATTTGCTAAAGATACGATATGGATCGGATGTCAATGTTAAAAGTGAGGTTTTTGTTTGAAGAAACGTAACTTTGACATTGACAATATTGACATATCCGATCCATGTCGTATTTTAAAGTTCGAATCAGGCCGTATGTCTGCGAATACTTGCGTGTGGACATTCATGAAGAATTATGGAAGAGTGTAAAGCAATAGTTATTATTAGTTATATTTTCCGTCTTTTCCTAAAGTACGAATGAAAAATGAATGAAATTTCTGGCACCACATTTTGGTCGATTGTTTGACCGCACTTATTTCTGATCTCCACTTGCTGCTTTCATAAATCGTGTCATACCTATACGTACCTAGTAGGTACTACCTGAAGGGTACACGGAAAGAACATGTCTAGTCACTGTTTACGGCAAATGAGATTTTCATCTCAAAATGTAGAGCTCTTAATGAACTACTAGTTATATATTTTGCTACCACTGTAAAATATATGTAACATAACTTTTTTTTGTTAAAAAAGACCTGGTCACGGAATTACCATACATTTTGACATTGTTCCAAATTTTAAAACTGCGTTTATTCAAAATGTTACTAAAGTGACTAGACATGTTCTTTCCGTGAACCCTTCACCTACATTTAAAGACAAGTTTAATATGAAAGAATTTCATTGCTCCCTTTGTCCGGCGCCCATCTGGTAAGAGATATCAGATGGGTCATATCAATAAAGATCCGCGCACACCTGTGGCACACTTCGGCTGTTTACGGCATACATGGTGCAACTTGACGTTTAGGTGTTGGGTGAAAATGACTCCGATTATTCGATTAATTTTTATTACCGTGAAATATGATTAGCTCCTATTAAGGTGGCATAAAATACGACTTGCAGCAATGACTCATTGGCGCGATTCTGCTTATAGAGTACTAACCACGCAAGTGTGTGGTTCAGTTATATAAGACACCATTTCAAGTTATTTTTAATGGACAAATCTCTTATTCTTCTTCAGTCGGTCCCTCAATGCTGAGGATCATGACATCATGTCCTTCTGTTGAAGATCAGGTTCCTCCATAGGCTTCTATTCTTCGCCAAGCGCATGGCCTCATGCAGTTTTAATTGCATAAGTGCAGTGATTTGGCACATCATCTAGTAGGAGGAGGGCCCTGAGGTCTGGTGCCCTCAACCCGTCATTATAACTCTCTCCAGGCTATCCGAGGAGCGACGTGAGAGGTGTCCGAAGTATATGAGTATTGAGTCCTGGCATATTGTTGACAACCGGCGTTTTATGCGTAGCTCTTCCCATATGGACTGATTAGTACGCCTAGCTGTCCAAGGTATCCGTAAAAGCCGGCGCCAACACCACATCTCAAAGGCGTTGATACGCTTGATCAAGTTTGCTCGATTAGTCCATGTCTCACAACCATAGAGAAATATTGGGAACAACAGAGAGCGCACAAGTCTAACCTTCGTTTGTTTCAATATCCCTCGATCTTTCCAGATCTTATCTAACCTCAAATCTCTTATACTAGAACGAAACCAAATATAACGAGTGCTAGGAAGTATTTTGTGAGTACGTGAATGATTTTTGGTTAGTGGTGATAGTGAAACAATTTATGATTATATGTATGTATAACATCCTATAATGCGAATGTACCTTACATTTAATTCATCTTCTTAGTCCATTTTTTGAGTTAAATAGGGCCTTAGACGCAAATATTCCAACGCGTAAGTAACAAGCGAATACGTACTCGTATCCCCGCAGACCTTCGCCGCTATCATTTAATCCTCGGATTATCGCATAAGTGCCCACATCCATTCCTCATAATGGAGCTCCCGTATGGCGAAATCAAGACTACCTCGCGCGGTAATAGGATTACCATGATACGCTTAATAAAGTCCCTGAAATGTTAATCTTTGATCCCTGAATCAAATTCCTGACGCAACTTGTTAGACGTTACGTTAGTGGTTGCTTATTGGCTGTTGTTGCTTCTGACCTGACCCCTCATGGTGCCAAAAAAAATTTTTAAATTTTCAAAGGCGTTTCGCACCTCTCTTGCAGTCTGACTAAGAAAAATTGCCCAAATGATTGGCAACTCCTCCAACATTCTGTGACCCAGCGATCAATTATAGTCGATAGAAGTAGGTAACTCGGTATTATTCGATAGAAAATTGACCAGTGCCTAGAGTGAAGTAAGTAGTTTCGCATGTGAACTCTATTTCGCTTTATTATTTATATACTCATATTTTTCTACTGAAAAATAACAAAAAAATGTATTAAATATAATTTGATTTGTTCTATTTGAATAGCATTTAGCAAACTCGCAGCTGTCATACCCACAAATCTCAATTTTTTTTCAATTAATCATCAAAAATCCCACCTACTTGTATCTGGCCGTATTCCAGTCGAGTACCAAACCCTTGACATGTCATAAAAAATCCTGACGCCTGCTAACCCTACTCGGTAATAAACGCGGAGACTGTTCGGGATTCCGTTTAGCAGCACGCTATGCGGTCACTCAACCGACTCTTGCCCGTTACGTCAGTGGCCGCATGCCACAATTAGATCACATGCGAATAGGCTTTGCACGCTTCAATATTTTCCTGGATAATGTCGCGCGAGAAGTGGACGAACGATGTTTCTTGTGTGTGAGTCGTGTCCGTACCTCTGAAAGAAATGGTTTTTGGCTTTTGTTGTTTTCCTTTTTCTTTGGGCGGGTATAAAAGTAGGCTTCTGTAAACTGTGCCAAAACATAAATTTAGGTACAAAAAACTTTTCCAGTCTTTGCATTCAGCAAAGAAAAGTTACCGCTGTATACTGTACATATTCCTTTAAAAATTCCAAATTCAATAGCTCACAGATATATGATGACTTTATTCTAAAGCAAGCGAGCGTGCAATAAGCTTATTTCAATGTAATATTAACACATAAATGCTCATAGAGATAGACCTACAACTACAACTAAGTCTATAAGACAAAATTGATCTCAGCAGCAAACGTAGTAGACTGGAATGATATCTTATATTCCGACCTTCGTCAAACATGAGGCATGAGAGAATTAGAAACCACGTTCGTCGCATGTCACACATATCTGAATACGTAATTAGTGCAACATACTGCGAAATCGCATACTGAGATCGAAAAGCACTGCACCCGATTGCTTTATTGCAGATTTCAAGAATCTGAGGAAATTAAATTGGTGAGTAATGAAAGCTAGTAGTCCATTTGTAGGTAGTGAAATTTAACACAAACGACCCGTTTTTGCCTTACAATGTGTCAAAACTAGGTATTAGTAAAACACTTTATTGCACAAAACAAGTGGGAACACCCAATAATTCCGAAATATGTTTTTCCGAATTTCATAAGCACGATTTTCATAATCCCGATTTTTTTATAAGTCCGAAATATCAAAATTACGATTTTTAAAAACAAGATGGAAGAAAATCACGAATGTGCTATTTCCGAAAATTTAAAATCCGATTGTCATTTTACCGAAAGCTTAAAGTTCCGAATTAACACTTTTCCGAAAAAATGTTTTTCCGAATTCTTAAATTCCGAAAAACCATTGTCCGATCGGAAATAAGATAATTCGGAATTCAGAATGTCGGTCTTTTGTAAGGTCGGAAATATGAAATTCGTGATATTCAAATGAAGACACGTTTCGTTTGAGTAATTCGGTATTCAGAAATTCGGTCTTTTGTAAGGTCGGAAAAATGAAATTAGTAATATTCAAATGAAGACTCGCGTTTTAGTAATTATTACGGGTGCCTGTCGTGCCGCATCACGTTAAATTCGGCATTCTTAAATTCAGCATAAAATATTTTTGGCATAAAAATTCGGCATAAATAAATTCGGATTCGGAGATTCGACCTCCAAGAAAACGAAATGTTGCCATATAAGTGGGTTAGGTTAGGTTTACTGCAACCCCGAAATAAACGAACTCTTGCCAGAAGTGGGTTAGGTTACGTTGGAACTGTGACCCCCAAGTAAACGAACTGTTGCCAGAAGTGGGTTAGGTTAGGTTTGAACTGCGACCCCCAAGAAAACGAACTGTTGTCAGAAGTGGGTTAGGTTAGATTAGAACTGCGACCCTCAAAAAAACGAACTTTAACAATATATTCGGAATATCGTTATTCGGAAATTTAAAAATTGGGATATATAGGAATAACGTCAATTCGGAATTATAAAATTCGGAATAATGGCAATTCGGAATTCGTTATTTCAAAAATCGTAAATGTAAAATTCGGCGTTTTTCACTGTCGGAATTGTTATAATCGAAATTATGTGGTTCGGAATTTAAAATTTCGGAATAATGGCAATTCGGAATTCGTGATTTCATAAATCGAAATTGTCAAATTCGGTGTTTGTCACCATCGGAATTGTTATAATCGGAATTATGTGGTTCGGAATTTACAAAATTCGGCTTTTCGGCTTTTCGGAAATATAAATCTTCGTGATTTTCATCATTCGTAATTACGACAGTCGGAATTTTGATAGGTCGAGCATTTAAAAATCGGAATAATAAAATTCGGTATTCTGAAATTCGGCATAACGTTTTTCGGAATTATGTAGTGTACCCAAAACAAGTATGTACATAATACGGAGAGACTACAATTAATGTGTACAAAGTGATATTACCTACACCTGTAAAAGATTTCTTTCAGCTAACCTTTAAGCAACTGAGAGACAAAAAGCTTGTGGTTTAAGAGATTAGGAAAACGCTACAGTTTTAGTTTAACTTACTTATAGACGTTTCTCATAGACGTTATTACGTTTGACTAAATTTATGTCCACAATCTAGAAAAACAAATGATATTATAAATAAATAAAATTTAGGCTTATTTTAAAACAAGGTAACAATTTGATAGATTTTTTTTCCGTAAAGCAGAGTTGGCGACATTCATGTATACCTATTTTGGAAATGGAATCTTCTTAGATTCATGATACATTCATAGCATGGTGAGCCTACACGCAAAACTTGCAGCTCCTAGACCAGACGCCAGCATAGTCGCATCGCAAGATTTAGAACCGTTAAAAGTAGAGACAGATAAATAATAAAAACTTGATATTCTTACTAGTCGCTTTCTTCATCATTGTTTTATAGGCCATCCTTCCTCAGATATAGAAGTAAAATAGAATCATTATCGATCTTTATTCACAACATATTTATGTTGCGCTATATTTTTCCTTGACACACCATTTCCAACAGTGTTGACTTTTTATGGACATTAACAGTATTTCTTATTTTTTTGTATCTGCTTAATAGTAACTTTTTCTATGAACCGATACGGTATTCTAACTTTCTAAGGCCACGGTCCTTCAGTGCTAACGTAGAGACATGCATAATGTATCTCAGGTTTCTATTTGATATCTTATCTCAGTCGTGTATCAATGTTCGCGCTATGGAATTTCAAGTTCACGGTTTGGCGTGGGCATCTAATTTTGACTTTTTTTCGGCGAGTGTTGTACCTATACATAATTTTGTTTGTGTTTGATTCCAAATTCGTAATTCTCTAAACTTATTAAGATCTCATCTACTTCTGTGCATGATTTTATACTTTATCGTGCTTTGAACTATTACTATCTTCTCATTCAATTATTCATTTGAATTATTACTATCTAGTACTTTGCGGTTAGGCTGAGGCATGTGCGTGTAAGTTAAACCTTTAGCTATACTTATTATTTGAGTAGGCATTGCCTACAATCAGCCGTTCTCCACGCACAATTGCGGTGAAGTTGTATCCTCCAACAGGTAAATTAGAGTAGCGATAACTTTTTAATACGCGCTTCGATCGCCCAACTTTTTCTGGGCCACGCGTTTGTGGCAGGCAGAATGTTTGCCAGAGTTTCATGGGAAATTAAAAGTCAGGATAAAATTTGTAATTACGCGCAAAGTTTTAAATAAAACAGATAAAATAATACAACAACACGACACAAATAACTCATAAATTTCATCTATATAATCTGTTATAAAAATATGTACTGGGAGACAAAAATATTTCTCTATGTCTTTCATATAAGGTGCAGGGCGGCAATTTCGACTGCGGGAAATTTCAACTACATAACCGAAATATCTTCAATGTTTTACATTATTAACTTGAGTGCCCTATATGTCCAGATAGCGAAAAAGATTCATAATTTCACCACAGACGGTCGATTAAGACCGAATGCTTTCTGAATTAAGTGGCCATTTTGTTTTCGACAAAATTCGTTGTGGGCACGTGCGTGTTGGCTCTTCAAATATTGTATAAAAATAGTGGTTTTTAATGGGTCTTTACAAGTTATTCAAAGGTGAATCCCATATTTATAGCCTATTCTATGTTTGTATGTTATTCAATCTCATGTAGTTTATGTTTTAATACTAATTTGGCGATAGTTCAAATAACCCCGCTAAAATTGAGATGGCGGCTAATTTCGACTATTTGGTAGTTGAAATTACCCCTCCTATTTTATATGAAATTGAACAAACACTAGTGATGTACACGATTCATTTAAAATACTGACCCTGTAAAGGACTATATTTTAATTTTATTTTATTAATTTGAGAAATCCTGAACTTGATAAGAAAAATTGTTTTATACACAAAAGTGTTTTTCATATTCATACTATTCTGCAAAATTGCTTTTCTATTTAAGGTTAGCGTTCCTTTTAAATATTTGACAGATTGAAAAAAAAAACGGGTGCGTTTTGTTTAATAAAAGTAGTATGATAGCACTTAGAGTACAATTGTAACACTTTACGTTTAACCGCCTGTGACTATTTTATTTTTCCAGTTAGAAGGGTATGGGCCTATATTATTAAAAGTTAATTATTTTGTTTTTAAATAAAATGTGTTTCAAAATCGCCCACGGTTACGTGAAGAATGATACCTAGGGAATTAAAGAAAATGTGGAAGAATGGTTCAATTGACCCCATAGGTGTGTTAATTGAAACACTATGTGTGGACTGTGGACGTTTGAAACATCTTAATATTTTCGGCAAATTGAAAGATCATTCACAAATAAATGTTGATATTTTAGATTTTTATGAAGAAAGCACCTAATGTAAGCTTAACTAATGAATTTTTTAATATTACATTTATGTGACATACAGTCTGTTTTATTTCTGTCTGTTTAATTAAAAAAAAAGATGTGTGAACCTGTAGACACATTATCGATTGATTCTCATAGCTCAGGTTTTGCTGTGCAAGTTCACTGTTAGGAAACTTATTATCAATAGTTGTAATTGCCCCTCAGCGGCGTAATTACAACTATTTTTGCCTTTTTTACATAAAATGCTCATTTTAAAGTATACAGACTCAACATTTTTGGATGTGTCTGAAAAAAATTAAAACAAGATAACTAATCAGTAACAGTATGAAAGCATTCAATTGCCAGTAAACTTACTGTAAATAGTAGTTTTTGGTGGTCAAATTGCACTTTATAACTTACCAGTCGAAAGCGTTCCGCTGCACCTTACTTATTATTTTTTTAATATTTAAAAATTCTTATCTAAAAGACGAAACTAGTTTTTCGACATTTTTATTTCATTTTGTTAATTAGTATGTTACTTGAATAAATTGTGGGGTTTTTCTCGTGTAATTTCTAGTATTTTAAATGAAAATCCGAAATATGTAAAAAAGGCGACTGATTTAATTCCCTTGACAGATGTGAGTGACGTTGACACAATTCTTTTTGCTTTTTAATCTGAACATGCCGCCCGCCAAGAACGACTGTTCTTAACTAAGTTTGATTACAATGCAATGTTAATATTAAACAAAACAAGTAAATTGTAATCATCATGATAATAACTCTCATATAAATCTTTCGATAGCTCTGATAAGATTCACAGAACATAAACAGTCCCTTCAACTTGAAAACATAACATAACAATCATAAAAACAGTTAAGTGAACCATTCGTTACATGAAATCAATAAAACATTAAATAACACCAATTTGTGTTATGAATAATTGAAAATAATAATACAAACAAACAATTAATCTGCTAAAGGTAAGACACAAAGTTTAGACACTGGTCGTTTAATTAAAGAATTTTTATAGCGCAACGTGACAACCCGCGTAACGTTGTCCACTCCAGGGTGCTTTTCAACAATTTGACCTAACAACCACCGAGCTGGAGGCAAATCAAGCTCCTTTACAAGAACAACATCTCCAACCTTTGGTTCAGGTACAACCTGTGTCCACTTATATCTTTGCATGAAACGTGTAAGATATTCTTGCGACCAACGCCGCCAGAAGTCTTGTAACATTCGCTGTAAAAGTTGCCATCTTCTTAATGAACTAACTGGCGAATGTTCGTAGTTATGATCCGGAACAGTTAATAAAGGTTCACCCACGAGAAAATGTCCGGGTGTTAAGGGCATGGGGTCACCTTGATCTTGGATATATGTCATTGGTCTTGAATTTAGACAGGCTTCAATCTGAGTAAGTACGGTAGTTATTTCTTCAAAAGTCAATGTTGAGTTGCCAATTATTCGCTTCAGATGAAATTTACAGGACCGTACCCCAGCTTCCCAAAGACCTCCGAAATTGGGCGCTTGTGGTGGAATAAAATGCCACTGCGTTCCGTTTGTAGCCAACCAATCTGCGATCTCGGGTAGAAATGTTGATTTTTCTTCATCGAACAATTCTTTTAACTCTCTGGCTGCTCCCACGAAATTTGTCCCATTGTCACTGTATAATTCGCTGCAATGACCTCGACGTGACACGAAACGCTTGAATGCGGCCAAAAAAGCCTGTGAAGTCAAATCACTCACTGCTTCTAAATGTATAGCACGAATGGCCATACATACGAATAGACATATGTATCCTTTATAGGATTTATTACCTCGACCTTTTGATACCCTTATGTTTATCGGGCCTGCGTAATCAACACCTGAATGAAGAAACGCTCTACTCATGTTCACTCTCGGTGAAGGTAACTGCCCCATCAGTTGAGGTTTATTAGTTGCCGCGTATCTAATGCAGGTGACACATTTCCTACAATATAAATTAACTATTGATTTAAGACCAATGATATAATATTTCTCCCTTATAATGTTTATCATCAGCTGTGGCGCTCCGTGCAGTGTAACCTTGTGTGCATTTCGTATAACGAGAGTCGTCAACAGCGATTGTTTTGGTAAAATAATGGGATGTTTTTTGTCTTCATCTAATTCGGCGTAATGCAGCCGCCCACCAACTCGGAGTAATTCCAAGTCGTCCAGCTGTGGATTCAGAGTGGTAAGTACACTTTTCTTGCTTACTGATTTTCCTTGCTTAACATCCTTCCACTCCTCAAAGAATGCTTGAAGTTGACACTTTTTTATCATTATTATCAACGCATCTTCAATTTCCTTCTTCAAGAGGTACGTATGTTTTGGTTTCTCTTTACTCAGGAACCTGCGACAATATGCTATGACTCTCAGCAACTTCGTCAACGATGAGAACTTCGCCCAGATGTCGTCAACTTCACCGTGATCTTCTACAGAAGTAGAAAGGTAAGTTTTTATTTTCCTTTCTTCTAAATTTGTATTCAATTCCTTAGGATTAGAATATTGAATAACCTTTTCATTCAACCATGAAGGTCCCCTTAACCAGAGTTCTAATCCAATTAATTCAGAGGCTCGAATGCCCCGTGATGCACAATCAGCTGGATTATGTTCAGATTTGACATGTGACCATTGGTTACGGTCTGTGACAGTCAGTATCTCTGAACACCTATTCCCGATGAATGTTTTCCAACGACTAGGATGACTGCTCAACCACGCAAGCACTATCTCAGAATCAGTCCACGCGTGTATATTTGATTTCGGTATGTTCAAAACACCCGACACTTCAATAATCAGCTTCGCTAGCAGAACAGCACCTGATAATTCCAATCTTGGAAGACTGAGTTGTTTGATTGGAGAAACTCTTGTTTTTGCTGTAATCAAACTAACATAAACTTCTCCTCTTGCATCTATCACTCGCAAGTATATAACTGCTGCAAATGCAGAATTTGAAGCATCACAGAAGCCATGGAGTTCCACTAACTTTGCGTCAGCGTTGTAGTATACCCAGCGCTTCAACCGAAATTGTGTCAGATCAGACAGATCTTCTCTATACTTCGTCCATTCTTGCAATAGCGGTTGTGGTAATTCCTCGTCCCAGCCAATACCCGCAAGCCATAACTTCTGAATGAAAATCTTTGCTTTGATTATACTCGGTGCTATCCAACCTTGTGGATCATACAACTTTGAAATATCCGAGATAACCTTTCTTTTTGTTACAGGTGCAGACATCGGAGGCAACTGAACTGCGTACACGAACTCATCGGACGTACGACTCCAGGTAAGTCCCAATATCTTGTTAGTAGCTTCTAATTTGACTTCTATCTTCTTTTTATCTTGCTTTCCTAAACTCTCTTGTTGTATTTGCTTCAACATTGCTTCACTGTTGCTAGCCCATTTTTGCAATTCAAAACCGCCCCTTTTTAGCAATTCATTCATTTGCTTGTATATTTCGATTGCTTCTTCTTCGCTCTCGCAGCCAGACATCAAATCATCCATATAAAATTCATGTTTTACTCTTTCAGCTGCTAGAGGGAAGACTTTCCCTTCATCCTTTGCAACTTGTATCAAGCTTTTTACAGCCAGATAAGGCGCTGAAGAAGTTCCGAATGTAACACGAAGCATCTTGTATTCCTTGATGTTCTCTTCCGGTGTTTCACGCCACAAAATACGCTGAAAGTCTGAGTCTTCTTCACTAACCTTTATTTGGCGGTACATTTTGACTATATCTGCAATGAAACAGATTGGATACATACGCCAACGCATTATTATATGACGCAACTCTGGTTGCAATCTAGGGCCTACCATTAAATCGTCGTTTAAAGATACACCGTTCGTACCCTTGCATGACGCATCGAAAACAGCCCGAAATTTGGTTGTCTGTCTGTCTTCGCGTATGACCGCGTGATATGGTATGTAACAACCCTTTGCTTTGCTGTCATGAATTTGCTTCATGTGATTTAAGTCTAAGTATTCATCAAATACTTTCTTGTATTCCTGTTTCAGGCGCTCATCTTTCTGCATCTTCTTCTCAAGATAGTGAAATCTCTTCAATGCAATGTCCCGTGAATGACCATCGGCGCAAGCTGGTTCACTATCTCGGAATGGAAGTTTGACAACATATCGTCCCTCTTCATCTCGTGTGGTGGTTGAATGGAAGATATCTTCACACCGCTGCTCTTCGATTGACAAAATCTTCTGTTTGTTGGTCGGCTCTGCTTCAACCTCCCAGAAAGACTTGAGCAATTCTTCTACAGGCTCTACATGTGTATGCAATGATGTAACCTTAATGCTTGCGTTTTGATCTGACTTGACCGCTCCAAATAATATCCATCCCAGAGTTGTATTTTGTGCCGCTAAAGACCCTGAGGGACATTTGATAATACCATCTTGAATAATCTTAGCATAAACCTCCGCCCCTAATAAGATATCTATCTTATTCGAAGTGTGATATTCCGGGTCAGCTAAAGTTACGAGTTCTAACTCCGGCCATGAGGTGATTGATACAGCAGTTGAAGGTAAGTACCTCGTCACTTTGTCGAGGACGTACGCTGAAACACGGAACACGCAACCTGGATTGAGACGTGAACTGATTGCTATCTCTACTATGGACCTTGTTGAAGGGCCCTGTTCACCTCCCAAACCTGATGTATCTGCCCTGGTTGGTGTGGTTTTTAATCCAAGTAATTGAACTGCTGACCTTGCAATAAATGACTCTTCCGACCCTTGATCTATAAGAGCTCGCAAGAGTTGATATTCTCCGCCATTTTGTGATTCAGCTGACACTACAGCTGTTGCTAATAACTTCCGAGGTGCTACACCCTTAACAAAATGGCTGGTGATGTGTGTAGATGTTGATGGATGCTCCTCAGATGATGAAGCATTGATAGGTACCTTGATTTGACTCACAACTGGTGATACTTGGTTGCCCATGGAATGATTCGCCACCGTAGTCTGCGATTCGCCTTTTAAATGTAATAATGAGTGGTGCCTCCTGTTGCATATTTGGCAAGACGTTGTGCTTTTGCAGTATTTTACCGAATGATTGTTACCTAGACAATTAAAACATAACCTTTGAGTTTGGACAAAGTTACGCTTGCTGTCAAGATCACTGTTAATAAATTCCTTACAACTCCTAATATGGTGATCTTGTTTGCATAAAGCACAAATTGTCTGAGCTACATGTAACATGTTAATCGGGTTTAATTTATTTATTTGATTACTGTGAGAACTATAATTGCGCTGTTTCTGAACAAAAGTGTTTGATTTTAAATCTAAGAATTCCAACGAATGGTATTTTGTTTCCAAAAACTCTTTGAATTGTTTAATTGTCGGCAAATTGTCTGAACTAGAGACCAATTCGCTGACCTTAGATTCCCATTGCTTCCTACTCTCCGAATCTAATCTCTGGCTAACAATAAAAATTATTATGACATCCCATGTACCAGTGTCTATACCTAAGCCTTTCAAGGCATTTAAAGTTTCTGTTGTGACATCTAGTAATTGCTTGATGGCATTGGAGGACTCGGTTGAAATGCCTTTTTGACCGAAAAACCGTTGTAAAATGCTGTTAACTAAATACTGTTTATTGTTGTATCGGCTTTTCAAAAGAGTCCAGCATTGCTCGTAATTATCATTAGTTATGGGTATATGTCGTAACAATTGTTCAGCTTCTCCCTTGAGATGTCCCTTCAAATAATGTAATTTCTGTACGTCATCAATCTCATTATTGTCGTGGATGAGTGATACAAATAGATCCCTGAAACTCATCCATTCTGTATAAAGTCCAGAAAATGTTGAAATGGTAATCTTTGGCAACCTGACATGACTGGTTTTTGAAATTGTAGCTTTAGACATGTGCATCGAAGTATCGGAGTTACTTGGATTTGGTTTCAATCGGCTGAGTGCATCTTTCAGTGCGCATTTATAATCCAAGTAATTTTCCTCAGTTACGTCGTATACTGTTTCTGTTCCATATACAGATTTGGCCACGTCTGGTGCTGCGTAGGCTTTAACCAATTCATCATGTCCTAAAGAAAACTTCTCCCACAGTGATTCCAAATTTTCTAGTCGCGATTCTACATATGAAACTGTCACGCGCTCCTTGGGTGACTTTCTGAAGTTAGTATGTCCTTTCGCGATGCGTACCGAAACGTCAACAAGCAATGATATTTCCGCGTCCATATTGACAATAATGAATTGAAATTACAAGTTGAAGAGTTCCAAAACAAATTCCAAATCCAGAGATAGATGAAAATAAAAATGTTCAAAGTCCGTTGAAATTTTAAATTTTAATCGTAAGTAGTGTTTTGAAACAAAAGGGTATCATGTCATCAATACTCTTGTTGAAGGTGTACGAAACTGGTCATGTTTCCCCTTTTTCAATTTTTTGGGTGTACGAAACATACACGATTTCCCCTTTTGCAAATTTTGTTGAAAATTGTTTCTGATTATTGTTGATAATATAAACACTTTTGAATCCGTTATTGTTAATTTGAAACCTTGCGAGACCCTCGCAAAAACACTAATAATTAACTTGAATGTACTCACAGTTTATCTTCTTAGATTATGAAACTTAAAAAAAACACTGCACTTCCCTTTACGAGTATATCTATCCGGTTACGATAAGGACCATGAATAAATTGTGGGGTTTTTCTCGTGTAATTTCTAGTATTTTAAATGAAAATCCGAAATATGTAAAAAAGGCGACTGATTTAATTCCCTTGACAGATGTGAGTGACGTTGACACAATTCTTTTTGCTTTTTAATCTGATAAAAGTAATAATCAATCAAGAAAAAGCAATGTACCTAAACACAAAATCTATATTAGAGTAATATTTGTGTAAAAGAAACTATGTTTTTATCTTTTCTTCTAGTTAGCTATCCAGACAGTTAAACACTTGATCAGTTCTACCTTATCTTGGCTGGCAAAGTTACCCTGTATTTGTCATTAGAACGCAGTGTAAATTTACGACATTCTTATCAAACTTTGTAATTGCCTACAATAGCACACAATTATTTATCTTTGTAACATCATCGTTTAATAGCGATGAAAGTAAGCATCATGGCAAAATAGGTTATTAAAATCATCATAATTCCTGATTCTGACTTTAGATATATGCAATTATGCAGCATTAGCAGAAACATAACCTACAAGGACATCAATTTGGGAGAGTTGGTTATACTTTACACTTATCGTACCAGATTTCTCAAAAATGTTAGTTTTATATTCGTTACTTGTTTGTATAAGTACCTATTTACAAAAATGACTATACAGATGGTGAGATGGCAATCGCTTTCGTAAAAACTAGTGCCTGAACCAATTCTTGATAGTGTTTATTGCCAATTCGGATCCTGGGGTCATAATTATATCATTTCAACTTCTTTTGAAGAAATGGTCGCCCCAAAACGAATGTTACTTTTATATTAACAAAACTTTGCATATAAGTGGAATTACAGTAGGTAGCTGTGAACATTTTAAAACCTATTTGACGAGTGTAATGTTAACGAGGTAAATTTAAAATGCAATTAAAAGTTTCTCGACAAGTTTACATTCCCTTTGGAGTGCGCAGAACATCTTAGTTCTGCGGTGATCCGAAACTTGCTTCTTTGTCGATGGCTTTTACTTCGCTTAAACTCCACCCTAATTGGACTGTGTTAGAATGTTAGTAGCTATGAAATGCATTTAAATCTTAATATTAATAATACTAAATACGATGCCTCTCAGAATTATTAGACAAATTTTTTTTTAAACGAAGTCAATCTGAAAAAAAAACTTAGCTATAGCTAATAATGTTTTGAGACGTTTAAATTCTATTGTTATGGCGAGTGTGGATTATCCAGGTCCAATCATGTTAGGATTATTTTAATTTCTATTACTTACAGTGACACCTGATTATGTGCATCAGTTTGATCACTCTCTCATTAATCGCACATTTTGTTAAAGTAAAATTATCATGTTAGGTCCATGACATCCATTCTATGAAAGTATAAATTAATACCATTTATTCCATAATAACGGTAACAACATATTTATTTCCATATCCAAACCAAATTCAATGAATTTCATAAATGAGCCACAATAAAATTCCAGTTTTTGAAAATAAGTGACAATCGCTCTTATATATCCACTAAATTATTTGACAAAAGCAGAGCATAAAATAGACTTGTAAATATTTGAAATGAAACCGACGGGAGAATATCGTATTTTTGTAATAATTTGTGCGTCAATCACAATTTGAAACAATTTAATTACATAACTACATTCATTTTGATTACTTGGATATTTTTATAACAAAAATTTGCATGTCTTTTTACGACCGAGTACCTACTTTTCCCGAAGAAGAAAGAAAGAAGAATAAGACCTACCTATTTATTTTAAAATTAAGTATATAAAACAATTAAAATATAAAAAAAAATACGCAATAAATACTGTAGTTACTCATAGTATTCCGAGCTAAGCACTTCGTTAAGAATTTTTTAGATAACCTTTTACGGTGGTACCTATAAGAAATGGGTAGGTACTTGCATTTTTGTTAACCTTTTCTAATTAGCTTTATTTTTTTATTAATGTATATAGCTTAATTTTAAAATCAATATTTGCATGCTGCCATTGGCTAAACATGTGATACTGCTTATAATGATTATGTGAACTTAAAATTACCATGTTTAAGCAAATAAATAATTATCTTATCTTATCTTAGTTATTATTAAAAAGTGTACTAGTAATTATTAAACAATTTAAAACACTTCATCGATGTTAAAAGATTCCATAATTACCATACACCAAACGAATTCAAGTAATCAAAATACATAAGTAAAAAAAAAGTTAACGAAAAAGTATGCGACTACAGGTACTTGACTTTATACCGCGAAATTTTTAAACGGCTCCTCAACACAACCGCGTTGGTCCAATATTTGACGACCGCATAAACGGAGTACCGCGTCATATGCATAGGTATTATAGTTTTAAGATATTTGGCTTGTTTCAATCATAACGTGTTTCAATTGTCCCCGTTCTACCCTACCCTTAAAAGGTAAAATATTTTACATAGGACGAGCCTAAAACTGCTGAAAAATGCTGTACACAATTCAATATTTTGGTTATAACAACGGTACAGACACGTATTCATATTTAAATACTTATAGTTTTCAGTGTAACCCGATGGGGTCATTCTTCGTATAGCGTTCAAAGCCAAGGTATTCAAAAGTGGTTGGTTAGTACAAAGCGGTATTGAAGCTCTCGGATGCAGGGCGCTTGTCTCAAGGGCCAATACTCGATCGGCCCTCCCTTCCAAACCTACTTTATCCATCATATCTGGCCCGTCTATCTTTTCATTATGCCTGTGTTACTTTGTTAAGATTGTACAGGATAGGTTGTGAGTTGTTTTGAAGATGACAATACCTTGCTATACAACGATTTCGAAGGGACACTGTTAAGTAGCTGAAAAGCTAGGACTTACATTATTTACATGATGTAATATTTCTTTTTGACAGTCCCTCGGTGTTCAGAGCACGTTACCCTGCGTCCACTGAATTAGACTGCCCTGCGACTCCAACCATTCAATATTATATATGTATTTACATTTATTGTTGGTGATGATACAATATCAAATTCACATTCACGTAACATTACAGACCTACATACTAGTTTGGGTGCCCAGTGCCTAGAAGGCTTCGCTATTTCATATTGAGAACATCACGTTCCTCAACACATCACTATGACAATGCGTACATTTCGAAGACCCAATTATTTATCAATACATTATTAGCATTAAATGGCATCGCAGTGCCAAATATCTTACCTAAGACTACGTCACAAAACAGTGCGTAATAATTATTTGGAGTAAAACATTTCGAAGAATTGACATACATTATACATTAAATACATTAAGACTGAATACATTCAGTATAGAAATGAACCAGGAAATCAATTTGTAATAAAAATAACTACATAGTTCAATCGGTTGGATGTATAGGTATAGCAGCGCTGCGAAAAGGACAGTAATTTTTGTTTGAAACGATATTTTTTAGTATTTACCGCAGATAATATATTTCAACAAGGTCCCTTTTAAAATATTAGACACGAGTCCGGTTATCAGCAACTATCATACGGAGCCTCTCGAAAAGAATTATAAGGAGGGGGTATTGTATCGATGCAGGCCAGTTTGTTGGTCTAGTTAATACACGCTTTACATTTATTCTATTTTGTCTTACATAAGTTATTTTACAAATGTTTTCTGTGGCAGGAGTAACTGTTACTCCGTGAAGATAGCATGTGCAACTGTGCCGAAATATTAGGAACTCATAAAAACAAATATACATCATAAAAATAAATATATATGTATTTAGATACCGCGTTTAATTGCATTTACAGTAATATTGTCTTCGGTTACCGCGATAGTTACTCATGAAATAAAACTATGAAAACGGATTATATCGCGTATATTGAATTTATAATACATCCCGACGTTTCGAACCCTTTACAGCGTTCGTGGTCAACGGGTGACTGAGGAAAAATTACAAAGTGCAAAAAATAGCCACATACTAAAATAATGAACAATCATAGACTACAAACTTTAAGGCTGGTTGTACATGCAAAATCGGTTCATAAGGCTAGTTATACACTACAATTATTTTCAAGTAAAGATATATATATATACGCGATATAATCCGTTTTCATAGTTTTATTTCATGCATTTACAGTGTTTTTTATTAAAGTCCAAAAATCGAGACAATACCCAAGTCAACGCAACTATTATTTAATGTGTACTGTCTTATGTTTTATGTCACAAAATTTAAACTTCACTATATTGTATTGTGTTGTATCTATATATATATAAATTTAGAAAGAAAAAATGCAGACGCGTTGAAGAATATTTATCGTTATCGCTTACACATTTAGCACGTTACATTCTGTTGAAAGCTTATCTTACGCCGCCTGGCTCAGGTTTGCAATTATAATTTTATCTTTTATATTTTACCTTGAGAGCAGATGCGATGCATACACATTTTTATGCGTGATATTTTTGCAAAAAAAGTAATATAATCAGTCTCGGTTACAAATAGAATTTACACATTAAATCACTTATTAGTTTGGTATATATATGAGTAAAATTATAAAATATACCAAATCGCGTCATACCAAAATTTAACAAACAGCTAAATGATTATCTAAATATACACACTATACAATAAGGCATTCTGTTTTCTCCACACGATAGGTGAATATGGAAAAGTCACGGCCGAATTGCTCATCTAAAGCCAGCCAATATGAATTGGTAAAGATCTGCAAGCAATTTGAGTTGCAAATAGAAGCCCATTCAAAGAAATAACGCGAATGCTGGATGCATTGCGGGTCGTCGAGACTACGTTACGAGGTACCCCTGACAAACATCCCTGATACAATGAGCTGGCCATTCTGCACAATCCTACACATGCGGCTATTGTGCGCGGACAAAGCGTCACACGGTGAGGACTCTAGAACCGAGAACTTAGACGAGAAACTTGAATGGAGCTATTCCAGCATTTTCTTCGTAGGCGCGGTTAAAATACTTCCATTGCACAATTTATATTCGTTATGCGACGGCGTGCAATAGTGTCAAAGTTCTATTTTTACACAATTTATCACAACACAAGCGAAGCATGTTCGGGTAAATAAAGGCTCCAGGTTTTCTAAAGAACTTCTTAGATCAGTCCGCGAAGTGATGTTTAATTGGTAAAGCTTTCTCTTTACAGTAAACTAGTATAATTTTATGGGATCTGAACTACTACGGGAGCGACTGTTATTACGTGCAGTTAGGGGATGAGTCAGTGGCCGCGAGTGACCTTATCGTTACTGGCAATGGATATGGAAGTAGGTAATGTAGTGCGTCATGTCGGTAGAATGTGTATAATGAGATGGAACATTTCAGTGTCCTTTAAAGCCAAACAAAGATGTACATAATACATATACCATCATACATCATACATGATTAAAACACTTGTATAAGTGCAAGAATATTTGCCTAAAACTGGTTTGAGTTAGATATTATTGTTACTAGAAATGTTTAGTTAGTGAGTATATCTAAGTAATATTAAACTGAAACACATGCCAGTCTAGTATTTCAAGAAAACAACGGTAGTGGAGTAAGAATACATTGTCTTTCATTTTATTCACTGACGGGCAGTCAACCTAGAAGCCAAATTTGTCCAATTGTATGAACGATCCAGGCGCGAGAAATGAGTCACTTAATAATAATGACAATGCACTCAATTTTCGGGGACGCGCACTTAATACGGGTCCTGTGAACGTCTAAAGTGGCTATTATTTTGGTCGCATGTTTAGAAATAGACTCGCTCAGGCCAGGATCGATTGTCTAATGAGTCACACTCGACATGGTACTGCACTTGGCGTCCCCGGCTCACACTGACGGAGGGATGACAAATCGCTTTTAGATCCCATACTAAGTTATTCCTTTTGCCGCCCGTACAACAATAATTAGTCTTTTTATACCACTGCAAAAGCCAGCGCTTTTACCCTTTTGTTTTTAAGCGGGTTGTCATTTGTCGCTGTGGGTAAATACAAATTTTTCAGTTCCTAGTTTACGGTCACAGCATAAGCTAATTTTCTAAGAAAAGTAAGCATTAAAATATAAAAAAAACTTGGGTTGCTTTCAAACAATGTAAAAACTAAAAAGGATGGAATGACAACATTGCTTTGTAGATAATTAAAAGTCAAAACAACATGACTAAAGTCATCCATTGTCTTTGAGCCATGACGCTACAATTTAGTTTTATTTTGTTCTTTACCTATTATTATAAGACACAAAAATTACAAGTTGAATTTTTCTTCTAGTCTATTTTCTGTAGCACTGCTGGACTTTGCCTGCCCTTTCTTCCGCCATCAACGCACCAAAAGTATATGCCAGTCTGCCATCCTCAAACTATTTTCCAAGTAAAGCGCGCTTTAAAGTACATTAGTTTAACACATAGGCATATCACTTATTGTTGACGCGTAGTCTGATGCTGACTATACCGTTATTCTTTGGCGTTCCCCGCATGTACATAACTTGCACCATCTTCACTAAGTCAGTCGTGCAGTGCGAGTATAGAAACAATGCACCCACGTCGCAATGCCACTCGCAAGGACTTTCTTTCCAACGTTTGACACGGATACACACAAAGAAAACGTCATTTGCAACAAGGTTTTATACGGGTGTAATACAATTTACTTGAAACCGCTTGAGACATACCTAAACGTTAGTCCTACGTTGTTTCTTCAATTCCTATGAGTAAGTTTTGCGATGTGACTACCGCAGGGTTGCATGTTCGATGCAAAAAAAAAAATGAATCCGTGACAGTTACTGCAATACGCCAATATCAACGGAAAGCGAATGTAACCTCATAGCTCAAAAATGAAGTTAAATAAAAGTAATATTTAAATTATTATTTCGTTTCAGAAGAATAATTATTTGTTTTACAAGGGGGCAAAGTTGTTGTTTAACCGCTCGTGCTAATATTGATACCCGAGTAAGCGAAAGATTCCAAATTTGAACCACGAGCGTAGCGAGGGGTTCGAAAAGTGGAATCTTGAGCGTTGCGAGGGTTTCAAGGCACGAGGATTAAACAAATTTTGCCAAACTTTTTCACCACACCAACCCCAACCCAAGGAAAATACTGACAGTAAAATATCAAACACAATCAAACCAAATCAAATACAAATTCATTTCAATAAATATTATATTATATTTATATTGTAATTTAATATTATGAAATAAATAAATATAAATCTTTCAAAATCATCATTAAAAGTCAATTCTACCAGCCAGCATAAGGTAACAACTCAAAATTTGCATTAACTTACTTTGCCACTTTTGTGGATAAAACGCAACTTCTCATTAGTTTTTGAACAATCAAGAGGGCCTTTACCAGCTGGTGTGATAAAAAGTCATTTATATAGAAAATCCGAAAAACCTACACAATATTAATGTTGAGATTTAACCACATTTCAGAACTCTTGCTTGTTTATAGGTAGATAAAACCTTAGTGCGGAACTGCGGAATGGGCAGCGCAACCTTCCTTTATTTAACAAGCCAGACAGTTCGGAATTCAATAAAATGGCCGAGAAAAGGAAAGCGTGTTTTCTATTTGATAAAGTGAGAATTATACTTGCCCAAAAAGAACAGAAAACTAGCGGCATTCCGTAAAGTAGGGATCCACTGACGTAACTTTCCTTCGAAGGGAAAGGAATTACTTACGACCGCCAAGGGGAAAACAAACTACAAAAAACAGTTTAGCATAACGTGTTGTTTCATGGAACCCTTTCTGGGGTCCCAATACAACCTGTGTGAATTGTAATAAATAAGGAAGACTGATGCTTTGCATTTTCCTCTATTTCGCGATAGTTTCAAAAGAAACGTTTACAAAAGAAGGGTAAGCTTTGTTAACATTTAGAAGAACCGCAATTATCAGTAAAAGGACGAACACCGAGAAAAACCGTTTGAATCTACACAAGAAACGCAGCGTAATCCGCAAACTGCTCCTACAGCACTGCAAACTCTAAATCCGGGAAAGAAAATCCTCGGAAAAACTGGTGCAAACTCGAATTAAATAGTCGTATCAGGGTGGCGACAGTGGGAATCCATCAAGGGCCTCGATCGCAGCGATAAACGCGCCCCGCTCCCGCGCGAGCGCATAAATCGCAATTTGATGGCGCCATCTAGCGATCTGAACCCGCAATCAGCCTAAAGAACACGCCGTGCTTACATATTAAGTGACATATGATTAGTCCCCCATAAGTCTCATTACGCAAAAACGGCTGTTTTTGTACATTTTTGTCGGTATGACGTACCCTAATTTTCAGTTTTATTTTTTTATTTTCGGAGACGGTGACCTTAACTTTTCTTGAATATTTGCCGATGCCCATATCTTCAAGATATTTTTAAACAGTTTTACTGCCACATTTGAATAATCTCATGACCTCTCTGTAAGATTTTGTGACTCAGCGGCCGTCATTTTCTTCAATCGATCTCTCCCAGGAAACTGGCTAATGCTGGAATGTTTACCTGAACCAGACTTTCTAGCGGTAGTTTTTTTTAAGAAAAAGGATGTAAAAATATTATAAACATACCTTCACCTCTAACCCGCTTCCACAAAATGTTCCACTATCTTCGCTTTCGGCCATAGGAAAATAGTACTGGAGAAATTACATACAGTTTCGCGATGGTGTTCTTCTAGATTGACCACAATTTCAAGAGAAAGAATCCAATGCCCATGAAACTTACTGGATTAATTGACAGATATATAGACTTTAAATTGGTAGTTAGGTATAATTTCGGTTTAAGTTTTTGTTTACATTTACATGTTCAAAACTTTGTCCAGATTTCACTCCGCATACGTTAATCTATATTTTATATTATTTATACATTCTCTTCTAATTTCTATCTTATGTATTTAGAGGATTTATAAATAAAATAAAATATAGATATTTAATGCAGAAAATATTTTATGTACTATCTAGAGGAAACTCAGAATATCGCAAATTCTTCATAGCTGGTTCGGTTATTTCCCAATGGATATGGACTATAAATTCTAACCCACAGACATTTGGTCACTGGTTCAAAATTGTATTGCCATGAGTGTAAAAATTGTCTGCACAGCATATTTTTGGCATATTTTCCTATGTAATTTCGAATGTAGGTACCTAATACAAGTGAGTGATTGAGCTTTGATTTAAGCCTTTAAAAGCTGCGATATCTCAGGTCAAGAGACTAAAAGTTATTTATGTAATAAGAAGGTAAACAACATCAAGGTTAAGGTTAAATCAGTACGTGCCCTTACGTATATACAATGTTAAAATGAAGGAGTAATAAATAGTACCTACAAAGCGTGGGCCTTCGCCCCGTGGGCGTAGCTGGATGAAGCGTTCCGTATCTCGCAGGCTATATTTAACCACCATACCACCAAGCTGAACTCAGATTGTACATGAAACTATCAAACTGATAACAGTAATTGGATAAAAATATGTTTAATCAAATAATACATGACTTCTTGACTTCAATGAGTTGTTTTGTTCTCGAAATACTCAGAAGTTACCAAGAAGTTAAGTTCTACTAGACGCGTGTCACTCCGCCGCGTCGCGCGGCCGTCACCAGATCTGGTGTCGCATACAAATATGTCTAAAGCAAGTAAACACTGAATCGCAGCTGTTACTTAGATTTAGTTCTTTGTTGTGCAATGCTTTAAATGTGCTAAAATGTCACAAGGCTAAAAAATATTATTTAATGTTAAATATTTGTGCCTGTATGTACTTATTTTATAAGTGCTAAAATATTCTTTGGGTTTTTAGTGTTCTCGCTCTCATAGTAAGTTTTCCGTACCTAACTATAAATGTACGAAACTTTAGGTATTTGTTATTTACAAGTTGAAAAGATTGTCACGAGTCAAGAGGAAACATCAGCAATATCGAGTGTACCTACCACAAGCAATGTTGTACAATAATAGGCCTGTGCCCATGGGACGTAGGTATAGGTATAGGCTGTTGACGATCACTTTCATATGTACTTATTTAAAAATATGTCCAGTTAGCAAAAAAATATTTGTGTCTTCCAAATGGGTAACTACTAACTACAGGGACTTTGCAACAGTTTCCGATACTCATAAATTAATATAAAATGTTGCGCCATTTCAGGAAACTTCTCTATATTTTTCCGTTAAAACACAGGCGAACATAATATGCGAGCTAGCGTTACGCATATATCATCGTATAATATTTATTCAGACGGCATGCAAAAGCGTGGGTGTGAAACTATCAAGTCTATCGCCATGTACAGCCGGCAACTCGACCGTTGTCAACTTAAACCCTTTTATATTAGCAATAAGGGTAAAAATAGGTTACAATATACAGTGCGCCGTTAGTACGTCATGTCCTCAACGATATGGGCTCATAATCGCCTGATTGCGAGGATCTGCGTTTCTTAGCAGATCGTCCGTCTTTGGAACTAGGATTTGTACGTTCAAAGCACCTAAGCCTGCTTGATGAGAAACACTCCGAATACTTTCTTTATTGCATTGCAATAATTTAGAACAAAGTATTATGTCGACAACCACGGATCAATCTTTTAAAAGCAGTTTATATTTACCGTGCCTTATGGATTCGAATACAAAGATAAATATGAACCATTATCAGGTACATTGTTTTTACAAACGAAGCCCGTTTTAATCCAGATTTAGAGTTCGTTTTAGAGAAATACGGAGTTTGCACAAACTAAATAACCGCTCGGTTCCCTTTTAATAAAGCCAGTCAAGTTAAGTAGGTCAGACTGTCAATCTCGTGCTGACGTCACGCGTCAGACTATACGGACATAAATTAAAGTACATGTACTACTGTTAGCTCGTGTTTATCTAGTGTCCTATTAGGAATCGCAACGCAACGATATAATAACGCGTCAACGCATCGGTTAACATTTTAGTTGATATTTATAGATATACATATATATACGGGTTACAATCTTACCGTAATATATTTCTAACAACTAGGCGCAAGTCGTCTAAATCGTAATAGTTACCTAAAGTTAGAAAGTAAGCGTTTCATGATTACATATTTATTTCAGTTCAGGTACTATTAGTAATGTAAGAATCGTGTAATCGAAAAATACGTAATTAAGTGGACGTAAATTTGTTCAGTCGTTTTTATAATTAATTTGAACGGTATTCGAAACGAAATTCATTCATTTGTAATTGACATGTCGATCGCTTTGTTTAGCAGGAAAAACGTTTTAAATTGTCGTCTGAAAATCCCAGATGTCGTTAACCCCACGGGCGTAAATACGTGTACCTTTCAGGGGTTATCAGGTTCAAAAGGAAGGTTATACCTTTGTTGTCTGTGAGTTAATATGAAATCCCTAAGCCTGTGCGAAGGAAAAACCAGGTTTGCATCTGTTACATTCTAGACAACGGTAATTTCCTGGAACTTTAGCTAGACTAAGCGCTAGGATTTGATAGATGAAAAAAATACAGTTTACGACCTTATAATATAGAAATATTTTGTATCTAAATATCATATACTATACTATATTATAGTAGTTAGTATATACTATATAGCAATGACAAATACCCAGCAATTTAAAAACAAATACGATGGATGGCATTCAAATACAACAATATTTCGTAATTACCTATGTAATACCTCATTACTTTTAGCAAATGACAAGCACACAAATAATTCACCGACTAATGCTCGCATTATGGTGCTCGACTTACCTTTCCATAAATCGTTCGCCAAGTGAAATATCTCGAAGACACTAATGACAAATAGGAGCTATCAGTTTAACGAGTTAAATGCGTTTATATCCAGATCCTTGACCCTGGCGCAGTGGGTCGCTGAGGCCAGACAGTCGCCGGCGCCCTTCCAGAACCAAATAAATATCGGTAGGTAACTATACATATACGTACTTCTACACTGCAGTACACTTACCCCATTTCATAAAACTACGTGTCTTTCTAACAATTCACAAATGTCAAAGTGACACGCGGACATATTTATTATAACTCCATTAAATCAGGGTTACCCGACGACTAAAATAGGATTGGAAAACTTTTTTGAGTAACGACATTAGGACAAATCACAAAAAGGTGCGGTTAGCAGCAGGTACTCTCATTCCGCAATAGTTATTTGTTTTACAAGGGGTTAAAGTTGTTTAACCGCTCGTGCTAATTTTGATACCCGAGCAAGCGAAAGATTAGAGATACCCGATAAGTGGAATCTTGAGCGTTCGAGGGTTAAACAAATTTTGCCCCCGAGTGAAACACGAAACTTTTCACCACACCAACCCGAAGAAAATATTAACTATAAGATATCAAACAAAATCAAACCGAATGAAATCTAAATGAACGTCATTAAATATTTATCATTCAAAATCACTAGACTTATATTGACCGGGATATAGACCGTGATTACCTTTTGTATTATTTGTGAGCTCCCGATATTTCGACGCAGTTACATGCATCATGTTCACGGGTGACGGGTTCACGGGAGTCACCCGTGAACATGATGCATGTAACTGCGTCGAAATATCGGGAGCTCACAAATAATACAAAAGGTAATCACGGTCTATATCCCGGTCAATATAAGTCTAGTGAAACTAACCGTGAATCATTCAAAACTCATTCAAAATCATTTTAAAAGTCAATTCTACCAGCTATTAGCATAAGGAAACAACTCAAAATTTGCATCTATTTACTTTGCCCCACATGTGGATAAAATGCAACTTTCTCATCTGTTTTTGAACATTCAAGAGAGCCTTTACCAGCTGGTGTGATGAAAAGTTCTTTAGATGTACCCTCATTCGGCAAATTGAAGGAATGTCTATGCAAAATGAACACGTCTTCATTGCTCCCGTCCAAGTGAGGTTTAATAGAAATTACGAATAATGTAAACAAACTAAATTATCGCTTGTTTCAAGCTGATCATTTTAATGGACAACAAAAATGCAGTTCATGAATATACCAAATATACTATTACTAGGTTAGTACCTACAACAGTTTTTCTGTTATACTCGGACTAATGTAATGATACTAAGTACTCAGATTATTCAATTACAAATGTCGTAAAATGGTAGGCTGTGCAAACCAACTTTACAGCTCCTATAATATTTCACTATAGCGTACCCGCTATTCTTTTCATCGCCCTGGCACTCTACCAAGCGTCTTTTTATTCAACAACAGGGTGGGGGCGCAATCAATGTTCTACAGAAACATCAGAGCCTAAGCGATTTTATTTTTCATATGACTATTAAACTCCGCGACCCAATGTTTTACGTCCTATCAGTTCCCTTTCTGTATTTGATAACTACTGAATAACGTGGGGGAATCATTTTATTCTCTTCCCTTGTTACTTTTTTTTATGATTTCAACTGTCATGACATCTCTTTTACAAGCCATTGTCATAATAAAATTAGAACGCACGCATACGAGGTAAAATTGTCTTAATTTTTTGCTAAGGAAACCAACAAAAAAGTTCTTTCAACCCAATAACGTCCACAAACTTGAGTAATTAATGTTTTCCAGAGAGTGTCCCGCCCACGTAAGAACGACTTCGGTAATATGGGTTATCTCAGAAAAACTGTGACGAAACTTCCGAGGAAGTTACCGAGTGCCACCGGAAAATGTCACTGACAAATTGTTGAATAAAGAAATTCAAATTTATGCTCCCTTTGACCTTAACTGAATCGTTGAAAAATTTAAAACTCATCCGGTACAGTGTAATTATTACTTGTTAGGTTCACTTTATACTCTAAGCTTGAAAATGAGGCAGCATGTATTTATTGTAGCCGCTACTAGGGTTAGGTATAGGTACTCTAATTACATGTTAATATAAGCTGAATTACATGTTATGTCTAATTACATGGTTTTACGGTTTATGGAAACTTCTTTGAGAATAATTGTCTTATTTTATCCGACAGCACGACGCAAAGGATGGTAATGTGTTTATCAGTCTATGTATGTTTGCTCCTTTGTGGCATTCTAGAGACAAAAGGTGTGGGCCGATTTTGATGATTCGTATGTCAATCGATTTGAAATTACTTAAAGGTTTTTTAGTCATTTAAAGTTGCAATAGCTAAAAAGGTTTATTTCAGCTTATTTACATTATTTTAGCAATAGAAACACAACAGCAGCAGTTAATTGAAAACCCAGAAAATGGGATCAAAAAGGTCCGGAATTGTATTTCCCCGACTTTTGATCTTATCTAAACTGCTTTCTTGATTTATATGTCAGACCCTGCGTTTCAGTCTGTATTTAGAAAACAAAAATAAATTGCGGTCGCGACATTTTACGCCGAACATAAAAATCTTTATGTAATATATGCAAATTAAAAGAACACCTTTATATTAATTTTACTCGTACCTTAATAAGTTTGAGTCGGCGGAACTTATTTTAATAGATACATCTGCATCATTGCTTATTTTACTAGTCCGTGTATTCAGGGTTACGGACGAGTCACAATTTCTCAGATCTCAAGTGTACAATGCTATTTCTTTCTATGCCATTTACATTGAAATATCTAAGACGCATATTACAAGAAAATACGACACTACTACAACAATTTACTAGTTTTATATTGCGAATGTGAAAGCTTTTATATTTTGATGTTAGTTACTACTTACCTCACACGTCGAATGAATGTCATTGTGACTCACGGCCCGATTCGAAAAATGAATTAGAGATTCACTAGATATGAAATAGTAATAAAGATATGTGACGTTCCACGGCAAAAGGTACCTTATTAATTGGAGCGCGTTAATAATAGCGTAAGCGCCAACCGCCATAAGGTACCTTTACCCGTGGGACGTCACATATCTTTACTACTTCATATCTAGTGAATCTCTAATTCATTTTCCGAATCGCGGTGCTTGTCTCTTATGGCTAGGCTTAATTTAAAAAATAATTGAAGATATGTTTTAAAGGTTACATTTTTCAATAAATGAAAATAGAATCACGCAGAAACCGGTAAACAGACATATGTGTATTGTATTACCTATAGAACTTTTAAAGTAGCCTGTTTATTTATAACCCGGATTAACATGCAGGTAGGATATTGTACACCGGGAATCATCCAATAGTGTGATAGTTAGTGCTGGGCGACACTAGGTAATACGAAGGTGTCAATTAAACGACTTAACTGCGCAAATGAAGTCGCGGGCAGGAACGAGTGACAAAACATTGAATGAAAAAATAGTGGATGAATTTAACTTTTATGGCCTTCAATTAAGTCAATATTATTATATTAAATATTCTGGCTTTTACAGCAGCTAAGCTACACTCGTAGTGCTACGCCGTAACTCGTAGCTTGTTAAAGTCCGCGCATAGCATTGGAACTGTAAGTACAAGGCGTAATTATCTTGATTTTATGTTTTATTTTGTTATGATATGACATTACTTTAGTGCATATTACGTGCACCAATATGTATTGTATTTAAATGAGTGCAAAATGCACTAAGATTACTATATCAGATTAAAAAAAGATTTTGTTAAGTTCAAACGCCGATTAATATAAAGTACTTAGCGGCAAATAATCTATCATATTTTTCCAGGTACATTTGCATAATTTTTTCTCAAAAAGGGCTCTAGCGATTTCGATTAAATTTACAATATGAAAACGACAATTCGATCAAACTAGGGTATATTTTAAATATAATTAGTCTGCCCGAGTCTTCGCGGTAGCCCGGTGGGTATTAAATTGTTAAGTAATGATTCGATTTTATTTTCAAACCAGAGGCTAACGAGGGCGAAAAATTTATCGATCTAGGTTTTATTGTCGGTAAGATTCGCTTATGAGTGTTTTCAAATAAGAAATTCAATATTTATATGTCAATTGTTTTCTGTAAGCTGTATTTTTACTGAGGTGTGCCATTAAAGAGTATTCTATCTATCTATTTATAACATACATTAATTGGTGCGTGTGAAGTCCCCAATCCGCATTGTGCTAACCTGGTTGCCTATGTTGCCACATGCAGTGGGACGTAACGTAAGTAAATACCTATAATATGGTCGTGATGATAATACAATACAATCATTGTTTACATGATATAAAGTCTAATTTCACGGATTTACGAATGAATGCCTGCAAAAAAAATAGCAATATGATAGATTTTTTGTCGCTACTGTATTATTGCTAACCTAAAGCATAATGAATAATCGCCTAAAAAAAAGAAAAATTAATGCCTTAGGACTAATGACTAAAACTATTCACGCTGGCACCAATGACCGTATCACGTCAGTGATAAAAACAAGAAAAAGTAGAAAATTAATTTCCTTTATATACTTAACCTATACAAATGGCCGCTTACACGTTTCCCGGATTACATAGGAACCAAAAATTTCCAAATGCCCGTTGAAATTTACGTTACACAAAATTAATATTGCGGTTGCACTTCACCGACCGACACGTCATTCGCAGGGACGGCGCCGGCGTATAAAGCCGCCGAAAGCTCACATGACCATTTGATCACTGAAACGTTAAGAGGCGGCTAACACAAAATCGTAGTACATTACAAGTAATAAGTATTGTGTATTTATATTACACTAGCTTTTGCCCGCGACTTCGTCTGCGTAGAATTAATATTTTGGGTAGCTTCTTTTTTCATCCAATCTGCTTTTTATTGATTCCCTGTACCAACTTCCTTATATCCTTATTTTAGACAATTCTAACTTCTAACGCCTTAATAAAATGTAAAGGCAATGATTCAATTTAAGCATAATAGTTACATCATTGTCAGGCGATGCATCAATTATCTCACTTTTGGGGTGGGATTGAGATAATTTTCACACTTAAAATTTCTATGTCCAACTGAATCGGCTCAGCGGTTTAAGCGTGAATAGATAACAGACAGACAGACAGACACTTTCGCATTTATAATATTAGTATGGATTATATGTAGGTATTATAATGTGTTTTAACCGATGGCAAATGGCAAGTAAAAATTCACACGGATCTAGATTATATTTGTAAGGGCAGACTAGCTAAAATCTTAAAAATTACTAGGTTAAAACTTAAAGTTGGCTCCATAGAAAAAAACCGGAAAAGTGCGAGTCGGACCCGCCCACAGAGGGTTCCGTACAAATTTAACTTATTTTTATTCTTTACAAATTTATACTTTTCAGATTTTTCCCTGTATTTGTAGTGTAAGACGATATTACTTGCCCAATTTCATAGTTCTAGGTCAACGGGAAGTACCCTATTAATTTTGATTCCCTTGAGTGTCGAAATATACCTACATTTTTTGCGGCATAAACGGCCGTGTCATTTTTTACATTAACTTAGAAGTTTATTTTTTTTACTGCTTCAGGGGACTGTAGACCTGAGTATATCATTTTAATTTCAACTCGATACACAGACAGACGGACGGAGGGACAACAAAGTGATCCTATAAGGGATCCGTTTTTTCCTTTTGAGGTACTACGGAACCCTTAAAAAAATACGAAAACATGTCTGATTGTCATTATATTTCAGTTGTATAT
The DNA here is from genome assembly GCF_947568885.1 of Cydia strobilella. Taxonomy (NCBI): domain Eukaryota; kingdom Metazoa; phylum Arthropoda; class Insecta; order Lepidoptera; family Tortricidae; genus Cydia; species Cydia strobilella. The sequence goes on from NC_086052.1 coordinate 9,698,946, forward strand.
AATAGCTATATAAAATAGCTAGTATTATAACCAGGCATCACGAGATTTTTTAAACAAAAAAAATATTTAACTAAACCCCAGTTGTTCGCATTTTAAATAAATTATGAACCGTACTAACATGTAGGTATGTAGATATTGGAAATTTTTATTTATTTTAATCACATACGAGATGTATGTACCTACTTACAAGATTTTATGAAATTAGGACACTGGAGTAATGTTTGTAAATATTTACGTCATAGCCACGTCATCATACGTACGCATACGTGGTATATTACTCAAAAAGCAGATTTCAGGTCTAGCTTCAACATCGTCACGTAACCTTCACATCCTACTGAGTCATATTTAATATGCGTGGTAGATGCCAAGTACGAATGTTTGCTACATCAGAGACATGCTAGAATATTCAAGAAAAATAAGTAGGTAGAAAAATAAGTATTAAAAAAATCGTAACAATTTCGCTAGATTTTGCAGTTTTTTGTTTCTGTTTATCTGAATCACAAGCAAATGAAATGTCACGACAAATTGCCGACGTGATATGACACATAAGCAACGCGAAGACGTCATTAACATTATGTTAGTCAGTTTATTGGAACGCATGTTTTTGTAAGTATTCCGTCGTGTTCTATTTAAAACCCTCGGAGCTGTTCAGAATTTATTAATGTTGCTTAACTTGTACATATTTACATTAAGTAAATGTACGATACATATAAATACATACATTATCATCTATAAATAATAGACCTTTGTAATTCGTCCATAGTGTGTGACGTTCCTCCGCATGGTTTAATTCCTGCCGCCCACACTAAACGAGTGCTCTGCAAACTCGTCCCTCGCGTGATCGGGCCGCAGGATCGATTCGTTTTCATTAAATGTTATTTTAAATCAACGTCCTGCTCCATGTAGGTTAGTCATTGGAAACTGAAAGTATATAACTGTTTTACCTTATTTGAAATTTGTGGTCACTTTAAATATGTCAAAATAGATATCAACTACTATTTGTCAAAGATTTTTACAATATTTAGTATATATTTTTTTATTGGTTAGGTATAAAATATTATTTATTAGAGGTATTTATTTATTTTATTTAAAATGCTGTGTTGCAAGCAACGGGACAGGGCTAGAAGTAGCAAGGGCTACAGATTTTTTTTCTGACTAATGACATGTTCGGAAGTAACCATTTAACGATAGTCCTTGAGGTAGTCATTTACAATTGTTTATGGAAATTTTGCAGAAGCAACTTTTAGAATTAGTAAGTTTATTTAATTAAAATACACACAGTCATCATACAAGAAACATTATCAAATATTAAAATCTAAAACAAACACGTACATATAAAACTAAACAAAAACACTAAATCTAACTAGAAATTAACTACATACATTATCTATATTATAAACCCCATTGCGACCCCCACCCTGTCCAAACGTGCCAAATATACTTGCAACATTGCCGCGCTGGATGGCAAGCGATATTTGTTGTACTAAGTAGGAGCCTGAACGGGGATCGCAACCTCTATCACGTAAACGCCGCCCCAAGTCTCTTACCAACTTCTTCGCTTCCAAACACCACGGCCCAGCCGTCTCCACCGCGACCGGATCAAAGTCGTACGCCGGTTCCAGATTGGCGTATTTAGAGTGCTTGAGCCTCGCGGCATTTTCAGCGGCCGCGCCTGCTAGCCTACTGACGGGAGCTAGGTGAGTAGGTGCAAATGTATTCACGCAGGTAGCGTCCCACAGTAGGCAGCGGCCTTTGGCCCACGGAACCAGCGTCAAGCCATCCGGGTGCTTGCCGTCTGTACGACTTAAGCCTTGAGGCTCCAGAATGCAAGGCACGTTCGCCGAGACCATGAATGAAAATGAAAAAAATGAAAAATGTTTATTTCTTTTAAAACATACAGGTTATTTTACAATGGTAAAGATCTCCTAGTAGGTATACAATACCTGTGGCAGGAGATCCTGCTCATCCGTTATGTTACGAGTAGTTAACTATATAATAAAAATAAATGAACAAAAAGTACTTATATTAAGTAAGATTAGAAGCTTAAAAATAACAAAAGGAAAATTGCATGATTTTGTGTAAGTACATACTTAAGTGTGTGTGTGTGTGTGTGTGTGTGTGTGTGTGTGTGTGTGTGTGTGTGTGTGTGTGTGCGTGTGCGTGTGCGTGCGGGCGTGCGTGTGTGTGTGGAGTTATATTGAATGAAGGAGTCCTTCTACGTCATTGTAATTTAAGGTTCTTATCCATTCAGATACTACTTTCTTGCACTTATATTGTTGTAAAGCATATATGTTAATTTTTTTATTTATTCTATTATACAAATGTGGTGATAGTTTGCTGAATTGGTACATAGCAAACCGAGATTGACTGCGAGTGACAGGAGCAACGTTATAATTACGCCTTCCGTTTAATGATTGAGTGTTATATGGTAGGGACTTATGTACTTTAAGAGTGGTTAATAAGATAAAAAGTTTTCGCATAGATAGAAGTTCGGAAGTTTTATAAAGTTCGGTTGTTGGGTATAAGTACGGTTTAAAGTACATGACCTTAATCAGGCTCCTTTGACCCCTTTCTACCTCTATGAATTTGGTTTTCGCTGCTCCACCCCAAGCAGTAATGCAGTAGCACATGACTGATTGAGCCAGAGAAGTGTAAAGCTGCTTTAATAACGTTTTAGAAGCGATGTGGCGTAATTGTTTGAATATCCAGATAAGTTTGCGGATTCTATTATTGACATACTCTATGTGTGAATACCATGAGAGGCGTTGGTCTATCATGATGCCGAGATATTTAGTGGATGACACTTTATCAATATGGGAACAGTGGCAAGGCGAGGAGTTGTTTGGTATGCAGGTGTGTATTTTTAGACAGAAATTATTGGATGGTTGACTACTGATATTTTTAGTAAAACACATATAGTTCGTTTTTGCAGTATTCAACGTAAGTAGATTACTCGTGAGCCATTTATTAACACCTAGGAGACCATTTTCAGCATTTTTAAATACATTGCTCCACGACTTTCCGGTAAAAACAATAACTGTGTCGTCCGCATATGAAAAAACTCTGCCATCTGTAATATTCATAGTAGTTAAATCATTGATATAAATTAAATTAAAATGTTACGACGTAATAACTCATTGATCGCATGGTGTCTCGGGAACCGCCCCGCAGACCGGGAGCAGCTCAGGCCGTGGTGCCCATTCGCTTCAACAATCATTCCTGCTTTTAGATATATTAATACATATAGACACATTTAGTACCTACCTGTCTACATCTATTATTCTCATCTTACGACAGATAGTACAAACACACCAAGTTAATTCCAGCTACGTCCTACGCAATGGTAAAGGGCGATCTATTAGACGTCGCCCCGTGGCATTTATGGTTGCGTCTCGGTTGCAAAATAATTGAAAAACTCTTAGAGAATTATGACGTATCAATATAGTCCCAGCTTTTACGCATAGGTTAAGGATGATCTACTCGCATAATATTATAGATGTGTATCGCCAGATAATGTATAACGGCTCATTTTTAAACAGTATATTAGACAGTCTCTCTATGGCTCTATTTCGGTTGCTAATTTATTGAATAATTTTTAAGAAAAAAAACCGACTTCAATGGGTGATGCCGCTGAAAGTTCACTTATTGTTGATGGTGCACTCTTAGATTTCAGACAATGAAATGAAAAAGACCATCTTTTGCCTAATTATGTAGAAAAGGAGGTAAAACCACCCACTTTTCTAGTAGCATTTCGTTTTTGTAAGGGTCGCAGTTCTAACCTAACCTAACCTACTTTTCTGATAGCATTCCGTTTCTGTAAGGGTCATAGCTCTAACCTAACCTACTTTTCTGATAGCAGTTCTGTTCTGTGAGAATCGCAGTTCAAAAATCAAAACCCACCCATCTAACCCACTTTTCTAGTAGCATTTCCAGGTCCGGGTGTGGGTCCGGATCCGAGTCCGAGTCCGTGTCCGGCTGTCCGGGTCCAAGTTTGGGTCAGAGTTCGGTCCGGGTCCGGGTCCGAATTGGGGTCCATGTCCAGACCCGGGTCCGGGTCCGAGTCCAGGTCCATGTCCAGACCCGGGTCCGGGTCCGAGTCCAGGTCCAAGTTTGGGTCTGGGTCCATAAGGAAGAGAACAAATCGCCAAACGTGAACTACGTGTCATTGAAGAGTTCCATTCTGATCATCATCAGCAGTTCCACTTCATCAAATGTCACTTTTTTAAATGTAAATGCTGGATTTGTTGATGAAAATACAAAAATCACTATATGTATGCCTTTCACATTTGAGGAGTTCCCTCGGTTCCTCGTGGGTCTCATCATCAGAACTCGAGCTTGACAAAAATATGTCTTAAAAACTTAAGTTGCTTAACAAACATAAAGAAGAGGACAAATCGCAAAACGTAAACTATGCGTCGTTAAAGAGTTCCATTCTGATCATAATCAGCAGTTCCACTTCATCAAATGTCACTTTTTAAAATGGAAATGCTGGATTTGTTGATAAAAATACAAAAATCACTATATGTATGCCTGAACATTTGTGGAGTTCCCTCGATTCCTCATGGATCCCATCATCAGAACTGCTTTTTGACAAAAACGGGACCAATCTGTATATATATACTTACGATCAAAAAAAGAATTTTCAAAATCGGTCCAGAAATGACAGAGTTATGGAGTAACAAACATTAAAAAAAAAAAAACAACCGAATTGAGAACCTCCTTCTTTGAAATCTTGAAGTCGGTTAAAAATACACTGGAAGACTGATCAACTAGTCTCAAAATATTTTAAACAGACTTATCATTTAGTCTCAGAGCTCCATCCAAGCCAATGTTTTGGAGGATTCATAATCAAATTAATTTTGTATTATTTCTAAGAATTCACAATCCAGCCGCTGGACACTATGGCTGTATTTTCGCTGCCAACGAATACATTGGCATTAGAATAGATCCCCTGATATCACTTTACTTCAGACTTATCAACATAGTTCCAGCTCCGTTCCATGTAAAGGTTAAGGGCGACCCATTGTCCGTCCCCCATAGCATTATGGTTGGTTCTCGGCATAGCTAATGTATTGAAAAACTCTACGCTACGGGCGGCCGTTAATGAATGAGTTTGTACGTTCACCTATTCATAAAGGTTCAGATACAAAGAAGGCAAATATTTTTAATAATAGTTTACTCTTTTTACTTATTTTATTTTGTATGTTTTGTGTAAATAGTTAGATATGGTATATCCCATTTGCCTATTATATTAGACTGATTTTAAGTAACCATAAAAGAGTCAAGATTTTACTCAACATAAGTAGTTTATGAAGCTGTAAAAACGTCGTTGTTGAAATAGTTTCTAATTAATTTAGTAGATAGAAAATGATTAAGAATTTAATAATACAATTTCATCACTCAAGCAAGTTTATTTTCAATATAATAGGTACTTAAAGAGTTTAGTGTTAAAAGTAATTAATTTTGTTGTAGCTCCTTCTTCAATAGATAGGATAGAAAGGACCTAAAAGAGATAGGAATAGACAACACCGTAGCCCAAAACCGGGAATAGTGGAAAAGGCAGACAAGGAGAAGAAGAAGAAGAAGATGAAATTGATTTTATCGTAATTATTTGAAAGAAAAATATATTATGGCTTACCTAACGAGGTAAGTTTTATTTATGAGAACCATTGAGCATTATGCAACAATAGTGAGCTTACGGAAGGCAGGCCCCGGGCTTGGGGATAATGACGACTCGACAGTTAGTGACGACTCGTTACTGTGTCTGAAGGAAATGCTTAGAATATTACATGAATATGAACGTGAACTTCAAAAAACCGTGAAAACTTACCTAAGTATTTTCAGTATGCTATATTTTGAAATCATCAATTTAGAGAGTTATGAGGTAATGCGGAACCGGTACTGTTCCCAGAACATCAGTCAGTCCCGGGACTGACATTTCCGGTACTGGGAAAGAACCTGGATTTCTCGGTAGGTACTTTTCGGTACTGAGTATTTACTGTTGGATTTTTTGCTAAATGAATTATTTTTATGAAACTGAAAATTAAGAATCAATTTTGTGTAGGCAATTCAGTACAAACACAACCTAGAGAAGAACAAAATGATAAAAATCGACACTAGCAAAAAATCACAATTATGTACCATGATAACCTTCTTTCTCTATCATCGTTCTGTCACTATACTAAATTTTAACTAATTAAGCTGGTATGCTAGATTTTATCGTAATTCGACATCGGAAACTACATACTTCAAATTTTGCTTACACTTAAGCAAACAAAACCAAGTACCCACAACACGAGCTTCATTGGGCTTTCTGCGAGACTAGGCCCAATATGTGTTCTATAATGTATTTTTAATAATAATAATTACATGAGATTTGTAATGCAAACGCACGTTTAGTCTATGTAAGCGGGTACGGGTGCAATTACCAAACGCGACGCGCATCAGCGGCTCACTGGTTTCATCACTAGGGACAAGATCCCCGCAATTAGTGCATGTCATAGACTACCTTATGTAGATTTCGCATTTTGAAGCGTAATAGACGTACAGCCTGTACACTAAAACCGTGAGTTTGAGACCCGATGAAGTAGGAGAATGTGCGCTGTGGTTAGGTATCAGGCGCAGGGTCGTAGGGGGCAAGTAGTACGGTACCTACGGCTACGACACTAATGAAAATTAACAATACCAAACATAATTAAACAAACAATGCCAAACAGGAGCAACTCTCAAGTTTGTACTTCTAAGGTCGCATATTACAAGTATTTCATATATATTTCATATATTTCATATTTATTTATTGCAACCATGGTTTTATAGGTATTACAAATTCTTGGTAGTTCCACATGGACCCCGTGGGGGCATAGCAATATTACATGCATACTTAGGATCTAATCTTAAATCTATGTGTATAATATAAAAGTAGGTCAATTTAGTAGTTTCTATACATATAAGCCGAATTGAATCAGATAATTGTCAGTGTATTAAATACAGAAATAAACGGGCAAATAATTATTATTAAGTGATGTCAAATTATATAAGTATTAAAATAATAAGAATGTAAATGTTTTAGAAATAGAATTAATATTAGAGTGCAATATGTCAATAATTTGATTCAATTTAACCTTATCTACAATATTATCCAAATTTAAAATTTAAAATTAGTGTACAAAAATAGTGGTGTTACTAATCAGACGGATCTGTAAAAAAATCTTCTAGAGTGTAGTAGCATTTGTCAATCAAGTAAGTTTTAAGTGTAGTCAAGAACGTTTTGTTACATTGTTCTGCTTTTATAGTGTTATCTATTTTGTTGTATACTTTTATTGCCATGGCGTACGGACTTGAGCTGTATAATTTTAAATTAGAGCCTGTTATTGTTGCCAGGTTATTTTTAAATCGGGATTCATATCGTCGCGGCTGATCTCGGATATAGGTAAACAGGTTTGGGTTTTCCCTAACAAATTTACCCATTTCCAAGATGTATAAAGAGGTCAGCGTAAGAAGTTTATATTCCCTAAAATATTGTAAACAGCTTTCTGGGCAGTAAATATTAGCTAAAATTCTTATGCATTTTTTTTGAAGTATAAATAGGTCTTTCATTTTTTCATTTAGGTACTTATAACAGATTTCAAATATAAGGGGTAAAGCCTTTGAAATCTAGCGGCGCATAGAACTCAACGCTAAATGCGACTCGGTAAATACTGTGCGACCAGCGGCTATATGAAGGGTACACGGAAAGAACATGTCTAGTCACTTTTTTCGGAAAATGAAATTTTCATTTCAAAATGTAAAACTCTTAATGAACTATTAGTTATATCTTTTCCTACCACTGTATAATATATGTAACACAACTTTTTTTTAGTTTAGAAAGACCTGGTCACGGAATTACCAGACATTTTGACATGGTTCCAAATTTTAAAACCGCGATTACACAAAATGTTACTAAAGTGACTAGACATGTTCTTTCCGTGTACCCTTCATATAGTCTATTTACCAAAAATTTAATTATGACGGAAGTCAGAAGACTCGCAGCGACCGTGATCACACATATATACCCATGTTAGTACTATGCCTTATGGGAAACGGTCGAAGAGATAGTTCAGATCCGGAAACCGCTACCAATTTTTAGTATGTTGTTGGGCATGGTACTGGGTCTCCAAAACTGCCGGGAGACAGCGGCGCCGACCATCTACTTCAGCGGAATGACGTCATCAAAATGACTCCCGCCTCGTTGCGAATATTGCATTTTGCACCCAAATTATGCATTGCATATACACGTGTGGGGTATTAAACGAAAGCCAATAAAATATTATATATTTCACTAATACACTATGTACCAAAATATATAATAGTTTAAGAGAAATTTAAAAATAAATAAAAATGATGAAAAAAAAATTTCGATTATTTTGGTTTTTCAACCAAACCAAAAGTCGGACTTAAACAATGTACTACTAATGTGTTTGATATAGCACACGTGTATGTATGACTCATGGTATAGTTATAATTTAGATTTTGGAAATTTCGGCAGCGGTCACATGTATGACGCCATTATTTGTTACTCAGGCAGTATAGAGATTGTCTCCCAGCAGTTTTATGGTCCTTTTTATATTGCTAATAACATACTAGAAGCTTATGGGGATTATCCTGAAAATGATCAATTTCGATTTTTTTAACTTTAATGCATTTGTTCTAGCAAATACCTACATTTTGATGCATAATTTTCACATTTTTGATCTGATTTTGATTATTTTGATATCAGTGTATGGATTGAGACATCAGCTTTAATTTTGTTTGCTTTTGTTTTTTTGCTTTAACGTCCGACTTTTGGTTTGGTTGAAAAACCAAAATAATCGAATTTTTTTTTTCATAATTTTTTTATTTTTATTTTAAAATTCTTTTATTTATTTATTTTATTTATTTTTAAATTTCTCTTAAACTATTGTATATTTTGGTACATAGTGTATTAGTGAAATATATAATATTTTATTGGCTTTCGTTTAATACCCCACAAGTGTATGTGCAATGCATAGTTTGGGTGCAAAATGCAATATTCGCAACGAGGCGGGAGTCATTTTGATGACGTCATTCCGCTGAAGTAGGTGGCCGGCGCCGCTGTCTCCCGGCAGTTTGGGAGACCCAGTACCATGCCCAACAACATACTAAAATTTGGTAGCGGTTTCCGGATCTGAACTATATTCCCATAAGGCACTATGTTGCACAAAAGGGCTACATTTTTTTACATAAATAAATGAATAAATGTTATAGGACATTCTTACAGATTGACTAAGCCCCACGGTAAGCCCAAGGAGGCTTGTGTTATGGGTACTCAGACAACGATAGGTATATTAAATATATAAATACTTAAATACATAGAAAATACCCATGACACAGGAACAAATATCTGTGCTCCTCACACAAATAAATGCCCTTACCGGGATTCGAACTCAGGATCATCGGCTTCGCAGGCAGGGTCACTATACCCATTAGTATAGGTGATTCAATGCATGGTGAAGGTGAGTGTGATATATTTATGCTCTGTCTTGTTGTTCTAATGTGAAGTGATCTGTAGTGGACATGAATGCGAACAGACAATACCTACTAATCATTAATTACATCGATTCTGTGGTCCGCACTACACATGTCAGCTGAAAAACTATAATGATTAATTTGTCTAAGTAAAGTTGAATATAATAAGTTTAAGAGTCGTTTAAGGGCCTCCGGCAAGCTCGGTTCTCCATACAAACATAGTTCCGCTCTCATTTTAAAACGACTAGCTGGATTGCTCTGAAAATTTGTACTTACAATAGGATAAGGTATATCTGATCTATGTATGTAATTAGTTTATTAAGATTAATTATGCAGCTTTAGATACCATAGTTCAAATAATTTTTAAGAAAAAAACCCCGACTTCAATGGGGGATGCCGCTGAAAGTTCACTTAATGTTGATGGTGCACTCTTAGATTCCAGACAATGAAATGAAAAAGACAGCATCTTTTGCCTAATTATGTAGAAAAGGAGGTAAAACCACCTACCTACCTAGTAGCATTTCGTTTTTGTAAGGGTCGCAGTTCTAACCTAACCCACTTTTCTGATAGCATTTCGTTTCTGTAAGGGTCACAGCTCCAACCTAACCTTACCTACTTTTCTGATAGCAGTTCTGTTCTGTGAGAATCGCAGTTCAAAAACACGCACCCACCTAACCCACTTTTCTAGTAGCATTTCCGGGTCCGGGTCTGGGTCCGGATCCGAGTCCGGGTCCGTGTCCGGCTGTCCGGGTCCACGTTTGGGTCAGCGTTCAACGTGAGTCAAACGTGAACTATGTGTCATTGAAGAGTTTCATTCTGATCATCATCAGCAGTTCCACTTCATCAAATGTCACTTTTTTAAATGTAAATGCTGGATTTGTTGATGAAAATACAAAAATCACTATATGTATGCCTTTCACATTTGCGGAGAAATGAAAATGAAATGAAATGAAATTTATTATTCATAACACACAGTTATAGGTCAATACATAATGAGATTATTTTACATTTGGTATACTGGCTACTAACACTTTACGTGACAGCTACGCCGTATAAATATGAACTGTCATTAAAAACCATCATTCGACGAGAGAGGTCGCAATTGCTTTTGCCTATTACTTATTAAGTACAGCCAAAGAATAGATATAACTCCGTAATAGATGGATACAGTCTAAGGAAAAAACGTGCCTCGAAAATCAAGAAAATTTGATTCTCGTTCAGAGGGCGCTACTAGTTTTAGCCTACAGTCGTATAGATGGCGTTGACGGTTTCGTTTGTTATTTAACAATTTTAACGCATACCAGTGAAAGAACATGGGTCAAAATCATGTAAAAATAATTATTGCAAATAAAAAAATCATTTATCCATATTTAAATACATTTTATCGTATTTTTATAAATCTTCATTTTTAGTTTTAAAGTGTGTCGACAGATGGCAGTGAATTTACTGGGGTTACAAAATTTACTATGACAGTACCGCTCTAGTATAAGTTACTCTATGGTACAGCCAAGTACAGCTATCTACGAGATGTAGGTGCCTACATAATCCTGAAAAACTGCGATACGGCTCGTTTTTAGGAGGCATATCACTCGTTTGAAATGACAGAGTTTACTAAGATCTCAATCATTCAGTTTATTAAAATCACAGTTCACTCAATTCAGAAAATTGCGAATTAAAGGTAATTCACACTTTGTCTCATAAAATATCTGGAAATGCAGATTGTAGACCAAAATCTTCCATTATCGTTTGCAACACATGCCTGTAATTCTATTAGCTTTTAGAGGTTGATTAATTAAAAATTTTGCTTGCTCATGTTCGTTATTCAGTCCCCAGCTGCAGTATTTTTGCAGAGTGAATGATAGTAAATGAACCCTCGCTGTATCCTCATCACTCACCGCACAAAAACTGTTGCTGGGATATTCTTCACATCGTTTATCGAGAACAGGCGACTCACACAAACCAGTATAAGTAGACTCTAAGTTGTATCGTATCTCGGCGTAACAGTTACACTGGTTTATATTAATGTTCAACTTATCTGTGCTCTCGGAATACTCGGGCAGCGGTACAAAGTTTTGATAACGCACATCTGGCGCTTGTAACGTCCGTCAGCGGCATTATCGGCACGAGCCTAAACACAAATACCCATTAGTCTAACTATCATCGTTTATTACTGTGATTTGTTTTCATTTATGCTACGGTTTATTTTTGATTAGACTTCGACACGGATGCGTCCTTTTCAACGGTATTTGTTTCATCTCACATATACGATTATAAGTTATATGTTTAAGCGTAGTGTCCATTTAGTTTACCTACATTTGGATTTGTGTACCACTGTACACCTCTATAGCGATAGGTAGAATATTTTTATTAAGTGCCTAGCATCTCTAATTCTATCTCTATCTTCGACCCAGACGAAACGCGTAGGCGTGGATGTCGTAATTCACTGCCACTATATACACAAACAAGTAACAAAAATCGTGGCTAGCACTAGGAAATGTAGTTCTGTTTTGCTACATAACAAATGCTAAAAGACAGGAGATATGTCATATTATTCATGATTGATTTAATGGCACAAAACCCGTCAAACTACTTCGCTAGTATTGGCAGTACTGGCAGTAGTATGGTAAGCCTTAGGCAGAAAGGTTCAAGTAGGTAGTAGATACATCTACGCGTCGCATTGCTAGAATCAATAGCTAAAATAATATGAATTTTAAGAAGGTAACTAATTCCTTCTTGGAATTATGACCAATTTACAAAAATAACAAGTAGGTTAGTAAAAACTGCTTTTAAAAATATTATTGGCTAGATAATTATATTGATAATTATGTTCTAATTGTCGTGTAAATATTTACCACAGAAAATATACCACAATCACCACATTATCTCAGCTCAATGGAAATAATTATGTTGAACTAGTGATTAATTTCCTTCCAGACACGAGGTAAACAAATGGCTTATTATCAATACGCGTTGTAGTTAGGCCACCAAACGAAGGAAAAATGGGGGAAATAATTCGTGTATAAGCGTATTTTGACATAGTTGCAGGGAATGGTGTATTAAATAACATACTAAAAGTACCGGAGGGTGGGGGCGAGGCTAACGGGTGGGGAGGGGTTTAAAGGTCACTATTTATTGTTTTTCGTAAATAACTCGTAAACGGTAGCCTATAGCAAAAAATAGTCTTATACGTAAATAATCTGTATAAAATTTCCTACGAAATAGATATACAGGTTGTCCCAAAAATAGCACGTCAAACGGACACTGGAGGTAGGACACCCTAAAATTATCATCCAAACCAGCTTAACATGACTAGTAAAGGTTGCACGGTTTTCGAATTATTATAACCGATTTAGGTTTTTATTAATTTTGCTCTTTTTTATCACTGACGGTTGAGTGACGGTGCCGGTATTCACTTGAAAGCCCTCAAAGTGAATTTGAGTTAACATTCACGAGGTACCTATGCAGGCTGTTTTTTCATTTAATTTTTACTACTATGGTGTCCTACCTCCAGTGTTAGTTTGACGTGATATTTTAGGGACACCTATATATCTATTGTGTTAGGAAATTTTATACAAATTATTTACGTAAATGACTATTTTTTGCTATGGGCTACCGTTTACGAGTTATTTAACTTATTTGCGAAAAACTAAAAATAACGATCTTATTAGTATAGATTATAAGTAACTTTCCCGCTTTAAAATCTTTTTTAATATGGGTCCTAGCAGAAAGTGTACAAAATCTTTTATGTAGACAATTTTATAGATTTATGTAAAAGAATATTTTTTGCTACGGGCCACCGTTTACGAGTTATTTAAGAAAAAACTATAAAGAGGGACCTTTAAACACTGGTATAAACAATCTTCTTCGGACTCCTGTTCAAAAATAACAGGCAGCTCAGGGCTTATAACTATATCAATAGGTATAAGAAATATCAAACACCTTGTAAGTGTGATACCTACCTACTTGTAAGGAAGACACAACTATGGCCACGCACGATACAGACGTTACGTGACAAAGGTATTACGTGATTTAATCTGGAGATCTCATCGCTTACCATGCAAGGCTTTCGATAAGCAGTCATACCGTTGTGGGTAGCCTGGGTAGGTACTTTTAAAAGGTATAAACTGCAAAATGTACTACGCTATCTGTTAACTCTGCCATTTCATGTGATGTTGAATAAAAATGTTCTATTCTATTCTAAAATGTCCAGTACTGCAAAACCACGGGTAGATTGAATTTCACTAACTTGTACTCGTATTGTAAAATTTACAACGCTACGTATGCACCAAATGGGCCAAGAAGCAAGTAAAATAAACAAAGTGTACCATTAAACTGTTCTAATGCTCGTTTCACGACATTTATCTTAGACTTTAAACGAAAACTTGACATATTAAACTCTGCCAGTCTCAAAATAACAAATTGATGCCCCAGCCGTCAGTCGCCGCCCTAATCTTAGCGGAAACAGGCGCGTCAGAGCTGTCGCCTCTTGGGCATAAATTAAAAGAATGGAATGTTATCAGGAGCGCAGTGAGTGGTCCGAGGGCCACTGCAAGTACATAACCTTATCAATATTCAAATTAATGTAAATATATGTATGGATATGATTTTAGTTTTAAACTGAAGGGAAAATATTCGCATCAGCAAACCTTCCTTCCATCGTACACGAACGATACATAGGTACGTAAACTAAACGTATACGTAGTGGTTCTGTACATACGAGTATATTGTACTTAGTGTCGTAGTGTCTGATGTTATCATAATCCAAGAAATACATATCACATTCACTAATAAATATGGACCCTTTATGATTCGTTTAATTTGTTTAGTAGTATACGCCGTTTTAGATTAGCACAATCGATTAGCGCATGTAATCTAAAATCATAGAATGTACTTAAAAAGGTTTTATCAAATAGGAAAAGTTGAGTTGCATATTGTTAAAAGTATCCTGAACTATCGTAACAATCAATTTACGAACGCACCTCCCGTGGCGCCTCAGTTCAATAGCCGGCCGCGATCGGCTTTACATCGCTATTTATACACAAATTAAATACGTACGTTTTTGGCATGTACTTTCAGACTTAATAGTGGCCCAATAATCAATAGAAATGCATTAACGTAACTCATGTCACATTATTACGATAGTACTTGGCTACTACATGGAATGCGCACTAATAAGACTGCGCATACATTAGCCTATTAATACAGCTTAAATGATATCACAATTTCTAACGTTTTTTTGTATAGAAGCTGTACATACGTATATAAAATAGGTAGGCGGGGGGTAAACGGACTTTTAGTCCTTTAATGTAAAGACATCCGACAGTCCGTTTTTATCTGTTTTACAACAAAAAGCTACATTCATAACTACTTAGTTAGACACCAATGCCTATTATCGTTAACCATCGCTATTTGGCATAAAACAATTAAATATCGTTGCAAGAACTTGTAAAAAATATAAGAACGACAGTTTATTAATAAATGAAAATGCATAAAAGTAGAAATCTGAAAGACTTCGTTTCAATAAAGTGATCGACATTGCATCGTGTGCAGCCGAGCGTTAAGTGCTTGCACCTTTCGTGTCAAAACGCAATCTTGCCCTTACTCATTTATGAGCATTTAAGGTCCTAAAATAAAATTAATAGTAATATTTCACTTCTGAGTACTCGCAATTAGCAGTGTTCATTAATTATTTCCCTTTTTTAATTAAACAAGCCAAGAAATTTAAAGGGGAATAAATTGCAGCCAACATTTTAAAGAATGCCTCGATTTCTATTCATTACAAAATCCTTATGACAAGGCGTTTTTTTATGCTGTTTGACTTATTGAAACAAAATTAGTAACAAGCATTCAGTGATTTATTCCATAGATAACACGTTTATACCTATGTAATGTAGGTACCTACTTATAATTATTGTATTTAACTTTTTCGAAACATTGATAAAACTAAACAAACCGGTTAAATGTTGAAAAGTTTGTAAATATGTATCTGAGTCTACAGACATAATTGTAAGGGGTTTTGTCTGGAACTTCTATTACGACTGCAACATGTAATGTAAGTAAATTTAATAGGGTGTTATTTAATCGATCTGCAAAATATTCCTATTTTGATGAACAAAAATATATATTTGGTCAGCCAAAATGTGTATTTGATCAGCAACTTAAGGTTTTGGATTACAATTTAACCGATCCGCAAAAACTAGTTCTAACCTAACCTACTTTTCTAGTAGCAGTTGGTTTCCGTTAAGGGCGCAGTTCTAATTCTAACCTAACCTAACCCACTTTTCTAGTAGCAGTTTTTTTCTGTAAATGTGACAGTTCTAACCTAACCTAACCCACTTTTCTAGTAGCAGTTGTATTCTGTGAAGGTCACAGTTCTAACCTAACCTAACCCACTTTTCTAGTAGCTAATATCTTCCTTTTTACACCTATAATACTCTCAAAGTACCAAAACGGATTAATATCACCAACAAATACGTTAGAACACCGCAATGTGACTGCTAATAATCATCGAATGAAATGCACGCGCACGATTCCGCTCCGCCTGCAACCCTGCCGATTTTTCAAATCAAACCCAAACCATCTTATTATATCAGATTACCATTTGTTTAATATGCATACGTCTCAATTAAACTGCCAACGAATTTTTAAATTTTATTAAGCAGATGGATATATAATGTTGACCGTTTGTGAATTATTTGCTGAACAAGAGTTGCAGCTCGATTTTTATTTATTGCCGGCAACATATTTGTATACTGCCCAAATGATTTAATGGCATTTTTTTTTTTGCAGATCAGTTTTAAAAATCATTTAATTCCCAATTGAATATAAGTTCTTGGAATAAAAGTATTGTGTTGTGGTATAAAATGAGGTAAATTCAACTGATTTTGCGGTATCGGTATCATGCTAATATACTAGTATTTCATTTCAGCCTCAGGATTTGACATGCTTTGTGATGACCAGGACACAGGCACTTTGCACGATATAATTACCGTGCTTAAGTAGTTCACGCCACAGTTATATGTACGGATTACTTGACAATAAAACTTTAACAGGTGTATTTTTCAAATACTCCTTGATATGAATCCGCCTTAATTTAAAACCATCCGAAAAAAGCACCCTTTGGGCATTGTCAGCATGTCTATCGTGTTAATACCCCTTCATCACTATTATAGTGTAGTGACAACACGATGAATGCTACTAATATATTAACTGTGTGTGTGTGTGACTGTGTTGTGTGTGTGTGACTTCTTAAAAATAGGTTTAGGTCAGTTTCACAAATGTTTCTTGCATATATTTCTATGGTCAATGTCCCTTACGCGAACACGCTTACGCGTGTTGTTCGCCTACGTAGTACGCTGCGTTATGCGAATCAATTACGGTTACGATTGACGGTGACGATGCAATCACAAGTAGCTTGAATAAACCAATTAATAATAGGGATACTTAACATTATTTTTATCTTGCAATCTTCTGGAATGTATTAGCAACTCATACAAATATATGTATCTGTATGTTTCCTAGTTTCTATTTTTTTTCCCATTTCAATCTTGTTCGGTACTTTTATATGTACGCACAAATACTACGTATTTTTCTTTTCTTATTTCTAAATCGGTTAATACTTAATCGAATAACTAGCATAGTCCAAAACGGGACAAGCCTAAAACGGAACGCTATTCAAAGCGCGCAACACCGAAACTCGAGTGTTGCCATACTCTCTCTACACAACGATCAAAAAAAACACGAAAACGCCGTCGCATCGCTCGCTCCGAAGCTTGAGCTCAAAACCCAAAATCAAACCATACCAAGTGTCCAGCACAAATAGAAGATCGTCTGTCGACTCCAGCCTATGAGGTTGCTACATTCATCATCGAAGGAACAGGGGCCCCTGGAGAAAGTCTAACACGTCATCAGGTTAGTCCCAAATTACGGTCTATGCTAGACTATCAACTACATTTCCCCAACATACTTGTGTTTCGAGCCGGATTCCACTATCTGGTATCGATTTATGCGTATTATTTGTGCTGTACAATAGTTATTGCAACTAAATTCCCTTTTCTTTGTTCGTAAGTTAGCGAGAACCTACCTCCGCTTACAATTACAAATATCGAGTTTCCGACAACGTCGTGCAATATTTCTTAAAATTACCGATACGTACAGTTAGATCTCAACGAGATCATTCTAATTATATATAGTTTCATATGGTTTTGAGCACTTTTAGCAAAATTATATTCATTTATAATTTTCGGAACCGGGCGGTAGATATACCTACAGCGGCGCTCGAGTCACTTGCCTAGTACATACTTCTAGGTCTAAATATAGTTTGTCGCAACTCATTTCTTTATTTTGTACAACGTACATTACATTACATTTAGTATTTACGTACTGAAGTGTAAATTTAAGGTTCAGGTATAACATACCAAAACCAAGTTATCGTTTGCTGTCATAATTACAGTATCGAATAAACTGTCGCCCGTATTGCGTACGGCACAGAGTTCAGATTTCTTTAGCTCGGGTTCTACCGACGGGAAATATTATCTTTGTAATTAACATTGCATGTTTAATTGCAACTTACTTTTAATTTGCGACAGATTATATAACTATTTTATTAACTAACTAACATTTTTGCTAGTACCTAGCCATTTTAGAGATCTTAAAAACTTAACATAACGTATACACTATACATACATACATTGTTCAAATATATTCACAAGTTTAGTCATCTCTTATCTCGTGATAATATTATTATTTTCCACAGTAAATTAACTAAAGTTCTTATAAAATGACCGCTATGGAGATTGAACAATTGACATTCGAACGTGATGTAGCAATTAACAATATTCAAAAAATTGTAGACTGTTCTAATAATATAGCAGAGTTTCGAGTTCGAGTTAAGGAATTAGCTTCAATCAAAAAATCATTTTTCCAAGTTCAAGCGAAAATTGAGAAATTATCGGCAAAGAATGAGTCATTCAACCGCGATGATAATTTAGCTGTGAGAAATCAATTCGATTCTTTATACTTTAAGGTCCAAGTTGCCTTGGACACGCTTAAGGAGGAGCGTAAACAAAGCATTACGTCCGTCTGCGGCGGACTTAATGGGGTATCACATGCGAGTTGCTGCGCTCAGCAATCAAATCAATCGCATATTCGCTTACCGCGCTTATCGCTTCAAACATTCACAGGTGTTCTAACTGAATGGAATGCTTTCTACGATTTATTTAAATCACTTGTACATGACAACGTCACCTTAACAAATGTCGAACGCTTCCGGTATTTGTTATTGTTTTTAAAAGATGAACCGTATAATCTTATCAAATCTATTCCTGTTACGGATGCTAATTACGAAAATGCCTTGCAGGTATTAATTTCGCGTTATGAAAATAAACGAATTATTTCAACAAAACATTTTGACAACATTTATGACTGTGAATCAGTTAATGAGAAAAATGTTGAATCAAGTTTACGCAACCTGATGAATTGTTATCACGAGAATATTACTGCTTTGAAATCATTAGGTTTACCAGTTGACGACTGGAGTTTCGTACTTTTAAATATTTTGCTACGCAAAATTACACCTAATATTCGTAGGCGTTTCGAATTATCATTAAAAACTTCATGTGAAATTCCTGACGTGACCGAATTACTCGATTTCCTCGATAAGGAATTAGCGGCATCTGAAGTGATGACCGCGTCCGCGCGTACTTTAGGTACTTCCGCGGGGCCTGCGCAGCGCGCGGCGCCCGCGCTCGCTGCGGCTGGCGGAGCGGCCGGCTCGGCCCGCCCAGCTGCGGTGACGTCATCGCGCCATGCTATGGCGGGAAAACGTGCGATGTCGCTTACTCGCGCGCACTCCGATGTGCAATATAATGCACCGCGCAATAATAACTCTTCGTTTGCGCGTAACTCGCGTACTATGAGCGTCCATGCTACAACTGCGGTGGATTATTTAAATAAATTTAAATGCGCGTATTGTAAGGACAATTCTCATCCTTTATATAAATGTGAGAAGTTTAATGCGCTCGCTCTAAAAGAACGAAAACATTTCGTGGAACAAAATAAACTTTGTACCAATTGTTTATTCATTGGCCACGAACTAAAAGATTGCAAGTCGCGCCATACTTGCCGCGTCTGCACTCAAAGGCACCATTCTTCATTGCATGAAGATGCGCCTACTCCAACCGTCTTACTGACTACGGAGTCTTCTTCTTCCCCTGAGTTGCGCTCAGTAGCGGAAACCTCCTCGCCCACTCCATTACATGGAGCTACGGGGCATCCTTCTAGTAAGAACTGTACGGTCTTACTCACGACTGCGCTTGTAAATTTACGACCCTTGAACCAGGGGCCTTACACGCCGCGGTCCGTTCGCACCCTTGTGGATCAAGGTGCGCAGACCACGCTCATTTCTGAGTCGTGCGTCCAACGTCTCGGCCTGCCGCGGTACTCCGCTCCCACGGGCACCACTCTCACCGGTATTGGTGGCGCAGTCCAGCCACGTGGTTACGTGTTGTGCGAGGTCACACCTCACAACAAACCCGAGCCGAAGCTTCACATCGAAGCTTATATCTTAGCTGACTTGACAAGCTACACTGCTTATATTCCTAAATCAATTGGGAATATTCATAAGTTTCAACACCTTCAAAATCTTGATCTAGCGGACCCAGAACTGCGCTCAACGCGGCCTGTTGAACTGATACTGGGATCTGATTATCTTGATAGCATACTGCTACTGGATAATATCAAGGGTCCACCGGGCACACCCGTGGCCATTAACAGCATTTTTGGTTATCTGATAGGTGGTCCAATTTCATATGAAAGTATGAAACGATTAAGTGTCAACTTGAGTACTTGCCAACTTGACATGAAACTTCAAAGGTTCTGGGAGTTGGAATCCATACCAGAACATCCACATCTTACAAAAGATGAATTACGCTGTGAGTCGATCTTCGTCGATACTCACACACGAGATGCAAATGGGAAATATACAGTTTCCCTACCCTTCAAGGAGAATGCTCCGCCCTTGGGCGAGTCTCGTGCTATAGCTCTCTCACGCTTAACTAAACTAGAGGCACGCCTGTCTCGCGACCCTGCCTTGCGTGAGAACTATAATAAATGTATCCAAGAATACTTAGACTTGGGACATATGGAGCCAGTCACTGACTCAGCGAGTCCTGGCACTCCCCCCTACTATCTACCTCACCACGTCGTGGTGAAGAGTTCCACATCCACTACGATTACTGCGAAGAGTACGAAGTATCGTATTGTGTATGACGCTTCATGCAAGACTACATCAGGTCGTTCTCTTAACGATAATCTTCTCACTGGTCAGAAATTGCAGCAAGACATTTCTGATATTTTACTGAAGTACAGACTTCATAAAATAGTCTTTACGGCAGACCTCAAAATGATGTATCGCTACATCGGTCTTTGTAAAGAACACCGTGACTTCCATCGGATTCTTTGGAGATTCTCTCCCCATGATCCCGTAAAGGAATATCGTATGTGCTCTGTCACATTTGGCGTCGCTTCCGCGCCTTTCTTAGCTTTGCGAACACTTCGTCAATTAGCAATTGATGAAGCTGCTAACTTCCCACTTGCCTCGCAAGTACTCCTTAACGAAGTATTCGTTGATGATGTCGTTACTGGAGTTGATACGGTTGAAGATGCTATCACTCTTCAGCATCAACTAACTTCCATTTGTAAAGCAGGAACCTTCGAACTCCGCAAATGGACCAGTAACAGTTCTGAGTTTTTATCGCATTTAAGCGATGACGCTTCCATTCATGATGACGCTCTCATTTTGTCAGCACTTGACACTGACGCTTCTGTAAAAGTCTTAGGGCTTAAGTGGAACCCTAAATCTGACGTCTTTTCCTATCAAACGGATGGAGTGGCTAACTCACGCAAATGTACGAAACGTATAATGTTGGCAGAAATCGCTAAGATTTACGATCCCCTCGGATTTCTAAGTCCAGTGACCGTATTCGTGAAGCATTTAATCCAACTTTTATGGGTATCAGGCTCAGGTTGGGATGCTGCCCCTCCTCAGGGTATATGTGACTTGTGGTTTCGGTTCATCGACGAACTGCCGCTACTACAAGACATTGCGTTACCTCGTCACGTGCTTTCTAGCACACATCAAGTGTCACTTCATGGCTTTTCAGACGCATCTGAAAAGGCGTACGCCGCCTGCGTCTACATTCGTGTCGTTGACTCGAACGGTGCCATCAGCACCCACCTTCTCATAGGTAAAACAAAAATTGCGCCTTTGAAACGGCTTACTACCCCTCGATTGGAGCTATGCGGTGCTCATCTATTGTCAAAATTGATAAAAAAGGTCCTCACTGCTTACAGCAGTAGATTGTCTTTCGACCAAGTCTACGCTTGGTCCGATTCCACGATAACTCTTGCCTGGTTACGTTCGTCTCCAGACAAGTGGCGGACATACGTATCTAACCGCATCGCGGAGACAACAAGCAACGTGCCTGCCTCTCATTGGAACCACGTTCAATCCGCAGACAACCCCGCAGACCCCGCGTCTCGTGGTGTTCTCCCATCTCAGTTGAACCATCAACTATGGTTCACGGGACCTGCTTGGCTCAGTAAAAATGAGTCTGAGTGGCCCAAGACTAACGTCGTATGCCACACCGACGAAGAACGTCGCAAGCATGTTCTTCTCACACAAACCAATGAACCTAAGAGCTTAGAGTTCATTGAGCGATTCTCATCGCTTCCAAAGATGCTACGCGTCATTTCGTATATGTTACGATTCATAAATAAATGTCGTAAAGCCAATAGTCCTACGACTAAACATGTCACAGTTCCTGAGACAAAACAAGCTCTCAGTCGAATTATATCACTTGTCCAAAGTGAATGCTTTTCTGAAGACATCTCGCGTCTTAAGGACAACGACAGATGTACAAAACGTCTTCAGAAACTGAAACCTTTCTTGGACGATGCCGGACTCCTCAGGGTCGGCGGCAGAATAAATCGGGCCAACGTACCGTATGATGCCAAGCATCAGATTCTGTTACCCAAGAAACACCATTTCACGAATCTTCTCATTGATTTTTATCATAAAACACATTTACATGTGGGACCTCAAACTTTGCAGTTTGCCCTCGCACAGACCTACTGGATCCTGTGTGCTCGCGACGCTGTGCGTATGCGCACACGACGCTGCGTATCTTGTGTTCGTGCACGACCTGTCGCACCACAGCCATCGATGGCTCAGTTACCTACTACTAGGGTTCGATCACTTCGTCCCTTCTTAAATACGTCCGTTGATTTTGCGGGACACTTCTTTCTTAAATCAAGTAAACTTCGTAACGCGAAAGTTTATAAATCATACGTATGCGTGTTCGTTTGCCAATCAACGAAAGCAATCCATTTGGAATTAGTTCCCGATCTCTCAACCGAATCTTTTCTGAACGCATTGCGTAGGTTCATATCCCGACGCGGGTATTGCAAAACAATCCGTTCCGATTGTGGACGGAACTTTGTAGGTTGTGACAGGTACCTTTCCGAACTTTACACGTTTCTGCGAAACGAGTCAAATCAGACTGCTATAAACAACCAGCTGACAAACATGCAAATCACCTGGCAGTTTAATCCTCCGTATGCTTCGCATTTTGCCGGTCTCGTCGAACGAGCCGTAGGTAGTCTGAAACGACACTTACATCGTGTCATAGGTACACTAAAACTGACTCAGGACGAATTTAATACTTTGATCTGTCAAATTGAATCGGTTTGTAATTCAAGACCTCTCTGTCAACTTAGTAATGATCCTACTGATCCATTACCCCTTACTCCTGGACATTTCCTCATCGGGGAACCATTAACGTCTTTACCTGAATTTGACTTGTCTAACGACAACCCAAACCGCCTCGCTAGATGGCAGGTTATTCAACAAGCTGTTCAACATTTTTGGAAACGCTGGAGCGTAGAATATTTACACCAGCTACAACCAAGAGGTAAATGGTTCCACGACAATAATAACACACCCCTTCGGGAGGGTTCTGTAGTTGTGTTGATAGACAACACACTGCCACCACTACAATGGCGTCTCGCGCGCGTGCATCAACTGCATCCCGGCGCCGACGGTATTACCAGAGTCGTAACTGTACGCATCGGTAATACTCTTACCAAGCGACCTGTAGTTAAGGTCTGCCCACTGCCTGTTGAATAGGCATCTCTTAGGTATAGCATTACATGTCTTAGCCCTAAGTTAGCATAGTATTCTGTATGATAGTTCTTAAATAAAATAAGCATTATTTTATGGCCGGCGGCATGTTCGGTACTTTTATATGTACGCACAAATACTACGTATTTTTCTTTTCTTATTTCTAAATCGGTTAATACTTAATCGAATAACTAGCATAGTCCAAAACGGGACAAGCCTAAAACGGAACGCTATTCAAAGCGCGCAACACCGAAACTCGAGTGTTGCCATACTCTCTCTACACAACGATCAAAAAAAACACGAAAACGCCGTCGCATCGCTCGCTCCGAAGCTTGAGCTCAAAACCCAAAATCAAACCATACCAAGTGTCCAGCACAAATAGAAGATCGTCTGTCGACTCCAGCCTATGAGGTTGCTACATTCATCATCGAAGGAACAGGGGCCCCTGGAGAAAGTCTAACACGTCATCAGGTTAGTCCCAAATTACGGTCTATGCTAGACTATCAACTACATTTCCCCAACAAATCTCGTGTTTTTCTGCTTTCTGGTTGTCTTTCCATTCATTAGAAAGAAGAAAGAAAGAAAGAAAGAAAGAAAGAAAGAAAGAAAGAAAGAAAGAAAGAAAGAAAGAAAGAAAGAAAGAAAGAAAGAAAGAAAGAAAGAAAGAAAGAAAGAAAGAAAGAAAGAAAGAAAGAAAGAAAGAAAGAAAGAGAAAGAAAGAAAATAAATTTATTCAGGACGCTTACAGTATTGCTTAAATGTAATACAAATCTTTTGTTAATATAAAACATAAACGCCACTGAAAAGGTCTCCCCTCAGCTTGATGTCAAGTTACCTTTCAGGTATCTTGACGCTGGTCTTCCGTGGAGACCTGTCCAAGCGATCGCGTCAGCACGTAAACTTAACTATATAACATTGGTTAAACTAAATTGAGATCAGAACAGATATTAGAAATAAATATTAGGTATCTATTTCAATTTGACTTATTAAGTATATATAAAGTATGGCTTATTTAATAACATATTTGTATCAGAACAGATATTACAAATAAATATTAGGTACCTATTTCAATTTGACTTATTAAGTATATAATAATGTATGGCTTATTTAATAACATATTTGTAAGACTTAGAATTAAAGTCTCCGCAACATTTCAAACACAAAAACTAATCGATTCTTGATAAATTAACATTTCCATAACTTTCTTTAGCTTAATCAAATTTTTCAAGGCTATATTTGGTGCAGTGATTTAACTCCGTCATTAAAATTAAACTATTGTGAAACATAATTAAAAATATTTAGATCACTACGGGTACATGTCGCCAATAGCGACAAAAAATACTAGTGAGTGTATATAACCGTAGAGATATAAATATTTTGAACTCCGTCGTTGTTTAAAGCTCGTTATCATGAAAACGAATTATAGAATTGACAACTATTGGAGTATCATACGTTCCTCATGCTATAAAGATTTTAATTTAAATAAAAAAATTGAACCACCCGTGACAAAAATTATATACAAAAACGTGTGCCTAAGATTTGGCGTGTTCAAGCTATATTACAATTGAAGAGATATATTGAGAGAGTCTGTGGGAGGAAGTCTGAGTTAACCTCTCCGACGAGTCAAGTGACGTAGTTGCCACCTTCGAGGACCGATTACTTCCACTTCAATTGGCTGTGATTCACATTATTGCTTCCTATTCTGAACTTTTACTTTGTAACCAAGGGTTCCAAAATCAAAAACGATACAACTGCTTCTATTTAGGTTTCAGGAGGGTATGTTCATTTCCGGAAGCTTAAGGACTCGTAAGTATATAGTAATTATACGAACTGTCAAAGTGTGTCTTATTAAAACCGTAAATTGCGACTAGCATACAGATAAATAAAATTTTGACATAAGAAATTTGCTAGACCAAATTTCTTATATCAAAATGTTATATTTTATAAATTTTAAACAAATCTGAAAAATAAAACAGTAAGATTTGATCACTTATCTAAGATAAAAATTCACTTATCACGATTTATTCGAAATGAAATGTAAATTGCAAACAATTTTGACAAATCTTCACTCTTGACAAATCATGTTATTTGATATCGAACGAGAGTAAGGGCCGATTCTCGTTTGTTTGAATTAAAAAAAATCTACGGTTGAGTGACATTTTCCGTAAGGTGAATCGCTTGGTAATATTTTTAAATATCAACCGTATTTATGAATGATCGATAGTTAATATTAACCATAAAGTATCTATAGATAAAAGAGGTATCTAAGTTGTGCTACAGTTATACGTGTAATTGACATTGATTTATAGTTCATTTTTCTTCATGATTACAAACAACTTAATATTTCGGCAATTCAGATAGGTACATACAGAACAAAAGTTACCTCTTCAGTTCTCAAATGTTAAGGATAGGCCTCCCACATACATATAAAGTTTAGACCTGAACCAAACAGACGTGTTTCATTAATATCGTTAGTTCTCTGGAAGTAAACAGACAAAAAAATATCATACCTCAACACATCGGTGTCATCTGTACTTAAACAATTTAAATAGAAATAAGTTATAATGGTTAACAATTACTTATCATACAATTGTTTAAAATGTGCATTATAATATGCTTAATTGCTAATTTGCATTTTCACTTAATCGCTAACTTGTTTATTGGTACGAGTATTTAGTGATCTCATTAAATACCAACAAACTTAGTTTTAGTACGATAATTAGTTCCTTTTCCGAGATGTGCAACAGGTTTATTAAAAACTTTTAAAACAACAACCAGTTAAAGTAGAAACCTGCTAAGAGAACGTCTCATAAATCAACGTTAGCAAGTTTCGGAGGACAGAACGATCCTAATCCAATGATCGTTAACTAAACCGAATAGAAGTAAACTTTAGTGTAATTCGATTCACTGTCCGCTTTCTCCACGTTGAGGTTTGCCATTTCTACATAAAGATCGTCTTGGGTCCAATTCTCTCCATTACGGGTTAATCGTATTCAAAACTCATTACTTACTAAGATTCGGGCTTTTCATAACAGTGTTCTCTCTTTGTCTGACGTTGTATGCTGCGTACATCGTCTTCGGTTAGTTACGATGCAGGCGGGCAGTAATTAGGTACCTTATATGTACGGAAAACTGTAAAAGTGATAATTAATTATATCTCGTAACAAACCTTACTACCTAATACATTCGGCGACCACGCCGCAAACGGGTGGTTAAAACAAATTTGTATTGGCATTTAGTGTTTGTAGTATATATATATATATATATTTTATAAGAAATGTGGTACCAATAGTATTTACCGTTAAGTTGGAAGCTATTGCACGTGGACAGCGGGCAAAGACCTCGTTAAGAATGAACCACACAAGTCAACGCCTCTTACCGCATTGTATCAACAAATTTATTCAACAAAACATGTCAATTTTTAGCATGTTTGTGAGTCCTATTGCTAGGAAGACTTCGTTCTCGTTTCAAATGAAAGATAACCTCGTTGTAGGCACCAATAGTACGAATTATAATAACTCTTAGGTCGTGTGGGGTCATGTCCACAACAAGACGAACAATCCAATATACCTTACTGACATACATAAAACTACAAAGTTATTTATAAATTATATTATTGCCATTAAGTAAGATTTTGATAAATTAAGTTTTGGTTTGTTTATTACTACATATTCTTACACGTCGCGTCAGTAAACTAATCAGATATTGACGTAATTGCCTTTAGAATATCATTTGTCCTTCAGAATGCGCCGAATTTTCCTGGCGCTGTCGAAAACGAATAGCAAATGCCCAGACACTCAGCAAAATGTAAGTGACAAGGGGCTTAGTGCTCTATCAAGGCAAACTGCGCGCAACTAATAAACAAATTGCACTCGTCAAATCCTTGAACAGAACTAACTTAAGTGAACTGAAACACTCCGACGTTTCAGAAAGCTTTAAGTCAAGTATAGCAAACCAGAGTGGGTAATGACACTCCGGTCATGTTTTCCGTCTTAATTGAGGCGAAAACAGGCCGAAGTTGGCTAGCAGTGCTCATTAAGAACAACAAACAAGTGGCTAAGTACTGTGATGTCGCCGAGAGGCAGTCGCGAGCGAACTAATCGGCTTTCGCGCTGGCTGCTACCGAAACTCCGAAAAACCTCGCATTTACATGTTGTTTGCGTCGTTTATGGAAAACACGTGTTTCATATGGAATGACATGCACGAATTGGGGAAAACATGTTTCCGCAATCGAACTCGTTTTTCCGATGTGTTAGAAGCAATCTTGTAATAAGTAGGCAGTATGTACATACAAGGCCGATAATCATATAGGTAATATTTATTGGCTCGTAAAGTTGATCTAAACGTCATTTATTATACAATAAGTCTCAAGTGATAGAGCGGGAGATGCCTGTAAGTAGTATTATATAAGTATTAATAACCGATAATGAGGCTTTCGCGAGTACTGCTCAACAATCGGTATTGGGAATGGACAAATCACTATAGGTCGGCAAGGACTTAACGGATAGCCATCGCCGTAATGGCGTCGTCTAGTGGAGTTTCCCAAGTTATGTCTGTTTTTATTGTATTAAATCTTTTATTTGATGATGATTGGTGTATTACTTTAACAGTATAATTAATATTGTTATGTAAATACTTTTGTACCCAATGTATAAGTATTACTGTCTTCCAATTTGTGCCGCTGTGGCTCTAGCTGTTAAGGTACAATTGTCAACTTAAATAATAAACAACAATAAACAATAAGTTGCACAGTGGTCTCAAATACATCCAAAATGGATAAGGCCATTTTTTGTGACCCGCCCCAATGACGTGTGATGACGCAATTTAATTAAGAAATTAATAGTGCCAATGCTATTATTTTCTTACAATCTAGGTATTTTACTTTTTTCCTTAATAACAAATGTGATAAGACATGTGTTAAAATGTTTTCAGATTTGGGACCACTGTGGTACGATTCGACGTAAAGTTAAACAAGTTCCATCGTTTTGTCTAACTTGAATTGTTTTTATATTCGTATTCGTACCCTAGTTACGTGTAAGTACCTACGTCGGTAACGACCCTCGTAATAATATTGTTTTTTAGGTGAACTCAAAACGTTTTGCACAAGAAAAGCCTACTACTCGGTGAAAGAATTACTAGACGAATTACTAAATATGTCGAAACCATAAATTAATATATATATCTGTTTGTAATTGTTTAATGACATTTTAATCCTTATAAATTAATTTAATAAAAATATGTTTAAATTACATTATGTTCAGCATAGTTCATTATATTTAATCTAATTAACATACAAAGAAACGTATTAATTTGCATATACCTAAATGTATTATTAATTTCATAATCGTTTTGTTCTTCTAATTGTAAATAATTTTTGAATATGACGATGTACAATTACTACAAATAAAATATATTCTATTCTATTCTACACCTTATGTCCTTATTAACTTTTGAAAAATATATAGAATACGAGTATTATCACTACTTATTTCAATGATACTCATACTCATACTCATACTTTATTGGTAATATAAATTACATGTCAAGATTTACATATACAATGATATACGTTCTACGCATTATAAAATAATAGTATCTACAGGAAAGGCGTGTGAATGCGTGTTTTTTTGTTAGTATTCGTGAATTGTGTAAAGTGCGTGGGTTACCGAACAACTGTTATGAAATGGATTCTTTTCAATCCCGAGGCATTTCATAAGGAAAGGTAAGGAGTGATTTATGTGTGTTCCTTTTGTTGAGAACACCTATTGAATGCTCAATATACTTTACAGTTGCGCTTATGTGTAAGTAAAGAAAGCTATAAATTATTATACGGGCTAATATTTCTCTTTAACGGTTTTCAGCACGGAAATCTATCGTTCTTGACGCGTTTTATCTGGTTTTATATGTGTTAAGTCCGAATACCGTCAGCATTTGTGAGCAAATAACGATAAGAATTAGTAGATATCTATATATATAAACGTAAAAGTCCCGACTGACTGACTGACTCACTTAAATCAACGCCCAGCCCAAACCGTTGGACCTAGAGAGTTGAATTTTTCACAATAGGTAGTTTTTATAACGTTAGTATCCACTAAGAAGGGGTTTTTCAAAATTCATCCCCTAAGGGGATGAAATGAGGGTCAAAAGTTTGTATGGGGTTCAAGTTTTATTTTAAGCTATGAATTCGAACCTTGGGTAAAAGATATATTATAAAAACAAGAAAACTAATTTCAGCGTTTTTGAAAATTCATCCCCTAAGTTTGTATGGATATCAAACATTTTATGGAGTGCAGGACTTAAATCTTTGTATAAAGGTATATTATTAGCATAGAAGAAAAGTAATTTCAGCGATTCTAAAAATTCACCCCTTAAAGGGGTTGAAAGTTTGCATAGGGTTCAAATTTAATTTTAAGCTAGAAATTAGAAACTTCGTAAAAAGGTATATCGTTAAAAGAGTAGAAAAGTGATTTTAGCGTTTTTGATAATTCATCCCCCAAGGTGGTGAAAAGGGGGAAAACCGTCCCTACTGATATCTTTTGCTGCATAATGTTCTATGCTCATGTAAAATATATAACCACCAACATACAAATCCACGCGTACGAAGTCGCGGGCAACAGCTAGTAATATAGTAAAAGCAATACTAAGGCGGTCTTCACATTACATGCGAATTCACAAGCCTCTCCGTTGTGTGAGTGCATGGGGCATCGCTAATCACTATACACATTACACACACATATTTTGTGCAGCTACGCTCATACACTGGAGAGACGTTCCGGAGAGCGCATTCACATCAGTGTAATAATAACCATGTAATACATAAGGTATAATTTAAAACAGCAACTATACAAAAGTAAAATTCCATACCGTTATATTAATTTCCATGTGTGTCTGTCCTTTAAAGTAGAAAAAAAAAACTTAGAAACCGTAAACCGTAG
The DNA here is from genome assembly GCF_947568885.1 of Cydia strobilella. Lineage (NCBI taxonomy): Eukaryota > Metazoa > Arthropoda > Insecta > Lepidoptera > Tortricidae > Cydia > Cydia strobilella. The sequence goes on from NC_086052.1 coordinate 9,729,582, forward strand.
TTAAACAACATCACTTTATTTCCGTGGACTGGTCACAATTAGACTTTCCTCGTAAACAGTAAAATAAAACCAGTAAGTGCGCAACAAAACCCAATCTCATTACACCTAATAATACCATTGACGACTTCACAGATAGTAATTGTAAGCTGCAAACACACTAGCTTGTGCCAACCGTCGTTTAATACATGGGGCATTATGTTCCAATCGCCAATAGCGCGGGCAGACTAGTCGAACTATCGGGAAAACCAGTACCAAGCGTTTTCTGGATGAACATTAGTTTTAAGAATTTAGAGGTTACAGTTTGACATGCCCAAATGTTCGACTAGTCTCCGCTCTAAAGCAGGAATACACTACAAGGTGTAGACCCTTCCGAGCGGGTTCACTCGAGCGCTCACCTTGCGTGTACGGGCAGGAAAGAGGCAAATGATTTAACACAATCATCTAATACAAAAGGGCACCACGAACATACGAAACCCCTTACACACCTAGCACCTTTTGTTGCTGTAGTTAGGACAGCAATAAGTAATAAAATGCGTTTAAACGGAGAATAAGCTACCAACATAAAGGAGATTAGTATTTTTATTTTGCTTGCCGTTACGCAGAGTGGAATGTGTGTACCAGTGTACCTGCCTACTTAACTTTAAATGGATTGTCTGGTGCGTCGAAATTTTCGTTCACCTTAAATTGCAATTGTAAAGTAAACGTTTAAACCCTGCGAGACTTTGCTTATTATTGCTCATTAGCTTTTGTTCGTGTATAGTGTATATTGAAAAATGTGCAAACATTGAAGGACTCCCCCTGTCAAATTAAGTCGGTGCAAAATAAAATTAACAGAATCTATATAAGCACATTTCTGTAGCTCAAACACATTTGCCCCATAACGGCAAGATAATGAATATTATTTTGGGCCTTTCATGTTAAAGATAAAGATTCTTTATTTGCAAGAATACTTAATTCTAAAATACAGATGTTGTTTTGTTAAAATATGGTGTACAGTATTCAGTCGCATAACGACATGCAAATTTTCAAAAAAAAAATGGTATCTAATAGTATAATTAATAGATTAAAATTCCAATATTAAAATTCATAATAAGTAATTGATTGATTAATTAATAATAAGAACACTTAAATAAATACATTTTTCAACCATTAATTCTTATGTACTACTGCAAATTACATTCCAAATATTCCTTAACGCTATAGAAACAGTGCTCTAACAGAAAACTAGTTAGTTTTTTCTTGTATTCCATAGCGTTTAGTTGTTTTATACTGTTGGGCAAATTGTTGTATAGAACTATGCACATATTGTACGCATTCCTCTTATATATATCCAAGTTGCACCGGGGTTGATAAAGTAGATTTTGGTATTGAGTTCTCTGGCTTGAGAAGAATTCAGATCTCATTTTAAACAAATCTGGACGGTTTTTTATAAGTAAACATGCTTTTTTAATATACATGCATGGCAGCGGTAATATTTTTAATTTCTGAAATAGTGGTCGGCAGCTATCAGTTACCCAGGCTCTCATTATTGCACGGACACATTTTTTCTGCAATAGAAATGCTCTTTCGACATCTACCGAATTTCCACTGCTAGGCAAAGGCATTCCCTATTTTTAGTAAAAATATAGGTATACATATATTTAAAAATGTATAGTTTTAGGTACATATATATACATACATCTCTCATCTAGATAGTAGTAGATACATTTTGATGCCTAGTAGTCGAGTACCTATATATTTTAAAAACCAATAAAGTACATTTCCAGACAATCGGCACTCGCCAAGTCGCCATGGCTCAGAATTAAGTGTTGGATATCTAAGTGCCGCCTGTCTGGAGGCAACCGACCAATTATTATATAAGGAAAGGTTTATGATAATACTAAATCATGTACATACCTGTGGCCAACCTCAGCAACAAGTAAGGTACTCAACAATAACACAAACTTAAACCCTAATCGAAACTTATCTGAACCTGAAATTATACCTATGAAGACAGTTAAATTATAACAACACCGAAATAATCAAATACATAGAAGCCGTCAAAGCGTTTAATAATATATTATTCTAAATCTCACAAACTCCAGAAATTGATCATATTCATATTTATATTCGAATTATAATACCTTCAAACGTATATCGTCACAGATCTGTAATAATCCCGACATTATAAATTACGTGTCCTTTGAAACTTAGGATACCTTTCAAGTGTGTGGAGGCGTAAAGTTTAATCGTCTCGTCGAAACGTTTCCATCTGCCTAACTCCTATACGGTCACTTTAAACTAACAAATTTATTGCCTAACGTTGAACATCAACAAAACATTTATTTTGTATACCTTAGTAGTTCCAATATTGTTATTACTAGAATGTATCATGTTGAGTAACATTTTTCTTATTAACCTGTTAGATGAGCGAAAAGTAAGATATAAACAAATAATCTGTACAGATTTTATTGCCCAGTAAAGTTCGACGGTAGACGGCAGATTGTAAGACTTCTCCGTAGCGCGTAGGCTGCACGCTACGCCGCCGTAGGTGCCACCATATGTTCCGACCACGCGGCCACCGATCGATACGATATGCACTTACCGTGGTCATCTTGAAGTTCAACTTTCGCTGCAACGCAGTCTCGAGGTGTAGAGCCATTGAAATCTCTTTCACGAACGGTTCACCGGATACCGAGCAAGCACTTATAACATAGTTCGATAAGCGCGCGTTAAGTAATAACTTAGCGTAAGCCGTATATTAACTTGGAAGCGTGGTAGATCGCGTGTTCACGCAGCCATTTTAGCGGCCTGTCAAAACATTCCAGTTTCCACCGCGCCGCGGCGCCACGGGCGCAATCGTTACGTCTGCGCGAAAATAGCACGCGGGTCGAGGAAGGCGGGCGGCGGGCGAGGGTACGCGCCACCAAAATACTGCCACCGGCTTCACACACTTTTCCGCCACCAATTGATTTATCACTAAACTTGCAATGCGATTAAAGTTATACTTCTAAGTACAACTTTATAGGACTGTTACAGTTAAAGTTTTTGTAATTGCTTGTCTAGTAGGGGCTAGAAAACATACGGTTTATAAACTTCTTAGGAAATAACTTAGTTAAATATTCAAGTTTGGAAGCAATTTTCTCGGTACAAAAGCGAGCCATTAGGAGCATCTCGCCAGTCGTCCGCCGCAGTGCGCGACAAGCAGCAACACAATAGAAGCACTCGTATAGGACGCAGCAATATTTTTTGATTAGCACAAAATATATTACAGGACAGACATCAAAAACGAATTACTCGCACTGTGACATTATTCGAGTGACGAGCCGACTCTCCACAATAAAGGGCCGTCGCATAAAGTGCCTGAATTAATAGCTACACATTTTATAGCTCAAAATACGGGTAACCTACAATCGAATGATGTCTTTAAAAACAGAGCAGAATTTTGCAAGGATTCCGAGGCATTGAAGTCCCATTTTCTATGTTACATATAAATTGAATACGTGCAGAAAATTTTAAAAAATAAAGAAAACCCGACAACGTAACAGAATAGCTCAGTGACAATGGTTGCCAACCAACTTTAAATCGTCACAGATACTGAATAATGGTCATTCAAATTAAAAATTATTAAAAACCCCAGATTATTTTTAAAGTCCTATAAAATAATACCCTAATCGACATAGTACGCCGATGTTTTTTTTTTGGCGTATGATTGTACAATGTACAAGCTTTGCTTAAGTAGTTTAGTTTATTATTATTTATTTATTCTCGCCATATAGTGCGTTCCATGTTCCTATTAGGCAAGGGTTTCGCATGATGACGACCGATTCAGCCTTGCGTCTGAACCTGCCGGACTCAGACCGCCACGGGATATTACGTCGTGGAAGCCCGTTGTCAAGGACCATACTATTTTCATTGACTGACATCATACTCTTTTTTATGGGAATTTAGTACGGTGGTTTCCCATTGCCTTCCGTACCACAGTACAGTGGCCGGTCTCCCGCCCACTGGTGTCCGGTCAGAAGCCCATCCAGATTCCATATCTTCGGCCTTCTGCCAGTACTAGAGCTGCTGTTGTCCGGCTCTAGGGGAATGCCTATTTGATGGCGGCATTGACTCGCCATGTCACACGGTTGTCTTAGGATCTTTGTGGTATTTTATTTTAAATAGACGAGGCAGAATGATAGGTCACTTGATAAGACACGACACTTTCTTTAACACTATATTAGAAGGCAAGATAGAAGCGAGAAGAGGCCGCGGAAAACCACGAGCAAGCTACACACAACAACTGAAAGCGAAAGCAAATGTCGTGTCTTACAGGGACCTAAAGAACCTGGCCGAGGACCGAGAAAACTGGCGCATACTCCACCGACAAGAGCCATGCTCTTAAATTATGAATGAATATAGTGCGGCTCCTTAGATTTAGTATGGAGGTATGGTCCCATCCGGCAGAAAGCACAAAACTTGGCATGCATAATTATAGCTTTTAGGTTTATAAGAATAAATAAAAGTAGACACACGCCGAGAAGATGTTGTTCTTCCCCCACCCACTTCTATATCCCCATTTTTAGTTTTTACAAATTTTCATGAAAACTGAAAATATCTCTACAATATTGTATTTGGAAGTATAATATTGTTAAGACTTATAGTTTTCAAAAGATGCTTAAATAATTTCTCCTTTTAATATTTGCGTCCGACTACTAGTGGGGCATGCAATGGAGGAGGAGGAATGGATGAAGCAAGTAAGTACGCGAATATTGATTGACGCAAGTATCATCAAAATCGGCCAACGCGTTTGTCTGTGCAAGAAAGAACAAACCGCTACCGAGTATAAATAAATTGTAAGTATAATTAGTTTTTTAGAAACTTACTATATTAAGTCAGTGACATTACCTGCTCACCTACTTTCGACGTCAAATTTCGTCATTTGGTTAGTTGAAAGGGATTTCCTTAATGTTCATTCGTAAAACTTTGAGCACCCTTTTTTGCTAGTTTATTTTTGAAAACAATGTAGACGATAATATAACAAAATAAATGAACATAGAGACCGACTTCTTTGGGACCATTTCTAGGGAAAAAATCGAGGTTTCGAAAAAAATATCGTAAGATGTGATAAAAATATCTAGACACGCGGCAGTGTATCCAGCCAAGTTTAAAGAAAAAGGAACTGGCGTGGCGACGCAGCAATCGTGCCTATATTACACGAACCATTTCGAGCTACTTTTGACCTACACACATGAAATTTAGCACATTTATTGTAATCTCTTAGCTTGTCTAAACTACAAAATTTATTGATAAATTAACGTTTGATCAGAAACCTATCGAAAACACAACCCGCTTCCAGATGACCTAGAAACTTGAAATTTGTCTATATGTATACACAAATTTCATACATATGTTTTTATATTTTTTACCTTTATATAGAGGAAAAAACCGGCCAAGTGCGAGTCGCACTCGCGCACGAAGGGTTCCGTACCATTACGCTCAAAAACGGCAAAAAAACACGTTTGTTGTATGGTAGCCCCACTTAAATATTTATTTTATTCTGTTTTTAGTATTTGTTGTTATAGCGGCAACAGAAATACATCTTCTGTAAAAATTTCAGCTGTCCAGCTATCACGGTTCATGAGATACAGCCTGGTGATAGACGGACAGGCAGACAGACAGATAGCGGAGTCTTAGTAATAGGGTCCCGTTTTTACCCTTTGGGTGGGTACGGAACCCTACAAATGGGTAATCAAAGAATTGATTTAGCCGCGTCGCGCCTCTTCGCTTCGCGTTCGCGCGTCGCTCGCCTACGTAAGACGCTACATTTATGTTTTTGTTGGGATTAAATTAGTTACTAGTGCCTGCATGCCTATTGGCGTAAAACTCAAATTTTGTACACGTTTAACTGTATATTTTTTAAATAAAAATACATCTAAATAAATATATTGTATCGAATTGAGAACGTCCACATTCCTTGGAAGTCGGTCAAACAATGACAGAAAAGGCCTATCAAATTGTGCTATCGCCACGCACCGCCGCATATGTAGCAAACATGCTTACAACAAATAAATAAAGGTGACTGTCCATTTTCAACCGCAGCTGCGTTACTGCTCCGACACTACTGCAGCGGCCTGAACGCGTCGGTGTTATTGTCAATTTCCATAGTAAAATGAATGACGATATCGACTGCACGTAATATGGTGATTTTAACGTTTTCCCGACCGCAGCTGCACTACTGCTCCGACACGTCGGTGTTATTGTCAATTTCCATAGTAAAATGAATGACAAGACCGACTGCACGTAGCATGGCCATTTTTGCGTATTTGGTGTATTATTGCAACTGCGGCTACAGACCGCACGTCAAATCTGTCACCTGCACTGAATTGTCTTTGATCACAGATATTAGTAGTTTTAAGCAAAGAGGATATAACCACTACGTTCTAAGGAGTTATTACACCCACGGATAAACAACCCCGATGGTACCGTCGCCATATATCGCAGATATATCGGGGCGGCCAAGGAGCTCACAAATATCTGAACACGCCTTTATTGTCAAGGCGCTAGAGTGCATGTTCAGATATATTTAGCACCTCGGTCGCTCCGACATATCTGATGGCGACTGTAGTACTACTGTAAACTTTTTTGCTAATCTATATTGAGCCATACGAGTATCACAGAGCCAGTTAGGAAACTAGAATGATAGGTCCGAAAAAGAGAGTGTCAAATTCGGAAGTTAACTATAGTCTGGCAAACCCTTCGAGCAACACCGGCTTCCGACACGTCGGAAGGGAGGAGCCCAAGCGATATCTTACCGTACAAATCGTTCTGCCATTTTTTGCGGGGGAAAACGTGCACACAGTCGCACTTCTCACTCACTACTTGCAAAATCCAATCTCTAATTAGGATTGTTATTTTTTTTTAAATGTTCTATTTCGAAAACCATTTCGAGATATTAGGTTTTTAAACAGTTTCCGACATTTGCTGCGTTATAATAATCGAGGATTGAAGATATTTCAACAAATATACTGATGACCTTAGTTTGACCTTCGCGCGAGGCTGAATATAATAATGTCATCGTATAGTAAAAGTTATCGAACCATAGTAAATAAATCCGTCACTCACGTAATTGTCAAAGATGTCATTGTCATCAATTGTCATAATATAAAAATTCAGTTAAACCGCTAGTTTCTTACGATTTGATTTATAATTTTTAATACCTAAACAGTAGATTTTGATTGCTTAATATATCAAAAACCATGTTTCCACTTGTGGGAATGATTTACAAAAAATATAGTCCGCGAAGACCTACGTGAAAGACAGTGTTGTCATGAAAATGTGGAATGGAATACTTCAAGTGTTACACACAATATTGCTGTGAGGATCACGTCGATGTAAGTATAAAATTAATATTATTTTACTACGAATATTTAAAAGTCCATTTTGGTGGTCGGGTCACTATTACCTATTTATTTTCTGTGATGATGTGGCCAGAATATCTAAAGACAAACCGTTTAACACAGCTTGTCCGCTACTAGCTCCGTTTTACTGATTTGAAGTTAAATTCAACAAACAGACATACATATATGTAACTTATAACCATCTTGCAAGCAATAAATCATATACATACAAAAATACATAGTTATATTCAAAATACAACATGAAACTGAAAAGATAATTTCTAATTTCCAGGTACCTACAAGTTGCAGTTCAAGGCTCAAGCTGCTGATATCACGGTCATGGCGGACAAAACTAAAGTTAATAAAGAGTTGTGAAAAATAAAACATGTCTTATTTTTTACTTTTTTATTAATTTACGAAAAACCTGTTTCCCAAAAAAGTGTATACATTATATGTTCAACATGTTCTGCACGTAAGGTTGACATTGAGGGCTTTGTTTAGTAGCATTCAGTTGAAGTTGATTTAGGTTCTACTCTTGTTGATCCAGAAAATAATTGTATAGTTTATTATTAAATCTATGCCCACGCCCAGGCACTATTCTTGCTATAACTTTACATTCTCCGCCTTCTCTAGAAATTTGTACATTATATACATCCAATAAAACTAAGGTATATAACTTAAGGCAGATTTGTGGAATCAGCTTTCACAAATTTAGCGTATTTTGAGATTATTGATTTAGGGATTCAAATAATACGACGATATTATTTATAGATTCATTAAATAAACTGTTCTTTTATTTTTTCGTAGTTTTGCGAGGATAGCTATAAGCTCGACAGGGCACGAGCGATAGAGAGGCAAATAGAATACCGAATATCCGGCAAAGTGGCCAAATACCGAATAGTTGCCGAATATTCCTGGCAACTGTAATTGTATTGTAATATATCATATTATATAATGTCGTTTATGGTGACAATTTCTCATTTTGTCATTGCAAAGCCATTCCTGAGCTAAATAAAAGAAGCAATCATTTATTTTTATTACAAGGGGCAAAGATGTTATTTAATACCTCATGGTAACATATTGATATCCAAACATACGAAACGATACAAAATTGAACCACGAGAGAAGCGAATGGTTTAAAATTTAGAATATTGACAGTTGCGGAGGTCTCAAGGCATGAGGGTTAAACAAACTGTGTTACAGTGCAACACGTAATTCTTCACACCAACACGAGGAAACCATTTATTATTCAAATTAATTTATTAAAAGTTCTTTCTATCGGCCAAGGCGAGGGAAATATCTTTCTTCATAAAGGATTTCTTGTCTCGCCCGTCAAGTTTTATATGGATGGTGCGGTCATATCATAGAGTGCCGTCGCCCATTCACACCTGCAACTGGACAATATGAAGTGTAAATTATAAATTATTTTATTCATCATACTTCACTGTTTGGTACCTAAGGAAAGTAAAATTGGCTTAATATGGTACTTAGAAAGATAAATCTGTAATATTTTGCTAACACCGAACGACTGCCTGCCCACCATTGGATAATTTTATTCTTACGTGTCGCATCATCATCTCCAGTAACCCACGAATCACTTTGCAGAAATCAATAAAAGGCCTGCTAAAAGAGCCTACCTGGCATGGTTTTGAGGGGACGTTTATTACAGACTTCTAAATCCAGCCGCACTTTTCTGACGGCCGAGTACCTATACGTGATGCAGGTGGATCAAGTGCGCACTCCCCCCGTATATATCACGAACTCCATGAGTCCCGTTTCCGTCGGATTGCTGTGTGCGGTGGTCACGCATTTAGGCAAGAGGATGGGGAAGAAAATTTCACATTGTGAACTTACCTTAATGTTAAGAATAATTTTTCCTCTGCATTAATTTTATTTGAGTAATTTGATTGTATTTCGTCAATTATTAAGTCTCATTCAATGTTGAATTATCTGAATAAAGGATCACCATTAAACATCAGATTTTTTATTAATATTGCGTAGCTGCCTTCGTCGGACTCTGACTATTGTAGAAAGGCAAACTGGTCTTCTTTTTCATGTAGCATGTAGCATTATCGTCACTCGCTTCTTCACGTAAAAATACAAAAGTAAATTAGTATTTTATTTGTACGTCTGACATTATATGACTTGACATTGACAAGCCATCAACGAACGCTGTCGCGACTGCACGCCGCAACAGCCGCAGTCGTGCTGCTACAGTAATGCGGCACCGCGTAACGTCGCAACTGCAGTGCAGCGGCAGTTACAAACGGACAGTCACCTTAAACTTTCATTGCGTCGCATATAAATTTCAATGGGCAACAGCTAGTTATATTTATTTGCGTGAAGCATTGCGTCTATTGCAATTGGAACTAATAAATCTCGTTCGTGGACGTGCATGCAATGTAACAAGCGGGTAATTTAGCAACACATTATTATTCCCCTCCGCTAACTTAGACCGTAGGTGTGTTGTGACTGTTGTGAGGTTTACTGCCTAAATATGCTGATGGTTAAACCTGGTAAAACAATGGTTTTGGTCGTATCATAGTAAAAAATATGCGTATTTACAATTAGTTCCGCAGGATTAGAAGCGCGCTTAAAAAACTGACAGTCATTGTCAAAGGCATCTTTTTTTTAAACTAACTAACTTGCTGTACCAAGGTTTTTACTAATATTACTTTTTTCAAGCATTTTAATTAGTACTGCATATGTTTTTGCTCAAAACTTAAATTAATCCATCAAAAATGGGCGAAGTTACCTAGTTTGCAACTTGTTTATTAATATACCTACTCACTCCAGTGCAGATTAACGTTAGACAGAAAGAAAAATGCATGGTTCTTTAGAGTGCAATTTACAAGTTTTTGTATGTCTTAATAATAAATAAGTAACATTTCGTAATTATATGCTCCAAACCATGCTAGGTTTAGAATCTCTGTTTTTTTAATCTTCTGGAATGAAGAAAACATATTGTAAAGGTAATTAATTACCTTAATTAAGTCAGCTTTAATTCCAAATTTCAGGGCGTTTAATAAAAATATTTTAAAATAAATAAATATTATGGGACATCTTACACAGGTCAACCTAGCCCCAAACTAAGCAAAGCGTGTACTATGGGTGCTAGGCGACGATATACATACTTATACTTGTATACCTACATAGAAAACACCCATGACTCATGAACAAATCTGTGCTCATCACACAAAAAAAAGGCCCTTACCGGGATTCGAACCCAGGACTATCGGCTTCACAGGCAGGGTACCCACCAGGCCAAACCGGTTGTCAATTATTTAATGTTGTACTTACAGAATAATTTTACTTTGTAAACTTTAAGAGAAAGTACGAACTCCCACGCACGAGCCCTTGGCGATTTGGTATTACGGTCTTTATAAGAATCACGGCATTACTTTATATTAATCTGTAAAATTTACCAAGAAATAGGAATGTGAACTATTTTGTTAAAGAGTAAGTAACTTTTTTCTTTAAATGCGGTGGCCGAGTGGATCTGACGTCCGACTTTTAATCCGGAGGTCGCGGGTTCAAATCCTGGATTCCTGGCTCGTACCAATGAGTATATCGAAACTTATGTACGGAATATGATTTGATATTTACCACTAGCTTTTCGGTGAAGGAAAGCATCGTGAGGAAACCTGCATACATCCGCAAAGAAATTCAAAGGTGTATGTGAAGTCCCCAACCCGCATTGGGCCAGCGTGGGGACTATAGCCCAAACCCTCTCGCGCACGACAGGAGGCCTGTGCCCAGCAGTGGGACGTATATAGACTGAATTATTTTTACATACTAAAGTATATTTAATAATACATTTTTAATTTCGTATTACAAATGTGCCGTCGGAAACTTTCCAAAACTGCAAATTTCAACAAGTAAAAATTCTACAAACTTCTCATATTTGTGTATGGGGACCGAAATTTTCTATTTACAAAATGAAAGTTTCCTTTATTTCCTGTAAAATTTTCCTAAAATTTCCGAGAACTTTTTGGAAGCTTTCCGCCACTTGCACATCTGTAATTACAAAATATTACCTAGATAATATAAATCTACATATAAGCATTATTCCAGATGTAATTGATCGACAACTGCTTAATTTAATAAATAAACAAAAACCTTTTATTTCCCCTATGGAATTCTTACCAACAAATGTAAAATTTATATATATATGTCATCACTGATTCGTTAAGGCAAAATTTAAGTAGATAAAGGTACGTTTAATTTTGTGCAGTTTACCTCACTAATCTGTAGCCACTTAGGAGAATCATCTAATTAAGGCGTTATGTCCGTTATGTCCATAAATTGCACAAGTAAACCCACAACAGAGTCCCCCCCCCCCCCCCCCCGAATTGATATAGACCAATTATTTTAAAATCTATTTGGGAAGACTTATACTACCTAACCTGGTTGCCTGATAGGTACCTACCTGTTACCTAGAATTGCAATAAGCCTAGTGCGAAAGTAACTCTGTCTGTCTGTCTGTTTACCTCTTTACGCTTTTATTAATTACCGTATAACGTTTAGATTTAGGCTCCTATACAAGTAATATGATTTTTAAACATAACTAATTTAACCTGTTGGTCAATTTTGTGCATCGAGTTGATTAAACTTTAGCTGAATGGTAAAATCCAAAGGGATGTTTTTTCTAGATTTAAATACTGAAGCTGTTTTTGGCGCTACTTGTTACTATTAAAGTGTGAAGTTGTCACGCAATGCCATATCCACTTTGAAAAAATGCCTAGTTGTGTCTTTTCATGGGGTTTAAAAACATACTTTGAGATTTTATTTATTTCTTGATATAAATAAGGTTTGTTGCCACTACAAATGCGTACGGTTACGGTTGCCTGATTATGTTAGACATTTCACGTTACGTTATGTTATTATTACGTTACTTTGTTATGAAGGTGCTTTATTCTCGCGTTTCTCACAAATTCCAATTAATAGTTATTCCGAGAGAAATATTATGCGCGAGATAAACACGGAAGCTAATTTTGCTTAAGTTTAAAGCTATATAATTAAGCAGTTTTCCGCTCGGAAACGGGGCCCCAGGGTTTTCTATTTCAACACCTACAAGTACACCACTAAAAGCTTCTAAAATTTCACTACTTATTTAACTTGATATATGTTCTTGCCGTTAAGTTAAAGAGTAAAAACGATTTTGTGACTTTATGGAGAAGCAGGTTGTTTTCGCCCACATTAGCAACATTTTTCGAAATGAGTACTTATGAGTACATCTTAACATGAGATAACGGTTTTTTTTTATAAATTCACACAAATGTTTCTCATAAATCAGCAGGACATAGGCTAGAAAAAATTTATTATTTTTAATTTACTATAAACGTGCGTGGGGGTAAAAACGCGGCAATTTTAAAATAACAAATATCTGCTAAATTAAAAGCACTTTCTGTTGTAGCAACAGTAAGCAAGATACCTTGAGAAGCCTTGTAGTAGCGTAAGTGATGTCAAAGTGTGATGTGCTTCTAGTTTAGTGTAACAGATATGTGATTTTCAAAATTATCTTGTTTCCGAAGCTACCCCAGTGCACTTAATGTTTTTTTTATAATTGTTTTATAAATTATTCTGTTCCTTTTGGTGTTAACCGTATGAGATCTTTCCGATCATACTGAAAATGGTCAATTTTAAAACTGGATACAAATTCCCTTAAAAATTTTACTCAATAAAAGCGTGTGAAGTTTTCTATTATCTGCTGTAATTTGCATTTGCACCTGATTATAATAAGCTGGGCACAAAGCTATGTAAATGGCTCTACACGAACAATGGGCTTTAATCCTGAACAAACACAGGATAATGCTTCAACACCAAGCGTTATACCTACATATTCTCTAACACGCTATTGTTATAATGAATTAACATTATTCTGAATCATAATCATTAACTATTCCTTTTAAAACAGTAGCTTTGAAATATTTGAAAATGTATCCTTATAAATTGTAATTTATTGCTGTATAAACCGACCTAAACATTTTGGTCCTTACGTCCAAATAAATATAGGACATCCAAGACTCAGGAAACATACAATTTTGATCATCACACAGATGAATGCAAGGATTTGAAACCAGGACCATTACTTTTCACGCTGAATCGAATTCCAAGTACAATGCCTGCAAAACGGTTACATCTTAAAATATATAATTTTTTGAGATTAGATCTTAATCTAATAATAATATAGAAAAGTATCCTTTAAAGCCTTTTGTACGCATGTGGCCGTATTCATATTGCAGGCATACCATACAACATGTTTATGAAACACCGACAATCAAGTATGGGACGTAGAGTAAAATATCAAGGCCTTTCCAAAAAGAATTCGATTAGGAAAAAATAATGACGACACGCCCCAGTCGCTTAATCGTTCATAAAGAAAACAAAATATCCTCCCTTGCGTTATCTCGATTACAACAACTGAACATAAGTGCTTTCCAAACGGCCGCGGGAGGAACAATACACACACTCGGCAGCCCTTCATTCGCCGACAACAAATCTTCCCTAGCGACTGTAGTTTGCTCATTTGGAAGAAATGAAAGAGCCCTCGTCGCTGCCGAAGCCTACTCTTTTGTTGGGAACGCGTTTGTTCTCAGTGGCCATCCCACTAATTGCGACCACCTCCATTGTCTCCTCGCAAATTAGACGTGATATTCGGCTTGATCTCGACATTTTAATTGGTTCTGGAATAATATTAGTTGCACTCGTTCAAACAATGAAAAATAATTACGTTAACGCCATTTTAACTGCAATAATTGTCACGGCATAAAACAAAACACGTTTCAAATATTTCGTGCAAAAATTTGTTAAATGAAATAGTTAACACTCTATCAGATGGCGAGATTGTTAAGCCGCTGCAAATTCTCATTCGCAACATTCTATTGGAGCCGGGGATTTAAAAATATGGATGGAGCTGCATTGTGAGCCTGGAGCGATCCCAAACTTCATATTCCCACTTGAATACTTATAATATACCGTCTCGAATGTTTACTAACTCCTCCAGTCCTCATCTAGCCTACGAGTAAACGAGTTTCATGTGAAAAATCTAGCAATTTTTCATACAGTTATATTCCGTTTCGGAAGGGACGTCTGCAAAGTGCTGAAATGTTTTAATGCTGCTGTTAAATACCGCATTAAGTCTGCAGGTTTTTGATACGTACCCACCAACGTTATTAAAATGACGTCAAAATTTTAAACCTAGCTTAAAACATTTAAGTACTTATTTTAAACAGACGATACCATTTTATAGTTAAAAATGCATCACTGGAAAATATCCTTATAATACCATCATGAAATTATTTTTGAGTGCCGGCACTACCCATGGGTCAAGTTACCCATAGGCCAGGATTACACTTGTAAGTTTTACTTACGTAAGTAGGGACAAAGCTATTTGCTAGAATGAGATAACGATATTCATTTCTCATTCTGTAGTATAGCTGTGTCCCTACTTACGTAAGTAAAACTTACAAGTGTGATCCTGGCCTTATTCATAATAAACTAGCAACCCTTGACGCGGATGTAATAATATGCGAATGTTACGGGAAGCTTAAGAATTAAAATAATTTCAAAATAGCCAGAGTATCTAATTATTTAAAACAAGGTAACATTTATTTAGGTTTTATTTGAAGTTTAATTACCTATAGTCGGATTTAGTTGTTAGGTATTTTTTGTTTTTTTTTTACGGGGAGGTATTTATTTATTAAAAAAAACAATTTTATCATCACTTTTTATCAAAAGCACAATAACAAAATAATAAGAGAAAGTAAACTAGAATGTGCTACCTATGTTATTTTTAATAAATGTGCCTAATAGTAATATTTAGTACTAACAGTTAAGTTGATACACCAAATGCAAATAAAAACATAATTTTCTTAAACAAAACTTACATAAACACAAACAAGCTTATAGGTACTTTGCCCAATTGCGAGATCTTCAAATACCAGGAGTTAAGAGGGAAGAAGTTTGGCGATCCTAGATACTTTTTTGATGAAATTTCCATTTCGGTGGAAAACGGTTTGCACTAACTAAATCTTAACAAATCACTTTGATATATTTAATAAACAGTAACTTGGCCGACTTTTCTGGATGTAGACGATTTAGTTATAGGTAAAAGGAAAATTTATTAACCAAAAAAAAACAAAAAGGCATACCATCAGATCCACAGCGCAGGCTTCGTCACATTACAATAAGCTCATCCACCTCAGGTTTCGTCAAAACCGAACGTTCGTTTACACGTAAGTTATCTGCAACACGCATCGTCAACATTGATTAAAAACAAAGAAAAAATTATGAGTACAATAATAATAACACAAAAGAGCAAACCTAAACCCTAATCCGGTAAGTACCCGGCCCAAACGTCCCCATAATACCAGCGGCGTTCCCCCGCTGAACCGCCAAAGATATACGTTGGACCAGGTACGCACCAGACCTAGGATCACAACCCCTATCCCGCAAGCGCCTACCCAGATCCCTCACAAAACCCTTCGCCTCGGAACACCAAGGCCCAGCTGACTCAACTGATTTTTTGTTTTGATGCAAACAAATTTTTTCTTGATCAAATAGTTACAGTTTTGAAATGAACAATGTAGGTATGTACAAATATTATTTATAGTAGGAAGGTATATATATTTATGCGATAACATCAACAGAATTATTTCAACATCAACGCTTTTGCAGACGCTTTCCATGTGTTAAACTTGGCTGGTTTTGAAGTTGAGTAACCACGAATGAAACAAATTTCCACGGTATTACCTTAATTGTATTTTTAAGCAGAGAGTTACGAAATCTTTGCAAAGGCGTTTTACCGCGAGGCTTCGGAATAAGCTGATTTAAAATTACGGAACTTATTATAAACAACTCTACTCAATACGCCGCGCCGGAGTAGGAAATAAAAATAATGTTTCCTTAAATTGAAGAACAAACCCCTAAGTTATCTTCAAAGAAATATGAGCAGCTTTTAACGTTGTTACGATTTATAGATATTTGTAGTTGTGCTAAAAGCTTCCAACCAATTATTGGTACGCGATACGAAGTGATTAAAGTGAGCGAAGGCAATTGCGTTCTGCGGGAAATGCAACTCGAATTATATTAAGCTCTTCATTTCACATTTAATAAACGTGTACAATAGATGAAGAGTTTATAGATACTTAAATGACATGATATTACTTAATTGTAGTTTCTGCAAGAGTTTTAGTACTTAATTATCATTTGACTATTTACCTATGGAGTATCGAGAATATCCGAACGAAATATTATGCGAAACTCATACAGCCTAGCACAGTTAGCTAAATTAAATATGTAGTAGCCAAGCAACGTTCTTACGCCTTTTTTTTTAAGTATGGGAACTTTGGTAACCTAGTATAACAAGGGAAAATAAGAAAGTTTGTGCAGAGAATATACAAACTTCCCCTTTTTGACCCTCCTTACGAAATAAACCCCGTATCCGTAATATAAATTGTAGTTTATGTTCTACTCTGTCGTCTAAGCTATATTAATGGATTTTTTTTATTAAAATCCTTTCAGTAATTTTTGCATTTAAAGAAACAAACATCGACGTATACTTTCTCATCTATACCATTATTAGGATATGGCATTACGGTAAAATACACCAAAAGTTGTAGATTGCGCTATAGATTCATAAACTGATAATACAACATAATAAAATATGTGTTGTGTGTGTGTGTGTGTTGCTTTTACAATACAAATAATCGGACTTAACCCACTAATCGTCACGAAACTTTTCTTAGGAATGTCTTAATAAATTAAATATCGATAATTACCTTTGTACTCGGGTCTCCAGGTACCTGAGAACAATTCGCCGATTTAGCTCTAGTTGAACGACTCTTTTGTTAAATGGAATTGAACTATTACCCGTTATCGATTAGGGGATTATTATCTGTGAGATAGCTTTCATAGGCTTCGCAAATTCATTAAGGTTTTTGCCTCAAATACGTTTTGTTGATTTTAGTTCTTGGTGTAAGTTTCCTCGACTAGCTTTCCAGATTGACGAAGACAGAATTTTGCCGCTTGATTAAAACGAACTGTACTTTTCTATCCCTTGCATTATTTCATATTGTATGGCGTAAAAATATATTATTATATGTATAGGATTCCCATCGAATCTGAGAGCAGTCGCAACCAGGGCAATTTAGCTTCGGCAAACATAAACGATTCATCGGAATGTACCTACTATGTATTAAACATTATTAAATACACGCGATATTATTCCGTTTCAATTTGTTTGCTTACTTGGCTGGCGCGATAATTCAAATTAAATATTGGCCTCCCAACATTTTTTATAAAAATTATCGAAGGATTCCCATTAGAAGTGTTCAAGATATCTTCGGGTTTATCCGTCGGCTCTATCAGGGTCTCGCATCGCCTTATCCGATCGCGTGCAACGCGAACTTTACGGATTCCTAACCCTTTATTGGGTATATATAAAACGGAAGAAATGTTTTATCGTTGTTACTTGATTTTGCAGAAGTAAATTCGGAATTCGTTTAGGATCTATTTAAATACCTAATATTTTAAGTATGTACTCCTATATCGTCGCCTAGTACCCATAGTACAAGTTTTGCTTAGTTTGGGACTAGGTTGATCTGTGTCTGATTGTCCCCACAATATTTATTTATTTATTTATTTTATACTTTTGGGCTAGCCAGAGCTCACGGTTTAAACCTAGTCTGCGATGTGTCATAACTAATAATTTGTGTAAATTAGGTACTTACTTATTCTCTTTCTGTATAATATTATTCTGTGTAGTGCTAGCATGGGGCTTTCGCGAAGTATTATTTTTTAATCAAACAAACATACTAACTTCCACCCTCACCAATTGAACCTTATGCATTATAAAGCAAGTATTTTTTATTCAATCATGTATGTGTATTACATATTTTCGAAGAATCTAGATAAGTTAGTTGGCTAATAAACAAACAAAACAAACAAACAAATAGTTTATTATCATAAAGGTTGTTTACATGTGCATCGATATATCCGTCAGACTCCAAACTAGGCTGAGCCTGTATTTTTTTTTTTAATGTGATATTCAGCAAACGAGCAGACGAGCCGCCTGATGGGAAGCAGTCATCGTCGCCCATGGACGTAAGCAACATCACAGGAGCCACTTAAGCATTGCCGACCCTTGAGAACCCTAAATACCCTGTATCTTGGAAGTCTGCGAGAGCGATTGACAATTATGTCCACGTTATATCTTAATACTAAAAGTAATTACTACAATACAAGCTAAAGAATACAGAAACTAAACTAAAAGATCTAAATATGATATTCAAGTTTGGGTGTGAGCGTGTGTTTGTGTGGGTGGTGTGTGTGAGTGTGCCAAAAAGGAGTGTGTGCATGTTTGCAGGTTTGTATTATGTGGGTAGGTTAAGCCTTCGCTGTCAGTTTTTCCGTCTCAGCATAAGATAAAGTATTCAACCATCTTGTCACTTTAACTTTGACATTGTGAACCGACAATGATTTTATATCTAGAGCCCTACAAATATTGTTATAGGTGTACGGATGTGCGAAGTCTGGAGACTTTCTGGCCAACGCAGACCTAACTGGGGGTAGATGGGCTTTGAAGGTTCTCTTTAGTAGCATCTCCTTATATGACGAAGAGTTAAGTAAGGATCGGTGGGTACGCGTGACTGCTTTTAGGATGTAGAGCTGACGCACCCTGACTAATAAGGATTGGAAGAACGCCATTGAAAGCTCCTATCCTTAAATAATATGTATCAAATAAGTGAGGAAAATGCTTTTCGTTATTTTTTGCCATTCCAGATTAAATCATGGATAGTTTGTTGATAACGGTCGGTTTGAACGAGGTGAAACTGATTTCTTAAGCCTAATCGTTTGCTATACGTATATAGCATTAATGCATTTAATTCGGGGTCATTTGTAAATAAATACCCTACAGCATCGTGCTATCAATTTAAAATTAAACTAAAGTGCGGAGTTGTAAGCGTATGTACCGGAAGCGGATGCGTCGACAGCGGCTGTCGCTCGGCATCGCACGCTTTCATTCATCCCGCACTTACTACCTTCTTCCATTCACGTCAGTTTACGCTGAAACTCTACACTCGAACAGTCCGCCGCTCTTCCCTCCTTGTCGCCCGCGCCAATCTGAAGGCCGATAGAGAGGAACGAGCAAACAAAATCAATACTGTCTGGAACACGCCCACCGGCTCAACACAACTGCGCTTCCTGACTGGAAATTCAATAAAATAAAAATGGGTGAAAATCATTAAATTTTTGTTTAGAAAATCTCTCGACCGCCTCACTATTATTTACTATTCCATGTTTTTTAACGTGCTGGGGGTTGTTAGAGTGAGATGGCACGTGTTTCGCACGTGGCGGATCACGTTACAATGTTTACCTGACGGTCAGGTGAGAGCCGCTGGCGGCACGCAGCTGATGTGTATCTACCTACAAGTATGTAAGCGGAACACCAAAACGTAAAAGACAGGTCAATGATTCCATTGAGTTTGGATGGTTGAGATTGTGACCGAGTAGACCGAGAGTGTAATAATAACTAATTGTTTCCCAAAATACAAGAAAACAAGTACTAAGTGCTGGGCTTTATAAAGTGTTGAGGCTGCCAAGTTTAGCTTGTAAACATTTGTACCTAGTGTGACACTAATAGTAGTAGACCAAAGTTTGATAGGTAGACTCTAGAGGCCCGATTTTGAACTTAATTGATTATTCTGAAACTGTTATGGATATGATCTATTCGTGTCCAGTGACATTTTTGGACCACTTGTCCAGGGACATTTTTGGATTCAGGAACTGACGACAGGGACGCAGCTAGCAGCTATACTGTGCTGATTACAGATTTATGTTGTGCGCTGTCTGTTAGTTCACTATCTAAATAATGGAACTAGGTATATATTACACATAAATCACATAATAATATAGATGGATTGGCATCTACGGCCCAATTCGAACAATGCTTATGACATGTCACATCGATACGATACTGATCGTATCGATGTGACATGTTTGACACTGACAGATCGGTATTGTATCGGTGTCACATTGTATAAGCATTGTTTGAATTGGGCCATTACTATCACCCATGGCGTAGCACTTCGTTCGTAGCAAAGCGTGCATTGCCTTAAAAGAGTCATTATTACGCGATATTATAATAATATGACGTGGGTGCAGGGTGTGAGCACAGGACTAATACTTAAAAGTTGAATCGAAGAAAGATAGACCAAACAAATCTCAGACATTGCTATCAAAGTTGAACTTTTAGCAACACATTATATTATGTGTGAGTGCAAAGACGGAAACTTTTCTTAACTTTCATTATAAGTACCGCGCAGCGAGCCATTGATAGGGTGGGAATATGTATGGACATATAGCTAAACAGATGCCGCATACAGTTTTTATACTACGAGCGAATTAATTTTCTGGTGATGTGTCGTTCGTGCTAATTAGTATCAAATTAACCGAACGAAATGAAAGCTCGAATGATAACTAAATTACAACATTTAGATATCGTTTTGATTTCAAGTGTAGGGTCGAATTGGCCTCAAAGTCATCTTAGACTGACATATTTGCAAACGACGTTCCTTATATCGTTACCTACATTACGTTGTCTTGAGAAAGGAGAAATAAACACCTCCAAGGGCGCGGGGATTCGATAACTCATTAGCGGGATCAAGACATTTACAAACAAAAAACAACTACGAATTATCCTGGTAGATTTGTTTGTTACAAATGTTACAATGTTTCCCTCAGAGCGTACCCAGAAGCAGAACAGCACAGCACCCTCCTATACTCATTGACTATATTTGAAAAAATAAAATAAAAAATCGCTTAAATACGTTATCATCTGACCACCTATTTTTCATCTGTCCAAGAGTAGACTGCGCATTTTCTTGATGAATATAGATAATGCTTTTCAAGGAGATTCTGGTCAAAACGCATAATGTGCGAAAATAATTATTGAAGGCTTTCACGTAACTAATGGTTGGGAGCCGATTCGAAAGTGTAGTGATCTATATATATAGAAACTATATGTCCGTGGATAGGAAGTAGGATTTCCTTCTTTATGAGTATCTACTCGCGCATCGGTACGGCAGCCCGCGCCCGCGGGCACGGTTTGCATTTTTATCAGCCGACGACAACCAACATTTTATTTTGCGTGCCATAAATATGGAACTAGTGAAGACGAACACACGCTGTATACATTTTCATGCAAACTTATCTGAAACTATGCATAAATAAGCAGCAACAAAAGGCTCTTCAACCTCTCTGTAAAATAAAAGTAGGCAAATTGTTATTTCTTGCTGCTTCCCGTTCGCAAAGCCAACAAGTATTTCGCTTAAGGTTTTTTTGTTGGGAATGATTGTTATTTCGGTTTACGGGGAAGATTATCTCTTTCAGGCAGGTAAATGGGACCTTAGAAGTACTTTTAGCTGCTATGGGAAGCTGTAATAGTAACGCTAAAGGATATTGTTACTCGTAATTGTTTGGTGACAAAACATTGAAACCATTCATAAAAATATCTGAATTAAGGGGTGTTTCAAATTTATTTTAATGAGTTGAAAATTAGACCTAAAAGTTTTTCTAGCATAAACAAGATTTACAAAATGAAATATCGACGTAACTGTTATCGTTATTACGTAGGTACCTCAACTCTATAGAAAAAAACCGGACAAGTGCGAATCGGACTCGCCCACCGAGGGTTCCATACTTTTTTAGTATTTTTTGTTATAGCGGCAACAGAAATGCATCATCTGTGAAAATTCCAACTGCCTAGCTATCACGGTTCATGAGATACTGCCAGGTGACAGGCAGACAGACATACGGACAGTGGAGTCTTAGTAATAGATAAGATTAGATTAGATTCATTTATTTCAGGATATAAATGTCAAAATTATGCTTATCTTATCATGATCGTCATACATTACCTACATACATAAAAATATTAAATAAATTTAAATAATTTTCTCTCCCAATAAGGATCGTCATATAAGTATGTAACAAAAACGTGTCAAAAATTGATGTCAATCTAAGCAATTGTCAAAGCAATCCTCGCTCAAAGTATTAGTCTAGTGGTACAGCGAGGAAATGCTGCCAGCATCTACGGCACCATGCCGCAGGGGGATATTTTTTAGTATTTTATTTTAAGGTTAAGTAGCGTTAGATTTAGCTAGTATTGGAAATTAAAATGTTTTATTAATTTTAAATACAGCAATTTAGAATCATCATTAAAATATCAAACAAAAATAAAATATCGCAAAAGTAAATGTCATTTTTGGAATAGGTACCTTAAATCATTTGAATTATAAATAAAATTACATATATCATTATAAATTCAATTCCTTGAAATCATTTATAGAGTACAGAGGGTTATCCAACAAAAGGTTTCTCAATTTGCGTTTAAATGCTTCGTCACACGCTATTTTTTTTAGATCAGCAGGTAATTGTTCGTAATAAGTTAGGCCGATGACTCGTGGGTTATTTCTTGAAAGTGCCATGCGACGGGGAACTGTTCTCAGATGCCCTGTAGCTCAAAGCAATTTGCCCGGAAAGTTAACTGTAGCAAATTAAGATATATTGTGTCTAACATATAACAGTTACATGGATCGAACAAATATCGTGAGTAGTGCGTCATTATGCGTTGAGAACTAAAGAGCTCTTTGCAAGGATGCCTGTGTTTTACCCCGGCATGTGTACGTATTGCGCGTTTCTGCATTATTAGGACTCTTTTTGCATCTGTTGAATTACCCCAGAGCAGTGAGCCATATGCCATGATAGAATGGAAATGCGCAAAGTACACCTGCTTTAGGGCTTCTGCGGAGATTAGTGGCTTTAGTTTCCTCAACGCAATCGACGCACCACCCAACCCGTCCCGTTTTTACCGTTTTTACCCTTTGGGTACGGAACCCTAATAAATAACATTAACAGAGATTCAGAGTTTTAAAAAAACGACCAAGAGCATGTCGGGCTATGCTGATGCTCACTATCTATAGGGTTCCGTAATTAACCATCCGTCGGATTGATGCCTTGAACGGGATTAATGGGTATCATTGTACATAACAAGCAAAAGCAAAAGCAGCATGGATCAAAAGTTTAAGGGAGAGGGAGACCATTTTCCTTTATCAAAGAATGATTCTTGAAGACCCCATTTTTTGCGTGATTGATTTATCGCACCATACCAAACTGCAGCTTTCTAGCACCAACAGCTATTAAGCCGCGGACAGATAGACAAGCAGACGGACGGACATAGCGAAACTATAAGGGTTCCTATAACTACGGAACCCTAAAAACGTGATACATGAAAAGGTTTCGCTAGTCGAACCACTTGGCCACAGTTAGCTGTTCCGAAGTGAGTGTAACAAGCGCCTCGGCCATTTATTGCTTCCCGACTAGTTTCGTCTAGAACGTAGCAATTATGAGGCGAGTGTAAGTGGTGAGACATAGCGTTTTATGTTCAATTGTTCACTATTGTTGCCAGATAGTTACAAGTCAAATTTTTCGTGACTTTTGGCCCTCGTCTGTGATTGTGACTTAATTATGATTTGGCCGCACTTGGCCGGTTTTCTAGTTATTTTATAATGCAAGGACAAAATGTGATCTTTGAAATAAATATGTGACTTCACGAAACGTAACTTATGACTCAAGAGCGCTATCAACACTGATTTTCACGCTAGGTGGCTTAGGAGCGCCTTATTTTTAGCGCGCATGATGCTCATGCACGTCCAATGCCGACGCTTGTCGCTACATAATGTGAGATAATTGCTGTGGGCTACAGCGACCGTCATCTCCGTGGCTATACGTATATTCGAGAACAAAATTTATATATGTTGCATTGCGGAAATGTGCGTCTGTATTTTATTGTTTCCCAAGTAAATATTAATACAGGCCTAATACCAGTCGTACTGTAGCTTTATACTACGTTCATAGCTTACACCAAAGTATTACGCCATTCGCAAACCAAACAAATCACTTTAAATGCGCTACGTTTGCTGCATTGCGCATAATATTATTTGCTATGTCGAATTTATAATTTCTCCACTCATTTTATTATGTTATATTTAATATTTATTGTTTATATTTTTATAATCTAATTATATGATTAATACGATATTGTTTACTGAGATGTATTTTGAAGTGAAACTTCTAATGCGACTTCCCACAAGGTTGCGTTAAAGTTTAACGCCACCATGGAGGGGTTAATTTTATACTATATTATTAACTCACTAAAGTTAACTTTCGCTCGACCAGCACGGTGTCTCTTATCTCTCTCTCTCTCTCTCTCTCTCTCTCTCTCTCTCTCTCTCTCTCTCTCTCTCTCTCTCTCTCTCTCTGTGTGTGTATACTTGTTTGAATATGCATACATGTACCAGGCGAACATAACTATGAATTATCAAACTTCGAAACAAGAGTGTGACCAATAAGTTTAATAGGGTAATTTCCCGAAATGACTAAATTATTGATTGTGCATTTCAAACTAGGTCGGTATGGTAATTCCACGATAACAAGGAGATTAAACACGATTACATTTTAATGTGAATGTCTCGTTACCTGAAGCTGAAACATTATTAACCTTCCTTAAAGACAAATTTGGATTGGAAATGATAATTGGTAGGAATGATCTTACAAGCAAAGGGGGAACTACCATTGATGCAGTTTTTGCAAGAAATATTGAAAAAATTGAACTCAAATATTTCGTATCTTACTTTAGTTATCATAATCCCATTGTAAATGTTATAATAGATTTGGATATTTCTCCACTCGAAAATGATAATTAAAAGATACGAATTGTGAATTGTAAGCAATGTTAATAAAGTTTGTCTTAAAGAAACAATATGAGTTCACTAAAAATCAATTTCTACCCCTTCCTATTTTCATTTCCACATTAGAAGAAAGACATTTATTCCATAAAGCACACATACACAGGACAATACAATGAAAGAAAAAAGATGTTTAAAAAAGGCAATATAAAAATAATAGCAAAAACAAAAACAATAATTAAATTATTTACACATTAAAAACATAAAAATTACATACGGGTCCAGCAATGTGTGCAGTAGGGAAGAGGCCCTGTCTCAGCATATTGTTGCAATTTGCAAGCGAGGCAAATTCCAACGCTGTTATTCTGCCAAGACCATAGGGAGTGACATATAAATATTTATTAGATTTATACAAATATATATTTAAAAAAAAAACATAATAAATGAATAGTCATTGAATGCATTGTAATATTTGTAATTTTTATAATTTAATGTAAGGATATGAAAAATGATGTCAATTTAGAATAGTATTGTAATGTAATTACTATAGGTATATGTAAAATTGTAATTTTATTAATAAATAATTGTAATTGCAATGAATACTTATTGGGTGATTTATGCAACATTTTTTGATATTTTAAAGAAGAAAAAGAAATACAAATAACTAACGTGCAGCGGGTCCAGATTTAATTTGAATGTCAAAAAGTATTTCACGCAGTTTCCGTTTCAAACCGAAAAACACGAAGTTACGAAGTTTCACTTCTTTCGCGTGGAGGGACTCCAGCTCCACGCACAATTTTTTTAGTTATGATATAATATTACTCTTAATTTGATACCTACCGGTATTGTTTGTAATCACTTCATCAGTAATCAAGTCTTTATTTGCAAATATCGACATAAGCCATTCAGATACAGTAATAACATGTCACATTAACACTGATCATTTCACATAATTAACAATAAAAGTATTTAATTAAAAAAACCTTGATAATTTGACAGTGTACGTTGTATCGTAGGAACGTATACTATGGTTGGAATACAAAAAATTGGACTCAAAAGTTTATTCAACCTTGATACAAATGATACTACATAGGTACGTCAAAATCCGAAATTATTTAAAATTTCCACCCATATTTTTTCAATCATGTTTTTTCTTTAAAGAACTTTCTTACAAAATACCCGTACACTACGTTCCTAATACTAATTACAGCTCAATTCGTAGGTAATAAATCACCACAGTCTTATCACGTTTAGGGTACCTATCGTAAGGAACAGGCATCATTTCAAATTCGCTTCACATACTCCGTACTTCGCGAAAATGAGACACGACGCCGTACACTTGTAGATGATACTCTGATAAAATAAGAGATATTTCTGAGATCAGCGTAAGATACATTTTAAAAGGCCGTAGCTGGATAAGGGAACAGCATCTGCCCGTGAGCTATTTTAACTTGTTTTTTTTAAATAGTTTGCTCGCAACTGGTACACGTAACACACATAATATTAAAAGAAAAAGCCAAGTGGTTCCGTAGTAAAACGGTAATATTAGAATAAGTAAAAAAATAAAATATTATTTTTCTCCTAGTCATAGATATTTTTGAGCGGTTTTCGGGTATAAAGTTCGACTGCTGTAGATGTATAAATGATTTTAAAAACCGGCCAAGTGTGAGTAAGTGTAATTAAGTCTGACTCACGCTTGACTGCACGTTTCTAAAAGGTTTTCTGGTGATCTATAGGTAAAGATCTATTTTGTGTATATTTTTCAAAATTTTTGACCCAGTAGTTTCGGAGATAAAGGTGGGGAATGGTAATTTTTTGCATATTTTCTTGAATAACTTCTAAACTATTTATCTTAAAATTATAAAAAAAAAATTTGAGATTCTCACAATGAGCTCTTTCATCTGATATGTAACACAGTATAGTTTGACAAACTTTATTTTTTAATTTTCTCATTTACCCCCAAAAGTTTCCCCTGTGTTTAAAATTAATTTGTTTACGTTACATGTCCATCTTTGGGTCACAAACTTACATACGTGTACCAAATTTCAACTTAATTGGTCCAGTAGTTTCGGAGAAAATAGGCTGTGACAGACAGACAGACAGGCGCACGAGTGATCCTATAAGGGTTCCGTTTTTTTCCTTTTGAGGTACGGAACCCTAAAAAAGACCACGGTCCTTTGATTTGCCCGTTTTTAGGGTCCCGTTTTTATCCTTTGGGTACGGAACCCTATAAACATAAGAATTCGTTGGGCATGTATACCTCCATGAAGGCCCCAGATTACAATTTTCTAAGTTTGATTTCCCTTAAGAATGCTAATCAAGAGGGTCCACAAGTTGAAACAGGCACAATACGGATATAATAAAGCTCCCTTTCATTAAAAATGCTCCGTAAAAGTATTAGCACGCTCCTGGAAATAATAATAAGGCAGCTTTAATTACTGGAATTCGGAGCATCGCATGAAACATCTAGCTCGCGATATTTTACACTCGGGCACTGCCAGTACTAAAAATAACGCCATTTTACTATTGTGTTTTACTAGAGTAAACAATTACAATACCTAAAATACTACTACATTCAAAAATCCATCAATATTGTCTTCGGTTACCGCGATAGTCCTCATCCGTTTTCATAGTTTTATTACATGAACAAGTTTGTAGGTTTTATCTAAATAACCGTTTGTGCACATCAATTTTACATTGAATACAATTGCATTTATTTTTTATATAATTTTTTTGTAATAAATATATATGTATGTGTTTTGACGACCGGTCTGGCCTAGTGGGTAGTGACCCTCCCTGTGAAGCCGATGGTCCTGGGTTCGAATCCCGGTAGGGCATTTATTGGTGTGATGAGCACAGATATTTGTGCCTGGGTCATGGGTGTTTTCTATGTATTTAAGTATTTATATTATATATATATCGTGGACAGTAAAGAAGACACACGAGCAAAAAGCCCACGTACACGAAATGAAGATGCTGCGTTGGGCGGGAGGGGTGACCAGAATGGAGTTTTAAGGTCGCGCCTATCACAGACAAAATGACAGTCTCGCCTGAGATGGGGCTGGCGCAGAAATGTGGGGAGACCCGACCCCAGATAATGGGAGCAGGGACGGACAAAGAAGAAGAAGAAGATATATATGTCGTGGATTGTGGTGTGTGGTTCTTAAATCACGTTGTCATCTCTGAAAACCAGTACGGTTTCACACAATCCAAATCCACTATCGATGCTATACAAGCGGTACGAATCGTCATGGAAAAGCATCGGTCCAGCCGGGAAGACTTGCACCTCGTCTTCATAGACCTTGAGAAGGCGTTTGACCGCGTACCACGAAATCTGGTATGGCAAGCAATGAGAGCGCAAGGTATACAAGAAACATATGTTGCTTTAGTCCAGGACATGTACCATAGGTGTAGCGCGAACGTGAGAAGTCTAGCCGGAGTGAGCAAGACGTTTGAAGTAAATGTTGGCGTACATCAAGGTTCAGCGTTAAGCCCATTACTGTTCAACTTAGTAATGGACGATCTCACCAAGGATATCCAAACTCCCTTGCCATGGTGTATTTTATACGCGGACGACATCGTACTCATTGACAAAAGTGCACAACAACTGCAAACGACCCTAGAACAATGGAGGCAGGCCCTGGAAAGAAATGGACTTCGCATCAGCAGAAGTAAGACCGAGCATTTAGAATGCAAGTTCAGTAGTGATACCACCACCTCCAACAGGATCTATATCGAAGGAGATCAACTTCCAAAGGTATCTCAATTCAAATATCTCGGAACGATGCTGACGGCCGATGGTGCCATTGAATCCGACGTCACTCACAGAGTCAACGCTGGCTGGCAAAGATGGAGAGCCCTCTCTGGTGTTCTTTGCGATACAAGAATGCCAATCAAAGTCAAGGGCAAAGTTTACAAAACAGCCGTGAGACCGGCAATGATGTACGGTGCTGAATGCTGGGCAATCAAAAAGGCGCATGAACAAAAATTACATGTGGCAGAGATGAAGATGCTGAGGTGGGCGGCTGGAGTAACAAGACTCGATAAAGTGAAAAATGAATACATCAGAGGTAGTTACAAAGTTGCGCCCATCACAGATAAAGTCACGGAAAGTAGGCTTCGCTGGTATGGCCACGTGATGAGACGCCCCGAAGACCACGTAGTTCGGCAAGCCTTGGCATTGCCGAACAGGGAAGCAAACAGACAAGGAAGACCTAAAGCCACGTGGTGGTCTACTGTGACCCGCGACTTGGAACGAGCCCAACTTACCCCAAGGACAACTCAGGACAGACGGTCCTGGCGCATGAGAACGAGGAGAGCCGACCCCAAATAATGGGAATAGGGCAAAGAGAAAGAAGAAGAAGAAGGATTGTGGTGTGTGGTGGTGCGGTAGTGGGCGCAGTACATCGATGTATGCCTACACAGCTAAATAGTATGCTACCACTGCTACCAGTGTATGAAATAATACTACGGACTCGTCAACCTAGGCCTACTATACTTTCGTACTAAATAATAAAATAACTAGTCACTCTAGCAACGGAAATCGATTTAATTTAAAATAAAAGAATTACAATTAAACGTTCAAATCTTTATTCAAGTAGGTAGGCATATTACAATGCGATTATATGAACGTCAAACAAAGCTATTCCGGTTCCAACAGTACACCTCTTGACCCGAGAAGATTTAACCCTATATGGGACCGGCAACAAACTCGGCGGGACACATCTTTTCAAAACAACACTTATTTTCTAATTTTTACAATAGTAAACCTCTAATGACTCATAAGAAATCAAATTAACACTCGGGATAAAACACTTAGCTAAATGATTAAATAATGTTGGAATCTATAAGCTTTCTGTGATGTATGCATACTGCATGTAGGATGATTATGTCTTCTGTTGACATGTGTCTATATTTCCGATGTTCATTCCTTAAATACATATAGTTTTGGTAGCACGTATTTTCAATGTTATCCCGTTATTCCCGTAAGTAGTCCCATATTTCACATTGGCGACGAGCTGGACTCGCGTTACGTGGTATTCGATGTTGGATTTTGCACGAGCTGTGTACCTTGTATAATATAAAAGTGCGGCGTGTTCTGTTGTGTGGGCGAAATGGCGGTCGGTAAAATTGAACCATTCGACGAGAACAAAGATAAGTGGTCGTCATACGTGGACCGTCTTGAACAATATTTTGTTGTCAATAGTGTTGATGAAACAAAGAAAGTTGCTACACTAATTACCTTAATCGGCGGCCCTACTTATGAACTGTTAGTAACCCTTTGTTCACCAAAGAAACCACACGAATTGAAATATGATGACATTAATAAAATTATGCTACAACATCTGCAACCAACGCCTAGCATATTAGCTGAGAGGTACAAGTTTCGACAAAGAACGCAAACTAAAAGTGAGTCTATTTCGGACTACGTGGCAGCTTTGAAGAAGTTAGCTAGAACGTGTGATTTCAAGACGGGATTAGACGAGAATTTAAGGGATCAGCTTGTCTGTGGATTGTTTAGCGAGACGATCAGACAGAGACTTTTTGCGGAAGATGACATTAAATTGTCCAAAGCTTACAAACTAGCCACCGCCTTAGAAGCGGCAGAGACGAACGCGGCGGCAGTGATGAACGGCAAGCGGCCGAACGACGACGGTGCAGTGGAATGTCATGCTGTCACGAGTGAAACTCACCGCAGCGAGGGACGACGCGCGGCAGCGGCAAGCGGCGAGCGAGCGCGAGGCCGTTACGGCGATGGCGCAGCCGGCGGGAGCGGCGCGCCGGGCGCAGCTGGGACTTCGGGCACGGGCCAGTGGCGCGCGGGTCAGGCTAGCGGAGCGGCTCGCGGCCGCGGCGCCGGGAGAGGCTCGAGTCGCTCGACTTGTCGGGCTTGCGGCGGACAACATGATGCAGCCGGATGCAAATTTCACGTATACGTATGTCGTGTATGTAATCGGGAAGGCCACCTCAAAAGAATGTGCCCTAAACTTGGCGCGGGCGGCGCGAGTTACACAGACGGCAATTACTTGGAAGAAGTAAATGATTCGGATACCGACGATAGTGTCGAGGTAATTACTCCCATTTATAACATAAGGTGTTCAAAAGACTATAAACCGTATACGTTAACCTTACTTGTTAATAATAAAGAATTGGAAATGGAGATAGACACGGGTAGCCGTATATCGTGTATTAGTTTAGATTGCTATCATAAAATGTTTAAGAACTGTGATTTAATAAATTCTAATCTGTTTTTGCGGTATTACACCGGTCCGCCCGTAACGGTTGTAGGCAAAATAAGGCCTTTTGTTAAATATAAAGATAAGGTAGGGGAATTCAATTTGTATGTCATGAATGATGGAAGGACATCTTTAATTGGTCGCGAATGGTTGGAGGAGCTGGATATTGTACACCGCGACAGTTTCCAGTGTAATAGTATAGTCACGGGAGGTAAATTTGATTTGCATTCATTCAGTTCCAGATACGCGCAGGTTTTTGAAGACGGGCTGGGGTGCTACACGGGCGAACCGGTGGGCTTTCGACTGCGAGACGGCGCGATGCCCGTGTTCTTGCGCGCGCGCCCCCTGGCGTTCGCTTTGCGCGAGCCGGTCGACCGCGCGCTGGACCAGATGGTGAGTGACGGCATCATAACCCCGGTCGAGTGTTCGGACTGGGCCACGCCAATTGTACCAGTAGTCAAGTCGGACGGCTCGATTCGTATCTGTGCTGATTATAAACTTACGCTCAACAAATGGCTAGAAATAGATAGGTATCCTCTGCCTAGGATAGACGATTTGTTAGTAAAATTAAATGGCGGGGACAAATTTTCAAAAATCGATTTAAGTCAGGCTTATGCGCAATTTCCGTTGGATGATACCAAGAAGTTTACCACAATTAATACCCATAAAGGCCTATTTCAGTATAATCGCCTCGTTTATGGGCTCGCGTCAAGTCCTGGCATCTTCCAACGCAAGCTGGAACAAATGTTTGCTGACTTACCCACGGTTGGGGTCTATCTAGATGATGTGATAATAACAGCGAAAAACGACGATGAACATTTAAAAATACTTTGTCAGGTTTTTGACAGATTGCAAAAGTACGGTCTGAAAATAAAGAAAGAGAAGTGCACTTATTTTGCAGAGTCGGTCACATATTTAGGGTTTGTTATTTCTAGAGAAGGAGTATCAGCATGCTCAAGTAAAGTTGAGGTTATCAATAAAATGTCGAGCCCACAAAATGTTTCGGAGTTGCGATCGTTTCTTGGAATGATAATGTACTACGCAAAATTTGTTAAAAATTTAAGCACGATATTATCTCCGATGTATGAATTACTAAAAAAAGATGTTAAGTTCGTATGGAGTAAAGATTGTCAGGCCGCATTCGACAAAATAAAAAAAATGTTACAGTCAAGTGAGGTGCTGGCGCACTACTCGAGCGAGCTCCCGCTGGTGCTGACGACGGACGCGAGCAGCACGGGGGTGGCCGCCGTGATCGCGCACCGCACGCCGGGTGGCGAGCGGCCTGTTGCCTATGCGAGTCGAGTGCTAAGTTCAGCTGAGAAACACTATTCGCAGATTGAGAAAGAGGCACTTGCGATTATATATGGTGTTCAAAAATTTCACCAGTACTTATATGGAAGGAAATTTCTTTTGAAGACGGATCACAAGCCGCTGGTTACCATTTTTGGAGACAAAGCCGGAATACCTGCCATGGCTGCGAGTCGACTACAGAGATGGGCGGTGATCATGTCTGGGTATAATTTCGACATAGAGTATGTGCGGAGTGAAGAAAATGCAGCGGACGCCTTGTCGCGATTGATTACCGGGCCCGATAGAACGGTACGATCGGAGGTAACTTATCTTAATTACGTCCAAAACTTTTTACCTATAACAAGCACGGATATTAAGAAAGCAACGTGCAAAGATCCCATTCTAGTAAAGGTTTTGATGTATATTGCTTCGGGATGGCCTACTTATTGTGACGATGAGAGTCTTAAACCATATTACATCCGCAGAAACGAGCTGTACATGGAGGCCGGATGTGTACTATGGGGCTATAGGGTGATAGTGCCAACTGTTTTTCAAAATAAAATTTTACAAGAAGTACATGTTGGACATGTCGGCATGGTGAAAATGAAGAGCACGGCCCGCAGCTATGTGTGGTGGCCCGGCATCGACGCGGACGTGGAGCGCGTGTGCCGCGAGTGCGCCGCGTGCGTGGCCGAGAGCAGCGCGCCGCCCCGGGCGCCGCCCAAGCCTTGGCCGTATATTACAGAACCATGGACGCGTCTACATGTTGATTTTTTAGGCCCTATTGAAAACGAATCTTTTTTTGTTATTGTAGACTCGACGACTAAATGGATCGAAATTTTTCGAATGTTAAAAACGACTTCCTCATCGGTAATTAAAGTTTTGTGCGAAACTTTTTCTCGATTTGGTTTGCCTAGGTCGATTGTTTCGGATAATGGCCCTCAATTTTGTAGCGCACAATATGATCAATTCTTGCAATCAAACGGCATTAAAAAAATACTGACACCGACTTACCATCCCGCGTCGAACGGCGCTGCTGAAAACGCCGTAAAGCTCTGTAAAAAAGCAATCAAGAAAGCAAAGCGAGAGGGGGTGGATATCGACTTAGCCTTGCAAGCATATTTGATGGCGTACAGAAACGCAATTCACGGCACTACGGGCGATTCTCCTGCACTGTTGCTTCAGAAACGTAGGCTGCGCTGCCGATTAGATTTACTTCGTGGAGGGGAGGAGCGGGAGCGTACCGTGCAACGCGCGCAAGAGCGGCAAGTTAGAGCAGCTGGGGGTCGTGAACGTCAATTTCAAGTTGGGGACCTGGTGCACATACGTGAACAGGCAAATCCGGATAGGTGGGTGAAGGGTACAATTAAAGAAGTAGTAGGCTCTAGGAATTACATGGTGGAAAGGGCGGATGGTAAGCTAGTTAAAAAACATGTTGATCAAATTAAGCACAGTTTGCACAATGGTACTGGTACTCAGTTGGTGTGGCCCAGTTGGGATACGTCTGGTGAGGTGTCTGGTCCGGCCGACACTGCAGGGGCGAGTGTCGCGGCCGCGCATGAGCACGGGCCCGCGCCGGCCGCTGCTGAACAAGCGGTACCGTTGCCGAGAGCCCAGGCGGCTACTAGTAGTTATGGTCGGCCCTTAAAACCCGTTAGATACTTCCCTATGCCGGAAATTGATTAAAACTGTTATGTTATTTTTATATGAAGATTGCTTATTGATTGATTGTTTTGCTTATTAATGTAAATTCTCTAATGCAGTATAGTTATCTTAAAATAAGTGTGAGGGTGTGATGTATGCATACTGCATGTAGGATGATTATGTCTTCTGTTGACATGTGTCTATATTTCCGATGTTCATTCCTTAAATACATATAGTTTTGGTAGCACGTATTTTCAATGTTATCCCGTTATTCCCGTAAGTAGTCCCATATTTCACACTTTCAGAATAATCCTTCAGGTATAAGCCTTCAGGAACGTAGTGAGTTTAGTCCGATCGAGAATCCTGGAATGAAAGCCGCGGAGCGGCGGAGCCTAATCGCTCCCACCAAAATGAATGTAGGCCAACTTGCTTGACCAGTTACCAACAAAACTACCAACTCGTACCTAACTTCACGCAAGCTAAACCACTTGTCGTTCCGAAGCCTGTACCTAATCTTATTTCAACAAGAATGCCAATAGATGGCGTTACTCTCTACATAACTCGATAAATTACATTATCAACCAAGTAATACATAGCAACACTTTGCTAATCGATTGTATACAGGCGTCTAAAACTGAAATGTAACGCTGCAATGTGTCCTTCTGGAGTCACGCTCCGACATATATATCGTTGTCTGAGTACCCATAACACAAGCCTCCTTGGGCTTACCGTGGGACTTAGTCAATCTGTGTAAGAATGTCCTATAATATTTATTTATTTTATATTTATGTGTGTATTTGAAAAGGACTCAAGCCGAGGAGTTTGGTTCTGACCGCGGCCGGGGTCGGTTGTGTTCCGGGGGCCCTTTACAATGGCATTCGCAATTGCATCTTGTCGCCAGATGTTGACCGGACCGTGATAGTTTTTACCGACGCGAGCATCTAGATATGCAGTTTACGTTTCTCTAAAATATCTGCTTATCTCGAAAAACGTGGGTTGGTTGTATGTGAAAGTGAAACAGTGAGTGGCAATGTTAACAGTGCAATGTACCG
Organism: Cydia strobilella; assembly: GCF_947568885.1. NCBI lineage: Eukaryota > Metazoa > Arthropoda > Insecta > Lepidoptera > Tortricidae > Cydia > Cydia strobilella. Next base: position 9,764,918 of record NC_086052.1, read on the forward strand.
GTGAGATTTTTCCATTTCACGTCTTTTAAATAACGGTCCGTTCTTAACAGTGTTTGCAGGTACAACTACATTAGGCATTGTTGGGGTTAAGTTAGTTTAAAAGCAAACGACTTAATAGGCTACAAATTGTACGCCTGAGCCTTCCTCGGGAGTCGCCCTGTTGATGGGTGGGGGCCGCATCGCATGAGAGTCCGCTCGGTGGTTTTTAGGGTTCCGTGCCCAAGGGGTGGAAGCGGGGCCCTGTTGCTGGGACTCCGCTGTCCGTCTGTCTGTCGCCGGCCTGTGTCTCGTGAACCGTGATGGCTGGACGGTTGAAGTTTTCACGGATGATGTGTTTCTGTTGCCGCTGCAACAACAAATACTAAAAAGTGCGGAGCCCTCGGTGGGCGGGTCCGGCTCGCACTTGTCCGGTGTTTTGAGTTTATCCCGAACGTGCAGGCCGACGGACGCGGGGGAGGGGGCTCAACGAACAAAGAACTTATCGAAACCATCGTATTATTACTGACTGCGAGTGGTCAACGTTACGCTTCAAAATTCCTTTTGCATTGTCTACACGATTTCCTGCATGTGCAGTCAGTGCTACAACATGTGCAGTGACAAAAAAAGGGTATTGCCACTTCACTACGCGGAATTAGAGGACTCTACCACTCAAAATTGATAGCTATGCAATTCAAGTAAGGTGCTATTTGTGTGCTTTTTTGTGGTGCTATTTGTGTATGAATTGTTTAAATGAGTGTTGTTTAAGTGACAACGTGCCGTCCTCTTGTGCTCGAAGTATGGGCATTTTGGTAGACTTCGTTTTTTATAATATAGGAGGCAAGCGAGCGGGGAGAATCGCGTGATTGGGAATTGATGTCAAAACGGCAAAAAATAAACAAGAAGATAAAATGCTACCTATAGGACATCCTAAGACGCCCAAAACCTCATCTCTTCGAAGCCGCATAAAATATAGCTACAGAGCTCCATTCCGGCATCCCTCTGAGTGGCTCAAATGGCAGACGACAAAGGCGAATTCATCAAAGCAGCAAGAGAAATATATCAACTGGACGATACCGACAGCGAATCAGACGAAGAAGAACCAACACCTCGAATCGACGAGCAAACGGCATCTCAAGATGATATTGGCCTCGCTTGGCACAAGATGTTACGAAGACCGAAACGAAAACGATGAGAAGCATATCACCAACGCTCTCCCTCGACGACATAACCTACCCCACCTACCTTCCAATATTGGCTTAAGGCTGCATAGCCGGCTGATTATAACTATCCCTTTCCCATCCCAGAGCGTGTCACTCCCCATAAAATTACGTCCCCTGGTATGCCGGCTAGTCCGGAGCAGGCATGTTCCTGGCTGGGTGTGGCGTCTCTTGTCTTGTCTTGTCTTGTGTATTTGAAAAGGACTCAAGCCCCTACAAAAAATTCGAGTCTTAAAGCAGAGGACTACTCCAGCACTACTCGAGGTTAGCTTAGACGTGAAAAGATAACGGTTAGTCAGAATGAGTTACGGTCGCATTAATAATAATAAAACCTTGATTAACATTATGAAACCCTTCTTGTATTGTAGTTTTCTGAAAAACGTCCGTACTTACGCAGAATACTTTGTTTGTATGGGCGCAATTACAGCGTCGTACGCTGTAATGCCGCACTTAAAAACGTTTTAGTGTTTCCTAGGGCCCGGCCGAGAACAAACAAAGCTCGAAACTGTATGTACAATACAGTCTAATTACATGGGATTACTCGTATATTGAGGAAATTTAGAAAAAGAGGCTTTCAGATACACAAACCAATGTCCTGGTATCTGAAAGCCTCTTTTTAAACTAACTGCAGATTGAAAATACCTAAGGTTAACTATTCTATATTCTAGTTGCAGTAAACATAGAAATATATGTAGGGTCATACCCAGCAATTAAGTTTACAATAACATCTCTCCTGTGGATATAGATCATAACTTTTTGTTTAAACTTATCCGCAAGAGGTATATTTTTTATCAACTAATTAGATAACCAATGTAAAAAAAAATTCAATACTTATAATTTTCATAAACGTTGACTTTTGTTTTGATCTTCTGTGTCTTTTGTTTCGACAAGGACGCGTTTAGCCTCTTGTCTGTGTATGATAAGATTAATAATGATAAGGACCCTGACCAAATATTTGGTCATCTTTTTGCATTTTGTTTTTCGAGAACGATTTTTCTGCTCTATTTATACAGCACAATCGAGGTTTGAACCCACGATTTTTGACCACCACCGACATACTTGTAATTAATTTTTCAAAATAGTAGGTATTAGGTATACTTATAGTGATCCCATTCTCTCAAGTTTCTGATTTAACCAATTTTGTTACAGTGACCTCAAAAATACAAAGACTAAGCTCATTACTCAGCTAGGTCAAACGCTAAATACTACTTAAAACTTACTTCTAAAGCACATTAATTTCAACACCTAATACGCGCGCGGGAAAAGGTCCGTGATTTCTTTGACGAGATGTTAATAAATGGGGTGCTTACACCTTATAATTGGGAAAAACTGTCGCGTCGCCTTCTCAGTTACAGATGGGAATAAATCTTTATGTAGAAGGGATCCTTGGTTCTGTCTAGTGATGTACATTCGTGAAAATTTCTCCGAGCGGATATTTTTTCCGTACTTAAATATTTTCGCTTGGAATATTCCCTCGAGTAAATATTGAGGAATTATAAATTTTACTAGTTACGTTCATTCTGGTTCCCATTAAATTGCCTCCAATGTCCAAATTTAAACTTAAGAAAATTTAATTACCAATATTGCGCCGAGGACAGGAACACTGGGAAGAGCTGCATGGTCAATCGCGCAGGAAACTCTTCAAACTAGACACGACCTTCAGTAATGAAGACGCCGACTAAGAAGAGAGATTCCCGTGGGCATTTTGTTTTAGCACAGGGGAAGATATGCACCATTCGGACACTTTAGATTTAGATTTTTCAAAAATGTTTCTTTAAAGGTAGATGTAGTCAATTAGTTATTATAACGTGCTGCGTACATTCAGCTCCCAACTAAAAAGTTAGAAGTCGATAACTTTTATAATAAATGAATGAATTGAGTTTTAGGTTTTAGTAGAAGCTCTCGAATGTACGAATCTACCCCATCGAGGGGGTACAGTCGTAGGGGAACATTCAGACACCATCAAAATCATTGTCAAATATCGTTTGGATTGGCCATGAAAATAGCAAAGATGTAATAAATTAAACGTTTAAACCTTTTGGCAACATAAACATACTTTTCTTACATTACAAAATATAACACGGTACAGACAGGTTTTTGTTAAGACAATGTTCATTCCAAAACATCTTTTGCCGATGTCATATTTTCTTTTATCTATTAATGTGGATCTATAGAGTCCTTCTGTTTATGATCCTCTAAGATTTTTGGAAATCTTAGTAATTGGGATACGTACAGTTTATTTGTAATTTGTAATACGAACGTGCCGCTTTAGTAGGTGTACGAACACGAACCTACCCCAAAGGTAAAAAAATTAAGATTAGCACCTGTCCATAAATAAAGTAGAAAACCTGCAAAATATAGGACGCACGCAGAAGCAGCACCCGGTACGCTGTGAGGACTATTGTGAGTTGATGGAATCTAAAATAGTATGTAGTATGTACTAGGCTATTGGGTTAAAACGATTAACTAAATATATAGTCCTCCTCGTGTACGACAACGGCGACCTTTACAATTTCCTCTGATTAGCACGTATATGACTCGCAAAACCGAACTTTGTCTTAAATATCCGGTCGCACTTCGCACAATAAAGATGCCCTTGGTCGTTATAAGTGTATGCATAGGACATAGCATACACTTACAACGGACGCGTGCCTCATAAGTCGCTATCCAATTTTAACAGAAATAATTGTTGTTATCATTTGAGATATTCCCTAGTGTGAGAAATATTCTCGGGAACGGAAGTATTCCCTTGGCACACCACTAGTTCCGGCGTCACGTATTCGAGGCACGCGCCCGCTCTGTCCTCTGAATATAAGGAACTACCTTGACGTCCTGCAGCCTTACCCGTGTACAGGCCCACAGGAATCCTACGCGTTATATTATTAGTTCCAATAACTAGCGTAGAATACCCAGCGTAATTTAGTCTTTAACAGACAAATCAAATTAAATATTCATTTATAACAATAAAGAACCGACCACATGACACATTTTAAATTAAAATTGTATGGTGCTTTGCATGAGCAAAGTACAGCGAGCTGCAAAAGTGCATTCCTACTTAATGATGGATTTCACTTTTGGAGCTACAAGTTACTTAGGTATTACAAAGATACCCAAATCACAATAGATGTACCTAAATTTAATATTTGAAGAGTTCAATCGCATTGTCCAAGATCCCATCATCAAATTATAACCTGGTGAAAACTGAACGAACTGAGAATAGTTTTACGTAAAGTGAATGTATTTGAAAAATTGGTTTTTATTTCCAACCATTTCTCCTCTAAACATTGTTTGGTACTTACTCTAATTGATTTGTTTAATCACCTACACAGCACTCTGCCTAGCTAAATGTCTCACCCAACCACTAGTTTGCTAATAGTGTCTTCGATGTATTCCTAGATGACTACCCTGAACGTGTGGACTTCAGTGTCACAGTAAACTTCATTATATATTTATATTGGTATCGTTTCAAAGTCAACTAAAATTCTGCTATCACATCTAAGCACAACATCCGTCCAGCCGCCAGCGGCTACGACAAACTTAGTCCAAGCGCAGCATTCAGAAACTATAACTCGATACCAATATAAAATCAGTGCATCGCGCTCACATACATCGACTTGTCATCTAGAGTCAAAAACAAAAGTTGCGAGCGCTAGCGCAGCTACTAGGGCCGAAATATCAAATGTGTTTAATCAAAAGCAATCCTGTTGGCGAGTTTAAGTACCTTATCGTGTTACAAGTCGCGCGAGAAACTATCATTCTATCTAATTAATAAAGAGAAGGATTGTCTTACGCTTGGTTTTAGTCGCCTTGTCACTTTTATGCGGGGATAGCAGTAATTTCATCGAAAACTATGCATTAAAAGTGGCTGGCTCACTTGCTCTACATGTTTATTTAATTTTCATTTGGCTACTATCAGCTATATTTCCAATGCAGAATTTTATTTATAATCTGTACTGGAATGATACCCAAGCTACACATGCCATAAAAAAAACTGAAGACAATAGAGCGCAGTAACATGTGTGCAAGCGAAATGCATCGCTCGAAATCATATTGGTATGGGATTGCTCGTAAGAATAACCTTCCTGCAGCTGCACGGCAAAGTTCGGGCAAGTTCGCAAGTTACGCCTTGCGCTATTCGCGTCTCGTGCCCAGCTGGGACATTCGCTTTTTATTTCTTCTAAACCAAATTACGTCCGATTTGCGGGAGTAAACAATTTTAAGTTGGAGTTTGTTAAAACTGTTAGTTCAGTTATGACGTTTCCAAAGTACCTAATGGCGTACCTACTACCCAAGCCTTTTGGGTAAAGCCCGAAAATTTAATCAACTTTAATTTGTATTACGTTTACCCGTATACATCTATCTTGGTCTACCCAATACCCCAACACTGGGAGGGTAATGTGAGAAGTGATGATGCAACACCTAACATTACCCACCCAGTGTTGGGTAGACCTAGATGTAAATTTACATAACTGAAATAGATATCATAGGTACACTAAAGAAAAAGTGACAAAGGCCACGGGTGGCCAAGGCGGGAATTGAACCCGCTTCTTCATGTCATGGTCATTTTTTCTTTAATGTATGATATCTATTTCACTATATAATTTATATATAGTAGTGTAACGGGTAAACGCCGAATACAGATTAATGTTGTTAAAATTTTCGGACTTTACCCAAAAGGCTCGGGTAATACTAGTTATACCAGTGTAAACTTCAGTTTCATTAACCTTCTAACATTACCCGTAACATATATACATGTATATTCAAAATAATTTATGTATTCCCCAGTAACCTCCTCACACAGGTATATAAATCACATATTATTTCGCTCACGACCGCGATCTCTAATAGGGCGAAGGGTGTGTGCGAGCGTGGAAAACAAAACTGGAGACGTGGCACTTGACGAGTCACTGTGTTAAGAAGAATATGACATACAAATTGAATAAAAATAACAAGGAAAAAAGACCACACGAATTATGTAGGTACTACGTGTTCGACTAGTAAGTTTACCGTTTCGTAATGGAATTAACTCAAATAAAGTAAAATATTGTACTTTTTAGGGTTCCGTGCCCAAAGGGTAAAAACGGGACCCTATTACTAAGACTCCTCTGTCCGTCTGTCTGTGTGTCCGTCAGTCTGTCTGTCTGTCACCAGGCTGTATCTCATGTACCGTGATAGCTAGACAGTTGAAATTGTCACAGATGATGTATTCTGTTGCCGCTTTAACAACAAATACTAAAAACAGAATAAAATAAATATTTAAGTGGGGCTCCTATACAACAAACGTGTTTTTTGCGTAATGGTACTGAACCCTTCGTGCGCGAGCGAGTCCAACTCGCACTTGACCGGTTTTTTATTATTATTAAACAAAATTGCTGAGACAGCAGTACAATAAAACAGAACAAAATAAAACGAAAGGTGCAACATTTGTGTACTGTACCTACAAGCTCTTCGTATTACCCATTCCAATCGCAAAATGTAACCAACTGGATGAATGGTGCGATTTCCTTATCCTACAGGAAACTCGGAGATCGAGTCCAGGTTGCTGTCAATTTAGAAAATAAAATTGTGTTTGTCTTGGCAAGCCGTGAAGCCGTGCAAGCAAAAGAATAATCTTAAGACTATTGAATAGAAAAAAAGTTACATTATTCTTCTTGTTTAAAAGTTTCAACAAGTTCCTAAAACCAAGTTTTTAAGTTACAACTTTGCAGATTTTTTTTTAAAGTAGATAAGTACCTAAGTACATATCAAAAAAATTAGATTTCTAAATGAAAAAGGCGGGCGAATCGCGAAACATATTAATCAACAAATATTGATCTTCTCCTTTAATATAATCAAGGTTACAGAGAAAAACTTTTAAACATATCTTGTCGAGTGAAAGACTTGGAGGTTGAAATTTTTTTTGTAAGTGAAATTTTAATAAGGCGCGAACGTGCAGGTTTATAAATCCACCCTGCCCCACGTGTGATACTCCACACCAGAAATTAATAACAATAGACGCCGCGATAGTAATTATTACAATGCAGCGTAACTTCGTATTCATTTGAAACTCAGGCACAATGTAAAAACGGGGCTGCAGTCTCTGTAGCCTTAATATCCGCTGTTTCAGACTCGTAACCGGCTAACAATATTGCATTGCGTACGCCACGCGCTAGTTCCGTACTTATCGCGAAAGTTTCAGCCGCGCCGGGGGGCCGCCTAGCGTGGGGAGGGAGGCGCTGCAGTATCGATCGCGTCTGCTGCACGCTGCACCGCTGTCTTCCGCAGATCAGCCCTTATCGTGCGCCGGTTGCTAGACTCTGGCACTAAAGCTTTGCACGCACGCTGCTGCCGGCCCGCACGCCGAGCGTGCGAAGTCGCCAGGTTTCACAGGATTAAGTTAAAACATTTTATATGCCTCGCCTCCGAGCGTTTGCATTCGGGTATTGGACAAATCTTAGTTTGAAAACCTATTTCTGCGACCACTTGTTAGTTTTATTAAACGGCTATTTTCAACAAATTGTATCTGCGGCATTTAGCCACGAATTATATAAAATAATGTTGGCAATTAAACTTAACCTCAGACATATTTTAAGAAAGGGCGTAAAATATTTTTTAGGGTTCCGTACCCAAAGGGTAAAAACGGGACCCTATTACTAAGACTCCGCTGTCCGTCTGACTGTCACCAGGCTGTATCTCATGAACCGTGATAGCTAGACAATTGAAATTTTCACAGATGATGTATTTCTGTTGCCGCTATAACAACAAATACTAAAAAGTATGGAACCCTCGGTGTGCGAATCCGACTCGCACTTGGCCGCTTTTTTTTACAGTTCCGATGGGTTCTGTATCTATACTTACAAATCTAGTGCCTAATAATGACTTAGGACACTAAACACCGGGTAGTCGCAGTCGTGCTAACTTTCCCTAGGAGTACTTCGATCCAATAGTTGCGAGCAAGCGAAACTTTAACCGCAGTTCCTAATTGGATTAATTTTAGCGAACAAACAAAAAGATGACAAATAAATTTAAACCGCGCAATATCTCGTTACAGTACTGAAGTCGCACTACAGCCTAACTATGAAATTTATAACGATGGGCCAAGTTGAGAGTTGCCGGCGTTGAAAATATTGTAAGCCGCACTCGTTTGGGGCAATCACAGATCACTTGCCCTATAGACAAAGCATGTCAGAAAACTCGCGCTCATAAGCTCAAGCGTAGAGGAAGCACCTCGTCACAATCCATACTACTATTATAAATGCGAAAGTGTGTCTGTCTATCTGTTACCTCTTTATGCTTAAACCGCTGAACCGATTTAGTTGAAATTTGGTACTTATAGAGATAGTTTGAGTCTCGGGGAAGGACATAGGGTAGTTTTTATCCCAGAAGTCATCCTTAAAGGGGGTGAAAAGGGGGGGTGGAAGTTTGTATAGGGAATCGTTAAAAAGCAGATTTGATAAAAAATAAGCTGCCCAAATTACTAACTCCACACAGACGAAGTCGCGGGCAAAAGCTAATACAATAATATTTCAGCCCATATACGTCACAGGCCTCCTCTCATGCACGAGAGGGATTGGGCTATAGTCCCCACGCTAGACCTTTGAATTTCGTCGCGGATGTATGCAGGTTTCCTCGCAATGTTTTCCTTCAACGAAAAGCTAGTGGTAAATATCAAATGATATTCCGTACAAAAGAGAATAAAATAGACATCACTTATCTTAATAGACATCTTAAAGAGTGTAATATGAACTCGAGCATCTCAAGTCACGCAACAAGTGTGACAACTTCTGAATTTCTTTATTAACGCATCAGTTCACGCCAACAATATTATCGGGACGGAAAATACTAAAAACAGCCCTCGAAGAATTTGATGCCTAGCTTCGTGTTAAAAAGCAAATCATTTCACTTTATTTCCAATTTGAATACTGGGCATGATCATTAAATAAATAAATAAATATTATAGGGACATTCTTACACAAATTGACTAAGTCCCACGGTAAGCTCAAGAAGGCTTGTGGTGTGGGTACTCAGACAACGATATATACTCGTATAATACTTATACAAATACTTAAATACATATAAAACATCCATGATTCAGAAACAAAAATCTGTGCTCATCACACAAATAAATGCCCTTACCGGGATTCAAACCCAGGACCATCGGCTTCACAGAATCATTGACACTTTAAATACAAAAAACATGTATGCAATGTTTTATAGTTCTCTGCTAAGTGACGATGATAGTTGTTGGTGGTTGGTACAACTGGCCCTAAGTTCCGATTTTTATTAAGTGAGGAATATAAAGCATATATATTTATAAAAGTATAAAAATACCAGCAGTATCATCAATAACTGCGAATACTTTAAACGAAAATCGAAAAATCGAAAATAAACTATCACCTTGTTAGTGTGTTGTGTATATTGTGTCGGGTGTTTGACGGGTGATTTGACCGCTAAGCAGTCTATAGGAGTTATTCTATAAGGCAAAATTAAATGAAAAACGAAGTTTTCCCGCGTGGCGGACAAAGTTGGCCACTCAAGTTTTCTGGAGAGCTGTAGACTGCCTTCGCCGCACACTATTTATTTACATTGCCACATAACACTCATTCGCACTAATCAACATTAGAAACCGAGGTTTAAAGATTTAATTGGAAATTGAGATTTTAACAAAGTCAGGGCATAATTATAAACTGAAATAGAAACAATTAGGTGTATTAAATAAAGGGACTAACCTCTATAGTGACCGAAGCCGGGTTCGAACTGGCGTCTTTAGCTTTCGCGGTAATCATCATTTATTCCCTTGGGAAAAAAAGTTTTTTAGGGCATACGAGTACGTGTCAAGATTGGCAAATAGTGATTACTTACGATTCATTTGTAGAGTTCCGTAGAGACCTGGGGTTCTATTTTGTAAATATAGGTATATTATATTAAGTGTAGTAACGTTTTAGATCAGTGTAATCCTAGATTAGGATTAATTCATCATCTTCCTCGCGTTGTCCCGGCATTTTGCCACGGCTCATGGGAGCCTGGGGTCCGCTTGGCAATCCCAGGAATTGACGTGGGCACTAGTTTTTACGAAAGCGACCGCCATCTGACCTTCCAACCCAGAGGGGAAACAAGACCTAGACTGGTAAATATCAAATGATATTTTGTAAAAAAGTTTCGAAAAACTCATTGGTACGAGCCGGGTACGGATTGCAAGTCACACGCCCTTACCCACCAGCGCTTTAAGATTAGGTTTAATTGTATAAGTTAAATTAATTACGAATATTCAATGCCTAATTACATTTTAATAATATGTATTTATTGTAGGTCTCTATTTGATAATATTACCGTACCTAATACTTTCTCCATCACATATTTGAGATTTAGTTAGCCAAATCGATACAAAGCGACAAATACACAATTATTGAACCTCGACCACCTGAACTTCTAGCTCTTACCCTGGTGTTTGTCTGGTGTTTCAGACTTGCATGTTTTCAACTTCTGTAAATACAGGTACATACAATATACATAATTTTTACCTAATTCGACTAGAATTTCTTAAAACGACTTGATTCCTAAATCCTCCACAGGTTATGTTATTTGCATGTTTGAAATTGATTCGAATTACAAATCAAAGGGCACGAATACAAACAGAGCAACAGCAAAAGCCAGACTGCAGACTGTTTGTTTATTTAAAGGAAATCTTTGAACCTCGTGACATGAAGTTTATACAAAAACTCATTCCGGCGAGACGACAGATGATTTCGTGTAATTAATTCGACGCGGATTGGTCTGCTTCAGTATTACGAATTGTGAAATGGTGTTTTACGGAGCATAAAATAGGTCTCTTGGCAACGAAACGTGAGCGTGGCTACTATTGTATGGCTGTGGATAATGCCGGTGCACAGTAGAGTTCACTTTCCACATTTACTTGTAAATAACGACAACATAACAATAGTATATTTTAATTTTATATAAAAAATTAAAAATCGATCTTTATTGTAAAATTAATAATACGCGTCGGCGTTTCAAATAAAAAAAGAATTGTCCAAATCGCTTCAGAAATTACGGAGTACTGAGGAAACAAACATTAAAAATGATAATAAAAACAAACATACAACCGAATTGAGTACCTCCTCCCTTTGGAATTTTGAAGTCGATAAAAAATGAATGACGGACGGACATAACTCCTAGAAAACTTCCATTCCACTAGGCAAAAAATAATAATATTTTTCAGCTACTATCAAATGCGGTTCATGCAATATACAACCATTGCATTGTATTATAATGTGTGGCGTCAGTGTTCAATGCAACATTAATTTTGTATGAAACAGAATGGTTGGTTTTAAGAAGAGCTTTGGAGCCTCGCCAGATGGCCCTCGAGAAGAGCACCCTCCGCCAACTGACTCTAATTGCTAACTCTTTCCAATTATCATAATTATACTCACACGATTATTAACGACTGTTATATACTCGCGCTATGGATCTACTTATAATGTTATTTTCAACTTTACATATACATACCTAACAATAACAAGACTACCTGTCTGGCCTAGTCAATAGTGATGAAGCCAATATGGTCCTGGGTTCAAATCCTGGTAAGAGCATTCATTTAAGTGATGAGCACGGATGTTTGTTCCTGAGTCGTGATTGTTTTCTATGTATTTAAGTATATATATAAATAATAAATTGTCACAATATTAATAAAAGGAAATGGACATGGGTTAATTACTTAATTTATTAAGCATAGGTTAGTATATATTATAAGTATATATCGTTGGCTAAGTACCCACAACACAAGCCTTATTAAGCTTACTGTGGGGCTTAATTAATTTGTGTAATAATGTCCTATAAATATTTCTTTATTTATTTATTATAACATCACATGGATCCTCCTGGGTCTAGATTCTTTGGTATTTTGAGAACCTGATTCAAATCTTGGTTATATGAAGCTGATTGATATTATGTTAAGTTTAAGTCAAAATATAATACATACACTTGTTTCAGTTCCGAAACTAGTACGCAACATCTTTATCAACCGCCTGAGCGTGGAAAACCTTAAATGACATTAGCTCTAAAACCTCCTAAAATGCCTACAGTCCTAGGTAATAAATTAATTTAGATTATAATTTAATAAACTATCAGTGCACTAATACCAAAGATCTATGAAGTGTATAAAGATAAATAAAGTCTAAAAAAAAGACGTGCCTCGAAAAATAAAAATAAAAATTATGTTCGAAAAGATGGCACCTTAATTTTGGCATATACTCATGTAGATGGCGACACCGTTTGATATTTAACAATTTTAACACATAACAGTGAAAAAACATGGGCGTCAAAGTCATATGACGTTCTAAAAGTTTTAATCCTGTGTCGAATAATGGCAGTAAATTTACTGTGCCTACGTGGTGCCTACAAAATTTACTGTGACAATAAGCCTCTATACACTCAATTCTCTTTACCTAAGCTAAGTTAACGTAGCAACAACTGTTCTATTCCAATTTACGTTATGTATATCCAACTTTGTCGTTGCCTTCAAGATTTAAGCTGCATAAAACAATTTCACCTTAGCTACTAGTCCTACAGAACAGGCGTTTCCCTATGGGGAGTGTCATCAGAGTACGAGTAGATCATTTTGGAGTAGTCTGCCTTCAAAATATTTTCGCAGCCCATGGAAAGAAAATTAAATACGATACTCATATAATACAAGGGCTCAACTAGTAGCCTGGCCTAGCAAATATGTTAAGCTTTTGTGTTGTTTTTATAACTATAGCAGTGGTTTTGTAACTATACTCCCATGTTTTGTACCTATATATGTATGTTTCATAAAAATTATATACATATAATATTTACTAGAACTATCTCAACTTAATGTGTAAACATCGTATACTCTTATTTTTTAAACACATATTAAATTACAGTAGAATCCGGTTATAACGACGCCCGAACTCGCCCTAGGGACCGCTGATATTACGTCGTACTAACCGGACGTCGTACTAAACGAACTGACAATTTTTTTTTATAATTTTTTTTCATAATTCTTTATCTATTTGCGTTGTGTTATAACACTTTGTCTTAAATGGAGAGACTTGTTTGTTTCAAAGAAGCCAGTTTCGTACGCGTACTCACTCATCAACCGCAAGCCTGCAAAATATTACTTACTGCCGTAAAATAAAAAGTCGCAATTCTTGAGGTTGTAACCTAGATGACAATCGTATATAGACAATCAAAAGATTTTAGTTTTTTGTCGAGAACTTAATTTTTGATACAAGACTATCGCTGACTGTATGTACCTTCTTTTGTTTCAACAGGCAACTGTACTTAACACCCATCGAGACAATTCTAACAAACCCAAAATCAATTAGGTTGCTTTGTTTTATCACACAGCTCCTATGACTACCTCCTGTATCCATCATAGATCAGGTCGATGGTACTAAAATATTACATTGTTTTTCAATTTCAATTTAAATTTATTTATTTTGCTAATATACAGCGATACAATATTGGTCATGTCAGTGTGGTACAAATTCATGAGTGCATATTACGCCACAATAGGCATGCAAAATATTAACCCTTAAATGCATAATGATGTATATATGCATCGTAAAAAATATATGTTTTTTTAAATACTATGATTTTTTTCTTTATTTTTCCCTCAATCTATACAACATGACACATCTATTTCAATTTATTAAAAAGTTATACAAAAAATCATGCATTTAAGGGTTAATCTCACACTCAACTTACTTTTTTTTACGTTTACGTTTTCAACTTACAAAGTTTAAGCTCAACTAAATAATGGGCCACTTCCCATTTATTAACTTGCAATATTTGACCCTAACAAACATTAAAAATAATGCTACGAAAAGTCACATGACTATTTCATCTTGCTGCGTGTACGGAGTAAGCTTCTTACCACCAATTTATTTGTAAAAACTACGTCGCTCGTCGTTGTAATCGGACTTGAGGAACGGATTTTGTGTAAAATTTCGTCGTTAAAAGCGGTCGGTCGTTATAAGCGGTCGTAATAAATGGTTGTACTTTCATAGTAGCTTTGTTTAAGCTTATGTATTAAAACCAAACATGTGCCTTTACTTACGTCAATATAAACGGTTGGTTGTTATATGCGAAGTCATACTAACCGGACTCCACTATACATATTTTTCTCAAGAACTAAGTAAAGAGGGAGAGAGAGAGAGAGAGTAAGCAAGCAGTCGTTGCGTCCTAAATTTTAACAACGAATAAGAATTATAAAATATTCGGAACTAGGACCGTCTTTTTTTATGAGATAGGAGGCAAACGAGCAGACGAATCACCTGGTGGTAAGCGATTACCGTCGCCCATGGACACCCGCAACACCAGAGGGGTTGTAAGTGCGTTGCCGGCCTTTAGGAGTGGAGTACGCTCTTTAATACCGCAGGCGACAGTTCACTTAACAGTACAGAGAAGGTCGTTAATTGTGTGCAAAACTCAAAAAGGGTACTGTTATTGTTCCTATACTGTGATGTCGCTCTCTTGTTTGTTTAGTGAAAACGACTTCAAGGGTCCAAGGATAACCAAAGGGAATACTTCGGCTAAACTATTTGTTTACTGTGAATGGGGATTTATTTACTGAAAGATACATTGAAACCTTAGCTGCGATCTTTTAACGACTACTTCGAAGGGGGTAAAAGGAGATAGAAATGCAACTAGAATAACGAGACAACTCGTCTTAAAATAAGTAGATTTTTTTTAACCAATCAGAAAAGTAATTAAAAGTTTAGTGTATTTAGTGAAGTTACGCTCTTACGCCAAGTAGAATATATATCTGCACACAAACAATGTGTCAGCAGCGTACTCATTGATTAAAAGATTGGTTGGATACCCACATCAGTGTCATCGGGAATAAGTAGTTTGACGTCATACTCTCATTTCAAACAATGCTAACAGCGGTGTGTGGCGACACGACACGACGGTATGTGACTGAAGTGTAGAATAAAGCCCATGTGTTAGCCTGTTCGCTTCGGTTAGACCACTTTAAATAAAAACTCCATATCCGTTAAAACTACGCGTAATCTGAGGCTAGTCTTATTCTGGTTTATCTGACAACTAAAGCGCGTGCGCGGCGTGCGGTAAATGAAAATAACAACCCAGCCGCTCGATGCTTCCTGACGCCACCACTATTTTTAAACTCCATGACAATGATGAACCGCACAAAGTGCATTGTTCATTCGTTTACTCAGAACTGAAAACACAAAGCTCGTGCCCGTTTCACGAAGATTTCATTAATTTTATAGCACCCATTCATTCCAGTTTTACTTAGCTCTCTCAATCAAAACTATAAACAGTCTAAGGAATATCGCGACACTCGAGACGTCGAGCCCCGCTGCGCTATTTAACGAAGTTTCAAATAATATTACGTCTATTGGGCAAGGAATATCAAGCCATATCCGAGCTGTAAGCCCGTAACATTGGACTTAAGCCAAAACGCAGTGTTGGTCCCCGTTACATCCCCACGAGGGATGAGCCCATCGCTGGTTATCAAAGCACTCGCTCTATGTACCTCACGTCACCCTGCTATTGAACTGTATCATTGGAAGCTACCCAGCAGTGTAGCGTACTTTAGCAATTATTTTCTACGGCTTTGTATCAGGTGGCTAAAAACACAACTGGATCGGCATTTGAACTTCTAAGTTCTGATATTGATTTTTTATTAATCATAGTGTATGTTATTGTACAGACGAAGTGTCGAATTACGCTTAAATCAATCTAAAACTTTCGTTTCCTATGAGTAAATACTATAGAAACGCGGTTCTACAATTAAAATGTGATTGTCACGCAGAAATAAGATACCGATCCGAACTGTTTAATCCTTATACACCATTTCCACCGATAACGAACACCTATAGCGTTATTTAATGCCAATTTTATGATTTCGATATCGAGCTCGTATATTTTTATTCAGCCTATGTAATAAAAATCCTATTAAGTCTACACGGAATGTGCAACCCCCACGGGTGTTGCCGGTCGTGCTCGGTACATTTACGTAAAATAATGTGTTCAGGGGTTTTTCCTTCTCCCTTTTCTAGGTTCCCGAAAGAAGTTTAGCTATCGATATGTAAAAAGTTCAAAATAACAAAGGCGTGATGGGTAATATGATTTTTAGTAGATTTCAGTGAAAATGTTATGGCACCAACTAGCTATTATATGTAAGAACTAGAATTTAGAAGAGATCTCGTACTTAATAAATACAGAAGTATTTACCTAACTTTTAAATAGGAATAATACAAACATATACTAAATTATAATATTACAAAATTAAGATGAAAGTTAAACCTAGAAATAGAATAAAAACAAACTATAAAATACCTACCTATAAATACTTACCTATAAAAACAAAAGCAATTTACCTAACTAATTAGTAGGTATTGCAGTAAACATGGTTCTCTAGGTAATGTTTATGTTATTTTTAATTGACTCAACGCAACAAGTTAAATAGTTGTTACAATGATGCGTTCTGAAAATTCTTCCGTTAAAAAGTAATTTTACCTATCTTTTAAAGTAAAGCAGTATAGTGGTACTGTAAGGCTACAAACGAGCACTATCCTGTCCTGGGTTCGCAATAATCATAATAAACAGTCAACAAGCCCGAGATCAGGGGCTCAGGGCTATTCGCCGAGAACACAATAGGAGCGCAACATGTGCGTTCGCTTTAAATAAAACGCAGGAAAAATACTAGGTATATAATCCTTTCTTCGTATTGTGTATATGTACTTTTATTATACAAAAGGGATCTCCTGGGCTTCTGCGATGTCTGATCTGGGATGGAACTACACTATAGTTAGTATAATCTTATTGTATTAATGTTACTAGCATTTTCGTGGTTAATTCTACTGAAATAGCAAGGCACGTGTCATTTTCCCTCTTGATGAATGTGTACATTATGAGTATATTATGTCTCTAGATCAGCATTTCCCAAACTATGGGTCGCGAGCGAATATTAAGTGGGCTCCCTGAAACTAGTAAGAAATCTGAGCGTTGCCAATTATATTTTATACTTACCCCTTTTAAGAGCCCGGCAAGCTCGGCCGAATTGCACCTTCCCATACAAACGTAGTTCCGCTCTCATTTTAAAACTACGTGTTGGATTGAAATGAAACTTTGCACATACAATGAAATTAGTTTATATAGCTCCAGTTAATAAAACAAACGAAATAGAGCAAAAACAAGATGTATGAAAAACTTAAATTCGCTGTATTCTTTTAACTACGGCCTTTCGTGGCAGTTTTCGGTACGCTGCCACGAAGTGTTGGAATGACCTGCTTCCACCAATCCGTTCGCTGAAGTCGTTAAGCGGCTTCAAATCAAAATGTCGTTCACACTTATTACAAGCACAGGTTGAAGCGTCAGTGCAATATGAGTGACACACGTGCACGTGCATTTTATTGTTTGATGGCTGAAATGATCACCTAGTATTGTCCATATCTGTTTTGCTAGCTTTAAGTTTTAATTTTATTTAATTTTTTAATTTTACAGTTTTAATTTTATTTAATTTTTTTGTAAATTTTTGTAAGCTTTCATTCTATGTTTTTTATATATAATTCATTGTGCATTATATATTTCATTATTGTTTTTTTATTTTTTCTCTTTTGTTGTTTAGTATGTATAGATTTTTTGTGGTAGTTACTTACTTTATTGTCTGTGTTTTTTGTTTGTGTCGTTGGCGTATGTGTCGCCACCAACTCGTAGTTTTAAGTCAGGTCCCCACTGAAAACCAGCGCCGCGGATTACCGCGGTATTATGCTGAGTGGGGTCCTATTTTAGCATCCAATGTTTTTTGTCTGTATGTTTCCTTTTTTCATATATGTAATCTGTTGTGGCGTTAAATAAATGTATTTTCTTTCTTTCTTTCTTTCTTTCTATGGTATCTGAAGCTACATAAACTAATTACAGACATAAATATACCTTATCCTATTGTAAGTACAAAGTTTCAGAGCAATCTAGCTAGTCGTTTTAAAATGAGAGCGGAACTACATTTGTGGAGCTTGCTCCGAGCTTGAACCGAGCTTGCCGGAGACCCTTAAGATGGCCAAGAGGTGGGTCCCAAAAATGGCAGTTTCTGTTAGGTGGGTCGGAGCTCAGTCAACTTTGGGAACCACCGCTCTAGATACCTTATATAAATTACTTTCAACAAGGTTAGATTAGTTTAAAAGGAGTTTGTCGCGGATTGATTTATTTCCCTCCGTCCCGAAGTTTCGGCACGGGTTTCGCGATACACCCACTACATACATAGATACACCACATTAAGTACAATGTTCAAAATGCCAAATTTCATTAAGTCATAGGCTAAAACATCGCGTCAAAATGCAGTTAGCGTTACCAAAGAGAATAGAGTGTATAGAGGGTTATTGTGATAGTAAATTTACTGCCATCTATCGACACAGGATTAAAACTAAAAAAATGTATAAAAATATCAAAAAATGTATATTTACGAGTAAATATGGATAAATGTTTTTTTTTAGAACGCCACATGACTGACCCATATTCTTTACAATACAATACAATACAATCATTTATTAATAAAATTAAAATTTTACACGTCATAGTAATTTACAATGCTATTCTAAATTACATTATTATTCACATACATTAAATTATTAAAATTACAATGCATTATTATAAATTCGGTACACAATTGTTAACCAAATGTTTATTATATATAATATTATAATGTTTTAAATATGCAGGACTCATGTGACATTCTATTCCTATCAGAAGAATTCGTTTAACGAGTAAAAGGCTGCAGAGACTAGGTATTTTTTAAGTTTGAGTACGAAAGAATTGTAGCTATTCGCAGTTTTTATGTCTTCAGAGACTCGGTTATAGATTTTAGGACCAATTGTGTGCAGACATATTTTAGATTTAGCTAGCCGTGTGCGGGGTGGACGAAGTTCGTGGCGGTGCCTTAAGTTGTATTTGGGTTCCGCAGCGTTAGACTGGAACTGTTCGTAATTAAACCTTACCTGTTTAGCTACCTCTAGGATATAAAGGAAGGGTAGTGTTAGTATTTTGTTACTAGTGAACAGTTCTTTGGCAGGTTAATATAATATCATAAGGACTTATACGATTTAAGCTCAGAGTGAGTGGTCCAAGGCTTTTTCTAAAAGTCACGTTAGGAGTACACTGCCAGCATGTAAAATTAGTATCCCAAAATGTCAAGGCAGAAAACAATAATAGTACATTTCGATGCTAGTGCGGAAAGTATGTCATTACGCCTCGAGTACCGAGATATCTTGCCACTCGCCTGCGGCTCGTGGCAAGACTCGGGACGAGTGAGGTATGGCATTTCCGCACGTGTATCGAACGACGTTTTTTAATACAGTTGCGAAAAAATAAGAAAAACAACAAGTAAGGAATTCGAAACTTTTATATTATTAATTCTGTGACATCAATTCACATCATTGACATTGACATTATGAAGAGGTGTTTTTTTTAGCTGGGTGTTATTATTATTGAACCCACTTCAATGAAAGTTTTTTTTTAAATGCATGTTCTATAAGACAGAAACAAATGTAAATATAAAACATTGTACTATTATTACCCAAATATCGTTAATTACGATTATTTGTGTATCGTACATTTATAAAAACTATCGAATGTTGCCTTTGGAAACTTAAAGCAGAAAGAAAAAACGCGTCTTCTTTGACAGGCGTTCCGTTCCATTCAGACAACTTATTAAGAACGGTTTTTCACGATTCAATATATTAAAATAATTGACGTGTTATAATGATGAAGAGGTAAGTAATTTTATTTATTTAAGCCATTTAATTCCTTAATAATTATACACATATTTATATTTCATTATTAAATTCAAAATATTATAATTGTAATACATTAATAAATTAAATTAAATATTATCAAATTATTTAACATGCATGTTTAAGTCGGTAGCGATTTTATACAATATTTTTAATTATTTTTATTATTAAGGACCTCTTGACGAGTAAAGGCCTCCTCCATTTCCACATTTCCCTATCTTGGGCTATTGTTATCCAGTCGTCGCTGACAAACTTTTTTTTATTTATATAATATGTATATTATTGGTTTTTATGTTGATTACGACGTTTAAAGAAAACTAATATTAACACTCATCAATAAGTAGTCATGAATTGGAACAAGAATAAATTAAAAAAAATTGGAAAGTAAAAAGCACTAGTTCGCGAAAACCAACTTTCCGCACGCTAAATAGCTATGTAAAGTAGCACTTTTTGAACAACTGTATTAAAAATTAAGTTTCAATTCCACTTCCACTCATCAGCAAAGTGATATATCAACAGTTTAGAGTTATTTTGGATTACAAAAGTAATAATTGCACTACAAAGGAGAAAAATAATCAGTGCACAGAAAAGTCTCCTGAGTCATCATAAATATCTCTTGGTTTACCAGAAAAGTGACCCGAGAGAACGGTGACCCAGAAGACATTTAAAACAAAAAAAAAATTTTTTTGCACTACCTACGAACGTGTTTCAATAAACTATGTTGCTATAACATATTAGACCCAGGATAGATCTAATTAGGTTCAAAATAATATAAAAAAATTAATTACCAGTACCCTTGCCTATAACCTAAACAAATATTTTTTTTAATAAATATATTAATGTTAGCGGACTTTTAGCATTTAACTGGTAAATTAGATGTAAATACCTTTTTAATTAATCGTTAAGAACTCACTGGCAACGGGAATGCACATATTTTTTGGGCACCCGGTATATGGTACAATATATTTTTCACACCATTAAGTAAAAACCAAAGCCGATACGCAAATGGAACACGCTCTTTTTGTATGGGAAACAAAAAAAAAACCTGGGTCACCAAGAAAAATCGTCATATTAAAATAATTCTGTTCGTTTCCAGTTCTAGTTAGATTGACTTTTTGGTTAATTAATTATAACATACGTGATGATGATATGATTTTGTATTTTGTTGGGACACGAGAAGACATAAAAAAGTTGATCGACCCAATTGTATCTGTCTTTTTGGCAGCGGTCCGGGCTTATTGCGACTTTTATGGGCCAAACTTTACAATGAAAATCAGGAAACGGGTTCTTGTTTAATCTTAAAAGGGGACGATAATCGTGAACAAAGGCGCTATATACCGAATATTCCTATGTATTTAACAGCAATACCAATCGCTGAAGTTTAAATTAAATACTGCAATATGACACGATAACGGGGTGAGAAAACCTACTTCAGTTATTTTAACCTCGTAATATGAGTATACTAAACTCATTTAAATATATATTGTAAAAAGCTTCGGATGCAAATTAATCTCCTTTTACCGGAATAGTATACATTACAAAAACGATTATTCCAGATTACATCTCACACCATCTGCGTTGCAGTTTTTGCGCTATTGATATACAAATATACAAAATGTGACATTTATATTAAAATATATTTGTAGTAAGTACTTAGGTTCTCATCGAAGCGGTTTACAGTTATGATACCGAAAGACGAGTACGCTTACAAGAAGGGTTACCCAACTATCTGGCTCCAATTTGTTTTCTTTATTTTTATAAATGTCACTTTTCAGTACTTTGGAGGCCGATTTCTCCCAGTAGGTTGAGTTTGGGCAGCTAAAACTATAATATAGATAACATATATAAAAATAAATCAAATCGGAGCCGGACAGTTGGGTATTGGGTACCCTTCCTCGTTAGTTAAGATGCAAAAATTGCTTGTGTGATAAGATAACATTTAATTTTAATCAGTAAATGACACCAACTCCCTACCTGCTATTTAATAAGTATGTTTCTTCGTTAAATGCAGGCCTTAATTAACTGAACTAAATACTCGAGTTGTGAACAAACTACCTCACTGTAAAATCAGTGGGTATTTTAAAATCATATCTTACTAAATACAGCTTTTAGCCTTGCGCTGGCTAAAGATATACTCTCGCAGTACAAAAACGTTAAGACGTTTTAAAAGTGGGTACGTCTTTTTATTTCTCTCCGTGAAGGATGGAGCCTCATCCCACTCAGAGGCGCACTTGACCGCAACAGATGGCTATGCTAGCCGTCGATCCATCTAACAAGTATACGGTGTTATTGTGTGAGTAGCTAATAGCTGCTCAGTATCTATACAGTGGTGTGCAGATTGGACATTATTAAATACCACATACCTACAACCATCCCATGGATCTTGGAAAACCTACAATATTAAGGCTAGAGTTTGTTAAAACTATGAAAATTAGAGACATGATAAAATATAGTAAAGATATTATATTAAAGTACGTAACGACGGTGCTTCTATAGCTTATTTAAAAAATATGTATACTTGTACCATCTTGAAATAAAATCAATAAGCTGTAGATTTCTATTGAAAGGTGCATAAATATATCAAGAAACATACTCAAGTGTTACATGGGATAGTAGCAAAGATAGATATAACTCCGTAATAGATGGATACAGTCTAAGGAAAAAACGTGCCTCGAAAATCAAGAAAATTTGATTCTCGTTCAGAGGGCGCTACTAGTTTTGGCCTACTGTCGTATAGATGGCGTTTACGGTTTCGTTTGTTATTTAATAATTTTAACGCCATATCAGTGAAAGGACATGGGTCAAAATCATAAAAATAATTAATGCAAATAAAAAAAAATCATTTATCTATATTTAAATACATTTTATCGTATTTTTATAAATCTTCATTTTTAGTTTTAAAGTGTGTCGACAGATGGCAGTGAATTTACTGGGGTTACAAAATTTACTATGACAGTACCGCTCTAGTATAAGTTACTCTATGATAGTAGTTTCTTTGAGCATTAGTATAGCGTCAAGTTCTTTGGTTAGTGTAACTTTAGCAATTGAACGTTTTTGCAATTTAAACCACACCACCACACAACCAGAAAATACTAAACTAATAAGTTTAGTATTTTCTGGTTGTGTGGTCAATATTCTATTTAAGTAATTCTAATTAAGATTAGCGCCAAATGGCACTGTTAAAGTTTCGTCAAGAATTTTTAAATTAAGAGTTATTACTGATTACGGTGTAAAAACTTTGAAACCCAAGGATGTGTAGAAATAACATTGCTTTAAGTATGCACTTAAGTCTAGCATCCCCCTCATTGTCACAGAAATCCAATTACGGTAATGACGGAAGATAAAAACTGCGTTCATTTATTAAAAGTCTTTCATTTCAGCCAGCAATATCTTGAATAGTCGATAAACGTGCCTCCCATTGTGCCGTTGAAGTATGTGGCTAGGGTATTCCAATCGTTTTCCGAATGCTTATCGGAACCAGTGTATGTGCTATGTGGACTTCTTTTTTCCATAGTAAGTTTAAATACTAGTAATCTGTATGTTATAGAATTCGCGAACCCCCATGGCTCTGCCAATTTCGAGTCTGAGAATTGTCGAGCTTTTGACATACGATAGCATTTTTCCCAAAGCTGAAACGGAAATCTTTTGCTTTCGCTCGATCAATTAGTGTATACTTAATCTTTTCGCTGTCTCAATCAAGTTTGTTTTGTCAGGATCAGATGACTAACTGTTTTAAACAATAAAAGAAAAAACAGAAATGTGAGTCAATATCGGAGCTTTTCCCAGGATACTCAAAACGCATCATATGGTGATATGTTGTCGTAACGCCAACACACCCGTGGCGCCGTGGCGAACCAAAGATACCGAATTTATGGAAAACACGTAAACTATATGTTAAGCATTTTATTTGTAACTAGCGACCCGCCCCGGCTTCGCACGGGTAGTTCAACTAATTTACACAAAACCTTTACAAATTATATTAAGTACATATTATAAACCTTCCTCTTGAATCACTATCTACTAAAAAAACCGCATCAAAATCAGTTGCGTACTTTTAAAGATCTAAGCATACATAGGGACAGACATACAGACAGCGGAAAGCGACTTTGTTTTATACTATGTAGTGATGATATTATTTCACCGGTTGTACCGAGATTTTGCATTCGTAAATTTCAAGGTGTTGTATAATGTAGGTATTCATTTTTTTTAGTTCAACTTTATTAAATATACTATAAAATTAAACATATTGATACACCTCTCTTGTCACCGATTACGAGATTACGTTAGACTGGTTGGCTACTCGCCTTCAGTCGATAGCAAGCAATGGGAAAAGTGGGATGGTATTGATATTGAGTAATTCGAAACGAGATGAAGGGCAAAGTTCGCAGCACAACAGTCACTATACGTCACTAGTTTTGTATTAAACACCTGATGTGACCTACTTCTCGATGGATGTCCTCTGTAGAAAACAATATGAGGATTTGGAAATGGGTCTCAATTTGAAAATAATAAGAAGAACCGGGTCATAGCTCAGAACCGGGACTAGCGGTACTGATGAACGCTTTAGAGGCCATGTTCGCCTGGGCAATAGGGTGATATAATGGATTTGTGATTTATCACAAAACGATAAATAAATATACTTCCATGTAAAATTTACTAAACATACAATTGGTCATCAAATATACATTCAACAGAATTTTTTTGGAGTATTACGAATAGGTATCGCTCTAAAATCTCATAATAACCTAAATGAATCCCACTGTAACCCAAAAATATCGCGATGTCACCAATAACACATTCTGAATACACAAGACAATGATACAAAAATAAACAGGACATAAAGAACGCCACGTGGACTACAAATGCAACACGTTCCTCATAAGGACGACCATAGTAAAGAGACCTGTTCTATACAGGGTGGTTTCATCTCGAATAACAACGCGGCCTTTCATAAATCGTTCCAGTTTTAATATAACAGGCAGCTCCATAATCTTCACACTTTGGTTCGCATGCAATGGGACGGAACGTTCAGTGGTGTCGTTGCAATTGCTTACCGAGCACAGACGAATCCCACATCAAGCCCTTTCACCGAAGCTACTTCGTGAGCGACGTCGAAGCAATTAGAAAAGCACCACAATCGCAGAACGGTTTCACAGTCTTTCGTCTGTCCATTGTAATCTTACCATTTAAGTAGTGAATTATATTAATAAGAAGACGAAACCGCATTGAATACGTACCTGTATTACATTACAAAAGCATAGGATATACCGTAGCTAGTCTTGTCTTGCAAGTTTCGACCACTTTGATGGGGGAAGAAACCGACAAAAAAGATGGAAGAAGGCGCGAAAGCGTGAACAACAGGCCAATCGTCGCCGCACTTACTTTTCGCGGCTTCGCGCATGATTTATACACTAAGGCAAATGAGCCATATGAGTTGGCTTTCTAATTATGCATATAAAGTTTATAGTTACACTTATCCATCTAAACCTGAGAGTCGGTTAGTGATAAGAATGCACGTTCTGTGCCACGCAGCCGGCGGCGCTGCATTTCCTAACGCATCTTCGTTCAATATCCGCGAGGATTGTTTGTTCCCCCCACCGCCCTCCCTCTAATGGAAGGGGTGTCTTGTCTAGTTTAGAAATAGACTTTCCTGATGCCTACCGTAGGCACGAATCGTAATATATATTTATACCTAGTTAAGACTGAGTGTGTTCTAGGTTAGTTCCGGTTCGTTAAATAATATTGCTTGTAGGTGTTAGCTTTCACGAGTACATGTACACCAGGAGAACGTTTTCGCTTCGAACGTAGCTTAGTCATGAATTTATATTTTTATACTATATCGATGACGATCACGTACGAATTTTTAATATTGCCTTAACATTTTGATTAAGAACTGCTGATATAGACTCTCTAGTTCATGATTTTCAAATTGATGTTATGATTTTATTTTTTCTACCTTCGTGCTACGGTCCCGATAAATCTCACCCTCTACTTATGTATCTATAGTAAACGTTCTTGCTCCATGCACGCACTTGTTCCACAAGTAACAATATTGTTTTATATACTAACTTCATTTATGCTATAACTTAATTAGTAAAAGAAAAGTGCGAAGAGCTTACGGAGCAAAAGGCGGGGACCCGCATACCGTGGACTCAATTACTGCGCGTCTATTGCCTCTGACAGACTTATTTACTGCTCATGCACAAAAATGCAGACCCAGCATTTAATTTGTATAAGTTTTATGATTGGATCTAGTAATTAATAAGAAAAAGGTATGAATAATGATAAGCTATCATTAAATATTTGATAATTTTTATTTTTATTTTATTTATTAGGAAAACTTACAGCTAAAGTAACACGTTAGGTAATCACATAGAAGCAGTGAGCCAATTACAAGTTTCCACAGATAGAAACTGCGTAAAGTGCATGGCGTGCGAAATTACAACTCTAATAATACTTACTTACTCATAAATATACTTTACTTATCTTACTAGACAGGGAGAATTGGTTTGAACAGTAAACAGTAATATAGTAGTAGTAGTAGTAAATCACTTTATTTTACAAAATAAAATTGTTAAAACATGAAATTCATATAAGATATCTTTGTCAATAATATCTAAAATATCTTTCAAGTTCCCACTGCTTTAACCTAAAAATTTAGTTGTAATTAGCTTAGAAACAAGAATTTTATCATTTTTATGAATAAGTACACAACAAGACTGTCATCGTGTGACGTGAGATCGCATTGTCTGTATCTCCGCTAAGTCGAGAAAAACAAAGAGGCACGGCCGTACCATCTTTTTCTCGAAGGCCGAAGCCACTCGGGCCATTTTCAACGTTCTGTAATTTTTATAAATATTCTGGACATTATTTGTTTTTCACCAATGTACGAGTAAAATGATCGTAACTAAATCTGTTTATAATTCATGTGGGTGTTTTCCTTCACTGAAAAGCTAGTGGCAAATAATTTTAATATAACCTTATTGTTACTCTGAAAGTCATTGTTACGTTTTAAAGTTCAAACCCACGACCACCGTTATGATACAGGGTGGGCCAGTGATAAATGCATTTAAAAAATAATAATAAGTAATATTTTTTTATTTTTTTAAATAAAAATTATAATTAGAATTCAGGATAAAGAAATAAATTTTACGTTTTAAAAATTAAATCATCAAGACGTCGTCCGTAGCGGTTGCGGCACTCTTCCAGTCTTGCTTGTAAATTTTGAAAGACTGTCGTTAGAAGTTGCGGAGATATTGATTGGATTTCTTGACGAATATTCTACTTTAATTCTGCTGTGGTTGTCGTATTATTGGAGTACACTTTACTCTTCTAGTAACCCCACAAAAAGAAGTCTGCCGAAGTTAAGTCAGGGCTCCTGGGAGGCCAAGCAATGTCACCTCGCCTCGATATCAATTTTTGAGGAAACATTTCACGCAAAACTTCCAGGGTCACGTTACTTGTATGGCAGGTGGCCCCGTCTTGCTGAAACCATGTGTTGTTGTTGTAACCATACGATTCGTGAAGTTTCGGAGCCAGGAAATCTCTTAACACGAAAGTCTTGTTAAGTCTTTAAAAATTTACAAGCAAGACTGGAATAGCGCCGCAACCGCTACGGACGACATCTTGATGATTTAATTTTTAAAACGTAAAGCTTATTTCTTTATCGCAAATTCTAATTATAATTTTTATTTAAAAACAAAAAAATTGATTATTTATTAATTTGTTTTTAAATGCATTTATCACTGGCCCACCCTGTAGTATCACGCAAAGCCTAATGAGAGTCGCCGGCGAGCTCGGTTCTCCATACCAACGTAGTTACGCTCTCATTTTAAAACAAGTCGCTAGTTTGCTCTAAAACTTTGTACTTACAAGGGGATAAGGTACATCTATGTCGGTAATTAGTTTAGTAGCTTCAGATACCATAGTAAATAAATACAGCGAATTTTTAAGTTTTTTATACAAAACTTGTTTTAGCTCTATTTTGTTTGTTTTATAAACTGGAGCTATATAAACTAATTACAGACCTAGATATCGCTGCCCCAATATTACAGGGTTCTATGTTTCACTTTTATCGAACTGAAATTTGAACTTTATCATAGTGACATTAAGTCGAATTTTAACTATCTTGAAAATGTAACATAGAACCCTGTAATATTGGGGCAGCGATATGTTACCTTATGTCATTGTATGTGCAGTTTTATTATAATCCAACACGTAGTTTTAAAATTCGACTATATCGATACCCTCAATACTCAATATCTTTATTGCTAATAAGGAAGAAACCATGCAGCAGTGGATACACAGTATCAAATCAATTTGAATAGTATAAGCGATTAATTTTAAACAACGCTAACGTAACGTTTACGCAGAAAAGTACCTCTCATCCTAACGCACAAAACGGGTCACTAGTTCACTACGCATGAGCAACGCCAAATTTTCTGTTATTTTTGGTTTCTAAAACCAAACCATAGTGGTGTGGTGGCATAGGGATGATGGAGATAATCAGAGAGCATCACATTTTTATAGGAAACAATTAATGAATTTATATTCCATGAACAATATTATGGAGAAAAAAAATTTTTCACAGGCTACAATGGCTAGATTGCAATGGCAAGACTAGCTAGATTGCTCTGAAACATTGAACTTACAATAGGATAAGATATATCTAGGTATGAAATTAGTTTATGTAGCTTCAGATATAATAGGTAGTAAAAAAATTGGTACAGTCCCTACAGCGAATTTCAGTTTTACACACAAAACTTGTTTTTGCTCTATTTCGTTTGTTTTATATACTAGAGCTATATACTTAAACTAATTACAGTCCTAGATAGTTATACCTCATGACATTGTATGCGCAAAGTTTCATTACAATCAAACACGTAGTTTTAAAATGAGAACGAAACTCCGTTTGTATGGGAAGGTGAAATTCGGCCGAGCTTGCCTGGGACTTAAACTCCCATCACAAGACATGAAATAAGTAGTAATATCTGAAAGAAACTAACAAACAGCAGTTGTCTAGCAAAACTCGAAGGAAAAGTTTGTCGCATTTCTCAGGCCAAAGGAATAAAATAGAACGTAAACTTTCCTAACTTTAGACGCCCTAAGCGGTTTTTCCATACACGGCTTGTGCATTAACAGGCCCGTCGGTTGTTTGTCCATCACTTGTTGCGACGTGTTTCATATAATGTCACCTGTGAAACCGTTAGTGAAACCCTAGCTCACCTTAATTTGCTGAGCTGAGGTACCTAATTAGAAAATAACGTACCTACGTGCGTAAGCTGGCATAAATTATCATTTATTTGTTCAAATATTGTGGTATGAATGATGGTGTCTAAAGTTAATTAATTAACACATTCACTGCCAGGAACCCGCCTCGTAACTTTTGCTCAGGTGTTAGCACAGGTGTTAGACAACCCATGCACTAGGCGGGTTGTTGCTGTAGCGAATGCAATCTCGATATCGCAATTTCGAGATCTCGCCAGATCTCGCACGAATTTTCGAAATTCCATCTCGATTAATATTTTCAAGATCTCCAACGAGATTGAAAGATTTATCCGTTTGTTTTAAGTTATCTATTTGACCTTAGATTCATGTTGTTCAGGCACAAGGCAGTGCTATTGAGTGCGGCCGGCTTTAGCTGACGATAAAAATACTATGCGGTTGAATCGATCAAACTTAGCGTACCCACAATTATTTAAATATGATTTCTGCTCGCTAACCCTACATTTTTTGTAAGTTTCGCAGTGCTTTTCAAAAATATATTCCTACTTATACTAATTTTGTTTTTTTTAAATAAAAGTAGATTTTTAATTGTGATGTTGATTTAATTTGTTGTTTTTATTTTCAAAATAAGTACATATAACATGACGTAGGTACCCTAAATTAGTATACGGGATTCTTAAAGATTAAAATAACACATTTTTAGGGTTCCGTACCAAAAACCCAACACCCGTAACAAAAACACCCTTATGGTGCGACTCTGTCCGTCTGTCTGTCTGTCTGTCTGTCTGTCACATTGCTAAATATCTCGAGAACTACTGAAGCTATATCGATTTGAAAATTGGAATAGTTATGAACAGGGCTAACTTTAACAGATTGGAAGAGTAAATTTTATGTTTTTTTATTAATTATGAAAAATGCCCAACGTAAAGAGGGGGCAAAAAGTCAGTAGTTACTAGGTCGAGTGGAATATCTATTAAATCACATTTAAAATCGGGTCTATCGCGAATTTATTTTGTTACTGGTCGCGGTCTGTGTCGAAACGTCGGTAAATAAAGGTATTACCGATTTAAAATGTGATTTAATACGAGTGGAATATCATAAATTTGAAAGAGCTCGAATTGAACATTACAAAACAATTTTTTATTTGTTTTTCATAGTAAAAAAAAATTGACTTATGAAGGAAAATGTGAAAAAAAAATACCATTCCCCCCCTTATCTCCGAAGTTTACCAACGAAAATTTTTGAAACTTTACATAATAATAACATTATAATAAATATTACAGGAAAAATACAATCACACCTCTATCTTAAAAACTTTTTTTTTAATTATCAAAAAACATTTTCTAATTTAATTTGCAATTTAAGCCCATTTGCGGGTGTTTGTTATACTTGAAATGTCTATGAGATTACAATAAAAATGCCGTGTTTCAAATAAAACAAAAATTGTTAAAATCGGTTCACATGATAAATAGTTAAAATATCCTATATATATATATATATATAATCCTTGAAAAACCAACATAGATACAATCGAGCGCCAATCGAGCTTCGTGCGAGATTGCATTCCCTAGCTATAAGTAGCCATAGATAACAACAGGGCAAAGAACCCACCTAGCGGGCGCACATAGCCTGGTTGTGAATCTCGAAATTGACTGGAAACCACCTAATCTGAGAAGTCTTTCAAACGTTATTTATTACGTTATTTATGATTACATTAAATTATGAAGGACAGATATAAATATACCAGCGTATATATTAAATCTGTGTTATGAAGACATAGTCCTGTCCTGGTGCAAAAATATTCAAATAAACTCGCCCTTAACAGTTTACAATCAACTCCGAACTCCCACATGCTATCAGAAGGCTTAATATTCGCCAGCAACATTAAGGCCTGCATTCAACAAACTAATAGGTACATGGTACATACTATGAACTCCAAACTCGATGACAATACGCCTATGTCACTTGAGCGGAGTACCTAACCTGTCTAGTGGTTTTGTCTGGCACTAGTCGTAACACACGGTGTTGCTTTTTAGACTATTTTTAAACCACAGTATACAAATTCGGAAATCGATTGCTCAATTTATGTAGATATATAGAAGGCACTTTATCTGTGGGCACGGTAGTGCCCCCGCCAAGACGATTGAAAAATATTTTTACATACATACGTATAATAATAATCAGATTTAGTTATGAAGATGCGATGAGGTAGGTAAGTTACGTAACTACTACCTAAGAAATGTTGCCTAGACGTGGCTAGGGATGAAACTTAAACATACTCGTATTCGCTCTACAGTAGATGCCGAAGATCGTGCTAAGTGGAGGCGACAATGCCAGAATTCATCTGATCCTGGGTTCCAATTAAGGCAGCAGCTAATAAATCGGAACAAACGATAGCTTTACCTTAGAGAAACAAATAAGTAATATACATTGATTTTAAATTTAAAGAAGTAACGATGACATTGTATTATAAAGTAATGTAGTTGTGATTGACGCTCTTGTTATGTCTCTCCAATCTTAGTAATGACTAATGAGCATTTTATTTGACCAAAGCGAATTAAGAAAAGCTTGTCTATGTTGCTTTAAGGTACAATCTAACAAACAAACTAAACTGCTTCAGCTATTAAGGCAAATGCAACTACGAATACGACGAACATCAGCAAGTTACTCTCGGGAGTTGAGCAGTTGCACTCAATTTCAGAACTCCTCATGTCACTTGATACCTGAAGTTGCAAACTGTAACTGAATATAGCCCGATTCGAGTGTATCAGATCTAAATGGAGCGTTTCAGGAAATTATTCAGTTTGGTTTGGAAACCAGAACGTTATTGCGATACAGGAGTGTCCAACTATGTCCAGCAGCTCTCGTATTAGGTGAGAAATACCTACGTAATGAACTATTGATCGATCTTACTAACTTTATAAATTTAATAATTTATGCGTACCTACTGAATCAAGAAAAACTGCTAAAAAGATTTGTGTAATATTTTGTACAAAGAAATCTTATAACCTGGAATAACTTATTAGATAGGATAATTTTGATCCCGGGAATAAGGTGAAATCTAGGTTAAAATGTTACGGCAATACTTACGTAATAATTTAACGAGAAAAAGGGCTTCTACCTAAACTTAATTGTCGTAAGTTTTGTAACAAAGTTCACTTCGATGTTAACAAATAACGTTCCAAATTCTAAAATTTCCATATTTTTAGGGTTCCGTACCACAAAAGGAAAAAACGGAACCCTTATAGGATCACTCGTGCGTCTGTCTGTCTGTCCGTCTGTCACAGCCTATTTTCTCTGAAAGTACTGGACCAATTAAGTTGAAATTTGGTATACATATGTAAGTTTGTGACCCAGACGAACATGTAACGAAAACAAATAAATTTTAAA
This sequence comes from Cydia strobilella, assembly GCF_947568885.1. Lineage (NCBI taxonomy): Eukaryota > Metazoa > Arthropoda > Insecta > Lepidoptera > Tortricidae > Cydia > Cydia strobilella. The sequence continues at coordinate 9,797,487 of NC_086052.1, forward strand.
CATAGGGGCCACTTTTGGGGGTAAATGTGAAAATTAAACAAAATATCGTGTTACATATCAAATGAAAGAGCTCATTGTAAGAATCTCAAATATATATTTTTTATAATTTTAGAATAAACAATTTAGAAGTTATTCACGAAAATAGGCTAAAAATGACCATTCCCCCTCTTTATCTCCGAAACTACTGGGTCTAAAATTTTGAAAAAAATACACAAAATAGATTTTTACCTATAGATTACAGGAAAACCTATTAGAAATGTGCAGTCAAGGGTGAGTCGGGCTTAATTACTTAGTTTTTGATCCGACCCCTACGGGTTTTTTAAAGACATTTCACTCACGTTTGACATAAAAAATAGATTTAAATTATGTAATGTACGGAACCCTTGGAATGCGAGTCCGACTCGGACTTGGCCGGTTTTTTTAGATACATATCGGAAAGTGTCAGAGGTAACAAAGGTGTCCCCTACATATAAAAGTTACCTACGTCCTACCCCAAGAGCCAATGTATACCGATACCGTTGTAGTTGTAACGTAAGGTCTGTTTTTTTTTATTCCGTAGACTAAAATGACGTATTCTTAGTACCACATGAAATATCATTTTAGTCTACGGAATAAAAAAACAGAATATAGCTATCACAATGCATTTCAGTTTTCTCAAGTTGGTTTACAACTTTACACGTAATACACGTTAGGTAGAGTATGTGCGGAAAGAGTCGTGGAATGTAACTAACCAATACATTCTATGACTTTTCTTTTTCCGCATAGACTCTACCTACTCGCTGAAAACAAAATAAATGGCTACTATTTTTATTATTACCTACTTTAAAAGTGGGTAAGCAAAGCCTAAAGTGATTACAATGAACCTAACCTACCCCAATCTCAATTTCGCCGACCGGCAACGATGTAAAATGAGATTTGAGTAAAGATTGAGAAGCAAGTTTGAGTGAGATTGAGATTGCCTAGATTTTATTCTAGCTGTTATTGTATTTTATTTTATAATTTATGTGTGTGTTTTGTGAGTTGTAATTGCATGTCACTAACCTTATTTCATTCTAAGTTTTGTTGTATTTACTAACACTATATGGATCAAAATTATTCGAACTAAATAAATAATTGAATTGAATTGAAGTATCAATTTGAATAAGGATGTAGCTATTGTTATTTCGCGTTTCACAGCGAAAGCAAATACCTATTACCATAGAGTAACTTATACTAGAGCGGTACTGTCATAGTAAATTTTGTAACCCCAGTAAATTCACTGCCATCTGTCGACACACTTTAAAACTAAAAATGAAGATTTATAAAAATACGATAGAATGTATTTAAATATAGATAAATGATTTTTTTTATTTGCATTAATTATTTTTATGATTTTGACCCATGTTCTTTCACTGATATGCGTTAAAATTGTTAAATAACAAACGAAACCGTCAACGCCATCTATACGACTGTAGGCCAAAACTAGTAGCGCCCTCTGAACGAGAATCAAATTTATTTGATTTTCGAGGCACGTTTTTTCCTTAGACTGTATCCATCTATTACGGAGTTATATCTATCTTTGCTATTACCTACTTACTGTATCATTAGCAAGAAGTTTTAAATGAGCTACCAAATCGATTTTATGACGTTTAGGTAGTTTGATCAGAGTAGAGCATCGAGCGTCTTTTATGATGCCATTAGTCTGAAATCGGCAACGATTTTATACGGCTACTTTAAATGTGTACAAGCACCGTTGGAAGAACACAAATAAGATGTATTGTAGAATATCAGGTTTTTCGAGGGTACTGACAATTAGATTATTATACGTGTGACGACGAGCGAAGGAACCGACCGGTAAACAGCTATAATACGGGCGGGGACCGTATGATCCACTACGTCAGCTGATCTGATAAGTACAAGAATAAGCCCCATGGCACACGTTCAAGTGATGCTAATTTTGGAAAAAAGAGTAAAAAAAAATAGAATTGGCCGAAAGCACGAAAAAAAGGGTCACTTTCGGTTACGAAAAAAAGTGAAAAATACGTCATCTGAATACAAAGATAAGACTTGTGGCAACATATAGCAATTTATATGTAGATTCAGAAAACAATCGTCTGCCAGCTCGCAAATGGCCGAAAGTGCGTCTTTTAAGGTATCCCTGTACCCCTCGTAATCCTTTTCACCTAAAACTGATCAACCAAAACCAAAGACTCCGTCGTATTAAGTATATTAATAACGGGTCACTAACGTATTTTAAGTCGTAAAACAAACACAAAAACAAAACAAAACAAACAATACTCCGTCGGTCCAAGGTTAGTCTGACCTTGGCCGGTGGTTCGTTGCGACGAAATTAAATTTGGTGCCAAACCACCGCCTACAAGGGTGAAAACCAGCAAGGTCACCTCACGGTCACCTAGTAGAAAGAAATGGCCAGAAAATTGTAAATGGTATATAACCGCGAAAATCGACGTTCGCAAATTGCGGGCATCTTTCTCTGTCACTCTAAATACGCCTTCATTGGAGTAAAAGAGAAAGATTCCCGCAATTGGCGAATTTCGGTTTTCGCGGTAGGCCCCCAGAGCACATTAAAGGCTGGCGTCCACTAGGCTCGCCGAGGCGGATCGCAATAATTCGCCTTCTATACATTTACTATGAAACTGCGTCTGTTGACGAAGAGCCGCGGCGCGTCGAATCGAATTTACCATTCATATTAAATGTATAGAAGGCGAATTAATGCGATTCGATTCGATTCGCCTCGGCGAGTCTAGTAGACGCCACTACGCCAGCCTTAAGTATTCTCTATTTGCGTACAGGGAATGTTTGATTTTATATAGTATAGGTATATAAAATTTATGTAAATTACATAATTAGGTACTCACACCCGAACAACTCCGCCGACGGCGAAGTCTTCACGCCGTAAAAATATCTACACTCTACAGTGTAGAACGCTCTTCTTGTCCATAGTCCGGATTTTAATAAATTGACTATGCACTTTTTACATGTGTATAAATCTATAATGTTACAGCTTTATTCGTTTTACAGGGGCGGGAAAATACTATGTCAGTCCTTGGTAGGTAGGTATGTATTATAATAAATAAAATAACAAACAGTGAGTTAACGGTAACTCGTAACCACAATACAAACAATAGGAATGAATTCGTACACAATTTTTTTTACATGTCATTATGTCAGTCATGTCATTGGTACTCATTCATAAGATTCATACTTTGACTTGTCAAAGGACTGTCTCATTTCAAACATAGACAGAGAGACTTATACTATCTTTGTCTTACACTACTACTAGCACCCAAAAGAAAAGGATGAGTATAGTTTCTTTTTGTTCTTATTTACTGCCAATTTGGTTTGACCAACTATACTTGGCTGTTCTATTATTACAGCCAAGCAAGCGGCCAAGGCTAAAACGAGTAAACGAGTTGAGCTCAGCTGTCCTGTCACTGTCAGATATAAGTTTAGCCAAGTTGTCACTGTCAAGCTGCTAGCTGCTCTAGTTTTTTAGGTTATCTTCTAAACGCAATTCATTTTTATTTTTATACTATTCTGATAATACACATTAAATGGAAGATTCTGCGACTGATAAAAGGCCTCAGTTTGGGAACAGACTTCTAGAAAATGCTGACGATTTATTCAAACATAATGCGTGGTACAGTATTTTACAATTTATGTAAAAGACTCAGATGTTCTGCGAACAACATTCAAGATTTAGAGAAAACAAGACACAGGAAAAAGCCTCCTCGTGGTTCTAGATATTTAAACAGTAACAAAAAAGACATTGTTTATCTTTTCAACGCATGGTATATTTTTATCGTATTCACAATTATATCTTGTTTTATAGTATAAAATAATCATGAGATATTTATGTTTATTTCAGGGATAATGTTGAATGGGACGAAGAGCAAGAAAAAGCAGCAAAAGAAAAGGTGGAACAGAACTCCCAAGTTACATTTGTAGACAATGTTTTGAAGGATTTGGAAGAAAATGCTGATAAGCATTGGGATGCGTTTTACAGCATACATCAGAACAGGTAAACGAATAATTTATATTCCTTTTAATTACTTAGTACATATTTATTTTTACAAACTAGTAATTTACTATAATTTTACTAACCAGGCACTCTTGGCACTAAATGAAGCAAAAAATATTATGACTGGGTCAGTGATTATATATTAGGCAATATTGATCTTGTATTTATTGGCCAATTTAGTTTTGCATAATTGGTATAACTAATGCTTTATTTATACTTCACAACTAATCCTTTTTATTAATTTTGATATACTAACATGACAGATTGGTTGCACCAATTAGTCCAACCAATATGTAATAAAAACAGATATTGAATATGATTGGTGTATGAATTTGTTTTGAACTTATTTCTACTATAATATTTTTAGGTTTTTCAAAGATAGACATTGGCTGTTCACGGAGTTTCCAGAACTTGCACCGGACAACACTTCCGCGCCAAAGAGAGTTTTTCCCAACAATGAAACTCCAACCACAACTACACCTATCCAATCTGATGCCCCAAACCAAGTTGAATCTAAACCAGAGTCAAATAGCTCTGATAAACGGTACATATTTGAAATAGGCTGTGGAGTCGGAAACACAATTTTTCCTATTCTACAATACAGCCAGGACCCGAACCTGTTTATATATGGTTGTGATTTTTCATCAACCGCCATTGACATAATGAAAGAGACTGAGCTGTATGACACTAAGAGGTGTGAAGTGTTTGTTCTGGATGCAACTGCTCCTGAGTGGAATGTACCATTCAATGAAAACTCCATTGATATAATTGTGCTTATCTTTGTTCTGTCAGCAATTGAGCCTGGAAAGTAAGTTGGCCAAATTGATAATTATTCTTTACTGCAGTTACTTAAATAGGGTCAACATTTTATTTTGTTTCAATTACTATTAGCCACTATTAGGTTCCAATAGTATTTTTTTTTGGTGTTTATTAGATCTTCAATCTTGAAATTTAATAATTTTTTCATGTCATGAAATTTTTGCTTTTGTAATAATTGTAATAAATAAGGCAACTTAAAAATAATTAAAGTTATAAATAAAGTTTATTTTTCTGAATTTCAGAACTGCGTTAGTTGTTCAACAAATATACAAGTATCTAAAGCCAGGTGGACTAGTAGTTTTTCGCGACTATGGTCGCTACGACCTTGCCCAACTACGGTTTAAGAAAGGCCGCTGCATATCTGACAACTTCTATGCCCGAGGGGACAAAACAAAGGTCTACTTCTTCACGCAAGAAGAAATAAAGAATTTATTTACATCGGCCAGTTTCACAGAAGAACAGAATTTGATTGACAGGAGATTGCAAGTTAATAGAGGGAAGATGTTGACTATGTACAGAGTGTGGATACAGGCGAAATATAGAAAGCCTTTATAGCAGTAAATATATTTTTATTTTTATTATACATGATCCATTATGTAACTGTAATACCTATAGTGCATACAAAGCACATCCAAAATTTACAATTCATGTTTACTTTTGATTTTAAATCTTAAATCTTTCATAATTATCTGTAGGTATTCCTTATACATTCCATAAAACAATATTGCATACTTCCAATAATAGGTCATTAACCACTTTCAAATTTAAAGTAATACGGTTTCGCAAAAGTATTTATAACTTTCGTAACAACCTTTATTGGCGGGCCGTTCCAAATAACCTTTTGCTTTACCAATAACTTAGTAAGGAACACCTCAATCTCCAGCTCAGCAATTCTTCTGCCGATGCAAGAACGCACTCCTATTCCGAATGGCGCGTTGACCAAGGGATGAGCGTTCCCGTGGAACAAAGGATCTGTCTTTTCGACTAACCACCTTTCTGGTAAGAACTCCTTTCCTCGTGGGTAATATTTATCGAGGCTGGATAAGTATTCGTTTGGAGCAATCACGCCAATCTATAAGATGTAAATGAGTCATTAAATATTGTTTATGTAATATATCAGGAAGTAGGCATAAGATCTCACAACAAAAGATTAAAATGCATCTAGCAATATGTTTGTAGACATGACTAATCAGAGTAATCAGCATTGCTAACATTTTCTTTTGGATCTACACCGAAAGGACACAGTCACACCTGGAAGTTTCGGGGTTAATGGAAAACTCGTAAAACAGCACAATGCTCGTGATCATAGTCTGTACATACCCCAGGAGGTATCCTGTAACCAGCACCAACATGTTCCTTGGTTCATCTGCAAATTAGACCCAAATCCGAAACTTCCGGAAGGACTTCTTAATGTAGGCACTAAGCTATCGTCTCCACAACCCCTTGCGTATGTCTTAACTTGGCCATCTTGGAGCAGGGTTGGATAGCTTACACATAAATCATATGCTCAGCAGCAGGCGATCATTCTACGTACCCCGATAGGTATCCTGTAACCAGCCACAACATGTTCCTTGCTCGTCCGCCTCAGATTCGATGGCACCACGGCCCAGATCCGCAAGGACTCCTTCATGCAAGCCCGCAGGAACCGTCTCGATTCCCCAGCCCGGATCTCTTCCCGCAATTTATCCTGTGCCGGCTGATTGGTTGCCAAGTGGTAGAGAATGCTGGTTATGGTGAACGAGACCTTTAAATAAACACGAATACCTACTAATTAAAAATCGGCCATATACTCGTATAAGTATCATGTACATTACAAGCATAAGGTACCTTTGCAGCGCTTTGTAGGTACGTCTTTTTACTAAGAAGAAAAGAAGAGACAATAACTCAAAAACGACTGGAGCGATCATGTTCGCTATAGTTTTCATTGAAAGTATTTATTAAGCTTTTGTTTTACAATTTTTTTATATTTTTGGACCCATGGTTCAAACTCGGAACTATTATTTCCGAAAATATTAACTTTACCAAAAAATGTTTTTTGGAGACTCTTATTCGTTTTGAAAGACCTACTATAAGTATATCCAACGATACCCCACAGTATTCGGTCACAGCAAAAAAAAAAAAAAACATTTTATTGGAGGTACCCTAAAATAGCTATTTATGCAACAAGTGCGGAAAGTGTATCTCGACTCGTGTTCCTTTATACACTCGCACGCTTTGCTCGCTCGTGAATAAAATTCCACTCGTCGGAAATCATCTTTACGCACGTGTATCATACAATGTTTTACTATGCATTGTGCGAGTAAATAAAAAATATATCATGGCAAATAAATTTAATTATTAAAAGGAGTGTTTTAAATCGACACGAGTTGCGAATTACCTATTCGCACGTGTATCGTACAACGTTTTACAGTACATATGGCCCTTTAAACTTTCGACATATGCACGAAAAGTGCTCTTTTCCGCACTAGTGCGAGAAAGTAGCACCATATCTTCACACCTAACTTAACGAAATTTACAAATAAGAGCGACAAAATCAGTGCGTTACGCGCGTTTACCTAAACGTCGATCAGAAAAAAAATCATTACTAATTTAGTGAGTCTTGTTTTCAAAAAATTGATCTGATAAAAGGCAAGATAAGAAGACATGCTAATAGAAACTAGTACTTGTTATTTCAATTTGGTAACAAAAGGTACACCTTTTGTTACCAAATTGCAAAATTGCGACTAAAATCGACACCGGCCTCTTAATGAATGAATGTAGAAGCAATATTACCGTGTCAATTCCAGCCATCAACATTTCATTGGCCATCAGGATAGCTACTCTTTCGTCAATGGCTATCAGTTTTTCGAGGATGGACTTGTCTTCCTCTGGCACATCATTACCTCTCTCTTTAGCGAGTTTCTTAGCGTCCTCGATATACATTGCGCTTATACTGAAATACAAAAATAACTACATGACCTCCCCAACCCAAATTCCACAAGTTAGAGGACATTGTCATGGTTTTGAGTCAAAGTCACGGGTAGCCTAGTGGTGAGGGAAATACTAATTCGAAGGGTATGGTTCGGATCAAGGCTCGTACGTATGAGGAACTTAAGAGGAATGGGGACGGCGGCGGCTTTTCCAAACAAACGTAGTCCCCATTTTTAGAAAAATGGGGACTGGTTGTATGGAAAAGCGGTCGTCATTTGCTATTGCTTCAGAAAACAAAGGTACATACGTCTCCGAACAAATAATACTGCCTGTGTGAAGTCCCCGATCCGAACCAGGCCTCCTTCACTCGCTCAAAGCCACGCGCTATATGCCTACCGCTCGGCGTATCGTCGACGATATAATTGACAGAGGGCCGCCGAACGCCCGCCTGAGCGCTCGCACCGCACGTTTCCCGCGCTTACGCTTCGAAATGCCGAAACCACGTAATTATTGTGCAGTAGATGGGTGTAAAAGTCAAAAAACAAAAGAAAATTTGTCGTTTTTTTAGGGTTCCTTACCCAAAGGGTAATAACGGCACCCTATTACTAAGACTCCGCTGCCGCTGTCCGTCTGTCACCAGGCTGTATCTCATGAACCGTGATAGCTAGACAGTTGAAATTTTCACAGATGATGTATTTCTGTTGCCACTATAACAACAAATACTAAAAAGTACGGAACCCTCGGTGGGCGAGTCCGACTCGCACTTGGCCGGTTTTTTCATTTCCGAGAGACGAAGAAAGGTGAGTAGTATTTTAAATCTATCTTAATTTTGTCACTATTTATTTCTTTGAACATAAGTAGATAAATCGTAAATTAAGGAGTTTTTTGAGTCAGGTATTATAAGTGTTGTTTTTAAATATTTGATTGACTAATATAAAATATGGTTGATTCGCAACAGTCGTTTTATTACAATAATAACATAAGTAACAGTACAACCCTAGCGCATTCTTACGATGACGCGTTGGCACGTGGCTCGCGCGGCGAGCAAGGCAGTCTCGACTCTTTGTGCGCATACTTATGGTACATTTCTTCTCGTCCTGAGCAGTAGGTATTATTATTAAGATTTTGTAGGCTATTATAGCGTAGGTATTTTCGCTTTTGTATGGGAATGATGTATCTGTTACGTAGTAACTATTTATTAATCTGTGTCCGAACTGGGCTTTACCTAAGAACGGCCTGTGTATGTAAAAGGTACGGGAAGGTTTATAAATTATTATAAATGGCTTTATTATTATTAAATAACGACGACGATTAAACGATTTGACGATCGGTCTGGCCTAGTGGGTAGTGACCCTGCCTATGAAGCCGATGGTCCTGGGTTCGAATCCCGGTTAGGGCATTTATTTGTGCGATGAGCACAGATATTTGTTCCTGAGTCATAGATGTTTTCTATGTATTTAAGTATTTGTATATTATATATATCGTTGTCTGAGTACCCACATCACAAGCCTTATTGAGCTTACCGTGGGACTTAGTCAATTTGTGTAAGAATGTCCCTATAATAGTTAAATAATAAAGTCGTTTATTCCGAACAATCGGAACAATATAAATTACAATTGAATATATTTTATAATTATATCTCAGTGCGGTGTGCCGTAATGCATAAGGCCTACTCCAACTGTTTCCATTGGGCTCTGTCTGCAGCAACCCTCATCCAGTATGGCCCCAGAGTCAGACGAGTGATGTCAACTTTCCATCTTGTAATTGGATGGGCTTGCTTTCTAGTACAGCGTCTAGGGCACCATAGAGTAATCTGTTTGCTCCGTTTTTCTAATGGGCAGCGTAGCATGCAGCATGCCTGTCTATCGCCACTTTAGATGGTCAATGCGAGCAAGTACGAGAAGGTTTATAGCAAATAAAATAAAAACTAAATACTTACTCCCATTGCAAATCATAAGTCTTCATAAGCTTTTTAAAGTTTGGTGTCGCGATGTACTTCCACAAACTAGGTAAGAATTCTAACTTAAAGGACAGCTCAAAAATATCATTGGTACACTTTATCAATTGTCTAGCAGGGTGGTCCTCTTCGAGGTTGTCTTGAAGACAGCCGAGTCTTGTTCCAAGGCTGACAAGGGCCAAAGATTCCAAAGACCACTTTGTTATTTCGAGATCGAAATTGTTTTGAAGGTAATCGCCCTCTTTGCTAAGCCTTGTTACCCTGTAATGCAGAAATCGCACCTGAATGTTTGTTTTGGATGTACAAATATACCTAAGAATCGTATATAAGTACTTGTACATATAGTACTTTTACCTTTCCACCATTTCTTCGGCAATGTCGCCCAACCCTGGAGCGTAAATTTTCACCAGCTTCGGTTTGAGTAAAGCCGGATTCACCTTTGTCCTGAAATCTCGCCATTGAGGTCCTTGCCTAGAAGCATCATGGAACAGGTAAGAATATTAAAACCTAAGTAACTAATACTTATCCTTTATTACCTTTTTCTGAGGGTTCCGTATTTATTTTTACTTACGCTGACATTAAGCCAAAATAACCGCCAAATCTCTCTTTTCTCAACACTTCTCTGTAATATTCTATGGTCTCGAACCCTGGCCTCAGTGGATTATATTCTTCTGCTTTGTAAACCTTGAACCAACCGAAAAAAAGACAGAAAATCCTGTTAACGGTTTAGCCCTTAAATAGGCAAAAAACGCGGAAGGTCGTAAATTGCTAATGATTCTGTTTCACGAAAAATGTAAAAAGGCCTCTGGGCCCGCCCTAATCGCCTATCAACCGGACCGACACTTTACAAAATTCTTGATGTCGGTCGTCCACGGGCCCAATGTCTCCATTGCAAGCGCCGCAAACTCGTACTACTCATTCGACAAGAACGCGTATTTGCGGCACTTGAGAGTTTGGGCCTGGTCCGCGGCAGTCCCAGGCAGTAGTAGTAGATTGTCAACCAAGGGATGAAAGGCACTCATTTCTGCCGAGGTATGCTCTCACTGCGTTCAAGCGCCAATAGTCCGAGGCAGAAATGATGCCTTTCACCCGAGTTAAACACTACTTTTCATTTCGAATACGAGGAAAGTTAAATGCATGTGTTTTTTTATAGTATTTCTTGAGGTTACTTTCAATTAACAATTCAGGCAAAAGTATCGTTATTTATGGAATGGAGAGTCAAATATCAGAATCGAAATTGTATAACAAATCCATTTAAAATCAAAATTCTATTGCGTATCGTAAAAAAATAAAAAATCGTAATTCGAACGTAAAATGCTCTAGTGCAGACACGTATCATTTTCTGCACATCTTTTATAACAACAATGACCCTCTTTCAGAGCATGAGAAATGACGAAAATATTTGATTTACCTCAGTTATATTTACTTCTGTTATCCTTACCTGTTCAAAATGTTGCGGTTCGAACAACACCAAAAGTGTAGCCCTCGGCGCGATGCCCTCCAATTTCACAACTGGCCCATACTTCTTATGCAGTGTTTTTACTAAGTCATAAAAATTTTCCTTGTAACCAATAGCACCTGATAATCAATAGTAGATTGTGTCACAAGGGAGCAAAATGACATTTACGGCGAGGGAGTAAATTGAATCCTAAACGAAGCGAAGGATTATATAACAGAATCCCGAGAGTAGCGAGGGATTCTAAAGTAGAATCCTGAGCGTAGTGAGGGATTCAAGTGTGCTACGCCCAAGATGGAAATAATTTTGCTACCATATGATACATACTGCTTTTCACATCACCTATGAGTAATTATGATGTTTAAAAATATTATTCAAGCTAAAGAAATAATGTGCAGAAAATGTAAAAATAGTGTCCTAGAACAGAAAAGTGTTACTTTGATCCCTTCTAGGCGGGAAGAAAAAGCCCTTTTTTGAATTGGTAATGTGAAAAGAATATTCCGAGTTATTTTGTACATCCACAGATAATTTTTATATTGTTACTATTGTTAGCATCTACAGGATGTCTTTTATTATTAATTTATGTTAAAATTACAGCTCTCTAGCATTATCCAAGACGAAGCTACGAGGGTTCGAAAATACAGCGAAACGTGCCGAGAAAAGATATGCACTGCCTTTTGCCCTTTGTCTCGTCTTGGCGGGGGCACGGCCGTGCCCCCAGATAGTTGGTCAAACAAAATTTGCAGTAAATAAGAATAAAAAACACTATACAAGTGGGATAGAACGATACTGTCATAGTAAATTTTGTAGCCACAGTAAATTCACTGCCATCTATCGACACAGGATTAAAACTAAAAAAAAATTTTTTTTAATGTTTTTATATATGGATTTTTTTTTATATTTGCATTAATTATTTTTATATGATTTTGACCCATGTTCTTTGACTGATATGCGTTAAAATGGTTAAATAACAAACGAAACCGTCAACGCCATCTAGTCGAGAGTAGGCCAAAGCTGGTAAAACGTAGTGGCACCATCTGTTCGAGAATCAAATTTTCTTTATTTTCGAGGCACGTTTTCTAACAAAATAAATTCGCGATAGACCCGATTGTAAATGTGATTTAACCCTTGCACAGTCTGGGCTATCAAAATCTGTGCCAAACTTAGCTTGGTCTAACTCTACTGTTTTTGTTATAAAAACAAGAGATTAATTTTTCATTTCAAAATTAAACTCGTAGTTTCATTATCTGTACCTATAGTTTGTCAAAGGACTCTCTCATTTCAAACATAGACAAAGAGAATCATACTATCTTTGTCTTACATTAGAACCAGCACCCAAAAGAAAAGGATGAGTATAGTTTTTTTTTGTTCTTATTTACTGACAAGATTTGCTTGACCAACTATATGTCGCCAGTCGCCGAGTAGCCTCCAACGAGATGGAGCGACGACCTGGTGAAGGTCGCGGGAATTCGGTGGATGCGAGCGGCACAGGATCGGTCGGAGTGGCGACTGGCGAGCCTTGGGGGAGGCCTATGTCCAGCAGTGGACGTCTATCGGCTGACATGATGATGATGATGATGAGTATGAACTATATGTCACATGACCGAAAACGCAGACCGCGTTACCATTCCATTTATCAGCATTCATTTTCATTTTTGGGTTCCGTACCCAAAGGGTCAAATATCAGAATCGAAATTGTATAACAAATCCATTTAAAATCAAAATTCTATTGCGTATCGTAAAAAAATAAAAAATCGTAATTCGAACGTAAAATGCTCTAGTGCAGACACGTATCATTTTCTGCACATCTTTTATAACAACAATGACCCTCTTTCAGAGCATGAGAAATGACGAAAATATTTGATTTACCTCAGTTATATTTACTTCTGTTATCCTTACCTGTTCAAAATGTTGCGGTTCGAACAACACCAAAAGTGTAGCCCTCGGCGCGAGAGACAAAAGTTGAATGGATAACGAACGAAATACTTAACCTTATGGAACAAAGAAGACAGTTTAAGGAAACAGATAAAGATAGATACGCTCAAATAGACAGACAAATCCGAACCAAGATCAGAGAATCCAGAGATAAGTGTTTGAACGAAGAATGTAATAAGATAGAGATGATGGAAAAGAAGAGAGATAGTTTTAATTTACACAAAAAAGTTAAAGAATTCACAAATACCCATAGAAAAGTAATTACAGGAAAACTTACAAATACCCAAAACAAATTACTCATAGATAAAGAAAAACAATGTCAAGCATGGGAACTGTACATCAAACAGCTATTCGGAGACGAAAGAGGAGAGCTTGTTACGGTAAACACAAATAGACAAGAATTTTTGGAAGGTCCTCCAATCCTAAAAGCTGAAATAGAAAAGGCAATCAATACCATGAAGGACGGAAAAGCTGTTGGACCCGATGGTATATACTCGGAAATGTTAAAGTTATTGGATGAGACAAGCATGCAAATTTTAGTTAGACTTTACAATGACATTTACGACACAGGACAGCTTCCAGAAGATTGGCTCAAATCCACATTCCTCCCATTACCCAAGAAAGTGAACGCAAAAACATGCGGAGATCATAGATTAATAAGCCTTATGAGTCATGCACTAAAAGTATTTCTGAAAATCTTACACATGAGAATTTACAATAAAATAGATAAAAATATATCAGAAACTCAGTTTGGATTCAGAAGCGGGTTGGGAACGCGAGAGGCTTTAGTAGCAGTGCAGGTCTTGATTCAGAACAGCTTGGAATTCAGCAAAGATGTCTACGCATGCTTTATTGACTTTGAAAAGGCATTCGACAACGTGAAACATGACAAACTAATGCAAATACTCAATAAAACGGAAGTAGACGGCAAGGATCAAAGAATCATCAGGAACCTGTACTGGAATCAAACAGCCAACATAAAATTAGGAACATCAAGCACGAGCGACCTCAATATCCTAAAAGGTGTAAGACAAGGTTGTATTCTGTCACCGCTGTTGTTCAACCTTTATTCAGAATCTATATTTCAAGAAGCTTTCGAAAACGTGAAAACTGGTATCATAGTCAACGGAACGACAGTTAACAACCTCAGATATGCCGATGATACCGTTATTCTTGCCCACTCACTGGACGAACTTCAGCAGCTACTAGATCGTCTCAACTCTGTAGTAGAAGAATACGGCCTCAGAATGAATATAGCGAAGACCAAATGCATGATTGTGGGTAAGAATGTAACTGAACCGACCTCATTGACTATAAACGGTAATATAATAGAAAGAGTTAAATGTTATAAATATTTGGGTAGCTCACTTAATGAGAAATGGGATCCAGAAAAAGAAATACGCATCAGAATAGAAATTGCCAGAAGTACGTTCATGAAAATGAAGAAACTTTACACAAATAAGGATATTAACTTAAAGTTACGATGGCGCATGGTCAAATGCTACGTGCTGTCGATATTTCTCTATGGTGTCGAAGGGTGGACCATTAATAAGATTATGGAGGCTAAGATCAATGCATTCGAAATGTGGTTATACCGAAGAATGTTAAAAATTTCCTGGAGAGACAAAGTTTCAAACATTGAAGTTCTGAATAGAATGAACAAAAAACTTGAACTTTTGACCACCGTAAAGACAAGGAAAACCTCATATTTTGGACATATCTATAGACACGACAAGTATAACATAATTCGTAACATCTTGGAAGGGAAAATCGACGGCAAAAGGAGCAGAGGAAGGAGAAAGCTAACCTGGATAGACAACATTAAAAGCTGGTCCAATATTAATGACACTGCCAGTTTGTCTAGACTGGCACAGGATAGAACCAAGTTCCGTAAGATGGTCGCCGACATCCGCTGAGGATATGGCACAGCAAGAAGAAGAAGACCCAAAGGGTAAAAACGGGACCCTATTACTAAGACTCCTCTGTCCGTCTGTCTGTCTGTCACCAGGCTGTATCTCATGACCCGTGATAGCTAG
The DNA here is from genome assembly GCF_947568885.1 of Cydia strobilella. Classification (NCBI taxonomy): domain Eukaryota; kingdom Metazoa; phylum Arthropoda; class Insecta; order Lepidoptera; family Tortricidae; genus Cydia; species Cydia strobilella. The sequence goes on from NC_086052.1 coordinate 9,812,621, forward strand.
ACAATTTGAAAATTTCACAGATGATGTAGTATCTACTAGTTTTTCTAAGGACTGTCTCATTTCAAACATAGACAGAGAATCATACTATCTTTGTCTTACATTAGTATTAGCACCCAAAAGAAAAGGATGAGTATATACATAGTTTTTTTCTTCTTATTTACTGACAATTTGGTTTGACCAACTATATTTCTGTTACCACCGCTATAACAACAAATATGTACTAAAAAGTACAGAATCCTCGGTGGGCGAGTCCGACTCGCACTTGTCTGGTTTTTCTCATGAGTGACGTCACTATAGTAGAAACAACTGTTAAATTTTTTAATTGCAACAACGGCGAAAAGTTTGCGCTATTACTAATTACTAATGATATTATTAATATCCCAAGAATGGCGACTGCCATTTTGGCGCGAACATTTATTTAAAAAAAAAAACAGGAAAAAAATAAGTACCAGTGTACCAGTTTAATTGGCTATTGAAGCTATAGCTGGTCAAGCAAATCTTGTCAGTACAAAAAGGCGGCAAATTTAAAAAATGTAGGCGCGAGAGATATCGTCCCATAGAAAATTTGAATTTTGCGCCTTTTTCTACTGACAAGATTTGCTTGACCAGCTATATATGAATATTTATAAATATATTTAAACAAAATGGAATAGCCTACTTACCTACGAATGGTAAAAAATGATGCAGGCCGCCTATTATTGGAACCTTAGAGATACCCGGAATCTCTTCAAGAGGTTTTATTGAATCCGAAGCAACAGAAACAGTACGAATACTTTGATATCTAGAACATAAACAAAACAACATTTGGTAATACCAAATGAAAATACACGTGGATGTACCTACCTTATGTACGTTGTTTTCCTACCTGCTTTGATTTCGAAGATAAAATAACGGACGTAATTTCTTCATTTTTCTGACTCAACTTGTAATCACTTCTAAAATATTCTAAATCAAGAATTCAGTATTCCATCGCTGTTCAATAATCATTGTCCATATCATTGCGTCTCACTCTCTCATTAAGCTAAATGTGAGACAAAATACACATCGGACAGGTGGAATACCACCCTTAAACAAAATTCACAGCAACATACGTCTGAAGCACTGCGTGAGTAGCATTAAAATAGATTGTTGATGCATTCGGTATCAATAACTTTGACCTTGACGAGATTACCCGTTTTGACTGCTATTATCATGAGACAGCTACACGATGAAAAGTGTTATGTCGTTGTTATCAATTAAATTGGTTTTGTTATTTACTTTGTATATTTTATCGATAGGTAGATATTTGGGTTCATACGTACGCTCTGTATAACCGATAAATTAAGCGCCTACTCCGATGGTCATAGCAATATGTTCTTGTACTGATAAAATTATACTTTGTTACGGGTTGTTGAGGTATAAAAGACAACCAATTGATGCGTTTTAATGAATTTAATAAGATAACCACTAATGTACTAGAATGCAAAGGGTGAATGAAGAACTTAAATCTAATAATCTTAAACTAAGTGTTGTTAGGCGCCAGGAGGGATTTTCTCAACAGCTGGAACCCTGCCTATCCAATTGCCACCGGCTAGCGACGTAATTTATTATCTCGTAGGTTCTCCCTGCGATCGCTAAATGCCATCAAACAATAACCCGGAACTTGAAGGGCATGTCCAGAAGCTAAAACAATTACACTAATTTAATCTACTGTATGGCGTAGTGCTTAATTACAAGTTCTGATTTTAGCTTAAAACTAACACTTACCCCTTCGCCGTACAAAACACTCACAAATAGCAAAAATGTCTATAAACTACTGCACTGCGTTTTACATTTCATTATGCTCGAAATTGCATGTCATTTATACAATTGCAATTCAATCTCCATTTTGGAGGGTAAACTTAACACATTGCCACCACCGTCTTTACATCGGTGTGAACACATCTAAGAGATGAGCGGGAATGAACTCTCGAACTGACGCGGTTGTTATTTAAACGAAACTGCAATATGAAATGCTAACTTAAAAATAAATAAATGGAAAAAGATACCGGGAGGCGGGGATCGAACGCCCGACCTCTTGCACTCATGTCGGGTCCTCATACCGCTGGTCCAGCTAGCCATTAAGCGAGCTGCCGAATGATGCCGTGACTATCTACTAGCCATATAGCTATATGAGAGTCATTGAAGAATCGACCTTAGATTTGTTAGAGTGCAAACTCCAGAACGAATAATTTAATCATTATATATGCCCTCTCCCTCTTTAAAAAAAAAACTTTCTTTTTTTTTTTTTTACGTTTTGAAGTCTTTCGCATGCCACACTCCTATATCTTTACCATATGCATTATTTAGACGATACACGTTCTCTGATAACTTTGCAGTAATAACGGCCCTTTCAAATTTAGGAGCTAGCTTTGCCTTGAACTTTTTCTGAGCGCTCGACAGAAACTTTGTCCTACGTAATACAACATCTCCCACCTTAAACTCACTCCGCCTTCTAGTTTTGTTGTAATGACCTGTACTGCTTTCATGTGCCTTTTTTAACCGTTCCCGCACTTCTACGAATACTCTGTGCCTGTGTTCCAGTTCATTTATGTAATTCGTTACATCTGGGTGTGGTGGCATATTGTCTGTGTCTGATTCATTTCCTAAGTCAACTGTGTAGGGGTTGGGAACTGCCGTTTCGCGGCCGTAGAATAGGTAAGAGGGAGTGTATGTCGTAGTTTCATGCCTAGCCGTCCTAATGGCATTGCCGAATTCCTGTAAATGTACATCCCACTCGTTGTGCTTTTTTGCTGTAGTAAATGATGCAATCATAGTCCCTATGACTCTATTCACGCGTTCTGTGGGATTTGCTTGGGGATGATAGTTTGGGGTATACCATATCCTTGAATTATATTTAACTGCCAGATCTTTAAATAAATGAGAAACAAATTGCTTGCCATTATCACAGATTAGAGCTTGAGGTGCTCCAAATAACAGAAACTGATCCTCCAGGATCTCACATATTTTTTCAACCTTTCCGGTTCTCAAAGGAAAGAGAAGTGTAAATTTGCTGAACCAGCACGTGAGAACAAGTAGCATTGTGTTACATCTCTTACTTTTTGGAAATGGACCCATCAGATCTAAAGAGACTATTTGCCAAGGCTCTGTAGCGTCTCTGTGCTGGCCCATTAAACCATAGGGTACTTGTTGGGATACTTTATATTTTGCGCAAGTCTCACAGTTACCTACATAGGTTTTGACATCTTGTAACATATTCGGCCAGAAGTATTTTTGTTTGATTTTAAAGTATGTTTTACGAACTCCAAGATGACCCGCTGTAGGCTTGTCATGACATTCGTGAAATACTTCTTTCCGTAAGGCTTCTGGCACCACAAGTTTCCACGCACTTGACTTTGGGTACAACTTTAAACTCATTTTCTTAAATAATCGCCCCTCAGCTACTTTCCAATCTGATGCTTCCGTCTTGTCAGTAACCTCTTTCACTTTATCTCTATACCATTGATCTTTATGATTATCAAGTATCTGTATATTATTTATTTCCGATATTACCTTGGATCGTGATAACGCATCTGGAACAGTGTGACTCTTACCTGGCCTGTGAATGATGTCAAAACTAAACTGTTGTAGCTTCATGGCCCATCTCGCTAGCCTACCGTGAGGGTCTTTCATTTTGTGCAACCACTGCAATGCACTATGATCAGTTACGACCGTAAAATGTGTGCCGTCGATATATGGCCTGAACTTGTCGACTGCATACACCACACTCAATAACTCTCTCTCAGACGTAGAGTACCGACATTCTTGGTCCGAAAGCTTTCTGCTCAAATACGCTACAGATTGTTCTACTTCTCCGTCTTTTTGACACAATATCGCTCCAACGCCCGTGTTTGAGGCGTCACACTGTATAATAAATGGCTTAGAATAGTCCGGGCATGTCATTACTGGCGTTGTCGTAAGTAATGTTTTCAACTTGACGAATGCTGAGTCGGCCTCATCATTCCAATCTAGGAGCTTTCTCTTATTGCCTTTTGTTAAGTCGTGAAGCGGCGCTGCTATCGTCGAAAAGTCCTGTACAAACCGTCTGTACCAACTCGCTAGGCCAATAAATCGCTTTAGTTCTCTAAAAGTTTTTGGCCTTTGGAAGTTCAATATTGCCGAGACCTTATCAGGATCTGTCCTCAATCCATCCTTGTCTATCACATAGCCTAGGAATCGTAAACTAGACCGAGCAAACTTACATTTTTCAACGTTAATTGTTAACTTGGCCCTTTGTAAGGTGGTCATTACCTTCCTCAACAGAGTTAAATGTTCCTCAAAGTCTGCTGAGCACACCACTATGTCGTCCAAGTAAGACCACACTTTATCTTCATTAGAGCAAAAAAGAATATCCATAAGTCGTTGTTGAGTTTGAGAAGCATTCACCAGGCCAAATGGCATTACTTTGAATTGGAATAGGCCCCTCCCGGCTATGGCGAATGCAGTTTTCTCCTTACTTTCTTCTGACAGAGGTATTTGCCAGAAGGCTGACTTCAAATCGATAGTACTTAGATACTTCGCATTCCGAAGGCTATCTAGGATATTAGTTACTCGTGGCAGCGGATATGTATCCCTCTTTGTCACCTTGTTTAATTGCCTGCTATCTAAGCATAACCTGTTCTCCCCGTTAGGTTTTTTAACAATTAGCACAGGCGAACACCATGCACTGACCGACGGCTCGACTACGTCCTTAGAGAGCATATCATCCAACTCCCTTTCAATTTCTTTTTTTATTACCGGAGAAAAATTGTACTGCTTTTGGTGGATTGGCTTTGCTTCGCCAGTGTCTATTGTGTGGCTTAACATATCCGTCCTTCCCAGATTACCCGTCCCGATTGTACGTTTCATCTCATCTATGATATCCGCCAATTGTGCTTGCTGATGTTCTTCCAAGCATTCTCTGGAAATCACCGCACTATCCCTTAGAGTCAAAGTGTCTATAGCAGTCTGATCTGTCCTCAGTTCACTTCTAAATTTTATTGCGATACCAAATTGAATGAAAAAATCTCTACCTAGTATCAGATTTTGTTTCAAAGTAGGCATAACTAAAATCGGAATGACTTTGTACTGATTATCAAACTTGCATGGAACATGAAATATCTGAGTGATTTCATGATTCTCTCCACCTGCTGCGGAAGCCTGCATACTTGTAACCTTAATGGATCTTAGTCCTAGAGAACTTAAAATTTCTGCATAAATCTCGTTAACTACTGTACGAGTTGCACCACCATCTAACAAGCCAATCAATTGCACTTGCAAGACATCCACATATACGTACGTCCTGTTATCATTTTCCTTATTGACTAACACTGGACACAGTTCATTATCTCCCCGCGAGAAAAAATTTCTGACCACTACCAACCATTCCTGCCACTCTGTATCTTTATCATGGGGTAAGCTTACTGGGCAGGTTTTGAAACTTCCCCCGGAGCGTTTCCCTTAGTGCACTTACAATCCTTTGATGTGGTTCCAAAACGCCCACAACGGTAACAAAATAAGCGCTGTCTTGGTATAGTGCAATCTCTAAACAAATGCCCCGCCTCACGGCAGTTCCAACACCTCCTTTGAGACACCGGTTCCTTCTTTGTTTCTGTCATATGAACCAGTTCACTGATCTCCGTAGCCCCCGAAGCAACCTGTGGTAGCTTATAAGCTAAGTCTGGCTCAAGCAAGTTTTTAACTGTCTGCGGTTCCTTAAAATTGTCGCAATTTATTTTTGTCCGCTCTACCACCCGCAACACATTAAACAAATCCATAAGCGACGAAAATTCATCCCTACATACAGCTCTTTGATAGTATGGTTGAATGTTACGTAGTATTATCATAATTTTTTCTTTTTCTGTTATCTTTGTTGGTAGCCTGTTAAACATATTTTGCATTATTGAAATGTAAATAACAACCGATTCATCCCTACCCTGAGTTCTCGCTTTAATTTCCGTCAACAACTCCTCCTGATAGAACGGTGGCTGGAATGTACGCTTAAGGAGGATCACTAATTCTTCCCAACAAGTGGCATACTCCTTGTTGGCCCTATACCATATCAACGCGTCGCCTTCGAAAAAGTCTATCGCACACCTCCATAGATCCTCATCAGACGCATTTCTTGCTTCCTTAAGTTCAGTGACCCGCTCAATAAAGGCATTAACGCTCGAAGTATTGCCCCCTGAAAATTTTATTCCCCATTTAACGATTGGTACAAGCTTACGCGTGGAGAAGTCATCATCCACTGTAGACGTTCGTGTGAGTCTATCTTTATTACCCCCTACTTTTCCCGACTGACCTACCCTAATGTCGTTACTCCTAGTACCACAAGGTTCATCTTTCTTTTGTTTAGATGTTCCTACATCCCTGGGCCTTGACGTGTCATCTCTATCGCTGTCTAACTTCCCTATAATCTGCTGACCTAAATTTCCTAATGTCTCCTGTAGTACTTTCTTGTCCTCCTCAGTTAAGTCTTCATTTTCTGACAAGTCGTCCTGCTCCTCCAACTTACCTATGAGGTCGTATGCTTTTTGCGTTAATTCTGCCTGAAGAGCATTTTCAGCTTCTGTACCAGTCGATACGAGACTTAACCTATTAATAACGTGGTATAATCTTGATACCAACCTTTTAAATAAATTTCGGTCAGGCTTACCCACGACTTCTGCTATATAATTGCTCAAAACAGTTAATTTCGAAGCACATGTATGTAACTCTGTGCTTAATGTATCACTGACCCCTAACACTGGCTTGCTAGCCGACCCCGACACTACCGATGTATCACTTAACATAAGTTCTTTTAGAAGCTTCTTCAATACTGGTACTGTGCTTTTAATGGTAACACCACGGCTCGCAAGTTCGAATTCCAGCTCATCTTTTAATAAAAAGTTGGGATCCATGTTCACTAATTATTATTATTATTATTTACAAAATATTTATTTCTACAAACTACAACTCTTCGTTATCGCCTAAATAATAACACTAGCAAAAAAAACTATAACCCGATACACCAAAAACGTTACCGTACTAAGCGTCACAGTTCTCCAATTTTACTATGCTTATAATACCATAAATCCTATACTAAAACGTAATTTTAATTGAACACCTCTTCACATATGTTATTTGCAACCAAAAACACATTAAACAATATATATATATATATATGTTAGAAAGCTTTTAAGAACTATTATAAATACAAATACAGGTGTAAAATTTAACACTAACTTTTAACACTAACGCCACCTCAACCCGTGTCTTGTTTTTTTCGTTAGGCGCCAATTTGTTACGGGTTGTTGAGGTATAAAAGACAACCAATTGATGCGTTTTAATGAATTTAATAAGATAACCACTAATGTACTAGAATGCAAAGGGTGAATGAAGAACTTAAATCTAATAATCTTAAACTAAGTGTTGTTAGGCGCCAGGAGGGATTTTCTCAACAGCTGGAACCCTGCCTATCCAATTGCCACCGGCTAGCGACGTAATTTATTATCTCGTAGGTTCTCCCTGCGATCGCTAAATGCCATCAAACAATAACCCGGAACTTGAAGGGCATGTCCAGAAGCTAAAACAATTACACTAATTTAATCTACTGTATGGCGTAGTGCTTAATTACAAGTTCTGATTTTAGCTTAAAACTAACACTTACCCCTTCGCCGTACAAAACACTCACAAATAGCAAAAATGTCTATAAACTACTGCACTGCGTTTTACATTTCATTATGCTCGAAATTGCATGTCATTTATACAATTGCAATTCAATCTCCATTTTGGAGGGTAAACTTAACACATTGCCACCACCGTCTTTACATCGGTGTGAACACATCTAAGAGATGAGCGGGAATGAACTCTCGAACTGACGCGGTTGTTATTTAAACGAAACTGCAATATGAAATGCTAACTTAAAAATAAATAAATGGAAAAAGATACCGGGAGGCGGGGATCGAACGCCCGACCTCTTGCACTCATGTCGGGTCCTCATACCGCTGGTCCAGCTAGCCATTAAGCGAGCTGCCGAATGATGCCGTGACTATCTACTAGCCATATAGCTATATGAGAGTCATTGAAGAATCGACCTTATATCGATTTGTTAGAGTGCAAACTCCAGAACGAATAATTTAATCATTATAACTTTGCTTAGTCGGTTTTTAAGTTATTAAGAGCCTTTAGAGCACTATTTTAAATCCAATCCGGACCCTAGTATTAGCAATTTAGCATTTCCAAATTTTTATTATTTTAAAATAATGGTAAACCAATTAATTCTATATCAAAATATACCTTATGTCATTGTAATAAGTACCAACGTACCAATACGAGCAAAGTAATCAAACATGCTCAATCGTAGTCTAGTCGAACGCAGACTGCAGTCTGACAGTTTGTGTGAGGTTAATGGTCGACTCGCTCGAAATAGTTTTGATTTTGATAAATATTTGTATTCAAAATTCTTCTCAATCATGTAGATTCTCAACGTGAAACAGTAATACCCTTTCCATTTCAATATTAAGTTGATCAATAGTACTGGTGACAGGGAGTTAGCAAGGAAATATTGTAAATATATGATGTTTCTTTGTCATGAGAATAGTTTTTCTACTACTTATCGATCGATTACGAAAGAGCATTTAGCTTGTTTTGTTAAACATTGTAACTGATTTTCATTAAAATAGCTAGAGTATAATATCTATATTTGCGTGAGTCCGTCTCGGCCGTAATAAAGACGGGTTAACTCGAGCTACGCTAACTTGTTATGTGTGGTGTGTTTACTCAACCCGATCTATTCACAGCCAGTTACATTTGCTTAAAAAAGCCATAAAGTTAAAGCGGAGATTCGGTGTCGCTACTTGGACAGAGAAAAGGAGAGGTGTGTCTATGTGTAGCTGCTGAGGTCACTTCCATGTATTGTTGCTCTTTTCTGTAAGTACCTGCTCACTTTATTTATTTACTTTTTTTAATCAGTTTATCTACCGGTAAATTCACGCACTATTTCACCTTTTAGTTTGTTTACAAATAGTACAACTAAGTAGGTGTGACTTAAACCTCTTACCTCGTTTTATTTTATAAGTAGTCATATTTTAGTTTTATACCTACAATGAATGTAAATAGTTATTTTATCATCTTTTTAATAAAGGTTTGTTTTTCTTACAAAAGTAAACATATTCTTTAGTTCTGTAAAATAGTTACTCTTCTATTAGCTTTATCCTAAGTAGTTTTAAAGAAGGAGGTAAAACAAATAAACAAATCTTGTTTTAAATACCGATACTTATTACATAAATCTGCATTCAATTTATTATTTGTTTAGTTTTAAAATCTATTAAAATGATTAAGTCAAATTAATCAAAGTAGTGCTTTAAATTAAAATGATTGAGATACAAATTCTAGTATCCGATCCCTGCACTAGGTAAGATCACTCCTGAGGGAGGAAAAGGTGATTTAACCAGGTAAACTAAGTAAAAAAAACATTGTTATCATTAAAAAAAGAACATTCCAAATTTTAAAAATAAACACTTGTTTACAAAATTCTTTAGTTTTTATAAATACTGTCATGAAACCATTCAGAATGAAATCAAAATAATACAGTACAGTATTTAATGCAAAATATTATTTAGTGGAAAGTGGAAAGTTGATTAAATTAATTTAAAGACAATAAATACTCTGAGAGGGGAAACAGTGCTTTTATTCGCAAATACAATTAAGAATTTAAAGAAAAATAAAAAATAAACATTTTCAAATAAATATGTGTCTGTAACATGTGCCAATTTTGCTACATTGCCAATTTTTAGCCAAATGTTGTGTTAGTTACATTAATAAATATACCTAGTCCTACACATTGTCTTACAAATCAATTAACTGCTGGTATTTGAACTCTGAATGTATGGTCCATTAAAGTTCAGATGAATGAATCAATAGATATTATTTTATTGCTTACAATTTATTTTATACCAAAGTAAACATTTTAATTATTTACTAAATCATATGAGACTCCTTTTCAAAAGGCCTTAGTTCTCTATGAAGACCAAGCAAAAATAAGCCCGTTTGAAAAAATATGTATTGAACTATAACCACGAGAGGTCGGTGGGGGTGAACTATTTTCCTTATAATTGGAAATGCCTTACATCATATTATAAGGCAAATAGCTCACCCCCGCCGACCTCTGATAATCACACAAGACTTGAACCACAAACAAAACACTGCATAGGGTTTTGTTATCTCAATTTCAACAGAAACAAATAAAATTGTGTCATAAGTATAATAGACTAAACACTACCACATTTTTAAATAGCACAACACAATTATAAACTACATTATTCTGATTTAATTGGCTACATTCAATTAAAGGCAATGAGATGAGTGGGAGTCCGGTGGCAATCTGCCGGTGATTCACACATGACTGCATTATCACATACTAGCCAGCAATCAGGTTAGATACCATGTAATAATAATGTAACTAATCATGTATCTGACATGTTCTAATGATCATTCAGTTATAACAACAGTTTGTTTTGAAATTCTAACATTTCCAGTCACCCATAAGTGTTCTGCTAGTAAGTTTTGTTTTGTATTCTTTATTGTTTTGTTTTTAATGACTACTAACTAAACCTGCTTAATATGTTTATAACCTTGTAAGGCCCAATATGCATGACAATGTACACTCCATTTCATTCTAATAGACTGCGAGCCACGAACAGATTTCAATGACCAATAGTCTCCCGGGCGAAAACTCGTGTAATGGTTAAGGTTTTTTTAATTCATGACAGTATCTAAACTATCATCTGACAAAGTATCAACCGGTAGGCGATATATGCTCCTGGCTCGCGGTCCATAATTAGAACCTGTTGAGATGTTTCATTGCTTTCTCGAACATACGAAAATCATACCAAATTATTATACAAAAAGGTTTCTAATTAAAAGTAGGAAAATTTTGAAGGGATAAAATTTACCACAAAGGACCATTATACTTCTAATGGCATAGAATATCATATTAAATTTAGTCATATTATGCCCTGTTTCATATTGTTTATTATGTTATTGCCATTTCCTTATATAATCTTTATATAACACAATTTACCTTTTACAATCAAACTTCCTTTTCTAGTTGATGAACTAACCTTAGCAGTTTGGCTTAAACAGAATGAATTTATTATTATTCATCAATTTATTCTTGACAGTATGTTTTTTACAGATGCTGGCCGTCATTCAAATCTAATCTAATTTTGTTGCTTTTACTTTAAGAGCATGCACCTAGAATATAGTGCTAAATTTCCTTAAATAGGCGAGCCAGAGTGAATCAAGTTCAATAGGTGTTTCACCACTACTCCACAGAATAAATTCATGAATGAATATCTTAGACATTATATTTCACAAGTTTGTTAATTCTGATTGAGCCAAACATTTGTGCACAGTACGAACAATCTGACCAAAGTAGATATGCACGCATTTGCTGTACATTTGGGCACGTATGCGGTTGCGGTCCCACTATATTGGTCAGGTTGGCGCGTGGATATCAGAATACAAGAGATTTTTCATTACCTTATTTTAGTTTCTGAAATGATGTTGGAAAGTTCTATTATTTGATATTTTAAGTTTCAACACTTTCAACTAGGTACATAATAACTGTAACATAAGCAACAATGGCATCATAAGCCTTTGCTTATGTCTCTACATATGATATAAATAATAAAGAATTAAAAACTCAATGTAAACAAAAAGCCAGGTCTCACCCGCCAGGTACATTGTCATTTATATATTTTGTGGCAAATAGAAGTTTCACTTCAGAAACTAATGCTTGCAGATCAACCTGAGAAACTACCGCAAAAACCGAAATTCGCAAATTGCGGGGATATTTCTCTTTTACTCCAATGAAGGCGTAATTAGAGCGACAGAAAAAGATGCCCGCAATTTGCGAACTTCGATTTTCGCGGTTATAGCCCAAAGAACATATACCAGGGTATACCAGGGTATATGTTCTAATTTGCGCAGATACATAAGCTGAATTGATTGTAAATAATGTAAACATGTGTGTTCACTTCATGTAAACAACAAACATCCGTGTTTGCAATTCGTTACCTTTTCTTCTAAACATTTTGCGCAGGAAACAACACGTGCACCGCAAATCATATTCTGTTGTTATTACGATTATATTTAAAAAAATACATTCTTTTTTAATGAAATGTAATAGTCTGGTTGCGTAATAAAATATATGGTCACTGCAAAAATCATAGAAAAACACACAGGGACACAACCCTGTCTGATTGTCAAAAATCCTTATTGAAACGTTGACTTTTTAGTTCCAAAATTTGAATTTCCAGTTGAAGTGAAAATTTGGACTCGAAAGTGAGAGGTTTTGGATCTCGCCGCAGTTGCGCGGCATATCTCTTGTATTCTCATATCTATGAGTTGTCGATTGTTTTCCTTTATCACTCGGCTTGTTCCATTTGTCACAGTTCACGTTTGGGCGTCGGGATGGCGAGCATGAGTTCGACGCTCGTCGAGACCGTCTCTATAAACTACGAGGACTTTAACGAGAGCTTCCTTACCTGCGGCACATGTTTATGTTAGTACAAGTTTTTTTATATCACCATAGACAAAGGAATGAGATGACGTAACTGGCCAATGGTAATCCTTATTGCATTGCATTGCATTGAGATAAGGTCTACCAATGATCAACTAAGTGCGTTGCTGTTAATACAAAATGGAGCAATATAATATATTTTGGTCTGATTTTAACACCTTAACTTGATGGCGTTGTAGGGTGCTGTAACTGCTGTAAGTGCGTTGTCTAGATTGTCTAGACTCAAGACTAGACTGGGTGTTATTGACTAGCTAGATTGTCAAACGGTCAGTCGGTGACGCTTGAACCAAACGAATATGGCGGTATACAGATGCTCGTGAAGTTGACCACCCCATATCGTCTGCCCGCAAATGGCATATCTATATCGTTTGTTCATCGTTAGTTCACGTTTGTTCAGTAGGTAAAAGTTTGGCTTTTATAAGCAGTCATACGATAAATTGCTCCAATTTGTACACATTTTAATTCCTTTGACTATATGTTTATGGTGGCAGACAGTACGGACCGCTAGATGGTAAACGGTAATGTAGTCTATAGATGTGAATTGGGATGTCACATGCGCATAACCGACCGTTTGGAGGTCTTGCATTAGTCACTTCCGGAAAACGGGCATTCTGCAAAACAACTTCAGAAGTGTGTTTCTTAAAAAAAGGACATTTTTATTTGTTGTGACTTGATTATAATGTACGACGTCATCTGCATACAGTTAGTTCAACTCAGTTCACAATAAGAATAGATCAAGTATTTCGAAATTATTACACAACACTAATATATGAGAATGACCTTTGTTAACTTAAGTTTAAGGAAGCTTAGCTGTTAATAAGCGAATCCTTATAGAAAATGCTTCGTACAAGGTAATGACGTAATATACCTACTACGAAAAAGCCACACCTTATATTTAAGTGTTATACAGAAATAACTTTGATGTCAAGTAGCTAGTAATAAAACCATAACCCTAATGTTGATTGAATATTAATTACCACTTTACCACTAAGCTACTACTTTATATGTGTCATCATAAAGATATTTTGGGAAGATGTACTTTTAATTTCTTATCAAGCAGTCTGAATTCTAATGTATGTATACATAGACAATATTGTTTTGATGATTGATTATGAATCAGACAATCACGAAGTTCATTTAGTCCTTTATAACTTAAATTTACCGAAGTTTTTTGTTACGCGAATTCAAGTTTGCACACCACCTCATCCGCTCCATCTTGATTATTAAGATCTGTTTTTGCTTGATACTATTCAATGTATTCTTAAATATCTCCCACACAAAAAGCGGCATCCTGCTAAGGAAGTCAATCTACCATCCTTTAGTAGTTGTTTTCTGTTGGCTAAAATAAGAAGTAATTAGGACTGGAAAAGTGGTTTGATGAATAAATAATTTCTTTTCAGGCACTTACGACGGCGGTGAACATACGCCTAAACTTCTCCAATGCTCACACACAGTCTGCTTACATTGCCTCACTCGAATAGCCGCCTCACAGACCAGAGACGCTGGTAGCTTCCGATGTCCCATCTGCCGCGAACTCATAACTATACCGAGAGGCGGGGTTCAAGCATTACCACCTTCGTTCCTCGTCAATCAGCTTTTAGATTTAATGGCCCGACAGAGAAGAGAAGTCATTCCACAGTGCAGTTCTCATCCTGGTCGCGAGCTGCTCTTTTGTGAGACTTGCGACTGCGTTTTCTGTCGACATTGTGCTGACGGGCCACACAGCGACACGCCTTGCGACCACACTGTAGTGCCATTTTCTATAGCGTTAAAAAGAATGTCGGAAATTCTACTATATAGAGCAAACGAGTGTTTAAGTAAGCTTGGTTCAGCAAGAGATGCTGTGGCCAGTGAATTGAGGAGGTTAGAGGCTGCGGCCACTGCAGCTGATGACGCTATAGACAGGCATTTTAACGAATTGAAGGCTGCCTTAGATAAACGACATAGCGAACTGAAGTCGGCTGCGTCGGCCGCTGCCACACATAAGCGGAAGTTACTTGAAGAACAGTTAAAGTTAATAGACGCTGAGAAAACCAAGGTAAGACTGATACAGATGTCATACATTAAATACTGATGGAAACCCTATAATTTTCAGTTCTTACTCTTTCGGTGCGATCTTCTACCCTATTGGCAGTGCCAATCGGGGTGCCAACAGTTAATTTCTTTGAGTAGCGATGATGTTGACTCCCCATATCTGGATAGTGGATCCGGTAACCAACAAACATATAATATTCAATTGTCATTCTCAGGTGGAGGCAGAATGTTCCGGCCTCCAACAGCAAGTGGAAGTCCGCGAAGTAAGCAGCCGAGCGGCAGCATTAGGCGCACGGTTAGGAGACGCGGCGGCGCTGGCCGAACCCCGCGAAAACGCTTTTTTGGCTGTGGACTTTGCCCATAACGATGCTCAGCAGAGATTCGCGGAAGCACTGGCGGAACTTGGGAGAGTTAGGACCAGTACGACGTTTCCTGGCCTGTGTACTTTGCAATTAGGTAAGCATTTCATGAATATTATGACGAGATTTTAAAATTGCAAATGCGGAAGTTCTCTAACTATAGAGCTGACAACTTATTTGTCATCGGGGGTCTGAGTCTTTCCAGTATACTTTATTTTAAATATTGTCCTTTTTGCCTTCATCCAGGGTCAGCAGCGTTATCTTTAGTACCTATAGTCTCAAAATTGTCTAATATAATAAATGTGCCATGAGATGATGAAGCTCAGCGATACAATCGTTGATTTTCAGAATCAGGGTGTGTTTGTGGTCTGGAAGTGAGCGTGATTCTCCGCACGGTGGATTATCACGGCGAGGCTCGCAGCACAGGCGGCGACCCCGTCAGCGCGGCCGCCACTTTGGACGATGCGCCTCTACCCTGCACCGTGACGGATCTCGACTCTGGTCACTACAGGTATGTATGATCGTTTTAGAAAGGATCGGTTTCGGACAGTTTCTAGGGACTATAGAGGATTCTGAGATCCTGAAGCGATCCTAAAAACCATAGAGGACAGATGAGGTAAAATGATTGGGTATTTGATGCGACACGACCATTTCTTTAAAACTATTTTGGAAGGAAGGATAGAACACAAGAGAGGTTGTGCTAGACCCAGACACAGTTAAATGGAACAAGAGGCGAATTCAGAAGACGCTGAGTCGTTTCCACCTCTGGGCACTGCCTTAGTCACTATTTGTTTTGTGTATGAAATCTATTTAGATAAAAGATAAAACGTTTATTTCAGTTTATGATAAGGATTCAACGGAGCCACGCCGTTTTGTCGCCTAAATAAATAAAATAAAATAAATAAATAAAAAAGCCTTTTATTCCTTGCTTGCACTTAAGATTACAGTTTTCATGTTAGTTATTTAAGTAATCTATTTTCTAATGTTAGTATATTTTTTTCTTATTTTTGTTCTAACTTCTATATACAGTTTTTACTTTATAAAAAAAATGCTTCATTACTCTAAATGTTTGTGTATATACATTAGTTATTTTTATTTTTATTAATATGGTTCTGTTGCAAGAACCCCTGTTTGGGTATAGGCCTCCTCCAAACGGTTCCATCTCTCTCTGTCTTGGGCCACCTGTAGCCACGAAGGTCCAGCGGTTCTGACGACGTCGTCTTCCCATCTCGTATGCGGTCGTGCCTTACGACGCTTTCCTATAGGACCCTTCCAAGAAGTTACTCTTCTCGTCCACCTGTCGTCTTGCAGGCGTGCTACGTGCCCCGCCCATTTCCATTTTAACCTTCGCCTAAATAGTGTTTAGTTTTTAAGTTTATAAAATGCATATATATGTTAGTCTGTAAGGTATTTGTAATATGGGCTTTGTTGCCTGATTTCATTTTTTTTTATAAATAAATAAATAAGGGAATTCTGCCGTTCGAGCCTTATATAAAACTGGTTAAAAATAACATGTCCAAAAGGTGCAAAGCACAGCTCCTACTTTTGAATTCTAGCGTGATTGATTATTGTCGGAACTTTTCCAGGATCACGTTACGACCTTGGGCCGCGGGAGCGCTGACGGTACGCGTGCTGGTGTTCTCGCGCGCCGTGCGGGACTCGCCGCTGCGCGCGGACGTGGCGGCCACGGCGGCGCCGCTGCTGCTGTGGGGCGCGCGCGGCGCCGGCAAGGAGCAGCTCAGCCAGCCCGTGGCTGTGGCCAGGTGTGTACACCGGCACACACCGAGGGACGCGGGCGGGACCCGCCGCTGCTGCTGTGGGGCGCGCGCGGCGCCGGCAAGGAGCAGCTCAGCCAGCCCGTGGCTGTGGCCAGGTGTGTACACCGGCACACACCGAGGGACGCGGGCGGGACCCGCCGCTGCTGCTGTGGGGCGCGCGCGGCGCCGGCAAGGAGCAGCTCAGCCAGCCCGTGGCTGTGGCCAGGTGTGTACACCGGCACACACCGAGGGACGCGGGCGGGACCCGCCGCTGCTGCTGTGGGGCGCGCGCGGCGCCGGCAAGGAGCAGCTCAGCCAGCCCGTGGCTGTGGCCAGGTGTGTACACCGGCACACACCGAGGGACGCGGGCGGGACCCGCCGCTGCTGCTGTGGGGCGCGCGCGGCGCCGGCAAGGAGCAGCTCAGCCAGCCCGTGGCTGTGGCCAGGTGTGTACACCGGCACACACCGAGGGACGCGGGCGGGACCCGCCGCTGCTGCTGTGGGGCGCGCGCGGCGCCGGCAAGGAGCAGCTCAGCCAGCCCGTGGCTGTGGCCAGGTGTGTACACCGGCACACACCGAGGGACGCGGGCGGGACCCGCCGCTGCTGCTGTGGGGCGCGCGCGGCGCCGGCAAGGAGCAGCTCAGCCAGCCCGTGGCTGTGGCCAGGTGTGTACACCGGCACACACCGAGGGACGCGGGCGGGACCCGCCGCTGCTGCTGTGGGGCGCGCGCGGCGCCGGCAAGGAGCAGCTCAGCCAGCCCGTGGCTGTGGCCAGGTGTGTACACCGGCACACACCGAGGGACGCGGGCGGGACCCGCCGCTGCTGCTGTGGGGCGCGCGCGGCGCCGGCAAGGAGCAGCTCAGCCAGCCCGTGGCTGTGGCCAGGTGTGTACACCGGCACACACCGAGGGACGCGGGCGGGACCCGCCGCTGCTGCTGTGGGGCGCGCGCGGCGCCGGCAAGGAGCAGCTCAGCCAGCCCGTGGCTGTGGCCAGGTGTGTACACCGGCACACACCGAGGGACGCGGGCGGGACCCGCCGCTGCTGCTGTGGGGCGCGCGCGGCGCCGGCAAGGAGCAGCTCAGCCAGCCCGTGGCTGTGGCCAGGTGTGTACACCGGCACACACCGAGGGACGCGGGCGGGACCCGCCGCTGCTGCTGTGGGGCGCGCGCGGCGCCGGCAAGGAGCAGCTCAGCCAGCCCGTGGCTGTGGCCAGGTGTGTACACCGGCACACACCGAGGGACGC
This sequence comes from Cydia strobilella, assembly GCF_947568885.1. Lineage (NCBI taxonomy): Eukaryota > Metazoa > Arthropoda > Insecta > Lepidoptera > Tortricidae > Cydia > Cydia strobilella. The sequence continues at coordinate 9,830,579 of NC_086052.1, forward strand.
GGGCGGGACCCGCCGCTGCTGCTGTGGGGCGCGCGCGGCGCCGGCAAGGAGCAGCTCAGCCAGCCCGTGGCTGTGGCCAGGTGTGTACACCGGCACACACCGAGGGACGCGGGCGGGACCCGCCGCTGCTGCTGTGGGGCGCGCGCGGCGCCGGCAAGGAGCAGCTCAGCCAGCCCGTGGCTGTGGCCAGGTGTGTACACCGGCACACACCGAGGGACGCGGGCGGGACCCGCCGCTGCTGCTGTGGGGCGCGCGCGGCGCCGGCAAGGAGCAGCTCAGCCAGCCCGTGGCTGTGGCCAGGTGTGTACACCGGCACACACCGAGGGACGCGGGCGGGACCCGCCGCTGCTGCTGTGGGGCGCGCGCGGCGCCGGCAAGGAGCAGCTCAGCCAGCCCGTGGCTGTGGCCAGGTGTGTACACCGGCACACACCGAGGGACGCGGGCGGGACCCGCCGCTGCTGCTGTGGGGCGCGCGCGGCGCCGGCAAGGAGCAGCTCAGCCAGCCCGTGGCTGTGGCCAGGTGTGTACACCGGCACACACCGAGGGACGCGGGCGGGACCCGCCGCTGCTGCTGTGGGGCGCGCGCGGCGCCGGCAAGGAGCAGCTCAGCCAGCCCGTGGCTGTGGCCAGGTGTGTACACCGGCACACACCGAGGGACGCGGGCGGGACCCGCCGCTGCTGCTGTGGGGCGCGCGCGGCGCCGGCAAGGAGCAGCTCAGCCAGCCCGTGGCTGTGGCCAGGTGTGTACACCGGCACACACCGAGGGACGCGGGCGGGACCCGCCGCTGCTGCTGTGGGGCGCGCGCGGCGCCGGCAAGGAGCAGCTCAGCCAGCCCGTGGCTGTGACCAGGTGTGTACACCGGCACACACCGAGGGACGCGGGCGGGACCCGCCGCTGCTGCTGTGGGGCGCGCGCGGCGCCGGCAAGGAGCAGCTCAGCCAGCCCGTGGCTGTGGCCAGGTGTGTACACCGGCACACACCGAGGGACGCGGGCGGGACCCGCCGCTGCTGCTGTGGGGCGCGCGCGGCGCCGGCAAGGAGCAGCTCAGCCAGCCCGTGGCTGTGGCCAGGTGTGTACACCGGCACACACCGAGGGACGCGGGCGGGACCCGCCGCTGCTGCTGTGGGGCGCGCGCGGCGCCGGCAAGGAGCAGCTCAGCCAGCCCGTGGCTGTGGCCAGGTGTGTACACCGGCACACACCGAGGGACGCGGGCGGGACCCGCCGCTGCTGCTGTGGGGCGCGCGCGGCGCCGGCAAGGAGCAGCTCAGCCAGCCCGTGGCTGTGGCCAGGTGTGTACACCGGCACACACCGAGGGACGCGGGCGGGACCCGCCGCTGCTGCTGTGGGGCGCGCGCGGCGCCGGCAAGGAGCAGCTCAGCCAGCCCGTGGCTGTGGCCAGGTGTGTACACCGGCACACACCGAGGGACGCGGGCGGGACCCGCCGCTGCTGCTGTGGGGCGCGCGCGGCGCCGGCAAGGAGCAGCTCAGCCAGCCCGTGGCTGTGGCCAGGTGTGTACACCGGCACACACCGAGGGACGCGGGCGGGACCCGCCGCTGCTGCTGTGGGGCGCGCGCGCCGCCGGCAAGGAGCAGCTCAGCCAGCCCGTGGCTGTGGCCAGGTGTGTACACCGGCACACACCGAGGGTCGCGGGCGGGACCCGCCGCTGCTGTTGTGGGGCGCGCGCGGCGCCGGCAAGGAGCAGCTCAGCCAGCCCGTGGCTGTGGCCAGGTGTGTACACCGGCACACACCGAGGGACGCGGGCGGGACCCGCCGCTGCTGCTGTGGGGCGCGCGCGGCGCCGGCAAGGAGCAGCTCAGCCAGCCCGTGGCTGTGGCCAGGTGTGTACACCGGCACACACCGAGGGACGCGGGCGGGACCCGCCGCTGCTGCTGTGGGGCGCGCGCGGCGCCGGCAAGGAGCAGCTCAGCCAGCCCGTGGCTGTGGCCAGGTGTGTACACCGGCACACACCGAGGGACGCGGGCGGGACCCGCCGCTGCTGCTGTGGGGCGCGCGCGGCGCCGGCAAGGAGCAGCTCAGCCAGCCCGTGGCTGTGGCCAGGTGTGTACACCGGCACACACCGAGGGACGCGGGCGGGACCCGCCGCTGCTGCTGTGGGGCGCGCGCGGCGCCGGCAAGGAGCAGCTCAGCCAGCCCGTGGCTGTGGCCAGGTGTGTACACCGGCACACACCGAGGGACGCGGGCGGGACCCGCCGCTGCTGCTGTGGGGCGCGCGCGGCGCCGGCAAGGAGCAGCTCAGCCAGCCCGTGGCTGTGGCCAGGTGTGTACACCGGCACACACCGAGGGACGCGGGCGGGACCCGCCGCTGCTGCTGTGGGGCGCGCGCGGCGCCGGCAAGGAGCAGCTCAGCCAGCCCGTGGCTGTGGCCAGGTGTGTACACCGGCACACACCGAGGGACGCGGGCGGGACCCGCCGCTGCTGCTGTGGGGCGCGCGCGGCGCCGGCAAGGAGCAGCTCAGCCAGCCCGTGGCTGTGGCCAGGTGTGTACACCGGCACACACCGAGGGACGCGGGCGGGACCCGCCGCTGCTGCTGTGGGGCGCGCGCGGCGCCGGCAAGGAGCAGCTCAGCCAGCCCGTGGCTGTGGCCAGGTGTGTACACCGGCACACACCGAGGGACGCGGGCGGGACCCGCCGCTGCTGCTGTGGGGCGCGCGCGGCGCCGGCAAGGAGCAGCTCAGCCAGCCCGTGGCTGTGGCCAGGTGTGTACACCGGCACACACCGAGGGACGCGGGCGGGACCCGCCGCTGCTGCTGTGGGGCGCGCGCGGCGCCGGCAAGGAGCAGCTCAGCCAGCCCGTGGCTGTGGCCAGGTGTGTACACCGGCACACACCGAGGGACGCGGGCGGGACCCGCCGCTGCTGCTGTGGGGCGCGCGCGGCGCCGGCAAGGAGAGCTCAGCCAGCCCGTGGCTGTGGCCAGGTGTGTACACCGGCACACACCGAGGGACGCGGGCGGGACCCGCCGCTGCTGCTGTGGGGCGCGCGCGGCGCCGGCAAGGAGCAGCTCAGCCAGCCCGTGGCTGTGGCCAGGTGTGTACACCGGCACACACCGAGGGACGCGGGCGGGACCCGCCGCTGCTGCTGTGGGGCGCGCGCGGCGCCGGCAAGGAGCAGCTCAGCCAGCCCGTGGCTGTGGCCAGGTGTGTACACCGGCACACACCGAGGGACGCGGGCGGGACCCGCCGCTGCTGCTGTGGGGCGCGCGCGGCGCCGGCAAGGAGCAGCTCAGCCAGCCCGTGGCTGTGGCCAGGTGTGTACACCGGCACACACCGAGGATGCGGGAGGGACCCGCCGCTGCCACTGCTCTAATGACATTTCAAAGTATTGTTAAAAATGTGTTGACGATGATATTGTTATTATCTTATTATAGTGGCGATATGGTAGTTGCCAGGTTGCATCTAACCACCGATAAAGCGTTGGCTAAATTTAATTGTATAGAAAGTTTCACAGCTCATTGCCGACATTGATCAGTGCTAATTGTGGTTGTAATCCAATCATTGGGGATTAGGTAAATTTTTATAATTTTAATTGACTGTCATGACATTTTATTTTATATGTTGTATATTTTATTGACATTGTTTAATATTATACCCGATTTTTTTTTGTTTCCTAGCGTGTAAGTAAATTTGAAATTAGAATTTGTTTTGACATTTTTATGCGCATGTTTTTATAAGTATTAATGTTGAGGTTAGTTTTAATTAGTTTCCATGTTCCTACTCATATCTGTACTCCTAGCATGTAAGTGAATTGGTTTTAAACTGTAAACTTACATTGTTTCCAATAAATAAATAATAATAGGTACAAGGTGAAAATGTTTTAATTGGTCCAACTGGCCCTAGGATTAAATATTATAATATAATTTGCAGATGTCCGAAACGACGTGAGATCTACGTGCTGGACGCGGGGAACTCGCGCGTGATGGTGCTGGACGAGGAAACTTTCGCCTTTAAGTCGCACATCGTCAATGAAGGTTAGTTTGCATTTGCCCTTTTTTCTTTTACACAAACTCCTTAAAAAAGTAGTTGGGCTTGTCACACTTCTTCTTCTCATGGCAATCTTTTCAGGTTGTGCAATTGGCCAGTGTGGACACGCAATCCCTTTCGCTATAGTAGTAATTCAAATACGGTGTAATAACACTCGTCCCCGTTTACTACTTGACCCGTCTTTTGTGACACGAAGATGAAATAAAAAAGTGAACGAAACTGTTAATGATAACACAGTATTGTGTTTATAATCCGACCTTATTGATTAAAATCGTTTTGTAACTACTCCAGGTTTGGCAGGTCGCAGTTGTACAGGGATCGCAGTTACAGCTGACGGCATAGTCGCTGTCAACTGGCGAACAAGGACGCTCACTGAGGTAAGTGATTAATTTATTTATAAAGTGATAAGCTGTGTACATACAAGGCAAATGCGCCGCTCGCGTGCTATTTGCGAACCGCTTGCGCACTGCACGTAGGCTGTAGGTGAATGTATGTACATCATTCATACTACGAAATGCATGCAAGCAGTTCGCTAGAACCGGATGCAACTTTAGGCACAATCCTGTTGTTCTATGCGTAAAGCCAAATTTTCTTGTTACGTAATACTATATTTTGTCTTTTCATTTTGTTACTATTACTTATTTCAGGTGAGCGTAGAGGGTTCAACTCTGCGTACGATCAAGTCGGATCGTCTAGTGGAGCCAGTGTGCGTGGCGTGCGACCCGAATGGTCGGCGACTAGCAGTCGGGGACAACGGCGCGCGATGCGTGTTTGTGTTCGATGCTCGTGGGGTGATAGAACGAGAGGTAGTATTTTCTACTATTACTGTTATAATTTAAACCGTTTAGAATCATTTATTCATCAATTGTGCATTACAGGTAATGAATACGGGTGTTATAATTTGTTCTCTGTAATATGTCTTGCGACGTACAATGATTTTGGTTACCTAGCGCATGCAATATTATTAGAAATGTCACTATATTTATAATAAATAATAAGTTGTAATTAATAGTTATAATAAATAATGATTAATGGGCCTTTTATAGATGACTCGTTTATTAGCAGCTGTACTCATAGAAAAAGTTACAATTAGGACACAATGTCAAAGTTAAAACTACCTAATAGGAAGTACGCGCGAGTCGATCGATGCAACATGCTTGATCGGAGTGATTCCTTCTCTACACATCTTAATCTGTGTATTCAATTGTAGAGTATCAGTTTGGTAGGAGTAATACGTAAAGTTGTAATTGTTTGTCAGGTGGGCGGCGGGTCGCTAGGGCTGGTGGGCGGGCTGGCGCTGGCGGGCGACGTGCTGGTGGTGGCGGACGCGGCCGTGCGCGTGTACGACGCCGCCGGCGCGCTGCAGGCCACGCTGGCGCCCGTGCCTAAAGGTATATCGACCTTACTATACACCGGTTACAGTTCATATTCGAGTGGCAGCGCTGCACCGTGATGCGCTCACGCCAGAGAGCGAAACTTTGGTGCCGATGACAGACGTATGACGTCAAGCTAAATACAGAGTGTTGTTCTCTAGATTATAGATACTTAATCAAATAACAACTTATTAGCCTCTTTAGTTTACTGATATTGAAACTTGAGTTGAGAGTTTTTATACGTATAGGCCACGTATAAAAACAAAACTAACTGTCTTTGTCTTATTTTTTGTGTAAATTACCAAGCATTTTCATATATAAACAATTATATTATATATATCATCATTATTAACAATCATTGAGGTGTTACAATGTTGTTTAAAAAAAACATCCTATATGCGACTTAACGTAATACGTCTGTCATCGGCACCAAAGTTTCGCTCTTTGGCTCTCGCACTCACACTCCCTCGCGCCCGTGCCCAAAGGTACGAGGGAATTTCAACCTTATATACACTGGTTACGTTCCATATTTGAGTGGCACCGCTGCCCCGCGATGTTTGCCCTTGAGTGCTTACGATTAGCGCTGCTATTTAAATATGGGACGTAACTAGGTTGGTATTCAACCTGCCCAATTTATTGGTCCAGTGTGCACTGCGTCACACTAAGCAAAATGTGGACAGGTGTTACCACACTAAAACCTATTTATTCCCGGGTCTATCAAGAATTTCTTTTGTTACCTTTATTTCCGACGTTTCGACACAGGTTTCACTAACCTACTATACTACCTACCAGTGTTGGGCGCAATTAATTACTTGCGTAATATAATTACTAACTGAATTCCATGTAATTGAATTGCATGTAAATCAATTGTTTGTAATTGAATTACATGAAAATTCAATTACATGCAATTCAATTTGTTATGTAATTTGTAATTGCAATTACAAAAATTGGTAATTAAATTGCTCAATTACTTTATGTTGCCAGAAGTCTAATATAACAACAAACAAAAATTTATTTCAATAATAATTATGTATAACAAACTTACTGTAATTTTTTTTATACATTAACTAAAACCCGATGGTATAAAAGTCTAACATTTTTATCCTTCGATTTTCCATACATAAAACGGATGGATTATTTATTATTTCCCCTTGTACAAAATCTTGCAAAAATACTCATTTTTTTAAATATAAAAAGATTAAAAAGTTAAACACTGTTAGGTTAGTACAGTTTAAAGCTCAATCATAATTTTAATATGACTTTTTAAATAAAGATAATCGAAAATTTGTATTCAATAAAAGTAATTTGAAATTGAGTAAATTAATCAGTTTCAAATTTAAATTTCAAAATGTAATTAAAAATTTAATCAACAATTACATTTTGCATTTTCAATTGTAAATCGAAGGCGCAATTACTTTTTACATGTAATTAAAATTATTAATTCAAATTACTCATTGTAATTGCAACTGTTAATTAATAATTCAATTACTTTTAGTCCAACACTGCTACCTACGTTTTTTTATATCGTTCCAGGTCGCGGCGGCTACGGCGGCGTAGCGCTCGAAGAATCAGAATCAGGCCGCCACATAATATGTATACGCTCAGCGCGCGGGCGCCCCGCGCTGCTGGTGCTGGAGGCCAGCGGCGGCCGGATCCTGGCGGCCTGCGAGCTCGCGGACAAGAAACCGAGGCGGGTCGCCGGGTTGACGCTGCTGCCCAACAAGCGGGTACTGTTGGCGGATCTGGCAGGAAACTGTCTCAGGTTGCATACTTATTGGTGAATGGTAAGTTTTTTTTTTAAATTATGGGATAAAAGATACGCCTGTTGTAAGCGTCTCGGCCTTCGCCTAAGCTAGTCGTCTCGAATGAGAATGAGATCAGCCTGCCACACACATTCCACGTTTCTAGTATTCGAAGAAATTGGTGGCTTTATTCTGGCGGCCTGTGAGCTGACAGTGAAGAAACGTAGACGGCTCGATGGGCCGGCGTTGCTGGTCACTTTTCACTGCCCTATTAGTAATCAAAGCGAATGGTGTCCGTATTCTGGCGTGTCGACAATCTGATAATAAACCTAAATAAAATGCGGGATGATTGCGGGGAAATTTACTATCCAGCTGCAGTGTGCTGCTTTACGTGCACCGCACGCGTTAAAAACCCAGTTCAGTACATTTCATTATCTATCCACTGCCTAGGGCCATAGAGATGAAAATTGGTAATAGACAAACATTATATAGCCCTCTGAACAGTTTTTATGGCGGCCCCAAACGGCGGCTTTAAAACTTAAAGACTACAGGTACCTAACTAACCTAACCTAACTGCGGGTCTAACAGGGTTGCCATAAGTGGTGCAAATTTTGCTCCTGTGAGTATCACCGGACCGGGTCACCGAGCTTCAAACGAGGACGTATGGCAAGCCCTTGCAAAATTCTGAACATTGACGGGGACAATTTACTTAATGACGGCGACACGGGACACCAAGCTTCTAAAACACACTACGATTTTACTCAGTATTATAATTTTCATAGGAAGAATTATTGGTCATCGTAAAACTATTTTTGATTTGACCAGATGTAAGTGTGTATTGCGTGACAAGTATTTTTAACTACTACTCATATAATTTGAGTAATTTAGTAACAGCTGTTCAATTATTCCAATTTTGTCATTTCAGAATGGAAAGGCGAAAGAATGGAACGCTTCAAGCTGCCATAAGGCGTATTGTAAACGAATTTCATGCTAGTCGAATATTGCAACGGGGAATCGAACTGAAGGCCATACGCGTGGGCGGTACTCGTACCAAAGTCAATAGTCGCCGCAAGGCTTCTATCTTATCCACAGACATATATCTAGATCGACGCCGCATCGCGATTTGATACAATTTCCAAGAGGACAATTTCAAAGTTAGATGTGTGAGCATCAACTGATACTTATATTTACTTTGCGTTTACATTAAGCTTATAATTTGCGTCTAAATCTAAAACCTGTGACTAAGCTGTGTGGCCTAAGCAATTTCTATCGAATCTGATGTAAATTAAATTCTAATCTAGTCAGAAATTAATAAATCCGTATAAAACGCCATTTGGGTATAAAACACCGCTTTACACAGTCTCGGTAAAGATTAAAAGTGAGTTCGACTTCAAATATTATGCATTTTATGTGTTCTGTAGTGCATGTTCATTCGATGGCACGCAAAGTAGGCGAGTTTGGGTGTTCTACTTAGATATATGTCTGTGATCTTATAATTTACGATGTTCTTTAGTACTTACAGTATTTATTTACGTATTAAGTCGATTAAGTTTTTCACAATTATGTCAAAGTTGGCGAACTGGTTTTTTTTTGTTGGTGTCTTTAACTTTTTGGTTTTTAATATATTTGGCGTTTAGTGATAAGTATTTATATGATTATATAACCGTTTGAAAAATTATGATATTTAAAAGCTTCGAAATATTGTTATTGGCGTAAAAATCTCACTTTTGACTAGTCATTCGACGGTGGCATTTATGGTTGTCTACATTTCGACACTTTATTAATCTCTATGTTTGTAGATATAAACTATCTGCTTGGCACAAATTCGTAATAAGGGTGGTGGCAAATTGTGAGACTGAAAAATCAACACCTCGTTAAGGAGAAGCGGAGAATGTATACCCTCAAGTTCGTAATTTGTAGATATGCACCGGATATTCGGTTACTAACCGGTATCCGGACCTTATTTTAATATCCGGCCGGATACCGGATAATAATTTTGCTTGATTTCGGAGTAAACTAATTGGATTTAAGAAACATTCACGGTCATAATCGTACTCGTTTATTATTTTTCAACACACTTGCTCAAAACGACGTTTTGATTCCACCGATTTTTGGCTCATAATCCTAGATATTAAACACGCGTGCTCTTTCAGTGTATTATTCCACTCGTGCTTTTTCAATATATTATCCGACTGAGTTAAGAAGGTAACTGATTGCTAATAATATGCATGGAAAGGGAGCCTTCTTTAATTGGTCGGACTGGCGGGCACCGGCGCGCTCCTCGCGCCTGCGCGGCGCGCGGCCCGGCCGCCCCTCGCCCCGGCCGCGGGCGGCCCGCAGTACGAGTATGACAGATGCAACACACAATACTAACTGTTTTAACTATTAAAATTTGATTAATATGAGTTTTTTTTTTTCTCGCAAGTGTGTTGAAAAACGTCGTATGAAACGCGTGTGCATTGGTCTTTACACACATCGGCTTTCTTATTGCGCGCTCGCTTACAGCTCGCGCGCACAATATCGCCTCGTGTGTAATGACCAACTTAGCACACTTGTATCATAATGTACTATTAAAACAGTTTAAACATTCCACTCACATGCACGCGCACTCATTTCGAACCTAGAAAATAGTCCGTGCGAACGTTTACTACGAAACAGGTCAAAACCTCCACAATGCGCACCTAAAAAAACCGAGTAGGTATAGTTCCGCCGGCCGAATATTAAGCGACCGGATACCGTATATTCAGCCGATGGTCGGGCCGAACATCCGGTATCCGGTAACTGTCCGTTGCATCTCTAGCAATTTGATTCCAGAAATTGCACTAACCACGGCATTTTTAACTGTGGATTGGAGGCCTGATGTCTTTGAAACAAGGTTTACGTATTGTCCGTTAATAACGTAGATGATGGTACTAAACGTCTAACACTGAGTTATCAATATTGGCTTTATGTCGTGGTCACTAACTTTATTCTTTGCAAATATCTGACATATTACCAATGAAATTCAGACATTTGCTTAAATTTGTAGCATTAAAGCTAGTATTTTTTTCCTGGTCTGAAATTACTGTAAAAACATTGCTTTAATGGCGGCAAGTTGGTTGATTTTTGGAATCAAATTATACACGAGAGTATATTTTCCTAATTAGATATTATTTAAGAACAAAAATAATGGTTAATATGTGAGCAATTTACCATGATCCTTTTTGCGCACGATATTTTCTTATCAGATATTATTTTTAAGTATCAAATTTTGTAGCATCAAATCATCTTAACAACATTTCTCGTATTTTACATTTAAGATTGTTTTCACCCTTTACTAATTTACATAGTTTTACCACTTTATTATAAATTTGCTCAATGAATACGAAAACACCATATCACATAGTTGATGCTTCCATTTTGCTAGTTTTAGATGTTAAAGCATTCATTGTAAAAACAATTAAAAGGAATAGAAGATCTGTAAGCGTATGTTGGTAGTGTAAGTTTCTTAGGAAACGGACACTAAAATTAGACTACGGTTCGACCCTTATATCGCCACAGTCGTGAAAGTACGCCCAAATGAAAGTAATTTGTCTGAAAGAGCTATATAATTTTGCTTCATATCTTCTTAAGAGTGGAATCAACTAAAGCAAGGCAATTTCTTCGCTGTGGCGCTAAAAGGATTAAACGAATTGGATTTCATAACAGTTAGAGTTGAAAGTGCATTATTTTCCTATTATCAGTATTGTTACTATAATTTTAAACGTACGACCTAATAATTTAATACAAGGGTGCCAGAAAAGCGTCTGTCATCTTCTTAAGCACTACACTATTAGAAAAGTACGTAAAATTAGAACTCAAAAGTAAAATAACGGAAAATTTGACGAGTGACATAGTTACCACCATCTGTTAGTCACCTTCTATTTACCTTTTGACCGCCACGGCCACGACTATCTTATATAACACGTAATTGTAAACTTTATTAATATAGTTGGTCAAGCAAATTTAGTCAGTAGAAAAAGGCGGCAAATTTAAGAAAATGGAGGCGCGAACGAATACAGTCCCATAGAAAATTTGAATTTCGCGCCTTTTTCTATACTGACAAGATTTGCCTGACCAACTAATAGTAGTTTATGTGACTGCTACATAATGAAAGGCATCAAAATATGAGTGTGGGTTTATGAAACGAATGAAATGAGTTTCATAAAAGAATCACACGATTATTTTAATGCCTAATTGTGTACAGTTACATACACTGCCTTATCTACATCCATATCATAAGCTAAAGCAAAACAAATTATTTTATATAATACCTACAAACCTACTAAACGTCAAATTCAGAGCCAAACTAGAGTTGGGGCCCGGCCGACTGCCATATCGATCCATATCAAGAAAGAAACATGTGAGACTTGTCAAAATTGTTTGTCATTTCGACTGATATTAGAATAGAGGTCAAATCAAATTTCTTTGTTTCTCAGAGATGTTTTAAATTTGAATGTGATCGGTTATCGATAACGTGAAGTAAAAATTACGATTCAATTACAGATAAAGGTTTGTTAATATAGGTCATTAGCTTATCGCTTCTGAACATTATAAGGGAAGTTATGATATGAAGTAGATAAAATGTATTAAGGTTTGTACTGTAATCTTTGTCGGCTATAGCCGACTGTGGCGGTCAAAGGGCTAAACGCTCAAAAGGCAAAGTATAAACCGAAGTTTTATAACGGTCATTTTTTCTTTATAATTTAAGCGCAACGTCCCCGATGCCCGAATTATTATGATTAAATTAGCTGTAACTATCACCCAATACCTACATGTGTCGATTTCGTCAAGAGAAAGAAAAGCCGTGCTGTAAATGACAATACGAAGTCATATTTTGACTTGTAATACGTGATATTAATGTAATGCATTTAATAAACACCGAATTATACAGTCTTTCAAAAATAATTTTGTGACCGACATGTTTTCATTATCCTTTATGTTGCATTATTTCTTTGATGCATCAGGAATCAGACAGATGTGAACGCAACCATATTAAATGTATGAAACCGATACCCGTCACAACACAACACAACACGACAGACAAATGTGAATGCGGCTTTATTGTTGATTTACATGATATTATGCTTTTCTTTCTAATTAACATGCAATTGTCGCATACTCATTGTGTAGTCTACGTGCAATATGGTAATATGTAATATTTGTTTAGCTGAAACTTATGACACACTTAAGTACCGAATTGTTTGAGCGACAACTCACAAATGTTGCATATTTGCTTTAGTTGTGTATAAATTAATTTCAATAATGTATTGAGACAACTTTTGTTGATTGGCGTTTTTATTTATTCGTTTTATAATGCAAAACATGTTTTTTTCTCAATAACTAAAGAGAACATGCATATCGAAAGATCTGGTTAAGTAAACATGATAAAGGCAAGAGTTGTCACAGCTTTTTGAAATATCATTCAAATTGTAACAATAAGTAATGTATTTACAATATGAGGCTTTTATCTGTAACTAGATTAAGTCAAAATATTCATAATAACAACATTTAATAGCGATTCTTGGCAGAAGTTCAATCATAATATAAAACAATAATATCAACACCCAGTAGGATTTTCAAATTTGCTGTTAGAAATTGTGATTGATTTGTACAAAAGTTACTGTATACGGCTCAATAATTTTGAATCATTTTAGTTAATTATATTGCTAGTTTTTGGGCGTAATGTTAGTATGTACAAGGTACCTTGATGACACAAGTTAATTATAGGTACACAAGAGCTGTTAAAATGGCAGATAAGTAACCCCATTTTCAATGCTTTTGAGTACCTATCTAAATTGTCATACCCCTTTTCAATGCACTTGTATGCGTATTTAAGTACCTTGACCACCTCATATTTGTCAAGGTGAATACATTTGCAACCCAAAACTACATAGTACTTAAATAAATTTGAATGACCGTAATAATGTTAAATAGCACGTGTGGCTTGCTTTCTCGCTGCCTACATTAACTCGGTGTGTGTTGGCCCAAACTATTCAGATGATTCTATTCTAACAAAGCAAATTATAAAACAACCAATTACAATATGATCAACTTTCTTTAGCTACAGTGGACGTCAAAAACATGTATTAATTATTCGCCCTATAACTTGTTATAAGCCCCAAATTCCCTTGGGAATATGGTGCAAAAGTGTTTGCATACTTTCGACGTCGCCAGCATTTTGTCACTGATCGATGATCAATCGTCGTGAATTGCTTTGTGATGAATTATGATAACTCGCTTATTATCTTGAAGTGTATAAAGTAAGGTCTAGTCTCAAATAGTGATCACACTAAATTTCCTTCTAAATAATGTTTATGGTGAAGTGTTTTTTGTCTTAATCTGTTTAATGAGACATGTAATACAGACAGGGCACACTGTATCTGTTTTTAGTTAGGTATTAGGGAAATGAAGGTTAGCACCCTACTGAAATAACTTATAGGTTAAGATTCCTCATGATACCGCCTGAAAATTGGAAAATGTCTAAGATACCTTTTCTCCGAGTCACCCATAAGTGCCATGTGCCCTCTAGCTTATACAATACATCTACTGTGTACGTAGTCGATGGTAATAGGCAGCCAGTAAAAGTTTACATACTACAGAATTTAAATATCAAAATACCTATCCTTTATTGCAAAATATGTCCGATATTTGTGGCAGAAAGGTATTAAACAGGGCAAAAAACTGGTACATTCTTGGACTAAAATAAGGATGCGACCAATTAAGCATACCTAAACAGAAATATGTGTAGGTACACGTATATATATTTCTTTATGACCTGTATGTACTCGTTTTCCTTGCTCGAGAGTATAGATACTGCATACCTGACCTGTTTTAAGTGAAAGTGAAAAGTAACAATTCAGTCTCAAAATATTTAGGGATTGATTACTTATGTTATGTTATGAGATTCACATAACATAAGTAATCAATCCCTAAATACGAAAACCAAACGGAGCACTGTATGAAAAGTGAATGAAAATATCTAAAGATATTATTTTTGTACTAAATGATTTAAAGTTCCTTTGTTTCTCTCTGTCCATTGTTATCTACTGCTAAATAATGTTACAATAGAACGTGATAGGCTGTAGTTTCAGGAAGTATTTTTCGTATTACGGCTACTATACCACTAATAATAATACAAGTCATCTTGTACATGTATAATATGTATGTATATTTGTTATAACTTGATAATGTACACTTGAGTGTTCGTCAAATTTAACGCGGGAGCAAGCTCGAGTTTCTATGCAAGTAACGGCAAACAGTGTCAGAATAACACTGACTATTATTAGGCAAAGATTTATTATTATTATTTGTAATGCAGGCAGGCAGTTTAAACAACTGATAATGCCTGTATCCAGAGTCATAAACCAAGTTCTCAGTGTTGAGTAGAATTTGCTTTGTGCTTATCTAATTTATTCTTAAACTCATTGACACTTTGGGCCGCTACTACATCCCCTGGGAGTTTGTTCCAAGCGTTGACCACTCTGTTGCTAAAGAAGTGTCTATGAGGATTATTTATAGGATTTATTACAGTTTTGAATGATTCACGGTTAGTTTCACTAGACATATTGACCGGGATATGAACCGTGATTACCTTTTGTATTGTTTTCGAGCTCCCGATATTTCGACCCCGTGAACAAGATGCATGTATTAACTGCGTCGAAATATCGGGTGCTCGAAAACAATACAAAAGGTAATCACGGTCCATATCCCGGTCAATATAAGTAAAGATTTATTAATTCTGTAAAATGAGGAAAATCTAAGACAATATCGTGCTTCGAATTTGAGATGACGCTGTACGGCTCCGTACATTATGCGGTAACTTTGGTTGTCAAAATTTGACGTTTGACAGTTCAGTGACCAGATAACTTAGGATGCTGTACCTACGGCGCCACCTGTTTGACTGTCAAACTAGCGGGCACTTTTTCATCCTAGATTTCAATCAATAACTCTGCATTATAGACATTCTATGAATTCTGACAAGAACAGAATAATTTGAGTATTAATTACGTTAAAAGAAGGTGTTACTCTCGATAATCGTTGAAACGACGGTGTGACTTCAAAAATTCTTAGTGCAACCAATAAAATAATATCTTCATTATAAAATATGCATTTAAAATACGTTATTTTGTTGTTACTAAAGGTGTGTAATGTTTGATATACTTTTTTCGTGCTTAGTTAAATTATTAAAATCTCATTCAATGCAATAGTGTAGGTAGACATATATATTATTTAATGTTAACTGATCATCCTTTATTATTTGATATCCTTTATTGAGACTTGTTTTTTTTTTTACATTGGAAATTGCATAACGTATGAGTATGGAACAGTCAAAGTAGTCTGAACCCTAAATTAGTCAACACAGACCTTACACTTAATGTAATATTTGACCAAATTTTTTTTGCACGGCATAGCCTCTTGCTGAATTGTTCGGGTCATGTCAAATGATTTAACATAAATATATCAAACGTCCAACACCTAAATGAGTTTATTTCTATTGGCTCCTTCACAGTTCTAGACTTGGTTAGTCGATAATTCAGATCAAAGTTAAAAGTTATAGAATTACGAAGTTAATGCACCGAATAGCATAGAGGTGGTGTGAAGGGGCTAAACTTAGTGCATCCGTCACAAATGCATCTGCCACTGCCTTGTAACTCACGTGCATTTTTAGAAATATTCAAAACGTTGGTCCTCTTAACCTTTTGTCCGCCACAGTCGGCTGTGGCCGTCATCGGAGTCTTGCCAAGGACGCCAACACGCCAACGACGGCTACAGCCGACAGCTTCGCCAATACAATAGGGACTTACGTAAAGATCAATTTCGCTTAAATAATCGCGATCGCCTGGCGATGGCGTCCGGGGCACGGCATATTCCTTCGCCGTCTGGAGTTCATAAGGTTAATAGATATCACAATATACACTTAATTTTAAGGCGAAATAGATCAAAAATGTTATTACGATAATCTTAATATAAATACAGTTTCAACCGCAGATTGGTACAAAATAAAAGATTTAACAGAAGCATATGAAGATAAGAATAGTTATTTTTATGCCATAGCCAAACCTAGGTATTTAGATTGGTAGTGAAGAGTACTTGTTAATTTAAAAAATGAGAACTATTTTGGCATCAAGAATATTTTCTAATTATTAAAATTTAAGGAATTGAGTAAACGCACTGTTTATAATTGTAATATCAAAGCTCTTTGTGTTCGTCAAAAGCTGTGAAACTGTACTTAATTTGCAAATCACGAAGTATCTCAGTATACTTGTTGTCACTTTTGTGAGAGATGATGACGTTAATAAATCCTGTAAAGGTATATACTGTGTTTTCTTTTCTACATTTTAGAGTAGGTGCCTACACATTTACAGTACTTAATCATCATATCATCAATTCATCAACGTATGTATAAACAGGACAAGTGCGGACAGCGGAGTCTTAGTAATAGGGTCCCGTTTTTACCCTTTGGGTACGGAACTAAACTTTCCAGTACATTGTTATGAATTATGAACATTAAGTACCTACCTATTTTTCGTCTACTGGTTCTTGCCGCATCGGGGATATTAAATCAAATCGTGTATTCAACTTTATCAGACATGCGAAGTCGAACATAGCATTGTGGCAGCAGGCGCCATGTATTTTACTTTATTGACAATCCCCATCGCAAAATGGTAGTTAACTAATGGATTTATGTATTTAATTCAAATAAAAATCAATGCATTATAAGAATTACTTTATTGAGAAAATAGAAAAATCAACTCGTATCTTCATAATGGCGCATTCAGGACTGTCGAGATGAAAGTATAATATAAATGCAATCTGAACTGACCCCATGATTGAGCCTCGGGTCACAAGAATAAATGACAAACATGTGTGTTGTTAATAATACAATACTTTATAATATTGTAGTCTTAAAATATTATTTCAAACAGTAAAAATCAGAAAGAGTACCTACTATACTAACCCGAACGCTACTAAAATAAGTTGTCGCTTTAAAAATATTCAATATAGGTATATTCAAAAATCATGTGAGGGGTTTTAGTACATAGTTAAGCTACAATTCACTTAATATGATACATGTGTAAAAATAAACATGTCACACATTTATACAGGTAAGAGGTAAGCTTCGTTACACAATTAAATCTAGTACCCATTTAATCAACTTTTTAGCGTCATTTGTTGCCACGGTTACGTTCTCCTGGACAAACCTTAAAACCCTTATTTTATGGTATTTAACTTTTTGGACGCCAATGACCGATATATCGGCACCGCAGGTCTAACGCCAAAGACTGATTAATCGGCCACAGACCACAGAACAACATAGACCCACGTACATGTGCATAAAGTTCAATTTCAGTTTTGACACTTCGGTGACGTGGCGTCCGAGTGACAGCTTTTGTGTTTGACACGGCGTCGAAAAGGTTAAAAACTTAAAACCAAACATGCATTTTTGGGGTTGTGTGTTTGCTAATGAAACATGCTTAGTAAAGCATGTTTGTAGAACGCGATATCATGATATGATATATCATTTCTTCTCCTCTGGACACCGGGCCAAAATAACTACACAAAAAATTTATCCACCCTTAAATATTTTTAATTGATTTTAATCATATATCTGCTTTTTCATGCACAGTAATCGTGCATTGATAAAACTATACAACCGTGAAATTTGGGTGTAATACTCATTTAACGTAATAATAAGTCAATTCGCAAATACAAACATGATATTTATTAGACATTTGCACGCTAATTGAGAAATTAGAGTAGGTATTTTTGGTCTTATATTATAGAAACAACAATTTTATCTAAAAATAGTTGTAGTCTGCCAAAATACTTATAACTTTACAGTACTTAAAACAAATAAAAAATAAGTGTTATATTGGAACTTTTTTATAACTTATACGTACGACAAGGACTGTCAGAGATAAATGTAGACAAAAAATACAAAATTAGTTTTATTTCAATACATTAGTTTAAAATATGTGTCGGTTGTACATAAAGGACCATCTCGCTGACCACAAGACTTATAACCGTAACTGTCTGCATTAAACAAGTTCAAGTCAAGTCATTATTTAGTCTGTATAAAATTTAATTGTAACTTCAAATAACAATATGATGCTTCCCGTTTGCATTTTACTCCATTTTGAAATCGCTGCACATTACACATCGTTTACAAAATAAAGCAGTTCAAGATGTTAAAATAATTGCTTAACGTTTTCGAAAAAATAAAAATAAACATATACATATTACTCCCAATAAGTACAAAATATATAAAATGCAATTGAGATCATACGTATCAATACATTTGCACAATACTTACTCCACTTTTCACTAAAAACTAAAAATAATTATATAAAAAAATACTTTTTGTGACAATAAATGCAATATAGAAAGAGAATTGGGTAGTTATTCCAATTGCTTACTAGCACTGGCGAGTTGACTGCTCAGGCACACTAAAACACTCCGCACGGTTGGTTCTAACTTCTAAGGCCCAATTTAACTCGAGAAAGTGTGACGTAGTTATATACCATACCTTTTTCTACTTATAGCACCTAAGTGGCACAGTCGCGGCAGAACTAAACTGTCAAATTTTACCATTCGTCTTGTCGCCAACCTTCCGACACTTTCTCAAGTAAAATTGGGTACCGTGGCATCCGAATCGCCTGATGCTCGTTAGCAATGGCACACAAGGGCGATATGGCAAAGCCGAGCTACTTCCCAAACTTGGCAAGCGTTTTCTTGCATTCTTGTATTGTTTTATTTAACCGTTCCGTAGTAGCCGACGTCTGCCTCGTGGCCAGCAGCCGCGTGCAGCTGTCTACCGTAGTCTGATACCCGCATACGTTGTGGAGTATCCTCACCACTTTTTCACCGCAGACGAATAGGTATTTCCCGCTCGCGTCGAATCTCATGTGATTAATTAGACCTGCAACAGAAATATTAACCTTAACTCGTATTAAAGCATATCTGGCGTTTAGTCCATGGTTTTTCAATGTAATAAAATTTGTAATGCTTGGCTAGAAATTAGCGATTATGAAAAGGCAATAAATGTAATTGAAAGTACTACTTTATAGAGGCGATTGCCATTCATTGATTGGTTTTACGTCTTTTACAATGTCATAAGACGCATTTTAAGGTGCAACTAAGTAGCTCGTATTCATGCACCTATGTAAATACTATTGTACATACAAAGGACAGGTCAAAATTAAAATAAAAACAAAATAAATACACTATACAAAGGCGAACTAATCCACAAAAGGGATGTCTTCCAATTAACCTCCAGCTAGTTCAGTTATTTATTCGGGAGAACAATTAAGATAAAATATGACACCAAAATTTTAGTGTTTAAATTTTTAACCTTTCTTCCCAGTTAACTTTGGGTATGTGTATAAAAAAAATTACCCATACAAAATCTAACGAAATTCTAGATCCAAAACAGACACATTTAAAGAAAAAAACCCATTACGTCTGCTGCCGCTAAATCAACGTACTGTTCATCATAGCCTAAAAATGTATGTTATGACATAGTTTACGAGCAAGTGCGATGAAAACACCTGTGTGGGTCTCTTTTGTTTCATGATCTCCAAAGGACATGACAGAAACATAACAAGGCGAAGATAATCCGTTAGCAATATTCAAATAAGCAACTTTCGCTTGGCAGCTAAAAGACATTAGGCCAACTGTGTCGTTCAACGGTTTCTTCAATTCTCAATCGACCAATGGCGTTCTGGCCAAAATCTTATCGAAGATATGACCGTTTTTGGATGAATTTCGGCAACACCGAAAGACGAAACCATCGTAAAATGTTTAAACCATTAGGCATTAGGTAGCCGTTAAGCATCCATAGTTTTATGTAGGCATAGGCATGGCAAAAATAATGTAGTAGGTACGAATCGAAGAAGATTTACATATTTGTGTTGGTGACGCTACAAGTAGGTATATTTGCATCCAGAATTAGATTGTGTACTAAAGAACCTAATCAACGTACATATGTGGGCGTGTGTTTCATGAAATTAACCCGCTCGAAGATTTGTACCATATTTTATCTTAAATTGATGTATGATTAAAAGTTATTAAATAAACCAAAATATTGCTAAAAAAAAAGGTAAAATGTAGGAGGTTTTTTTTTTATATCGTTAAAGAGAAATATTATCCAGACAATTTTTGGGTAGCACAGATATTTAAACAAATTCATCGGAATTAAAAAGGAGTTGCAAAAAATGTTTAACAATAAATATGTAGCCTTAGGCTAACTGAAACGAACGGTATATATTTACCATAGTTTCCATTCTATAATAGTAGTATACTTCATCTGTTTTCACACGGTTGGCGTTTATCAATACAATACAAATAATCACAGGTTGTTGTCACAAAGGACCCAGGCAACGGTTAAACGTAATAATATACTATAATAAGGTAGCCAAGAGAACCATCAAAATATCAAAGGTATTTAACAGGCATTTAAAATTCTAAGGCGACCAAAATGATAACTATAAGTACAGACATTTGTATAAATAGACTACGTGACTAGACAATGTTACTACTAATTTTGTCCCCTATTAAAACAATACAAAAGCACAAGCTAATAGAACGCAAAACAATTATCATAAAAACTATAATGTGGGCTCGTATGTGTACTAATTGCAAACACTGAGGACGGCTTTATGCCCTTCCGTCCGGCAAGGCAAGGACGTCTTTATTTGTCCTTATTGTATACCCGACACGTCCTGGCCGTCTCTTTTCAATCGCTAGTATCGCTACCCGAATGCTTGGAAATCGAGTGGGAGCTCCATTGTAACGTGACCTCCGAGATACGAGTAATCTCTTCTTTTTCATCTCGTCATTGGTACTGAGGTTCACGGCCACATGTAGACCAGTCAGTGCCGGCAAACGCGATCTAACTTCTTACTCTATTGTCAAACCGAGTAGGTAAGGTGCATGAGGGTAACTTCGAAAGCGGGAATGATTTGGAAAATGGCAAACATCTATAAAATTAGAAGCATTTCGTATTTTAGCAACACTTACGCTTCTTCATACTCTTCTTCATTTTGCATACTGTTGCTACAGTTGAAAATGTTTCTAGTTTAGTTAACCCGCTTTCGAGATTACCCACCTTATGTAGGTATGTACATGTGTCATTTGGCCTAAAATAATCAGCTTCTCCATGTTATGCCTTGGAAACTACCCAATGTGCCCGGCTTGAAGCTCAGAACTTTAACAGAGAGTTCATCGCAAGTTGTGGAGATGTAAGTGAGTGATGAATTTATACTGGTTTGCCGAAGCCTGCGACTCGCCATTGTTCATAAGCGATTGTAATATTACCCCTGATAACATAGGATGTGATATCGACGTCGGCGTAGGTATAGATAAAGGAGCCTTGACTGCCCGCTCAATAAATACAGTCTTCCTATAGCCTCGAGAGTTAAAAATACATACAAACGTTATTGATTTTGGCCGGGGCTTCGACTGGAACTGAGTTAATTGGTTAATAATTTACTTAGGAAAATTTTATGGGAAAAATCCGATACAAGTACAAATACAAAATACGAATACATATAGTTTATTTTTGGTTTAATACACTTTACATGAAAGGCTGGAGTCTCCCATTAAGTAAAACAATACAAGTCTTCGTCATAATTTTGTTGGCGACATCGTATATGATGCGCATGGAAATGAGTTATCTATATTAAAAACCTGATCTGTTGGATTTATTCTGTTTTTTATTTCTAATGAACACAATTATTTATAACGAATCAGTTTTATAAGGTGGCACCACTCAGCAAAGTCTCAAACCTATAAATACTCAAAGGATTAACACCGCAGGTAATTAGTTAAATTATTATGTTTACTTGTTAGTTATAGAGCTAAAACTAATGTGATTTACACAACTTTGGGAACAAAGCAAATAATTTGATTTGTGTTTTTTATGTAGTCTCACTACTACAGGGTGTTTGGTAACAGGATGCAAAGCTTAAAGTAGGTGATAGTTTAGGCCATTCAAAACATTTTAAGGCATATATGTCTTAGACAATTTTTTTTTTATTTTTTTTTATTTAAGTTTTAGCATTTGCTGATACGATAGCTACAGCCGTGCTTGATAGCTTAAATGAAAGGGCAAAAGGGCAATAGCCAGCCAAGCATGTTTCTAAAATGGTTTGAATAACCAAGGCTATTTTAGTTTTTTTTTAATATCCTATGAAAACACTTAATTTTTTTTTTTTTGGTTAAAATGTTCTGAATGGCCTAAACTATCACCTACTTTCGGCTTTGCATCCTGTTACCAAACACCCTGTATATATAATATTAAAGATATAATATTATATGTCAAATATTAAAGAAAAAGTGAAGAAGCCGTCCAGTGGTGAAGGCCGGAGGAACGAACTGACGTCTTTAGGTATCCGGGCTAACGCCATGAACCCCTAGGCAACCTCGCCACTGGCGTACTGACGACAGGACGACACTTTTTCTTTAATATATGAAATCTATTTCAGTTTATAATATGTTGTGTACAGTGTAGGTACATGACAACAATATTATTGAGAAACGCAACCTTGTATAGAAATTAGAAACTTTCAGACCTTAATAATTTATCGTTAAGGGAATTGATCAATACCACGCGATAGTCCGAGTGCAAGCAATAACATAGATGACCTACAACAGGATTATACCTATCTGCGATATTTATAGTAAAGGATGCGACCCAATGCTTTTCTAATAAATTAGCATATGGTTTATTTATGACTTCCTACATTTTCAGGGTTGCAGGTAATTACAAAGTAATCAGTAATAATGACATGAAGGTAGCAGGCAATGCAACAGTCCTGCACTTTCTACTTGTTACATTAATTTATATTCAAAATCCAAGCATATATGGATGCTGATAAGCAATAATGTGTCAACCCACAAAACTGCAAAAATGAGATTTTAATGCCATATTGTAGCTGGTCCGCTCTACTTTACTTTGCAAAAATGAAATTTATAACTATTCCAAAAGAAGGAAAAAAGGTTAACACCAATCCGTTAACACGTGTCTGTTTTGCATTAATGCGTCTAGTACCTTAACTTATTCCAGTAATGGACAGAACGCATACTAAAATCTCCTGTGACGTGACGTGACGCATTATTGCGGAAATCCCATTCCATTAGTTCTGTTTTACCAGAAGCGCTCTGAAGGTAAGTGCAAGTTTTGCACGTTTGCATTTAGTGCACAAATCTATTAATTGTTGCACTTTTCAAGAGATAAATACTAATGCTAATCGAAATAAGGTATTTATAAAGCGTAATCACACTAGATTTTAAGGGTTTAATTTTTTAGGTAAGTTTGCCGAAATAAATTAAACAAAACCGCTAAATGCTGTAGTTTTTCTTAGCAATTCATTTTAAATGCCAAGTTCAACAATTTGAATTTACGCATATTCGTAAAATAATGTTATTTTAATAATTATAATGAATTTAAATTACTTGCTAGACTTGAATCATTCTTGCAAATCGAAAAACATATCATATCAATGCATTATGAGGCTTGATTGATTATTGCAAAACAAAATTTATATTGAGTTAGTATTTAACAACAACAAGTTATGTGCTATAACATGTGGATTATAAGTTCAAATGCAGATTTACACAATAAGCAAAACTGTGTTAAGTATAATGACACGTTCTTGAGAAAGTTTCACGTCATAATGCAATTCGCAATAAACAAAAGCGGATTATTACGATATAATTAAATTTATTTTGAATAATATAATTATAAATCATGTCATCAATCAGTATTTGTCGTATTTAAACTGACAAATACAACAGTTTGAACTACGAAATAATCTTTAGACGCCATTTTCTCAAAATGGTGCTTATGTGGGTTAACACATTATTGCTTATCAGCATCCATATACATGATCGTTACCGATATAATTTGTTCTGGCCGTCGTGAACGGTGCTCGCGCTGTTAGTGCTTTTGAATGTCGCGCGAGTGACTAAAAAACAAGTGATTCTAAACTGTAAAATTATTTAACGTTAGTATGTCTCACAACAGTTTAAATTCGATTTTTTGGTATTTCCTAAAAAACGTTTGTTTTAACGTCTACGGGTTTTTTGACTTGTCAAAGAACCAGATCGTCTATCATTTCTAATCCACTACATAATCTACATAAATAAATAACAAAAACCTTGTGTTCATGACCTCAAATTCTGAATATGACAGCTGTAGTATATTGTAATTTTCTGACTGCTAGCTAAAATGTGATATAGGTACTTAGTTTTATTTATTAAGGTTCGATACTGTAATCTATATGCAAAAACTGCGCCTATAATATTCATCGCCACGCGAGTAATGTAAATATTTAAAAAACTTATAATTAAAGTAGTATATTTTTGGCGTGCGAGGTCGTGTGTGCTGTGCTCGCCTGCTCGGTGCTCGAACTGCGGTTCTCTATACTTACTACGTAACGATCTCGATCTCATACACAGATTTACGAGAGTGGTTAGTTTTTTTATTTTTATTTTTTTATTTACTAGATAAATCACAAATTTTACATGGTAATTAATAAAAAGTATCGTTAAACCAGAATGGTTTGTCTCGATACTCCATTCCGCAGTACTTACATAATCCAATATACAATACGATACTTAGGTACACATCCAGTTTACCTATTGAGATAAATTATAAGGTGCTTCGTATTCATACTTCAGATTTGACTATTTCATATAATTTAAACATCATTAATTTTATTCAGGATAATCGTAATAGTTAAGATACATGAGAGTTAATAAAAATACCTAAATCGGAAACAAACTTGACATTTACATTTTGCTGCAATAATCAAGGGGCTCATGTGCTGCCCCCTAAAGTTCATGCATCATGTTCCCTATATCAATTTGTAAGAACTAATACAATTAGCAGAATTAGCTAAGCGAAAAAAGTGATCCAAAGTTTTGCGCACGACCTTATTAATAAGACAACATATAGCATGTTTTTACCGTATTTTTATTTCCTAAAAGTTACATGCCAAGTAAATTAACGTGCTAAACGCTAAACTTCTAAAAAATATATACATTCACGTGACAACTAATACTCCATATAAAAATTAACTGTCATAAGGGACCATCATTCGAAACGAGAGATATAACAAATGAAAATCATGCGTCATTATGATCAAATACCAGGTTACAAATACTAAGTACCTCAGGTACTCTGACGACTCGAAAATTGATTAATTTATTTGCAAACATTACTAACTGTCGTGCCCGCAAAATTCCTCCTCGAGTGCGGTGTATATTAATAAATTATGTTGCGTTCATCTCGCGCAAACTTGGAAGTCGATCCGTTATCTGGCATTATTTGTCATGTTTACGCAACACTTACGTATTGTATGTATCCACTTAGAACATGTATACCTTACTGTGCACGTGTATCATGATAAAACCACCTACATATAATAATGATTGTGATGGGAGATACTTCACTTAATAAAATTGCTAAGTAATGACATCGTTGTCCACAGTCCACAGGGGATTTTGTAACTATTCAGGTAAGTCGAGTCGTAAACTACTTTACACAGGTAGTCTTTAGACACGAAATGACAACAGTTCGTCATAAAACTCTTCTGTGGAACAGAATTGGGCCTCACTCGATAGACTTAGTTAGGCACTTCAACCAAAAATGGTAACTTCTTCGGTGAATGGACGAGACAGACGACCGTTTTGAGACCACTCTCTTTTTAACTCTTATGCAAGAAAAATACACTCTTACACTAATAACAAAACAATCAGTGACGCGTTCATTTATTATACATATTGGTTACAATAACATGACGCAGATTCAAGATCATAGGAATTTAAAATTTTACTTAAAAACAACCACAGGCCCCGTCCCATAAAAATTTAAGAAGAAACCCAGAAGGAAAAAACATATATGTATGTAGTCCTTGTGTGAATAAAATTGTAAAATAATTTGAAGAAAAGTAGGTATATAATATAAGACAAATGAATGTTAAGAAAATCTGGGTATAAAATGCTCTGGAAAAATATAGTTGCTAAGTGACAATAAATAAATAAAAATGTACAATATGTATATTCAACGTCTAAAATAATTAATAAAAAAAAGTTAAAGGTAAAATTAGTAAACGGTTTTTAAAGTCGAATCCAACTTGATTTTTATTGTAAATATTTTATAATTTTGAAATGAAATAAATCAATATTTCTTCTTTTTTCGTCGTTGCGCCGTGACTAAAAGTCGTGACCAATCGCAATGTCGCTACATATGACACGGTCAAGGGCTATGTGAGCTGCATCTACTTGAAAGAAGAAACTTTCTTGATGTGTCAGACCACCTTGAACGTGATCTGCCCTTAATGGATGCGTTTGCCCTCGATTTGGTTTAGCATATTTGTTCTAAATTTTCTAAGGAACTCCATAGGATACATCCTATGCCTGTTTTAAACTGCTCCTTTTTGGTCTTTAACAATTTGGATTCAATATCAATGAAAAACCGGCACTAGGTGCCAGGTAGTACTTTAAAGGTGCCGCCTTGCATATTAAATTACGAATAATTTTAATACTGACCACAATGAATTTTTAATTTGAAGACCTGTGCACTACTAGGCATTTAAATTCTACTAATAGAATTGAAAACTAGTGATCAATACTACTAGATTCCCAATTTCTATCGCTCGTATTTCAAAAATTAGCACGTCGCCGTTTTCCACCGATTTTCGAGTAAAGAAATCGAGGGGTCGAAATTCAAAAATCGGCCCCCTGAATCACTTAACCTACTTTTGACTAAAGCGTGAACTAGTGACAAAGTCGAACGTTGCACAACCTCGTTTTCACTGTAACAGGTTTTGGCAACATCATACCCCTTTTCAAAATAGTTAATTTTCTAACTCGGCTCGCCGTCGCAAAGTAAACAAAATCAGCCAAATTAATAGTAAATAATACGTCAAATTAGAAGCCAAATTCAAGATAACATCAACCATAAAATATAATATATTAATGTTCATGCCTATAAAGTTTGCCAAGCGTTTTTTATTGCGTAATTACTTACGTCACAACATAAAAGATACGAGTTGTGACCTCAGACAAGCCTCTTTGAGATGATCCATGACCATGACAAGCTTTGCTCCATTAGATTTGAGGAAAATATTTATTGCGCTTTATACAAATTAGGTACGCTTCTCAAATATATCTCCTAAAATGTAATTTTATTTCATACCTAGTCAAAGCGCAATTAAACGTACCTAAACGTATGCTAATTCGGAGCTTTAATTGTTTTGTAAAATAATTTTACATCGATTCCTTTAAATACAACATTTTTGCTGTATTTCATTAGTTGAAACTAACACTTACACACTATCGCAATTATATAAGAGGTTAACGTGGAGGGCCCTACTTATAGATGAAATATAAGGAAATAAAAATTTATTGTATACTTTATCCATTTCGTGTCGATTGAGTACAAAAGACTAATTAAATAAAATTGACTCTGCATTAGTAAAAATTTACATAGGTTTTATGTGACATTGGCTTCAATTACAGGTTTCGATTTTTAACACTTTTAAGATCTCCATCACGCTTATTTATAATATAGGTACCTAGTTGATACATTTTGATAAGTCTTTGTAAAGAGTTGTTGCCAAAACTCTCCCTAGCTGTCTGAAACATAACAGATGTCATATTTTCGAGGGCGTAGATATTTTCTCATTACACTAATATACACCAAGATTGCTTGTGTTTGAGACTGTACAATGAAAATGAACCTGATTAACAACTTCAATGTGAAAACTAGGTCATTTAGTTTTTTTTTTCAATACCAGTCTTAAAATAAATCGTGAATATTAACATATTCAATCAACTTTTTTATATTATTCATAAGTATAATAACAATTACGGCTGTTTTGGTATCTGGCATCAACAAAAACTTAGCTATTATGGCCGGTTGTTTAGTTGGATTCTACTTTACAATGTATATTTATGTATATGTAGTAAAACTACTTTGCAGATGCAACAGGAAACGAACCATTTTATCCGATATTATTGTATAGAATCGATGAACTGAAATAACTAGCAATAGTTAGTCTTGTTATCGATTTTATACCAAGTGATGATTAAATAATTGACTTAATGAAGTAGGTTGCACCAGTAGACAGTCGATATCATAGTCGTATTCTTGAGTAGGAAGGTAGAATAATAGAGATAGAGAAGAGAGAATAGATGATTTGAGATCACAAAGCTTTGATTTGACGATTTTTGTTACACTGGGAATTCTCGTACCTAAAAATGATTATGCGCGTATATGTAACGCTCGTGTGATTGCACCTAACGGTCAAAAAAGTTAATTTTACTGAAATATGCCAAAAGGTAAAGGGGGAAGAGTAGCGAATGCAAAGTGGCACTGCTCCGGCTTCAATGCCGACCTTGTCTAAGGGCCTACCGCGAAAAACGAAAATCGAAATTTCGTTATCTGCGTCTCTATCGCCCTTACATATTTAAGCGGTAGGCCCTCAGAAGTCACACAGTAACCTAAGTGTAAGGCACGCGTCCCAAGCGATGTGTCATTTGATATACGAATGCAAATATTACAGCCGACGTGTGCGCGCACGTATTTGCGTGGGAAGCCGAAGCCATGCTATTTAGTGCATATAGTATGATTTAGCCTGAAATGGGAAATATCCTTGGCTCGCAAACTGTTCGCAAGCTTCCTTTATTTGTTGTAGTGGTGCGTCATAGTTTAAACTCTAAAGCCAAGCTGAAGACGAACTATGCGGATTATCCCGTAGTTTTGTTTTATAGTAAGTATTTAAATCTTAAAAAGACAATGACATAGTCGATGTTTGTAACATTTTCCCTTACCTACCCTACCTATTTACCTACCTACCTACCTGTTTACCTAGTTATTAAAACGTCTTATTATAATAAGACTTTAAATCCGGCAAAAATTGCAACATTTCGGCTTGATGCTCGTTGCAATAAATTGATTTCTTGAGAAGTTTCCGATTGTCGAAAAACCTTAATAAGGTAATCCGTCGGTTTGCTGGTAAATATTGGTACAAACCGAGGGCCATGTGGTCACGGCCGTTTACGCCATCACATTTACGTGTTTGTACAAAACATACGAGGCTTTGTTAATGGTTGCCTTAAGACCGGAAAGATCACGCTAAAATACAGCAAACATACAGTAAGCTGCAAATAATAAAGACTGATAATGTGAATACAAAGTGTAATTTATCAGGGCCTCGGACGTCTCGGTCTTATAAGTACCTATAACATAACTACCTCTTGTAAAACTATGTACTTGTTTTAGTGAGGCATACGATTCTGGCTTTGTATTCCTTTGATCCTCTGTACCTATTTGATACACTGCCAACCCCAACAGCAATTGCTTTAATGACAACCTTAAAACGCTTACTATTACATAAATAAAAACCGGCCAAGAGCACGTCGGGCTCGGACCATGCTTATTGTAGGGTCCTGTAGCTACCCTTCTGTCGCAATAGGCTGCCTTGAACGGTGGCTATCCTATTAGTAAGTATCGTGTATTGTGTACATAAAGCTTATTCCAGGTCGATAGTGTATTCCACCTTCGCTTTCTACGTCTTTTTACTAAGAAGGGAATACTTTTTGTGATAATTCAAAAATGGTTTAACCGATCATGTTCGCTATAGTTTTCATTGAAAGTCCTTATTAAGCTTTACTTTCACTTTAAATTTTTAGGAAAAATGATGGTTCAACACTTTCCGACAATATTCACTATATCAAAAAATAGTTTATGAAAACCTCTATTCGTTTTGAAATACCTATCGAACGACACCCCACACCATAGGGTTAAAGCGAAAAAATCATTCCCACTTTACGTGTAAGTAAGCACCATCGATCACGGAGCAAAGCCGCGGACGGATAGACAGACAGATGGACATGGCGAAACTATAAATGTAAGGAAAGGGTATTTGACTACGGAACCCTAAAACCAGGTGTTAAAATAGCAGTTGACAATAAACTCCGTCACAGATAATATGCATTAAACCCCTCTACTTGCCGGATTTAATATTAGTGATTAGATAGTAGTTTTTCCGCATGGCAATCAAAATGATCATCATAATCAAGTTCACCTAGATTTATACTTCGTGTGAATCGCATGATAATTGGATCAGCAGGGTCTGCAATCAAATTACACAAGTCGCTTTTATCAAAATGTACCTTATGGCAAGTGTGTAACTGTTAGATATGGAAAGACAGATACGATTTCGCGAGCCGTACGCCCAAATAGTTATGTTATAAACTTATAAAAGCTATCGCTAGCTGAAGAAGAAGGTGATGAACAACGCACTCATTTGTCAAAGATTATTTTGGCCATGTGGTTACGCGTTACGATTATGAAAAGTGAAAGTCATCCAAAAACTTTAACCGTCGCTAACTTCGCTAACGTCGCTAACTTATTCCTTTGTAAACAAAGCCTAAAGTGTGTTGTGTTTCTAAAGTACGGCTGAAATTTAAGCGTTTTTTTTTCAACACTAGCAAATGTCTTAATGGCACCTGCATGCGTGTTGTGTGTAGTGCACATACCCGCAGTGTAAACGTTCTCCACGGTGTCGTACAGCTGGCCGGTGTACGTGTCGTAGAATTCGACCGAGCCGTCGACGGATACGGCCAGCACTTCGGCGTTGGGCGACAGCGCGATGCACGGTGGGTTCGCCGTCTGCGTGTACCGGCCCGTTTCTAGCACGTGGGGACCCTCGCCAATGGCGTAGTTTACTGTAACACGAAAATTAGTTTTGTACAGTCAAGGTATTGCCTTAATATCGACACGGACAAAGTGCCATAAATTTGTACACACTTAACTGTATATCGTTTACTGTTTAAACTACATAGCTAAAGACAAATCGGCACAAATTAAGAATTTGAACTATCACCCTTTTACAGTCACTGACTTTAATTGTTGAGCCATATAGAGTTTACTTCACATTGGGCATTTCATACAGTTAGTATTGACAACCAAACCAAATTAGCTTGAACCTTAGATGAATCAACAATTGAAGTCTGTGACCGTACACATAACTTCATATTTAGATACTACAAAGTAGACAGGACTTCTCTGGTGCTAGAGGAATAGATAAAGAACTTTCAAATTCGGCAAAGATTGGTCAGCAACACAGACATGCAGGGCCATTTGAAATGCCTCGCCTTTTATTATGAATCCGACCATGACGTAGCAAAAAAGATCAGCTGTTCGAGACATTTCGGCCGAGCACGACTACCTGTTAAAGTTTGGTTAAAGTTTTGTGTAGAACAGCTGATTTTTTGTTTATTTCTGGGTTGTACCATAGTAAAAACCGTTCAGTATGAATGACAATGTTCAATGTAGCATGATTTGTACGCATCGTTTTTTTCGTATGAAGATCCCACGCATGTTGTTCTAACACATCTGTAGAATCCTATGTACATTTCCATTGAATATTCTAAACGGAACTAAGGTATGTAAGTAATATGTTTACTGAGCTCAGGGCTTGGTCAAGGCGAACTAGAATTATCTGAAATCGCTTAGACAAACATTGTGTCTTCATTAGTTTAGTTTACTCTACTATGCTTAAACCGGAAAATTCAATGTAGAAAACCTTTAGGTACAGTAGATAATTAGGTATCCAATATACACAAGCAAGGCTAATTACGTTGGCATACATTGGTCCATATCATTGGTAATCGCGATTCCTTAGTGTGATAATATTGATAGCTTCAGGTACTGTTGGTTGCATGGGTTTGGCCAGTCAACGCTTTTTACAGATGGCGCCATTATAGGTTTCCCAGTCAATCATACGGTCATCGTCGAATTTAAACTGACCAATCAATAGTCGAATTTAAACTGTTGTGAGACATACTAACATTAAATAATTTTACGGTTTAGACACTTGTTTTAGTCACTCGCGCGACATGTTTCGGAGAGCCTAGGACTCCTTTCTCAAGAGTACGCGATACACGACTGTTAGTGCTTGAGAAAGGAGACCTAGGCTCTTCGAAACATATCGCGCGAGTGACTAAAACAAGTGAGACTAAACCGTAAAATTATTTAACCAATCAATAGTTTGTTCTTTTTTTTTATGTTTCGGATCTAGGATAGCAAGTCCCCTTTAAGCGAAATCCCATTAAATTGAACTAGAAACAGCGGGAATCTATTCTGGCACCTTCTATAAAAACAGTTGACCGTTGCCAACCACATTAAACTGTATTAAATCTCATACTCATACTCTGTAGCATAGCTCATACTTATATGATAAGAAGAGATCTGCCACCCAGCAGTTGGACACGTAGTATAGACACAAGTGGTGTTATTAATGGCTATTTTAAATAGCGGTCGAGGTGTTATTGAACTCGCTTTTCCAATGTAAATTAGCATCAATTACTTTTGTTGACTTTATTTGTCAGACTCGAGTCACTTTTGCAATCGGGCTATTGCATCAGATTGATTAAATGCGGCTATAAAAAATAAAGTAGGTACTTAAAAGGTCGACGTCCAAGATATGTTGTACTATTGTAGTTATTAAGGCAAAGTGTACCTATCTAAATATTTTAGACACCAACTATATACAAATACAGTCACCTAAAATTATACAGTACAAATGCTGGCCAACGAAGCGGTAAAAAAATGTAACGTGCTCTTATGACTACAAATTGTGTCATATCAGATATTTTTGCACGTTTCGTTGTGCAAGATATTATTGCAGGTGAGGTAACTACGAGAGTGCCTAAAATGCCCGAGCCCAGTCACAATTTTCAAAGTTCTTTGGCGAGTTTTATTTATTTATATTCAAAAATCGGTCAAGAATCAACAACAAAGTCCGAATGATGGACTATACTAGTACACTCTGAGAAGTCTGAAACGAAGATCGTCTTATCGAAAAAAATATTCTTTTCTGGATGACATGAGTTTAGATGTAAAGCTTTTATTAGAAATAATAGGCAAGATACTAAATTACAATTATAGTAAGTACACAATTGTATTTTTTTCGTAGGAAAAAGACGATTTTCATGATATTTTTTTAAATACTTCCAATTTTATTTAATTAAATGTTACAGTTAATTTTGAAACAATGTCAAGTAATGCAGAAGAATTATAAAAAAAGATCCAATATAATTGATCTAAAGTTATAGACTTATAGTTTTTCCCCTAGTTTTCATTTTCCAATTGACTGCTATTATATTGCACACAGCTGTATTGTTAAAATCTTCGTGACTACACCCACTAATACTTGACCGCTTTAGCGCATTGGCCATACACGCCAGAGACACGTAACATAAGCGATTATTACGAGTATATGTATAGATAACATAAAGATTTCCTTAAGCGTTTGTATTAGTTTCCACTCAGTAAGATTGTACGTCGCGGACCGGTTGAGTATCCGCGTGAGGCTGACCCGCGACGTATTTATAATCGACCAATATATATCATTAATGTCCCACTAAACATTCATACTCATTCACCGGGGAACAACGTCTTCGGGCTGACACACGATGTCGTCATCCGTTATCCTCACGTCCATATATTATATACACGTAAATTGCATTCGATAAGTAACTACGCAGTTCAAGTTATGTACTCACTCTTTGTATGATATAGTTTCCACGTGCCATCCTTCGATATGGTGGCGACGTGCGAAGTATCAACGTCGAAGGCAACCTCGTATATGCCCGACGAGTGGCCGGTGAGATCGTATGCCTTTGTCACTTGCTTGTACTCCCCGTTCTTTGTGAAGCAGACTTCCATGACTTTGATATCCGTTACTTGTCCCGTGGCGACCACGAAACGTCCGCATGGAGATATTTTGGCAGAGTATGTACTCATTAAATAAGTGTCGAGTGTGTCTAGTTTCTGGCCTTTCAAATCCCAAATTACCATGTCAGTTTTCGAGGAACATGACATAATAAACTTTCCGTTGCTGGATATGCCAAAGCCAACGACGTTTGAGTCGTGTACCTGTGGGACAAAATTTAAGTATACAAAGAGTGCACGTCGTTTAACAGCTTGTTTAACATACTTATAGATGATCTAAGGGACGTACACGCAACGACTAGCCAATTAATATCTAGGTACTAACAATAAGAGATCGCTTTATAGCGATAGGTTCGCCTGTTCTTACCTACTCATTTAAGTCCTGTCTTTGTTTGTTTTATGAACTTTTCTTTAGTAGAGTAATTAAGTTTTTTTTTATTATTATCTCTTCATTATTCATTAAATTTAACTTCTTAGGTTACTACTTAGGCATAATTATTATTAATGACACACAATATGTACTGATAGCAACAACAATTATCACAAAATGAACAAACATGTATTGTCTCAGACGGCAGACACAATACATAAGTAAATCTACTAAATTTGACAACATGATAACACAACACGTAAATAGGGCTTCCGGAGAGTTGCTTGAACGCAATCTTCTTTGTTATGCGGGTCACAGACAACAGTTAAAGCTAACAGTTTAACTGACAGTGAAAACAGTGCTTGTATGTGTACCATGAAAGCTGGAAGTTTTTGTTCAACAGGTCTCCGTTTTCATAGTCATTCGGCAGTTAGCGGAACTAATGACTTGCCTGTTAGTTACTATGAACAATCTCACAACAACGAAGCAGTTTTTTGAAGCTATTCCAGATTTAACATCGACACAGTCGAGTCGTGACTGTCGCGGGTTAGCAGCTATCTAGGAAAAGTAAGTTAATACCTAATGAATGAATATTAATCTCTATTTATAGAAGACAATAGTCTTAGAAATGCCTTAAGAAGGAGGTAAATAGTAAAGTTATCGCGGACAACAGTTAAAGCTAACAGTTTAACTGACAGTGAAAACAGTGCTTGTATGTGTACCATGAATGCTGGAAGTTTTCATTCGATAGGTCTCCGTTTTCACCGTCATTCGGCAGTTAGCGGAACTGATGACTTGTCTGGTAGTTACTATGAACAATCTCACAACAGTCACAACGAAGCAGTTTTTCAAAGCTATTCCAGATTTAGCATCGACACAGTTAGCAACGATCTAGAAAGAGTAAGTTAATACCTGATGAATGAATATTATTTTCTATTTAGGTATAGAAGACAATAGTCTGAGAAATGCCTTAAGAAGTCAAGTTACAATATAACGTATAGTAAAGTTATATAACAGACGACTTAATTGTCGTCATGTAAGTAGTCTAGTTCATGTTGTATGTAAAATGAAAACATATTATTATATGGATGTTTTACCCACAATATAAATTTGATTACTGTTAAAACATTACGGGACAATACCCTATAGTTATTATATACTTAGTTGCTGAATTAACATTAACAGTCGGCTGGTATCGAGGAACACGCGTCGCAAAAAAGCGTAAGAGTTCAAATTTTCATCGACAATTAGTCACAAACTGTGCATGAACAATGACATGAATTACAGCACGAAGCGAGATTGCGACGACACGCGCCTTACAGATAGACGTATCCACACGGAAACCGAGGCGTAGTTTTAATTGACTTGCGTCATCGGGGTCACGACTGTAGGCCCAAGTACATTTATTGTAATAAAGTGGCAAAATCATACAACACAGCTTACACTGCCTATATGCATGCACGGACTGCCTCCATTAGACTCGTATTACGAAGCATGCACCACTCTTAGGTGATCTTGTATTTATGAAACACTACGAGCTGCACCATTCCGATGCATTCGGCACTGTTTAACACTACAACCGCTCATGTTTCTCTCTGGAATCCAATTTGCTAATATTTTACACACGCATAACTTTAAAATTTGCCTCTCTATAGGACTATCAATAAGACGTAACGTAATTACGAAATTTTAGAGCAGTTTGCTCCAAACAGTATATTAGCCTCATCATAGTTCGTTATAATTAATTTGTACGAAAAGTTTGACAGTTAAGAGATAACAGCTGGGTCAGTTCATTGGTTGTACGTAGTGCAGTGCCACGCGCCCTTACATGCTCGGTCTAACGGGTAAGTGACCTGTGCCCTAGCCTCCAGCGAACAATGGCTTGCTGCTGTGCATGTGCCGAGTTCAGAGGATCGTCGTACGCGCAGCCTCGAAAATATATTTAGATACAGGAAGGTTTGCCGCCCGTTTTTCTCGCGTTCAATGTTTGCATTAAACCGGCTCATTCATAAAACATTCTGTCTCGACTGTGCTCTTCCCTAGCACAATTTGACCCCGACGGTCATGCCAAGTATGTATAGGTAGATAAATGTCAGACATGGTTCATAGTATTCATACACAGTTTTAGGCTCTAATTTGTGTACCTACCTATTCTCCACCACACACAAACCACAAATTAAAATATTTTCATAGGAAATAATTTAATTTGTTCTTAGACTACCTATTCTCTTCACGAACGTTAAGAATATCGGTAGCAAATGCCCTTAATTTAGGTTCAAGTCTGAACTGTAGGCGGTTTTTGGTGTGTACGACTCAATTATACTGCTAATTATAAAATAAAACTATTATTTTTAGGGTTCCGTACCCAAAGGGTAAAAACGGGACCCTATTACTAAGACTCCTCTGTCCGTCTGTCACCAGGCTGTATCTCATAAACCGTGATAGCTAGACAGTTGAAATTTTCACAGATGATGTATTTCTGTTGCCGCTATAACAACAAATACAAAAAAGTACGGAACACTCGCTGGGCGAGTCCGACCCGCACTTGTCCGGTTTTATTTATACAACTGTTTTTGAAACGACAACTTATGGTAATATTAACCTTACGACAATGAAGTTGAACAGTTTGAGGTCGTACTGCGAGGGGCGGTGCGAGTGCGACATTGGCTAACAATTATTTATTACTATTCAATAACCATCCACCTAGCTAATTATCGTTTTTATTGAATAAAATAAGTAGGTGTGTTGTGTTTAAGCATTCGTTAAAATCATAGAGTAACTTATACTAGAGCGGTACTGTCATAGTAAATTTTGTAACCACAGTAAATTCACTGCCATCTGTCGACACACTTTAAAACTAAAAATGAAGATTTATAAAAATACGATAAAATGTATTTAAATTTTATATTAAAGGAAAAAATGGAAAAAGTTACACTTCCGGCAAAATATAAAATAAAATAATTAATATAAAATATATATATATATATATATATATATATTGGTTTTAATATAAAATTTGGAGTATCGCTCGCAGACGTATCTGCATGTTAAAAAAATATTGATAATGTATTTAAATATGGATTAATGATTTTTTTTATTTGCATTAATTATTTTTATGATTTTGACCCATGTTCTTTCACTGATATGCGTTAAAATTGTTAAATAACAAACGAAACCGTCAACGCCATCTATACGACAGTAGGCCAAAGTAGCGCCCTCTGAACGAGAATCAAATTTTCTTGATTTTCGAGGCACTTTTTTTCCTTAGACTGTATCCATCTATTACGGAGTTATATCTATCTTTGGTTAAAATATAATTTTAATGACAGTCGCAACATGAAGGCACTGAGGTCACCGCAGACAAAGCGAGGTAATATGAATATTATTATGATCGCTATCGATGATGCAAACTATTTTCATGTAAAAAATATATGGAAAAAAAAAACCGCGACAACATATAACCTTGCTTATTCTTTTCATATCGCATTCAGAAATTGAGTACACCGAGCAGTTTTCTTAGTGATAATGATGGGAACTACGCAGCATTGAGGCTCGAGAGCTCGATTACCGCCGTAAAGCAGAGAAACCTTGTGATCGTGGCAACAATGACATAAAACTGCATTGATACTACAATGCTAGAAAAGTAATATTTTTACGAGTAAGTAGCAAGTAACGCTAGTTGCACTGGATAACGTAAACGTTTTGACAACAACATACTTATTGTTGTTGAACTAAATGTTCTGAGTACAAAATGATAAAGCACTCGTAACTATACTGAAGAATTGGATTGGACCTGACTACAGTTTGTATAACAATTAGTACTAACTGAAGTACCTACCTACCCTTTTCTATCGCCACACACATTATGAAGCTTAAGTTTTATTCCTACAATATGGTGCATTCAGTATTAAATATGTATCTACCGACGTCAGATCCTGTTGCCAACAAAGAACTATGTATTTCGATTTAAATAATTCATGGAAGTATGCACATACATAATCGTATTATTCCTGTAAATACAGCATAGGCAAGAACTGACATCACAACACAAACAAGCGCATCATCAATGAGACCAAAACAAAGAACATGCTAATCTCTGTTTCTTATATTATAATACACAATTTTATCAGATACGGGCTCCCGAAACGTGATCTTTTTAAAAACAGCAGCACCAATAAGCAATTGTTTGTAAAGTTCTCGGAATTTGTGAAACAAAAATTAGATATTCGTGCCTTTCGCAATGCTCACGACCCGTGAGAAGTCAGGTAACATGCAATACTGTCAGAGCTAGAAAAAAGTAACAAGTAAATCACAGTAATCGATCCGAGAAATGTTGAAGCGCTGGTTTAAAAGGCCGATTATATGTAAGCCTGATTTGTCTATTCATATGGAGGCAGATCAAGGCCTAGTGGATTACTGGTCTGTCTTCACGATCTTGCAAATAGACTAGCGAAACGTATCGCTATACAAATGATTAGGCTAACACAATGAGTCTTATCACTGCGTGACTCACCAACTCGCCTTCAACAGCTCAGGAACAACGCTACCGTTCAATGTCTGTTCAAATGTACCTAAAAAACTGTACTAAAGTTTATAAATAGAGCCGAGAGATTGTCAGTATTATATAATTTGCAAACCAAAACATAGGTCAACATTAACAAGCTTAATTCTTACTTAACCTTCCACGTATGAGTAACAATGTGACTGTTTGTAAATAAGTCGTGTTTATTGATTGTTAGTTCGTGGCTCGTGGCCATCCGATTGTATTAATCAGGCATGATATAGTACATTATGTTTCGAGGGCGACGTAACAGACGTCCGTCGGTGAAGTCGGTGGATAACCCGAGTGTGTACCTACTTTTTTATCGCTCTTAATCGACTGATCTTATCACGCACAACCTACATTTTTAAGCCAAATAAACAAACACCACACAAAGAAGACCCGTAGACAGAGACGCATGTCACGATAAAAAAACTTTACAGCTAATGATCTATAACATTCTAAACTGCAACTACTGAAAGTATGTAAATAAATAATATTGTCTTCGGTTACCGCGAAAGTTACTCATGAAATAGAACTATGAAAACGGATTATATCGCGTATATTGAATTTATATATATGTATTATAAATTCAATATACGCGATATAATCCGTTTTCATAGTTTTATTTTATGAGTATGTAAATAACTTTAACCTGTTAAATTTATCTGCATTTAATTGGATAAAATTATATTATCGTTCTCATATGAGTTCTATAAATTTAGATTTAAATTTACTTATTTATATTATCTAGAAAAATAGAAACTCGTTTAGAAAAAATCGAATTAAAAAATTGTCTTTGTTGAAAAACTGGCTTATGAGGAAATGGTCCAACTTCAGAAGAGAAAAGATTTACACCCATAATGTAGGTAATTGTACCTATGTCAGCATATGACGAAAATATACGAATACAATGATATAATTAGTCGAAAAAAACAAAATTACAAGAAACGTTACGCTCATGTTGTAATGTTCCGTGCAATCATTTTATTACTCTGCGACGTAGTACTGTAGGTACCTAATTAATTACTAGTACAGAATAAATTATCGCCATTCGTTATGTAATATTCGCTATTACTTCGTTTACGTTCTACCGCAGTGAGCAACCAAGTAAGCCGGGAAGTAAGTAGTGCAAGTACTTCCTATTTCAAAGAAAAAGTTCAATGGAAAACGGTTAAGAAATATAAATTATACTTAATCATTATAATTAATCTTAGGTTAAGAAATAGCGATTACACGTATTAATTCTATGGAACTACTGGACAGTAAGACATAACACTATTAGGATACTTCTCATTAGGTAACCCAAGGCAACATTATTATACACATTATCTATACAGATTAGCAATTGTCTGATGGAAGCCAGCGGAAAGAGCAGCGTGTGTGAGAGATAAAGACTACAAGTATGCAAGGGTCACCACACTACATCGTGACATTCGGATGTCAACTGCTGCGACATTACTTTGGTGGCGTTGATATCGCCGTTGTATCTGTAAATTTTCTTGAAATAATGAGTGAACGTTCAATCCGTCACTCATTTTAGTCATTTTATCAAGGAAATTGACAGATACAGCGCCCACGTAAAGGCCGCAGCAGTAATGTAGCAACAGTAATGCAGCAGCCTCCTCCGACGTCACCTAAAGACTCGCAGTCGCCACAGGGGCTCTTTAATATGTATGCAAGTTGTAACATTGAAAAATACTGCGCTACGGCTCACCACGTGGAAGAAACTCAAAGGCAATGAAAACGGAAATTTAGGTAAATGATGTGGTAAGAGACAAACTTAGTGTAAATGTAAACCGCCATGTCCCCCACTCAGTCACTCGGCCGTAGTTTTCGGTAGCGTAACGTAAAAGGGGCATAATAAAAAAGTTAAGGTAAATGATGTGTGGTGAGAGACAAACTTAGTGTAAACCGTCATGTCCGCCACTCAGTAACTCGGCCGTAGTTTTCGGTAGCGTAATGTAAAAGGGGCATAATAAAAAAGTTAAGGTAAATGATGTGTGGTGAGAGACAAACTTAGTGTAAACCGTCATGTCCGCCACTCAGTCACTCGGCCGTAGTTTTCGGTAGCGTAACGTAAAAGGGGCATAATAAAAAAGTTAAGGTAAATGATGTGTGGTGAGCTGGTGAGAGACAAACTTAGTGTAAACCGTCATGTCCGCCACTCAGTCACTCGGCCGTATTTTTCGGTAGCGTAACGTAAAAGGGGCATAACAAATTTGTATCCTCGCTGTGATCTTAGAATAATCTATTAATACTTAGAATAATAATTTCAAATGATTTTGTCATAGCCAAGTTGACAAAAGACCGTGACAAAGAAATGAATGACTAATAATGGAATCACGTTTCACGGCATCGTTTTCATACCACGTATGTATGTGTTTCTTGCTCGCACTTTTCCTACGACATCTGCACCAACATGAGTCACCAAGTACCTAGGTACTTGCCTATGTATGTAAACCTCTCACGAATGAGATTTAATGACACTAAAGGGGCCCACTGACTATCAGTCCGCCGGACGATATTGGCCTGTCAGTTAGAACAAAAATTTGACAGTTACGATCAACTGACAGGACGATATCGTCCGGCGGACTGATAGTCAGTGGGCCCTTTAAACTGTGGTCGTGATTGTGGTGCGTGTAGAACCTGTAGAGTAAAATCAACGGTCTGAACAACATACAGTTGGATGAGGGTAGAGCAGGACCAGTCGCTGTAGAGATCCTGGAGGGAGGAATTTGCCCAGCAGAAGACCAAACAGGTCCTCGGCTGATAAGACTATGACTCAATAACAATTATAAGTAATAATTAATTTTCAATCCGTCTCAGCGTTTCGAAGCGTGCTAAAGAAATTGTGACACACCCACCACCCAGTATGTTTATAAATTATACCTTTTCGTGAATGGATATACATTTTACGTAATTTAAGTCTCATTGATTGTGATTAATACAGGACATAACAGAACAACATCCGTCAACGTTGGCATTTCGCCTTGTTTTGTAGTTTTTAAACTAAAATTTTCACTCACTTTGAGTAGTACGACAACAATATTAGTGACATAAGGTATACCCGGGTAAGATGGTTATTGCTTCCAAAATAGTAGTTATTTTACATCACACAAAGTTAGTGAGATATAAGTAATATAATTTTTTGTGATGTCTTTCCAACTCGCCGAAAAATAGTCCGGTCTTACCCGGGTATACCTTAAGAGGCCGGTGTCGATTTTAGTCGCAAAAATGTAAAATTGATAGATTTCGTCGATGAAATTGTACACCTTTTGTTACCAAATTGAAATAACAAATACTGTTTTCTATTAGCACGTCTTCTTATCTTGCCTTTTATCAGATCAATTTTTTGAAAACAGACTCACTAAATTAGTAATGATTTTTTTTCTGAAGGACGTTTAAGTAAACGCGCGTAAAGCACTGATTTTGTCGCTCTTATTTGTAAATTTCGTAAAGTTTGGACTGCTAAAAATGGTTAATTTGTATTACACATATTCTGTACTTCACCTTTATCAGATTACATTTTTGTTATATGACTTAGAGTTCGAGGAAATGAAAGTTAAACGAATTCAATTTTCTCCAGAAATTACTTCAAAACAAGTTACAATTTCTCTGAAAATCGACTTAATTTCAACGTAATTTGGATACTTGAACAATCTACAACATTTGCTGAAACTATTCTTAT
Organism: Cydia strobilella; assembly: GCF_947568885.1. Lineage (NCBI taxonomy): Eukaryota > Metazoa > Arthropoda > Insecta > Lepidoptera > Tortricidae > Cydia > Cydia strobilella. The sequence continues at coordinate 9,873,067 of NC_086052.1, forward strand.
ACAATAATTTGTATAATTTACTACCATAATTTTTTGATGAATTTTTAAAAACTGCCCCTTCTCTTCATATATTACCGGTGACGGACGCTCGCGACCTCATTATTAAAAGGCAAGATGAGAAAACGTGCTAATAGAAACCAATACTTGTTATTTAGATATTACGTAACAAAACGTGTATAATTTCAACGACTAAATCTATCAATTTAAAATTTTTGCTCCAAAATCGACTACGGCCTCTTAATGCTAGCGTCGTCATTTTTTTTATAGCCTATCTTGTTTCCCACTGCTGGGCAAAGGCCTCCCCTTTCTTCCGCCACTCATCACGGTTTGGTGCATGCTCCCGCCAGTCGCTGCGAAAAGCGTCGAGGTCATCCCGCCATCTCTTTTTTGGCATAAAAAAACAAAAAATTCATCATCTTCCTCGCGTTGTCCTGGCATTTTTGCCACGGCTCATGGGAGCCTGGGGTCCGCTTGACAACTAATCCCGAGAATTTGCATAGGCACTAGTTTTTACGAAAGCGACTGCCATCTGACCTTCCAACCCAGAGGGCAAACTAGGCCTTGTTGGGATTAGTCCGGTTTCCTCACGATGTTTTCCTTCACCGAAAAGCGACTGGTATCAAATGATATTTCGTACGTAAGTTCCGAAAAACTCATTGGTACGAGCCGGCGTTTGAACTCGCGACCTCCGGATAGTCCGGATTGCAAGTCGCACGCTATTCCGCTAGGCCACCAGCGCTTCAAAAAAAAAACACAAAAAAATTAACGAGCGAAAATTATTTAAAGTAAATATTTGCAAACTTACAGGTAATCTACAAGAAATAAAGAAGGTATAAAATATTCAAATTATTTGTTTCCTGTAAAGGGGCAAGGAAAAAAGTAATAATAAAAACTTTCTTATTCTCGAATATCATCAATAAATTGAATAAAACAGCACTAATCAGTAAACGATTCCAAATTAGCATAGTAATAAATTCCTGTTTCGATAAAGAATTCTATTCATTCACAAATCTAGTATGAACACAATATTAATCGTTTATCTTAATTGGCCATTATTAAATAACAATTAGGAAATAGGGCATTTACTAGAATTTTATAAGTGAATGCGTAGTATTTGACCGCAATCCTCATAACATACTACTGACAATTGATTAAATATATGTACTTAAATAAAAGCGTAAAATAGGTCACGTTTTTGGGAAATTTTCCTTCCGTTTGTACTATAATTGACGTATTGGAATTGAATTACAAATACGAGGTGGCCAGTTTTATTTTTTAATGAAATTTTGTAAAAGACGTGTAAGTAGGTACTATAACAAAATATCCATCTGTATGTGTGCATGGAAATACGAGTATACATAGTACGTACCTACTTATGCACTCGCTTAGTTTCATAACATTGAATTTGATATTATAAATGAATTATAAATCAGCATGCACTATCATGTAATTTTGATTAATATTTAATTCTCAAGTACCTACACATCCTACAGTAAAGTTATTAATATTAACTGAGACTCTGTCGTATTTACGTGATTAACTATATTATTTATGTATGTACAAACTTTTTTACTGGAATTGTTACAAGGTTAAACGGGACTAAAACAACGGACACAAGTCTGTTAATATACCGTTCCCCAGTACGCATTTAACTGGTACTAATTGATCTATTAACGAATGAAATCCAACTTTTCAGCTGAGGCCAATGCTCTGCCTGAACATGCGTTTACGTTATGACGCCCACCTATTTTGGGCTTTGCTATATTTAATGCGCATTTCATTATACATATTGCGTCAAATCGAGCGGAGTTGGAAGCGAATGTTTTTTTGTAAGGGATGTTTGAATGAAAGAATCGTGTTGTGTTGTGAAGCAGCTTCTAAAATGGATACTTCAATTGCCGGATGAGTATTCTACGAGTATGTCTTATTGCAGCAATTGCAGGTAATAAATTATCTGTGTGCCTTTGATCATTTGATCCAAATGAGTTAAGTCATTTTTGAGTGATTGTCTGATTGAGCAACAAACATCCTAACATCCAAACATCTCAACATATAAATAAAAATTATATTATTTAATTAAAATTTGATTCAGAATTTCAAAAGTTGGTCGTCTGATCCTAGAAATAAAGATGATGTGTCATACCGTATTTACCAAGGGCCTGACACTCTTTGATAGAGAAAGATAGTCTTATTGCGATTCCTATACGAGGAAAGAGAAAATAGTGCCATGCTTTGTCCTTATCACCGACCGGGTTTTTTTTCATGGTCGGGTTATGGCAGCATAGGTAGGAGGCGATGGCGAAATACCGAAATTCATAAGAGTAAAAGAGAAAAAGGATTATGCTGCCATACATTAAGAGGCCGGTGTCGATTTTAGTCGCAAAAATGTAAAATTGATAGATTTAGTCCGTGAAATTTTACACCTTTTGTTACCTAATTGAAATAACAAGTACTGGTTTCTATTAGCACGTCTTCTTATCTTACCTTTTATCAGATCAATTTTTTGAAAACAAACTCACTAAATTAGTAATGTTTGCTTTTCTGATGGACGTTTAGGTAAACGCGCGTAAAGCACTGATTTTGTCGCTCTTATTTGTAAATTTCGTAAAGTTGGGACTGCTAAACATGGTAATTTTGTATTACACATATCTTGTACTTGACGTTTATCAGACTACATTTTTATTATTATGACTTTGAAGTAGTGTAAATGAAAGTTAGACGAAATCAATTTTCTTCAGAAATTACTTCAAAACAAGTGACAATTTCTCTAAAAATCGACTTAATTTCAACGTAATTTTGATACTAAAACAATCTACAACATTTGCTGAAACTATTCTTATACATCAATTTGTATAATTTACCACCATGATTTTTAGATGAATTTTTAAAAACTGCCCCTTCTCTTCATGCATTACCGGTGACGCACGCTCGCGACCTCATTATTAAAAAGCAAGATGAGAAGACGTGCTAATAGAAATCAATACTTGTTATTTAGGTACTACGTAACAAAACGTGTATAATTTCAACGACTAAATCTATCAATTTTACATTTTTGCTCCAAAATCGACTACGGCCTCTTAACCTGTCAATACATGAATATGTCTTTCTACGAAAGTGAACTAACTACAATTGGCAAGAAATGACAAAAATGAGGCGTGTCTTGTTTTGTTTTTCTATTTCTGGTCAAACCAATCTCAACGGACAGGAAGGTCGGGTCGGCCAATTCTCCGCCAAACACGCGCCGGTCGGATAAACGTCACACGCGATCAAAATACATATGTATGTTTTGATGATAGCCAGATACAAAAACAAGCGTCGGGCTTAGAGGTCAATCTTGTACTCGTAATCATAAACGGATTTTAGCGTAAATAACATGACGTGACTTAGTGCTTGTTAGCAGCGCAGCGACCAATTTATCTCGATTACTTTTCGTCAGGTCATCTGCCTCATTAGTAACTAAATGCTATGACTCAGCTAAACGAATGCATGACTTTCGTCAGGCTGCTAAGCTATTACGAGGTATTTAATCATCAGGCTATACCTAATAGATCCCACGACTGGAGCACAGGCCTTATAACATATACGAAAGAGTTTGGACCAAGTATAGCCCCCAGTCAATGTAACAATGCAGTTACTAGCATGAAATTTCAAACGGATAAATAGATAGGTAATATTATTTACAGTACATATGGTGCTACTTTCTCGCACTAGTACGTAAAGAGCACTTTTCGTGCATATGTCGAGTTTAAAGGGCCATATGTACTGTAAAACGTTGTACACGTGTTGATTTAAAACACCCTCGGTCGTGTCGATTTAAAACACCCTGTGGTCTTTCGTACTTGTATCGTAAATAACTATTTTGTGCGTTTTTTTTTTTTTGCAAATGCGATTTCATGGTAATGAGGATAACTTACCTATACCCAAGTTCCAGTGAACTGCATGAAAAGAATATTTATCTGGCTGATTATCCAGGATGGACCCAACGTCCATTCTTTACAACTTGCCCTTACAAAAACTAAACGTGACTACAATCAGCTGGCACTTAGTTTAACAATATTGTTAAATGTGGCAGGTATTATTCGTTATTTAAGGGTATTGCATGCCATAAAAGAAGAAACAAAAGGTTTACAATTTGCTTATACACTCACTTTCAGAGAAAGGTGAACCCGTCTGCAAATTAGAAGCAGAGCTGAAGCTTTAACACACTTGTTTATTTATATGTATATAGTTATAGTTAACATGCAGAGTGCACTACTATTTTGCATAAATATTTAAATGAAAGATGTTTTTATAACGAAAGAACCTAGCCTACCTTTGAGATCATTCAGAGAAGGTTTAAGAGAGCTCTGAATTGCCTCTAATCTGAGAGTATATGACTGAGGGCAAATACGTTCAAACGTTAATTTACAACTGCTCACAAGCTCGTATGATAAACCTAACGATAACCAAACAACACAGATAAGAAATTAGATAACTATTTGTTTGTTTTGTTATACATACCTCGTGCTTGCGTGCACAGCGCATGCATCGGCGTTCGAGTGTGAAAATATTTAAGGAAGATTCACTTTCAAAGCCACAATACGTCAACTTTAAACAGTAGCAGTAAAGGCTAGAACCGCGATGGATAAAAGTTTCGCGGTGTCGCGCGAATCCCAACACAGTGCCCAATAGCGCTAACTACTTATAAGGTCTAGTTTATACCCAAATACGAATACTAAATATACACTGAATGTTTCTCACCTTATCAAACGCGAGAACTTGAGTGGCGGCTCCAATAGCGCCATCTTTCTTCTTCTCTATCTTGTAGACGACAATGTTGTTCTCCCTCGCGGTGTGTACGATAAAGGCCTTGGAGTCGGGGCTCCAGGCCACGAACTGCGCGTGGTCGAAGTCGATGTTGACGCGCAGCGTCTTGTGCTGGTTGTGGCTCAGATCCCGGATATCCCAGAGGATCACTGACCCATCTGCGTCAAATCATTTTCAACGTAAGTACTGATTATAGATGCCATTCCTTGACCAAGGCGCAAACAATTCGCATCAACCGATTACAGTAATTACTAAATCGCAAGTTTGTTGCCAGCCAGTCAGATGTTCATATCACACAAATATTGTGTTGTTTTCGTCTATGACCATAGTTGTATACTAACTACGTTCGTCACATTGTCATAACATGTCTGTCTGGCGCAATATTTACCGGCCCGACGTCACGTACAAGTCGTACAATAGCATCCATCTATCTGTAAGGCCGTACCAGTCACAACGGCGTAACTAAACGTGCTTTTTCTACTCATCCTGACCTTTCGTGTAAAACGGTAACCGCCTACTATAGGTAGAGCCCATTTCTTGGAAAAATAAACACCACGTTTAGCTACATGTGAAGCGGCGAGTCTTACCGTGGGATCGTAAAGCAATTTAGTCCCTCAAGGAATTCCTTTTGTTTTCCAAGTAATTCTGCTATGAACACCTGACTGGCTGTCATAATCATAAACTACCCTTTTTTACCATAGCGCTAATCCTGGTTGTACTTACTAGTTACTACAGTATAGATAAAATTTTCTCTACTGAGCTCGTTCACTTACCTGTACTAAGAATGGCATTCTGTTAAACAAAAGCCATTATTTATTTTATGTGAGCGCCTGGCTATTGTGCCTAAGCGCGTGGCCATTGTGTTTGAGCCTCAGGCACAAAGGCCACGCGGTCGCACAAAATAAATAATGGCTTTTGTTTAACAGACTGCCATTGTTAGTACAGGTAAGTGAACGAGCTCAGTAGAGAAAATTTTATCTATAACTAAATATACTTCTTGGGAGCCCGATTTTATAAACCCAGTTTAGGCTGGCCTAAACCCAAAGGTTTATAAGTAGAAATACGGACCCATAAGAACATAAATATTGAAGCGGTATTGTAAAATATGACTCTATATCCAGCTTTAAAATTCCATCCTCATTTGAATAGAGAGAGAGTACAACAAAGCAATAATTGTACTCCCAAACCTACCTACTTTGAATGCTATGAAATTCTTTAACAAACAATAGGAGTCTTATGTTTTTTCTTACGAAATAAAGTTTATTGTAGTGTTTGAAATTTCTAAACTTCAATTACATGCCGAGATCATATTATTGGGCTTCCAAAGTCGTAACTCGAACAAGTTGTTTTTGTTTTTCGACAATGTAAGTACTATGTACTTATTAAGCTCTATTTATTTTAAAAACGTTGCCTTACAATATCGAAATTCGAAAGCGGTAAAATTACTATTTACAAATACAAATGAGTTTATTTCATTAAGTTAAGATAAGTTTAAGATTGTCTATTTAAGTTAAGATTGTTTTTTCTTCTTTTTTTGTTTATAGTGCCACATTAGTTATTTGTGCAACAAGAGAGGAAAGTCATACCATACCATACCATAAAAAAATGTATTAAAAGTATGAAGTTCATGGCCTTCACTAAATTAAAAAGCTACATTGTTTCACTCCCTGGAGTGAGGAAAGTGCGACTAAAGTAGGCTTGTTCGAGCTGTTGAGGTGAAAAATAAATAACCGAGTAAAGTTGAATTAAAAGTCCTAGTTAGAGGTTACTTTGGGAATTAATTGTATCGAGCGAAGTGTCATCATAATTCGTGTATCGAAATCTTATAAATTAAAGATAATATAATCAAGAACTACATATATTTTTTTCAGGTCTACGAATATCAACATCTCTTAGAAAAATATGATCATATACTTAAGGAGATTTTTCGCCTTCTGGCTCAGGGAACCGCCTTAAGGCCGTTCCATCGGTTTGCCACTGTCTTTGTCACATTTCGCAAGAAAGAACGGGAAAGAACATACGCGCCAAGTGTCAATCTTGATCGAATTTTGTCGGTCATTATTTATTTTGATAACGTTACCTTACAATATCAAAATTCTAAAGCTATGAAATTACTATTTATGTTAAGATTGTTTTTTCTTCTTTTTTTGTTTATAGTATCACATAATAAATAACCGAGTAAAGTAGGATTAAAAGTCCGAGTTAGAGGTTACTTTGGGAATTAATTGTATCGAGCGAAGTGTCATAATTCGTGTATCGGAAGCTATGTTGTTAAAGATAATATATAGGTAGTTAAGAACTACATATATTTTTTCCACGTCTACGAATATCAACGCCTCTTAGAAAAACATGATCATATAAGGAGATTTTTCGCCTTCTGGCTCAGGGAACCGCCTGAATAAAGTGGGTATGCACTTATTCAGCTGGGTGTCCACTCGTTCAGTTACTAACTATTATCGTAAACTTGTGATGTGACACAAAAGGTCAATACGGGTAAATGTACGCAAAGGCTAAGTATACACAACACACTCTCCCTTTATAATTGAGTATCTTTACCGTAAAATCATATCTCTATTAATTTAACATTCGTGATCTAACTGATCTACCAATACGGGCAGCTAGGGGTTAAGTAAGTGTACTTATTTTATAAAAAACCAACGTGGATTTCATTTCTTACTGTAATGAACACTCTATTTTTACCCGTATTGACCTTACTTTGGTATATTTAATGATGATACTTCAAGGACCTGCCAATACACATATACTCCCGCTTTTGTCCGTTCGGTATGACGCTCCTTATTATTTAAAATTTAAATAATTAACGTGCAACACGCGGCGGGTAAAGTTCAACGGACCACTTAGATATCGAAACTAAGTTACTGTATCAAGGTCTCTGGTTTCAGGCAATTGTATAGCACAATCACCGTGGGTGGAGCCGTAACAATGAAAACGTTCGACGAAATCTTGTCACGCGGTGCGGAAGAAAACTGCCTAAGTATAAAAGCAATAGGCCTAAATTTCGTGATCTTTTTATTCTGACATCGTGATCGACTGCGACATTTTCTAAGGACATTTTACATGGTTGAAGCTGTGCAGCTATGCAAAATTTTGAGATCTAGGTATAGGTAGACATAATTTGTCAAGAATTAGTACGTAACACCAAAATTGGTGTTATCTTCAGTTATAGTAATCTACTATCTACTAGAGCAGAACTCATTAAAATCAATTCGATTAGTCATCGTTTACAAAATGACCAGAGCCAAAGGGTGTTAAGATACAGTGATTGCTTCCTTCCTTGCGTAATGATTTCATCAATTTCTGGCACCATTGTCTAAATTATTTATTAGCCTATGATTTCAGAGCCGTACGTGATGCTTTGCAGATGTTGACGTAGGCATATAGCAAGCATACGTACATAAATACACGTAATATATTAAATTGTCTACATAAAGGAAGTTCTGTATTAGGAACTCATACGTTCTTAGTACGTTTCTCTTTTGTATTGTAAACAAGTGGGGGCCTGGCGTATAGGCGTGCCGAAGTTCCCTACTTCGATGACGAAATGACGCCTAAAATTTGTGCAAGTCGGATTGTGAAAGACTTATTGAGGCGGAGGCGAGCTCGGCGCCATGGAGGCCGATTCACTGTATATGTAATGTGTTTGCTTTAACCAAACCTGCTAACTGTCCTGTCCACATCTGAAACAAAGTACTTCAACTAGCGATTCATATGTAAACCTGGTTATTTATACACGCTCTGTCCTGGTTTTGAAATTTAAAGCAGTTTTGTTAGGTTGATGTATGTGTGAAATTCAGAGGCCTTCTTCTTGACCTATGTCAGCTGCACATTGCCCGTTTCATCCCGTGCGGGAGTTATTGGAATCGCCTACCGAGCGCAAGCGAGTCGAACAGTTTAGTGAACTAGTATAATTAAGTTCGTACGTCGATAATAAGGTGTTACGGATCGTTTGGCTGGACGTTTAATTCCCCAACTAGCTAGGTTAGCATTGATAATAAAACCAGGCTGCATCGGGGCCAGTCGGATGGGTGTGCCGACGTGAATAACTTGATCAATAACGTCGGTTGACTGGATAACACTGATTTATAGCAGCTATCTCGCTTTCCAGCCGCCCGGTGCATATTGATTGTAAGACTAATATACTTACGTTTCATAAGTTCTATTTTCAGCTTTCATTCGACGTACTGGGCAGCCGCTGCGGTGCGCTCTCCGATTCAATAAACTAAACCACAACTTCCTACTCATATAAATTTGCATTCATCTACATTATAGTATACCTAGCTTTAGTACAATTCGACTAAATAAGAATGGAGTTTATTTCAAGACTATTTATAATTCTGCCGCTTATGTACAGTGAGGTTCGAAATTGCATGAAGAAATTATGAATGAATTCCATTCAATTGCTATTGCAATTACGGTGTAGAGTCCGAATTCCAAGAAAGTATTGCAAAAAATCTAGACGTACTATCATCTATTTCTAATTTCGAAAACAGGGAAAGCGAGTTCTTCCGATGACTCAAAATACTCATGCTATAGATAAATGAAGCAATCCGTAATGATTAGCCTAACCCATTTTATAACGGCCAGATGATGAAGATAACAACGAGTATTAGATATAGCTCTCATAATATTATGTACGTAAGATTTGTACGTATTATCAACGATATCTAAGGAAATAAAAATTAAACCGATAATTAATATAATATTATTTAACAAGTGCTAGTCGGACTCGCGCACGAAGGGTTCCGTACCATTACGCAAAAAACGAAAAAAAAAAAAAAGTTTGTTGTATGGGACATGGGAGCCTCACTTATTTATTTTATTCTGTTTTTAGTATCTGTTGTTATAGCGGCAGCCGCCAACAGAAATACATCATCTGTGAAATCAACTGTCTAGCTATCACGGTTTATGAGATACAGCCTGGTGACAGACAGACAGCGGAGTCTTAGTAATAGGGTCCCGTTTTTACCCTTTGGGTACGGAACCCTAAAAAGTACTATTTTAACTGTGTTAGCCGATATTGACTCATAATTTTATAAAGAGCCGAGCCGCGAACTTTACGTAAAATGACGTAGGTACGTATTGCACTTTCTTAACCTCGTAAGACTAATCTATTTTTAGGGTTCCGTACCCAAAGGGTAAAAACGGGACCCTATTACTAAGACTCAGCTGTCTGTCTGTTACCAGGCTGTATCTCACGAACCGTGATAGCTAAACAGTTGAAATTTTCACTTTTTTTTTTTTTTTTTTTAATAACCTGTAGTATCCCACTGCTGGGCAAAGGCCTCTCCCTTAGATTTCCATGACTCCCGTTGTTGAGCTGTTTCCGGCCAGTTATTAGTGAAGGTGTCTAAGTCGTCCCGCCATCTCCGCCTGGGCCTGCCACGTCCGCGCTTATTTTGCGGCATCCACTTGGTGGCTATACTAGCCCACCTATCCGGATGCATGCGGCAGACGTGACCTGCCCAGTCCCACTTCAGCCTAGCGGTCTTCTCCCCTACGTCAGCTATGCCTGTTCTGGAGCGCAGTGTAGTGTTTCGGATGCGATCCATCCTTGTGACACCTAGAATGCTGCGCTCCATTGCTCTCTGGCAAACCTTCAATTTGGACTTCTGACTCTCGGTGAGCGACCATGTTTGGGCACCGTAGGTTAGGACAGGCAGAATACACATGTCAACGAGTTTACGCTTTAGTGACATTGGAAGGTCCCCCTTCATTAGCTCCTTCATGGACCAGTAGCTCTTCCAGGCGTTTTGAACACGGCGCTCAACTTCCTTGTCTTGCCTGTCGCTGAAAGAGACTAACTGGCCCAAATATATATACTCGTTGACATAAATTTTCACAGATGATGTATTTCTGTTGCCGCTATAACAACAAATACTAAAAACAGAATAAAATAAATATTTAAGTGGGGCTCCCAAGCATACAACAAACGTGATTTTTTTTTGCCGTTTTTTTGCGTAATGGTACGGAACCCTTCGTGCGCGAGCCTGACTCGCACTTGGCCGGTTTTTAGAGAAGCTCAAGATCGAACTTATATAAAATAAAAACTATTTTAAATATACAGGCTTCAAAATAGGAATTTGATTATTATTAATAAGCCGTTGGTCCATTGGGGTCAATTTATTATATTACTACTACGTTTCTTTCGATAACTTTGTTGACGTCTTGGCGCAATCTCAAAGTACATAGTAAATTGAATGTAAACCATATTTTGGAGACACGAATGGTAAACAAAACGCGTGTAGAGATGACCGGGCGCGAGGGCGTTGCTCCTTGCTGATACTCGAGGCGGCGTGTCGTGGTCTATTTACAATCATAATTTATCATGCTATGCAAAATTTTCTATTGTTCTACAATACACTAACTGAATACGGAACACTAGGCGCTCCAGACTATGAGTAATATAGTTTTCTAATTATGTGTTTATTCTATAGCAAAGCATTAAAACAATCCTATGATTCTATTTAAAGTTTGCTCTATTTCTCAGGTCTACAGAGTGGCCTAGCCAAGGTGGAAGTCATTAAGTTTGCTCATCTACTAGGCGTTTCGTCATCACTTTATGTAAGCAGCTTACGTAAATCAGCTCAACGTGCACGGCCGCACCGCGGATACTACAAGCATTTAGTCCAGCTTTATAGAGCTTTGTCTTGTACAAAGAGAAATAAAACTATTCCAAACTGGTATTTTATCCCAGCAGAGCAGGTAGCGAGGGCCTACAGACCCTTTTGACTGAGTGCATTCTTTCATTTCTGACAGGTAAATCATGGCAAAAGAATCACTACTTCAGTTCAAAGAACTCCCACGCATTTTTTTCGTTATCATATAACATAAAAAACTTCAGAAATTGATGATTGCATTTCAATAACAAGTTGTAACTAGACGTCATCGTTTTAGTCCTGAATCCGTGCGCGGTTCTTAGAAGATTGGATGAGTCACTGACATTAAAAAATCACAACTACTTTAGTCATCTGTAGTCATGTATAGTTCACCGATGAAGCCGTGCCGAAAAATAATTAATGATAAAAGCATGATATTACATCAGGAGATAGCAATATTAGGCATCATTGTTTACTGTTTATGTTCCGATGCAGTCTCATATCAATTTCCTGTTCGTAAGTCTGAAGATAAATGACTCAGATATAAAACCGGAATTGCCATCGGTTCATAACGCGGGAATTCCTCGAGTCAGTTCAAACTATGTGCTGGCGACCTGTATGTATGAATGCCAGACGTTGCAAATAATTTAGCATGCTTGCGTCATCGGCATCGCCAATGGCTCATCCAATTCCTATGAATATTAAAGGAAAAACAATTCCCATGACCATGACTAATATTTTTCTTACACTAAAATTTGGGTAATGGGAAAGCAAACAAGAAACATAAAAAAAAATTACGTTTATTGCGGTAATGCAATTCGAAGGCACATACGCTGAAAACGTACGCGCGCTCCGTCAACGTAACGTATCTATGTCACTTTACGAAACCGTTCATTCATATTGAGCCTAACCAGAGTTCATGTTCATAGCGTAGTCGTCTATCACTTCACTTATCACTTGGAATTTAGGCGGCACTGATTAAGGGATCATACGGTTGCAACATAGACAACTGTGTTGTAATGCGTGTACGTTTTGCTCGTTCCTCGTGTACTTTGAGCAGTACCAGATCCATAGCCGCACGCGCATCCTCTAGAGGAGAATGGCCGGCGCTGCCTCGCTGCACGCTGCGCCCGAGCAGCTCCTCGCACAGGACACGCAGCGACCGCCGCAACGGGAAGCCTCGCGCGTGCGGATACAGTGCACACGTATCCACCACAGCTCCGTGAAGCAACTTCAAGGCACGCAGGTCGTTGTCCAGCGCGTGCCCAATCAAAATAGTATCTGTTCCGACAAATCCAAGAATATCATTCTGCACATCCCGTAGCGTCTTAGTCGCGCGCGCCAAGTCGCGCGGCCTGATGCCCGAGAAGCGTGTGTTATGGTCGACAACGGGAGAACTAGGTTTAACCAATGATCTGTATACCAGGCGACCATCAGCAGCGATAACCGCGATGCTGGCCAGCTCGAGTCCCGCCGTCGTGTAGCACATCTCAGCGTCGATGGCGTAAACACCGCCACGAGGTGAGCGTGCACGCACATATCCTTCGAGAGGGCCATTCATGCCGGGGCGAGTGCCGCTCCATACGTGGCAGCGGGCGGAGCTGCATCCTCGAACACCCAGCGGGGCGTTGCAGCAAGTGTGTCGGTAGTCACCACTGCAGCGGCCCCAATGATACAAACAAGACTCCTCAGACAAATATTCACCCTCACGAGTCATTCTAAACATTTTGTCACAACGCACACACAAATGTTCCACTGCATCGGCTTCCTCATCGCTGTCAGACCGCGGGCTGGAGCCCAGCGATCCTCGTCCACTGTCACCTTGAGAGCCGCCAGGAACGAACTCCGGCGCGTTCACATCCCACGCCGTATAGCGCAAAGTGGTCGTTCTTGACCGCGGCGGAGGATTGATATACACAACAGCCTTCGACGAGTTGGGCTCGATCTCCAGCGGGTAGCCCAGCGCCCACATGCGCTCCGGCGAGAGAAGGTGGGGGCGGAGCGCCTCCACTAGTTCTTCGGTAGAGATTCTCTGGGGCGTCGACGGCGACGGCGGCGCGGTCGGGGGGCGCCGTCGATCGCGGGGCTTGCGCCGCCGTGCTGCAGCGCTGGCAGCATCCACCGTCGAGATGGTCTCTTGGTAAAACCAATTTTGCAAATTAATACAAAAGTGCATGTTTCTTCGTACGCTTGTATACACATAGAGTCGAGTGTTTATTTATTGAGAGCGAGCGCGGAGTCGACGCGATACGTGCGAGTGCGCGCGCGGGCGCTGTACTAATGGCACGATGGAGGGGCAGACCGAGCTATATACGACACGCAGGTAGCGCGTTTGTTAACGGGACATGCCAATCGACCGGCCTATTCTCATTTTTCTAAACAATAATAAAGTATTATTTCTTTGTGTCAATAAAAGTGTAAATGGGGTGATTTGTGTTACTGCACTAGAAAAAGAAAATTGTAATTGTATAGGCCTAGGAACGTTTCAGTCGCAGCGCAGCTGTTGTTTGTTTACGTTGATCTGTACCGCGTTTATCAGCTGTTAGTGTTGTTAGACGCCGTTGGTTATGCTTTCTAATAGCGCGCATTGAGATGAAATTTATACGTTGTGTGACTTGTGTGTTGAAAGTACCCGGGTACTTTTAAACTCTACAAGTATAAGCCGACCGCTAATTTAGCTAAGTTAATATGTCTCAATATATTTTAAATTCGATAAGCCGACCAATACTGCTTCGAGTAGTATTGATCAAGTATGTAATATTGAAGTATTATTCTCGACTCGTAAAAAATGGTTTAATAGACACTATCAATATTTAAACATCCCAAATTAGTAAAACAGTAAGTATTTTTAAAGCCTTCCGATAAAAAAGAAAATTTGGTAAAAATTACTAAGTTATTAAAAAACACACACTAGCAAGGGCTCATAAACATATTTTACTACATAGGTACATAATTTAGTAATGATAATTAGCTCATTATGAATTTCGTATTAGCATAATGTATTTATTATCGATGGAATCATTAGTTAACGATATTTTGCGTAGCTATTTAGTTTATGAGACTTAACGTAGTAGGTACACTAAGTACTGAGAAATACGAATCGGAAAAAAAGAGAAGACATTAAGCCGTCTGGTGGACGGGCGGGCGGAAGGAAGGACGGCGGGCCATTGCCCTGCCCGGCCGGCGTATCTCGTATTAATAACGTCAAGGTAAATTCAGATACCTAAAGACAATGTCTTCATATCATGTCATTCACTTTCAGGCGGTGCAAACACCTTGTACGATGAAAAAAACAATTACTTAATATACAATTACATTCAACATTCAGACATTCAATTAGGTCTGTATCATTGCAATTTTGCAATCGTCATTTTTATCTTATCATTATCACTACCTACAGATTTTTAAGATTTATGACAATTTTATGCTATATTTATATATCGCGTATTGATCTGTTGGCCTAATAAATCTTGAGCGACGCGAAATTCATCTAATCATGCTAACCACTTAGCAAAATGCTACCGGTTCGGAACCTAAAGTAATGACATTGATTATGGTTACACGATTACATAAAGTTTGTTCGATAGAAAATACCTAAAAAAAATTGCAGTCTAATCTTACCTCGGTTTTACTAATGTACCATTAGCAAAACTTATAGTTTAGCACCCCTGCATACAAATATGAAATTAGCGCTGCATTCAAAATTATATCCGACCTAACCTGCTGCGGCTCCCGCACTTTAGTTACGCACTAACTATTAGCCTAAATAAGCGCGCGCAAACCGAAAAGTCTTACGTTTTTCACCTAATACCCACGTGAAAAACCTCAATCGGTTTAGACATGTTAAGACATGATTGAACGAGCCTCCACGAAAGTTGGCCCAAGTGTTGTCGAATGAGCAGTCATGTGCGCTGGGCATGTGTGAGCCGATTGTTTGTATACATAGCGTGTGGGCGCGGCGCTTGGTCGCTGACACCGGCGATAACCTTCGAATCTATGTCAGACAAACGGGATAGAGTCGACGAACGGAATCGCTTCTCTAATTCACGAAGCATTTCTCTTCTGTGAGCGCGTCCCTAGTTCAACTTGAGCCTAAGATCGTAAAAACTGTGAGGAATCGAAGAGTATTCGTAGTCTCGTAGACTGGTTTGCTTGTGTAAGTTCGGTAAGTGTGGATAACACGATATAACACGCTGCTCGCTGGACGAGTTAGCACCGTAGATTCTGTGAAGAACTTACTAATGACTAACGGTCTGTGCCCAGCATATCACACCGTGTAAAGTAGATCGGTATCGGTGGGTACCTACTTTGTTACCAGTCATATTTGAACACCGCATTTGACCACATTAGTGTATCTTATTTAGTTTATTTTACAGAGCCACGCTCAGCCCGTATTCGTACACTGTTATCGTTTAACTCAATATTTGATGTCTGGGAGCATTAATCGCTTACGGCGGCCTTAAAAGGATAACTAGTCGGTCAAGCCTGTCCGTCCGGCCGGTTAATGCAAAACGTTTACTACCACTCGAAATTCGACATTTTTGCCTCCGACCAAACAGATATACAACCGGCCGTTGAAAAGAAGACACGGGAAACCGGTTTCTCTGTCAGTACAATATTACGAATGAGAAATCGCGCGATAAAATTGTTCTCATGTGATCATGAACGTGCTATCAGGTAAGAGGTATTTAGATTTCAATAAATACGCGCTAATATTGTAGGTCAGTTCCTACGATTCAAGAAACAATTCGTAGTAAACAATAATTCTGATTATGCATTTAAATTGGTTCATTGGTCATGTTTACTCATACCTATAGGTAGGTATGAATCAGCCATAAACCAATTACCAAGGGTAATGTTTGCATAATTAATACTTGTTGGTAACTATGTCAAACTACTCCCATAATATGCGATTTGACTACTGTTCGAAGAGTAATAAATTTGCTTCCGAGGCAAATATTTTAGCCTTGAATGTCAGTCGAATCGAAAATAAGCCACGCTTTTTTGTAAGAGCAACATTATGCTTAATTTGCTCATCAAGAGTAGAATATATATGTCTATAAAGATAACCGCCCACTTCTGGTGTCCCAGTAAGAATCGCGGTCACTAGGCCAGGGCGAGCAGAAAACACCGGAACTTCAATTTCAACCAGGTTACCAATTTCAAGTTCAGAAGCCTTGGAATCCAATCATTAATAACAAGAGCTCGGTACAGTATCGATTCAATACTAGTTTCGTTGTAAAAAAATCTAAGATCAAAACTAATTGTGTTTGACAAGGCTTCCATAAGATTGAATTACCCGAATGTAATGCAATCCAACCGCGAAATATAAACAGGATAGAACAGTTATAAATTAATGTATTGAAGGATTTGTGAAAACAAAAGGGAAACCGCGCGGAGTCGTAATATCTCGTGACGTAGTGTTTTGGTGAAAGTTGTTCATCATCGGCTCACGGCAGCGGTGACCACCGTCACGACGCGAAGCTCTATGTGGGTCAAGGAGCTCGCGTTGCCAAGCTAAACCTTTTTGCATGAATCACTAATAGATTAAGGGTCAGCGGCAAGTAAATTGAGTAAATTCCGTGAACGTCAACTTTGGAAAATACAGCTCTTGCAGTCTTGCGTCAGCCGTAACCGTGAGATCATAACCGAATATTCGAAATAAGATCAGATATGATTTAAGTTGATAAAGTAACCATAATCCGAAATGTTAATTCATTTAAGCGCTAAACACGACGAATGATACTAAAATGTGGTCCGCAAATGACACGCATTACGAAACTATCTCGTAAAACTGTCCGAAAATAGTCACTATCAGCCCGACAACTGTTGAAGTAACGGTCGAGTCGACTAAACCAAACAGAACGAGTCCACACTTAAACCGGAAAAATAACGTTTTCGGGGCACGTCCTCAGCCTGCGATACAAGTGATACTTACAACGTCGTGATCTACACACACGAGTACTACCTGATACGAGACTAACGAGACACGAATAATGTTTTATAATTTTAACAACGATATTTGTTAATTCTACATAGGAAACGCAATAAATTGATGCGTCGATTGGAGCCTCAATAAGACAAGAAATTAACCCTTAAATGCATAGTGTAGGATGCAGCCTACACAACAAAAACATCTAATTTTGTACATAATTAGATGAAATCTATTTGTTCGTATATATTATTTCAATAGTAAAACTAACCCGTTTTCCATTTTTTTTTTTAAATTTACGCAGTATTTTAATTTATAAAAATTATGTCGGAAAACTTGGAAAAGTTGAAGATTTTTAGTATATGTGAATTTGAAAATTTTTTTCAGGGTTTGTAATAATTTTATATTTATAAAGACTACTTTATAAGTATATCGGAAACAGTGTACCTTTCTGATGGTAGTAAAATCTCCTACTGAAAATTATATATTCACATAAATATGATTTAGCCTATGCAACTTCTGACACTGATTACACAGTAAAAATCGATGTTATATTGTTTTTACCATTTTTCCTATAATCACTAAACAATTACGTAACACATGTATTAATTTCGGGCAAAAAGAAAAAATCATGCATGCAAGGGTTAAATGCCTACTCAAGTAAATACTCAAACCTACTCAAAAAAAAAAGGAATAAAAATAATGCAGCAAAGAAATCAGATTCCATATATTTAAGAGGACTGTACTGACTGTAGGTAGTTTTAGTTTTCCTTTGTTTCATAACATTACCAAAACCGTTTCGATTCTTCACATGTTCCAAATACAAAAGCAAAATAATATTTTTGGAAATAAGGCCACCGTCGTCGGCTGTGCTATGCGCTCTTTGTTCTGCATACGAATAGAGCGTGATATCAAAGATAGATATAACTCCGTAATAGATAAGATACACTCTAAGGAAAAAACGTGCCTCGAAAATCAAGAAAATTTGATTCTCGTTCAGAGGGCGCTACTAGCTTTGGCCAACTGTCGTATAGATGGCGTTGACGGTTTCGTTTGTTATTTAACAATTTTAACGCATATCAGTGAAAGAACATGGGTCAAAATCATAAAAATAATTAATGCAAATAAAAAAAAATCATTTATCCATATTTAAATGCATTTTATCGTATTTTTATAAATCTTCATTTTTAGTTTTAAAGTGTGTCGACAGATGGCAGTGAATTTACTGGGGTTACAAAATTTACTATGACAGTACCGCTCTAGTATAAGTTACTCTATGGTGATATTTAATGCGATCTCATTTGACATCTCGTCCTAGTTGATGGAAATCGATGTATATTTACTGCTATGTTGTACAATGGACATATCCGACATATCAACCTATTATAATGCATAACCTCTATTAAATCTCTGTAACCCTTAAAGGGGCCCACTGACTATCAGTCCGCCGGACGATATCGGCCTGTCAGTTGTTCGGAACTATCAATTTTTTGTTCTAACTGACAGGCCGATATCGTCCGGCGGACTGATAGTCAGTGGACCCCTTTAGACTGTTAAAAGGAATGTGACGGTTATAATTATCTGCGGATGATATTCAAGGGAAAATATTTTTCGTTAACATATTTGGCAGAATAGGCCAACTGCGCACAATATCTACGTAGAGCTACCTATATATTGAAACTACTACTAGGTTGAAAATAATCTGCCCTCTCTCTCTCTTTCATCATGGCGTTAATCCCGAATGTAACCGGGCTAGCTAAATCTTTAGAGCTTAAACGACTGTGCTCAGAGAGCGGACGCTTTCTAAGATTTTCTCATCCACTTTTCACGATTGGGACAAACAATCAGTTTTAATCATACGAGTAAGTTGCAACAGACAACCTATTTGTAACTGATTATACACTATTAAATATATTGTTTCCTATATTGACCGCTTATCATCACGATATTGCGCAGCAATAGTGCTTTGCTTGAATCAATTGTTTTAATGAACATACAACTTGTGCTGGCATATAAATACAATCCAAATGAATGTAAGGTTGTAAAATAATCATGAAAGTTTAATTCCTTTAAATAATCTTAACATTAC
Source organism: Cydia strobilella (assembly GCF_947568885.1). Classification (NCBI taxonomy): domain Eukaryota; kingdom Metazoa; phylum Arthropoda; class Insecta; order Lepidoptera; family Tortricidae; genus Cydia; species Cydia strobilella. Next base: position 9,892,511 of record NC_086052.1, read on the forward strand.
TGCATGTAGGTAAAATGATAACCTTTTAAAGTTATTAATATAGTGTTATCATGACTGAAACTGGTGAACCTAGTTCATTTACGTAGTTGACCTCTGACATACTACAAGATTGCACTTAGACTTATAACAGGAAACGCGTAGCAAGCGATCATCGGAGGTCAATAAACTCTATATATTGATAATTCAGTACATTACATCTCTATACACGAAGTATTTACGCTTGTGTGCTGCTCCTCAATTAATTTGCCTTTGAGATCTATTAACAAGTAATTACTCGTATTTGCATAAATGACGCGTCTACGAGCTACAATGATTAACATAGAATATCTATTTGTTCGTTAATATACTTACAAGGACGATGACCGACACGGGCGACACGACAAATAGTAACTCAGTAGTCACTCTAGCAGAAAATAAGTAATCGGAACGTATCATCGAGGACCAGTTAGTACCTCTCAAGAAAGACGCTCAAGTGATCGCCAAATCCAGGGTAGGTAAGTATTGCTAGGATTCACAAAACGTGCTGTATACTTAAACCCCAAGATGTCAAATTGGTTAAGGTTGTCAAAAAGGCCAGATTGGTTTGCCTGCAAGCCCAGCGCAGAGTGAATACCCGCTCTCGTCCGCTAGCTATAATCACATAAAAAAAATCCCACAATATAATCAGAAGAGTGAACCGATGCTATAATGAAATAAAAACGTTCAAATTGGAAGATGATGATAGTGTAATAGGAATAATACAAGTGACGTATATTGGCGTCCCGCCGACCGGGGATTCCGCGTACGATCCCGTGCCCACTCAAATGGCGTGCTCGTCCTCCACCTTAACATTCGTTGTTCTTAATATATTCGTTTATCATTCACTTTCCTTCGAAACCCCGTTTTCATATTGTTTGATTCTCCTTTGTTTACGTTTACGTTAACAAACGTTTTCAAAGTCATCTATTTATATTTTGAAAAACTTTTTGAAGACAGATAGCGGTTTAATCATCTAAATTACGAATAAATTCTAAATATGTAGATCACTGGAGTTATACAATTATTTTATTAACAAAAAAATCTACGTGTCAAAAAATACTTAAAATACTTGTTAATAGTTACCGTAAATACACCTTTGAATCAATCAGCAGTATTTATAGTCATACTGGTGGACTGGCGGCGGTGTTCTAGTTAGATAAATTACACATAAGAACATGAAAACATACACTAAATTGATACAATGATATTGTATGTTACGCTGTCCAGTTACGCATGTATGACTTGGATGACCAAAGATCCACAACAAATTGTGTAAGTAAGAGCAACGTAAGTTGATAATGAAAATTATTATTTTGTGCCCAGACCAGCGGTGCTATTGCCTCACAGTTTAAACCGCTAGTTTCTAAACGGAAACACTTGAATGTAGTGTGTTTTGTATACGAATGTTGGCCAATCCGCCATTCATGTAAAAGGCTGAAGGTCTTACGATTAGAACCTTGAAAAAATCAGCAAGATCGGTAACCGTATGTCACATCGAGAGGTTCTAATCGATGTTTGCAAAATCGTTTTGATTTAATAGTTCATCATGTGAATATTAAAAAAGTATAATTTACTCTTTTATTATGTAGGTACGGTCGAACGGTAATCGGTATACTCGGTATCATTAAAAAATCAGAACATGATTATTACATTTCTTATGTTATAACGAGAAAAAAATGTACGGCAAAAAATCATGCATGTAGGCAATTAGCGTGGACAAGTTCTATGAAAGCGTCTGTAATAAATGAAATCTTATAACCCGAGGAGCATACAAAGCATCATAGCGATCGGTTTCTGTTAACCAAGTAAGCATCCTGACTGGCCACAAGGGCACGATTACTTCAAAACAGACCAAACACTCTAGAAACAGATGTAAACCCTACAAATGCTTCTTTATTTTGTGCAATGTATAAACGACAAAAGCAAGGTCTAACGTTGATTTGACGGTACACAAAGGAACGTTTCGCAATGACCAAGTGGTGTCAAAATTATCAGCCAATTATTACAATTATAAGCTCCTTCACACTGATGTCCGTTTCAAATTGCCACGTACATTTTATTCAATTGTGTGTGGAATCCTTCAACTTTGCTCGGCAGTGGCGCCGCTGTTCAACACGAATGCTTCACACATGATTTAGATTTGACATTGTTAAATTGGTAATTTTAATTTTACACGACTTTATTAAAAAGGTAGAGACGCAAGGAGAAACCGTGAGGGTCCTTTTTCCGCTCTCTGTCTGCGTTGGCTTTAATATCAGGTTTATAAGAGTACAGCAGAAATCTGTCAATCTGTATGTGTTAAGATTGCAGGATACCTTCAGCGTAAGACCGGTCACCATGAAAATCCCCGGGAAAGTCCTTTTCCAGCAGTGAACGTCTATATAGACCAATCCATACCAATATTATTTATTTATTTTAAACTTTATGGCACATAAAAAGTGTACAACAGGCGGACTTAATGCCATTATAGGCATTCTCTACCAGTCAACCATAGGGCTAAACAGAAAAGCGAAATATTATAAATGCGTCAGTCTGTCTGTCTGTCTGTCTGTGTGTTACCTCTTCACGCTTAAACCGCTGAACCGATTTAATTGCAATTTGGCATAGAGATAGTTTGAGTCCCGGAGAAGGACATAGGATAGTTTTTATCCCGAAAATCGCCCTTTAAGAGGGTCAAAAGCGGGGTGGAATTGAGATAATTAATGAAAAGCTTGAACATTTGTGTAAACGATTAAGCAGATGCTCAAATTAAATGATTGCTAATATTAGACTTTATCCATATATCATTTATTTCGTGATAAACTTACATACATACAAAAAGTAACATTACAAGGAAAATTAAATTAGAACATATATGCAGTGTTTACCACGAAATGATCCAGGCGCTATTCTTACTCTAGCTGCGGTTACTAAGTCCACGCAGAAGAAGTCGCGGGCAAAAGCTAGTATGATTATAATGATGGCGAGGATGACCCCACCAACGAGATATCGGATTGCGAGTCATACCGAACGGACGTTAATATGCTAATTATTTTTCTTTTTCGCTAATATTCCTTAATATGTACTGTGTATTGTCCTATATAGTTTAAATAAATAGTATAGTGCATTATTTGACCATTTTTATTGGAAAAAACCACTAAAAACTACGACAGTTTTATTAGATGATGTTATTTCCGCTCCTAACGACAGGGTTGTGTTCATACATTCATTCATAGTTCATACATCTTTAGAATCGTTATTTTACAGTCATAACATAACACGACTTGTATTATATAGCTAATAGTAATTATTAACTGACTACTAACTACTTTTAAAAGTAGGCCGCAGATTCGGAAGTGACAACCGAATTTAAAAACATTTAGCGGCAGTTAGGCGGAAATAACGGAATTAACGCGGCTTTTGTTTTCAAAAATTCATGTACACGTTACAGTGGCTCACAGTTCTAAAATAACTGTGACTATAGTAAATTATTTACTGCGTCTCCAAATATATCACTCAATTGCGTTGTAATTAACGTGTGTCAGTTTTGTTCTTCAATGCAAGTACAATACATAGGTACGAGTAGCTAATTCTGAGATTGCGCATTGCACTACTTATGTTTGCTTATTTGCAACACGTATGTCGTTTCTCACAGAACAACGCAAACTGTCGCCATCCTAAGCCTGTATTTCTATAGCTAACAAAGAACATATCTTAGTTTACCCAGTATAAATGATCTCCGATAACGCATAGTCATAAAGAATCATGAGGTCACATTTATATTGTATGGTTTGAGGCGAGAGCTCTGTAAGTCACGAGAACCTAGGGCCTGCAATATCTCTCTACTATGCCATTGTTCTTAGGAGGCTTAGTGTTAGTGTTTCGAAATACAGCAGAGACTCCGTCCTAGGATGTTCCGGATCGGACGCTTACAGAGCGCAAGCGAGTACCTAGCAAGGATCGGAACCGATTTGTTCTTCATACTAAAAATACCGGTATTATTACGTTCCATAAGTTGTTATTAAATACATACATGATTCAGTCCTACGTATAGAGCATAAGAGAATTAAAAATATTGGGCTTTTACGGGTTTTGAAAAAAAAAACCGGTTCCGATTGGTACCTATAGTACCTATGCTCAAAGGAAACTATATACCTTAAATCATCTTCGTTTTACATACAGTACAGTATGTCATGATGTCTACTAAATTCATAAATTACCTAGGTGATCCACTTAGGCTAACGGACTTAGAGGATATCGTGGAGAATGGGATCGAAGGATTATTTATTTTATTTTAACGCTCACCGTGCTATGGTTGGTTTCAGGGACACGAGGTATATTTGTTATAGATCTCTAGGACGTATACGGGTGATCACTATTCACCTGCACTCGCTAAGGAATGAGAATGCCTACACGTCCTATTGTTCACAAGTGAATGCTCAGTTTGGGTAAAGATAAAGTAATTTGAACGTTTCCGCGTTAGAAAGCTGTGAGCTGTAACGACGTGAACTTGAACGCTCAAGGATTTCGCAACCGTATCGGATTTGAACCTTCGATTGTACTGAACTACCGTTTTGCTAACTAATTATTTACTTTTTAAACGCCAGTATTTTTTGATAAAGTAAGTAACGGTCCGTGGAAGAAATTGCCATCGATTTTTAACTTTGAGCCTAAGCCAGATTTTCATTTTAAAAACCTTTTTTTTTTACAAATTGGCCCCGCAATGTTTTGTAACCATAGACGATTTTAAAAATAGCGAATTGTCGATAAACAAAGAAATGAAGGTCATATTATCCAAAATTAACATAACTAAATAACATTGAAAAACGAAATGCTACAGCGCCATTACTACCTCCTACAATGACAAATTCATGACTAAATAAATAAACGATTGAATACAATATCTTATTAATAATTCTCTCTTAGGGTTCTCGGCCATCATCACACTTCTCAATAATAGTACGCAATTTGACATGTAATTATTAAGTATTTGCGAAATGTTGTAATTTGTAATTTAGTATAATTTTGAGTAGTTTTAGGATACTTTTTATAGTTTTAGGATAGTTTTTGCTCCTTATATTTCTTTCTTGCTGTGCATGCTTGCTTTGGATGGCATTCTTATGCAATGCCTACCACTCATGTACTCTTTGTAACTATGTTGAATGTTGTCTGTTTAGTGTGCCTTTTAAATAAAAATAAAATAAAATTCTCCACTCTATGCATATACAAGCTTCATTTTGGGACAATCACAGATATCAATAAAATAACTTAATTAATAAACCTTAATAATACCGCCACCATTGTTATTAAGCGAGACATAGCATGGGTTAATCATATATTAAACGAATATGACAATAATTAATTGTATTATCTGTCATGTGCATTTTCGACGGTCCAAAAGATAAAACATTAGTCAAAAAATAACTAAATAGTCAAAATATTAACACACCCCGACATAGGTAATAGGTGAGTAATAAAACTATTAATATTTTACGCATACTAATATACAACATGGGCAGTGTCCTAACCGGTTCCGTGTATTAATAAAATATATGAATTAATTTAATAAATAAAGCAGATATAAGAGATCAATAACTGATGATAGAAAAAATACCCGGAACACCAAAATATTTATAAAACAGTTAAATACTTACAAGTGTTCAGTATGAAAGTTCGCGTTTTACTTATACCCGTAGAAAAGAGATATTACTACACCTATTTGACCTATTGCCCCAAAAAACTAGTAAGTAAAACATGCAAATCCTAATCATAACTCATTTAATTTTTTGTATTTTTTTTTTTTATAAACAGGAAAAACATATAATACGAGTTGATGAGGCCAAAGTCACTAATATAAGAGATGAAAGACTTATGAAAGAGATTATTTAAAATATTATTGTCTCAACAACTATTGCACGATCATTATTTAAGGAATTGTGAACTTTGACCAATGTATTTTTATCTAACTATCATATTTAATTGTATACAACTGTCGTATTTCAAATGTATCTGTGTGACCTGTAAAATATTTTTTATCAATAAAAAAACTGAACTGAACTGTAGGGTTGTGCCACCTTTTTTGAGTCAATGGACTATATTTTCGTGGTCTCCATTAATTTATTAATTTTATTATATTCGTGACAAGCAAAAAAAATATTCAACTGAATTAAGCTCAAAATTTTTGAAATATGTTAATATGTCGTGAGTTCGTTTTGGACTTTTATTAATACGCATTCCGCACTCCTTCATATCTCACACCTTATAGGGATAACTTCGCCTTTGTACATTGTATATATTTTGTTTTTATTCTGTTTGTAATCTGTCTTATGTACAATAAAGTGTTCACATACATACATACACCTTATAAGAGACACACGTTACTAGTTGGAAATCTAACTTTTTTCTAATAAAAAGATGCTAGTATATTAAACAAGAGCCGATAATACAAGGAACTCTAAAAGTACAATTGCTGTATAATGTCGTGTTTTATGTAAAACAAAGCCGAAGGTCGCTCGGTGCCTTCCGCGCCACCAGACCTTCGAGGGTGATGAGGGAGACAGAGACCATGACGTTTATCTCTTCCTGGTTCCAATTCTAATGCCCTTGGTGCGATAACTTAGCACAACTCTGAACGTACAGTACCGGCCAAAAACGTATTACCTTCGCGAAGTTTTTATTTTTCCTAAGAGATTCTTGTTTAGAGAGTTGGTCTTGTATAAACGAGTAAAACTGAACTGTACTCTACTAGGATTTTTTTATTGATTTCCAGAAATCAAATTCATCCTATATTACCTTGACTAGATATAATTGCAACAAAAGTATTGTGTGCAAAAAATACAGTCAAAATGAGACCTTCCCTTTTTATAAAAAATATTGGTATATATTACGGCATATGTATTAAATAGCAAGATTAATATAAAATATATAAATAGTGTTGTATAATGTATATGGTAAAGCAACGCCATCTCTAAGAATACGGTGCAAACAGCATGCACTTCGGTCTGCGACGGCGAGTGCCGAGTTAAGATAACCCAGAGGAATCATAGATGGCGCGCGGAGTGTAACGTTCAATTTGTTCAAGCTAACTCTTCTTGTTAAATACTGTAATGCGTTTAATTTCTTAAACTACTGAACTCTATAAAAATACCAGTGACAGGGATAGATTAGATATAGACGAACAGTGCGCCAATTTATTTTTCTAAAAAATCTTTAGTAAGCAGAATTCTCTGTAGCTAACAATTTTTTGGTTTGATTAAATTACTTGTTTTTTTTATTTTATTAAAGTAATACATTGGTATGCTTTATCTGGGATCGTCAGTCTGAAAGGCATTTACTTTTCGCAACAATTTTATTATGATTATTTTAAAGATATAATTATTAATATTGTTTTAAAATGAACTTACAACGTAAAATAAAACTATGAAATCGGATTATATCGCGTATATTGAATTTATAATACCTAGTCGGCTCATAAGTTCTGTCATATACATAGTATCAAATAAAATCAAAAGTTTAAGTTTATTCCGTATAATTTGTACAGCGTTTGAAAGCTTATAAACTAGAGAATCTAAATGTATAACATTTATTCAAAATGACCGCCATAATTATCTACACAGGCTTGAAGTCTTCGTGGCCAGTCGTCAATGGATTCACGCACCACTTTCATGTCGATATTGGCCACTGCCGTAGCAAGAGATTTTTTCAGCGAGTCTAGATTTGCATGAGGTTTTGAGCACACCTTTTCCTCTAAATACTGCCATATTTTATAGTCTAAAGGATTAAGATCTGGGCTAGAGGAGGGCCAATCTTCATGCCGTATAAAGTCGATTTTATTGGAGGCGAGCCAGGCTTGTGTAGACTTTGCCTTATGGGCTGGAGCAGAGTCCTGCTGGAAAACCCAATGCTGGTTTAGAAACATCGTATGGGATAGTGGTTTCACAATATTAGTCAACACCGTGTCTTGGTACACTTTGGCACTAGTTTTTACTCCTTTCTCACAAAAATGCATACTAGTGACGCCCGCATAAGAAACTCCCAGCCAAACCATCACAGATGAAGGGTGATGACCTCTTTGAATACGGGGAATGCTATTAGACGCTTCTTTACTATTGCGAGCGTACACTCTATCATTTTGTTTATTACAGTTTTCTTCTATGTCAAAAATTTTCTCGTCCGAAAACAGTATACAACGGTGCTTATTTTTAGCGTACTTCTTCAATAAAGCTTTAGATCTTTTAAGCCTTAAAGCTTTAAGCCGACCATTGAGAAGATGGCCAGTTTTTCGTTTATAAGCACGAAGTCTCAGGTCTTGATTAAGCACTCTTTTCACCGTGTTTTTGCTCAAACCCATCTGGAGGGCCATAACTTTTTGTTTCCTAGCGGGATTTCTGGCAATGCGTGCCCTAATTGCTTGTACAACCGCTGGAGTCCTAGCTGTACGCGGACGACCGCTTCTTTTCTTGTCATTTAAACTAGAGACCTCACTGTATCTTTCTATGGTACGATACACAAATCTTAGAGAGAATTTTAAATTTTCAAGTAGCTTAAAAATTTTAGTCGGCGAGTGACCACAACGATATAGTGCAATTATTGCGGTACGGCTATCTTTAAGCGTCCACTCCATGTTGAAGAAAACAGAAAATTGCAAAATTATACTACTCAAATATTTAATAAAGATTCGAAATTCAAATGCAGAACGGTTTTTGTTTTAGGAGTTCCAAATTTAAATTTTAAAGGCCAGTGACAGAACTTATGAGCCGACTAGGTACATCCCAACGATTCACACGATTCACGATTTCATAGTTTTATTTTATGAGTAACTATGGCGGTAACCGTAGACAATATTACAACGTAAAAGTTTAAAACCACGTGTGTTTCATTTGGCGCGTAAGTGCGCTTGAACCAGACAAGACGCGTAAATAAACAAATGTATGGACACCACGTGGAGCGAAAGAATGCGCAATAATTATGAATTACTCACAATACATGTGACTCGACTGTGCTTCGTGTCTAGTGTAACTTAAGATCGAGATCTATAAAAAGTTTAGTCACCGGAGATCAAAATTATGCTGGTTTTATGAACAGCGATGCGCGTGGTGCTATAAATTATCGCAGTCGATATGACGTCTAATGATATGGCCAAATAACAGGTATACACTTTAGTTTTGTAATTTTATTCCATGAAATATTAAAAATATTAAGTATTCCTTGTTAAATATAGTATAGCAGTTAAACATGGAAAACAATGTCAGACAAATGTCCACCTCTAGCATGGCAGATGTGAACCCTTTTCATCGCGTTTTTTCACACATTTCCTGCGTTATCTCTTTCAGTGACTGTCTCGAATATTGTGTTTTAATTGCTGAAGGTGCCTTAGCATAGACACGTCCCTTTAGGTAGCCCCACAGTAAAAAGTCAGGAGCTGTTAAATCAGGCGATCTTCGGGGCCAATCAATGTCACCGTTTCTCGAATTTTCCGCAATTTTAGTCTCCGCAATACATGATTGGGTTGAGTAAAACGTTTTAATAATTAAAACACGTTGTTCCGTCGTAAAACGCTCCATAACAAATTTGCCGTATCTACACAAAGTAATTTTCATGCAACAACTGTCATATTTACCCCCTAAACAAAATGGCGGCAAAAAAAGTTGTATACCTCCAGGTTGGCCATCTTGTATATATCGATTTAGAATAGAATAACAATAACACAAATTGAATGGAATGGAGCGTGCAGTAACACAGCGGCAGTGTTCATTTCGCTATTGCGTATCAATCTTGCTTTCATCGGAAACTACATCTAACAATTCAAATAAACCATTTACTATGACTACAAGTAAGTTTCATAAGCGGAGATGACACAAACTGGCTGAACAGCCATAATAACAACCACCCTCTGGCGCCATCCTCATTAGGACGGTGCCTCGCCTTCAAAATCTCAATAAAGGATTTGGATTTATCATAAAATTGCCACATTGTGAGTCTCTGACATTGATGTTTTATTAAGAATAGCTGAAATTACATTTTAGGACACTGTCCTATTTTCATTCTTATATTTTGTAGCTCATGTCCAACTGGTGCTCGTACGGTGCCTACTTAACGTACAGTATGGTACTGATTAAAACGTGTTTACTTAACGTATCTACGTATGAATAAAACGTAATAACGTTATAACGAATAAACGCGCAACGTCGTTGGATGTAAACATTAATTGATAATACATTGGTTTGACGATGTGGAAACTGCCTAAATGAGAAGAAACAAGGTAAACAAAACAATATTGAAATAAATGATGTAATAGTTGTAAGAAATTTCACGTATTGGTTGGTTAAAAATAAAAGGTTAATTGTCCTTTTGTGGGGCAACGACTTGTCTCATCAAGCTGTAGCATGATCGACTTTTCAAACCAGAAAAACTACTCATATAATATGGGTAAATAAAACATGTACCTACTAACATTATGAATGAGAATATTTGTATGTTTAGATTTTTGTACTTAATCATGCTAAGTTAGCCAATAAGATTTAGGAAGTCGCAGAGATAGGTGCATACAAGTAATAAAAAATTGGGTAAACATATTAACCTCTTGTCTTCTCTGTGTATGATAAACTTGGGTAAACATATTAACTTCTTGTCTTCTCTGTGAATGATAAACTTGGGTAGACATATTAACCTCTTGTCTTCTCTGTGTATGAAAATGAAGAACCACAAAGCTGTAGGTCCCGATGAAATACCAGCTGACCTATGGAAGAAGATGGGTCCTATAGGATGGGAATGGCTGGCACGACTGTTTAATGTGATTTTAGCGACTACTAAGATACCGAATTCTTGGCGACAGAGTTTTCTTATACCTTTCTTTAAAAACAAAGGCGATGTAAGTGTGTGTGGAAATTACCGTGGAATTAAACTTACCTCACACACTTTGAAAGTCTGGGAAAGGATTATAAACAATCGCCTCATAACTGGTGGATATGTCGGTAAACCAGTTTGGCTTCACTGCTACCAGGTCGACGACCGATGTGATCCAGGCCATCAGAATTATTATGGAGAAGCACTGTCTCAATCGTGAAGACCTACACCTTGTATTTATTGACCTGGAGAAGGCATTTGACCGCGTGCCTAGAAAGCTCGTCTGGCAAGCTATGAGAGCTCAAGGAATACCGGACTCTCTCATCAGCTTAATCCAAGACATGTACGACGACATAAGCACGAGGGTCAGAAGCCCGGCGGGAGTCAGCGAACCGTTTGCGGTAAACGTAGGAGTCAATCAGGGATCTGCACTGAGTCCACTACTATTTAACTTGGCGATGGACTTCCTAACCAGGAATATTCAATCACCTCTTCCATGGTGCCTGCTGTATGCCGACGACGTTGTGCTGGTCGATAAGTGTGCACAACATCTGCAAGAAACCTTGGAAGCATGGAGACACGCACTGGAAAGCAATGGTTTGCGTATCAGCAGAAGCAAGACTGAGCACATGGAATGCCTATTCAGCACTGGCACCTCGCATCCATGCACCATAAACCTCCAGTGAAGTCCTCTACCAAAAGTGCACCAGTTCAAATACCTTGGGTCGATGCTCTCAGCGGATGCCACTATTGAAGCCGACGTCACACATCAATGTTGCTTGGCAAAGATGGCGAGATCTCACAGGGGTTCTGTGTGACCGAAGAATGCCGATCAAGACCAAAGGCAAAGTGTATAAAACGGCAATAAGACATATGGTGCTGAGTGCTGGGCGCTGAAAAAGGTGCACGAAAAAAAAGTCCATACCAACGAAATGAGGATGCTGAGATGGGCTGCGGGTGTAACTAGACTTGATAAAGTTCGTAACGAGCACATCAGAGGAAGTTTCAAAATAGCGCCCATCACTGAGAAACTCTCCGAACAGAGGCTGAGGTGGTATGGACATATTATGAGGCGTGGCGATTACCATGTCGTGAAAAAGGCACTGGCCCTTCAGGAAACCAAAAGAGGACCAGGGCGCCGGCCTGCTACTTGGTGGTCCACCGTGTCAAAGGATTTAGAACGAGCCCAATTAAATCCACAGACAACCCAGGACAGACGGTCCTGGCGCATGAGAACGAGGAGAGCCGACCCCAAATAATGGGATAAAGGCAAAAGACGAAGAAGAAGAAGAGTCTTCTCTGTGTATGAAAAACTTGGGCAGACATATTAACCTCTTCTCTTCTCTGTGTATGATAAACTTGGGTAGACATATTAACCTCTTGTCTTCTCTGTGTATGATAAACTTGGGTAGACATATTAACCTCTTGTCTTCTCTGTGTATGATAAGGATCCTGACCTATTTTTTTAGTCATCTGTTTGCATTTTTTTCAATAACGATATTTTCTGCTCTGTACAACACAACCGAGGATCGAACCCGAGATTTTTAACCACCACACACATATGAAAGGTTAATAGGCTTTTAAACCCCTGAAAACATGTCTTAATAGTATGAATTTGAGGGTGGTAACTTGTACTTTGTGGAGACCGGTCTGTTTAAGTTTACACGGGCTTCATTTTACCTATGTAACTTTACTTTTGAGTGGCGTTAACGTGAGGCACTTCATTCCGCCCGCCCAACTCGGTGCATACTCAAACTCGTTCGATCTATTGTAATTAATGCCTCACTAAACTGATGTCATACGCTTAGGAAAACCTGAGCCGCTTACGACTTTCTGGACACGTAAATCGCCCAGCGATAAGGAATTCACGGCACGGCCGGTTGTGTACTTGAGTGGGAGATATTTTGTTTTACCCGCCGATAACTCTTATTGTAATTAGGTAATCTCATTTTTAACTTTATATAATTTTTGTTTTTCCTATGTACCACAACAATGTTTAAATGTAAAATGTATCCACGAATGCAGTGTCGATACAAACCCGATAGGGTTTCACGGCACTTTTCTGTCTGATGTAATGTAAGATTTTAATATAGAATAAATAATAATAAAAATAAAATAAAAAATCGGTTCTTGTCTGTTTGTCTCATTTAATATCTTGTCTTTTTATTAATTATATAACAATTCAAGTCTTGGAGACCCTTTACATCTCTGGATAATTTGATGCTCTTTTTTATTATTATATACATTTTATCTCTGACACCTAGAGACTTTTACATCTCTAAACAATTTTAGTACTTCTGTTGTTTGTATATTTTTTATTAGTTTTTTTTTTGTGTAATTTGACATTTATATTTATGTAATTGTTTTTTTTTTTTGAGTTAATTTTATTGTTTGTAAAAAATTACATGTAAAAGTGCCCCTGTGGCCTATTTGCTGAATAAATGTTTGATGTTTGATGTACGGGACTGTATGTAACGGTTTCTACGCGGATAAAGTCATCAATGTCATGGACAAAGACTAGTACCTATCTAGACAAAACTATATCGAAATGGCTAATATGAATAAATCTAGCAGACGGTCTGCAAATATAGTGGCGTCCAAACAGTGACTAAATTACCATAAAAAGGCTTCGGATCAAAACCTGTGACTAGGTGTCAAGGAACTAATAAGTTACAGATTTTTTTGGCGACACCCACAAAACAGTTGAATTCGGAGGTCGTTGTCTTTAAATGCTAATGAACTCTGCGTCTCAAAGTCAAACACCGAGGTTGGCCGATTGTTATTATTATGGATTGCGTATTTTAGATCCACGCTTGTTTAATTATGTCGGAAATAATAGTGATAATTGCTTGTATAATCAAAATTAATGTAGTAGGTACAATAAGTAGATTTTATAGAGACACCTATTTATCTATTTTAGTGTATACAGATTGGCGAATGGCGATAGTCTTTAACTTCCGCGTGGAATTATTTAAACAATCAATTAAGTTGAACTGGCTTGGAACTTTAACTACCTACTTGAACTTCTGTGCTAGCGCTTTTAAATCATATTAGGTACATAAAACTATTATAAGGGCAAAATCCTCTCCGTGACTAGTTCTCAAAACCAAGCAACTCTCCATCCAGCGAAAGATATATGTAGTTAGTAACTATTACGAAAAGTTCATAGGCCCTCTCTTAATACGTAGTTATTACTCGCAAGCAAAATGTATGTTGTTAGGATATAACAGGCACAATACTCGTGTACCGCAGGCTTCCGATGCACTAATGGTGAAAGTAGACTGGCCCGTTCAGTGCGTAGCGCACATTTCACCCGCAGCGAGCTTTCCAACGCGCCCGCGGTTACAGCCGCTCGCTAAATTCCTACTCAAACAAGCGCCAAACGGCTGGAGCTAGCTTAAAACTAGAAAACGCGCAAGGTTTTCTCGGGATTTTTTCCAATTATGCAATTAGCTTTTACAGCTCTACAGACATAAAACTACGTTTGACACCTTTCCGTGGGTTTTTATCCTGGCATTTCTGGCTCATACTAAATTACGTAGAACTTTCAGGGAAATTTGATAATAAGTACCTAACGCTGAATTTTTCCTCTCTTGGTTGTAAAAAATCACATGTAAAAAATTGTGTTTACTCCAAATTTTATATGAAAATACCTGAAAAGCGCTAAACGCGGAAAAGTTAAGAAGATGGTAATAATACCTATTATAAAATCGATTTCGGATTGTAAAAAAAAACACGCCCATTTTAAACAACATGCAATTCTTAACGAAAGATACGTCACGTATAGCGTTATGTCATCGATATAATTTGATAATGATAACCGATAAGCTTCATTATGTCACAATGCGATAACTGAATCACTGCTCTGATTAATTATACTACAAGGTTGAGTAACGTTAAATGAAAACGGAAATCAATCAGTTATCAGTTGGAAAAAAGCGCATAACTGTTTGCATAATATTGAGCAATATTGTCGTCAGAATGATATATTATTATAAGACAAATCAGAACAAGTATCGTTACAAAGTTATCTCATTCTATTCCTATTATAACTGAAATAAGCCATATCAATGTTTTTATTCACTCCATGCAACTTGCATAACAAAGCAACTAGTACTTTTTTTAAGATTTGTATGTGAACTCTCCCCGTAAAAAGATCCGTATGTTATTATTCAATTTAGCTTTTAGTGTTTCACCGCTAAGTTGCGATTTTTATTTGCACTACAGATTGTGAATGCAGTGAACTAAGAAAGTGCGCGTGAGACAACTTTCGCGACCGAATTCGAGAGAAAGTAGTCCGGGCCGTGCGCGGCGCATACATTATATCACTTTATCCAATGTCTTTGGATTATATCACAACCGACTCTGTGAAAAAGATTCCGCGTTTTACTCTTATGACACGGTCAGGTCATTTATGGTCAGTTTTATTCACGCTTTGCTGCAAACTGTTTTGCGGTGTTACATTTTATGTTATTTTAAAAGTAGATCCTTTCAATTGTGAAACAGTCTACAGTAGTTAGGGTCGGCAACGCGCATGTAACACCCCTGTAGTTGCAGGCGTCCATAGGCTACGGTAACTGCTTACCATCAGGCGGGCCGTATGCTTGTTGCCATCAACGTGGTATTAAAAAAACAAAACATTTTTGTTGTCAATGTAAAAACAGATATAAATCAGGTGTTTAAACTGTCTAACATCATCACCGGCCGCTCTTCTGACAGTATCTGTTTAAAAATAACAAGTTGCAATTGCTACGCTACGTAACGTTTATTGCCAAGCGGAACTGTTTAAAAGTCCACCTCCGCTTCGCCAAGAAAATCTTTTATTTAAGTAACTCCTTTCGCTTTTAGCTGGCCCCGGCAGCATCCGCGGAAACGGGCGCTCGGGAAGAATTAGCGGCCGTGTGTTAAATGCCGCCTATTTGCAGAAACAAACAATGAAAGGTCGAGCTTTGGCCGCGCATACTAATGAAGTAAACTAATCGGGATGGACAATGCCGAAAATTTACTGGTTAGAACAAAAATCGCTCTTTAACTTTACATTCTAAGCGTTTTGTTCCTAAATTGGTTCAATGTTGCTTTGGATTACTATATATCCGTGTGTCGGGCAATTCGGGCATACCTTCAAAGTTTTATTTGCATTTCTCCTTTAATATATTGAGCATATATTAGGTTACAATACTGGCACGATATAGTAAAGAATGTATTTGATATGTTGGCGAGTCTAAATGATTCTTATTGCATTGACTATGTAATGTCCATATTTATTTAGATTGTTGTTGGTAAGAATTAAGAATCAAAATTTTCCGGTTTCCATGTTAAGTTCGAGTGTACACGTGCCAGTTTCTTATTTGAAACGTACCTAGTTCGCAAAACTTGATGTAAAAATAAATAAATAAATATTTTGAGAGCTATAACTACGTACATGTACACAGTATATTTTTAGTGGTAAGTAATTTTTTTTATCAAAACAACTATCGCATCACCGGCTCGCAAAATTAGGCCGCGTGCTCATCTCCTTGAATCTCCGAGTTATCGATTCCGGAAGACAACCACTTGTGTCACACATATGACGAGTGACGCAGTTGTAACGAGTTTATCACGCCAGTGTTTTGCCTAAATACGACAATCGCACATTTATATATTATACCAGTACACCGCCAGTTACAGATTTAGAGCAGATTGTTACAAATATGTTATTTATACAATTTGTTATTATAAATTTTGTGCGTTTTATTTTTAGAGCTTGAGACATAATGTTTTTCGAATATACTATTAGAATTACGTGTTTGTATGCATGGCTATTTTTGTGGCACGGCTTTAAGCTCAAACGGATTGACAGACGTGTGAGATGTCGTTAGATACGTCACAGTTGTGAATGAGATAAAATGCAATCAGTGAGTTTTTTAAATTATTTTTCTTCGCTAGTTTCCCACCGATCGGTACGTTGTGTGGTAAAACCTGTCAAAGAATTAGACAACAGACATCGATCGCATTACATTAGCAACCGTAATCTAAGTTTAGTCAAGATAAAATATAAGATATCGCAACAGGATGTGCAAATAGCAGCAAAATTTAAAATCTTGTTAAAAAACTTATCTCCGATAACAAGTAATTCAGGCTCATGAATTTTATAACGATGACGCGTACGCAAGTACACAGAACCTTATTGCAACTGACCTTACGGGGCACCGTCATCGCTGATCTCATTTTGACTTTGTATGGGTGTATTTACAGAACGCCTTTTTAGAACTCCTAGCTAATTTCTGAAGTTTGTAGTTATAGAAAGTATTAGATATCAGTCCTGCACAAACATTAAAAGTACATACATGTACTCGTAATTATGTAAAGACCGTAAAGTTCCTATTGCGGACCTTATCAAGCTTTCAATATAACCGATAAAGATGCTTATCTTCGTCCTCCTTTCATAATGACAAAGGAATTCAAGAGTTTCGTGTAAATCGTGTATGAGATATTAAAAAGTTGAATTATTACATAAAAATACGTTATAAAAAACATCCGTCCATCGTATCAATTATCATTTTCATAGTAAATAAAACATTTTTTTAGTTTTAATTCATGTTTAGAATTGTGTGTGTACGAGACGATGGATGAGTAATGTAATGTAATTATCATATAAGCAGGAAATACAGTCATCGCACCCGAACCTAGTAGTCTTACATCATAACGTGATACCATACCTAGTCAATATTGATCATAGTTTATTGGAGACTCAACCAATTTTGTATTAGTATGACGTGTATTCGTATTTCCAAACTATGTTATATTACATTAAAATATATCAATCTATAGTTATATATCAATTATATCATATATCAGTTTTCTTTGTCATAATAAACTCGATTCTTGCTGTGGATCTAGACCATGCCGTGCCTACATTAATGAGGTCTAAGATAGAGCACTCTTAATACGTTCGATTTATAGAAATAAGATAAAAAATACACGACGGCTGAGAATTCCACGTACTTATTAGCTGTTCGCAAAATTATCCTTCAATGCGTGTGGTTCGTAATGATCTTAAAATAGGCATTTCGTGTGAATCATAGAGCCAGCTAAGAACGGGAACATAGATTTTCTATAACAACCTCTTTAACTGTATTGGTAGAACACAATTATAAAACTTATTTAACAAGTTTCAATTAACTATTCGTTAAAGTAAATACGTAATCTGCCGTATCTTATCTGCTAGCTAGGAAGTAAAATTAATACGTGTTTTATCTCCACGATAACCATTAACTTAGGCGCCCCTTTAAAGACACTGCTCAATAAAATTTATTTTTAATAAATAGTTGATTAAAATTGCAGCTACATTTAATTTGTTGTTGTAAACATTGATCAGTTTCCAACCGCTTTTAGGGCCAGTTGCACCAACCACAGTTAACAGACTGATCAACGTCACGCAGGACAGATCTATGAAAATTCCCATACAATAAAATTTCGCGAACGCTTTAACGGTGACAGACGGTTTGGTGCAACCGACCCTAAGTCATAAGTGTTGTGTCACTTCGCACGTTTTTTATTGCAAGAGTGCTAAATAAATGAAAACATTTCATGCTTCAAAGTCTGACAGATACAGCCTTGTTTCATCTCAGTAGGTACTTCGACAACTATTAGAGATGATACTTCGCAAGGATGTCAAGGCAATCGCCCAGTTCTGGTGTGCCGTTAAAGATGGGTTGATTTGCGATTAAAATACTTAATGGTTTTATGCATTCATTAGGGCACTCGAAGTTTAATAATTTATAGTGAAGTTTAATATTGTATAGTGACATTGCATCACGCTTTAGCCTATTTTAGACAGACGCCATGGAAATAGAGGCATTTATCGTTAATTTATTGCATACCAAGTCCAGATTTCGACTTGCTTAATAAGGCCTAAGATGCTGCGTTTCAACCTCGATTTACGCATTCGTATGTTTATCCTCTATTTAATTAAAGACTAATAAAACTGTCGCCAGTACCCTAGCGTCAACAAATTCTATGCATGCAGAGGTCGCTACACGGCTTGGCCAACGGCACATAACCATAAAACTTTATGATCCATTGTATGATGTACTGTCGCCGTACTTCAACAGATAATAAGTCGCACCTACTGAAAATTGCACGCAAAAATAACTTGCATATAAACCCAAGTAGAAATAGAGGTAACATTATGACATTTGGTTAGTGTTACCGGCGTTGCGTGCACAGCTGTAACAACATATGAGTGCGCATTGTGAAACTCGAGTATAACCAAACTGCATGACATAACGCGGTCGCTGAGGAGCAATTTATGAAACCAAAACTTGAATCACACACTTATTTAATATGTAATCGCTATATACAAAGCTGTAATTTGATGATATAGTTTATCCAATTATAGAGCACCAAATTGTAGTGTTATTATTATTAGGTATATTTTTTACTTGTCCTGCAACAAGTATAGGTACCTCATTTGTCACGCACGGCGAACGTTAAGACATTCTAGGACCTAATTATCTCGCCTTAAATAATTGGCATTGTTGAACTTATTCAATTCTGAATTTAGGGCCCATATTTTACTCGGGATCCTAATTTTATTGAACGAAAAAGTGTTATCATATGCATAAGAACGTATACAATTAACTTATGCTATTATAGACTTATAAGTCTATATGAGAGGAACATTATCAAAGTTCAGTGTTCCTTATTCGCAGACCGTGGAGAGCTCAATGCATCATTTAATCCGAAACCTGTTTTTGGCAAAAACAAATATTTTGGCTAAATAACATGGAAATAAATCCTAGGCAAGATTATTTTATTGTCAGCCTTTGTTATCTCCACAAGTATTCCGACAGACTATTGCATAATTGCATACAGAGATACAACGTATTTAACTCTTGTAATTTTAATATTCCGCATAGGTACGGTGCGGATACATATTATGTACATACTTATAGAGGCCCTTCATTAAAGCCACGTCATCTAAGGAAAACTATACTAAAATACCACCATAAACTTACTATTAACAGGTTTATGTATTTTTAAAGAAATCTAACCATGAGTATTCTTCCAACGGTTAATTTATCGACGTCATAACTTCATAAATATGTCATAATTCACCAAGTATATTTCGTTCACAGTTTCGACAGGATGTTGAAGACCGCAAAGTTATATGTATATTGGCTAATGCACAACAAATCAATTTAGCTCGCTTTATGAAGTGAACCACATATAGAACGAATTGTCATTCTCCTAACCTGAACCCGATGAATAGTTTGATTGATTCTGCTTTATGATTTATTAAATACTATGTCTAGTCCTTTTCCTATTCATTTTCTGGGGGTAGGCGCAGCGTTAATTTCTCTTCCATAGTTATTTCTCTGTCACTCGTATTATTCTCACTATCAGTCTTAAAAATGACTTACTTTCTTCCTACTCTTCCTATATCGTTACTTACATTTTCCATCCACTTTTGCCTTATTATTTCTTTCTATGTTCGTATATAACAGACATGTATTTAATGCTAAACTATTTAATATTAATAATTTCACTATACTTCGTTGTTTTATCATTAGAAAGAACTTCGCAGAAGTAAGCTTGTGGTTCCAAATCGGACTCTTTATGTAAAATCTACAAGTAAATAAGTATCGACCATTCTACATTAGATAATTCCATTATTAAAGTTTATAGTTTTTATGGTTCACCATTTTTGTTTGTGGGTACTTTTGCATATTGTAGTTTTTCCTCAGTCACCCGTTGACCACGACGCTGTAAAGGGTTCGACAGGGATATTTGATAATTATTAAGAACCTTTATAATCGCTTTTATATTATTAGTATGGATTGTGGGTTTATTTTCTCCGCGTATTCCTAATTTTGCATGCTGTAAAAATCAGTGATCATAATAATTATACGGTACCAATTTTTAGGGTTCCGTACCTCAAAAGGAAAAAAAACCGGAACCCTTATAGGATCACTCGTGCGTCTGTCTGTCTGTCTGTCCCACGTCTGTCCGTCTGTCACAGACTATTTTCTCCGAAACTACTGGACCAATTAAGTTGAAATTTGGTATATTTATGTAAGTTTGTGACCCAAAGACGGACATGTAACGTAAACAAATGAATTTTAAACACGGGGGCCATTTTTGGGGGGTAAATGAGAAAATTAGAAAATAAAGTTTTTCAAACTATATCGTGTTACATATCAAATGAAAGAGTTCATTATGAGAATCTCAAAAATATTTTTTTTATAATTTTAGGATAAACAATTTAGAAGTTATTTAAGAAAATAGGCAAAAAATTACCATTCCCCCGCTTTATCTCCGAAACTACTGGGTCTAAAATTTTGAAAAAAATACACAAAATAGATCTTTACCTATAGATTACAGGAAAACCTATTAGAAAATGCAGTCAAGCATGAGTCGTACTTAATTACTTAGTTTTTGATCCGACCCCTACGGGTTTTTTAAAAACATTTCACTCACGTTTCACATAAAAAATACATTGATTAAATTGTGTAATGTACGGAACCCTTGGAACGCGAGTCCGACTCGCACTTGCCCGGTTTTTTATATGAAATTTTAGTCCAACCACGGAACAAATCAAATTATTTTATGAAATATTTTTTAATTTCATAAAAATAAAATAATTTCAGTTTGAAATTTCAGTGTCAATGACATATTAACACATTCTGGACTGAATTTGTCTTTAATAAATGCCTGTCGTAACTGAGTGCAGCGGTTGCTTGCTATCCGAGCAGTAAGGGAGTATTTTCTATTATAAACCGGAGGTCGTGAGTTCGAACACCGGTTCGTACAAATAAATTTCACCAGGTTGCTTTTCAGTGATGGAAACTATCACGAGGAATGTTGCATACACCAGCAAAAAAATTGAAACGTTCGTAAAGTCCCCAAACCGCATTAGGCTAGCATTTGAGCCCAAAGCATCTAGTACAAAAAAGGCCTGTGCCCAGCAGTGGGACGTATATATATATATATACTGACTGATGATTGGACGTGTGGACTGATGATTTGTAGCGATATAATAAGGTAGAGATGGTTATGGTCGGGCGACGAGGACGGAGCGGGTCGCGGCAAGGTTACAGTTTCCGCGTCATCGCACCTTGTGGTAGCTATTAACTACTGAACGCGCCTATTCCCATTACTTACTCCGGCAGACCAGCTTAAA
Source organism: Cydia strobilella (assembly GCF_947568885.1). NCBI lineage: Eukaryota > Metazoa > Arthropoda > Insecta > Lepidoptera > Tortricidae > Cydia > Cydia strobilella. Next base: position 9,914,517 of record NC_086052.1, read on the forward strand.
GTAATGCACCAACTATGTATCCCCTTTTTAATTATGGAACAGGCTTATACTGGTTGTCTTGAGCAGCATTGCTCGTGGTGTGATTGGAATGACACGCCACACGCCTGTAAACGATACTATTGTGTTTATCTACTCGCCGTGATACTATGACGAGAGCTGATTACGATTAGTTACGTTTACACTTAGATTCGTGTATTTGTGTTTTGTGTATTTTGGCTATTGAGTCAGCACGAAATGTAATTCAAATCCAATTCCGCGCTATATTAAAAGTGCAAAAATATATTCGTCTGGTTTACCTATACATTTTCTCTAAATGGCCTAAGTTACTGTTCATTTATACGATAAATATTTTGGGTAATTACTAACCTAACCTGACCTACACGTCGTTATTAAAAGTTGATGCATGGAATGTTTTAGAATGAGTGTCAGTTTTAAATTTCTATTTTTAGGGTTTCTTTCCCAAAGGGTAAAAACGGGACCCTATTACTAAGACTCCGCTGTCTGTCTGTCTGTCCGTTTGTCACCAGGCTGTATATCTCATGAATCGTGATAGCTGGGCAGTTGAAATTTTCACAGACGATGTATTTCTGTTGCCGCTATAACAACAAATACTAAAAACAGAATAAAATAAATATTTAAGTGGGGCTTCCATGAAACAAACATTTTTTTTGCCGTTTTTTGCGGAATAGTACGGAACCCTTCGTGTGCGAGTCTGACTCGCACTTGGCCGGTTTTTAATATAAATTATATTTTTTCCAACGCATATTTACGGAGTGCTAAGACGTCAGAGATAACAGACACGTGGTCAGAATGAAGGTTAAAAATGTAATGCGATTCCATGCGGCCAACCAGTAAAGTTATAAATAATTTAGTCCGTCAGTTCGCTAATATACACGTCACATCTCAATGAGCCTTTGATTCTCTTCCGCCTATGTCGGTGATACATCCGCAGACATATATCTCAATAGATGCCGCATATACATAGACAGTCTTTTACAAAGACATTGGATGTCCTCACTTATAAACCCCCATTCAGGGGATATATATTTTTTTAATTAAGGTAGTGTGTAATGAAAATAGTTTTAGTATAAATAACCTAGCTTTTAAGTAACATACTAACAAATTTGGAACACCGTATCTGAATAAAGAAATTATTTATTTATTATTATTATTTATTATATACCGCTTCCCCTTCTTGTAATGTTTGTAGCGTAGCGGTAGTCTGTTATTATGCATACACGCGTTTTTGTATTTTGCATAGAAAGAGACTAAGCTTTTTAACGATTCAGGTTTTTTTTGAGTTCTGTCACTGATTACAATTTTAATTTGGGTAAATGGAAAATAGTAGTAGTAGTAGTCGTAATCACTTTATTGTACACAACACAGGTTTACAAAAATAAATTACAGTAATACACACAAAAAGAGCTATTCCAACTAAGGCCTAAAACATGGTTTCATTAACGTGGGAAAATACACAATTCTAATGTATTGTATTATATATGATTATTGACATGCGGAGAAGGTACATTACGTAGTCTACAAATATGTCTGTGGCAATGGTTATTTTACAATTGAAATCGTTAAAGCAGTAATCTCGACTTGTTTTATACTTTTCGCTATTGTAATTGACAGTTCCGCCGTATAATGCAATTATAACTGCCGATAAATAAGACGAAAATGTTTTATTAATATAAATAACTTGTTTTGCAACATAAAGAGAAGTTGGCAATGATTTGTAGTATGTATGTTACAAAACAAAAGGTAATTGGCAGAATGATTGAATAATCACTCAATGAGCTTTTAGCGGGTCTTTTTAGAACCCTTAGGGCTATTTGAACTATTTTATTTAAACATTATCATCATTTTTATTTGCGATAATTCAGACTGTAAAATATTAACAAAGCTTACGATTATCATAGTACCTACTGCCTACCAAGTAAATATCATAAGTAGTAATAAAATAAGTGGAAGCAGATTTAGTATGTAACGAATCATAACGAATGCCGTGCTGTCGATGCCGGAGAAAAACGCAAGTGTCTGAAGTTCGTATATACTTTCGTAATTTGTTGTTTTATTTTTATATTATCGGATAGCTTCTAGAATGACTGTACAGAAACAGTTATCTTCAACTCCTATTTTATCTTATTACGACGTTACTCGTATTGGCACCGAGCGAAGTGCATGGTGGGTGTAACTGGTGTGAGTAAAGCGATCGCAGCGCATAAAGTGGTAAAAAATGTAAAACAATAGGCATCTAACGGAAGTCAGCGTCTTTAACATTTCATACAAGTTATATGGCTCGAAATGTAACTTTACGATTACTCCGGAGATATTCATTTAAATTTTATGGTGTAAGGGACCATTGTAATCTGTTTGAAATGCTTAATATAACTAACGCATTTAATTTGATAATTATTAATACTGTAAAAAAAAATGAAAATGAAAATATTTATTGATAACAATCCGGGTGTATCCGGGTAAATAGCTTTGCAAATACCACATATTATGAAATCTTTTTGTAGAAGATAGGAATGGGTATAGCAAGTTATCCTTAAAAGATAGACATACACCATCGCGGACTTTTTTGTAGACCAATGAAAGAGAGACAATTCCACCATACATTGTGTTGTTATATCTCAAACGGGTTGGACAGCGTTTTCGATTAAAGCTCTTAGCCAGCGTGATTTTTGTCTGACTTCATTAGTAAATATCGTCATATTTCAACAAATTTACCCAAAACCTTAACAAATTATACGCCATAACCTTCCTAAAGAATCACTCTATTCATAGGTAAAAACCGCACTAAAACTCCGTTCAGTGGTTTTCACTGAAATTATTACGATTTACTTACTTCTCGCTTAATAGTTGTGACAAAATACCTACGAGCCTATAGTTGCAACCGCTGTGTGGCGCTGTCGTCGTGCACGGTCCCAATATTGAGCGGTTTTCCCATTATCAGTTTATCGTTATAAAATCAAGGCGAAATCCGAGATTATCTGATGTCTGACAGTGTGATAATGACAGTGTCTGTATGTTTCAATTGCGTGATGCTAAAAAGATACACTTTTTTATCACGTGCATAAAGCCATCGATAACACGCATGCTGTTTCCGACAATTAAATTATATTGATACTATTTAGCTTCGCTTAGCATGTGAATCGAATCGCGGAATATGAAATAGAACAGCATGTTTGACAAGAGGCGTGGCGGGTCGAATTTAACATACATAATTAAACAAATATGCTCATTCCACATAGGTTAGTTGTGTATAAACAATGCTCGGAACAGGGTCGCAGACGTTTCGCGAGGTGAGCGACCCCGGTATCATGTCGATCATTCCGGTTAGGAATTATCAGCGCACGCGCAGTGCAGAGGGCTGTCACTAGGAAACTTTTTGCCCCATTTTGATCAGTGGTGCAGACTAGAGATCCAGTGACACTCGTGCATGTGATGGCCAGCGGCAAATAATTTATTTCACTGTTCCTCACAAGTTTAATTACCAGAAAATGTACTTTAGCCATAGATGATGCTAATGATTAACAGCCTTTCTGGTCACGACCCTAAACCTACAGGAGCCGACATAGACTCGATATTGCCTATAGATAGTCTATTCCATTAGCACATTAAATGGAATAAATCATAAGCCCAAAATTATTCCTTAATTCTGATAGCATAAATATTCTTAAAGTTAAATTTGTGACTAATTAATTTACAATGATATAATTAGCAAGTGCGAACCCTAAGTCCCACGTGACCGCGACGCGACCGTTGCCGCCACAACTAGAGCGTCAAACTGATTTTTCACACCGATTTACTCATGTAACGACAACGGTAACTAAACGTTAGATCACACTAGTGATTAACAGATTGCTGTAATTTATTAAATTTCCGCGACTGTTTCGCCCATTGTTGAAATGTCAACGCAAAGGTCGAGCTCGTATCGGCTTGTGAAGTAGGTCACGAATTCAAGTAATCGGATCACGTCTCGTTAAAACTGTCCTAAATCGGGATGGAATTTCAAATACCGGCTAGATATAAGATAGGTACCGTTTTGTGGCTTTATTTTGAAACCTAGGGCTATTTGTATCTATGATGATAATCATATGGTTTAAGTAAAAAAATATATATACAATTGCAAAGCGCTGGTATAAATGTTTCATGTAAGTTTGAACCATACAACGATTACGATAGTATAAAATAATTAAAGCTTAAGTTTTCATCGTTACAAATAGCCTTAGGGGATCTAAATAGACAAGCCATAGTAATAACGTCTTATTGATAACAAATCTACAGTATCAGTTTTGCCTAGCAATAATTCACTTCCTAGTTATTCAGGGTGTTCATTGAGTAGATTTTCTTTGGCTAGGTTTACAGATGTAGCCTTGACGCAACGACCCGAGGACCTCCAAATTACACATAACAGCGTGGCTGAGTGGGACAAAAACTCGCAAGGTCTTGCGCTGAGCTCTTCCTTGTCTAAACTGTGATTCATTTTAATTGTGGATTCGCGAAATCTTGACGACAATGAAGACCGAACACGGTCATACAAGGCAGAACTCTGCGGTTGTTCAAAAGTGGTGGAAAATATTAATTCAACATTTCTTTGTAGAACAAATATACAAGATGTACTGTCCTCAATTACACTTTACAATTGTTATCTGACAATGACTATTCGCGGTACATTTCTGGGTCGACTGGTAATGTTGTTACCTAGCGACCCTTGTTACTAGTTGACCCAGAAACATGCATGTAATTGTTATTTTACAATGTCTATTTGCTTTATATTTCTGCCATAAATATGAAGATGTAAACGAGAAAAACAAATGACAGTGCCAGATGATATATGTTGGTTAGGCCAGAAGAAGAAGGCCACACACATTCTGCCCTACTAAGCCAAATAGCGCTATCTCAAAAGAAAATTCATTATTCATTACTAACTTAATTCTTACTTCCTTAATTTCTATAGCTGATAATTCCATTTTCAAAATCATTTGTTATTGAGACAGCGCTATTTGGCTTAGGAGGGCAGCAGGGCAGCATAGTTTATTCGACTCAAAAATATATTATTTTCGTAAATTTACATTAGACCTTGTCAAATTACACAACAGCTGTTCTTAAAGTAGTATTTAAATTTTAGCGTAATTATGACGCATCGCATACACTACAAAGACGCATAAATTAATATTTTTAAAGTGTAATCGTTCAAATGACTTTCCACCACTTCCAATAACTTTAAAGCCACACTGATCTTTCAACTTCGCACTGATAAGTTAACTTTGACATTGAAAGATATGCATCGTCTATTGACGTAATGCAGTGAAACTTTAATCTTTATGACAACCTCACTAATAATATTTTATATACACCGTGTTTTTTTTTAATTTCCGTTAATTTAAGGGTGCGTTCCTGAGCTTAAATCAAGTCAATTTCTCAAATTCTAATTAACTCTATTTCGGAGATAACATTTTTTTTCTGATAAGGCCCCTACGAGCGTGTACACTTGTCTTAGGACCTGTTTACATATTTATTAGTTTTTAGTACGAGTTCATACATTTGCGTCTAAACTTAAGTACTATCTCGGACGATCGATGTTCGAAATGATATTGACATGTCACAATTTTCGATTGTTTAGTTGAGTTCAAATGCAATGCCTGTGTTACAACAACGCTATATGCAACATTTAATTACTTTTTATAAACAAAAACATTTTTAGTTTTTTTTTTTACTTTGCCATATCGTTTTTATAAGCGTTTTTAACCATACCCTGAAGTTAACGGATTTCAATAAAAACACGGTAAATTGATTACGTCAAGATCAGAGTGGCGAAATAAATTAATTACTATGTTAGTTCAGATAGTATATCAGCATGTAAGGACAGCGTAAAAACGTTATTTATACAAGATAGTATTAACTTGTTTATTAAATTTCGGTTATATCATCAAGGTGCTTATAAAAATTGTGATAATTCCAGAAAAAAACAGCTCTGAATATAATCATTGTGCAGTCAATTCACGGAACCTTGACTCAAATATAATAAAGAAATAATAGTAAACCGTCACGAAAAAAAAAATCATTTTCTTTTTTAATTTACCGCAAAGCACGCTTTACTAAATGAATAATTAGATATTAACAATTTTTTTACGATTGTTCCTTACATGCTATATATTATTATAATAACCACAGTATGAGGAAGCAGATGTAATCAATACACGTCACCGTTGACTGAATACTGAATCAACTATTATCTTCCGATGATCGCATGGCCATCGCAATACCTAATTTGTTATGGGTATACAAAGTTGCCTGAAACAAACATCTAAAAATGGAAACAGTTTAATTACTTTTCTGCCTACAATTGTCCAAAGTAAGAATTTGAACGGCAATTTTTTACAGCATTATGATTTGGCATTATGTATTAATTCAAATATTAGGCCGTTCTACAGAGGCCTTTGCAGAGGCAGATTATGTCATACAACACCGTAGTAGTATACAGGTGTCCCACAAATGACACGTCACAGTGACACTGGAGGTAGACCAGGCCAAGAGGTACCGAACCAACCTAACTTGACCCCAGTAAAAGTGGCACGGTTTTCAAGTTATTGCCAAATTTAAGGTTTTGCATGAATTTTGACCGTTTTTAACATTGTTAGTGCCAGTGTGCACCTGGAAAGGTCTCGAGTGCACCTGGAAAGGTTTCAAAGTTAGTTTTTTTTTATGTGTACAGGCGTCATGAACAGTTAATTTAGATAACAGATGAGGTATTTTATCGATAAACGGTGTAATATGCAAAAAAGTACATTAATTTCGACTTTGACCACCAGTCGTGAAAAAAATACTATAAAAGTAATGAGCAAATAACGTCAAGCTATTGAGTATGTTATGCAGATTCAAAAATGGTATGTTACATATGTACCTTAGCCTGGTCTACCTCCAGTGTCACTGTAACGTGTAATTTATGGGACATCCTGTATTTTACTTGTACGAAGAAGATTTAATGACAATAATAAGGTTAAAAACCCACAGAATATACTGGTTCCACCAACTGGAACCAAAAGTAATAAAAACCTACGATTTTTGAAATTTCTTGTTTTTAAACGATTACAGCGCCATCTACGTTAAAATTTACGCGTTAATTCTCATTGATTTGTTTTGTTTCGTAATTTAAATTAAATAATAAATTAATAATTAACGGATCACGGAACTATCTTATAAATTTATTTTTGCCATCGAAAGCCTTTTGTGTAGGTATATTATAACTTATAATGTCTAATCATGATTATCATGAATAATGTTTGTGATATTTTTAATTTGTGCTTCTTTTTAACTTAGTTTTTTAGGGTTCCGTACCTAAAGGGTAAAAATGGGACCCTATTACTAAGACTCCGCTGTCCGTCCGTCTGTCTGTCACCAGGCTGTATCTCATGAACCGTGATTACTAGACAGTTGAAATTTTCACCAACTGGAACCAAAAGTAATAAAAACCTGATTTTTGAAATTTCTTGTTTTTAAACGATTACAGCGCCATCTACATTAAGATTTACGCGTTAATTCTCATTGATTTGTTTTGTTTCGTAACTTAAATTAAATAATAAATTAATAATTAACGGATCACGGAACTATCTTATAAATTTATTTTTGCCATCGAAAGCCTTTTGTGTTGGTATATTATAACTTATAATGTCTAATCATGATTATCATGAATAATGTTTGTGATATTTTTAATTTGTGCTTCTTTTTAACTTAGTTTTTTAGGGTTCCGTACCCAAAGGGTAAAAACGGGACCCTATTACTAAGACTCCGCTGTCCGTCCGTCTGTCTGTCACCAGGCTGTATCTCATGAACCGTGATAGCTAGACAGTTGAAATTTTCACAGATGATGTATTCCTGTTGCCGCTATAACAACAAATACTAAAAACAGAATAATATAAATATTTAAATGGGGCTCCCATACAACAAACGTGATTTTTTTGCTTTTTTTTTCCGTAATGGTACGGAACCCTTCGTGCGCGAGTCCGACTCGCACTTGGCCGGTTTTTTATTTATTATTTTTAATTATTTTACTTAATAATTTAAATTTTGATAATATTTTTGTAAACACGATATTTATGTAAAGTATTTTCCTTTGACATGCATGAACTGTGTCAATACAAATAATTTTCACATGCCCTAAGGCCGAACATATCATGGGTCAATAATATAAATTTAATAATATCTACTGTACCATATGCTCTCGTGAATAAACTTTCATTTCATTTCATTTTATTGCACTTTAATAAGCAATTTGTCTACCTAAAGCAATTATCAAATTTATAATACCTGACACAAAGTGCGAAAAACATTTGTAGGATTGCAAGTCACTGTACCTAATACCTAATCTAAAGTGCTTCCTGTAAAGTAGTAATACGAAGAGCCTCATCGTGTTGCACTTTTATTAGATAGAAAGGGAAACGGTAGTAAAACTGTGGTGATTATAATAAAATCGGGTTATTTACAGCTTGTTTTATTAGTATGAAAGCACTGTACACAGACAAATATCTAAATATCCGTCATTTGTGGCAACCAAGCGTATTTTCCAGGTATGATATTACACATTATATCCACTACATCTCAGTTGCATCTCTATCTTTAGTGCCTATATTAAAAATAACAAGGAATTTACGCAAATATTGTATAGATTATACTACTTTTTATATTACAATTTATTTATGTATACGAGGAAATCCTGTCCTTTAGCAATACAGAGCCAATTAAAACCAATAAGAAATAAGATAATAGAGGCAATTAGAGTCGCAAATATATGAACATGCTTTGAACATCATTCAAAGACACGCATTACTTTAGGGACCGCTTAGATACTTGTCTGTACAACAGTTTACGCTAACATTAGTCACTAAGCCCTTCGTCTCCGGTTGACGCCATACGCTGCCTAGGTACAGCATCACATACTGTGTGTAGTTAGCTCTACGCAGGGTATGAGATCAAAGTATATAGAAATGTCAAGACACTTACCATCGCATGTGGCGGCCATGAACTTGCCATTGGCTGAGAAGTCGACGTGGAGGACGGTCCCCGGGTGGCCTTTGAGGTTCTTCAGCAGCCACGGGTGGTTGAACTCATGCTTGCCGCTCCATGACGCCAGTTTCTTGCTCTTCCTGTTTGAGGGGCGTTCCGCTGTCGTGGATTTGGTTTCTTGTTTCTCGGGAGCTCCTGAAATTAATGGTTAGAATTTTAATCAAATTAAATGAAATCAGTATTTTTAGTAAAAATAAGTTTCATTTGCCGAAATAGGGCACTCTACAAAACTGATATGGATAGTCAAGTCAAGTATGCGTTGCTTATATGTAATAGGTATAACACAAGCACCCCCTCCAAACAATCTTCTGCTCCTATCAAGGGTAATGTTGAAGTTGTTCAGATATAGATCTACAGGCTCATGATAAAGAGATGGCTTGCAATCGGGACGAAAGAATATATCATAAAAAGGCTTTTGGCCAGGTGTGAGACACTCTTCAAGATTTTAAGCTTAAAATGTTTGGCTACAAACAAACCATTAATACTCTTTTCCCTCTTGTGATTTGGTTAGCTTGACGTATCTTTTTCTTCACGTAGACACAGTACTCAGAGGTGTCATATATTATGTTTTAAGACTGTTTCAATAGAATTTATTTCACAACTATATTTTTGACATATGGCATATACTCTTATTTCCTTAAAATGTTGCTAATAGATTGGGGTGCTTCTATCACAACCTGTTTAAAAGATATTCTGTTGATTTGGGTAGTAATGAACAATCATAAAATTTGCAGTTGGTAAGACTTCCAAGGCGATCCAGTAATAACGCGAAATGCCAAAATATTGATTAGGAATGATTATCATTATGTAAAACAAAACAGTGATCGTGATCGCATTAAGTAACGGTAGTTGCAAATATGAGTAACAATTAGGTACATCTATTGCAAATAGTAGGTAACTATAAATAAACATTAATAATAAGAGCTCCATATACATTGCATTGCATAATCAGATAGTATAAGTACTAGAGTACTAATAGAGATAATATAAACAACTTTCTCGTAAAATTTGTTTATTTAACAATGTTATCATTTAATCGAAACATAGTGAGTTCGTGCTGTGTGGCGCTACAAGTGTTAGGTGACCCAAACCCAAACACACCACTGTGCCCGCCTACAACGATAGCGCAAGACCTCCCCCAACCGGTTTTCTCGGCGCGCGCGCAACGAGCGACGCGGCGCGCGGCAGCGGCAGTACGCAACACACGGTCGTCGTGAACGCTGCTCGCATTATTAGTGCTTGAGAAAGGAGACCTAGGCTCTCCGAAACATGTCGCGCGAGTTATCATTTAAGATGCCTATTTATTTAACTTGACTTTCATCCGATACGATACATCGTTATACTTTTTTGGGTCGTCAAAGAAACAATGACCGTACAAATGTCGACCCAGATATGTACGACTATTTATTAGTGTGTCAGGTAACACAAGTTGACGAGAAACTATCGGCGAGGAAGTTGCGTTGGGTAAAATCGAAACGGGAAGTTTTCGAAAATAACAAATTTCTACTCCACCATTTTCCTTTTTACAATCGTCATTCAGAATTTTATACGAACAAAACTTCGCCTGTTACTGTCTACAGGTCCTAGATATCGATAGCCACTCAGTTTATAAATACAAGGAAATAAAAAATATCACACAGATACGCATCAAAAAAACATACGAGTAACCGGACCGGAGTAACACAGTTTACGCACAGCAGAGTAAAAATCAGTAAGCCACATTTGCCGCGGTTTACCCTTGGACATGTTTCTGATTAAGCTGATGCCTTCAAGATTAAAGTCCGTCATACACTAAATACATTTAACACTGTCACGCGTTGGATTAAATGAATAATCCAGCGGTTTAAGTACACAATGTGCTTATGCATGTGGTACTGGAGAAAAGGAAAATAATAAAGACTAGCCACCCTACATATGTTTACATCCAATATTAAGTTGCGTGTTGCTTTACCATAACTGTACAATCCGCATCAATAAGATAGTGACGTTCAAATGGCCGAATATAGGTAAACTATTATACTTTATTTTGATGGTAACAATATATTTTCGTCACTGGCTAACTATTTGATGCTGACTATAGATGGCAACAAAAGAGAGCGGTAATATACATATTTTGAAGGGCTTGAAGTTTTCTTAGCGCCTTATGGCTATTTATTTTATCTTATTTAACTTTTATTCTATCTGTGCCTTATATATATACACCACACACACACACACACGCACACGCGCACACACACACACACACACACACACACACACACACACACACACACACACACACACACACACACACACACACACACACACACACTCACTCACACTCACACACACACACAGCAAAGCGAAGCAGACATCAGAGCATCTTACAAAATCGGTTCGAAACTTTGCTCGGCGAATGATGGCTCCATCCACAACAATAACGTGATGGAACGCATTTTTGTGTGGCGACTGGCGATAGATGGTCTAGACAATTTATTTGTCTCTTGTGTCACTAAGGCAACAGAAGCGGCTGAGAATCCAGGAAGTCACGCTCGTGGCCAAGCATAATGAAATAATGTCGGCGTGGGACATTGTTTAACAATTAGATTAGCAAGATGTTAAGCCGAACTGTTGTGGGTGACATGTCAAGTCAGCAGTTTGATGCATAGTTCTATTCATCACTTTCAGTCTTTATCATATCTAATGTAAAAAACTACTTAGTTAAGAAAAAACTCCGACCCGGTTAGGTACCGGTGTAACGTAGGTAATGCTCATAGTTTGTAAAGATGACGAAAGGTAAGTAAGATTCTTACGATTTGGCATCAAAATCATCCGTGAGGTCTAAACTAAAATTAAGCTGTACTAGGCTTAAAAGTGACTGAAACTTTACTGCCATTTTCGTTCTTAATTCTGCCTTACATTGTTAGATTCTTTAAAGAATTAAACAAATCATATCAATAGAGTGATTCTTCAGGAAGGTTTAGCTGTATAATTTATTAGGGTTTTGTGTAACCCGTGCCAAAGATAGATATAACTCCGTAATAGATGCATACAGTCTAAGGAAAAAACGTGCCTCGAAAATCACGAAAATTTGATTCTCGATCAGATGTCGCTACTACCTTTGGCCTACTCTCGTATAGAGGGCGTTGACGGTTTCGTTTGTTACTTAACAATTTTAACGCATATCAGTGAAAGAACATGGGTCAAAATAATAAAAATAATTAATGCAATTAAAATAAATCATTTATCCATATTTAAATACATTTTATCGTATTTTTTTATAACTTAATTTTTAGTTTTAAAGTGTGTCGATAGATGGCAGTGAATTTACTGTGGTTACAAAATTTACTATGACAGTACCGCTCTATAATATTATATCCTTTTTGCCCGTGCGAAGCCGAGGCGGGTCGCTAGTATCTACATAAAATAGATCTATGCGTACGTCGGAAATATGATTACATAACACAATACATATGTAAATAACTGTCCCGTGGCATATACACAATGCCCACCAATACCATTGCCAACTTTTTGTGTGCTATAGTTTTACACATGTTTAAAACTTTTACGCCAAATTGATTATATATTTTGTACTCAAACGTAAATGAAAAAAAAACTAAACAGAACGGCAAAAAAAGTTACTATACTAATATTTATGCATATGTTATGTGTTGAACTCGAACACTACTCAAAAACAACTTTAACCTACTGAGCTTATTAAACTTATACGAATAAAAATACCGGGTACTAAAGAGGAGACAAAGCAGGCTATGCAGGTTTTTTTTTAATTCGCTACCTAACCTATATTAAATGAAGATCGAATCGAACCACCCACAGCGGCACATGTAAACGCTAAGCACGTTTGATACGACTTTCGAGGGTCCACCCACGTGGCTAGCATACGTGTGTTGCTTACTACCTATGGTAGGTTTCCGTCAGATGAAAATGCACGTACCAGGGAACATCTAATCATACTTCTAACCGAACCACATCAGTTTATAGGTAAGAACCAGCACAGACCGAGTAAACAGTTTCAGGTGAGATATTGTCCAGCTGTAAGTGTCTTTAGGCTCGTAGCTGTCTATAATTACAATAAAGCTTCATTCAGATTTCAGCGAGGACAACCCTGTTTCTAAAATTGATGGATATCAATGATATCATACCTATGCATCCTAGTTACTCAGCTAATATTTGTTGCAAATAATGTCACTAGCATAGCATGTCAGCCCAATCACGCCTACTATTAGGCTAGACAAAGGTATCCTCCGAAGATCTCCATAACGACTGCAGATCTACTAATTTCTTCTAACGGATCTACTAAACCACATATCGGGATACTTTGTTAGCCTTATAATATTGCGTGATCGCCACTTAAACTTTCTTTCTACAAGCAAGTTTCTCAGCAGCAGTTACACGAAGTAAATACGATTCGTAGTATCTCCCCCCATCAACTTCCTATGAGGAGCTGTGTGCAATGAAGACGCGTCAAAACCCTCTACACATTATTAAAATGCAACGCGTATCACTATCAACACAGGTAGTCATAAGCAATACGCCATCAATAAAAAAAACGAAGATAAGCCAGTTTTCCTTTGTTTTCGTTACGTGTTTTATCTTTTCCTTGTGTAGTTCCTGGATGGGTGAATAATTTTCTGTTCATTTGTGTACAGTAATTGTTTCGCCCACATCTAAACTGTACGTGTATACAGGAAAATATTGGATAAGGATTATTACAAAGGCAAATATTGAAACGAAAAACCTAAACGTTGCATTTGTCTTATTTAATATTTATGGCGTCTTCTTTACACCAGCAGACATCAGGCGAAATTATGAATTGGTTCTTTATGATTATCGTAGGTTGTTTGGAGGTTTTTTTGCCCAGCTGATTAAGACATACGGATACTACTGTTTTTAGTGTATGTTGTAATGGAAAACAACATACATAGGATGTTGTTTTCCTTACACCAGCTGCACCAATTTTATCATGCGATGAATTTTTACATTCATCGTCGCCGATTCGAATTGCAATAATGACGTAAGTTTGATTTTTAATTACATTTTATCTGATGACTGATGATAAGACTGTCGCAAGAATGGAATTCAAACAATTATGACTTTGAATTTCTAAATCCTTTACGACAAAACAGGCTAGGGCAGTTTATTTATACAGGACTGTTAGAAATATCAAATAGAAATGACTTCACTTTTGTAAACACGACACAACTATGCAAAACATTTTGCATTTAAATATGCTCTAAACTTATAATTTGTAGCCATAAAAGCGGCGCAAATCAGTGAAAGATGGATGGAAATGTAAAATATTATTTCTAGAAAATTGTCTATATTTTAGTTAAGTTTTAAGTTTGATTGAATATGAATAATAATTTAAATTATAAGGCGGCTATTTACTTGAAGTGTTTGCGCATTAACAACGTTGTTGGTTTATTTTGGAAAAGGGTGCAACGAATTGTTGCAACAAGATGTCAAAAGTTTTAATGGTCCTACTAGGTTGTACAAAGCAGAATAGGGTATTATGTATTGTGTTGACAAAAAATACGTAATTATAATAGGTACCTACATACACGTTAGACGATCATAAAGAAAATTTTGACATGGATGCAAATTAAGTAGTATGTTTGTATAAATAGATCTGAATCTAGAAAAGCAACGATCGTTTTTGGGTGAGCGCGAACTGCTTGATCAGACCTTTCACTCGAGTCGTGGGTGACTAAGGCCGGTCATATTTTCTGAACTCGCGCCATCTCTAACGCCTCAAAACCTCAAAATAGCATTCTATGGGTATTTCCACTCAATTTTAACTCAATGTGTAGAACTATGGGCTACTGTAGCTGAATGCAGTAGAGTTCAGTAGACCATTTAGATTACAAAAATGTGCGCTTAGGATAATGTCGTAAGCCTATGATTATCCAGCGCAGTCATTATTTAAAGAGCACAAAATACTTACGCTACCATGTATTTACATACCAACAGCCTGCAAATATGTAAGGTCAAATCTGGGGCTATATACCTACAATTCGTGAACTCGCGGGCAGAACCATGGCCGCAACACGCGCGGCGATCATCTCCTGCTGGTCCCGCGCTGCCGACTGGCCAAGCCTCAAAAGTCACTTGGTGTCATGGGTGTAAAGATTTATAACACCCCTCCGAAAGAGGTCATTAACTCAGCTAGTGAGGCAATATTTGTAAGTAAACTAAAGAAAATGATAATTGGTTTAGCTTGTTACACTAAAAATGAATTTATGTTAAGAACCACTGATGTCCCAAAATGATGTAATTTAAAAACTAAATTCAAACAATGCAATGTAAAATAACTGTATGTACCTAATTCTATGAAGCTGTAATTCTAATTTAATATTAAAAAAATATATTTAACTATTTGAATTCAAATCTACCTCAACCTCACCCAATAAATTGTAACTAACAGTTTAATCTAGTGATAATTATGTATATACTAGTTTTTGCCCGCGACTTCGTACGGGTGGATTTGTATGTTGGTGGTTATATATTCTACATGAGCATAATATAGAACATTATGCAGCAAAAGATATCAGTAGGGACGGTTAATCATTTGTTAATAATTATACAACGCATGAAATTTGTCTTTCTCAAACTACGAAGTTTTTAAGACCCTAACTGAAAAAAATTGTTCCCGATATAATCCCTCTCGACCCTCTTAGAAGATTTACAAGTCCACTATTAAAAAAAAAATTCGCTCCCGAAACTATTAATACAAACTTTTCAAAAATGGTGTAAGTAATCAATTTTCGTCTATTTTAATATATAGGTAATGCCCTTTTTACCAAGTTTCAAGTTCCTAGCTTAAAAGAAAATTTGTACCACATATAAGCTTACATCCCCTTTTTAACCCCTTTAGGGGTTGAATTTTTAAGAACGTTGAAATAACTATTTTGGAATCTTATACAATGCCTTTCTAAGAAGTTTCAAAGCATTTGTAATAGATTCACTTTGAACCCCTTTTTAACCCTTTTAGGGGATGAATATTTAAAAACGCTTAAATTACTTTTCTTGTATTCTAATAATATATGCCTTTATACAAAGATTCAATTCCCGCACTCAAAAAAATATTTGATCTCCATACAAACTTTCAACCCCATTTTTACCACCTTGGGGGATGAGTTTTCAATAATGCTGAAATAAGTTTTTTTCTTTTTTAATTATATATATTTCTATGAAGTTTCAAGTACCTAGCTTAAAATAAAATTAGGACCACAACAAAATTTCAACCCCTTTTTAACCACTTTAGGGGATGAATTTTAAAACACGCTGAAATCACTTTTCTTGTATTTTAATAACATGCCTTTATGCAAAGATTCAAGTCGCGCACTTAAAAAATGTTTGACCTCCATACAAACTTTCTACCCCTTTTTCACCACCTTAAGGGATGAATTTTCAAAAAACGCTGAAATTAGTTTTCTAGGATTTTAATAATATGCCTTTATACAAAGTTTCAAGTCCCGCACTCGAAAAAATTTATGATCTCCATACAAACTTTCAACCCCTTTTTCACCAACTTAGGGGATGAATTTTGAAAAACCCCTTCTTAGTGGATACTAACGTCATAAAAGCTATCTATTGTGAAAAATTCAGCTCTAGGTCCAACGGTTTGGGCTGGGCGTTGATTTAAGTGAGTCAGTCAGTTAGTCAGGACTTTTAAGTTTATATATATAGATTATGCTGCGTGACGTGTAAAAATATTTATAATTTTATCAATAAATATCTCAATCTCATCTTTAGTAATAGTGTACATCGTATCGAACGTGCAGTTGACGTACAGAAGTTTCATCATATCGCCCAAAATACGTGCTGGACATAGACCTCCCTCGAGGATCTCCCCAACGATTGGTCGTGAAACTGAGATTCGTAACAATCGTAACTCGTAAGCTCTCATACAACTGATACAAGGTTTCCCTGCGATCTCCGCCAGATTGTTGAACCGCTTTCTTGGCAATCTTTTCTAGGTTTATTCTTACGCCAATGTCGCCAATAGGTAACTCGCTTGCCCTCTTATGTTTTTTAGTAATAAGAAGTTGCAACCAGCATAACTTGTTCTTTCTTGTAACGAAGCTCTATCAAAGAAGTACTTAATGCCCCGACCATGCCGAATAAGTGGAATATAGTAAAAATATAAATCTATATAGAGTAGGTACACATAATAATGATCAAATGAATCATCACCGTTACTCACGTCGCATCTTTTTACATACTTGTAGGTACCTATACCATAACAGTAAAATATCACGAAGCATGAGTAAGAAGATAAATAAATTATTGGAATTCTATAGGAGCCATGGAACTATTAAGTTAACAATCTTAAGAGCCTCGGCAAGCTCGGTTCTCCATACAAACGTAGTTACGCTCTCATTTTAAAACGAGTAGCTAGTTTGCTCTGAAACTTTGTACTTACAAGGGGATAAGGTACATCTATGTCGGTAATTAGTTTAGTAGCTTCAGATACCATAGTAAAAAAATACAGCGAATTTTTAAGTTTTTTATACAAAAGTTGTTTTAGCTCTATTTTGTTTGTTTTATAAACTGGAGCTATACAAACTAATCACAGACCTAGATATCGCTGCCCCAATATTACAGGGTTCTATGTTTCACTTTTATCGAACTGAAATTTGAACTTTATCATAGTGACATAAAGTCGAATTTCAACTATCTTGAAAATGTAACATAGAACCCTGTAATATTGGGGCAGCGATATGTTACCTCATGTCATTGTATGTGCAGTTTTATTATAATCCAACACGTAGTTTTAAAATTCGACTATATCGATACCCTCAATACTCAATATCTTTATTGCTAATAAGGAAGAAACCATGCAGCAGTGGATACACAGTATCAAATCAATTTGAATAGTATAAGCAATTAATTTTAAACAACGCTAACGTAACGTTTACGCAGAAAAGTACCTCTCATCCTAACGCACAAAACGGGTCACTAGTTCACTACGCATGAGCAACGCCAAATTTTCTGTTATTTTTGGTTTCTAAAACCAAACCATAGTGGTGTGGTGGCATAGGGATGATGGAGATAATCAGAGAGCATCACATTTTTATAGGAAACAATTAATGAATTTATATTCCATGAACAATATTATGGAGAAAAAAAATTTTTCACAGGCTACAATGGTTACATTTTTGAATGAAAATAATCTTTCTGTGGATATTACTGCTATCAACATGACCTATAACAATATTGTAATTGTTGTCAGCAATGTTTAGGTACTCATTTTAGTTTTAGGTACCTACGCAGATTAAATTTCTTTAGGTATAAACAATGCCTGCTGTCATACAGATGAATCATAATAAATTTCGCGGTATCTGTTTGTAACATGTTTACCTCTTTAACCAGGTTTCAAGACACAATGCCCTCATACCATATAGCCACCTTCGAGTCAAAGGGCGTAACTACATTATATCCAAATGGTGTTTAAGCTGGCTCTAAACATATCGAATTTACACAGGTGAACAGTTTCTGTGATGAATTAATTTAATGACATACAATTCGAGCATGAAAGTCATATTATTGTTGTGCTTCAGAATAGTTTTATAATTCATAATTGCGTTGTATTTGGGCATGTTATTTAATTTAACCATTTTTTTAGGGTTCCGTACCCAAAGGGTAAAAACGGGACCCTATTACTAAGACTTCGCTGTCTGTCTGTATGTCCATCTGTCACCAGGCTGTATCTCATAAACCGTGATAGCTATACAGTTAAAATTTTCACAGATGATGTATTTCTGTTGCCACTATAAAAACAAATACTAAAAACAGAATAAAATAAATATTCAAGTGGGGCTCCCATACAACAAACATGATTTTTTGCCGTTTTATGCGTAATGGTACGGAACCCTTCGTGCGCAAGTCCTACTCGCACTTGGCCGGTTTTTTTTCTAAAAATATTGTTATCAATTGGCATACACCACTAAAGAAAATGTTGGCCTCCTAAAGCAGAGTTTGTAATTATTTCCAATTATTTGCCACTTTTGGTATCTAACAGAAGTATCTAGTTAGAATATTAAGTAATCTCTTACTTAGCAAAAGAAGTGTGTATGAGTATGTGTGGAAGGGTGGATGTGTAGAATATGAAAGTGAGTTCAAACCTCTATTGTAGTACGGGCGAAACCTCTAAAACCGGACAAGTGCAAGTCGGACTCGCCCACCGAGGGTTTAGTACTTTTTAGTATTTGTTGTTATAGCGGCAACAGAAATACATTATCTGTGATAATTTCAACTGTCTAGCTATCACGGTTCATGAGATACAGCCTGGTGACAGACAGACGGACAGTGGAGTCTTAGTAGTAGGGTCCCGTTTTTACCCTTTGGGTACGGAACCCTAATAAAAAGGACATTAAAAGGGGGGAAAATGATTTCACTAACATGGGGCTCAAAACCAATAGGTACTAATAGGTGGATTTTACATATAAATTTCCAAATGTCATATGAACCCAACTTTTGATTGGGATTTTTCAGTCTAATTAATTTTCTCAAATTGCCGTAATGAAAACTAGTTTTGTACAGTAGCATGCATAAGATAGCATGCAATGATCCATACATAATTTGTGAAATATATTACTCTGTGTGAAATATCATCAGAAAATAATAAATAAATAAAGTAAACCACCATACCCACATCTTTAAGTAACTGAAAATAATTTATTGAACCAGCTACACTGTTTTTTAAGTAAGTTCAAACTAATTAACTGTGTACCTATTTCAATCTAAGATCTTAGTCTCCAACTGATTCTGATAGATTGTCTGACATAATACCAGTCTATTTAAAAAATATTTATTATGTTATGATCACATAATAAGTTTACTTTTCTTACAAAATAAGATCAGTTAAAATTGAAATAGATGTCATATATTAAAGAAAAAGTGACAAAGCCCTCCAGTGGTGAAGGCCGGATTCGAACCCAAGATCAGTAAAATTTTTGTTTTTATGATAGTGGACCCTTTTCATGGCAAAAAAATGTTCCAACCTCGGTTGCAACTGACAAACAAAAAACATTATTAAAAAAATACAAAAAGGGTGTAAAATTATGCATCGTGTAAGATATGTTGCCAAGAAAAAGGTTAAAATATACTCCGCAAGTTATTTAATTTAAAATAATTGTGTATGTTTCATCCATAATATCTAAGATATATAAGCATAACAGCCTAAGGTAACATGAGTTCAGTTTATATATAATTTTCATGTTTCCTATATTACTATGGTGGTCATCATACATGGCTCTATGACAAGGATAATTTGATATTTATCGTATATTTGCATATACTTTTTTATACCAAATAAGTTAAAATTTGGTTTTAGTATTATTCATTGAGATAAATATTGATTAATAAAGAAATATCTAAATATTTCTCGGGCCGTCTGTGAACGAATCATTTAGAATCATCAAAAAAAACCGCGAGTCACCAGACAAAGTTAACTGTAAGATCAATGTGACCCTAATCGCGCGGTAAAATATAATCGCCAAAATGTGAATGAGGGAGCCAAACTAACGCAACGTGGTTGTAGAATGCACCAGTCTCTGAAGCAGATTTAACAGTTAGGCACGGGCTTACCGAGCCCGCTCGCCGGGTCAACGATACAAACCCGCGAAGAGCTGCAAGCACGCGGCGCTCCGTCACGTGTGCGTTGCAACGACCATTCCACGCCAAATGTAACTAGTCACGAGGTTTCATTCCTACTGAACATTTCCCTATTAAAATATCTACCTCCAATTGAAAAACTAACCTGTATCTTTCTCCGATTCATGTTCAACTGCCTCCTCATTCTTCCTTTCCAGAAGCTTGTAAATAAAGTGTGCTATCGCACAAACTAGGACTGTAATCCCCGCAAGGAGGAATACATTAAAGTTCTGACCGGCCTGAAAATCGACCATTTTCACTCAAAAATCTCCAGTAGATAATTAACTGCACAAAACGTCTTAAAAACACGACCGCCACAGTCACGCGGCAATAATTGGCAACAAACTAAATTACTTTACTGTTCTATGTACTTGAATGAACTGAAGTGAGGCGAACGAGCACCGGAGCTAAAAGCGCGCGAAGGATACTTTTTACTACGGTGAAGACAGAGACAGAAAGACAGATAGAACACCGGCCGGCATGCGGGCAATAGCATGGTTTCTTAATGTCAACGTCTCGTGACATTGACGTATAACATTTATAATCCGTTTATGAAGTTTGTTATGATGTGTCATAAAAAAAACTGGCCAGAAATGAAGTGAAAATTTAATATAGCTGTAAGGTAAAAAAAATAGACGTCAAATTGCAGAAAATAAATAATAATGTGTCAAATACTATTAATAAATTATAAAATGGGCCTTCAATAACATTTCACAAAACCACCCCTGGAAAATATGCCATTTGGTCGTAGCAGAAGTGGCAGGTAAAGTTTTCCTTAAATTTTTAATGTATTTAGTAGTAGATCAACTTGCGAAAATACTTGTGTATAATGAAATTGATGAAATCAATTTTCTTAGTGTTAGATTATGTTCATAACCACGTTCATAACCGATCTATAACCGTGTAACAGGGTTTATTTAAATACCACGAAATTTTAAGCCGTAACAGACTACTGCACTGACCACGACCTTGGTGCGGTCAAAATATCTCTTTTTTCATCCTAACTTATAGCTGCGTCCTTAACGCACGTACAGCACCAGGGTTGCGGTGCGGTAGTCTATTATGACTTTTAAACGCAACAATATTTACTGAATCCCATGACCTTGTATCAGCGCATGCGGTCTAGCGCACGTCGTGTGTAAGGTGGTCCGCCTTATGTCCGTTAAGGACGCAGTTATAAGTGAGAGCGAAAAAGAGATATAGTTTGTCAAAGGACTGTCTTAATTCAACAATAGAGAGAATCATACTATCTTTGTCTTACACTAGTACTAGCACCCAAAAGAAAAGGATGTATAGTTTTTTTTTTGTTCTTATTTACTGACAATTTGGTTTGACCAACTATATTTTGATCGCACCAACGTCGCGGTCCGGTACGCCCGTCTGTTATAATTATTATGTTGGCAACTTTGTTTAGTTTTTTATCTCTTTCTTTATTCTTAAGTTAAAAGGGCCCTCCACACTCATGCGCGAATCACGGCGCGAAGCCGCGAACGCGAGTGTGGAGTCGATTTCGCTGAATAGCGCATGAGTGTGGAGGGCCTTAAAAAGTGATGATGCTACTCGTTCCATTTTCAAAATTTCTAGAACTTATTGAACCATTGATATCTGTCAGAGATGACATTTTACAATGCCAAATTGAATCATTCATTCAGAATACGTCGAAGCAATCGCGAGTGATTTTGTGAAATCGAAAGAGAATTGTATTAAATTATTTTGAAATATATATAAAAAACAATGGTTAGACGCGGACGATCAGCAAGCCCACCGCCAGCCCCTCAGCGAAGGTAAGAAACGTTTAATATGTGCTTCTTAATATGACTGGTAATTGTAATGATGGCAGGATAACCTCTAAATGTGATTTATTTAGGGCTGCGCCAGCACCAGCACCCGTGCCGAGCCGAGTTCCGGCTGCCGCGCCTGTTTCTACACCTGCACCGATGGCCGCTGCGTCCCAGCAGCCCTCCCTGTTCGGACAAATGGCTGCCACGGCTGGAGGAGTCGCCGTTGGCTCGGCTGTGGTACGTATGTTACGTAAACAACGTCAACCTTGAAATAAGCCAATTTAAGATGCAGTTATTGAATTTCATAATGATATGAATTATTACAAAAGGAAGTTGTCCTAGAAATTCTGGTATGGCAGGAAGCCAAGATAATTGAAGCTGATCACATGTTGTGACGTGATGACACCACTCATTGTCTCTGATAATCATCATAATATTAGAATAGAAATGTACTTTACTAAATATTTCAATACACTACATTAAGTATTTTTGTTTATTATTATAATGAATAATGTAAATGGATGTTACTCTTCATTTTTATTCCATTGAGAACTTCTGGCTAACAAACAAATGAAAATAAAGTTAAATTGTATGCCACAATATTAAAATGTAATCAATTTATGCAATAGTATCAAATGGTAATGGACAAATCTGTAGGTTTTTTTAATAGAACCCATTGTTTATAGCCTAGGCTGGCCATTTTTGTAAAAATAGGTATTGTCAACCATAACAATTTTGTTCCAGGGTCATGTGGCTGGTAGTGCTCTAACTGGCATGTTCGGCGGAGGTGGCAGCAGCGAGCCCGCACCGCAGCAAGCCGCTCCAGCAGCAGCCCCTGCCTACAACCAGGGACAACAGCCAACAGGACCGTGCGCCTGGGAGATCAAACAGTTCATTGAGTGTGCCCAACAGCAGCACGATCTCACACTGTGTGAGGGCTTCAACGAGGCTCTCCGCCAGTGCAAAATTAACAACCATTTGTAAACACCTACACTGACAGGTGCCATTTTTTAGGATTGTTTTTCAAAATTATCCCTTTTTAGAAGATCCCTTACAAAACTATATAGAAAATATACACATTCAGTGTTCTATTTAAAAGGCTACCATTATCTAAGAACTTAATTTCAATAGCAAAATGAAGCACCTGCCAAGTACTGTCAATATCAATTGTTTTGTTTAGCAGTTAATTGTAGTCAAACATTCTGGTTAGCGAATCTTAGTGTTCTGTTGTTATATTTTAAGACCTGTGATGTAGATTTTATTATTTACAATTTAATTGTTAATCTGATTTACGTAATTTAGACAAATTCTATAACATACAATAAAATAAAAAACCCCAAAAACGTTTTATTTCTGGAATATTGTACTGTTTTCATCATCACCCAAGTAACATCTGTTTTCAAGGTGGGATCACATAATGACTTGGAAAATGTGATCAGAGGGTCAATCAACAGACTTGAAGTGGATCTAACAACACAAGATGTGCTCCCGATGTGGTGGATCGACCAGTTCTAGGTAGTTTCTCAAATGGTCACATGATTGAAGTTTCAGTAATGACTAATGTCTGAGACGTAAATTATTTTTGCGCAGCAGGCCGGCACGCGATTAGATTATAGGAACAATAATAACAATATAAAATTGATTGACCTTTGATATCTAAGTGAGGCGCGGGCAATAAGCCAGTTGATTATCACTATACCAAACATTGCTATGATAAAAATACTAGGCGGTTTTAACACTGGAACAACCGGAAGCAATGTTTTAATTTCAGCTTCCAATGAACCCTTTTCAAGCCTAGTTCAAAATCCTTACTTTTGGTCATAGCGTAGTGCCAAAAAAGACAAAGATTGTCTTTTACAAGTTCTCAAATAATAAAATACCGACCTACCTATATTTACACCTAGTCCAATAACGAACTTACACTTCACGTTTCAATACATTCTATTAGCAGTAGCCCGAGGAGGACACCATACTCCAGGGCCGAGAGGCAAGCACCGTCACAGCCGCCGCCAATTGTCGTCCAGCCGCAACGCTCGGTGTTCCGCGATGCTGCTGCTGTGGCGGGCGGCGTTACTGTAGGGACCACAATGGTATGTACCTATAATACATGTCAAATAGCGAATAGCCGTCCTGGCCCTTGGGCGTACTTAACCAGCCAGTGAACTAGGCGGGGGGGCAAGTTGATATCGCTGGAGGGGCAGGCATATATTGTATGTAAAATTTGAGCTCCAGTGGGGGGTGGGGGCAGCTGTCCCTGCTCCTGCCTGCCTACGCCCATGGGCCCGCCCTACAGCATCGAAATTTTACTATCACCTGTGCTGGGGCCATGGGGCTGTGTCAGCTGTGTGATACCTACGCAATTACATGGGTAATGGTATAGGTAATCGCCATCGCGAGTCGCGACCACTTATCGTCTAGCTAGGCTAAACACGCGGCTTTACGCGTTAACAATTCGTATCTACTTTACCCCAGAACAAAATGCATGTCCCTTTCTGTGAATAAGTACTTACAGCGCATAACAGGAATAGGAATTCTATCTAAATAGAGAAATATCATAATATTTCTATTTTAGGCTACTTACAAGTATTTAACCATTTTGTGTGCCAATCGACATAATATATATATAAGCATCATTGTTTGGTCTTGTCTAGGGTTTCCTGT
Organism: Cydia strobilella; assembly: GCF_947568885.1. NCBI lineage: Eukaryota > Metazoa > Arthropoda > Insecta > Lepidoptera > Tortricidae > Cydia > Cydia strobilella. The sequence continues at coordinate 9,939,689 of NC_086052.1, forward strand.
AATAAAGGTCATATCATAAGCAAAATACAATATAACCTTATGCTAAATGCCTGGTGAATACACATAAAACGCCCCGCTTCGTGTATAAATAGAAATCCCATCAAAAACATAAATGTCAAATGAGAGCCAAGTTCAATATGCGTCGTTGATGACTTCGCCGGAAAAATAATTAATTGAGATCTATACATACCTATGTGCCATTTCTAGTTCGCTTAGTGTGGTGTTTAGATTTACATCCGTTAATCTAACCACTCTTGGATTAATTATATTATAAATAAAACAATTTGTTATTGTTCCACACAGTGCGCTCGAAACACCCTCCGCCATGACAGTCTGACTAGTGTTGCCAACGCATCTGATTGATTTATTTATTTATGAACACCACATCTCTTCCCTTTTAACAAATTTGAAAATGTAGAACAATTCATAAAATGAACCATTTACTAAATAACAAAAAGTAAACTCGCACTACACACATTTCTAATCAGCATCTTAGCTTTAACCAAATGAGTGGTAACAATTAAAATAATGCATTTAGAAACAATGACAAAACTAATAAATCACCACACACTTTTTATTAACTCGGTGTTCACCTATGAATGACAACACCTAATGATAATATCAAGAAGTCGAACTCCAGTTACCAATAATATTACAGCTTTCCACATAGTCTTAGAAACCTTATTTCTTGTAAATACCCTTTAGTGTACAATAATTATGTTTACAATATGATCACGACTATATATTACCTAGCCAGCTTTGGATGCTTAATATGTTAACAACAATGAGTGATGTTAGACTAGAAATATCTACCACTGGTTAGTAGCACAACATATATTCTTACTTGAGTCTAGATTAGTCCTTAATGTAGGTAGTTAAAGTAGACCACATACTGATACATCAATGACATGTAACATTCACTGTAGCAATACTGATACATCTATGACCTGTACATCCAGTATAACAATGATTGTTCCATAAATATCTTGTTCGCAGTGTATCCTCTTTTGTAGAGATACCTATGACATTTATAATCTATTACCTCTCCTTTCTTTTAAATGAAATTGTAAGTACTTTTGTTACAATCTGCATCTATTCATTTCAGTGTATACTTGCAATTATATCATGCATAATAAAATCTGTTAAAGTTTGTCAAGGACTGTCACATTTTAAACATAGACAGAGAATCATACTATCCTTGCCTTACACTAGCACCAGCACACAAAAGAGAGTATTGTTCCTATTTATTGCCAATTTGGTTTGACCAACTATAGATAAATCTATTAACCCTCTATAGATAAATACATGAAGCATATAAATGTTTAATAACCTTTCATACTTACAATATTTTTTGTAGTTGAAACTACCTATATGAGCCAATGTGCACATTTTGTCTACAAGTAAGTAAATATAAGGATACATACGCCACGCAGGTGGCGCTGTAATCGTTACAACATTTCTTTAAAAGGTGCTAAATCCGAAACATAAACCGTAAACTACAGACTTCTGTCACTCATTATTCCGGTTGGAACTAGTATAATCTGTGTAAATTTTATATAATTGTACTCAAATCTTATCCTTATAACAGTAGGTATAGATACTTACAAAGTCAAAACTTTAAATAAATCAGCATAGTCAAATATTATATAGATTTCTGTTAGTGATGTTACCATATGAACAGTGACTTCACTTACAGATATGTAACATCAATGATTAGCTTATAATTTTAATAAGAAATTGATTGCTTAATTACTGGTCCAAATCCCATGTTTGCTGATGAAGATGTGAATGTGATCTAAACTTTCAACCAGTCGTGTATGTCATCTATTACTCAGGCATTAACATTACATAGACAGATGTGATATTAATATGAAACTGGTATGATATTTTATTGATCAGGTACCACTATTATCTTCCACTATTGTAGGTGAAAAGATTGGAAACTAAATACCTACGCTTAAGAAATCTCAGAGGTTAATGCAGCTATGTAAAACTCATTTACAACTTCTGCACTTAATTGTCATAAACAATCAAGGTATTTGAAATTCGCTTCACATTTTACTATTTTTATTCTGTGTTGGTACTATTGGTATCTAAATACTTACATAAAATACATAATACATATGTATTTCAAAACAACAGAAACCAAATTATGTCGACAAAACGTCGTGGCTAACTTGCGTTATTTGCTTGATGGAGGATTCAGTGCAATATTTGTAACCACCAGAAAAACTCCACCGACCTTCGCCAGGAATTTGCACCCCAAATGGACTGTTTAGCATGTAGTCAGTTTTCAGCCGCATTGGTTGGTTGTGAACTTCCTGTAAGAGAAATCCAGACGATTCATCTGTCATTACGCTATGGGTGTGTTTTATACCCATTTGGGAAGGTATATGTGGTATATAAACAATTCAAACAGTTGTCTGTGTTGTGAGCCGTTAACCAAGTTGATTGACATGTAATAATTTGATGTTGTCTTTCTTGCGTAAATACATAATGGACTTGTGGTATGGACTAGTATAAGCAGTATACAGTAGTATTTAGGTATTTATTTGTTCTGTTACAGGTATACATTTCAGGCCATTAATAAAGCATAAGCGTCAACAATTTAACGCAAAAATGAACCCTATAACTTGAAATAAAGTTCAAATCAGGTGGAAAATATATACCCTCTGCCTTAAAAACTTAATACTCCATTGCTATTTATAATGTACACATTTCATGAAATATTGAGTTTTAATGTCATAGGATACCTTGTTCCTGAAAATTCTTGCTGAAAATTTTAAGGAAGAAATCTACCATAAATTTGTTTAAGAAACATCATAGGTAACATTGACACTAATAAGTACATTATTCTAATCCCTCCTATAAGGTGATTGTATATCATTGGACCTAATGTATTTATTATTTAACCTTTTGACGCCATGTCAAACACAAAAGCTGTCACTAGGACGTCACGTCACCGAAGTGTCAAACTGAAATTGAACTTGATGCACATGCACGTAGCTCTCTGTTGCGCTGTGGTCTGTGATGGATGATCCGTCTTTGCGCATTGTACCTGCGGTGCCGATATATCGGTCATTGGCGTCCAAAAGGTTAATACACAGTAAGAGACATTGCCAGCTTGCCTAACAAATGCAGGCCGCACAATGCACAAGATTAAGATATGGTTTAAGAATGGAAGGTTTTAAGATATGGATACCAATATGTGCCCGTCGAATTTAATTTCAATTTCGATGAGGTGGTCTAAATCACTGCCACTCAAGAGTTGACAATTTCGACATGATCACTAGTAAGGTTAAATCAAAACTCCATTAAGATTTTCTTTTTACTTGCACTTACCCTATTCCACTGACATTTAGAAATATATATGGCTCGTAACATACCACAGGTGCTGACATCATTATACCTCACGCAGCTAAGTCAGTCTCCATTCCTGGTCACTGATATTTTCTCTGACAATGTTGAACAACACCCACAGACGTTGCAAACAACAATTTTACTTAAGTTGCTGGTCTCAATGTGTTAATTAGGACATATTGTGACATATCAATATAACTTAACATTTGCATTAACACCCAGTATAATTATTTTGCTCTGTAGTTTTGTAAAATCTGGTGATGCCCAAGAAACCTGAAAACTCATACAAATTGTTAGTACACATTCCTAGAGTAAATCTACTCCGGGACATTGTTGTATTCTCTACTAAGGCCTTGTCTGTCAGACCTCTCTTTCAGTTTTTCTTTTATTTTATTTTTTCTAACATGTATATGTTAACATTGTTAACACTAAATGGCTTCCCCTTCCAGGGATAAGCTCCTGCAATGAGAATCATTTTATAACAGGTGTCTTAAATGACTTCTTTAGTGCCTACATTGTAGAATTTGATAAGACTAATAAAGTTAATATAAGATATATAATGTAAGTCAACTTGTTGACATTTGTTGTTGCTCATAACTTGTCTACCATACGACAAAATTTAATTGAATAGGCTAGATGACAAATGTTGATTTCAATGATATCACTTGTTCCGGTATATCTTGAGAATCAAATGTTTGTATGAGACTCGTCCTGGTAAAACTTAAAACAATCCATAAGTCAGAAATGTTGGTCACGGTCTGACAAAATTTCTCAATACAGGAACTACTTATATGCGAGATCCAATTCCAGTAAAAGCCATCTTGATGTACAGGATACAAGAAAATTGCTATTTAAATATTTACAGTTTGTATAACAAATAACTATATACATCTACTTTTCAATAAAATGCAGGGAATCATTTGAACAGATACTGCTAAAATTTGGGTTTATTGAATGGACCAGTCATGAACTTTTGAGAGCTTATTTTGTTTCAGACGTCTTGTATGTATATTACTGATTACAATATTAATTCTTATAAATCTCATTTTAAAATTTAAAATGCAATGTACTATTATGCAGCATAGCACTAGAAAGAGAGAAATGGAAAGAGTTGGGGGAGGCCTTTGCCAACAAAAGGCATACAGACAACCCTATTATAATAAATAATTAAGATGTAATATACAAAGATAACAAGTGAAACCATGTAATTGTCTGAAACAAAAGCTATTTTTATTTTATTATTATGCAGCATACAATAAGGAATCAAACACACAATCTCTTCTTTTCATTTTGAAATTTGAAAACAAAATAACCTTGTGGAGTTCTTGTATTTCCATACATTATTAGATAATCCAAATCATTGTGATAAATTGCTCATTTATCTACTTCACTAGACAGTGTATTATTGATTCAACATAATGTCATCTTGCCAATTTACCTTGTAATAAAACATTTAGATTAGACTCCATTTGAATCCACAGACGCCTCCGGGTTACACCCATTAAGGCATTAGAAAAAAGCACAATAGTAATTGTGATCTGATCTGTCAAAATGAAGATACAAAATACTAGTCCTTTTGTAATTCTGAGCAACTAGGGGATAATTTATTTGTTTATTATGTCTTTATATGTGGAAATACCACCAAGCATTCACTTTTTCCTTTAAATTACCCTGTACATGCAGGTCATATTCCAGTTTTCATAATTTTTTATTAGATAAGTACTCATGGTACATATATTTTATAAATAACTAACAAGTACAATAAAATTCATTTTCATCAATTTATCGCTTTATTCGTTCCCATCCATTTTGTGGGGTGTATGATGTATTATTTGACAACTCGGACGTACGAGTTTACATCATTTTCGGCCGCAGCCAGTAGTCATTTGACATTTTAGCGATTTCTTCCCATCATTTTATGGGGTTTATGGCTTTACTAGGACTTTACAACTCGGCCGTACGAGTAACCTACACCATACATCCGGCATCAGCCTAAACCAACTTGTTGGTATTTTCGTTATTTGGGTTTATGGCTTTACTAGGACTTTACAACTCGGCCGTACGAGTAACCTACACCATACATCCGGCATCAGCCTAAACCAACATGTTGGTATTTTCGTTATTTACGACATGAATATACATTCATTTACTGCAATCGTTTGTCTATCACAAGACAAGATTGAATTGAATTGTACTTATTTAGTTAAAATTTCGATACCATTTATTGCCGCTGCAATTGTTGGTAAACATGGCGCCTTATTTATTTCTGCACGCTTATTTGTCACATTTCGTGTTTACTTACAGTTTTCTGATTTACCTCGTCGCCACTTGTGGTGTTTAGATTTACATCCGTTAATCTAACCACTCTTGGATTAATTATATTATAAATAAAACAATTTGTTATTGTTCCACACAGTGCGCTCGAAACACCCTCCGCCATGACAGTCTGACTAGTGTTGCCAACGCATCTGATTGATTTATTTATTTATGAACACCACACTTAGGATGTACCTATTAAACCATTATGATTTAATGTTAGTACCTATTAAAGTTCAGGATTTGACTTGGCTAGTTTTTACGTACCCGCTATATTATGTTTGTCTGTTACTTTTCAAAAAAAGATTACTTTGTTGGTATAAAAACTAGCCAAGACAAATTCTGAACTTTAATTACATCCCAAGCGAACTAGAACTTGCACCGCACAGCCGCTGCGTCGCCAGTTCTCTTCTTTTGAACTTGACTTGACACACTTAGAAACTTACATAACCTTAATTTCAATTATATTTTAGGCCGACAGTCCACTGAGACTCCAATGGCAAAACTTTTTAAATCCACTGTAAAGTAAAATGTACGCGGCACTCTAACATAACACATGTATGTACTATAGGGATGTTTAAATTGCATGGCAGGGTCATATAGCGGGTGAGGCTATCAGCAGCCTGTTCACCGGTCGCCGGCGCCAGGAGGTGGTAGAGGTGCTTCCCCGCAACTATTCCATGGAACAGCCGCCGTCCGGTCCCTGCGCGTACGAGATAGCCACGTTTCTCAACTGCGCGGCGGACCATCAGGACCTGACTGAATGCGCTGCTTTCAATGAGGCGCTCAAACAATGCAAGAAGCGACATGGTTAGCACGACTTGTATCTAACTACATAGTTTATTACGCGGGGCACGATATTTTCACTCTTAATCGATAACGTTTTATTTTAATAAATAATAACTTGTCAATCGCTATAGTCAAATAATACTCGTAGCAATAGTTGAGAATGTTTATGAGACTTGACGAATATAAATATACGTAGTGTTTTTTTTTGCAGGTCTAAACTGAAGCCTAATGACATACTACTGCAGATCCATCTCCTATCTAACATCACATCAGTTTTAATGACTTATACCAAATAAAACCACTTTTACCGCAATAAAAACTATCTTTCATTTAAATCTTTCATTTTAAAGAGTAGATACAGCATATATGTGTATATAAAATCAGAAATGTTCGTTTTATTTGGTTTTATTTAAAGCTATGGAAAGCTAAAGAGACGTGTGGATAGGAATAAAACATAATGTTACAGTGTGTATATAAAACTTAATATTTATTTACACGAAGTACATATAGGTTGTGACATTTTGTTGCATAAATAAAAATATTTTCGCTTCAATTCAAAATAAACTTAATATGTTTCTTTTTGGGGTAACAATAAACTATTCGAGAATATATCGGTTCCAGGATCCTGTTTATATAAATATTAACTTAATATAAACATTATTCGAATCAAACCTCACGTAAAGATCTGCAAGTTTATTATCAGAAATATGTAAAACAAGGATTACGTGAGCTGAGAAACTATTTTATTTACATTATTGTAATTAAATTTATTTCTGTACAAGTTTTGTAATAAGTAAATCAGATATTTTACAATTTGGCACATTGAATACTTCGGAGAGGGGTATAGGCGTGGAGGAAATCGTTCGGCGTCTAATATAATGCCTGATTTATTCTTTGGATTTGACTGTACCCTTTTAGCACAGAGGACTGAATTGATCGACGGTGCCCACTATAAGAAAAAAATAAATGTAAGGGGCGACATCTTACACAGATCAATCTAGCCCCAAACTAAGCAAAGCTTGTACTATGGGTGCTAGGCGACGATATACATACTTATATAGATAATTACATACTTATATACATAGAAAACATGCATGACTCGGGAACAAATATTTGTGTTCACCACACAAATAAATGCGTAAGAGTAACATCGCTATCATATTATAAGCAGCCAGATCGCTCAGAATCTCAGATATATCTGAACACGCCTCTATTGTCAAGTCATTAAGAGGGCATGTTAATATATTTTCAGCGCCTTGCCCGCTCCTGCAGCTTTCAGCATGGTTGTCTAAAGCCGACACTTTTCCCGTCCTCTGTGCCCTTAGCTCGCGGGAGCCGTATGCGCAGGACCCTTCACTCACTACCGAGTACTCTTCAAACAAACCAATATAACTGTGATCACGATCCGTAATATCACAATCCGAAATCGAAGTAGTACTATTTTGCTAGAGGTACAGTAGAAGGGAAGAGAAAAACATGTTGTGCCGACCCCACATAACGTGGGATAAGGGCAGGAAGAAGAAGACTCACAGTAGAAGGGAGTAACAGCTCAGGTTAGGTGTAGGTACTGACCGCTAACAAATACCTAGCGACTAACAATAAACAACATGATTATTACAAAACATTATTAAGCTTCTCTTTTCCTTTTCGACGCCAACGACGGATATATCCGATTTCCAAACAAACCAAAGAGCAACATAAACTTACCTATGCATAAAGTTCAATTTCAGTTTTGACCTTTAAAGGTTAACCTTTTCGACGCCGTCTCAAACACAAAAGATGTCACCCAGACGCCACGTCACCGAAGTGTTAAAACTGAAATTGAACTTTATGCATGTGCATGTAAAGCCTGACCAGAAATATATGATCATTGTCAATAGGGCGCTGTTATTCTCAATGTATAGGGTGACAGTTCAGTATAGTATGAAAAATATAGTTCCAATGAAATTCCGCAACATGGCGCGTGATCATAAATTCCTGGTCAGGCTTTAGGTCTATGTTGTTCTGTGGTCTATGATGTGGTAATCGGTCTTTGGCGTTTACCTTCGGTGCGTATATATCGGTCATTGGCGTCCAAAAGGTTAAGCTTAATTGGACAAGCCCAAAACGGGTCAAAAGTTATTACAAACGTCAGGCACATGTAAAGTGACCTAGCAAATTGTACTGGCACGGAATATGCTCGAAACATTGTTAAACAGATAAAGCTGTAACATTATTGATTCCAGATTTGTAACGTTATACTAACTTGTAAATTTGTAACTACAAAACAAATTTTGAGAGGACGTGAAACAAACAAATAAAACGGCACTAGAATAGACACATTTAACAGTGAAAGATTCGTTCGATTGTCGTACGTTCGCCTTAATCACTAAAATTTAACTAAAGTATACTTTAACGCTTAAGCTAAATCAGTCTAATTCTTAAAGCGACATTAAACATATGTCCAACAATAAAGCTTGAACGAATGCTACAATCACCACACTGGAAATTCATAAGGCCACTAGGTTCAATAGTTTACAATTACAAACAATTCATCAGATTTTTTTAACTTACGTATTCGTAACCCGGAAAAATATAATTACAATTTTACAACGAAATCTAACCTATGTTAATATGGCGGATCGTTATAATTACATGAAATTAAATCACAATGTCGTTTTATGCAGTATCTATTCGATTCGGATTCGAAGTAAGTTTCATTGAAATTGATGAAATGGTTTTTCAGAATCCATAAACTTGGACATTCCATAGGATTGGATAACAGTAATTATAATTTGTAAAATTACAAATCAGTTTTAGGTTTCGTAAGTTAAATGAGAATGCATTTTTGTGTAAATTGCAAGTATTCAATGGGTTATTAGAAGATATTTAATGTTTTCGTGTGCGTATTGCTTATGTAACGCATTATTTCAATATATTATCATCCCCAATCAATTTCATTTAACATTTGAATATAAAACATCTCAAAAATAATGCACCAGCGCATAAATATGATACGATAAACCAATGTAAAATTCGGGCCAACCGGCTTCTAGCTGTCCGAGTATAGAAAAATAATTTAAAGCTTATCACAATCATTCACTCACTGTATCGTATCCCTCCCCTTTACTATATTCTACTTTACGTTAAATCTTAGTTTAGCGCTAAGAACACTCAAAGCATACAGTCAAACATTAACTAATATAACTATCATATGAAGTACAGCTTCTCGGTCGAGCTAAACATAGATTCGAACGTATTCTTGCATAGTTAGCGGGATCGAACTTTACATAGGTTTTTTCTTTGTATACAAAGTCATAAATTTATTTATTTTATCGTATACGCTACAGGAATAGCCGTAAATCTATAAGCATTCACGTATTTACAATAGCACGATTATCTCAAATATGACACAAAATATTTTGTGATACGCGATGTCAAACCGAGATGCGAACTTATCCAGAAAAGCGTCTTCCAGCGACCGCCACTCTATTTTTTTTTCTGTGCGGGCATATCGGTTTGAAATCGACGCGAGTCAATAGAGCGAGACGGACGGACGGGCGATCTCGTCACAAGCGCATCTCCCACAGGATGAGGTGGGCGTCTTTGGGGTTTGGTTCGGCGGCGGGCGAGGGGCGCTCGGCCGCGTCGGCCGTCTGCCGCCAGTCCACGTAGCCGCGCCCGCCCACCACCGTCACCACCGAGCGCCGCGCCGAGCCGCCGCCCATCACGTAGTCCGCCCCGCGGAGACTCCGCCCCGCCGTCTTGTTGGCGGCGCGCTCGCGGTCCGGCAAGCACGTGCCCGACGACCTCTCGGAGGCGCACGAGTCGGGCGTGGACACGGCCGAGGGCGCCAGGCCGGCCGCCCCGGACGCGCCCGAGCTCGTCCGCGACACGCCGCGCAGCGCCATGGACTCCTCGCTGCCCGACGAAGTGCAGAGACTCGACGCCCGGGAGTCTACCGACCAGCTCGACAGGTCGAGACTCCTCGGCCGGCCGGCTCGCATCCGGAGCCGCCTGTCGAGGGTGCTGACGCGGAACGGGATGGCCGCCAGCTCGGGGTCGCTCCGCCGGAGCGCCTCGCCCCCGGACCCGCTGACGTCGCTCTCCCCGGCGCAGTCTTTCACGAACATGAGATCACCGTACAACCCGTACACGTCGCAGGCGTTCAGGTTGGCACATTTGGGAAGAGTTTTGCTGAGGCGGACGTCCCCGGGCTTCTTGCGGCGCACGACGGCCGATTGCACGCGTTGAGGGCGGTACGGGCTCAGCTCCTCCGATATCCGCCTCTCCAGCTTTGGTTTTTCGCCGTCCTCTTTGGACGTCTCCTCTTTGTATTCGTGGAGGACGCTGTTGTCGGAGAGGGTGGCCTGGTAGGCGCGGGCGTTGGATAGATTCCGTCGGACGACGTTGACGTCCACTTCTTTCGTCTCCGGTAGCAACGGAAGCAGGAAACTGACGGGACCGGCGTGTGCGTGGTATGACACTCCGATGTGTCCGCCGATAAGTGGCAACCCTTCGAGCTTGGGCAGAGGCACGGTGACGCTAACGCCGGCGGTCGTACCGACCCAAAGAAGCCCTTGCACAGCGAGCAAAGCGGAGACGTAGGCGGGTTTGCTTCCCTCCCTGGCTCCGATCGTCTTGGCCACATCTGCAGCGATATCAATATTCTGCAGATGCTCGAATGTTTCAGCGTGATAAAGACTCACGTACGTGGAATCCGTGCATGCGGCCCAAAGTCCGACGCCAGAATGCGCTAAGTACCTTACAGATCGGTCGCTGTCACCTTTAAGTTCTAATATGCGCAATATTTCAGCTGTCAGCGCGTTTATAGCGAAGACTCTTCTTCCGCAAGAAGCGTAAATTATCCCATCGACCGGCAGTACGCAGTGCACGGGCTTGTCGCCTAGCTCTATAGCTAGCGGTTCCTGAAGGGCCCACGAGTCGTCATGGTTCCTTCGGTAGACTGACACTCGCCCGTTCGCGAGTCCGACGAACATCGCGTCGCAGTGGTATTTGATCTGCGTGACCGGCGCGATGGTGTTGACCTCGGCCAGCTTCTCCTGTTTCTCGGGCTCGACGCCGGAGAAGACGATGATTTTCTTGTCGTCAGTGCCGAGCCACACTGTGTCGCCGCACAGCGTGGTCACTTGACGGATCCCTTTGGCGTATTCCATTGATGTCACCTGAACAAGTGAAAACAATCGTTTAGGTACATTATACTTACTTGCGAGGTAGTGTTAAAATGGGGCACATTATTGTTGTAAACATGTGATGTAATGTAATGTACAGGAATGGCATAGATACCTTGGTGTCGAGCAGCTGGAGCGTGACGAGCGTCTTGAGCTTGGCGGCGCGGTGCGTGAGCACGGCCACGTGGCTGTCGGGCGCGGAGCCGGCCGCGCACACCCACAGCAGCGAGCACGCCCGGCGCATGGAGGCGCCGCGGGACAGAATGGCGTACCTTGGTGTCGAGCAGCTGGAGCGTGACGAGCGTCTTGAGCTTGGCGGCGCGGTGCGTGAGCACGGCCACGTGGCTGTCGGGCGCGGAGCCGGCCGCGCACACCCACAGCAGCGAGCGCGCCCGCCGCATGGAGGCGCCGCGGGACAGAATGGCGTACCTTGGTGTCGAGCAGCTGGAGCGTGACGAGCGTCTTGAGCTTGGCGGCGCGGTGCGTGAGCACGGCCACGTGGCTGTCGGGCGCGGAGCCGGCCGCGCACACCCACAGCAGCGAGCGCGCCCGCCGCATGGAGGCGCCGCGGGTGGACGACGCCGACGACGACGACGACGTGTAGAAGCAGCCGCAGCGGACCTGGGGAAACAAACGACAATCCCACATTACCAATCACATATTACAATTTTATGAGCAGGTGGGTGCTGTGGAGCAGGCAAACGCCACGCGGGTGAGTTGGCCGCAGCTTACGCTAGTTGTGCTAAGCGAAACTGCATAGCACGCGAGCCGGAAGATATGTTTACTTGGTATTAAAGTCACACTCACCTCTGTGAGATACTTGGAAGAGTGCACTGGTGTGGCGGCCACGAAAAGTGGCATCTTGTGAGCAGGAGGATGCTGTGGTGCCGGTAACCGCCACGCGGGAGAGTTGGCGGAAGCTTGCGCTAGCTGTGCGAGGCGCAGCTCGGTGGCCCAGGCGAGGCGCGCGCCGGGCTCCTGCGCGCGGAACGTGACGGGCTCCTCGCGGCCCCGGATCGTCAGTTGTAAGCAGCACGAGTCCACCCACGCCATTTCGTCGTCTTTTTTCTGAAAACGATGCAAAATGAAATAAAACTATGAAAACGGATTATATCGCGTATATTGAATTTATAATACATCCCGACGTTTCGAACTCTTTACAGCGTTCGTGGTCAACGGGTGACTGAGGAAAAATTACAAAATGCAAAAATACCCACATACTAAAATAATGAACAATCATAGACTACAAACTTTAAGGCTGGTTGTACATGCAAAATCGGTTCATAAGGCTAGTTATACACTATAATTATTTTTCAAGTAAAGATATATATATATACGCGATAAAAATAAACTATGCCGGCTCCAACCCTACACCACGGACCCGAGAAGATTTAATTCCCTCCTAAATTGTATTGTATGGGACCCATATTGGGATACCCTCCTACAATTTAGGAGGGAATTAAATCTTCTCGGGTCCGTGGTGTAGGGTTGGAGCCGGCATAGTTTATTTTTATCGCGTATATATATATATCTTTACTTGAAAAATAATTATAGTGTATAACTAGCCTTATGAACCGATTTTGCATGTACAACCAGCCTTAAAGTTTGTAGTCTATGATTGTTCATTATTTTAGTATGTGGGTATTTTTGCATTTTGTAATTTTTCCTCAGTCACCCGTTGACCACGAACGCTGTAAAGAGTTCGAAACGTCGGGATGTATTATAAATTCAATATACGCGATATAATCCGTTTTCATAGTTTTATTTCATGAGTAACTATCGCGGTAACCGAAGACAATATAACGATGCAAAATTTAAAGATTAACGTTAAATATTGTACCGCTAGCGGTCATTCCATGGGTCTAAACTCCCGATAAAATAAAATAAATTACGGATCTTTAGGTACTACATATGCATAGCAAGACTAAAACTACAGAACTACAGATTCCCCAAAATGTTTACGTCACATATAATAACAACTGACCTGTCCAATAATTAGCTCCAAGCATGTTTTTTTTTTAATTTTTGTAATCATAATTTATATCGTTGAACACCGGAAAAAATAAAAAAATACTTTTGTAAACCTTCACATTATTTTATAAAAAAAATATTTAAAATGTTGAACAATTTTGAGCGGTTGAAACGCTCATAATTTGGCGCGAATTTGACAGAGCGTGATGACGTCACACGTTGGACGGTCCAACTGACGTTTGCTACTAATTACACTTATGTGAACGAATCTTTCGAACGCGTGACGTCACGTGACGTTTTTTGTACTTTTTATTTATTATTTTAAGCAATTAAATGATAATTTAATAACGTAACAAAGAAAGTAATAAACATCCAAATAAAAAATATTTCGTTCAAATATAAACTTCATGCATGAGGCTAATTGTGACATCTTACTGAAAATATTTACACGCAGTCATAGAACTCTTCTTGTCACCGTCTCGTGGTCGTGCATCAACGTCGACACCTCGTTGCAGAGAGAGTCGCCGCGCCGGTAGAAGGAAGAACGGCAGAACAGCCAGTGTTATGATGTATTTGAGTGTAAATGTTGAATGTTACCTGTATACTCTGCTGTATGTTCTGTAACAACGCTCTGAACATTTCCGGCGCGAGCTCGTGGTACGGCGTCTTGAGTGAAGCGGCAAGGTCGGCCATACGTGACACCGTCTCGTAGTCGTGCATTAACGTCGACATCTCGTTGCAGAGAGAGTCGCCGGTAGCCGGCGACGTACTGCTTGAGTTGGAGCGGAGACTGCCGCTTCGATTCATCCCTGGAATTGAAAAGGGTTGTATGGTAGGGAAATAATTGAGAAGAGTAATATGAGCGCAATTTACAAGGCAAAGAAGTCAATGTTTTACGGGGTCATTCAAGCGTTCCTATACTACTTAAGACTTATACGTATTTACATACTTTCCCCATACCAATATGTAAAACTAGGATCTACATAGTTGTTTGAACCCTTTACCAGGCTGACAATTCAAAATGTCAGTCTTACTCATCGAAAATATAACACAGCCATGTTTGAAGTGCCGTATGCGGGAAATATATATCCCTTAGCCTGGTAAAGGGTTAAGGAAGGATACAAATAGTCATATTTTACCATAAAAGTACGTCATCTATCTGCGAAACTGTAAAATTAGACCGGTCACTGAAACATCTGAACTGAAATGAAGATATGCTTTTTTTGTTTGTTTCCCAGGTAGCAAAGCGACGTCCTAATGACGTAATAATGACGTCATTGTGAAGTCATAATGACGTTGCTGACGTCATAATGACGTATAAATGCTACCTGGGTTCGCGTCAACTGCATTGTATATGCGACATCTCTTATTCAGGTCTTACAAGAGTCAACTTTCTATACAGTTAAGACACTGAATCCGTTTCATCCGAAACCTACATTATAATGTACCTGATGGCAACTTTATATACAGAAGTTAAATTCCACAATGAAATGGCAACGCCGTATCGCGCCTGCTACTGTTTGCGACTAGAAGGTTACCGCCAGGTACATAATGAGCCAGCTGGTACCTTGAGCCAGCACCCGGCTGAGCGTGGGCGAGGTGCCGGTGTCGAGCACGTCCACGTCCTGCACGGGGTGCGCCCACTTGAGCCCGAGCCGCTCCGCGTCGTCGCCGCTGTTGCACACGGACACGCACACGACGAGGTCGTTGAGCAGGAGGAGGCGGCGCGGCTTGCATTTTGATAGGGCACCTGATTGGTTGAATTCCTGTAAAAGAAATGATATATGTAACTTGTTGTCACTGCCAGAAATTTGTAAGCCTGTCGATTTTTAGGTTTAGTTTCAGAATTCGTAACACAGTGCCTTATTATCCACAACTTGCCTAAAACACTTATTTAATTTATCACGATTTACGCAACAAGCCAGAGTAGGAGAAAAAATTGTAAGAGCCGTACTGCTTGCTTTTATAGTATTATCAAAGACGCCCAGTCTTCTAAAGAATACATGCCTAGAGGCCGCTGTGGCCTAGAGGTTATAGCAACTGGAGATGCCGGTTCGAATCCGATCTCAGACACAGGAAGGCTTGGTCCATTTTCTTTAGTATATGACATCTATCTCTGATCACGACTTACCAACTGCGTCAAGTCGTCCTGCCGTAGTAGATGTCGCTTGTCAGCGCGGGAGGCGAGCAGCCGCGCGGCTCCGAAGCGCGCCGCGCCGCCCGCTCCGCCTGCACCCGTCACGCCGCCGCGCGTTAACCGCCGTAACGCTGCGCGGAATGCCTGCACAAGTTTATGTCGATTACACACAACAAACATACACATTCAACATTAAAGCAGTCGATTAGTGGACATTATTAACCTTTTCGACGCCGTGTCAAACACAAAAGCTGTCACTCGGACCGCGGACGCCACGTCACCGAAGTGACAAAATTGAAATTGAACTTTATACACATGCACGTATACACATTTGACACAATTGGTTGTATATCAACCACAGCTATGCCCCTGCGTTAGATTTTTTTAGATTTTTTAATTATTGTAAACTTGGAGCATTTAAAAATTTGGATGAAATCTGTTTTTCACTCCTAATTTTTACAATAATCAAAAAATCGAAAAAAGTCAACGTAGTAGCATACGTACGTAGGGGCATAGCTATGGTTAAAATACATCATAGATCAAATTATGTAAAAATGTTTTAGTAATTTCAATATCCAGAGAGGAAAATGGGGACTACGTATGTATGGAGAAGCGGCCGTCCCCTTTCCTGTTAAGGACCAATGCAGTCGAGATAGAACTACTTAATTAACAATTAATAAATTTAAGAAACTATGTAAAGCGTAAACTAAATTTCTAAAGTTTATTATACCACACAAGACTACATGAATGATAAAACAACGAGGGATTAATTGTGATTCGGAATGATTAATTATTTATTAGGTACATTTGATTAATGATGAGGAAATGGATATTCCAATGTATGTAGGTACTTCTTTTGTATGTATGTGTGTATAAACTCTTTATTGTACAAAATACAACTATGGCACATATATAATATATGCCATATTTATAACTGGTATATTGTGTATAGTGTTTTTTTTTGACATTTAGATTTTATTCTAGAAACATTGCAGACTAGTATTTTTTATACAATTTTTTTTACGTTTGACGATCTTTTTGTGAAATTCTTAGTATTAAATTTGATCTGTATAATAATTCAATATTATTCCACCTACGGACAACGCTTGCCATCTATGTGGTGACTCGACCCTTATAGGGGCCGTGGGCGTTAGAGGGTCTGCCATCTTGTGGCCTGAATCGGAAACATAAACATGTACATTGACACTTCACGCCAAAGCAAATGCTGCCATCTACCGTTCTCGTACGTTTTCTTGTGCATAGTACGTTCTGCCATCTTGTGGGCTACATAAACATAAACTTCACATTTACGCCTCGCGGTAAAAATCTGACGGCTCCTGTGCTGCCCCCTACATTTCATGCACGCTCCCTATACTGATAAGAGAATCTGGCAGAGGCCACATACTAAAAATTACCGTCGCAATGTCTCGTCGTCGTATATAATTTGAAACTACATCAAAGAACTAAAAGCTATTAAACTAAACTAAAAGCCTCGGCCACCGATGGCCTTGGTCACTTTTTCTTTAGTGTATGATATCTATTTCAGTTTATAACTTTATATCTAAAAGCTATTTTATTATAAATACCTGGGTCCTTTCCGCTTCCCTTTTCCTTTCATTAAGAGCGTCAGCTAGTGCTTCAAGTCTCGTCAGGGCCCTCTGCAGGGCAACGCGGTCGGCGTGTCCTGGAGGCGTGTGTTTTAATAAATCCTGAAATAGAAAAATAAGGTTATTTCGGAACTCCTCAAATACACATTTTTCTTTTTTGGCCATTAGTTTTCTTTGTTAACGCTATTAAGCATTTGGTAATTATAATTTTAGTTCTCGGTTTATGTAATTGATAATGAAAACCAGAAATTGATCAACTGAACTCCCAGTGAAACATTCGTTTCCTAACTGTGTTTCGGCAAATAGTATTTGCCATAAGATACAATTTAAATTTGTTAAGGTGCTTAAACGTATTCTATACTTGATGTATGTATTCAGTGGCATGTAGGTAATAAGCCATGCGATATATAAATAACATAAATAAACTACGGCCTACCTTGACGATTTAAATGCAATTTTACGAGTAAACTGAAAGTCTGTATTATCGATTTCCATTCGTACGAGTATTGTAAATTGTATAACTGTTGCAAAAAATGAGTTGCTCAATTTGCAAAATGACTTAATTAACAATACTCATACAAAACATCCTGCCTTAGAGGATTACTTTGCGCAAAGCCGACAGATTTCTCAGATAAGTCCTGTATTGGCAAATAAGTTAAATACTTTACAGATTCAATGTGGTTCAAAAGTGTGATTTGTTAATTTTATCGCTTCCAATAAAAGCGATTACAATTGCAAATTTGCTTAAATAATCAGCGCTTTAAAAGGACTTGACGTCTTAATTTGTAATTACCACACTGACACGAATGTAAAGAGGTGATTATAGGGCATACCTTTCATGCCGTCGGTATGGTATGACACAGATTCTTTTTTTGTGCTTTTACTTACAAGCCATTATCGAAAACAATTTAATAAAGCGGTGTTGCAGTACATTATGAGTTATGTTTTAGCCTATATTATATGTACTATACATTATTTACACAATACCATATATTACATAATATCATATATAGTCATCATCGCATCACAGTTTACAGTAGCAAATATAAATCATATCACCACAATTATTAATAAAAAAACATGTCAAATTGTAGGTACAGTATTAATACATATTGTTCGCTGATGATACGTCGGTAATAATTAGAGCCAACCCAAGTGAATCACTTGAGGATAAGATTAACTCTACTCTGACGAAATTGCACCAATGGCTGTCTAAAAATAATCTAAAGATAAACTTCACGAAGACCAAAGTTGTTCAATTTAAAACGCAGAAGTCTAATTATGCTCCACTCAACACTGAATTTATGCAAGAAAAGATAGAAGAAGTCGATATCACAACGTTTCTCGGAATACGGCTAGAAAACGTGTTAACTTATAAATCACATGTAAAATACGTCTGTGACAAGCTACACCGGTTTGTTTATGCATTAAAGCGCTTAAAACAGATTGTTTCACGTAAAGCAGCTATCACCGCATATTATGGCTACGTCTACTCGAGCCTTACCTATGGATTAATAATCTGGGGAAACTCGACCAAAGTCTATGATGCTTTTAAAGCTCAAAAGAAATGCATCCGTGCCATTTGTGGCAGTGGACACAGAGAAAGCTGTAGGCACCACTTTAAAACATTACGCATTCTGCCCTTAGCTTGCATATACATCAGGGAAGTATGTATCTTCGTTAAACAAAATACCTAACTATTTAAATTACAATCTCAGGTCTCAAATCGTCCCAACAGATATAAATTTAAACTTGCAACACCATTTTACCGCCTAGTATGTAACCAAAAACATGTATATTATATGTGCATCAAATTTTATAACAAACTGCCATCTGAATTCAAAGAAGACTGCCTCAATATCTTTAAGAAAAAAGTGACAAAATGGCTTCAACAAAATTGTTTCTACAGCCTTAACGAATATTTCGATTTTGATTATAATGCAAATTAATTATTGAATGAATATTTCTATTATTATATGTGATTCTAAATTTGACATTCTACTAATTGAATTATATAATGTTACTTTATTTAACAATACTAGTCTTTATGGAATTCTGATAATTGACATATGTGTAATAATATTATCTCCTTAGGCACTTAAAAATATATGTCATTTGGCTAAGTTTAGTCTAAGCCTTCTTTGCATGCTTTGTTAAGCAGAATGTATTGGACATCTTTATATTGTAAGAACTTGTTTTGTGTACTACATTCTTGCAAATGAATAAATGATTTAATGATTTAATTTAAGCAAAAGCATCTTCATTTCATGCAGAGATGATGTTAAACCTTATAGCGCGTGTCAATAGTATATATTAAGCACTTAAAGCTTCACAAATAGTACGTGCTGCTATAGGATATCTCATTTGTTATTTTGTATTTGGCCATATAAGCCGAAAGCCATATAAAGTTTTATACTTTAGGTTATTGAGTTTATTCTATACCTTCGTTAGGCAAACGTGTTCTATCTTCGAGCTGGCCATGGGCGTGACCAAACTCAAGCGTGCGAAAGGATTTTATGGTTATGGCGATTTTTTTTTTATAAAAACTACGAGTATGGATGGATATTGAGAATAAAAAGAACGGAATGGTATAACAGAGCGGCGGAATGTGGCTAAAACAATTCTTAAATATAGAGGGCCTCTTGGATAATATATCTGATCTCATTTTATTAACTATGTGATTGCGCTTAATCAATCACCAGAAGCCTTTTGATCAATGTTGCTATAAAAAAAAGGTGCTCCACGTTGCACGCGGACCCTCGTGTTTGAGCGGGACATCGCTATTCGCTCGCTAACACATCGGAGAGGCGTGCGGATCCACATGAGCGTGGGAATCGCGTTAGGTATACTTTGGCCCAGGATTGTCTGTCTTTGTCTTTGGCTAGTACTAGCACCCAAAAGAAAGGGATGAGTATAATTTTCCTGGTTCTTACTGACACGTTGTGTTTACCACAGTATAGCTTTCTGTAGGAACATGATGAACTGCGAGAACCGTGCACCGGCTTGACCATGAGCCCGAAGAACGAAAGCCGGTCGTGCGCGCTGATCTGCTGGACCTTCAAGTCCGCCAGCGCGCTCTTGCGCCTCGACTCCATCTTGGCCACGGAGAAGTTGTTGATGAAGTTGGAGTACACGTTCAGGCTTTGGAAAGCACGTTTACGAAGATCAGCTAGGCAGGCATCTACCGACAATAACGCTGCTAGAGCGCGACAGCCCCAGTCACACGGATGCCAGGTTTTCTGTTCTTTACGGATTACGGTGTGACGGTGTCGTCAGAGATCCATGATAAAGAGCGACATGTTATAAGCGGTGCAGAGGCTTACGAACTTGCCACTTAATGCTGGGCTGATTTGTGTAAAACAACAGATGTGCTACCTACCTGTAGAAACATGATGAACTGCGGGAACCTCTGCACCGGCTTAACCATGAGCCCGAAGAACGAGAGCCGGTCGTGCGCGCTGATCTGCTTGACCTTGAAGAAGTCGGCCAGCGCGCTCTTGCGCTTCGACTCCATCTTGGCCAGCTCCATGGCCACGGAGAAGTTGTTTATGAAGTCGGAGTACACGTCCAGCACCACGGCTTTGGAAAACGCGTTTAGGAAGACCTCGCCTGGAACAATAATCATTTTTATTTTAAACTATGCGCGAGTAGCGCGCGGTTGTTTTATGCAATAAACGCATGCGTCAACGGAATGAAGGAAAAATTACAATGCGCTTACTTAACTCACACGTTATATCTAAAATTAAATCATCTTTACATTTAACCATTTAACCGAAATAAGTCGGTTCGGATACTTCGGATTCTACCTTCATACAAGAGTGGTAACGGAAGTGCGTAACTTTTCGACTATATTTTGTTATGATGTGATGACTTATTACTCTTATTAGTACGTGCTAAACTAAAATTCGGGACCGGTGCTTTTAAGTCTTAAACGAAAAATTTAAAATGTTGGGGGCTTACTTACGCAAAATATGCAGACGAGTGTCCGTGTTTTTTTTATTCCGTTTTCCCGAGAAAATAAACAAAGTAGGTACCTGCATAACAATGTTATATTTTAACAATCATTCCGACCGAATCAACCGTGTACCTATTATTCTCGGTGCGTATGTTCTCCATTCATGGCTAAAGTATTTTTTAATCATGTCAGTAAGCTCATTTAAGTAGATATTAATCCGCAATTATTCGCTACGCAGGTGCTAAACCGATTGCCAAATGGGTGGTCACCAGTTTTAATCTTACGTTTAATGTCAGCAAGGTTTTTGACACTTGAGCCGAGTGACGGTAATCCAAGGTCTTGAGCACGACCTTGTACAATCAGCCACTAATCTTTACACAAACTCTCGCAATATTGTGTTAAGTGAAACATAAATATTATTTTTGTGAGCTTCGTTGGTAGGATACAAATACACTTAACATTTTCAAAGACGTGTGTTATATTATCATCTTAAGGAACATATAAACAAAATTAAAATTAGTAATAAAATCAACAAGGAAGTTCGAAAATGATTTATAGTAAACAGAAGAACGAGCAGAAGCAGATAGTAGCGAAATGGCTATCGTATCGTATTAAGACGAAAGTAAAGACCCGCGCGAAATCGCTTTTTCATACAAACGTAGTCCTCATTTTCCTCTCTGGATGTTAACATTATTGAAAATATTTTGACACAATTCGTTGTATATCAACCACGGCTATGCCCCTACGTCTGATTTTTTTCGAATTTTTATTTAATATAAAAGTTAAGAGCATTTACAAATTTGTATTAAATCTTTTTTTCGCTCCTAGTTTTTACCAAAATCAAAAAAAGTCAAACGTAGGGTTAATTTACATCCAATTATGTAAAAAAAATCCATAACGTCCAGAGAGGAAAATGGAGACTACGTTTGTATGGAGAAACGGCCGTACCCTTTCCTCTTAAGGAATACATACAAAATACGTAGGATTCAAATACTTGGTAAGTACCATCGACGTTGTCGTCGACTCTTTAACGGGCCAATTGACGGCTGAACTAAAAAACCGGCCAAGTGCGAGTCGGACTCGCGCACGAAGGGTTCCGTACCATTACGGAAAAAAAACAGCAAAAAAATCACGTTCGTTGTATGGGAGCCCCATTTAAATATTTATATTATTCTGTTTTTAGTATTGGTTGTTATAGCGGCAACAGAAATACATCATCTGTGAAAATTTCAACTGTCTAGCGATAGCTACCGTGATAACGGTTCATGAGATACAGCCTGGTGACAGACAGACAGACAGACAGACGGACAGACGGACGGACAGACGGACAGCGGAGTCTTAGTAATAGGGTCCCGTTTTTACCCTTTGGGTACGGAACCCTAAAAAGTAGTCTGCTACAAACCAAACCGTGTCCTCTTAGCTTAAGGAATGTAACTACTTACTGTAAATTACATAAGATATTTCGAACTAACTCGTCTCAGCAAACAACTACCGGTGGTCCGACTTAATATTATTATTAATACTACGTCGCTTGCAAATAAGCCTAGTGTTTCTCTCTCGTATATACATTAGCCACCGTTTTCACACTTTGCGACACACAACGAGTAGAACATTTACAGGTGTAGTAGCATGCCAATAGTTTAGTTTGGAATATGGATATTAGATATAGTAAACCACTGTCTGTGAGTCTTAAGTCTATGAGGACGTGCCCAACTGGTAAGATTTTGGTCTTCAATTGACGTACAGATCATGTGACCGTGGTCAGTGGTGTTACGCCTCTCTAAAGATCGCAGGTCTTAACATACCTATTTTTTCATCGCGGTCCCACGTCCGCGCGCAGTCCGCGAGTGCTGTACGGAAGTGCAGGTGGCATTGCAGTATGTCGGGCAGCCGGTGGAATAGCGTCTGGATTTTCGACGCGTTTAATATTGCAGGGCTACTTTCTTCTAGGGGCTTCTTGTAGTCCTGGGAACAAAATAGGATATCTAAACAACATTAACTTCGGCAAAAATGTTAATATCTCAAAAGGAGTAAATTAGAGCTTGTAAGCCTTTCTGTTTGTGTACATTTTCGAGTCATAAGTCATCAACAGATGCTGTAGTGTTTTAACGACTGTCATTTATCTACGTAACAGCGGATAAACGGAAATAGTTTGAGAGCCAGACATGGATAGTGACAGGAGCAATTTTTTAAACCCGGAAATAAAAGTCCAGCTGAGGTCGTATAATTAAGATGTACTTGTCAGGCCAGCCAACCCACGAGAGTTGGTTTAGAAGTTAGTCTTTATTCAGCTCTTTATTTAGGTATTTTGTTCTAGCATCTTAAATTTTATTTACATTATCCGTAAAAAAAAATACGTTATGCTGTCGCAAAAAAACATAGAGCTTATTAGTTAATCTTGTCTAACTAGTAAGGCAACATAAAACCAGACTGGTAATATGCAAACGTAAGTTGTTAGTGTTACCTTGTACTTAGTCGCGTGACGTGATTGACACATTTAAAAAAACGTCTCGGATCACAGAACGTCATTTCTCGAAATACACCTCATTATGAGTGAGGCTGTCGAGTGCAAATACTTGATCGATGCCTTGAGTTTGTGTAAACCAAAAATACATCTTCAAACGCTGATATAAAGTTTAATTTGTTATAAACGTAATCACGTATACAATACACCACAGAGCTTCAGAACGATTCCACTATCAAACTGCCAATAAATTTCGAGGTCTGGTATCTAGCTCGCAATTTAAAAGTTTTATTGCAGTTTCGGAGGCCTAGCGTTAACTCAGAACTTGGATCAATACTCTAGTTTCACTCTGCTGCCAAAGTGCTTCAATGTAAAATTCAGCAGGTTGCTTGCTTCGATGTTAAATCCGTTGATGTATACTAACTAACAATCTATTATTACATTGGAAATTATTACAAGAGCTTACGCGATTGGAATTAACCAAGTCGTTACATTTATTTTTACATGAGGTACAGATTGGAATTACATTAAAACAATATTTGTCACATGTTACATTTTTGCTATATCACCGACAACGAAAGAAGTCACATAATGCGTGCACACATAGTGTGTTCTACAGTTTATACTTATAATCTATAACATAAATATGTCTTGAACGATATAACTAACAATCGTCGAGATATCGTTCAAATTGGGTAAGTTAATAAAATATACCGCCGCCTGTATGCTAATAACTTCTTATTTATGCTAATACTAAATTGATTATAATATAATTTAGTATAATATTACATACAAACGTTTAACACCTGGCCTTGTAATAATGTCTTTTTAGCCATATGCAAAATTGTCAGGTGACGATATTAAATATAACGTGTCATAATGAATGCATGTAAAGCTATAATGCTATACCACCAAGGATACACCTGCTTTATACAACTATAAAACAGTCGTAAATCTTAAAGATATGGGATTGCGACCTCGCTTTTACTATTGAAATCGTTGTTTTGTAAGAAATATTCTTTTCTCTGACATTTGTGTGGTACAGTCACCAGCGATAGCATCGGATAGAACAATGCGCCAAAAGTAATTGCAACAATGTAATAGATCTACAAATATATTTGTAAAGCTATTAGACGGTAATTTTTTTTTGCTCGTGGTCTCATCTGATAATACTATTGCTTATTTTCCGCAAATATTTTTTTCATTACTGCTAAGCAAAAGGCCTGATTTGCTTTCTTCCAGGTATCGTTTAGTTTTCTTTCATATTAAGTGATGAATGTCATTATTAAAACTAGATTATTGGGTTTAGAAAAGCTCGCGAATAATTTTGCACAAGTACGATCCAATTTTCGCGACATTAAAATGCATGAATTGCAAATACCCATGTACTTAATATTACTTAGTTGCGTAAGCACAAACAGATAAGCATTATAAATTTATTAGATAATATAGGTATTGAAGAAAGCGGTTTATAATCGGTTATGCAGCGACGAATCATAAATACAGTGTTACAAAGGCGGCTAATCTTTTTCTGAACGCTCGCAGACGCCGTGGGCAGTTTGTATTTATGGATGCAAACAATAAATGGTGTTCACAGTTGCAATAGTTAATGTCACATTAAAATGGCGGCGCGCGTTTAAAACAGTGACCTCGCGTTTGCAAATACTGCCTATTCAAACCTGCCCCACTTCCTAATATGCAAATCTCTATAACATGTGAATTGTGGGCGAAACAATAACAAAAGTGGGCCAGACAGGTTTCCGAATTTGCATATGTTGAGATTTTTGACAACTAATAAGCTACGGCTGTTGGTCTTAAGGATAATGAAAATTCATAAGGTGCATGCTAGAACAAAGAAAGGAAATTTTAAAAAACTTATTTTAACTAGTGTTGAAAAAATGTATGTTGACATGAAAACCTAGCTCAAAAACAATAGGTCGTTTTTAGAACCGGTCAAACTTTAGTTAAAAAGGGGTGAAAACAAGTAATTACTAGTTTCATAATGAAATAAAAAGAAGAAATGCTTAAAGAGAATGTCATGAGTTAAAATATTTCTCTTTCACCCCATAAGTATCGCAACGGTCTTTTAAACAACTGGCATATTGCGTAATTCAAAGAGAAATTCAGTAGCTGTTTTCAATCAACTTTTATAGGATGAAGAAAGACAGCAAGTTACTTCCCGAGCGACTAATCTCGTTACCTAAAGTAGCTGCAAGTCATAGTTTTGCAACTGTCAGCTTACGATTTAATTAACCGCCATGTCATGTCACACCTCCGTACTGAGCGAAAATAAAAGTCGCGAGGTGTCCGATTGCGTAATAACCTATACGAGTTATGCGAACAAACAATTATGATATCATTTTAACATACTTCCTTCCCGATCACGAATTTCTCCGGAGTCATGAGAAATGTCAGCGTGTGTTATTCAGACGTTGGCATCGAAGATGTGTATCTAGAAACCAGTTTACGAACAGTGGCTTGTGTTAGCCGGTTGACGGTCCGACGGTGTTGCGTAAAACAAATATTTGAAACGGTCGTGTAAGGCTAATTACAGATCATTTGTGCGAGATAAATATTGCGAACTTAATTGTTTAACCTCCGTATTCGTTACATGTGGGTATAAATATTCGCAATATGTTTTAAGAAATCGACTTTGCCATGGAGTAGCGTTAGATGTAATGAAATTTTTGTCTATTAAGAAATACCTAATTGAAATTTGCACGAGTAAGAATTGCACAATCGTAAATGTCATAGTATACCTACTTACACATACTTAGTGGTCACAAAAACGAATAAACATTACTAGAATGTAAGGCGGGGTCGTTTTGAGTGCTCACGACAACGTCTATGCATATGCACATTTAAATAATGTTATAACATATACTGTCAAATATATTTGAGAACACGCTAGGTATATTCATTTTGTATTGGAAATGGGGCGCTTGGCACTGAAAGTGTTAAACAAATTGTGTTCCTATAAAATTTGCGACTTTAAAAAGTTACAGATGTTTTTAAAATGACTTTAAATAAAATTGTCTTCGGTTACCGCGATAGTTACTCATGAAATAAAACTATGAAAACGGATTATATCGCGTATATTGAATTTATAATTCATCCCGACGTTTCGAACTCTATCTATATTATTATTATATTATAATCCGTTTTCATAGTTTTATTTCATGACTTTAAATAAACTTAAAAATACACCTAAAAAGTTGGCTTGCCGAATGTTATGTAATGTAATGTAACCACATGAAACCACAGAGCGGTAAAAGTCTTTAAGTTTAAACATCGCCTTTGGCGTAGAGCCAAGGGTTGGTCCGTGTAATCAGATTTGATAACAAACCAGCGCATATTAAGCTGTCATTCCTCAAGCCAAATACTTTTAGTTTATGATATGATATGTTAGGGAATGAAATGTGTTCCCGTTGTCTATATTCCCTGGCAACTTCATATAGATCTTCAAGATTATTGCTGAACGAGTGAACTAGACTATTGTCATTGTGACAAGGTAGTCATATGAGATTCCTAGCGGCTTTCTTATTAATTGTCACTGGTCAATGGAGACCACCTTCTATGAAAAATGCTTATTTTGAAAATGATCCAATAAGTTTTAAACTGCTATCAAACAAACGCGTCTAGAAAAGATAAAAACAAATTGCACTGGTTTTTATTTACTGGTAGATTCACTGAGTAACAAATTCGAAGTTTGAAAGGAAAAAATTCGAAATATGCCACTCTACCAAGCTATAAATAAGATGACAACTGCGGTTAGCCCTTTACCAGGCTGGCAGTTCAAAAATGTCACTCGGATGTCCTAACTCACTGAATATAGAACACAAGTTTGAAGTGCCGTATGTGGTAAATATATCTCCCTCAGCCTGGTAAAGGGTTAGGCATACAATTCACTTAATTAATTTATCAACAATTGGGAGTCGGGACTAGCTTAGAACATGGCTTACCAAGTTGTACATGATGGACATTTCGAACATCAAGAGTTTGCAACGATATAGCCGTTTAGATTGAACAATCGCATTGTATAAGCATCCTTTCTGCTTGATAAGAAAAAGGCATCATCTGCTTAGCAAACCGCTGTCGAGCCGATTAGCGAATACGACGGTCAGCCCATAAAAGCGTAGTATAGAACTGTGACTACGTGGATGATATTGATATTTTACGACCGGTGACTGCATACCTACTGCATTGTGTGTGTGTGGCGTCAGCAGTATAAAACTTACGTTGACGAGCCGCTGCAGCGTCGCGACGTACGAATTCTCGCTGTGTATGACGGCGGCGATGACGTGCCGCCGGCGCAGCTGCACGGCCGTCAGCGCGTCCGGCGGCGGCGCGAGCGAGGGTGGCGCCACACGCCCGCCGCGCACCTCACCGCCGCATGAGAAGAGATCCTCTTCAAGCTGAAAAAAAAAAGTTGTTGTTATGATTACTGTAGAGTATATGCTTGTTCAGCAGGCTTAGCATAGGAGCGCCGCGACAGTATCTCGCCCGCGAGATTTGACTACCCGTCCCTCTACAATTAATAATTATACATATGTAGTTAGAAGAAACCGGCTAACATAGGTATCTCACGGGCTGATACTGTCGCGGCGCTCCTGTGCTAAGCCAGCAGGTTGTGGTTGTGGTAAAGCTATTCCTTCGGGTGACAAACACCAATTCCAACAACTCTTATGTATGCCACTTGAAGGGTTAAACGCTTTTGTGTTGAGGTAATGAGGTATTTGACACGTTATGGTGACATGGGATCAGAATTTTTACTGCAATGCAAGTATCTGAATAGAGTTGTGACAAAGGCGTAGAGGTTATTGTTGCTGGCGGTTTGCGGTTGCAGTTACGCTGTCATGCTGATTTATATACACCTACCTGCTTTGTAAATATGTATATACTTACTTTTACTTAATACATAAAGTTAGCACATATAAGGGTTTCTTTATATCAGAGCATAAGTATGTTTCTTACTGGAAGACGGATAATTCGTGACCACAGTTGAGAATTATTAATAAATAATTACTCTTCGTAACTCATCACCATCTGAGATGTAGAACCTAACGTGGGATACCGACTGCGGCGTGTCGCCCTGGGCTATTCTTAGTAAATGCGTTTTGGTTCCTTTTTAATAGTCATTTTAACTCGCTATTATCAAGAATATAATTATAAGCGTGGGTATAGGTGTTTAAAATGATTATTAAATAAGCAAGCACGCAAGCGAATAAACATAAACAGCGAACTTCCATGACCATAAAGAGACAACTCATGCAACTTAATGAAGTGTCGGTTAAGTGAATATTACGGTATCAGCGCTTAAGTCATGCGACTAAGGCTTAGGTCACCGCTGCACACACAATAGCTGCATAATTGCATCAATTACTGCGCTATGCAACATGCAACTAAGATACCATCCGCATGTGCACTGTGTTTGCTAAACAAACGTGTTAAGCTGTTTTTCCACCAGAGATGCGCGGTAGCTATACGATACGATACGTGAGATAAAGGATAACCCATAAAACTGTTTCTCTAAAGGTAAAGGGGCCCACTGATTACCAGTCCGCCGGATGATATCGGCCTGTCAGTTGTTCGGAACTGTCAAATTTATGTTCTAAGTGATTGGTGGAGTCCTAGCGTAGCCCAACACATCTCTCGTGGAAATAAAAGATTAGCCAGTTGCGTAGAAACCACACCAGGCAATATCTTATCCGTCACGTGAACTAAACCAGACAGAGAAGCGACAGGAAAACACATTTGCACGTAAACGTCAAAAGTAACATCCTCCACCACACTCACGTCATACTCGGCCATGCAATACTCGGCCTTATCACTACGAAGCTTCACACAGAACATGGTTAGATCGGCGAGAAACCGAGCAGGGCACACGATTTAAAATTTACTTTTGACATTTACGAATAGCACGTTATTCACGTAATGACACTTAGAGCAAACTGAGATATTACAATCGTATACATGGATCTCCGTTGAGGCACTGTACACCCGCACATGATTGTATCACCGTGTTTTTCTTATTATTTGTTCATAGCAAACTAGGATCGACATGACCGGCCGTGCGACTGGTTCGTTACTGCGCTCGTTGAAAGAATGCCCAATGACCGCGTGAATCATTCTATAATATAAATGTGAATCATGTACATATATCCTTCCTCGTATTAATTTGATATACATGTAGTAATGTTATGGTCTGTGACAAATGAGCAGAGTCCTTTAATTCCAGAAATTGTCGGTGCGGTGCGAGTCAATGGCCTGTTTGCGGTGTGTTGGTGCGTTGTGTTCTTTGCTTGAATGTGCAGTATAATAATTGGATGGAGACCTAGTTCATTAGTATCCCTAGCCTAGAATTATGAATGGGGACGTTAGGCTAACAAGGCTCGTTTGTGAATGGGTTTATTTTATTCATCATGACGTATGACGTAAGTCCTGCGAGTGATAGATGGAGTAACCTACTATTTATTTAGTGAATTATGATGACTTATGAGTTACATTTAAACTATGATGTACTTACTTGTAGTTAACTTAATAAAATATTGCAAAGGGGCTTTCCAAGGGGCAATTCGTGTATTGTATTAACCCATAAAGCATACACCGCTGACACCAAATACCAATAAGATTAAAATGTTTTCATCCATATTGGGAAAAAAATGCATGATTTACCTATGCCGTGTCATTAAGAAATGAAAACTTCACATTACGTGTGACCTATGTATATTAAGGAACAACAGCTGGCCACTTTACAAAAAACAGGAACTTTGACAAACGTCAAAATTTCCACGATTTGTTACCTAAAATGACCAACATCCCACCGCAATGGGCATCACTTCAAACCAACGGAATAACAGTTCAGAAGTTCCGTTAAGAAAAATAAAAATATTGTGGCTTTTGGTGACTAACATGCGGCAGTGCTGTTCTACTTTAAATTTTAAATCCACTGTCATCAATGTCATCATGTTTAAACTTGAATTGCATTAAATAGTAATTATAATTAAATATTTTTTTAATTTCATGAACAGTAAGTGCGTCAATGGTTATTCATATTGCGGTTACAACAAAAGTCCTCATTACAAAAATTGGAACAAAATATGTAGGTAATTTCGGAAGAAGATTCTCGTTAATTCCTTCCGTTGTGTTACGTGTCATGTGTCAGCGTGCCTGGACGTAAACAAACAATCTTAATAACAATAACAACATTGCACGTCGGTGACTCTGTAATCTGTATTACGGTCGCGGTGAAAGCAAATAATGAAGGATTTGAGACATGTGATTGAAAGCTTGTGTTATAAGTGTTATAACTTATAATGGCGTTATGCATAAACGCGTTACTGGCCTGAATTAGCTATGAATCGTTTGTCTTTATCTGTCGTTTTGATTTTTGTATTTGTAAGAAAGGGATAAAACATAATTTAACTAAATCAGGCCCGTAAAGGTGCGGAACATACAAGCCAACAATTGGTTTTTGATCACCTGCTCGTAGAACCAGATAGTTATTATAATTAATATTATCTAAGGTACTTATCGATATAAAAAACTATTAAGTCTAATAAACAACGGAATAAATAATAATTTAAGGCCCATATTTGTAAGCCCAAGCCATGACTAACACCTGACCGCACCGTTTCTTCAATTCCGTTGAATACTGAATCACCGCGCCAAATCGTATTGCCCATTCCTTTGAAGTTTGAACTTCGCTAAAGCAGTGGAAATTTACCTGTTTATTTTCACTGCTACTATCCCTCGGGTGATTAATTTGCTTTTAAGAGTATATTTTTGACCGAATTCGCAGATTTAGGAAAAAAAAATAACAAAAACATCAGTTTTATTTCTAGAGATTTGTTGATTCGCTAACAAAACGCGCAAAAAGTTAATATTTTGGCAATCATGGCCTCCAACCAATCCAATGATGTCACAATATGAGAAACGCGTTGATAAGTTAGCAGTGTGGCAAACTTAAATATCAGTCTTAATTTTTTCAACCTTTTGTTTTTGCAAATTTTACAGTTAAGGACCAGTTCTTTTTGAGTAAAATAAAATAACTGAGTTTTTGCCGAGGACTAACGAGTACTTAATCGGAGACATGAACATTATGTGAATACTTGAATAGGGGGAGACTGCTAAATTTCTTACGGCTTAAATGCGATATTTCTATTTAGAATGTTTTTACAATAGTATCGTAGCCGGCAATCCTAAATTGTAATTTCTTTAGTTTGCAAGTACCTACGAGTAGTTATGTAGCCTTGCCATGCCATGCATTTAGAAATAAGTAATATGTCGTCGCCTGTGGAAGACGGAAAATACCCCAGCAGGCCCATGCAGTATAAACGAGTCCTGACGATGTTGCAGCAGCGCGTTATACGCCCCCCACAACTGAAGGTTTACAATATAGGTTGTGTTTGTTTAGTTACCTCTGGCAGATTCGGCATCTTGTCGCTCTCATGTGTGTGCATGTCATACTGGTGTGTCGAGCCTCTCCTGACGCTGAACCAGCGTGCCAGGCGCCCCCCGCCCTCGTCTTCGGGCGGCGGCGCGGGGGGCGCGGGCGTGGCGCCGCCGCTGCGCCAGCGCTCGCATAGCTCGCGGGCCCGGCTGAGGGTGTTGCGTAGTTGACCGCTGCTCCTGTAGGCAAAATTGCTATTTTAATTTAATGACCTATACATTTATTATGCTCCTAATCTGTGTTAGGCAAACATGCTAGAGGTAGGCTTATAAATGTAGTCTATCAGATCTGTCCTATAAAATAAAGCCTAACATGGATTGCATTTACACGATTATGATCATTGGACTCTTTGATTTGAAAATTTTTATACGACCCGTTTTGATTTAACGTTACTACTGTTACTAGACAAAGCGAGATATGTACGTGATAGTAAACAAACTCGTGTGAATGTACATATATTAGGTACCTAAAGGTATGTCATTTTTATTTTATTAAACTTGTCATTTAGCTAAACAACAAACTTTTATCTTCAAATTATCCTATCCAGTTTCATGTTTATGAAAAAGAAACATCAATAAGCAATCAAGATATGTTTAACGGCCATTACATTTACATTTATTGGCGTTTAATTAATAGGATCTAAGCAATTAAATATACACGGAAGTCATTTAATTATACGGGAGGAAACGTTATACGCCACAATAATCGGTGAAACTACGAATAGAAACTGCAGATGGATCAGTGACTCGGCGTTGTTCGTGGTAATAGTATTAGTCGCTCGGAGACCCTGATCCCTATTAAGGTTTAATGCCTTTCGCATTTCTTAATGCTTGCTACACACAGACCGGTATAGTAATCGGTGAAGTGCTTAGTAGTATACAGGATGAAATACGAAAGAAAATTAGTTCCGATATGAACAAATAAAAAAATACTGAGTACCGCCAGTAAGTTTCCAAAATAGCGAAATTTCCACTTGAAAAAATTTCGGAACTTTTTCTTGGGCGCAATTTTTTTTCTATGGGGCAGGTCGTCGTCGGCCAACCCTCCATACAAAGGTCAAAAATTGTTCGTGCAAAAAAAAATTTCTTCTACCTATGTATTTCCTAATCTGAACACGCTATACTGAATACGCCCTTAAACAGATATATTGTTACGCCCTGCATACGAGAACATCTTCCATTTCATCCTGTGTAATACTGGTTGCCGATGTGCTACCTGTTTAGTAGATACAGGAACCGTGCAAGTTTTTTTATAGGCACAGACACAATAACCTACGCTCTCGCAAATGCCAGATTGCGCAGAAATGCGAATGCGTGCGATGAGAATGCGTCAGAACGAAAATGATAATTCAATAACACATTATCCTAGCTCTGTTTTGAAACTCAACTGAGCTAATGTTTGGCATTGTACCAAATGTATCAATATCCTCGTTTACTGTTTACTCAGCCCGTAAATTGCATGCTAGGTCCGTACCTAGTTAGTAGGTACCAAAAAGACATACGCAACTCCGTATAAAATGAATAGTCTCAGGAAAAACGTGTATCGGAAATCAAGAAAACGTCATTCTCGAATAGATGGCGCCACACCTTTGGCCTATACTCGGCTAGATGGCGCTGACGACACCGTTTGATATTTAACAATTTTAACACATATCAGTGAAAGAACATGGGTTAAAGTCATATGGCGTTCTATAAAAAAAAAAACATTTATCCATATATATATATATAATTTTTTTGATATTTTTATACATTTTCATTTTCAGTTTTAATCGTGTGTCGATAGACGGCAGTAAATTTACGGTGACTACAAAATTTACTATGACATTATCCTCCCTCTATACTATCTAATATTCTCTTTGGTAGGTACTAATCTCCATGTAAGAAATATAAGACTGGGCGTCAATTCGTGTTAATTATTAACTGTCATTGAAATCTTTACTCATGAATTGATAGGTTATCACATAATGTGATATATGGCCCGACATTGTCAGGCCGAGAGCGGAAACAGAAGCTCGTAACCATGTTCACTATAACGATTAAGTACCTACTTATTTATAATATAACATTAACTTTAGCATCATTTGAGAGTTTACCGGTGACATTCCTACATATTTCAATATGGTCAGCGTTTCACGATCTGGCATTATAAGTCAAATAGTCACCTGGTATGTATTTAAATATCGTAAAGCATTGCATTAATGGCAGATGAGATCTGCGGTGTCATTGTTGAAGCCAAGCAATCGACTCTCGAACAATCGGTCAATAATAATAAAATGACAATAGAGCAATTAGTTTCGACAAATACCTATAGGTACTAAACAACGACTCCTACCGGAGCTGTGACAAACTGACAAAGTAGATGCTGCGTATAATAACAAAGATATAGCATTATGTTTAATGTATTACGGTATAAAGGTTGTTATGAGTCTGGAAAAAGTACATAAAACTATGAACTGAACATAAAAATACCTTGACGACGAAATTTCCTGCATTAAATGTCATTTAAAATATCTAAATGCCTTAAGTAAAATTCGTGATCAGTTTTAAGGATTTGTTACCTGGGGCCCGTTTCTTAAACGCTTGTAACTTGTAATACAAGCGGATGTCACATTTTGACAGCTTTTGTAAGAAAGGGACTTCTACTTGTATTACATGCTACAAGCTTTTGAGAAACGGGCCCCAGGACTAGTCTTTTCAATCTGCGTACGTAAGTATTAGTCTACAATAGAAACCGTGTCCGTGGATTGCTTAGCTGCCTGAGTAATTAGCAATTATATTCTATTATTAATCTGTATGGCGATTATAATAAACTGTGCTAGCGTCAAATTGTTTTTCTTATGCAGGTGTTTGGTGTTTCTTGCGCCTCTGTTACTAAGGCAACCAAAAAATCCACGGTAGATGTCAGGCTTAAGTCCAATACAAGAATGCTGATGAATAAATAGATCAGTTCTTCGCTAAGCTACGCTTCGCTTATGCTAAGGCATTACATATGTTACTTTAGCCTTTTATGTCTAAAAAAACCGTTCCCTCTATCTTACTGGATGTGCAGATTAGTGTGAAAGTGCCTGCCTCAACATCATCAAATTCAATTAATTTTTTTTTGGTGTTAGCTGGCCAGGTCCAAAAAATAGCAGGTTCAAGTAATATGTACACATGTCAACGTTCTCAATCCGTATCGTATCTAGGATTCTCAGGTGGCGCGAGGGACAGCGAATGCGAAATAACTGTAGAAATATCAAACAATGCCTCATTTTCCCAGCACACGGGCCAACTGCAGTGATCAAATACTCAATAAAACATGACAGGTTTTCTGTTATTTTGTTTTGTGGGCTTTAATAACGAAACTATAAGCATTCTTAACTACTAAAACTAGGTAAAGAATGTAAACATACATGTATATTAATTTGTAAGTAGCTCGTGTGAATATAAACATGGGAGGAAAGGCAGCCGTCGCTCAGTCTGGCTGCCGTATCATCGGTTTATCTCCAGCGACCTGTGTACCTACGTGCAAGATGTGAATTAAGTATGTGCCGCGACTTGTATGAAGTCATCCTCATATTTATATAAACACAGCGAGATCTAGATAATTACGACTCTTACTGACATTTATATTTTAATCATCATCATCATCATTAACTAGCTATTCTATTCTACACACTAGCTATTCTGAACACTATTGCAAATAGACGCGCAAAAATTATTGGACACTTAATACGACACGACTACTTCTTTAAAACTATCCAGGAGGGGCGGATAGGAAGGAAGCGGGGTAGAAGAAAACCCAGACGCAGCTTTTTAGATCAAGTGAAAGAAAAAGTAGAGGTAGTGTCGTATCAAAAAGTCAAAGAGCTGGCGCAGGATAGGGAAAGCTGGAAGATACTCCACCGACAAGAGAATAACTCTTAATTTAATGATTTATATTTTATACATATAGATATATATTGTTCGACATAAAAACTTTGGCGATTGCTTTAAATCTAATTTTTTAAGGAACTGATATTTCATGAACTGCTCTTTTACAAATAACCTTTATTAAAAACTGTATAAATTGATCATGACTCCATAATTTTAGCACGAACTAAATAAAACTTCCGAAACTTTAATCACATTTACTTGTCTATCGGCAGTTAATTGAACATCATTACAATTTCATTAAAAATAGTATCGGTTCTATCACTAAAACTATTAGCCATTGATCCCAATTAGTGAAAATAAAGTCAAGTCAATGCCAAAACAATTACTGCTAACGAATCGCGATAGATTCTAGTTAGAACAGCTATTCTATTTTAGCTAAGGTTTCATTTAGCTGCCGTATACGGATGGACCAGTAGAGAGTTGGAGCAGGTTTTTATTCTCGATCATTTATCTGATTACCAGTATAGATGTACTATTGTAGACAGTTATAACCTAGCTTAAAAATATCATAATTTATAAAACTTATTGTGACGAGACTTATTGTACATTGTATATACTTTTGTTCTTTTATTGTGTTTGTAATCTGTCTTATGTACAATAAAGTGTTTACATACATACATACGAGACAAAGTATGCACGTGGTCAGTTTATTGTATTGCTGTTAGTATGGTTGTCTGACAAATTGATTAAATCTTAAATATACTTCACAGTCATACTTTATAAGTCACTTAATATTCTTATTAGTTGGGAAATAATGTTTATGACAACTTGCTTAATCAACTTTAACTACCATTAGCTGCAAAACTATCCACAGTTTAAAACGGTAAAAAAGTTGCTAGACGCTAAAAAAATGGAAGTTGTTAAGCCTTTTCAACTGCACTTACATACCATAAGCATTAGGTAGCTACGAGAATAATAAATAACCAATATAATAATTCACGTTATTTAGAATTTAGACACAGCACTAGTTAGTATATATTTCCTGTCAGAATAATGTACGCAAATTACCTTTAGAGTGAAAAATTAAAACTAATTTAAAATACAAAACGAGCATTTAAAGTTTACCCACTCTTTGTCTTGATATGAGTTCGAAGTGTACACTGGCAATGAAAAAAAAAGCGACTAATTTAATGTAAAATATAAGTGTGCGCTACAATAGGGGCCAGAATAATTATGCTTCGTGGCGTCGGGTTGAATAGCATACTACCATTATCAGTAACATGCAAATTAATGTCTGTCTGTGCATTACCGTGCCCTGGACCTTGACATGATTCTTTAATATTTATCTGTTCGGAGAATGTCACGCCTGTTGACTGTAGATTGCTTTATGTTAGCAGTTATGCGCGATATGATAGGTTTTGTAACACAAAGTGTGAATTTAGGTGTGTCTTCAGCGCTAGGGGATTCAATGCCAAGCAAACAATAATAAAATTCTAAAACAAATTAAAACTTTAAATTGTTATTGTTGCGCGATACGTATGACCATGATTATGCATTCTGCATGAATGTCATACATGTTATTCAATGTCTATGTATATTTAAAGTTGTCTTTACTTTGTTTTAGCTAATCAAATAGGGGACCGTACATAATAGCGATCATATGAACATTAGTAAACAGTAAGCAGGAAAGGCCTTGCGCGCTCATCTTGTTTAAATATAAAGCGTGCAATGATCGTTGTCGGAGGCAGTGCCCTCGGCTACCCTCTGGAGTTTAAGCGGGGCACAGGAAATTCGTGTTAATTGGCCCTGTAGCCCCGCTAATTGTTCGGCGCGACGGGACCACACCGCGGAGGAAGTCGCATATGCCAACTGTCAACATGCTGATGAATTTACGAACGAGAACATGAACAATAATATGATTTCAAACAAAACAGTGGTTTATTAACATAACAAATGGTTATGAAAAGTGTAGCGTATTGCCGCGGGTAATTCAGCTGCGCATGCCTTGTTGTGTATTTTAAAATGAAATACTTGCAAACAGATACGTCAAATGACAGTGATATCGACATTTGAAACAATATGCTTCCCACTCGTGTTCTATAAAAACGTCGAGGGACTCGAGGGGGCGACAAATTTGTCAAAAAATAATGAAACATCATCAATATAGCCACTGTTTGCTTAATTACTGAATTCAAACAACGTAAAACGCGCGCTCCGGTTCCGTCCCTCGGCTTTAATAGACGAGAATTGGTTCAATTTTGGAATAGCCATCAATCATACTTACTCGTAGCCTATGTAACTACTTCCTTAGTTCTGAAATTGTAGTGTTTCGAGTACTCAATACGACCTTTGGACAGCACTGCACTGTGTAATTTGTGATAGATAAATGTAAGTAGTTTATAATGACGTTTATGTTGTATCCTGTGCATAAAGGCTTGATTAGATGTATAGTGGAATTAGTAGCGTAAATTAAAACAATCAACCCATTGTGTTATAAAATATGAGCCGTGTGGCATTGAGCTATAATCGAAGAGACACATGTGACATTTGATTCGACATGCAATAAAATTATACGAGTTGCGTCTGACATACCACATTCGATTCGTTTAGACCTCAATAGCAATAAAATGGATACCGGTTAACACGTGTAAACTATTAAAATTAAAGGAGTACATGCGCAGTCGCGTTTAAAGTTCAGTTCAGTAATATTTACATGAGTAAAAGAGCTAGTATCCTAGTATAAGTTACATTTACTAGTAGATTTGTTAGTTCCTAGAATTTAGACTTCCCAGTAGTGACATATACAACTTGTCGGAATATGACAAACTATTTCTCCAGGATTACCCCTGTTCCTTTGCATAATTGGAAGTACCTACACATGGCAACCATCTAATACGATATGTAGCGGTAATGGGAGTCACCATAAAGCAAACGTTTACGAGTGCAGTACAGTTCCAAGTACGCTTCCTCTCTTAACTGGAGTATAATTATTAACTCTTAGAAATAGAAATTCACAGAAACAATACGACGGCGAACTTACCCCATTCGTCTTAGACTGCGTTTCAATTGAAAGAAAATTCCGCAAGAAATCTCGTGGAAGTAACGGAGGGGCAAGGTTCAAATAGTATGTAATAGGTACGTGTTAAACTGTTGTGTTAGGATATTAGAAACGGCAGTTAACACTTGCAAAGAGCTGTCCAAGAAAAAGCTGTGGTAGCTAGGAGGCTCTCGTTGTAGTAGTCGGTTCTTAATACATACTACATTTTACGCATTTTACACGATACTGCATATTTATAGTCTTTAAGGTAACATTTTGTCCCCTGGCACGAAAACTGTCTGACATCGGCTGGGATGGTGCGTGCGTGGGGTTTGGCAGTCCACCGGCTATCATGATGCTGGGGACCAACCGCTGTTGATGTTGGCGCCAGTAACTACTTAGGTACATTGATAATAAATAGTTCGGATAAAATTATGTATCTTTTTAAGGCCACTTCTAAATCAGCTTACAGACCAGTCCAAATTAGCTTTAAGAGACAAATTACCTGGAGTCCAGGGTGGAGTTGAGTCGCTGCGAGCGCCGGAGCGGCGCGTTGCGCACCGCGCTCACTGGCTCCTCCCAGCTGCCGCCCGCCGAGCGGTGCTCATCTAGAACAAACGGAGCTACTTTAAATTTACATATAAATGCCACTGCTGGATAAACGAAATGTATAACTATTTTGTATGAAGTTGATACGCACTATCCGTACGCGCTATTAAACCATTCGTTCGAAGTTGCGTTTCTATCCACCTAATACGGAATACTTAGGTAGCGTGGGATTCAATTCCATTTTTTATAATATTTAGATGAAACAAAAAATACGAGTACCTACTTAAAGTGCACACGTTACCCATATGCAT
Organism: Cydia strobilella; assembly: GCF_947568885.1. NCBI lineage: Eukaryota > Metazoa > Arthropoda > Insecta > Lepidoptera > Tortricidae > Cydia > Cydia strobilella. The sequence goes on from NC_086052.1 coordinate 9,979,662, forward strand.
GTTGTTTATAACAGTTTTGACGACTGGTCTGGCTTAGTGCATGGGTAGTTGACCCTGCCTATGAAGCCGATGGTCCTGGGTTCGAATCCCGGTAAGGGCATTTATTTGTGTGATAAGCACACATATTTGTTCCTGAGTCTTGGGTGTTTTCTATGTATTTGTATATTAGCCTTCTTGAGCTTATATTTATTTATTTATTTTATTTATTTAGATTGTATTAGCTATATTATTCCCGTCTCTAGTTACATCCATGGTAGGAAGTGCTATTTATACGTGTATGCTCTTTTGATTTCTACAACCTACGTTTGTTCATTTATTTAAAGTTGTCTGCATCGGTATTAGCAAATTACATCGTGTTTAAAAAAAAATTGATCCGAAGTGACTTGTATAGTAAACAAACCCCTGTAAATCAAAACGACAAACGAAAGAGCATATTTTAATTCTCCCTTCTAATTAGCATGCAGTAATCTCAGTCATCTCAACGTTACGGTTACTCATAATTATCATGTTGCGCGTCTATTTAGAGATAAACCAATGTCAGAGGAGGCATTAACAATCGCGCTTCGGGCACCTTACATTTAGCAGGTGGGCGGATGACCAAAGCTGTACTCGAACTTCAAAAATCTGTTCTTGATTAAACATTACTCGCAGTGTATCCCGCTCGGGGACATAATGTGCGGGTGAGATGCATTGCGAGTAATGTCAAATCAAATTCCGATTTTTAAAATTCGAAAGCCGCTCTGGGACTGGGATGCTCTTGCGCAAGTACGCGTAATGGATTTTGATTATCCCGTTAACGCTATGAACGAGTTTAAGTAATAGATTATCTTGGATTACGTTTGGAGATTTAAAGTAGTAGACGTAAGTTATGTTATAATGAAATGTTCTGTTTCCAATTATGTTTAGACATCTTTAAGCTAAAGGCAATGTTTAATAAATACATAGTTTAATTTGTGGGTGACATAAATCGTAACAAGTTTCTTAATACGCGCTTATTGCATAAGTCTGTAAAACGAACGTTTATACGGTCGCCATTATATATAATATATCCGATCTGTTCACACATACCTCTACTATAGCGGCAAAAAATCTATCATATTCCTATTTTGTTATTCAAAAATCCGTGAAATTAGACTGTATTTAATGTAAACAATTATTGTATCATCATCACGATCATTTATACATACTTACGTCCCACTGCATGCACGTGGCAACTGGCAACATAGGCAGCCACGTTTAGCACAATGCGGATTGGGGACTTCACACACACCAATTAATGTATGTTATAAATATTGAAAATTTGAAAACACACAAAAGCGAATCTTACCAACAATAAAACCTAGCTGGATCGCTTTTTCACCCTCGTTAGCCTCTGGTTTGAAAATTAAATCGAATCATTACAATTTAATACCCATCAGGCTACCGCGAAAACTCGGCCAAACTAATTATTTGAAAAATGTACCCTAGTCTGATCGAATTGTCCTTTTAATACGCCCCTATATTGTAAATTTCATTGAAATCGCTAGAGCCGTTTTAAAAAATTACCAAAATAAATATGCGAATGTACCTGAAAAAATATGATAGAATATTGTCCGATACTGTATATATCAACATCATGAACCTAAGCATTAAGGCATTAGCGAGTAGTTATTCTCCAACACTCTATCTATTCCAGAGAATTTTATATTAGCAACTTTATGTGAGAAATAATAGAAAATATAAGTTGCTTACAAAATGATTATGTCAAAACAAAAAGTTTCGTAAAATATACATATCGTTGGTTCTTTTTAAAGAGCTGAATAATGCTCCCAGGTGTATGGCATTGACAGTATTGTCCCAAGCACAAAAACGGTCAGATCAAAAAACCATATTCGCTGTGATGACTCTCAGGATTTTTTATAACCGAATTTGCTCATTAAGTTTGCGGCCTTGAAACTGTAAGACAGTGTGGGAGTAGCGACGAACACGTTTTGCTACCACGTTGCCGTTTAAATACGATTTAAACAGGCGGAATTAACACTAAGATGTAAATAATGTCAGTAAAGTATGAAATGATTGGTTAACATTGACCAATTATGCTATAAAGAAGGCTTTATAATCACAAGGAAATCATTCAGCTAGCAGAAAAATGGCTACTCGTACGACCAAAGTAATAGGCACACGTTCTTGCGTTTTTAGCAATAACGTTATGCCAAAGATATTTATTAAGCAAAAAAACATCCATCAGATCAGGAACAAGCATTCGTGCTTTTTATACGAATATCCATGCATAGACACAATGAAATACGTACTTAATTTATGTTTCTTTATCAATTTGTGTTTAATTTTACTAAGTGTATCACTCTTTTTTGTTCGCTTCATCGTATCATTCTTGTGTACACTACACCACAACGTATTCATCACTCCACTATATTAAGTACACATTACATAACCTCTGTTGTTCACTGTAAGGTTAAAGATCACTGTAGAAATAAGGAAGTATATGTAAAACATCTTAACATTATACCGACGACTCGCGTCAATTTCGAAACTGGCATTTAGTTTGAAATCAGCAAGCGCGTTTAACGAAAAACGTGTTGCCACCACAATGATTGACTACACACTAAACTATAACTTCTCAGTCTTCTCAATGGACGGTTAACGAGATACTTTACTAAATAATAATAGCAATTTGATCGCTCGTAAGAATACCTACTCACCACAGGGTTGATGACCTATCTAGTTGTTAATGGGTTTCTGAACTACATTTGCACAGTTGCAAGGTAATTAGTAGTGTGTTATGAAATTAATACCATTGTCAACAATATTGACCCACATGTGTTGAAAATAGTTACGGCTGCTCGGCGAAAGTAATAAATTAGTCTTGAACAAATTAAGAGTTATAGTTGTTCAATTGTTTATTTTTAAAATTGTTACGAATGTAACCTTACATTAGTTTGAGCGTGTGTATTTCCAATATAAAACATATATATAGTTTTTTTTAGGTCTTAATTTAAGAAATATTTGTAAACTTGTTTGTAAACGACTGTTTGTTTCTTAAATAAATAAATATCCCCTGTTTAGTGGTAGATTACAGGCAGTACGGCCAAAAATCAACCCAAACTAGGTTGTGAGCTCACCGAAATCAAATTATAGGTTTTGTGACCTTTGTGTCAAAGAAATATTAAATCTTTTATCAGTATCAAACTTATTGCGTTTAGTTCATGCTCATCTTATAAAAACATAAGCATGATGATGGAGAAAGAGCAGATGATAGTATCTTATCGCTATACTAAAAAATATGGCCCTTTTCTCAACCAGCTGCTAAGCGACAACAGATGCGCTAACAGGTAAATTTCCCATATATCCCGACCCAAATGAGACTACTAAAGTAGTAATAATAAGAGCGTTAATCCATGCTCTCCCGAAAGGCAAATATTACGGGATCAATTCAGTTTTAAATAAGTGACTGGCACTCAAAACCTTTCATGCAAATCTAGTGCATTTGACGCCGTAGTTGCAAATGCCAGCAAATAAAAATATCATATCAAATAGAATGAGAAAAAAGAAACAATATAGGTGTTCAATATAATATTTCAATACATATATTACCTATACAGTTTTGTAAGAAGATGGTTGATAATAAACTCTAAAATTATATCTCGATGAAGTAAATCTTTCAAAATGTATGCCTTTTATGCCTTAGGGTCCATGTTTTCAAAAGACTTAACGTATTAAGGCTTTTAAAAACATGCAAACGCGTATTTCAATGTCATTTTTTGCTTGAAGTTACTGTTCTAATCTTATTGTAATTCCATGCTTAAAATCGAAGAAAAGGCGAGGCGAAAGTAGTTTGACTAGTAACCCTATCCTATTTCGTTATCTAGTGCTCGGAATTAAGATGACTGCATCCTGAACAGCGATGACCCCCCTTTCGCTCCTCTAGATACAAGTATGGCCCATAAATCAAATAGTAGATAGCATTACTTGGAAGTTTGTAACGGGGTAAAGATGCTGCAAACTATTAGGTCTCGTATTTTTCTCGTAACATCAGTACCGGTACGATGCTGTTTATAACAGACATAAAACATTCTTCTACTTACGAGCTTATTAGAAAGTGACGAATGCGGCTGGTCGTGATAAGAATAGCGCGGTCAATGGAAGGTTCAGAATAAAAATAGGTAAAAGAAATGATTAACAGTATCAAAACGTATATGTGCCTCTTGTTTTATAAAATTTATACATATTTATTTATTAAGCGTGTTTAATTTAAAATATTCTCTTCGTATGCGTATTTTGATTTTAAATAGGTATTTTAATGGCGCTTTACTAAAGATACATTGAAGATATACATAATATATACTTTGACAAATTTATGTCAATTGAAGATCACCTCATTTCGCGAATTATTGCAGTTCGGTCATTCGAGTAAATATATGTTTATTACACTAAGTCTTACGTAAGCGAACAACTCGCAATTGCGAAGCGAAGCGGCGCGGCGGGCCTACAGCTTTCGCGTTTGCAACGAAATCCCCCACGTAAGACACTTCTATAGGGATCAAAGGATTGATTTGATTCACCCCGCGCCGCATCGCTTCGCTTCGCATTCGCGTGTTGTTCGCCTACGTAGTACGCTGCGTTAGTAATTGTTAATTTCATACAATATCTACATAAAAGTAACTTCATTTATCTTTTTTTAATATACCCCATATCAAAACAATACGTAAATAATGGTTGTATAGAGATAAATTAACAGAGAGGTTGTCACACTGACACAATCTGACTAAAAGTAGATCTAATTTTGTATCTATTTGTAGTTGGCCTTATTAGACACTAAGGTATTGTAAATAAAGAAATAGCAGGTCCATATCAAGAGCAGATTTATGGACGTTTTGTATCTAACGATCTATCGCAGTGGGTCGAGATCAGAGGAGACGCCGGCGCGGGCGCGCCCGGTCTCACATACGACACACTGGTAAAATTTCATAGCAGTAGTTTGACTTGACTATAAATAACAAATTATCTTATCAGTAGTTAAGAATAAAGCCGACAAAGCTAAATCTTATACCCAATCAAGTTTCCGTTTCTAAATCTAGAAAATTATAAGATTTTAAATTAGCTTACAATTGCAATACCTGGTCGCTATCTAAGTGGGTCAAAATCGTTCGACAAAACCGGCGTCTTTTATGTAGACATTACAATAAAATTTTGTAACTAGTATTAAGTTAACTTTTCGGATATTTTATTCCAAATTTAAAGAAGTAGAAGATATAAAAAAAACGCCAATAAGGTACGAAAATTAGACTTTAAAGTCCGTTTATTTTATAATGTCTATAGGAAAGTCGCATAACCAACTCATACAAAAAAAGTTTTTGACTCAAGTGTCGCGGAAAGTGTTGTGTATCTATCTATCACCGCTCTATACCTTACTGACTTATTGATTATTATGACCTTATTTTATGAAAGATGATGCAGTAAAACAAGGGTCGCCAAGATCTTCGTAGTTTGGAGACTCCCGTTTTAAACAAATGCTCGCATACACGTCTAAGTTAAAAAACCGGACAAGTGCGAGTCGGACTCGCGCACGAAGGGGTCCGCAAAAATTGCCATTACCATTACCCCCCTTAAATATTTATTTTATTCTGCTTTTAGTACATATTTGTTGTAGCGGCAACAGAAATACATCATCTGTGAAAATTTAAACTGTCTAGCTATCACGGTTTATGAGATACAGCCTGGTGACAGACGGAGAGACAGACAGACAGCAGAGTCTTAGTAATAGGGTCTCGTTTTTACCCTTTGGGTACGGAACCCTAACAATCCAGACCTAAATCGACGTAAATACCCGCCGTCCATAACCATAATTCCAGTGGGTACTTTTTGCTACGTCGCGCCGGGACCTTAGTCTATGAAATTATGAAGTTGAGTTACTGATTGCAATAACATTATCGTGCATGCATTATTGTTTGAACCGGCTAGATGGTATGATTCACAACCGTTGCAAGTTTCAGATAAGAATGCAGCAAATAGGGCGTTGCGAGCTAACAATCGGGCTCGAGAACATTATGCGCTTGACACAATTCCTGGCCGTGGATTCCCATTGCTTCAAAGCTTAGACGAGTCAACTCCTAGGCTTTAAGGCTATAACAGACGGAGCGATAATATACCGACAGATATCTTGGAGTATAGCTAAGCACCACACAAGACTACGATACCAAAATATATATCGCTCTCTGTCTAGCACCTACATTGTGAGAGAGACGAAATATCCCAAAATATATCTTAAGGTATCTTAAGATGCCTTGTTATAAGATATCTTAGGATGCCAAAATATATATTATAGCTTCGTGTGTGGACTCTGTCAAATAGTACGTAAAAGATATCGTAATAAATTAATTAAAAAATGAATAATACGACTGCGGAATTTTAATCGTCTCTCAAAGCTCTTCATTTTGATACCCCACTCGATAAAATGCAAGATTATTTTTTTTCAAATGTCGCGCGTTATTGTGTATTATGTCCGATGTTGTTGTTGATTTAATTGTGACGTCATATAGCCTATGTCACCCGGGATGACGAAAGGATTCTAATGATATATCATACATCTAAATCGGTTAAGGCATTTAGAAGTTATGGTGGAATAAAGAAACTCACATACAAACATGAACCCTGAAAACAATACACTCTTTTTTTTGGGCAGTCGTGTAATAAGATGCCTTGCTATAAGATATCTTAAGATATATTTCGCTCCGTCTGTGACGGACTTTCGGCTAACCTAACAGTGACATCGAGATCCTCAACTTTTACTTTTTAGCCGTATCCCTCCCTTCACAGTCACCTTTGTCATGGTGGTCGTTGCATGGCCCTTCGTATAGTCTTAACACTATCTCTAACAGAGGTATTTAGTAGATTTAGGGGTGATAGCGAGATCCCTAAAAGCTATGTTTGACTAAACATTTAACGCACTTGCTCGACTAAGCGATCGAGTTGCATAAGCTATTGGAATATCCTTATGCAGGAACGCGCACATATGGGCACAGTGAGACAGTGACGTTGAATGTAGGTACCTATAGTTTAATAAGGAGATGTTTATAGGTCCGTTGCCCGTTGACTTCAATTTAAACGTCATTTTTAGGTTGACTATAAGTTCGCGATGCCGTTATTCAGACGTTGACCTACGATTGTTTCAAAATCAACGAGCTAGACACCTAAAAACATGAATCAACATATCCGTGTTGTGTTCGGGAGTGTGACACACTGTAAAATATAACTAAATAAAATACCCACGTAAGATGTTTACTTACTTACGCTTACTAAATAAAAGTATGGTGCGTGAACAAGAAATCAGTCGAATCCTTTGAAATATAGCATAAACATAATATTGTACCAACTGTATCGCGACAAAGTTTTTGAATAAGTTGTTCAAACGATATTCAATCGCTTAATTTCACTAAGTCGGTTGTGCAACCCGTGTGGCAACCGTCCATCGGGACCAATTCCGTAAGTGACGTTAACCATCTGAATAAACGTAATTGAACAATTTCTATCAACCCATTGCCCTTATCTACTTGCTACTTGTGTGAATTGGTACCACAGCTGCCGCTAATCATTTTTATGGGACTCTTAAATTCAATATTCTACGATGTTAAACAAGATGTTGCAAGCTCTAATAGAAGAGTGGTTTGAGGACGTAATTGTACGAGTACAATTCTAAATGGCTATTTTACTCGTATGTTCGTAACAGTGTGTGCAAAATTATTAGTTGTGAAAATGAAAATCATCGCGAACTACCTACACATGGAACCACATCGTCACAATTGTGGTTTAAATTTAAATATATTCTTATTTGATCGGTGTTACTGGTGTTAGAATTCATTCGATGGTATTGTTTCAATTAACGCTAGCAACTTTCATTGAAAAAAAAAATAGGACGTTCTAAAATTAAACCACGAGACAAAGTAATTAAGATAATTAAGGCGACAAAATTAGGCTTAGTTTTATTTTTGGCAGCAATAAACATAAGTCGACGTGAATTTGCATGCACTTAAAATCGTCTCGCGTACCAGGCATGCACTTCATTCACAAAAAAAGTATGTTTACCAATCTGTTTGTGAGTTTCCTCGAGCACCGGACATAGCTTCACCTTATTTACGACGATCACCAACGTAAACTGCATTTTCTCACACCACACACTCGGCAGCGTAACTTTCTCACATTTCCACTACGTTTGAAGAGATGCATCGTACGCAGCGTGCACTCGTCTGCACTGTCGGTTTAAAACTAACCCGGATTAACATAATTGGTCACAATTGGTTCTATTCGGGAGCCGTGTTGAATTTTAATACCAACATCGGTGGTGACACAGTATAGGGATAATGATAGTAATCTTCCAGAGTATTTAGGATACAACATTTGACTTTCAAATCTAGAATGCGATGCGACGGTTGCTCGTCCCAGTCCCAACTGATCCCGGGTAATTTAGGCAAGCGGTGCCCTTGTAACGTATATATCGTAACTTTATTCGCACGCATCTGTACTTTTGTTAGAAGATGGACTACTCTATACAAATCTCCCCTGGTTATGACTGGCGTTCAGTCATTAGAGTATTATTATTAGCCCACAAACAAAGCTAAATTGTAAATGTGCGCCTCCCGCATCAATTGGGAGCGCAACGGGGGACTCGCGGACGGAAATAACACAAAAATCGCTATTTCAAGGAATAGCAGGGATAGGATATGTTCGCATTAGCGAAATGTTTACGGCACGAAGGACCGGCTGTTTTCAATCCGAGGTTTAGTTATTTCTGATCTTGATATCTACGTCGTCTCAATGAGAATGTACCACGATAATTGTTATTTCAGCAGCAGGGTTAGGATTTGGTCGTATTTACTAGCGAAATGGCACGCCTTGAGTGACATAAGCAATATGCATAAGGCAAGCAAGATAACATGCAAATGTAATAAAATAACCATGATTTTAAAGAAAAGAGTAAAGGTTCACATTAGCGAGAAGTTTACGTATATACGTACGGATCAGTGACTTGAATAGAGACTCAAAGAAGATCAAAATATAAGGATGTGACATGTGACGCATGCTATATGCACAAATGCGGGCCACGTTGACGAATTCGCGTTCATTTAATAAAAGCGCGTAGTGTTGCACGTGTCACTGTAGAGTCTATCTTTATTTCAATAAAAAGGAAGTTTTGATAAACATGCGTAGCGTGGCCAATAATAGAAGACGTAGGATGCTGGTTTGAATAAGCTGACAGGCCAGTGACAGCAATTAATCAATTGAAACAGACGCCCGAATTGGTATACCTAACCATTAATCATTGCTACGATTCCGATTAAACAATATAACCATATACGGTCATATGCGAACGATTTCCCGTAGCAACTGCCTTTTATAGATTAAATATTGACGCATATTAGCGGTGTTATTTAATACAGTGAGTGGATTTACATTACAATCGGAGCCAACGTGCCAGCGTGCGGCGATGTTGACGCGGTAATGGAGACCGATCCAAAAATACTTACATAGCAAGACTAGCTAGCGCGAGCTTCTGATTAATGTAAGGGCTAAATATTGCCTTTTGAATTTACACGTCAACGTAATGCATTCTATTCGTCGGACGTGAAGCCGGCTTATTTTCGTAGATAATTACAGTCATTAATATTTCAAAAGATAGTGTTAGTGGTGTTTACTTGTAACAGCGACACAGCAGTGATTCATCTATCATCGTGATGCTGCTCATCTATCATTTTTTACCAGATTGACTGAAAATATCTGCGCGTCAACATTGTATGCATTGGTGTCCGGTTATACTAAAATGACTTTCAGTCAATTTGTCCGACATATGACATATGTGTAAATGCACGTTTTATTTTGACGAAACCTAAGGTGGTTGAGCTTTTTGTAAGATGACGAAGCCTGCGCTGTGGCTGTCAGAAGGTATGCTATTTTTTTATACAATAAATTTGTCCGACTTAAAATCTGTCTTTTTTTTTGTAGAAATGCAGGACCAGTAGGCCGAGCACATGATTGGCGCGACAGTATCTCGCCGCGAGATAGACTACCCGTCTTTTACTAACTGTATGAATTAAAGCGGGACGGGTAGTACTTTGTACACTCAAACTATCATTTTAATGACCATGATTTAAAAACAGAGCTTGTTATACTGTTATATGTGATCAAAGGTCTCCTGACGAATAATTAGACATTATACAAAAAAAAAATGAAAACAAGAAGGATGTCGGAAGGAGCAATTAAGGGGTGGTTGTACCCGCCGTTCCCCATGTAACCAACTAGGTGTAAAACAGTTATCCTTATCCGCCCCATCGTTTGCTCAATAAATCGGTGCACAACGCATGTCCTTATTAATAAGTATGAAGTATGTACATATATGTGGGTGTAACAGCAATCAGTTTAGCCACTAGTCTTGTCTTTCTGTCATTTGATTTTGAGCGTTAACAGAAGTAATTGAGGTAGTATTTTGGGTGTGTTGTGTGGTGTATACTTACATTTGATGAGTACGACGGAGTCGTGGGGCTCGCATTGCACCTGGGTGGCGTTCATGGCGAGCAGCCCGCCGCTCGCCCCGCCACCCGCCACGCTCGCTTCTCTAGACATAACAAAATGCATATTAGAGTAAATTGTATGAAGTCAATAAGGTCATTTCGTAATTGGTGCTACGGTCACAGAACTAAATACTATCGACAGTAATTGGGTAGTTGACATTTTTTTATTAGTCGATCAGGTTTGTTTCGAGGATCGAACGTCTGTATGGGACCCATTGTCTTAAAGCAATTACAAAAGTCACAAATGATGGTCAAAGTCTGACACCCGCATTTTACTGACGAAACGCTCTAACAAAATGGCAACACATCGTGACGTCATTGTGTCACTTTGCTTAGAAGCCACAGTGTTAGAAGCCATTTTGATGTATGGAAAACAAGGAAATTGCGATTTTGTCGCTGAAATGTTGCGCTTATGTTGCTATACATTTTTTTTAAATAAAATGTAAGGAATCGAATGGTACCGTTATTTTTTTTAGACTCCGACACGCTAACTTTGTACTGACTTGGCAGTAACAATACATACATAATCCATAGAACTGCCATACTTGACGAAGCACTGCTTGGCAGGAAAACTTAGCTTGATCCAACTCTAATGGGCCGGATTAGGGTATGCTCCCCATACTGTCGCCGTACTAGTCGCAGCCGGGTGGGTCCAGGCGCCTATTTCACTAACTTGACAAATTGACACCTAACACGGACGATTTCTTGTACATTTCTGAGTCGATAAGTATCGACGGTACATTGTGTCAACATTACTGTTTGAAACAGCAATGTACGATTAATTGTCATTGTCAGGCGACAGTTGTCAACGTGGTGGTGAAACAGGAGCCAGAATTAAATTTAAATTTTTAAGGTGCCGTATACAAAGGGTAAAAACGGGACCCTATTACTAAGACTCCGCTGTCTGTCTGTCTATCCGTCTGTCATCAGGCGAACCGTGATAGCTTCGTGCGTGAGTCCGACTACGCGACTTGCACTTGGCCGGTTTTTTTAATTTTTATTCATGTAATGTAGGTAAGGTAATTAATTAAATTACTATAATAAATTTAAAATATGTTAAAAAATACCTATTAAAATATGTACATGAAAAATATACAGGAGCAATGTTTTGTTTTAATGTAAATATTTTTCTAAGACCTAACCTAGTGCTACACGATAATTTCTAAGCGAAACAATGACCAATATACCTAGATGCAGGTCGGACTGATTCACTATGCATTACGTTACAATTATAATATTTACTAAACCATGGCAGTGATTGGCAAGTAGGTATTAATTGGATTTTCAGAACTATTATTGTTATAGTGAAATTGCAATACATTAACTGCACTGCACCTGCAGCTGTTATTTTAGTTGTACTTAATAGGCATGTACTTATTGTCAACTAGCTTTTATTAGATTTATATTAGTCTTTAATCGCATTCGCACTGCATAAACTTACAAAAGGATGTTTTGTTTTCGTTTTGTTCTCCGGTAGGTATTGAATAGGTATCTTTCTTTAGTCTATTATAGTAATTTGGAGCATTTTCTATGAAAAGGGACCTTATTGTCGATGGCGCTTACGCCGCACAGCGTCGCGCGGCATTGTATTTATATCAGAGCATCGTTAATAATGGCGTAAGCGCCATCGACAATAAGGTCCCTTTTTATAGAAAATACCTTATTTAATTTAATATAACATCTTAGTCAAGTAGTAGTCGTATTCATTGCGGAAATAAAAAGAACATACCTACCTACCTAGTAGTGATTTATTTCATTTTAAAGTAGTTATTTGTGGTGAACTGATAGGTCATTGCTCTGTCCCTTCAGAACATAAATTGGCAAGAAGCAGGCAAGAAGTGAAAACAAACACCGGCGGCTGGCTGGACAAAATGAGATTAGGACTCGCGCCAAATTAAGGGCAATGATTTTTTTTACTGTTACTTTCGCGTGAATCATTGTTGAAATATTTAAAAGTCTAAACTATTTAAAGTTACAATGTGTCCGTTGGTAGGCACCCACCTAACTATAAAAAATCATACATACATGTTGAATCATATATTATACCAGCATTACCAGCTCTGCACTTTATATTCAGGTTCCATAGTAAATTTCATCCCCCTTTTCACCACCTTAAAGGACGGTTTTTGAGATAAAAACTAGAGTCAAACCAAGAAAAGTCTGCAGAGATTTCGACAGCACACTTCAATGAAATTATGAGTATTATGACGTATAAATAACACTGGCACTGCGTGTGCTGTCAAAATCTCTGCAGACTTTTCTTGGTCTATCTCTATGTTCTTTCCCGGGACTAACTATTTCCTTACCAAATTCAGTACGCGCGTACCAAATACAATACATAAATCGGTTCACCGGTTTAAGTGTGAAGAAGTAACAGACAAACAGTTACTTTCGAATTAAAAACAGGTATACTAGTATGGACTAGTATATGAATTAGTATGGATATATTTAACAGCACTTTTAATGATTACAAATATAACGATGTAATCAAATGATTAGACTCAGAGTACTCAAAACTTTAATTTCCCACCATACCAAATAGGGTTGGTAATGATGCAATGTAGTGTATGAGCATAAGTATCAAAAAATTATAAAGATAGGAAAAACGCATTGACAAAGAATGATAAGAACTCTACACCATGTTGTCCAAAGGTTTGAGCCATAGCTATTAGAGAGCAACATAAGACACAGCAAGTGTTCAATTGATCGTGGGAGAATCTTGGTCTGGCCCGTGCACTGATTTGAGTTAACGCTCAATGTTGTAAGTGTGACTGACTACATGGTAGTCACTAAAGTATTGGTCAAAACCACTCATGTTTTAATACCTAATTGACTAACATTTCGTAACTGTGACCAACTTCTTCGAGTCAGTCATACAAGAATTTAATGCGGCTCATCTCATAAGTATAAATATTGTAGGTAACTAAAGTATAAACAGTAAATAAAAGTATAAACAGGTACATTACAACAATAGATTTTTTTAATTAGCATGAATGAATGTCATAAATATATCGAGACACGGCAGTGTGTCCGGCCAAGTTCAGAGAAAAATCCGTGCGAAATTGCAGTGTGTCACAGTAGGTATTATTTACACGAACCCCTTGGAGCCGCTTTTTCAACCCGTTACTTTTTCAAGTGCAGCCAAATCTGATTATACTAAACTTGATAATATATTAATATTATCGTCACATATTAAATCACATTTACAATCGGGTCTATCGCGAATTGATTTGCTGGGCTGGGACGTCAGTTAGCCGCGACCATGACCAGTGAAACCTGTGTCGAAACGTCGGTAAATAAAGGTAACAAAATAAATTCGCAATAGACCCGATTGTAAATGTGATTTAATATGTGTTCAAAACGCGAAAGTTTTAAATGTTATATTATCGTCAAAATTTTGAAAAAATTTCGAATCCGCACTGCTACTCAGTAAGTTAAGTGTTAAAACGCAGTAACTGCATCCCATACATAGTCACCACATTTTAGATTTCACAGAACAAGATAAGAGTTTTTTTCAAAGTAGGTAGTCACGATACATACCTACCTACTGGTTATAAGAAATTTACTAGGAATTTCGTGTCAATAGTCTCGTATAGTATAGTTTCGTGTCTTTAGATAGTTAAAACATACCTACCTACTGGTTATAAGAAATTTACTAGGAATTTCGTGTCTATAGTCTCGTATAGTATAGTTTCGTGTCTTTAGATAGTTAAATAAATGTAAACAATGTGTTTTTACATTTTCGGGTACTTGAAACATTTATCATTTAATTTTTTTTTATATTCTTACACAAATTGACTAAGTCTCACGGTAAGCTCAATAAGGCTTGTGTTGTGGGTACTCAGACAACGATATATATAATATACAAATACTTAAATACATACAAAACATCCATGACTCAGGAACAAATATCTGTGCTCAACGCACAAATAAATGCCCTTACCGGGATTCGAACCCAGGACTATCGGCTTCATAGGCATGGTCACTACCCACTAGGCCAGACCGGTCGTCAAAACCAACCAAACAGAAAACTGCCTGTATCTGTTCCTCATCGTTCTGGTTTTAACCTATTTCATTTAATCATATAATGTTTTCATCTACCCTCAAATGGCTAAATATTGCGTCTCCTTTTAGGTTCTTTACTAGGGAGAAGTAATAGCAAATATTTAAAAACTTTTGAATCATCCCGATATATGCCTATTAGCAAAATAGCATGATTATAGCAGCTTCGTTGTTATGCTGAGTAAGTAATATATCAGTAAAACTTCTGTAAGTTTTGTCATATCAAGTTAAATTATTAATCAACTCGAAGAATGTTCCTGCCCAGTAAAATACCTTATTGTGGTTTGTTTACATTGTGTTAAATACCTAAAGAAATAGACTATAGTGGGTAGATTTATGTTGTTCAGAGAAAGGTGGCATTTTGGTTGCTAAGGTGCTGCAAGGAAATGCAATTAAAACAGTCTTTATTTCTTAGCCTTATTCAATTACATAGGTGTAGTTCCTTAAGTGTTTATATACACATTGTACATGTACATCTATAAAACTATCAACACTCCATGATTCATTAAACTTTATAATTATTTTATTATCAATTCTACTATTTATCTAGTATGTACCTATAAAAAAGCAAATAATATTAAGTATTGTGTAAATAGTAAATGACTAATGTGGATCGAATAATTATTTTATCAATTCTATTTATTTTAATTAAATATATAAAAGAAATTACTATATATTTGACTTTATTTACATAAGCAGTGAATGACTAACACTGACTGATTATCAATCTTGTACTTATTCTCATTCCCCTTGTTTAGACAACATTTAGGGACCACCTCATTTCAAAGTCAAACCAACTAACCAATCATTACAACCCCTAAAATAGAAATGATAAACCACAACAGTTAAAAGCAGCTGCTGTTCCTTTGAAACATTTAATTGCTAGCCCATGTGTTTACAGCTTAGTTTGCCTTTAAAAAACACTCAGTCGGGCTCTGGTTTCCTGACTATTTTTATCTATTCATTAAGGGTGGAATTAGCTACAGTCAAATTCTGATTATGAATAGGAACTGAGCTGTAATTCATGTTTAATTACAACACAACATTAATAAATAATGTCTGTAATTTATTGTAAACCAAAACAAAGAAGCTATGCAAGCACTTGTATTCACACCAACTTGGGGAAATTGTCAATATTAAAACCAGAAGCAAAGAAAATCCTAGTGTACAGTCACCTGCAATAATATGTTACACAACAAAAAAATATTTGACACAATCTTATTTGTAGAGCCCATAAGAGTGTGTCACACATTTTTGCGGCCTTTGAACAGTAACATATTATTGCAGGTGACTGTACAAGTCTACCATAACATTTGAACCTGAATGTAATTTGTACACTCAGCATTAATAGTAGCGGATGGAACAATGCTCGGAAGTATCTGCCCTTCTGGAATTCTTTTTCAAATAGAGGTATAGTATATCTCTATAGTTCTCATTCTCAAGTATTTGTCACAGTTTAATTGTCTACATTTAGATACATATATCTTTTTGTTAAGCTTTTAGAGAATTTTTGATCCATTACTTATGATGATAACTGTACCTACTTGCATTCATTTTAATAATTATTAAATAATAGCGATCCGCACAGGTTAACCTTAACAAATTAGACACCTAAACCTTCCTTAAAAATAATTCTATTGATAGGTGAAAAGCGCATGAAAATCCGTTCATACATACAGATAGACGCGGCGGGGGACTTTGTTTTATAAGATGTATAGATTATTTGTATACTTAATCTAAACAGGAAAATCCCCATTTAAAACTTTGGAGCTAGCATGAAAACAAGGTGTTAAAATGTAGTTCTTATGAACAATTGAACATGGGCCAGCATTGGCAATGGGCATTCAAGGGCCGACTATCTGAAAGTGGTGTTGAGAACAGTGTGAAGTCAAGAGGTGAGAAAAAAAGAGGTGATCCATGAAAAGAAAAACAGAGAGAGTGGGTCAAACTATAGGTTCATTGACCAACACTCAACAAACAATGGAATAGGTAAATGAGAGACAGTAGTCTAATGGGGTCATTCTCACATATTGTATCATAATTGTGGTTTGTATTGAGATTCACTCACTGGAGAGTTTTAATCATAATCATCATTTATTTGCACATAAGAAGGGTTTTACGTAGATATTATAAAAGTTACATGGTCTAGCCTTTTTAACTGTTTTTGGCAGCATGCAAATGGGTCCTTATAATACATTAAATTTGTATTACATAAGACTACCTTAAATTAACTTAATTAATTACCTACTAACTATATTAACTTATATTAAACTAGAATAGGATGCACAATAAGTTAACTTTACTATTCAATACAAATTACAATACAGTCCCAGCAATTGATAATAAAATAATTAAGTTCATATGTAATGTCCAGGTAAAAAATATTTATAATACAAATTTGACTAATATTAATTTTAAACATTATTATGCGCAATAAATTCATTAATAGAGTAGAATGATTTTGTCAGTAGCCATTTAAAAAATGATTAAATGATTATGATTTTTTTATATTTTTATTTTGTTTTCAATTATAATAAAATTTGCTGGGGATTTTTGTGGAACCACTGTAGATATGTAACTAAATAGGCCCTTAAAAAATTTACTTATTTTTGAGAGACAGGTACCTAGGAACTTATTAAAATAAATAAAATAAATAAAGTTTTATATTCAGGCAACATGTACAATGCATGTTAAATGCAGCACAAAATTTCTGTAGCCAACATCACATTAAGATATAACGATATAGGAAATGTAAATATTTAATATAGTAAATATGAACAAGTGTTTCATATGACATGTTTGTTTTTATTATCTTACTAATTGTATCTACAAGCAAGACAATGATAACAAGAAGCTTTTTATTAAAATCTTTTTAGGTGATCCATAGAAAATGGATTGATTTGGAGTTACATATCTTTAGGGTGGCAGAGGAGGCAAAATGCCACTGACCTCCAGTTTGGGAAGTTGTGACTACCGGAGGAAGCAAAATATATAAAAAAGCAAACATCCCATCAGATATATTTGCTATGGGCCTCAGTTGATAGTTGTTCAACTACAGTTCCAGGAACTTATTGTTCTACTGTTTATGAAAAATGATTGTAAAAGTAAAAAACTTTTTAAAAATGAATTTAAAAGGTTTTTTGGGGCAATAAAGCTTACCTAAAGTCAGCCACCACTCTTATGTCCACCACCACTAAAACTATGGTTGATAGCCATACCCAAGATTTTTTGGTGCACGAATGTTTAACATTAACCAAAGAGGTAGGCCCTACAGCCTATTCATTCATAGTTTTATACTGCATATTTTATAATTATAAACTAAGTTATAAATTAAATAATAATTATTGCACCAGAAACCCCAGGGTATAAGTATACTTCAGGGCAGTTCTGTTGTGATTATGGAATGATTATGATAAAATAAAAAAAATAAGAAACAAGTTAGACTCGGTTTTCCAATCCCATTTTTAAAGGGATATAGTTATAAGTGTGAAATTCTGTGTTATTATTATTATTCACTTTACAACAAAAGCTCTTCTTAAAATAACACCCAAAACTCAATAATTATGCTTTCTTTTGTAATAAATCTATTAACATTTAAATAGTTTGATATACACTATCACTTCTATTTATTATCTGCTTTGTCTATAAATTGTATGTTGCAATGACTGCAAGTGCCACCAATCAAACCTTCAAGTTATCACTGGAGGTGACATAATTTACTTAGTTGCAGAAGTATATTGTTTCAACACTTTCAACCGTAACATAACAATAATGTATATTATCCATTTAAGTTTGGTAGTAGGACAAAATAAATATTACTAACGCAACCAGGAAACCCTTAAAACTGAAGTTTTATTAATATATACACTAAGAATACCTATTGTTGTAAACATCTCGACAGATTTCGTGCAACATGTTATGAACACATTAGCAACTGTCTGCTAAAAATTTAACCTAGTTTCAGAACAGAAGTCGCGAGGAAACAAAAGATTAACCTAAAATCGAAGTTTCTTGGTGTCTAGTTTAGCATAACACAGTTTCTCAAACCTTTCAAGTGTTACGTTTAATTTTAACGCCAGGTCAATGCGTGGCCGGAGTTTTAGGTCAGCCACGGTGCGATGAACTTAGCGTGGTTCAGTACTTACCGTAGAATTCTTATGGTTCCCACAGGAATGCGTGCATTCGTTAGCTTTATGCAAGTATCGAAAGTTCCCTTTGAGGAAACCGGCAACGAAAACAATCACTGCCTACTCCAACACTTGATCCAACAGTAACAACACTTGTAAAATCCACTAAATCAAAAGGCACTGCATATAAAAAATGCAACTAACGTACACCACCGATCATAATAACACTACGGTTCCGTCGAAATGTTTGCACTGTTAGTTTATAGAGTTTCTGGAACATCGGTATAAAATGTTCACATGTCAACATACACGATTATGATAATGTTTATTTAACAACAAATTAATAACTAATTTCAAATGCACCGCAAAATCCAAAAACACAAGACGCGCAGCTGACTGTCAGCCTGTCGCCTCTCGCTTGGCTTGAGTTTGACTACGGGTCTGCGGAAGGGTGGGGCGAGGGGAGGCCGGCGCTTCTACCGCGCCCCCTACCGACTGCGCCGTGCAAGTCAATTTCATTGCGTTCATTTTATGACGTTATTCAATGCCGCGTTCTCTCGATATGCGAACGGCGCGGCGCAGTGTTTTTTTGTTCTAAAAACTTCAGCAATTATTAAGTTGTCACCATTTTTTTTTACAGATTATGACATTTGCGTCCTTTTTATAATCCTTTAATTTTTTTAGCTTTTTTACTCTCTTTTTCTTCTTGTTCAGCCTGAACAGTTCAGGTATGATAATACTATTACTTATTTTGTGGTTCAGGTGATTCTGCACCTCACCCACATTAACGTGCTGACTTTAGAATCTTCAGATCATACCTACCGATACCATAGAATAAAATTTAACCGTACGGAAAGGAAACTTCCTACAAAACCGAAGTTTGACAGCGGTTCAGGGTCGAATCATGCTGTCCCTTTCTAATATATGGCACTATCCCTTTCGGCTACTTAGGGTTGTCAAAATTCAAGTCATTATCTTATCTGTGGTCGTGCACGCAAAGGGACGTCATGTTGTGCCAACCCTAATAATTGCTCGGAGTAATGCTGCTGAGCCGAACGGAGCCGAATTTGCCCGAAGCGAGGAGTTTCGCACCCCTGCCCTGCCGATACTGAAATCAACCCAGTGAGTGACGAAAGTAGGCTTGTTCGAGCTGCTGAGGTGAAAAATATATTATATAGTTACCTAACAGTTTTAAATGATTCACGGTTAGTGTCACTCTTTTCACTAGACTTATATCGACCGGGATTATGGAACGTGATTACCTTTTGTTTTGTTTTCGAGCTCCCGATATTTCGACGCAGTTACACATGCATCTTTTCGACGGGTACCTACCTACTTAGGTAACTGTCGTATAAATTATAAGATAAGATAAGATGAAAGTTCTTAATTTGCTGTAAGATTTTTAAGTATGTTGCACGTTTGGATGACTTGGAATCACGCTTCATCAGTTAGAACTCGGCGAGTAATCTTCGAAACCCGACTTTCCTAACGTCGGTGGCAGTACAGCCGAGTGAGCAAGTACAAGTACTTATACGTAACATAGGTAAGTAATTTAGGTTCTGTAGTTCAGTCGCAGTCGCATAACGAACGACCGCCTTCTCCGATCACCGAAGTGGAGGAACGAGTTGCCTGGAACGCGGTATGCGCGATTGGAAACACAACATAAACAAGCCCAGCCCGGCCCGATGAAAGCACGCGCCGGCAGTTGTTAGCCTTCGTGCCTTCAGAAATCCGCAAACAGATTGCATATTTTCGAAAAAAAAAGCGCATTTTCGCACGGCTCACTTTCGGACAATTTTCGAGAAAGTAATCCTTCATTGGCTATCTATCAAGGGCCCCATAATTTCTCCATTTCATTACCCTGGTGTAGCTCCCTGTAATTACTAGCAGTTTACCGGCAGATGAGTTAATGTTTGAAATTCTGGGTTGTTTGTAGCTTGTAAGCTTGCGGGGAAAGTGAAGTGTTAATGCGACAACTTGATAATAGAGTTTCGTTCCTTTCCGAGTGCGAACCGGGAAGGAATATCATGAACCGCCTGAGACCTCGCTAAATAGCCTGCCTAAGGAGTAATTGCCTGTCTAAAGAGCATTATATCGTACCTGATGATCAGGTGTTAAGTTCTTTTAAGAGCTTACCGTTTTGTTTTGGCTGGTTCTTGCTCAATGTTATTGAAGGAACATCTGCTCACGTTTTTACATAGTAACTCTATACTTCACCCCAATTCATGGAACGGAAGTTGGGTGCGGGTGCGTTTTGGGCGCGTCCTTGAGAGCGATTCGTGGATTGGGACCGGAAATTTCTATTCGCCTGTTTTATTTTCGAGCCCGGTACAAATTTAATGTAGGTAGGTAGTTCTGCGTTTGCACTGCAGAAAATATAATATATATTTACAGTTTTTTGCTGATTGTACTAAAATTACAAATTGTATTGCGCGATTGATTAGATCAATCAAGATCAATGCATTCGCTCTCCACAGAGGTACGTAGGCACTTAACCATCAACCTGTCGAACCTATAATAAAAACCTCATTAGCTCGTTACTTTCCTTCAAGTCTTGAGTGACGTATCTACAACAGTTCCATTATAAGTTCTACGCCATTTCTATGAATAGAGATTTTGTTTAAATTAAATAGTGAAATAAATTAAATCTACGCTTTCTGTGTTTTGGCAATGGCCCATGAGGCTGCCACTTCATCATCCAATAAATAAATAGTGAAATTATTAGTGAACACAAAGGAAGGAACGAAAGGAAGCTTAGGAAGAAGAGCATAAATTCATATTTAAGTAGATATAACATGGTGCTCAATCCGCGTTAGGCAAGCGTGTGGACTAATAAGTTCTGTTTACATAGGTACTTAGGTACCCCAATCATGAGAGGAAGCATTTTGGTCCTGTGTATGGACACCAATGGGTCTTGTTCTGTCTCTATGGATTGATATGTTGAAACGTGTTGAAACGCAACATGTGTGCTCTTAGAAACACATCTAGTAAAATCTAATTTTCGTCAGGAAATTTTAGCCATTCCTGAATATGGAAAGTAAGTAATGCATAGACAAATCGTCATTTGCATGATAATAGTTATTTACGATACAAGTGCGGAAAAGAGGAAATTCGAAACGAGTGGCGATAAATTAAAACACGACCGCAGGGAGTGTTTTAAATCGACATGAGTTGCGAATTAACTTTTCACAAGTGTATCGTACAACGCTTTACAGTACATATGGCCCTTTAAACTTTCGACATATGCACGAAAAGTGCTCTTTTACGCACTAGTGCGAGAAAGTAGCACCGTATGTACTGTAAAATCATTAACTCTTAAGCTTAATGTCAAACACAATAAATTATCTTTGGTGTCGTAAATTGTGTAATGTTAAGCTAGCATTATAGACTTTGCGGCACTATTATATTAGACCAGGTAGGTACCCTAGTTACGTTCCTCTGTAACAATACAAACGGATATCCTTTCCATTTCGAAGCTTATACGGCCCAAGGATAAATGCCATTTGAATAAGTAAAGTTTATTTTTAGGATATGATTTAAAGGGGCCGATGTTGTTGATAATAACTTTCCACAAAAGAAGAATATGATACGACTGTCAACTCGTAGGTAAGTACTTATTTCGCATTAGACATTAGACATAAAAAAGACGGTAGGCGAGCGTCTGCTTAGTTGGAGTTCTCTTGTTTAATTTACCTAGGTAGGTATGTAAAAAACAGGAGTACTGAATTTTTTTGTGTTCTTTTTTTGTGGGTATTTTTTTGGGTCATACTCATGAGTATGGTAAAGATAGAAAGCCGTGCAGTAGACATTTCTGCAAAGCACAAATACCTATGTACTTTGCCTAAAATATTGTAGAATGTTTCACGTTTTATTCGCGTCTTGAATACATCATCTGTACGCGCGATTCAAGTGAGACAGGAATGCCACCAAAGGGAGTAGAGTAGACGCGTAGGTACCTATTTATACGTTACAACTGTCGTTCGCGTGCTCGACGTGCCTGCTCAAAATATCGTGCGTGCGACGTCCTGTCGACTTCCGTCGATTCAACTCAAGCTCTGCTGGGTCACATTGTCATACGGCATACGGCATTTTTCAAGGCCCAATATAGAGATATATATAGTCCTCCTCATCGATTTCGATGACGGCGACCTCAGCAATTATGGGTTACGCCTATTATGGGCTCGAATGTGGCTAGCCAGGCCGAACTTGGTCTTAAAGACTCTATTGCAGGTGCTACAATAGAGTTGGCTAGACGCGTTATACGTATACGCGTACGAGGGCTTCGGTCTCTCTTTACGTAAGGAGAACACAAAAACCAAAATTTCATGGGTTATTCCCTGTTATTAGTACCTACCTAAGTTGTTAAACTGGTAACAGTTGGGATTTTTTTTCTGGTACCAATGGGAACAACTGAGAATGGAAAATCCCAGTAGTTATCACCAAATTGCATTACCTACCTACATAAATACAGCTAGAGAGGGTTAAATTTTAGTTGTAATAAGGTGATTAAGTTAACTATGAATCAGCTATGAACATACTCATTTGGTCGAAGAGAGACTTAAAATCATATGTTTTCAGGGTTCACGGTGGAGAGCCAGTTCCTCACAATGCGAAGTTTACCTGCATTTTGACGGTGCTACGTTACGTTCTAAGGTGAGAGACTGGGGACGAACCTTGGAATCAGAGGTAAGGCACGTACATTAATGATAGGTATGTAGGTAGGTACTTATATATTCCAACAAATGATGGTCATGAACATTGACATATGTATATACATATATCTAGTCATGAACTGATTTAAGGAGAGGTAAGTATTCATCTACTTATGTTGTTATGTATATTTAATGGACATTATTTTATTAGAAATAACGATAGTGATTACTAATGAGCTAATGACTCATTAGACAATATTTGAATACGATTCGTTGTACGATGGAAACCCGCATATATACTGCTTATATACATTTTTTTTTGCGCACTTACATAAGTTTTTTATGTGATCATTGTCCCAAGTTTTTTGACAATTTGCCTGAGGACTCAGATGTCTCAGAATTATCAAATTGACCGACAGTACCGACACGTCGAAGGGCAGGCGGTTCTTTTTGAACTTGACAAGTGTTTTATAAAACGAAGCCACTCGAAAGTTAAAAATAAAGTTAAACGCGTTTTTCCGACAATCTGTTTTTATGGACGGTACGGGTCGTTGAAGAGAGCTGATACCTACTAAATTATAACTTTATAACTGTCGCAGTAGTCGCAATACTGTTTTCATTCAGTAAATATGCCTTGATTTAAAAACGCCGTGTGCGAAAACAGAACTCTTATTTATCGTTCCTGACTCCAAACCAAACAGAGGCAGATAGCGAAATTACGGATTCGCGTTTCCAGGTAGGTCCTCTGTAAAGACTGTAAACAAACCGCCTTGATACATCAATGTCATATTTTATTATCTCTGAAAACTTGTCAAAAACCTGTTAAAGGTACAGTATGTACTAAAAAGTATGGTTTACTAAAAAGGCTAGTCCTGCACTCTGGTGGCAGAACATTGCAGTAATATCCCCTATCGCGTTCTCATTGGTGAATAGAATCCCTGACATGCGATGTCTGAAAAGTCCTCACACTAAATATCTGATGACACAACCTTTACCTATTACTTTACAAAGGAAGAAGACAATGAATCGTAAACACCTGCATTTTGCAGTACCCTGAATGGATTTCCTCGTAGACGATGCTGCAATGCTGCGTGGGTGAGCTGTAGGCTAATAGGCCAAAGGAATAAGTGAACATGATACTCACTGTTGTAAACTATTGGGTTGATTACTTGTAATTTGTCAATTTAAGTGCCTAGGTAAAGTTTCATTTACCTACTCTTTATTGTGTAAGGTTTCAAGAGACTGCTACTTCCTTCTTTTCATCTTAGCGCTTTGTAGATTGAACCATATATTAATTTTTAACAAGCAGAAACGTCTGCGAACGATGCTATTAAGCTTAAGAATAAATTTATGAGCGGAAAAATTACTGCCGGATAAGACTTGAACTCACGGCCTCTGGATCGATACTCCAGCGCTCTATCATCAAATACCTCACCAAAACCTCATCCATAGTCAGCAAATCTTCCCACTATATGGGTCTAAGGCGACATTTACCGTAAGAGCGTTACACTTCTTAAACGGCCACCGGAGTTCCAAGTCATATTGGAAATCCCAATCCAAAGCCACCAAGACCATGGCTCAGTTGGTAGAGCGCGTGAGTATCGTTCCAGAGTCCGTGAGTTCAAGTCTTACCCGACAGTAATTGTTCCACTTTTAAATTTATTCTAAGTTGATTGTATATGTATCTACTTTGCTCGTTAATCCCAATTTAAGAGTTCATAGCCTAATCCCAATTTAAGAGTTCATAGCTTATCCCAAGAGTTTGGCATAGGGTATCCCCATGGGATCTTCCAAAGTAAAGACTGCATCAGTCATAGAGATCACCAAGATCGACTGTTTAATATAGTTACTTTCCAAAGCACAAAAGATGTGATTTTTAGGATTCCGTACCCAAAGGGTAAAATCGGAACCCTCTATTACTAAGACTCCACTGTCCGTCTGTCTGTCTGTCACCAGGCTGTATCTCATGAACCGTGATAGCTAAATAGACAGTTGAAATTTTCACATATGATGCCGCTGTAACAACAAATACTAAAAACAGAATAAAATAAATATTTAAGTGGGGCTCCCATACAACAAACGTGATTTTTTTGCCGTTTTTTGCGTAATGGTACGGAACCCTTCGTGCGCGAGTCCGACTCACACTTGGCCCGTTTTTTAATGTTTTAAGGCTTTTGATGTACCTATAATTTTAGAGGTCGCTCAGCTCAGGGTAAACAAATTCTGAACATACCTACCTAATTCCGCTTATTTGAGTTGTAGGTGCACTGCACATTCATTAAAAATTGTTACATAACGCAATATTACTTAAAGTAAGTTGAGAATTGCGCAGATTTAAAGATATTTAGCAATAAAGATGCAGGAATGACTTGTTCAAAGTGCATTGAACTATGCTCTTCTTTATCTCTGAATATTATCTAACGCGTTTAAATCGATATCGTTAGAAAAACGATCTAACGCTAGTTATATCATAAATTACAATTAACGATTAAGCACAGTAATTGGACAGTTTAAATTACGGAGCATTGCATAACTTTGTTCTAATAGAAAAGAGTAGTAAGTACCTCAAACTTTGAACCATACTAAGCCATTTCGGCTTCAAGAACATATCAACCCGCCTACGGTATCGATACCTATAAGATTACCCATATGATCTTTATAAATAACGGTTTATAGTGGTTTTGAATTGGTTTAACAAAATTATGGAACTTTAATTATATCTACAGTGCGGCTACCACCGGTTTGGCACTGACATAAACGCTAGCGTGATGGTAACTTACTTTTTATGCATCACGCTCGTACTGACATATTAGTGCGAGCGAGATGAATAGAAAGTAAATTACGTAGACGTTATAGCTTATATGTCAGTGTTGACACTGTCAGTGACTCATGGTACGGGTACAGGTGGATATATGTACTGATTGTAATCGTACTGTTAGTTTTGATAATAATCTATTAGCCGTTAGTATAAAAATGTATCTTTGCATTAAAATGTTTTTAAATTTTAGGTAGTTAAGTTTAATCGTTTTTGATTTACTTTCCCTTTTTAACATTTTTAAATAGGTAAAGGTCAATACGGATAAGCGTAGCGACGGGGTAGGTGTAGTGTAACTGGCCTTCATATTGGGGCTTGTATACACATTTATTAGTATTTAGTGCGAGTACCTACATTGCCACTAATCACAAGTAGCAAGTTGGGTCTTAATTAGTAAGCAAATAGGGAAATTGGTTTTTTATTGTTTACACTATTTTACCCGACTACAGCCAAACCAGACGGACGGGTTATGATTTAAACAGTGAGCGTATGCATTTATGATAGGTATGATTCAGTCGAGTGATATTGTATTGTTTTATATTCTTCGTAAAAACAATCATTTTTGTTTTGCATCACAGGAGTGCACACACAAAAACATGTTTACAAAAACTCATGACGATTAACGATTTTGCTACTATGGAATTTATATGAAACACTAGTATGTGACGTAACAATCAAATAACCTACTCTTTATAGTTTTATGCGGGTTTTAAAATAGAAATTGTGTCTAAAATTAACTGCTGTCTACGTTTCTCATTCTCTATTAATCTTTTGGTGCTTTATTTCATGTATGGTGTAAAATAATTTATTTTACATACAGTCAAATACCCTATCATCGTCCAATAAGTTCTCACGGAAGGGAACAAAAGACGAACGATATAAAAACGCACTCACTGGAGAGGTAGAGCGTTGACCTCCGCCCCTGGTCGCGTTTGATAAGCCGGTTAATGGGCCGTGCTGCCAACAATGAATTCCATTGATACACGCTACTATACTTATAAATTTTGTGCCATTGATACGCCATTCATCTGGTAAAATACTCTTTTGATTGGTTCACTGATTTTGCCGTACTACCTACCTGCCATTATTTTGTACCAACGGGTTCGGCGTTTATAATTAAGAGGAAAGGGGACGGCCGTTTCTCCATACAAACGTAGTCCCCATTTTCCTCTCTGGATATTGACATTATGGAAAATATTTTTACATAATTGGATGTATATTAACTATAGCTGCCCCTACGTTTGACTTATTAGATTTTTTGATTAGGAGCGATAAACTAATTTTATACAAAAATTTTAAATGCTCGTAACTCTTGTAATAATTGAATATAATTGAAAATTAAAAAAAAAACAAACGTAGCTGTGGTTGACACACAACAAATTGTGTCAAAATATTTTCAATAAGCAATGTTAATATCCAGAGAGGAAAATTAGGACTACGTTTGTACGGTTTGTATGAAAAGGCAATTTCGCGGGGGTCCTCCACTTTCGTCCTAAACTAGGAGGTTTTCATAGGAAATACTGATACTGTGTAGGCGGTTTTCAGAATGTCCATGGCTACCGGATCTCGGTTAAAATCCCGCAGACAAATATTCTATAAATATCCATTCTATAAGGTTCATTTTTGTGTCATTTAATAAATCTTCTAAAAGTTTAATGGATGCTGTTTTGAAACTTTCAAATAAGCGAATCCATATAAAATGTACTTATTTATTTAGGGGTTTGTCTTGTCAGGCTTCTTGTAGTCTTTGTAGACACCGTGTGACGTTAATGTAAGCGGTATTACAGCGAAGAAAGATATACTGCAATGCTAAGCCGATAGTTAATCATGTTTGCTAATTTCGCTGTGTAAAAGCAATAAGAATGCGAAGTAACGTTTTTGCGTGTCACGCTCATTTAGATGTTTGCATGGTATTACAAAACGTTCATTGTTTCAATGTTAACCAACTCCGAGTTTAGAAATCCGGCCAGCACTCCCATGAGAGTCGTGCGAATTATAATCCGTCTCATTAGCTACAAAGAAAATGTCCGCTTTCTTTCTATACAGCCGACGACAAATTTACGTTTACCCTTGTGCACTCTATTCCATTGTAATAAGGCGAAAACTGTGTACGAATCGTTGACGTCGATCGTACGTAAAAAGAGGCGGCGTTTGAAAGTTCATCGAGCATCAAGCACAATAGCGGACAACGATGACACCGTCGTCTTATCGAACATCGAGAGCTGACTCACTGCCCATACAATCCTCCTAATTACAATAATTTCCGTACTAAACCCATCTAAAGTGAAAGTATTCTGGTTCCCTGGTTCCGATGGTCACACGCTCGGCAAGTTCAATGGCTTGATTAAGAGTTATTAAAAATGTGTAATATTTGTAATAGCTTTTGCTTTCGTTCGGAATGGCGGAGGCGAAGTGGTCTGGTCTGTGTCGTAATCCGCATAATCGTGCGCTGGCCGGTGCTTGTAGTAGTTGTAGACTTCCTTCAGGTACGTTACTGTTACTGACAAAGCTCAGTCTCCGCCCCCGGCAGATCGTGTCGCCCATGGTTGATGCATTCCTGATGTGGTTTATGCTCAAATACTACTATGTAAGTACTTATTTGCACACTTATCTGACATACAGATCCCGAACATAGGATACATAATCTTAGGTTAATATTTTTAACTCGAACTAGAGCATATCTCCACACTCCGTACTCCATAGTACCCCGTATTCCCAAAAATGTACGTGTAGATTGGAACATTGTTTTATTAATCCAAAAAAAAAACCTATATAATTTTTCTGATTTCCGTGTGGATTCCTATGTTTACAGTTTTATATTTCGAATGCATCCTGTACATTTTTTTTATTATAAACTGATCGGCGATTGGCCCTACTGGCCCAAGTCATGCTACATAACCTACCTATTACAGAACAGATACATACATACAAATATTCGAAAATGAAGACGACTAAGAACGAGAATCAGTCCATTTCGCTAGCGCTAGTTTACGTCTGCAGCAATTCGTTCAGATATGATTAAAGGTAAGCGTCCACAGGTCCGCATCGCACGCATCGGACGCATCGCACGCAACGGATTTCAGTATCCTTTGTATGGAAAGTCACACAAGTGCGTCCACTGATCAGCACGCATCGGACGCATCGCACGCAACGGATTTTATAATTATTTGTATAGAAAGTCACACAGGTGTGTCCACTGATCCGATGCGTACAATGCGGACCTGTGGACGTGTACCTTAATTCAAAAAGCTTTACATATTAAAGGTTCATTATTTTGCAAACATAATGCAGTGAATGGCAGGTCTTAAGTGAATGTGATGTCGATAAGTGAAATCATACTTAACATGTTCTATTTTTATAAACATAACATTTAACTCGTTTTAACTCTATGATGTGCTATGATTTACAACTTTAGGTTTGCAGTCGCAGCCAAGCTGTTAATTATCTCTGCGCGGCATTTCTTATTAAGGTTTACGTTTAACCATTCAAACTTGTTACTTATCATTATCTTGATGCTTATTTAAGTGCATTTCAAAAGAACTCATAGAAACTTTACTACAAGTAATCTCCATAAGTAATTTCCATCGGCACTCGTACAAAGGAAGGGCTAAAAGGATTCTTGCTCCTCAACTTTATGTCTTTAACCTCCAGAGCTCGAGAGATAAATGCATTTTGAAATAGGAAAAAAACGCCTTGCCGGGAGAAAGTATAGAAAATTTGAGACGAGATGAGCGAGTGGGAGTAAACGAATGAGTAAACCATTTTAGAAAACGAATGCGACCATAAATCTTAACCGCACCAAAATATATGAGAACTTTATTAGAACAATCGGTAATCAGTGTGTAACGTAACTTTCGTATTACGCAACACCCTTTCATTCAATATATTTGACAAATAGTGGTCCGCACCCTGTTCGCGACAATGCTGGTTTTCTGGAACCTCATCATCATATAATAAGTCAATCAATCAACGAGATTATTCTATTACGGCATCTCGCATTCAAATTAGCGGAGCGTGACCGGAGTCTGCTTGGGCAAATACAACAATACACGGCGTTCATGCCGCTGCGGTGCGGCACTTTCACCGTGGACCTCCGAGTCCGAGCCCCGGGGCTCCGCGCCGCTAGTCGGTGACGATACCGACACTGCAGTTTCATAAAATTACACACTTTGAGACATACAACACCGATCTACAATATATCACTTTTATGTCTGAAAGATTATTTATGATAAGTACATTTTTTACATGTCGATCAAATCAACAATGTTTGCCCCACCTGAGGTTAAATATAATGAATTCAAAAAGTAATATAAACAATTTAATATTGATACTAATTAAATACTTTATTTTCGTAATATTAAAATGTGACGCCGTCTGTCACTATGTCACTAAATATGTGTATGTAATGTATGTTCTAGGTGACGCTTCTTCTGCACACTTAGTTTGCAACTACCTACCTAATATAAAGAAATAACAACCATTAAAAGTTTCCTTAATAAGTCTTAAAGCAAATTTGGAGATTACCATAAAATAAAATAAAACTTGCTACTACAAACTTGTTGGATGCAAAAGGAGTCATTCAAAAATGTACGATTCTCATAACTTCAAACAAATTAAAGAGGATCCCATGCATGTCTTATTTTATTGTACATTCGATATGAATCTTCGTTATTCATCACCCGGCATCAACAAGTTTTCATCTACAAAGCGGCGCCGCCTGAGGAATAACTGTTCCATACACCTAAACATCAAACCAAAATTGGGGTACGTCATAAACGAAGGCTTTTTAGTAACCGGTTCTTACTGTTACCAAGTTGGCATAAGCTTACGTGAACGATATAACACTAAGTACCCACGCACCCACATGCATTCACAGAATTACAAGCTAGATGGAGCATTGAAAACAATTTGCGGTCACCACTCACTACGAATTTGTGGTCCCATACTGATTTAACATGTGTCGCTAGAAAGATGCTTGCAAGTTATGATTATTACCAAAGATAGATATAACTCCGTAATAGATGGCTACACAGTCTAAGGAAAAAAAGTGCCTCGAAAATCACGAAAATTTGATTCTCGATCAGATGGCGCGATTACCTTTGGCCTACTCTCGTATAGAGGGCGTTGACGGTTTCGTTTGTTATTTAAAAAAATTAACGCATATCAGTGAAAGAACATGGGTCAAAATCATAAAAATAATTAATGCAAATAAAAAAAATCATTTATCCATATTTAAATACATTTTATCGTATTTTTATAAATCTTCCTTTATAGTTTTAAAGTGTGTCAATAGATGGCAGTGAATTTACTGTGGTTACAAAATGTACTATGACAGTACCGCTCTATCCTATTATATCCTCTTTGTTATTATTATTACTATTGTCTGATTTTTAGGGCCTTTCCAAACGTCACCAATAATCACATGCGATTTGCGACACATTGCGCCATTTGAACGGCCGATCGAATTCGTTGCACCCACTTTAGCCGGCAATTATCTAAAATCGCAAGCCATTTGCTGCAAGGTTTGAAGACTTTAAAATCAAACTGCCTTTCGCAGATGTCTTTTGTTTAATGTTTAAGTTGTTAATGTCTTGCAATTTGCGACGGTTTGGCTTTAGCAGTAAAAAGTTGTTTTAATTTTCTTTCAGCGTTTCCGTTGCGTTCACTGTCACAACCATACGCACTTTAGTGCCAGGGAAACACGTACAATTGTAAGAAATGGCTTGGGGTAAAATTAGTTTACGCTTGCGGCATAATATATAATATAAGTATAGGTATAAAGAGAGTTTATGTATACCTAGCGATCGAAATTCTTAGTATATGCTTCACAAGACGGAGTCCTTGGAGAGGTAGTCTATGGTATGTTGTACATTCTTTCATGTTTTGCTTGTAAATGTAGCCACGTTTTGTATACCTTGGGCGAGAAGCTCCGTTAACCTTGCTATCTTCATTGCATGCTTGGCGACATCACATCACCGACATCACCGTTACATGTGCAACTAGAATCCTAGGATTTCTTGTTGAGTCTGTTGCCCACTGTAAACACTGCTGAGACTATAATTAACTTGTATTTTTAAATTGCTTCATGTCTTGAAATGTCAATGTCAAGTCAACTTCAATTTTGCTTTAAAACGCATTGTCATAGAAAGTGCCAGCTATGTTACAACGTCTCAGTCACACGTGTAAAAATAGTTATTTACGATACAAGTGCGGAAAAGAGGAAATTCGAAACGAGTGGCGATAAATTAAAACACGACCGCAGGGAGTGTTTTAAATCGACACGAGTTGCGAATTACCTTTTCGCACGTGTATCGTACAACGTTTTACAGTACATATGGCCCTTTAAACTTTCGACATATGCACGAAAAGTGCTCATTCCCGCACTAGTGCGAAAAAGTAGCACCATATGTAGATACTGTAAATAATATTGTCGTATTGTCTCTAGATTGTCGCTTATTGTCGTTTTTGTCACACTTGATATATTCATGAATCATGAGTAATATCATCGTGCGCGTCTGTCTACCACTGTCTAGACTGAAGAAATATTATTTTAAGTTGTTCAATTGATATCAATCCATCTGTATTTACCGTTAATTTTTTCATGTTAATATGATATTGACATGTCGACGCCCTGTTGGACTTATATTCGATCGATCATTGCATTCAACGGTATAAATTTATTTTATGCCGCAGCGTAAAGTTCCCGTATACATATATCTACTCGTAAAGTAAAGTAAAGTAAAAATTTATTTGTGGAACACAGGTAATCAGTTAAGGTCTTAAATGTATATAAATAATAAATAGAGCTCTGTGTTTTGCCTATTGGCGTACAAATATTAAAAACTTAAAAATAATGGTGGTGGTGATGTTAGCAATAAATTATTTCAGTTAAACATACATTATCTATTATTAATATTACGGCAATAAACATTTCGAGTAGAATAATATATTGTTTAACATCGAAATAAAAATAATACATTTCACAAATCACATAATTATAATAAATGTTAAACTATTATATATATAAAATGGGCAAGTTATAATTGTTTCAGGTGTCTGCAAGAAAATCACTAACGGAGTAATAGCATTTGTTAATTAAGTATGTTTTAGTTGTATTTTAAACTGGTCAGGCTGCAGGCATTTTACATACATGGGATATTATTAAAAAAAATTGGAGCCATACCTAGTATACTCTTACCCAAGAAAGCTGTGTTTTGATCTTACATTTAGAATTTTACCAAAATACCTATGTTTATTTATCTTATTATGCTGCATTTTTAAACAATTCTATGTTGTCCTGACTTCTTAAAAAAAGGTTATACCCAAAATTGGGACCATCCACAAAATATCCTTATTTGGTCACAAGTCCCAACTTCGTTTATTTTACACCTCAGTGACTGGTGGTCTATCCTATACTTACGAGTATATGTCTGTACTATAAATACATCACATTCGATATAGGTGCAGAAATGTTGAACGTTTTACGACGCTGAGACGAACAGGCCTTTGTTCAGATCGGGTCAAGGGAACCGCGATACCGAACCAAAAATATAAATTGGCACGAACCGCTGATATGGCGAGCTTTTGATTTCCTAACCGTACACGCGAAATGTTTTGTCAAAACAATGGTTCTAAAAGTGGTGGCCACGGCTCTAGTTTCTCCGGTTTCTTTAAACTGTCGTGAGATATTAATTGAAAACTTTCTAAAGTAGTAAGTTATTTTCTGTTTTTGCGGCTACACTTTTGCACTTATGGCACAGAACAGAATCCTAGAGTAAAGTACTCAAACTGCTGTCTAAAATGAAAATCATTACTAGGATGATGTAAAGCCAGAGTCATTTGCTAAAGTAGATAGATTATACGGCGTATGTTCTCAGTCCCCGTGGCCGAGATTCCCCGCGATGAATACCAATAGCCGAACGAATAAGGAGAGTAACTGTCGCATTCAAATATATTAGCAGTGCTTGCACAGCGCGCTCCAGTTTCTTATATGCATGCTAATCAAAATAAGAACTAATGCGTGACCTACGTGTCACGTGCGCGAGAAATTAGCGACGTTGATCAAATGTAGGGTAATCTTTATAATGATTTGTATATCTACACATCACACCAGTCTCGGGGTTATAGAGCGTTAATACCTACAGTAAATATCGCTCATCAACATCACTATTCGTTTTCTCCATTTCTAACGTTTATAAATTTCAAGCCACAACAGATGCACGTCAAGTCATCTTCCTCACTTTTTTACTTTGTGGTCTTTGTAATTGATTGACCAATATGAATGCATATGTGAAAATGTTCAAGTCGAAACACCAATCGAATCACTGACACATCATTGTACGTTAGAAATTTTATAGACCATATCATGATATAACCGCGTCGGCAAATAAAATCTTATTAACGCCTTACTTTTACAATTTTTTTATATATATCTTATACCTTTAAACGAGCAATTCTTGTATATATGTATATATATATATATATTTCGGGGATCTCGGAAACGGCTCTAACGATTTGGATGAAATTTGCTATATATGGGGGTTTTCGGGGGCAATCCGCATCAATCCGCAAACCAACTAGCGTACTGATGCGGGCTTCAACAGGCTTAGAGAATATAACTACTGCAGTGAAGTACCAGAATATAAATTTTAATTTCACGTCAGTGAAGAAATAAATTCGCATTAGGCTAGCGTCTTGTATAATGAGAGGAGGCCTATTGCCCATGCCCATGCAGCAGCAGCAGACGTTTATTGACTATACAGCTATTGATGAAAAGGACAAAGGGTGACGACCTTGATCATTCTGAGAATCCAAGAATCCAGAATGAGGGGAAGAGAAAATGAATGCCATTTGAAATGTATTGCAGTAGAAAGAAAAATAAGAAATCAGAAACCACCATAGCCTAGGCCACTTTGTTAAAATTGGACAAAACAAATGTATTCATCTATTCTTCCCTGGACCTCTTTCCTCTTTGTGGGGCCTAGGACATTTATGGTCTAATAGAGTACTTCTTGTAGATATCAAACTCGTCTCTCCAATACTTTTAGAGGTTTTATTAAATCCACTGAGTCTCAAAGTTTTTACTTATATGTATCGCCTTAACCCCTTGACAGATTACTTATTAGTCATTAGGTATACCTGAAAAAGGAAATACTATAAAAACTTTTACTCCGAAAGACTTAGAGGAAATCTCTTGTCTTTTTTTACCTCTATTAAGTATCACCAATAAATAGAAAACGAATTTATGAAGGTAAAACAGCATTGTCCTTTCTCACATGCTTAGAAATCGTATAGGGCCATTGTGTGTAGTGAGGTGCTATTTCTTTGAATATTCCGGACTCGTGAGAATATTGTGGAATAATATACCTATAAGTACCTACCTATATCAACTGTAACATTATTTTTTTTGTAAAGGCGAAACATTTTTCACTATGGTTCAAAAGTAGCACGTTTCCAGGATTAATCAATAAATTGAATAAATACATATTTTAGACTTTTCACGGGCATTTTGCTTTCGTATGTCCGGATGTTCTCCTCTATACAGGTCGCAATTCTTCTCCGATTCTCGTGAGATTTTGTGACCACTCTATGATTAAATATTTTTTTTTTAACAATCCAGTCTTTGGATTTTTTTTAATACCGAAATTGGCATAAAAGACTTAAGCGCAAATAGCGTCTATGGCCTTAATACCATTGTGAATTAACTGTGATAACGACACAACGAGCTAAGTATTTTTCACTTTTACGTTTTCTAAGCTTAACAGGAGTTTATTAAGTGGGATTATTCAATAATATTGGAGACTTTAAATTTATTAAGTTTAACAATTTTGCTTGGATTTATTGGAGAGAGGTGAGATAGAAGTGACAGAACAGCCGTCACATTTGGTAGATAAAAACTGACTTTTTATTAGGTATTTGTACGGTTGAAAAACGCAATGTTTTTCTCTGAAGCACAGACTTTTGTCTCTCGAAATGTAAGAACAATCACTTGGCTAATTTGTCAATAAGTTGTATCAAAAATAGTTTCGTAATATCAAAATTAAATATAAGTAAATAAATATTTACTATACTTAAATCGACCGGAATATATATGGACCGTGAAAGTAACCGTAAATCATTCAAAACTGTTAATAAATATTTAGTTCAAATAGTAATGTGCCATCTACCAAGACAAAACAAAGTCCGTTTTGTTTTCTTAATCACATTCGTTGGACATAATGTTAATTTTAGAAAATATTTCCCAAAATATTTAAATGAAAATTATCCCTGGGACAAGAATATAATGTGGCGCAGCACTAGCAGTGCTTAGCGTGTATGCGATGTACGTAGTATGGTAATACCTGTCGTCGCCCACTTTCCAGGTCTTGTAATATTGAACCATCTCGACGGCGACGTCGAAAGTTGCAAACAATAGAAAATAATATGCAAACGGATAGTGATGTACTAGCCAATGCTTAATACCACATACATATCCACGGCTAGAGAGTTCGTTCGTTTCGTATCGTTTTGCTGCAACCGATTTCCAAAAAAGAGGCTGTTGTTGATCGATCTTATACTAGATTTTCCCTAGTTAAAACTATAAGTAGTTTTGGTGTCGTCTTGGTAAACACGCCTTTTTACTATTTAAATCTGGTTTTCTGAAACGCCTCGGTGAAAACAAATTCAAACTTGGACTCTTCAGTCCTTTCAAATCCTTTCACTAATCATTCAAAATTAATTTCAGTTAAAACTAGTTTTGACTAGAGTAAACGCGTTTTAACTAGATCAAACTAGTTGTCACAGTATTTTGAGTTAAAATATTAGGTGCGACGATGAACAAAGCGAGGAGGAGCGTGTTAGGTCAACCGTGGCCGAAGACCGAGGCAAGAACTAGCTTTTTTCTGATGTGTATTGTCTAAACTAGTTTTAATTTAACTATGTAGTATGAAATGCGTTTTCATCGAGGCGATAAGAAAAACTAGTTTTAACTTAGGAAAACGCGTTTTCACAAAACACTAATTTTTACGGTAACGTATGTGTAGAAAATAGAAGATTAGTACAAACTTAAACGCGCGCTGTACGAATCGTCGACGATCCCAAACTCACAAGCGGTATTGAACCTTTTAAGTCTAAGGAGAGACTTCGCCTCCTTGTGTGTGTTCTACCGCTTGTACAATGGGCTGTGCTCTGAAGAATTGTTTGACATAATGCCAACGGCCGCTCTCTATCACCGCACCGCTCGCCATCGGCAGGGTGTCCATCCTCACACCCTAGCACCTAAATGGTCGCGTACTGTGCGGTTTAAGAGGAATTTCCTCCCGCGTACGCTTCGGCTGTGGAATGAGCTCCCTGCCGAGGTTTTCCCGAGGGGCTACAGTATGGGGTTCTTCAAAAAAGGAGTGTACAGGTTTTTAAAGGGTCGGGAACGCGCGTGTAATATCTCCGGTGTTGCAGGCGTCCATAGGCTACGGTAACTGCTTACCATCAGGCGGGCCGTATGCTTGATTGCCACCGACGTGGTATAAAAAAACAAGCTTTTTCCCGCAGGGATAACAACGTAGGGAAATTGTTGCTTGACCGGAAATACTTACATTTACATATGCAATTAATATTAAATTGCCTTTCTATTAACAATTGAAATAAAATCGTTTAATTATTTATAATGGGTGAAAGGGTTTACTCAAATTGGAGTACTATCAAGACGTGTTCGTTAAAGGGCAGTTAAATTCGCGTTAATTATAAAAAGTTTAGCATTTAATTGATCCGAAAGTTTCGTTATGCAAGCAAATTCCAATAACCAAGTCTTACATATATATCGGGTGGAATAGAATGAGGGACTTTTATGCAAACGGGGAATGGTTTAGGCTACGTAGCCACTTTATTTTTCACTTATTAATCACGTTAACATTTCTAAGTAACTGTATTTGAGATTCAGTTTGTTAAACATTAGTGCAAAAATCTGTATGTTTCAACCCTAGCAAGTTGATCCGATGAATGACATGACAAGTGTGTCAATTTAAAATGTAAATTACTTTGTAGGGTTGTCACTGATACAAAAATATTTCATTCTAATGTTTTTATTTTACTTTTTAATCCAGCTTTACGATTATAATAATACGATTGTAGATAACTTAGATAACACTATCCTTCAGCTCAGTCTCTAAAAATGTTCCATCCTGTATAAGCTAACAAGTTGTAAATCTGACGAAAAACATCAATGT
This sequence comes from Cydia strobilella, assembly GCF_947568885.1. NCBI lineage: Eukaryota > Metazoa > Arthropoda > Insecta > Lepidoptera > Tortricidae > Cydia > Cydia strobilella. The sequence goes on from NC_086052.1 coordinate 10,018,077, forward strand.
TTATTACAGGCCTAGAAAATGATGATAAAAGTTGCTCTACAATTGATATAGTGAGCCTATCGTGATGTAAATAGACAGTTGAGTTGAGATCGCTTTATTGTAAAAGCTGTTAAGTGAATTGAAAATAATGGTTGCAGTCACGGCATTCTCGACAATCTTCGAACATTGTCTGGATATAGGTATGCGGCATTTATACTTATATTTACTGTAATTTCTGGGTATATTTCCATGCTTTGGGTAATAAAGATATGGAAAACGTCATAGAATGATTCAAATAGCTTGAAAGGAAATTTATATTTCTAAATACATAACCAATACTTTTTTCTATAAATTCTACAATACTGAAAATAACAATATTGAACTTTATATTATAGGTACCTACCTAAATGTTAATTTGATATGCAAAAATAGATAGTAGATTTATCGCTGTATGGCACTATTATGTATTTAATGGGCATACCAACATGACTGGGGCAATAACTTTCACTAGATCAAATAGTATGAGATTAACTAGGCAAAAAAGTTCGCGAAAGATTTCTTATTGTTGTTCTATATTGCAAAGTCACGTTATTTGGTATAGCTTTGTAGCAAGGTCAGAAAACCGGACAGTATTACAATACATTACTTTCGTACTCGGTGGACGAAAGCGAACGCTGCCTCCTGTTTTGGCGACAACTTTCTGTATAGGCAGTAGGTAGGTACGAACCACTTTTTGTCCTTTCCAAAGTAGCAAGTAGATATCTCGATATAGCATCAATCACCCGAAAATGGACAGGTCAACTTTCCACCATGACATAAGCTGCGGTAACCATTGTTACTCAATTAAAGGGAGTGTACGATAAATCTGAGAAATAAGGGGTCTTTATTAAAGCGTGGGGGTTTTTTATACGCACAATGGAGAGATAAGAGCAATTCTTATATTAGCTTTCTACTGATTCGTTCAGGAATTTTAATAACCTACTGTATGTTCATAACTAATGACCTGTAGTTGCGCGGTCCGCGGAATCCATTTTAAGTATTTCTAAATTTTCTGTCAAGTTTAGGGTGTTGGGTTTAAAAAAATAGGTATAAAATCTTTTTAGACTTTTTAGAATTCTGAGTTCTGATTTGATTTGATCTGATGGAATAAATCGTTTGATTTCAGGCATTAGGTACCGAAGCTTACACAAGATTTGCTTCAGTAAAAACACACCGCAATAGAAAGCATGTAAGTAACATGTACCTATTTAGAATATAAAAATTTGTAATGGACTGAGACATATTATTGCAAAGTCAGTTTGTAGCGTATAGACCAAAGATATATTGATAAGTGGGTTTGAAAACTAGAATCGATCTGTTTCATAGAGAAAAACCAAATATACCACATGTTCTACTTATTCTATAGATAAGACGTTGCCTAAATAATGTGGGCGTAAAATTACAATTTTATTCTAAGTTGATATTGTCAATTTGTATCGATTTGCAAATGTAACCTTATAGACAGCTGAGTGTATCATAGCGAAAACTCACGATTTTGAAACAAACATTTATTGTTATGTTATTATTATGGATATCTAAAACTTCGACTCTACTTTTATTCGCATTTTGACGTGAGCAGATCACTATAGGAGGCTATTAGACAAAGTAAATTAGCCCGCTGGGCTGTTTTAAATTCAGGACAACGCGCATGAGCGGCACAAAATACTTTTAGCCTTGACACAATAACATTTGTAACTGACGATGCAATTAATTTAACCGAGGACCGCGAACTGGAAGCTGTACAAGATAGCATCGCGATTGATGACAAATCAAATTGTTCTTTGACAATAGATCGTTCTGTCCACTCAATCCTTAATGATTAATTACCCGTTAAGCTCACTTGAGGTAGGTATAGGTATAATTATAAACCTAACGCGGGAAAGACAAAAGGAGAGGTTATGATTTCAGCAGTCACAGTCAGCATTGAATGTAAATATGTGTGTACTTACTGTGCATATTTGTATTTATTACTTGTGTTGCTACAAAGCTATTATTAATAAATTAAGTATTATAATGTAAATTAACGAAGAGTTTTTATGTCTTGTACGGATGAAATGTAGCTTATTACACATTTAATTTACCAAATTTTCTAGAATATTTTTTTTTTTTACATTTCAACGGAGACCAAAATAATACTTGATGTTATTTTCGGTTAATACTTCCATTTATTCTAAATCTCATTATTTAAGTATCAATAATTATTGAAATAAGGAGCCAACCAATCAGTCAACAGCATGCGTGACAGGCATAATGCAGAAATCATATTGCAGGCTTCATGCATTATTCGTCGACGAATTGAAAACCGTTTAACAAAATTAATCGATAAATGTTTTCGATAAGTAATTAAAAGAATGTTAATGTTTAAGTCTTAATCGCGGCGGGTTTAAACTTAAACGCAAAACGCAATAAAAACACGCTGGCCTTAAACAGGCTATAAACCTAAAGGCCGAACTACACCGCTGTCCCAGTTTGCGGACTGGAAAAAAATAGCGCACGTGGGTGCCGCGACATTAAAGATGGTGGATAAATTCGCATATCAAGGATAACAGCGCGCTACTATACAAGGTGGGCTTTGTAGCCCAATCAAAAATATAAATGATTATTAAGCCTATTTTATGTATTTTTAGAATGGTATGAACAAAAACAATCACATTGTTACACAAACGTAGGTAATTAGCTGTACTTATCTGATGAACCGCCAAGACGTTTAATTACTAGGGATCTGCGATATTGTAACGTAAAGATTCATTACTTATACACGTTTAAAACGTTAAAGGTCATATTCGCCACATTTAATACTCTGGGACCAATAATTGTTATGTACATAGCAATATTTCCACGGGAAGGTTTCCACGGTAGACCAGTGTCAGGGTACCTTAACAGCAAGCTATGTGGAAACCTTTTGAGTGACGTTTTAAAGTGTTTTTTCGACATGTGTCAATTGAGGTTCTGTTGTTTTTTTTTAATGGTAAACATTTGGCCATAATCTCACCTGACCTGATGGTAATTGCCGATATAGTCTAGGATGGAGCATGCTTCCCTAAAAAATGTCTATTCACTTTCGATTTAAAAACGTCCTCAATAAATTTATTCTATTCTGTTCTAATAGTTGCTCTTGTCCAAGGCTCACCCGGTATAATCAGCAATCAGCAACCATATAAGTATGTATGATGTTATTCTCCTAAGCACGAAAAATGGTTAAAACGGCCGTTTTGCCAGTTTGGTGCTTGTGGGAGCAGAACATGCTCAAGCAGTCAAGGCCGAGGCCGCCAGTAAATTGTCATTGAGGAGTCACTCGGTTGCGTAAACTTTTTGTGAATCGCGAACCATCCTTCCTTTTGGTGTTTACGCTGTTAACTTATATTATGGTTACAGCAATACTTGTCTTATAACTGGCCATAAGTGAACCTGACGGCTTTGCAATAAGGATCACAAATTGCCAGTAAACAGTGTTGAAGTGTTGATGATAGTACATATTTGATTACATGCTGATTTTGCTCCAAGAGTATTGACAAACATCAGAAAGATGTTTTTATAGGTACGTAATGACATTATAATGCAATAGATGATGTTTTATTTTATATATACATTAATTGCATTTGTTTAATCTTAGACATAAGAGATTTAATAAAGCTTTATATAGTTTCGGATATCGCCATTGCAGTAACTAAATGAGAGCGGAAGTTATGTATAAAACCAAGGAGCGTAAAACTAAGTATGTATAACAATGTTATGAAGCGCATTGTGTTTTAATTACTTTTATATTATACCCATTACTTTTATATTATAAATGCGAAATTAACTATTGTCTGTCTGTTAGTTTTGTTACCTATTCACGCTTATACCGCTAAACCAATTTAGACAAATTTGGTATGGAGACAGTTTGAGGCCCGAGGAAGGACTTAAGTTAATTTTTTTTAGGGTTCCGTACCCAAGGGGTAAAAACGGGACCCTATTACTAAGACTCCGCTGTCCGTCTGTCTGTCTGTCACCAGGCTGTATCTCATGAACCGTGATAGCTAGACAGTTGAAATTTTCACAGATGATGTATTTCTGTTGCCGCTATAACAACAAATACTAAAAATTACGGAACCCTCGGTGCGCGAGTCCGACTCGCACTTGGCCAGTTTTTATCAATCAATATCATCATCCCACGCAGACAAAGTCGCGCACAAAAGCTAATATGTAATGCGAAATAATATAGTTTTATCACGCATATCATATTTCTACTCAGATGAAGTCACTGCCAGAAGCTAACTAGTGTAAAACCATATGAAAAAGTCTTAGAAGATATAACCAAACGGAGCCGTTCCCCTCTGTCGAAAATAGTCGGCCAATGGTCATACACAATGTATGGACTGACGTTTATCTGACATGGCTCTTTTGACGTTACGTATACATTTGAAGTTCCCCCTACTTCATAATTGCGATCACTCGGCATCGTTCATTTTAGGGATGCGGAAAATAGAACGCGTACAAATTGCCCAAATAACTTTTCAAGAGCAAATCATTTAGAGCTTCATATTAGAAGATACATAAAGTACTAACCAATAACCGGCGTAAGTCAAGTATTGTTAATAAATATAAAGATTAAATATACATATTGACTGTGCAAATAACGATGCAAAACTGTGCACGCACGCGATAACAACTACAGTCAACGTTGCTTCAATAGGGTTCGCGTTAAGGATGTCAAACACTACCTACAAGAAATGAATGTAAACCCACTGCAACTGGTTTTGATCATTTTCGGTCAGTGGTAAAAAATACATAAATTGCTTGCGAATAATTTTTGCTGTACAATACTTTTTTTTTAGGGTTCCGTACCTCAAAAGGAAAAAACGGAACCCTTATATTATCACTCGTGCGTCTGTCTGTCTGTCTGTCCGTCTGTCACAGCCTATTTTCTCCAAAACGACTGGACCAATTAAGTTGAAATTTGGTACACATATGTAAGTTTGTGATCCAAAGATGGACATGTAAACAAATTAATTTTAAACACGGGGGCCACTTTTGGTAAATGAGAAAATTAAAAAATAAATTTTGTCAAACTATATCGTGTTACATATCAAATGAAAGAGCTCATTGTGGGAATCTCAAATATTTTTTTTTTATAATTGTAAGATAAACAGTTTAGAAGTTATTCAAGAAAATAGGAAAAAAATGACCATTCCCCCCCCCCCTTTATCTCCGAAACTACTGGGTCAAAATTTTTGAAAAAAATACACAAAATAGATCTTTACCTATAGATCACCGGAAAACCTGAATGGAACGGGAAATTTGCAGTCAAGCGTGAGTCGGACTTAATTACTTAGTTTTTGATCCGACCCCTACGGGTTTTTTTAAAGACATTTCCACATAAAAAATACATTGTTTAAATTGTGTAATGTACGGAACCCTTGGAACGGGAGTCCGACTCGCACTTGGACGGTTTTTTATAACAGCAACAAAATATGTGTATTTATGAAACTTAATTTATATTTTATTTAAAAAAAATATTCCCGCCGAGTTTCTTGCGCCGGTATCCCAATCAATATATACAGATATCCTCACTTTTGAAATATGAAGTAGGTACGTAACTAGGTTGATAATAGTAATTAAACGGAACTAGTAACAGTATCACGGTCCGAAGAAAATGTTTTAAAAACCGTTTGAAGCCTTTGAAGGTGAATATTACACCAATTATAATTCCAGCCACGATTCGGGTCAATACCAAACCTAAAAAATAAATCTTTTCTCACAAAATTCGCAATGTTCGCAGTTCGCATCACATTGCAATTGAATCGGCCGTAGAATGTTAATGAGAACTATACTTTTAATCGACTGATATTACGATCTAAATGGTGTGCTAAGATTCGAAATGTCAAAGGACATCTCGCTAAATACCGCTAATTTTGTAACATATTGGTAAGCAAAGTATATCCAATAAGGTACCTATCAGTTAAGACGAAATGTACGGCATTTTCTGTATACTAAGCGTAATCCCCATTTTCCTGTCGAGGTCTTTTATAACATATTGGGGCATACCATAATCGTAAATAATTTCTTTGGTTGTATGGAGGTACAAACACTCTTGAACAAATTTAGAGGAACGCAAAAAAAAGTTTAATTACTAATTTTGAAATTACTTTAGGTGCTGTAATACAGTAATTAAACCTTTTTCTTGCGTTCCTCTAAATTTGCCCATGAGTATTTAAACCTTAATCTTTGGCACAAACAGTAAAAACTCAATTCACGAAAAACATCAAGTTCCTGAAACACTAAGTGACAAGTTGACAACCCTGGGCAAGTGAGAGGTAGGTATGTACAATCTTGTACTATACGTACTTTATTCACTATCTGATGCAATTCACCTGCAGCGAACGACTTAACTCCTTTGGACCGCATTTTTCTTCTCGCGTAATCAACTTCGCAATAAATTATTGTGAATATTAAAAATGTGAAATACTTTTCGGTAGTCCTTTCGTCATAAATAACGGTGCGGCACTTGGGTTTTCTCACTGCGTTCGTACGCTATAGATAATTTAGGTACTTACATGTGTTTGGTTTATAACGATTTTGAAAACACCGACATTAATCCGAAAGGCTTGCAATTCCACGTAATTATCGGTCAGAAACAGGCGAAATCAACTGAGTGTTCGAAGTACCTATAAGTTTATTATTAGTATTATTTTATTCTCTATTGTATTGCAGTCACGCTCATTATACATTAGGTGTTACAATTTGAGGATGATCCTTACATGACACCCTGTAAGGGCACTCAATATTTCTGAAGTCCAGGTAGGTAAGTACATGCATTTTACACTTATAGCAATAACATTTATATTTTTAATGTTTTATTTTATCGACCTTTATACAATATAAAATGTCAAGTTCATTTATAAAATAAATAAAATAATGATGGTAAATATTAATGTCAAGGTTAATTTAAATATATTAAAATGATAAGCAATATGGTTAAATATTAATTAACTATAATGTGATTTTTAGATAATGCATGAATGTCGATAAATATTTACAATAACAATACAATAAAATTAAATTAATTTAATTTACAATTTATAAAATTTTCATTTTTTTTATACCACGTCGGTGGCAATCAAGCATACGGCCCGCCTGATGGTAAGCAGTTACCGTAGCCTATGGACATATTACAAGCGCGTTGCCGATTTTGCCAATAAAGGTTAAAGGCCTCATAATGATAGCCACATTTTACAAAAGTTGCCACGTCACATGGTGTCTTTAATTAAAGCAAGTCGAATTCGCCACCTGATTATTCGCTAACGATAAGGCCTTAACAGTGATTGGAATATCATTTCAAAGCCTCTTTGCGTTATATAATCGGTTGAGAATGTGACCGTGACGGTCTAGAATCAAAATAGTTCCATCTCGATTGCCTATGTAATTATAATTAATACACTTTCTATTCATTGTTAGCAAATTGATATAACGCCTCAATGGGAAAAAAGCTGCATTCCTTAGTTAAAAGACTGTGAACAGGCAGATCAGTTTTTATACGAATGCTTGTTGATATCAAACTGAAAATCAATTTGGTTAACAATCACTGTACAATTAATTTTTAGCAAGCAGAAAAGTCCGCAAACGATGCTATTAAGCTTAGAATAAATTTATATGTGGAAAAATTAATTCTAAGCTTAACCACCGTACAAATCATACAATTGTGTTATACTTAATTTTGAAGAATTTCGATATCTAGGTTTGTAACTGCAGTATAATCATATTTATACAGGTGTGTTTTGTAAATTATTGGCTTATAGTGTACCTACAGATTGCGCATGGTGAAAGATTATGTTGTCTTGTGTTCTTCAATGCTGAGGATAGTTACATGATCACAGACCTATCAAATGCTGGTATATATAATACTGCCAAGAAGTGCAGAAGAAGTCAGTCGTCTGCTCGTTTGCTGACTATCACAATGTAAAAAGAAGACTTGCCACTGGCCACTGGTGCCACTGTGCCAAGTGCTTGTGAATAGTGCCTGATATTATCGCGGAGCCCAGTTAATTTTGTGATTTGATTATTTTATTTCGAGCTATGAGCTCATGTGCCCTGTACTAAGCAATACCTAGGATAAGACCAGTGACTAGCCCTAGCTCCATGTAGCAAGATAGTTCATGAGAAACAATAACAGACAATTATTGCAGCATATTTTCCCAGTCAAATCCCTTCGTCAATGAGTTGCCGTCGTTGCGCCGGCGCATTATCGCGGCCATGTTTGTAAATCACAAACACTGGGCGGTGACGCTGTGTTGTGGGAAAGTCGACGAACGACGTCGTGCTATCGTTGCTTCAGTGTTGCCTGGTGATGAAATTTAAAATGTGAGATTATCTATGTACATATTTTTCAATAAAATATTAAATATATCGGCATATCTTCATAAGTTGTGTTACATTTTTTGGGGCGTTATTAATAAAATTACGACCAAAAGCAAAGTTATTTACTTGAGCCTAATGAAAAAATTACTACGTTAAGTACACATTTAACATTTGCAAAAATTGGAAAACAAGATATCTGGCAACACTGCGTTGCTTGAACAGGAAACTAACGCTAATCATTACACTCCCTCTCCTTTTCGCACTCTCAAAACGCTTAATTAGTTCGCAAAGGATGGCAGGCTGTAGAAAGGATTCGGTGCAGGTCGTGATTAAAGGGTACTAAGTACCTAGACCACATGCACGTGCATAGCTCAGGGCGTGAGGGTAAACAAAGGATTTGAGAATGGGAACATAAGCGAGCCCTGGCTAAGTGAAACAATGGTTTTTATTACTTAACCATTGAGCGGTTTTGTCTATTTTTAGAGCGTGAAGGGATCCAGGTTTCGAAAGTGTGACAGCTTTCTAGGTATCAATGGGTAAGGTAAACCTGTAGTAGTTATGGATTTTTTGAACAATAAGCTCACGCTCACCCAAGTGGAAAGTTAAAAACTTTAACCTGACCCGGACGTCCTACTTTTTGTAAGTCGGTTCAAATTAAGCCTATGTTACCCGGGCCACAAATCAAATTAATATTTAAAACTTTAAATCGGCTCAGTAGTTTCAACGTTCCTCCACTATAGCTCGCCATAGATTGCTAAAATCGCCCTTCCTTTTGACATTGCCATTGCCGAGTACATACACTACTTACTATAAAAAATCTCATTTTAGTATCAAGGTAGGTTTTTATAGATAGCTTTTTCTTTTGAGTAATTAATTTATTAATTATATAATACATTATAAATAGTTATAATCGCCACAGACGTCGCAGTAATAAGTAGACACAATATTGATTTTGTATTTACTTGTTCGTAATGTTTGTATACTTGCTGTAATATTGTTTTGATTAATAATCAAATTAAAATATAAACATTTTATTGTTACTGGCGGCTCCTTTCTATTAAAAACTTTATTTAACATACATAATAATGAAGCGTTAAGTATACGATTATTCATGCAAATTTGGAACAGGAAATGACTTCCAACAGTTCCAACACGTTTTAAGTAGTAAATCATATCTCTAACGCGTTTTTAAGTAAGTTAATTAGGCAGGGTCACGGTCGAGCTCAGGTTTTGTGTCGCATCTCAATGAAATCGTGAGAATCGCAGTCTGCTGCAGTCAAGTGGAGTGGAGAGCTCTATAAATATTGTAACTCCATGAACAAACAATTTGATGAATCGTTAACACGTTTTTTGAACTTTTGTAATCATTCGGAGGTCGAAAAACTCATTCGATCGAAAAATACTGAAAGCAAAAACTAAGTATGCATATTCAGTACGGAAATTCACCTTAATGAATTTTTTTATTGTTTGTAATTTGTAATTACATACATAGATAAGCACGTGGAATTGAGTTAGATTTAATTGCTACAATTTTAAATTGAGTAGGTATTTAGTTATTTCTGTTGCAAATTTCTTAAAAATATATTGTTGGTACAATCTCGTCTGCAAGGTTTTATGTAGGTACGCTTCTATTTTTAGATTGAACGTGGAAGTAGGCAATATTGCTTAATGCGTAACTTGAACCACGGAAATAAACAATCTAAACTAAATGTCTTTATTACACGCAAGTCACATTTATTTTATTACCTATCTACCTTTATAGTCTTCGTCGTATTTCACAAGGTAATTTCGAGATACGATACGCATGTTGTTTCCATTCCAATAGTATCGCAATTGCTGTTAGCACACATCGATTTGTTCCTATAGTTCAGAGGTCAACTTTTCGGCCAGGTTCATTGCATGCTCTTACAAAGATACCTATCTCGTTTCTATGTCTGTCATGACCACTGTCTGTCATTCTTTAACTGTAAATGTAACGGTTACAAATGTAATTAGAGACGACGACGGCGGCTTCTTTAAATAAAGCTACGCGGCATTCCAATGCACTTTATAGGAACCATTTCATTCATTTAAGTTGAAGCACTTGTTAGAATGGAATCGTAAAATATCACATTGATCTCAATTGTCTTAATAGGTGAGAGTGAGGTCAAAGGACGTCGAAAGTATCATTAAAAGCAAGTGGATACCTGCAGATTCTCAGAGCTGGACGTGGATATCTTCATTCACGACGCGTTTGTTCCGATGCATACTGATCATTACGGCGAGATAAGATTATAGGACATAACGACGGCAGACCTCCTGGGTGGTCTGTGCCACGGTAATATCGCATGTAACCAGCTCTGTCTGACCCACCTGCCTCTCCCCTGCGATACTGTCATCAGCACCATAAGAAGGTATTTGATGTTTATATAGAGCTCTTGATATCTGGTCGCATCGCACAATGTGATGCTGGCCGGCGACTCCAAACTGTCTCAGCGAAAGTGTGCGAACGTTCCGACGTCGTTGGCGAAATTTCTTGTAATTCATCAGAATATTTTTGCAATGTAATCAACCGGTGGGTGGGCACTATCTCCTTAATTCCTGTCATATATTTTCAACAACCTTTTACCGCTTTTATGATTGACCTGAACATGATCATATGAAAGTTTTCTAATCGGTCAGCTGTAGAGTTCTCTGATTCGGGGTATCTGATTACTAAATTAGGCCAAGTGTTATATCAAATATCACCCATGAAATTTGAGGATCTGATAAGTGTGTTGTTGTGTTTTTGTTTCTGTAACACATACCTAACCATTTGGTAGCGTTATTAGCTCTTGGGCCACCTGACTAAAGAGCGTAATATTTCCTTAATGCAATCTTAACATTCTTAACTTAACAATACACATTTAAAGTCTGACATGAGTTATGATTAAGTTAAAACTAATAGTAATAATATGGCAATGTCGATGGGCCATCATAGCTCTATTCATAATTTTGATGACAATTTATGGAACGTTTTTAAACAAATTAACTAATTGTCTATTATTGTTTTTTATTGACATTTAATTATTTTGTCTACAATATTATAATATTGTAAAAAAATACAGAAATGGAAAAGAGGTATTTAACTATGTAGGTACTCTTTAAACCGTCACTTATTTATTTTTATATTCGTAGAATCTATAAAAAAACACGTTGTTAATGTTATACAACTGCCTGTGATAATATTTAGCCTTTTTGTCTAAGAAAACAATAACGTGTTAGGAAATAGGTCATTAACATGGCCTTATCTTTGTATTGTGGTGCAAAGCAAACAAAAAAATACCTGTGCAGGTAATGGTAGATAATCACCTAATTATTGTTGAAGCCACATTTAACAACGAAAGTGTAGAAAGAGCAATTAGTTGGAATTTGAGTAATTAACAAAGGTTTTTAATTTTAAACGAAATTAGGTTTTATTGCCATGCCAATAAGAGGGAGGTACAAAGTCTGAAAATCTAAAAATGTATTGATCAATACTGGCACGTGTTTCAATTACGGAACTATCGTATCTTTACCTTTGACCCCATTACCAATATTTTTACTTTCTATACTGATATCCAAAACTGACAACGTTCACCATTCATTAATATTCTTTGTCTTTAGGTATATATTACGTTTTAGATTTAATTTCGCGAAGACTATTTATATTGCCGTTAATTATAAGTTATAACTATAGTCCAATAAATATTACAATTATGGGCTTAAATAAGTAGGTAAACTATTGTTCTAATTACAAAACTACGTGAAAAAACGTGAGTGACCCGTTATTAATATGTTTAATAAACTATTGTTCTGTTGCGTTTCGTCTGAGTTATCTCTCCCATATATGAAGTCTTAATATATCCCAACGTTTATTTAGGTATAAACTTAGGTACTTATACTTATATAAGTGGAAACAAGCATCAATCCATGCTCCGTGATCACTGATCAGCAACACATGCTTCGTCAGGTGGTCTAATATTTTAATTACACGTGAACAAAGATTTTCGATTTGGTTTTGATCCATAGTTAAGGTTTTTATAGTAGGAAGTACATATATCATATTCATATCATATTTTCAAAAATTTTGTTTCAGAGTTATTTAGATAATTCATATTTTTAATCCGACTGACTATGGATGTAGGTAACCTTTTGCCTTCAAATTTTTTATTAAGCAGTTGTTGACAGTAATATCAACGGCCCAAACCAGGTTATCATTCACTCATTATCCCCTCCTTCTGGACATTATCCGCTTATATCTTATCAGTACCTGTTTACAACCTGCTTGCGAAACTAATGGATAGTCCGTGAGACTAACTTTCGTTTACGTACGTTGTCGGGTCGCCGTTTAAATCATTTAGGTCAAACAGGTTTCGAGTTTCCTCAGCTAAGCTATATCTTAACTCATTTTTAGGGTTCCGTACCCAAAGGGTAAAAGCGGGACACTATTACTAAGACTCCGCTGTCCGTCTGTCCGTCTGTCTGTCACCAGGCTGTATCTCATGAACCGTGATAGCTAGACAGTTGAAATTTTTACAGATGATGTATTTCTGTTGCCACTATAACAACAAATACTAAAAAGTACGGAACCCTTGGTGGGCGAGTCCGACTCGCACTTGGCCGGTACTTTTCTACTCGTCGACTGTAATGGTAATGGTTGAGTTGAATTAAGATTTCGTATAGCAAACTGTCATTGGGTACTTTTCATGAATGGGCTCCCAACTCAACTATAATATTTATTTCGAAATGGTTTAGTCAACTATAATGAATTTGAACAAACCCCTTGGCGCCGCGGTCCAGTGGAAAAGACACCAACGCGCGACTATTTCATGAGTAATACCTATTCATATATTATGCACGCGTTGATGTCTTTTGTACTTCTGAGATACTTACCTAATTTTCTTTAATTATTTAGATTTTGTAGTAGATAAAGTATTAATTTATATGACTCGTAGAAAAAGTATTGTATACAATAGTGATATAATCGAGCTTTTGAATCTCGTGCCTTCATAAGTGCCTAAACATGGTACTCTACTGAAAAACTCTATTATATCAAGATTGTAGAAAATGCTATAACGCTCTTACTACTTTTAAAGTTCCGTTTTGATAAAGCCACATGTCACAATGCAATACCTACTTAGGTATCTATTATAACACAGCGCTTGTAATAGCTGCTGTAACACTGGTGTTTTATTACCGAAACCTCGCAATAATGATGTTTACTTCATAGCTCAGTGCAATGCCAGTAACACCGTCCCATTTCCCACATATCTCTTACTGACTAGATAGAGCATTCAGGGCGATTCGATCATTCGACAGATTAGAAGTGCGGCCACATTAGGCGCAGCAAATTCAAATGGTAAAATAATAAATTCAAATATTGTGTATGGCGGCTGAAATTATTGAGTGACCATAGGGATTCGGCTCAAAGTTAGTAATAAATCACCTTTTGTGTGATATGTCTTATACTTGGTATCCGCAAACCAAACTAACTACCGACAAACTTTTTACTCTTGCTACGGCAGCTACGGCTACCTACTCTTACTTACCTGTCTTCAGTTTGGTTATGTTAAAAATATAAATAAAACATTTCAAGGATAAATATCGTGTAGGATGGGTAGTAAGATGGGTTTTCGTAATATAAACTGCTACAAATAGCAACTGAATATTACTGATCATTTGATCAAAGTGAGCTACTTTACTACTATATGTGATGAGCGTTAGTATCTATATTAAACCTACAGTACAATAAATGGAAATCATTTTTTAAAGAATGGAATCTAGTTGGTTCCAGAACTTGGTTGTCGTAAGCAGCCTCTTTATTGCAAATTTCCTCGAAATTGAATTGTTAGTGTCAGATTGCCTACACATAAGAAATACTACTCGTATACGTAATACAAATAAGAAATACTATTCGTGTATAAGTATATCCCACCAAAAACATTTTCATGTAAAATGTTGCCAAGACGAAATCATAAGGCTCGCACTGTCAAAAAGTTATCAGATCTCTTGTAGAGCCAAGCTTCTAACTCTACAAGTCCTAACTTCACTAACTCTACACCTTAGCCAAAATATTTATGTGGCTTGGCCGTTTCACTACCGTCACATAGACGTAAGGTGAAAAATTGATTCACTATTCATTGTTTTTTGTTATACAATAGTTCTTGTAGTAACGAATAGGATAGTAGGATAATGTGTTATCTATGAGAGGTAATCGTTATACCCAACTCTTATTGCTTACAATTGTAAATGTTTTTGCATGAGCGGTAGTTCTATATATATGTATAGTTCATTCCGTGTCTAATGTCAAGTTGCTAAAGTTATTGTCATGATTATAATACATACATTTTATTATTATTTATTATGTATTTACAAGTACTTAAGTACAAAATATCTAAGTAATACTTACGTAAATATTTGTGAGTAATAGAGAAATATTTAAGATTTGATTGCAAAAATGACTAGCTATTAGTGCTTTGTGCTGGAATATATATCATTAGTTAAAATAGAAAGAATATTGTGTAGAATTTTTCCCTGCGCAGTGCGCACGTGGCCCACTGTTTCATCACTTTCGGTCGATTACTGGCAAAGAGGTCCTTAAGTTTGTTTCGTACAATAAAGATTAAGTAAGTAACCATTATTTATTACCGCTATAAGTACTTGCGTTTATATAGCTACTTTATAACGACATGGTTTTCATCTCTCCGATGCTCATTCGCTTCGCTTACCTCAAGGAACAACCCCCAAGAGGACTGTAGGTAATACCTACTTATATCAAGTAGTATTAATCAAGAGTCGGTAACTAAAACACGTGATTAGTTTAACACAATACGAGTAGTTAAATGAAATGAAATAATCCATTGATGAATGTTGAAGGCTGTTATTTAAAAACATTAATTACAGCAACAATATGCAACGTCATCGTAATCTTGCTCAATGCTCACATTAGAAGTAATATAATAAAAATATATGTTCTAATTATAATCATGACTATAACGAATCACGTTTTCTTTTGTATTCAAAACCAAAATATAATGGAGTTAAAGCCAAAGCCATACTCGAGGTGTGTGGCCGATGTCCGTTCGCGAACAGGTTTCTGTGCTCTTGGAGCTATAAAAAAGCATTCATAATTTCTGTAGCACACAACATGGTTGGACGTGATGCTACTATATACTGAATTTACGACGTTTTCGTTGTAACGTTGAGTTGTAACGCCACTCGCATTCAACAACACTTTTTCTCAAATTCAATACAAATCTTACTTTCCGATGAAGATACAATAATGGGGGTGTTCTATACACTTTATGTTGCGACTTCCGTCCAGTAAAACTGCTCTTTCAAAATAACCCATAGTTTTTACTTATCTAGAGATCTCAATATATTGGCTCACTTGAAGGTGCAATTCGTTTCTATTTGCATGCATTGAGAATACACAGTCAGATTTAGCCATGATTCGCTAAATGACTTATGTGTGGTTTATATTATAAGGGACAAGTAACCTTACATTTTGAGATGATGATTGCGATGTCATGGCGCAAGGTATGTTGGTAACGATATAATCTGCAATCTGCAACGACATTTATTAGCATTAAACATATGTTTTCGGTCAGAGAAGCTGTTATTCGTTAATTCTTGTAACTAAATTTAATGTTTCATTGGGAACATAAACTAACCTCAATTTTGTGTAGCTCTTAGATCTTTGGTCGGCTATATTACACAATTTACAGACATACATAAAATGTACCTACTAACAAGTTACATGAGAAAAAAAAATACACAATGCTATAATATAAACACTTTAAAGCCTTCAAAAACAAATATTTATACTAGTATTCATTATATTATTTACAAGTATATTTTAACTCTCTAAACACCTTTAAAATGTAACCTAAGTCTTAAGTCCCTGTTAATATATTTTGCTGTGAAAATTAACCGATGTACGAGTATACTCTAAGAGCCATCCTTCATTTGCTTTCCCACAAGTTCCTCATTCGAAGCGGACGCTAAAGTCGAGAGTGACAGGCCATTCTGTGTTAAACCTCCGTCAATGCATCAACACTGCGAATGGCAAGGGTACTCGATCTCTGTTCCTGGCACTGTGTTCCAAAACTTGCCATTGGATGCGCGAGTAAGGCCAAACACTGTAGCGTGATCTCGAGGTCTGTGATAAATATGTGTAATCGGAGAATGCACTTAAACTGGTCTACTGGAGCTGGTGACGCTAGGTGAGCGATTGGTATGACAACCCCGGATTATAATTTTCCTCGCTTGCTGACCGCAGGCGACCTTTTGCTTCAGATATTCCAGTATAAGTTAATCTCCGTCTACGTATGGTTGTTACGAATCTTGACGGAATTAGGTACTTTAGATAGTAAGTAGTTCGTCTGCGCTTGGGGAGCATTGGGAGTAGGGCCTGCCCACAATAATACTTAAAGAATGACGTTCCCGGTTCTGTAGACTATCCCATGGTCACGCAGCCTGGCGCGAGATGAAAGTGGCAGCGTAGGCGGATTCTACCACCGTTCTCATTGACTTTTTTTTATGACAGTGACCATATTGAACGCTCGAGTTAAGGTGACGATATCACCGGCGAGAAATAAAATTTGCTATTCGAAACCTACATATGTGGATATGTTTTAATGCCATAAAAGTAACTATATGGCTCTATGTCATCACGTCACGTCAAAGAGTAATGTGCAATGGTGCCCGTAATATGTTGGGTATCGTTAGAATGGAAGCGTGACCCGTTGTCCTTCGTCTAACAAGAACTCAGTCGTTATTTACTTTCCATTCAAGCGTTTCATTCATATCTGTGGTTTAATATTTTTGACGGGTTTATATGAGTAGGTGTTATCATATTATGGTCACGAACTCTTTAGTGCGTGGAGGTTTGAATAATAAAAAAAGTCTGATAGTAAAAGCAAACTGTAAAAAGTATATGGTGGACCGACGACTTTGACGTGTACCGAGCTACTAACAATGGCGATTGTATGCAGCTCGGGTGCGCGCAGTACACCCGTCGCCGCTTGCACCCCGCATGATTGACGGCTTCGTAGAATAACTGTATTGTTTTATAGACTGTGGTAAAAGTATGTATGAACAGTCAAGTGTAAAAATATGGGTGCATATAAAAATGGGAAATAGATGTCATATATTAAGAACACAAATCGAAAATATTTAATAAGATAATTTGATTTGTTTCTCGCTGACATAAGAGATATGGGACATATTTTTGAGTATGATGTGTGCACCCATATTTTTATCTTGACTGTACATTGTTGTGTTGTAGTGTTGGTAAAACCTTAAATCTATTTTTAAAACGAAGTAATTTATAGGCGAAACATGAAGTGTTTTAAATTTCTATGAGGTTAGGTTAAGATCTAAACCTGTTGCAGCTAGAATAGGCTATAGCTAAAATCCTCTCTAGATAAGACTTAATTTTTTTATGACGACGCAAAGTTTTTAATGTGTTTAGATAAAAACTTTGTACACTCGTAATGTTTCAAAAATGCTTCTTTCTACACTTAATAAAACTTAGAGAAACTGAGTTGAGTTCTGAAGAATTCAGACCCAACATATTGTATAGGTAGGTACAGTCGACATTAAAGATATGTTTATACTTTTACACCTTGTAAAATTGTAAACATATCTTGACGTTGACTGTACTATTTCTTACAAACTGCATTGATTTATGAGCGCTCTAGCTAGCTTACTCATTATTGCCAAGATTCAATGTAAAGTGTTTATGTTTACTGAACCATAACTGATTACGGTGATGGTATTGCTAGCAAAAAGTGTTCTTGATTTCTTGTTTGAATAAGCAGTGGGAAAAATTCCATCGTTAGCTATTAACAGTACGGTTCAGTGATTCATTTAATTCCTTTTGTCTATTTAACTTTCCCCTCCCCCTCGCCCCTTATAGATCCTATTTTATTTTATTAATTTTAGACACAGTAACAACATACAAATAACAATAGAAAAAAAAACAAGAATCACATGGTTATCGTGGTAAATTTGTACATCGATAACAACCGTGCACAACATGTACTCATCAACTAAACTAATTATTGTAAGACAGATTTAACTCTATATAGGGAGAGGTTCGCCTTTGTACTTCCATTACTGTAATTATTTTTTTATAAACCTGTGTTGTGTACAATAAAGTTATTACTACCACTACAATAAGTTAATCTGCAAAAGTACTTTTCCTTCGTTGGTAATCCGCTAATATATTAATGAAGTCTATTGCAATAATTTATATTAAGTAAATAACAAAATTCACAGGGCAAAACATTAAGGGACAAAATAATATGAATATGATTGCTTAGAGTTCTTAAGTACTGTTTTTTTCTTGAGACATTTTGTCCAAGATCACTGTGAACCGTTGGAAAATGGCATTGTACGGCTGATCATTGTCTAAGTCCATGGGAAATAATATGGTCAGCACTCAACGTATGATAACATCATAGACTGATGTGATGAGAGTGACTGTCGAAGCAACAACGGCTGGACGAAGGCGTCGCATCCTGTAAAAGCGTTTTAAAGGCAAAACCGTACAATGGGAAACACTGAAAAGTTTACGAAAATGAACGGACGGAGGACGGGCAGTGCCATTACTTATAGACTGCTGTTAAGGCCCGCCGTCCCAAAAGTGAAAAGCTATACGTGTGCAGTGTTGTCGAACTCCATGATTATGTTATTAAAGAAATTTATTGTGTGTCATCAGCGTGCCAAAATCCGCTTAATAGTTTCCCGTCGTAATTGTTCACAGTATTAAATGTGGTTACATCTATTATCCTATTCCCCGTGTGCAGCCAACGGTTTTGTGGCACACGCAAAACTCATCAGGTAGGCAGCCGTGCTCTTGACCCCGCTGACTCACGCCGCGCCGCGCGCCGCGCCGGGCCCCGTGCGCATGTGGGAAACGTTAAATAACCGACATTCCGAAATTGAATTTTGAAAAATGTGACACTTCAAACGTATTGGATGTAGGCATAGTCGGACCAAGCTAACTCTGCATCGCATTTGCAAAATAACAAAGTGTGGACATGTCATCGTAAATGTCAGATCTCTTTGATAATATGTCATGGTCGCGGTGCAGTTTATTTTCTGGATCGAAAACACTTACGACCTTGAGAAATGATGAAAAAATGAGTACCTAGTTAAAAAATAAAAATCAAGTTATTAAATTAAAGTCAGATCCAGATCAAAAAATACACATACGCTTACCTCACACAGTTTAAATTCCGGTACTAATAAATATTCTAGAGACAAAATACATTAAGGTAGAGGCAAAACAACATGCAGTCTTATCGTTAAAGAGCGATCTCTTACAGACAACCTTGAACACACTCGCGAGCATGGTCGCATGGTGGTCGCATGCGAATTTGACGTATAACCTTCTCATTATCTAACCATATTACCATACCCATGTGTTTACCTAAGTCTGATAATTGAATGTTTAATATCTAAATTAGATAATGATGATGAACTTAAACTATTAACTTGATAATGAACTTAAATATGTAGGCACTTATAGTAGCTTATACCTATTTTAACGTAACTCAACTTACGAAAGAAGTGATTATTCATCCATAATATGTATTTCAAAAAGTAACTTGCGTGTAATCTATTCAGTCATAAGTGAAAAAGATTAGATCGATATATTATAAAGCGTAACAAAAGAAAGTTACGAACGAAAGGTGTCCTATTAAAATGCCCTTAAATCAATTTCATTGCTATTGCTCACTACACAAGCTCTCCTCTCCCTTAAATTATCATAAGTTGTAAGCTTAAGTCACTATATTTTATTACGCCATTGACTATAAATATTTCACTTTCACTATTTTATTAAAGATTAACAGTTTTCCAAACTATCTATAATAATTTATTTCTTTTATTTCGAAATGCAGGTGCACTCATCACTAAAATTTATCCCGAGACCGGACCCGGGTATGTCCATAAACTACGTCCGGACCCGGGTATGTCCTTAAAATATGTCCAAAAGAGAGGTATGGGCACTGCGAATGACATCTCGCTTTGTGTGGTAGAGCACAGGACAGCGGATGTCATTCCAGATCTAGAGCAGAGCCCAACTGGGGAAGTACCTCCACCTTACAGATAACCGCAGCCAAATAACACTAGACCCTACTCATAGTGTTGTGTTCCTGCCGGTGAGTAAGGTTGCCAGAGCTCAACGAGGGAGAGGAGTGTTAGGGTCGGCAACGCGCATGTAACTCCTCTGGAGTTGCAGGCGTACATAGGCTACGGAGACTGCTTAACATCAGGTGGGCCGTATGCTTGTTTGCCACCGACGTAGTATATAAAAAAAATTTATCTAATAAACAGGTTGTTTACAAATGACTTAATAAAATGGTAGTGACGTCACTCACTTTGCCTTTTAGTATCTACAGGCTAGACTATACAAGTGTACCTACAATAATTGATAGAAAGGATTTGATGGTTATAGTAGAAAATTTTTATGACGTCAGTAATGTGGTATTGGCGGTTGGTCATCTTTAATATGCGCGACACGTCTATCACGACTGAAGCTCGACTTAATCTTTTGTCCAAAACGTCTACACTTCGAGGCCTTTAAAGGAGTACCCAGCAAGTAAAGGCATATTTCCTTTCATTTAATGAGATAGCTTGAACTTGGATACTTCACGCTTCGTGGCAATGCCCGCATCACTTTGTTGGTTAATAAAGTTCCTTGGTAGGCAATACTATTTATACACGCATAATATTTGGTCTCGATTTGGCCGGTGCATTGTAAATCGCTTTTATTATAAATAAAAGCTATTTTAGGAGACACTAAATCTGAGGAAACGTATTACTCGTGCAAATATTTGTTTTAAGCGTCCTTTGAAGATGTTAGCTTTAATTCAGAGACCTATTCATTCAAGAACTGAGTAAACAGTATGTTACTACATTGCATCTTTGCACACTTGAAGTCCACATCTAACATTCAGGTAGGTAGATCAAGAGCAGATAAATAAATAATAAAGACTATCAATCTACGCGTGCATCATTGTTGAGGACTCAGACCGTCTAGTGAGCTCGGAGACAGTTAAGACTAATAACGTTGCGCTGTAGATTCATGGTCAGATACATCTAAATGGTGGCATTTACAACAATGACTGTTTGGAAATCGGTAGTTTTTATTCCGTAGTTGTCTATGGCTTTGGGCATTCATTCTTTGCCCCAGTTCGGAGAATGATGCGGCCATAAGTCACACTGTCGGTGCTTTGAGCGTTATGTCATCTCATTACTGTTTGCTATGTGGAAACCGCCTTATGTCAACATTTGGGTATGTGCATGTCCAGTGAAGAAATTCATTCCTAACTTTCCTCAAAGTTAGGGGTGTAACATGCTGCAGTAGATGCGGATATGAATAAGAAGATTCGTTGCCTCTTAGTCTGCTTTTACTTCGCTGAGCATAGATAGACCATTTCCAAATTCTTCTATTTGTTGCTTTTGGATTGGACGTAGATTAGCGAAAGGGATCCATCCTTAAAATAATGACATTTAATGAGCGACTTTAATTTTTGACAGAAGTCTTAAATTCTATTAACAGATTTTTGTGAGTTGGGTCATTTTCCTAAACGGCGTCAAATTGTAGTTGGGATATTGATCTCGATTTAATTAAGGGTGAATGCCATGAAAATAATCGCGCGAGCGATAAGAAGATCACATATGCAATAGTTGACTAAAGGCAAAACTTCTAAATGAGGACTACCGCGTTTAATTTCGCCGCTAGGGGCGCTAGTGTAGATGGAGGTCTTTCAAAAAGTCAAATGCATAGAAGTTTTGGGGTTTTCAAGCTTTTTATCGAGAATTTTCACTCCTTATTCATAATTATGGTAAACCTTTATCCATCCTTTGTTGCATGCATCTCTTGTTTGTAATTAATTCAAATCGATGACACCGACATTTTGTAATTTAATTATTAATTTATAACATTATTCTATGGTTATTAACTTGAACCAATAACTGACATATTGAAATTGTATTTAATTATATCTATCGTACATTTAAGTCTAATCTTAAAGCATTTGGAAATATGACGTGTAAAAAATTGTATTATTTTTACCAATAAATAATCTGAATCTGAATCTGAATCTGAATCATCTTTGATTCATCATGGTAAAACAATAAATATATCTCAATTAATTTTAGTGGTTTAAAAAAAGTGCCAACTAAAATATATGCAAAATTAAACAGTTTGAAAAAATGGCACATTTAGACGTTAAAATACTTTAGTGTATATTAGAACGTATTGATTTTATAAAAATAAGCACAGAAGAATTTTGAGATCTGTTTTTCTGGGCCTACATCTACAGTGGCGCCAACTAGTGAGCACAAAAACGGTAGCCCTCATTATGTACTTAGTTATTATGTATATGCGCGTGACATCCCTGGTCCACGTTGCGCCGGCGCCGAGGAAGCATATTAAACTATTTTTGGACCGACCGACGCAATTAATGCACCGAAATATGCGCTTTCGGTCTGCTAACGGTATTAACGCAGTTTTTGATGTATGGCGAACCGAGCCTCGGGCTGTACCGCGGAATTTTCGCTGTCTTGTATTCTGCTTGGTTCCGCGAGTGTTAGCGATAGCGAGTTAAGTTCTTATGAGAAATGTTAGTTTCGGAAAAGTTACACTGTATATGTTTATTCACAAAGCGATATGTGGCCGCAATTCTAGACAGGACGATAGATCTGTTTGCTCTGATGATTCTCCAACTACTGAAGATTGGCAGTCAGCTCCGCTTTTTTTCCACTCTTTGGCAATTTTAAAAAGCTCAATGGTAGGTACTTGTGATTCCGGTCCATACGAGTATATTACGCTGCAACAATATTTTCTTGCGACCAAATCCTCTTTTTCCAGCGATTGAATAGGCACAATGTACTTGTATAGAACTGTATAGAATGTATAAAATTAGCCAGCAGTTATTATAAGCCAGTCATATATAGTCAGCAGATCTGGGAAGAACCATACTACTTTATAATAATGATCGCTTTGCCGCATCGCTACCCTACCTGCTTTATACTGGTCCTCCGAGTGATTAAGTCGCCCTTTCTTGACAGCGACTGGAACATGCCTGGCCTGTTTTTCACCACATGATTAAAGTACCCGACGCCTCGTGTCCGCAAAGTCTTGATTATTAAAGGGCGGGCTATTGCACTGTAAGCTGAGGTGTTAATTTGCTAGCTTCCTGGAAAAGAAGGTTGTAACTAGATGAGTTTCGTGTGCAATAAACATTTCAAAGTGGCATATTGTAGGAAACTCGGTGGAATGCTTGCTAGTGTATTCCTAAAATTCAAATCAGGAGTGTGTACATCCTGTTGGGCAAATGTACAAGATAACATATGTATATAAGACATACAATATGATTTGTGTGATATCCCGACTAGCCAATGCGGATTGGGCACTTCAAATTTAGGTATTGGATATTTTTTGTGTCATGCAGGTTGTCCCACGATGGTTTCATTCAATGGAAATAAATGGGTACCTAAATTTAATTTGTTACTAGTGGCGCCAACTGAAAAAAAAACCTATTTGTCCCCGTAGTTCACATTTGTTTCAGAACTTTCTATCTTATAACTTGTAAGTCCGAATGTTTCATGTATAACTTTTTAAGTAAGGACAAGTTTAAGGAAAGACTCTTACGAATGAACCTTCAATAATGGTTAATTATTATCACATTACAAAACCTATGTCGAAAGCACATCCGCTAAAATTATAAACACCTGTTAAAACTTTAAAATTTCCCAAACGTCCAAGCACGTGTGAAGACGATCGGCGCAGGCGCCGCCGCGCAATCGCAATAATATTTACTTGCGGCGCTTCTGCGAACCTGCGGTTTCCGCTCTACCCTGCTACTCATTCACAAAACTATATTAGTCTCTACTGTCAGTTAGTTGCTGGTATAACTTGACCTCGTCTGTAACAACTATGAGAGAGTCTCAGT
The DNA here is from genome assembly GCF_947568885.1 of Cydia strobilella. Taxonomy (NCBI): domain Eukaryota; kingdom Metazoa; phylum Arthropoda; class Insecta; order Lepidoptera; family Tortricidae; genus Cydia; species Cydia strobilella. The sequence continues at coordinate 10,042,406 of NC_086052.1, forward strand.
TAATATATTGGTTAGCTTACGGTTATATACGCCTTCAGCGTTTATTGAATGACCAGCACTGCTTCACTAAACTCTGCTGAGCGTAAACACCAATATTTAGCAAATAATAATTGTGCAACATAAAATCTTACAATTAAGATTCAAAGTTGACTATGTTACTTTGAATATGAACGTAGTCGTTTGGTTTATGCGAGTTTATGTATCCGTGGTTCATACACACACCTATGCCGGACGAACTGCTAGAACGAGCCCATAAATATTTATTGCTTTCACTAAAAATGTATGCGGTTTCACCGATAAAAACGGAATTACCTCAAGTATTAGCTAATACTGAAATGCTATAATGCCTAAAGAAACATCGCTGTTGCTTGCAATTTATCTTTATGATTATGACATACATAGTCATAACTACTCATTGATGTACCTGATACATTTTGCGTTTTAATGAAAATTTTACACAATTTATATTTTAATTCACTCTACCTATTAGTATTACTTGACATTAACAATATGTTAGTGTAATATGTGTTTTGCTGGAAAACATATTACACACGATTTTTCAGCTCTCCACACACTACACACTACAACAACATACTTGCACACACGTATATATACATATAGGTACGTCACTAGATCAAAATCTAAAAGTAGCAAGTTAAGTATTACAAAAAATAAAAATAGATATTTTGCATAGATTTTTAGTAATACTTAACTTGCGACTATCCATATATCATTGTTCTTTCCTATAGTTTTCGTACTGGTTTACGGGTACATAATTACATATCTGAAAGTAGTTAAATATTAAAAGATTAAGGCAACTGTAAGTTATTTTAATCACAGCTAATAAAAAAAAACATTAAATTAGTTATTAACGGCTAACAATTATGAAATTCACAACTTTTTGTTACTTACTCGTAATTGTCTCTTTGTATTGTCCATGTATGACTCAACTATGATTCTGACCAATGCTCATCTAACCACTTAGGTATGGTAAGGTATTTGCGTTTTAATTCCGATATGCACTAAGCCCACCACACATACTTGATGAAGGTATGAATATGGAGGTTGTAAAGTTTTATACACTCCAGAGCAAGAAACGTGTACCTTTTGTATGGGAAATTAAATTAAATGTGACCACTTTTCATTGGTTTTAAGTTATAGCCACAACCTAAGATCAGATACCTATGAAGCTGACAAAAAAATGATTATTTTTAATAATTATACTGGATTGTCTATATTTCTGATTGTATATATTCACTTTATTAAATATTGACTGTGATTTGCTTTGTAACATGTGGGTTTTTGATAATTTAAACCTAACCTAAACCTAATTTTACTGCAAATATTTGTCTGAAAATACCTTTGACGTCACGTTTTCTGGCAACAGTTCCATTATGACACAGACGGGTTATTCACAAGCCACATGGGAAAATACTAGGATAAAAACCAACTTAACTGATCTTTGATTGTGTATAGTTTTTACGAATCGTAGGTTCAAATTATAATAGTAATTAATGTGATCGCAGCTAGGATAAAATGGTTTCTTGAATTGACAAGATCTTAGTTAGTCAGTAAATACCTCTCTTCAGTGGCAAGAATCAGTCTGCGTTGATAACACAAAAAGTTTCGAGAAATCCTTCGATCGTGCTCTCGGAAATCGCCCGCGAAACTTCTTTTATTTATCACGCTGTTTTGATGGAGATTACGGATGCCCTTGTTGGAAATACGAAACAAGACTTCGCTGGAAACTGAAAATTCCCAATGCCAAAACAATTTGACCAAGACAAAAATGACATAATAAATAAGACTTGCTTTTATGACAGCTAAGAAAGATGGTGATCATAATGTCTTTAGTCGTTACTAGACTACTGAGTCACATTAGTAATAAAGCCGGTGTGAGGCATGCCAAAGAAAAAACTTCATACTCGTAACAAAGCTGATTCCGGTAGGTAATGTAGACAAAGTTAACATACCATTTTGTCAAAGCAACGCTTTGATTTATCATAAGTATCATAACGTAACTCTGTCAAAACTGTGCCAACGTATTCTATTACAGATTACAGGTAAGCCCATAATTGTACGCTCGCATGATACCAATGTAACAACCTGTAACATCTCACACTGTTCCTGGTCAATAAAACCTCTACGTGCTCAGTTGATTAGTGACGGTAGTGAGAGGGACAAAGATCAGTTGTGTATAAGTTCATCTCGTTCATTCAGCTTTAGTTTAGTGATAGTGAGATTACGTGATACCTAGAGGTTTGCCGTGTGAGTGACGTTTTTAGATCGAATCCAATGAAATATTTCAACGTTTCGCACCGTAGCACGATCTGTTGCATTGCACCAACAAATATTTATATTGTCTTTGTTGCGACATTATTGTTCTAATTAATTGGATAAAGCGTGGAACAGATTGATTAGACTTTTTTAAGTGGTTCGCGGTGGTTATTACTTATAATTTTTTTTTGTGTAAGTTATCGCATAACACAACTTTTTGTTGCTATAAAGCAGCGAGCTTTTCGGGTGAGAGTTACTCATTATAAAAAGTTTCATTGAGTTTGAGTCTCACTCTGTGTGTGTTTGTGTGTCTTCAGTCTGGGGGTTGCGATGGAACTTTAACGTCCGGGTGGCAAACAATATGATAATAAGGCCGGCACCGATACCCACCGACAGAAAAAAGATTGGGAAAGTCCGCTTCGAGAAGTTGCTTCGCACTTCTGTCTAAGTAGATGTTAGCATCTTCACGATGATATAATTACCTTTGCACATTTATCGGATATTCCACGTTGATAGACATTATTGACACTTATGTTTACGGTTGTCGCGGCCGTCTTGTCAATATCTCAAGTTCGACAGTGCGTAACCGCCCACTTAGGATAAGTAACATAAAATATCTTTACCTGTATAAGTATGAAGTAATTTATCAGTAACTTGTACATTGAATTTATTTTGTAGCTTATACAGATAATTACATTCAGTGTAAGTAGTGTAACTTCATCTTCAGAGTGCAAAGTCGAAGAAGAATTCATATCGTCATAGTAGTAATTATTATAGTTACAGTTTCACTAGACGAGATTTGACAAATACTTGTCGCCATATTTTTTTGGTTAGACTTTTTATGTTTATCGTACGAGTAGTCAACGCTCGAGCTCCGAAGGTTTCCGTTGTCAACCGCCAGGGTGCGTGGCTGTGTGCCGCGCACCGAGAGCAGGGGCGTGGGATTCTGGAAACACCCATGAAACTCCTCAGTGCTTCATCAGCGCAATGTGCCCAGACTACAGTTCTGTTGTCATTGAATTATGCCAGATTGTATACATATTTAATTGGCACCTAGAGATAAAAAGAAAATTCAAAGTGAGGTGAGAGAATTTCTCGGCAAATGCCAACTAAATAGCTGTCGAAAAGTTTTCTCACGGCCACGCGGTAAGTACTTGGTTTCTAAATTTCTACACCTCTTAAGGCTCTTGAGTATCGGTATGTCTTTAGCTCGGAAAGAAGTGGTCTTAGTTGAACAAACAATTTGATTCATTATTGTCACAGATTTCTTATCCAATAGATGAAGCGTAAACGAGGCTTGCCCCTTTAAATACGGGTAAAACGCAATAGCATGCGAGACTGGGGTTTGATGAAATTTATTCGTAGTTTTTGTAGGTTTTCTCCTAACACTTACATCCTGCTCCAGAAGAGCTCTGGTATAGTCTTTAGTTTTTAAACTGAACTCGTCCCGAGAATATTTTCACTACTGTTTTCAAAACCGCAAACGGGAGATGCCATAAAGAAGAGATGAGGTGGGAGATGTCGGAATGATGTTATATATTTATCAATAATCAAGTTTATGGCTTTAACCAGTAGATTAAATGAGTTTTCATACCTAAGTCCCAATTAAGTTATTTATACGTACGAGTGGTACGACCTACGGTTGGAGTCCACCACCTTCGATTAGAAAGCCGCAGTCTGCTCTGCCAGCCACGCATCGTATGTTTGTATATCCGAAGTCTATGTGGGGTAGTCTATGATTATTATCGTGAAAGTACTATGAAAGTTAGATGCGCGGCCGGTGATCGGTAAGAATGATTGATCTGGCTACTGCTTCTGTTAATGATGAAACGATGATACAATTATGTGGTTACGCGGCTCCGGCGCGTCTTATCCGATGACAAGGTGCCGAGACATTGTAATTGATTACGATTTTATGATTTGATTATTGTTTGTCTGAAAGTTTGATGAAATCCTGCTTGTTTGTAGAAGTCTTTGCACCATTTCATGAATTTGACGGTGAAATTTATCAAACATCTTTAGTTACTAATTTTAATACACTGATAATAAATTCACTTCTAAATAAAAAAACAAACAATGAAATAAAATCAATTTTATCCGACTTATAATATTCGTTTTGATTTGAAACTTTACCAGTATATATAATTCAGATGACAATACCATAATTTAGGAGCATCGAGCTAATCTGATGACGGAGCCAAAAAATAGATAGTGACGAACTCCTTGAGATTGGGCTCATATGTCTCGTTTTGAGGGGATGAATTCTTTGGTGGCATTAAAAATAAATGAGTTTTTAAAAAGGAAAATTATTAGTATATATACATAGTTTGACAAGTCGTTTGTTAGTAAAGCATTCGCAGAGAGAATCATACAGTATATTTTTCTTATGCTTGTATATTATATTATAACCCCAATAGAGGGATGTGTATAGTTTTTTTTATTCTATTATTACCGACAAAACTTGTTTGCTAGATATATTATATATCTCATACTAGCGACCCGCCCCGGCTTCGCACGGGATAATTACACAAAACCTTAACAAATTTTAAACCTTATTCTTCCCCAAGAATCACTCTATTGATAGGTGAAAACTATATGAAAATCCGTTCAGTAGTTTTTGAATTTATCGCGACCATACATAGATACATAGGCATACAGAGGCATTCCAACCCATCAGGACCTTCAGGATCATAAAGGCACACGTAAAACCATTCGATTATCACAACGTGAAAGTGTCTCGCGCTCAAAAGCTTATCAGCAAATTGTACGAGTTAGAAGTACTCACACATTATTTACATAGGAATTTTAATTTGACACATGTCACCTAACGGACCTCAGCGGAACTGAATCACGGGACGGTGTCACTCGTCTTTATCTCCAGATCCATCAAACTGTCTGTTAACCGTTGATTAACTATCGGTTACGTAACGAGAGGTTAGAATAAAGCCGTGTTGCTGGTTCGACAGGTGGATAATAGAGATTTCAATCATACTAAAGATGGACACGTTGGATGTTATGCGTTAAGATTGACCAACCCGTTCTGGTGTGGGAGTGTCACTTTAGAGCGCTAGTAATTATAATAGAGATACTGATAACATTTTACCAAGAGATACCTAGTAGATTAAGAGGTTGCAAACTTGCCAAAAAAAATACCTACATAAACTGCTTTTGATGAGAAAACGTGCCCCATTGATCTAGTGTGACCAACATGTGGTGGTAATGAGCGCCATACAGGTTGAATTTTTTAAATGGGGCACTGAGGGCAGTTAGGGAAGATCTCTTAAGACCATTTTCACGTAGTAGCACGGGATCATATAGTATAGCTGCGCTCAGGGTCCCATTCAAAAACTCCATTCTGTATACGTATTTATAGTATTGCATAGTAGGATTAAAATCACACTGATTAAGAACACTGATTGATTGATTTAAGAACACTGATTTAAACTTTCACGATTTTTACTCATTATTACTTATTTTACGCGATTAAGTCCCGTCGTTGTTGAATAATAAGGATTTTAGAAGTCACATAAAAACATAATTTTCATCTTTAACGATTGTTTATGCATTGTGAATTTAATGTTAGAACTAAAATACAATTTGTTTACTAACAACCTCGTTTGGTCGCGATGTTGGCAAACGAAGGTACTTATATGACAAACTTGATTGATAATAGCGTCACTGGCACGCCGCCGCCGCGCTGCCAAAAATGGTACCGACTGAAATTTCCGTAATACCAAAGAGGATATAATAAGATAAAGCGGTACTGTTATAGTAAATTTTGTAACCCCAGTAAATTCACTGCCATCTATCGACACACCTTAAAACTAAAAATGAAGATTTATAAAAATACGATAAAATGTATTTAAATATGGATAAATGATTTTTTTTATATGCATTAATTATTTTTATCATTTTGACCCATCTTCATTCACTGATATGCGTTAAAATTTTTAAATAACAAACGAAACCGTTAACGCCATCTATACGACAGTAGGCCAAAGCGTAGCGCCCTCTGATCGAGAATCAAATTTTCTCGATTTTCGAGGTACGTTTTTTCCTTAGACTGTATCTATCTATTACGAAGTTATATCTATCTTTGGTAATACCAATATCAGGTTAACATGAAATGTGTCGTCGCTTCATTGAACAAGGTAATTTTTCAGTCTTACACCTAAGTAAAGTTTTCTACATGTATAAAAACGTTTGCTTTTATATTTGTTTATTCTATTTAACATTCATAAATAATATTGTCCTCGGTTACCGCGATAGTTACTCATGAAATAAAACTATAATAAAAACCGGCGCACGAAGGGTTCCGTACCATCAAAGAGGATATAATATTATAGAGCGGTACTGTCATAGTAAATTTTGTGACCACAGTAAATTCACTGCCATCTATCGACACACTTTAAAACTAAAAATGAAGATTTATTAAAATACGATAAAATGTATTTAAATATGGATAAATAATTTTTTTATTTGCATTAATTATTTTTATGGTTTTGACCCATGTTCTTTCACTGACATGCGTTAAAATTGTTAAATAACAAACGAAACCGTCAACGCCCTCTATACAAGAGTAGGCCAAAGGTAGGGGCGCCATCTGATCGAGAGTCAAATTTTCGTGATTTTCGAGGCACGTTTTTTCCTTAGACTGTATCCATCTATTACGGAGTTATATCTATCGTTGGTACCATTACGGAAAAAAACAGCAAAAAAATCACGTTTGTTGTATGGGAGCCCCATTTAAATATTTTTTATTATCCTGTTTTCAGTATTTTTTGTTATAGCGGCAACAGAAATACATCATCTGTGAACATTTCAACTGTCTAGCTATCACGGTTCATGAGATACAGCCTGGTGACAGACAGACAGACGGACAGACGGACAGCGGAGTCTTAGTAATAGGGTCCAACTATGTCTGTGCAAATAAATATATCTTTTATATTGAACCTTGCTTCTATAAATAGTAGATTGTTAACCAAGGGTTCACCCGAGTTAAACACTCTACTTTTCAACAAACAAGACAAGGGAATTTTGCAAAATCTGTTATTAAAGTACCTAATAAATAGACCTACGGCCATGCTTTTTTTCCTTAGGAGTTACTTGCAATCGGAGACTTTACATGTGTGAAGATAAATAACCCCTAGCGAAAAATATTTAGATTGTAATATTTACGAAAGCACACATATTTTAACAAAGTGCAGTCATTATAAAATGATTTGTTCATTATAGTATCAAAATCAGCAGGATTGCCTCTTACTTTTAAATTTTTTACTTTTGTGTTCTGAAAACTCCCAATAGTCAATGGCATCCCAGTCATTCAGCCGACATAATAAAAGTATTTTAAAGAATTTAAATATTGTATAACAATTTAATGAATAAAATAAGCATTTTTTATCTTATATTTTATGTTATTTTCATGATAATAGTGCTTAATAGCTCTTAAAACCCATTTAATATCGTACAAACGTTTACTGTGGCTGTATAAGATTCTGCCTTTGCTCATTTACGCGAGTGTAAGGTTTAAAATAGTACATTTCGATGCTAGTGCGGAAAGTATGTCATTACCAAGAATGACATATCCGCACGTGTATCGACGACGTTTTTTAATACAGTTGCGAAAAAATAAGAAAAGCAACAAGTATTAAGGAATGGAATTCGAAACTTTTTATATTATTAATTCTGTGACATCATTGACATTGACATTATGAAGAGGTGTTTTTCTAGTTTTTTTTCTACTAGAATAGATTTTGTTATTATTATTGAACCCACTTCAATGAGTTTTTTTTTCAAATGCATGTTCTATAAGACAGAAACAATTGTAAATATGAAATAATTGTACTATTATTACCTAAATATCGTTATTTACGATTATTTGTGTATCGTATATTTATAAAAACAATATCGAATGTTGCCTTTGGAAACTTAAAACATTCTTGCAGTAAGAAAATACGCCTCTCCTTTGACAGGTGTTCCGTTCCATTCAGACAACTTATTAAGAACGGTTTTTCAACATTAAAAAATAAACTTGTTATAATACTTATAATGATGAAGAGGTAAGTAATAAAATATGAAATATGCATATTTTTCGTATTCTTACATTAACAGTAGGTTTTTATGTTGATTACGACGTTTAAAGGAAACTAATATAAACACTCATCAATAAGTAGTCATGAATTGGAACAAGTATAAATTAAAAAAAATTGGAAAAGTAAAAAGCACTAGTTCGCGAAAACCAACTTTCCGCACGCTAAACAGCCACGAAAAGTAGCACTTTTTGAGCAACTGTATTAAAAAGTATATTTTTGGTGTATTCCTTTTGGTTCTCGCTTTATGAAATCGAGTAAATCTATTTCTATTCTTCATCTTCTAATTTATATTTGCCTAGTTAACCTAGTTTCGGTACCTCTTTGCAAGAGTTAAACTTGCAAATGTCAAGTTACCTTACGCACTGAACATAAAATATCAGAAACACCTTTCTTCTGATCGTTGCAATAGCAAATATTAAGACGGTGTCTTAACTGCGACTATTCACAGAACAATTGAATGTCGTGATCTTCAAAATTAGTTCAAACTGTTGAAACTATAGGCACATTAGAATGGTCACGTTTGTGAATATTATATGATTTATATGACAACATTGACAACGAGTAATAATCGGTATCTTTCTAATTTAAATCTTACTGCGCATATTAAATTTAACCATTTAGTAACTAGGAATATTAAACCAAGCTATTTTGGTCATGTACATACCTACATATATGATAGAAAATGATTTCGAAAATATTTAATTCTTGTCTTGATTTCGGATCAATAATTGTCATTGCCAATGGAAATGGAAAAGCAAGGAAGGAACTAAGTTTTTTGACGAGTAAATCATTATTCTCGATTAATTAAGTATAATGTATGACCATTATCTCTGCAATATCTCTCTCTCTATACATACAATAAGAAGGTATAAGCCACATTTATTTCACGAATCGAGGCCTTTATTTTTGTTGTTATTGTTTTTATCTAGAAATTATCCAATTGCAATGACATCACGTCACGTCAAAACTATCGCATATAGTCTCTTCTCGCAAAAGCTAGATTTGCCTGTAAAAGCAAATATTGATATAATTGTCTAGGACAGCCGGTTGTTACATTGACTTCTCATGCATTTTAATGTCTGTAATGATAAAAACCGTATCTCCAATTATGTTGCGCGACGAAGTGTGGCGTAATGGCAAGTTCAACGGCGCTACATTGACATATAATCCACCGGGTGAGTCATCGTGCTAGGGATAACTAGCAGACGGTTGATTTCAAGAGCAGATTTATTTTGGTGACAATATTTGGGCTCTTCTAATCTGGTGTTTACATTTCTGTGTTATTTTTTGTTTGATTAAAAGGGAGCTACTTGTTTGCGGCGTTTGGGGTTGAAACATTCATTCATTAATTCATTTATTCCTTTATAAAACATAGTTATACATGTCAAATACAGTATTTCATATTTACAACTATTTACATCTAAGTTACATAGCAAAACACATCAGTATGAATATAATATTAGGTATAATAAGATAATTATGTAATGTATAAAACCCTGGGGCCGTGGGGGCCAAGTGCGCGCCGACTACAAGGAGATATCGGCGTGTCTTATTGAGGCTTCCAGCGACCAGAGGGCTGGGCTATAACCGCGAAAATCGAAGTTCGCAAATTGCGGGCATTTTTCTCTGTCACTCTAATTACGTCTTCATTGGAGTAAAAGAGAAAGATCCCCGCAATTTGCGAATTTCGGTTTTCGGGGTAGCCCCACTGGTCACTATTTCGCGCAGCGCATCAGCATAGCTATACAGCGCGGAAATGCGGCCAGCCTTCTGGGCACCCTACCACACGACCGAGAACCAGGTCAGATTTTTTATTTGTAAGTCTTTTAGTTTAGGTTATTATGTTTTAGCTCACTTTATTGTTTTAAAAGGGTGGACAAGCTGTAAGTGTATTTAGAAGTTGTTGATATATTTTGTCGAGATATATTTTAGAAGTTATTGACATAGTACATATATGTCGTCAAGCTCACTATACTTATTAACCTATCGAATAAGCTGATGCCTTTACTGAATGAGCCTTTACTGATACTGGAAAAACGATATGTAAACATACTACATACCTATACGAAGCCAGGAGTCGTAGCACGGTACGCTTATCACCATGCCTGTCACGTTCTAACAAGTATGTGAGTGCGAAAGTGACGGACTTAGTGATAGGGGAAACCATGCTGCGCGGGCTGGACGTTAGTGAGATGACGATAGTTCATTGCTGGTGTCCTACTTTTTTACCTACGTATAACATGAGTTACACCTGATTATCCATCTGGTTACTTGGGCTTTATAGTCGCCTCCAACCTCCCCTTATAGCGACCCCTTTCCGCACACTAAGTTTACCTTAAGTTCATATGATGAGTGGTTACACTTTCTCGTAACTACAATATTGTGTTCTATAATTTTAAATATTAATATCTTGGGACGAAACCCTTCGTATAATTATGATTGAACTTCACTTACATTAGCCATGAACAATTCCCTCGGATCACTGTTCACACACTGCATACTGATATCACAATGAATGTTAGTCACAATCTACAAGACACCTCATTATTCTAATTACACCATAAGAAAGTTCTTGAATAGATCCTAAAGCAAATATCACTCTTCCCGTAGCTTTGTTCGCACACAACCTCCTTTTCTTACTGTCGTTCGCGCGTATACCCTCTTGTCGTACCCTCAAAAATCACAACAACCTAGCGGTTATTTTACTTAAAAGTGACTACGAGCGCCATCTACTCCATGACGTTGGCAGCTATTAGCCGATTCGCGATATTCGCGACAACATAGTCAGATTTACCCTTTTTAACTTTATCCATAAGAGCCAAGACTTCACGGACAGAATTATTTCTCCTTAGTTTTGCTTAAATTTTGAAATTAGGTAAGTACTAAAGCCAATCTGAAATTTGTTGTGACTTCCGCCTCAATAAGTTGACTCACAAGGAAAGGTACCCAACTGTCCGGCTCCGATTAGATTTATTTTTCTATGTTGTATTGCTTGAACAACACAACACTCTCTACAGAAGTTAGAGGGCTGGTCCGTTTTCAGTACTTTGGAGGACGATTTCTCCCAATAGGTTGAGGTTGGGCAGCTAAAAAGAATACGTGTCTGTGTTTTAGACTACTCTACATTGTAGAGTAGTCCAAAGTACTGAAAACGGACCAGCCCTCTAACTTCTGTAGAGAGTGTTGTGTTGTTCAAGCAAATTGCTAGTTAATTACTGGTTTGATTATATCTTCGAGAACATAAAAAAGTAATGGACGTGTTTTGTTATATTAGCTCACTCATATTTTACTAAAATCTCATATTAAAACAAAAAACTGAAGTGTTTTTTTGTAAAAATATAAAAATAGAGGAAACGGGAACCTATATAGTAGAGTCCCTCTAAGCTAACTTTTCTTTTCATAGAAATTTGTCATTAATTATGTCATTGCCAAACTTTGTCAGCAAATGTCTTGCAGAGTTAGTGAGTTAGTTGGTCCGACTCTTTCTGACCAACTAGACCAGACCTGGTTTAATTGGTATAGGTCCACCTCTTTAACCAAGGCAAAGCGCTACATCCTAGATTCTATGTACATTTATATGATTCCGATCCAAGATCCATTATATTTTGTGTAAGATGTATAAAGTCGGAACGGGCCCACTGATCATCAGTCCGCCGGACGATATCAGCCTGTCAGTTAGAACAAAAATTGGACAGTTCCGAACAACTGACAGGCAAATATCGTCCGGCGGACTGGTAATCAGTGGGCCCCTTAAGACAAATTCGTGCCGCTTATTTATATTAAAAAATAAAATAAAATAAATTTCGTTTATTTCAGACTTCATAATGGTCCATACATGTTAGTACTTAATACTATCTTAAGCAACTAAACTTAAATTTAAATAAAGTTGTTAAACAACAATATTAAAGTTGATGTTTGAGAATTCAGTGGTTACAAAATATGGCGCCTGTACATTGTCAATATTGTCATCTGATTCGGGTGTCAAACTAGGGATCACGTTTTTTCATAGACTTTATCTATCTTTTTACAATCAATGATTCTTTTTCTGTATTTTGATAAATAATTGATTGCACCAGAATGCATGCTGCTATAACTGCTTATACTTTACGTAATAGTTTATTTGCCGCGCATTGGCGCTAGCTAATTTTGTACGCGCGTCCGTCGACAGAGCCGGACGTTGTAAAGATTTAGGCGGTAACTTTACGCGGTATCTTTATAATTATCTATGTACGGCCGGTCATGTCAACGATGCCGGATAAGGAGATTTATATCGCGCGGATGTCGCTAACAGAATACAAGTTGTATAATGTACAGGTGGGCTTATAAATGGGGACGGGTGAACAAGGGTCCCAGTTAACGTTTGTCTTCAACCTGGTTTTTGTGACCTTGAATTGAATTTTTAAATTAACCGTGGTTTTGGTTTAAAATGAACACTTTCTCACCGGATCACCAGTGAATACTACCATAATCCCTGGGGCAGAAGGACAGGAAAGCAAATGAAAGTGGATATTAGATCTAAAGGATACAATATCTGGACTGTTTCTGAAACAGGGTAACGTAGAAGAAGAAAAGAAGGAAGCCAGATTCCAATCTAATATGGGAGGAGGAGAAGTATCCTCCTCCAAGAAGAGAAAGGGAGAGGGATAAATAGATGACAAAACATACAGTCTAAATGTGAACCTCCTTTTTTGGAAGTCAGTTTAAAAATGGCATTGAACTACCGAATCGTGTACATATTCATTCAGCAATAAACGCTAATGATAGGGAGCCGACGGTTGAGAGGTGGGCGACAGTCGTGAGTCAATGGTTGTGGGTGGGACAGCTGACGCGAAGGCCGGGGGCTTGGTCATCCGGAGCCATTCACTTACGCTGAGGTTCTTTCTATATAGAGAAGCTATGCCTACTAAAATACATGATCATCATCATCATCAGACAGAAGTCCAACCTCTGAACATAAGATCTCTCGCAAGAAGGTTTGTGGGTTGGGGCTTCTTTTCTTACACCAGTTACACCATTCCTTTGCAGATGTATGCGAGGTTCCTCGCGAGGTTATTTTTTCGTCTAAGGACAATATATGTACTTAAGTAAAAAAAAAATCGAGGCGTTTTGGATATTTATTTGTTACATAACTAAGTGTTCAAAATTTCGAGCCTTACCTATGTCGAAATCTCTACGATTTAGCCCTTGGTGATATAAAACTGCTCTTTATTTATTTACTTTAGCATATTAATGCCCTCTACTACACAGGTAAAATTTTGTACAAAAATTTTATACTTACGGCAGTTTTGCCTAAGTAGGAATTAGTGTTGTTATGAAGTAAGTAGGTCGCTCGCTCGGATACGGATAAGTATTTGCAATGGAATCAACTATGAATGGTTTGTCTCAACATTTCAATCCTCAGCAAGTCGGTTGTCTACAAACATCCGTGTGCTTCACTGCGTCTAATAACCTGAGGCCCAACCGCAAAAGTCGTGAATCGAAATTTCGTTACCTGCCTCTATCGCACGAATAAGGAAGAGCGATATAGAGGCAGATAAAGAAATTTTGAGTGTCGTTTTTCGCGGTAGGCCTTCTGTACAATGCTTTTGCACAGGCAATCGCCTGTGCCTGTCGTATGAATCAAATGAGCAATGCGATAATTGACAGTTGGTACCGTCTTCGCAGCGACGAGTAGCTGACGATAGTACAAAAAATCTAGCTGTGACTCATAGATGTGTATTCTCATAGGCTTGTCACCGTGAGCGACTCGTACTAACCAAAGTAACATGATTTGGAGACTACAACTATGAGCACAATTATACTGGTCAATGTAAGCTAGTCCGTGCACGGTAAGCGATTTGAATGAAACCACTCGTTTATGGGATACTTTTTGCCGGTGCCATCTCACTGTAGGTACATTACGGACGACCATTTTTCCAAGTTTCGGCAATCAAATACACTCGGCTTTCAACTTTGTAAAATGGTACGCAGAATTCTAAATCAATTGACAATAAGAGACGACGAAAGGCAAAGTTGGTTGCGGCCGATATACTGTTTTAGATGTAACAGATCTTGACATTCTTGACTCACTCGGTTTCACTCGTCTGATGATAGCTTGGTTGGATACCGCGCTCTGCGATTAGGCTGGCGGTGTTTAGGGTTGAGGTTGACCCGTCGACCGTTGAACAATTCAACTGAATTTACTTTCGTTTGTTTCTACTTTTTTTATACCTACCTAAACTACCTACCTGCCTACCTACTTTATTTTTGTACTTGAAGAGCTAACCAGTAATTTATTACGAACTCGTTACACACATTAGAATCGGACTCCTTTCTTTAATATTTTAATATTAGGTAGTTATTTAAACTACCTTTCTAACCAATTACATATTCTTGAGTGAAACGGTAGGAATGTAAAGTGAAAATGTGCATTCAAAAAGTTAAAATATGATAGGTACCGATTTGATTTACCTAATATCTGATTATTCTTAATACATCTCGTATACAAATCTAATTATCAGAATGAAAATATTTACTTCCTTATTATCTAAGATAACATCAACTAAGTAATTCTCGTATCATGTTTGATTTGCATCTAAGCTAGACAGACGAAATAATGTACCTGTCTACAATAACACAAAACAAAACCAGTTTTGGCAGCCCTGTAAACGGAGCGACTGTCTAAACTAACGGGCGAATTCCTTATAAGAATACTACAGGTCAAATCAGGGTTGCCATCAGATCGGTGTCAGTGTTCCACGTTTTCTCCTATATGTCATCAGCCGGCTTGAAAGACGTAATGGTGCCTACAGGGAAATTTTCATGCAGACCTTAATGATATAATGACGTGTTTAAATTTAAATTCTTGATGAATTTGTATGGACTTTCTATTTAAAATTTTGGCAATGTCTTTGTTTAAGAATGTGTGTAGTGTACTTACTGCCTTTGAAGCCATAGTTAAACTGTTACTTCAACAGCTTGTGACAACTCATAAATGTAGTTGTTATATTGTGTAAACACAAAATTGGAGAAAAAATCTACTTTCTGTAACTTTGATCCAATGCAAAATATAACGGTTTACGAGAATAAAATTTAAACTAGGTAGACATTATCGCATTTATCTGGGGGCACGGCAGTGCCCCCGCCAAGTCGAGCAAAACAAACACGCACGGCCGTACCATCGTTTTCTCGAAGCCACTCAGGCCATTTTCAACGTACTGTAATTTTGTGATAGCATAGGTCTCAATAACATGTAATTTTAACATGTAGTTTAAAAGTTATTGCATGTCAAAGTTCCTTAGTTTTGTCACTGACACACTCACTCACGATCATCATAATTCTAAGGTACTTCTAGCAGACCCACAAGCTCCAAATTTGAAACGTAATTAGTTTTTAGCCAATAAAAACTTAAAAATACTGCAATATCAGTAACGTTTTAAAGATTTAATAACGGCACAAGTAAGTTTGTAATCCTATATAAATATATGCGATAACAAAGTTAAGTTTGCAGTTCGTACAATTAGTAGGTTAAGTATAGGTACGATGACTGTGAGTATGAATGAAGATGTGTATAACTATTATGATATGTGTATACATAGTATGAGTTTGGTATGGGTATGAGTACACGAAAAGAAGGCCTGCCTACAAAAAGAGATGAGATCCCATCAAAAACATTACATGTATATAAAAAGATGCAAGTCTCGCAACGCAGTTCTTCTACTACAAAAAAGTTTTTAGATGTAATGTGAAACCTAGTCGGTTATTTTAGTCAGTGCCAGGGGGTGTTAAAACCGTAACAATATTAGATACCTTTATTTTTCAATACATATAATGACTTGGCAATCGCACACAATGCTTTAGCTGCGCTATGTTCAATTAGTTAAATAGATGACGAATTTTCCTTATGTTGCTATGTAGCCGTGCGAATGCCAAGTCATTATATGTATTAAAAAAATAAAGGTATCTAATATTGTTACGGTTTTAACACCCTCTGGCACTGACTAAAATAACCGACTTGGTTTCACATTACATCTGAAAACTTTTTTGTAGTAGAAGAACTGCGTTGCGAGACTTGCATCTTTTTACATGTAATGTTTTTGATGGGTAATAGTTACACGTATTTTCAGATTTCGGTTAATGGTGTGATACTATTTACTTTAATTCTTAGTCTATCAGTGGTGCGAGGCGATAAGGACGCACGCAAATTGGTGTCATCGCTTTTACTCTCGCATTCTTCGATGCCAGGTTCGCTATATTTATATGAAGCGTAATGCGTATTGCACTATAATTAAACAAAAACAAAGTTGGTTAGAAATAGAATAATGTGTCTGCATCGCCGAGTATAAAGGATATTTATTTGAAGTGTACGACGTGCATTCTTGATAAATATTGTTAGTTGATAATTTCGTAAGCCGGCCTTAACCTTTGTTAGAATTTACGATTTCGATAGAAAAACCTTCGTAGTAGACTACTACGAAAGTTTTTCTATTGTGTCCTTGCTCAAAACTACTACTAGTAGTTTTGACCAGGGATCGATAATAGGTACATAATAATTTAAGTATCATAACTATCGCTAGTTTAAAACTGCATATTATTATTTTATTACAACTGTCGTCATGCCACGTCGACGCAATAATGCATCATATTTAAACTAATTTATATATCTAAATCTTGTTATTGAATCATTATATTATGTAAACCGCATTAAATCTTTTGCGAAGTTTAAAAGATATAGCGTACAGGCAGACTAGACCGTGCTCACGGGGCGAATTTGTTTTAGCTGCTTAGATATTTAAACCAAATCCCGGCAAAGTGAGGAACGATTAAATGTCGCCTATGTTTCCTGGGTTGAAAGAGTCGCTTTCGTATAAACTAGCCATGCACCATTTCTTGGGATTAGGTTGCCGAGCACACGCCGTGCTATTGGAAAAGGGAACTAAGATAACGAGTAAACATGTTTTTACTGTTCCGTAGATATTTTGGTATTAATAAGGCGTTATTAAAAAATAAAAAACTATATGTACGTATTTTAATTACCCATTAAAACACCGGACAAGTGCGAGTCGGACTTGCCCACCGAGGGTTCCGTACTTTTTAGTACTTTTTGTTATAGCGGCAACAGAAATACATCATCTGTGAAAATTTCAACTGTCTAGCTGTCACGGTTCATGAGATACAGCCTGCTGACAGACAGACAGACGGACCAGCGGACAGACGGACAGTGGAGTCTTAGTAATAGGGTCCCGTTTTTACAATTTGGGAACGGAACCCTAAAAACACCCAGCTACTTAATTAACCCTTTTCCAGGCGTAGTACGATTAACGACCACATACGCGCCAATAGAATTTGAACCTTAGTAATCCGATTTAAGGTACAAGTTATATTGGACTTTCGGCAAATGTGGCGTCTTCAAATTTAATGAATCTTCAAAGCTGAATGAATTGGAATATAACTATTTGGATTTTCTGGGAAAACCGTGTATATTGGTGCGGTCTGGAAAAGGGCCAACTGTGTTCTGCAATAATACAAATTATTTGTATTATTATTCAGACGTGCAATTTGTATACATAGCAGTTAATTTAAGAAAAAACTTCTTCTGAAAAGTTATCACAATTTATATTTTACATTTTACAACACAAACATGCTGCCATCTGTAGTTTATTTCGTGTTATAAGATAGAGCGCCATCTAGTGCTCTTGTGTTGCACTACTGGGAGCTATTCATTTGGACCATATCGCATCTTGTTTTCAGGCCAGTATCTTAGTTTCCTTTAAAACTCACAGATGTCTCTTTCAGTAATTTTTAAAAAACAGTGAAATTCTGCTAAAATACATTTTTGGCCTAGGAAAATTGTTCCGCATGTAGAGAGGCGCCAAATAGTTTTTATTTTAATCGTCTAATCCCGAATTTTTTGAAATCACCATAATTCCATCAATAAGAGTAAATTTTTGGAATTACCCGATATACAATTACACATTTTCTCTGGTTTTTTTACGGACATCGTTTTTCATGAGGTTGAGAACATGGCGAGATATAGGTAATAAATACTTAAGGGCCACTTGCACCATTCACTAAACCGGGGTTAACCGGTTAAACCTGGAGTTACTATGGGTACGAGTACAATTTGACACAGAGTTAACGGTTTAACCGGTTAACCCCGGGTTAGTGGGAAAACCAGTGCACATGGCAGCTACTGCTACAGGCGGACCGCGGGCCGTGTGTGGTTATACATATACAGGTTGATTCACGAGACGTAAACAGGGCCAACTTACAATACCTACCTAATTTAATTAAGATTTAATCATGTAGAAAAAAAATTATGACACTTGAGTGAGATACGCTGTTTCAAAAATAACTCTAGATTCTGATTTGACACTTGTCAGGGATAAAGCAAAAAGTATTCTCCATGGCAAAAAGTATCGGTATTTGACGGAAGTATTCTAATTTTAGGTGGTCCATGGCATGTCTTAAATAATTTTAACTTTTTTTTTCAACACTATAAAGAAATGACGTAAATCTTACTAATACTTAATACTCTTACCAAACAGTAGCTAATCGTCTACTAAATGCGAAGGGTTGATCCCCGGCTTACGTTTCCTGAATCATCCTGTATAAGTATTAACGCGCTTTAAATAGTAACTTAGAAGCAGAGTGCACTGCATTGAAAGAGATGCACGGGCAATAAATTAATGTCAAAATGAGATCAATCGACATCAATTATCGGGCTCTACAAGTTCGCCTTAGCAGACAGTTAGATTGTTGTGTCGATGACGAATTGACGTTGCCATGCGGATCAGTCATAAGTAAAACGAGATTGAGTTTCTAGTTTCTGTTGGTTGTAGTAAGATCTCTAGAGCTTACAACTCGTACCGTCGTACTTGAGAGTTTTAAGCTCTAGAGAGAGCTTGTGCATCTTATTCTCCTGATTCACCCGCCCGCACTATAGGTATTAGGTACAGGTTGCAGGATACATACAGTACACACAAGACAGTACGACATCTTCAAGAAAAGGCATAGCATATTAGTGACAGACTGACAGACGATAGCAATACGTTTTCGATACAATTTAAATAGGAAAGTCATGTCCATTAGTATCTATGTTCTAGAATTAATCTTATATGTATATATGTTTATGTATGTGTATGTATGTTTTTTTTTTCTTGCCTATTGTCTTCATTGCTAAGTTAATTTGTATTTTAGTTACTCCCTTATTAGTTATCATTTGTATACGCTCTGTTTACATATGTGGCTGCGATAGTGCGCAACCTTAGTATAGTACCTGTGAGTTCCTATAATTGGCTTCCTGTATCAACTATAATTTTTATGTTAATGTTACAGCTGTTGGATCTCCAAATATATAAAATAAATAAATAAATAATGTATATCATAGGCGCGTCACAAGACTGTCAAGATAATGTGAGCGTCAGAGATATGAAACCTTTAATAGAAATCAGTGTACTTCTCCCTAAAACGAGCTATTTGACCATAACTATAAAAAATATCAAAGTGCCAAAACAAAACATCACATCACCAGCAGACAATCATGTTAGTCACGTGTAGATGTAACCAAAGATAGATATAACTCCGTAATAGATGGATACAGTCTATGGAAAAAACGTGCCTCGAAAATCACGAAAATTTGATTCTCGATCAGATGGCGCCACTACCTTTGGCCTACTCTCGTATAGAGGGCGTTGACGGTTTCGGTTGTTATTTAACAATTTTAACGCATATCAGTGAAAGAACATGGGTCAAAATCATAAAAATAATGCAAATAAAAAAAAACATTTATCCATATTTAAATACATTTTATCGTATTTTTATAAATCTTCATTTTGAGTTTTAAAGTGTGTCGATAGATGGCAGTGAATTTACTGTGGTTACAAAATTTACTATTGCAGTACCGCTCTATCCTATTATATCCTCTTTGATGTAAGTGACAGTTGTTCAGACATATGACGTAGTCGGATTTTGTTCGGTTATATATACCTAGTTGAAAAGGCAAGCTCTAGCGTGTTCGTGTCTTATAAGCCGCCATTTAACAAGCTAACGTACAGTGACAAAGCAGATGCACTTGTACACCCAGCCGCATACTTTAGGCATGAATTCATTCAAAATGTGTCGAAACAAATTTGCCGAACGCTGTATACCCATACACAATACACACACCCTTACCAAATGATCAAGTTTCACATCCAAATTCGAAAAATTATCTGGCATAGGTAAAGCTTGAAAATATGTGAAAATTTGGCTACGCATTATCGCGAGTGAGCCGAACACTCCGAACCAACACGTTTCCCATCCAATTTCGATAGAATCCTAGATCACAGATGTGTCAAGACATAATAAATAACGAAGTGTCAAAACAACACCATTCGCACCAGCAGACAATCGGATCGGGCACGTGGCGTCGACAGGCGGCCTGCGAACGCATTAATCGCGGCAGCCGGTCCATCCGTCACTCGACACGCGACTCACATCGTGATGTACCCCCGGTGTTAGGTTAGGACTGGTTACGAGATGCGTGAAATCCCAATGGGATCAAAAATTTGATGCCCGATGCAAACCTTGATTGTTAACTTCTATGTCTGAAAGCCAAAAGGATATTAGAACCGATGAAATTGTGGATATTTGGTTCACCAGTGGTTATAAATTTCTGTAATAGAAAAGATAAATTAGAACCTAACACAGATGTGTGCGGGGTCACTTCGTTTAGGTGACTCAGTCTGGTCTGCTCAGCAAGGGAGTACTGCGCTCCTGTTTGGCTAAACAGCGCACACACTGGAAAGGTCGAAGTCCAACTCAGGGACTGGCCCGCTATCCCTTACAGAGGGTTTTGTAAGGGTTTTTCATGAAAAAACGACAACAAAATAATAGCGAGTCTGACTCGCGCACGAAGGGTTCCATACCATTACGCAAAAAACGGAAATAAAATCACGTTTGTTGTATGGGAGCCCCACTTAAATATTTATTTTATTCTGGTTTTAGTATTTGCTGCTATAGCGGCAACAGTAATACATCGATCATCTGTGAAAATTTCAACTGTCTAGCTATCACGGTTCATGAGATACAGCCTGGTGACAGACGGACAGACGGACAGACGGACGGACGGACAGCGGAGTCTTAGTAATAGGGTCCCGTTTTTACCCTTTGGGTACGGAACCCTAAAAATGACCCCTAAGAGAAAGTTAACCATTCGGACCTGCTCGCGTTAGTGCAGATGCAGCCCTATGGACGAATACATTGGATATAGCTCTTTAATTTCTAGGGTTCCGTACCCAAAGGGTAAAAACGGGACTCTATTACTAAGACTCCACTGTTCGTCTGTCCGTCTGTCTGTCTGTCCATCTGTCTGTCTGTCCGTCTGTCTGTCACCAGGCTGTATCTCATGAAGCGTGATAGCTAGACAGTTGAAATTTTCACAGATGATGTATTTCTGTTGCCGGTATACAAATACTAAAAAGTACGGAACCTTCGGTGGGCGAGTCCGACACGCACTTGTCCGTTTATTTTTATTTTAAATATTTTAAGCGACTCGAATATTGTTTGCCATACGATTAAATAAATAAATAGTACACCTGCATCGTCGAATGCAGTCTCGACATTCAGAGGTCAACAATCTGCATCTGTTTCTTAAACAGGATTACTAACACACACGTTGTTACACACAAATCGCAATACATTTACTATAGGGGAATGGAAGACTGAACAGGAGATTTAAATAGTTTCTCTGTTGTGGTCAATATTTTGTCCCATATTTTCAGTTCCTTCCATCCATAATACGATTCTAAATCGCTTTCAAGTAAGGCCCGATGTTTTACCCAACAGCAATAGCAGCGGCACATATATTTAACGGGCCAAAAGTATGTGCCGCCTTGAAATCGTTTTCTAAATAAAAATATATCTAGTTCGCGTTCAAAAATGTCTGTCACAGTCTAATTGTTCTACATATATATATATATCACTTTTAGCTAAGTTATTAGAGAATGTTACATATAACTTGGTACTTTCGACGCGTAGTCTGATCCGTTACTTTTGTTACTGACTGTACAAAAGGAAAACACGTGAAATAAAACCTGGACGCTTCGCATGTGTCACAAATTGTATGAATGAAGGCTCAAAGGCGAGTACAAATATATAGCGCCGCATTCTATACGCCCGGCCGGTCATTTATATTTATAACTCACCGTAAGCGGGGCCATTCAGACGGGGTTTTATTTTTGACATTTATCGAACACCTATGATATTTCGCCACACAACATGAATGCAACGGAACAGCTCTCAAACCCCTGAAGATGGATGCACGCTGCATCTGAAACATGTCGCGCTTAACCTATTTATTTTACGCTTTTTTCCTGGTTGCCTCAGGAAGAATTACAAATATTTAGACTTATCGTGCACTTCGCTGGTGCACCGCCCATCACCCATATTTGTCCTAACATGGAAAACTTTTTCGAAAATCTTCTTTGAAACCCAAACATTCATCCCGCTGTACTTAAGTGTTTTTCACATGTTAATAAAACATATTAAGTAGTAGATCATAAGGAGACCACATGATGTAACTAAAGTAGCCAAGTGCTCGAATCACGTAAATTGCGCATGCTAGATTATTTTAAATTAGTCACCTTTTCTCTTTAATTTATACTAAACACAGAAATATTCATCACCATAACGTATCAAAAGATTTAAATGTGCACAATTGTTAAGGGCCACATTATTCTGGCTTCCCAGAGGCGACAAGTGTCGTAGGGATCTTTAATAACAGGCCTGGTCCATCCATCAGTCGCATATATTGTCCCCGACTCGCGGAAATTGATAAACCCTGTTCGAATCTTTTTTAGTTTCACTATTATTTTGGAACCGACACAGGAATATATCAGGGCTTCAATTAAATGCAGTTATATGATACTATTAACGAGAGGATACTATTTGCCTATGTTTGATTTTAAAATGATAATTCTAGTGGTTTATGAATTTGATCTGGATTTGTTATGGACACGATCTGTCAGTGTCGAAATGGTATGGGAGCTCAGGAGGGGTTTTTTGTAGTTACTCGAGCGTGTCGTGTCGGATTAAGATATGAGTGATACCTTTCTTGCTACCGGTGGAATCTACTTTAACAACTTTTAGTTGGTCCGTTGGTTGGCGGGGGCTTGGTGGGCAGTTAAAAAATCATTGAGTAGATTGTGGATTTGTCCGTATCATCTCTTGTCAAAGTATACGAGTATGCCTTCCCACCATAAGACTATTCAAATAAGGTAATCAAATAATTCAAACAACGTCTATCATAATTCTGCCAAAGATGGACCGGATGGACAGAGGACGCAGCCAGAGAAGACCCGCGCAGTTACGAGTAAATGTCGGTTGAGGGCAAAGCTAAAGGATTTCCACACTGGCAGTCGGCCAGTGTGGAAATGCTTTAGCTGGGGAGGCGGCGATGCTAAATGTGTAGTCGTACTCGAACGTCGTAGAGACCTATTGGAATCGAAAGATTAGTTGATAGGAAGAAAAAAGGTTATATAATATTTTATTTTTTAGCAAGCAGGAAACTGTCTACAGATATGTAAAAATGTAAAAAAAAACACCATGTGGAGCTACTCGAGCGCGTCAGATATTGGTAGTGTCAGTCCTGCAACATGTCTCTGATAACAAGTTAATCTGCCGGTTTACATGGTCAGGGTGGTCATAGGGAAGGCTAGAAAATTTGGAAAAAAAATTACTCGAGCGCCTCAGATATTCAAAGGGGTTGTTAAATGGACATCACAAAAGTGTCTATTCAAATAATCTGACGATTTCAGCGTTCCATAAGTAAATGGCAGTCACAAAGTTGCAAAAAAAAACCGCCATCTTGAAATACTCGAGCGTGTCAGATTATTATATAGAGAGGTTCAGATTGATGTCCCAGTTATGTGAAACCTTATTCTGACGATTTGAAAGTAAATTTTAAAAATTCCTGTCGTATATATATAAATATATACTTTATTTGTAAACATATTGTGCCTAAAGAACTGCGTAGTCGTTCCAGTAGACCGCCGCCAAGTAGACCAAAATCGACCAACGGGTTCAAGAGACACCACAGTATTCACAGTTTATAGATTTCTGAATGAATGCTGTTTAAAATCGAATTTTACTTATTAGTAACTTCAAATTTAGCATCTTGGGCTCCCCTATTATTAACAATACTTAAATTATTTCGTTAAAAGCGTATTATAGCTGTAGCGGTTAGCAAAATGAAACTGCACTTTATGCAGAAAGCAAGCCGCTTTGCCCAGTGATACTAGGGACCAATCTGAATGATTTCATCCGAGGAAACACAAATTTCATCCACTAGAATTCAAGATGGCGGACCTTTTCTAAAATGGCGGCTGCAAAATTTCAAAAATTGTAGACACAAAACGGGTGCACCGATTTTAGTGATTGATATATCAATCAATTTGTATTGACACCTGTAATCGGAAAAAAATATGCCATTTAAGAAATTAAAGATGGCGGCCGAATATTAAGAAAATTATGTTTTTTTTTCTTTTTTTTCCTTCTACTGAAAATAACAACTAAATGTTCTATAGTATGGTCACATATTCTTTCATTTAAATGAAACCTGATAATATTAGCTACAAAATAAAATAAAAAACTTGACAATCCGTTGAGTAGTTTTTTAACTATAAGCATTACAAAAAGCGCGTAACTCCCGTCTGAAACGGCCCCCTCGCGTCAAAACTGACAACTTCGATGATATTTCGTTATATTTAAAGGTAAAAAAAGAACAGAATACATATTCACTTTATTTATTGAGCTATAAATAAATGTATTGTCGCTTATTATTTGTGACGTTCCACGCAAAAAGGAACCTTATGGAGGCTGGCGCTTACGTCGCATAGCACCGCGATAGTATTGGAGCGGCGTTAATAATAGCTTAAGCGCCAACCGCCATAAGGTACTTTACCCGTGGGACGTCACATTTACTCCTCTTTATCATCTTCGTCCGATGTGGTTGAACTGTAAAAAAAGAAAATTCATATGAAATCAGAACAAAATATACCTACCTAATATAATTAAATTGAATATATAGAAATGAACTACGCCAAACTGTCCCGCCCCTCCAGTACTATTTCAATGTGTGTAGTATTGAGGGTACATGAAATACCTGAACAGTATATAGCATTAATTTAGGATATGTATACAAATGTCACCACCCAGATAGTTTGTCCAGCTGGAACCTGTGAAAAGTTTGAAATAAGCAACGGAGTGCATCAAGGGTCAATATTAAGCCCGTTATTATTTAACGTCACCATAGATTACCTAACAAGGGCTCACCAAAAACCAGTGCCATGGAACATATTATATGCTGATGACGTCGCCCTAATATCAGATAATGTCGAAGACCTCCAAAATCAACTAAACATTTGGACTAAATCATTAGAGGAAAATGGTTTGAGAGTAAGCCGTAAGAAAACAGAACACATGTCATGTTTGTTTGACGGTACAACAGATCCCAACTCAATCAAGCTCTACATAAATGATGTCCCACTGCCTACAGTGAGAGAACTTAAATACTTAGGGTCGATAATCAGCAACAATGGTAAAATTGATAGAGACGTAACTCATAGAACCACAGTAGGCTGGATGAAGTGGAGGCAGTTGACCGGTGTTGTGTGATAACAGAATGCCTTTAAAAAATAAAGGGTAAATTATATAAAACCGCAGTGCGACCCGCCATACTTTATGGAACCGAATGCTGGGCATCAACAAAACAACACGTTCAAAAACTGCATATAACAGAGATGCGCATAATTCGCTGGTAAGCTGGAGTCACCCGGAGGGATAGGATCCGTAACGAATACGTGAGAG
Source organism: Cydia strobilella (assembly GCF_947568885.1). Classification (NCBI taxonomy): domain Eukaryota; kingdom Metazoa; phylum Arthropoda; class Insecta; order Lepidoptera; family Tortricidae; genus Cydia; species Cydia strobilella. The sequence goes on from NC_086052.1 coordinate 10,068,601, forward strand.
GCAGTTTTAAAATCGCTCCTATTGAAGAAAAACTGAAAGAAAAGCGACTACGCTGGTACGGTCACGTACTCAGGCGGTCTTCAGATCACATGGTACGAGTGGCATTGGATCTACCAACGACGGAACGGGGCCGTGGAAGACGCCCTGCTACTTGGCTGACGACGGTCTAAAATAGCACAGACGCCAGAATAGCACAATATCGTCCTGTGTGGAGAAAGAGGACAAGGAGAGCCTACCCCAGATAATGGGAAAAGGCTTAGGTAGGAGAAGAAAAATGTGTGTAGTATTGAAATAGTAATGGAGGGGCGGGACAGTTTGGCGTAGTTTATCTATAAGTACCTTTCGTTTTTGCAGTTGGCTTTGCATATGCTGCATTCTGCATTGCACTGTGCAGGGTAGACCCACCCTCCGACACGTGCAGCACATTGTTTCGCAACCTTTTTTACAGCCGCAATGGTCCAGGTATGATAATTCACGCCATATCTCCCTGGCGGACTATCCTGGACTCGGTTTCAAGGACGCATACTTGGTGGAGGAATTCAATTGGATGCAAGGTATCCCCCCTATCTTAATTTGACGCGCTCGAGTAACTCAAAAAATCCCCTCTTGGGCTCCCCAACCAATTGGGCCGGCTTACATAGCAGTGGACGTCTTTGGGATGATATGATGGTGATGTCGATGAACATTTCTTAGTTTTTGTAATTATTAGTGTTATTAAAAAGGTGTCAATATAACTCGGTATAAGTTTTGGATTCCCTCTAATCGGCAGCGGTCTGACTAGCGGCTATAAATCGGATCAGGTCCGATCAGAAGCCTTATTTGTACTAGGAAATAGAAAGAAACCGGCTTAAATCTGCTTTAAAGAGAGACACAAATATTTATAATACCTAAATCTCAAAGTTATAGTGTAGTTCAATGAATTTTTTTTTATTTGAACATCTCAAATTGTCTAAGGAATCTAAATGTGCTCAATTTACGAAATCGCTTTTATTTCAGTCTCAATATATTATTTTGTTGAAAACTTTATCCCACAGAAATCCAATAAACGTCTTAGACCCGAAAAGAAATTACTTACATTCTTGATGAAAGATTTCTGAACCTCAGTGCGAATAAGTCTGTGTTGCCTGTTTTCTTTGTAAGCGATATTTTTATCAGAACACAGTCACCTACAACCCACAGAGATCCTTCCAAAGAAACATGACAAATGAAACAGTGAAACCTAATTTGGTGTGACATTTAAAAAGTTACCTAGAGGCAGTTGGTAAAATTGTTTTCGTCGTCGTAGTACAGTTTGGCAAAGTAATCCTAAACGGAATGCGCAAACTCAATTAGCAATTATTTCCAGCCACCCACATGATTCTTCGCTCGGCATCAACAAACGAATGACATCAACTCCATTCCTTCCTTTCATTGTCGAGTCGAATACGTATGTGCAGAGAGCTCCAAATTATTTCATCAATACAATGCTTTTGTTGCGAATAAATTAATTTTTGCGCCGTATTTTGAATTTTATTAATAATATAAATTGCTTTCAATTGTTCAGTTCCTGTCTGATTAATATTCATTGAGTATATCATCATAGATAATACATATTCCAGCAGCAGAATTTAACATTTTTATTTGGATTTTGAATGTACAATAAGTATCCTCTGTTGTCTATAAAATTCACCTTACCTAACTGACGCTAAGCAGAGCCCCGTCCCGCTTCGGTCCCCTCACATAACTGTTTTTGAACTTATTATGAAAATAGGCGGTGACGGAGTTTCAGCGCTTACAGTAAATACAATGACAGCAAATTCCTGCGATTAGGTCGACCACAATATTATTATTACGTGACTCGCCCCCAAATGGACAGCCAGGCAATCTCTATAAAGAGGTATTTGGGATTCTCATTTACACCCCCTTTCCGTAATATTCCGTACCTCGGTTATGAAGGCCCGGTCGGGCTTAGGAACCCTCTTAGTTTTACGGATCCATTGTTATGAGTATATACATGCCTTTAAGTATTGTAGCAGAAACTTTATAAAATGAATGAATGAATGAATGTTTTTGTAAGACATTACCTGTTTACGAATAGGAGTGGTTTATTGTCAACTATATATTTATGCCCCACAGTCGATACCTGACTTTCATATGAAAATACTATACAGGGAAGTTTCCTATGATATGAGAAAACAAATTAAGACCATGATCCGCATACGGCGCGGCGCGGTGTTTGCTTTACCGGATAACGCAATATAAAGGTGCTATAGAATTGTTTACAAGTTGTAATATTTGTGAAACGCGGGTGTGTAAATGTCATAACCTTTTTGGGGGAATCGGTGTGGTATTTGGCTGTAAAGTGCCATCGTCTATGTCGTCGGCAAATAGGAATGGAAGGAGAGGAAGGAGGGACTATAAGGGTACTTTTGACTAAGACGATATAATGACAGAAATATGTGGGATCTTTTAGTCAATAATTTCAACGTCGCACAGGAATACTCCTATAGCGCTACTGGAAAGTAGTGACTAAGTTAATATTATTTATTGCACCAATTAGTAAAAGTTTATCGTCTTATCGCTAAGAAGCGATCTCTTTCAGAAAATCCTACTAATGTGTAGTTTTACGATAAATTCGAATCCACGTTTCTTTGTGGTTGGCAACTTGACAAGATTATGTTTTCTTCTGATTTTTGGAGTCGGGATTATAAAAACGAATTAATTTACAAAATTAATTAATTCTTCTTCTACTATTAATTTACCTTTTATGCTGAAATTACGTCTGACCTGATCGCCTGGCGCACTCATGTAAGGGATGTCCATTGCAGCTCTAATCTCGCCGTCCATTTCATGGGCGATCTGCCACGTGCCCTACTGCCCTCGATCTTGCACTGGTATTCACAAAAACTAACCATCACTTCGCTTCAAGCATTCCAGTAATACCTCTCCATCCATCCATCCAAATACCAGTAATTTAGTACCTCTGCTCTCTTTTAATAGGGGCGTTCCACCGGTTTTTTGCTTGCACACCGCTACACTCTTAACGCCATACGCAAATTCAATAATACCAACCCAAAACTGAGGTTATGAGTTCGAATTCCATCTCATAGGAATGCGTTCCTCAGCAGGTATGTATTATTGATGACATATCATTGTATATTAAATTAACTAATAGTCATTATTCGGATGGATGGATGAAACATTTTGTCACAGTATTTGTGAAGAAATCCAAGGTAGGTATGAGAAATCCTCAATTCGCATTGGTTCAGTATAATAATTATAGCGTTTGTAGCTCATACTCTCAAGTCCATACGATACGATGATGTTATACGTATTAAGGGGCCCACTGACTATCAGTCCGCCGGACGATATCGGCCTGTCAGTTGTTCGGAACTGTCAAATTTTTGTTCTAACTGACAGGCCAATATCGTCCGGCGGACTGATAGTCAGTGGGCACCTTAGGACGAGTAAAAGAAGTGTGTTGTGAATAGTTAGGCTGAACTACCACAGCCGGTGGATATCATCCGCCCCACATCGTAGGCCACCACGTTTTTAAGTTTGATGTGTTTTAACCTGTTTGAGTTAAATTATGACTTTGTTTTCTAATTCTGTAAAGGATTAATATTTATTACTACTGGTTGTAGTATCTACCTATGTATGATTATAGGTAAAAATTAGATTGTAATTGTCTTGAATAATTTAAGTTTTTTCGTTCGGTTTTGCAATTTACAGTCAATAACATTAGCAAGCCACGTGATTTAGTAGGATGTTCCTCTCCATGGATGTCGATAAATAAGGATCATTATTAAGAGCTTACTTACTTACATTATTTTTTCACTGATAACCAATTAAGTAGTTAATGCATTGGATTTTGAAGAAGCGTACCAAGTTACTTTTGAAAGCTTGAGGCAATTGTGAGCAAACCTTATTATTTATCATCTGTTGTGCACTCCCATGCATGTATCAAATGTGTAGGTATGTACGAGTTCAAAATAATGTCATTAAAGACAGGGAAGGTTTGCCAGTTCCGGCTACCCTGATCATCAGCCGCAAGACAAGTCAAATTAACGCTCGAACATTTGACAGATGGGCGGCGGATATTGAGATCCGACCGGATATTAATACGGCACCCAACATTTAACTGAGCGAATTACGTGACGAGTTACCTAATCTGGAATTGAGAGATTCTGTAGTTTACACTTTAGCCGTGAGGCTTGTTTTGCCTGAAATGCACTCAAACGAAATGACTATGAGTGCATCTTCCATTTTTACTAGCGACGAAATTAATATAAAATCAATCTAAAATAAGAAACAGAAGACACAATAAATACGAATAGAGACTTTTCTATCTACTTAGATATTATTCAAATATTTCTCTGTAACGAGCTCCTAAATACACGCTTTAACATGTTTAATTAAACAACATTTACATACATGCATCCCGTCATCTAACTCCGCACAATTCCTTCTAATGACGTGTTTAAACAGGAAAATATGAAAAGAAAATACAAGACGTTTTTGATTGAAGAGTTGGCCTATAACATGTTAGGTAGGGAGGTATGAGGAATGACTGATAACGACTCGCGACATGGCATCCGCGTCGGCCCCATTTACCTGATTTATAGAGCCATGAAAGCGTTATAGCTATCTTATATAGCAGGGTATTAAAGGATTTTGGTGACTTCATTAGTAATAGCTAGGATAGCTGTATTGTTTATCAAAATATAGATTAGCAGGAGTGGTTTATGTAATTATTCATGTTGTGCCACTTGCTCTAACTATCTGCATCGTTTAAATATATAGCTTCTGAGCCCCGGTTTACGAGGAAAGCAGAGACCCAGCCAGCTATAAATAGGGCTCTGACTTACATAAGTATAGGTACTGTAAGATTTTTCCTTGACCAAAAAAAGTTAGGAGGGACTAACATCTCAATACTTTTATTTGCTTTAAAATATGACGGTCGGTTGCGGAAAACTTAGCGCGAATGATACAATTTCTTTCAATTATGGACACAATTACAAAGCGCAGAGCTGTTTTCTTAAGAGATGTTAAAAACTTTTCTTCATCGCACAGGTTCCGGCTTGTACGCAAGTTTCGGAAACCTCATCAGCGCAAGTTCGTAATTGAACTTAGACTGCTAGTTGCAAATACCAAATACGGAAGCAGTTTTCAGCGGAAACTTTTCAGATTAATATGCTAAATGAAGGGATAAGAAATAAAATTGAAAGTAATTTCTCCCTCGTTACTGGAGGGGGAATAAAAAATTCAAAGCAACGAACCCGGCTTCCGTTAACGAACCGAATGAAATTGTCCAACCCTTTGAATAAACTGTGGAAATGGCTGACAATGGCCTATTAACACTCGGTGACAATCTTGTAGAGGCTCCTCGGGCGAATGATAATATTTTTCTTTTATTTCAAGCGTCTGCGCGGCTAATTGAGGATCCATTTGGCGAGGTGTCTATCCGTTGCAAATGAAACGGGTCCCACTTGAATTTCTATTCAATACAGTTGGGGTGGAATTCACCATGACCTTAAATGCAATTTATAGAAAGTAAATAGATTAAATAAGGAAAAAAGAATAGTTATAGCCATGATGGTCATAAATATCACGAGCCATAGATATGAGGATTCGACTCATTGAAATAGAAGAAAAGATGTGCATGAAATTGTAAACAAGATTTTTGTTTGTTTCTGGCAAGAAATTTAGATACGAGTACGTCGGCTTGGATCTAAAGGATTGTGTTTATAAAATATTTTATATTGTACACTGTACGAGTATACCTATGTACTAAATATATTACCTACTCGTCAACTAGGGGTCATATTGCTATCACTTTCACTCTTGCTACGAATATTTCGCTTATCAACATCATGGAAATAAATGCTACCTAAACATTAATAGTAATAGCTCCGTATTTCCTTCTAATATAAATAACGCCCCTATCCTAATTTATTACCCTCTGATAAAATGCATAGAGGATACTATGTTAATCCAAAAATCCCATATATCTTTATGCTAATTTTAGTTTCGGTTTAACCATTCAACAAACAAACAACTATTATTAATATATATTTTTTATACCACGTCGGTGGCAATCAAGCATACGGCCCGTCTGATGGTTAGCAGTTATCGTAGCCTATGGACGCCTGCAACACCGGAGATATTACACGCGCGTTGCCGACCCTTTAAAAACCTGTACACTCCTTTTTTGAAGAACCCCATACTGTAGCCCCTCGGGAAAACCTCGGCAGGGAGCTCATTCCACAGCCGAAGCGTACGCGGGAGGAAATTCCTCTCAAACCGCATAGTACGCGACCATTTAGGTTAGGTATATATAATAAGTAGGGGAGATCGAGGTAAGTTAAAACAGAGGTAGGTTGAAACGTCAATTTTCAGACATCTATAGGTATAACTCTTTTCGAGCTGGAAAAAACGATGTTCAGCTTCGTCCCACCGTCCGCTGGGATCAAAATGCATCATTGCCTCAAGACAATAATAAATACCGCAAAATTTACGTTGTTTCAACTTACCTCTGTTTTAACTCACCTCGGTCTCCCCACGGCATTTTATATATATTGCAACGTACCGTAGATATTTTCCTTTTATAGTACCCCAGCAGTGGCCAATTACAATTGCAATTAAGTTAATTTGGGGGTTCCGTGGAGCGCCGGCTGTTTACGCAATTCCGTTTCTTAAAAGGTCCGAGCCCGACAGTTGTTTTGTATACTTATTTCTGTGACACGCGAGTGGGTGTAATGGCTTGAGAGACATGCACAAGTAGTTATTGCCACTTGACTCTCGATTGCTTGAAGTATTCGAGATTGTTATAACAAGAAAATTACTATCGATGAAGATGTATTCCTATCTAACGGCATGCAACTGAACATTGACAAAACTAATATTATGCACTTCCAACTGCGTAAAAGTAACGAATGTCAATTTAATATTGTTATAAATGATATTAACTTACCTCAAGTTGATCAGGTGAAATATCTAGGCTTCACGATGGATTCAGGTTTGACATGGTCACCCCATATAGACGCAGTTTGCGACAAGTTAACATCTGCCTGTTTTGCTTTATCCAGACTGGCACCCACCCTGACACCTGACAACCTCAGAACTGCCTATTTCGGGTACTTTCACTTAATCTTAACCCAAGGTGTCGAACTATGGGGTACGTCAGCAGACTGTGAAAGACCGTTTAAACTACAGAAGCGTGCTCTTAGAATTATATCTGGTAAGCCCTACGATCATCCAGCCCAAGCATTATTTAAGCAGCATAAAATTCTAACTCTGCCTTGTATCTTCATATTGATGGCCTGCCAACACGTGAGGTTTAATCTTTCACAACGCGCGGTCAGTGTCATGGTAGAAATACCCGGGGTGCACACCTGCTACTTGTCCCGCACCGCAGACTCGCTAAAGCTCGAAAGTCACTCGCTGTCCTCGGTATTGTATTGTATTGTAGTTCGGGCGATTTTCCGCAACTCGACGACTGGCGCCTATTTTGCGTGCCATGGGGGTGGGCTAGTTCTGCCAGCCCAGCTCCTCGAGGAAACCTATCAAACCTTTGATGCTGAGTAGGACCTCGGGGAGGTCTCTCGGGGATCCGAGATGTTTTGCCCTGTATGGGGCCACTCCGCTGCACTCCAGCACCACGTGAGAGGCTGTTTCTTCTGTCTCCATGCATCCTCTGCATAGGGGACTGTCTGTGACACCTGTTATAAAAAGATGTTTGTTAAATAGTCCATGACCTGTATGACATTCGCTGTCCTCGGTTTCAAGATCTATAATACCCTACCTAGCCCTTTACCTACGGGGACTTTGAACACCCAGTCACCGCTCAATACGGGCATGTATTGGCGAGAGTCAGCGGTTGGACATAATTTCACTTACTTGTAACTTTTGAAGTTCTACAGCTACGTGCTTGAAACTTCACACACACATTAAGTATAATATGTTTAATTAATAACTAATCACTTGCTGTATTTATATTCACTAATATTTCTTATTTCACGCTTAATATTAATCACTAAGAAATTGAAGAATTTTAAGTTACTATTAGCTAATTTCTCAAGATTAAGTTTTAAATTATTAGTTTATTATATATGTAACACAACTAAACAACTAAATACTTAAATGATGATAATTATAATATATTATATATATATATATATAATTATAATTATTTAATTATTTAATATTTATTATAATTATTGAAATATTGCAAAAAAATTACTTGAAATGTTGCATAGAAACAAATCTCTGCTACTGACGAAAAATAGTGATGTGCGCATATCGATACAACTGTCGATATTTCTGTAAGTACGGGATAGAAGCTCAGCAAGTTAAATATCAAACGCGTGACGCCATCTACACGAGTTAAGTAGGCCAAAGGGGCGCCATCTATTCGAGCATACATTTTTCTTGATTTTCCGAGGCACTTTCTTAGGGTTCCGTACCCAAAGGGTTGTAATGAACAAGTAATTTCATGTGGTTGTGAACCGTCCGTCTTAGCGCTAAGGTTGACATTATTTTGTATCCCTATATTGCACTACGAGTGGCCGCAACTGGTGATCAATTTCCGCCACGGCCTTAACAGTCACCATGGCTCAGCGGTAGGCGCTCAGACTAGAGAACAGAAGGTCGGAGGTTCGAACCCCGCAGTGGATGAACTTTTTCCTAGTTTTATTTGTTTATTTTTAAAGACAGTTTCTTTGTTTAGTTGTCGCTTGCATGCATGACGGGCAGATTTGAAATAGAATTCAAAAGAGAAACACGTATCCTCTACTGGTGCAGTGATTAAGATTTCCGAAATAGCTTACCGAAATTGTATGGACATAAATCTGGATATCCCACTAGTGAGGGTGATTGATTACCTTTTTGAAATTAAGTGTCATAACATTCCACAAAGGGGTAAGTGTAAGACATGTAAAATCAAATACTTATAACGTTGATTAGTTTTGCAGTTAAAATAAGTTAAATTGTATTCGTTTTAGCGTAACGTAATGCCCTTTTCGGTGGACGCACAAAGGTGTGCGCAGAGACAGAGCTAGTCAGAAAGGCAGCGGGTAGGCAGAGAAACCCTGTCGAACACCAAAATCTCTCCTGGCGCCCTCTTAGTTTTAAGTCTAGGTTTTATTAGTTAATAAACATTTAGTCAGTAATTTATAATTATCATTATTTTAACTCCCTCGACAACACATAACAGGGTAACAACGGGACCCTATTACTAAGACTCCGCTGTCCGTCTGTCTGTCCGTCTGTCTGTCACCAGGCTGTATCTCATGAACCGTGATAGCTAGACAGTTGAAATTTTCACAGATGATGTATTTCTGTTGCCGGTATAACAACAAATACTAAAAAGTACGGAACCCTCGGTGGGCGAGTCCGACTCGCACTTGTTCGGTTTTATCCTTAATGGCTCCTCCACGCGATGGCCCAGCGTAGGCCAGTCCAGGGGACGCAGCTATGCGGTGGAATGAGATAGCACTGATAGCAATATCACTTGCTCCCTCTAACACATAAATGCGTCCCTTGGACTGGCCTACGCTGGGCCATCGTGTAGAGGAACCATTAGACTTTAATTATACGGAGTTACATATAAAATATGTCCACGAAAAAAAGTGGTCGTGGATGATCTGGTATATCTTTTTACCGAATGTACATTTACAAGAAGTTTTTTATTTTAATAATTTGTGTATATAAACACTATATAACAAAAATAAAATCCTATTTTAATGTATGCGTTTGTGTGATTTTTCGCCAAATAAATTCCATCATACCTTTCATTGCTTGTACAGCGTTTTTTGACATACTTCACTCGCTTCCTCTTCCTGCTACAATGTCACAACAGTATTTATATTTTTACAAGCTGTTTTAGGCACATTAGAATGTCATCTTACCAAAAAAATACTTCTTGAAACTCATTTCTATTTGTGGTAGTCAGGAAGACTCGTTTACTCGTTGCACCGAATATTTCCACCACATCCCACATACGCGCCTTATTTAGAAGATCGCCTAGCGACATCTACCGTTTTCTATTTTATTTAATAAGAAACACATAGCTGTCTCGTCACAAAACCTAACGAGTCAATAAGGACAAACGTTCAAAGCCAAAACAAAACAAATCATTAGATTGGGTCTCTATTGGTTCCCATAAATTTTTATTTCCGATTTTTTAAGTCCATAATTTTTATTAAGTATTTAGTCATATTGTCAATAGTCCTAAAATTAAACAGTTCAGTGCAGTTCCGATTTTTGCAGGTCGTCATTATTGTTAATCACAAAATTTGTTAGTCATAATATTCAAGTCCAGATGGTATACCATCACATAATGTTGAAGGCAATAAACTTGCTTATAATAATTGTTGTTAGGTCTGTTTTTGCAGGTTATAATGATAGGTAGTTACGTGATTAGTTACCTAACCTCTCTTCTTCCTACCCTTATCCCACGTTATGTGGGGTCGGCACAACATGTTTTTCTCTTCCATTCTCCTCTATCTTTCGTCACCTCAGCACTCACTCCTTTCTTTCTCATATCCTCTTTTACACAATCCATCCATCGCTTTTTGGGTCTACCATACGCTCTCCGTCCATCAACATTCATCCCTAACATTCTTTTGCCTATATGGCATTCATCCCTCCTCATCACATGCCCATACCACGCTAACCTACTACTTCTTATCTTCTCCGTTACTGGTGCTACTTTCAAACTTCCCCTAATATACTCATTCTTAATCCGATCCTTCCTCGTCACTCCACACATCCATCTCAACATTCTCATTTCCGCTGCGTGCACTCTTCTTTCATCCGTCACTTTCGTCGCCCAGCATTCTGATCCATACATTACAACAGGTCTCACGATCGTCCTGTAAATTTTCCCCTTAAGTTTAAGAGGCATTCGTGGATCGCAAGTTGTTCCAGAGACCTGTCGCCATTTCATCCATCCCGCATTTATTCTATTTTTCACGTCACGGTCGATGCGTCCGTCGCTCTGGATCAATGACCCAAGATACCGGAAGTCGGAGCAGACTGGTAGGGATACACCATCTAAGGCAATATGGGAAAAACTGGTTAGACCACCGAAATCGCAGAACATGTGCTCCGTTTTGGTTCTGCTTATTTTCAGTCCCACACTTTCCAGCTTTTCTTGCCATTTTACCAGCCTGCTCTGGACCTCAAGTGCATTATCTCCGACAAGAACAATGTCATCGGCAAACAGCATACACCAGGGTGCCTCCTCATTAGTTACCTAACCTAACCCACTTTTTTGATAGCATATCGGTTCTGTAAGGATCGCAGTTCTAACCTAACCTAACCCACTTTTCTAGCAGTTCGTTCCTATATAAGGATCGCAGTTCTAACCTAACTTAACCTACTTTTCTGGTAGCAACAACTATTAGTACTTTAAAATATATCTGAATAATTATTGATAGACATTTGAATGTTATAGTCATCAGTATTATACCTTTTGTGATTATAGTGTTTAATCTTATAGATCTTTAATATTAGAACTATTTAGCGTTATACTTAACAAAAATTATAACTATTGATGTTTATGTCCATAAATCATATTATGGATATCAATTTCTGACTATCGAAATTCGAAACAATAAATTTATGGAAAACAAAGGGATCCCTATTAGATTTTATTAATGTTGACTGGTAGAGAATGTAGCATTAAATTCGCCTTTTGTAAGTGTATTTTTTTACTGTGCAATAAAGTTTCAATAAATAAATAAGCATTCCAAATCCAAAGAAAGCTTTTGTCACTTGGTTCCAGTTGAAACTAGAATAATCTGTAGTTGTTAACCTCATCATACTACGAGTAGAACAGTACCCGTGCCATCATGAGTCACTGACAGTGTCAAAACAGACATAATATATACTCTAACGTCTACGTAATTTACTTTCTATACATCTCGCTCGCACTAATATGTCAGTACGAGCGAGATGGATAGAAAGTAAGTTCCGTTCACCCTAGCGTTTATGTCAGTGCCGAACTGATGGTAGCCGTACAGCGATATGTTCGAATAAGCCCGTTTATTGACAATGACGTAGGTCCGCCGTGGCGCTGACATCTCGTTACGCGTCGATGAGATGATTTCTGAGCTGCCGGGCTCGTGTGTTACTGACTATTAGCTGTATTAAGCGTCCGTACACGAAAACAAAACCCGTTATATTCGAAATTTGCCCCCGATTTACAATGTTTCAGGAATCTTAACTATTGTTATTGCAAAAAGTTACTTTTAATTGTTATATTTTCATTGAGTAAAACTTCGTTTAATAGTAATGAAATAGTCAAACATCACGTCTTTATGAGTCAAGTAAGTAATAAAAAGGGTCACGCTGTATTGAAAAATTCACTTAAACGCCCCTTTTTCTTTGCCTTGAGTGTGTTAACCCGTGAGCATGTATTCGTAGAGGAGTGCGCTACGCCGTAGCCCGTAGTAACAGTATTGAGATGGGGATTACGCAAGATTGTAGTTTGTATTTTTACACGTTTTAGTCAAAGAGAAAATGCCATGAAAAAATTCACACGAAAACTTGACTATATCTATAGAAAAAAACACGAAATTATGAACAAAAGTATATTTTCATAAAACTATAAAGGGTAGAAACCCACGCAATGGCCATTTCTTCCGTTGCAACTGTCGCAAGTTTCGCGCAGCAAGCCATATCTTTTGTCCCCTTCTAATTTCCTGGCTTTACGCCCCTCTTAACATAGCAGTACAGTGGCTATTTATAGTTACTGTTGCCTGTTTGCTTGTTACGGGCTTGTTAGATTTTAAAATCATGATCTCTAATCCATACCTATACATGTAATATTTTAGGGTAGGGTAGGTAGGGTAGCCAAGATAAATCCTGGATTTTAATTACAGCCCAGGTACTTGGCACTCATATAAATGTATTTTCTTTCTTTCTTTCTTTCTTCTTTCTTTCTATATAGATATCAATTCTTTTTCCGGCGAAGTCAACAACGACGCATATTCTAATGTTGAACTTGGCTCTCATTTCACATTTAGGTTTTTGATGGGATATTACTTTTTGTACATAAATTATTAGTTTGCATCATAGTTGATATCGAAACTAAAATTCATTTTTTAGGGTTCCGTACCCAAAGGGTAAACTCCGCTGTCTGTCACCAGGCTGTACCTCATGAACCGTGATAGCTATAGACAGCCTAAATTTTCACAGATTATATATTTCTGTTGCCGCTGTAACATCAAATACTAAAAACTATTCTTTTTTATATTATTATTATTCTAGCTATTTTTAGTGTATTTTCCCCATTCCTTTTTGTGTAATATATTATATGTTTATCCTATTAATTTTGTATGTATTTATATCCTTTATCTTTCTGGTACCTTGTTGTACATTTTGCTACATTTGCTCTTTTCACTTTCTCCTCTCATCTACTCAAAGGTTAACTGGAAGAGATCCCTCAAAGGGATAAGTTCGCCTTTGTACATCTTATTATTTGTACCATGTAATTTTTAATATGTATATTTGTACAATAAAGAGTTTACTACTACTACTACTACTAAAAACATAATAAAATAAATATTTAAGTGGGGCTCCCATACAACAAACGTGATTTTTTTGCCGTTTTTGAGCGTAATTATACGCAACCTTCGTGCGCGAGTCCGGCTCGCACTTGGCCGGTTTTTGCTATTACAAATATGATAGGCGCTTAGTATATGAATAAATACTGTTTTTTGGAAAATTTTACAAATCGTAAAAACACTGTTTCTTGATCTTAGGATCGTAACTACACAATTACCCAGCTGGATGCCAAATTTCAACTTGCTAGGTCATCTGGAAGTGGGTTCGGATTTGATGTTAGGCAACATGTTAGGTGAGTCAGTCAATCAGTCATTATTTTATGTTTCTTTTCTTCTTTTTTGTTACCTTTCGTGATTCTTCTCACCTGATGGTCTCATCAGAAGATCAGCGCTGGAAGTCACCAGCACCATGCTGAGATGAGGCCATTTCGTGGCACTTTATTCGTATTTTATGTTTTCTTTTATATTATGTAATGTCTTGTTTGTTTGTTTGTGCTTACGAATAAAATCTTATTCTATTCTTTTCTTCTAATAAGACAGTCAGTGAGAAAAATCCTGATTTTTATTTTATTTTGTTTGTACCTTAATAACCGGTTGAGCTATATTCATGAAATTTGGGGTTCTAGTTAGCCTTAAGGGTCTTTATAAATGAACTTAATTTCATATGTTTATGTTTAATAGATTTTGAGTTACGCAGGGGTTAAAAGTGGCTCCAAATGGTTCGTGTAACATAACTCACGGCCTCTGCGTCGCCAGTTCTCTTCTTTTGAACTTAGCTTGACTGATACTGAGTATATTGAACAAGTTGCCGAGATAACATGTAACTAAAGTTACAAACAAAGCTACGGACGCATTTGCTATTTCAACACAATCTTCGCCTTTAAAACAAATTTATTACAATATAAAAGTCTTTGCTCTTTTGGTTTGAGTGACCGTTTGAGTAAATACGGGAAGAGTTTTAAATAGGTCACATAGCGAGTCAAAATCTGATATGAAGCCTAATGGTACACGTTGGGCTAATTTTGCCTAATCTACAGAAATATATAAAGTAAAACGGTTAAACTCACGTGAATTATTCGTCGCTAATAATTCACGTAATAGCGATGAATAATTCACGTGAGTTTTAACCGTTTTTCTTTAAATAGTTTAATATATGTCTCACAAAAGTTTAATTTCGAATCTACAGGAAGCTGCTGAGTTATACAGAATAAAAAATGGTTAAACAGCTATACGTTACGTGTAATATCACAACAAAATCTCATATGCAGCAGCTCTGCTATACCTACCTACCTACTATAGAAGTACCTTTAAAGAAGACTAGAAGATTATAACAATACATCATGCTACTGCATTGGGAACAAATCAAATGATAAAATATAAACCTAACCTAAAATGTACCTAAGTAGGCTATGTACTTAGTATGTAATTAGCTAAGACTACCCATCTGTTTTAAGGGAGTCCCCTCTGCCAACAAACTGTCTTGCTTGCAGTTTGGCAGAATAATTAAATGTAAAATAGGGTTTATTTCGCCAGAAATGCCAGAATAAATGTTTTTTTTTTTATATCTTTATTTGTTTTTTTTTGTTAAGTAGTTACACTACTATATATACATTATAAACTGACTGAAAGACATTGAAATTGTTCGACGTTAAACGAGATAATTGACTATTTGTATTCAAAGTACCATGTAGCTTGATGGCGTAGGTTAACTTACATTTTTAATTAAAACATTTAGGGAAAAAGATGAAATAAGAGAAAATAAATCTCATCGTTTTTATTAAGTTTATTATGCTCTTTTGTGTTTGTGCCATGTAGGAGTAAATTGGAAGAGTGATTCAACTCGGTCCGCGCTCGTCAGAATCTCATCACAGCTCGGACGTAAAGACCGGCAGCACCTTGCCGCTAACGATTTTGTTACAGACATAAAGACTTCTAGGAGTAATGAGATTTTGTTATATTTTCAAGGCAAACCCTATTGTCAACCAATTGAAACATTAACCGTAAAATGAAGTTACTATTATTTGTCGATTTAACATGATTCCATCTAGCCTTATTTAGTGGCATATTTTACAAAACAGGCAATTACTTACATTGATACTATTTTACAGTTTTATCGCGAAATAATAAAACGGGTCCAAAATAATGCCTAGCCCTATGCTTTCACTTTTTTGGGCTTAATGTACGAGTACCTATAGAAGTTAATTCGGCAACTATTGGTTACAACTTCAATAAGTAGATGTGACCTTTTGGTAGTCAAATATGATATAAATGTAACGTTTTTATTAACGCCTTATGCTATAGACCATTGACCGTTTATTTCTTAAATTGCTTTAACAAGAATTATTTACATCAAAGCGAAAATGAAACAATTATAGGACAGTCAAATAATAAAAACAACGAAGAAAAATGTTTTTTAAGCGACGTATTCCCAGGTATATACGTGTTTATTTTATTTTTGAATTTCTATCTAATGAGTAATGAGCTATTATGTAGTCGAAGTGTAAACATTTAGCAATGTGACATTTTTAAATGTATACTAATGTGATCTGCGATGATTTTCCGAATTAACTACAGTAGCTCATGGTTAAATGATTAATGATTATGTTACATATATTTTACAATATTCCAAGTCGGCCATTTTAAGGCGTATATTCAATTATTTTTAGACTGATTCTTATGGTATTCCATTGTTAGTCTTGCAATCATGATTATTTGTTTTGTCATAAACGGTACCAGTAAGAGTATTAGGGGTAAGGAATGAAATGGCAAACCACAAAGGCGAAGAGCAATATGTTTTTATATTGCGAATGATCTTAAGAACAGCAGTAACAAGCAGCCCCTTGCAGCCAAAAGAATTATTAAATTCGCTGAATGCTCTGATTTGCATTAGGACACGATAAGCGAAAATTTCGAAATTGGTGCGTTTTCAGCTTTTAGTTATGACTTCGCTGGTAATAAGTAGATTTTTCACCACACCAGCTCGTAAAAGCTCTCTTATTTCTTCAAAAACTGATGTGATCGTTGTATTTTATCCACAAACGTGGATAAATGATAATGGTAATTAGATGCAAATTCCCATTTGTTTCCTCTGTAGGCTGGTATCTCGCAAGGCTCAAGATACCTACCACTTTTCGGACCACTCGCTACGCTTGTTGTTCAATTTCGGAATCTTTCGCTTGCTCGGGTATCAATATTAGCACGAGAGGTTAAACAACAACTTTGCCCCCTTGTAAAACAAATAACTATTATCACGTTGTTGAGTTGATTTACCTGCTGCTTCGGCTGAAGCTTATCCTTAACAAAATGTGGGTGACCTATTAAACACTGCTGGCAGGTTCGAAATTTGTGTGTCTCACTCGTACTTATAAACGGTCTTTGCAGCAACAGGTCATTGACACGCACAGTACTTTGCAAATTTTGTAATGAATTACTTAAGCACACAGGGTAATACCCTCTTACTATCGCTCTTAATCTTGCACCTGCCCTTCTCTTGCCCTTATCGAAATAAATCTTATTTTTTTTATAATAAATGAAAAAAACCGGCCAAGTGCGAGTCAGACGCGTGCACGAAGGGTTCCGTACCATGATGGAAAAAAAATCACGTTTGTTGTATGGGAGCTCCACTTAAATATTTATATTATTCTGTTTTTAGTATTTGTTGTTATTGCGGCAACAGAAATACATCTTCAGTGAAAATTTTAACTGTCTAGCTATCACGGTTCATGAGGTACGGCCTGGTGACAGACGGACAGACACAGGACAGACACGGACGGACAGACAGACAGCGGAATCTTAGTAATAGGGTCCCGTTTTTACCCTTTGGGTACGGAACCGTAAAAATGGAAAAATAAAAAAATAATATAAAATGTTTTCTTCAATGTAAAAATTTGTAGTATCGCTCGCAGACGTATCTGGTTGTTAAAAAAAATTAATCTTTGTTAAAAAAAATGAATCTTTAAAGTTAAATTTTCCATTTCAATAGATGGTCCAGATTTACTCAGTTCTGCATTAAACTCGTTGGATGTTCTGATTCGCGTCGCACAAAGCAGACCATTCCGCGCAGAGGCATTCAATGCACTCAAAGCCCTTAGGTACGTATTCAGTAAGATACGTAAGCTAGAATTTTGATAACTCGATTTGATTTCAATGAGTTTCCGGATCTTCCATTTAGTATAAAGTCTATTCATCATTGAATTGATAATTCTACGGAGTTTAGGGTTGTATTAATTTTATGTTTGTAATTATGTGAGATTAAATAAATGTTACACTATGTTTAATAACTAGATTTCGCTATGAAATATTATTGGTACAAATTTAGCCATACCCCTACTAAAGCCATAGCCCTACCTACTAAAGTACAAATTATTAAATTTTTATCAATATTTACCTAACAGGTTAGCCGGCAGTTCTTACGGTGATAGCCATGATCAAAGTTTAAATTGAATTGGCAAATACGGCTTTAGCCGGTAACGCCGGGGATCGTGTTAAGTTTAAAGTGATAAAGGATATGGAAGGATGTAAAGAGGAAGACAACGCATTACAATGTTTTTAAACTGCTTAAATTAAAAAGTGTTACTTTTCGCTTCTATTACTTCTTGTAGCTACGTAGTCTAAGATGAAAAATTCAATTAGATATTTTTACGTTCCCCTACTTACCCCCGTTGTCCCGGGGGTAATATAGCCGCCACAAACTCGGCATTGTCAGCGGAGAATAAGCGTAGCACTCATTTACACCACATGCCATTGTGCTCGGTATTGCTTGTGTAAGCTGCTTATAATGTTAACAATGTCTGCTTTCTTCTTTTTGTTAGATTAGTTTTACGATTTTTTCGCAAATACTTTTATTAAACTTTACAAACCCGTACACAATACCCGTAACTTGTAAGTGAACTGACACGTAACCAAGATTAAAACTCATTTTAACGACCTTGTAAAAGCACTCGCGGTAATAAATATGTGAAATCGCACTTTACAATCGCTGGGTTAGCAAACTACTGAAATTAAAGTAGTTTCATGCCATTATTTATAGTGTAACATTTCTCATTTCTACAGAAAACTTGGTAATAGGCGATGATTAATAGCTTCTTTCTATGTGAAAAGAAATTCCTTAGTGGCAGCGTTCACGGCGCGACTTCTAATTCCTAGATTTAGTTTGAGATGCGAATTGCACGGAATTCCGCACCGGATTCTTCCACGTCTTTGTCCGCGATGCAAATCAATTGAGTGCTCCAATCGCTCGTCCTTTCTTGGTAAGGAGATTGTGAATAGGTACCTCCCACTTCTTCGATGGAAGGTTGAAGTAAATTAAGGAGCGCGGAGGCGGATAATATGAAAATCCTCCATTTCTGCTTAATAAGCATTGTTACAAAATGACAAACCTGGAATTAATTTCGATTCTTAAAATATAACATTCAGCATCTTATTTGTCATGTAATGTATTATCTGCTCTAATTGGATTACTAATACCTACCACAAAGTATTTTGTAGGTTCGTATAAAACCCCGACATTATATTTCATTTTCCCTTCAACATTCCCGACGAAATTCTTGCTTTTGCAATGTGAATAATTTATAATGCCTCGTCGGCAAGTAATCTTATTTGAAGGGCAATTTCATCACATTGAATTTGGTATAATTTATCAAATTGCACGTCAGGAATGCACATGCATCCCGGCTCAGCTGCTGGTCGCAGCCGTGAGGCAATTTTTTATCTGTAGCCACCCTCGCGTCAGCGAGGTCCCTCGGGAATAAATCGGAAGGGAGAGGAGCGGAATTCCCGATCTGTATCTCAGTCGGGCTGCGGTTTCTGTAACGATTTTCAAGAGATACTTACGTAATAAATAAAGGTAACAATTTTCCATTTTTTTCCGAAATCAACTTTATTGGTATCATAAATTGCCTGATAACGGTTACGCCAGATTATTTTTAAATTCTTTTCAAAGGGCTTTTTTGTGAGGCTCTGCGGTTCGCTCTTAAAGAAAACTGCGGAACAAGTTGTTTATTTTTGTGCCAAACCTTACAAAAGTTTGTTCTTAAAAATTCTGATAGATTTTTGCAAAATTTCTACAAAGTAAAAATAATAGGAAGTGAAAAACTATTTAACTCAAATTTACGCTTTACTAGGGTATTTTTTAACCGCCTTATTTTAAATCTTTTCTTGACAGCCTCCGAAAACAAATTGATTGAACGAGTTTGGTACTACACCTATTCATTGTACAGGTTGGTTCAGTCAGTAGATCGAGTCGATGAATGGAAATTGTACTTGTTTGATGTCAAAATGCTTATTTTGAAAGTGTTTGTTGCCAGGCATATTTAAATTAATAATGTTTTGCCTTGAACTTACTTAAATTTAAGGATTATAATAAACTGTTATTCATACAATTATAGACATTCGTCGAAATAGTGATAACGGCCTCTGAGCCTAGTCGGCAGAGACCCTGTCAATGATGCTGAAGGTTCTGGGTTCGAAACCCGTAAGTGTTTATCGCCGTGTCTGGAAAATCAGTTAGGATTTGGTACGTTACGCATGTTACTTGTACTTGGCCTCTAAAATTGCCAAAAGCTCCGTTAACCTCAATGGTAAATACGGCAATTTTTACCTGTATTGTATAAAAAGAAAATAACCTATAGTGAATGCTTTATTTAATATAACACGAACGTTGGGAGCTCCGAAGCTTAACTTCTGTAATGAGACGAGCATGCAGGCACTGGGACCTATAATGCAATCGCGGTTGGTAATCAATTGGCGCGCACACTCCCAGCCCATATCATTATTATTTGGGTATCGTTCTGAAACATGTAAATACCTACAATCTCGCTTGCGTTATGTTATACGTATGTTTAAACATGCTTTAAAATGTAAGTTTATATTGATTTCTACTGTGTTGTGTTGGTACTGTTAGGTCGCAAAATTTTACAATATTTGCTTGTAAGATATCGCAAATGGGAAAGTCGTTTTTCAAATCATTAAATTATAATCATGACTACATGACACAAGCAAATACAACATTTCACGTAAACCATTGTTAAATTGTTGTGAATAAAAAATAACTATTATACCCGACTACATAAATTTCTCATTATAATCTTTTACGAATATTTAACGTAAGTACAATATTTTCACAATATTATTCAAATATTAAATGACCCCCAAAATAGAACCCGCCTAATAGGGCATTGCTCGTGGAACGGTCTTCGTATTTTCCCTCTACGGCGAAGTTCATAATATATATTATAATATGTAATTATGATCTTACTGTAACGCGAACTCGGGGTTTATAAAAAATTTGCAAACGGGAAGCTTACTTTTATTACTTTTACTGGTTTACCGCGTTTACTTCGCCCGAACTCTGTAAGCCATAGAATAAAATATTTGAGGTCAAAAGACAAGCCGATTATTTTGTTTGGCCTTTTATAGGTACGTCAAAGCAACCGATCGACGGCTCAGTACTAGTAGTAGTAGTACTCAGTAGTAGATAAATAACAAGTGCGAGTCGGACTCGCCCACCGAGGGTTCCGTACTTTTTAGTATTTGTTGTTACAGCGGCAAGTCGGCTACAGAAATCATCTGTGACGGTTCATGAGATACAGCCTGCTGACAGACAGATGGACAGACGGACAGACAGACGGACAGACGGACAGCGGAGTCTTAGTAATAGGGTCCCGTAAAAAACCACAGCAAGGAAAAACACCAACAGTACTGGACTAACCTAGGCAACCCAGGTCTGTCGCGTAGGCTGCGACAGTTGAAGAGGCCACAGCTTCGGCTACTAACTGTAGCCATAACGTACTAACCATGCGTGTTACAGATAGCCCCCTTTGCAGGGCATGCATGGAGGCAGAAGAGACAGCCGCCCACGTCATCCTCGAATGTCCCAGGGGTGGCAGAATACCGGGCACAATACCTCGGTTCGCCGGGGTCTATCCCAGAAGTCGTCGGCAACATCAAGGGTCTGCTAGGCTTCTTGGAAGAGTTGGGTTGGCAAGAGTAGTGCCGGCAACCCATCACGCAAAATAGGCGCAATAATATGACGTCCAGCTGCGGAAACCAAGCCCGCGAAAACCTATAACCTACCCTAGGTTCACGAATATCTCCACTACTAGGCATTTAAATTCTACTAATAGAATTGAAAACGAGTGGTCAATACCACTAGATTCCCAATTTCTATCGCTCGTATTTCAAAAATTAGTATTTCACCGTTTTCCATCGATTTTCGAGTGGCGAAATAGAGCGATCGACATTCAAAAATCACCCCCTTCCTTTCCATTAGGAACTTCGGGTGGTCCACTATTTTCTCTTTTCTTTGAAATATCAATTGGTACAGAGCATGAACGTTTACGTTAAAAGGTGTAAGGATGAACGTTGAACGCCCTGCAATTTTAGAACGGTCGGTGCGACGGTGTAACGAAGCAGTGGACACGATGACGAAGAAGTGGTTACAATTTCAAATAATTTAGTAACAAGCCATTTATTTCGACTTTCGCTCAAAAATTAGGGAATCGCTCTATTTGGGGATACCTCAGAGAATACAGAATATTACTAAGCGCGATCGTAATGAGGTTGCAGGCGTTAATCAATTAGTCGGCTCAGCTCGGCTCACTCGGCACCGATATCGTGATTATTTCACTCTCGCCGCTGCACTAGTCCCATTTCTTAATTAAGCCGTAATTCGCATGGATAAACTGGGATTAAATCGTAGTCGTCTTCAATAGTGTGAAACTCCGATTGTATCTACATACAAATCTACTTATTTTCAAAGCTTTGTTATTATGTATTTTCAAAGTTGTGTGTTGAAGCTCGCCGCCGCATTACTGCCGCGATTATGACATTTAATCCGTCACTCATTTTATCAAAGAAATTGATAGATACTGCGCCCACGTCAAGGCCGCAGCAGTAATAAATAAATATTAATTAAATATTATAGGACATTCTTACACAGATTGACTTACATTGATTGAGTAATGCAGCTGCAGTTGCTATCCGAATGTCACCTTTACTTCGAGTACTCCTAACGGTAGTTTCATATGGACTTTCATTTATATTGTTGAATAAGTACCATATCTACGATTTTCTTCTATTTGCGATACTAAACTTAATAAAAATCATACTTGTCACACAATGTGCCGATTTTTTTTATTCCAAGAAGCCAATAAATGAATCCTTCATGCCTAGATTTATGGAGGTTTTTCTTAAATGACCATAAAACTTGAAAGAAACATGAAAGGCCTTTCTGAAATCGTTTATTGAGGCAAATTGGTTTATCGCGATTTATTGGGGTATTTGTTCTACCAACACGCGGGTATAAATTTTGGACCCGTGCACCATAATGCTCTGTTCAGGTTGAAATGTCTCTCGCTTTATCCAATACTCTATGCATTATTGTGTGTACGTATTGTCGCGTGTTTTTTTGTGTATTGTAGTTAGTTCAATTATACTATTTTTATTTTATAGTTAGTTTTTATAATTTTTCGCAAAAAGATATTATCTTAGCTCTATTATCTAAAATACTGTAATGCACAATAAATAAACCAAAACTTTATTAATCTTGGAGTATTATTCTAAAGATAAATACAATTTGGCTTCAACGTCAATGTCAGACCATTTATTGCAAGGTCCGTATCCCGACACGTAAGTAGGTAAGCGCGCCCACATTTTGAACGTCTAGATTTAATAAAATTAATAAATATTTTAATTCGTTATGTTTGTTATTTGTAACATTTTAAACATGAAATATACTGATATTTGAGTATTTATGCCTTCACTTAATGAAATATTAAAAACACATGTACCTAGAAATTGAAACGAATCTCTGTAAGCAACTTTTTAATTTAAAAAGTAGCTTACAGAGAATTTTTTTTTTTAATTAAAATGTTGTTTCAAGCCCATTGTTTCACCGTAACATATTTTAAATTACGGGATTCTGCATACATTTCCAGGGCTCATCCGGTCATGTAAATGCACAGTTAAAATGAACTTAATATTGATGAGATAGTATTTTATTTTATACAATCGTGATATAATAGAGAGCTTTTCAGCCGAGTAGGCCGAAAAGCTACGCACTAAATCTACACACCATTTGTGCGTTTGCTATACACAAAACTCGTACAGGTACAGGTAGATAGGTAGGTAGGGTGGGTAGGTAGTAGGTAGGTCGTAAGTAGGTACGAGTACGAGCTTAGTGTATAGCAAACTGACATCAAAGCTGAAATACCAAAATCTTAATTCAACTATTAAAGTCGAAGAGTAGAAAAAGCATTTACTTAACATGTTTTTCAAGTTTTATTCCTATATTGGTTAAATGTAAATCTCTCACTTAGTAACTAATATTTATAACTCGTAAGATTTGACGTCAAACTTGCATATAATCTGTGGAATGAGCTCCGTTGTTGTTTCCTCAAATTGACACTTAATAAGAGCTGAAAAAAACAAGTGAGACGGAGCCAACTATAAAGCGCTCTCTTGACACAGCCTGACACTTTCACGCGGGTCTTGGCAAGTCCCGACATTTTTGGTAAAATGCTTTCATTTATATGACTTGGCACCAAAGTTCAACATAGCAACTGTAATTTTAAAGTCCAGTAAAAACCTCGTCTAGTAAATAGTAGTTTAGAAAATATGATGACGAGTCATCATATTTTTTGCAAGATCTGGAAGTCTTATTGACCGAGCGTTAGCGAAGCGGTTCATGAGATACAGCCTGGTGACAGACGGACAGACAGACAGCGGAGTCTTAGAAATAGGGTCCCGTTTTTAACCTTTGGGTATGGAACCCTAAAAAAATGGCGGAGTCATAACATTTATTAAATTTTAAGCTATACTCGCGAGGTCTACCTACAGTTAGCAGAGTCACTAGTTATCTATTAAGTTTCGACAAAAATAATTTTGATATGACCGTCTGTCAATGTGTCCGCAAGTCACAGCCATCTTTAAAATTCTGTATTCAACAAGAAACCCTCAATGCTTGTTGTAAGTAGTGTGCCCGGGCGCGCCCCCGCGGCCTGACTACGCGGATGTAGGACCCTACATGACCTACATCCGATATCGGATCGGACAATGTGAAAACGCTCTAATGCTGAGTGAAGCGTATTACAACCGGTCGGACACTCCGAACATCCCTTAAGCCGAGCGCGCCCGATCGTTAAAGTTACTCCCTCCTGCCTAAATATCTTATGAAGTACCCTATTACAGTAGAGGTACCATCAATTTGCAACAAATCCCATTGAAATAACACATTACAAGTTGTTAGTAGTTTAGTGAGCAATGACGCCAGTTTGATCACGACTTACTGAATCCCGCCCCCCTCGGGATCACATTTCATCTAAATTAAACAACTTACACAACCGTTTCGAACAAGACAAGAGTATCATCGCAGTATTATAAGCTTTAGCCGAGCTTGAGGCTATGACATTTACAACTCGCCCTTAACTACTTTACGATATTTTCGCCCGGGATGCATTTGGTCATGGAAATCTGTTCCTCGCCCGCGTACCTATAATTCTGTTTCGATAAAACAAGCAGTTAATAATTGGGTACTTAACGATTTTGACACAAATGAAATTTAAGACACAAATGATACATTAAACGTAAGATAATTTTTATTCCACAATAATCGTTTTAGTAAATTCTACATATGTGGACGAAATCCAACAGTTAGGAGCCTGCTGCGAAAATGGATTCCATTCAT
The DNA here is from genome assembly GCF_947568885.1 of Cydia strobilella. Lineage (NCBI taxonomy): Eukaryota > Metazoa > Arthropoda > Insecta > Lepidoptera > Tortricidae > Cydia > Cydia strobilella. The sequence goes on from NC_086052.1 coordinate 10,093,834, forward strand.
AAAGTGGGTATGCACTTTTGCACCCCGCTGTAAAGGCACCTCATGGCAGTCAACGCTTACGTCATTATTGGCATACTAGATAATTTGGTACTAAGGGACGTAAGCGCCGACCGCCATAAGGTCCCTTTTGATTTGGACTGTCACTATATGTATCAAGTTCATATCACAACTCACTGGATACGGGCATGTAAGTGATACGGCATGTCCGCCAGTCAGTGAGCGTAATTTCCACAATTTACTACTTACTTAGACACACGTAACGGACAGTTATGTCCTGTAAGTTGAGCGATATTTCGTGTTTCAACTGTTATTAGGCAATCGTTCCTGATTTACGTTCTGCCAAATCATGGTCACATTGATCACTAAATATCTCATTTCGACCAACCAAGAGTGTAATGAGCTAATGAGGAAACTAAAAAGAAGATAGTTCTATGACAGAAATAAATTGGGAATTGTTATTTTTTCCACTAACGGTACAGATAAGACATTAACTGCAAAAGAGGATTTTAGTTGATTTATTTTAATTGTTTTACTTCGCTATTTTGTTTATTCCTACAATTGGCAGGGTTAGGTATTCTGCCATTATTATTCATATTTTTATAAAAAATATTATTGTTGTATGAACTGCAGAACACCAACAGCCAGGTTGCAACTGGTTATTTATTAATAATAAAATAGGTATATACGACAGTGGAAATCGGCCTTGTACAATAATATTTCCAGGAATTTAGTAATACTGAGAATTTCATTTGACATTTATATTTGATGTCTCTTATTTAATGATGTTTTTTCAAGGGACAATATCCAATAGAGCCGTGCGTTCCGAGAATTCAAAATTTTGTAAATAAGAGTATTTCTTTTCAAAAATTGAGTGTGCATAGTCTGTCCCTGCGCTGTACCGGGGTACCGCATGCTAGGTTAATACGTAAATTGAATGGTAATTTCACCGAAGGAAATTTACGCCAATGCATTGAATATTATAGGAAAAAGAAAGGAAGCCGAACGCAATTTCGGGTACACATTTTATTAGTAGGCTCGAGATTTTATGAGTGGACTGAAGCCTAAATAAAAAGAGGAATCTTCATATACAGTCCCTTTGTCATTTTTTACGGTGGGCTGTCAAAAGCTTTTACGATTTGTCTATAGCTATCCTTGCCAAAGACAATGATAGCAAAGAATGTATTAAATGTATATTGATTTATTTATTAATTTAAACTTTATTGCAGAAATTTACAGAAAAGAGTACAAATGGATGACCTAATGCCTTAAGGCATTCTCTACCAGTCAAACATTGGGCTAAACAGAAACAGTTTGGTGCAGGATTAAGTACCGTAAAAACCCGTTTTAAGTGAAAACGCGTTTTCCCTAGTTAAAACTAGTCTTCCGTTTAATCTTTATCTACATGAAATATACAAATGAAAAAGCAAAGAACTATACGAGGTGTAATTGTTTCGGTGATACAAGATACATATATATACTTATACGCAACTGTACTTATTACAATGAGCAACTTTTGTTATAAGCGCAACCCTGAAAACCCAAAAAAAGATCAGGTTTTCGAATACTAAAGTTCAATTCGACGAGTGATTTCAGAGTAACTGCTATACTTATAGTAAAAGTGTATCATAGCAATGAGTATAATCGCGCACATATGTCTTTATCATCTAAAAAATTATACCATGTATACATATTAAAATAAAGTTGTACAGGCAATCAGGATGTACATCTGTAAATATTATTCAAAATGACCTCCTCTGGCATGAACACAGGTCTTCAAACGACGAGGCCAGTCATCAATGGCGGCACGCATGACCGCTATGTCTGATTCCATCACTATCTTGTCCAGATTCCTGTGGGGTTTAGCACTGGCTTTCTCCTAAACATTCTACCATATGGTTAAAACCCGGACCCACCCAGAGGGTTAAAATCCGGGCTAGAAGACGGACATTTTTCATGCGCAATAAAGTCAATAAATTTTATTCACTCAGGGGCTGAGGCCTGTTGAAAAGACTTAAGGCTGTTTTATTAATAATGTGTAGCTAAAAGACTATATAATTGGTTCGAGAACAGTTTCTTGGTCGACTTTAGCCAAAGTTTTTACAGAATTGTTAGCCCTGAATAGGACACTCCCAGCCAAACCATCACGTATGAGTGATGATGACCTCGTTGAACTCTCGAAACAGTGACACTCGCTTGTTGACTGTTTTTTTTGCATACAATTTGTCATTCTGGCGGTTACAATGGTAATTTTTTTTGTCTGTAAACAACATTTTCTGGTGGTCATTTGATTTTTAATTTTGTATGTTTTGTTGTTTGTGTTACCCAATTAGGGTTAAGTTAGTTTTATTGGGTATAAATTGTTATACCTAAGTATGTCTCACTTATGTAAGAAAACTGAACCTTCTTTAACATCTTTAACATTAGAAGTTTGTTTTAATAAAAACATAAATTCCAGTGATAAATGCAGAGAAGTAAATTTACCAGAAAATATAATTAAAGAAAAAGCTTCATTAAATCAACCAAGTCAGTTGCTAGTAAAACATCTATGATTTCTTCTGAATAACTTTATAGTCCAAAGGGGCAGTAAGTAATGTTGCCCTCAAGTATGAAGTATAAGTTTTCATCAAACTTATATCGACTGGCAGGAGTGGACGGCAAACAAATTCAATGATCACGAAAAAGTTATGGAAAACTTTCAGGGGAGCCTTGAGGAAATTCAGAGTTAGGCAACGCGGACGCGCGTGCCGTGGGTATTTCAAATCGAAGGGCGTTTATTTGTACATTCGGTTAAGTACAGTCAGCACCAGAAGTTGCTAAGCGTGCGAGGTGTTCAAAATGATCTTGACGCGACTTTATTGTTAAAAGAATAGTAACGTGTCAAGGTAATTTTGAATACCTCGCCCGCTTAGCAACTTCTGCTGCTGACTGTACATGGCAACAGTGCTACAGTTGTAGTGTATAATTATTTTCCATCGTATTTTCACGGAAACTTATGAACGTGTCTTGCTATTACAGTCAGTCACGGTACAAAAAGTACTGACATTGACTAAACTAGACAAATACGAACGTTTCCGAGAAAATACGATAGAAAACAATTATGCACTAGATCTGTAACCCGATGATCAAACCATTGAAAAATATTATAGTTCGACATAATAATTCAGATTATCTGCGCTATCGTAACTTAATGAGCTTTAAAAATAAATATAGTGCTGAAATAAGAAGAAAAAGACGTAGACGGTATTTTAAGCCAGTTCAGGAAACGGGGAATTTTTCAAACATTTAATTTCGTAATTGTTGACTGTGTCTGGGATTCCAACGGGTACCATAAAACAAGAGTGCAATTAACATTGACCTAATTAATTTGAAGCCAGAATCATGTCTTCGCGAAATTCTTTCGCGACTCACCCTGGGTCCCGGGGGAGCGAGTCGTTAGCCTTTTATTTTTATGATGAAGAAAGTGGACATAAAGAATGAAATGAACTCTTGTTTAAAAATTGCTCTTTTGTAAAGTGGGTAGGTACAGTACGTACTATGCTCGGTTCCTCGGGGTAGAGTGCTAGGTGTTGTACAGCTTATGTACTATGACGCACAATGGACACATGAAACACTTTTTGAGTTTTATGTGGTTTGTTGGTTGGTTTGTAATAATTGACTAATAAACATAGTGAGGTCAAATAACCGACGAAATAGGGCATGCACAGAAACTATCAATTATTTACATAGAGGTGCCCAACGAACGTTGATATGCAGTGTATACACCGTGTTTTTTTATTTCCGTTAATTTCAAGGGTGGATTCCTGAGCTTAAAAATCAAGTATAGATGGAATCATATCAACTGGGCTCATGCACTTACCTGTTTACTCAAAGAGTCTCAAGAATACAATGCCATTGAGTGGTAAACCACAAATTAGGATAGCTACCTCGTAGTAAAAGCAGATTATAACCGCCTTGAAATATTAGTATAGATTAACGACTCTTTTTTTTTAACAATAGACTACAAAATACACTAACTAAATAATGGCTAACATAAATTTATTTGCATTTTACAACCGTCGACACTCAAAACGAATGCATTTTGTAGAAAACCATTTGTTACAACATGTTTTTAGACCATTTTAACCCCATTCAACAAGGAATAAGGTTATAAATTCAATATACATGCAATGCACTTCTAACTTATTTTTTTAAGTAACTAGTTGGCGGCTACGAGAACAAAAGCAGATAATACTAGTATTGTAACAATACAATGCCATTGTTTGTACATGTAAGTGCATTAGCTCAGTTGAAATGATTTCATCTATACTTCTCACACACCGGTATTCTAATTAAGTCCATTTCGGAGATTTTTTTTTATAAGGCTTCTACGAGCGTGTACACTTGCCTTAGGGCCTGTTTACATATTATTGATTAGTGATTAGTACGAGTTCATTTGCTACTAAACTTAAGTACTAATAATGACCAGGTGGCCATGTCTGGCCTAATAGATTTAACGCATCTTAAAAAGGTAAAAACATATATTTTAATGAGAAGGAACAGTTAACCTTAACCGGACTTCCCTATTTCAAATATTTTAAAGATAAATTGCATGCTGTTGCATGGTACTAAAGAAGACTGCATCGCGTTCACCGGATATTGCATTATCTATATATATATTACGCGAGGCCGATTTTTGTTCATCCCATCAGATCTACAGTTATGGTCCGATTTTAATAAATTATATGTCATTTGATTCGTCTCATGCTACAGATTTGCAATAAGCTCTTAGTTTTTTGATTTTTTCCCGAAAAAGTACTAAAAAGTTAATTTGAAAAAATGTACCACGTGACCTTTGTTCTGACTTGAGATTGAATTGAACTCAAACCTATATCCAATGTATGTAAGGTATCCAATCCATTCAAATATTTGTTTTGAGACTGTAACATGCATACACCACACTAAAAATTATTTTAAAACACCATAAAATTTTATTATTGTGTTTGACAACATGTCAGACATGTGTCATCCACATCGTACTCATCAAGATGACACATGTTTATTTTATTGTTGCTTTGGCACATAGAAGGTAGGATCCTATAGAAGTGGCTTACCGCGTGTGCCCGTGAGGGACAGAATTTGTAGCCACCAGCCCACCATAAACCATACAAAACGGTGGGGAAAAGCATCTATATTTACTTCAAAAAGCACGTACGGCGAGGTTTGTTCTTATGAGGATGTTAAATGATGTCGGATCTTTAAGGTAAACGGTCAGCCAATGGGGTTGGCAACTGTCAAAGGTTTGCAGAGATGGCGCCATCATAGCTTGCCCCTTTTTCTATGAGATTTGGCTTAAAGGGCTGGCATCCAGGGAACTAAAAAACAAAAAAATGACTCAATTGTAAGGATTGACAGGGCAAGCTATGCTGGCGCCCTCTGCTAATTATGTCGACCGGCCAACCCCATTTTCCGCATCGGTCCGCGCCCTTGGTGCGGTGCGGCGTATGTGCGATCGTATGTAAAAGCCGTAACAGACTACCGCACCGCACCGCGATCTTGGTGCGCCACACCCATAAGTGAGAGCGAGAAAGAGAATATCTCGAAGAGCCGTATTGGTGCGGTCAAAATCTCTTAATCGCTCTAACTTATAGAGCGTCCTTAACGTATGTACAGTGACAACCTTGCACACTATCGATACGTGCGCCGCACCGCACCTAGGCCGCGGTGAGGTGTGATAGTCTCTAACGCTTTTACGATAGTCTGTTAAATACGGCTATAATATTCCTTTCTCGCTCTAACTTAAAGCTGCGTCCTTAACGTACGTACGGTGACCACCTTGCGCACTATCGATACGTGCGCCGCATCGCACCAAGGTCGCGGTGAGGTGTGGTAGTCTCTAACGGCTTTTACGATAGTCTATTAAATACGGCTATAAAGCGGCTAACACATTACCGCACCGCACCAAGGTCATTGTGTGACTTACTTATGGGTAAGTAAGAGCGAGAAAGCAATATCTCTTTCGCGCTCTTACTTATAGGTGCATCGCACAATGACCGGTGCGGTGCGGTAATGTGTTAGGCGCTTAAGGTGGGGTCCGTACGCCGAGAGCGAGAAAGAGATATTTTGACGGTACCAAGGTCGCGGTCCAGTCGTTGTACAGACTTTCAAAAAAGTAAATTAAAAAAAAAACTAAATTAGGTTCAAGGGCCTGACGCTCTTTGATAGAGAAAGATAGTCTTATTGCGATTCCTATAAGAGGAAAGAGAAAATAGTGCCATGCTTTATTTTTATCACCGACCGGGCATTTTTTCATGGCATGATGGCCTATGATGGCATAACCCGACCATGAAAAAATGCCGAATGAAATGGAGGCGATGGCGAAATACCGAAATTTATAAGAGTGAAAGAGCCGAGTCGGACTCGCCCACCGAGGGTTCCGTACTTTTTAGTATTTGTTGTTGTAGCGGCAACATAAATACATCATCTGTGAAAATTTCAACAACACGGTTCGTGAGATACAGCCTGGTGACAGACAGACGGACAGCGAAGTCTTAGTAATAGGGTCCCGTTTTTACCCTTTGGGTACGGAACCCTAAAAAGGATTATGCTGCCATACATGAAACTGTCAATACATGAATACGTCTTTCTCTTACCCCTGGTCACAGAAAAAGGGGGTGGTCTGTGCCCCTGGTCCATGGAGACTATATAAAAGAGCCAAATCTCTATGTACGAAAAGTGTCCATCAAAAAACAGTAATTAGGCGGCGCCACTATACACCGAAATACTACTAAAAACAACCTACGTAATTTGGTCGAGTTATTTGTTGCCTTATATGGTTCATGTTATACACATGTCCCAGAGCCTAACTAGCGCCACCGGAGAGATTAGGAACTATTATTTAAAGCTGAAAGCGGTCACTTTTGCAACAATTCTGCTTCTCCTTTCTATACCATCCATACCCTGGTCGCTCGGTTTCATGTCTATAACTACGTGTATATACTATGTCTATTATTAGGTCAGAGGGTCTACCGCGAAAACCGAAATTCGCAAATTGCGAGGATCTTTCTCTTTTACTCCAATGAAGGCGTAATTAGACTGACAGAGAAAGATGCCCGCAATTTGAACTTCGATTTTCGCGATATAGCTCAGACACGGAATGTCACGGAATGTTTGTAAACTTCAGTCTCATGAATAATAGGAAAAAGAGAATTAAATATAAATTATACTCTAGCCCTATGAAATTTTAGGCATGAAAGCCAAATGACAAGAAGGCATCCTATCCACGAAATCTTGATTTACCGTATCATATCGCGGTCGCGTATCGTGATTTTTAGTTTAGAAAGATGCGAAAAGATAGACAATAATTATGTCTTTTTTGCATCAAAACTAACGATCACAAAACATGCTGGTAGGTGCTACGCGACCGAAATATAATACGCTAAAATTATACAAACGTGTCGCCATTTTATAAGAAATAATTATGTGTAAGATTTCATATTCTGTGGGTATAGTCAGCATAAAATAGATAGTGACAGCCAGTGATTCATCTGAAGACGTCACATTTCCTGATTTCATCAAGCGTTCAGTCTTAGGCTGCCTGTCCACAGGAGCGGAGCGATGAGCGAGGAAAAAATCCACCGACTGAATGGCATAAAATCTCCGCTCTGAAATTTTAATGAAATTCTATTTCTGGATTTTTTCCCCGCTTACCGCTCCGCTTCAGTGGACAGGCAACCTAACTTTTAGAACCATACTCTAGCGGCGTTTTGACGCCGCAACAGGTCTCTAGTAAGTTATAACAGTAGTTTAGGGACTTGCGGGTTCTGCCGCGAAAATGTGTTTACTGTTAAATATATTAATACAGTAACTTTATACATTTAGCGTTTGCGTCAAATTTTGTAGTTCTGATTTTTTGCAGACTTGTTTATGATGTTGGCTCAATCCAAGTTTGTGACCTCGAGCGCCGAACGCAACTTTGTCAAGAATCGAAAAAACCGCGAAAATTTCGTTTTTGTTTTAGTTTCGGGCGATTATAACACTATAGGACTAGTTTTTGATAGTACCTTTTGAAGACTTTTTTAAAGTAGAAGTAGGGTCGGCTTCTCAGGTCCAACTAGGCGGCTTTGACCAACTCTAAGAGCAAGCAGTGCGCGCTTGCACCTCCTATACAAAAAAATAAAAACATCAAAATATTTAATAAAATAATTTGATTTGTTCCCAAAGTTGTTCATAGATAGCAGCACCAGTCTCTCTCGCTGATATCGTAATTCCGTAAAGAATACGTATAGGAGGTGCAAGCGCACACTGCTTGCCAGTATAGTTACTCAAAGACGCCTAGTCGATGGCATATATCGAGTAATGGGGACGGGTACCGCCGTGGCGAGGTGGCCTAGAGGTTTATGGCGTTAGCCGCGATGGCTATAGACGCCAGTTCGAATCCGGCCTTCACCACTGGAGGGCTTCGTCACTTTTTCTTTAATATATGACATCTATTACAGTTTATATGAATATAATGTTTTCGCCCCCAAAATAGTTATAAGTAAAACATATGTGACTAACAATATGTGGATCTTGGTTATCTAAATAAAGAACTTTTATTATTTATTTATTAAAATTATATGAAAATAATATATTACTGTAAGGTGCATTTGTGTAAAATGAAACGTATTAAGTGAATGAGACAGTATACTTGAATAGACATAAGAAAGAAAGGGAAGTATGATTGATTGAATGAAAGAGATAGAAATAGGATTAGGTCTAGAGTAAGTTTAAAGAGCAATATATTCATTATGGCCGAAAACGTTGTTACTTTTCTTACATGTCGCGCGGACGAAAACGGAAAATAAAATTAAATCAAAAGTTTTTCATCACTAATTTACTAAAATTTAACTATATATCGAGTATACGTTCTATATTCAGTAAAAACAATAGGAAATACGTTATAAAATAAAACTATGAAACGGGTGTCACCCGTTGACCACGAACGCTGTAAAGAGTTCGAAACGTCGGGATGTATTATAAATTCAATATACGCGATATAATCCGTTTTCATAGTTTTATTTCATGAGTAACTATCGCGGTAACCGAAGACAATATTAAATACGTTATATTTCGAATGAATTAGGGAACATCGGCGTAATCTTGCACAATGGAAAGCACGCGGGAAGAGGACTTACAGGAATTCACAGTGAATCAGCTCAAAACGGAGCTCAGGTTCAGGTATTTGCCCGTCACAGGGAACAAGGAAGAATTGGTGGCACGTTTACACCAAGACAACATATCGAAACAGGAAAATGGGATATTGGAGGAGTATAAGATGGAACGCACGAAGAGGTTGTCACAAGAGGTCGAGCTTAAAAATCTTCAAATTCAGCTCGTTCAGATGAAACAGGATGACGGTAATACCAGGTACGTGTACATCAGATAATACTTTATTGCAAATTTTGCACACTCAATCAATGATTTTGCAACAAATTACTAGTCCGACACAACAAACATTGCAAGTTTATTCTATAACGGACACAAGTCAAGCAATCCCTTTATTTGGCGGTAACAGGTCAGAAAGTGCGACTGATTGGATAAAACAAGTAGAAAGAATTGCAAAGTTAGCGAATTGGTCAGACAATTTAACATTAGTAAATGCATCAATGAGGCTTAGGGGTCCAGCAAGTAATTGGCATAAGGCCATAGGTAAAAACTTAGGTAACTGGCATGAATGGAAAGCCAAATTGTGTGAGAGATTTTCTTTGAAGATTTGCGCTAGTTGCTAAGAGTAGGAAGATTGTAGCAAATTTAGTCTACTTAAAAACGCTCTGAGAAGGTGCTATCAAAAACTAGTCTTTTAGGGTTATAACCGCCGAGATCTAAAAAAAAACAAAATTTTCGCGTTTTTTTCGATTTTGACAAAGTTGCGTTCGGCGCTCGAGGTCACAAACTTGGATTATTAAATTCATTGAGCCAACATCACAAGTCTGCGTCAAATCCGGTAACGAACCCCGTTACAAAAGGCAACATAGTTATTGGATTATATTGTATTGTAAGTCAATTTTACTTGGTTTATTTTGGTACGCTTAACTTTACCAATAAACTGAAGTATCTACGACCTCTGATGATAAAACTGAAATGCTTTGCTTGCAAGGCCCTGTGCCAACTAAAACGACGCCTAATGAAAACACCTGTCAAATTCGGAATGACAAAAAATGGCATGCTGGTTGATTTTGAAAATACTGATTTCAATACCCAAAGCAACGATTACGTTTCGTAAAAGCGGAAAAACATCGTTATATTATACCTATACCTACTTTATTTATTTAATATCCTTGATATCCCTTTTTGAACTGTGTGACTGTGTGTGACTTTTCATAATATCCTATAATTTCCTTGACTACATTTAGCATTTGCATTTTGAATTCTCAAACTTTCAGACTTTAAAACGTTAGTTACATTTAAAATGATCAAAGATGTAGTAACATTAGAAAGGTACTTGGCGTTGATTGGTATTCCAAATTAAATAGATCGATGACAAAATATCATAAAATGTACGTTGCGTTAAAACGCAATTACCCTGCACTCATTGAATTAGCTATGCACAGAAATATAGAAGTAATCCATTTAAAAATAGCGAAGCCCTATATTTCAGGAAACCTCTGACCCAAATAAATTTATGCCGGGCAAACAGGGGCTGCTAATGCTATTAAGCATACTCTAAGCCATATGGCGGGCCATGGTGTGGTTTCGTCTTCAAAATTTCTTATTCAAAACTGTGTTTTACGGGTGTTTTGCCATCTGCTTCACTTACCTATCTTGTCTTGTATAGACGCCTTTACTGCCGTATAAAGCTAAATTTAAAAAAAAGGTTGAAAAATCATATCTAAATATCTTATTCGAGGATTTGATTAGGTTCTTTGTAATTTAAAAAACTTCTCCAGTCCCCATTTGATCCACGTATCTCAATATGAAAGGACCGTCGCTGGTCGTGAATACTAAAAAGATGGCTATTGGATGTTTAGATTATTTTCTAGTAATAAGGAAATAGCTACCTACTCGTATGATCCAGGAGTGTTTTTAGATGGCCTTAGTTTTTTAATAGTACATTACGATACAAGTGCGAAAAATAGGAAATTCGAAACGAGTGGCGAATAGTGGCGATAAATTTAAACACGACCTATTCGCACATGTATCGTACGTGTTACAGTACATACCTATGGCCCTTTAAATTTTCGACACTTGCGTAATGTAGTAATTAACGCACTAGTGCGGTAAAGTAGCCCCCTATGTACTGTAAATGTAGATAGTAGAAGTAAAACACATGTTAAATACCTTAAAGTTTTACAAATACGAATATTTGTAAATGATCTATTTTAGCAAATCTTCCGATTATACAAAAAATTTCGTCAGTCATCGCCTCCCGGTTGATACTTCGTCACATGATGGTTTAGACTTTAGATGCTATTACGAATTAAAAAAATAGTCCGCCGGTTTTATCGCGGTGGTAAGTCAGTGAGCTGGTCACGTGAACATGTAAAAAAAAGTATTTTTTCTATTCATCGCCTCCCGATTGATACCTTGTCAGACAGTTTAGAAGCTATTATGAATAAAAAAACCGTCAGCTGGTTGTATCGCGGTGGAAAGACCGTCAGCTGGTAGCATGAACATGTGTAAAATATACCATTTTATGTCCGCAAAGTATGCGTCGAAACGTAGGCGTTTCTTGAAACGCTTGATGGAGCGCTACATGCAAAGTTTCATGATTTTGATACCACTAGCATAATGAGGCATAGCACGTATTTTTACATATTTATGCTATAAGCTGAAGGTCTTTACATCGCGATACAACCAATATAATTTTATTAAATTCACAATAGCATCTAAACTATCATCTGACAAAGTATGAAACGGGAGGCGATGACAATTTTTTTTACGTGTTTCGGTGGCTGCCATTCCTCAACCCACCAATGGAGCGGCAGCTGACATCACGAGGGTTCATCATACATAGCCGTTAATCACTATACGAGTTATCGCCTGGGAGGCGATAGGTCATGGAAATCTGTTCCTGGCTTGCGGTCTACACGCGTAAAATATTAGCCTCGTAGGACTTCTATGTGAAATCGACGACACGATTGGCTTCTGCGTGTATTTTCCGATAATGTAGTAGGTATCTCGTTAAGATAAATAGAAAGTGTATGAAGTGTGTATCTAAGTAGAAGACGCATGTAGGTAACGATATCGCACATGTCTTTGATACACTAGAGGTGCCGGGCTTAAACTACGGGTGTTCAATATGCATTGAAGTCAAAGCTGACACGTGTACTCGTGACGTTATTTGATTCCATGTTGTTTTAGTTATGCATAACGAACGAGAAACTGATTCTCGCTGTTCAATTTAGTTTTATTTATTTATAAGTACAAGGAATTCCAACAGCTATAAACAATCCGGGTCCGGATTTCAATCCGGAGGTCGCGGGTTCAAATCCTGGCTCGTACCAATGAGTATTTCGGAACTTATATACGGAATATCATTTGATATTAACCACTAGCTTTTCGGTGAAGGGAAAGATCGTGAGTAAACCTGATGCATACATCTGCGAAGAAATACAAAGGTGTATGTGAAGTCCCCAACCTGCATTGGGCTAGCGTGGGGACTATAGCCCAAGCCCTCTCACGCATGAGATGAGGCCTGTGCCCAGCAGTGGGACGTATATATGCTGATTTTTTTAAAATTATTATTCTCTTTATTTATTCTTTTTCTTATGTTAGGTTTTTTATAATATGCATATAAAAGTAAAATATAAAAACACTTACAAAACAATACAAAATACATATAAACAAATTATAAAAAACCTAACCTAGGGTGCCGCCAGCAGCGGGGCAGGGCCCAAGCTGCCGGTGGTCAGGGCCGCAGAGAGAGGAACCGGCGGACTATCCGCGCCGTGTCCAAGATCACCGCCTTCTGCATCTGACCCTTGATCCAACCACCTAGCGAGAGTCTCTCAAGGTGTTGGTCGAGACTCTTCGCTATGAGCGATACGGTGATGGTAGGTTCAAGTGCCTGAAACAGAGGCAGCATCCTTGAACGATACGCGGATAGCCGGGTTTATTATTATTATTATATCAACCGCAATAAACAGTATTTTATCTTTTACTTATATGTATAAGTTTATTTGTATCCAGTTCACACAGTTATATTAGTATCCAGTTGGTATGTTGATGGGAAAATTTTCCTGAGCCCCAATTACACTAGCGACTAGTAGGTGTTTTGATCGGCAAGCGGCCGGGACCCTAATAAATCCACTCGGACCGCTCTTCATTAATTTGCCTTCTGTCAAGTACGAATCTGAAATTGTTGATGTTTTGCTCATGTTTGTGGCACAATTTATTGGACCAATAATTTGTGGTCCCAAAGTTGAGCGAGTGAGCTATGATTTATCGGAGCTATACGCGATTAGGTGCGTAATATATGATGGGATTTTGTTGAAGTGGTTTTAGTGTCTGCTTGGTTTATAGGTCGCGTTCGAGTGGAAGGCTGAATCGATGCTAGTTAGAGCTTTTCAATTGGGTAAGTTACCTACACATATTTTACTTTGTAACTGTGTACGAATTATATACTTGTGTTTTGGAAAAAATTCCATGTCAAATTCTTGGAGGATATTTTTTTAACTTGGCAAAATGCGTCAATAATGTAGAGGTAATTGCGTCTATGTAACACATTTGCCCCAATGTCAGTGGTCAACAACCTTTTTACTAGATACGTAGTTTTACCAGTATACTTGATACGTATACCAAAATGTAACAATAAAGCGATCCAGTAAAAAATCTGTGGGCGAGACCTAAGTATGTGCCATTACTAATATTGCTTACAATTTTGCTTAGGTGCTTTCATGTAATTTAAAAGGGCTCGCCCATGAAATGAGTAAGTAGTATATCGAAAAGCCATTGAAGTAATTTGAGGCCAACCAGAACGACATTGTCGCTAAGCGATTCAATCCTGCACGACCGCGTCGGGACCTACACGACGATTTCAGTTTAAGCGATTTTATATGGCAGTCTCTCACACCAGAACATAATAAAACAAAGAAAAGTCTCGCGTTCGGTACTAATGTTTGCATTCGTAAAATTTAAATTCTCCTGTTATAGAACGTTTTTGCCTTTTTTGCAAACGTCATGAACGTTTGCAAAAAGGCAAAATTTATTAACAATTTTTTTTTCTATTAACAAGTGTTGGTACAATCTCATTTCTTTTACTAATGAAGAAATCATAATCCATAAGTTTCATAACATGGATTTACGAAGTTTCCAAGTAAATTATGGATCCCGGCACTGCCATTTCCAAAGTATGTTCAAACGGGATTTTTAATTTAATTTTTATTTTGCTGTATCTTGATTCTTTGTATTTATCGAATATAATATTATCGTACCTATTTATTATTTTATTCGTGAAGTAGGAAAATTTTGACTCAGTGTCCACAGACGTCGGCGGAGCATCGCCAAAAATTGTCTAATCTTCCCCTAGACTAGCCATGCTCAAAGTGTGCTCCGCGGATCCCTAGGGCTCTGCAACCTCTGTTGGGGCTCCGCGAGAATACTTACTAATAAGAAAAAAAAGCTCTTCTATACTTTTATCTGGTCCACAGTGACGAACGTTTTTTTTTAATTTGGGGCTCCGTCAAATATTTCGCTATCCAAAAGGGTTCCGTCACCAAAAATATTTGAAAACCGCTGGCCTAGATGTTTTCGACACAACTACTGCAATCTACCGCCGAGGGCATCTTGTGCGGTTTCAAGTAACTGACGTAGTAAATTTTTGTGTCGTAGTGTGGCGCACATATGCTGCAAGTCAGCACCCCTCCAACATACCTAATTGTAATTGTGGCCTAAGAGAGAGTGACCTTTCAATGGCACAAGCGACTGTTATTGTTGGTGTAAAGCTATAGTACTCGTTACGGCAACGATAAAGGTAATTTTCAAAAAATGATTCGGTGTGATATTCAGTCACCTTTTACCAACGTTCCGGCGATAGCAGCGCGGCAATCGGCCGATGTACGACACTAATACGACACTAAGTACCAATGTAATACGTGTACATGGCGGGTGAAATTTGGTATATATTATTCCATTGTTTACCTAATATCTAATCGGAGCTATATTTGGACGTCGCAATTTAAGCTTATAATAAACATAATGCACATATCACTGAGTGACGTTATATTCTTCGCCCCTGACGTGAAGGTCGCGTCGCCGATTTTGTATATCAATCAGGCGATCGCTTACATCCGACTCTTTCGCTTACAGTCTGATCGCGTAATGTACAGTCGTTATCAGATATATCGAGGCGGCCAAGAAGCTCAAAAATACTAGAATATGCACTTTAACGTCTTGTTCACGTAACCGAATAGTGTTTTGATAATAGAGGTTTTGTTCAGTTATTTGTGAACACCTTGGCCGCTCCCATATATATCAGTAACACCGAATTAATACTTAAGCCGTTACCCCAAACTTAGACACAGTATCTTATTATACTTTCAAAATATGAGCAGTTTTTAAGATATTGGTGTTTGCAATTTTATTTATGTTCCGATAGCTCGTACCTATATAATTTCACCTTATGAAATAGTACAGAAAATAATATTTTCAAATTCATCGTTAGATTTTCCCAATTTATCGCGTCAATCGTTTGCGTTAAACGAAATGGCGCGAATTAATATGCCTCAATCTACGTCGTAATGGGCGTACCTCCTTCGCTGTGAAAAATGGCATCACAGCATTTCACCATTTGTCATTTTAATGCTTTCGTATTTGTACCCACTGCGATGTTTGGGACAGATTCATATTTTAAAATAATTGTGTCACTATTTGTTACTAAGTAGAGTAATTCGTTTTTACTCTGGCACAGTGACCTTGTCAGTAGAAAAAGGCGGCAAATTTTAAAAATGTAGACGCGAAGAGTTGACTTCATAGAAAATCTGAATTTCGCGCCTTTTCTACTGACTGATTGGGTGTGTTTTAGTATAGATCATTTTTATTTTATTTTATTTTTATTAAATATATTAATCACGGAAGTTTTGTTATTAAGACACACCTATTTTATCTCATGTGCAGTAAGCTCGTTTCTTAACATAAATTCATGCAAGTCCTCGTGATACCCATCTACGTAGACATTAGGACCGTAGCGTATTCCTTATAGGTTGTTGAATAAATTGCATTCCTCACCTTTTAGCTTGTAGGTGTGCTCTCGCTGAAATTCCACGCTATGCTTACTACCTATTTTGTAAACAGAGGAATAGCTTATAAGAACCAACTTATAAACAAACATAAATTAGAACACGCAACACATAACAAATTAAAAGGAAAATTACAAGCGGTACTAAAAAGCTTGAGTAAGTACAATTCATAGAATCAGTAAGAAATACGTTGGTAAGTAGCGTTCAAGGCAGGTAGCAAGAAATCATGACGAAACAAACTTTATAAATTTTGTTTTTATTTCCAAGTTTTGAAACAGCGAATGTTTCAACTTAAAAATTTGTTCTAGAACATAATATTAATTTCAATATATAAATAAAGTGTGTTTTTCCTCCTCGATGTTGGCATTCGTAGTGCCTCAAGGGTATAGTGAGTGCGCGTTGGCAATCTTCAATTTGTCAGATTTATCGTACGCCGGCAGTCTGTGGACGACTCAGCTGTCTGGGCCTGCCACAGATAAGCTTAAATATTATGCTTTGGAAGCATTCCATAGCCGACCCCATATACATATATTCAGACAACTGCGAATAGATATATCATAAGCTCGTGCTTTGAAATAAGGCTCAGTTTTCGTTAGGCATTAAGCTAATTTTATTTGGACACATTTTGTAATTCGCTTTGGTGTTTTTTTTGTGGGGCAGGTCATCTTTAAGGCGCTGCCGAACTTCATTTTCTCAGGAATTTGCTCATCTGCATTCTAAATACTCTTACAAATAATCAAGCAACAGTAGTCATATTTCCAAATCCGATAACAACTCTTTTCGCATGCCAAAATATCGGCTTCCCTACAGACAACTCAGCTGTCTGGCTCAGATAAGCGTAATGTTATGCTATGGGGCTACTGAATTTCCCACATCATAAAATTGGACTCGCCGACGCCATAAAACTGATCATTTACTTTTACGACATCGATCCCTACGTAATAATTGAGTCGCTATAATTTTTTGGGATTCCAATACAGTGCCGTGGCCGATATTATTTACGAGTGTTCAGAACTAGGGTTGAGGGTATAGTAAATCGGTTGTAGTCAAGTTTACTTATTGGTACACACATAGTTTCAACAAGTATTTGTGTAATTATTATAGTGAACAAGTTATGGTAGTATCTTGGCAATTTGCATTAGGTAGGGATGGGACCGTGATCAAGGGCCGAATACTAGTATTCTTTTCATACGATTGTTATGGAGTTTCAGTATTTTGCTTTTGGATTTTCTGATAATCTTATAATAATTGTGGTGCCTAAATTCCATTTTAAGTATTAATAAAATAAAATATTGTGCTATAATCATTTTTTACCCGTGCTTGTTCCTGGCCCGCCTTTGTTTGTTGTGATTGTTACGTGTTTGTGTTGTTTCGTTACGATGCCTAACTGTTCGTTATCACCAGGCATCGTAAACTGCGAGCGAAATCCGTTGAAATGACGTACTTTGACTTGACTTGACTAAGTAACAACCCTAGTACTTCAATGGATTTCGCTCGCAGTTTACGATGCCTGGTTATCACAATTGTGTCATCGTTATTTTTTGGAAATGCTAATTCTGTCAAGAATAAGTTCTTCAGAAAAACTGAACCTCATATGTTGTTCATCCTAATCAGAAATCTTAATTTCAGGGTCAACCTCACTACAACAGGCAAAAATCCCACGAGATCTTAACTTCGGTGGCGTAATGGTGAGTAAGACGTTTGAACTGTTGTTGGGCGTGTCATAGATAAATATCACGTTTACTCGAAAACATTACACTTATTTACTTCGACAGTCGGGGTCGTATACCTAATTACAAACTCTAGTAATTACAATTATAGCAACCTTCCCGCGCAGCATGGTTTCCCCTATCACTAAGTCCGACACTTTCGCACTCACATACTTGTTAGAACGTGACAGGCATGGTGATAAGCGTATCGTGCTACGACGCCTTCTTGAGCAGATGACCTAGACTGACAAAGGTTTATTATACCTACATTACGTAAACTACCCTCCATTTCGTCTCGTAATGCTCAACAATAACACATTCACCGCTGAGCTAGGGTCGTAGCGTTACATCGTAGCCGATAACATGGATTTCCCGGTATGAAGCGAAAATGCTTCGTAGAGGCAAAAAGACAACGTGTTGTGATTAGCGCTGAATAAGTTAAACACTCATAGAGATCTTTGACGACCGGTCTGGCCTAGTGGGTAGTGACCCTGCCTGTGAAGCCGATGGTCCTGGGTTCGAATCCCGGTAAGGGCATTTATTTGTGTGATGAGCACAGATATTTGTTCCTGAGTCATGAGTGTTTTCTATGTATTTAAGTATTTATATATTATATATATCGTTGTCTGAGTACCCATAACACAAGCCTCCTTGGGCTTACCGTGGGACTTAGTCAATCTGTGTAAGAATGTCCTATAATATTTATTTATTTATTATTATTTATTATTTGCTTTAAATACTGCACTTTCTGGTTACCAATAAAAATTCCTTAAAAAGGGGGCTAACGTAAAATTGTAGTTATTATACTGAATTGTTACACGCTTTTACAAAGGAAATCACACGGAAACTAAGAGTATTTTTGTAAGAGCAAACTCTACCTAACTAAAACTTTCCAAGGTTAAAGTTGGCTTGATAGGAACAAAACACGAAAACATGTCTAATTTTCATTTATTTAATTGTAAAGTATATCGTTACCCAGCATACAACAGCAATATAATTTTAGTATAAAATAGCTAGTGATACCTATAGCCGAGAGATTGTACTAACAACATCTTAAACATACTATACTTACAGAGTTATTAAAGTAAAACGATACAACCCGCGCGATCGCCAAATCTTGCATCGCAAGTTTCCTGAGACGCGCCAATTTTGGCAATACCTTGACAGTCTCAAGTCAAAGGGTGGATTTGTAGCCAGTGTTACCTTTGATGGGAAACAATTTACTGGAAGTGAGGCGGCAGGTGCGTTTGCCGATTACTTCTCAGGAGTGTTCCTGCCCGATGCTCCGCAACTAGACCCTGATGCGGTAGGGGATCGGGGTGGTGATGTTGATGCCAATCACATCCACATCGACTCAATATCAATGGGGGAGGTAGAGGCAGCAATAAAACGGCTCAAATCCAACTGCTCCGTGGGGCCTGACAACATACCGGCGTATATTGTCAAGGGATGTGCCGAGAGCCTGAAAATACCTTTACGATACATATTTAACTTAGCATTCACCGCTGGAGTGTACCCTAGCCGCTGGAAGATGTCCAGAGTAAGGCCAATCCCAAAGGGGGGCGACACCTCTGCGGCAGAAAGTTACAGACCGATAGCCGTCCTTCCGACGCTGGCTAAGTTATTTGAATCCGTACTCCATCGGACCCTATCAGCTCAAGTGAGGCCATTTTTGTGTGACGGTCAACATGGCTTTAGACCTAATCGTTCCGTAAATACAAATCTCCTTATTTTAGTAGATATCATATCTGAACATCTTGATAAGGGCATCCAAGTTGATGTCGTTTATTTCGATTTCAGGAAAGCATTCGATCGCGTAGATAATGATGTGTTGCTGGAAAAGCTGTATGAAATTGGCTTCTCTCCCAAGATGATGTCTTTTTTCGCAAACTATCTACGTGATCGGCAGCAATATGTTCGACATGGATGCTTCGTCTCGGCCCCTTATCACACTCGATCTGGGGTCAGTCAGGGCTCCATATTAGGACCTTTCCTGTTCGGAATAATGATCAATGACCTCCAGTCGGTTCTCAGGTCATCTCAATGTCTCCTTTACGCTGACGATCTGAAGTTAGTGTACGGTGTGGAGCAGAGAACTGATTGTAGGTCATTGCAGGATGACATCAACTTGGTCTACCGATGGAGTATACAAAACAAACTTCTTTTTAACTCTGCCAAATGCTGTGTTTGTAGTTTTAGCCGTGCGCGTGATCCAATAATTGCGAATTACGAGCTGGGATCCGAGCCCATAACTCGTGTCTTCTCTGTTAAGGATCTCGGAGTTGTCTTCGATACGCGCCTCACGTTTCACGAGCACCTGTCATCACTTGCTAAGGACTGCTACCGAAGACTGGGCTTTCTTATTCGCAACATGCGTGACTTTAAAGAGCCATTCGCACTGAAACTGGTCTATAACGCCTTGGTTAGAAGTAAGTTGGAGGCCTCGTCGGTCGTGTGGCACCCACACGAGTCAACGTATGCCTTGTTACTCGAGAAAGTTCAAAAAGCCTTTTTAAGATCCTTGTACAAGAAAATGTACGGGTATTACCCGTTTCTGTACCCAACCAAATTCTTGTTAGGGACCCTCGGTTACAACTCGTTAGAGGTCAGGCGAAACTTTTCTTTATTGACTACGGCTTTACGGGTCCTGCGTGGCGAGTCAGACTGCCCAGAGCTGGTGTGCCGCCTGGTACGACTTTTTGTCCCTGACGTTCCCAGGATGGCTCTCAGGCCCCGCCGACGCGACTTGTTGGCAGTGCCGGCGGCTCGCACTGTGTCGCGTAAGAACTCGCCACTTCTTCGTGCTCTCACACTATTGAATGCGCTCCTGACATCAGCTACTGACTGCGATATGTTTGCGTGGCGATGGACGGCTGTGTGCAGTGAATGTCTGAGGTTTTGTGAGAGGATGGATGATAGGTGCTCAACTGTAGTAATTTAGTGTTGTAAATATACCATAGTACTAGTTGTAATTTAAATGTAATTAACTTTCATGGCGCATTAGTTTTATACTGTAATGTCATTTAAATGTGTTTTCAATAAAATAAAAAAAAAATATATTTTGTTCCTTTCTAATTTCCTGGCTTTACGCTCCCTCTTAAGAAGGTTTAGAAGCATTACGTGTCTTACCCTCAAGGAGTAAAAAGTTGAGTGTCTCGGGTTTAGTGTCGCAGCTCCTGACGTTTTAACGACCCGGCCTCCTCCTTAACCGTTAATTAAGGCTATTAATCCAAAGGCACGGCCACCTTGTTGTCCCTAATTGGTCGCAGTTTTATTTTACCCGGAACCCAGGGGTTCGGCTTTCATCATTAAAATTATTATGTTGTGAAGGAGCCTTAATTTTAGTATTTAATTAGAAGTGATTAGATGCATTTGTTTTTGGGGGTTTTAGTAGTAGTAGTAAAAGAGTTTAATATATAAAAGTAAAAGAAGACAAATACCACATGCACATGACATTGTTAGTAGGCTTGTTATATTGTTGATTTTTTTTAAACCGGCCAAGTGCGAGTCGGACACGCGCACGAAGGGTTCCGTACCATTACGCAAAAAACGGCAAAAAAATCACGTTTGTTGTACGGGAGCCCCACTTAAATATTTATTTTATTCTATTTTTAGTATTTGTTGTTATAGCGGCAACCGAAATACATTATCTGTAAAAATTTTAACTGTCTAACTATCACGGTTCATGAGATACAGCCTGGTGACAGACGGAGAGACAGACGGACGGACAGCGGAGTAATCCGTTTTTACCCTTTGGGTACGGAGCCCTAAAAACGAAGAACCTAACTTATAAGATAAATAATTGCATACGAAATGAGGAATGAGACATACAAGCATAAAAAATATGTAAGGAAACGTCCGAGTGCTTGTCACTGCTCCAAGCACATGTCATATTAAAATTTAAGTAATTGTCAATAATGGTGACATTAAGGTGTCATTTATTAAGAATTAGCATGTCGCCCAACAAACAATTAGGCGACACTTAGGACCTATTTTATAACCTTACGACATAGAATGGCGATACCATAGCTGCATAGTCTTAGCCTATAGGCTGAGATGACATAAAAGTGTTTAAGAGGTTCAGCTATAGCTTTAAGAGCCACACTAGCTATTTAAGCCGCTATAATGCTAAGCAGCTAGTTTTATAGCTCAAAGTGAATTGTATAACCTTAATATCTATATGAGTTATAAGCAGCTGCAATTTGCACTTAAGGTTCTAAACAGGCGATAAAAAGTCTTTTATAGCTCCTTGTATCGCAAACGTTACTTAACTCCCTTGTATCACTAACAGTTGAATAGAGAAGTTATTAGTCGCTATTATAGATCATGTAGTTGCAGACGAGCTTTATCCAGTACCTTAATACATCTTACACTGTTATTAAGACTCGCGAGCTCGAGTTTATTTTCATCGCCATATTTTTGTAGTGTTAAATTGAGAAATTAATAAGCACGACTACCGTAAATTACGGAAAATATCTTCAAAACAACAAAAAAAAATTACAGTAATTATTTTAACATTTTCTTGAGTTACCACGATAGTTACTCATAAAATAAAACTACGTAAGCGGATTATATCGGGTTAAAATAATTTACAGCGTTTCAGCAATGTGAGACTTCTCTGGCCGTACTACTTCTTAACCGAAATGAAAAATGACTGAAATGTATTTTGTAGAAGTCTCAAAAAATTCTCAAATAATAAGGACATTTCTACACATATATTTGGGATTACAAAACTACAAATTACAAAATAAAACAGTAAATAATAGAAAATGTTTTTAGAGCCAAAATAAAAAAATATGCAAAAAAGTACAACAATAATTATTTCCATTAAAGCTATTAAGTATAATAGTTTTATATTGGTTATTGAAATATTTAACCAAATGGTTTCAATAAACCAGCCAGCATATCATATTCTAATGTAGTAGCAATGATAATTTATATTGGAAATTCATGCATAATAGGTACGTTTGGACAATAATGATGGACGCTTTCAATGGTAATTGACATAATATATGTGTGTAGGTATTTAGATAAACTGGTTTGTTTGAACAAGTGTTACAAGTTAAAATTCCTATATTTCTACAGGTTAAGGTGCAGTAAGTTCAGAAAACGGAATTTTTAAATAGTCGTAGCTCTTTTTTGGATCACAATCAAATTTAAAAAAAACATGATATCCGCGCTCCCGGGCACGCACTTCCATCTCGCTCACGCTTACGCTCATCAGTAGTGAGAGTGAGAAAAGAACACGAACTTACTTGGCCTTAACTCATTTATAAAACAAATAAACATCAAATTTGATGTACCAACGACTTTGCCAGTGATCTCCTGGGGGATTAAGAAGAATAAAGAAGTTTATGTCCATCTTTACGTATATACCTGTACATGTACATTTGTAGGATGCTAAACTTTATCTAAATCATCAGCCCGGAAAAGGTAAAACACATAAAAGGCAGACATAAAGGCACACAATTACTTATATTTTCTAATATTATAGGTATAGGTATTACACTATTGCTATGATATTGGTCGCAAAGACTATGTTGTAAATAAATTCTATCTTCTGTCTATGTTGTGCATCGTGCATGAAACATTTTTTTTTGTAATTACCACGAGCAAAAACAACTATTCTTCCCATTTCGTATCAGACGGCATGAAAAAGAGCTGACAAAATTAATTTATCGAGAATTCGCTGAAGCAGCAGGGCTTTATTCAATTACAGGGTGCCAACATCCACTGCATACTCCCAATAACTCGTATCAAATACAATTACGCTATTACAAAAGCTACCGTATCACCTTTAAAATAAAGTTTACTTTACAATCGAAAGCTATCGATAAATATCAGGTTTGGAACGGTAGCCATTCAAATGTTTACCTGCTGCTGCAGGGCACTGCTTGATTGTTTTCTAAAAAATACCTCAACGTTTTTTAATTAAAAACACGTAAAATTTCCCTTGTTTATAAATATTGTACCGGTACGCATGCTTTGCAAGTTATTCGTTTGTTGAATTACCCACATAATAATGAAGGGTGCATTGCAAAGTTAGATAAAAAAATAAGAAGGAAATACAGCTATAGGCTAATACATACTATATTAAATATATGCGATGTACATATTATATTACTTATACATAAATACATAGAAAACATCCATAACTTAGGAACATATGGATGCTGATAAGCAATAATGTGTTAACCCACATAAGCACCATTTTGAGAAAATGGCGTCTAATAGTTATTTGTTATACAAGGGTGCAAAGTTGTATTTTACCCGCGAGTGTGGAATTGAAACACGACCAAGCGAAAGGATTCTATAGTTGAACCACGAGCGAACACACGAGAAGTAAAATACATTTGCACCCGTGTGTAACACAATACTTTTCCCCTCACCATAGCGAGGAAAGTGCAACATCCACAGGTGTTAGATCATCTTCATCAACTGGAATCACTAATTTTTTTACGATATTATAACAAAAAACTCTGGAAATTCTGTACTTTTACGTGAGAAGTTTTTAAGTAAAATTTTTGTTGACAATGTTGACATTTCTGACGTATGAAATGTCAATGATGCGTTTTGAAATTGCATCGACTTAACTTGTGCGTTCAGAATTATATTTAACATAATTATTAAAAAACAAACGTTTATTATGGAATTTTAAGGTTTATGACTTAAAATCATTAAATAAAGCTAAATCTGGTATTTTTTATTAGATTCTCAAACCATTTAATTAATGATAATTAATATCGAACGAACCATTATTATGAGCGTTTTACGTTTTGTTATCTGTCAAGCTACTAATTACTTTCCCCACTAGTGGATAAAATGCGTTTTTCCCCGTTTGTTTTAAAGGATAAAAGACGGCTTTCCGAGCTAGTGAGGGGAAAAGATTTTTTCGTGGTTTTTGAGTGTTTGTTCTAAAAATTTAAGATTTTGTTTAAACTATTGTATTTGTCAGATTAAATACAATGAATACTAGTGATTTATAATTATAATATTCGAAATAAATTTAAATTTGTCGCAATAATCCCATTTTTGTTTATTGCGAATTGAATAATGACGTTAAACTTTCTCAAAAACGTGTTAATATACTTAACACACTTTTGCTAATTGTGTAAATGTGCCTTTGAGCTTATAATCAACATGTACACGCACATAAAGTGTTGTTGATCAATAATCTAAATCTAACTTAATATAAATTCTGTTTTGCAATAATCAATCAAGCGTCATAATGCATTGATATGATATTTTTTTCGATTTGCAAGAATGATTCAAGTCTAACTAGTTATTTAAAATCGTTATAATTACAAAAATAACATTATTTTACGAATGTACATACATTCAAATTGTTGAACTTGGCATTTAAAATAAATTGCTAAGAAAAACTACAGCAATTTGCGGTTTTGTTTAACTTTTTTTCGGCAAACTTTTCTCAATAATAAAACCCGTAAAAATTAGTGTGATTACGCTTTATAAATACTTTATTTCGATCAGCATTAGTATTTACTACTTGAAGACTGCAAAAATTAACAGATTTGTGCACAAAATTAGTAAAATTACATATTATAAACACAATTTTTAGCAACACTTACCTTCAAAGCGCTTCTGGTAAAACAGAAGTAATGGAATTTGATTTCCGCAATAATGAGTTAACCTCTCTTAATACATTATTGAAATTTTAGTATGCGTTCTCCCCATTACTGAAATAAGTTAAGGTACTAAACGCATTAATGCAAAACAGACAACACGTGTTAACGGATTTGTGTTAACCTTTTTCCCTTCTTTTGGTGTATTTATAAATTTCAAATCACTAAGGTCATTTTTGCAAAATGAAGTCGAGCGGACCAGCTACAATATGACATTAAAATCTCATTTTTGAGTTTTTCTGGGTGGACACATTATTGCTTATCAGCATCCATATGTATTTTTATATTTAGTAATTTTCTAGTTAGTTTTAGTGTTTTTCTTAAGTTTTATGTGTACGTGTTTGTTTTAGTTTTTAACATTTGATAATGGTTAAAATCTATATGTGGAATGTGTGACATGTTAATAAATTTATGTAATAGATAAAAAAAATGTATTTTTATATAGATATTAAATGATGACATGAAATAGGTTTAATAGTTCACATATTATACATTTCTCCAAGCACACAACCTATTTATCTTATTTTCTAAACCTGATTGTATGTTAGTAATTAACTATAATATTGTGTTCAAATAAAAAATGTGCAATTATAAAGTTAGAAGACCGTTCTTACAAAAAAAAGACATATTATCATGACATTCATGACATACCATACGATACGAACGTATTTGTGTCATTATCTAGCGACAGGGACATTATTGTCGACATGGAGTTATTGGTGCTCCCATAATCTACAAACAATAAGCTAACGATCCATGTAAAAATTATGTATGGAGGTTCCGTACCCAAAGGGTAAAAACAGGACCCTATTAATAAGACTTCGCTGTCTGCAGTCTATCTGTCCGTCTGTCACCAGGCTGTATCTCATGAACCGTGATACTTAGACAGTTGAAATTTTCACAGATAATGTATTTCTATTGCCGCTATAACAACAAATACTAAAAACAGAATAAAATAAATATTTAAGTGGGGCTCCCATACAACGTAATTGTACGGAACCCTTCGTGCGCGAGTCCGACTCGCACTTGGCCGGTTTTTTATGCCTGAAACCCAAGTGCAAAAACGAGATATTGAGAAAAATTGAATCTAAATGTACACACTCGAAAAAATTGTTATTTTTGGAAGTTACATAGACGATATGATTTTTCAGAAGTAGACAACAATTAATAAAAAATCATGACGGGATCCCGATATTAGGTACACCTTGTCAAAGTAGACAAGGTATAAAGAATGTCAAGTGATAGTTTTTTTACTTATTATTAGCCATTTAATTTATTATTGCACAAAATTTTACGAAAGAAATGTTAAATGTGATTTTTTCACTAAATGTATGTTTTTCATATTTTTACTAATTTTTGTTAGAAAAAATAAACAAAACAAAAATGCGATTATCTCGGAACTAGAATTGACAATAAGGTCCCTTTTTATAGATAATGACACATTTATAGAACGCTTGTAAGGCCCACTTGCACCATTTCGCTATCCCGGGGTTAACCGGTTAAACCTGGAGTTACCATGGTTACCAGTACAATTTGACACTTGGTTAACGGTTTAACTGCTTAACGCCGGGTTAGTGGGATGGTGCAAGTGGGCCTAAGGAATTCCTATTACTTAGGTAGGTATAAGTAATTATTGGTTTTCGAAACCCTAAAAAAATAATATATTTTTGAATGGAGTTTTTCTTGTTATTGACTCGAATCCAAATAAAAATAGATTGATATAAAGTGACATTGATGCCTCGGAAAATGTAACATTGTTCGGTTTTTGTGTTTTCCCCCGTAGCCAGCGGACAATGGTATTATAAAGAGCGGCGCAGCGGTGGACTTTGTAAACAGTTCTTTGTGTTCGTAATTCCATTACTGTTTTTATTTAGAGTTATTGACCGTCCTAGCGCTTCGAAAATGTGGTTTAGAAAGGAATAAGGTTCCGTACTCAATAAAAAAAAACTTATCGTTTCAGCATATCGTCTGGCTTTTTGCCTGTGGCTTACCTCGTTAACATTTAGTACTAGAATTTATTAATCTTAGTGCCATTTAAACACACAGTGTCTTCAATTACAATAACGTCCCGTAAAGTCAGGTAACTTTAGTCCACAACTTACAACTACGGTCCACATTTAAGTTCCAGTAAAATATGTATAGTTTTTTTCTTCAAATTATATTGAGTATCTAATATAGAAAAAAACATTAGTATATTTAAGCTCCAAAATCGAGTACAAATTAAAAAGGCTCGTTATTAATCATTAATCAACGTTAAAAACTGGATCATATTTGTATTATAGGACTATAGTTACCTGAGTTTGCGGTTCTTAAGTATGCATTTTCAACGTACGTAACCCGAGCACATGATTGACGCGACAGTATCTCGCCGCGAGATAGACACCCGTCTTTTACTAACTGTATGAATTAAAGGGCGACGGGTAGTCTATGTCGCGGCGAGATACTCTCGCGCCAATCATGTGCTAGCCCGCCTGAAATTGTATTCGATGGCGTGGTAGTTAGTTCCGTCAGTCTAATGCTGTCTTACCCGATTTGAACTAAAATAGTGCAAAACTTATGGTATTTTAAAACCGCTTGAGCCATTATCCTTCGCGCTCTACCATGAATAATGGATGGATCCCGTGACCCAGCTTAGCGCCAATGAGATCACGCGCCGCCATATTGGATTATTGCGAGTAAATATGACAAGCATGCTGACAGACTTCATCGCTTCTGGACATGTTAATTGGTACTATTTATGAAATAAAACTATGAAAACGGATTATATCGCGTATATTGAATTTATAATACATCCCGACGTTTCGAACTCTTTACAGCGTAGCCGCGGAGCTCCAGCATGCCAGGCGCGCGCTCCAGGCAAATGAGCTCAGGATACCGCGGGTCAACCAGAGGTCCCACATTAAGATCCCCACAGTCGAGCGCAGGCCTGCCATTCTGCCTTTTGTCAGGGGGGTCACGGACAGGATCAGCCACATCTTGAAGCGTGCTTCTATAAAAACATATTTCAAGCCAATGAAGAAGATGTCACAATTCCTGAGGCCTGTAAAATGCAATACCCCTCTACAGACTGCAGGAGTGTACAGGCTGGACTGTGAGTGTGGCCTATCATATGTCGGGCAGACGAAACGGAGCATTTCCACTCGGGTGAAGGAACACATAGCTATTGTCAAGCACCGTCGACCTAGGTCTGCTGTCTGTGAGCATGTCATGGATAAAGCCAATCACTCAATCAAGTTTGATAAGCCTCTGGTTCTTGCACAGGAGAAGCGTTACATACCCAGAATGCTGCGCGAGGCCATTGAGATTAAGAAATATCCAAACTTTAATAGGGAAGATGGCTTTTCTCTACCACCAGCTTGGGATCCTGTAGTCCACCTGATAAAGGAGCAAGCGAGACATAGACTGTGAGACCTTAGTGTTGGATGATGCTGGACATTCTGATGTTTTGAAAAGATGTGTCCCGCCGAGTTTGTTGCCGGTCCCATATTGGGATACCCTCCTACAATTTAGGAGGGAATTAAATCTTCTCGGGTCCGTGGTGTAGGGTTGGAGCCGGCATAGTTTTTATCGCGTATATATATATATCTTTACTTGAAAAATAATTATAGTGTATAACTAGCCTTATGAACCGATTTTGCATGTACAACCAGCCTTAAAGTTTGTAGTCTATGATTGTTCATTATTTTAGTATGTGGGTATTTTTGCACTTTGTAATTTTTCCTCAGTCACCCGTTGACCACGAACGCTGTAAAGAGTTCGAAACGTCGGGATGTATTATAAATTCAATATACGCGATATAATCCGTTTTCATAGTTTTATTTCATGAGTAACTATCGCGGTAACCGAAGACAATATTTTGGTACTATTTAGTTAGTGTTGCGATAGCGTCTGCGCACCGCACGTGATTATTAGTAAGTATGTTTATACATTATTTATTTGCTACAAAAAGCAATCCCGGGTCGGTCGCAAACAAGCATACGGGCTGCCTGATGGTAAGCGGTAACCGTAGTCTATAGGCGCCAGCAACCCCTTAATTTAAATGTGTTTCACCCACCCTTTAAAAATCTTTACACTCATTACTAGACTTATATTATATAACCGGGATATCTTTACACTCCTTTTTTGAAGAACCTTTTACTGTAGTGTTACTTATAGGTAACTAATCATATCAAAATCATTAGCTGGATGTCGTCCTCTGCAGGAATGTAATAATGTTGTGTTCCTGTAAACTTAATTGGGGTTGCCAGAGTTCCTGAGCATGTGACTTTCTCAGTATTGTAATTCTTCTCACCAATTTCTAGGGGATTTATTCCAGAACAGTTTCGAGAAATAAACGTTAAGTAGAAACCTAGGATTATCTAACCGAAGAAAATGTTAAAGTATTACTGAGAAAACTTTAACATCCTAGGCCTTTATTTAATCACTAACGGGTGCATCGGCTCAGGTAAACCAGTATCAGATGTGAGCTCAAATTCCGATTAAGCAAAAAAATTAAATAAAACGCAGAAAACATGTCGCAAAATGGTTTTACATCAAGTTTCACAAAGACTATCCTTCGTCCCTACCTATCGATAGCCGTTTTGACTTTTTAGGCAACGACGCGACGGATCATGGCTAAGACAAATAAAAATTAACTGTTGTATTAAAAGTTGCATATTATTATGTTACCGTATAAACCCGTTTTGCCTAGTAAAAACTAGTTTTTCGAAACGCCTTTCACTAGGGAAAATGCGATATACCGTGCAGTTGATATTAACCGTTCGGTCATACGGGCTAAATCGAACGCACTGATATCAGAATGACATCTAAATGATGTCATTCAGATATCGTGCATTTCGCTCGTAGTTGTTCGTATGTGTAATGTCGCGAGCGAGACGCACGATAAATAAATGACGAATTGGCCTGTTGGTCTAATAAATACATTGTCATCTCAAGCGTAATCGTATGTCACCAGGTGGTTCATGATTTCTTTGAGGCGTTTACTCGGTAAGCAATAAGAATCAGCCCAGATCCTTAGGGTGGCGAATAACGCTGTCTCACACTGTCGTTCAGAAGGAAAAAGTGTTAAAGCTACACACTTTGCCCAGAAGTATATGCAAAAATATTACTGCAGTGTCCGACTTTCGCAACTTTGTTACCATTTACTAAGTTTAAGTTTCGTAGATAATTTCCATGCTATAAAAGCGAATTTATCCCTTTAAGGAATATCTTCCAAGTAACCTTTTTAACCTTTGAGTAGATGAGAATTTATAATATGCAGTCTTTCTAGAAGTATACTTTTCACTTTACGTTTTGTTTTTTTCACTTATTTCTTTTTAAGCTATATATGGACAAATAAAACAAGGGGACAGCGTCTAGATACAAACCTCCGTATTTATAAAACTTTACAAGTTTCAATTAGACTTATATTGACCGGGATATAGACCGTGATTACCTTTTGTATTATTTGTGAGCTCCCGATATTCACCCGTGAACATGATGCATGTAACTGCGTCGAAATATCGGGAGCTCACAAATAATACAAAAGGTAATCACGGTCTATATCCCGGTCAATATAAGTCTAGTGAAACTAACCGTGAATCATTCAAAACTCTAAGTTTCAATTAGTTAAGTAAAATTATAAAATAAAAATAAAATAAAATAAATATGTAGTAAAAAATTATTTATTCCTTTCTTACAAATACAAAAGTCTCAATGACAGATTATGACAGACAAACGATTAATAGCTAATTGAGGCATGGATGTAAGTAATTGAGGCATGTAGTAGCGTATTTATAAATAACGCCAAAAGTCGCGTTCCTCAATATTTGGCGCCATCTCATTTAACGGAAGTTACCTATTTTAGTCTAAGCGCTGAATAAAATTGATGAAACTGAGACCTGCTTCAAAGTAGCTCCATTTTCGTTCACTAGATGGCTCTGTGGGATTTAAATTCGATGCCAGAGGTCTAAGCGCCAATCAAAATGAAACGAACTGATACCTATGCGTTAATGACGCTATCTGGCAAGCTTGAATATTGGAGGAGCGATTTTGTATACTTTGTATACACGTTAATGGTCGTCATGTTTAATTCTTCAATAGTATAAGTTACACTCATATTATTAATAGCAATGACGTTCCTGAAAGTGCTCATTATCTCTACATTTAATTTAAACTTGCGACCCGCCCCGGCTCCGGCGGTTTTGTGTAACCCGGGCCCGGGTTACACAAAACCTTAACGAATTATAAACATAAACCTTCCTCAAGAATCACTCTATTGATAGGTGAAAACCGCGTGAAAATCCGTTAAGTAGTTTTTGAGTTTATCGCGAACATACATACACACAAACAGACAGACGCGTCGGGGGACTTTGTTTTATAAGGTGTAGTGAAGTTTGGACTAGCCAATTAAACATCTTCTGCCTGACATTGTCTAAGTACATTTAAACTGCGTTCCACTTTCATGGTTTATTATTATAATAACATGTTTTGCTACATTCTTGATTCTTGACACGTATGTAGCATTTACACGTAAATATAAAAAAAATACATAAACAATTCATTAAGCGATGTTTTCCTTTCCTCTCCCCGCGAAACAAAGTGTACTTAAAAATACTAAATTGAATGCGGATTCGATCAGATCATAATGCAAGCCCTCAGTTACTCCTTAAAAGGTTCGCTGTCAGTCAACTATCATAAAATTCATAATATAAAACCAAAAGTTTTAGACAAAGAGCCCGTAAAATGGTTCACGATTTCGAGAGCAAGCAAGTAAACCTCCACCGATGAACAGCTGACACCCGGATCTAGTAATAAGGATAGTATACTAATTAGCAAACTAACTAGAGCAGTGTCGTTGATCTCCTTTTCATATACCGTTTTTCGGGGATGGTTCTTAGTCTACTAGCTAGCCAATCGTAAATACGATATTTGCAAGCCCGACGCAGTCTTTGACCTCAACAGTTTATTCGGGTAGCAGTGTGCTTGCCGACGCCGGCTGCAACAGACACTGCTGGGCTTTGTTCCACCGACCAAATCGCTTTAAGCTTTTACAGTGTTGCCAGGACAGGTTTTAAAAAAACTACAACGTACAGTCAGCTGCAGAGAAAAGGTACCCCCCCTGCATAGAAGTTTGTATGCAAAGGTGCTAAGCGAATAGTATTGCTGACTGTACATAACTAGGTAATTTTTGGGTGTTTTAAACATTGTTACTGTTTAATTAAATGTTTACAACTTTTGAAATATTTACTTGGTTTTAAAAAATAATCGAATTTTATAAATAACCTATATCTTAATCAGCCAGCAAACGCCGATATCTATATTGATTAATGAATATTATTTAACAAAAAAAAAAAACAAATTGCTCGAAATGTACACGTTTAAAACAAAACGAAGTTATCTTAAAGTCATCTAATATTATGCTTTTTTTCTATATTCGTTTTAAGTCATAATGTATTGTTTGTCCGCATTTTCGTTAGTTATAATTTGGTTTTTCTCAGAAACGCGTAACTTTTCAGGATTGCCATAAAACAAACCTAACCTAACCTATCCATAGGATACCTTACGAAAATCCTGAAAAGTTAACGGTTTCAGAATTATGACTAATGATAATCTGACAATCATTACATTATGACTTTCAATAATTATGTCAAACAATGGGACCCCTCCTACTTATATTTATAATTATAAATGCGAAAGTAACCTGTCTGCCTGACTGTTCCTTTTCACACTGATAAACCGATTTAGATGAATTTTGGGATGTAGATAGTTTGAGGCCCGAGGAAGGCCAAAGGATAGTTTTTATCAATAATCATTATCACCATACCATGCGGAGTCGCGGGTAGAAGCTAGTTGCTATTTATCTACAATCTGTAGATATACAGATTTCTAGCATTTTCGGCAACATTATATTACATCGTTGCGAGATCGAATGCGGCTTACTTGAGAACTGAGATCATAGTGTAAT
This sequence comes from Cydia strobilella, assembly GCF_947568885.1. Taxonomy (NCBI): domain Eukaryota; kingdom Metazoa; phylum Arthropoda; class Insecta; order Lepidoptera; family Tortricidae; genus Cydia; species Cydia strobilella. Next base: position 10,127,324 of record NC_086052.1, read on the forward strand.
AATTCCCCTTTGTCAGATCAATTCCACTCTCGGCTTATTGGATACTTTGATGTTCATTAAGGTTTAGATTCAAATAGCGGAAAATAGACTTTCTTGTGGTGCGATCGCGTGGATAACAGGGTAAATGAGACGATTCTTGAAGCTCCTTACGGGTTACGGGAGGCTGACCGACTGAATTATTGTTCTCGTATACTTTAGACAATGTAAACGATGATTTTGAATAATGATTTAATTAAGTATAAGCTGAAATAGATGTCATTACTCTGTCTATATACGTTCCACTTCTGGGCACAGGCCTCCTCTCATGCGCGAGAGGGCCTGGACTATAGTCCCCACGCTAGTCCAATGCGGATTGGGGACTTCACATACACCTTTGAATTTCTTCGCAGATGTATGCAGGTTTCCTCACGATGTTTTCCTTCACCGAAAAGCTAGAACAAACAATACACAAACCTTGAATATATTAAAAACTAAAAAAAATTAAACATATATCAAGACCCGTTTTTCTTCCACTGTTGGCATAACAGTCTCTTAAGGGGCCAACCCATTACCAGTCCGCCGGACGATGTCAGCATGTCCGTTAAAACAAAAATTTGACAGTTCCGAACAACTGCAGAGTGCTACGCTGCGTAGCATGCCTTAGCATGTAGCAGCATAATGCTACACTTTTACTTATTTGAGATGTTTTACGGTCAGCTACGGACTAGTTGAAGGCTCGGCTGCATGAAGCTGAGTGTATAATGTTAAGTAAGTAAAATATATGTATAACCTAGGTTTAGACCCAAAACAGCTGCCTTTTACTAGAATCACCGCAAAACTTAATTACCAACAGCCTCAGATAAGTGGTAGATCTAATAGTCCATAATATAACTAATATAGGTATAGCTTGAAAATCGCATATTGACGTCATTGGCCTTGGTTGAATCATGTGTAATAAATTAATAATTCTCTTTTTATGAAATTGGCAATTTTATTATTTTTCGGACTTCCTGAATATTCGTTCGAAATTTTTATAATAAACGGCACACATTACTCAAAACCCTACCCTAAATGATTCTCTTTGTTCGGCAGGGCATAGTTCAAATTGTTTCTGTAAAAAATTACAATCTCGAACGCGATCAATCTATACTACATAAATATGATGTTTTCTTTTTACATTTATGGTATGGTACATGTACTATACATTTCAATGCAAGTGTGGAAAGTGTGTTATTAAGTGTGTCCCGAGATGTCTTTTATGAGCCGTAGGCGAACTTTCCACACTTGCATTGAAATGTACTATTTCGCTCTTGTATCGTAATGTACTATTAAAGTACATATTACATATGGTGCTACTTTCCCGCACTAGTGCGGAAATAAGCACTTTCCGTACCTATATATGTACTGTAAAACGTTGTACATACACATGCAAATGGGTATAATTCGCAACTCGTATCGATTTATCTAAAATATTCCTACTTTCCGCACTTGTATCGTAAATTACTTTCGGTTGCAATACTTTCGTATAAGGAATCACTGATGTTAATAACAGAATTGTTAGATTTTGTCACATCCCTCACGTAGTTTTTATTGTAAAGAGCACTTTCCCGATGTGCCGGGGCTAGTGCTGATATATTCGGGCTATTGTTGCTCCCGGCGGTAGTCATTTGTTATTTCCATGCTCCCGTTATTTAAGTAATGCGCCCTAGATAAATATCCTGGACCCTTTTTGTCTGCAGTACGTGATCCTGTCGAGTTCTAATATGTTCAAACAAAAATATTGAAGCGCTCTTTCATATATTTCATTGTCTTGTTCTAAATGAATATAAATGATACAGTGAGAAATGTAAGGTTCAATTATTCCATGATTTTATTTAATTACCTTTTTTAATTACGTGAAAAAAATTTTTGTAGTATCTATTTTTTTTGTAATCAACAACTTTCAAAAATAAATATCACCAAAGAGGATATAATAGGATAGAGCGGTAATGTCATAGTAAATTTTGTAGCCACAGTAGGTTCACTGCCATCTATCGACACACGATTAAAACTAAAAATATAAATATCAAAAAATATATCCATATATGGATAAATATATTTTTTTATTTGCAATATATGCATGGATTATTTTTATATAATTTTGACCCATTTTCTTTCACTGATATGCGTGAAAATTGTTAAATAACAAACGAAACCGTCAACGCCCTCTATACGAGAGTAGGGAAAAGGTAATGGCGCCATCTGATCGAGAATCAAATTTTATTGATTTTCGAGGCACGTTTTTTCCTTAGACTATTACGGAGTTATATCTATCTTTAATATTACTAATCATGTCAAGTTTAAATATCAACAGGTTATATAATTACTTATAGATAGATAGATTTTTATTCGGTATTAATCATACATTATAAATCCTATGGTAGGTCACATACTAATAAAATAAAAATATTGAACTAGTAAATAAAACTACAAATTCTTACCTGTACTTACGTTTATCGTAAAAATTGGGTAATTTTCTCACGCATCCTACAATGTGGTATCCCGTATCCTATTTAAAAGGTTTTATTTAGCTAGTCATGCCAGTTAGCTAGTGGTCAAACCTTGGTAGTTAAATAAAATCCACGTCTTGGCGTTGTATTGGGCTAAATTTTGGTATCTACACTGTTCATGAATGTAACTTTGTAATATTATGATTACATCGAGCTGATCTGATATTCAAGACCGAAGGTGGGCATGAAAACTAATGATAAAACAACTAAAGCATTTGTGGGTGTGTTAAGTGTCGTGACAATTGATGATGTCGTGACCTAGACGATTATTGAAATAAAAGTATAGTTGGTGATAAAAGATTGTATAAAAAACCGACCAAGTGCGAGTTGGACTCGCGAAGGGTTCCGTACCATTATCTATTGTCCTTAGTATTTGTTGTTATAACGGCAACAGAAATACATCAACTGTGAAAATTTCAACTGTCTAGCTATTACGGTTCATGAGGGTACAGCCTAGTGACAGACAGACGGACAGTGGAGTCTTAGTAATAGGGTCCCGTTTTTACACGACTGCCAAAAAAAAGAGTGTAATGAGTTCAGAGTTCATGATTGTTTTGACATAAGTGGATAAAATTATGATTACTTACTCAGACATTTTTAAATAAAAAAAAAATGTAATTTTGAATTTATTTGATAATGTAATGTATATTATGTAATTAAATTGTATTTTTGAATTTATCAAATAATGTAAATTGTATGTACTGGCGATCATAATATAAATCTGCGTAGATTACTCTAGGATAATTTATATTGTAATTTTATATTATGAGAATAAATATCTAAATCTAAATCTAAATCTAAATCGTGCTTGTATGTACGAGTAAGAATGTGAGTGAAAATGAAATAACAAAAAAGTGACTGTAATGCAACTAATGTATAAAACAATATTTTAAATTTGAAAATGTAATTCGATCTAATAAGTTGTTTCGCAGATTTTTTTCTATTAATTACTAATAGATGTAAATAGTTACCACAAATACAATTAAGAACTAAAACACGTTATCATCGGCGAGATAATGTCGGCATTTACATTTATTTATTCCCTCCCACTTTATTTCCAATTATAAAAATACCCAACGGTCGCACAGCGGTATAACTTCATCGCAGACATTCTTTAACAATTCTAGAGGTTTGTAAATACAAACAAGGGCAAAAACAATAGGAGCTTTACTAGATAAAGATTAAAGGTTTGTAATCAGTTTTGTAATCTTATAACTGCAAAACTCATCATGTCAAGTAAAAGTTTTGGACCAGGCAACAAGGGTCGACTCAAAGTCGGCTAACTGACTCGCGGCAAGCCTGTGACTTCGTAGACACTGATCATAACCAAAATAGCTTAATGTTCACGGTTATATGGTCTAGTATCGTTTGGCATATTCATATAGGAGACGCAAATTGAGTTGTTCGATCAACGAGCCCTTAGTCATTGTCATGGCCCGTCCTAGAATAGACTAACTTAATCCTCCTCATGTCAACCAGCAATTGATATTGATATAACTTGTAACGTCTGAATCCGAAAGCGTTGTACATAAAAGTTTTAAGGCTAATCGACTGTGACAGACAGATAAACGGGTCCCGAGAGCTAAGATGGGTTACTAAAATGTAAACATGAATGTAATTTTGGTAGCTCCCTGCGCTTTTGTATATTTTGCTGTTTTGTTTGACATTATTTTTATTAATCATTTTTATATTAAACCCATACATGACGACTTCTTCAAGGCGACATATTCAGATGGTGGAGGCTTAAGCCGGCCCCCCACCACGACCGGTTTCCCGTGTAGCAACGGACTCCCCATATACCTATATGTATTATGTATTCTGTATTCTTTATTATCGCAACAACCCCGTAGTATATTTGCTTTTTCGTGTTTTTAAGTCCCCGGCAGGCTCGGTACTCCATATACACGTAGTTACACTCTCATTTTAAAACGACTAGCTTGATTGTTCTGAAACTTTGTACTTACAATAGGATAAGGTATATCTAAGTCTGAAATTAGCTTATATAGCTTCAGATACAAAAGTAAAAATAAATACAGCGAATTCAAGTTTTACATACAAAACTTGTGTTTGCTCTATTTTGTTTGTTTTATATACTAGAGCTATATAAACTAATTACAGACCTAGATAAACCTCATGCATGTCATTGCATGTGCAAAGTTTCATTACTATCCAACACGTAGTTTTAAAATGAGAACGACACTCCGTTTGTATGGGAAGGTTGAATTCGGCCGAGCTTGCCGGACTCTTGAAGCATCTTTTTCTTTAACTGCTAGAATAATATTTTGTTGATAATACATATATTTAGCATGTGTATTTTTACATTCATTCACCGTATTTACCAATTAAGAATATCCCTTCCAAATTATATGCCCATACTTTTCACTGCTTTCATCTAAACAAATATAACTGTAACTGTGAACCTATACAACAAGTAGAATGTATTACTTACCTTGGAATCAAAGTAGACGAGCACCTCTCCTGGTCATATCATGTTAATTTTATTTATGAAAAACTTAGTTTTATTAGGTAAATTCTTTCACTTAAAATTTAAAGTTCCTATTAGCACACTTAGATGTTTATACATGTCACTTGTAGATTCAATACTGAGCTATGCTCTTGACAGCTATGGACTCACAACTAAGACCAATATCGATAAATTAGAAAATATGCAGATCAGATTTTTAAAGTTACTTGTTAACCATAAAACGAAACTCAAATGTAAAGGTAACTATTAACTACAGACTTCTATTCAAAATTTGCAATATCTTACCTGTCAGTTTAAAACATAAATACCTACTTGCGATCAATAACCATGACCGGCAGAAGCTTAACTCAGAGGATGCATTAACACCAGTTAATCACACTTACATCACAAAGGCTGTGACTTCAGGCAAACTATGCGTTCCTAGAATTAATAACTACTACGGGGATAGAACCCTTAGGAAAAGAATTTCATATTTGCTTAATAGTTTGCCCGAAGCCATAAGATGTGAAAATAAGAAGTCCAAATTTAAATCTATGTTAAAAATACACTACCTCAATATTTTGTAGTAATTGCACTACTATAAAATTAAGTTAAGTACATATGTATCTAGAGACTGATGACCCCACAGTCAAACTCATTATTGAGTTTCGCGGGGCTATGATTATTGTATGAATACTCTGTATTTTATTAAATAAATAAATAATAAAATAATAGCACGAGGTGGTAGGGGAAACGAATGCCTTGCGAATATTGCCGAGACTGAATTACGTAGGGTAATTTTTGAGTTTTGATTTTCTCTTATAGTTATTCTAGTCAGTTGGTATAAAATCAGCTCAATAAACCAAAGGCAAATAATCATCAGTCGATAGACGCTTCTGCTAGACACAGTGACCCCGTGACCCGTAACTGTAAATCTCAACAACAATCGGCCATAGGGTTCCCCATCCAACTGTTTGCCGTGACAAGATTTTCGGTTCATCTCCAAAGATCCAAGGAAAAGTTTAACAAATGACAAAAAACCGGACCAGTGCGAGTCTGACTCGCCCACCGAGGGTTCCGTACTTTTTAGTATTTGTTGTTATAGCGGCATCGGAAATACATCATCTGTGAAAATTTCAACTGTCTAGCTATCACGGTTGATGAGATATAGCCTGGTGACAGACACACGGACACACGGACAGAGGAGTCTTAGTAATGGGGTCCCGTATTTATCCTTTGGGTATGGAACCCTAAAAAAGATAAAATTATGCTTAAAATGTTATTGACCTAATGAATTGTACTAGAATCTTCAATGCTACATTTTGCAAAATCGGTTTGTCTAAGCGTAAGTTTCTGTGCTAAAATTGATTAGTAAAATGATATTAACGTATTAATTCCAAGCATAACCGGCATGCCTACAGATCTTGCCTAACAAAGAAAATAAAAATGGACACCCAGCGGTAATACTAGGGGCATTAAGGATCACATAGGTTTTTAATGGCGCTTTACTCTTTCCCACGTAATTGGGTAGTTGTACAGATACAAGTACGAGGAATTAATTGGGTATTAGGAACAAGGCAACAACCCCGTGAACAAGCGAACGGATCAATTAGGTCTTTCTTACACGTTTTTTGTTTCTCTAGCTAATAAATAAAGCTCGCATTTTTAATGTAATTTGTTTTTCAGATATTTAATCTAAGTAATTGATAATTACTTAGTTCTTTCTAATCTAAACAATGTGTCATCTAACTTAACGTGTTAATAATTATACACCGTAGGCCTAGTAAAACTGACAGATTTTAAAGGTGTATTCTTGACCGCATTTAGAGACTAAAATGTCATACAGTTTTCTAAAATCTATTTTGGTTTAGGGATAATGACAATTTTTGAGAAAATTTGTTTCTGTAATAACTTAGTGTAAAATTAGCCCGTTTAGCTGTGACGCTGCCTCTACGTACCGGGCAATAAAACATCACCTTTGAGTGTTTTTGTATGAGCTTGTATAGCGTAAACAATATAGATTAATTTGCAGATTGCATATTTTACTTTTAATACTGCAATGAAATACAGTGAATTACAATACGATACTCAGCATATCACTAAAAAACCTCTAGTAAAAAAATTAAGTACTTAGACAATACATTAAAAAAAAACCTCTATGGAAAAACCATTACATGAGACCAATTTTTCTCATCGCCCGTACAAACAAAGGAATACTTACTACTAGACTACCTAAAGCAGTGAGGTGAAGTCACTCACAAATAATAATAAAAAGTTGTACCGTGAAAACATGGAGGTGATATATTATATTATTGGCCGGTACTGTATGTGACTTGGTTTAGACACACCTACTGCCAGACATTAAAGTTTTTAAAGGAAACTCGCAATTTTTATCTGTAAAAAAAAAAAAAAACATTGAATGTAATGTTTTGTTTTCACCAAGATGTAAAATGATGCGTGTCTTGTGCAGAAAACCCAAAAAAACTCATATAACATTTTTTTGCTCCTTATAATTTATAACCTCTGGAATGAGTGGTTAAAATCTGCCGGGTTACTTCAGCCCACGGTGTATAGGTACTTGATGTAATATTAAAACTTAATGAAAGGTATATTTGACACACAATCTTGCACACGGTCTTGTAATTATTATACAAATATATACCTATAACTTACTTAAATATTTATAATTTCACTTAGATACTGTAAGTAAATAATTCAATTCACCAATTACCGAAATTACCTCATTAATTTAATTGGAATAAGCATTCTGTTTAATTAATGTTACAGTGTTAGGCTACAGCAATATTAGTTTACCTGCTCCTGTCAAACTGGGCGGGGTGTCAGACAAATATTTGTTTTTACTGAAAAGGGGACGGATTTGCGTAACTCGATAGAAAAGAGAGTGCGAGTTAACGAAGTTACGTTGATGATAATTAAGCTATAGCCTCCTGTAGCCGTTGAAAGGGATAACAGTTACGTATTCAGTAACTATCGTTTTGTTTTATTTCAGCTTGTGATAATATTATAGTATAAATATCCTTGTTTTATATGTCATGCGGAATTGGGCATACATTTGCAACGGTTGTAATTGTTATAAATTAAATAGATTTAAGATAAATTTTAGTTTTTGTGGCGCTTGACAAAACAGCGCGGTATCTTATTTCTAGTACTTTCCTTTCAATAATGGCGTCTCCTTACGGGCTCAATTTGAAAGTCAAAAATTAATTAATTAACCTTTGATTTTTTATATTCATGTATTCCATTCCATTACATAAATGTCTGAATTCATGTATCAGTTGACACTAGCAGAATAAGACAACAAATTTATAAAGAGAATCCGAACAATTATTTTCTGCAAACACATCAACTTATTGATCGATTCACTGTAGACCGTAGACGCTGTAATTTTTGTGTGTATCGCGGCGCCACTATACGCGTAACTTTAAACGGATGTCGGCTGCAGGCGGCAGGTCAACCGAAAAATAAACATTATTTTTACATTTCCTCTTTGTTACGTTCACACATGTGGACGTTTTTAACAAAGGCGAACCCCACAAAGAAGACCACGTGACGACAACTCGTTATATTTTTAATCCCCTCTGATATAAATCTGATTGTAAAACGCTTACTTACTTTTTGTAAAACGTAATTCCTTTTTTCGTTGTTTTGGTACTAGAACCTTATTTCTTAGGGAGCAAGGTTGGTTTTGCAGTCATAATTAAAGTGAGATATGGGCTTAAAAAAGTGGAAAAAATGCAGCACACACGGATCACGGGCGCAAATATTTCAGTAAACTCTTTTCGAGTATCTGGCACTGCGGGGTTGCGAACTGCATCGCAACCATAATTGTGTTTTTTTTGTTTTAGTATATATTTTATAATAATATGTATGCTAGTTTTAAGGTAATTTATTTTTGGGCCAATAGTTGCCTGAAAATAAAGATTTTCATTTCATTTCAGTGAATACTCAATATACCGTATTTACCTATGCTTTGATTCAATTTATAGATGGGATTTGGTATGGTTATGTTATAACAAGGGGTAGTTAGTTAGGTCCGAATTTTTTTAAGTAAACAACTCTAATGTTTTTCATATATCGGCTCCCGATATTATATGTGTGCAAAAACATATAAAAAAGATTTAAAAGTGCCACAAAAATTATTGATTTTTTTCCTTAGAAACAGTGGGTTCATTTTATCTTATGAAATTAACTCGTAAAGTTTTACTTATAAAGTAAAAATTGACAATAGCTCTTGCAGTCATCTTAAAGCGAATTACCTATGTATTAGTTCGTCGTAGCATTTAAACACAGTAAAAAACAAAAATAATAATAGAGAAAATACCTACTACCTACACTCTAGCGTGTACATTTAATCAGTTGCTTTTAAAGTAATAAGTATACTGAACATGAAGAAAAGATCCCTGACTCATGATAAACAGAACCTTCTTATTCTCCATCCAATATCCTTATCGGTTTCCATTTCTATCCCATTGCCTTCGTTATCTGTTCGATGGGTGCATCTCACAATGGCTCCAACCTGAGGGGCGATCCGCAAATTGTGCATGCCATTCAATGACGTCGAAGCATCTCAATACCTACTGTTTGAAAGAGTGTTGTATAGACGTATGCATTTCATATATTCTTACTCCGTTTTAACGTTTGGAGTGTGCCTTTCGCCGCAGACGGCGCAATGGCATGCAATTCTCATTGGAAAATGGGCGTGAGTAATAAGAAGCTTTGGACACGAAATAATAAAAACAAATTGTTTGTGTCTGTGTATCGATTTCGTTGAAGCGTTTTCACATAGTCCGATCCGATATCGGATGTCAGAAGGAAGTAAAATGTAAGAAATATGTGTTTCTCTGTAATTATTTATGCATTTAATAAATCATTATTACTAGAAAACGATAAATAACGCAAAAAAGGCGGATTTAATGCCAATGGCACTCTCCTGCAGCTGTTTTTGTCATAGGCGCCTTCCGACATCCGATATCGGAAAGGCGCTTCCGATAAATTTAGCCATGTAGGAGCCCCCCGTCAGCTGTGGACCAATAATATTTGTTTGTGTGCGTATGTGTAGACATATGCTTGTTGTAGTATGCATGACCGCTAAAGACGGCCATCGGCCTGACTACGCGGATGTAGGATCCACCATCCGATATCGGATCGGACAATGTGAAAACGCTCTTACTTGGTTGTATGTATGTGAAGTAAGTATTTTTTTACCCTAGTTACTGAAGGTTAGTATATAAAGAGAGTATAAATACTATTCTCGTACAGGTACGGTACATATATGCAGGTACTTATACACAAAACTAGTGACCTGTAGGAACTAATGCCCGGGGATCGTATTACTACTCGTATTATACAAACTGTAAATTTGGATGAATATTCATTACTCAACCCTCTGGGCATCACGTAACAGTGGCCATTTATTATCGAATACCCTAAACTAACCGGTTTTAATATATTGGCTATAAATTTAGGGGTCAAACCACGTCCGCGATCGTTAATAAATCGATAAAACGGATTGTTATTGGTTATACAATTTAGGGTGTAACAATATTTTGTAAATTTTGTAATTGTTAAACCTTATATACTCCAAACACGCAATTGTAAAGCCATCTACGTGATTTCGGCAACCGAAGTAAAGTAAATTTAGTGTATTATAAAATTTACTGGGTAATCTAATTTATTAGACACGAAATATTGTTAAACATCAATATTTTACATACTAACCCGTGGCGGAGCGTTATACATGGGTTTTAAGCAAGCCGGAGTTAATTAGGCTTGTTTTTTTCTGTAAAACAGGTGGGGTAGGAATCCTACCCCACCTGTTTCGCAGAAAAAGCTCAAAGAACTCAATTTTAGCATCCTACCGTAGGATGCTCAAATTGAATTCTACATATAGACGACCAGACTCTGGTGAATGGTGATCGTAAGAAAATATTACATAAATTCCTCGTAAGCATTGTTAGTGTTCATTAAGGAGCGTACATATTAAAGAGAAAGTGGGGCGCTTTGTATGAAATATTATATACTCATTACAGTCATTTGTCTTAAGGTGTAGTGGGTTCAGCCAGCGGAGTATTTGAAAACTCATAGCGCTTTATTAGATGATAAAACGGTTGCCAAAAATATGGATAGCAAACTCGAGGCCTTCCTCTAGTAACTTAATCGATTTGAAACCTGATTAAACAAATTTTGCTTGACAGAAAAAAATTACCAACATTTTAATTAAGTTTAAAACGCGCTATAAATGTTTTTTTTTTCTCACAAAAACTATTAACATGAAAACTGCTTCTAAAAATGCGTACTTAATGTTATTTTTGATCGAACTCATCGATTACTTTTTTGTTAAAAATGACTAAAAATAATAATCCGATAACACCCGGGCACGCACGGCCGTCCGCTCAGTACTCAGCGTGCTGCATTTGGAGAAGGACCTGAACTCACTGCACCTTAAATGTAAGTAGTGCAGTTTGTCGCTATATCCAGGCGCTATTAAATTTGAGTGCGAATGTTGGATCGGCAGGCAACACCAGCGCACGCTCTATCAGTTTCCACTACATCAACCCCGCTCTCTGCAGGCGCTTTGTTTCTGACGGAGACCGCGGTTACACCGACAGAGAAACAAAAGTGGAGTCGTTTCCGAAATTTAGAATGTAATATGGAAAGTTAAACATTGGACAAAACACAGCTAGGACATGAAAGCTTAGTTTTTGTGACTCGCTTTTAGCATGACTGTGACGTGACGCCACCCTGGTATTGCGTATGGGACATAATAGTTATCTGACAATTGACAGCAAAAATAATACGAAGATATCTTCCCATTAACATGTCATTTTTCCAATTCGTGCCTCATATGTTGAATTGGATTGTTATATTATATTATTTAGAGATTATAAGAACTATACGGTGTGACATACGGACTGCTCTAACTTTAGTTTAGTTGCGGAAACGTTGTTATGAGGATCACAATTAAAGTCGAGGGACCCAGTCCCACAATGTGATAATGGGTATGAAATTACCCGTCATGGGCTTCCGTATTTGTGTCGCTGAGATTTAAGGTTCTATTAAGGTAATTTCACTGACAATGACGTATGCGATTTATTTATACAAAATATATTCTGTTTGTATTCGCCTTTTGACCTTTTTCTTGGACGTGCTTAGAGAGTTTTTTCGTTGTGATATTTACTTTTTTAGAGTAATATTGGCCCAATACATAAGCCATGTTTATATTTAGGAATAAATTTGATTTAGACTTTGCATTATGATGATAATATATCCTTAATATTGTCTTCGGTTACCGCGATAGTTACTCATGAAATAAAACTATGAAAACGGATTATATCGCGTATATTGAATTTATAATCCGTTTAATCCGTTTTCATAAGTTTATTTGATAAAATATCCTTATTTAATTATTTATCACAATTTTAGTAACATTAATTCACCAAATTAATAAGCAGGAATTATATACCTACGCATTACGCAATTGAATATCCCGACAGTACACATAAGACTTTTAAATTAATGTGGTTGCAATCTGGAACGTTGCGAGGGTTTCAAGACATGAGGGTTGAACAAACTTTACTACCGAGTGAAACAGGAAAATACTAACTGTAATATCCAATCAAATCCAAATTAACATTTTTAAATATTTATCATTCAAAGTTGTCGTTTAGAAACCAATTCTAAGGACTCAAAATTTGCATGAAATCACTTTGCCACTCTTGAGGCTAAAATGCAACTTTCTAATCTGTTTTTGTAAAAAAAAATACCATAGCCCACGAAAGTACTGACACTTCATAAACTATGTTAAATACATAAGGTGAGTTTTATGATTGAAGTAAATTCTTTATTATAGGTGTTACAAATACGGCGTAAGTTAACTATTCTAACATTGGGTATTTGTAACCTATTTAGAATAGAATAGAATAGAATAGAAATCATTTATTCAGACAAGACATCAATACAACACATATATAGCAAATACAAGACAAAGATAAACGAAACAGTAGAAATAGAGATGTGAAGCCGAAATGATTTCATGTTACTTTAAGGTTCTACTAGTAATACTGTTTAGGTGTAGCGTTAGTATTGTTTAAACCTACTTTACTTTTGACATTGCTTTAAGTTTGACTAAATGTGATTATTTAATAACATAGACTGAGTTATATTTCACACCTTCTACCCCACGTGTTTTCAAATTTAATATTTCAGTTTCTGAAAAGCTTCACGTGACTAAAGCCAATCAAAAGCGACCCAAATGTCTGCCTCAATTCGATTAAGTATACCGGTTTACCGCAACCATTTATTTTACACTCAAACGAGTAGGGAAATATACACGGTAAAGTAATAACTGTGAACTCTTACTAAACTCGTTTTTATTTTGTTTCCATTCATTGTAATAAAAATAGCAAGGATAATGGTTTTCACAAGCGTTTTGAGATTAAAGCCATATCAAGTAAGAGAGAATATAACTTTGACTCAAACAATATTTTCTTTTTTCTTTCTTTTTTTCGACGGAATATTTTTGTTGACGGTATACTTAGTTTAAATAAGATTTCATGGTCGTACCAATTTTAACAGTATCGCCAACAGTTTGCACTTAGACCCTGTCCTAGTATTTAGGATACCTATGTCTTATCTTGCAAAGAAAATGTTTTGTTTCGTTATAAAGCGAATATGTTTTAACCAACATTATATATCCCAAGATTATTACTTCAGAGAAAAGCGCTTTAAGTGTTTTATAGCTATTAGAACCTATTTGGGAAAAACAAGACAAAATTTGTTAAAGAAAATTCAAAAGATGTGACATCGACTTCCTGATATCCTCTTTTCGGATCACAAATTAAATATCGTTAAATTTATTTACATATGCCTTGAATGTTGATGTTATTTTCCACGACAGCCTTGTTTAATTATGTCCAGAATATATTAGTGGCAAAAATAGGATAATGATATTTCTTTTCCGGAAAATGACTCACAAATTTTCCTTGTAATGAAGACCGCCTCTGGCTCTACATGCATCTTTTTAAAAGTAATTAGAATGAAAAAGACAGTTTGCGTTTTTCTGCTCTTGAGCGCCATTAATGGTTATAAAAAGGAAGCACACTGCTTTAAATCTGTGCCGAGTATTATGGAGGAGCAATTTAATCGATTCAGTATACAGTATGTAACCATACGATACCACACAATTGTTAGATCATAAATAAGATTGTTACCTGATTTATTGAAATCCAGTAACTTTCGCCGTCAGTAAACAAAAAAGACAATTTCATTATTTTGTATAACCTCCTCTATATTATTATACATATCTGTATTATTTGTTTACCATGTTATCATTATCAATGACAAGAACATACAAACAGAAATGTCATAATGTCATTTGAAATGTAAAGGGTTTTGTCGAATACGATTGATTTTATTAAATATCTTCATGAGTTCTTGACTTTTTTTTTAAAACAAATAGCTTAAGGGGTAAGCGGGGCAACTCAAATTATATATTTTTGTACTTTGTAGATGACAAATTTCCTAAGGTATACAAAGTATATCTGTTTTTGTTTTTATGGCCAGTAAAAGAGATGTATGGATTTTAACAAAAAAAATGGGATTTGTTCAATTCTGCCCCACCTGCAGGGCACTTTGATACATTACATTGAAACATCATTTTGGGGTGCTTTGGCACGTGAATCAAAGTGCACCGTAAGTGTTTCAAACTGGCCCGCAAAGCATACGTTACAGATCAATTCACTTAGCTGACCAGTAGTAAATTTTTTAACATTAAAAAAAGTCTATTAAGTGTGGTGCTATTAGTACATACTACAGTTATTAAGTACACCTGGTACTAAAACTTCAAAAAATAAACTTTTAATGAAATCAGTGTCTGTGTTTAATAAAAAGCTACTTGGGTTGTTTTAAATTTTCTTTGTCAGTTTTCTTTCGCTTAGTACTTGCGGTGTACCTACACTAAACAATAAAAAAAATCCCAACAAAAAATCTTTGATATGATCAAAACGGCCCCAATCTTTATTGTCAGTGTTTAAGTTTAAGGTTTGACGAAAGAAAGTAATTTATGGGCATAACTAAACCTCTTTCTTTACAAGCACACAAAAAAGGTTATTATTACCTAAGTAGGTAATAATAATAATAACCTTGTAATCATGCAAAGTAAGTACTTTGCATGATTACAATGACAAATTCTAAACGTCATAGATGTTTATTTTTATCCCGGAATATTGAAGTAAAATGTATTATTTACAAATCAGTACGCACGTAGAATTAAACGCGGTTATTTATGCTTCAAATTAAAATGGATGAATACAGAAATTAACACCACCATAATTGAAATGTGATAATCTGTGCGTTGTTGTGATTTGTTTAATTATATTCGTCACGATAAGAAAATGACGTTTGAACATTCACCTTCACAGGGTGTTACAAAATAATTTTAACCGACTGGAAATAGCAAGTACTTACCTAAAATTTTAGTAATTAAAATTTTAAAAACTGCTGCAAAGGTAATACAAACCATGCCATTACGCTATGTTCTATTAAGACGTTAGCCAGTTTAAAGCTTTGTTTTACGATCAGATACAGCCTGTGTATATAGATATTAATTTAAAACTGTATAAAAATTTAGGTACCTATTACTTTTATTAATCTAATGCGGGTACTTAATACACAAATACACAAATAGTTGTGCTAGCTACCTAACTCCCAAGACTAATTATACTAAACTAGCTGTTGCCCGCGACTTCGTACGCGTGGATTTGTATGTTATATATGTTAAATAAGCATAGAACATTATGCAGCAAAAGAAATCAGTAGGGACGGTTAATCATTTGTTTATAATTATCAAAGATAGATATAACTCTGTAATAGATGGATACAGTCTAAGGAAAAAACGTGCCTCGAAAATCACGAAAATTTGATTGTCGATCAGAGGGCGCCACTAGTTTTGGCCTACACTCGTATAGAGGGCGTTGACGGTTTCGTTTGTTATTTATAATTTTAACGCATATCAGTGAAAGAACATGGGTCAAAATCATAAAAATAATTAATGCAAATAAAAAAAATCATTTATCCATATTTAAATACATTTTATCGTATTTTTATAAATATTTATTTTTAGTTTTAAAGTGTGTCGACAGATGGCAGTGAATTTACTGGGGTTACAAAATTTACTATGACAGTACCGCTCTAGTATAAGTTACTCTATGTAATTATACAGCGAATGAAATTTGTCTTTCACAAAGTACGAAGTTTCAAGTCCCTAACTGAAAAAAAAATCTCGATATAATCCCTCTCAACACTTAGATTTTTAAGTCCACTATTTAAAAAAAAAGTTCGCTCCCGATGCAAACTTTATTAATACAAACTTTTCAAACACGGTGCAATCAGTTTTCGTCTATTTTAATATAATGCCCTTTTACCAAGTTTCATGTTCCTAGCTAAAACGAAAACTTGTACTACATATAAACTTACATCCCCTTTTTAACACCCTTAGGGGTAGAATTATTAAGAACGTTGAAATAACTTTTTTTTTAATATTATACAATGCCTTTCTAAGAAGTTTCAATAAGCATTTGTAATGGATTCAAATTTTCAACCCGTTTTTAACCCTTTTAGGGGATGAATATTTAAAAACGCATAAATTAATTTTCTTGTATTTTAATAATATGCCTTACCTCCATACAAACTTTCAACCTCTTTTTTACCACTTTGGGGGATGAATTTTCAAAAATGCTGAAATACGTTTTCTTCCCTTTTAATTAAATACCTTTCTACGAAGTTTCAAGTACCTAGCTTAAGATAAAATTAGGACCCCTACAAATTTTCTACCCCTTTTTAACCACTTTACGGGATGAATTTTTAAAAACGCTGAAATACTTTTCTTGCATTCTAATAATATGCCTTTATACAAAGATTCAAGTCCCTCACTCAAAAAAATGTTTGATCTCCATACAAACTTTCAGCCCCCTTTTCATCACCTTGGGGGATGAGTTTTCAACAACGCTAAAATCAGTTTTCTACTCTTTTAATGATATACCTCTTTACGAAGTTTCTAATTCCAAGCTTAAAATAAAATTTTAACCCTATACAAACTATCAAACCCTTTTCAACCCCTTTAAGGGGTGAATTTTTAAAATCGCGTCTTAGTCATATAGCTAGTTTTAATTTGTTGACTGAATTTATCCTCTCTAACGTGTGTCTAGTCGGTAGTGATTTATGTAACAAACAGAAAAAAGTGTAAATTAGTATGAAATAATATTTAATTACAGTATAAATAACTTTGAGAAAAAGTCACGCAAAAAGGCTTCCTTTCCGGCATCAAACAGGTTGAAGTAAATTCATAATTTCCCTCTAAGAGTTTTCCCGGTCCTTTCTTTTTTAAATTAACTCCAATTAGTAAAAAACACGTGGCTTATTATCTTAAGATTAACACTAATTAAGATCCGGACCGCAAAGCTTTGAACACATTACTAGAAACTTAATTAGAGCTCACAGCGTTTGCTCTCAATCTTTTAAAAATGTACTCCTAATTTCATACTTATATAGAATATATTCGCCACCAGTGAAATTATGTTTGCCGTTTTAGCGATGGTGTTACAAGCAAATTTTGATACTAATTATTTAAGGGTCAATTTTCAGCAAATGTGCATTTTTACTACTGTCCCAATGCTAATATTCCAAGTACATTGAACGAAACAGTATTGTTATGGATATATTTTCATTGTATATGTTATAAACTAATTAAAAAAATGTACTTTTGCTCTTATAAAATCGATTTTTAAACACTAAAAACGGCGAAAACTACCGCTGTAAGGCTCGGCAAATAAATTCATTGGACGTAGGTAACGTATCACCAAATACTTAATACCTGTATAAAGATAATTATTTAGGGAATTGATTTAATTATTTACAAAAACATATTACATACCTATAAAAAAGAAGACATACAGACATAAAAAAACATTGGACGCTAAAATAGGACCCTAAATCAAAGATGTACTTTGATTGATATAGCTACAATTTCGAAATCGTTTTTTTAACAAGCTACCTGATTTATCATTTATCTAACCAAATATCCAAGTTCTGCTACCTACACAAAAGACCCTTCTTGCTCGTATTTTCACCAAAAGTTTAATAGCGTTTAAATAATTGACTTGTACCTTGTACATTAAACTCGTCAGCAGTCACTGGAATAATCTGATTAGGAGTGTAATTTCCTCTCGCGCAGACGATTCGTTCGTCATTTTACCGACGTAACAGCGTTGCCACAAACAAAATATTTTTTACATCACCAATTCGAAAAAGGGCTCTTTACTTCCCTGCTAGGAGGGATCAAAGTAACACTTTTCTGTTCTAGGACACGATTCCATTCTTCGCATATTTTTTTTTTAGTAAATAATATTTTTAAACATCATAATTACCTCATAGGTGATGTGAGTAGCAGTATGTGTCATGTGACACATACTGGTAGCAAAATTATTTCCATCTTGGGCGTAGCACACTTGAATCCCTCACTACGCTCAGGATTCTACTTTAGAATACCTCGCTACTCTCGGGATTCTATTATAGAATCCTTCGCTTCGTTTAGGATTAAATGTACGCCCTCGCTGTAAATATGTCATTTTTCTCCCTTGTCACACAATCTGCTCTACAGCAAAGCAAGAGAATAAAAAAAAGAAGTATTAAGTCTCTGCGATGTTGGCTTCGGCCCCATGCACGCCTCCCAAAAGTCCGGGACCTCATGGTCCCGAGATATGGTAAGATATACAAATTAATAAATATCTGAAACCAGAATGGATTTAATATTTAAGTACCTCCATAATTAGGTACGAGTGTGTCCTCAAGTATATTAAACACTCAAAAGTGTTTGTTACTTGAGGCCATTTTTATATGATTTCCTGCAATTCAATACAAATTCTAAGTAATTCGCTTTTGTCACCTCCGTGGCGAAGTCGGCCCATTCAATTAGATATATGTGGTCACGTAGCAGCCGGGCTAATGATGCCATTCCGTGACTATTTGGTCTCACTCGCCCTTTCACTGTTTGAAGGTGTTAAATGGAATTTTCGTGTTTCGGCACCTTGCGATGTTATCTAGATACATTGTATTCAGACTTTTAACAGCGCCTGAAATTAACTTGAGAGCTTTTGCTATTCATATAAACTAGGCGCCAGAATTAATAAACATTTGATATCATAATATGGTGTTATATCACATGAAAATTTACTAAACGTAAAAAAAATGTATTCAATCTTTTTCACCTAAATAGTAAATAATATGTAAAATGTATTTATAAGTAAATGGACTTAAAAGGAAATTTTTGACGGGACTAGTTTGTGATTAATAAGTTTTTATATACTAAGTGTATACAGTTTAGGTTTAATAGGTTAGTTTTAATTTTATAATATTGTAATTTTATTTATTATAATTATTTTCAGTTCATTTATAAGTACGATGTAAGAATTATTTTTTTGCGGTTTTAAAAAAATAGAGTAAAAAACATCGCATTTTTATTTACTTGTGTTTATTTATAAAAAGTAATGTGATTAAACTTGCCAATTTACATAGGCTATGGAGACTGCTTAACATCAGGCGGGCCGTATGCTTGTTTGCCACCGACGTAGTATAAAAAAAAATTAACTAGTTAAAATTATTAAATAATTTTGACGTCACTATCGGTCAGCCTTCACCTGAAGTAAAATAGTACATTGTGCAACATGGGGCGTAAGTTAAATATTGCAAAGGAGAGTATAGCTAAATTTATAGACTCGAGTTTGCAATATTATTACGCCCCGAGTTACACACAAAGTTTTTCATCACACTTGCGATACAAAAATGAAGTGTAAAGACAAAAAACTGTTAATTATAATACTAGAAACTTCATAACTCCCTAGGGAAAAAGCTTTTTCTATAGTTCCCGCTAAGCCTGCGTGCAATTCCACATTTACTGAGCTAGTGTGATGAAAAATATATTATCAGGTGCGTGCGATAATGGGACTGCAACAAACAATCGAGTAGGGTAAGACCTCCAGTGAATAAACACTTAAGCAATTATCCAAGTTTGAAAAATCATTTCTCAGCATTCATTAATAATTTGAATAATTAATTGTAATTTAATCAATCCTCATTTAATAATTAAGAAAGTAATTTCTGCGATTTTTTATTGCTTTTATAGTTTTTGAGTTATTACATTATTTATCAAAAAGTACCCAAAAACCTAATGAATAAAAATGAAAATTAGTGAATGAACACCGCAAAATCCAGTGAACGAACATAATTTCGATCTTTTTAATCAGCATTAAAAAGACATTTTTAACACAAAACCCGTTTCCAGCTCTATTCTAGTAGGTATAGCGAAAGCGTATCGTAGCGTAGCGTCATATCTTTTTATCCCCTCTATTTGATATTAAATATATAAGAATCTAATAAAATCATGATTATTCACCAATAACACAAAATCTGTTACATATTAATAAGAAAAAGAGAATCAATATTTAAAACAAGAAAAAAACGTGCATATTTTGATGAAAAAAGGTCAGGCTCAGCAAATAATGCTTAAAATAATAGACTTTTCATTCCGCTGTTCGTGGTTACATTGTTCATACATAGAATTAGTAGAAACCCAATGAATGAACAAGCCAAATTTTGTACTTTTCATACATAGGCATGAAAAATCTAGTAAATAGACTATGAAAAATCTAGAAATTTGGTTTGTTCCAATACTGGCTGAATGAATCAGAATCGTTTTCTATGCAGAATCACAAAAAACAAACTTAATACCATTTCGTTTACATATAAATTTAGAAAAAAAATGAAATCTAGACGACACCAGTGAATGAACACACCGTTCATTTACTGGATTCAGAACATTTGATAAGCCAGTAAGGGAACTCTAAAAAATAAAGACTTAATCGCATAATACGCCGACAAAGTGTGCAATTATAGAAGGTTTAACTCTGAATTTATCCAAATAACTAAACTTTGTACAGGTAAACATTAAATAAGCACTTCATATGTTGCTCCAAACGTACACTGTTCTTATCTGGGATCAAATTTTTCGATACAAAACTTCAAAACCAGAAACACGTAAACTTCAAACGCCGGTCACATTCAAACTGGTTGAAAATAAATTTATCACGGGTTACCATTGCATAGGAAATAAAGTTGTTTATAAGAAAAAAAATACGACAAGTGGTAGAAATTGCTATATTTCTTATTTTAAACGAAAAACGTGAATTTGTTCATTCACTGGGGGGTGTTCATTCACTGGAGGGTTTACCCTACTATTAATATTTGCTTTGGTACATATAATATTAAACAAACTTTAGATATATATGCCAAGTGTAACATAGTGCAAAGAACTTGAATTAAAGTCATGCATTGGTTAAATGAGACAACAAATGACATTTGAAGCTGGACAGTGAAATCTTTCATTATTCTGACATATATTCATTAACCCTTCGCTTAATTCCGACTGCCACGTTAGTATTAGCCTAAGCTGATTAAAGGCGTATAATAGGACTGCGAATCCATCCAGGCAGCTCTCTGAATCACTAAATTACAAATTTACTTAATCTGTCTGGATTCTATTAAGCCCTGCATGCTGGATTTTCATTCATTCTTTTAACTTTTTTCTTGTTTTAATGTAAATGGAAACGTTTCGTTTGTTCCAAGCTTCCAAGTATAGGTATTTTCAGCGAAATAATATTTTTATCAATTTGTTCCTACTCATCGAGCTTTTTTTCAATTAGTTCGCTCGGTGCTTAAAGAGTTTAATGTTTTACTAATAGGTAGTTCGTTTAAGTTATGTTAACGTTATGCCAAGTTTTATGAATACTCTATAGACAAGAGATGCAATATTTACATACTTTGCGTTTTGTCGAATCTATCTAATCTCTATTGTTGAAAAACGTGACATACCATCATAGAAATATTGGTTGTGTTAGCCCATACTTCTACGTATTTCCAAATCATACCGGATTTATGGTTGTCAATAAAGGCATTGTCATTGGATACAAAATCTATTATAACTAATCACATATATTTAATACCAAACTTAGATTTAGATTCAAATTAATTTATTTCTCAATAAGTATTACATGTTTCTTATTACACTTATTTGACCAATAATATAAGCACGTTTAAGATGTCAGTCGAATCTCCAACACAGTCATGTGACATAAGAACGTGTTTCAAAATTACTGTTTTAAAATAGTCGAATCTCCAACACAGTCATGTGACATAAGAACGTGTTTCAAAATTACTGTTTTAAAATGACAGCTGTAGCAATTGCAGAAGTATCATCTATAAACATAATTAAGGTCCTCTTGCAAAACCTCCCCTTAGCGGCTGCATTAGGGTAATTGTATTGAAATGGGCGCTTCGGTGGCAGCAATAAAATCAGTTTAATTTGTTTAAGTGTTCCACAACTCATAATTTCACGGGTGTTTAGGAAGAGATAAAATTAAAGAAATTCGACATGGTGCATTCAATTCTAGTACATTCATTGAAATGCTGGTAATGCATCAATCTTACAATAAGTTTTTTCTACATCGATGACCGACGACACTTGATGGAAAAAATTGCAAAGGTGGGCTACATGTGTGTGGTACCTATAGTACTTACTTATTCATTTTATTTGAGCCAGGCGCAAATTTCGTCAGTCATCGCCTCCCGGGCGAAAACTCGTACAGCGGTTAACGGCCATGTATGATGAACCCTCGTGAACGTCAGCTGCCGCTCCGTTGGTGGGTTGAGGAATGGCAGCCACCAAAACGCATAACACGGTTAATTACTATACTTGTATTTCTACGACTAAAAGTTATGTTTGTCATGCGCACTAATAAACTGTGATTGTCAGTCTTCAATAATATTCGTTCCATAAAATATTTCATTTTCTACCTGCACTCGTACATATTCAATGCCTGCCTAAAATAAATAAAACCTATAAAAGTATGTAGAAATAAAAATTGGCATAAACCTAAATAGGACATGGATGGGAAAGGCAGACGAGGCAATCCCTTTAGTGGTATTGCTACAAAAGCGAAATCGAATAGTCAGGAGAATTATTTCAGAAACGAGTTAAGTTGCGGTGGATATGTTGTTGCTGGTTCTATATAATTATTTTAAACGTGATAATGGAATTTAGAAAATTACTTCTAAATAATGAAGTAAAACGTGACTTCATACACCAGTATTCGACAAATACTGCGTACCTATATAAACATTGAAAGTTTGTGAATTTTATTAAACAATTGTTGGTTACAATTTCACACGAAAACTGGCTAAACGGATTTAGATAAAATTTTATTTCATATTTTGTTTTTGAAGCTATAATTCAAAAATTACAGGGGGGATAAAATAGTTTAACTTATACAGACGTAGTTCATAGCAGTTTCTATTTCTTATGTACTTACTTAAATTTAAAATGGATGCAGGGTCCGATTCCGGGTATCAAGTACTCATAGGTTTCATCACAGAAGGCCAAAAAATGTTTTTTGACAATACCCTAAAATTACAGGAAAAACAACTCTTTTCCTTATTTTTAATCCAGCCGTAGGAAAAACGGCAACATTTATCACGAGCGTATTAAATAAGGGTAATAATGGAATAACAAATGCGTAGCCGCCGGGCGATATGGCCATGCCTCGAATATATCGAGAAATAACATAGGAAACATCTTACTTCATTCAACAAATTAAAAGAAAAACTACTTTTCGCTAGGCAAATAAAGTTTAATTTTGAATATCACGCAAATAGCAGATACGATTTTAAGTAAACTGTTCTTTAGCATTCTGGGGTAACTTCACATAACCTGAAGAAATTCTTCTTGAAAAATTACAACAGGGAATAGAATAAAATTACTCGCGATATTTCAGTCCAGTTATGAATATTTTTGTTGACGCAATCTTTCACTGGGCACGATGATTTTGAAATTATGCCATAGCAATGGTTGCGTGAGGGCCTTACAAATTGAGGAAACTTTTTACACAAAAGCTATGACTTTATCTATTGCATATTTTTTTTTAGTCCTACGACTGTTACTAAGGTTAGAAAAGTTATTTTAATTTACCAAACCATTATGTTTGGTAAAATTTGAGATTTAGTTTATATATATATATATATATATATATATATATATATATATATATATATATATATATATATATATATAATATAAGAATAATAAATACTTCTTGTTGTACTTATCAGATTTTTCAAATTTAACCTTCGTGATTTCTTAATCTAGACACGCGGTAGAAAGGTAGTTCAAAGAAAAAGGAACTGGCTACGCAGCAACCGTATGTAATATTACACGAACCATTTCGAGCTACTTTTGACTCCTTCACAACTTGAAACCTATTTAACCTACACACATTAAATTTGGCACATTTATTCATGCCCCTCATAGCCTTGTGAGGCGAAAATGCGTCTCAAAATTGTAATTATGGAATCCTAGCTCATTGATCGAACAATTTCTGCCTCTATGCACTTGCTGTAAAAATCGATTAATAGCAAGAAGGCTTTTCCTTGGAAGGGACCAGCAAAATCGATATGGACTCGACTCCAAGGTTTGTCAGGCATGACCCATATTTGCGGATCTTTAGGTGGGTTGTTCCTCACAGACTGGCAGTCCTCGCACAGCCACTACCTTCTCGATTTCCTTGTCCATGCCGGCCCACCAAAGGTATCCTCTAGCGTATGCTTTTGTCTGTACAATCCCAGCATGCGGAGGTGTAGCAATTTAAGTACCTTTTGGTGAAGCGAACTAGGTATGATAATATGAAAGCTGTTCGCCAACAAAGCACAACGTTTGTTAAGATTTATTTTTTATTGGACAGAATTAATTAATGTAGAGTCAATCAAATCAGAGCCACGATAAAAATAAATGCTCAAAAAAGGGTCTTTGTATTAAAAACTTTCCAAGAATACATTTTAAATATTAAATATATCTAGTTTTTGATTATTTTTATTGCGTAATTTTTCTTTTTAGGTAGGTGCAACAGATATTCGGTATTCGGCCGAATAGTAGGCAACATTTGGCCGAATACCGAATATTCGGCAAAGTGGCCGAATAGACCGGATACCGAGTAGTTGCCGAATATTCGTGGCATCTCTAATTATCACCTGCTCAACTACCTACCTATATGTGTGGTGTTTTCTGTAACAAACATGTACACATATCGAGAGAATTATAATACACATACGAGGTAGGTACGCATGTTTCCGGTAAGATTTGTCATAGTCGCGGCACTAAGCTGAGCGATCAGTCGTCACGGCGCAGCCGGCTCAGGGCTAAGGTGTTCATTAATAAGGCCTCTGCCATGAAACCTTGCTAACGATACCCAGACTGGGATAAAAGTGACGAGCTGAAGTCGTCTACAAACATGTGTAAATCTTTGCAAATGCAAACATGTTCATGCTAAAGTAAACGACACTTGTCTTCTTCTACCATTCTACTTTAGTGTTAAATCTTTCAGTCTAAAAAAATATTAACAATATAAGTATATGTTACGGGTAATGTTAGAAGGTTAATTAAACTCAAGTTTACCCTGGTATTACTAGTATTAACCAAGCCTTTTGGGTAAAGCACGAAAACTAAAGCAACTTTAATTTGTTACCGGCGTTTACCCGTATACATCTAGGTATACCCAAAACTAGGAGGGTAATGTCAGAAATGATGATACAACACCTAACATTACCCAGTCAGTGTTGGGTAGATATATGAGTACGGGTAAACGCCGAATACAGATTAATGTTGTTTAAATTTTCGAACTTTACCCACAAGGCTTTGATAATACTAGTTATACCAGGGTAAACTTAAGTTTAATTAACCTTCTAACATAACCCGTAACATGTATACCTATTAGAATTAGTAAGCGAAAAAAAATACAACAAACGTTGGTAGCATTTTTTTGCTACAATAACTTTTGTCAATAAGAAACTACCTTACCTTAGTATACTTATTAGGTTATTTAGTAGAATGGGCTGATTGGTAGGAGAAGCTGTTATATTATTGTAGGCATAATAAAGAGATAATCCTATAAACAAATGGTGCAAGCCTAAAACGAGCAGAAACGTTTTTAATATTCAAAATTCACCTATGTTTTGTAGCAACGATCCCAACAAAGAAATAAATGTGAAATGAGAGCCGAGTTCAATATTAGGAATATGTGTCGTTGTTGACTCGCCGACAAAAGAATTGAAATCTATATGGGGTCCAAGTTCTATGTACTGTGTAGAAAACCCTGAAATTATAAAGGATTTCATTAGGCTAGTTTTTACCAACAAACCCAATTTTAGAAAAGTTACAGACATATATACGCCTAGACGAAAAAGTACGCCTAGGCGTCATTTTGTATAAGTGGCCATATGGTCTAAACGCATAGTTTCCGATATAATCGAAAAACCGAAAAATGGGACCTTCAAACCCTTCTCCCCCCCGGCTCAAGGGTTACGGCCGGGAACTTTTGATATGTTCACCTCCTGTCGTCAAGCTCACTATACTTATTAACCTATCGAATGAGCTGATGCCTTTACTGAATGAGCTGATGCCTTTACTAATA
The DNA here is from genome assembly GCF_947568885.1 of Cydia strobilella. Classification (NCBI taxonomy): domain Eukaryota; kingdom Metazoa; phylum Arthropoda; class Insecta; order Lepidoptera; family Tortricidae; genus Cydia; species Cydia strobilella. The sequence continues at coordinate 10,153,903 of NC_086052.1, forward strand.
CTGGAAAACGATATAAAAACATACTGCATACCTATACGAGGCCTGGACGTTAGTGAGATGACGATAATTCATTGCTGGTGTCCTACTTTGTTACCTACGTATAACATGAGTTAAACCTGATTATCCATCTGGTTACTTGGGCTTCATAGTCGCCTCCAACCTCCCCTTATAGCGACCCCTTTCCGCACACTAAGTTTACCTTAAGTTCATATGATGAGTGGTTACACTTTCTCGTAACTACAATGTGTTCTATAATTCTAAATTACTAATATCTTGGGACGAAACCCTTCGTATAATTATGATTGAACTTCAATTACATTAGCCATGAACAATTCCCTCGGATCACTGTTGACACTGAATACTGATATCACAATGAATGTTGGTCACAATCTACAAGAGACACCTCATTATTCTAATAACACCATAAGAAAGCCCTTGAATAGATCCTAAAGCAAATATCACTCTTCCCGTAGCTTTGTTCGCACCCCACCTCCTTTTCTTACTGTCGTTCGCGCGTATACCCTCTTGTTTTACCCTTAAAAATCACAACAACCTATTTATAAGCGGTTATTTCACTTAAACGTGACTACGAGCGCCATCTACTCCATGACGTTGGCAGCTATTAGCCGATTCGCGATATTCGCGACACCTAACTAGTCCAAACAAAGTTACGAAGTCAAAAATTGTGTTCCAAGCATTTCCCTCTTTATTTTTTTGAGCATTCTTTGCCTAACCTATATATGTAGAAGATTACTAAATCAACAACCTGTCTAAACCCTTTTCTCCTAACCTTCACTGGTTGTAAATTACGTGAAAATATCAATATCATTTATATATTAATGAGATTTTAGGGTTCCGTACCCAAAGGGTAAAAAAGGGACCCTATTATTAAGACTCCGATGTCCGTCTGTCCGTCTGTCTGTGACCAGGCTGTATCTCATGAACCGTGATAGCTAGACAGTTGAAATTTTCACAGATGATGTATTTCTGTTGCCGCTATAACAACAAATATTAAAAACTGAATAAAATAAATATTTAAGTGGGGCTTCCATACAACAAACGTGATTTTATTGCTGTTTTTTGCGTAATGGTACGGAACCCCTCGTGCGCGAGTCCGACTCGCACTTGGCCGGTTTTTTTAATACATGTACCCAAGCATCGGAGTAGTCTAACACTTTTTTTAACCTTCGTTAGCACCTACCTATTAATTATTCAGTTTTAAATTATAGGAGTACTAAATAAAAATATTTTAACACACAGTAATATCGAAATTATCGAACCAAATCGTGTGAAAATACTAGACATTTACAGATAAAGTGTTAACCATTTTAATCGCACCAGTATTCCATAAATATTGCTATCTGCATGAAATATCGTATCGCTTTCAATAAATTTCACAAAGTAAATACGTAACGAAGATAATGCACGATTCAGCTTGAAAATTTCATCAAGTTACCTACATTTGTGTACAGCGAATGATTTTTGTATGTAGACGTATTTTTCGTTCACAAAAGCAATAGAGAACAAAAGCACGGACGGACTGCATCAGTCGATTTGCAAACTACGTTTCCATTCAATTTGCGATGTTCTGTCCGTATTTGGTGGGATTTTTCATCGGGTTGTAATCCAACGTAATCCGGCGCGGGCAATGTGCCGGGTCAACCAACAAAGGTATGCGCAATTGCGCAGTGAGTGTTAAATCATCCAATTTTACAAGGCGTAACAAAAACAACTGAAAAGCATGTAATATGAAATTAATATGAGTATAAATGTAGACTAAATATTTATGAATTCGATATGGCATTTACCTTAATAATAATAATACTATACTATTCGTTTCAGCGAACGGTCTCATAGCGAAGAGTCTCGACCAACACCTTGAGAGACTCTCGCTAGGTGGTTGGATCAAGGGTCAGATGCAGAAAGCAGTGATCTTGGCCACGGCGCGGATAGTCCGCCGGTTCCTCTCTCTGCGGTCCTGACCACCGGCAGCTTGGGCCCTGCCCCGCTGCTGGCGGCACCCTAGGTTAGGTTTTTTATAATATGTTTATATGTATTTTGTATTGTTTTTGTACGTGTTTTTGTATTTTATTTTTATATCCATATTATAAAATAACCTAACCTGAGAAAAATAATAAATAAAGACAATAATACTGAAAATTTAGTACAAAATAGAACTCAACAGCGTATGACTAAAATACATACTAGGAGACCGAAATACTGCGACAATTTTACCCGTACAGTCGTTAAAAAGCAAAAAGAAATGGCTACAAGTATAAACAGCAAGCGAAACGGGATTAAAACCTTAGAAAATAATAGCACTTTCACTGGGGAGTGGGAGTGATAACACTAAAAATATTAAATATTTATTAGTTATAAATATTTACTGAATATTTTCTGGGACGGTGAAGGAACAACATGGTGGACAAGGAAACCGAAACGAACGAAAACATGTTTTATTCGTGAAGACACCAAAATACATATAGAATTATACCGCTTTATTTACACTGTTTCAGAGTAATCGAATTTAAACTGTTGTGAGACATACTAATATTAAATCATTTTACGGTTTAGACTCACTTGTTTTAGTCACTCGCGCGAGTGACTAAAACAAGTGAGTCTAAACCGTAAAATGATTTAATGTTTCAGAGTAGTGCCATCTGAACACAAAAAGAATATAGTTGGCCAATTATGCGATATAACCTGAAAAGTTTTCTTTGGAAATTGGCAATACTTATTATAAAATAAGTCAGTATACGAAACGAAGAGGGGTCCATCTGATTCAGCATCCTTGCATAAAAGTACTAAATCATCACTTTTTTTTTCTTTTTGATATCGAAGTACAATATTCACCAATTTACCGTCCTAATAAATATTTAAATAAGTCAATAAGAGTTTTTTTAAACATTAAGTACACATTAATACAAAGCTTGTAACTGGAAAAGCGTTAAGAGGTGGAGTAGTTACCCCACCTCACACATTCACTGCCACCAACGCACATATATGCGTTCACCGTCATACAAGTTTGTTCCTCCTAGGCCGCACGCCTCATGGCAGTGAATGCGTTAAGTATATAGGTACTAAACTTGGTGTTTATTACGTACGAGTATTATAAATCGGTCATGTAAGAACGTGAACTTCCATAGAATCTTAAAATTAGTGCATAAAATTTAATTTGATAGCCCATGGTAATACGGTCATATAAATAAAACCCCGGGCCATCATGCAAGTACATATTAAAATTGTAAGGAAGTAACATAGCAATTCTTACCATTTGTCAAAGTTAGGTGATTTCATGGTGGCCCGGTTTCCATTATGCCGTGTACAAGTGCGCATATTCATGGACCTAGAAGACGATTCAATGAAAATATCAGCGATATTACGAATCTGATGAATGCTAATCTACCTAATCTAATTTTAAATTAATCCCTAAGATGAAAAGGCAGGAAGTATATTATTGTAACGGAGTAAAAGTTATCTGTTTATTGGTTTGTAGCTTATGTAGGTTTTCGCTTGTAGATATTCCCGAAGTATCCATTGAATTACAACATTTTTTTTAGCGACCTAAGACGAAGGAAAAATATATATGTAGATTAAAATTAAATAAGCTCTACCTTGTTTAAAAAAAAATGTCATAAAATGTAATTGGTTAACCTTTTATTCCTTTTAATTCCTAAAATTGAATAGCAGTACAAATTCACGCCACGCCATATCCGTTTAAATGAATTTGTTCAATTTTTTTTTAGAAAATTCTAAGTGTATATTAATTGTGACGTTTTCAATCAAAAGGTACCATATTGTCGCTTACCATAAGGACGAAAATATCTTGTATCTTAAAAAACCTGTCAGATCGTCCATATGGCAAGCGACAATGTGGTACCTTTTTTGCTTGAAAACGACACAATTATCTGTGCTTTGTTTCAGTATTTATATGCTAAATTTAAGGCCTCCATTGCTAGATCTGAAAGGTTTTGTTCTTTGTTAACTGTATGTATTTAACTAAGTATGTATTTTTATATTTCTTACACAATTGCACGTCACGGCTTGTCGGATTTTCACCTATCTTGACGAATTTCGACGGATTTGACAGTTCAGATTCTCGCTGCATTTTTTTTGTGTTTGATTCATGTAATCGTGTAAAATACGTATGAAAATGTATGTAATGGACACTAACCGACCAAAGAGCGAAATTAATCCTACTTATCTGTTTCAATTCTAAAAGCTAAATTGATCTGGATTACAGCAATTCATCAATACCGTTAATACGATATATCATAAATACCAGTGACCAGGAAGAGTATTGAGAATAGTATTCATCATCAAACAAAATATTCAAATAAATTAATTTTTATTTAACTATGACCCTCAGACATATGTACCTTAGAAACTTACATAATTACAATAATAATGATCATAACTGTGGCCGCAGGACAGCTTGTGGCGACCCCACGGACCCGAGTGCTCCCGAGAGTCGGTCAGGGTCTCCGTCTCCGACGTGACTTCGTCGGTTGGAGTGGACCCCAAGGTGACCCGCAGGACCCTCAGGGCGTTCTACATGACATTAAAGCTCTCCAAATGGCCTAAAAAACCGGGATTTATAGGTCCGTGAAATCCAAAATCATAACTGTAATGTATCAGAATCAGAACCAATTGTAATGTAAAATATTAAGGAAGCGTATTTTCACAATTTCTACAAGTAAAACAGTCAGCAAGTTGATAGATAGTTACACCAGTCAGATTTCCCTCTCGCAAACGCTCTTCTTGATGCTAGTGATTCATCCCATTTTATCATAACGCGGGTTATCGCGCCATTATTACTCAAATAAGAGCCCGTACTCGTAAAATTTAATATCCTTCAATCTGAGAAAAATAAAGTATTATTGAGTCATAAATCTTTATCTCTGCTCCAACGGCGACATATCATCGCGAATATGTGAATACTTGGTAAGTTCCCATTGCCTTTATGGGGGCATAAAGTGACATAGTTGACGGCGTTGACGCAGTTGAGGGGAAATTACACTGCTTTGAGACTGACGTAATTATACTGTGCCTTGTCTATTTATTTTCGGAAAAAATAACTACGTTATTTATCTATTTTAATTCCAAAAATCGACTATTCCTCTATCTACTTTTATTATCTATTACTTCTAGTACATATAATAAAGCTGAAGAGGGTCGAAAGTCTGTATATAATATACTTAGAATCGATAACAGAACACGTTCCGACAGTTTTTAGAGTTTTTGTCTGTTTGTCTGTCTATCTGTTAGATTGTCTGTTATTTGACCGCGCATCACGTGAAAATGGCTAAACGGATTTTGATGCAAACTTTACTAATCTGTCGAGAAGATCCCCGGCCAAGTTAATAGGGTATAAAACAAGGGTAAAGATCAAGTAAACTAAAAATGAGTTAGCATAACGTAGTCGTAAAATCAACACACATATCAATATGCACAGGGAGGGAAGGGCGGGGAGGGGAGGGAAGGTTTCCAACTTACTTCTTTCACTGCTCCAATTTCTTTTTAACTTCTTCAACTTCTCCAACTACTCGATATTCTCCAACTTATTCAACTTCATCATCTTCTCCAACTTCTCCATTTTTTTCAAGTTCTTCAAGTGACTTCACCGACTTCACAAACTTCGTCTTCCCATCGTCTCCAACTTTTTCAATTTCTACTTCTCCATCTTCACCAACTTCTCCAACTTTTTCAACATCTCCGTCTTCTCCAACTTTTTCAATTTCTCCAACTTTTTCCACCTCCATATTCTTCAACTTATTTAACTTCTCCAACTTCTTTAATTTCAACTTCTTCAATTTCCCCAACTTGGATGTGGAAGTGGAAGAGAAGAAAAATAAATAAATAATCCCTTTTGCTGGTGAAAAGAAGGGTGGAATAAAAAGCACATTGATTAAAAAATTAAGGTACCCAAATTACTAATTCCACGCAGACGAAGTCGCGGGCAAAAGCTAGTTAGAAATATGTATGTAATACTAAACAAAGTACATTTGTCAACCTTATTGACATTTTAACGTGTTTATTGTAAGGCTTCTTATTTTCATTGTCGTGGACCTGATAGGTAGAGTTAGGTTCCCCTACAATACCTACCTAGCACCTAATACTTAGGTTAGCATTCACTAAACAATATAGGTTATAATTCTAACGACCTCTAATACGAATATATATTACTACTTAGTATTGAAAATATTTTTTTATAGTGGGGGATTTTTATGTGTTATACTATACTATTTGATAATATATATTGATAATTGATAATTGATAATTTTTATTTGCATTAAATATGGTAACATAAACAGGTCTTAATTATTCATTGGAGCCATCATATTTAACCGTGAAACGGCATGCAATGTAAATGTCTTATAATTATATCAAACAGAATTAAATTACCTATACTAATGTTACGAGTAACTAACTAAAACATAAACAGAACAAAATTTTCTATTATATAATTACTTAGTTAATGCGTGTGTGTATATCATTGCCATTCAATGGATAACCAAGTTCTCAGTTATCTGGCATGCTATCATCTGTCAAATTCTACGTACTTATTTATAAGTTACATTTCAGGAACAATGTCACTGAAAAAATAATAGCTGCGAAGTGGAGTGAAGAATCCTCTCTCTAATAACACACTTAGTTTCGACTGTTCGAATTCAGTTGCGTGTGAAATTACTAGTGCTAATTTATTACTCTGCTCTCGTACAGTTGGGCGCGCAAGCGTTTTTATTGGCTTTGGGGATTAAACGATTGATGGTGATAACTTGTGTTGATGATTGTAGACGGGTGGTTAGCAATAAAGTTTCCATGGTGTCCGTTACTGATTGTATAAGGTAGACACCTATTGTTGTCAATATTAATAAAATAAGATATTAAGAGACATCTTACACAGATCAACCTAGCCCCAAACTAAGCAAAGCTTGTACTATAGATGCTAGGCGACGATATATATATATATATATAGGTATAGATAAATACATAGAAAACACCCATGATACAGTACCTACCCACAATACCAGTATGATATAATTATAATTATTTACTAGTTTTTGCCTGCGATTTCGTATGCGTAATATTTGTTCATCCCTTCTCTAATACTTTCCAATCTGTATGTTTACCCTTTGAGTATAAATCACGGGAAAAAAGTGTCTTACGTGGTATTCAGGTAATAATAAACAGTAAACTACTTGTATAACTAATAACACGGGTAAATTAAAGCTTAGTATTGATCAATATTGATGATAGAAAATTTCTCCTTCAAAGTTTTCAAATTTGAAAGACAAACCAATATACCTACCGGTATCGAAGATTATAGAAGTAGTGTTTTTGCCGAAAATAGTCGTATATTAAACGTAGGTATAACCGTCGCCAATGCCAGTAAGAGGTACAGACTGTGACTGCGAACTTTGACAGTAACAGTTGATTAATCGTTTCTCATATTCCGGCCGAGGGCTCGGCTCGAGATTGTTTTTTAGCCCCAACTGTCTAGAACAGTCCGCTGCTATTTCTAGTAGTCTTGTAACTTAATTGTTGCCATTAGTAACAACTTGTAGCGAAGTATTTTCTCGTGGTTATAAGTTGATAAGCTAATATGAGATAAAACTAATAAAATCGTTGATTCTTAGATCGGGGAAACTCTACCTCTAATATTGTTGGGTAACATACAAATAACCCAGACCCAGACGCAGACCCAGACGCAGACGCCGCTTTTTAGATCAAGTGAAAGAAAAAGTAGGGGTCGTGTCGTATCAAAAAATCAAAGAGCTGGCGCGGGATAGGGAAAGCTGGAAGATACTCCACCGACAAGAGAATAACTCTTAAGTTAATGATGAACATACAAATAAGAATACAGCGTCAAAATTGTAGCAACAAAAATCTTTCATGACATATATGTATGTAGCATAGGATCGTAAACAGCGAGATTTTTTGGTAATCTCGTCAGTAATTATTTCCTATGGTATTTAGCGGCCTTAAATTATGGCTAAGTTTAGGTAGCTTGAAGATAATTTGAACTGTAAAATGTCATCTTAATCTATTATGGTTATCTGCATCTTATTCTTGCTCACACTACACAAGCGGAGGATTAAAGCCAGGAAATTAGAAAGAAACAAAAGATATGGCGCGCCGCGCTGTAATTGCGTCGTAAGATTTGACGATCGCGCGGGTTTTAACGTTTTACCTCAATAACTCTGTTATTGTACTAAAGTATACTTTCAACACAGAGCTATAGTTTTGTTTAAAAAAAATCTTATCTAATCAAATAATAGCTAGTGATAAAACTAGCTGTTTTATACTAAATAAAATCATATTGGTACCGATATGTAATAGAAATTAGAGCCAACTTTAACTTAGTAAGGTTTTGCTTAGTCTGCCCTTGAAAATAGAATCTAGTTTCCGTGTGATTTTTTTCATGGTAAAAACTTGTAACAATTCAATATAAAACTGCAAATTTGCGTTGCCCCCTCTTAAGCTAGCTAAATTCAATCATACAGAGTGATTTTCTTATGTCTGCCAATACACTGAGACGTGAATATGTTGGTCATACTGAACAACCTTTTCAATGGGGACAACCCCGAAAATGGAAAAAAAATATGGTTGTCTGTAAAGTCGGTTTACGGAGGTTAATTTTTCGTGATAACGTCATGAGAAACATTGACATAACGTTACCATGGAGATCTGTCCACAACGTTAATATGGAGATCTGTCCACAACGTTAATATGGAGATCTGTCCACAACGTGACACTTTTTCGTGCATGCTACCGGTGTTCATCGATTTATAAGACGTTATCACGTCAAAAAAAAATCAGCTGTCTCATACATTTCGGGAAATCTTATGTCAGTGTTTTCTATAGAACAGCACCAGCAGTTAATTTTCGCGATTTCGGGGTCAGCTCCATTGTAAAAGTTGTTCAATATGACCTACATACTCACAAAATCATATGGTTAGACATAACAAAATTACTCTGTATTTAACCACTTAAAAATTATGGTTTTTTTTTTGGAAGGTTGTAGGATCGATATTTTTGCTGTAAACTACAGCAAGTAGATCAGATACAAGCTCGTGAGCTCTTACGTTGTCTTAGCAATAAAGCTTACACACTTGCGACACTCCTGCGAGCGGTGGTTCTCTTTTATTTACGTTGTAGCTTGTAGCGGTCTTCACACATGCCACACTAAAACGCATTAGGTAGTTTTAGTTTAGATAGGTCAAAAAGATACGAAAGAGAAGTTTTGCGTGTAAAAATACGGCTTGATGGTTTAGAGTCCCTTCCCCCCCTTACCCCCCTCCCTCAAGTCCCTTCTTGAGTTGCTTTGTCCTCTTTTAGGGTTCAATGTGGCAAAAACGGAACGCTTTTAGTTTCGTCATGTCTTTATTGTTCGTCCGTCTGTATGTGCCCATTTTACTCATTAAGTAGTAATATAGTTATTAGTTGTGTGTGTGTTGTGTTTTCTATTACTAATTTAATGAGAGCCTAGGGAGCAAATAACAGTTGTTTGCTCTGCAGAAGCGGCTACAGCCGCAAACGCTAATAAGAAAACAATACCAAAACAAACATGGAGTAATTATGTAACAACATAATCCAAATCGAGATGGCTAAGACCAATTCATTAAGCCAACAAAGCCTAGCAGAACTATTATATAATCGCGGCCTAGCTAGATGATGTTATCGCACACGTCCTCATTTAGGAGAAGCAAACGTCAGCAACTATGGTCTGATAATCATCTAGTCTAGTATGTAATATGTCTCGATGTGACGAGTCACTACGAAATTACCCAGACAACTAGAATTTCTGATTGTGTTTTTCAAATTTTGTCATTTCTAGATTCTACTTAATATGTACTGTATGAAATTTTATGTTGTATGTTGCTTTGTCCGAGCGTCAACACTTTTCATTTAAGTAAATCTTGAATGTAATAATATGTATAACTACAAGTGTGATCCAGGCCTGTAATTGGCTTTTCATCTCTTATGAATTGGTGCCACTTTGTATTGATAGCTGTTGGATCTCCGAAATAAGAATTAAAAAAATATAGGTATTAAAATGTGACCGGAATTAATGATTGGCTAAATGTAATAAAAATATTATATTACGAGTACACTTTTCACTAAGATTCTTGAACGAATAGGTTCCTCTTACGACTCGGTCTTAAGGCCCCGTAGGTTCGTGTTCTTCTCTCACTTTAGCTGAGCGTAAGCGTGAGCAAGATGGATGATGGATGTGCGTGCTCGGGACCGCGAATATCATGTTTTTGTTAATTGTTTGTTAATTTGTTGTAAGGTTTTACAAAAAAATAGTAATAGATGAGTTCCCTCAATAATAAAAATGCTCATTTTTAGAAGAAATTTTCATATTTTTAGCTTTTGTGGATAAATGGTTACAAGTTTTTCAGTGCGTTTTAGACCTATGTTCGTGATTTTTTTGTATATCAAACGATAGTCAAAAAATCAGGATTCGAATCGATGAAGTAATTAGAGAAAATCCTCAAGTTTGCTAATTAAATTTATGGCAACACTAATTGACAAATAAGTAAAAAAAGCGGTACGATTTTTAAGGAACCCCGCTCTCTTATTCTATACGGCACCTTAATCCGAAGGGCTTGGCGGAAATAAATCTGTAAAGTATTGTACTAATACTAACACATTTATGGGCTTTGCTTGAAATAAATGATTTAATAATAATAATTGTAAGATATTTTTCCATTGAAAACTACATACTCCTAATAAATTATTACTTTATTACTTACCTATGTAATCTGTCATTTATTTGCCAAACTTGCATTTACAAAATATATAGGTACTGAAAACATGTTCGAAAGTGATAATTCGGTTTCCAACCATAAATGTATTTCTAGTAGGTATATTGCTGGAGCGATAGAATATTATTTGTACCTATTTACTCGTCTTTCCCGCAATTACAGCACGGTATACTTTAATGAAAATCTCCCTTTCTTATTAATCGTGGCCAACAAGCGGTTAACAACAGCATAAACAACGAACGGCGTTAGCGCTATTGCAAGCAAACTATTTCAAACGATGACGCAAGCGTTGGTGGTGATTCCAGCTATACTATGTACCAGCGCAAATTGAGTTGTAGCCTCATAGGAAATATGCGTAACAAGAGAGCGCATCCGTCCTCGTTAAGCGATCGCGATAACTTCTTTAGTTCAATGTGAAACAGGACGGTGTAAACGGGGCTTTAGAATATACTAATATGGAATAAGAAATGCTAGACATGGCTAGTTTGGTTTCATTTATATAAAATTGAAAAATGAATTAAATCAGTCGTATACATCCAAACTTTCAACTTCGTCGTACTTCACCATAATAACTTGGCATTCTAAAAGATTTCGGACACACTTTGCCTGCTCAAAGAACAGGCGTAGGAAATCATTTTTATTAAAGCTATTCGACCTTCTAATCCAGAAAATAAACTATTATCTTTTGAGCTGGTTTCCTCATGAGATTCCTTTGCCGAAAAGTGGTGGTGAATTTCAGATATAATTTTCCCCCTCACCCTCACATTCTCCTCAGTTTTAAAAGTCGCACGTGTTCAAATGGCAATTGTTTTTATTTTGCTTAAATGTTTGTTTGTAAGTATACCTAACTGTTTTTTCTTTCAGGTCACTTCTAGCGTCCCTAAATCCCGTCCCGAGCATCGTGTCTGTCGGGTAATTGATGACACGCAATAACTCATCGTTTGTGTGAAGTCTCACGCTAGCTGCGACTGCCCATGCCGCCCGCTGCCCGATGAGCGTATGAACACAAAGGTATTTATGAGTTATGGCCCTCTGCTATTAGTTCCGTTTTGTTTTCGGGACTTTTGGGATTATTTCTTTTGATAATATAGGTGATCAAAAATGTTCCAAAATTAGAAACCAGGTTTTTTAATACCCTCTTGGATAATAAGTGATGTAGTCTTATAATCTTCAATCACTAAAAAATTCACCTTAAAACGGACACATCTGTACGTATATCCCTAGCTTAAAGCAACGTGTTGAGTGACATGGCCCCTTTACACAATTTAGTTCTTTATACAATGTTTTATACCTATTTGCTTTAGAATATACTTAGTTACCCAGACTTGTGGTTTTTACGTATATATCTGACGCAAGTTGTGCCTAATTAAATAAAAATAATAGTTAATGTCACATTGATCTTCATGTTATTTAGATACGTGAGCGCGAGCTTTGAAGCTCGTAGTTAAATAAGAGTGTGAAAATGCGTTCTAATGAGGGTTAAGTTTGCGTATCACGTCAGTCAGCGCGCAAAGCAGACAATGTCATTCCAACTGCTTTCAAACTACTAACATTTGAATAGAACCAGAACCAGTATAAGTGAGTTCTCCGACCCACAGTTGTTACGAATCTCGAGTTCACGATACACTAGTTTGCTCTTGAGCTCGACTTGCCCGGCGTAAGTAACGGTATATACGCCCAGCATTGCAGTTGCCATGCCCCCTAAAAGTCTAATCAGCATCAAACACAACCTAACTCTGTTCCTCCTATTTTATACTCAATGCGGTCGTGCTAAAATCTAAATTATAATGCACGCGATCTTAAACTTAGTGCACTATTGTTTAATTATATGTAGATAGAAGTATTGACATTCACTACACGCGAAATGCCGATGCAGTCGTCGGCGCCCCGTTAATGGTGAGAAAATAAGGTTTGTTAAAAACCTTATTTTCTCAAAAAATGTTTCCAAAATATCACAGAACGGAAATAGGGTCACGTTTAAAAATTTGCAATTTTTTTCATGTGAAAAATTTCGCAAATTATCCTTTATGTCTGTGCGGCTACCCAATAAACATGATGATGAGACGTATTGACGTCTCAGCAAAGAGAGAGCTTATTGAAGCTAGCCTAATCCCATTTTATTTGGGGCCGGCTCTCCTCGTCCTTGTTCGCCAGACACGTCGGTTTTGGGTCGTTATATTTACTTGGACTTGCTTCAAGTCGTTGTTGATGACGAATATCCAAGTCAGGAGGGGTCTGCTGTTATTCATATTCAGGATTTGTTGGGTCACAAGCTCTTCAGGCCTTCTCATTACAAGTTCATACCAACCACTTAAGACGTGTTTCGGAGGGTTTATCTAAGCTTCGATTGGATTGATCTTAAAACATTCCTCATTCTTCCTCGACCTGTCGACGATGGTGATACCTCCAGCCGATCTAAGCATCTTCATAATTTCCATCGTATGCACCTTTATGTTATGGTGTGAACCTTTTTTATGGGCCAGCATTCGGAATTTAAAATTAGAACAGGGCGGACTGCAGTTTTATACCGACACCTTTCTCTTTACACGTACCGGCAAGGATAAGGGTATTCTACTATAGCAAAGCATACTCAAGAGCTCTCGCCACTTTATCCAGCTTCAACTTCCTGTTAGCTACTCATTATATGTATTTCCATAGTATGTTAAATTGCTGATTGGTAACTGAGTTACAACACCGCATATACTTCGCATCTGCATATATCTTTTGTCGGCTGATTTAGGTAGGTTAGGTATTCGATCACGCAGAATTCTAATAAAAAGCACTTGTTGGCTATCTCAATGACTGCTGTTTTTACTTCTTCTGGGCTGATTTCCTGAATTGGTCCCTTGACGTTCCATTATTAAGTAGTTGGGAGTAAATGCGTGCCAACTTGCCTTCATATCATCATTACAGGTCAAACACACAGTTGCTGGTCGGTGGTTGGTGGTAACAAGTTTTTTTTTTAAATGAAAATGAAATTACATGTCCGGTGACAGGGGGCAATCTAGGCTGCGCAGTTAGGATAGGTAATAAATTATTTTATAGTTTTTTTTTTTGTTTTGTTATTTTGCTACTAACCAATGATATGGATATGGATAATGTGTCTGAAATAAAGTTTTTCAGTTTCAATTTCAATTAAGAATTCTTAATTAATTCTATCATTGTTTCTCAAATTGAAAACACAAAAAGTTATCATTCAATTTCAGGAAAGCGGTTAAAATTAATACATACCACATATTATTAATAGGCCTGTAAAATAAGTTGGGAGCCAAAAGCAAACACGCAGACGTCGGTTAGTTTTATTGACGTTTAAATTCTTTATAGGTATGTAGAAAAGAAATCCCCTAAGGATAGGAGTTGTCTCCTTTCAAACAACGACCACAAAGTGAATTTCGAAATAGCTCCATGTCGGACGAAACTGAAACTACCTATCAATAATACCTATATATAATAGATACGCATTTAAATTGGAAGGCACATATAAACGAGATAAATAAAAAGATTTCTAGTAGGTGTTATGCTTTATCGATATTGTCAGAAACTTGTTTCGAAAAAATAGTTATCAGTGCATATTATGGAACAGTCTACCCACTACTTACGTACGGAGTAATTTTTTCGGGCAATTCTGTTGATGTTGATAAAACATTCATATTGCAGAAAAGATGTTTAAGAACTGTTTTTAGAATTTACATAGATGAATCGCTACGTGACGTGTTTAGGGAAAAGCGCTTTTTGACACTTACCGGCATTTATATATTAGAATTAAGTCTATTTGTAAAAAATCACCCTGAACATTTCACAAAGCGCTCATGCAAAGATAATATTAGATCGCAATATAAATATAATATGGTACTTCCGAGAGTTAGCACTTTAATATATAAAAAAAGCACATTCATATCCGCTATTAATGTCTTTAATCATCTGCCTAATGAAATAAAAAGCCTCGAAGGAAATACTTTTAAAAGATGCTTAAAAAACTTTTTAATAGACAGAGTCTTCTATAACCTAAAAAAAATTATAACTCTGTAAACCTAAATGTATATTAAAATTTAGTTTAAGATTACTTAGTTTAAGATAAAATAAATTGTATGCCCGAAAAGGGTAAAACTGTTGATACCCATAAAAAAATGTACCTAGCTATACTTCTTGTACCTACACAGTATGAACAATAAATGTTTCTGATTCTGATAAATTCTTTTTTCACATCACCTATTCGAAAAAGGGCTTTATCTTCCCCGCTAGGAGGGATCAAAGTGGCACTTTTCTTCCCTGCTACGAGGGATCAAAGTGGCACTTTTCTGTTCTAAGACATGTTTTTTCTTTTCTTTTTTGCATACAATTTTTTTAGGTTAAATGATATTTTGGAACATAACAATTTCCTTATAGGTGATGTGAAAAATAGTATGTGTCACAAAAATAGTATGGTAGCAAAATTATTTCCACCTTGGGCGTTAACACTTGAATCCCTTACTACGCTCAGGATTCTATTTTAGAATCCCTCGCTACGCTCAGGATTCAATTATAGAATCCTTCGATTCGTTCAAGATTCAATGTACGCCCTCGCCGTAAATATGTCATTTTGCTCCCTCGTGACACAATCTACTATTGCCCGGCTTTTACATCACAGAGTTTTCGTCACATTTTCGCGGTTAGTACATGTATCCATTACAGTTGTATAGTATATATGGAAGTACTATAGTATTAAATTAAATTCACTGTTAATTGTTTAGGGTACTTATTTTTACTTACTGTTTGATGGCCTGACAATCTACTACGTCAGGGGCCCGTTTATCAAAAGCTTGTAGCTTGTAATACAAGTGGAAGTCCCTTTTTGACAGCTTTTGTTGGAAAGGGACTTCCACTTGTATTACAAGCTACAAGCTTTTGATAAACGGGCCCCAGGTCGAACATTGGCCCGCGGCCTATAGGTACTAATATTTCATAAACGTCTGTCAAAACTCAAATCTACATAATAGATCGTTGATAATAGTTTGACTTTTCCGTCATTTTGATATTTCTGTTTATTAGAAAGAGACAAACTTAACAGAGGTTTGTAAGTTTAAAGAATAAGGGGGTTTATCTTTTGTCCGTTCAGTACCTAGCAAACTAGAAAAAAAGGAATTGACCTGCATTCCAACAACAAGGAGGCCGACTACTGCAGGTTAATCAGAAGGCGCTAATTTCTTCGTATTGAATTGAATTGTATTGAGTGTACTATCTGTACTGTTAATTTGTCAACAGTTAATTTTTATTTTTTCCACTCTGTAAACAATCGTTCCTCGTGCGGTCGCAGTTACATTCGTGACGTATCACGCATGTTTGTGCATTACGCTTTATTAATTCACGAATGAAAATGTGTTTCTGTAAATATTGCGGAAGTGAAAAATTACGCTGGTCACGAAAGATAATGGATATTACGTTAAACCGTTTTACCTCATTGAAAGTGCCTGAAAATAAAAGTTGCTTGTGTTTGTGTATGTTCATGGGTTTTCATATAGTGAATTGTATTTAATAAGCGATAATAAATATTTTATAATATTATGAGTATATATGTTTATGTAAGTACATGCAATGGGCCTCTTTGGAAAAATTAGCATCAGTACTTTTACAACACTCAATTTGAACTTAAAAATAAATAGGACTTTTAAAAAGATAATTTAGATAGAAGATTTAAAATGGGTTAGAAACATAATAATCTTTTATAGAAAGACACCCAACATAACGAAACAGTTTGAAATGCCATTTAGTTATTTACAACCATAGTGCATCCCTTGGTAAAAGTTGTTCAGTAGGTATATATTCACATATTCACGCCTTCCCCAGAACATGGTCAGGCATAACAAAATCACTGTATATTGTAAGGTAAACGTCCGAGTGCTCGACGCGGTACTAGTATATGGCATGGGCACTCTATGTCAAAGTGACATGGCTTAAATTCGAACTAAGAGGATTTTTCTTCATTCGAATTTAAGCCATGTCACTTTGACATAGAGTGCCCATGCCATATACTAGGACCGCGTCGAGCACTCGGACGTTTACTTTATCGGCATTATAAAAATATACTTAGAGGCCAATTCAAAATTACATTGTGACATCAAAATGATATCTAAATGATGTTAGTCGCACATGTCGCTCGTACTTGTCTGTACATGCATATTCGCGCGAGCACGGGCGACTGACATCAAACCGTTGCTCTGTAGAAAGTGACTACTTTTTATTTTTGTCAATGTGACACACCATAAATCAGTAGATTTGGTCGCTTTCTGCATTGATAAAAAAATGGACTTGGTTGTTTTCTGCATAATGATTTTGATGTCACAATGTAATGTCTACTTAAAAGACTAAAACATGTTATAACAACGTAGAAAAGTTTAAAAGTAGACCATACACTAAGTAGGGTACGTAGTTTAGAAGTGGGTACGATAAGTAGGGTACATTTGGCAAATGCGGACGCTCTAGTCCCGAGGCGCGCTTCGCGGCGAGTCGTCTCCATTGGAGCACTTAATGTGCTGTGCATTTTTAATTCACGTCAAGAGGCCCCGAGCGACCGCTGCAGCTAAGTGCGGTGCTGCAATGTCAGCTCTTCGGTTGACTGATTGTAGGATGATTTTAATAGAACAATAGAATCTTTGAGATGTACAAATAGGTATTTATAATTTCGCACAGCACTAGTTAAAACTTAGTGTAATTAATTTCGCAAACAATAATTAATAATATTAATACCTGTTTAGTCTTATTTTCATTAAAGCAGTTCATTATTTTACCTTTGTAAGGCTTTAATAATTTAACCACGCCATAAAATTTTTAAATATGTACTTACCCCTTTCTTCATAAAACTCTTCAGAAATCTCTTTCTTTTTATAACAAACATTAATATTTTTAGATTATCCACGGTTTGTTAGGTTTGACAAACGTTTGTGAATAACGCCAGTAGTAGTTATCCCACTGACAATGCATTTTAAATAATTTAACAAAAACTATTGAATGCACCGCCAGATATTATAAATTTAAATTTATGAATATTGGCAGGCAGAGCCTGAATCGGTCAATTTTATTTAGCTGTTTTTAATACCTCAGTTTTTATTATACTCGTTTTTGTGACATTTTTAGTATCAGATTGTCGCAGTATTTATTTACCCAAATAATTATAGGAAACGACCGTTTGCTGGATGTGTAAAGTATGAAAATGTTGACACATATATTATACTTTTTAAATTAAGGCTTCATTTAAATAAATCTATCAACTGAACACACATGCTCGTATTGCCTTATCCCACAAAATCCCAGAGCGGATTAGATTTTGTTCATGATCATGATATACCTTGTCACTTGTATATATGTAATCATAATGTTGCACCGCCTATAAATTCTCTGCTTTGCCCGAAGGTTGACTGGTAGAGAATGCCTCATAGCATCATGTTCGCCATTTGTACGATTGTATTTTCTTTTGTGCAATAAAGATTATATATACCTATAAATAAATAGTCGTAACGAATGGACATGCTTTATCAAAAAGGAAAGTAGAAATAAATTACTTAGGGTCGGTTGCACCAAACCGTCTGTCACCGTTTTACCGTTTGCTAAATTTTATTGTATGGAAAGTTTCATAGTTCTCTGCTGCTTGACGTTAATCAGTCTGTTAATTGTGGTTGGTGCAACTGGCCCTAAGTCATTTTGAAGAAACAACAACATCACATTTCCTACTGACACGCGATGATATTTAATGATAATTTTAATTGGCAGTATGAATACAATCTATCCATTTCCAAAACGTTGTTGCCATTGGTTATAGAATCGTTTAAATTGAGATTATAAG
The DNA here is from genome assembly GCF_947568885.1 of Cydia strobilella. Classification (NCBI taxonomy): domain Eukaryota; kingdom Metazoa; phylum Arthropoda; class Insecta; order Lepidoptera; family Tortricidae; genus Cydia; species Cydia strobilella. The sequence goes on from NC_086052.1 coordinate 10,172,494, forward strand.
CAAATATCTATTGTAATTATACTCGTAATCTGTTGTATAGAATTTGGCACAATAATGCTAATAGAGTATGACCGATGGCGTCCGGCGCAGTTTGATTGATCGGGCCAGCGATGCATCATTTTAGTCGCTTTATAACCATGCACAAAGTGCATGTTTTATTTATATTAGAATTTTCGCAATATTTTACATGTATTTTCTCTTCTCGATGCATAACTGAATCAAATAAATGTTTAATGCGCTTCACTTATTTTAGAAACATACATAAAATTACGTTCTGAACATAATTCTTATGTTAAAAACTTTTCGTGTGATACGTACCTACCTGATTTGCCGCAGGATTTTTTTATTAATTTCAACATTATCCTACACGGCTAAATTTTTTTATAAAAGTACAATTTAAACTTCAAACAACTTAAAATTTAAGTCGATACGATGAATTTTGATATGATATATTTAGACTATTTCAAGATTATGGTTTACGTTACACACATTATTGTCATATGTAAGCTAGTTTGTACCTGCACTATCTCCGGGCCGAATAAAATCTTTTCATACTTTACTGTCTATTTGTCTTCTGCGTTATTTGATCGATGACGTAGTTCTCACGAATTCGCGTGTAAAATTTCGTATATTGCTTCAAAATAATTAGGTAAGGACCTTCCTTCCTGTTTTTTCTAAATCCTTGTGTCTTGAATGTGTTTTTTTTTTACTTTTGGATGTTAAGCATAAGATATGGGAATGACGTTATAAAAGTAAGCCCCCCCCCCTCGTTAGTTCTAATGGGAAGATTCCTGAATTTATTAACTTCAACGCGGACGAAGTTAATTACAGTTAGACATTTAATAATTAAACAACGACAACGTACCTACGAGTCCACGACGAGATTGCAATTGTAATATGTTTCTGGCCAGTTCGTTTCAAAGTTCTATCCAATTTCCACTGAGTTAAAACAAAAGTTACGTGAAAGCCATCCAATCTTCGATTCGATTTTCGCCACTCCACCGCATGGAGTAGACTTGACTGGTCGACTTCAGGCAAATTTCATTTCTCTTGCGACTAGGTGGGTAGGTAGATAGAATACTCTTTATTGGCGCACCTCAGTAAAAAGGTACAAAAGAAAATAGGTACAGGTATAGGGGGTAATTATAGGTATAGATAGGTAGGTATAGGTACAGTAAGTTCGTATTTTACTTTAAGATTTAATACCTTTTGTGTTGCCATGAAAACAAGACCAATCGTCTTACTAATAATTAAATCGAATGCTAACAAAAACTTTAAAAATGCCCAGCTAGTACGTCAGTACGGTTCACTAATCGAGTTTAATTGAACCACGTTGGTATGGTATCTAGTAACCTACCAGAAGAGTCCAGAAGACATTGTATACTATGTTCCACTGGACCTAGTGTTGGTAAAAAATCGAGTCTTAAAAGTCTAAACTTGAAGAAGATTATTCAGTTTTAGGATACCTCGCTTAAAAACTTGTCAGAATGCGATGCGATGGCCTTGTCCGACCGTACGGCTACCATGAGTTCCGTAAATGACAGTCGAAAGTGAGAAAGTTAAGGAAAATGTATGGAGTAATTGTACAGTGCCTCTACCGGTCACGTAAAAAACTAAAAAATCAACTGGCACCATGAGTCACAAACGTTTTAACGTGAGTTTTCGATACATGCCTAACTTCACACCTAAAACGTTCTCTTTCTATCTATATAACGAAAACTGAGCCAGAATTATTCTAGGTAAATACGTACGCGAATAAACGTGACAGATGTCTTCGATAAAAACGTGCGTTTCATTATTTTTTTTCGTCCATCTGGACAAGCTAAAGCTCTAAGCCATACTGCCTATACGTGCGTTTCCGACGTGACATTTCTGTCAACTTGGAAACACAACAAATACACAGATGCAATTAGCCTCATGCATTAAGTTTATATTTAAATGAAATATATAGTTTGTCAAGGGACTGTCTCATTTCGGGCGTAGATGCGTCATAGGGCGGTGGTGTATTATAGCTTTAACATGATATAACGGTAACAAACATCCGAATAAAAAATGTAGTTGGTCAAGCAAATCTTGTCAGTAAATAAGAACAAAAAAACTATCCTCATCCGTTTCTTTTGGCGGTAGTACTAGTGTAAGACAAAGATAGTATTATTCTCTCTGTCTATGTTTGAAATGAGACAGTCCTTTGACAAACTATAGCAATTTTATACGACGATTTAAGCCTGGCTTTTGGTATGAAGTTAGCTGCATAATTCTTACCAGCGCGCGTTTAATAATCAACTTCAAGTGTATGTATTATTATTTAGTCGATGTGGTCTTGTTCAGTTACGCATTTGTATACTTACAATAATTTGTCTTCTAATTTGTTTGTAAAACTTATGAAAGTGGCTACATTAACTATGGATGAAGTCGTTCCTTGTGACGGTATGAGATGTGTAAAATCGGTAAACTTTTTAGAAAAACGGGATATCATTTCCGCGCCAAAACCAACACACGACTTTTATATTCTCAGATAAGTCAGTCGCATAAGAGAAAATTCTGTACGGCCGTTTACAAAACACAAGGGATTGTTGTTTTACTCCAATTAAGGCGTAATAAGTGTGACAGAGAAAATTGCCTGCAACTTGCAATCTTCGGTGTTCGCGGTAGGCCCTGATATTGATATGTTTGTAAAATTATATCTAGTAGTAGTATGAGTATGCCCTGTGCGCTATGATTAGCTCGCCTCGATACGGTAGGAAATTCATTTGAGTACAAAGAGTGAAGATTGGACAATTATTACGAAAACATAATCTCACTTGTTTCAGTCACTCGCGCGACATGTTTCGGAGAGCCTAGGTCTCCTTTCTCAAGCACTAATAGTGCGAGCAGAGCAGAGGAGTTCACACGGTCGTCGTGAACGCTGCGTCGTGGTCGCGCGAGTGACTAAAACAAGTGAGTCTAAACCGTAAAATGAATTAATGTTAGTATGTCTCACAACAGTTTAAATTCGAAAACATAATCTTTCGGCTTGCCTAACTCCAAAACTCTAGGCACGCCACTGATGATTTAGCCCAGAACTTTGAATTCAGAGAATTTTATTAACATTATATGACAGCTTAAATTATATTATTAATATTAAATTAACAATAAACACAACCCCTCTTCCCCCCTTCCCTTCCCCTTTCTCCTTCCCTTCGTGCGCGAGTCCGACTCGCACTTGGCCGGTTTTTTTCTATTTTTGTGTGAAAAATCTTAACGCGGTTTACAGAATACATCTACTTACCAAGTTTCAACAGTATAGTTCTTATAGTTTCAGAGAAAAGTGGCTGTGACATACGGACGGACAGACAGACAGACAGACATGACGAATCTATAAGGGTTCCGTTTTTTGCCATTTGGCTACGGAACCCTAAAAAATACGTACTTTGTCGAGTCATTATTACAGCGATCTCACAATGGTCTTAAGTGCCAGAGGCCCTACTGGCACTTAGGTCCTTTAATTTTATTTTGAACATTAAAACATAAACGAAACGAAAAAAAAACTATCTCGGCTCAAAAATGCGACCTTTCGGACAATCTGAAACGGAGACCTTCGCTAACGCTCTGTCAAAAAACGAAACTAGTAGCTCTGTGAGCTAATAGACCACGCGATTAGCTTAAAATGTAATAATAAAAAAATCATTACTTTGTACTCAATATCACAGCGAACTCACAATAGTCGTAAGAGCCATATTAGGCGCTCTCAAAAACGGCTCTAGCGATTTCGATGAAATTGACAATATAGGGGCGTATGAAAGGGACGATTCGATGAAACTAGGGTGCATAAAATGATTGAAGATGATGAACATGATACAAAGTGTAATTTCACGAATTTTCTAATTAATGCCTGCAAGAAAATAGGAATATTATAGATTTTTTGCCGTTACTGTATATCCTCCTAAGCCTCAATTAGAACCAATTCAATCAGCCCAAATATATACGCTGTAGCGGTATAATGATCAGCTTAATGCCTGTGTAATAATTAGGTACTAGGAAGCTACGCGGTTTGAAATGACGGACGCTATTCGATTACTGGATTTAGCAACGGTGATAGGATTTCAGTTATCATTATTGATTTGCGGCGGCCTAGTTTGAACTTATCGGAAACGTCATGTAAAACAGCCTTATGTAAAATGAAATGTAATCCCTGGAAATAGGTTTATATTAAATTAGAAACTATATTGTGTAAATTGAAACATACAGTTTATTAAAAACCGGCCAAGTGCGAGTCGGACTCGCGTTCCAAGGGTTCCGTACATTACACAATGGGTCGGATCAAAAACTAAGTAATTAAGTCCGAGTCACGCTTGACTGCACTTTTCGAATAGGTTTTCCGGTGATCTGTAGGTAAAGATCTACTTTGTGTATTTTTTTCAAATTTTGTGACCCAGTAGGGGTGGTCATTTTTTGCCTATTTTCTTGAATAACTTCTAAATTGTTTAACCTAAAATTATAAATAAAATGTATCTGAGATTCCCACAATGAGCTCTTTCATTTCCTCCTCCGGAGGTCCTGTAGTTTCGGAGAAAATAGGCTGTGACAGACGGACAGACAGACAGACAGACAGACGCACGAGTGATCCTATAAGAGTTCCGTTTTTTCCTTTTGAGGTACGGAACCCTAAAAAAGAACAGGATCCTCGAAAATTGGATCGAAACATGTCGAGAGAAATACATTTATTAATACGTGAGTGACCCGTTTTAAAATAATTTTAATATGTTTGAGTCTCACGGGAGTTTTAGAGTTCAAATTGTAATATTTGTATTATTGAAGCCCATTTTTAGGCAATAATGGGTGAATAATGGGAGCTAGATATTTTATCAAGGCTATTTAAACTTTCACAAGAATGGAATTTTCAAAAAATTCTAGTCACAACAGACACTGTAGCATTATTTCCCCGGTATTTGCAGCGTTTCTATTATTTGGCGCGGCGTCGGCGCTGTAATGAAGTAGGTACCTGCGCGTTGCACTGGATGCACCCGGAGGAATGCTTTTTGTTGCAATAAACTCGCATTAGGTGAAATTGAGTTACCGAGCGCTACGAAATACACTAAAGATCAACGAACTCGGGTCACGTTGTTTAGGAATTTCTTTAAAACTGACCGGCTTTCATTGCTTTTGTGCGTAGGTACCTACTCGTTGAAGCTCTATTAGAATGCACTAAGCGGTTAATTCAATTTATACACTTTGTATCAGACATGCACAATTGCACATACATTTAAGTGATCGACCTAGTCTTAGTCTCACAGTAACCTAAATTTTAAGGTACATAAAAGTGTGCGCTAAGCCATGCACTTTTATGTAAATAGTTTATTTATTACATTTTTTTTAGCTCAGTTTAAACGGTAGATATATAATATAATATACCCAATTTTCTTTTTCTTTTGAAGGGCGAAAAATGTGAAATTACACTTTTGAACCTTTTGTATTTTCGTTAGGTTACACCATTTCTAATAGAATGAAATGTTTAACTTATACTCGACTAGTATCGTATCACGCGTCTTTTTGGCACTAGTCACAAGTTCGTGAGTACCACAGATCACACTATTTAACTATTTATTTAATCTTTAATGCACAAAAGAAAATACAATCGTACAAAAGGCGGACTTAATGCTATGAGCCATTCTCTACCAGTTAACGTTTGGGCAAAGCAGAGAATTTGTGGGCGGTACAACATTGTGAATACATATATACAAGTAATATACTTAAATGATGCATAGACACATACATATATCGGTATATAATATATGTATGTATATCTATGCCTGTATTCTTAATTATTCTCAATAAATTGATTCTTATTGATTCTTATTCTTATATAATTTCATATAAATACATACAATATACATACATACATACAAATACAAAAGATATCAGATGAAACTTACAAAACAGAAACACTAAGATCGAGTTCATCATTCTGCCAGCATAGTACTCACGCAAGGATTTTTTAAAAGCAAATCTGTTCGGACACTGCCTAATTTTATAGGGAGACTATTCCAAAGGCGAGCTGCCTGAAATGAGAAAGAATTGGACATGAAACCTGTTCGGTGAGATGGTATGGACAAAGAACCCGACGCTCGGGAGACGCTAGTGATGTGGGGTGCCCCGGGTGGCCCTTTTACTTATAACCGCTCAGACCAGTTGCATGTGTGGAAGTCCGGAACTGATCGTCTTTGGGTTAGTGACTATATAAACTTCTTCGTCTAACTCATTACCTAGCTTTATTTTTTTCTCACAGTATTTGTAGAAACACAACTCATTGACGTGACAAAACGTTGACAGATGGCACAGGCCTGCGCGATTGCGCCCAGCCAGTGCTCATGTTATAAGATAAATGTAAGCAAGCATGATGTAACAGACTGCGGAGTCCAATGGGTGGCCGTCTGTGCTTAACTCACAGCGCTTTTTCATCCTGAGTTCCATTCTATAGCGAATTGGACGTGTCCATCGAATCGAAAAGGCTTGTTGAAACTTTACATAAAACAAAATAGATAGTTTCCAGCTGCAGACCCTCGGCCAGACCGCCAGAGGCAATCAACCCAATGCAAACATACGTAGCACCTGTCATTTTATTTACACCGGGCTTTAAATAAACAATGCTATAATTGTAAAATAGACGAGTATTTGCACAATTAAAAATCCCTCGAAATTTGTGTAGCGCTTCAAATGTTATGCAAACAGTTGTTTGTTATTGTTGCTCGGCTCGCTTTCAAAGAATCAGATCGATGGAATCTGTTTTTTACGGAGTCGCTGATTCTAAAAGGATTGAAATTGAAATTGTGTAAGTACTGAGGGAGTATACTGTGATTGTGTGCGGCAACCCCCCCTGGTGTTTACCGAAATCATTTTTGTTCAGTTAGTTTTGCTGGGCATTTTTCGCAAAACGACATCCGCTGTGCCTATTTTGCGTCAAACGAGGTAGCGCTACTCTAACCACCCCAGCTCCTTCACAAAGCCTAGCAAAGTCTTCAGGTTGCTAACTGCCTCCTTCAGGGTGCACGGATTCCCTAGTTTGCTCCTGTATACTTGTACCTGTTTACAGTCTAGGAGAATATGTTTCTCATTTCTCATGCTCTGAAAGAGGGTCATTGTTGTTCTAAAATGTGTGCAGAAAATGATATGTGTCTGCCCTAGAGCATTTTACGTTCGAAGTACGATTTTTTATATTTTTTTAAGATAAACAATAAAATTTTGAGTTGAGTTTAAATGGATTTGTTAGACAATTTCCATTTTGATATTTGACTCCCCATTCCATAAATAACGATACTTTTGCCTAAATTGTTAATTTAAAGTACCCTCAAGAAATACTGTAAAATTTATACTCGGTCATGTTTTTTAAAAAACACATGCATTTTACTTTCCTCGTATTCGAAATGAAAAGTAGAGTGTTTAACTCGGGTGAAAGGCATCATATCTACTATTGTTGTTTTCTCTTCTTCCATGCACGCTCTGCACATGGGGCTGTCAGTTTTACCCATATTATGTAGGTGTTTGTTTAGTGTGTTACGTCCTGTTATTAATCCTACTATTTTACGTAGTTGGCTTCTTGGTGTTTTCAGTAGTATTTTGTTGAGCTTGTGGTTCAGTTCCGGTAGAATAACTTTGGTTTGCCTACATGTTTTCATTTTAGTCCAGTACTTGTTGTGCAGCTGTCTGTGATGTTGTTCTAGCTGGTTGTGTATGTAAGATACTGGTAGGGGTATTATAGGCTCTGCTCCATATGCCGGTGTTTCTGAACCTTTCCTGGCCAGTTCATCCGCTGCATCGTTACCTCTTGATCCACTATGCCCCTTTATCTTTTGTACTATTACTTTCTTGCCTTCTTTGCTCAATTCAGTGAGGCTCCGGTGACATTCAAGTATAAGCTCTGAAGTAAGTTTGTCTCTGCATCGCTTGTAGTACTGATTTACTGTCTGACAGTATTAGTATTCTTTCGTGTATCACTTGTCGTCTTGTTATAGCATTGCAAGCGTCTATTATTCCTACACATTCAGCTTGGAATACGGTACTGTGTTCACCCTGGGGTTTTGAGATGCGTATGTTCAGGTCATCCGAGAAGACTCCACATCCTGTCCCTTCGTATGTTTTTATTTTTGTTCAATTTTTAGTTTAACAATTTCTTTGTTAATATTTATTGAAAGATAATAGTTTAGTTGAAGAGGAATTTGTGTACCTATCAATCTGTATTCTTTGATATTATGTAATGTAACACATAATATTATGTTTTTATAAGTACCTGCAGCTTGTTAAAAATATTGTGAAACGAAATTTTATAAAAATATGTGTCTACTTTAGTTCCATTTTGTAATATTAATTTAATTATTTTTCATTTATTGATTTAGGTATCCCTTAGGAATGGCATATAATAACAAGTCAACATAGCATAGTCATGTTCGTATGATCGATATTTTTCAATACTTCATAACAATACTATGGATTAACTTATCTTTAGTGTTAGTTATCTTAATTGTGTTTTTTTTAACCATTGGGATCGTCTGTTAATCGAGGAGTACGAGTCAGTACAGCACCTTCACTCTCGCGTGACAGTTTCAATACATACTGCGGCACTTGATATAATTCTGGAAGATTTAAATAATAATTGAAGCGGTCAACGCCTCTACAACTCATTGTCTGCACGTTATACGTGTACCAAGAGTGACCAGCGGTCACCGCCCAACCAATTTAAATTTATTTCGTGCCTCCTTCGCCGCATCGTTAAAGTCAAGGGCGTGCTTAGTGCCAGGCCCCATTAACTTAATATATGGCTATAAGCAATCAGGTTTTTGTAACGATGTCGACTCAAACGTTACGCGCTCTCGTGCTTAATTGCTGAAGTAGGTATGGCACGTATTACCGAAGTCGTTACTTTCTTTCAACTGGAGTTTTCGGTCGTAAACAAACTCTGTCTGGTTTACATAAAAAAGACTTTCGATTTAGGAGTTTAGTAATTAATTAAAAATAAAATAAAATAAAAAGTCATTTATTGTCGCAGTAAGTATATAAAAAACAAAACAGTAAAAAACAGTAGTAGGTACAAGCTTAAATTACAGCAGTATTATTATACAAGTAGGAACTAACTATATATACATATATGACATTTAGAATTATAATTAACAATATTATAAATGCTGCGTGCGACAATAGGCTCGGGACTCAGCTTGTGCCGCGAGTCTGGCGACTGCACAGCGCTGTTTTTCAGCCCGCACCTATCTCTTTGCTTTTTAAGAAGCATAAAAACTTAATAGCTAGCTATAGAGGGAATACATGCCTTCATAGCCTGCATTAACATTTAGAAAGATGCTCACTTATATTTAGTTACAATTTTTATTATATGTCCAGCAATTGGGTCCCAAGCGGTTCAAAAGTAGCACATATTAGGTTGATGTTTATATTGCGAGTAGTGTGTGTATTTCGTGACAACATTACAACATGGCTTTTCCGTTGTTTTCTTGAACTGGAAGCTCAAAAGAAAGAAAAAAAAATCCACTGAATATTTATTACAAAGTAACCTAGGTTAAAAACAAAAGCTCGATATTCACATTAAGGAATTTCTGATACTTTGACAGTGGATGCTAGTTCAATGTTTTCCTTTTGTGACTAATCGCGTCGATTTTTCAAAATCAAATTATGACCTTTGACTCATCATTACCTACCTAACAGCAGGGCGATGAAATTCCTGTTTAACCGTAATTTCGAGTATTTTGTACAACTAATAAGCCAATTCGATTCGGATTAAATACGGTCACGGTGATGAAAAGTTTAAATTACTCAAAAACTGATCAGCTACCTAACTAAAAATAATAAATAGGTAAATGAATGATAGACCACATTGTCGGAAGTTAAGGCCAAAGAAGAGACTTCGTGATATTATTAAAACCGGCTAAGTGCGAGTCGGACTCGCGTTCCAAGGGTTCCGTACATTACACAATTTAAACAATGTATTTTTTATGTGAAACGTGAGTGAAATGTCTTTAAAAAACCCGTAGGGGTCGGATCAAAAACTAAGTAATTAAGCCCGACTCACGCTTGACTGCACATTTCTAATAGGTTTTCCTGTACTATATAGGTAAAGATCTATTTTGTGTATTTATTCAAAATTTTAGACCCAGTAGTTTCGGAGATAAAGGGGGGAATGGTAATTTTTTGCCTATTTTCTTGAATAACTTCTAAATTGTTTATTCTAAAATTATAAAAAATATATATTTGAAATTCTCACAATGAGCTCTTTCATATGATATGTAACACGATATAGTTTGAAAAACTTTATTTTTTAATTTTCACATTTACCCCCCAAAAGTGGCCCCCATGTTTAAAATTCATTTGTTTACGTTACATGTTCGTCTTTGGGTCACAAACTTACATATGTATACCACATTTCAACTTAATTGGTCCAGTAGTTTCGGAGAAAATAGGCTGTGATAGACGGACAGACAGACAGACAGAAGCACGAGTGATCTTATAAGGGTTCCGTTTTTTCCTTTTGAGGTACGGAACCCTAAAAATTAGGGCAAACTACGTTTCCGTGTCACGGCTGTGTTTATCACACACTTTTCGTAATTATGACCGAAAATATCACTGAAACTTTAATTTATATTCCAAGAGACACGGAAAGAAGATTTATAGTTGTGTGAATTCGCTGGTCGCTTTAGTGATGTTGGGAACAGCTCAATGTCTGGCAATACATATATTATTCTAATTGGTTGAGCGAGCGCGGGTAAAATAAGTAAGATGAACTAATTTAATTTGACATCGCGATTAGTAACAAATATGTGCAATCAGAAAGCGCACTTATACTGGTTTCTATGAGCTGCGACTAATTTAATAAGTGGAATGTCACCCCTAGATTCCTGCGTGAGCGTTCGACCGTCTGCTGTCTTCATCTATTTTGAACGCTCGCTCGCCAAGACTATTGACATTCTCTCGCTTGTCGGGGAACAGTGATTAATGCTGTTATCTAGCGTTTGCTAACACAGAGAAGGATTTGTACGAATTTGTAAACATTAAACTGCAGTTCTGTCAATGAAAGCAAATAAAAAGTGCATCTATGATAGGGCATAGGTACGGTAAACCTAAAAAAAATGTTCACGAGTTTGAAGGACACGGAGCTTATTTTTTGTATTATTTATGGGAAATTTAATCGAAGTACATTCGATGCCATTCAACTTGTACTATATACACATGTAGTATCGTATCGGTACATGTAACATAATGTCGGTAACAACTACTAATAACTTATTTAATACTTCCAAGTAAATTGATGCGCTTATATTCGGTTATACCTAATTATAATGAACTTTTTATAACAGCTAAAACGTGTTTTTTTATTGAATATTATAATTGTGTTCATTGGGTTTGCACATTTGGTTCTGCCTTGATGGGATTGCTTCCCTATTAGTCCTGGTAAAAATTCACATGTTTTGCAAGATTCATCTTGACATGACACGCAATATACAGTAATATTTTTTTTAGTACGTATTAAAAATAGGTTCGTATTAGCGTGCATGTCAAAGTGTCTACTTCTAGGTAGTGGTTTTAATGTACGACAATGCTGCCTAGTAATTACTGTATTGTTCGTGCCGTTATACACTCATGGACAAATATAGAGGAACGCAAAAAAAAGGTTAATTACTAATTTTAAAATTAGTCCAGCAATTAAACCTTTTTTTTTCGTTCTTTTAAATTTATCCATGAGTATACTTACACACCTATACCGATTATGAGGAGTCTACATCAACTAAGAACTAGGTAAGTAAAGCGGACCTTGTAATCTTTAAGGATTTTGCATGCCTCTGATTGGCTTTATACCTCTTGATAATTTATGTACCTACTTATGCGGTCAGATACTATAGTAATATACTAATATAATAAGTATATAGATCCGTAAGATTGTCATTAATGATAATTGAGGGTGTAAATAGTAATGATTGTAATGGAGTGAAGTAATATGAAAATTGAACGAAATAAAGATTGTTTTTGATAGCATCTGATAGTGTTAGGTCCGCTTTAATCACGTTAAGTATTTTAAGAATTATTTTATTATTTAAGGCCTCTAGTTGGGCTATCTATTTCTTTAAATCTTTGTTTATGAGTAACTATAATATTAATCACGGTAAAATGCATGGGTGGTCGCCGTTGATCATGTGTGTGTATAATTAATTTGACGTTCATGAGTGTTATAAGATAGTGCACAGTGAAACGAAGTACAATAACACATGTGGTACTACCGGGCACAGAATAGTAAGAGCAGACAATGTTTTCTGGAAATATTATTTAACTTTACTACTATAAATACGTACTAATATTACCTCTTCACGCTTCACTCGCTGAAACGACTTAGATGAAATTTGGTATGGAGATAGTTAGAGGCCCGAAGAAGGACATAGTATCCTAATCGTCATCCCATACAGACGAATTCGCGGGCAGAAGTTAGTATAACATGCATATAAGAAACTCATCTAAACTAACACTCACTAATTATCTGGAATCTAACATCAAAACATAATCCTTTTAAATTTTGAACGTGATTTCGTTCAACTATAAACTTGATCGTAATATTCGTAATAGTTATACCTACATATAAACTTAACATTTTTGGTAAAGTCCCCTAGACACGATGATTTTTGGGTCCAAGTCTCATATTTGATTTTTGCATCACTAACAAATATTTACTGATAAACACCCTATTTACTGATAAACTTAGTGAGACTCAGATATGTTACAATATATAAATTTAGATCAAATTTCGCTCGTCGTGTTACGAACCGTTACGAGGATTCTCAACAGGGAGCAAACTCTTGATGAAATATCTTACCAAAAACTCGCGTAATAAGCCTGTTACTGTTCTAAATATATTTTAGTGAATAAATAAATGAATGAGATTAAACATTTACATAAAAAATATAAAATTTGTAGGTAAGGCTAGTCTGAAATACCTACTACGCTGTACCATTTTCAGGCACCGTGTCACACGATATTACATCACGGTGATAACGTATCCGGTTATAAACTGCGTTAATTTGCCTGCTGAAGGATATTATTGCATTGCATGCTATTTAATTTAACATTTTCATATTTCGGTTTAAAATATGACATCATTAAATTATCATCGGAATTATTATGTCGGTTCGGATTTCATTAGTATGATAATATTAAAAGTCAAAATATGAAAATGGAGGGAGCCTAAGTGTTGATCTTAAATCGTCGGTGCTTATATTTTACCAATGGCGTTTTACCGTTTTAGTAAAGTTTTGATTTGTAACATATATTATTGTGGCAAGTCATGAATTATCATCAAACCAAAAAAAATATTTTTAGCATTTTCAGAAGTACGCATCAAAATACCAGGAGCCATGCATGTTACCGTAAAAAAACCGTTTTTAGTGAAAACGCGTTTTCCGTAGATAAATTTAAGTTTCCGTGTCGCCTTAGTGAAAATGCGATATAATCTAATTTTGTTATCATTCTCGTGTGCCTACCGCTCGTACTTGTAATTATACGCAAACGAGACGAACGGGCAAAACATAACAAGATGTAAGTTTAAATTGGCTTCCCGCTGTCTGCAATACTTTGGATAGAATCTTCTACAGCTTTAATCTGAAGTCTATTTTGCTCACCGTCCCCGGTGGCGGCCGGGATTAATTTCCCGCGCTAATAGGGCGTGGACTGCGCCAGCGCACGTGACGCACACGCCCGCTATCACGCCACTACCAATAACAAAAAGACGTAAGCGACTTGCGTTCTTCATTACACTACGTCATTTTGCATAAAATGGAAGGCTACAGAATAAAATAGTGTAATTCAGTTTCACTTTACAAGTAAAAACGTATTTTATTTCAGACTGGACAAGGCTTAAAATAGCACGCAAATTAAATGAATGTAAATCTTTTTGCTTAGGATCGTATAACTGTCATGTATCATTTCCTCTTTTTTGCTGAGCTACAAATCGCGGTAAAGCTGTAACCGTTAATAAATTATTCTGAGTTTCGAGTTGCTGGAATCTGTGGGTGGCTTAGTTTTTTGGGTCCGAACGGGACTTGAGAATTTTGTTTTCTATCGGTAAACTTTTCTGCTGTCAATATCAGCAAATTGATAGTGAGAGAGTAAACTGGTCACTAACAAATTAACAAACAGATAAAGTCATAGCTTTTAATTATAGTATGTCATATGACATTCTGATTTTAAAACTGACCAAACACAGAGTAAACTGGGCCTTTTTAAGATAAGTTGGAAGTTAGGTTAGTCAGTTCAGAAATAGTGGATACGAAATTCTGGCTTGTGTTCTTCGGAACTTAATGAGTAAGTTCCGTACTGTAACCACCCTCCTTGCTACGCCGTTGATATAGCAATTTTTTTACAAACTTAGCTTTCTGTCACGTGACGAACTAGCATTAACACGTGACGAATTGACCCTTATATTTGAACGCGCTTGTATGCTCTCGCCCTTAACGCGGCGGTTTCAGCATCGGTGGGGCGGGCGGCCACACGCGGGGACCGTCATAACTTTTCATTTCGCAGACGTTTTAAATACTTGAAATGTGTTTTGGAGTGCTTTATTTTATTGCAGATAATTTTTATTAACATTGAACACAAGGACAAACAAGGCAAGGCAAGGACTTTTTATCCAATTTTTCCGGCCCGAAGAGAGCGTAATACATATTCTGGTTGGAATGTGATGCACTTCCGTTTGCGCGCTCAAAAAACTATATGGCACATATTATTACTGTACTGTACTATGTACTAGTACCTATACACGGTGTTACTTGAGCCACTGAAAACCTGAGACACCCCAACAGTTTTTTTTTTTACTCATCTTGAGTATTGATTCTTTAATCCGATAAATGTTTAAAAAAATATTAGTTGTTTAGTTTTCTTAACAATTCTATTCGACTGGTAATTCTACACAAGATGCTTCGTCGTTTTAGTGACATCAAACAATTGGTAGTTACCATCGTATAAACACTGTTAACAGACCATTTGCATACCTTACTGTAACGAGATAAGGTTTACCAATGGCCAGTGAAGGGTGTTGCTCACTGACAAATAAAAATGCTAGTTATTGATATTGTTGCATTACAAACCTGTAGAATGGGCATGTAAAAAAAATTAAAAAAATAAAAATACCCCCATAAAAACATAGCGCGATCGATTCTCCTATCGATTCTGAACAAACTGTTTTTAGGTTTTCAGTGGGTCATGAAACACCGTGTATATATCACGTGAAAAGTGAAAGTGACCGTGAGGGTAACATTAACCATAATCGGTCAGGTATACGATATCAGATTATCCATATTTATTTGCCCGTTATTAATCACATCGATAACATGGTAAAATATAATGTAAGAATATATTTTTCGTGTACATTTCCCGTTAAGTATATTTTTTTTTCTCGTTAACTTATCTTATCTTATTAAATAAAAACCTCACGGAAAGGTCGCGCCTATGGCGGTTAGTTTTGGGAGCTTAATATGAGTAGTGCATGTTTGGTTGTTTTAATTTAAAACTTTAAAACCCTTTTACTGGCATGCTTGTTTAATCCTTGCCAATGCTGCCAGACGTTTCGATAGTAATGACGATAGTATAACATCGACATAATAACTAGTAGACTTTCGTTGCTCTCAGATTCGTATTCACTTTTTCCGCCGTCTAGCTCTTTGTATTTCTATTTTTGTCTGAGGACATTAAATTTACCGAGATCTTTTTTTTACATTTGACTATCCTCTCCTTAGAACTAGAGGTACCTAACAAAAAATGGAATGCTTCAGTTACGTATTAGGTACTATGTTATTCATTAAAGCCTAGGCATGGCGTATGGATTTATACATATACATATATTATTAGAATCTATGCCGAAGTCGGCCTGATTTAATTGGCAAATTCCCAGACAGACCTCTCACCTAGTATGAAATCGCCAAAATACCATATCAAAGTATTCGTAGGCAATTCTGAAGGTAGTATTCAGTTTAGTTATTTTCCTCGTTGTGTTTGAAAGAGTACTTGTTGTGGTCATCATTTCAAGTGGTGTGTATCATAACCTTTCCTATGATAATATTAATGTAGGTCACTTCAAAACGGAAACTTCCAAAGTTACTGAGAAGAAGTTTAGCTGCAAAATTTGGAGGTGACAATATAGAAATATGACAATATATAATGACAATATAGAAAAATCTAGGTATATTGTCATCGTGTTTAACGTAGAATTTTGTTGCAAAAATAAGTTTTAGTGCACTTACGACGTAGTCAACTGCTTGCATGTTAAGTGTAAATACAATGTGCCCTCGCTTCAAATATGGTAGCTAGGCTTTCTTATCCCAGTAATTAACTTACTTTAAATATTTCGAGATTGCTCATCGAAATACATATTTCATGGTTCTGATGGCTAGATGTCGCTAGTTCTTGTTTAGTACTTACGCTTCACGTCATACTTGGGAGCAACGATATGGCCAAATTTTTGAAAAAAAAAGTAAACGTACGTAAAGTCCTTGTCGATTGTTTTGACTAGTGAAAAATTTTTTTAGACGGTTCATACATGGTGGTGATTCTAGTGTCTTATTCTAATAGTGTTATTTACTTTTGGTGCAAAGTATACGGTTGTAATTGAAATAAGAATGAAGCTATAAGAATGAAGTCTCAACTTGTTTTGATTTTAGGCGTGGTCTTCTCTCCCGTACGAAAAGGAGAGATGGCCAGTTCAAGTTGGTGTATTATGGCCATATGGCCGTGAAGGCACGCAGTAATGAAGATGAATAACGGATTCCAAAGGTTATCACATATCAGTGACGATGTCCCCCTATGCATACAAATACAATACAATATGATAACAAATACAAAAAGGAAGATGGAGTTCATTTAGATAGGGAAAATTTTGTGGGAAAAAATACCACGAGCGTCTTCTCTTCCATGATTGCATTGAGTGCGCTGTTTGCTGGTATTAGGTGGCCTAATCGCGGGGTCTTGAGAAGAAAAGGGACTTGAGAAATAAAAATGAAAAATAAACATATACTAAAATGAAGTTATGTTATGGCTATAAAAAATTTTGTTTCTTCGTTTTCGAAAGTTAGTTGATCAAAGTTTCATCATCATCATCATCATCATGTCAGCCGATAGACGTCCACTGCTGGACATAGGCCTCCCCCAAGGCTCGCCACTCCGACCGATCCTGTGCCGCTCGCATCCACCGAATTCCCGCGATCTTCACCAGGTCGTCGCTCCACCTCGTTGGAGGCCTACCGGCAGTTCGTCTTCCGGTACGCGGACGCCACTCCAGAACCTTCCGGCCCCACCGGCCATCAGTTCTGCGAGCAATGTGCCCCGCCCACTGCCACTTAAGGTTTGCAATTCTGCGAGATATGTCGGTGACCCTAGTTCTACTGCGGATATCATTTCTGATTTCTCGGTTGGGCAGCGTTCGGGAAGCTCCGCAGTATCTTTTCGTTCAAATTGCCGCAGTGTCTTAAGTCAAAAGTCTTTGACCAGTGTGTGTTGCCAGTGATGACATACGGATCTGAGACGTGGGCGCTAACGATGGGCCTCATAAGAAGGCTCAAGGTCACGCAAAGGGCAATGGAGAGAGCTATGCTCGGGGTTTCTCTGCGTGATAGAATCATAAATGATGATATCCGCAGTAGAACTAGGGATCAAAGTTTATAAAGAAATAAAGATTTCATGAATTACATGTAAACTAATTTTTTATCGCGTTCTAAAAAACTTGGCCAACTACCCTGGAATTACCCTAATAAAAGTCGTATTACAGTTGGTCCCCTCCCATAGTAGAATGTCAATGTTGAATAATAATCATGTTGTTCTATGTAGTATCAATACCTACCGTAATATGAGTCGCCCTTGAGGCGTTGACCTCTGGGTCGCACCGCTAGTTCTTCTCTAGAATAAACCAAATCAATAAAAAAGTCTGCTTTTGAGTATTACGCTTCTGCCTTTACAAGAATATATCTGTACAACTGTATCACAATGATAGAAGATCTGTGTGCTGCTAGTGGGATATATGTATATTCCATAATAATATATGTATTATTAATTTATTATTTGGGTTCCTAAGTGAGGCGTACTACTGTTGTGATTAGGCATAGATGGACATTGATAGTGTATATTAAATATATTAATTACTTGTCTCCGCTCGTGCTAATTAATATCGAGTTAAGCCCCAATACTTATGCCAATTATAGATATCAATATCAGTCCTCGTCTTTGTTATTGTCATAAGATATTAAATTACCTAGGCGTGTGTAAGTAATTACTTAATTTAATTTGTCGGTTAGACCTAAGTAGTGACATCTAACTTTTGGTTACAAAGACGCACTAAATACGAACGACCTAACCTCTACGTTAACCAGCTGTACATACATGTATAAATAATTTAATGAAAAATGCTCTCAGCTCGAATATACTTCATGTGATACCACATTTCCTTATGTCCACGTCTGAGACTGCGAGCGCACTAGGGTGTCATATTGTTGGCTAAATATCAATACTGCACACGAAAATCAACTGTAAGAACAAACCTATAAGAATTAGTGTTACAGCATTACAATGCACATAGAATCGGGAATGACAAATTTAACTTTTTGAACTGCGAATGTAATGCGGATCAAAATTTTAAGTCTTATTACGTTAGACATTAAGCGTTTTAACTGTGCTTTTTATAATAATATGCGGCAAGTTGAATGGTGCAACGGCAGCACTATTATCGAGGGTCAATAGTACTCAATAGCAGTATCCGTAGTCGATCGATGCCGGAAGCCTGATATCGGATGTAGCCGTATCGGCGACGAATAAAATTATTTATTTTTGACTGTCATGACAATAGGAAGGTAATTTTTTGGTTAAGCCTTTACGAGTGAATGGTCGCGGCGCGTAATTTACAATGTGCTGATGTTGTTTGGACAGCTTTCTCATTTGGGAAATTAGTTCTCCTTGTGTTTCAATGGTCTGCTTATAATTAAATTGTTAATTTGCAAATTGTTTGTGTTTCGCTTCAATTAGAACACAAAATTACAATTACAGAATCAAATGTTTTTTTTTGTTTTTAAAACCATGTACAGCCTTGGGCAAAAGTTGAAATTAAGAACGTTTATTACGTGCGTACAATGAAAAGTATAATAGCAATGGATGATAGGTATTATAAAATATAACAGCAAAATCGCAAGTTGTCGCTGTTTTGAATCAATAGATTTAATACATACCAATTGAATTGTGAATAGAAATAACGTGCTCAAGTAGGTACTTTTGACGAAGACTATGTTTATCCCGCAAAGTTGTGAAACTTTTATTCAAAATACTTTGGAGTGCATAAAAGGTTACTTTGTTGATGGATGTGCAAATTGTGTCCGCACCAATTGAATAAAAGGTTCAATGGAAATGCCTTTCCGCCGTCCTTTGCACCTCAAGGATTCGGCGATACTCTACAAATACTAAAGTAGATATTTTACTATCCCTGAATATTAATAACCCTCGTGCTTTTTTCGCGTACCTACATAAGTAGTAGAGACGCTTAAACACTTCTCTGTACTAAAACTCATCAGAAGTGTTCAAAAGAAATGTTCTTAGGTATTTTAGGGCAGGTTTTTTTCATGAGTTATTTGAAAGTAAACCATATTACCTTAATTATAAGGTACGGATTAAAACGTTATTACACCTAGTTATGTAAAAAGCTCATATGGAGCTAAGTGGCGGAAAATGAGGTGTGACATTTGGGCGAAGTGGCGATACAGGCCAATGCTTGACCCAAATGTTAGTTAGCAGTGCCAGCGCCACTTGCCACTTCAAAGAACTTAATTTATGGCTTATATTTTGTAACCGAGGCAAAATCGAAATATGTTATTATTCTGTTCTATTAACTTTAGAAATGTTGATAATTATTCCTTACTGATCACAAGATCTTACATCACGTTTTAAAATTATTTGTTAAATAAAAATGTGACATCAAAAGGTCCTGAAGCAGCTCTTAAATATGTTTAGTCATATACAATATCTGATTTACAGGGTTGTATTGTTAATCTATGTTACATTGATTGCTATTTTAATTAGTTTTGTAGTTTATGAGCAGGCAACATTTGAAAACCGACATTACCTAAGGAGCCGCTAAGACTGTTTTTTTAACTAATTCAATTTATCATTCGGCACTTTAAAATGTGAAGACATGATATTTTTTGTTTAAATAATTAGGTATTAAAATAAAATAGTTACTCAATAGTTATCATTTAGTTTCAATTTTAATTCTTTAAGGCACTTACACTTAGATGTGAAAATGATTTTGTTATTATATGACCCCGTGCGTCTTGCTCGCGCCAATACATAAACGAACGAAATGATAAAAAAATTACATCATTTTGATATATTAATGTAAGTTCGAATTGGCCTCCGGTTTTTTGCTCCGTTTTTTGGTCACTTACTAAAGGTGCCATCATTTTTATATTTCAAAACTGAATTGTATTTTACTACTGCAATCCTATGTTATACTTTAGGTAAGTACCTTTAGATATTTTTAGTACCAATAATATGTTGTCCATAGACCTTTATTATTTTCTGGTGCATTTATTTAGTACTGATAAAAGCAATAATGTCACTCTCAATATTTGTATATTTAATGCACTGATTAAATTCTCACGAACTCCACATCAAGGTCCATCAACGCACGGCAGGTGCTCATTGTCTGACAAGCTTTGTGATATAAAACGGACTTTCATTACATTATTGGAAAATTTGGTTTCAGAAACATAATAATGATAAAATTCATTGTAGGAACCTACATATAGTAGGTACGAGTATTATTTGCGTGTTGCATAGGGTAACTACGGGTTCATTTAATCTTGCTGGAGTTTAACTGCTGATGAAAATTATTAGGTTATTAATTTTGATCTCAATTTCATTTTGTTAAATCTTTTTATTCCAACCGCGGTTGAATAATAAAAGGTTTGAAGCTTAAATGTAAATATAAATTGTAATACACTAAGAAAATTTATATTGTGTAAAGTTATTTTCGTAGCAAGAAATTAATGTTCTAACATCTAGTTTGTCTGTGTAATATTCTCTTCTGGGTATCACTGAATTATTTGAGGTTCTCTCGTAATGATCCCGTATAAAGCTAGCGACGGCTACATAATTTGATTGTCTCCTCCGCCAACGGAGAACAGATATTGTCTTACACGTATAGGTACTCATATTTTATGTTATTCTGTTATTACTGCTATGCTGTGAAATGTAATGAAAAATAATGTATAATAATTTTTTTTTAAAGTAACGATGCAAACAAAACATGGTTATTACCAGGCATCGTAAACTGCGAGCGAAACCCATTGAAGTACTATAGGGTTGTTAATTAGTCAAGTCAAGTCAAAGTACGTCATTTCAATGGATTTCGCTCGCAGTTATTATTATCTCTGGTTATGCCTGGTTATTATTATCTACTTGCTTCGTTATATTTTTAAGTACTTCAATAGTTCGTCATCGAAACCATATCTACAAGATTGGAAGCCCAAAGAGCACAATATTTTTTCCAGAATCATGGTTTTCGTACATGACTGTGTTTAAAGTAGGTATGTTATTTTAGCGAAAGGATGTAAATTGTCATCATCTAGTCCCAATATCTCACAAATACAGGGCGAGCCCGAATAACCTTACTTATACTAGGAATCTAAAATAAATATAGATTACTCAAACATGTATAATTCTTTAAAAATAAACAGTTTTTTTTAATATTTAATCAAAACTCCTGATGGTAGGTTTGTAATTGTCATTTTAATTTAATAATTTTCTTGTGTCAACATAATTAATTTTGCTCAGTAGCTTAATTAAGCCCTTAGCTCGCGCTCAGCAATCGTCATTTGACGTTCGATTCATTGAAATGAGTTTGTTTCGAGATTCCTGAGAAATAGGTATTATGCGACTTTTAAACAAAGCGTTTTTCTCCTAGTTAGGATCTTTAGGTAGGTTATACGTACCTAAAGTTTCTTTACCAGCTTAAAAGTGAATTTAAATTTATGACCTTTAATTCCAGTTTGAATTTAAAGCTTCATCTTGTCAGCCACCGGTGCCCTCAACCGGTATTCGGGTCTCGGATGGGCAGCGCCACGCCAATTTCATTGCCCCTTACCTTCTGCAGATTACATTATATTATAACCAAACACGTTATTAAACTTTTCGTGCGGTTGCGGTTGCTACCCTTACTAATGACGTGATAACATACGGTCCACGTTTATAGGGATCGTTTTCGATAATAAATTGAATAATATTATTACTGAGACACGTGACTTAATATTTAAGATAGTTATATACGAAGCAGACGAATTCTAAAAATGGAGAAAATGCGGAAATTCAAGACGGGACCCATTTTTTCTCAATTTTGGCCTCAGTTTCATAACAAAGGGCCTCTCAGATCCTCTGATATCGATTTTCATCTTGATCTGAGCAAAAATTCAGAAATTCGAGATGGCGGCCATTTTTCCAATTTTGACCTTAGATTTATATAATAGGGCTACTCGGATTTTCAGAACTCGATTTTCATCTTGATCGAAGCAAAAATGCAGATATTCAAGATGAACCAATAATCAATATTTAATAAAAAAAAAAAAAAAATCTTTATTGCTTTAAACCTTGGATATACATTTCACATTATAAAGTTTGACAATATGAAACAGGTGTAACAGGTTTGTAACACATTTAGGTAGTGGGGTTGAGTCTCTGCCTCCCGAACTAGGTCCAAGCCTGTGTCTCGGGAGTCAGTGATTCCTCCTAGGTACATTTGAGCTCTCAATTTAATAACAATAATAGTATACACGTAGCAATATACGTTCTTAAACAGGGATATAAAGCAAATGACGAAGAGAAAATAAAGAAAAGAAGTATACAAACAACAACAACAAATACTAAAAGAGAGAAAATAAGCCAGCTAATAAGTGTAAGTATGTGTGTAATTGTGGTTAAGTTAGTGCGTGTTCGTGTGTGTATGGTGTATGAAGTGTGTATGGGGGAGGTGTGAAGTTAGAGGGAGTGTAGATAATGCGGTTAGTAACTATGAATAACTTGATATTTAAGGAGGAGAGCAATAGCTATTTATGGGTTACTTCAAGCATGATAAGAGGTTCTCGGTTTCCTGATATGATAGAGATTGTAAAAAGGCATTTAGTTTTGCTTTACAGTTATAGGAGTTTAAAGGATATATATTTAATTGTTTATTAATTTTATTATAAACACGGGCACTCATCGATATGTATTGGCGGGTTGCAAATACTGTCCGCTGGGGAACCACCGGACAAGAGGTTTGTTTACTTCGCTTGCTTAATACTTTGGCACAGAGAGGGAGGTGACGATGTCGGCGAAGAACAGCACGCAGAACGTATAGTTGTCTAACTGTGAGAACACTACACTCGGCGTATAGTTGTGTGGTAGGGAATCTGAATGGTTTAGAAGTTGCCACTTTAAGCACAGCTCTCTGTGCACGTTCTATTGTTATCATGGTTGTCTTCCCGGCTGCTCCCCAGAGTGGTAAACAATATGTGAGGAGAGTTTGGCACAACGATTTATACACCATCATTAGGATTTTGGAGTCGGCTGAATGACGGAGTTGCTTAAAGATGTACATCAGTTTCCTTACTCGAGCTGTCACAGAGTTTATATGGGTGTGCCAATTCAGATTTTGATCAAGGACAAAACCAAGATACTTATTACTAGAGGTCAGAGCAAGAGAAGGACATAGGCAGTTAGAAGAAGGAGACTGACATATGTGGCTTTGTATTGTAAGTGGTTGAATGGGTAGAGATGAATTGGCAATGACGAAAGGCATGACTTTAGTTTTGTCTAAATTAAGAGTAAGAAGGTTATTCTTAAGCCACTGCATTACAGTTTTTAGGCCTTTCTCTGCATGCATTTTTGTTTCGGTCCAGTCGCAGCCATAGAATAGTAAGGCCGTGTCATCGGCATATGCGATGATTTTGCAATTTGGAAGTGACAGCTTACACAGTTCGTTCACATATATCTGAAAGAGCGTAGGTCCTAGAATGCTGCCCTGGGGGACGCCATAACTAATAGGTTCTTCGTTACTTACGTATGAGCTCAGTTTTAACG
Organism: Cydia strobilella; assembly: GCF_947568885.1. Taxonomy (NCBI): domain Eukaryota; kingdom Metazoa; phylum Arthropoda; class Insecta; order Lepidoptera; family Tortricidae; genus Cydia; species Cydia strobilella. The sequence goes on from NC_086052.1 coordinate 10,196,596, forward strand.
ATTGTGTCCTTCCTGATAAATAATCGTGGAACATATCCAAGGAGGTTCCTCGGACACCCTGGTGTTCTAATTTGTGCAAAAGGATAGGAACCGAGACAGTGTCGAAGGCCTTGGAGAGATCGAGGAAAATGCCAAGGCACCGGCGCTTTTGGTCTAGGTGATGAGTCAAGAAGGTGGTGAGCTCGGCAACTGCGTCTTCAGTTGACCTTCCTGACCGGAAGCCAAACTGATTATCTGCTATGAGATTGTAGCGTTCCAAGAAGTTAACTAGGGCAGTGTTCATGATTCTCTCCAAGATCTTAGACAGAGCAGTTAGGACAGAAATCGGTCTATAATTATTAAAGTTAGCTCGATCGCCACTTTTATATATTGGGTGCACGATAGCTCTTTTAAAATTGTCAGGAAAGGTCCCGGTTCGGATCGAGGTGTTACAGATATGGGTAATCGCTGGGATAAGCGACGAAAGCGAGTTTTTTAACGTTAATGCCGAGACACCATCCCAACCGGTGGCGCAGTCACTACGCAGTTTTTTAATAATGTTTTCGATGTCCCTTTCGCTGACCTCAAGTATAACTAGGGAGTTACATTGTGACTCGGTAGGTGGAAGCACTGGATGCGTAAATGTTGAGGGGGGAGCACCAGATCTAATATTCGTGGCCAAGGTTGTGCCAATACTGGCGAAGAACTTATTCATGGAGTTTATTGTTTCCCTAGGTGTGCCTGAAGAATGGATAACATCGTTGGAAGATGAGAAGCAGCGTTTTGTATGGGTAATGGTTTTTATGAGGTTCCAGGTTGCTTTGGGATTATTTTTACACTTACTGAACTCCTTGCGTTCAAACTCTAGTTTTAGTTTTCTAAGTAGTTTATTGCAAAAATTCCGATATCTGGTGTAGGTAACTTTTAGAGTTAAGTTGTCCGGTGACTTTTTAGCTTTTTGATGTAGATGGTCTCTATTTCTGATGCAGCGTAGCAGACCGGGGGTGATCCATGGCTTTATGTTTCTATTCTTTTTGGGAATTTTGATAATTTTTGTGTGTTTTTTAATGATCGCACCAAGGATATCGAGAAGTAGGTTAGTCGCGGTATTGGCGTCAGTTGCTGCTAAAACAGATGAGAAGTCAGTCGCGTCAATATCCTGACGAATTGCATTATGATCAATTCGCGTGCATGTGTCATTGGCTTTGGGGCTTCGCGCATCTGTTTCTATGGTGAGCATGACGGGAGTGTGGTCAGTTATGAAGGATTCTATAACTATAGTTGTGGCTGGTGTATCAGATCTAAGGAATACATGATCTAAGCAGTTTTCATATCTAGTCGGATATAAATGGGCAGGTAGCAGTCCATGCAAGGCCATAAAATTAAGGTATTCGAAAGAGCGGCTATCGGAATTGGTGAGTTTTATGTCTATGTTTAGATCGCCAATTATCGTTATTTTTTTGTAAGACGAAAGGGATGATAATACATCGTTTAGACTATTTAAAAAGTGATCTAGGCATCTAATGGATGGGGATCGGTATAAAGCTATTATAGCCGTAGTATTGTTAATTGTGCAGACAAGGCAATTCGCGTCCAGGAACGCGGGTTCATGGATTTTGCACTGTAAATAGTCTTTTGTGTATATGACTACACCGTCGTTCTGATTTGCATTGTTATTAGTATGCACAGAAGAGTATCCATTGATATGTGGAATTAGTGAATACTTACTCAGCCAGCATTCAGAGAAAATTATCACGTCGTAGTTAATTTTTAACAATTTTAGCAAAGCTTTGAATTCATCAATATTTTTATGTATGCTTCGAATATTCATATGAATTACATTGAGCGGCTTCCGAATCTGCTTAACGTGGTGGATGCAAGAGTCAGGTTTGCAGACATAGGAGCTCGAGATATTAAACGCGTCTAATTCGGTTGCGGTAGTGTCAATATCCGTCATTTTTGTATTACTTATCTAAATGGATAAATGTGATTATTAATGTTTTCTCTTTATATTATTATTTATTTAAATGCGGGACGTGAGGATTTATTTTGAGTATTTGTGAATGAGTGTTGATGGGTTTGCTATATTTATTATTAGTGGCTTATAGCTACAATGAAGTTAGTAAAAAATGTAAATAAACCTTTAACTAAAAGTATATACCTACAAGGCGGAGCCAGGAAGCAAATGACAAACTTTTTTTCATATATTACACAAGTATATGACACAACAAGAGGAGTTAGGATAAAAAAATATATTCAAAACAGGGATAAAAACAGACAAAACACAAAAAAAGAAAATAAAAGAAAAATAGAACCTTGGTACAAATCGGAAGTAGGTATAACAAAAATATTAACAATTAATCTTATTTATTTTCTTTACCAAAAGCAAAATATAAATAACTAAATAAAAAACAAATAAAAATAAAAGGGCAGAATTTCCTGGAAGAGTATTACGTAATTAGATTAAAAGTTTATGCGTGCAAATAAGTGGTGGGGTCTTTACCGGAACTACTCAGAATGCAAGTTGATCAAACATTGTTCAGAGTTAATTTGAATGTATTTAGATTCTTTGTTTTTGCGTAGGAAGATGTTGCCGTTGCTGGTCCAGCAGAGCTCGTACTCGTGCGTCTTTTTAAAATGTCGAGCTTTCAGATACAATCTTCGCTTGCTCGGTGGGAGGTAGTCACTGACGTAGATGGGCGCAGGATCTCCATTTATATCCAATAGTTTAGCAATGAGCTTGCCATCAGCTGGCTTACCATTATTGTACGCGCGGACTGCCCTAAGGAGGCTTTCTTTTGTTTGCACCGAGTTAAAGTCCGCAATAATGGTTTTGTTGCTGCCTGGTTTTGCGGGGAGACGGTACACGTCCCGAATTTGGGCAGGCTGTATAGCAATATCTAGTGCTGTGCCAATCTTGGTCACCACCTGTGCGAGCTCGGTTGTGGACTCATTTATTTTGTTGGGCACGTTTCTTATTTCCACCATGGACGTGCGCGAGCTCAATTGGACGTCTTTTAGCTCATTTTCCAGGCAGGCAATGCGAGTTTGGAAACATTCTCGTTCTTTTTGAATATCAATATCAAATTTTTTATTCGCCAAATCAGTGTTTATGGCGCAGATAGTGTGTGGTAGATCGGTAAAAGAGATCTGGGTACAGACTTATACTTAATATCAAAGATAGATATAACTCCGTAATAGATGGATACAGAAGGAAAAAACGTGCCTCGAAAATTAAGAAATTTTGATTCTCGATCAGATGGCGCCACTACCTTTGGCCTACTCTCGTATAGATGGCGTTGACGGTTTCGTTTGTTATTATTTACTGTGGCTACAAAATTTACTATGACAGTACCGCTCTATCCTATTATATCCTCTTTGCTTAATATTTACAAAAAAAACTACTTATACCTACACCTATATAAGATTTAATTGTCGCTTTCTTTTATCTTCCAAATACAGATATTTTTTCCTACACTATCAACCTTGCCGAATAGAACTTTTCCCATCGTAATTTCTTAATTTTTAAACTTTAACGCATAATAACTTCGAAAAAAAAAATTATTCTAGAGACTACCTGTATTCAACGTTGAAGTTGAAACACAGTTTCCCAGTAAGCTGCAGACGTCATAAAGTCATGAGGGGCGCTACTCCCGGCTACCTCGCTGCGGTTACAATGCAGGCCGGACACTGAGCTCTAACTTAAATTAGTAGCTACCACTGATAACTTTATCAAGATATTACACGTGGGGCACTAAAACAGTACCTGAGCAAAATGCATACGCAACATGCTTACAATAAGGCCGACCTATTGTGCATTAATTTTCATTTAACTGTTAATAGTAGATTGTTAACCAAGGGATGAAAGGCAGTCACACCTGCCGAGGTATTTTGGCGCTCGAACGCAGTGAGAGCGCCAATAGTGCGAGGTTGAAATGATGCCTTTCACCCTAGTTAAACACTTCTTTTCATTTCGAATACGAGGAAAGTAAAATGCATGTGTTTTTTTTAAAACATGACCTAGTGTTTTATAGTATTTCTTAAGGGTACTTTCAGTTAACAATTTAGGAAAAAGTATCGTTATTTATAGAATGGAGTCAAATATCAGAATGGAAATTATATAACAAATCCATTTAAACTCAAATTTCAATTGCTTATCGATGCAAAAAATCGTACTTCGAACGTAAAATGCTTTAGTGCAGACACGTATCATTTTCTGCACACCTTTTAGAACAACAATAGCCCTCTTTCAGAGCATGAGAAATGAAATATATTTTAATTGTATTTATTTAATCTGCTTGCTTGGTGCTTGGGTTGGGTTAGCTAGGAATATAGCTACGTGAGCAACAGATCTGTCTAGCAGATGTCATTGTGTCTGGCGGAAAAACTGTTAATATCCGACGGAAATCTGGACGTAAACCCCATGAAGCTTTCTTCGTAAGTCCTAAAAATTAAAGTTAGGATTTATGAAGAAAGCTTCATGCCAAATTTCATCAAAATCGGTTCAGAAGTATAAAGAGGTAGCAGATATACGAGTAGGTATAGGCAATCTGAGGTAGGTAGTCGGTTCCCTAACATAAGTATCCACTTTTCTATACAATTAGTATGGCAACTTGGTTACTTAAGTTGGGTCACCGACCGTACCTACAGAGCGCTTTTTGAATTTAGTGCATTTAGCATATTAATATTTAAGTGCGAATTATAAGTATAATTTTACATTATAACAAGCATGGATAAACCATCTAAACAGACACACCTATGACATGAGCACAGTATCTATATGTTAGCTACACCACGTAATAACTAGCGGTTAGCTCGAACAGTAAGTTGCGGGCAGGCGTAGTCAAGATATATCTACTATATGCTATAGGCGTATCTACTGATTATAACCTCAAATTAGGCGGTGTATACACACACACACACACACACACACAGCCACACACAAGGCACAAGGGGTGTAGGCACAGTCAAGCGCTTCATTGTTTCACTATTAGGCGGTACAAGGCATAACAATCTTAAATTATGTTGTACCTTGTCCATACACGAAAAATTATTGTTTTGAAAATACTCGTCCTGCCCGTTTTTTTAAAAGGAACTTTTGGATTCTTTCAAATGTTAAATGTTAAATTAAGGCAAAATTCGTCGCTCGCGTCCGCGCCAGTTAGTGTTGCGTAAATATAAGTAAAGAAAGAGTGATGACTCCCTCCATACTCCATATATCAGTTTTTGCGCTTTATTTCGTAGTCGACATCTAGCGTCAAGTAGCGTACCTAACTCTCAGTACTGCTACTCGACAATAGATGTCGTAGCAAACAAAAAATCTAATGCACACGATTTTCAGCTAATATTGTAACCAGAGTAATCGGAACTTTCTTTTCAACTCCTGCTTTTAAAATTAGTTATAAATTGTTGAGCAATACACTTTTCGTTAGTCGCGACACATTCGACATCTAGTGTCGAGTAGCAATACTAAGAGTTCCGCTACTTGACGCTAGATGTCGACTACGAAATAAAGCGCGTTTTTGGTAAGAAAACTGATTTATGGAGTTACCACTCTTTTTTACTTACATTTCTCTATGGCGTTGCTCATACTATTTCCGTTTACCCGCTCACCCGCTCCGTGCATTCGCGCCAGCTAGCGGACGCCCATAAACATTTATGTAATGTGTGTATTGCTTGTAAATAAAAGAGTATTCTAGATATCACTCGTGTTTATTAATTAATATTTCTCAATCTAACTTCACATGTAGTATCAACAACCATTCAATTCAAACAGAGCTAATCCTATAATATTGTTAGAGTCTGTGCGGAAAGAGAACAGACTACCTATACACTATTCATTCTAAATACATGCATCTGTACCGAAAGGACGGTCACTGTCACATGTATTGTCTCATTTTATACAGTCCGTAGTTTCTTTCGGTTACATCCATTTAATTTACAATAATCACAGTGTTCTTTATTGCGAATATTGACCAGCACCAGTCTGTAAGTAAAAAGATGTGATGAGATTATTGACTGTCATTTACTCGAAACTAAATAAAAGTTACAGTGACATCAACAGTATGATATCACTTAGCTCTTATGTATGCACGATGGCGCCGTATTTAGGTGTAGAATGTAAAATGTAAGTGTCGTTCCACGTCGGAGCCGAAGCCTGGCACCCCGCCAGCAATATGCCGCGGACGTGGACAAACTAGCCATCGAATTTTTACAACCTAGGTATGTTTTCACATAAACATTTCAATAGTTGGTATATGAAGTATACCTAGCCTAAGGTAAGGCAGTTTTTTCAACGAGTAGGTATAAGAGTTTAGGTGAGCTGTTACACACAAAGCTAGTAGCCTAGCACCTTTGCGTACTTAAACTTTTGTGCAGGAGGGGTACCTTTTCTCTGCAGCTGCCTGTACCAGTAAACCTTATTACAAAAGGCATAAGGTCCACGGATGGACAGTTAAGAGTGCTGCTGTTTGTACCATGAGGACACAACACAAATTATTTTAATGAAAATGTTTTAACTTTTGTTATTTTTAGGTGGCCGAGCGGTTTTAGGCATCTGCCGCGTTGCAGAGGACGCTGGTTCGATTCCAGCCTTGGGCACTGGAGGTCTTGGTCACTTTTTCTTTCGTATATTATATTTATTTAAGTTTACATACTATGTAATTGCAACGGTAGTAAATAAACAAATTTAATTGACGGTAAATCTTGATAGCTGTTAAACTTGCCATCGGTACGAAACAAGAAGACTGATTTCAAACATAAAAAGCTAGCTGTTGTGTGCGTGACCTCAACTCTGGTTCCGATACCTATATTTGCAAGGTGGGTAGAAATTGCAGTAAGTAAGGTTTTGCTCAATATTTATCGGACTTACTGCCTTATTGCCGGAGGTATTTAATGCTCCAGCTTAGTCCAGTAGTTATGACATACTAACTTTAGAGATATTGCTGCAGCGATATGTTTGTGCACTATTTATAAACTTTGTATTTTAAATGTTATGTATTCTCAGTCGTACCTAATTAGAAATTTTGTGGTCGGCCCTCGATCGAATTTTGATTGTACTTATAGCCTATAGTTAAAAGAAAGTAATGACTTTCTTTAAACCTAATAAGGTAAACGTAGTTTTAAAATGAGAGCGGAACTAAGTTTGTATGCTGGAAAGGTGCAATTCGGCCAAGCTTGCCGGGGACTCTTAAGTTGTGAAAAAAAAAAATCGAATTTAAACTATCGTGAGACATATTAACTTCGCTAACTTAGCGGTTTCACTCACGTATTTTTATTCACTCGCGCGACACTCTCGCGACTCGCGTGACTAAAAATACGTGAGTGAAACCGCTAAGTTAGCTAAGTTGTAAAAAAATATATATTTTTGGAAAATGGGACCAAGGTTAAAACGCGAATATTTCGCTGAAACGGCACATCGTATAGTCGTGCATCGCCTGGTATATTTTCGCACGACCAAATAGTTCCCATAAGTGACAGCCATGTAGTACAATCGTACATCGCCTAATCATACTTCGCACTAACAATACCTCGCACGAGCGTGTGTCGCACTCCAGTAGTAAACCCGGTTAGTTAACCATGTGGGTAAATACTCTTTTTTAGGTGACATTAGGGAACAAAAGGGTTTGATATTACGTCATAGATTTGACAATAATACTCGCAATAGTGCATCTCGCTTAAATACTCTCACAACCGGCCTGATTCGAACTTTAAGATACGTCAAAAATGTGCTAAAAATACGACATGGATCGGATAATGTCAGTGTCAAAAGTGGCGTTTCTTCAAACAGAAACGTCACTGCTGACTCTGACACATTCGAACCATATCGTATCTTTAGCACCATAATACCCAAAGATTGAATTGAATTGTATCTTTAGCAAATTTTTGACGTATCTTAAAGTTCGAATCAGGCCGGACGTGGATTGCGAATAATATCAAATCGCGTTTAGGTTTTAAGTTCTAACGCGACACGAGGTCTAGTTTACCCCTTAAAAACGTTCAGCAAATTTTCCCCGTTCCTTGCAACGTTGATCTGCCGCAGCAAAGCTATGCACTACAAAATGTAAATCGCTCGTGCGGCGCTAAACTCGTCGCGACGAACTAACTCCGGCGGCCGGCTACCGCGGCCGGACGGTGGCGTTCTTAACGGCGCTATTAAAATAGCATTCAAGTGGTTGCGAATTTTGCTATGCGGAGTCGGGATTAAACATGGGAAACGTAACTTAAACTAAAGTTATAAAAACATTACGAATAGTATATAGTACTAGACATATTAGATGTCTACAATATTGTACCTATGTATTATTGTACATACATATATTAATTAGGCTACTCGTTATAGATGACCTAATTTATGTTCTCCAGACTAACATGCCATGCCATGCGCCTATACAGATATACACGTTTATTTTAATTAAAATGATACGAAAAATGTTTAATAGGTCCATTTCCAACATAGAGAAGCCATACCAAACAATGAAATTGCCGCAATGGCAACCTGTACCACGCGAAAAAAACGTCTTAAGCGCCGTAAAACTCATGGCGCTAACGCGTTTAGGTCGCGAGACTCACGCTCCGCTTGTTGCCAAAACAACATCAACTCATGGCCCAAAATACTGGTTCTGTGTCTATACGTTAGTAATAATGGTTCAATCTCACTAATTTTGCGTACCTTTTATTTTGATGGCGCGGAGCCACGATTTATTTACCCTAGTGCTTCGCAAATATCTCAACACCCAATTAAACACCTCTTTGATGTAGGTAACGAAACAAAATGGCCGTGTAGTGTATTCAAGAGCCGTATTCAGTTACTTAAACAAAAGTTTTATTTAAACATAGATAAAATTCTGTAAATCGTAGTAAAATAAAACTGGCCAAGAGCTTGTCTGGCCATGCTCAGTGTAGGGTTCCGTAGTTACCTGTCCGTCATAATAGACTGCCACAAACAGGGGATATTTTTGGGTATTCTGTATTGTACCAAGCAAAACTGACAAACAAAAAGGGAAGTGTTTTTGCCAAAACTCAAAAATGATTTTACCGATCATGTTCGCTATAGTTTTCCTTGAAAGTAGTCACTAAGCTTTACTTGCACGATTTTTTTCATATTTTTGGACCCATGATTCAAAAGTTAGAGGCCACAATTTTTTTTCTTTCAGAGCGATTATTTCCGAAAATATTATAATTATTAAAAAATGGTTTATTTTGAAAGACCTATCCAACGACACCCCACACCATAGGGTGGGAGCGAAAAAATAATTTTCATCTCCACTTGACGTGTAGGGGAGGTATACAAAAAAAAATTTAAGGTTTTTCTTTTACCACTGTCGCATTTATTGATGTACATATCCATGCAAAATTTCAGCGTTCTAGCACTAACGACTACGGAGCTAAGCCTCGGACAGACAGACAGACGGACATGGCGAAACTATAAGGGTTCCTAGTTGACTACGGAACCCTAAAAAGGAAAAGCTGTTTATTTGCTTTTGCCTGTCCTAACTAACCGTGGCCAAAAAATATAGTAGTACCTAGTGATAATTATTTTATTGTATGTACAAAATGTTATTATATATCATTATATATCAATTTGTTAATAATACTACACTGTAATTGAGCAAATGAAACAATTACTAATACTTTCATAAGACTGTCGCACGCAACGCGACCACTTGGTCGACGGTCTTCCTCTTTCTCTCGATCTGGCGGTAACAAGAATTTCTTATAGGCCCTACTTAATGAAAATAACCCATTTATGATTCGACTCCTAGTTATAAAATCTAAACACAATATGCAACACAAAAGGTCTCAACGAACGACGCTTTTGGTATAATTTTGATACGTCCAATGCATATTCAAGAATTAGACCCCAGTTGTCGGAACAATTTTCATTAGCGTGTTACGTGACTGCATTATTAACGGTATGAATGGCAGGCCCCTTGGTCTTTTGACTGAAAAGTTTCGTAATGGAGATTGCGTTGGAGAGTAGAGCCACTAAAATGTACGTGAAACCTTAATGGTTTTATTTTAAATGAATTTTACTGGCATTTAAAGGGTTGATTTAGCACTAGAATTAATTACACAACTTTAATATTTTGTTTTGTATTTTTTACAGTCACACTACTACATATAAATTATAAACTGTAATATATGTCATATATTAAAGAAAAAGTGACGAAGCCCTCCAGTGGTAAAGGCCGGACTGGAGGGCTTCGTCACTTAAAAATGTACTTCTGGTCTCCCGCGATACAGGCCTAGCCTAGTGCGGGGACTTCTGGAACCTCCGAATGTCAAGTCAGTTTAGTAACTTGCCACCACCAACTCTGTTTAGTAACTTGTTATATGTACTTTTTTAGGGTTCCGTACCCAAAGGTTAAAAACGGGACCGTGGCGCTAAATAATTTAAGTTCATTCATTCATTAACCTCCTGGTTCGACTCATCAGTATCTAGATTCTAGATCTATTCCTTGATTAAGAAAATTTTGTAACCCGGCAAGCGGGATGAAAATAGGAAAATAAGGTTACTATTTATAGTCTGTACTAAAACTATACTGTAACACACAACACGCTGGATAAAATGATCATAGTTGTAAGGTTTGACCTACAATTAGCTGCTCAAGCTTACGCTATACTACAGTTATCCAATACATTTGAATGTTTACTAACGCAAACAGTATAAGAAATAACGTGTTATTAATTGTATGTTATCTTGGCTTAAACTATCAACAGTTTTAAACGTTTTGAGCAATCTAACCCTCCCAAGAAACAATCAATCTTTATTCTCATGTAGCGTGTCAAAACTAAACTTTTCAGCTCGTATATTCTCACAAGACCCTTCTTTTTTCTTGCATTTTGTGTCATGTATGTATGCAGTAATTAGATTTTACAATATTAGGTTTGGCCAGTAAGCTGCCTGCATAACTGAGGAGTGTCTTTTCAAAAGGGCTTGTTTTTGTATGGTGTTAATAAGACCTTTTGAAAAGACTCTCCTCAACTATTGTTAACTTTATCTGGTGTTGGTGTTAAGAACTAATTTTACCCGGGGCGAACGGGGTCGGGTTGCAAGTCAACTAATGTTTACTTTGCCCCAAGTTACCCTGCTTGATAGGAACTCCGGGAATTCTAGAACAAAAACAGGGGCCAGAGGCGTTTATTGTTACAAACCCATTTATAATAGTTATCTCTACTTTATAATATTAATTTCTTGTTACGGTTTTAGGGTAAAGTTGATCAGTTTATGTTCAAGCTCTTGAGTTTATTTATCATTATTTACGGTACAGTCGTGCTTAGTAGAAACTGTCTGAGTTTAAACGGGACACATAAAGGTATTTGTACAATCAGCATCAAAAGTAACGGATTAGACTACGCGTCAAAAGTATCTACATTCTCTAATACTCGTAGCATTATAAAAAGAGATCGTTTGAACACGAACTGTCCCTACAGTTATTGGTAGTTATTTATATTTTGAAGAGTATTCCAGGGTGGCAGAAACTTTTGAAGCGTTTTATCCGCTAATATATTGATATGTGTATTATAATTGGACAAATTGAACTTATCTAAAGTAAATGGAACGCGAGTTAATCTTTGAAATACATAAAATTATATTAGAAATCCGTATCATCCATATTCAAAACCTTCCAATTAAAGACCTAGAAGATATCTCTTATTTCACCTTTAAGCATGTCCTTTTTGTGTAAAAAAGATTGTCCATGTTGATTTCAAACATACATACAACACATAAATTCACAGTAGATCCAGTTACAATTGTAAAGATGTCGTTTATTTCGTGGTTTCAGCAAATAGCTCCTTTATAGATCGACCGTACAAAATCGCAGGCATTTTGTAGCTTTTAGCATTATGGTTTCATGATTGCCCACCTGATAGAGAGCAAAGCTTAGTCACAGTCAGAAAAAGGTCCGAAACATTTTACCACAGGTAGCAAGTTCGTCAAATGGAATGCAATAACCCCGTCCTACTCAACACGGTAATAAATAGAGTGGATTTATCAGAGCTATCAATAAAGAGGATCACTAATATCATAAATATATCCAATACTTCGCTACTCGTATTGGTGAGCTTGTAATCTATAGAATCGTCGCCATCAATTCGAATAGATATTCCTTTGATAGTTTTTCTTAGGTGAAAGTTACACTGGAGGGATTTTATCTCGTCAGCCCTAAAACTTCATGTGATTGAGAGATAGAAAAAATAGAGGTTAAATGTGACTTATAGCTAGAACAGTCAAGTAATACACACACACACACACACACACACACACACACAACACACACACACACACACACACACACACACACACACACACACACACACACACACACACACACACACACACACACACACACACACACACACACACACACACACATACACACACAGTACACAGTTGCATCCTCAGAAGCAACAGTTAAACCGGTTGCAGGTGGTAGGTATTCATTTTCAGAACCGGGTTTGTCTCGTCTCGCTGGTTATTAACTAAATACAATGTTATACTGATTTAAACTAACACGACTTTCATTCATAATTTAAAACTAATACGGGGCTTAATAACAAGTTAATAATCAAGATCAAGTGCGGGTAGTTCGCAAAACCCGCGCGGCAAGAAGATTTTGATACAATTCCTCGTCAGTCTGCCTGTGACCACGAACGTAACGTCACGTTCGAAACGTCAGGCCATACATAAACGTAAGTTTGTACGCGATTAAGTCCCGTGTTAGTTTTAAATTATAAATACAATGTTTATCGAAATTATTGTTAAACACATTCATTTTGTGAGATTTATTGGTATTTATTATTAGGTACTAAATTTTTTGCATAATCCTATCCATTTATTTTTTTACGTAAAAACCTAAATTACAAAAGTAAAACGGATGGCTTTAGGCTCATAAAATACTGTTTGTTATATATATAAATAACAGAATTTGATACAAAATAGCCTCGGGACACGTATATCAATTTATTCAGGGGTCAACAATTTATTTCACGATACCCAATTCATTTTTTAAACCCTTATATTAACCATATGAATTGATATTATTACTTACTCCAATTCCTTTGATGGATATTAATTGGACGACTCCGACTACAAAGGTACGAACAAAAGATTAATATGAACTGTATCGGTTGCATAATTTAATGCAGTGATTTTAAGAAAAATCAATACATCTATGTCGATAAGTGGATAAACTTTTAAAAACCTAAGTTTCTCACTAGGTAAAGGTTGAACACGACAAAAATGGGGCACATAAAATTTCAAATGAAAATAAATTAAAGGTCTACTGGAGCGGAATATACACGGTGGCTAAAAAATAAGCGTATTTCCGTTGCCAGGGAGGTTTTGGGATTATACTGAGCAACTTTTACTATGGGACCAACCCCGAAATCGCAAAAAAAATTTTGGCTATTTCATACATTTTGGCTGGTCCATTTTCTATGGGAGGGTAAATTTTTTTTTCGCGATTTCGTGGTTGGTTCATATAAAGCTATCTAAACAATGTTTATGAAAAAAACGGTATGTTTTGCAACTTAGCGGTCTAGTGATGTACGTGTTTCAAAATTAATTAAAGTGGGTGTGTATGTGGCACGGAGCCAAGGATTGGAACTGGCGAAGTGTGTAGGAGATTTTGCTGTCATTCTTTAAAAAGCTATCAAACATAAAATTTTAATATTACACAGAGCTGGTACAATTTTGTTTCTTTTCAATTTACTAAATACTGGTTTGCCAGACTATCTGTACAAGTCTTACAACTATGTATCAGATGGATGTAGCTGGCCAGACGAAGAAGAGCTCGTACTGTTTGGATCTCCAGACTCAGTTCAGTGGTCTTTATGTATTTGAACTTATTAATACACCTCTACAACATAATAAAATACACTATACATACCTTTTCTTTATTGCATACCTCATACAGCTTAAATAAACTTACTTCAGTAGATTGTTAACCAAGGGATGAAAGGCATTCATTTCTGCCGGGGTGGTTTGGCGCTCGAACACAGTGGGAGCGCCAATAGTCTGAAGCTGAAATGATGCCTTTCACCCGAGTTAAACACACTTTACTTTTCATGTCGAATACGAGGAAAGTAAAATTAAAAACAGACAGTAAAATTCATGGAATGGGGAGTTAAATATCAAAATGGGAATTTTATAATAAATCCATTTAAACCAAATTTCAATTGCTTGCAATTGCAAAGTTAAGAAAATCGTACTTTGAACGTAAAATGCTCTAGCGCAGAAACGTATCATTTTCTGCACACTTTTTAGAACAACAATGGCCCTCTTTCAGAGCATGAGAAATCAAAAAGTACTTTACTTACTTTACTATGCAAGAATGCATTGCTGCCGCCATTGTTTTTGCGTGATAGACTAACGAACATCCAAACTTTTATTTTTATAGAATATGTAGGGTAAGTATATTGAATTAGGTTATATACTACTTTTAAGAATTCAAAAAAAACGCATTTAACCGATTTCCAAAACCGAAGTGATCCCAAGATCCCATAAGCGCTGTGTTGTTTTGTTATGTTATTGTTATCGTTTCTTCAAAACTTATTTGATTCCATAAATTTATTTATACCTTTTACATTTCTATCATTCACCATATTTAGGAAAACTACCAACCTAGTACACCACCTACTGCCACCTATAACAACAACACATCTTCTTACAAACTTCCATTGCGACATGATTGCGACACATAATATCACCGTTCTTTATTATCAGTTTAATTACATTTGTTTAAGTATGGCGTAAAACAAAATTATATTTCTGCAACAACTTATCTAATTTACATCGTTGTATCAATCAAACTGCGAACATGTGGGAGCTGTCCCTCTTTACATCAACAATGACCATAAAACTCCTACAGACGTAATCTCAGTTCTAATTTTTATTGCCAATTAAACAATTAACCCTTTAAACAGCATAAAAGATCTTAATACACGCTCCCCTCCGAGAGATGCGAAATTTTAAACCCATTCACAGCATTGTTCATCCGAATATTTAAGGGTTGTTTTTTATGAGGTTGGAGATGAAAGCGTTTGGCCTAAGTGAATGCCAGCTTTTACTTTTTTTCGTGATGCGATGTTTGTGCAAACTGAAAAGATTTGAATCCCCTAATATGATTCGGAGAGTTACCGTGTAAGGTTATGTCTATACTCTGATTTGTAATTAGATTCCATAAAACTAACCTCACTCAGATCCTTTTTCTTTCGTAATAATTGAAAATATGTAAAAAAGTAAACTCAAATTTCTCTTTTGCATACTCTAGCATTTAAAATAAATATAGATGTATCCTTTTAGCTTTGTTTAGGTTCTTAAAACACGGAAAAGAGAAAAAGTGAGGTTATTTTTTTGGAATCTAATTACAAATCAGAGTATAGGACGTGAGCAATATTAGGAACTTTTGGCTTATATGGTTGCTGCCTAAGGGCAGGCGACATGTTGCGCTAGCGCTTTATAATATGATGATATAACACGATGAACTTAAAAAAAAGGCTATGTTTAAAGTTATTTGATACTATCACTTGTCCTCTACAAAATTAACAATTCAAATAAGATCGTGAGGGAAAATCTGATAATAAAAGCCGATAGGAGCATTACCTCTTAAGAATAACAAGGTCGATCGTTCCACATCGTCGATATTTTGATAAAATATTAAAAAATTTAATACATATACATATGTAATAATAAATATAGTGTACCTACTAGCAGTACTCATATTTATTTAAATACGCGTTTCATTCATTAATTCACTTTTGTACCGACAGCTAAAAACAAAGGGGAACTGAACATGAGAAGGGGATTTGCAGTAATGATTGCCGCTACTGAACAAAACTAGCTAGCAGTAAGAACCCTATATTGGTGATGGGGTTAGTACAAAGGTTCCAATAAGTACTGGGTGAGTTCGTAGATATATATTTATATAACCGTATACAACGTTCCCTTACCTCTTGACTAAGTTATGGGGATTCAGCCCCGCGATTTGATATAAGGATACTTTTTTATATTTACATAAATAAGTATTGAAGATACAAACATGCACTTATTTCTTGTTTTAGAAGATTGTAAGTGATACTACTTATAATTATTTATTATTTACTGCGGTTAGCTCGAGAGCAACTCATTTGGAATTTTAGGTTTTAAAAATATCATACTATACTATGTATAATGATACCAATACCAGGGGGCGTCCTGGTCGCAAGACTGTATTACGAGCGAGACGCATATAGGTTCGAAGTCTCTCTCTCATCTTAATGTTTTTATCTCGGTTGCATCGTCAGCTACTGCTTCGGAGCCCAGGGGTCGTAGCACGGTACGCTTATCACACGCTTATCACAATGCCTGTCACGTTCTAACAAGTATGTGAGTGCGAAAGTGACGGACTTAGTGATAGGGGAACCATGCTGCGCGGGCTGGATCAACTTTCCAACTTTCCTCCATTCTACCCTGTCGTCATCATTCTTTCTATGATACAATTGGCGCGCATGTCATCCTTCGCAACGTCAAGCCAGCACGCATTTATATGGCTTTATTCTTTCTCGAGAACTTTCCGTTTTTCAAGACATGCGTCGCTTAATGACATAATCCGTCGGTCTCTTGCCACCATCAATGTACCCGCTCTTCTTGAGCCGACTGGCATTATCAGAGATGATGGCAAGAGGCCCGATGGGATGTCCTTGGTTCCTTGGAGCTTGGGACGGATGTTGGTGTGGGATGCTACCTGCGTAGACACACTGGCACCGTCCCACCTCCAACGGACTAATGTAAAAGCGGGCGGAGCGGCGGAAAGCGCCGAAATTTTAAAACGTAATAAATATAAGAGCCTCGGTAGAGAGTATCATTTCGTTCCATTTGGAGTTGAAACTCTAGGTCCATGGGGTCCCAGCGCGCATAAGTTGTTTGCAGAAATCGCGAAGCGTCTGGTTGACGTAACTGGTGACCGAAGAGCTGGCGGCTTTCTCGCACAACGTATCAGCATTGCGATACAGCGGGGAAATGCCGCCAGCATCCTTGGTACAATGCCTCAAGGGCCTATTTTAGATTTAAGCTAGTTATTAATTTCGTTTACGTGGTGCCACTGTATATATCTTGTATGTAAATATATTCGAAGTATTAGTGAGTAGGTACGCCTTCAGGGTAAATAAAAGATTGTAATGACTTTTATGATTTATTTAATAAAAATCTCTTTTGACTTGAACACGGTCGCTAAATTCTTACAGACAGTAAAAGAAATATAACATTGAGAGTGTTTACCTCTTATCAGTCCAGCTTAGCACAATAGTTACATACCTATTACTTAAGTCTCACTGACTGATTCAAATATTGATTTAAATTAATCATTATTTACAATCATTTAAAATATGTATCAATAAAAGGTAATTTATTAGACACTTGTCACAAGAACTAGGTATATATACTGGCAGTGTTCATGAAGTGCAGATTAGATACAACTTACATAGGTAGATTATCGTTCCGGGGTATTTTAAGATAAGTACATAATATATAAATAATATAACAATTAATTATATAGAACAATAAATATAAGCTACAATAGTTTTCATAGAATGTCCACTCAACGTATAATAATTTTCATTGCTCTGTAAAAAATACTCTCTTTTTAATGTTGGCTAGAATAATTGTATAGGTATAACTAAAAAATATGCAGCCTATGTAACTATGTACATGAAAATTCATGTGACATGGTAATAAATTAAACAACGATGGGGTATTAATAAGTAGAAAAAATAACATTTAGGTACCTATAGGTTTAAGAAAAGTTAGAAATAGCGATTTAATAATGTAGGTATATTTATGCATTGGTACATAACTATATGCACCTAAGTGACAAGTGTCTAATATATTTTTTTACCAACAATTATATCGTTCACATCCTTACTTTTTTAGGTAAATGGGAAATTACAACATTCTAGTAATAGTGATTTCAGAATAAATACAAAGAGACTATTAATTGTGCTCGTTTGTTTATATTTGAACGCAGATTGTTAAAAATATTGTCTCATCGTAAATATTTTTTTATCTCAATCACTCAAATATAAAACATTAATTTCGATTGCTGCAAAAATGAGATGTATTTTAGGTTTTTTATCACTATAAGATCTGTGATATTTTTTTATATAGAAGCCTTTCAAATAACAATGCAAAAAAGTTTCCGTAACAAAAGAACAGTGCACTGTCTGCTTACGTATTTACAAAATATACAATTACACACTAACAACTATTAACAATGGACTCGAGAACAACATTTTTTTCTTTAAAAAAAGGATATTTTTACACAGACTCTTAGTTTAAATAAATATGTTGGACCAAAGGTTTCTTGACATGCTATTCGTAATGGTTCCTTAGTTTCGCAAGTTTTGTTCAAACGTTACAATGGTTTTATAATGATGTAATCGTGCAAAATGAGGTCTGGAGCATGTTTTATTAAATAGATCGAGTCTAGCAGTCTGTAATAATGTTCTAATAAATAGTTATACGATTTTTTTATAAAAACTAGTGCTTAATATTGTACGAAATGGTGTTTTTATCTTGAGAGCAACGTATGTGTAAATTTTCAGGCTTTATTAGGCACCATTAAAATTTACTAAAACAGCAGACAACAATACTTTTTACACATATCTACGTGTGATAAGTATAGGTAGGTATGTATAGAAAAGTTACAGACAAACATCAAATAGTTATTTAATTAATATGTACCAGCTAATGCCAACGATTTCCAATTACCACATACAAAATGCGATATAACTGTGTCAGCCTTTTCATGTAGGTACTCGTACCTAGTAACTACTAAAAATTGATAAGTAGTAACAACGTAGTCCTTACGTTTCTATGAAACGGTTGTCAAAACAACACAAATATTTATTTAGGCTTTTCTATCACTTCAACGTATACTCGCCGCGTACTTTCCCGAAGTCTCTTTTATTTATTTACACTTGCTATTTTACATTTTGTTACACGATCGCACTGCAGGCTGTCTTTGAGACATGCTGCAAGGTTTTCGTAATGGAATGTTTTTGTTGTGAGGTTTTTGATGTATGTGCTTGGAGGGCGGAGGGGGCGCGCTTATCGTGGCCCGATCGTAAGGAGCCCTTCAGATGAGTTGGAGGCCGGGAGTGCGAGGGGCCTCGGCCCCTCAGCTCTGCGCTAGGGAATCCAGCGGCACCACCAGTTTTCCGTTGGAGTAGCTGTAACAAAGAAAAAACTTTAAACTAAACGGCAACGGTATTCTCACAGGTCTTATTTTACAAAACTTTCAAAGTTTACGTTGCTAAATGTAAGAAAACACTTGGAATTTTCTTATGAACTTTTCGAAGTTTCATTTAATATTATGAACGTTCTTAATACTTATAAATATTAACCTGTATGGTATAGTGGCTGTTCTGGACTTAGCTCGGCTTGGCCTACAGGCGTCATCTGCAACCAAGACCACACGTATTGTTTTGACATTTGTCTTGGCGGACTAATCAGAAACTTTGCCCTCGTTCTAAGTTACATCGTATCGCCGGGGCTTAATTAAGTGGTAGCGCTTGCTATTGTCTCGGTTCTTGCGGAACAATACTTATCTTAAGTCGAAGTCGGTAGAAGTAATATCTCCGATACCTTAACGAGGGAACTTTGTATCGACTTTGTTAATCGTTCCTGACCCAGCCGCGTGCTCGTTATTGTTATTAATACTTTAATATTTAACATAATGGTGTTAGATTTGTTGTTTAGCCGAAAAATACGGATTGTTATGTTGTGAATGTCTTTAAAGGGTTATTTGAAGTTTGAAGTCCTCCATGAGGTAAAAAAAACATAATTTAAAATGGACGCGGCTTAGCCAATTGGGGTGTTAAATAAATAAAAAATCTTTAGTAAAAAGCTATTCGATTATAAGATGATAAAATTATTAAAATTGTTTTATTAGTGGTTTAATGTGTTTAGCTAATTGGCAGGTAATTTGTGTAGGACCCTTACCATGGTGCGGCTAACATCGTTGTGAGAGGCACGCATCGCATGTGACCGGCTCGGCACGCCGCTTGCTCTGAGAGCCCTGCGACCCGGACTTACGCCGGAAAGTGTACCTAACGAGCAGACCTGCAATGCAAAATGCCGCACCGTTAACAAAACAAACAAACAAAAACAACGAACAGAGCTACGCGCGCGCGTCCATCTGAAAACGCCCATGGGCGGACGAAAGCGGGCGAAAATAAAACGGGAGTAATACTCTCAGGGGCTTTATGACTTGATATCGCAGAATCATTCGTGTTTTATGTGAGAACGGAAACGCGTATCAAAATTTTGTGGTGAATGTTATTTTGGTATCGTATGTGGTATTTGTCAACTATGTGGAAAGGAATTGAATTGTTTGTTGAGAATGGTTTAAAATCATTTGGAACTTTCGTATTTCATGCATCTAGCTTATCTTAATATAAATTGACGTAGGTACAATTTGATACATGTTAATTATTGTGTAAGGTTTTGGATCAACTTACCAGTGAGACCGGCCTTGTTGATGCTGTTTGAGCTAGAGAAACCTGATATCTTCTTCCAGGACTTCTTATTCCAAAACCCCGTCGTTTTGGCGTCACCGCAGCTAGAGCTGCGGGGTGAGGTGGTGTCCCTAGGACAACGCACACTACATTCATCAGCGCCCAGTATGCGGACTCCGGCACCGCGCGTGCCGTATGCCACCGCTGGTAAGTGAGGCACCGACCCAGTCGGCTTTCGTCGCAAACTTCCAACGTAACTCGCTCCACTGCTGCTCCCACTAAACCCGCTATCCAAATCCGGGGGATTACAGCTCGTAGGAGAAAGTAATTCGTCTGTTGGCCCGACTCTTAGCAATTCTTCTATATTATCCCTATCTTCAGCTCGCTCCGAATCTGGTGATTCGCATTCTGGCATTAACATCGCTTCGACACTTAGATTTAGCTCTCCTAAAATTCTCTTGTGCCTCGACTCTACCCGGCGAACTTCTTCTTCTACGACGCTCCTGTCTAGAGAGACGAGTGATTGTCGTGGTGCGTATCTATGCTTAGGACAAGTTCTTGTTCCGTCTGTTATTTCTTCATAAATATTTTCCTCGGTTCCGTATCGAGTGACATAATTGTGACGTGCTGTACGATCTCGCGGTATCCCGCCGCGTCCTCGATGCCTGTTAGCCTTTCTTGACGACGACGGCATTGATAAATGGTGGTCATAGTAGGCATATGAATAGTCAACGGGCTCGAACCTTTCCATTGTAGCAGCAATATTGCTTCTGTTCCACATTTGTGGGGGCGGTTCTCTTGACAAGTTCACAGCGGCCAGCCGAGCGGGTAGAATTTCATCCAAGTCCCTAGCACAACGCTCGTCAAGTGATTGCGCTCCATCGTCCTCCTCCCGCCTGTGCTTTCTGTGAGCTCGGCGACCCTGAGTGCGCGTGTGGACACGCTCACAGTCCGACCCATGGCCGTGATTATAATCAGGTGTATGACTACGATTATAATCGACCGGCCTGTGTTTACAATCTAAGGTATGATGGTAATCAGGTGTGTGCCTGAGACTGTAGCTAGAATTTCCTTCATAGTCAGATCGATCGTAGGAGGGACTGTCGTCGTTGCTCGTGTGGGGGTGTGGACAATCGGCGGCGATGCCTGACTCGGAGGAAGGGTAGTCGTGTACTTCTGCGGTGGTGAGCACCCGATCGTCGGGGCGTGCAGGCTCTGAGACGGCGTGGCGGTGATGAGGCCTGGGCCGCGTGGTTTCGCGACAGCTGGCGAAGGTGCGCTGGAGCGAGGGCGTGTGCTGCAGCTGGTAGCGGCCGCACCTGGGATCGTACACCGCCTCCCCCGACTCCTCGGGGCTTGGCGGCGCGCTTTGTGATTCCATGGCTCATCGTCTCATATCCATTAGGTATCTGTAAAGAAAAATAATTCTGTATCAGTTTCCAAATATTGAAGACATACCACGGACACGAAATGGCTTTTAACAAAATTCTGCGTCCCATACCGCGTTGAACTAAGGTCAATGAATTCGAAATTACGCGCTCCGTGATAAGGGTAGGGTAAGTGACGATCAACACCGTGGCCGACGTCGATATATCATCATCAGCCGACGGGTCATAAAAGGGATTTCACATTGTGTTTACGTTTCATATCAAGAGTTTACTGTTATGTTTGAAGATCAAACAACATTATACGGCACCAAAATGAAATAACTTAGTGAGTAGTATAAACTTGGGCGAACTTGTGAAACATAAGAAGGCAGTAATGAGGCCGTCGCTGTATATAATAAGGGAAATAAATTGGGAGGGTCACGTTTTGTCACTTGTAACTATCTACATTGGTAACTTACGAATACGAAAAGACCTACATAAAGCTTTGTATTTCATTACAAATAAAAAAAGAATTCACTAAAAATCGGATCAATTTAATTTGAAATGTTGAAGTTACAAAGAACACAGAGAAAGAACGACGAAAATTTCTACTCTTTGCTTTGATATTAAATAGGCACTACATAACAATAAGACATCACAGCGAACAAATATGTAACATTATGTAATATTATTTCTTTCAAAATACACATTTTATTGCGATCCTTGCGTTATTGCGCGTTCCAATTTATTACGATAACGATAAGTGTCTGTGGACTAGAGAGTAAAGAGAGCATAGGGCGGGCAGTCGGGCACCCTCGTCGCCACGTTGCCATGGCAGCGCTTCGGTTAGTCCCGCGGTTTATAGCCGGGCTTCCGTCCGATATTCCTTGCATCTAAATCATCATCAGTGCTGGGAAACGCCTCGTAAAGCGCCCGTTGACCGTCCGGCTGTACTCTAAATCGAAAGAGAAAGGTAGTAACAGCGTGTGAACCATATACATTGTTACGGCCTCGCCTTCCGACGGCAGAGTAATTCGTTATGCCCACCGTCGCATCGTCGCCCAGGGATTTCTTGCTACAATTGCGTATGGGCCGTAAAGACGTCCTATCTATAAGTGGACTCGTATACGGGTGTCACAATTTCGGTCGGCCATTGCCCGTTTAGCGTTGAATATCAATAGTGCAGCATTATGCTTGCTGTTGCTACAGTAGGTATCCCAATATAGTTGTAGGTTAGTTATGTTACATATTATTTCCTACTATTGGAATACCTATCCAATATAAGTAAGTTGTCAGCTTAAATTTGTGGAGTTTTATATTAATTTTTTTTTTCGTAAATTAAGCAAAATCTCGAATCATTATTGGCAATTCCCCCAATTTATTCCAATGTATAAATGATGTGATATATTGTTCAGTAGGGAATTTTATTCCCCCTTCGTGTCCCCTATGGCATAACTAACGATAAAAAAGATCGCAAAGCCTCATAATCGCGACGTAATTGCAACAAAATGAATGACGACAGTTGAATTGCATTTTGATCCGTTCACGGTGATTATTAAAACAAATAGTTGGTGTCCCTTTTTAACTTTTTGTTGGATATAAATATTTTATTTTCGGATCCTCCTAGATTTTTTCTGTGACTAGAAAATCTATTATGTGTAGAAAAAGAAATGGTAACTTTTACATATAATTGTTAAAAATACGTTTATGTACGTTAGGCGTTTATTCGTCACGAACTAGCTTTTTAACCGACTACTCGTACAGTTCCAAGAAGAAGGAGGCTCTGTATTCGGTTGTGGCAATATTTTTAGGGTTCCGTACACGGGTACACGAAACGAGCCTAGAACGCCCTTCGCATTCAATACAACAACGCTTTCAGAATGCTGTTGAGACTTCCAAAATGGTGCAGTGCATCAGGCATGTTCGCCCAAGCGCACACGGACGATTTTATTTATTTATTTATTTTATTTTATTTACACGCGATTATGCGTAAAAAAATCATTTCGCTAATGGGTCGCGTGAGGGAAAGGTGAAACAGCATTCTGAAGGTGATTGTGAACAGATTTAGCTGCAGATTGGATGGAGCAGGTCAGATCTACTTTGACCTATGTCAAGTAGGTACTATTTAGGCCTATAGTGTGTAAAAAAATGTAATTAAAAATACTTAGTGTAGGTAACTAATATAGCTTTTAAGTTAATGTAAATAACCATATACTTAAAAGTCAAAAAAGTCAAAAGTCAAAAGCATTTATTTGTTCAACATAGGTAAGGTACATAAGTACAGGTCTCACATAATCATTGTATCACTATGTTGTGCCGTAAGGCGTACAATTTTCAATTTATGGACTGTGGCTGCATGCTGATCACAGTTACCATTACTTATCAAAATCATCTAACAAAAATTCACTTACTTATGAAAGTGGGTCTGAAATAAAGCTATATTTAATTTATTTTAATTTAATTAAAGCATTTTACGTCAAAAATGTGACAGTTACAGGAAGTGGCGCCCTCAATAATTTTCTGCAATTTCTTATCTAAATACATGAATGTGCTAAAAATATGTCTACTACCATGTTACGTGACAGCTAAATAGATACTTCGTGGGTACTTCATATAAAGATGTCCTGTCATAGGGACCATCATTCAACGCGAGAGGTCGGTTAGTAATGCTAAAATGATTTGAAAATCCCACTGAAATAAATACGAAAATCTTATTTTACCTTTTTTTAGTATTTAATTATACGTTCCTTTCTCACCCTATTCAATAACCAAGCTTCCGCATTGATAGGCAAACCGATCAAATAAATTACCCAACGAGAAACGGCACCCCATCGTGACTTTCGCCATTGCATACAACTTCATTCTTCAGCCAAAGCCATTTCATATTCAAATGTTGCTGGTATTTGTATTTTTTCAATATCGGTACGCATTAAACGTAATTACAATATTCTTAGGCAATAACTGCGGTTACCTATCTGTATTTTTTATTTATACTATACAATATTTTTTTTATTAGAATAGATATTTAGCACTACTTCTTTTCTTTACAGGAGTGTAACAAAGTGGTTGCTTAAACATTGTAATTGAACCACTGTTGTACTTGGACCCCAAGGCCTCAGTTCAGCCTTTTACAACCACAAAAGGCAAAGTACGACAACGAATTATATAAAGCGTGCCTATTTTTGTGGCTGTGTGCCTATGATTGTAACTAGCCAAACCTGAAAACTTTTACAAGAATTAGAATGTTCAACGAGAATGTACACAAGAAAGTACCTAGTTTGTGTACCTTAATATGTAGAGATGTCGATAGTTGTAATAGACACTCGAGTAAAAAAGGAATTCGAAATTACAGACTTGGCAAGAGTCCAGATGATCAGTCGAGTGTCACAGTTGGATCGTTAGTGAGATGACTAATAAAATAACTATCAAGCGTAGTAATATTTTTTTCCCCTCACTAGCTCGGAAAGTTGTCTTTTATCCTTCAATACAAGCGGGGAAAAACGCGTTTTATCCACTAGTGGGGAAAGTAATTTGACCTTGGATGGAGCGTGTTTAAGTAGCTTGACAGATAACAAAACGTAAATCGTTTATGATAATGATTCGTTCGATATTAATTATCATTAAATAAATGGTTTGAGAATCTAATTAAAAAAACCAAATTTAGCTTTATTTAATGATTTTAAGTCGTAAACCTTAAAATTCCATAAGAAACGTTTGTTTTTTATAAGATGATAAATATAATTCTGAACGCACAAGTTGAGTCGATGCAATTTCAAAACGCATCGTTGACATTTCATACGTCAGAAATGTCAACATTGTCAACACATTTTTTACTAAAAAACTTTTCTCACCGACTCGCGTAAAAATACACAACTTCCAGAGTTTTCTGTTATAATATCGTAAAGAAATGAGTGATTCCAGTGATGAAGATGATCTAACGCCTGTGGATGTTGCATTTTCCTCGCTGTAGTGAGGTGAAAAGTTTTGTGTTATACACGGGCGCAAATGTATTTTACTTCTCGTGTGTTGAAACACTCGCTACGCTCAGGATTCTATTTTAGAACCACTCGCTTCGCTCGTGGTTCACCTATAGAATCCTTTCTCTTGCTTGTGTTTCAATTCTACACTCGCGGGTAAAATACAACTTTGCACCCTTGTATAACAAATAACTAATGTTACCTTCACGTGTTACTTAATACCTATGTAGTGAATTTAGACATTTCAAACGTGTGTGTTCCAAAGAACACGTAGATAAAACAACAGAAAGTATCAAGATAGAAGGAAATTATGAACCTGATACCCGACTTGAATTGCAAGATTTTTAGGGTTCCGTACCTCAAAAGGAAAAAACGGAACCCTTATAGGATCACTCGTGCGTCTGTCTGTCTGTCCGTCTGTCACAGCCTATTTTCTCCGAAACTACTGGACCAATTAAGTTGAAATTTGGTACACATATGTAAGTTTGTGACCCAAAGACGGACATGTAACGTAAACAAATGAATTTTAAACATGGAGGCCACTTTTGGGGGGGTAAATGAGAAAATTAAAAAATAAAGTTTGTCAAACTATATCATGTTATATATCAAATGAAAGAGCTCATTATGGGAATCTCGGATACATTTTTTTTATAATTTTAGGATAAACAATTTAGAAGTTATTCAAGAAAATCGGCAAAAAATTACCATTCCCCCCCCCCTTTATCTCCGAAACTACTGGGTCTAAAATTTAGAAAAAATACACAATATAGATCTTTACCTATAGATTACAGGAAAACCTATTAGAAATGTGCAGTCAAGCGCGAGTCGGACTTAATAAGTTAGTTTTTGATTCGACCCCTACGGGTTTTTAAAGATATTTCAATTACGTAACTCAGGTTTCACATAAAAAATACATTGTTTAAATTGTGTAATGTACGGAACCCTTGAAAAGCGAGTCCGACTCGTACTTGGCCGGTTTTTAAATTAAATAATTAAAGCACGTCTTGCTAAAGATTAATTACTCACTGGCTTACCCTTCTACGTTCCGAGAGAATTGTGACGTTTACATAATAAAAGTGTTTAGCGAACTATCTGCCAGTCGACAGTTTCTCGACACTCCGTTGTCAACCGTCATGGTGAGCAGACAGGTCGCAAAGCACACGACTGACCAACTGAGTTTTATTTACCACCTTGTAATACTTGTAATAACGCCTAATGGAGCCTAGACGTCAAAGTAACTAGTCGGCTTTATTTTTAGTTTCAAAGTACATTGTACTTAAATATTAGTACAATTGCGAGCGGCACAGGATCGGTCGGAGTGGCGAGCTTTGGGGGAGGCCTATGTCCAGCAGTGGACTTCTATCGGTTGACATGATGATGATGATGATTCGTACAAATGAGTTGAAAAAAAATTGACTTGTTTTTGGAGCCTGATTTGGCCGCTGGATGTAAAATTCAGTTGAAGCAATGAAATGTATAGAAAATATCATCTTTGGGGAGAAACGTTCTCCCCTGCTGTGTTTGGCTAGATCGGACTACGCAATCGGTAGAAACATAAACCTAATCTGTCGGTCTGTGAGTGGTAATCGAGCAAATGGGAAAATTTAACTGTCTCCTCTCTGAACATGGCCTAGCTGAGAGTTTTACATTATGGAATGCCAACGCTAGACGTGAAATGTTTTAACATTTTATGCTAATTTTATTTACGGGTTTTGATAATTATGACTACCTAAGTATACATATAACAATAATTTTGCAAAGCTGGTGGTACATAGGTACATTACTTTATTTAATATGAAAATGTTCATTATGGTAAACCGCATAATGTTGTGTCTATGAAATAAAAAAATAGATCATCAAGCAACAATTTTTATAATTAGAAATAATTTACAAAGTACCGGATAAATTACAAAGTACTCACATGAACCATGGAATGTATGTTATCCGTCGTGAGATTTCGGTGCATGACGAATCGACGTAAGTACGGCGCGGGGTGACTCATCCACTTTATGCCTTCGACATCATTTAATTTGTCACAGGCCATCTAGTTTTAAGCAAGCGTAAACCTTCGGTCATTGTGTATTGTTCGTTTCGAAATGATTCTGTAACGGCATCGTTCTGTACTCGCCTATTAATAATTTTAATGGTATCGTTTGTCCTACATACCTACATCTCTTTTCTCCCTACATATTTTGTAACTTTGTAGTCTGTACATTATAAAATAGATTAATTAATTTAAACAGATTGCACAGTTTTATTAAATGAAAAAAACATGTTAGGGATGGATGGTTGAGAAAATAAATACTTCGATTATCGATGACCCATGAAAATAACCTGTAAAATTTTATCCATTTTAAACACGAGGATGGATTATTCTGATTGTAATAACTGTCTATGAATTTGATCTGGACTTGTTATGATTGATCTGTCAGTTGTTAATAGTGACATTTCTGATTTCCAAATAATTACTTAATAAACTTATTTCAAAATATGTTTTCGGAATTACAAGTGGCTCTGAATTATCCTGTGGTCAATTACTCCGTTGTCTTATTAAATATTCAATACATGCTTATTCTAGAAGGTTGATTATTTGATTAAAACTTGTTTGTGTCAGCTTTGTCATTCGTTACAAAGGCTGAAATACGTTAAAGCAGTAATTTTAAGGGGCCCACTGACTATCAGTCCGCCGGACGATATAGGCCTGTCAGTTAGAACAAAAATTTGACAGTTCCGAACAACTGACAGGCCGATATCGTCCGGCGCACTGATAGTCAGTGGGCCCCTTAAGCTGAAGGGCTATTTTAACGGCACTCTTACCAGAGACCATTAAGTGGTTTTCCAACGCTTACTTTCTAAACAGCATATAATTATAACTCTTTATTGACAATATGATTCAAACCTCACAGCCCTGAAAATTAGGTCGGTTATACAGTTTATTAATTCGGTAATGTATGCATTTTAGGAATTCCATAGCAGATTTGTGATCCCTACATTTTATTATAACATGAAGTTATTAGAATGTGCGAAAATATCTCTGAAACTGTTGCGTAACTCAAATATTTGAGATTATTTCGTAATGTAAGCCTAATTATGTGCCACGTGTAACGTTATTTCAGTCTTTATATAAGCTTTTCATGTGTCGTGTAATTTTGTTAGGTATGTACTCGATTTATATTATTAGAAAACTTTTCGTACTGTTTATAATCCAAAGTACAAATCACACACGTTCGTGAAAATAATAATTACTTATTTACTTGTTTGCATTATGTGATGTATGGGTGTGTGTACTTATTCCAAAAATATTTGTTTATTATAGCAGTTATTATGTTAATCTTAAAATTAAAATTTATAAAACCTACCTTAGTGATTTTTTTACGGCAGGTTAGATAGGTAATCAGATTACGCTAAAGCTATAAAAGATTTTACTTAATTCGCTTACCTAAGCGCTTACAAATTTTAATTAGACAAAATATTTAATTAGATTTACCAATTGGCGTTAACTTAGCTTAAGTTGTTTCAAGTAAATATCAGCAAATTCGAGAACAAAGCTCATTTACGTCTAATTTCGGTGAACCAATTCGATTAGACATATATTCTAATTAAATCTGTTGATCTTTTATAGGTTGACTAAAATTGGCGGAGCAAGCGAATACCTACGTGAGAATTGATTCGTTAACGTGTGTAGACTGTACTTATAAATGCTTATTGTACTTCTCTAAGTAAGTGCTAGCGAGCAACAAAATGGACATAATCAAGAAGCAAAGCAAAGCAAAGCATCTTTATCAAGTTCAGTACAAATCTTGCGTCAGATAATATTGTCTTCGGTTACCGCGATAGTTACTCATGAAATATAATTATGAAAACGGATTATATCGCGCATATTGAATCCCGACGTTTCGTACTCTTTACAGCGTTCGTGGTCAACGGGTGACTGAGGAAAAACTACAAAGTGCAAAACTACCCACATACTAAAAAATAATGAACCATAAACTATAAACTTTAAGGCTGGCTGTACATGCAAAATCGGTTCATAAGGCTAGTTATACAATACAACTATTTTCAAGTAAAGATATATATATATACGATAAAGCTACGCCGGCTCCAACCCTACACCTCGGACCCGAGAAGATTTAATTCCCTCCTAAAATATAGGAGGGTATCCCAATATGGGACCGGCAACAAACTTGGCGGGACACATCTTTTCAAAACATAGTATACTCAGAATGTCCAACATCATCCAACACAAAGGCCTCACAGTGTATGTCTCGCTTGCTTCTTTATCAGATGGACTACCGGATCCCAAGCTGGTTGTAGAGGAAAGCCATCTTCCCTATTACAATACAATACAATACAATAATTTATTAATAAAATTAAAATTTGGATATTTCTTAATCTCAATGGCCTCGCGCAGCATTCTGGGTATGTATCACTTCTCCTTGGCAAGAACCAGAGGCTTATCAAACTTTATTGAGTGATTGGCTTTATCCATGGCATGCTCCCAGACTGCAGACCTAGGTCGACAGTGCTTGACGTCAGCTATGTGTTCCTTCACCCGAGTGGAAATGCTCCGTTGCGTCACTTGCGTCTGCACAACATATCACAGCCACACTCACAGTCCAGCCTGTACACTCCTGCAATCTGTAGAGGGGTATTGAATTTCACAGGCTTAGGAATTGTGACATCTTCTTCATTGGCTTGAAATATGTTTTTATAGAAGCACGCTTCAAGATGTGGCTGATCCTGTCCGTGACCCTTTTGACAAAAGGCAGAATGGCAACGTCGGGATGTATTATAAATTCAATATACGTGATAGAATCCGTTTTCATAGTTTTATTTCTTGCGTCAGATCTTTAGAAATCATCAGCCTATAGTCTATAGTTTATAGTCTATTTTATAATATTTTTAATAACAAAAAAAAATGTTTCATGGCCGATAGCTGTTTCAAATAGACAATAAAAACAACAATTAGGTATAAAATTAAATCCCTCCAATATTAGGAAATAATTTTAGAAAAGGCAAAACAAACAGGACACAGCAAACAATGAAATTGAGAGTTTGTTATGATAACAATTACATACTCAATTTCGTAAAACAAACACACGAGCTTACTCGACGTTAACACAAAGAGTAGATATGCATATTAGAGGGGCAACATTTGTATAATCGAAAAACGCCTGTTTTTTAGGGTTCCTTACCTCAGAAGGAAAAAACGGAACCCTTATAGGATCACTCGTGCGTCTGTCTGTCTGTCTGTCCGTCTGTCACAGCCTATTTTCTCCGAAACTACTGGACTAATTAAGCTGAAATTTGGTACGCGTATGGAAGTTTGTGACCCAAAGACGGACATGTAACGTAAATTGAATTTTAAATATGGGGGCCACTTTTGGGGGGTAAATGAGAAAATAAAAAAATAAAGTTTTTTTAAACTATATCGTGTTACATATCAAATAAAAGAACTTGTTGTGAGAATCTGAATTTTTTTTTTTATAATTTTAGAATAAATAGGTTAGAAGTTATTTAAGAAAATAGCCAAAAATTAGCATTCCCCCCCCCCCCTTATCTCCGAAACCACTGGGTCGAAAATTTTGAAAAAAATACACAAAATAGTTCTTTACCTGTAGATCACAGGAAAACCTATTCGAAATGTGCAGTCAAGCGTGCGTCGGACTTAATTATATAGTTTTTGATCCGACCCCTACGGATTTTTAAAAACATTTCACTCACGTTTGAAATAAAAATATATTGTTAAAAATAGTGTAATGTGCGGAACCCTTGGAACGCGAGTCCGACTCGCACTTGGCCGGTTTTTTTAAATACCACGTCGGTGGCAAACAAGCATACGGCCCGCCTGATGGTAAGCGGTCACCGTAGCCTA
This sequence comes from Cydia strobilella, assembly GCF_947568885.1. Taxonomy (NCBI): domain Eukaryota; kingdom Metazoa; phylum Arthropoda; class Insecta; order Lepidoptera; family Tortricidae; genus Cydia; species Cydia strobilella. Next base: position 10,228,293 of record NC_086052.1, read on the forward strand.
TGGACGCCTGCAACTCCAGCCCAATGTAATCAGTTTAAAAGATGTTTGCATAACTGGGAATTCGTGCTTTCTGTACCTTCCTAACTTCTGTAGTCTGATAAACAATGATATAAAGTTTCACGATTTTTACACATTAATATTTACTTATATTATATGGGACTACATAAATCGTGTATAATTGCTTTAAAATTACCTCTGACTTTTCAAAGACGATATTGTCTATAAATAAGTCGATTTTTTGAAGAAATTTATTATAAATGTGTTTTATATGTTTAGTTAAGACTTAAATACAAATAGAAAAGGTATTAATCTAGAATGAAAACATGCAAAACCTAAAACAAACTGTGCCTTCTGTGTTGATAACTCATCTTACAAGAGGTTACATTGCCGTTAAGCACATCTCTAATTTCGGAGAGCCGAGTAAATACAACCATAAAACGAGTATGAACCGGGGATAATTGTTACGACTGAGTGAGCCTATCGTTTCTTATGCGTTCTTAGCTTTACTGAATTTTAACGACTTAAGTCTGTTCTCCACTCGAGGCGGGGTGTTTGCGACATTAGCATTTTGAAATTACTTCGTAGCATTTTTGCATAAATTACTGAAATAAGTAGATACGTAACCTAGATACAGTATTTACTTTGTATATTGTAGAAAGAAGTCTATAATCGGTTAGTTCATCACTTATCAAATACTCTTAAATAACTAATGAAAACTATAACTTATAACTGTTGTGTGTGGTCAGGTGGTGTCATTTTCATGAACAATTGAATAACTGGCCCTAAACGGACTGGTATTTGGCGCACTGTGCACATTAATTCAATTGTTTTGCACAACGTTAGCTTGCCAACATGAATATTTTACATTTGACATTAATTAACTTGTTTTCGATTGACCAAACATTTGCATACTAAACAACTGTAATTTAATATGAAATGTAAATCACTTTAATAAACCTACGTAAAATTACGAGTATGGTTATGTATGGGTTAGTAAAGTTAGTGTAGACGAATTATGACAAAATTTGATAGCATCGCATCATAAAAGAGCAATAAAACGGAAAATTTACACAGCACTAATGCGTGACCACTAATAAAATCCTACAATTCAATTACGAAAAACCTTTAGCACATCGTATATTTTCGTGACTCGCCCTTATGGATGACAAGCATTAACGATGAGTGAATTTTTATAGTTTTGTGAACAGGCGCGTTTCTTTAATCCACCATCAGGTAGCTATATCTAATTCTTTCTCAACTTTGAGTCCTTTTGAGTTATTTAAATAAGAGTTTTCTCGGCGCTCTGGCGTTCAAACGGTAGGTAAACAGTACAAATGGATTAATAAGTTTAAATAAACATAAGCTCAGGCCTGTAATCCCAGTGGGACGAGAAGACCAGGGCTCCCCGATCCCGCAGTGGTCCGTTAGGACCCGGTGGACTTGGTGGTCACATTAACCGTTGTTTAATGTACTGTATTAAATAACTGTGTGTTAATTTTTGTAGCATTGCGAAATTAATTGTTAAGGCGCAGTTTTTTTTAAATTAATATAAGTGCATAATTTGAATATATACCGCTGTGAGATAAATTATTTGTTTATGTAAATAATTTAACATGTTCATTTTGGCAATTTTTGATATTATATATTAACAAATATACGTAGATTTTCAAATAACATTTCATCAAACGTGAAAGATACCCTGTCACTTGCAAACGGAGATTAAAAACTCTTTTTAGTCACATTTCAGAGAAATTGATGAAAGCCCTCTGGCATAAAAAGAGCCAGAATGGGCAAAATTTAGACTTACATATATAACAGAGTTTTAGTAGATGATACCTAACTAACCGGTAACAACTAAAGTTTTTCTTTGGTTTATAGAAGAAAATAAAAATACATAATTATGTTGTCGAATTGTTCTAAATATTCGTCAAGTTTTGACATTTATTGGTCTTATTCGATAGAGTTCCAGACCAGACCTTGAAACTTGAAACGTATCCGAAGTGCGAAATTTTTTAGTGACATGATTGTTTGGCTAGACAGGAACCAGTCCTACAGAATGTTGCGTCACTCATAACAAAAAAAAAAGGGAAAACCGTCTTCAAAAAGGATGAAATAAAAGATCCTCCTTTTTATATATAGGCGCTTTCAACTGATATGTTTGAAGTCGGTTCCAAGGCAAATATGTAGTTACAATGCCGCTGGTCAATAAGACAACCAAACAACCATTGGAGAGCTATTAGCTGCCTTCCCTTCGACATTCACATTCAGTTTTCGGCATTCGGTTCGACAGTGTTGGTTGACGCTTTTTAGATTTAGCTTGGCCCGATATCAAGCATATTATCGTTGTCTCTTGCGCGTTTAAAAGGGTTTTTCCTTTTTTAGGGTTCCGTACCCAAAGGGTAAAAACGGAACCCTGTTACTAAGACTCCGCTGTCTGTCTGTCTGTCCGTCTGTCACCCGGCTGTATCTCATGAATCGTGATAGCTAGACAGCTGAAATTTTCACAAATGATGTATTTCTGTTGCCGCTATAATAACAAATACTAAAAACAGAATAAAATAAAAGAAATCCCATACAACAAACGTGATTTTTTGGCCGTTTTTTGCGTAATGGTACGGAACCCTTAATGTGCGAGTCCGACTCGCACTTAGCCGGTTTTTTAAGTTAATCTTTAATAACTTCCGCAATTGCATATTTTTCCAAGAATTATACATTCATATATCCACCGTATTATAAACAAAGGGCTCCATGTTGCTTCTCATATCTTTCCATGAAACGGAAAAATAAAGATATGTTACGATAAAGTCGTTCGTTTATTTTGAGAGTTTGGTTTCTCGGTAGACGGTTTAATATCGGCTCCCTGCGTCCAATAACACATTTTGAAGATTTCTGCGGGATCGTTATATCCATGAGAAAATGTTTTCGGCGCTGAACGGAATTAGGCTTTATGTGCACCCTTCATTGTGAGGGGGCAGATGGATGGAGCCTCAAGGATGACTCACGCTAGACCGGACCGTGCCCGGGCCGAGGCGTCCGACATGTCATTTTCTATGACGGCTTATCGGTAATCATGTGGTGCTTTCCATAGAAAACGAGGCGCCGGAAGCTCCGGCCCGGCCCCGGCCTGGTCTGGCGTAGGTCATCCTTCACTCAACAGGCTGTTGTAATAAAAATGCAGGTACCAGGACGACGAGGGTATTTATTTATGGAAATAAAAAGGCATAATTAATGTGCCTTTAGAATGTAGTAGGTAGTCAGGAGATGCGTTTGGTGACTAGGCGGTTGTTTACACTGTATATACATTGCATTTATGTTCATAATGGAGTTACTATTTAGATCATATCACAGTATAAACTAGGTAAACTTAGAAAACTATGTAGGAAAATGTTGATGTTTACTTATTGAAGTTTTGTATTGATCTGAAAATTAAAACCAGCGAAAGGGATTCCAAGAAGGATTTGAATTTGAAAAGGGAATTTAGAATTTATATGTGCCTGAAATAATAGAGAAATTGATAGTGTAACGTTCCGTTATACGCACCGTTACATTCATCCCTAATTCTTATATTTGACTCGTAAATCATTATTTATTTAACAGTTCAATGTTTGTCTCGGATAAAAGGGAAATACATTACCTTCTTACCGATGTGCTCGGCGTAACACCAATATAAAACCCATTTTATAAGTGAAAATTTGCCGTCAGCTAGAAGGAAACGGGCCGACGAATTGGCTACCAGCCTATAAAACGTAATGTCACATTCATTTGCAATTCAAGAGTCCTCAGCCAGTATTATGCCTAATAAAATTTACATATTTAAATTAAACTGCGAAATAACAAGACACTGAAACCATCACGGCGCTTAGATTGCCCGGACATTCTCTACGCATTTCGTTTTAATATTTTTGTGCCCGAAACATATTATAAATCTCATTACAATTTCCCAAATTACATAGAATTAGTTGGACTAACAAGATAGTCTTTGTAACTTGGAAAGCATTTAGTTGCGCCTTATCTTTATGATATATTTAGAACGCTACTCGTTTATACAATTTATGACTAAACGTAAAACTGTCTAAAATATAGGTAAATTCATTTCATGATCGTTATGCGAGAGAGTAACGGGGCTTATTTATTGATAAGAGAAAATATCGTTTGCCAGATACCCCGAGTTCACATTATGTCACCCGGCGACCTTTGCCATCAATCAGTCTCGCGAAATGATGATATAACATTTGATAGATGTGATTGATTGCAATGTTTGTGTCACATTTTATAAACTTCGTTCGAGTTCTATTGCATTTTACGCAACGCAATAAAACTCAATTTTACAATTTAATGTAACTTTTGTTACTTTTTCGTTCATTAAATTATGACGCGTGTTTGAGTTTTGACATCAAGATAATGCTATCAGCATGTTTCCTGTCGTTAAAAATAACATAAACCGGAAAGAAAATGTACGAAGTCAGATAGGTCATCCCATATTATAAGGGTGTCATAACATCAAGATAATAATAAAGAAATACGCCCTAAAAGCTTCGGGAGACACAATGTTTTCAGCGAAGGTGCTCATGAAAAGTTAAGACACCCACAAAGCAAGCTTATAAAAGTTGTGATGTTTTAAGAAAGTTTATGACCCAATTACGAAATGGTGTGACAAAGGGTCATCTTTACAACGGTGATATCTTTGTTATCGGCAGTCGGCTGATACTTTTATTATTCGGGTAGCTAGGCTCTGTGGAATAAAGTCATATGATACAAGTGCGTCTACTCTTAAAATATAAGTAGCACTTGCAACCGCGACAAATTTAACATGTATTATTTATACTTTAGCCTATTATGTTTTCGTTTTATTTGAAAACAGACATTCAGTTACTAAAAGTAGGCGACTATACCTTTAGTACTTTGAGTAGAATTTTATTTTGTCGGTTTGTTGAGAACAAAAGGTTTAAATATAAAATGGTAGTCTACAAGCAATTCTTGCTTGTATACGTTGATGCTGACACACATTTACAGGGCTTAACCCTACTTTACTAGCTTACATGGCTTCAGCTCAAACCAGTATATACATGTCACCACAAGAATCCCACATCAACAGCAAACAATTCCCTTCCAGTAAAAGTGTTTCAACATTTACCTATAGGTTTACAAAAGTTAGAACAGTATTAATTGCAGAAGTATAAAGCAGTCTTTCTTGTGATATGCTTTACCTTTCCACCATATTCGATTTAAATTTTCAAACTCAAAAATTATACAATTGTTTCATCGTAAAGGAGGAAGTTAGGTACCTACGCATAATAAAACAATTCAATCCTCAATTTACTACTCCGCTCCCTAAAACTATTTTAACCAGTGTTTACTTTAACAGATAAATGCACACATAATCTCATAACACCCCCGTATTACGTATTAACGCTACCCGAGCAAGTAAACAAAAAAGTTGAAGCCATAAACAAATGAGCATTTGAAATTTAATTAGTCTAATGCAGGTAAGTTCAATACAGCACGGGTACAGGTAGTGAAATGAGGGGGCGCTGGCTACGTGCTTGGTAAAAGCCACAGGGGAAAGTATAATTATAATGTATTGAAGTCCAAACGATAAATAGCTCACTAGCTATAAAGATCTAGTGACCTTTAATAGATCTAAATATTTCGATAGACCTATGTCTACAGATACATTCTTGTTTATAAAGCCTGTTTATAATCTAAAATGGTAGAATTTCAAAAGAATAGCAAAACGTCAGCGGCGGTTAGCATGGTCGCGTTTTTAACGCTTGTCGTGTCAGCTTTCACTTTCGTACTTACATAATTATTATAAAGTGACAGGCATGGTGACAGGCGATAAAAATGAGACCATGCTACCGCCATGGAATACGTACTTGTACATACCAATTTAATCACATCACAAAAACCGTGTAAACCACGTCATCTTTGATATTAAAATAAATCACTATCGGTTAATACTTTTTGCCAATATATTTGCTAATAGCCAGCGCTTAAAGTGCAAGTTAAAATGTAAAAACAACAATGCTTAACTGTGAGGGCGTCCGCTAGCTGGCGCGGATAAAAGGAGCGGGCGCACGCACGCGGGTGCCATTGCAGGTAAAATCCACCGCACGCATCCGCGCCAGTTAGCGTTGCTCATACTATTTTTCGTTAACCCGCTCCGTGCACCCGCGCCAGTTAGCGGACGGAAGCCAAATTCGCTTGCCACTTGTCCTCCGAACCCCATGGAACGGGAGTGTCCAGTGACATACGACTTTACACTGCAAGTCACGTGTACTAATGAATCCACTCACCTTAACATAACGCGGTCGGACCTCTGTAAATAACTTAATCAATTTGTTTGCCTCACGCTTAACTTTAAACGAGACTTCAGCTAAGGGGCGACTCCATGGACTTTAAAATCGAGTTACCTCTCCCGATATTTATCCAGGTCGACAGTGAATAGAATTTGTTAAAATATTTTATATCTGGATAAAAGTTAGAGGGGAAAGATCGCGTAATTGTGTTAAACATGATCTGCAAATATACCAAAAACTTGTTTAAAATTACGTCTTTTAAGATTTAAGATTAGTTAGTTAAACAGTTTTAGCAAAGATTGATATAACTCCGTAATAGATGGATACAGTCTAAGGAAAAAACGTGCCTCGAAAACCAAGAAAATTTGATTCTCGTTCAGAGGGCGCTACTAGCTTTGGCCTACTATCGTATAGATGGCGTTGACTGTTTCGTTTGTTATTTAACAATTTTAACGCATATCAGTGAAAGAACATGGGTCAAAATCATAAAAATAATTAATGCAAATAAAAAAAATCGTTTATCCATATTTAAATACATTTTATCGTATTTTTATAAATCTTAATTTTTAGTTTTAAAGTGTGTTGACAGATGGCAGTGAATTTACTGGGGCTACAAAATGTACTATGACAGTACCGCTCTAGTATAAGTTACTCTATGGTTTTAGTAAAAATATTTCTGAGCATAGGCGTCTGGGGCAGGGTTAATGTAAATTATTTGTTTTCGAAAATCTATGGACTTTGTTAATTGTTAAAATCTACACTTAAAGTTATATAATATTACAAAGAAATCGGTGCTAGACCCCGTCTTTCCCTTTTTACCCATGCAATCTTAGATCTCTACCTTTCACAACTTCGCGCGCATTGTACAACTGACATGCAAAACAGTACTTACTAATAAAGATCAAACCTAAAGCAACGCCAACTCCCGTACAGGGAACAGTTTCATTAGCAGCAATGCATTACCATGAACCCATTTATTCAGAGTAACATAGGGTGTTGCAAATTTGCTGAAGAAAAAGTAGTTCATTAGTTAGGTGACTTGCAGGCTACACACGGAACACGTTACCCTAATGGACGTTACACAGCTAACCGCGCTGCCGAGAGTCGCTGTTTAAGAATATATGCTTTGTGTCAGATATACGTTTAAGATAGACGCTCACATGTCAACTTGTCACTCGGTAGTCAATTGTGTGAACTTTTTTCTTGCAACACATTTATTAACTAACATGACCTCGGTTCAGCGGAAAGTATGAATATAGTAACGTTAAAAACATCACAGCTCGACTCGAGCTTTTTAATTTTTACTTTGTTGCTGATATCAGATATGTTATTGACTTGATATGTGTGCATTTCGCCCACCCAGGTGAAGTTTCAGTTGTAACGCTGAAGACTACGCGAAACTAACGCTATTTTATTTTGGTTAACACCGGTTAAGTGCGACGAGGATGTGTATATGTGCGATAACCTTAAGAAAACGTGCAGATGGTTGCCAAAAATGTCTAATAAGTCTTTTGTCATAGTTTTCTTCAAATATAGGTAGGCTAATAGCCCCGCTTTATTGCGCCTGATTTGCTTAAACTCATTCATCATTGTTATGAAGCGCTAACTACTTTAATTAAAATAGAAGTATGAAGCCAGTTGGTGTAATGATAGTATCAGATTTGGGGCTTTGGACCAAGGGACTTTGATATGTTAAGGAAGCACATGGAATTAGTAGAAGAAGTGCCTGTGGAATATCAATTAAATAGTAAGTTCAGTCAGAATCAATGCAGCTTTGAACATTCCTAGGAGGAATTAATACCTATATTATTTATATTTGATGATTTTGGTTACATACGAGTATCCCGTTTCTTTAATAGTTCTTTTATTTTCTTTTTTAAAAGAAGTGAAGGTAGAAAATGCCTAGGCATTAAGTCCGCCTTTTGTACTATCTTGTATTGTGCAATAAATATTAAATAAATTAAGCTAACTTCCTGTAGTAGCGTAACTACGTTGTAGTCCGTTTCATTATAATTTTTAATGACACTGAAGTTAATCACATTCGAGCAATTATATATTTTAATTTTTATGGAAGTTTCCATACTTGTTCTAATTACTCTTGAGATTTTATTCTTTTTAGACGTGCCAACGACAAAGTTGCTTCATTGTAAAATTGCAGCTTTGGTTTCAACATATGGCCCCCATTGTAAAACTTGACGTTATGAATATTACATTTTAATAATTATGTTTTTAGAGTGTCGTACCCAGCTACTTACATTTTTAGGGTTCCGTACCCAAAGGGTAAAAACGGGACCCTATTACTAAGACTCCGTTGTCCGTCTGTCCGTCCGTCTGTCTGTCTGTCTGTCACCAGGCTGTATCTCATGAACCGTGATAGCTAGACAGTTGAAATTTTTACAGATGATGTATTTCTGTTGCTGCTATAACAAAAAATACTAAAAACAGAATAATATACATATTTAAATGGGGCTCCCATACAACAAACGTGCGAGTCCGACTCGCACTTGGCCGGTTTTTATATTTAACATATTTATATTATATTCAATATCAATATGGGGCAATTGTACAGATGTAAACAAAGCATTCTTAATTCAAAAAAAGTGTGTTAGAGCGGTCTGCGGAGCTAATCCGAGAGATTCTTGCCGGCCTTTGTTTAGGAGCTAATTCGAATTTGGCGTTACGGGCTTATTCGAACAATGATCTAGATATCAACTAGATATCCACTAGATATGAAACAGAAACGATAACGAGATATTTAAGAAAGTCATGTCAAGTTTGATATTTCCGCGATTCCGAATGTCCTTTTGGACGATCTCTTTAAGATTTGCTTAAGATATTACTTAGACATCTAATGGATATCTCAAAACGTCAAAATAATTGTAGCGTGAAATGACAATTTGTTTCTCGAATCGAACTGCAAAAGGTAACTAGTTGAGAACTAAACTATAACGTATCTATTAGATCTCGTATTGTTCTCTTATCTAGTAATTATCACGTTGTTCGAATTGGCCGGTTAGACTGCTAACCTTATATGATATGTATATTAGAATTAGGGTGTCTTGTACGCAAATTTCCACTGTATTTCAAACTAACGTCCACTAATAGTAAATTAAAAGCAAGGGATGAATTTAAGCTACAGATGCCACTATGTAAAACCTCATCATTTAAAAAAAAAACTGTTATGTGGTGAGTATTCTTGTGTACAATAAGTTGCCATATGAGATAAGACAATTACCCCACAAATTATTTACTACCAGATTACACAAATGGTTAAAAGATAAATGCTTTTATTCTTTAAACGATTTTCTGGATCACTCTGTTAACTAAATGTATTTTAATTAGAGTGACTTTAAATTAATTGTTAAATATACTTATAATGTACGTACCTAATAATTAAACTCTTATTTGTAATAGAGGGTTTTTTTAGCTTTAACTTTGCATGCCATATTTTGGCTAAACATGTGATACTAAATTAATTTACTTTTGACATCTGTATGCAATTATCATGTTTAAGCAAATAAATATTTTATATTTCTTTTCTAATTATATTTAATATGTGTCTAATAGTAGTACAACCTCCAAGTGGAAACGTTACTAGAATATAGAGTACATTAACCTGCATAACCCCGGTGTGTATTCTGCCTCGCACTGCATGAGCTTGTTTTTAGTCATAACAACGATAATGTGCACCCTCCAAATACTATTCCACTTTAATCACCAAGTCGTTAACAACTCATTTCCGAACCGTTAGCTACGGGTCTACCTGTATTTACCGAGCAATTTATTAATTTCATAGATGTGTAAATTAATTGGAAACCGCGACGAACGTACGAGATATTCAATTACTATCGTAGTAATGGTTATTTCCAATGGCTTTTAGGATGCGGCCACCGCATCAATCATTTTACTCATCTACTTTATGTCAAATACAAAATTTGATACGGATGATAGATGGCCGTTTTCACGTCGTTGTGCCGAAGAACCCTTGAATATAGTGAATTAGATGACTCTAGAGTTTAATGACTCGAAAATCATTGCTCAAAGTAAACGCAATTCAGAAAGTCTGCGCGACCGCATTAACATATAAATCAGCGTTCATAAGTCGCGGAGTTTGCTTTACGAGGGAAAAATAAAATGAACAAACTGCTCCCGTTAGCGTCCCCGACGGCTACCGGGAAAACGAACAGACATACATTTCTACCTAACGGCGGCGGCGGCGGGAATACTTAGTTATGTTAAGTCGACGGTCCGTAATTCCATTTATAGCAAAAATACATCTATCTACCTGCACTGCAAACGGAGAATACTATTTTGAAAATGATTAATGCTTCACATAGTACTTGCGTAGGACATCAGGCATGAGTGTTAGCAAACTAAAATTTTAGGCGCTCCGTACTTAATATTGAAGCTGGCGAACATACATGTTATACTTGTTATGTTATGATTGCGATTGCCTATTGAGGTAAGAGTAATATAATACATTTTCAAACGCAAACAACCATTAAGTTGATTCTACCTGGACCGTTGAAATACTAATTTCCAAGACTTCGGTGCTTTATAATTTGTTGGATGGGTCTGCTGTACAGTCAGTGAGTCTGGTAAACGGACAAAACGGTCAATTACATAGCAGAGCCGCGCAGGCCCGCCGCACGACCGAACCGCTCCCCAGAAAAATGAACCTCTCATGAAATTTAATGTGGAAATGTCTTGAAACGACGCCAAACCCGCAACTGAATTATTTATCATTCTTTATTTTAATGGTGTCCCCGTTCTTTCATTATACCCCTAAGAGTGTTTCTTAATTTCGATCGCTTAAATCGGGCGTTACCGATCTGATCTCGGTATAACGCATTCTCTTAGGTTAGGTCGGTATTGGATTGTGCTGTGCTCGTATCCGTTTTTATTTTTGTGCGACGTGTTTTGTGTTTCAATCAGGTGCTCGAGAGATGACGGAATTAATAGACGGAGAGCTGGTAGACATTTTGGAGTAGGTCCTTGAGGCAAGCTGAAAATTGGCCTAATACTTCTCCTATCATACCATTTTTTTTTTGACGCAGGGGTAAATGCATTTACGCATCTCACCCCCCGGGCTGGGGAAGCCCATTGGGGAGGGAGGGGGTGGTATATGGCACTCGCTCCTTCCGTACATCCTCCAACCCTCTCCCTCTCCCTCCTCATCCTCTAACCAGAGGATGGGGAGGAGAATACCCACTAACATCCCCTGCGGCGTCACCCTCTCAGACGTTTTATGGGGGCATCATGGGCTCGCGCATTCATTCTTCCACCATGCCCCCCAAACTCCTATCATACCCTAACTCAGCACTGCAATTCTGGCTCCAGGGTAGCGGAGCTAAATCAACCCTTATATTTTTAAAGATTTTTTGAAAAAATAGTTTTGCACGCGTTTGGCAAGGTTAAAGACCCGACCAAATCGTCTGGCTTCCTTTTTTATGACCATTTAGATATTCAATTTTCACTTGTAGAAATTACAGATTGCCTCAAGAACATTTTTTGGGCCCCAAAAAAAATCTTTAAAAATATAAGGGTTGATTTAGCCCCGCTACCCTGCAGCCAGACTTGCAGTGCTGAGTTAGGGTATGATAAGAGAAGTATCAGGCAAATTTTCAGCTTGCCTTAAGGACCTACTCCAAAATGTCTACCAGCTCTCGGACCATAACAATGGAGGCACGTCAGTCTCAGGTGCGCTGTCATTTTGGTACAATCGTAGGGTTTATAATGTAGCCACGCGGAGATTTGCACGGATAAACCCAAATTTATGAAGGTACAAATACCTATAATATGAACCAATTTTTGGATTAAGGTCCCGATATATTCGTGATTTGGAATAGATTTTAAGGCTACATTTTTTAAAACTACAATAATGCCATTTTATCACAGTCCTAATTTTAGACTGTTTTAAGTTTTAATTTAAGACGGTGATTTTTTTTAATGCATTTATTCAGATGGAAATAAAAATATACCCTTTACCGACATAAATAATATGTATGTTTATTTTATGTAAGCATAAGTTTTACGTATACTTGTTTTTATAATAATTCAGAATAGGATCAGTTGAAATGTGTTGTTTTTTTAGGGTTCCGTACCCAAAGGGTAAAAACGGGACCCTATTACTAAGACTCCGCTGTCCGTCTGTCTGTCTGTCTGTCACCAGGCTGTATCTCATGAACCGTGATAGCTAGACAGTTGTAATTTTCACAGATAATATATTTCTTTTGCCGCTATAACAACAAATACTAAAAAGTACGGAACCCTCGGTGCGCGAGTCCGACTCGCACTTTGTCGGTTTTTTGTTATATTTAGTACCTGTTATATGACTTTTGATTTAAAAAATCAGACTTACATATTTAATACTAAGCCCTATTTTATACCTTTCAACCGGCCTACGTAAAGATGTCGCTTTTCTGATACTGTCATGTCTGGCTTAACAAGCTCCTGTATAAAGCGATAATCCTAAAATACATACGCCAATTGTACCTGACCTACGCAATTGACTCCATGTACATATTATCGCTTGTGGCGTAAATCAATCGCCTACGCATGTCCCATCACTAGCGCACTATTATAAACATGTCACAATCCTATCAAAAATGACAAAAGTCTACTTGCGCCTCAGTTGCATTTTAACCCGTAAATTCTGCTTCAGAAAGTCCAAATTCACATTAGTTATTGTATAGCCTTCATGCAATTTTGTTCTACTCGTTGGGCATGTCGATGCCTGATTTTCAGACTGGCTCGCACCACTGTGCGGGCGTCAAGAGTAATAAAATAAAACAAACAGACAGCTTGGAGCTCGTGATAGATATCGAGATTTACCGGGAGTCCTAGTAAACTTGTCATTCGAATAGCGTCTATTTTAGATGGCGTAGATTTGTGATTGGAAAACAACGAGATATTGGTGAAGTGTGGCGTATTTTGTGGTATCAATATACCTGCTGTCGATGATTTACATTATTTGCATTGTAAATTTGCTTCTTTGGATCTTATCGTTACTGAAATGTAATATATATATCGGTATGTTTTCTTTGGCGTAGTTACCTACTAAATTTAATTATCTTGATCCACGCAAGATTGTTCAACCATACAAACCATCACGCATGCATGGTTTAAATTAAAGCAAATATACGCTACCTCAACGAAATGTGCAACAATGTCAGTTAATTAAATTATCATTCATACGCCTCGTAGAGAAAACATTCCGTCTGCAGAAATTTCCCTAATTTGGAAAGCAGGGGAGATGATACCTTACTTACCTAATAAATTCTGTTAGGTTTGTGGAAATACACAAGTCAACGCGGTAACAGTAGGACGAAAACCTGTTATGTATTTTTAACGATATAACTCAAAATCTTATCCTTTTCGAAATCTAACTCTATTTTAGTGACAGCGAGGTAGCTTTTCGCATCATATGGCGGCAAAATATACGAGGCTACGAAAATAACCAGCGAAAATGTTATGTAAACAGAATATCTCCTGGCCCCCGGGTCGTTCTACTGAATAAATAACGTTGTAGCAAAGGCAAACTCAAACAAAAGTAAATTTATTCACCAAATACGACGATTAATACACGATCTCTGGACAGATTTATATTTGCCCTGGGGCTAGTGAGACTGCGAACAGACGAGCTAGTGACTAGACAACGGTTCTGTTTTGCTCGACGTGAGTTCAGTGATATTGCAGTATTGCTGGGAGAATTCAGGGCTGTATTCACTTATGTCCTTTGAGTCAGTATCTGCCTATATGCGTACTTACAGCTAATAGGAATTAAGTAACTTTATAATAATCACGCAAAATAGGCGCAATATATGATGTCGAGTTGCGGAAACCTAGCCCGCGAAAACCTAAAAATCCTAATTGAAGACTACTTAAAAATTAAAATAAACATATTAATGTATTGAAATAAACCGCTTTTAAATACAATAATACATTATTTTATGTTACCAAAAAAAATATCAAGATAAATTATTAAGAAATGATTTAAGATTAAGCCTAATACTTACTAAACGTAAATTATTGTAATCAGATCAGACAAGGAAAAATAAAAATAATCTCGAAAGTAAAGCTCGATTTTCCCCCTATAGAATTCGCATTAAGAGATAGTAGAGACCTTAAGGGTCCCCGGCAAGCTCGGTTCTCCATACAAACGTACTTACGCTCTCATTTTAAAACGAATAGCTGGTTTGCTCTGAAACTTTGTACTTACAATGGGATAAGCTATGTCTGTAATTAGTTAATGTAGCTTGAGATACCATCATAGTTAAAAAAAATACAGCGAATTTAAGTTTTTTATACAAAACTTGTTTTTGCTCTATTTCGTTTGTTTTATAAACAAGAGCTATATAAACTAATTACAGACCTAGATATGTCATTCTATATGCAGTTTCATTACAATCCAACACGTAGTTTTGAAATGAAAACGAAACTCCGTTTGTATGGGAAGGTGAAATTCCGCCGAGCTTGCCGGGGACTCTTAAAATAATTATATTATAAGGCGGAAGGTGTAAGAGTCCAAAAGATCTTCCCAGTAATTTCAAGTCCGTTTCATGACATAACAAAAAAATATGTCTGATGTATTTTCATTGTTTCGTTATGCGGCTTACTGGTGTTTGTAATTGGTGCAGTCACGATCACATTTATCATATTTATAACATGGTTAAAATGTAATTTAATTACAAGAAAGAGCTGCCGAGTTTTTCAATGAGGAACTTTAGGAAATTGTTTACTATGAAATTCTATAGAAAAAGGTGGCCTTCTAAACTTTTTAGCCTCCCTAGATGGCCATTAAGCAGTCTATAGTGGGGAATTCAAGAAAAGTATACGTGACGGTAATTTTCTAACACGTGTGATAATGCTAAGAAGCCGATATGTGGCATGATAACGTTTAATAACTTGGCTTTAAATTCAACGGTATAATTATAATATAGATTTCTGCCGGTTATTCAGGTAGCTGCCATACGCCTCACGTCCCTTTGTCTACTTTATGTAGACCTTTTTGTGAAATGCTTCTAGTGCGCCTCCAAACAGATCGGTCTCAAGATTTGCGTGTGAGCTCGCTAGGTCTTCCCTGTTTTAAGCTTCCAGTTTCGCTACGATAGTCCATATAAATACATTATTTTATTCCTCTGTATGAAGGAATAATTAATCTTGTGACCATGACCGGGCGATAAAAGTCAAATAATCACGTGCTTTCCGGTGACACTAGGAGTGATTCATGTATGGTTCAATAATGGGACTTCTGCGGGCGGAAGCATTATTACATTGTTTATTATTTTACCTAATCAGCTGTCACACTGATTATCAAAACGAATGTTGCATTGTAATATATGTATTTATTTTATGGAAATTAATAAACCATGGAGAGATAACACTAATTAAAAGTAAAAAAAAAAATGCAGACGCTGGAGCTGAAAATACGAGTTTCAGTTATAAGGAACATTTTCATCGTAAAATACAAATAAAAACGTTCGAACTGCCGCGGCTTAATAAAATTTCCAATAACCCACAAAACTAATTATCGATGCTACCTCTCCGTCGATAATCTTTTAAAATATAAGCAATATTGCCACCGTCAAGGAAAATCAACTTTGGAGCGGAAATTGAAGTTCCGCCGCCAGAGGGCGCGCGCGCACCGGACACGCCGCCATTACGGACACTTCCAATTCTTTATTTACTTCCCACGTTACGCTTTGATATTGAAAATGCGTTAAGGGGACAGCGAGCGTTTACTTACTTTATCAATAATAATACATTTTTGAGTGCCGGCTACGGTACATTTTCCTGTTGAGTTTGTTTGATATGTTTCGCCTTTTTCGATTTTATATTATGGCACGAGCTCTGTTACAGTACCTTGTGATCAAATGATATTTCATATCTATAAAAACTCTTTCGTGTGAGCTAAGTTTTTTTAAAGGCAGAAGCTGAATTACTCCAATGTACACTTGGGTCAAACACATTTTAGAGAAAGATCCCTTCTGTGGACAATATCATCTAGTACATATGTATCTCGTTTTTCTTATTTGAGTCAAGTACTGAAAAAATGTATTTCGCCTGTAAGGGTGTAGCGTAAAAAATTGTATTTTCATTTCATCCCTCACCGTACCAACACAGCGAACACGTAGGTACAGGCATCGGGTTTATTTGTTGTTAACACATTTGCACAAAACCCCTAATATAACCGAACAAGAGTTGTTATCACTGAGGGCTAAGACAAACATATTGTTGATGATCTACGACCCACATCTGGTGTTATTTCTATTATGTGGTGCCGAACATAAAGTAAACTTCATGTGGAAATAGTTTACACGTGGTGAGAAACGGTTCCAATGAAGGTTTATAAATACGGGTTATGACTTTAGTTAGAAGCTAACACAGACGTATATTTAAATAGATGCCACATGGACTGCTATAGTAAACCTCGTATTAAGTGACCTTTCTTCAATACATCACCTCACGCCGAAAAGTTCATCTGATATTTAAGATAGGATCATTTGGTTTATTATTTAGATAACTTCAGATCTGAAGCTCCAAAGCTTATAATGAAAACACGGGAAATAAAACATTAAGAGGAAAATGAAAGAAATTTCGTATGTAATGTAACTACTGCGATATTAAAAACAAGCTAGCTAAATCTCAGGGCAACGTATAATTTAGTGATGAACGTAAATCGGTAATCGGGATACTTTGAACCGCGGGAAAACATAAGGAATTGGTTTCTTAACGCGTTCAGCGGAAGTCAGGCAAACGAGACGACTTGACAATAAATTGCTAGGAGGATATAACCAAACGGAATAGCCATTAACAGGCGTTCCCTTCTGTCAAAAATAGTCTGCCAATGGTCATACACAATGTATGGACTAAAGTTTATCTGACATGGCTATTTTTACGTTACGTATACATTTGACGTTCTTCTCCCCCGCAAAAATCGGCAGACTTTTTTGTACAGAAAATTACAGACGTGGCGTCTCCGTTTGGTTATATCCTTCAAGATAAATTGGGATTAGGAAGTGCTAGTGCATTTGCGTGATCTATTTCAATAGTAGGTACATCTCTTTGGAAACCATGTTTACAGTAGACACATGGCCGGATCTATTGTTAACGGCAGTAGATGACACATTTTGTTATTACAGTCGGCTGGCCCATGAGCCCATGACGCGTCTCTCTGACAGGTGGGAAGGTTTTATCTTTCCGCTATTGGAATAGGACTGGAATCGACAGATTTTTCACACAAAATATCTTAATGACGTACCTTGGTGATGCTTTAGTCACTAAAGCATCACCAAGGTACGTCATTAAGATATTTTCTGACATTCTGACATACTACTCACTAAAGTTTAGTGAGTAGTATGTCAGAATGCGAAGTCGAGTAAATTTATTCTTTATCAGTTTACGGTTCACTTTACACTGGACAGCTCTTAGCATAAGCATCAGCCGTAAAAGTACATGGCGACTTTGTCAATGAGTTCATAATTTCTCCATGCAATTTCACTGTACAACCAAATTTACTTGAACCGCAAATTGCCATAGAATCATACCTATAAAGATTACATATTACAAATTTGCGCTACATTTATCCGTAGTAATTTACTACTAGTAACTTTGGAGAGTACCTACACATTATTGAATGAAATCCATTCATAAAGTGGCCATGCAATTTTGTGGCTCGGTGTACATTTCCAATAATAAATCGGAACATTAGTTTATTTATTATACGTTTTTTTTTATAAATAAAAATAAAAATTAAGGATTTAATGAAATGCAAAAAATGTTACATGGCAGTCCTATTCTTAGGTATAATCATTACATGCTTAAAAATTAAATGTCCCTCAGTACTTTCAAGAACGGCTTTTACTTCAATTTACAATGCGTATTAATATCACACAGATTATATTCTCATATTAAAATTCATGCCGACCCTGCATACACCACTGTCCACCCTAAACTAATATTAATGCAAACTATAAAAATGACCTGCTCAATATCGTATAAATAGGAGCCGTTCTAGAGTATGAAAATAGAAATGAGTTTTCGTCAGCATCGTTAAACGTCTGCTGTCATATACATCTGTGAAAGTTTTATGAACTTTCTATCGTTCTGATATTGAAAATTAGCGTGCATGAATTCAGCGCGCAACCTGCAGATGTTGCAAACTGTAGTAGCACAGATGGCCACAGATTACTTCATTTTGTAGTACCTACGATATTTTCACACAATTCGGACTTAAAATAAACTGCAAGAAAACCAAAATTCTGACCATCTCTAAGCACCGATCTTTACACAACAGGAGCGGTATTCGACATGCGTTAAGTGACGTTACGTGTTGAACTTCGGTTGAATGGAAGAAATCGTGTGTTGTCGAATAGGTAAATTTGACATTAGCAATCCACAGTTAGGTGACAACGAAACCAAACCGAACCACGACGAGTTCAGAGCCATTTTAAACCGTATAGTAGTAAGAAAACAAGGTTGATTTTGGTTGAATAATTTTTTCAATGAATGAGTTTTGGTTGTACCAAATGATACTTTCCACAGTTGATGAACAAATGATTCATTCCACTGTTGAACTGATGTTGAAGCCGAAACTGACAGTTGTGCATCTCAAGCAATAGAACAGGAGCGGTATTCGACATGCGTTAAGTGACGTTTCGTGTTGAACTTCAGTTGAATGGAAGAAATCGTGTGTTGTCAAATAGGTAAATTTGACATTAGCAATCCACAGTTAGGTGACAACGAAACCAAACCGAACCACGCAGAGTTCAGAGCCATTTTAAACCGTATAGTAGTAAGAAAACAAAGTTGATTTTTGTTGCATAATTTTTTCAATGAATGAGTTGTGGTGTACAACCAAATGATACTTTCCACAGTTGATGAACAAATGATTCATTCCACTGTTGAACTGATGTTGAAGCCGAAACTGACAGTTGTGCATCTCGAATAGGGCCCCAGGTTCCACAATATAAGTACATAAGAAGTATTATTATTATTACCAATGACTCCAGATGCACGGCGGACATCAAGCAGAAGATTGCAATGGCTAAAACAGCATTCAATAGCAAAAAAACAGCTGCTCAAAGCACACATCTCGAACCCAGGTAGCAAAGTGACGTCAGCGACGTCATATTGACGTAACAATGACGTCATTATGACGTCATAAAGACCTCGCTGACGTCATAATGACGTATAAATGCTACCTGGGAAGAATGCGGTACTAGCATTTTTGTACTGAATAATGCTTGTGCCGCACAGTGCCGCACACTGATGGAATTCCATCTTTATATCCAAACAGGTGCAACAATAATGAACAAAATTTCCATTTGTATAGCGGTTAATTTATCTAACAATTAAAAACCTATATGCTTTGGTGTACAATCATTTTTACAATAATAAATAATAATATACGAATTGTGCAAAAACATCATTATAATTTGTTTTCTTAGATACCTACTCTTTGCAAATAAGGTCGTTACAGACTATTTCACGGTTCGTCGAAGAACATTTTTATGCAACCTATACTTAGGTACTTATACAATATAGGTAAAGCAGGTACAACTTTGTAATTTTTGGTTAATTTTATTGCTTGTTAAAATTGACATGTAAAAGTGCCCCTGTGGCCTATTTTCTGAATAAAAGTTTGATGTTTGAGCTATATTTTTCATTGATCTTTACGAAATATTTTTATTTTGTAATGAATACGTTTTTCAACTATTTTTCATTCATTTAATTTTAGATCATAACGTTTTGCCACGTGATGTGACGGCATCATAAGAAATTATTGACGGATAATACGTTTTCGGAAATTTAAAGGCGTTGGTAGCCTGACTGAGGGACGCGCGCCTTTTTAATTCAGAAGTCGCAACTCACAGGTTCAATCCCCGGTTTTTACCAATGATGTTTTCGGAACTTATACATGAAGTATCATTTGATATTTACCAGCTTTCTAGTTTCCCTCCTGAGTTGGAAAATCAGATGGCAATGGCAGTCGCTTTCGTCATAACTAGTGCCTACGTCAATTCATGGTGTTGGTTCCCATTAGTCGTGGTCGTGGCAAAAAGCCGAAACAAAAATCAATCGATAAATGCGGTACCGTTAACAGGATTTGATTAGTAGGCTTCTTTGTCTCTTCAATTAGGTAGAGCAGCGATTAAGTTTCCGAACATGACTGGCATTAGGAAAGACTTTGGAAAGTTATCGGATTATACGGTTGGTTTGTGGGAAACAGATTTCGGCTGTTGAACGGCTTCGGATTTTAAATGACTTCATTGTACGACGCATACGAGTATGTTGCTTGAAAATTAGGTTAGATTAGGTTTATACTAAAATATTCGTAAGTCATAAACAATCTCTTTTCTCTTGTTAATTTGCAGCATATTTTACCTACTTGTAGAGTTAATTTGATTTTAACTCAAATCAGACAACGCATTTATGTGCTAGTTACAATAAATTCTTAGTATGTTGCTATCCGTTTCGTTACTTACAAGTACATTGATTTGTAAAAACAATATTTCACAGATCGTAAGAGAATGTGTCAAAACTATTTCAAATACTGATAAGAAAAAATATATAATTACTGTTTTATAATTCCCTAATATTGATATTTCTAATATGTTTGTATTATTACTAACAAACATCCAACCCCTACCTTATTGGTTTTGTTACGGTAAAACAAGAAAGTACTTAATTAATGTTTACAAAGTTTCGAAGGAAACTTCAACTCATAATTTAAAATTATTTCGATATTTATTAACCAGTGTTTATGTTTTCAATGTGCCCCGAGTTAGCAAAGTACGAGTTACTTTAGGAGTAATTCATAAATCGCATTGATTGGGTAAATCGCGGCGTCAGCTTACAACAAGAGGAAAAGTCTATTCTGCGCGCTTTACGGTCTGCAGAAAAATCATAGAAAAATATATTTGAGCTAATATTAATTTTATGTCGTATAAAATTCTGAGCGGCTGTTGTCTTTAAATCTTTAAATATTTTTTGCTCATTTTTTTATTCATTTCTAATTCAAAATATTCAATAATGAAATATAAGAGAAACACAATAAATATTATGTTGCTTGACCGATTATTTTTTCCCGGCAACCCTTACGTTTTAAAATACTTTAGGGCCTACAGCATAGTGCTACGGATGTAAATTAATAGTAACTTCCTCAGGTCATCGTTCTTGAATCTGTTTCTTGAGTACCGTCAAATCTAGTCACTTAAAACCCAAAACATAACATTATAATGTACTTTATAATTTCTGTGTTCGTTATCAAGACAATTAGCCAGTTATGATGAAATTTACTCGTATGTATTACCTACACACTCCATTACCATGTACTTTTAAAGGTTGATCGTCATCCTAATAACTGTTATTGTACTTTAATATTATTATTATGTTCAAAAATACGAACATTTTTTTAGCTTCCTATTTCTATTGGAGCTTGCGTGACAATTTTTACATTAATGTTATGACTCTTTGTGACACAGCAGAATATTTTTATCAATTTAAGTGCATTAGCAAATTGCTAAATATAAATGGTGGCTGCTCCGACCGTACGAAAGGCGGATTATTCGGTAATCTCACCAGGCGATGTCTCGACACGCGCCGCCCTGGCCACATTAAAGCCACATTAGCTTCTCTATTACACATTGCCACCAGGCTACCATGTTCTTTTGAACCGATTTTATAGACTAACTTGAAATTATTGAGAGGAGGAGTCAGGAATATATTATTATTGCTTTTTAATGTTACCGCCCAGGTACCTCCCGATCTTGCTACTGTCTACTTCTATTAATATCATTAATTCTCATAGTTATAGTAAAGAAGAACACTCATTACCCTTTGTACTTTAAATTAAATGTTAATATTTTGAACCATAAATGATCGTCGGTATAATTTCTGATACATTATGCGGTATCATAATTAAAACTCAATTTTATAGCGTCTATCGCTACATTATATTGTTACCTTATCTCCTTCCTGCGTTTCGACGCAGGTTGTAATGGTCGAGCTCGCGGATAACTGATGTCAAACAAGGATTTGTGTAACTAGCTGACGAAATGTCTAGGATAAAGTTAGGGGTAGACGTCACAAATTCAAACCATTTACCACACATATATTAGTTATTGTCATATATATGCATAGGATGTATAAAATCATGATTCAGGATTATATTTTAATCTGGGTAATATGTTTACTCAACTATTACTATTTAAAATGAATCATAGACTATCCGTTCAGATTTTGCATTAGGTCCGAATCTAATTTTAAATTCGCAAACCATATTTATATGCGTCAGACTAAAACAGATTTAGAGCACACTTGACGGGCATCAGCGTTACATCCTCGGCACAAAGCTATGAAAGCGGCTTAGCCCAGAGAAAGGGGATTACGCCATAATCTGGAGTCTTATTGTAATTGCTTAGCAAGTATGGAAAAGTTAGACACACAGGATAACCAGAATTAGTGCGTTCTCCGTTCACGTAGGTCTGTTACGGAATTAAAGTTTACATTTACACTGGTTGGCTAGACGGAATGACTAGTTTCCGCTCGGTAAGAATTAAGAATATGGGACCTGGAACGGAGCGGTTGACATACGCCCAGGGCGGACTGCCATATCAATTTGAAACAGCGTAAGCGCGTTTGAGTTCCAGCCGCTCATGTGTCCTTATTGATTAGCACGGGAGACTGGCGAGCGGGTTTGCTCTCGGTAAATACGGTTGCACTGTGCGTATTAAACCAGCCGGCATTAGGTGGGTACTGAAATGAGACCGCAGCACTGCTTAGTAGGGAGTATCGTTCACGCCTGGCCACTTATTCGACATTGATTAAGCATTCGCCATTGATAGAGTACCTAATTGAGAGACATTACGTTATATTCAGGTGATATTTACTTAATCGATCATTATGTAATTGAACTTTCAATGACTCGTCAGCCGATGCCGCCTGCTGGTTACTTTTAGCAATTTTTCATGGAAATAGCCATTTTGTCGCCGAGTTATGATATTTTATTAAGATAAAATCACATTTTGCTTCTGGTGTAATTTCAAGTCCATTGCACTATTTTCACTCGTTGATTAATAGACTGATGAAACATGAAATCGAAACTGTACAAAAAAGCCGATTGATTGACTCAGTGAAAGGGCTTTGTTATGCCAATAGCTGTCACAGCGTTACAATCCTAAGCCGCTTTACAAAATCCATCGTACGGAACATTTTCATATTTCTTTTTTCTCTTAAATGCTCGGAAAGAGATTAACATACCTTATGACATGTTTAAGCTGGGCCGCTCTCGATTCTGAAAAGGAAATAAATTTATTTATGAGCTGTAGAAAATAAAATGTATTGTAATATTGATAATAAAAGCCGTTGTAGGCAGAATATTCGGCATAAAACGCAAACGCACTATTAACGTCATTATCATTCACAAGTAACTAATTATTTGTGAATGATAATGACGTCAATAGTCCCCGCGGGCGAAAAAACCTATTTGAGTACAATATAATGTAAATAAAAATTAAATAAAAATAACCTTTTTATATGCAAATAAATGATTATGATTATGATGATTATGATGATGAACGAGGCAACAATGACAAAGTGTTAACGTCAAATACATTTAGTGCGTAGATGGCCGTGCCTGTGGCGTGGCCCTGCTTTAGCAATAATATTGAGTAGAGATGCAACGGATAGTTGTTTGGCCGGATACCGGATGTTCGGCCTGACTATTTATATATATTCGGTATCCGCGCGGCCGACAATATTCGGCCGGCCGAACTATAGAGCTACATTTCGGTTTTTCAGGTGCGCAATGTGCAGGTTTTTACCTGTTTCGTAGTGAACGTTCGCCGCACGGGCTGATTTCTAGGTTCGAAATGAGTGCGCGTGTAAGTGAGTGGAATGTTTAAATTGTTTTAAAAATAAACGAGTACGAATAATCGTACGGTCATAAGACCGTGACTGTTTTTTAAATCCAATTTCATTACTCCTAAATCAAGCAAAGTTACTATCCGGTATCTGGCAGGATAGTATAACTCACTATCCGGTGTCCGGCCAATATTAAAATAAGGGCCGGATAGCTCGGATACCGGATAGTAACCGAATATCCGGTGCATCTCTAATATTAACCGTTTAATGCTTAACCTGACGCCGGTGACAAATACAACAAGTGCGTAAAATATATTCTATTAAATAAAGTACATATTTGGATACAACCTTATATAAATATTTTGTTATGTTATGGCATAAATCATAATCGCTTCCCTATGTATTTTTGACACTACTGCATTTTACGCTTTAAAAATAGTCGAAATTATATTTAATCATTTCACTAATCTTTGCGAATGAAATATTATGTAAGTTTCATTTATTAATTTTGTAAGATTACTTAATAATAAACAGAAAAACTATTTGACCAAATATAATGCCCACCGAGGTCTGGATAGTCTCGAACTCTCGAACGACATAAATGACATGTATCGTCGGCTGAGAATACATTTGGGCCATATCCATTTTAGAGCAAAATCGGTTTGTAATGATTCTTAAAATAACAAAAAATATGCTATAATTGACCCTAGTCGGTTTTAAATTAAAAATCATTTTTCAAAAATGTTGTTCCATATCCGCATTTTACTATAGGTATTCTTTCTTTTTTGTGTTACTAAAATTGTAAATTTTTATCAGGAATAAAGCCATACGATATAATAATAATAACTATAGATTTTCATCGATTTTTGACAAGTTTTGAATCGTATCTCCTACTTTTGCACTACATATAGAATTTTAAGACAAACGGCTATCGGTTCTTCAATCTTTTATCTCCATTTTTGTCTACCGGATTTTAAAAGGTGGTGAAGGGTAGAATAAGTTTTCTGCCAACAAACTGCTATGCAGTTTGGCAGATAAGTAGCAACAATTACTGTACCTCTTTTTTTAAATAATAAATAAATTGAAAAAAAAAAATGAATACATATGATTTTTTTAAACATTGTCTAAAAAAAACACTTTTTTCGTATCTCGATTGCTGTGAAAAACCTTGCATATACGAAATCTACATATTTGGGTTCGTCTTTGACATCTATAAAAAATTGTTTAATTTTAAAAAGGTTTTAATTTTAAACTAAATACCTAACACAAAAGTTATGGCGAGAAAACCAGTTTTTTGACCTAAAATTGTTCAATTAGGATCTACACAACGAACGGTTAAATTATTCGCTGCCCTCAACTAACGGTTTCCCGCGACTTTAACCAGATCGTCGGTCCATCTAGTCTGGGGTCTTTCCACGCAGCGTCTTCCGGTACGTGGTCGCCACTCGAGAACCTTTCTGCCCCATCGGCCATCGGTTCTGCGAGCAATGTGGCCCGCTCACTGCCACTTAAGTCTGGCAATTCTCTGACCTATGTCGACAACATTAGTTCTCCTGAGGATCTCATTTCTGATTCGATCACGCAGGGAAACACCGAGCATAGCTCGCTCCATTGCTCTTTGAGTGACCTTGACCTTGCCTTCTTATGAGGCCTATTGTGAGCAAATAATATGTCCTAAATATTAAACTTTTCGAAATATATATTTTTTGCTTCTTTTCGCTCTCCTGCACACCAATGTAAGTGGCGTATGGCACCGACGTATTCGCACCCGACGGTATGGCGAATCGACGCTAATTCTATTTATTTTGTCAATTACATATGTAAACCTGTTTTTGCAAATACATAGTTAAGAATATAGATACGTTTTTCTTTCAATATATATATACTATATTGTATACGTATATTGTATAATATGGTAAATTGACAAATAAAAAACTAATAAAACCTTTAATTAAGTAAAAAATCTACCGTACATCGCACAGCCCTATGAGTCAGCGTCACAGCGCTTGACCAACGTCCGTCAGCCAATTGTTCGACAAGCAAGCGCCCACATGCGGGATTATTGACTGACAATAAATGCCACATAATTCTTAATAAACAAACAC
Organism: Cydia strobilella; assembly: GCF_947568885.1. Taxonomy (NCBI): domain Eukaryota; kingdom Metazoa; phylum Arthropoda; class Insecta; order Lepidoptera; family Tortricidae; genus Cydia; species Cydia strobilella. The sequence continues at coordinate 10,254,565 of NC_086052.1, forward strand.
CTCTAAGCGACAAGTCAATTCAAGCGCTCGAACAAATCCAAAATGTCACATCCTAATACTAACAGCAATATGCTAGAATAACCATTAGTAGACCTAACTCATTGCGTTAAGGTTCACGAATACTCCCTTAACTGTGTTAAGTTATTGTAACCTCATACTGATGATATAATGCTTTTTGACTGTCAAGACGAGTACAGCGAACGGCCGAATGCCGATCAATAAATACCGGCTAAGGCTTGTGTGTTTAATAGATGACATTGATTGGACGCCGGTAAGACGTTGTGAAATATTTTTGATGTTACATAGCTAATGGCACTCGATATATTGGCGACGGGTGAGGCGAGGGCTGAGGGCCCGACGCCTCGGGCTACGAACCTGAAATAGCACTTTACTGCTCGTCCTCAAATGGATAGAATAGGTACTAGCTAATTGCAACTGCCGGCCTAGCCAACAATCGCTATCGCTACGACACCGAGAGGCTTTGTGTCTCTCTATCACTCTTCCATATTAGTGCGACAGTGACAGTTGTGCTTCGATCGCTACGGAGCGTAAGCGATTATCATGTTTGGCTACGCGGCCTGGAGTTCTACTCATTTGTTTGGTGTATGTAAAATATGGAATATTGTTTTTAACTTTTTCAGAATTTTTCGCATATACTTTTAAAGTGTTTTTCCAAAATATTAAGTTAGGTACTGCTAGTGAATTTTCTTTTAGAAAAACATATAGAAATTGTGTGTTCGAATGATATTTTTAATTAGATTGCCTATAATGGTTATTAGTTTATGTAAAAATTATATTTTACTATCAATGTAACAAAAACCTTAACTATAAGTTTGTTTATTTTTATCAGTAGCAGTTTCTAAAGAAAACCCTACTCGCAGATCTATGAAATCGAGCACTATGAATTTATGTATAAGTAACAATATCCGTAACCCAACTGAATAGAGTTGCAACTTCAATAAATTTGTTTTACACTTTTGCAATTTCAAGTTTCTCTTGAGGATTCATTCCTATGCGAACAGGAATGTTGAACTTAATTCACCTTGTTTATAAATAAGTCTTCAATCACTGCGGAATACCAGATTTGTATCGGATGTTTCATTATTCATCCGGTCCCTGCCTCCCAGACGACAGTCCATTAGCATTTTAAATTACATAATGAATTTACTAGACGACGGGTCGATACAACCATAAACTGAAAAACACGAATCCAATTGCTCAAAAACATACAATGTAGATTTATTGACTCGATTTGCCTATCAGGCCCGCGTTTGGCTGTTTTCCGAAGTTCCACTTTATATATTATAGTCAGTATTTCATTATGAATTAACTTTGCATTTTCTAAGCTTCTATAAGCAGTTAAAATTAAAAAATTTAATGCTTAATTTTATTTAGAAAAATTATGATGTTAGTATTATTAAGTAGTAATAATATATAGGGGTCTGCAGTTGTTTAAAAACTGAAATTATCCCCTTAAAACCCTTAAAAAATCGCGAGAGCCGACTGCAAGGTTTTCTTATACGTAAAGTGCAAACCAAATTAATTCAGTATCTTACTGGTTGGGTTGCAACTCTATTCATTTACATTTTAAAGTCTAATTCATTTGCTAATTGCAACCCGTGACGCAAAAAACATATTTTATATTTAGTTTTAATTATTTAGTCAGAACCAAGAGTTCCAAGCATATAATGACACAACAGTAAATTATTTTTCACCTGAACAGCTCGAATAAGGGTACTTTGCTACTAAAAAATAGTGAGCAAAATCGCATTCTGCTCATTGAGTGAGACAAAATGACATTCAAGTGACCTTTATATTCAAATGTCATTTTAACATGCGGGGCCTAATACAAGTTCGAAATACTTGGATTCTACTCTCTCTGTCCCTTTCACGTCGTTAGCAAAAAGAAAGAGACAAAAAAGTTCAATCGACATTCAACGGTATATTAACGAATTTAAACTGTTGTGAGACATACTAATATTAAATCATTTTACATGTCGCGCGAGTGACTAAAACAAGTGAGTCTAAACCGTAAAATGATTTGGTATATTAACGGTTTATAATAGACCCCCGAAAATGTCAGAACGCATCGTTCCAAAACACACACGAGTATGAATTCTTAATAAATAATAAATGAAACCACTCTGGTGTTGTGGGCGTCCATGGGCGGCGGTAATCGCTTACCATCAGCTGATCCGTCTGCTCGTTTGCCTCCTATTTCATTTAAAAAAATTAAAAATTTGATAAAAACATCATATTTTACGTATTTTATTGTACAATTAAAATAAATAAAAAAAAAACAGATTATCACGCAAAATAAGAAATTCTACTTTTCACTATCTCTACTATAGTTGACAAATAGTAGTATTCGATTCGCAATTCAGACCGTATCTTAGTTTTTTTTTTTACAAAAAAAAGTTGTCGATTGAAGTGTCAATTGACGTTCGTAATTTCCATATTATTTTACAAAAAAAGTATTTCGTTTTGTTGTTGTTTGTATGCTGTAATTAAAGTTAACTGTTAGAATATCTTTATTAGTAAAGTGATGAAGAAGTATCTGTATATACAATTTATAGAAGGATTACATTTTTCAGGTTGTCTAATAGTCTAATACCTATGTCCTCAGTGCTGAGGTGAAAAGTTGCGTGTACTACACGAGATCAGTTATTTACATCTTGTGCGCTTTTGAGTCCCTTCCTACGCTCAAGGTTATAAATTGGATTCACTCGCTACGCTCGTGAATCTATTATAGGATCTTTCACTTGCACGGGACTCAAAATAAGCACTCAAAGAAATATCAAACTTTGCTCTCTTGTTGTACAAATAATTATAATGTCTGTTACGTATTAATGAGTAGGTACGTTTTTAAAATTTATTATATTTAGAAACGTATAAAATGGCAGAGTTAAAGTTATTTTAGATATATATTCATTGCAGGATAGATCAGACCACGAAGAATTAATTCATGAAACATAAACTTGCCTACAAATGAAAAATTAGATGATAATGATCAACAAACTGCGGTTGGTTAGCGCTAATCTGTGGTAAAATGGCCGTCACCTGACCGACGGCATTATAATTACGGTGAAGCCAGATAAAGCCTTTTTAATTTGGTAGGGCGTGCTAGGTAAGTCTTTTAAATTTGGAAGGCGCCCACGCTCGCACGAGACGGTAATCGCTCATTTAGATTACGATTATGTGGACGAATATGCATGGAGGCCTTTATCGCTCCATTGATTTTAAATAGGATTAACCGACGAGAGCAACTAACGTTGACCCGTTAGAAACGTGTGTTAACTGAATTTTGGTTTCGTTGCGCAACGTGTTTTTAGATAAACTTTTTCCAATTGGGTTAACAATAATTTATGTGTCTGGCTGGAACTAAGAAAATAGTTGGGCCGAGTTTCCCAACGGCGATTTGGCAATTATCGATTGATTGCAACAACTGATAGAAAGTGCTTAAAGTTAAACGGTCGCTCCAGTAAATTTAATTAAAAAAATACAGCAAAAAACTAATTGATACCTCTATTCGTGTAATATAAATTGATCCCTTGTTAACCTTAAGTCATTAATAATTAAGTATCTTAGCTAATAATTTTTACGTTTTATAGGCCTATTTACATAAAGTAAACTTTTGACATTTTAATAATAAGTCAATTTAGTTACTGTTTATCTGACACCGCTACTTACGATAACGGAGAGCTTATTAAATAACTATGTGTCGTAAGTTCATTTCGGAGGATTGAATATAATTGTTCATCGTCATTTATCTTAAACAGGGCGACGTCAGAAGCAGGCCCGAGGACAAAGGGCGTACATGCGAGAGCTCCAGGACCTAACAATAGACCCGAAGGCCTTACAAAAAGACTTCACCAAGTTTCATAGAGAGAGGGGTAATGAATCGGCTCCATTACCGTGAACGAATAGCTTGATTGCCATCGAAATGTTGCCTTCGCCCTAGTACGGTCGACGTCATCATCATTTCATTTGGTATTTAAATATGTAACAGAGCACTCTAGCTCTAAACTATAATATGAACATAGATTTAGATTTATTTAATTTTCGCGTTTTTTACACAGACTAAAAAGCGCTTACTCGCGTATTTATAAGAACAAATTTAAAAATACGTTAAGTTACGTTTACATTGTGGTGTGTGTTTATCTAGACAAGGATCGGAAGTTATTTCGGGCGAGTTTTTCGAACTAAGCGCACTTAGCTTTTTATAAAAAGTCAAAACATCGGAGGTAATATTCAAAATTACATTTAAATATACGCACATAATTTATTCTATTAAACCGGAACATAGATAAGAATAATGCGAGTGCATAAGGAACCTAGTGAAAAAGGGTACAAGTCTCGCGCAGCTTAAGTGTAAAAGGGCATAAGTGTTACGTGTAACTTACATCTTTTTACACCTGCGCTGCCCGAGACTTGTACCCTTATTCACTAGGGTCACAGAAAAGCTCTAACAACTAATTTCCCCCATAATCCCGATGGCGCAACCCAAACTTCTCCGGCACGTAAAAGTGTTTAGCCTTCTCGACTTTATTCGAGGAAATAATTGAAATAAAGTAGGTGGCGTTACGGCCGCGTGTCACGCAGCGCTGATGTATTGCACTGGGCTTCAAATAATTATGTCAGTGGAGCCCTAGCACACGATTATCGACGTCTCCCTGCTTTGATCTTTATGCTGGTTTTTGAACTTGAAGCCAAAGGAAGTCATTGGGTTGCCATAGAACAACGCTTAAATGAAATATTCCGGTATTTGGCCATTTGAGGGTATAGTAATTAAGAAAAGAAATTCAGTTTGGTTCTTTACTTAACATTAAACATTTTGCCAGATAGGTACAGTAATATCCTCCTATTATCTACTAGTGATCGATTTCTAACAGTATGCAAAGAGTATTAAGTATAGCAATGATAGTAGCGTAGTTCTGTCATGTGATTAGGCTTATTTACAAGTCAGCTTATTGTACACTTGGTTTACGTCCATCAATTTAAATTCTTCATGCCAGGTAATAAAAAAAAACGGCCAAGTGCGAGTCGGACTCGCGTATACAGACGGTTCCGTACTTTTTAGTATTTGTTGTTATAGCGGCAACAGAAATACATCATCTGTGAAAATTTCAACTGTCTAGCTATCACGGTCTATGAGATACAGCCTGGTGACAGACAGACAGACGGACAGCGGAGTCTTAGTAATAGGGTCCCGTTTTTACCCTCTGGATACGGAACCCTAAAAAGCCATTCAATTTCGGTGTGTTCTTATGTATATCAACTTTCTCATATAAAAAATAAAACATAAAAGCTACTTTAATCTCAGCAGTCTATTGCGTGGCGAGAAAGTAAATGTCACCCGTTTTATTTCAATTATTCTGGTTTGAAATTATATATTGTGAAGGGTTAAAAGTAAATTGCAGCTGGTAAATATTTTTTAAGAAAATCGTCAATTAGAGCAATCGTTCCGTCGTATATTACATAATTTGAACTTTTTTCCTAAAAGTAAATGTATGAAAAAAAAAGGTATGAAAGTTCAATGTTAACTAGTGCTAATTATTGTCGTAGTAAACAATTCTGACACTTGATCGGATACTTAAATTAAAAGAAACGTAGTCATTATACCTCACAATTTTTAAAGTACCTAACGCGCAAAAACTTCATAATTGGGGGTAAAAGAAATAACGCAGGCAGGTTTCAACATTAATAGGGCCGCTGGGTTGGCAAGTACAGCCAATGTACATAATACAGTGACCTCATTTTGTGCTCCCCTCCGAGTACGGATTCAGAGCCAATAATAAAGTCTCAGCCACTTCACCATCGATGGCTCTTCAACCTTTGAGCTGCTTCTCCAACGAAGACAGAATGAAAAGCGAATTACTCTTATTTCTTAATACAATAACCTCGAATTGAATGACATTCAAAAACCGGCCAAGTGCGAGTCGGACTCGCGCACGAAGGGTTCCGTACCATTACGCAAAAAACGGCAAAAAAATCACGTTTGTTGTATGGGAGCCCCCTTTAAATATTTATTTTATTCTGTTTTTAGTATTTGTTGTTATAGCGGCAACAGAAATACATCATCTGTGAAAATTTCAACTGTCTAGTTATCACGGTTCATGAGATACAGCCTGGTGACAGACGGACAGACAGACAGACAGACAGCGAAGTCTTAGTAATAGGGTCCCGTTTTTACCCTTTGGGTACGGAACCCTAAAAACCACCCCACCGACCATTGCTGCATGAAGAAAAAAAGCAAACAGGGTTTTTCTGAAATCACCTTTGTTCGTTTAGCCTTTGAAGTAGGAATCAGATTCGCCCGCAATTTGTAAGACTCGGACAGCGCTCATGATAAGTCCATTCACTTCAGTATAGAATTCTCAAAATGCCAAATTTAAATCTGTGGCTCTTGCATATTTTAAATAAATATATATTTTTTTAAATAATTTATATTTTTTTTACCTCACAAAGGATACATTTAACGATATTAACTTTTAAATAGAGTAAAGGACAACATAGATTTATATCCTTTGTGAGAGACTGGAGTCTGGACTAGGCGTACACCTGTAATACAGATCTCCAGGCCCTCACCCCGGATAACAAGGAGTAAGATTTATTCTTAAAACGTAAGTTGCAATGTAGTGAAATTACATTAATGAGCTATTAAAATAACAAAACATCAATTGTAGAGAAGTAGAAGAAAAATTAAACTAAAAGGAGTTAGAAATTGCATGCTCTATTATCATATTGGTTATTCGTAGGTATTACTTACTTATTGCTTATTTACTCAAGCGATTCTTATATTTCAGCGCATGCTCCGTTTTTATACTATCATAGTCACATTAAGCTTCCGTAGTTCCAGTTATTAAAAAAATTAGCACTACATAATAATAGCACAGAATTATGTTACATTAAACTATTTAAACTTATAATATAAGGTACTTGATAATCTCAAATCTATGCAAACATAATGACTGCAATTGAAATGTTTTGCAATTGAAAACGATGACTGCGAGCTTATTAAATATGATGTTGAAATGTGAGTAGTTAAGTGCACATTGTATATCCACGAAAATTATGATTTCAAACCTTAGACAGCTGTGTACCGTGCAATTTTTATAAATATTTTATAGGTATTCCCTAGGCAACAGGTTTCAGAAAAATGTTTTTTCAATTTGTCTCGGTCCTCACGCTCAATAATTTTTAGTTTCATAAATCTAAGGTCACAAGCATAATTTTTTTTAGTGCCACCACTTGCACTAACCTAATTCCACTTCCACTGACCCGTGGTTAACCGGTTAAACCTGGATTTCCATGGTTACCAGTACAATTTGACACTGGGTTAACGGTTTAACCGGTTAACCCCGGGTTAGTGGGATGGTGCAAGTGTATTTATATTGGGGTTCCGTAGTCCGTCCGTTCCCATTTTTTGATAAAATGAATATTTTCTGAAATAATCGCTCCAAAAGAAAAAAAAATGTGTAACTTTTGAACCATGGATCCAAAAAATATGAAAAAATTCGTAATACAAAAGCTTAATAAATACTTTCAACGAAAGCTATAGCGAACATAATCGGTCCAGCTGTGTTTGAGCTATTGCAAAAAGTCCTCTTTTTAGTAAACAAACGTACAAAGCGCTGCGAATGTACTCCTCTTGTAATGTATAGATACTGTACATGATACTCACTAATAGCCCCCGTTTAGCCTATTCTGACAGAATGGTAACTACACTGTGCATGGCCCGACATGCTCTTGGCCATTTTTTTTTTCTAAACTGGTTTTGAATTATGCTTAATGAGTTACTAACTACATTTTACAATTTCAAATACTTTTGAATATACATAACGTGAAACTCACGAGTACAAACAGCAACACTGTTAACTGTCCATCGGTGGACCTTATGCCTTTTGTAATAAGGTTTACCGATGGACAGTAAAGTTAACAGTGTGGGCGATGGTAGGTACATAGGTAAGCAATGATATTTATTTTGGTTTATTTTATATTCGTTCATAAAATATACTTGTGCCTAATTTAATTGAAAAGTGTTCCAATTTCATACTTAATTAATTAAGTAAGAAATTTATATTTCCAACGACTTTGTATTGCTTTCTTTTAAAATTTCTATTATAATTTCTTGTTGCGTGAAAGCAAAACCCATTTATCTTATTAGGAAGTTTTTCACTTTTTCTTTGCCGTGCCTAAAACAAAATTATGATTTGTTTCCCCAGGAGTCAAGAAGGGTTGCTGGGACTTATCTAAATCAGACGAGATGGGTCAGCTGAGCACTTCGCTAGAAGCAGAAATAACATGTAAGTACCTAAAATTATTTGTAATGCCAAAATGCCACGAAACGTGGTAAGCGTAAGCAAACTTAAAATGTGATTAGTGCGACGGAGACGGCAAGGAGAATATAATTTTAGACGGAGAGAGATAGCCTTACAAGCATGATAAAAGCTGGGTTGCAGTGGCGCCCTGGCGCCCACTTATATGCAAATTTGTTAGGTACTTGATCAAAGACGTCTGAATGAGTCTTGAGGCTGACTTGTATTCCGTGGAGAACGCAAAAGGGGAAGCTTTAGGGTTTAAATATGATGCGGTCAGCATTTCTGAAAGGTGTTAGACAGGTACTGAATTAATTGAATGGAATACATGCTCAGTACTTAGAGTAGCTTAGTCAAGTGGAATGGAAAATGTAAATAAATATTGGACGAGATTGCGTAATTTGGCTTTTCATTTGACCAATGGAGTACTTAGTTTGTGCCAGTGCCTTGCTCATAGGTAGTCTGTGCAGAAAGAGAAGATTCGTGGAATATAAGGGAACCAATACATTCTATGACTCTTCTCTTTCCGCACAGACTCTATATTTAGGCTTTAAATAACCGTATCTACCTAATCAGTCATCATGACTCATATTTTAGTGTCAAATTTAAATTGAAACGGACTAATACAAAAACTAATTAACTTTTCACACAGATTGATTGTCCGTATAGGTACTATCGTCGTACGTCGTATCGTATACAGTTGTATTTAAATATTAAAACAACCGTAATTCCCAAATTTTGGTTCAAATACTCTATTTAGGTGAATTTGAAAGTTCTTATCGCTAGTAATATATTTTCCTCTTTCCTCTTTGAATTATTAACATATGACAGGAAGAGAGAAGAGCTATGAAATTTGTTGTCGAGTAGTTTTAATCTAAATAGGGTCGAGTTACATGCGATGGCTGTGATATGAACAAGCTTCCTGCAGATGTGTTACCATTGTTTACCAAGTGGAAACGAGTCAAAATATACGGGATGCCCAGCATAACTGTGACCTCGATTTAAGTTACAACTACATTCAATGGGAGAGCCACTAGTTTACTTTTGGAACTACACCCTTGGCCTCAACTCAGTGCACAACATAATTATGATCTACACTACGTGAAGTTAGATTGAAAGCAGATTAGGTTTGATTAACTACCCGCTCTTGGTTTTGGTGGTACCGAATGGTGGTTCGTTCTTATTAGGGTACCGTACCCAAAGGGTAAAAACGGGACCCTATTACTAAGACTACACTGTCCGTCCGTCTGTCTATCACCAGGCTGTATCCGTGACAGCTAGAGAGTTGAATTTTTCACAAGTGATGTATTTCTGTTGCCGCTATAACAACAAATACTAAAAACAATAAATAATGGTACGGAACCCTTCGTGCGCGAGTCCGACTCGTACTTGGCCGGTTTTGTTAATGTCCGTGTAACATAACTACGGCCATGAAGTGTGAATCAAGCAAAAACATTCTGTTAACGGCGCAAGGTTTTTACTGGTTTGGTTTTTCGTGGGTTTTACCTATAGTACCTACAAGTACAATTTACAAATGTGTTTTAATAATATTTTCCAGTCATTGCGCAGCTGTGACCGTACAATATTAAATTAACTATAACTCTTTGTTAGGTTAGGTTAGAATGTGCGTACATTTAAAAAAATGACCAAGTGTGTGTTGGATCATGTAAATTGGAGGGTTTGTATTTACCTTAGTACAATATGAAGAAAGACGCTTCTAAGAGTTCTAAGCTGGTGTTCCTTGTATGTTGTCACCTATTTATGTATAAATTTTGATTTTACGCTTAATTTGTCGTTATATTCGCAAACAAAATTCAAACTCCAAGAAAATATCAACTGTAAGTATAAAAATGATAATTTTTTAATTAGTTACACGCAAAATCCAACAGATGAGATAATAAAAAATAAAAATTACATCTTAAAACACTAAATGCATCATGTCTAAAATTATAAAAATATACAAAAGACTACTCATCATCATCATCCTTCTATATAGGGTTTGTCCCGTACTGACGGAGTCGGCTTTACAAAAGAATACATCTATTCAATTAAAATAATTGTGTAAGTATATAAAACCATGAACTAAGTAATTTACCTCCTCAACGTTGTTTTTGTAGTTTTATTTAATTAATATTATACCTAATTCAAATTTATCAACAATTTACCTAGTCGCTCTATGTTTGTCTGTCCGTTTCTTGGCCTCTGAACGTTCACTGTGGAAATATTCTCATTGTCTTCCTCCGTAAATCCTCGGTGTAAGGCACTTAGACATTAAATCAGTTTTACGTGAAGATTCTAAGGGTCGGGGTATCAACAACAAGTCGTTACCTTCTTAGCTGTATTTTGCTTAAACATATTCGTTTAGCCCCTGGCGTTAGGGGCAATGATTAATGAACCACCCTGTATCTTGGGTACTAGCAATGTCTGCCCCTTTTTCGTGCATAAATAAGACTTAGGAGGGTTTTGTAAAACTATTTTTAAGCTAAGGGATTCACGGATTTTGTATAAAAATAAGTGCATATTATCTCAAACACTTAGCTTTAAAACTTGAAAACAAAATAGTGTACTTAATTAGGATTCTTAGCTCTAAGTTGGTTAATTTAATTTTATGAATCATTCTTTACCTATATGCTCGTAAGATCCAGGGCAATGTGCTTTTAAGTTTGGAACTTTCTCTTATTTATAAAATAGTTCAAAACTCGATTTTAATTTGTACTTTTACAAGTCTGTTCGCTAACATAAGTATCCACTTATCTATACAATTAGTATGGCAACTATTGGATACTTAAGTTGGGGCACCGACCGTACGCGGGGACTTACGAAGCTTAGCTATCTCTAGGTACTTATCTAGATAATAAAGAGTACTATGTAGGTATGTTCAACTTTTTTAAGCAAGTAATTAATCTTTGTCATTGAAATAGTAATGTGAAACAAATTTATAAAATGACAACTACCTGCCTCCTCATATATCGTCACGTTATGTACAAACAATAAAGTGATTACATACATACATACAAAATCGCAAGCGGCAAGTTGTTCCGCTAGTCCCGGAATCCGCCGCGCCGTATCCATACATTTATATCGCGTGTATTCAAAGCATAAGCATTTGTTACCCAAATGCTTTCCTCGGTGGCTGTCACCCGGCAAATTGAATACAATTTGTCATGCTTACTATTTACGTACCTACGTCTAGGTACGACTAAAGATAACTAAGTGAGTATCGACACCGGTATTTACTGGGGTTTGGTGACAATGAAATATCGGATTATCGGTTGTGATTTGTAAGCAGCTTTGGCTGATTATTTAGTTAGTTTCTAGTCTTTTTCTGTTGGATCTTATTTTATCTGCGATAAAATCACTAGCCTGGCACAATTAAAATAAGTCATAAAATCGGTATCGGCGGTAGTTAGTTTAGTTAGCAAAGCATGCTAATAAAACAGACAAATTCATTTTTAAAACTTTCGTCAGTTGTATACAAAATATTTGGAATAATTTTAATTAAAATGCAACAGTTTTCCAGAATAAAACATGTCCGGAGCACAAACTGACGGCCTGATTCGCACTTTAAGATACGTCAAAAATTTGCTAAAAATACGACATGGATCGGATATGTCAGTGTCAAAAGTGACGTTCCTTCAAACAACATATCGTAACTTTAGCAAATTGTTAATCAGGCCGCAAGTATGTTAAAAATTAAAATGTACAATATGCCAAAGGGAAAATTGTAATTTACGGTGAATTGGTGTCAGCTCTCAGTTGAAAATACGAGTACAACGACGATTTGTTACGTCTATTGTACTTATCAGTAGTACTTATTACATTTTTTTCACATATTTGTTACTAGTTGTGCCCGCGGCTTCGCCAGCGTGGAAAAATGTATCCTATTTCCACCTCCAGAGCACGAGCTTCCTACATGCCAAATTTCATTAAAATCAATTAAGTAAATATTTAAGCCGTGAAAAGGTAACAGACCGACAAACAAAAGAAATAGAATTCACGGAATTATTATTATTACTTAATAGTACCGAACCTAATTATAACTTAATTACGGCCTGTCCCGTTAAGTCTTTTTACAAGGACTGATGCGCTTTGGTAGGTATTTCTGGTTTATTTACTTTAATATTTTAATATATCATATCGTATACTCTTAAGACTTTATTTACAAACATATATCAATTATTTTATTTTGTACTGTGAGCAGGAGTGATATTTTTCCTTCAAGACCCATATACAATTTTGCGAGCACTATGTTCGGATATATTTGCACCTGTCGCCAATATTTTAGTTGACTAATTAATTGTTCCATAAATTCAAGAATGTCACTAAATTCAGCTTTTAATAATGCTAAACACAAACCCCTTTGTAAAAGTTTGGCAAAATTATATGGGTTTGAATACTTTTTCACCGTGTTTTTTCGACTTTGTATGAAAACAGGTGCCATTTTATGTCTCTTTTTATGTATAAATTTCGATGATATTCTGTCGACAATTTCAGGTCTTAGCAATGTTTTGACCTTCTTCTTCGGTCCTTGTAGCTTGTTGTGACTTTGTGATATGTTTATTCTAATTTTCCTGCGAATACAAAATATTAGTGGCAAATTAATCGAGTTTCGCAAAAAAATACATTTCTTCTCTCTTCTCTTCATTTTTGTATTAGGGTGCCTATGTGTAATACGTATACATTAAAATGGTTTATTTTGATATGAATCACTAGACAAGGGCTATATAAATAATATATTTGGGAACAGATAAAATAAGCTCATTTGAAAGTTTTGTATCTCAATGTGTTCATGTAAAAAAAACTTTACGGGACAGGCCTTAATTCTGCCCGTGACTTGTCCTCTCTCGGGACTCCTTCAATCTTTATGCTAAATTTCATCTAAATCAGTTTAGCGGTGAAGAGGTAACAGAGAAGCATACGATTACAGTCATTTTGGCATTTATAATATTATTAGAGATAAACCCCTCGTGGGTTAATGAAAGTACTTAACATAATTTTACTGATAGTACATTTGTGGTACATTTTAGTTGCACATACATTTACATTAGACTGATTTTTCCTTACCCTCCTTTTTACATACCGTATATTTTTTTAAAGCGTTCGTCGGATCGAATTACATTGATGTCGTCTTTTACTCTTGATTTAAGAATTAAGTCTGTGCCAAGTGGGTCAGAGAAATATTGTTTAAGAAGAACTTTTGTCATGGAGAGGAAAGAATTTATTTTTTCTTGAGGGCAGGGCCTACATAAATTCATTACAATATATAGTACCGGTATCCCGAAGTTGTTATTTGCTCGTTGTCATAACTTGAAAATATTTTTTTTTAATAAACTTTCTAGGAGCTATCAGCAATAGGCATTAGGCACTGGCTACCTTTTCGAAGTGATAATAATGTCTTGGATAATATAAGAATTATCTTTTAAATTGGAAACTTAAAGTGATTGTTCCCGAATAAATTATTAGTGAACATTTAGTTTAATTGGGCGAAAGTGTTTTATATAACTCGAGCGTTTCACAATAAGAAGTCATTAGACACCAGGGAGCTGGTTAATGGACCATTAAACGAACCTATAAATTACACTTAATCATGACTAATTGAAGTGACATATAGGGAAGCACACACATCGATTGGATAGACTAGTGACAGCGCCCGGGTGGTCTCTTGAACTGCCACTTGGGCTTTTACATTGTCAGATAATAAGTACACTAAGGAAACCAAATAAAAATTAAGATAAAAATGATGGAACCAATGTGAAGTACATCGTAAAAACTCGATTTTATTGAACTTAAACATTAATGCCGTCCAATAAAACCAAAAGATAAGGACATCTCAGCTATTAAATATGGCAGTTCGTAATAGTTTAGTACATTAAAATTTCAATAACCTCTCCGACCGCATCACTTACAGAAGCACTGGAGCAATCCGGTAGATTATACAAAAGGTACCCCATTTTAGTAAAACCCTTCATTAAACTTATCTGCGTCGGATCTAAGCCCGAATCCGTGTAACGTAATCGATGTCGAAACGAGGAGCCGCGAAGGACAAAGTGCGGTCACAAATTTACATATAAATTTGGGATTATTTTAATTTAAAACACGCATTTGGAAAGTGTATTAGCATATCCACGAGGACGCATTACAGCTTCTTTGTGACAGTTGGTTAGTAGCAGTTCGATGAATTAATGCAACTCAAATAAACCTACCGCGTTCTTGCACCCCCAGCGCGGCAAATAAATAGTCCGGTAAGCCGATGTGACCACTCAATAAAATGAACCAATTTGTCAAGTGTGCTGCGCCCATGTTGAATCTGGGTGGAGTCGTCGTTAAGTGCACTCATTTAACCGATTTTCAATTTAGAAATGGAATTAAAACTATAAACCGCTTGATTTATTGCAGTTCCACAAGCTTATAGTGGAATGTGATTTACATTTTGTTCTAATTGAATGTCTAAATGTGGTCTCCGTATGCGTAATTAGACAAGCAATTCATATAGCCTTAGCACATCAAAGTACACGAAGATATATTGAAGATGGGACGTTAATTATAGGGCTTGATTTAATTCCATACGGGTATTAAATCAGTCATTGCCGGGGACGCTTGATCCGGGATCGAGGGAAGAGAAATGTGCGCCGAGCACATATTTGTTCTTGTTGCACTAATAGCTCGTAAATATTTCAGCGCAAGCGTTGGACGCACATGCGCTTCAGACAAATGGTTGCTTATAAATATGTGCCCCGTCACTTTGAACATTCCCTCTCGTTACGTTTCCGAGGACTGAAATAACAATGCTAACAAAGTCGACAGTTTTAAAACGGAAACGCTCGTCCATCCATCACTTTTGGCCAGTCCTGGCGGATAACTTAATGTGTTAGTTTTCAACCCTGTATTTACTTTTCCTTTTTCAGAACAAAAAGTTTAACATTACATATAAATAACGCTTACTTTTTGAATAAGTTACATGCCAGTTGAACTAAAATAATATTCATATGCAGAGTTTTTTAAACAATATTATAGCTGAAGTGTGATTTTATGATAAAGTCTGTTAGTTCAAAAGTTAATATTCCGTAATTGATTAACAACTACGAAATTGTCCCTACCCACCCACATCTTCCTTGATTTATTCACTGTCCCTTACAATTTAACTTTTATGCATAGGTGCTAATTTGTCTTAGTAACATAATAACATAAAAGCTTTTTTAGGTCAAGCAATAAGAAGGTATAGAGGGCTATCATAAATGCTAGGAACACAATTTTTGACTCACGTAACCTTGTTCGGACTAGTTAGGAGGTGAACATATTAAAAGTTCCCGGCCGTAACCCTGGTGCCGGGGGAGAGGGCGGTTTGAAGGTTCAATTTTTCGGTTTTCGATTATATCTCGGAAACTATGCGATCAGACGACATAGCCACTTATACAAAATGAAAAGTGATTTAATTTGCTACCAATTTTATTAAGTCCATTTTTTCGATATCTTGTATAGTTTTTGAGATATCCGCTTTTGAAGGTTTATTTAGGGCTCTCATTTTTATTTTGATATCTCTTGCTATGTCGTTCAGACGCATAATTTCCGAGATATAATCACAGAACCGAAAAATTGAACCTTCAAACGCCCCTCCCCACGGCACCAGGGTTACGGCCGGGGGCTTTTGATATGTTCACCTCCTAACTAGTCCAAACAAAGTTACGAAGTCACAAATTGTGTTCCAAGCATTACCCTCTTTTTTGAGCATTTATTTCCTGGCCTTTTTGTAATAGCTAAAACGTAGCAAAAAAGGTACGATAGTGCGTGAATCTTTCCTAATCTTCCCTAACCAATAAAAGCAGGGGTCGCCGATGTCCTCTTGTCACCAGACAGTTAAAAGGCAGTTTAAAGGAAAGATTGTCCAAAAAACGGTCAGGACTTTTTATTGCGACTGAATTAGGATTCTTAGAAATTTATTGCGAAGGCGGTTCCTGGCTTCATTGGCGTGGTTACAAATTCATAGTTAATTTACTCGAAACTATGTATTTGATTCTTGTGTACGAAGTACATATCGGATTCGTAATGTCTATCTCTATACATTCTGAAGAAATATATTATTATATATTATGTAATAAGAACCAAGTAGAATAGCAATTATTACCTATTTTTAGCATGCTAAATTTACTCATAAATACAACGATGTATTACGTACAAACTTTACTATACCTTGTAAACCTAGACAGTCCATAACGCTAAGGCAAATTCTATACACAAGGGGGCAGGGATCAACACACTGTTCGGACTGTCAATCTTGTTTATCCCGAGAATAATAACCTATCTAACCTATATACTCTATACCCTACTATATTCTTAACCTGCAAACCCGAAACATCGTATAAT
This sequence comes from Cydia strobilella, assembly GCF_947568885.1. Classification (NCBI taxonomy): domain Eukaryota; kingdom Metazoa; phylum Arthropoda; class Insecta; order Lepidoptera; family Tortricidae; genus Cydia; species Cydia strobilella. The sequence goes on from NC_086052.1 coordinate 10,271,244, forward strand.
ATTGCCGTTAAGAGCACACTTAAGTCCGTGTGGAAATGTCGCACATAACTCATCCGTTTGCACCGCAATCGCATTGTACCCAAATGTCTCAGACGCCTGGCTTTCCTTCGGGACCGTTGAAAATTATTCTGTTATTCTGTTTTAATGTTGCAGACTGACAATATAATTTTGAGCAGCTTGCAGATACACGTAGACTTTCATCATCACAAAAAAGGCAAGGCCACATTTGTTTTTAAATCATACCACCACGAAATAGTAGATTGTGTCACATTACATATTTACGGCGAGGGCGTACAATTGAATCCTAAACGAAGCGAAGGATTCTATAATAGAATCCCGAGAGTAGCGAGGGATTCTAAAGTGGAATCCTGAGCGTAGTGAGGGATTCAAGTGTGTTACGCCCAAGATGGAAATAATTTTGCTATCATGTGACACATATTGCTTTCCACATCACCTATGAGGTAATTATAATGTTTAAAAATATTATTAAATCTAAAAAAATAATGCGCCAAAAGATGTAAAAATAGTGTCCCAGAACAGAAAAGTGTTAGTGTTAGTGCATGAAAGAGAAGTGCCACTTTGATCCCTCCTAGCAGGGAAGAAAAAGCCTTTTTTCGAATTGGTGATGTGAAAAATTTATAGAATTAATGAGCCGGTATTACCTACACGCCACTACATTACATATTTACTACCTTTTCCCCTGCCTTACCAAGCAAGACCAGCGCTGACTTTTGAGTTAGCATTACGCTGAGGCGGGACCATTTCGTGGTAAACTATTTATTTATTTTTATGTTTATATTACTTTGATTAGAATATATTTACAGGCAAATTGTTGTTATTTTTTAACATTGAGATAAAACATACGGACATGGCGAATCTAAAAGGGTTTTTATTTGACAATGGAACCCTAATAACGAAACTGATAAGTAACTTTATATTTTTGTACCCTTTCAAATTAACAATTTGAAAGTTTACAAGCTTTTTACTCTTATAAATATTATACCCCTAACAATAAACAGGCGTGGTCGAATTCGTTGCACAAAACTATAATAAAATAAATCTAAATACACCATAGTTACTTTACAAATGTACGTATTGACGCGAAAATAAAAAAACATAAAAATAATAAACCAGGAATAGCCGCCTTGTGTGCTGTAAGAAAATTGAATTGCTTACAGAGAGTGATATTTAAAATGAATAGTCCAATAAAAAATAAAAACACATACGGCGATTAAACTGTCCAGTCAGTATTAAAAGATATAACAACAAAAGTAATTACGACATAACGTCTCGTTCACGACAATAATACGTTTTGAGTTTATAAATTACTTTGATCACTTCTAAATGTCACATTAATTTATATAAATTTTGTAGGGTTCTCTGTATGTCTGTTTATTAAAAGGTTAACAAATGTATTTGATAAAGTTCTTTAGAAACAGATCTACTAATCAAAATAATACTTAATTAAGTTTGAAGCTTAGTTTTGTATCTATTGAAGGCCGTTCCATCGGTTTGCCGCTGTCACTGTCACATTTCGTAAGAAAGAACGGGAAAGATCATACGCGCCAAGTGTCAATTTTGATCGATTTTTTTTCGATTTTTATTTATTTTAAAAACTACAAAATCGAAATTCGAAAGCTATGAAATTACTATTTAAGTTAAGATTGTTTTTTCTTCTTTTTTTATTAATAGTATCACATAATAAATAACCGAGTAAAGTAGGATTAAAAGTCCGAGTTAGAGGTTACTTTGGGAATTAATTGTATCGAGCGAAGTGTCATAATTCGTGTATCGGAAGCTATGATGTTAAAGATAATATAGTCAAGAACTACATATATGTTTTCCACGTCTACGAATATCAACGCCTCTTAGAAAAACACGACCATATAAGGAGATTTTTTGCCTTCTGGCTCGGGGAACCGCCTTAAGATATTCTCACAAGGTATTTTACAAACGCGATATCAGCAAGAATACCTAAATGTAGAAGAAGGGCTATTACAATAAATGAGGATTATTCATTGTATCTATATCAGAGATTGTGCTAAATATAAGTGTTTTGTTTGTAGGTATGATTCATATTTAATTATGTTTTCTAATTTATATCCAATATTACCGCAATAATCAATTAATTATTTATTGTGTATCCGGACATGCTTTTAGTTTATACCGTAGACTAGGTAATTCATGATGAATCATACAATTCAATATAAATGATTACAATTTCGACTGCTATAGGTAAATAATAAAAACCGGTGTATCCTATTTGTAAATTTTCTCGCAATTTTGTATAAACATACATAGTTGCTCGTATATCCCGATTATTCCCATATTATGAGGGTTATATAGCCGGCCGAATCACGTCGCACTGCGTAGACTATGAGAAAAGTTGCCCCAGCTTAATTCGCATCGGCTACCGAGCGCGGGTAAGTGATAGCCTGAAGCGGGCCAGTGCAGTGTAAGTTATTTCTTGTAAAGAATATTTGTTAATCTTGAGGTCATAGTTATACTGGTTCAACTGAGTCGAACGAAAGACAAGCTGTTGAAATGTAGGGCCAGGACGAGGGATTTATTTGTCAACTTTGTTCTGATAAAAGTTTGTTTGACATTTGATTGTGAGGTCATGCCGCTCCGGCTTCCGCACAGATAAGTTCTGGGAGTGTCTCTTAGCTCCAGATTAATTTCCCCTAGTAATATTGGCTTCGTTTACTTTATTCTTTCACTTATAAATGAAGCTTCGTGACATAAGGGAGTATTCATAAACGTTAAAATATGATCGTAAGTCTTAATTCACTACTTATGCATCGCGCTCGCATATATATACCTACTACTAATATTCTTCTTCTTCTTTTTTTGCCTTATCCCACATTAGGTGAGGTCGGCTCTCCCTCTTCCTTCGGTGCCAAGACGATCTGTCCTGACCTACTACTTATATTAAATGTTAAAATTGAAGGTTTGGATATCTGGACCTTTAGAATGTTTGGATGTTTGTTGCCTGACTACAAAAACTGCTGAACGGATTTTGTAGATCAAGATAGTAGTGCAAATAATTAGTCACACAAATTATAACTTGGAGTAGGGTAAACAATAGGTACATTTTACTAGTTCTATTCCTAGGTAGGACTTCTAGTATAAGGAATACGAGTAAGTCACATGCAAAGGCAAGCAACATTCAAAAAGTAAATCTAATATTAAAATTAAATCATTTGTTTCGTTTCTTTCGTTTCATATACCGCTGAGTATTTTAATTATGATTTGCAGAACGTTGAATAAAGCACTATGCAAAGGATATCCTGCATTTAGGGCTGTGTTTTTCTTATTTTAGGAAGTCGCTAAAGATGAATATCGTTATGCCTCAGTTGTCATGTAATGTAGTTTAAGTCTTTTTAGTGATATTCCATTCGACCACCCTCAAAGTTCAGAGCGATATGTTACAGTCGCTTAACGATCTATTTACGTGAGAGGTCGTTGGGCACACCTCAAAGGAATGCCGGGCAGGCTCGGAAGTTGACAAATCTTTCAGAGCTATTTTGGTACTAATTAGAATCCACAGTGTGGGCGATGTCATTCGAATGACATACATATTTAATTATAAAAAAGACATCTGATGTTGTTCGCACATTAACCACATTTGTTAGTTTTATTGTTGAGATCAAAGAGGTCGCTTGGAAGAATAGTGAAAATACTGAAAATATAACATGGAAATTAGCACAAAAACATTGCCACGTTCGATATCAGTGGCACGCGTTAGATAAAATAATTTTGCATGAAAATATGAATGACACCGATCGCGTCAAATAATATTAATTTAATTAGCACAGACTTAATAAATAACACATAGTACTTAAGGGGCTACCTGTGGTTTTCATCGATTTTTGACAAGTTTTGAATCGTATCTCCTACTTTTGCACTACATATAGAATTATAGACAAGCGGCTATCGGTTTTTCAATCTTTTATCTCCATTTTTGTCTACCGGATTGTGAAAAAAATGAATACTTATTTATTTATGATTGTTTTAAACATTGTCTAAAAAAACACTTTTTTCGTATCTCGATTGCTGTGAAAGATCTTACTTATACGAAATCTACATATTTGGGTTCGTCTTAGACGTCTCTAAAAATTTGTCTAAGGTTTTAATTTTAAACTAATTAATACAAAAGTTATGGCCAGAAAACCAGTTTTTTGGCCTAAAATTGTTCACCTTTGATGCCAAATATTTCGAAAACAATGAACTTCGGAGTAAATATGGGATACTATATTGCTAAAATCCATTGCTGTTAATATGAAAAGCTACAAAAAACATTAGAAAACTAAGGGATTCAAATCGAAGGTCATTGGGGCATGGGATCCCCTTAATTTTTTAATTTAAACTGATGTGACACATAAATCTTAAGTTATCTGCTTTGCCCATAGGTTGACTGGTAGAGAATGCCTTGTAGCATTAAGTCCGCCTTTTGTACATTTGTATTTTCTTTTGTGCGATAAAGATTAAATAAAATAAATAAATAGACTCACTTGTCGCGCGAGTAACTAAAAACAAGTGTCTAAACCGTAAAGTTATTTAATATTGAGTTCTTTTTGATCAAGTGTAATTTTTAAGCCCCCCCTCACCCTTTTTTTTAGGGGGTTTGTACTGTACGATCTCGTGGCTACCGGGTAAAAGAGCTTTTCTTGACCTAAGGAACAATCGTGCCAACCGGCATCGCCTGAGAAAAAAATGTATACTTTTTGCACTTACTTACCCCAGTATAAGGGTAAAAACACATTTTATGTTATTACCATAGTTAGTCACAGGTCATAGGTTTTTAAACTGCAGCACTTCCAAAAGGAGTCGCGGCGACACGATACAATTCCATTCAAAAGTGGAAAGGTAACGCAAGTACATCTCCTAAACACCAAATGTTTCAGAAGCTTTGTCTTAGTAATAATAACGTTTTGATTATTAAAGGTACGTATAAGCAAACTTAAGTTTCCAATTGGAAGCAACTGCGTTACAACTGTAACAATGAACTCTGAATAGCCTCGTTAAATTGCTTGTTTTTAGAGTTCCGTACCCAAAGGGTAAAAACGGGACCCTATTACTAAGACTGTCCGTCTGTCCGTCTGTCTGTCTGTCACCAGGCTGTATCTCTTGAACCGTGATAGCTAGACAGGTGAAATTTTCACAGATGATGTATTTCTGTTGCCGCTATAACAACAAATACTAAAAACAGAATAATATATATTAAATATATTAATAACGGGTCACTCACGTGTTTTAAGTCGAAAACGCTCGACATGTTTCACTCCGTACCGAGGAGCGTCATCAGGAGCTTGCGTCGGCGCCGGTCCGTCACCGTCGACGCAAGCTCCTGATGACGCTCCTCGGTACGGAGTGAAACATGTCGAGCGTTTTCGACTTAAAACACGTGAGTGACCCGTTATTAATATATTTAATATGTCTATGTCTCACGGAAGTTTTGTTATTAAAACAGAATAATATAAATATTTAAATGGGGCTCCCATACAACAAACGTGATTTTTTTGGAGTTTTTTTCCGTAATGGTATGAAACCCTTCGTGCGCGAGTCCGACTCGCACTTGGCCGGTTTTTACTAATAGGCTTGTAACCACGGCCGCAAATTATAATTTCGCAGTAACGCTCCATTTAAGTCGTGGATGCGTAGGTATGACTCGAGACCAAAACAAAGGGTAATTACCCGTTATTATAAGGATTATATTGTGATACAACTCTACGTTTGTACCAGCTTTATTCGTGTTCAACTCTTATATTTACAAAGGGGCTTATTAGAGAGCCATTAAACTTATTAATAACGAAAACAGTGTAATTACCGAGCACCCAATCGGCGAGTTTCTTAGTTAGTAGGTACTATTGACTTTAAAAAAATGATTATAGTTCTATCGGTCCTTATTTCATTATAAAAAGAAAAAAATGAGTAAGTAAATAAATTTGATTTAGTTTGTACCATTTCCTTATAGTCAGATTTCGAGTGAACTGAACCAATTTAGTATTCAATAAAGGCTCAATTATGTGCGTATTAGTTTAGTACACCACAAGTCTAAATAATCATTTAATTTTAATAAATTACTAGTAACATAAGTAATTTAACTTTAAATGTAATAATAACTAACATTTTAGAAACACGTAAGTTTATATTTGTATAAAAAAGATTAATAGTCATAATACTGCGTAGTTGCTATAGTTTCTTACCAATTCATTTTGAGAACTAAACTATCTTGTTTTAACAGACTTTGTGTGTGATTAATACCATCTTTATTACTCTCTCCATAAATCCACTTCGCACATAAATCTCAATCATAGCAATCAATCCAACCAGCCAGTCAAGTAACAATAAAACCTCAACGAGAGGCTGGCTGCAGGAAACGGCCGCGCGGCCGTGCGGTAATGCGGTGATGCCTAATGGCCGGTACCCCGTACGAATTAGCTGCTCAATTAGATCTAACTTACTGGGCACACATCGACTTACCTTCTCATACTTTAATTTAACTAGTACAAAAAGCCAACCGTACCATGTTCGACATAAAGTCCAAATTTCAATGAGGTTTGAGAAATACGATGTTGGTAAAGTTGTTCGGTATACCACTAACCGGCTGTGATCGAACGTGAACCCAATTAGAGTAATTTCTGTTATCTGCGGGGAGATGCCGTCAGCGTTTTAGCGTAAATGAAAAAATCCATGTACTTTTCGTTTTTAGTTTAACTGTGTATCGTTGGTTAGTTTAACTTTTCATGCTAAAATGTACATACTTTTGCACTACCACACAGGTTTGAGTAACAGTCACAATCACTGAAGATATCAGAATAGAGACTTAGAGGTGTTTGAAGGACAAAGGAATACATTTAATAAGTGTTATTTGTCCAACGATAGAATTTAAAGAAATAGTAAATAATAATAAATAAATAAATATTATAGGACATTCTTAAAACACAGATTGACTAAGTCCCACAGTACGCTCAAGAAGGCTTGTGTTGTGGGTACTCAGACAACGATATATATACATACTTAAATACATAGAAAACACCCATGACTCAGGAACAAATATTTCACAAATAAATACACAAAAGCTACGGCTACATAACATAGAAATACCTATACAGGGTGATCAATCCAAATCGGTCAGTAGAGAAGTCAGAAACTATGAGAGATAGCAACATCTGTTCTTAGGAACCATGGCTTCGATTTTAGATTTAATAATAATGGCATTCAATTTTTTTTCATCCCTCATACATAACCGGGAATCAATTATACAAAACAAATACTTACTACACGCAATTACATAAGAATATTGACCAGGTTCGATCTGTATATCTATATAGCAATAGGTACTACTAGGAGTACTAGGGTTAGCATTACAATAAATATTAATAAAGCTAAAGTACTCGTAAATGAACGTTAATAGGACATCGATTGATTTACACTGAACAGAAGTTTTTGCTTTTATTTCAGACTACCCTGGACATCTGGATCCGTTGGCACTTAATGCGACCGTCCAGTTTACACTCAAAAAGGCAAAGGCAAGTCCAGTTTACTTACAAAGGCAAGTCGAGTATACTTATAAAGTACTTTTAGTAGATTATACTGAAGCTGGATGGACAGACAGATTTTGTCCTTGAGACAAGTTTGACACAGACCTAATATATTTAATAACTATAGAATAACTAATCTTGTATCAATTGTGATGTGATGCTCCGAGGTCGGTCTCAGGGCATTCAAATTTATACCTAAACTTATTCAAACACCCATTTATTCCAAAAACCCATAATATTCCTCTATAAAATAAAACGTAAAGCACCTAGCGCATAATTTAAAAAAAAGTTGTTATAGGGGTTTTTATACCATATTACACTTCGTATTTCGTAAAAAATTAAAATAAGCCTGTTTTGTCGCAAATAATCTTAATAATAAATTATGTATTCAGGTATGTTAGTAATTATCGCAAACACTAATTAACTTAATTTAAGCAAGAAGATAAAATTAAAGAGAAATTAATATAAGTAAAAGTAAAACTTTATCTCTTTTGACGTCTATACTCTAGATATGTAGGTCCTATGGGTGGTAATGAAGTGGATATCAGATAAATAATAAAATTGGAGTTAATAATAGTAAATAATTTTAGCTAGATATCATTTGATACCTGCAAGTTTTCAGTTACTTACAACTAAAATCAATCAAACGAATGTATCAATGTAAATAAGATCACATCATTAGGCACATTTAAATTTGTTGAAATCCAAATTATCAGTGCAAAACGAACTGATTAACTCAATGGCAAAAAGATTGAATTCTTCATGTCGGTGAGCATGGCATCCCGAAAATCGTGACCGGACCACCCACAAGCGCTGTGAGAAAATAAATAAAATAAAACAAGTATAAATAACAGTGCTCGCGCATAATTGATCACAAATTAAAACTCGCCGCGCGTCCGAAATGTTAAACGCCGAAGTCGCCGAAAGCGAAATTAGTATGGGAGCGTACGTGTGTGTGCGTACACACTAATGTGGAGCCGGTTGAGGGCTGGTATAATATCTTAGCTGTTTTAGTATAAACATGAATATTGTAAGCAACAGTGACATATTATACAATACAATACAATACAAATACTCTTTATTGCACACCTCAATAAAAAAACAATACAGAAAGAAAACAGCAGCAGACATACGTATTAAAAGTTAATTTGGTATATATAGGTATAGGTACCTAGTAAGTACCTACATAGATTACATTGGATTTATTTTTATTAACAAGTGATTGGAACCTTTCACCTGAAATCTTCATCTTTATTGTTATGATTTGTCCATAATCTCTATTAATTTTCTATTTAACAACAAAGTGTAATCATTCATCAATTGAATGTACAACTTGTATCCTTAACTCTAAGATCTTACTTGGTTATTTTTATACAGCGGAGACAGCAGAAAAGTAAATTTGCACTCGTTTACCTGTTAAGAAAAACATACATAAATACACAATTACAAATAAACAAACGAAACTCGGGAAAACTACGCGCAATACATTTATCGTATTGATAGCCCTAACTTGCACCACACATGTAAACTTTTCCTTCTGTTTACATCCAAACAATGTGCCGCATTTGGAACAATATGCCACTAAAATATAAATTTTCTTTGTTGTATTATGCATCTTCTAGAAAAAACGATACAAATATTTATTGATTGACGGAAAGTACTAATCATAATACATCTCTAAGTTTAAGATTGTTTAAGATATATTACAAAATATATAAAAAAAAAAAACAGTATTAAATAGGTACCTTCAGAGAAAACTAGTTATTATTGTCAGGTACAGCCATTTAACCTAACTAATTGTAAGTAAAAAATTTACGGTATAGGTACTTAATCAAATTAAACACTCCTCCTCTAATAAAAAATATGACTGAATTTATCGTGTGACAGCCCTAACAATTAAATCATAAAATTTTTTGACATTCAAGTAAATGAATTAGGAAATACCAATTTGTCAAGTATTTAAATTTCAAAGAATTAGAGCGGTTCCAAGAAGGTGGCCGGTTTAATGTTTCTTGCGGCGCACAGATTGTAGGAATGATAAACCAAAACATTTCTAACTACAAAACGGCTTTGGGAAAGAAAAGAAAACACATACATATACATATTCAACAAGCATTAAAACTAATGGAATATGACTAGGGGGATTGACAAATATAATAAATACTTAAGTATTTTAAGCACTTCATTTTTAACTTACAGAAACTTTGAGCTGTGAATCTAGCTCTGGTAACATAACTTCTGAAAAACTCGACAAACTAAAATTACTAACTATCACTTTTTCTTTAATATATGACATCTATTACAGTTTTTAAAATTACTAAGTTTGTAACATACTTAGGTATTACTTTTGTCGCTGCAGACTGGATGTCTTGTTTCTCAGTTTGTGAAAACAGCGACTTTTCGATGTTCATGTTGAGTTCATTCAAGTTTGGAACGATTGAACTTCATAGATTCTTTTTATAACTTATCCAATTGATGCTGTCTAGTTATAGTGGAATACTTGAATTACATACAAGCTCAAATAAACACTCGCCTATGCCAGTGTTGAAAACTGCCGATAGACAGTGAAATTTAAAATAGTGGTTTTTCGAATTACTTTATTTTTGAATAAAATCAAGCTATCTCTAGAATTGAATTTATAGTGGGGCCATTAAAATTCATAGGCGCACATTATTCAAACTTATTGGATACCAATTCAGGTCATACAAGGCAAGATGGCGAATGCATACAATCAATCAACGCGAGCCGAACGCATTCAATAGTCGTGATTCGTGTCGGATGGACGTCTTGACTCTTGACTAACATTAAAATTCATTGAAAACTTGTCTAATATGGCAGTACGTGACACGATTACCGGTACGTTCGCCCCGCGGCTCGCCTGAATACAAAACTCTTACATCGATTTAACTCCATATAGGAACTTATAAATATGTAATGAGAAACCCCGACCTGACGCCGTTTTAAACCAAATCAAATGCACTTGATACCTTTATTAAATAACAGCGATTCTTGGAAAAGTTTGTCGATCATAATATTTGAATAATCCTAGTTTATGGACGTCATGAGGTAGATATATATAAAAAAACATACAAATAATAAAACATTTTTTAAAATAAAAACATATATTTTAACATGATTCACAATTTCTTACGGCAAAACTGAACTCGGTTAAGTTTGAATATTGTATATGTAAATGGGTACGTAGTGCGTACTTATATAAAGTATCCTAAGTTATGTAGCTTGTAGGAACAAATATTTAAAAAAATGTAAAAGCAGATAAAAAAACAGTCTTCGTGCGTGTGCACCGGTGATAAAGCACCTTTTAAAATAAATTATTAGCTTAGATAAGCATCGAAACAGAAAATAATATTACACCTAGTTGCAGACGTACTACAGGAGTTATGAAAATAACTAGACGCTGTAAGAGCCGGACTGGCCTTATCTCTACAAGTAATGTGTAGTTTTATTTCTACTGTGTCCTTGCGCTGCCGAGAGCATCATTCGCATGGTTATCGCGACCACAAATCAGGACCTTTGTGGTACTTCTTAAAAAACATACAAAACCAATCTTAACCCCGCGTCATATGATTGCATTTCCTCAAACACAGATAACAAAGGTAAGTACAACACAGCTAAAGTGCCTCATTCTATGCAGTCCGCCGTCGCTTATCGAGTTGTGGCATCTTATGTGAATACTATTTTGTTATTTTTGCAGAAGTAATGTAGATAGAGTATGGAAGAAATATTGTCGGCTATGCCATTAGGCTGTAAAACGGCTTGAAGATTGTGTGGCTTGGTTGTTAAATTCATTTTGTTAACAATAAAGTGTCTTATTACACTATCGTGAACTAAACGTCGGATAGCATCAATCCTTTTCACATCAACCTTTGTTCGGTTACCACGCTATTAGTTTTTGACGTTTTTGTCTGGGATCGCTCACAAAAACTGAGCGGTTATTGTTGTTACAGAGGTAAAGATGTTAAAACCGTGACAAAATATTCGTTTTACATCGGCCCTCACCTCATGCAGGAAGTTTAGACTTGTACAGATTTTTTTAAAGAAAGCTATGAAAGAGCTTACTTGCAACTATGTATTTGTATATATGTCGCAGCCAACTGGTTAAATTAGCCAGATAACTATGGCTGCGAAATATAAAATACATAAATGTTAACGAAGACAAAATGTAATATCACTAACGTCCTTTCGTGCGTAAGTAGTTCTAGTGTCAAGTGTCAGTGTAGCAAGTAATATTATAAATACTGCGCTTGAGTTAGCTTTAAGGCCGTTAACAGTTATGTGGCACTTTACCCTTATCTTAGATTGAGATTAATCCTTCACTTTTCCACTCGGCTCAATTCTTTATTTTATTATGTTAAGTAGAATTAAAATTAATTCAGAAGATGAAAAAAGCCTGCCGGGCTTGTAACGATTAAAATTAAATACGGTTCACTTCTGTTTTTTTTTTTGGATATAAAGAGGGTGTCGAAACTTTTTTTTTATTCAGGGTCGAGTGGCGAGTGCAGTTATACAGTGCCAGGCAACATTAGGCAGTCATATTACAAAAAAAAACATTTATTTACCTACTTATTAAATCTGTCGCTTAGATAATTGGCAATATTTCCAGAAGAAATGTCACTGAAAGATAAATTTGTAACAAAATAAATTACAGATTTTTCGTTATTGTTATGGAATTATTAATGGATCTCGTGTAATTGGATCGAGTATAGAATGTAATAAAAACTGAACTAAGTACGATCAAAAGTCGAAACTGAATTATAATCGCATTAGGTAGTTATAAAATGCGTGATAAATTTAATTACACGGAGAAGCTTCCGTGGAGTGGGACAGAAATTATTCATCATGGGTTGGACGCGCGTGGGCCCGTATTTAGTCACGGCCTCGCGGCCTGATTCTGAAAGTTTGAATGATCATTTTAACTAAATTTTATGTTACTCGCCTACTATGTGCGTTCCAAGTTTTATATTTACATACCTACCTACAGTTTTTGATAGCAAATAAATAAATACCTTACCTACTACATATGTATATATTTGTATTTTACCTTACCTTATTTTTTTATGTGAAAAATGGCTATTGTTAACATAATACTGTTTTAGCAAAATAAAATCTCAAAAATACGAAACTGACTCGTATCGTGTCCGAATTGTGTCTTCATGAAACTATGGCTGCTAAACTTACCTACTTCTCTAGAATTGTGGTAGGAAGAACCGGTTATAATGCATCGAGGCTTTATACTTTATACTCGTACCGGTAGGTTTTGTGACGGTTACTTTAACCTTAAGGCGGGATTTCGCCAGTGTGCGTCACAAGAATATTCAGTACAAAAATGCTTGTGCCTCCCAGTGCCGCACACTGGTGGGATCCCGCCTTTAATTGAACTACATACATAATTATTAGAAGTACATTTTAACACAACTCCACAAGTGAACAAGAAAAAAAAACCGGTCAAGTTCGAGTTCGTTTAACTTGCGCACCGAGGGTTCCGTACAAACTTTCAATTATCTCATGTAACCAGAAGTATGCTAACTTAGCGGTTTCACTCATGTATTTTTAAGTCACTCTCGCAACATGTTTCGGAGAGGTCTCCATTTCTTGTCGCGCGAGTGACTAAAAATACGTGAGTGAAACCGCTAAGTTAGCTAAGTTAGTATGTCTAATGATAGTTTAAATTCGAGAAGTATGCTAAATACAAATACAAATTTCTTTATTGTCAGATAACAAATGATCCAATTTTTTTTTTGCTAAGCATAATTATGTACAGCACCTTCTATCGGCAGATCGTCTAATTTGCGCGACCGGTAGTAGTGATGTTGGTTTTCACCGAACCGATTTCAACAATTTTTATTGTTTTTAAAAGAAGGTGTTTTTATTGCAAATTTAGATATTTAGCGATGTGGCAGACAGACGGACGGACGGACAGAGTGGCACCATAAGGGTTCCTTTTGTACCTTTTTGGAACCCTAATAAAAAACTGTCAAACAGCAAGGTTGATCGTTTTCTTATTTCAAACGTTCACTATTCAGATACTCTAAAGTCTGTGGTAGCGCTAATACTCGTACGTACGCCAACAGGCTGAGAAGTAAAGAAAATATAAAAGTACCGTATTACAGGCAAAGCAAACAAAAGCTAAAGTACCTTATTTAGCATATATTAACATAGTCTGCGAAAAATTAGTGTACTTGTTAGAGCAACCTTACTATGCTGCGAACAAGAAAATAGCAAGTAGATGGAAATAACGGGTAATTGTTTTGGTTCATGTTTAATACAGGTAACAGTAAATAGCTACATATTTACGTAAAAACATAAAATATTTTAAACTTTTCCAATAATTATATGTATAAAAATAGATGTAGGACAATTATTTATATAATAGGTATATATTTATATACTCAAACTGGCATTTTATTATTTTGGTGGTTAAAAAAATGGTGACAACTGACAAATCACAGTAAATATAGAGTTTTAGTCTCGTGTACCGTGTAGGTAGGTACCCAATTAATTAGAAGAAAAAAATTGTTTATGGGACAAAAAAGTTTTATACCAGAGGCATTCCACCGAAAACACGTATTTGCACTTTAAACTGTTCTCATTTGAATCAGAAAGGCATATTTGGCAAGTTCAATTAAGAAAAAGGCGATCGAGCAACTTAAACGTACAAAAACATTGGACTCGTAAAAAAATACAAGGAACCGGTAGGATGACATGCGGCCGCCCGAAAATGGCTCGTTGACTCGTCGCCGGCGAGAGTCTGATGTGACAGGCTGAAAAGGCGCAGCCAACCGCTCGGATGTTTTTAGAACAGCGCCACACATTGGTACAATATTTACACCGATCCACGAAACTTCATCCCTTCATAAAACACCCAATATATGCAGGTATGGACAAGTGCACGCTCGACTGACATCATTTTTATTGTCACAATGTAAGTTTGAATTGGCCTCATGCAATTATACTGATGTAAAGGCGAAACAAAAAAGGCGCTAGCGCCTCTAATGAAGGGGGTAGACGAGTGTGGACCGAACACGAAGTTTTTTCAAGCACAGGTGAAGCGAACCCACACTTAGTCGGCGTTAACCTGTAATCTAAATTCATTTCTCGATCCGACCCACCAAGGCCCATATCTCTGTTTTTATTATAGCGTTAAGACCCATTTACAGTTTTTTTTATTCGAAACAAATTACCCATTATTCTGATGGCGGCTCGATCTTATTATCCGAGGACAAACGAGTCTTTTTTTTGGCCACTTTAACCGTGTTCTTGGAAATTAATTTTGTAAGCTCACCTTGCTGTAGCTAGGTGCTGCAAGTTATCAATATCAGAGGTCATTGAGCATCTGCTGAATCGATCTGCGTCCACTGGGTTGAATAATGTCCAATAGTCCACTATAAGGTAAACTGTGAATGTTTATCAAATATGTATTGAGTCTCCGCCCTCTGTCAATAAACGACTTTGAAATATTCTTATGAATTATTGAGGTGTTTTGGTGTCCAAGTTTTATTTATTAAACATGGGTAGTTTCATGTTAAACATAAGAACATAACTATATAAAAGGTGTTTTAGAACGGGTTGCCAACTTAAACATTAAACTAAAATACAAGGTTCTCAAGTTTCTAAACCCTATCTCTCTTATCTATATAGATTAAAAAAGTGAACTTTCGCTCCATTAAATAGGGTTATTGTTTTTACTACTCCCTTAATTTTAGATACGAGGTCGCAGGAGCAAATGCTTATCAGCTTCTTATCTGGTCGGTCCGTTTCTGCTTCGTTATCAATCCAACACTCTAGTTTGAAAACTGCAATTTCAAGTGGAGAATAAAAAACTCCGGGGTATTTTTTTTTATTTAATGATATGAGAGCGTAGGACATTTTTTGTCTCGAGTCCATTGTTAGCTTTTAAAGAATATTACGAACTTTTTTTAAACTTACTGATAGGAGATATCAATCATTCAACCCCTTTAGCTGATATAAATAAGGTAAGCCGTTTGGTACAAGGACGGATAATGTTTCTCGAGATTATTATTTCAATTGCCAAATACAATTATAATCAGTTAAAATGCGTTATTTTTAGAATAAATTCTGACGAACTATTTTAATGGCATGGGTGAGCTGTCATTTTAGGCACATTGTTTTAAAGTCATAATAATGTCATGAACTATATTAATGGCATCGGTGAGCTGTCATTTTAGGCACATTTTATTAAAGTCATAACAATGTGACGAACTATTTTAATGGCATCGGTGAGCTGTCATTTTAGGCACAATTTTTTTGTCATGACACTCATGACAATGTCACGAACTATTTTAATGCCATCGGTGAGCTGTCATTTTAGGCACATTTTTTTATAGTTATAAGGTCATAACAATGTCACGAATTATTTTAAAATAGAATCCTACCTTAATTGAGAGTTACTTAATCTTATTTTTCCCATATATTTTTTCTTCATGGGTTTTACCAAAGATAGATATAACTCCGTAACAGATGGATACAGTCTAAGGAAAAAACGTGCCTCGAAAATCAAGAAAATTTGATTCTCGATCACACACACTACCTTTGGCCTACTCTCGGATAGATGGCGTTGACGGTTTCGTTTGTTATTTAACAATTTTAACGCATATCAGTCAAAGAACATGGGTCAAAATAATATAAAAAAAATTAATGCAAATATAGCAAATAAAAAAAAATCATTTATCCATATATAAATACATTTTTGATATTTTTAGTTTTAGTTTTAATCGTGTGTCGATAGATGGCAGTGAATTTACTGTGGCTACAAAATTGACTATGACAGTACCGCGATATCCTATTATATCCTCTTTGGTTTTACAATGCTATATAACTATTTATAGAGGAGGAAGTAACTACATAGTCGTAAGTATTTAAACTCTGTAGAAAGCTGCCTGTAATAAACGTCTGTATTTTCATTGTAATAACTGGAAGTCGACTATTACGATAATATTATGATAACACAACAGTTGAAGTCCGTAACTTTAAATTGTGTGTCCTCGTCAAATTATGTCTCGGTTGGTTCCATGCGAAGTTTATGGTCGTGTTTAATGTTCGATGTTAGAAATTCCCATAGTTTTTAAGTTTTATTTTTCCCGTCGTTTATTTATTTTAACGTTTCGTTACGACGACTGAGATAACCTTTCTTTCAAGGTAACCACATGCAATTATTTATGTGCGAGCATGCAAACTATGTTTTGCGTGTATCATACATGGAACTAATTTCATGCCACTAAGTGTCAGAAAACAATGTTACTCAAACACGAAGACGGGTTTGGACAAACAACAACCTGAAATGTATTGAGTTTTGTAAGTTTGTTGAGGGGATCCCTTTGACTTCCATTATTATATTGCTTCGAATTTCGAAAGTTAGACATTGTTTCTTATAATATGACCATAAATATTATTAGACTAAAATGTCTGGAGCAAACCGCCTAATACATTGAGGGATGATGCGAAGCTCTCCGCATTAAAAACCATAAACTGTGCGATCGCTATTTTCACCTGAATAGGTATACATTTGTTGACTGGTTGCTGGGTCTTATATGCCTAAAAATATAAATTAGACAACACGATGGAATTGGCGTTAAAAACTATATCAATAGATTATCTGACCTTACACTTAATTTTTATTATAAATATTATTATTCCTTTTGCAATTATGAATTCAAAAATATCTCGAAAATGAATATTGTACCTATTTGTACAATTAATCGATAATTATGACGCCGAAATTATGTTTCTTTATATGATTTTTGAAATGACTAACAATAATTATTACAAAAACGTTATGGGTCAACAAAATCAGAGCTCATATTTTATGGGAACCATAGCTTTCATATACATACTTACAATGTATATGAAAGACATAGTACCTATTGACTACTTTATGCCAAACACAAACTTTCCACTTAAGTCAGTTTTGATAGTTTCAAATGCTAGAAATATTTAGTTCAATCGAAATCTAGTGACTGTTATTTGATATTTTTCGAGATTATTAATAATTATTATATTATTCTAAATAATCTACTAGGATTCATTATTTTGTCAGTCTTTAAAGGTAAGTAGGTACGTAACTTAATACTTACAAATTATCTAATAAGATTTCATTTTCAATTATCGGTTTAGCCCCTAATTTCGGCTTTAGGGAGATACAAGAGCCATATTACGTGTCCCAATTAGAGATAGATTAGTCGACGCGATGCGTGCTACACGAAGTACGAACACCCACAAATGATTAAAGATAGTAGTCGTTGCAGTGAATGAACATGAGTGGCTTTGTCTTTGAGCTCCTAGACAGATATAAAAGAATTACCGACACGCGATCTGATATAAAAAGTTTTAGGATCTAAGATGCTGTTGTTTGAGTTGAAATTACGAAGAGAGACGACGCTCCGCAGTTGCTGTATTATTTTAATAAAGACTTAACGGGCTGAAAGTTCCAATGTTGTACCTAAGAACACTGTATATTAAGGATTGATTATTCATTATTTATTTATTTACATGAACGGTTTACACCATTTACACTTGCAATTTTAATGTTAACTAGAACTAGCACACTTACACATACATAAATAATGGTGTAGAAATAATTCTTCAACTCATTTACACAGTCTTACAGTAAACTAGGCACCTGGACGCCAGTTTAGACCATCATTGACAGAGTAAATGGATTATTTTGCGAACGTGTAGGTGCTAATGTAATGATAGCGTTATTCTGTACCTACTTATATATTTCATAGGGACATTTTATGAATTAAAGTTGATTTTATGCCCTATGTATAGGGGCGTTTTCATTCAACTGTGATGTTACTATTCTATGTTACTTTCATTTAAAAATTGGTTGAGAAAAAAATTATAGCAGGTGATTTGTCGATAAAATTAATGGTACTTGATTTAACGGCTCCACCATAGCTATCCAAAGCTATTGTGTTTTCTCACTTATATTATAAAAAGGGCTGTATTTTGAGTATCTACGTGATTAAATACACATAGTTACATTTATTTGATTTAGCTAAACTTATCAACTGTCTACTAAATCTAGTAACTAGTTGTATAAGTTGTAGGTACAACTTCGTAGCTGCTTTTCTCATTAATGTACCTATTTGGTACCTAAATAATTACATTCTTGAAGAGTAGGTATGTTCCGCTTTACCGTATGGTTACAAGCATTAAGATTTAAGAGGCTAGCCGTTTTCTTTTTATTATGTTTATGCCAGCAATATTTATTCATTAGGTACATTAAGTTATGCACAGACACAATGAAATGACTCTCACCGCAGATTAATTTGCCTAATAGAAGTACTAATTTTCAATAACAATCATGTGCGTCCTATAATTATAATTAGTTATTCGTGTATGATTAATTTTCCAATTTAATTTGTACCTATTCGTACAAATTACTCATCGACCAATGAATAACCGAGGTCAAAATGTAGGAAGCAATGTTAAGGTATAGTTTGTGGGTTTTGCGCGGTTATAACCGCTAATTTGAATGGTGATTTTAACAAAGTCTGCGTGGTGAGACAAAGAATGTCCTGGACCAATCAGTGGCGCAGACGTCTTTGGGCGTGGCGACTCTTGCGCCGGCGCGGCCGTGAAACAAAACACCGCTAAATAAAGCCCATACAATTAACCAACGAATAAAAAACGGGTTCAAATTTTTAAGCAGCAATTTCTCTTTTGTTGAAGTCAGAGGCCCTCTAAAGCAGGCTCATTATTATTTGTGGTGTGTTTTATTAAGCTTGAAAATAACGTAAAATGCATGATTCATACCTCGTGTTTGTCAAGTTTTTAAAGAATTATGTTAACGCATTTTATCGATAAAATAATACTTTTAACTTTTACCTGACTGCCGAAGAAGATTATTAATTTTTCGCATATTTGTTTTTGTAACCTCTTTAAAGATTACCATGCCTGCCCTAGTGTGTGGCGAAAATACTCCTTAGGTAAAATTTTAGTGTCGACAGCATTTCAGCACAGCGTTGCTGCCGACAGCATTGTTTTAAGAATAGTTGTTTATTGAGGACATTGATATTGAATTCGACATAATATATCCTGCAATAACCACAGTCTGCAGTGTTGCAATGCAACTTAGCTGCTACATTGCATTATATAACAAAGAAAAAAAACCGGCCAGGTGCGAGTCGGGACTCCCACCGAGGGTTCCGTACAAATTTAACTTTTTTTTTTCTGTGAAGCCGATGGTCCTGGGTTCAAATCCCGGTAAGGGCATCACACAAATATTTGTTCCTGAGTCATGGGTGTTTCTTATGTATACATGAGAATGAGAATTTTATGTATATAAGTATGTAAACATAAATACATAACGTTTGCTCATGGTTGGCCTGACATGCTCCTCCTCGCTTCGCTCGTCGTCGTACCTACTTTGTACCATATAAGGTTTCTAATGTATCCTCGAAAAGTTGCCTCATATAAGAAACTGTTACAAAAAAGTTCTGAACCATTATAATAATCTGCTTTAAAATAATTCTGCCAAATGAAACGTTGTCATACAAAATACATTTGGCAATAGTTAGTTGTCAAAGTGAATCATCGGCGAAATGTTGGTTGGCAAGTGAAATTCGGCTACAAGGAGTTCGGCGAAAAGGCAGGATACCAGGTAAATCTTACGCGAGTTAAACAGAAATATAACAAATCAAGCTCATATTTAATAAACATATGTCCACCACACATCAGGTCGAGTTCTATTAAGCTCTAGGCTAGGCACCTACACTGTGTGATGAGTGATGAGGCAGATAGTAGGCACGGGTCTGCGCCGCGGGTTGATACGACTGTTTATTACTATAATCGCTACTTGCCTGATGTAGGTAATTACCCCGCCCATGCACTTAATATTAATTCCCAGGAGAAGTGAACTGACAAACACTTATTACATGTAAGTTGCACTTACGTCGGATAATTTCGCATAATATTCAATGTGAAGGTGTAATTTATTTGTCTCGAGATTTGTTTTGCACTGCGTAATTTTTGTTTAAATGCTGGTGATTTTCAACATATTAAATATATTTTATGACGATTTTAACCTTACTGTTGCTGTTAAATTTAAACATGCTTTTAGCGCACTTAAACGCAATATTGTAAGTACGTAGTTGGTTTTTACTATAAGTATAATTTTTCTCACATTAAGCCTATAAAATTACCTTAATTTCCCTCTTCCTAATTCTATATTACCCTATTTTTTTAATAAAAATGTTAATATCATAATTGTAAGTAAACAAACTTCGTTGAAATCAATTTAAAAGCGTCTAGAAACTCGTTTAAATCGGTAACGTGCCCATTGAAATTTAAATAAAGAATTTTAACGATAAATTGTAACGATAGCCGGCTATTAGAGTCAACCATTCTGTAATTATTGGGCGACCACTGAGCAACAGGTGGTATTTAAATGGGCGATGGGCACCCAACGAAACCAACGTTATCTCTCGTACCTATGGTGTTTTAAGATAATTAGCTTCAAAATTGTTAACTTTAATGCTAATGCGTTAGTTCAACTCGTAAATTTAGAATCAATTTTATTGTGAAAGCTGAAATATTACGTTATGTGTAATAAATAACACTATTCGAAAAATTACTATGAAGTTTAGTTTTCTTTATCATCAAAAGAGCAATTTGCACTTCATTACCTTCTCATCTTTCATGTTTTATAAAACTCACGTCTCACTTCCATGCCTGTATGTACCTATATAAACAAACCTACCTAAGGTTTAATAATATACAAAATAAACGAAACAAATTGTTACAGGATTTGCAATGATAACATTCCCCACAGGCGAAGGTTTAGATTAAACCGCTATCACGGACCCATAATGTAGAAATTGAAGTACCACTTTTGCAAAGTATAGTACGCTATCGGTTGGAAGTAAAGTACGTTGTTAGAATCCGTGGAAGCCTAGGAACAGGCCATGTATTCCAATAGCATACAGAATTCATATTTGTAGACTAAGTTTAACCAGTAGATATCAGTGCGCTTCTTGAATGTGAATGTTTGTTACGGCTCCTTAGATCAAAACTACACTGGTTTTCCAGAGATTTTGAATCACTTGCTTTCGCTAAGCTACGGGAATAAGCGGTCAGCTTTAGCGTAAGGTATTCGCAGTCGATATCTTGATCGGAGTACTAGCGGCAACACCTTGTTCTTGCAGCCGCTTGGGATCGAGATACCGCTAACGTTTGCTAACTTTAGTAATCGAGAGAACAGAGTACCTACTTATGTTTAATCTGCATTTAAATAAGATTGCAAATAGCTGCATATTAACAAAAAGTTCTACGATTCAAACAGTAACATCTCGTGTAGATTGATCACTTTCAAACCTGATAAAATTACAGATAAGAAGAGGCATAATTTTATACCGCTAAATTTTGGTTGAATCCGTATTTAAAACCAAAGCAAGATTTATTAAAACATTCTTACATAGTAAAAAGTGTCAAAAAGACGAACTTAATCCAAGAAGCCATTCACTACGAGTTGTGATCAAGACTAAAGTTCTCCAAATTTAGTGTTCTTTTTGACCTGTTACCTATCCCTAAGCAAAAAAATAAGATTATTTGATATTAAATACACTAAATAATCTACATTTTAGTACCTACTTAATAAACAAAAAGTCCAACCCATTTTTAATTTAAACCAAACAACTGAAATCTGCCGAGTTCTTAAGAAAATGATCCTTTTTACATCCGGAGCTTCGACTTGTAAACTGAGCTTTATAAAACAACAATAAAGAAAACTATACTTTCTTGTTTCTCTGCTCCATACTTAATGCACTGTGTTGTAGCGGCGGGACTGAATGCTTTTTAATGGGCTGGCTGAGCATTAAATTACATACCTATTATAAGTTACACGCTGGTCTAAAATAGCCCATCGCATAGCCAGTGTAGGTAGGTGTTTCTTGGAAATGATATTGGTATACTGCCTCATATATTATGGCAAACGCGATGTGGTGCCGCGGCTTGAAGCCTTTGGGGTCAGAATCGATTATATGTATCTGCAAGTTCATTTGCAGTTAGTTACCTAATGCTTGACAGTCATTAAATACGAATAGGTACTTATACGTAATACTTATTTTGTTAATGAAATAATATATACAGGGCTAGTTGCGTAAACCTTATGTATATGTTACGGTAAAAGCCCGAAGTGCGGTAAAACCTAGGTTTTACCGGTAAACCCTAGGATAGGATAGGACCAATCGGTAAAAGCCCGAAATGATAAATAATATTAGTTTACTTCGGGCTTTTCTCCGATTCGGTAAATCCTAGGTTTTACCACGGCGATCGGTAAATGTTGAATCATGCACTAGCTTTTGTTACTATAACTAGTCTACTTCTTGATTCATACATATCCTTGTTAGTCCACTTCTTTTTTGCAACTTAACTAGACGGAGCTTCGCTTCGCGGTTTTACCGGTAAAACCTAGGTTTTACCGCACTTCGGGCTTTTACCGTAACATATACATAAAATAAAACTATAAAAATGTGATATTTTCTTCTTCTTCTGCCTGGACCTTATCCCATTTACTTGGGGTCGGCCTTCCCTGTCCTTTATTCCACTCTGCACGATTTAGTGCCATCTTTGGGTCTAACTTTTAAGATTTCAGGTCTCTTTGGACCGTCGCCCACCAGGTGGTGGGGGGCCTTCCGTGTCTACACGAGGTCCCAGGCAAATCCAGAGCTATTTTGACTACGTGGTCGTCTGGACGTCTCTAAATATGTCCGAACCATCTCAAATGTCGTTCAACTAGTTTATCTGCAATTGGTGCTATTTTGCAGCTAATTTTTATGTGTGATATTTTTAAAACACAGATAAAAAGCTTACAAAATATCAATGCCACGTTAATAAGTGAAAGTTGACAATAAACACGTTCAGCTCACTTATGGGTTCAAAACATTCCTAAAAGAAAGGTGGCAAATGAGTCACCTCGCACCTGCTTGTAAATATACCAGATGAAATTGATAGTCAATAGAAATTATATTCTTCGATCTTGTAATTATTTTTACTTGAAGTAAGAAGAGGCTAGTTTAAATGACTGAAGCTTTGTTTCTTCGTAAAAGATTTTTTATGTTGATTGTTCAGTAATCAATATTATTACTTGTGGTAAATGAGAAACTAGGTATAGCGCAACTATTAGGTTCGAAAGATATTTTTATGTACTTTCACTACAAATTTCACCGACGTACCTATGTATAATTGTATAATGTACTTACAAGCTTGGTAACTGTCAGTGATTTGAACTGGTATGATGCCGGCGGTCGAATGCACCAGGAATACCGATAATGGAATGACGTTGCATAACTATATAACTGGTTTTCCGGCACACATGCCCGATCGATACCATTTGGAGATGCCTAAAAATATAACGGCAATACCACGAATTCAATTCCGCTCTAGTTGGTAAGCACTAGAGTTGGTTGGCTTCTGAAAATTGCAGTTGAAATGACTGATATTCAAAATACTGAATTTTATTTGATATTAACCTAATGCACGAGCTCCAACCTGGATTAGGTAGATTTATAGGGTATCTATAACCTAAACGTTGCTAGATAAGTATTCAAATAATGGGATAAAGAGTGCTCGATATAAAAGGGGGTGGAGGGCCAAAAGTGTTCCTTAGGCAGATAATATGTGACAGTATGTCTATTTTCTAATCTGTAATTTATCTTTACCACCATCTGCCAATAATAATATGTAATCAACCGTCAGTCAAAAGCAAATTCTATTTTCTATTTATTTTAAACCTTAGGTTCGAACTCAATTTAGCTTCTCATATCATCCGTCAATAAAACTTATTTTATTATACAGCCACCTATTGTGTTATTATCGGCTTAACCTCATTTTGTTAGTTATAACACTTATAACCAAATAATACGAAACATATGTTACATTCAAAAAACTATTCAAGATGTGTTTTTTTAAGGAGAAAGCCAATAGGTATTGCGAATAATACTTCAAATCAAATTATAAAGTATTTCAAATCATTAACAAAAATATGCGGCAGGTACCTACATATTTAAAGGCAAAAGCAAATTCCAGTAATTATGTTTTTAAATACTACAAAAAAGTCCAATAAACGAAACGAGCACCACAAACATTAACGCACTAAACTAACTAATAGTGAACTTGTGTATAAGGTATTTAGAGAACAGAAACGCGGCATAAACACAACCTAAAAGCGTGAATCGTGAATAGTACTAAACGGACTTCACTTCCCATTTACCTTTAACGGGCCATTGTCATAATGTTAACGCATCATTGTCATGTCACAGTTTTAAAAAGGTTTTTTTAGGCGGTCGGCAACTGTATGTTAATTTCGTGGGGCGGTTCCGACTCGCTGACGAAACACATGTCGTGGTGCAACTATTGTTGAAAAAAACCGACATGTTAGAAGAATGTGTCCCGATAGCATCGACGCGTGATCGTGTTTGTTGACGGTTAATTCATTTTTAATGTCCCAAAATTCAGAACGGATATGTTGTAAAGGACCCCCATGCAGTGAAAATGTATATTGATGGAGTACCTAGAATAATAATGAAGTATACGTTCACATTATAAATTTTCGTTAGTATTATGCTAGTGTATCTTCTGAACTAAATACAGGTCCTTGAACGACACCGAGGACAAACTTAATTTAATCGAAAGCGGTAAGTCGGCCGCACTAAGCTGGCTTTAGCAGAAGACATTTTGATTTACACTGTGGAAAAACTTACTTTACTGTACGTTCACTCCTTAAAGTGAAATTAGGGGCGAGCTTAGGAGATTTTTGTTTAAAGTTAGTTGCATAAATTAGTGTTGGTAATTAATCACCGCTCCATTAAGACATTTACGACTAGAACGAATAAAACAATAAAAAAATTGAGGAAGAATTTTTATCGAAAATAAATCGGTCTTCAACATCACAATATAAAACATTTCAAAATAAAAGTGCTAAATAAATATTTACTTTGATCAATTTGTTATATTGATAAAAGTTGAATTGTAAAATAAAATGGCGAACGATATTTAATGCACGATATAATCCTGCCGGCGGTCGGACCAGTAACTCCGTTATTTCGGAATATTTCGCAGTTTAATCCCAAGCAACATCCAGTTGTACGTTACAAGTTTTAAATTTAACAGCAGTCCCACTCCAGAGCATAAAGTTGCTTTCAAAAAGCGAGACCGAATTTTGACCGCGGTAAGATCACGCCTGTGCGGTGCACTCAGCTACTACTTTTAACTAAATTGAAATTGAGGGTAAAGAGTGCAGCACTGCACGTGACGCATCAGTCCGTCGGTTCGTTTGTACTCGCGCTTAGGTACCTTACGTGAGTGGATTGCAATGGTTTTTTAAAAGGTGTGGCTTTGAGCCGTCTTGGTCAGCTCAGCTGTACGCCAACTAGGTATTTTTATTTTGTTTAGTCGCCGCATTCTTCACAGTTTGGTATCTGAGTGGATTTTGTAACTTTTAAAGAATCATAAAGCACACCTACATATAACTTTTAGTGGTTAAATTGTACTTAGGTACATATTTCAGACGTCATATCTCAGTTTATCCGAATGAAGTTTTTCTTGTTTTGCCGCCGCGCTTGAAACTAGATTGAGTGCCATTTCGTGCAAGCGTTCCTTCACTAGCTCCCACACAGACCGAGTTGTGCATTGCAGCTGTACACGTCAATGCCGTGCTGTCCAAGTTTAAATATTCAACTTCTTCAATAACATTTTCTCCCAGTTATTTATTGAAACTAAGAACATAAGCGACGTAAAAATTAGAATTTAATATTACACCTCTTCAGGTAACATTTTTTTTATATTAGCGACTGCATCTTGTTTATGTAGTTACGTGTCATGTAGGTACAGCTCTGGCCCGGTGAGGCACAGAAGATACGGTTCAAATCTTTTTTGATAAATTGTGTTGCACATTTTCAGAGATTTCATTTTAAAACATGACAATTGTATGTGTCTTAATACTTTTGGTTATAATTTTACTAATGTGTCATATAGCGGTATTTCGATACTTCAATGTCACCTACTACATAAGACACATCGTGTCACTTCCATTACTATGTACTCGTAGTAGGTATCACTAGACTGAAAACCCTTAAGTTGGAGAGGTACACCAATACCATAATGGACACGATACAAGTGCACAACTTTCAGCTTACGCCGCGCCGGTTGAATTAAAGTGTGCAGGTGCTTAGTTTGAGTACTTATCAGTTGCGCCTCAAGTAAACTGTGTTTGGGTTGGAAATGTCGAGAGCGATAACAGCCTTTTAAAAGGCACAAGTTGCTGTCTATTTTAATGCTGCATTACGGTTTACATATACAATTTTGTGACATTTTGATTTTTAAATTTGCCACATGGGTTATTGTTAGGTCCAATCACCTGCAATAATATGTTACTCTTCGAAGGCCGCTAAAATATGTGACACGCTCTTATGGCTCTACAAATAAGATCGATGTCAGATATTTTTGCAGGTGACTGTATTACATTTACGTTGAGTTACCAATTGTACATTTATTTTTTTATTTTTTCAGTAATTTTGACCCCACTAACCTGAAACAGACACAAACAGAAAGGAAATTGTTAACTCACAAATTAAAAGTATGATACAAGATAAATAAATAAATCAAAAAAATAAGGTAGATAAATTAGATCATATCTGTGTATGTAATGTTTATGTTTGTCACAGGTTTCGAAGTCAGTTACACAGATATTTCGGTTAGGTATTAGTATTAACATGTCTCATTTCCAAATTAGTAAAATCATAGTCGATATTTTAATTTATTACTTAACTCTGTAAGTTCCGTGAACGCGAATATAGGCGACGGTTTAAGTTGAAGTGTCACGGAGCCAGTTCTGGCGTCAACTTTGCCAGCCGTGTTCAAGTTTCGCTGCATTTCAAAGTGGTATTGCTTATAATAGTTCGTATTTCATGCTGTGATTTTGTCTTAAATCATTCTCTAAACAGATTCAAAATGTTGACGTGTTTTTGGTACTGTTAATAGAATAGGAGGGTATTATTTATTTTAATATAATTTTATAGTTAGACTTGTGCTCTAAACTATTTTTCATTCTTTAGAAACGCCTATTTGCTTATACTACTATGAATCCAGCTATTGGGTTATTTTATCCGTACCTATAGGTATAAAAGTAAGTACATATGTAAGTTTTTAATAAAAAAAAAGGTTAAACTGCAAATTACAAGGGTTATCTACATTTCAACTAGGGGACAAATGAAATTGTTTTATTAAATATTGTGATTTGTGTTTTAAAATATTTAATGAGATAATTTAATTTTTTCCCTAGTTGTATAGATGATGGCAGTACCATCTTTCGCGCTATACCGTAAGGGATACGTAAATATAGGAGGCAAGCACGTACTGCTTGCCGTTTAGAGTTAATCAAAAGCGCCTAGCCTTTCATAGATTGCATATACTCGTAAATTTGGGACGGGTACCGCCGTGGCCTAGAGTAGAGGTGCAGGGCGGTAGCCGAGTAATTTGAAGACGCCAGTTCTATTCCGGCCTCGGCCACTCTCAGTGTCCTCCGGCTTGGTATTTTTTTCTTTAGTATACCTAACTTACTTACTCCTCTGGCGCAGCGACCCAAAGTGTGTCTTGGCCTCCAACACGACTGCTCGCCACTGATCCCGGTCCAGTGCTGTTTCTCGCCAGTCTTCAACCTGGAGTTCACGTAGATCCGCGTCCACCACATCCCCCCATCGATACCTAGGTCGACCGATCGGTCGGTGGCTGCCAGTTTTCCCTCTAACGCTCTTTTCACCGCCCGATCGCCAACCATTCGCTCTAGCTAGATGGCCAAGCCACCGAAGCCTTTGCGCCTTTGTGACACCAATGATGTTTGGTTCGGCAACTAGCTATTCAAATTCGGCGTTTTTGCGAATTCACCCAGCTGCCGTCGGGTCTCTGCGTTGAGCCGAGGATTTTGCGGAAAATCTTCCTCTCAGACACCAAAACCTTATTTTCTTCCTTCAGAGTTAGTGTCCAGGCTTCACGTCCATATGTTAAGATAGGTCGTATTACGGTCTTGTTAATTCAGATCTTAGTTTTTCTGCTGAAGAAGCCTGGACACTAAGACTGTGCAGAGCTGCCCCGCACCGCAAGGCATTCTGAATGCGAATATCGATTTTCTCGTCACGGATATTGTTGTCGTAGATCGTACAGTCTAGGTATTTAAATTTGGCCACTCCTTTAAACACAGTATCTCCGACATGTAGATCTGCAGGTTTGCCTCGACCAGTTTTGGAGATACGGCTGGTGGTTTATACGTAAGCCTACTGTCAAAGCTTCGGTCTTAAGGGTCTTAGTCGCCACCTGGACCCCCTGCTCTACTGTTACCCAATAGAGCCAGGTCATCTGCATACCCCACCACCGTATGCTTTCCATTCAGCTCTAGTCCGACTTCCAAGGCTAGAATTTTTCTTTAGTATTTTCTTTTCTTCACTAAATAGGTATATAACAGGTAGGGTATTATATATCTTTAGTAGGTATATAACATCTATTTCAGTTTATAGTTATGTACACTTTATCGGATTGCCTCATCCGATGAGTAGGTGTAACTAATAAGTTAAATACAAAATTGTGGAATTCGTTACTACAGAAAAAAACCGGCCAAGTGCGAGTCGGACTCGCGTTCCAAGGGTTCTGTATATTACACAATTTAAACAATGTATTTTGTATGTGAAACGTGAGTGAAATGTCTTTAAAAAACCCGTAGGGCTCGGATCAAAAACGAAGTAATTAAGTCCGACTTACGCTTGACTGCCATTTCTAATAGGTTTTCCTGTAATCTATAGGTAAATATCTATTTTGGTTATTTTTTTCAAAATTTTAGGCCCAGTAGTTTCGGAGATAAAGGGCGAATGGTAATTTTTTGCCTATTTTCTTGAATAACTTCTAAATTATTTATCCTACAATTATAAAAAAAATATTTGAGATTCTCACAACGAGCTCTTTCATTTGATATATAACACGATATAGTCTAAAAAACTTTATTTTTTAATTTTTTCATTTACCCCCTAAAAGTGGCTCCCATGTTTAAAATTCATTTGTTTTCGTTACATGTCCGTCTTTGGGTCACAAACGAACATATGTATACCAAATTTCAACTAAATTTGTCTAGTAGTTTCGGAGAAAATAGGCTGTGACAGACGGACAGACAGACAGACAGTCGCACGAGTGATCCTATAAGGGTTCCGTTTTTCCTTTTGAGGTACGGAACCCTAAAAACCTACCTTGAATATTAAGTTTAACATAAACTTTAAATAACATATTTTGTCAATTAGCGACGTTTTGTTAGAACTTAACATCCCATAAATAAATAATCCGAATACAGCATTCCGAAAAGCCTACGCTTACGAAAAGCCGTAACATTTACCACCACGAATTCTAAATATCTGATGTGTTCAGATTACACACGTTTCACACGCATAAAACCGGCAATCGTTGTGACCAACAAGTACCTAAACTGTCTTAAAAACTATAACCTGACTACATACCTACAACATTCGCATATCGCATAGGACGTGCTCTTTTTAGAAAATCGATATTTGTTGAAATAAGCATGCATGCACTCAAAATAGTCATCGTAGCTTAAGTTTTATAAATTCACATACTCGTACATATGTGTGCATGCTGTTTTAATAATTATCAATGAATTATTCATTTATAGCAGTTTTTTAGGGTTCCGTACCTCAAAAGTAAAAAAGAAAACCTTTATAGGATACTTTGTTGTCCGTCCGTCTGTCTGTCAAGACCCTTTATCTCGAGAACGCGTGGAGGTATTGAGTTGAAATTAAAACCAATACTCAGGTCTACAGCCCCTTGAAGCTGTGAAAAAATAAAACGTTCTAAGTAAATGTAAAAAAAAAAATACGGCCGTTTATGCCGCAAAAAACGTATATTTCGACACTCTCAAGGGAATCAAAATGTATAGGGTACTTCCCGTTGACCTAGAATTAACTATATATAAAATTTGGCAAGTAATATCGTTTTACACTACAAGTACAGGGAAAATACTGTTTTTTTTTTTAAATTAGTACAGAACTCTCGGTAGGCGAGTCCGACTCGCATTTGGCCAGTTTTTCATTACTAATAAGACTTACACGGTCAAGGGTAGCATCTTTCTATGTATTGGCTTCGCCTCCGCGTACGCCTCCCAAAATTTCCAATTTTTCCGTGAATGGAAAAAATCAACGATAAAACAAGACTGAAAACTTTATGTGTAAGACGTGATCTTCTACGCTTCTGCTACAGATTTAATGAAAGTACCTATTGTTTGTTTGGCCAGTTTTCCAACAAAGCACTACTTTAACACGTCATGACTACGTCAAAACATGAAGTCGGAGCACTGTGCTATAATATAACACTTCCTGTGTAAATAACTAAATACGTCAACGACAGAGCAGTCAGAGGCGACGTCGCTCACACGGCCAGCGCCTGCGAGCTGCAGCCCTAATTGACAGTTACACGGTCTGCTATGGCAGACAAGCTAGTGCTACTACTGTACTACTGCGACCTGTTTTATACGATAGGGTTGCTAGATGAAATTTAAACTTTGTAACACTGCGCTTTCGTGCTTACGAGCGTTTACATTATGTTCGTTCATTATCTGTGTAAAAGATTTGACACAAAAAGCTTTGCACTTTGTATTTGTATGCTTTGTATTTTTTTGTTATTCTAAGTCTCGATTACATAAATACATATTTAAACAAATAGATAAGATAAGATAAGATAATTATTTATTTGCTTAAACATGGTAATTTTAAGTTCACATAATCATTATAAGCAGTATCACATGTTTAGCCAATGGCAGCATGCAAATATTGATCTTAAAATTAAGCTATATACATTATTTACATTAACAATGAACTATTTACATGACATTGATTTTCCATTGTAGCTATTATTTAAATTGAATATACATTCATTATTTTTAGATATTATAATTGTCTTACAAAACTACACATATTTCATATAATTTTCAAATTTAATATTTATGGTCATTTATTAATTAATTTATTAACATTTTTCGTCCAGAAATTCTTTAATTGTATAAAAACATTTATTTACTAGCCATTTCTTTAATTTTGTCATAAATAATGGGTCTTTCAATTTCCGCAGTTCTTCTGGTATCTTATTATATACCGTGATGCTCATGCCGTAACAGTTATTTCTAAATAAAGCGGTTGAGCATGTTGGCATTAGTAATTTGTTCTCGTCTCTTTGTCTAAGTCGTTGATTGCATTTCACTGTTGCATACGATGAGAACTCTTTTCGAACATAACATGCTAATTCTAAAATACACAGGCCAGTTAGTGTAAGCAAGCCTAGTTTTTGGAATAAAGGTTTACAGGAGTCCCTAGGTCCGTAGCCACAAACTGCTCTTACACATTTTTTTTGTATAATAAAAGCTTTGGAAGAATCTGTTGAATTGCCCCATATTAGGATGCCATATTTTAAGACCGATGTTACATAGCCATGATATGCGAGCAGTGCGGTCTTTTCTCCCGCGACTGACCTCATTTGTTTCAAAGCAAATACAAATTTTTCCAGTTTATTACATATAACTGTTGTGTGCGCTTTCCAAGAACAGTGTTCATCTAATGTAATGCCCAGAAATTTTGTTTCGTCAACACGTTGTATTTCTTCACATTGACATAATATCTTGAGGTCCAATTTATTTGCTTTGTAATTATGAAATTGAATATAACAAGTTTTTGAGACGTTGGTTTTTAAATTATTTTTACCTAACCACGTATCAATTGATGTTATGGTGTCATTTATTTTATCCTCATAAGAGTTTGTTTTGTCTTCGTCTGGTATAATAACAGCTATGTCGTCAGCAAAGAGTGACATAGGATAAGATGTATTTTTAGGAAGATCGTTAATATAGATCAGGAATAAGAGGGGACCTAGCACGCTCCCTTGTGGGACACCACTTTTGTTCTGTCTATATGTTGACCGATAATTCAACACACTGTATTCTGTTGTTTAGGTAACTCTCAATCCATTTTAGGGTAATAATGCGTAATCTTAAATTTTTATTGTTCTAACTATTATAGTGCTGATATGTATTAAGTATTGTAATTTTTGAAGTTGTTGTTGTTGTCTTTTTAGTAGGTAATAATTTTATAACATTTCTTCAACACCTAGCAGATCAATTAAAACAGAAATAAAATCGCCAGACAGTTTTTCTTACATTTCTCCAAACGTATTTTATTACATAATCAGTGCCGATTCTGCCACTTAATGACGGTCCAATCGCAGGGAGGTTCACTTGTAATTGAATTAGTTACTCGACGTTCGTCCCGGTTTCGTCGTGTCGTGACATCATTTACTACGTGTTCTATGGGATCTAAACTTCATTATTGGTCGAGTTTGATACGAGTAATAAATATGTTGATTTTCAGCCGCATTTTCTTTTCCTTTAGTAGGTAAACCTAAAACTGCGTGATTCAGTTTACACTGTACAATTTGAAAATATAAAAATAATCAGCTCCTATTAATACTTGTAAAATTCATGATGTCATTGAATATCTGAGTGACTTATTCAGTCGATTTTTTTCCTTTTAACACAATCTACCTAAATAGATACATTATTCTTACAACCCCTACATAAAAAGAAATTCTTATGTAATTTGTTGTAATCCAAATAAATTCAACTAGTAAGAGGATTGTTGGAACATGGCGCACTTGGCTCCGGCCTGAACCCCCGAGACTACGAAATTAGTGAACCCGTGTTAGACTCCCTCCCCTCTCCCCTCTGCCCCTTTCGATTACCTACAAACGGCAAGGAAGTGCTTAGGATCAGACACAAAGGTATATTGTTCTATTAAAGAATGTTAGCACTCTCGAGCTTGGCAGGTAGCGGAGCACGAAATGCCTCTTCAAGTGAATACAGATTGCGAAGTGACAGCAGTTAATTAGCTAATAACAAAATTTTAAATTCGCTACCCCGGTAACTCATAGCTAACTATACCAATTGCAACTTATTTAATTTGATATACATCGCAGTCAATCTAGCTTATAACGTATGCGGAGTTAAATCTGGACAAATTTTTGAACATGTAAAAGCTGAACAAAAAATTAAAATGAAATTATTTCTTACAGCCAATTTAAAGTAAGTATATATTTGTCAATTAATCCGATAAGTTTCATGGGCATTGGATTCTTTCTCTTGAAATTATGGTCAATCTAGAAGAACACCGTCGCGAAACTGTATGTAATTTCTCCAGTACTATTTCCCTATGGCTACATGTAACCAAAGATAGTGGAACATTTTGTGGAAGCGGGTTAGGACTGTAGGTATGTTAATGATATTTTTGCATCCCTTTTCTTAAAAAACAAAAACTACCGCTAGAAAGTCTGGTTCAGGGAAAAAATCCAGCATTAGCTAGTTTTCTGGGAGAGATAGATTAAAGAAAATGAAGGCCCGCTGAGTCACAAATGTTAAAGAGGTCACGAGAACATTCAAATATGGCAGTAAAACTGTTTAAAAATATCTTGAAGATATTAGGGTCCACCGTCTCCGAAAATAAAATAAAATAACTGAAAATGCGGGCTATAAATGTAAAAAAAGACAGCTGTATTGCATTATGGAATTTATGGGGGACTAATCATATGTCACTTAACATGGAAATTCATGACAAGGTAACTATTATTTTGGGAACACCTATGGTCCAACGGACGAGAATGTGAAATATGTCGAGCATACGAAGTTTCCTAAAAAAGTTTTCCTAAGGAAGATAAAATTGTAACTAAAAAAATGCTAAATTTGTGTTTTCGACACCGAAAACTTTAAAGTACCATAACTGCCGTTAAAAATCTCACATTTGAATAATCTTGCATGTAACGTCAAATACATTATCTTCAACCAAAACCGTCAATTTTGACACTGACAGATCGGTATCATATAGAAAACAGATCGAATAACAAAAACTCGAATTGCCCTGATAGTGTTTACAGTGCGGTGACCCTAACGCTGCGGTCTTAGGCGCAAATTATACTCAAGCGACGTAAGGCATACGGCGCGGCGAAGCGCAGCGGAGGCGTGGAACGGATACGGCACGGACGCGATTTAAATTTTACACAAGAGGCGAAGAGATGTACGGCGCGCCATTATACAGGCTGACTTTGTTGCGATAGACCTGCTTTTGCCTGATGCTTGGTACAGTCAACGTCGAAGTGCTTTAAATAAACTGACGCAAATGTGATAAATTTCTGTATATTTCTATTAGGTACTGTATTCCGGCTTGGTATAGTCTTGAAGAAATGGGTATTAAATAACCATCTCGCAAAACTGTATATTATATGTATTTAATATCGTCACGCATTTTTAATGCTGATAAATATTGTTCATACTGTATAACCAGCGACGTACTTCTTGCGCGCCGGTCCAGGCGCGACTGCTAGCGGCGCGGGAGGCGTGCCTGCGCCATGCCGATGGGTGCTTTTACGTCGCGTCGCGTCGCCTACCTACATTTTGTATGAAAATATTTTGAAGCAACATCATGCCTGCGCCACGCCTGCGCCGCGCCTTCACCTTACGCCTTATGTATACGTCGCCGCGAACGGGGCTCCTATTTCTGGGCGGTTTGCCCTTCGGGCATCTAAAGCTACCTAACAAACCTAACCTAGCTACCTATTGATTTAGTGTGATGACGTCCGTGAAAACATTACACTGGGGAAAAAAGCGTAGGTAGGTAAGTAGGTATTTTCACGTAGGTACGTCAGATTAAATCAATAGGTAGGTAGGTTAGGTTCGTTAGGTAGCTTCAAATGCCAGAAGGGCAAACCGCCCAGAAGTAGGAGCCCCGTGTCTAGTTATAAAGTTGTATAGGAAATGTTTTTTGACAAGAAAGAGTCCGACGAACTCCAGATTTGATGGACACCCCAGCGTTTTTCATAGTTTTGATGTGCAGTGCTACGCGTGGTAAATTAAAGAACTAATTCGACCAAAATGCCGCGGCAATATGTAAACGGCGGCATTAATACCGTATGGTATTTTACATAATGCCGACTTTTTACAAATTGCCTTCGGCATTTTGCAAACCGCTTCGCGTTTATAAAGTTTGTACAAAATGCCAAACTACCTACGCTTTTTTCCCCAAAGTGTAATGTTTTCACGGACGACAAACTAAATCAATCAATAGGTTGTTAGGTAGCTTCAGATGCCCGAAGGGCAAACCGCCCAGAAATAGGGCTTTGCGGGGCTCCGTCTAGTTGTGAAGTTTAAGTTTTATTTAAAGCCATGGTCACCCTTACGAAACCCACAAAGTTTTACGTTGACGCTATTAAGCGCACTAACATTTGCAAACCGCTTCGCGTTTATAAAATGACGGCGCCGTTTGTAAACGGCGGATTCTTACGAAATGCCTGCGACATATACTTAATTAGAATGGAAAGTTCTAAAACCGAGAGTCAGTTTAAACTCTTCAGTTGACACGCTTGACGGCTCCTTTGTAGAAGTCTGAACGAGACAGCTGTTGGGGACTTGGTGCCGCACTTAGTTTTTATTGATTTTTTTGTGTAACAATGTTTCTTTATAACACCTAGCCAGTAAAGGACTAGTGAGAAGGTATTTCAATTTAATTGTATTCACTATTGTGGGAATGGAATGTAAGAGGATAGCGTGAAACGGAACGTAAGGGAGAGAGAAGGATGACAAGAGGTGCGAAAGGGACGGGGAGAACGATTCGAATGATGAGCGAGCGAACGTGCGATAAGGTGTTAAAATATTCTCTTAAATTAGTTTTGTTCATTTAAATAAAACAAGTCAAGTGCTATTTTGGTTTTTATTAAGAGGCCTAACATAATCCCACATTATTATTCTTTGTTATTCGATAAGATCGTTTGAAATTGCTTTCTTATTCCGAAATTGTAGCAAACGTTGTATTAGCTTGAACAAACTGTAAAACAATTACTTACCTCTGTTAGCTTTGCCAATAACAATAACATTTATCAAATTACTCGGCCGAGCGACTACGAGGCAATACCGAGGGAGGAACAAAATTGACAAAGCAAGCAAAAGGCTTTCAAGGTTCGCGTGTTGCGTCGTGTTTGCATCCGTAATTTGTTTGTTGGCGGCAGCACACGGCAGACTACATTAAATGGATCTCCGCTTTGCACGCTACCAGCCATGCCACTCACACTGTTCCAAACCTTGTCTTTAACGTATTTCTTTAAACATTAGTCGCGTTTACTATTCCGTTTGTAAACGGTCTAAGCGGTACTGCCCTCTTCCTATCGCTAAACTATGCTGGCCTACAGTTGAATTACTAAGGACCGCCGCGCCTCGCCCTCAAGCTCCAGACGACGTTATCGACAGAAAATCTAAACCCAGTCTCAAAATAAACAAACCAAAGACCACAGCGCGCTCAATCACCCATTCCTCTCATCACCGCTATTCTGACTGAACCATGAATGAACTACGCGGAACCACTGCCGAATAGTACATAGCCTTATACAAGCATATGCAAATTGCAATTATGCAGTCTCCAACTCGGTTTAATTACTACTTCGCCCAAATTGTGCTACTAAAATGGTTACTATTCCACCTTTCAGCTGTGTACTAAAAGAGCCTCCTGGAATATCTAACTTTAAAGTTTGTGCGACAGCAATTTTTGGTAGGTACTTGGTTCGTATTTTCTTCATCGCCATTATTTTTTTATTGCCATTGTTTCTCTATTAACGCAGCTTCTTCAGTGTAAATGATCAATTAGAGATTTAGCTTGGTTAAAAGCACAACGCAGATTACGATTCATTTTAGCGATGTACGATATATTGACACGATGTAAGTAGTAAACTTGTGGAGATAAAATGCTTTTATAATTTTATTCATATTGGCGTAGCGATAAGGTCCATATGTGTTAATGGAGTGTCCAGGATGATTGGCTGCAGCGCTTCGCGGCACTTATATCAGGTTAAAAGTAGGTACCATTATTGATCAATTAGGTAAGCAAAAGTAGCTCTTAATGTATTTGTATCAAGGTCTTTATTTATCAGGTCAACGTGTGCCTTGCTGGGTATAGGTGTTATCTCAGCGAACACGCCACGCCGTGCCAATTAAGCTGATTTCGTACTCTCTTCGAATAGAAATTTCTCGATGTGGTAGCAATTTCACGGTAGCAGTAATAATTATGTGACTAGTTGTTTATACAATTTGAAAATAAAGTTAATGTTCACTCCATTAATTAGAAAAATCTGCCAGCACTTTTAAATTCAAAGGAGAATGGGCAATTTGTACCATGGATGTATACTGTTGAGACATATCTCGTTTGAAAGGGCTTACGAATAGCATTATTTTGTTGTATGACACCAACTTTGGATTACGTGCAGGGACAGAGCTATAAAAAAAAAAGTGTGGCGCATATAAACTGTTGTTTTACAAAATACTTGTCTTGTAGCCAGTTGTTAGGTGTTTTATATAAAAGAATATGAAGAATGCTACACTTCTGTATACCAACACCTACGTTTAAGTACGTACAGGACTGGAATTAATTGATAAAACATATGCTTGAATTAAAAAACTGTTACGAAACCCTGAAACTTACTTGTATACACAAGCCATATATAACACTGAAAAGGCATTATTATAAGCTATTTTTTTTTAAATATAGTCGGACTCAAATCCATGCAGGAGCGGAAATAAAACTAGTTTATTAGTTAATTAATTGTGGTAAATGCCGCTTTGTTTGTTCTACCCGACACTAGATGGAGCTTTGGTAGGAGAATGGGCAATTTTTACTATTGGTATATATAATTGAGACATATCTTATTTGGAAGGTCTTACTTTTAGCATTAATAACTTATATGACACCAAACTCCGAAAGTGTCCAGGGAAGATGCTATTCATGATTTTGATCATGCACTGCGGCGTAAACTGGAACTAAAAAAATGACATTCATATAAGGTTACTTTTGTAACCATTTACATCACTTTGCATGCCTGAAATATAATGAAAAACTACGTTATTATTTTTCGTGAATAGTTCCTGCTGAATAAATCGCATTAAACTACTTAAGTATGTATTTTCAAATTCTCTCTAGTACTGACATCTTGCGTGCAATAGAAGAACCGAATGAGCGGCTA
The DNA here is from genome assembly GCF_947568885.1 of Cydia strobilella. Taxonomy (NCBI): domain Eukaryota; kingdom Metazoa; phylum Arthropoda; class Insecta; order Lepidoptera; family Tortricidae; genus Cydia; species Cydia strobilella. The sequence goes on from NC_086052.1 coordinate 10,309,919, forward strand.
ATGCTGGATCCATATAGTCGCTTTTAAACGCTCAAAAATATAACCAAAAACTAAGACTTCGCGTATTTATATCGCGCTAAAAACTTAATATGAACTTAGTTCAACATTAAATAAGATTCCTAAGCAATAAATAAGTAAATAATGTTTTTATGAAATGCCACAATTATTTGTTTAACGGCAAGAAAATATAATCTAAGTACATACATATAATCACGCCTGTTTTCCGGAGGGGTAGGCAGAGAGACCACGGACTTTCATTCCACTCGCTACGATCCTGACATACCTCTTTCGCTTCCTTCACTTTCATAACATTCCGCATACACGTTCGCCGGTTTAGGGTTCTCTTGACCTGGACTTTCTTCGGGTTTTCCCCGATCTGATCAGAGAAAGTCCGACGAGGTCTGCCCCTTCCAGCTCCCGTTTCTACCTCTCCCTTATACACCCTCTATGTTAGCCTTCTTTCACTCATTCCTTCCACGTGTCCAAACCATAATCTAAGTTTCTATGTTAAAATAAAAGTAGTCGTAAGAAGGTTTTTCATTTCTCTCTCTGCAGGAGAATGGTGCTTATGTACAAGTGAAACATTTGGGTTTGCGTTACGCGCTACCTATTATTTTCTTCCGTTTGCCATATAAAGCAGGATAAAATTCACGGAGTGAATGTATTGCATCAGGGACTTTTTGTAGAGGAAGTTAACTATTTCCCAAGTCGATGGTATTTCTTTTAGCTGTATTTCTTTCACTCATATATATTCTATTAAATAAAACCTTTTGAATACTTTAAATATCTTTAATTCATGCAAATTGAAAAATAATTCACGCCATACTTTTCTTTTCTTCACGCACAAGTATTAGCAGGACGAGTGAACAATTCAATATAAAGCGAACCTTGGTAATAAGTGTGAATACGTGCATCCAGATTTGGAAATGCATGGCTAGTGCGCTAATCTCGGACCATTTGCAAAAGGTTCGCATAGGGCCTCCGCCAGCTGGCGCGGGTGCACGGAGCGGGTGGGCGGGTCAACGAAAAACAGTATGAGCAACGCTAACTAGCGCGGACGTCTACCTACTATGGCCCCCCACGCGTGCGCCCGGCCCGTGCCCGCTTCATGCACCCGCGCCAGCTAGCAGACGCGTCTGGTCTGATAGCTGGTGCGGGTGCATTCTTGTCTTGCCGGATTCCTGTTTGGCCGGATTTACTTAACACTTTAACTGCCTCTCGCTTTTACTACTGCCGTGGATTGATAAGTCCGTGCATTACAGGTAATGCACAAATGTATAGAGCCATCCATTTCTGACGTCACGTAGACGTGGCAGAGTAGTTTGACGGTGCATGTCATGTAATACACGGACAGTAAGTTTTAGGTACGTCACAATCCGACTAAACGAGAATCCCACGAAACAGGAATCTGGCGAAACAAGAATCTGGCGAATCTGAAATTCGAACAGTAAGTATTGAATTCTAATTAATTAATAATTAGAGTTCCATACCTACTAACGTGGATCCGCGTTCCGGCATTCGAGAGGTTAAGCCATAAACAAAAACGTTACACAATTAAATAGGTCACGGGCGCAAGAGACTTAGGTACCTTACTTGAAAGGTTACTTGGCAGCGTACGCTATATTACCTAAAATGTGTTCATGGCGTTGTTCCGAGTTCTTTAGTTCTTGGCGTTCATAAAGCTAAAAGCACACGCCGGTCCGATGTGCGAGCGAGAGGCAGATCTTTGTGCTCCCAAATATCTGAACACGCCTCTTTTGTCAAGGAGTTAAGAGTGCATGTTCAGATATTTGTGAGACCTTGCCCGCTCTATCTGATGGCGACTGTACATGCATAACACTCAGGCCAATTCGAACGTGCACCTGACATGAAACCGATATTAGAATAATATTGGAATCAAATCATTCGCGCGTTCATTTTCCTCAGACTTGTCCGCTCATCTATTAGAGCCACCGCACACTAGTTTCCAGTGTCGGCGTCTAGTCAACTCTATGGTTGCTGCTTGACGCAACGTTGGCGCAAGTGCAGCGACGCAATTTTGCATAGCGCTGACGACGCTGAAGCTCAAAAGACGCTAATGTGGGGTGGCCCTTAGTACGAGCAAGATTGCCGTGCGAATGACAGCTTAACTGATATGATTCCAAAATTATTATACTATCGGTTTGATGTCAAGTGAACGTTCGAATCATTTAGACACATAATGCCAAAAACGCAAAACGCCATTCATACGCGAAACGCCAAAGACGTGTATTGCCAAATTCTGTTAATGCCAAAGCTGTATAAAAACCAAATACGCATAATGCCAAAAGCTAATGACACCCAGCAAATTATTGGATATCATCCAAACCTTGTTTTTGTTTTTGTACGAAACCCCTCGACCCTTTCTAGGCGGAGCACCGCTTCGCGGGGCTCCTATTCCTGGGCGGTTTGCCCTTCGGGCATGTAAAGCTACCTAACGAACCTAACCTACCTATCTACCTACGCTTTTTTCCACAAAGTGTAATGTTTTCACGGATGTCACACTAAATCAATAGGGGTAGGTAGGTTAGGTTCGTTAGGTAGCTTCAGATGCCCGAAGGGCCAACCGCCCAGAAATAGGAGCCCCGCGAATCGGGGCTCCGTCTAGTTAAGTTGCGAAGGATATGTACTCATACAAAAATTGAAAAATCTTGGAAACAGATTGATCTGAACTCTGACAGTGATCTGGCGTTTTGCGTTTTGGCATTATGCGTTTTTTGGCATTCTTCGTATTTGGCGTTATGCGTATTTTTTTTAAATTACGCGCAACGACAAAATGGCGTTTTAATTGCGTTTAGACGCAACCCCCTTTAGACGCATAATGCCAAATTATGCGTCTAAAGGGGGTTGTTTCTATGTCCCACTTAGCATCAAGATAGCAGTGTCCGGTAAAAAGGTAGTCAGAAGAATATATAGTTAAGTGGATGCGGTGTTCTACACACATCCCATTTTAAACATGTTGCCCGCTTACCTACTTCTGTCGTAAACGGTTCTCTACACCACGTTCACAAAAGATTGATTTTTAGGCCCAAACTCACGTTGCGTTACATTTGTCCATAAGTACCTAAATACTAATCCAAGTCCTACCGTAGGACCTAAAATCTTCTGTGATAGTAGTACAGAAATAAATACTGTTGACATTCCGTCAACAGTATTTAATATAATAATTACACTAAAACAATTCATGTGCATTTAGAATACAGAACCAATATACATATGAGTCAAATGTACCTAGGGTACCTAAGTATTCCAATGAAATATAATTGAAAAGAAGAAATATATTAGTACCAGTAGTACGACCTACCTGTACCTATGGCCTGTACGTATATACCTAATAGTTAATGTTCAGACCATTGGTTCTGTATTCTATGCACATCATGATTTATTCTTTTTTAACTTCCTTTGACTAAACAAGTACACATTTTATTTGCTTTTTTCTTGAACTCGATTCTGCTCGACTTTTGTTGCATCGATGCTTCCTTGTTCTTGCCGTAAGTTTCTGAAAGTATAATTAACAATTTTAAATCTTGTTTTTTGATATGTTTGAAGGCGGTTTCTTTTTATTAAAATCTGTTATATTTATTCGTTTTTAATTTAAGTAGGTACCGTCAGACAATTTTTTTATGACTAAGGTCAAAGATTGTAAAAAGTACACAGCTTACCTACTTAGTAAGTTACTACTAGGTATTTATTATGAGGGACGCAACAATCTGCAAGATTCGTTCCTGTCTGGTCAAACAGTCATGTCACTAAACAGTTTTGCGCTTCGGGTACGTTTCATCAAGAAGTTCCTTCAATTCCACATGGAACCCTTCATCCAAGCTGGACCTTGACACAAATGTTCCTTAAAAACCTTACTTGCGTCAGGCTTGCGTAACCTTACTTACAAATCGCCAAATCTTTTCTTCTTAGTAGAAATAGGGTACAAAGCGCAACAAAGGTACTCGTCCCTTAAGCTTGTAATGTATCTACATGATAGATAGATAGGGCGATAGTGCCTACTAAGCAGGCGTTTAACCTATTCTGACAGAATGGTAACTACGGAACCCTACACTGAGCATGGCCCGACATGCTCATGGTCGATTTTTACTAAGAACGAATGTTTACTACAACTTGCTTACTAGTACTTACTTTTAGTATCAGATTGGAGTCGACCAGAGTCGACAAAAATGGGCGTCGTTGTCATTCCGGGGTGTGGGGATTTCACCGCATGAAAAAGAGACATAATACAGTTAATTATTGTTGTTCTATCAAAGTTGACATTATAGTATTTCTCAATAACGATGGGTACGGTGACAGGTGTCACCTACATACATTTTATAACCTCACAAAATTGTACTGAGATGACATCTGTCAGCGTACCCTTCGTGTTTGAAAAATACTGTAATAAAATACATTATCTACGCAGACTCGCAGAGTCATCTTTGATTCCACTTTTTGAGTAAGGACAGATTCATTCTTAACCCGCTGGAATCAATATACCAATGGTATAAATTAAAAAAATGTTTAATTTACACTGATATAAGGTATTTTCATTTTTGTGAGTATAAGATGTAAAAATAAAAAGAAACAAAAAAAACTTGTTTGAACTGAGGGTCGCGCGTTCTGCTTATTTCAAAGGCGTACTACGGTAAAATGTCTGTACCTAAATGGTCAAAGGACAGGGTTTTCTTTATTGAAACGCATAATTTTGTCTTACCTAGTTTCACATAGCATAAAATCTGTTGACATAACAACGTTTCGCATAAAATATTGATTAACATTAATTGAATACCCTAATTTTTGTGCGCCTATAAGCTTGTTTACCTAAAATTTTTATGTATGACTTAAATACTGGTTATGTTTTACAACATTTTTGTACCGAAACCTTCTACAAGCATAATCCGTATAGCCTAAATTTTAATAACCTAAAACTTACAATACTAATATGAAAGTTACCTAATATCTAACATCTAGCCGCTGACCCCTATGATGTTAAAAAAAAATCCCTAAATTCCTCATGCAATCCTGATACTGGATTCGACCTTGACAAGAATGTTACTTAAAAATAGGTACAGTAAAAATCGTTCCATTCTGGTCAACATCAGCAGTTCCACTTCATCATACGCCACTTTTTTGAATAAAACTGCTTGATATGGTATTAAAAATTCCTCATGAAACCCATCATCAAAACTGGACCGTATGCATTGCTTAACAAACTTAACGAAGGAGACAAATCGCAAAATGTGAAATAGGTACACGTCACCGTCAACGCAAGCTCCTGATGACACGCCTTGGTACGGAGTGAAACATGTCTAGCGTTTTTCGACTAAAATACGTGAGTGACCCTTTATTAATATATTTAATAGGTACACATCGTTGAAAAGTTCCGTTCTGATTATCCGCAGTTCTACTTCATCAAATTGCCCTTTTTTAATGCAAATGTTTTGTGGGTTATGTATGCCTATAAGATTCAAGGAGTTCCCTCAATTCTGCGTAGATGCATCCATCACCAGAATTGGCTTTTGACAAAAATAGGACCAACTTGGAACTATCATAATAATCATAGGATAGGATAGGGTGGTTTACATGCAGCAGCTATGATATACCTTTCCGGCGTACGATTCTTAAAAGTATAGCTTACAAATACAATTAATTTAACATTAAAATATGTCACAAACTGAAAAAAAAAACCGGACAAGTGCGAGTCGGAATCGCCCACCGTGCGTTCCGTACTTTTTAGTATTTGTTGTTATAGCGGCGATAGAATTACATCATCTGTGAAAATTTCAACTGTCTAGCTATCACAGTTCATGAGATACAGCCTGGTGACAGACAGACGGACAGACAGACGCACAGACGGACAGAGGAGTCTTAGTAATAGGGTCCCGTTTTTACCCTGTGGGTACGGAACCCTAAAAACCAACCCAATGTCAACCAACCTTATATAATATTCCTACAATTTTATTAAGAACTAGCGACCCGCCCACGCTTCGCACGAGTGCAATGCTGATCGTATTATACATATAAACCTTCCTCTTGAATCACTCTATGACTTTGTTTTATACTATGTAGTGATACACACATACCTTTGTACATATGTACAAAGTCCGTTTAAAATTATCAAATAATCTTGGAAAAAAAAACTTCACAAAATAGTTTTAATGCTAATACAATTATTTATGCCCATAATATATGTAAATCTCATAACAATTAGCCCCAAGACGTAAAATACCTAGGTACTACTCGTAGTCGTGGATTATTACCATTCTGGTCTTCGTGAGGAGTTCCATTTCACCACTTAAGGAAACTTTACTCATTCAGCCGCTTGTCCCTAACAACAAAACCAACAAAAAAATCACTGGGTATTGAACCCACGCCTTAAGTCTTCAAGAGGTATAATGTGCTTCATTGTGTAGACACAAACTTACTTATGGGAACGTACACTTGCGTAATAGGTTTACCGACACAAAGGGCTAAAACCGGTGACGAGTGTCGAACCCACGCCTTAAGTATGCAAGAGGTATAATGTGCTTCATTGTGTAGACACACACTTATGGGAACGTACACTTGCGTAGGTTTACCGACACAAAGGGCTAAAGCGGGTGTCGAACCCACGCCTTAAGTCTGCAAGAGGTATAATGTGCTTCATTGTGTATACACACACTTACTTATGGGAACGTACACTTGCGTAGGTTTACCGACACAAAGGGCTAAAGCGGGTGTCGAACCCACGCCTTAAGTCTGCAAGAGGTATAATGTGCTTCATTGTGTAGACACAAACTTACTTATGGGAACGTACACTTGCGTAATAGGTTTACCGACACAAAGGGCTAAAACCGGTGACGAGTGTCGAACCCACGCCTTAAGTATGCAAGAGGTATAATGTGCTTCATTGTGTAGACACACACTTATGGGAACGTACACTTGCGTAGGTTTACCGACACAAAGGGCTAAAGCGGGTGTCGAACCCACGCCTTAAGTCTGCAAGAGGTATAATGTGCTTCATTGTGTAGACACACACTTACTTATGGGAACGTACACTTGCGTAGGTTTACCGACACAAAGAGCTAAAGCGGGTGTCGAACCCACGCTTTAAGTCTCCAATACTACCAATAGGTATAATGTGCTTCATTGTGTAGACACATACATACAAACTTACTTATAGGTAGACTTATAGGTACAGAAGACAAATCGCCAAACGAGAAGTACGTGTAATTTTATATCCGCAACGCAGGCTTCGTCAGGTGAACACAAACTCACAATCAGCTACAGGCTTCGTCACAAAATAATACAGAAATAAGATTTGCAACTGGCTTCGTCAACTTACTTACTATAAGAGTTTTGAATGATTCACGGTTAGTTTCACTAGACTTATATTGACCGGGATATATCGCCGAAATATCGGGAGCTCATAAACAGTACAAAAGGTAATCACGGTCTATAACCCGGTCAACTTACTTATTCTAAAATTATACGTAAAAAAACCCTACAAACAAAACACACCCTCTAACTCGCCGCCAGCAGGCAGTGTGCCTAGCAGGCTGGCCGGATTTCCCCGTTGAATAGCGATGCTAATTATCTGGGCAAAATACTGGCTAGCCCTTTGGTCACCCGTGGGCCGTGGCATCCACCAAACGCGACGCCAAACCCTTATAGATGTAGAGTTTAGGTTCTAGTCAATATAAGAAGTTCCACTTTATCAAATGTCGGGCTCGCGCACGAATGGTTCCGTACCGTTACGCAAAAAAATCGGCCAAGTGCGAGTCGGACTCGCGCACGAAGGGTTCCGTATCATTACGCAAAAAAGGCAAAAACAAACCGGACAAGTGCGAGTCGAACTCGCTCACCGAGGGTTCCACTTTTTAGTATTTGTTGTTATAGCGGAAACATAAATACATCATCTGTGAAAAGTTCAACAGTCTAGCAATCACGGTTCATGAGATACAGCCTGGTGACAGACAGACGGACAGACAGACGGACAGGCAGACGGATAGACAGACAGACAAACAGACAGATGGACAGACAGACGGACATACAGACGGACAGACAGACGGACAGTGGAGTCTTAGTAATAGCGTCCCGCTTTTACCCTTTGGGTACGGATCCCTAAAAATCACGTTTGTCGTATGGGAGCCCCACTTAAATATTTATATAATTCTGTTTTTAATATTTGTTGTTATAACAGCAATAGAAATACATCATCTGTGAAAATTTTAACTGTCTAGCTATGACGGTTCATTAGATACAGCCTGGTGACAGACAGACGGACATTGTAGTCAACAGGGTCCCGCTTTTACCCTTTGGGTACGGATCCCTAAACTTCATCAACCTTTGCACCATGTACGAACCCGCGCGGGCGTCAGACCCCCTCTCCCTAATGCGACGTCCCACTTCCCTAATAAAGGCAATAGCCTCTGACCCCCAGCACCCAGTAGTCTCAAACGCCAGGGGTACAAAATAATAATTACCGGCCAGGTTCGCGTACTTATCCCGCTTTTTGACCGCGGCAAAATCTGCCGCGGCACCAGCTGTCCGCACAGTTCGGCCGAGGTGTAAGGCCGCGAAAGTGCTAACGCACGTGGCGTCCCACAGTAGGCACTTACCCCTCTGCCACGGCACCAAAGTCAAGCCGTCCGGCCTTTTGCCATCGGTGCGGCAGAGGCCCGGCGGCTCCAGGACACAGGGGATGTTGGCGGATATTAAGGCCCTCCTTACGATGTCATTGAGAGCGTGGTGACGCGGAAACCTCCCCGAACAGCGACAACAACTCAAAGCGTGATGGCCATTCGCCTCCACCATGGAAATTATAAATATCGCACATGTCTATAAGTAATACATAATATCGATTTAAGAAAAAACGTGTATGTCATTTATATTTTTTTCATGAATCCATAGAGGTGTAGAATTTTGGGATTTATATTGTAAAGGCCTCTTTAGACCTTGCAAAAATTGCATACGATTTTAGATTACTTACTTTACTGCTAAGTGGGTCAACCAATTTAATCTTTCGATCAAATACAGAAATATACCTAATGCAAATCTAAATCAAAAAATAAACAAATCGCACGCAATTATAGGTGAGCTCACCTATAAAGGTGAGGCCCTAAAGCGGATTGGTTTCTGCTTAAGTTTAAAAAGTTGGGCTTCATCATGGGTCTCTTCTTGGGTCATTAACTCGATACCTACAGCATATATTATGTACAATCACAATACAATATTCACGGTCGCAACTAAAACTTCTGTTTGGCCTGATGGTGACTAAATGTGAATGCCTTCTGGAAGCCTTCTGGCGTCAAGTCTCCGCTTTTTGTACTTTGTGGATTATGCGAGCTACAGCACTGAAAAGTAGATGTTATAGGTACTAATGCGTCCCGTACAAGTTAAACATTTAGTTCAAGTATCTCAGAATTAATATTTATTTTGCTATGAAGCATATGAACAACTCTGTTACCATAAAAACGTATTAAATCTATTGTCAACATTTTTGATTGTCAGATCCGTTGCCCGCTGCGTAATTACCTATATCGCATAAAACCACCGCGCGCTTTATAGTTGTCCTGTCCATGGCGCTGTGGGTGGACACGACCAGTTACCACACCACATATTGCATTTACTGTATTCTCTGTGTCCATAAAGTGTTTACTACTACTACTACTACTCATTGGTATTTTCCCCCTCATGAGAACTCCTAAGTCCTAACAAGTAAACGCTTCTAATGAAAATACGCAAAAGGCAGTCATATAAACAATTTTAATATTATTAGAAAATCCATAAAGCGCTTTTTGAACAGAGCAAAGATGCGCTACATTTACATGTCACGTAAAATGTTTGTAGACATTTTTGGAAGTAAGTATAATTTATTAACACAATGATTTATTTAGAAATATAGGTAGGTACCTACCAATTAATTTATTGTCAGACCATCAATTGACGCGGCAGGTATATAGTAAAAGTATGAATCCGATGAATGAATATAAGTCCTCTAATATGGCCAGTGAAATTCTGAAAACAATAGCAAGTAAAATAATTAGGTATGACAGTCCATTTCCAAGGTTGCGTACCTATATCAGAAGACTCAAAAGTAGATAATGTATGAATATGTTCGAATACCTTAAGTGGCAGTGGGCGGGGCACATTGCTCGCAGAACTGATGGCCAGTGGGGCCGGAAGGTTCTGGAGTGGCGTCCGCGTACCGGAAGACGAACTGCCGGTAGGCCTCCAACGAGATGGAATGACGACCTGGTGAAGGTCGCGGGAATTCGGTGGTTGCGAGCGGCACAGGATCGGTCGGAGTGGCGAGCCTTGGGGGAGGCCTATGTTCAGCAGTGGACGTCTATCGGCTGACATGATGATGTTCGAATACCGCGTGTAATTAAAAAGGACGGCGACGACAGGGAAAAAAATATCCTTCGACCCACTGTGGTACAAAACAGTAGGACCACAGGTATTTTTCCCCCGTAAACGGCGTTCTAAACAGGGGTCTACGGATAATGAATTTTTACCCGCGGTCCCTTCGCAGTCGCACTGTTTCTCTTGCAAAAAAGATTTCCTTTCCGTTCACTGCATTTCCTTCTCAACTTAATTAGACGGAGACCCTCTATTTTTGGGCGGTTTGCCCTTCGGTACGACATTCAGACGTACTCTATGAGTAAACTACTATTGAAACTCTTACAACTCGAACCTAATCTACCTATTGATTTAGTGTGACGTCCGTGAAAACATTACACTTTGGGGAAAACCGCGTAGGTAGGTAGGGACGTTAGGTTTCCCGGTGATGGGTCCTAATGGGCAGCTGCTGGTGGGGTTGCGGATGAGTGACGCCGCGTGCCCGTGACTCCACCCCAAAGGCAGAGAGACGAACACCCCAGGTTTTTTAGTGAGTAGATACCTCACATATCCTCAGTGTCTCCCCCTGGCGCTGGGGTTACCTGTAGATCCACTGGCGAACAATTGTGGGTCTACGGAAAAAAAAACCGTGGAGCCACTGTGGTACAAAACAGTGGAACCACGGGTAATACGCGGATAATACGATATATCAAATACCTAGGTGTATTGGAACTTATTTTTTGAATACTTTTTAAATAGCACTTTTTATTGAAATTACCTTCATGTAGAATTGCGAGCCTTCGTTTTTATCCATGGAGACGATCACTATTATAGGAGCTATACGAAAAAATAATACTTTCATATACAACCATTGTAACAACAACTCATAATATTACCCCGATTACGCGTTATTTACCTAGTGAAGATCATCAAAGAGCGTAGGTATATATGTACCTAGTGGGGTACTCGCTGAGATACATCGGGTTTGAAATAAATCAATGGAATGTCTTTCGGTTGGAAAAAATTCTAGCTCATTTAAAATACGCTATTTTGTACATAATGACAATGTTCATTATTTTAAATTGCATGTTACATTGAGCGTCATCTTGACATTACTTTAGAAAGTCCATAGACATTGGTCAACTATTTATATATTTTTTTAATGATGGAGTAAGACTGACGAGATTACCGCACTTTAGAAATGCTTTACGTCAAGTTGAATTTTGCCTTGTAGCTACATCTAGCGGTGAGTAGAAAAATTAAGGCGTAATTAACTACAATTAATTCACTCATTAAATAGTTATATTTCGATTCCTGCAAGCGTATGACCTCAGCTATATAATACGAAAAATAGCTTATACAGATACTTTTTACATGATATACATGGCATGTGTATACACTGTTATTCCGCTGTACAGCAAGTCATTTTTAGTATGACGATTTTTTTAAACTGTTAATTGAATCCCTTTAAATACTATATCGTTGGTGTTGATACAAGGAACATAAAGCATTCTTCATATCCTTTCTATTAAAATACGCTACAACTTATTATATCAAGCGTCTTATGAAAAATAACTGCTTATGTGCGCAACTTTTTTTTTTGTATAGCTCGGTCCCTGCAAGTTGTCTAAGGTTGGTGCCATACTATAAAATGATACTACGATTAAGAGCTTTAAAACGACATATGTCTCAACAGTATACATCCATGGTACACTTCCCATACTAAAGTGCCCATTCTCCTTTAAATGTTTTATTCACTGTTCATATAGTACTTAGTAAGGTTCACGTACTTATGTTAAGACCTGTTTCAAATAACATCTTCTGGCTGTATTCACTAGTTAATTATTTTAAATGAATCTGTATAGTGTATACCTACATATTATGTTTAGCCATACAAATTGTCTAAATCTTTTTGCCGACACGTACTTACGACGAACGCTGCACCCTCATGAAAACATGACAGAGTCGTGACCACATGTTATCGTCGCTTTGCCATTGCCTTCGAATTTCGCCAGTACCTATTACAAATTTCCTTTTCTTACTATTGCATCATCACATCAATCTAACGAATAAGCTGATTTACTGTGCACCTGCAATTGTACTGCGTATATCCGTTAAATTCTATATCGGTGTCTACTATACTATTTATGTTTGCTTTAAGGTTCTCATAACTTGCCACCGAGTGTAATTTGCTCGTGGTTACCCTATGTTATAAATATAAGCAAGCTCATTTGCAAGTTAACATATTAAAACTCTCTTGCATCTTTGCATTTAAAAATGAATCTCTTTTGAATTTGAATTTACTTACACCTATTTACCTACTATATACATTAAAATTAATATATAAATAATAATTAATACCAAAACTGTCATCGTCGACGTTGGGGTCAAAACCGCCAGGCTAAAAGTGGGACTGGGCAGGTTATGTACGACGTATGCACCCACAGAGGTGGACTAAACTAGCCACGGAGTGGGAGCCACAATGTAAACGCCGGCATGGTCGGCCTGAGAGGAGATGGCGGGACGGGAGGATTGTCAGTCTAGGGGGAGGCCTTTGCCCAGCAGTGGGACACTTTATAGGCTCGTTAAAAAAAATATATATAAAAATTACACTGACTATGTAGCTCCAGTATTTTAGGTTTCCAGAAGTCTAGCTTTTGCTACTCATATTCGTTCCACTTAAAATCATGATGTCCAAAATGCATACATTGGCTGATGTGACATAACAATGAATAAGCGGTGTAGTATTGTAAACAAAATGGCGGCGTATTATAAACATGTTTAACACGGTTAACGGCCACGGCCCTTGTTGAAAAGTCGTAACCATAACAAATTTCATCAATCATTTTAAACGTTCCGCTATTAACTTGAAATTTTACCATATTTAATACTTCATAACGGCATGAATAAAAGTGAACTGTCTAGGTCAAAAATAGAGTTTTTAAAATATGTATTTTACTTTTTACAGGCAACCTCGTGTACAGTTAAAAGTTATATGCCTATAAGTACATGGGTGTTTAATTATTGGAATCTGCGGCTGACCTGTGAGGCTGGTATTCAATAACTGCCCGATATTTTTAATGTCGCTCACTTATTAATTGTGAAACACATAATATCGGTGATACAAACTGTATAGTAATCAGTATAATGCTTTAGCAAAAATTCACATGTCACGATTGGAATAAAATATAGGCGTGCGGTTCAAAGTTTTATTCTCGCCCTAAATATTCCATTGTGGCTGGGAGTAGAAATGGGACATAAATCCGAGGAGGCAACTCGCACCGATTACTCAGGCGCCGCGCTGCAGGCTTCGCCGCGGCGCGCCGGCCATCGTCGCCCGCGCTGCATACCCCCTCTACCATACAACTTTTATCATTTACAAAAAGTTTACACCCAAGCACTTAGAGCGCATTACGGCGATTGAGATAAATTGCCCGTTTCTGATGAAACAAAAAGTCATCAAAGTTATTTATGAGCTTTAAAAAGACTGAATGCATATGTGTTTTCGTGAATAGATTCTTTCATACGATTTCTTCTTTTGTTAATGATATCTGTGAACGGTTATGATTATGCTTCGGTCGTAAAACATGCTCATGCGCATGCGTTTCGTTAAAAGACGATAATTAATTTTAAGGTGCTTACGCTATCTTCTATGATACAGTTGCTAGTTGCTCGAGGCTCCATTTACAAAATCATTATATGGTTTAACTCAGACATATTAAATTTAACTCAGACGATTAGATTTTAGTCTTATCTCTCTGTCTCTGGTTGAATTAATATATTCCACTGCTGTTGGATAAATAAAAACATGCTAAAATATAGGTCCGTGATATCAAAGATAGATATAACTCCGTAATAGATGGATACAGTCTAAGGAAAAAACGTGCCTCGAAAATCACGAAAATTTGATTCTCGATCAGATGGCGCCACTAGTTTTGGCCTACACTCGTATAGAGGGCGTTGACTGTTTCGTTTGTTATTTATAATTTTAACGCATACCAGTGAAAGAACATGGGTCAAAATCATATAAAAATAATTAATGCAAATAAAAAAATCATTTATCCATATTTAAATACATTTTATCGTATTTTTATAAATATTTATTTTTAGTTTTAAAGTGTGTCGACAGATGGCAGTGAATTTACTGGGGTTACAAAATTTACTATGACAGTACCGCTCTAGTATAAGTTACTCTATGGTGATATAGTCATTTCTTGCTCGATCTAGGTACCACCCTTAACACAGGCTGTTGATAGGGTAGTACCCTATCAACGGCCTGTGCACAACACAACCATCCACTTATTCAGTTCCGAATCTTTGGAGCTCACTCGTAAGCTGTGGATATACATATTTTACCAGTTGCTGCTGAGGAATTACAAGAGCATCTCCTAATATTTTGGCTACTGAACAAAGTCACGCAACCCAATCTTCTAGAGACATGAAGTGTCGCTTGATTCTGATGTGTTGGCTGTGTCATTGTTTGGCAAACTCCATACGAGTTTATTTGTCTCAAGCACAACAATAGTTTTTTAGCTTCATTCACGGACTAAATACTCTATTGTGATGCAATCCTGACGGTAAATCTCTAGAGTTAAATACGGCAATTATTCAGGGAAGGCAAGGTTTCATTGTGCCTGGTGCCGCGGCGCGACCGACCGTTCCATAGAATGCTCACTAAATTTGGATTTTCATGCCTTGTCATCCAACTGGGAGTGTTTTAATATGGTTATTATATTTTATAAGCACGTTTGGACATCGCATACTGTAATGTGCATTCTATTATTTATGTCATCTGGAGCATGAACAAGAACATGTCTTCAACATTAAGCACGATATCGGTTAAAAGTAATTCTTAACAATTGATTCGAGGATTAAATTACATTAATCTTGATTCGTTCCTCGTATTACCAATAAGCTAGCAAGCAACCTGAGCTTTCTGGTTTGAGTTTGCTAATATAAATGAAAAGGCTGAGAATAGATATCGTCTTGGAGATGTTTATCGCATTAATATAATACAGCATTAAGATCACAATGGAGCGGCTCAAGAGAGACCCAATATAAGAAGCTTTGAACCCCACGTGCTTTGTTGTGAAAATAACTTTATGCTCCAAAGGGCGGGAATAGAATAAAGCAAGCACAGCTTTCAAATGCCAATGGTCCTTCTACGAGATAAACTTGTGACGCTCGTATCCTTTGTGCTGATGTAATGATATTCAGCCGCAACGCCGCAAAACAAACTTCTTTAGTTATTAATTGAAATTGGTTTTAGGGGCGCAAGTTCAATTGATACTTTTAATTATTTCATTTGCCATGGTTAACCCTTATATGCAATGCATAGTATTTCGAATTCACAATTATTTTTAGTACAGAACAGATTTTAACCGTAGTAGCTTTGTATTTTAAAAAATCTCTGCGGTTCAATTCCGATTAACAACATTACTTATGTTTCATTACTTATCATTCTCGGACTTTTAAATGTAAACTTAGTGATGTGATGTGAACAATGTAAGTATTTGACTAAGGCAATAAACATGGAACGATTGTAAGCTGGGGAAGCCATGTGACTCAGCTGAAATATGTGGCCACTGACATCACAAAGAAGCAAAAACACGTAAACTGCTGAGCGAAGTACGCAATATGTACCAAAAGGGAACCCGGCACAGCCCCGATACCATCAGCCTTATGCCATCAGACAATCGCTGGACCGCAATTACAAATAAGTTATTTACTGCACGCCCATTGGTAGATATTTTAAGCTTATCGCCATCTTTAATCTATTGATTCACTCGGCTTTATGCATTTGCTTCTAGAGCGTCTTGTTTCATCCAATTGATATCCGTATTTGGACGGGAGTGCGTTCTGTTTTGCATTCGCACCTTTTAAGATTTATACCCCCTTTGATCTGCACTTGGCAATCAAAATTCATTAGGGTAGTCCTCTGAAAAGTCATTCATATTGGTTCATTGATTGATTATTTTAATCGGCTCGTCTACATCGACGGTGCTTCGCTCTCTCTCTTTCTCCCTCTTTAGCCCTTTTCTACCCTTCGGGTGTAGGCCTCCTTTGTTTAACGCCACTCGTCACGGTTCTGTGCGACCCGGAACCAATTCCTCCCCGCAGTCCTTTTGATGTCGTCGGCTCAACGGATCTGGGGTCTACTTTGTGGACGCTCTTCCCCCCATGGTCGCCACTTGAGTAGTCGTTTACTCCACGAATCGGTTTTTCGTGCTGTATTACCAGCCCATTCCCACTTCAAACTGGCTACGCGTTTTACATCATCAGTGACCTTGCTCTGTTGTCTCAGCCACTCATTCGTTTTACGGTCTCTAAATGTGATCCCCACCAGTTTTATCTCTAACGCCCGCTGGACAACGCTCATTTTATGTAGTATGTATAGTGAAAACCCAGGTTTCAGCTCCATAAGTGAGAACAGGCAGGATACATTATTTTTGTTCGGCCTTAAGGTTCATTTTGAAGGCAAACTCAAGATTGGAATAGGCTGCCCAGGATAGTCGTACGCGTCTGTTGATCTCATTGGTTTGGTTATTTTTTCCAGTCACTATCTCTTGTCCCAAATAGGTACACGTATTTATCGACAGTTTCGATGGCGGTATGGTTAACTGTGATATTCGCCTTGACATCTGTGTTGGTCATAACTTTAGTATTTTCTATATTCATTTCCAGGCCACACCGTATGGAAGCATCGCTGAGTTCTTGGATCATGCTTTGAAGTTCAGCGGGGTCGCTTGCCAACAAAACAATATCATCAGCGAACCGCAAATTATTTAAGCGACTACCCCATATATTCAATCCACGATTTTCCCAGTTCAGGCTTTTTAAGATGTCCTCTAGCACCAAAGTAAACAATTTTGGTGAAAGCGTATCACCTTGTCGTACGACCTTCTCAATCCTAACTCACTCAGTCAGCGGGGATAGGTTCACTTTTAAGGTGGCTCTCTGGTACATATTTTCGATTAGAGCAGTATATCGGTGATCTCTGCATGCATTTTGTAGTGATTCTATGACCGACCATGTTTCAACACTGTCAAATGCTTTTTTGTAGTCTATAAATGCTACCCACAAAGGCATGTGATATTCAGTCGTCTTTTCTATGATGATTCTTATCGACAATATAAGATCCGACGTGCTGTTACCACTTATAAATCCGGCTTGCTCCATTGGCTGATATGAGTCAAGTTTATTCGTATGGCGAAGAGTAATGATCTTGCTAAAGAGTTTGTACAGGTGTGAGAGCAAACTGATGGGGCGATAGTTGTTTAAATCTGCTTTATTGCCTTTTTTATGAAGTAAGATGACTGTGGCACAATTCCAAATCTCGGGTGCTCCTCCAAGCATTTGTTGAAAGCCGTTTGCGTGACGGTGCTTGCGTGACATTATCCAACAAATTTTGTAAATGTTTGTGCCATCTTTAATGCATTTAATGTATGTAATTTTTATTATCCGTTCGGTCATATGAGAAAGCGTAACGAGATTCTGACATTTAGGTTTTGGAACAATAAATCTTTGCAAGCGTTTTGTTTATTGGCGGTAGGTGTGGACGTGATCCAAGGCAAAGCGCTAATGGTCAAAAAGCGAAGCGTGGCTGGTATGAAAAGATCGAATTTATTACTTCATAAGTCATGAGGGTTAAGTAATAATCGTCGACAATGGGCAATAAAGACTTTATAGGCAGTAAAGTTCGATCCTCTCGCACGCTGTGGCTCGGAAGTCCACGCATCCTACACTTCAATACTCATGAAATCAAAACTTATTTTGTTTATTCGGTTTTGAATTACAATAGTAAATAGATTGTTGGCAATAAATAAATATTGTCATCTCACAGTGCATATGTGAAATTTATTGTTACAGTTATGGATGTTCAATAGCCGTTGAGAAGGTATGAAGAGAATAAAATTTGTAAAAATGACATTCTAAAAAGTCTATATTAAGAAATTCAAGATGTACAATTCAGTACTGAGATTGTAAAGAAAACATTGGAATATTTTTACTTTATATAATAGGTATAACCGTATTTCCTTTCGCCGTTGTCTTGATTAAAAATATAGCAAAGCTTTCAAAAAGACTTTGATAATAGCTTTACTTTTAAAAGTTATATATTTATATACCAACAAACAAATTAGTATCATAGATCAATAATATTAAAATATATATCCTCTTATTTATGGTAAGTTATGGTTTTTAATTGTACCTACATCTCTTCATAAACGGCGTAATTACCAAGATATCAACTGATTAATTACGAATATGAATCAATAATAATAATATGAAAGTAAATTATATTTCATTAAAAATATAAATTCTTCGCCGTCCTTCTGAAGTAACATGTCGAGAGTAATTTAAAACCAGTTCATAGGCCATTTGGTTAACAAGAAGATTACTTACAGCTATCATCGAATGTTGCTCAAAATTATTAGAAACTTGTAGCGTATCGTCTCAAATTAACGTAAATTATTTACTGTCAAGAAAGTTTCAAAACATGTAGCGATATATCAATATTCAATAAGTTTAAATGATGTAGGGTGTAGGTATATGGCTTCTGCCATGGAAGTTAATTGAAAAGTTTAATCAGGTTAGATTTTATTTAACCTAATTATTTTTCCTTTAATGATGAAATTATGCCCTTGCAAATTGCATTGCAATAAGAATATTAAGTATCTATTATATGTACTTAATTTAATCTCAGTAATTTTAAGGGACAAATGTAGACTAATAAAAAAAGCTTTTGAACTGCGACTAAAAATGTTTATACCTAGGTAGGTAAATAGCTACGTGTAGGTACATATATTGCAATTTATCAAAGATGTTGAATACACTACAAAAAATATGCATTAATTAGCACTCAATGCTCTCCTTGTCATTGATTTAATTCCTCTTTTAAAAATAGCAGGGATTTAGAATCAAAACTTGTGGAAAGACCGATACCATTTTTCCATACTTTTGTACCGTGTAAGATTAAATATCCCCAAATATAAATGACTTAAAATTTACTGGTTATATTTCTAGGTAGAGCGATTAGTTTTGTAGACACTAAACTATCATCAATTGTGTTTGCTGCAAATTGATAAACAGTCAACTCAAACAACGGAACTTAGGGAACACCATGAATCTGAACAATAATGTTAAAGCACACAAGCGAGGGTTGCGTTACAATATCTGTTATTTCCAACACTTAAGGGGCTGTCAACACTTAATGACCTTGAAATCGATGTTACTTAAGCAGTTTTATAGAAAAACGATTTGCTGTAGTAAAGCAATATATATATATATATATATATATGTTAATATTCATTATATTTCAAAGACCGTGGCCGTACTCGATACATGATTGAACGATATCGGCTTGATAGAAAATAATTGCAAAAATTGGTCTTAAAATAACCATTAAACGGTAGTATGTCTTTATTTTTTCGATTTATGGGTCTGCAATTAAAATCACAATTTCAAAACACTTATGCCTAAACCGCTAACGAGTAATATTTCACAAATAATCCACTTTTTTTATTTCAATAGTTTTCTTATTATTCCCTTGCCCAGGCCCAGTAACATGCGACGGTGGCGGTGCTATCTCATTTACTCCGATACAAATAGACAGTGTACGCGTTCAACAGGAGTTTATCTCAGATGAACCAGTATTAAATATGATCTTGTTATACACATAGTTGTTACGAATACCAAGATCGCAAGAATATTGGTTAGTTTTAAGCGAATGTTCGTAAAGTCATGGGAAAACAGGGCATGCAAGACGATCTCGACGGCTAGCTGTCGGCGAATGTTTAAAATAAACACAAGCCGTGGTCTCCTATGATAACACCGGTGTTTTGATAGTCCGTCCGCTGGACGTTACTTCCTCGTAACCGTTCCCTGTGGGCCCTGTGGCGGCCAACATTTGTTATCTAATAAAGGTTAAGAAAAAATATTGTTGCAATAAAAAATAAATTTTGGTTTTTTATTTAGTTACAGTATCTACTAATATAACTAAACTACTAATATATAATTCTGTTATTTAAGTATTATACTTTATTATCCATTTTAAGGGCAATGCTCCGAACGTGTTTCGCTATATTAGCTGGGTACACCACCCAGTAGAGATATGTACTGCAAGACATCAAATTTATTTATTCCTTGATAAAACACATTACATGTCATTTCACAAGTATACCAAAAGTACATCCTTCTTGAAAGTGGGTACAAACATCGTCAAACGTATTAGTATTATTTTGATACTATGTAAAGAACTTGTTAAAAGAGACGTAAATATATGTAGCAGCAAAGATGAAAACGTTATTTGACCGGACCGTCGATACCGTTAAACAGAGTGGATAACATCATAAGCTTTCACCAGCTCAATGTTTGTCATAACAACAAAAATTAGGATCATACAATTTATTTTTACATAAACACACGGTGTTTCATGACCCACTGAAAACCTAAAAACGGTTTGTCCAGAATCGATAGGAGAATCGATCGCGCTATGTTTTTATGGGGGTATTTTTATTTTTTTACATGCCCATTCTACAGGTTTGTAATGCAACAATATCAATAACTAGTTATTTTGTCAATGAGCATTGAGCAACACCCTTAACTGGCCATTGGTAAACCTTATCTCGTTGCAGTAAGGTATGCAAATGGTCTGTTAACAGTGGTTTCGATGGTAACTAGCAATTGTTTGATGTCACTAAAACGACGAAGCATCTTATGTAGAACTACCAGTCGAATAAAATTGTTAAGAAAACTAAACAACTAATTTTTTTTTAATATTTATCGGTTTAAAGAATAAATACTCAAGATGAGTTCAAAATTAAAAAAAATTGTTGGGGTGTCTAAGGTTTTCAGTGGCTCAAGTAACACCGTGTATATGTTGAGCATTGTGCTGCCGCGTAATAGAGCAGTGGATGATTCGGTAAACAGACTCTAGTTGCAAGTATTAGTATTTCAATATGCAACGGAACACGCATAGAAACAGATACTAGTTAGTCAAAACCAAAACCTCATTTAACGGCACACGGCGGCATAGTTAAACATCAGATAAAATCACAAGCTCACACCAACTTAATGTTTGTCATGCCAACATAAAATGACACTTTCCCAGTCGGCTGTTTTGATTGCTGTCGCCGTCTGTTTGACCGGGGACAAGGCGGGCGTTAGAATGTACGCTGTCATAGCCGGTTTAAATCCTTCCAATGATTAGCCGAAATTCAGTCACGATTACACAGTTATTGACAGAGATCGGTCCGGAATTGAATACGGTTCGTTGGATCTATTAATGCGTGCGATATTCATCGTTTTGTGATCTTGCGCTGGCAGATAATGAGACTGACTGATAAAAATTGAGTACAATAGCCAATAGTGCACAATCAAGCAGCTTTCAGATTATTTTTTACTTATTTAGAAACGTATTTTTGTGACGGTCGATTTTGTAGACTTGAAATTAATAGGTTTACTCATTTATACAATACAATACTCTTTATTGCACATCTCACACATATTATTTTTTACATGTTCAAAAATACTTGTAGCTAGTAAGATAACTTTCTCTTAACGTATAAAACGTAAATTTATCTCCAGTACATTTCATAGTATTTATATCAGAAATAGGGTTTACAAGCGATATTTAAATCCATCTGCAGGCCATTTCAGTTATAGGAATCATTCAATATAAAGTTTCGCTGAACATAGTGCGGGCATTAAATTGAATATAAAATTTAACAAGTATAATTAGGTAAGCAACTGCACCACAGACCGAAGCTTAATCCTCGGTAAATTAATTCTTTACGATAGGGATAGTTGGGCTGTTACCGCTATTGTACAAACGTGAATTATAATGCAGCGGATACTCATGCATTTTCATTAGAGACGCCATAATGCAATCAAAATAATAAATAAAGGAAACGAACCTACAAGTTGCGGCTAACACGATAGCTCGATGTAAATCGGGTGAACGATATATTTCGACAAACCTTAGAAACTTTTTAGTCATGTCAAAGTTATATTGAAGCCATTCTCCAAGGCATTCCGTGCAACATAGGCACCAATTATATGTGAAACGCAAGGAAACAAAGTAGGTTTTAGTTATACTTACCAGACGCGAAAAACTGTTGGTATTCTGTTTTATGAACTTACACTTAGCAAACAGCTAGTGAGACGCAAATTTCCTCAGAATTTACTGCATAATTCATTTTGTAAGTGACGTAAATATTCACTTACCTGCTTGTTTGTTGTGAGGAGAAAAGGGGCCGTCGGCGGGCACAGAATCTTTTTTTACATTGAATTTTATGTGTGGGAATTTTAATATGGGACCGAAACGGCACGTTCTGCTCACAGATGGGCCGCAGTTGGTTTAGATACTTTGCGAAACACGTGTCGCTTTTAGTCATAAAGTTTAATAACTTGAAAGAATATTCTTAGAACATCTCAAAAAACATCTTGCTGTCAGCTGCGGATCAGTTAGCTTTTGTTTTACCGAGGCAACAGCTTGTATCTTTCATTAAGTTACTAACAGATGATTGATGAAAGTAACATTACGGTGAAGTATGTTTATCGCAGTAATCGATAGTTTCTCCGCTATCAATTTAACCAGGGGATAGCGTCGGCTCACACACGCTGTTTCACGGCGGGACGGTACAAAAGCGCAGCGTCATCCATCTCATATTTCTCGAGCCTGGACTTCAACGGGATCTACTCGAAAAGTTCAAAATAAACACGAGTTCTACGAAATCTGTCAGCAGCGGTAGCTATTGGCCCCATCAAGAATCATAAAATCCAGTTTGATTTATGATAGCTGTGGAATCGTATTCAGCATCTGTTTTTTTTTTTTCATCAATACCTTTCACATAATGGGGCGCAGAGTTCAGCAATCGCAGTCTTAGTTACGTTTTATTACGCACAGCATTTAATTAATGAATGAATCGTTTTAATTTTCGTTTATAATCGACTAATAAGAAGTAATGTTCAAAGCAGCTGGAATTCCCGCAAGAAATCCGTCGGACGGCGCGCAGCGGGACGCCTCGACAATGGCAACCAAATTAAAAGGAACCGTAAACGTTTGGACTTGAGCCTCGCTAAAATTTATTGCTCCAAGCTTTTTTCTCCTGTTTTGCTTGCTAATGAGATTCGAATGTTGCAGCTGTATTATTTGAGATTGCTGGCGTTGATTAAAAAAATCTGAACAAGTTACCGCTCACAATTCTCTGCCGAATAAGTTTCGCCGGGACCCAAAAGTTTTAGGAATACTTTTTTATTCAATTTCGTTCGACAGCGCAAGCTGATTAGAACCATTTCGACATTTCTGGAGGCCGAGCAAGCTACCCGAAATCCAATAGCTTTCTTTCAATACACATATTGAAATTCGCAAGTGAATTGTAGAGCATCTTATTGCAGGCGATACGATGCGGAGCGGGCCGGAGTCCCGATTTGATATCTGGTGCAGTGCAATAAGGCTGCTATTGATTCGATGCTGGTGAAGCTACGCGGGTGGTCCTAGACAATGTTGTCGAAGCGAAGCGGGAATGCAAATTTCACCAGTGTTTCTGGTCAGGTGTTGTTGAACTCTCGGGCAATTAGCCGGGGGACTTGCAGGATGTAAACCGTTAAAATTGACTATGAAACGACTTTGCGCATAATCAATCATTTTCAATAATGATTATTAGAGCGTGACTATGATTAATTTATTAAAAACATTTTTTAAATGAATGGACACGATATTACAGTTCGTAGCCTTTTTTGTCTAACCGTCTTTACCAAATATCTTACGTTAATATTGTCGCATTGAGGATAATAATGAAGTCGTGATTCGTCGATTTCGTACCTATCCAAATCCAAAGGCACAGGATACCGATCAAAGTGCTCCGAATAAAGCAAAAAATGGAAAGAGCCGGTGATGCAACACGAACTGAGTGCAGCAAACTAGATCCGTGAAATAAAGAGCCGCTTTGAAACCCTGACGAACGGAGCTAAGTAGGGACAAAGGGACAATGGTGAAAGAGCATAAGTACCGGAGCGTGGCGATCCAGTGCCAGTTTCCGGCAACGTGGGAACGCCTTTTTATTGCCATCGATAATTTCTCTGCTTACTGTTAATTCGATACTCGAATCTTCGCCATTATCTGCCATAAAGGGTACTTACATGTATGATTGGGATCTCAGGTAATTATTCGCAAAACTCAGTTTATTGCTTTAGATCATGATTAGCCAATTTACAAAAGCTATAAAGTCCTTTAGAAATTTCAATGAAAAGCTTGTAATAGTGGATTAATTATAAATAAATTATATTATTACGATGCTCATTATAACCCGTGAAATGAAAGACACATTTAACATATCATAATTATTATAAGATTTAACGATTAGTTAAGTACCATAGGCGATTAAATACGAAAAGATTACATAGACTAGCATCTACCCGCAACTGCCTTCGTCAATTTTTATTAATATGGGGATAAAACGACGACTACATTCCTACCTAAATTAACAACTTTAAAGAAAGTATTTCAAGTAATGTCATTGTAAGGGAGTATGGGGAGTTGTTTTTCACACAAATATCAAAACATCCTAAATTATAAATTTAAACATTTACTTATAAGTGCGATAATAAAAGAAACAGTAGGTAATGATAAAAGTTGACTAGACCCCAGAAAACCCGAGCGCGTAAAATCAACTCCGACACCCAGCACACTTTCCTAACAATAGTTCATCAAATGGTATCGTAAACCGACACATCATTTCACGGCCCATCGGCTGTTGGTCTATTTAGCACTTCTATTTCCTTCAGACGTCGACGAACACCCGATCTCCAATTATGCGTTTCATTTTGCCATGGCTTATTAGTTCCCCCCTTACGTATGTAGGTAGTTACAGTAATTACAACTTCAGCTGAGTTAACCTACTCAAGCGGAAATAATATACAAGTGGATTTCTCGTACTCAATTTGAAATTATTCGGGCTCCGCTATTTGTCTTTTTGTGTTCTGTTTTACTAGGAACTCATTTAAAAATCGTTCGCAGTGCTCTTTGATTGTTTTACTCCGTTTGTCCAGCCGAGGGCAAACATTGCTTGATCAAATACATGCCCAGCCGAGTTCAGCGCATGTTTTTCCTTTTTCTACACCATTGGCTGCAGCTATTAGATAAGCGTACCTATCAGACAGAACTAACAAGTAAGGGAGAGTCTCGCCAAGTAAGTACCTAAGCGCATTTCAGTCAGGGAACCAATGATTTATTGGTTAAAGTTGCGCCATTTCTCATCACACCATTCGTTACTCCAATAAAAAGAACGACTCCCGATTATTTATCGGAATACCTAAGTATGAAACGATTTTTATTACCTACGGTGTCTATTTTAAGCTGCACTCTCAAATGGCTGTTACCTACAACTACCTATAAATAAATAATAACTTTTGATTGATGATATCCTTCCAAAAGCAATTTCACTTTTTGAGAGCATTTAAATGTTTTTTCTTTATTATTATGACAACTGCTAGATGAAGCTTTATTGGGTGCGCTTCAGGGGATTTTTTTCCAGTTGTCATGTTTTATTACTATCTTTCACTTTAATAATTAATTAATAAGTATCAAAGACAGACAACTAAACATATCTAGTATTATTAACATATGCAGGTATCTATTAATAACAATCATAGATAAAATCGTTGTTGATTATTATTAACAAGCGATCATATCAGAAACAAGGTATTGTAATTGATATTGGTCACGCTCTCCTGCACTTTGTTCGAAAAAAATCAGCCTCAAGTTAAAAATTACACTAGGTATAATGTTCTGATACCTATAACCTCGTGTAACCATCCAGCATCCTTCTTCATACAAATCATGCCGCTCCATACATATATGCAGAGGGAGTCACAACGGCAGGTCTCTAATTTCTCTATACCTACCCGATTGTGCTGTAGATACATTCGGGTATAGAGACTTCTGACGTTGTGACTGTTGGTAATGGTATGGTAGAGGTACCTATCCGTGGTACATGCTTACCACCTAAATAGGGAAAGTGCACCAACGGATGGCCACAGTGGCCTGACTTGTAGTCTAGTGAAGGCCCATAATTTGACTCATGGATGTAGTGCAGATGCATCAATTATTACATTAATTTAAATTAGGCAATGGACAAATGGAGTTTTTAAGTGAACGACTTTGATAATTTTAAGAAATGATGTTGGGAACAAAATAACTTAATGCAAAGTTCTTTCATGGCAGTTGTGGTTTTCTTTTCTACCTATAATACGACCGGTATCGTTGTGCGCGGAACAACCTGTTGGAATTCCATTATACCTACTTACAACATAATGAACTGGCTAGGAAAACAAAATTTGTTCAGCAGATAGAAAAACGCAATATACCTAATAAACACAATAAATACCTTTTGAAAATGTTGTCATAAACAGTCTTATTAGCTGTTCCTTCCACAGAGACCCAGTTAGAACTTTCTGACTTGGCACATCAATTTGTGGGCTGAACGCAATTAACTCGTCAACAAACCAAAATTACGAGATCGCGGCACGTAATCACGATACTTTATGTCACTTCATAACTTCACTGTAACGGAGTTACAAACTTATAACACATCACAAAAGTGTCAATTGGCGCACTTAACAAGACAGTCGGGCAGGCTCAGCTCAGCTGAAAAAAGCTCTTACAAGTCTTAGTTTAACACAAGTTTGTTATTGGTCGCATAACGACGCGACGCGACGGGGCAAACCGGTTATCGTTTACGAGCGCTCGGAGCGAGTGGCGGGGCGCGAGGCGGCGTGAGGTCGCCGTGGCCGCGCGGGGCTCTCTGGCTACAGACGAGAAGCCGTGGCGGGCGAGGGGGCCGCCGAGAGACGAAAATGGCTTCACAAGTTAATTTTTTTCTCTTTCCTCCTTTAATATTCCGCATATGCCGAGCGCGGCGGCCGGTGCACGCGCATGCGTCCTACCCCCGACGTAGGGGTTGTAGTGTAACGCGATGCACTTTACATAACTTATTGGGCTAAATCGAAGCCACTGTTTAATAAATACCCTGCTTTGTGCGAAGCTTCCTCGGTGCGGTGCTCGAGTTAATGCTGCTTTTGCAGCATTAACTCGCGGCAAGCCTGTAAGCTTCCTGAAACTCCTATTAATCAAATGTACAAAACATTGTAATGAACTTATGAAGCAATATAGACTACTTACTCATAAACAATCCATGTGGGGTTACAAAATGCCTTATGACAATATGTTTGCATAAAATTACATTTGTGCAATAGATAAATTATTAAACAAGACATAAAAAAGCTATTTATTATGAATAATGCACATATAAATATAGACTTAGAAGATATGTTTGTCAACGCATAAAATAATAGCAAATTAGGTACCTACCTCCCATAAAATTTTACAAATATGTACCTACCAGATTTTAAAATAAAACGTTACGTAATTTTATTGACAGTGAATGAAAAGTAGATTGTGTCACAAGGGTGCAAAATCCATTGAATCCTGAACGAAGCAAAGGATTCTAAAATAGAATCACTAGCGTAGTGGGATTCAAGTGTTAACGCCCAAGGTGGAAATAATTTTGCTAACATACATACTGCTTTTCACAAAGTGTGTGCCCCCAAGTAAGTTTAGTGCCCCTTTGATCACTCCTAGCAGGGAATAAAAATCCCCTTTTCGAATAGGTGATGTGAAAATTTTAATTTCTCAGCTAGAACGCATTTAAAAATTCGGAATGGATATTGTTCTGAGTGGTACTTGGAATACATATGTCCATAGTTAGGTTTATAAAACTAATGGATAATAGAAACTTAACCACCCACATGCCAGAAAAAAGACACATACCTCTCTACAAGGAACTCAAACAATTATTAAAAACTATATCATTTCCAAATGTCGCTGCCTTTCATCAAATAATCGTAAAATTTTTACTGTCGACTTTAATTTGGGAAGGACTTTCTAATTAGCAGCTTTGGAGCTTCGGTATGGAAAGACGGATGGTGCTCGGTTTATGGTCCGAAGTAAACTTGAAGGTGTGAATTGTCATCATTAAACTTGGTATTAATGGAATATTCCGAAAAATAGAGTGGCTTTTAATTTCATTAACTTGGCATATCAGTGTCAACTAGTTTTAGGTAAAAATATTATATAAATAAATCGAAGAAAGTATTATTTGACGTAAATATATTTTTGCCTTTGCGTTTACCGGGTAAAACAATAAAGTGTCATTAGATTATCTAATGTAAATGTCATTTTTCCTACATTCCGTTGATCGTGTGCGTTTATCGCATAAAATAACCGCTCGCTTAATTAAAATTATAATTTTTATTAATTTTCTTGCAAATGTTTGGTTACAAAACCAGAATAAGTGTAAACATGTAAAAAGTCAAATAATTTTCGTCCGTCACTTTTATACCCTCTCTAGCTCTCTTATGTAATTAACTGGAGTGATGTAAATTAAAGCATTTTCCTTTTTTATTTCTTTCTTTCTATAATTAGATTTAACCAAAGCATAAGGGAAAACTAGTTTTAAATAGGGAAAACGAGTTTTTATCGTCACATAATAAATAGGTGTCGTACTTTCTTTGAGTTTTAGGTTAATAGAAGGTTTTTAAATAGAGCCATCGATTATCGGCCCACTTAGATCTTACTATAAAATATATTTTTTTCCTAAATAATGTATTTATTATTCTTTCTTGCACAAGAGTATACAAGTCTAGTACAAGAAAATGTTTTCTTACATACCTACAATTAAGTTACCTACATACAAACCCTTACGTAGCCTTTATCACCTAGAAATAAGGTATATCTAAACATATCAAAATATTAATGTAGATACAGCGAGCTGCAAAATTGCATAGACACATTATGAATGGAAGTCGTTCATAAAGTGGACATGCCAGTACCATGTTCTATTGCAGCTGTGGGTACTTTTCGGAGATTTAAATAACTTGTGTGTTTGCGTAACAAGCACTTATAATACTAATATTTAACTAAATTTGTGAATCTCAGCATTGTGTTTAATTCAATTCAATTCAATTCAATTATTTATTTCGAATCGTTTAAAAATGAGAGCGTAAACTTCAATTGTATGTAGGCAGCTTTTTGGCGGCAGGTTCGTGAGACTGAAATTTTTACACGCAGATAACGTATGAGGCAAGCTTGTAAGTTGTAAGCTGAACATTAAAAATGTGTATCAGAGAAAACTTGTGTTTTAATCCGTGACTATAATTATACACAAACAATTAAGCTTAATGAAACAATGAACGAGATTTTGGATATAATAAGCTATGCAAACTATGCACGCAGCTGCATACAAATTGCCTGGTAAAGCTTCGGGTAAAATGATAAAAGTTTCCTTTGTGAGATATCTTATAAATATTGTTACATTTCATTCGTTATTAGTAAATTATTACCTATAAACTTATTATTTATACGTTTCAAAGCTAATTTTATTCCAATCGTAACCAATCATTTTAGAAATCTAAAAATATGTGTGCATAAACAGTAGATTGTTATCCAAGGGATTCTACTCGTATTTCTGACGAGTTATCTGGCGGTCGAACGGAGTGAGAGCGCAATAGTTCGAGTCAGAAATGGATGCTTTCACTCTAGGGAAATAAAACTCCCTACGGTTGAAACGCAAAAAAAAACATGATTAAGGCGTACTTCAAGACCAGTGATTAGTCTTAAATGTGTTACGAAAATTCACCATATAAATTTTATTGTGCCTTTTGTGCTAAATTCATTGAAAAATGCGACCTGTAGAGTGTAGATGATAACAGCCGGACAGACATACGAAATCATTTATGTATATCCAAGCTGAAACACATACGTTTAGGTCACTCTTCGCACTCGCTCGGTGAATTATTTTAAGAAAATCGCCTCTTTAGATCTCTCGTCACTACCAGGGCAGTTATAAAAATGTTGCCAATTTCCAAAAGCTTTCAATTCTTGAATAATAAATTATTTTTACGAAAGCGAACAATCTAAATAATTTATTACATGGCCTCCCATTAGCATTAGCGAGTAGATTTATAAAATGTTTTGACGTTTTATTTCGTTGCTATCAAATTAAAGACAATTTGAAAAAGAAGATGCCTATTTAAAATCGTATCTACGGTGATGACTTTAGTAGGTAGATCTTAGTAGTTCTTAAGTTAAAAGATTTTCTTTCCTGTACATGGTATTTAGATTTAGATTGGTACTACTCGTAAACCTACTGAGAGTATATTCTACGTAGTCTTTTCACATAGTCAACTTTCATTATATAATTAATACAGCATGTACTGTATTCGTGTGCCTGAGAATGTGAGAACTCGTACATAAATTCAGTCAGCAAAATTATTAGCTTATGTGTATGCAAGGGTGCTAAACTAATCGTTTTGCTGACTGTACCTACGTAACATCAACATTACAATGAAAATAGGTACATATCATAGTATTTTCACTTCATACTAACTATGTTATAGTAATGAAATAGAAAAAATATAAAAGAAATCTAAACCTACATACTTAATTAAAAACATTACCAATAAGTAAGTACTATTACCTACATCAATTATTGATTATTTATTTTATCATGCTAAAATAACATTAGTATACGTGTAGGTAACACGCCCTGATCAGATTTTTCATTATATTTATGTTGGTGTCTACCAATTAAATTAAATTAAATTAAATTAAATTAAATTGCCATTTATTTCAGGCCTAATACACCCAGACCAGAATTAAAAACTATCATAAATGTTTTGTGTTTTATCATAATACCATACAAAAGATTATGCCAGGTAATTTTGTGATGTATCAGGTACCTGGTTAAATTGCCAGCCTTTGCTTGAAGATAGAAGAAGAGCTCTACATGTGATTGGCAGCCAAAAAAAGGATAAAACAAGTTCGATGTCGAAAAGATCAGCTCTCCACAAAGGCGGGCCACAATTTCAAATTCATAGCACCGACGATTAAAAGTCAAAACAAGTAAAAATGGCTAACAGTCTCGATAAAGGACGAAAGTATGCAAAGTGCTCAGTAGAGACGACGGACGGCTGACGGCACACGTGGGAACTGTATGCAAATTGTGCCGGGTTTTGGTCGTGTATCCGACCAAATGAAGAAGGTAACATATATGTACGGGCTCTAAACATGCGTCATACGTTTTATGATCCGCAGTGTTGCTTGGCGAATACGTTACGTACCTAGGCCAAAAACCAATCCCAAATGGAATGAACTTCGTACGTTCGCGAAGCAAGTGCTTAATGTATGTTACGGTATGGATGTCTTAAAAAGTTTCCAACATTACACAATCTGATAATCATTAATTGGTCTTAAATTTAAAAACTAAATTGTAATTGTACAGCAGCACTCATTTCAATAACTAATAGTTATCACAAATTGATTCCACATTACATTAAGCAACTATGTAACTATAAAATATGGAAGTCGTATTAATGTATTATTGAAGTATTAAAGCATAAATAGTATTGGTGCATTTGCCGCGGTGCCGTGATGGCCGGCTCGCGTGTCGCGTCCCGATAACGAACCCGAAGCGCAGCGCCGCTATTCCAATCTAAACCATTTATTCATAATCATAAAATTTAAAACCCTATTACTATTTAAATGTTGTCTCTTTCTCAAAAACAGAAACGTCAAAATAACGGATAAGGACAAACGAATTTCAACGGCATTTCAGGTTTGGTAGATAAGAAGAGTAAAGGGTAGAGAGTAAAGAGAGTCCATTTGTCGGATGGACCAGTGTAACGCAACGTCTACCATAGAAATACACAATTAAAAGCCACACTTTTACTGGTTTAAAGATTCATTTCATTGACGGCATATATAGCCAAGGTGACAATTTAAACACAATCTAGTAACATAGATAGAAAATGAGCAATTTATCACAATAATGTAGATATTAAAATAAGATATGGAAATAATACAAAAATACAGGACTTGAAAGTTTCAAAATTTAAGTAATTTTTTAACTTCCAAAAAGGAAAAGGGTACCATTCGATTCCTTACATTTTATCCAAAGAAAGATTGTAAGTATAACAAGTATATAAACGCAATATTTCACCGACAATAACGCAATTTTCTTGTTTTATCCATACATTCAAAATGGGCTCTCAGTCACGTTCACTTATCGTTTTGTTAGGAGCGTTTCGCGAGTGAAGTACGACTGTCAGACTTTGACTATCATTTCTGACTTTTGTATTGCTTTAATGCAATGGGTCCCATATTTCCCACACCCCACACCCACATTTGATCCTAAAAATAAACCTGATCGATTGATACCATTAATGACAATTTGTCATCTAACCTATTCATGCACTTTAGGTTAGACGAGCGCTCGATGGGCAATTGGAATGTGATTGGAATATACGGGGCCAGTACGAACCTACCAACTGTACTGAGTATGTAGCTGAGAAAACGAAAGTTTGCAACTAAAGCTACTTAAATATTCTAGGAAGTTTAATAATGTGAGTGAACGTACAAAGTGCGATTTAGCCATTGCCTATTTACCTATTACTTTTAGAAGAAAAATGCAATGTCAGTTTTGGTATATCAATTATTTATGTTTGTTTCAGTTATGGTTTTTGAAGCTTTTAAATATATTCAGGTAAGTAAATCAAAATATATAATTAATTAGGTATTACATATGCATACTAGGAAAAGCTTTTATAGTAAGTACGTACCTACCTCTAAATTCTTACTTACATATATGTATTACCAAGTGTACCCATGTATGTTTGTGAATTAGATAAGACACATTTAGGGCTAAACGAGCAAAGTATAAATTGTTTTATAAATATAAAAAAGTTAAGAAAAATAAAAACCATAATATCAAAGAACGCAGTTTTGATTCTGAAGCTACGAATAATTAAAATAAAACATCTAAGAGCTAAACGGAGGGTTCTGTTCTTTTTTGCTTTGCTTCGAAATAGGTAAACACTACGAAACTCTAAAAACACGATAAGGTTTTTAAGGAATATTCGTCAGCTGTTATTTTGGGATAGAAATATTTAACAAAAAGTTGCACCGTTGCGCTTAACAAGCACCAGTCTCCATAAAGGTCCCGCCCGATGACTGCGCTCCTTGTTGATATTCACCGACACCCCGCCATCACAGATTACATAAGCTAGCAGATACGCTACGAGTACTTTAACAAAACTTACCGATCAGCAGTCGCCACGCCGAACCCAATTACTACGCTGCTTGTTGACGTGATACCTCACCATCACAGATTATATGCAATAAGCTTAAAAAATATATAAATAAATATACTTTCTTTGTTGAGTCATTATCACAGCGGTCTCAATGGCTTTAAGCGCCATACACCTTACGCTTGACTATTTTGTGCCAATTCCTGCTATATTTAACATTTTACAATAAAAAAAGCAACGACAAACGCAATTCTATGTGAGGTAACTATTAAACCTGCTCTGAAAATTTTACGTTAATCAGTTGAAAAATGGGACTTGTGTACAACAGCCGGACCTACAAAAGCATTATTCCCCAAGCTGAAACGGAGACCTTCGCTTTCGCTCGGCCAATAAATACACATACTCGTAAAACTCTATTTGAAGGATTATAATTTTCCAATTCGAAAGCGGATTTTTTTTTGTTTAAAAAGATTCTGCAATAGATTGTGATAGTATTATGTACCGTCAAACGAGCCCACTGTGCCAACAACTTTCTTTAAAAAAACACGATTTTATAAAAACAAACCGTTATTTAATATTGTCTTCGGTTACCGCGATAGTTACTCATGAAATAAAACTATGAAAACGGATATATCGCGTATATTGAATTTATAATACATCCCGACGTTTCGAACCCTTTACAGCGTTCGTGGTCAACGGGTGACTGAGGAAAAACTACAAAGTGCAAAAAATACCCACATACTAAAATAATGAACAATCATAGACTACAAACTTTAAGGCTGGTTGTACATGCAAAATCGGTTCATAAGGCTAGTTATACACTACAATTATTTTCAAGTAAAGATATATTTATACGCGATAAATAAAAAAAACTACGCCGGCTCCAACCCTACACCACGGACCCGAGAAGATTTAATTCCCTCCTAAATTGTAGGAGGGTATCCCAATATGGGACCGGCAACAAACTCGGCGAGACACATCTTTTCAAAACATATTATACTCAGAATGTCCAGCATCATCCAACACTAAGGTCTCACAGTCTATGTCTCGCTTGCTCCTTTATCAGATGGACTACAGGATCCCAAGCTGGTGGTTTTTTTTTTATCGCGTATAAATATATATCTTTACTTGAAAATAATTGTAGTGTATAACTAGCCTTATGAACCGATTTTGCATGTACAACCAGCCTTAAAGTTTGTAGTCTATGATTGTTCATTATTTTAGTATGTGGGTATTTTTGCACTTTGTAATTTTTCCTCAGTCACCCGTTGACCACGAACGCTGTAAAGGGTTCGAAACGTCGGGATGTATTATAAATTCAATATACGCGATATAATCCGTTTTCATAGTTTTATTTCAAACCGTTATTTGTTATTTGATGAATTTTTTGTTAAAACCACAATAAAAATGCTCTACGCTTCATGTTTTATAACAGAAACTGTAATCAATCGTCTGTCTGTTATCAATGCGTTCTCAATATTTTTTTACATGCATCCATTTTTCAACAACATTTTGTTCCGCAAAAATACATCCTAATACATTTGAAGACTCGCCGAAAGTTCCCAAGTTAAAGAAATGCGTGTTATAATTGTTAAAATGCATTTTTGTGCGTGTTTTAAAATGCATTTTTAGGCAAAGGCACCTTTGAATGTTAAGTTGGCTAGTTTGACGGTAATCTATGCCGCCACACCACGCCACTCGGTTGGTGCGACGTTGGCTGAATTGCTTTATTACCGCCATCCACACCTAAATATTAAAGTGCCAGGTCTGTGACTCGTCTCGGTTTGTTTATGGAAATGCTACACTTTTGCTGTTACATTTTATGAATGGGGAAAAGAGAAAGTAAATGTTTATATTGGACAAGCAATAAACAATTACTTCATTACGTCGGTAACACAAACGCAAAAATGAATAACACTAACAATATTAAGAAATCTCGACTGATTGTGTAAAAAAGTATTATTATCGATTGTACTTTATTACTACTGGGGCAAGTAAGTGCAGAAATGTATGGAGAAGTATGCACTTTCTTTCTCAGGTGATTGTTCCTATGGTCAAAAAAGCTGATTTGGCCCGGTAGCCACGAGATCGTACCATGCAAACCCCCTAAAGGGGGGGAGAGTCGGCTCCCCAGGTCCAATCTGTGCTAAATTTCTGTCTGCTCTTAGCAACTAGGGCAAGCTACTCGTATATAGCATTTTCAAATAATGTTAGGGACGAGGAATTCATTTTTGAAATAATCATTCTACCTTTTTTATATAAAAAACCGGTCAAGTGCGCGTCGGACTCGCGCACCGAGGGTTCCGTACTTTTTAGTATTTGTTGTTATAGCGGCAACAGAAATAAATCATCTGTGAAAATTTCAACTGTCTAGCTATCACGGTTCATGAGATACAGCCTGGTGACAGACAGACAGACGCACAAACGGACAGACGGACAGTAAACCCTATGGACCCTATGGTCCCGTTTTGACCGGAACCCTAAAAACAATTGTTTTCGCACAAATAAAGAAAATAACATGTAATTTGTGTTACATGTTTGGCCTTTACAAACACAGTGTGGTGATTTTTCACTTTATAAAACATTGGAAAATTTTGCCCATTTATTTTAAAATGCATCACATTAAATGAAAATAGGCATTCATAATTTTTTTTTTGTCAAAAAAAAATTGTAGCGCGTTGCGGTGACGATTTCCATTGAAATTGAATTATGGCCAAAGATCGAAACTGTTTAAAAAAACAAATTACGTTCTCATTTTAAAACTACGTGATGGATTCTAATGAAACTTTGCATATATAATGACGAGGTATATCTATGCCTGTAATTAGTTTATATAGCTCCAGCTTATAAAAGAAACGAAATAGACTTAAATTCGCTGTCATCAAATCACCTCGCTGATACCAAATCATTGTGTATTGTCATATCATATGGCTTACGTTAAGAAACGTAACCCATGGGTAGTTACTAGTTAATATTATTAACTACCTACTCGAAAAGTTGTAATATGGACTACTACAAGTATGTAGATTAAAATTAAAATTTACTTGCAACAATTTGTTATAAAGGGTCCGTGATTTCATACTACCTACCTACCTATACGAAACAGAAAAACAAAATTTGTATAAGCAGACAACAACAACATGGCACTTACCTATGTCACTATTTTTTTCGGTACCTAGGTAATATATGTAATAATACTAACAGCTAAAAAACGATTAAATCACTGTGTCAATAAAAGTCTTGGCCGATATTATATATTTTAGCTGTTATATAATAATCGTAAAAAGCTTATGATGTAATAATGCCAACAGCTACACAATTTCTTAAAAACAAATTGGTTCCAAGTTTTCGTCAACCCCTTTAACAAACAAGCCCTACCGATTGGTACCAGCCGATTTCGTTTAGGGCCCGAGAGCGGACCAAATCACTTTCCACAGAGATCACTTACCAATTAGATGGGGCATTAGTCCTTTTTAAGGCAACGCACGGTCATCACGTATTTGTACTTCCTTTTTAGGTAGCAACCATAACTGACGGACTGATCAGCGTCAACTACTCGTATAAATCTCTCTCTCTGGTCGGTCCCTCATGTCTAAGGATCGTGGGTTCAGTATCAAGGTTGCATCTGGAGCGGATGATCTGCCTTCACCGGTTTCTGTCCAAGGCGTCTTTGACGACCGTGTAGAAAGCAGAGGATGACGAGTCTTTAACTTGATCGGTCCATCTTATTGGTGAACAACCGCGCGATCTGCCTTCGGTGCTTCCAATCACAATCAGTTTTTCCAAACTTTCGTCGCCTCTGCGCACTGTGTGTCCGAAATATGAGAGTATGCGTTGTTGGCATATGGGGGATAGACGAGTTTTAACTGGTTTTCGCTCTGTTCACAGTGAGACCTACGTTGTCACTGTCTAGTTCGATCTATAAATAGTTGAGCTAATAATAATATAAGGTGCGCTTTCTGGCTTGGGCTGGTGGAGTGAAAACAGTTCACCCCATATTAGATCGACTATATATGTCTATGAAATTTAATTTCCCATGCAGTAAAATTGTTTAAAACGTTTCAGCGGTGACAGACAGTTTGGTACAATACAACTGACTTTATTTAGTACCTATGACTGCATATTGTACTTCAACGTCTTCAACTGCATATATGTTTGGAACTTGTAATAACAGTCATATAAATAAATAAATTCATAGATAAATTGGGTAGTGCAGCTTCCTAATATTTTGCGAGTAATATATTAAGCTTACGTGTATTGATTGTTAGTAATCGTGACCTTTGAATTTAAAACAGCGCTTTTTAAATGGCTACTGACAAAATCATTCTACTCTATTAATGAATTTATTGCGCATAATAATGTTTAAAATTAATATTAGTCAAATTTGTATTATAAATATTTATTACCTGGACATTACATATGAACTTAGTTATTTTATTATCAATTGCTGGGACTGTATTGTAATTTGTATTGAATTGTAAAGTTAACTTATTGTGCATCCTATTCTAGTTTAATTTAAGTTAATGTAGTTAGTAATTAATTAAGTTAATTTAAGGTAGTCTTATGTAATACAAATTTAATGTATTATAAGGACCTATTTGCATGCATATATTTGCATTATATTTGCAAAAACAGCTAAAAAGGCTAGACCAATGTAACTTTTATAATATCTATGTAAAACCCTTTTTACCTATATGTGCAAATAAATGATTATGATTATGATTATTATGATTAATGTCAACTTTAGCCAGTCCGCGACCACGACACCACGCGACACCACGAGCGAGACCACGGGGACAACGCCGTCCTCTAAACGTCGGAGCTAGGTAAATTTAAAACTTATTTTACGCGATTAAGTCCCGTCGTTGTGAATAATAATCTTAACCTTTATAATGCGGAGTCTTTGAGAGGTAGTACACGGACACGGAGGTCTCTTAACTCAACTTCGTCAAGTTTTGATAGACAAGAAAATGTAAACAAGGCATAAAGAAGCCACTAAGCAAAATTGCAAATAAACGGAAATGTCGTGCTATAATAAGTTCAGTGTTCCACTTGTGGTTTTAATAAACAAGCGGGAAATGGAAAAAGTTTTCGTTTTACACTTGGGTTGTATTGTCATAGATATGATGACTAAATTATGTCGACCCACTTAGTATATTCTGTTTTTTTATTCCGTAGACTAAAATGACATTTCATGTGGTACTAAGAAATGTCATGTCTTACACATGAAACGTCATTTTAGTCTACGGAATAAAAAAAACAGACCTTTAGGTAGCTATCATAAACATAGTATAGTAGTTATAGACATGAAACCGAGCGACCAGGGGTAAGAGAAAGACATATTCATGTATGGCAGCATAATCCTTTTTCTCTTTCACTCTTATAAATTTCGGTATTTCGCCATCGCCTCCTACCTATGCTGCCATAACCCGACCATGAAAAAAAAACCCGGTCGGTGATAAGGACAAAGCATGGCACCATTTTCTCTTTCCTCTTATAGGAATCGTAATAAGACTCTTTCTCTATCAAAGAGTGTCAGGCCCTTGTTAGCTATACTAATATAGAATTTGGACAGTTGTTGGTTTAATCGCACTTAAACTATCGTGAGACATATTTCAAAATATTTATCAGTACGGTTTTTACTCACTATTATTTTTATGTGCACGACGTACAACCGCCGCGGACACTCGTGCCTGAGGAAGGATTCCCAAAGAATCCGAAACATCAAACGCCAAAAGCGACTAAAAATAATTGTGAATAAAAACCGTACTGATAAATAGTTGTTGGTTTAACTCAAAAAACAGAAGTTATAGAAGTTTTTTGCTACCTATAATGGTTTTAATAGTCTACATATAGTGCGACATAAAATAGTAGAAATTAAATGGAACTAAAAAAAAATCCATACTTAATTTGTTGCCATGTATATATGCTATATATGCTTAACATTTTACGTCAAAAATGTGACAGTTTCATAGAAAGTGGCGCCCTCATTTTTTTTCTATTTCTTGTCGGACTATAAAATATGTAAGAACATTTACATACAAATTTATTAAATACGAGCAAAGATAAATATAACTCCGTAATAGATGTATACAGTCTAAGGAAAAAACGTGCCTCGAAAATCAAGAAAATTCTCGTTCAGAGGGCACTACTAGTTTTGGCCTACTGTCGTAAAGATGGCGTTGACGGTTTCGTTTGTTATTTAACAATTTTACACGCATATCAGTGAAAGAACATGGGTCAAAATCATAAAAATAATTAATGCAAATAAAAGAAATCATTTATCTATATTTAAATACATTTTATCGTATTTTTATAAATCTTCATTTTTAGTTTTAAAGTGTGTCGACAGATGGCAGTGAATTTACTGGGGTTACAAAATTTACTATGACAGTACCGCTCTAGTATAAGTTACTCTATGATACGAGGATACACCTTAATAACCCTTGAATCAAATCAGTTTCTAAGGCGCAAGTTAATGAGTAATTAATAATGACTTAGTCTTGAAAATACCAATGTTTTCATGAAATTCAATCACTTAAAACACCGGCACATACTCGTAATACCTACCTATTATACGTGCTTGTTTGTATAAGTACAGGTCGTCGGCCTAAAAAAACTCGACGCCTCGAAAGGCCGGCCACCGCCGTGCTCACATTAGGCAGTATTTTTCCGAGCTACCCATTTCGATTTGTTGGATTCAGAAGTTGAATAGCGATGATTGCCAGTTTGCGTGCGCCGCTGATAGTTTTGTGCTCCACGGTAAAATCCACAGACATATCTAATACTTCATTTATTAACCACGTAACTTAACATATCCACAGTTTTTAAAGAAACTTAGTCATTTTCGGCATAAAACTCAAATTGGAAAGTAACTTCATAGAGGAATGCGAGGTTGTAAAAGTAATCAATCAAAATCTACTTCACCGGAGGAATGAACGATCACTAAACATAAATATTAAATAATACGCCGATGCGAAGCTCACAATATTAATACTTTTCGTGACTGGAAACACTGTTTTCTTTGTTTGCTTATTATTCTTGAACGATATACGCTCTGTTTCGAAATAAGATGGTCACGATGTAACTAGTGAAGAGTAGCATTCCATTCACTGCCCAAAATGCAATCAGCAACTACTACCTACTCAAGTTTATGAATAATTACAAAATTCTCTACATACTTATACGCCTGTTAATTTATCTTGAGTAAATAGAAAAGTAGGTAATTTGAATTAAAAATTAAGTTTTCACTTAGCCTTTGGGTTAGATAACCTATATACCTATACTAGCGACCCGCCCCGGCTTCGCACGGGTGCAATGCTGATGTATTATACGTATAAATCTTTCTCTTGAATCACTATCTATTTAAAAAAAAACCGCATCAAAATCCGTTCCGTAGTTTTAATGATCTAAGCATACAGCCAGCAGACAGAGCGACTTTGTTTTATACTATGTAGTGATAACCTATATTCGTCAACGAATAGTTAAGTAAGGGTCTCCCGGTTCGTCCGCTCCGGATAATTAAATACATGTTTTTGGTCTTAAATTTAAAACGTAACTCTACATACCTCTACATTGTTTATCAAATACTAGCTGTTGCCCACGACTTTGTCCGCGTAGATTTATTTTATTACGAAGTTTCAAGTTCCTAACTTAATATAGGTACCTAAACCTTGATCCCCTTACAAATTTTCATCCCCTTTTGAGGGGGTCCTCAGGGGATGAGTTTCCAAAAACGCGGAAATCACTTTTCTTCTATTTTAATATAATACCTTTTTAAGAAGCTTCAAGTTTCTAACTTAAAATAAAACTTGATCCCCATACAAACTTTCATCTCCTTTTTAACCCCCTTAGGGGATGAATTTCTAAAACCGCTAAAATACCTTTTTACGAAGTTTCAAGTTTCTATATAGCTTAAAATAAAATTTGAGCGCCATAAAAACGTTTAACCCCTTTTTAACCCCCTAAGGGGTTAAATTTTTCAAAATCGCTTCCTAACTCTTGTACACTTTATAAATGCAACCTAGTGTGCAA
Source organism: Cydia strobilella (assembly GCF_947568885.1). Classification (NCBI taxonomy): domain Eukaryota; kingdom Metazoa; phylum Arthropoda; class Insecta; order Lepidoptera; family Tortricidae; genus Cydia; species Cydia strobilella. The sequence goes on from NC_086052.1 coordinate 10,351,424, forward strand.
TTTTCAACTTTCTGGCTTTTGTAGTTTCTGCATTGGTGAATCAGTCAGTCAGGACACACGCATTTATATATATTATGTACTTATGGGGTCCCTTTGTTTGACATAATTATTGAAAGTCATAAATGTCATAATGTAATTGTCATATTATCAATAGTCATAATTCTGAAACCGTTAACTTTTCAGGATTTTCGTAAGGTTATCCTATAGATAGGTTAGGTTAGGTTTGTTTCATAGTAATCCTGAAAAGTTACACGTCTCTGAGAAAATAGTACATTGTGCAACATGGGGCGGAAGTATAAAGACAAAAAACTGTTAATAATAACACAAGAAACTTTATAACTCCCTAGGGAAAACGTTTTTTCTCTAGTTCCCGCTAAGCCTGCGTGCAATTCCACGTTTACTGAGCGAGTGTGATAAAAACCAAATTATGACTAACGAAAATGTGGACAAACAATACATTAATTACTCAAAACTATATGAAAAAAACGAAGTTTGCAGACTAATCTTTAATCTAAAAGAGGTCGGTGACGTATAATCTGTTAAACGACGTTTTGGTAGGAATGCGCAAATACAATAAAAACACTCAAGTGCTTAGGGAAATTTAATTAAAGTCGGCCAAGACGATATCTCCCTTGTGCCGAAAAATATTTTTTGTGTTCGATACCGTCACTAATTGTGCAAAAAGTTCGTTCCGGTCTATCGATTACGAATTTGCAAAAACGCTGTTTTTGTAGTACACTGAATCAAAGTTTAATTTTATTATGACAGTTGAATGACGTGCAATGTTTGACACTAACGAATGAGCTGACAACGAATCATTGACGGTTTGAGCGCTGAATGACGCGTGCTATCAGCCCTCGTTTGTATCGCTACCTAATTACCTGTAGACATAGAAACCTGATGATGTTTCTGGTTAGTTATTTGTGAAAATGAGAACAATGCAAGCGATATCTGTCAGTTATCATTTTCACAAAAAATCCAATTGTCTTTGATAGCTAAATACTTGTAGTTACGTATAGTTACATATTCTATCAATTGTTTGCATTCTAACATCGCCGATTTTTACAAAAGAAGTAATTACAGTCACCATGTCACGCCAGGTATTTTCAATTGTATTTTTAGAGCAAAAACTCAGCATCATTAGTTGGGGTGTCTTCCAATGCTTTCCAAACACGGACATGATCACCGCTTAGACATACCATTATTGGAACACACGCCGATTACATGTAATCGTTACTGATTTTGAGGTATCGATCGTTATGTTGGTTTTACAAAAAACTCTACTATTTCTATATTGCACAAAGAATATGTGGCATGAACACGATCAGATAAGTGCGTCACAGTTGGCTACGGGTCCGACTTCCTTGCCAAATGTGTCACGACTGATAGCGCCGGATTTACTACCCGACTCCGCGATAACACTTAGTTCTAGCGATTGAGAAGCATTACACAATATTTTTTCGGAGCAACCATTGCAAGAAACATCGTCACATACGTGATCAGATAATCTTCACATTTGGCGACGGCTTTGCAAAATATATCGCGATTTGCAGCAGCGAATTTAGGTAAGACAAGTGACTTTCAAAACAGGAGACCTGTCGTGCGGTCGAACACCGCCCCATACCTATCTACCAAAAAGTTTCTTGAAACGAGCCCCGATGCAAATTAGTTCGTCTAGTTCCACACAACAATTTTGTTTATTCTAATAAATTTTACACATGAAGATAAAATGCCCCAGTAATGGGAACTGTGATAGTAATGTTTAATCTAGTTTATTTTGATAGTATAATAAAATTGCATGAGACTTATTATTGTAAAAAAAATGTACTTTGCAAAAACGTTCTCCAAATCATATTGTCCTCTCCTATAGCACTGCTGCATTCATGGGCTCGAAACAAAATTGTCAGTACGTTGGTAGAGCCGTGTTGCTTTCCCTAATAATAGCCCTTTTGACATCTGTTATATTCCTACCAGTCAAATAAAAATTAAAAAATCGTATTTTTTTTTCTTTCAGTACAATCGGTATTTCTTGTATTTGGATTTAGTTATTGGAGAATATTACCATATAAAATTAAACTACATTAGCATTAGCATTAAATGTTAGTGATTTTTAAACTTAAACATTATTTTTGTACAAACGCGAGAACCTCAAAAAGTGGTCTGACTAGACGAAAACATATGCATCGGCGCTCTTATACCATTACGTATTGAAGTTCATCCACATGACAACAAAGTACAAATAATTGTAGTACCACTTACTCTATATAAGTAATAATAATATCCATCGCAATGCAAAAATCGGGTATTGTTCAAATCAAAATTCAACGATATACGCGGCTAAGTAAAAATGAAATTGGTGGGCTCTAGACGTAATCATACATTATGTGACAGTTATATCATGCCCATATATGATGCTAATACTTGGGTTCAGAAAGTTTTGAACTTGGGACTGTTCCTAGGAAAATGATCTGGTAGATCCGAAATGGTCATTACACTAGCCTTCCTAGTTTTTCCTCCACTGCAGAATTTCATATTTTTACCGATGAAAGCGTAACTTTTCTAGATTACGGTTTTAACATTTCAGCGTGATTATTTGGATGTTATCCTTTTGCGTTGTCGACTGGGAGTGTTATTCCAAAAGCTTAAAAAGCTCTCATACTCAAGACTTCGTCACGCTTGAGATAATCATGGAATCACGCGCGAAAATGCTAGTCACGCTAAGCAATCAGGTGAGGTCAGGGGATAAGCTGTACCAATAAATATTTTCGAGGTCTCGTTAGATTGGTTTGTCGGGGAACTCTACACGCCCGTGCTTGCGTAACTGATGGACTACGACGGCCAGCCCTCACCGTCAGAGCTGGCATCGCAACATTTTCCTCACAAGTGGCCCGCACGGCCGAGCGACCTCAAAAGCCGGCCTTAAGGGTCATGATTTCTCTTTGCTTACTATTTATATGTAGTTATGTGACGCAGATAAATGCTTTGTACAAATCTAGGATTCTTATAGTAGTAACAGGACCTTTACTTTGGATATATGCAGAAATCGTTATCCGTATAATATATTAGAGCCTTGCTTTTTAAGATTGTACCTAAATAAGTACGAGATCTGTGGAGTTAAAACGAATCCCCACCGGTGTGTCGATAGTGTGCGTCGTTATACCGTTTTCTCAGGCCCCGAATCCTCGAAGCTTAGGTACATGTGAATTAAGAGGAGTAAAATAAAAAAATGCTCATTACTTAAAAATCTATATCATTTGCAAATCTAGAACGCACATATAATATGTAACCTACCTAACTTTGTTGAATATAACATCATAATATAACCTTAAAAAAACCGGCCAAGTGCGAGTCGGACTCGCGCACCGAAGGTTCCGTACATTACATAATTTTAACAATGTATTTTTTATGTGAAACGTGAGTGAAAGGTAAATTGCGGTTTACGATTTATGACGTATTAAAAAAACTAGTTACTAGATCTCGTTCAAACTAATTTTCCGTGGAAGTTTGCATGGTAATGTATATCATATATTTTTTCAGTTTAATCATTCTCTTATTTTAGAAGTTACAGGGGGGGGGGGCACACATTTTACCACTTTGGAAGTGTCTCTTGCGCAAACTATTCAGTTTAGAAAAAAAATGCTATTAGAAACCTCAATATAATTTTTGAAGACCTATCCCCTATATAGATACCCCACACGTGTGGGTTTGATGAATAATTTTTTTTTGAGTTTCAGTTCCAAGTATGGGGAACCCCCAAAATTTGTTGTTTTTTTTTCTATTTTTGTGTGAAAATCTTAATGCGATTCACAGAATACATCTACTTACCAAGTTTCAACAGTATAGTTCTTATAGTTTCAGAAAAAAGTGGCTGTGACATACGGAAGGACAGACAGACAGACAGACAGACAGACAGACATGACGAATCTATAAGGGTTCCGTTTTTCGCCATTTGGCTACGGAACCCTAAAAATCAGAAGAACCCACGCGGTGGTCTTTTTAATTAAGCGCGACATTTGTATGTACATTATAGAGTGAGTTGACAAATGTCACTGTGAATATTTTTAATCATGTGTAACGTTTAAGAAAAGTAAACGGCCTTACAGTAGCGAGAGCGAGCCTTAAACGATCCTCTACTCCTACAAGTCGGGCCGCTGCTAAATTCACGCATCACCTCATTATTTTACGTCGACTTCCTTCACTTCCATCCAAATAAATGCTATTAAAATTGCAAGAGTAATATTTTTAAAACGTTGAGTGTAAACGTTTCGTTGAGCCACGGCGCGAGCAATTAGAACTTGCACGTGTGTTTCGAGTAATGAAATGCGTTTACTTTGAAAGCAGTTTTTAATCTCGGCAGTTTTAGATTTGTAAACACTTTCCGTGCACTTTTATACAAAATGGGCTGCCTTTTACTCTAGTTTCATCGCCATGGGTGAAGAATCGAGCATTTTTATACGCTTACCTAGTCTAGGAGATTACTTTGGTTCTTAATACGTTTGAAACGTAAATTTAGTTAAAATATCTTAGATCTAAAGTTAAGATTAATCTAGTTGCAATCGGATGAGCTGCTCAGAGTTCCCGGTCCGAATATCGTTCGAGTCACCGATTTTTCAAAAATGGACGCACCCTCTTCTTTTGAGGATGACGACAAGTTCTCGTACTAACGCTGATACAATCATTACCTTATTTTTGTTTTAGGACATACTTACTATTGCGGTGCAATTCACTTCAATGGTACGTTCGAGTTGCTAATATTATTAAAAAAACAAGGGTTTATCTTCTGTCTGATCTCACGATAACTATACTCATAAATTTATCTCAAATCTATAGATAAGATATTCTATTCGCAATCGACTGAGCTTCGGTACCTCAGTAGACCGGTAAGTTGGGCTTCTAGAGTTGCCGATTCAGTGGAAAACGTAAGAGAGCCACGAAAACTAAATTAAAAATTAAACTAACTTTAAATTAAATTAAAATTATATTAAATAAATTATATTAGGTCATATTTTTAAATTTATTTTAAATGTATTTTCAAATGCCTAACTTATTACATTTTGTACATTAAATGTTATTCTGTATAGGTACTTTAGTTCTTAGCTCTTAAATGTATTGCAATACCCTCACAGGGTTGTGTTGAGACATGTAATGATTTATGCATAAGATCTTTTGTACACACACTAAGCAAGGAATAAATGAAATGAAATGAAATGAAAACTAGATTAGCAGGTCAAGCGCCATAAATTCAAATGGATATGTAAGTACCTAAAAATCAGGCATTGATTCCGAATGCTAAAAATTCAAAGCATATTGGCATAGACATTAGACGCATTACGAGTAGTTACCTTATATACACGACGCAGTGGGATATTAAGTGAATTCCATTGTTTTATGTATTTACGTGTTGTAATCCACAAGGAAATTTAAAAGCATCCGCAATGACTAACAATTAGGTAACTAATCTACTTAGTAAACTCTTAAAAGATCTTGATTGGGTTGAGCAGAAAACTTGCAAATACACAAGTTTCTTACTTGTAAAAACTGTGCGATGTTCATAACTTTTACAAAGTTTTGATTTCTTGGTTTTGTTACTCCCGAGACAACGTGGTAATGAGTAAAACTTGTATAACCTACGGAATTATATATTTTTTAAATAATCTTGACCTTTGCGACTTTTGCAACTTCTATTAATAGGTACCTACGAGTACCTATGTTTTAAATAAGAAGCAAAATAGTAGCAAATAAATTAATAGGTCGTAACATAGGAGTACAATTTCTTTGTTATTTAAATTTCAACATAGCTGAAGGGCAATTTCGCTATAGGTTGCTATCATTTTTCAATCTATTTGTAAGTCATCATTGACCGCTATCTAAACAAAAATAGTAATTATAAATCTAGAACAAAGGTGATGCACATTTGGTTGACTCAACAAACAGCACAGTTTACAGCATAACCTACAATTCATAAGTTCATAATCATAAAATTTGTCACTGAGGGATCCGTTTAAAAATCTGTTAAGGTTTTTGATTCTGATTGGTGCGCGCGAAATGCACTGCGAGTCATGGCATTACGCATGTCGGTTGCGCATATTAGTGCGCGCGAGATGCAATGCGTGTCGTGTCAAGGTGTCATAATAATATCAAAACATCAACAAATTGTAAAATCTGAATACTGCTCCTGCTCGGTGTTCCAATGTAGGTACCTAATGAATTTACGCACGCTACGCACATTTACACGAGCGTATGTGCTACGCTCGCTACGTCGTCGTAGCATTGACTAGTCAGCAAGCAAACACCTCACCCTTCGAATATTTTGGCGAGGTTTTTAAAGTATGCGTCAACCCAAAGGATAACATTTCGCTTTACATAAATCAATAAAGTAGACGTCAGTTAAGGAGACGAATTCTTTGCGGTTGAAAGAGGAATCTTTTTTACCAAATTTTGCTGAGTTCCGGAAACAATGTTTGCCAAAACATTAAACTATATAGGTAGCAATAAATTACAAATGCCTTTATTAGATAAAATCGGGCATAGTTAGCTCCGCGGCTGTAAACCCTATCGACTTATTAGGTAAATATTTTCACTAGGTGTAACATATTTTTATAAGGAACGAATGATTCTTTTTATAAGTTTTTCAAAGGTGAGTCGCATATGTATAGCCTATTTTATGTTTGTATGTCACTTAATCTAATGTAGTTCATGTTTTAATAGTATTTTGGCGATAGTTTAAATAATCCCACTAAATTTGAGATGTCGGCTAATTTCGACTTTTTGGTAGTTGAAATTATTACCCCTCCATATTTTATATGTAATCGGACAAACACTTGTGATGTACACGATTCGAGGTTATTCTCAATGTACTTCGTTTAGAAATACCGACCCTGTAAAGGACTATATTTTTATTTTATTACGCGTCAAAATTTACATTAAATTATACTGTGCTGTTAGTAATATAAGTTTATTTATCGCAGAGACATTAGACCTGTAGAGACATTATTGACTGATTTTTAATAGACACGAGTCACATCACTATTTTCTATAGAGACCGTTAAAATTACCCCGCTAAAACGTAGTAAGTCTTTTTTTGTGCAAAAATTCAGCTAGCCACATATATAAACGGGCTCAATTTAGATTCCTTACCCCATGAATAACCACATGAGCTCAAATTAGCATTGCAAGTTCACTGTAACGAAACTTATTATCAACAGTTGTAATTGGCTCAAGACGGGATAATTGCAACTATTTTTGCCTTTTTATATAAAAAACTCATTTTAAAGTATACAGACTCAACATTTTTGGATGTAAGTCTGAAAAAATAAATCCTAGATATCTAATCTACAGTATGACGTCAAACAATTCTCAGTAAAAGTACTGTAGATAGTAGTTTTCGGTAGTCAAAATTGTACTTATATATGATAAAAATCCATATAATTTTCTAATCTGTTCGCACAATTACACGAGAATCGGTTGATGCACCTTGTAGGAAAGAATAGCCAGACAGCTGGACAGTACGAAAGCATTTTTGTTAAAACGTTCCTGCTCGCGCTCTCTTAACAAAAGGTTACTTGTTTGTGCAACAAATTACCATTCCGTTAATTGACTGAAGGAGTTAATAGTAGGTATTTTAGATTAAACTTCATAAAAAATGCAGTGCAAGTAGTCTTCAAATAAATTATCACCTCTGCTGTTCAAAAATAGATTAAAAAGTATAAAAACTGAACATATCTTGAAGCGTCCGCTTGGAACAAAAAAGTAAGGTGGCGCTTCCGTTTACCGACAAAAGGAAATTCAATAAGTGCGAAATTCCCCTGATTTACGACCACTATTTCCTTGTTAAAACTTTGCTGAACCCTCGAGGTGTTTTCGCGAGACTTTTATTGTGAAGGCGATTCAGTTAGCTCTTGAGGTAACGACACAACAATGCATTTTATGCTGTCGTGGCATCGTGAAGGATCGGTTTGAGAACTGGGTTAAACAAGAATAGGGTTTTGTAAAAGTCTTGTTTGCGATTAGCGTTTACTATAATTAAGAAAAAAAAATAGATCCCTACCCAAAAAAGGTGTAGGCTCAAACGATAATGGTCCTATTTACGGGAGGACTGGATAAGTGGATATGCAAAAATAAATAAAGAATTGGAGACAATCTAACTACATATGGCTATACTTGTGTGGGTTTTTCCCATCACGGAACAATGGTGTTCCGGACCTTTCGGAGGCGTGCGCGGAGCCGAAGCCAACACGTAGATGCCGTTTTGACACTTTAATGAAATGTAAGGGGTACACCGAGCGGATGCTGCCCTTGCTCGTGTCATGGGACGCACGCAGAGGCAGTACCCGCCAGGGTATAAGGGCTATTGAGAGTTGATGGGATCTAAAATGAACTAGGTTATCGGGTGAAAGCGAAGGACTAAGTACTGAGCTATGGGATAAAAAACCGGACGCCTGCCTAATAAAACGGTATGCTATTTTATTTCCGGCAGTACTTGTGTAGGTATTATTAGAAAAACAGTAAAGTTGATATACTGAACTAGATACAGGAAAATAGGCTGGGGTACAGTATGTATGATTCTATGCTATTTATCAATTTTCCATTTGTTTTAGAACGAGACTTGTCCGTAAATAAAATATAATAAGAAAACATCATAAGACAGATTCACCTAAACAAGAAGATACATTTTTGATCTACTTATGTATACATATATAAGTTCTACATATTTAAGTGATTTTATACATGTGTATTTAGAAAGTAAAAACACTGTTTTTTTAGCCTTACTCGTTCTCTCCCATCGACCTGGTGTTTGGTAGGTATTTACCCACCATTTCGGGTATATAGAATGCACCTGAGAACAGTGATATGATAATGAAATATCTGAATGTAAGGACCTAGTTTTGCGCAATTATTTACTGGTTATTTTACTGAATACTTAGAAATAAAGCGAAGGTGGAAGAAGTCGCGACTCCGGGATACCTGCCCGCTGCTCTACCAACGGAGCTACCGAGACACCCGTTGGCAGCTTGTTGCAAGATATGCTGTCAACGGGTAAGTCTCGGTCTCGGCACTAATTAATATAACTAAATAATTCCACGCTGCGTGGCGTGAGTATTGTTAAACAAAAACCAGCCAAGTGCGAGTCGGACTCGCGCACAAAGGGTTCCGTACCATTACGCAAATAACGGCAAAAAATTACGTTTGTTGTATGGGAGTAATTAAATATTTATTTTATTGTTTTTAGTATTTGTTGTAATAGCGGCAACAGAAATACATCATCTGTAAAAAATTCAACTGTCTAGCTATCACGGTTCATGAGATATAGCGTGGTGACAGACGGACAGACAAACATACAGACAGCGGAGTCTTAGTAATAGGGTCCCGTTCTTACCCTTTGGGTACGAAACCCTAAAAATGCTAAGTAACTCAACTCAAATCAACCCATTTTCACACAAAGATATAACAAGTACCGGTACCTACCTACCTATAAAAAATGATGTAGCCATTTGGCACCAAAAGGAAAGATTGTAAAGCAAGCACATATTTAAATTTGCAACCCAACAAAATGTATCCGGATACGCTAAAGACAAATTATAGCGCTTTCACAAACATTGTAAAAAGTGTACGCAGCCGGAAACTTCACTGAGACCAAATAATGGCGGATAAGAACGTATGTGACGTAATTTATGTGTAAAATTTTCTCGTAAAAACTTTTGTACGGCCGCGTGTTCTCCGTAACATCGCCTTTTCTGGGATCCTTGGTAGTGAGACTAGAATAGTTAAACGATAAGCCGATAGACGATACGACACAATTAATTTATTTACTAACTTTATTGTACCTTTCCTCTAATAAATTTATAAGAACCCCTTGTAATTAAAAATTACACAATAATATTATTGTGATCGAATTTTAAAAACACTATTGTTTTGCCTCTTAGTATCTATACATGTGTACATGTGTATTTACAAAAGCCGCTCCCTCTAAATGATTTTAATAGAATCTTTATTGCACATTCTTTAAGCCGGCTTAATAACTTAATACGGTGTTATTTCTGTTTACATAAAATAGTTTCTCTGAGGTAGACATAGACAACTGGCTTCGCCGTAAGTATCTTGGGATTTTCTCTTTTATTTTCTTTTTCTTTACTAAATAAATAGGTAAATGCAATACGAATATTTTATTGATCAGGGCTAAACAATGCCTATCATACAATTTTGGAAAACTTAAATAAGAAGCAAATGTTGTTATTTTATTTGGTTTTAATTTATTTTCCAAAATGAACTCTACAAGTTTACTATTAACAAAACAAATATGAAATAATAACGATAATCCTTACCTTTATACATAATTATGTAGAATCCATTTATAAACACATTGTGTTTCTATTTAAAAACCTCTAAGCCGACGGAACCCACAATTTGTTACCGAAGTATACTTATCAGACTGTTTTGAGTGGAGGCTTTGTCGTTCTGTCCCCGGTGTCATTTCAGGCCTGGATTTTAAAACGATCGATTTTATTTCTGTTTTGTTTACCCGCCATTTTGCTCCATACCCTCTGGGGAAATTGCTGACTTTGGAAGTTCCACTCCCAGCGTCTTAATAAGAGGTGCTGGAAAGGGATACACAGAAGTTTCTTAATCTAAATGTTAAATGTTATCGTAACGATCTTCGTAAGTCAGGTGCTTCACCGTACTTTAATTTAACTCTATAACGATTTTATTACAACGTTGCAATAAAAAAAACGTAGGCACTGAAATGTCTCATCGACCTCATCGTAGATTTTTCCTGAGCAAAATATATACACTTTTAGTTAAAACTTAATTATACACGGAAAAGCGACTAACCTATTTGTTTTACACATAATAATAAAGTCGCAGCATCCTACATAAACTAACAAAGGATTCCCATTCGTATTACAGCATTCGGCGGAGAAATATACTATCGGATTCTTAGAACCAATATTGTTCAGTTGGATATACTGAGCAAATAATTCGACGGCATACACTTGTACAGTCGTATGCACCATGTGTACTTGTACCTTCTTGTAGTGACACTCTTGGCACGGTCTAGTTTCTCGTGGCAAGTGCAGGCTTGTCGACTTAGATTGAAAGGACTTGGAGACAAAAGGTCATGCCAATGTAGCTTGGGGCGCGTGGAGAAGGATTCCAGGCAGTGTACAGAGAACTCTAGCCTATATCTTCGAAGCGGATATTAAAATACTCGTATTCAGATTGACACTTCGATATTTGCAGTTTTTACAGCAGTTCACTGATTATGTGTATTTTTATTAATTCAAATAATATCAAATAAAATACCTTCAATTTCTCGTAACAACTTAAGGCTTATAGATAAACCTTACAACTAAAGAACATGCAAAGTATTAAGCCTTAAATAACGTAAAACATCGCAGGTAGAAAGTTAAGGACATGTATCAATTTCAATATATCTATATAAATATTTAAGGCATATTCAAAACACAAATAGCTAAAAATCTACGTCAAAATGTGTGAGGTTTCCCGACAACATTTATTTAGGTTCTTTTATACTACGTCGGTGGCAAACAAGCATACGGCCTGCCTGTTGGTAAGCGGTCACCATAGCCTATGGACGCCTGCAACTTCAGAGGTGTTACATGCGCGTTGCCGACCCTAACACCCCGCACCCTCGTTGAGCTCTGACAACCTTACTCGCCGGCAGTAACTGAACACTATGAGTAGGTATTTTCGTTCTTCTTTGTGTATTGTTCGTGTCCGTATCCGTTTAGTAAGGATTATAGATTGTAGATGAACTAAAATAATGGGATTAAATAAGCGCAATTATTTTCAAGCATTCTTAAGCTCCAGCTTATTGAACGTGGAAACATCTTAATGAGGCGAAGGATTAAAAAATATTATTAAAGCATAGCCGGGACTCTTAAAAGCAAATTATAAGTGAAAACAAGGGAACGTGCATGAGCGAGAAAGTCTGACCCTACGTAAATAAAGCTCGTCTCAAATAAAATAAACGCCACCCTTTGGCATTAAAGTTGTAGTAAAAGAGAAAATAAGTCAGTATATCGCAAAGTTGGGTTTGTGAGGGATTTCTGTACATTGTTTATCTCTGAGTCTCGAGGGACAGTTGAAAGGAAAAGAGGAAAATCTCGGCAGAAACCGTCCACGTAGTACCTGTGGAACAGGGACACGTCCCAATTACACGTATCTGATAACTTTAACAGGTAAATGATCATTATTAGCCCGTATTTGCTGTCTTTCTGCTGTGCTTTTTGCTGTTTGTGAATCGTACAAGTGGTCGGGAAGTGACATCTGTTTTGTAAGAGATACTTAATAAATAGGAGTAATAAATTGTGGCTACTCATTTAAGTAGTATAGTATTGCGAGGAATAGAAAAAGAATATTATAGTAAGATTCAGTTTCAAACTCCTTGGGAAAAAGTTTAATTAGTCTTCTATTATGTTGTAACACAAGTAAATAAATATACGAATTGAGTATTTGGAAAAGGGGGTATTTTATTTTATTTGTGGACAATGTGTTATTTAATTTACCTTAAAGAATATTATTGTACATTTCGTAACTTTGTCTGTCTTTTTAGAGTTTTACATTCATCTAAGTACTCCAAGGTTAGCTGAAAGAGATCCCTTATAGGGATAAGTTCGCCATTGTACCTTAATTTCTGTAAATTGTATGTTAACCTACGTTGTGTACAAAAGAGTGATTACTAGGTAGCTACTACTACTAGTATTTCTAACTGGCATAACGGAAAGTGACGTTATTCGTACGGATCCCTTGTTCGACATAATTTGTTCGATTATCAGATTATCATTAGTCATAATTCTGAAACCGTTCAAACTCTCGTGAAACGTTCGTGAAGTGAAACTTTTCAGAATTTTCGTATTGTAATCCTATAGATAGGTTAGGTTATGTTAGGTTTCTGTTATGGCAATCCTGAAAAAATACGCGTTTCTAAGAAAAACCAAATTATTACTAACGAAAATGCGGACAAACAATACATTATGACTTAAAACTTTATGGGAAACAATAGAGACCCTTATTCGTAGGTACTTACATAAACTGCAACAATGTATATTTTAAAAGCCAGCATTTAAGTGCACTAAATTATGATTAAGTACTCAAATGTTCTAAAACAGTTCTCCTCTGTTATTGCTCCATGGTTAACAACTGTATATTAATTAGGTTTTTTCCCGTTCCTTTATCCTTCTCATCAGCCATTATGTCATAATAAAATTGACAACACGAAAGACATGATTACATGCGTAGCTTTATTCCGCTTTAGGATTACTGTTAACAAAGGATTGATTTTACATGTATATACAACGCCGCAAATTAATTTGGGTTCTGTACTTCGGGACTCCCCGTAGACTCCTAATATTACTAGGGGAGACCCAGACAGACTTGCCACTCGTATAAATTACTCGCTCAATAAAACATAATTTATTTAACAGCGTTCGGATAGTGTACTAAAAAACAATAACTGACGCCAACCACTGTCATGAATTCAGAATCAGCGAACATCTATTTTTGTTCGCAGCGCTATAAATTTTATGCGATCCGGAATACAGTTTCATGAGAATGTTCGAATTGGAAAAGTAATAGAACTCAACTGAGTAGTCGTCGACAAGTGTAACACGAGGCGCTTTACTGCGAAACTTCCGCCGCCCCTCGCCATTCATGCTGTAAAAACTGTGGCTCTAGAATTATTAGCCAGACGTGGATGATTCGGTTATTGGTTCATAGGGCATTTGAATCTATAAACTGGAATCGAGGGATTATTGAAGCTAAAAATATTAGTACCTATTTTGAAATATCTGCACATGTTAGGTACACAATGTTAATTTTTTTCCAGAAAGTTGTGATGTAACAAGAAGTGTTCAAATGTTTGTATGTATAATAAGTATGTAACTTTATTTTAATCCATTCCAAATTCAGATCAGATTCATAACCTCTTATTCCAATCAGAATACGCCACCCGGTTTGTTTTTAGTATTTGGTTTATTTGTATTTAAACTAGCTGTTACCGCAGTTCCACCGTGTGAGATTCAATTTGTGTTCTTTCCCCTCCCTCGCCCAAATGTCCTATGTCCTCACGGCTTAACTTGAAAGATCATTTTATTAACTGTCAGTAACAAAACCTGTAGAAGCTAATGCAAAAACAAAGATACCCGTAATCTTTAATCCACCGTCCAGGAATCCTCATAAAGCGGATTTCAATAAAAAATGGCTGACGATGATTGATGAGCCGCGATTCCCCGAGTCACCGGGGCGCCGTTTCGTTTACCGGATAAATTCAATGATAAAAAAACATTTTAGGGACACAAGGGTAGCCATGCAATTTCATGTCGATAATTTGTTTCATAAAGTATTTACTCACACTGATTCTGCGCCTTAGAGGCTCGGGTGAATCGGAGTCAATGCCAGATTTCACGTGCATTTTTCAGCAGTCCGTTAATGCTGTAACGTCCTCGGGGATTGTAACCAGTTCTAGAGAAAACGGAGAAATATTTCGCAGACAAACTAGGTACTTACATAGCCATCCTTTGTTTACTTTTAATGTTAGTTGAAAATGTATTAATGTATTTTTTGGCAAGTTAGTTTTCAAGTGTGAATTATTGCTCCTCAATATTAAAATCCGTGTTTATTGTGATCTGTTTACGTTTATTATATATTGAAGTTATTACAATGTGACGAAAAAGCCAATATGTAACTCGATGACTCAGAAATCATCTATTCAATCGTATAACGTCTTGAAGATATCTAAACTAAAATAGTAAATTTTACAGAAAATATTGTACATATAAACGGCAGAATGACGACATACATTCAAATAAAAAGACGTATAAAACAATGAACAAAGTTTCAGATAAAATCCAAAAAACAGGAAACTACGAGTATAAGGGCAAAATGTGACAAATGTGAAAAGGAGTAATGCAAACGAATCCCTTTGGGACAGAGATTCCCGATAAAAAGCCGCTTTTGTCCTTCCGCCGGTATGATTAATGCAGTTTTCGCGTGTCGCCGACGCGGGGCCGCACGTTTGTTTCTAAGTGACACCCCCGATGTGCGCAATCTGACGTGTGCGGAGAACTTTCTACCGTTGTAGCGCGGATTTTAAGCTAAAAGCATGTTTTCGGTTAAAAGCCTTTAGGTAAGTACTTTTTTATTGTAAAGTTCTAAATTACTGATCAGGCTTACTGTCACTGTCGAAATCATGTGGGTATGTTAAAAAGCGGTTTCAGGTGAAACAAAAGGTTACGTTTGGATATAAAGAAACCTATCAGAGAAGACGAAAAAATACCAATTTTTTTTATCAAACTGAAATGCAAGTAGTTTGAACAAAGTATTCGGGTAGCGTATAGATACCTACTAATTTTTAGATTAATTAGAAGCTGATGACTAAAACAAATATATACATACTCGTACATACCTACATTTGTCAAACCGCGTTTTCACTAGTTAAAATAAAACTAGTTTTCACTTAAGACAAAACTAGTTTTAACTGGGATTTTTTAGTCAAAACTAGTTATCGCAAAGTGCCTTGGTGAAAACTGGTTTTGACTAATTGTTCATTTAATTAATTTAGTAAAAACTAGTTTTGACTAGACGATACATATAACACAAAAAAAAGCTTTTTTTTCTAAGTTTAAAACATTACCTATAAAACATATTAAATCGCATTTTGTGCCGTCAACTTCTAAATTCTATAACAATTCATTTTCTTTTCAAGCTGTTCGTTTAAGGAATTCTCTACCTCTAGACTTAAGAGGAAAGGGGACGGCCGCTTCTCCATACAAACGTAGTCCCCATTTTCCTCTCTGGATACTGACATTATGGAAAATATTGTTTTTATAATTTGATGCATATTAACCATAGCCATGCCTAGACGTTTGAATTTTTTAGATTTTTTTGATTATTGTAAAAATTTGGAGTGAAAAACAGATTTCATACAAATTTTCAAATGCTTCTAACTCTTTAAATAATTAATAATTCGAAAAAAAAGTCGTAGGTGTATAGCCATGGTTGTTATACAACAAATTGTGTTAAAATATTTCCAATAATGTTAATATCTACTATATCCAGTGAGGAAAATGAGGACTACGTTTGTATGAAAAGGCGATATCGCACGGGTCCCCCACTTTCGTCTTAAGGTGTGCTCAAACTCCTACTTACTCGTATTTTAAGAGAGTCCTTAAGCTTCACTTTTTATACGCTCCGTGATACTTTTATAGTTTCCTTTTGTCCTTTTCCCTAATAGCTGGCATTGTTACGTGTAATTTAGTATCCCACCAAAAACATTTCATGTAAAATGTTGCCAAGACGAAACCGTAAGGCTCGCACTGTCAAAAAGTTATCAGATCTTTTGTAGAGCCAAGCTTCTAACTCTACAGGCTCTAACTTCACAAACTCTACACCTTAGTCAAAATATGTACCTTGGCCGTTTCGCTACGGTGACAAATGTATTCATTATTAAATATTTTTTATTTACGGGTAGGGGCCGTTAGCTTCACCCCCACCCTCCGGTACTTTTAGTATCTTGTTTAATACACCATTCCCTACAACTATGCCAAAATTTGCTTATACACGATTTTTTTCCCTTGTATTTCCTTCGATAGGTGGCCTATTAGACGCTACGGTAGAACACGACTGATGCACTCGTACACAGATTGCTTGAATTGAATCACAACTTTTGGGTCTGTCCTGGCAAAAAAAGGCATAATAAAAATGTCGGTACAGCAAACATCATAAACAATTGTACACCTGAAAAAGAATCCTCAATATACGCTTATCTGTTATATATGCAAGCACCCGTAAAATTAGAGGTATGCTGTCGGGCAACGTTTATATCGAGTGAATGGTGCGCGCGATTACGGCAAGGGTTGGCCCCAGCGTAAGCCGAGGCTAACAATTGCCGCTTTTGAACTCATTAAGAGCGGATTAGCGTTGACTTTGACCGATGGCACCCATTTGAGGACGCGACGATCAGCGCGGGGGCAATCAATTTGCCGGATTATGGGTTTCTTTAACTGCTTATAATTGCTAATGGCGGCTCTGTAGCGAAATATTCGACTGTTATAACTATTCATAGATTTATTGCCGTGTTACATATATTTTGTAATACCTAAGTGTATGAGTATCTGTTTTAAAATTTAAATACATGTTTAACTCAGTTGTCAAACATGCAATGGGCAGAAGCCGTTTAGGCAATTTACATTTGTCCAAAGTGATAGGTAGATTTCATAACTTACAATCATCATCATTAATTTAAGAGCCTAGCTCTTGTCGGTGGAGCAATTTCCATGTATCTCTTTCCTGAGCCTTTCGTTTGACCGCCTGATACGTCACGACGTTTATCTTTTCCTTTAGTTGGTCCATGTATGTTCTTCTTGGTCTCCCTCTCTTCCGCCTTCCTTAACTTACAATAACAAGTTTTATTTGTTTACCTAAACGTAAACGATTCTATAGTTTTTTATTTATTGCTTTAGCAATTAATACAAGTTATTTAAGTTGCTTGTAAGTTTAAACTAAATAACCTTCCCAACATCAATTTACTATGTACGTGACATAGCATAATTATATTGATTGAAAACTTATTGCTTTAGGTATTAACTTTTGAAATGATGAGACTAAACGTTATATTTGGATTGCGGCTCCAACAGCGTTACTGCTGCAGTGTTGTAGCAGCGGAAAGCAGGCGATGTCATTGTCAATCTACTTGATAGCATGAGCGACGGATTAAATAATCTATGTAATCGCGACAGCGTTTAAAGAACTCAAAATAATGTTAAGTCCTGAAAGAAAGTAAAATGTAGACATTTGTTTGAAATCGCCCACTTAAACACCACTCTGACACATTTCTCAACATTTCCTTGAACGCGAATAGGAAATAATTGAAATAAATAGGAATCGAAATAGTATGACTACAAGTTTCGTATGGTTTCAACTTAGCCGGTATCTTCGGGATCCTGAAGCACGAGGGAATATGCTACGTACCAGTGTCAATATTGAATCAGCGCGGCTCGTGTTTGTGAGAGGAATAAATTGCGGAGAGCCGACGGAAACTGTTCCTGCGTTTCCATTGGTGGCGCGGCTACGGACAAGAAAAGTTCTTAAAAGAAGCCTGAAGAAGCAAGGTCTCATTACAATTGTGTAATGAGACCTTGAGAGCCTCGTCATCTAAAGTGCTTGCTCTGTTGCACCCTAATCGATCCATAATATTGACATATAAATTGGTTTTATAAATAAAAATGATTATGATTATGATTAAAAGAATCCGAGCTGAATCGGAATCCTACATCCTAAAATTGTACACTTTTGTTAAATTAAAGTTTTTATCCTAGATTAGAAACTAGATTTGACCATTGTGCTATTGGTCCAGTCTACTCACGACTTCCTCAAAAGATCTACTTTCCTACGTAAAATATGAAATATTTTCATATTATCATTTTCGAAAACCTCATGGCACTTACCTGTTTGAAAGACGCGCTCCTTACGCTTACGTGTTCTTCATTCCAAAGCCAGACTTTTGCACCTCGGTCACGCCGGACGCTGCGCATTGAGTGTATAGGCCTAGTCTATTATATTGGTTTGCCTGAACCCTCGGCTCGCCAGCGATTAAAATGATACCTCTGTTCGCGTCAGACGAATAATTTTCTTATCTGTCTTTTTTTCTAACCGAATTAATGCCGAATGGTTTTAATTTCAGTGACAGTAATTAATTTTTGTTTGCTGTTATACATGTGAATAGGGGTAGCTGAAATATCGAACTAACGTTGATTGACAGAGAAGTGTGCAAGGGGGATGTGTTGCACACGACTGCTTTAGCAATTCTTCTCCAGCGGTCTCTAGTTTTTGTTGTGGATATCCGCCACAACATAGCCAATAGAGAAAACCCTTCAAAGGGATCTTGCTGGCAGATTTGAAGTAATCCAGCCTCTATTGAATTGGTAATCAATCAACCAAGTGACCTTTTGTGATATACCAACCTATACAGACACCATAAACTAAAACAACATAGGTAGATAATATGTACAAAGATAGAAGCATTATCGTTATCGCAGATCTCTGATTATCTACATATTTATTTATAACACTGGTTATAAAAGCCCTGAATATTCCTGTAGACCGTGCATGGTAAACAAGGATTTGCACCAACGAAATATTGTATAAACCTTCTCTGATTTAGTGTTTAGTTTTGCTTTTTCTTTCAGTGGCACTGTCCGTGTGGGAAGCATTTCTAATTTGCTTTTCCGTTAGGAACTCGCACGTTTTCTGGGACAAAAAGCAGTCTACGTCACTCTTTTATTTCAGACTCGGCTATTTTTACCGTAGTTAGTTAATGTGTTCGATAATTATTCATGATTGCTGTATTATGTATTTAATAATACTTATAATTGGCTGTTATTTTTATTGAGAGAGTATGTACGTTTTCCAAATATAATCCATGCACCACAAAAAAAAATCAGAAACAGATTGACAATATAAATAAAGGTAAAACTCATGACAGTGCTCATTGCTAAGTACCTACCTACTTTATTTAACACACTTTTTGATTTGACAAATTCGAGCTCAATAACGCAGTTGATAAAATATATTTATCACGCAAAAATAATAGCAGCTGAGAGTAATGACTGCAAATGAGACTAAACGTTAAATTGTGTAAGATGGAATTAATTATCGTTATACATACGTACTATCCTCATTTTATAAAAATGCCTCTTCGACACTAAGGCGAGCTCAGTCACGGTAAGAGAACATTTAAGATGTACATATGAAGGATACATTTTACTGTACACAATACCCCGTGCAATCGGTAGAGGGGCAGTAAAGCGTTGAGCGATCGCGGGTATCACTTCCAGGGCATTTGGCCCGCTATGGCCTCGTAAATGAGATGCTCGGCCCTTGATTCCCCATCCTTTACCAAACCTTGGACTCTCCTAACACAGCATGTGTATGACCTCGAAATCGGTAACAACTGTGTAAACGGAGGGCATGCTTACGCTGGCTCTCCATAGATAAGCGACGGCGCATTCGATTAGGCAACGGGAACGTCAGTTCGGAACCGTTCCAGTGGAATCGCTATGCTCGTATTGCTCGTGTTCTCGTGTAGGATCAATCAGATATGGCATTGTTTGGTAATGGAACCGATTATTATTGAATGCAGTATTTAACCCTCGTTTTAAATTTGTTGCTTATATTACGAATGTATAAGTTTAACTGTTTGGAATATTAGTGTTGTCCGTATAAGTATTCAGCCATTTCATCTTTATGCTTTATATTAGTAGAATAGAAAAAGAACAACCTGTTGCTCAAAGTTTATAGAAACATTCAATGAACACCAAGACACGTACTAAATGTAAATAACCAACGTACTAATAAATGTGAATTGTGTAGAAATTTGCATTATCATCAGCAGTTTGCTTTGCAGACGTACCATTAAGTGTGTACGGTATCTGCGAGACGTCACTTTATGGGCAGTAAGAGACAAAGCGACGGTTTTAATGCTGGGACCTGAAGCCGGCTTCCACACAAACGTTTTATGTAGTTGTCTAACAGTTGGCTACTTGTAAAAATACATAAAAAAATCGAAAAAAAAAATTTTTTTTTGTTTAAATTGACCTAAACTCATATTGCATTTTTTCCTTCTTTTGGCCTCAGAAAAGCGTGGTTAAAATCTAACGGGTTCCTCGTGAACACCATGTATAATTTTTTTATTGACAATATTTAGAGATCTTACATCACTCAATTTGATGAATGGGGTGACGCACTTTTTCCTATTGACCCTTTTTCTTTTTCAGTATATTAAGTTACATTATGTTTACGTTATTTGTTCAAGGATGAAAGCAAAAAATCGATACATTTTAGTTCTAGGTAATTGCCTATTGGTGGTTTTAATACACATAGGTATGAGAAATATGAGTGCCATTAAATAATTTAGCAATAGTATTATTATTTTTCTGTGAAGAATTAAAAATTAGATTTATGTGGTAACCGGATTCGGTTACGCTGTGTAGCCTCTTAATGTAACTTGGTATGATAATGACAATCATTTGCAAGTTTCAATTTTATTTTAGAGTTTTTATATGTCAGTAGCTCAGTATACAAAGGTAGCGATCGAAACAAACATTTAATTGTTTTACAAAATAATTACGTTTTGGTAAAAATTATGTGACCGTTTATAAGACTAACGGTTTTTAAAGTTTCAGTCAAACTGACGATGAGAGCTTACTGCCATATTATTTTTCATCACACTTGCTCGAAAAATATCTTATTTCATGCAGGTGTACTGAAAGACTAAGGCCTATATTGTTACCGCGAGAGTTATGGATTCTGAAAAAAAAAGCTATAACTCACAAGTGATAGCTTTTTTTTAATAATGTCTCTAATCCATACGAACCAAGTAGGTATAAATGAGTTTTACTTTGAAAATACTGACGTTTATAAATATTTTTTTTGTTTATGCTTTAAAATATTAAATTTTATTGATTTAATAGCCGTTTAAAATATTGTTACACAATTTTAAATTGTGGCTGAATTCCGATATTGCCCGCGGCTGTCGTGAATATATAGACTCTCGTACAATATTTCACTTACCCCCCACGTTGCACAATGTACTATTTCCCTTTGCTACCATGTATTTCAAAGATAATTTTACTACCCCGCTTTAACCACGAATATAAAACTAACTGAATAGTTTAGTATTAGGGGTTAAAAGTCAAAACGATAGGTTCTGCGAGTAACTTCTGTCAGTAAGTTCGTGTTCTTCTCTCACTCACTGAGCGTAAGCGTGAGCGAGATGGAAGTGCGTGCCGGGAGCGCGCGCGGATATAATGTTTTTTAATTTTAATTTTTTGTACGTTTAAATAAAATGAAAAGTAATAAACGATACGTTCCCTCAAACATGACACTGCCGATTTTTTGAAGCAATTTTTAATATTTTTAGCTTTTATGCATAATTTATTATTTTGTACGGAACCCTCGGTGGGCGATACCGACTCGCACTTATTCGTTTTTTTATTACATTATCTTATTTTATTCATTTTGCATGAAATAGGTAAATTATCATAAATTGGAACATTAAATTTTCGGATGTTATTATATGGTAATAAATTTTATTTTCTTTTATATTTAATTTAATATAAAATTATTTGTTGTAAAATATTTTAAACGTATTTCTAAAAATTCAACTTCATTATTTTTTGGACTACTGATAGAGGGCAATAAATAAATAATTATCTCATCGTATCTTAATATAAAAGTATGTACCTACTTATGATTGAAATAGTTATAGTTGTGGTATATGTTTATAATTTATTGAAATGGTATTTCAAACTATTTTGAGATTTTTTTATATTAAATATGTATTATATTTATTCCTTCCAACAGCGCTCCACCCTAACATACAGGTATCCGTATAATGACATTTATTGTTAAAATACTTCACGTAAACTTCGTATTATTATACAATACATGTGAAGTGATCTATATATATTGCACTTGACTCTATTTTGTACCCATAGATCTTTAAAAAACTACTTACATACTCGTAAAATAGGGACACTAATTAATTAGTTAAGTTCTTAGTGTATCTAATACATAATTACTTATAGTTACTTACGTCTTACACTCCGCAAAACCTTGCAAAATATGTATTGACTAAATTTTATTACTAATTTCAACTTATATTTCTAACTTTTGTAATTATAAACTTCAACCTTTGGTGCTTATTAAGCTGATAACTTTGAAATAACTTTGTTAATATTTATTGTAAACTATTTTCTAATTAATCTATCATGTACAGTACCCGCAATATTGAAATGTTGACAGACGACCGCAACAATTACTTAAAACAGACCAAAAACATTTTCGTTAACATTCACTTCATTCCAGACGACCTTTTGATAGTGATGTTATTCATACCTAGGTTTTATTTATTACTTACCTACACCACAAAAAACCGCGCGTGATGCGGAAACTTTTAATTATAAAGATAATTGTGCAATAATGTCATATTTTAATTTAACATTGTCTGTTCATTTGTTGTGAAACAAAGCTGTGCTCCTTGCCCGGAAACTTTTAATTAAATAGAACGCTCTTACTTGCACTTGGGAATTTGTAAAACACTCTCAACTCTCAAGATAATATTGTCCAATTTCAGAATACGTGCAAACCCGCTATTGCGAATGAAAAGGATACCTGCCCACCAAAATGTAAAGCACGTTATTTATGTGTATTCACAATATTTAAGAATACACATAAAGTTACACAGTTGTAAACCTACGAGTAATTTAAGTTATTTGTAAAAATATAGAAACCAAAACACTATTACTAATACAAAACTGAACATTACATGCACATATTCATCAAAATTATATGTAGCTCGTCGAATGAACAAAATAATCTAAATGACAATCGGTAGGTAAGTACATTGTAAAAAGATGAATTTCTTACAAGAATTCTGTTTCATAGAGAATTTCAGTCCTGCTTTTCTAAAACTTAACTTACTGAATTCTAAAGACATGAGAATGAGAAATCTTAAATTTCTCTCAAAGTCGAATAAAAGTTTCGAGACACATAATTTACGACGATTTTTATTCAAACAAAGATTCGCAACGAAGCAAACAAATGTGAGTTTTGACTTGTTTCTGTACTCGGATTTAGTCCATGGAAATCTAATAGACACGAATAGGGGGATCAGTCATAAGGTCAGATCAGCTTCGATTTCAAAATGTCAACACAGTGCGATTCTGTAGACTTTGCTAGGGCGTAATATTTATATTAAAATAATAATATACTTATATTCAAGTAGCCTGACAAGTATATGTATATTTAAGTAGGTACTTGAATTTCATTGTAATGTTGTGTTTGTAATATGTTTTGTGAATGTTAAATAAATTAAAGAAATACTAGTCTACACGTGTTTGTTTATTGTGACGGTTTAAAAATGATTAAAAGTATGAGTTTAAAATGTTTATATTTTTAACAGAATTTTGTTTGAATTTTTTGTAATGTGAATGTGATATATTTAATTATATTTTGATAATGATGAACATTTTCCTTAAATATTTGGCAGCTGGTAGAAGCCTAAAAGTAGTGTTTTCAAATATATACTTATAGTTTTTTAGTTCGGTTAAAGTGTTCATTAACCGTACTTTTCAAGACACGCTTGTTCTTTGAATCTGGTAAAGGATTTATCATAAAAGATTGCTATTTTTTGATCAATTCAATATAAAACGTAAAGTTTAACATGTATCGACTAATATAGATACCCGCGCGCTTATTTGTGAAATGTGAATTAAGATAATATGGCCAGATTTGCAATATACCTCAGAGCTCAACGAGGGTGCGGACTGTTAGGGTCGGCAACGCGCATGTAACACCTCTGGAGTTACAGACGTCACATCAGGCTAGCCGTATGTTTGTTTGCCACCGACGTAGTATTGAAAAAAAACCTAATAAGCTTACCGCAGGGTTTTTGGTGCGGGAATGTTTTCATGTGTTTATAACTTTGTTTATTGTTAAAATAAATAGTTACCAAAGTATGAATTTAAAAAAGGGTAGTAATAATAAGCTCTAATCCACTAAATCTGTTGCAATCATTCCCGCATCGCGTCCCTGTTAGGTAAACATGATGGCAAGATTGCATTTTTTTTTTCGATTTAATTGGCACTATGCATCATTGACGAGCAACGAGTGAAGTGCTCTTCACGGCGACCCAGTTACAAGTACGAGTATAATATTTTCCAGCTTTTAAATAAGATATGAGAGAAAATCTGCAATTTTTTATATATTCGAGACTCGAGTCTATCTATCTATCGAGTAATCCTATTTGTTCGATTTAAAGAATGTTCAAAACCTTTTAAGAACACCTACGTTTTTCACACCAAGTAATAAAATATTTAAGGTACTAAAAGGTTTTTAGCCGACTTACCAATGGAAAAGTAATGGTTAAAGTATATTACATGTTTGCAAGTATATTTTATGTAAGGCAACATAAGAGGCTTGATGGATATAATTTTTGGGGGATTATATACGATTTATGCTAAATGTTTAAAGTCCTGTATGCAAAAAGTCCCTAATCATAGAGTATACGCACCTATGCTCTTATTACTCTATGCCCTAATGAAGTGTTAGTACTAATTGTCTGCCAGTAGTATATCCCTCTATCTCGCGTCTATCCCTAACAAAGATCAATAAAGCCTATTTTATGAATAGGAGAACGGTTCCTATCATAAGTGTGTTTAAATTATTAGTTGCTCTGGCGTTCGCCACGGATCACTAGGAGAGCCTGGAGTCCGTTTCATAAACTAATCAGAATAATTATCGTGGAGAGGTACTAGTTTTTATGAATGCCACTGCCATCCGAATTTCTAGGGTTCTAAAATAAGGCCAATAGGGAGTAATCCGGCTTCCTTACGATGTTTTTCTTTAAAAAAACGAAAAGCGACTGGATGTTATTTCGTAGGTATGTAACAGTAGAATATAAAATCAAACAATACGTGTGTTTATGTCACTTATTTATTTTATTTTATTTATTTTAAACTTTATTGCACAAGAACAAGTACAAAAGGCGGACTTAATGCCTTGAGGCATTCTCTACCAGTCAACCACTGGGCCAAACAGAAATTGTTAAGGTGGGTGCAGTGCGATGCGAAAAAAAAATTTCTAAATATAAATTCTAATACTAACGCCAATATACAAACTAGTAATATTTATAACTATAATACCTTTATAAACTACATAAATAAACAATATAAATACATATACAAACTTATCATATAATATACATAAATATATATTTGCATGTGCGGGGAAGGGGTGAGGGGGGGGGGTCCCACTAGATAGTATCTAGCAGGTGCTTGTAGAGCATATGTGAGCACTTATGTGAGCACTTATGTAAACTAGACTCGAGAAATAAAACTACTGATATTTAAAAAAATGTGATGCTGCGCAATGTCAACTCGCATGTTAGCCATATATATATCGGCCGCTTTCTATCACCGCACCGCTTGCCGTCGGCAGGTTGGTCATCCTCACGCCCTAGAACCTAAATGGTCGCGTACTATGCGGTTTAAGAGGAAGTCCTCCCGCGGACGCTTCGGCTGTGGAATGAGCTCCCTGCCGAGGTTTTCCCGAGGGGCTACAATATGGGATTCTTCAAAAAAGGGGTGTACAGGTTTTTAAAGGGTCTGCAATATCTCTGGTGTTGCAGGGTGCCATAGGCTACAGTGACTGCTTACCATCAGGCGGGCCGTATGCTTCTTTGCCACCGACGTGGTATTTAAAAAAATTTTTTTTGTTATTTGCTGATCATTACTATGGTCGAAGTGCTTACGATAATGCATTACAGTAAACGGAAGCATACATACTTACTGTCATACCTATATCTTAATGCTTATTTAAACAGTGCTCAAGTCTATCAGATATTAAAATTGAATTTGCATAATTATCTACGCTCCCCACGTCTCGCTCGAAATAACTTAAAATTTAGCTCCCGCGTGTTAATCTAATAATGATTATGTATATAGGTAATTTATGATTATTTGTATGTAATGTAGTTTTCTTATATATCAATGGTCTCAGAAAAAGCGGTTTTGTCATAATATGGTTTAAAAGAGAGCGTATTGGAAATAGTAATGTTACAAAATATTCTTTTAGAAAACGTAAATTTATAAAAACAACAATTATCTTATTTACTTTTGCATTGCTACATCGGTTGTCTTGCCAAATTTTACACGGACAACGAAAATATCAAATACCGATTTTAATGTCGCTTGTTTTTATCAAAAATACCTTATTTTGTTAAGAGTAAGTTGCTATAAAATATGACGCGATCAGTTTGTGCAATGGGACTTTTTATGTAAGAATACCTAAAATTTTCATGAGTCAGTAGTCCGACAAGAAATTGTAGAAAATTTTTGAGGGCACCACTTCCTACGTAACTTTACTGTAACATGGCAACAATTTAGTATGGATTTTTTTTAGTTCCATTTGATTTAATTTCTACTATTGTATGTCGCACTTTATCATAAAACTAAAAAAAATATTAATACTTTCACTTAGGAAAATACAACATACAATATAGTTATGATGTCAGGCGATACAATTTTGAAATATTTTTACAATATTTAATCGTTTTCCAGTATACTTTACTGTGTACATTTTAGAAGAAAACAGTGATTACACAACACAATTAGTAATGTCTTATCCACTATTCTGAAAAACAAAAAAAAAAACAAAAAAAAAAAAACAAAAAAAAAATTATTGGATTGTTCACGGTTTTCACAAGCCGAAATGTAGATTTTCCGAGTTAAGTTAGTGATAAAACGAGAATATATGCGTGCTAGAGCGCTTCTGCATTTAAAAGTTTCGTTCATATATCAAACTACTGTGAAGTTAAAAGGCGGTATTATCCTATTTTAAAACGGAGCATTGGCCAGTAAAAGCAGTGGTAAAAGGTTAAAATGTATCATGAACACCTTTGTTCAATCAGCCACAGTTATGTAACATTGCTTGCTGGTATTTTAAATAGAGATATATTATTATTTACATAAATATACAGGACGATCAATCCAAATGGGTCAGTATGGAGAAGTCAGAAACTATGAGAGATAGCGAAATCTGTTCTGAGGGACCATGGCGTCGATTTTAGATTTAATAATAATGACATTCCAACTTTTTTTGAACTCTCATACATAATCGGGAATGGAACCTGGTCAATATTCTTTATGTAATCATGTGTAGTATTTGCTTGTATAAATTGATCCTGAAAGTATACGGAACAAAATTTTGCTATGAAATCTTGTGTTGCAATTATTATTAAATCTACAATTGAAGCCATGGTTCCTAAGAACAGATGTCGCTATCTCTCATAGTTTCTGACTTCTCCATACTGATCCATTTGGATTGATCGTCCTGTATACGCAAAATAGAGGTATGTTAAACACTCCTATAATGGACGTGGAATGTAAACCACATATTCTGTAACATAAATTCATTTTTCAATTTTTAAACTCTGGCAACATTCTATCGTAAACAATAAGTCATAGAGCGTATGGATGGTATAGAAAGGATGTCAATATCTTATGGCAGAATTGTTGCAAAAGTGACCAGCTATCAGCTGTAAATAATAGTTCCTAATCTCTCCGGTGGCGCTAGTAGGCTCTGAGACCAAGGAGTATTGTAATATATAGGAGACTATGTCATGAACCATAGAGGTATAATAATGTAGAGATGAAATGGGGGAGGGGCAGCAAATAACCCGACCAAATTACGCAGGTTGTTTCTGGTATATTGTCAGGAATGTTAAAACGTGTTTTTAATTTTGTCGCATTGCGTATGTTCTGTCCCTCACGGTCGCACGGGTGCACATCTATATAAAATATAATTATTTATAGTTTTAAAACGAAGCTTAAACAGTACATGCTTAACCACCAACTTAGCCAGGAAACCTGCTTACACGATACGAGCTGCCTGTAGTTTTTTGCTTTTACTTACCACTTAGATTAGGTTCCCTCTGCATTGCCATGGCACATTACTTTAAAAAACTCTGTTCTCGCCCTCTTGCGACTGTCTGTAAGCACTTAAGCAGTCAAATTTAGATTGATACAGTATTGTTGTTTTTTTTTCTAATCAAAGAGAAGTTCTGATAAAATCGACCTGTCTTAGCTGTAATTTTAGTTTAGTTTACGTATCTGCCGCATGGCGCTAGTTATAATCTACGGCCAAGCTGAGTTCGGCCGGATATAACAGCTGTACGTGGTGATAGCGTTTATTGTAATATGTATTTTTAACTTATCTCTGTCTCTGTCTTTTGCATGTTATATTATATATTAATTTTGTTGTTTTTCTTGTTACCTGTCGTGATTGTTTTACCGGATGGTCTCACCGGAAGATCAGCGCTGGAAGTCGCCAGCAACATGCTGAGGTGAGACCATTTCGTGGCACTTTTTCTTTTTATTTATGTTTCTCTGTTTTGTATAATTTTCTATTTGTGTGTGCTAACGAATAAATTATTTCTATTCTATTCTATTCTATTCTAAATACTAGGTGTATGGTCTAGGTACTTCAGTGTATGGTGGCGGTGGTGGTACTCGTATTTATTACGAAAAACCGGACAAGTGCAAGTCGGACTCGCTCACCGAGGGTTCCGTACTTTTTCGTATTTGTTGTTATAGCGACCACAGAAATACATCATCTGTGCAAAATTTCAACTGTCTAGCTATCACGGTTCATGAGATACAGCCTGGTGACAGACATACGGACAGAGGAGTCTTAGTAATAGGGTCCTGTTTTTACCCTTTGGGCACGAAACCCTAAAAAGAACACTAATTTTATAATCCCACCGTTATTATACGACATGTTGCTGTATTCGTAACCAGAAGGACTACCGCGAACCACTTTCGACGTGTTGCCTCCCTGTCACACTTACGTACGAATTTACAAGTGCGACAGGCAATACGTCGAACGTGGTTCGCGGTAGGCCCCCTGAACTGTGGTGTTTAATCCACATAAATTACCTAACGAGTAAATATTGGAAGTTAAAATAAATCAAATTATATTCAAGCATATTTTAAGTCTGATTCCACTTTATTTCTACATGTAGGTACTTAAAACCGATATTGCCCTCGATTACCCTATGAATATTTTATATGCAACCCAATATAACTAGTGCGAAGCTGACAAAACAGCCTCGGGACAAGCGGGGTGTTAGTTTTGAAAGTTAATTTTCTAGTTTGCCGGGTTCGTGTACTTCGTCAATCAATAACTGCCATTAGAACTACGGTCGTTTGTATTAAATACACCTACGGTGCTAGCCACTCACGTATATTGCAGTTATGGTCGACTTACGAGTACGTACCTGATAGGAATTAAATTGATAGAAAAGGTGTGTTGAATGTTAATGTTGTGTGTGTAGTGGGTACGGGTTAATGATATTTTTTAAATATGTAGTTCTGATATGTTTGTATTGTAATTATGCTTGATCGTATCGTTATTTGACTTACCAAAAAAACTTATTTGTCGACCTCCTAGCCCAGTCAGTAGTGACCTTTCCTACGAAGCAGAACGTCACGGGTTCGAATCCTGGTGAAGCTATTTTGTGTTTGTCACAAATATTTGTTCCTGATTTATGGATGTTGTACCCACAGTCCGGAGTTTACGCAATCGCTAAAGTGTCACTGTCAACTCGTGGTACGGTACGGCTACTGGCCCCTGTTTCACCACGCTTTCATATACCGTACATTGCTGGTCCAACAAGTACCTAAACATTTATGCTATGTACAGTCAGAATCAAAAGAAACGGATCAGACTACGCTTCAAGAGTATCTCCCTATCTACTTCTAAAAGCTTAACAAAAAGAGATCTCTAATCCTCTGTTAACTTCAGGGTATGGTTGGCAACTGAATGGCATTGTTAATTTTTTGTTTAATTTTTAATTTTGTTTAGTTTTTTCGTAAAAAGTAATTCATGTGGTTGTAACACGGACATTATATTTAAATCCACCAAACAATTGAAAACTATGACATATCAATGACATTTTGAATATCGATCGTCTGATAGTACTTGCGTTTAGTAGCAAATGTATAAACTCATACTTACTAATCAATATGTAAACAGGCCCTAAGGCAAATGTAACATGTCGTAGGGGTCTTATCAAATTAAAATAAATCATTTATTAACTATCTCAAAAATTGAGTTAATTATAATACCGGTTTCTTTGACAAAGTTACTCTATTTAAGTTCAGGTATGCACCCTTGGAACTAGCGGACTTTAAAAAAAACACCGTGTATGTAGAACAATCAAACTGCACCAGATACTATTGAACGCGAGCTGTAAAGATTCTCTATTTGTAAGAATATTCCAGGGTGGCAGATACTTTTGGTGCGTTGTTATATCCGCTACTATTGACACTGACTGTACCATCGTTACTCACCGACAGAAATGTACAGGAAATTGTCATTGTCATGTGTTAATAGTCAAATTAGTGAAATAGGCGCCCGTATATATAGTAATCTATTTTCATCGACACCTTATCGCTTCAGCCACATCTCATACGACTCAAGTGCTGTCTGGCCTTCAGTAAGTTTAAGATTTAACTATGTACTCAGACGTGAGACCTTAACTAACTTTACCACGGTTATTCGCAAGTGATATACTTAATAGTTAATCGAATGGTGATACGGGAGGTGACTAGCGCCGACCTTAAGTGCATTTATCCATTTCGGCCCGTAATGGAACCTTTCATCTTTCAAACTGTAGAGATAAATGTAACGTACCTGTGCAATTTGCTTTAGAAGTTAGCCTGTGTTTACGGACACGGTATTGCACTAAAGCCTCGCCTTTGCAATAATTTAACCATTTATATCGTGTCTATCAATTATGCTTAAAATAACTTGGTGGCGCGCTGCGCTGCCATATTTACACCTAGCTATTTAATGGATATCGTGTCGCAGGCAAGTCTTTGTATCTACAGAAGCGGTATTCTTTTTACCATGGTAACTTTAAGAATAATTACGATTACGTAGTGTTTTCACTGGCTATGTCTAAATAATAACTATAACTATATCTCAATGGTAAGTATAACTAAGAACGGAAACATAAGTGCAAAATGCAAGAATGCAGAAGACGCTGGTTCCATTACAGCTCTGGACACTGGAGGCCTTGGTCGCTTTTTTTCCGGACATGAGCATGACATATGTAGATTTCAATTTATAATTAGGAAGTTAGTAGTAGTAATAAAGACAGTAAACGTGACACATTATAAATACATAACATTGGTGGGTGGTTCGTTTCTTCAGAGTAAACCAGTTCTTTGGGGAGTTGATCTGAATTCCTTAACGCTTTCCATACAACAGCTGTCTTTCTATGTGTTCGAAATAACCATGTAAGTACCGATAAGTTTGAAAGACGAACTAATTCATTTAATGTATTCCTTCTAGCTACTTTACCTCATCCTATTTATTACTTTTTCGGTTAGTTTTACTAGTCATTTTCTCTTTAGAGGGTAACGTGAAGAGTATAGGATCTACTTCGTTCGATATTACGAAAAACTTAACACTCTGCGGACTAGTTCAGTTCAGACTTTTTCGTCGTCTCGATGGCTATCACATGCACATTAAACTCGCACTGTTCAGGGTCGAAACTAAGACATTGTTTAACTAGTGTTATTTAATATAAAGTATAATTTTATTAATTTGAGTAAACTGAGTATTAAACATTTGATCAATATTTGCTGTTTATTTCGTTTACGTGCTGCTTTCTGTACCTAATAAGTGGCCGACTAATCGGCCATTTTGGCCGACTAGTCGCCGACTAATCGCCGACTACAAATGTGGCCGGATAGTCGGCTTTCCCGACTAGTCGGTACATCCCTATTATTTATTTATCTCATGAGTACATAGCACCGTTGTCATGTACCACAATCTACAATGATTACTCCGTTTTACCATAGAGTAACTTATACTAGAGCGGTCCTGTCATAGTAAATTTTGTAACCCCAGTTAATTCACTGCCATCTGTCGACACACTTTAAAACTAAAAATGAAGATTTATAAAAATACGATAAAATGTATTTAAATATAGATAAATGATTTTATTTATTTGCATTAATTATTTTTATGATTTTGACCCATGTTTTTTCACTGATATGCGTTAAAATTGTTACATAACAAACGAAACCGCCAACGCCATCTATATGACAGTAGGCCAAAACTAGTAGCGCCCTCTGAACGAGAATCAAATTTTCTTGATTTTCGAGGCACGTTTTTCCTTAGACTGTATCCATCTATTACGGAGTTATATCTATCTTTGGTTTTACTTACGACTGTCCGTCCAGAAAAACTATGTAGGTATATTTAAGAGAAAAAGTCAAGTTGTAAGCTTAAATTATGGTTGCTATTAAACTGCTGCACAGCAATTTGTTCGCGATGCACTCAAACTTACTTATCTAAATTAACTTAACTCAAGGAGAATGTGTTTGGACTATATTGTTTTGTTATCTGGTTTTGCGTAAGAAGTTACGTTCTTAAATTAGAATATACAATACGTAGGTGCAATATGAGGAAAGTACCTACATTACAAGTATTGGTTGGCAAACTGTGCAACAACATGTTAGCTCGGGTTAAATAGACTACTTCACTAACTAAAAAAAAAACTAAAAAAAAAGTAGCGGCGGTACACAATTGATAAAAATCTGTAATTTATTTGATATTACTTGCTTCTATGCATCACGCTCGCACCAATAAACAAGCGAGCGAGATATATTAATAGTACCTAAAGCTATATCAATACATATAAAATATAATTTTTAAGAAAAAAAACCGACTTCAATGTGGAATGCCGCTGAAAGTTAACTTATTGTTGATGATGCACTCTTAGATTCCAGACAATGAAATATGTTCAAAATACTATCTATGTATGCAGATTTGTCCCCTCCCCCCCCCCCCTCGCCACACACCCCGCCCGCGCGGCCCTCTAATTAGTTGACACGACCTATGACAGACGTAAAATAGACATGCACCTGGCCGCCGGTGTGGTGCTCCTTGTGAACCTCGTGAATTCGGATACCTACCTGAAGAATTGTGCCCTGCCCGAGTCCTGTCTGCGGATCCCATCTCCCGGAAAGGTTAGTGGTGCTGTCTTGACGATCTGACAAATATTTTCCAAAATTACCTACTTGCCCCTTTCTTAAACAAAATGAAAAAGACAGCATCTTTTGCCTAATTATGTAGAAAATTAGGTAAAACCACCCACTTTTCTAGTAGCATTTAGTTTCTGTAAGGGTCACAGCTCTAACCTAACCTAACCTACTTTTCTGATAGCAGTTCTGTTCTGTGAGAATCGCAGTTCAAAACCCAACCACCTAACCCACTTTTCTAGTAGCATTTCCGGGTCTGGGTCTGGGTCCGGATCAGAGTCCGGGTCCGTGTCCGGATGTCCGGGTCCAAGTTTGGGTCAGAGTTCGGTCCGGGTCCGGGTCCGAGTTGGGGTCCATGTTCAGACCCGGGTCCGGGTCCGAGTCCAGGTCCAAGTTTAGGCCTATGTCCATAAGGAAGAGAACAAATCGCCAAACGTGAACTATGTGTCATTAAAGAGTTCCATTCTGATCATTATCAGCATTTTCCACTTCATCAAATGTCACTTTTTTAAATTTGGATTTGTTGATGAAAATACAAAAATCACTATATGTATGCCTTTCCCATTTGAGGAGTTCCCTCGGTTCCTCGTGGGTCTCATCATCAGAACTTGAGCTTGACAAAAATATGTCTTAAAAACTTAAGTTGCTTAACAAACATAAAGAAGAGGACAAATCGGCAAATGTAAACTATGCGTCATTAAAGAGTTCCATTCTGATCATCATCAGCAGTTCCACTTCATCAAATGTCACTTTTTTTAAATGTAAGTGCTTGATTTGTTGATGAAAATACTAAAATCAATATATGTATGCCTTTAACATTTGAGGAGTTGCCTCGATTCCTCATGGATCCCATCATCAGAGCTGCTTTTTGACAAAAATGGGACCAATCTGTATGTATATACTTACAATCAAAAACAGAATTTTCATAATCGGTCCAGAAATGACGGAGTTATGGAGTAACAAACAAAAAAAAAACAACCGAATTGGAACCTCCTCCTTTGAAATCTTGAAGTCGGGTAAAAAAACGTAATGTTTTTCGAGTGTATGTAAGTATGTATGTATGTATGTATGTATGTATGTATGTATGTATGTATGTATGTATGTATGTATGTATGTATGTCTGTTTCTTTGTGGCTTCCTGTAGCCTAAACGGCTTGATGGATTTTGATGTATGAAGTATCGTTAGATTCGTCTTGATCACGGGAGTGTCATAGGATACATTTTATCCCGAAAGTCCTACGGGATACAGAGATAATATTTTCTTTACTTTCACTTTGAAAATTTTTTATGTATGAGGTATCATTAGATTCGCCTTGATCACGGGAGTATCATAGGATACATTTTACCCCGAAATTCCTACCGGAACATGTTAATTCTTCGTAAACTCAAGCCACCCACGCGTCAGCAAGCAATGAGCCAATAACTTGTTCTGCAACTCCCGCGCACCTCTCGCGTAGCGGTCTGGTAGCGGGCAAAGAGGGCGTGGCCTGCCTTGTGGCGCTTGGTGCGGTACGGAGGGGGATATTCTCGAGTCTACAACCCGAACGCGGGCCCACGCATGAGGGCGTCAGGTATAAACTGCAAGGAACCACCTTGAATCTGGTCGTCGTCGTAGAACTTTCTAATGGTACTTACATAATAATCTACAAAATTTTCGTTAAATAAAAACAGCTAAAAAGTTATAAAAAACATATATACAAAAAAAAACAAAAAACCCGACTGCACACTAAAAAGAGGAAAACAAGCCCCACAAGAATATTGTTTAATCAAATGCTAAAACCAAGCTATGGAATACCGTTTAAAAAATATAAAATGCACCATGAAATGTGTTCGTAATCGATAGTTAAATAAATAAAAACTTATTCTAAATACTAACTAAATATAATTTATAAATGTTGATGGTAATTATCGCAGGCGGGGACCAACTTGACCGCCATCAACGAAAATACCTACCTAAGAAACATTCTGCTAAATAGTGAACTTAACAACAAACTTAATCGCGTAAAATAAGTTTTAAATTTACCTCCGACGTTTCGAGGACGGCGTTGTCCCCGTGGTCTCGGAGAAGACTGGCTAAAGTTGACATCAACATCTTCTAGGCACGCGAGTTTTTCGAACTACCCGCACTTGGTCTTGCTTATTAACTTGAACGTTTTGCGCACCAGGGATGTTACCGGGTCGGCACACAACACTCACAATATTCGATTTTTCAACTTATTTTACGCGATTAAGTCCCGTCGTTGTAAATAATATTGAGTAAAAATCGTGAGTTTAAATCAGTGTTTAACAACCAACAACCAAAATGACTATAAGTAACCCTCTGTTGGTCCCCGCCTGCGATACTTGCCATCAACATTTATAAATTATATTTAGTTAGTACTTAGAATAAGTTTTTATTTATTTAACTATCGATTACGAACACATTTCATAGTGCATTTTATATTTTTTAAACGGTATTCCATAGCTTGGTTTTAGCATTTGATTAAACAATATTCTTGTGGGGCTTGTTTTTCCTCTGTTTAGTGTGCAGTCGGGTTTTTTGTTTTTATATATATATATATTATTTTTTATGAATATCTCTTTAATAGCTTACCTCAATATATAAAGACAACGCACTGACATATAATTAAAGTGCAAGTACTTGACTGTTTTAATTTGTACTCGTATTTCATTATTCGTTTAATGAGGGAATCGCATGGCAGAATGTTCTGAAAACACCATTTCGTGTGAAGAGAAAAGCATCTCCAAACTCAAGAAACAGAGTAAAACATTTTAATATTTAAACCAGCCTTGCTAGCAACTTCCTTGTGTTTGAATTAGTGAACAACTGCAGACCCGTTAATTAAGGCGCGTTCAAAAAGAGTTGGAACGATTCAAATGATTGTTTTGTGTTCGAATGTGAATTCGAATTTCGAACAACGCTCCTTTTGAAAACATGATGCCGGAGGCTCATTCGCATATATTTACATTTAATAGAAACGTACCTACTTAATCATTTAATCTCGTGTACTAAACTGTTTACGATGCCACTGCCTTTTCTGACATATTACTAGAAATTTAAAACAACTAGTATATTGTTATTAAATTATATTTTTCACTAAAACTTTTTTTTATTGAATCCGCATATTAATATCAAACTAGTCGATATCGGACTATAAAATTAAACTTATTTAGTAAAAAAGGTATACAATATTTATTAAAGACCAACTTACATCACATCGTTTCATTTCTAATTACTCTCACACAGACATAAAAAAACAATCACTAAAAATCCCCAGAACTAAGAAATTTAGGTACTACTAATAAAACTAAAACTAAATTAATCTTTAAAAACTAGTCGAATAACCCACCCCGCATCGTTCCCGGCGAAAAGGTGCCCATCACGCTAGCCGTGTTTCCGCGCTGAACCGCGATGGACAACCTCTGCGCCAGGAACGACCCGGAGCGAGGGTCGTAGCCCCTCTCCTGCAGGCGGCGCCCCAGCTCCCCGAGATTTTTTTTTGCTTCCGTGCACCAGCACCCAGACGTCTCCACGGCAAGGGGAACGAACAATAAGTTTGATAACCCGGCGTACTTGTCCCTCTTTAGGGACGCCGCCTGCTCAGCGGCCGCTCCAGCCGACCGCACGGTTCGGCCAAGGTGCGTGGCGGCGAACGTACTGACGCAGGTGGCATCCCACAAAAGGCACTTACCTCTTTCCCACGGCACCAGAGTCAACCCATCCGGCCTTTTGCCATCCGACCGGCTTAGGCCGGGCGGCTCCAGCATACAAGGGACATTGGCTGACACCAATGCCCTTCGGACAATGTCATTTAAAGCGTGGTGCCGTGGGAACCTCCCCGCACACCGGCAACAGCTCAAGGCATGGTGCCCGTTGCTCTCCACCATAGACCCGCAGATGCATAGATGTGGTTGACAAACATCGCAGCCCAGACGGAGAGCAACGGCCACCCGCAACGAGTCATTGTCGAGTAGGGTGCCTAGTATAGTAGTAGTAGTATTTAGTAAAATATTTCAGCTACACCATTACCTATTTGTTAGCTACAAGTTGACAAAAAACCCATGTGTGTGTGTAAAAAAATGGATATTAGTTTAAAAAAATAGAGCTAGAGTTCATTAAATGGACTACCGACAGGTAATCATGTTGTGTTGCTCACTGAACTCTGACGTAACGCTGGCGCAGCCTCAAGGCGTAGGTCGTTCGGGAAATAAATTTCAAATCGCGTTAGGAGCGCGACAGGAATGATGTTAGTTAAACGGAAAATATTTTCCCTATCGCCTTTGGGCGTGAAGCGGCGCTGCTCATACGATTTTCTTACGCTTTACCCTCTACAGTGGATCCTATTCCTATGCTGACTACAAAATATTGAATCTGTGTATTTCATAAAGAAGATAAACAATTATTTTGAGCTTTCGTGGTAGAGCCATAGTTGCGGTACCTATTATTATTATGTAAAACGAAACCTATTTTATTTGACTAATTAAAGCTTCCCCTTTTCTAGTGGTTGAAATGTTCTGGGACTATTTGTAACTCTAGGTAGTTACTTTGGTCCCTTTTCACCGCAAGTTTAGAGTTATTGTTGCTAAATTTCGCTTAATGGGTCAACTTTCAAGGCTATTCAATTAATACTTAAGGGGAAAAAAGTTGTAGTCATTTGCATCAATATGAAAAAAAGAACAAATTAAAAATATGATATTTTACTCTACAATAAGTAGGTAGTAGTTCAAGTGTCACCCAAGGCAGTAAGTTTTCCACTTTTAAATTGATTCTAAGCTTAATAGCATCATTCGCAGACTTTTTGCTTGTTATAAATTAATTTAATAAGTAGAACTTAGGTAAATTTCAATTAGCCTAAGCTGTGTTTTGTGTTTCAACCGTATTTATCACATGAGTAATATCGTAGCGCGTAGCATTCAGTTAATGAACATTCTCATGCCCAATAACGTCACAGTACAGAATTTAATCACAAGTAAAAGCCTCGGATTTCCACGAAAATTCATAATGACATGGATCCAAATTTAGGTACGTATATGCCTAATAATTTAATGCTACGCAGAAAGCTTTTATTGACTTTAAGTTAGTTGGTTGAGTTCTCTGGAACCCTACTTCGTATTCACTGTTTACTTTTGATATGGAAAGTAATTCATTCCTTTCATTAGGTATTATTATGAGGTTCTCGTTATCATCGGTACAGAAAATATTTTTCAAGTGAGTCCAAAGAAAAACTTCGTTTAAAAACGGTTTTTTACTTATAAATTTTGAAGTTTTACAGTTTTAATCATATGGAACTATTAATATAAGTAACAAAACAACTTGTAAAAATGTTGTAAGGAGAGAATTCTCGATAGTTAGTATACCTAGTTAATGCTCTACATTAATCGGCTTACATAAACATAATACACATAATTGTCACATGAAGAAACATATGTACACATTAAGGTTACAAATGCGACCTGCACAATTGTGTTTCTTGAGAAACACAATTGTGCAGCGAAAATCTTAACTCGGCAATTCCATGTATCTTTTAAGAGCATGCTAAGATTTTGCTACGTACCGGAACAAGTAGGTAATGCAAGCACAGCGAAACCATTCAAAGGTTTATTGCAACGCACACGTTAATACCGTCTTCATTGAGGCAAGACAAGCTTTTGAAAGGCATCAAACGAGTACCCCGATATTGTGAGGCATCTAGTTTATTTTCGCGACGCGAGCGACTCGAGATTGCACTCGTAGGTAGTATCAGTGTGATGCAGGTCGCGACACAAAACATCCGATAGAGCAGCAGAGTGTAATTTCACTCGAGTGCCCCACTCGCTACGGCCCCAGACGTGGCAATCAAGGGACAAGTGTACCCCATCATGCCCCATCTCCCCCGTCTGCCTTTAAAATAACATTAGGGAATGCATCACACATAACATATAACATATCTATCTTAAGCTACGTGTAAGTGAAAATACGTTGGGGTTGAAAGCTGTTAAAGAATAACAAGTGCTTGGAAGATGGATATAATGGAACCCAATGTTATTGTGGAAGTATGCGGGACTTTAAAGCAAAATGTTGGACGGTTAAAAATATAACTTTGCAAAATGCAGTGTACTTTTGCACACGAGGGTAAAACGTTAAGTAAGTGAGTGGAGTAATAAAGATAAGCCATGTGGGAAGAACTATGTAGATACAAGTTAATGTAATCGCTTAGTCGGTAGTAAATTACTGCCAGCAATTCCAAGTGAAATATGCTAAGTTTCCACCGATGAAAGGATAATTTCATGTGAATTTAACTGCTATTTACTATTTTGTATCTGTATTTCGTTAACTTCATGTGGCTTTGTAATACTAGTGAATATAAGCAGCTTTGTTTTGATATGAAAACCAGTTATATTATATTGCATTTAGTCTACATATACAGGTTGGCTAAAAAATAATTGCATTCCCGTTGCCAGGGAGGTTTTGGGATTATACTGAGCAACTTTTACTATGGGACCAACCACGAAATCGCGGAAAAAAATGTACTCTCCCATAGAAAATGGACCAGCCAAAATGTATGAAACAGGAATGCACTTATTTTTTAGCCGTGTATAATCCATTAGGATTAAAAGTGGATTTCAGGAAAGAGGACTAAATCAAATCATAAATATTCCAGAAACAGATTTCTACTAAGATCAAGAATATGCTGACTCGGTAATCATGAATTCGAAAAGGCTATTCTCCTGGGACTAAGCAAGTAAGCAGGGCGCTTAGTGCACAGTTGTTTAGGAAAGCAGGTATATCATTGTAATTTTATACTACCCTTGTTCAATATTCATTTCAACTTGCTTTAAACACTTCATTATAGAGGTAAAGTTGAATAGTACTTAGGTCAATATCCTAACCAACATTTTATTTTATTTCAATTTGATGCTTAATAAATAATTTCATAAATAAACGTAAGCAGCTTAGTAAAATCAATGATTTTTTTTCTGTAAAACACTCTCTCTAATAAAAAGAAAATAGTTTGCATCTAGCATTGAGCCAATGGACCAGGAACATAAGTCAACTACGAACATATACAGTTAACACCAACATACATTAAAAAAAATATATTGTATTTCGACAATGCAGCATTATAAGAGGTTGTGCGCTCTAGTTACTCAGAACTAATATCAAACGCTGTCAACATAAAAGAGAAATCAAAGAAATAAGAAAAGTAGATTTTCCCGCTAAACAAGCTGAATTGCCGGAAGCGACAGGCACTACTGCTTCCGATTTAGAAAACAATATAAAGCTGACGATGGGCTTCCAATATTTTCCCTATAATGATGTTTATATAACTTTGAACTAGTGTTGGCAAAGACTCGATTCTTTGAGGTCCTTATCTTTAAGACTTGACGCAGATTTGACTCAATTCTTTATATTATTTGCCTAGTCATCCAGTCAAGGTTTAGCTCTTTTTTTTAAAACTTGAATTGAATGTTCGGTTCATAATTTTCATATGATGATAAACCACAAACACTTTTCATTTTACATACAAACCATTGTGCTGATTCAACAACTTTTATTTATCTATTTTCACGTCTAAAAACCTTCACAATTAATCTTTATTATTGGACTGGAATCTACTTGAATCTCGCTGCAAATTTGAAGATTTAAAAAACCGGCCAAGTGCGAGTCGGACTCGCCCACGAAGGGTTCCGTACCATTACGGAAAAAAACAGCAAAAAAATCACGTTTGTTGTATGGGAGCCCCATTAAAATATTTATATTATTCTGTTTTTAGTATTTGTTGTTATAGCATCTGTGAAAATTTCAACTGTCTAGCTATCGCGGTTCATGAGATACAGCTTGGTGACAGACAGACAGACGGACAGACGGACAGACGGACGGACAGACGGACAGCGGAGTCTTAGTAATAGGGTCCCGTTTTTACCCTTTGGGTACGGAACCCTAAAAAGGACAGCATGATATATTTTAAGCATAGATATTAACCCCCTTATTCATAAAACTACGTGCCTGATTTAGTTAAATGACGTTTTATCCCTTTCTAACAAATACCTACAAAATGACAGATAAAGACAAACGATTCATAGCTAATTCAGGCCAGTAATGCGTTTATGAATAACGCCAAAATATAAGACTCAAGCTCTTATCAAATCTAGGCTGCGTACTTTGTACCCTGACGACTCGGTTACTTGCTCAACCCGCTCTGAAGTAAATAATAATTCCCATATAGTAGCTTCCGTAGGTTGCGGCCCCTACATTCGACAAGTGCCTTCCTTATTTGTGTGTTGTCAGAAGACATCCCGTACAAGGAACTGTACTTTCAATTGTTTATTTATTATGGGGTGGTTATCATCTAGAATGTACACGAGTGTATATTATATAAATATGTATTTAGCGGGGGTTACGTTATTACTGCTGGTTTGTCATGAAGCAGTATAAGATTTAGGAGTTCCATCGATTCCTCATGTAGCCTATAATCAGAACCGGACTTTGACAAAAATGGGAGTAATCTGTAAATACTTATAGCCGTCAAAGGTTTTGTGGACGACGGCATCGACGGAGCATTTGAATCGCGCTGTTTTAAAGGCAGCTTAGGCAGCGCACAATAAATCACGTAAAATTTGTGAAGTGGACTAAACCCCTCTTGCATTCATAGTGCGTCACGAACTAAAGTACTTACGACTAACTACGAAGTTACCTTAAAAACTGTAATAGATGTCATATATTAAAGAAAAAGTGACGAAGCCCTCCAGTGGTGAAGGCCGGATTCGAACCGGCGTCTTTAGCTATCGCGGCTAACGCCATGAACCCCTAGGCCACCCCGCCACGGCGGTGCCCGTCCGAATTTCTCGACTATATGCCATGGCGTCTTTGACCAGCTCTAAGGGCAAGCAGTGCGCGCTTGCACCTCCTACACGAACTCCTTACGGATTTACTTTGTAGCGAGAGAGGCTGGTGCTGCCATCTATGAACAACGAACCCACCTATGACACAACACCTATGAACATCTATGAACGATATCTATGTGTACGAAGTTACCTATTGATTTACTATATTATATGTTGTTATGTTATACCGTTCTTAAACTCCTCGTTTATGAACAGTAATAAATATATGTGAGTTAAATGGTAATTTATATCCTTATCCATCAGAAAATGAACTAATCTAAACTATCAAAAAAATGTACGTTTTTTTGTTTCCGAATACACCACAAAAACAGGTTGTATAAGCATAAACCACAAAAATTTTGTCAAACAGAGAAAAAGCGACCTTATTACGGCAAGTTTAACAACAAAACGTGTTAATATGTATATACGAAACGAAGTACCTATGTCAACCTCTACAACGAGCTTTCACTCGCAGAATAAAGCGCAAGTCTAAAAGCGGTTCAGAAACCTCACAAGCAAATAAGAACAACAATTAGACGGCCTAGCCGAAGCACGTAAGCAGAAGGGCATTAAAGTAGAGTGTCTAATTAAATTAGTTAGCCGTCAGCATAAAGCTCCGTTTGGGCGACGGCGGAGCATTTGAATCGCGCTGTTGTGAAGGCAGCGCACGTCGCGCACTGAATCAATTCCGCGTCAGCCGACGCTCGACAAGACGACTCGAGGTACGCATCAAGCATTCGCACCAGTGACTTAAGCAGCTTCGTATATTTTCAAATGATTCATTGACGATGAATTATTAAGTAAGTTACGTAATCATTGCATGCGCAATGTTACGTAAACAGAACATTCATTTTTTCAACCAGAAACGTCATCACTTTTTACACTGACTGATCATATTCAGATCAAATTCATAACCTGTTATTAAATCACCTCCTATAGAAAAACACTATCGGATAAATGATTGCCTAATTTCTTCTCTTAGACCTATTTATAGAATTGTCTTGTTATTCGATTTTTTTAATCCATTTCTCCCGTTAATATGTCATTTGACATTCTTTCCCTTTAAATAGTAAATACGCAGGGAGAAAATAGCTCCCATTTCTAAACAGGTAAATAAGTTTAACTAAAAGTATTAAATAGGTACGTGCGAACAACATTTCATTGTAGCTTTACATGTAAAAACGAAAATATATTTATTTAACTAAAATAAATTACAGAAAGAATTAAGAAAAAACTAAAAGATACTTAAACAATAAACAAATTACAAACTAAATAATAATACTAAATAATACTAAAGTAAAAATAAACTTAAAAATACTTACATAAAAGGCCCTTATAAATTTTTCCCCCTAGGCAAGGTGCCCATCACGCAGGCGGCATTCCCGCGCTGGATTGCTATAGCCAATCTTTGCGCGAGAAAGCCGCCTGCG
The DNA here is from genome assembly GCF_947568885.1 of Cydia strobilella. Classification (NCBI taxonomy): domain Eukaryota; kingdom Metazoa; phylum Arthropoda; class Insecta; order Lepidoptera; family Tortricidae; genus Cydia; species Cydia strobilella. The sequence goes on from NC_086052.1 coordinate 10,395,351, forward strand.
CGAGGGTCACCTGTATGTAAAAAGGACAATTATTGATGCAATAATGGTACATTGTGCAACAGGTACATATTGCAATGTAAGTTAAATATTGCAAACGAGAGTATAGTTATTATAGACTCGAGTTTGCAATATTATTACGCTTCGAGTTACACACAATGTTTTTCATCACACTTTCTATACAGAAATGAAGTATAAAGACAAAAAACTATTAATTATAATATTTATAATAATAGAAACTTCATAACTCCCTAGGGAAAACGCTTTTTCTATAGTCCCCGCTAAGCCTTCGTGCAATTCCACATTTACTGAGCGAGTGTGATAAAATAGTAGATTGTGTTACAAGGGAGCAAAATGACATATTTACGGCGAGGGCGTACATTGAATCCTAAACGAAGCGAAGGATTCTATAATAGAATCCCGAGAGTAACGAGGGATTCTAAAGTAGAATCCTGAGCGTAGTGAGGGATTCAAGTGTGTTTCGCCCAAGATGGAAATAATTTTGCTACCATGTGACACATACTGCTTTTCACATCACCTATGAAGTAATTATGATGTTTAAAAATATTATATAAGCTAAAAAAATAATGTGCAAGAAAATGCAAAAATAGTGTCCTAGAACAGAAAAGTGTTACTTTGATCCCTCCTAGCAGGGAAGAAAAGTGCCACTTTGATCCCTCCTAGCAGGGACAAAAAACCCCTTTTTCGAATTGGTGATGTGAAAAGAATATTTACTTACTTACTTCATTTTAGTACTGCTTTAAAAATGCCAAAAACTATAACTATAATATCAGTTCAGGATTTTTCATTGTTCTCCATATTACCTATATATGCAACTTGTTTAGTTGCATATAATCTGTTTGATTCATATCACACCGTACCTACATATCAAAAATGTATTTACTAATATATTTTTGATATGTAGATACAGTGTTCATAACGCGAATACCTCGACTTGGCTGGGATGCACTCGCCACCATAACGGGGCGATAAATTTCAAATAGTGCTACTATCTCGTGTAATGTAAACGTTGTCTAGTTAATCGGAAAATATCTTCAGCATCCCTTTACTGGCCTTTAATACACCGAGCTTCTTTTATTTTGCAAGAGCAACAGCGTGTGTGTGAAAAATTTGCTTGTGTAAAATTTAAATACCTATACCATGTGTTTACTCTTTGTTTGGGTCTTGTGGCTTGTAGCTGGTTTGCTATTGCACGATCGCTTGCATTTTGTGACTATACACCTAAGGACAAACTGTGCCAATTGTCACCGCATAGTCACAATCACAAGTACAAAGGTACCGTGTAGTTCCAACTAATATAATATTCTAATGTAATTTTGGAGCTTGTGGTAGACGTTAGCCAAACATATTTGCTTCTAGCAGCAAATATGGGCGATAAGTTCATGGGGGGAGGGGGGTGAAAAAGTTTTTTCTATACGTAATGCATATCTAAGGTTCGCAAATTTACATTTTTATTGTTATAGTTGTAGATTTAATATATCACATTACACTTTGAAAAGCGTAATTAGACAGCTCGCAGAGGATATAACCACTTTACAAAAAAGTGTCCATTAAAATAAGTTTTAGTTTCTATGAAATGCAAATATGTAGGTACGCCATAGAAATTTTCCATCTTGACAAAAAGTGTAAGTAAGTACGATAAACCCGCTTATGAAGATTATGCAGGTGCCACGTCAAAAACTAATCCTAAGCAAGAAAGCATAATTATCAGCCATGGAAAAATATATGAAAATAATTTGCACGGACCAGTGTAAAATGGAGCACGGAGTCCAGTTTGAGGGTTCTACTGTATTTCCTCCATATCCGGATTATCTGAGCGAAAATAAGCCTCTAGTGACATTCACGTTTAGGGAGTTATAATACTTATATCGTACTAGTAGGTAGTTTATTGCTCCATTCTTCGGATACCATTAATGTGCAGGAAACCTTTGAAGCTATAGTATTCGTAATTAACCAACCTGAGCTATTACCGTTGCTTTAAATAGGGGTGCTTATCTTTTATTTTGCGTTTGGGAAAAATAATATTAGTTCTGGAGAAGTTGTCTCTCGGTATTTTTTTTAATATCTGGGTCGATTTTTATTTATGTCAAGTAGCACACAAAGGTTAAGAATTGGAAAATTTCCAATTTGTATATTTTATATATTTTCTTCAATAATTTGACATTTAACGTCAAATTATTGGAGAAAATATATAAAATATAAATTTTTTTCTTTTGAAACGTTGACATCCACGAGGCCGCTCTAAGTTTATGTTTTTTTCAATCATTCTCTATAGATCCAGTCGATAGATCCAAAATGGAAGAGTTTATTACGCTAAATGAAAATACAATTTCAAATGAAAGTTTACCAGCCATATACTCGATTACTCGTAAGTTGCAAACGAGACAAGACTTGCCGTGCCGAAAAAACATTTATTTTTCGTTCGGGGGCGGTCGGCAGTAGAAATATTTCTATAATTATTAATTATCATTCAGCGCACAGTAGGTATAATAAATTTACTCACCCTAACTTCATCAATCGAAACACACACACACAGCAATTATAGAGGAACACTATTTTTGGCGAAAATACGTGTGACTCGGACTGACACAAAAACATGTAAATGACGGTCTGTGGAGATTGGTTGGAGGGGGATAGCAGGGGATTATGCCATAGTAAGGCAGGGACAGCGCGAACTTGTTTTTTAAATATTACATCTCTAAAATGTGTGACAACGACGGCATGATTCCATGCACTGCTGCTTAGTAAATCATATTTGTTGTCTTGGATTTGGATACGAATGATAATAAAACACAATAGGTACCCTACGTACCTAAATAATTGTGCAATAGTCCATGTTTAACTTGTTATCATTCGTTTCAAACAATATTATATAAGGATCCTAGGAAATTCAATATTATAAGTATTGCGAACGCACAAAGGGTGCATGCGTACTTACATCTAAACAATGTATACGCCATCGGCATCGCTCCCTCTCCGCGCCGCTGAAGTGTTTCAAGAGCTAAAATGATGCTTTATATTAAACCTTAAATGCATGATTTATTCTTTTTGCCTGAAATTTATATATGTATTACTCGTACATAATTGTTTACTGATTCAGGGAAAAAAAAATTAAACATCGATTTTCACCGCTAAACTAGTGTTAGACTTTACATAGGGTAAGTTTTTTACAATTATTGGTTATTATCATCATTCATAAGGGCTTGGTTCCGTCTTAAAGTTCCCCTTTATAATTAGGGTTCCGTACCCAAAGGGTAAAAACGGGACCCTATTACTAAGACTCCGCTGTCCGTCTGTCTGTCACCAGGCTGTATCTCATGAACCGTGATAGTTAGACAGTTGAAATTTTCACAGGTGATGTATTTCTGTTGCCGCTATAACAACAAATACTAAAAACAGAATAAAATAAATATTTAAATGGGGCTCCCATACAACAAACGTGATTTTTTTGCCGTTTTTTGCGTAATGGTACGGAACCCTTCGTGCGCGAGTCCGACTCGCACTGTCACTGGGCCGGTTTTTGTTTTTCATAATGAGTATGACTATTATGATGAAGCGCCATTTAAAAAAAGAATAGAATAGAATAGAAATAATTTATTCGTTAGCACACACAAATAGAAAATTATACAAAACAGAGAAACATAAAAAAGAAAAAGTGCCTCGAAATGGTCTCACCTCAGCATGTTGCTGGCGACTTCCAGCGCTGATCTTCCGGTGAGACCATCCGGCACATCCGGCGGCGGCATTTTAGTGGCACCAACGCACTGCGATGGCGCCCCCGGTGCATGCAGCTCGCGCCGAGTAGCCCACTTAAGCAAAATTAGCTTCTTCTGTAAGCATAAAACACTACACGAACACAACACTATCGGATGTTTTGTGCCGGCTCTAATACGTCCCCCGTTTGACGTTCCTAGATTAAAAGGCAAGGGGGCGCGCAGACGCTGAAGATTTCATAGTCCTAGTTCAATAATAGCTCATGAGCTAGGATCGTATTAGTCCTTTTAGTCTGTGTACCAGTAAGGGTGCGATTTGTCAATAACTGTCTGACTGGGGGAGTTTATCGGGATCGCGCGATGAATGCATCTTTAGTTCGTGTGTTGGAATCCTTTGGGTACAGATATAGCTTTGTGGTTAATTAATGCATGCCCTTATGTGGAGCCGCTTGTTATATTAGTCGCATGAGCCGCATCTTACTTGTTTGATTGAAAATGTAAACTGAATTAAGTTCCATTCCATATCAGCCAATTAGAAAACCCTTTCTATCTCTAGTTTTATGGCGAACTTTACATTTTTTACGTTATAAAATTAAAGAAAAGAAATTTAAAAAGCAATTATAATATCGCATATTATAAATGTGTATAATATATTATAATTACAAACATAAGTAGTATGTGCTCCCTTGGCAAACAAATGTACTAGATTTAGACCAAGACAAGTCTGCAACAATTTTGATAGCACAGCAGTGAACGTGTTATTTTATAGATCAAACTTCTATGAAATTATGAGTATTATGACGTATAAATAAAATTCGCATTTTACTCTGAATTTACGTACAGTCCGTTAACTCTCAGAATGACATTCGTTTTTCGGGTAAAATCGGACGTAATCGCGTAATAGAAAATGACAGTGTCTTACTGATTTTAAGAGAGCGAAACTTTGGTGCCGATGACAGACGTATAACGTCAAGCTAAATACAGTGTGTTGTTATCTAGATACTTAATCAAATAACAACTTATTACTTAGCCTCTTTAGTTTACTGATATTGAACCTTGAGTTGAGAGTTTTTATACGTACTGGCCACGTATAACTGTCTTTGTCATGAAATAAAACTATGAAAACTGATTATATCGCGTATATTGAATTTATAATACATCCCGACGTTTCGAACTCTTTACAGCGTTCGTGGTCAACGGGTGACTGAGGAAAAATTACAAAATGCAAAAATACCCACATACTAAAATAATGAACAAACCATAGACTACAAACTTTAAGGCTGGTTGTACATGCAAAATCGGTTCATAAGGCTAGTTATACACTATAATTATTTTTCAAGTAAAGATATATATATATACGCGATAAAAAAAAAAAAAAAAAACTATGCCGGCTCCAACCCTACACCACGGACCCGAGAAGATTTAATTCCTCCTAAATTGTAGGAGGGTATCCCAATATGGGACCGGCAACAAACTCGGCGGGACACATCTTTTCAAAACATCAGAATGTCCAGCATCATCCAACACTACGGTCTCACAGTCTATGTCTCGCTTGCTCCTTTATCAGGTGGACTACAGGATCCCAAGCTGGTGGTAGAGAAAAGCCATCTTCCCTATTAAAGTTTGGATATTTCTTAATCTCAATGGCCTCGCGCAGCATTCTGGGTATGTAATGCTTCTCCTTGGCAAGAACCAGAGGCTTATCAAACTTGATTGAGTGATTGGCTTTATCCATGACATGCTCACAGACAGCAGACCTAGGTCGACGGTGCTTGACATCAGCTATGTGTTCCTTCACCCGAGTGGAAATGCTCCGTTTCGTCTGCCCGACATATGATAGGCCACACTCACAGTCCAGCCTGTACACTCCTGCAGTCTGTAGAGGGGTATTGCATTTTACAGGCCTCAGGAATTGTGACATCTTCTTCATTGGCTTGAAATATGTTTTTATAGAAGCACGCTTCAAGATGTGGCTGATCCTGTCCGTGACCCCCCTGACAAAAGGCAGAATGGCAGGCCTGCGCTCAACTGTGGGGATCTTAATGTGGGACCTCTGGTTGACCCGCGGTATCCTGAGCTCGTTTGCCTGGAGCGCGCGCCTGGCATGCTGGAGCTCCGCGGCCAGATGCTGGTCATCACATATCCTCTGGGCTCTCTGAAACAAAGATTTGCCTACTGTAACAAGTTGACTGGGATGGTGATGCGATTTGCCATTTAAGTACCTATCAGTATGAGTAGGTTTCCTATACACAGTGCGACCTAGGGTGTTATCAGGATTTCTTTTTACCAATACATCTAAGAAGGGGAGAGAACAGTCTTTTTCCAACTCCATAGTAAATTTTATTTTGCTATGGATGGAATTTAGGTGATCCAAGAAAGTTGAAACACTACTTTTTGGAAGTATAGTAAAAGTGTCATCTACGTATCTTTTAAATATCTTCGGTCGCACAGGAGCCAATGAGAGTGCCCTCTGGAAAGACAACCAATTTCTGTAAATTTTTTGTATAAATTTCCAAAAAATAAATAAACATCCTATATGCGACTTAACGTCATACGTCTGTCATCGGCACCAAAGTTTCGCTCTCTGGCTGAATCACTGATTTAGTTGCAATCCAACACCCAAAGAGTGCAGTCGTCTTTTCAGCCTTAAACTATATAAGAGTAATTAATACCACCATAACAATAATATCACAATTTTCCAATTGTATAATTTTACCATATGAATTGAAATATGTGACTGGTATTATCAACTGTATATAATTTCTAATTTGTTTTCGAATTTCAAATTCTGATTCTATTTTATTTAGATTATGACAAAAAGTCAAATCGCAATAAGTATAGTCCTCAACCGAATATTAAGCTTAATGTCATTAAATTAGGGCTTATTTTACATTGAGACAATACGTATCCTTAACTTTTTGCGGTAAGTTTAAAACTTTTTGTGAGTTAATAAGTAAGCAGAACAGCAGTATCACCTTCGCGTGTTATCGCCGATACACGATGTATCTTTCTAAAATCCGAAGGTCATTCTGAGAGTTAACGGACTATTCTATGGAATTATGGTGTAAGGCAACATTAAAGCTTATTAAATTCTACACGAAAAAGTTCTACATACCTTTGCGGAAAAATTAAATCTTCTTTTAGAAAATCCTTACTGAATCCAGATTGAATGTTTATACTTTTCCAGGGGACATTCTCTTGATATGAAACTTGGATGAATAGCAATTCCACTTATGTCCATATATTTGTACAGAATAAGGTGAATACCTTATTCTAAAATCGTCACGATACCTTATTCTAAAAACGCGGATTTGCCGCAAGTTCAGCAAATAAAATGTCTACAAAGTATTAAATGAATATAAATGTGCTTTATGCGAAATCAGCTACAGCAAAGGAAACTCTTAATCAAATTACTACGAAACAATACAGATTTAGCATTTAATACTTTGTAGACATTTTGTTTGCTATAGTTGCGGCAAATCCGCATTTACTGCAAACGCCAGCTATTCAATTACGAGCAAAGTGCGCCACCGGTGCGTGTTGCATCGTAAACTGTCGCTGTAAGGCGCTATGACGCCGTGGTCGACCGTTAAATGTTACGTTGGTTGTATTGTAAACAATTTGTTTGCTTTTACCAGGGGAAATTATGTATCATCTTTCGCTTTTTTTTAATGATATTTGAAATTCTTAACAAACGTGTATAATTTAATGTTATTAAGTATTAAGACATTTTTTGTAAATGTAAACATATATGTGTTGGCAACTGGTTTAACTAAATCGTTTAATACCATTGTTAATTAAATTAAGAAGGTACTTTCGGCAGACGACATGTAAAAGAAACTTAACATTTTAAGCAACAATATATACCTATTTCCATTACAAACTTGCTACTCAATGAACTTAACCTTCACAGCGCCAACTCCGTTCCTGAATGTAGGGTTCGGTCAAACTTCCCCGATTCAGACTTGGCACAAAGTGAATCGTTTATATTTCGATCTGTGCGCTCCAGTGCTCCCCGAAGACCGACGCAATAAACTTCCTTTTATTGTAATTTTGTTTTGTTACGAACTCCGCGCCTTTAGGTCGGACCGAGTCCGAAGTTCCGGCGTTTACAAAACTAAGTACGGTGATTCATATAAATTATAAACCCCAAAATTTAATTTAATTCTAGCCGCCTTGTCGCTAGAACCGTAATGCTTTCGGAAAAGTTTTGATGTCAGATGATTTAGTAGTTGTACAAAGTGTTTTAAAGTTTGGCTTTCCAAATGGTGACTATTTTGTCGCCAAGTTTAAAAATTTTAGTTTAAGCTTTGACAGTGCAAAATCCGCGGCAAGAAAACTGGATAAAATCTAAATACCTTTTACGAGTATTATTATAGTATATAATTATATGTATTACTAAAATTATATTTACCTCTCGTGTCGAATGATGGTACCTTTGATAGGTATGGAATAGAGACCATGGTTCGACGCAGAATAATAGTGTTTAAATATTAAGTAATATTTTGTCAATGAATGATAAATCTTCTTCATATTAGCAATAAATGAAGCCTCGGGTCAGGGGGCCTAGTCAAGATGACAATCGTAGATCTACAAACGCCAAACGAATAGAAACATTGTATCGGAATGACAGATGCTACGAAAAGTCACGTGACTATTTTCATACATTATTTATGACTAGCGTTTGTCCGCGACTTCGTCTGCGTGGAATTAGGAATTTGGGTAGCTTTTTTTAACCCACCTGTATTTTAATAATTCCCTGTACAAACTTCCACCCCCTTTTCACCTCCTAAAGGGATGGGTTAATTGGTCAAAAATCCATTAACATCGTTATTTCTTACGAAAATTTAAGTGATAAAAGTCTTAAGTACAGTCCTTTTTTTTATTTAAGAAATTATTGATGCCCTTTATAAACTTCAACCCCCCTTCTTACACCCTTACAGGATGTTTCCTAGAAAAATACTATAATATATCCTTCCCCACAACTCAAACTACTTCCATACCAAATTTCATCTAAATCGGTTTTGCGGTTATAGATTCCTCATACAAACTTTCATCCCCCTTTTCACCCCCTTAAAGAATGATTCCTGGGATAAAAAATATAAAATTATTAAGTGAATCACAGGCTATCTAAGCAACTTCTGAGTGGTGGCACCATTTTGGTAGAATACTTCAAGCAGTTTATTTGGAAATATTTACTCATGACCCCCACATGTTTTGATTTCCTTATACATACCTTACATAAATCTTGAACTTTCTTCTTCTTTGTTTGCCATGCCCTAACGGACGTCGGCGACCACCTTTGCCATCTCTCTCCTGTTCTTAGCCATTTCTGCCAGCATGGCTGCGTTATCGACGTTCGTCCTTTTTTTTATGTTGTCAAGCCAGGTGACCCTCCTTCTTCCCCTTCCCCTCTTGCCATCAATTTTTCCTTCTAATATTAGTTGTAGTATATTATATTTGTCGTTTCTGTATATGTGTCCAAAATATGATATTTTCCTTCTTATTACCGTGATCAAAACTTCTAACTTTTTATCCATTCTATTAAGTACTTCCATATTCGTAACTCTCGCAAACGCAAATTCGTAATCTTGAACTTAAACGAATGAAATAAGGCAGGAAACGGATTTTACTAGTTCAAAATTCCTTAAATATGGTCTATATTTAGTCACCCTAGGAATGAAGCCAGCCATACAGTCGTGACAAGAGTAAGTATATTAAAAATGATAACGCATAATTTTAGTTAGATAATTTATTAGACATTAAGTTTCATACAAAATCCTAGCTTTAATTCCGTAAACAACCGAAGAAAATAACATTTTAGCAAATTACTCGACACTAAGAATGCTTGTCTGTGGAACGACCAAAATCGGGTTCCACAGATGCGCAAAAGTGGCCATGTTTATTCTTCACAGATGAGAGGTAAAATATTGATCAGGCTCTAAATTAAATGAATAAGGCCTCATGCAAGAACTTAGATAGTTTGAGCGGATGAGTTAGCAGATACGTCGCCGGCGATCGAGCACTCGTCTTGATGGATGGCGCGACAACCCTCGGGCTCAACTCATTGAGGGGAAATTACACCGAGACGTTGACGAATTGCTTCTCCACACACAGATAACACTATTGAATTTAAAACTTCCACTGACCAGTCTCAGCCAATTTGTCCTGACTCGAGGACAGATCATTAAAGCGGTTGGAATTTCTTTATTTGTTACAGTCCAACGCTGCGTCGCAAACTCTTGGGAATTCTTGTTTTAAAATAGAAGATATACAAGATAAGGAATGAAAGCAGCAATGTTGTCAGCTTGTTTACAGATACCTAACTTCTTTTAGGTACAGTCAACTAAATGAAACTCTGAATTGAACTAAATGTAAACTTTGTCCATTTCAAGATCGTTTCATATGTATTGCCACAGAATAAGTAATAATATTATTATCGTAGTATTGCTTCGGGGCTCCATTTCCAGAAAATCTTATAGGCATACCTACGACGTCGATTACGCCGGAAAGGTCGATGCACCTAAAGCTGGTATTGCGATGTTGGTACTATCATTTTATTATTGTAAGCTACTATTTGACTTATTGATTCAAACCTGTGATTATACCTGAGGCAAGAAAGCAGATTTAAATTTTCGCTCAATTTTATATCGCGTATACATTTTTAAATAATAATATTCGCAAGCTTACGGTACGACCATAGAGCGGTATTCAGATTTTATAATTTATTGAAGTTATTTTAATCGACCGAAAAACCTTGAATAAAAATTATAATTTTCCAGAGGTTAAAATCTCACTAAAGCGATTGTTCACTGTAGGTATCCCCTATCCTGTATAATAAGTACCCTAAATTTCCTCAATCGTTTAGGATATACAGAGCCCTACAAATGAGTGATTTACTCTTACTCTCATTTTACAAGGCTCTTTGACACTGCCATATTCGCTAGCGTATGCGTAACTTACTTTCTATACATCTCGCTCGTACTCGCAAATAAGTAAGTTACGCAGGCGTTAGCGAATATATCAGTTTGACTGCTAGGCAGTCGTGCTAAGGCCACTTAGCAATGAAACAGTAACCTGTTCGTTACAAGCGCTGTTTTACAAATGCGTAGCCATGCAAACCATACGAAATAACATGGAAACGATTGTCTAACAAACTATGTAACTTTTGATGAGCGTGGTATAGAAAGCTTCGTCTTTTCAAGTAATAACTAAACCCATGAAAGTTTGCAAAGTATGGTTATCTCTATATATATATATATACAATAAAACCTCGGAAGATTTTTACTTTCGAATATTCACAATCATAAAATTAAACAGACAAATTAAGCGGGTCAGTTGTTCACAATGATCATCACATTCATCACATGCTCTAATACATATTAATAAATTTGTATTTAAATTATCGTGAACACCTCGCCGGCTTCGCTTTAATGCTGTTGGCTTTACATTATTTATACAGTCCATTTTAATTTACAGTAAAATTTTAATATCCGTTGTAAATAATATTTCGTATTGGGCCTTACGGGCGTAGCGAGACCAGAACCACAATATTTAGCTAATACCTTTTTTACTGTTGCTTACAACTCTCCGACATAAATCCACATGTACAGGAGCAAATCTTTTTCCTCGCACTGCGTACTGAAAATAATAATGTAGAGAAAAAGTGTTAGTGAAATATTTGGTCGTGTCGTGAGAGCCGTGCACATCTGGTACCAAATCAATTTATCGTACGAACGTGACGTTCGAGACCAACGTGCCGAGAGCGGCTTACATGCCTGTGTTGCCTGTGTATTAAGATGTCTCGGATACAGGCAAAGATACAAGTACTGGGACGTTCTCGAATTAGGTGAAGTGCACTAAGGTACCGCGTACGATTGGACACATTTCATTAACCAATATACCTATAGGGTAGGGTAGGAAACAGTGGCTCGGGAAAAAATAGCCGGGTACAGTGGCTCACCTAATTACAACATGATAGAGAAGATATTGGGGCGACTGAGCCACTGTTTCTTACCCTACCCTAGTCATCGAAGGTTATAAAATGACCGAAATCATAAATATCATAATATCACAATGTAGGCGAGACATTTAATGTCATGAAATACATACCTACCCTGTTTTTGGATGCTTTATGCATTTAAAAAGTTATTTATTTCATTAACCTGGCCATTTCACTAATAGATTATACATATTAAAACATGTAGAATTTGCCTCCAGCGCCTTAAGTATAATAGGTACCAAGTCCCCAGTTATAATTATTATGAGATTGTATACGGAAACCCCGCAAACCCCTCAATTTTCCGTGTATAAAGTAAACTGGCTTGAACCTCGGTAATACTTACCTCTATTTTACCGTCTGACAATTCATGAAAATTGCGAAATGAGGCACTTTTTTTGCTTTTTCGCGAAAACCATGTTATATTTTAGAAACTATAACTTAGTCACAATTCCCATCTGCAGCGATCTGGAGGACGTTTTCTGTTTATAAGACCCTTATTTTAAGTTAATATTATTAATTTTATTTACAGTCTATTTTTATTAATTTGTATCCTTATCAAATGTATGTGAAATAATTTACTTTTAGATGGTAGTATAACTTAATTACCAACAAATTTTCTGAATTTTACTTGTTTTGTCAGTCTTCGTATGTCGATAACATACGACAAAAATAAGGTATTGACGTAAAACCAAACCAAAGCGGATCCAAGGTATGTAGGTCGAGTTCGATCCATCAGCGAAGCCTTGAGACATCATATTTAAAACACTGATTTAAATTTTCACGATTTTTACTCATTATTATTGACAACGACGGGACTTAATCGCGTCGTTGTGAATAATAACGTAATATTTAATATTGTAGTCCATTGCTTTAATTGGGATCGTTTACTGCCGATCAAATAAATAATTTGCCAACCAAATCAATTTAGAGCAGTTCATTATGACATTAATTGCGAACTGATTTTGAAATACTTGCTAACCTTAAGTTGCTGATCAAATAAACATTTTGGCTAACCAAATATATATTGTTGTTTATCAAAATAGAAATATTTTGCAGATCGATTAAATAACACCCAAAATTATTAGCTTATTTCATCATCAATCACATTCACACCCAAGATTCAACCTACCTTTAGCTAAAACAAGAATGTTACTCATTTCCCTATGGAAATTCGAAAGTAATTTTCCTTACACTAATTCGATAATTTGAGGTAACGGATTGATCCGTTGTTGTTAACCTCACCTACAGTACTACTACAACATAAATGACTTTATTTCACTTTCTAAAGCAGTTAACGACTCCGCCTTTATTCACCTGCTTCCGGTTTCATTATTTTATGTAAATCGTAGCCCGTTGAAAAGCATAGGTCGTGGCGGTAGACTCTTTGTTGCAAAACACTGTGTCATAATGATGATGTAGTTACAGTAGTCTACCGGATTGATTTTGGATATCATCATCATTGGCCTTCGAGTCTATTACATATACAATTATATGTTTCCATGACAACACTACCACAAGCCAGGCAGGCGTATTGTGCTCGTAGCGAACGGATGTGCTGATGACGCTTGGCTCGCTTGCTTGCGAGTGTCTTAAACCAAGCGTCATCATGAATTTTACACCAGTTTGCGCCACTTTTCTCAGTCTTCGACCAGCTTCCCCCATTTGTGAACCGGGATGTTGAAGGCGTGCATGTCTCTCTTGGCGCAGTCCTTATGCCGTCATCTTATATCGTAGCATCGGCCGATCGACTTTTCTTTTGGCATCAGCTGTCGCGCCTAGCAAAACACGCCACAGCAAACAAGAAGTTTGCATTCGATGCAAATGCCCCAGCCAGCTTAAGCAGAGCAAAGAGGCTAGGCAGCTGAGCAATCTCAAGTACCCTCTAGTTCATGACCCGGTCATTCTAATGTATTTCCGCTGATTAGGGAATATACATTATAATACAATACAATACAACACAATACATTACAATACAAATACTCTTTATTGCACACCTAAATAAAAAAAATACAAAAGAAAACAGAAACACAAGCAATATACGTGAAAGAGTATATAATAGTAAAGCAATTTATTCCTAATGTGGGTATGGATTTTTGGAGCTGTTTGTACATTATGTAAACGAATGTTTAGCTTACTTAGATCCTAAACTCACCATGTGATATGAAATATTTTTAAATTAAATTACTTACCAACAGTTACAACCATTTTTGTGCCTATATCGAGACAGGCCTTCTGGAGGAATTTGTGTAGTTTACCACTGCGCTGTCTACCTCGCAAAATTTAAATCATGTTACCATTAATTAGGGTTCCGTCGGGAATGGAAAACGGCTTGGATAAGCATTTTCATTCGCCTGTTGCCGTTACTCAAAGTAATCAACAAGATCACGATAAGATTTAGCTTGAAGTGTGAGTTTTGTTTAAGCGGATGGCTACGTTTTTGATAACGATTGTTTATTTAACAATGCAAGAATGTTCAGTCAGCAAAGTTGGTACAGTTCAAATCAAAATATTGTTGTATCAATACTTCAATTGCCTTAAGAAACAAAAACAGTTGCGGAGTCGTGTTTGCGCAAATAGGGCAAAGTGGTCTCCATCCATTATCCGTTATCTGTGCTATTATACTAAAATTACAGACACGATTAAAAACGTCTGTTGAAACATTTATTAATTTTAGGAAATACCAAAATGTACAAACTACACAAACAACGTACAGACCTACATAGGCAAATAAAGGCACTAAGGCTGAAACGAACAAATTATTTTCTTGCTAGCGTCCTCCCATTTCCGTATAGGTATTTTTTCCGGTTTAGCTTGTGTGATTAATTACATCTCGTCAACTAAATACAAGCAAATATGTTCAAATTCAAATCGTACAAACCTGCATTGCAGCATTGGTATCCATTATTTTGATAACTACGTCTAAATATTATACATTTGGTTGTGTAGCTATTTGTCTTCTATGCGGGGTGATATTTTATAGGTAATACAAGATATATAATCGTATACGCGACTGTAGTCATTACTGTGAGTAACTTTTGTTGTGAGAGCAACAATGAAATCGCAATTCGCAATCGCGTTCAATTTGATACAGTATTTTAATTATATTCGTTTATTAAAACAAAATCACCTAGAACTGATTTTAAACTAAATATTTAAACAATTTCTTGAGACCCTCATTTTAAACAATTTTTGTACCAAACAGATATTTCTATTTCTAAGGTGTGAAAACAAAAAGAAATTCGCACTGGTCTGGGAAGCTTCGATTAAAGCAATCGGACCAGTGTTCCGTAAGGTTGCGAGTTCGAATCCTGCCCGAAGCGGTGTTTTTTTTTCACTTTTCCTTAAATTTAACCCCATATTTAGACTACTAGAGATTTCATTTTCATTCATTTTATAATCAGTGCCACCTTTAAGTACGTAAAGTACACACATTTCGGGATATCCACATACCTGTATATGGATATCGCGAAATGTGTGCGTTTGTTATAATATTATGTAGAGTAGAGGCTGCGTAGCAAACAAGCTGCCGATGCCGGGCCGGATGCCGCGCTCCGTCGGTTGCTCCCCGGAAATCTGACGTGGCATTAACGTGTTCAATATGGGGAGGGAAAAATGGCCAACTTAAACATGTCATGTGAGGACTCTTAAGGTGGTTCGATTTTCATACAAAATTCAATCTGCTTTAATTAAGGCACTACACACTATTACTACACAAATATTTGCTCATTTATCTACTTTCGAATATTCGTTTGCGCTAAATTAATAGAAAAACTTTGTTTCATACAGAAATCATACATAAATCAACGTAATTTTTTCATCAATTTTACGTATGTGTGTGTCACAAATGTCGTGTACAAATACGTTGCGTGCGGCGTTGCCACTCTATGACGTTGGCGACGTTGCCTGGCCGACCTGGCAGGATTTGCAGTGCCGTCATGTTTAGTGCATTTTTATTTGACAGTGTTGACACTGACACATAGGGTCATGTTTATTGTGACATCAATTTGTTTGTATAAATTGAAAATAATAGCAACGCAAAGAGTATAATAATATATGTAGCAACGTCTAAATCAAGTTACAAAAATCATCGGTCTTCTGGTCCGCGAAAATCCAGAAAAATTCAGACTCAATTGAAGCGGAATTCATGATGGTGAAGTTTCGTAAGGTAGGTACAGTTTCATTCCTTCATTGTACATTGTAATTTTCTCGTGCCGATCTTTTCAGAAAATAATTCTCACTTCTTCCGTAATGGTAGATATAAGCAGTGAACAATACCTATATAATGTAATTATTACTGTTTTGGTTGCCGAATAGTCAATGTGTCACTAACTCTAGGTTTTTTTAGGTATTGTGCAAAATGAAGAGGCATTCTTGGAAATAAAATGTTTTCCTTCATTAGCCAGAAAAAATCAGGACATCCTCACTGCAATAAAGTAAAATAAAACATTTCCTGGGGATGAAAATTATGGAATTTTGTCTATGAATGAAAAACACAATTATTACTAGGTAAGTAAATGATAACTTTATTAGAATCCATATTGTTGCTTCATCTTTCTTCCTATAACATTAGAGATTTTGTGCTATCATGATATTATTTTTCTTTCAGGTACAGGGACAACTACGGATAACAAATATGAAAAAATGTTATTTCATTTGTTGTGTGAATCCATCTACACCAACAAGACATCCACTGCTGGACATAGGCCTCCCCAGGGATCTCCACAACGACTGGTCTTGCAAGACCGGCCAAAATATCGAGAAATAAATAATATAAATAAACATGATAAATATCCCGTTTTCTATAATAGTTATAATTAGAAGGCCATGCAATGTTGTTACTCACTGTACCTACTTGAATCCAAAAAAATAAATAAAAAAAAAGTTTTAATTTTATTTTACAATTACTACTTTATTATTAGTACATTACGATACAAGTGCGAAAAGTAGGAAATTGGCAACGAGTGGCGATAAATTGAAACACGACCGAAGGAAGTGTTTTAATCGACACGAGTTGCGAATTACCTTTTCGCACGTGTATTGTACAACGTTTTACAGTACATAATTATGGCCCTTTACATTTTCGACATATGCACGTATTGTACTAATTACCGCACTAGGGCGGTAACGTATATGTAGCACCATATGTACTAAAAAGTATTTTACAGTACATATGGTGCAACTTTCTCGCCCTAGTGCGTAAAGAGCACTTTTCATGCATATGTCGAAAGTTTAAAGGGCCATATGTACTGTAAAATGTTGTACGATACACGTGCGAATAGGTAATTCGCAACTCGTGTCGATTTAAAACACTCTCTGCGGTCGTGTTTTAATCTGTCGCCACTCGTTTCGAATTTTCTCTTTTCCGCACTTGTATCGTAAATAACTATTTCAAACTGCAAGGGTACGATGATAGATCTCAATTCAATATAATTTTGCAACATTTGGCATTATTAGGTTATAAATTGTATGGAGATGAAATCTATCATCGTACCCTTCCAGTTTGAAAAATACTATAGAGGCTGGGCAGTAAGGGATTGCTTTACTTGTAGAACTATATTTAGCGCTTTAAAAAAAAACTGATACCTGACACTTACAAACCTGGACTTCCTTGGGCTAGTGCTACTAAGAATCGTCAGTATTCTCCATCCTTTCTGAGTTGGAAGAACCCAAAGAGGTGAGATTTGTGAGTCAGGTTTTCAATATATGTGGCGTTTTCAACCAAACGGGTACCTACTTATTGTTGTCATATTTCCATAAAGCTTCAAAATGAAATCAACCTGATCGACAACCGACAATATGGTACCTTTTAGTTCAAAACGTCACATATTTTTATAAAATGTTATAAACTAATTTATTAATAATAATGAATATCTGGGAGAAAAAGAAAACATAAGTAAAAACTCAAAAATGCTCGTTTTCCCAGAGATAAGACCTAGCTAGATCGAACCCATTACAGCAAATTTCATCGAAATCGTTAGAGCCGTTTCCGATATCACTGAAATATATTTCGGTTATATCGGAATCGGACAAGAATTCGAAGAATAAAAGGTATAAGAATCATAAGATAACACAAAAAGGACAAAAAACGAACCCGAATCCTCTTGCACGTATTTCCACGAACATACCGCAACGCCATTGCAGCATACTTACACTGCATGAAATTGTCTACTACAAGCAATCACGGAAACACTGTTTGCATGTGTGAGTAATAGTAGGAAATAGCATGACAGAAACACTCTGTCGACTTTAAAAGTGTTTTTTACACTAATGAAGTATTCAATGTTTATTATAATAGTTCAATATTTATGTAAAGAGTGCGCTAAACATACTTTTAAGTATACAGATACCAACACTATTCCACAAAAAAATAAAACCTGAAAATTTGCGAAAGTGACGCCATCTAGCGGGGTTTAAGCTTTGGGTAACCTAGTCGAACCACCTTAACCCGGTTCAATGGCGCGATGATAGTGTGACCGTAAAGGTTATCAGTAAGCGAATTATGACTAAGCGAAGACTTTAAGGTTACCTATAAATATTCAAAAGAGTAATTTTTCCTTGCTCGTCAAATTCGGTTTAGTTGAGCTTTTACAGGTTTTTTTTTTTGTTTATGTCATAAATATGACTTTTTCAGAGATTCAGATTTCAGATTGCAAAAATATAAAAGTCTACTTTCACATTGCTGTAATGAATACTTATAGAGCGGAAAAGAAATGGCCAACTTAAACATGTCATACGAGGACTCTTGACTTGACCTAGTTCAATGCGAGCGTCGTATGAAAGTGTGCGCTTAAAGGTAAAAGTCTGAGATTTATAGGTTAGCGTAAATGTACATCGTTTTAACCTTTTTATTATTGTGTTAAATTCGAAGCCTATTTGTTTTATATCTCTGCAATATCATATGTTTGTTTTTTACTACTTGATGATGACTAATAAACCGCTGAACCGATTTATATAATTGACGATTATCATCTTATCTCCACGCAGATGACGGTGCGACCAGAAGCTAGTACTTAATATATCAGCAAACACGTACCTATTCATGCATTGTTAAATCATTATGTGGATGTACCAATTCATCTGACCATTTTACTCATTCCGGAAAATCTTTGTAACATCCGTGAAATGTTTCCGAGCTAAGTCATGAGCACGCAATGTTCACACATGAAGCGGTTTAATTTAATCATTTCTAATAAAACTGTATGTACGAGTAACACATGTGGGCGCACAGTGGGCCGAAGATTTCCCATCGCATTATCATACAGACGGCCGACTCACGCGTTGGCGGTGTGGATTGGACTGTAACCATACAATTATAACAAGTTTGGAGGATTAACTAACGCTCAAAATCTGCTCTATGCCAAATAAGGTAGAGTGCAAGCACACATTTTTTTATTTGCGTAAATGTACATCTTACTTGTACTTTTATACACATTTTAAAAATTTGAAAACATTCAATTTAGTACTAGATATTTTTTTGAAATGTAGTATTTACCCTGCCTACAATCAGGTTGACAATTAAGTTGTTCCCCAAACACGGGAGAATCAGAGGCCAAGGCGACTAGTATAAAAAGTGTGCTATCTGATTAATTGATTATGCATTATTGTGACAGTTCCCTATAACTAGTTTGTCTAAGAAGACCACTCACCTAAAACAATCACACAGAACGAAAATTATACTTTCTTTTTTTAAATGAGGTAGTGCTGTAGAATAGCTTACAATATTATTAAAGTGAAATAACTATTTAGCCACGCAATATCATGATCGTGTAAGTATAATAAAATCAGTTTATGGTGATAGGAAATCCTACATGCAGCTAAAAGCCACTTCATGGTGGATAATAAGTAATAACTATATTATCTGATTATATTTTGCGGTTGTATAAATACCTATCAAATAGGTGGTTCTATTATGTTGATTGTATTACTATATTTTATTGACTTTTTTTAGTCTGTTCCCTTATGGGTTATGCTCAAAGAGATAGTTCACATGCACGGTTTGGGCGATTTGCACTTTTCCCAATGACTGATTTGATGCCACTGCATGTTGAATATAATTGTTTATATTTATATAATTCAATCCTCAATATAAAGCTAATTGTTTTAACTTGGCATAAGTTTATAAAAAAAATTGTATTGTATTTTATATTGATTAAAAAAATATATATACTTAAACTGGGGCCCACTGACTATCAGTCCGCCGGACGATATCGGCCTCTGTCAGTTGTTCGGAACTGTCAAATTTTCGTTCTAACTAACAGGCCGATATCGTCCGGCCTCTTAAGTGAAGCCCCTGTGAAGCAACTTTAATTCTACACCAGAAGCTATATTTTCATACGGAACACTGCATGTTACACGTAATATTTTTACCCAAATTTTACTACTCGTTGTCACAGGTAAAGTTTTCCTAAGTGCATTTAAAACAAACTACAATACTTAGGTATCTAGGTTCCACACAAGGGACCTAACATTGTCACAGCCGTAAAGCTCCGGCGGTTTAATGACTTTTTATGGGCTATTGCAAACCTCGGTCATTTTATGCGCCGCTTGTCAGGCTTTTATCGCCTTTCGAATAATCACTCCATAGAAAGAAGGCTTTAAAGGAAATAACTACGTATAATAATATATAACCGGATGAGTCAGTGAGTCGTTACTAAATACAAGACGAGAAATGTATATAATTAGGGCGAGCGAAGCGAGCCCTATCACTATTCGACAATCTATGCATTCTTGTGGTACACTTTACAGAAAAACTATCAAACTGTTAGCTTTGAGATTTTTAAATTCATGTCTAGATGTGTTATCAAACATAAAAATATATGGGAAATAATAATAATAATATATATATTGGGATACCCTCCTACAATTTAGGAGGGAATTAAATCTTCTCGGGTCCGAGGTGTAGGGTTGGAGCCGGCGTAGTTTTTATCGCGTATATATATATATATGTATATATATCTTTACTTGAATATAATTGTAGTGTATAACTAGCCTTATGAACCGATTTTGCATGTACAACCTTAAAGTTTATAGTCTATGATGATTCATTATTTTTAGTATGTGGGTATTTTTGCACTTTGTAGTTTTTCCTCACTCACCTGTTGACCACGAACGCTGTAAAGGGTTCGAAACGTCGGGATGTGTTATAAATTCAATATAATCCGTTTTCATAGTTTTATTTCATAAAAATATCATTTTATTAACATAAAAAAATAGAATAAAGAAATAACACTACTAACGCCATCTGTTACAAAAATAATGAATTAACATTCGTACTACTGATAATTCTTTATTTTTCATACAGATGGCATTTAGTAGTAAAAAACCGGACAAGTGCGAGTCGGACTCGCCCACCGAGGGTTCCGTACTTTTTAGTATTTGTTGTTATAGCGGCAACAGAAATACATCATCTATGAAAACTTCAACTGTCTATTAGCTATCACGGTTCATGAGATACAGCCTGGTGACAGAAGACAGACGGACGGACAGACGGACAGAGGAGTGTTAGTAATAGGGTCCTGTTTATACCCTTTGGGTAAGGAACCCTAAAAAAGGCAAGGACAAAGTAAAGGGTGTAACAGACAGGCGTACCGGACAGCGACCGTGGTCCGGTCAGTGTATTTCTTTCTAGCTCTCACATATAGCTGCGTTCTTAAGAGTCCGCAGCAAGCTCGGTTCTCTATACAAACGTAGTTAGTAGTTACGCTCTCATTTTAAAACGACAAGATGTTCTAAAACTTTGTACTTACAATAGGATATGCCTGTAATAAGTTTATGTAGCTTCGGATACCATAGTTAATAATTTTTAAGAAAAAAAAACCGACTTCAATGGGGGATGCCGCTGAAAGTTCACTTCTTGTTGATGGTGCACTCTTAGATTCCAGACAATGAAATGAAAAAGACAGCATCTTTTGCCTAATAATGTAGAAAAGGAGGTAAAACCATCCACTTTTCTAGTAGCATTTCATTTCTGTAAGGGTCGCAGTTCTAACCTAACCTAACCTAACCTACTTTTCTGATAGCATTTCGTTTCTGTAAGGGTCACAGCTCTAACCTAACCTACTTTTCTGATAGCAGTTCTGTTCTGTGACCCACCTAAGCCACTTTTCTATTAGCATTTCCGGGTCCGGATCAGAGTCCAGGTCCGTGTCCGGCTGTCCGGGTCCAAGTTTGGGTCAGAGTTCGGTCCGGGTCCGGGTCCGAGTTGGGGTCCATGTTCAGACCCGGGTCCGGGTCCGAGTCCGGGTCCAAGTTTAGGTCTGGGTCCATAAGGAAGAGAACGAATCGCCAAACGTGAACTATGTGTCATTGAAGAGTTCCGTTCTGATCATCATCAGCAGTTCCACTTCATCAAATGTCACTTTTTTAAATGTAAGTGCTTGATTTGTTGATTAAAATACTAAAATCACTATATGTATGCCTTTAACATTTGAGGAGTTCCCTCGATTCCTCATGGATCCCATCATCAGAACTCGAGCTTGACAAAAATGTTTCTTGAAAACCTAACTTGCTTAACAAACATAACGAAGAGGACAAATCGCCAAACGTGAACTATGCGTCATTGAAGAGTTCCGTTCTGATCATCATCAGCAGTTCCACTTCATCAAATGTCACTTTTTTAAATGTAAGTGCTTGATTTGTTGATGAAAATACTAAAATCACTATATGTATGCCTTTAAAATTTGAGGAGTTCCCTCGATTCCTCATGGATCCCATCATCAGAACTGCTTTTTGACAAAAACGGCACCAATCTGTATGTATATACTTACAAAAAAAAAAGAATTTTCAAAATCGGTCCAGAAATGACGGAGTTATGGAGTAACAAACATTAAAAAAAAATAATTGTTTTTTTTACAAAACTTGTTTTTGCTCTATTTCCTTTTATAAGCTGAAGCTATACCTATAGGTATATTAACTAATTACATCACTTCACCACCTTGACACCTCATGTCATTGTATGTGCCAAGTTTCATTAAAATCCAAAACATAGTTTTAAAATGAGAACGGAACTCCGTTTGTATGGGAAGGTGAAATTCGGCCGAACTTGCTGTCTCTCTTCAGTGACAGCTGTGTTTCGTTCGCTAAAGATCCAAAACGATAGGCATGTGGTCTAGGCACCCTGGTTACAATAATAAACACAATCATTGGATATTTAAATGTGATGTGTGTGTTTTAAAGGCGTTATATTTTTTTGGCGTGAAATAGAAAAACTAGTCTATTGGAGCGTCAGTCACCATGAGGTACTCGTACCTATCTCAGAAGCATAGTTTAAACGCGAATCATGAAAAATTTAAATTATATGAATGCTTTTACCCATCGCGGAACAATGATTATGGACAGGAGGCTTGCGCGGAGCCAAAGCCTTAACATGGAGGCCTTTTTGACATGTGTCATGGGACGCACGCAGCCGCAGCCACCGGAACGGCGTAAGGACTATTGAGAGCCTAATAAACTTTTATTGCCAGCATGACAGTAAAATTGATGATGACCTCGCCCTCACAAAATGGGTCCTCACAAAAAACAACATCTATATGATGCCTCAAAAACAACACCGGTGTTGGGGCTGAGAGTACAGAGGTGTCACTGGACTTTAAACAACAAAGTCGCCACTTATATTTCCCCATCAACCCTCGAGACCCTAGCTCTTGAGGCTCCACTCTGGACGGCCGGCTAAAGCACGATAGAGGCAGAGAGCAGTCGAGTTCGTGAGAATGTTTCTCTCCAACAGCTGCCCTACGTTGACTGATTGTACTGCCTACTGGGCCACCAGCAGGTGATAGGGTCGTCACATCGCTGCGCCCATATTTATGTCTACCCGTCATGAACCTGTTGTTGCTCTGGACATTTGTAAGGCGTGCGCGGAGTTTAAGCCAACACGTGAGGCCCTTTTTTACATTTTAATGATATGTTTTGGATACATCGAGATAGATGGATCCCTTATGATAGATTATGTTATATTAAACACTTATTTTATTGTATTGAAATGTAGGAAACAAGAAGATATTCGTATGAAGAATTTAATGTATTGATAAAATATAATAAAAAACTTTAAAAATTATTTGGCGTATTAATTATTTACAGAAGCCCTTATATCATATCAAATATTTTTTTTAAGATTAATCTTTACATAGATCAAATAAGGAAAAACTCAACGTCGTTGTCGCGTCGTATCAGGCTGTCAAGGAGAAGGCAGAGAACCGACATGCATGGAAATTGCTCCACCGACAAGAGTCTAACTCTTAAATATATCTTATTCTTCTTGTGCCATTTATTTATTTATTCGTATGGCATAACAATATACAATCGTTCAATATAATTATGCCATGCCATTAATCTTGTGCCATGTCCTCATCGGACGTCGGCGACTATCTCTCGGAACTTATTCCTATCCTGTGCCAATCTGCTCAGGTTGGCATCGTCGTTAATATGAGTCCAGCTTTTAATATTATCCATCCAGGCTAGCTTCCTTCTTCCTCTACTTCTTTTGCCCTCTATTTTGCCTTCCATTATTTTCCTTGGAATTTGATATTTATTGTTACGGTAAATATGTCCAAAATAAGAGATTTTTCTTTTCAAAAATAAAATCAAATATATGATGATGAGGTAGAAAAACTTCGCGAGCCCTTAAAAAAGATCTGCTTTTTGCTAGTATATTATATTGTTTGTCTAGTTAGTCGATTTTTCGTTTGCCTTTAAAAATATCTTACTTGGTCTACTTGTATATGTTACTACTTGGTCTACTTGGTTACTGTAAATAATTCTTAGTGAAAGCACAGTTGTGATTCGGATCACTACAGAAGACGAAGAATTAGTTGACCGTGAGCCGGACGACTCATTTATAACACAGCACGGCACGTAAGCATATGAGGTATCGGCGTAAATCGATTACCAACGAGTCTATACGACGTTGGCGTCTGCTACAATGTAGTTTAATTAGTAGTAAGCCTCGATGAAAGCGCCTCCAGACTCTGTCGCTGCTAATAGGTAATTAAACGCTTCGAGAAACACCAGGTCACCAAGCCACAGAGGACCAAACTTACAGAGCAACATCTTCAAGCAAGATCTTTTTAGTACCTAGGATAATACGGGCACTTCAAATATATGCATCCTGCAAAAAAATGCTGGACTGTATGTAGCTTTTATATTAGGTACTCGTATGTTATAAAAATATAAGTGAAAACAAGTCTTCCGGTGCCTTGTCCCTTCTTTCCAATTTAGCGTCAGTGACAACTTAAAAAAAAATCTTGGTCAGGTTGACTGATTAGATACTTCTTGAAAGAAAAAATAAATAAAAAGCCTGCAAACAAATCGTAAAAAACAACACATTTCTTGTTCAGGGTTAGTTTTACCCATTAGGGACTTAAATACTTCTTGATTGAAAGGAATTTATAGGCTAGTTGAGCCACTTTTTACGTTGCCACTGGTCACTCACGGGTATGCTATTGATAGGTATTATGACCTTGAATACCAATACGCTGAACCACCACGCTTTTTCGTAGCAACACGAATAAATTCTATCCTCTTTCAAAGCAATCCCGCCCTTATGAAGCGGATCTGAACAAATTACAATAAACGACGGGCCGTATTGGCAGCTAACAAATCCTGTTTCCGCCAAATATGTTTTCTGTAATGCGGTTTGTGATTGATTTCCGACGGCGCATACATTTTCGCCGCAGTACACAGATTTTCAGTTAAAATATCAATAAATACTCTTAAGATATTTCATAACAAAGGTGTGTATTTTTGAATCGTCAGGAAATATTTTCAAATAAACTTTCGATATCGCAAGTCTTAATTAATAACTACTTAACAGCAAAATCGGCACAGATAAAACAAATTCACATTTTTAATTTTTATTTTTATCAGTTTTCATGACGAACGTGCACGATTCTCTAAAGAGTTTGTAAGCGATTAGTTTTAACGAGCGGGTATGCGAGTAAATGTATAGTGATGTATTCAATTAAAAAAAACACCTTGTTCTACCACAGATAAAATAAAGTAATTATATTCATTTGATAGCTTATTAAAGAGCCCTACTTTGTTGAAAAATCTGGAAGTGTCGCTGGCGTGATAATAATAAAAAAAATATTTAAAAAAAAAAATTTTAAAGTTTTTGTAAGGCAATATGCCACAAAATTAATATCATGTAATTGTCCTTACTACATGCATAATATACGTGACGCACGTCAAAATCGGCTGGCTAGAAAAAAATACAAATCGATAAAAAAATTACAAGCCAAAACTCGCTGGGGGCAGACTCACTTAGCTTATCCTGGCATGGCCTTTTTCAAATTGTCAGCAATCCTGAAATACAAATGATAGGCCGAATGACTTGTACTGTACCTCAAAAAATTTGTGAAGAGTTATATTTTCACAAACTATAAGTAATCCTCTTTTTGTTACTTAATGTCGAAGTAGGCTTTCATAAGTACTTTCAGTTTGCCCTATGTAAGTATAGACGTTGTATAATTTCATAAGAAAAATTATACAAATATAATAATATGGTTCAGTTAATCTGCATGAGAAGCTTATTCAACAAAAATTTTAGGAAACTATGAAGTTAATTCAAATAATTGATTACATTTAACACGGCAGTTACTCCATTTGTAAACAGGAAGTAGGTATTGTACAATGAAGAGTTTATTGTGAAATCACTGTGAAATCGAGATTAAAAGCACAGGTAAGAGCGCTTAATTTAATTAAAAGTAGTTCCGAGTATACCTATTGGTTCTGTTGAATTCAAACTGTGTATTTTGTGAAGTTGTATCTTACCTGATCATCCTATTGGAAAATAAATCTTTTGTCTCGTTACATATAAAGGTCATATTTAATCCAAACGCAAGATATTGGTTTGTAAAGGTATGTTGCCGATTTTCAGTCGGCAAAATGGTCCGCGCTGCACATTTTTATAACATTTTACTTACCGACCGGAATGAAATCGGGACGGAAATAACTAGAAAGTTAGCACATAATCCGCTGCAAAGTGTGAAACTGCATTTATTTTATTGTGTTTTTAAAGAGCGTGCATAAAAGCGTACCTTAGGTACTTAAAGTTTCCTATTCATTTATATAACTTCCGGCATCCGGCATGGGAAGCCAAATATAATTAAATTTGTAGGCTCGTACTTATCTAGAAAAAAGCTGCATTACGAATAAATACGTGATGCTGAGTGGGGATCCTGTTTAGCATCTAGTTTGTGTTGTATGTGTTATTTTATAGTATTGTCTAATGTTTTTACTAATTACGATGTTAAATAAATGTATCATCTATTCAATAGAATAATCCCTTAGAAGATATGAAATAATACGGCTTACGTATTATTTCATATCTTTTAAGTGATTATTAGGTATTTATGTAGGTATGATTTATGTATATTTACTGTAGTTAGTGTGCAGTTTCCTATAACTTAACTGCTTGTAAGCAATTATTGGTGTGGTTACGCCTGGAATTCCGCAATGTGGCCTGATTCGATTGATTATGTACCTACGCGTAATGGCGTTTCATTTTATTTTTAAATTATTTTAGTCTCAACTGCTTATGAAGCCTTATTAGTGGATCAAAGATTAAGGCGAAAAGCTTTTTTTTAAATATATTTTAAGTATAATTTGGGTTTCTGATACAATAGAGTAGGCATAGCTCCACGCAAGACTAACTGCGCAAATGTTGCGAT
Organism: Cydia strobilella; assembly: GCF_947568885.1. Classification (NCBI taxonomy): domain Eukaryota; kingdom Metazoa; phylum Arthropoda; class Insecta; order Lepidoptera; family Tortricidae; genus Cydia; species Cydia strobilella. Next base: position 10,422,752 of record NC_086052.1, read on the forward strand.
AAAATGCCGTAAAGTCTAGTTCATGTCGCTAAAAAATAGAGCGCGGTTGTAAAAACGGTCGCGCGACAATGTCGTCTGACGACGGTGACCGCAAAAACTTTAATGGCTTCTTTTATCGACCATTTGCGCGTAATGCTCGCTTTTGTTCTCATGCGGGGCCTAATCTTTTAAGCGCTTTCATTAACTTCATAGTTACACTACATACCGTGGAACGAAGCTTTGGTTTTAATTAATTAACACCTGTTGTTGTATAAGGTTTAAAAGTTTTAGAAGATTTTGTCTTTGGACTAAGCTTAAGCTTTTGTTAATAGGTTAAATAGGTAAAAATAATAGATCAGAAATAAGTAATTATAGGTAAATCCTCTCTCAGTACTTCGGGCCCTAGGTCAGGCTTTATACAGCCACAACACAACAACAAGTTCTCCTCTACTTCGGATGAATTTTGGTATGATCTATTATGATATTTATGAGCCCATTGGCTTGTATCTCATTTCCAGTAGTTTCTTTCTCTTGTACTGGGAGCTCGCGTCATCTAGTTATTTTGTTCAACAGATAAACTGTCTCAGTCTCTTTGGTAAGGATCTATAGAGTCATTAAGCCCGCTGTATACTACATATAAGTACATTAAAGTCGTAAAAATCTGTATACGATAGATTTCGTCGTTCTCACCAGTAACCAGTCTGGCTTACGAGCTCGCTCGTGAATGCACAACAAGCTTTTATGCATCTTAATAAAGCCAGTAATTTAAGCATGCTAGTGTCTGCTGCTACGCTATTTATCGTTTTGGCTGAAGATGTAACGCATATGTTTGCAGTGAACGTCCGGGAAATTTTATTGTTCCTTTGCAACAGCAACAATTACCGAGCGGTCGTCTCAGTCAATGTCGTGGATTAGGTACTCAAAGTTGAAAAGAGGACTATTACCTGCATCTTAATATTACAGTAGATACTAAAATATAAAGCTATTAAAGTCTTTTAGTGAATTTGAAATATATATATGCTTTAGTACTTCGAAGAATGTTTGCTCTTTTCGAAGCTTTACGGTGAAAGAAACAGCAGATCCCATATCATTTTATTTTTTCAATCTTTAAAGCCTTAAAACAAAAATATAGCTTTCAATTATTAAAGCACAGGGTTTTTTTATTATAAATAATTATATTCATAATAGAAGACGTTCCACGGAATCAAGTTAATATTTAGTTCCAAGTAGAGTTTCACGCAATTTTGACTAAATGTTATTACCACAAAACTAGTCAATAATGAAAACTTGTAAACTGAAATAGATATCATACACTAAAGAAAAAGTGACCAAGTCCACCGGTGGCCGAGGCGGGAATTAAACCCCCGCCGCCGCCGCCTGGCGGTGGACTTGGTCACTTTTTCTTTAGTGTATGATATCTATTTCATGAAATAAAACTATGAAACCGGATTGTATCGCGTATATTGAATTTATTAACCATCCCGACGTTTCGAACCCTTTACAGCGTTCGTGGTCAACGGGTGATCCGGTTGCATAGTTTTATTTCATGAATAACTATCGCGGTAACACGATATATCGATATCGCGGCAATATTATATCTATTTCAGTTTATAATTTATATATATATATATATATATATATATAAGGTAAAACTTAATTCCATTAATTATTTTGTTTCAACTGTAAGACATTGTGACGTCACGAATGATCTGATCCTGTGTTTTCTAATTAATAAGTTTTTAACTCAATTGAACTCTCTTAAGAGCCCATCAACGTGCTCACTAGCGCCACTGCTAAATAATTGTGATTATTTAAATTTAACAATACATATTTTAAAAAAAAGGCCGCTACGTACTGTATTTTGTATTGAAGGACCTTTTGAATACAATAAAATAGATTTTACGTTGCTGGATTCGTCAATCCCTGCGTCCAAAGTTATAACGGCTGTTTTTGTTTTGAGTTCATAAATCTACGAATCCAGCAACATAAAAACTAGTTCTATGTATTCAAAATATACTTAAATACAAAGTGCAGTACGTAGCGGCCCCCTTTTTAAATATCTATCGTTAAATTTAAATAATCACAATTATTTAGCAGTGGCGCTAGTGAGCACGTTGATGGACTCTTAACTCATCCAAAAACCTATCAGAATCCGGATATACCTTAGTCAGTTTCTCGATGATGCATGGTGCAACCTGCCTTAACCCATCTAATTGCGGTAAGCAACTGTCTTGGGCTACCTAGCAATTTGTCGTTTCGCCTGAATATGTAATGTAACGGGCCTGGCTGCATTGAATGCCTCGGGTATGCAAAACTTTAACGCCTAATATTACGGTCCAGTATAAATGTACTCTCCAATCGCTAATAATTTGTCAGGATCTTATGGTCGCCTTTACACTGGTGCTTCTAAAGCTTGGTAAACAAAGATAATAGTTGCAGAACAGCCTTGGAATATGCAAAGCTTAATCCTGTAAATGCGTGTCGGCTGTATGGCACTATGACGTCACGGCTAGCGTTTGTTACTCACCTAACTTACTCAGTATATTAACTTGGAAGTATTCGGTCTCACATGCAGGGGCTTGACTTAATGCATATTATCCTGAAAGGGATTTTGTTGCAAGCCGATTAGTTTGAAACTAACTTTGTAAATCAGCTGTATTGGATCAAATAGATGATAACAAGCTGGATCAGTGCTTATAACTGCAGATGTGTTATATTATGAAACGTGCATGTTGTGCATGTTCTTTGTGATCTTATGCAACAATCTACATTTGTCAATCAGTTATTGGGAAGATTAACATTCGGTTTTTATGACTGATATTTGATATTTAGAGCATATACCTAAATTTCAAGTGCCAGCAGGCGGTGCACAAACGGCGCATTCGCTAGATCTCGACGTACCTAAAGATGCAATCAAAGCATTTGGCATACATTAAATTAGTCTAATTTGAAATGGATTTAAATTTGGAATTTAAAAGCATATTCACATTAAACCAGTCTCTTACTTATTCTATATCTCTTACCTATTTCAGCAATAGAGAGGCAGCTAGATAACGAAGTTTTCGATTTCTGCAGTAGACCCCGTAGACATTGTTTGCGGTTTCCGTTAAGGTAGTCGTCAGATCCAGTACCTTAATTACTAAGAATACCTACATTAACAAGAGTATAAAAAATACTACAGCAGATAGCAATCCGTTGATAGCGAGTCTAACTAATGTGATAGTTTGCCCCTGACTGTCGCCGAATGTGAACATGCCCTAAGTTTGTATGTACTTCCCTAGTAAAAAAACAAGTTTATAGACTTTTCACGTCAAAAAACGTTCACGTAGCCTTATCCGAGACGATATATCGGTAGTTACACGAGTTACGCATCGTTATAAAGCCGCTACACGCCATTGGAGCTCGGCGCGCGGTAACAAATATGGCCGAGTGTCTGTTATTTTTATACGGAGCCACGAGCGGACAACAAATCAAGATAACAAGCAGAGGCTGAGGCCAGCACGATATTTACAGATAGGCCCCTATCCTTTTCCATGCGTATGCGATTTTTCTGTATATTATGTAGTAGGACGTAGTTTTTTTTTTTCAATATTATTTAAAATTTGCTCCTTTTTGTCAATTATCCATTTTGGTATATACAATTAACCACCTTAAGGGCAAAAATCGTTTAAACGTCTTGCAGGTGTTGAAAAAAAAGTTAGCTCAAGTAAAGTTAATTGCCGTGCATTGTCTTTGTAACGGCTGGCATTTGCAAACTAAGATAAGGAATCCAAAATGCATCCTCATTGGTTATGTTATCTTTATGGGGAGGCGAAACTTAGCCTAAATAACAACTAAAGGCGGGATCCCACCAGTGTGCGGCACTGTTCGGCACTGTGCTGCACATTGTATGGCACCTTTGATGGACTCACGCGCGTGAACATGAACAAAATGTGCGCGCACTAAAGTGCCATAAATGGCAATGTTCGCGCACAACCGCGAACTCGTATTCGCGCACTTATTCCAGCCATGGACTCGCTGCGGAGCACACGCACGCTGTTCACCTACTCAGTTGTCCGTCCGGCTGCCGGAGCGAAAACATTTGTTTGTTCGCGAACATTTATTGATTTTAAATTTTCGCATTATGAATTGGACTAATTCTAAAATCAAAATTTATTTGCTAAAACCGATTAGCTTCAAGTAGGTATAGCATATTTTTTGTATTTTGGGAATCATTAAAAAACGTTTTTGCTCAAAAATGGATATGGCACAAACGTAACCTATTCTCAGCCGCGACGATTTGTGCGTGCACAAAATGTTCATAAACAAATATGCTGCACTGAACTTTGGTGGAATCCCACCTTTATAAACTGTCCTTACTACCTATTGTTTGTCTCATTAACTGTTTTTACCCTCCTAAATGCATCGTAATTGGTAATCTCTAGGGGAGGCGGAATTTAGCTCGCTCATAAGGATTGAGGTAAAAAATTTCTGAACTGGTTCACCGCCAAATTCTATAAAACGTTTATAGAATTGAGTTAGTCTTGTAGAAAATTAATCGATAAAAGAGGAGAACTTTAATTTACCCTTTTTAATGACGATTTCATGTTTTGACGGTTATTTATCGGAGGTTTGGGCTTACCGTGGGACTTAGTCAATCTGTGTAAGAATGTCCTATAATATTTATTTATTTATTGGTCTTTTCTTAAAAATATATTTGACAACTCTTACCTTTTTTAACTATCTAATTTTTTCTTTGATTTTTCTTATTTGCCTCGTGGCCAAGCAGTTTCTCATTATAATTTCTCGCTCGAGGCTTGTTTTAATAAGGGTAATGTCTATTTGTTGAACAAACAACGGCAAAGTTGCCGTCTATTTATCAAGGACTAATAAAAATAACATCAGCAAGTTAGTCAGAGGAGGCGCGATTTGGATCGCAGCGCATCGAAGGAAAATTAATCGGCGCAACTCCGGTCATTCTTCAAACGAGGCCTCGCCTTCCCTCTCGTGATTAACTTCGGAATAAGGCAATTCATCGAAAGAACAAGTTTATTACTTTCAAGTTTCCCGTGAATGCACGAAGGGCCCGGAATTCAGTCTCACAATGGCACCAATTACTGAATTCGTGAAATTCGTACGGCTGAATTTTCCATAGTTGGAAGCATAATCTGAGCTTATCTCATTTTCAAGAGACAGCTAGGTCAGTCCCAATTTGACGATTAATTGGTAATTAGGCTTCCACTTGCGAAGTCTATACATATTTATACATTACTAGCGACCCGCCCCGGCTTCGCACGGGTGCAATGCTGATGTATTATACATATAAACCTTCCTCTTGAATCACTCTATCTATTTAAAAAAACCGCATCAAAATCCGTTGCGTATTCTAAAGATCTAAATTCAGCTTTAAATAACATTCAAAGTTAAGTGTTAAGTACTGATATTTTCTTCATACTTTTATCTCAGTTCCTCTAAAGGTGCATGCTCCCTCCCCTACATAGGGACAGACAGACAGCAGGAAGCGACTTTGTTTTATACTATGTAGTGATAATAGGTTTTTCTGTTGCCCGTTTTGGTACTTACCTTACTCATTAAAATGTCAATACGCATATGACAAAACAATTGCTACAAATACGAATATGTACGACTGAAGCGCTACGCCGCGCCGTAGCCATTCATTTACTTTAATGGTGACTAGCTAAAATTCATCTGGCAATAATGTTTCAATGTTTATCATAATAACCACTGTTTTACTAAGCTACAATTTATTTCAATTATAGATACCATTTTTAACTAGCAACGATCAGAAAACCCCTCGTCCCGTCGTCTCGTCGTCGTCGTTTTGGCCGGTGGCGCAATTAATGGTGGTGTAATTATTACATCAATGGTATCGTTTTTGTACAATTGCCACTAGCAGATCTTTAAAATTGAGCCCAAGTTTATGCTCTTTTATCTAGTCTGCAGTAAGAAAATTAATTAATTTTGCTAAATCATTCTAAAACGTTTTATTCTTCCCGTTCTTGTAATAAATGAATAGTCATAGTCAGCGAGGAAACGTAGGAAGGAGTCGGCATTATATCGCGCTCGTTAAGTTGACGATTGTTGTAAGCGAGTGATTTGCTCTCAGATCACAAACTTATTTAATAGATGGGGCATGTAAAAGGAATTGTAGTCGCCACGCATACTTAATAAATACCTATGGAATCGGAATCTTTTCAGTTGCATCCACTTTTTCGAAATACATAGAAATTACTAGAGATGTACCGGATATTCGGTCCCTATCCGGTATCCGGCCGGATACCGGATAATAACTTTGCTTGATTCCGAAGTAATCAAATTGGATTTAAGAAACAGTCAAAAGTCAAAAGCATTAAGTCACCGTCATAATCGTACTAGTTTATTATTTTAAAACAATTAAAACATTCCACTCACTTGCACGCACTCTCATTTCGAACCTAGAAATCAGTCCGCCCGAACGTTTACTACGAAACGGTCAGAACCTGCATGCAAAATGCGCACCTGAAAAACCGAAATGTAGCTCTAAATTTCGGCCGGCCGAATATTCGGCGGCAGGATACCGAATATTCGGCCGATGGACAGGCCGAACATTAAGTATCCGGTTATCGGCCAAACAACTATCCGTTGCATCTCTAGAAATTACAAATATTAACCACAAAATTTTGTTCTAAATACACGTTGTTTTTTTTATACCACGTCGGTGGCAAACAAGCATACGGCCCGCCTGATGTTAAGCAGTCTCCGTAGCCTATGTACGCCTGCAACTCCAGAGGAGTTACATGCGCGTTGCCGATCCTAACACTCCTCTCCCTCGAGCTCTGGCAACCTTACTCACCGGCAGGAACACAACACTATTAGTAGGGTCTAGTGTTATTTGGCTGCGGTTTTCTGTAAGGTGGAGGTACCTCCCCAGTTGGGCTCTGCTCTAGATCTGGAATCAAACATCAAACATTTATTCAGCAAATAGGCCATAGGGGCACTTTTACATGTCAATTTGACAAACAATAAAATTAATCCAAAATTACAAAAAACAACTACATAAATATAAATGTTAAATTAAACAAGAAAAAAAAACTAATAAAAACTATACAAATAACAGAAGTACTAAAATTGTTTAGAGATGTAAAAGTCTCTAGGTGTCAGAGATAAAATGTATATAATAATAAAAAAAGATCATCAAATTATCCAGAGATGTAAAGGGTCTCCAAGACTTGAATTGTTATATAATTAATAAAAAGACAAGATATAAAATGACGCGTATCTCAGCCATCGTCTCCCTCAACCTTCATTCGAGAAAGTGGCGACCCGATCAACGACGCCACCATAAGCAAAGACTTTTAAGCGAGCATGACATGTTCAAGTTGCCGGGCTGTATTAATATATATGAAGTAAATTAATTCAGTGAGATACAACATTTGTGCTTGTATGTTACATTAAAGACGGCATAGCGCCACATAATCACAACATAATTCGTAAGAAGTATGCCTACTGCCTACCTATAAATAACTAAATTACAAATTTAAATTGACATAGAGATGTAAAGGTCTCTACCTGTCAGAATCATTAAAAATAAAGGTACACATACATACAATACATATAAAATAAATTTTGAACATAATAAAATAAAATCTTAGAGGTTTATAAGGTCTCTAAGTGTCCAAAACTAAAATTAACTAAAACAATACAATCAAGCGAGAGCATGATGGTCTCTTGAGTCAGTTCTACTGGACACTAGTATGGTTATTTCACAGAAAAAAAAGACAAAAACAAAAACAAATATTGCTTAAATTTGTATCATACTATCAAGATCAAGCTACTGTCTTAAAGGGATCCTTAAAGGGATCCTGATGACATCCGCTGTCCTGTGCCCTACCACACAAAGCGAGATGTCATTCACAGTGCCCATACCTCTCTTTTGGACGTAGTTTAAGGACATACCCGGGTCCAACATAGGTAGGTTTTTTTTTTAAAGATGCAATTAACTGGCCAATTCGAACGTACTACCAGCCAATACAGGTACTTGTCCGTACGTGCATTGGCGCGGGCGAGACACACGATAACGAATTCTGAAGTCAGTCTACGTTCGAATTGGCCTGTAAGTCTTACGGCACACGACAAGCTTTACAAATATACGAACTTCTATGTATGATCGTGACTATCGCGAGACTGCGTAAATGTTCAAAATGCGGAGTTTATTTGAGGTGGTCTATGGAATCGCTTGAGCTCTGTTTTACGAGAGCTGCGCGAGCCATTTGTCAAAAGATTTAACTAAACGCTTATACATTATCTTTACATAAAATAATATTCTGACGTAACGAGAGCCGTTAACTGAATAAGGCTGTCAGCGGAACGTTTACTTTTGAATTTTGAGCTGGCTGCGGGTAGCTAACGAATTTTGTAGCAACTTGTTAAATTGCATAAGGCTTTTAAGCAGTAAAATTTAGCCCGTTCGTAACTACCAAAGTGCATAAATTTTGCTTTTTATGCTGATTCATCTCTTCGTCTACAAAGTAAATATGGTTACCTACCTGTACCTTTGCTAAGTCAACCGAGATAACCTAATAAAAAATGGTAAAATATTTAATATTTGTACCTACAAATATTAAATATTTTACAATCTTTTTCCTACACACACATATTAAATAGTATTTATAATATAATCATAGGATAAAACATGTAGAGCAAAAATCAACCTACACGGGGTCACCCGTTAGAAATTTCTACTTACAGTTTAATACGAAATCTGTATAAAAAATTGAGTCGAACAATATCTTTTGTTTCTTGTCGATCCATCAACAAATTGCCGATTATCATAGATTTGCAGACAATACTAAGCAATAATGTGCTCATATATTTTATAGCTTTTTTGAAGAGACATAGCCAACAAACATTAGCGTGTGTTATCTTTCCCAAGAATTGTTATCTTGCCCTTCATCTGATTTACCGCCCGCCTAAAATAATAGGAGTAAGAATAGAATGTAAACAAACTTATAATAAATTGCTCAGAAGATATAATTTCACTTTGAATATGTTTGTATGATATAAGGTTCAGTAAGAAAGTATGACGTGCAAAATGCATAAGTATAATAACTAAATATATAATTGTACAATCTATAATGTATAATGAACTTCAGATATAAAATCGTTTACGATAAATATTAATAATCATAATATTCGTATTATAATATACTTCATAAAAAACGAAAATACATAATATAAATAAAATTATAATTTAGCCAATATACGTGCGATTGCTGGGCACATCTCATCCGTGAGAAGGCTTTGGGCTATAGTCCCCAGCTCCCCACGTTGACCGAAGCGAATGTGGGAAAAAACACAATAATTTTCTGGTAACAGTTTGTATCAGGTCACAGTCCTGTAAGGGTCGTAGTTCTAATCTAACCTAATCCACTTTTCTGGTAAAAGTTTGGTTCTGTAATGGTCACAGTTCTACTAGGTACCTACGATTTGACCAAAATGTAAGAATTTAGTACGTTTTTAGCAGCGTATGATTTAAGTATGCTGCTCAAAAGGAACGTAAAATTGTACTAAAAGGTACGATCTGGCAACACGGGGCCTATTTCTTAGGTACTTAGTATTATCTCACAAAATATTTCCATATTTGAGGCATGTTTGCAGAATATAACATTTATAAAACTTTCGCGTTTTGAACACTTATTCACAGTGGGTGGTTTAAAAACGTGATGTCTACCCCAAAGTTTTTCATGCACTTTTCGTCGGGTAGTAACACAAATCTCTGTTTTGACCTTTTGCTGACACGTCGGTAATAAATGTAACAAAATAAATTCGCGTTAGACCCGATTGTAAATGTGATTTAATATATGTTCGCTGAAATTACTTATATATGTGCTAACAGCTATTTCAAGTTTTTTTTTATATTTATTTAACTTGATAAAATGATATTAGTTATTAGAGGATTTTGCCATTTGTATTACAAAAAATAACACTACAATCTCAAATTAAGGACAAGTTTTTCGTGCTATAAAAGACGATAGCCACTTCCTGCGATGTGAGTTGCGACTCCTATGCTCTTTCTAGTTAAGGATGACTCACGCTAGACCGGCCGAGGCGTCCGACTTGTCATTTTCTATGACGGCTGATCGGTGATCACGTAGTGCTTTTCTTAGAGAACAAAGCGCCGGTAGCTCCGGCCCAGCCCCGGCTCGGTCTAGCGTGAGTCATCCCTTACTCGTCAACATCGTCAAAACTAGATGTATATAACAGGCCATTTTTACGTTTCTCTCTGTATTCCGCTAAAGCTTAGATAAATAGCCTTCCTGCTTGAAATAAAAAGTGTATGCTTTCACAAACCATGGAAACGGTGTCACTCAACCGCCACTTGGCCGTCGTTCCAGCTAACTAATTCCAGCGTATCCCCCCCTAAGCCCCTATTACCGACGCGGTGCAAAGCTGAAGGAAAAACTGCTCGTATATGCAAAAAGTCTTTATGCATTTTAAGGGCGGCGCTCTCAACCCTATGCTTATAAAACCGCAGAACGCGATGGAGGAATTGAAAATAGAGCTCTTGTTATTTCGAGTACATGTGGAGAGGAATACAAAGGGGAACATTGTCTCTGCAGCCTCGTTATGCAGCGCTTCAGACATTCTGATAACAAACCGCGGTTAAGCGCACTCCCGGAATAAATGTATAGGGAATTAACCGCGTCAATTTTTAAGTACTGCATTACCTCCTCGTTAAGTTTAGGTAGTTTTAGTTTAACTATCTACATCTGTATTTGCTTGGATTGAAAAAAAATTAAATAAAGAAAGGTAACTTTATTTAGGTTACAGAAAAAGGATTGTACCTACTTACAAGTACCTACAAAGTACCTACCCTGTACCTAGGCCTTTATCTCTGAATAGAATAGAACGGAAAATATTTATTTTATTTTATTTTTATTTTATTTATTTAAGGTTTACCAACAATTGTTGACATCGATACATTAATAATGTACTAAGCTAATACATGTAAGGAGTGGTGTCACAATTACTTACAGGTAAACACCGCATTTGCTTGACACACACACAGTATTCAGTCAACACAACATCAACATGCAAAATATCAACAAAATGGTATATTAAGGTACATTTACTAATTATTAACATGCAATCATTAAAGCAATATCATAATAAAACAATGTCAATGAAATTAAAATCTCCCAGTATTTAAGCCGAAACGATACATGTTAAAATTTTAAAATGTTAAATGTTAAAATCCGCCACTGTTCTATTTTGTTGTTTAATAAAAAAAGTGGATGAACAAATAAATATTTGTACAAGATGAAGGAAAGTTGTGCACTGGCCATATTTTATAGTGACATATGAATATACAAGTTTAACATCAGAACTATGCACTGGACTCGACTCCCACAATTTACCACCTTTTCAGTTATATTTTCAGCTCATTACTTATTTGATAGCGTTCTGCTGAAATTATTTATTTACGCATTTCCGTGATACCTGAATTTTATTGAGTTCATTCAGTTTCTACTTACTGCCTATTAAATTCCAATTTAGTAGCGATGCGCAAAAAGAGCTGAATTTCACACAAAAGATCGACTTGAAATGAATCGACAGCGCTTTGACCAATGCCCTTATTCAATAAAGGGACAGGACAAAAAGTTCGTATTAAAAATGGCATCTCCAGGCGATGGAATTACTAGGAATCAATTTATAACGTGAATTCGGCAGTTGTGTCCATCGAGCCGTGCGACCGAAGCTCAAGTAGGGAGCAATTCGTCAATGTCTGAAGTAAAGCCTCTTAAACGCGTTTCTAAAACACGACGAGGCCGCACCGCGCCGCTGTCCACTCCGGTGCTTCCTACAATCGATAAGACACTCCCATTACTTATATGGATATCTATCACTCTTGCCTCCGTACCAGACAAAATTACTCTTATTTTTCTGCTGGAAAGCGCTACAATTGTGTTAAAGAGTTCGCATTTTAAAACACATTTGTTAAGTATATCTGCGGAAAAATACAGTCCGTATAAAAAAGGCAGGTAGTGCAAGAAATGAGCAAATAAATCAATTACACACCGCCACGGCGCGCCACGGGAAATAATTGGATTTGTACTCAAGCGCCCTAGGGGGCGATCGCTAGTTTATTGTCTAACATTCTTCACGTTACAAGGAAAAGCTTGTAAATCTTTAGAAGGAAAACTTATTTTAGGAATAACGACTTTGACAAAAAAGGACTATTCCACTTCCAAAATGCTTCTTGTTAAAAAAATAATTACAGTTTGTCATAGATACTTAACTACAAAGACATTATAGCGTATGCTGATTCTTAACATAGCTTATTAGATGGCAAGAATTTATCTTCATAGGAATTAATCTTCATTTTCCTTACATTACCGGAAAATGGGACAAATATGCAAAAAATATTACCTATATAACTTGAGTTAACTAGTAAGTATGAGTACTTACTTTAACTAGACGATTTTTGCCCTTAAGGTGGTTCACCATGCATGTCCCCGATAGTACCTACATTAATTGAAAACTATAGGTAGGTAACTTTAATTCTCTTTTAACGAGTATCTCAAAATCTTATTAAAATTCATCGACTACGAATTCCAATCACAAATGTCTAGCAAAACCATAAGACAGACAATTCTAAAGCAGAGATCGTTTTGTAAAGCACTCCCGATTCGAGTAATCGAATGCGTACCTAGCTCACACCAATTATATTCAGACGTCACAATTGTCACTCGCATTTTATTCAAAACCAAATTGTTTCATCAGTAATCAAGAGAGTAATTTAATTAAAACTTAAACAAGTAACTCATAAAACTAAGCCCGAAATCTTTGTCGTAGATGAGCTAACCGCCCGCCCGCTAAAATTACTCTGAAACTTGCCTCAAACTTATACTTACTCTCGTTAAAAGTCGTTAGTCGTAAAGTAGTAGTCGTCGTTAGTTAGAAGTTTTAACTACACTTTACGCGATTATACGCTGCCTGCTCTGTTATACGCCGATTTACAATGGATCTACACAAACATTCTAAACACGTTGGTTACGTAGAAGAGCGCTTGAGACGAGAAAGGGGCCAAATTTTCAGGTACGACGGAAGTTTCACGTACGCTTATGGAACCACACACAAAAGGTCAAACAAAGATGTAGTGGTACATTAATAACCTTTAATATAAAGCTTTTACATTCTAGATTTTACACACACTTAAAACGAAGTTACATTTGCGTTTTATTCCAAGATTGCTTCGAAATAAAAAAACGTTTTCCAGATTTAGACGCAATTTTATCGCTGGCCAAAAACATGGTAGAACTGCGAATGCGAGCCGTAAAATTGGATTTTTTAAATCCAGCTGCGAACTGTTAACTGGTACATTAATACAGCTACATAACGCAAACAGTGTACGGGTAACTGAAAATTGCGGACGCGGGCGGTTAAACTGACTGTGAAAATAATGGCCCCTAACTAATGTTGCTTCTTAAATTGACTGCCACTTAGCGCCCAAAGATGAAAAGAATTATGCTGGTTTCAAATTATTTATTGATAATATTAAAAAGATCTTGTTTCAAATAAAAATAATACCCAAAAGGGAAGTACTCTACATCTAGCGCGCCTGGGTGATAATTGGTGACAAACTATAAATAAACTCGAATTTCAGTCAAACTTGTTCCAGTAAGTAAATTATTTTTTTATTTAGGCACATTCTAAGGATCTATAACGGGTTCCCTAAAGTTTCTTTATCCTTTTTTTGCATAACCTAATATTTTTTGCCATAATGATTCTTTTAGGTTCATTAATGCTCACATATTATATGCCCTAATTGTACCTGCCTTAACATCGTATCCAATGGATATTTTTTTGCCCTAATGTATTATTTCATGTCCTACCTATGTTATTCCCAAACAGCAACTTCTTATAAAGATTATTTGTCCTAACGTTAATGGATTATATCGCAGTAGTCCATCTGATAAAGGAACAAGTAATACGTAGGACTGTGAAACCATAGTGTTGATGGTGTGATATTTTAGTATAACTAGTCGACCTGTCTGGCCGACTGGGTAGTGTAGTGACCTTGCCTATTAAGCCGATGGTCCCGGGATCAAATCCTGGTAAGGGCATTTATTGCTGATTTGTGAAATTGACATTATTGCTGATAGAATTGGAATTATTGATATTTGATGGCAAGAACGATAAGGTTATAAGGTGGCAAGAACGGTAAGAAAATAATTATCTTTAAACAAGCAAAACGTTTTCTTTATTGTGTTTTTTTTTTCGTAATTAAACGTTTCTAAGTCAGTTTTAAACTTAACCCTTAAATGCATGATTTTTTATTTTTGGTTGGAATAAATGTTATAAAGAAAAACTTAAGCTTTTTTTCTGTTGAATCTGTAAGCTGCCCAATGCTTTGTATACATTTGGCAACAATATGCATTTAAGGGTTAAATGTTTACCAAATTTGACTAAGTAATTTTACAGTGAGGTTTTACATAATAACGGTACAAACACGCCCATATCTACAAATGTAAACGTTGCCGGAAAATAAAAATTCAGATCCTAATCAGGACTTAATACAATCGTAAATTTAAAACCAGCTTAGTTAACAAATATAAAACAAACATGAAACAATTAAGGCTACACGCCATCCTGAGCTTCACATGCACCTAAATTCATTCCATTTCCTCGTACCTACTCTCACATTCAGGTTGTAACGTATGCGTCATTATGACGGTGGGCTCATTCAACCAACTATTTCCTCGCTGAAAATGCCCCGGAAATTAAAACCAGAGAAAAGTCGCACTACACTTAACTTTCGGAGAGTTTATATTAAATACGTTTCTACTTTGTTTACAAACTACTACCTTCCACTAAAGTTTTAAAATATAAGGTAATAAGCACTTATAGTTTATTTAACATGACGGATTAAAACAAATGTACATATTTAAACACTGATTTCATATCAATATATTCATTCAGTAAAAATTTTAAACTAACACGATTTTTACTCATAATTTATAAAACTGAATCGGGACTTAATCGCGTAAGCTTTTCATTTCATTTATTTGCACAAACTTACGTTTATTATGCCTGACGTTTCGAACGTGATATTACGTTCGTGGTCACAGGCAGGCACACCAGACGCAAATACGTCAGCAGAGATGTCAAGCCAAATAATAAACGACAGCGTACGCGATTAAGTCCCGAATCAGTTTTATAAATTACAATTTTATATTATTTGTAATTGTGAATGCTTGAAAAGGTTTCCTACGACATCTGTTTGATAATCTTAAGCTCACAAAACGATATATATTATAGTATGTAATTTGCTTAAGGGATCTGCAGTAACTAGAAATAATAACTCACCTTCACGTTGTTTTTAAAGAACGTAAAAACACATCTTCTTCATCTTTCGAAACTGTTCATTGTCAACATGACGCGAGGAAAATCATGGTTATGATTGAGATAATTTGCATATTCGAGTGATAGAGTATAGATACATAAATCTGACGAACTTTAGATTTTCGAGTTTCACAGTTGCCCCCCGACAACCAGATGCACGACGTAGGGCCACCCTACACCAGCGTCTCCCGAGCGTCGCCGTCGGCGGCTAGTCAACTCTATGGCAGCTGCTTGACGCGACGTTGACGCAGCAACCCCTTTTTCCATAGCGCTGACTAGACGACGACGCTCAAAAGACGCTAGTGTAGAGTGGCCCTAAATGACAGAGTTATATGGAAGATGATACTATATATCAATGAAATTGGATGTCTAGATAAAAAGAAAAATATCGCCACGATAAATACATTCTGATATCGTTCGAACCTCATAAAGTTTTGTATAAATGCCCGTATTTGCTCTTATTCGGACAAAAATATGTGCGCAATATATTTTCTCGGTACAGGAATTAAATCTGTCACAAGTGCGCTGGCCGGATATGCCCACGATAAATGTGGGTTACATACAATCGCTTTCGAAATATTGTTGAAGTTGAACATCTGAAATTTATGAGATTTTATTTCAGAAAAGTTAATGCTAGTACTCTTCGAATTCGATTGTATACATGCATAGAGAACTATATGTACCTATCTAAGTCTATACAGGTTATTTTTTCATACAGGTATTTTCCCTAGACTTATATAGACCGGGATATGGACCGTGATAATACAGGTTAATATAAGTGTAGTGAAACTAACCGTGAATCGTTCAAAACTGTTATACAGGTATTTTGTTTATCAAGTTTTCCATTGATAAACAATAAAAGAACTCGTGTTTGATTTTAAATTTAACAAATTTCATGATTAATCTAATCCTGTGTAGTAAGTGTAAGTACCTACATGTGTACTTTAGTAAAAATACTAGAGTAAAATTGTACTTTTTATATTTATTTTTTACACGTTTTAGAAGAGAAAACATGAAAAAAACCGACCAAGTGCGAGTCGGACTCGCGCACGTAGGGTTCCGTACCATTACGCAAAAAACGGGAAAAAAATCACGTTTGTTGTATGGGAGCCCCGCTTAATTATTTATTTTATTCTGTTTTTAGTATTTGTTGTTATAGCATCACCAGACCCTGCGAAAATCATCATCATCATCTGTGAATATTTCAACTGTCTAGCTATCACGGTTCACGAGATACAGCCTGGTGACAGACGGACGGACGGACAGACGTACAGCGGAGTCTTAGTAATAGTTTCCCGTTTTTACCCTTTGGGTATGGAACCCTAAAAATCACACGGAATTTAAGTTGGCTCGATATAAAAAAAATCATGAAAATATGTCTAATTTGATTTAATTACAATTATGCTTATATTATGTATTATTGTTTTTTATTTTATGCTTCTGTTTCAAATTTTGCTTGTCAAATCCCTCCGCTACATCTATAATATTTGACTAAAATTATATTGCTATGATACACAACACCATGGTGGAATTGACAAGCAAATTTTAAAACACAATTAAGCATACTTTCAGAGTTATTGAGATAAAACGTTAAAACCCAAATCGCGGCGCGCCATATCTTTTGTTAGTTTTTAATACAGTTGCTCAAAAAGTGCTACTCTACGTAGCTGTTTAGCGTGCGGAAAGTTGGTATTCGCTAACTAGTGCTTTTTACTTTCCAATTTTTTTTAATTTATACATGTTCCAATTCATGTCTACTTATTGATAAGTGTTAATATTAGTTTCCTTTAAACGTCGTAACCGACATAAAAACCTACTGTTAACGTAAGAATACGAAAATTATACTTATTTCATATTTTATTATTTACCTCTTCATCATTATAACACGTTTATTTTTTAATATTGAAGATTGAAAAACTGTTCTTAATAAGTTGTCTGAATGGAACGGAATAGCTATGGAAGGTAGAGGTAGGAATAGCTGCCAAAACGCCTGTCAAAGAAGAGGCGTTTTTTCTTACTGCAAGCTAAGTTTCCTAAGGCAAAATTCGATATTGTTTTTATTCCTTACTTGTTGTTTTTCTTATTTTTTCGCAACTGTTTCAAAAAACGTTCGATACACGTGCGGAAATGTCATTCTTCACTCGTCTTGAGTCCTCGGTACTCGTGAAGTAATGACATACTTTCCGCACTAGCATCGAAATGTACTATTCTTATTTCATAGCTTTCTTGTCCTCTCTTAAGAAAAAAAGACATTTTCAAAATTTTAATTCTTTTTTCGTAACTATATTAATGTAAATTATTTTACACCATTATTATTTTAGTCCATGTGGAACTACCAAGAATTTGTAATACCTATAAAACCATGGTTGCAATAAATAAATATGAAATATGAAATAATCTGGTAGCAGTGCAACTGAACTGCAACTGATGACCTAAATAAATAAAGACCAAAGGTGTTAAAAACGAAACACGCAACCTAATTGATCTTGGGCTCGTTAGAATCGTCTAATGAGTTCAAGCCAAGTAGATGTCCATTTATTTACAATTAATTTTATATAAAACAAGTAAGTTTTTAAAACGAACTCATTTGCTAACAGCATAATAGTAATTGGTAGATATCAAGACGTCGTAGTAATAAAACTAATAAGCCTATTAACCAGTTTTAATGATATTTTGTCACCTTTTTCTTCTTATAGATACCTTATTAACAAGGAAAAAGCAAAGTACTTATTTAGTTGCTTAACGCTACTTAATTACCGACCAAGTCCGGGTTAACGAGCTGACTTTGAGAGCTCCTTATCAGCCGGGAACAGTTAAATAAAAACAAAACGAGCTAACAGGCTAATCACGTTATCACTCGGGTACAGTGACGTCATTAAGACTCAACTTTGTACTTCACTCAGTTAGCATCAAAGAAGCAGACATCACAGAACCGTGCGGAGACTACGGAGTAATGTTCTCGGACTCGTGGAACAAGTGACGTTTTGTGCTATTCCCAAATAACGAAAAGTGAGTTGAGATTATTTTATTTTGTTACGATATTTTTGTTTTCCTGTTATATTCGCTAACATTGATTATTCTATTTTTAAATTTGACGTCATCAAGTCTGTTTGTTTATGAATGTTACAATTTAAATAAGTTCATTTCTGAAAGTGCTTTATGTTATATTATAATTTTCCTTCCTTAATTGTATGAAAA
The DNA here is from genome assembly GCF_947568885.1 of Cydia strobilella. Lineage (NCBI taxonomy): Eukaryota > Metazoa > Arthropoda > Insecta > Lepidoptera > Tortricidae > Cydia > Cydia strobilella. The sequence goes on from NC_086052.1 coordinate 10,441,313, forward strand.
TATCACTATAATTATTTTAGTTACTCGTGCTATGTTTAAACTACTAGCGAATAGGTAATCTACATAGGTACCTACTTAAACAGTAAGTTATAAACTTTGCTCAAACAGAGTCCAGCTTAAACATGTACAGTCGATATCACTAGTAGCAGTTGCAACTACACACCAAAATATCTGAAAAGATGTCTCTACATTACGCGTTGAAAAGTATTAGCCACCATAGACATATATACTACTTCATAAAGACCGGCCTTACGAGCACTACGAATGGGGCCGCATACATTGGAGTCAAAATCGCATTTAGTTACACCAGCGCGCTTAGCTTAGTCGTGTGGCGAATTGCGCAGTAGAAAGGCGTCACCATTGGTGTAAACAAAGGATAAGCGTATGCATACAAATCCGACCGAACACCGACGCCTTTCCACTGCGCAATTCGCCACATGACTTGAGGACGTTGGTGTAACTAAATGCGATTTTAACTCCAATGTCGATACATTGGAGTTAAAATCGCATTTCGCCCCATTCGTAGTGCTCGTAAGGCCGGTCTTTACGAAGTAATATATATGTCTATGTTTGCCACAGTCTGATTGTTCTACATGTAGAGACATATATATTTTTGTTGACATGTATGTCTTGTGATGTAACTTCTGACGCATAGTCTGATACGCTACTTTTAATGATGACTGTACCTAGTGGGTAGTGTAGTGACATAGTACCAGGAAAAGTACCTTTCACTAAGCAAGTTAACCATCAATCGTTTGTTCGTTAGGTATCCGTTTACTAGCAGAAGATGACAGGCCCCTTCTGAGATAGGTAATTTTATAAATGGTCATCTTCCTTTAATTTAACCCAATTTTCAAAAGTGTGTTTTATGTTAAACGAATGGATGTTATATTTACACTAGTTTAGTAAAAGGCGTGATAAAGGAAATAACAAGTCATATGTATTTGCGCGCGCGAGTCCCTTGGAGGCTCTTTCGTCTTCCCTGCCTATCCTACGGGGAGGGCATCGACAGTCACAGGGAATTGAATCAATTTGTCGAAGAAACTCCACGCTTGTCGATCTCCGTCACACTTAGCAATAGGTATATTCCTCGGCGTCTGCTATGCCTGATGGGTCTCTATTGTTTCCCAAAAAGTTTAGTCATAATGTATTGTGTGTCCGCGTTTTCGTTAGTCATAATGTGTGATTTAGAAACGCGTAACTTTTCAGGATTGCCATAAAACAAAACTATAGGATAACCTTACGAAAATCCTATAAAGTTAACGGTTTTAGTTTTAGGACTAATGATAATATGAAAAACAAATACATTATGACTTAAAACTTTATGTAAAACATAGGGACCCCATTCCTGATCGAAAGTGCTGAATAACACGTAGTCGAAGTAGAATATTTTTGATCATGAATTTTCCTTAACCTGTCGAATCGTTTTTACATTCCAATTTGCCTCTATTCCCGGTTAAACTAATTTGAATAGGATCTAGGTATAAGTTGGTACTCCTATTACATTCTATCTGAATCCTCTTTCCTGGACATTAAGGTGGTAAGCTATATAATTATGTATCATGATGAGTAGGCTAAAAGGTTTATCTGTGTGTTTGTATGTGTGTTATCTCAAATTCTAACTATAAAATAATGTCAGTTTAGTTTTTTTTGCTATGCTCATTGCTCAATTGCTCATCTTGTCTTTTGTTTTGTATCGTAAATTTGTAGACTAGGTACGGAAGTAGTTAACTACTCGGTCATCGACATCTTATTTCCATCTAAGATGCCCATAGTAATTGTAACTACATTTCAATTTTCTTTATTATATATATATATATATATATTAGTAAAAACCGTATTACTTTTTATATATATAGGATATAAAAATAAATTAATAACAAATTAAAACGATGCATTATAGAAGTCGGACATACACGTTGGTGTTTAATAACATTGCTACACGTTTATCGATATTCATATTCTGCTGACCCTGTTATCAGTGACCTCATCGCCGGTGCCGTAATATCACACATATTAATTGGAAAATAAAAGCCCATATAAAAAGCATAAAAGCTGTTAAACCGCGATCCAACTTCATGGAACTGCAGCAAGTGGCACAAATATGGGGCTGGCACGCCGCTCGCGCCCTGGGCGAGCAAGGTTCTCTTGCCAAATGTGCCATCCGATAACGCCAGAACATTGTAGCAAATTTACAACCACCCTATTAGCACTAAATCTAAACATTAACCCGATTCCGGTAACCAAACTTCACGGTTACTTGCCCGAAATATCGGTCACAGAAAACAGATATTTTAAGTCAACACTTCACCGCTCTTGGCGAGCGCTCTTGGGTTATAAACATCTAAATGTAAGATAAAATAGGGTGCTTACTGCTTTTAAACGTACGGATTTAAAATGTTAGTGCACTGTTTTTTTTTTTCATTTAGAATACTTCATTAGTTACTACAACTTCAGTAATTACTTATTTAATTAATATTAGTTAATTAAGTAATATTAGTTAATGTAGTAGGTATGTGCAATATTTTTTTACCGGCCTTCTAGTCTAGTCGGTGACCCTGCCTAAGAAGAAGGAGGTCCTGGGTTCGAATCCCGGTAAGGGCATTTATTTGTGTGTTTAACACGAACATTTGTTTCTGAGTTATGGATGTTATCTATGTAATTAAGTATGTATTTATATGTATAACTATGTACATCATCGCCACTAGGCAGGTACTAACCCATAGCGCCTAACCCATAGCGCCTAATAATCTGTGTAAGATTGCCCCCAATTATTTATAATTTTGTTTTTATTCTAATTTTCCAGGAATGACATCCCATAAGCTAACATTGTCTGAGCCGGTGATCCGAGACCGGCAGTTCATCAAACCGCTAATGTGTGGCCCAGGCCCCTGCGATGTTTGGCCATCCGTCGCCGAAGCCCTGACCAGGCCCGTTATATCGCCGATATGCGATGAATACTTCAATGTAAGTGTATTTAATAATAAGATGTGGCTTTTTTTTAATAGGTAGATATCTACCTAGTTATTTTTTTACCGGACCGCCAAAAAAACTTTTACTAAAGAATTGGATTTTATTTGTAAGGTGTGGCGTCAATGATACAACTGTTGGTGTCTAAATAGGAATACATTCTGTTAAAATAACGCGTTCGTGCTTTATTACAGGTATACTGCATCTACACCTCCTACACCTCCCCCCTTATATCTTTCTAAATCATTATTTAAAAGTCAATTCTACCAGCCAACATTAGGAAACAACTCAAAATATGCAATTAATTACTTCGCCACTTCTGTGGACAACATGCAACTTTCTTAGCAGTTTTGAACAATCAAGAGAGCGTTTACGAGCTGGTGTGGTGAAAAATTAATTATATTCAAGTCTGTCAAAATTGGAAAATAATTGAAAAATAATTATGCTGGTAATGCATGCAAAACAGGCTCCGTTAAAATAAGTACATAGTTTTATTTCACAGAAGAGTAATGTTCGGAGATTGACCCTATTTACGCTACACATAAGATAATTTTCCCATTTTTTGTTTAGGAGTATTTGTATAGCATATATATAGTATTTCTCCAGGTGATGGACGACATTCGCGCGGGCATTCAATATTTATTCCAAACACGAAGCCCTCTGGTGCTCGCCATCAGCGGTTCAGGACACACCGGGATGGAGACCATCATCAGCAACCTCCTCGCCCCTGGCGAGCTGCTGCTTGTACCCAACAGGAGTATATGGGACGAACGCGCTACTAAAATGGCCAGTAGATATGGTAAGTCATAACTTTATTATGGGTATTAAATATATGAGTAAAATAGAGAAAGATCATTATTATGTTTTTTATGTTCGTGATTTTACCAATAGGCATCAGACTCGTTAAGCTAACACGAGCTATTATGTTTAGTTACTCTGAGTATAATTACATTGAGGCAACATATTCGGTTCTCGTATGTTTTTTTTCTCTTTTAATGAATGTTTTAATTATAAAAGATTTGGACTCTTGGAGATCCTATACATCTCTAAGTGTAAGGCCTGAGTGGACGCTCGAGTTGAGCGTGCAGCGTGCATGTTAAACAAATACAAACGTATAGGAGCGGCCTTAGTGCACGCTACTCAAATTACTTGTGAGCCCAATGCGACGCTGCACGCTTATATGGTTATAATCGCCCAAATCTAAAATAAAAACGAAATTTTCACGTTTTTTTTCGATTTTTGACAAACTTGCGTTCGGCGCTGGAGGTCTCAAACTTGGATTATTCATCATAAAAACCTTAACTACCGGATTTAACGCAATCGCTAAATGTAGAAAGTTACTGTATTACTATTTGCTGAATAAATGTTGAAGTTTGAATTGGTCGACTTAATGCAACTCGAATAAAAAACCTTGTCAGTTGGTCAGTGACATTTCCTATTAAAAAAAAGCTTGAACAAAAAGTCACGTACACAGGAATTATGATTAAAGCGCTCAGATCAAACTACCTATTTCGGGACAGATGGCAAACAAAATGGTCTACCAGATTTTCAAATATTTTTTAAATTCGATAAAGCCACGCACACGCGTCACTTGTTTAGTGCACCACTGCAGAATATTTTAGCAGTGCTTCATGCTGCCCCATTGCTCGGAACACTCGACTGCAACGCATGAACGCCCACCAAAAATGATTAAGACCGTTGCATAACTAAATCGCTTTAGTACGTAGGTAATATATACGAGTATCCTGCATACGCTCAATTTTGGCACATGTGACCACACTTAGTCACGATTAGCGTGACTAAGCAATTGATTTTTTCTTAGACAGTCATAAGTCATAACATACATTAACTATTCATCCCCTCTAGCCTTTTTATTCAAGCATACGACCCAAGTTCTAGTGAGCACTGTAGCCTATAGTCGATTGCAACTTCAAATGTGACATGAGTGCAACCCTCTAAACGTGTATAAGGTTTCACTGTTGTCATTTTAAGGGAAATGCAGATCCCTTACCTTGAATCCCGTGCATCCTAGACGGCTCTTGGACGAATTTTGGTTAACTCAACGAAGCGAAGTTAAAAATATCGTTCAAAAACTTAGCACATCCATGATTTCGAATTTTATTATTTCTAAGTCGCTGTTCAGACGCACTGAAACAACATCGTAATGACAAGATAATTTTACTTATTCAGGTATTAAAGTGGAGACAATTGAAACTTCAGTACCGTTCACAACTTTTTCATTGGAAGAAATAGAGTCAGCATTGAAGAAACATCGTCCAGCTGGGATATTCATTACACACGGGGACTCTTCAACGGGCACCATCCAAAGTTTGGAGGGTCTTGGCAAGCTCTGCCATAAGTAAGATTACTTTGATTCTTATATAACTTTATACAGGTATGTTAGCAATAGCTCGTTACACCATTTAACATATTTGACGTGCCTAAAGAACTAGTACTTTCAGTTTCATTCCACTCAAGCTCTTCTGAAAGTGGTTAGTACTGAGATACTCTCTTAGTACTCTTTGGTACTAAGACGACCCAATCCGGAACATAGTAAAACTCTTTCATGTGACCTTATTTCGACAGGTCGAAGTTTCAAACCATAGAATCAAGAACCAAGAATCAAGAACCCCTTTATGAAATAGATAAAAAAAAAAAAAAAAAAAGTATTGATTCTTGAGCTATCCCAGGTACATAAAGGCACAGTTGAACTATTTTATTTCGTGTTATAACGTATAGATTTATTTATTTATTTGAAATTTAAATCAGGCAACAAGGCCCATATTACAAATACTACAGACTATCATACATATGTATTTTATAAACTTAAAACTAAACACTTATTTATGCGAAAAAATATTTGATATCAGACCAACAATTATTTTATATTTACAGTGCCAATTGTTTGCAAACTAGATATTTTTCAATAAATCACTACATAGTATAAAACTAAGTCGCTTTCCGCTGTCTGTATGTTCTGTCCCTATGTATGCTTAGATCTTTAAAACTACGCAACGGATTTTGATGCGGTTTTTTTTTAATAGATAGTGATTCAAGAGGAAGGTTTATATGTATAATTTGTACAGGTTTTGTGTACTTAAATTAGTTGAACTACCCGTGCGAAGCACATATAATAATATTAAAACAACTGGCGTTCCTAATTTAAAATCTAAACTACCCCTCGGAATATCTAAGTAGCCAAGCTCGAAGTGTAATTAGACTGTCTGCTACAATCTGAAAAGGTTTGTGCAAATACCTATAAATACTTAGTGAAAAAACGCTCACCGACTCCCAGGAACACGGTAACTATTTTAGCCGGGCTTCTTTCAGTGCCAAACTAAAAAGAAAACGAACTTTCAGGAGAAAAACTCTTCGATTGCCCTCTGAGAATCACAAGAGGCTGAACAATTTAATTATATTCGCTCTCTCTTTTCTCCGTGACTTGACTTTTTGCGCGTCTCAGGTCTCCGGATACTGGGTGAGATGGAAAACTCTTTTAATTGTATCCTGAGAAGGACTGCAATTAGCATGCAAAGCAAAATGGAAAGTGCACGGAAGATACAAACTTTCTGCAACCGCATTCTGGAACTTTCTTTTAAATGAACACTTCTGTCTGCCGTTATAGTTTCATTACGTACTAGTGGCAGTTAAGCTAGGTTGATTAAAACTAACTAGTTTACAACTAACAGCAATTTTGTAACTTTTTACGTAGCGTTGCAATCTTCTTTGTTACTATTTGTATTTACATACTCAGACAGTAGGTATTTCAAATATTGAAATGAGAGCTTGTGATAAAAATGAAGTATTGGAGTGACCGGCCTTTTGTAAAAAATATCATGTGACCGATGAACTTTAACCGCGTTTCGTATGATAAATTGAGGTGAGAGAATATATTAAAAATTACGAGATATCAGATCTGTAACACTTCATTTATTGCAATTTCAATTTTATTTTGCCGGGTATACAAAGATAAACTTCTATGACTGTCATAGACCTGCTAAAAAAACTCCCTTCTTTGCCTTAATTCATCGAATATTTTAGCGGATTATTTCAGATCAGCATACATTAATGAAATGACATTTATATTAGATATTGTATGAGTGACGTCCGTGATGATCAATGTATCAGTCTGTACTCAGGTATAAATTAGCTTTTTGATAAAGTCTAACTTCACTTACCGTCTGCCGTCTTACAAAGTTACAATATAATTAAGACGACACAATATTGTTTTCAGGTATGGAACTCTGCTGCTAGTCGACACCGTGGTGTCTCTTGGTGCAGTGCCGTTCTTCATGGACGAATGGGGTATCGACGGCGTGTACACTTCAGGCCAGAAAGCGTTAAGCGGGCCTGCTGGCATATCACCTGTAGCTTTCAGCGCCCGAGCAGAGTACGTTACCTTCTCCTTGTAATAGTCTGTTTTTTAACTAAATAGGTTTAGTCCTCGCGAGCCCGTTACAGTTACAGTACTGTAACAACCCTCCTGTAGTTTTTTTCACGTACTCTACATAGAGTACGTGAAACGTAATGTATAGTGCAAATCTACGCGATAAATGAAGTGTTTGATTTCGACCGAAGCTCCTCAAGCTTTCACAATCCGGCAAAATTATTGTTTCATACCACATTCAATTCAAAATTCATTCAAATTCAATTTAATTCGCCGAAATGTAAACCCAATCAATTCCCATTGCACAATTTTTTATACTGAACGACTTTATTTTCAGCCTTCATAAGAAGCTTTTAACTTTGCAAACTCAATATTAATTAGCAGATTAATCGAGCACACAAATTAGAACGGTAATTTTTCCACAGAAACCAAACGGTATATTATAGGTACCGTTTTATGTAAATCTCCTAAAATCCCCTTGTACATTTTCCGTGCACGTAAATGTCACTATCAATCACCCTATCCCGCGTTGTTGAGCCAGAATGTTCTGCTTGATAACCCTATCGAGTACTAAAATTGGGGCCCATTGGATAATAAAAAAACTTTTATAAGCACTTATTTTATACGCAATAAAAAATATTCCACATTTATACAACACCCTCCTGCAGCACGCGAGCCTTTTGACACCGATAAGAAAACCGAGGGCAAATACCATAAATAGAGTAATTGAAATAAGTAATCTAATACACGACACGTACTTTGAGGGAATTAGCTCCATGCATGAATTTATTTTTATTTTCGGAATCATAATTTATATCGTTGGAACACCGGAAATGATAAAAATACTTTTGTAAACCTTAACATTATTTTATAAAAAAATATTTAAAATGTTGAAAATTTTTGAGCGGTTGAAACGCTCATAATTTTTTGCGCGAATTCGGCAGAGCGTGATGACGTCACACGTTGGGCGGCCCAACTGACGTTTGCTACTAATGACACTAATCTGTCGAACGCGTGACGTCACGTGGCGTTTCGAGCGTTTCGCTCACTAGCTTTTCGCGGGCAAATTTTTGTACTTTTTATTTATAATTTTAAGTAATTAAATGGTAATTTAAAAACGGAAATGCATTTGTAACATGATATAACGGTAACAAACATCCGAATAAAACATATTTCATTCAAATATAAACTTCATGCATGAGGCTAATTGTAAAAGGTGATTTCACGAAAGCTGGTGTGAATGGAATAAATTATTGCCCCAGCTAAATGCATGTAGGGAGTCGATCCTTACGCCTATCGATCAGTACATTTACATTTTATAAAGGATAAGAATTTACTAATGTATCTTTAAAAAATGCATTCCAAATAAGATCGTTACTTTAAAAAATACATTTATATCAATGCAAACCCAGGAGTTTTCATGATAAATATTAAGAACCTTCGAATATAGATATGGTTTGATTCCAGAGCAAAGATAAATAACAGGAAGCACGAGCCACCGTTCTACTTCGACATGAAGTTATTGGCTCAGCAATGGAACTGTTATGACAAGATCCGTGTGTAAGTATTTATATAACCCATTTCCTTTCCGATAGTTATTGCAATAATGGTAGCTTAGAATAAATTGAAAGTTTCATAACAAGTATTTGTTCGCTTAAATAATTTAATAAAAATTAGTACTATAAAATGTGCCTAAATTTATTTTAAATTTTAAATTTATTATATTGTGGTAAGTATGTTTACATATATACAGAAATACAGGGCTTGTGAAACATATTGGGAGAAACCATCTTTACTCAAATCATATTAAACAGCTCTCGCTATTTCATCATTCACAACATAATTCCACAAAGTTTTTAAATAGGTATTTTTTTTACTTACCTTTATTTTCCAATATTATAGCTACCATCACACTTTAAGTCCACCACTAGTGTGGGCGCTCCGACGTTGCCTACAAGAAGTTATCAGCGAAACTCTTCCCAAATCCTGGGGCCGCCATGCAGCAGTCACCGCGCTCTTCCACAAACGTCTGCAGGAATACGGTTTCCAGTTCCTCATCAAGAAACCCGAGGATCGACTGGTCACGGTCACCACAATTGCTTTGCCGAGGGGATACGATTTAAAGCAGTTCGTAGATCACATGAGAGCCAAGTGAGTCTACCTGCTTTTCTTCTGAACTTAAACGAAATGAATAATTCGTTCACAAAAAAATGTATACCGGTTGTGTGAAACCGCATATTACACATAATTAAGTGTAAGACATGTATTTAATCAGCTGAGTTACCATTAGTCATAAAAAAATATTTATTGTACATAAGGAGCACGTTACATAATAAACAAGTACACAGAACATCGTATGGTACTTACATACATTATAAATAGTACCATCGTATTTTGTCGTACTTAGTATGTAAGTAAAAGTCGATGCTTAAAATGCTGGTGAATGCTTAAGTGGCTCCTGTGATGTTGCTTACGTCCATGGGCGACGATGACTGCTTCCCATCAGGCGGCTCGTCTGCTCGTTTGCTGACTATCACATAAATAAATAATAAAAAAAGTAAAAGTCGATACAGTTCATCCTGGAGAAACAGTTTCAATATCGGTGTTGTAAGCGTTTCGAGTAATCTAGGAATTATTTTTCTAATCTTACTCGTAACTGCTCAGAATAATAAATTCAAGTTTAGATTATATTAATATATACCGGGTGTTTCCTGTAACAGGAGCATTAAATTAAGCTGTAGGCTGTACTCCTCAAACTGAACAACATTTGTTCAACAACTTTTAAAAATAACTAGTGTTTTGATTTTCATTACACTTTAAAGTTTATTCTAAGACGCAATGTATTGCAAAATTTGTTATGTTTAAAGGGTGACAAGCAAAGTCAAACACACAGATGGCAACGTACATTGAAAATAATATTTAATTAGTATGAAAAAGGTATAATCTAAAAAATTCATAACTTTAAAAAGTGGCTAAACAAATGTTGGTCAGTTTGAGGCGTACAGCATCCAGTTTAATTTCTTGCTCCTGTTACATGAAACACCGTGTACCTTATACTTTTCGACTAGCAAGTTAATTGCTTCCTTAAATATTTTATGCGTATGTTTTATAGGCACAATATCATGATAATGGCAGGCCTGGGACCTACCGTCGGCAAAGCTTTGAGGATCGGCATCATGGGAGTCAACTCTACTATGGAAGTGGCGGACCGGGTCGCAGACGCGTTGGCAGAAACCATGCGAGCTTTGACCAGATCAGCACTTTGAAATTCCATTTGTTGTTTATATTGATACGCATAGCGGGATTAGAACCCGTGCCATTCTTTCACTTCGAGATTAGACGCTCTATATACTACCTAAGTTACTCAATTATTTTATTCTTGTTTAATATGCTATAAGTAGGTTCTCACCGACACCTACCGCAAGAAGGCTTAAACTTTTTAAATGACGTTAAGAGTCCCCGGCAAGCTCGGCCGAATTGCAACTTCCCGAACAAACGTAGTTACGTTGTCATTTTAAAACTACGTGTTGGATTGTAATGAAACTTTGCACATGCAATGACGTAAGGTATATCTAGGTTTGCAATTAGTTTATATAGCTCCAGTTTACAAAACAAACGAAATAGGGCAAAAACAAGTTTTGTATGAAAAATTTAAAGTCGCTGTATTTTTTTAACTATGGTATCTGTAGCTACATAAACTAATTACAGACATTACTTCATTATATGTGCAAAGTTCCAGAGCAATCTAGCTAGTCGTTTTAAAATGAGATCGGAACTAGGTTTGTATGGAGAACAGTGCTTGCCGGGGACCCTTAACGTGTTGTTGTTCATTTTCTCGTCAGTTCTTTATTGACTATGAATTGTTATAGAATGATCTCTGTTTAACTAGTAATACCTCACGATTTTCATATATTATAAATAATTCATATAACATATATCGGCGAATTACTATAATATATTTACGCAGAGGTTTAGAAATATTTACCAATTTATTATTGAGTTTATATTATCAAAGCACTGCAACAATTTATGTCGTAGTTTTTTTAAGGTATTAGCAGAGTAGATCGAAAACATAATTAAAACCAAGTTGACTGTTGTGTTCACAGGTAATTTTATTTCTTTAACCGTACTGTTTACAAACTACCTATATTGATCGAGTTAAATACCTCACGATATGCAAATTTAGGAAGACAATACAATAAAACATGTAAAGGTATAACGAAATGGTTGATCAAAATTTGGTTCAGTGTTTGAAGTCCTCTCCGTATGGCAAACTCGCCATCAGATATATTGGAGCAACCAGTGGTCTCCAATAAAGTGCCTATTCCGCTATATATTTTTGAGCACCTTGGCCATTCCAATACATCGCGACTGTACATACAATGGCGACTGTACACGACACATGAGTGATGGTATAGCTATAATATTATGTATTCCGTCTTTCGCCATCCAATAGATGACAAAGATAATTATAATAATTGTTAAATAATAAAACATTGCAGTACAAGCGAATTCATAGTATCCTTTATGGCCATTAGTTTATGTTATTCGCAAGCCATAGTGCTACTTTCCTATTGTTAGATTAAACAAAAATTAAATCAAGAGAACTCCTTGTGCCTTTGTTATTGAGTGATATCCATATGACATCCACAAATAGCCGTAACATAAAATGTAATCACTAAATCAAATACATATTTTGATGGACTAGAACCCACAATAACGTGAATTTTGTTCTTTATGGCTATTTTTTTTTAATCCTTAAGTTAAAAGTATTAAGTTACTTATAATGAATTGTAAAATGATCTCTCAAAATGGTTCTTGGCTACCCGACTTCCTCCTTCGAACATTTGGACTAGCTTCCTTAATTACGTAACTAATCGTTAACCTAGTAATTAATCAAACTAGTCGCAATCGACTTATTGAACCATAGCAGTACTATCCGCATGTAATCACTGGTTACTAATCAATATAAAATAATATACAATGCAAAACGTTAATTACTATGCAGCAATTAAACATTAACGTAAAGTGATACCTAAATTATTTACACATTCACATTCCGGCGACGAGATGTCGGTCGCCACTACTTATCCGCACCTATTTATAACCTACGTGACATAATTACTTATAATGAATGAATAACATCTGTCGCTTGAGGAGTCCGTGTGTGACTCGATTTCACGCACTGGCATACGTACACTCAATCAAAATTGACCTGTAGGCCACTGTGCAAGCTCATAATGCCATAAACACGTCAATAAACGTTAGTGTGGCATGGTGCTTTTCCAGTCGAGACCAGGATAAACACTTTATATGAAACAAATAACTGTTTTGCAGTCGATAATATAAAAGCTCCTCTTTGCTTTGCTTTGCTTAAACGACTCAAAAGCACCTTTAGACAAGTTTCCACAGAGGACTACAAATTAAATTAGTTAACTGTACTGACATAAAACTAAAAGCAAATGCACAAATCAGGCGACCAATCCAATGATAGCTTGTGATGGTTCAACGACTACCTAAGCGTGCTTGACGCACATACACGTTACAATCGTAAATAAATATGCACATGAGTAAAGTAAAAAATAATAATTTATATTTACATTAAGAGAATATGGCACATCTTCAACGATATCAACCGCTCGCCTTCTCTCACTCCCGGGCGCGAGCTCTATACTCTAAACGTGTTTATTGTTGGGTCAGCGTATAATGCGCCTATAAAATTTCGTGACATGATAATACCAATTAAAATACCGGTGGGTAAGTAAATATTCATCGCCGAATAATACACAGTAAAGCTAAAATTCGTCCGTCGATCGGAATCCCGGGCCGACGCGGTCGCGGCGCGACCGCCGACTACAACTAGACATTCGAATCGCACGAGTGCATAAAAATATATCAGTCTATAGAACGAAGCGTTCACTCACTTAGCCTACGAGCCGTCCGACGGCGGGGCCCCGGGCACCCGCGTTATGTCAACACCCGCCGGTCGGCTCGCCGTATCGGTGCAGCGTTAAGTCCCGCTAGCCGCAGATGTTAACATAGCAGGGTGGTCGGTCCCGGGGGTGGGCCGGCCGCTCAGCTCGGCGACGGCGGCGGCGGGCGCGCGAGACGCGGCGCGCGCTGGCGGCGGTGGCGCGGGCACGCGCAGCACGTGTCGCCCCGCCGCCGCCGCAAGCACGCGCCGCGCCCGCACCGTTTCTTCACACACGTCACCTCGCCATCCTAAAACATAGTATAAAGTAAAGTAAACCCCCAAGCGAATTTCCAGGATGAATCTAAGTAGACAGATTTCGCTCGTCAAACCGTAGAGCTAGATGTCACTAACTGTGATTGATTCGGCAAATTCCAGTTTTCTGATCAACCGAGGTAGAAAATAAAGGGTAAGAACATGTTACCTTGCAGCGACAAGTGACGCATCTCTGCTCGCCGTGCGAGTGTATGTTGGGGTGCACCTCCTTGCCGTTAGGCAGCGGTCCGTAGGGGAACTTGCATCCTCCCTCAGCCAGGATTTCTTCCGCAGTCTTCGGTGCACCTTCTTGATCTTTGATCAGCGATTCGTCTTCAGGTTTTTTCTGGAAACAGTAGAAAAAAAACATTTCATATAGGTCAAATTAATTATTACCACAGAAGATTCTTCAAGACGTAGAAAACATTAAACGTAGTAACTAATTGCAAGTTGCCGTAATAGCTGTACCTAAGGCTAAGGAGAGGATAATTTTTCAGCTCGGACCTTCTTCTTCTCTTCATTCAGTAGCGCAACCGTCCTTTCGCTAGTCAACGAAAGTGCTCAATAATAACAATATCTTTGTTTAAGGAGATGAGGGTCCGAGCTGAAAAAAATTACTCGCTTCAGCCTTGCTGACATACGATTACGGTTACATGATAAGAAAAATCGTATGTCAGAATAAATACAGCAAAGTTGAAGTAAGGTATTTTTTACAGTCACCATCAAATGTATCGAAGCGCAGATAAAATGTTTACAAATATCTGAACTAGGCCTCTATTATTCCAAGAACAAATTAAATTATTTTCTATGAAAATATTTTAATTTGTGTTTTTTTTTTCAAGTAGACACACTACTATTTAAACTATAAACTGAAATAAATGTCATATACGAAGGAAAAAATGACCAAAGCTCCCAGTGTCCAGCTCTGGACACTGGAGGCTATGGTCATTTTACCGACCTGTCACCTAAATATATAATATATCACCTAAGCATTTATTACTTGGGGAGATGCTACTGGGACGTAAATGATCAAGAATATGGAAATCTATATAACAATTTATTAAATTTACACTAATACTAACATACACTATCTCGTTTAAGCTTAAATATAAGGTTCAGTTTACTATATGTAAGTAGGTGATAAGAATTAAGTTTAGATACTAATCGATCGTTAACTACTTACTTAGGTTATTAAGTTAGGTACTATTAAAAAAATAAAAAATATAAATAAAGCCTTACAGAAAAAATTAAACTACAATTAACTAAACTAAAACTACTATTAAACTAAAAATCTAAATCTAAAATGGGCCCCCGTGGCATGGTGCCGAGGATGCTGGCAGCATTTCCTCGCTGGATCGCTATGCTTAAGCGTTGGGCGAGGAAGCTGCCAGCTCTCTTATCTCCGGTCCCATCCACCAGCCGCTTCGCCAATTGCCGGTATAGGCCCTGTGCTGCGGGGCCCCACGGACCAAGAGTCTCGACTCCAAATGCAACAAAGTTGTAGTTGGTGTCGAGACTCCCGTATTTGCGCTTTTTGAGGGTCTCGGCCGCCTCCGCTGCCGCGCCGGCTTTGTGTGTAGTACCGTGGAGGTGGGACGGCGTTAGCGTGTCAACACAAGTTGCGTCCCACACGAGCACACGTCCCATCCTCCAAAGTTTAGATTAAGTTAAATTAAGTAAATTTAAGTTAAGTTAATGGTCTAATTTTAAGCATTTTACAAGGGCAAGAGTGGGTTCGAAGCCTAGATACTAGGTCTGTCTACTAGAGAGTTGGCCGGTCTTCAAGTACAATACCCCACGTCCCTCGGATGTGCGTAGCGTGGTGGAGTTTGACTCGAGGCCTGGAGACGAAGCGCGGCCAAGGTCAAGGTCGCTCAAGGTCGACACGAAGGCAGCTCACAACGGTAGCTGAGCCGTCGGAGGGAGCGCTTTAGGTAGCGGTATAGGCTTCATCAAGTCCAAGCTCATAGTGGCAAAATGCCGACCCCGTAGGGTGTTCCCAATATGGGATTCACTGATTTTAAACAATAAATGTAGTTAAGTACAATTTCAAATTAAATATTAAATACGTCCGCGCAGTAATAGCGGTCGCTCCGCAGACAAGATCTAGTATAAAGAGGCACAGCCTGTGCGTGGTAATGTCGGGAGGTGAATGAAAAAAAAAAACAAAAAAAAAGACCAAAGCTTCCAGTGTCAAGCTCTGGACACTGGAGGCTATGGTAATTTTTTCCTTCGTATATGACATTTATTTCAGTTTATAAGCCTCTATTATCTAGATATAAGTACATGTTCAAATAATTTCGCTCCTATATAATAATATCTGATAGCGACTGTTCCTACGCGGATAGCTGTATGTAAAGAATCTATTTATATTGAAAACGGTTAAACAAAACCTAAATGTTTGGGTTATTATATGAATACCACCAAGGCACCAACGCGGCGGCGGCGTTTCCATTTTAGCTCTGCCATATAGTGTATGTAGGACGTAGTGGTTATATTCTCTTTGTATGTAGGTACGTCACCTCAGGATACCTTGTCAAGTCAGTTACTCCAAGTTACTCGACTTGGGTCAAACCGAAAGGATGTGTGTATGTCTTTTAAAGTAAAACTGTGTCGGAATAAATAGTAAGTTGCTTAACTGACCTCAGGACACACCCGGCAGCACGCCTTCTTGTCCGGCCTGTACGCCTCCTTGTCGGAGCACTTGAGCGGCGGGCACTGCACGCGCGGGCACTTCACCTGCCGCGTCGGGAACTCGCACGTGCACACCGCGCACGTATCGTAGCCGCCCGGCACCAGGTACGGGTGCCACGAAGAGCCGGGCGCGTGGTACTGCCCGGCTAAGTGGCAGCCGTGAGACTCGTTCCATACTGCTGTGGTAGAATCTGAAAAAGCAATTATAATCTTAATCCTTAGGTATTTTACTCGAGGATAGTCCTCAGCTTAATAGCATACCTACATGTAAGAGAAATGCAACATTTTCTTCTCAAATATACAGGAATATAGGGGAGAGTTATAAATGGTGGGACCAGTAGGTAATTGTTCTATCCAAAATGAAAGTTTATCAAGTAGTAAAGATTCATGTGTTTCTCCGTGGTGAAATTTACCTTTCCTGGTCAAGTGTAGAGGCCTACAGATAAATTTTTCAACTGTTAGCTTCCATCGAAAGAGTTGACACATTTATCTATCCCATGGGGTTTTTGTTTGTGAGTTACATTTGTCATAAATAGATCGCAAAATTTGCGTTGTTTTTAGAGCCTGCTAAGGACGCCCTGAACGAATGAACGATTGTAATACTCTTTCAGGGAGATAAAAAAGCGAACTCACTGGTGCAAATAGGGCAGCATTGTCCCGGAGGCTGGATAGTTGGCACGGCGCAGTTAACGGGTGGACACCTGACTGGATCGCAGCGAAGGACGCCATGCTCGCAACCGCACATGTTGCATGACTGGAAAACAGAAAGAAGTTTATAAACATTTTTGTCTTGGTTACATGATAAGGATTCAAATCTCATACCGGCGTATTGAATTCATACTGTTATAAATATAAGCCCCATGATGATTGATGACAATGATGACCAATATGACCATCATTAATTGTGGTGTCCATCATAAAACATTAAAACTATTTAGAACTAGCTTTGCCCGCGACTTCGTCTGCGTGGAATTAGTAATTTGGGTACCTTAATTCTTAAACAAATCTGCTTTTTAATCCACCCTTTTTCACCCCCAAATTGGTCCACACTATACATTTCCACCCCATTTTTTACACCCTTAAGGGATGATTTCGGGGATAAAAGTTATTCTATATCCTTTCCCACAGCTCAAACTATCCCCATACCAAGTTTCATCTAAATCGGTTCTGCGGTTATTGATTCCCCATACAAATTTCCACCCCCTTTTCACCCCCTTGAGGGGTGAGTTCTGGGATAAAAAGTATCCTATGTCCTTCCCCGGGACTCAAACTATCTGTATACCAAATTTCAACTAAATCGGTACAGCGGTTTAAGCGTGAAGAGGTAACACACAGACAGACAGACTTTCGCATTTATAATATTAGTATGGATTTTCAACTTTGATGAAATACGTAAACTAACCATAAAATCTTCTTTTTCACACCCCGAAGCCTATCAAAAAATGTTTAGACAAAAACATTTAAACTCAGTAGCTACTTTTTAATTAAACAAAACCTTTTAGAATGTAATAAAACGGGCAGTTTCGCGAAACCCAAAATACCTCAGCTGACATCCATTGGGCACCGTCTTCGTAAAATCTTCCATTGTAGTAGCACGACGCAGAGTTCGGCAACGAGTTGTCTGGCGGCAGCGAGTTCGTCTGTTCCGGGGGGTAGTTGATACTCAGCGCGTTATCCGTCGGCCACGACAGCGATGGCAGGCACGACTCGGGCACGCTTATCTGTAATAAGTAAATATAAACTGAGAAAAATGTTGGAAATGAATAGGCAGGTACTTACTCCTTCTTTTCCTTAGCGACACGTAGAAAAATTTTATGGGATAACCGATAAGATTATATAAATTGGATATAATATATGATCAAACGAACTTAACAAGTGAAGTTCGATCGATATTATATAAGTACGCTTTATTCGAAGATATAAACACAACATGTAGTACTTTTCAATGTACTGGCAACTTCGCACTTGTCAAATTTAGAAAAAAAAATTGTTGATTTCCGTCTCCTGTCTGTGGGCACCCCACGCCGCCGAAGGGCGTGCCCTCATTATTTCAGAGAGAAAGTGCCCACAGTACAAAATTTTCTTAACGGGTTGAGATCAGGGTGGGTGGGACCTTATATCTTCGAATAAAGCGTACTTATATAATATCGATCGAACTTCACTTGTTAAGTTCGTTTGATCATATATTATATTACGTCGCTTTATTCTTCAGATATAAACACAACATGTAGATGTTTAGAGATGAAAATTTTGTAGGTAAATAAATTAAAATACAGAAAGAATGTTTAACAGTAATGGGCTTTTATTACCACCTTATTATCACAATCATCTTATTAGTATTCAGTCTTATTTTAATTATTAATCAACTTATTATTAGATACACAGCCTGTGTTCAGTCGTTACAATATAATATACCTAATTATACTTTGCAGCTAACTTAAATTATCCTGCGAAAGTCTGGGCATTAATATGGATCTAGCAAAATTGCCCTCGGCTTGCTTGATCGGCCTATTATAAAACTTTGCAAAAGTTTCAGACGAACTAGACCAACCAGCAGCTTTCCTGATGGTATCTAGAGAAATACCAGAGGCACGCGCCGCAGACGTGGCAGCATGCCGCGTGCTATGCGCGCTGAATGTTGCCACGTCCACACCACTTTCGCCTAGGACTTGTTTAATCCATCTGCTTATGGATTGAGCAGAGGCTGGTTTGTGTGGTCTCTGATATGTTAATATTAATCTGTTATCAACTGATTGGGATCTTATATTATTTGTTACGAATATATAGTCTTGTACAATTGTAGCCGGACAGATAGCACTATTTTCTTTAAAATAGGGTAAAAAGAGCACTGGTTGTTCCCGTCCGGCCGCAGATGTTTTTATTACATCTGTAATACCAATTTCGATTCCGGAAGGACGTAACACGATATTTTTTAACTTGATGAGTGAAAGTGTTTGTACTCGATGTGCAGTACATAAAGCTAGAAGGACGACCAACTTTTTAGTAATTTGTTCAATAGATAGAGTTCTATTTGGTATCCACTTTCCGATAAAATCAAGAACTATTTGTGGATCCCATGTATTCGAATATTTTGGGAGAGCTGGTCTCAACTTATAAACACCCTTAAGTAGTCGCTTAATTTGAATATCCGAACCTAGATCGCTACCTAATAATAGTGACAGAGCTGAGCGGTGACTATTTAAAGAACCGTAGGCATCTCCATTATTAAACCGCTCTGTTAGAAAAAGCATTACATCTGAAGATGTACTTTTAAAAGGATCCAAACAATGACCCTGACAGAACTGCCACCATGATTTGTAGGTAGTGCCATACTGCAGTAGAGTATTATTGGAAAGTGAACTAATCATTAGCTCTAGCGCCGCATTTGGAGTTCCTCTTGATGTGAACGCCTTCCCGAGAGCCTCGCGGCACCCAGGGTAAACTGCGTTCGCGAGCGGCGTGGAGTCCTGGAAGAGGACGAATGGAAGATTGGAATAAAATATATAATAGTCGACCGCAGTATGCTTTTGAGTAGGGGAAACCACGGCTGGGAAGGCCAAATTGGGAAAACTAAGATGCCCTCTGCCTTATCACTTATAATTTTTTGAACACATTTCAATATGAGTGAACATGGTGGAAATGCATAAAAATCTAAGTCTTTCCAGTCCAATGTGAAAGCGTCAACTGTATAAGCGTCAGGATCCGGTTTCCAGGAGACATAAGTTTTACACTTTGCATTAGTGCGAGAAGCGAAGAGGTCTATTGTCGGTTCACCAAGAGTCTCTACTATCTTGTGATATTCTGTGTTACTTAATTGCCATTCTATATCAGGATTCTTTCTTCGAGATTCCTGATCAGCTTCTACGTTATCCTTTGTATTAATATACGAAGCAAAAAGCCATATACCTCGCTCCTCGCACCATTGCCAAATGTTTTTTGTTAGGTCATTCAAGTGTTGGAACTGAATACCGCCCATTCGATTCACATAACTTATTGCTGTGGTATTATCGACTCGTAACAATATATTACAATTCCGTTTATCACGCGCAAAACTTTTAAGCCCGAGAAAGACGGCAAGTAGTTCCAGATAATTTATATGGGAACCACGCTCGCTGTCTTTCCATCCACCGTTTATACGCATATTATTACAGTAAGCGCCCCAGCCAGTTCGAGACGCGTCTGTAAAAATTTCTAAGTGGAATCTAGTTATTGTGAGAGGGTTAAATGTCGATGAAATGTTATTAACCCACCATTGCAAGTCAGGTAGAATGTCAGTGGACAACTTTATTTTTGCGTCATATTTTTTATTTTCCACAAGAGCAATATATTTCTCTCGTTCTAAGGCCTTGGTGTATAACCAACCGTATCTAACGGCTGGACAGGCCGACGTAAGAATACCTGTTAAGTGAGCCAAATCTCTTATAGTACAATATTGCAAATGAGAGAACTTTTTAACTAATTGTAAAATATTGTTACGCTTGTCTGTGGGAAGAGAAATTGACATATCAGTTGAGTTGTACATAAAGCCTAGAAATTTACAGCTCTGCGCAGGTAATAGGCAACTCTTATCATAGTTGACTACGAAACCCAAACATTCTAGTAAGCTAAGTGTTGCGTTAATGTTGGCTAAACATTCGTCATAAGTATCTCCAATACATAATATATCATCTAAGTATATAACAGATGTATGGCCCAAGCTTCTTAAATGAGTTACCACTTCTTTCATAATTTTCGTAAATGTTCTAGGGGCCGAAGACAAGCCATAAGGGACTGCTGTAAACTCATAGGTTGTGTTATCAAAATTAAATCTGAGATACTTGCGATGAGATTTAGCTACAGGTACATGCAAATACGACTCCTTCAAATCTATGGTGGCCATATATCCATTATTGGGAATCAATTTTGATGCGGTTCGAAAATCCTCCATTTTAAAATGATCATTTGTGACGAATTTATTTAGTCGTTTAAGATTAAGTATAAATCTATGGCCACCATTAGATTTTTCTGTCAAAAAAATATTGGATATAAATTGATCAGGTCGGGGAGTGCATTTTGAAATGGCTCCTAATTCTATTAAGTTATCAATAGCTTTCATCATATCCCGTTGTTCTTTAACTGAGAAACAGTTGCGCGGAGGGTTAGTTTGGACAACTCTTCTAGCAAAAGATATTCGATAACCATTACGGATCCAATCTAATATTATGGGATTACTAGTAATGTCTAACCAGCAATTATAGTAATGTTGCAGTCTGCCGGCATGTACCTGAGTTACTGCCGCGTCTTTGCATGTTTGTTGTTCGTCGCCGGCGTCAGAGAGCGCCTTGTCGCCGGCTGAGCAGCTCGCGGCGTCCGGCGATACGAATGCGGAAGCGGTGTCGGCCCTCGGTAGCTCCAGGTGTGCCCCCCCCTGCTCGACGATGGGAAGCGAGGAGGGCCTGACCAGTTTCCCTGCTGACGCGGCCGGGGTGTAGAAGATGATGCATTAGATGCGGGCACCTTAGGGACGAAAGTCTTTTTAATTTGTAGCCCCTGTTTCTCAATAATCTTTGCTGCTTTGATTTTTTCTGATATTTTTATGCCAAAAAGTGTTTCGTCTCGGTCTTGCTCTTGTATGACGGAGAGGAACGCTTTGTCCAGTCCCGGAGTAATAAGCTTTGACCTCACTTGCGTTTCGACAAAATGTAGGTCTGTAAGTATTCGGCAGCTATCAGATAATATTTTTATAGTTTGTACTTTATCTTCACTTGTTAGTAAAACATCCATGGCTCGATTGATGGCAGTAATTCCTAAGCCCAGTTGATCTTGTTTGACTTGAATTTTCTTGTCGCGAGACCTTACTGTCTCAGCGATAGCGGCGGAAATTTCCGCATTCAAAGTAGGTGCTTTCAGTAGCTTACAGTTACCTGGGACTGTGTATTCCTTTAAAAGTTGCTCTTTTGCTTCTTTAGGCATGCCTTTTCTAAGAATAGGAAGCCATCGTTGAGCGAGTTTTTCGTGTATATCTGGGCCGTAAACAGGAGAGTCATCTGACGGGTCACCCAAGGCTTGTAGCAGCTCTGGATCGAGTTCAGGTACAGGCACAACAGCGTTTCCTATGTCGCCGTCGGCTTCTTCAGCCGGGAACGGGACGGGTGCCTCCCCTAACGCGGGTGCGTCATTGTGTTCCTCCACCTTTTGTTCTAAAACCAAACGATAAACGAGGTTAACTAGAGAATTAAGACACTTTGTTCATAGTCACGGCAAAAGCCGGCCTATGTTAAAAGTTTAAAACCCTCGTGCTGACCCGCAGTCGAGCCTCCAGGTTATTTTTCATAGCATCATGCTTATCCATCGTGATAACCCGCAGTTAACCTCCCGGAAAGCTTACAGATGCCGCAAGATTCGATTACAATCGAATCGAATAAGAGGAACATTATAGGAGACCAAACACATCACTTTTTATTTCACACGTTTTGTAGACTTACCTAAGTTGTCCTCGGAGTCAGACGAGGATGAATACACAATCACACGATGAAAACGTTGTTGTTGTATTTTCCTGATTTTTGCATTGTAATAATCAATTCTTTCTTCTGCACTTCTTTTCGACATGGTGAAGCACATGTTGAAACTTGTTGAAAGGGAGCGTGCGTCGTTGCCGCGCACAAGAAAAGAATGAGGGCACGCCCTTCGGCGGCGTGGGGTGCCCACAGACAGGAGACGGAAATCAACAATTTTTTTTTCTAAATTTGACAAGTGCGAAGTTGCCAGTACATTGAAAAGTACTACATGTTGTGTTTATATCTGAAGAATAAAGCGACGTAATATAACAGAAGTCTCACCTTATAATTCTTGTTATCTAGGTAAGCAGCATGAAACAAATATGAGTGTTATTAACGTGTTCCGAAAGCATGAATAGTATAATAAAGTTAGTACTAAAACTAGAAACCTAAGGTATAAAAATAATTGATCACCTCGTCGCGACCAAAAATATTGCAAACAGAAAACATGAATTCGTCCCTTACTGAGTAACTTATAGAGTCCATCTGCACTAAGTTTACATCGACTGGTGACAAATATATAAGTTTAGCCTCGCCATATTTCAAGGAGCATTACGCATGCAAACTTACGTTGACAGACTTAATTACTTAGAGAACCTTGTTTCACTAAATAAATCTTTCATATCCTATGCGATTTGTGGTGGCCAATACTTACTACCTACTTTTAGCGTAAAATATAGGGTACCTACCTGTGGTAATCGCGTGCGCAATAAAGCAGTGTCGTTATCCGGCGCCCTCAGATCCAGGTAGGCAGCTCCAGCGTACAAGGCTGCCAGCTCTGCAGGGTGGGGCTCCAGCACGCAGCCTTCCATGCCGGCCAGCATTCGCGAGTTGGCGCCCGACGCCGCGTGGGTCTCGAGGAACGCTGACCACACGCCCGGGTTGCTGGTTACTACCACCTTAGCGAAGGGACCAAGAGGTTAAAAATTAGTAATTATTACATCTACCGTTTTAATCAACAAACTACTATTATAAATTGCTGATAAGAGTAAATGCAGTTAGATTATTTAGAGCCTGCGAGAAAATATTAGCAATTCATTGCCTGACATGAAAATGAGGTATTCAAAGGTACCACGTAATATGTACTTAAAGCAGTATTGAGGTCCGACCACACCGCTGCTTAAAAGCGTATTTTGAGCAGCGGTGTGGATGGTACGCAAAAAAATACCTATAGATTGCAGTTAATTAAGTAATAGTTACCTCATAATGAATTCCACAAAGAGAATCAACCGACAGCCAGGCAAGACCAGCGACGGGGGTAGCGGAAACGGGTGCGCGTGCGTCGGTTCGGCGGAGCAGTGAAGGGCCCTCGCCTGCGGCGTCCGGCAACGGCCGGGACATCAGGCGGCCGCGGAGGATAGGGGGGCCTAAAACATTATTAACACAGGATTAAGGCTACTTTTACATTTCGGATATTGAAGAATTCTTGGAAAACTACCTGCCTACTTAACAAGATAAGGGCAATAAGGCTGCCCTTCTACTGTAGTAGTATCTACAATTGAGGAGTGTCTTTTCAAAAGGGTTTTTCATAGAGAAATAAACCCTTTTGAAAAGACACTCCTCAATTATAAGTTGCGGTATGCTTCCATTTCCCTTGAGTGGTTTGTTAGAAACTACCGTTACAGCGTGAATATATTCGTGGAACTACATAATCTGATAGTGTGAGTCATTTTCTTCCTTGGTGAATTACTTTAGCCACAGTTGTCCATGTCCGCTCATCCTTGACTCCATTTTATTCCTTAATCAATTTTTTTTTTAGTTTTCTTCTCTACACTGGCTGGCAAAACATTTATGCTGTGCTCGCCAATATCAATCTTGACAATGAAGTAATAAATATGTATTTCATAAATAACTTACCATCAGCTCCAATATGGACAGCCAACTGATCCTCGTACAATGGTGGAAAAATGCGAGCACTGGGTCGAGCCAGAACTCCCATTCTTGTATCCAGAATTTCAACTTGAGAATGGCGTTTTCCTTGCTCTTCAACTAGAGTAATTTTTGGATCAGTGATTCCCAAATTTTCGACCTGAAAATAAATTATTGGATCTATCAATTCTTATGTATGATTACATTAAAAAAAAATTAAGATGCATCAATACATAAGATGTTAGACGTACCTGTATGTCATACACAAGCGATCCCTCCTTATCAATGTACAGCACAGCCATGCCTTCAGGAGTAAGTGAGGCAGGTGCTCTTTCTGCAAGCAATGGGGAATGGAACACCTCACAGGCAGCCCTTTGCCTCACGCTTCCTGAAATGCGGCGCTCAGGGGCTCCTTCTGCTTCCACAGTCAGAAGTAGACGGCCCCGAGAAAGTGAGCGTAGTTCTGCTGCTGATACCGGGGTAGACACTTCGAGGATGTTTATCTCATAGCTTGGTTTAGACACAGGTTGGATCTGAGGATAAAAGATATGTACCTACACATTAATTTCTAAAAATGACTAAGAAATCTAAATAATTGGTTAGGTATGGCAATCTTTACCTCGTCTATAATCGTTTGATTTTTATCCGGCAGTGTGAGCATCACTCTGACAGCATGATCTTTGCCGGTCGGTGGGAAGACTCCATTGTAAATAAGAGCTAGGTGTAAGCTGGGCGCCGCTCCCGCGGCCCCGGTCACCACTGCGGTTCCACCCCACCATCCTGGTTCTTGGCCAGGCATGCGAACGTCGTCACAAGCTCCATTTTCGAAAACTGCAGGTGGCTGTTCGGGCTCCAGGAGTGACGTGAACATTTCAGTGGATAATGCCGGATACCTTGTCAAAAAAGTAATATTTAGGTTGTTGAATTTTTTGAAAGTATAAGAATAGGTATAACTGAGAGTTACAACATATTTAAGCTTTTGGTGAGATACAATAGATACTACTGAATACGATAAACTTTCAAGTCATGATGAACAAACCCATAATTAGAAGTAACGAATCAAGCATTGCTATTACTTAGTTATAGCCTACGTCTGTTACTTTATTTCTTATAACTCTAAGCGCCACTTGCACCATCCCTCTAACCCGGGGTTAACCGGTTAAACCTTTATTAAATTGTACTGGTAACTATGGTAACTCCAGGATTAACTGGTTATCGGGGGGGTGTCGTGGTCGACATGTTCGCGACCCCATTGCAACCCCCTCAACGGCATAGACGGAAACGCCGCAGGAGATGTTAGTGGGTATTCTCCTCCCCTTCCTCTGGCTAGCAGAGGAAGTTACGGGAGGAGCGAGTCCCACATACCACCCCCCAATGGGCTTCCCCAGCCCGGGGGTGAGATGCGTAAATGCATTTACCCCTGCGTCAATAAAAAAAAGGATTAATTGGTTAACCCCAGGTTAGTGAATGGTGCAAGTGGCCCTAATCAGGCCTATGGAACTCTCCGCGCGAGCTTGGATTTATACCTAAGACTCGATTCCCGCCGGCGGTACTAAAGCTAGCCAGTTGGTTGCCACACGCGCTCACACGCACGCACGTCACCGCGCGCTATGCCAAAGAAATGTCTTCGTCACAAACAAATAACACAGCTTGTAGTGTGGATGGATGCAGAAACAACAAAACAAATAAAATATATCGTTTTTTCCTCTTTCGACAGATAAGGAAAAGTAAGTAGATTTTCTCAATATAGGTACTTACACCTACTGTTGTTATTTTTACGATAGTTACAAGCTACGTAGGTACTATTAAATTGTTTTAAAGATGTAGGTATTGTTTTTTAACGTCAGCAACCCTAGCGTTGTGTCGGCGCGCGCGATGCGGAAGCGGCGCGTTGAAGGTCACTCCATTGTATTTTTGTGTAGGTATCAAAACGGTAGGTATTTACGTTTTCTCTGAGAGATAAGTATCTGTTCGTAAGAACTATTATATAATCTTTGCCCTAATAAGGTATTTTTATGAAGGTAAATGTTACACAGATCAAGATAGGCAATAAGTATAGGTATCTTTTTTTTATTTACATTTATAACTAGCGTGGTAAATGGTTTATTTTAAAAGTGTTCACTTCACTATAAACTAAAATCGTTTAATAATACGGAAAGGTGCTTCCTAACCTTATAGCGGTGTGAAAACTAGAGCATCAAGTCTAGTAAACAAACGTGACGTAACCGGCGCGGCGACGAGTATATTTGAGATGAATGCGTGTTTTAACTTTTAACAGTTTCGTCTGGGCGTCTTGTTGCGCGAGTAGGTATTTATTTATATACTACTAGTACTAGTACTACGACAATGTGCATACCTAAATAAAGATCATTAACACAAGTATTTTCAATCCTTACGTTTTCTTATGATTTCTAAACTTTAGTTCACAGGACACGTTCGAAATTAAAATTCTTGTCACAATGATATGGCAAATTAACGACAGTAATTTGAATTTAAGGTCGGAAATTAGGAACCGCTCGGATACCTACCTACTTGCAAGAAATGTAGGCATGGAGAAGCTGCTTTTCGTGGTATTTTTTCCTATCTTGATACCCAGTAAAGGCGGTACTTTCCGCAATTCATCACACGGTTAGTTAATTTATAATACACAACGTGCTATAAGGCTGTCGGCTCACAATTCTTAGAATGATTGCTTCAAGGGCACTTTATCATATAGATCTATTTTAGCGAAGCTTTGATCCCAGTGTGTAAAAATGTAACATGTTACTACATAGCCGTAGTCTATCCATAAATTTATATAGTTGAGTGAAAATAATCTTTATTATGACATCATTACGATTTTATATATTACATGTCATCATCATCATCATCATCATGTCAGCCGATAGACGTCCACTGCTGGACATAGGCCTCCCCCAAGTCCATGTATCCATAGCAAATACTCGAAACTAAACCTAAAAATTTAATACTGTTGATATTTTAAGCAACATTTGCAAATAACCTGTTAATGCGGCCGCTCAAGGTACTGTCCATAGAGCTATTCTTTTCATCACCCCATATCAAAGCCACGTATAAGGAGCCCTCGCGGAGCAACCGCTTGTACTCGCGAGGCACCCGGCGCCAAACCCCGCACAACTGTAAAGAGCAGATTAGCGGTAAGAATGAATATTCAGGAACGCAACGGAACTACCAAGGGATCCAAAGAACATTTATGTAATTACCTTATCAGTTTTTTCTTCATATGTCGCATGGACTCCTTTTGCCTTCTTCAAAGGATGCTCAAGCAATAATCTCTCCCCTCTGTCCAAAAAGGACAAAGCCCTCGGGGGTGTCATCGATGGCCCCAAGATCACCGACCAATACAGGTGGCGTCGTCGGAAAGTGAACCGAGCTGTGGCCACCCCTGGAGCCACTGGCACTCCGGTCATGTCATCGCGACGGATGCATAGCGGAGACCGACCCGTCAAAAGCGCAGCAAAATCTGGAAAGTAAAGTTAAAAGCTCCATGACATGACAGATAAAACAGAAGTACCTACTGATGTACTTTTAGCACTTATAGCTTATCAATGTTTTTCCCATCACAGAACAATGGTGTTCCGGACCTTTGGGAGGCGTGCGCGGAGCCGAAGCCAACACGTAGAGACCCTTTCGACACTTTGATGAAATGTAAGGGGTACATCGAGCGGATTGCTGCCCTTGCCCGTGTCATAGAACGCACGCAGAGGCAGCACCCGCCAGGGTGTAAGGACTATTGGAGTTGATGGAATCTAAAATGAACTAGGTTATTGAGTGAAAGCGATGGACTAAGTACCTAAGTAAGAAACCGCACGCCTGCCTAATAAAATGGTATGCAATTTTATTTCCGGCAGACGGTGACTCGCCCTCACAAGATAGGCCCCCACAAAAAGCGACATCTAAGATGGCTCAAGGGCAACATCGGTGTGAGTGGCTCAGGGGTGTCGAGAGGTGTGAGCCGCTTTCTACCCAGAGGCTGATAACAGCCACTGTGCCAACTCGCGTCTTATGCATATTTCACTTCGACCCCTGCAGCTTATAGCTCTAACGACTCCACTCTGTCCGGCCGGCTAAGGCAAGCCAGAGGCAGATAATCCTGGACCACCCACCCTCCTTGCGGGTAACAGAACTCGCCAGGAGCACTCGGGTACGTGACGTCGCTAACAGGGACCGGCCCGCTATCCCTTATCGGGGTTTTATAAGGGTATTGCATAAGGCTTAACTCACCATACCCTTTGCCAGACGAAACCCTTTGTTTTGCTTTTAAAAACCCTTATATAAAGCTACCACATTTGAGTAATCGGTAGCCCAAATACCCTTAAAAAACCCTTATCATCCGCTCACCAACACCTTGCATATTGCTTATAAGGGTTAGCCTTATAAAGGGTTTCCCTTTTAGCATATAAGCATGCTAATTTAAGTGGTCTACCTTGTTCATAAAGCACACATTACTTCGAATCCGAGGGATCGTCGGCGGCGACGGCGGCGTTCTTTGACTAGGCACGTATTTTCTTTCCTTTTCATACACTACCGTAGATATATACTAATCCTGTCTCTTTCACGCAAAGGGAAACCTTTATAAAAAGCGCTTAAAGATAAGGGTAACCCTTATTAAGAGCTAGCCTTATTTTTGGTTAGCTTTTCGGTAAGGGTTAGTCAAAAGTAAGGGTATGAATGGGCTTGCAGTTCAAAAGGGAAAGTCTTTCAATGTGTTAGCCGTGTTTAAGTGTCGCCCATTGAAAGGGTTTTATCGCGGAAAGGGTTGTCCGGTCCCTGGTCGCTAATCCCCAACAGCTCGCCACAAGCTGCCCTACGTTGAGTGATTGCACTAGTAAAACCAGCGGGCGATGGAGTCGTCACATCCCTACGCTTTATCAATGTTATCATTAAGTTTTTTTTTTTATACCACGTCGGTGGCAATCAAGCATACGGCCCGCCTGATGGTAAGCAGTTACCGTAGCCTATGGACGCCTGCAACACCAGAGATGTTACACGCGCGTTGCCGACCCTTTAAAAACCTGTACATTCCTTTTTTGAAGAACCCCATACTGTAGCCCCCCGGGAAAACCACGGCAGGGAGCTCATTCCACAGCCGACACGTCCGCGGGAGGAAATTCCTCTTAAACCGCACAGTACGCGACCATTTCGGTGCTGGGGTGTGAGGATGAATACCCTGCCGATGGCGAGCGGTGCGGTGATAGAAAGCGGCCGTTGGCATCATGTCAAACAATTCTTCAGAGCACGGCCCATTGTACAAGCGGTAGAACACACACAAGGAGGCGAAGTCTCTCCTTAGACTTAAAGGTTCAATACCGCTTGTGAGTTTGGGATCATCGACGATTCGTACAGCGCGCCTTTGGATTGAGTCGAAGGGTCCAAGCTGGCATCCAGGTGCTCCTGCCCAAATGTGACAGCTGAGCAGTACTCCATATGGGGTCTGACTTGCGATTTATAGAGCAGCAGTCTTTGCCCCAGAGTAAAGTATCGCCTCGCTTTTTTTTATTTTACAATTTATGTGTGTTTACTAATATATTTTTAAGAACTGTAAACTAACAAAATATGGGCCGACAGACCTGAAATAAAGATTTTCAATTTCAATTTCAAATTTATTGAGCACACCGAGTTTTTTGGATGCCAGTGCAGCCTTCCGTCCTTAAGTTTCATAATAATGATCAGAAAATATCCTTACGTTTCATACTTAGTTCGTCTTCCTCAGGACCCATAACAACCATCGGGCTATCCTCAGGTGCTGAAACAATAAAGGAAAAATATTTAAACGGTCTGCTCAGTGATAAATACTCAATAGTTTCGAGTCTAAATAGACGGGTAATTTGTACAGAAGTTGATATCAGACAAATGTATCAGTAAATGCTCTGCTTTCGTTTCAGTGATTTGATATCATATCTTACATATTAAGGCATAGCTACCCACTCTGATATTTTCTGCAATACAACATTGTAAGTGCCTATAAGCGCTTTCACCATTCCGTTACCATGCCGTTCCAGTACACATAAAGTTTAACTAATAATCTCACTGGTTATATTACTATATAAATACTAGTAATTTGCCAGGCCGTGGTAATTTTAATGTATAATTTTGTAAGATAAGAAGAAGTAATGGTAGCAATAAAGTTATTTGCAAGTCGGTTGCGTGGGCATTATTATTCGCCAATGAAGACCCTGCAGCCGGTTCGCAAGACCCTGTCGACCTCTCCATTCGGGTTGATTGGATCAAATCTTATTCAATCGTAGCAGGCCGTCTAGACGGCGACAGCAGAATTTGTGTTTTGCATAGCTTTCTTGTTGGGTCTTGCACTGGACGGAAATAGAGAGAGCACTGACATTTGGCGCGAGAGTTTGATGGCACCCGATTTGTCGATATGCACTGGTACTTGCGATGTACTAGTTTACTAAAAGCTAAAATATGACCATATTTTAGCTTTTCCTGGACTGTCGTTGAGATCATTTTAAATATGTTTATTACCTACGTGTTGCAAAAGTAGTCATGAATTTACATATATACCATAAGGTCAATTCATTTACTTTAATGCAGCCATCTACAAAGTTACGTTATCAATACATACAGTCGCCATCAGATAGAGCGATACCTAACCTAAAGTTACTTACTGTCAAATATCTGAGTAGGACTACAATACTTTAAAATAATATGTTTATTAATATGATAATTGCATTGCAGATGGATAGGTACATGGAAAGGTCGTACACAGCGAGTCGTACATATATTATAATAGGTAGGTAGTTATAAAATGAATTAAAATCTGTTCAACACAAGACTTACAGATGCACAGTAAACATTCATACTAGTAAAATATGACGACGGGACCTATTTACGCATTCAGTTATGCTCGAAGACAGATCGTAATCCATAATAATTCATTATAGGCCGGAGACGGACCGAATTTATTGGCGCACGGCGCCTCGGCGGCGACGTGCGGCGTCGAAGCTCTAGGATACATATTTGCAAGTGCACTAAGAGCAGAGCCCAAGTCAACAAGCATATTTTGCCAATGATATGCATGTATTACAATATGACAAAGTATCTCGAACATACAAACATAATTATTTCTAGCGCCTAAGAATCCAGATGCCTAAACATTATGATGTTTAGACAGGAATTCGGGATCTAGCGAATTTACTAACGTTACATAATTTAAGTACTAATTCTCTCTGGTACTATTGGTATCTGTGTGTTGAAATCGAGCTAAAGGGCCAGGTACATACCAGCAGAGGCTGCAGGCGCGTACGGCGCCGCAGCACCTTTGACTTGGCGGGGCTCGACGCTGGGGCGCCTGTGTGTGTAGTGTAATGAATATTTAAACCGCGCACAAATGATTCGGCCTCTCAGCGCCTTACGACCAAACTGATTAATGTCATTTAGCGAAAATTTAAACTTTTCATCAGCTGCGACTTGACGAGACTGAGCTGTGACAGTTTGATTCGTATTACACATACTTCTTCGGGTATATTCGGCGCCGCCGTAGCTCATAGTGCCAAGCGCGTCTATCATTAAATATATTAGGAACAGACGTAGTGCATAATTATTTTCCATGGTATTTTCACGGAAACGTACGAACGTGTCTTGCTATTTCAGTCAGTCTCGGTACAAAAAGTACTGAGGTTGACTGATGTGATGTGGTTGTACGGTAGTACTATTAGTTATTCTGTGCTATGATGTTGTGAGGTTGGCAAATACGAACGTTTCCGAGAAAATACGATGGAAAACAATGATGCACTACATCTGTACTCGCTGTGCGGTGTGATGCATATGACGGGCAAACTTGACAATCCTAACAAACAGAAAGAGATCGTTGCTGCATATGCTAGAAAAATGACCATGATTTATGACTTTCAGCCGTCAAACATTGGTTTTAGTAAACAGTGGAAAATAGTACGACACATTATCATCTTTTTTGTTACTTAGAGCAGCCGTTGCGACTTTTCCAATCGAATGATGTAACCTGGCGCCAGACTAGCGACGCCGGCGCCGTTCAAAGCCGCGCATACTAAAACGACGATCAATAATTCATGGTAGAAAAATGGTGTCAAAAGAACCTTCAGTTTAAATGACAGCCTACTTATCAAAAGTCATTTAAGTAAATTAAAATCCGTAGATTTCATAATTTTCGGCAACTCGCCATCTACAGCAAATCAAAATATATTTAATTTTGTAGGAAACGGTTTTTAATTTCACAGTCAATCGGAGTCAGAATTGAGCCCGCAACCCAAAAATTAAGACACGCATAGCGTTAAACCATTTTCTACCGCATACGCTTGTTAACTTACTCATCATTAAATTTGCTCACGTACTATCAATAAGGAGGAGCGTGTGTGGCCTTGGCCTTCAGGTCTGGGAAGCTGGCGACAGCTTTCATTAATATGCTTAACCTGGTTATATCTTTTAATTGAGCAACTGCGCTCAGACATACGCATTACGCATTTATGGTACTAAAATACCCACGCACTGATGATCTGATCTGAATTAAGTAGGTTTCGTTTGGATTTAGATAAATACAAATAACTTGGGTTTTGAATTTTAGTGCACTTTAAAGTTTATTCTAAGACGAAATGTACTGCAAAAGTTTAAGGGTCCAGGGCAAGCTCGGTTCTCCATACAAACGTAGTTACGCTCTGATTTTAAAGATATGTCATTGTATGTGCAAAGTTTCATTACAATCCAACACGTAGTTTTAAGATGAGAACGAAACTCCGTTTGTATGGGCAGGTGAAATTCGGGCGAGCTTACCGGGGACTTAAGCGTGACAAGCAACATCTATTACAACGATGATGGCGTACATTTAAGATAATATTAATTTGTATGAAAAATAGGAAATCTAAAATTTTTAAAAGTTATTGAACAAAAGTGTCATCGTTTGAGGAGTATAATCTATGATGTAATTATTTTCTCGTTTTACAGACCCACCCGGTATAGAAATCATCCTATCTTTGTTTGGGATTTCAATTTCTTACAATCGCTAAATATTCTGTGTCAATATGTTGTTAACCCTAATTGAAAACACGATGACGTGCTATATATAATTCAGAGAACCGTAAAATACTTGAAAAAACCTATTCAAACTACTAATAATAACATACACAATAGACTGGAATCACTGATAAATGACCCATCCCACCCATGAGTAGCCATCTTTAGATTTAAAGTTAGATTTATTGTATATTAGGTAAAGTAATAATACTAAATGCTTAGTAGGTATAGGTTTCCTTAATAGTTGCCTCTATGATCTAAAAGTACTAAAGCTATTAAGATATTTTAGTACTTTTATAGTTTCCTTATTGTGTAATTAGTAGGTAAGTACATAAGTGCCCGTTTTTACCCGACTGTGCAAGACAAAAGAGAGCAATGTGTTTATATAAATCTACAAGCTCTATTTGGTAGTACCTCCTGCTATCACATTATTAAAACACCCACATTAGATCTAGAAACTACGGAGTAATTAAGATGTAAGTGTACATACAGCAGTGTTTTAAACTTAAATCTAAAGGAAGTGAACTGTTCAGTTTTAAAGTTTTATATTTGAAGGTTCATTCGGATCGGAACCATTGTTTCCATATTAAGATAGACATTAAATGCCAGATTGCTACTCCCACTTCGTTTTTGTATCCTGTATTATTTTCGAAAAAAACAATTGATCTTAAAAAGGACGATGCAATTATTTGGAGTAAGTATATAAAAACAATGGTTGTCAGATAGGAGCCGCTAAGTACACGTATTTACCAAACTCATTCAGGTATGCCCAAAGATAAATAAATTACCTACGATTCATTAAACTGCACATTTACTTTTTTTTTAAGGTGTGGTTTACTGCGAACAGTGCGAACGTTGAAATGTAAATTTGTTTACTTACGAGTGTTTCTATAAAAAAAACCGAACAAGTGCGAGTCGGACTCGCCCACCGAAGGTTCCGTACAAATTGAACTTTTTGTTTTCTTTTTACAAATTTGTATTTTCTTTCCTTGTAGTGTAAGACGATATTACTTGCCAAATTTCATAGTTTTAGGTCAACTGAAAGAACAATTTTGATTCTCTTTACAGTCTCGTAATATACGTTTATGGCGGCATAAACGGCAGTATTTTTTTTACGTTAACATAGCAGTTTGATTTTTTCACTGCTTCATTGACTGTAGACCTACATATATGGTTTAAATTTCAACTCGATACCTCCACGGGTACCTCAAAGGGTCTTAACAGACAGACGGACGGACGGACGGACAGACGGACGGACGAACGGACAACAAAGTGATTCTATAAGGGTTCCGTTTTTTTTTGAGGTACGGAACCCAAATATGACAGAAAACCATCTATAAAATAAATCGTGGGATCATGGGATGCACAACTGTTTTTACAGTAGGTATTTATAGTATAGATAGCTGTATGTTTGGCCGTGTGATATAGTGATATAATTCAATAAGATCAGGAGATGTCTAGGTGTAAATATAGTAGTCTAATCTGGTCTGGTAGACCACGTCACTACAAGTGGATTTTTCTTTAATGCCATGCCCCTTGATGTCAGTCAATGATATATTTGTTATCTACTATGTACTTTGATGAATGCGTTTGTAAATATGATATATTGACGAATGAATGTAATATATAATGTGTAAGAAAGCTTTAAGGATGACTCACGTTAGACCGGGCCGTGCCCGGGCCGGAGCTTCCGGCGCTTACTTTTCTATGACATGACAGGTGATCACGTGGTGCTTTCTATAGAAAACGAAGCACCGGAAGCTCCGGCCCGGACACGGCCCGGTCTAACGTGAGTCAACCTTTAAGATTACGTATCTTATTACCATGCGAAGCGGAGGTTGTCGGTATAAAATTTCTTTAAGAATAAGTTGGTCGATTTGGTTCTAAATAGTTTAGATTACAATTATTTAGATTAGGTGTGTGTAAACTGAGTAAGTTTGTAGAGCATTTTAATATCTTGTGAGAGCACAGGCATTATAATTCGACCGTTCTAAATTACAGCTTGTGAAATTGGTGACGATACTATGACCACTTGTCGA
Organism: Cydia strobilella; assembly: GCF_947568885.1. Lineage (NCBI taxonomy): Eukaryota > Metazoa > Arthropoda > Insecta > Lepidoptera > Tortricidae > Cydia > Cydia strobilella. Next base: position 10,477,052 of record NC_086052.1, read on the forward strand.
AATTAACTGTATCAAATGCTTCAGCCATAGGTATGTAGTAGGGTTAAAATGATCTGATTTCGTATGTATTATTACTGAGATGACATATGGGTCAAAAACTTCTTTACTATGAGATCAGTCAGGTATGAGGTATATGGTTATGCGTCTTTCCTATGGACAATGGACATAATAAAATATATTTTATGCCCGGTCCATAGCGAATTTATTTTGTTACCTTTATTTTGTTTTTGTTATCCGTGACCACGCGACCAGTGAAACCTGCTTCGAAACGTCGGAAATAAAGGTAACGTAATAAAATAAACGGATTTTAAAGACTAATTTTCTTACATTATCCTTATAGGCATGTTTGCACCTTTTACTTTTTAAGAGTTGTATGATCAAATACTGAGAAAAATGTACCTATTCAAATCATTAACTTGTCCACAGAAAAGACGCCGGTCTTCCTAAACGTTTATGACCCATATAACACGAAAAATGCAATAGGTTTTGGAAAACAAAATCCAACAGCTATATTTTGAATCTTATTGACATTCATAAATCTACAAAACACTGATTATTACCTTGTTTCAGAAATGTGAACTATGTTTTACAGCCGTTGCGATACCTTGACCTCGACTCGGCTGAAAACGCGTGAATTTCAGAGCGAGAGTGACATCATGTCTGCTGACGTCACGGTCGATGAAAGCGACATGTCGCCAATCGTAAGTGCTCGTTACATATTAATTTAGCATTACGGTCCTTGTCATCAAGCCTCATCACGTGACATTTTAGATTTTTAATTGGAAGTTTAGATTATAATTATATGTATATAACTGCCACATCAGTATTCATCAAGGCGTTTAAAGGAAATCTGGGCATCCTACAAAAAAAACCTAAAAATATACCTCTAAATGGTATATTTAATTTAGGCTCTCATTATATATCTATAGCAATGACAATTTTAGAATGGGCTAGGCACTTAAAAATTATGCAAAATAGCATTCATGTATTTTTTGAGCTACATTTATTTTTAACCGACTTCAAGATTTCAAAAGGAGGAGGTTCTCAATTCGGTTGTTTTTTTTTAAATGTTTGTTACTCCATAACTCCGTCATTTCTGGACCGATTTTGAAAATTATTTTTTTGATTGTAAGTATATACATACAGATTGGTCCCGTTTTTGTCAAAACGTAGTTCTGATGATGGGATCCATGAGGAATCGAGGGAACTCCTCAAATGTGAAAGGCATACATATGGTGATTTTTGTATTTTCATCAACAAATCCAGCATTTCCATTTAAAAAAGTGACACTTGATGATGTGGAACTGCTGATGATGATCAGAACGGAACTCTTTAACGACGCATAGTTTACGTTTGGCGATTTGATCTCTTTGTTATGGACCCAGACCCAAACTTGGACCCGGACTCGGACTCGGACCCGGACCCGGGTCTGGACATGGACCCCAACTCGGACCCGGACCGAACTCGGACCCGGACTTGAACCCGGACCCCGACTCGGACCTGCTACTGCTACTAGAAAAGTGGGTTAGGTGGGTGGGTGCGTTTGAACTGCGATTTTCACAGCACAGAACTTCTATCAGAAAAGTAGGTTAGTTTAGGTTAGAACTGTGACCCTTACAGAAACGAAATGCTACTAGAAAAGTAGATGGTACCTCCTTTTCCACATAATTAGGCAAAAGATGCTGTCTTTTTCATTTCATTGTCTGGAATCTAAGAGTGCACCATCAACAATAAGTAATCTTTCAACGGCATCCCCCATTGAAGTCGGTTTTTTTTCTTAAAAATTATGTTTTACCTATTTGTTTTTAGATTGCTGGCAATTTTTAAATTGTTTAACGGGCGTTGTTACAATTTTAACCCGTGAAAAATTAATGGATTTTCAATATTGTGTGTTTTGTGTACAAATATTTTTTTTTTCAAGTAATAGTTGTAGTTAATAGTTAAGTTAGGTTAACGTTGTTTCGACTATAATTTTTAAGAACAGTTTTGAAGCACCTATTAATATTAAATTGCCTTTAACCAACAATTAATTATTTTGCGTTGTTATTCAATAATAATAATAAACTATACGTACATCATATTTAAACAAAACTACGATTAAAACAATGAAAAGTACCTACTTATCTTACCTTAAATATTTGCAATGACATTTTCACAAAAAATATATATTTACACATTTTCATAGCTCTTGAGCATAGTTTGTCTCGAATAGCTGTTTATATAGGTATTAAATGCAATAGTTTCTTGTTTATATTTTTTAACAAATGATTAGTATATTTTAGGAAGTCTTTAATAGCCGTGCGAAAAGCAATGTTTAAGTACATGCAACCGGAATCACACTCGGCCAACTCTAAGATAGGATGTACCGGAACGGACTAATAATCACGACATTATTTTAATTTTCCTTTGAAAATTACACATGCTTTTATTAAGGAGCAGTACAGAATACCAATTTACTTGTTATACTGTCTTCAATCTTAATTCCAAACCATGTTGATGATCCTTCCGGCTGATTTCGACCAAGGCGACGACTTCGACTCATATAGTTAGTTCGGCGCTAGTGCGCCGTGCGCCCGAATATGGCTGACGTAGCCGATCTTCGAGGAGTTCGAGGTGAACCCCCGCGCACATTGAGGGCGCGTGAGTACACCAGCCACATAGTGGTAGCAATAAGGATATAAGATAGAGCGGTACTGTCATAGTAAATTTTGTAGCCACTGTAAATTCACTGCCATCTATCGACATACTTTAAAACTAAAAATGAAGATTTATAAAAATACGTTAAAATGTATTTAAATATGGATAAATCATTTTTTTATTTACTTTAATTATTTTGATATGATTTTGACCCATGTTCTTTAACGGATATGCGTTAAAATTATAAATAACAAACGAAACAGTCAACGCCCTCTATACGAGAGTAGGCCAAAACTAGTGGCGCCATCTAATCGAGAATCAAATTTTCGTGATTTTCGAGGCACGTTTCTTCCTTAGACTGTATCCATCTATTACGGAGTTATATCTATCTTTGGTGATAGTGAATGGAAGCAGGCTGGCGTGCTTTCAGCTTGTGGCGTTTACCGTCGAGGTAAACTTTACGTTCTTCGAAATTGCGCACTTTGTCCTGCCAATATTAGAACATTTATTTATCTTAAAATTTAGTATGTAGGTAAGTTAGTAGTTAGAAGAATTCATAGTGACAATGCCTGATTTTATGCGGAGCATGTATGGGGTTGCATGTCTCTATAAAAAACCGGCCAAGTGCGAGTCGGACTCGCGTTCCAAGGGTTCCGTACATTACACAATTTAAACAATGTATTTATTATGTGAAACGTGCGTGAAATGTCTTTAAAAAATCCCGTATCAAAAACTAAATAATTAAGTCCGACTCACGCTTGACCGCACATTTCTAATAGGTTTTCCTGTGATCTATAGGTAAAGATCTATTTTGTGTATTTTTTTTTTTCAAAATTTTAGACCCAGCAGTTTCGGAGATAGAGGGGGTGATGGTCATTTTTTGCCTATTTTCTTGAATAACTTCTAAACTGTTTTTCCTAAAATTATAAAAAAAATATATTTGAGATTTTCACAATGAGCTCTTTCATTTGATATGTAACACGATATAGTTTATAAAACTTTATTTTTTAATTTTCTCATTTACCCCCCAAAAGTGGCCCCCATGTTTATAATTAATTTGTTTACGTTACATGTCCGTCTTTAGGTCACAAATTTACATATGTATAACAAATTTCAACTTAATTGGTCCAGTAGTTTCGGAGAAAATAGGCTGTGACAGACGGACAGACAGACAGACGCACGAGTGATCCTATAAGGGTTCCGTTTTTTCCTTTTGAGGTACGGAACCCTAAAAATGTATAATTATACATACATACATATATACATATAATCACGCCTATTTCCCGGAGGGGTAGGCAGAGACCACGGATTTCCACTTGCTACGATCCTGACATACCTCTTTCGCTTCCTTCACTTTCATGACATTCCTCATACACGCTCGCCGGTTTAGGGTGCTCTTGACCTGACCTTTCTTCAGGACTTCCCCGATCTGATCAGAGAAAGTCCGCCGAGGTCTGCCCCTTCCAACTCCCGTTTCTACCTCTCCCTTATACACTCTCTTTGTTAGCCTTCTTTCACTCATTCTTTCCATGTGTCCAAACCATCTCAACATACCTTTCTCAATTTTTGTCACTACATCTTCGTTCAGTCCACACTTTTCCCTAATCACACTGTTCCTAATTCTATCTTGTAATCTCACACCACACACACTTCTCAACGCTCTCATTTCCACTGCATTCACTTGGCTCTGATGCGTCTTCTGCTATACCCAACTTTCGCTACCATACGTAAGTGTAGGCACCAGCACCCCTGAATGTATAATTATTGGTGCAATAAAGTATATTTACTTACTTACTTACTTACTTACAAATATGACCTCTTAAATGCGGGATCTTGTACATGTTACGGTATTTAATATATTTATTTGAATAACAAAGACCGGTCTTAACCTCAAACGTAGTTATTCGTCATTGCACTCAAGGCAAGTCTATTTATAAACACTCGAGGGGAAAGAACACTACTTATACTAAAGATTACACAATACCTTCAATACTTAACCTAATTAACCAGTAACCCACAAACAGGCCAAATAAACTTGTCCATTGTAGATAACAATGATTGTATTGTTTTACTACAAGTGCTATCGGACCTAAGTGAAAATATACCGAGTAAAGGATCAGTGCACAAATTGTAGGACTTGACATATGTTTTTTTTTTCTTGTTTTTACACCCATTTTATCAAATAATATTACACAGAAAAATTCTAATCGCGAAAATATTTAAAGGCCCCTCCAGGAGGGCCCTTAATGTTTACAGCATGCACTGTGTAACACATATTACGTATACTATAATCTTATTACATATCGATATACTGATTCAAATCTATTTACGGTCTAAAATTTCACCTTCAACGATAGATTGATTTTGGTGTCAATAATATTATATATATACGTAAGTATATTGATATCAAATTTGCTTTTGCGATCCTTGGGCTAAATAAATAATGTAATAGCAGAGCATTGCTAATGTAGCGTCGTTGCAGCAGCAGAAAAAGAAAGATATCTAAAGATAGATAGAGATTTGTTGAAATGAATGACAGAACGGTCAAATAGCAACAGAAATGCGACAATGAGAGTAACACAATTCATCGAGGAGCCGTCGTAAAATTTGTCCGTTTCAACTTTCGAAGGTGGATTGGCAGGTCAATACTCCGAATTCCTAATATCAATCTATAGACAACGTTGCCACTTTTCACAAGTCAAATTTGCTAGGAACGCATTATAGGCGCTCGCTCCGTATTCCATCCCATCTGTCCCGGCGATGCAACGTGATGCAACTCGGAACGTGCTTTTCGCGTGTTGCGGCTGAGCCTTCATTGAAGTCCCTCGACGAATGACTTGCACAGTCGGCGTCGCACTAATTTATAGGTTATATTCGTAATGATTGCGGCAAAGAATGATTATAGCACAAGGTGCAGTTTCATTGTTGTCTTGTCGATAGTCGAGGCCCGCCTAGCCGCATAACTGTCCCAGGAATGCAGGTACCCACCTACATTCCATTTCTATAAAACTTAATTTTGAATCGGTCCTAGATGGACGGTATGAATATTTCAGTAAGTAACATTTAGGTGAAGATCGCAAAGTAAACAACTGACGCCGTGCAGCCGAATGCAGAATACATAAACGTCTATAAAAACCTACACAAAAAGCGTTTTACGGATTTGTACGACAAGCTGATTTTACCGAGTTAAGATAGGCGGCCGCTCAGATGTATCGAACAACGGGGAATCGCTGCATTAACGCCCTCGATCCCATGTAAGGTGGCACCGAATGCGGCATTGTACCGACTCGGTATTTCAGCGGCGGCCTATACGCAGCCGTTTAAGGCGAACCGTTTACCCAAAAAAGTAGAACAACAAACCGCGTCTGCGCTGTTTACACGACGACCAACACTTCGGCCGCATTTGTCCTGCGGTGAAACGCCAGCAATTTGCATTTTGCGCCTACTGAGCTCGCTGCGCCTGAGGCTGTTTCGTGTTTTACATTTCTCTTACCTATATCTACCCGTATAAAATGCACGATATAAGAACAATGTATTAATTCATGCCTCATTTACCTCTCCTATCTCATATAAAGAACGAGGGCGAGGATTTCGTAACAATAAAACTCTTGTCATTAAGTACATAGGTACTTATGACATTATGGGCGAGATGTCAATTACTTCATGTTTATTCCTGACGCCTAATTGGTTATTAGCCAATGTTCAAAGATAAATGGACTTACAAAGATATCTCAAACAGACACCTCTTTTCGTTTTCTCCGTCGCGCTTAAAGTAAATGAAGATGTTTGCTCTTTTAACTAAATAAATAGTGTTGCGAGGTGAGTAACTTGAGCTGCTAACCTTAAGAGCCCTTTTACGTTATACCTACGTTACGGGACACTAGGGCAAATTAAATATATATGAAATAGCCCGCTTTCCGTACTGTATAGGGGACGGAGGTGAGGGTTCGTTCCTATTAGGACCACATTCTATGGCTTACGAAGAGACAACAATGAATATGCACTAAATTGATATATAAAGCGTTCACGCTCCGGCAGACAATTCCCTGCTGACTAATACGTGCCGAATGAATTAGAAAAAAGTTCGCCGCTAACTGGGCGCCTAATGTAAACGTGCTTTAAAACGTTACTGGATGTGTGCTGTAAGGTAGGTATTGACTTGAAATAGCAGAATTCAGGAGATCATCATCTCTGCCGAAAGACGAATAATACAGTATCGAAGGCGAAGCTCCACTCAGCGTCCGACAGGAGAATTCTTTATGCAACTTTCACAAGTATCTTAATTGCGAAGGCCGAAGGCCGGGAGGCCCGGCTGGCCCGGTAGACGCATGCCTACAGGCGATGGAGGTTAGTGCTTTAACACAGAACAATATAAAACAATTGTCTGAATGCGAAGGCCGAAAGTCGAGCTCCGCGTAGGCTCGAAGGCCCGGAGCGTCCGACAGGTGCATGCTTTCTGCAATTTGAACAAGTAAATTGCGAAGGCCAAAGGCCGAGCTGCGCGTAGAGCCTAAGGCCCGAAGCGTCCGGTAAATGAGTATGAATGCGCGAGGCCGAGATATTGGTATTTTGATTCGTAGACCATTGACATTTTACTGGAACTTCAGTCTTCCGTGACCACAGCTAGTGCAACCTGGCTGAAACTTCGGAAAAGAGGTAAAATAATGAAATTTAATTGCGTTAGACCCGTTAATGATATTAATTATGTGTACAAAACGCGAGAGTAAAGTTCGCGAGAGAGTAAAGTGTTATAATAACACAAGTGTCTAAATCAGATGGCCGAAGGTCGAGCTCTGCGTAGGGCCGAAGACCCGGAGCGTCCAACAAGTGCATGCTTTCTGCAACTTCCACAAGTATCTTCCGTGCGAAGGCCGAAGGCCGAGCTCCGCGTAGGGCCGAAGGACCGGAGCGTCCGACAGGTTCGTGCTTCCTGCAACTTCTACAAGTGTCTGAATAGCGAAGGCCAAAGACCGAGCTCCGTGTTGGGCCGAAGGCCCGAAGCATCGGGTAGAGGCGCGCCTACACGTGAGGCTGAAGGCCGAGATGTGGGAGGTTAGTGATTAAACATAAAACAAAGTACTAGTTTCTATATGCGAAGATCGAAGGGCGAGCTCCGCGTAGGGCCGAAGGTCCGGAGCGTCCGACAAATGCACGCTTCCAGCAACTTGCACAAGTATCTTTATTGGGAACCTTTTGACCGGTGCGGTGAACGCGTTCACACATAACTTCTAAACTCATTTAGGTATTTCGTCTTTGTCACTAAACAGTATTAAATAAATAAAATAATTAAAAAATGAAAAACACGACTGCTTCCTTCAAATTTACTGAAAAGTTAAAAAAAAATTATTTAAAGACAACCATGTTTTGGTAGTTATTTCCGTGACTGTCCCTACACACTTGTCTGAATTTTATATAATATTTCACTTCAATTGCAGTCGGGGGACCTTTTAAATCAAAATGCAGACGAGTGTAGGGTAGGGACAGTCACGGAGATAACACTACCAAAACATGATAGTCTTTAAAAAAAATATTTTTTTAAACTTTTCAGTTGATTTTAAGGGCTCAGTCGTGTTTTTTAATTATTTTATTTATGTACGTAGTGCCGAGCATTGCCATTGTTTCTTAGTGTGAAAAAGGTTAATTAAATTTACAGTCACACCATTCTCCTAGAAATTAAAATTTAATAGTGAATATTGTCTTCGGTTACCGCGATAGTTACTCATGAAATAAAACTACGGGTGACTCACCCGTTGACCACGAACGCTGTAAAGAGTTCGAAACGTCGGGATGTATTATAAATTCAATATACGCGATATAATCCGTTTTCATAGTTTTATTTCATTTAATAGTGAAATTCATTTGGCGATAACTTATTCTATTAACATTTTCATATGATAGGTATGTGAAATGTCGCAAAACCTCGTTTCGCATATCTAAAAGGATAGTTTTATGTTACGAGCTTACGAAACACAGTTTATGGCCGACATTACTACACTGCACTAAAAAGATATTTATCATAAGATTAGGTTCTGCCTTCCTGAAAGTTTATTTCCGTATGTCTTCAACTTGTAACACGGATTGGTATTAATCTAGCTTTTTATTGGGGTGCCATCTTGAAATAGTGCAGTGTCGATCTGTCTGTGCGCTGTCCTGCTTGTACCCAGTAAATCTTAATTAGCGTCTGTTGCACGCCTCCCTATTCTAATTTAGTTTGTTAAGGCAACAAATTCAACTGTTAGGATTAATAAGAATAAGACTAGTTTAACTTCATGAATGTTTTTTGTGACATAAGTATATTAAGTGGTAAAAACAATAACAAAGCTTTACATCTAGATTTTATCCCTAAAATGTTGCTTCAATTAATTAATTTACAAGTAGCCAAATGCAGTCATTCATGGTTACATAATTAAAATGAATATGACGACCTACATGGTATTCGGACGAGTCAATCAACGGCAATGGCGGGTATAGTCTAAACAATCCTAATCCAAATTGATGATATATGTACATACAAGAACCGTGACTCACTGCTCGCAGATACTTGACGGTGTTTAAAGAATAATCAGTGAATCATTTGCAAATATTTCGATCGGTCCAACTATTAGACAAAGGTCAGGATTGAGATAAACTGACAGGAAGTTTGTGGAAGCTTATGACAAAAGCAAATATTTGATGTGTCACATGTATGTCGTTAAATATAATGCCTTAGGCTAATTCAGAATTTTGGATTATGTTTTAATAATATTTAGCGGTCTTACCTGGGATTTTTAGAGAAAATATGACTTGTCATATTTAGATAGGTACAACGGAAATACATGAATTCATAAGTTATTACAATCGGACTGACAGTACCTTAGGTACATAAAACATATGGGATATTAAAAAAGCGGCCAAGTGCGAGTCGGACTCGCGCACCGAGGGTTCCGTACTTTTTAGTATTTGTTGTTATAGCGACAACAGAAATACATCGTGAAAATTTCAACTGTCTAGCTATCACGGTTCACGAGATACAGCCAGGTGACAGACAGACAGACAGACAGACAGACGGACAGCGGAGTCTTAGTAATAGGGTCCCGTTTTTACCCTTTGGTTACGGAACCCTAAAAATTAAGATAAAAAAATCAAATCTGATTTCTGAAAATCCTGAAATCAGTCATTTTCCTAATTAACACAAAATACCTTCTTAAATATAATCGGACACAATATTTAACTTTGCAACCATAGCTTGTGGCTTAATAGTGTTAATGTCATTTTTAGGTTTCCGTAGTCATTCGGCGACTGTATAAGCACTAATAAGGGTTTATAGAGTCGCCCTGTTCATTTGACTGCTGTCTGTTGTGTTTTATTGATATCGAACTAGCAAATATGCTATTGAAAAGTTTCTACTGCCATAATAAATCCAAGAGCAGCTTTAGGGAATAACCTGGGTAATTACCTGCATGCGGAAATTAAGATCATAAAGTGCAAATAGACAATATAATATTAGCAATGATCTTGACATAAACTGATATAGCACACGTTCCGGTGGCCCGGTGAGCCATCAATGGTAGCTTTGTGCGCCACATGGCGAACGGCGCCGGCGCCGGCTCCGGCCGTGAAACGTGGGAGACCAAGGGTCAAAGTTCTTGATGCCTGACCTCCATAGCAATCCAGTTCCCATGTTGCGATTTACTATTTCTCTGTCTAGAATAGATTAGGAGCAAAGTTAACATTTATATAGTGTCTGGCGCCGATCCGAAATAATGCTGTTTAAAGTTATATAAAGCAAGCATCCATTAACACCTAAGTAATGAAGTGACTGTTGCGAACGCAACTTTTTATTTATATAAAATATTCCTAGCAGTAGCTAAACGCAGCCGTCGGGCTCGGTTAGTATGCGGAGGCTTTGTTAAAGCACCAATAGGAGCGCTACACATAATTTATTTGTATCGCGGCCAATTAGAGGCACCTAAATTTAAACCACCCTTTTTCTGTTCAATTTCGCTTAATCACTCTCTCATCAACCTCCACACCATAACCACCACTTCTACACCTTTTAACCGTTTTGTCCTTTAACCTTTAACCAGTGGTGTTTTTAACCTTTGTAACCAGTATTGAAGATTATATCAGTTCACTTCAAATCGAAGTCTTTTTATTTGAGTCGTCGAGACCTGCACGGCGGCTACAGTGACAGATAGGCCTACCTGTTAGTAATTTTCAAAACATATGAGTACCTATATTAGTAGGTCGATTGTAGTCGTATGACCTAAAATGTTGCATTGCGAAAAACTAGACCATAATATTATGGACATCCAGATACGTATCTGAAATCGAAGACACTGGTGTTACATTTCGCACCAACGCCGTCTCAAAGCGAACATTATCTCATGTAAATAAATGAAATGGGTACAATAAGCGCTCTACAAATATAAGATTATGTTTTACGTATTGAGCAAATTGAAAAACAAATTTATCAATCTATAAGGCGGAGCGGATCAGTGCCACTTTATCAGATGGGTTAGCAAATATCTAATGTAAAACTTAATAGGCGACCATATGTTTCACGATATCAGTCCGATTTTGATATGCGACGAGGTTTAGTTCAATTATCTCGATACAAACGGAACGTTTAGGTAGGTACCTATCTATAGCCAAGTGTGTGCGCACTAAAAGCGTGATATTTTTGCAGCTGTCTATAACAAAGACGTCACATTACAATGAAGCTGCAAGAGTAAATTCATGATTTTGATATGAGTTCACCATTTTAGTATGTTTCATAATTCACAGAATCACATATATCGTATTTAATCGAATTTAAACTGTTGTGAGACATACTGAACTGTTGTGATTAATACAGCCTAACTAATGTCTTTTGTTGCTCTATACTGAAGTATTTCATCGGTAAACCTCTATTATTAAAGCCATAATTATATGCATTCATGTAAACAGTGATGATTAATAGACAAAATATTTATGGTCACTTTATTAGATTTTTAGCGGCAATTAGATATACTTGATTAATAGCCATTTCAATCAGGTATTTTATCTAAGGAACCCACGGATTAACGTCGTCATTGACACACTGACTTTAGAAAAGGATCATGTTTGATGACGTTAGGCATATACATATGTCATTTGAATGTTCAATTAACACGCGATGTTTTAGAGCGCTTGTTTGTATTTTGTTTAATAAATTAATATTATACGTGACTATTTATTAAGGTTTTTCAACTTCAAGCTAAGTACTTATTTTAGTACGGGATCTTAGCTTCAAATGTGTATGATGATGTGTCCTTATACATACATGCATGCTGAATCTTTGCATGTTCTGGAGACAAACCACGAGGCAGGCGGAGACATGCCGCTGTACTAGAGCTGTGTTCCCTGATTAACGGCGCGATTCGGGAAATGAATTAGAGATTCACTAGATATGAAATAGTAAAGATATGTGACGTTCCACGGCAAAAGGTACCTTATGGCGACTGGGGCTTACGCCAATATTAATTGGAGTGGCGTTAATAATAGCGTAAGCACCAACCGCCATAAGGTACCTTTACCCGTTGGACGTCACATATCTTTACTATTTCATATCTAGTGAATTTCTAATGCCTTTCCCGAATCGCGCCGTAAGTGTTTAAAGAGTCCTTGTGCTCTCGTGCAACCTTTAAAACAAAATGATTGCCTTATTCATTCCTCGGTGCATAGGTCAAGACTGTTGCCGGCTACAAGAATCAAGAATCACTTGATTAGTATGGAAATTAATTATGCTTCATAGTTTTACTGCTCACAATAAGTACCTACGCATAGCTCAAATTTATCACTTTAATTATAAATCTAAGGAATGGAGCTGAAGACTAAAATATGTTTGACAGAAAATAAATTGTTGCCAAGCCCTTAATCTGCATATCAACTGTGTTCGTGTAGTAACTGTGCAGGTACCACTGATTATTATAGGTGTTTTTCTGCGATCTGCCGAGGGTATCAAATGTAACCTTTACATTAAGCTTAAAAATTGGATACATTTTTATGATATACGGCCCATAAATATGTTTGTACCTAACAAATTTAATATCCAACCCTTTGCCAAATATTTATGTTTATATTAGGTTTGTTATGTTTATAGCGATATTATTTACGTACCTATTTTATTTCTGCTTCTATTTGTTATATCAATGCACGTAAGTTGCATAAATCTGAAACCGAGCCAAGATCTCGTCTATCATTACCGTTATGCGTACTCGGATACTTATTTATATTTGTTCGGAGTTTATAATAAAACATTTTCCATTTCTAGCTCTCGGAAATAAATAGAAACACTAAGAAGACTAAATAAACTACAAGTCAATAGTTACCGCCGTATCGTAGCGTGTGTTAAGGATAAATCTGTCGACGGCTCACCGCTATACAATTATACACATGGGTCTTATTCCAACCGTTAAGCGAGCACAGGATATTGAAAGTTTCATTCGAACCAGTTTAGAAGACTCCGATTACGCATAGTAGTTTTTAAGGATCTAAGTCACAGTTACACTGGTTAATCATCCTTCAATTATCCAACACTCGGTAAGCAACATAAAATCCACGCCAAGTCGCAGATTATTCACTGCACTATGTTTACATTCCTCTCATCGGCCTTTCGCACTAACATAGTTCAATAAACACACATGCCAACAACTCCCGAATACCTCACTTTATAAATGCCACATTACGAATTTAAGCATTAAATTAGATAACATCAAATATCAGAATGCAAAATCATAAAATTTAACAAGTATTCCGGCCAATAATATCCGACTTTAGTAGCCACGCTGATGTCCATGTGTATTTCAGTATGACCCAATTCAAAAAAATGGTGCATGACTCAACTGCCAAAGATGCACTTACAGCGTAAAATCATTCGATTGAGCAACTGATGTTTATTGACTCCATGTTTCCGTTTGCAGAGAATGCGCGTAATTTCGCAATAGGAATTATTCATTTCGCGCGCGTAAACGGTCGTGAAATGTTAAAATTCTGAACAGATGTTTGTAAACGTCATACGCTATTCATGGTGCTGCTAACATGATACGAAGACGTGGCGAAAACAGCATTTGCAAGCTTAAACTCAGACTCCGCACTGTGAAGTTTTATAAAAATTACCAGTCAACACACATAGGCGCTCTTTTATTTATAAAGAACTACAGCAAGCCACACTAATCAGTTACATTTCCAACCATTTCATGCTACAAAATATATGTTATTTTTGGAAGTTTTTTTTTAAGCGCGTACGGATCGTAAGCGAACTAAACTAAAATGTTGCGTTCTCTTACAAAATTGTTGACGTACTCAATAATACTCCGTCTAATGAGTAAGTAATCTGTATTTGCAAGCGACCGATCATAAAATTGCATAGGAACGGGTTGCCGGCGCCACATTTCTATGAACAATGAACATGGAAATGGCGCCAAATGCTGGATCATAATCTGTGCACGCGCAAACAGTAACCGAACGACATAGACTACCTCCCCCAGACTCCACATTACGAAGTGACTACAAAGTATCATTGTTATCACTAAATGTCACTAAATTAATCCATGCCATGCCAGGTTACATACAAACCGCTATCTTACGATACGCATACGTCTAGAGTTCAATTTTTTTTTCTTCATATTTTTACCACTTACGGTAGTGTTTGCCGCATCCGCACAAAGTCGTCGTCAATAGAACTTGCAAACAATGTAAACAAACCGTTTTACCTCCATTACTTCGTAATCTCGCTCTTTAAAAGGACAACCATGACCTTATCAACAGTCTATATACTTAAATATTTTATTTATATTTTTTTTATTAAATTAGATGTTAATAATTAATATTTTAGCGAAAATAACCTTCGTAAATATGTTAGGTTACGTGTCAAACGCTAGCAAAATCTGTCATATTTGTTTACTTTGTTTGCAAGTTCTATTGACGACGACTTTACCTAGGCTTGGAGAGCCGCGAAAAACGTTGTCTCCCTACCTAACACTGATATAATGAATTTACGTAAATTTGCGATTGTACTTATGAGAATGACAATGTGTGGTGACTGTAATCTTTCCAAGAAAGTTCATCCAGTACAGGTTTACCGCGTATTGGCGTAGAAGTAGTCATCACAGGAAGCTCGATGCAAAAGTTGAGATCACCTAATCTAGTAGTTGTAATCTGCGCCGCACGTCGGCCATATTTACAGTTTATGACGTCGCGGTATTGTCACGTCCTTGGATAATGAGGAGCGTCGCCGACGCTCGTTATTCTTTCACCACAATGCAGCTTTCATTGCCTTCACGTTCCTGAATAAAGGTAAATGGTGGTAAGTGGTTCAGGCTTAGCTCGTTGAGGAATATTGATTGTTACTGGTCCGTTTTATTGGTACCTATGTCTTATGGAGAATCAAGTTTACATTCACATTTTAAGTTTAAGGTAATAAATTTAGTATATAGGTAATTGTATATATTTTAATGTGTGTACCTATAATTTGAGAAACCGACCTGGATTAAGTTTGAGTCACACAGCCGTTAGTTTAAACGTAAAACGTCTATTTCAGCGAGTCGCTTTTAGACAAAGATATAAACAAAATCGCTATGCGATTCTATATAGGACTAGAAATACGTGCTCATACTATAATCGGTCGAAGTCAAGGCGCGCTTTGAAATGTATAGGATGCTTTCAAGACCCTAACAGGCCCTATCTATCTTCTACTTTTTTATATTTATATTATTTTATATATATAAATGCACGTGTCCTGACTGACTGATTGATTCATCACCGCAGAGCCGAAACTACAAACGATAGAAAGTTGAAATTTGTACACCAGGTTTTATTTATAAAGTGTACAAGAGATAAGAAGCGATTTTGAGAAATTCAATTCCTAGGGGGGGTTAAAACGGGGATGAAGGTTTGTAATGGGGTTCGTTTTGTTTTAAGCTTGGAATTTGAAACTTTGTAAAAAAGTATTTTATTAAAAACCGAGAAAACTAATTTCAGCGTTTTTGAAAATTCATCCCCTAAGGTGGTGAAAAGGGGGTTGAAAGTTTGTATAGAGATCAAACATTTTTTTGAGAGCGGGTATTGAATTTTTATATGAAGGCATGTTATTAGAATACAAGAAAAGTAATTTCAGCGTTTTTAGAAATTCATCCCCTAAATGGGTTAAAAAGGTGTTGAAAGTTTGAATCCATTACAAATGCTTCAAAACTTCTTAGAAAGGCATAATATAAAATTTTCAAAAAAAGTTATTTTAACGCTCTTGATAAGTCAACCCCTAACGGGGTTATAAATGGGGATAGAGGTTGAAACTTGGTAAAAGGGCATTACATAACCACCAACATACAAATCCACGCGTACGAAATCGCGGGCAACAGCTAGTAATATATGTAAAGGACTGCCTCCGACGCCCTCATGCTACATACCTAGTTGGGCAAAGCCGGACACGGAGCTTATCGGGCTCCGTTTAGTCGTCAATGAAGGCGAGGCGCACTCCATAAGCCTCCAGGGCAATAAGGCCGCGGACTGGACGAGCGGCCGCTTAAGGTTGTTCATATCTTTGGTTGAGTTGAGCTCAATGTATGGATGGTCTTGATCTGCCGCTTATCCATTGAGAGAAGCGAAGAAATTAATATTGTTTGCATAATATGATAACCTTGTTGAGGAGAGATTTTTCCATTTCTTAGAATTATGTTTGTGTTGGGAGTTTTTGCAGTTTTTTTTAGGACACAAAATAATCAAAATAGTAGTTACAGTCAATTTACTGCCATCTATCGACACACGATTAAAACTAAAAATGAAAATGTATAAAAATATCATTTCGCCTACGGCTCATAAAAGACATCACGAGATTCGTAAATAATAGCACACTTTCCACACTTGCACACTATTCCCGCCATAAAATCGACAGGTTAGTTTATACTAGAATACTAGCTACAAGTTTAAATGCTCGACGTGCGTAATGCTGGCGCCAGACCACTTTCCAAATAGCCTTTGCGTCTCGCCTGTGACCTTTTACGCACGTAATACCTACTTACCGGCTCACGCCTAGACACATACTTGAGCTAAAAATTATAAGGCAAAACTGTTGTTTTAACTTTCGCATTTTAAACATCTTGCTGGTTAACAATACAATTATAAGATTTATTTTAAGTAAGTAGGTAAAAGTCGGTCAAATTATGGATTTTGAAAATTAAAACTAACCTAATAAGTAAAGCCTGACCAGGAATATATGATCACGCGCCATGTTGCGGAATTTCACTGGAACTATTTTTTTCATACTATAATGAACTGTCACCCTATACATTGAGAATAACATCGCCCTCTTGACAATTATCATATATTTCTGGTCAGGCTTTACCTACTTGTTTCACTCATCCAGTTCCCGTTCCCACTCCCACTATACCACAGTATGTACTCGCATCTACTTATAAAACAGAGCTTTAATCGTAATCAAAACAAAAAGTAGATATCAATGAACAGATATGTCGTTGACCTCGGGTTATTCTTGTTTCGCGTCTAATTCAACGTATAACTGTGCCATTTATAAAATTTTGGCACCAAAATATAGGTTATCTCTATCATTATACCTCGCATGTACAATCCTTTGCAAAAATTTAAGGCCATTCTAATCTTTTAAATTGTACGATTGTACTCACGTTAACGAACTGGGAAAATAAAACATCCACACTTTTAACAAGTATTCCCGAATGATTCATATTAATTTATTTTTATTTTTCTAAGATTTATGTGATGTGTTTCTCAAATATAAAAAAAAAAGATTTTTTTATGTTGCTCATCTCATCATTGACGCTCGGATAAAAAAAATGTTGCACGTACCTTTTTTCCTTAGTAGTACTTGGTAGTGATAATAAAAATATGTACCTACAGTGCAACTAGGCAATTTGTGATCTATTGATTTGATACTCTCAATAAACATTATAAAAAGAAAAACAGTTTCATATAACATAATGATAAATGAAACTGCAAGCGCGCGTAATTTCAGATGCAGTGATAACAGAATAAAATCAGTGCCGCTCTTACTGCTGTTTATGTAAAAGAGCTTATGTCTCTAACAGATTCGATGGCACATGCACCTATTATGCAAACACGGCCATATACATTAACCCGCATATTCGTGGCGCCAGCGCAAAAGCGTGTTTACGACAACAAAACATCCACTAGATTATAAGTAATGACGTAAGTCCAACATACAACTCGCATAGTAAGATTTGCATATGAGATGCAGGAGAGAAAGAATGCGAAAACATGCGTTACAGTACTATGCCTACCTACTCACTCATTGGACTTAAGATTGTGAAATTAAGGTCTTACATACTTACACGCTAAAAAGGATCATAAGGAAGAGAGTGAGAAGTTTAATATCTTGTAGCAATGGACATTTTAAAAGTCTATCTAATGGAGTATGCTAATATTACAAGAAGTTTCATCATCATCGCGACTACTATGTGTATATATATGTACATATATTTTCACTATAGCTATTTTTGATTAATAGACTTGCGAAGACAATGACATGTATTTGCAAGCAGACGTGGCACGGCTCAATTAGATTTTTTAATCCTTCATTCATAAATAATTCTTCAAATATTGTAGTCGATAACAAATCAACCCACCATACTAATTACCTATTTACGATGATCAATTGTTCAGTTACGGACAACAAAATTTATTTTGCATACATACCGTAGTTAGTATGATTTGAAAACAGAATAAAGTAATCAAGTTGATTAACTAATCTCAATTTATTGAAATCCCGCTTACTTCAATATCGAGTTTCAAGAGTACCAATCAATCATCTGATCAAATACGAGTAGTTGATTCCACTTTATAAAGGTTGGTACATACTATAGGATTTGACAATTTTTTATTTATGGTCATCAGTCGATCAGATTTGTTTTGAGGATCAAATGTCTGTATGGGACCCATTGCACATATAACACCTCTGGAGTTGCAGGCGTCCATAGGCTACGGTGACTGCAGCTTACCATCAGGCGGGCCGTATGCTTGTTCGCCACCGATGTGGTATAAAATAAAATTGTCTTAAATCAATACAAAAGCCACAAATGATGGTCAAATTGGCACTTGCACTTTACTGACGAAACGCTTCTAACAAAATGGCAAGACATCGTGACGTCTCACCATGTAACGGCGCTATTGCTTAGAAGCCGTTTCGATGTATCGAAAACAAGGAAGTTGCGATTTTGCCGGTGAAATATTGCGTTTATGTATACTGTTGCGATACAATATTTTTTTAAATAGAATGTAAGGAACCATTTTTATTTCCTATTTGGAAGTTAACAAATAATTAAGTATTAAGTAATTACTTTATTTTTTTATTATTCCCATGTATTGTGTAAGTTTCTTATTTATTGTGATAAAATGGCTGATTTTCTATCTGTTTCACTAGATTTATGTATTAAACATATTAAATTTATGTAGTTACGAAATTCAACATGTGTCAAACACCCTATTGTACCTATATATTTTTAATGTAGATGAAGTCAAAACGCAATATCCAGTATTAGTTACCTATAGATATTATCTATCCGATTAAATTATCCGATGATCCAGTTCAGAAGGGCACTGTATAAAATAAACACTGTAATAAATAAATATCTAACTAAACATATCTTGATTTTATTACAGAACTGCCCGCATAATATAATGCCTGATTAAAATGTAACAGAAATAGTATGTGTTATTAGTTTATTAGATGTTTATAACTTACGTGCAGCATAATCTATAAAACTATATTTAGTAGGTATTAATAACTGTGGGTACAAGATACCTAAACATTACAAACTAGGACTAGCAAGGAATTTGTATACAGTAAAGAAGTTCTCGTTTGCTTCGTAGGTACTCGTAAGTGCCTAAATAGTAAAGAAGTGCGCACGTCCTCGAAGAGGCGCGCTGGCGCCGGCGCCGGCGGCGCGACACCGCGTGTTTGTACATCACGTATGATCGGTATTTACACATTATACTTCTCCCATTGTTTTACAAACATTTACATCTTACGACGCCAATACACTCGCGAACACTCTTTTATATACTCTTGATACTAAATCATAGCGGGCTAAGCTTCCGTGACGCCCGGGCCCGCCGCTTTCCTTGCGTTGTTATCCAAACCTAGAAGTAGCGGTGTTCATAAATATGCCAAGCTTATAATGAGTCGATATTCGATTGTCACTTAAATACGTCGCGCCGACCCGGTTTAATGAAAAGATTAATGTTTGAGGTAAATCAGAAAGGGCCGGGCGCCACTGCCGCTGCGCCCTCGTCCAGCTGCCAGGCTGGTCACGCTCCGTTCGCACCACAAACCACGCCGCTATTACTCACAATAAACTTGCCCACTAACCGCATTCACCTAGCGCTGCTTCATTAGTCGACATTAAAATAATAACGATCGCCGCACTTGCGGCCGACAAATACACCCATTCAGACCGTTTAAGATAACATCACCTCCAGACTCCCACTCGGCCTCGACTCGCTCACTTCAATCTACCCGGAGCGCCGTATAATGATGATACATTGTTCTCATGAGGGACCGACGTTTCCAACGAACGGCGTGAAAAAGTTGTACGGTAAAAAAACACGCCGACATCAAAGCAATTCTTTTCACAGTCACAAAACAGTTGAAAAAGGCGCAAACAAAACATACAGTGAGGAATGCGATGCAACGGCAGAGACTGATCTCACGAAAATAAAACGGCGATTGTACGGGGCATCGGCGTGCACAAAACAAATTCCTCGGAGGCACTTGCAGTACACTGAATTAGATACACTCGTGATCGACTGGTCGGCGATGCGATGCCCAATGAACCGTGAAAGGCACTCTCTCGCCCGCCGACTTGACTCCTGAGCCTTTGTTTGTGCTACCCACCTTAAATACTAGCTCGTCAAGCTTTATATTAACATCACCGACCAAAAGAGCATGTGACACGAGTCACTTAATGTTTTCGTTGTCTGTTACCGAGTAGTAAGCGAGTTACTGGTAGAGACAGTCCAAGGCCTTAATTGTATTTAGATAATTCAATTTGCGAGCAAGAAATCCGATTCATTTTATTACCACAACACCTGGCCAGGATGCAATTAAAAATTATCAATTTTACAGTATTAAAGGGCCGATAAACCATGTTATTACAGCAAACGGGCAGCAGACGGCCAACTGTGCTTGCCGATGCCGATCAATCAGATTTGATGTATTTTATAGTTACGAGTTAAGTTAATTATTTGCAGATTTGCAATTCGATTCGTAGGTATGTAAACCAAAACTACAAATTCAAGTCTAGGATATTAATATATTTTTTCCTAAAATAAATACAATTTTTACGTTAAAGACGGCCAGCAAGACTATCGTAAACTACCTTGTCCCATGTAATCCTGTGAATATGGTATGGATTTATCTATACTTGGAGATATGTGTGTGACAGTTTTTCTGTCAATTGAATCAATATAGCATCACAAATTATGGGGCATTCATAATGGAGTGTGTAGTCGCAGATTATGTAACTGCATGTCCAATTTTTTTTTTTACTGCCATCGAGTTTAATTAACTGATTACTTGATTAGCGAGTAAGTAGATTTTTATGATGATGATAAGCGATCACCGTAAGCCACTAGACTAACTACTAAGTAGTGAGTATATCAGATTCATTAGACATTATTTTATTATTTATTTTTGTATGTATTTCCCATCACGGACCAGTAGTGTTCCGGACCTTTGGGAGGCGTGCGCAGAGCCGAAGCCCTTTTAGAGGTAGAGGCCTTTTTGACACTTTTATGAAATACACACAGTAAGGGGTACACCGAGCTGATGAGCGGATGCTGCCCTTGCCCGTGTCCGCACGCAGAGGCAGCACCCGCCAGGGTTTAAGGCATTTATAAATATACCTAGTTAATATAAAATGCATGTTTAATATGTTTAATGTCCTAGTTGCCAGATTTAAATTCCAAAATAAAATTATTATTATTTGTATGTATAACTCGGGACCAATTATTATTAATGAGCCCATATTGTCCCACTGTTGGGCAAAGGCCTCCCTCTTATTCTTCCACGTATCCCTATCCTCGGAAGTCTCCCACTAGTCTCTGTCAAAGGCGTCAAGCTCGTCCCGCCATCTCCGACGAGGTCTACCGTGACGCCTTACAATTTGTGGGACCCAACGGATGGCTGTTTTGGCCCACAGGTCATCCGGCAGACGTGTCCTGCCGTATGCCGGCAGTTTTAGCTACATCAGTTATTCCAGTTTGTAACGTAGTATTGTATTTTTAATATGATCGGTTAACTTCACGCTCAGAATACTACGGTCCATGGCTCGCTGACAAACCTTGAGTTTGATTTCTGAGCCTTTGTCAAAGACCAAGTGTGCTCCATAGGTAAGGATGGGGAGAACGCACATGTCCATGAGTTTTCTTTTTAGTGATAAAGGTAGGTTTCCCTTCATGTGCTCCTTCTTGGACCAAGTTCCTCCAGGCATTCTCGGTCCGCCTTGCAACTTTTTTGTCTTGCCGTGCCTGAAAGGAAACTATTTGGCGCAGGTATACTCATGGACATATCCTACTTCTCCCCGTCCACATAAATAAATAACAATTTATTGTGGACAAATAGCTTAGGTACTATTGCAGCTTTAAAAGTAGACACCTATAACAGAAAAGGTTATCAAAACCGTGCATTATGTCTGTTTCAATCTAATTCTAATTTCATTTCATAAATTGATAATTTCATGGTGCTCACACGCGCATTAGCGGTGGCGGTCGTGCAAGAATTAACCATCTGCTACAATTTTACGGTAACATTGTAGCATTTAGGTACCTACATACATATTAAATCCTCGGACGCAAAAGGTCACTTAAGTAACGTAGTGATGGCACACGTTTGTTGACATTATCGATATTAATTTGCAAAAATGCTTCGGTTGTGAAGTATCGTTCGCTAAAAAGGAGAGCAGACGGCGTCGCGGCGTTCGGGTCGACGTCCGCGCCCGGAATAACCATCAGCACCAGCTATATTTGCAACGGAGGGGGTCGGGGGGCAGCGCGTGCCATTTCTGCAACCGCCCGGTGCATCTGAGTAATGCCATTGTAATGCTTTCTATATAATCGCTGGACGAAGGCAGACGCTGTGTCGGCAGCTGTGGCGGCCATCGCGGACGCTGCTTTTAACCCTCCTGTTATAAGTACCGGAATGAAAAACCTTTAGATGTAAGGAATAAGGAAGGTACACTTTTCTCATTGGAAAAGCCTAGAGCTTTTAAAATATCACTCCCTGAAATAAAACGCGGTAACCGAAGACAATATCATCACTGCCTGAATTTATGGTCTTCAGGACAAATATTAATAACGAAAGTACTTTAGTATGACTTACTGCATATTTGTCTGATGTGCAGTTATAGTTACGCTATTTATAGACCGACTCGTATTGTGAGTATCGAAAATAAGCCAGTTATTTTCGGAAGTCAAAAGTACAACCGATTAGAATGAACTGAAATTAATTTATATTTCAGGTGTATACAGTTAAAATGAAGTTTATTATCTTTTTTCTTAAATGGTCTATCTTTATTGGTTAGTTAAAAATTTCGATGGTCATAATTATACCTCTTGATTTTGGGTGCGGGAATGATTTCTTGCGTTTAAAACTTTGTTTATTGTAAAATAGTTACCTAACAATTAATTGAAAAATAGGTAGGTACCTAGTGAAGTGAATATTAGGTAGCTTGGCAGTGGTCAAAATAAATAGTTTCTGATTCTGAATTGATTGATGAAGAAAACGAGTAAGTTTTAAATTTGTATTCAATCACTAACGATTTACATTCACCAGGATTATTTCATACATGTCAGAGAAACTTTGGCTACTCGTCATAAAAATCAGCAAGAAACCTAAATGAATAAAGTTAATCATTTATTCAGCATCTTTGCTAAACAAAGGCCGTCATGTCTTACCTTAGAATTGTAGGAAGTTTTTTTTTCTTCAAAATTATTCCTGTCTGAATCTAATAGCTATACGAGTATAATAGGTGTATAATATGTATACCTCGATGAGGCATTCTTGGGATCGCGCGGGAACTCTCGATCGCCATCATTTGTCATCACTCATCACTCCTCCTGTCAACCACATACTTTCTTACGATCCGCAATTACCCTTTAAAGTTCGTAAATTCGCCGATGTTACAAATAATACCTCCTTAATGGAATGATGAACGACAGTGATGAATAATGCTAATGGGTAATTTCTTGTGAATAGTTCCGACGACGCTTTCATCTCAATTTTAGCATTTTCCTACAACTGTAGATGATATAGGTATAGGTACGCTCCTCACACTAACATATTATTTATTTTATTTGAAGTTTTAGATGCCGAAGTGTCGAATTTCGCAAGACACAACATCAACCGAAATGTTAAATAAATGACGGTCATCAAAGCCATTATACCTACTTACCTACAAACGTTTATAAACTTGTAAATATAATATTATGTCGTTCACTCGATTTCCACATGTGTGGATAGTTTTCGCGACAGATGTGCCGTGAGTCACTCGCAAACCTGTTGGCGGCGATATACGTTTCCAATGTAACTGATACATTACCTACGCTAATATTAATAAAAGTCTAGAAGGTATCATAAACCAATCAAGCATTACAGAAGTTGAAGGAACATTCGTTAGGTATTTTTTAGTCTGTAGTAAGCCGTTCCCGCTCGTGCATCACTTGCGGTATCAAATGACGAGCCGAAAATATCATGACACCAGTCAGGCATTTAGCTCAAAACAAACGTGACATCATTTAATTAAGAATGATTTGGGCGTATAGCACGTCGTCGACAGCAACGCCGGACGCCGCGCAGCAGCGAGCACGGGGCCGGCGCGGCGCCGCCGTAGGAGCGCGCCTGCCGGCAGCAATCACCTCACTTGTCTCTAATTTCATTATCGTGTTTACAATAAAATTATCGCAGTGCCTAGTGTAAGCAAACAGAACTCCTGCGCTGCTGTCTCCGTCTAATTAAACGCCGGACCGGCTGGCACTTGTGTACATCATTAATTTTCTCCAACTCACCATCTAGATTGGTTTGCCGACTGCTATCTTGATGCTCTTTTGTTACTCTGTGTCCATCAATTATATTATTCTCCACCTAAAGGTCTACGCATAAATCTTACGAGAGGACAATGAATAGTGGACTTACTGTCATCCCCTGGACAAGTTTTACAGCACCGGCCGGGCAGCAGCACGGGGGTGTCACAAGACGGCTCCGGACATTCGTTCTTGATATTGCGACAGTGCACTTTTGCCATTACGCGACGTTTCTTTTGAACCTGTGAAATTACATTTGCCATCATTATCGCACACGTCCGTCGTCATCATATAACAACATAAGGCTCACTGGCTCAGTTGCGAGAAGCGAAATTTACGATATTGAGGCTATGATAGAATTAGTTGTTTATATATATATATATATTTTTCTGTTTTTGTTTTTGCTATTATTTTTATATTCCCTTTTTTAAACATATTTTTTCTTTCATTGTATTGTCCTGTGTATGTGTGCTTTATGGAATAAATGTCTTTCTTTCTTTTCTTTCTTTCTTTCTATATCGGTTAACGCAGATGAGCCTAAATCCTGGTTTGCAATTAAAATAACTGTTGTTAATACGTACCGAAACACACTCACATTGGATGCAGTACATAACTCCGAAAGGCGGGCCGAGGTCCGCGAACCATTTGGAGCCTAGCTCCTTGGCTTGCTTGCCGAACTGGCATTCTGCAACAAACACAATTTATTGTATAACGAGAAACAATCGAACCTTTACGGGCGTGTAGCCTAAAATAGGGGCGACAACTGCAGCTTAAGGGCATCTTAGATCGAGTTTTGGTCGTGCCTCGGCGAGCTGTTAAGGAGTCGGCTTCTAAACTAGCTCGAGCGGCCTATAATGTAACTAAGAACACCTATTTAATATCACCGACATGGCTTCGTAATTTTCATAGTCGTAATTAGCTTCTCGTGGAGAGACAGCCCATTTTGTGTTCAATATTACTACTAGCTATTACCACAGACTCATGAAGTGGTTTCTGCTTCTCGATTTCTAATTCGAAGTATTTGTTTACCAAATAAATTTAACAGTAACAGATTGGTAAAACATCCATGGAATCGGATAAATGATGTTAAAATTAAAAACTAGAAACAACAGGTGCCACTTCAAGCCACTTCAGGGGCTTCAAGCCGCCTGATGCCTAAAATTTATTGTGTGGACCAATTGCTAAAGGCTCTCTTGATTGTTCAAAAACTGATAAGAAAGTTGCATTTTATCCACATGTGAAGCAAAGTAATTAAATGCAAATTTTGAGTTGATTCCTTATGTTGGCTGGTAGAGTTGACTTTTAAATGATGATTTTGAATGATAAATATTTAATAACGTTCAGTTTGAATCGATTTGCTTTAATTTTGTTTGATATTTTACAGTTAGTATTTTCCTTGTGTTGGTGTGGTGAAAAATTTGTTTAGCCGTCGTGGCTTGAAACCCTCGCAAGGCTCAAGATTCCGTTTTTCGAACTACTCGCTACGCTCGTGGGTCAGTTTTGGAATCTTACGCTAGCTCGGGTATCAATTAGCACGAGAGGTTAAACAACAACTTTGCCCCCTTGTAAAACAAATAACTATTTTTAAACTAATTACTGTTTGTGGGCTGCAAGAGGATATAGTAGGTAGTAATAAAACACTTTATTGCACAAAACAAGTACATAACACAGAGAAAATAAAGTAAACGTGTACAAAGGGGTACTAAAACAAGATAAAAAAGGATATAATGCAATTGGTGTACCAACATGCTTCCATTTCAGAAGGTACATTGCAAAGAAAATCCGAAGGGAAGAGTCCATTGAAAAGGATTCCGACAACATGCATATTAAATTTGTCGATTTTTATATATAAGGCGGACGGTCATTAGGTAGGTACATATTCCAAAAACCTTTCACATTCTCTATGTAATATATATTTGATCCACAGAACCTTAAGAGATGAATCGATAGACGTCCAGTTTAATTGGAATGGAGTTGTCAATAGAGGCGCCAGCGCAAGCGATTCGGTACCGTAGATAGTTCGCTATCAGATGATTCAGATGGCTCAGGTCGATAAGGTGCCCCGTCCTCTATAAATAGGCGTCACTGTTATCGCTCTCGTAACTATTTAATTAACCTCACTCCACGAGTGAACTGATAACTAGACACGTTGCGTGAGAACATTATTGATCTTAATGTGTTTTATGATGTTGATGGTAATGCATTAATTTTTCTATACACTGGGACCCTAAAACATCTCCGACAATAGCAGGTACGAGTAAAAAGTATAAAATGTTACATATTTTCGGTTGTCATTTGAAATGTTTTTGTACGTACAAAAAAAAACACAATTTTAACTCTAATTGTGTTTTTAGGTATAAATTGATTTTATCTTTTGAACATAGTAGAAATACCTAGTCATCTCTCTTACAGTAAAATCAGTACTACATTTTTCTTAGTCAAGAACACACAATTTTAACCTGTCAGGCACCTCTTGATGTATAAGTGTCGAATTGGTTTGTCATGTCGTCATTAAGAGAACAATGATCCTGTTCGATATCGACGCGGGCGCTCGTAATAAGGAAGGAGGGTGCCGATGCCGGCGCGGCGCCGCGATACAGATCAGGATGCTACAATCACGATGTGTAAATCGTTTGTCTGCTGCACTATTTACATATTTTATTCTTGTTATTTCTCTCCCCTGCCAGGAGCATGAAGCTGATGCAACTTTGCAAATAATAAACGAGTTGTACAACAGACAACTGTAACTACAATACAAACTTTATTCCTAACAAGAATTGTATATAAAGGCGAAACCTAAGTAGATAGGTAGGTATGTTAATTTAATTTGTGTGTATAAAAACTATGATAAGTCAATGTACTTTGGTAGGTAGTTTCACTATATTTTACTGCGGTAAAGTTCTTCTGTTAAGAACGTAGCAGCGATTCATGCAAGTAAGTAGGTAGTAATTACTTCGGAATCATAAACATTACCTATCGTAAACTTCTCTTTGATTTTTAAATCGATTTCCTTGAAGTAATTGACGAATGAAATAACTTACGGTTGTAATGGAGATGATAAATAATATTTTTCAATAACGAATTACGAGTGGTGATGTAGTGCCGAGAAATCAGTACGGCTCCTCCCGTCCAATCAAAGCGACGACACTGGCATTCGCGCGACCTCTTGCGCGGCGGTTCAAATATCTTTCTCCTAAAGGTCTAGGTCCTACCACAACAAACGTCCATATAAATTCTACTCATAAATTTCACTGACCTCATGCGGATAAAGTAGGTATTAGTTAACGACTTGGCACCCAACCCTATCTACTGCAAATTTTTTACCATAATCGAATGATTGAAAAAAGTCAAACGTAGGGGCATACCTAATTAGCTATGGTTAATACACCTACGTCCAATTATGTAAAAATATTCTCCATAATGTCAATAACCAGAGAGGAAAATGGGGACTACGTTTGTATGGAGAAACGGCCGTCCCCTTTCCTCTTAAGAGAACCCGTCTTATGTAAACAAGATGTGAAATATTTAGGCATATAAAGAGAGGCGAGACGTCGCGTAACCTTCTCTGGAGTTCTCGGAACTGCTGGCTCAGCGCCAGGATCAAGCATATCGCTGCGGGAAATGAAGGATTGGCGACGCGCGCCGCGCCGTATGCGCGCCGTCTCAGCTTATGGAAAATGGCTTCAATACATTACGCGATGTTTATTTTAAATTCAATATCGGGAAGTTTCCGTCCGTACCGCAGATGCCGATCTTATGACGCCTAGCTGCATATTAAATGGATCCATAGTTACGCGCGGCCACTTATTAGCGCTTAAAACCTGCTAAGCGTGGAGTCTACGGTCGCGGCCGCTTGGCTACACTGTGTCATAGATCACAATAAGTATGAGTTACATGTCAAACGGGCAGCATATGGTCGGCTCATTGGAGCGTGCGAGTCGCTTCAATAAATATTGTTCGTAAAAGGGTAGAAAGAGGCGTGCGCCGTATTTCAGCGCGTGGGTTGCGCATAAATTGTTCGCGTTCGAATTAGCCTTAAGCAGGATATTTTGACAGTCGCTCGATGCGCTGACTAGTTTACATGCGGGTCGAGTGGGCGAGAGCACTTCTCAGCTTGTCTTTTAATCTAATATTCAAATGGGACGGATGTCTGTCGCTCAGATTCTATCACTGATAATAATTATGGGAATTGGTAAATAAGGGTAGGTACTCTATTTTCATATTTTATTCTTGTCATGTGTCTCGAATAAAAAACCGGACAGGGTTCGAGGGTTCCGTACTTTTTAGTACTTGTTGTTATAGCGGCAACAGAAATACATCATCTGTGAAAATTTCAACGTTCTATTAGCTATCACGGTTCATGAGATACAGCCTGGTGACAGACAGACGGACAGAGGAGTCTTAGTAATAGGGTCCCGTTTTACCCTTTGGGTACGGAACCCTAAAAAGACCCATTTGTTAATATAACGCTGTAGTGGATACTACATTTAGGCACGTTCTTTTACACCACTTTCATAAACCATAAAGATGAGTTTTTCTACCCTTGTCTGCTACTGGCAGGTATTGGTCGTCACACTGCGGCCCGAGCATTATGTAAAGCGAAGAGTATCGGGTGTCATGGCAGGTGCAGTTAGTGCTAATAAGTTTTTACACCGATTTAAACAAATTAATATAAATTCAATTGAGTAATAAAAAACAATATGTTCTTAAAACATCTGGCGACCTTTGTAATTATTATAGATATCATTATTATTATATAGAATCGACCTTGTCTCAACCTATATAATCGTTAAGAGCTTAAGGAAAATCTTGCTCTCCCCGTCGATACCCTAATGCTGAGGATTGTGTTCCATTGGCTGTGATCAGGTCATGCGAGCGTCGGATTATGTTGGTACATTGTATACAGCAAAGAGTATTGGGTATCACAGCATATGTAGCGCTTGGACACGGCAACTCTGACCTTACAACAAGCGGCTACTTATTAATTAGAAAAAGATAGACAATCGTACACAAGTCTATTTAGTCTCAATAATTAAAACTTATAAGTATACTATGGAAACATTACAGTAACATAAATAATTATTTTCTTCGCTTTATTTAAACAGATAATCACGATGTAATATGAATAGGTACGCGTTTTAACAGATAAACACGTAAGACCCGGGTATGTCCTTAAACTGCGTCCAAAAGAGAGGTATGGGCACTGTGAATGACATCTCGCTTTGTGTGGTAGGGCACAGGACAGCGGATGTTATTCCAGATCTAGAGCAGAGCCCAACTGGGGAAGTACCTCCACCTTGCAGAAAACCGCAGCCAAATAACACTAGACCCTACTCATAGTGTTGTGTTTCTGCCGGTAAGTAAGGTTGCCAGAGCTAGGAGTGTTAGCGTCGGCAACGCGCGTGTAATATCTCCGGTGTTGCAGGCGTCCATAGGCTACGGTAACTGCTTACCATCAGGCGGGCCGTATGCTTGATTGCCACCGACGTGGTAAAAAAAAAAGAGGTAAGACGACGTGAGGTCGTGCGCAAGCATCAACTATTACGATGTCGAACCTAGTCTCAAGTCTGAACATAGCGCGTTTTAGTATAAAACCCCGACCCACCAGTTGTCTGAGTGTTACATACATTTTCAATAACGTAGGTAGCTACACGGACTAGGTACCTACAATATTGAATATATAACGATAAAAAAGTTGAATATCGTGTCGTCTACCAATTATAACATTTATAACGACTTATATTGACCGGGATATAGACGTGATTACTTTTTGTATTGTTTTTGAGGTCCCGATATTTCGACGCAGTTACATGCATCTTGTTTACGGGTACACTGAAGATAGCGGGTGGGTGAATTGCAGAAAATATCTACCTTTTGGATTTCGTTACTAAACTGAGATTAAACGAAACTGATAATTGCTGTAACGAAACTGATAACGTAAGGCGTGGGACACATGGAAAAAAATATGTTGCTCGGTTTCATAAAAACATAAAATAATTAATTAGGAAACATTATAATTCCAATGAACAATATTTATTATAAATTTATTATAAATTTACAACTTTAATCGTATTTTGTTTTAAATTAAGTAGGTAGGTAGGACACAAAGTTTTACTGTATGGACTAAGCCTTATATTTTATTAGTTTCGTTACGTAACGAAAAATAACGAAACTGAGAAGGATAGGTATATGAGAAATCATACCCTCAAAAATATTTATCGTCAAACGTGTCATATAGTTTTAAATCCTTGTAAATTTGTAGGAAGCAGAGTAAAAACAATCGTTTATCAATAAAACTGTGTACGATAATCAAACTATTACCAGGGAAACTCGCCGTTATTCACCCTGAGATTTTTAAACCACTGACACCACGCATCCATCCATGAGCCACTTCGTTGGAAAAACAAAATGGCTGTCGCTGTGTTTAACGTTTTGACAGTTGTGCCACTGTGTTGCCAGAATAATGAGAAGTAATTCTACTAATATTTTAAACAATCTTTGGGATTAATCCGCCGTAACTAACCCTGGGTAACGAAAGTTCTATAAGTTGGGACAATATGTATAAATACCAAAATCCCAAAATACTGTTCCTAATAAAAGGAAATATATTCGTACTAAACATAAAGAAGAACTTATAAGGACTGAATAATTTACAATTAAACTTTTAAGAAACCAATATGAATCGTAACAAACTTCCTCGATAGAAATACTCTCGACATTGGGACATGATTATATTGTTGTGAAGTTACTGCATGCATCACAGAAAAAAAATCTAAAAAATAAAGAAAAGCTATTTTTGTTATAAGGTGTTTTTTAGGGTTCCGTACCCAAAGGGTTAAAACGGGACCCTATTACTAAGACTCCGCTGTCCGTCTGTCCGTCCGTCCGTCTGTCCGTCTGTCACCAGGCTGTATCTCATGAACCGTGATAGCTAGACAGTTGAAATATTCACAGATGATGTATTTCTGTTGCCGCTATAACAACAAATACAAAAAACAGAATAATATAAATATTTAAATGGCGCTCCCATACAACAAACGTGATTTTTTAGCTGTTTTTTTTTTCGTAATAGTACGGAACCCTTCGTGCGCGACTCCGACTCCCACTTGGCCGGTTTTGATCTTAATCAAAAGGATTACTTTAATTAAACTAACATAACTCCGATGTGTCCTAATCTCAAAATATTTTTTTAAATCCTCCGTGTTTTCACGGGACACTAAATACGCCAAAAGGTACATAATTTCTGCAGTTCACCCGGGTACAAAAGGTAATCACGGTCTATATATATATCCCGGTCAATATAAGTCTAATGAAACTAACCGTGATCATTCAAAACTGCAATTATAACGATTTCATTTAACATGTTTACTAAAATTATCGACCGAGTAGTAAACGAGGTTTTAATTGTTTTTAGCTTCGCTTCATAAGCGCAAGCAATGATAATTTATGCATAATTCTTCTATAAACGACATAACATTGATGGCACAAATGGTACAAATGAAATACAGTTGCTCCAGTGACTGGTCATTAGTATTCAGAAGACGGACTCTTTGTTTAATTTCTGCAGTATAGGTACTACAAGTATGTCAGAAATACAATGAAGTTTTTTGTGATATAATAGAATTCAAAGGATTGTGCCCATGTTAAGCGCCAGATCCCGCAGTGAGTACTTGAAAAGATTCTAGATATGCGGCCGCCAATTATTTCATAACATTTTTTTTCAACCATCTGATCTGATAAAGAAGATAAAAATAAACCTAAAATATAGTTTAGTACAAATAAGTACAACTCCAACTGCAATAACTCCGTTAGCAACTTAGTACATGATTTTTTCACTTAATTTTTCTGTCTGTTTGTAATTGTTTTGTATCTGTGGTTTTGCAATCTATAAGTAAGTAACGTAATTTCAATATTTTGACCTATTTTCTTATTTTAATCACTCATAGCGTAAAAAGTAAAAGTGGGTAGGTACCTATATATACTTATAGAGTATATATAACTATAAAAAGGCAGAAAAAAATCGTTCCTTTAAAACATACTTGGCTTAGTGCAGATATAGTGTGGTCAGAACATAATTTTAGTGCCAGTGGTTGGATTGCTCGTTTTAATTACTAAATGCATTATTTCAACTAATCACTACCTACTTAAGAAAGACGACAAGCGGTCTATGGTGTTTCATTAATTTTCATAAAACAAGTCGCACCTGGACATAACGACGCTTCTCCGGTTTCAATCACACATAATTAACTACCATATAAATAAAATTATACTTTATTATCAACTACGACACAAATGGTAAAAGAGTAGACTCACACTACAACACCTATTTAAACTGTTTCTATTACACATAGTATGTAAAACAAATCACATTAGCATTAGTACCTATCATTAAATATAAATTTCATTTCGCGTTGCTAGAGGTATAAGTAAAGGTATGAGTATTTTAATAACACAACGTACGTAAATAATTTATATTATTTTTCATCGCTCCTATTCGGAAAGTTCACCTTTCATAGCCGAGTGGAAAATTGCATTTCCCACACTAAGGTGGAAAGTATTTGTTTTTGTACTTCGAGCAAGGGCTAACAACAGCCATATATGCAATATTCTTCAGTTAAAAGCTCTCGTATTAGCTTCCGCATTTTCAGACCAAGTATTATCGAAATTAAATGTCAATTGCATTGCATTATAAACTGTAATAGATGTCATATAATAAAGAAAAAGTGACGAAGCCCTCCAGTGGTGAAGGCCGGATTCGAACCGGCGTATTTAGCTATCGCGGCTAACGCCATGAACCAATAGGCCACCCCGCCACGGCGGCATTAAATGTATGAAATAAACATAAATATTTGTTAATAAATCAATATAAATGACGATGAATGTTATCATTACATTACATTCATTCAATTTTATTTTTTTAAGGCCGTGTCAGACACATCCCAATTGAAGATCGGATTGTCTATGGTGTTAGAATTTTTTTCCTATCAAAATGTAAATGGTGTCAATTCCAGTCCCTAATTTTCTTAACCGTAAAAATATTTTCTTGTGTTTGACTTTCCTATTAGTGAAAATTTCTCGTTCTAGTATAAAATAATTCTTTTATAATACAAATTAAGTACATTTGCACTGTATTTAGTATTTTCGTACCACATAACAATAATTAGGATTTTAAGTTAGTGTCGTTATAATTGTTTTCAATATGCTTCACGAAGGATCAAGATTGTTTAATCCATCATTGTAGTGCGAGCGAGAGGGAAAACGTGGTAGAAGGGAACGGCATACTGAGCTCGCACAGCCACAGCCCGCCGCAGCGCGTAAAATACCTAAACTCGCTCAACGCCGAAATGTAATAGCGCTCTTAACTCGGGTAAAAGTAACCATCTCACCCTCATAAACCAGACTATTTATTAAAAATAATATTGGATGTTTTGTTTTATTTTGTTGATAGGTTCCATCCAGTTATTTCTTCGTAGTTTCTAGGAATTATTAAGAAAATACTACGCATCTAATAGCTATGGTAAATATTATGACAGGAAGTGATTCATTAGTTATTTAAAAAGTCGCCTACACGAGCAAGTTTTTAAATTTATTGACATAGAATTGTCTAATGTATATTATAAGTAAATTAATTGACAGCGCTCGAAACTGATTCGCGAAAAGAATTAGAACATTCTGGCCATAAAATGTAATTCAAATATGTAGGAACAGCCGGAGCTAAATTTCAATTTTATCTGGATTTTGGCATAGTAATGTCTATTTATTAATATTTTTTTATCGCAACGTAGGACTCGTACATAAGAATAGATATTTAATACTAATTTTTTCACCTCAGCAGCTCGAACAAGCCTACTTTCGTGACTCCCTGGAGTGAGGAAAGTGCGACTTTCAGTGAAACAAAGTAGCTTTTTAATTTAGTGAAGGGCATGAACTGCCACTTCATACTTTTATTACATTTTTTTTTTTTGGTTCTCTGTATTATTCTGTGTAATTCGAATTACATTTTAACCTTTAATATGTTCTCAGTACTGAGGTGAAAAATTATGTGTGCAACACTAGAGCAAAGTTATTTTACATCTCTTATCTTTGAGTCCCTCGCTACGCTCAAGATTCTAACTTATTATCACTCGCTTCGCTCGTGATTCAATTATAGAATCTTTCGCTTTCTCGGGACTCAAAATAAACACTGAATCAAGAAAAACCAACTTTGATCTTTGAACATTGATCTCTTGTTGCACAAATAACTATTTCACCACACTAGCTGGTAAAGGCTCTCTTGATTGTTCAAAAACTGATAAGAAAGTTGCATTTTATTCACATGTGAGGCAAAGTAATCAAATGCAAATTTTAAGTTGTTTTTCTATGTATGCTGGCAGAATTGACTTTTAAATGATGATTTTGAATAATAAATATTTAATAACGTTCAGTTTGAATCGATTTGCTTTAATTTTGTTTGATATTTTACAGTTAGTATTTCCCTTGTGTTGGTGTGGTGAAAAATTTGTTTAGCCGTCGTCGTCGCTTGAAACCCTCGCAACGCTCAAGATTCCATTTTTCGAACTACTCGCTACGCTCGTGGTTTAATTTTGGAATCCTACGCTAGCTCGGGTATCTATTAGCACGAGTAGATCTGAATGTACACGCACAAAGTGACCTAGGCCTGGAGGCTCGGTTGTGCTCGAACCAGCCTGTTCCATAGTAATACAATGAACTATGGTTTGAGCCACTACTATTCTACTATTAACTATACATCAATTATACATAAGTGCCAGCCAAATATACTTCATTTCAATCTAAGAATAGTTTTATAAAATTTCAAATGAGAATTAACCTCCAGACCTGACTTCCTCACCTACAAAGTATCAGGTAAAACTGTCTGCTACTGGTTATCATATAGGGCCGCTGTATGGCCGGTAGCCTCGCAACATGCGCCGGCGCGGCGGGCAAGGCTGACGGCAGTCACCTTCCTGCTCCTTTCATGTACATGTCGATACCCAATATTGATTGGATTATTTGTAGGTATTACTAAAATGATCCCGATAGTCAATGACACATCTGAAATTCGTTCATCTCGATTAGTAAAGATAATCATAACACAGATTAAATTTCTGACATCTGAAATTCGTTCATCTCGATTAGTAAAGATAATTATAACACAGATTAAATTTCTGACTACTACTATGTTATTGCCAAAGGTGTTAGGTCTCTCAGGTAATTTAAAAATAAACTAACTTAAACAACAAAGTAATCTTAAAATGTATCTTAAAGTAAATACATCTACTTATCTAATCTACAAACCTATGCTACATAATATGTTTACAAAGAACTGAACTGATAATGATAAAAGTGAAAAAGGGGGGTACAGTAACCAATACAAGCCTATAGGTATCTTTTTTTGCAAACTTATTTTGTAAGTCACTTTGTTGACGTAGGTCCCTAAATTGTTTTTTTTTTTGTGTATTTTTACAGATGGACAAGTTGGACAACTATAGTAATGGAACTCATGAAAGGAACGCAACTGTTCTGCTGTTGAGGCCGATACTTCATTCATACTGAAAATGTCATTTTGATGTCACAATGTAAGTTTGAATTGGTCTCTTTGATAATTGTATTGGGTTACATAAGTAGGTGTTGGGTACAATATTTTGAGTTTGTTTCACCAAGATTCTACCTATACAGGTGTACATGCACTGTATATTGGCTTGATTCGCTACTAACAGTAGTAGAATTTCGCCACATCACAGAAAATTAATATTACTACTTAATTATAATAATTATACGACTATACAGTTTTTACTTAACCGACGTGGCCTGAACAAAACTAGGAATTAGGTGATCCTAATTCCAGCCTGTCTTATAACCGTTGCAGTTTATGACACATACATTTTTTGCCATTTAATAGTTTGAATTTGATTGGGAGATCGTAACATCCCGTTTTGTATCTACTTCTTAAATTACGTCAGAATCTTGCAATTATAAACTCATGGTTACGTATTACCACATATATATTATAATAGATGAGGAGCCGGCGATGCTAAATGTGTAATTACTCGAGCGTCGTAGGTACATATTGGAATCGAAACATTACGTGATAAGAAGAAAAAAGGTTATATAAAGGTTTCTTTTCCAGCAAGCAGAAAAGCGTCTACAGATTCAAAAACTCAACACAATCACGCCCGTTCCTTTCAAGGTGGTTTTGCCATACCATACGTCGTTGCGATGAGAAATGTCGCGAAACTTCACTAACACGCATCTGGCCTGGTATTTACGAGGACGCCCCATACGGTGACTCCGGGATATGTCATCAGTTGTGAGCTCGCTCTTCAATTGGGTCCTCAGCAATCCCACGACTCTTGCCGAAGTATCCTCACCATCTTCCTCAGCAACACCATGAAAGAGGAGAATCTTGCGCCTCGACCGCATCTCCAGGCTATCGACTTGATGGCTGAGGAACTCCACTTGTTGCTGAAGTGTCTCCAAGGATTTCATTATAAATGATCGGAAAGCCTCAAACTGCGCAGCAACAGTAGAGACGGTGGGACTCCCCGGAATAGCCATATCTATTTGTCCCTGGAACTCCGCCATCCTTGTGTTGAAGCTCGCAGACATCTCCGCCAATGACTGCTTGATGGACTCCATTGTCAGTTTAAAGTGCAGTGAAAGTGACTTAGCACAGTAAACAGTGTCAACCTTATTAAAAGTGAAATTAGCAAAGAGAACTGCTGGTAGGTAAAAAGTATCAACTAAACATTAATTTAATTTTGATTTAAGGCCAAAATATATATTTACTTTTTAATAATTAAAATAAAAGTTTTATCAGCTGATGTGTACTCGTGTTTCTACGCCTACCCTCAATCTGCTATATTTACTTAAAGGAAGACTAGATGAAAATGAAAACCAATCCTACTTAAGGATCCTACGCAAGCGGGTACAACATAGGTAAGGTTTTGTACGAACAAATATTAATTTCCTCTTGCATATACAAAACCACATCGCTATAAAACTGTGCGCACTTGCCCCATGTTTATTATTATAGACTTCATTGAGCGGGCCGGCGCCTGCTTGTCGCAATTGTGACTGGTTCTTCTCGTTCTAAATGTCCATAATACAACATATAAGTATGTATATGTTTATTTCCAGTGTTTCTTGATTAAAATGCAAGAAGGCGACGCAAAGGCCATATACATTGTCGAACCAATTAGTAGGAGCCATAAAAATCACATAAATCATTCTTCTTCCTTATCGAGCGGTTTTGTTGACCGCCGACGTGATCTTTATACTCTAATAATTTTTGGATGACTTATATTGAGACAGTTTTACGAGGTGTAGACAGTTTAAGTGGTACAAGATATCCGCTTTTAAGCCTCTGCCTCAAGCGTCTCATCAAAAACCTTTGAAAAAATAATTAAATAGGAGTTTCCTTTACATCATACTTAAATTACTCGAAGTAAGTTTTGTAATGAAAATATTTTCCTTGATTTTGACATGGAAGCGTCCAGGAGAAAATCGTGGACGGGAGCCAACTTCCTAACAAAAATATCACGTATAATTTATTATTCTACGAATGCCACAGTAGTGAGCGTATCGTACGGTTGCACCTCATAAAAACATACTTAAAAAATATTCGCGAGCATGTCGTGTCGCGACGCCACCCAGCCACCGATTTAGCCTCTATGCATACTTTCCACGTCCAGATAAAATATAATTCTATGTGTCATTTTAGAATAGCTTTGTCTGAACACTGATGAAACATTCTTATGAAAATAGATCTCGAATAACGAAAAGACAAGGCCGGGGCGTCTCAATGATAATATTGTTACAATTGAACAGATTTAAATGAAAGACAATGACACTAGTCAAATAATGCGGAGAACACAGTGCGCTAGGCGTAATAGGCTCGACAAGACCACGACCTACGACACAAAATCGCTTTACGACATAACTAGCAGTAAGACCATCACTCCCGCTACCTTACTAACTACTGCGCCAAGCGATATTAAGTGGAGCCGACATATCCTCATAAGTATAAAGTCTCATAATGTCGTTTCGAATAATCCAATTAAGTACGACCTCTAACTTCAAGATTGGACTAGAAGGGACGATGTGCCGACAGGATTACTATGTACACTTCGAGAGTAACGCCCACCAATCTATTTTAATAGTATCTACCAACAAACTTATCAATTAGAAGGCAAGAATGCAAATTTAATTGCGACAGGGTCGCTGTCCTCAGGTTTACCGCACGCCACCGAGCATTTTAAACCTTATTCAAAGTAATGTTATATAGTCACCGACCAGAACATGGTTTTATGATTTACAACTCTAATTCCTTACAACGTTTGTTCAGCGTTCTCTTATATTACAAGCTTTTGGTACTGTATAGTGTAAATATTTGACGCGTGCAGGTTGCGACAACCCTCACAGATCAATATCGTCGATGGTAATAATATTCGCACATACGACGGTCTAGCCACTTACATGCATCGCATTACGCTGGCTAGCTAATTATGACTAACTGGCATTTCTCCTATGTTAATGTCACGCAAGATTTTGCTAAAGAGATTTCACATGACAACAAAAGTAAACACTCCCGACTCAAGATTTATCACGTTTCCGGTTAGGTACTTTGTCGAGACTACATTATTGCCATTCCAAAATTACTTTGTGACATTTTTATATAGAGTACGTAACGATGCCGCATCGTGACAAGTTGTATACACAACGTTTTTAGATAATCCTGAATTTCCAGACAAGACGATGAACTCCAACGAAAACAATATTTGGGTTCGAAGATCGGGAGCACAAGTCTCGGCGCCGCTATCTGCACACGACTATATACCACACCACAAGACAAGTATAGAACTACCTATAGGTGATTATAACAACCGTGTCGACCGCGCCGTCGCGACTGTTGACTTTTCACGAGGTTTTTCAGCGTGGTTTGATAGGACGCGACGGTGCGCGATGAGACGAGCGTGGGTATGGCCCCGTTTCCTGGGCTAAATATAATTTCACTTGATCATTTAATTACGTGGAGATTAATGGGCGAGCTGAGATGCCAACTTCGCGTTAATAAACTGTACAATATGGCGTAAAGCATTTACTATAGAACTGACGAGACATAGTTGCTGGTTGTTTATG
Source organism: Cydia strobilella (assembly GCF_947568885.1). Taxonomy (NCBI): domain Eukaryota; kingdom Metazoa; phylum Arthropoda; class Insecta; order Lepidoptera; family Tortricidae; genus Cydia; species Cydia strobilella. The sequence continues at coordinate 10,516,895 of NC_086052.1, forward strand.
TTGTCAGTTTGGCGTTTACAGCTCGGCGTGTGGCCCGGTAAAACTACGCCAAACTTCACCACACTATTAGAGGCCATTCAGAATAGGTACATATTATATTAATCTGTTTGCGTCCCTCTCGCACTAATATATGAGTGTGAGATGCGCAGCGATTAAAATATAGTATTTTTTAACCGCCTTCAAGATTTCAAAAGGAGGAGGTTCTAATTCGGTTGTATGTTTTTTTTTGGACCGTCTTTTTTGGACCGATTTTGAAAATTATTTTTTTGTTTGTAAGTATATACATACAGATTGGTCCCGTTTTTGTCAAAACGCAGTTCTGATGATGGGATCCATGAGGAATCGAGGGAACTCCTCAAATGTTTACGGCATACATATAGTGATTTTAGTATTTTCATCAACAAATTAAGCATTTCCATCAAAAAAAAGTGACATTTGATGAAGTGGAACTGCTGATGATGATCAGAACGAAACACTTCATTGACGTTTGGCGATTTGTCCTTTTCGTTATGTTTGTTAAGAAAGTTAGGTTTTCAAGACACATTTTTGTCAAGCTCGAGTTCTGATGATGGTATCCATGAGGAACCGAGGGAACTCCTTAAATGTCAAAGGCATACATATAGTGATTTTTGTATTTTCATCTTCAAATCCAGCATTTACATTTAAGTGTGTGACATTGTGACAAAAGTGACATTTGATGAAGTGGAACTGCTGATGATGATCAGAATGGAACTCTTTAACGATACATAGTTCACGTTTGGCGATTTATTCTCTTCGTTAAGGACCCAGACCCAAACTTGGAAGCTGTCTCGGACCTGGGTCTGGACATGGACCCCAACTCGGGCCCGGACCCGGACCCAAACTTGGACCCGGACAGCCGGACATGGACCCGGACTCGGATCTGGACATGGTCTTGAACCTGAACCTGAACCCAGACCCGGAATCGGAAATGCTACTAGAAAAGTGGGTTAGGTGGGTGGGTGGCTTTGAACTGCGATCCTCACAGAACCGAACTGCTATCAGAAAAATGGGTTAGGTTAGGTTAGAACTGTGACCCTTACAGAAACGAAATGCTATCAGAACTTGGGTTAGGTTAGGTTAGAACTGCGACCCTTACAGAAACGAAATGCTACTAGAAAAGTGGGTGGTTTTACCTCCTTTTCTACATAATTAGGCAAAAGATGCTGTCTTTTTCATTTCATTGTCTGGAATCTAAATGCACCATCAACAACGGCATGCCCCCTTGAAGTCGGTTTTTTTTTCTTAAAAAATATTTAGCTAAAAGTGTCTACTAGGCAGATGCAGTTTAAGGAAATGCGGGCTTGCTCAACAGTCTAAATATTGTCCAACGCATTAACTATTATTAGCAACCACGCTCTTAATGGGCCCAGTGAGTTAGAACAAGATTTGACAGTTCCGAACAACTGACAGGCCGATATCGTCCGGCGGACTGGTAATCAGTGGGCCCCTTAACAAACATAGTCATATAGTCATACATTAATTCAAAAAAACAATAAAGGTATTGTGTTTGAAACATGCCTTAATTATTAAAAATTAACCGTTTAGATAGATAGATAGTACTTACTAACACAAGCTATGAGTCTGTAAAAGTTACTCGAAATAAATGATTTATTATTATTATTAATATAAATTTTGAAAACGGCGTCCGAAAATGAAAAAAGGGGGGGGTTGTTTTTTTAGGGTTCCGTACTCAAAGGGTAAAAACGGGACCCTATTACTAAGATTTCATTTATAAGACTCCGCTGTCCGTCTGTCTGTCTGTCTGTCACCAGGCTGTATCTCATAAAACGTAATTGCTTATACTATTCAAATTGGTTTGATACTGTGTATCCACTACTGCATGGATTTTTCCTTATTAGCAATAAAGGTATTGAGTATTGAGTATAGCTAGACAGTTGAAATTTTCACAGATGATGTATTTCTGTTGCCGCTATAACAACAAATACTAAAAAGTACGGAACCCTCGGTGCGCGAGTCCGACTCGCACTTGGCCGGTTTTTTTTTCTTACTGTAGCAATAATTATTTTTTATAGCAATATGAGTACCAAAAGAAACCTGGTGAAAAGACCATTTCAAAAATATATGTAAACAGTCGGGTTTTTTTGCTTGTTTTAATAACAGTTGCAGTTTAATATAACAGAAAATTATATTGTTTTTCAACTTGATGTACTTTTCTTACATTATATATAGGATATTCACAGTCATTTGGTATAAAATTTGGAATAACCCATTGTCATTTTCAATTTAGAGCAATCCAAATTCAACTCTTGGTTGTGAAATTTTTGAACGTTTTCTAATAATTTGTTAGATCAAGTAGTGAAAATGTTACAGTATTTTATACATATATTTGTGATCTACTCACAAAGCCCTTTTGTTTGGTACCCAACATGGTATGTTTAAATAAGAAAAAAAAGTTTGTACTTTATGACGTCACAGTAACAACCCCCACCACTTTCGCGCTTGTCATGTCATATATACCTCATATATATTTTGGCGACTGGTCTGGCCTAGTGGGTAGTGACCCTGCCTGCGAAGCCGATGGTTCTGGGTTCGAATCCCGGTAAGGGCATTTCACAGACCACCGGGCATTTATATTTGTGTGATGAGCACAGATATTTGTTCCTGAGTCATGGATGTTTCTATGTATTTAAGTATTTGTATAAGTATTATATATATCGTTGTCTGAGTACTCACAACACACGCCTTCTTGAGGACTACCGTGGGAATCAATTTGCGTAAGAATATCCCTGTAATATTTATTTATTATTTATATTTGTGTTCAGGATTATACTGAATGCATTGATACCATATCTGAGATGACAATCATGAAAAGTAACCTAAAACCTGTTCCGCCGTCCTACTAGCCATGCTTATAATACTGTTTTTGAATATATGTCCCAGATTTTCCTTTTAAGAATACTTTATTAAGAAATTATAATATTTATTACTTAAATAGTCGCATTAATTTTCCAAAGTCGTCCAAGACGCAGCGGACGCAGCGGCGCAGTCGCAACCGAAATGTTAAAAGCATTATTTATTCATGTTTAGTTGGTGACAGAACTCTTCGCCTCTGGACGGCCTAATTAAAATTTAAATTTGGAACTCGACTTGAGGTAGCTTATCCCCGAAACATAGTCAATTATATTGTGAGCGCCTCTTCGAGAAATCTTTTAGCTTCTGACTGTTAGAAATCATTTGATATAAAGATATATTTTTTATTGAGACATCTCTGAAATAAGACAAAATTTACTCCTCTTCGATAAAATGAGATTTAAGTCGTAAATTATTACCATTAAGTACTACCTCTAGTAGGACCTATTCCCTATTACCATACAAATAAGCAGATTCAATAGGTTAGGTATGAATCTATGCATAGGTGCAATAACTCTAGGCTGACTAACATGAAAGCAGTAAACAAGACGTAATTTAAAGAAACCCGACGACATGGTGTCGGTGACGTGTGTTCGTAGGTCGAACAATGAGAAAATTGTAGACAGTGTCACGTCACAGTAAAGAAACTACATATTATTAGTATTATTACTATTTATTACTTCTATTGATTCCATTTTTTTTAAATGTTATAATTTATTATTTGGCTACAGTGTTGCCACAAGAAAAAGAAATATGTCTAACAGTATAATAAAATTACTCTTAGAGCAACCTGAACCAGAAAATCAAAGTAAATAATAACTGAACCATTCGCGTCCATCTGCCCCTCAATCCCTCCTCGCCCCATTTTACGGTACTAACTTGATTAAGTACATAAAAACCCCATATGTACTTCTACAGAGGTTGAATTTCGAATAAAAATATTTACCTTAGTACGCCTCCACATCCACAACCTTTGAAAAATATGTGTTTCTGATTTGAAACTCCTACTTTAAACGGTTTATGCAGTGCTTTGACATTTGATAAGTAAACAATACCTACTACCTACGTTATAACATTAATAATAAAATGTTTTATTGCAGGCATTAAATATATGATAAATTTAATGTGTTGTCACAGAAAACAATCCGTTTTGACTATTCTTGGACTAATAATATTAGAATACCTACTTTTGTAATACTATTTTTGAGACAGCCTCGAAAAACAGTACGGTCGTCAGTCGATAGAATCCTAATATCATTTTATTATGCCAAACACCAATAAATACTTGTTTTCTTTTTTGTATTTGCACATAAAACCGGTTTTTTAAACTGTTTTCAACGGCTTTCTTCTTTCTTACTAAATTGGGTGCGTTACATATTCTAATCCTAAGTATACCTACAATAATATTTAAAAATTCTAATAAATTCTAAACATTATCCAATATAAAGTTAAATTATTAAGCGTATCGTATAGCCTCTATAGTATGGCCCTGGATAAATGATTTCAGGTATTTAATATACATAGTACTTCAGTTTTTTTTTTACCAAAATATTAGCGGTTTAAATATCAATACTAAAACATTTTAATGGATCATGTAAGTACCTATAACATATCTGTCTTGAACACGTTTGAATGAATTCATATAACTAATGTACTTGGAGGTAATAAGACCTACATAGTATAATACTTACAATAGTGTAACCGTCTTTGTTATTAGCGTAACATATAAAATGATATATTATACATAATTAAAAACTAACAGCAATCCAGTTCATAAATTATATTAAGTTTCGGTTAATAAGGCCTTTGTGCTTCACGCAATAAAACCTATACCATTTAAATAAAGCAACGAATTTTCTGAAAATAATGTTTCGTAAAGAAATTATAATAACTACAAAACGTAAACAACGGTGAGTGCTTTCTAAATAAAGGTGATTATTGACACATTTTTCAAGATTTCTCACTTTTTCGAAATCATAAAAATGGACAATGCCTTAATAAACTATCAGGCCTTATTATGCTATCTTGGTACGCGATCTATCTTTTAATTGTAGTAAAAATTCTGACGCATAAACACGTGTATTTTGTTTGTATATTGGTCTAAATTTACAAGGAGCTTCATTGCCTAACCTAAAATCTATATTTAATAAATAACGATTTAAAGCGATTTGAAGTTAGGTGGGCCTTATTATCCTCAGGTACCTTATATTAACCCCTTCATACGAAGAACCGTTCATTAATTTGTCTCCCAGTCAATCAGAATTGTAAACTGATTGAGCAGCAACAAAGATATATAATAATGGAATAAGTATTATGTTCAAGTCACTCCCTTGATTGTTCGTTGGTATCAATATTTCATTAGTTTTCTCTCGTTCTTGCATTAAACTGTCTGGTTTTGTACTTATAGGTTAATTATTTAAATGAGTTACCCTTTCCCGTTAAAACAATCAAATGTATATGGATTTTCGGGTCATATTGGTCATAAATGAATGTTACAGGCTTTAAATTTTGTTTCAATTACCCCTGTGTCTACTGTCAGTCTGTATTTAAATTTTACAAGTTAAATTATACCAATTCTTTATTTCTAAAAGGTTTGAAACTTGATAAACAAAATTATTGTAATATTATGATGTCATTGAGGTGATCTAAACCGAAAGAAAAAATAACAAACCCCATCAACTTTAGGCTCATTTCAATAATCCCAATAGTTAGTAGGTAATTGATGACTGCAAAGAAATAAATAAAATATTTTGAAAATCTTTTTTTTGTAACTTTACAGAAAAGCATCATTAAAGTTCGGCGAGATAACTAACCATTTCCAAAATGTGCTAGCCATACTTATGCATGTAAACATTAAGAGGTGAAGTTGTGTTAAGGTAAGCCGCGCCGCCCAACTTTGAGCAATATGTAGTGGTGCAGTGGTGTACGGTGACGCTCCGGGATTTGAATACAATGCCGCGATAGCTCAGCTGCCATGCTAAGCGTATTCGCCAAACAACATTTGTAAACTAGTCCAACTGTGTTACTTACTGTATGAGTACAAGGTATAAAATTGTACGATATTTCGAATTTATATACGGCGGATATGCTTAGCGTAGCAGTCAGGGCCGCCTGTGTGCACGCATGCATAATCTTCGCGTTCATTTCAAATCTGCCACATTCTCTGTATGACTGATCAGTGTGCTCCGCGATCAAACAGACACAGGTCCTGCCTACGCATACTATTAATCTGACAGCCCTTGATAGCTCTACGGCGGTTTTGTTTTAAAAATTGATACCATTCATATGAACGATCATTCCGATGCAAACGTATGTTAATTTTCTGCGAGATTATTCTTGAGAACAATGATAAGACAGATGATAACATGGAAAATGTTGTATGTCTGTTTTATATCTTGATTAACAAACAGGGACACAGTGTAACATTAATACGCGGCCTGTCAAAAAAAGTAATATTCTAATTTAGGCATTATTGTTAAACTTGAACGCATCAGCGTAATGGTAAGGCCAGCATAGGCCAGGATAGGGGCGTATGGTGGTCTTTGGCACTGCACAATATACAGTACTTCAAACCACAGTTAGAATAACCACCTTTATTAACTAATAGCAATGTCAAATGGAAGAGGTGGAGCCATTACTTAGCAGAAGATAAAGTTGCTTGTGAATAATTTGAAATTAATCAACGCCCTCGCCGACGACGCTAGACTGCACCGCCCACGCTCTGCCTACCCAGGATATTGTATCTTCATCGTGAGCCTTGGCTGACTGGATACTATAAATTATCCCAACAGTTGTCCAAGATAAGTATGTACCTGTACAAAAAATACCACTTAACCACATTCTTGTAAACCAATATGCCACATCTCATAAATTGCAAATCATCAAGACTTCGAATTGTACTTGTCACGTAGATCACAGAGCGATGGTATTTCGTATTGATTACTGGTCATCCTCGGCGGGGGAACAATATCATTGGGGGGCAAAAAACGTGTAAACGTGTAGACAATGGAAAAAGGCGTATGGGTCTGCGATGTCCTCGGCAGCTTCGTCGACTGATGCCTATTTGGGATGAAGCGCCGTATTTGGAAGGCTGCGGGTCGAGTCGCGAATGTCGCGATCGATATCGGTGCGAGCGCCGCTGCGGCGGCGGCGCTGTCCGTGCAGCCGCACTGTCATTCACTTCCCGACAGCCTTTTTTTCATAGTTCATCAACGGCAGATCAATTTAACACTATACTCGTACATTTTATACACGCCACGTATCTCGACCATCCTGCTCCTTAATTACTTCCTACGTTTATGGAAGTTATATTTAGAATGGACTTTTTACTACTGCTTTGTATTGCTACTGCGACCTGTATTGTGACGAGTCGCATATTTGCAATATTCTAACGCCACTCTTGGTCTATAGTAGAAATTTACATATTTAGCAGTAAGTACCTGGGTACAGCAAATAAGTTTTTGTGCTGTTACAAATGTGTTTTCTTGAAATACGTAGGTATGGCGCGCTAGACGCTAACAATAAGGCCCACTTGCATCATCCCACTAACCAGGGGTTAAGCGGTTAAACCGTTAACCCAGTGTCAAATTGTACTGGTAACCATGGTAACTCTGGGTTTAACCGGCTAACCCCGGGTTAGTAGAATGGTGCAAGTGGGCCTTAGAGTCAAACCAAGCTAAGTTTTCCTGCCAAGAGCTACGTCGAGTAAGGCAGTTCTGTAGGTGATTTATGCATTGTTACCTGCCATGTCAGTGCAAAGTTAGCGCGGTAGGAGTCTAATATGCATGTGGGCATAATTGTATTATTTATATGTCTTACTAGCTTAGGGTGTGTTGCTCTAACTAAGCACAATGAATTAACCGATCTTTTTTTATGGCGGCGGCAACTGTCATCCTGTAGAGAACTGTTAAACTCTACATACAAAATGTATTTTCGAACTACGATGACGTTTACGGGCAACTGGCCTTCTACACATTTAAGTCATAACAGGGAATATTATGCAAAACTCTACGTAGCGGGCGCCATCAGCACAAACAGTATATAAACCGCCTTAAAGCATCAATGTTATATTTATTTGTAACAAAATAATCTGTGAAAAGTTGTCAAAAACATTACCCTCCTTCTTTGGCAGTCGGGTAAAAACTGTTTACGGCATAGTATGTATAAGTTACTCTATGGTTTACGGTTTGTGCTAGTGCTGCATTCTTGCGGCAGAACATTGCATTAACATACCCTATTACAAAATATGTGCTAGTGTAAAATTAGGTACTCAAACCTACGTATTTTAAATGAATCACTCGTTGATTTAAACTTTCATGATTTTTACATATTATTAATTTATTATTTACTAAAACGGGAGTTACTCGCGTATAAATAAGTTTCATAATTATCTCCCTCGTTAACTGACTAAAGTTAACATCAACACCTTTCCATATCTTATCTAAATCCATTTATCCACCCTCGTATTTATAAACTGGAACATTTTGCTTAGAAATAAAGGAAAAGTGAAAAAACTCACTGTCTCGGATGAGATTCGGTAGCTTCAGTTGGTAAAACGACGGGCTTAGAAGTTGCAGAAATTTTCCAAAAATTTGGACAATATCTCGGAAATTTCAGGTGAATTTTACAGGAAACAAACGAAACTTTCTTTTTGGAAATAGAAAATTTCGATTACCATAGAAAAATAAGAGAAATTTCGCAATTTTGGAAACTTTCCGATGGCATATAACTAGGCGGGCTGGTATACCTATCCCGGAGGCGCGAGTTCATGTCTCGCCCGAGATCACTGTAAAAGGAAAAGTGGATAAATTTATCACACTAGTTATCCACTTTTCCTTTAGTTCTAAGCATTGTGGTATCGTTTGCAGACGTCTCAAAATTATTTTGAACGTTGTGCATACCAGGGACAGCCCCTACCAACTGACAGCAGTCAGTCGACACACAAAACATCCAATGTTTGGTTTTTCAGCAACCGACTGATTTCATGTGCATGATATCCTAAAATCATCGTCCCGATTTAAATTGCATTTTTGTTTTTTTCAATGCCGTCCCTAACTTTTCTACTATAGATACGACGATCCGTAGAGAGGATTTTAGAGTTAAATATGCAGCTCAATCCAGTGGTCTGGTCCTGACTAGTTAATGCACAGCAACGACATATTTGTTCAATTAGGTTATTTAAAAACTTAATTATAAGCGATTGTCAAGTTTTTGTAAATAATAGTGTACATTCAATAATTTCTAATAAAATCTACCTTTTTTTTTTGTTGATGTTTGCATCTTCTTTGAGCGATTTCCCGGACATCCGATTTTGACTTTAATTCACTTAAATCCAGTCATTTTCTTCACGGAGTTTATAGTAGATAAATGTAAGAGCAGTAAGATGTCACTACATACTTGGCAGCACTTGGCATCGCGAATCGCTTGGCATCGAAGCACATCAACGAATTATTTAGTCGTGTTGTAAAGTTTGCTCCGCTAGTTTTCCACGTTTATATTCCTTTAAAACTAAATAACTCGTAAAATGTCAGAGAATTCGCGTGAAATGTGCTGTTGAATTTATAGATCAACGTAATATTGCCTCGTTAATTAAGTACAATTTTTTCACACAAAAAATGCCTTTCCAAATGGAAAAAGGATTTTCCGCAAATTATTTTTTTAGAGTGAAAGAGCAGATTTATGAACCATAATATTGATTTAAACTAACACGATCTTCACTTTTTTTTAAACTAAAATGGGGCACTTAGATATTATTTATCCTGACGTTATAGACGTGAAATTACGTTCGTGGAGGCAGGAATTGTATCAACGTCTACTTTACATGAGTTTTGCTAACTACCCGCACTTGGTCTTGATTACATATTAACTTTTACGCTAGGGTTGTCCTTTGGCTTCACACAACACTCACGACACTGTGTGACTGAATGTTTTTTTCACGCTGAGGCTCATTTTTTCATTCTGCTTGAAATTTCGATGCTTCCTGATTTCAATCGCTTCACGTATTTATCTGCTAAGTAAGATGGTGAAGACCTGCCCTTGAGATGACTTTTGGTTTGTGAAACTCAATCCATAGGTAATCTGTCCCAGCCCACAGCACCTACAACCACATCCAAAGTAATCTTATAGGACACAGCAGCCAAAAACGGGGCAAAAGTGTTTATGTTAACTTGTTTTCACGTTTATTTGTAATAGGTATTTAAGGTGGATTATGCTTAATGTAGTGGCAGTGTTATTTCAATCACCTACCTATTTGATCGAACACCTCTCCAAAGAGTCATACAACGTACATGGATGTTATGGGCCTCACGGTATTACGAAGGTCTTGTTACACTGGTTCGCAAGAACTCGCCTCACCCTCGCTCGCGCAACCAGCGTGTGCCACTGGGCGTGCGCTGCGCGTGCGCGTGCCGTTAAAATGAGTGCTCGTTAAAAAGCAACCCGCCGTGTAATTAGCAGGCCACAACACAAAATGAAACAAACCCCGTCCTCTGTCCCACGGCCCCCTTCGACTCGTGAGGATCCATCACGATATTTTACTCACATTGCATCTTATTAAGTGTTATGAAAGCACTGGTAAGTGACAGAGCCTTTTAAGGTAGCTGAACGCCCTTTGCCGCCGCCGAAACCGGCGCTTGCGCGAAAGCTTTGATGTAGCCAAGTACTCCCGGTGATAAGCGATCATCATTTACTTTGCACGACATTGTACAGTTGCCTGCAGCAGGTCAGTGCAACGTTTTCAGTAACGCGATACCTACTTATTACTTAAGTCTAGTAACAAATGTTTGCCTAAATGCAAATTCTCTATTAAGTGTAATAATCAAGTACTTTCTGTGACCACATTACATGTCATTAAGTAGATAAAGATAAAATGTTGTTAGCAAAATCTTAAGATTAGATATTTCAGCTAGTTAAGATACATTATTTGATTAACCAATTTATTACATTAGGTACCTACTGCAAATGTTTCTTCACATGTACCTGTCCCTTAAATAGGTACAAACGATTAGACGATACCTAATGCAACTTTTTTGAATATAAACTATCCTTCAATTCACAGGAATCATAATTATGAATTACTTTACACAATTTATCGTGCTGCAGAGCGGTACGGATGGAGATACTTTTATCTTAAAAAAATACGACATAATAATACATAAATGAACGCATCGGCCTCAATTGGAAGCGAAACATTATAAATAGGAGAGCTGGAGGGTGCTATTACCGCGTCGCGGAAAGCAGACTTTACCTCTCAATTTAGTGATAATTTCACATACATGTAGGGCTACCATAAATGTACCTACAAATTGTAAAAGTTCCAACGAATACCCTTTTTTTGTATAAAATTCAGACGTTATTATTTGTTTTATATTTTTGGTAGTAGTCATAGGTAGTTTGGTTGAAATCAATGCCAATAAGTCAAGATAAAAAATATATATACCCACTTAATAAGTATTTAAAAGTGTTATATTGCAAACCGATACGGGTTTTAGAAACATGTTTGCAATATATCATGGATCCGGTCCAATTGTGTACGTGTAATCCGATCCGATCCGATTAAAGCATTCATTTTATTCTAAATTGTTTTATAGTTCGAGGCAGATGCTTGAAATAATTAATCAACAAAATATTGTTCCAGTTTATGCCCTAGATTTACAAAAGTAGCCTACTTAAATAATAAACTTTATTTATCTTTATCTTAGATCCTACACCCTAAACCCTAGACCCTAAACCGGAGAGCGTGTATGAGAAATGTTATGAAAGTGAAGGAAGCGAAAGAGGTATGTCAGGATCGTAGCAAGTGGAAATCCGTGGTCACTGCCTACCCCTCCGGTAAATAGGCGTGATTATATGTATGTATGTTATCTTAGATCACATAAAAAAAAATGTTACACCAAACGATAATATTCTGGTAATCGGACTGGAAAAAGAACTGACGTTTGGTAACCCTGATTTCATAAAGACAAGACAAGGGGCGGCGCCGGGCGCGCGGGAGGTCTCGCGCAACTGACCACTAATTGCGAACCGCTTGAGGACGCTGATCGATAACACGATAATGTCTTCAATGCCGCTGCGCGCGCGACGCGCTTTCCTTTGACTCTTGAATCGTACGACAAATTGTTTTGTACTAATTCGGAAGCGTGAAAAGTAACGAAAAATACCTACTCGTTATGGACTGTACAGCATTGCTCCTCCACAAAGCAGAAAGAACATCATAATCAACATAATTTTTTACGATACATATTTATGACAAAAAAGAAAAACGGAAAAATCAAATCTCGATTATAGTTTTGTGAAGCTTAACATAGTATTTTTATTAGAAATTCTGACAGATGATAAATTTTATAAAAAAATCCAGTTAAATAGATAGAAAATGTGTAGGTAATTAGTCACAATAAATTGGACACTAAAAATATATTTGCAAATAATAAAAAATAATTAAAAAAAATACAAGACTTCAGTTTCAAAATTTTAGCAATTTTCTTGTTCCATCATGGAGACTATATAATTTTCCATGCTATAAGACGGCTTCAACTCAAGCGTGACGTGACGTCACGATCAAGTACCGTTTTGTAAGGGTTGTTTTATGCGTAGAGTACGATTGTCAGACTTGGACTGACATTTCTGACATAATTGCTGTAATGCAATGGGTCTCCAATTGATACCATTAATAAGAACTTGTCATCTAGCCTTTTTATCGGCATAAATCGTTTCCAACGTTATTATTCTTCGTATCATAGTATTAAGTATTAACTCTCGTTTACCTATCGAGACTCAATTTTGATTTGGTATAAATACTTAAGATGATATTATATTAGCGCCTATCATATCTAAATTTCTGTAACAACATAAGTATATTGTAAATTGTAACAGAACATACTTATATCGTTACGGACTGATAATGACAATGACATCAGTTCTATGTACCTCCCTCGTCCCGCCTTCCGGTCTTGGCAGTTCTCAAGCGAAGCATGTCCGCTATTTGGCAAATGCCGTCGTCGGTCTGTCTTACTGGCCGTCAACATACCGACCTAGGTGGTACTCATGTTCACAATTCCGTAACTACTGTGAAAACTGTCCACATTTCTCATGCTGCATTTAAGAAATTATTAAATGAATAATTCGCCAGTACGTCGGTACTTAATGTAAATAAAAGTAATTAAATAAATAATTAACCCCTAAAATGGTCACTTTTATTTACATTAAGTACCGACGTACTGACGAATGCAATAAGAATGCAGTAATAAATGTTTATAACAACAATCTTAAAAAGAATATCTAATGACCGGACTCTACTGCTCATAGGAAAAGTTTGAACAAATATTTCTTTACTGAACAGTTTGCTGCTCGCAGTGCCGTGAAAAATCTTGGCAATAAAATATGAATCAATTAAATTTTCGATAATTGTTCAGTTCATGCGTTGGCATGAAGGTAGGCACTAATTCAAAGAACCCCCCCTAATTAGTATGCAATGGGGCGTCCGTTTAAGATGAATGAGTTGATACGAGCCAAGCGAGATGCCGCGCTTGCACGCCCTTTTGTGCCACGCTAACCCTCAATTTAAGGCAACCATGCACTTTATACGTGTAAGAGATAACGAAATGGTGTTACTATGTATATATATATCACAATTTTAAACCGTGTGAAACTTTAATTTCATTTGCATAATGGGTTCTTTTATGAGAACCTTTAAGAACTTTAAGTTTTTTTTTGTAATTACCAATAATATACTAAATAGTTTATGGATGCAATTGCAGATTGGTTGTTATCTAGCTTACTTATTTGAGTTAGGGTAGGGTGGTCTAAGACTGCGCGGTCGATAAGAATGCGCATACGTCATAACTTAAATACAAAGTGAAGTTCGTGGCTAACTTCAGTGCTGTTTTGAAGTGTAATAGCACCTGTTACTGCTCCCGGAATCAATTTAGTTTACTGTGAAAATAAGATACTCTAGGTTAAGTTTGAAGTTTTTATCACATTTTGATCTTATTTTTCTTCAATTTAAATGTATTGTCACTAATAAGACCTAGGTAAATTAAAATATGAGATCTTGAATTTGGATCGCGTATGCGATGGCGCGTTTGAACGGCCGTCGCTAGTTCACGTCATTTTGCATAGGTGGCGTTACCAGTATGTTTTAGTGAAAATGGAGGAATGTGTAAGAATGCGCATGGTACGAATGTGTAAAAATGCGCGCGCAGTCTTACACATCCATTTCCACACGAATGTGAAAAATGGCTCAGAAATAACCCAGGAAAAACTATAAATATTCCAAATGTTTAAAATCTTCACTCCAGCTTATCCCAAAGCTGCAAACCCCGCATGCGCTGCTGAAAGTTTTAAACCTTTAGGAATATCACCTTGTAATCCTGAGGTATTCACTGAAGCTGATTTCTTGGCTAGTTCTGTAACCGAACGAGAAAACACGAGGCTAATTTTGCTGAAGCCAAAGAGCAATCTACAATTTATACAAGCTATGTTGTTGTAAATGATGTTGACCCTCTTGGGCATGCCCGTGATGTGGCGAAATCTATAAAGATCCAATTACTGAAGACTGGATCACGTGTATCGCTTGTAATGAATGGTGGCATGATCAATACACAGCGCACACGGGTGCTGCCGCCTTTGCTTGTGACTTATGTAAATAATTAAACTTGGCTGGATATGCTACCGCGTTTCCTTAGGTATCGCGCATTCTTACACCACCCGCGCAATCTTACACATCCTGCTGCGCATTCTTACAACGCGGGTAGTGTAAGAATGCGCATTTCTCGTTTTCCAATTATGCTCTAATATATCAAGATTGGTTGATCTCATTTACTAATAGAGTTTAAAATTATGTTGTCTTGTTATTCGGGAAGAAAATAACAAAAGTTGACTTTAATTATACCGTTTGTTTTTATTTTATCACGTCTCAAACCTTAAGTGCGCAGTCTTAGACCACCCTACCCTATGGTAGTAGTTAATAAGGTAATAAAATAAATAACAGAACGAAGTTGTTCACGAAAGCTGGTTAGAAATGGAAGTACTTTAATCAGGCAAATATACATAGCGCTTTTTAGTATTTTAAATAATAAACCCTTAGACTTAACAGTTAATTTGACCCAGTAAATATGAAGTACCTATCACAGGGGCAAGCAAAGACATGTTTTTTTTTTACTTGGATCAAGATTAGTTTTACTGTTGTAATTAAGTATACCGTCATGCATGACATAGGTAACATAGGTATAAACATTCGCTATGGAACATAAAGATCAGTTAATAATGCATCATACGCTTATTAACAAAAGTAACGTCTTGCTATGATAGGCCCGCCATCAATTGACGTGTAGAGGACGCTACAATAATAGCAACGAACTAATTCTGCTACTGCCAATACAACCTACTGCAGCGCTAGAAGCTGTTGATGATCAATGCATGAAAACCACAATTTGTAAACTAAAGCAATTCGAAAAATATAAATAGTGTATAATTTTCAAATATTCCAGCATGTGTATCTCTCGTATTTCAGCTTTCACGCGAAAATAATATATTAATTATACCAAGACAACATGTCGATGGACGCATCATTTGCCCCAAAAAGGTTTCCGTATTTCCTTTTAGAGGTAAAGAATCCGAAAAAGGAGTGAAGCTCGTACTCGCTATAAAGCTGTTTGCTGACCCTTTCCGTTGCCCAGGAGATCACAGGCTGCAACCAGTTACATAACATGCATTATTTAAGCGCGACAACCTTTTACGAAAGTAATAATGTGATAGAGTCTACGCATGTCGCGTATGGTGAGTCAGGGGGCGTTGACCCGGCGCGGACGCAGTCGCGAACTATTCCTGGGGGGTAGGCACAAGGCACAATTTCTCCAACATGTACGCACTAACTGTATTTTATATGCGATAATTATATATAATCGACAGCTTTACGCTAAAGAGTCAATGAGGTGCAGAGGCGTAACGTTAACGCGCTCACAGGATCAGGTATTTCCCAAAGTAATCGAGGTGTTACTTGTCCTCTTGTATTTGCTGATCTTTGTATTTATCTGCATTGTTATTAACAGGGGATATTTTTTTATCAGACAACTTCATTAATGCCGTCGTAAAACATGAATTATGACAATTTAAAAATCACAGCATTAAATAATGTTTATATAATTTAGGCAAAAAATCTAATGCAGTGGCCCCTTATTACTTAGTAAGCATACCAAGGAATACGTTTTAAATATAAACATCTGCTCACATTTTCCGCAGCACTTACATTTGATAAATTACTACGATGTGTATCAAAATTTAAAAACGACACAAGGAAAACAATAACTACGCAGAGACATGTATCAAATCAACAGCCCAGCTAACACCCCCTGTCATGAAGAATCTAATAATAAGGTAGGCGTAGTCCTAATTTAAATAATATACATATGTTTAATTAAACACAAATATTTTAGGTTGCTACGTTCCAAATTAAACCTGATAGTCACTTAGTCAACGAATCATATTTGAACGCAAACATTGGTACGCAAGTGTGTCAAAGACACTATTTTGTCATCACTTTTGCTTAAAAAAGGTGGTAGTTCACGCACGATTAGCTTGAGAAATAACAAAGAAAATCCCTAGGTAGGATTTATTTTTGGTTACCTACATAATTATGTCACTAAGTCATATGAAATCAAGCTATAAATGATTTCGACTTAATTATTACTGATTTTATTATTTTATTCATTTTGTTAATCAATCAATCAAATATTTATTTGCCATAAGTAAGCACAGTTGCATGCATGCAAATACAGTTCAATTCACTTATAATAGATTACAAAATAACACAGATAAAACAAACAGACAGAACAAAAATTACAGTATACAATTTAAATATGGATGGAAACATGTCAAGTTAATTTAATACATTAGCAAAATATTCGTCGATAGAATAATATGGCCTATTTATAAAATATTCTTTCCCTTTCATGTCAAATAGTTTCATATTGTCACAGTCCCTTAGATCTTTGGTCAACTTATTATATACTTTAATTGCAATACTACTTAAACTTTTGTTGAAGTGTGCATAACTAGAGGCAGGTAGTGCTAGTTTGTCATTGTTTCGTAAGTTATAATTATGACTGGCTAACCGTACAATATAAATCTTTATTACGATGTATATACAAACATTAATACGATAGATTTATTGTCTATGAACATATTTCTGTGTGATAGGTACTCTAGAGCAGCCTTCTATGATTCTAGAGGCTCTTTTTTTGTTTTAACAGGATATATATAGTTCATATTGACACCGTTTCCCCAAGCTTCGATACAATAGCTAATTATACTTTCAAAACAAATAGACATCTTTTAATATATACTTATCTGAACTACAAGCTAAATTTTTTAACAATTTGCATATTCCACCTCAGATACGGGTCAAGATTTACACCCAGAAAACATACGCAGTTAGATTTAGATATAGGAATGTTGCTCTCAAAGTCAGGAGTATTACTGCAATTTTACCGTTTTTAACACTTGTTTCGCTTAAAACTAATTTTTTCTCTTCGTTAGTGTGATGAAAAACATTGTGTGTAACACGGGATATACCTACCTATGAAATTAGTATGTAGTTTGTCCATGTCTCCCTTATTGTTCAATCTACTTACTATTCAATTCTCGCCCCAGTACTTTAATTAAATCGGAAGTGTGTACTGTGGAAATAAGGCAGCACAAGAGCCCTCTCAATAATGGTGGTGTCAATATCAAGTTTAAGTTTTCGAATTAGGTCCAAAGGTGAAACACCCTCCAACCCCAAGACATTCTGGATAAAACTACATCATCATATAAAATTTAAAAAAACATGTGTATTTTATTGCACTTAAAACAGTAGGTACCCTTTTAAGCTATTTTTAAAGAAATAACAATATTGTTACGCAATAGTTAAATGAAAGAAAATACGAATATTGAGTTCATTTTCTCTGCGAGCGCCACGATACGATCACGATAGTCTTTTTTATATCATGGCGTTGGTATACAAGCATACGACCCGCCTGATGTTAAGATGTTAAGGCGCTTGAAACTAGTGGAGCTGGAGTCACACGCGCGTTGCCGACCTTACTTGAGAAAAAACGGTAATTATTTGTACTCAGATCTCATCCCCGTGTTCCTTTCCACAGATGCAATCACGACAGGAACTCTTAGACCAAGTCTTAATTGCTAGATGGAGTAACAGCCAGTACATGATTCAGTTGCAGTAAATTTGCATCGATCCGTGCAGGCGTCGTCTGCATTTAAGGCTCCTACTTAAAAGAATACCGATTATAACTAAGAACATTTTTAGTTAGGTTTCCAATAAATGTACCGTTTTGAGTAAAGAATAACTAATTTTAAACTACGACATGATTCAGAAAAATAAGAAGCAGCTACAGATATTTTTTTCATGAAAAATATATGCATAAACTTAGTGATATTTTAATAACGTGATATAAAATATAATAAAAAAAGGAAAAAAACTAACACTTGGTGATAATCTTACACAAATTAACCAAGCTATTCCTAGAAGACGAAGCTGTGTAGTAATTATGTTTTAGTTAGACACTAATTACTAAATAAAATATGTATCAAAAGAAAATATTCGCAATAACAACACTTGAAATTAACTCAAATCGCTGATTGCATTTTACGCATACGGACTCTTAAGAGGTCGAGGCGATCTCATGTCGATACTGTCACATGACTAATGGAGTAGGCGCCGATCTCAGATATCGAGAAATAAAAGTGTTTTCAATACAGCAACGACCTGAGGGTTCCACCGAAACTTACTAGTAAGAAGCACTATTTTGCATATTTCATATACATAAAAGTCTTAAAAATGTAATACCTACCAAATATATTTTTACCTATATATTTTTAAAAAATAATGCATCACATAAACACAAAATAGTTTTGCTGCATTAATAAGTATAAGTCAGCGGTTCCTAACCTGGGGGTAATTACCCCCTTGGGGATAAAACTGGCATTTTACGGGGGTACCTATCTATAAGAAAAAATAATAATGATTATGGAGGAGGGGTAAAATCGAGTTCCCTAGTTAGTCAAAGGGGTCACAGTACTAAAAAGGTTAGGAACCATTGGTATAAGTATATTAAATTGAATGTAATTCAAAAATGGCAGTCATAATTTGTTCCGGCGTTTGAATTTCCTGTATTAAACGCGATTAGACTTCAATTCAACGCAAGAGTTTAACGCTTTCGTTTACCTACTCTAAAAACCATGTTCCAAATTAATTTAAGAATAAATATGCATACCGATTATTACGCAAATCTTACCACGATATTGTTTTAAGTGATATATGTAGCAAATCTACCCATGTGTCGCAAAATCCCCGCAACGAAACGAAAGATTGCGCTCCAGTTTAGGTACAGAAGGAACCCCAAAACTAGTACGTAGCATAGGATTCGCTCACCGCCCGCATCGCTTCGATTCCCACACGCTGCACGTGAGCGTCAGCCTCATCTAGATCGTACGCAGGCGTTATGTACGTTACAGTGCCATTCAACAGAAAATCTATCAACATACGACAAAATAAAAACAGTTGTCACTTAGTTTTATTTTTCATACAGCACCAAGTTTCATTGCACATGGACAGAAAAGCTACGGTAATTAGGTACATCGTTATTCTCGAGTAGTTATTAGTAAGTTACTACAGTTGCTACATTTTATATGAAGCTCCGTACTATTTAAGGTAAGCATGTAAAGTTTAACAAAGTTAGATGATCCAATCGTGTCATTCGCAGTCATAAATAAGTTTTTGGCAAAAATTTCATTTTTCGTACAAGCTTTTATGGCTGACTGTACTTTTCTTTCCACAGACAACAAATACTCATCGAGACAATTCTAAAAACCCCAAACAAAATTAGGTTGCGTTGTTTTATCACAGAATTCCATTACCACCTCCTGTCTCCATCATCAGATCAGCTCGATGGTACCATAATATTCCATTGTCACCCGACCTACATATGTGTGCAAATTTTCAGCTTCATCGGAAACCGGGAAGTGGGTCAAATTTAAGTTGCAAGATTTGGCCCTTACAAACATGTTACATACATATTACATACATACTTACATAGGTACATTGCAAGTTAAATAAAAGCTTGTAAAAACGATTCTAAGGTGTCTTAATAAGAAAATTATTTTTCACACCACATGCTCGACAAAGCCGGATTATATATCATATAAACCTCACCGAAAGCAAGACATTATATCCCTTGGCTTTAGCCGGAATATAATGTTGTATGGAATTTCATTATAACCCGCCGGTCAATAACGTAATTTTTACTTTTCACCTCAGCAGCTCGAACAAGCCTACTTTCGTCACTCCCTGGAGTGAGGAAAGTGCGACTTTCCTCACTCCAGGGAGTGAAACAATGTAGCTTTTTAATTTAGTGAAGGCCATGAACTTCATACTTTTATTACATTTATTTTTATGGTATGGTACGGTACGGTACGGTACGGTACGGTACGGTACGGTACGGTACGGTACGGTCCGGTCCGGTCCGGTCCGGTCCGGTCCGATCTCGTCTCGTCTCGTATCGTATCGTATCTTATCGTATCGTGCATATTATAATACTTTTTTTTTCTGTTTATTCTGTGTAATTCGAAATACATTTTAACCTTTAATATGTTCTCACTACTGAGGTGAAAAATTATGTGTGCAACACGAGAGCAAAGTTATTTTACATCTCGTGTTTTAGAGTCCCTCGCTACGCTCAAGATTCTACCTTAGAATCTTTCGCTTTCTCGGGACTCAAAATAAACACTCGCAAGAAAAACCAACTTTCCTCTCTTGTTGCACAAATAACTATTTCATAATCCTTATTGCTATGACGATAAAGTCTAATTTCGTTAAGCAAAATGTGTTGCACCCGCCTGCGGCCAGGTAATTGGAGGTCGTGGCCAACTCGATTTTCGAAAAC
The DNA here is from genome assembly GCF_947568885.1 of Cydia strobilella. Classification (NCBI taxonomy): domain Eukaryota; kingdom Metazoa; phylum Arthropoda; class Insecta; order Lepidoptera; family Tortricidae; genus Cydia; species Cydia strobilella. The sequence continues at coordinate 10,537,723 of NC_086052.1, forward strand.
CGAAGCCGCGGCCTACTAGATTCGCACGATCTTCATTTGTTAAATTAAGTAGGCCACGCCGGCAGAAACAAGTACTAAGCCTGTTTTTTATTGTCTCGCATAAGGCGAGAAAAGTAGAGTATATACCGAGGTATAACAGTTTTATTCCCGAGGGAATAAAATTGTGTTTGTCTTGGGCGCTTGAGTCCCTCACTGCACTCAAGACTCAGTCTTAATTCCCTCGCTTCGCTCGGGAATTAACTCATCACTCCGTCGCTGCTGCGCTCGGGAGTAAAACTGGGAGTCCTTCGTTACGTTCAGGATTCAATGTCGCGCCCGTGACATAAAACAGTGCTTTATCCCCTTGGTGTACAATCTACTATTTTATGATTTAATATTAAGAATGATTATTGTTGCTTAATAAAATGAAATATTTGCGAAATTAAAGCATGTGCTAAAAAAGTCTAAAGCAATCGAGCAACGCTTAAACAGGATTGTTTCTCCATCGATCATAAGCGCAACATAGTCTCGTTCACTTACTCCTGTTCTGCCGCGTTGGCCGCGTAAGGCGAGGCTGGGTCTAACTATATATCTAGCTCATCTATTAAAAAATATCGAGTCTCGACTGTAAGATCGTTTAGTATAACTTGGCCTCGCAACATATTATTACTATGTGTGATCAGAGGCCATACTTATACTAAATAGTGTGGTTAGTAAGCTTCGGGGTCTAATCTACAAAGTCGTTGTGTAAATTACGCGCTGGAAAGTATGTTTCACACTTTACAGTCATTTTGGATAGAATTAACGGATCTCGAAAAGAGCATAGAAATATCACTAGGTAAACAGTCTCATTATATTGTCTTCGGTTACGGCGATAGTGACTCATGAAATAAAACTATAAAAAACCCAATCACACAATAAAGTTTGATAAATCTCTCTGGTTCTTGTACCCAGATTGTTGCGCGAGGCTATTGAGATTAAGAAATATCCAAACTTCAATAGGGAAGATGGCAGTTCTCTACCACCAGCTTGGGATCCTGTAGTCCATCTGATTAAGGAACAAGCGAGACATAGACTGTGAGACCTTTGTGTGGGATGATGTTGGACATTCTGAGTATAAAAGCATTAGTTTTCAATTCCATATCAATTCGATTGTAACGCATGTTAGTTACGAAGATGTAATAATTTTTTTTAGGTTGCGGGTTCAAATCCTGCCGGAAGTGTAACTTTTTCCATTTTTTCCTTTAATAAAAAAAATACGAAGATGTAATGTTTTAAAAAGATGTGTCCCGCCGGGTTTCTTGCCGGTCCCGTATTGGGATACCCTCCTACAATTTAAAAGGAGGAATTTAAATCTTTTCGGGTCAGAGGCGTAGGGTTAGAGCTTGCGTACCTTTATCGCGTACCTATATCTTTACTTGAAAATAGTTGTAACGTGTTGTTGTTGTAACTAGCCTTATGCGCCGATTTTGCCTGTTTAACCAGCCTTAAAGTTTATAGTTTATTATGGTTCATTATTTTTTTATGTGGATAGTTTTGCACATTGTAGTTTTTTCTCAGTCACCCGTTGACTACGAACACTGTAAAGGGTTCGAAACGTCGGGATGTATTATAAATTCAATATACGCGATATACAATACAATACAATACAATACAATACAATACAATACAATTCAATGCAATACAATACAATACAATACAATACAATGCAATACAATACAATACAATACAATACAAATCCTCTTTATTGCACAACCTCAGAATAAATGTACAATCCGTTCTTATAGTTTTCTTTCATTACTCCCATTAGTTACCTACATACATACCTATTAAAAGTACAGTGCAACATTGTACAATGTAAAACTTCAGGTATATATCGGCGATTATTTTGCACTTAGACATCTAGCTCAGTAATTCTAAAGTAATCTTACGCTAAACCGAGTCAGATGACATAGACAAATTGTTACAATTAAAATAGTATTCATTTATGAATAAAAGCCGATAACTATGATCTAGCGACATTAACGACAATAAATACTTACATTATTAAGATAATACTTTATAGCCGATTTAACCCAGATTCTAGTCGTGGACGACAATGTAGTTTATTGTATAGGTACATCAAGTTATGTTATTCACTGCACTGAAACTGTGATAAGCGTTATTACTGGAAATTGGAACAAGACATCCGGTGGAGCGGCTTAAAATTATGGCACTATCCCGGTCAATGACTGAAATGTTTGCAAATTCCATAATTTTTGAGGATGCCATAAACTTCTTGATATTTATAATTGAGCATCGAGTGTGTGGGTGTTATGTATCTGCAATATTTGCTGCCGTGCATACTATGTACGTACGTACATAATACTTGTCTATGCAATTTAAAAAGTTTATATTTAAAAAGTTTTGTACAAATATTTCACAAAGCATTATGCGGGTCTGTATTCTGTATAAATTTGTAAATACTTAGTTTAAATCAATAATAATAGGCCTTTTCATCTGTGTCAGATGTTTTAAGCAGCATCCCGGTAACGACACTAATAATAATAAGTATAAGTGATATCAGTCTTCATAGTGTTCTTCCGAAGATTTGGTTCAAAGGGGTAAGAGCTAATTTGTTGTTACCAGAAAAATCTACAAAAATAATGTACTTGATTTTCATTGTATCATTTTAGGTGTTTGCTGCTGTCTTTGAAAAGATATTAGGTACATAATTATGAGCTGTAGGTATTTTTAATTTGTCAGTACAGTCACGTCTGAAAATATCGATAAGGTCGTGTATACATATTTTTGGCACTTTGTCCGTATCGATCTTTGCTTAAAATAATAATGTTTTGAAACCTAATGAATATGTATGTAATTTCCTCATAGTTGATGTGAAAAGCAGTATGTGGCACATGGTAGCAAAATTATTTTCACCTTGGGCGTTAACACTTGAATCCCTCACTACGCTCAGGATTCTATGTTAGAATCCCTCGCTACGCTCAGGATTCTATTATAGAATCCTCGCTTAGTTTAGGATTCAATTGTACGCCCTCGCCGTAAATATGTCATTTTGCTCCCTTGTGACACAATCTACTATTTTTGTTTCCTTAAAAAAAAAAACTTTTTAATTCGGTATGTGCACTATTAGTGCCTAAAACGCATCATAGTAAAATTGTATAATTATATTCTATATTCCAAAAAAACTATATACTAAATTCGCAAGAAGCAATGCCCTTAGCTACCTTTAAGGGCATTTTCACTTAAAAGTGTACAATTTACTTTTTTTCGAAAATCTATCAACTTTTGGGTTATTTGTACTCAGAATCACGAGGACTATCGATTTAAAAAAAATATCCCCAAAAAAATTACAGTTATTTGTAACGCATTTTCACATACATTTTGTATGGACCGTTACAAAACTAACACCCAGAATTTGTATGAAAAACTGGGGACACTTTTTTTCTTTGTCTCGTTCAATAGTAGTCGCATAATATGAGTCGAAATAGCCCAAAAGTTGATGGTTTTTCGAAAAAAAGTAAATAGTACCAATTTTTCTGAAAACCTCCTTAAACGCATATACCAAACGTGGCACTTGCAAACATTTTTTATAACACATGCTCTTGTTGCCCAACCCTTTAGAAACCCGTAAACTCATTTTTTAAAGAACCCCATATTTTTGCCTCTTGAGAAAACCTCGGTAGGGAGTTCATTCCACAGTCGCGGTAAAATTTCGTTATTTCAGCAAATTTTAAATGAAAACGTATCTTCTATTGTATAACGACTGCTATGTTCTTGTGACTCTTAACACGAAAAACTAGCACTGATTGTAGCTTGCCATTCCTCGACAATTATATTTTAAACGCTGTTAAATTCTATCGAGTCTCTTATATTATAGTTAAATAAAGTGTCTAGTTTTTACCAAAAAACATCAAATTAATATACAGGTAGCACATCAGCAGCAGGTAGCATTCGCGGAGAAACAGAAAGAGAGTAATTATGTAGTTAAATTGTTTTTAACAAACGCTCAACCTTCGTCTGACTTAATAATCACTCCACAACTTTTTATCTAGAGATCTATTGTAGATAGAAAACGAGGACCGCCGGATGTGGAGACCTTGCCAAATGTGTACTGCAAATTGCGAACGCGCCTACTGCAGCAGCGGCGGCGGCGCAGACCAGACGCCGACGACAGACACTTCCTGAGCCGCCACGTGACGCACCGTCACCACTAAATATATATACTCGAGACAGTGAGACACTCCGCCGCCTGTCGCCTCTCCCCGACCTCCACCGACGTGTCATGCCCAGTAGATACCATAATATCCGCCCTGAAACCGTAGTACTTATACCTACCCGGTCATACGACCCCATCCTAATAAAACTAGGTTCAACAACCGAGCCAACGGGAATGACGCTTCGTCTAGATATATGCGATATGCGTTTAATATCTACCGAGATCTAAATAAATCGCTAGGATTATTGCCAAGTGGAAAATATTTACATTATTTATATTGGACGCTCGAAATTCACTTTGACAATATTTTGACAGTGTGCGGTCCGAGGGATTTAGATCCGTCCGCGGCGCGCACTTTTAATTTTTATCATTTTATTTCCTTGCGCGTGTAAACACTAACATTTATCGACTTCTGCTAAAGGTTCTATTTTGATATGGGGGGGTATTAAGATAAATGTATATGAAAATAGCGTTACATTTTAGTTTATTTATGAGATTGGCGATCTGTTGACCGTATTTATTTCTCGAATGGACGCTAAACTTAATGTAGCAGCGGTCTTCACCTGAACAACGGGTAAAAGACATTAAGCGGCTCACGGGTTTTCTCCAAAGATGGAGAAATTAAGAGCTGGAACAAGTGCCAGAATTGCAGTTTGTTTGTTTACCGAGAGTTCGAGGCATGACTGCGCTGCTGAGAATAGTTCTATTTGATAAGTTTATTCAATCTTTTTTGTTCAATACATGATGGTACAAATGGCGGACCTAATGCCTTGAGGCATATATATGCTCCACTATATATTAAACTAAATACATGCTTGACTTACACCTCTTTATATATATTTTTATATATTCCCAAACCACTCACTTCCACATCCACTTTTAAATTTTTCCTTGTATATTGTTTTAATTTGTGTTAATTATTAGTTGCTTAATCACATTTTGACACTGCCTTTACTGTTCTGAGCTATCTTCTTGCCCTGGGCTCCACCGAAGACCAGCGCTGTAGCATATACCTATATGTTAGAGCATATGCTGAGTGGTGTCCATTTTTTTTAGCCTCTATAGCAGCATCAATATTGTACTTATTGCATGTTAGTATAAGCTACTTGTAATTCTACGTGTTAGTGTATAAGATCTTCTTTTTTAAACTTGTATGATGCTGTATGTAGATTTTTAAAATAAACGTTGTCTATTCTATTATATTCTATTCCATTATATTCAATGTAAACTATGAAATTGGAAAAGAAGTGCCACATCTTTATGTAGTTAAAACACAGTATGCTTTGTAGCAGGCGATAGCGCAGCAGCGCTAGCGCTACGCGAGGGAGAAACGGGCGCCGCGCGCCAGTGGCCATCTAAGGAGTGCAACTGTACAACCGGACCACATTCGCCTCGCTATCCGACACTGCGCTATGTTACTCCTTAATATATTGGCACGCCGTCAACTTTATCGACCAAATCAAAATCACTATCTAAATCCTAATCTTCAGGAGATATAACAACAATCGATGCAAGTCTAGATACAGATTTAGATAAGTATTATACTCGTATAAATAATGCTTTAGATTTTACACACGCGCCGATGTATATGTACTTAGCTACAAATTACAATATCTTAGAATTGAAATATCAAAATTAATACTTGAAGAAAATGAATCATTTTTACAAGTATTCCCAATAAATAATAGCACAATCGGATTAGGACTAACCTCGAAATCTCTGGAACAGTCCTGAAATGTGGTATGTATGTTAATAAAAGCTCTCTTTTTCATGTCCACACTATTTGACATTTTGAGGAACCGCTGCCATCTTGGAAAATGTATACTATCTTGGAGAAATTTGCATTTTACTCGGAACCTAAGTTCTCTATAATGAAGGCAACATTAAAGCCGAATAAATTCTACACAAAAAAGTCTTCGACACTTTTGCGGAAAAAATATATACACGGACCGGTGGTGTGGGAGTTCGGCGCGCTCGAGATGTTAGCCTGCCGGCCTTCTTGGCGTCGACGGTTGGGACAGGACCGTCAGCGCTTGTGGGATGATACAGGGGTGAAGCGAGTGTTCGGCGGCTTGTAGGAGAATACGGCGGGCGTGGATAGGGCGAGACTCAACGCAGTGTAGAGGCCAGACTCTGGTGCGTGGCTTCAGACGCTTCGTTCCCCGCATTTAGGTACCCTCCTTGATAATGACTCGATGCGGGTGGCTGTTTCTCTTCGCCTGGGCTGTGATGTTTATGAACCTCGTGGATGCATTTGCGGCTCTACGGTGTAGAGGAACGGCCATCAGAATTTAATCGGCTTTAATGTTTCCTTATATCATATCATATCATTATGTCATACAGAACTTAGATTCCGAGTAAAATGCAAATTTCTCCAAGATAGTATACATTTTCCAAGATAGCGGCGGTTTATCGAGGTCCCCAAATGTCAAATAGTGTGGACATGAAAAGAGACAAATTGTATATACAGATGTCAATCACAATGAAAAAATCAACGATGATCAACTCTGGCCAACGTGGGACTCTAACCCACATCCTTGAATTGCCAGTCCAATGCGTTACCAATTCCCACGTACATACGTCCAATGAGAGCTACCGCGTTTAATTTCGCCGCTAGGGGCGCTAGTGTAGATGGAGGTCTTTCAAAATATCGAATGCTTAGAAGTTTAGGGTGTTTCAAGCTTTTTTATCGGGAATTTTCACTCCTTATTCATAATTGTGGTAAATCTTCGTCCATCTTTGATTAATCATGGTAAGGCTTAGAACGCACTGCGGTTTTTCCAAAAGCGGTTCCGCAACCGGAGCAAAGGTAACGTACGGCATGCTTTTAAGCGCACGGACTTAAAAGACTGAAACCGCAAGAAATTAGACTGAAACCGCAAAAAAAACCGCAGTGCATTCTAAGCCTAAACAATAGATATAGCTCAATGAATGTTAGTGGTTTAAAAAAGTGCCAATTATATATGCAAAATTAAACAGTTAAAAAATGGCACATTTAGACGTTAAAATACCGTTTTGTATATAAGCTATTGATTTTATAAAAATAAGCATAGAGGAATTTTGAGATCTGTTTTTCTGGACCTACATCTGCAGTGGCGCCAACTAGTGAGCACAAAAACCCTCTTGGGGTACGTCCCACAATAAAAAAGGAAAAATATATTAACATGAAAAGAGACCTTTTATTAACATACATACCATGCAAATTTCAGGACTGTTCCACAGAGATTTTGAGGTTAGTCCTAATCCGATTGTGCTATAATTATAGTATAGTGCTTTTAACAAAAGTTTTCTACCTAATAAATAAGTAATAACAAAACCACGATTAACTTTGGACTTGTTTTAAATTAGTACTTGAGCTTCATCAAAACAATCGCTTGGAATCACCGGTTTATAGGGTTCCATAGGGTAAAAACTGGACCCTATTACTAAGACTCCGCTGTCCTATCCGTCCGTCTGTCTGTCCGTCTGTCACCAGGCTGTATCTCATGAACCGTGATAGTTAATAGACGGTTGAAATTTTCACAGATGATGTATTTCTGTTGCCGCTATAACAATTAACAAATACTAAAAACAAAATAAAATAAATATTTAAGTGGGGCCATTCCATACAACAAACGTGATTTTTTGCCGTTTTCTGCGTAATGGTACGGAACCCGTCATGGGCGAGTCCGACTCGCACTTGGCCGGTTTTTATATATTTTGCCGCACATTAAAAAGTATCATTAGGTACACATTCATCGTTTTTTATTGCTATCGAATATCATATAATTGCCATGTCAATTAATCATAACTATTATTGGACTTCGACTTGAATTATTGATGAAAAATTATACGTTCAGATTGTTTTCAGGACACGGTGTCCGAACGTTATAGGCTATATCTTTGCTTCATTTGCTGGATGCTTTCCCACGTAAACTTAATGTTTTTATCCCCAGTGACTTATGAACACAATTATTTAATTACTTGTGCGTGCGATCAACGCAGTGTGCAGAAATTACATTTCCTCAAGATCATCCTATAAATACGAAATTGCGAGAGTTCACGTAAGTACCAATACTAGATATTTTTCTTGGGGATTATTAGGGTTCCGTACCAAAAAGGTACAAAAGGAACTCTTATGGTGCGACTCTGTCCGTCCGTCTGTCTGTCACATTGCTAAATATCTCGAGAACTACTGAAGCTATCGATTTGAAATTTGAAATAGTTATAAACAACGCTAACCCAAACACATTGGAAATGTATTTTTTTATTATTATTATGAATAATGCCCAATATAAAGAGGGGGCAAAATTTCAAAGTCTAGTTGCTAGATCGAGTGGGATATCATTTGAAAGAGCTCGAATTGAACATAACAAAACAATTTTTTATTTGTTTTTCATAGAAATAAAAAATTGACATGAAGGAAAATGTGAAAAAAATACCATTCCCCCGCCCCCCTTATCTCCTAAATTTACCAACGAAAAATTATAAAACGTTTACATTATAATAACATTATCATAAATATTACAGGAAAAATATAATCACACCTCTATCTTGAAAACTTTTTTTTAATTATCATAAAACATTTTCTAATTTTGATTTGCAATTTACGCCCATTTGCGGGTTTATGTTATACTTGAAATGTCTATGAGATTACACTAAAAACACTTTCTTTCAAATAAAACTAAAATTGTTGAAATCGGTTCACATGATAAGGAATTATCCCTAAAAAATCAACATACACACAGGTCGCGCCAATTAGTTAGCCAATTTGCCGATAGATGGCGCTGTACACAATTACGCTTAGTATACTTCTGGTCAAAGGTCTTTCTTGATTCTATTTACATGAGAAAAATTGAAAGTTTGAACGGAACCCTCGGTGCAAGAGTTAAACGAACTCTCACTTGACCGGGTTTTTATTTTTTAAATGTGTTCAAGGGACGGTCAATGCTCGTAGCAGAAAGCTATCCTAGTTGCGTGCTCTCCGGTCGTCGTACCCTCATTATAACTCAATCGTCTAGAAACGGACTGGTACTACAGATCTACAAGTTTTTTCCCGCGTTACAATCCCGAGTTGCTAGGACGCCTATTTATTTTTACCCCTTGCAAGATCCGAGTTCCCAAGAATCCTGTGCGAGTAGTTTATACGCAGACAGCGGGACGGCAGTGCGCGCACCCCGCAACCACCCTTGCTTTGCCGCTCGCGCGCATACTTCGGCGCTCCAGCAAACCATAATCGTAGGGTACTCACATTATTAAACGTTCTGTACCGTGAGATTTTTGTACGTAGTGCTTATTAAAACGCACTTGGTCCGAGACGTGACCAGATACCTAATACGGGTTAAGTAAAACATTATCATTTTCGAGGAATTAATTTTCATGTTTTTTTTTAATTTTCACAGACAGACTCAAGTGGTGGTAAGCTTTAATGATAAAAACAACTGACACCGACCTTTTTTAAAGTTTTAATATGAGTCGTCGATTCTTCTTCTGATATGATTTTTCATTGCAGTAAGTAAAGGAAATGTTTAAAATTATTAGAAAAATATAACGAAGCTAACGTGCGATCATTATAATATAGGCAAAAAAAGTAAAGCAAAAAGCTGTAAAGCAGAATTCCCAGGCAACGCCGCAGGGTTGATTCTCGTGTGTACGTAATTTATGCCAGGACATAAATAGAGACGGTGAGGTGCCTACTTACTTACCTATAGGCGCATAACCGGCGCTTGGATATGAAAGTCATAGCATTTATCCAAACACGTTTCTCGAGCGATTGAGAAGAGTGCTGGGATCCATTACGTGTTGCATGAGCAAACAAACATCCGTCAAGGCATTAGAGTCTTTAGCTGTATTGAAATTAAGTATGAGATCGTGCGTGAAGTGTCTGGCGGGCGTGTTTGTGGAGGCTGGCCAGCCGGCACTGACGATGGGTAATCTCTAGAAAATTGACATTTGGCGCCAAAAGGTACTCTTATTGGGAGTGCAGCATTTGGCGCAATCTGGGAGTGTGTAAATATTTATTGAGCTGAATCTGTAAGGGACTCGCTTGCCTCGAGTAATGACACGCATCGCCAGATTGTTTTGCGAAGTAATAGTGTAAACATCAATTCATACGGCACGGGTGTTGTTTTCCATTGCAAATCTAGTGCGATTTGTCTTTGCAATAGCATCTCTGTAATTATGTTCACTATTTTTATGGTTAATGTAATACGATATTAATAGGGTGCTGGAATTGTAGATTTAATTAAAGGCAAGTTTTGTCCGACCGCATCCGTAGGTGTATTTTTATTTGATCATACCAAATCGATCACAAATGAGTTTAACATAACAGTAAACCTTTACATATACAATTAAATGGTTTTAGGTTTCATATTTATATTGTTTTTTTAATTAGGCCATTAAAGTCTATGATTAAAGTTATAACATATGAGCAGCAAATTTTATTGGATGCCGATAGTGCTCGTCGACATCACCATCCCCCATGATGAGAATCTCGTGAAAGCCGAGAAGGACAAGTCCAGTAAGTACCTAGACTTGGCTCACGAGATAACCGCCATGTGGAATGTTGAATCGACGATCATTGTCCCGATAGTCGTTTCAGCGAACGGTCTCATAGCGAAGAGTCTCGGCCAACACCTTGAGAGACTCTCGCTAGGTGGTTGGATCAAGGGTCAGATGCAGAAGGCGGTGGTCTTGGACACGGCGCGGATAGTCCGCCGGTTCCTCTCTCTGCGGCCCTGACCACCGGCAGCTTGGGCCTTGCCCCGATGCTGGCGGCACCCTAGGTTAGGTTTTTTATAATGTTAAACACATATTGTTTTGTAAGTGGTTAATTTTTTTTAATTTTATATGTATACTAGCTTTTGCCCGCGACTCCGTCTGCGTGGAGTTAGTAATTTGGGTAGCTGATTTTTTATCCAATCCGCTTTTTATCGCTTCACCATACAAACTTCCACCCCCCTTTTCACCCCGTTAAAGAATGACTTCATGGATAAAAACTACCCTATGTCCCTCCCCGGGACTCAAACTATCTCTATACCAAATTTCAACAAAATCGGTTCAGCGGTTTAAGCGTGAAGAGGTAACATACAGACAGACACACCTTGGCATTTATAATATTAGTATGGATTGTAAAAATAAAAACCCTAACCTGAGAAAAATGATAGATAAAGAGAATAATAATAATATATATATTTTCGAAATTAAACTATCGTGAGACATATTTATACATATAAGTAATACATAGAACTTTGGTAGGTATATCTTTTTTAATACAGTTGCTCAAAAAGTGCTACTTTACGTAGCTGTTTAGCGTGCGGAAAGTTGGTTTTCGCGAACTAGTGCTTTTTACTTTTCCAATTTTTTTAAATTTATACTTGTTCCAATTCATGACTACTTATTGATGAGTGTTAATATTAGTTTCCTTTAAACGTCGTAATCAACATTAAAACCTACTGTTAATGTAAGAATACTAAAAATATACATGTTTTATAATTTAATTACTTACCTCATCACCATTATAACACGTTTATTTTTTAATATTGAATATTGAAAAACCGTTCTTAATAAGTTGTCTGAATGGAACGGAATAGCTGCCAAAACGCCTGTCAAAGAAGAGGCGTTTTTTCTTACTTTTACTACCTACTAAGAGGCGTTTTAAGTTTCCAAAGTTTTTATTTCTTACTTGTTGCTTTTATAATTTTTTCGCAACTGTAAGAGGGTTTCACATTGTCCGATCCGATAATCATTACTTAATTATGATCTGACAGTGTATAAATAAATAGTAAATACAGAGAAACACATATTTCTTACATTTTACTTCCTTCCGACATCTGATATCGGATCGGACAATGTGAAAACGCTCTAACTTTTATGCATTGTCACTGTCAGAGCTTTTTCTCATAATAATGTGACACACTAATAAACATCTCTTTTAAAACTAATAGTTATATTAAAACTTCAATATATTAGTTTGAAGTACATTTATGTATATTATAATATATTAAGCAATTATTTTATGCAATTGAAGAATGTTAAATGCATGACAGGAGCTGTGGTCTAAGGGTCTTTGAAAGAATTCCTGTTAGATATTTAAATAAAACCGGCCAAGTGCAAGTCGAACTCGCGCACCAAGGGTTCCGTACCACTACGCAAAAAACTGCTATAAAATCACGTTTGTTGTATGGGAGCCCCACTTAAATATTAATTTTGTTCTGTTTTTAGTATTTGTTGTTATAGCGGCAACAGAAATACATAATCTGTGAAAATTTCAACTGTCTAGCTATCACGGTTCATGAGATACAGCCTGGTGACAGACGGACAGACGGACAGCGGAGTCTTAGTAATAGGGTCCCGTTTTTACCCTTTGGGTACGGAACCCTAAAAATTAAAAAAATCTTTATTTAACATAAAACGTAATATAACAAAGGCACATTGCAGTGAACCCCGCATTAGGCATGGCCTGCATCGCGGGGGTCAAGGTCATCACGAGTTACCATGTATACATATACCATATACTAAGCATAAGCATATTTACATATCACTTTATTAGCGACACTGTTTACGAAATTGACATCCGTTCACATTTAGATTTATAATGGTAGTAATTTACTCATTTTACAGGTGTTGTTTTATGTTATTTTCATATTATTAATAATGGAAACCTATGAAACTAGATAAAACGTATGGAATTTTATATGCATAAGTATCTAACCCTACATAACTAAACATGATGCATTAAGTGCATAGGCATATACATATAAATATACATAAATTACTACTGCATAAATATAATAAATAAATAATAATAATAATAAATAAATAGTATAGGACATTTTTACACAAATTGACTAAGCACCACGGCGGTAAGCTCAAAAAGGCTTGTGTTGTGGGAACCTCAGACATACTTAAAAACATAGAAAACAACCATGCCTCAGGAACAAATATCTGTGTCATCACACAAATAAGTGCCCTTACCGGAATTCGAACCCAGGACCATCGGCTTCATAGGCAGGGTCACTACCCACTAGGCCAGACCGGTTGTCGTTGGTTTGATAGCCATAACTTTTTTAATTTTGCCTTCAGCGACGCTACATAACCGGCATGGTACTGCAGTGCCAGCCTGTGCCACACCTCAGCGGAGAAGTCAACGCGTTCCACAGCTTCACAGAGCATACCGAAAATGATTCACCATTCATAAGTGCATACATATTATTCACCATTCTTAAGTGCTTGTTGCTAGGCCTACATGAATAATGTATATTTGAACTGAAATTGAACTGAACTGATTTATCATAGGAACGGTGTTTATGGGGAGGAATAGCGAGTTATTCGCACTAGATTGCAGCTGGTGGTCACTTCCATCCGCCAAAAATCACAACCGTTCTTAAAGGTAAGAAGGGCAGAGCAGCAGCAGCACCATAAAAGGGAGAGATAAGGTGTGCAAGTCTCTACGCCGGCGGATAGGAGACCACTCAAGCTGAGAACGGAATGCCGAGACATGGTCAAATTTCCGCAGGCCATAATATATATACATATATCTTATGCAGACATTCTGCAGACGCTCTATCTTGTTAAGAAGCTCTTCATTAAGGTCCAGTGTCGTGATGGCCCCATATTCCAGAAGAGCAAATTATAGGTATTACTATCTCGGATTGGGTACTGGTCAATGAAGCTATAAAACTCAATTAATGGCAATTATTAACCAATTGAAATCCGACATAAAACAATTTCATTCATTTTAACATGGATTTCTTATACATACGATAATCCAACTATAACTGAACAATTAGTGTAAATACAAGTACCTAGAGCGTACATTTACAAGTCTAAGATAAATTTACCTATATCAAATTCCTAATTTGATACGCTAGAAATGTGTGTAAGCTGCATTATGGCTTGAAATAATTATATACGAGTATTAGACCATAATGCACCTTGCTCGCATTGATTGGGGATCAATGATCGACTTAGCACCATACTAATAGTCTCTACAATGGTCACATAGTTGGCCATAGAAATTAAGTTGTTAAATTAAAAAGTTACGTAGGATCCAATCACAATTGTACCTGTTAAACGTTTTTAGTTCAATAACATTGTATTTTATTTCCACAATTATTTATTTAAATGCATATTAGATCAATGTATGTACGCAGGTTCTAAATTTACATAGTCAAAAGTGTTACACAGTAAACTAACTTACGAGAGTTACGAGTATATCAGACCAGGTATAGTATACTTATAGAAGTCGCCGCAATGATAAATGTATTTTAATATGACTTTAGGATTAAGATTAGGTATTCATTACTTTTTAAGTTAGTAATAACTAAATTAAGTCATAAAATCGAACTAGTCTTAACGATTCCTCAGATTACGAGTGATGATCAAGCGATTAAGTCTTTGTGTCAAAACCTTAACCAGTTTTTGCAACGCGGCTAATATCTCAAAATGGAAGACGCCTCAAAGTCTCCAATAAGCGACATCGAAAAAATAAAAGCTGACTATCTTTACAGAATTGCTAATGAATGCCTTTATTAGGGTTTGCTCTAGCAATTACTAGGTTTGTTACACCTGCGTTAAGCTATGCAAGGTTTTTATCGCTGCTCTTACTAGGGACGGAGGACGGGTCGGTTAGGTTCCAAAGAATGCCACAGCCCCGTTTGGAGAAGACCTACCAGACTACATGTCTCCTCTAGCATCGTCGGGTCTCTATGAGAAAAACGTGCGTCACTATTGTAATCGCTTTTAAACTGCGTCACATGACATTTAATATCGACAATTAATTAATTTGATTAGTAATTTTGCGATGTATATTTTAAAGACTGATCGATATTAATATCGCAATAAATATACTGGTTTTGTATTGGGTAGGCAGATTTATAACGTTGAATGTATTAACACCTGCTACTCGTAGTACTTAGTTCAATATTAATTCAAAGAATCGTTTGGTACAACTTGCGTAAAGAATTATCTTGTACAAACCGTATTAAAGGATAAAGGTAAAAATAATCTTGAATCTTTATCGTTTATTTATAACTTAACCTTGCTAACCCCTAACCCCTAAGACCCTAAGGTTTTTTTGTAGGCTGGACTATAAACTCTTAAATATTAAATGGTCAACAGTTCTGTAGAATCTAGGTATTCAGTTCAGACTTGAATGGGTATGCCCATGGTTGACTGGTAGAGAATGCCACTAGGCTTAAAGTCCGCCTTTTGTACGTTATTTTTGTATTTTGTGAAATACATTTTTATTTAAAAAAAAAATTAAGAAGTATAATTATCCTCTTATTATAAACTTTTTAGTATGCATTTTTACACACTAACACACACACACACACACACACACACACACACACACACACACACACACGCACGCACGCACGCACGCACGCACACACACACACACACATACATACAAACAAACACTCGCTCACACGCAGCAACATATATGTTAAAGTATGCACAGCTATCTGTAAGTTTCAAAGTAACTCTCTGTACAATTTGTACCAATATATACCTAGATTAAGAAACTAGTATAACGAAACTGGGTCCTGTAACACAGGGTTTCCTAGCTCAGGACACAGGGCCGTGATTTATTGTATACTCAAATTTGCACAATAAACTTTTTCATTTTTTTTTTTTTCAAACCTCAAATAAATATTTAAAAAATGACGAATTAACCTAGATTATGATTGGAGTAGACTATGGGACGGGCGGCGCGGCGCACGCCCTCGCGCAGCGGCGCAGCGGATGCACGTGCTCGTGCGCCGATGGACTAGCGTGCTGAAGCGCGACTTGCACTTCCGACTCACATTCATTCCCGCGCCATTCATACAACTGCGTCATTCATTTAATTCAAGTTCATAACGAGCCACCGCAAGTGGGAGGCTCACGACACGACACACCCGCGACTTAAACATTATCACTAACTTTTAGTGTCGATAAAGATAAACGAGGGCCCATTTTCACGATTCATCCGGCGACAGCGAACAGGTCCATAAAATAAATCGGATCGCTCAAGTTTCAGAGGCGCATTTATTGCTTCTCGGTATTTACGCCGTTTTAAATTCTGTAAGGCGCGCAATATTTCACGGCACCTTTAAGCCGGTCTTCTAATTATACGGGCGGGCTCCAGTGACAGCGGACGCCGATCGATCGGCGGCGAGGTGCGGACGGCGCCGGCGCGAGCGCCGAGATGCTATCACGGGTGAACCGTCGCACCGCGCCATACTTTTCTAACTTTTTGGCCTGACGGGTCGCGCGGGGGCGTATTGTGTGCAATTGTAGCACGCGAGGGCACCTCGGGCCGACGACCCGCTGTCCCCCGCGTCATTTAATCCGACAGCGTTATGGCCGGCCCGGCGCCTTTGTTGGCTACCGGCTTAATGAGAGCCGTGGGTGGCTTATGACACGTCAGGATATGATCATAAAGGTGCCAAAAATTCTACCTGCCCCAGGTTGCGCCGACGACATTCCTATCCCGCGCCTTACAAAATTAATGTCTATTGTCCGCGTATGCGCTCCGGCACGACGGCGCGGACCGACGGGGGATATGAACCGATTATGAACAACATCACCGCCGTGCCAAGGAGCGGGAATTAGGTACGGACGAAATCCACACAAACACGCATTCAAATAACTCGCCGGCGTCGGCCTCTGATAGCGTCGCTTTTAATTGAGATGTATGCACTTAAATTCTTTGACCCCAATTAATTTCGTGGAAGTGAGTTCGTTGGGAGTTAATTAAGTGCGCTAATATTTGCTAACACGGGCCGTCGTGAGCACTTTAGTTGTAATTGCAGTTTATTGCACCAAAATAAGCAATAATCCTAAATTTATATGGCTAGTGAAAACTAATAAAACTGCGCCGCCATCCATAGATTAGTATATGTTATTCATCCTCTTTATTAAACATATATTAGTAGGCAAGTACTAAAGGTAAAGATGCATAGTTATATTAATGAAAGCATTAAATGAAAGCAAAAGCTGTTCTGTTTTTATTTAATT
Organism: Cydia strobilella; assembly: GCF_947568885.1. NCBI lineage: Eukaryota > Metazoa > Arthropoda > Insecta > Lepidoptera > Tortricidae > Cydia > Cydia strobilella. Next base: position 10,554,905 of record NC_086052.1, read on the forward strand.
TATTTAATTTTAATTATGATTTTTTACATTGTGATGGACCTATGTTGTCTTTTAAATAAGCGGATTTTATTATTATTATCTTTACAAGTCGGTACTTATTGTAAGAGTATTTACAATAATACAATTTTTGATTCACTTTATGTAGCCAGATTCCAATTGGATAGATAACATAAACTTGCATCATCATACTAGCTGGAATTCTAGGTACCTAATGTGAACGCACTATAGAAATCCAAGCACCGGATCTGGTTTTGATCTATTTACCTAACATGTTTTTTTGCTGGCAAAAAAAAAAACAATTCGACATAGCGGCTGTACTGTAATGCAATTTGAGTGCAATGTATTGCACATGGCGTGACGTCACTGGGCATTTGTTACTCGGGGCAATGAACCGAGGACTGAATTGGACATACTTAAGTGTCCTGCGATGGAGAGCAATACACAGAAAGCATCTCGATCGCGAACTTACACTTTGTTTGACACTTGAACTATCTACTGAATTTAAATTAACTGATGCATCTTTAAACCTTCGTTATGTTAACTAGTATGTAGCTCTTTTGTTTTGTGAAAATTAGAATCCCATTATCCGTGCTTGCGCAACTCACTTCAAAATTTGATTTGCAAACAGTGCACACATTTAAACTTGCTCTATCTTTTATATCCATACCTTTTAATGTCAGTGATTACCTAATGATCTTTAGATGGCCAGTACATATTCTAAAAGTTTTTTAATTGTAATTGGAAGAAGTGCATAAACTTACCTATATATTCCATGAGATATATTGGTGTGCGCAAATTAAATCATAACATACTTTTAACGGTACGGTTAAGGGGATTCAAAAGTTTCAATGATTATAGAACTGACCAGGTTATATAATTGGACAAGAGAATTCAAAGGCTGCGATGAGGACGAGGGATTGAAAGAATTCATAATAAGTTAAAATCGCATCCCTAGAAAAATACACTAAACTAAGAAACAAGTCTCAAGTTAGACTCACTAATGTCTCCTAACGATAACAACGTTTCTCATGGATACTTTTTCTATATGTATTATTGTTTCCGTCCACCTAAAAAGTGTAATAAAAATACAATGTTAAAAATATAAGTCAAAAATTAACTTTATATCTTATATTTTTGAGCACTTGATAATACTAAGCAAAAATAATTGTAAAACTACTGCAAACACACATTCGTTTAAAAAACACCAGAGCACCATTTAAACCAATATTAAATTTATCAAGGAATCACAAAGTCTTGGATAATACGTGACGCCGTTCACGCACAAAACCGATCTACAAGATGGACTACGCCACTAGTAATGTGGCATTCCCGGTTACGGTAGTAATTTGAAGCACCGATAAATGACGATTCCACCTTTTACTACTGAATAATGATCATTGAATAATGCTGATTTGTAATGGTTCTGCGTGGCGTGTAAATGATATTGCGGGACCTTACAATGTCGCGCAATACTCAACGCTCATTCTGATTCCGAGCACGCTGCGATGTAGTATACCTACCACCGAGAGTAAAGACAAACAAACTACAGCGCACTATATTCTGCGTTTAATGCGCGGGGGCATTCCAGAAATCAGGATTACAAGACTACTTCATACCCACTTTTATAGTCTTGCATTCCACTGTTTCATCTTCTGCTGATACTTATCTAAAGAGGTCCTGTCATTTCCATAAGCGACAAAATCTAAAAGATAGGATCGATTGCGGGTAGTTGTTGATGCACTACCTAGATAGCCTAACGAAAAACTAGCTTTGTACGGTCAGCTGCAGAGAAAAGGTGCCATGCTGCATACAAACTTCTATGCAGGGGTGGCACCTTTTCTCTGCAGCTGACTGGTACTGTACCAAGGAGATGGTGTTTTTTTTTTTAATAATGTTTCGCTTCATTTCAATGAAATGAAGATCCTACATTTAAGCTGACAGTATATTAAAGTACCTACTCTAATCGGTTCAAGCAGGCATACCAACGAAAGCAATGACGCAACGCAACGGAGCAATGTTAAACTTCCACTTAAGATCTTATTAGAAATCCAAGCATAAAAACAAATCTGCCTATACTGCAGTTTACGTTGTAGATTACACACCTACGGGTTTTTACAAACGCCAATGGCAATCGAATATCGTATCATCTTTATCAGTCATGCATGTGAAGTGTGATCTAATCGATCGATCTGTCAAGAGCACTGTTAATTTGATAGTAACTAGCAGTGTTGGCCGAAACGTTAATGCAATTAACCATTAACCAGTACAAATTAAACCGTAAACTGTAACCGTCCGTTACGGCTTACGGTTCAATTTGTACTGGTTAATGGTTAATTGCAATTAACGTTCGGCCAACACTGGTAACTAGACACAAGACAGTAACAAGACAGTAAAACTGAACGCGTGACACCGCGTTTCGCGTTGCTCCCGTGTGTACTACTCGTACACGACACGTATAACCATTACGCAAGCCCAGGCCCGTGCTGGCGCCCTTTCAGCCGACACCCACCTCACCACACGTCACGCGTTCACCACGTAGGTACACTAATAATAAACGTAAATAGATAAGATGCATGAACACTACAGCACAACCACCATTCACACACCTCGCACGATGCTGATGTAAAAAAAATGATGTAAGTTTTTTTATTCAAGTATTTTCATATGTTGATTTAGTTTTTTATCTTTAACCTATAGTATAATAATAGTTAAAGTACCTACTAATGCGTGGTTCGTGCTGACATTCGTCAAACTACGTGTTCGCTTTGACACCGCAACGTACACGATAATTATTATGTATGTTTCGTTGTCACGTCCTGTCTCGACCGTCTAGACTTTCCCGACCAAGACGACTTTATCTCCTCGTAGGTAATACAATTTTTGGCACACTTGTAAAAATATTTTGGCAAACATACCTAAGTGAGTTTCAGCCGATGCGGAAAATGAATGAAAGTTGACGGGCACGTGAGTCACGAGTCACGACCCATCGAATTGTCTACAACCAGTTCTACAACACGTATTCAAGGAAAAAGTAATGGAGCGGTTATCGCGACCAGCTATGATTTAGATTAGATTAGATTTTTAGATTTTTATTAGGATAACTACCTCTCACCTATCATATTAAGCTTAAAATGATTAGTGTTAAAATGGAAAGGGGAGGTCGAGTCCGTCTAAGCTACGAGTAACATTGCACCGAATTGAACATATCAAAGTGAGAGAGTGTCATTATAGACGTCATATTTAAATTTGACATTACCTCATGATGACATAATCACGCTTTGTCTGCAAATGCCATACAGTTGGCTTAGTCCGACTCTAATGAGTTTTATTTTTATTTTATTTTTTATATAAATTTAAAAAATAATATAACTAAAATCGCAAGTGAACAGCATCTTAGTTAGACTTGCAGACACTATTAATATTTTTAGGGTTCTGTACCCAAAGGGTAAAAACGGGACCCTATTACTAAGACTCCACTGTCGGTCTGTCTGTCTGTCACCAGGCTGTATTTCATGAACCGTGAACAGTTGAAATTTTCACACATGATGTATTTCTGTTGCCGCTATGACAACAAATACTAAAAATTAAATTTGTACGGAACCCTCGGTGGGCGAGTCCGACTCGCAAATGTCCGGTTTTTTTATTTATTTAATACTACATTTTAAAGCCATGTCGTTAAGATAATATTTCACGTTGTCAGGAATAATTTTAGAGCTTATGTAATAATATTTCAATAAACTCTTTAATGTTGTGTGTAAAACGTAAAGTGTATGATAGATGCGATTTTCGAGCCACAGCGCGGCCTCCTTATTGCCAAGGCTACGAGATCCACAGCTCGGGCCGATACGACACCCGACACCGCCGACATTGCCGCTTAAGCTACCTTTTCTAGCCTCAATTTATGTGCTTACATTTGTAATAAATATTTCATTCGTTTTAATATTGTGGGAAATTTAAAATTAGGTTAGGTCAACGTGTAAAATAGTGGAATGATTATATCCGTTACTTACACTATAACGAAATTAATTTTGTATGAACCAGAAACGTCTGCGAACGATGCTATTGAGATTATAAGCAAATAAAAAGTGGAAAAATTCACCGTCTTGGGTGAGACTTGAACCCACGACCACTGGATCGCTAGCCCAGTGCTCTGCCATCTGACCTTACCCAATACAGCGAATATTTCCACCATATACCTATAAGCCTTAGGGAGGTCCTGGCGGCATCTGCAACTGAATCTGAATTTTTCCACTTTTAACCCTTGAATGCAGTGTAGGATGCAGCCTACACACCAAAAATATATTATTTTATGCATAATGAGATACAATCTATTTGATCCTGTATATTAATTTGATAGTAAAACTAATCCATTTCCTGGTTTTTTATTTAAATTTACGCAGTATTTTAATTTAAAAAAGCTACATTTGTTTTAAGGCGAAATGGGGGAAAATTCGGAAAAGCAAAAAGTTGATGATTTAGTATGTGAATTAAGCGGTTTTTTTTCGGGGTTTGTAGTTATTTTATATTTAAATACTTTATACTTTATTATACGTATATCGCAAATAGAGTATTTTTATGATGGTAGTAAGATTTTTCATATATCTTTTACCAATAATAGTATAATATATTTACATATATACGATTTACCTTATGTAACTTCTATCACTGATTTATTTTATTTTATTTATTAAGAAACAAACAGTCTCGTATATGTAACATTAGGTACAATTGTAGTTACTAATATTGTAGACTTACAGTTTCCTTAATTAAATATATGTAAACCTAAACATTAAAACAGTAAATTTGAAAGTATTTATACGAATTATCAATTTGAATCGTTAATAACATTAACGGTGTGTTAATAAATAGTGCCAAAAAACTTGCAGTTATGTAAAAACAATATTAAAAACAATATGTAGAACAATATGTAAAAATGATATTATGGCTGCTGAATACATTTTAAGGATAATCGTTTAAAGTTACATAGTGTTCCATGGAAAATATCTATATTTTGAAATTTATTTACTTTTGAGATTTAGCAGTGAAAATCTATTTTTTAATTTTTTTACTATTTTTCCGGAATCAGTAACAATTTACTATTTTTCCGGAATAAGTTAAAATATAATAAAGATAATATATAACAATGAAAAAATCATGCATTTAAGAGTTAATTTGCTTCTAAACTTAATAACGAAATTCCTATAAGAAACCAATAAGTTTTCACTTCTTTTGTTTCGGACACGGATATCAAACTAAAGTTCCTATATCTGTAGTGTGGCAGGATAATTCCATTTTTTTTATAAAAATGGTGTACATTTTTACTAGGAAAACCTACGTGGAATATCTTATACAAAGTAGAATTGCAAGAGAAGAATGTAAAAGGATGAGTTTAATTATACGATCATTACAAGTAAACAAAACGACTCAAGTTTCCACGATTATTGTCAATTAACGTTGTCTTTTAGTCTTAAACTAGGCATATTTATTTCATTAACTTATTTTACTGCCCGCTTGCCGAAGTTGATTACTTGTGTCGTCGTCATTACCATGGTGATGTTCTTAGAAAAATTAAGAAGACGTAGGGCCACCCTGAGAAAATTCTCAAGTCATTATTAAATTTTCAGAAACATTAAGTATCTATGTAAGTCCATGGGTTCCAATACCCACGTCAAACTCGATAATACGGGTTCCCGATGATACTACAAGTTATTTAAGTAATATTATCATTTATCATATTTAGGCCCAATGTTGTTTACCTTTTTCATTTGTTATTTTCACTGATAATTGAAATCTGATACAGTGTTGATATGACAGATAAGCTTAAGGATGACTCTTGAAATATGAACACCAGATAAATTACATAAATATCTGTAATAAAAGTTTGTCGGATTTACGGTGTGTACAAATACAAATCTATTCCAAAGCTCAAGAGCTGGATTCAGCGACGCGACGGAGTATATACAGACGAAGCTCTCAGTACATTTTTTGACTTCGATAAACGGATAAAATGACACTTATCTATCTGTATCACTGAAAATTATCTCTTCTCCATAAATATACCCCACCCGCAGCGCTATAAATAAAAAGTTTAAATTGGCTAAAATAAAATTTTATATGTCAAACCTTTTGCGCGGCATTACAGAATTTCGACGCTTTCAACATGCGCGCGCGCAGTACATAGGATCTATAATTTTTCTAGTTAGTTGGCTGGAAAATAAAACATCGCAATTCAGAGTACCTATCTGATACATCCAGATAAGTACCAGAAGTACGGGTTTGTAAGTAAAAAACTATGTCTTCGGGTAGCAAGTACCTTTATAATTAATGCGAATAACTTGTCTGTTTAGAATAATATTTCGCTAACGATTTCTTGAATTTAATTGCAATGTCCGATATTCGTACTGGGTAGGTACTATCGGTATATTCATGCGATAAAATTGGATAAAATGAAGTTTGTTTCGTTTCATAAAGTTGCTTTACTTTATTTTATTAGCATAAAAATTAGCATAAAGTTAGAAAAGGAGATTTTTGATGATTCTGATGTCTCTCTTTAAAATAAGTAAAGCTATTTATCTTAAAGCAAACGCACCTACTGTTTAAAAAAATATAAAAATTAAGATATAATAGGCCGGACTTAAAAAAATAGGTACATTATATTATTTGGAGACAATTATGGTGCCATCATACCTGTCATATTTATGTAAGTTATTAGATTGAATAAAAAAACTAATATTACACAACGTCATAATGTAAGTATGTTAGCTCACTCTACATACCTCCTCAGTTTACTTTAGTCAGCGACGACAAGTCGTCTAGTGTTTAAATGCCTAGTATTACGAGTATTATGCCTAGAGAATATGATCTACGCTCATAACTACAAACTTTGACTGTAAATATTACCGTTTATACATAATTACGAGAGTACGTACCTACCTACATTTTCTGCTAGACGTAAGGGATTATGTACGAGTCTAGGCAGGTAACGTGTCTGCTGATTGTAGTGATATACAGGGTACCCAGGGTGGTGTGCCCAGGGTGTAATGATATACAAATTGAACCACGTATTCCTGGGGTCATAAGGAGTAATAAATGTTATACAAGATAGGTCGAATTATGCTTCTAATTGAAGTAAAACTTCTTTGGGCGCGACTAGAGGGTAACTCAGATTTTTTTGTAGTGACACACGTCCAAGTGCCAACATAGCTATAAACGTCATCGTCAAAGAAGTTTTACTTCAATCGCGCGTAAAGATTACACGCACACTTTTTTTTTCATACATAATAAATACATAACGTTTGCTTCTCTAGTAGGTATGAATGTGCCTTAGGGCGAGCTGGCAACGTTTATTATTGCTATTTCTTTTTATTTTCACTAGGCATTGTCATGAAGACCTTTTTGAGCATAGATTATTCAAAACCGGGTCTAGATCCTTCGATATTTTAACCGCAACAAGTACCACACTGAATATTAAATAAAAAGGTTGGTTAATACAAAAATACGAATACGAATTATGACGTCTCTTCATCTTTCTCGCTTCCCTTTTTTGTAATATGAGTTAAGCATGAGGCTGTCGATGTCTTCTAGGAGAACATTCAAATTGTCACGCAAAAAAAAATTATAAAGTTCCGAATTTTACCTAGCTGGACGAAACTCTACCGGCCCATTAATTGATCGCCAATAATGCCTGCCCACATTTTGACCGAAACTTGGTGCTGATGTGAGAATTCCCAGGCTTTGTGCGGATTTTTTTCCATCTAGTTATGGAAATTATGGGAATCAAAGATTCCCGTCCTTGTAAACCGAGCTTAATCAATCCAATCACTTAATGGTACTTAGCATAGGTTGGACAAATCACCGCAAAACCATCAAAAATCATTTGTATCTCAAAATAGGACAAGATTTATTAAACTCGTATTATGTACAGTATTTATTGAATAAAATTTCCAGATTATAGTCAAAACTGCAGTTCAAAATTGTTCATTTTTATATCCTGTTCCATACCATATTTATTTTTGCGATAATTTGTCCGAACTCTGGTACTTAGTTTACCTACTAACTCAACAAATTGTTAAAGTTTAAAAGAGTTTCGCCATCATAGACACTCCCTAGATTAGATACGATAAATGACTGGCCACTTAGAAATTTCCTACTTCAATTCAACCTTCAAAATGACTTTCAACGTCATTGGTGTTATTGTTGTTAATTTTAGCATTGGACCTGAATATCCTGAAATTTATTATTATTCACAACGACGGGACTTAATCGCGTAAAATAAGTTTTAAATTCACCTCCGACGTTTCGACGTTTGAATTTCAAACTTATTTTACGCGATTAAGTCCCGTCGTTGTGAATAATAATGAGTAAAAATCGTGAAAGTTAAAATCAGTATCCTGAAATTTAGTTTTAAACGATTAATAAAAGTTCTCAACGAGTGGCGATAAATTAAAACACGACCGAAGGGAGTCTGTCAAATCGACACGAGTTGCGAATAACCTATTATATTTATATTTTACAGTACATATGGCCCTTTAAATTTTCGATATACAGTCATCATTCGCTTGCCCTTGGCCCATTCACTTGGGGTCGGCGCAGCATGTCTTTTTCTTCCATACCTCTCTGTCACCCGTATTCTCATCATTCACTTGCGTTAGTTCTTTTCGATATACAGTACCGGCCAATAATATATCACCTTTGAGTGTTTTTGTATGCGCTTGTATAGAGTAAACAATATAGGTTAGTTTGTAGATTGCATATTTTACTAGTCATTTTATACAAGTATACTAGTTCGGTAAAGTAGCACCATATGTACTGTAAAATATTATACCTTTTACATGCGCTAGCAAATGATATATGTATGTTTGAAGTCGTCGCCAAGCCAAATCTTATAAGCGTGAACACACTTTCGAAACTAATGCCGAGCGTGGTGCGCTTCGATAAAAAAGAAAGAAAGCTGTCATTAGCAATTGGGGGGTATTATTCACCGGTAATTTATAGAGTATCAGTTGCTAGTGCATATAAAGGGGATACTATTTCATATTACTTTGAAGTTGTTTTTTTTTTAGTTTTTGTTTTAAGTGACAGAGTCCCATTAGTTTATAAGAATTCATCGTGCCGCCAGCATTAAGTGACAAGGGCCTTATCCGTCAACCGAATCCCTACTCGGAGCTTTGGCTCTGGCCTTACTCAGTATCAAAAACACACCTCTACCTACCGGAGTAAGTAGTGTAAGTACGAATCGAAATAGTTGTCATGTCACGCTAATTGGATTACCACTAAAATCAATCATTCATAATTGTACGTATAGTACCTAGAGATAAGATTGCAAAATCGTACGACACTGTTAGCCACCTAGTGTTATGAAATACCGACTCTATCATAAGTTACAACGTGCAATAAAAAAAACGTACAATTTGATAATAATTCATATCATCTCGGACATCGTCATAATTAAATACGTGATTATACTTGGAGAACCTTACCAAAAGACTACTATTTGTCAAAGAACGACGGGTATTTAAGTGTGACTTATTCTTGTCCGATTTTTATTTAGGTACTGTAAAACGGCGTGGATTTCAAATGCAGGGGCGACTTTAAAATTTTAGTTTTTATGCCATAATGTATTTTTATGGGAGATTTTTTACAGTAGGTGAACATCAATATAAAGTAATTTAACTAGTTACGCGAACAGTTCCAGTAAATAATGAATAATGGTAATTTTATAGCCGTTTTAAAAAATCATTGCAAGCTCAATATTCGCAAGTACATGTAATAGCAGAAAATGCTTGGGAAGAACGGGACCCTATTACTAAGACTCCACTGTCCGTCTGTCTGTCTGTCTGTCTGTCCGGCTGTCTGTCACCAGGCCGTGATAGCCAGTTGAAATTTTCACAGATGATGTATTTCCGTTGCCGCTATAACATCAAATACTAAAAAGTACGGAACGGAACCCTCAGTGGGCAATTCCGACTCGCACTTGTCCAGTTTTTGTAGTTGCAAAGTTGATTCTGCCTTGATTCCAATACAAAAGACTCAATTGGACGTCATATGTTTTGTAGAGCGAAATATATCGTTTTTGCTTCTATTATATTGAATGCATGAATGCACGTGCATTACAGTTATACTTTAACAATGAGTTATTAAATATAATATTTTCATTTACAGTGAAACTTGGTTAAGTGGGACCTGGATAAGTGGGAAACTTCTATAGCTGGGATGCATGGTGTGGTCCCGACACTAGCACTGATTTACCTCTGTTAGTGAGACAAAACAAAGCTACCATAAATAAGGACATAAAAAATGCAAATGTCACATCTGAGACAACCCGGGACAGAGCGTCCTGGCGAAGAAGGACTAGGAGAGCCGACCCCAAATGATGTGATAAGGCTAGGCGGAGAGAGAAAGAGAGGGAGAGAGAGAGAGAGACAAAACAAACTTCTATAACTGGGATTAGCACTTTCGATTTTATAGTCATATTTACCTCTATAATTGAGACAGAGAGTGCCCTAAATAAACCTTCAAGAGCGGATATCTCAAAAACTATACAAGATATCGAAAAACTTGACTAAATAAAACTTGTAACAAATTAAATCTCTTTTCATTATGTACAAGTGGCCAAGTCGCTCAGACGCATAGTTTCCGAGATATAATCGAAAAACCGAAAAATGGAACCTTCAAACCCCGCTCTCCCCCCCCCCCCCCCCCCCCCCCAGCACCAGGGTTACGGCCGGGGACTTTTGATATGTTCATCTCCTAACTAGTCCAAACAAAGCTACGAAGTAAATAATTGTGTTCCTAGCATTTCCCTCTATACCTTCTTATTGCTTGGCCTAATAGGACTAACCTCTTTATCTGAGATAACGTCCATCTATGACCTCTCTAACTAAATCAATCAATTCACTGACCTATTCTGTCTGATCAATTTTCGTTTTTTTTTTTACTAATTCTTAAATAGTCTGCCCTCAGATTCCGCATTTGGTAAATTGTGTCTAAACGTCTTAAAGTTCTATTTAGTAGTTAAAACTTTCGAAACGTAAGCTAAAATGTTGATATGTACTTAAGACGAAAAACAAAAAAAATATTACCATTTATTAAAGTGGTAAAATGCAATGAAGTCTGTATCAAATTTAATGTGACAAAATTTATCCTTCGAATCATTCTAAATAAATATAATGTCTAAAAAAATCAAACATACTTAAAAAAATCTCTTAATGTTTTGAAGGATATATTATGCATTATTTTACTTTTTTTATTGTTAAAGATTACAACTCATACATAATGTTTACAAAATACCTTATTGACCGCCTCTATAACTGAAATAACCTCTAGTCTCACCTCTATTAATGGAACCCTCTGTAAATGAGACAGAAATGTATTTATACCAGGCTAACCGAGACCCTGGGTAAGTGGAATACCTACCTCTTTAAGTGAGACATATTTGCTGGCCCTTATGTTGTTATATTGAGCAGGTATTACACTGCGTGAAGCCAATTGGAGATTTTCCAATGGTACCTGGACACCATTCGATCTGTCTTCATTCGATCTTGCATCCACCCCACGAGATGCGAGATGATTGTTTGCCTGATTACGTTCGTCAGATGTCTTTGGCCGATAACAGTTGGGTTATTGTATCACTGTTCAAAATAGATCTGCGTGAACTTCCTCGGGCGCCGATACTGCTTCGTAAACCTTCTCACGTGGTATTGTTTTTATTATCCCTCCGAACCACCGGTATCGGCTTACTTACTGATAACGATACGTTAGATACGTGTGTATTATTGATAAATAAGGACTTGTACTCGCTAAGCTAATAGTCGTCATCGACAGCAGCCACGCTCTACGGCGCAAGAACATCGCTATGTCTATTGCGATACATGTCCTCCAATGCTTAATGCTTCATTGCGTTTTAATTAATCGGCTTACCAGGTCACAGGGACACGATTAACATGTAAAGTGATGCATCAGAAGTTTTGTTATGTGTTGGTTTGTTTGTTTCAAGAGGTTAGGCTAGGAGTAACTCACCGGCTGGTCTCGTGGTGCGGCGGGCGGGCTCGTCCTCGCGCAGGCCGGGCGCGTGTCGGCGCGCGGCGGCCGGCGGAGCCAGCGCCGCCAGCGCCAGCACCAGCACGGCGGGCAGCATCACGCCGCACTGCTCGCACTAGAATCTCGTATCGGCCTCTTCGCTCCCGGCGAACGACCGAGCTCACTATTTTCGCCGCGCGCGGAGTCGATGCAGCGAGCGTTCGGATCGAGCGGAGGTTCGCGACTAGCGGGCGTCGTCGTGGCGCGACGGCTGAGCGGGACTGAGACGAGCGCGCGATTTCCCGGCTGACGCGGCGAGGGGGCCGGCAGGCGGCAGTGGTCGCGGAAAACGCGCGGCCCACCGCGGCCCGGGCGGCGGGCGGGGAAAATGCAACCGCCATCCGCCCCCCGCCCGCGCCCACTCCCGCATTCTGCGTTTGCGCCGCTACTGCACCGCGCTTATCCTCTACAATTAACACTTAACTCATTCATGTCTTATTAAACATACCTACCATATCTAACTATTTCGTAAATCGCCATGAATCATAGTTAAGTTATGGGATGGGGTTTAATATATGATCAAGTATATTTAATTTTAAACAAAGTGCTTTAAAATCCTTACACCTTAAATAAAGGTAAGCATTTATTAATAATCCCAGTATTCGTGTTATTTTTGTCACAGTAGGTGTATCTAATCTTGTATAGCTCCATAAATTAATCATGTTTACCTCTTTATTAAGTTTAGCTAATTAAGACTAAAACTGCGGATAGTTAATTATGGGTATTTTGATATTATACGCATTTGTCTCATTTCGCATACGTCAGTCTGCATGTTTTGCACACCTCTTATTTATTGTATGTACCTCAGAAAAATCATTAAGTAAACTTACATGATATATTGATGGACCCTGAAGTGCATGTGTGAATTTGTCAATGAAAGAAAACCAAAGATGAAAAATACGTGTAGATTATCAGTTTTAGTTTCAGACCAGTCAATTTAATTTTAATATTATACTTATGTTTGTTGTTAATCTTTAGATATAGTCTAGTAATAGTTTTTTAACTTTAAAATACCTACTCTACGCCATACATTTTTCTATGCAATAAATAAATGAGCGTTCTGATTATTCTATTTCTTATGGGCAGTACGTACTTCATAGTTAAAAAAAACAACTATAGCTAAAATTTAACAACAACAATGAAAATCAATCGAAAAGACGAAATCAGTAATAAACCCTATCTTACTGCAGATTTTCTCACTAGACCCCGAACCCCTCAAAATTGATTCAAGTTCAAAGAAGCGGGTGGCTAGCCAAGATGCCAATCGTTCGCTTCGATAACGAAACGCTTTTTGTCTCTCTACCACTCCATCTACCACATTTGTGCGATAAAGAGACAGAAGAGCGTTTCGTGATCGTAGCGCAAACTATTAGCATCTTGGCTAGGCACCCTGACTTTCAGGGTATCCCCGTATGAAAGTTTATTATTGATCGTCGTCATCGTTAGGCCCAACAATCCATATGGCATCGATCAACAATTGGTGTAGGTAATTTTAAAGGTTTTGGATTGAACTGCCACTAGGTATAAAGACGAGTAAAACGTAGTTTTAGACGAACATTAGCGACCAGTCAAAGTCTAGTCTAGTGTCTACATTAGGTAGAGTATCCACCCAGGAATATCATTGCGCGGTCTTACCTTCATGTTAAACTTTTCCAATATAGAGAGAATATAATTTCGCTAATTTACTTTAATTTAATACACTCGGAATCGTATTCAATTTGTTATCCTATATAACATTTTAATATTCCGAGATCTTTCAATGAAAAATATTTCGACGCTTTTGACAATGTCATTAAACGTCGAATAAGATTTGAAGTATGGACGGTATAGAAAGGACGACAACTCTTATGGCAGAACTGTTGCAAAAGTGACCTCTTGGTGACCAGCTTTCAGCTGTAAATAATAGTTCCTAATCTCGCCGGTGGCGCTAGGAAGGCTCTGGGATCAAAGAGTATTGTAATATTTATAGGAGACTCTATGACATGAACCATAGAGGATAGAGGTATAATCGTGTAGAGATGAAATGGGGGAGGGGCAACAAATAACCCGACCAATATACGTAGGTTGTTTTTGGTATACAAAAAATACAAAAAAATACAAAAATTTTATTTCGTTACCAGGCATAGATGAAATATAGGATAAAACAATTGGTTTCACTTACAAATATGACAATTTGGTTAGCAGTAGCCCTCACACTAGGTCAAGCCTGTGTCGTGAGGACTAGGAAATTCAGTAGATTTATCAATAAGATGATGCGAAAAAATACAGATAAAACACGAGTTGCAAATATAAATATATGTTGTCAGGAATGTTAATACGTGTTTTTAAATTTGTCACATTGCGTATGTTCCTCACGGTCGCACGGGCGCACATCTATATGTATAAAATACTAGGTGTATGGTCTAGGTACTTTGGTGTATGGTGGCGCCGCCTATTTACTGTTTTTTGATGGACACTTTTCATATAGAGAGAGGAACGTGGTATCAACGTCCAAGTGCTTCATTCTTAACCCCATCTCTGCAGCTAATGCAAATAAAGTGCGGAGGGAAGAATGGCATATCACTGGTGCGAACGTTTCATCGTAGTCTCTACTCCCTCGACTTGATGAAAACCTTTTACGACGAGTCTCGCTTTACTTCGTTATATTACCGAACGCGTCTTTTTAATCCTGTAAACCCATTTACATGGTATGACCTTTTGATTTTAATAATAGATATTTTGTACGACAGACGAGTGTAAGGCCTAATGTTTCTTGGAGAAATTAACTGTATCGAATAGTAGAATAAAATAGAACCGCTGTCAAACTTCGGTTTTGTAGGTAGTTTGCTTTCTGTACGGTAGTACTAAATATTACTTAGTCTGTGGCAAAGAAGAGTGCGGGTCCCGCAGCTTGAACATGAGCCAGCGTCAGATTCCCGCGCAAGAAGAAGTACCTAACTGGATCAAAGCAAAGGCGCGGGATAATAATTTACGCACACTGTTTGTGTAAGTAGACTGTGCAACCTTGCTGTTAACTCGAACTTACATCCCGATATCAAAATAATGTAATTTTATTATCATTGGAACGCGCGCATGATAACAAAATAACATTATTTTGATATTGGAATAATCAGTCCTCCGACTGGCCATAACCGCGAATACCGAAGTTCGCAAATTGCGGGCATCTTTCTCTGTCACTAATTACGCCTTAATTGGAGTCAAAGAGAAAGATGCACGAAATTTGCGAACTTCGGTGTTCGCGGTAGGCTTATTGGTTCTAACGGACCCTTAGTACGTCACTGGTAATTGCGAGCTACGAAACAAGCTACGAATGCTACGCGCTACGCTAACATTCACTGGTTTACATTTTCGTTCCCAAATAGTATTTTATACAATCGTGATATAATGGATAGCTTTTCAGTCGAGTACCGCCTTATTGGGTACGAGATTGAAAGGCTTGATTATATCACTATTGTATACAATACTTTTTCTACGAGTCAACAAAAATAATATCATATAGGTAAACAAACCAAAAGTATACAGCTAAGATACGGAGCAGCCGTGATACCTTCATACTCATACGCGCCCCGACCGCCGGGGCCAGGCGGGTTGGTCAACGACACCTTCTCGTAACTCATGAGGCCCTGGTAGTTGCTCCTTACTAAATTCAATTTTTAAACAGTTTTTCTCTCGATTTTGGCCACTGTAGCCTATGGAGACTATATATATTGACGTGCACTGCGTTTGTTCGTCTACTTGTGCGAGGTGGCTTGAGGAGGGAGATGGACTGTGCAGAAGACTATTGTGTCGCTCGGTGCAGCCGTGCTCGCGGCATGGACCCATGCGGCACTCACTCTCAACATGACCTTGCCTCAGACAATTTATACACAATTTATATTTTGTCACATCCATCATTCGCTCGTCAACCCCCTTCGCCTTAAAAGTAGGGCAATCATAAATCCTATGACGCTCATTACAAATAACACATGCATGTTTTGCCTTTTTGTTATAATTATTGGTAGAGGTTGCAAAAGACTTGACGTAATTATTTTGAACTGGTCTTTGACCGTTATTATTATTCAGTGTAGAACGAGAAGGGACGCTAGGCGGCCTTGACACAACAACGAAATCTGATTTATTGTTACCACAGAACTATATCAAGATAGAAGGAAAGAGTGTATGTACCTCGCGTGGCAAAACGACGACCCGGTGGCTCCATTGCTCGCCGCGAACTTCAGTCTGCTCCCGATCGATGTAGGCTTGCGACGTCAGGTTTTAAAAACAAAATGGTTTGTTGCGCAATAATTAACTGTTCAAACACTACCAATAAAGTTGGAGCTGTTAATGGAGGTATTTCCTTTCATAGGTAAGTACAATTTGTCCTTAAATATCTGTTATTAATTAAAAAACTATTTATTTCATTATTTACATCAAAACAGTAGCGGGCGATTGTGTGTCAACGCTAGCTTTCCATTGCGGCTTTAATTTGACGAGCCAGACTGGGCGTGCGTTCAAAACCAGCGATGTAAAAATAAGCTATTCAAACTGTCGAGTCACGCTCAAGGCCGATTTCTCATTTTTTCTGTCAAAAGTAAGAATAGTGCTGTACACTACAATTTTCTTACTCGATTATTAAAATCGATTTTGAAAACAGACGAAATGATAATTACGTTCTTATATTATTATGCAGCTATATAATGTACGTAGTGCAAAGCAAATATTATTAACAAACAGGTTATGGTTACTTCTATATTGCAATAGTGTTTTAGTTTTCCGAATGATCCTAATATTAAAAATAAATGGATTGAAGCAAGTGGTCGTAAAAAATGGTTTCCTACGCAAAATGTTACACGCTCGGTCTCTCTACAAATTGCTGAACTCTATCCTTCTATCTTGATATAGTTCTGTGATTTTTATTTTAAAATCTAATTCGGGCAACAAGGCCAATATTACATATAAATTTCATAAGCTTAAAAACTAAACACTATTTTGGCAATAGAACGGCGTGGCTCCGTTGAATCGTCATCGTCAACGTGAATTATCATTTCCTCTGTCGAAAATATTTATCATTTCCTCTGTCGGTTCTTATCGATATTTTAGAATCGATGCCGTGTTCTAATCGATCTGTGAATCGATGTACGTGACGTCACGTCTCGTGGTGTCAAAGTACCTACGCAAAATGTTACACGCTCGGTCTTCCTACAAATTGCCGAGCTCTTTTCTTCTATCTTGATATAGTTCTATGATTGTTACGATTTAACGATTCGAGTACATCAGCACGATCAATCATGAACTTGTAAAATTGTTCTAAAGTGGGTACATCACTTTCCAAATTATTGCGGTATTCTTCCCATTTTAGCAACGTATTGCTATCTAACTTAGAGGATAACATGAATATTATCAAAACGTCCCACTTGTCTGTGGGCTGGCCTAGGATGGTTAAGGCGCGCAAGTTTTTGGTCACGTGATCAACCAAAAATCGCAAAGATCGCTCTGATTCACGTGGAAGTTGTTTAATATTGAACAATGAATTTAAGTGATGATTAATTAATATTCTTTTCCCCTCACTAGCTCGGAAAGCCGTCTTTTATCCTTTAAAACAAGCGGGGAAAAACGCATTTTATCCACTAGTGGGGAAAGTAATTTGACCTTGGATGGAGCGTGTTTAAGTAGCTTGACAGATAACAAAACGTAAAACGTTCATAATAATGGTTCGTTCGATATTAATTATCATTAAATAAATGGTTTGAGAATCTAATACAAAATACCAGATTTAGCTTTATTTAATGATTTTGTCATAAACCTTAAAATTTCATAATAAACGTTTGTTTTTTAATAATTATGTTAAATATAATTCTGAACGCACAATTTTCGATGCAATTTCAAAACGCATAATTGACATTTCATACGTCAGAAATGTCAACATTGTCAACAAAAATTTTACTTAAAAACTTCTCACGTAAAAGTACAGAATTTCCAGTTTTTTGTTATAATATCGTAAAAAAATTAGTGATTCCAGTTGTTAAAGATGATCTAACGCCTATGGATGTGGCACTTTCCTCGCTATAGTGAGGGGAAAAGTTTTGTGTTACACACGGGTGCAAATGTATTTTACTTCTCGTGTGTTAAAACATTCGCTACGCTCAGGATTCTATTTTAGAACCACTCGCTTCGCTCGTGGTTCAACTATAGAATCCTTTCGCTTGCTCGTGTTTCAATTCCACACTCGCGGGTAAAATACAACTTTGCACCCTTGTATAACAAATAACTATTTGTTATCATATCGATTGCAAATCATTTTCCACGCTTCAGCATAATTATTAGTTGACACTTCCAAATTTGAAATGATCCTAGCCGCATCACCCTGTAGATATGGCACGAGATAATGGAATTTATGTATGTCTGAAATACGCTCATTTTTGTGTATTAAATTTTCAAAAGTATCGCGGAATTCTAACCAACGAAAATATGCGCCATCGAATTTGGCAATCTGTATTGGAGGTAATTTCAGACCTATTTCGTGAGGGTGATTGGGGTCATCTCAACATGACGTATTATGCGCGGAACTGCGCCTCTTTTCGCATTCAAATTTTTTAGAAAATCTTTCGACAAAAATTTTTGCCGTCGCAATATTAACTATTATTTCGTGCTCCATGTTGTCACGTTCTTCAATTTCAGCCGAAATATTTTCAAAATCTAAAACCTCTATTTCACTTGGCAATTCCAACCTTGACGGACAAAGCCTCAAACTTTGCGAGTTTCAAATTTAACTCGGTTAATTGAATATTATCCAACTCCGTCTTTGGTGCAATAGTTTCTAAATATTTTCCAAATTTAGTAATTTGTCCTTTGGCCGAAGCCCTTTTTCTAGATAATTGAAGCAACATTAACTTATCTGCCTTTTCAGTTTCGTTCATTTTGCTAATTAATTATAGTAATGCAATAAAATATATAAAATGGCTCACGTTCCTCGTTTTGGTGGTACTTGCCGACAGGGAAACCGCCTGCGCACGCTCAGCAGACTCCTCCCGGCCGGTGCCGAGCCACGGAGTTTATTTTCAAACGATGCCAGCGGCGCACGGCGATTTTAAATAGTATTGTCCTGGAATAGTCAGCAAATAATGCTAAATATCTTGTAAGCAAAGATAAGGAAATCGGAACCTAAATTAAAAAAAAAAAAAAAAAAAAAAAATTAAATTGAACAATACGTAAAATATTTTAACTTTCATTTACACAAATATAAATGTTCAAAACTTGGAGATTTAATGATAGTAATTAAAATTTTACTGTCAACTTTGTAATATTGAATGACTTTGATGTCAAATTTAAGTGAAATAATATAAGATTGCAAAGTTAAATGCAAAGTTCTTTACAGTACATATGGTGCTACTTTCTCGCATTAGTGCGTCAAATAGCACTTTTCGTGCATATGTCGAAAGTTTAAAGAGCCATATGTACTGTAAAACGTTGTACGATACACGTGCAAATAGGTAATTCGCAACTCGTGTCGATTTAAAACACTCCCTGCGGTCGTGTTTTAATTTATCGCCACTCGTTTCGAATTTCCTCTTTTCCGCACTTGTATCGTAAATAACTATTGTTCACTTTTTTCTATGTTGTAGGTAGGTAAAGAATCTGATGCAATTCACCTTTTGCACTAATTTAAGGTTTTTGGACGTATGTATAGCCTTGAAATCACTTGATTTACACAAATGAAGATATATTTTAAATAGTTATATTGCCTGTTGTTAGGATTATTGGAATTTATATCAAGGATAGACACTTATCTTTTGGTGGCGGGCGGCGTACGAACGTAACTGCTCGATGTGAACTTTAGCCGTTTCACTGGTCGAACCCTGGTTTGGAGATCCTCGTTTCTTGAAGCCTGGTGATTTTAGACATCCCCTGGTAGCTCCAGAATACAACAGCAATCCTCTAGACTTGAACTGCGATGTTGAAGATCCGTTACTCGTCGCACCGGCCGATATCGTATTTAATTATTGTACATTTTCTGGATTATTTCGCGGATTCTTCTTTATTTCCCCTCATGGGCCACCATGTCATATCTTTAGAGGATATGATGGTGTAAATCAAATGCCCAAATACATGCAAAATTACTTTAATAAGGATGTTGATTGTACAGAGATCGAATTGGAAGTGAACGATGACATTTAAAAATGTTCCAAGCACTGTCAGCGCCTACTGTTATAGATAACGCAAAGGTTACCACATGCACTTGTAAGTCCTTTCAACATAGGCTCCAAAGCCTGTACAATTACTTACTAGCATTACGAGCACACGAGACACTAATGGTACAGTTTGACAAGCCTTGGTTTTCAAGAGGTATTTTATATTGTCATTTGCTGTCACAATGTTTCGACACAGTTCGGTAACCGTTACGACACATTGTGTACAGATTTGGTCACAAACTGAACGCAAAGTGCACACAATGTTTCGACACCTTGTTACCGGAAAGTGTAGACACGGCGACCACACTTAGTTACTGAAACAATTCTGGTCACATTGTGTGCACACTGTTACCACACTAAGTAACCAAAACTGAACACAGTTTCAAAGTGTAGTAACTGTTACGACACTGTTTCCACACATCTGACATTTAGTTACTACTTTGATGATTCTGCGACCGGAATGGTTATATGGGACCTTAAGTTTCAAATTCCTAGCTTCATATAAAACCCATACAAACTAATAAGAAGCAATTTGAGAAATTCAACCCCTAAGGGAGTTAAAAAGGGGATAAAAGTTTGTATGGGTTTCATATTAAGCTAGGAATTTGAAACTTCGTAAAAAGGTATTTTATTAAAATACACGAAAACTAATTCTAGCGTTTTTGAAAATTAATCCCTAAAGAGGGTTAAAAGGGCCATGAAAGTGTATGGGGTGAAAGTTTTATTTTAAGCTAGGAACTTGAAACTTCGGGTAAAGGTAAAAAAAAAAATTAAGCGTTTTTGAAAATTATTTCCCTAAGAGCGTGAAAAAGGGGTTGAAACTTTGTAACAGAAACGATTTGAGTAGAAACAAGGATTTGAAATTCGTAAAAAGTCAAAGGCAAAAAAAATATTATTATAAGAAAGTAAGGTACTTAGTTAAGAATTAGCTTTAAGCACAGAATAACTAATAGTACTACCGTACAGAAAATTCACTCCTTCACAAAAGCCAGATTTAGGTATAAAATTATACCTACACTCGCCGCCTGCAAGCAAAATTGAAACTTATAACCGCGCACGAACCGTGAATCTTCTTTGCGCGCCGCAGTTTTATGACCGAGCTGCGAGTGTCGGCACGGGGTTGTCACTTGACAAGTTTTTGTACCTATACCTACTGATTTATTATTTTTAAGATAAATATGTAGGAATTACAAACGTTGATTATGTAAAAATAAATTTTTTTGCCGGAAATAGTATGTCTGATTCTCACGGAAGTAGGTATGCCACAGAAGTATGTATGTATGTATGTATGTAAACACTTTATTGTACATAAGACAGATTACAAACACAATAAAAGAACAAAATTAGATACAAAGGCGGACTTATACCTATAAGGGATCCCTAAAAGTACTTATTCCTTTGAAAATATGTCGGTCAATATAGTCAGGAATTAAAAAAAAATGTTTTTTCTGCTTCCTCGTTCTTCCGTTTATTCAGACATCCGTAAACAGAACATTATCTTTTATACAGATTAGATCGCGATTTAGGTTTCGAAGCCATTGCGGATTTACAATTTTGCGCGAGCGCCACGTGACACGACTATCGTGCGAGCCGAGCGGCAGCCCACTGCCATACACCGTCCCAGGCGGTGCGCCGGCCAAATATACCTAAACTGCGCAGTGACACCCCCCTGCTTTAAGTTTTTGGTTGGGGACTGAAAATCAGCGTTCTCGCCGAGTCTCATCCGCTTTACTGCACAAATATTTGTTATTCTATCTGATTTTTTTTTATTGTACTTGCAACTCATTGTTTTTTTGTTGTGTTGGTAAATAAATATCTATTTATTTATTTATTTATTTATTTATTTAATAGTTATTTGTGCAACAAGAAAGTTGGTTTTTCTTGCGAGTGTTTATTTTGAGTCCCGAGAAAGCGAAAGATTCTAAGTTAGAATCTTGAGCGTAGCGAGCGTTAAGTTAGCTCATTTTACTTAAGAGGTCATCCATTACTTACATCACACGTTTAGGGGGAGAAAAAAAAAATGTGAAAAGTCAAGAAAATGTGACATGTTGTGACAAGGGGGAGGGGGGAGTCACATGCTTTGTGACGTCACTTTAACTTATTTAAAAAAAAAATTCGCTGCACAGTTAAATAGAGTTAGACCCAGATGACTGCAATGATTTTGATAGCACACACAGGGTAAGTGTTATTTTAAACGTCAAACTTCTGTGAAATTATGATAAATAACATATGCACTGCTGCGTACTTGCGTATGCTATCAAAATCGTTGCAGACTTATCTTGGTCTAACTTCTAACAAGTTTTTGGAACGGTAATCGTTGTTATTCGTTGAATTTTTTTATCAAAAATATTTTGATGAATATTAATGATGCGGAGTCTGCGTGGCAGTAACAATAGTATCCTGAAAACGTTGGCAGGTAAGATGAATGCACCATTACTCAAACACTGGAATAGTCAACATGTGGCAGCAACAGATGTCGAGAAATGGTGCATCTAGATTGCCTAGATTTTATTTATTATTGTATTTTATTCTATAGTTTATTGTACTTCTGTGTGTATATGTGTGTTCTATCTATCTTTGTGTCACGTGTGTATTGAATTATTTTGTAAATTGGAATTGTGTCACTAACCTTAATTAATTTTAAGATTTGTTGTACCTACTAACACTAAGTATCCGGATCTATAACATGTAGACATGAAACGTTTTTTTGTTCTTATTTACTGACATGATTTATCAAAACCAACTATAATAAGTATTAACTTTTAAGCGAGTTGTAAACTTATTATTAACTAGCTTTTGCCCGCGACTTCGTCTGCGTGGACTTAGTAACAGCAGCTAAAGTAAGTATAGCGCCTGGAAAATTTCTCATAGCAATCATTCAATTTAAGCATATTATGCACACAAATTAGCAGGCACTTCATTAATTATCTCAATTCCACCCCGCTTTCTACTTTCTTAAGGGACGATTATCGGGATAAAAACTATCCTATGTCCTTCTCGGGGACTCAACCTATCTCTATGCCAAATTTCATCTAAATCGATTCAGCGGTTTAAGCGTGAAGAGGAAACACACAGACAGAAAGACAGACAGACAGACAGACTTTCGCATTTATAATATTAGTATGGATAGTATGGATGATACGTTTTACAATACCTCCCATACAACTGATGTAAGGAGTGTACACTTTATTTCTCTGTCTTAGCTCTGATATATAGAATCCTTGTAAATCGCTTCGTGTTTTCACTTGATACACTTTTTAAAATTGCATATTTAGCGACAACAGCAATACTTACTGTATGCCTTCTCGCCAACTAATCCCAAGTTTTATATCGCCGACTTTATAACTGATACTAAAATGACAGTTTATCTGCCCCTATCTGTGCGGCCGATCTCTCATTTGAGTACAAATTTATTAGTAATCGAACTATCAATTTAGTATCTGGGACACAAACAACAGAGCTTTGGCAACGCTTATTAAATCGTACATAGGTAATAACATGGTAATAATTTATTACTTATCAAGTAAAGAAGCTCAAAGGGTAGCTACACGCTCGTCGTCATCGTCGATGTATAGAGCGCATAGTAGTTATCTGTCAAAGACGTTGTGCAAATCCCACTATAGCTATATTTTAATTCTACTATTTATTGGATACTACTTCGTTTACGGTCTACAATCGAGCGACGCTTTTTACACACTTTTATTTAGCTTCACTGCATATATAGTGCTTCAAATCTTGTAACTAAAATTTGAACCACTTCCCGGTATCTGATTCAGTTGAAATTTGGAGTACTGTCGTAATTCCGGTGACAATGCAATAATATGCTAACATGGAGGTGTTCTGATGATGCAGCCGGTAGGTAGCCAAAGGAACTCCTCGATGGAAAAACACAAACACATCAAGTTTAGGCTCATTATAAAGGTCTCAAGAAGTACTCGATAGACATGCAAACGAGAAGAAGTACAGTCAGCAATAAAAGTGTGTCACAATAATCTTTTCACCTCAGCAGCTCGAACAAGCCTACTTTCGTCACTCCCTGTGAGGAAAGTGCGACTTTCCTCACTCTAGGGAGTGAAACAATGTAGCTTTTTAATTTAGTGAAGGCCATGAACTTTATACTTTTATTACATTTTTTTTATGGTACGGTACGGGTACGGTACGGTACGGGACGGTACGGTCCGGTACGGTCCGGTCCGGTCCGGTCTCGTATCGTATCGTATCTTATCGTATCGTACATATTATAATACTTTTTTTTTCTGTTTATTCTGTGTAATTCGAAATACATTTTAACCTTTAATATGTTCTCACTACTGAGGTGAAAAATTATGTGTGCAAAACGAGAGCAAAGTTATTTTACATCTCGTGTTTTTGAGTCCCGAGAAAGCGAAAGATTCTATAATTGAATCACGAGCGAAGCGAGTGATTCTAAGGTAGAATCTTGAGCGTAGCGAGGGACTCAAAATAAACACTCGCAAGAAAAACCAACTTTCCTCTCTTGTTGCACAAATAACTATTTTTTTACATTTGTATTCTGTTTAAGTGCATGCATATACATACATGCATACTCTTCGGTGCATGCTTGACTTTGTCGGAAACTTTTTAGCAAAAAAAAACCGTTTCTATACAGTATGTAGCCAAATACTCATTGTTCTTGAAAAAAATAGTCAATAGAATTTCTGAATTCCGTATTTGCGCCTACACATATTAACTAATTATAAAATGATTCTCACAGGCAAAATGTAAAGGTTGGCAAGTAATTAGGCCAACAGTTTTCATTTACTTATTTAGTTTCTTTTGGTTTTGAGAGAAGTAATTTCAAGAAGAAAACTAAATGCTGGATAGTAATTCGATAGCAATAGCAGTTTGAATGGTTAGTTATCATCAAATGAGTGTTTCAAAGCAAAAATCATATATTGGTGAGGATATTTTATTCCATAATACAGCATAAGACAAACCGGAATGTCACATTTCGCATTTTCAATATTTTTTGATTCTCATATCATATCATAAAAATAAAAAAAGACTATTCACCACAGGAGCCACAGTGTATCCTTGGATATTAGGTTTTAACAATTTCTTCTAAATTATTATAAAAATGCTAAGTTATAATTAATTGTGTAAGAGCTGAAGATTCTGAGCACTGTTTCCCTGTAGGTAGGAAGAAACACTTCTCAAAATGACACCATGTTTATCTAATACATACATATACTTAAGTTACAAGAATAATCTCGGTTCGCCGTGAGATAACTGTAAATGCAGACTCCTCACGACTGGCCGCCATCAACCGTCGATCGGAACTATCGTAATGGAAATACATAACAGCTTACTCTACCTCGTTAACTCCAAAAAATAAACTATCATCATACAATAAGTCGTTCAAATAAGTGGAATATGCACAAAACTGGTGACACCACCATACAATTGAGAGGAGCACGTGAAAAATTGTTATAGTAAAAAGTAAAAGCGACGTGAACAGGCAACCGGCGGGCCTCAGTGCCGCCCGCCTCCCCGGTCCAATTGAATCAAAGTCAGCAGGTATGAAGTAACTTTAAATACTTTATTACGACAACTTAATCAACATTATAGTACACATACAAAACACGTTATACTGTGATTCGTTTTATCACGTGTTAGCTACATACCTATCCACATCACGATGCGCGACACAAAAGTGTCGCATCTTCTCGTTTACTGATAATTATTAATTATAAACAAAATTGTATTTTTGCATAAACTTTACACGCTATATTTTGTTCAACGTCGTCAGGGATCGAACAGCCAGCGCGGGCGAGCGAGGTTAAACGTCCCGCGCACGATGCGAGCTCGGTCGCGAGCCGACGACGTATCAGTAAGTAATACATTTATGATTCCGCACATAATACATCGTATTTATAGCAAATAAAGTTAAGATATCTTAAACCATAGTCTCTTTCAGTGTTGTGTGTGTGGGGCACGGGCACGTTAGCGGCTGGCGTTCTTGAGCTGGTTGGAGAGCCAGTCGAGCCCCTCGTACAGCCCGTCGCCCGACGTGGCGCACGTGGCCTGGATGTACCAGTTGCGGTTACGCAGCGAGTGCAGCCCCAGCTTGTCCGTGATCTCCGCCGCGTTCATCGCGTTCGGCAGGTCCTACGACAAACACCACACACACAATCAACACGACAACTCACTCCTAGTTCTTATAAACTTTACTCGCCCCTGCATCTATTAAATATGGAAACCGCTTTCTTAGTAAGTAGAAACTTACACCTCGGTCATATACTCGACGAGTGGCATGGGAAGTAGCGAGAAAAGTAAGTAGGCAGAGACGTAGTGTGGCCGCGCTACTCTTCATCGGCCGCCATACGGCCCTGCATACTTCCCATACCACTCGTCGAGTGTGTGGCCGGGGTATTAACAGCCCATCACTGTGCACACTAGCGCCATTGCTAAATAATAGGGAATATTACGCGAAACTGCGCAGCGGACGCCACTACCACAATCTGAGGGTCTATCGCAAAACAAGAAAATCGAAATTTCGTTATGTAACATCTCTCTCTCTTGCATATTCGGGCGATAAAGAGGCAGATAGCGAAATTTCGGATTCGCGTTTCCCGGTAGGTTCTCTGTAAACAAACTGCCTTGGTGCATAAATGTCATATTTTATTATCTCTGAAAACTTGTCAAAAAACTGTTAAAGAAAGAAAGAAAGAAAATAAATTTATTCAGGACGCTTACAGTATTGCTTAAATGTAATACACTTTTATTAATATAAAACATAAACGTCACTGAAAAGGTCTCCCCTCAGCTTGATGTCAAGTTACCTTTCAGGTATCTTGACGCTGGTCTTCCGTGGAGACCTGTCCAAGCGATCGCGGTAAAGGTATAGTATGTATAAGTTACTCTATGGTTTACTAAACGGGCTAGTGCTGCACTCTGGTGGCAGAACATTGCAGAACTCCCTATTCTGATTATTTAAATTTAGCGATAGATACTTAAAAAAGGAGGCCGCTACGTACTGTATTTTGTATTTAAGTACCTTTTGAATACATTTTAATAGTTTTAACGTTGCTTGATTCGTCAATCTATGCGTCCAACGGCCGTTTTTGTTACCGTGCCGTGGCCGTGTTAAATTAAGTTTAAATTTTATTAATGGTAAACACTGATTTAAACTTTCACGATTTTCGGGGGTAAATTTAAAACTTATTTTACGCGATTAAGTCCCGTCGTTGTGAATAATAATGTATTAATGTTAGTTTCTGAGCAACATAACTGTTATCTTTGTTTAGTGGAAACTGTGTGGCTTGTGAATGTGTTATCTGATTTACTATGTGTGTTGTTTTTGCCTGTTTGTTTAGGTTTAAATAAAGGCAAAGGATTAAAATTTAAATAAATAAATAACATGATTTATTTCGAAACTGAAGAATATAATATAATATAATGAGATGTCATATATTAAAGAAAAAGTGACGAAGCCCTCCAGTAGTGAAGGCCGGATTCGAACCGGCGTCTTTAGCTATCGCGGCTAACGCCATGAACCCCTAGGCCACCCCGCCACGGCGGTGCCCGTCCGAATTTCTCGACTATATGCCATCTTAGTAAGACTAGGCGTCTTTGACCAGCTCTAAGGGCAAGCAGTGCGCGCTTGCACCTCCTAAACGAACTCCTTACGGATTTACGTTGTAGCGAGAGAGACTGGTGCTGCCATCTATGAACAAGTATGAACTTGTTCATGATTTATTTCAGTTAAAAAAATTTTAGGATATCAAAATATAAAATTTTAATTTATTTTATTTATTTATTTTATTGTTTGTTTCCTGCCTTCTCAAATCACTCATAACTGGACTAAAATAACTGAAAATCGAGAAAGAACTTGGTCACTTTTTCTTTAGTGTATGATATCTATTTCAGTTTATTATTAAAAAACGTTTTTTGGGCGCCATGTCAGCGCCACGTCATCGGCTATAGCAAATTAGTTTTTTTGTGGAAACCCCGAAGGATTTAAATCATGCAAAAGATATTGAATGCTTAAATACATTTAGCATTTTTTTATTATTATCGATATTATGTTTCTGTACATGAAAGTAAATTATGTTTGTAAAACCAGCACCTTAATGTGTAAAGTTTTAGGTAATAGTTACGGATATAATTTACTCTACTACTAAGGACATTTTCTCTTGTATTAATTTTATATTTTTCAAAAAGTATGTCTTGGCTAGATCACATCAGGAATATGCGTCATAATCCTTCTGGTTTCATTGGAGCACCTAGTTTAATACAGAAGGTTCATCACCTGTTTGTTAGCGAAGATCAGCAGCACTGCATCCCGCAGCTCGTCTTCACTCAACATTCGCATGAGCTCTTCGCGGGCCTCGCCGATACGCTCCCGATCATTACTGTCTACTACGAAGATGAGACCCTGAAAGCAACGAGAATTCGGTTAAAATTCGATGTGTCGTAAGCGTAAAAGGGGGCGAAATGGCACACTGAGTGGGGAGCAAAACAGGCAACAAGTGCCAATGTCATAGCTCCAGATACCAGAACAACAAAACTTCTTCCACCTTAACTGTCCCATCCCTCCCTCTTAGTACTCGCGTATTAAAATGCTACTCCCACTGCACCCCCTTAGGAGATTAATTCTGGGATAAAAATAATCCCATGTTCTTTTCACACTTATAAACTAACAATTTTATTTTTGATAATTTTTGTTTGGTTTACTTTCTATCTATTTTATCAAATTTCATCCAAATCGGTTCAGCCATTTTTGATACAAGAAAAAAAAAACCTCAAAATATCCAAATATTATATATACTTTCACTTTTTTATTTATTATAAACTGATCGGAGATTGGCCCTAGTCACACCTGATGGAAAGTGAAGACAGGGCCTAAGATGGAGCTCACCAGTTCAGTAATAGCCTATTCACTCTTGCTTTAAAGAAGAGGTCATATTGATCAGGGAATACAGATGGCGGGAGCGCATTTCATTCTTTAGCCGTCCGTACCAAAAAGGAGGAGGCGAAACGTTTCGTGCGAATAAATGGAACGTGGACCACGAACGGGTGCATTCGCTCCCCGCATCTGGATGTCCGATGATGGAAAGGGGAAGGTGGGATCAGGTCGTGCAGTTCTTGTGCGCACTCCCCGAAATGTATCCGATAGAATACCGATAGGCAAGCGACTCGACGGCGATGCTCAAGGCCTTGTATCTTTGACTTGACAGATGGGTCATCGTTAAGGAGTCTTATGAGCCCGGCGCTCTATTGAGTCCAGGGCGGCCAGCTGATATTTGGCGGAACCGTCCCATGGGTGGGCGGCGTGAAATACCGCTTCACCTTTAATTTATTGGACACCAAGTTTTTTGGCAGCAGTTTTAGCCCTAGACTCAATAGTCAACCCGAAGTTTAAGTTCGAATTTAAACTTAGACCAAGAAGCTCTAAAGTGTTAGTCACGGGAAGGGACACATTTCGGAAAGTGGGAGCCAAGGTGAACTGGCTCCGTTTTGCGGTGAAAAGACACTGTGTTTTAGTGGCAATCCAACCAAGTTAGCCTCGTCCCATTCGGACACGGCATCCAAGGACAAATTCAATCGCTCCACCATGGTCTCCCTGAGGATCTTGGTGTCAACTTGTTTTTAATATATATTATAGGACTTACTTACCCAGATTGACTAAGTCCCACGGTAAGCCCAAGGAGGCTTTTGTTATGGGTACTCAGACAACGATATATATAATATATAAATACTTAAATACATAGAAAACGCCCATGACTCAGGAACAAATATCTGTGCTCATCGCACAAATAAATGCCCTTACCGGGATTCGAACCCAGGACCATCGGTTTCACAGGCAGGCCCTAGGCCAGACTGGTCGTCATACTCTTCTTCTTCTTCTTCGTGTAATACAACTTTACTGGCCCTCGCGTCACAAAGGTATCTCTCCGTAACCGTGCTGTCATCCGCGTACCCATTTTTAGGGCTCCGTACCCAAAGGGTAAAAACGGGACCCTATTACTAAGACTCCGCTGTCCGTCTGTCTGTTACCAGGCTGTATTTCATGAACCGTGATAGCTAGACAGTTGAATGCATGAGGACAACACCAACTGCGGCCCTGGAAGCCCTACTGGACCTTCCACCGCTGCACCTCTTTATACAACAGGAAGCGCTAGCTGCGGCGGTACAGTCGCCATCAGATATATCGGAGCGGCCGAGGTGCTCAAAAATATCTGAACACGCACCTAGCGCCTTGACAATAGAGGCGTGTTCGGTTATTTGTGAGCACCTCGGCCGCTCCGATATATCTGATGGCGACTGTACGTCTCAAAAAATCTAATCTCTGGTGACCGCCTCGGGGGCCACACACCGAGATCCTCTACGAGGCCATAGGTAAGGAACCGCTAATTGAGGTGGTGACTGACAGGATACCCAGGCAATTCGTCTTTGACAAAAAGTACAAATTACAAATACACGAAGAACCCCATGAAGGACTCAACCCAAGGGAGCTGAGAATCTTCACGGATGGACCAAAAACAAGGTCAGGTACTGGCGTTGGGGCATTCTCAGAGGACCTAAACATACACATCTCGACACCACTTGGTGCACATAACACAGTCTTCCAGGCAGAATGTATGGGCATCATAATGGCAGCACACGCAATCGTCTCAAGGGAAGTAATGGACTACCCCATCCGCATACTCTCATCGACACCGCAGGGCTAATCTACGAATGCCACAAAGCTCTGTCAGAGGTATGTACCACCAATAGCGTAACTCTGCAGTGGATTAAAGGACACAGCAACTCGCGAGATAACAATGCAGCTGACATATTAGCAAGAGGAGGCTCGGAACTGAAAGTGGCAGGACCAGAGACAATCCTACCTCTGCCATATGCCTGGCTCCGGAACATGCTGCGACACAACACCGAGGTAAAACACCAACAGTACTGGACTAACCTAGGTACTTGCAGGCAGGCGAAGGAAGCCCTCCCGACGATCAACCCAGGCCTGTCACGGAGGCTGCGACTGCTGAAGAGGCCACAGCTAAGGCTACTAACTGGAGCCATAACTGGCCACGCCCCACTAAACAAGCACTTACTATCCATGCGTGTTACAGATAGCCCCCTTTGTAGGGGATGCATGGAGGCAGAAGAGACAGCCCGCCCACGTCATCCTCGAATGTCCAGGGGTGGCAAAATACCGGGCACAATACCTCGGTTCGCCGGGGTCTCTCCCAGATGTCGTCGGCAAAATCAAGGGTCTGCTAGGCTTCTTGGAAGAGTTGGGTTGGCAAGAGTAGTGCCGGCAACCCATCACGCAAAATAGGCGCAATATATGACGTCGAGTTGCGGAAACAAAGCCCGCGAAAACCAACCTATAGACAGTATTTTCACAGATGATGTATTTCCGATGCCGCTATAACAACAAATACTAAAAAGTACGGAACCCTCGGTGCGCGAGTCCGACTCGCACTTGGCCGGTTTTTCCTATAAGTAAGATACTGCATAAACTGCATGTAATAGTTATAGTTTGAGGCCTGATTTTAAATGGAAGGTCAGAACTGACAGTAGGTCATAAGTCATGAATCACATGATACAAGAAAACAAAGTATTAAACTGGTGTGGTGCGATTCTTAAACATTAAAAATAGTACCTAATCATTTTGAGTACAAAATGTAACTTTAAAACATCGCCTTCCACACTCCTACCTTTACAGTGGATTTAAACCCAGTGTCAAATTGTACTGGTAACCATGGTAAATCCAAGTCTAACCGGTTATTCCCGGGTTATTGAATGGTGCAAGTGGCCCTAAGACGAAAAGGCAACAAAATTATTGTCTCACAATATTTCAATAGAAGAGAGAGAGATATGAAATATATAAAAAATTAAAATGTTCTGGTTTATAAAGCTGTTAATAAACAAAAGGCAGTGTGATAATTAAACAGATAGTAAACTTTTTGTACATAGAATGATGACTTGCACCCCCATTTTAGTTTCAGGTTACTGAGAGTACAGGACCATCTATTGAGATTTCACTGTATTTTTATTTTCTTATCTGTCAATAAAAATCCAATATTAATATCTACCTATTTATAGTTTACATCAGGGGTCACTAATTAGTTTCCTCAGGGGTCCGGTTTCTCCTTGAGTTTATTAAATAAGCAAAAAAAGAAAATAGGTCGGCGGTCCAGACCTATTACATATTATAAACTTGAAAACAACTGAACTGATTTTCATGCAGTTTTCACCTAATAATAGAGCGATTCTTAAGGCAGGTTTAGGCATATAATTTATTAAGGTTGACCCGTGAAAAGCCGGGGCGGGTCGCTAGTTTCCTAAATAAATACTTACTAGCATTTGCAAATGTATTCAGTTACATTAAACATTCCTATGCTTCCAACCCCTATTTGACATCCCTAAAGTGAATGGAATTTCTAGATAAGAAATGTGTTATTTAAGATTATAAACTCTTCTGTGTGCCAAATTTCATCCAAATCTATTCGACCATTTCTGTGTGAAGAGTAACATACATTCTCCCACATTCTCATGTTAAATATAAGTTGGATAATCCTTTGACACATTACAAAAACAGTTACAGCTATGATTATAGTGAAAGAGAGTTAAAAACATATTATTTTTGTACAAATAGAAGTGGATGGTAGGATAAATCGTCAATTACTGGCCACTATTTAATAACTGGCCACCTTATACTAAAAATGAATTCTATTCACCTATAAACAGAATTAATTTTTAGTATAAGTATCATATCCTATGCCCAAACGATGCACAGGAGGGCATCATCTGACTAATGGAACAGATACTATCTTTTTTTGCTCACACTTAGGCTCTAATAAGCTAGGTGTCATAGAAAGAAATCAAGAGGTCAGCTTATCTAACAAGTAAGAAGAAGGCTAAAAAAGCAGTTGCAATGGCAAGGGCCAAGGTACAAGATAAATTGTATGATTTCCTTGAGAGTCCACAAGGCCAAAAAGACCTTTACAGAATAGCAAGAGAGAGAGAGAGAGGAATGCAAGAGATATAAATCATATGAAATGTATGAGAGACGAAGCAGGAAAGATTTTGACGGATAACAAGAGCATACAAGAACGCTGGAAGAACTACTTTAGTAAACTTATGAACGAAGAGAATGATTGGAGTGGAGTGCTAGAAAATGCTAGAAATAACATTGGTATGGTGAAAGAGATCACTATAGAAGAAGTAAAAATGGCAGTGTATGAAGAATGGGAAAGCGGTTGGGCCAGATGGTATACCTGTGGAAGTATGGAAGTTTCTGAAAGTGGATGGATGGAAGTGGCTGACTTTATTCTTTAATAAGTTGTTGCAAGAAGAGGCAATCCCTGATGAATGGTGCAACAGTTCACTGGTGCCCGTTTTTAAGAATAAGGGTGATGTACGGGATTGCAACAACGATCGAGGAATAAAGCTCATGTCACATAGTATGAAGATATGGGAAAAAGTGGTAGCAAGACGAATGAGAGAACAAAGTGAGGTAACACAGAACCAATTTGGGTTTATATCGGGACGGGGAGCTACGGACGCCATATTTGCACTTCGCCAACTGTGCGAAAAATACAGACTTGCACAAAAGAACTTGCACATGGTGTTCGTGGACCTGGAAAAGGCATACGATAGAGTCCCCTGTAAGGTTCTGTGGTGGTCTATGAGAGAGAAAGGAATGCCAGAGAGGTATGTGCGGCTTGTTCAGGCGATGTATGATAGAGCCAGTACTCACGTCAGGTCTGAAGCTGGAGTAACCGACAAGTTCAATGTGGCGGTAGCTTTACACCAGGGATCGGCTTTAAGTCCATATTTGTTCCTCCTGGTTATGAATGCTCTGACATCGAACATACAGGAGGAGGCACCCTGGTGTATGCTGTTTGCCGATGACATTGTTCTTGTCGGAGATAATGCACTTGAGGTCCAGAGCAGGCTGGTAAAATGGCAAGAAAAGCTGGAAAGTGTGGGACTGAAAATAAGCAGAACCAAAACGGAGCACATGTTCTGCGATTTCGGTGGTCTATCCAGTTTTTCCCATATTGCCTTAGATGGTGTATCCCTACCAGTCTGCTCCGACTTCCGGTACCTTGGGTCATTGATCCAGAGTGACGGACGCATCGACCGTGACGTGAAAAATAGAATAAATGCGGGATGGATGAAATGGCGACAGGTCTCTGGAACAACTTGCGATCCACGAATGCCTCTTAAACTTAAGCGGAAAATTTACAGGACGATTGCGAGACCTGTTGTAATGTATGGATCAGAATGCTGGGCGACGAAAGTGATGGATGAAAGAAGAGTGCACGCAGCGGAAATGAGAATGTTGAGATGGATGTGTGGAGTGACGAGAAAGGATCGGATTAAGAATGAGTATATTAGGGGAAGTTTGAAAGTAGCACCAGTAGCGGGGAAGATAAGAAGTAGTAGGTTAGCGTGGTATGGGCATGTGATGAGGAGGGATGAATGCCATATAGGCAAAATAATGTTAGGGATGAATGTTGATGGACGGAGAGTGTATGGTAGACCCAAAAAGCGATGGATGGATTGTGTGAAAGAGGATATGAGAAAGAAAGGAGTGAGTGCTGAGGTGACGAAAGATAGAGGAGAATGGAAGAGAAAAACATGTTGTGCCGACCCCACATAACGTGGGATAAGGGCAGGAAGAAGAAGAAGCTAGGTGTCGTAGCATAGCATAAGTTCTATGACTTAACTCCATAATAATCAGAATAAAATAACTGGTTGCTTTACTAACCTGCGTGTTTTGGAAGTAATGCCTCCAGAGTGGTCTGATTTTGTCTTGGCCGCCAACATCCCACACGGTGAAACTGATGTTTTTGTATTCTACAGTTTCCACATTGAATCCTGAAATTTTTGAATGCAAAGTCGGTAAAAAGTAATAATAAACAGAATGTGTAACTTAAATTTTATTGCTGCTTTTGATATAATCCTTATTTTTTGGTAAGTGTTTGAGGAGACCTGTTTCTTTACAGACACCACCAGATTCCTAGGATTTTATTTAAGAGGCTACCAACGGTCTTCATTGATTTTTGACAAGTTTTGAATTTTATCTCCTACGTTTGCACTACCGCTAGAATTATAAGACATAAGGCTAGCAGTTATATGAATACTTATTTATTAATGATTTTTTTAAACATTGTCTGCGAAAATACTTTTTTCATATCTTGTTTCATACATACCTATAGGAAATCTAAATATTTGGGTTTGTCTTTGACGTCTCTAAAAACTGGTCAGAAGTTTTAATTTTAAACTAATTAACAGAAAAGTTATGGCCAGAAAACCAGTTTTTAGGCCCTAAATTGTTTAACTTTGATGCTAAATATCTTGAAGACAATGAACTTTGAAGTAAATATGGGATACTATATTGCTTAAATCCGTTGCTGTTAATATGATAAGCTACAAAAAACATTAGAAAACTAAGGGATTCAGATCGAAGGTCATTGGGGCATGGGATCCTCTTAAGAATTGCTTAAACCTAAAAGATAAAATACTTTTTGAGAATAAAAACATTTATAATTTTTGTGCAGGTGCCCCATACCACAATGGGTGTCGCTTCATGCAAACTTGGAATGTGGCAATAACACTTTGGCATACTTTTCAGTGTTTTTATGAAAAATCTAATAATTTTAAAACTAACACGGGACCTAATCGCGTACAAACTTACGTTAATTTATGGCCTGGCTGTGTTAGTTTTAAAATTATGAGTGAAAATCGTGTTAGTTTAAATCAGTATAAAATCTAATAACTTGAAATTAATTTGCTCACAGGTATTATAGTCATCTATTGTTTTTGTAACTGAATTAGATTAATGTTGAAGTCATAACAGAGTTTTAGAGAAAACAAAAGTGAAATTACTCTTTGTCTCTAAATGACCAAAACTATTTATTAACACAAAAACATAGTAATCAAGTATAAGGTGCTAAGTTGAAACTATGTGGCAATAATTTTATTACTAACCACCTATGTGGCAATTTCACTTGTGATATTTCTTAAGAAATCTAATTAGTATAGTATGTCAGAAACAAAGCAGCTATCCAGCATGGTTAATAACATATTGCAACATTTGAACATAAAACTATAACTGATCCAAACCTAGATAGTTCTGTTGTCACAAGTTATATGTCCATTAAGTGGGTTAATTATATCTACACATCCTGGTTCACATGCATGTGATTATTAGCATATTAAATATTTAGAACATACCTAAACAGAAAAACTAATGCAAGAAACTAATTGAGGTTATCAGTCAACATATGTTAAAGAAGCAAATTGTTTATAATTATTGTATATATACTCACCAATAGTTGGGATTGTTGTAACAATTTCGCCTAATTTCAGTTTGTACAGAATTGTGGTTTTACCAGCGGCGTCGAGACCGACCATCAATATTCTCATTTCCTTTTTGCCAAATAGGCCTTTAAATAAATTTGCAAACATATTCCCCATTTTTCAGCCTTGTATGTATTCTGTAAGAGAAAGTATTAATGAGTAAAAAGTGAACCTCTGTGAGTCATCCATAAGTCTACACGTTAATCAATGATAATGACATGGCAAGTTGCTGGAATCCCACATACATATTCAGACTAAATCTATGATAAAACACATTCTTTTCCTTTACTAAATACTATGACAAAAAAATAATATTGCGTTTTATTGAAAATGACCTTCGGGAGAGCGTCAGCCCTTACACTTCCAACAATGATTGACTAGCCAACACCGTTGAAGATGCTGCGGTCACCACCCTCGGGTTGTAAGCGTCGTCACAAAATCACTATTACTGTTCACCGATTATAAATTGATTTTTGAAACACTTTTAGAGATCAAAACTTAGAAGTACTTACATTTCCACACCAAAATACTTTCACTAACGAGAAAAAAACGCTATACTTAAAACGAAATCTCAGAAATCCGCTGGATGTCAAAATGGCGGCGAACGTGGAAGTTATTCGTGCTTATGCCACGTATCGTAGAAAGTGGCCAGGAGCAATAACGTTTTTAATAAAAACCAAATTATGGTTTTCGTTTTATTAATAATTAATTCGTAATTAAATGCGATAAATGTACAAGAAATAAAATAACTTTGATGCAGACAAGGGCCGCTAAAGCCTAGTTCGGACTACGTTAGTAATTTAGTCGAGTGGCGAGTATTAGAGTATTTGTGATTGATTTGTGACTTTATGTGACTTTCCATGCCTAAAGGATCCTTATGCTCCATGTGCCTTGGTGCGGTGCGATAGTGTGTTACACTTTTAGATCTCAATCGTATAGTTTGCGTATAGTCGTCCGCCAAGAAATTGTAGATAATTATTGTGGGCGCCACTTCCTACGTAACTGTCACATTTTTGACGTAAAATGCTTAAACATGGCAACAATGAGGGCTATCGTTTTTTGCTCACCAGTTGGCGCCTCTGTTGATGGTGGTCCAAAAGACTAAAGAACAGCTGTCAGTCATTGAAGTGACATTTGACATTTCGAACTATGGAAAAGACCACCATCTACACTAGCGCCCCTAGCGCCGAATTCATACGCGTTAGCCCTCATTTTTTTTTTTTTTTTTTTTAACATATATACTCATTTAGTATGGATGTTTTTAAGTTCCATTTTAGCCGCACGTTAAATAAAGGTATGCACGCACGAGTGCATACCTTTATTTGACGTGACGTGACGCGTTTTGTCTTTGATTTTGTCACTCACATCAAGTCTATAGAATCCTCCACACTCATGCGCGAATCACGACGCGAAGCCGCGTACGTAAGTGTGGCGTTTTCACGCCTAGTTCCCCGTTTTTTGTCGGTTTATTAGCCCGCGTCAAAGGAGGCGAAGCGCGAACTGGCAAGACTACATTACACACTAATTTGACTATGTGCCAAAGGCCCTCCACACTCATGCGCGAATCGCGGCTTCGCGCCGTGATTCGCGCGTGAGTGTGGAGGGCCCTTTAAGCCATCTTGGCGCCAACCAAACCACGAAATCGCCGTGAAGTTTGCAAGCGTGGAGTCATACATCAACGTTGCGACATGTTCTCTCCGCGAAGTCGCGCCGCGATTCACGCACATAGTCTGGAGCAGCTGCGCGCATCACAAGCAACTCAGTCGCCAGGCGATTTATTTGTCGTAAAAAGACAAAAGAATCGCCTGGCGACTAAGTTGCTCGTGCGGGCATACCCTAAGGCCCATAAGCACGAGAGCTTAAAAAGCGTTGCGTTTGCGACGCACCTATAAGTAAGAGCGAGAAAGTAATATCTCTTTCTTGCTCTTACTTATGGGTTCGTCTCTCACGCAACGCTTTTTAAGCTCTCGTGCGAATGGGGCCTAAGGATAGTGAAGAGCGCCCTCCACACTCGTGCGCGAAGCTACGAACGCGAGTGTGGGGTCTAGTTTTCTAATCAACGAAATAGACTCCACACTCGCGTTCGCGGCTTTACGCCGCGTAGTCTGGAATTGCCTTAACAAAACAACAACAAACAACCTCTTCTCATAGTTCTTTGAAAGGCAGGAACACGGTATGACGAATTGGTTTGCTAGGCTAGTATTAATTTCAGTTTACGTGGGTCACACAAATAATTTCAGCGTTTTTGAAAATTCATCCCCTGGTGGTGAAAAAGGGGTTGAAACTTTGTATGGAGATCAAAAAATTTTTAAGTGCGGGATTTGAATCTTTGTATATGGGCATATTATTAGAATATATGAAAAGTAATTTCAGCGTCTTTTTTAATTCATCCCCTAACAGGGTTAAAAAGGGGTTGAAAGTTTGAATCCATTACAAATGCTTTGAAACTTCTTGGAAAGGCATAATAGCCGATTACAAAAAAAGGGATTTCGGCGTTTTTTGTAATTCAACTCCTAAGGGGGTTAAAAAGGGGATGAAAGTTTTTCTTGGGGTTCAAATTTTATTATAAGCTAGGAACTTGAAACTGCAAAAAGATATTATATTAAAAAACAAGAAAACTAATTTCAGCGTTTTTAAAAATTCATCCCCCAAGGTGGTGAAAAAGGGGTTGAAAGTTTGTATGGAGATAAAATATTTTTGTGAGTGCGGGGCTTGAATCTTTGTATAAGGACATATTAGTAGAATACAAGAAAAGTAAGTTTGTATGAAGATCGAAAAAAATTTAGCGGGACTTGAAACTTTGTGTATTAGAATAAAGGAAAAGTAATTTTAGCGTTTTTTAAAATTCATCCCCTAACAGTGCTAAAAAGGGGTTGAAAGTTTGTATAGGGTTTCAATTTTATTTAAGCTAGGAATTTGAAACATCGTAATAAAGTATTTCATTAAAAGAGAAGAAAATTAATTTTAGCGATTTTAAAAATGCATCCCCCAAGGTGGTGAAAAAGGGGTTGAAGGGTTGAAGTTGAAAGTTTGTATGGAGATCAAATATTTTTTGGAGTGCAGGACTTGAATCTTTGTATAATGGCATATTACTAGAATGCAAGAAAAGTAATTTCAGAAATTTTTGTAATTCATCCCTTAAAAGGGTTAAAAAGGGGTTGAAAGTTTGTATAGGGAGGGTTCCAATTTTATTTCAAGCTAGGAATTTGAAACTTCGTATAAAAGTATTTCATATAAAGAGAAGAAAACTTATTTCAGCGTTTTTGAAAGTTCATCTCTTAAGGTGCAAAGGGGTTAAAAATTTGTATGAAGGTCAAACATTTTGTTGAGTGCCGGGACTAGAATATTTGTATAAAGGCATATTATTAGAATACAAGAAAAGTAATTTCAGCGTTTTTAAAAATTCATCTTCTAAGTGGTTAAAAAGGGGTTGAAACACTGATTTAAACTTTCACGATTTTTACTCATTATTATTCAACAACGACGGGACTTAATCCCGTAAAATAAGTTTTAAATTTACAACGTTCTTCCACGGGGACAACGCCGTCCTCAAAACGTCGGAGGTAAATTTAAAACTTATTTTACGCGATTAAGTCCCGTCGTTGTTGAATAATAAGGGGTTGAAAGTTTGTAGGGGCCCTAATTTTATTTCAAGCTAGGTACTTAAAACTTCGTAGAAAGATATTTAATGAAAAGAGAAGATAACTAATTTCAGCATTTTTGAAAATTCATCCCCCAAGGTGGTTAAAAATGGGCTGAAAGTTTGTATGGAGATCCAACCTTTTTTTGAGTGCGGCACTTCAGTCTTTGGGGACGTTCAAATATTACGTAAAGCAATTTGGGGGGGGGGGGGGTCTTGTAAAACGTTACGATGCGTTACAGGGGTGGGAGGGGGTGTTGGAACAAGGCGTTACGTAACATGTTTTTTTTAATAAATATCATTTTAATCACGCCTATTTCCCGGAGGGGTAGGCTGAGACCACGGATTTCAACTTGCTACGATCCTGACATACCTCTTTCGCTTCCTTTACTTTCATGCTATAACATTCCTAATACACGATCGCTCAATTCTTCAATTTTATGATTATACTTTTATACTTTCCTAAACATAACTGTGACTTTTAGGTAAATATGGTCACTTTGGTGTTAGGTAACTTTTAGGTAGGGGGGGGGGGGGGGGGGTACAGGAAAACGTTACGGCGCGTTACACGGGGGACGGGGACGGGGGGGGGGTCAAAAATCTTCGAAAATTGCATTACGTAATATTTGAACGCCCCCTTTGTATAAAGGCATATTATTAGAATACAAGAAAAGTAATATAAGCATTTTTAAATATTCATCTCTTAAAAGGGTTAAAAAGGGGTTGAAAGTTCGAATCTATTACAAATGCTTTGAAACTTCTTAGAAAAGTAGTGTTAAGTTTAGTAAGTAGTTTTTAAGATTTACTAACAAAATTGTATGGGTCTGAAATAAATGTTTTATTATTATTCTCTTTATTTATTCTTTTTCTTACGTTAAGCTCGCTCCAGACGACGCGGCGCGAAGCCGCGAACGCGAATGTGGAGTCGATTTCGCTGATTAGCGAACTAGACTCCGCACTCGCGTTCGCAGCTTCACGCCGCGATTCGCGCACGAGTGTGGAGGGCCCTTTAGGTTTTTTATAATATGCATATAAAAGTAAAATATAAAAACACTTTCAAAACAATACTAAATACATGTAAACAAATTATAAAAAACCTAACCTAGGGTGCTGCCAGCAGCGGGGCAGGGCCCAAGCTGCCGGTGGTCAGGGCCGCAGAGAGAGGAACCGGCGGACTATCCGCGCCGTGTCCAAGCTCACCGCCTTCTGCATCTGACCCTTGATCCCTCTGATCCAACCACCTAGCGAGAGTCTCTCAAGGTGTTGGTCGAGACTCTTCGCTATGAGACCGTTCGCTGAAACGACTATCGGGACAATGATCGTCGAATCAACATCCCACATGGCGGTTATCTAGTGAGCCAAGTCTAGGTACTTACTGGACTTGTCCTTCTCGGCTTTCACGAGATTCTCATCATGGGGGATGGTGATGTCGACGAACACGGCCCGGCGCTGCGATCGATCTATTATCACAATGTCAGGCTTATTGGCTACAATAGTCCTGTCAGTGATGATAGATCGATCCCAATTATTATTATTATTGCATAAGATAACAAAAAAAGTTATTTCAACGTTCTTAGATATTTAACCCCTAAGGGGGTTAAAAAGGGGATGTAGTTTTAATGTGGTACAAGTTTTCTTTTAAGGTAGTAGGAGGCTTGATACTTGGTAAAAGGGCATTATATTCAAATAGTCAAAAACTGATTTCAACGTTTTTGAAGTTTGTTTGCATCGGGAGCGAACATTTTTTTTATTTAAATAAGTAGTGGACTTGAAAATCTTCTAAGAGGGTTGATCGAGAACTTTTTTTTTTTTAGTTAAGGGCTTGAAACTTCGTAGCTTGTGAAAGACAAATTTTATGGATTGTAGAATTATTAACCAATGTTTAACCGTCCCTACTGATATCTTTTGCTGCATAATGTTCCATGCTCACAGACATATTTATATAACCAACAAACACAAATCCACGCGTACGAAGTCGCTGGCAGTAGGTAGTCATTATTTAAAAAAATCTGGCCTTTTAGTATCAATTTGTAACTAATTTGTGGTATTTTCTATAAAAAGGGACCTTATTGTCAATGGCGCTTACGCCATTATAAACGATGCTCCGAAATAAATACAATGCCGCGCGACGCTGTGCGGCGTAAGCGCCATCGACAATAAGGTCCCTTTTCATAGAAAATGCCCCATTTCATCTATTGGCTACCAATTTATGATAATTTGATAGAATGGGGATAAAATAAAGTAAATTCACATAATTTCAGTTTTATTCATTTTCACCGGAATGTATCGGTAGGAGTGCATGACTGACTTAATATTCCTCAGCACCTTCACCCTCTCCCTCGGCGGAGTCCATGCCGACCTCCTCGTAGTCCTTCTCGAGAGCAGCCAGGTCCTCGCGGGCCTCTGAGAACTCGCCCTCCTCCATACCCTCGCCCACGTACCAGTGCACGAAGGCGCGCTTGGCGTACATGAGGTCGAACTTGTGGTCCAGGCGGGCCCAGGCCTCGGCGATGGCGGTGGTGTTGGATAACATGCACACGGCACGCTGCACCTTCGCCAAGTCACCACCGGGCACGACAGTCGGCGGCTGGTAGTTGATACCGACCTTGAAACCGGTAGGGCACCAGTCCACGAACTGAATCGTACGCTTGGTCTTGATGGTAGCGATGGCCGCGTTTACGTCCTTGGGCACGACGTCACCACGGTACAACATGCAGCAAGCCATGTATTTGCCATGGCGTGGGTCGCATTTCACCATCTGGTTGGCCGGCTCGAA
Source organism: Cydia strobilella (assembly GCF_947568885.1). Taxonomy (NCBI): domain Eukaryota; kingdom Metazoa; phylum Arthropoda; class Insecta; order Lepidoptera; family Tortricidae; genus Cydia; species Cydia strobilella. The sequence goes on from NC_086052.1 coordinate 10,597,899, forward strand.
GCAAGCATTGGTGATTTCCGCCACAGAGAGCTGCTCATGATAAGCCTTCTCGGCGGAGATGACTGGCGCGTAGGTGACCAGCGGGAAGTGGATACGCGGGTACGGCACCAAGTTGGTCTGGAACTCAGTCAGATCGACGTTGAGGGCGCCGTCGAAACGCAGGGAGGCCGTGATGGAGGACACGATCTGGCCGATCAGCCTGTTAAGGTTGGTGTAGGTCGGACGCTCGATGTCCAAGTTACGGCGGCAGATGTCGTAGATGGCCTCATTGTCAACCATAAAGGCGCAGTCGGAATGCTCAAGGGTCGTGTGGGTGGTCAAGATGGAGTTGTAGGGCTCGACGACGGCGGTGGAGACCTGGGGCGCGGGATAGATGGCGAACTCGAGCTTGGACTTCTTTCCATAGTCGACCGAGAGGCGTTCCATGAGGAGAGAAGTGAAGCCAGAGCCAGTGCCACCACCGAAGGAGTGGAAGATGAGGAATCCCTGGAGACCAGTGCACTGGTCTGCGAGCTTGCGGACACGGTCAAGCACTAGGTCAACGATTTCCTTGCCGATGGTGTAGTGGCCGCGAGCATAGTTGTTGGCCGCATCTTCCTTACCAGTGATAAGCTGTTCTGGGTGAAACAACTGTCTGTATGTGCCAGTGCGGACCTCATCTGTTAGCAAAAGATAACAATCATTAGAAATGTAGTTTTAAAAGTATTCCAAAGTAGTTTGACAATGAGAAATTTTGGAATGTTTAAGAACTACAAAGTTTTGTATCATTTGGGATCAAGATTCCTTATTCAAAATTATTCAAAAACATTTTGCCAAGTTTAAGTCCCTTCTTAGAAACTTACCGACTACAGTGGGTTCCAAGTCCACAAACACGGCGCGGGGCACATGCTTGCCAGCTCCAGTCTCGCTGAAGAAGGTGTTGAAGGAGTCATCGCCACCCCCGATGGTCTTGTCGGTGGGCATCTGGCCATCGGGCTGGATGCCGTGCTCCAGGCAGTAGAGTTCCCAGCAGGCATTGCCAATCTGGACTCCGGCTTGGCCAACATGTACAGAGATGCACTCGCGCTGTGGCAAAGAAAATTGTATGTTAGTAAAGGTCTAATATGTTTGCTAATAGCAGAGCTAAGTTTTGAATTAACTAATACTTACAAGGCCCAAGTGTAACAAAATAAAGTTCTATTGTATTTACAAAGTGTGTACAGCTACAGGTAATATGTATACACTAGAGGCGGCCTCTAAGAATTAAAATGTTTCCGCACCTCAATGAAGTGCATGCACTTCATTGCTACTGGCTAGCTGCGCTTATTCTTTAGTGACAGACATCAAACGCAAAAAATGGCGGACACAATTTGTTCTCGAAAGCTTGTTAGGGTTCCGTACCCAAAGGGTAAAAACGGGACCCTATTACTAAGACTCCATTGTCCGTCTGTCTGTCACCAGGCTGTATGCTGTATCTCATGAACCGTGATAGCTAGACAGATGAAATTTTCACAGATGATGTATTTCTGTTGCCGCTATAACAAAAAATACTAATAAGTACGGAACCCTCGGTGGGCCAGTACGACTCGCACTTGTCCGTTTTTCTATACATATGTCAGTGCATCAAGTACGTCGAAAGTTTTAAGTTTCTGGTGCTAACAATGGGAAGAAAAATATATAATAATACTTAATATTTCACTTACTCTCGATATTATAAAGCCCGTCACTGACGGAGCGATAATATAATATATATTAATATACCGAAATATATCCTATAGTATAGCTAAGCAACACACACAACGACAACAGAAACTTATCGATTTAACGAGGGTGGCACCCGGTGAGGGTGTCGTGGTGACAAATACCAACGGCCGCCCGGCCGCCATGATTATAAGCGAAACAAAAGAGCATCTTTAATTATACAACGCAATTTAAACAACTGACTAGGGCCTAGAATAACACTTATTTTGAAAGAAGAATGTCAAGCAAAGTAGAAAACTACGATAAATGAAAAAATGTGCATCTGCTGGCGCCTACATGTAATGGTGGCGTGGCCACCCGGTGTCATTTCAACGGAAAATACGTCGGAATAAATAGATTTTCACAACAAAATGATTTTGGGGAATTAATATAAGCTTAAAATAATGCAGTACTCACCATTTTGATTTGAGTTTTGTGTAACTTAACGTAGAATTCGTAGAAATAATTTAATTAAATAAGAGTCGTTTTCGGCGCGACCAGTTAAGAGGCTTGCCCAACGGAAATTATGGAGAAAAATCCGTAGAGGCGCGTTTATAGTGACGGTTTCACGGGGGAGCGACGCCTCAGGCGGACTTCTGATTGGTCGTCGGCTGCCGCATGGGCGTGTGCGGTGTGATTCATTCAACTTTAGGGACGTATTCATATCGATATTGATTGGCGCATGTATTTTAGCACTTTAGTAATTCTACTTATTCAATTAATTATTTAACCCGACAGTACACACTGACCATTACCATTAATTTTAAAACAAATTGTCTTAATTTGACTGGGTTAAGGTTTAAGGTTATATTTTGGGAAGAAATGACCAAATCTGTTGGTCCTAATTACTCTGAATTTATTATATAGGAGAAACGAATTGAACTCTTTTAAACTATTATACAAAAGCGTACAGACCGAAGATTTTACGTCTACAACAATACCTATATCTTTCCTGACTCATTTCTTCTTTTTCTACCAACATTTAGGGTCGAATTTCTAGTCATTTTTCATCAAGTCTCCGGATCGTTTTGGCCGTTATTTTTTTAAAGTGGCCACCCACGACATGTTTCACGAGTTTGTCGGGAATCGGGATCTACACCATCGCGTCGTCGGCGGTGGGCACAAGTACGACTGTACGACTATAAATTATAAACAGTGTTTCTGTGTCGTCATTGCCCCGACAGTACCCGGATACTCAATAATTCTTTACGTATGCGTTTCGCGACCGTCACTCGGGCGTATGGTGAAAAAAATATTTATTTATTTATTTGTAAAGCAGGCAGGCAGTTGAAATAACGGATAATGCCTGTATCCCGAGTCACCAACCGAGTATTCAGTCATTCACTGACATGACTGTCATTTATTCACTGTTCATTACTTTATTACTTATTACTTAATGTTATACAATACAGTTCTTGTAGTACTAACGTAACGGCCAAGCCACATATTTTGGCTAAGGTGTAGTTTGTGAAGTTAGGGTTTATAGTTAGGGCGTCTAGAAGAGTTAGAAGCTTGGCTCTACGTGAGATCATATAACTTTTTGACAGTGCGAGCCATATGGTCTCGTCTTGGCAGCATTTTACATGAAAATGTTTTTGGTGGGATCATAATAGAATGAAAGCAACTCACTCAAATTCCATCCAGTGGCAGTCTGGCAACTTGGCAACCAGTTAATACACAGCTCATCTCAGCATTGTCGATGTCGACTGGTTAAGCGTTAAGACTAGTGGGGGACGTAGAGTTATAATTTTCGCAGGGTAAATCGTTTTGGGCTTAGAACCCACAGTCCATTTTCAAAAACACATTAAATTCAACTAAATTTTTATGCTAAAACAAAACAAAACCTAAAAATAAATGCACAATATAAGACTCTCCCAAATCACCACCTTGCAGCATGGTCGCAAGAACGCTAGCGGCGTTACCTTAATTTCTGTGATCATTTGCATTCGTTATCTCTTTGTTAAATGTGCTATGTACATAAATCATTATTGCATTATAATTTCTGCGCTAGATACAATTTAATATTTATTAAATCACATTTATAATCGGGTCTATCGCGAATTTATTTATTTTGTTACCTTTATTTACGAACTTTTATCGATATCGATAATATTGAGACGCATTGTTGATAGCACTAAAAATTTCTGGGGTTTTTAGGCCTGTCCAGACGAGGACAATTTTTCACCAATCTGATTAAATTGTCAGATCAAATCAGGCCGTGCGGACGCGGACTCAAACGCCATTTGACTCGCCGAAATCGATAGCCGATTATGACCGATATTGCCGATAAAATGGGGTGCGGACGCAATAATACCAATTTGTGACGCTAGTATTCGCGTTTAGGGTACCTTTTTATAGTCTTTCGTAAATTAACTCACGTAGCGTCTTAGGCCCTATACTCACGAGAGCTTTTTCAACGCGCGTTAAAAAAGCGTTTGAATGACACAAATGGATAACCATGTATGTGTTCACACGAGGGCGGTTTTTTAGCGCGGCGCTTGTTTATCGAGCACTGTTCGAAGTGTTCGATTTTCGGCGTTGAGCGTTGACCGTTAATTGAATTGAGCATACGGAACTCCGTGTATCTGTTCTCACAAGCGTTAAAAAAGCGCCGGCGCTCGGCGCTGCTGCCTGCTATCAGTTAGCTGTCAAGTGTCAATCTTAAGATCCTTAGGTGTCAATCATCATGGCTGTTGGCTGTTTGGCTGTGCCGAATTCGTAATAAATAATTATGTGGGAGCGCGATCCCGAATTGTTAATTCTAGAAGTCTAGTCTCGACCATTACTCTATGTTAAATCTTTACCGGAATACGCAAATGTAGTACTTAAAAATGAAGCGTGTTTTTATTACTACACGTGCCCAAGGCAGGGAGTACGAGTCACAAGTGGTTTTTAAGCGTTCATATGAACGCAAATATTAGAAACGGTAAAAAGCCCCAACGTCGGGTTTTAACGCGACGCTTTTTATAAGCTCTCGTGCGAATGGGGCCCATTCGCACGAGCGCTTTTTCAACGCGCGTTAAAAAAGCGTTTGAATGACACAAATGGAAACATGTGTAATTATCACGGATGTATAACTTCATGGTATTTATTCACGCGATGGCGGTAGCGCTTTTTATCAAGCGTTGTTGGATTTTTAACTTTAGCCTTGGTCTTTAAATCGAATTTAGCGTGCGGGCAGATTGAAGCGCTTTTTTAACGCGCGTTGAAAAAGCGCTCGTGAGTATGAGGCCTAAAAAAAACAACACGACCAACACGTGTAAGTTTCTTCTTAGTTAATAATCGTCAATGAAATATGGAGCTTCAGACCTGGCTGTCTCAGCCTCCAAAGTATACAACTTTCAGAATAAACAAAACACGAGAATATGATATCAAAACTTTTGAAAATTACTTGGAAAACGTAAGTATTGCCAATAATTTTAATTAAACTATATTTCACTAGACTTATATTGACCGGGATATAGACCGTGATTACCTTTTGTATTATTTGTGAGCTCCCGAACACCGAACCCCGAACCGTGAATCATTCAAAACTCTAAACTATATTTTTTATTGTTAAAACCTTGTTAAAACTAATTGGAAGGTTTATTTTCAGCAACGTAAAAGTTTAAAATTACCAGCAATACCAAAGTTCTACTGCCTCTATCAGGATTGTTTGGTTGTGGAACAGTGGCTAACCGACGTTCAACCGAGTGGTAATAGTGAGGTGATAGTGATAGTAGACGCACTGTGCGCCGCGGCTGTACTGAGGGGCGCTCATGTGTTTGCTCCAGGAGTAATGGGGCTTCCACCAAGTTAGCTTTGTTATATTATAATTTTCGTAATATTTGACTACCATCACTTTCAATCATATATATGTGTATTCATATTTAATTATGCGATGATCTGATTATGAATTATGAATAGAAAGATTCAGTAAGACTCATTGATGTATAGAACCGGCATCGGCACAGAGAACCAGTACTTTGCGCCTTGCGCCATGAGGTGCTGCCGTTTTAGCATCAAACCATAGAAGCGGAGCGTGAACCCTGCGACCAAAACTCATAAGCGCCATGAATTTTACGGCGTTTACGACGTTTTGGTCGCATGGTACAAGGTTGTGGTAGTGACAATTTCATTGTGTGGTATGTCGTCTATCTATCCTCGTGAGTCTAAATGTACATTAAAATGTACATATTCATTGCAATCTAATTTGAACCTTTTGCTGAAACAAATAGAGTAGCATTTCTTTTGTTTCACTGCGTTGTAAAACAACGAAATTCGTTCCAATATACTTATAGAATAAGGTTCTAATTAAAAATTGAAAAACTTTATATGGAGGGTCTTAGAGGCTATAGCAATAATAACTCAGTGGTAAGACTAAGATTGGATGTACAATGCCAAACATAGATATTTATGGAAGAAATGGGAGGAGGCCTTTACCCAAACAGGATCCATACCCCAAGAAAGAAAAATCAACAGAAACAACAACACCTTAAAAACCTATTTAACCAAATTTAAAAACTGAAATAGAAACTAAATAATTGAAAAGAGTATGGAAACAAAGAGGCTATAATAATAACGACCCCACGGACCCGAGTGCTCCAGAGAGTCGGTCAGGGTCTCCGCCTCTGGCGTGTCTTCGTCGGTCGGAGTGGACCCCAAGGGGACCCGCAGGACTCTCAGCTCTGGCTTGCCTTCATTGGCCGTCCAGAGGGGAGTCGTAAGAGCTATATGCTCCAGGGGTGGAAGTGTTAAAGGGCATAACGCCGCGAGTAACTTCGGAGAAAGCGCAGCATACCTCTCGACACCCTGAGCCGCTCACGCCGGTGTTGCGCCTGGCCGTCTTTACGATGGCGCATCAGGTGCCCATCTTGCGAGTGGCGAGTCACCGCCTGCCTCGATAGCACTGTATAGCACAATGTTATGGCAGGTGTCCGGAACTCTTAGCAATAGCCCAGTATTATATTCCACCTAAATTTAAGCCATAGACCAGGACTCTTTCCACTTTTCTATAATAGCTCCCAATGCCTGCTGAAACCGGTTTACGGGTATCTATTTATGTACCCGTGAATGAGTTCCAGCAGGCGTTCTACATGACATCAAAACTCTCCAAACGGCCTCTACGTGTTGGATCTATATCCCCACGCACGCCTTATAAATGACCGGGCCTGAAAACCCGAGAGTTTGTAACGAAGATACAAATAATAATAATAATAATAAGTCCGCAGGGCAGCTTGTGGCGAGCTGTTGGGTAACGACCCCAAGGACCCGAGTGCTCCCGAGAGTCGGTCAGGGTCTCGGTTTCCGGCGTGTCTTCATCGGTCGGAGTGGACTCCAAGGGGACCTGCAGGACTCTCAGCTCTGGCTTGCCTTCATTGGCCGTCCAGAGAGGAGTCGCTAGAGCTATATGCTCCAGGGGTGGAAGTGAAAGATGCATAAGACGCGAGTTGGCACAGTGGCTGGTAACAGCCAATGGGTAGAAAGCAGCGCACACCTCTCGACACCCCTGAGCCGTCTTCACGACAGCAGTTTCAGGGGCCCATCTAGTCGGCGGCGAGTCACCACCTGCCTCGATAACGTGTACAGACATTGTTATGGCAGGTGTCCGGACCTCTTAGCAATAGCCCAATCTTTTGACCAGCCAAACTTCAATACCATAACCGGCACTCTTTTTCACTGTATTTATAATAGCCCCTACGCCTGTTGGGACCGATTTACGGGTATCTATTTGTACCCGTGAATGGGTTCTAGCAGGTGTATTACATAACAGCAAACTTCTCCAAAGGGCTTCTACGTTTTGGATCTGTATCCCCACGCACGCCTATCAAATGACCGGGATGTATATACCCGTGAGTTTATACGAGATACAAATAATAATAATAAAGACTAAGACATTTTCTTTGTATTTTTAAATAGACAATAAAAAAGTGTCCCTTTTAAATTATCAGTGTCCCACTTTTTTTCCTATATATTATTTATTATCTTTAGAACACACACCCAAATAAAACTGTTACAGATCTTGGATTCTTAAAATGTGAAACACATGTGCCTGTGAAGTCTATGGTCCTGGGTTTTAATCCCGGTAAGGGCATTTATTTGTCTGATGAACACAAATATTTGTTCCTGACTCATGGGTATTTTCCATGTATTTTATCTATATACAGATGTATATCGTCGCCTAGCACCCATAGTACATGTTTTGCTTAGTTTGGGGCTAGGTTGATTTGTGTAACATGTCCCCTAATATATATTTTTTTTTATTTATATTTATCAAATTGAATGTTGTGGAGTTCTGCTAAGCATACTAGGATGCTGAGGATTTTTGTAAATTCAATCCCTAGGGGTTGAAAATAGGGTTTCTTGTTTAGTTTAGAATTAATACTATATTTTACTCTGAACTCCTAATGATCATAGATATTAATTTATAGGTTGCAGTATCAATGATAAAGTTGACATCTATGGTGATGTGGAGGGAAAATGCCAGAAAGGGCTAAAAGTGGAGTATACTGGCCAGAAAGTATTTGTTGGCACCGGCTACTTAAAGATGCTTCGACATGAGCTATTCAATGATGGCATACCACCCAGGTAAATCATTATTTAAAACACTGCAGATTATTATGTCTACGCCTATTTTTATTTCAATTGTTATGGGCGTTATGCCGTTATTCATAAACGCATTACTGGCCTGAATTGGCTATGAATTGTTTGTCTTTATCTGTCTTTTGGACTTATGTATTTGTAAAAAAGGGATAAAACATAATTTAAGTAAATCAGACCTGTAAAGTTTTATGAATAAGGGGGTTAATCTTTAGCACTTACAGTAGCGGCAAAAATCTATCTTTTTTGCGCGCATTCACTCGAAAATTCATATGTATATCATGTAAATAATGATTGTATCATCATCACGACCATATATATATATGTACTTACGTCCCATTGCATGTGGCAATGTGGGCAACCACGTTAGCACCATGCGGATTGGAGACTTTACACACCCTAATGAATACATGTTATATTATAAATCTTATAAATATTGTTTTCTTATTTAAAAAAACACTCAAAATGAAATCTTACCAACAATAAAATTTAGATGGATCGATTGCTAACGAGGATTTTGGTTTAAAAATTAAATTGCATCATTACTTTACAATTTAGTACCCCCACTACCCCCAGGGCTACCGCAAAAACTCGGGCAAACTAATTATTTTCAAAATGAACTCTAGCTTCATCGAATTGTCGTTTTTTATACGCCCCTATATTGTAAATTTCATCGAAATCGCTTGAGCCGTTTTTGAGAAATCATTAAAAAATATATGCAAATGTATCTGAAAGAAATATGATAGATTATTTTCCGTTACTGTATGTTAATTTACCAAGCTATCTAACCCCCCCTTATCAAAATCACATTAAATTGACTAAAAGTAAATGGACCTTTTTATTTTACTATATTACTTTACTGAATGAAGTTTCAATTTACAGTACAGACATCATTTTTAAGGTTTTCTTACCCAAAGGGAAAAAATGGACCCTATTACTAACACCGTTGTCCGTCTGTCTGTCACCAGGCTGTATCTCATGCAGGGACCGGCCCGCTATCCCTTATCGGGGTTTTATAAGGGTATTGCATAAGGCTTAACTCACCATACCCTTTGCCAGACGAAACCCTTTGTTTTGCTTTTAAAAACCCTTATATAAAGCTACCACATTTGAGTAATCGGTAGCCCAAATACCCTTACAAAACCCTTATCATCCGCTCACCAACACCTTGCATATTGCTTATAAGGGTTAGCCTTATAAAGGGCTTCCCTTTTAGCATATAAGCGTGCTAATTTAAGTCGTCTACCTTGTTCATAAAGCACACATTACTTCGAATCCGAGCGATCGTCGGCGGCGACGGCGGCGTTCTTTGACTAGGCACGTATTTTCTTTCCTTTTCATACACTACCGTAGATATATACCAGGGACCGGACAACCCTTTCCGCGATAAAACCCTTTCAATAGGTGACACTTAAACACGGCTAACACATTGAAAGACTTTCCCTTTTGAACTGCAAGCCCATTCATACCCTTACCTTTGACTAACTCTTACCAAAAAGCTAACCAAAAATAAGGCTAGCTCTTAATAAGGGTTACCCTTATCTTTAAGCGCTTTTTATAAAGGTTTCCCTTTGCGTGAAAGAGACAGGATTAGTATATATCTACGGTAGTGTATGAAAAGGAAAGAAAATACGTGCCTAGTCAAAGAACGCCGCCGTCGCCGCCAACGATCGCTCGGATTCGAAGTAATGTGTGCTTTATGAACAAGGTAGACGACTTAAATTAGCACGCTTATATGCTAAAAGGGAAGCCCTTTATAAGGCTAACCCTTATAAGCAATATGCAAGGTGTTGGTGAGCGGATGATAAGGGTTTTGTAAGGGTATTTGGGCTACCGATTACTCAAGTGTGGTAGCTTTATATAAGGGTTTTTAAAAGCAAAACAAAGGGTTTCGTCTGGCAAAGGGTATGGTGAGTTAAGCCTTATGCAATACCCTTATAAAACCCCGATAAGGGATAGCGGGCCGGTCCCTGATATATACTCCGTCCGCGGCTTTGCTCCGTGAACGCGTTAGTGCTAGAAAGATGAAATTTGGCACGAATGTATAAATAAGTTACGCCGACAGTCGTAAAATAAAAACTAGAAAAATGTTTTTTATTTAGGGTGGCTCCCCTACAAGAAAAGCGGAAATGATATTTTTTTCGCCTGAAGCGCCGTTGTTGGATAGGTCTTTCAAAACGAATATGGGAATTCAAAAATATTTTATTGATATACGTAATATTTTCGGAAATAATCACTCCATGTAACTTTTAAACCACGAGTCCAAAAAATAAACAAATAATCGTGAAAGTAAAGTTTAGTAAAGACTTTCAAGGAAAACTATAGCGAACCTGATCGGTTCAGCCGTTTTAGCAAAAAGTATATTTTGTCGCGGAACGGAACGTTTACGGAACCCTATACTGAGCATGGCCCGACATGCTCTTGGCCGGTTTTTCTTGCATGATGGGCCTTTAGAGGTTAATGTCAACAATTGTTTATTTTTCAGCGGAATTGCTATAGAAGTTACTCTGCCCGCTTCAAGACTACCAGTTATTAATGAGTCTATATACCCCAAAGGAACGTTGGTGCTTCAAAACCTTCCATCAATGGTCTGTGGCTGGGTGGTGAAAGCACAGCCCAAGGACCTCATCCTAGACATGTGTGCATCCCCTGGTAATAAGACTACACACTTAGCTGAATTATCTAATAATGAAGTTAGTAGAACTATACTTGCTTTTTTTAAAATAAAAGATCATTTTTGAAGTTACTATTTACAGTACATTCAAATAGTGTTCAACTGTTCAGATAACAGAACATCCTTTGATGCCGGTCTAGTAGGAGGAATATAGCTGTATTTTTTTAGAAATTAATGAGTTTTAACTGACAGTAAACCAGAGAATAAATACATACATATAAACCACATGAAAACTGGCAGTAAAAACTTATCTTGGAAGAGCTGCTTAACTTTACTAAAAAAATGTTGCTAATATTGATGACTAATTCTATTCATGTTCGTTTTAGGGAATTATTGTTGCAATAGATAAAACTCCTCAAAAAGTGGCTAGAATAAAGGAAAATTGTGAGAAACATGGAGTTACTTGTGTCACCGCTTATGCGTTTGACTCAACAAAATGCTATTCAGAAAATGGTACTACTAATGTCACCAAAGGTCCTCCTTTTAGTTCAAATGTTTTTGACAAAATTCTTCTTGATGGACCATGCAGTGGACTTGGACAAAGACCGCAGCTAGTTAACAAAATGACAGACAAGATGCTGCAGTCATACAAATTTGTACAACGAAAGTTAATGGAATCTGTGAGTGAAATTTCTACTTAAACATACGACCATGGGGCCGATCCTGATTTAGCAAAACTTCATTTTCATTGCACCTCGCGCGCACCAATCAGCGTAAGCCCACGTCAAAGACGTCTCAAATCATGAAGGAAATTAATAGTACATTATGATACAAGTGTGCTAAGTTGGTTATTACACACGAGGCCATATTGTGCGCGCGAGCTGTAAGCGAGCGCGCAATAAGAAAGCCGATGTGTGTAATGACCAATGCACACGCGTTTCATACGACGTTTTTCAACACACTTGCGAGAAAAAAAAAGATACTCATATTAATCAAATTTTAATAGTTTAAACAGTTAGTATTGTGTGTTGCATCTGTCATACTGCCGGCCGCCCCTCGCCCCGGCCGCGGGCGGAGAGCCGAGCGGGCCGGCCGGGCCGCGCCGGTGCCCGCCAGTCCGACCAATTAAAGAAGGCTCCCTTTCCATGCATATTATTAGCAATCAGTTACCTTCTTAACTCAGTCGGATAATATAATGAAAAAGCACGAGTGGAATAATACACTGAAAGAGTACGCGTGTTTAATATCTAGGATTATGAGCCAAAAATCGGTGGAATAAAAACGTCGTTTTGAGCAAGTGTGTTGAAAAACAAATTATTAAATTAAATCAGAATCTGCCTCTAAGCATCGAGGTTTCCTTATAGGTATATAGGTATATATCGACGCGGAATCTGCAAAAGTCGATGGAAAAAAGCATTATAAAAAAGCAGTCTAGGCGGATCGGAAGGCGTCGCCGATGCGAGCCGAGCCGAATGACGTCTTTTTCGCTCTTATTGCGTAGACATAAAGCTCTTTTTTTATCAGCTTTTGCCGATTTCGCGTCGATATATGTGGGGAGACCCTAACCCGAAACAAGGAACAACTTTGCCACAGTGACACATGTTACACATACATTTCTTCCATTTTCGAGGGTTCGCTCACGTAACAAACATATTCGTGCGTAGCGTTATTTTGTTCGTGGCTTAGACCTCTGGTCAAAATAACTCAACTTCCGTTCAATAGATAGATGTATTGAAGAAACGCGATTTCGTATAGACATTGCCAGTCTTCTTGTTTTTTACATCCAAATCTTGGCCTGTATTTTCATACTACATACTACTACAGGAGGTATGTCAAATAAGTAATATGTCCCAATACGCTTTTTTCAAGCCCGTGTTTTTTTTTTGCAGGCAGTGAAAGTGATGAAAGTAGGAGGGTTTCTGGTATACAGCACATGCACAGTAACTGAAGAAGAAAATGAAGCCATGGTCGCGTGGGCGTTGAGCAAGTTCCCCTGTCTCCAGCTCGTCCCTGCGGAGCCCCTCCTTGGAGGCCCGGGGATGTCCTGCGCGGGTCTCACGGATGCTCAAAGGTAAATTGATAGAAAAACTGGCCAAGTAGGAGTTTTACTCGTGTCCTAGGGATTCCGAACTTCACGCAAATTTTTTAAATGTTTTTTAAGCCAAACACGCTTGAGAGGATTTATTATTTGTTTTTATAGTAGGTAGCAGTAGAAATACATTCTCGAGAATAGGTCATTGTCTACCCGTAACGGCAAGAATATACCTAGTCGGCTCATAAGTTCTGTCACTGACCTTTAAAATTTAAATTTGGAACTCCTAAAACAAAAACCGTTCTGCATTTGAATTTCGAATCTTTATTAAATATTTGAGTAGTATAATTTTGCAATTTTCTGTTTTCTTCAACATGGAGTGGACGCTTAAAGATAGCCGTACCGCAATAATTGCACTATATCGTTGTGGTCACTCGCCGACTAAAATTTTTAAGCTACTTGAAAATTTAAAATTCTCTCTAAGATTTGTGTATCGTACCATAGAAAGATACAGTGAGGTCTCTAGTTTAAATGACAAGAAAAGAAGCGGTCGTCCGCGTACAGCTAGGACTCCAGCGGTTGTACAAGCAATTAGGGCACGCATTGCCAGAAATCCCGCTAGGAAACAAAAAGTTATGGCCCTCCAGATGGGTTTGAGCAAAAACACGGTGAAAAGAGTGCTTAATCAAGACCTGAGACTTCGTGCTTATAAACGAAAAACTGGCCATCTTCTCAATGGTCGGCTTAAAGCTTTAAGGCTTAAAAGATCTAAAGCTTTATTGAAGAAGTACGCTAAAAATAAGCACCGTTGTATACTGTTTTCGGACGAGAAAATTTTTGACATAGAAGAAAACTGTAATAAACAAAATGATAGAGTGTACGCTCGCAATAGTAAAGAAGCGTCTAATAGCATTCCCCGTATTCAAAGAGGTCATCACCCTTCATCTGTGATGGTTTGGCTGGGAGTTTCTTATGCGGGCGTCACTAGTATGCATTTTTGTGAGAAAGGAGTAAAAACTAGTGCCAAAATGTACCAAGACACGGTGTTGACTAATATTGTGAAACCACTATCCCATACGATGTTTCTAAACCAGCATTGGGTTTTCCAGCAGGACTCTGCTCCAGCCCATAAGGCAAAGTCTACACAAGCCTGGCTCGCCTCCAATAAAATCGACTTTATACGGCATGAAGATTGGCCCTCCTCTAGCCCAGATCTTAATCCTTTAGACTATAAAATATGGCAGTATTTAGAGGAAAAGGTGTGCTCAAAACCTCATGCAAATCTAGACTCGCTGAAAAAATCTCTTGCTACGGCAGTGGCCAATATCGACATGAAAGTGGTGCGTGAATCCATTGACGACTGGCCACGAAGACTTCAAGCCTGTGTAGATAATTATGGCGGTCATTTTGAATAAATGTTATACATTTAGATTCTCTAGTTTATAAGCTTTCAAACGCTGTACAAATTATACGGAATAAACTTAAACTTTTGATTTTATTTGATACTATGTATATGACAGAACTTATGAGCCGACTAGGTAATATAATAGAGGCAGTAATTAATAGTAAGACTATGACAAGGACAAACATTAACAGCGCTTTCTCTGTTACTTCTACCGAAAGTTCCTTAAAACCATCTCGTTCGGTCATTCCTTGAGCTGCGGGTATATGGAACAACTGACTTGATTTTGGGATGTAATGTTTTGCCCCGATCAATAACCTACCTACCTACCTAATGAGACTGAAGTTAATCGTGCCGCATTGATAATGTTTTATTTTTGTACCAAAAAGTACATAAAACTTTTACAAATATTGATCGCCAAACTACGATAACAGTTTGTTGAAGAGGCATACATATTTATTATACGTATTATGTTTGTATACAGTATTGTATAAAGTAGCTAATATATAAAAACAACGCTTTTATAGATTTACAAATAAGGATACTTAGGCCCACTTGCACCATCCCCTAATCCCATAACCCTGGGTTAAGCGGTTAAACCGTTAACAAAGTGTCAAATTGTACTGGTAACCATGGTAACTCCAGCTTTAACCGTTTCGACGCCGTGTCAAACACAAAAGCAGTCATCCAGATGCCACGTCACCGAAGTGTCAAAATTTTAATTGAACTTTATGCATATGCATGTAGGTCTATGTTGCTCTGTGGTCTATGACCGATTTTTATTAGGTGGTATAAGTGGTGGTAGTAGTAATATAAATAAATATGTTCCATAATAATCCTTTATTGAACCCATGTAAAAATACATTAACTTAACGTGAATGAACGTTAGAAAAATGTGATTCAATAGTCGTATTTGTCTTATGAATTAGTAAATTGTAATTTAATAATAATCGAGTTGAATGAGTACTACCAAATTAGGATATTCTGTACATTTTGTACTTTAGAGTATCCAAATGATGGAAGAAATCTTATACAAAAACAATGGCATCAGAATATTTTTATGGCATTTTAAATCTAAAATAAACTCTTTACCAATAAAACTGAAATTAATCTCGATAATAGGTACATAAGATGCACCTTTGAACTATATAAGTAATAACTTGAAATTTGTACTCTATTGTACTCAAAACAAGGCTACTTTTACGGAGCTCTGAGCATTACATGAATACTTTATATGACATACTGATATAGTCATTTATCACATACCATCACATTGAAAACAATCAGGTAAAATATACCACCCCATTTCTATGTCATTAGTACCTTATCAACAACCGCCAAAGTGGTACATTTTTCTTAAGAATGACACAAGGTTTTTTTATTTATGGTAACTATTATTGTTACAGAGCAATGCTACAAAGATTTGGACCTGAAGAAGACTGTCTAAGGCCAACTACACATCCCATATATAAAGACACAATAGGATTCTTCATAGCAAAATTCATCAAAACGGAATAAATTACAATTCATAAATAAATCGTGTACGTAATAAAAACGGCTATAATTTCATATTTAATACCTAACAGGGAAAATAAAATATTAATTAAATAATTACTTTCAATCTGTAGTTTGCTCAGTTAAAAAATGCTGTTCTTAAGGGGCCCACTGACTATCAGTCCGCCGGACGATATCGGCCTGTCAGTTGTTCGGAACTCTGTCAAATCTTTGTTCTTACTGACAGGCCGATATCGTCCGGCGGACTGATAGTCAGTGGGCTCCTTTAGGAAATGCAAAATACGGACATCACTAGCCACATCCCTATCACATTGTAAAATAATCTTGGCAAAATAAACAGTTCTCAACTAAATGATCTAAGCAAATACACAATAAACGCATGTCTTGTAAATTCTAATACCTATATTGCAGTATTTTATGTTATTTAAAGAATAGCTTACAAGACGTCAACTGAGGCGCGCGGCTACAGCCCATTCGTGCATTGCGACAAGACTGACGCGCCGCGCACGATTCCCAGGTAGCAAAATGACGTCAGCGACGTCATAATGCCGTCATTATGACGTGCTGACGTCATTTTGCTACCTGGGTTGGCGTGCCGTTCAAGGGGTTAACCATTTTTTTTAAATGCACGGTGGTTGGGCACATAGTAAAAGTTGCTCGGTATAATCCCAAAACCTCCCTGGCAACGGAAATGCACTTATTTTTTAGCCACCCTGTATATCTGTGATCTGCATCCTCACCATGAGTTTTACGCGGCCTTAAATGCTGCGTCAACTCGAACGCATCTCGTTTGCACCAATGTCAGTACGAGGAAGTTGCATTGTGAGTTAGTTTACGCCAAGGGCCTGACACTCTTTGATAGAGAAAGATTATTGCGATTCCTATAAGAGGAAAGAGAAAATAGTGCCATGCTTTGTCCTTATCACCGACCGGGTGGCATCATAGGTAGGAGGCGATGGCGAAATTTATAAGAGTGAAAGAGAAAAAATCTTATGCTGCCTAAATTTTATATGAATATTCTTTCTCTTACCCCCGGTCGCTCGGTGGCGCGTCTATAACTACTTGTATATACTATGTCTATGGTTTACGCAGTCGCTAGCGAATATGTCAGTGTCAAACTCGTGGCGCGAAATACTGAGCTACCTCTCGAAATTATTTGATAGGTGTAATCTCCTTGCGTCATGATCATGATAAACAACAATATCACTGACGTTACAAATTAAAGGTGCACTATTCAAAACCGATGTCAAAAATTATACAAATCTGCTAGAGGTTTACCCCCCTTACTCATAAAACTACGGGCCTGATTTAGTTAAATTATGTTTGATTCCTTTCTTACAAATACACAAGTCAAAATGACAGATAAAGACAAACGATTCATAGCTAATTCAGGCCAGTAACGCGTTTATGACTAACGCCATTACTTTTAACTACAGTTTTTTAATAATTTGCCGTAACCATATCTAAAATAAATAAATCTAACTCCACAATTCTCCACATCCCCGTATGCAGAACACATAAATCACAGGGATTCGATGCGGACCCACAGATCTGCCTTCAGCAAGATACCCCTCTTGTCAAATTTAATGGGATCCGTAGTCTTCGGGCAAGTGGAAAACTTGAAGTTTTTCAGAAGCGAGACCATGGCCAATTTTGCGGAATACATGGCGAATCGTAGACCTGTAAATAAATAGAAAAAAATATTAAACATTAAACTTGCAAGTTGAGAGTGGTTTCTTCGTAGGTAAGTAAAGTAAATGGTCAAAGGTCGAAGATACCTATGCGAACGGTGATTTTTATTTGCACACGAGTCTGTTATCAAGGTAATAAGGCAACATTTAGTAGATAGGTACCGTCACCATCAGATATATCGGAGCGGCCGAGGTGCTCAAATATATCTGAAGTCTGAACACGCATTCTAACGCCTTAACAATGGCAAATCTCATGGCGACTGTACCTA
The DNA here is from genome assembly GCF_947568885.1 of Cydia strobilella. Classification (NCBI taxonomy): domain Eukaryota; kingdom Metazoa; phylum Arthropoda; class Insecta; order Lepidoptera; family Tortricidae; genus Cydia; species Cydia strobilella. The sequence goes on from NC_086052.1 coordinate 10,615,720, forward strand.
CTATACCAACTCCTGAGTGTTTTATCATAATTAAATATTCATGACGAAAAAGTGATACTATATTCTAGGCTTTCATTGAATTCTGAGATCCCATTTTGACTAGGGCCAGTGTGACTAAACAAACCCTCTTTCAGTAGGTAGAAGTATATGCTGGTGATGATATAAGACGTACCTATGCAATTCCTCGGCCCAGACCCAAAGGCCATGAACAAGTGAGCCGGTCTATTCTTCTTCTCTTCCCCCATGAACCTCTCCGGCCTGAACTCCTCCGGTTGTGGGTAAATGTCAGCGTCCATGTGGATTCCGTACACTGGTATAGCGACCACGTCTCCTACGTTGATTTCTACTGGTGTTCCGGGTAGCGTGTATTTCTTGGTGCAAACTCTATCAACTCGGGCGACGGGCGGGAACAATCGTAACGTTTCTGAAGCAACATATTTTTTTTGACAAAATTTAATTTTTATACTAGTTTTTTTCTCCATCTGTTTTCTTAACGGGCATCTACACAACTCGACGAAATGATTCTAACAAACCAAATATGTGGACACCTAGTGGCGCTCGCCTCGCTTTCAACTCGCTGGCAGTTCGCTAGTGTGATAGCGCCCTTATCATCAGATCAGCTGTCATCATAATATTGCATTGTCACGCGGACATTTAAAACTATGCCCGATAACAAATCGAATACCAGCAACAGGTCTTGAGGTTTGAAAGTAACCAACATAACTCTATAGTTATATACCAACATAGCAAGATAAATAAAGGTAGCAATTAGGTTTTATTAACATAAATGTAAGTCTATTATCAGACAATCAGTAATTCAGAGATGTCAATACCGGCTGAATAAGTTGTTATTCTAGTCGGCGTCAGCGACAGACAAGAGGTCAAGTAGGTATGTTGACACAAATCGAGTTCGCTAAAACCGGAATCTATACATATAATAAAGCGGAAGAGGGCCGAAAGTCTGTACATGGAAGATATTCGAAAAAAAATTGGCTGGGGATACTTAGAATCGATAACAGAACACATTCCAACAGGTTTTAGAATTTTTGTCTGTTTATTTGACCGCGCAACTAATGAAAACGGCTGAACGGATTTTGATGCAAACTTTACTAATCTGTCGAAAAAATCCACGGCCAGGTTATAGGCTATAAAAATTTGAGAAATTTTACCCCTAAGGGGGTTAAAAAGGGGATGAAAGTTTGTATGGGGTTCAAGATTTATATTAAGCTAGCAATTTGAAACTTCGTAAGAAGATATATTATTGAAATACAAGAAAACTAATTTCAGCGTTATTGAAAATTCATCCCCTAAGGAGGTGAAATGGAGGTTGAAAGTTTGTATGGAGATCAATTTTTTTTTTGAGTGCGTTACTTGAAACTTTGTATAATGGGCATATTATTATAATACAGGAAAAGTGATTTTAGCGTTTTCAAGAATTCGTCCCCTAACAGGGTTAAAAGGGGGTTGAAAGTTTGAATCCATTACAAATGCTTTGAAACTTCTTAGAAAGGTATGATAGACGATTACAAAAAAACTAATTTTGACGTTTTTGGAAATTTAACCCCTCAGGGGGTTGAAAAGGGGATGAAAGTTTGTCTTGGGGTGCAAATTTTATTTTAAGCTAGGAACTTAAAACTTTGCAAAACGTTATTATATTAAAAAGCAAGAAAATTACTTTCAGCGTTTTTAAAAATTTATGGTGGTGAAAAAGGGGTTAAAAACTTTATCTTGATAACTATATCATTTTAGCTACTAGGCCAAGTTAGGTATCGTTTTTGTATAAATCGGGTATGCCGAATTCATTTATGATATCAAAATGACACCATTTCCGAGTGAAAACACAAAAAATATGAAAAAACTTTTTTTAATTTCTCTACGCTTAAACCGCTAAACCGATTTAGATAAAATTTGGTATAGAGATAGTTTGAGTCCCGTGGAAGAACATAGGGTAGTTTTTAAACAAAAAAATGGAGACTGCGTTTGGAGAAGCGGCCGTGCCCTTTCCTCTTAATAATGATCACGAAGGTGGGTACTTTAAATAAAAACATTTTTCAGTAAATGTCAAACGATTTGGGACTTTAAACGCGTTACCATGCCTTCCCGAAAAAAATCGAATCTTTCGCGAATGTCTCGCAATGCATTGCGGCCACAAGGGGCACGGTCTCAGGAGTCGTCAGAGAAAAACCACGGTGAGAGACTCAGTGGCGCTCTAGCCAGGCAGTTCGCTTCGCTTTCGGCTGAAACGGCAAGCCAGCGCGAGTTCGATTGTGATCCCAAATACATCGTACGTAATACATATGTAGGCGCAGATCCTGACGGAGTGTGGCGCCGGAGAAGCCGTGTTCATCCCGCGTATCCCTCTCATTCCGAGCAACTTCCCGTTCCGCTTCAAGCGCCTACAGGTCCCCGTGAGCGTCTGCTTCGCTATGACCATCAACAAGTCGTAGGGGCAGATGCATTTCCCACTCCGAAAACAAAAAAAAGGGGCAGACGCTGCCCGCCGCCGGCGTCATGCTTAGACTGATTTGACTGGAGGACCGATTTGGATGACATGATTTTGATCGGAACACCCTTATATTCCGAAATACGTTTTTCCGATTTTTATAACCACGACTTTCATAATCCCGATTATTTATAAGTCCGAAATATCAAAATTACGATTTTTAAAAACACGATGGAATAAAATCACGAATATGGTATTTCCGAAAACTTAAAATCCGATTGTCACTTGACAGAAAGCTTAAAGGTCCGATTTTACACTTTTCCGAAAATATTTTTTTGTTTCGAATTTCTAAATTCCGAAAAATCATTGTCCGATCGGAAATAAAATAATTCGGTATTCAGAAATTCGGTTTTTTACAAGATCGGAAAAATGAAATCCGTGATATTCAAATGAAGACTCACGTTTTAGTAATTATTACGGGTACCTGTCGTGCCGCATCATGTTAAATTCGGCATAAAATATTTTTGGCATAAAAATTCGGCATAAATAAATTAGACAGAACTGCGAACCTGCGAACCCGAACTGTTGCTAGAAGTGGGTTAGGTTAGGTTAGAATTGCGACCCCCAAGAAAACGAACTGTTGCCAGAAAAGTGGGTTAGGTTAGGTTAGAACTGCGACCCCCAAGAAAACGAACTGTTGCCAGAAAAGTGGAAATTTAAAAATTGGGATATTTAAAATAGGAATCACGTTAATTCGGAATAAGGGCAATTCCGAATTCGTGATTTTGAAAATCGTAAATGTTAAATTCGGTGTTTGCCACCATCGGAATTGTTATAGTCGGAATTATGTAGTTCGGAATTTACAATATTCGGCTTTTTGGGTTTTCGGAAATATAAATCTTCGTGATTTTCATCATTCGTAATTATGACAGTCGGAATTTTGATGGGTCGAGCATTTAAAAATCGGAATGATAAAATTCGACATTCTAAAATTCGGAATAAAAAATTTCGGAATTATGTAGTGTACTGATTGATTTCAACTGTCGACCTATAACTGTTTATATAAGATAGAACCCGCAGACAAATGGATTGGCGTAGACGGACAGCAGGTTAGGTGAATCACTTACCCAATAAAAATCCTTCTAAATAAGACAGCTGCGATAGCAGCTCGTAAGACATCTCCTTTCCCTCTGTAAGTTCCGTGACATGAGCTCGAAGCTTTTCTTGGATATCTGGCTTGGTAGCCAGCATATGAATGGCGAATGAGAGTAACGTGCTGGACGTTTCGTACCCCGCTATGAGAAACAGCAGAGACTGTGCATCGATCGTGTCATCATCCAGCACTGTAAATATAAAATTAATTTTTTAATTTGTAATTTTACCAAGGAGCAGTAATTTTACGATATTTAAGATAGGTACGAACTTGACACGAGTCACGACGCATCCATGCGCGAGCTGTTGAATCATGTCAATATCAATACCAGACAGACACAGTCATTCTAAACTCAAAACACCACTCTAAATTTTACGAATAAAAATTATATATCGTTTCTAAATATTTAGTTGTACCGCAAATACAAATAATCAAAACAATTTTCGGCTACAGCTACAAGTGAAGTTAAAGTGACGTCACAAAGTTTGTGACTCCCCCTCCCCCGTGTCACAATATGTCACGTTTTCTGGACTCCCTCCCTCCCCCTAAACGTATGACGTAATTAATGCATGATCCCAAACCATCGTCATGATCAACAAAAAGTTAGTGTTATATGTTAGTATTACTAGTATAAAATGTATAAACGAGGACAGAGTTTCGCAAAACAAATAAAATTATGAGAGAGAAACTCCTTGAAGTTGATACGTTCAACTTTGTTCGGAGAGTTGTCTTTAGTATTTTTTCTACTCGTTCGACTGTAATGGTTGAATTAAGATTTCGTATACCAAACTGTAATTGGGTACTTTCATGTATGGGCTCCCAACTCGACTATAATATTTATTTCGAAACGGTTTAGTCAACTATAATGAATTTGACCAATCACGTGGCGCCGCGGTCCAGTGGAAAAGACACCAACGCTACTATTTCATGAGTAATACCTATTCAATTATTCATATATTATGCACGCGTTGATGTCTTTTGTACTACTGAGATACTTAGGTACCTAATTTTCTTTAATTATTTAGGTTTTATAGTAGAAAAAGTATTATTTTAGATGACTCGTAGAAAAAGTAATGAATACAATAGTGATATAATCAAGCTTTTCAATCTCGTACCTTCATTAGGCCACTCAGCAAGCTTCGTGGCCTAAACACGGTACTCGTCTGAAAAGCTCATATCACGATTGTATAAAATAATATACTGGTCTAAGGGTCAGTTGCACCAAACCATCTGTCACCGTTATATTAAGTTCGCAAAATTTTATTGTATACGAAGTTTCATAGATCTCTGCTGCGTAACGTTGATCACTTTATTAACTGGCTGGTGCAACTGGCCCTTAGTAAGAAAAAAGTTATATTTAATTCTCACATGTTCCTGATTTTGTGCCGTCCGAATCAATATTTTCTTTATTACCTCCGTCTATGAGCAGCTGCAAGAAATCATTTCTCCTAAAACAAAAAAAAATCAGAGAAAATTTTCATCATACGTAATGTCCCGTGGTTTCAGCAGTCTTTGCAAGTATGTATTGTGTTTTTGGTGTGTCACGTATTAAAAAAACTAAAAACTACATGACCAATTTTGATAAATATTCGGTATAACGACTAAAAAAAGGAATAGGTATAAAGTTTTACTATCATATCATAAGACAAACATACATCGAGTCATATTATTGCCCCAGTTACTAAATAGATGCATGCACACTGCACACATAGTCTGGCCAGGTAGGTATTAGATGATAAGATAAAACAAGATAGTAAAATAAACAAATATGCTTTGGAATAAGTGCCACAATTAATCAATGTTATACTGGGAACTAGGTAAAGTCACAATGCAATAAGATCTTGCCCAAAGGAAGGCATATAAACATCAGACACAAGCTTACGTGTAAAATCATAAAATACTGTCATATTTTTTGTAGGCTTCCCTGTGCAAAAAATTATTGCAACTGACTGCACTATATCTATATTACAATATAGGTACTTATACAACCAGTAGGAATAGAGATTATACTGATCTGATTACAAGTTCATCACATATACTAACCACTAAAATGACGACATCGACATCTACGATTCTACGTACCGTAAAGTCAGGTAACTATAGTCCTATAATACAACTATGGTCCAATTTTTAACGTTGATTGTCAACGAGTCTTTTTTTATTTGTACTCGTTACATTTATTTTGTTGCTTAGATATACTAAAATGCTTTCTGTATATTCATCATCATCATATCATCCTTTCATCGCCCACTGCTGAGCATAGGCCTCTCTTCGAGTACGCCACTTATCCCGGCCTGAGCCAATCTCATCCAGAAGTTACCCGCAATCTTCCGAATGTCGTCCACCCAACGAGCCAACGGACGACAGGCACTCCTTTCGTCTAAAAGCGGCCACCATTCCGTTTGGCCCACCTGCCATCACTCTGTCGGGCAACATGTCCCGCCCAGCTCCATTTAAGTTTGGTATATAATGACGTATCCGACGTCTTGCACCTTGGTCCTCTTTCGGTCTTGAAGTTTGATGCCGAGCAATATTTGTACATATTTTACTGGAACTTGAACTTGGTCCTTGGACCATAGTTGTAAGTTGTGGACTAAAGTTACCTGATTTTAGAGTAGGATACCTACATGGATTTTATTTCGAAAGAGCATATTCATGCTAAAGCGGTATCAAGAGTTAATTAAACAGGCGTTTGCGACCGTTTGTGTTATATCATTATCGACTTAATTACTTATTTGATGAATTAAATTTAGAAAAAAATGAATAAATAAGTAAGTTTTTTTTTTGTGAGTTTAGTTTAATCTAGTTAATTCTGAATACCACTTTATTGGCAAAAAACTTACTTGTAATCTCCCGATCTCCTTTCTTTCTTAGCAGTTTTCAGTATTGTGACTAATTCTCTTGTACTCTCTTCGTTCATGAAAGATATATTGAAATACCTCAACATTTTGGGTGCAAATATTAGAAAAAAGAATATCAACATTCTCTTAGACTTGGACATATAGTTGAATTTTTCTGCAATCTGTAATTTATTAAATGCAATTAAGAATAAAAACTTTTATAAAAAAAAGATAAACCGACTTCAAAAAGGATGAAATAAAATATTATCCTTTTTAGGGTTCCGTGTTTAAGTATATGCGTTACCAACTGATATGTTTGAAGTCGGTGCCAAGCCAAATTTTAAACCATATATTCATAGTGATTTTGGTGCAATTAGATAAAGATGCGGCTATATAAGTATGTACGTTGGATTACCTAACGCAGCGTACTACGTAGGCGAACAACACGCGAATGCGAAGCGGCGCGGCACGGCGCCTTAATTAATCCTTTGATACCTATATGTAAGACGCAGCGTTACACGACGACAATAAACGAACTTTCTGTACACCTCAGAACAGAACACACGGTTGAACCTTCTTGGCGCAGTTCGTACCATGCTTGTCGGCACGTTAGTGTAAATCTAATACGTTTTGTCGTCGTATTTTTTTAAAGAGCATTTCTTACTAATTCTTGAACAGTCATAGCACGCAAGTGTGGGATTGGGACTGAGTTATTTTCTGTCGCTTATCCAGAACTGACTACATTTCAAAATATAAAACAATTCAAGGAACCTTCATTCAAAATTTCAGCTAAAGCGGTTCAGTTGTTTAGCCATGAAAAGGTAACAAACAGGCAGACATAATTGCTTTCACGTTTATAATATTTGTACAGTTGTAATGGGATTTATAGACATAAAGCTGATTATTTTTGACTGGTATTGTTACTACTTGGAGTACTTGGCTTGGCACCGACTTCAAACATATCAGTTGGTAACGCATATACTTAAACACGGAACCCTAAAAAGGATAATATTTTATTTTATCCTTTTTGAAGTCTGTTTATCTTTTTTTTATAAGTTTAAATTTTTCCATTTTTAGTTTTAAGAAATTGTTAAGAGCGTGACGCATGAATGAAAAACATAATCATGTTTAACTGTAAATTTGTAAACTTTATTAAATAATCAGAATTTTCCTCGAGTCCGTCTGGGAAATTATTCCTGTCACTAAATCCATTCTCCGCCCCGCCACTGACCCAATCCCTCAAACCCCCCGATCACTCAACCTCACAGCACATCAACCCCTGATCACTGAACCCCTCGACCCTAAACCACCAACCCTTCAACCGCCATTCCCCGACCCCTAACCCCAGACCCCTTAACTCTCAACCCTAACCCCCAATCCCTTAACTCCCAACCCATCAGTCCCCGACCCATCAACTCACCTCCCCTCAACCCCCAACCTCAAACCCCCCAAACATTAATACCCTCTACCTTCACCTCTCAGTCTCTTTGGTTGTTTCCAACACTACCTACATCAAAAATCATAATACACATACGAGGGAAGTTATCAGTAGCCTTACCACGAGTTTGACATTGATATATTCGCTATCGTGTGCGTAACTTTTTGTTTATGCATCTCGCTCGTACTGGCATATTACCTAGTCGGCTCATAAGTTCTGTCATATACATAGTATCAAATACAATCAAAAGTTTAAGTTTATTCCGTATAATTTGTACAGCGTTTGAAAGCTTATAAACTAGAGAATCTAAATGTATAACATTTATTCAAAATGACCGCCATAATTATCTACACAGGCTTGAAGTCTTCGTGGCCAGTCGTCAATGGATTCACGCACCACTTTCATGTCGATATTGGCCACTGCCGTAGCAAGAGATTTTTTCAGCGAGTCTAGATTTGCATGAGGTTTTGAGCACACCTTTTCCTCTAAATACTGCCATATTTTATAGTCTAAAGGATTAAGATCTGGGCTAGAGGAGGGCCAATCTTCATGCCGTATAAAGTCGATTTTATTGGAGGCGAGCCAGGCTTGTGTAGACTTTGCCTTATGGGCTGGAGCAGAGTCCTGCTGGAAAACCCAATGCTGGTTTAGAAACATCGTATGGGATAGTGGTTTCACAATATTAGTCAACACCGTGTCTTGGTACACTTTGGCACTAGTTTTTACTCCTTTCTCACAAAAATGCATACTAGTGACGCCCGCATAAGAAACTCCCAGCCAAACCATCACAGATGAAGGGTGATGACCTCTTTGAATACGGTGAATGCTATTAGACGCTTCTTTACTATTGCGAGCGAGAGAATATATATATCTATGTCAAAATTTTCTCGTCCGAAAACAGTATACAACGGTGCTTATTTTTAGCGTACTTCTTCAATAAAGCTTTAGATCTTTTAAGCCTTAAAGCTTTAAGCCGACCATTGAGAAGATGGCCAGTTTTTCGTTTATAAGCACGAAGTCTCAGGTCTTGATTAAGCACTCTTTTCACCGTGTTTTTGCTCAAACCCATCTGGAGGGCCATAACTTTTTGTTTCCTAGCGGGATTTCTGGCAATGCGTGCCCTAATTGCTTGTACAACCGCTGGAGTCCTAGCTGTACGCGGACGACCGCTTCTTTTCTTGTCATTTAAACTAGAGACCTCACTGTATCTTTCTATGGTACGATACACAAATCTTAGAGAGAATTTTAAATTTTCAAGTAGCTTAAAAATTTTAGTCGGCGAGTGACCACAACGATATAGTGCAATTATTGCGGTACGGCTATCTTTAAGCGTCCACTCCATGTTGAAGAAAACAGAAAATTGCAAAATTATACTACTCAAATATTTAATAAAGATTCGAAATTCAAATGCAGAACGGTTTTTGTTTTAGGAGTTCCAAATTTAAATTTTAAAGGCCAGTGACAGAACTTATGAGCCGACTAGGTAGTGTACAAAGTAAGTTACGAAGAATATTTAGTGTCAAACTCGTGGTTAGGCTACAGTTGCACTACATCAAATTGGTGGTTTTGGGGAGGAAATGCTTGAGTTACTTTAAAAAATCATCATCATCAGCTCCTCTTCATCTAATTGGTGGTTTTCGAGAAAAAATGCTCAAGTTGCTTAAGAAAACGACCAAATCACCATACATGTGCCTTTAAAAATTGAGGAGTTCCCTCAATTCCTCATGGATCCCATCATCAGAACAGCACCCGATTACTGTGGGACCACCTTGGAGGTAGTTCCTTTCAAACAAAAAAAAGAATTGTTCAAGTCGGACCACGGGTCTCGGAGTAATCGCTGAACATCCTACATTAAAAAAAATCATCATCACTATCTTCAAAACAATCATCATCATCAGGTCCACTTCATCAAATTGGTCGTTTTCGAGAGAAAATGCTCAAGTTGCTTATGAAAACACCCAAATCACCATACATGTGCCTTTAAAAATTGAGGAGTTCCCTCAATTCCTCAGGGATCCCATCATCAGATCAGAACCAGATTAATATGGGACCAACTTGGAAGTAGCTCCTTTCGAACAAAAAAAGAATTACTCAAATCGGACCACGGGTCTCGGAATAATCGGTGAACATACATACATAAAAAAAAAGAAAAAAAAATAGCCACAACCGAATACAGAACCTCCTCCTTCTATGAAATTGAAGTCGGTTAAAAAATAGTTGACCCAATAGAACTCCAAGATGTAGATACTGCCAGCATCAAATAGATAGTTACGACCAAAGTGGGCAAATCGGTACATTCGGTACACATCCTTATTTTTTTGTTAACAGGTGTGTTAAGATATATTTGTCCACTTTGGTCGTCACTCTATATTTGCTCTGACTGAACCTGCCCAACTGGCCGAAACGTATGAAACTGACCAGTATTTTCTCAATTTTAAACATTAGCGCGAAAAAAAGGCTAACTGTCGGTATAAAGCCATAATAAAGCGCAGTTTTTATTAGGATTCCATACCCAAAGGGTAAAAACGGGACCCTATTACTAAGACAGAACGGGTCTGTCTGTCACCAGGCTGTATCTCGTGAACCGTGATAACTAGACAGTTGAAGTTTTTACAAATGATGTATTTCTGTTGCCGCTATAGCAACAAATACTAAAAACAGATTAAAATAAATATTTAGGTGCGGCTCCTATACAACAAAAGTGATTTTTTTGCGTAATGGTATGGAACCCTCCGTACGCGAGTCCACTCGCACTTGGCCGGTTTTTTTAGTTAAACAATATACTAACCTTTATAAAGTTAGCATTTTCATCAGTCAAAGCATCGCATTTGATCCCAAAGGCACATGCACCTATAACTTCCAGCGTAAAATGTCCCATAGTGTCCTTCATTTCAACATCCTGTTTGTCTAAAAGCAATAGGTACAGTGAGCTGCGAAATTGCATGGAGAAATTATGAATGAATTCATTGATAAATTCGCCATGCACTTTTGCGGCTGATGGTACATAAGTTACATAACCAGTGGAAATGTAGCGTAATTGGTATTGATAAACCGCTAAATAATCAGCGAGGCAACATTTCATAATAATCTTATAATATAATAGTACTTAATACTACAAACTTATTTTTTTCTCACTATCAAAATACCAATTTTATACGTATGTTATGTAACTTACCATACTGCTTCAAGAACTGAACCATTTGTTTTGTGCACACCTCAATCAAAGGCAGCATATACTTTAACCGGGCAGAGCTAAATGCTGGGGTTAGTGTGCTGCGAACTCCTTTCCATTCGGAACCCTACAATGATAAAGAACGTTTGGTTAGGTCTGTATAATGTTTAGGGCGTCAAACATACACAATTGCAAGTTAGGGCCGATACAGACGGACTGCAACCCAACTGCAATTTGTATGAGAACTGCACGCCGACTGCATGCCAACTGCAACATCGGCTGCAGTTTCCATACAAGTTGTAGTCTGTCTGAACCGGCCGGCCCTTAAATCCAGCTTGCCTAATGGGCCAGACTTTTAGAATAGCCGCTATCACTGTCACATTTCGCAAAAAAGAACGGGAAAGACCATGCGCGCCAAGTGTCAATTTTGATCGAATTTTGTCGATTTTTATTTATTTTAAAAACGTTGCCTTACAATATCGAAATTCGTTAGCTGTCAAAATACAATTAAGTTAAGATTGTTTATTCTTCTTTTGTTTGTTTATAGTGTCACAAGAAATAACGGAGTAAAGTAAGAAAATATTCTTTATTGTGCACCATAAAGTTAAACAAATACACAGAAAGCGATATACAAGCTTAAGACTAGGTAACAACAGGCGGTCTAATCGCTAAAAAGCGATCTCTTCCAGACAACCTTTGGGTAGCAGGAAAGTTAAGTACTCACAACTTTGAACGGGAAGTGCCGATATACGTATAAATTAACAATTTATATAAACTTGAAAATCATATATACATACAAATACAATAAATATATACACATATATATGTATACAGTAAAGTTTGATTAAAAGTCCGAGTTAGAAGTTACTTTGGGAATTAATTGTATCGAGCAAAGTGTCATAATTCATGTATCGGAAGCTATGTTATTAAAGATAATATAATCAAGAACTACAAATATTTTTTCCACATCTACGAATATCAACGTCTCTTAGAAAAATATGATCATATAAGGAGGTTTTACGCCTTCCGGCTCAGGGCATGGCTTTTAATTTCTCAAACTAGGCAAGGTGGTTTGAATGTATGCCCCAACACAAAACCCTTTTTACTGGACACTGAACTATTTTATTGACCAACAAAATAAGATGATATAAACCTAAAACCTCACTTTTAAATTGAGGAGAGATTGGCTTAAGTATCTTGGTTCATTACTATTTAAAGAATTTCTATCAACAAAATGTTCAAAATCTCTTATTGTGATTGCTTTGATCAGCTCCGGGTCCAACACATACAGACATGGTCGCCTTCCTTCAAATATACCTGGAAAAAGAAACATGGTATTTATATTTAATTTGATCATTGTGTTCCTACCAATCCTACCATACCTCATTCATTGAAATATTTTTAAAGTTTTGTATGCTAGTATCAATTACATTTAATGTGCCTAGGTGTAACTTCTTAAAACTTGTAATTATCAAGTTGTCAAGGAACTTTCTGTGTGGTGTGCTGGTGTGCAACTCTCACTGATAATAAGATTTTACAATGTTATTATATACCTGAATAGGTATCATATTATTAATCTCTTTAAATAAAAGTCAAATTGAGTAACTGACCGAAGCGTTAACTAAGGTCTCTGTTTTGACTCAGGCAACTTCGGCCTTCTTATGTCCGGATTTTCTACTTTACAGGTCGCAATTCTCAACCGATTCTGGTGAAATTTTGTGAGCAGGTTCAGTAGTTACATATAATTTTTCTGTTTCGTTTTTTGGAAAATTTTCAAAATGGTAGAAATTCCGCCGTCCTCGAAATGTTCAAGGTAAATTTAAGACTTATTTTACGCGATTAAGTCCCGCCGTTGTGAATAATAATTGTAGAAATTGGCATAAAGGACTGTGACTCAACAAAGCAAGTATTTTTTATTTTTACATGTTTTAAGCTTATCAATTTTATCGCGAGGTCTACAGCTCACGGAGCCACTAGTTTACGAAATGTCCAACTCACCTCCGTAAGGATTGCCTTTAAAAAAGTTGTAGATCTCATATTGGAATTCATGAAACGATTTTTTTGCCATCATCCGTGACCCCAAATTACCTACTACAGGATACGGCTTCATGAACTTGATCCCTTTTTGTTCAAAGAATTCAAATGTACTTGTGTAGTACATGTACACACCGAAAATTAGGGTCAGAAATAATATAAGCTTCCATTCTTCCAGCACGAAGAATATTATTTGTTTTGTTCCACTGTTTATCTGCATAATTCGGCCGTAAACACTTGCACTGTGAAAATAATTAAGCGTGCTTCGGCGTCGAGTCGAACCGAAAAGTGAATCGAATGCAGTTGAAATATACGAAAAGATAATCGCTACATGAAAGAGATTAAAGAGAAGAGTAAACACAATGAATGTAATGTTTTCATGTTTTGGAACTAGTAGACACTAGACAGCAGTAGACAGTTGTCAATAGCATTCAGAACATTCGAAAACCAAACAGAGAGCATAATGTGCAAATAAGGTGGCATAATTTGCAATAATTATTTTATTTATTTGTTATTTTGTTTGTCTCTAATATACAAAAAATAACCAATAATAATGCTAATGCTATAACATTATTTTGATATAGTGTTTATAAATGACAAAAATAATATAAATAAAGTTAACCTAACGATGAAGTAGAACGTGTTTTTGTGTATTTAGAAGAATGTCACGGGCGTCACGGCTGTCAGAATGACATATGGTATATTATGTATGGTTGTATGGCATATGGTATTTTATGAACACAATTGAAATTCATTCAAAAATATAATACTAACGTTGTTTTGATACTTATATCAAATACTTATATTTACTTGAGTTATTAATTAATTATAATCGTTAGTAACAGTGCCTACTTAAAACTAGAAAAAGTAAAGTTAATTACTATGGGTAAAACATCAAAAGATAAAAGAGATATCTACTATAGGTTAGCTAAGGAGGAAGGATGGCGAGCTAGAAGTGCATTTAAATTACTGCAAATTAACGAAGAACACAACATATTTGAAGGAGTGCTCCGCGCCGTGGACCTCTGCGCTGCTCCCGGTAGCTGGAGCCAAGTCCTGACAAAAAAACTTAGACAGAATGCTCAAAATGAAGATGAAGTCAAAATAGTGGCCGTCGATTTACAAGCTATGGCGGCTCTTCCGGGCGTTAAACAAATACAAGGCGACATAACCAAGTTGTCGACAGCTAATGAAATCATTAAGGAATTTGAAGGATTAAAAGCAGATTTAGTTGTTTGCGATGGAGCTCCAGATGTAACAGGTCTGCATGACATTGATGAGTATGTCCAATCACAACTTCTCCTTGCAGCCTTGAATATTACTACACATGTTCTCAAGGATGGCGGTGTATTTGTGGCTAAAATCTTTAGAGGAAAGGATGTGTCACTCTTGTATTCGCAGCTGAAGCAGTTTTTCAAGTTTGTTACTGTCAGTAAGCCCCGAAGTTCAAGAAATTCAAGTATTGAAGCTTTTGTGATATGTCAGAACTACCAGCCACCAGAAGGCTATGTACCAACAATGGTGAATCCTCTGCTGGATCATAAGTACTGTGATTTCAATCAGTTCACTGGCCCTAACAGATATATTGTGCCCTTCAATGCATGTGGGGACTTAAGTGCTTATGACTCTGATACCTCATATCCTTTGCTATTGGATGGACAGACATCTTATGAATATAAGGTGCCAGTTCAGGGCCCTATCAATCCACCTTACAAAGAAGTTTTGGACAAGACAAAAAATTTGCAGTTACAGTAAATTTTCATACATATAGCTGTCAATATTGTATATTACATAATAACAAAATATTGTCATTATTGTATTATTATTATTTAAAAAACCTGTAGAAAAAATACTGAACCATTATTTTTATTCTCTTTATTCAGTTTCATTCTTACGTAGCCTAACAATTCTATATTTTTAAAGTAGAAATAGAAAGTAAAATTTACAAACACATACAAAAATAATACTTATACTGCAACCATGACTTGTTTTACTTTGTATGTTCACCATTACCAATGTTGACACTACACATATAATAAGGTACTCTTCATGGAGACTGTATAAAGGAGCCAAATCTCTATGTATGAAAAGTGTCCATCAAAAAACAGTAATTAGGCGGCGCCACCATACACCGAAATACTACTAAAAACAACCTACGTAATTTGGTCGGGTTATTTGTTGCCTTATATCACTTATATGGTTCATGTTATATTCATGTTCCAGAGTCTAACTAGCACCACCGGACAGATTAGGAACTATTATTTAAAGCTTAACGCGGTCACTTTTACAACAATTCTGCCATAAGAGATTGCGATCCTTTCTATACCATCCATAGTACTCTTTGAACATGACTTTCTTAAAACTGGCTAGATGTAGGTAAGGGCCTTGGTCCAAAACCTAACAAATCTTATAAAAACGTCGTATTTTGACTTTGACATACAGATTCAGAATGTAATATAGCTCTAACATAAGAAATTCAAAATTTTTGTTATAATTTAAAATTAACTGTGATAATATTAATCAAATAATCATGCCTAAATCAGACAAGAGTAAAGCTATTGAATTTAGCAAATATTTCTTAGCAAAAAAGGTATGCATAATTTTTTTATTTTTGTTTTTTAATTACAAAGGCGAACGTATCCTGTTGACACATTAGACCAGTATTACCTGGATCCCCGATTGTGCGTGTTTGTTAAGAAACTCGGGGTCGAATAAAGTTGTATCCGAAGTCATCTCATGACACGGGCACAGCGCGCGGTCGACGCGGAGGACGAACGCGCGTTTCCCTCAAGGCGTCGCTCCCCCACAGGCGCTGTGAGCGACCCCACACTAGCTTCAAAAGGTAAGTCTAAAAGTAAGATTTTCTTTTCTGGAAACTTGAGTGTATAATCATTAGGGTGTATTCCATTTTCATTTTTCAGACAAAGGGTACTTATTGTCGCTTGTCAGTAAGGCGCTATTTCCATATAGCTTCAATTAGAAATCAACCTTATCGACAAGCGACAATGAGGTACCTTTTGGTTGAAAACGTCACATTAGCTCGACGAGCTTACGAGCTCCAGGCGAGCCACGAGCCGCGAATGTTAATCTAGTATTAGAGGTTTGAGAATTAAAGTGAGTTTGACTACTTATAGACGACTTGCGAGGAATCTTATTAATTTAATAAAATTACTGATAAGGTTAATTGACAGGCACTTAAATACGCAATTAAAACCATGTGTCGTTGCCCTTGTAAATTCCATTATGTGCATGATCCGTCAAGCCTCGTGTCTCGGCCACAGCTGGTAAGCTCGTGGAGCTAATCAATTTTAAACACAAACGGCACGGTATAAGGTTTGTAATTGTAACCGAATTTACCGAATGACAGCCGGACGCGAATGTAAACAGCAAGCGCGCGAGCCCCTATGACTCAACGCCGCGCGCGACGTGCCCAGAAAACCGCCCCTCCACGCGAGCTAAGCCACGAGCCCACCGTTTACACTGGCATCTCGTGGCTTGCGGACTTTAGAAAATAATTTCATTCCAGACATTCTACGGACCAACAAAGAAAGAACCGGTATGGGTATATTTGGAGAGAGAAATGCAAGCGAATATAGACAAAAAGCCTTATAATAAGAAAGTGGGTGACTGGCTCAAGTTTTTGCGAGATTTAAAACGCTACTTTTATCTTGAAAGTAAGTACGTAGTACTAGTACCTACCTACACTATACACACTCCCTACTGTTTTTTTAAATATAATTATTACTATACAACATCTCTAAATTCCATATCATCGAAATGAAAAGAAAGTGTAAGTCCTACCATTTTACGTCATTAGTACCTACTCGTACCTACTGACGAGTCTTTTGCTACTCGCTACGCTTAGAATTCTACTTCGATGGAGAAATTCTCGCTTTACTCGGGATTTCCCATACCTTTTTTCGCGATTAACCTTTTTGCTCCGTCGTTAAAATTTAATTTTAGGTATGTATATAGGTACTTACTACATTAATTTCTGGTGTTGGGTCCCGACCCGTAAGATGGCTAGTTATTTTACGTGAAGCGGCATGGTAGGAACCGCAATTACCGGGAGCGTAATATCTTTATTCATAATTTCGGTGCTAGCTACCTAGATACTTCATACGCAGACCGGCACGACGACCATTGACAGTGCCATACCTATAGTCTGCATCTTCTCAAATGATTTTTACGCTTAAGACGGTAATTTGTTAAACAAAAGCCATTGTCTCTTTTGAGTGAGCGGTCCACCATTGTGTGCCATTGTGTGTGAGCGCCGCACTCGCCGTGGCACGCGCCAACACACAATGGCACACAAAGACCGTATCCACTGAAAGTACTGAAACTGAGTCGATCTCATGCTCACGCGTCATTCACAGGTAAAAAGCAAGAAAGAATACTGAAAAAGGAAATTGGTCCAATTTGGTACGTGGAAATGTCAGGATTTCAAAAAGAAATTCTTGGGCATTTAATAAAGGATATCCACTACGACTTGATAGAGAATCTGCCAACACGGATTCGAAGATCCCTATCGGATTTAGGCATTAGCAGGAGCATAAGCAAATCTGTTTTGTTGAAAGCTATGAATGAAGCTGGGGAGGACGCGGCTGTATTTATTTGGAAGTTATACACGGCTATTTATAATAAAACGCCCAGTGAACTTCGGGGAGGTACCTACAGTACTTTTACAATAATATCCTAAACACTGAAACGTGTAAAAAATCTTACACAATCTTGTTTAATTGTAAATAAGTGTATTTTTGCGCGCTTCGTTGTGCTAGAAATTTTTGCAGATGAGTGTACCTAGATAAAATGTTTCATACTCTAAACTAAAGGGTAAAAGGTCTTGGAGCACGGCGCTTCACGACGTGATTGTTTTCCGCACTAAAATAAGGACAAAAATTGTTCTTTATGTAGGTCCTCGTGCGTTGATATTTTACATATTTTATATTCTGAATTACCATCCGCATCCCACAGAATACGATATGGACGCAATGATTTTAATGTCAGCGCTGACCTTTATTGACTTAGATGAATGTGTAGAAAATTTAAAAGTCTTAATGAAGCCAGTGAAGGAAACACCCGATCCAGTGAAGAAGAAAGGTAAAGCAATACTTTTTCTTGAATTAACAAAGCGTGAACTTACTATCTGAGGTACTTTACTAAATTATTCGTAGCGAGCTTGGCTCTTATCGCGAGATCGCGACTACCTACACCGAGCAGTCATCAAGGCAAGACAATGAGCTAAAATAAGAGATCGCGTCACGCGGCTAATGCCCTAGAGTTTAGTTTTATCAGACCGTGAGAATTCTGTACTACGTACTTACCAGATATCTATTCTGTACCAGTAATAAAATAATGATATACCTACCTAATACCTGCTACTTAAATAAGAGCAAGACAACTAGCGGCGGCTTTAAAGCTACATTGGGAGTGCTTGAAATAAAATACTTGGTTACACCTTTCAGTGGTAAAAAAGGTCAGCAAGCATACAGACGACCGGTACGGAATGTACTTAGAACGAAGTACTATACCTGTGTATTGTAAACACCCCTCTCCGCAGCGTGGGGAGAGAGTTCAAAAGCCGCCACCCCGTATGGAGAGAAAAATCACGCTCAGGAGTGACGATGTACGTTTTAATTTTATTAAGTAACCCATTTTCAGGCATAGTACGAGTCATCGACCACATGCGTATCAATTTAATTCCAACCTTACCAATCGAATTTAAGACTCAAATTAGATTGGACTTTCGGGAATGTGACTCATCTTCAAATGAATTACTAAAACTATATATATTTAGAATATATTTGGATTTGTTGGGGAAACCTTCTAGATTGGTACGACATGGAAAAGGGTTAAATCATTTGCAGTCGTTGCGTGTCGTAGTAGCTGATAACGTGAGCTCTTCCCCGAGGTCGATTCTAATTTAACAATTTGTTATGGGTTTAAACTGGTTTTGATACGACCTTGGCTTTATTTCTCATACACCAACGTACGCCGATAAAAGCCGTAACAATTTGTTAAATCTTAATCAGGCTCCCGGTAAGCATCAAAAATGCTTCGTATTAGGTGAAACGATAGTGTGACGTGACTTACGCTGCGTCTTACGTAAGCGAACAACTCGCGAACACGAACCTTCCAGGAAGGGCCCACGGCGTTCGCGTTCGCAACAAGTACGCCCACGTAGAACACTTCTATAGGAATCAAAGGATTGATTTACCCCGCGCCGCATCGCTTCGCTTCGCGTTCGCGTGTTGTTCGCCTACGTAGTACGCTGCGTTAGGCGAAGGGCCGAGCGGAACTACTTCACTTCATTAAAGTTCGTGTGCTGAATGTAATCGCGAACAATTTACGTTTATTTATTTGTCCAAACGCTTTCCCGAATGGTAATTCAAGATACCTAGTGCGGGTTGTTCGAAAAAGCCGCGCAGCGAAGATTTATTTATTTATTTAAACTTTATTGCACGATATAAAATTGGACTTAATGCCTTAAAGAAGATTATGTTGACACAAATCCTTGTCAGTCTTCCTGCGGCCAACAACGTGACAAGACGTTTGACATGTGGACAAATAAATAAATGGTACGAAAAAGTCCCATCATTGTTTAATATAGGTAATATTTCAAAAGCGTTAAAGGTAGGCTAAACGGTTGTGTCTACTCGTACAGTCGCCATCAGATCAGATATATTATATCGGAGCGGCCGAGGTGCTCAAAAATATCTGAACACGCACTCTAACGCCTTGACAATAGAAGTGTGTTAAAATATTTGTGAGCACCTTGGCCGTTTGTATGGTAACTTGTATGTTAAGTAGGTATATTTTATTCATGTGCAATTTTTTCCACAGAGTTATGAACGATTAAGGCTGGATAATACTTTCGTAAGTACAAAAAGTAGTTTTCCCCTCACTAGCTCGAAAAGCCGTCTTTTATCCTTTAAAACAAGCGTGGAAAAACGCATTTTATCCACTAGTGGGGAAAGTAATTTGACCTTGGATGGCGTGTTTAAGTAGCTTTTGACAGATAACAAAACGAAAAACGTTCATAACAATGGTTCGTTCGATTTTAATAATGATTAAATAAATGGTTTGAGAATTTAATACAAAATACCAAATATAACTTTATTTAATGATTTTAAGTCATAAACCTTAAAATTCCATAAGAAATATTTGTTTTTTATAATGATGTTGCATAATAACTGAACGCACAAGTTGAGTCGATGCAATTTCTAAACGCATCGTCAGAAATGTCAACATTGTAAAATGTCAACAAAAATTTTACTTTAAAAGTTCTCACCAACTCCGACTCACGTAAAAATACACAACTTCCAGAGTTTTCTCTAATAATATCGTAAAAAAATGAGTGACATCACTGGAAGATGAAGATGATCTAATGCCTGTGGATGTTGCACTTTCCTCGCTATAGTGAGGCGAAAAGTTTTGTGTTACACACGGGTGCAAATGTATTTTACGTCTCGTGTGTTGAAACACTCGCTACGCTCAGGATTCTATAGTTGAACCACTCGCTTCGCTCGTGGTTCAACTATAGAATCCTTTCGCATCCTTGTGTTTCAATTCCACACTCGCGGGTAAAATACAACTTTGCACCCTTGTATAACAAATAACTATTCCAGTACATATGGTGCTATTTTCTCGCACTAGTGCGTTAAAGGGTACTTCTCGTGCATATGTCGAAGTTTAAAGGGCCATATGTACTGTAAAATGTTGTACGATACACGTGCGAATAGGTAATTCGCAACTTGAGTCGATTTTTTTTAAATTTATTTATCACAAAGTACAACACAACAATTTTCTCATCATTATATTCCTCGCCAAACTGCGATTGCAGTTTGTTGGCGAGATACGCGAGATAGCGCTCATTTTTAATTTAAAACACTCCCTGCGGTCGTGTTTTAATTTATCGCCACTCGTTTCGAGTTTTCTCTTTTCCGCACTTGTATCGTAAATAACTATTTTCTAACTGTAGGCGGAAACATAAATTTAATTTGTGTACACTGAGCGTATCAAACCTTCAAAAAGCAACATGTAGGCACCGTTTTCTTTTTTTATAATATACGTAGTATAGTCTTCAGCAGAAATTGCTAAGCGGGCGAGGTGTTCAAAATTACCTTGACACGCTCTTATACTCTTAACAATAAAAGTCGCGTCAAGATAATTTTGAACACCAGCCCGCTTAGCATCTTCTGCTGCTGACTACGTGCTTCTCGGTTAATAGCCGTGTAGCTCTTTCGTTCGTAGACGTGGAGGCTTATTCGGACTTCGGACGTACTCGTATATTCCGGGGATCGATTCTGATTCAACAATGTGTTATGGTTTGGATCTTGTTTTGACACGATCTTAACGAACTGTGATTGGTGCGCATATCTCACGCACAATTTTCATTATTACGCATGCACATAATTCGAATTAACCTTCCGTGATTTTTTGAGGGCGATTCGAACCAACGTTGACCGGTTATATGGATATGACAAATCACATCCATAATAGTTTCATAACAAGAAATCGCTAAGTAAGTATCTGAATATCCTTTATGTCCTAAAAGTGTATAAAAATCTACATCTGTTCCTATCAGCTTGATAAAAGACTGCAAAGATGCGTAAAGGCGAAACAAGCGGAAAGAATTTGCACTTACAAATTTTGGGAACCTCCCGTTCACCTACGTGAGTAATATTTTGTCACTTAATTTACTGTGAGTAATGTAATGATTGTCCGTTGATGAATAAATGTCCAATGACGTTGAATATGATCGAACGTAGATATTAGTAGCAAGTTGTTAAATAAAAAAGAACAAAAACTAACGTGTATTTTTACCTACTTACCGTAAGATTTTTTTTTATCGTTGGACACAAAATATTAACCATCTAACGTACCGCGGTCGACAACTAATTAGTCGCTATTTCCCCCCTTTTATGAAATGACCAATTCTACGAAACCTGTAACTTTGACTACTTCGATCGTGTCTTATAAATAAACCCAATAACTCGGCAATTGTGTAAACAGCGAAATTACTAAATAACTATATACTGATTATTCCAGGCACCACTAGCCCGGGTATGGAGGAATATTATAAGAAGTTAAAGTTACTACAAAAGTCGGCTCAAGTTCAACATATGACTCCATTAAGTAATATACAATTTAATGTTGGAACCGTTGCTCTGATAAAGGGAAAGCTACGTTACGTTTTAAACAGTAAGTATAAATTTTCATTAACACTCTTATTGAAATTCAAAGTACATGTTTATTTTATTCCCCAGTTAGAAATTTTTGAGCATAGCTATCTACCCGTGTACCCGTAAATATCATTAAACCGCGATTAGAATGGGATTGAGCACATATACATTTTTTTAATGAATGCATAAAATTACATTGTCAATAGTAGGGTATCAGATAAATAAAATTGCATTTTATCCACATGTGTGGCAAAGTAATGAAATACAAATTTTGAATTGTTTCCTTATGTTGGCTGGTAGAAATGACTTTTAAATGAAATGAAAGATCTTTGCTTTCAGGCAACTATTCGTCTACTATACTCGCAACGCTCAAGATTCCATTTTTCGAACCACTCGCTACGCTCGTGGTTTAATTTTGCGATTAGGTTAACAACAATTTTGCCCCTTTTGTATATACATATGTACAAGTTTTATCGGTAAAAATCTATCTATACTTCCTATTATATCTGCTAGCGTATGAAAGGACTAAAGTTAGACCAAGCTATTTTGATAGCCCAGACGGTGCAAGTGTTATTTAAACAACATAATCTCATAGAAGTTTGACGTTTAAAATAACACTTGAACCGTCAGGGCTATCCAAATCGCTGCCAACTTAGCTTGGTCTAACTACCTACTTGCTACCTACGTATATTTTACGCGTTGCTTTTTATGCTTGCGGTTAAAGTGAACTTTTTTGTGTAAAAAAAAAACATTATTTCGAGTATAGTACTTGTAATTCGCAAAGGGGGGATCACTCAGGAATCTTGTATGTACCTATTTAGAGCACTCGCGCCCAAAAAACATTGCAGTCTCATAAAAAAATATTTTTCTTTAATCTACAGATATTGCTTTATTACCGACTGGATATATAGCTATCAATGGTGGAACAAGTACATTTTCCACAGGAGAATATTTGACAGTCATTAATGGACATTGGAGATACCCAGTGGAGAAAGAAGAAAGATGCGATGATACTTGTGACTGCATAAATTGGTAAATGCCTAGTCCACGGTAGAATTCAAATTGTATTTAAATAGTATATTGCAAAGATAGATATAACTCCGTAATAGATGTTTACAGTCTAAGGAAAAAACGTGCCTCGAAAATCAAGAAAATTTGATTCTCGTTCAGAGGGCGCCACTAGTTTTGGCCCACTGTCGTATAGATGGCGTTGACTGTTTCGTTTGTTATTTAACAATTTTAACGCATATCACTGAAAGAACATGGGTCAAAACCATAAAAATAATTAATGCAAATAAAAAAAAACATTTATCCATATTTAAATACATTTTATCGTATTTTTATAAATATTTTTTTTTAGTTTTAAAGTGTGTCGACAGATGGCAGTGAATTTACTGGGGTTACAAAATTTACTATGACAGTACCGCTCTAGTATAAGTTACTCTATGGTATATTGTTAACCAAGGAATGAAAGGCACCCATTTCTGAGTTTGGCACTCGAATGCAGTGAGTGAGTGCGCCAATTGCCCGAGTTTGAAATGATACCTTTCACGCGAGTTAAACACTACTTTACGATTTGAATAAGAAGAAAGTAAAATACATGTGCATTTAAAAAAACATGTCTTAAGTATAAACTTTTATAGTATTTCTTGCATGAGGAAACTTTTAATTAACAATTTAGATAAAAGCAAGTAGCGTGATTTATGGAATCGGTAGTTAAATATCAGAATGGAAATTGTCAACAAATCCATTTAAAAAACCACATTTGAATTGCTTATCATAAAAAAAAATCAAAATATACTTGGAATGTAAAATACTCGTGCAGAAACGTATCACTTTCTGCACACTTCTTAGAAGAACAACGACCCTCTTTCATAGCATGAGAAATTAAAAGGTACTAATTAGATAGTTAATTATTTATATTCCTCGTAGTCGAACTTCATACGCGAGAAACGGTTTCATTAGAAGAGCATGCAGGATGTATGATGATAAATTTCAAAATTTAGATATTTTCAATAACAAGTTTTGTACCTTTAAACGCCTGACCTTGAAGTGTATTAATAGGCTTTAACATGCTTTAATCAGAAAATTAACTTTAATTGCACTTTTGTCTGTTTTTTTAAGTTTTTCCATTTTTGTTTTATTTTTCCATTCTTGTTTTATTTTTGTTAAAATGAAAGAGTATTTTTGTAACATTGTTTTGACAACTTGGAATTTCTATTTCTAGTTTAATTTAGTATTTATATAAGTCACATGGTTTTCATACTATTTTTTAGGAAACTGTAGGTCTTTAAGTCTATTACCCTATATTGTAACAACTTATTAATATAAGAGACTGTTTGTTTCTAAATAAAGAAAATGAAAATGAAAATTATTCTTAAAGATAATTAAATAACCGCTGCTGAAAGTCACAAGTATAGGTAAATTAATATTGTATATAGGAATGTGTTCATTTCAAAATCACTCATTATCCCTGATTTGTAATCGCAACTAATAGTTGTATGTAATACTGGAATTCCGTTTATCATCTTTCGTACCATTCGCCTCTTCTAAAAAAAAGCAAGATTAATACAAACACCGTTTCGTGTAGGGAAAAGGCCGTGATGAAACATTTAGAAGAATCCAAATGCAAGTGCGGTCACCTTTACGACTTCCACCTCGAAGGAAAATCTAAGGAAAAATACTTCTACCAGCCGACAAAACAGTGGCCGATGTGGCTCGACGAAGCTAAAATATTCCAAATGGATCCAATGGAGGATTTCATAAAGGAGACTGTTAGATTAGCAGAAAGGTCTCAGGAGCCTACGGTATGTCTTATCCCTAAAACAGCTATAAATGTTCACCTTTCATACTAGCAAATAGGTATAAAGCTTCCTTAAAAGAGTTGAATTCATGAAAGTTATAAGTCGCTCGGTTGACTCATAAGAGCTGGCGCAAGATTTGCACTGAAACGTCAAATGTTTCATATCGCTCATTTGGTTAATGTACGTTCCCCTGGGCAACCCAGATTTCACGATATCTACCTATTAATAATTATAAAATATTAGTTACAAGTCATTTCCATTATGGGCCATTTACTAAGCATAATAGGAACAACATATATTACTTTTTTTTAAATCCCTGGAGAATGGGACAGAATAACAAAAAAGTCGATCCACCCAGATACTACATACCTATATTTTCGCAGTTTCTATGTGTATTGCAGGTGATGTCATATTCGTAACAATTGTAACGTTCGAATATTAGACCTCATGTATACTGCAGACAATAGTTATTTGTGCAGCAAGTTGCGAGTGTTTATTTTGAGTCCCGAGAAAGCGAAAGATCCTATAATTGAATCACGAGCGAAGCGAGTGAATCTAAGTTAGAATCTTGAGCGTAGCGAGGGACTCAAAAACACTAGATGTAAAATAACTTTGCTCTCGTATGTGTTGCACATATAATTTTTAATTATATTTAAATTTATTATTATTTATATTTAAAAAAAAGGTTAAAATGTATTTCGAATTACACAGAATAATACAGAAAAAAATTGTAATAGAAGTATGAAGTGGCAGTTCATGGCCTTCACTAAATTAAAAAGCTACATTGTTTTACTCCCTGGAGTGAGGAAAGTCGCTCATTCCTCACTCCAGGTAGTGACGAAAGTAGGCTTGTTCGAGCTGCTGAAATGAAAAAGTAACTTCTCACACTTTCCTTACAGCCGATTCCATCCCATCCTGAATTATCGGCAGGTGGTGTAAAAACGAAGGCTTTATTACAGGTAACAAAAAATATATATTTTTTAATAACATGCAGCAATAGGTAATTTCCTTCATGACCTCGCGAATAACCTGACTAAATTTAACTATACATTTTAATGCTTAATTAGAGGAAAAAAGTTAGTCAGCTTAGCTGAAAAACGTTTACTTTACGAAGTTACCTATTATGAGGTATAGGCTATACCTTTTTTTTATACCCCGGTTATTTGGGGCATTGTTTTGATCAACGTGAAACTTACTAGAATTCGATGTCGATACAATTATGATGTACCATAGAGTAACTTATACTAGAGCGGTACTGTCATAGTAAATTATGTAACCCCAGTAAATTCACTGCCATCTGTCGACACACTTTGAAACTAAAAATGAAGATTTATAAAAATACGATAGAATGTATTTAAATATAGATAAATGATTTTTTTTATTTGCATTAATTATTTTTATGATTTTGACCCATGTTCTTTCACTGATATGCGTTAAAATTGTTAATAACAAACGAAACCGTCAACGCCATCTATACGACAGTAGGCCATAGCAGTAGCGCCCTCTGAACGAGAATCAAATTTTCTTGATTTTCGAGGCACGTTTTTTCCTTAGACTGTATCCATCTATTACGGAGTTATATCTATCTTTGGATATGCCTACCACATCAGCGTTATGTATTTTTTTTAATATTGTAGTAATAGCTTTTGCAATAAAAAGATCTGAATTAGGTTTCTAACATCCGAATCACGACTCATGTCTTATTTACAATTGCGATAAGAATAAATGAAATATCGATATAGATAACACTTGAGCCGATATTTAAATGATCACTATGATACGTTTACGTTTAATACTGCGAATTTTTCTTGTATGTTAGTGTTAGGCCGCTGAGGTTAAGGCTCTCCTGATATGATGTCTAATTCACATGACTAGTGGAAATGTTTGACATACCTAAGTTTAATGTTTCAGTCGTTCCTTGCCGATTTATCTGGGACCGCGCTCGTGATACCGCACCTGCCGCAAGCGGAGCTCCTCAACAACCTGCAAGAGCTCGTCAGACAACGCTTCAACGGCGAGCTCTCTCCGGAGGCTCACAGTTCGTAACTTCAAGTATCTTTTTAACCTTTTGAACGCCGAAAACACCTAGTCATCGTTACTAGTCGTGCCCATCGCGCCGTGGACAACTATACGTGGACGTGGACTTTGAGACTTTGACGTCCACATACGCTGTCAAAGTACCGCCGGTCAGCCGCATTCGAGGGAGGCCAGTGCTGGTTTAATTTGGCAGACATTCAGACATACTCTATGAGTAACCACAGTTGAAACCGTACACAATGTCAAATTGAAAAGTAACCTTTACACTACTTTCAAGTAAGGTTTACATTAGCTCGCTTGCGCCCGGAACCTTGGCGTGTCAGTGGATAAAAAAAAACGGCCAAGTGCGAGTCGGACTCGCGCACGAAGGGTTCCGTACCATTACGCAAAAAAAAACGGCAAAAAAATCACGTTTGATGTATGGGAGCCTCACTTAAATATTTATTTTATTCTGTTTTTAGTATTTGTTGTTATAGCGGCAACAGAAATACATCATCTGTGCAAAATTTCAACTGTCTAGCTATCACGGTTCATGAGATACAGCCTGGTGACAGACGGACAGACAGACAGACAGACATCGAAGTCTTAGTAATAGGGTCCCGTTTTTACCCTTTGGGTACGGAACCCTAAAAAGAATCCGGATCCGAGTTTTTGTTAACAAGGGGTAAACGCCTTGGATTACTTAGGGCGTGATATTTCTTGGTCCGAGGTTTCGCAACCTTATCTGGGATTTAGGATACCTACCTATTTACAGCAATCAGACAAAGCCTCAGGAAAAACTTTCGACTTTATGGATCTTTTGCTACGTACAATACAACCCTTTCAAAGTCAGATCGGCGCTACGAAGTGCTACGCCGTAGCCGGGGGCGTAGCTAGAGGATATGGCGCCCGGGCAGTCACCAAATTTGCGCCCCCTGACGACTGACAAAAGTTTCCCTGCTGCTGCCTTTTGCACATGTTGACGCCCCCCCCCCCCTTGGATGGCGCCCGGGGCACTTGCTCCCTCTGCCCCCCCCCCCCCCCCTAGTTACGCCACTGGCCGTAGCAAGCCAATCTCGTATGTATGTCGGCGGCCGATCGTAAAATCTGGTACAGTCAAGGGCATAAATTATATACATTCCCAAAGTTTCAATAATATGTGTACACTCTTACACCTTAGACAATAAAGTCGTGTTCACATAATTTTGAGCCATTTGTCTGGTGGATCGATATTTTTGCCTTCACTGTACCATGAAATTCCTAGACAAATCGTGAAACGTGAAAATCATTGTCTATTTTTGGACAATTTGCTTTTGGGCATCTGTAGCAACCTAATGAACCTGTGCTGTGTGTGTGTAATGAATGTGCCTACCGTCAATATATTACACAGGAACTTTACGATCGGCCGCTGACATGTAGACGAAAATTATAATACGGCAGCATGCACACATGAAATATATTTTAACTCTGTTTCAGAACTTTCAGTAGTCCGATCATTGCGGCGATGGTTGTGGCTGAAGCACATGGACTTCCGAGAGCGCGCGTACATGATACCCTTTACGAAGCATGAGCTTGAGAACATTACTTGGGCGGACAGGCAAAATCTCCAGTACCTAGTATGTCAAAAGTCAAAACAAATTTAAAGTCTATTAAGAGTTGATGTTAGTCAGTTCAAGGACGTCGCTATGGTTTAGTTAGGCAGCTAATAATTGCTTGTCTTAATCTGTAGCGCGTTTATGAATAAGGGGATATGTCTTCTAGCTTAGCGTTAAAAAGAAGTTCAAGAAAATTTCAAGACGGCTCGTGTTTAGTGTTCCGTACAAAACTCTGTTCACGGAACACTTATGGGATCACTTCGGTCTTGCAAACCAGTTAATTTTAATTTGGCATTGTATTGACTTTGTCACTGTCATCAACCCATCACCATCACCTATCATCAGTGGCATTATGTATGACGTATTTAATTTTTCTGAATAAAACTAGAAAAAAAACCGAGAAAAAAGAAATTTTGTAAAATTCCCGAAAAAACATCGATATTTCCGGAATCTTCATCCCTAATCTAATCTAAAGTCGAGTCCAATAGAAATATAAAATACGTAATGCAAATAATTCCAGATTTTGTTATAGTATTTCCTACCTAATAATTATTTTTACGGATGTTGTTTTTTATTATTCGCATTTTCTATTCTTTACTAGACTACACTACTCTATATCGTCGCCTTATACCTATATATATGTATATAAGGCGACGATATATACCTTAGATACGCTTCCTCCTGAGGGACTAAATATCAGATTATTAAGACTGTGAAGACTGTCCCATAATGTTTATTTATTTAATTCCAGTTTGAGACCCTGTTGCGCGATTTCACAGCGAGGAATAGATTGCGCCAACTGGAGCAGACACGCCTCTGGTGGCCCACGATGAAGTTCGATAGATATCCTAGCCAAGCTTTCTTGTGAGTTTAATACGAAAATTTTCATTTGTCTTAGAAAATAACATCAAGTTGAATTGAAGCCAAAATGTGTTGTAGTCACATGATGGTGAGTTTGGTGAGCGACGACTATAGGTACGGACATTTGGTCTACGGCGATTTTTTGTAGATGTAGTATGGCCATACATATAGTACAGCATAGAAAGGTCATTTCAATAAAAGGTACCGAGTCTTTACCATCCATAGTACCGAGTGTACCGACTTATAGCCAAGTACCTACAGCATAATAAAATGTTTAAATTTGTTACGAAACGGTAGCTTAGATATGGATTAGTGAGAATAAAGCAAGACATTTTTTTATAATAAAACGATAGTTACTATTAAAGTGTGAAGTTTATAAAATTTTAATAGTACATTTTACAACTAGTGTGAAAAGAATGTCTAGTGGTAAAAATACATTTCACACGTGTTGTAAACGACGTTTTTTAATACAATTGCGAAAAAATAATAAATTAATATATCATTAGTAGAATCATACCACCAAACCAAACCAAAACCAAAAGTACCTATATATATACAGCTAAGATACGCGAGCTGCCGCAGCCCGCGATACCTTCATACTCGTGCGCGCCCCGGCCGCGGCCGCCGCGGGTTGGTCAACGACACCTCATAACTCATGAGGCCCTGGTACCTGCTCCGTGCTAAATTTAATTTTAACTGCGTTTCGAAAGTATAGTTTGGAACTATAAAGTAAAAAGCGTTCGAGAAATTGAGCTTCTCACACGCTACGCAGCCACAAAAAGTACCACTTTTTGAGCAACTGTATTAAAAAGTTTATTATTAGGTATTCTAGTGGCAAACTCACATCGCATCGATCCTGGGGGGCGATTTTTGAATTTCGAGCCCTCGATTTCGTCACTCGAAAATCTGTCGAAAACGGCGAAATATATGCTATTTTTGAAATACGAGCGATGGAATTTGGGAATTTGACTACTCGTTTTAAATTGTATAAGTAGAATTTGAATACCTACTAGTGGAGATATTATTAAAGGGAGAACACGAAATCGAGCGATCGAAATAAAAAAATCGGTCACCTGATTGCTTAGCAACCTCATACTTATGATTCGCCAGGAGTTGTAAGCCACGCATTTATAAAAACAAAATAAAAAAATCTAATTTAGTTACTTGTTTTTTTCAGAGATCTCTACTTCACATACATGCCGGGCAGATCGAAGGATACTTATATTTTCAACCCATTTAATGCTGAGCTCACTCCGAATGATATCTACAAGACTTGCCCGCTTTCGTGATCATTTATTTATTACAACCTTACAATGTATTTATTATGGGTCAAATTTGACAGCTGTGTTTCGTATTGTGTGAAATTGTATGGCACATAAGGTGCCTAACCTAAAAATACATTGTACTTTTGTATAGTTTGATTTTCGTGGATTTAATACAAGCGTTTAAAAATAAATTATCCTTATAACAAACTGAAAAATTAACTTGTGGTAGTGGTACCTTCATTGTCAAATCCAACGTTCTTATTTCGTTATATCTAACTTGTTATTTTTCGTTATGCAACCTTTCAAGTTCTATTATATAATGTGTTTTGATTGCGTCCGTTCGGTATTGTTACGTTTCATGTGCTATAAATATTTACCTACTACCTACCTATTGTAAATGTTAAAAAATTAGTAGACCAGTATTGTTGTTATTGGTCTGTGTTAATTTGAGTTAAAAATGTAATATGTATGTAATGAAAAAATTGTAATATATTGTTCACGGTAAAAATCTTATTTCTTTACTTTACTGCCCCAATAGCAGTAGGTATGGTATGGCTCTTGAAGAGGTGAATGGAACAAACGATGAAGGCTGAAACGGAAGGCAAAAAAGGTTGTTAAATCAACTGAAGATGTCCAATTTATAGAATTCCAGGTTCCGAGACCTTTTTTACAACATTACGGCAATGCTAAGATAAAAATTATCATTTTAGCAGTCTATGTGTAGGCATGTATAGTCGCCATCAGAATTATCGGAGCGACCAAGGTGCTCACAAATATCTGAACACGCATCTAGTGTCAGAGGTTTTAAGGTGCGTGTTTAGGTGTTTAGATATTTTTGAGCTTCTTGGATCTGATGGCGACTGTACGTTCGGGTTGTGTGGATATGGATATGTTTGTCAAATGCCGCGTACAGACCAAACCAGTGGCGTTGCGTGAACTAATCTAGCCGTGGGAGAAATTGCATCTGCGAGGCCCTAAAAGCCACAAATTAAAGAAAACTTTTCCATTTACTCATTGAGACTATACATATAACATTTACTATGGAAAAAAGTGACACATCCACATTTTTCGTATTTTGAATGTCATTACTATGTTATTAGTCATGGAGACTGTATAAAGGAGCCAAATCTCTATGTATAAAAAGTGTTCATCAAAAAACAGTAATTAGGCGGCGCCACCATACACCGAAATACTACCAAAAACAACCTACGTAATTTGGTCGGGTTATATGTTGCCTTATATGGTTCATGTTATACTCATGTCCCAGAGCCTAACTAGCGCCACCGGAGATATTAGGAACTATTATTTAAAGCTTAACGCGGTCACTTTTACAACAATTCTGCCATAAGAGATTGCGATCCTTTCTTTACCATCCATATTATTAGTTATTACTGTAGCAATTAACTGTAAACTACTGTAAACGTATTTTTTAACAGGACTGATTGGTGAGATCATGTGGCGAGATAGAACCATGGTCGCGGTGCGGTGCGGTGGTCTGTTACGATATTATGTAACTTTAAAACCGGCTTTTAAAAACATATCTCGAACTGTAAATAATGTTGCTATACAAAATTCTTAATCATTCCTAATTTTAATTTATTTTTTTGGACCATTGTTGGGAATTGTAAATATTTTGATTACTCAAACCAGTAAAATGTAACGAAACTGAACGGTTTTTAAAGATTATTTAGAAACTATTGCATATGTGTGCGTGAGGCTGCGTCCACACGCACTTGTTTAAATATATGTCAGTGCGCTAACGGCCGTCTGTGGTTTTACCAGGCCTCCTTCACTCGCTCAAAGCCACGCGCTATATGCCTACCGCTCGGCGTATCGTCGACGATATAATCGACAGAGGGCCGCCGAACGCCCGCCTGAGCGCTCGCACCGCACGTTTCCCGCGCTTACGCTTCGAAATGCCGAAACCACGTAATTATTGTGCAGTAGATGGGTGTAAAAGTCAAAAAACAAAAGAAAATTTGTCGTTTTTTAGGGTTCCTTACCCAAAGGGTAAAAACGGCACCCTATTACCAAAGATATAACTCCGTAATAAATGGATACAGTCTAAGGAAAAAACGTGCCTCGAAAATCAAGAAAATTTGATTCTCGTTCAGAGGGCGCTACTAGTTTTGGCCTATAGTCGTATAGATGGGGCTTACGGTTTCGTTTGTTATTTAACAATTTTAACGCATATCAGTGAAAGAACATGGGTCAAAATCATAAAAATAATTAATGCAAATAAAAAAATCATTTATCTATATTTAAATACATTCTATCATATTTTTATAAATCTTCATTTTTAGTTTTAAAGTGTGTCGACAGATGGCAGTGAATTTACTGGGGTTACAAAATTTACTATGACAGTACCGCTCTAGTATAAGTTACTCTATGCTATTTTCGAAATCATTTATGGCGTTTTTAGGGTTTCGTACCCAAAGGGTAAAAACGGGACCCTATTACTAAGACTGCGCTGTTCGTCTGTCCGTCTGGCTGTCTGTCACCAGGCTGTATCTCATGAACCGTGATAGCTAGACAGTTGAAATTTTCACAGATGATGTATTTCTGTTGCCGCTATAATAACAAATACTAAAAAGTACGGAACCCTCGGTGGGCGAGTCCGACTCGCACTTGGCCGGTTTTTTCATTTCCGAGAGACGAAGAAAGGTGAGTAGTATTTTAAATCTATCTTTATGAATTTTGACATATTTATTTCTTTGAACATAAGTAGATAAATCGTAAATTAAGGAGTTTTTTGAGTCAGGTATTATAAGTGTTGTTTTTAAATATTTGATTGACTAATATAAAATATGGTTGATTCGCAACATTCGTTTTATTACAATAATAACATAAGTAACAGTACAACCCTAGCGCATTCTTACGATGACGCGTTGGCACGTGGCTCGCACGGCGAGCAAGGCAGTCTCGACTCTTTGTGCGCCATACTTATGGTACATTTCTTCTCGTCCTGAGCAGCAGGTATTATTATTAAGATTTTGTAGGCTATTATAGAGTAGGTATTTTCGCTTTTGTATGGGAATGATGTATCTGTTACGTAGTAACTATTTATTAATCTGTGGTTTTACTCGCTCCTATTCCGTATTTATCAGAAACAGATATTGTGTTTATCAAAATGCATTTAACTTTTGTTTGAAAAAATATTGCTAAACAGTTCTCTGCCCTCTGCCTAATCTGTATGTAAACAACTATAGTTGGTCAAACCAAATTGTCAGTAAATAAGAACAAAATACTATACTCATTATTTTCTTTTGGGTGCTAGTACTAGTGTAAGATAAATATAGTATGATTCTCTCTGTCTATGTTTGAAATGAGACAGTCCTTTGACAAACTGTATAGTATTTTTCAAACTGGAAGGGTACATTATACTACTCTTTGATTGAATCTATCAACGTACTCTTCCAGTTTGAAAAATACTATAATGGAACAATAACCGTGATATTTTGCTATTATTTAAATTTATTTCTGAAAGGCACTCATGCGCGAATCACGGCGCGAAGCCGCGAACGCGTGTGGAGGGCGCTTGACGATCACAATGTAGATTCTTATAAATTGACATTAATGTAATTTGTACTGTAATCACATGTGTCGTTTTCAAGCAAAAGGTACCACATCCAACTGTAGATTTCCAACTGTAGACCTATTTAAGCTTTCTGATGTACTAACTGTAAGAAAACTACATATTATTTGCAACCTTAAAAATACACAAATCTAAACCATATAAACCTACCACACGAAATCCAAGGAGAAACGGTAACATAATTCCAACCACTTCAATAAATACTACATACGCTAGTAGACAATTTGTCTATAAATCCGGCAAATTATACAATGTCATACATAAGCACTTAAATATATATCACTTACCATTTTATGAATGTAAAAAAATTATAACAGACTGGCTTAAATGTACGAGTTATTATGATACAGAAAACTTAATTCAAAATGTTTTAGGAACCTAAACACATACACACACACACACATTACACTCACACGCACACGCACACGCACACACACACACACACACACATACACACACACACACACACACACACACACACACACACACACACACACACACACACACACACACACACACACACACACACACACACATCTGATATTGTGTTCATTTTTATTTCTTTAAATTTATATTTATATTTTAAAACCATTTATTACCAATTTTAAGGAAGAGCGGTGCCTCTTAACGCAGGTATTTTCTTACTTAAAAAGAGACACCAACACTTACCTGTATAAGTAATTCTTAAACGAAATAAACAATTTTTCATTTTCATTTTCATTTATTGTCGCTTGCTATAAGGCCGCTCTGACAGGTTTTTCGTATAAAGATACAAGCAATTTACGTCCTCATGGTAAGCGACAATGTGGTACCTTTTGATTGAAAACGTCACATATGTTGTGAAATAAATATATCTAATCTAATATATATGGAGATTT
This sequence comes from Cydia strobilella, assembly GCF_947568885.1. NCBI lineage: Eukaryota > Metazoa > Arthropoda > Insecta > Lepidoptera > Tortricidae > Cydia > Cydia strobilella. The sequence continues at coordinate 10,650,999 of NC_086052.1, forward strand.
TTATTATTTTACTGGTCACCCAGGAGAAACGTCAAACATAAGAATGTCATTGTCAGCAATGTCTGCTGTCATTAATGTCATTTTCATTCTGTGACACTATCCACACTATCTATTTGCTATCTATCACTGAAACGAAGTAAACTCGACAAACTCGAAATAGATTAAAGAATTTTATAAAAATGTCTTCTCAGCGAGCAATACAAGTCGGACAAAAACTTGTAAAGCCAGTGCTCTCGACTACTCCTGGGGAAGCCAGGAGACGAGTCCTGAATCTTTACAAAGCGTGGTACCGTCAAGTCCCCTATATCGGTATGTTACCAGTTATGTCATCGTATTCCGCAGTAAATAATTACAATAAAATTATAACTCACAGTTATAATGCACCTGTACCATGATGTGAATACAGCACAGGTGAACACTACTATACTGGGAAATATAAAGAAACATAGCAATTGTTGAGGACTTACACCTGTTTATCTCCAAAAGTCAGTGAATCTAGGTGGTAGTATTGTAGGCAATTTATACCATAGATACAAGACAATCTACATCACTGTGGACCTTCCAAATATAAGGGGCTACATTTGCTTCAACACACCTTCCCCACAGAGAACAACAAATGCTATGCTGCAATATTCTAGAATTTCGAGATAGATGTATCTGATTTTATGGTTGATAACAATGTTTTTTATTGGTAACAAATTGTAGTTAACTTCATTACTTAATGCAGGAATTTTATCCATTAGTACTTTGAGTTAAAACCACTACTTAAATGTGTATAAGTACACACATAGATTTATTAGCAACTGAAATTGAAGAGTATCCTTTTGTAGGTAACATAAGTTTTTCCTCCATGTGAAAATGTACCTTTTATTGTTCCAGTCAAGGACTATGACATCCCCAAGTCAGAGGAGCAGTGCCGACAGAAGTTGAGGGAAATGTTCCTCGCCAATAAAGATGTTACCGACATCAGAGTTATTGACTTGCTGGTCATCAAGGTAGTCATTATTTATTTATTTTTAATTTTACTGCTAATAACAAGAGACTTAATGCATTTTCATAGTCTCTGCCTGACAACCATTATGATGAACCAAAATTATGTAAGGTGAGAGAACCCCTGTAGTTGCAGGCGTCCATAGGCTACGGTAACTGCTTATGCACCAACGGGGTATAGAAAAAAACCGGCCAAGTGCGAGTCGGATTCTCGCACAAAGGGTTCCATACCATTATGCAAGAAACGGCAAAAAAATCACGTTTGTTGTATTGGAGCCCCACTTAATATTTATTTTATTCTGTTTTTAGTATTTGTTGTTATAGCGGCAACAAATACATTATCTTTGAAAATTTCAACTGTCTAGCTATCACGATTCATGAGATACAGCCTGGTGACAGACGGCCAGACAGTGGAGTCTTAGTGATAGGGTCCCTTTTTTATCCTTTGGGTACAGAACCCTAAAAAAAACTTACATTTATGCATCTGAGTATGTGTAACTGTGTAATTATGATTTGACCACATCATATTCAAAGGGATAATTGGTACCATGCGTGTTGGAGGGTCTGCCACCTTGTGGCCTGAATCGGAAACATAGACTATGCATTGACACTTCACGCCAAAGCAATTGTTGCTCTCTACAGTTCACTGTGCATTGTAAATTCTGCTATCTTGTGGGCTACATTGGAAGCATAAACTTGACATTTACACTTCGCAATAAACAGGGGGCTCCATGTTGCCCCCTACAGTTTATGCATGCTCCCTATATACATAGTTACTTTCATAATGTTTTACTAAAAATATAAGACATTTTTTTTAGTAAATAATTCAGCATGCAATGTTTCATTACTTTGATTTGATTCAAAATGTTGCTTTTACTGATGCAACGTCACATCAGTCACAAGTGATGACTTTGTAAGCAATACACTGCCACATAAAATTCAAAAATTATTTGTACCCTGTTATTTAAGGCAAAATTAAAAGTTTCTTTTAAAATTATTTCACAGTACTGTAACCTCTGCCTCGTTTTCATACATGCTGTATTATCAATATTAACTTGGGTAAACTTAATATGAAGCTACATGCAGGCACAAATTCTTGGTAAACTGGGTAAATAAATATTAAGGAATTAAAAGTTATGATGTAATAAATTTAAAAGCAATAATTGTTAAAGCAATATTGTTGTTCTTTGTTTTAAAAAAAGACCAACATATTGTAAAAAAGCACTTTTTGCTACATACTCAATCATCTGTCATTTAAAATGTGGAAAGATTCAATTATTCAATGATCATCATTCGATTTATTGATTCTTACAATTTTTTGAATTTTTCCAATAATAAAGAAAGTATTAAAAAAATTACCAAACCACAATTTTATTTAACAAACTAGCAATAAATAATCTCTTTGTATTTTTTATCAGTTCCATAGTGTACAATTTGGTTTTATTATTCCTATAAATAAACTCTTTTTCTATTTATTTTACTTCTGCATATTAACATTAAATATTTTACTTCCAGGGACAAATGGAGCTGAAAGAAACTGTAGAAATTTGGAAACAAAAAGGTCACATCATGGCATATTTCAAACCCACGGAGGAGCCCAAACCAAAGGACTTCCTGTCCAAGTTCTTTGCTAGCAATGAATAGTTTAAGCGTAAATGTGTAAATAGCTGATCTAATGATAAAGTTCAAATAAATCCTAGCTGCAAAATATAATATTTATTTTGCTGCCTTGGCAAAACCAAAGAATTATTTATATTAGAAGAGGTGTAAAGCTTAAGCTTAATAAATGCATGCCTCGAATTTCACAATCAAATCAAAGTAGATGTCTCTGTATGGTATGTAGCCACTCTGTTTGTTATAAGGTTATAAGTCATTTGACAATTCAGTTACCATATTTTTTTTTATACCACGTCGGTGGCAATCAAGCATACGGCCCGTAATGGAGCTCCATAACGTTATCTAGTTAGAAAACCTAATCCATGAACGCAAAGCAATAAAAAACTAGGTGTTTTAGTCGGTAGCAGCAGTAAAGTACTTGTCAACGAGTTTGTGACATCTCGTCCTTTTGTATTTGAAGATGTAAAACGAAAAATGTAATGTAAGTATAACGATTTTCAGTTCAGTTATTTACGTCTTTTGTCCCTATTAACACAAATTATCAGGGCAAAGAATGGTTCAAAATTTGACGGGAATGGGGTTGGCAACTGTCAAAGGTTTGCAGAGATGGCGCCATCATAGCTTGCCCCTTTTTCTATGAGATTTGGCTTAAAGGGCTGGCATCCAGGGCATTAAAAAAACAATAAGGCATTAATAAAACAAATTTAGTGCCGGGATTGACGAGCTACCTACAATTTTAATAAAACACTGCAACAGAGAGCTAACGCCTATTTTAACATATTTAATTAACCAATCTTTTGTACAATGCACTTTTCCAGACAAACTCAAAATTGCCATAATAAAACCTATCCTTAAGAAAAAAGGCGACCCGGGAACCGTAAGCCAATATAGACCGATCGCCCTCCTCCCAATCATATCAAAATTGTTTGAAAAGGCTATGGCCAACCGAATGTACAACTTTTTAGAGAAATTCCATATCCTAGACCACAATCAGAACGGGTTCCGTAAGAATCACTCCACTACCCTGGCAGTGTACAAGTATATAAACGAAGTTCTAAATTATTTAAAGGATAAACATTACGGCATTGGTCTGCTTTTAGATATGACCAAAGCATACGAAAAAGTTTCGCACACAATTCTTTTGAAAAAATTGTACGGAGTAGGCATTCGAAATGAAGCGTATTGTTGGCTAAAATCTTATCTACATAACCGAATGCAGTGCGTGCAAATACAGCACTACGACGAAACAACTGCTGAACTTAGACGTGTGCAATCAGACACAACGATAACAAACTCGTCAATACCTCAAGGAAGTGTTTTAGGCTGTATCCTATTTTTAATATACATTAATGACTTGCCCAAGGTAATGAAACAGTCATGTATACTATTCGCGGACGATGTATCAATACTGTTTAAATGCCCCAATGACCACGACATAAGCAGTGATATTATAGGAACATTAAACATAGTAGACAACTGGCTACGCGATCACTCCTTAGAATTAAATACGACGAAGACAAAATTAATTCAATTTCGGCCATATCAAAAAGACGCTCTTGACCTATCAGCTTTGTCTTCAGAAACTGGTATAGAGGAAGTCAGCGAGTTTAACTTATTGGGAATATTTATCGATACGCATCTAAATTGGAAAAAACATATAGAGGAAACAAAGAAAAAACTATCTCGATTCAAATACGCCTTAGGGATACTTAAAAGAAATACTCACAGTGAATGCGCTTTATCTGTATATTACGCATATGCGTACGCTTGGCTGCGGTATGGAATCATATTATGGGGCGACAGCACTGATATTAACGACTTATTTGTTTTACAAAAAAAATGCCTCCGCGTTATTGTTAATACTCATGAGCCTGACAGTTGCAAAAAATACTTCATTGAAAATAATATGCTAACTTTATCATGCATATACATCCTTGAAATCGGGTTATTTGTCAGAAAACACATCGAGATGTTCGAATTTACAAAAAGTGCGCGCCGCCGTAATAACTTAGTCCTTCCGCCTCATAGAATACATATGTATAAGGTCGGCCCATACTATAGGTGTATACAAATATATAATAAGCTCCCAATAGACATAAAGAACGAGACCGAATTTAACGTGTACAAAAATAGACTGAAGAACTTCCTAACCTCTAAAGCTTACTACTCAGTCGAAGAGTTTATGACAGACACAAATTTATGATTTGACCTAGAAATTACCCCTTTGTTTGTTTTGATTAATGTATTAATTACTTGTAAATAAATTATAATAAAATTTGGATAATGTGCTTATGAACCCTATGAATTATGTCTGTTTTATAAATTTAATCAATAACGAATTTCAATTTACATGTACTATGATTATGTCTTGCAATTTTTACTTGAATCTGGATTTATGACTGAGACTACTATATTTGAAATGTTTATTGTATTGTTCCTTTATTTTAATTGTAATTAATTCCTAGCTTTTAAATGTAATTAATTCCTAGCTTTTACTTGAATGAAATTTTATGTTTATGTTTAACTATTTATTTATCTTAGTACCTAATTAGTTTTTAGAATTGTGTTGCTATGCCCTAACAGGGTAACCATGCATGCACTTAATACATGTTAACACCTTAATGTAACCATGGTTCTGCAATAAATGAAATGAAATGAAATGAAATAATTTGACACAATTCTAGGGATTGACAGGGCAAGCTATGCTGGCGCCATCTGCTAATTATTTCGACCGGCCAACCCCATTGCCATCTTCAAACTTGACCTGTGAGCCTTTCGTATGCCGTGTTCCGTATACGTCCCACACAATTTGGACTGCACAAGGTACCGCAACGTAACCAAAATCGCAAGCAATTGCTTGAACCGTCTAAATGGGGCTTAATAACACCAGGCATTTCGTAGCATGCCAAAATGCAGATGGCGCTTGTTTCGCCGTTGCAGGTAGTGGTTGGTAGCAGCGCCTTTCCTGTTCCACATGCTGCTTCCCTCTCCTTGCGGCACACAACCTTCGTATGGCCTACTATAGGGCAAATGTGGCATTGACGTATTCGTTCCTTTTACTTGATCGGTGGTGTGGTATATATTGGCTCGTCGACTAGCAACTCGTCCCGGTCTATTCCAGAGGGCCTACTGCGAACAACATTCGTCGTGTTGCCTCTCTGTCTCACTTGTAAATTCGTACGTAAGCGTGACAGGGACGTGGTTCGCGGTAGGCCCTCAGAAGCCGCTGCAGGTAGTTGCTAATTATGAAGTTCCACACGTTGCCACGCCCGCAATAGTAAGCTTAGCATTTGATTATTTAGTTGGTCAAACCAAATTGTCAGTAAATATGAACAAAAAAAAACTATACTCGTCCTTTTCTTTTGGGTGCTAGCACTAGTGTAAGACAAAGATTGTATGATTATCTCCAAATTATCTCGATGTTTGAAATGAGACAGTCCTTTGACAAACTATAGCAGAAATCTAATGTTTTGGTAACAGAGTAACCTTTTTATAATCCGTAGCACCAGCCATAAAGTGCAAAAACGTCCATACTAGCGTCAATTTTTTAATGACATGATCAAAGTGACGTTTTATTGGAAATTTTGAGCATCAGATTATCTGTAAAATCTTAGCGGAAAGGATGGCGCAGAAATCGTACCAGGCCGCGTTCAAGCGCGTAAGACCGTTGATGTCAACGGACTGCTGCGAAGCCCGCCGACGGGTCATCTCTCTGTATAAAGCCGTTTATCGCTACATCCCTAGGATAGGTAAGTATCCTTATTTATCAAGTACCTAAGTTTTTACCTGATTACACTACAAATTGCGGTCATTATTCTATTCATTGACTTTTTAATCTATGCGGGAGTTGATTTAACCTATTCCTTCGCATGTAGGTACCTATTGTACAGTCGCCATCAGATATATCGGAGCAGCCGAGGTGCTCAAAATATCTGAACACGCACTCTAACGCTGTTCAGATATGACTGTGAGCATCTTGACCGCTCCGATATATGTATCTGATGGCAACTGTACCTAACCAAATCTCGGTAGTAGTCAATTCAGGTAAGACACATTCATTACGGCATTACGTAAAGGCTCCGTCACACACGCGCGTTTTGCGGGCGGAGCGTGAGCGGACGCCGGCGCGACGGGAGCGCTCTCATCGCGCTCCGCTCATGCTCCGCCCGCAAAACGCGCGTGTGTGACGGAGCCTTTAAAGTGGGTTCCCACGGCCCGTGTTATTACAGGTCAGGCACGCCTGTGGATGCCTGCGGCTATCCGTCGGGAGTGGGTGACGACAGGCGACCACAGGCCTCATTGGATGCGACCGTTCCCACGATCTGAGGCGCGGTCAGATCTGTGAAACAACGGGCCGTGGGAACCCACCTTAAGGCGCAACCAGTCTTAACTAGGTACAATCAGCATACTTTGCAGTGGTTATATTTTTTATTATCTGGTTTTTATTGAGGCTTTGGACACTAGGTGAACATGTCATCCTCATGGGTGCTTACATAGTTCCCTACTCAAGGGAGATGTCAATAAAGTGGTAAACACTGATTGCTTTGCCTGATATAGGCTTTGCCAACCAACAAATTGATCTGTCCATTGTGCATGGAGCTCATGGAGCCCAGACTACCAAAAAATCCTTTTCTCAAGTCCGAATTCCGGACGCATTCCAACAACACATGAGACAAGTCATCAGTCTTCTGACAGTTTACACACAGTGGTGACGATTTTGCAGTGGTTATGTAATCAGGATTTCAACTATAGTTTCAAGGATATAGTCTGTTTTATTTAAAGTATGAACTTCTGCCCATAGGAAATAGTAGTACGGAAGGCTCATTTGTTTCTTGCCTTGCATAGAAAATGTATGGCGTAGTATTTACTAAAAAAAACCCGCCAAGTGCGAGTCAGACTCGCCCACCGAGGGTTCCGTACTTTTTAGTATTTGTTGTTATAGTGGCAACAGAAATACGTCATCTGTGAAAACTAGCTATCACGGTTCATGAGATACAGCCTGGTGACGGACAGACAGACGGACAGCGGAGTCTTAGTAATAGGGTCCCGTTTTACCCTTTGGGTACGGAACCCTATAAAAGAACAAACTACAGGGTATTTAATTCTAATACTACTTATTATATTATACAACATATAAGCACTTCACTACATAATTATGTATAAGTAGGAAAGTCGTTTCGCGTTTCTAGAGGGGACTAGGGATGAAAATTCCGGAAAAAATCAAATGTTTGTCGGAAATTTACCAAAATTTCCTTTTTTTTCGGTTTTTTTCAGTTCTATTCAGAAAAATTAAATACGTCACACACAATGCCACTGATGAGTGATGACAGTGTCAATGCCATAAACAAACACATTAGACATGCAACCTTAACCTACCTGTTTAAATTCCTAATTAAGTATATTGAAAAATAAATTGTTTTTTTTTCGTAAGAAACTTGAAAAAACAAGCCGTTTTGAAATGTTCTCGAAATTTTCTCGGTTTTTTCAACGCTAGAGGGGACCCGGGACCATATCCATATACGTGATGTAAACGTTTGGTTTAAATTAACTTGTTGCAGTGAAATATTACGACATCCCTAAAAATGAAAACGACGTCCGCTTGAAAGTACGAGAATTGTTCTACAAGAACGCTTGCGTCACAGACGTTAGAGTTATTGATCTCCTAGTTATCAAGGTAAGTTCTTATTTAATAAGTATTTGTATAGTTCTTGTGTAAGTAGTTGTATAGTTCTTGTTTATATCATATTTTTAAGTTTAATCAGTGGGGGGACACTCGTTTCGGGCTTTCTCGGCTCCGTTCGGCTCAGCATTGCTCCGAGCAATTATTAGGGTTGGCACAACTTGACCTCCCTTTGCGTGCTCGACCACAGATAAGATAATGACTTGAATTTTGACAACCCTAAATAGCCGTAAGGTATAGTGCCATACATTAGAAAGGGACAGCGTGATTTGTCCCTGAATCGCTGTCAAACTTCGGTTTTGTAGGAAGTGCCCTTTCTGTATGATATTACTATTATTTATTCTGTGGTTTAATATAGTTGGTCAAGCAAATCTTGTCAGTAGAAAAAGGCGCAAAATTCAAATTTTCTATGGGACGATAACCCTTTGCGCCTACATTTTTAAAATTTGTCGCCTTTCTCTACTGACAAGATTTGCTTGACCAACTATATATACTCATTATAAAACTCCCGTGAGACTCACATATTAAAATTATTTTAAAACCGGTCATTCACGTATTATAAAGTTGAATAGCTCGACATGTTTCGACCCAATTTACGAGGATCCTCTTCACGGAGCAACGACACGTCTTCACTAATAATACGTGAGTGACCCGTTTTAAAATAATGTTAACATATGCTCATAGACAAATTGAGAGGAACGCAAAAAAAAGGATTAATTACTGGCCAGCGCCTAAAGTAATTTCAAAATTAGTAATTAAACTTTTTTTTTATTCCTCTTTTTTTGTACATGACTGTATAATAGCTAATTGTCTGTAAAACTTAAAAGTATTATAGATATTTATGAAGCGTATTCTCATCCGCTACTTGATGCCGACTTTATTCCAAAGGGAAAATACGATTTATTTTGTATATCTACCTCCAGTTAACAAAGACCAATTAGGGTACCTAAACAATGTATTCTTGTAGGGCTGGATGGAATTTATGGAACTTAGACACAATTGGCAAATGAAGGGCCGCCTATTCGCCTACTGGAACCCAACCATAGAACCCAAGCCTTGCGACTTCCTCACCAAGTTCTTGGCCGGAATAGAAACCTAAGATTTTTTTAACTTGCCTTTGTTATCAGCCGTCCCCCTTATTACCTAGCCTAGGCAATAGAGTTCACTGAAAATTATCAAGCAATTGAGTGTCTATATAGTACGATCGAGGAGTACCATTTCCGTTCCACTTCGTAGGTACCTTGTCACAAGCCTCTATGGGGGCTTTCATATTAATTGTCAAAGTGACAGACTGGCAAAGGCCTCATGCTACGAAGTAACACAGAAATCATAATCCTTTACTGTACTTTAAAATGAGGTGACTTTGAAATTTGGAAGTCCATGTGTGGAACGCGGATCCGCGTACGAGGAAAATATAAAAAAATATATAGGTAATCCCGGCACATGCGAATTTCATAAAAAACTCGAAATTCTAATCGAGCATTAAAATGTTATTATATATGTTATTTAAGTGGTTTAGTCTTAATATAAATCCTGTCAATGGAGCACGAGTTTCTGTAAGGTCACCTTATTTACCAGGACACCGATTGTTCAAGGTTATGCTATAGCTGAAATAAAAAAGAAGTTAGTAAAAATAAAATAACATTCAAAATTTATTGATCACTCATTCCACATCACACGCCTTTCAGAAAGGCTTAAATCATCCTTGGGATATTTGCTGTTGTGTTCGGCGTACGACTCGCGTGGTATCCGTAATCCGGCATATATCCTAAGTTCTTATTGTTAAATTTTAAAGTAGCATTTGTGTAAGTATCTATATTATAGTTTTGGTTGAAAACTGATCAAGTGACCACTTACGTCTATATGGTTAATTATTCACATCACAGACAATTTCAATAATTAATCAACGGTCAGCGTGATCTAGCGAAGACTTCTCTTGTCTGTTAGTTTAGCTCCAGTTATCATTGTTCACTATAAAGGTAATATATATATTTAATAACAAAATATTCCTTCCATTGAAACAGCGATCTGACTAGAGAATATTTAACAATGTTTTACTGAACGTTATATATAAGTTATATAACTATATCCAAGTTAATTACTCAATAAATGTAGATATAGGTAATCGTACGTAACGTACGTACCTTTTAGAAATCGCAACAGCCTAGATCTAAATAATAGAATTATGATCAATGTCTTTAATCAAAATATACGAGTATATATATTGTTGAGTAGGTACATAATATATCGCTGAGTATTGTATATTTTATATATTTTGTCTTGTGACTGTATTAGGTACCTATACAGCAGAAGATTGCCTTTTCCTTTTACCTATTTAATGCTTTTAATCGCTTTTAAAAGGATCTGATGGTATAGTTGCTTAATGCCATCGAAAAGACTATAATGTGTATTAATAAAAATAAGAGCCATTCATGGCTTACCTCGCAATACTTATCTGCTCCTGATTGCACCAAAACTTATCCATTTACATATTAAGTACCCACTAAAAATAATTTAAATGGACGATTATTATTATTGTACTTTGTGTAATATTACGGATTTGACTTACTTCTTAATAAGTTTTTTTAAGGGTCCAGAATTAACAATATTTCAAGTTTAGGTGAAGGTAGGGCGGTGGTTTTTCCATGAGTCTTTCAGTTATTACGTTCATGCGCCTCCAGACTTGGAACACCTGATGTGACCTGAATCACCTGACGGTAGGTCTAATGCGAGTAAGTCCAGTAACGTATATTGAACACTTGCTAAATTGGAAATAATATAGTTTTCTTTTGTTGTTTTTTTTTGTAATATAAATGAAAATATTCGTTGTTATTTTGTATACCTAGCCCTGATTTTTGTAGCAAATTACAGACACATCCGATAGAGCTTACACATCATTTACAACCATAAAATATTTATGCCGTACCCACGCTTACAAGTACGGACTCTCAAATCTAAATACGAATGCAAAATATATTATGCTATAAGTACATAATTATTATGTATATTATATCAACGTTATCTTAATTATTCTAATCTATATTGTTAATAACTTCATTTTGTTTATATTATAAAATCTATTTACAACTTTCTCAACACTTACCAAACCTTTGTAATACTTCTAATTTTCTTTACAAAATTTTCCTTTATATCGTAAGTAGTTCAATTGTTTAGCGGTACCACATCTCAATATTTTTATTATAGGTACCTTGATTTTACGATTAACAAAATCCTCGATAAATATGTATAGCTCTATATATAAAATATATAATAATAAATAGGCATAGTATATTTATGGAAGATTTTTCGAGCAACCTTTTATGTCTTCACATTAATTCTAAAGTCAGGGTAAATCCCAATTGTCGAATAGGTTTCGTAAATGTAAGTACTTCTACACTACATGTAATATGCCGCGTGACAAGAGACAAATAATCCTAATCCTATGGGAGTAAAAAATCAGCAAAATACGTGAACAAGTTATCTAAAAAACTGTGTAAGACTATTTAGGTACTCAATAAAATTAAGATATTGTGATTTTATTCGGCTTGGCTTTATATTGTTGCTAACAACACCAATAGGACTGCAGTTACCTATCGTTACTTGTTTAGAACAAATGGGAAGCCCCGACACCGCAGTAGCGCCGCTTGCGTAGACGCTGTCTTTATATATATTCTCATAACATAATCTCTAGTGAGGTCTTCCTTCCACGAAGTTACAACAGCATTTTCACGAATTCTGGAACAAACAATTTTTTTGTAAATCGGTGTTTTTAGCTTTAAAATAGCCACCTACTATAGTGGTTGTAGTCAAGCTGGTAGTTACCCTCGTAGTCGATCCGGCCGTCGTGGTCGATGTCTCCGAGCGCGAGCACCTGGTTGAGTTGCGCGTCCGTGACCGGCTCGCCGATGATCTCGAGCGCGCTCCGTAGCTCGTCTCGCGTTATGTAGCCGTTGTTGTCGCGGTCGAAAACTCTGTAACGAACACGGTATACACTGTTATATAAAATTTCTGAGGTGCTAACAATTACATAAATCGCTTCTTGAAAGCACTATCCGAAAGTATAACTAGATTAAAAACATCATATAACTGCGTGATTTAGGCTTAGAACGCACTGTGATTAATTTTTTGCGGTTTTAGTATAATTTCTTGCGGTTCCAGCCTTGCACGTGCGTGCGCTTATAAAGCACGTTAAACTTTTTGCGGTCCTGAAACCACAAGAAATTAAATCGCAATGCGTTCTAAGCCTTTAGGCTTCGTTTTTTCTGAGTAGTTAGGTAGTTCCGGACAAAGTAAAACTGATACGAGTATGTTATATTATTAAGGTACAGATTAGGTAGGTTTCTAACTTAAAAGCAGCAAGCAGGTCCCTCGTGATTTCCTCTTCGGAATCACCGCCACTATTACTGACGTCCATCCCTTGAACCGCCTGAATTTTTGTCACCCACTGCATAAAGTCGTTCTCATCTATTAGCCCGTTACCTGAAATTAAAAGTATTTTAATAAGCAACAATTACAGCCAGTATCAAATATAGTTACATATAATCATACAGGGCCGGATCTAGGGTAGAGCGAGTGGAGCGGCTGCTCTAGGTGCCGGATGGCAAGGGGGGCGCCAAAATGAGAAAAATGAGGGTGACGCGGGCCCAAAATATTTTGGGTAAAAAGCTTCAACGAAGGGCGCCAAAACCCGATTTCTCTCTACCCTGATCAAGGACTCGGGCCGGCACTGATCATAGAATGGGATAATATCATTCTGAAATAACAACATTCCGAATTCCACCTGCCTTAATTCTCCTAAGGCCCAGCCATAAAATTAGAAATCCATAATTTGCCACTGAAATTTTAACCTATAGGAAATAGAGTTGATTTTGCGTTGTTGGAGAATTGAACGCACTTTGTTAACAATCTTCTATACGAATAGCTCCAGTTTAGTCTATTGGGACCGAAGCAACCTAACACTGAGCATTGCCCGACATGCTCTTGGCCGGTTTTTATTTTATTTTACTTAAAAATGCCATACGCCATACCTAAAAACATGTTACCAAAATGCAAAGATAGCATTTATATTTCATGTAACTGCATAATTTTATGAAATGCCTAATTTATTAGGATACATTTCACCAGTTTTTCCCGTGTAAAAATTAATGGTAATTTAACAAAAGGACGTGTCTTTAAATCTTAATTACGATGGCAGGTCATCATTAAAGTGATGACGTCAGCGCTTTCGTGTTTATTATGTGCTCATTATTACCAATATTTAGCCACTACATTATACCCGGCTATATCATTATGTTTACGTTACGACGCGGTTTGTTGTAACCCGAGGTATTTTCCGTATACTTCTGATACCTTGCCAATGAAAATGAGACACAAATTTAAATTGGTACGTGATACCTACGAAGTGGCAAAACTGACTTATATAGGTAATTAGGTATCACTGGAGAAGTTTTAGAATGTTAAAAGGCACTAACTAGATTCCGTCGGTAGCAGGTTTCGTAGATATTGTTTCAAATCCCAGCCAACAAACTGCTCCGCAGTTTGGCGAAACATTGTATTATGGTGCACATATTGTATTTTTCATGTTATCAATAAAATAAAATAAAATAGAATGGGATGAAATACGAGTAGGAATTATAAACAGATAAATTCTAAATTATTTAAAAGATTCCAAGATATTGCACGTCCGATAATTTTCTATACATTCTTTAGGCATCGTGGGCGCAATAGTATCGGTGATCTAGCCTCGTAAGGCCCCCCCACCAAACAACACTTTCCTATTTTTAATTTGAACCCTGTTGTATAGTACTCTTTTTTTTCTCAACTATGCATGATGAAATTACGGCATTTTATTATTTCCCAACCATATTGGCGATTTTTGAATTTCGATCGCTCGATTTCGTCACTCGAAAATCGGTGGAAAACGGCGATTTTTGTAATACGAGCAATAGAAATTTGGAATCTAGTGGTATTGACTACTCATTTTCAATTCTATTAGTAGAAATTTAAATGCTGGTAGTGGAGATACTATTGAACGAAATACACGAAATCGAGCGGTTGAATTTCAAAAATCGGCCAGCATCTGTTACGTCAATGCAACTCCATCAAGCCAATCGCTCGTATCGTCCATGAACTAATCTCACGTGGACGGTAAATAGCATTAGCATGGTGCGATGCGATGGCGGATAGGGATGGACGTTATTCCCTAAGCGATTCAATTCACCAAAGGCGGCCCAGTATAAGTCAGACCTTTAATCACTTATAATCGCTATAAAACGCACAGGTCAAAATATATAAGAAAGGAGGTTAAGATAAGATGGTTAGTAGATGATAGGGCTGGACGTTATCGCGGTTGCGTGCAAGCGCTGAGGTCACACCATGTCCTGAACCGAGGGCATGGGTTACACCTAATATTGGCTGATATCTATAGCGATTAAATTAATATGTAGAATTCAGTAAATTTTTTGAGTGATCCTAACTTTTAAAATAATTGAAAAATGGAAAAATATCAAACGAAGGGCATTACTGTGATTAATTTGTGTCAAAATTTTTTATGTAATGTTGATACCCGGAGAGGGAAATGGAGACTACGTTTGTATGGAGAAGCAGTCACCACACGGTGCCGTCGTCGTCGACTTTCATCTTAGCGCTTGTTTATTCATTTTTATAATTTCGCCCATTGCCTGTAAGAGCTATAAATTGGCAAATCATTTGGCAAAAGCTCACGTCAAATATAATGAAATAGGGATAAGTATAGGAAGAAAATTTAACTGCTTCTCGTTACGAAAAATAAGAAGCTAGGTACCTTCCCCATTACCTACACTCAAAAAAGTTCAAGAAAGCTTGCGTTAGTTGCGTGACGCCTCATTAGCTGTGGTAGTCGGAACCAAGGAAACGGCGAAGGTCAGAAAGGCACAGTTTGTGAATATTTCATGCAAATTGATAAATAAAATTGAATAACATAAAAATACTTCTGCGTTGTTTTATTATTATTTACTTGGTGAATTACTTATTATGGATGGTTTTCACAGTTTGTAGTTACACATATTGAGGATTCTTAATTCTACCTGATTACTAGTCATATCACATGTTAGCACGTTCTAAAGTTCGCACTAAATCCATATGATTTTTAAGTCTATATAATGTACCGTTACTACGTTTATTTCTCATTTAGAAGTCGAGGAACAATAATATTACTTGGACGTTTTTCCATGCCAACAATAATACGGATGCCCACACGCTTTAATTATAGTCAACGTAAACATATCTTAATTTTAGCAGACGGACGGTTTTGCTGTCAGTACCTATGCGACTGATTCCTTTCAAGTCTTTCAACATTACAAATTACGCTCCATACTGTTACTACGATATTGCTGGCAAGTGCATCACTACAGACAAATCAGTATCTAGGTACTACATATATTATCCATGTTCTTTGGTCCTGGCCACGCCGGTATGGACCTCCAATCATATATTAGTTATTACGAATCTTGCTTTATAATACTACTTACGAATTTCTGAACGGGCATCGAAGCATGTAGGTACCTAAGTACCTGGATTCATTATAAGTACATTACTAGCACAAAGAGCTTAGGCAATTGTTGGTTTCAATTTAATGGCAACAGACTTCTCTAGATGCACGATGCACCCCGTGGACTTATAAATGATGTATGACACATTCACACGTGCTTAAGCTTGGCACGTTCTCAAACTGCAACCATAGGGCATTGCTCAATTTTATACGAACATGCATAACATCTTTGAAACATTCATCAAGAGCGTTTATATTATTAATAAATCTAAAAGTCAAAGTCAAAATATTCTTTATTCAAATAGGCCTAGCAACAAGCATTTTTAAATTATCAAGTTTTATAAATATTACCTTAATCTAAATATCAGAGCAATTTATTGATGCAGATGTGAGATACGTATTATTAACAACGATCACACTTACATTTTCACGAAAAAGTTCACTTTTGCTAAGGCAATCCGTATATTGATATAAATTATAATAATTTAGCACAGCCAATAACACAACTACCCTTCATGTATATTTCGTGACCATAACTGTCAGAACATAAGTAA
This sequence comes from Cydia strobilella, assembly GCF_947568885.1. Lineage (NCBI taxonomy): Eukaryota > Metazoa > Arthropoda > Insecta > Lepidoptera > Tortricidae > Cydia > Cydia strobilella. The sequence goes on from NC_086052.1 coordinate 10,667,368, forward strand.
CGTAAACTATTAATAATAATTAGCCACGATTAAATGTGTATTAGTTTGCGTTAATTATTCTATAATAAATTAAAATTAAATGTAGCAAATACATTTGTTAAATTCAATTATTACGCTAACCGGATGTGCGGTAGTCTTAGATGACAATTTTATTATTCCGTCTTAAGCTAATAATAAATTAATCTATTTATTATGAGCCTTCCTAAATTACTATCGGTTTATTTTCATATAAATTGTATTTGCTACATTTGATTATTACGATAACCGGATGTGCCGGAAACATCGTACTTTGTTTCTCCTACCAAGAAGTGGTGGAAGGGGTAAAGCCTGATGTAATATAAGCGGGTGTCTGACAATTGTGAGGACTTCTCGGTTGGAGAGCTAACGACGAGGAACCAAGTTAAGTGTCAATTTTATATTTCTATTATTTGTGATTTTTATGACTTGTTATATCTTTCTGTGTGATTTGCTTTTATTATAGTCTGATGGTATGTACGTTACAATCTTCAATGTGACCTATGATGACCTAATAAGCGTGATTTAAAATGAGTTTTTAGTAATTACTACGTAACGTATATTCCAACTGATTACAGTGTAATATATGATATACCAGCCCTTGCTAGTTTTAGTACTGCTTTAAATTATGTCAAGTATGTACGTTAGGGTATCCAGTACTAATAATAAGCCACCAATATATTGCGCAGCGTACTTACTTGACTAATTTAACAATACAATATTAAGATTTTTGGTAATGGAGCCGATTATGTAAATCGATTATATGTTTAGTAAGTCTACGATATACTTTTACTTATATCCGCTATCACAAATATATTACTTCATAATTAAATAATATTTACACTTTTCATGTTTTCATATTCAAACCTTGTAGATAACTAGGTATCCCTTTAATACATATACATTGAGCAGTAACTAACTGGTCTTAATTAAATACTGCATTACCTTCTTATTGCCTATTTCATTAATTTTAATTAATTAAATAAAGTATATTACTATATCTTTAATCAATAAATCTGACATCAGAAGTGTAGGATGCGACCTTCGTTAACATATTTCATTTATGAATTCCAGAATGTCTACTGAAGCGTCTGCATCAGTAGAGGCCCTCTTAAAAGCGATTCGTGATGCCGTCACCACAACACGGAACAATCTGAAGGATGACGACATTGCGCTGCCGTTATTCGATCCGGAGCGGAGCGACAGCGGAGCCGCCAGCTGGTGTGACAGCATCGAAGCCCTGGCAAAGGAGTTCAACTGGAGTGACATCAAAACTGCAGCTAAAGCCGGTAAGGCTCTTAAAGGGTCTGCCTTAAAATGGTTCGAATCCTGGGAACCATTAGAAGGCCGATCCTGGAGTAATTTTCGTACTGACATTACTAATGCCTATCCTGAAAAGAAAAATTTGTCCGAAAGACTAAGCAGGGCTGTTCTTTACTCTTCTGACTCTGCCGAATCCTATAGTGAATATGCAAGAGAAAAATTGAGATTACTGCGTAATACGAAGATTGCTTTTACTGAAATTCAAATGGTTGAGATAGTTTGCGGTGGTATAAGTGATGTTGATATTAGGATGGCTTCACTGAATAACGGTGTTACTACATCATCTGCCCTCATAGCCCTACTATCAACATACGCGAAAGCCAAGAAAAGAACAACTGATTCCAATAATTTAAAGGATGTCAGTGGCCAGGGACCCAGTGGAACTAAGCGATCTAGATTTAATAGCGAGAAGAAATGCTTCACTTGCAATAAGATCGGTCATGTTCAGACTGAATGTTTTAAAAACAAAACAGTGCAAGTAGCCAGCCAAGCTCCACAGACTCCCAGGCCTACAGACTTTCGCTCAAAAATTTGTACATACTGTAAAAAACTCGGGCATACTGAGGCAGTTTGTTTTCACAAGCAACGTGCTGAATCTAATAATTCTTCTGTGACCACGGTAACTCCAGCAAAAGAAGTCAATTTTTTAGGGAAGCTGAACTAAACCTTACGCGATGCTTTATTAATGATCATATGTTACATTGTTTGATTGATACGGGAGCAGCAGTAAGCTTAATAAAAGAGTCCGTTGCAAGAAAATTAGGGTGTCATTTCAGACCAGTATCCGTATACCTTAATGGTGTAGGTCACAACCGGATACATATTTTTGCAATTATTAGCGTATTCGTTAAATTCGATGATGTTTGCCTAGAACTTGACATTCATGTTGCCAGAGATTACGACGTTAATCACGACCTTTTAATAGGTAGAAACTCTGTTAAGTACCCTGATATAAAAATTGAATCAGATTGTTTTGGTTCTCGGATAATTAGAAAATCGGTTTCAAACAAAACTGAAGTAAATTTAATTAATTTAGCATCAGACTTATGCGATCTATCATCAAAGATAGATCATTTAGATGACAAGTTACAGGAGGAAATCAAAAACATCTTTCAAAAATACCCTTCAGTTTTGGCTGAAACTGGTAATGTTCAAACGGGTGAATTAAATTTGCGTATGAAAAATAACAATGTAGTCTATTATCGTCCGTATCGATTGGCTCCAATAGAGAGGGAGAAAGTGGATCAAATAATTCGCGAGCTTCTAGATAAAAACATAATTCGAGAAAGTGAGTCTCCTTTTGCCAGTCCTGTTATTTTGGTCAAGAAAAAGGACGGTAGTGACCGATTGTGTATTGATTATCGGGCATTAAACAAAAATTTGGAAAAAGACAGATACCCCCTCCCTCTTATTGAAGACCAAATCGACAGGTTAGGTAAGGCAAAATATTACATTTCCATTGACATGAAAAATGGTTTCCACCAAATACCGGTCGCAGCAGAATCTACAAAGTATACGGCCTTTGTAACACCTAGCGGCCATTACGAATTTTTAAAAATGCCTTTCGGTATTTGCAATGGGCCCTCTGTGTTCCAAAGAGCTATTTCAAAAGCGGTTCAGCACCTGAAATTTCTCTTGGTTTATATGGACGACATTCTCATTCCTTTTGAAACCATAAACGAGGGTTTAAAATACTTAGATGAGACAATTAAGGCCCTTAGTAGTGCAGGCTTTACAATAAATCTAAAAAAATGCAAATTCTTTGTCGACAATATAGAGTATTTGGGTAGACATATATCGCATGAAGGTGTAAGACCTAGTGAGACTAAAGTATCAGCATTAGTTAATTCTCCAGCCCCTCGTAACGTTAAACAAGTACGACAGTTAATGGGTTTAGCAAGTTATTTTCGCAAGTTTATACCGAACTTTGCTGCACGAACGGCTTGCATTACAAAACTTACCAAAGCTAACCAAAAATGGGAATGGGGACTTGAACAGGATGAGGCGAGGAATTACGTAATAAAACACTTGTCCACCAAACCTCTCTTAACTGTATTTGACCCTAAGTTGCCTACAGAACTTTACACTGATGCCAGTTCCATAGGTTATGGAGCTATACTAGTTCAGAAAGTCAATAATAACAAAAATGTGGTTGCTTACTTCAGTAAAAGAACAACACCGACAGAATCTAAGTATTGCTCATACGATTTAGAGACTTTGGCAATTTTTAATGCACTGAAACATTTTCGGGTCTATCTTCTGGGTATTAGGTTCCAAATCTTTACAGATTGTAATTCTATCAAATCCACTATGAATAAGAAGGATCTTTCACCTCGTGTCGCACGTTGGTGGACATTTATGCAAGATTTCGACTTTGAAATAGTGTACAAAAAGGGCAAATATATCGGTCATGTCGATTTTCTTAGCCGCAATCCTGTTCAAACGCCTATTTCTGATGACCAAAAAGTTGTATCTGCATGTAAATCCTCTTCAGATACCAAGTCGTCGCACTGTGATGCTTCGAATGTGGTGCTTAATATAAATTTGGTCGAGGAGCCGGAATCTTGGTTACATACTGCTCAACAAAATGATCCTGAAACTCAAAATTTAATAGGTCGGGTTTTAGCTGGTGATCTCGATGAAAATAGATATTTGCTGCGTGACAACTTACTATATTATAGCGTCCAACCTGGTGAGCCTAAATTATACATACCAAAATCATGCCGATTCAATGTCTTGAAATGGTTTCATAATGACAATTGCCATGTTGGGTTTGAAAAGACCATAGGAAAGCTTCGTGAACATTTCTGGTTCCCTCATATGGCAGTATTTGTAAAGAAATATCTTAAACACTGTTTAACATGCGTAGAACGTAAGGGCACCTCTGGTCCAAAACAGGGTTTTTTACACCCCATTGAAAAAATTCCTATCCCGTTCCACACTGTCCACTTGGACTGTACAGGACCTTTTACGCGAACTGATGAAGGCTTTAGGTATATTCTCCTTTTAATAGATGGATTTACAAAATTTTGTCTATTAAAACCCCTCAAAAGTCTGAAGTCCCAGGATTTAGTGCCACTAATTCGGGATATTATCACCACAATTCGAGCTCCTTCTAAGATAATCACTGATCAAGGCACAAATTTTAGCTCCCATCAAATTAGATCTCTGTTTCACGAACTACATATTGAGCATCACATGGTGGCGACTGGCACACCGAGAGGAAATGGCCAGATAGAACGATATGTAGCGACCGTTATAAACATGCTAAATACTACTTGCAATGGATCGTCAGATTGGCCAAGCGGGTTATGGAAAGTACAACAATCTGTTAATACTACCATCCAAAAGTCTACGGGTTTTACTCCTATTCGTTTACTAATAGGTTGTAATGCAAATATCCCTAGTATTCAGGCCCGTTTAGATGAAATAAACGTTCCAGATTTGAATACAAATGTCAGGGCAGATCGCGAGCTAGCTTATCAACGTTTATTGTTAGAAGCTGAAAAATTCAAAAACCATTTCGATTCTACTAGGCGAGATAATAAAGTCTTTCAAGTCGGCGATATAGTTTACGTAAACCAGGACCATAGGCGTCTCGATAAATTAAGTCCTAGGTTTAAAGGTCCATACGAAATCATTGGTTTAATGCCGCATGATAGATATTCTCTGAGAGGGCTAGGTAACTTACGAAATATGATAGTCGCTAAAGATAAACTAAGGCAATGGCCGGGGGAATTGTTGGATGAGAACGCTGCTAATAGTGATCCCGAACAAAATTAGTACCTATTTGATTAATATTCGAATAAAGGATCATACAATGTAATCATTTAATATTTGTCATTAATATTAGCACGTATTATAATTTAAATACACGTGATTATGCTTAATAAAATCTATTTCATGAGTATAATTGATTTAGAATTTTAATCCTCTTTCTATTATACCTATGTTTGTTGATGATATGATTATAAATGAAATTCCGCACGTGGGTCATACACATTTCATTGCATGCTAAGATCATTGATCGATTGTGAACTTCTTGTGGACATCACAAAATTAGTAAGATCAAACGCTAATTTACAGGCCGGATACATTTTTTTTTTGCTTAGTAATTGAGACTCAAATAATTTTATTGTATTTTTCCCAAACAGACCTTCATTTTGAAATATGTTTGACCCATTTAAAAATGATAACGGATTAATTATTGCTACCGAGGCTCACTTGATGTGATAAGTGAAACAGTAGCAATGAAACTGTGAATAGGAGAATTGCTGCCGAGCCTGCGTGCCCTCACTTGATGTTATAAGTGAAAAAGTAGCAATATAGGGACATGCTGCAGAGCCTATGAGCCCCACTTGATGTTATAAGTGGACCAGTAGCCAACCTAGGGTGATATATGCTACCGAGGCTCACTTGATGTAATAAGTGAAACAGTAGCATTATGATTGTAAATAGGATAATTGCTGCCGAGCCTGCGCGTTCTCACATGATGTATGTGAAAAAGTAGCAATATAGGGATTTGCTGCAGAGCCTGCGAGCCTCACTTGATGTAATAAGTGAAATGGCAGCCGTAAAAAAAAAAAAAAAAGATTGTAATGTATGTACTCAGCTTATATGATTACAGAAATAAGGTACTTCGAGAACGAAGTACCTGTCAGTATGGCCGTGTGAGATACGTATTATTAACAACGATCACACTTACATTTTCACGAAAAAGTTCACTTTTGCTAAGGCAATCCGTATATTGATATAAATTATAATAATTTAGCACAGCCAATAACACAACTACCCTTCATGTATATTTCGTGACCATAACTGTCAGAACATAAGTAACGTAAACTATTAATAATAATTAGCCACGATTAAATGTGTATTAGTTTGCGTTAATTATTCTATAATAAATTAAAATTAAATGTAGCAAATACATTTGTTAAATTCAATTATTACGCTAACCGGATGTGCGGTAGTCTTAGATGACAATTTTATTATTCCGTCTTAAGCTAATAATAAATTAATCTATTTATTATGAGCCTTCCTAAATTACTATCGGTTTATTTTCATATAAATTGTATTTGCTACATTTGATTATTACGATAACCGGATGTGCCGGAAACATCGTACTTTGTTTCTCCTACCAAGAAGTGGTGGAAGGGGTAAAGCCTGATGTAATATAAGCGGGTGTCTGACAATTGTGAGGACTTCTCGGTTGGAGAGCTAACGACGAGGAACCAAGTTAAGTGTCAATTTTATATTTCTATTATTTGTGATTTTTATGACTTGTTATATCTTTCTGTGTGATTTGCTTTTATTATAGTCTGATGGTATGTACGTTACAATCTTCAATGTGACCTATGATGACCTAATAAGCGTGATTTAAAATGAGTTTTTAGTAATTACTACGTAACGTATATTCCAACTGATTACAGTGTAATATATGATATACCAGCCCTTGCTAGTTTTAGTACTGCTTTAAATTATGTCAAGTATGTACGTTAGGGTATCCAGTACTAATAATAAGCCACCAATATATTGCGCAGCGTACTTACTTGACTAATTTAACAATACAATATTAAGATTTTTGGTAATGGAGCCGATTATGTAAATCGATTATATGTTTAGTAAGTCTACGATATACTTTTACTTATATCCGCTATCACAAATATATTACTTCATAATTAAATAATATTTACACTTTTCATGTTTTCATATTCAAACCTTGTAGATAACTAGGTATCCCTTTAATACATATACATTGAGCAGTAACTAACTGGTCTTAATTAAATACTGCATTACCTTCTTATTGCCTATTTCATTAATTTTAATTAATTAAATAAAGTATATTACTATATCTTTAATCAATAAATCTGACACAGACGATGTAGTTATTGTTCTTTAAAACATTGAATTATTATAGATATGTCAAACTTAATAATAAGAATTTCACAAAAGGATCGGCAAACACCAAAATTGTATAAAAAAATACTAGTCTAGAAACTTTGTAGAATAAAAATCTAAATATCAAAAAATACGGATGACCTAATATAAGTATATTCATTGAATTATCAATTTCATCATTATTAACATAATTATAAATAATTAATTATTTTCAATCACACTTAACCCTACGGTGTTTCATCATTCATGTAGTCTTGATATGTATGTATGTATGTATGTATGTAAACACTTTATTGTACATAAGACAGATATGCTTTAGAGATCAGCTTACGTTTTACATAATTTTTAAATTCTCTCACTACCACGTCAATTTCGATCTTTTCATCGCCTTGTTGTCAATTTGTCAGGTTTTAAGAACGATTTTTTTGGCACAAAACGCTCGTAAGAGTAAGGTGTTAATTTAACAGTAGGTAGGTAATTTCGCTAGATACCTACCAATACATATTTTTTACCACGACATTCATTGAAGAGTTGTAAAGCTGCAATCTTGACTAAACGGCTTAAGTAACTGTTACAAAACATTAAAGGCACTGGGCGTAGGTGCTTACTTTGTCCTGTAAACAAACTCCTCAATTTTTTATCATAACCCCCGTCCCGTCCCGTAATTAAGGCTGTATGGGTGAACTGCCAATCTAAAGCTGAGTCTAAAGTTAACGACGTCGCCGCCTGTTTGTTTTTACGGCTGGGCTCTTATTTATTTTGGCTCGGGTTTTGATTCGTAACACTAACAATCAATTTTGACGTAATTGTCTCAATTTACACCACACCATTTGTTCGTTGGTTTGTGACAATGACAATCGTTATCTCAATTAGCGGCGAGGTTAAACCGTTGAGTTACGTTAGGTATTTGGGGACATCCTTCCTGACTGAATACAAGTGTCTGGTCACACCTACGTAGCGCAGTACAACGTAGGTAAATACATTCGCTCACACATCGTGCTGTTCGTCTTTATTATAATCGACGAATGCATTTCACATTTGATGAAATATTCCATATTGATATTTTTCTTTTCCCCCAAATGCATGAAACAACTTATCAGTTTATCTTTTACCACAACACAATATGATATGGGAATAAACATTAGTCACACGAACCTAGTAGATATAGGTATGTTACGTAGGTAAATGTCTATGCCAAGTTATATGTAATTTAAGCATGTCGGTTTAAAATGAGAGAGTAACTTCGATTGTACGGGAGAGGCTTTTTGGGAGCGGGTTCGTGTGACTTTTAACTTTCTGTAAAAAAACACATTTTACTTGACTTAGAACTTGCATTGTTTTGAAATTAGCTGTAGCGGCATATTACTTAATTGATGAAGAGATTCAGTCGACCACGAACTGTTTTAGTCTTGATATATACCTACCCTAGTTCACACTCGTACTGATTACGCGGAAAATTTGGTTTCGTTGTAATTAATTTTTTTTATGATGATTTATGATGAGTTTCCGAAATTATTCCATGTAATAAAATATCGTTATCATAAAATCTCGCGTTTAGGAAAACATTCGGCTCATCAGTATTAAATTAAGTAGACAATATGTTGGTAGCTACTGACCCGTCCGACTGGCGTCCGTGATGAGTTCCCCGATAAGGTCGTCGCTGACCTCGATGCCGAGGTTCCGCAGCATGAACTGCAGCTCCTCGGGCGTCACGTGCCCGTCGCTGTCGCGGTCCAGCAGCCCGAACGCTGTGCGGAGATCTGGAAGTTATACCATTGTTAACATTTTCATGTTAGGTAAAAGGTTTGGTTGATTTACTTAAATACGATGGTATGATCCATTACATTACTGAGTGTGTTGGGTTGGTCCGGCTCACGTCTCATGAATCATCAGTAATAAGGAGTTCTTGTAAACTTTTCACAACTATATATATGCAAGATGGGCTTTACCTAAGTTTTTGCCTTTTAGGGTTCCGTACCTCAAAAGGAAAAAACGGAACCCTTATAATAATAATAAATAATAATAATAAATTATTTATTTGGCAGGCAAGAAACCCAATTTTTACAATTTACAAAAAAAAAAAAAAAAATACAGTGCAAAATACTAAAACTTACAACCTAAAACAATGAAATAAAACATTTACAAACTTATGGTCTAAAGATGGCCGTTCTCGGACCGGTGCAGTTTACGCCAATGTTTGTTAAATTCGTCACTGTAGTCTTTAGCTACCAGTGACAGAATTTCATTGTTAGAGGCTAGCAGTCTCGCCCGGAAGGCAGCCGACCTGGCTCTCAGAATGGCGAAAAAGTCAGGGACTCTCGCGTCCGCAAACATGCCCTTCGCACTGCAGAAACGCGGTAGTTTCAACAGAATACGAAAGGCGTTGTTGTACTGTACCCTCAGCGCGTTGAAGGAGTGCCTGGTGTACCTGTTCCAAAGCTGACAAGTATAAGAACATTGGCAAAAGGCTTTGAACAGGGTCACCTTTACCTCACTCGAACAACGCGCAAACCGTCTAGCCAACATGTTGCACCGAACCGCGAGAGCCCTGCGCTCCCTCTCCATATCGGCGTCATCTTTCAAGTACTCGCTCAGGATGTGTCCCAAGTACTTGAAGCTCGTTACAACCCGAATTGGCGCACCACTCATACACACCGTAGGTATCACCTCCGGACCCTTCCCTGACCTAAAAACGAGCATTTCGGTCTTAAGCACGTTATATTTTAGGCCATGCGTACTGGCATAGTGTTCGCAGATTTTAAGCAGCTTTACAAGACCATTTATCGAGGGGCTAAGAAGCACCATATCGTCTGCGTAGCTCAGATTGTTAACACATACGTTACCAATGTGGCAACCGACGTTAGAGCTTCTCAGCTCCCCGATAAGGTCGTTGACATATAGGTTGAATAGGTCCGGAGATGTCAACCCACCTTGGCGCACTCCACAGTCTAGCCTGTAGTCGTTAGACTGTGCGTCACCCCATTTTACATTGTTAGTTTGGTTCTCGTACCAGAACCTCAACAGACCTACAACCTCGGGAGGTGTTCCAGACGTGAAAAGCTTTTTCCACAGCAAATCATAGTTGACTAAGTCAAAAGCGCGTCTGAGGTCTAAAAAGCACGCGTACACTGACGTCTCTCTTTTAACATAGTGATTCACTGTGTACTTCAGACCTAATATTGCAGAATCCGTTGAAAGTCCTGGACGAAAACCAAACTGCGCCTGATCAATTTTAAGATTCCTAGTCAATTCGGGTTGTAATAGCCTCTCGAGCACTTTGCCGATTATCGTAGCCAGAGAGATAGGCCTGTAATTGTTAAGACTAGACAGGTCGCCGGTTTTATTCTTAACAATAGGAACAACTATTGTTTTCATCATGTCAGGAGGAAGATAACAGTGGGCTAGGCAAGCATTGAAAAAATCAGCTAGGACACGCATGTTATAGGATCACTCGTGCGTCTGTCTGTCTGTCTGTCCGTCTGTCACAGCCTATTTTCTCGGAAACTACTGGACCAATTAAGTTGAAATTTGGTACACATATGTGTTTGTGACCCAAAGATGGACATGTAACGTAAACAAATTAATTTTAAACACGGGGGCCACTTTTGGGGGGTAAATGAGAAAATTAAAAAATAAAGTTTGTCAAACTATATCGTGTTACATATCAAATGAAAGAGCTCATTGTGCGAATATTCTTTATAATTTTAAGATGAACAGTTTAGAAGTTATTCAAGAAAATAGGCAAAAAATGACCATTCCCCCCTTTATCTCCGAAACTACTGGGTCAAAAATTTTGAAAAAAATACACAAAATAGATCTTTACCTATAGATCACCGGAAAACCTATTAGAAATGTGCATTCAAGCGTGAGTCGGACTTAATTACTTAGTATTTGATCCGACCCCTACGGCTTTTTTAGACATTTCACATAAAAAATACATTGTTTAAATTGTGTAATGTACGGAACCCTTGAAACGCGAGTCCAACTCGCACTTGGCCGGTTTTTTAATGTCAAGCTTCATCTTGGAGAGCGCTAATACATTCAGTGATATATGATGGTCACAACTATCAGACATCCAAGGTAAACTTGGCAAAATAAAATTAGTGTTGATTATGGGCCGTATAAAATACCAGAGACAGGTACAAATATCGTTAGTTGTTTCTTCCTGGACGATAACTCTTAAACTAACTAAGGGATGATATTACGATGCATTGTCAACGCCAGCTGTTGATCCATTGGTGAATTGAGAAACGGTAACGTGTATGAGTAGGTATACGTAGAAGAAATAAACATTCTGATTTAGAATTTATCCAATTACAGATAAGAATTTATCATTCAGAGACAAGCCAGCTGACTAATAAAGTGGTGACTATTACCCACAGGTTTAGTCACTTTATTTTCGAAGTTGTACTTCACACGACCGTATCGAATTTAACCGTAGCATTGCTTACTATTTCATAGAAGTTTTCAGTATCGAAGCTGCCTCAAATTTCAGAGACAAAGGCCAAGGCTAAGACATCGAGAGCACGTCCTTGCGACCTAATCTTCGCTATTGATCATAGTTAGGGCGGGAATTCAAAAAGAGAGCAGATCAGAACCTACTCTTTTTTACGATTATTATGATTCGAAATAGGATTACTATGTTATTTAAGTAAATTTATATAGAAATGCTTTGGTAAGATTTGTTACTTTGATAAAATAGAACATGCAGTATACGTAAAAATATTTTTTTCTTACACTTTTAATACCTATGGTAACGAAGAAAATTTGGAGGATTATTAATATTTTACTGATACCTTTAAAATTTCTACCAATGTCCTATTATTCGTCTTTTATGTTTTCGGCGTGTTTATGTAAGATACTGCAATTGGTTTCAACAGAATTAACAAATAAATTAAAACAAATTAATAGGTAAACACATTAAAACTATGTTTCTCCCATTTATTTTTTAACAGACCGAAATATCATACGTCAAATTTAAGCAGCTCTATGACTTGTTTATAGTAAAATGTTGCCAATGTTGATCTGATGTGAAGTACTTTTTTAGGATTTGTTTACAATTCATTATTGATGCCACGTCCATTATATATATAGGTATTAGTTGCAACATTTTCGTTATTGCGTCCATTTGGCTCCGACAACAAGCGCCGAGCTGTAAACAACGCCTCGCCCAACCATACAATACAATGTACACGAGTTGTAACTGTGGGAGGTTAACTTGCGAATGGCGGCTGGTACTATGCGATGCGACACAAACAATCGAACAAAATATGTTTCCCTTTTATACTCTCCATTATTGAACTAGAGAATTGAGTAGGTACTAGGTACACTTTAGTTGCAATGCTATTGAAAGTGTTTATTTGGACGACGTGTGTATCTGAAAGTTTATTTGTTTTGTTTGTTTTGCATAGAACGTAGGTATTACCTACTTGTTGATAGAATCCGTACAAACGTTAGCTTATAAAGGTTTGTGATGAGGCAGCATTGATTTCATATTAGCCCTGACGAAGTAACCCTGAATATTACATACGAGTGTATAAAGTACGTCGTAATCCGTGGACGTAATACTGCATTTACGCTCACACTGTTTTGCTAGGACTTCAGTAGTAGATACACAAATTCGCACTGGCACTTACAGAAATCGTTGTCTTTCTTTTGACTGGTCATTATTGCATAATTTCCTTGTTACTGTGACGGGACTCGCGTTTAACGCAAGAACATCGGAACTGTGTGATGCTGATGAGATTCTTATCATCTATGCAAAGTATCTCAAGGTGCTCGGTGGAAATGGCCCGCCATCAGTCCGCCGTCATATAACATGTCGCTATATTGACAAAAGATTGCTTTATCTTTCTCTTATCTTCGTAATAAAGTTCGCGCTCTAAACTAATTACCTAATGAGTTTCGTTGTCATTCTCTTGGATTACTACAAAAATATCTGGGTGGCTAAGAAAACTCGGTAAATTTAATTTTCCTATAAAATATCATTCTAAATGTCATCGCCCATTCGAAATTTTATCGCCGATTCTAAGTTTTTAAACTAAAAAGCTTAAAAAAGTTGAGAATATAATTGCTTTCTTTTTTTAAACTACGAGTGCGGTGCACATTATAAAATAGTTAAAATATTTGACGGTCACGGCTCGGCTCGCGCTCGTCGCTCGTCGCGCCGCATCTCGGTCAAAGAGAATTCCAACAGTTGCCAAATGTTCGACCGTGCGGCTCCCGTGTATAATGAATAGCCAGTTAAAACGTTAGTATGTTATTATAAACTAACATAATATCCCGCGAGTGTCCAAAATACCGGTCGCGGGAAATCGCAATCATCTTGGAACGACTCTACATTTTTTTGGTGTCTGAATAAATTATTGCAAAATGAAAACGATTCTTTTGCTTATAGAATTCCGGCTTCATGAGTCAAATGTTGATAATTGGAATCGGGAATCTCGGATTGTAGTAATATTCTTCATTATATTTAATGCATTTCGTAGAGCTTTGACAAAAAATCAGCCCACTCAAGAACCATAGGTAATAACGAGATTAATCATGTGGTATAAATAAGTGACTGTACATAAACTTACAGAGGTAAATCAAGAGCAAAGATGAGATCATTTTTAATTTCGTCTAACATTCGCAATGCATACGGACATTGCAACGCTCTCTATAAGCTATAAGCTCTCTAAAACGTAAAAATATACATCGACCAGATAGGTAGGTACCCAAAATAAATACGGGCTACTTGTATCTTTTTACATGAATGTTTATACTGTCATTCTATGAGCGTCCCAAAAGAGCCTGAAATTGAGTAGAATACAAGGTTCATTGGGGTTGCAGGTGTTAATTTAAATACCGTAATAAACGCAAGCTTAGTCCAGGGAGATTGCTCGAAGTATGCAGCAAGTTGGATTATATTGTTCACTGACCCTTACACAAGGCTAGCTCTGCTCTGGTGGTGGTTTTAAAATAAAATCTGACAAGAATTATTTCAGAAGTTTAAAGGCTCTTTGTCACAGACGCTGAGGTTTGGGACATACGTATACGTACGTATAAATAAAGAATACGCGAGTATAGGCCAGGCAACGAATGCTCAAAAAAAGTTATAGAGGGAAATGCTTGGAACACAATTTTTGACTTCGTAACTTTGGACTAGTTAGGAGGTGAACATATCAAAAGTGCCCGGCCGTAGCCCTTGAGCCGGGGGGTAAGGGGGGATTTGAAGGTACCATTTTTCAGTTTTTCGATTATATCTCGGAAACTATTCGTCAAACTTTAAACGGTGAAAAATAGAGATACTACTTACCGAGAATCCGGCATAGGCTGCGTTCATAATTGTAATTTTCGTAAACGCTTTTTGATTAATTAAATAAAAATATTAAGTACATTTAGTTTTAGACTTAGGTAGATTAATTACTAGAGCACGCAACACTGTAAACTAAATCTTGCTACTGTTTATCTTTTTTGTGTAGAAATGACATCTCACCTCCCTAGCAATAAATTGTAACTAAATCGTCTTATCTTTCTGTGCACACATGTTTAGAGTTATAGTCTAGATCTGAACTGTATGCTAATACTGTAAATTTCTGCAATTGTCTGTAACTTGTTTTGTGAGCCAAATAAAATAAAAAATACTAAAAATAAGTGATACCTCTTTTTGTTGGTGTCTCTATTTTACACCGTTTTCAGTTTGTCGAGTAGGTAGTAGTAGTAGAGTAGAACTGTACTTTTTTTTTTAATTCAGCTGACTTATTTAGTCGAAGAATGTTACTTGTTTCTTTATCTATGTACCTTTTGTATAATTTGTTTGCTAATATCTCTTATTATGTAGATTTCGGTTTTAACTAAATCAAAAACTATTGCAATAAGTACCTAATTGATTAGATAGGACACAACATACTCGTACTACAAAGTTATACACTGTGTCAACGAAGCGCCGCCAGTAATTTCACTAATTGTATTCCGCCAGGCTAACGAGTAAGTAAACATCAACACTACTTAAACTTATTCGCCATAAGTCCGGAGACCTTTACGAACACCATAATGAAATGTTTGGCTTCACCACCATGGTGTTGGTTTCCGTTATGAGTGTTATGACATTTTCCTTTCATTGTCATGCTTTTAAAATGCTTCCTGGTTAGAGGAATATTTTATTGCCGTCAACTGCGAGTTTTTAAATCACGCTAATCTTAGTATTCACTCAAACAATATTCTACATATTTTCCCGGGTATTGAGTTTTGAATCGAACTAGAGGGTAATACCTCCAGTAAATAAACACTTAAGCAATTTTCCAATTTTTAAAAATCATTTCTCAGCATTCATTAAAAATTTGAATAAGTATTTGCTATTTAATGAATCCTCATTTAATTTCTGCGTATTTTTTTTAAATAGTTTTTGAGTTATAGAAATTTATCAAAAAAATACCTAAAAAACCTTTTGAATGAACACCGCAAAACACAGTGAATGAACATTGTTTAGATCTTTTTAATCAGCATTAAAAAAAACATTTTTAACAAAGAAAGCGTTTCTAGCTCTTTTTAGTAGATATAGCAAAAGCGTTCATATATTTTTTACCCTTCCATATTGATTTTAAATAGATTAGAATGTAATAAAATTAATGTTATTCACCAATAAGACAGGAACATGTCAGATAAGTAATAAGCCAAATGAAATCAATCTTTAAAACAAGAAACAACGTGCAAATTTTGAAGAAAAAGGGTCTGTTTCAGCAAATAATGCTTAAAATAATAAACATTGTTCGTCGTTACCTTACCTAAATCCAATAAATGATCAATTTTTATAGTCTACTGTATTCTTCATACATGGGCATGAAAAATCTAGTAAATGGACTATAGAAATTTGGTTTGTTCCAATACTGGCTGAATGAATCAGAATCGTTTTCTATGCAGAATAAAAAAAACTGGCCAAGTGCGAGTCGGACTCGCGCACGAAGGGTTTTTTTTTTTTTCTTTATTTCGGAAAAAACAGATATCGGCCAATAAGATTAACAGGCAAAATTATAAAAGTACATATAGCCTACATCCTAAGACAATTCCCACTCGGAGGTCAGACAGTAGTTTTCTTAGGACAGCATTGTGATCGGAACTAAATACACAGACATTAAAACTTACAACAACAACAATACCTCCGTACCATTATCTATAAAAACGGCAAAAAATTCACGTTTGTTGTATGGGAACCCCCTTAAATATTTATTTTATTCTGTTTTTTGTTGTTATAGCGGCAACAGAAATACATCATCTGTAAAAATTTCAACTGTCTAACAACTATAACGGCTCATGAGACAGACGGACAGACAGACAGACGAACAGACTCCGTTGAGTCTTAGTAATAGGGACCCGTTTTACCCTATACGGAATACGGATACGGAACCCTAAAAACGGTTTGATTACTGTGACACAGTATATGGGCCACGCCTCCTGGCGAGTACCCAGAGGTTAATACACAGAGATATCCCTCCACGCTCGCATGTGACCGCCTACTTGAATAAAAACCACATTATGAAAATGTCTACGCGTCAAAAGGTCCATTTAGCGTCGCTTATGTTTGGAATTGTGCACTACCAGATGCCTTCGTACCTTTACAATAAGCTAACCTGGGCTCATAACGCCAGATCCTCAGAGGTCAGATCATCCAGGTATCTGCAACTTGTTTGCCCTCCTCACCATTCAGCGGCCTTTCGTGGCAGTTTTCGGCACGCTGCCACGAAGTGTTGGAATGACCTGCCTCCACCAATCCGTTCGCTGAAGTCGTTAAGCTGCTTCAAATCAAAATGTCGTTCACACTTATTACAAGCACAGGTTGAAGCGTCAGTGCAATATGAGTGACACACGTGCACGTGCATGTTTTTGTTTGATGGCTGAAATGATCACCTAGTATTGTCCATATCTGTTTTGTGGCTAGCTTTAAGTTTGTAGGTTACAGTTTTAATTTAATAAAAAAAAAAATGAAAATTTTTGTAAGTTTTCATTCTATGTTTTTTATATTTACTTAATTCATAGTGCATTTTATATTTCATTATTGTTTTTTTATTTTTTCTCTTTTGTTGTTTAGTATGTATAGATTTTTTGTGGTAGTTACTTACTTTTTTGTCTGTGTCTGTGTTTTTTGGTTGTGTCGTTGGCGTATGTGTCGCCACCAACCCATAGTTTTAAGTCAGGTCCCCACTGAAAACCAGCGCCGCGGATTACCGCGGCATTATGCTGAGTGGGGTCCTATTTTAGCGTCCAATGTTTTTTGTCTGTATGTTTCCTTTTTTTCATATATGTAATCTGTTGTGGCGTTAAATAAATGTATTTTCTTTCTTTCTTTCTTTCTTTCAAAAAAACAAGCTTAGTACCCATGAAATAAAACTATGAAATCGGATTATATCGCGTATATTGAATTTATAATACATCCCGAGTATCCCGACGTTTCGACGACGTAAAAACGGGACCCTATTACTAAGACTCCGCTGTCTGTTTGTCCGTCTGCCACCAGGCTGTATCTCATGAACTGTGATAGCTAGACAGTTGAATTAAGATTATGTATTTCTGTTGCCCCTATAACAACAAATACTAAAAACAGAATAAAATTAATATTTAAGTGGGGCTCCCATACAACAAACGTGATTTTTTTGCGAAATTAATTTAATTTAAAATAATTGAAATATTAAAATCTGTGTGATTTAGGTACTTACTGTTGAGCATAGCTTCGCTCGGCGCGGGGACCACAGGCCGCTCATCGACCGGCGATTGTCTTTTCTTACTCTTCTTCTCATCTTCTTGCTGCAAAACAATACTCCCGATATCATTACAAGCCATTAAACTATATTTAAAAATACCGAAAAATGAAGCGCCACTGTTATTTAGAAACAATGAAATAAGTATAAGTAATATCCGGACGATACTGAGCTCTTTATCAAATTTAGTAAGTGCTCTTATCAATTTTATCAGACGAGTGATCAACATAATGCTACGTTTGAGGGGATTCTTATTATTGTTTTTGTTATTCAATGTAGCAAAACATCAGCACCTTCTAACTATGAATATAATATTTTCAGGGTGCCTAGCCAACGTATTATGCCAATCGTTTATGCTCCGTAGCGAACGAAACGCAACTGTCACTGTCGCACTAATGAAGAGTGATAGAGAGACACAAAGCGATTCTTGGATAGGCACCCTGTGCTCGGTTATCGGGACTTTTATTTCCTGAATAGCGTGACGTGTGTTCGCGTTTGCGTTATGTCTATTTTTAGGGTTCCGTACCCAAAGGGTAAAAACGGGACCCTATTACTAAGACCTGACCTTCACTGTCCGTCTGTCCGTCCGTCCGTCCGTCTGTCTGTCTGTCTGTCACCAGGCTGTATCTCATGAACCGTGATAGCTAGACAGTTGAAATTATCGCAGATGTATTTCTGTTGCCGCTATAACAACAAATACTAAAAATATAATAAAATAAATATTTAAGTGGGGCTCCATACAACAAACGTGATTTTTTTGCCGTTTTTTGCGTAATGTTACGGAACCCTTCGTGCGCGAGTCCGACTCGCACTTGTTTGAACAGCGCGCCAAGCGGGACGTTTCGGAAACTCAAATCCCTCACGTCACGCTATCGAATGAAATGCACAGTTGCACACGAGGGGTACTGGTATCTACTATTGATGTTACATTATACGCTATTTCTTACCTACAAATGACGGAATAAATCAATTAACATTTCTATTACCTACCCTACCTATTCTACATAAATATTATAATAGAGAATAAAAAGTTTTCTGCATTTAAAACGAGTGTTAGCAATTATCCGCAAATAATTACAAAAAGAGATTTCATGGCATTCATGTAATATTAAAAAACCGGACAAGTGCGAGTCGGAGTCGCCCACCGAGGGTTCCGTACTTTTTAATATTTGTTGTTATAGCGGCAACAAAAATATATCATCCGTGAAAATTTCAACTGTCTAGCTATCACGGTTCATGATATACAGCCTGGTGACAGACAGACGGACAGTCGAGTCTTAGTAATCTTTGGGTACGGAACCCTAAAAGGTAGTTTCAAACTGTCTAAGAAGCCACGGAACCGGCCAGGGACGCGTCGCAATATACATGCGCTTCAAACTGCTAGCCAGAAATACCACTGTAAGTTTCCGACCTCATCTTTCAGGCAAGTTTCAATACCTTTACATAATATGATTGCGGTGCCTGGATTGGTTTTTATTAGACAGTTCTTTAAAAATTGTCAAATATGTTGAATCAAACTCGAAAAACGTTTCTGACAAAACTTTTACTGTTTAACAGTACCTAGAGCAGAATACCTATTCATTTAAATATAGATTGGGCTATCTAAATGAGGGCGGCAACAATTTAATTAGACTTGTCCGAGTACCAAAAACAAAGCCTCTATTTCACCACGGTGACAGTTGCGCCAATCGTCGACATCACTGTTTCTTATGTCACAGGCCTCCATAGGCTACGGTAAAGTGGTTACGGTGGTGGTTAGTGGTTGATGTCGACGATTGGCGCACCTGTCACCGTGGTGAAATAGGGGCCAGGTGTGCTTTGTTTCGGACCGGCGGTGTGCTTGTTTACAAAAAAATAAAAACTATTAGGTATATCGCCAATAAATAAATACTTATTTTGCGAAGCTAATGACAATTGCCACAAGAAACACGACAATTGTCACGCAATTCCGACACAGAACTCATTTTCTGTCAAGAATTACGGAAAATTATTTAAATCTTGTGACAATTGTCATTATCATCGTCATAAACTTACCTGTTTTTTGCAGATATAATAAAGTTTTTTTTAAATAATACAATGATGGTGGCAAACAGGAATACGGCCCGCCCGATAATAAGCGGTAACCGTAGCCCACGGAGGCCTGTGACCTTAGCAACAATGATCTCGACAATAGGGAATATTACGCGAAACTCTGCGTAGGGGGCGCCAGGGCGCCACTACCGCAATCTGAAGGTCTATCGTGAAACAAGAAAATTTATTTATCTAACACCTCTGTCACTCTTGCATATTCAAGCTATAAAGAGGCAGATAGCGAATTTTCGGATTCGCGTTTCCCGGTAGATCCTTAAGCAAACCGCCTTGATGCATCAATGTCATATTTTATTAGCTCTGAAAACTTGTCAAAAACCTGTTAAAGGTACAGTATGTATAAGTTACTCTATGGTTCACTAAAAAGGCTACTCCTGCACTCTGGTGGCAGAACATTGCAGTAATATCCCCTATTGTCGCACCTGTCACCGTGGTGAAAGGGCCCGATTTAAAGAAATTGCGAAAATTTTTAATCGTATTTTAGACATCCAACTCTAGACATAATAGGTACTCAGTGCTTTTCGTGTAATTTATGGCTCCCACACTTTAACGCCCGCGCCGCGGTCGCCGCTGTCCGCGCATACGAGTATATCATTGACATTGCACAATCTTATCTAACGAGATGATCCTACTTCAATATTTTACGTGATCTCCCACAAAGTCACTCGCTTGACCCACTCAATATCGTTTAATCTGAGCAAGTGCTGAGCACCGGATTGTCCGGATTTTTTCTTTGTATGAAAGTATAGTACTACTCACGACTGGTACTTTCACGAGTTTTTAAACTGTAAATAGCAAACAAAATAACTCTCATTGAGTGCAATTAAATAATATCAATTCACATATTTTAACACATTTTAGATGCCAGTTACTTATAGTTTTAAGTGTAGCTGTAGTGTGTTACAGTGTTTATGTATGTTAAAAAGGAAGCCTAGCCAACACTAACAATTATAGACCCATAACAATATTATCAGTCATAGATAAAGTAATAGAAAAATACATAGGCAGTAAGCTTAACGATTTTTTGTCAAATAACGATATTATTCATGATAGGCAGTTCGGTTTTCAAAAAGGTAAAAGCACTACTCAATTGCTTGCACAATTCACTGATGAAGTAAACCAGCACTTAAATGACAGGAAGCAGGTGGTAGTAGTCATGATAGATTTTAGCAAAGCATTTGACACTCTGAATCACGAGATATTGTACAAAAAGCTGCAGCGAAGTGGTATACAGGGGCCCACACTGAACTGGTTCAAGCAGTACCACCAGCACAGATTTAACACTGTTAGCATTGCCGGAGAGCAAAGTGACCTCCTCCAATCCCACCACGGCACAGCGCAGGGATCAATTTTGGGGCCGACGGAGTACCTAATCTATGTTAATGATATGATTAATATATTCCAAACAGCCTCGGTATACCAGTTCGCTGATGACACATGTTTATTAATTGCTAATACACAGACAGAGAGTGGCGGAGTGTCAGATGCAGAGCGAGTTCAACATACTATGTAAATGGGCTCATGATGTGGGCCTGTCTATAAACTATAGCAAAACTAAAGTAATGCACATCTATTCACCATATGTTAAAATTTGTGATACACCCAAAATCGTGGCCCATGACCATGCTTGCATGCACATAGCGAAGTCCTACTGTAGCGGTAAATGTGAGCCGTTGGAGGTTGTCAACAACCATACTTATTTGGGATTGAAAATTGATACCTCGTTTAATTGGGGACCGCACATCGATAATGTATGCAACAGGCTAAGGGCTATCCTCAGCAATCTTTGTATAATTAAACATAAAATGCCATATAACATTCTCCGATTATTGTATATTGCTCTGGCCGATTCCATAATTAACTATGGCATATCCAGCTATGGGCGAACCTATAAAACTTATTTACTAAGAATCCATAAACTTCAGATTAGAATATTAAAAACTATAGTTCCGCTAAAAATAAAACAACAATATAGAAATAATTATGAAAACTTGTTTAATTACTGCAGGGTACTAAGTGTGTATGATAAGGCTAAACTGGCTGTAATCCTGGAATACAAGCATCGTTTGGGAGAGCTGAATAGATATAGTAGACAAAATAATCTTCGCAGTTTACCCAATGAACCTAATTTCATGACTACTAAGAATAATAATGTATATGGTAATAGGACTTGGTCCTCATACGTGCCAAAAACTCTAAACAGCTTTCCCAGAGATGTAATTGAAGATATAATTAAGAAACCTAGTAATATTAAGGCTATTGTTAAAAAAGCGCTGATAAACATAAATGTATAAATGTGTAAAATATTTACTTAAAATTTAATAATGTAAGCAGGGGTTGCATCCCCATATCCCTTAGCCCATATAATCTTAAAAATATAAGATTGGAGCTAGGAATGTTGTAATTCTTGTTCTTTATAAAAATAAACAGTTAAAATTTTAATTTTTTTTTTATCTTCTATCTGCACTGAAAATTATTAATAGTAATTAAATTTAAATTATGGAATGTCGCTTTGTTGTTCACAAAAACATAATAAATGAATCTCGATTTATAAATATCAGGTAATGCAACATATCGTACCGTATTTTTAAACATGCAGGTAAGTATTAGGTGTTACATCACTGACACCACGACTGACACGAATACCTATCGATGCCAGACAAATTATGACATAAACATGTGGTGGGCATTGATTATGATTTATAACTTGGACTTTGTTTGACAGCACTTAACCCCGACAAGGATTTGGCTCAAAGACGATACTTCCTGCACTTCATTTGGTTAATGCATGAGAATGACTAGCACAAAGCTGGTGCCACAGGGCCTACCGCCAAACCCCCGCCCGCATGCAAGAGCAATAGAGCGGCAGAAAACGATTTTCAAATGTTTTTCGACGATCTTAGATGTTGGTGGTAGGCCCTCAGTTCCCGCGCGGCCCGCGCCTACTTATATCTACAGTTAGGAATAGATTATAACGAGCCCTCCGAGCCAAGGCTTCGGGAAACGGAAGTAAGCCTGCTCTGGCAAAGATTCCAGTACATTCCGATGCAAAGGTATCGTTCCATATGTTCTGCCTTGACTTTTATTTTTAAACTGTGGTTGAGTATTTGCAAGGATAGATATAACTCCGTAATAGATGGATACAGTCTAAGAAAAAACGTGCCTCGAAAATCAAGAAAATTTGATTCTCGATCAGATGGCACCACTACCTTTGCCCTACTCTCGTATAGGTGGCGTTGACGGTTTCGTTTGTTATTTAACAATTTTAACGCATATCAGTGAAAGAACATGGGTCAAAATCATATAAAAATAATAAGGGAAATAAAAAAAAATCATTTATCCATATATAAATACATTTTTTGATATTTTAGTTTTAATCGTGTGTCGATAGATGGCAGTGAATTTACTGTGGCACAAAATTTACTATGACAGTACCGCTCTATCCTATTATATCCTCTTCGGTATTTGTAATTTGTAATAGAGCTTTTAGGTACGTGTTAGCAAATCATTAACCTAAATACGTAGCAGAAAAACGATATTGGCAAATAAGGCTTGTTGGGTGATGGTTTGTCACTGAATGTCTGTGTTTATTTTGACGTTGGTAATCGCCGCAATATACAATTCTTCGGACAATTACTTTTATCGCCCGGAGTGTTGCCAAAGAAATTATGTTAATTTATCTCTGACTGGCTGCGGCGTCACGAACTAAAGTGATGCGACTATTTTAGTCAAATCGGTTTGATGCTCAATACATCCTCAATTATGGACACGAGGGACCTTGATTAAACGTAGGAAGCTTAGGTAGTATGCGCGAGTGAAGTTAGCATAGAAATAACTGGTGTCGCGCTTGGCACGGCATCAAATCGCGATATAGCCAGTAAACACCCGTCGCCCCCTCCGCTATGACTCGCTTTAAGAAAAAATATGACATAGTGCAGGTCTCAGATGCCACGCCATCGGCACAGGCGTCTTTCTCGGTAAATAAACTGTGAGCACAAAGCACGCCCGCCATCAAAGATGGCCCTAAATCATGCAGTTAATTGTTAGATAAACACTCCTGTCGCTAGCACTTCAAGGGAAAGCTAAAATTACACAAACTATTTTAGGAGCCGCAATTTTGTACATATTTTAGGTTGTTGATATTTATAAATCGAGATTCATTTATCACTACCTCGAATGCACTTTTAGATTGAAAGTCGTGGAAAATTCATTACTCTTAAAGATTTTTTAATGTGACAAAAATAGTTCCCTGATGCTAATAACCATTATCACATTCAAACTCTTCTTAGCATGAACCAAGGATAGCTAATACAGCCACAAACCACTTACGCTATGATTTGTGGTAGTGATTTGTAATAAATAGTTGGCAAGCGGCTAATAGGTATAGATAATTTGGGCGTGTATGAGTCGCTTCTCTAATAATGATTATATTCAGCTTCTATATATTTAGGCTGTTATTATAAAAATATCTTAATTACGGACAACCAACCTGAAACAATTCAGGTGAAATATGTTTTGGAAGTAAAAGTTGACGTTACTTTACAACTTACATATACTAAAATATGTAAATATTTATGTTTATATCGTGAAATGTTTACAAACATAGAAATCATAGAGTACCGTATGCGAAGGTCATATCGCTTTTTATAATAAATTTTATTAAAATATGGCTCAGAATAGAAAATAAACTTCGTGAATACTGAATAATGATGATAATAAAGGTGATAATGTAAAAATAAATTAAATTTTTTGCATTGTACTTTTTTATTATTTGTTATGAAATAACGTAAGTAGGTAGGTACCATCGCCCACACTGTTCACTGTCCATCGGTAAAGGCATGGCTGTCCACCGATGGACAGTAAAGATCGTTGCTGTTTGTACATAGATTACACTTGATTTTTGAATTTTGATTATCTCATGTAATAAGGATCATTGGTCACAAAACTTTCACGGTCTTCGTAATTTTTAACAATTAGAACAAAGTAGGTTTGCAATGTCCTTTGTCGTCATAATCATCGTATATATGGTCGCTTTCGTTGTCACAGTCACGAATTTCAATCCAAAATTGGGAGGTTTGATAGCCTGGAGGCCGATTATGACGCAACAATTTGTTAAGGGTTTGATTATGATACGACTTTGACAAGAATCGCAGTGAATCGCACCAATCAGCGTCAGCAATCGTCAACGTCTTACAATAACAAGATCAAAAACTTAACAAGTAGCTAAATCAGAATCTGGCTCATGGAAGTCATGGATGTTTTGAAATATTTCACAGAGTCATCACAACGTACGGAGGCGGGCATAATATTACATAGTTAACGAACACAAGAAGGCCAGGGATTCAAAGTATTCCAAACGTCCTCTGCCCCGGAGGGCAGAGGAATGACACGCTTCTCATATGCCATGCCTTTTATACGAGTACGCCAAACGCAAAAAAATGATTACAACTTCGTAAACACAAGAGTATTTTATACCTCTGTTACAAGATTCTAAAAGACACGCAATACACGCATAATGTTTATTTTAAATTGTGTACTACTTGTACAATAGCAAAAAACTGAAATTATTGTTCATGTGAATGAGGAGTATGAGTTCAGGACTTCATAAGACAATAGAATGCCATTTACCTTTTATATCACAGAGGAGAATTCTTTAAAAAAAATCATGCACCTGCCAGAGATTAAGTGAAAATACAAATTAAAAATTAAGGAGAGGCATAATTACCTTTCTTCTACTTCTTGACGTAGTCGCCATGCCCTGTAACAAACAATACATTTTACTTCACGTTTACGTGACGTCAGAAATGGATAGCTCTGTAAGCTTATGCATCACATATAATGTCATTGTTGAAAGCGAGGGACAGTAAGTGTTAAATCATGTAAAAAAATGTCACGTGACTTTTCGTATCATTTGTTACCCGATACACTTTTTCTTTTAGTTTGACGTTGGTCGATGTACGACTGTCATCTTAACAATTGTCCTACAACACACTAATACCTGAACTAACATTATTGGCTTTATAGCCAACGTGAGAAACGCCGTGGAAAATACTTCCACAGCTCACATGAAAACAACTAACGCCGTCATGTGGGATTTTTTATTATTTTAACTAACAAGTTCTAAATATAAATACTCATAATTTAGCTTCCGAATAAAAGTCACCGCTCGGCTAGGAGCAGAAATGTTCAAAATAATTATACTGCGCATAAACGTACCTATACCCAGTATACAGTGTGGACAAAAATTTATAGGCCCTGGGGGAAAGTGTCTTAAAACCTTAAGTTAGGTAATTTTACTTAAATTAAAAAAAAAGATAAAAAAATCATTTATTTCAGGTCTTACAAACCCATATTTTAACACATTACAAAAATTACAAAAAAAAAATAGAAAAAAAAATGAAAAAAATATATATAAAATAACATTAATAAAAATTCAAAATTAAAATTATACAATATTAACCCTATCATTATTAACCCTATCACTTTGTTTAGCCAGTGATGATTTGTACCCAGTGTTTAGTCATGGGGCAGTAAAAGAAACATTCTTTTATTCTTAAAAAAATAAAAATAAAATACATTCACCGATTTTTTTTTTTGCTTGTATCGCCTGAGAATCGAACCAACTACAAAAAAAAAAACCTTTGCTATTTTATTGCACTAGTCGATACAGTTCATGTTAATGTTAAAATTTCTCCAAGAAACATTAGGTCTTACACTCGTCTGTCGTAGGTACAAAAGATCCATAAATCGCATATTTAGTATTTTTTTCAAGTTTTTGTCAGTTTGGTTCCCGGACGAGGGAAGCGAATTAAATAAAATATTTAATGCAGTTTTGTCCAAAAAGAATGTCCCCTTTAAGTAAAATGAGCTAACTTAAGGTTTTGAGGTGTGAGGTACATTCCCTCCAGGGCCCATGATTTTTTTCCACACTGTATTGGCTGTATACAATATATTAGTTATCGAATTTAAACTATCGTGAGACATATTAACTTAACTAACTTAGCGGTTATACTCACGTGTTTTTAGTCACTCGCGCGACATGTTTCGGAGAGCCTAGGTCTCCATTTTAAAGCACCAACAGTGCCTGAGTGAGTAGCGGTCATGACGGATGGGCGTCACGTACTGCGGCGCGCCGCGTCGCGCGTGCAGCGCGTGATGATATAACCGGTTGAGGGAGGTCGTGCGCCGTTGTTGTAGGCGGGCGCGATGGCGGGTTTGGGTCACCCAACACTTTCGAAACATGTCGCGCGAGTGACTAAAAACACGTGAGTGTAACCGCTAAGTTAGTTAAGTATATTAGTTATGTTTAAGGCATGCCATTCATGTATGTATCACTAATATCTTATACACATATTTAATAGGTTTACTTAGTAATGTGCATTTATTTTCTCGAGGATCATTTATTGGGTTAGGTTATTAGTAGGTATATTCGAAACGAGTGGCGAGAAATTAAAACAAGACCGAAGGGAGTTTTAAATTGCGAATTGCGAATGCGAGTGCGAAAAGGTAATGCGCACGAGTTGCGAATTACCTTTTCGCACGTGTATTGTACAACGTTTTACAGTACATATGGTTCTTTAAATTTTCCACATGCGCACGTATAGTGCTAGTTACCGCACTTGGGTGGTCAATTAGCACCATATGTACTGTAAAACTAATTTCTCTCACACTTATGCCATTTTGAATTTTGTATTTTATAAATTACGGAAAACTTGCAATATGTTTATAGTAGATTGTTAACCAAGGGATGAAATGATGCCTTTCACCCGAGTTAAACACTCTACTTTTTTATATCGAATACAAGGAAAGTAAAATGCATGTGTCTTTTTAAAACATGACTAGCTATATTTTTTATAGTATTTCTTGAGGGTACGTTTTAGGTAAAAGTATCGTTATTTATCCCCATTTATTGAATGGGGAAATACATATCAGAATAGAAATTGAATAACAAAGCCATTTAAACCCAAATTTCAATTGCTTCCAATTGCAAATAAATAAAAAATCTTACTTGGAACGTAAAATGCTCTAGTGCAGAAACGTATCATTTTCTGCACACCTTTTAGAACAACAATGACCCTCTTTCAGAGCATGAGAAATGAAAGCAAATGAATTTTAAACATGGGGGCCACTTATGGGGGTAAATGAAAAAATAAAAAAAATCTAGTTTTTCAAACTATATCGTAACGTCTTACATATCAAATGAAAGAGCACATTTTGTGAATCTTAAGTATGTATTTTGTTTTAGTTTATAATAAATAGTTTAAAAGATATTTAAGAAAATAGCCAAAAAAAATATCCCCCCCCCCCACACTTATCTCCGAAACTAATGGGTCTAAAAATTTTGAAAAAATGCAGAAAATAGTTCTTTACCTATATAATAGATGACAGGAAAACCTATTAGACACGTTTCACATAAAATACATTGTTAAAAATTGTGTAATGTACGGAACCCTTGGAATGCGAGTCCGACTCGCACTTGGCCGGTTTTTTATTTATTATTAACGTGTTACCTAATTATGCTTAATATTTATTCGTCAATGTTCGTTAAGCATATTTCCAACAGTGAGAACACATCGAAGTAGATATGTACTATACTTAGTCGGCTCGAGTATAAATAGTTTAATATTTAATTGTACCCTGAAGTAAACAAACAATGCTTTCACTTATTAAGAGTCCCCGGCAAGCTCGGCCGAATTTCACCTTCCCATTCAAACGGAGTTTCGTTCTCATTTTGAAACTACGTGTTGGTCTGTAATGAAACTTTGCACATACAATGATATGAGGTATATCTAGGTCTATAATTAGTTCATTTGGCTCTAGTAGCAAAAACAAGTTTTCTATGAAAAACTTAAATTCGCTGTATTTTTTTAACTATGGTGTCTGGACCTACATAAACTAATTACATATACCTTATCCTATTGTAAGTACAAAGTTTCAGAGCAATGTATAGCTAGTCGTTTTAAAGTGAGAGCGTAACTACGTTTGTATGGAGAACCGAGCTTGCCGGGGATTTAAGTTACTTAAGCTACGGCCTTTGCTACGAGCGTCCAAGTTAACTACTACGCCGTAGCCGCTACGCCTCTACGAAACGCGACACCCCCGACCGCCCTGGTCAATGACCGAACGTAAACAATCAGTGCTAGAGGTTAAATAACGCGACTTATCGCTTTTAAACTAATTCTTCTTGTCGTTTGAGTAAATAAAATCTAAATTAACTCACTACTCAGACAGTTTTAGTTAAGTAGTTATTTATAATGAAGCGTTTACGATTACGTCACTGGTATTATTGAACAAAACGCGAGTTGGGAGCCAAGTAAAATGAGGCGGTTTAATGTGGTCATTGTCAGGGTTCTCGGTTCATGCAAGAGGTAAATGGCGGTCACTCACAAAGGTGCGTCGAATGGCGAGAAGGAGCCAAGCGCAGGGCAGGCAAGGGGGCCTACGCCGGCGGCGGCGCGAGCGCGAGCGTCGACGCGCACCCATGCTTCATCTAACAGACACGCACTTACAATGCCTCGCTACATGTAACACTTCGCCCGCTGCCAATAGAGTATTTATTACACTCACTAATCTACTCTGCCAAACAATAAAGCTTTTAATGTTACTGATACCGTAACAATGAGAAAGCTATAAATAAAAAGCAAAGACTCACACATCTTCTGACTCGCCCGAAACAGTTACGAATGATTTTCAACATTTGAACCCAGCAGTGCGTAGCTGCGTAGTCATGTGGTAGAGTTTTCGTTAACCTGGCCGTGCTCTCGAAACGGTACAAGTTCCGATCACAAATAGAAGGAGCAGTGGCCGACTTCCCCGATTATCTTCTATTTATAATTCCGACCGGCTGTCGTGGACTGTGCAATTACTATCTCTCGGCACTACACCAAACTTTGAGCGAAAGATTGCGTCGCGCTCATGTTCCTGTTTACAAGTATTCGTTTTCTTCGAAAACGCGTCGCCATGAATTCGCAACTACCTATTTCAGTTCGACACACAAAGCGAGCGGCAAGGAGCAGCGCGAGCTCGCATCAAACGAAAAGGGGTCGCGTGTAGGTGCCGACGAGTTTTTTGGAATAAACGCGAAATTTATCATTTATTACATGCTCTCTCAAAAGTATAACGTGACAAAGATGTGATGAGAAATTCTGATCGTATTTGGCGTGCCGCCTCACATCTCATTTGGCTGAAAGTTGTATATAATATCCGAGTAATGTTGGAGCGGAATCCGTTGGTCCCGCGAGTAGGTGGCATTCTTTCATTCGTGTGTGTCGGGCAACCTCCATTGATGCAAGTCAGACTGTTTGCGCCCGACCGACCGTGTCGCCGAGATGTATCGCAGCTATTTGTAATCCTACATCTCGGGCGCGATTCCGCATTGTAAGTCCAAGCTTGTGACATCGCATAATATATATATATATAAACAAAAACAAGAACAAATTTACATACATGTAATGAAAATGCAAAATCGATATTGGAAAATTTGAAAATGTAGCGGCAAAAGGCATAGTTTTTAAATGTTCTGGTTTCTGTTGCTATTAAACTTAGTTAGTGTCTATGACATGTCGAGTTTCCCTAGAGTAGTTTATAGTCATGCCCTTATTCGTACTTACGTATTACTTTAGAATTTAGATATTGCATCTCCTACGATGAAACATAGACAATATATGCGTTAGGCTTAAGAAGTTGTTTATGTGTTTGTGCACTCGAATTTGACGAATTTGGAAAGGATTTCTGATACATCTACGATTGTTCATAAATAAGTTTCGTAAATATAGCTTCGTCACAGAACACCGCTGCAATTTATGTCGAGACATCATTAAATTAAGAGGTACGGGTCTTATGATACAGCAAGGCGATACAAGTTGTTTATAATATTAAAATTTACTCAATATTACAATTAAGTTTCAATTTGTTTCAAACAATCCGATGCCCAAAGTACCTACTTGAAAATTGTATTATTAACTTTCACAAGAAAACTCTTGTTTACGACAGTTGTTAGTTACAATAGACATTTTAGTATTTCGCCGAGCGCTGACTTGGGTAAGCAATAGCCGATATTCATATGTCAGGTTCAGGCCCAAGTATGTGCAGCGTGGCCGGCGCGTGGCGATCGATTGCTAAACCTTGCGGTGGACCTAACCTTGCCCTGGAGTCACCGAGCCCCGTTTGTCTACAGCACACAACACAACCTGCGGCATACGTTGCGTATTCTACACAATAAGCAAACGTAACTAGTCACTATTTGCTTTATTTAGCTTTTAAGGTTTTTACTTGAGTTATTTTATCTTTTTTTTTTTAATAGTAGAAAAGGATAGTTCGCATCCACATATGCGTTTTTGATTGATATTTTACAAGCTTTTATTTAACATGCATTGTATATAGTTATGTATGTTCGAGCTAAATCTTGCAAGGTAAATTAGACCCACTTCCCATTAGCTGTTCCATTGAGCTGAAACTTCACATACTGGTACATATGTAAGTTGGGTGACTATGTACTATTATGGTATCATCGAACATCGAGCTGATTTAAAGATGGACACATTAGGTGGCCATAGGAACTCTGTTATGAAACAATGCAACCTAATTGTATTGGGGTTAAAATTGAGTATTAGTTGCCTGTTGAAAAGTCTGAAGAAAAGTACAGGCAGCGATAAAAGTGAAAATTTTGGCAATAAAACGTACTTATTAGTTTTCAAATCACTTATTTCCTCCATTACGGACAGTCAAAATAGGTGTGGGGAAAGCTAGTACTATTAACCTAACCTAAAACTACCCGCTACGCGCTACGGATTCTAACTTATGTTTGTAGGCGTATTATGAACCTGTGCAAATTCGCTTAGCTAAGCATTCATTAGTTTGCAATACAATTTAAAACTTTATAATAATATATAGTGTAATTATATACTTGATAAACAGTCAATTATCATAGTTTCGTCCGTTAAAAAGTCCGTGTCGCCTCTTACTAGGGACATGTCAAATTCAATTTATTCTAAATATTTGAAGTACTTGTGTAAATACTTATCCCCGTTAATGGGACCCGTGCCGGACTTTTTAATACCAGTAATCTTCTGCTGCTAAACAATGTGTTCAAGTGCCAAAGGAGGTTCTGGTCAGTTAGGCCCTAGAGGATGTATATTTGTGACAAGGAATATGAATAATTAAAATAAGTGCCTGATCTTCCTACATTACTTCCTAGTACGAACATTTTACCGTATTTTAACAAAAATAATAGACAGTTTATTTTCATTATGACTAAGTATAGTAATATCGAATAGGTACTACCTATGTTAAGTAGTAATTAACATTCCAAACTTAGTCATTATGATATGAGATAATAATGTTACACAGAAATGTGATTAGCGGTTTATAGAATTTAGTAATTTAAGTCCTAGGTACCTAGGTACTATTAGTCTATAATAATTGTAGATCACAATTCTGCCGATTCCGTATTGTATAGTTTAGGTATTATAGTTACTTTAACTAAACCTCATTTAAAAATATATATAGGAAAGTAGAAGAAATAGACAATAAAACTGACAGATTCAAAGAAACCTTGATTTAAATTATCATCTTCCTCGCGTTATCCCGGCATTTTGCCAAGGCTCATGGGAGCCCGGGGTCTGCTTGACAACTAATCCCAAGAATCATCTAATCTTCCAACCCAGAGAGGAAGCTAGGCCTTATTAGGATTAGTCCCGTTTCCTCACGATGTTTTCCCTCACCGAAAAGAGACTGGTAAATATCAAATGATATTCTGAATTATAAGTTCCGAAAAATTCATTGGTACGAGCCGGGGTTTGAACCCGCGACCTCCGGATTGAAAGTCGCACGCTCTTAATCTCAAGAATCATCTAATCTTCCAACCCAGAGAGGAAGCTAGGCCTTATTAGGATTAGTCCCGTTTCCTCACGATGTTTTCCCTCACCGAAAAGAGACTGGTAAATATTAAATGATATTCCGAATTATAAGTTCCGAAAAATTCATTGGTACGAGCCGGGGTTTGAACCCGCGACCTCCGGATTGAAAGTCGCACGCTCTTACCGCTAGGCCACCAGCGCACAGAAAACTCCCAAGAAAACTCATTTATTTTAGGTTTAAAAAGAGAAAATTAAAATGTTAACCATTTCAGCCGCTAGTTTAGGAAATGATCATTTAAAAACGTTAACAGTTTTTGAATAAATACTAATAGTTACGTCGTAATGTTGAATGAAAAAGGAAGCATTTTGCAAAATACGCTCGTTTGTAGGAATAAGGACTTAAATATAAATTTTTTTTTTGTTCACAGTCACGATTCTTTTACTTAACAGTGTTTTTGAAATTTATGCAGCCTTGTTGTTATTATTTAAATTACGAAATCTAACATTTGACTGTTGAAAAATGCTTTGACTTATGCACATTTTATTAATTGTTTAGCTTTGAGTACTTATAAGTTTATGGCCAAGCATAAAGTGCCTACATATATTATTACGAAAATCAATTGGACTAGTTTAGTAAAGTAGTACCACTGTGTATATCTTTCATGTAAATAAATGTTTTATCATTGAACTGTTTATCATTAATTTCATAAACAACAAAAAAAACATTTTTGTTTTAAACTAAACTAGCAACCTCAGTTTTAATTTTGCATCCCATAACAGCACTTAAAGTTATTTTTTACTTACGAATACTGCCACTGAAGCACTTGTTTACTGAACCAGTTCACACTAACAAGATAGGACGCGCTAAACTAGAACTTATCTTATCACACACTTAAAAAAAAATCGTTTCCAGAGTTGGTATACAAATCAATCGAGCGAGCACGTAGGTATCAACACGGTATTCAAAATTTACAAACACGAATGAACATCGATCACACATTCATACGTTGTAGGACGCCGGTTTCACTCGCGCTGTTTTGTTTGTGTTTGTATACCCGTTACCGGAATTGTCATTCTCAAAGTACCGTGTTTTTCTCAAGGTATTTTATAGACGGGTTTGTATGTACCTAAGTTGTCAGCCGACGTGTGTCGAAGTGTCTCAGCAGTTGTGGCCAGGTGTGGAGTGGAGTGAGGTCTGTGGCGTGATGTGTCGCGCGGTCGAGCGCGCGCCGCAAGTGCGGTCTCCCGGCCTTTGTACGCGGGGGTATTTCGGTAGATCGCCACCATCGGACAATTCACGGCCGAGCGATGCGACCCAGCCTCAACCATCAGTACTCTAATAATAAACTTGTTTATATTTTTTACTACCTCCATAAATATAATTCTGAATCCGCTCTATTTCTACGATTAAGGCGGTGATACTATTAACGACCAAACGGCTTGAGGGTCCGCGGCCTCGGTGACCACGTGCTTTTAGAAATAAAAGAGTAAGGTGGCAACACGCATCACCCATTCCATAGAATTATATCGAGACGCGAGCCGAATGTGTTTGGAACGAGTGATGTGTCGTAAAGCACGTCCGACGCGTGGGCGGCAGAGGTCACTGGATGCTAGACGGCGGTCAGCTGCTGCCAGTTTGAACGTCGTATAAATTTTAGCGCCGTTTGAAAATAACGTCGGAGCCGAGTCGTTAGTACATACCGTGATAGTATCAGAGATGGCGTTGCAGAAAGCGCCAAAGCCGGAATGCGCGGGCGGGGGAGTCTGGGGCGGCGTGGAACCGCCGGCGCGGTCCATGGCGGCGCGGGAGCGGCGCTAGCGCGCGCGGTCGGCTCTCTGCGGAGCACTGCCGGCGGGCGGTCCGCTGCCGCTGCCGCGCGGCGTCCGCCCGCCTAGGGCTGCCACCGATGCCAGCTACGCACCACCCGCGCCGATACAGGCGGCGAGGTTCGAGTCACGAGCTGTCAGCGAGTTGTCTGGTACGTTTAAGAATCTGGTAACAACTTTTATCAACCCACATATGTTGATACTTGAAGACAAATAATGGATTTAGATATAAATATAGACATCTTAATCAATTATCGATATAAAAGATTAAGCTGTATCGAATTACATAATCAACAGTAAATTTTAAAAATATTTGCCCAAAACTATTAAATTAATAATATCCAACAAAATTTAAATATTATGTACAAGATGTGATCTGCATTTTAGCAGTACCTAATTTCCTCCAAATAAAGACAATTTACACAACGACAACTCATTCCAAATATTTGATATAATTTAAAATTTCGAACCGCTCCTTAGAAACTTATTTTACCTATATCAAAACCATGGTCAAGCTAAGTGAACTATAATTTGTTATCGCACTTATCGCCCTACTGCCGCTCAAATTATCCGTCCAATGTCAACGTTGGGAACTTGCTAACGACCTTCAATAAAGCCCTACGTAACCTTGAACTTTATTGACTTTCGCATTGTTGCTCACTTATGAAAGTTATGAAACATGTATGTACCCATGTACAGTGAGGTTCGAATTTGCATGGAGAAATTATGAATGGAATTTATTCATAATTTCTCCATGAAATTTCGAACCTCACTGTATATACATATATGCAGTTAGTAAAGTCATTTCCACAGATTTAATTATATGGTATATTTATATCTGTGGTCATTTCGATCTACAATAATGCAGAAACAAATTTAATTATAATACCTATCCAAACAATACAGTTAAACTATGTAGGTACTAAGAGCGTATTCCCATCTCAAACGCCATCAACGCACTTACTACCTCAACTTGGTTTTAGTTAAGAAAATGCTGCTTCTAAATGACATTTCAGTGCCTATCGTGTCTAAGCTTGTATGTCCGTTTTTAGGGTTCCGTACCCAAAGGGTAAAAACGGGACTCTATTACTAAGACTCCTGTCCATCTGTCTGTCTGCCACCAGGCTGTATCTCATGAACCGTGATAGCTAGACAGTTGAAATTTTCACAGATGATGTATATCTGTTGCCGCTATAACAACAAATACTCAAAATAAAATAAAATAAATTTTTTGCGTAATGGTACGGAACCCTTCGTGCACGAGTCCGACTCGCACTTGGCCGGTTTTTTTATCAAATGAGCTTTCTACGCGTCAATTTCGTAGAAATGGTAAATAAATGTGATGGCGCGTGGGAGATAATTACTTCTGACTGTTTTACACCGAAGAATTTAGACACTGTTATTTTCAGATCATAGGTAGGTTGTTATCTAAATGTAGTATCATACCTACACTTGTTGTTATTTAAATGTAGTATTGCTAAGAAGCCGCTAATTCCTTTCTTTTATTTAGTTGTAATATTAAATTATGCGAGTAAACAATCAAATTAAAAAAAGAACACATAAAAGGAACATGCAATAAAATAACGTCATAAATAAAAGGAACATGAAATAAAATTTACGATCAATTTACGACAAGCAAAGACTCGAGTCACCATTTTTATTTTTATTTATTATTTTATTTCCATGTACCAAAATAAAATAAAAAATAAAAATAAAAATGGTGACTCGAGTCTTTGCTTGTCGTAAATTGACCCAAACCCAAGCGCATCACATGAAACAAGTAAAAATATGGCAGATTTTTTATGCTGACGATAGCATACTAGTGCGACATGCCCTATGGCCCCGAAGCCACTACTAAAGTGAACAAAGTTAAGAAATACAATGCTCCGAAGCCACTGTAAGAAAAATAAATTAGACAATATCTGCAATTTTTCTGCTTGCGTTGCGCAATTGCGCCAGCCCTGCGGTCACGAGTCCGCGCCCTCGTGTTACATAAACCCTCCCGCTGCCCGCTACCTGTCTGTTGTCGTTTTGGCATGCCAGCCCACAACAATAACACTAAATAATTATAGACAGGCTATTTCCAACGCACTCAACACTTAGTACACGCCGCAAACAAGCGTAACCGATTTGAAACGTCCTGCGATGAAGTGCAGTTGATAATAACTAATTAGCGCTCATTAAAAAGCATTTACGGGGAAGTAGGTACTTGCATTCTTTGAGTGATGCATGTGAGTTTATGCGCTTGATAAACAAAACACTTGTGTTTAAGGGTCTTGCTACTCACACATTTTACCTAAAGTAACATTAATTGGCAATCTGAAATATATTCTGAAATAAATATTTGTACAGTACGACTTCCTTACTGGACTGGCCAGTAGGTCAACACTGCCAGTAGGTTACATGGGTCAAGTTATCAACATTTTGTCATGGCTTGGCGTTACGGACACTGGTTATATACTCACCCTCACCGACCTTCCTGCTCAAATAGTGGTATCATCACGGTGATTAACTGTAGTTAACTCAAACTCAAAACTCAAACGCAAATGATTTATTTGTAAACATAAGTAACAGTGTTGGTCAGCACAAAAAGCATTATAGAACGCTATGCTTCGCCGACAGGCATACAAATTTGAAATTAGGTATACACATACCAATTAAAATAAATTGTTGCATGCAAATACTTAACTAAAGAATGAAAATATTATATTAACAATATAAAACTACAAATTGGAAACAGTTCAACTGTCAAACAGAAGTAAATTGTTTGGTTTATTTATTCACATAACGGTAAAATATTTAGATAAATAAAAAGAATAACTATTTAGTCAAGTTAACACTCTATTGAACGCTAATCTAATTGCTGGGACTAGCTAGGCCAAGAGGTTGAAACAATAAACACTGACAATGCTCTTAGAACAATTTATAGTGACTTTCATTTGATTTCCATGAAGACGGGTCAATAACCTAGTTCGCCGACAAATTAGGCCACTGGACAGCCTAGAAAAACAATTTTCAATTTTCTTGGAAATAGAACCCAAGATTTCAGATTACTTATTTAGATTATCGAACCAGGAGGCAAATGGGCTTGGCACCGACTTCAAACATATCAGTTGCATAAGGGATAATATTTTATTTTATCCTTTTTTTAAGATTTTTATGATTAAGGAACAGTGCGTTGTTTGTAGGTGTGGATATCAATCAAGATGTCTTTAAAGATCCATACCTCTGATTACCTACGCAACCATTTCGATTGAATAAGAGAAGAGGAGTAGGATATGCGCAGGAGCTGCATTCGAGCTTTAAAAATCTGATCTTGAGTTATTAAAACAAATTCTTAAATTTCGAATGTTGCTCTGACTTTTTTATGACCTCCGATTACTACAGTGGGTATTAAGTACAACAACAGTTTTAAGCGCGCGGTTGTTTTATGCGATAAACGCAGCGTTAAACGCAATGCGTTTGCCGCACACCCATTTTACTCGTACATCCGAATGATATCTAATGACACTACATTTTTCCTACATTCCGTTGACGCATGTGTTCAACGTGTGCGTTTATCGCATAACACAACCGCGCGCTTTGTACCAAAATCGGGTAATTTCATTTTCTCTTATACATCTCTTTTGGATAAAGGAACTGAAGATATTACCAACCATCCACCACTAGACATCTTACATCAGATACAGTCGCGCGTGACATATGGAGTCGCGCGCGACATCGCAAGTCATGCTAAGGGGGTAAGGGGGCTGGCAGGAGGCCAATTGAAACTTACAAATTCATGTCATTCTAACACCGCTCGTGCGTTCATCTCGGTTGCACTAGTGAAAGCGAGTAACAACATACAACAGATTTTATCGGCCAAATTCGAACAATGCTTATAAGATGTCACACCGATACGATACTGATCTGTCAATGTCAAAAGTGGCATTTCTTCAACCAAAAACGTCACTTTTGACACTAACAGATCGGTATCGTATCGATGTGACATCTTATAAGCATTGTTCGAATTGGGCCGTCAACAGATTCAAACACGTGTGATATTTTCTTTTAACGGGATGTTTTTTACATTTGTGGACTTATTTTTTTATGGTTTTCATACACGAAAGGAACAAGCCCTTTTGAACACACTCCTTATTTGCACTGTAGTTCGCACTTTATTTTGTGCGCAGATTTTTGGCGTCGGTATAAGCACAACAATGGCCGCCCACACATCACAGGGAACCTTGCACTCGATATAGGCCACCATTGTGTTGTAGGAACGCCTTGAGGAGTTCATTCGCCGTTGGCGTTCGATCTGCGGTGCGTGACGATGGCGCAGTCTTTATGACGTAAAAACTAAATATTTAGGTATATAAAGTCGCCTGTAATATCTTGCATAGCAAGCGCGCAAATATACTTAGATATAAGAAATGGCTGTACTAATAACTAAGTCTGATATTTTTGCTGACTTTCATTGTGCACAATATTTTTTCAGTAACTATACACTGTACCTATAGGTCTTTCTTTGTGACATATATAATTATCTGTATTTTTCTTTTAACTTTTGTCTACAGATTTACTAAAAGAGGCTTAAAACAATAGAAGACTGACAATCTCCATACAAACCCGCTTGCCCCGCGTGCGTCATCATTGTTGTAGGTAGATTTCTGTTCATTGCTTGATTCTTTACTCTATAGTACATACATCTGACTTGAAATTATTAAAAAGATAAAATGAAGTGACCCAAATTAGATCTGTCTTTTCAAGGCTAAGCAAACATTTTATTGCATTAAATTGTCAACTGTTATCTAAAAATCCCTATACGATAAGTACCTATACGTAACTCGAAATAGAGATCCATGAAATTAAAACAACAGCAGCCATTAAGGTTGGCTTTTGTTCGCGCTCAGAGTGGACACCTGTTTACACATGGTGCTGCGTTTCACGTTCGTTACAGTTTTGTTAAATAGGGTTTCGGAGTAAAAATATCTAAAAATATTTATTTTACTATAGGTAGTATAGTATGATCAATGGATCATAAAGTTCGTCTTGGATGAGTGTAAATATAGGTTGCATTATATGCGTAGGTATTAAATAAGTAGGTATTTTTAAATCCTTGTAGGAGCTCATAGCCACAACCCATCACACATAAGTTTAGTATGCATCCCTGCACGCTGCGATCATCTGAAACTGCCTCAGACAATAAATTGTTTTCAACGCCCTTCTACGCTCGGACTACGAAACTGCATTTGTTATTTATTGCTTCGGCGAAGATACCGCAACGATTTCCCAAAAGACGACTATCTCCTGAAAAATCTGTAAAACGTGATTTCCACTCGGACCTCGTCTCTTACAAGTCTTATAACATGCTATTTTTATTTAGTTTTCTACGTTGTCAAACAGAGA
This sequence comes from Cydia strobilella, assembly GCF_947568885.1. Classification (NCBI taxonomy): domain Eukaryota; kingdom Metazoa; phylum Arthropoda; class Insecta; order Lepidoptera; family Tortricidae; genus Cydia; species Cydia strobilella. Next base: position 10,707,497 of record NC_086052.1, read on the forward strand.
CAAAAAACTACAAATTAGAAGCCTTTGAGAGTCCCATAAGTATTTACCTAATACTATTTTTGATAAGAACATTAACCTTGCACAAACAACTTAACATTACAAGTGATATAATTATTGGGCTAGATCACCCATATCATAGAGTAACTTATACTAGAGCGGTACTGTCATAGTAAATTTTGTAACCCCAGTAAATTCACTGCCATCTGTCGACACACTTTAAAACTAAAAATGAAGATTTATAAAAATACGATAAAATGTATTTAAATATGGATAAATGATTTTTTTTATTTGCATTATTTATTTTTATGATTTTGACCCATGTTCTTTCACTGATATGCGTTAAAATTGTTAAAAAACAAACGAAACCGTCAACGCCATCTATACGACTGTAGGCCAAAGCTAGTAGCGCCCTCTGAACGAGAATCAAATTTTCTTGATTTTCGAGGCACGTTTTTTCCTTAGACTGTATCCATCTATTACGGAGATATCCACGAGATATCTATCTTTGCCCATATTATAGTCCGGTGGCCGACTGCATGAAACCCTCTACCTGATAAAAAAATGGAAAATACCTACTCTACAGGGATAGCTGACTTTTAGGAGTTTTAGGTAGCTTCAACTGCTCTTGGTCGGCCGCGGCTTAACTTGGCAATTTTTTTTACTGTCCTCAAAGGCATCCTGCCATACAAGTTTCATTATATATTTCGATGAGGTTTTTTTGAAAAATTTCTGTACCACTTTTTTGCCATTTGCGAATTTATAAATTTACAAGTTACATAAGCCGCGGCCGACCAAGAGCAGTTGAAGCTACCTAAAACTCCTAAAAGTCAACTACCCCTATAGAGTAGGTATTTTCTATTTTTTTATCAGGGAGGGTTTCATGCAGTCGGCCACCGGACTATTATGTTTTATTTATTTTTTAGGTATTAGTTTTAGTTTTGTAGGTAGTTTCAATTTTAGGTTACATTTTATTGAAAGTTTGTAATTAATTAGTATGTTTTTGGTATTCATAAATTCCCATGTATTTAAATAACACTAATGAAAATATTAGACCCAATTTCTAACTCGACCTTACAGCATTTCTAACCGACCAACACCACCACCAACACCAACACCAACAACGACACCAACGGCGGACCAGTTTGACCTCCGATTGATCATAGCTGTTTTGAATCTACATAATTATGGATTAAGTTTAATTAGGCTACATAGCTCAACTTTACAATATGAGACGAAATATCTTGTACATAGCCCGGCTCCATACAATACGAACTCTTACGGAACCAACCACAGAAAATGATAGTTTACGCTTGTAAATTATGAAATACAGTTATTTGTAAAAATACAATTAATTTAGAGACTATGTTTCAGTATAGTATGATAACAACGTCGTTAAAATGCTACGGCAAATAGTAAAGATAGTAAATTTCTATTGTTTCATAGTGTTTATAAGTTGCTTGGTGGAATGTCGAAGGGTGAAAAGGGTTGTGGGGGGTTTGGAGGTCGAGTGCGGTAATAAACTCAGAAATTAATTGTTATTAGACTTTTCACAGTCCTAGGTCTATAAACTTCGTTGTTCATAAAGGTTTCTTTATGCATGATTCGAACTTCAAATTATGAACCATGCGCTGTGTTTTCCATTGCTTAGGTAAAATTTTGGTAAAAAAAAAGACTCGCGTTCGATTAATGTATCTACAAATTAAATTAAAGAAGTTGTACATTAGGTACCTACGTATATTTCATGGCAACAAGCCCGCTGATCGTTTGAATGAAGTAGTCCAGATACCTTTGAAAATTCCATATAAAATATAAAAATCCATATAATATAATGTTCACGGCTTTCTAATTTAAAAAAATTGTATAACGCTCACCTTCCTACGGTAAGCGGTGACAGAACCAACCAAACGAATGTTTAACAGTTTATTTTTATGGCTTACCTAAAGTGTCTACGCCTAGAATATAAAATAATTTCATTATCGTCAATATAGGACATAGTTCCCTAACCTTTCGCGACAAATCTAATACGAATCGCTCCGTTGTTTACTTGCATTTCTATTCTCATCGGAACAACTTATGGTCGTATCGTATTCTATGTATAAAGGGGCCCACTGACTATCAGTCCGCCGGACGATATCCGCCTGTCAGTTGTTCGGAACTGTCAAATTTTTGTTCTAACTGACAGGCTGATATCGTCCTGCGTCCGGCGGTCTGATAGTCAGTGGGCCCCTTTAGAGTCCGTTCAAGCAAAGAGAATAGAGTGTATAGAGGCTTATTGTCATAGTAAATTTTGTAGTCACAGTAACTTTACTGCCGTCTTTCGACAGTTTCGACATAGGATTAAAACTAAAAATGAAAATGAATATCAATATACAGGCTGATTTCTGGGTCGTGATCCAAAACCACTTTTTCTGACTGTAAATATGGAAAGCGACAAGACGTCACATATTAGGAACGCGAGAGATTTCCAGGACTCGGGTACTATAAAGCTTCTATACACATCTCTAGTCAGACGCAAGCTTGAGTCAGCTGCCATCGTTCGAAATCCTTATGAAGTATCCTACGTCTTACTTTTGGAGAGGGTACAAAAAGTATTTCTCCCGTTCTTATATAAAAAATATTCGGGTATTACCCGTTTTTATACCCACCCAAATACTTGCTGGGTTCTTTAGGCTCGAACTCTTTAGAGGTAAGAGGAAATTTTAAGCTCCTTACGACAGCCTGTTGCGTCTTGCGAGGTAAATGGGACTGTGCCGAACTGGTGGCGCAATTACTGCATCTTTTTGTCCCTACGCCGACCAGAATCAACTTCCGGCCTCGGGACCGTGGTCAAAGAATCATCAGAGAAGCATAGAGCATAGCGGTCCTTTTAGAGCATAGGGGAAGCATAAGAACCCTTCGCTGATGAAAAGTTACATTTTAAAATTCGTTTTTGAAAATAAATCCCCTAAGGTGGTGAACAAGGGGTTGACATTTTGTAACGGGAATGAAAATTTTGTGAGTGAGGGACTTAAAACTTCGTAAGATACAATTTTACAATACAATTAAGAAAAGTAATTTCAGCGTTTAAAAAAAATATTTCCCAAGGGGGTTGAAAGTTAGTAACGGGAACGATTTGAGTAGTATATCCATGCCAAATTGCAGCTCTTAGAACAAATGATCACGGAGTAGAACCTCGGAGGGACAGATGGGCAGACACAGACGGACATGGCGAAACTATAAGGGCTCCTAGTTGACTACGGAACCTTAAAAATTTTGTCACTCGTTCCGGCGATTACTCTCCCGAGGACTCTTTATTAAACCATGATATTATTGCATTCAATTCACCAATAATGCATTTTTGTGCTATTTGTAAGCCAATTCCATCTTAAGCGGGACCTCTATAACTCTATATTACCAGCGCTAAAATCATTTCGCCACCGTCTTCCTTCATAGCTGTACTTAAATATGCATTTCGTTAATTACTTTTGTTAGGTGATCAACTGCGTGTAGCATCTCTCCGTAATGCAACCAACGGGCAGCATCTATGTGGAGCAACGCTGCTTACTCAGGTAGAGTATGGTTCAATTTAGCTTGAGTTTTCACTAAAACGCAAAGTAAGAGCCATTTAACCCTTAAATGCATAGTGATGGATGCAGCCTATACAACAAAATAGTTATTTGTTATACAAGGGTGCAAAGTTGTATTTTAACACACGAGAAGTAAAATACATTTGCACCCGTGTGTAACACAAAACTTTTCCCCTCACTATAGCGAGGAAAGTGCAACATCCACAGGCGTTAGATCATCTTCATCAACTGGAATCACTAATTTTTTTACGATATTATAACAAAAAACTGGAAATTCTGTACTTTTACGTGAGAAGTTTTTAAGTAAAATTTTTGTTGACAATGTTGACATTTCTGACGTATGAAATGTCAATGATGCGTTTTGAAATTGCATCGACTTAACTTGTGCGTTCAGAATTATATTTAACATAATTATTAAAAACAAACGTTTATTATGGAATTTTAAGGTTAATGACTTAAAATCATTAAATAAAGCTAAATCTGGTATTTTTTATTAGATTCTCAAACCATTTATTTAATGATAATTAATATCGAACGAACCATTATTATGAGCGTTTTACGTTTTGTTATCTGTCAAGCTACTTAAACACGCTCCATCCAAGGTCAAATTACTTTCCCCACTAGTGGATAAAATGCGTTTTTCCCCGCTTGTTTTAAAGGATAAAAGACGGCTTTCCGAGCTAGTGAGGGGAAAAATAATTTTATGCATAATTATATAAAATCGATTTGGTCCTGTATAATCACTTTGATCGTAAATCAATACACTTTCCGATATTTTATTGAAAGCGCAGTATTTAAGTTTAAAAAATTTCGAAATGGCGGAAAATTTGGAAAAGTTGATGATTTTTGTATGTAATTTAGGTGACTTTTTGCCCCCAGGAGGTTGCCAGCACTGCCGCGCACTGCGTCCATGGTACGGGCTACGTGCTTCAGCTGAACAATTTCTGCGGGAACTCGCCGCGTGCGACAGTCTTGGAAATATTTACGCATGAGCTTTATGATAAGTAAGTCTTTGCCTTAACTGCCGTTTATTTAACAAGGGAGCAAAGGTGTTGTTTATCCCTCGTGTTAATATAGAGACCCAAGCAAGCGGAAGATTGCACAAAGTGTTTTAAGTCACGAGAGGTAAACTTAGAGGTGTATTATATTACAAATGTAAATGAATGCTATGGAATTAAATACTTATATTTATCACAAAACAACTCAAATATGTCATTATATTACTTTGCACTCTAAAAAATAAAATGTAACTTTGAACACTTAATAAAAAAAAAGATAGAGCAGTTGTGGTGAAAATTAATAAAAGAGAAACTTGAAGTAATTCCTATCTATTATTATCAGAATTCAATACCTAGATATCGATGACATTGATTTTATCGAAATGACACTTAACTATTTCTAAACACAACATTGTTAAAAGCGAGCCGACTTATTCTAATCAATTTGTAATCATGCTTAGGAATACTAATAAGGGTTTAATAATGCCGCCGGTGGAAAGCACGGCATGCTTACCGCACTTGTATTCGTCGGACTCGGACGTCATGAGACATTTGACCTAGGGATTGCAAACCAGTTTTTATTTGTATGAAATTTCGGTTAATAACCGGTTTTTCATACAATTAAAAACCGGTTTGCATTCCCTAATTTGGCCCCATTTATGAGCTAGTTCCTAGTATAAGTAGAACTCAACATTCATAGCAATTAATGCGGAATTAGAGATCTCACTTATATCGGTTCGTGTTTGTGTAGTCAATGATTCTTGTGAATACAGGTCATGACTGCTATTATCGACCTTTTGCCTACTTATACTACTTTTCCCCGCAAGGTCACAAAGGTGAGCAAATATTCTTTGTTTATTAAAACTATGAAGGCTGACGTGCAGCTTTTAAAATTTGAAGGCGCCATAAATTCTTGAAACACATGAAATAAAAATTTACTGTCGTTAATTTACCAATGCCACGCTAACGTACTTGTAAACATATATACTCAGATCAGAGATTTGATGTTTTCAACTCAATCACCCCATGCATGCAGGCCTGCATGTAAGTTATTGTAAGTAGGAGGTTTATTTAAGTATAATAAACGTCAGTTGCCTAATTTTGTGTTTCAGGATTTGGATTAATATGAGGTTTCGAGGTATACCTATTAAAATATAGCCATGTGACTTTTTGCACGCACAGAATAGAGGCCCCGCTATGTAACATAAAGTGGCAATATTATTAAAGTTCTAAATGCAAATTTTGTTTTAGGTATTCACGTGCTCACGATATTGCTTTGCTTCGAGTAGAACGACTAGATTTTCCAGGACTTAATGAAAGCGTGCTACCTGAACATTCGTTTGGCGCTGGAGGTAGGTATAGGTAGGTATGTAGATACCGGTGCAACCGATTCTACCTATATTTTCGTAACTTCAGATTGAGTGGAAAACTTTTGTAATACGAGTTGATTGATTAGAATTTCTTCACTAGTTCCTTTAGAAAGGCAATACTGCAGTATTTAGCTTAGACTTCAGCTCAGCATTTTAGTAAATTCCGTTAACACACTCATCATTGGCCACATCATCTGTTGTAGATGCTTGTTGCGGCGCTTAAGGGTTTTATGGGGTCCCGCATCGCCGTTGATGGCTATAAAGTCCTATTGCAGCGCGGCATTACTTGCCACATCGATCGCACACAAAATCAAAAATGATTATGTGAAACAAGATTAAGAATAACCCCAAATCGTCAATTTTACAATCTCCCTATTTACTCCTTTAGTCCAGTTATTTAACTCTATTTTTTAAAAACTCCTAGAAATAGGCCCCTAGCAAGACTGCGCTGCGTCAATATCGCGCGTGAGATAGACTGCCGATTTCTTTCCTATATTACTTACAAAGGGACTAGTTAGTCCGTGTACCACCTGAAAAACTACTGTCTCGGCGCAATCGTGCTAGGTTTGATTTTAAAGAACAAAGAAAACCTTTCCGAGGTAGTGAGATGATAACATCTACCTAAATGTGGTTTAATTTGTCAGGCGAATGTACAGTTTACGGCTACGGTGTTAAAGACGTGTCCACATACGAACTGTCCGAGGCTCTATTGGCAGTCAACGTGAGGATAGTTCCCCTGGACGAATGCACGCAATCCCTGGGGACCTACATGGCTCCTGATTTCGACAGCGGAATGGTATGCGCTGTCGGGAATGGCGTCGATACTTGTGATGTAAGGTTAAAGATCTTTAGTAGATAAATAGCAAGCCAGACGACACCCAAATATTGTCGTAGTAACTTCACTGAGTTATTATTACTTAAGAGGACATACCAAACAATGAAATTTTCACAATCACAACCTGCAAAACGTCGTAAGTGCCGTAAAATTCATGGCGCCTACGCGTTTAAGTCGCGAGTTCCACGCTCAGCTTATATGGTTTGATGCTAAAACGGCAGCAACTCATGGCGCAAAATACTGGTTCTCTGTGCTGGTTCTATGTTAGTAATAATAGTTCAATGTAGTAACTTAGGTACATTATGTATTTACAACCGTTTAACCCTTTGGCCGCCAAAGACAAACGCGTACGACAATAGTTTAAAATGAACCTTCATGCATTCCAATAAGGTTTACAATGGCGCGTTATACAATATAAGCATAACTAGCGGGAAGAATCCCGCGATTTCTATTGCGTGGAATGATGATGATGATGATAATTGATAAAAACAATCCATAACATAGGATTGATTTCCAGGCCTCAAACTATCTTCATAAGTACTAAATTTCATCTAAATTGGTTCAGCAGTTTAAACTGAAGAGGTAACAAGTAACAGACAGACAGAGTTACTGCGTGGCGTTCAAAGGGTTGAGGATATCAGAAACAAAGGTCACACGCCGCCATATTCATGACTGGTGACTGATGAGATAACGAAGCCGAGCCTTTACTCGGAGATGGCGATATTTCTATTATACAACAAAAAAAAATAACAAGCTGATTTTCATTTTTCGATTAGGTACACAGGAAAAATCCATGTATAGGTGCATACAATGATTTCCGAACAGATAACAAATACCTAAGTACAGGTCGATTCACGAAAGCTGGCGCGAATATAGTATCTCTTTCTTAACAGGGTGACTCAGGCGGTCCCCTGATGTGCCAAGGCCAAGTGGAGGGCGTCAGCAGCCACGGACTCGGCTGCGCCGCCCCGGGGGTGCCAGCGGTCTACACCAGTATTAGGGCGCACTTGGCTTGGATACAGCGAGTCATACACAACTGGGACACATATACAGGAAGCGGACACATTTAATACAGCAGGCTAGGATACGACACCTATATCTGTAAACTCTGCCATTTCTATTAAAAATGTTCTGTCTATATTAAGCACTTCACTATGTACTCAAAAGAGGTATGAAGTGTTGTGTGTTTAAAAGAAAAGTAAGTAGTATTTTTACTGGTACATTATAGGAATGGTACCTTGTGGTGGTGGCTACCTTAAAACCCATACATAGGAACTTCCAAATTTAGATATTGACCACATAAAAATGTGTAGGTAATGTAGGTAATAATATTTAAAAAAAACGGGAGCTTGCATACAGAATCGTACATTTATTCGAATTTTATACCATCTGATAACATTAAGCCAAAATACATACAATACAATACCTACAGTAAAGCCAGTAAAGGTAGAATAAATTTCGGAGGCAAATGCCAGATGCTCATTTGATTTTTTAACCTTAACATAATTAGTCGTCATAAAGTTTTTATTACAAATATATGTATATCTAGACAGCTTTTTTTTCTAGTTTATTTTATTTGTGTAAAGATAGAGAATCGTGTAAACTAATGTACATCAGTCATCACTCATCTCTTCAGCCTGTTTTAGATAACATTTAGCTTTTACCATGTTTTTACTTATGTTCTGTACGCCGGCGTTAAAGAGTAAAGACCAATATTGCGATCCTATTTGTAAGCAATAACTATTTTTCGTATTAAGTATTCTCTGCGAAAAAAAGAGTATCTAATGAAACTACAGTGATAAACTCAAGAAACTTCGAAAAAGCGCCAGGTTGATAATTACCCTAAGAAGGCCTAGCTTTAGAATAAATCAGACCATTAGTAGCACGACACAACACTTATATTACTTATACTTTAAAAACCCGTATCTATTCTACATCTACGCGGTGCAAACATAACTATTTACTATTGAACCAATTGTCCCTGTAACATTTTTATATAGGTATTATAACTTTGATATTATAACTCATCGAGTTTTCCAAAGCGGATGTACACTCATATCATGAATTTTGGTTATTTAAGTGGTTCATAGTTATTATGACGCAAATTTTGCATTGTTTGTATTTACTGGTATATATCGCTGTCAACTGACGTTACTCAGTTGAAAGTAGTTGTTATAAATACATATAATTTGTGTATAGGTGTGTTCCGATAACAATACATGTTATTATAAAATTATTATACTAGTAATATAGTACCGAATATAATTTATCTAAATTAATAAAGTGTTTTAAGTTCCATTCGCCTTATATTACCCTAAACTTACACGTTAAACACTTTGGTATTTAATTCAGACACAATTATAAATTACAGCAGTAACAGTAACACTGTGTATTGGTCATTTGAGACTACAAATAACGCACAACCCCTTATTTAATATCAATAATAATAATAAGTGGCCCTCGTGAAAAAGGGTACAAGTCACGCGCAGCTCAGCTGTAAAAGGGCATAAGTGTTACGTGGAACGTACACCCTTTTACACCTGCGCTGCCCGAGACTTGTACCTGTATTCATTAGGGCCACAGTTAAGAAGGCCATAGATAAATGGAAGTGAATTTAGTAACACTTAACAGTGGTAAGTAACACCAATAACATACATTTGTATACCTAAAGTTAATTAACAACATTTCCGCTACACACGCTTTTTAAATAATTACAGTCCAGATCTGGCATATGCTGCGCGAGCCGATCGCGAAGTGCACGTGCGTGGCACATCGTACTACAGGTACCTATAATGCACGCAACGCAAGTAGGTAGTACGCAAGACTTTCGCAGCTTCATAATCATAATCATGATAATTTATTTATAAAACCAATTTACACGAGCCGCCGAGCCGTTCGTCAGATCTGGACACATCTTATAGTTTTCATAAACACTACACATTTATAGCGTGACACAAAGTCCTCCGCTCTTAAAACTTTATTAATCCTTTGCCTAAAATGGAGCCAGTGTTCCGAATTCGATTTTTTCCTTTTATAAGTTACTAGATTTAATGTCCCCATGATATTTATAGGAATCAATCACGTTATTTCTATTGCGAACACCATTATTCGTATTCCAGAATGGAGAATATAAACCGTTTATTTATATAATTATTGTATGGTTTACACCGAATATAAAATTGATATCAAAAAACATACAATCAACAGCTAAGCAAGCTCAAGAGTCCATAACGGTTCTTCTAAACCTAAAAGATATAATACTTCAACTACAATAAAATCTCTATAAAATTATCTATCTCAAAATGAACGGAGTTTGTGAACTAAGTAAATATTTATACTACAGTACATAGGTATATTACTTCAATATACAGAATGTTTTCCAATACTTAGCCAAATTCTGCGAGGTGAATATATGTGGTACCTCTATAAAAAGGGACCTTATTGTCGATGGCGCTTACGCCATTATAAACGATCCTCCGATATAAATACAATGCCGCGCGACGCTGTGGGGCGTAAGCGCCATCGACAATAAGGTCCCTTTTCGTAGAAAATGCCCCATATAGGTAATAATGACCTACTTTTAGTATGGGACCAACAGCGAAATCGCGACAAAAGGGCTTAATAAACATAATATGTTCCTTACATTTTTGTCCTTCGCTGCCTGAAACACAGGAACTCCTAGTTCAGGCATTTGTATGTAAACCACTTTCCTCTACTAACAACCCTTAGTCTTTAAGATCAACCTCTGTACAATACTCTTTTCAATAAATTATTTGTATTAGAATTGTAATTTGGCTGCTCGGTGTTTTCTATGGGTGAGCCAAATTTTTATTTGCGTTTCGGGTTGCAACCAGATATTTGGCTAAGGGCTGAAACACCCCATATAAGCATAGGAACCATTATTTAGATTCTTAATCATATGTGACGTTACACGGTAAAGGTACCTTATGGCGGTTGGTGCTAATGCACTACTCGTATTATTAACGACGCTCCAATTAATGCGGTGCCACAATTTGTGAGTGTCAGGATGGCGGGTGTACTTCAACAAATAGAGCTATGGAGCTATGGAGCTAAGATGCAATGTGCTAGCAATGTGCCAAATGTGCGCCAAAATTGGAGCAATGTGCTCTTTAAACTCAAGAGATATTTAAGAAATAAATGGCGCCCGCCATCCTGACGTCTGGTTGGCGGGTGCATTTCCAGTTCTAGCTAATGGCTGCCTACTCAAGGGTGAAAGTACTACCTTAGGTTAGTGCTCGCAATATGCTTCCCACATGTATGAAGCACAATCCGATTCAGAGAGCGGTTAAAGAGTTATATGGAATTGAATAAGTATATATATAGACGCCTGCTTATTTGAAATAGCAATGAAGATGTGATATTGCTATTTAAAATAATAATATTTCTTAAATATCTAAAGTTAAAATAGCTAGTTTAAAGAGCACATTGCTCCAATTTCGGCGCACATTTGGCACATTGCTAGCAATAACTCCTGACATATACCGCAGCTCCATTTGTTGATGTACAACTGCCATCCTGACACTTACCACAACTTTATTTTGCATTCAATATTCAATGCTATAAATTGCTATAAATGCTATGTTGTAATAATTGCCCTAATAGTTTTCATACTCCTATTCACGCAAAATAGGAAGATTAACATCGCCGTATTTTACATATCGTCACCACAGTTTAATAGTATGTATAGAAAATCCACTCCATACAATAAGCGGTCACCGTTTGTCCTAATGTAAACAGATGATCATGATCAATCTAAAACTACTTGGCGATAAAAAGCTCTTGTCAGCAAGAAGGCATTATCTTAATGAGATCAACTTTTTGTATGAAGTGACATCCTGAACTTTACTAACAAATTACACTACTTATATTAAACACAGACAGGCCATTCTCCAACCCTTAGGTATAAATGTTATTTACGCTCAGCGGGATATCATGTCATTATTTTTGTGCAAGATTGACACGATTGACGTGTCAAAGTGATTTCATCTTTCGACGTTATGTTTTAACGTTCATTTTTATTTACCCTTTGACCGCTTAAGACGTCAAGTGACGCGCGCGGTTATAGCCTAATATCAACTGAACATTAGACCTTCCTGACAAAAGGTTCACGATGATTTGCCGCACACGATGTTAACAAAAGACCAGTGTAGAATAATAAAAAATAACAATCACAATGTAATTTTCCATTTTCGTAATGAGACTAATGTATTAGTTCTTATAATCTGTCTGAGTTACTTACATATAAACACTTAAGACCAGGTAAACCAAGACCGGGGTTCTGTGGGCGTGGAGCTCGCGCTCTGTGGGGTCTTCGGCGTTTGTGGTTTGGAAGACGGCGACTTCTTATGGTCTGACGGCGTCGCGGGGGTCGCTTCTTCAGCTTTCAGCTAGAACGAACAAAGTAATGTAATGTAAACTGAAATAGACAACATACACTAAACTAAAGAAAAAGTGACCAAGTCCACCGGTGGCCGAGGTGGGAATCGAACCCGCGTCTTCAGCTTACGCGGCTAACGTCCTGAACTCCTCACCACTAGATCACCTACCCGTACCCGTCCCAAATTCTTTGGTGTATGCTCTTTGAAAGGCTAGGCGCCTTTGACCTTTTGAATGTAATGTAATTAATTTCAGTGTCGAAACATTGAACCGCTTATTTACGTATTCGTGCCATCGCTTGAATCACACAATGAAAGATGAGATAACACCCTTGTAACTTAGATCGCCATCTATAGCGTCAATAAAGTGCCTAATAATGACCGCCCGGCCTAGCGGCACTGCAACGTCATTATTGCAAGTGGCTGCTACAAGTTCTGGATGGGCGGTTAAAGCGTTTACAAACTGTAAGCTGGGCTTTAGAAAGCATGTTAAGTCGACAATCCCAATTGTTGTATATGAGATCAGTAGTTTAATAGAGTTAAAGCTTTTAGGTAGCTTAAGAAATTTTAATTATCAAGTTGCCTGTTGTGTAATCCTAATTTGGTTTTGTTTGCTCAGTCGGTTGAAATAACACATGGCCTTTACGTCCTTCAACGTAAAAGGTCTGACACTCGTTTTATGTACTGACCCTTATTATCGTGCAAAATATATTTCATCCTTCATTTAACTCGACGAATATCGTCTTTATTTTGTATGTGTTAAAGGAGAAAATCAAATGAACGCTAAATAGAGGTGATTTATCAGTAGGTACCTAAAAAAGTATTTGATAACTTACCTTACTATTCGTTTTGGCTTGCATATCTTTTTCATACGCTCGAACGTCGTCAAGAGTCATGTTGTACCAGTCGTCCATCCACGCAAACGCTTGTCGGTGACCCAACAAGAGTATCTCACGTATCACCTGTAACAAGGATGGAAAACGTATTAGTAAAAAAATTATTACATTTATTTAATATCCGGTCGCAAATTTGTTCAAACTATTTTAAATACCTATATATAAATACCTTGGTAAAATATTAGTAGTAGTAGTAATCACTTTATTGTACACAATACAGGTATCACAGGTACAGTATTTTCATGATTAATTTTATATCCTACTAGTGCTCGCGTAGAAGTTGATAAAAACCCAATTTTAAGGTACTCTTCAATTAAAATATTTACTTAATTTTTATTTTCGCTTAATTACTTATACATTTTTTTAATACCACGACGGTGGCAAACAAGCATACGGCCCGCCTGATGGTAAGCAGTCACCGTAGCCTATGGACGCCTGCAACACCAGAGATATTACATGCGCGTTGCCGACCCTTTAAAAACCTGTACACTCCTTTTTTGAAGAACCCCATACTGTAGCCCCTCGGGAAAACCTCGGCAGGGAGCTCATTCCACAGCCGAAGCGTACGCGGGAGGAAATTGCTCTTAAACCGCACAGTACGCGACCATTTAGGTGCTAGAGTGTGAGGATGAACGCCCTGCCGATAGCGAGCGGTGCGGTTATAGAAAGCGGCCGTTGGCATCATGTCAAACAATTCTTCAGAGCACAGCCCATTGTACAGGCGGTAGAACACTCACAAGGAGGCAAAGTCTCTCCTTAGACTTAAAGGTTCAATACCGCTTGTGAGTATTATTTATTAGCATATTGATAACATACACGCATCAATAGTTAATGGATGAGTCATAGGTCATATGTTACACATGTTACGTCTGGCATGTTTTCATAAGTTTGTTCATTTGTTTAGTGGGGGATAAATATTTACAAAAATAACAGACAAAGTGAGAGTTGGATTTGCACCCGGGTTACGTAAATGACAGTAATTAGTCGTAAAATTACGAACATTGCATGTTCATAAGCTTGGGAAAACGAGTTAGTAAATGGCCTCCAACTGTCAGGATACAATAAACTTACTCCCTGTACATATTCCTCGACCCGCGTCTGCAGGCCCCACACCTCGAACTTGACGTGAACGACCTTGTAGCAGCACATAATGGGCTGCTGGGTGTCTCGCCAGCCCTCCACCAATGGCCCGCGCCCTGTCAAGAAAACAAAGAAAATTCATCTCTTTTTTTTAATCTGAACATGATCCAGTGTCCCACACATAAAAAGATCAGACTTAGGTGATCACATTACACTTTTAAAGCCAAATATTTTAGTAATATAACCCTCACCTGTCTTCTCAGATTTGAAGAACTTGGGGTCCTCTGCCTCTTTATAATGATGTGGCTTGATCTCATCATAAGCGATGTCCAGAAAATCTACTTCTCGACTGCCTAGTTCCTCATCAGTCAAACCAAGACACTGCAACAGGAAAATATGAGTTATTTATTCTATAGAGTATGTGCCATCATAACTTAGTTAACTTATAACTTGTGAACCTAGATACAATGGGACATAAGGTCCATTAATCATTAATGGATTCAAAGTGTTGATGTTAGTACACATTATCTATTCTGAAATAGGTTAAGGCTGAGCAATTAACTAATATATTGTAAATTATTTAGTTTTTTTTTGTGTTTCTTATTTTGTTTTCATTATTTCAAAATAAGAAAAACAACAAAAGTTGTAGATGTAAAAACCAAAATGAGGAAATTAAAATGGCAATGGGCAGGCCACATATGCCGTATGGAGAACAGGTGGACGAAGCGTTTGGTGGAATGGTACCCGTACGAAGGGAACAGAGGTCAAGGACACCCGAGGAAGAGATGGAGGGATGTCTTCACTGATATAACGGGTGTCGATTGGATGCGTAAGGCTCGTGACAGAGCACTGTGGAAGAGCTTGGGGGAGGCCTACGCCACGGAGGCAACTACTATTACCTAAATAAACTGTTAAACTGATTAAATTATTATTATGTAAATGTAATAGTAGAAATAAAGGCTATTTTTATTTTTATTTATTGTAAATTAATATTAAATATAACTAGAGTCCGCCTAAGCTAGCTCTGCGCCGATTTGAATAGAACAAATTGAGGAAGTGTCATTATTAAATTAATGTCATAATTTCATAGAAACCAAACCAAACTTGGTCATTGCAAATGCCATGCAGAATTATCTAGGGTCAATAATTCAACAGTCTTGCTTTAAAGAACTTTGTACTGAAAGTGCATGCACTGTTTTAACAAAAACATTTTGAAATTCATATATGAGAAAGACAACCAGTGAGTTTGGCTTCACTTTCAATCTCACAGGAACCAAAACCCGGTTGGTTCCTCTAATCAGAAAAGATTTTTTAACTATGAACAGTGAAAAGTGGTTTACTTACATTTTCTGTTGTTCCATTGTTATCTTCATATCTTGTTTGTATTGATATGGAGAATTTTGGGATAAATGAGCACTGAAAAATAAAGGTGTAGTATAAAGTGACTTAAAATTCCGTTATCCTGAATTTTATTGTTGTTCCAGAAATATATGTTATTTTTATGTAAAAATTGTATAAAACGAATCACAAAAAAATCAGATACTTACTGTGTATTCTGTGCAGGACCATGAAAAATAAATAGGTATATTAGTAAAAATTGTACTTTCAGAACAACATTTTCCTAATCAGGGCTCATAACAGAACTGTAAATATGTAAAGTACCCTAAATCTCCTGTGTTTGTTTTCGATTAAGAAGCTTGGCTATTTACTCATACTCATAATCTTTATTGCATATCACATTGTATCTTAACCTACCTAGTCGGCTCATAAGTTCTGTCACTGGCCTTTAAAATTTTAATTTGGAACTCCTAAAACAAAAACCGTTCTGCATTTGAATTTCGAATCTTTATTAAATATTTGAGTAGTATAATTTTGCAATTTTCTGTTTTCTTCAACATGGAGTGGACGCTTAAAGATAGCCGTACCGCAATAATTGCACTATATCGTTGTGGTCACTCGCCGACTAAAATTTTTAAGCTACTTGAAAATTTAAAATTCTCTCTAAGATTTGTGTATCGTACCATAGAAAGATACAGTGAGGTCTCTAGTTTAAATGACAAGAAAAGAAGCGGTCGTCCGCGTACAGCTAGGACTCCAGCGGTTGTACAAGCAATTAGGGCACGCATTGCCAGAAATCCCGCTAGGAAACAAAAAGTTATGGCCCTCCAGATGGGTTTGAGCAAAAACACGGTGAAAAGAGTGCTTAATCAAGACCTGAGACTTCGTGCTTATAAACGAAAAACTGGCCATCTTCTCAATGGTCGGCTTAAAGCTTTAAGGCTTAAAAGATCTAAAGCTTTATTGAAGAAGTACGCTAAAAATAAGCACCGTTGTATACTGTTTTCGGACGAGAAAATTTTTGACATAGAAGAAAACTGTAATAAACAAAATGATAGAGTGTACGCTCGCAATAGTAAAGAAGCGTCTAATAGCATTCCCCGTATTCAAAGAGGTCATCACCCTTCATCTGTGATGGTTTGGCTGGGAGTTTCTTATGCGGGCGTCACTAGTATGCATTTTTGTGAGAAAGGAGTAAAAACTAGTGCCAAAGTGTACCAAGACACGGTGTTGACTAATATTGTGAAACCACTATCCCATACGATGTTTCTAAACCAGCATTGGGTTTTCCAGCAGGACTCTGCTCCAGCCCATAAGGCAAAGTCTACACAAGCCTGGCTCGCCTCCAATAAAATCGACTTTATACGGCATGAAGATTGGCCCTCCTCTAGCCCAGATCTTAATCCTTTAGACTATAAAATATGGCAGTATTTAGAGGAAAAGGTGTGCTCAAAACCTCATGCAAATCTAGACTCGCTGAAAAAATCTCTTGCTACGGCAGTGGCCAATATCTACATGAAAGTGGTGCGTGAATCCATTGACGACTGGCCACGAAGACTTCAAGCCTGTGTAGATAATTATGGCGGTCATTTTGAATAAATGTTATACATTTAGATTCTCTAGTTTATAAGCTTTCAAACGCTTTTAAACTTTTGATTTTATTTGATACTATGTATATGACAGAACTTATGAGCCGACTAGGTATACTTAACATAGAATTGTGTACAACATGACACCCTGTAGGGCACAGCAAACAGTTTATTCAAGAGGAGAACGAGTTTTTTGTACAAGGTTATATAATGGGTACTTTATTAATTATTATTATTGGTCGTGAAAAAATTCATTTAATGTATAATAGGCTTTTTTAATCAGGTGTTCTTTTAATTTCTTTTAGTTCTTTTAATTAGTATTCAGTATTCATTTATTTTTTGCTTCCATGGTACATTTTTGGGTAGTATTTACATATTTCTTATGGTATCACATGGACCCTGAATAGGGTGTAGCAAATACAGATAATTTAATTAAATTACAGTTACTTAACTATATCTAGTGGCTTTTAGAAACTTATAAACTATGTATATAATGACTGGAAATATTATTTTCATGCAAACTTGGTCTGTATATTTGAAGTTGACTTTAATAGGACCAAAATTACAGTCAGATAAAGTAAATACAATACCAGTAATGGTGAAGGGGTAGTAGTTCCAAGCCTTTTCTGTGATGTAAAATATTTTTGGAGTCATTGACTGTATCCAGTAGGGCAGATGGCTGAAAAAGAGGTTTGTTTCACTGAATTAAGATGTATTAGTTGAATCGAAAAGATATAATGATAAATCAAAATGATTTAAGAATAACTACATTATACATAGTCATGATCTAGCAATAGGTGGAAAAAATATACTGAATTAATTTGTAGATTAGAAAGTGTACCTACAACATACTGAATAAAATTTTTTGAAGGGGTTTTTGCTTAGGTACACTTATAGTTTTGTAGCTAGATCTTGGTATTCAAAGGGTTAAAACATTACGATATTTTTCAAAAATTACCCAGTTATTAGTTGAACATCATGATTTTGTAATATTTTTATAAGGATGCAATTACCTTGACAAGTGAATCCTCTTTTCAGTATACTGGCCCTGGCCATTGACCTCATCATTCACTTGTTCATTTGCCACCACTTCCACACCCTCCCCATTGCTGGACTGTTCAAAACTGTGACGCGCTATCATGTACAGCTGACCAACACGATACTGCAAAGAATGGAAATATTGTAATATCGTAACATCATATTACAGGTTATCTTTAAATAGAATGCTAACTTGATGGACTAAGGAAAAATCGTGGGTACAAAAGTAGTTTTGATTTGATTTGCGCTGCATGGAGCAAAAAACGTTTTATGAGAAGATTACTGAAAGATTGTGTATCTAAACATAAAGATACTCTGCAAGGGGATTTTACGAGATCTAGATTGGACTTTATGCTTGCATAATTAAATGCCGTTTACATTAATTTCAGTTACAACCAGATGAATCTTATTAATTAAATTAAGTAAGTATTTAACAAAGAAATGATACAATTTACAACAAAACATACCTCTTCGACCGTCATAGGCATGGATATTCTGTATTCTTTTGTGAGAACCATATTGAAATAGGTTTTAAAATTATCTTATGTATTAAGAAGATTATCTTTCAAGAAACATGAAATGTGAATGGATAAGTAGATAACGCTGAAGAATAGAATCTACTGAAAAGTGTAACCAGAACCAGTGAACTTACTGTCAAGTGTCAAAATCGACAGAAGAATTTGACATTGACATGCCCATTTCCCTCATTACCGCTGTGAAGTGAGTAAAATTCAAGAAATGTTGCCAGTTCATAGCAATGAAATAGCTTAAGGTATGAACAGACAGACCAGCACGATCTGGCGAACCGATGAGGACGCCTACCGAGGCGAAAAGACAACTAGGCGAACGAACGGCCTAAACGAGACGCGTTTAGCCGGTTACAGGCCTTTAAAGTATTTAATTACTTTGGCCGCATTTCGACTTATTATTCAATCTCTGACAAAATTATTACCATATTGACATCAGGGCGGCAGGCGGCATTTTGGTGGAAATTTTAGTTCAGTCTTTGTTATACAGGAAACTATTAATAACTTCTAAATAAAACTTAGTTTTGAGTTCATATAATTTATTGCTGTTATTTCTAGAAGATATACTGCTGAAAATCACTGTCTTAATTGCACATTTGTGTAACGTTTTAAGCGCAATATACAAATTTTACCACATTGTGGGCCCCTTTCATTCTAGGCAAGTTCTAGCTCAATTTGAAAAGGATCAATTTTTTGAAAACAGACACTAAATTAGTAGTTTTTTTTTTCTTTTGGACGTTTAGGTAAACGCGCGTAAAGCCGCTCTTATTTGTAAATTTCGTAAAGTTTCGACTGCTAAAAATGGTTAATTTGTATTACACATATTCTGTACTTGACCTTTATCAGATTACATTTTTGTTATATGACAGAGTTCGAGGAAATGAAAGTTAAACGAATTCAATTTTCTCCAGAAATTACTCCAAAACAAGTGTCAAATTTTTCTGAAAATCGACTTAATTTCAACGTACTTTTGATACTTAAACAATCTACAACATTTGCTGAAACTATTCTTATACATCAATTTGTATAATTTACCACCATAATTTTTTGATGAATTTTTAAAAACTGCCCCTTCTCTTCATATATTACCGGTGACGCACGCTCGCGACCTCATTATTAAAAGGTAAGATGAGAAGACGTGCTAATAGAAACCAATACTTGTTATTTAGATATTACGTAACAAAACGTGTATAATTTCAACAACTACATCTATCAATTTTACATTTTTGCTCCAAAATCGACACCGGCCTCTTAATCTACCTACATGAATAAAAACAGTTTCTCTAAATGACAATGCTCCTAATACAGGATAATTGGATATACATTAATTAACCCAATATATAATATTCGTAGCACAATATTAGTCATTTAAAAGCTATATAAACATAATGACAGTAAAGTTATGTAGCAGCATTGCAAATGTTTACAAACATATAATGTGCTCAAAATACAAATACAGTTGCCAAATCATCATAATTATATGTTCTTTTCAAAAATAAGTCTACTAAAGCTACTCCAGTGATGTTGTGTAGGCCGGTATTCATGGGCAGAGCAGTGAGGTCCACCAGCACTGCCTTGCCTGGTTCCAGTGGGCCTAGTTTTCTGTTGGAAATGCCACACCACAGCAGACTTGAGTCGGCATTTGACCGCAACTTCAGAATTAAGTCTAATGTCCTGTCACTGGCATTGACTATCTTACATTTAAAATTGAAAGGCTCATCAACTGCAACTTTGCTTGGCAAGCTTTCGTAAGTTAACCTTATGTCCCCATAATCAGGAGTAACTCTTTGAAGTTGACTAGTTTGTAATCTTCCTTTCTCTCCCAAGTTTGATCGCCATACAATATCTAGTTTGCCAATATTCTTTGCTAAAGCTAAAAGCTTTATTTCATTAGCAATATTTTCCTTTGGGGTCAGGCAATACAAGTATTGACAACTTTCTTGAGGCTGCAACAATGTGACATCACCAAATACAGAATCTCCATTTTCATCCTCATTCAAGGATTTTACAGTGAATTGCTGTGAGCTCTCCAGTGAGACTTGATCAAGAGTAATGGGCCCAGATGTGATGTTCTGAACTTGTGCTTCTAGGTAAACATCATCTGATTCAGCATTGTAAAACTTGGTCTTGACATCAAGTGGTTTCATTACTTCAAATTTGAAGAACTTTCTAAATGAGGCTAGGGTGTTGTAATTTGACATGTAGGTTACTTCACAAACTAGGATATGTGTGCCTAAATCCTTAACTTCATGGTGTATAACATCGCTAAGTGTATCGTCTACATCAAGCATAGAGGGAGTCTGACTTTGTTGGGTTGTGAGAGGTATCCTTTGGGAGTTTGTCTGCAGATCTGCCTTAATTGAAACACTTTGAACAGGTTGATTGGTTTCATTATGTACACAAACGTAACAGGAAAATGTTTCACCTAAATAAATATTACCGAAACTCTGTGGTAACAATAGGAACTGACCAGCTGCCAGGGTCTCCATTTGAGTAACTGCAGTAGCATCATCTTTGAGGAAGTTATTGAATATGTTACCTGGCAAATCTTTTGAATCACATGTCACGATTTTCGGACTTATCAGAGCTGGTTTTGTAAGCCTCATCACCTTTAAGGCTACCAAATGTTCACTACTATCTTTGGGATCCATTTTGTGCTAAAATATTTTGTTCGAATGAACTTCAGATTTTCATACAGATATATAGGCAACAAATTAGTACTATTGTAATTCAATTACTACAACGTCTACGTATCTCGAATGCATTTATTGCAATTAATTTCAAGAAAGATAAGATCAAGATCAGAAGATCACAAAATTCACTCATCAATTCTGTGCAAAGACTGCAAAGAGCAAGAGCATAGTATAGTAATTCTGTGGGTTGTCAACTTGTCTGACAAATTGGGAGCGTATTTTCATGTGCAAATTGTACTTTTACTTACACGCGGTTTAACCTATACCTCAAACAACTACGATGCGTTCAGGTGAATGAGTTCTGTCAGCATTGTCATTGTCATGTCACTTTTTGACATTAGATAAAATATTTTGAATGCATCAATATAGCTTCAATGTTTTCCCTTTTGCTTTTATGGCTATGATTTTATTTTACTAAATAAAAGGAATATATTATCACGGCAACTTTAAAAGTACAATAAACAGAAAAACAATTGTTAACATGAGAGCTATATCAACTTGTAGTGAACATTAAACTGTGCACCTATAAGTAAACGTGTATCATTTTGTACAATTCTGATGTGGCCCAATCATGTTGAGCCCGTGACTTATCTATCAGCTAATTTCGTTTTGTAGTTTTTTCTTGTTAGCTTGTTTCGGTTATAAATTAAGTTCTTTGTGCAATAATGGCGTACCAAACTTTTCTTCAAGAGTATATGCTTATACCCCCGGTCACTAGAGCCTATACAACCGCTTGCGTTGTCACAAGTCTAGCAGTCGTAAGTATTTTTTTTTCAACCTTTAATCCATAATGCGTATTCAGTTTGAAATTATGAAACTTCTATATCAGGAACTACTTGTAATAATTAATTTTGTTTTCAGCAACTGGACCTAGTGTCTCCATTTCAACTATATTTCAACCCTATACTGATCCTCAGGAAGTACCAGCTATGGCGGCTGGTGACCACATTCCTCTTTTTTGGAAACTTAAATTTTAATTTCTTCTTCAATATGATATTTACATATAGATACTGTAGGATGCTAGAAGAAGGATCATTTAGAGGAAGAACAGCTGATTTTGTTGTTATGTTCGTGTTTGGAGGAGTACTGATGATTGTATCCTTTTTTACAAGTATTTTTATAGTTTGGTAAGAAATGCAGAATGAGGTAAAAAACTGGCCAAGTGCAAGTCAAACTCGCGCACGAAGGGTTCTGTACCTGTTGTATGGAAGCCATGGAAGCCCCACTTAAATATTTATTTTATTCTGTTTTTAGTATTTGTTGTTATAGCGGCAACAGAAATGCATCATCTGTGCAATTTCAACTGTCTAGCTATCACAGTTCATAAGATACAGCCTGGTGACAAACTGACAGACAGACAGCGGAGTCTTAGTGATAGGGTCCCGTTTTTACCCTTTGGGTACGGAACCCTAAAAATTGCAGTAATTTTCCTTTGGTTGTCAAGCACAATTTAGAAATAACCATATATTTCATATCATAATCATATCAATTTTGTATGTAACCTTAACTCTTTCTACAGTTGTGTGCCTTTTTCGTTAATCTATTATTTTTAGGACAGGCATTCACCATCATGATTGTGTATGTGTGGTCTCGTCGGAATGTATTTGTTCGGATGAACTTCTTTGGCCTTATGAATTTCCAGGTAAGTGTTTGCAACTTATGTTATAATTAGTACTTATTATCATGGATTGGTTAATATATCCAATATATTTGTTGACCGAGCAATTGTTGTCTTCTATTATTTAACCCCTTAACTTTTTTTTAAAACTAGTACCTCTACTTTACATAAGGGTCTTTCTAGGGTTTTTGACACTTTCCCCCTCCTTGTCACACTTGGTCACATTTGGCAAACCCCTCCGCTCCTGGTTTTTTGGCAGTTTTGTTTTCAACGAAATCAGCAAAACGAATTAGGTATTATTCATATTTTATCAAAATATTTTTCATAAAGGAAATATACCTAATTTAAAATTTTATAACACAAAACCGATTATGAAAGAAAATTAAATGAATAAAAACGATTATCGTTCCAAAAACTCGTTATTTAACTGTACAGCGAATAAATAAAAAAATTCGGTTAGGTACTGATGAAGTTAAAGTGACGTCGCAAAGTTTGTGACCCTTGTGGGGGAGGGGCCCTTGTCACAACAATCACAACGTCACATTTTCTTGACCCCCTCCCTCCCCCTAAACGTGTGATGTAATTAATGGATGACCCCTAAGAGTAACTTATTGCCAAAATTTTGAAAGTGGGGTTGTATCAAATAAACTTTGTTGAAATAAATATGTAGTTGTTACACAGTGCTACATTACAACAATGATAACCATATAAAAGAATAATAAGATTTGTAAAGTAGTGCAAAATATTGTGATAGCCAAATTGGCACTATTGGCAGGTGAAGTAGATGGCACTGTATTTAACCACTTTACTTGGTAACTAGGTTGGGTTACCAAGCGCTAATGTATCACAATCCAGTATCAAAAACATAGTCCATCTAAGTTAAGTCTCCACCATCACCTTTAACATGCCCATAAATATTATGAATAAGAATAAGAATGATTTATTGCAGTACTGTGTACATTTGTATGTTTATGGTAGTGTTACCAAATTGTTTTTCTCAAGGGACTATGATATGGGGTTCTTCAAAAAAGGAGTGCACAGGTATCTAAAGGGTCATCACCATTAACAGGCACTTTGGTTGTTTGTCACCAACATAGTTTACAAAAAAAAATGTAACGCTGGAGAAGTACATAACTTACACTAAATTGAATTAAAGCAGTTAAACTCGATTTAATTGGTCCCTGAAATTGTCTACTCGTCCTGTACAATTTTTTTTTCTGTCACATGGGATGTGAAAAATGCTCAGTAAAATAATCATGGATTTGAAACGTTGAAAAAATGTAGGTATATACGAAATAAAATGCGTGTGTACGGGACAGCGATTGAAATGCCCCTGTAGTTTATTTATTTTGATTTCATTCATAATGTGATTTATTTTCAGGCCCCGTACCTACCGTGGGTCCTACTCGGCTTCTCTGTACTGCTAGGGAACGCGATATCGGTAGATTTGGTCGGCATGGCCATTGGCCACATCTACTTCTTCTTGGAAGATGTACTGCCAAGGAAAAGGGGTGGACAGAAAATACTTAAAACGCCAAAATTCTTGTAAGTTACACTATTTTTTCTAAAACATAGTCGGAAATGGTCGCATTTTCGAATTTAAACTATCGTGACCCCCACATATCGTGAACAATTTTTGATTACATTTTAAATGTCACAGGAAGCTTTGTTTATCTCGAGTTACGTTGATGTTGTTACTATCCTTTAGTGTAAAGAAAAACAAAACTATATTGGCACACTTCTAGCTGAAATGAAATACTCAAAATACAATGATTTTAGATAAATATATCATTACACAACAATTTACTAAACTATAACATTTATTTTACTTCCAGGAAGAAACTCTTCGACCCAGCCTCCGAAGATCCGGACTACGAGCCCCTACCAGAGCTCGACAACATCCGGCCAGGCGGCTTCAACTGGCGTCGGAACCCTGAAGACGATGCCAACGCCAACCCCAACCCCAATGCCAACGCTAATGCCAATCAAAACCCTAATGCGGAAGGGGACGCCAGATAAGATCTCAAACTGTACAGTGTCATAGTCATGTTAGATGATTTATACAGATCTAGTGATAAAACCTTTCCCACAGGCCTGGGAACATGAAAATTGGGACTTTAAAATTAAAGTTCTCTTCTTTTTCTGTCACTCTAACCTAATTATGTATGTCTAGAAATAAACTATTTTGCTAAAATTATGCTTTATCAGCAAGTTTGGAAACGAATCAAATTATTTAATTAAATAGTTTGATATTTTTATTACAGTTTATGCTTTATATCAGATTACCCTAAGACATTCTTACTACATATGTATGATCAATGTAATTTTTTAAGGCGCCATTGGACGTGAGTAACGAAACAGAAACGAAATTTGCAAGGCAAAAAATCGTGCCCAGTAATAAAATCTTACAGGAGGCGAATGCTCTGAATGCCATTTCGTAAGGTACAGGCATTGATCATGGAGGGAAAGCGGCGTGAAAGAGCCAGGTGTTAAGAGTCACTTGTATTATTTCAGTACTTTCAAATTTTTTATGAGAAATGTATGTAGGTGACGGGAAATTGTTGTGCCCACTAATACAAATAAAAGTTTGGCTTCTTCATGCGACTTTCCTCCTACAGTGCCCGTCTTGAATGAGTTTTAAAAGCCCATCAACGTGCTCACTAGCGCCACTGCTAAATAATTGTGATTATTTAAATTTAGCGATATATATTTAAAATGGGGGGCCGCTATGTACTGTATTTCGTATTTAAGTACCTTTTGAATACATCACTAGTTTTTGTGTTGCTAGATTCGTCGATCTATGTACTCAAAACAAAAACGGCCGTTTTAACTTTGAACGCAAAGGTTGACGAATCCAGCAACGTAAAAACTATTATAATGTATTCAAAAGGTACTTAAATACAAAATACATACATACATACATAGCGGCCCCCCTTTTTAAAATATCTAATCGTTAAATTTAAATAATCACAATTATTTACCAGTGGCGCTAGTGAGCACGTTGATGGGCTCTTAAATAAAGATAATAGTTCTACAAATTGAAGACCAAAGCAGTTTAGGTTAAGCTTAATATGACAAAATTTTATTTACCTTGTTTTTAATTCTAACTTTTTTGTTCAGATTTAGATGTGTTCAGTTCATAAAAATACACAATATTTTTTTTCAAAAATTATGGTTTATACGTTAGCGTGTAGCTATTTAAGGCTTAAAGGGGACTGACTCAGTCCGCCGGACGATATCTGCCTGTCAGTTAAAACAAAAATTTGACAGTTCCGAACCACTGATAGGCCGATATCGTCCGGCGGACTGATAGCCAGTGGGGGCAGTGGACCCCTTTAGAACGCACTGCGATTAATTTCTTGCGGCTTCAGAACCACAAAAAGTGTAACGTACCTACGGCATGATGTTTCATAAGCGCACGTACTTGCAAGACTGAAACCGCAAGAAATTAGACATAAATTAATTATTGTGCGTTCTAAGCCTAATGCTTCGCAATAGTCGAGTAAAAGGTTATTTTTCAGTTTATTAAAACTTAAAACTATCAGCTTATACTTTAGTGCTTCCATTTTTGGGCCTATTGTTACTTTGTTTAAGGTATGTTATTTTAAATTTGTTGACAGCGCCATTGTGCCTTTTTTCGGGGTTTAGTTTTTTATTTAACCAAAAATAAATTATAATTTACAAATTTATTCAATAGCATGAGTATACAGTCAGTCTTAAATATATTACGACGTAGTTAAGGAAAAAAAAAACCCTATGAAGTCAAATTAGTAATCGGAATCCTTCAACTTAAATTGATCCTAGTAGCAAGGAATTACGGTTCAAATTGGAATGTTAAATAGTTGGGCTAGCTTCCCTAACCCTATGAATTTTTAAATTAGAACTCACTTTACCTTTTAGACTGGAGCTCCATTTGCGTTTACTTTGCTTGTTTAACCTAATTTAAATATTGCCTTCATTAACTTGAGTTTAAAGGTTTTATTTCGATTTACTATGAAATTTAATAAAAATGATCACCCGGTCAGTCCTAGGTTAATAGGAGTTATTTGCAATTTTAGTTGTCCACTTTCACTCAAACTGTACATAGAAAATAAAGTGTTGTTCCGTATAAAAAATATTAGCGAAACGACGCATTTGTAGACGGCGTAAATTTCTATCACTCGTTAGATTAATACGTAACGGCACATAGTATCAATGCCTGTCCTGTAAATATTTTGTATAATAAGAATGATAAGATAAATGTGTTTTGTATTCATTCAGTTGTGTAGGGTTTCATCAATGTGAGGATTTCTATGTTAATAAATGATGTGGCCCATTATTCGTTTTCATCTTATAATACATATCTGGAACCATTTTTAACCTTTTGGACGCCAAGAGCCACTAAATAGGTCGTGTGCTGTCGTGCCTGCCACGCCAGCGACCACTAAAGTGGTCACGGCGGACGCTGTCAAAGCAATTGTCCTGCTGACAGATAAGGTTTTTATTCGTTATTCACTAGTCAAGATATTATAAGGTTTTTATTCGTTATTCACTAGTCGAGATATTGGCGTGTAGGCCACGTCTTGATGGTTGAGGAAAAGCGTTCAAAAGGTACCGGTTTGTGTCTGTTTATTTTCCAACTGGTGCGAATAGACCGCGAGCCAGGCGCAAATTTCGTCAGTCATCGCCTCCCGGGCGAAAACTCGTATAGCGGTTAACGGCCAGGGCTTTAAATATCGTTAAAAAGTTGGTATCGTTACCACTGGGAGACAGATTTAACGTTAAACCATGTACCGTTACTTATACTTTAAATACCGTTAAAAAGTTGGTATCGTTACCACTGGGAGACAGATTTAACGTTAAATTGTAATTTACGTTAAACCATGTACCGTTACTTATACTACTCTTTACCGGTAAAAAATCGCACAAATACAGACAGTGTACGAAATGGCTAGCTGGCAGCAACGCCATTTCACCAGCGCCTCGCTAGTCGCTACGCGGTGCGCGCGCGCGTCTATCGGTAGCGCAGTGTGGCAACCTAACGAAGGGCGCCAAAACCCGATTTCGCTCTACCCTGATCAAGGACTCGGGCCGGCACTGAAACTAGCATTACTGATTAAAATAGTATTACTTTGGTAACGTTTTTATAATGTGAATTGGGTAACGTTAACAAGCCATGCAATAAAAAGTAAAATTACCGATAAAAGTAACGTTAACTAGGTAAAGTTATAATAATGTTATGTTATCAAGTAACGTTAAAATTTACTACCGGTATGTAGGTATTTTTATGATATTACCGTTACCTAACGTTACTTATAATGTGAATTTGGTAACGTTAACAAGCCCTGTTAACGGCTATGTATGATGAACCCTCGTGAACGTCGGCTGCCGCTCCGTTGGTGGGTTGAGGAATGGCAGCCACCGAAACGCGTAACACGGTCTTTCAACCGTGATACAACCGGCTGACGATTTGTTTTATTAACAATAGTATCTAAACTATCATCTGACAAAGTATCAAACGGGAGGCGATGACGCCGATAACTGAAAATAATTTTCTTTTGTAACACAATAATAATTTTGTTTTGAACATGTAAGTTCATGTGACCAGCTGACGGTCTTTACACAGCGATACAATCAGCTGACGATTTTGTTTATTCACAATAGCATCTAAACTATCATCTGACAAAGTATCAGGCGGGAGGCGATGACAAAAAAATTTAGACTATTTGCTGCCATTCCTCAACCCACCAACGGAGCGGCAGCTGACGTTCACAAGGGTTCATCATACATAGCCGTTAACCACTATACGAGTTTTCGCCCAGGAGGCGATTGGTCATGGAAATCTGTTCCTAGCCCGCGGTCTAGAATATGTACCTTTGTTTGGGATTGTTAGTTTCATTGTCAGCTAAGAATCCCTTTACGGCACATCGGATACAATCTTGATATTTTGTGTCAAAAACTAAACAAACTATACCAACTGATGAAATGCGCAGTTAAAGGGTTAAAGAGGTATTTCCCATTCGATATATGGATATTATGTACCGTATCTGCAGTACAGTTCCATAAGTCTCGTAAAATAGGTATTGAAGTAGAACTGTGTCAGTTTGAAAATTATAAAAAAAATATTGATGATATTATTTTCAAAATTGCTTTCTTGGGGTTGGATATGAGGATATCAAGTGGTGTCTCTATATTTGACCATCAGGCATGCAAAAAACAGTTAGTCTTAAGTCTAAATTAAAAAAATTGTGTAAAAATAAACTGAACAGAAATCAGTACCAAAGAATTAATGACAATAGTTACTATTAAGAATACTAGTTTTATAATATTTAATATCCGGATGTCAAACAATTAGAATTTATATAGTAAAAAAAAAAAAAATAGCCACAACCGAATACAGAACCTCCTCCTTCTATGAAATTGAAGTCGGTTAAAAACTAAGAATACAAATGTCGCAATATCAAAGTCAAATAATGAAAAAAAAAAATAGAAATTAAATATTCAAATAATCCGAGAGACAATAGTAGCATTTATCTGTTAAGAATGTCATCAATGCTCGTTTGAATTCAATTGTATCCTTATTTCGAAAATTCTTTTTGTTTTAATTAAAAAAAATGGCCGAAATGTAACGATGTGATATATTTTTAGAATCGTCTCAAAAAGCCCTTTCATATGATACCACACACAACAAAATAATTTTTTTTTCATACAAAAAAAAATGTTTTACCACTCCCCCCCCGGGAAATTTTTTTAGGAACTGCGGGTCAAAAATTTTGTTATGACCTCTAGTATGCGTGTGCCGAACGGCTAACCTGTACATCGATTTGCGGTATTTCTTTGTAATTGGGGTCGAGCGGCTTCCGCTACTACTTCGCTTGCTCGACTTCGCGCTCTGTTTGATCGCGGTCAACTTAACACACTCCTCCTCGCTTCGCTCGTCGTCGCACCTATCTTGCCTCTGCTACTTAAATTTACTGTTTACACATTTTTTATAACACAAAGTTTTGGATAGACATAATTTGTCAAGTAGTGGTTTTGCGATATAGTTATTTGAACAAACATTTTTTGAGTAAAGATATCTTTGGACAAAATAATTTTGTCCAGTCATTTATTTGACAAAAATAAATTAGAGCAAACATTTATAGTCCAAGTAAAACATTTGGGAAAAAAAAACCGTTGGTCTTATAAAAGTTGCTAAGTAACTCTGACGACCGGTCTGGCCTAGTGGGTAGTGACCCTGCCTGTGAAGCCGATGGTCCTGGGTTCGAATCCCGGTAAGGGCATTTATTTGTGTGATGAGCACAGATATTTGTTCCTGAGTCATGGGTGTTTTCTATGTATTTATGTATTTGTATATTATATATATCGTTGCCTGAGTACCCACAACACAAGCCTTCTTGAGCTTACTGTGGGACTTGGTCAATCTGTGTAAGAATGTCCTATAATATTTATTTATTTATTTATTTATTTAGTTAGGGAAATGATCATTTGTCGGATTGTAAGTTTGTCAAATGTTTAGGGAAAGATTGAGTTGACAAACGTGCAGTTGGTAAAGTTTGGTTGGGAAACGAAATTTGGTCAAAAAAAATTCGGTAAAATGAAGGGATCCCTACAATAACAGATAGATACAAAACATTGCTAAGATTGGCTGAATTTATGGTGTTATGGTGCTGATATTATGATCTCATTGACCTCATTGGCCGTATGACCGTCGAGCAACTTTTGTCTGTTCACATTATTTTATATTTAAAAGGATAGAAATATTTTTACTACATCTGAAGGTATTTTTTCGGTAGGGTAGGTATTAAAAAACTTTTAAATTTACAATATTTTATTTTTTCACACATTCGGATTATTCGGAATGAACATTTCAATTGGATTTGTGTAAAAACGAGTATGAAATTAAAATGGTTTTACAATTGATGTCACAACATGTACACGAATGAATTAAATAGCAACAATTAATCACATTTGCAACCAGAAGCCCTACAGAAGTCAATCGTCGGTGTCCCCTCAAATTGTTACTTATTACTTGAATTGACCTGTACATAAACATTCACATAACTCCATATAAAGAAAAAACACATTTTCACAGCTCACATAGTTTAATGATGTCGAGAAATTCTTTAGCAAAATTTCAAAATATTTACAAATGCAACTTGTTTCGTTTGCATCCGAGTTAATTATAATCAGAAATGAGGACTGGTAATACTTAATTTACAATGTACTAAACATATAAAGTAAAAAAAAAAAACAGAACCGATGGCTAACCTTTAAAATCTACAGTAATAACAACAAGGATCGTAAAACTATCTCAGTCTTCATTCAAACGTTAAAACATTCACTCATGATTCAGTGCTTTCGTTTCCCACGTCACGATGTGCTATCACAGGCATCAAACACAATAATCAAAATAAACGAATTATAAAAAGTGGTGAAAAATCTCGACAACATCGTTATCATTACCCCTCACTAACTGCATTGCTTGTTTTAAGCACACAAGATGAAACAATCAATTTTCTTTAGCGATCAAAGAAAATTACAGTTCCTTACACACACAACTCAATATCACCATAATGTGACTAGTGTTCAAGGCTGTCATTGTTTAAGTAGAGTCAACGAAATTTTACATAGTCATCAAGAAAAACATGTCACGGTTTGAGCCGGTTCAGCGATTTTCTACAGGATATCCAAATACAAGATAATTCTAAATTTTACCTAATCGGAGGATGTAAGAGTGGTTCAACTGCTTAGATAACATCATTAATAGATGTTACAATTAGATACAGATGTGCAAGTTAAGGAATGTTTCCAAAAAGTTGGAAAATTACTCGAATGTTTCAGGAACATTTCACAAGGGATAAAGAAAGTTACCATTTTGGAACTAGAAAGTTTCGCTCCCCGTACTAAATTATGAAGAGCTTCCGAAATTATTACATGTGGAAATTTCGTAACTTTGGAAACCGACGGCACAGTAGTTACAGTAGAAGCATAACAAGTGGGAATATATTGTGATAGAATAAGAAGTTTTAGGTTCATCCAAGCAATTAAACCGCACTGAAATCCACCCTATAATGCTGAATAGACATGCCTGCACAAATACGTCACTAAGTTTAGAACAATGTCGAATTTTTGGTGTCGTTGTTTAATATAACTAATATACCTACTAATTTCGTAATATAAGTTTTGAAAAGAACAAGTGCCTAAATCGAGTGAGGACATTTTCATAGGGCTACGATCGCCAGTAGCACCGTTATGTCGTCTGGTTTGCCCCCTGCAAAAGAAAATACAGATAATTAACAACAACACAACTATATTATGGGGAAAACCATTAGGTACCAACATTGTAAAATAAACTAAGTCTTAAACCAAAGCATTACGATATATGCAACAGATAGTATTCACAAAGTGGTTGATCAGAGACACATTCAAATTATTTAATATCACCGTAGATTTAATAGTGATTTTTTACAAATATATGTCTGCGGTCTGCAAAACTTTCCGCAGACTGCTTTTGAGAATAAATAAAATTAAAAAAAGCACACATAAAACTGTCAATTTTTTTTATTAAATCGATTTTAGTCGCCGTCTTATTGACCGATGGGCGGCACGGGTTGCATCACCAAAACAAAATAATGTCGCTTGTTGCACAGGCGTTACTGTTTAAAAGCGTCAGTTTCAAACACAAAAAACCGGCCAAATGCGAGTCGGACTCGCACACCGAGGGTTCCGTACTTTTTAGTATTTGTTGATATAGCGGCAACAGAAATACATCTGTGAAAATTTCAACTGTCTAGCTATCACGGTTCATGAGATACAGCCTGGTGACAGACAGACAGAGGGACAGCGGAGTCTTAGTAATAGGGTCCCGTTTTTACCCTTTGGGTACGGAACCCTAAAAACGACAGGTCTCCAAATTGGTTTGTAAGCGGAAGAAAAAAATTACAAAGTTTCCTAATACACAAAAGATTCTTTGACAAAAAATATGTAGTGATCTTGGCATGTATTTAACAGGCGAGCGCGGCGCATGCGGTCGCAGTTCTAACCTAACCTAACCCACTTATCTGAAAGCAATTCGGTTCTGTGAGGATCGCAGTTCTAACCTTACCTAACCCACTTTTCTTGTAGCACTTCGTTACTGTAAGGGTCGCAGTTCTAACCTACTTATCTGGTAGCATTTCGTTTCTGTGACGATCGCAGTTCTAACCTAACCTTACCAACTTCTCTAGTAGCATTTCTTTTCTGTAAGCGTGGCGCGTGACTGAATTGAGGATTGGGTCAGGCGAGCGCGGCGCCTGCGGTGCGGTGTACGGGGGATTGAGCGGAAGGGGCTAGTAATTTTGGCATCATTTTACTTTATTTGGTAATATGTATACATTGTTTGGTAATCATTGTGGTTTATTTAAGTGAAAATATCGCATTAATTTGCTCTTATTTGGTGATCATTAATTATATTTGGTGATCATTCATGATTTTTGGTGTGTGAATACAATTTAAAGTGCAGTCGTGATTTAAACAGGTGGTAGTTTTGTAATTTTAGACCTTATTTTTTTGGTGTTTAGTTTTTTTTTTGGTGAAAGCAATTTCTTTATTTAGGGTACCAGAGTATTTTTTGGTGGTCATTATATTTGGTGCCGTGTTTTGTAGGGTTCTCATGAACCCTAAAAATCATGAACCGAATTTCTCATGAACCGTGATAGCTAGACAGTTGAAATTTTCACAGATGATGTATTTCTGTTGCCGTTATAACAACAAATACTAAAAACAGAATAATATAAATATTTAAATGGAGCTCCCATACAACAAACGTGATTTTTTTGCTGTTTTTTCCGTAATGGTACGGAACCCTTCGTGCGCGAGTCCGCCTCGCACTTGGCCGGTTTTTCTGTCTAGCGCTCATTACGAAGAGCGATATGTGAAAATGAAAACCTTATGGACAGGTTCGTGGCCATCGGCGCAATGAAGTTAGCTGTAAAGTCTGGTGTGAAGACTGCTCACTGGAAGAAAAAATAATAGAAACACTCACCGATAGCGTCAATTCCATTCTGCCTAGCGCTCTTAGCGAAGGGCGACATGTAGCAGCCGTCAAAGGACAGATTTCTGGCCATCCACGCGATAGAGTTAGCCACAGCCTGCAGACGCGGCGAGTCGCCAGCGAGTGTTTTCGCCCGTCGCATCTCGGCGAGCAGCACTGGCTCGGGCACGTTGTCGAAAACGCCGTCGGTGGCGACTAGGATCACGTCGCCGCATTCTACGGCAAACTCTGATGTGTCCGCGGACTCTGGGCTGGAAATACAGACATTTCGTCATTTATTGTCCGTTAATGTTTTCTTTGGAGTCTTTTTGGAGACAAAATTTGTTAAAACTACAGGTCGCGGTATACCGTTGTCCTAGTCTAGAGATGCTGGCTATGGCGTTGACATCGCCGTTTGATATTTAACAATTTTAACACATATCAGTGAAAGAACATGGGTAAAAAACATATCGTACTAAAAAAAAACATTTGTGACGTTTTCAAGTAAAAGGTACCACATTGTCGCTTAACATAAGGACGAAATTTGGTAGTATCTTTATGCGAATAACCTGTCGAGAGCGTCCTTATGGTAAGCGACAAATTGGTACCTTTTACTTGAAGACGACACATTTGTTCATATGTATAGGTATATTTTTTATATTTTTCTACATTTTAATCTTTAGTTTTAATCGTGTGTCGATAGATGGCAAAATTTACTATGACAATAACCCTCTATATCTATACTATCTATTCTCTTTGCCTAAGACCGTGCAAAGTGCAGAAGTTTTTTTTTAAAGCGGACTCCGAACCTACTGACCTATCATTCCCCTCTTACGCTCATTAACTTAAAGATAACCGTATTGTTTGCTATGACTAGACTGACTATGACTACACCATATTATTTATTTTGTATGATGTACCTATATTATTTGCTATGGAAAGTTTTGCGGCTACTCATAAAATGTACATGTGTCTATTTACCTCGTCTATTCAGGGTGCCTCGCACTACGTTTACAAATCTACGAACTCGTGAATCATATGTTTCAATTCAGCTGCTATTTAATACCTTCCTATTATACCTGTTTATATTTATTGATATTAGGACATGCGAGAGTATAGGTCGTCACCTGTAAATCAGAGGTAAGAATAAATAGGACATTTATTGGCCCAGATTACAAGGCAATTTAGAAGAGTTAAAACCATCAGTGCCAAATTGAGCCTGACTCCCTCGACCGACACTAGGAAGAACTGGTGTAATCCACACGGTATAAAATGATAACCTGTTTGAACTACCTATTAGTCTGGCGGATACTGCAGTACAAATGCAAAATTAGCTTTTGGATAGCAGTCAGATTCACATAAATATGTAGGTGTACAATTGTATACCTTACATCATTGTAATAGCGGTGGAGATACATGTACTGTCATGTATAGTATGGTAAACAAAATTGGGCTCTTTTTTGATGCAGCGAAGTTTCAAATTCGTTAAAAGTAAACTTGTTTCCACAAACATACCTTCACATAAAATTTAGTCACGAGCTCGTTTACAGTTACATTGAATACAAAATGAATGAAGATTATCATTC
The DNA here is from genome assembly GCF_947568885.1 of Cydia strobilella. NCBI lineage: Eukaryota > Metazoa > Arthropoda > Insecta > Lepidoptera > Tortricidae > Cydia > Cydia strobilella. The sequence goes on from NC_086052.1 coordinate 10,743,020, forward strand.
CGAACTTCGCATCATCACTGAACGCATTTAGACTACCGCGCGCGCGCAAGAAAACCACGGGATGCAATTACAAGCACATGAGTGGAATTGGATAACACGTGGTCCCCCGTATGATGCATGCTATGAAAATCCTATCAGATGTAAACAAAACAAGTCACGGGATTATGTACATATTACATAAAATTTAAACTTATCACGTGAGTTCTGAACTGGCAAATGTCCAGGGAACTAAAAATTCTAATATTAGAAGTCGAAATACAACAACACGATTGTGGAATGAGCACATGACTTCTGATGCCGAATGCGAACATTTAGCTAATTGACAATGTTGGGTTTCTTTATCCTCTGAGACCAGAGATTGCTTACAATGTAGATGTTTTATCAATCGGCGCTTGTAGTTGTTTATCAATAAAAAAATCGGTTAGCTTGTCGACTGAAAAGTATTTACGCTGTAGTTGATCACAGGCATGTGTAAGATTGCGTTGCGTACAAAAATATACTAACAGATTAACAGATCTACCTTACAGATTGTACAATAATATCGCTTTCTTACCAAAGTACTAATCTATAGCAAAAAAATATAGATCAATTCTTCTGTTAGGTATATGCATAAAATAACGCCAATATAATATAACGCTACTCTAACAACGAGATTTTTTACTTGTTTCTGCCCTGCCGGCCTAGCCAAGGTGACAATCGCTATCGCTTCGATAACGAAACGCTTTGTGTCTCTCTATCACTCTTCCATATTAGTGCAACAGTGACAGTTGCGTTTCGATCGCTACGGAGCGTAAGCGATTGGCATGTTGGCTACGCGGCCTGTACCTACTAGCTTCTGGCCGAAACTTTTTCTGCGTATTAGAATCAGTATTTGCATAGCCTATATACCGTACATTAATGGTAAATTTAACCCCCTGTTCAAACACTTTTAATGGATGTTTCGTGTCTTTCCTCAGGATTCGAAATATCTCCATACCAAATTTCACCTTATACGGTTGAGCCGATGAGCGTGAAAAGGCGACAGACAGAATTACATTCGCATTTATTACCCTATCAAGTTGCATACGTCATTTTTGAGTTGAAGGAATTTCGATTTAAGATAATTTAAGATAATAATTAAGATAATAATTTTTTTTTAATTAATCAAATTCCAAATTTAAATGACGTTAATTGTCCGCGAGGCAGTTCCCGCCACTTCAACGGTTATATTATCTGTATTAAGTAAGGTTTGGGTTTTATCCAGAAGGGGTCCACACATTTATGATTTAATTTCTGTTTAATTTTTGTTCTTATAATTTTATTTCTTAATATTTTAAATGTATATGTTCTGACTACCTGTATATTCTTGTGTGGAATTAAGTTTAATAAAGCTTTTTTATTATTTTATTATTATTATAAGTTAGGTTTAGGCACTCGGATTATGGAGTGTGTCAGTGTAGGTAGGTCTTCCAAGGGTAGTGACTTATCCCCTGAATAATTAATTTTGTTTATATCAATCAATCCTCATAAGACACATTTATCAATGCTCGCGCAATGTATAACGGACGTTTTAGCACGCTCTTGCTTCTTCGTGTACAAATAGTTAGTACTTTCATGTTGGTCAGATTGTCTGAAAAATGACCTATAATGGCCGCCATTATGCTTGTTACTGAAGTTTGCTTAACCTTGTCGTGACATACCTACGATGCGAGGAAATATATATGAAGCGTGGGTAAACAAGGTAACAAAACCAACAAAACATTAGTGAGATTAAGAGCCCGTTATCGATTTTAGTCGCAAAAGTGTAAAATTGATAGATTTAGTCGCTGAAATTTTACACCTTTTGATACGTAATAGAAATAACAAGTTCTGGTTTCTATTAGCGTGTCTTCTCATCTTGCCATTTTAAAGATAATTTTTTTGAAAACAGACTCACTAAATTAGTAATGGTTATTTTTTTCTGATGGACGTTTACGTAAACGCGCGTAAAGCACTGATTTTGTCGCTCTTATTTGTAAATTTCGTAAAGTTTGGACGGCTAAAAATGGTAATTTTGTATTACACATATCCTGTACTCCACCTTTTACAGACTACATTTTTTTTATTGTGACTTTGAATTAGTGTAAATTAACGTTAGACGAAATCAATTTTCTCCAGAAATTATTTCTAAACAAGTGACAATTTCTCTGAAAATCGACTTTATTTCAATGTAATTTTGATACCTAAACAATCTACAACATTTGCTGAAACTATTCTTATGCATCAATTTGTATCATTTACCACCATAATTTTTTGATAATTTTTTAAAAACTGCCCCTTCTCTTCATATATTACCGGTGACGCACGCTCGCGACCTCATTATTAAAAGGTAAGATGAGAAGACGTGCTAATAGAAACCAATACTTGTTATTTAGATATTACGTAACAAAACGTGTATAATTTCAAAGACTAAATCTATCAATTTTTCATTTTAAAAACATATAAAAGATAAAATGATAAATACCTATTATAAAACCTATAAAAGATAAAATGATAAATGTAATGGTGCCCTCAGAGAATATGAAATATTTATTAGCACAATATATGACCTTCAAGAAAAGAGCGTATTCCCATCTTAAAGGCCGGCAACGCACTTACAACCCCTCTGGTGTTGCGGGTGTCCATGGGCGACGGTAATCGCTTACCATCAGGTGATCCGTCTGCTCGTTTGCCTCCTATTTCATTAAAAAAAAAAAACATTAAACATTGATTCATTTAGAATTTTAGATGAACAGAATTGTGCTAAAAGGTCTTCACTCAGCTTGATGTCCCGAAGTGAATCCTAGGACACACTAAGTGACGCTGATTTTCAGCGAAGCCTGATAAAACTAAAACTAGAACTAAAACTAACTAGGTAGCAGAAATAAGTTCAAAATGAAATAAGTAACAAAAACATAAGGATCAATATTCATACTAATCTTATAAACACGAAAGTGTATCTGTCTGTCTAACTGTATCTCTATCAGAGGCACAGAGGTTCCTTCTGTCACCCTTTAAGTACATAACCCTAAGAAAGTGTTAAATTAAAATAGATGCTTAGAGTTAGACCAAGCTAAGTTGGCAGCGATTTCGATAGACCAGATGGTGCAAGTGTTATTCCAATCATAATTTCATAGAAATTTGACGTTTAAAATAACACTAGCACAGTTTGGGCTATCAAAGTCGCTGCCAACTTAGCTTATTGTTGGTCTTTTTTTTTTGTTAGGAGGGAAAAATGCATTACGCATACCACCCGGGTGCGGGGGGTGACCCCAGTGGTTATGTGGGACTCCCGTCTGCCTAATGAGGCCCACGGTGTACCCACTAAAAAACCCCCATATGCCGCCTCGCCGCCCTATTGGTGGGGTTACAGGAACGCTTGCGCTTGTCATCCGCGACCCCACCGGCGGCAGCCGCCCACGAGCGCGGCTCCTTCGCAAATGCCCGAAGGCCCTTCACGCCAGGCGCGCCAGATGGTAAGACGCGCCTTCCTCCTCGGCTTTCATTCTGTATTGTAGCGGACTCCCCCGAGCCCGCCACAAGGAAGCCACGGGCGCCAGGAATTTCCCCGGCGCCCGGCGACAGATCAGGTCTATGGTTCTGCCGCAAAACTACAACTTGGCTGCAGAGGACAGGGAGAACGGCACATCGTAACACCGACACTCCTCTTCCTCTGCAGCCCCACCAACGCCGCTACAGCGGAACGGCCCCGCCAAGTTCGCAGGGGATAGGGAGAGTGGCGCATCGAAATACCATCACTCCTCTTCCCCTGCGATCCCACCTCGGCCGCCGAGAACGGCTTACCGCAATACCGACACTCTTCTTCCTCGACGGTCCACCTTCGGCGCATCACAAGCGGGCTTAACCAGCCCACTTGGAGCGTCCTCCTCGGGCCAGCCCGCGCCTCAAACAGGCCGGCCCTGGTTGCCCCTTCGCTTCATCGTGGGTGACCAAGTGGGTGACGGTTACTAAGCCCCTCCACCACGACAAGGTGAGCAACCCGTTGATTGTTGGTCTAACTCAAGGTAAGATAAGATCTAATATTGATACTGATCAATATTAGATTGAATTAAATGAAATAATATGCTTTATCATTATTTGTTAAAATATGCCCCGGTTCCATAATTAGATAACATTTTCGTGTTATCTGGCACAATTCCAAAACAACATATATGTAAATAGATAGATGCATTTCAAATTCCAATGATTAGGTATCCAAAACGTTATACCAAACGTAAACCATTTTAAGAACAAACAACTAGCTTAAAAGTTAAAACCTATAAAATAATAAATATTTGCTTTGCTGCATACCTATTGCTGGTTATATGTATAGTCACCTGAACCAATCTGAAAGTAGTAAATCTCTATACTTAGGTATGTTTTCGAACTGTTCTGAGAAACTTTGTGTCATAGTTTATAAATACTCGATGAGGTCGTTGACTTCTGCATGGTAATTTAAAAAAAATATTCATGTTATATTTAAATCTAATAATGTTTTTTTAAGTTTAAAAATGTTATGAAATATGTAATTAATTATATTAACGAACATATGTACATATATTTTTTTATAAATGTAAAATGTGACCTGTAAAATTTGCTTTTACCAATAAAGTTCTGTATTCTGTATAGTAGGTAAGTCGAATTCTAAGAAATTGATGCGACCAACCTAGCAGGATGATCGAGTAGTAAATTGATACGACCAACCTAGCAGGATAATCGGGTAGTAAATTGATACGACCAACCTAGCAGGATGATCGGGTAGTAAATTGATACGACCAACCTAGCAGGATAATCGGGTAGTAGATTGATACGACCAACCTAGCAGGATGATCGGGTAGTAAATTGGTTAATCGACTTAAATCTTGAATGTCAGATATTTTCACCTCATTCTTAATATAAAAATAGCCTTTGGCACCGTTTTCCTCATTTTTAGTTAAAAGGTAGGTACACGACTACACGGATTTGCGTAATGATTATTATTTATATATTCTCGTCTGATTTTTGCGTCAGAGAAAATTACAATATACTTAAAAAACTACATCAGCAACTGCTTTCCTTTGGCAAGACGTTTAGCATAGCCTATATTTAACTTTATTGCCATGCAAAGGAACCTACGTTCCCCGTGTACGTTCCTAATATGAATTTCCAAATATGGTCAGTCAGAACAACAAGTAGTAGCGGATAGAACAACGCGTCACTAGGGATAATATTAAATAAAACTTTAAAAAAAAACACATACGCTATATGCTAACAAAACTCACATTATGCCAAAAATGCCTTACAACACTTTGGATAATCTTCAGACTGTTGGTTCAATTTCTATCAAATATAGCTAAGATATAGCTAAGAAGTAAGAACCACCGCAATGAAACTCGATTTCTAGTAAAAAAACCGCATCGAAATCGTCCCATCCGTTGGAGAGCTACAATGCCACAGACAGACACACAGGCAGACATTACAGCACCCCTCTTTTTGCGTCGGGGACGCAGAAAGTTCACTCTCTAACAAAGCGCGTCTAAGCTGGCGCAAGCGCGAGCAGGCGTCCGTTCCGTAATAGCGGTGCGCGGCAACTACTACTGCTAGACACCAAAATTGGTGTTGGCCGCATGTATTTGTAGCGACGCGGCGAAATCGCGGAGTTAGCCACGCCTGTCGGGTGTTAAAAAAACATGACGTCGAGCGCGAGGGGACGGTTATTTCTTAGACAATCTTATACAATAAATACAACGTACAGTCACATTTCTACGCCACTTCGTACCTGAGATCGTCCTCTATCGTTATCGGCCTCTATGACTTGCCTACTCGAGCGTCACATGACAACGATGTATGAAAGTCGTTAGGGGTCTCATTGTCACTGACAAAGCACGCCAGTGTTCATAAGTTTACAAACGGATTTTTGTACGTTAATAGGATATATCCAAATGCTCCAAGCCTTGTGACTCGTCCGTACACAAAAAGAGATCGAGGTGTGCAAGATTTGTCTTTGACGTGTGTCATTTTCTATGTATTCGTGTCGTCATTACAGATTGGATTTTGTATGTAGTGAGTGAAAAGTGCGCCTGTGTGCACGTTTCCCCCCGCAAAAAATGGCAGAATGTTTTGTACGGTAAGATATCGCTTGGGCTCCTGACTTCCGACATGTCGGAAGCCGGTGTTGCTCGAAGCTTCAAGCATCCTAAGATCATAAGTTAGTAACTGAATTGTCAAACTTCAACTTTTGATAAGCATAATTATAGCATAATGTACGGAGCGGTACAGCGCCATCTATATATACTTTCAATTCGGTAATTTGACTAGTTTTGATTAGGAATCATTATGACTGTGATTGTTTGATTGCTGAAAGCGTATTCAGCCTCTCATTACGCAAATGATGATACAAAACCTTGACTGATTGTTTACACATTTATCTAATAACCTTTTGCTTTACTCCTAACAGCCATAATGATAACAACGCAGCGACATATTTAATTGATCTAATAGTCTCAAACGCATATGATAAATAACAATAATTATAATGTTTTGTTTTTATCATTTTAATATGCTATAAATGGTTATCCAGCATACGCAGGTCATTCATATAGTTCCTAGCCTTTATAAAAATAAAAGTTATTGATAGCATCATGCTCCCGAGTGATGTCAATTACGTCAATTATGCATTACATATAAATCTCCAAACATAGCAAGTGTGTAGAACAAACAGGTTATCTGAAATTCGGGCAAACCGTCAGGGGCCTAACATCGAAATAAGAAGGTCGCTATGTCAACGATTCGAGCGAAAAATATGCCAATAGACGTTCGAAGACGAATATAGGAATTAAATTTTTGCGGTATTAGGCCCCCAACAGGCCAGCAGGCGTACGATGGACGCTATTATCAAAGCATTATTGACAAAGCAGATGTCACTTTTATTTATACCCTCGCGATTGAAAGAGACAGACGCTGCTACCACATAGACAAACTACACAGATGTTGGATTGATCATTGACAGAGACCAATACTACAATACTACTTATATTATAAATGCTCTTTCTGCCTGTCTGTTTCTGTCCGCCTCACGCTTAAATCACTGAACTGATTAGATGAAATTTTGTATGGAGATAATTTGACTCCCGGGAATCCTATAGGAATAGGACAGTTTTCATCTCGGAATTCATTCTACGCAGACGAAGTCACGCAGTTTTCCATAGTTGTTGTTTATTAATTAGTTTTCCATGCTGTGGACCTTTTTTTAAACCTACTGAATTCAGACATTTTACTATCAAGTCTATTAACACCACATTCATCAAATAGGACAGGTAATCCGCATTAATGACGAAGCTTAAGATATGGTTTGCGTACATAATAAAATTATCGAAATGTTCAACAAAATGTAAAAAAAAAACATAAATCGTCATAAATCTCATAATAAAAGTGCAGCTTGAATGAATGATACTCGTACATGCCAATCGTCTGATGCATTAATGTATTGTTTACAGGGTTAAGTCATTAACTCATAAAATACAAGGGTAATTCTGCCGCATAAATTATTTTGCCCTTGGCTTGCATAGGTATAGGTACCTATATGTACATTTATCAATGTCATTTATGGAATGTCTTCACGATGCCGTGCGGTCGTCGTGCACGACTAATGGGTAAAAATAAAAAGCTATATTAAAATTATAGATGGTGCTGTTACAGATTCCATAAAATGTATATAGAAAGATAGACAGAGGCAGAAGATGGAAGGTCCTTAGCTATGTACAGAATCCATATATTCAGAAGGCTTTTCTTAGGCAAGTTAAAGGGAAATTACCTTTAATCCATAACCTTTCAATGCTAGGGATATTCGGAAAATGGTGGATTCCCATTTTGGAGAAATTCGGGTCGAAATAATGATTCCTTTTCGCAAAACGACTTACCGCCGCCAATTTTAGCCTTTTTATGAGCATCGTTGGCAATGTTATTTTGACAGTTGCCTTCCCCAATTCATTAAGCCATAGACGTTACCTGTCGCTGAGCACGTTCCTGTCGTGGCCCGGCGGTGGCAGGCTGAGCTGGTACGGCGTGTTCAAGTTGCTCGTGCGAGCAATGCACAAACCGCCCGGCTCGTATGACGAGTAAACAGTTGTGACAATATTACCTGTCGCTGAGCACGTTCCTGTCGTGGCCCGGCGGCGGCAGGCTGAGCTGGTATGGCGTGTTGAAGTAGTGCTGTTGCTCGTGCGAGCGATGCACGACGCGGCCGCCGCGTACGACCATGTAACCGCTGTCGCCGATGTTGGCCGCGCGCATCACGCTCTCCGTCCGATCCAGGATCATAACACAAGCTGTGCTGCTGCCTGTATCAACAAAAATAGTATCCGTCAATTTTTGTTTAAATAACTGTTACCCTGTATTCATACTCTTACTGTTCTGTATACAATTAAAAGTAAAGGGAAGGTTTCTTCTTTAGGGAAGAATGACCTCAAGTGAACAATACGGAAACTAATTTTAGGAAAAGCTACTTTGAGCCCCTACAGCCTAATGACAAAGAAGAAACCAATAAGATCTACCTGACACTAATCAGTCATAATGACAAATAGGCATGAGAATAAAGTGTAAACAAAGCATAAAAAAATGAATTGTTATTTTTAAAAAGAGTAACAGGTATTTGTGTCCATATACACTGTCATGCAAAAGTTAATTAACTGCTTAAAGTAGGAATTTAATTTCAATTTTTAACACTGTGTTTCATCAGTAAATAGTGATTCATTTAAACACAGACTTATTTGTTTATCTTTTGGAATATGTACGGGGGTGTGATGGCGTCGATTTCGCTGATCTGCGAACTCGACTCCACACTCGCGTTCGTGGCTTCGCGCCGCGATTCGCGCACGAGTGTGGAGGGGGCTTTACGTTCGCGGCTTAGCACCGTGATACGCGCATGAGTGTGGAGGGCCCTTAAGGTATGTTGCATATATATTTGCTGACTGTACAGACCTGGAAATGTTACAAGCCCAGCTATAGTCAGCAGCTGGGCTTGTAACATTTCCAGGTCTGGAACAAACATAAAAAAAAACATTGCACTTAAAGCACATTATGAGTTTGATAGGTAATCATTGACATAATCAATTGCACCTTTAGCAGATGTATGTGCACATTGCACATTACAAGGAAACATTTCTTAAGTGAATGTCAAACAAGTTTATTGCGCTTATTTTCCTTATAAAATGAATGAATTTAAACCTTCAATACTAGGTATATATACAGGTGTAGTATTGTAAAATTGAGTTTTTTAAACAGGAAGAATGACTAGTTAATGCTCATAAAATTAAGACACAATTGACATCAAAGATATGTTTACAACTTTAGACCTTACTCCATAAGGCAATAAATGTTTAAATAAGTTTCACATCCACCATCCAATGCATCTGTAATAAGCACTTTGTACCCACTTGAACTGGATGTTTAGTTAGTCCTCATGTTACTCATTTAATCATCAACTTGGACTTTGGACCCAATGTAAAACTTACCTAGTATAGGCTTCTTGTGTTCAAGTAGCTCATAGTATGACTTGGCTAGGAGGTCACCGGGCTCTGACAACTTGAAATGGCCCATTTGGACTAGTCTCTCGCATGTTTTCATTAAATAGGAGGAGAATTCCCCGGGATCAATTCCGTAAGCACGCCAGCCTCCCACTCCGTCTGCAACTCCTGCAAGAGTACAACAATAAAATAACCTATAAAATGTAATGTAATGAGCTCATGATGGTAATTTTAGTGCAATTAAGCTAAGACCTTGGAGTAAATAGCAACATTGTGCATGTCAAATCTAATATAACATGTCTATGCCATGGAGTTGTTCAGTTTTCAGATTATAGTTATGAATATAAAATATAGGTATATTGATTTAATTACAACAGCTAACCATGTTAGACAAAGCAAAATAGGCAAGATAATAAATACCAAGCTATTTTTTCTAGTTAAATTGACAATTCAATAGAAGAGTTAGGTGGAAAATAACACTTAAAATTGAATAAAAACAACAACAATATCAACTTACCAATAACGTCCGCATTGTTGAACTGGGTAGAGAACCATGCGTCGTCCCCAAATTGCCCTTTACGAGTTCTTCCACTGACAATGTCTTTGGGAAATCCACACACAACTGATACTAAATATGGATGTTTCTTGCTCGAAACGTTTAATTCAGCAGAGCTGGATAAGTTTGAAATCCCATTCCTTATAGCACGTGATAGCACTCTGCCTGTCCAGAAAATAGACTGCATCATTCATTTGCACTTTGACTCGTCATTCACAAACAAACATCTGGTATCAATGACACCATGATTATGAAGGGATATATGTAGAGATACGCAATAATAGTAGCACTACTCGATTTAAACACAAATAAAATAATTTATTTCCTATTACTAGTCTTGTGACCCAACAACCATAACCAACCACTCGACACACAGACTGAACTGAATGAATTTAGGTGCGTTGCGTGCGTCGCGATATTATGCTGGGGTACTGCGACCAGGGGGGGGACAGTCCCTTAGAGAGCCATTTATTCGAAAAAATAGCGTCATCTTTATTACTTAACTCGGAACTGGTTTTTTTATGTGGCATCCCCGCACCCATGTTGGCAACACTGTATCTGTTATTGACTTAAAAGTAAAACAATTTTGTTTCGTGCTCCTCTTTTTATATTTCAGCCATTTAAAATATTTTATTTCTATTACATTTGGGTCAATTTTTGAGTGGGCATTTTTTGCAAATTGAATGTGGGATAACACAATTGCTTATCAGTGTCCTTATGCTTGGCTAAGTTTACAATGCCGCATTGTTGTGCATTTGGATGTTCGAAGAAAGGTAAATTATTTTGTCTAGAATTACTACTACTAGACATTTTCTGTTGTTGAAATGTTGATATACTGCGATTCGAGATGTTAAAATGGTCACGCAGATGTTACACCATTTGAATTTATTTAAAAAAATAACTTATTTCAGGTGCGGTGCTGCACGTTTTTCCAAATCCAAACAAACACCCTGATCGATTTAAAGTTTGGGTTCAGCTTATTGGGGGCAAGTTGGGCACCCCATCAGATTATGAATTTTATAAAAAAAAGAGGATTTGCGATCTTCATTTTACCGAAGAACATAGGAATCGCTTTAAGCGATTAAATGCTATAGCAGTACCGACCCTATGTCTACTTGGTAAGTTTCTATTATGTATAACGTAAAAACACAATAATAACATTTTATAACCGCCACAGTATGCCTGACTGACTGTTTTCAAGCCTAAATCACTATACTGATTGTGCTAAAGTTGTACCAAAAAATAGCAGTTAAATTTAATAAATCTAATAATAATAAATAAATAATATAGGACATTATTAAGCGAGGTTTAGACTAGCAAGAACTTGCATGCAATTTACGTTACATTGCTGCCTACTAAGGTAAACTTCATTCAAAATGTTTATCAGATACCGCAATGTATTGAAAATTGCATGCAAGTTCTTGCTAGTCTAAACCTCACTTTACACAAATAATCCAAGTCCCGCAGTAAGCTCTATAAGGCTTGCGTTGTGGGCACTAGACGACGATATATATAACATATAAACTTTTATATAAATACTTAAATACATATAAAACACCCATGACTCAGCAACAAATGTCCGAGCTCATCACACGAAAGAATGCGGTTACCTACCGGTTTAGAACCCGGGACGGGACCATCGGCTTCATAGGTAGGGTCACTACCTACTAGGCCAGACAGGTCGTCAAAAGTGAATGCGAATGACATTAAAATTTAGAACTGAACTTATGCAACAATTTTGCATATTATATGCCTTGTGTAAAGTCAGCAATGCCATTGCAGGGGGGGGGGTCACTTTTTTCTGCAGATGACTCTACCAGCGCGAGCTACGCGCTACGAGCATAGCCAACAACATGAGAATCCACCACAACATCCACCTTTCAAGATGTTGCTCCTGTAACTGACATTCAGCCCACCTTTCATTCTGCTTCTTCTGCGCCAGGTAATTCACGATCCTTCCGCCATAGGTATCCTTTTTTTAGGGTTCCGTACCCAAAGGGTATTACTAAGACTCCGCTGTCCGTCTGTCTGTCTGTCACCAGGCTGTATCTCATGAACCGTGATAGCTAGACAGTTGAAATTTTCACAGATGATGTATTTCTGTTGCCGCTATAACAACAAATACTAAAAACAGAATAATATAAATATTTAAATGGGGCTCCCATACAACAAACGTGATTTTTTTGCTGTTTTTTTCCGTAATGGTATGGAACCCTTCGTGCGCGAGTCCGACTCGCACTTGGCCGGTTTTATTTACGTCAACTTAGAAGTTTGATTTTGTCCCAGCTTCAAGGGACTGTAGACCTGAGTTATACTTAGGTATATAGTTTTGATTTCTACTCTATACCTCCACGACTTCTCGAGATAAAGGATCTTTAGCGACGTGACAGCGGACGTACAGAGTCGCACCCTAAAAGGCACAATATTTATCAAATTAGCCCCCAAATATGTGGGTGACTGTTTATGTCATTGCGATTACCTATATAAATAAGTTTTTGCGAAAAAATAGTTTGGTATGTACAACTTTTTATTGCTGACTGTAGGTAGGTACTTTTCTTTACACGTGCCGTGCAAATATACTCTTCGAGACAATGCTAACAATCCGAAACACAATTAGTTTGCGTTGGTTTATCACAGAGTTCTCAAGACCAAGTCCTGTCTCCGTCATCAGATCAGCTCCACGTCATCATAATATTGGATTGTCATCCGATTTACATGTGTATGCAAAATTTCAGCTCAATCGGAAGTCGAGTAAAGTTCAAAGTGTTTTTATTTAATAGTAGTAGTGTTTGGTAGTAGTGTTTTTATGTAATAGTAGTGGGTCAAATTTGCTTTAACATCCAAGATTTGACCCACGCTAACTAACATTCAGTTCATACCTACCTCCTAACAGTCAAGTTAAATAAAAGCTTGTAAAAAGTGCAAAACGAATGTATCTAATTATCAAAGCTGCTCAAAAATGTCATGAGAATCGATTGAGAAATGACAAACGGCGTACATACGAAAGCATGTTTACCTACCTAAGCTGAAAAGGAGATGTTTCGCTTGCTTTCGCTCACTCAGTCATCACTTCACCAGTGTCTGGGCTTATTATTATAATTATTAATTATAGCAATATAGGTATACTGTTAACGGTACTTTCGAATCGTAATTTCGGTTAGCTCGGGATTTGGTACCTGCGTCCCAAACCTACCTACGTACCTATTTTTCCACCCGATAAATATACTTTTAATTTTTTTTAATACGTCGGTGGCAAACAAGCGTGCGGCCCGCCTGATTGTAAGCAGTCACCGTAGCCTATGGATGCCTGCAACTCCAGAGGTGTTACTGTTATAGTTATACGTGCACGTTGCCGACCCTAAAACTACGCACCCTCGTTGAACTCTAAATAAATGATATAAATATATTTAACATAAATTTTGTATGTAAACATATGTTTAATACGCTTTTTCAGGCACATCATGCGCCCAACATAAGTACTTCTCTTGGGATTCACAATCAACCTACCTTTCATTTCGCTACTTCTGCCCCAGGGTGGCCCCAGGTAAATAACAATCCTTGCACTCACATACTAACTGTGCGTCACGTAATTACGTACATGTGTGTGTGTGTGTGTGTTTTTTTTATTTTATTTAATCGACAGATGTCCAACACCTAGCACTACCTAGCTCGCGCTATACGCTCAAATTTGATATAATAATACATAATGTATTAATACGAAATGATACAAATAGGTAAAGCATGGCTTGGCCCAACTTATTTTTAGGACTTTACTAAGACTCCTCTGTCCGTCTGTTCGTCTGTCTGTCACCAGGCTATATCTCATGAACCGTGAGTGCTTAGACATTAGAAATTTTCACAAATGATATATTTCTGTTGCCGCTTTATCATCAAATACTAAAAACAGAATAAAATAAATATTTAAGTGGGGCTCCTATTCAACAAACGCGATTTTTTTGCCGTTTTTTTGCGTAATGGTACGGAACCCTTCGTGCGCGAGCCCGACTTGCACTTGGCCAGTTTTTTTATGTATGTTCGCCGATAACTCCGACACCCGTGATCCGATTTGACTGATTTGAGTAATTATTTTTTAGTTTGAAAGGAGGTCCTCAATTTTTAGGATTACGTACCCAAAGGGTAAAAACGGGACCCTATTACTAAGACTCTGTCTGCTGTCTATCTGTCTGTCTGTCTGTCTATCTGTCTGTCTGTCTGTCCGTCTGTCACCAGGCTGTATCTCACGAACCGTGATAGCTAGACAGTTGAAATTTTCACAGATGATGTATTTCTGTTGCCGCTATAATAACAAATACTCCGCCGTGATTCGCGCATGAGTGTGGAGGGCCCACTCGAAACAGAATAAAATAAATATTTAAGTGGGGCTCCCATACAACAAACGTGATTTTTTTGCGTAATGGTACGGAACTCTTCGTGCGCGAGCCCGACTCGCACTTGGCCGATTTTTAAAGGTACATTACATGTATAGTGAGTTGGGTGTTTTCTTAAGCAACTCGAACATTTTCTCTCGAAAACCATCAATTTGATGAAGTGAATCTGATGATGATGATTTTTTGATAATAATGTTATTTTATAATATGCAGTATGTTCAGCGATTACTCCGACACCTTCCTGTGCACTATGGTTCGATTTGAACAATTTTTTTTTTAATTTGAAAGACGTTACCTCCATAGTGGTCGCATAATATATTTTTCCCCTCACTAGCTCGGAAAGCCGCCTTTTATCCTTTAAAACAAGCGGGGAAAAACGCATTTTATCCACTAGTGGGGAAAGTAATTTGACCTTGGATGGAGCGTGTTTAAGTAGCTTTTGACAGATAACAAAACGTAAAACGATCATAATAATGGTTCGTTCGATATTAATTATCATTAAATAAATGGTTTGAGAATTTAATATACAATACCAAATTTTGCTTTATTTCATGATTTTAAGTCATAAACCTTAAATTCCATAAGAAACATTTGTTTTTTTTTAAATGATGTTGAATGTTGTGATGTTTACTTTAGTTTAGTTTAGAATAGTAAAATTTAATATAGATTAGAATGTATTGATTAGATTAGTTTCGTTCGCCATCTCTCTATCTGAAGGTTGGCTGGAAGAGATCGCTGTTTAGCGATAAGTCCGCCTGTTGTTACCTACCAATTTATATCTTTTCTCAATGTCTGTATCTTTTTTTTTCATGTAGTGTGCACAATAAAGCATTTTATTATTATTATTGTTCGTCCTTTACATAATCTCGGGACCATGGGGTCCCGGACATTTGGAAGGCGTGCGTGGGGCCGAAGCCAACACGCAGAGGCCCCTTGTAAAAAGACAATTTACTCTAAAAGGAGATGTGACACCAACCGACGATTATCCCTGTATGCACTATAGTAGTGCACCCAAGGACAAGCCCCGGTTAGTGCAGGACTATTGCAGTGATAAGAAACAAAAGAAACTAGGCTATTGTGTTGAGATGTTAATGTACTGGTTACCAGGTCTATGGAAATACTATGGCACCTGTCCCAATCTATGTTTAAAAACACGAAAAAAAAAAAAATGGACAGGTGGTGACTCGCCAACTCACAATATGGGTCCCCGAAAACGGCCGCTCGCACGGAGCGACAAGGGGACAACATTGCGTGAGTGGCTCAGGGTGTGGAGAGGTGTGCACCGCTTTCTACCCAGTGGCTTTGAACAGCCACTGTGCCCACTCGCGTCTTATGCATATTTCACTTCCACCCTGCGAGCATGTAGCTCTGACACCCCACTCTGGACGGCCGGTAAAGGCAAGCCAGAGGTGAGAGTCCTGCGGCCCCTGCTCAGTGTTCACTCCAGCCGGCCAATGAAGGCAAGCCGGAGGGAGGGGCCTGACCGACTCTCGGGGGTATGGGACCCAAGGGACGTCACTTCCCATTCAGCTCGCCACAAGCTGCCCTGGGGGCTTATTATTATTATTATTATTAATATAATAATTATTCTTAATGTAATGGGTTGATACCTAAATAAATAACATTTTTTTTATGTAATTCTGAACGCACAAGTTGAGTCGATGCAATTTCAAAACGCATCGTCAGAAATGTCAACATTGTCAACAAAAATTTTCTCACCGACTCCGACACGTAAAATTACATATCTTCCAGTTTTCTGTTATAATATCGTATTATCGTAAAAAAAATGAGTGATTCGAGTGAGGAAGATGATCTAACGCCTGTGGATGTTGCACTTTCCTCGCTATAGTGAGGGGAAAAGTTTTGTGTTACACACGGGTGCAAATTTATTTTACTTCTCGTGTTGAAACACTCGCTACACTCAGAATTCTATTTTAGAACCACTCGCTTCGCTCGTGGTTCAACTATGGAATCCTTTCGCTTGCTCGTGTTTCAATTCGACACTCGCGGGTAAAATACAACTTTGCACCCTTGTATAACAAATAACTATTTTGGATCTGATGATAGTAATGTTGGAATACATATATGTTATCCATGAGGAATTGAGGGAACTCCTTGATTTTTAGGGTTCCGTACCAAAAGGGTAAAAACGGGACCCTATTACTAAGACTCCGCTGTCCGTCTGTCTGTCACCAGGCTGTATCTCATCAACCGTGATAGCTAGACAGTTGAAATTTTCACAGATGATAGATGATGTTCGCTATAACAACCAATACTAATAAGTACGGAACCCTCGGTGGGCGAGTCCGACTTGCACTTGTCCAGTTTTTTTAAGGCACGTATATGGTGATTTCGGTGTCTTATAAAGTAACTCAAGCATTTAATCCGGAAAACTACTAATGTTAGGGGGTGGACCTGGTGATGTAGACCACGGACTATATAGTGGAACTTTTCTATTATTGTGTATATTATGATTGAGTGTATTATGATTTACAATGTAGGTAGTACTGGAAATGACTAAAGAAACTAAGAGGTGAGGGGTAGGTGTGAGAAGTGAAGACTGAAGACGGTAGAGGGTGTTTTGAGGTTGGGGCTTGACGATTCATGATCCGAGAGGCTAGGCAGTTGAGAGGTGGCTTATAAACGTGAAAATATTTCTGTCTCTCTTTATCATTTTCACGGCTAAACAACTGAACCGATTCAACTGATTTAGGTGAAATTCTGCATGAAGCTAAAAAGTTTAAGCCCTGCAGGTAGTCCTTGATTTGTTTTATATTTTTAATTTATCTGGTAGAGGGACGGCAATATAATTTAGTCTCAATCCTACGCTTGCGTGCTATGGACAGTTAAAAATAATATACGCAGGCAATACATAAAAGCATTGGATTTATACTGACGTACTGTGTTAGTTACTAGGTACCTACAGAAAGCAGGTTCATTGCATGAGTATGATTTATAATTGTTATATATTTGCTGTGACTTATTTTTCAAGAGTGTTTTTAATAAAAAGACACTTTAAAATCGCTTACCTT
Organism: Cydia strobilella; assembly: GCF_947568885.1. Taxonomy (NCBI): domain Eukaryota; kingdom Metazoa; phylum Arthropoda; class Insecta; order Lepidoptera; family Tortricidae; genus Cydia; species Cydia strobilella. The sequence continues at coordinate 10,760,496 of NC_086052.1, forward strand.
CTTTCTAAATTTTCTAATGTAAAAAATACGAAGTAGGTACATATAGTTTAGAATTATGAATGACACCTCTAAGTCTACTGAAGAGTTTGACCCTTTATGTCATAAGTCGTAGCATTACGTTGGAGTTTTCTTTTTTATAAATATAAGCTTTATAATACTTTCAGGCACCAGGCACTGCCAGCGCCCAACATTTGCTCCTAGAATTGACTATCAGCACATCTTTCATTCTGCTGCTTCTATGCCAGGTATTTGATGGTTTCTATTATGTCAAGTGAAGTGATATATGATTGAAGAGCATGAGTAGTAGTCAACTACATACAGAGGAAGCTTTTATTTTGTAGTTTCGCCATGTCCGTCTACATGCCTGTCTGTTTGTCTGTCCGTCCGTAGCTTTGTTACATGATCGAAAGGCATCCGATTCGCACATCGCTCCGGTATTTTAGCGATAAAACGCTATGCGCGTATTATAGCGACATTCCGCTTGCACGTCGGAATCGGACGCAGTGTGCCATGTGCCTTAGTACTAGAAAGCTGCAATTTGATATGGATATATAAAAAACAATGATGCCGACAAATGGTAGAATAAAGACTAGAAATAGTTATTTGTACCGTACCGTACCGTAGTATGAAGTTCATGGCCTTCACTAAATTAAAAAGCTACATTGTTTCACTCCCTGGAGCTCGTGCGGCAGCGGTCGTGTTTTAATTTATCGCCACTCGTTTCGAATTTTCTCTTTTCCGCACTTGTATCGTAAATAACTATTTTAGCGTACCTCCCCCACACGTATTTTTTTCGCTTCAACCCTATGTTAACCTGTACAACATCCAACGTGTTATTGGACTTATTGGATAGGTCTTCTCTTGGACAGAATGGTAACTACGGAGCCCTACACTGAGCATGGCTCAACCTGCTCTTGACCGGTTTTTATTACAAGCTTTTATTTTTCTAGCAATATTTGTATGTACGTATATATTGTACGCATGTTCGGGTCAAATCTTACAAGCCTAGACCAACTTCTCATTATTAGGTTGAGCTAAAAGTTCACTTACTTATAATGTAAGTCGGGTGACAATACAGTACATATTATGGTTCCATCGAGCTTATCTGATGATGGACATAGGAAGTGGCCATAAGAACTCTGCGATAAAACAACACAACCTAATTGAGTCTCGGTGAGTTTCGTAAATCGCCAGTGTGATATAGGGCTCTTAGCGATAAAAAGCTGTATTTTCTTTTCTGTATTTTGATTCTGGATCAAAAAGGGAATCAATTACCATTAATTTTTTTTTTATTAAAATACATGTGAGAAACATGAATACTAAATATTTTTCTAAGGTCTCGATAGTTATGAAATAGTGGTGAAATTGTTAGGTCTCCTATTTTCGGAAGTACTTACCTAAACAATGATTATGTAGATTTATTTGTATTGTTTTCTTCTAGTTACGCCCGCTATACAACAGTCTGAGGTGCCTACCATCATCAACAACATATGTACTGCAGATTCTTCTGTATTTGCAGAACATAATTATAGTGTGATGAGTCGTTCGAAAAGAAAGACATTAGATGAAGGTAAATATTTATAACGTCACCAATTATTATAACAAGATATATAATAACATTTAGTTATATTTAGTTACATTTAGTTTTGACATTTAGTTATATTTTGTTTTACAAAAAGGTGTGGATTAGTATTCCTGGTGTGTGATTATAATGCCACCACCTCTGCATTGTGCGCTGCTGCGCCAAATTCATTTTCGGCATAACCTCTTTTTGACCGAAGCGTAGCGAAGGTCTACGGTTTGACTCGCACATTTTGCTTTTGTATGTCCGGATGTTCTCCTCTACAGGTCGCAATTCTCAACCGATTCTCGTGAAATTTTGTGACCAAATTCTATGACTAAATAGAATTTTTTTTGTCGATCCGGTTTTTGGAAATTTTTCAAAATGGCGGAGTCGTGATAGCTCCCGCCTAAACAAACAGTCGTATCGATATCATAACAGTATCTTCTTTTTGAGATATGCTTACAGATTAAATGTCGAATAATACAGAAAGTTTGTATGGCTGGTTTGGGGGGTATTTAGATATTTAGTTTTTACTCGAGAAAGAGTAGCTGAATTTCGTCAACTTAGGTAAGCACTATCATGGCGTGTTTTGCAAACATTCGCTTTTTTCGTTTGCACCGGGTGGTCCCTGGTTCGATCCCCAGTAAATTGTATGCTGCTATATAGTTTTTTGTATTTTGTTTTTTACACTTAAATTTCATATCGTTTTTTTTTCATTTGTTTTTTATTTTTCTATTTTGAAACTGATCAAGCGCGGGCTAAGCGTATTCGTTTAATTTTTACAAGCTTGTATTTAACTATTTTAACTAGCCGTAAATAATATGTTTTATTTTTGTTATTTTAATTTTCTACAGTATTCTGAACGGCAGAGCCATACATTAAGTTAGCTTTAAGGGGTTCTCCTTATACCGAATTTCATACAATTTTATTTACTGTTTTTCTTTTAAAATACGTAGATTTCTTGCACCATAAACTTTGAGGTTTACGTTGTATAGATTCGTTTGTCTTAGCGGGTTTATGGAGCCAATTATTCAATAATATTATTCAAAAATTCAATAAAAAATTGAGAAAATTTGACTCAACGCCTGTCTGTGTGAGTGACCTTTACACTATCCATGTCAAACAAGATGGTGAAGTTATTTAATAATAACTAACAAAGATGTCACTTTAACACAGGTGACCTAACTAAGTAGTACCTAATTTGCTCGATAGGTGGTGACATCGTGAGGTCGAAATGGGCCGATTTTTAGGGTTCCGTATCCAAAGGGTAAAAACGGGACCCTATTAATAAGACTCCTCTGTCCGTCTGTCTATCACCAGGCTGTATCTAATGAACCGTGATAGCTAGACAGTTGAAATTTTCACAAATGATGTATTTCTGTTGCCGCTATAACAACAAATGCTAAAACGTACGGAACCCTCGGTGGGCGAGTCCGACCCGCACTTCGACCGACACGACCTTCAACATATCTCCATCTATATATATATCTAAGCATTTCAATACTTTTAGAAATTCAAAAATCAGACAGGTATACAGGTTGGTTTGGGTCAGTGAGGGCAGCAACCAGATCCCGTGCTGCTACGCGAAAATGGTCTTAGAAAACCTTCCCTCAATTTCAAGTTAACAAATTAATGAAGATTGGGGTTTACCGATTTTAGAAAAAACATAGGTACCTACAGGATGCGAGAAAAAGGTCATTTTTGACAAACTTTTCTTTGACGTGAAACGTACGAGTAAGGTGCACGTCTTTAAAAACCCGTAGAGGGGCTCGGAACGAAAACCGATTTTAACGAAAAAGTGTTGATGGCGGTATATTATATATGGTTTCGATATCAGTGTATCAACGAAAGTAGCTATTACCCGGAACTGCATGTGCTGCTGACATAGTTGGCGCTGATTCTGCGCTAGAAACGACGCATTCGGAGCTAAAATGACCCCTATTTGCAGTGTTAATAGTTACTCATCAGTCCATTAACCGATTTAGATACAATTGAGTTCATTTGATAGAACTTTATGAAATATTATAAAAATAAAATACGCGGTATTATAAAAAGCTGGAGAAGAGTTAAAATGTTGCAATTTTACAGGAATTTCACGACTGTGTTTGTTTGAGGCCACCGTGAGCGAATATTAAGGCATAAAAAGCTCAAATGCGCATACAGGGCGCCTGCTTTACGCTATGAGGTCCCTAAGCAGCGGCCCTATGCGGTCTTCGCAATAACTTCCACGCCACGTTTCACATCAACCACTGCGGCTGTATCCCTGATACAGCCTATCCCCATGGTTTTTTGATGCCAATCGATCCCATTCCTATCCGCGATCAAAAGCTTGTATGGGACCAAAAAAACTTCCGCCTAAATAATCCACAAGTCGAGGATTTTTTTTCCATACAGTTTGTATGAAAATGAAAACTTTTATTTTTCACATGTCATTTTTTATGCCAATCGATTCCATTCCTATCCAGTATCAATAGTTTCATAGGGTTCAACTAATGGTAATGTACCTACTAAAATTATTATTTTTTATATTTGAGAAACTTACATCAAAATCAAAGTGATTTGTTAAGATTTAGTTAGTGGAAACTATTTTCTCCCGAAATGGAAATTGTATGAAAAAAGTACCTATTGTCTGTATAGCTATTCTACCCTTTTAAACGTAACAGGACTGATTGGCGAGATAGAAAAATATGAATAAAATTTCATGTTTTCTCCATAGTAAATGTAAACTTTTGTTACCTACTCAAAAATGTGACTCACACGCCAACAGTACTAAGCTATCAATAGAAGCGTTTTTGTAGTTGTCGGTAGAAGAATTCGCGACACTCAATTGATAATAAGAATAACATACGGTTAACACGAAAAAGAACGAAAAAAAAAATTGGCACCGTCAGGGTTTGAACCATGTAATCTGTTTTTTTTTTCAAAACAGAGGTTACGAATGCCACGAGCACACGACAATTAATATCTGAAAATATCAGTGCCTTGTCAAAGTCTCAAACAAGAATTTAAATTTAATTTCTAATCTTTTTTAACAATAAACATTCCATCCGCTGCGCCCTCTAGGTTACTCTGTTACTTTACATTACGAATCTACTGACATTTGACACAGTACGTACGTGGACTGTTTAGATTAGCTACCCAAAATTTTTGTTCCCCAATAGCTTATGTTCCATTCGCGTTTTTCCCCATTCTGCTTTTTAACCAGCGTTAATTTTTTCAGTAGTTAATTTAATATGAAGGAAAGCAGTACAACAGAGGAGACAACCCACGATCGTGCGATGTGGCGCAGGATTACTAGGAGGGCTGACCCCAAATAAACTGGGATAATAGCCAGGACAAAGAAGAAGAAGAAGAAGAAGAGTTAATTTAATCACACGCGTATGTCCCAATCGCTTTTTTCCCCAAAGAGTAATGTTTTCACGATAGTCACACTAAGTCACATATATAGGTAGGTTAGGTTCGTTAGGTAGCTTCAGATGCCCGAAGGGCAAACCGCCCAGAAATAGGAGCCCCGCGTAGCGGGGCTCCGTCGCCTCAGGGGCCTCAGGGTATGAAGGCATGTTCTCGAAAATATTACTCTTTGGGGAAAAAAGCGACTGGGACATACGCGTGTGATTAAATTAACTACTAAAAAAATAAACGCCTGGTTGAAAAGCAGAATGGGGAAAAACGCGAATCGAACTAAAGCTATTGGGAAACAAAAATTTTGGGTAATTAATCTATACAGTCCGTGCGTGAATGCAAGATATTGCTATATTTTGCTGTCTTTCTTTACACATTTTTGATGAAGTGTGACAGTCTGCTGTTGAGTGCAAATATTACAAATATTATTATATTTTAGACGTCATATTTTTGTTGCATGCGTAAATATCAACACGTCTTAGAAAATGCTTAGAAAATGGTAGAAACGTTTTGGAAACGATGGTGATAATTCGCAAATTGTGCACAATCACGTCATCTTTTGGTGGTTAGTCGGCAGGACAGCCCTAGACACACATCCATCTTATCTTAAGCTATGCTCGCGAGGTCTACAGCTCACAGAGCAACTAGTACATAAAAACTCGAAGGTACTGCTACTAGGACTACTGGCCAACGAGACAGGACAATATTGAATAGCAATTGTAGCCCGCTAAAGTTGATATACTTATATTATCGCTCCGGCCGCATACCGCAAGAATATTGAACAACCGCTCAAGAAGATTAAGTTTTGGAATGATAGACGAGGATACAGTTTTACAATGGGGCGTTTATATAGCCTACTAGCGATTTTCGTCTGTAGCCTTACTTAGGGAATGCTTAACCCTGTATGCTAGTTGCGTGTGAGCGTGTGCTCCCGTTAGTGGCATTGTTTCTGCCCGTATGTGTTCCACATCAGTAGTTGACGTCGGACTTTGACTATCATTTCTGACTTTTGTCTTTTGCAATGGATCTCATCCCATCCTAAAAACAAACCTGATCGATTGATACCATAAATAAAAATTTGACATCTTAGCCTATTGTAGAAATAAAAATACAGTTGATGATAAAAAGTTGTATCAACAATAAATTGGTGACATAAAAAACTTAAATTTATAGTGACAGACTAAAACCAAAATTTATTAAAAATTATACGTATAATATTATAATTTTGTTTTCTTTCAGGTTCGAACAAACGTGAGGTGCAGCTTAAGGTAAAACAACTTCAAATGGAAGATAACCGTTTGCCCAAAAGGGGACTTTCATACAAGCACTGCCGCGTTCCAGACAGTATGACATTGTGCAGCACATCACAGCAGAGCTCAGCTTTTAGTGAAAATGCAATAACAATCAACGAAGCACCCTAAAGGACGACGCTATTCACTAAAAGAAAAAAATTATGCCATTCTCGCTTTACAAATAGAGTCCGAAGTGCTAATACAGGCTGTTGTGTGAATATTTTTCACTTCCACCTGGCAAAGCGATGAAAAGATTATTAGGCGAAATTAAACTTACCACAGTGGCATAAACACAATTATATTCGAAGGAATTAAACACAAAATAACCAATCAGATGGCAGTCGCTTTCGTAAAAACTAGTGCCTACGCCGATTCTTAGGATTACTTGTCAAGCGGATCCCAAGCTCCCATGAGTCGTGGCAAAATGCCGGGATAACGCACGGAAGATGATGAGGAAGGACCTTTCACATCTCCAAACTTCATGCATTAACCGTAAAGACTATGCGTCTCTGTAATATGGTACAATTTTGACTTATTGGACACGTATTAGTTGTGTATTCCGTAGCATTCGTTTATAAGACTGTTAGCTTAGTCTCCTGACGCAAAACAATTACTTACATATTTCATATTCGCTAGGCTAGGTGCACGACGGGTGCTGCTGTCCTTATTTTGTGGGCTTCTCTACGGGAGTGAAATTATCAAACTGATGCTGCTAGAATTCATGTGGGACATTCCATAATATTATGTGTGTTCTTTATCCACCGACTGCACTTTGCTAATAATTTCATTTTAACATGTGCCTAAGCCTTTCTCACTTCAAGGACCGCACGGAAGACCAGCGCTGGCTTTATATCTAGCATTACGCTGAGTTGGGTCCATTTCGTGATGCACACTTAACATATCAGAACCAAAACGTATTGTTACTAAAATTATAGGCAAAAAGTTGTATCTACTGATATACATACATACATACATATAATCACGCCTATTTCCCGGAGGGATAGGCAGAGACCACGGATTTCCACTTGCTACGATCCTGACATACCTCTTTCGCTTCCTTCAATTTCATAACATTCCTCATACACCTCACAATGTGTTTACATTTTGTTAGATAGATAATTCACTATTTATTACCGTTATGTTAAAATGTCATTTTGGTCGGATGTTCATATCCAAAGTTATATGGAATTCGTGTCTTTTATTTTCATCAAAATAAATATTGTTTTTTTGACATTAGGGACCTTTAATATCTCCAAATTGAATGTATTATTGACGAATCGAATTTAATTTCCTTGCTTCATTTTTATATTGTACAGACTGTATTGTAACGTTTAGTATAAATACAAGTTGGCAGATATTTATTTTGATAAAAAAAAACTAATATGTTTAATATAAATTTATGTCCATCTGTACATTTTTAATGTCTGCTTTGGCTTAGGTTATTTGATTTTCTTATAAATTGTTTCATACTAAAATGCATGGACTTTCAGCAAAAAAGAGAAAATCTGTTATAGACAAATGGTGTACTTGTAATAAATTATTTACCTACTGAAAGCTTGCTAAGCTTGAAAATGTACATAAAAATATCTTTATTTAATCGTTTTTATTTATTTATTAAATAATATCATTATCTCTAAGAGCCACGACGCTAATTGCCAGATCTCTTCTAATTGCCATGGTGTGATAGTAAGCTCCCAACGCTAATTGGTAGGCCTTCACCTGTTCTTATTAGCTTTATATTGTAAATTTTAACGAAAGCCTAGGCTCCATGGATTGTTGTGTATGTACATATAAAAAAGTCTTTATTTAATCGGTTTTTTCTTATTACATAATATCTTTCCCTCTAAGAGCCATGACGCTAATTCCCCGGTCTCTTCCAATTGCTATCGTGTGATACGTTTATTGTGGTATAAAGTATATGTTTTTTATAAACTGAAATAGATATCATACACTGAAGAAAAAGTGACCAAGTCCACCATACACACAGTAGCAATCAATTTATTGTACACAACACAGGTTTACAAAAATACTTTATCAGAAATCAGAAATATTTATTGTGTAAACTGTGTAGGATAAGAAGTTTAACTAGGAACAATTTTTGATAAACATAAACATATAGTAATGGAAGTACAAAGGCGAATTTATCCCTATAAGGGATCTCTTCCAAATAACCTTTGAGTAGATGAGTGGGAAACTAGGCAGGTTAAGTAAAGTTATGTTTACCCATGCATGAGGTAGATATTGCCTCCTGTATTTGTATATGTTGCGATATTTTCCTCATGTAAATGTTATATCGACATGTGTAGTAAACTTTTGGCTCCTGTATTTGTAAATGTGACGATGTTTTCTTCATGTAAATGTTATATCGACTTGTGTAATAAACTTTTGAATTTTAAATTATGAAATATCAACTATCTTTTCTTTCCAATTTATACTCACCTTATTATTTTATTTTATCCAGTATTTAACGAGCTACTTTATTATAATTTTCTTGTTAAAATCATGCTTTGTATAACATTGTATTGTACTTACTTTTCCTGTATGTCTTTACAATATGTGCTTGCCAATATATCTTACATCAAGCAAATATTATAATAAAGTTGTTGATTAATGGGTACTAGAAAAGCAAACTCGATATAACAAATTATAGATATATGACCCTGTTTACATATTGATTAGTGTTTAGTGTGAGTTTATACATTTGTAACAAATGTATGAAGTCGTACTAAACATTAATCAATATGTAAACAGGCCCTGTAGGTATGAATATTGACGTTAATGCTTGTTGTTCAGATTTACAGATGGCGCTTCAAAATGGATACAAAAAAGTTCCACGAGAGGGCTCTCTTTCTCCTATATATTATACTACTCTTTGACTGCGACTATCCAAATCTGACAAGTGACAATATTTGCCATTCTCTCTCGCCATGCAAAAAGCTTTGAGGAAAAAGGGAGATAGAAGTAATATTCTCAATTGCACACCAAGCAAATAAATGCATGAAATGCAGATTGAATGTCGACCCTATTTTGTTCTAAATTGGAGTTTATTTTAGTTTCATATAAATAATTTTGACAGCATTTAACCCGTTTTGTCCTTTTCTTACATCGACAGATAAACAGCCTGCGTCATGGGAAATAAGGAATGTTACACACGTACCATTCTAAGACAATTTATTTAATATATATCTCAGAAAAAACTATTAGATATCTAAATAAAGATAATATAGACTTTAAAATAATATTAACGATTATCAAAGAAGTATATTTATTTATTTAATGCAAACATTTATGAAATTCCTCAAATAAATATCGATCCATAAACAATGAGTACTGTGTCTGACGTTTCAGTTTCATAGATATAGGCGTTGTAGAAGTAAGCTCGTCTTCGGTCGGTCGAAGTATTATATCGTTGATTGATGACGGCTACTAATGCATTGATTAATCGAGATTTGGAGCCGATTCACCCCGTTTACGCCTCCTAAACTAGTGATAGTGCGCGGTGTCGGGTCTTGTTTCTAAAGTGTAAAGAAAAGGCTTAAAACTGGTGTTCGACAAGTCACTTGGCAATATGCCTGCCGTAAGGGGAGATGGAATGCGAGGACTCGCAGTCTTCATATCGGATATAAGAAACTGTAAAAGTAAAGAAGCAGAAATAAAAAGAATCAATAAGGAACTGGCAAACATAAGAAGTAAGTTTAAAGGCGACAAAACTCTCGATGGATATCAAAAAAAGAAGTATGTCTGCAAACTGTTATTCATTTTCTTGTTGGGTCACGACATCGACTTCGGACACATGGAGGCGGTCAATCTATTGTCTTCCAACAAGTATTCTGAAAAGCAGATCGGATATCTGTTTATCTCCGTGCTGGTCAACACCAACAGTGATCTGATCAAGCTCATCATTCAGAGCATCAAGAACGACTTGCAGTCGCGCAACCCCATCCATGTCAACCTCGCCCTCCAGTGCATCGCCAACATCGGCAGTAAAGACATGGCGGAAGCTTTCTGCACAGAGATTCCTAAACTTCTTGTGTCCGGAGACACAATGGATGTTGTGAAACAGTCCGCTGCTCTCTGCCTACTCAGACTCTTCCGTAAGTCTCCTGAAATCATTCCTGGGGGTGAATGGACCTCTAGAATAATTCACTTGCTAAATGATCCCCACATGGGTGTTGTAACCGCAGCCACATCTCTTATAGATGCTTTGGTAAAGAAAAATCCAGAAGAATATAAAGGGTGTGTTACCCTGGCAGTGGCTAGGCTCAGCCGCATTGTGACTGCCAGTTACACTGACCTACAAGACTACACTTATTACTTTGTGCCTGCACCATGGCTCTCTGTTAAACTTTTAAGATTGTTACAAAACTACACACCACCTTCAGAGGAGCCTGGGGTTAGAGGTCGCCTTTCAGAATGCCTAGAAACTATCTTCAACAAGGCCCAGGAACCACCAAAGTCCAAAAAAGTCCAGCATTCAAATGCTAAGAATGCTGTTCTATTTGAAGCTATCAGTCTCATCATTCACAATGACAGTGAGCCTAACTTACTGGTGAGAGCATGCAACCAGCTGGGACAGTTTCTCAGCAACCGTGAAACTAATTTACGTTACCTGGCATTGGAGTCCATGTGCCATCTTGCAACTTCCGAGTTTTCACATGAGGCAGTAAAGAAACACCAAGAAGTTGTCATTCTTTCAATGAAGATGGAAAAAGATGTCTCAGTTAGGCAGCAGGCTGTTGATTTACTGTATGCTATGTGTGACAAAACAAATGCCGAAGAGATTGTGCAAGAAATGTTGGCATACTTGGAGACTGCCGACTACTCCATTAGGGAAGAGATGGTACTGAAAGTTGCCATATTAGCAGAAAAGTATGCAACTGATTTTACTTGGTATGTTGATGTAATTCTTAATCTTATAAGAATTGCTGGAGACTATGTATCTGAAGAGGTATGGTACAGAGTAATTCAGATTGTCATCAACAGAGAGGAAGTTCAAGGCTATGCAGCTAAGACCGTGTTTGAAGCCCTACAGGCACCCACATGCCATGAAAACATGGTTAAAGTGGGAGGTTATATTCTAGGTGAATTTGGTAATCTGATTGCTGGTGACACAAGGTCTTCACCTTTGGTCCAATTTGAATTGCTCCACTCTAAATATCATCTGTGTTCTGCTGCAACTAGAGCTCTATTACTTTCTACGTACATCAAACTTGTCAACCTGTTCCCAGAGATCAAAAATCGTGTCCAAGAAGTATTCAGAGCTGACTCCAACCTACGGTCTGCAGATGTTGAGCTACAGCAACGAGCATCTGAATATTTGCAGCTGAGTATAGTGGCCAGTTCAGATGTATTGGCTACAGTATTGGAAGAAATGCCTGCATTCCCTGAAAGGGAATCCTCTATCTTAGCAGTACTCAAAAAGAAAAAGCCAGGCCGTATTCCTGATACTTCTGATATGAGAGAATCTAAGAGCCCTCAACCTACATCAGCAGCTGCACCAGCTGTCAACTCCTCAAACAACACTAATGCATCAAGTGCGGATCTCTTGGGATTGTCCACACCACCCGGTTCAGCTGCCCCCACTGCAGGCAATGGATTGCTTGATGTCCTTGGAGATCTCTACACCACTCCTAAAATTAGTCCAAGCAATGCTGCACAAAATAATATCAAAAAGTTCTTATTTAAAAATAATGGTGTTCTTTTTGAGAATGAATTGATTCAAATTGGAGTCAAGAGTGAATTTAGACAGAATCTAGGCAGAATTGGCCTGTTTTATGGTAACAAGACACAATTTCCAATTCAGAGTGTCAACCCTGAACTGCACTGGACTGATATGCATAAATTAAATGTTCAGATGAAGCCTATGGAACCAGTTTTGGAGGCAGGAGCTCAGATCCAACAAATGTTAACTGCAGAGTGCATCGAAGACTATCTGGACACTCCAAGCATGTCTGTTTCCTTTATTTACAACAATGTGCCACAAAAAATTACAATGAAGCTTCCTTTGACATTGAACAAATTCTTTGAACCTACTGAGATGAATGGTGAATCTTTCTTCGCAAGGTGGAAGAATTTGGGAGCAGAACAGCAAAGGGCACAAAAAATCTTTAAAGCTCAAGGGGCCATAGATATTGCAGCTACTCGCACCAAACTGGCTGGCTTTGGGATGCAACTGCTGGATGGTATTGACCCCAACCCTGATAATTTTGTATGTGCTGGCATTGTGCATACCAGAGTCCAACAAGTAGGATGTCTTATGAGATTGGAACCTAATAAACAAGCTCAAATGTTCAGACTTACAGTAAGATCTAGTAAGGAGACAGTCTCACAAGAAATTTGCGACTTACTTGCAGACCAGTTTTAATGATAAATAATATAAATTAACGAATATGAACAACATTGTTATTAGCAATGTTAATTGCTGTTAGGTTCACAGTTGCAGAAAATTCACAAGTGCTGTATGTTATATGAAGCATGTTAAAAAGTCACTTGTGAACATTGCACTGATTCAGTAGGAATTTGTAATATCTCACATACAATTTTGAGATGACTTTTACTTACTAACCGACAAGATAGGCTTTGTGGTTTGAAAGAGCAAAAAAAATTGTTTGAGTTAACTCATACACTATAGGAATCATATTTTCGAGTAGTCCATTACTATAGTTCTATATATTATATGTAACTTCAACGTTCTTTCTTGTAGATCAGATTCCATTGATAGATAAATAATATAGTATAGTAGCATTTGATGGGCTATTGTATTATTTAATTTATGAAATTAAGTAAAACTTACTGACAAGTAAGTTTAGACTTAAATTGAATATATTTTTATTTAGACCATAATAGATTTTTGGATTTTTTATGTTTCTCTGTATAATTCATTTGTGGTACAGTGCATAATTAATAATTATAATCATTTATTTGTAAATAGATTTTTTTATAAGGTGTGCCCAAATTTCGGCTAAGTGTTGGATGTACATTTGTTTTTCATATTAATTGAAAATAATGTATTGTATTACTATTTAATCTAAATTCAGGTGTAATGAACTATGATAAAATGTATAACATGATCATACCAAAGTTAAATGTTTTGGCTGTTATGTGGCATGATAATTCATATGTAACCATCCTGTTGGTTTATCTAAAGTATTTGCCACATGAATATAAATTCTGGGTGTGATCTGTTAGCCTATTAACATTAACACAAACAGACACAATTAAGTAGTATTTATGTTTTATACATATTTGTGTATTTATAATTTCGGAAAAACTATCCATTTGGGTGGTACTTATTTTGTAGAATTATAAAGGAAAAATGAACTATTTTTCGTAAGGGAGCGTGTAATTGTATTACCTATTTGACATTACGGTTTTCAAATAATTTTTATTAGGGTTTTACGTGGCCTAACTGGAATTTATTTTATTCCTTAGCGGTTTTTATTCGTTATACTTGAAAAAATTTAACATCATCACAAAAGTTTTTTTAACGTCATATATAATACATAGGTACCTAAGTACCATGATGTCCATGATACGCCTTTTAGGTAAAAAAGAACAAATACTTTTTCTACGAGTAATATACTGTAGGGTTTTATTTTCTAATCAAAAAATGTATATAAACAGTCTGCTATGTTTTTAATATCAAGTAAGACAATAAGGGGATGCCCGACGAAAAACAACAAAATTAAGGACCACCCATTTGTACAAGTAGCACATGGACTTTGTTGATGAATAATTTAGGTTTTTTATTTACTTATAATGTTCCTGTTAATTGTTAAAGTAACGTATCCTTACCAGAGATTTATTTTGGAATCATTACGATTCAGACGTCTTTTAATATTGATAGAATATATTTGGTTAAGTATCGAAACATTTTTGTTATCATGTGTTATTCATACATTCCTCATATCATATCTATTTGGTTAATATAATAAACCAAAAACTATTAGTGACTAAAAATATATATGTATGCAATTTATTCGGACCTATAGCTATGTGAACGGAAATATACATATTTGTATGTAAAGCTGGAACAAAATCCCATTGTCTGTCATTGTATGCGTACTGATAAGAAAAGGAAGAGAACTGAGCTCACCCAGTTATCGTTTTACACGTGAATGTACTCATATTACGAGATTAATAATGTACACTCAGCGTCAAATACTCTGTAGCAGTCAAAGTGGCCAAATAGTTAGGTAAACCATACTAAATATATGGTGTACCGAACTATTTGACTTCTCTGGTTGCTACAAAGTATTTGACGCTGAGTGTACAATAAAATGTGGTATGTGTTATGGTTTGTGTTTGTTCATAGGAATCTCACCACAAAGAATATCATAGTTGTACGTACCACATGATAGTGTAGGTTCGTAGATACAATTGGTATTAGGGTAAATGGCTTGAAGTTCATGTATAACCAGTTGTTCGCGAAAGAGTATTAAACATAAAATGTTTACCATTAAGTAGGGAGCATAGTAAAATTTACTTTGCATGGTAGGTGATTGAAGAGTAGTAAGAATATTCACAACAAATTGTTATGCATAACTTCATCTCGTTAAAACACGTGGTATGAAAATTATATGTATATTATGAAAGTAAGAATGTGTATACTTGCTTATTTGTTAAATACCTTCAGTGTATTGTGTGTGAGTTGAATATCAAAATGTACAATATCGCATGGTTAATAAATTGAGCGTGATACATAGATTATATAGAAGTTCGTTTCCGCGCTTGAAGCCACTTTGTAATTGTCTTACGTAAATATTTATCCAATATATAATATATTTAAATTGAATTGTTTTTCATTTAAACAATGTATGCAAAAAAAAGGGCAAATTACATATCTTTAATATTAAATCAATGAATGCACTTACTTAATGACATTAGAATTAAGTATCTTATTTTCCATAAATATGTCTACGTAAAAGCTTAAGTTAATCGAACCACTCTTCAACATTTGGGGAGTTCTCCAGCACATCATTTGATTCACTGTAACAAAGAATAATGATGAAACAGTAAATAATTAGACATGTACAGTCAAGGGCATAAATATATATAATATACATTCCCAAAGTTTCAAAAATATGTGTACGCTCTTACACCTTAGACAATAAAGTCGTGTTCACATATTTTTGAGCCATTTGTCTGGATCGATATTTTTGCCTTCGACTGTACCGGCCTTGCAACATCTTATACATCCTCCTATCTCTCGCTACGCTCAGAGTGCTGCTTAACACTTTTCTAAGCCGCACCAATGTTGGTTTTTCAAAAAAATTCAAATACGATATCCCAAATAGTTTAGCTTTAGTTCGGTGATTCATTTGAAGAAAAAATATTTTTTAGTTTAGTTCAATCTATATTGAACCTATAATGACATAGACATAGTATAGTATTTATAGACATGAAACCGAGCGACCAGGGGTAAGAGAAAGACATATTCATGTATTGACAGGTTAATGTATGGCAGCATAATCCTTTTTAGGGTTCCGTACCTCAAAAGGAAAAAACGGAACCCTTATAGGATCACTCGTGCGTCTGTCTGTCCGTCTGTCACAGCCTATTTTCTCCGAAACTACTGGACCAATTAAGTTGAAATTTGGTACACATATGTAAGTTTGTGACCCAAAGATGGACATGTAACGAAAACATTTTAATTTTAAACACGGGGGCCAGTTTCGGGGGGTAAATGAGAAAATGAAAAAATAAAGTTCGTCAAACTATATCGTGTTACATATCAAATGAAAGAGCTCATTGTGAGAATCTCAAATATTTTTTTAATAATTTTAAGAGAAATAGTTTAGAAGTTATTTAAGAAAATAGGCAAAAAATGACCATTCCCCCCTTTATCTCCGAAACTACTGGGTCAAAATTTTTAATAAAAAATACACAAAATAGATCTTTAGATCAGATCAGAGACCTATAGATCACCGGAAAACGTATTAGAAATGTGCAGTCAAGCGTGAGTCGGACTTAATTACTTAGTTTTTGATCCGACCCCTACGGGTTTTTTAAAGACATTTCACATAAAATACATTGTTTAAATTGTGTAATGTACGGAACCCTTGGAACGCGAGTCCGACTCGCACTTGGCCGGTTTTCTCTTTCACTCTTATAAATTTCGGTATTTCGCCATCGCCTCCTACCTATGCTGCTATAACCCGACCATGAAAAAAAAACCCGGTCGGTGATAAGGACAAAGCATGGCACTATTTTCTCTTTCCTCTTATAGGAATCGCAATAAGACTATCTTTCTCTATCAAAGAGTGTCAGGCCCTTGTTTAATGAGAATGTTAATTTTCACCTCAGCAGCTCGAACAAGCCTACTTTCGTCACTCGCTGGAGTGAGGAAAGTCGCACTCCAGGGAGTGAAACAATGTAGCTTTTTATTTTGGTGAAGGCCATGAACTTTATACTATGGTAGGGTCCGGTCCGGTCCGGTCTTGTATCGTATCTTATCTTATCGTATCGTACATATTATAATACTTTTTTTTTCTGTTTATTCTGTGTAATTCGAAATACATTTTAACCTTTAATATGTTCTCACTACTGAGGTGAAAAATTATGTGTGCAACACGAGAGCAAAGTTATTTTACATCTCGTGTTTTTGAGTCCCTCGCTACGCTCAAGATTCTACCTTAGAATCTTTCGCTCTCTCGGGACTCAAAATAAACACTCGCAAGAAAAACCAACTTTCCTCTCTTGTTGCACAAATAACTATTTAACAGCGCTCACCATCACCATACAGAGTTTGCGCACAGTCTGTATGTAGAATTGCAAGATAGCCACGCTTGCCCCCTTAGGTACGCCCTTTCGTTAGGATCACGGCGCGGCGCACACCCTCCGGATTCTTCAGTAGGAAATTTCTAACAGTGTTTACAGACAGCCGCACTGGACCGCTACCTTGGTGCGGTGCGGCGCACGTTCGATCGTGTGTAAGGTGGTCCGCCGTACGTCCGTTAAGGACGCAGCTATAAGTGAGAGCGAAAACGAGATATTTTGACCGCTACAAGGTCACGGTCTGGTACGCCCGTCTGTAACGGCTTTAAAACTGCACGGGCAAACTTAATACCAGACAACAGTTAATAAAGGAGATTTTGCTGACTTTCCTTCTATATGCCTTAATTACCTGTCTAAAACGGAGGAGAATTTTGCTTCTAATAATATCGATGGTGAGCAACCTTAGAGCGAGCAGTGCGTGCACGCATACGAGTATGTTTGCATGGACTACGCGCTCGAAGACCATCGCCGCTTCTAGTACCCACTCAGTTTGCATCCTCATCTTACCTGTCAAGTGACGGGTCGTTGCTAAACATCTCCGTAGGTACAGTTGGTGGCGCTCGCTCAGGCAGCAGCTCCACATAGGACTGCCGCGACTGCAGATGTCGCTCCACCTCCTCGGGTGTCATGTGCCCGTCTCCGGGCGACAGGCCGAAGCCGAGAGCGGGGGACGCCTTTGACAACATGGCCAAGTTGGTTTGGTGCTGAAAATGTTTTCTTATTTGTAATGTTTTTACTTGCTGTATTTAAATGGCTTACCCTCCTCTTAAGAGGAATTATCAATCAATCTATTAACCCTTTGAACACCTATTATATGTATATGTAACACGCCATCGTAAACTTTATTGGGACGCATAAAGGTCTATATTACACCGTAACCGTGCGCTTTCGTTAACTTTATAGGTACTACGAATCAAGGTTCTAACAAAGAACTTCTGGTTTGGAATTCGCACACACACTACCTTTTAACTTGACGAGTTACATACTTAGAATAGAATCGTATTTATATCACAAAAAACCGAATGAAATGAATGCCATGAACTACTTGTACTTGTAAGAACATCTTTGATCGTTCGTGAGTTATTGGTTCCTATTGCTCCATTATGCAAGAGTGATAGAGAGGCAAATAGATGAACCAAATGTATTCACTATTTTAATTATAACCCGGGGCTGATTAAAAAAACGATGAGAAGTGGATACCTAATTGCAAATACTCTGCAGGAAAGTAACGTATTTTATACTTACAACATGCGTAGTATTAGGAGGCTTTTTAGGAACCACTGCTCTTTTTCTTTTAACAGGGTTGGCATTCTTGTTTGGTGTGGCAGCAGCAGACACAGTTTGGTGGGCAGCACTCGCTTCAATTTTCTTTCTGGAAGATAAAATAAAATAAATAATAAATATTAGGGGACATCTCACACATATCGACCTAGCCCCAAACTGAGCAAAGCTTCTACTATGGGTGCTAGGCGACAATATACAAACTTATATAGATAAATACATACTTATATACATAGAAAACACCCATGACTCAGGAACAAATATTTGTGTTCATCACACAAATAAATGCCCTTACTGGGATTCAAACCCAGGACCATCGGCTTCACAGGCAGGGTCACTACCCACAAGGCCAGACCGGTCGTCAAAATAACCTAAGATATTTAGAGAATTGAGCAAATTTATTTATGTTTATACACAGGCTGTTGTCTTGAGTACGGATTAAACAAAGGCAGAGAGAGAAGAGGGCTTTAAGCGCTACCGATTTAACCCCTATGTATATAGTTTCAATAATTGTTTCTGAGAAATCATCAAAATTGGCTACATAACAGTTTTTAAATCAAATCTGGCTAATACATAGTATATTCTGCTCTCCTGGCCAATATTTTGTAAGGGTATATTTAACTTAGATTCATAATTTTACAGATAACTTGGTTACAGAATTAAGATTAATGTTAACTTCCGCTAAATCTTTTAACATACTTTAACAATAATAATAATAACAATAACAATACAAATAAAAAATATGAATATGAATATAAACGAAGTTAACTGATTTAGTGCTTTTAGTAATGGATTAATGATGAATAAAGTTAAAGCTTTGACTGTTTAATGCTTTGATATGTATAACTTATTGTTCAATCCGTTGTCAAACAACATTTATATACAAAGTGTAGTTTACACTTACCTTTTCAAAGCATCTGCACGGTTGAAGTCTGTGTCATCAGAGGATTCTGTTTCATCACTCTCCGAAGTGCTACTGTCAGGCTTTTCATACTGAAGAAGCCTGTCGAGGAGGAAGCTGCGATCGCGGGACACCTTAAGGAGTCTCTTCTGGCTGCATCTTAGAGCATCTTGGAAGCACTCATTTTCCTGTAGAGGGAGAATCTTTAATTATTATCAAAATGTTCTGACTTAAAAGACCTGGCTGGCAGGAAAATATTTACTATAAACCTAAGATTATTTACTATTAAACAGTTTAAAGGTTGTATTTTTTAATGGTGACGATAGGTATCACAAACAGACATGATACCTATGGTTCGTTTTTTTTAGCATTAGAAAGAAGGTAAGCGATCTTGACATGTCTTTTTATTAAAAATCACTTTTGAAAAATATGTCACAGCAAATATGTTACAATTATAGATCATATATGATCTTTTACATTTTTTTGCTTTCATAAGTAATATAAACTAATTTTTAAAAAGCGTTTTTCAATAAAAAGATGTCAAGATTGTTTACCTTTTTTTAAAATGCTAAAAAAATGAACTATAGCTGCTTGAATTAGCAAATTATAATATCCTATACCGTTAAATATAATCAGCTAAGTCAGTCAAGTCTCCTTCTTAGATATCTGCAATGCTAGCTTATCACTACAAAAAGTCCCTATAGAGCTCACATAAATAAGATATTTCAGTTTTTTCTTAAGTGTAAGGTAATGTGACTTGTAGTTAGTCTCCGGCTCAGGTTCGCTGCTGCTGTCACTGGAGTAGTGTTCGTGCGGCGGCGGCTGCGGCTCTGCAGGCACATTATTGCTCATGCTAGCGGCCTCGGTCGCCTGCATATTGGCTATGGAGCGGCAATACCACCCGTCCAACATTTTCTGCAAAATATTATTAGTTCAATGACATACCTCATATTACTTACTACACTACACTATTAAACAGAGCTGTAGCTTAGATTTCCACTGATAAACGGCTTATAGACGCCCGGATGTATTAATGAAGATAATATAGTAAAATAATTACAGGGGTTTTGGTGCCCTCGAAATTGTATACCTTTTTCTGTGGCTAGCTCTAAAACTATATAGACGGTTACAATATATTTAAACATGAGTAGAAGGGAACCTATTAAAGTTATGTTAACTATTTTATTCCCAGTATTTAAGACAAAATCGATAAAAAAATCAAGAAATATAGTAATATTCGTAGTAACGAAATAGTAACATTATAAGAATAATAATAATAATAATTTATTGCCACACACATATATAGTACAAAAACAATAAAAGCAAAACAAACAGACATGTTGAACAGTAGAACATAAACATAATTTCTTAAGACTATCTATATCTATATTATAAACAAACAATAGTGTGACAAAAGGGATGGACTCGGCATTTGCTGTGTTGCAGACTAGCTGCCACAGCGCTGGTTTTCAGTTCACCCCTATTATTGTACCTTAGTATAATTTTCTGACGCCAGCCTGTTAGTTTTTCAAAACTAGCTCAGCAAAATACCTATTATTTCACTAAGAAACGTGATTGCGATTTATCCAGTTGTATAGGTATAATCCATAGGTCAAAACTTAAACAAAAATAGTAACCTCAATGTTTGACAACGAATATGACAGTTTTGATGGATGGTATAGAAAGGATCGCAATCTCTTATGGCAGAATTGTTGTAAAAGTGACCGCGTTAAGCTTTAAATAATAGTTCCTAATCTCTCCGGTGGCGCTAGTTAGGCTCTGGGACATGAGTATAACATGAACCATATAAGGCAACAAATAACCCGACCAAATTACGTAGGTTGTTTTTGGTAGTATTTCGGTGTATGGTGGCGCCGCCTAATTACTGTTTTTTGATGGACACTTTTCATACATAAAGATTTGGCTCCTTTATACAGTCTCCATGCAGTAAATGAGACGACGTTCCAAAACGTATTCCTGAAAAGATGCGTGACGAGCCATAGTATATGTACAGGGCTATAACCAAAGAGTAGTATAATATATGCTATAACCGCGAAAATCGAAGTTCTCAAATTGCGGGCATTTTTCTCTGTCACTCTAATTACGCCTTCATTAGAGTAAAAAAGAAAGATCCCCGCAATTTGCGAATTTCGGTTTTCGCGGTAGCCCCTCTGTTATTAGCAGTACAGTCTGGCAAATAAGAGTAGAAATTAAAAAGTGGCAATACTGTAATGTCGTCCCGATTTTCTTAGATTAATTTGAAAGGGACGACACTACAGTGTTGCCACTTTTTATTTTCTACTCTTTTTTGCCAGACTGTAAATAAGAACCAAAAAACTATACTCATCCTTTTTTTTTGGGTGCTAGTACTAGTGTAAGACATAGATTATCTCTGTCTATGTTTGAAATGAGACAGTCCTTTGACAAACTATATAAGCACCAATTTATACTTTATACTCTGGCATACCCACTTTGTCAGTAGAAAAAGGAGGCAAAATTTAAAAAAAATGGGCCCGTAAAGTTGACATCCTGGCTGGATTTTCTGTATATTGTTACGTGTTACCCCAATGTACCCCCTTAAAGTTTAAGAAAAGTCGTTCTAATTATCCTAATTATCTATAGACCCCTTAAAAGTCAGGAAATATATCAGTGCATCTCGTTTGCCCATGTGCGATTATGTATGCATACATCTCTTTCATTAATGTTTGTATCCGCCACTATACAACTATCCGTGGTCATTGATTTAAAATATTAAATAATTGTCCGGAAGAGGTCGCTTCTAGCGCTGAAACAGAAAAGTTATTCCGTCATAAAATGGTATGTCCAAAATACTCAGTTCCATTGCTTCCTTGGATCGTGGTCAACTCTCTGAGTTTTATACTTTTGCGCAATGTATGACGTTTAATTTTGTGACGTTTATTTCAACGGTAAAACTGTTGATCTCGCAGTAAGATGGTATTATTCGCCTGAATTAAATGAGTGGGTTTCTGATAGGATTTACTTTTTGGTGAATACCAATTGGAATTTAGCTTCATTTCAGGGAGCACATTATACTGTCAGTCGATATTGAACCTTAATTGTACCGCATGTGCTGCTTCAGCTGAGTGTGGGCCGTGCTTGTCGCGGTCAATCGGTGTCGGATTTGTTCCTCGTGTTGTGATGGCTCTCGGAAGTGAAGTGAATGATGAGAATTCTACAAAAAATACTTCTCTAAAAGTGAAAAACGGTTCGGCTAGCAACAATGTGAAGGACAAGAGTGGTAGCGAGAATGTTATCAAAGGTAAGTTTTAACTTTATAAATGTTCATGCATTCAGTTATGTAACATTGAGCATGGTTATTACCAGATTCTATTATTTTAACTATGTTTCCTTAGCTTGAACAAAGTGCATCCAGTTAAAATTTTAGGTCATGTGACGACCAAATTTTGTAGTTCAGTATCATGTGATCAACTCGCTCTCTTGTGCACTTTGCACGCATTTCTCTGATATCTGAAAAACATGCAAGTATATTTTGTTCTAGTTTAAATGTTTTTAATTATGTAGTTAACTCAAAGACAATTTTGTTGCATATGCACATAGTATAGGAGTCCCATCACCCATGTAATACTTGTAAGAAGTTGTGTAATGATTACATATTCAAGGTAATGTCATTCATTGTCATATTATCATATTATTCGTTTTTACTACTCTACATTAATAAGCGCAATACGGGAGATAGTTGAGTAAAGATTACTTTACACATGGTAACTATTAACATGGGAAGGGCTTATCATAACTAGTTGAACTGCTTGTTATTCAAGTATACGGTGTGGCAGGCAGGTAATGTGCAATGTTAATACATACACAACAAAACATTATACTTGCCAATGCAGTACTACCATGACCTATTGTGCCCTTTATTTATAACTGAATAAAACCAATAGTATGATTCTATGTTGCTTGATAAAGATCAATTTACTGTTATCTTCTAAACTGCTCTTTTTAGGACTAGAGTAACAGAATCCATTAACAGAAAACATAATAAGATTTTACTAACATTATTTTAGTAATTAATATTATTTAGAAGTCTTTTAGGAAAAGAGATTTCTCCCAATTTTTACAGGTGGTTCAGAGATCAGTTATGAAATAAATTTAAACAAATACACTTAATGCTATGGAATACTCATATTATACAGAAGATTAATGAGAATAATCTATTAAAACTCCTTACAAATGTATAGACTATAGGTATTTCCTTAAAGAAAACTTTATGCAACTTCCTTAAAGTGTACACATTAATTAGCATATAAACATCCTGTACATAGATCTAGTTTTGATATCATATGTATACCTATAGATCCCTAAACCCTCAGAAGTTTGTAAAAGGCCTTGAATTCCATCTTTTTTTCAAACAAAGAAATCACATTTGTCTTGAAAGGTTTGATAGTGATGGTGGCTAGGGCTAGGGGTTTAATTTTCTTACATTAATATTTGCTATTATTGCTGTTTGGTATTGCTGATGCTGATGATGCATGTTAATTATAAGATGTAATGTTTTGAAAAGATGTGTCCCACCGAGTTTAGGGGGATTTAAATCTTCTCCAGGCAGAGGGGTAGGAGATGGCGCAGCTTTGTTTGACGTTCATAAGCGCGTTGTAATATGCCTACTTGAATAATAAACTATCTTTATCTCTATCTTTATCTAACTGGATAATTGCCGCTGCCATGGATCATCAAGAATTGTAGAAGCTAAGCTATTAGTGTTTTTTTTATTATTGCGAAAAGTGCAGTGCTTATTTATTACACAAACAATAATTACATTATATGACTAGACAAATTGATAAAAAAAAAACCTAAAATAAGAGTCTTTTTTTATTCCATCTATTAGATATAATATATTTTGTTTATTATATCTAGCAGATGGAATAAAAAATTACTCTTATTTTAGGTTTTTCTATCAATTTGTCTAGTCATATTTAATTATTGTTTGTGTAATAAATAACCACTGTAGCCTTTCTATTCTGTTGATACTGTTTATTCTTGATGCCACAGGGTTATCTCATGAGTCATGACACCTAATTATTGTATTTAGGGCAACTAATAGTGATATCCTTCTGGGCTCAGAACACACACACTGGCTAGTTATCCATGTGAATAACAAGAGATGAGAGTTGTATGCAGAATATTTGACTGAGCCAAGGATTATATTTTAATCTCCTTAGTATTATTATCCTTGTAACAGTAACCACTCTTCAACAATCAATATACAATACCAATGATGTACAGTCAACAACACAAATATGTATATGAGTATTATAAATACAGTTTCAATTTCATCACCCGAGAACAAACTAAGAGTACAAAAATGCAGGAATATTCATGTTCTGCCGTAATATTAATTCATCATGATCTTGATACATCACATTTTTATTTCATTGGTTTATCATGAGTTTTAGGCCTATCTATCTTCTCATTCTAACTGTTTTTGAGTGCTTGTGTATTATGAGTTTCTTCTTGTTTGCTTTGCCAATGCCATCCATCAGTTAATGTTGTTCTCCCTAATTGCATTACGAAAATATATCCCAAATTATGTTCTCTAATGTGTTATGCTCATTAGGTAATGATAACTAAAAGGCATTTGAAGCTCATATTTAGGGATCAGTAATAATATGAAAATGTTAAGAATATTTAGAACCTAAGATTTTTAAAGAAATTAAAATTAAAAAATTAAATTAAATTTTTAATTATAATTTTTTTAAGAAATTAGAAACTCCACTTTAGTATACAATTTTTTGTTTTTGGGTCCATGTAAGTTATCATTTTTGCTACTAACTGCATAGTCATCACTCATTACCATATTTTTTTGCTCTCCCACTAACACTACAAATATGTTTAGACTTTATGAATCTGTGATATAATATGAAGACAGAGTATAAGGAAAGTTTAAACTAAAAAGCTGAAGTTGTTGTCTGAAACCTCCAAAAGTTTGACTCTCTTTGCCCCTTGGAAAGGATAAAATGAGATACAAAGCAGTGTTACTATGCTTAGCATATATTTACTTTAAAAATAGACATTGTTCTTTTACAGTATTATATCCGGTTCTTTTTTCAATAGAATTTGTTATCTTATCTAAGGTTAAATACAGGGGATATGTAATATACATCATCTAACACTAGGAAAACAAGGCGTATACATATCTATTTTTGGAGATATTCGTTTGTAATGGCCAATTTTTGAGATATTTGTAGAAAAAAATATATCAATACGAGAAGAGATAAATATCTCTTCAACATGTCAATACATACAAAATGAAATCCTTAACAAGTTTGGGAACAAATCAAATTATTTTATTAAATGTTTTGATTTGTGTTTTTTTTAAGTAGTCACACTACTATATA
The DNA here is from genome assembly GCF_947568885.1 of Cydia strobilella. Classification (NCBI taxonomy): domain Eukaryota; kingdom Metazoa; phylum Arthropoda; class Insecta; order Lepidoptera; family Tortricidae; genus Cydia; species Cydia strobilella. Next base: position 10,786,089 of record NC_086052.1, read on the forward strand.
TAAATTAAAAACTGTAATAGATGTCATATATTAAAGAAAAAGTGACGAAATCCTTAAATTTTATATCACAACAATGTTATTTGAAAATCGCAACTTCCAGCCCCGCTCTCCCCTACCTACGTGCCTACTTTAGTGTACCTACACTAAACATCGCAGAGGCGGCCTTAACCTTTGCGAGGCACCGGACAGCAGATTTTTGCGAGGTTCTTGTCTTTTGTACTAAGTAAAAAAGAGGAAAGGCTATACATCCAAGGAAAACTACTTGTGGTCAGTCCAAAGACCAAGCCTCAGGAGAAACTAGCTGGGTCATGAACTAATGGCCATACCATACCTGTCAAAAAGCAAGCCCGAGTTAACATTTTTAATTACCTACGCTAATCCAACATTGCTTCCAAACTAACTTCTTAAGTTCTCAATTCGCTCTCCAGTTCAAGGAATTTAAAGGATTATTTCAAAAGAAAGGTAATTTGATAGTATATTTTTAACAGATCATACCTAGATCTGCATATGCTTGCTGAATTTATATTTTAAAGTCAACCCGACGATCTGGAAGTAGGTAAAACTTGACTTGCAAAATCTGGATAATGATAACGTCGTAATCGCAACATTATTAATTTACTGTTCGTTAGCCTTTGCTATAAAGTGTACAAATACTCAGTACTATTTAGGCGTGTCGGCAATTGTAGCTACGAAGTACTATCCAAGTTAACCAATAATACGACAACGAAAACTGAATATATATTACGGTCATGCTTGTATTTAATTAAGACACGTCATGTCCTTAAATAATTAGTTTTTTTTTTCGTTCAGACCACTGACTGCTCTAAGCGATGACGACAAAAAACAGATAGAAACAGTTAGATGCCCCCCCGGTCTTTCGACACGTGTTTATAATATGTTTGTCGAAGGTATCTTTTGATACAGTGGGCTCGGCATATCACCGGGAGACATGATTGATTACGTAATTAAATTACGTTTCTTGTTTTCGTTGCGATACGATGGCTGGAGGCTACAGAATCGTGATAAGAAATGTACAGAATATTAAGATACTAATCATATTTATGCATTAGCGTTATAATACTTTCCATTGTATAAATGTTTCTATCGTTACCTGAATTATCATGGATACAGATATAGATACTGTCGTCTGTAGAAATAGGTTTCACTTATAGCTGAGCTTTAAATGGGTTAAAAATGTTAAAATAAATGTATGCCTTCTGTTTGTTGATTCAGTTTGTGGTTTGGTTATCACTTATCAGTAAAAACTTCTTGTTTAAAATACCTTGTTTTCTAATATAGTTTTTGTCATCCCAGTCGTGTGCATCTTTTTCGTGCCCTTTATTAAGTAGAGATATGGAAGAGCTACGCCTCATTTTTAGGGTCTCTACTTTGATTTTTTTTTTATTCGGTTTATTCTCCCAAAAGTGCCACTCGACCTGAGCGTAGGTCACATTAAAAGTAATAGTAGCGTCGAGCACTCAGCGACAATCACAATTCACATCGTATTGATTGTGTTATGGTTATGGTGTAACCATTGTCGAACCCCTGTATCTCGCTTTCATTTTACTAGACTGATTATTGCGTGCACTCTTCCGATGTAAACATGTACCTTGTTGTTTCATTATTTTGACTACTTCCTGTTATCCGTTTGAATATTAATAAGCGGGTTGGTTTCACCACCACACGCTACATAATTTGCTTAAGAGAATAAGTATGTAACAGTCGCTATTTAAAGATAAAATAACTATATTTATGGTACGATATTTATTTATTTTTTAGTAATTATAAGGGTGGACTTGTAAATTGTAAAAGTTTCCTATAATATATTATTTCACAGACATATTCGTTCGGAGAACGAAATTACATACCTATTATTTTAAGACCTATGTAATGTGGTCGCAATTCTCAACCGATTTTCGTAAAATTTTGAAAGCAGGTTTAGTAATAAATTTTTTGTCAGTTTTTTAACTTACATTTATTCAGTTTTAAGCTATGCTCGCGACTCTCGCGAGGCGAGGTCTAGGTACAGCTCACAGAGCCACTAGTATATTAGTATCAATATCAATGCAACACCAGATAGTATTACTGCCAATTTATTTTATGATCAGAAAAACGCATAAGGGCCTCCCCTTCCTAGCGTCCGTGTAACTTGGAAGGCATAGACGTTCTTGTATTGATTGGGGAAGCCAAGGGGGCCCCGGCATAACTGCGAGTACTGCGACTCGGGCGGTTTCGTTTTACTACAAGAGAAATTTGATTTGGTTTAACTATTACTTTGATTTAAACTATCCCGCTAGTTATTAGGTATATAACACTAATTATTGATTTGGTTTGTTTTGAAAACTTTGTACTACTGTAAATCAGTTTGGGATGCCAAACAGACAGTAAATCTGTTTGGAAACGATTTTGAATATGCTTTGAAATTAAGATAGAGGTTAATATTTTAATACAGGTTATACCGGCATCCTTATCACTAAGCATATTCTGTCATTTTTATCACATTTGGTTTGCAGGTTTAATTTAACCATCACAATTTAAACATCAGATAAGGTTGATATGATTTCTGCCTACATGATAAGGATATAGATTGGTGTAAAGTATACAACGGTAATGTACTTAAACCTCTATCTACATTTAGTGAGGTAATGTAGGTAATTCACTCTTTTCTACCTAGTGTTGTTCCCGGTTCCCGGCTTTTCACCGTTTTCCGTCCTTTCGGTAACTGCGTAACCTAATCCGAAAAATCGGATATAAGGCACTAAGTTATAAGAAAGCGACTGTCAATTTGAACTTCAAATTCCAACCCAAAGGGAAAACAATGGAGATTAGTTTGGGGCGGTAATAAAACGATAATGCTTTTGGACTAAAGATTTGAATGGCATTTTAAACTGTCAATTTTTGTTAATGAATGAATGATTTAATTTAATCAAATTGTTGTTGTTCTTTATACCGAAAGCCACAGAGATAAATAAATGAACCAGAAACTTTTATTACTTGCGTTATTAACTAGGGGACGTGTGAACAAATATCTCTTACAGTATACTCGTAAGTAGGCGTCTATTGAAATTTGTCTTTAGAGTTACTCACAGCTCGTTCAATTAGTATATGAATACTGAACTGTTATATTTGTAAGAATACGTGTTAAGTTACGAAATTCAGCGGTGGTCGTGACGGACCACTTTGAGTTAAGGTGTCACCGGTGTCTGAATTCCGAGGATCTCTAACGCATGTATAATGTATGTAAGACCAATACAAACTGTTGCGAACGCAACTTTTTATTTATATAAAATATTCCTAGCAGTAGCTAAGCTAAACGCAGCCGTCGGGCTCGGTTAGTATGCGAAGGCTTTTTTAAAACACCAATAGAAGCGCTCCACATAATTTGTATCGCGGCCAATTAGAGGCACCTAAATTTAAACCACCTTTTTTCTGTTCAATTGTAACATGTGTGTGTGTGTGTGTTGTGTGTTGTAATTGTTGTTGTTGTTGTTCTGTTGTTTGTAATTTCGCTAAATCACTCTCTCCTCCATACCATAACCACCACTTCTACACTTTTTAACCGTTTTGTCAACTGTACCTTGTAACCAGTACCTACTGAAAATTATATTAGTTTACTTCAAATCGAAGTCTTTTTATTAGAGTCGTCGAGACCTGCACGGCGGCTACACAAACCCAAAAGCAATAAGAATAATGAGTTACTTTGAATCGGAACACCCTTGAATGCCATTAATTGGCTCTTGATTAGGTGTCTGTCGAACAGTGATCGGACGTTGGCACCGGTCCGCTTGTTACCCGCCCAATTGTATCAACCACCTTCACAAAGCTTTTGTCGCGACTGCGAGCAAAACCCTTGTATATTTTGATCTCAGAATCGTTGACATACGCGTGTTTGAAACCTACATTTATACTGGTGTGCCGGAGATTTTCCGTCAGCAAAACGTTGTGAATAGCACTCCTGTAACTATGAACCCATTGATACATGCATGCGTACATATATAATAGTCCAAGGCGAGTTATTAGTCGCTCCATTTCTGTTCTTCTGAAGCACTTAGTTCGCACACGGTTCATAAATTATCTTGCTTACTATTCGTCAACTCTGACAGTTATAACTTGAAATGAATGGCAGAGTTGGTCTTACACATTTTAGCCTCAATACTTAGTAAGAGACATTTTCTTGACCAATAGTTACTGCGAAAACACTTTCTAAGGATTTTCAGAGCGAGTAAAGATGCAATTTGGTTTGGTCTGGTAAACTTTTAAAGCGGAGTGGTTCCGGGCTGTTCAGTCGGGTTCAGCTTGTTGATTTTAATTTAGAATAGCAGGAAATACAGCGTGGTTACGAAAATGGAGCGCTGGGTCATTGTATTTTACGGACTCGTCTATCACGGCGACAAAATGATCTCGAAATTTGTTACCAACTCTATAGTCTTAATTTAATCACTAATCACAAGACTTCTGAAGTTGGTTCTAGCAATCAAGCTGTAAGTTGAATGCTGATTACGGGTGCATAAATGCTATTGTGTACTGATATAAATGTAAATATCTGGGAGACCGAGCTTTGCTCGGAAAACATAAAAACTCAAAAATACGCATTTTCCCAGAGATAAGACCTAGCTAGATCAATTTTTCGTCCCCGAAAACCCCCAATTTTCGTCTAAATCGTTATAGCCGTTTCCGAGGTCCCCGAAATATATATAAACATATATATATATATATATACAAGACTTTCTCTTTTAAAGGTATACAAGTTATGTAGGTACTTGATATAACAGACTTGTGTTAAGTTAACTTTTGATGATTTTTGTCTGGTCGAGTGCTTCAAGTCTCGATTGCAAATATAACCTTGGTTTGATTCTAATGTTGGCTCGCCTCCGTGATAGCAAAAAATGCAGTGTTGATTCTCTCCGCCTTGGTACCTTTAAGGTATTTTACTTTCAGTGGTGAATATTTGGACCTGACTTACAAAATATGCTATATTTGTGGATGTTACCTGAATATTGTGCTTTTCAATACCTACACTTACAGCATATGTACATCGTACCTACATAGTGTACGTATACATGTGGGTCAAATTGATAAGTTTTTTTAATTCGGTTAGTTAAATCATGTTTCTATACATGCAAGTCATCTCGTAAGGATCAGGCATCAATGACATCATCTTACGATAAATAAAGTATAGGTAGTAATTTGTCATGTAATTATTTAATATGCTGTTTAACGCTATAGGAGCACAATATATATATTGTAAGTAAGTGCAAATTTCATCGGAGACAAGTCTGAAATCGACTTATGTTATCGCATTCTTCGACCCTACACAAAAACACTCCATGACCAAATCTACATCGATCATACATATCTATCAAACAAATACCAATTCTTAGCGTGCAAATATATTAATTTCGACTCAAGTTCAAATTAATAACGCGTTTGCCTAACTCCCTGCATTCGTATATTTACAATACAGTGGTAAAGGCCTGCAACATATCTAAAAAGTCTCGTCTTGAAGCAAAATTCGTAATTAAGAACTGGTTGAAAAGTCTTAACTACAGTCAGACTGAAATGCTGCTGAAGGTCGTCACCTAACCACTTACATATGCTAACAATCTATGTAGCCTTACATGCACAACCCAACACACACAAACACACAGACAACTTTTTCTTTCATTTTTCTTTCTTTAAATTAGTTAATTTCTTTAATTATTACTTCTATTAATGTCACCTAGTTTTTTACTTAACCTTTGGTTGTATATTGCGAATACGGCTACCACGTGACAGGCAGTGTGGGGCCACAGGATAATATCTAATGTTATTAAGGTTTTTTCTTTTAAATAAACATTCTTTTAAAAAAAAACTTATAAACCCAGGCCTCATATCCAGTTACATTCCGCTGCAAAAGCGGCGTGCTTTCTTCACCACACCATTCTAAAAAGGATGCGTCGATTTTCTCCATGCTTGCAAAGTTCTTCCGGATTGATTCTATCGACGATATTTTGTAAAATAATGAGGTCATTAGGCTGATAATTGTTATTATATACTCTTAATGAGTTCCCCCAAAGTACAATTCTAGAAATAATAGTCATCCCCACCATTCCGCGAACTATTGGATCTCTCCTCGTATACTTCCTCGTAGCATACTATTATAGCAGTACACAATGTGACTAATTTGAAAACAAGTTTTAAAATCGCTGACAACATACTATAAAAATGTACGTAATTTCACAGATCTAAGTCCTGACAACCATGTACATAGACATTGAAAAGACAGACTATTACAAAGAAAAACTCATCCCCTATCACTCCTATTGAAAATTCCATATGATCGTTCCATTTTTTGTTGCGCTCAGTCTGTGACTTTCAATTGGATAAACTAGTAAAGTGCCCACTATTTATTTTATGATAAATATAAAATATCTACATAGGTATATGAAAACATAACTTAATACCCCAGTTCTTGAAACGGTCTCAATATAATATAATATTAGAGGTGGCAAAAAGGTTGTTATTGTCAACTATTAGAAATTAGAACTACATAAAAGATTACGTATGTACACACCTTTGCTAACATTTACATTGAGTCGTAGTCGTATGCCTTACATTATATTGATTGAGGCGATGCAGTTTGCTTGACCTATTATTGATCCTGCCCGTTGTAATCATTATGTGCCATACCTAACGACTACCACTATGTATTTTGTTACGATTCATTCTCGTCTGATAACTGCTTTAGTAGTATGTCATGTAGATATGTGTGAAAATATATAATTACATAAAAACTTACCTGCCTATGTAGTTTTGGTTTGTACTAAAATGTGGGAAATTAATTTTTGAACACAATACATTGTCCAACGGTCTGTTGAAGCAAGTCCCATACAGTTCCTCCTTTTTCGCTCTTGTTTATTGCTCGGTCTCTTTGAAAGCCTATGATTCTGAGACTGGGATGCACTGTAACCACATGTATCTACAGTGGAGTTCAATAGAAATTGCAAATAATGTAAACAAATATGACAGATTTTGTTAGCATTTGACATAAACCTAATTTTTTTACGAAAGTTGTTTTCTCTTAATATAAATAATTAGCAACTTGACAAGGCGGACGGCTCGTTACCCAACGGCGTTGCTGCCCGAGGCTCCACGAGTACAGCTACTTTGGGACGATGTGAGGGCCAGAGACGCTCTTGCACGGGGTACCCACAGGGGTGAATTTGGCCAGGTTGAAGTCGGTGTCAAGAGTCGTAGCGGGAGCCTGGTTGCAAGCTTTGCCTGCTCCTCATCTGGAAACACTCCTGGACCACGACGTCCACGACTCATTGCGGGTGAATTCTCTGCGGGCGGCTCTTCGCTTGGGCTGCGATGTTTGTGTGCCCCATAAATGCATCTGCGGCTCCATGGTGGAGGCGAATGACCATCACGCTTTGAGTTGTTGTTGTATTTCGGGAAGGTGTTCGCGTTACCACGCTCTCAATGACATCGTAAGGAGGGCTTTAATATCCACCAACACCCCATGTGTCCTGGTACCGATGGTAAAAAGCCGTACTGCTTGACTTTGGTGCCGTGGTAGAGGGGTAAGTGCGTGCTATGGGACGCCACGTGCGTTAGTACGCTGAGTACTTTCGCGGCTGAACTGTGCGGACAGCTGGTGCCGCTGCAGATTTTGCCGCGGTCAAAAAGCGGGATAAATATGCGAACCTGGCCGTTAATTATTATTTTGTACCCCTTCCTTGCGTTTGAGACTACTGGGTGCTGAGGTGTCGGAGGCTATTGCCTTTATTCGGGAAGTGGGACGTTGAATTAGAGAGAGGGGGTCTAATGCCCGCGCGGGTTCGTACCTTCTGCAAAGGTTGTCAATCGCAATTCGCATTTCAACGTGGTAACGCGGCTAGTGTGATGGGTAACCTTGCTTCAGGGACAACTCGGCAGAGATGGGCATTATTCGAATATTCTTTTAAAGGAATAATCATTCGAATCATCATCATCATCAATGGTCTCACCGGAAGATCAGCGCTGGCAGTCGCCAGCAACATGCTGAGGTGAGACCATTTCGTGGCACTTTTTCTTTTTATTTATGTTTCTCTGTTTTGTATAATTTTCTATTTGTGTGTGCTAACGAATAAATTATTTCTATTCTATTCTATTTCTATTCTATAATAATCAATAATTAATTCAATAGTTATTCGCGAATGATTTATTCGCGGATGATTTATTCGCGAATAATTTATCCGCGAATAAATAATTCGACCGCTTTTCAAATGACGAATGATTTAAGTATTCGTTATTTCATTCGAATAAGTCCACGAAAAATATTTAAGTTTTTTGGGTTATTTCATTTAAATAAACAGCACGATCAAATTCAAATAAGCAACACGTCTAATAAGTACTGTATACATTTGTTCTAACACTTCTAATACATTAAAGATTGTTATGTATATATATTATGTTATGGGTTACCATAGCTTAGAAGCTGACAAGCTGATATAATTTAGTTTGTAACCTCACAATATTCCAAGCATAGGTCCAGGTTCTGAATGGGTATTGGTATACGCAAAAATACTTGGATATATGTGTTGGATTCAAAACCGGGTTTACTCTTTGACGTAACGCTGATATACTAGGCTGTTTGGTGCTTAGGCTTTGTCGACTATCGACATAAGCGACTAGATACATACTACAGTTTCCGACCAAGTTTTATTGGGTTCAAGGGATCTTCAGGTTACGATTAGGAGTATTATACGAGCGCCTGTTTTCTGCTATAAGAACTTTACCTAATTTACAGAGTTGGATCACTTGTTTTGTTTGGTTTGATTAACTTTACATATACGTATACGCGTCTGATGCTTATCTTGAATTTGGTCTCTGATCTCTAACAAAATATTACACGTTGTTTAAACTCAGTTCTAGGGCAGCCCCCTGATTTGTGTTAGAGTCTGTGCAGAAAGAGAAGAGTCGTAGAATGTATTGGATCCGATACATTTCACGACTTCTCTTTCCGCACAGGTGCTTGTAGACGCATTTTTGCGAATAAATTAAAGCAAAATAATGACTTAATAGTCTGCGCAAACTTTTCCAAACACCTCTAAAATCGGACAAAGCTTAAATTATGTCAAAATTGTCAATGTCTATTGTCATTCGTAATGTTTTGTTAACATGTGTCAAATTTATTAAAATTTTCACGTTGAATTAAAAATGACTAACGTTCAAGTGCATTTCTAACTAAGCAATGATATAGAGATAGTGGTTCAAAAGGAAACGTAAGGTCATGGAAAGAAATCACACAATAATCGGTAAGCCAAGGTTAAATATGCGGCGATTGTCGCTGACGCTGGTTGTCCCTTGCATTATTCATTGATCGACGACGCTGCAGCCCGCTTATAGGCGTCCTAGCAACACGCTTCTTATTTTTCTGAATCAAAGTTTTTTTATGACGGCAAACCTGTAATCACATTCGCCTAGGTTTCTCCGTCCAATCCAGTCCGCGGTTAAATGGGAAACCTTAAAATATCGGTGGTGTGAAAATCGTGTCATGAAACGTGATTTATAAAACGCGGAAAAGTTTCTTCGTGAAATAAGGCTTCAACTCTAGAAACTGTAGAAAATGTTGGTATGATTGGAAGCTGCATCTGTGATACTTTGCGCCTATAGTATGCCAAATCACGGAGTCACGTCGTTTTATTTGTTTACATTATTTTAAATACCTGAAAGTTAATTATATTATGAGTGCAAGTGTGTTTATATTAACCTTTACCTAAACCTTAACCTTTAAACTTCTCTAAATACCTTGCTATTTGTTATCTAGATTAAACGGCTAATAATTTATAGAGCCGTGATATATTGTTACAAGAAGGAAGAGCGTTTATCAACAAATTTCCCAAGTTTTAATATATCTAGGGGCCGTTGACGGCGCCGCGACTTGTTATCTCGTTTGTAACGGGAACATAGATAACTTTAACATTTAGGTTGATATGAAAGTTTGTCTTCTCAGGCATCACTCAAGTACCTATGTGATCTTTTCCGCTCTTGGTAGGTAAATAAGGTGGGATAGTGTTCATTAAAAACGTTCCGTACCGTACTGAGGTCATGCTTTATTGAGAGTAATAAATTGTTATGATTGCTTAGTCATATGTCTCCCTTATCGCTTAGCGTCACGAGCCACGACCTATATGTATATTAGGTAGTAGGAGTAGAAGAATTGTTTCATTCTAGATAATACTTCGTCTGTTGATTAATACGAGAAACAATTAATCTAAGTGAAGTCTTTAATATTTCTTAAGGCTGGCGTCCACTAGACTCGCCGAGGCGAATCGAATCGAATCGCAATAATTCGCCTCCTATATTTTCTAATGCAACTGCGTCCATTGACGGGCGCGCCGCGGCTCTTCGTTCGATTCGATTCGCCTCGGCGAGTCTAGTGGACGCCAGCCTTCACAGTCTCTTTTTATTTAGCGATCGAGACTAATTGTTATGGCAGTAAATTACGATGGCTTAGGTTTGAGTAGCAATCCCTGAAAACCAGCGCAATGGCTAAGGATTTTATTATCAGCATATGCTGAATCCATTTTGGTATAAACAATTTCAAATTCAGATAGAGCAAAATCGACGTGACTGTTATCGAAACTTATTAAATTTTAATGATATTTTTATTTTTTATTTTTTTTTGATAATTTTTTCATATACTTTAATTTAAACTTATTGGTTAGTTTATCTATGTTGCGAATTGCGATGCAGATGGAAGAGCTCTAATGTCGTTTAGGTCTATTTTGATAGATACCTATTCAAAAGTATATCTCCTTATAGTGTTTAAAATCTGCTTCGACAGGTTTTTGGCTGCCCTTAGGATGACATTATTGTTTAATATGCAGTATGATAACTCAACATCATCACAAAAACATATTTGCAAAACAAGATTGTAAAAGCGCATAATGTTTACCGCTAGTATAGGTACTCTAGCAGCAATATTAATCGCTCATTGAAAAACATACTGTCGCTATACCAAATTAATTACCGTTCGAATAGTGACGTTTTTCCATTATTCAAAAGTTGAATTTTCAAGCACAAATCATTTTGTATAGTGACACTAATGTTTCTCAAGGAACGTTTGTCTAAGCTGCAAACGCGTCAGTGTTCGAGTATTTGTATATTCTGTAGTTAGTGCAATTATATCCGTACAACCACGGCAAATAAATGAGTATTAGTTCAGAACAGATGCACTACCCTGTCGCGTCGCGATGCAGACGCGTCGGCGATGGCGTCTATTGTTGGCGGCATCCCGTTGCCATCTATTATTGACTCGCCGCTGGAGATAGTTGGCGCTGCGCCAGCGGCGACCACGTGCGCCGTCACGGGATCAGGCATGCGCGCAACACGCCCGGTCTTTCTATACATTGACTATCTTCTCGGGAAACTAGTATAAATGTAACTATGAAATCCGTAACAATTACGCCAGGGGTCACCAATTAGTTTCTTCAGGGGTCCGGTTCTTAGAATATAATGACCATCCGCGGTCCGTTTCTCATCGAGTTTATTAAATAAGCAAAAAAATAAAAAAACCTCAGCGGTCCGGATGCGGACCGCGGTCCGCCATTTGGTGACCCCTGAACTACGCGTTATCACTTATCATACTTACACTGGTACTCTGCAAGCGATTGCTAGCCGGCTATCCTATGCTATTGAAATAACAATCAAGCTTTTCTACCTTATTCTTAAATAAAAAACTTCTCAATCGTGAGCTCACTAGCATATTTCGATCTCAAGATCGGAAGTCGCTGTGCGTTTTCGAAAATCACTCTTATACTGGTTAGCTAGCGATGCGCTCTGTTAACGCCGTGAATTGCCCTTGACGTTCCCCCACACCAGGAAGAATAGCCCCTAGCCTAAAAAACCGGCATCAGTGTTTAAACATATGCGGTTACGAATAGAAATAAACTCTTATAAATACCTCGCCCTAGATTTTGTATGTTATTTTACGAATATAATTGAAATATGACATGTATGGCACGTCCCTTGAACGAGTTTTATAGTTAAATCCTTTGATGTTTGAACGACTAAAGTTGTCGCCAGGTGTCGTTTACATGGCGAAGAATGACTAAATTACTACAGATTGTTATGGCGGTTGAAAAGCACCTACATGCTTTTAAGAAATATTGAATTTTACAATATGTTGCTAAATTAGAAGCGAAGCGTTATGTGTCCCTGCTTTAATATACTTAAAACAAAACTACGTATAGACTTAAAACTAAACCGTAGTCTATAAAAGACCTGCAACGACTAACTATGCTACGACGTGAGTTTACGGTAAGCCGAGTAAGCTCCGGTAGCGCTAGCATAAGTCTGTGAACTGTACAATAGTATTAAAATTATTTTAAACGGGTCACTCACTTTCGATCCAATTTTCGACTTAATAATACGTAAGTGAGCCGTTTAAAAATAATTTTAGTATAGTTTGTCAAAGGACTGTCTCATTTCAAACATAGACAGAGAGAATAATGCTATCTTTGTCTTACACTAGTACTAGAAAAGAAAAGGATGACAAGATTTGCTTGACCAACTATATGTTTGAGTCTCACCGGAGTTTTATAGTTAAAACTGTACAATAGTGCATGTACACATTAAGAATTGATTTTTATACGTAGTAGGTACGGAATTTAATATCAAGGTCAGGCTGTCTTGTCGAATTAGTGTCACAAATTTAGTGGTTTATTCTGAAGAACAGGCAACGCCCCCAGTGAACTGTCTATCTTCTGAACTTGTCTATTAATAATTATCTTGCACAATATCGCGAACAATTTTACATTATGTACAATATGTATGATGTTTTTGCTAAATTCGACCATGTTTTATGATATGCGATGCCATGTTCGAACATGGCATCGCATATCATAAAACTAATAATCGTATGAAGTGAGCATGTGTCTCACTTCATACGATTATTAGCTTTGCTTGCATTCCGAGGAAACTGTTAAACTAACATATATGTATCTTCCACAGCCGACAAGGTGGAGGTCACAAAGATGAAAAAGAACATATCGGTGAAGACGGCAGGCAGCAACGGGCACGCGCGCACGCCCAACGGGCGTGCCGACGACGAGGGCGGTGGTAGCGCGCGCGTGTCCTACGCGGCTGCCGCGCGCAAGCCTACCTCCCCCGGTACCAACCCGGCACCGTTCCCTATGCCCACAGGTATCGTGCCCTTAACAATCTTACGGTAAAAAAAAGACGTGGACAAGATAGATAGTGGACAAGTAGATGTTGTTCACCATGTAAACGCGACACCGAACAAACCTTAGGGAGAGGCTTCAGAGAATGAATCATAATCGCGTGCATCTTTCTTTTGTCTGTTTCGATAAGTTTATAATTTACATAAATATGATAGATTTACATTCTTTATTTTTACAGAAACCACACAAAAATCAAAAAGCAATAACGAAAAGACACAAACGAATTCCAATAAATCCAATTCAAACCTTAACGGGGCAGAACGGATATTTAGCGACAGCAGTGATCTTAAAGACGAGAAGTCACACACCAAAGAGCAAATTGTAAATGGAACAAATAAATCGCACGAGACCATTGTTAATGGCGACGCTAAAAAAGAAAATTCAGATTGTGATATTAGTAGTAGTAGTGATAATGGTAAAGTAGTTTCTAATGGAATTAACAGTGATTCAGACGATTCGAAGTCCAGCAAGTCTGACGAGGGTCATGATGTCGTATTACCGAAGGTTTGTCCGAAGAAAAACTCTGAAAGTAGGGTATCTGATAAGAAAAAAGAGAGCAAAAAGACTAAGGCGGCAGCTGATAAGAGTAATGAGTCTGAAAAGAAAGTGACTGTTATCGTAACGGATAAGAAAGAAGAAGATTCAAAGGCATCAGATGCCACAGAAAAAGTTAACGGTGAATGTAATAAAGTCGTTAATGGAGATAAAGATAGGGAGTCGACGCCCAGTGAAGATGGCGATGACAAAAAGAGAGATGCTGAGGTTGTTTTCATTCAAGATATGGGATTCACTGTTAAAATTGTTAGCCCTGGAGCGGAACCATTAGATATTCAGGTATAACTTAAAATTTCACGTAATGTAAATTTACTATTTGAGCACTCGTCACTTTGCAGTGTTTGCTAATACCTAGCGTTAAAAGATGAAATCAATGAATATAATTATCTGAGTGACTAGCCCGACTAACATTTACATATATTTAATGTTTACTTACCTTTTTAGGTATTGAGCATGGAGCTCGTGCAAGAAATCCATCAGGTGTTGATGGATCGGGAAGACACCTGTCACAGAACCTGTTTCTCTCTGCAACTCGACGGCGTCACCCTAGATAACTTCGCGGAATTGAAAAATATTGAAGGATTAAAGGAAGGATCAGTTATCAAAGTACGTAATTTAAAGAGACAAAAATGTTTGGTCTTGACTTAGTTGAAATTTAGTTCTTTTGAGTACTCCATACGGTATAGAATCCTTTGGAACCATTGCTGTCGACTTTTTGCAGAGATACAGTATCGATACTTACATTTGACTGTTTCGGACGAAAAAGGTTGTTCCTTACAAGGTGGTTGGGTCGAGGGATAATATAGGATAGGGCCGCCTGTATCGCTGCAAATATTCATAAGGTGATGTCTCTTATTAATTTAATAGTCGCCTAGTCCTACTAGTCTTTAGTGGTCTTATCCTCCTCAGAGCCAGTAGCAACTGTTTTATATTTGAATTCTGAAATATGTACAGCATTTTGTACGCTGGGCCTCACGAGGTTATTTACCTGTTGCAAAATATTGAGGGTATCGTATTTGCAGGTGGTAGAAGAACCGTACACGATGCGGGAGGCTCGCATCCACGTGCGTCACGTGCGCGACCTGCTCAAGTCGATAGACTACACCGACGCCTATGCCGGGCAAGAGTGTAGCTCGCTTGCCTTCCTCAATGTTATCACCCAGGGCGATATTCTAGGTAAGAATTTATACCATTTTCCTCAGTTACTATAATATACCTATTGGGACGTACGTCACGTATACTTACGTCAGATGCGCAACCTGCACAACTCTTAATCTTCTTTTTAGCCCTCAACGGAAAAAGGAGGGTGTGACATCGTAGCTCCCCAACAGACGAACCGATTTAAGTGCATTTTTTTTTATGAAAGCGTTGTCTATAGTATTGTATGTGTGATGATTTTTTGATGGCGCTGTTTTAATTTTTGCTTTATTCAGAAAAGAAGAAGTCGCGCCCAGAGAGCGTAGATTGCACGCCGCCCGACTACATAATGCCAGGCAGCACAGAGCGGCCATTATTGCCCTTGCATCCGGGGCTGACCAAGGAGAACAAAGCTCCCCAATGTTTGAAGGTATGCCCTCTACAACTCCTTATTTCGTGAAAAAACGTTATAGGTACCGTGCACGTTGGGGGGTCTGCTATCTTGTGGGCAAAATCCGAAACTTAAACTTACCATTGACACTTCACGCGAAAGCAGGTGCTGCCCCCTACATTTGCGCGTAATAGGTTCTGCCATCTTGTGGGCTAAATCGGAAACTTAAACTTAACATTTACACACTGCACCAATAAACAAGGGTCTCCTGTGCTGCCCCCTACAGTTTATGCAAGTTCCTTAAAGTTATTTATGTAATTTTAACATTACGTTGGGCGCCATTTGCAATGTGTAATTTAGGGGACAACACCAACAGTCAGGTGACAACCAAAAATCAGAACGACCATAACTTCACAGCCATACATTTTTTTTTTAGTTTTTTTCATCTGACGATTTAAGATCCCGCCGCGTTGCTCTAAAATGTACCTAATAGTGCATATAAATTACGTATGTTGAAATGCATTAGTGTGCGTTATTAAATTAGTGTTGTGATCGGACAACAGACAATATTATAGGTTATTAGAACCCATTATGTCAGAAGATGATGATATGTTAGATGACAACCAAAACTCGCTACAGCCAACAAGTTCAGAAATGAAAAGTGAACCGTAATTCATGTGTTTTGTTTATCAGCGAAACACCAGAATGTCATTTGAGACTTCGCCGTGTTGCGGAAAAATATACCCAATGTATACCAACATAAGCGTTAAATTAGTGTTGTGATCGGGCAGGTGCTGACGACCTCGGGCTGGAACCCGCCGCCGGGCCCACGCAAGATGTGCGGCGACCTGCTGTACCTACACGTCGTCACTCTCGAGGACCGCCACTTCCATATCACGGCGTGCCCTCGCGGATTCTACCTCAATCAGTTAGTATTTCTATCCTTTTTTAACTTCTGGGTGTTAGGTGTAGTGAGGCGTGCATTTAAAGCGTCCCGTATGTCGATTTTGACCGGTGTAGTCTTATCCGGCAACCGGCATTGCTAGCTTGCGTAACGTAATTGCCGCATTCACAGCTCTTTTTGTGTAAATTAACATGTTAATATGCCTGAAATTGCCACTTTATTCCGTCGGTCAAATTGATGGATGTCGGATTTTGAGGAATCACTACTTCAAATCATTTCTTATTGTGTACGAGATTAAAACGGCAATAGAATTAATGGAATATAAGGAAACCACGCCCCCTTGCATGACTGTTGCATTGTTAGTTTGTTTTGCATATCATAGTACTTAAATGTCATTTACATGACCAGGCGCAGCTTTCCCTAAGGAGCGCTTGTGCAATGCACTCCCATAAATAATCATAATGAAATTATAGTACCTACACTACCTAATTATTATATTACTGTTATATCTATCGTAACAAAATTAAATACCAATTAAATAATAATTACCTTTATGCATTATAAGTTCATAAACAGCCTACTACTCGGTCTACTACTATAATTTCATAGGTAACGCGCGAAGCGGAGCGCTTTGGATTGCGCTCCTATGAAAAAATATTTAGTACATTCACAAATAGGAAATTCAATAAGAGTGAAATAGTACATTTCGATGCTAGTGCGGAAAGTATGTCATTACTCCACGAGCACCGAGATATCTTGCCACGAGCCGTAGGCGAGTGGCAAGACTCGGGACGAGTGAAGAACGACATTTCCGCACGTGTATCGAACGACGTTTTTTTAATACAGTTGCGAAAAAATAAGAAAAACAACAAGTAAGGAATAACAACAATATCGAATATTGTCTTTGGAAACTTAGCTTGCAGTAATAAAAAACGCCTCTTCTTTGACAGGCGTTTCGGCAGCTATTCCTACCTCTACCTTCCATACATGAATCTATGCCAGGTCTATGCTTCCATAGCTATTCCGTTCCATTCAGACAACTTATTAAGAACGGTTTTTCAATTTTCTATATTAAAAAATAAACGTGTTATAATGATGAAGAGGTAAGTAATAAAATATGAAATAAGTATATTTTTCGTATTCCTACATTAACAGTAGGTTTTTATGTTGGTTGCGACGTTTAAAGGAAACTAATATTAACACTCATCAACAAGTAGTCATGAATTGGAACAAGTATAAATTAAAAAAAATTGGAAAAGTAAAAAGCAAGCGAGTTCACATTGTTTGTAGTAAATTATTTAAAATGAATGAATATAACGTGACATTTTCACCTTTACAAACCCGACTCGAGTTGAAAGCAAAAGGACCACCACGGCTCAACCTTGAACTTTCGCAAGTATGTTCGTCAAAAACAAAAACTTTTACGCGTGTGTTTAAATCGGATCAATATACAAAAACACCGTGGTCATGTGGATGTGATAAAACGAACAAACTATTTTGTTTTCCGTGTCTTGTTTGGAGCGGGCGCGGACGGCGGCGGTTCTTCTTCTTCTTCTCGTGTCGATGGTTTCAGACTTTCAGACTGTGCGGGACCAAAAGGCAGCGACATTTATCGCCCTGTCCGTCGCATCACGGAGATCCTGCTCAGAGCAGGAATGCGGGTACGCCGGGCAAGATAACATGTGTTCCATTGTTTGGGGAGTCGTCCCACATGGACATTGGGCGTCTGAGCCGCTTAGAGCGCCCCACCTCAGCATGTTCTCTTTGCTACGACCGACCTGGGAACGCAGTCTGTTTAAGGCTTTCCAGATCGGCCACGGCTGCTTATGCCCAGCGGGAAGCGCTTCAGCGGGGCGGACGTAGTCGTCAGGAGGGGCGCGTGTTAATGATTTAGCCCATCTTTCAATAAAATTGGAAAAACATTCACAATCCCGAACTCATTTATTAAATGAACTGCAGTTGGCGTCTATAGGTCGTCATGATATTCGCACGGATTTCGCATATCGAAAGTCCATACGAGAGTTCAATGACCGGGTGGACGAAAACCGACATATTTTGCGACGGTTAATAGATTGTGTTGTATTTTGTGCTGCTTTTAAAGTTCCTTTAGGGGGCACGATGAGTCATCGGAATCCCTAAATCCAGGAATATATAGAGGTTTGATAGATTTTGTAGCTGAGATCGATTTGATGCATTTGATTTATAAGTAGGTAATTTAAAAATATTGTAGTTTTTTTTTTACTTTAAGTGAACACCCATAAAATATACCCACCAGCCGCCCCTGTTTACATCGAGTCAAAATCGAAATCATCTTCGACCTGATTAGTTTCGTGTTTTTAGACTTTTAGATATTTAATACATGTTTATATTCCAATGCAAATTTCCTATACTGTTTTTCGTGATTTACCTTTGTACCCCTCTTCGGAGTATGTTGACGTAATTTGGCCTTGCTATCATAAAATATATATTATGAAACGTAATAGTGATAAGATTTTATTTGCCATGCATAGTTCATATAGTTCAACGGTTTCTTCCTATTTGTTTGGTGCAATACCAACTTCTAAGTTACTTTTCCAAAAATGTACATTCATCAAATCAAATTCACACATGACACAGACAAAGACTGAATGGGTATAATAGCAAATACTTAGGTGCTAACTCGATCAAGAAAAAAATATTCAGATGAGTTCACTAATTTGACTTTTAATAAAAGTGAACCCGAATACATTGTTGAAACTTTTTCATGGCGCGGGGGGTCATGAAAAAGGTAAAATTTTCTAGGCATGAAAAAAAAAAAGTACGACTTCCGCCATTTTTCTTCCTTTTTACTTAAGCTCTGGTTTCCTAGGAAAGCGGTGCCGTCATATACAGCGGCCGTAATATTACGGACGCAAAACGCGACCGTCTTTACAGTGACACGTGAAAAGTTCCACAACCATATAACACACATTCGGCCACCAATCATTTATTCAAATCTCGTGGTACAGAAGGTGAATTTGAAACTTTGTCGTCTTCGCTGCTCCAGATGGAGTTGGAACTCATTTTGCACGTTGGTCCGGTCAATAAAACCCCAATACCTATAATATAATTATAGAAATGGCTTCACCGCTATCCAAAACACGTTCACGAACCTATCGACACTGTCAAGACGGCCGTCATGCAAATGGCGGCACCGCTTTTTGACGTTACGGTGTCAATCACCGCCCTCTAGGAAACCGCGCCATTTTGTTTACATAGACAACGTTCTAATGACGTCATTCACCACTGTATTACGGCCGCTATATGACTGCACCGCTTTCCCAGGCAACCAGAGCTTAAGGGGTTTGAGAAACCCTTACACAGAATCTGCATAAGGGGTTCTCAAACCTATAATACAGATTTAATGCTCGTAACAAAGCCATATATGTAGCTCACAGGCGCACAAATTATAAGTTTGCCATTCCATTCATGGCCATCATCTAAGTTTTAAAAGAGAACCTTTTTTTTTGTCGCCACAGGTCCACCGAAGAAGTGTTCAACCCCCGCCCCTCCACCCCGTCCCTGCTGTGCCACTCCCTCATCGAGCTGCTGAGCATCGTGTCTCCCGCGTTCAAGCGCAACTTCGCTCTGGTCCAGAAGAAGCGCATGCAAAAACATCCCTTCGAGAGGGTCGCGACGCCGTACCAGGTAATATTTAACGATTAAAACTCAAAAAAATGGCTATTATTCCTAAAATAGAAAAACTGAAAAAACTTCATCTCTTTCAAATAAACATAAATATTAAAATGACGGAAAGGCAACAGCGGCATTTTAGAATAACGTCAAGTTTATGGTTTTATTGATTTATTTTTATCTTATATTGTGGTATTAGCATGGACCAATAAAGATAATCTCTTCTATGGTCCTTGGTTGGTATTAGATAGATACTTAAATAAAGATAACATTTTGAGGTGTTATATAAAGAACACAATAAGCTTGTTTTTGCATTGCAAAGCGCCTAGCAACATGGTTTGGTCGCTTTCTGATGAATACGGTCTGACAGTCTGTCGCGGTATACTTGTGTTAGCAGTGTAATGTATAGAAGTGACTGCATAGCTAATTAAATCAATTAGAGGAACCGAGGTTTTTCGCTATATATAAAACACTGAAGAACGCATATCTTATTCAGCATTGTATTTCAACGGTGCAATGACACTTGCATCTGATCCGTCTTATCTTTTCAGGTGTATCAATGGGCGTCGCCTATGCTCGACCACACAGTGGACGCGATACGCGCAGAGGACAGTAAGTACCACTTCCACTGTTCATTGATATAAACACTTATGGCGTTATTCATAAACACGTTACTGGCCTGAATTAGCTATGAATCGTTTGTCTTTATTTGTCATTTTGACTTATGTATATGTAAGGAAGGGATAAAACATAATTTAACTAAATCAGGCCCGTAAAATTTTATGAATAAGAGGGTTAAGGTACACCATAGGTCAGTTGAAAGTTGTTACTAAGTGACTGAGTGGTTTAATTATGCCAATCATAATTCATAATGTATGTCAACATGATACATGATTACGTCATTTACCGGTAGGATTAATATGTACTTACATCAACTAATGAGTTGCATCGTAATATAAATGGAAATACATTTTCTAAACAAATATAGAGAAAAATAACCAGACAAGTGCGAGTCGGACTCGCCCACCGAGGGTTCCGTACTTTTTAGGGTTCCGTACCTCAAAAGGAAAAAACGGAACCCTTATAGGATCACTCGTGCGTCTGTCTGTCTGTCCGTCTGTCATAGCCTATTTTCTCCGAAACTACTAGACCAATTAAGTTGAAATTTGGTACACATATGTAAGTTTGTGACCCAAAGATGGACATGTAACGTAAACAATTAATATTAAACACGGGGGCCACTTTTGGGGGGTAAATAAGAAAATTAAAAAATAAAGTTTGTCAAACTATATCGTGTTACATATCAAATGAAAGAGCTCATTGTGCGAATCTCAAATATATTTTCTTTATAATTTTAAGATAAGCAGTTTAGAAGTTATTCAAGAAAATAGGCAAAAAATGACCATTCCCCCCCCTTTATCTCCGAAACTACTGGGTCAAAAATTTTGAAAAAAATACACAAAATAGATCACCGGAAAACCTATTAGAAATGTGCAGTCAAGCGTGAGTCGGACTTAAATACTTAGTATTTGATCCGACCCCTACGGGTTTTTTAAAGACATTTCACATAAAAATACATTGTTTAAATTGTATAATGTACGGAACCCTTGAAACGCGAGTCCGACTCGCACTTGTTTTGTATTTGTTGTTGTAGCGGCAACAGAAATACATCATCAGTGAAAATTTCAACTGTCTAGTTATCACGGTTCATGAGATACAGCCTGGTGACAGACAGACGGACAACGGAGTCTTAGTAATAGGGTCCCGTTTTTACCCCTTGGGTACGGAACCCTAAAAAGTGTGTATGCAAATTTGCAAACCATTTTCCGATTGATCAATTTGTTTACGAATAGCATACAATACGCATAAGCAAATGATCGGACAAATCATCGCAAAACCATAAAAAATCATTTATATCTCAAAATAGGACAAGATTTATTAAACTCGTATAATGTACAGTATTTTTGAATAAAATTTCCAGATTATACTCAAAACTGCAGTTTAAAATTGTTCAATTTTTTTATCGTGTTCCATACCATATTTATTTTTGCGATAATTTGTCCGAAGTTCGCCTTTGTACCTTTTCTTTTTACTAATTATATGTTATTTTTAATATGTATTTTTGTACAATAAAGAGTTTACTACTACTACGCACTACAATGTTATGTAAGGAATTTCTAACTCGGGACTTTCCCAATTAAATGCGCGAGCGATACTTGACAATATAGATAGTTTGATAACAAAAATCCAATCATAACTACTGATACTTTTACTTTTGCAACATGGACGCACAGGCCACAGCCGTTTGCGTTACTTATACCTGTTATCTGATCTATAATAAAGATTGTTCCACAGCATTTTCGTCAAAGCTCGGCTATGAAGAACACATCCCGGGGCAGACGCGAGACTGGAACGAGGAGCTGCAGACCACTCGCGAGCTGCCTCGCGGCACCTTGCCCGAGCGGCTACTCCGCGAGAGGGCTATTTTTAAGGTAAGCAAATAAAATAGGATATTTTTTCTATATCTTTAAACAAGACTGGAATCCAACTTACTGTGAAGAAACAGCGCACGTCATTATCATTTTTTTAAACAAGAAGGTCATTACTCCAGCTAATCCAACTTACTGTGAAAAGAGCACGTCCTTATCGAGCTAGATTTTTTTATTAGATAGAGTTACCTACCTAGGTAATAAAGCATTAAGATTGCGAGTACGAGAATGGGAAATGACTAAAATATGCGTTTTTGCTTTTGACGCTTCAACAATTTATTTTCTTTAGATTTTTTAAGGTTTAGGTAGATTTGGTGTAAAAGCTGCAATGCTTCCAGGTCCACTGATTTTGACTGCATACTTGTGATGGGCGGACGGAATATTTTCGTATGGAAAGATCTAATCTAATTCCTGTTACTTGCCCCAAAAACGAATACCTATACAAATTTACCCCAGGTTCACAGCGACTTCGTGGCGGCAGCGACGCGCGGCGCCATGGCGGTCGTGGACGGGAACGTGATGGCCATCAACCCCGGCGAGGAGCCCAAAATGCAGATGTTCATTTGGAACAACATTTTCTTCTCGCTGGGCTTCGATGTGCGCGATCACTATAAGGACTTGGGGGGAGATGCGGCTGCCTTCGTCGCGCCGGTGAGTGCTAAAGCGATGGCATATCGGCACTTTTACTTTGAAAAAATCTCGTACCTCACACTGCTAATCAATGTTGAACAGCAGTAACTCTGTATGCATCCCATACATGGATACCACATTTTTCTTTTGATTTACTAAATAAGATACGAGTTTTTTTTAAAGTAGTGCTGATATGATACTTAAAACTAGTTAACCAGCTTTCAGAAGAACACAAAAAGTCTAACAACCGTGGCTACTTGGAGCGTAAGGATAATCCCCTGATTAACCCACTAAGGTCCTTGCGCTTTGCAACTAAAGCTTGTTCTGGGGATTTACCGAAATGCTGTGGATTCTGCACTTTAATAACACAGTTTATTTCGATTCGAACTAAGACTACGAAATCTTTTGCAGCGCAACGACCTCCAAGGAGTCCGCGTATACAGCGCTGTGGACACCCCCGGGCTGCACACGCTCGGCACCGTCGTGGTGGACTACCGCGGCTACCGCGTCACCGCGCAGTCCATCATCCCCGGCATCCTCGAGAAGGAGCAGGAGCAGAGCGTCGTCTACGGCAGCATTGACTTCGGCACCACCGTGCTCTCGCACCCCAAGTACATGGAGCTGGTGAGTGCACTTGAAATTTATCAAATAAATCTCACACAAGAATGTCCAAATCGGTCTGTGATACTCGTATAAATCGTTTAGTTTACTTCCATTTTTATCTAAGTTACAAAATATCTAAGTTAAGATACAAAAAAGCTAGTGTTTATTTAATGACGGTTAATACACATGCATCGCATGCGTCTCAATAGAATTTTCAGCAAGGACATAGGGTGTTTTGAGGAAAGATAAAGCAAATTACTTGCAACGTACAAATTTCGGGTCTACGTTTATTGCCTGATACGACCGAGTCTGTTATGGTCAGACCTCTATAAATTATAAACATTCAATCATATCACATAACATCTTATTTTCTGCGTACAGCTCAGCAAAGCCGGTCAACAGCTGAAGATAATGCCGCACTCTGTAACCAGCGCCAACGGCGAGACCGTCGAACTGTGCTCGAGCGTGGAGTGCAAGGGAATCATCGGCAACGACGGCCGCCACTACATCCTCGACCTGCTGCGCACCTTCCCGCCCGACGTCAACTTCTTACAGCGTACGTAATAAGGTTCATTCTCATTCAGCACCGGCAGCAGGCGGGACGAGTTATACTTTCGCCAGCGACTGCTCATTTCAAACATAGATAGAGAGAATCATACCTACTGTCTTACGCTAGTACTGGCATCCAAAAAAAAGGGATGAGTAGTGTTGTATCTATATATTAATAATACGAGCTGGCAACTCAAGCAGTCTCCCGCCAATTTGGATGGAACTGTCAATGTCATCTCTCTGTTCGTGTGATATAAAAATAAAGCATTGCATATGAAATATTATCTGGTCGTATTAATTAATTACACCAAGTTAATTAGAGATATAACATTGGCGACGAGGATGGGATGTTTATTTGCTACGATTTTAGCCTCGTC
Source organism: Cydia strobilella (assembly GCF_947568885.1). Taxonomy (NCBI): domain Eukaryota; kingdom Metazoa; phylum Arthropoda; class Insecta; order Lepidoptera; family Tortricidae; genus Cydia; species Cydia strobilella. The sequence continues at coordinate 10,810,583 of NC_086052.1, forward strand.
CACGTAATCGCGCAAGTACTGCCGAACTTCATCAATCTTCGAGTTTTCAACCGAAAATATTGGTGTTTCAGCTAAAATAATAGCTACTTCTACTAGTTCTTGTTTAGTTTTTTCTTGAATCCAAGATTTCTTTCCGGCTTGGATCAATTTTTCAACCGATTTCATATCGTTTTTTTTTTCTTATTTACTGACAAGTTGGGTTTTCCTGACTATATTTGAACCTACCTTCGCCATGCTGATAACAAACAAAGTAGCCCACTTACAAAAATGTCTCACGGCTTTACGCCGGTGCAAGAAACATTGTATAAAATTCACACCCTGTTATATATAGCTGAATGACTTTATTGTCAGTTGTTAATATTTTAATAAATTAATCTTTTTGTTTTCCAGTGGAAGACGACGAGCTGAGAGAAGACATCAAAGCAATGGGCTTCCCTATTATCCACAAGCACAAGTTGTGTTGCCTTAGGCAGGAATTAGTCGATAGTTTCGTTGAGTAAGTATGTTTACTCCTGTATTTGTTGTTGTCCTTTATTATTACAAATAGTTACCTAGATTTTGTTATACTGTCGGTGACATTTTTGTAAAAAACTGTTGAGCGTTAATCTTAGGTCAGGATCTTGATTGTTATTTATCTGTTGAGTTATTTATCACTTGAGCATGTTGTTTGCTCGTTTTCTGTCTAATGTTTTTTGTATTTAAGTTGGAATGGATATATTTAACATTATTTTTCTCCAATATGCTCGGAAATGTTCACCTTATTGTAGCAAAAATACTACGGGAAGTTTTCCATTTTGGTCAAATTCAAATTTTAAAAAATCACACCATTACTGTCTTGTTTTAGCGGACGGAAAGTTATCTATATTGTTTTTTACTTTTTTTAAATATTTATCTACTAAGAAAAATGCAAACAGCCAATTATTATAGCCGCAGGTCGCATCTACACGACCGACCGGGTCGACTCGGTCAGCTATCATTTCAATAGGATAGAGTAAGATAGTAAGACACACGGTCTTACAAGACCGCCGTGTATGATTGTGTTAATACTGCTTAGTATAGTTGGTCTTTGCGTCGTCCGACAAAATCACAATTCATCCACGTAGTGTCCTTTCCCGGCCTCTACAATAATGTATATATGTACGTATGTTGTCATCAGGGCCCGTTACTTCATGTTCATCCGCTACGCAGCGTTCCACCTCCAGCAGCTCAGCGCCAAGCGCCAGCGCGACTCTGGCGACGCCAAACCAATCGAAGCCGGCAAAGAGCCAGAGGACAAAGAACCGGCCAAGGAAACCAAAGAGCCAGAGAGTAAACGCGACAAGAAGAGCCAGGAGAAAGAAGCCAAAGATAAGAAAAAGGATAAAAAGGAAAAGGAAAGTGCCAAAAAAGAAGAGGTTAAGGTTGAAAAAGACGGTGAAAAACCCAAGGAGGATGATTTATTATTGAATGAGAATTACTCGGATATCGACACCGATGTCGCTAAGAAGATTGTAGAAAGCATCACAGATTCTATCTGCGGCGACAAGGACAAGGAAGAGAGCGATAGTGAGTTAATTTTTTTGTAAATTTTGCTTCTACTTCGTGTTTTTAATTTTTAAAATAAAAAGGAATTATTTAATGCATTTAGCAGCCCCATGCAAATTATTTCACTCCTTATTTGATTCTATAGTGGATGAAAATTATCCTTAGGCCAGGATTACACTCGTAAGTTTTACTTACGTAAGTAGGGACAAAGCTATTTGCTAGAATGAGATAACGTTATTCATATCTCATTCTGTAGTATAGCTGTGTCCCTACTTACGTAAGTAAAACTTACGAGTGTAATCCTGGCCTTATTGTTATTTTACTTCCAATAAGATTAGCTCTCGTACGCACTTGCCATTCTAAGCTATTGTCGCACGCGTGGGACGTGTGTGCAATGTGCGCTGTGACGGGTTTTGCGCTATGTAACGCCCGGGTTTGGGTTTTGTGACGGGTTTGTAATATGTGCGGGTTTTCTTTCATCGTATTGTCCTGTGTATGTGTGCTTTATGGAATAAATATCTTTCTTCTTCTTCTTCTTCTTCTATAAATATGTATGACCAGTGACCACAGTCTCCGTGCGGTAGGTGAGGTAGTTGACAGTTTTTTTTTTTTTGTAATTTCAGCAGGCGGACGCTCCCGTGCGGTAGTGGCGGCAGCAGCTCGCGCCGTATCCTCGCTGAAGGAGTCCGAGTTCGACGTGCGCTTCAACCCCGACGTGTACTCGGCCGGCATCCGCCACGCCGCGCCGCCCGGCTCGCTGGCGCGCCAGCGACACCTAGTCAAGGAGGCCGCCGCCTTCCTGCTCACTACACAGATACCCGCCTTTGTGAGTTGCCGTTGCCGCATAACTGTGCTGTGAGGGCTCAATTTTTCAATGGGGCACTGAGGGTGGCTACCTGATTTCGTGCTGCCACATCGGAAGGGGGCTTAGAAGATTTTCCTTGCAAAGATTAGAAAGTAATTAACGATTTAAAGATTTTGGAAATAATTACAGTCGCGACGAAATCGTCAGTTTTTATTATGAAAATCGATTGCATTTCTGGCTAGGATCTAAAGGTTCTTAGAGGCCAACCTAGATTATACTAATTAAAATAAATATGTTTTATACATTTAGTATAAAACAACATAAATATTATGTTCACAGTCGTGTTCTTTTTTTACGATAATCAGTCCTATTACACTTAATTAATGGTCCTAAGGAATGAGCTCATTAACTCGTAATCGAGCTTATTTTGTACGAGGCCTATCGACGCTGTCCTGAATTGAAAATGTTTAACTGGTCAGGTTTATTAGTAACATTTCTCAGGTTGATAGTAGAAATATATGCTGAATATTTGGCACGCTCACGGATCACAGAACACTGAGCGACTAGCATTGAAATGAATTATCGATGAGTATATTGTACTGTACAGGTCCGCGAATGCTTGGAGCAGCAGGCGGCGCCCATGGACGGGTCGGGGCTGGCGGAGGCGCTGCACGCGCGCGGCATCAACATGCGCTACCTGGGCCGCGTGGCCGCCGCGCTCAAGCCCGTCGCCGCCCTGCAGTACCTGCACGCCATCGCCGTCGGCGAGCTCGTGCTGCGCGCCGCCAAGCATCTCTACACTGCCTACCTGCAGGTTGATACCTTGTACTGGATTCTAAATATACTGGCAGAGTACCTGGGCCCTGGGGCATCTGTACCTACTCGAGCCCATCGCCTCCCGATGCCGTCACGTTCGGTTGTAGTGTATAATATATGCGTGGTGTTCAAAGAGTTAATGCCGGAAACGTTTTTAGACCGTGGTGGGCACCAGCTCTCTCCGGGGTTATCCATCCGATTCGATCGATTCCTAAAACTTTGGTGCCCCGGTTATCCGAAAAGTGCCCACATAAAACTTATGAAAACTTGCGTTTTAAAAATAACTTTATTAGCCGCGTCCGCACAGAGCGAGCGTACGCGCGAGGCAATTTCCTCGCGCACAAAACGGCCAGTGTCGCGCGCGAGGCACTTCTACACTGGCCATTTTGTGCGCGAGGAAATTGCTTCGCGCGTATGCTCGCTTTGTGTGGAACCGGCTATTTAAGGACACATTTATGTACACCGTATTTAGTGTCCTAAACCGAGGAGGTTATTGAAATCGGTCCACCAAACTGTCCCGGGAGTCTACCTCTGATTTAGAGTCGGGAACCTCGCGCAAGTTAACATACGTCCACACTCCAGGGTTGCGAGCCGATGTGCATCGGGTCCGGCGTGGCGCACTTCCTCAACTGCCTGCTGGGCCTGTGCGCCGCGCCGGGCGTGTCGGGCGCCGCCACGCTGGCGCCGGCGCGGGGCCGCGGCGGGCGCGGGCGCAGGACGCGGCGCCCCGCCCCCGCCGGCCCGCTGCCCGAGTGGCAGAACCTCACGCCTAAGGCGTTGTTCGCGCAGATCAAGCAGGAACTTAAGGTGAGCTTTTTACTATTGTTTCGAGACACGGACGCTTACTAAATTAGTCACTTAACCCATTAATATTGCCCGACGCGATCTGCCGGGGACGTTATCTAATACCCCTGCCACAACCTCGTCGAGTGCCATGGGAAGTAGCCAGGAAAGTAGGCAAAAACCGGCCAAGTGCGAGTCGGACTCGCGCACGTAGGGTTCCGTACCATTATGCAAAAAACGGCAAAAAAAATCACGTTTGTTGTATGGATATTGAATGAATATTTTATTATATTAATATTATATTAATATTTCACATGAATATTTTTTAAATTCTGTTTTTAGTATTTGTTGTTATAACGGCAACATATAGGTAAATACATCATCTGTGAAACGGTTCATGAGATACAGCCTGGTGACAGACGGACAGACAGACAGACGGACGGAAAACGGAGTCTTAGGATCCCGCATTCACCCTTTGGGTATGAAAGTTATGAAACCCTAAAAACGTAGTGTGGGAACGTTCCTCGTCATGCTCTTCGTCATGCCCCCCGCTCCCTATTTTGTCGATTTTTTGACACTAGTCAAAGGACCGGCAATACCTGGTGCGGCGCGTCACGATTAAATGTGCGAGTAGAGCAGTGTGTAGCCAAAAAAGGCAACAGCACGGCAGCGTGAGGGGCATAGTGTGGCGGGGGTTATTAAGAAACATGAAAAAGGGTCCTGGAATACGGCGATAAAATCGACGGAGTGGTCGGTCGGTCTGATAATAAATCAGGAGTGATTTTCAGACATATTTCTTCGAGCGAAATAAATATAGATTCTGTTAACATTTATTTCTGCTTTCAGGCGTATTGGGGCTATGAATTGGCTGCCGATAACATGGATAATATTATTGAAAAGCACGGCCTACAAAAAATATCACTTCTCCGGTTGGTATCACACACATAAGGTTTTATTTCTAGCGTTTTAACATATATTTCAGCTGCTGTCAGATTCTTTTACCCAATTCATATCAAGCATACCGCTTTATCATTAGTTTTTTGCGCCACACGTAGATATAACTCATGTCCTTGTCACATATTATCTGTTAGTGGGACAGAGAACCTGCTATCTGACACTGACATTTTGACATATTTCCACAGGTCTTTCGCATTGAAAGTCGGACTCCAAATTATGCTGCGGGAATATGACTTCGACAGCAAGAACAAGGCCACATTCTCCAGCGCGGACATTATGAATATCTTCCCCGTTGTCAAACATATCAATCCTAGGGTAACTAACATTTTACTAACTAACCTTACCCAATAATTAAAAACTGATTTTTGTTTTTGTAATTTAATTAATTAAATCTTTTGTTCCCTAGGCATCGGACGCCTACAATTTCTACACAACGGGCCAAAACAAAATCCAAGCGGGCTCCGTATCCGAGGGCCACGAACTGATCGCGGAAGCTCTCAACCTGCTCAACAACGTATATGGAGCTATGCACGGCGAGATCGCGCAGTGCCTGAGGATGGTCGCGCGGCTGTGCTACGTGACGGGCGAACATAGGGACGCGATGGCGTACCAGCAGAAGGCCGTGCTCATGTCTGAGAGGGTCAACGGCATCGACCATCCTTACACTATTACCGAATATGTGAGTATACACTGGCTAAAATTGACAGAAAGACGTTGAGATTGGGAGTTCACAGAAAGTAAGAGATGATACAATCACTCTGCTTAAAAATAGGTACGACAAAAATTTCGCACTTTTACAAATATATGCAACCCATAAGTTGTCTACCCAAAGAACTGATACATAATTACAAATAATGTATGTATCAATATCCATATACTGTTACAGATTTTTATGTACGTGATTTTCTAGAATTTAGGTAGTGCACACTGCACAATTGCTTTCGTCTTTCTCTAATTTCAAAAAGTCACTCTTGGATACTGCTTCTTGACATTGGAATGTTTAAATTTGACATTTAAATGTTAACTTGTTTCGTTACAGTCGCACCTGGCGCTGTACTGCTTCGCCAACGGGCAAGTGAGCACGGCGCTCAAGCTGCTGTACCGCGCGCGCTACCTCGCGCTGCTCGTCTGTGGCGAGAACCACCCGGAGATGGCGCTGCTTGATGTAAGTACCGGCACTGGCAGGGTCGCCGTGTGGTGTTTAGTGTAGTGAAACAACTGCTTAGGATTGACGCTACAGCGTACAACAATAGTGTTGCGTTTTACACATTTTGTGTCGACAGATGACTAAGTGTTACGTCTTACGTATAAATAAAAATAAATAAAAATAAAAAATAAAAATAAAAATAAAAAATAAAAATAAAAAAATAAAAAAGCCTTTTATTTCGAGTCCAAGTTAATTACATTAAATAAGTCAGTTTCGTTACAGTAAAGCATTTATAAATATAATTTTATGTATTTTTAGTATGTCAATTTAAATAAGTCAATTTTTCACATGTATTATTAAGTAATTTGATATTATAATCTTATAACAAAAATTTAGTTTGCGGACAAGAACCCCTCATCGGGTGAAGGCCTCCTCCAAGGACTTCCATCTATCCCTATTTGCAGCTACATGTCTCCAGTTTGTCCCGACTGTTTTATTTATGTCATCAGTCCAGCGGCTATTTGGTTTCCCGGAGCGTCGTTTGCCTGCAGGTCCTTTCCAGGTGGTAGCTAGCAAGGTCCAGCGCGAGTCAGACAGTCTGGCAACATGTCCTGCCCATCTCCATTTTTGTGTTTTTGCGTGCTTGAGAGCGTCTATAAGTTTTGTTACAGCCCTTATATTTATATGGGGTATTTTTTGCACTCTTTTTATGTTTAGCAAGCTTCTCTCCATTGCTATCTGGCATGTAGTTATTTTAGATTTAATTTTTGCAGTGAACAGCCAGGTTTGACTTGCATAGGTCAGTGAAGGCAAAATACACATATCCATAACTTTTTTCTTGATTTTTATATTCATATTACTTTTCAGGATTTCCTTTAGGCTCCAGTACTTATTCCAAGCTATTTTAATTCGTCGGTCGACTTCCTCTTCGTTTCGTTGACTGTTAAATGATATCTGCTTACCCAGGTAGATATAGCTGTCTACATACTCTAGTAGCGTCCCATCAACGGTTATGTTCTTTTGAATGCTATTGGTCATAAGTTTTGTTTTTTGAAAGTTCATTCTTAGGCCGACTTTTGCACTAGCTTCATGTAGAGTTTGTATCATGTATTCTAGCTGGGCGCAATGTTCTGACATTAATATGATATCGTCCGCGAAACGCAGATGGTTCATATATTTACAATTGATGTATATTCCTATATTGTTCCAGTTTAGACTATCGATTACTGATTCAAGTACCGCTAAAAATAATTTTGGAGACAACGGGTCGCCTTGCCTAACGCCTCTGTCAATTGGTATATCTGGTCCTAGTTTGTCTAATTGAACTCTACTGGTGCAATTTTCATAAATGTGTCTTATTATTCTTATGTATGTAGGATCTACTTTGCACTGGTTCAGAGCGTCCCATATAGAGGAATGTGATATTGTGTCGAACGCTTTAGCGTAATCAATGAATGCTGTGTACAACGGTCTTCGGTATTCTTGATATTTTTCTATAACCTGTTCCAGAGTGTGTATATGGTCCATGGTCGAGTACCCGCTCCTAAATCCAGCTTGTTCACATGGTTGGCGCCTGTCAATTGCTTCGCTTATTCGGGATAGTATGATTGAAGAAAATAGTTTGTATGTGCATGACATTAGACTGATGGGCCTGTAATTTCCTATGTCCATTGGGTTTCCTTTTTTATACAAAAGTATTATGTTTGACTGCGTCCATTGTTTGGGTGCTGTTCCTGATTTAAGGATGAGATTAAATAAATGTGCTAAGGGTGTCACTAATAAGGGAGCAGCGGTTTTTAATATTTCATTTGTAATGTTATCCGGCCCAGGACTTTTTCCAGTTTTTAAGTTTTTAATATGTTTCATTATAACTATTTCATCTATTACTGGGACTTCACTTATTCTTGGTAGGTCTGCTTTTGGTGGTTCTTGCTCTTGACTACTGTATAACTTCCTGTAATATGTTGTAGCAGTTTCAAGTATCTGATTTCGAGATTGTGCAGTATTGTTATCTGAAATTTGCAACTCGGGGATCCAGTTTTTATGTGTTCTGAGTTCTTTCGTCTGTGGCGAGAACCACCCGGAGATGGCGCTGCTTGATGTAAGTACCGGCACTGGCAGGGTCGCCGTGTGGTGTTTAGTGTAGTGAAACAACTGCTTAGGATTGACGCTACAGCGTACAACAATAGTGTTGCGTTTTACACCTTTTGTGTCGACAGATGACTAAGTGTTACGTCTTACGTATAGACGTATCATATCGTAAAATTTTTGGATTAGAGGGGACCACAAGTTAATCAGTTCATAAAACTCCTCTTAATAGCATTTCACACCACTAAAGCCACCCCGGGCTTAATTCTTTCTCTGCGGTGCGACCGAACCATCGAACGTGACAATTTCATAGGCGTAGGCGTTTGTTTTATAAGTGTTGTTATCATTTCAGAGCAACATCGCTTTAATACTACACGCGGTCGGCGAATACGAGCTGTCTCTCCGCTTCGTGGAGCGCGCGCTGAGCGTCACGAGCGCGGTGCACGGCGCGCGCTCGCTCAAGGCGGCCGTGGCGCGCCATCTACTTGCGCGGACCTTATCCTGCCTTGGCGACTTCCGTGCTGCGCTCACGCACGAGAAGGAGACCTACTCCATATACAAGCAGCTGGTGAGTACTTGTCATCGTTATTGATACGTGACGAACGTTCACTTAAGGCGGCCATGGCGCGCCATCTGCTTGTGCGGACCTTGTCCTATCTCGGCGACTCCCGCGCTGCGCTCACACGCGTTGAAAAAAACCGGAAAAATATAAGAAAATTTCCAAGCGGCTCGGCTCGTTTTTTCAAGTTTCTTTCGAAAAAACAATGTAAATTTCTGTTACTATGCTTCCGAAGAAAACTAAATATAAGCCGAAAAAAACATTTTTTTTTTATAAACTGTATTTTTCAATATAATTATAATTAATTAGGAATTTAAACAGGTAGGTTGCACGTCTAATGTGTTAAATTCTGGCATTGATGCGATGACTTTGACACTGTCATCACTCATCCCTGACATTGTGTATGACGTATTTAATCTTTCTGAATAAAACTGAAAGAAAAACGAATAAAAACGAAACTTTGTAAAATTCCCGAAAAAAACATTTGATGTTTTCCGTAATTTTCATCCCTACGCACGACAAGGAGACCTACTCTGCTGAAGTGTTGTCAGTCATATGGTAGTCCTGTTTTGTATACTAGTGCTATATTAATTATACAGTCTATACATAAATAAGACGTAATCGGCTTTGTAATTGCAGCTAGGCGAGAAGCACGAGAAGACGCGCGAGTCGTCGGAGTGCCTGCGGCACCTGACGACGCAGGCGGTGGTGCTGCAGAAGCGGCTCGCGGAGGCCTACGCGCGCGCGCCGCACCAGCCGCCGCAGCACCCGCCGCTGCACATCCAGCCGCCCGGCATGGCCTCCGTCATCGACATGCTCAACCTCATCAACGGCATACTCTTCGTGCAGATCAGGTACCCACTACTTCACACACGACATAAGGAAAACACTATAAACTCACCCGAGTAACATTTTTGTTTGTAGAAAAACTTCCATCTCTTTATAACTCGGTGAAAAATGTAACCTGCCACCCGCTAAAGGAGGCAGTTACCGACCTGAAGACCTTGTGCTAGGTTTCGTGGAGGAGCTGGGGTGGCTAGAGTAGAGCTAGAGCTACCTCGTTTCACGCAAAATAGGCACAGCGGATGTCGATTTGCGGAAAATGCCACCCGCGTTCTAAACACGAATTGATAGACACTTCGGTCACCAAAGACGGTTTGATGCCATGATGGAACACATAGCTCAAACACATCCACATACATATGTAGACTACTAAAATCTTGGCCCTTTCCCGTGACGGGCAAAATCTTGTATTTGCAGGTGGATAGACGGATATCCCTTTGACCGCCAAAGACGGTTACAAACGCAATCGGTTACAATTTAATATAAACCCTCATGCATTGCATCAAGGATTATAATAGGCGTGGCGTTCAGAGGGTTATTTTTTGGGGGTCAGTTTTGAAAATGGCCTCCTTGTGACAAGATTTACTCACTATTCGCCATAATAGTATTTAATGCAATCGTTGTATACGATACTCCTATACATATAAAGAGGTGTGGATAAACAAAGGTGGTCAAAGAAACACCGAGCAAAGAAATTACTTTTATTTTTGACATGATCATTATCACTGTTTATAATTTTTATTTACATTTTCAGCCCTCAAGATATTGAGCAGTTCAAAGCAGAAATAGAAAAAAGACAACTAAAAGACTTACCGATCCCGGGCCTGGCTGAGCTGAGCACCGGCAAAGAGAAAGCCGAGAAGACGGAGCTGAACGCGGGCGGAGACGCGTCCACAGAGAGTTGAAAACGCCGGCCGTAATCCACTCCCGCTTTACGTCCAGGGCCGGGTTATCTATAGAGGCAATGAAGGCAGGCATATTTATGAGCTGACTAGGTTCTACAGACAACAGAGTTTAGTGGATTGTTACCGTTATAACGTTAACGGTTTACAATCTACGCTTCAAAACCGATAGCGCCGTGAGCGCCATCTAGTTCGGGTGTCAAAGTGACATCCATTCAAATATTGTTCGAATCAATTCATGTTCATTGATAACTCGTTATCTGTGGCCATATTGAGAGAATAACATGAATGGAAATGCCTGACGCTGCTTGCAGTGCCGATAGGCCGATGTACACAGCATGCGTAATCCAGCTTGGATCCTGCTCCCTTCGCAGGACATCGCTTGCGTTACGTAGAAAGCAGGAAACTTGCTACATACGCGACTAATGGGGCTTGGCCTTAAATGCCTGTATGGCTTAATCCGGCCCCGTGAACATTTATTATACATTGTTACTTTATACTTATTGATTGATGATATTGTTCCTTATTATCGAAGAATGTATGCCGTAGTAGGTAGCGTGCTAAGGTTTGATGTAGATTTTTTTATTAGTCAAATTTTGATGGTAATTATTTCGATCAAATAAATAATTATGCGTTATTTTAAGTCTCGCAGAGTGCAATAGGTTTATGTGCATGTGCGTACGTTGCGTATTTCGCTCAAATCACGTCTGAACACAATGATTTCGTAGGACCTAAAATCGGCCTTCAGTTTTCTACATTCTTATACAAGAAAGTAGTGTAACAATTGGTTTAATTCTGTACACTATGAAGAGAAGTAATATGCCTAATGACATTCGATTCTAGTCGAGATGATATCAGTAAAAAAAGCTCAAAGTAAAGGATCTGAGAGATATTTGGGATTATTACACTAACTAAAAGGGTTCTCACTCACTAGAAACGTATGTCCGGAAATACAATGAATTTCTGGAAAAAAATATTAAAAAAGAGAACAAAAATATTTTAATCTTTTATGTCTCAAAGGTTTAGCCTTATTCTCAAATGCTTCTAATGATTAATAAAAGAAATGGAACCCATATTTTTTCGACAATGATTGATGAGGAAGCTATTTATAATGTTTATTGATGTATTTAAGTGAGGAAGTTATTTATATTGTTTAGTGATGTATTTATTTATGCAAAATATTATTTATATTAAATAAAGATCTCTCGTTTTGGCAGTCATGTGAACACAGTAAAATACCTATTTCACCTTTGTTTCACTAAGCATAATATGCATGCATGAATTATTTTGAAAAGTACCGATACCGATTTTGAGGTCCTGCAATCACTATGTGGACGTAGGTTTAATTTTATGCTTCCGTTTCAAATTCACAATTTGATCGTTATCCGATGTAGTGCAATGGAAATGTAGTGATAATAGCAATAAGTTTCGGTTGTGAGCCCGGACCGCACTGCGCCTGGTGTCCGGTGTCCGGTGTCCGGCGTCTGGTGCTACCGGCGAGTCCGAATAAACAAATGATTTTATGAATTGTTATGTCGAGTATTATTTCTTTACTTAATTAGTACGGGAGTATATTGTTGACATGCCCATAGTCGTAGAAATTTTGTTATATTGTCATTGAAATGTAACAGGATTTGAACATTTCTGTAGGTTTTTAATTACGTAAGAAATTGATATTAATCAGATTTCTAGATTGGATTTTGTTTTGTAGTTAGTTGCCTGTTTGCGATGATCCGTGTCGTTAGTCGACCGCAACGGCGATAGGTTTTTTCCTTCGACCAAAGTAACGAGTATGACGAGTGACGGAAGATTATACGCGAGGTGGGAGCCTGGATTGGAAAGACTTAAATTTAACTCCGAATTATCTACTGATATAATACACTTTGATTGTTAGCTTACTTTCAGATTTTAGTGTGATTAGTGCCATATATGTAGTGAGAATAAATCTCTTCGTAATGTTTCTGTTAGTCTGTGATATAAATGAATTGTTTTATCAACGAGCCACTTGCCTTGTTTAACAGTATCTTCTTTAGGTATTTCAACTGGTCACGTTTTTAATTGTTGCTATGTAAATAATACTAATTTCCCATTCTGACAATAATCTTCCGATGCATGTGATTTCATCTTGTGTCTAATAATCTATGCATGGCTTTTAAATCAAACAGAATCAATATTGTTACTTTTATTTTTTATTGCTATGAATTTTATCTGATTTTTGTCAAAACTTTTTCTGTGTATGTGTAAACCAATGAAACTGTCAATTGAAAAGATATATACAAAACCGAATGAGAAGACCACACTTTATTTTTTTGGTGATCTTTATAAAAGTTAATCAAAATTTACCTAACTACATAATTATAAACGGTATCTCAATACCACAATTAATGTAATACAATGCATCACAATTAATGTAATAAATAAACAGGCTTATGAAGATGAGAATGAGAGAAAAGAATGAGAAGTAAACACCATTGCAAGTGTAACTTAACAATCATACCATGTATCCTTAATGATAAGCTCCTCCCATAACTAACAATTGAATGTTACTTAACTTTTAAGGAAGTTGTTAGATGAAGTATGTGCCTAAGCAAACAATAATAGTTGTTGTTGTTACATTTCTTTAACAATATGACGACCATGTAAATACGGCGCTGTTCGTAGTATACTAATAAAAATCGTTTTTAACGTGTTTATTTCATTTATTAAACTTTTATTATATTACAATCAAAGTGGCCTTGAGCTACATCAAAAGCAATTGTATAAACTTATTCTTATACTTCTAGATATAATAGGTAAATAAATTAAAGCTATGATGCTTATAAAAAGTTTAGATAAAAAGACATTAGCGAATGAAGAAACTTCCAAGAACAGGAAAAAGAACAGAATAGATAGAAAACCGATATCATAGAAATTTTATACGAAAGATACCTTACGTGGTATACCGCTTTATCCTTTTCCAGGCGTAGTACGATTGTAAACCACATGTTTTCACCCTTTGACCGCCAAAGCCTTCAACCGACGCACGCGGCTACAGCCCAATATCAACATTCTTGCATTCCCACAAGGTTCACGAATTTCAACCTTAGTTTTGGGAAAACCATTGATCACCACCCATTGGACCATTGGTGCGGTCTCGAATGGACAGTAAAAAGTAGGTATTCTTTCCTTGTCACCTATTAGCAAGAAATAAAATTACGAATTTGACACTGCAATGAACATCCATTCATTGACCCGTGTCACTGTAGCTTTACTAACAAACGGTCATTTCTAGGGTGATCACATTTTCCTTTCATACGTACATTTTACAACTTTATTTGCCGTTTTTATTGCAGAAAATGATTGGCCAAAAAAACTAGTATGGCCTCTAGTCCCAGAAGCTTAATCGTATTTGGAACCTTGATATTTTAGAAAATGGCCTCTAAAAGGGCTTCCGGGACTGGGAGGATAGCCTAAAACCAGGCAGTATCAAAAACCTTCAGAAGTAGTATTACCGTCAACCGGGGTGAATAAGGGTGAATAGGGACAAAACTTAAAATGTGAATGAATACCTGACAATTTCTTACAAAATACCCACATATTGCATTATTCGATTGAAAATAATCATAGGTTTTGTATGACATAATTTGTGTAGATATTAAAAAAAAATTAATCATTTTAATCATTGTCAGGTGAATCACCTTTTAAGTTTTGTCCTTATTCACCCCAGCTATCCCCATTCACCCCGATTGACGGTATATAGTACTCGTTGGGAGTCGGGCGTGTCACTTGCGGGCGCTGGCGCTGGCGCTGGCGCTGGCGCCGGCGCGCACTTGCGGCCGGCGCTGCCTCGGGCGCGGCGGGCGCGCACGGCGGCGGCGCACGCGCGGCGCCCGCCCGCGCTCCAGCTGCGCCGCCACCAGCTCCGCCAGCGACCCGCGCTCCGTCAGCATCGACAGGAACGTGCAGATGAACTCGTCGTAGTTGTGCGTCCGCCGGCAATCGTCCACCTGTTGATCGCCCCACTTATGTCATGGTCCACACAGTTAACTATGTACATATTTATAAATCTTATTGCAAGGACGTAAGGTTATATAAGTGTTGCTGATACTACCATTCACATAGAAGGCTAGAGTCAAAGGAATTTAAATAGTAGTTACATTGCTTATTTAAGTAGCGGTGCCACACCGAGCTGTGCGTCTACGCCACAGCGCAGCCATTCAAATATAGAATGTAACCACGGTTCAGAAGATTCAAATTCCATCGACTACGAAACGACCACTATAAAATTGCACATATCCTGAATATTCCTGACCGTCTTATACAAATATAGGACCGCTAAATATGTACAATTATTGAATTCTTGTCAATATTTAATAAAAAAAGTCAGGTTCTTAAAAATCTAAAAAAAAAAAAGGTTATAGACCTTATACATATCCCTCTTATCATTCTCATCATTCAGCGCCTGCTGGCACTGCTGTATCTCAGCCACGATGCAGCTCATCATGGCGTTCAGCTCCGCGTGCGTGAACAGCACCTTCCGCGGCTTGAACGGCTCCTCGGGCGCCACCTCGCTGTACGCTAGGATGGGTGTGTCGTTGCTCTTCACTATGGCTGTGATGGAGGTGGGATAAATCTGGAATAGATGTTCTAGTATGTAGAGTATCAGGTAGTACAAATTATCTTGATATAACATTTAAAACTTTCGCGGTTTAAACACATATTAAAAAAAACATACATACAACAAACATATTAAATTAAATTAAACATATTAAACATATTAAATTATCTTGAGCCAAATATTCATTGATGGTATAAGATCCGTAATGCTTGATTGGAATTCGTGATAAAATTTTGACAGGTGGTTTAGATGGCGCTGCACAGCTCTGTGCTGTCGTCAATTTTAGCTGATAAACTAGTTTTTCTTAAGGCGGGATTCCAACAGTGCTGCACAAGCATTGTTGTACTAAATAGGGACCATGCACGTTGGAGGGTCTGCCTTCTTGTGACCTAAATCGTTTACTTCACGCCAAAGCTGGTGCTGCCCCCTACCATTCATGCACTTTTCCTATATGCTTGTGCCGCACTGCCGCTCACTGGTGGAATATATTAGCCTTTAGACTTCACAGTTGTGACTATTATCAATACCTAACTCTGCTTATACTAACATATTTTGTTATTAATATACTTACATCTCCAAGTATTTGACTGTCCCGATTTAGGTTGAAAAACTTCACCACTTCACCCTGCTCAACAGGGTCCGCTGAAATGTAATTTATTTTTTTATAATTTGGAATATTTAATAAACCTAAATATTTTTTCCGCACGTGGAAAACATCGTGGGGAAACCAGACTAATCCCAACAAGGCCTAGTTTCCCCTCCGGGTTGGAAGGTCAGATGGCAGTCGCTTTCGTAAAAACTAGTGCTTACGTCAATTCTTGGGATTAGTGGTCAAGCGGACCCCAGGCCCATAAGCCGTGGCAAAATGCCGGGATAACGCAAGGAAGAGGAAGATTTTTTCCGCACGTGATAAAAGTTCACTATTTTCAGGATAAACAATCCTCTTATGGTCATGCATAGACAACTCAAATCTCAATATTATTACAAGTACAGTGGAGAGAAGGTTGCTTAAACTAGGTGCCAGTCAGGTCAGTTTTTTTTAGGGCTAATGTTTTATATACCTTTAAATAATATTACAAACCTAAAATAAAACTAGTATCTTGGTTCTGCCTATCTGTGGGGCCAATCTCTATGTAAACTGGTTGTGTGTAATCTATGTCATATAACTGAGACTGTGCCTGCTCTAGAGCCAGTAGGATGGTCCTCTCACTGAACTCCATCTCATTATCTTGCAATGAATTTTCATTTGATTCTGGGTTAATTTCTGCTTGCTCTGAAAAGACACAAAAAATATAACATTGTAATATAAATCTTGTATTCATGATAATAGCTTGAACTACTAGTAAAAAAATATGTTTGTTTACCACTGTCCCTGTTTTTAGCAAGTAGATGTCTCAAATGTTTTCCTATTTTCGATATAGCATCCTTTACTCTCTTCTGGTTGAGTTCAAGTGCATTCAGTTTCTGTGTTATGGCGATTCTTCGGTCTGGCACCACAGCCATCAAATTGAATCTGAAATAATTTTTTGATTATAATAATTATTAGCTTATGAAAGAGCACATGGTATGCAACTATCAACAATTTAATTTCTAATGATTGTCTTGCAGCTTTACTTTGCAAAATACTCTGAAATTGGCCTGTTCTATAAATAAAATGTATTGTTGGTGAAGAAATTTATTTTTTATTGGAAGCCCACCAACAAGTAATAAAGCACTTGCAAACTCAAATACCTAACTACAATCAGTTAAAATGTTGCTGTTATCTTTACCTGATATCATGGACCTGTTCTCCAGCATCTCTGCCCAACCTCTCAGCCATGACTCTCCGGAACTTATCTGTCCAGTCCTCATCTGTGGCCCAGGGCCCATGGTCTGTGGGAAATGGCTTCAGGCCGTCCAGCTCAAACAGATGTCCATTGATGGGTACAAAGCTAACAAAGTGATATGCTTCACCTGAGGATATATTTTCAAACTGTGTAAATTCAGTAATGGAAATTGATATAAAAAAATTGTTTTATAAGAAATGTGTTAGGTAACATCATACCATTTGAAAATATTAATTTTCTACATACTAGGAATCACACCATATAAGATAATAATTGGAATATTATTGGATTAGTTTTCAAATAAATTTAAAGAAAAGAGCTGACCTGTGAAGCGTCCTGTAGGGACCACAGCATTTTTGTCTGTCTTCTTGCGAGCTTGGGGAATAGCATGAGAATTGTGAGCACATGCTAACTCTGGAGTATTTCCGATTGCCCACCCCTTGTTCTCGGGGTTCATGCCTACTGTGTGGTGCTATTGGAAAGCAATAAAAAAAGAGAAGGTTGGTACTTGTTGAACCTCTAGCACTGTTACATAAAAATATTATTCCATACATACCTTTAACCTACTCAAAGTCTCTCCTAAATGTAGATTAGGGCAGTTGAGTAATATAGATAGTAAAGCGTGTGTGGCACAACTATTGGGCACCATTTGCTGAGCGAAAAATATGTTGTTAATTGTCTCCTCATCGCGTACAAAGCTTTCTATTTGCTCTACGAATTTGCGTCGCGACCGTCTCTCTTCTATCCATCGGAACAAGAATATAAACCCATACACTGGACTCTCTAATGGCTTATGCAGATCATATATTTCTTCAACTTGAACGCCTTTGACGCCGAAATCTTCTAGCAATAAAGTGAACAGTCCGGGGTCGCTCTCGAGCTCTAGCCATCCTTCCGTGAGACTATTTAATTCAACAGGCATGCTTTTCATGTATTATACTTCCTATTAACTCTTATTTGTATATTATTACAAGAAATACTTTGTTTACAAGATAAATAAATAGAAATGTTGCTTTGCAGATTGTGACAGTAATGTCAGTCGATTGACATATGGCATAATGTTACCACAAAGAAAAATTACGTACGTGCTAAAATCAAATAGACGTACGGACCGGACTACCATTTGGTACGGTTCGAGGTATGTTTAATCGTGTGAAAGCCAGTACACTAATATTCTTGGCAAACCCACTTCGTCAGTAGAAAAAGGCGCGAAATTCAAATTTACGGGAGTATAACCCTCACGGATTTAGATTTTAATAAACCGGATGGAGTACACGGGCCAAAAAGTGTGTCCACATGAGAAGTCAAAGTGGGCGGTTGCATCTCTTTCTAATTAGGGTGACCATAAGTCAAATGTATGTGGGATATTAGGATAAGTTGGAATGTATAGTTTGGCCAAGATCTTTTTTCATTCATGCATAGGAAGTCAGAGAGAATGGATATAGTTTTTTTCTCCTCTGTAAAACGCTTCACAAAACCTTACTTAATTTAGTCGTTATAAAAGCTGTTACTGATGACAGACAGACTGACAGACGGACAGCGGAGTCTTAGTGATAGGGTCCCGTTTTTACCCTTTGGGTACGGAACCCTAAAAATGGTCACTTTTTTCATTTGTAGTCTGCCTCTTTCGCACTCATGGTATGTTCATATACGTAATGGCTTCTCTTTTGCACACTTCAGCTATTCTTTAAGCGTCATCGTAGTTAATTGCACCATTTTTTTATTTGCCGCCTTCGTGTACTGACGGAAATGTGTGTTCAACTTATATAGAATATTATGTGTCTGTAATATTTAAAATTTGGCAATTATATAGCTCTCATTACGTGCACAAATAAATCATTTATCTATCTATCTATCTATCTATCAACCAAATAATTAAACATGCCAAAATAAAGATATACTTATTTAGGTAAACTTGTTTTTACATTAAGTAAGTACGTAGGTAATAAGAACTCTGAAAGGCCGATTCACATCGTGCCGACATCATAGTCACCCTAATGAGTTTGATAATGTTTTCTTGTATTTTTATCGTAAACTTTAATAGTTGAGGCTTACCTGTAAAAAGATATACCACAATCAACAAAACTTTCACTTCTGCAACCTTTCACACAACATCTTTTACCCATTTTATACTTTATTTCGCAAATAAATCTTGAGCGCCGCCATTCATGTATTTTGAAAATTTCTTTGTCAAGTTGGGGATACCAATTAATATTCAAAGTTACTACAATGTCTACTATATTAAAATTAATGTATTTTTTGTTGTGCACATGCTTGGTTAAATCAGTTAATAATATTGACATTATAACTATTTACAAATTACGTAAAAGATATCAGAACCGCACTCTGAATATAGCACTTAAATAATATAAGAAGGTATTTAATTTTAGTAGTTATTGATATGAATACTACCAAAATGGTATTTTTTTAACATTGGCAACATGTGCGAGTGGGACACCGCGACCCACTTTTGCTATCTCATGTGGACCGTTTTCTCTAGTCTGGTACGAACACCTTTCTGGCTCGGTGATAAGGTTCAATTTAGTATGGCAAAAAAGTGACAGCTCGCTCCTGTTTAGGGTATAACTTCATGATAACCCTTCACTCATGAATCTAGTACATAGACCTAGCATTACATAGATCAGCTATACGCGTGCGCCCGTGAGGGACAAAACATACGCAATGCGACAATATTTGTCAATATTGTGTCGAGAAGATTTGTAGCCCACCATAAGCCATACCAAAGAGGATATAATAAGATAGAGCGGTACTGTCATTGTAAATTTTGTAACCACTGTAAATTCACTACCATCTATCGACATACTTTAATACTAAAAATTAAGATTTATAAAAATACGTTAATATGGATAAATGATTTTGTTATTTGTATTAATTATTTTCATATGATTTTGACCCATGTTCTTTCACTGATATGCGTTAAAATTATAAATAACCGTCAACGCCCTCTATACGAGAGTAGGCCAAAATTAGTGGCGCCATCTAAACGAGAATCAAATTTTCGTGATTTTCGAGGCACGTTTTTTCCTTAGACTGTATCCATCTATTACGGAGTTATATCTATCTTTGACCATACTATGTGAGACTGTGACAAGGACAAACAATAACAGCGCTTTCTCTGCTACTCCTACTGAAAGATACATAAGACTATCCCGTTCCATCATTTCCCCCCGCCCCTCATGACCGATCCAGTTATACTAGATTCATGATCTAGTAGGGGGTAGCACCTGCTTACGCTTTCGATTCAGGTTACGAGATGGCAGACCCTGGAACACGCACGGTCTCTGTCTCTATTTACCCGTTGTATATACCACATATAGGTATAGGTTACTTTTAAGGACGTTTGTGCCATCTAGCGTAAAACTTGTAGTGTCCGACCGAAATCGGTTTTTTTGCCGAGACCGAAACTGGTCGAACACTAACGAAAATACAGTATTGGTTGAAACTGAACCTTCGGCCGAAACATGATTTTTATGCCGAAACCGAAACTTCGGCCGGACACCGATCGGTCGGGAATATATCGATCAACTAATTTAGCCAAGTAATTTAGGTATAATGTAGTAGAATATTTTAGTTGTTTACCACTTACTGCTACCAACTGCTACCTAATATGATTTGTCATAAATCGATATTTAATCAGCCTCACTACATCCAATTCGTAGGCAGGCGTGGCGTGGAGCGTACTGTCGTAGACTTTAATTTTCTATGTGCCTATGAACAGGTTACGTGTTTATTCGATAAGAAATAAAACAATCGTTAAAGTAACGACATTTATTTTGTATGTACACTCAACTTCACAAACTTTGTACAATGTACAAATAATAAATGCACAACTTCAGTATCGTAAAACATCAACGACTCGCAGGCACACGCAATAATGAATACAATTTCAAGGTAGGTTAACATAAGCGCACATAAACGTTAGATATTGGTCCCATTTTTAATTCATGATATATACAATCGTCATTTCAAAGACAACTGGTTAACCTAACCATTACCTACTCATTATCTTGAATAAGTTATTGATTGACTAAGTAGGTACCTAGGCCAGAAGGCAGTGTCAAATTCCAGTTAGTTTCTAGGTATTTGTTGATAACTCCAAATCAACTGCAGTTAAACATGTCAGTTACAAGTAGATGGCGCAAGTCCAACTGAAAACCCACGGTGTGGGTGCCAATGATTGCAGTGAATACCTATTTTTAAACTGCCTGATAACCTCTATTCTGTATTAAGTATAGGAACAGCTACCTACTAGTAAATACATTTCATATAAACTTTATTACATCTAGACCAAATCCTTTTTGCTATGCAGAATAGAATATAATGGTCCTTCAAGTTGTGCAATCAAAATGTGTACAAATTACAAAAACACATTAAACTTCAACTCGTGTCAAAAACACAGTTCTGCTAATTTAAAGGACTAGATCGAGAAGATGGACATTGAAATATTATTTAATATCACTAATTCATTCCAACTATACTCACTTCAAACATAGTTGCAACCGGACTTTATATTCTTCATATCAACTAGGCAGTATCGCTATTTAGAAATACGAAATACAGTCGAAAGGAAAAATAACAAAAGCTATAGCTTTGGCTAGGTTAGCGTTGGAAAAATAGGTAGGCTAAGAAAAAAGACAAGTGTCCAATTAGAACTTCTGTTCCGAAGAGATATCTTGAAAGCTAAGCTAGTAAGTCGGTATTCACTTTTGCCTTCGTCTTCCTCGTGTGCTATCGAACACTGCGTCAGTTCATCTACTTGGGGCTTCACACCCGGGCAGCCTGCTGCTTGTCCTGTCCCAGCTCAACTGAGACACTCCTACACCCACATTATCTCATGACTATTGATTTTATACAATTTTAACTCAACTTCATTAAGTTGCAAAGAAAATATCATAGTAATAACAATTGGAAGAGGTTCATAACTTATCCTAAGATACTTTCAACAAAAACTTCTTTACAAAAAATATTATGTACAGTAATTATAACATTAAGTATTTAATAATTACATTCTTAATATCACATAAGTACGCATCGCTAAGCTCGACAATCTAACAAACGATTATTTCATGCGCGGATATGTACGTACATTAAATAATACCGTAACATTGCCGGGGCTTTAAAATCGACTCGAGTCGAGTCCTAAGCCTAAAGTTCCATCACATGAAACAGCAGTCGATTAAAAGTAACAGTAGCACATGGGCGCGGTTCATCTGATGGCGTGGGTCGGTCTGTAGGGGGGAGGGGGGGTTTTGGGGATCTGCGTGCGGTGCACGGGGGCGAGCTCGTCGGGCTGGCCGGGGATGACGGAGGGCGCGTCCACGGGCGGCAGCGGCGTGTGCACGTGCGCACTGCTGGTGGCGGGCAGCAGGCGCGCGGGGTTCAGCTTGATGGCGTCGTCGTACGTCGGCGGCGCGCCTGCCACCGTGTCGTAGTCCGGCGGCTTCTGCTGCATCGTCTCCTCGTCCGGCATCGATATCACGTGGATAGGGTCGTCGATCTGTAACCAAACAAATAATTTTAAGTGGTAGGCAGAAAAACTGAATGAATGTCAAGGTACCTACAACAACATTAAAGCGCGACAATCAGAGCGAGGAAAAATCAACGTGTTGAATGGTAGATTATTATCATCTCCAGCGTGAACCGGATGACCCGAATTTGTTTAGCATGTGATTATACGTACCTATTGGAGCCATAAGTTTACAAATAAGTATATTTTTGAACAGTTAAAAAGTTTGAGCGAAAAATAAGTCTTGCACGTTGCAAGTTTTAACCATTCAAATAATAAGGTATTGAACAGTTAGACACCACTGTTTTAAACCGTCATAATCATATACAGAAATACATAAAATACATTTATTTTTATTTATTTAAGTTATTACAACAACAATATCTAACTAATTTACAAAGTATCGTTAAACCCATACATAGGGTTTGTCTCGATACTGCAAATTGGGACAGTATTCCATTATTTGAGTACTGTTGGTACTGACCTGATGTGTGTCAGGCGAGGAGCGCTCGTTGTGCGGCTGCCTCGCGGGCGACTGCAGCCAGCAGCACATGGCGGCGCAGATGAGCAGCGCGCCGGCCACGATGCAAGCCACGCCGACGTAGCGCACCGGCTCGGCGTAATCCTCTGCCAGTCCTAGCCAGTTAATCAGCGCTCCGGCGCATAGCAGCACCATGCCGTACCGGTACGGCCGCTGCGACTGTCTGCCCTCGTCGAGAGACATGCCTGGAAACAAACAAAGGCTTGTTCATTCACTTATATCGTTAGAACGATTCGATTCGTACCTCCAAAGAGCCACGTGTGGCTAGAGACCGCGGTTTGCCGACTTGATAGTGAGGATTATCCTTTCGACCACAAGGTATTTACGCACAATAACGGTATTCAAAGTATTTTTATAGGTATAAATACTTGTTTGGGTCGTATTTATCTGATTTGCACTATAGTTGGAAATGAGTTGACGGTGGAAAACAAATCAATATATGCAATATTATCGTAAACACATTTAGTTAAATAATTAAACTCTAACAATCCAGCATAATGTGAAATGGCTGGCGCCATTTTTCAATTCGCCAACAAACTGTTATACAGTTTGGCGAAATTTTTGTTACTATTAATGTATGTTTTCTATATGTACCAATAAATAAATAAAAACATATATACCTAAATAATATAAATCCTGCAGTGTGTCGCAGCCAGTAAATGTTGGAAATTAAATGTTTTATGTTGCCACTTCATCACGATTCCATTATAATATTTTACGACGGAAATGATCAGTCATTGTGGTTTACGTACGTTACATTAAACTAATGTTAAATGCAGGTAGGTACCTTTACGTCTATTAGTTCTATTACATAGGTATTATATGACAGTAAGTGCCTAAAGTGTGGCGTAGAACTATCTACTACTACTACCATCATCTTCCTAGTTCCATTCCTCCGCCAGGATAGTCCATCCGTAATTTTTAACCAGGGGATTGCAAAATAATCTACAACAAGTAAGGTTTTGGTCATACAATGCATTGTAAAACCGGCCAAGCGAGTCTCTGACCAAGACCACTTTGAGTGAAAGATTTGGTATATTTGTTTATCAAAAAAGCGAAATAATCACGTTTCTACATAGTACCTAACTACCTATAAGCTACGACTTTTTTTTTATTAGGTACTCGTATCTTTGCCACTGTAAAAGTTTAAAATGTCTATTTATTTGTCGTTAATGAAAATAGATAACATACACCGCTGAAACTGATTTTCACTATATTAATACGTACAGCGGAGGCTTAGTGGCTACCTATTAGAGTTCCGGGTAGCACTATTCGGATACTTCCATAGCAAACGAAGCACTTAACTTATGGAATTGTTGAGTGACTATCGTATTTCAGAATTTCTAAATTATTTTATTTTATTTTATTTTTTTATTTCCACACATACAATTATCATTACGGGATGAACCCAATGCGATAATTTAGCAAAAAATTAAATGTATAAACATACAACCAACATGGATCAAAATTCTCTCAACAAACTCGATCGACTGGTAAACAACGGAATACGGTTCATTTTTTGGAATTCGAAAGTTTGATCATATATCCAGCTACCGCCGCCAGCTCAAGTGGCTCCCCATACGTCAGCGCCGATCCTTTCGAATACTCTCCTCACTCTTCTCTATCCTATTTGAGCCCATCACTCCAGAATATCTCAAATGTAACTCCAGCTTTATTACCCCGCGCCCAAGCTGCGAGCTGCGCGCTGCCCGTTCTCTTAAACTCTCTGTTCTCCTTCACCATACCGGTTTTCTCACGTCTTCTTTCGCTGTTCAAGCAATCCGTCTTTGGAATTCGCTCCCTCTAACGATTAGACAAGCCCCAAACAAGCTGACTTTCAAACGAATGCTCTACAAGCACCTGCTAGATACTGTCTAGTGGGACCCTCCCCCCCCCCTCACCCCTACCCCGCACATGCAAATATATATTTATGTATATTATATGATAAATTTGTATATGTATTTATATTGTTTATTTATGTAGTTTATAAAGGTATTATAGTATATTTACATATTACTAGTTTGTATATTGGCGTTAGTATTAGAATTTATATTTAGAAAAAAAAATTTTCGCATCGCACTGCACCCACCTTAACAATTTCTGTTTGGCCCAGTGGTTGACTGGTAGAGAATGCCTCAAGGCATTAAGTCCGCCTTTTGTACTTGTTCTTGTGCAATAAAGTTTAAAATAAATAAAATAAATAAATGTATAAACATACAAAATACAAGTACCTATATCTAACAAATCATTATTTTTTTTCCTACATAACTACCTATTCAATATAACAAAGAGTTAATAATGCTACTTTTGTGAATTCACTTATCGAACATGAGAATAGGTCTATATGCGTGGCTATGAGGTTATATACTCAATGTTTGTTGAATACCTAACCCACTTTTACTGAAACTAAATACATTTGTAGATGTAGACAAATTGCTCGTTTAACTTTAGCACCAGCTCGTCAGAACATGGAAAGTGTTCATATTAAGCTCAGTAGGGCAGCGAATCTAACGGGATTCGGAAACTGGTAGATTCAAATCGAAAGCTGGGAAGTTCGCAGTTACATGAAATAAAATGTAAATATCAAATAGGTAAACCCATTAGTGATTTAGTGAGTTCGCACACTGTCATTGGCGATTGGCGGAATGCGGGAGTTCGTTTCGAATTCAATCAGAATGTCGTTAGGTGAAGTGGGGTTCTGTAAGTGTTAACTTGTTGAGGAAAAATGTAAGATGTTAAGCGGCGGGTCGACGAGGCCGGGACGAAGACAATGGTCTCGAGAGATGTGGGTCAAGTTCGGCCGAGCCACGGGCGGTCACGCGCCGCGGACACCACATAAATACCCACATTAGTGTGTCAACATCCGACTACCGTGCGCCTGTATACCACGCCGCGGGAAAGTGAAAGCTTTCCTTTGATTCGTTCCGGTAATGACCCTATCATTTGTTACGCCCCACAAATGATAGGGTCATTCATGGTTCGTAATCTATTGAATTTTCCGGACCATCTTTTGCCGTCAAATCTACCTGGACCAGGACACTTTATGATTGAAAGGCAAGGACTTCTTTGTCTAAAAAGTTGTATCGATATATAACATTGCATAACTTACAAACCGAGGCTCCTCCTATGTTGGATTGGGAAGTAATTCCTGGATACAAATATGGCCAAGGCATTCTTCGTGGTTCAATTCAAAAGGTTTATTTTGGGTTATAAATTAATTAACCGCCAACTTTCACATATGGCATGTACTATACGTTACTCAATCGCGAACACACTGAGCAAATATATTTATGAGATCTTATCTGCAACAGAGCACCTAGCCTGATTGTTAACCGATAAAGAGCGGATATATTATCTCCGAAACCACAATCTTGCCCCTGCATGTAAATAAATAGGCGTACCTATGCATTTCTTGGAATTACCTTTCAGGAAAACAACCATTTAGCATAATCGTGATAAAAAATTTGGTACGAACAAAAAAATAATATTACTTGTTAGTAACAATAATATAAGTAGCACGATTGTTTTTTTTTCTGAAAAAAATGTACAAGAAAATCCGTGCTAGTACAAACTTCGTTACATATTAGAGGTTACGAATAGATATAGTTAGGTATCTACATATTTATCACCGGATTAAAAGTAGGTACACTGGCATAGGCAGCTGCGGTCTGGTAGGCGACACTTCTAAGCCTCCACCCACGCAGCGCAGGGCTTCGCAGGCGCCAACTCCCGTAACACGATAAGTCATATTAGTTAACCAGATTAACTTCAACTAGGAAGCTAGGTGCTAGCACATTATACAGCCGTTACATACTAGCAAGCCCTTCGTGTATTCGGCGGATGTAACTTTCGTAAGCCTTTCGTAATCACAATGGTAGATATATCATCACTACATAGTATAAAAGCCTAAGCCGCTTCCTGCTGCTATGTATGCTTAGATCTTTAAAACTACGCAACGGATTCTGATGCAGATTTTTTAATAGATAGTGATTCAAGAGGAAGGTTTATATGCACTAGCATAATACATCAGCATTGCACCCGTGCGAAGCCGGGGCGGGTCGCTAGTTTTAAATAAGTAGTAGGTTAGGTAGTTAGGTACTTCCTGGAATTTGCAAGTCGTTTTTTTGGGAGCTTCATTTGTTTATTAGCTTTGTGTTATGGATTCATTTTAAGCTAGCTAATTGGAGCTTGCAGATTCATAGAAGTATAACGTAACTGGTAGAAGGGTGATATTTCTTTTTTACAATATTCGCTTTGCAAGTTATGTTCCATTTTTTTTCTTTTCTACTAACAATAGATAAGTAAGAGATGAGCGCGGCGCGCCAACAAACTGGTTACTCCAGTTTGGCGCATTTATAGTATATATATAACTGTGTAATTATTTTATATGAATAAATGAATTAATAATAATAATAATATTTGCTTATTCCTCTCTCTGCGGCCCTGACCACCGGCAGCTTGGGCCCTGCCCCGCTGCTGGCGGCACCCTAGGTTAGGTTTGTTATAATGTGTCTATATGTATTTTGTATTGTTTTGTAAGTGTTTTTATATTGTACTTTTATATACATATTATAAAAAACCTAACGTAAGAATAAAGACAAATAAAGAGAATAATAATAATATTATTTATTACATATTTTTAGTACATACGGTGTTAATAGGTACGTTAATTGCACTGGTTAAATATCAAAGCATTCGAGCATGAAAGAATGTGCACGACAGTTAAATATTTTCACATGCACACTGATAATGATAACGGTAAAATTATGACTTAGGTAGCTACCTCCTAGTGGAACAAGTAAGCAAGTATTGTTTTTGACGTTTATTAGGTGTTGCTGATGAGAAAATAAGTACCAACAAAAAATGAAAATTCTGCCCGCTAACTTATAAAAAAATAACAATTTATACTATCATAATCATGTAAATGGTTTTATTATATTATTATTATAATCATAATCATGTAAATGGTTTTATTAAAAAAATATATCTAGAACCATTAATTTTATTTAGATTTAGCGCAGAACAAGCGTATTTTTTAATAAAACTGAATAAAAAACGTCACTAACGCCCACTTGCACCATTTCACTTTCAACCGGTTAAACCTGGAGTTACCATGGTTACCAGTACAATTTGACACTGAGTTAACGGTTTAACCGCTTAACCCCGGGTTAGTGGGTTGGTGCAAGTGGGCCTAAGAGGTATTATATATTATATCAATACCATTATTGATTAGGTACTCGTAGTTATGTTAATAAAATGCATCAAAATCAATCGCTTTTATCTAATCGAACAGAGGACTCCTACTTATAAAATATCTAATAATAAACACCTAATTCTATTTCTAGATGTTTGCAGTGATAATTTGTGAGTGTAAGTCTGAAAGCATCAAAGATTTTTAGTATAAGTAGATTTAGACTAAGATAAGTCTTCAACGATTTTGACAGCACACGCAGTGCAAGTGTTATTTATACGTCATAATTTCATAGAAGTTTGACTATCAAAATCGTTGCTGACTACTTGTCTTGGTCTGACTCCACCCACTCAATGTGTTATTGCATAATTACTAAGAGGCAGAGGGCCTGCCGCGAAAATTACGTTATATGCTTTTCTAACACTTGCATATCAGAGCGATATAGGCAGATATCGAAATTTAGATTTTCACATTAATATTTGTATTAAGTACTAAGTTTTTTTCGAAATCTTGTAAAACGGTTTTCAATCAATTAAAATCACGTTATCAAACACGAGTGAAATACTGGAACAGAATCAGAAGCGGGCTTATTATGCAAAGGGGTTCCCACCAGATTACAAATAGCTCATCAATTAGCATAGCTTAGCCATTGAAAGGAGCTAGACGACATAAGTGGTACCTACTAGTGGTACTATATATATAAAGTACGTACATACATATAGGAGCAGGTCGTGAAAGCGGTCGTCTTTACGAGCTCTTTTATGACTCGTGAATATCCCTGGGCGGGCAGCGCAGCGGCAATAAGGTGCGGCATTATGCGCTTTGGTTGCACTAGTTCTTATTGGGTCTACTGGGCCTAGAACTCGTCAAAAGTAGAAATACAACAATACAACAATTGTATGTAGGTAGGTAATTGTACCATCGTGCCATTAGTGAATGGACACCAAACCAAAAAACTTTTGTAGGGATGGATTAAACTTTTTTTTTGCAAAATGTTCACGGTGATTTATAAATCTATTGTGATTTATAAATTTTAAAAGAAAAAATGTTTTTAGCGTTTAGTCCAATAGGCGCACTATAAAATGAATACTGTAATTTAGTGTTTCGCAATATCACGCAACAATTTCTTAATTTATATTTTTTGCGGGACTATCGACCGCCCCGTAGAATGCCATATCATGGTCTCCCAAGGTGACGCGGACGGCGATAGGTCCTATTGAACCATTAGAATGTTCCACTCCACTTTTGTCAGTTCGTGTAATCGATTGATAGCCGGCGATTTGTAGCACGATCACAACCGTTCGATTGAACAACATGTTTTTGTCCAACTGCTATATAATCGATAGGTACCAACGAACAAAAAATCAAGCTATTTAAAAAACGAGACTAATCGTTGCTAAATGGATACCTACAAGTATATGGTATTTTCTAGTTAATATTTTTCGCACACAAACAAGACATTTATAAATAACAAATTAGGCAATTTAGCTGTTTATTGTTTTTTTTTTTTATCTTTTACTAACGCAAAAGAGCAAGTTATTAAGTTAGGGACTTAAATAGATTGATACCTATTATGTTAATAAACAAATACTTATACCTTCATAAAAATATAAAATCCAAATGCTATTATTTAAAACGTGCTCAAAACACGTTTCCGCGTTGTAAGTTGGGAAGGTGAGCTCCTAACTTCGCCATAGACATAAGTAATGCGTTTGAATGCGTTTTGCTTTGAATAATCCGGTTTGATGTCACCGCGGCAGCAAATAACTTGAAATAACCCGTATTTAGGAGCATTCGCAGATATTTTAGTCCCGGCACGCGAGGCCATCGCCTCGCACCTCGCACAGGTAGTCAGATCGGTGAGAGCAGAAGTGCTCCTAAAATAGAAGGCAATTAAGAGAAAAAGTAAAATAGAATGGAGGCACTTTCCTGTTCCTTCACATTGCCGCATAAGGAAGGGAATTCCCTTAAAATTGTAAAACAGTAAAACAAGTCATCAAAGCAAAACTATAGATAATTATAGGTAAAAGCGAAGGTTTCTGAGGTTCCATTTCTCTATGTTGTACGAGCAGACAATCTAGGACTTTGTTTGCTCCCGTTTAAAATGACATAAGTATTTTTATGGGTCTTTGGTAAGTAGTTCCAGGCTGCGGTGTTTTAAGCGATCTAATCTTTGCAAAAAATATTAATTTTGTTAACCACAAGCAAACCCAGCACCCACCAATAATGTAAACAAACCAACTAAATACTTATACGTATGTTGTATGTTGATAGGTAAGCTCAAAATAAATCACTACGCTGCTACTTTGCCAAATTTTCGAATTAGTAGTGTATTTTCAATATGCAAAATAAACAGATTTTATGTCATTGGTTCATTAAACTTCACACACTGAAATAGTTTCATGTTCCATTTATTACATATGTAAATACTTTTAAGTATTCGGTACATATTGGCCTGATATGATAATATTAAACAAATAAAAAATTTTAACGTTTGTGTGGAAGACAGGCTTAGTTAGGATTATTTGGCTACCCGGATCGGACATCTGTATTCTGCTTTAAATTATAACAGTTTACCAGAAGTAATTTCTAGTCATTCGAAAAAAAGCACATGCTCCATACCCACGTGACCATCAGTTGAGTGCGCAGTATTTCTTACAGAATATGCAGCAAATTAAATTAAACCATAAAATCCATTAATGGTAGAGCACGGGCCCGCAAACACTACATTACGTATTAAATCTTCCGCATTTTGAACCTGACTGACCAGCTTTCGGCGAGCATTACGTGCGCTGCGCAAACAACCTGCTAGCCTGCAAACTGCATGATCACACATTATCTAGCCTCGGTCAGACTAGCTAGGACTTGAGCAAGAAGACAACGCGAATCCAGGGTACCTAGCCAAGATGCCTATTCAAACGCTATCGTCTCTCTATCGCACTAATATGTAAGAGAGCTCACACTATTGACATCATTTGTCCCTCCCTCTAACTTTTGAACCGGGCGTATAAAAAATATGAAATAAAAAAAAAATTACGAAAATAATTTTGAACATGATCGGTTAACCCATTAATGACTTTTTCCAAAAAACTTTTCCTTAATTATGCGTGGCCTGACACGCACTTGGCCGGTTTTTATTCGATTAACGAGAAAGACACCGCAAGTTCATTAGACGTAGACGTGAAAATTCGCTCTCTTTATACGAATATTGTTGGGAAAATTCTACTCTTATTATTCGTTATTTTGTTATTTAAGATCCTCGGGAAATTCCTTTCCGTGAAAAACAACAATATGTTAATTTAATTACCAATTTTATGAGTGTTCTTTTCGAGAAAGATGTACCTATTTATGTGTGTCTACACTCGAGATAAGCAGAGATAGCAAAGAACCTACACTACACGCTTTTTTGCGTCGTATCTTGGCGTAACTTGACTTTGTAATTGATTTTTCATTGTTAATAAATGCACTCATAATTGCTCTATCCGATTAATCTGCTTTTTATAGCCTTTTTAATTCATTCAGTACTAAGGACGAACGTCATACGGACGTCATAATTAATGCATTTTTACTGACTGCGTAATTACGAGTAGATCATAATTCGGTACGCATACGTTCGGTATTTGCAGATCAATATTTATGCATACGATACATAATTTTTAATAGTAAAATTGTTACTTCCATGTAATTATAAGAATATGTTTTTACACAAAAAAATATAAGTAATTATTATTAATTTGATTTTAGATAATTATAGACAAATGTGTTTTCATTCGTTTAATTACAGGTAAGTATATCAAACTGTTAATTGAGAAATCCACTGGCCTAATTTCGTTGAGGTAATTTACTAGTCAACGCACAAATCAATTTAAAATGGATCTACTTATTGGGCACCATGAGTGCAAGTACGTCTAGCGCATGGCACTCTACCCAGGATGCGGGTTTCCGGGCACTCATTAATTTTTAAATAAAAATATAATAAAGCTACAAACTGGAATAAGAGTAAATGGAGTAATCGTTTCGTTTGCATCGGCATTCAAGTCTGGATCCTTACCTGAAACAAGTAAGTTTTAATGTTGAAATCTAACATAACTGTTTAAATTAGACAATAAAACTATTGTGTCAGTGCGATACGGGTACTAGTTTAGTACAATGGCTGTGGGTGGGTAATTTGTAGAAAAGGTTTGCTACAGGGATTGTTTGGAGTGGATGCCGCACAGGGCACGCTGCCCGCGGGCAGCGGCCGTATCGGCGCAGCGGCGCGTGAGCATCATTGCTCACATCGCTCCAAAACAAAAGACCATGTGATTTATAAGCTACCATCATATTTGAAACTTAATTCCGCCATCACAAGATTGAAATTGCAACCTCTTGAATTCATAATTACGATGCATTTATGTTGTGAAGGTGTGACATGTCAATGCTATCCAGCTGTTCTGGCACTTTTCCAAAAAACTTTATAACACACGATTTGAATTGTATAAAACCAACATAAACAAAATGGTGTGTATGGACATGCATAAATATAATATGTCAGAAAATTTACCTACGAACTTTTGACGTTTAATATTAGTTAAGTTTAAATTAAACCATGTACTTTTGTTGTTTGTCAGGGCAGGTTGTAAAATCACTATTTACTTAAAAGTGTGTAATTATGCTGACACGTATGGCGTTTACCAAAGTTATTAAAGTGAAACTTTTATTCTATCGCCCCAATTTTTTTGGGCGGCGCTAGAACTTAAGTTCATAGTCTTTAAAATAAGCATACGACTTTTTGTTTTCGAACATCACGGATACAATACTTAATTCATTGAGGCTGATATTTGCTTGTAATGTTATACAAACTTTTAAGGATAGACCTTAATATTAACCTTAAATACGGTAGGGCTTCTATCAAATTCAAATAGAATCAGTCAAAATACATTAAGAATAACGGGTACGTAGTATGTACGTTACTAAAATTCAACTTTAATTCGAGTAGTTCATAGTCTTTTGTCATTAATGTCATTAATCCTTATATTTATTTAGAATATTCGATATTGTAACCGAATCAAAATGGAAATCACAAGTATTAAACACGAGAATGACACAAATAGGGAAATTTGCCTCCCAATACTGGAGGCTAAAAGTTTTAGTAGTGCTCAAGGCAACTTAAATTTTGTTCACGACAACCATGTCCGGTGACAATCTGCAAAAAAATAGTGCGATTTGATTCCGCTAAAGGCACGTGGGAGGAACTAGAGCGCATCTACGGAGGTACCTGCTTATACAAGACATAAGAGCTGTTGGTCAAACCAAACTGACAGTAAATAAGTACAAAAAAACTATACTCATCCTTTTCTTTTGGGTGCTAGTACTAGTGTAAGACAAAGATAGTATGCTTCTCTCTTATTACAAAACATTCCTGAAATTTAATACTAACTCACATATTATATACAAATGTCATATCTAATACAAAAAGGAAAGTACACATATAGATATAATACATTTAATCCATGTTTTCATATTGTTTCTAGTTTTTTTTGTTATAATTTGCGTTACATTTAAATTTTATTATAATTAAGTTCTTGTTTAATTATTATTCATCATAATGTATAACTTTACCAACTAAGAGAAGAGCAGTACCTCTTTACTCAGGTAATGATTTACTTAAAAAGAGGTACCAATTATTACTATATTGTAAACTACTGTTGATTGAATAAATAATTTTTAATTTAATTTAATTCTCTCTGTCTATGTTTGTAATGAAACTTTCCTCTGACAAACTATATTCCTGAAATTCTTGAGCTACAAGATGGACCCGAATCATGAATCATTACTCATGGTGTTAATTTTAAATAATTTCTGGAGCAAACTGTGTACGGAGCTACAGAACGTGGCGTGGCGATAGTACCCGAAATTCTGCTAATAATGTGATACCTAATTATTGCAAAGAAAAGAAGCTGCTAGCGCCTGCTCCTATTAGTTACTATCTTTGTGTACCAAATTTAAAACAATAAAAATACTTACTTGATAATATAATCATTTCATACATTCATATATCTGACGAAACATTTATATTATTTATAATTTAATAATAAAATGACAATTAAAAATTACAACTACAAATTACAACCAAAAATTACAACTAAAAATCTAAACTATACTATCCTAGAAACTAACACTAATAATAATAAGTCAAACTTCAGCCGTCCCAAAAATCGTCCCGTGACCCCCCCGATGCAAAGGTGCCCATGACGCTCGCCGCGTTGCCACGCTGAACCGCGATGGACAATCTTTGCATCAGGAAGGACCCAGAGCGAGGATCCAAACCCCTCTCCCGCATGCGTCTCCCCACTTCCCCGAAAAAGCCCTTGGCCTCCGTACACCAGCAGCCCGTAATTTCCACTGCAAGAGGGACAAATAAATAGTTCGCCAGGACCTCATATTTCTCCCGCTTGCGAACTGCAGCCAACTCGGCTGCTGCCCCTGCCGTTCTCACAGTACGGCCAATATGCGACGCCGCGAAAGTGCTGACGCACGTTGCGTCCCACACTAAACATTTCCCCCTCTCCCAGGGAACCAAAGTTAACCCATCCGGTCTCTTCCCGTCAGAGCGACTGAGACCCGGAGGTTCCAAGACGCACGGGACGTTAGCAGATACTAGCGCCCTTCGCACGATATCATTAAGCGCGTGGTGCCGTGGGAACCTCCCCGCACACCGACCACAACTCAACGCGTGATGACCGTTGCTCTCCACCATAGTACCGCAGATGCAAACGTGGGGTTACTTTACTATTATGTTTTGGTTATTTTCATCCCACTCTTTAAAAGGTTTTAACATATGATTTACTAAAATATATAATTTTTCAAAAAAAGCAGTTAAATGCCTACAATCCGAAAAAAAGTTTCACTTGCATCGTGGTTTTCTAAAACCACACATTTTTTTTTTAGCTAGGTAGGTAATTAATGAAAACTGTCATTTCACTAACTATTATAGTAAATACAATTCACGTACTTCAAGGTACGTTGATGCCAACAGAGTTCAAGTTACGCTCCATAACAGCATGAACTATATTTAGGCGAAAGGTGAATCAAAATAAGTTGCTAAGCTCGCTTGGAGTCGCCGACCTTTCGACACGGAAGCTACGTGTCAGTTCTTAACCTTCAGATGTGTAGCCGGAGGCTTGCCGATGCCGGCGATTCGGCGAACAGGGCCGCACGTACTTACCACAGAGCTTAGGATTACATGACGAACGACAAAGCCATATTATGTAATTTAAATCTTGTGCGGCCAATGTCACGCTATGTGTGAAACTAAGTAGGTGTCAAGATAACTACTCATTACAAGATTGTTGAATTAATTTATTTTTGCGGCTCAGCATTCGAGAACTAGGGCTGGGCATGTACTGCTCGGATTAGGATAACAACATGACTGACGGAGCGATATTAATGTCATTTGTTTAAAACTCATCAATACAACACTAACCCCTAATAACACTATAATAACACTAGACCCTACTCATAGTGTTGTGTTCCTGCCGGTGAGTAAGGTTGCCAGAGCCTCAACGAGGGTGCGAAGTGTTAGCGTCGGCAACGCGCATGTAGCTCCTCTGGAGTTGCAGGCGTACATAGGCTACGGAGACTGCTTAACATTAGGCGGGCCGTATGCTTGTTTGCCACCGACGTAGTATAAGATAAGATAAAGATAAGATAAGATAAGATATCTTTATTTCATTATAAAATACATTATAAATTTGCCTTCAATCAAACCTAAAACGCATAACTATAATGATCGTCAGAGATTATGTTCATAGGAATACAATTTTGTATTATTATTATTATAGTACAATTAGTACAATATATAGTATAGTATTATTAGTACAATATTACAATTTTTATTAAGATTATTTCTATACAGTGAAAAATTAAGTTTCGTCAAACACTACTAATATTATATATTGGTCAGCTCAACTACTGTGGTTACATAATATTTTATTGTTTAAAATAATATCAAATTCGGAATAATCATTGGTCATGTACTCTTTAACGCTGTACAATGTGCGAGACAACAGAAGTGTTTTCACTCGTAAACGGAATAAACTTTCGCTTTCTATATTTTTAATATTGTATGGTAACTTATTATAGAGTTCACATCCCATAGGGTCAGGTAAGCGCTTACTCATCTTTAACCTATATCTATAGGTAGTTGGTATAATATCCAGAGATCGTTTTGTTTGGCGCGGATTACACTGTGATCGTACCTTAAATTGTTTGATGTTTTTTCTTACATATAAGATTATTTCCATTATGTATACAGAGATTGAGCTTAAAATACTTAATTTTTTAAAGTGCTGTCTACATGGATCCCGATACTTAGCCCCCACTAGTATTCTTATAGCTTGCTTTTGTAACTTTAAAACTCGCTCATTTTCTATAGATTTTCCCCATAGTAGTATGCCATACGATATAATTGAATGAACATAGGCGTAATAAATTTGTTTTAAGCTATCGTTCGATACTAAGGTTTTGAGTTGCCTCATTGCATAAATACCCTTCGCAATTTTACTGCAGACCAAATCTATGTGGAGATTCCACTTTAATGCAGCATCCAACTGAAATCCAAGAAGCCTAACGTTGTCGACTGTTTGTATTATTCTATTGTCACTTAAGGTGACGTGTAGTGTTGTTGTAGGTTTACGCGGTTGGAATAACATTATGTTAGTTTTTTCTGAATTTAACTGTAAACCATTCGCTTTGAACCAGTTCTCACATGTGTGAATAGTTTTAACTATTTTTACTTGCAATTCTTCGTATGTTTCAGCACTTACTACAATTGATGTGTCATCAGCATACAATATCATTTTTCCGTCTATGTTTAATGTCCATAAATCGTTTACAAAGATAAGAAATAAAGTATTACCCAATGCGGATCCCTGTGGAACACCGATGGATACGTTATGAGCAGATGATCTTTGTCGTATTCCATTAATCTTAACTTCAACCGATTGTTTTCTCTCAGTTAAAAAAGATTTTATCAATTTGCCGATTTGACCCCGTATACCATACACTTCCAACTTTCTGAGAAGCAGTGCATGGTTTACGGTGTCAAAGGCTTTTGACAAATCCAAGAAAATCCCTGCGACTTTTAGTTTATCATCTAAGGCAGTACAGATATGCTTAATAAATTGGTGCGCCGCGGTTGTAGTGGATTGACCTGGTCGATACGCAAACTGAGCATCTGAAAGTGTACCGTTATTTGTAACATGGTTGATGATGGTGCTGGATAATGTTGCTTCAATTAGTTTTGATAAGGTTGGTACAATTGTAATTGGCCTATAGTTTTCCACGTCAGATTTTTCTCCTTTACCTTTATATATAGGGCACATACGGGCTTGTTTAAGAGAATTCGGATAAACTGTTGTTGTCAAGATTTTATTAACAAGGTACGTTATTTCTTCGGATAAAGTGTGCATGATCATATATAAAAAGTTACCTGATATGTCATAGATGTCTTTAGTGTTAGATTTACTTATTTTTGTTTGCGCAAGTTTCATCAGTTCCGTTGGAAGTACAGTATGAATTTCACATTCCGGTTGGTCTGGTATACAGTTTGCTACATAGGCTAATGATTTTTTATGATCAGGAATATTATTTGCAGCAACACGTGCCCCTACTTGACTGAAAAACATATTTATATATTCTGGTACTTCTGTATTTAAGATAGGTTTACCTGTGTTTTTATTTATTAAACGCCATTCCCATTCTTCGATGGTTTTATTAGTTTCCTCTTTTATTACTGCCCAAACCTCTTTATAAAAAAATACAACTAGGAAACAAATCAAATTATTTTTAAGAAATATTTTGATTTGTGTTTTATAAGTAGTCACACTACTATATATAAATTATAAACTTGCTATTTAATTATAAACTCGCGGGTTCGATTCCCGCCTCGGCCTCCGGTGGACTTGGTCACTTTTTCTTTAGTGTATGATATCTATTTCAGTTTATAAAAAAATATAAATCATGTTGTTATATTTAAAAGCTGCAGAAATCTTGAGATAGGTATTCATAATATTCATATTAGGTACCTAGATTAGTTGTTATTTCGGATTTTTGTTGTAGACGAATATTGATAAATGTGTATTGGCTATCCACTGATAACCAGTACAGTAGGTATTTTTAAAACTGTCCAAAATGTATGAAACAATATATCAATACGTTTGAGTCACCCTTTATCCTTCAGCCTCTGGATCACGCTACTTGACATACTTACATAGTATAAAACAAAGTCGCTTTCCGCTGTCTGTCCGTCCGTCTGTCCCTATGTATGCTTAGATCTTTAAAACTACGCAACGGATTTTGATGCGTTTTTTTAATAGAGTGATTCAAGAGGAAGGTTTATACATATGTATAATTTGTAAAGGTTTTGTGTAAATTAGAATCGGTGAGAAGCCGGGGCGGGTCGCTAGTACTATGTAAAACGAATAGTCTGCTTTTGATACTTACCTATATAAACATAAGGGTTGTTATCTACTAAAGTTGCGCTTTTTCGTATTGTTATTCATTCCGCAGGGCACATCGCTAGCGTGGCATAACGATGTCATCATTACATGTAATGGATTCAGCATGGCAATACGTTTATAATAAGTAGGCCCCACTTTCACTTAATTTGTATTTGTATGGTCACCAAAGTGTCGTATACAATCATGTGTCGTCAATGTGCAGTATCTATCTATGCATGTACTTAAATACTATCGTGGATTACTTGCGATTACACAAATAACAATGTATAGGTTACATTTAAGAAAATCAAAACTGCTCTATCTTAAAACTGCAATTTTTTTTGCAGTTTTAAGATAATACTTGTACGAAGCTCATGTTACTTTGACGCAATCGCCACTAGAAAAAACATGGAAATAATATTATTACACGAGGATATTAAGTAGTTATGATATTGTTGCGATATCCATTGCTGAATACTACTATAATGATAGGTATCATTTTATGCTTAAAGTTGGTACAAAGTAGTTTGTTTTCACTTTAATCAAATATATAACGCCATTTGGTATTTGTTCAAGTGGCGCAGCAGAGACATTATGGCAGATAGGTTAAAATACAATAACAGTAGCACGCCAAAGTAGGCACAAGCTGGTTTAATATGGCAAAACAAATAAAAAAACTATTCACACACGCCAAAGCACAAATTATACAAAGACAAAAACAGACAAAAAACGATTTGCAACGGTGCTATTTATATCGACTGAAACCAATAATTTGTGATGTTATCAATATCGCGCGAAAAATTATCTTTCAGATATGTATACTATGTAGCCTATTAAGTACATGTATGCCCATGTAATTGATATTTGGTCTAAGAAAACAACATAATTCACACGTAGACTGCATGAATAACTGCATGCTTCGGAATGGTTGATATCATGAGGATGATCATGCACATGCTTATCTGTTGTATATCAGGTTTTTTCGACGTGATAAACAAAGACTTTCCTAGTGGTAGAATTCTAATAATGCAACAATAAGTAGGAAACAAATACAGAAATAATATTTAGAATGTTGATTACGTATTAACGCTAGATGTCCGTACCAAAATTGAATATAAAAACTGTACACGATGAAACCCGGCCATGCATGACCTGGTATATCTTTTTACCGAATGCATATATTCAAGCAGTTCTTTTATTTTAATAATCTGTAATTATTGTAATTTATAATAAAAATAAAATCATATTACAATGTATGGGCTTCTGTGAGTTTCGTAAAATATATTCCATCATACCTTAAATTTTTTGCCCAGCGTTTTTTTAATCTTCACTCGCTTCGTACTACAATGCCATAATTGTATTTATATTTTCATAAGCTGTATTATGCTTATTAGAATGTCATCTTACCAAAAATATACTTTTTAAAACTCTTTTCTACATGAGGTAGTCAGGAAAACTTTCTACTCCAAGCACTGAAAAGTTGTTATATATGGGAGGCATTTTTTTTAGCAAAAAGTCAATTTCACCAAAGTAAAAACACCTCAGAACAGAACTATCTCAATCTGAACACAATCAGAAAAATGTTAGGCATTGTGAAAACGAATGTAATAAGGTATAATTTGGTTTATATGTATAATAAAAAAATAAATGGAGAATTTGGTAAAGACAAGAAGAAAAAGTATAAGTACTGTGGAATATACAGGCTGGCTGAAAAATAAGTGCATTCCCGTTGCTAGGGAGGTTTTGGGATTATACTGAGCAACTTTTACTATGGGACCAATTACGAAATCGTAAAAAAAAATTCACCCTCCCATAGAAAATGGACCAGCCAAAATGTATGAAACAGCCAATTTCTTTTCGCGATTTCCGGGTTGGGTTGGTCCCAGAGTAAAAGTTGCTCGGTATAATCCCAAAATCTCCTGGCAACGGGAATGCACTTATTTTTTAGCCACCGTGTATAACGCTCAGTCGCAGACAATCAAACTTTATATTATGTTCCTAATTTTATTATGCAGTTTGATAACCACAAATTAATAAAGCAAAATGCTGCTTGAAAATGTACATTACCACATCATGCGTGGCCGGGTTTCATCGTGTACAGACTTTAAAATTCATTTTGGATTGGAGTATCGGAGCACTTTTCGAGTTAAAAAGAAGAATAAGATGTTCAGAAACACCGTATAAATACTTTTACATAAAATAGGTAGGTAGTCTGGGTTTAAATAATTTACCATAGATGGGTTCTGAAACCCTCCTTGGCGCGCAGCAGCAGCACTAAGAGTACCTACAACCAGACTGATTAATAACATACGCATTTTCTTTCTCTTGTTTTTAATTTTATTTGCTAGTTCTGTTTATAAGACGATATCTAAATCTAGCTCGTTTTGTCCCAACAAAGTCAGATGATGACATTTAGTGTTATAGGCACTTTCCCCTCTTTGTGTTTTGACTTTGACATTGAACCTAATTCCATGCTGTTGCACCGCTTGCACCAGACGTTTACTGGAAAGTAAGAAACTTCTAAATGTTTATTTAAACTACAAGGTTTCGTAGGTATCTACGTACTCGTGACTGTAAGAGAAAGTGGATATGACTTGACTCAATTGTCATCGTCTTTTTTAAACGTTGAAAAAGAACGTCAATGGAAGATACAATACAATGGTGAATTTCCTATTATGCGGAGCAAATTGCGTAAAGCACGTAAAACACGATACTAATTTGATATAAATAATAGTGTGCTTAGGGATACACTGATATCGGTATCAAATTAACATTATATTTAACATTTCTGAATACGCCAACCTGTTGGCAACATTTCCGCTTGCCGCACTCAAGGAGACTTTCCATAGGCAAATGTCGACACTCGATGCGATTAAAATCTAATACGGTTTTATCAAACTAATTGTTGTCTGACAGATAATGTAACTACTCCTTACTATTTATGTGCTTAATAATAGGTATGATATGTAGAACCTGGTATAGAACCAACGATTCCGGCTCACTCACCTAAACGTATCGTATAATGGATAAGCTGATTTATTTTATTCATTCTTTTAAAAACGGCGCTGTCTAGAGCAAAATTCTATTTTAGTTGAGAAAATTAGTTTTTCGTTGATCAACCCTTAGGTAAGTTTTGAAACTCTTCTAAGAACACTATTGTATTCCGCGATGATATGGTACGATATGTATAAACTGTTATTGTTAATATATTATAAAATCATAAATTAGTTTAATACATAAACCCGAGTATGTGCAGTACTTGAAAATTATGTAAATAATCCTCTATGTACCTAATATAGCAAAACCATTCAGTCGGCAGTTGGTTGAATGCCTACAGTAATCGATATCTCAAAGTGGCTCCTCACTCGCATAAGTGCGGTTGCATAATCAACCCTTTACAACCGATTCATTTGACAGCTGACAGCTCACATTATTAGTCGTAGTCGTAGTTATTGAACACTAAATACAACTTTCTAGTTAGCTAGTGTTATGCGTTTGAACATGCATCAGCCCTTCCCCGTCAAAGAAGTGCAGGCCCTAATAGCCATTGCATACTAACCACATTAGTTTATAGTAAAAATACATTATAAACAGGTGGATTTAATTCATTATGATACGTTGTACAAAACAATGATCATCACTTTGAACGACAAAGCATCCGTTAAATGAATTTTATTGTCTGCATTTCAGTTTTTGTAGATAGCTACACATTGAACTAGAAATACTTTTTATTTGTAGTTATGGCGCAATCATAAAGAAGCTTAATCGGCTTCTGGGTTAAAAGGCTATGACAGTGATATTAGTAAGGTCAATGTGGAGAAGACCGCCATATAAAATGAATTCCTAAGGGCAAGAACTCTCGTATTTGTATACGTACGTCGCTCAGACAAAGTCAGAAAGGAAGAGCTTCACTCCTTTAGCTCTACCGACCTTTTCTTCCCCAAATTGACCTTAACTACATAGTTCCTCCAATTCTTAGGATAAGGTATAGAAAACCAGATGTTGAAAAATTTTAGAAGAATTTTTATTTTAGAATTTTAGAAATTAATTACTTATATATATTCAAATTGGTTTGATACTGTGTATCCACTACTGCATGGATTCGTCCTTATTAGCAATAAAGATATTGAGTATTGAGAAGCTAATAATATGGAGAATACAACCGGTCTTTTTATTCTTTATTTAATTAACTTGTAATTGCGTTATGACGGCTTTATCGATTACTAATATTTTTGACGTATGTTTTGCTGACGTTTGCTCCCACGTACCCATGCTGGATTTGTGTGGACTGCGTCTACTGCTTCGTCCGTGCCTTATCGTGCTGTTACAGGACACAGTTACACAAACAGACAACAATTAAACAGTTCTATTATTGGGTAAAATTATGTAGTTATTTGTTTCTCGAGATGTGGAAACCGCATGTCATGCAATACCGTCGATGGTACAGGAAAACTTATTGACTTATTTTAGTTCTTGTAGGTTATTTGATACCTGCCATGAGGATATAGGTAATTAACGTAACGATACCTATAATTCCTTATAGGTATCGTAACGTTAATCACCTCGTGGCATAATCTGTGCATTGAAAATTTGAAATGCGGATCTATTAACCCTGCTCTAATCATTGACATATATCTAAGGACGGGCCTTACGGGCACTAAGAATGGTGCTAGTTCAGCGGTGTCACTCACGAATTCGAGCCAATCATGCAGTCTAACGCAACTAGTTACGACCAATCGCGCGCGTGATGCGAACTCATCAACCAATCGCGTTATGGCGTTAAACTGCACGATTGGCTCGAATTCGTGTGCGTGACACCGCTGTACTGGCCCCATTCTTATTGCCTGTAAGGCCCGTCCTTAGATATATGTCAATGACTCTAATCCTATATGAACTACGTACCGACAGGATTGGAGAAAAGGATCAAATAAAATAGGGACACAAAAACGTCTCCGAATAATGTCAATAAGGTATTATTGTCCACACTGTTAACTTACTATTCGTAAACATTATGGCCAAAAACTTGTGATCAATCATCAGTGAAGAGTATTGCTGTGACATGAGAGGTGAGATACATAATAATACCTACGAAAACGTATAGGTATAAAGCGGTACTACTAATAAATTCTTTTACTTGATTGCGTACTGGTAATTTGGTAAATCCCATCTCATGACACATTTCATAACTGTTACACAATTCTTCGAAAGTCCTGCATCATACTCTGATCTCAGATAACGATTAAAGTACATATTATTATTGACACCAGGTAAAAAAGTTAAGTGACTCACAGACCGTTTTCAACGCAAAGTTTTCATGATTCATCCGCGCTCGTTACAAAGAAGTGATGCTGTATGAATGGTAGTTTCTCTTTCTACCTAAATCCTGCGAAGCAAATTATTCATACATTCACTTTGCGTAATCATCCTTGCCGATTATTAGGTAGGTATTTCTTATGAAAGGTAGACGAAGTATATGTACCTAAGATACATATTGCACCTTCGATATTTTAAGACAACGGTCAGTATCTTTTACCCTCTATTAGGATATCACACTATATTTTAAATATTACTCACAATTACACTGAATTGATTTTAATTGTGTTTAAAACGAATACAAGACAGTCACCGATAACATCATTATCACCTATTGAAAGGTGCAAGCTATATATTCGTAA
Organism: Cydia strobilella; assembly: GCF_947568885.1. NCBI lineage: Eukaryota > Metazoa > Arthropoda > Insecta > Lepidoptera > Tortricidae > Cydia > Cydia strobilella. The sequence goes on from NC_086052.1 coordinate 10,854,845, forward strand.
ACAATGTCTGAGAAAATAATATATGTACTTACAACAGTATCTGACACACACTTGAGCACAGAATACATAATAGTATCTAAGGTACAGAAAGGACACTTCCTACAAAACCGAAGTTTGACTCAGCGATTCAGGAACGAATAATGCTGTCCCTTTCTAGTGTATGCTGTGTATGGCACTATCCCTTTCGGCTATTTAGGGTTGTCAACATTCAATTAATTTATGTTATCTGTGGTCGTGCACGCAAAGGGACGTCAAGTTGTGCCAACTAATAATTGCTCGGAAAAATGCTGAGCCGAACGGAGCCGAGCATGCCCGAAAGGAGGAGTGTCGCCCCACTGACTTGAGAGAAAATGACAGATAAGTAAACAAGACCCGATTTTACGAAACCCCGTATATACTTAATTGTTTATGGCTGCATAATGTTTATTATACTACGAGTAACTACTTTTAAATGTCACTCGCCCATCATTTATAATTTGAGGGTACTGGATTCTCCGAGAAACTACGATGTCAGTGTTTCGCTTTCGGTGTTTAATACACGGTATATAGGTACGACTATACTTCATTTTTTTAACATTAGCAAAAGGGTTAACAATCTTGACGTCCCTTTTTATGGAAAAACACTTGAAAAATAAGTCACTGCAAATACGTAACAATTATATATATAATTATATGTGTTTTTCAATAAAAAAAACCAACAGGGTAAACAGTTTTGTTTCTTTAAAAAAATTAAAAATGTTTCCTTTAAGTAAAATCAGCTAACTTAAGGTTTTAAGGCACTATCCCTCCAGGGCCCATTAATTTTTTCCATCCTGTATACTGGTAAAAATAATAAATTAATTTATTAATAGGAGTAGGCAATTAAGAAATGTTGATTGGCCGTAATATAGACAAAAAAACCATAATTATTCTATTTCTTTCCGGTGGTCCAGCACGCGATCATATATAGACTTAATTATGTATGTGTAATTTTATAATTAAAAACTGTATTAAATAATAATTAATCTAATTATAAGAAAATTACATGGCTTGTAGTCTTACAGTCCCTCGGAAGGGAATGAGGGGATAAAATTATACGAGTAATTAGGTTAGACACATGAGAGATAGCTACAATAACTATAAATATTAATAATTAATACCTGGAGACAGCCGAGACGGAAGATCAGATATCCTTGAAATTTTGAAGCCGCTTAAAGCACACACGCACTCAAAACATTTATTCAAAGTAACCGCAAATCGTGCAAACAAGCTATAAAGTATTGACGTCAAAGCACTTAATATTATTGTCCGTTATCGGTTATCAGGTTTAATTGTTATGATAAATAATAAGATCGCGTCCGCTTGTGGTGGCGGATGGGCTACGTGTGTCGTGTGTCGTGTGGTGTGTGGCCGCTAGTACTAGACGACATGAAATGAGTGACGCGACGGCGGGTGACGTAGCGAACGCCCAGACGGTGTATTCCGCTCCCGTTTATTGAACCGCCGGATTTCCCATGCCAATTCCAAACTAGTGGTATACTTCTTTAGATACACTTTGTTTAGTTTTCATTCGCCTGGAAATTGAGTTTTCAATAACGCAATCGTTACCTATACAAATGAAACGAGACTAAAATAGTGTTTAATTTGCCCGTAGATACATAACAAAATTGTCCGAACGGGACACATGGGACACCACCAACGTCTTTGTTACTACATATTATATAATACTATATTCTAGTAGATACAAGATAATGAGTGATGGCTTCTAGAATTTTGCACTTCAATTGCACAATGATTTTAGAAGAGTAGGGAATTACCATCGGCTTTAATTATAACACTTTACAAACGTTTAAATATGAGATTGCTTATACATACACAATAGGACCGTAAAGAAGAGTTATCGTCTTTTCATGTTTCAACTGAACCTAAACCGGGCTCCATATGTTCCGAATGACGTATCTTTAAAATACGTAGGAATTAATTACTCCCTAACTGAAATACTTATCCACGTCATAAGTCTAGGTTCAACAACTAAGCATGTTATTTTCGGCCAATCACGTAGAAATATATAATGATGGTGTTCTGGAATGAGTGGGTGGGAATTGGGTCAGATCAGGCCGAAAAGGTTGACCTTTTTTGGCGTCACCGCGTGTATTTATAAGGGGTTGTTGACGTAGATAACTATGTATATACTAATATACTAATATCTACAGTAGACGCAAAGGGAATTCCTCGTTTCCTTGAAGATAATCTTATGAATAACTAGTCGAGTATTAAGATAATTACATCGATAATAATTTATAACTTGTGAACATTGAGGAGAAAAAATTGGCTTTAGGTACTTGTGTATCATGTGAAATGTTGATAAAACGGACATTGTCCTTAGGTAATGCACGTATTGCTTTTTGGTTAACGATCTTAAGTCGAAGGGACTCCTTAGTTAGATGCTGGTTCAACAGACGGGTACGACGAAGGATACCAGAGGGCCAGAGAGGCAGCACGTTCGACGTGTTGCCTCTCTGTCGAAGTGTGACAGGGAGGCAACACGTCGAACGTGGTTCGCGGTAGGCCCTCAGTACTGCTGGATATAGAGCATACCGCCAGGGGCGCCAGGACGTTAATTATACTTACATACATTTATATTGGTATACATGACTGATGTAAAATACCTAGTAACCCTCAACGACCTCAACCTACACCGATAGCAATACTCCCAACGTCAGGATACCAGTGTACCCTTTGCGATGTTTCATCATTAGTCAACGTCTGTTTTCCTTTACCATTTATAAACGAATTGGTATTTACTTTTACATTTAGGTTGTGTGTTATTTAATTAATAGTTTATAATTTTAATAAACGTTATTATTGTGATGAAATTTTATTAAGCTATTATTTTACGGTTTAACTCACGTATTTTTAATGGCTAAATATACATGAGTTAAATCGTAAAACTACCATTGTTAGTATGGACTCACGGCACATTAAATTCGATTATGAAATTAATTTTTTTCATAATTTAAATTGTACATATTTTTAGGGTTCCGTACCCAAAGGGTAACAACGGGATTACGGGACCCTATTACTAAGACTCCGCTGTCCGTCTGTCCGTCTCTCACCAGGCTGTATCTCATGAACCGTGATAGCTAGACAGTTGAAATTTTCACAGATGATGTATTTCTGTTGCCGCTATAACAACAAATACTAAAAAGTACGGAACCCTCGGTGCGCGAGCCCGACTCGCACTTGGCCGTTTTTTTATATATTTAGGGCCACTTGCACCATTCACTAACCCAGTTAATGGGTTCAACCTGGAGTTACCATGGTTACCAGTACAATTTGACACTGGGTTAACGGTTTAACCGTCTAACCCCGGGTTAGTGGGATGGTGCAAGTGGTGCTTGGATATGTATTGAACTACTGCAGTGTAATTTATTTATATTTATTACTTACTTCCACAAATGACGTTGATTATAAATATATTATAGGTGTTATCTATTTATAGACTACCAGCTAATTTCATGCCATGCCATTATTTATAAATTTAAACCAACACGGTTTATATTTATGCGGTCACATTCAGTCACCCTTCTAAAATTTGTGACCAAAATACATAAAATCACGTGTGTTTATATTAAAGGTCACTGATGCTAGGAGCTCGGTATTAATGAAAATCACAAGGATGCATGACGCTGGTGGTATTATTGTATCAATTCATCGCATCTCGTGAACAGAGATTCGAATTATCGAGCGCAGGCGAGAGAATCGCTCAAACGAACCAAATTATGTTTGTTTTTCAATAACGTGTGATTTGGTTCTCGGGGTCACAGTTACACTGGTCAAGCTGAGCGTCCGACACGTGTACGTTCGGTGAGCAATGGGGTTACAAGACCAGCAATAGGTAATTGCTCGGCGGAATTCTCCGTGTCGCTAGGAACTTCAATATAAACTCAATTTATTATACTCCTTATCACAGTTTTAAGAGGTTAAGTGATAATTGACGGATAGGTCCTTGCGTAACGCGAGGGTATCACTGTGGTAATATTTCTAGGTCATCAGTCATTAGTAGCGTAATCTCGATTCTCTTTTGCCGTTGACATTTAAACCAAGTAATCAGTCATTAAATACTAAACAAGTTCAGTGCAGCACAACCAGAACTAGCGAAAAGTTGGTTGGTTCATAAATCTGACCGGAAATCGCGCCCTCGCACGTTGACACTGTTGACAGGGCATCGATCTAGTAAATTTGACCTTTGCTCGCACAATATTTTTTGCACACTGCAGTCATATTCTATTTCAAAGACGCCCGGCCGATTACCGATAAGACGTTAACTCGGATTATGGATTACTAGCTTTTGCCCGCGACTTCGTCTGCGTGGAGTTAGTAATTTGGGTAGCTTATTTTTTATTCAATCTGTTTTTTATCGATTTTCCATTCAAACTTCCACCCCCTTTTTCACCCCCTTAAAGGATGATTTCTGGGATAAAAACTACCCTATGTTTTTCCCCGAGACTCAAACTATCTCTATACCAATTTCAACTAAATCGGCTCAGCGGTTTAAGCGTGAAGAGGTAAGAGACAGACAGACACACTTTCGCATTTATAATACTAGTATGGATTTACGTGCAAATCTGTCTTAATATAGTCGCTCTTATAAAATTATCGCCTTAGCTTCCGTGAGGCTGGAAATAGCAGCTAAATTTGTAAATGCCGTTGTGCTAATGTACGAGGCACACCTGATTGCGTTGCATTCTATTTATGCCCCGACGCTTGTTCTGTGATGCGTGGTTGTTATTTAAGCCGGTTCACACGCAGATGAAAGACAAAAAGACGATAAAGAAATAGGACAAACAGAAAAATAGGGATGTTTATTTATTTGACGCTAATCTGGTATTAGTACCTATACATATACAAATTTACTATTGTTGCTACTGTAGGTATACACTTTAATTATATATTATATACATATATACAGGTGTCTACGAGTGACCAAGTATATAAATATGTCCTGCATCACACTTTAAAATAGACAAATGTCAAGATCTCGTTTGATCATACATCAAGCATATTAAAATCTGTAGAGACCTGTGTGTAAATACGGCACTTATTCAGAACCACTGTAAGGACAATATCATAAACATCATAAGTCTGATAAATAGTTAAAACAATTTATTTCTAGTTAAGCATATATTTTTATTACTGACATCAGTTATTCATATTGAGAAACTTCCAGATGACCTACAATTATATACGACGTGACAAGGGCTTCGACCGCTGAAACTTCACCCAACTTTTACATTTTAAAGCTACAATATATGGAATAATAGACCATTGTGAATTAATAGTAGATTGCTAACCAAAAGGGTTATTAAAAGGCACCAATTCAACAATTTATGCTGTTACAATTAAAATGATTATAACACCTATATGCACCATGGATTGCAGTAAATAAATGAATGAATTCTGTCGAGGTAGTTTGGCGCTCGAACACAGTGAGAGCGCCAATGGTCCGAGTCGGAAATGGTCCACCCGAGTTAAACACTACTTCTCATATCGAATGCGAGGAAACCAAAAAAGACAAGGCAATTTTGCAAAATCTGAGCTTTTACGTGTGTGAAGATAAATAGCTCCTAGCGAAAAATATTTACGAAAACACACATATTTTAACAAACAGCAGTAATTTTAAAATGATTTGTTCAATAGTATGAAAATCAGCGGGATTGCCTCTTTTTTTGTTTCTTTACCGTTCTCTTAAACCTCCCAATAGTCAATGGCATTACTCATTCAGCTGGTGGTGGTTGGTGGTATACTCAAGGTTTAAAACAAATATTTTTGGTGTATTCCTTTTGGTTCCCGCCTTATGAATTCGAGTAAATACAATTCAACAAAAGAAATCAAGAATAATATATTTCATGAGTATCACTCATCATAATTATGTTTATTATAATTTTTGATAAAATAAAGATTCAAATTTAGAACAATTACCAATTGTTCCAGGCGGGGAAATAAAGACACTATTTTTCCATTTTGTTTCCACCCAGTTGCTCGTGGGACGGGTACGCAGAGGAGTACACCACTTTTCTGCACTAGAGAAGAAACGTATCACTTTCTGCGCAGTTTTTAGAACAACAACGACCCACTTTCAGAGCATGAGATGAGATGAAAAATACTTATTCAACGCAGGTTTATATTAGGTACATTAAGACGAAAGTGGAGGACCATACAAACGTAGTCCTCATTTTCCTCTCTTATATTGAAATTATTTTGACACAATTAGCTGTATATCAACCACAGTTATGCAAGCAAGTCTTTCGCTATTTTATATATTTCAGCAATCTTATAATCATTTAATAGGTATGTCGGAAACCTTTCAAATCACCAATTTCAGCCTACCACTAATGTATTTTCTCCTTTCCTTTCTCATTAATTGATTGAAAGCATATATGTATTAATATCACATATATAACACCGTTTCAAATGTTTCAACGTTTCATACTATAATTATTACATCTGTTTCACTGTAAAAATTAGAGTCTTTCATTGAAAACATGCACAACTCACAAGTACACAATGAAACAAAACAATTTTTTTTAAAGGTTTATAATACAGAAACTGTTTAAGATAAGTAGAAACCAAGAATGCCATACGATAGCCAACTAAATTGTTTATCTTTATAAGAAATTGTTTCATTAATCAACAAGTTACCCTACTAATACTAACTTATTTACATACCAAATTTCAGCTTCCTAGGACTTCAGGAAGTACCCTGAGAGTTTTGATGATCATCAGTGAGTGAGTGAGTCAGTGAAGAAATCGGGTTTTTTAGATATGAATAAATCAGATTTTAGTATAAGAGCTATGCAATTGAAAATTTGTATGCTTAATAAGTTCACCATTGGCATCATTATCCCGAGAATTTTCTTTATCTGGTATAATCCAAACCCAAGTTATGAGAGTTCAATAAAACGACGAAGCGTTTTGAGAAAAGGTGGTAGTGCCCTTGCGCTACGCTTTGCTCGTCTTGGCGGGGGTAGGTTAAATCGATCCAGTACTTGACGTCACGGTATAATGATAATGAACATATTAAGCTTAGAATAAATTTAAAAGTGGAAAAATTACTGCCTTGGGTGCACTTTAATTTATTCTAGGCTTAATAGCATCGATCGCAGACGTTTCTGCTTGTTAAAAATTAATTTAGAATGGGTAGCACATCGTAACTGGTGAATTTCCAATATGACTTGGAACTCCGGTGGCCGTTTAAGAAGTGTAACACTCTTACGGTAGATGTCGCTAGGGTCCCCTAGACCCATATAGTGAGAAGATTTGCTGACTATGGATGAGGTCTTGGTGGCTCAGTTGGCAGAGCGCTGGAGTATCTATCCAGAGGCCGTGAGTTCAAGTCTCACCCAAGGCAGTAATTTTTCCACTTTTAAATTTATTCTAAGCTTAATAGCATCGATCGCAGACGTTTCTGCTTGTTAAAAATTAATTTAATGAACATATTTACAATCAAGTGTCGTGGAAATGAATGCACGAGTTGGACAAAAAGCTTATTGTTTTATAGGTTGTGTTGTGATCCATGTTAACCGTGATGGCGTTAAGCTTGACAGACCCAGGTCAATCGATAGACGGGTTAGTTTCATTAAAAATGTATCAACAAAGTGGGTTGTTGTTCTGTTCACAGGTAGTCAATTATTCGGAGGCGGATTTGACAAACAGTGGACATCGTGTACCTATAAAAAATTATAGTTTCAAAGATATTGGCAGCAAGCCTTATGAATTTCTTGCCTAATTATCGTTATCTATATATAGGTAGTATCTATATAGGTCTAACCAAATTGTCAGTAAATAAGAACAAAAAAAAACTATACTCATCCTTTTCTTTTGGGTGCTAGTACTAGTGTAAGACAAAGATAGAATAAGAATAAGAATAAGAATTGTTTATTGCCACATTATCAAGTACAAAAGAAAATGAAATAAAAGTACAAAAGAAAAATAAAATAAAATTACATAAAACAAGAATAAGAAAAACAATTATTAATTTATAAGTAAGTACAAACAATTGGGCAAAGGGTTTCCAGTCTCAGCGTGTGCCGGGCCGAGATGCCCGGCGCTGGTTTTCAGACCGGTCCCAGACTAGGACGGCCGGAGGGTAGCATAATTATTAACTATATCAATTACAATGATAACATCTGTGCTCGTAATTAAGTACAATTGATGCTATGGTCATTGAAATAGGAACAATGGAAGATAATAATAACAAGTTAAATTACAATATGGAAACTTATAACATAGGAAACAACATGACATTTTAATAAAAATAATAACTAGACTTTAGGAATGCTCGCGGTTATGTGAGTGCCTGTGTGTACGCGTGTGTGTGTGTGTGTGTGTGTGTGTGTGTGTGTGTGTGTGTGTGTTTGTGTGATCTGTTTGCATGAATCACCGTTGTTAGGAGGGAGGGTATCCTTCGCTCTGCTTGGCTAATAGATGTGCCTGTAGTAACCGTTTGTATTGAGAAAGCTGTATAGGCTCACGGAGTGGTGGTGGCAGGTCATTCCAGACTTTAGCAGCAGCAAATTTGAAACTCCCTCTGAAGAACGCTGTCTCATGCTTGGGTATGATAAGTTTGGTGCAGCTTCTCAGTGGCCTGGTGCGTGAGTCCTTGACCCATTTTAGCTTTTCATACAGATAGTAGGGCCTCTGGAACTCTAAAACCTTCCTAACTGTGTAAGCTAGATGTTGCTGCCTTCGGTTCTCCATGTTTAGCACTTTTCTCTCGTTAAGAAATGGAGTAATGTGTGCTCGTCTGGGAACCTCATAACAGAAACGAACACATGCGTTTTGTACCCGTTGAACAGCTTTTTTTGTTACCGCCAAAAGTCTTGGTCCGTATACCACGTCCGCATAGTTAAATTGCGAGAGTACCAGCGATTCCACTAGTATCTCTCTCACCTTAACTGATAGGTATTTACGGATATTATATAATACCTTGAGTCTGTAGAAGGCATTTCGAATTTTCAAATTAATATGTTCAACATAACGCAGCTCGCCATCCATAATGAGACCCAGGTTTTTTGCACTGTCAGCTTCGGTGATAGGCTCGTTATTAATTATTACTTTTGGGTGCTGTTCCTTTGTAGCTGCACGCTGCCTTTTATTTCCCAGTATTACGTATTGGGACTTTGATGGATTTAAAACAAGATTGTTTCTCTGCGACCACTTGGCTATAGTTAGTAAGTCTTCGTTTATTTTACTAAGGGCTATATTCAGGTTCTTTGGGTTAAATGAAAAATATAATTGTGTATCATCTGCATATAGGTGTGCGTTGCAGTGTTTCAAGTTGCTAATCATATCCGCTGTGTACAAAATGAAGAGCAACGGGCTCAAAATGGATCCCTGCGGGGTGCCACGGTTGATCGTTCGCGTTTCCGATTTTACTAACCTACCATGTTCTGCTTGTACTTCTACGTACTGCTTACGACCTGTGAGAAATGAATGAAACCAATGACATGACTGTACAGTTACACCATAGAAAGCCATTTTAGAAAGCAGCAGTGTCGGGTTTAGGCAGTCAAAGGCACGAGAAAAGTCTAGCAGGACGAGGATAGAACCCATACCCTTGTCTGACGCTGCAATTATGTCGTCCGTGACCTTCGCCATTGCCGTGGCCGTACCGTGCTTACTTCGAAAACCTGACTGTGTACAAGGTAGTAGGGTGTTATCCTCTAAGTATTTAGTAAGTTGATCACAGACCACTTTTTCAATAATTTTAGAAAGCACCGGGAGAATACTAATCGGGCGTAGGTCTTTATAGTCCTCAGCTCTATTTGATTTGGGTATTGGCTTTACACGAGCAAGCTTCCAGGCCTCGGGAAAGGTACTAGATGCAATAGATGCATTGATTATGTGCGTTATTATTGGTAGTGTGACATATAGCGTAAGGCGGATCATTTCTATTGTAATGTTATCGTAGCCACTAGCGTTAGTTTTTATCGAGTCAATTATTTTCAGGATTTGGTGATCCGTACAGCATTTTATATTAAATACATTTCCCTGTTTTCTATGCTGAAACATTGCTTGCATGTCTCGGTCTGTCTCAGACGTTCCTGGAAGTGTTAAAAAGAAATTGTTTATCTTGTCAGCGTCGCATAAGTGCTGAGGAATTGAGAGTACTTCGGTTTCACCTAGAATGGAAGAGCTCCTTAGATGATTCCACATCTGTTTGGGATGTGACTTGTTTTTATTAATATAAAATGTAAAATATGCCGTTTTTTCGCGTTCCAGGGCTCCTGTTGTGTAATTTCGTAGGTCCTTATAGTAGTTATGGTGCGATTCTTTTTTAGATCTTTGGGCTTTCTTTAGGGCGTTGTCGCGGAGGCTCATCATAGTTTTTATTGTGTCCGTAACCCATGGAAGAGATCCACGATTGCGCTGTGTACGGCGGACCGGGGCATGCTTGTCAAATATGCTCGTGATTAGACCATTGAAACGATTAACCTTACAGTTGATATTAGCTAATTCCCTAATCTCCCACCAGGGCATATTTTCAAGATCTTCTTTAAATTTTGTGATATCTATTTTGCTCAGATATCGTTTATATATGTATTGTGGAGGTTTTTTAGGTTTGGTAACTAACAACTCTGCCAATATCATTGCATGGTCACTAAGCTTAGGGTTGTGATGTACATGGATAGTTCTACAAATGTCAGGGCAGTCAGTGATAACCAAATCCAAAATAGTTGAACTCTCGGATGTAATCCGCGTTGGCTCATTTACAAGTTGAACTAGGCTACGTTGCGATAGGAAGGTAGTTATCTTTTTTACATTAATTTTATCTCGTAATTGTACGTCGATATTGAAATCAGTCAATAGAAACAAGTGCTTACACGGCGCGAACAAATCCAGAGAATCGTTAAGGGCGTCTATTGCGCTTTCCACAGATACAGATTCTGGTCTGTAGGCCGTGCCGATAGCGAACCGACCTACACCTTGGACGCGCAGCTCTAACCACATTTGCTCTAAAGATGATGCAGGGTGATGTCTTACCTGTGCTCGCAGTGTTTTTCGTATGTAAAATCCAACACCACCTCCTCTACTTCCGTTCGAGCGCGGGTTGCTTTTTAGAGTGTAGCCTGGTATTGTTAGTATATATTTTTCTTCATTTTTCCGCAGCCACGTTTCATTTAATGCCAAAATGTCAGGGTTGTACCGGTCCAGGGCTGCTACAAGCTCGTCCCGGCCGGTATTTAGGGAGCGCACATCGATAGTATGATTCTCTCTGTCTATGTTGGAAATGAGACCTACCTACTACACCTTAATGATTAGTTACTATTCTATTTTGTGGCATTGAATCACTTCTATAGTTTATAAGATTTGAAGCATGAATATCTATCAATCGTACACATTCTTATTATTTACGGTTGCATAATCACAATGATTTGTATAAACAAGAAAAGATAAAATAATTTAAAAAATTGATTGTCTCATTAGTAAGAGGAATCTAGCCGCATCTTATACGGTACATACACAAATACACATAAAAACATCGGGTAGGTAACTTTCTGTGTCAGTCGTGTCAAATGGCAATAAGTAATACAATGTAAGGCTTCTTGTAAATAAAACCGGCCAAGTGCGTGTCGGACTCGCGTTCCAAGGGTTCCGTACATTACACAATTTAAACAATGTATTTTTTATGTGAAACGTGAGTGAAATGTCTTTAAAAAAACCGGCCAAGTGCGAGTCTGACTCGCGCACCCAGGGTTCCGTACTGTTTAGTAAAGATTTATTTTGTGTATTTTTTTCAAAATTTTAGACCCAGTACCCCAGTAGTTTCGGAGATAAAGGGGGGAATGGTAATTATTTGCCTATTTTGTTAAATAACTTCTAAATTGTTTATCCTAAAATTATAAAAAAAATATATTTCAGATTCTCACAATGAGCTCTTTCATTTGATATATAACACGATATAGTTTGAAAAACTTCACTTTTCACATTTACCCCCCAAAAGTGGCCCCCATGTTTAAAATTCATTTGTTTACGTTACATGTTCGTCTTTGGGTCACAAACATATACATATGTGTACCAAATTTTAACTTAATTGGTCCAGTAGTTTCGGAGAAAATTGGCTGTGACAGACGGACAGACAGACAGACGCACGAGTGATCCTATAAGGGTTCCGTTTTTTCCTTTTGAGGTACGGAACCCTAAAAAAATAACATGGTGAAATCACAGAGAACTCTAGTAAAAAAGTCAATATCCGTTTACTGTTTGCCTACTAAATCGAGGTGTTAAATGGCACGCCATATAAAAAATATTTGTTTACCTATGTATGGTCTAGTAGCGGGTTACCACCTGTCCGGATAATATATTTATATAGGTATCATCATTTAAGTTTGAAATACCTACTTACTTATATATAACGATAGTCACTTTTTGCGATGTTCGTCGAGCGAGATGCTCTGCATTTTGTGACAAAATACTGATAAACAGAAAAGTTCTAATACAGCTCCAGGGGGATTCAGAATTATGTAAAGTAAACTGACATTTGCAGGGTGGATTACCGCCTTGTGGAATTAAGGTCACTTTTATTTCATGGTCCTATCTATTCCTACTCAGGAAAAAATGTCAGAAGTACAAAATGATGTTTCTAACTTCTGTCAGTTTCATGAGTTCTGAATAAGGTAATACGACGTTATGTAGGTACATTTGTTAAAGTTATATTGAAAAAAATACGCAAAAACAAGTGGGTTGAAAATGTGTTAAAATAGTTACCGATACCGTGATTTCGCATGTGCGAAGTTTAACGCTAATTAAACGCTTCGCAGTCATACGCCACAGTCTTAGCACCTTTGTTAGAATTGAATACAGAATTTTAGGTCAGGCCACTCAGGCCTGAGAACTGGATGTCCGTTTACTACGTAAACTATAAAGCTAATCCGAGATGAATGTATGTGGGTCGGTAATGCTGCAATCTGCAGCTTCGCGTATGTAGTAGTGTACCGAGTATTTCATATTGGTTGGCGAGCCGAATCGAGTTCTGAGACCAGTCAGACGAAAACGTTATCTCAAAATCCTTAACTGGACCATTCCATTAGTTAGAACAAAAGGTAATCGTCTAATCGAAGGGTTTCGTCCAATATTTATTTTATTTATTTCGACGATTTCCAATTACCTATATCCAGGAGTAGATATTATCTGATAGGTTCTATCATAAATATGTAGCTTTTTTTATTATTGTACAATTTACAATTTATTGCCAACATTAGCATTGTTATAAAAACACACTTTCAACAGCACGTACCTCAGTCGTAAATACTCGTAAAGTCTGAAGTCCGAATTCATCGGTAGATAGTAACCTTTTTTGTGTAATAAATGTAAACTGGTTTATAGTTAAACTAGATCTATATTCATGAATTTGATTCTTAACAATGTTTTAAGTCACCATTTTAATTAGTTATGCTCCATACAATTGTGTTGTGTGGGAAGTTCAATAATTATCTGCTGAGTTACGGTTATCAGTCTATTGTGTTGGCGTATACCTTATACTGGTTTGCTTTTAGCTTTCGCCTCGCTCGTACTCTTCGGGCAAGTATAATATCAGCCCAGGTTCGTTACCATACGGTTATGGCCGTACCGTGTCCTGTGTGCGTGCGCGGGCATTTCTTATATCTGAAATCTGGGTGGGTATACTTTACAATTATTTATGAGCGTTTGCTGCAACACGTGTAATCTCTAGTCAAAGTTAAATTGATATTGCTAGTAATATTTCTGACTGAACAACCTGTATATGTATAATATCTATCTGCTACAAGCTACTTTTGTTACTGATAAAATTTACTACCACAACTCGACTGAATCTTCTTCCGATAAGACGAATTAATCCCAAGTAAGTACCTGAAACACAGACGTCAAACTAATGTGACATGTGTTCATTGCATATCGTATTTATCAAACAAGGCACGAACAAATAGGATGTTACGCCTTATCGCACGCTACATGGAAATCCTGGGTTTGTTAATGAGATTAATCCACGCAAAGTTACCCTTTATCTAGTAAAGGTCAGGGTCGACATTGAATTTTACATAATGATAATTACCTGCATAATATATACCTAGGTATAACTTATGTTTAGGGATATTAGGGTATGGTCTAATTATCTTAATCGTAATAATTCTTGGTGTCCAAATAAGTAAAGAAGTTAAATATTTCATACTTTTAGGAGAGACTATTGTTACCTAGACAGGTAGGGTAAGTTGCAACAACTGCAACCCCTACCCGCCAATATGTGGCTTTCCATGCTTCATGTGCAATAAGGACCGCCCTATCCGCAAAATTTCTGTTGGAATTTCAGATAAAAAAGGACCTTATTGCACTTGAAGCATAAGGATCCTTCTGTAATGGAAAGCCACATATAATAAAATAAAGAATGTAGATCATAATAGTGAGATATATCGAGAATAACAGGTACACTACCGCTCACCATACAATTGTATACAAAAATTATTTTCATAATCATACTGTTCGATCGCAGGCAAATGACTGTCTTACATGTTGGATTGAATTTTTATTTAGGTAAATATATTGAGCCTCAAATTGTTGGCAAAGACATCCTTTAAAATTTCGAGTTTATGTAACGATTTAAAAAACCCTTATGTACTAGTTTATACAAAATAAAACGATTTTGTGAAAACGAATTATGGATTTTTTTACGCTTGCCATTTGGTAAATAGGCAATGTACACGAATATTCTGCACATCATTTTGAAGCTCGATATGTCTAGTTAATTAAAAAAGTAAACTGCATAAAAAAACTGTTACCCGACTGCGACTTAGCGGTATAATTCTGAAAGTCGATTTTGTCACAGAATAACTAATAGTACTACCGTACAGAAAATTCACTCCTTCACAAAAGCCAGATTTAGGTATAAAATTATGCCTACACTCGCCGCCTGCAAGCAAAATTGAAACTTATAACCGCGCACGAACCGTGAATCTTCTTTGCGCGCCGCAGTTTTATGACCGAGCTGCGAGTGTCGGCACGGGGTTGTCACTTGACAAGTTTTTGTACCTATACCTACTGATTTATTATTTTTAAGATAAATATGTAGGAATTACAAAACGTTGATTCTGTAAACATAAATTTTTTAGCCGGAGATAGTATGTCTGATTCTCACGGAAGTAGGTATGCCACAGAAGTACTTATTCCTTTGAAAATATGTCGGTCAATATAGTCCGGAATTTAAAAAAAAAGTTTTTTCTGCTTCCTTGTTCTTCCGTTTATTCAGATATCCGTAAACAGAACATTGTCTTTTATACAGATTAGATCGCGATTTAGGTTTCGAAGCCATTGCGTATTTTCAATTTTGCGCGAGCGCCACGTGATACGACTATCGTGCGAGCCGAGCGGCAGCCCACTGCCATACCAATCATACCATACACCTTCCCGGGCGGTGCGCCGGCCAAATATACCTAAACTGCGCAGTGACACCCCCCTGATTTTGTATACAATTGTATGGAAAAAATTACGAGTGCCTAAATAGTTATGAGCGGTAGTGTACCTATGTATACTTATAACTAAGTTTTTCTCATGCCACCTATTAAACCTTGTTCACTCCACATATTGTAGTTTTCTTAAATTATGTAGGTTCGTTTGTTATATAAACTACGGTCTTTTTAAATTTAGACTTCTAAATAAACCTGAATGTTATGCACGTGACCGATGCCGAGATGATCTCATAAATGGTATTTTTAGCTTCTTTTGATGCGGAATAATACCTATAAAAAGATAATTGATTAAAAATTAACATAGTAGTAAAAACAGCAGAACTATAAATAGAACTATAAAAAAACAGCAGGTACGCGCATTTGATCCTAACGCTTCGTAATATGACGGCACGCCTTCGGGATGTAAAAGAACTGTGTACTACTATGTAAATATATACTGTCATCAAGTTGACCTACGGCCCGAATTCGAACAATGCTTATAAGATGTCACAGCGATACGATGCCGATCTCTCAGTGTCAAACGTGACGTTTTTGGTTTACAGGGCCTCCACACTTATGCGCGAATCACGGCGCGTAGCCGCGAACGCGAATGTGGAGTCGATTTCGCTAAATAGCGAACTAGGGAGTGAGTACCGTTACGGCTCGGCCACGACTTTGCGCGATCCGCGACGGCGGCGGCGACAACCATAGGTGGGAACGAAAGGTCCGATCGCTGTTCCGCTCCAACCTATGGTTATCGCCGCCACCGTCGCGGATCGCGCAAAGTCGTGGCCAAGCCGTAACGGTACTCCCTACTCCCTCACTAAAAGGGTAGTGACTACCGAAACTACTCAATTCAGGGGCTTAATTCGACATCATTTTTTCACAGCACGCTTCGTCAAATTGTGCCATGTCTGCAATTACACGAAATCCCTGAAAGCGTTTATATTCAACTAGATAAGTCTCAAGACTTCGATTATTAAAATTATGAAGGGTTAGTTTATTATGGTTTTACTTATGATTCAGAATATCGCTGCTCTTTCAGAGTTACGGTAGTCATGTCACGAAGTAATTATTTAAGCAAGTTGAATTTCCCTTCTGGTCAGTTTGTTGAAACCGGCAGAAGTCACGCGATGACATTGCCGTGTTCCACGCTAATTAAACGAATCCTGACCTCTTGTTTATGTGCTTGCAAACTTTGCACGGATTGTTTGGAAAGCTAAACTTAGTTGTATGCGATAGTTTACCGGTCTGTTTTGATTAAAAATGTAGTAATATAAGGTCAATACGAGTACTTAGCGGCTTAGTGCGAGTTCATACATTTGCCACTAAATGCAAGCAGTAATTAATGCAATGAACTCGTAATAAACACTAATCAACGTGTAAACAGACCCCAATGTGAAGGCCAGCCATACTAACCCCGCAGCCACCTTACCCTTACTTACAGTATTGACCTTAATTAATTAAATAAAACAGGGGTTTACAGGAACGGGAAATTGATCTAGAATCCATCAATAAGTAGGTATATATGTATAGGTACATACCTACATAATTGAAGATCGGGCTCAAATCATCATTGACCGAAGACCGAAGCGTAGCGAAGGTCTACGTTTTGACTGGGGTATTTTGCTTTCGTATGTCGGGATGTTCTACTCTACAGGTAGCAATTCTCAACCGATTCTCGCGAAATTTTGTGACTAGATTCTATGATTAAATAGTTTTTTTTGTCGATCCTGTTTTTGGAAATTTTTCAATATGGCGGTGTCGTGACGTGATAGGTCGTGCCTAAACAAATAGTAGTAGTAGTAGTAGTAGTAAATCACTTTATTGTACAAAACAAAAATTGATAACATGAAATTCATTTAAATTTAGGTACAAAGGCGAGCTTATCCCTATAAGGGATTTCTTCCAGCTAACCTTAGAGTAAATGAGTGGAAAATTCGAATTAGATAGATAGACAAACTTACAGAACGTACAATAATATTTAAAAAGGAAAACTACAATATTAACGTCTACGAATAACTAAAATACATCAATTGCATTATGCAATAAAATAAATATGTACTAGCATACATAAATATATAGTACTAAATAAATCATCATCATCTTCCTCGCGTTGTCCCGGCATTTTGCCACGGCTCCATGGGAGCCTGGGGTCCGCTTGGCAACTAATCCCAAGAATTGGCGTAGGCACTAGTTTTTACGAAAGCGACTGCCATCTGACCGTCCAACCCAGGGGGGAAACTAGGCCTTGTCGGAGTTGTCGGGATTAGTCCGGTTTCCTCACGATGTTTTCCTTCACCGAAAAGCGACTGGTAAATATCAAATGATATTTCGTACATAAGTTCCGAAAAACTCATTGGTACGAGCCGGGGTTTGAACCCGCGACCTCCGGATTGCAAGTCGCACGCTCTTACCGCTAGGCCACCAGCGCTCTAGGCCTAGGCCACTAGTACTAAATAAATATTAAATAAATAAATATATATATATATATATTATATATAAATAATATATATATATTAGCACTCAACCAAATCACAGTTCGTGGGAAAGCCAAAGCTTTTTCAGATTAACTTTGAGTGATGCTACAGACCGGGACCGTTTGAGCGACAGGGGCAACTCGTTCCACAACTTCACCGCGCGCACTGTGAATGAATTTGCGTACGTTCGAGACTTATTCGAAGGGATAGCAAGCGTAAGATTAGCACTAGAACGTAAGCGGTGATCACTTCCTTCAGCCAGATAGTTAAATCTCTCGGTTAGGTAAGATGGGGAACAGGGGTTGAAGAGTATGTTGAAAAGCAACGACAGAACATGCACATTGCGCTGGCGGATCGGTAACCACCCGAGCTGCTTACGAAAATTAGAAATGTGGTCGTATTTACGGAGGCCATACACATACCTGACACAGACATTTTGTAAGCGCTCAAGTTTATTCAGCAATTCCTCATTAAGATCCAAGAACGCAATGTCACCATAGTCTAGTAGAGGGAGCAAGAGAGAGCGGGCAAGAGTCAGTTTGGTACGAAGAGGGAGGAAATTCTGAAGTCGTCGAAGAGAGTGTAGGGAACCAAACATTTTTTTACTCACCTCAGCCACGTGGGGTTCCCAGGAAAGCGTCTGGTCCATGATGACACCCAAATTTCGGACAGTAGAGGAAAAGGGGATTTTAGTCCCATCAAAAAAAATGTCAGGTATCACCATGTCTGAGAGCTTAGCTACATAGTAAGGGCCACCAATGACAATTGCCTGCGACTTCTGGGCATTAATCTTCAAACCGAATTTGCACGCCCAATCCCGTATGGACTCTAAATCAGAATTGATTTGAGTAATAGTCGTATCATAAGAGGTTTTTTTCTTTTTGAGACATGTTTACAGAGTTAAATGACAAAAAATTCAGAAAATTTGTATCGCTGGTTTAGGCGGTATTTAAATATTTAGTTTTCACTCCTGAATAAGTAGCCCGTCAGCTTAGCTAAGAGCTATAATGTCGCAGTTTGCAAACATTCGCTATGAAGTAGGGAGGTCCCTGGTTCGATCCCCAGTAATTAGCTCTTGTATAACGGTAACAAACATCCGAAAAAAATTTTTCGTCCAAATACAAACTTCATGCATGAGGCTAATTGTGGGACATAACTTTTAGTATTATTTTTTACACTTAAATTTTGTATTGTTTTTATATTATTATTTTTTTCTTTCTAAAAAGGTTAAAATTTCGCATTGTTGATGGGTCAAGCGCGGGCTAAGCGTATTCGTATCATTTTTTCAAGCTTTTATTAGGGCTTTGCTGGCCCTAAAAAAGGTTTTTTTTTTAATTTTCGAAATTATTGTAAACGGTGGAGCCACATATTTATTTAGCTTTAAGCTATGCTCGCGAGGTCTACAGCTCACAGAGCCACTAGTAATACAATACAATACTCTTTATTGCACACCTCACACAGTTTACAAAGCAAGTACAGAAACAAAAATAAAGACAATTGGATAGAGGTAACAACAGGCGTTGTTATCGCTGATAATTAAATTAATTAACACACTAACTAACTTTTAACTTATTTTTGCTCTAAGTCATCATTTCAACAACAACAACTAAACCGACTTCACTGACCTACTCCAACTAGAATAAGTAGTAATAGTGTTTGGTGAAGGTTTTATGGATGAAATAAACATGTGATATTTTTCTGCGCAGACACCCATAATATTTAGAAGCGGTTAGTGCTTATCCCTTTTAGAATATTAAGTAGGCAGTCAAACTGGATAGAACGCCATTTTAGCTCAACCGGATTGCATATGTAATTAGATCTCTACACAGAACATCTTTAAATAAAGATTAAACATAGATATTACACGCCTAAAAATCAACCGGTCTGTCTAATAACGATTGGTTATTTACGATTGTTACGACTTTAGGAGAAACTCAGACATCGCTAAATTAAGAACTGTTATTTTCGCGCTTTCGCTCGTTTAGATGCCAGTTACTTGCAGTCAACAAAAGTGTCAGTAAGATCTAATTTATAAACCGAAATAGATATCATACACTAAAGAAAAGGTGAACAAGTCACGGGTGGCCGAGGCGGGCATCGAACCCGCGTCTTCGGCTTACGCGGCTAACGTCCTGACCACTAGACCACACGGCCACGTCGGTACAGTTCCCTAGTTAGGATCTAATTTCTTACCTTTAAACTAAAAAGACCTGACGGGGCCAGATTTCACTCAAACACTAGGCGAAACTAGAGGCGATTTCGACTCATTTATTAATCGTTTTAATAGTTGACCACTTTTTGAAACGAATTTAAGTGGCGTCTGAAGACAGACAGACCTTTATTTAAGAAATGGTGCTAAAAACGATTTGTAAATAGTTAGGTATTATTGTAACTTAGATTTAGTTTGGCTAGGGTTAAGATATGTATATAGATATCTGGGCAGATAGATTAAGATTTGTAAAGAAAAAGTCAACTCTCAAAAGACTCTACAAGATATGAGTAAAGGCATGATAGACCTTACTTTCACTCCACTACCACACTTCACATCTAAACACAAAATGTCACACAACATTTCATCTAAATCGGCTTCAGTAAATCAAATTTGACGATATACGGATAGCAGCGCCACCTGCCGGGTCCAATTGGTTTTTCAAACCATTCATGTATACTAAAACCTTCTTCAGAAAAAAACAAACACTTTTCTGAAATCCGCATCAAAATTTGTTTAGCCAATCGCGAGATAATCGCGGACAAACATACATACATACAGTCAAACTGAGAACTTTCTTTTTTTTAAGGCGGTTAAAAAACTGCTACAACATGTGTATATACATATAGGCCTTTACAATAGCCCGCCGATACACTTAAAATTAGAAAATATTGACATATTAAATTTAATAATAATGAAAGTGTTAATTTGCCTGGACAACTTAGCTATAAGATCTTGCCTTGTTACCATCTTGTAGCAAATAAAGATATTTTGTTTTTATTTGATTGATTTTGAATAATTTAATTCTAATGTAATCTGCTATTCGACAGCGACTCGATATAGATTAAGACAGAAAATTTCAGAGGAAACGGATTGTGTGATATGCTATGAACAAATTACAAAATATGCGATGATGTCACGAATTCATAAAAAAACAATGTGGAATATCATTAAATGAATTTAGACTTTCCTAGAGGCATGCATTAAGGCAATTTGTAGCGGTTAAGTACCTTGATTAGGTCACAAGCTCACAGGCCATCCAATGTCACGATTCAGTACATGTTTTGTAATAGCTGTGTGCCTAATGCCTACGCAGATGACAACCATCCAGGTCGGTAACTCCTAGTATTTCACTCATCGTGACTGTTGCTATAACACGTGGTTGGTTGCATTTATTTATAGTGAGTTTATTATAGCAATAGTTACATCCTTTTTACTTATCATAATAATACATTTTTGTAAAACGTTGTTGGGATTCCTTTTTAATCTTAGTTTTTAATGTAAGTACCTAACAGATGTTGCCGGTAGGATATTTTTTATCTTACTTTTTTTTTTTTTTAATCTACATATTTAAAAGGAGCCTTTATCAGTGAGACATGTCGGCTCCGTTGGGCCTCTACATTACAGTTTCAATAAGTGTTAGTATACATCAAAAAAACTGTACACGAATTTCGCAGTTTTAGATATATATATATATATATAGTATATCTTACTTGTTGTTGGGAATTTTAGAACGTGTTCATATTTTTATTTATGAGGATTCACCCACACGATATTTGCTATAGGAACTGTTCGTGATCATATACTTGTAGCTGAAATGATTCAATTCGTTCTAGCAATCAATAAGCACTATGTCCTCACTCTATGGCCGTGTTTGACCCGTCACGTGGGCGTTTAAATAAAATCGTCCACTACTAGTATAGACCGCGGGCCAGGAGCATATATCTTCAGTCATCGCCTCCCGGCTGATATTTTATCAGATGATAGTTTAGATGCTATCATGAATTAAAAAAATAGTCAGCCGGATGTATCGCGGTGGAAAGACCGTCAGTTGATGACATGAACATGTAAAAAATTTCAGTCATCGCCTCCCGATTGATATTGTGTCAGTAGTAGTTTATTTAGATGCTATTTTGAATATATTAAAAAACCGTCAGCCGGTTGTATCGCGGTGAAAAGACCGTCAGCTGGTCACATGAATCGCAAATCGCATGATCGCAAAGTAAGTATGCGTAATGCGTAATTAGTTTATTGAATCGTCTGATGGAATGCTACATGCAAAGCTTCATGATTTTGTTATCGCTATCATAAAAAGGTAAAACGCTTATTTTTTACATGTTCATGCGACCAGCTGACGTTCTTTCCAACGTGATACAACCGGTTGACGATTTTTTTTTCACAATAGTATCTATAAACTATCATCTGACAAAGTATCAAACGGGAGGCGATCACAAAATTTTTTTTTTCTACGTGTTTCGGTAGCTGCCATTCCTCAACCCACCAACGGAGCGGCAGCTAACGTCCACGAGGGTTCATCATACAGGGAGGCTATTGGTCATGAAAATATGTTCCTGGCTCGCGGTCTACTATTTCGTTCATAATCAATACAGTCTATGTAATATTCGAGAAGCTTCCAATTGATTAATATATTTACTCGTCAGCGTCTACTACAATATTACGACTCGTTTGCCACACATCGAAAGACAAGAGTTTAAGCATAATTCATTGAATTAAGGAACTGAATAGTCTCCCTCTGTGAGTATATAAGTCTAGATATAGGGTCAATAAAATAATTTAGTTTTAAGAAAATTAGTAAGTAGTTTTTACCTACGTATAATAAAATTGTAGAAGGCTAAGGCTCAGGTTTTATTCGTATTAAATCAGATCGATTCTACTTCTCATAACCTAGCGAGCTATACCCGTTGTTAAATTTGTAATATGCCGTTACGGGTAATAATTTATTTAAGGTACATTCGCGATCGGTGCAAATGTATTGTACTTGCCTTTGAATCAATTAATATTTAATCTTAAGATTTATTTTCAATTATCATCAGATCAGCGGGATGATCCAACATCGATAGGCTACGAAGATTAGGAAGAGTCATCCTGGCGAGCCCAATTGAGTTCAGACATTAAATCTGTTAGTTTGAATCACTGCGGTTGTCGTCACTGCCAACGCAGTAATTATCGCGTTCGTGTAGTCGCTACCTTCGCGGTCGTCGAGTGAGACGAACGGATTATGTCGGTTACGATTGCGAACGAACCGATCAACCGTGATGGATTGCGCTCGATCAGAAATAATAACTGAGACGTCAGGCAAGGAACCTTTACGACGATTTACTCCAGTCCAGATCTTTGAATAGATATTCCCAATCCCAATACATCTCGCAGATTTTTGCATCACTGCATAATCTACATATCCTTATTCCTGTAGTAACAATATAAAAACTCATGGACAAATTTAGAGGACAACAAAAAAACAGATTTAGTTACTGGATACAGCACCTAATTTCAAAATTTGTAATTACTTGTTTTTTGGATTCCTCTTAATTTGTCCATGAGTGTGTTATTATAATATCGCCACGTTGGCTGTCTATTTTATGCAGACTATACAATATACATTATACATACCTCATCTTAGCGCTTGGTTGCATCCTAAATCTAAAAGAAGCATAGGCTCCATTCGACCTAATTCCAAAAATATGCCTAAGAATTAGTTTTCCTTTCAAAGATTTAACAAACAGAAAAGGTATTGATGGGATTAGACTCCATCTAATGAATCAAGTTCCCCGAAGGCTTTTGAGAATGTTAATGTCCTTGTTCCTTTTATACAGATAATTGAGATAATTGGCTGCTAACAAGCCATATGAACACTATACAATAATTAAAGCCACAATGCCTGTAAATGTGACCGCGATTAACATTATGGGGGCGTAATTCCCAAAGCGTGTCAACAGATTTACTCAGTTTTATGAGCCTACATTGAGGATGTTCCAAAGCTGGCCGTATCACTAGAACGAAGATTGCATGGATTCCCCGGCGTACGGGCGACCGTTATCAGGCAATTTTGTTTCTACCTATACTGTAATAAAATGAGCTACGTCGGCACTTACACAATACGTGTCTGCTTAAGTTATATTTCTACGAAAGTAACCACATTATTCTGTTACTTATGCGCTTTGTTTGGCTTTACGTATTGCAGAAAACGTACCTTCTACCTACTACACAGCTAAAAAAAACGGTTTTCACGAATCCTACTGAGTTTTCACAAAAGTAAACACTGCACGACTCGACGTGATGTATATAATAATTCAGCATGATTAAAGTAAAAATATAAAGATAGCTTGTACGTGTAAAAGTAATCAGATGTTGCTTCGTAAATTTAGCGAGAAGGTCATGGATCCGGCATTGGAAACACCTTGAAAATATTTGCTTAAAACGAAGCGTTCTTTGCAATGCGTTCGCGGCCAGTGGTTGACTATTTATTTGATTACCTTTGCCACGATAAGTTTGTCTGTCCGACAAGGATACAATGGGTGTCGGGCTAATCAAATTAATAGTTGTGCATACGAGTACATATACCGATTGTTACAGCGAAGGAGAACCTACGAATGCCGAGCACGTCCAGCGGCGTCAGACCATGTTGTGGTAATGTTACCGCACCACTATTAAACAAAGCATTTTGAATTTATGACTAATGAGGTAAGTAAACAGGTACCTTTACTTCACCACTTACATGGAGATTAGCTTCGGGAAATAATGGCCTTAAATTTAATGCGCGACCTACTTTCAGAGTGGACTCTGAAACGCGTATTTTCACTTAGTCGGCGAGGCGCAGCGCAGGTCACATAAAACAGTATCGAGTGCGAAATATAAAACACTTAATTTTGATTTATCAAGCAGATCACGTCATTTATGAACGACATTCATACGTTGATAGGTGCTGGTCACGCAATTTTTGTGTAGTACTTATGTATATGTAAGTATGTAATAGGTACCTTTGTTTAATTTTTAATAGCGTGATAAACCTCTTACATTGTGACGAGACTTGATCACGTAAAGTAGATTTAATCTCTTTATCACACTGTAACTAAGTCAGGTAATTAGGTATCTTTACTAAAGGTATCATACTTTTTATTCACGTAACTTCCTGTTACTCACAATAGCTCATATAAGATATCTGTAGATACTTTTCAGGTTTTTCTAGTTGTCTTTGTCATAGGAAAAACATTTGCAACAGGAAAGGACATAGCCTCAAGCTCAAGAGCTCCACTTCGCAGGGTCGCGCACAATGTTGAGACTCTTTCAGCGTAACAACTCAACGTTTTTGTTTGGCTTGTCGTAAAGTGTTGAGGAATTTCACTACCGCCTTAACCGTAATAGCTACTCGCGCTTTGTCCAGATGAAAAGTTTATATCTCACAAAACGTTTATAGCGGTTGTTGGGATAAACGAACCACAAACCACAACGAGCATCATGCTCGCTTCTTTCCATGGCAAACTAAAAGAACCTTCGAATAATACTAAGGTGAGACGTGAACAAATTTAAAGTAGCCTCTGGAGCGAATAATAATCCGTCCAATTTTCTGGTCGTGACTTTGAAACACCACGCGGAAATGAAGGAGGTTAGCCACAAACCTTATTAACAAAGATCTCATTATTTCGCTTGCATTTCAACCCAAATTTTAGACGTTTTCTATTGACCATGAGCAGACTGAACGACTAATCTCTACATAATTACCTACATTGTTAGCTGCAGATTTAATAATGTCAATGTGGGAAATATGAATCCTATCGGATTACATTGGAATCGGTGTAGCATTAAGGTTGTCAAGGCGTAAGTAATGCTGCGAATTAGACAAGTAGCTGAAGATGTAGCAGACAAGCAATTACACTCACGTTTAAGTGCATTACGTAACTAGTGACACTTGAGTGCTTTAATTAAAGTTAAGAGTAACACCTGTGAGTCATTACGACGTAATTGGTAAAAGAAAAAAAAACTATTTGGTTTGTAAACACAAACAAAATATTGCTGATATGATATCATTCCAATGATCACTCGTACTTTGGATCTATTCCTGAGTAAGCAAATGATATATTGGTATTGTATCAAAACTAAAACGTAATGCGGGTATTTTTTCACGCTTACTCTCGCGTTAATGGATTGGTTATGTTTATGTACCTTTATTGTACATGACTCTGGCGGGTATGGGCCTTTTATTTTGAATCCTCCTTCTAGCTTCGTTCTCCTTAGTGCTGAGGGTCGTGACCTCCTACGTGGAGCACATGGTTCCGGATGACAGATTTCCCAGCATTCCGATCTCTTGCGACTTCTAAGGCATCATGGACCTTGATGGACAGCGATTTGCTAACCTGGTCTGACCACCGCGTTGGACTGCGGCCCCTTCTCTTTCCTTCCACCGAACCAGTGACCATGAGCTTTTCCAGGTTGTCGCCAGTCTTCCTGGCTATGTGTGTGCGTGTGTGTGGTTTATTTCGAATAAAATTGTTAATACCTTCTCAATATCACATGTAGGGATCATTGGGCAATGCAATCGGCTCACGTATTGCAACCGTCCGGATTTTCGCACGTTCGTATCTGCCGTACGCTAACTGTTGAGAATATCTCATTGTGCAGGAAACCAGTCAGGGCCGTTCTGTTCGCAGATCTGGTTTGCGCGTCAACAGTGAGAGTGGAGCTCTTGCCCGCTCCAACAGGATATAAATATCTAACTATTCATTCATATGGATGACCTTGCAAAATACTACAGAGCGCTTGGATATTTATTAGCTTTTATAGATGTAAAACTTGATCACAAATTAGCACCTTTCTCTTATTTAATGACACTTTCGACAATAAACTCTGAATCCTGTCTAGGCGTTTATTATCTGATGGTCTAGAGATCAATTCTTCATTTAAAAGTTGATGAATTGGTAGGTACTAATTTGGAATTGTATGGTTCGTACACCGTACTTACTTCTGCTAGCGTAACTAATGTACGAGTAAATATGTGTAAGATCGACGCGATGCTGTGATATTATTACCTATGCTTACATTGAGAATTATATTTGAATTAAATAGTGATAAAGAGAATAAAGACTAGTCAATACTGCTGCTGTGGGTAATTAGGATAATATTAGCCTTGACATGACACTTTTTCTCGTAGTAGATATCAGTAGTAGTTGTGACGGAGCATCTTGCTGTGCTTCTTTTTTTGATGTTAATTACTAATTACCTTTGTAATCAAGCGTCATAGATTCAACTACTTTCTGTCTGACAAGTAAGTCAAGTAACCTTCATTTAGCTATTTGTCATTTAGTTGCCACAATTTGTTGAGAAACGGGTAGTTATCACCGAGTAATCTTAATGTTTATAAACAACCATATTGAGTGTAATGTGTATGTGATAAATATAGTCTGAGGAGTGATGACTATACCTGGGCATGTAAATTTCCAGCCAGTAGGTAGCAGGCAACTAACAAAAACATTTTTTGTATCCGATATAAACAAAAAGCATTTCGCCTTTTCACTTTTGCGTACTTGACAGTAAAGATTTATAAAACGCTTACTTACTTATAAATAACATTCGTATAATGTCCGTTCCTAATTTCAGTACTATGGAAGAATTGGGAAAATACAGAGGAAATACAAATTTCTAGCAGGAGGCGCCAATGTTAAATGAACTTGTAAACAGAAAGCGTAAACAAATCGCTGGCGCTGAGGTGGAAACGTCATGAAACAGCAGTCAGTGGCGCAAACAATAAGACGAATGACCCGCGAAAATTGTCAAAACCAAATGTCATTCGTTGAAAGTTGATAATTTTAAGAAGTTCAATGTTTTGTAAGGTACCGTTGTTCGTTTGTTTGTTTTGAATTTGTTTAACCGAGTTCACGTAAGTGTTACGCAGCCGTTTTAGTAACGCGTTAAAATTAGGTATTACAAAACAATGGCAGTTAAAGAAGCCTGATAAGTTCGTTAAGCTTATACTTGCTAACGTTCGTGGGCTACTTGTACATGTTGCACGATAATAATGCAGCTACTATATACGGTGCGTGGCGTAGAGTAACTGGGTAGTGTGTACGAAAAAAACTCCTGGGCATCTCATCTCACCTGCTCCACAAGTATTCCTCCAAAAGTCTGCAAACTTGCTGCACGCGCTCATCTCGATCGAGCGTCACTTCGCACTAATGCCAATGTATTTATAAACTTCACTTGTACAGTTTCGCAATCCTTCAGCTCAGGTCAGGCTACGGGAAACTTGCAATGGTGAATTCGCAAACATGCCGGCCGGGCCTACGCGTGTACCGTTGTGTAGAAACCTACCGGAGGCACTGTCATCGTACGCGCTGCGTGGAGCGAACTCGCGGGGCGGCGTGCTACCGACGCGACTGCCTTCGTGCGACTACTACGATAGTGGCCGGCGCCGAGCCGCCAGCGGAGCGCAAGCACCGCGGCCGTGGCAGACGCGTTATTAACGTTTACCCGCGGGGAAATGGGACGATTAGAGGGGTGACGTGTTGGGATTTGATTTGCCAGGGCTGTGCACAAGGAGCACCATTAGGCTTTTTATTATCAGGGTTCCGTAACCAAAATAGCAAATACGGAATATTAATTTTATTTTTATTACTTATTTTATTAAAAATAATTAGTGGGGGCAGTCCATACACGAGTAACTAGAAGTAAAAAAATATTTATTAAAAATCGTTGTGACTTTTTATAGGTCTTTAAAAACAACTTTAAGGTTTCTAAACTCTAAATTTCTACGAAATTCCAAAAAATTGTGCCCCTTAAGTGCCGCGAAAGTACGCACTTTTGATTGTATGGTTTTTTATATCGTATGAAAGTACGTAACGGAACGCTTCTGCGTGGCCCGATACGCACTTAGACAGTTTATTAGGATAGAGCATGCTAGACCTCTTGCTGTCTTGCTGTTCGACTGAATATCCTATAGATACAGTACAATAATTATACTTATACATGCTACGCGGAAATTGAAAATAAATAGTTGTGCAAGTTACCAGTTTTGTCATAAGTCATAACTGTTATTATTTCTTTGAATACAAATGCAGTTCAATAACTTCCTGCATGGAAATTGGAATACCTAATAATAAGACTACGATAGCATCATCGACCAAAATCATCAAAATTCAATCAAAATTGAACATAATAAAATTGTGATACTGTGGCAAGATCGTTATTGCAGAAAATGAGAGGATTATTTTGTGGTGGCTGCAATCGACGGTGAGCCTCCGGTGGCTGGCGCGAAAATTGGATCAACAGCTCGTTACACGTTCATCTATCCACTAAACATCTAACTAGACTACATTCTATATTTCACCCAGATTCCGATTTAGCTGTAAGATTTCGAGGATATAACAAATATACAAGCTGTATGGACTCTTGTATATTACCGAACAAAATTCGCGTAGTCTCTTTAATGACTAACTCCGCTGAACTAAGTAACTAACTTTTTAACTCCGCTGAAATATTTTTCATATACTGTTTATGTAAAATTAAGTAGGCCTACAACTTATAGAATTTTTGTTGTAACGGATGTAAATAAGCACTGGTTCTTAGACAAAAAATCCGGCTGCTACACTATATGTAACACAAGCAAATATTTAATCATTATTAAGCTCAGGTAAATCTCTCACGACTTGAAATAATAATTTAATTACAAGGTGCTTACTTCAAATTAGGTAATTTAAGCGATGATTAAATACTTAGAATATTCCCATACAAAAGAGTTCAACGAACTTAAATCCGCGGGTCCGGAACTGCTCTGCTGTTCCCATCGCTTAACGCACACTCGACTCAGAAGAACCAATATACAAGTGAATCCCATTGTTCATAAGTACGTATTCGTGATTAAAGATTACGCATATATGTAGTAGTAGTAGTAGTAGTAGTAGTAGTAGTAGTAGTAGTAGTGTAGGTGAATCGGAGTAAAATGACCTCGAGACAGTCGCGGTTATGCTGGTTCCATCGACTAGCTCGGTAACGATTGCAATGATCCGTGGTCCGCTATTCCATCGGGTAAAGAGACCGGACACTGAGGTCGTGATCACCCACTCAGCAATTATTGATTGTACCATAGCTGGGGCATAAACGCAATAATTTACGCGAACGAGTCATACACGTGAATTAATGAGGTTTAATCGAGTTCTACTAGAGTGCTACTAGCCTTCTAAGTCTAACCTAGGCTGGCGTGCACAGTTCTCAGTCCCACATTCCACTTTCGCATGGCTTCAGCATTTGTATGAGCTAACTATGTGCGGTGCGAAGTATGTGGTGGGGGAACTAAGTGTAGTGATTATTCTCGAGTTGGCATTTTTTTAACCGCCTCTGTTAAGTGGCATATACTTACCGCTGGTACACGCAGCCAAAGCAAGCAAAGGTCATACAGACATAATACGACAAAATTAGTCACCCTATTTCCCGATAGTTAAGAGCACTGGAACCTAACTTGAGAGAATGAGAATGAGAATGAGAAAGTTGTAAAATATACCTATCGGCCAAAATAGTTCTAGTTGTAAAATATACATATCGGCCAAAACAGTTCTGATGAAAACAAAATTGTAGATTCATGCGTTGGTAATGTATCGCTTTATATATTTTAACACTTACTGTCCGTGCTTTACATGACATGCACCGTCAAACTACTCTGTCAAGTCTACGTGACGTCAGATATGGATGGCTCTATACATTTACAGTACATTTGGTACTACTTTCTCGCACTAGTGCGTAAAAGAGTACGAATTTCCTCTTTTCCGCACTTGTATCGTAAATAACTATTGTGCATTACCTGTAATGCACGGACGTATCGATCCATGTCAGCAGTTAAAGTGTTACTATAAAAGTTAAAATTAGCATACATTTTTCATATCAATCAATCAATCAATCAATCAAATGTTTTATTCGTGATAAACTTAAAACTAAAATTACATACAAAAGTATAACTAAAGCTATAGGAATTTATAAAATAGGTAGGAGTTGAAGTTTACCACGAAATGGTCTCGCCTCAGCATAATGCTGACCGGTCAGCGCTGATCTTCCGGCGGGACCAATTTGGGTCACGATCGCAGCCGTACGACACGGCCCAACCATAAGCTGAACGCAGCCTTTGCAGCAGCAACCAGCGCCATCTTGTCTACTGTCCATATAATTATGCATCACCGATAATCGCTTAATTTACCCGGAGTGGCTTAGACTCTGAAACTGCATCTAGCTGCATAAAGTAATTGCCTATTTAAAACTGTTGACATTTAGGAGAAATCGTTTATGCAAATTAACATTAGTATTTATCAAGCGCAATACCAGTTAATAATACATTAAATTTATAATTCCTGATTGAATGCTTAAAAATACCTATGTACTCAAGCACACAATAATAATCCAAGATTATATGTTGTTATAATCCAATCTTTATTATTTTATCTTTCAATCTATCACACTATGACTATGTCTGAATCAAATATTATCCTCACCATATTGTTATTTATTGCATTAAAATATAAATAACAAACATGCGAGACACGCTACAAATAAACTATTTCTTTGTTAAAGAAAACAAATATAATGTTTTGATATGTAAGATTGAACAATATTAATAAGTTACTATTACTAATCATAACAGAAGATAATTTTGTAGTGACCTACATGATAAGATGGGTGACTGGAGCCAAGATATATACTTTTACAACAGCTGAATATGTCACTTCGTAGAATATATTATAAAAAAGAAGATTTTGAAGATTTTTTGATGTATCAAGATCAAGATACGACTCAAGTTGCCAAAATTGTCTTTGTCTATCGTTTTAAAATAACGTTAGGGAGAGTAGCCCGAAGCGGGTAGGCGCTGTTTTATTTGATGATGGAAAGTAAAGAAATTGATGAATTTGATAAGACCACGAAAGGAATGTTTCATCTGATAATTCTTAAACTAATATATCATAGTGATTAGTGTTGATAAAACTATATTATTTTGGTATTTTTCAACTACTAAAGAGGATAAAAATTCGGGTGCTGTTCTCTACGGTTTTGATTTTATTATTGTTAGACTAAAAATCGTTCTCTGGGGAAAAGCGGGTACCTACTTGGAGAGTTGTGGTTTTATGTTAAGCTGCATACTTACTAATGCAGCGTTATTTAAAAGTAACCCGCATATCAGACTCGAGTTGGTCAAGGCTTAGTAGGCTTAGTAGGTTGGTATCTACCAGAATTTTTGACATTATATAAATAACTATTCTGTCTACTTTTATCTTTTGTTTAACACGTTTCATGAATCCTTACCATTTGTACTTTATTGCTAGAGTTAGACCAAGGCACGTCTGCAACGATTTTTTAGCACACGCAGTGCAAACGTCAAACTTCTACGAAATTATGACGAATAAATAACACTTGCACTGCGTATGCTATCAAAATCGTTGCAGATTCTTCTCGGTCTAACTCGACGTTGTTATGGTCCCATGATTGTAAATGGCCCCACTGACATTTTTACTATTTATTTCAAGATTTGAAATTTAGATAGGTAGCAAACAACAGAGCCAACCACCGCCTATCATCTATGACCTCGTAACTAAACATGGTAATAGCAGTGTGAGAATAAGTCTATTCTCGGCAATAGTAATTAAATTACCAAGAACGTCACCGCACGCGCGACCTCACCTCCATATAGCGTTTTGATTCCGTGGAACTGTAACGCTGTAGGTACTCAAGACATAAATAAAATGAAAGCAGTTCCCCGGAAGCTCGTAACACTATGCACATGATGGACCCATCTGTGTATATAGGACAGTCAGCAGCAGAAGTAGCTAAGCGGGCGAGATGTCCAAAAATATTCGAAATGAACTGAACAACTCTATTGTTAATAAAATAAGAGCGTGTGCAAATAGGTTTTAATACCTAGCTCGCTTATCTAAGATTGTACTAAGACCCAAACTGGTTTCGCGATTTACAAAAAAAAACTTGCAAGGAATATGTCAGGAAGGAAGGAAAGGAACTTAAACAAAAGTTGACACTACCTATATAAAACCTTGTATATCAATTCTAAAGAAAAGGTACCAACTTAGTTCCGATTCCTGTCCTTTTCGATTTGCTATGGTGTATATGTACTTGTGTGTGTGTGTGTGTGTGTGTGTGTGTGTGTGTGTGTGTGTGTGTGTGTGTGTGTGTGTGTGTGTGTGTGTCGAATGTATCTAATACCATACATCCATCTTATCCTTACCTTAGGTACTTCCTGTAGATTTACTATTGTATTGAGCTAATTATTATTAAAAGGTCCACTGCGTATAATATTTCTGCACATGTAAGCGTTCACAAACACGAGGCAACTAATTTTAATCATTTTTCCGTTTCAAATTTCCATGCCATAAACTGATTGCATAAAGTATAATAATAATATAAACTGATTACAATGGTTTTGTTATACTTCCATTTTTATAGTATTTTGGGATACCTCTGTAGGTGTTCTAATATAAGGAAAACAAGATTGTCATAACATAAAGTCAATCAAAACCAATCCGGAATACATCTTAATTACTAACTTAATTAAAGTTGATGTCGTCGACCTTAATAAGCCGTAGCACTTACGAGAGTTACGAGTCAAGACAATTAATAGTACTTTAGCGTTCATTACGTCCGCAGCCGCGCGTTAAGCTTGTTTGTAGTGCAGCGTCACATGCTAATTAGGTAACGTACGGATTTAAATAGTAAGGGCAACCTATTGATGTTACGTTCTCGAAACCTATAAATTATTGAAGACTGCAATCGTGCTCCAGAAAACAATGTAGGTTTAATAAGGCCAGCCAGGTTAGTGTAAAAGCTTAACGAATTAACCAACAAATATATTGGATTAAAAAATAAAGGCACCATAAGGTAAAATGTAGCAAATATTTTAACCAACACACCGAACACTAAAATAATGATCGAATCACCGTTTCCTTAGGTCACCGATTCAGGAATGAGGATATCCGTAAAATAACCAAGGTATTTAAAAGCTATTGACGTATCCAAGTATAGCTCTCACGGAATAGGCTTTTAACTGATAGGTAAATCATTTAATCTACCCAATCCCATCTTCTATAGAATGGGGTAGATTAAATTATGACTAGAAACCGGTAGATGTGTGATTGATAATCTTAGGTATATAAGTAACATAAAGAAATGACCCTTTGAACCTTTTTATGTGCTTTATTCTCAAGCGCATACATATAGCAAAAATAATCAATTTACAGGTATATGCGTAGATAGGTACAGGGAGATTATGAACATATGTGCATAACACGCGTGGAGTTATTTGTCAAATACCTAGGTATGATCGGTAGTTCTTGATGTGAGAAGACGTAAATTCAGTGGACGTATAAGATGGTCGAGCTTTTATTGTCATCTAGATGATCGCTTTCTAAAAATAAGTATGTAAATGCGAGATGACGCATGGTATGATATAATTAGAGGTGCAATCATAATAAACATAGGTACATTAGTGATTTTTTTAATTAAATGAAAAATGAAAAAATTCACAACTTCGTGCAAGATTCGAACTTGCGACCTTTTAGAAGTTTCGATAGCTCATTTCGTTAAGAGCGATTGGACAAAACTAAAAGAAGGTACTTTAATTATTTACATATAAGGCTACTATTTTAGAACTGTGACCTAAATAATATAAATACAGTATGTATGTATAGTCCTTATTGAAATCTAGACAAGACCGCAAGTTCTCTTCCGTACTGGGTAATGGAGTAAGTAATTATTGTATTAATGTATATTGGATTGTTTGTGACGAATATTAATAAGTGAACAGGTTATGCGGCATTTACAGTGGTAGCGTAGGTAATGCGCACACGTAAGATTTAAATCAGTAAGGTATACAAATATGTTAAAATAATACAAGCATGTCAAAGTTTATGCACGAATAAAATCAGCGCTCATGAAGTAATTATAATATGTAGCCGCGGTATACCAACTGACGAAAACCCACTTATTCTTCGCTATAGCAGAGTTACAAGATTTGGCGTTTCACATGTACGCAGCGAAATAAATAAATTTTACTGTTTATTGTGTGAGTAGCAGAAAAATAAACACACAAATATAATAATATAATATAATATTGAAATCAGTTATACTGTTGTCGCAATATGCACTGTAACGGCTTATCTCGTTCGTATGTATAAGTAGGAACATGCAAGCATCGGTGAAGGCCGGCCAGCTGCTAAAGGAAGCGGGAAGTATGGGACGATGACGTGGTCGGTGACCGATGTCGTCAGCTCAACGAAGTTGGTGCCACAGGGCGAGCAAGGGCAAGTTGGGTAGGCGGGGACAACAATGTTGCTGTGGTTTTCAGAGTTAACAAAAAACGCCTTTATAGAAAGTAAATACCTATCCAGGTATAAATAACAGGCAGGTCCACCTTCGCTAACCTCTGGTAGGTGAGTGCGGCTTCTAAGCTGGAGGTCGTGGGTCCAAACTCCGTCTGGTACCAATGAGTTCTTCGGGAATGAACTCTATACCACCCGCTCTAGGACAAATAAACATTTTGAGTTTGAGTTCCTATCAATTACCCATGCTATTCAAGATGTTTAAGACGATATTATTTTGAATATTGATATGAATGTTTGAATATTGATAAATATTTCTATCAATTTATGAATTTGCGAAACTAACTTTTACCGCCAGACAAACACCCAATTATTAATATTAAGATAACATATCAGTGGTATTTCCAAGTCATAAACATAAAACATATGCCCTTGTGCAGAATTACACTAAAAATGTGTATCATATTCCATTCCTACATTGTTTGTAGTATAGACTAGTCTAGTGAATATCATGAAAACAACACGTGTGAGAGGCCTGACAACGAATTTGGTAACAAGTTTTATTTGTCGTTATGAGTCCACTTTGTTACCCAGGTTCAATATTTATAACTCATACTATTACGACGTCTTTAGATACTGTTACCCTAGAACATTTTCTTAAAAAGAATATGAAACACAATATTATATCTATAGGAATAAGCCAACCACGTCTAAAATGTGTGATCTTTAGATTGTAGACTTAAGTACTTATTCTAGTTATTAAATCGCGAGGATACTATTCTCCTTTCCTTTCGCAACAAACCTGAAATAGAAAGGAATATTGCCGTAACCTCACAGAACTGAGTACCGATTGTGGGCGCAGCGAAAGCTCGACGTGACGAGTCAGGGCTCAGGGGCGACCTACGCACGATCAGTTTAGTTCACAATTGACCATGAACTTTTCTCTACTATAACCAGAGAGAATAGAGTGTATAGAGCGTTATTGTCATACTAAATTGTGTAGTCACACTAAATTTACTGTCATCTTTCGACACAGGATAAAAACTGAAAATGATTAAAATATATATATATATATATATATATAGATAAATTATATATATTTTTATTTTCTAGGGTTCCGTACTACCGATAGGGTAAAAACGGGACTCTATTACTAAGACTCCGCTGTCCGTCTGTCTGTCTGTCACCAGGCTGTATCTCATGAACCGTGATAGCTAGACAGTTGAAATTTTCACAGATGGTGTATTTCTGTTGCCGCTATAACAACAAATACTAAAAAGTACGGAACCCTCGGTGCGCGAGTCCGACTCGCACTTGG
Source organism: Cydia strobilella (assembly GCF_947568885.1). NCBI lineage: Eukaryota > Metazoa > Arthropoda > Insecta > Lepidoptera > Tortricidae > Cydia > Cydia strobilella. Next base: position 10,891,408 of record NC_086052.1, read on the forward strand.
CCGGTTTTTTAAGAACGCCATATGATTTTGACCTATGTTTTTTCACTGATATGTGTTAAAATTGTTAAATATCAATCGGTGTCGCCACAGTCATCTACACGAGTAGTCAAGTATAGGCCAAAGGTATGGCGTCATCTATTCGAGCATACATTTTTCTTGATTTTCCGAGGCACGTTTTTTCCTTTACTTATCTTATACGGAGTTACATATATCTTTGGTATAACTTAACTTAAATTTTAGTAACATAATAGGGTAATTTCAAGTCAGACTATATAGTTTAACTATTAGCTCTGCGTCTACGGAGGCGATTCGAACAGTAAAGGGGCCCACTGACTATCAGTCCGTCGGACGATATCGGCCTGTCAGTTAGAACAAAAATTTGACAGTTCCGAACAATTGACAGGCCGATATCGTCCGGCGGACTGATAGTCAGTGGGCCCCTTAAGCGTTGTGAAACTTATAAGCATCCGAAATTCGAGCAGTATCTAGTCTCAGCCTCCAATGAAACAATGAAACACGATCTCAAGATACAGATAATAACTATTACATGTGCGTATACGGAGAGCACCTTAATACTGGGTTGGCTAACAATTCGATTCAACTGCCCGGTTGGTTTAACAGCCCAGAGGGCCTACGTTCGACGTGTTGCCTCTCTGTCGCACATGTAAATTTGTAAGTAAGTGTGACAGGGAAGCAACACGTCGAAACGTGGTTTGCGGTAGGCCCTGAGTACCCGTACCATGAATCACTGACGGTGTCAAAACTGACATATACGCTAACGCTACGTGCTTAACTTTCTATACATCTCGCTCGCACTAATATGCGACTACGAGCGAGATGCATTGAAAGTAAGTTACGTTCTCGATAGCGTTTACGTCAGTGCCAAACTGCTGATAGCGACACAGGACAAGACCACCTTCGAAACGGTTCGATTCCGATAACCCACTCGCAGTTCATTGTCGTCACATATTGACCCACCCATTAATTGTATTTACTTGTCGCTATCTTATTCTAAATATATACATTTTTAAATAACAACTCTCACCCTTTAAATCTTTTTTGTAGCTTAGTTTATCGTAGCATACATTACTAACTTACGAAAACAGTTTAATTAGACAGTTTGTTAAAAAAGGCTTTACCTTGCATTCATTCACATAGTAGCTACAATTCTGAGATCACTATGTGTATGTCGTGTAACATGCTCGCTTCCCACACCAGCGCACTACCTTATACGCATGTACAGCCACGGTCATAAATATGTGTACACGTTTTCTTCTTATTTCAACAACGTAAAGTGCAAAAGTGTACGCATTTATGACTGTCATTGTACCCATATTCGGTATTGGAAATTGGAAGACGATTTCTGTTTGTTACTAAACATATAATATAAAAATGTGTGTCAACTTGTTAAGTAAGGTACCTAATTTAATGTACTTATATAAATATCAAATGTAATGTCATAAATAATTTAACAGTTATAATCAAATGTTATAAATAATTTAACAGTTCAATACACAATTATTGATAGTTTTTAAGGAATTCTAAAAAAGATGGCAAACTTTTGCTTACCTCAGGAGTCAATTTTTGAAGAGGGTGTTTTTTTTATTTTTGGAAAATCAGATTTATAATCATCGTTTTAGGAAGGGTTTTTACAACAAAAAATATACTGTACGAGGCACCACTCTAATTTTTATAGTCAGCTAGATATGGACGTTTAAATATCGACATTTGTATGGCACTATTCAGGTATTGGCAATGTTAAAATGTTTATGGTATGGTATTCAGAATATTTTATAACACGATTTGCCGCACGGTAGAAAGGAAGGTTCAGTAGCGGCAAATAATCTATCATATTTTTCAGATACATTTGCATATTTTTTTTAATATTTCTCAAAAACGGCTTCAGGGATTTTAATGAATTTTTTACAATAAAGGGGCGGAAGAAAACGACAACTCGATTAAGCTATGGTTCATTTTGAAAAAAAAATACCCTTTCGCGGTAGCCTGGGGGTATTAAACAGTAAAGTAAATAACAATGCGATTTAATTTTTAAACCCTAGGCAAACGAGGCAGAAAAATCGATCCATCTAGGTTTTATTGTTGGTAAGATTATATTTTGAGTGTTTTTAAAATAAGAAATACAATATTTATAAGTTTTATAACATACATTAATTAGGGTATGTGAAGTCCCCAATCCGCATTGTGCTGACGTGATTGCCCACGTTGCCACGTGCAGTGGGACGTAAGTATATATATATATATATAGTCTAATTTCATGAATTTTTGAGTGAATTCCTGCAAAAAGTAGCAGTATGATAGATTTTTTGCCGCTACTAAAACTATTTCGAAGGTTTAGTATTTTCATCAATATTTTCGTTGTTTGTACATGTATTAGTATTAACGTCACCTGGAGAAAATTGCTATGACACTTCATACACGCGTACGCAATACTTAAATGTGCTTGAAGGCTAACTGACTGTTACTAATTAAAATAAACCGATAAGAACAAATACTAGGAAACCCGTGTACCGGAATTGCATAACCTTATTCCGTCATACGATAAATTACAAAGAGTAGTTTACATGAAAAACTTATTTAATAATTACCATAAAAAGCTGTTTAAGTTTATACAACTCTGCTATCCTGTACCATTACACGATTATAACTAATATGCAATATACATATTTAGTAAAAAAGGGTTTTCGAAAACATCGATAACGATTTTGATATTTTGATTCCCTGAGGGCGAGCTTTCTCCTGTCAGCTAACTTTCTGCATTGTGGTAATAAGCGTTGGTGCGCTTAGATTAGAATCGACAACCGGCCGGTCGCCTTGTGAATCGCACGAGGGTACGCATTCTTACTTCCTCCATCCCCACTGTATAAGTGTTGTTGTTGTTGACACGTGTCAACAAACATTATTTATTGTGGCAATAAGTGAACATACATACCTATCTGCGAGACGTGGTAGCCGGCCGACTCGACAACCCGCGGGTCGCCTTGGGACTCGCGCCGTCGACACGATCGAGCGCGCGCATTTTCATTTCCTTCATCTCCACTTACCTGTTGACAAATCATTCACATCCTTAACTAAACTTCCATTTTTTTCTACAAAATTTGTACCAAATTAGTAATAACAATAAGTGTAAAATTTATCTTTGATATATGGACAGCGGTACCTACTCCACGCCATACTGTTTCTAAATTATTTATGGACGTTACTATTTTACTATTTACTTATAGAAAATATTCACATTTAAAATAGAGTATGTGAATTGTTTTTAAAGATAATTTATTATTTAGGCGGGATGTGTATACCGCCTCTAATTGTAAATGACGTTACGTTATGATTTGACAGTAAGTATGGAAAAAATTGCATTTTTTGCACAAGTTGATCATAAAATTTATAAATATAGGTGAGCAAACACAAAGTCAAAACAACAATTCATTGAACAATTGGTTTAAGACTTTTTTAAACTTTGATTCTGGCTCGAAACTACCTGTTTAAAATAAAAACTAAATCAAGGATTCAATTAATATAAACGATGAATATACTATACCTGGACAAATTTATATATTTGTATGATCACACTGAAACTAAAACGGTGTTATTTAGTTTTATATTATATCACACGTGCCAAATGTCAATGCCAAACGTGTTCAAATAGTTTCTTTGCCAAGTTACGGGTACATACGACTTCTTTATGTTGAAAATCAATTCAATGTATGAATGCCCGAACGTAATCCAACCCTCTTATAAAACATTTCATAAACGAGTAAATCAATCGGGAGTGTAATCAATACCTAATAAAAGTAATAAAATAAATCTAGTTCAATCTAGGCATATTTGTAATAAAGTATGTTTATTTATGAAGCCATGGTTCGCCCGGTGCATGGTTCGTTTGAGAGGTTGAACCTTGACACCATCCCTAAATAGACAACTATAAATACGCGCTCATTGGATTGATGAGAGTCGGTTCATACCTACTTCGTTATATTACGACTAATCCAATCGGAATTAGTTTTAAAATATTGATCCTGCTACTTTGGTTCATGGGCCGGTTTACAATCCGAATCGCGTGTCCAGCCAGCCAAGTTAAAAAAAAAGGAACTGGCGACGCAGCAACCGTGTGTAATATTACACGAACCATTTCGAGCTACTTTTGTTTGACCCCTTCACAACATGAAACCTATTTAACCTACACACATGAGATTTGGCACATTTGTCTAAAATACAAAATTTCATAAACGTAGCTCAAACAGTTATTGATTACTTAACGTTTAAAACCGATATTTTTGTGTTTGGCATGTGTCTGACTGACTTGTATTACCAAAACCTAATCCACTTCCAGATGACCTTGAAACTTGATATTTGGCATCAAGGTCTACCTAATAATAGTCTATATTAGGCGTATGCATACAAAGGAAAATATCTAAAACCTGAAAATTTTTGACAATTAAATTGACCGCGCGTTACCGAGGGTCTCCTTTTCAGCTTGGGCAAAACTGCTTTCATGATGAATACTATAGTAATTTCTGTACAAAAAGTAATGATATCCCAACAAAAACATAAATGTGGAATGACAGCCAAGTTTAATATTAAGAATATGTATCGTTGTTGACTCGCCGACAAAAGAATTTAAATATATCTATATCGGTGCCAAGTTCTGTGCTGTGTAGAAAATCCTGAGATTATAAAGGATTTTCCTTAGCTAGTTTTTACGTATAATTGGCTATTATATATTATTTGTCTATGTTACTTTTCTAAAATTTGGTTTGTTGGTAAAAACTAGCCAAGTCAAATCCTTTATAATTTCAGGATTTTCTACACAGCACAGAACTAGATCTCAATTCCCGCAAAGAAAATTTCTTAATTTATTTGACGTTAGTAATGTTTGCACAAAAATCGCAATCAATTGTTTCATTCGTTAGGCGACTTACTCATGTCTTCAGTGTACTAAACAAAATGCATGTTACACAAATCAAAATCCACGAGAATGTGACCAAACCGAAACCTTGCGGTTTTCCAATAGCACTGTATTGCAACAGTGGCCAATTAACGCTGAGCAGTTTCATAAAGCAAGCATCGAACGATTGAATCTGAACGATATGTGAATCAAATTTAAATAGAACCTTCGCAAAGAACCATTTTCAATACAGTCTTTTCAATACTTGGACTGTGATTCGTAGAGCCTAACCTAGCACTATACTGAGGTGAACCAGTAAATTAAGGCATATTATGTAGTAGATTGTTTCAAGTATTAGCGGAAGTGGCGAAATATATGAAGCAGTTTGCACTTATGTTTCAGGCGACGCCGCTTGGACGCACTTGTGGCTACTTCCCAAAAAGGGGGGGGGGAAAGGTCATGAAAGGTGGCTTCGGCGCGGCGGTCGAGTTCGCGCTCGGTTTCTAAGTACCTGGAGCTATCAGGTAAAATTTGCTATCTCTTTCGTATAAATTATTTTGGGATGAGGAACTCATTTATAAAGTAAATAGTAATCGCTTTACTTTTTTTGTATATAAAAAAAAGGTTTTTACAAAAAAATAAAAATATATATTTTTGTCACTATTTTGCCCTTCAAAATCATAGTATGGCGATTTGCACTAAATAAAAATTTTGATATTTTAGTCCATTCCATTTTTATTCTAAAAGTATAATTTCAAACATGTACAATTCATGTACATTTATTATATTCAAAATGCGGTGACGACTTCCATACAAATGTATAAATATAATGCCTTTAATATGCGGTTTTGCCTTTTTTTTGGTTATTTTTTTATTTTATTTTCTTCCATACAAATTCACCCCCAACTTTAATCGCTTGATGTTGATAAATTTTATTTTATTATAAACTTATTGAGCCTCTTGTATGTACCTAATTTAGATTAAGAATGCTAGCTACCATGGAGGTAGTTAATGTCACTTGATAGTCAAAAAACATAGAATTGTAAATATAAATAGGGTCTCGTTTATTGGTTCGCATAATCAAACGCTCGCCATCGCCGGACGAGCAACGAGAACTGTCCACATTCGCGTGCTCGCGGTCCGATTGCAATTGCACCGCTTTGTTTGCCGACGTCGACTCAATTAACGACGCCGGGCCCGGCAGGGCTTCCGTCAAACTCACAAAGGGTTAAATTAAAATGTTATTACTGACAATGTAAATGACACTTTGTCATTTTTTTACTGTCTGCTCTTGGTTATTGCTGTCGGTGGTGGATATATGCCTTTATCAGTGGCGCTTTGTAGTCTCGGAGGAAGATATCACTTATATTGGATTCGTAAACGAGAAGAGCCGTTGGGTTCAAATTGATACAATGTTTATCTCTTTATCTTAATCGTACAAAAATTGTTATTTGTAAGAAGTAAGGAAAAAAGTGTCTTAAATATGTCGTAAGCTAATCTCGTAGCGCTACGCCGTAGCCCGTAGAAGGTAATTTCCTGATTAGTAGCTATAAAATTTTGTCAATGTGAAAAAAAAGTGCAGTTATAGCATAATAGGCACAATAGAAAGTGTGATGCCAAGACTAAAAAAAAATATTTTATTAGGTATTAGAATAGCGAGGCTTCGCTTACATGACGGATATGATACATATACATACGGGCATACGTTGAATGTTCTTTTTTCGTACAACTGAAATAAATTAAATCTAGACCTGAATCTAGGTCGAAAGGCCAATGTCTATTTCACGTCCTATTAAAGTTTTGTCATACATTGTTTTAACAGAATTAAGATAACTTTTTTCTCATTCTATACCCTAACTGAATGAACAGTGTAGTGACAATGGAAGGTGGTGGGGGTTTTCTAAAATTATCCTTAGGGATCGATCCCGCAGTCTGCAGTCTAGACGGGCATATAGGAAGCGGAAAACGTACAAACTTGAATTATATACCTACTTATTTTAGACAAGATTCTGTATAGGCAGTAAGAGCCTATTTTATTAAGGTAGGGCACTCAAGGTCTATTAACACATTGCTTATTATTACATCATTTGTATATGACTGTTTGTAGCCTAAATAAAAAATATAAAAGAGCGTTCTTCATACATAGATACCGCAAAATGCGGTGACTGGACGGGAGCGATGGGGTGACTTCTACTGTATTATATTCTTTGCTTCTACTGTTCTGCTCTACTATTAAGTTTTTATATAGATTTTTAGGATTGTGTTTTTTCTTCAGTAGGTACCTACTTTTACTGTGGTAGGTAGTGCCGTATGCGGATTTTTATTTAATAGAATATACAAATACGAAAAATTACACTTCTAGTTCTATGACAATTCAAAAATTATTAATATGGTCCCGTTTTTGACAGTCAATCCATTTTATATACGTTATCGTTATAATGGTTAACTCTAAGTTGGATAGACAAGATAAGGTCAACAATGTATGTTAGTCCAACATACATGACGACCTGTCTAGCCTAGTGGGTAGTGACCCTGCCTGTGAAGCCGATGGTCCTGGGTTCGAATCGCGGTAAGTGAATTTATTTGTGTGATGAACACAAATATTTGTTCATGAGTCATGGGTGTTTTCTATGTATATAAGTATGTATTTATCTATATGTATGTATATCGTCGCCTAGCACCCATAGTATAAGCTTTGCTTAGTTTGGGGCTAATTAGGTTGATCGGTGTAAGTTGTCCCCTGATATTTATTTATTTATTATGCAATCTTAGAATTGATTATTCGCGCTGCGGAGACAAATGTTTTAAAATGATTTATAGCTTTTCGATGTTATTGGAAATAAAACCGGGTCATAGGGTTAGGCTTTAATGGTTTTCTTAAGCAATTATTTATTAGGGATAACGAAAGCAATTTAATATTTGTTTGCACAATAGTAACTGATATTTTTAAACTAAAACTTGCTATCAAAAGGTGTACCACCACAAACAATGTGGCCGAATAAAAGGTCTATACACGGTGTTTCATGACTCACTGAAAACCTAAAAACAGTTTGTTCAGAACCGATAGGAGAATCGATTGTGCTATATTTTAATAGGGGTAATTTTTTGATTATTTTTGATTAATTTTACATGCTCAGTCTACAAGTTTATAATGCAACAATATCAATAACTAGCATTTGACACGTTATTTGTCAATGAGCAACACCCTTAACTGGCCATTGGTAAACCTTATCTCGTTGCAGTAAGGTATGCAAATTGTCAGTTAACAGTGTTTACGATGGTAACTAGCAATTGTTTGATGTCACTAAAACGACGAAGTATCTTATGTAGAATTACCAGTCGAATATAATTGTTAAGAAAACTAAGCAATTAATATTTTTTTTAATATTTATCGGATTAAGGAATAAATACTCCAGATGAGTTTAAAATAAAATAAATCTGTTGGGGTGTCTCAGGTTTTCAGTGGCTCAAGTAACACCTTGTATATTGTGTGTTAAGTATGCGCAATCTGGGTTGTTTCATGTTTGCTGAAGGAATGAGCGTTGGTAGTCTCGCGGTAAAAGGCATGCGACTTTCAATTCGGAGGTTGCGTTAAAGGGATAACTTTGGATTAAACATTTTTTTAATATATATGGTAATAAAGAACAATGTGTTTAATTTTAATTACACGCATTTAATATTTAGGTTAGTTAATATTATCTCGAGGTTATATATTTATGATGCTATTAATTGTTTAATGTCTTTTTATTAAAACTTGAAGGTATAAAAATTAATAAATAGGAGCATAAAATAACAATTTCGCTATAACTATAATAGTTCATAAGGTCAAATAACTAGGGCGTATTGATTTCATTTCATTTATTAACTTGCAGCTATGAATACACCGTTATACAAAATACACAGTATAATACATGAACCCCTAACCAAATCAAAGTCGCTTTCTGCTGCCTCTCTGTTTCTATGTATGCTTAGATCTTTAAAACTACGCAACGGATTTTGAAGCCGGGGCAGGTCGCTAGTTATCAGAAAAATAAAAATTTGCTTGTTTTTTTTTCATTTAAATATCCCTTCCTGTATAATAAGAAAACAGAACCTTTCATGAGTTAAAGAGCTCTGGGTGTCTTTGTTTTGTTGAGCTGACCTTCGAAACTGCATTATACCTATATATGGTGTTTCACCAAAAACTATACGATGGCCACTATCAGTGAGGACACCTACACACATAGGTTCCTCTTAGTCGGTACACTCTTGCCAAAGTGGTCGTGGTCATCATTGTGAATCACGATGATTGATGATCTTGATGGTAATACGGCGCCATTCGTCGCGGACTGCAGCTTTCCGGGTACATTCGTGAACCGAACACTTAGTTGCGGCCTTGATCTTGTCTGTCCATCTCATTGGTGATCTACCACGTGGCCTGGTGCCTTCAACTTTTCCCTGCACTACGAGACGCTCTATGGATACCTGGATAGGTAGGTATAGATTAACTGCACTCAAGCCTTACTCATGCTTTGCCAGTTGCCACAGGTTCTAGGGCATCACTGCACGCTGTCCCCTTTTCAGTCCGCCGCTGCACAGCAATGGCGACCCTGATGACCTCTCTTTTACAATCTATCCTGCACCACGTAAGGATCAACTTGGCTCTACTTACTCTAATCGCCGCTTTTCTTATCTATTGGACCAGTCATAAAACTGTGAAATGCAATTGCGGTCACGTTATATCACCTCGAGGCGACTATCTCTCAGTAATTAATCACCACTGCATGACACTTAATAGCCGCTTATCTTTTTCTTATCTCTATTACATATTGAAACCAAAGCGGAAACGGCTCTTATATTAATTAAAAATTAGAAAGAAATGAAACGTAGGGGCATAGCTGTGGTTGATATACAACAAATTGTGTCAAAATATTTTAAATAATGTTAATATATACAGAGAGGAAAACGAGGACTGCGTTTGTATGAAAAGGCGATTTGGCGCGGGTCCTCCACTTTCGTCTTAAGGCGTGAAATCTGAACTTTCGCAAGATCTAAGCTGCTACAGCGCCTTTGTACCCACAAAGGGGCATTAAATCTAAGGACGAAACATTCTACAGTGTATCTACTACAATCGTAAATAACTATGTACATAAATATTAAAGGCAAATTGAAATTTCAAAATAAGGTCGGTCATCGTTCAAGTGTCCGGAACGCTTCATTACAGTGACCGCACGTACCTATTCTTCAATTTATACAAAAAAGTTAAAAACAGCAGCATGTTTGCATGCATACCTAATGGTAAGCACGTGCAGCAAATTCCGCTTAAGTTTACATGAAAATCGTCACCATACCGAAACTGTCATGGGGCGTTTAAAATGCTGGAAAATGGTCCGATTATACATTATTTCAAGTCTCTTTTTAATAAAAAAGTCACTTTCTTTTACAAAAAAAGATGATTTTATTTTTATTGTTTGGTTCTACGGGTCAAATTAATTTAAATGACCTAAAGATAATGGTACCGATTTTCATACTTTTTAACACCATTTGCAGCATTTTACTGAATTTCGGGGTGTACCGCTAGGACTATAATGCACTTGCTGCTGGGTGTACACATAGCCCTTACCATTAATATGTCTATCAGAAAGGTTGTCCTCCTCATCCCATAGAGGCCGGTCATATCGACGAGACCGGCGCTCAATGTTGCCATAGTGCTGGAACTCCATCACACTACAACACGCGATATTCGAACTGCGAAACGCTTAATACACCAAAAACGCAAAATAGTCACAAACACACCACGACTCCGTTATAGTTTACGCGATACTGACATTTCTCAGCGTCTCAACCGAGATAAGAGTACCTAAGGATGCTAAATAACGACATTTTATAAGCGTTTATTTCTTCATAATGATAGTCCAGCGCGGGCTTTCAGAATGTTTTCTCTTTTACGATATTGCTTTCTGTCTAGCGCCTCCATGATTGTTCTTTGGCAAACAACAAACAACAGTAGGACTACATCAGTCAGTCGCAGCAGCCGGTTAGCAAACAGTATGTATGTGCAGAAATGGAGCCCGGCTACTTGTTTAGGTTTGCGGAGATAACATTTCTCAACTGGGCCAATGACATGAAGACGTGAATGGCTTGACGTTGAAGTTGTGCCAGCAGTAAATTACCGTTACCAGTAATTTCCCATTTGGGAAATTTACCAGTAGGTAAATTTCCAATTTTTCCCAGTAACGATACCAAAAACCGGTAAATACAATTTCTGTGGGTTATGGCATGATTTTACTTTTGTTATGGCATTACTTTAGTTAAATACGAATAGAAATCGAAATTTTATCTTTACCTCGCTTATTTTTAATTATTTAATTATATTAAGATACTTGAGAAATATATGATATGATAAAACTAGTGGCTCTGTGAGCTGTGGACCTCACGATAAGTCACAAGCTTAAAAAATGTCGAAATAAAAAATGCAAGCTTCGTTGGGTCATTACCACTGCGAACTCACAATGGCCTTAAGTTCTATAGACGCTACTAGCACTTAATGCCAATCCCTTCCTGCCCTTGTTGTTCTCTTCGCAGCCTTCTTGGGTGGGTGTTTGAATGGGTTTGGGTTCCATCAGGCGTTCTACAACAACATGACATCAAATCTCTCCAAACGGGCACTGCGTGTTGGATCTATATCCCTACGCACGCCTTATAAATGACCGGGCTCTAAAGGCCCGAGAGTAAGACAGAGATACAAATAAATACATAGGTAAATACAAACATATACAAATATACCTAATATACCTACACGTATAAAAAATATACATACATATAAATATAACTAAAGTGAACATATTTCAATGATTATGATGATGCAAATACGTATATTAATGTATTAAAGGCAGAAAACTAAGAAAGTGACAGGTAATGCTTCTTAGGGAGGGATTTTATATGAAGCAACAAGCAATGGATTTAACACGTCTTAATTCAGGAGGAAGTAAGTTCCACAATCGAATAGCTTGGAAAGTAAACGAATTATAAAATTAAAACGCTCCTTGAGAAAATTGGGGGGTTGCTGGGTTAATAAGAATACGAAGAGAAAGTACATATGCAGGAGTTACGACGATAACGGATATAGAGCACCTTGAGCTCAGAACGGAAACTAGAAACATGGTCATGGTTAATTTCATGTATAAAGTATATTAAATATATACTTATGCCACGTCACGCTTTTATGATGTTGCAGATATTTTTGCGATTCAATATTCAGATCGTGTCTGACCAACTACGTTTGACTGCACATGTATTTCGAATAGTAGTCTACAAACGGCCTGTCACTTAGCACGTTACGGTCGTATTTGCAGGAGTATGCTAACCAAATAGTTTGTCAGGTACTTGTTTATTTTGTCAATTATTTTATTCGTAAGCAAGTTCTTATTTTAGGATTCATATATGGCTATCCCTAGTTTTAATATTCCCGTTAGTACAGTCATTATCATTGTAGAGGAGCAAATAGAACAACGTGTAAAAAGTATCTGCCACCTTAGTTTGCATTCAAAACCATGAGCCGCAATCTATATAATTATTTTACATATAACAACAACAACTTACATATAAAAAGAAATAGCGACTGGGGGGTCTAGTGCTCAGGACGTTAACCGCGTAAGCTCGATTTCGAACGCCAGTTCGATTCTAGGCCTCGACCTTTAGTATATGACATATATATTTATAATACATATATATAGGTTGTGTGACTACTTAAATACACCAATCAAAAAATATTTAAGTAACAAAATAATTCGATTTGTTACCTTATAATTTTATGAGAGATACTTTCGACACGTCTCATCCGCTATCTTGGGATGGTACATGGGACTATTAGTGCTGACTGTATCCACAGGTACTTCAACCAAAAATAAAGGTGAAGTACTTATTATAAAAAATATCGCCCCAGGCAGGGTGCCTCAACGACTATCCGGCTACACAAGTGAGCCATCGAAATGATACTTGAATTAATTAAGTATCGAATAAATTACTTCTTATTTCAGGACATTTTACAGACCACTCCTTGAGAATTAAAGTGTCACTATATTAAAGGTTGACTGGTAGAGAATGCCTTATGGCATTAAGTCCGCCTTTTGTACTGTAAGGTTTTCTTTTGTGCAATAAAGATTAAATAAATAAATAAATCAAGGACCTTTTAAGTAGTAACTTAAATTTCTAAGCAGAAATTAATTTCCACTAGCATTACAAATGCGGAATTAACTCTGTCTGTCTGCCTGGTACCTTTTCACGCTTAATCATAAATAAAGTTTGAGCCCCGGGAACAAACTTAGGTTAGTTTTTATCAATCATCATCATCATCATTTTACGCAGACAAAGAGTAGGCTATTTTTATATAAAGACACTATGACTCTCAAGGAGCAAGATATCTAAGAATCGTTTCCTTCATAGATATCTCGCTCCTTGAGAACCATAGTAGAATGAGAAGGTACGCAGTAAATAATAACTAAATACCCACCTTGGTATAGGTACATTTAAATAAGTCGTCACGTCAGCCACTTCTATTATCTATTCAACCATAAAACCACTTATATACGATAGTGATAAATAGATGCAAGTGATGTAATCTTCATCCTTAACACACATAAACATAACATACTTAATAGGCATGGAACCGCCGACTTTTGTTCATGTGAATGATTTCTAACTTGAGTTGACATGACGTGACATCAGGATCACGATGTCATTCAATATTCTATTGCGGTGAATATTAATAAAGAAATCCCGTAACCACTTCTGTATCTACATTTTATTCAGGGCTGTAGGTATGTACTTGCAATATGAAAATGTTTTAAAAGGTTTTCGAATGTAATATATCTAATTTTTATTCTACAAAAAATGTCCCCTTGATTTTTACGCACAAGACAAACCAATCCTATATTTACCTAGCTAAAGTCTGCTACTATATTTGGGAAATAATTATATATTTTTTTTAATCTAATAATTTACATTAAGCAGCCGTATCGGGGAAATCCGCTGACAACATTTCTTGGGAGGGATTTTTGCGGATTCGTCGTGTAAGTGACTCAGGAAAGGACATTAAGTATTAATAACTGCAAGACGTCCTGACGCTTAGGTACTATTAATTGATCAAAATAGTAAGGTCAAGGTTATTTGAACCAGAGCGAAACGCTCTTCTAAAATAACTAAACACCTAAAGTTATTTTAAATTATACCGATTAAGCCCTGTTCAACTTTCCTTCCATTTCCTTTAATAGAGCATAAACTACCTACTCACAAAAACTAATATTTAATTTTAGTTTCTTAATATTGCCCACAATTGTGGCTGCACCTACATATACCTAGAGTGCTGCAGAACAGTGGACACTGTAAAGTCTCGTGTGTCACCTTATGAGACTTCAAATTCATTACACCTAGTTAGTTAGTTAGTTTTGCTGGGCATTTTCCGCAAATCGACATCCAAATGTGCCTATTTTGCGTGAAACGAGGTAGCGCTACTCTAGCCACCCCAGCTCCTCTACGAAGCCTAGCAAAGTCTTCAGGTTGCTAGTTGCCTCTTTTAGTGTGCATGGATTACCTAGGTATTTGCTCCTATACGCTTCTACCTGTTTACAGTCTAGGAGAATATGTTTTGTTGTTTCTTCTTCTTCCATGCACGCTCTGCACATGGGGCTATCAGTTTTACCCATATTATGTAGGTGTTTGTTTAGTGTGTTATGTCCTGTTATTAATCCTACTATTTTACGTAGTTGGCTTCTTGGTGTTTTCAGTAATATTTTGGTAAGCTTGTGGTTCAGTTCCGGTAGAATTTCTTTGGTTTGCCTGCATGTCTTCAATTCACTCCAGTACTTGTTGTGCAGTTGTCTGTGATGTTGTTCTAGCTGGTTGTGTATGTAGGATATTGGTAGAGGCATAATTGGCTCGGGTCCATATGCCGGTGTTTCTGAACCTTTCCTGGCCAGTTCATCCGCTGCATCGTTTCGTCTTGATCCACTATGCCCCTTTATCCATTGTACCGTTACTTTGTTGCCTTCTTTGCTCACTTCAGTGAGGCTCCGATGGCATTCAAGTATAAGCTCTGAGGTAAGTTTGTCGCTGCATAGCGCTTGTAGTACCGATTTACTGTCTGACAGTATTAGTATGGTTTCGTGTTTCACTTGTCGTCTTGTAATAGCATTGCAAGCTTCTATTATTCCTACACATTTCATTACACCTATTAGGTAGTTCTAGTTATTAGATACCTGTCAAACGACAAAACCTGACTTCGTTGTTCATTGACCTCAGCTGTCTCCAATGTAATAAAGTTACGCTCACGATCTTGAAATTAATCGCATAGACATGGAATTAAATTTTCCGTGATGTTTGGTTTTTATTTATGTGCCGGTCACCCTTCCGCGACCTTCCCTTGTTTGTCTAAGATAGTTCGTTCAACCAGCCAGTGAAGCTGCGTGCTGCGAGGCAAAAATAATTAATTTGTACACGATAAGACGTGTATGCAAAATATACACACGCTTATCACATGTTGCCTATCACCTAGGACAATAACATGTGACAGAAACACTTTAATTTACTAACGTAGTCAAACAATAAGGTATTGTAATATTTAATGTTTTGCAGGTAAATATATGATACAGCAGAACATTTTTACAATAATTGTGAACATTTCCTATCGCATGTAATGCAGAATAACGTTGAATGTGCGGTAATGTTAACTTGCGAATTTTTATTGAGTACATAATGAATGGAAAGTAAGGCTTTCTCTTAAAGAACCAAAAACCTGATTTTTGTCAATTTCAAGGCTATTTGCATGTGAGAGATTAGTTTTACGGCCGCAAAGATAAACAATAATGAACGCAAAACAGAAACATATTTTATTTATTTACTTTTAATTGATTGCACGAATTATTTACATGGCACATATGCTTTATCATTGCTAAATGATTCTATGGTATTACAATCTCATACGTACAACGAATGAATAAACTCCATTCATAAAGTGGGTATGCTTTTTTGCAGCTGGGGGTGTACATTTATTACGAAAAAAATACCATATAACGTATGCAGAGTGAAATCTGGACAAAGTTTTGAACATGTAAAAAGTAAAGAAGATATTATATGTAACTGCCAATTTAAAGTCCAGATATATATATCTGTCAATTAATCCGGTAATTTTCACGATTCTTTCTCTTGAAATTGTGGTCAATTTAGAAGAACACCATCGCGAAACTGTATTTAATTTCTCCAGTACTATTTCCCTATGGCCGAAAGCGAAGATAGTGGAACGTTTTGTGGAAGCGGGTTAGAGCTGAAACATGTTTATAATAGTTTTGCATCCTTTGTCTTTAAAAAAACTACCGCTAGAAAGTCTGGTCCAGGGAAACATTCCAGCATTAGCCAGTTTCCTGGAAGAGATCAATTGACGAAAAATGACGGCACGCTGAGTCACAAAATCTTACAGAGGTCATGAGATTATTCAAATGTGGCAGTAAAACTGTTTAAAAATATCTTGAAGACATGGACATTGGCATACATTAAAAAAAATAAGGCCACCGTCTCCGAAAACGAAAAAAAAAATAACTTTGAAAATGTAGGTACGTCATACCGACAAAAATGTACAAAAACAGCTGTTTTTGCGTAATGGGGTTTATGAGGGACTAATCATATGTCACTTGAAATGGAAATTTATGGCAAGGTAACTATTACTTTGAGAACACCAATGGTCCAACGGACGAGAATGTGAAATATGTCGAGGATACGAAGTTTCGTAAATAAGTTTTCCTAAGTAAGATAAAATTGTAACTAAATAAGTTTTCGGCAAAAGTTTCATTTTTGCTACAAGCTTTTATCGCTGACTGTATTTTTTTTCCACAGGCAACTAATACTTATCGAGACAATTCTAAAAACCCCAAACAGATAGATATACATTAATTACTGTGTGCGGCTATTAAAAATAGAACCAAATCTTCCAATCCAAGTGACTAAAATTATTTAAGGGATAAGGCGCCCACTCACATAACCGAACCTTATCCCGATAAGGCATTCTTTATCCTTTAGATTGTATACCTACGCTAATTGGATACCTACCTATTAGTCTAAATCAAGCTCAAGCAGACCAATTTTTTTTTCGATAATCCGAACGCAAAGAGGAAACTTTAACATGAGAAGGAGGAAAAAA
Organism: Cydia strobilella; assembly: GCF_947568885.1. Classification (NCBI taxonomy): domain Eukaryota; kingdom Metazoa; phylum Arthropoda; class Insecta; order Lepidoptera; family Tortricidae; genus Cydia; species Cydia strobilella. The sequence continues at coordinate 10,908,483 of NC_086052.1, forward strand.
ATAAGCTAAACGAATTAAACTTAGAAAGAGAAAGGACCCCTTTATACGTCTGGCGGCATACGATCATCGGCTAAGCTACTAAGGCGGGGCGGTCGTATGACTACAACACTGTATACATGCTCTTATAATACCAATTACAATCATTATCAGTCGTTAAGGGCGACCGGTCCCACAAACCTCAATTGTATCAAGCAGTAAGCAGTTTAAATTATTTTCTAACCTTGTTCTGCTTTAATTTATAAGTCAAGTCTGACACAGATTTGTTAAAATCTAGGTTTGGAATTGATTTTCTCAGCACAATTAATTATAGCTAAATGTTGGCTAAATGCTATTTCAAGTTGACCGTTATCACAAGACCGATTTAATTGAGAGGCGGTGTCGCCGGGCGGTAGTCAATGAACTTCAAAAAACTAATTAATTTACAAAGAAATAATACCTACATACCAATCACTAAAAATATTAGTATTTTCAACGCTGAGATACTGTTAATAGAGTCATTAAATATTTGCGTTGTATTGTATTAATATTAGTTCTCTCTCAATTGAAAAATACGACGAGTCTACTTCTATTTCGCAACTAAGAAAAGTTGCTTATTGTCAGTTTTCATTTAGCTGTTACAAAGTCTGTTGTAGCCGTTAACCACCAGGAATTTGATATTTAAACAATGGTATATAATAAACAATTAAAATGCTACTCACGCTGGGATTCCTAATCCATCCGTACATATTGACATTTATTTATTTGAAAAGCTTTCAGGCACTGGAAGGCACAAGACGTCAACTTCAACCGGCATTTATAGTTTTATGGAGGAGGCGTGATCGCATGCACGTATACCGAAACACTGAGGCAGGAGGGCTAATCAAGCGCTGACTTACATAACGCTAAAGCCTTCGTCAAACACCCCACGACTACTGATTATTTTTCGCGAGTTGCCGACGCTAAATATTTGGGTAATCTAAATATACCGAATTTGTTAGCTTTTGTCTGCGATCTCGACTGCTATGTTTAGGACTGACCTGTCGTGTACTTATATTCTAGCTGTTTGGTACGAGATCAAAGTGAGCTACGTCATAATCTACTGACTCAGTAAAATTTCCAAGAATTTCCTCATATGTATAAGCGTAATTTAATTAACAGAATACGTAAATATTCGGACTTGTATGTCCTCCTGTCCGGTACATAAATAAAGTAGAAATAAAAACACGACGTTATAATTTTGGTCTAAAAAATTGTGCTCCTGAAATACCGCCCTGATTATGACCTAACCTAATGAATTTGGACCCTCATATAAGTACTTTTATACACAAGAAATATAAGGACATATCCGAATCCGAGTCTGTTTATTGCCAACCAAGGCATACCGTATGGTGTTTTTGGAAATAGTAAAGGTAAAACTAAAGACGTAATTAGTTACAGCAATAAAATAAAGTAGGTACCAACCGTATTGTTATAGAGAATTATGATTGCTCAATCATAGGTGTTATCTTTGATACGTCACAATGTACGCATTAGATACCAGTATGTATCACCATTTCATTACCACCTGTACCAATATATATTAAGTACACTATACCGTATATGTACCAACCTATAGTGTAGAAATCCAATACTATGTATTGAATAGCTACGTATTAAACCAGAATAGTTATTTGTTATACAAGGGTGCAAAGTTGTATTTTACCCGCGAGTGTGGAATTGAAACACGAGCAAGCGAAAGGATTATATAGTTGAACCACGAGCGAAGCGAGTGGTTCTAAAATAGAATCCTAAGCGTAGCGAGTGTTTTAACACACAAGAAGTAAAATACATTTGCACCCCTGTGTAACACAAAACTTTTCGCCTCACTATAGCGAGGAATGTGCAACATCCACAGACGTTAGATCATCTTCATCACTGGAATCACTCTTTTTTTTACGATAATACGATATTATAACAGAAAACTCTGGAAGTTGTGTATTTTTACGTGTAGGAGTCGGTGAAAAAATTTTTGTTGACAATGTTGACATTTCTGATGATGCGTTTTGAAATTGCATCGACTCAACTTGTGCGTTCAGAATTACATTCAACATCATTTAAAAAGAACAAATGTTTCTTATGGAATTTAAGGTTTATGACTTAAAATCATTAAATAAAGCTAAATATGGTATTTTTTTATTAAATTCTCAAACCATTTATTTAATGATAATTAATATCGAACGAACCATTATTATGAGCGTTTTACGTTTTGTTATCTGTCAAAAGCTACTTAAACACGCTTTCATCCAAGGTCAAATTACTTTCCCCACTAGTGGATAAAATGCGTTTTTCCCCGCTTGTTTTAAAGGATAAAAGACGGCTATCCGAGCTTGTGAGGGGAAAACAAGTTTTAAAGGGTCGGCATACGTTTTTGAAAAGAAATGTACGCCAGCTGCAAAATTGCATGGCCATTTTATGGAAGAAATCATTTAGGTAATGTGTTGTGTACATGTAATTTTGCAGCTCGTTGTACCTAAATCCTCTATTAATGCAGGATACTGCCAACAAGAGTTACTGAGTGTTTTGCATATTACATTATAAGTCAAATTATTTTGTACGTGCTACAGTATTTTACATTTCTCTTTATTTTTTTGCAAAAGTATCTGTATTAACTCTAGCTCTACAGGTACAAATTTCCACACTGTATAAAATAGAAATTGCAATCGATGTTGTTGATGTTGTCACTAATATTGCCAGCAAACCATTAAAATTGTCTTAATAAAGCCACAAAATATCGATTGCGAGGCAGGTTTCATTGGCAAGAGTCTGAGCGGAAAGAGAAGAGTCGTGCAATGTATGGGACCCAATACATTCCGCGACTCTTCTCTTTCCGAACAGACTCTAGACACCACTAATACGAGTAATACGTTAAAGACACGCAGTTGTTTTAGGGCCATAAAATGATTTTATAACTTATTGCTGTAACTTAAATTGTTACATTAAGACATTATTCTCGGTACAATTGTACCATACCATACCATAGGTACCTAAAGAAATTAAAAGTAATGTAAGTTACACATATATATGGCCGAACTTCTAATTATTATTTTCTCATGAAGATGTATATTTATGTAAAAAACGTTTAACGGTTTATCAGATCTAACAGCTACACGCTTCAGTCACAAAACTCACAGAAATTTAGTAACCCCTTTAAAATAATTTTAATTAATGAGTATACCTAATAAAATAAAATTAGATCACTCTTTAACGAGTTGCCGGCATCTATCTTTAACTAATTGTTTTTCTTTAAGCTGTAACTTTTACTGGGGTGTGCCAATAAACAGTATTCTATCTCTCTAACTCGTATTTATCTAATTCTTTTAAATGAACGAAGCACTTTATCATGTAAGTGCCCAAGTATAATGTATAGGTACCACGTGTTATAATTGCTAAGACTTGGTATAACAATGCAATGATTCTGGTATTTATTTAACGTTTTATCATTTGTCAGAGCTGAGACGAAAACAAAGGGGACTTAGCGGAATTGTTTCACGTCATTCACTGTTTGTATTCAATCCCTGAGCAAATATTATAAATGACACCGTTTGCTATCTGTATCTTTACTACTTAATCCCTGTAGAATGGTTTGGAATGAAATTTAATCATTGTAAGAGCACAAAACAGGGACTTCCCTACTTAGCTGCACGTTTGTAGGTAGTAATAACTTTTTGTTCGACAAGAGTATCTATCATTATCATCTTTCACCCTTTTACCCTTTCCCACTACTGAGAATAAGCCTTTTTACGAAACCGCCACGTGTCCTGAGCTTATTAATCTCATCAAGAAGCGACTCGAAATCCTCCGAATGTCATTCCCCCATCCTTAATATTTTAGTCCACCTGGCATCACCTCTCTCCGCCAGGCAAGATGTCATGCCCAACTCCAACTTAGTTTGGTCCCCCACGTTTTGCACCTTGGTGCGGCGTCGGATCTCGATATTCCTCACTTGATCTGGAGGCATATTCAGATAGTTATTCCTTCATCACAGAGTCATCACAACGGTCTGGAAATACTGCAGGCGGCAGTTCATACCACAGTTTAGCTGTGCGAGGAAGAAAGTTTCTGGAGAAATGCACAGTTCAGGACTGCCACCGATCTAAGTGGTGAAGAGGGAAATGTTGTCGCGTAGAGTGATGGCGGAAAGAAGCGGCAGGTATTAATTTGAAAAATTCCACTCGCCCGTTATGCATGCGATAGAAAATGCAGAGCGAGGCTACATCTCTACGCAGCGCTAAGGAGTCAAGCTAATCTGAAATATAATATATATGCTTTCAGCCGACAATTCGAGTCGCTCTCCATTGGATGCGATCCAGAGAGAAAAGCTGGTGCCCCTGGCCACAGATGAGAACAGTATCCCATATGAGTTGGAAAATTAGATGGTAGTCCCTCTCATACAAACAAATTTGGGTTGTCAAAGATGACCCCCGGGCTTCTTTAGGATGCAACCAGGAAAACGCTAAGACGAGGAAGAGAAGCATAGGTATCTATGGCAAATGATATGACGTTGGGTTTGATGACAATGACAGACCATTTGCACCGCAAGTCCACCACCACAAACCACTTTACCGCAAGTCATACATTTTGTACCACAAAGCACAACGTTAATGCGTATACGTTGCGTCAATTTGCGGTGTGATTTTTTGTTTGACGTTTGTAAATAGTTAAGTAATGTAATAAGGTTAGCTATTTCATTGGGCTTTAGAACCTCGTAACTTTATAGGTTAAGGTTTGTAAGTAACTCAATAATGAGTCGAGATAAGAGATTAAGATTGATTAATGGACACTAATTTCATAAACTTTGTGTTTATAAAAAGTAGGCACATAGACCCACAGAGAAAATAAAACGATGCTTGACCAAGACATTTAGTTATATATAGGTCTCATGTTATACATTCGTAAAAACTGCTGTTACACTTAAGCCTGTTTAGATGTTTTATAAACAAGGTATGTTGACGATGATACGTTGAGGATGATAGAAGTTTAACAAGGTATTAAAGTTTTTATTTTTAATTAAGTTTATATATAGAGAAGTTAGTTGTTGTTTGTACATTACAATTTACAATATTTATTGCAATGTGTTGTAGACTATATTTATTGGTATAAAGGACTGGAAAAAGCAGTTTTTACAGTGATGCGGCTTCCGACAATGTTCTGTTACAGATGAAGTTAAAGTGACGTCACAATGATTGTGACTCCCCCCTCTCCCTTGTCACAACATGTCACGTTTTCTTGATTTCCTCCCTCCCCCTAAACGTGTGGCGTAATTAATGTATGAGCCCTTTTATGTAGTGATGGTTACTATTGCTACTGAATCCGTCATGAAAGAACGGTAACAAGCCTGTTTAAAAAGCAATGTTACCATCCTATTTAAATGCTCGCTCGCTACGGAGTTGTAAACACGGGATCTAAAACGCTCTGATTAAAATAATGTTTTAACTAGTCTAAAATGAAGTGTTTGGGTTGAATTATATATCAAAATAATCTATAGAAAACAGTGCTTGTGATGAAGTTAACTTCAGTGTAAATATAAGTTGCAATTCAGTACAAAACACAAAAACATTAAACCAACAGAAGTGCGCGCGAATAATGACAATCGTTTCAATAAAACGCGTAAGATGTATGAAATCGTGCAGCGCTTACGCCATTTTGGAGTTTAAATACGCCGAAGCTAGTTCTTAGAAAACTAGGAATTTCCGCGAATTGTGTTGAACTTTGTTGAACTTTTAACCAGTGCAAGCGATTGGTTACAACTCTATGAAGACCAACCGACACCTACAAATATTCAAAATGTTTAATTGTCCAGGGTGTGATTTAAAAGTAGACAGAAATGAGCGCCTCTTTTGCACAACATGCAAATTGTGCTACCACTATTCATGCGTTAACATAACGTCGGCAATGTTTCGAGAAAATCAGCCACGGTTAAAAAAAGAATGGATATGCCCTACCTGTGTTCAGACCACACGACGCCCGCGCCGGCGGGATGATAATACCCCTGCGTCCCCGGCGGGTCTGAGACTAATGGAACGAGAATTAGATGACGCTAATAAGACCAGCGACACGGACATTTTGAATGTGGTGGGCGGCGATACAGACACAGACAATACACCCACTTTCTCCACACCCTCAGCACCCCGCCAGGCTAAAACCTCACAGCAGCGTGCAGCAGAGGCGAGTAACGCAGATAACATAACCTTTGATAGATTTAGCCACCTGATTAAAATGGAATTTGAAGCAATGAGGGAAACTTTAATAGAATCTATAACGAACAACATTAAGCAGACACTCGTAGCAGAGTTTACTTCAAAAATAAACGATCTCAAACAAGACATATCTCATAACACATCTACGTTGACCCTGGAACAAAGACGACTGCAACAGAGCATTAATGCAACGAGCGAACTGATAAAAAAATTAGAATATGAAAATTTGAAATTTCGGACCGAGTTAAATGAACTTAAAAACAAGGTTGAAGAAAAAGAACGAAAAACTACTGATGAAAGTTGCCTAAATAAAACAATAGTACTTTACGGTTTGGATGAGTACCCAGAGGAAAATTGGCACGTACTTATACAGCGTGTAACCAATGTGTTTCGTGAATTCTTGAGCACAGATATCAATGCATTTATTGAGGACTTGAAAAGAATAGGAAAGCGTGGATACCGACGGCCTGTTCAGATAGAACTAATAAGTAAACGTATGAAAAACTACATTTTACATAACAAACATATTTTTAAGAACACAGGCCTCGCAATCTCAGATTTTTTGAACACACAGGAACTGAAAAAAAGACAAGCACTCAGGGATACCATCAGAGACGCGCGTAAGCGCGGTCTGCACCCGATAGTAAAGCAAGACAGAGTATTTATAAATGGTTGCGAATACTTACCACCTCCGATAATCGAACATGGACAACACTGTGCATCTGTTCGAAGCCTCAGCCCCCTCTCTCTGATGAACACAAGCTCTGCCGACTGCACCAAAAGCTCACGGATAACTCAGCAATCTAACAATGCCCACACGAGTGCATCGTCGCACTCTATCCCTGAGAGCTCTCAGTTGATAAATGACAACAGTAGGAATAATTTTCGTCACTAACAAAAACTTTTCTGTCTTATTTCAAAACATGCAGAGCCTCAATAATAAAACACACATTTTAGAGAGTTTTTTAGAAGATCATTGCTTTGATGCGCTTTGCTTAACGGAAACCTGGATGAAGTCATTACAACTTGATCTAGTTGATATACCGGAATATGAGGTAGCCACAGATTTTAGCCGAAGCGAACATAGTGGAGGAGGAACTTGCATTTTGGTTCGAAATGGAATAGAATACGTTGTAAGGAATGACATTAACAAATTATCGACTGAATTTGTATTCGAATGCTGTTGTATTGAATTACCCAAGCTAAACACTATACTTTTATGCATCTATAGACCTAATAGAAATATTGAAATATTTTTTAACTGTATGGAAACCATATTAGAAAATATTAAACACAAAGAACAGAATAAAAATATTGTGATAGGGGGTGATTTCAACATTAATATGCAACAAAAATCTAAATATTCTCGCCGGCTTTCTGATCTTATGCTGACTCTTAATCTGCTAGAAATAATCAAAGAACCAACGCGAACAACATTGAACTCTGCCACTTGTATCGATCTGGTTTTTACTAACAATAATTCGTACGATACTTTAATCAAAGACTACGGGCTATCCGATCACACAAGCATTATTTGCAAATTTCAGATTCAATCGTACAAGGACATAAACAGACCTAATAAATCTTATATAACACATAAAAGAATCCATAATCTGGAAAACCAATTGTCGTTTAAAAATGAACTCTCAAAAATCAACTGGACCCAAGTACTTACCTGTAATAATATAAATGATAACTACAATACTTTAGCCGAAATTTTAAGCAAAATATTAAACGATACAATCCCCATTACACGCCTAACTGTTAAAAGAAAACAAAAAAAAACATGGCTTACCCGAGGACTTAAAATATCTTGTAAAAATAAAAGATTATTAAAAATACATGCTTGTAAATCAAATAGCTCCATTCTTAAAACACATTACAAGCAATACACAAGCATTTTGAAAAAGACGGTACTAAAATCAAAAAGATTAAACTACATACATGAAATGCAAAAATCAGTCAATAAAACGGCTACAATGTGGAAAATTATAAATAACTTAAAAAATAATGTAAAAGTGAAGAAAAACCTAAAAATTACGGTCAAGTCACAAAATATTACAACAGATAACCCTAACCTCATAGCAAATACCTTCAATAATTTCTTTGCTTCAGTTTACCATAGTCAAGATACTCACGACGACAATCCTCAAGTCGCCCCACGTGGTCGTCCAGTTCGCACTCCAGTTACTACATCTATGTTCTTGTATCCTGTCTCAGAGCTTGAGGTTTTTAAACTTATACGCGGACTTAAAAACACACATAGCACAGGAATTGACGATATCCCTTCAACATTAATCAGATTGTGTGCCACCGAACTTGCAACACCACTGTGTATATTAATTAATCAGTCTTTTAATGAAGGGGTGTTCCCACAGCAACTTAAAATATCAATTATAAAACCTATACATAAAAAAGGTAGTACTCTGGACACTAACAACTATCGGCCCATAGCTCTCTTACCCACCCTTTCTAAAATATTCGAAAAATGTATGTGCAACCGTGTCTACAATTTTCTGGAAAAAAATGAGGTACTGGACGACAGACAATATGGCTTTAGAAAAAATCGTTCAACTGCCCTTGCCCTAACCAACTACACACAAGAAATCATGGAAACCATAAATAACAAACGCCTGGCCGTCGGATTACTCTTAGATCTTACAAAAGCATATGATAAAGTTTCTCATGAGATTATGCTAAATAAGCTATACGGGTCAGGAATTAGAGGCATAGCTTATAACTGGTTCAAATCTTACCTGGAAAACCGAACGCAGCTTGTTCAGATAGACTACCTAAATCCATCCAGTCATGAATTAGAAACAGTTCGGTCTGACATTACAGAAACAAAAGGCTCAATCCCACAGGGCAGTGTTTTAGGCTGTCTTTTATTTCTGCTATATGCTAATGACCTACCGAAAGAAATTGATGCCAAATGTACATTATTTGCAGATGACGTCTCCCTCCTTTTTAGTTTTAATAGAAATGAAAACTACAACGTAAAGCTCGCTCATACCTTAAATAATATTAACCAGTGGATGCGCGACCATAATCTCACAATAAACTCAAATAAAACAAAATTAATGCAATTTTATCCATATCAAAGAACACCATTACAATTAAAACTGTCACTTAACAGAACAGATATTGAGGAAGTAGATAATTTCAAACTCTTAGGTATTACCCTTGATAACAATATTAATTTTAAAACACACATAACATGCACTAAAACTAAGATATCCCAGTTTCTATATGGACTTTTTACGCTTCGCAAAACCACAAATTTAACAACAGCTCTAACTGCCTACTACGCCTTTGCAAATTCATGGTTACGATATGGGATCTTAACATGGGGTAACAGTACTGATGCACACGACTTATTTGTGATGCAAAAAAAATGCATTCGTGTATTAATGGGAATTCGAAATAGGGATAGTTGCAAACCTCATTTTATTAAACTTGGCATACTTACTCTACCATCTATATATATTTTTGAATTGGGCATGTATGTAAGGAAAAATATTAACTTATTCAGAGAGCTACCAAACAAAAGACTAAAATATAAGCTTGAGCAACCTGTCCCAAATCTAGAAATATATCGGAAAAGCCCTCATTATGCAGCAGTAAAATATTATAATCACATCCCAAACCATATAAAAGCAGAGGAAAGAGACGCGACATACGAAAAAAAGTTGAAATCATTCCTTGCAGAAAAAGCATACTACTCAGCCACAGAATTCCTAGATGATATTTTTCATAAGTAATTAATATAATTTTGATATACCGCTATTATAAGGCTTGTTAATGTTCCAAAGTTAGTACGTAAGTAAACTTATTAATACTTAGCTTAAGAAAATGTTTGCAACACCCTTCTGGGGTCCATGTGATACTTATATACTCTGTATTTTTTTGTAACAACTTTTTACCATGGTGCAATAAACGATATTATGATTATGATTATGATTATGGTTCAAATTCAGGTAACGGCTCAACGGCTCATTCGGATATATTTAACACGTTTTGTTATATGTTATATCCAAAAAAAATTACCTGAATGTGGGCGGCCGATCGTTCTACATCACCCAAACGTGTTATCTCCGAATGAGCTGTTACATGAATTTGAACCATATAAATTTTACACGGGCTTGTTCCCGTTCACTCATGATGGAGTCAGTAGCAGTAGTAACCGCTGCATAAAAAAAGTCACCTCAGAAAATTCCAACTATCAGGCCAGGCCAATATTTATTAACCAAGAAGAATTGTTTAAATACAGTACCAATGCAGATTATCGACGACTTCCACACTAGGCTATGCCTGTGTCGTGAAAGTCAGCTATACGTAAATATCCAAGTAACGTGCACTGACATCGAACCGATATTAGAATGATATTGGGTTCATATTATGAACCCAATATCATGTTAGCTGTCATTCGCGCGTTCATTTCGCTCAGACTTGTCCGCACAAGCACGAACGCACAAGTATTAGTGCGAGCGAGACAGCCGCGGGAATGACAGCAAAGTAACTGATATGATTTCAATATCATTCTAATATCGTTTTGATGTCAGTGCACGTTCGAATTGGCCTGTATATATTTGGCATGGCTACAGACACCTTGGAAAGGGTTATGCTCGGAGTCTCTCTAAAGGATCGTATTCGTAATGAATTCATCCGTCAGAGAACTAAAGTCGTCGACATAGCCCACCGGTTTAGCAAGTGAAGTGGCAGTGGGCCGGTCATATTAGACGTAGAACCGATAACCGGTGGGGTAGACCAGTTCTCGAGTGGAGACCGCGTATCGGCAAACGTAGCGTAGGACGCCCTCAAACTAGATGGAGCGATGACCTTCGCAAGGTGGCTGGCAAGAGCTGGATCAGAGTTGCCGTCGAAATCGTGCTCAATGGTGTGCAATAGGAGAGGCCTATGTCCAGCAGTGGACGAGAGTAGGCTGCTGATGATGATGACAGAAACCTTTGGTATGCTTCAGCACTGATCAGCGCATCCCTACATCCAACTTAAGCATGTCAAGATTAACATATAGGTAGATATGGATTGTCTAGCGACCTTCACCAAGGAGGAGTTATGGCCGAAGGGTGTCAAGTTCCGGCGGTTCCGCGGCCGGCAGCCTGACACTGCGGGGTTGCGTAATGCGCATGCATCCATAATGTGATTTTTAGTGTTTAGTTTGAAAATATATTTTTATAATATGTATGCTAGTTTTAAGGTATCTGTTTATGGGCCACTATAGTTGCCTGAAATAAAGATTTTCACAGCCACAATTTTACAGTAGAATATGTACGAAAAGTTATACGATACGCCAATGTTATAAATACGAATACGTGTGTAGCTATTAGTGTTGTAAAACAATTAATTAAAGGAAATAAGCTACGAAGGAACTGTGACCTACTTCCGATGGGACCTCGACCTAATCCACAACACGACTTGATGAATGCTCCTAATAAGTTTCATGTCAATGGCTTCGTTGTGTTAGGAGTTTCAGCATATTTTGATAGTATTATGTCGCGTCTATTGCGAAGCGTTATTAACTGGAGTCAACTATGTAGTATTTCAGGAAACTTATTTATTGCATGTTTTTGTAGGTATACTTTGTTTAATAACAAAAAACTAACTAACAATGGTCAGAGTGACAGCTTGACGTGGCTGTCTTTTTCATTAAAAAAAACGAAAGTGGCCTTATTATTGAGTTAAACTAACACGATGTTCTGGCTGCGGCCAAGAACGTAATTCGAAACGTCAGCTCAAATAATAATAAAAGTGTAATATTACGTCTCGTTTTAGTTTAAAATAAAGTGGCCTGAGTTGTAGCCACGTCAGGTGTGCCGAGTCAAATGGGCCCCCTTGTAGCGCTACGCCGTAGCTCGTAGCAGATATTTCCTGCTTTGTGTGCGAGACTACTTTTATCGAGTAGTGACGTCAATGAGCAAATTGGCACTAAATGTGTTAAGTGTGTATATAATAAAGATGTTAAGTGACTCACCTTCATCTTTTGGAACATCCTCCTCGCCCATGGCGATCACCAGATTGCTTCTCATCATGTGCGCCATCTTTTTCGATCTTACTATACTGACTTTGAGCGTAAATTTGAGTGTACCACAAAAACAACAATAGCTAAACTACATATATGAATAACGTGTTATTATAAGACTTATATAAAGAAAACAAACAATATAATAATGGAGACGTTTACATCTAAAGGTAAAAATTACCGCACGAGTCGGCCAGGACGCGAATAGGCTACATCTCTGCTAAAAAGTTAGAAAGATCGCGATTGTCGTTAGAAAGCCAACGAGTGTGATCTGTCTCGTAACTGAACTACGAGTGATGTAAAACGCGCGCCACTGAAAATATAATAGTTTGAAAGACGCACAGAGAAAAGTGTGGAGTGTTCGTGAATCAAAAACTGTGAGTATCTATGCATTTTCGAATACGAAGTGGGCTGCATGTTTGGATTTCGAATCAGGTAATATCAAAAATCTTTGATTAAAAAATAAACTATATACAGTAAACACTTAACTGCCCAATTTGAAAGCGCAGCAATTATTTTAAATTGGTAACAATGCTGTGTAACTTTAAACAGAATACTTGATAAAAATATACGATAAAGTACGAGTAGGTATATTACACGTACTGTGAAGGCAATAATAATACATAGTGAATAAGTAGGTATTACGAATATAAAATAATACATTAAGAATTTTCTAGGTTTTACAATTGTTGTCGTAGCGCGGTGTACGAAACTGTACCGTAAAATGAAGTAACTAGGTATAGTCCTTCAGTACAAGTTACAAATAAGGTCCAGTTTTTAACGTTGATTCTTAACGAACCTTTATGATTTCTCCTTACATAAAATTTGGAGCTTTGATACACTAATGCTCTTTCATTGTAAACGGTGGCTAAAAAATAAGTGCACTCCTGTTACCGGGAGGCTTTGGGATTATACTGAAAAACTTTTACCATGGGTACCCCGAATCGCGAAAAAATTTTTGGCTGTTTCATACATTTTGGCCTTTTGGCGGGTCCATTTTCTATGGGAGGGTAAATTTTTTTTCGCGATTTCGTGGTTGGTCCCATAGTAAAAGTTGCTCAGTATAATCCCAAAACCTCCCAGGCAACGGGAATGCACTTATTTTTAGCCACCCTGTATACTCAACATTATTTTACTGGAACTTGAATTTGGACCACAGTTGTAAGTTGTGGACTAAAGTTACCTGATTTTACGATACCTAGACCGCACATTAGGTATAGGTACAAACACAATCAATATCAAAATTTCATAGGCTTCAATCGACTAAATTGGATATGTAATTTGCGCCGCTACTAAGCTCTCCCACACTCTACCTAAAACATCTTACAATAAAAGAAATGTGTCGTAATATATTGAAGAACAATCTAAGTATGTACAGAAGTGGTAAGTGAAAAATATAAGATAATGCTGCGTTTCCTCTCAGTTCTATCGTAAACGATATTGACTTAACCAAGGAAACTGCTATCAGCTACCTACTAGATTCTTATAGCTTACCAGCAGCATACGACTTACATTCCAGTAAAAGATCTCCGATAATATATCCATGTTACGGACCTCGCGGTTAGAACTACACCGGTTAATCTTGAGCCGATCCCTCGCCTGCGCTGGGTGGAATATCAACCAGACGTCTGCGGATCAACCAAGTAAACAACGTGAGCGGCGAGGTTGAAAAAACGAATTCTAAACTAAATGCGCACTGAACACGGATGAAGAATATTGACATTAACGGTTTAGCGAATGTCGTTTCTTACCTTGTAATTTATGAAACTAAGCCATATCGGTAAAATTTTATCGTTTTTTAACACACAAATGTCAAAATGAGGAAAACGGACAAATTATTATTGTATTAGACCCGAGAAAAAAAGCACCTACGGCAGATATTCTCTGTGGTGCGTATTTATGTTGTACGAATTATGATGCTTAATGGACATCATAATAAGGATACATTAGTGGTCATTTTTCCATACAAACGTTCTCGAAATATTCCTCTCTGGATTTTGACCCTAGATCAGTAATTTTTTATATGAGTTCAATTTTACCAGTATCTGTGTCTGTACGTTTTTCTTTTTTTGATACTCTTGTGTTTATAATATAAGAACTAGGTTACTTCCAATAGCGCCAAAATGACCAAATAAATACGCCGTAAACAGACACCTAGCATAAAAAATAGGCAACAATAAAAACAAAAATCAAAACGGCCAGACACAGATAATTTCTTTCTCATTCCGTTCCCAAAATTTCGTTACGATTGGTTAACTTTGGAGGAGGAAAATGTCGAGAGCGAAACCACGATTTCTGATTTTTACGCAGGATATTTCGCCTAAGCTGCAGTTGTCCTTATCGCACAAATTCAGTGCGACGGAGATATTTAGGTACCTAAAATTCTCAATTCTGAAAAGGGGCTCAGCTAATAATATATGTTCTCTTAATTAAGACTGCTTATTTTCATAGCGTAGCTTAGCACTGGTAAAAACGGTTTGGATAACTTACGAGTAGGTACCTATAGTTACCTATGTCTTTCGAGTTAACTATTTCGCACTTCGCACATCTTTGGTAGATAGATATGAGTTTAATGCAAATGTATGGAACCTATTTATTTGGATGAAGGCGAGCTAAGGATGTTTACTACACTGCTTAGCGAATCTATTCTAAACTCGGCCACATAGGTACTTGTAATAACCTAGCTTTGACCTTGTTTGATAATTGAAGTAAATGTAAATAAAAGGATAAAAGCGTACCTACGCACCATTACACTTACACACACAACTCACACAAGTGTTCGTTAAAAATAGCAAAAGAATCGTGATATGTATATCATTGTTAACCGGTACTATAAGCGTCTCGGTCTCGATTGTTCTAACAGTTACCTACATAGGCATACATAACATAACCCATCGTATAAAATAAACACATATTTGCACAACTATTTACAATTCACGCATTTCGATCACACCCACCATGTTTGCGTATTTTGCCAAAATCTTATTTCGGACTAGGTGTATTAATGCGGGCGTATCTTTATAGTAAATTTGTGAGCAGTTAGCAGGCAGCTAATTGGGCGTGAAATGATGACACCCGCCGGCAACTACCTTCTCTGTTGGGTACCTACTACCATTACCATCGCGTACCGTCGGCAGGGGAGAGCTCACCTGGGGTAAACCAGTATTGGGGAGCTACAAAAATTACTTTTTTAATACAGTTGCTCAAAAAGTGCTACTTTTCGTGGCTGTTTAGCGTGCGGAAAGTTGGGTTTCGCGAACTAGTGCTTTTTACTTTTCCAATTTTTTTAAATTTTTACTTGTTCCAATTCATGACTACTTATTGATGAGTGTTAATATTAGATTCCTTTAAACGTCGTAATCAACATAAAAACCTACTGTTAATGTAAGAATACGAAAAATATGCATATTTCATATTTTATTACTTACCTCTTCATCATTATAAGTATTATAACACGTTTATTTTTTAATGTTGAAAAACCGTTCTTAATAAGTTGTCTGAATGGAACGGAACGCCTGTCAAAGAAGAGGCGTATTTTCTTACTGCAAGAATGTTTTAAGTTTCCAAAGGCAACATTCGATATTGTTTTTATAAATATACGATACACAAATAGTCGTAAATAACGATATTTAGGTAATAATAGTACAATGTTTTAATATTTACAATTGTTTCTGTCTTTCATTGAAGTGGGTTCAATAATAATAACAAAATCTATTCTAGTCGAATAAAAGCTAGAAAAACACCTCTTTATAATGTCAATGTCAATGATGTCAGTGTCACAGAATTAATAATATAAAAGTTTCGAATTCCATTCCTTACTTGTTGCTTTTCTTATTTTTTCGCAACTGTATTAAAAAACGTCGTTCGATGCACGTGCGGATATATCATTCTTCACTCGTCCCGAGTCTTGCCACTCGCCTACGGCTCTTGGCAAGATATCTCGGTACTCAAGTAGTGACGTACTTTCCGCACTAGCATCGAAATGTACTATTCTCAAACATGCTATGTAATATTGATATTACGTTCTTTATATTAGGCTGGGAAGTATCACGTTTCAGGCGCGGCTAGACGAGAGGTCTGTAATGAAATTTCATACAAAGTTGCAGGCCTAGGCCGGGAAGTGGCTTTTTTATTTTTTATTTCACATATACTTGTGGCACAGCATCATGGCATTCAGCCATAAAAAAAAACAATAAGCAATATTTGCTTTTTGGTTCGTTTATGACATTCTGCCAATACGCCTATTAAAAAAAACAATAATTATTTGTGTTTTTTTGTTTGTGTTTTTTTTGTTTCTTTTTTTGTTTTTACATGACGGGCTCTATGGCACTAGGGCCATTAGAGCGGTAGGACTGTGGGGGGATGGTAGCCTGGGGAAAATCCAGGACCCTTCCGCATCACACGAGACGGTTTTACTACGCTGGAATACTCCTAGTTTAAAAAAAACAATAAACGATATTTGATTGATATATATATAGTTGGTCAAGCAAACCTTGTCAGTAAATATGAACAAAAAAAACTATACTCATCCTTTTCTTTTGGGTGTTAGTACTAGTGTAAGACAAAGATAGTATGATACTCTCTGTCTATGTTTGAAATAAGACAGTCCTTTGACAAACTATATACCTATATTAAACGTTTGAGAAAAGCACTATACATACATCGGCGTGAAAACGGGTTGTCGGCCTCATAACTATATTCTATTCGGCCGGAAACCCCTTTTACTGCGAGCTTGTTATCTTAATTTGTCGTTTACCACTCAATGGTATTGTAGTCTAGCTACTAACTAGCTCAGTTCAAAAGATACTTACTTTCCAAAAACAATAGCTTTTAGAGACTTTTAGCTTCTAGGGGCGCGAGTTTTTCGAACTACCCGCTCCGCGGTTTGTTTGTTAATAAACAAGACCAAGTGCGGGTAGTTCGAAAAACTCGCGCCCCTAGAAGATGTTGATGTCAACTTGAGCCAGTCTTCTCCGAGACCACGGGGACAACGCCGTCCTCGAAACGTCGGAGGTGAATTTAAAACTTATTTTACGCGATTAAGTCCCGTCGTTGTGAATAATAATGAGTAAAAATCGTGAAAGTTTAAATCAGTGTTTTGATCTCATTTTTTTTTTTCTATCTGGCTTTCACTCCCCGCAATTTTGCACAGGGTGAATTTGCCAAATCTCATTTTGTTTGGATGTTTCTTTCAAATTGTCAGAGATGATTAAGTCAAAAGAAATAACAATAAACTGTTTCGTGAAAGCTTGTAAATCGTAGTACAAGCAGAAAAAAGTAGACGCTTGAATACAACGGTCGCCTGTCATTATTTAGGTTGGTATTCGTAGTTGAATAGTATCTATATAATCTAGATGTAACAATTACATTGGTTTAGCCAATTTAAAACGCTCGCCTCGCTCGGTGTGCAATAGGAATACGTAACCTCCCAATTCCCCGCAAAATTCAGGTCAATTTCCGGCCCGAATCCTTTTAAACCGTCAGCCCTTCCGTGTTTATATTCATGCCTGTCTTGTGGTAATATTTGTTACGCTACGCAAATAACCTTAAGAAAATAATCCGTAGGTGTCTCGCGTATGTTTCCGCGTTTGTTATTAGACATCTATTAATTTTTATGGTGATGGTTGGTATATACCTCCTGGCTAGGATTTAAATGTAATGAAGTAAACATTTATGAAACCAAGTTATAGGCGGTTTACGTTAAGTACGAAAACGACTTGATTTTCATTGAAACTTCCCTCAGTGCCTCGAGATAGAAATAGATTTTTATAAATAAGAAATACTTTATTTTACAGATAAGAAATTTTAAATTATCACAGCTTTAAAAAAAACACTGATAGACTTGGTTGAAAAACGTATGGATATAGGTACGTATACTTTAAAAAAAAATATATTTTTAAGAATAGTTAATAAATGACACGGTCAAGCGAAATGCCCTCAAAAATCTATTGCGAGTAGTTACGTACCTACAAAACATTCGAACAATAATATAACTAAACTACGTCGAGAACAATGTTTGGGCAGCGTTGCCAGGGCTACGTCGACCGGTGGCCGATCTCAAATCGACTTATGTAAATCGTAAGGTCAAGGTCGAACATAACGACTCTACAGACCTTAATAGGTAACCGTCGTGGCTAGAAATGTATGTTAGCTATAAACACCACGATAAAGTTAATTGTATGTACTGCGTATATAAGATTGTGTGCGGTTCAGGGATGTTTCAAGGCGTAGGGTGCATTGACTGACACATCTGAGGCACCAGGTAACTCGGAAGTTACCTTTTGTTTCTTCTTTGCTATAGATACTTACCTATAGGCACAGACAACCTCAACTACTAAACGGAGCACATAAGACAATCGAGATCACCACACATGGCCTTTAGGGCCACCCACACTACCGTCTTTTGAGCGTTGGCGTATAGTTAAGTTAGCTATTGAAAATGGCCTGTAGCGGCGTTGGTGGGGCTGCAGAGGAAGAGGAGTGTCGGTGTTACGATGTGCCGTTCTCCCTGTCCTCTGCAGCCGAGTTGTGGTTTTGCGACAGAACCATAGACCTGCCGGCCTAGCCAAGGTGACAAATCGCTATCGCTACGACAACGAAACGCTTTGCGTCTCTCTATCACTCTTCTATATTAGTGCGACAGTGACAGTTGCGTTTCGATCGCTACGGAGCGTAAGCGATTGGTATGTTGGCTACGCGGCCTGATCTGTCGCCGGGCGCCGGGGAAATTCCTGGCGCCCGTGGCTTTCTTGTGGCGGGCTCGGGGGGGTCCGCTACAATACAGAATGGAAGCCGAGGAGGAAGGCGCGTCTTACTCGTGGCACGTGGCACGTGGGGTCGCAGATGACAAGCGCAAGCGTTCCCGTAACCCCACCAATAGGGCGGCGAGGCGGCATATGGGGGGTTTTTTAGTGGGTACACCGTGGGCCTCATTAGCCTAGACGGGAGTCCCACATAACCACTCGGGTCAGCCCCCGCGCCCGGGTGGTATGCGTAATGCATTTTTCCCTCCTAACAAAAAAAAAAAAGCTATTGAAAATGGCGTCGATGCACAGTTGCGCCAACGTTGCGTCGAGCAGCAGCCATAGAGTTGGTTAGACGCCGACAATCGGAAGACGCTATAGTGAGGGGTGGCTCTAAGAGCTCTCATAAATTTTGTATGGGAGCGCGACCGCTTATTTCAGTTGCGCTTACAATTACGATTACGACCAGTACGCATGTAAATAAAAAATATTAACAAAAATTTTGCTTTCGGGGTGTATCTTGGGTATTATAGTATGGAATAATGTAAAATACAAATCGGTTGTGCTGCTCAAATCGTAGCATTTTAGAAGTAAAATTGCACCTATGTGTGATACCTCAGGCTCTTTATAAATGCTTCATAATGCGATGTCTGTATCGTCCGTGCCTATAGGTAATGCTTAAGGCGCAAACACGGTCGAATATTTCGATCTTCTCATGGACCGCATGGACGGTCAACAAGTAGCTTAGGTCCACTGAAAAGCTAAGAAGCCAACCGAAATTAAATAATTAAAGCTTTAGTCGCAGTTTTAAACTGTCTGGCAGGTCCGTTTAAATGCTATGGCTCCGGCTGCGGCGTTCTGCAAATACCAGTCACATTCTGCCGCAGTGCGTCGTGTATATTGCTGTTTGCTACAACCATGTAAATTAAATGCAGCTACATGTTTTCTCATATGTAGATCTTATAATAGCTGTTTAAATGTTTGAAAAAGGGACTTACAGATAGGAGTGTAGCCTCAGTGACAGCCTTGACAGGCGACAGAGTTGTTAGTGGCGATGTTTAGCCTCCGACCACGTATGTGTGACGAGACAGCCCTGCAGAAGATCCCCATACAATATTAATATTCTACTTAAAAACACCTGCAGTCCCTAAAATGATTTGGAGAGGAACGACTTGGGTTTTTAAGGATTTAATGAGTCAATCAACTTTTATTTATAGCTTGTTACCATTTGCGTCTAATGCGCCACACTACGATTTAAAAAAGGGGTACAATATATTTTTATGAAATGAAATGCAAAACGGCCTTTCGTTTACAGGTCGTCAGAATTTTAAAAGTAAATGAATTTTAGGCGAAAACTTAATCAATTAAATATTTTTGGGAATCTTATATAATTAATTGTAGATAAATTGTTAATTTTACTTCCTCTATTTAAGTAGTTATTAGTTTTATCAAAATATTAGCGTTACCTCCACTAAATGCATGTAAGATGAAAAAAAGAAGTTGATCAACCCATTTAAAGTTGAAATTAATTGAAATGGTCTGTAACACTCCATCCAAGTATCTACTGCAGTGCATTTGAAACTGTTTTAATTTTTTTTTTCAAATTCGGCATATCTCAATGAATTTCAACTACATAAATAGGTACCTATATTAATGTTTATAATAGTCTCAAAAGAATAATCAACTGATCTACTCTACAAATTTTATTGTATAGGATTTAAACCAACTTCAGAAAATAAGTAGGCGGTAGACTCCACACGAAAATAAGTGTCAAATTCCCATGCTGTGGCATACATGTCTAATAGTTTTTCATCTCTGCAATGTGCTATGTTCTCTGGAAAGTAAAAATAAAAAAAATTAAAGTGTATTTAATTATTTATTTATTACATGTATAAAATCTTAGAATATATAAATACTAGGATTGATCAGTTAAAAGTTTTAGAAGGGAAAGCCTCTTTAGCTTGAAAACAACTTTCCTTTAAATTGGTGTACAATCTCTTTTGCTTTTTTTATCCATAGTACAATACAATACAATACAAATCTTCTTTATTGCTCACCAATATAAAAAGGACCTATATGTATAGGCAGTATTGTAGCCACAGTAATATAATCATTTCTCTATGGTAGCCTATCACACACAGAAATTGTGAATAGACCTATTAAAATAATCTCTGTCACTTGCCCACCCATTTTAATGTGTAAAGTGACAGAAACATGGTATTGACTAGTCAATGATCTTAGGATATAACCTAACGGAGGACTTCCGGTTCGAACACCATCTTGATAGTCTTGTGATTAATTCCTTTGTTTTTGCTCATTAATATTGTTTAAAGTGTAATATTGATAGCTTTATTATACTGTAATCTAATGTGGTAGTGTGCAGTGAATGGAGAATTAACTCCAAAGCGTGTTTAACCACGATTTTGGAGTCAACAGCCGGTAGTCCACGTGCTTCTCGTAAAATCCAGCTATCGGTTTTATGAGACAACTACAACAACCACCGAACAATGTCGAGCTCTAAGAGCATTTGGTATTTCTACCTCTAACCGTGTCTGGCTAGAGCCCTAGAGGCCCATGATTTTATTGTTTACTGTACACTGGCTGAAGTTTTAATCAAGAACAAGGAACATTAATTCGATCCCATGTGGATCCCACTTTGACGTTGGCGAAATCATCGACAGTATCGATGGAGCCATACTACGTAAAGATTGATTGAACCAAACGGAGTAGCCATAAACAGGCATTCCCCTCTGTCGAAAATAGGCGGCCAATGGTCATACACAATGTACGGACTGACGTTTGTCTGACATGGCTATTTGTATGTTACATATACATTTGACGTGCCCCTCCCAATCGGCACTGTTTTGTACAGAAAATTACAGACAAGGCGTCTCCATTTGGTTATATCCTATAAGACTTAGTTATTGAATTCTTCATAAATTAATTTTGTATCAAGCAGAAAATGTCTGCAAACGATGCTATTATAAGACAGTACATTTTTCCACTTTAAAAAAAGAATTCATCATACTCTATGACCACAATCTGTGTGTTTAGTTTTATCTAAACTAAAATCACGAGGGAACATACCTGTGACAACAGATTTAAGCCTGTACTCCTGCTGCAGGGCGTTAAATACTTCAATCAAGTTTTCTGAAACATCTTTCGCAGTCCAAGTCAATATGACAGGCTGTGCCACCTGTTGCAACTTGACTAAGGCTTGCAATTGCTTATTTATGACAGCTACCCCTGAAGACATGTATGAATATCACAATAGAATTATTGGACTTGAAACAATAAACAGGTAAACAGTAAACTGGAAGGGGCTACTTGGGAAGCAGAGGTTCCCCACAAGAGGTAAACTCGGTTTCTCATTATAACAAGATTTTAATTTAAATGCTCTGATAGGAAGTGTAAACTCAACGACTAATAACTATTTTGCGTGTGTAATCATTTATACATAGTGACTTGCTGAGAGAACTGGACACTTGGAAATTTATTCAGAATGAACAGTTTATAAGTAATGCATTGTAATTAACCTGGATTACACACCTTGGATTATATTGTTTAGACTTTCCAGAACTTCCATCAGACTTTCAGTGAGCGGTTGTAACTGGTGAGGATAGTAATCATTGGTGCACTCGTGTAGTTTTAGTGCGATCACCGCTTTACACAACTTAGTTCCCTTGTCGCGCATTCTGATCCAGTCATTTAGGAGCCCATGTAGACGAGATACGTGAGTAAATACTGTCTTAGAAATTCCGTGCGTATCTTCACTTTGCATCGGCAATCCTAAAATGAAAAAAAAAACAGAAAACGTAATTGTAGAGGGAATATGACATTTAATTTAAATATTTACAGTTATTAGAGACATACTTTTAGTAGGAAAATTGAGCATTTTCAAGTGACATGTAACTAGACTGAAATACACGCAAGTAACGAAGAAAACCTACAATTTTAAAGCACTGCTTTGAAAATGTTGAAATAGAAAACAGCGAAAACAGAGAAAAACCATAGAAAAACATAAACATAACCTCTTAAATATGAATGTCAAATTTGTTGACAGTTTGTTTTTTTTTCCTAAACGTAGTAATGCACAACCAAAATGATGCACGACCTGATAGTCCGACTATATATTATACTACTCTAACTCTTCGGTCCGACTTCATAATATATTATAAACATAGTTTGTCAAAGGACTGTCTCATTTCAAACATCGACAGAGAGAATCATACTATCCTTGTCTTACACTAGTACTAGCACCCAAAAGAAAAGGATGAGTATAGTTTTTTTTGTTCTTATTTACTGCCAATTTGGTTTGACCAACTATAAGCTCGCTCCAGACTACGCGGCGCGAAGCCGCGATTGCGAGTGTGAAGTCAATTTCGCTGATTAGAGAACTAAACTCCACACTCGCGTTCGCGGCGTCGCGCTGCGATTCGCGCAGGTGTCGAGGGGCTATAGATTAATGGAGTGCATTATTGGCCTTAGCTCGCTCCAGACTACGCGGCGCGAAGCTGCGAACGCATTATTGGCCTTAGCTCGCTCCAGACTACGCGGCGCGAAGCTGCGAACGCAAGTGTGGAGAGCCCTTGTGAAAAAGTTTAATTTAGAGATTTTTGGGTGATAGGAAAGCCACTTTTTGTACACTGTGATTATACCTAATTGCATTGCAGATTAGGTCAGGCCTAATTTGGCCGTGGATTATATGGATTCGGTCTACCGGTGCTACCAGCTTAAAATAAACAATCAGTATCCAAATTTAAGCCCCCATTCACACTCCTACAATGCAGTGCGCCTCGCAGGACTGCGGAGTAGGATATAGCCCCCCATTCACACTCCTACAATGCAGTCCGGCACGCAGGACTGCGGAGTAGGATATAGCTCACACACTTCCGACATTGCAGTCCTACCTACCAAAGGACCTACCACGAAAGATGAAAATCGAAATTTCGCTATCTGCCTCCCTATCGCTCTTGCGATCAACTAGAATACCTAGTGATAGAGAGGCTGATAAAGAAATTACGCTTTTCGTGGTAGGCCCTCGTGTCGGTGCTGATTTTTGATCACATACACAGCGAATATCTTTATATATTTCAATAAAACCTGATAAGCCCGTGTTTTTCATTGTAAACAAAAAGGCGGACTGCAGTCTTGCATTAACATTCACGGTCCAATTCGCTACATGACAGTCCTGCTACGCAGGATGTCAGGATTTGTAGGACCCAAGAGGCATCCTACCTGGGTTTTGTAGGACGCCATGTAGTCCGCGACCCCATTCACAATCCTACATAATGAGGCGGACGGCGTGGCGGACTACCATGTAGGAGTGTGAATGGAGGCTTTAAAAGGTATAACACACTACCGCACCGCTCCGCGACCTTTTAACAGTGTGAAAGCGTATGTTGTCATTGTTGTCTATGCCGTCTATGGTCTATGTCTGGCTACTCTGGCTGTCAGGCCTGTCAGCCTGTCAGCCAGCGTTGTGGCTTCTCCAAACTCAGCGAATTCACGCAAAAACAAAAAGTAAATACGTTTGTGATAAATATCATATAATATTAAATACAATTAACGAAATCCTAATCGTGCTTACGTAAGTCAAATCAATCTACAATGTCTGGATCAATACAAGATGTTATTGAGGAAGATGCCGCCGATCTACGATTTCCGAAAGGTAACTGATAGTTTTAACTTTGTTATTAACAAATTTTTCGGTAAAGCTATAGAATAGAGCCACACGAATTTAAGAATTTAGGGCATGGTTGGGAGGAGGGGGGGGGGGCTCCGCGCGAGGAGAATGGCATCAAGGGGTTTGTATTACATCCCCCCAACACACCCCCACCTACAAAATCCTGCGGCTATTCTATAGCCAACCCAAATTTTGTTGCTTCTGATAAGTCCTTTAAACGTTAATAGTCTTTGCTTTTAGCACTAAAGTTTTATCTTTGCTATATTATAATTATTCTTTCTATTGTTGATAGGTAGCCGATTTTTCTATGAATTTCATAATCTATTTACCTTAACAGTGAAGTTTTATCAGGTTTTCACTTGATTACAGAGTTTGAAAATGCAGAGACGTTGCTGATATCTGAAGTAGACATGTTATTGGAGCATAGAAAGGCACAAAATGAGTCTGCCGAGGAGGAACAAGAATTCTCAGAAGTATTTATGAAGACACTAACATACACTAACATGTTTAAGAAGTTCAAGAACAAAGAAACCATTACAGCAGTCAGGAAGTATGTACTAATTTTGCTTTATAGACATTTTAACTTTTTGAGCGTAAGCAGAAATATTGTTATCATTACATTTAGAGTTATACAAAGATTCACAATTAACACATTCACTGCCAACATTTTCGTAGCGCTACACTCGTAGCCGATCCCAGCGTTTTCCCGCTTTGTAGAGGAAAGCGATTACGAACAGAGAACCCGCCAAGCGGGTTCCGGGCACTCAATGTGTTAAAAACCTACAACATCTCGTTGCCAATATTTTAGTGCCATCTGGTGACTAAAGTCTTTATCCTCTCAGGCACAAACCAATTTTGTATTGGTTGAACTACATAAACACTAAATGTCAACTAATGAAGGCACTTCTAGTATCATGTCTGTATTTTTGTTTTAGCCTTCTACAAGTAAAAAAGTTACATAAATTTGAAATAGCAAGTTTAGCAAACTTGTGCCCGGAGACCCCTGAAGAAGCAAAAGCACTAATACCATCACTAGAAGGACGGATAGAGGATGAAGAACTTAGAATATTGTTAGATGACATACAGACCAAACGCAGTTTACAGTATTGACAAAATAAAAAAATTATAATCTTATTTTGTGCTTGTTTGCTCTCAAAGCAACCACCTACAAATGTTGCTTAACTTCAAACTCGGGTAAATCCATTCGACCCTCAGCCAGGGACCGGACAACCCTTTCCGCGATAAAACCCTTTCAATGGGCGACACTTAAACACGGCTAACACATTGAAAGACTTTCCCTTTTGAACTGCAAGCCCATCATACCCCTACCTTTGACTAACCCTTACCGAAAAGCTAACCAAAAATAAGGCTAGCTCTTAATAAGGGTTACCCTTATCTTAGGATTAGTATATATCTACGGTAGTGTATGAAAAGGAAAGAAAATACGTGCCTAGTCAAAGAACCCCGCCGTCGCCGCCGACGATCGCTCGGATTCGAAGTAATGTGTGCTTTATGAACAAGGTAGACGACTTAAATTAGCACGCTTATATGCTAAAAGGGAAGCCCTTTATAAGGCTAACCCTTATAAGCAATATGCAAGGTGTTGGTGAGCGAATGATAAGGGTTTTGTAAGGGTATTTGGGCTACCGATTACTCAAATGTGGTAGCTTTATATAAGGGTTTTTAAAAGCAAAACAAAGGGTTTCGTCTGGCAAAGGGTATGGTGAGTTAAGCCTTATGCAATACCCTTATAAAACCCGGATAAGGGATAGCGGGCCGGTCCCTGCCCTCAGCAAATATTTACCCTATTACCTTTTCTTAATACCAAAATAGCATAATCTGACAGATGGATTTACCCGAGTTTGAAGTTAAGCATCTCAAATTACCTTTATTTGTCTTGTCAATTTTATACCTGGTTATTATCTGGTTATGAATTGATTTTGACACATTTCACAACATATGGTAAAGTATGTAGTGTGCAGTGAGTTCTATTAGATTTCAAGTTCTTTATTTGCAATCATGTTGTACAATAATTAAGATTTACCTTTGCCCATTCCTTAGCAAAATGACCCCAAAATCCGTAGAAAAGAGATTATAACCATAACCACTATGTTCATAAAGCATAAGTTTTATTTAGTTAGCAAACTCATTGCTAGATGGCGCTGTTCCTTAACTAAAATCTTATTCAAGATTTTCCTTAGGATAAAATTATAGCCTGACCAGAAATATATGATCACGCGCCATGTTGCGGAATTTCACTGGAACTATTTTTTTCATACTATACTGAACTGTCACCTTATACAATGGGAATAACAGCGCCATCTTGACAATGATCATATATTACTGGTCGGGCTTTACCCCAGCCAGGTCTAAATTACTTTACTAATCGTACATTAGATGGTGCTGTTCCGTATAGTAAAAATCCAAAAAGCGGTATCAAGATTTTTCTAGGAATATAGTATTGTTGAAACAGGAAGTGTACACTGACAGATTTCATAAAATACTATAATTAGCGTATACTCGTAGCTTTTGTTTAATTACCGAATAGCACGCTAGATGGCGCTGTGCCGCGTAGTAAAAGTTTGAATCACGCTATAAAGTTTTTTCTTCCCCACCCTAAAACAACGAATTTCGTTAAGTTCATAAATAGACTATACAGAGTGGAGGGTGGCTAAAAAATAAGTGTCTGTTCCCGTTGCCAGGGAGGTTTTGGGATTATACTGACCAACTTTTACTACGGGACCAACGACGAAATCGCGAAAATAAAATTAACCCTCCCATAGAAAATGGACCAGCCAAAATGTATGAAACAGCCAAATTTTTTTTGCGATTTCGGGATTGGTAAAAGTTGCTCAGTATAATCCCAAAACCTCCCTGGCAATGGGAATGCACTTATTTTTTACCCACCGTGTATAACCTAATCTGCAAAAGTAACTTTGTAATAGCATATATTTATTTGGAACTACAAACTTCCTTATGCAGTTCCTAAATCTTTAAAACGTGACTGATTGCAATATTTTTAGGTTTTTTTATGGCTTGTTAAGCTAAAAACGACTTATGTTTAAAATTTGAAGCTTGTTGGTTGGCTAGAAGTACCTTAGAATTATGATGATCGGTGAGTGAGTGAGTGAGTGTGTCAGTGGCAAAAGTAAGGAACTTTGACGTGCAATAGTTCTTAAACTACAAGTTCAAATTGAATGTTCTTGGGAATATATGTAAGCCATATCATGCCCTATATGTCACTGAAAATTCAGGGCTCTAGCTTTAGCCAGCACAAAATTACAGGACGTCGAAAATGGCCTGAATGGCTTCGAGAAAAGGATGGTATGGCCGTGCCTCTTTCTTTTGCTCGACTTGGCGGGTAGATACTATAAAGAAAATAATAAAATGCAGTTAAATCAGTCTGTATATTGGATATGTCTGCAATACAGCAAGATACATTACAGTGAAAACAGGTAAAGTGATAAAATATTGGAAACAAAATAGTAATTAGAATTTCTTCTCTGAAACAAAACTATAATAAAACCATTCTTATGATTACTTAATGTAGACACTATTATTAATGATGTTAATTAATGCCTCTAAAAAATCAAGCCTTTTGTTGAGCACTGCATGTAAAAAAACTAAATGATTTTTTTTTATCAATAAACCTCAACAATTTTAGATAACTAAAACTCAACAATCCTCCGATAATTTTCTTATAGTCTAATTTTGTCGCCTAAACATTATTTTTAACAAAATGCTAAACAAAAGGCTTGTTTGAATTGTAAACTTATCTCAATGGGCACTTTTGGTTTAGTTTATTTAAATGTTAGTATTTAATATCATAGTCATAAAAATTATAAACCTATCCTTCATCTAAAAGCAAACTTTAAAATAATATTAACCATCTATAAAATAACTATCAAATCTAAAGACCTAGCCAAGTTACTTTTATGGTACTCCTTCTCGCAAGTCCTACCCAAAATATACAAAAATATCTTTATGTACTTTTAAAAACATTTCACTTCGGGGACGAAGATAACTTACAGCAATTAGGCGAGCCCTGCACCCTATTTTATGAGCTAGAAGTTACAATTTTACTAGTCTAAACCACAATTCTTGTCGAAAGTTATCTCGTCGCGCATCAAGCGTGGCAGTGTATTGCATTTTAAATCTGTAATAATTATTGTAATTGCTAGCTTTATAACAGGGCTCAGGACGGGTGTGACTTATTCTGTAAGCAGGCTTAGTCCGAAAAGCCCTTTCCACACTTATTCATGGTACAACTTGTCTGTAAGGGACTATTTGTATAGCACACTTGAACGGCTAATATTCTTCGGGTTACTTAACCTTAGGTAACGACACTGGGAGAGGCTTACACATATCCTAAATTACAACCTGGACCTGTGACATAAGTCTAAGTATTAGTATTGTATGTAAAGCATTTAAGATTATTTTGGAATTAGTGAGGGAGTCTAGAAGCATCACGGAAGCTGACAGGAAGCAATGTAAATAAGACCACGAAGCGGGTACTATCACGCCGAAACGTTAGCGATCAACAAACTGCAACTCAATATACAGTATCTGTATTACATTGAATGTTTCAAGACGAATGTATAAAATCAATATTTATATACTTTTTGCTAGAATATCTTCAACATTACGGAAAATATTACACAGAAATTCCGGATTTTAAATACTGGCTCGGTTTTTTACTTCCATGTTCATGTCTCATGTTTTGTAAAGCAGCAGTTAAAGACGACAATCACATATTTATCCACTAGATAATATGATAATCTACGAGTATAAGTTGCTGCAGCTCGTTATAAAACGAAACGCGATGAGAATTATAATGACTAATGAGATGAAAACAATAAATTCGTACATTAGTTAAAGATTCAATACGCGCTCCATTCTACAGTTTCATTGTTGTTTGGTCACATCCATTCAGTCGTTCTCAAGTCGCATCCAATAAACATGGATAAGTAGTTTAAACCCTGCTCTCAGTCACAAGTCTGTTACTCTACGCCGTTACACTATGAACCAAACTAACAAGTCAGCACCTTCTTAATACCTAACTCCTTGACGCGCCACTATGAGCCGGGCGCTCCGCGCAGCCACTCTTCGTCAAGCTATCAACATTCATATTAGAACGATTCTTACATTATCACATTCATTAACTGAATAATCAATAGGTACCTACTATATGTACATCAGCAACTTGGAATATTACATCACATCGTTTACAATTTCAAATTCGGCATTATGGCTCCTAATAAAAAATTTGATTTGAGCAATGACAAGATTAAAATACTCTTTATTCCAAAGGAGAGCCGTAAAAAATATATATTCGCCGTCGAAATTTACAAAATGTTCAAAAATAATTGCGTACGTCGAGAAGCATGTCTCACTATGTTTACGTGTAGTCGTCGACTCTACATTATCATATCAGTCTCGCTGATAACGCATTTTGGCCAAACGAGAGATCTACCTGGCGTGGTCCATCTTCTATCCGCATGATACACGAACTTACCGCGTGTACCTGACGTACCCGATACAGATACAGTGACTGCCCGGACACCGAGACACGCCGCGCGACGCGCTCGGGTCAAAAACCATAAACTGAACTAAATATCTATAGACGATGAAGAGGCACTTCGCAGTGTTACACGCTAGGAAGATACAACAAAACTGTCAAGATACCTGTATCAAAGTACGAGTTTAAAGTCAGTCTATTCTCTTACATCTGTATGAATCCCGCTACTTAAAGCTCTGCTTTAGAAAATCGATCTGGCTTCGTTCACCGCGACCAATATCCTCAACCTTGGTCCGACTTATTCTCCTTACAATTTTCAATTCAAACGATAAAAGAAAATAACTTAGAGAAATTGTAACTTATAACCCTATAACACTTTCAAACACTACGCTTGCAATATACAATCAAGTTTATGTTCATAGTTCTCAATAATACATAATATGAGATCAAATATCTACAGTTGTTTTCAGTATTAGCTGACGGATCATGATATGAACAAATTAAAGTAAAACATTATAACAAACAGTCTAACAAAATTATACCGAGTACAGGGACACAAGTTTATGAAATGTTGCACGAAAACCTAGTGAGAAACAGTCAGTGTTTATGTCATAGCACTGGCAGGATTTTATTTCTTCTTGTACGTAAACTAAAACGAACAGTATCAAAGCCATTTTGGTCATCACTAGTCAAATACAAGCTTCGACTAGACATGTAACATGATTTGTCTCACTAGTTTCTTCGCAATTAAAAGTGAAAATATATAAAATTAACACAATAACTCAGTCCTCTGTAACTTTACGAAAGTTCTCCTTTTTATAATCATGTAAAAATTATTATATAAAAAAATGTTAAAAATATATACATTTGTTTTGTAAATGCTTTGGTTGGTACGAGTGATTAATGCGACATAGCGAAATCAAAATAAAGCAATTTGTGTAAAAAAAGTATACCTAGGTACAAATGTAAAGTCATTTTTACATTTACAGTAACTTGTTATTGTCACGACAGATTTGACTACAAATGATGTAAATCGTCTCCTACTCGTCGACTGATAGACAAAAGAAAACCTGTAGAGCTAGGTTTATGCCTAAACTAGGTAAATGTTTTACTCCTTACAATGAAATGTTGTACAATAAGACGATAAACAACGCATTTATTGTTTCTTACTAAGCAACTGTTTATGAGAGTAGATTTCGTTTTGCAAGCTACTATCCAAACAGTCAGAAAAAGATTTATCATTCAAAACTGTCAAATTCATACAAAAGACCTATATACCTATGGTTAATATACTCTAGAGATGTGAACAAAAATGACACAACACTATATCTAAACATGGTCAGGTTAAAAACTCGTTAAGACGAGCGTACAGATGCAAATTCAGCACGTAACCCTAGCAATATTAACAATGTATCGATGTATAAGTGAAAAAAAAAAAAAAACTTGTTAACAACATTTTTCGAGTAATCGAAGCAGAGTTTTATACAGAGACCTGCAGGCCGAGTACAGCTCTAGTGTTGAAGTTCTATATTATCTTACCCCCAATTTATGCATCAATTTCGATAAACAGTCGTGGACTGTAATGGTTTGTGACTGTTGAGGTAGCTGTATATAACAGATCAAATTGCGTATGTAGCGACCTTTATGTTCCAAACCTTTACTTTCCGTAGCAGTGCATTTAAATTACATATGGCTGTCGGTCTAAAAAAATAATCAATAAAAACTTGCTGTTTTTACATGTGTTGTAGCTACTACATAATTTAAAATAAGTTATGTGATAGAAAAACTTTTTAAATTAACTAGCAAGAGTCAGTAGTCACCATTCAAAACCAAAATGATCTGTGGATGATCAGGAAATATGAGAATTAGATAGCGATGTAACCCAAAGGAATATGCAATCCACAATGAGAAGAATTATGTATGCTTGTTGCCTGGTGTTTCCTTGTTTTTAACAGGAAGATGGATACAGGTATCACAATACAAGTGATATGGTTTGATGCGTCTATACATATGTACAGGGTAGATTTTCTTATTGGGTCAGTGAGGGCAGCTACCAGATCCCGTGCTGCTACGCGAAAACGGTCTTAGAAGACCTTCCCTCGATTTCAAATTAATGAAGATTGGCGTTTATAGATTTTGGAAAGAACATACAAGGTGCGAGGAAAAAGTCATCTTTGACAAACTTTTTTTTTATGCCAATCGATCCCATTCCTATCCAGGATCAAAAGCTTGTATGGGACCAAAAAAAAAAATTCGGCTAGAAAAGCCACCAATCGAGGAAAACTTTTCTCATGCAATTTGTATGAAAATTAAAACTTATATTTCACATGCTATTTTTTTATGCCAGTCGATTCCATTCCTATCCAGTATCAATAGCTTCCTAGGGGTCAACTTACGGTAATGTACTAAACAGCCACAAATTAAAGAATATTTTTTCCCTACATTTACTATGGAGAAAAAGTGTATCTTTTTCCTCGATTTGTGGCTTTTCTAGCCGAATTTTTATTTTTACACATACAGGGTGATATTTTTTCAATATCTGTAAACGTCAATCTTCATTAATTTGAAATTTAGGGAAGATCATCTAAGACATTTTCGCGTAGCAGCACGGGGTCTGGTAGCTGCCCTCACTGACCCAATAAGAAAATCCATCCTGTATAGTGTATACTATGTATAAAATATTTCAAATAACTGACCATTGTATTAGTTTTTGTTATTATGTCGTAATTACAGATTTTAAAGTTTACGAAACGTCCAATTTTATTACTCGTTATATGGGGAAAAAAAAATCGGTATCAAGTCGGAATTCATTAAAACGTAACATAAAGTAAGAAAGCGCGGAGCACTGATAAGTTATAACGAAAACACAGGATATCAGCTCGCAGATCTCAGCCTATTAACCTTTCAAAATACAACAACATACTCGCCCTTATATAAAGAAAAATAAATCAACGCCAAAAGATAGGTACCCACGTAATCAAATGTTTCGATAGACATGTCAAACCACCGAAGGTTTCACGGCACGTCTCTCGTAGGTATTCGATATCTACCGGCGCAATCACACCGCGTCGACCCCTGGTCGTCCGCATCAACTTTACACTTCGATTCGGCGACCGTCGGCCAACGGCCCAATGTAATCGCACCGCCGGGGGGCTGGGGCTCAAGGAGGTAGTCAGTGGTCACCGCGCGCGGGCGAGGGGGAGGGGGAGGTGGTGTGGGTGGGGGACGGGGAGGCGGCGCTGTGCAGCGGCTGGAAGGCGGAGCCCAGCGACGGCCGCAGCGTGAACCCGGGCACGGCCGGCCCCACCACCGGCATCGCCATCGGCTCCGGGTACGAGCTCTCGCATCCCTTCATGTTCACCTGCAAAGTGACGTGTAGGTCGGTTTACGAGCGCTCGAACACTCCGTCTACATAGCGGTGCCTGAGCGATATGGCTCATAAACACGCGGAAAAACCGGGGTAGGTTCTTTAAGGAACAGCATCCTTAAAGTTCTTAGGAAATAATGTAAGCATTTGTTTCACTGGATCCAGAATCTGGAAAGATTTGCCGCGGCATGAGCCCGCCTTTGAAGCTAAACATAAATCATGCTAAAAAAAAATACTGTGTTGACTTCGCACACATAAGGTTTTTTAATATTAAGGGTCGGTTGCACCAAATTGTGGTTGGTACAACTGACCCTAAGAATCTTCATCGATCTCTATCTATTGTTGCAACACAGTAGTTTTTTTCGGGCGGGACTCAAAATTAGTAACTAATGAAATGACAAGTACCTTTTCACAACCATCTGGCGGTTCGCGGGCGAGGAAGCGGTTTATCTGAGGAGATGTGCCGAGCTTGCCCCCGTCCAGGTCTGGAGACGAACATACACTGCCGCCTGTAATCAATTACAAGCATTTGTAAGGTCATGTTGGATAAAATGAACATAATTATTTTATTTTGCTCAGGGCACGAGGAACAGTATGAGAATTCACAAACTTAGGTTTCCCTTACCCTATCTTATTTTAGTTAAATTAATCTACTCATACATACGTAACTTACATCAGAGTGAAGTAATGCAAAAGTCTTTACCGTGCTTAAACATTTCAACTCACGAATACACTATTTTACACACATCAGTACGGAAAACAATATACAAAAATTAAAAAATTAAGCTGTTTAACGGCCTTATAGCCAAAGACTCCTCCAGCTAATGTGCTTTTGAACTGAAGAAAATTTCAATTGCTTCACTTTATACTGGGCCTTAGGGCCTCATAAGGGCTCGTAAGCTAATTCATCTTAAAATTAAGGACTGACTACACTAAGCAAGGCACTAATCATTAACTACAAAATGGCTTTGTCCCTGTTTAAAGTTTTCAGCACATCATTTATGCAAAAATAATCTATTTTAGGATAAGTTGGATAAATACTGAGGGTCCTAAAAATTACATGATACACATTCCATTAAAAATGTAAGATTTTAAAGTGTTATCTCGCTTACAGTTATGATTATGCCAATTATTAATTTCCTAAAAATAAGCGACAGGACTCTACAAAGAAAATAAAACAAAAACATTTCACAAACAAACTGATGATCTTTTGCACTGAGAAAACTATTAGTGTATTTATTTTAATAGTATTCTCAATAGGTAACTAATGAATGTACAAATCATATTAAAATAAAAAATGAGCTGTTAAAAGGATAATAAAAAAAACTGTACAATTGTACATAGTCTGACACTAATTATGTCTACTGAACAATTAATTCCGTTGAGTAACCAAAGTTGCATTAGAGCACCAATATATATGGGTAACATCAGTTACACAATGGAATCGGTATTTAGACAATTTAACCCTCAATCAAGTAGCTTATTTTTTAAATACACCAAAAAAACAACGAAACAAAAGTAAGACATGCTTGGATTAAAGCATTTGTGTTAATTGCAGATTTGTCTATGCGTCATTGCCAGGGGTCACTAGGAAGCTGAAAATCGTGTGATGACCTGCGGCCAGTAGTTCTGCCGAACCACTGCTGGAGAGCGACCTGAGCGACCCTCGGGACGGTGGATCTGAGCCCACAAGTCATGGTTCACATATCACGTACAAACATAATAACAATATCAGGGTTCAAGAATATTAAGATAATTATACTCTTTAAGAACTTATTGTTAGTCAACCACAAAATTTTAATGTCCAGAGTGAAACTTAATATCAGTGCTAAAGTCATTGTGGTAATATTTTTTTAATGTGCATTTTAATGAGAGATCAGCGTAAACTTTGTGCAGCTCACTGTTCTGTTACAATTATCTGCATTCTAAATAGCAACAATTTTATAACATTTAGATGTAACATTGTTCATTCATTTTCTAACGTGACATATTAAATATATTAACCGGGTCACTCAAGTTTATAAAGTCGATGATTGCTCGACATGTTTCGCTCCATAGCAAGGAGCTTTTCCATGGAGCGCACGCGTTGGTCGTCCGACGCAGACTTGACCCGGTTTAATATATTTAATATGTTAGTGTCTCATGGAGGTTTTGTTATTTAAATTTCTAACGTGCCTGTTAAAAAAACCAGACAAGTGCGAGTCGGACTCGCCCACCAGGGGTTCCGTACGTCTAGCTATCACGGTTCATGAGATACAGCCTGTTCACAGACAGACATAGCCGACATAGGAGGCTTAGTAATAGGGTCCCGTTTTTACCCTTTGGGTACCGAACCCTAAACAATTACATTGAATTCCTTAATCTTGGCACTGTTCTTAAGTTGACGCCATAAGTTAGGCACAGTTTCAGCAACGCCATCTAAAGCTTCCTGAGACCCTACGTACAGATGTGCTATTCTAAACTTTTATTAAACTACTGCTCTACTAAAGGTTCCAAACCTTTAGTAGACCAAAAAATTCAAAATTAAAACAACTCCTTCTGTGTCTCAAGAGGAAAGATTTTCTTACTGCTGAACGCAGCGTACGGCGTAAACTGGAGACCAAGGTTTTATTAAATAAGAGGCTATACAGAACGAGCCGCTTCGTTTGAAAATTGCCGCGCAAAGCAGCTCAGGGCTTACCGCGAACAGGGAAGTTCGCAAATTGCGGCCATCTTTCTCTGTGAAAAAGAAAAATGCCTGCAATTTGTGAACTTCGGTGTTCCCGTAAGGCCCTTAATTTATAAAGACAATTGCAATTGTCGCCCCGATGCCTCTGTTAACGCACATCTTTACCGAGCAAATGCGCGCAGAATTTCCTCGCGAGGCGACTCGTCCTATAAAAATTGAAGATTATATTTGGTATGTATTCTACCTGATGAGTGAGCAGTATGGCAAAGGTCGTGGGGTGTTTGGGTGTTGACGGAGCGTCTGAGGAGCTCGGCTAGCGGAGCGCGATGGCCTTCGGGCGTCACCTGAAACGTAACAAACTAATCAATCTCTTGGGGCCAAATAACAAGGATGTTACAGGTAACTAACCTTTACATCATTCGCCACAACTTATAATCGTTTTTGCCACTCAGGGGGAGTGGCCAGAACGAGCGTTTTCAACTGATGGATTCTAAGGGTGTTTTTGGCAACCTAATGTCGAAAATTGGGGCAAGCCCCTTGCCTTGCCTTTTTCTAGGCCTTGCTGGTATGAGACCGGTTTCCTCACGATGTTTTCCTAAAGTCTAAACCAAAAATCAAATGGTAAATGTACGGATATTTCGTACAAAATCATTCTTGACGCCATGGGCCCAAAAGGCCGACAATAAACGACACCACTCTCTAGTAGACTCACCTTGACATTCGAGAAGTTTATTAATTCCAGACAGAAATAGCAATCATATCTAATATGTCTTTTACCAGTCGCTCGACCTCCTCGTTGTGACCTTCTACGGACGACCGCGCCACCCTTAACGGCACACTACCGAAGTATACCTTGTCTTTTAGCCGGTCGAGATGCGGCGTCTGGGTGCCACTGGCCGGGTATAGGACCAGTCGCTCGATCTCCTGATTGAGACCTTCCACGGACGATCGCGCCGCCCTTAGCGGCACGCTGCCGCTACCGAAACGTGACCCTGATAACAAAAATCAATTTAGTTGAAACTCATCGATAACTTAAATACTTACGTTTTAGGTTTCTTCAGAACAAGAGTAATCGTCTGGGTTCAGCTTGTGTAAATGACAACAATTGATGGAAACGTAAACCGTATCTAGGTACCTTACACAAAATCCGTGTTACGTAACAAAAACGGCGATTTATTAGCTTTTTTAAAAAGAAACAATGATTTGGATATTTTAGATCATGTTTCAAAAAATAAATAAACTAGGAATATCTCACCTCGAGACCCTTAAATTCCTACTTGACACTAGATAGGTGGCCTATTGTTATTTGAGCAGCTTTAGCTAGAAGGAGGATGGTAATAGTGACTGTACAATTCACATCAAATTGCAGCAGTTGGGATGTGTTTAACTAGAAATTGAAAGTTTTGTATACCTAGTAGTTATGAGATAATGGAATTTTAACCTTATGTATAAGTTAACTAGTTGCGTTCCCTATTTACAAGGCATCATCAATGGTCTAAACTTATAAAACTTACAAAATCCCGGGCTCATGGAGTGCGCCGAGTCTGAGGTAGCAGGTTTGTGCGGCCGCTGCAGACGGCTGCGAAGAAATCTGTCCAGTTTGTCGTCTTCGGACCCTCTCGAAGACCGTCCTGACGCTCCGCCGCCTTCATCAGTCTGGAAACGAACACCATTATTGTCATCCAACTTACCTACTGATCATTTGTAAGAAGTATTACAGTATAATACGAGTTCTTAGCGGCAAACATGGTCCCATCCGGCAAAAAGCATTGCAAAATATCCAGATATGTGATAAAATCAAAAATAAAAGACTCTTTAGAAAAATCTAACTATGACGATTCCTCATGGGGGTCCATGAGGAATCGTCATAGTTGGATCAGCTCTATCTCCTTCAGTCCTGGCAAATTGGGACCCAGGAAGATATACAAGTAAATACATAACTTTAAAAAACAGTTTCAATGAAAATATCCCCCTTTTCTAAAAGCATTCCAGTTGAGCCAGTGTTGATACGCGTTTATGAATAGGTAATAGTAATAAAATAATGTTAGTTGCAACTATATTGTAGATGCAGACCATGGCAATTTCTTAGAAATCCCTGAAATCTATAAAACAAACTTACCATGCCTGCATATAGCATAACCAATTTTTTTTTATTCTTAATTTTTATAGTGGCTAAATAAATCGGAATTTATGTCTGCGCAATAAGAGCGAAAAAGTCGTCGTTCGGCTCGGCTCGCATCAGCCGGCGCCTGCCGCTTTTTCGCTCTATATGGGAACCCTTATCGTCCCATATTTGAATTCGCGCTTTTTTCTACTGACAAAATTGTTTGACCGGCATTATTACATACTTGAGTAGATTTGTCGACTTGTAGCTGTCCTGCGTGTAGATAGTAGTCCCGTGACCACTGGCCTTTGTGGTATAGTGTATCCAATGAAGCTGTGCGTCTGATCACACTCGCACCAAACCTCCCTTTACCTGCATACAAAGATTAAATTTGTACCGAAACACAGTCTGGGTAAGACCACAAGATGGGCTAAAAACATAGTGAAGGTAGGAGTACGCTGAAGACAAGCTGAAGAGAATTGGATCTATTAGTGCAGCATGTTGCAGGCTGTCTTTACTTCAATGTTATATTAGGTATGTGGACAATTTTACAAGTATATTTTACTATAGTAAGTACATTATTATTCACTTAATCGCGTAAAATACGTTTTAAATTTACCTCCGTTTAGTAAGTACATAATTTGGAATATTAATTTTTACTACAATTTGGCAAGTTTGGATTTAAATTATCATGGGATATGGCTCAGTAAAAATTATAGAATGTAGAAGAGGCATTTTATCTACAAACCTTTATAGTTAACCGCCCCAGGACTGCGCTGGCCCGAGAGGGCGTGATCCGGCGATATCCGCCGCCACACGTTCGTGGGCGACAACGTCGGGCTGTTGCCGGTGCTCTTCTTCAGCCCTCCGCCCTTCATCACCGACGAGACCGGCAATGTGGCCCGCATCGGACCCTGCTTCCCCACGGGACAGTCCGACTTGTTCCGTACCCGCCCCGACATTGTTGTCAGCCCTTATAACCCTCTTTTCACTCGACGATCACACTGACACTACACATAAACAACCAAGGTTGCTCTCTGACGCCGCTCGACTTCTTTGTCGAGGAATTCTCATAGGCCTAAATAAACGATGCTTTCATGTATGTACTACGAGTACCCGTTTATTATGCAAAGTTGAATCATGCATTTCGTGTAAAACTAACTACAACCATCATATAACGGTTGTATTAAATGTTCACCTAGCACCCGAGAAATAAAAACAGAGTAACAAAGCGCACAAGTCACATTTTTTCTGAACTACAATGGATGAATGAAGCTGACAGATGACACCGCGCCATTATTTTTGTTTCTTGCAATAAATGTTTTGAGATAAGTAATATCACTAACGCATCTGGAACTATATACACTTAAAAATATTTTTCAAAATATATTTGAACAATAAACAATCACGAATAATTAACAATTTACAAATATTCGTGCAATTAACAGCTGATTACTCCGCCATGTCAAGTTATTTTGTCTTTGGTAATACATTCATTTCATTCCTCCTTCCTCCGTCCAATCCATAGTGTTAGTGTTCAACTTTTCATCGGCAAATAAGCAAAAATGCAAAAAAAAATTATGAAATGTTATAAAAATATAGTTTGTCAAGGGACTGCCTCATTTCAAACATAGACAGACAGAATCATACTATCTTTGTCTTACACTAGAACTAGCACCCAAAAGAAAAGGATGAGTATAGTTTTTTTTGTTCCTATTTACTGACAAGATTTGCTTGACCAACTATAACAAATCAATAATTATTACTATTTTATGAATTCTCTCACTTATTATCACCATTACAGTAACTTTTATTAATTAAAATAATAAACAAATTTACTGTTTTATTATTTAAGATTTTAAGGGTAGTGCACATGTGTCATGACGAGTGCTAAACAAAGAGCAACCGAAAGTAACGAAAAAGTAAGCCGTGGAGTAACCCAGTTCAACATTTTGTGGCGACATACACAAAAAAATAATGTTTGGCCATCTCGAGGTCAAGAGAGAATTGCAGATTACCCAAGCGGGATACGTTGCATTGAACTACGTATTTTACTTTCTAATGATTAACTTTTACTGCGTTGAGGTAGGTCGTATCTTGAATAAGATACGAGCTTGTTATGTTTATGTTCCAATCCACGAAACATTAGCTTATACATTTTTCATGGCGTTTGAGCAATGCCTCTCATTGCTTCATGTCACTGCTTGTTTGAGGTGGAGTTGACGTTATAAGAATTAAAAATAAGTGGTAATAAAACTGCCGTCTATGTTTTCTCTTTTATTGACATTCATCACAATGCTGTGCCGCATTCCCAATTCGCTTTAGATATAAAATGCAAACAAATGAACATAAGCCAAAAATGCAGAGAATGTCGCTCCATAGGGACATTAGGGACGTTCATCACATGTACATTGACACTTCACGCCAAAGCAAGTGCCGCCATCTTGTGGGCTACTTTGGCAGCATAAACTACACATTTACGCCTCGCGCCAAAAATCGGACGTCTCCTGTGCTGCCCCCTACAGTTTATGCACGCTCGCTATACTGCTCTTTTTATACTGGTTGTGTGCTTAGCAGTGGCGCCCGCCTTGCGGCTATGGGACATAAAAGCTACTGACAGTTGACATGTCAATTAGTATGAACAATTCAGGCTACAAATCAACCACGAATGTTTATATCATATGAATCCTATTTAGGGCACGTCGAGCTCAATCATCGCTTTTAGTTCTAACACGCACTCGCAGCCTAAATAGCCAATACTAAGTGACAATTGTGAAAATACAATACGTGCTTACAGTGCATACAAAAATGTCCCCTGTGTTTTAACCAACTGATAGTGTCAATTAATATAATCTTAAATTATAGATGCATCTCGGACGAACCGAGAATTTGGCCACAGGTCACGTTATTACACCAGTCAAAATTGAACTGTATGAACTCATTGAACACAAACCATGATATACTTCAGCAAACTTACTACGTCCCAGAACTAAAGTTCGTAGCTCGCCTATTTTGAGCACAGATGTTAACCCTTACACTGCCTATGTCATAATAAGTACTAATCGTAATTATATTCGACTGACGTAATATAGGTTTTTTGTAATTTGTACAAAAAACAGTGGGCAGAGAAAGAAACGTAAACGTAGGCATTAAAATCAATAGGTAGATAAAATAGTAAATGTGTCAATATCACTTAAATAAATATTCAGTGCATTTTAATTTTGAATACTTAATTAGTTATCAATGACTAAGTAATTTATAAGAAATATATATTAAAACGATAAATACATTCTGAAATAATAAAAAAATTAACAATCTACATATATTACTATAATAGCTATCACAAAATAGTTCACCAAATAAAATTGCACCATTCTCGCGTCGTCATAATTTTGTGAAGTCCTTTCATTCACTTGAACGAATGGAAAATCATACAGGGGAATGTTGGTCGAACACAGTCATTTTATGTAAACAAGCTAATGTACCATGGTCTGACGTGTAAACATCACATTAATATAAAACTAACGTTCAGTTATTTATGGCTTCTTCTAGGTGTTCGGGACAGATTTTATCCACAGACATATCTAAATAGACCACCTAGGTAAAAGTAACGAATATGTTCTACATAGACCATTTTAACTCTAATCATTCCCAAAACGCACTAAACTAACCCCTTTAAATTTTTAAATGCGAAAACGCCAGTTTACATCATCTTATTTTAGATATCACTGTACGTCTATTACACAACAATGTATTACCCTTGTGACGTTACAAATGTCACCCGTGAAATGACACACTTAGTTTTCATACAAATAGCAGTACATGCGATGTCTATTTAGGTATGTATATGTCTTTCATATTAGTAAAGCGAATTTGCTCGCATTAAAGTATCGCCGGCCGTTCACAAGCCAATTTTATTACTTTCCTACCACACTGAACGTAAACATGTAGACGTGTAAACATTACTACGATGATGTTGACTGACGATTTGGTGCAACCGGCCCTTAATGCTCGCTGAATGCTCTTAGGCAACTAGTATCTAATCGTCCATAGTTTGATATCTACAGAACGCCACAGCGGGTTTCGAAGTCATACAATTGTATACCATGTTCTCTCGTAACAAAGTACACGTTTGGGCGAACTAGTTTTCTAATGTAACACACGGTTATTATGCGTGTTGAAGCAGACGAGCGCTATTGTTCGTTCGGTGGATATCCAGCTATGGTCATTAGGACACCATCACAAGCTTACCCTTATACGCTGTACTTGAGGACGGAGTGTGAAGAAAATCCTACACACAACCAACTTACAAGTATAAAACTTATTTTATAGCTTATGCTAAGTTGAAATGAACGCGTGGCTATTTATCGCGCTCTACAATAACCCATAATAAAGCTTAACGCTTTCACTTTGCATGTCTAATAATTTAGTTGTTTGTGCCATTGTCAACCTGACAAAAAGAAAGTCATCAAATTGCCGCTGTTGATAAACGGTAAAAATAGATGATATAATCCAGACACGTTTAGCCAATACGATATTATTATATGATACGTACTGCATTTCTTACCGTCCAAATCTGGCAAATGCGCCGGTAGCGAGCCATTCTCAACACATATACTGCACCGGCTCTTCTTAACCTACTACAAAATGAACAAAATTAATTACTGACCCTTTCCTGAATGGTGTCGAGCGGCGCATTCGTCAGATCTGGACGCACCTAAAAAACTGTTATACCACTCTCGATAATGCTCTGCTCTTGATTTTGCATATAAACTCGGTACAAAAAAGAGTAGGTTCTCAAGAATGGCACAACACTATTAAAGACCAACTATGACGATACTAGCACGTCTAGTATGTCGACTAACAAGTAACATACAAAATTGTAAAATCTATGTGTCGCTGGTCCG
This sequence comes from Cydia strobilella, assembly GCF_947568885.1. NCBI lineage: Eukaryota > Metazoa > Arthropoda > Insecta > Lepidoptera > Tortricidae > Cydia > Cydia strobilella. Next base: position 10,951,731 of record NC_086052.1, read on the forward strand.
GGGTTGAGCAAATTTCTGCCTCTGTTCGGCGATCCACGCGTGGATTTTCTCTTTAAGTTCGACGTTAGATTTCACTTGATCCATGGATAGCGGCGATCGGTTGAAGGGATCCGACTGGTCACTTAGCAAATGTCTGAAATAAAAAAAATATAGTAAGTACATGTAGATAACATCTAGAAATTTCCATAAAAACATTATATATGGAAGGTCAACGGAGTAACGCAACCCCATCAAGTGGCTAGTCTTTTTCAAACGCGAAGGGTGACATTTGATTTTTTTTTTCATTCCATGCCATTGACGTTTCAGACCAATCCTTTTTTAACAAAAATAACTTGTATCCCAATAGGACAAAAAATACATATCTTCGTAGCTTAGAATATCTCATTATAATAGACACAAATCACCAAAATTTAAATGATAATGTTATAAAAATAAAAAGACAAATTTTAACATCGTTCAGTTTCATTATGTAAAACGGAACTCAAGTGCAATAGAGATTTACTCTACTTATTGACCGAATCGATTCCGCTCAGGAAGAAAGATAAGCTTTACGTATAGTGATAAAAAAAAGCGCAAAAAATCGACCCATTTTTGACACACACGTAATAGAATATCATGCTGACTGGGTGAATGCCCCAATGGCATGGGACAAGTCACGCCATTTTTCTAATAAACATAGGTAAGGCACGGTTGGCACGAAGGGTTTGCCGATTATCTATGTGGACAATTGCGGCAACCAGCTTAGTTTAAGTCGTATATTCGGGAATTTTTTGAAAAATAATTTAAATTAAAAAATAAGTCAGTACTCGTACCTGGCGATGGTATTAGTGCGATCTATGGTGGTGTGCGAGGACGGTAGTGTGACGGGGTCGAGCATGAGCGTGCTCATGATGGGGTCGAGGAACTCGTCGGGCGCGTTGACGAGGATTTCTTCGTCTCGCTGTCTCTGCTCAGCTAGGGCGACTACATGATTCTAGAACGGTACCTGGCGATGGTAGTGCGGTCTATGGTGGTGTGCGAGGACGGCAGCATCACGGGGTCGAGCATAAGCGTGCTCATTATGTGGTCGAGGAACTCGTCGGACGCGTAGGCGAGAATTTCTTCGTCGCGTTGCATCTGCTCAACTAGCGTTGCTACATGATTCTAGGAGTGTACCTTGCGATGGTAGTGCGGTCTATGGTTGTGCGCGAGGACGGCAGCATCACGGGGTCGAGCATAAGCGTGCTCATGATGGGGTCGAGGAACTCCTCGGGCGCGTTGGCGAGGATTTCTTCGTCGCGCTGTCTCTGTTCAGCTAGGGTGGCTACGCGCTGGGCCACTTCTTGTAGAGATCCGATTAAGGAACCGCCGCCGATACGGACTGTATGGAGAAAAGAAAAGTGGTAAAATTGATTTCAATTTCAGGCTAACTTTTGTAGTTCGACAACCGACAGATAAAAGGATTCCGTTGAACTTTGTTAATGCAGTATGTTTAAAGGCCAGGCCCGTACGGCTCCGGCTCTCTGCGTGGAACAGTAAGCATCAAATAGATAGTGACGGCCAAAATTACGAAATATTTCGGATGACATCCTTATTTCTATGGTAAAAAAGGTGTGTTACAATATATTTGGCCATCACTAATTATTTGACGTTGACTGTACATCGCTTGCGGTGCGTACCCTATGCATTCGTTCGTTAATAGTAACGTAATGGAAGCGATATACTACGCAGGAAGGAGCAGCGCTGCATTACGTACACGGTGTGGTTTGACCTTAATTTCTTCTTTTCTCCTCTGGCCTTAATTCACCTTCTCATTCTCTCCGCTCTCCATCTCTTCTCTAGTGAACAGCTGCGGCGAGTAGGAGCGGCCGTCGTCCGACACCGCGGCGCAGAACTACTCGCTGCCCAGTTTCACGTACATGCAGGTGTCGAGCACCGTCGGGTCGGACCGTGCACACTCACCCAGCACGGCCTCGGCGAGCGTGAACAGCTGCGGCGAGTAGGAGCGGCCGTCGTCCAACACCGCGGCGCAGAACTACTCGCTGCCCAGTTTCACGTACATGCAGGTGTCGAGCACCGTCGGGTCGGACCGTGCACACTCACCCAGCACGGCCTCGGCGAGCGTGAACAGCTGCGGCGAGTAGGAGCGGCCGTCGTCCGACACCGCGGCGCAGAACTACTCGCTGCCCAGTTTCACGTACATGCAGGTGTCGAGCACCGTCGGGTCGGACCGTGCACACTCACCCAGCACGGCCTCGGCGAGCGTGAACAGCTGCGGCGAGTAGGAGCGGCCGTCGTCCGACACCGCGGCGCAGAACTACTCGCTGCCCAGTTTCACGTACATGCAGGTGTCGAGCACCGTCGGGTCGGACCGTGCACACTCACCCAGCACGGCCTCGGCGAGCGTGAACAGCTGCGGCGAGTAGGAGCGGCCGTCGTCCGACACCGCGGCGCAGAACTACTCGCTGCCCAGTTTCACGTACATGCAGGTGTCGAGCACCGTCGGGTCGGACCGTGCACACTCACCCAGCACGGCCTCGGCGAGCGTGAACAGCTGCGGCGAGTAGGAGCGGCCGTCGTCCGACACCGCGGCGCAGAACTACTCGCTGCCCAGTTTCACGTACATGCAGGTGTCGAGCACCGTCGGGTCGGACCGTGCACACTCACCCAGCACGGCCTCGGCGAGCGTGAACAGCTGCGGCGAGTAGGAGCGGCCGTCGTCCGACACCGCGGCGCAGAACTACTCGCTGCCCAGTTTCACGTACATGCAGGTGTCGAGCACCGTCGGGTCGGACCGTGCAGACTCACCCAGCACGGCCTCGGCGAGCGTGAACAGCTGCGGCGAGTAGGAGCGGCCGTCGTCCGACACCGCGGCGCAGAACCGCTCGCTGCTGCCCAGCTCCACGTACATGCGGCAGATGTCCAGCACTGTTGTAGCGGGGTCGAATTCGAACTCTTTCATGTCTTTTACCTAGAAAACAACAGTTTATTTGATAAAATGACAGGTAATTACTGTAAAAAAGAGTAATGCGGGACGGCCAGTCGGCCAGTAGAAACCGACCAGGTACGTCTCCGTGAGAATTATAATAATAAAAATAAAGCATTCAAAAGATTTGGTCACCCTTCAGGTACACACAAGTTCTACATAAGGCTCAACCAGGTGAGCAAGAAATAATTGAGCATAGTACCAATCTGCTCGATCAGCGCAGGATTGCATGTGGACAGTGAGTCGCACGAGGGTATGAATAGTGTCTGGCCACTTGGCCAGGTGCCCGAAGTTCTAATAATTTCAGTACTTACTGATCGCTGATCAAAACCGACGGAACGAAATGAACTAAACGCATCTATCAATGTTTTTACAAAATCTTTAAATAGTTTTAATACATTCTAAGAAGTCATACGAACCTTTAAATTCTTCTTATTAGGCCCAACCAAATGTAACAGGAAATAATTGAGCATAGACGCGATCCGCTCGACCAGCGTGGGATGGCAGAACACATACGGAGCATGAGCAGTCAACCGCACTAGGGTACGGATGGTGTCTCGCCCTAGGATGTTGTCGAAGCGAGCCAGCATGCCGATGTGGGAAAGGTTTCCGAAGTTCTGTTCGCGCTCTTGTGGGGTTAGGTTGGCCCAGGTGCCTGACTCCCTATAAGAAAAGACTTGGTTAAGGCAGGCGCGGCTCAATAAATAAGTACCTACATGCGCGAGTTATTTAGTGAGGACCAAACTGTCATTGTTTACACACCGTGTTTCACGTTGATATAAATTTAAAATGATACTGACAGTTTTTTGTCTACACACTAAGTGATGTTCTGTGCCTGGCCTTTTCTTACAGTTTAACAAATGTAATAAGATAGTTTGTATTCTCAAATCATTTACTTATACCTCAAATACTGCATTATGAAGCGTTTCTGAAGAACGTGACGTTACCACATACTTGCAAGTGCAATTTTACTAGTAAAATCTTAAGCTGCTATAACACTCGAGTTGTTTTCTATACCATTTTATCCTACAACAACGTCAACAACCCATGAGCACCTTTTGTTGATATTTTGAATTTACACGAGTACAGATCGTACTAAAATATGTGGTTGTGCACACATATGTTGTCTTATATGCTCCATCAAGGGGATAGTAATACATACTGTGCAGTTTGCATCGTCCGGATCTGCGCCATGTTACCGAGCGCCTCATCCAGCAAGTAGATGGCGTCGTTGATGAGCAGGTTCACGAACCGCAGGAATATGGGCGGATGGACCGCTTCCATGTTGGCTTCAGCCTCTTTGGCCAGTCGACTGTAAAACGATTTGCATGTTTTATATAGGGTATTTGACTACTAGTCAAATCAGTTTCTTTTTTCGAACTGTCAAAACGATTTTGCTACTATGGAATTTATATGAAACACTAGCATGTGACGTCACAATCAAATTACCTACTCTTTATAGTTGTATTCGGGTTTTAAAACAAAAATTATGTCTAAAAATAACTGCTGTCTACGTTTCTCTATTAATCTTCTGGTGTTTTATTTCATGCATGGTGTAAAATAATTTATTTTATATACAGTCAAATACCCTATTATTGTTGGTAATAAGTGCATGCAATACAAACTAGATATTCACTTCTTACTTACTATAACTACTATAAGATATGGATAAAAATCCTAAATAACCTACAAGCCGCGCGCCGAGCACGAGCCAAACACCTAGCGATTGGTATATTTTCAGGTTTACGTCTATTTCTCTACGAATTATCATATATAAACTTAAATCCACCGAGACATGGACCGTGATTACCTTTTGTTTTCGAGCACAGAACACCTATTTCTAAAGAACTCGTATAGAGCAATTATTTCATGAAACCGATGCTGCCAAAAATACAGGGGTGCGGGGGACGAGGTGAGCGAGTCCCGTGCCGTGATTGGTCCGTTCAAAGACATGTGGTCCGCCGATTGATGTAGGATTGGTAACGTCTAGTGATGGGCAGCGGTAACATTCCCGCTACCAGTAAGTTTCCATTTGGGAATGTTACTAGTAAGTTACCAATGTTACCAGTAACATTCCCAAAAGCCGGTAACATACGAAACTGATGATAGTGATGACTTATATGAGATAAAATAAGGTTCAAAACTTATTTTTTTAGTACAACTTACTCAAAAATATGTCCCATAGTTCTTAATTCGCTGACATAAGAGCTATGGGATCAATTTTATAAATTTGGTATACAGATAGTGAGTACCGGGGAAGGACATAGGATACTTTTTATCCCAGAACACTCCTTAAGGGGAAGTTAGGGGAGTTGACATTTGTATGGGGAATCAATAACCGCTGAACCGATTTAGATGAAGTTTGGTATGGAGATAATTTGAGTCCTGGGAAAGGACATAGGATAGATATTCGCGAGCTTGGTTTCCGCAACTCGACGTCTTACTATTGCGCCTATTTTGCGTGAGGAACATAGGATAGGTTTTACCCTAGAAATCAACCCTAAAGGGGGTGAAAAGGGGAGTGGAAATTTGTATGGGACCCAATAAAACCGATTTAGATGAAATTAATTGTTGGGGAGGGTGTAGAGTAGTTTTTATTCCCGAAGACATCCTGTTCTCTTCTCCACTCTTCTAACACTCACTCAAAGTGCCGCTGGTAATGTATGATGGAGGCAGCTCAAGACCTGGAACACCTGAAGTGCTCCTGGGTGCAACGGGTCAGGGGTAACAATCGCTCAACGTGCTGCTGGTACTATACGATGGATAAAGCTCAAGACAATGTGGAGTGCTACTGGGCGCAAAGGGTCAGGGGTAACACTCGCTCAACGTGACGATGGTTGTATATGATGAGGAAAGCTCAAGACCTGGAACACCTGGAGTGCTGCTGGGTGCAACGGATTAGGGGTAACACTCGCACAACGTACCGCTAGTAGTGTATTATGGGAAAAGCTCAAGATCTGGAACACCTGGAGTGCTGCTGGGTACAAAAGGTTAGGGGTAACACTCGCTCAACGTGTCGTTGGTAGTGTATGATGGAGATAGCTCAAGACCTGAAACACCTCGAGTGCTGCTGGATGTATCTGATGAGGGTAAAATTCCTTTAATCTGAAGTTGGTAGAGTATGCTGTAGGCAGGTTAAGTTCTCCAAGACCTGGAACACCTGGAGGTCTGCCAGATGAAGCAGGCGTCTGACCAGAGCTACCACACGCTTAACGTGCAGTAGATACTGTTTGCAGACGAAGTCGCGGGCAAAAGCTAGTATTTTATATGAAACTGTGATCATTATTTATTATCCCTTTACTACTACTACTCTAATTTCAAATTCGATTAATTAATATAAAATCGAAATGTTTCCACTTGAAACGTTATACAAAACTAGGTTTTGCCCGCGGCTTCGCCCGCGTGATTTATAAATCTATGTCGTTTTGTCTGATGTACAGGGTGCAGGGGAGGCAGGGGAAGGAGAAAATATGGTTTTATAACGACTTACAAAAGATGGTTTATATGGTTCGTAGGTAGAATACATATATATGTACTTACGATGTTTTTTGCATTTTACTTAGAATGGAAACCTAAACTTATAAGAAGCAAAATCCGTAATGAGTACATTCAAGGTGCTACCTTCTTGTAGCACCTTGAATGTACTCATTACGGATGCAGGAAGTTTCCCGATGACTTACTCCTCTCGCCCCGTCCATCCCGCCGCGCCGCCCGCACTCGCCTAGGTACCTATTGACGACGATCGAGATGGCACCAAATACAAATTTAAAAATCTATTAGGATAACGCGGGTCTCCATACCTCAAAAGCAAAATTAGAACCCTTATAGGATCACGTGTGGCTGTCTGTCGGTCCGTCTGTTACAACCGATTTGCTCCGAAACTACAGGACCGTTTGAATTGCAATTTGGCACAAATACGAGTACTTTCAAGAATTTTCATGAGCACATTATTCAATTTCAAAATCGATGCGATTTTCGTAATTAACGTCCCAAAAAAAACATAAAAACGACACCTATATTGATATTTAGACATTTCAACCCCATTGCATCCCAACAGGGGAGATGGTTTTTTCACGTCCGTCACGTTGGATTTTAAAATCGTTCTTGTTTTCCTAATTAGCGACCCGATAAACCATAGAAACAATACCCATGTTGATTTTCAGACTTTGTTACCATATTTCCCCCTGTTAGGGGGGAATTTGCATAAAAACCTGTAACACGTGTTTATTCATTTATCGTTAGGAATACTCCTGTGAAGTTTCGAATATAATAGTCTAACTAATCTTGTTTCCCCATACAAACTTTGAACCCCCATTTAACCCCCTTGGGGGGTGAATTTTGAAAAATCATTTCTCAGTGCACCCCTAGAGCTTATAAAAAACCTACGTGCCAAATTTGGAATCTCTAGAACCAGCGGTTTGGGTTGTGTGTTGATATGTCAGTCAGGCAGTCAGTCAGTCAGTCAGTCAGTTTCTTCTTTTATATATTTAGATGTTGATTGGTTTATTCTAATAATTAAACTATAACATATTTTCTTTTACTTTATACAGTTAAGCATTATTTTAATCATTATTTCCAGATAGTAATGTTCCCAGTAACTTTGGAAAAATACCTGGTAATATTGGGAATGTTACCGGTAACATTGGGAATTTACTCTCTCAGAGATTCCTTGACTGTTTTATGACTGTAAATAATAGCATTATTATTTACTTAAGTATTTAACACGAAAAAAGCATATACAATTCTAATAATTTTTTCAAAGTTACTCAATGTTACCGATCTGGGTAATGTTACTGGTAGCATTACCGGGAATATTCCCACTTTAGAGTAAGTTACTGGTAACGACCCATCACTAGTAACGTCATTCGAAATTCGAAAATTTATCGAGTAAAGCTACCGTATGCGTGGCAGAGGGGGTAGCGGGACTATGCTATGTCTTTAGAATACATGGTCTGTGTTTTCGAGCTCCCGACGGACGGTCCATATCCCGGTCGTAGTGAAACTAACCGTGAATCATTCAAAACTGTTATCATATATATTTAACCAGACTGCATGTATACTAACGTGAACACATTTCTGTGCTCTTCCATAGTCCACATGAAGTCCATCACAAGGTACATGGGGCGGCGGTAGTTGAACTTCTGCTCGAACGCGACGCTCTGACCCGTCATCTCGATGCCGACGAACACGTCCAGTAGACAGGGCACCAACTGACATTTGATAAAATAAAAACCGGCCAAGTGCGAGTCGAACTCGCGCACGAAGGGTTCCGTACTTGTTGTTATAGCGGCAACAGAAATACATCATCTGTGAAAACTTCAATTGTCTAGCTATAACGGTTTATGAGATACAACAAAGTTAGAATAGATGGATACAGTCTAAGGAAAATCCTCGTGCCTCGAAAATTAAGAAAATTTGATACTCGAACAGATGGCGCCTGACCTTTGGCCTACGTGGCGTTGACGGTTTCGTTTGTTATTTAACAATTTTAAATCATATCAGTGAAAATCGTATAAAAATAATTAATGCAAATAAAAAAAAAAACATTTATCCATATACAGGGTGGAAAGGCACGACGATCCTTTCCGCAAAAGGGGGATTGTTTGGATTTAGTACTGTATTTCCTCTAAAGAAACTAAGCTCATATTCGTAACCGTTTTGAAGTTATAGGTAGTTAACTTTTAATGCAAAATACTGCAAGTGACAACCCTCATTAGGTTTAGTAACATATATGGTTATATCCTCTTTGCTTAGAACTACTAATATCTGTGACCCAAAGACATTTCAGTGCAGGTGACAGATTTGACGTGTGGTCTACAGCCGCAGTTGCAATAATACACTAAATACGCAAAAATGGCCATGCTACGTGCAGTCGGCCTTGTCATTAATTTTACTATGGAAATTGACAATAACACCGACGTGTCGGAGCAGTAGTGCAGCTGCGGTCGGGGCAACGTTAAAATCACTATACGTGCAGTCGATATAGTCATCCATTTTACTATGGAAATTGACAATAACACCGACGCGTTCAGGCCGCTGCAGTAGGGTCGGAGCAGTAATGCAGCTGCAGTTGGAAATAGACTGTCACCTTTACCCGTGATAAAACCGTGACGCATATAAATTGCAAATTACGCGAAAAAACCTATTTTCAAAATGCCCTTGGGAGCCCGCGATTACCTAAATTTGCTTATGTTATACGGGGAGTGTAATTATAATGCCGCCGAGACGTTACGACGCTACAGACAAAGATATCCTCCACCACACCCAACTAGCCGTATGTCAATTTTACGGGCCCTTGATCGCGTGGCAAATAATCAGCCCATAGGACCACGAACGGGCCAAAACGACCAACGGGGAGGAGGTGTAGTACACATTGCACCAAGGCTTGAAGAGCGAGTGCTGCGGTATTTCGAGCAAAATCCAAGGGCTAGTTCGAGGCAGGCAGCTCGACATTTCCTACCCACCTCTTTATCACAATGTAAATATTTTTGTAAACATAAGTGTCACATTACACTTACATGTAGGTAGATAGTACGTAGTAATAGTAGGGTTGTCACTTAGAAGAAGATTAATTAATTTTAATTTTTTTACTAATTGTTCGTAACAAAAATCTAAACATTACGAATCGATTCTCCATCACTTAAACTAACCCCCCTTTGCGAAAAGGATCGTCGTGTCTTTCCACCCTGTATAAATACATTTTATGGTATATTTATACATCTTCATTTTTAGCATGGAGACTGTATAAAGGAGCCAAATCTCTATGTATGAAAAGTGTCCATCAAAAAACAGTAATTAGGCGGCGCCACCATACACCGAAATACTACCAAAAACAACCTACGTAATTTGGTCGGGTTATTTGTTGCCTTATATGGTTCATGTTATACTCATGTCCCAGAGCCTAACTAGCGCCACCGGAGAGATTAGGAACTATTATTTAAAGCTTAACGCGGTCACTTTTACAACAATTCTGCCATAAGAGATTGCGATCCTTTCTATACCATACATAATTTTTAGTTTTAATCGTGTGTCGATAGATGGTAGTGAACTTACTGTGGCTACAAAATTCACTATGACAGTACCGCTCTATATTATATCCTCTTTGGATACAGCCTGGTGACAGACAGACAGATGTACAGTGGAGTCTTAGTAATAGGGACCCGTTTTTACCCTTTGGGTACGGAACCCTAAAAAAAATACTTTGAACGCCACGCCTATCCTGTGCGGAGCGGGAGCGTGATCGATGATCGTGAACCTTGTGGGAACGCATGAAGGTTGACATTGGGCTGTAGCCGCGCGCGTCGGTTGACGGCTTTGGCGGTCAAAGGGTTTGATCGCTCTTATCTGATCTTGGACTCTCAGAGTTTGAATACCATCAATTTTATTGCGCTGTGACCTACCATAATTCTAAGTACGATTGGATTTAGGAACTGAGGGCCTACCGCGGACCACGTTCGACGTGTTGCCTCTCTGTCGCACTTGTAAATTCGTACGTAAGTGTGACAGGGAACCTCCAACAAACTGTTTCACAGTTTGGCGAAACATTAGATTAAGGTACTTATAATGTTGTAATTCTTGTTAAATTTTCAATAAAAAAAAATACGTCTAACGTGGTTTGCGGTAGGCCCTCTGCTTCGGTACTTCAGTTGTTAGAGAGGCTGCCGGCTGGCCGGAGTTGGCTGGTTTCCAAAGCCGCGAGTTTAAGCCTTTATAAGGCAGGGGAATATATTTCCCACATGATTTTGAACTATGTTTCAAAGTGATGCGGTTCTATTTTGCATAATTTTTGACACCCTTATGCCTTATAAAGGGTTAAGGATCAATCAATCAATAAGGGTATTGGAAGGTAAATTTTCAGATTATTCCATCATTTCAAAGACTCAAAGTTACCATGAACTAACCTGTAATCTATGTGGATGTTCCTTAAACAACTGCTCACGGTAGAAGGATGCGAGACTGTTTAATGGCTGCTGATCGTCAGGGTGATTTGGCAACATCGCCTCCAGGCATTCTGCTAGACGGGCCCTGAAACACAATAAATAGATAGAAGTCAAATAAAAACAACTAATAGCTTTTACGCTGAACCAACACGAACTCCGAACCCTTTATCCTGATACGCCGTTTACCTAGTTTTTTTTTTCATACCACGTCGGTGGCAATCAAGCATACGGCCATAGTTTATACCGCTTTGGCATATTGCAAAACTCATGCTACGCCATACCCAATATTTCCAGCTTTTGATCACGATGATCAACGGCTACAAGTTTCCCACTGTAATGGATAAATATTTTGATGGCAAAATACATCCATTAAGGCTAACGGACAATTAAACTGTCCGAGGCAGAGCTATTGGAACCTCTGGCCAGCCTGTCGAGAGAGTTGTCAACTACCGCTACTGTGCAGCTAAGCCTTTATCTTTTTCTAAACCCCAATTTCTACTAATTACATAGTGTTTACCTCTCGTCGAGTACCTTCCCCATAGTGCAATCGACCAAGTATCACCAAAAAGTTAGAATCCTGTAAAATAGCTGTTAAGAATCGATATATTGACTTTAATTGCCCCGGCAAATAAAATAGTATAGATAAATTAGTGCTACAAATAAATTGTTTCTTGTCCACTATCGCGTTGGTTTGTTTTATCTCTTTAGTAAACCTCGAGTAAAAAAAAAGTATGACCACTTAGCACATGCTACTGCTTCTGGAGCATTCCACTGTTACGTAATCGACATTTTCACTACTTGTTTTAATTTCCAAGCGTGGTACTTTTTTAAGTTTGTCTCTTTATCGTGTATTATTATCTTAAAGTAGCTTGTGTTCTTAAAATAACTTTATAACCTACTTTTACTATAATACGCAAGTTGACAAAAAAATTAGGCATTAAAGCAAATGTTGAGCTACAATTAGGCATTGCTTAAATAATGGACTTTGTTGAAAAAGACTAGATGAAAAACATACCGTTTTCATGGAACACTCCTTCTGCTGTTGACATGTACTACACCGTCTACACCATGATCCGACTACGAAAACGTGGTTACGGGCCAAATGTAATCACTCTCTGTTCCTGCTGTCGCGCTGCCGTTTCTTTGGATCTCTTCTTCTTCATTGCTCCATCCCACTTTAGGTGGGGTCGGCTCTCCTAATTATTTCTAGCGCCGCCGCCGCCGCTACCGCTGTCGTTTCTTTGGATGACGCCCGAATAATCGCGTCTGATGCTTCGAGCACCGGCAAGAGCATACGCAGCAAGCACCAGATGTCCTTTCTTCTTTGTCTTGCTACTTACCTCAGATGAGGGTTGTAGGTGCAGCCGGAGTCGCCCATGAACGTGAGCACGAGCGTGAGCGCGGGTTGCAGTAACCCCGCTATGTCCGCTTCTTCCGTGATGGCGCCGACTGTACGCCGCGCCATTGTTATTAGCACCACTATGTTCTCAAGCACGAATTCTGGGATGCATCTGTAGAGATTTCAAAATTAGTATAGGGTTTATAGTTTATTTGTAGCGGGAGCGTGCAGGAAGGTAAACTGTAGAAGCCCCCTATTTAAGTGTTAGTTTCCGAATTAGGCGGCAAGATGGCAAAGCCTACATCGTGTAAGGGAGCGTGGGAGAATTTTATGCGGCAGCATCCGTTTATTCATGTGATGCGTCAGTGTCAAGTTCTCGATGAAGTGGCATACCGCGCACGGTACGGGCGGACGGAAGGGCGTCAAAAATGACTTGTACAGTAAGTGCCCCAACTTAGATACCGACGTCGCCATATTAGCTGTATAGAAAAGTGGATGGTTATGTAAGGGCACCGGCTGTACAAGCTACGTGTGTTGTGGTCTGATTGGTACCTACCGTAAAGTATCAGGTGGTGGTGTCCGGATAGGCATCTCCACAGGTACAATATTTGTAGGCGCGTAGTTTGCCTGCGGCGTAGCCGGATTGGGTCGGATAGCTACTTGCACCAGCCAAGTGCAAGTGGTGGCTTGCAGTCGGTTTAGATTGGTCAGCATTTCACTCTCCAGTAGCGCGCAGCGGAGGCTCACGAATCTAAATAAAATAAGTTTAAATTAAAATAAAGTACCTATTTTATTTTACAATCTTATCGGTAGGTTAATTAGATTGCCCTTATACTTTATACGACATCTCCTTTTTTTATTCCCTAATGATAAGTGGTTATTATAGACTGGTAGGGATGTTACATGTTCGTTGCCGACCTTTTAAGGATCTGTACATATCTTTTCTGAGGCTCCTCAAATCAAAATAGTAGTCTCCTGTATTTGTTTCATACATGCATATTTTTATTTTGCCTTGAACATCAAAATAAAACTTCACTTCCTTTCGTTCTGCCTTTTATAAATGTTTTTCAACTAAGAAGAAGGCTTGCGTTAAAAGACAGATCCTTAAAAAGGTCAGCAACGAACATGTAACATCCCTACCAGTCTATAATAACCACTTATCATTAGGGAATAAAAAAAGGAGATGTCGTATAAAGTATAAAGGCAATCTAAATTAGTGTCGTTTTTCCAACCGTTCGTGTTTAATCATATCTACACTCATATGGAATTCCTTAGTCTCCACGCTTATACATAACACTAGTATATAGTTTACTTGGTCATGAGATGGTGAGTCCTCTGCCGCATGGGCTCGAGCAGGTGGTGCGCGCCGCCCACGTCGGCCATGGCTCGCTGCGCGCGCCCTAACTCTTGTCCGCAGCGGTAGAGCTGCTCTGTACACTAGTATATAGTTTACTTGGTCATGAGATGGTGAGTCCTCTGCCGCATGGGCTCGAGCAGGTGGTGCGCGCCGCCCACGTCGGCCATGGCTCGCTGCGCGCGCCCTAACTCTTGTCCGCAGCGGTAGAGCTGCTCTGTACACTAGTATATAGTTTACTTGGTCATGAGATGGTGAGTCCTCTGCCGCATGGGCTCGAGCAGGTGGTGCGCGCCGCCCACGTCGGCCATGGCTCGCTGCGCGCGCCCTAACTCTTGTCCGCAGCGGTAGAGCTGCTCTGTACACTAGTATATAGTTTACTTGGTCATGAGATGGTGAGTCCTCTGCCGCATGGGCTCGAGCAGGTGGTGCGCGCCGCCCACGTCGGCCATGGCTCGCTGCGCGCGCCCTAACTCTTGTCCGCAGCGGTAGAGCTGCTCTGTACACTAGTATATAGTTTACTTGGTCATGAGATGGTGAGTCCTCTGCCGCATGGGCTCGAGCAGGTGGTGCGCGCCGCCCACGTCGGCCATGGCTCGCTGCGCGCGCCCTAACTCTTGTCCGCAGCGGTAGAGCTGCTCTGTACACTAGTATATAGTTTACTTGGTCATGAGATGGTGAGTCCTCTGCCGCATGGGCTCGAGCAGGTGGTGCGCGCCGCCCACGTCGGCCATGGCTCGCTGCGCGCGCCCTAACTCTTGTCCGCAGCGGTAGAGCTGCTCTGTACACTAGTATATAGTTTACTTGGTCATGAGATGGTGAGTCCTCTGCCGCATGGGCTCGAGCAGGTGGTGCGCGCCGCCCACGTCGGCCATGGCTCGCTGCGCGCGCCCTAACTCTTGTCCGCAGCGGTAGAGCTGCTCTGTACACTAGTATATAGTTAATTGGTCATGAGATGGTGAGTCCTCTGCCGCATGGGCTCGAGCAGGTGGTGCGCGCCGCCCACGTCGGCCATGGCTCGCTGCGCGCGCCCTAACTCTTGTCCGCAGCGGTAGAGCTGCTCTGTACACTAGTATATAGTTTACTTGGTCATGAGATGGTGAGTCCTCTGCCGCATGGGCTCGAGCAGGTGGTGCGCGCCGCCCACGTCGGCCATGGCTCGCTGCGCGCGCCCTAACTCTTGTCCGCAGCGGTAGAGCTGCTCTGTACACTAGTATATAGTTTACTTGGTCATGAGATGGTGAGTCCTCTGCCGCATGGGCTCGAGCAGGTGGTGCGCGCCGCCCACGTCGACCATGGCTCGCTGCGCGCGCCCTAACTCTTGTCCGCAGCGGTAGAGCTGCTCTGTACACTAGTATATAGTTTACTTGGTCATGAGATGGTGAGTCCTCTGCCGCATGGGCTCGAGCAGGTGGTGCGCGCCGCCCACGTCGGCCATGGCTCGCTGCGCGCGCCCTAACTCTTGTCCGCAGCGGTAGAGCTGCTCTGTACACTAGTATATAGTTTACTTGGTCATGAGATGGTGAGTCCTCTGCCGCATGGGCTCGAGCAGGTGGTGCGCGCCGCCCACGTCGACCATGGCTCGCTGCGCGCGCCCTAACTCTTGTCCGCAGCGGTAGAGCTGCTCTGTACACTAGTATATAGTTTACTTGGTCATGAGATGGTGAGTCCTCTGCCGCATGGGCTCGAGCAGGTGGTGCGCGCCGCCCACGTCGGCCATGGCTCGCTGCGCGCGCCCTAACTCTTGTCCGCAGCGGTAGAGCTGCTCTGTACACTAGTATATAGTTTACTTGGTCATGAGATGGTGAGTCCTCTGCCGCATGGGCTCGAGCAGGTGGTGCGCGCCGCCCACGTCGGCCATGGCTCGCTGCGCGCGCCCTAACTCTTGTCCGCAGCGGTAGAGCTGCTCTGTACACTAGTATATAGTTTACTTGGTCATGAGATGGTGAGTCCTCTGCCGCATGGGCTCGAGCAGGTGGTGCGCGCCGCCCACGTCGCCATGGCTCGCTGCGCGCGCCCTAACTCTTGTCCGCAGCGGTAGAGCTGCTCTGTACACTAGTATATAGTTTACTTGGTCATGAGATGGTGAGTCCTCTGCCGCATGGGCTCGAGCAGGTGGTGCGCGCCGCCCACGTCGGCCATGGCTCGCTGCGCGCGCCCTAACTCTTGTCCGCAGCGGTAGAGCTGCTCTGTACACTAGTATATAGTTTACTTGGTCATGAGATGGTGAGTCCTCTGCCGCATGGGCTCGAGCAGGTGGTGCGCGCCGCCCACGTCGGCCATGGCTCGCTGCGCGCGCCCTAACTCTTGTCCGCAGCGGTAGAGCTGCTCTGTACACTAGTATATAGTTTACTTGGTCATGAGATGGTGAGTCCTCTGCCGCATGGGCTCGAGCAGGTGGTGCGCGCCGCCCACGTCGGCCATGGCTCGCTGCGCGCGCCCTAACTCTTGTCCGCAGCGGTAGAGCTGCTCTGTACACTAGTATATAGTTTACTTGGTCATGAGATGGTGAGTCCTCTGCCGCATGGGCTCGAGCAGGTGGTGCGCGCCGCCCACGTCGGCCATGGCTCGCTGCGCGCGCCCTAACTCTTGTCCGCAGCGGTAGAGCTGCTCTGTACACTAGTATATAGTTTACTTGGTCATGAGATGGTGAGTCCTCTGCCGCATGGGCTCGAGCAGGTGGTGCGCGCCGCCCACGTCGACCATGGCTCGCTGCGCGCGCCCTAACTCTTGTCCGCAGCGGTAGAGCTGCTCTGTACACTAGTATATAGTTTACTTGGTCATGAGATGGTGAGTCCTCTGCCGCATGGGCTCGAGCAGGTGGTGCGCGCCGCCCACGTCGGCCATGGCTCGCTGCGCGCGCCCTAACTCTTGTCCGCAGCGGTAGAGCTGCTCTGTACACTAGTATATAGTTTACTTGGTCATGAGATGGTGAGTCCTCTGCCGCATGGGCTCGAGCAGGTGGTGCGCGCCGCCCACGTCGGCCATGGCTCGCTGCGCGCGCCCTAACTCTTGTCCGCAGCGGTAGAGCTGCTCTGTACACTAGTATATAGTTTACTTGGTCATGAGATGGTGAGTCCTCTGCCGCATGGGCTCGAGCAGGTGGTGCGCGCCGCCCACGTCGGCCATGGCTCGCTGCGCGCGCCCTAACTCTTGTCCGCAGCGGTAGAGCTGCTCTGTACACTAGTATATAGTTTACTTGGTCATGAGATGGTGAGTCCTCTGCCGCATGGGCTCGAGCAGGTGGTGCGCGCCGCCCACGTCGGCCATGGCTCGCTGCGCGCGCCCTAACTCTTGTCCGCAGCGGTAGAGCTGCTCTGTACACTAGTATATAGTTTACTTGGTCATGAGATGGTGAGTCCTCTGCCGCATGGGCTCGAGCAGGTGGTGCGCGCCGCCCACGTCGGCCATGGCTCGCTGCGCGCGCCCTAACTCTTGTCCGCAGCGGTAGAGCTGCTCTGTACACTAGTATATAGTTTACTTGGTCATGAGATGGTGAGTCCTCTGCCGCATGGGCTCGAGCAGGTGGTGCGCGCCGCCCACGTCGGCCATGGCTCGCTGCGCGCGCCCTAAATCTTGTCCGCAGCGGTAGAGCTTCTCTGCACACACTCGGACCCCTGAAAACAAATCGTCAATATTATACCTCTAGCCTCTGCTCATGGTTTCATCCGCTTACTATTTGTTACACACTTTCAATATAATTTTCAACTCCCTTTTTATCTTATCTTAAAATTTCAAGCTTGTACCTTCAACAGGTTATGCTTTGTATAGTCTGCCTGTGAGTATCTATATAGCGGAACTGTTTTACATATATTATTTAGATAAGGTTTGGTCCTCGACTGTCGTAAAAGACAGACAACCTCTATATGCAGGTTTCAGAAAAGAAGCCATTTACATCAAATATGAGGAAACCAACCTGATCCTAGTGTGAAAATTAAAAGAGTTTATGTAAGCGAATATTATGTCAATTCTATCTTTTTTATGGTCTAACTGAGCTATGGGATACTTTATGAAAATAAATCATCCTTAACTTACCTAAATCAATACATTTTTGCGTCATGAAAAAGCACTCGGTAACAAAATTGTAGGTTTCAGCTGTGGGCCTCTTCAATGACTGATTGTTTTCATCTTCCCTAGATGGCAGCAGACTCGTCTCGCTGTGTAGGCAATCTAGATGTACTGATTTGGCTTCACATTCTTCTGGCTGTGGAATAGAACATGAGAAAATGTTAACAAAATATGGTCAGCAGCAAAAATGAATGAGAAGTGTTCAAAATGATCTAAACTAAATTTTGTTGTTGTGTAGGAGGTTAAGAATAGGTTTATATTATTTTACTGTACATTGTGTTGTACAGTCGAGTTCTCAAACATCTTTACAAGCCAACATTCCAAACATATATTTACACACCTCTAAGGGTGGTAATTTATTTGTCCACTAAGACACTGACAATATGGTTGTGTAAGTTAATATATTTTTGGAACATTGGCTTATAAAGATGTTTGTGAACTCGACCATACTGTACTGGAATTGACAACTTTACAGCTCTAGGAAAACTCTCCAAAACTTTCCATGGAAATTTCCATACAAAGTGATATGTTTTAATTGCTCTTGAGTGCATGTTAAAATATTCTTACAGCTTTCAGCAGTTGACAATGAAGATCTAAAAGCATAAATAACGATGTTCTGAATACTACTATGGACTGAAAAAAAAAAACTTATTAAATCAAATAATTTCATAGAAAATAATTTAATTTATTAAATCACATTTACAATCGGGTCTATCGCGAATTTATTTTGTTACCTTTATTTACCGACGTTTCGACACAGGTTTTAAATTCAATTTTTCAGGTAGTAGGGCTCCATCGATACTGTCAAAGATTTCACCAACGTCAAAGTGGGATCCACGTGGGATCGAATTAATATTTCTTGATTAAAACATATCGGCCAACGGCCATAGCCAGTGTACGGTAAACAATAAAATTATGGGCCTCTAGGGCTCTAGCCAGACACGGTTAGAGGTAGAAATACCAAATGCTCTTAGAGCACGACATTGTTCGGTGGTTGTTGTAGTCGTCTTGTAAAACCGATAGCTGGAGCTGGACTACACATAAATGTTAATTATTGTCAATAGTCCGACACGCAACACACAACATCCAATAATAATTAACATTTATGTGTAGTGAGTGGTGTAAAAATGTGATGTCTACCCCAAACTTTAAATGCACTTTTCATGGGGTAGTCACACAAATCTCTGTTTTGACATTTTGCTGGGACGTCAGTTAGCCGCGACCACGACCAGTGAAACCTGTGTCGAAACGTCGGTAAAGGTAACAAAATAAATTCGCGATAGACCCGATTGTAAATGTGATTTAATATGTGTTCAAAACGCGAAAGTTTTAAATGTTATAATAATTTAATTTGTTCTTAGAGTACTACTATGGATGCAGAACTTCTACCAATAGGTACCATTTCCTATAAACTTGGCTTGCTGCCTTGTAAGTATGAAAGGTTGAAAAAGTTAGATAGCACTCAGGAATTTCTGAGTTGAGAAATGCCACAACTCACAGGTACGGCACCATATGTGGGGTCAATTTTGAGTGATTTGGGGTCATCAGCAGTGGTGCAAAATGGCTGGCATAGCTGGAGAAGTACTGCTCCGAGGTTCAACATGAAGCCATCCGAGACACAGCTCAGTGTTGCTGCACTTACTTCACCAGCCTGAAAAACCAATAGAAAAAGTATTCATAAAAACTATTTGAAAATTGCCGATTTTTTACAGCCATAATCAGAAAATACATTTTACATACTTTTTTACCATGTGGGTTTTTAACTTTTCAGAAATTATCTATAAAAACGGCAAAAAAAATCACGTTTGTTGTATGGGTACCCTTAAATATTTATTTTATTCTGTTTGTAGTATTTGTTGTTATAGCGGCAACAGAAATACATTATCTTTGAAAATTTCAACTATCTAGCTATCACGGTTCATGATACAGCCTGGTGACAGACGGACAGACAGACAGACAGCGAAGTCTTAGTAATAGGGTCCCGTTTTTACCGTTTGGGTACGGAACCCTTAAAAAGATGAAATTTCAAAGTCGCCCCTGCATTTAATAGCCCGTTTTAGGGTATTTGTTGATATAATTGAAAGCACAGAACATGTTTGATCTTGTGTTTACAGTGCATTTTCGTAAATTTGATTTCATACGGTGATTGATCTAGTTTGATGCTTTTCAGGAGCAAATCATCAAATTTCATATTTATTTCTATTTTTACGTACCTAATTAAATTAATACATTAAAAATTTACCTGAACATTCCACAGCTTGCCTTTAGCAACATTCGTCTTTAAACAGTTTCCAATCCATGACAACAAACGGTTTCTCATCTGCGGACCCCCTTTGAGCAGCGTGAGGAATATCTTGTGCAGATTGTTAGTGAGATGTGAAGACGCATTCCAAATAGATGTCTCCATCAATGATATTGCAGACTGTAAAATAAACACATTATTTGCTTTTTCATTAAAATGAGTCACTTACAAGAGGTATAAATACTAACAATTTGTTTTCAATGACATTACAAGTGTTGTTTTTGTTACCTATAAGTAATTCTACACTAATTAATAAACAATTTATGTCTTTAATTAGATTTTTAGCGTTAGAATCTGTTGTCAATTACAATTTTCTGCGCACACAGCCAAACTATATATAAAATTACCTCAAGAATTTTAGTATTTGATATATTATATTATAGTAGAGTTTCCATAGCAAGTACACCATCTCTATTATCGGCCTATTCTAACATATAAAAATTGATTGGATTAGCCTTGTAAGATTTATTTACTGACAGTAATTCAGTTTGAAATAGACGGGTAGTCTATCTTATGCCTCCTCTACACTATCGGCGATGATCAATGATAGTATCATCATCTATCATCGGCAAGATCATCGTGTGAGCATCCACACTATCGCCTGTAGTAGCAACCACCCGGCGATTCCCTTTGATGTGTGCCCAAAAACTGACAACTCAGGTCACAGGCGATGATAGACGATGACTGGCGGGGACTGCAGAGTATGCCCTGTACACTATCGTGCCCGCCAGTCATTGTCTATCATAACCAATAGTGTAGAGGCGCCATTACATGAGTATACTGTCACAGCACTCCTGTGCTAAGCCCACTGAGGTAGATAAAACTGAATAAAAACCTGTAAATCAACAGGTTCAAGTTAATACCTGATCCATTGGGTTATCAAAGAACTGATGGAATGAGGAAGATGTTCTTGGTAGAACTGATAGGCTCAGAAGTGCGCCTATAACGGAGTCTTGGTAAAACCTTCCATTAGTTTTATTTTTTGGTTCACATGTTTCCATTAAAATTTGTGCTAGGTTTGGATGACCTGCAATAATCAAAAAGAATTATTAGACTATTACAAGTATATTAGTATGCATTTGCTGGAGAGACGAAGTGCAGAAAGACCTCAGTGAACTTGGTGCCGTCGGCTGGACAGAAACGGCTTTGGACAGAGTAGCATGACAGTCTTTGGTGTCGGAAGCCAAGATCCACTTCGGGTTGTTGCGCCACAGCAGTAAGTAGGTATGTATATTAGTATGCATTGATAGGGCATGACAAATTAAAAACAAAAACTTACTGGCAAAAATATGTACAGATGGCAGGATGTAGATAGGAAGGTTTATTATATTGGACTTGTTTACTTCAGCATGTAGCATTTGTAGAACTGGCACCATTGTGTCTCGCAACTGTTCCTGAACCCCATCTTCACCTACGGACATTACAGATTCATTTTGTTATATTGGATATATTCACTTATGTCAATACTGTACTAATAATATAATATAATGGTGCCTTCTAAATTTCAAAAATACTAAACAATACTGAACTTATATTCTACAAATCTTACCGTCTAAAACAAATGCCTTTACAATGTCAATAAAGAATGCATGACTTTGAGGATCAACATGTTTCAATAATTCTACAAGTTGCGTAGTGAAGTCTTGTCCCTCAAACAGGGCTGGTTGCTTAAGAGCTGTTACAGCATTTCTGAAAATTAGCTCGCACATCTTTTGCACCCCATTTTTGACAACATTAGAACTATGGTTCTCATAACATTGAAGAGTCTGAATAGAGCTAAACAAATACGAAAACACCTGCTTCTGGATCACATGTTCTTGAAATACTTTATTATTTTTGGGTATAACACACAGTTCAATGTCAGGCAAAAGCAGTCTTTCAAACAGTGCCTGTTCCAATGCCTCCAAATCTATTTGAATGCGAGGTCTCATCGCTTCAGCTAGTTCTTCTAAGAATATCAACTGTCTGTTGTTTTGAGGTCCCTTTAGTGCATTTGCGTTTATCGTGAAGTGAAAAACATTTTCAACAATGTTGTTAATTATTTCAGCATCCTCATCCTCTTGTGATTTCTTAGGGTTCTCTTGTAAAGATGCGTCAGGGTTCACATAATTTGTATTATTACTTGTTGCCTTCGCCTCTGAGACTCCTAGCAAACCAGCAAATGGGTTATTTGGCTCGGACATTATTAAAATCTTGCAGACAAAAAAGTGTAATCAAATAAATTGTGAATCAAAATTTACACTAATCTTATTTCATTTCAGTTAGACTAATATTATGACCGTCGAGCACAAATGCTAGCATGTATACTTTTCTTAATATACTGATAAAATGATTAATCAAATTTTGCATTTGAAACTATGACAAAAATTCACTATCACACAAGACACAAGTCACAAATTGATAAATATGACATTTCATCGTTCTGTTTTGAAATTGTCAGAATATTAAAAGAGCAGAAGCTTTTTAAATATTATAGCAATTTTATTTTATATACAAATATTTGTAAATAATGTCAGGTAAGTTAAATAAATAAATATTAAAATATTTCTAAAAATAATAATAATCATATCATTGATATCATATTATATTCCTGAAACAAGATAATAATAACACTACGTTTTACTTTACTGGCAATATTTGACAAAAAGTAGTAAAATTTGATACCTTTAAAATAAGTATTGTTTGAATGTCCGACTTTATTTGATAAAAATAGATTATTATATCATTTTTGTTTTAAGTAACTTAATGTATGAGCTAAAAACGTAAGGTTAATTAAAATATGCACTTAGTAGGCTACTACGTCATGTTATGAGTTCATCAGATGACCATAGTTGACCGACATTAGCGCTATAACAGGAAATGTGCACAAATGTGGAACTAAATATTTGCCACAACGCTTCCAATTTACGCTGCAGTCGTCGTCCGAAATCATTATTGCGTACCCGATTGTTACGTCTTTATGCAGCAATGCTATGAAATAATTCCATTTTACATGGCGTATAGTAGTTGCACATAGTGAATCGTTCATTAATGTAAGATTGGTAACACTTACTAATATTATTTACTTCTTAGGCCATAATGAATGCGTGTCCCCTCTAAAGATACATAGTGCTTTTGCAGCTAAGATTTTGCCAAATACACGTGCAACATTCATTTTACACACCAATTAGTACTTATAAATGTAACAACAGTGATAAATCTTAAAAATACAACTCCCGTCAAATGCGCATTTTCATCAATTGTATATTGCCACCAGCCATCTGCCAAAATGGCGGACAAAGGTCGCAATAACTAATGGCATAAAATTACAGCGATACCTTTTCATGGTAGGTTTGTACAGTATAATGTAAGACTCCATTTTTAATTTTAAGTGCATGAAATTTATATTTGTTATAGAAATGAACATCTCAAGTGCTTAAATGCATTTGTTCTGATTCATCATCAAAGCTTGAGTGGTGTCGGTTTTTGTTTGCCTATAATTTTTTTTTAAAGATTTACTGTACTTTCTCTATTGTACTAAAACGGCCACGATATAATGCAGCTTATATTATTAATCCCTAGTTTCAAAATATTAGTTTTTCCAATAAAAATGGTTATTTTTATATTAAGTGGTAGGTATTATACGGCCATATTATGATGGGAGCCCAAGTCCCTACATATTAGAGTCACAGTAGGTAGAATGCTATACGCCAGTAGAATGTCTTGTGGCTAAGTGTGAGTGAGCGTTATACGCTGTGTGACCTCGAATAAGGATCAACACACAGATACGCTGTTCTAGAAGGCTGGCGTCATTCATTCCGTCGTGAGAGCGCGGCGCATAGCAAGACATTGTGAAATGTGAACGGCCGCCCACTGCTTTCCGCACCCAGCTCTATCTACTAATTTACTTGAAAGTAGTGGCTATGAACAGTTACAGTACTGACTTCTGCCATTCAATGTTATTTCTTACTACGCAACTTCTAATTTGTGAATTTTGGAGATAAATTTCCAATGCTTATTGTCTCGGCGAATATTAGGTATAGTATTTAAGACGACGGGAAGTTATTTCAGTACATAGATATACCAAAGGGTTCAAAATATTGTTTTCGAATGTATTTCCGTATTAATGTTTAATTAACTTAAACAAAGAAAAATAAGAGGTATACCTAAATGAAAATACCATTGCTTTAGTGAATTCTTGTGCAACGCCAGTAAACTATTATTAAGTACTTGTCTATAATTATTTTAATGTACATGGCATTTATATAATTTTATCTTGGTTTCAGTGACGTATTTCTCATAAAAAAATCAATATTCCCACGCGCTACTTTAATTTGGTCGGGTTATAAGAACAAATATGGCTGCTCAAGCTGCTTGCTGCCAAGTTTTGCAATCTTATTAAATGACGTGTTGTGTTCTATTTTCCTAAAAAAGTGTCCATCGGGGACTTGCTATTTAATTTTATTCTAATTTACATTATTGTTTTTCAAATTACAATGTATATAATAAAACAATATAGGTTATATATGATAGGTTGTTCGGTTGAAAATGAGGTATAAAATACCCAATGACTTATTGACATAAGGTTCAAATTATTTAAATTAGTGCTATGAATTATCACGGGCCACTTGCACCATTCACTAACCCGGGGTTAACCGGTTACACCTGGAGTTACCATGGTTACCAGTACAATTCGACACTGGGTTAACGGTTTAACCCCGGGTTAGTGGGATAGTGCAAGTGGCGCTTAATCGATAAAATGACAAAATGCTTACTAGTTTTGATAAGTTTGATTAAAACACATCAATAATCGTTTAATCAAATATAGATGCCTCAAATATTAACAAGCCATCTGCTGGGATTCGTCCAAAAAATTATACTTACATGTATTTTTCAATGTATTCTTTACGGCTTAATTCATATCATATGTTAAGTACAGTAAGGCCGATTAAGTTCTTGTAAATATGCTCGTAATTTATACCTACAAATTTAGTTATGGTAAAACCTCCCTTTTTGAAGTCCTAAAACATAAACTTAGACTCAAATCAATTGCTCGAAATATTTAATTGGATTCTGAATTCAGGCCTACTACAGTGGAACCTCGCAAACTCTGACCTCGATAAGATAAAGATAAGATAAATCCTCGTTAACACGATATAAAACGCGATTCCCTTCCCTTCAAAGCCAAACATCTCTACCACTCGAAATATTTAACCTCATTAAGACGAAGTAACAACGTATTATTTTATGCATAATGAGATACAATCTATTTGATCCTGTATATTAATTTGATAGTAAAACTTATCCATTTCTCGATTTCTTATTCAAATTTATTTTAATTTAAAAAAGCTACGTTTGTTTAAAGGCGAAATGGTGGAAAATTCGGAAAAAGCCAAAAGTTAATGATTTTTAAGATAAGATAATGATTTGTTTACTTAAACATGGTACATTAAGTTGACATAATTGCGGTATAAGCAGGCAGAATCACATGTTTAGCCAAGGGCAGCATGCAATTATTTATCTTAAAATTAAACTAAGTATTTATATTATGTACATTAACAATCAATTATTTACATTACATCCATTTTTCATTACAGCTATTAATTAAATTGAATATACACCCCAGGCCAAAAGTATGGAAACAACGTTGTTTTCTTTAATATCTCATGTTTCTATCTGTGTTGTATATTTGTAAACTAAGACTTGCATTAGGCAAACCCAAAAGATTAAAAATACACGCTTAATATCAAAACATCTTAAAATATTGTCAAAAAGCTAAAAAAATAAAGTAGGAAAAAGTTACATAATTATACCCTACCCTTTAATTACATGACAAAATGTTGAATTGGCAACTATCACAGCCAGAGTAATTTTATTTTTAAAATGTTCTATTATTATTTTTACCAAATTGTCAATGAGTAGTATAAAATCCATCGCTTAAAAGATCACACTTTTCTATTGAAATACAAGCTTGTTTCCATACTTTTGGCCTGGGGTGTACATTTTATTATAATTTTTACGTACATTACACTTTTTATTTTATTTAAATGCCTTTTTAAATAGTTATTCAATTATTTTTCAATGTCCAAGTTCAATAATCAATTATAATACCTACATCATTCGTCCAAAAATTCTTTAATTGTATAAAAACATTTATTTTGGTAATTTAGTTTTAGTATGTGAATTAAGCGGTTGTTTTCGGGGTTTGTAGTTACTTTATATTTAAATACTTTGTTATAGGTATATCTCAAATAGTGTATCTTTATTATGGTAGTAAGATTTTTCATATATTTTTTACCAGTAATTGTATATTTATATAAATATGATTTACCCTATGCAAGTTCTAACACTGTGTCTAACGCAGTGAAAATCGATGTTTGAATATTTTTTTACTATATTTTTCCCGGAATCAGTAAACAATTACGTAACACATATGTTAATATCGGAAAAAAAAACATGCATTTAAGGGTTAATTGAATTACCTCTGTATGTGAAACTTCGAATTTCTTAGCGTTTCCCTTGAGATTCCTGCTATCGAGGTTCCACTGTACAATAAATAGGTAATTCGCAATTAGTTTCCAAATTATTGGTTTTATAATTATAATAATACGATAAAGAGCATACCTATTTCTATTTAGCAAAACTTGGGCCTTAATTAGCTTACAACTTAATGGATTCCACTGTGTAACGAAACGAATTGTACCCATTTTAACGTATCAACATTTTAACGTATCAACATACACAATAGAATGTTACTTTTCTGGAAAAGGTGTTTAACTCCTGACAATTAGGAGAAAAATATTTAGTGACCTTTATTTTATCAAAAGGGCAAAGTTTGCATATGTTTTTTAGGTTGTTATGATAATAATTGATATAGTGATGGAAAGAAGTAAATTGATTGACAGTTTTAGTTATTTTTACTCGTCTACGGTATGAGGTCAATTTAGTTAGCATTTATAATAAATAATAATAATAAATAAATAATGCCCTGGTACTAGAACACTGAGTCGTAGTTATTTAAGGGTTTTTAGAATACGGGCCTTGGTATATTATCAGTGTGCGGGATCTCGAGAAGTTATAAAAAATCATAGAAATCCACCCGAAATTGCAATTCTCGTGTTTGATAATTGTTTATTCTCAATTTCAGAGACATCATTGCAATGGCTGACAGTGCAGTAAATATAGATGACTTGGAAGATGGGGAGATTGAGAGCGACGCCGAAGATATTCATGAGGCTACAAACGAAGAGAAAAAAGAAGACTTATCTACCCAATTAGATAATAACAAACAATCGGAAGACAAATTTGAACCACAGGACTCGTATTACCCAAAACAAGGTAAGAAAAAAAAGAAATCTCGCAAAGGTGAAAAATTTAAAGATAAAAACAAGAAAAATCGTAAATACCCTGTTACAAACGAAGAAGATTTTGCGGGCGATATTGAAAAAGCTATTAGAAAAGCTATGAATAAAAATGACGATGAAGAAGAAATGCCCTTTGAGGAGGGAGAGGATAGAAAAAAACGCAAGAAAAGAAAAAAACACGATGTCATAGACGGACCTAATAAAAAACGTAAAAAACAAGCATATTCCGATGAAATGGACGAAAGTGAGATGATGTGTGTCAGAGGAGCTTCTCCGGTTAATAGAGAATCTGATATGGGTGCGTATGGTGATGACGATAGAGATTCTTATGCTTCTGATAGTAGCCACGAAGAAAGAAATCTTCAACATCCCCAACAGAGAAGGAGGCCGCCTCAGAGAGATCGAAATAAGAATAATAAAAACGATAGAAGAAGAGGTGCACATCCCATGCAAGACCCTGACGGTGTCTGTGTATACTTTATGCAAGGTAAATGTCACAAGGGTGACGACTGTATATTTTCACATGACGCACTACCTCCTCGTAAAATGGAGCTCTGCAAATTTTATCTTATGGATTGTTGCGCCAAAAGAGACAAGTGTCTTTACATGCATGCTGATTTTCCCTGCAAATATTACCACACCGGTCTTCCATGTATTTATAAAGATGAATGTAAATTTGCACACGGAAAACCTTTAAACGAAAATTTGAAAAATATTCTTTTGAAACATATTGAATCTGCACCTAAAGAAATACTGGGTGATTTCCCTAGACTTAACAGAGAAGGTGCTCTTAAAATGATGCAGCAAACTCAGGCAAAACTTATACAACAGTTTACAGAAAATAATGACGGCCAAGAAAAAAATATTCCATCTCTATTCGAAATTAATATACCAAACATGCAAAATACGACAGACTCGTCCCAATACAACCAAAGTAAGATTTCGCCCAAGGTGCGCCAATCCAGGTGGCAAAACGATAAGTCAAACCAAAACTTTAATAATGTTTCACCTAACAGTAATGCAAATGCGGGAACAAATGTCCTCAGTATTAAAAATTTGACCGGAGTTTTAACACCCAGACAAATATCTGACCTGACTAAAATGGGTGTCGAAACTTTAGACCAATTAGGGCAATTAACTGTTATGCATTTAAACAGTATTGGAATTTCACTAAAGCAAATAACAGAAATACAGTTAAACACAATGAGTATTCAAAAACTAGGGCTCATAAATGCAAATACAGAACAACAATCCTCATCATTTTTGGGTGCTGTGTCAAGTAGTAAGGACCTGGACCTAAGAGTCCCGCCCGTCGCTCCACCTCATAATAATTTACCTGTATCAGACTTACCCGGGAAAGACGTTGACATGAGGTTTCAACCATCTGTTCCGATGCCGATAAATGAAGACAGTTTGACTAATAACATGGAAATAAAAACTGATTTCAAACCAAATAAAGATATGATTGATATAGACCAGTACACAAAAGATGCCTTGAAATTTAAGGACAAAGAAAACGTCGACGTTTCAAATGAAACTTATGATAACGACAAGTCTGTGATCGCGAACGAATCTAAGGATGTAGATCATAGGGTGCTTCCTTTTACTGATGACAGTTCAAGAAATACTAATTTTGAAGAAAGTTCCATTTCAAAAGAGTGCGATGTAGACATAAGGTTTCTTCAGCCGGGACCAATATTTAAGTACCCCGAAAAAAGACATCGCCGATCAACTACTGACGACGAGGATAATAATTTATTAATAGATGAAAAGTGGTACTCTAGCGACGAGGAAAAAGGTCCTAAAAAGAAGTCTCCGGCATCGTCACCTCAAACATCACTTTCACCACAGGCACCAGCACCACGTGTTATAGAACCGTCAGCTGTTTTAAGTAAAATCGGAGATCTTTCTAAAATCGATATAAG
Organism: Cydia strobilella; assembly: GCF_947568885.1. Lineage (NCBI taxonomy): Eukaryota > Metazoa > Arthropoda > Insecta > Lepidoptera > Tortricidae > Cydia > Cydia strobilella. Next base: position 10,980,967 of record NC_086052.1, read on the forward strand.
TGAAGACGTAACTAAATTACTGAACACTATGCGGAATAACTTACAAGAAAATAAAGTACAAGAAAATAAAGTTGAACCTAATATCGAAGCCATTAGTTCTCCAAAGTCTAGAGACCCTAGATCTCGGCGCTCTCCGGATAAACCAAATGATGTAGTAAAGCTCTCGAAAAAAATACCACGAGTGTCAATTTATGAATGCGTTGATGGTGAGCCAACTGATGGACGGCGTAGGTCAGATGTTGATTTGAGACAGACAGACTTTAATCTTCCTGCCTTCGGAGATACGGATTTACGACAGGGAACTAGCGGAGACATAGACTTTCGCTTAGGATTACCCTTTAAAGCAATACCCAATTATACTCCTGCGTCCGAAATAGATGGTTCAATCAATAGTCATCCGCATATAACCTATAAACTAGTGCCTATAGACATTCCCAGGCCAGATTACACAGATATTAGAAACAGTACTGCTAAGTCGCAAGCATTATTAGATCCTAGGTTAAGGAAAGTGTTTAGATTATCTTTGGACGAGTCTAACAGTGATAGTGAGAAATCTGTTAAAGCTGCACCGGTCGCAACGGGTCCAAGGGCTGATCCTCGAAGAAAACCTAAAGAAACTAGCGAAAGCGCTTCCCTAGAACAAAAACCTAATACTCTTGACATGCAAACGATATTACAAAATTCTAATTGGTATAAAGATATGAGTTCCACTCAAAAAATATTTGTCAATCAACATTTAGCTCCTGTTACACAGATGGTGAAACAATTCCAGCAAGACAAAACGAGTGGTAAAATATTTGATCTTAGTATAGTACAAAGCAATAGTATGTTATGTAGTATCTTCACTAATTTGGGTATCGCTTTAGGTGAAAATGGCGAGTTTTCGTATTTACCTAAACCTAAAGAAGCTCTACTCAAGACTCCATTAAATTATCAGAATTCAAATCCATTTGGTATGAACACTAATATACCGGGGAGTGCCACCGATCCTACTATGAATTTAATGAATCTTCCGCCGATGAACATGACCGGAGGTATGAATAATATGAATGTTGGTCACTTGCAAAATTTCAATCAGCCTTTTTCGGACCCGCGTGGGGGCCCTGGCCCTGCGCCTGGTCTTTTAGGTATAGCTCCAAATATTCCACATCATTTTAACAATAACTTTGGAAACATGGGGTTCAATGGACCAGGACCTGGTAATGATTACAACTACGACGGGGAACAAAATTACCAGAGGTTCCCAAATAGAGGAGGGCACAGAGGACGTGGTAATGATCGATGGAGTCGCGGCGGCTCGGGACGAGGGCATAGAGATCGTAAGAATTACAACGATAGGGGTAGTTGGAAACATTAAGTATAATAAAAAAGTCATTAACCTAAACGTTACTATGGCAATTAAATTATTTTTACTTCCGCAAAATCTAAATTGTGATTACCTGAATATAGACAGACTAATTGTACAGTTTATTTTTATATTTATTTTTATGATCGCAAGTTAGGTCATACGACCTTAAAGGTTTTTGTAGAAATTGTAAATATTTGAATACATGTATGTAAGGGCAGGTTCTAGAGAACAGTAATATGAAATATCATTAATGTAATTATGTCTTAATAATCATTTAATTATGGTTTCTTGTCGTAGCAAGTATTTATTGCTTAAGAGCCAAATTGTTTAAGACTGAGTGGTAGAATAGGATGTGAATTGTTTTGTTTCTGTTCCGAGTGAATAATTCCATGAAGTTAAGTCTATTCTTTATAATGAATGGTTCAACGTGCTTATTTGTTACGATTCTGTTAAAACCATCTTAGATTTTATATTTAATTTGTAATTCAGTGTTGTTTCTTGTCACCGTCACTAATTTTACTATTTCTGTCGTTTGGTTAAAAGAAGATTTTCAAAAGTATAACAAACAAAAAGCAATAAAAATGTGTTTAACATAAACCTATTAAACAATACAATTTTACTCTATATGTAGAATTTGCCGTATTTTGTAAATTAAGTGTAGTGATGGGAAAGAACAAGCCTACTCAAAATAAATTGTTTATATTTGAGAGAGTATTCCTTTTGTCACCTAAATACTTGAATATTGTTACAAATTGTAACTGGATTATGGCACTATTCATAACTAAGGTACTTACCTTTTTTCAGAATGCTGAAATATTGCGTTTTTCTTAAAACAAACTTGAATGTTGTATTCCGTTGTGTAACTCTTATCAGATTATTTGTGTAGTTACACAATGGTCTCAAAATTTTTTTTTTACAATTAAATAATTATAGGCATATAACACGCAGTAATTCTACATCGGAAAAAAATAGGTAGGTAATTCGTTTTGTTATAAATACGCCGGAAGATTTTTTTGCAGATATGCTAATTGAGCATTTAAATGACATGAATGGATGATTTTCAGTGGACTTATGCTACAATGGTGTGTTTGAAGTTCAAGCTCTACAGTATATTGTATGCAATGCCCTTAGCGTTGTCTTCGCACATCATCAGGTATGAATTATATATAGTTAGTATAACCAAAGAGGGATATAATATATATATCTTTTGGTATAACATATAAAATGTACAGACGTTACACAGTGAGATACTGCATAACTGAATTCGGGTAAGTAAAATTAGGCACTGAAAACAACAATTCTAATTAGATCTGTTTATTGATTGTAAAATTGAAACGACAAAGTTTGAAAAATCTATTTTTAAACGATTACCTCCAGTCTTGAGGTTTATTGCGACTTGAGATACCTTCGAGAAAGTGGGAGCTGCAAATAGAATGACGAATAATTAGCCATAACCTAAAATTGTCTACCTTTTTTTAGATTCATTGATTAATAACTTCCTCGTAGAGCTAAAAGTATGAAGGATATAATTACTCTATAGGAAACCACGCATTCTATAGGGAGTATTACTGTTATGTTGTGCCGCCAGAGTGCAGCACTAGGGTACATACTAAACCATAGAGTAACTTATACATAATATAGATACTAAACAGTTCTTGACAAGTTGTCATTATGACATTGATGCATCAAGGCGGTTTTATGCGAAAATCGAATATCATTTTTTTCCATATTACATTAAAATCACGAGCACAATTAAAATAACAAGTAATAGGTAAATTTAAAAAAATATTTAATTAAAATTTATCGTTCGAATAGGCCAGTGATAGAGAGGCAGAAACCGAACTTTCACTTTTCGTGTTTTGCGGTAGGCCCTGTGATTGTGCTAGTGACGCCCTCTACGCAGTTTTGCGTAAAATTCCCTATTATAAAAACATAGGTATCACAATAAACATTGACCTACATAGTCATAGGAGCAAATATTTTTTACGCTCTTTTTAAGTTCTCAAAATTTGACCACAAATTTCAACAGGAGGAAGACGCACCTGATGTAACTTATCACGAAATCTACAAAGGATAAACCTTATTCCTTCATTAATAACAAAAAAAACTTACATAGGTTTAAAGATTCCAAGTCGTCTTGTTCATCTGTACAATTATAAAATAGGACGCATTGCTTAGTGGTAAGCTTAGGCTGCGAAACGAAGTAGTTGTACAGAAGTTCCATTTCTCTGGTAGCAGCGTTTGCAGTGCTTGGCGAACATACCAGGATGACTCCTTGTACCCCCACACGAAGTGCCGGCCAGCATGATTCAAATCTAAAGTTCAGAACATAGAAACATTTTAATTTTATTATTTATCTCCCCGGGACTTAATCGCGTAAAATAGTTTTAAAATGTACCTCCGACGTTTCGAGGACGGCGTTGTCCCCGTGGTCTCGGATTTTAATGCTCTGGTTTCCTAGGATAGAGGTGCCGTCATAAAGCGGCCGTCTCCATACAATGACTACTACATCCATATTTAGCCGCATTATTTCGTATGGAGACGGCAGCCGCTATATGACGGCAGGACGGCACCGCTATCCTAGGAAAACAGAGCTTTTCCACTGGAAGTCTATATTCTAAATAAAATTAATATTTTGTAACAAAGTGGCATAGGTACTTACCTACAATTTAATTTAAGTAGGTAAACTTAGGGTCACTTGCACCATTCACTAACCCGGGGTTAACCTGTTAAACCTGGAGTTACCATGGTTACCAGTACAATTTGACACTGGATTAACGGTTTAACCGGTTAACCCCGCGTTAGTGGGATGGTGCAAATGGCGCTTATATAGTTACCGAATCGAAAAAAAACAATTTTGCATGAACTTAGTCCTCCAAACCAGTTGATATTTATAACATAGGTTTTGAAAAGTTAATAAAATTAATATTTTAACTAGTCTTCTATGAAAATATTGGAAATGTTGTTTAATCACTAAAATTAAGTAAGTAACTGTAGGTCAAAGACTGTAACTCCGTATATATAAGATGAATTCAGTCTAAGGAATAAACGTGCCTCGAAAGTCAAGAAAATTTGATTCTCGCATATATGGCACTACCACCAATAGTTAATACCAACCTTTGGCCTATTCTCGTTTAGATGGCGTTGACGGTTTCGTTTGTTATTTAACAATTTTAACACATCAGTGAAAGATCATTGGTCAAAATCATATAAAAATAATACATACATTTTTTGATATTTTTATTTTTAGTTTTAATCGTGTGTCGATAGATGGCAGTAAATTTACTGTGACTATAAAATTTACTATGACAGCTTAGTACTCCTCTATCCTCTGTAGGCACAGAATAACTAATAGTACTACCGTACTAATAGTGCTGTAGGTACATATTTTATTAACCTTTTATCAGGCAAAGGGTGATATGCCAACCACATAGTACTTATATGTAGGTATATCCTTTACCATAGTCAGGTTTTAGCTCCAAATGTCCTACAAATCATTATATCGATCCCTGAAAATATTATTTTATGATCTTTCATTCACAACATGCTTTTAAATACAATAATATTTCTTTGGCAGTCGTTTGAACTCAGTTGACCAGTAATTTCGGTGGTTTATGACGAAAATCGAACACTTTATTAATTTCAGAGAAATGAAAGTAGATAGGTCGGACAAATTATTGATATTTTGTAGATTTTGAGTGTACAACACTATCTAACAGGTTATCTAATCTCATACTTTGCTAAACATTGATGCGTTTTGTAATATGTCCAGAATTAGGATGTGGGATGACAGCCTTGTTAGAGTTTGACTATGTGGGAACTATTCCGCCCATTAGCCCGGTTAGGTGTCCTTCGTATCATGTAAAAAATATCTTATTGTATTCAACCTATAACTAGGGAATTTGCGTAGTCTTAAAAGTTCCCTTTAAAGACCTTGTCCTTTTAAATTTAGGGTTAAAAACTGACTATGGTAAATTATACAATATACTATAGGTGGGTGGCATATCACCCTTTGCCTGGTAAATAATACAATTACACTAAATTTAATATGGCAGTTCATTACTCAGACACTCCCCTTTTTTTTGGTTTACAGGAACATATCCGACTTTTGTGAATACATTTTGTACAAGACGCGGTTGCAAACCTATATAAAGTTCTTCATAAAGCACGTATGGACTGAAATAACGTTAATTTGTTCTTCGCGGCCTGCAAAAGGGTTAAAGGGCTTATTACACTTTGCTAAATTTAGTCATCCTAATTAGACTGCTTAGGATAGGAAGGACGCTCTTGATACACTGCTAAATTTAGTCACGACAGTTCTAAACTTAGACACGTCCGCCCGCCGTAAGCGACTAATTAGTGACTGCACTAAATATTATTACACCTATCCTGGCTATCCTAACTAGGATGCTAAATCATTCTGCTTGTCAGAAACCATCCTTGCTCCTAATTAGGATATCCTTACTTGCTAAACGCGATTACACTTTACTAATTTAGGTTTCTAAATAATTTAGAATCCTAAACAAAGTGTGATAAGCCCTTAAGTTACCTATGATCTCCACTGCAGTCCCACAATTCTATGTCATTGTTATAAACCTTGTCATTGACATTAATGTTTGACAGTTCAAATTCCACAATGCGAACACCTTGAGTTGGTTTTGGTGGACCTGCTTCTTCAATATTCATTGATTCGGATATGAAATTAGCTATTGAAGTTTTGCCACTCTGCAAAGGAAAATAAGAGCGTTACAAGGTATTTCATAACGATTATTATATGTAAGGGTCCAATGTGCATTGCGTATCACTCTCATTAAGCAAAATGTGAGACGCAAATACACATTGGACCAAAATATTGGACAGATGGAAATGATGGAATACCATCCTAACATGGGACCATCTAAATACTTTCACCAACAGTTCAATATTAGCAACAGACTTACGCCGGATGGTCCTATGAGTAAAAGTTTTATTTTGTTTAAGTGCATTTTATTCTTAATTTCGACTTGTAAACACAGATACCTATTCCATATAACTAAAAATATTAACAAGTGCTTATTTTTGTAGGTAAACCACAAACAACTGACAATGCTGTTTTGTTGTGGTAAGCATAGTGCTTTGCTTAGCAACCTATTTTTACGTACCTATTCTTTGGTACCTACCTAAGCATTGACGTATAATAAATAGTATTTATTCTATACAAAGATAAATAAAGTATTTATTTACTTAAGTAATAAGTACAAAGGTAAGTACCAGATATAAGTAAATAAATAAATTTTACAGCTTCCTAAAATTTTGAAATACATATAAAATGCCCATGGCGGCGCCACTGTCTACGCAAGTATTTTTATGTAAGACGAATACAACAGTCTAAGGAAAAAACGTGGCTCGGAAATCAAGAAAATTTGATTCTCGCACAGATGGCGCTACCACCAATAGCAACCTTTGGTCTATTCTCAGCTAGATGGCGCTGACGGTTTCATTTGTTATTTAACAATTTTAACACTATCAGTGAAAAAACATGGGTCAAAATCATATAAAATATAAAAATAATAACTATAAATAAAAAAATCATTCATCCAAATATCCATTTTAAATATATTAATAACGGGTCACTCACGTATTTTACGTACGTACGTAATTTGTTTGTGTCTCACGGAAATTTTGTTTTATATACATTTTTTGATATTTTTTGTTTTTAGTTTTAATCGTGTGTCGATAGATGGCAGTAAATTTACTGTGACTACAAAATTTACTATGACAGTATTCTATAATTATTCTCTTTGATAATATTATCAAAGATATAGATATAACTCCGTAATAGATGGATACAGTCTAAGGAAACAAACGTGCCTCGAAAAATCACGAAAATTTGGTTCTCGATCAGATGGCGCCACTAGCTTTGGCCTACTCTCGTATAGAGGGCGTTGACCGTTTCGTTTGTTATTTATAATTTTAACGTATATCAGTAAAAGAACATGGGTCAAAATCATATAAAAATAATTAATGCAAATAATAAAATCATTTATCCATATTCAAATACATTTTACGTATTTTTATAAATCTTGTTTTTTAGTATGTCGATAGATGACAGTGAATTTACAGTGGTTACAAAATTTACTATGACAGTACCGCTATATCTTATTATATCCTCTTTGATATTATGCAGGTTTAAAATAATATCAATAGTCAAAAAAACAAAAAAAAAAAACAAAAAGACAGGTTCCACCGAGATTTGAACTCGGATCGCTGGATTCAGAGTCCAGAGTGCTAACCATTACACCATGGAACCGTTGAGCACTCGCTCGAAATATTGTATTAGCTTGTACGCTCCGGTCACTGGCATTTCGTTTCAACTGATTAGTAGGGCCAGTTGCACCAACCACATTTGACAGACTGATCAACGTCACTCAGTAGTAAACTATGAAACTTCCCATACAATAAAATTTTACGAACGTTTTAACGGTGACAGGCGGTTTAGTGCAACTGGCACTTAGTATTTGTTCTTTCACTGATATATATGTGTAAAATTTTTAAAATGGTTAAATAATAAACGAAACCGTCAACGCCATCTAAACGAGAATAGGCCAAAGGTACCCAAATGTTGGTATTGGTTGGTGGCAGGGACCGGACAACCCTTTCCGCGATAAAACCCTTTCAATGGGCGACACTTAAACACGGCTAACACATTGAAAGACTTTCCCTTTTGAACTGCAAGCCCATTCATACCCTTACCTTTGACTAACCCTTACCGAGAAGCTAACCAAAAATAAGGCTAGCTCTTAATAAGGGTTACCCTTATCTTTAAGCGCTTTTTATAAAGGTTTCCCATTGCGTGAAAGAGACAGGATTAGTATATATCTACGGTAGTGTATGAAAAGAAAAGAAAATACGTGCCTAGTCAAAGAACGCCGCCGTCGCCGCCAACGATCGCTCGGATTCGAAGTAATGTGTGCTTTATGAACAAGGTAGACGACTTAAATTAGCACGCTTATATGCTAAAAGGGAAGCCCTTTATAAGGCTAACCCTTATAAGCAATATGCAAGGTGTTGGTGAGCGGATGATAAGGGTTTTGTAAGGGTGTTTGGGCTACCGATTACTCAAGTGTGGTAGCTTTATATAAGGGTTTTTAAAAGCAAAACAAAGGGTTTCGTTTGGCAAAGGGTATGGTGAATTAAGCCTTATGCAATACCCTTATAAAACCCCGATAAGGGATAGCAGGCCGGTCCCTGGTTGGTGGTAGCGCCATCTGTGCGAGAATCAAATTTTCTTGATTTCCGAGACACGTTTTTTCCTTAGACTTTATTCATCTTATACGGAGTTATATAGGTATAAGATAAGTCTAAGGAGAAAACGTGCCTCGGAATATCAAGAAAAAGTTATACACGAATAGATGGCGCCACACCTTTGGCCTATACTCGGGTAGATGGCGTTGGCGACACTGTTTGATATTTGATAATTTTAACACATATCAGTGAAAGAACATGGATCAAAGTCATATATATATAAACATATCTAAATATATATAAACATTTATCCATATGTATATAATTCTTTTGATATTTTGATACATTTTCATTTTTAGTGTTAGTCGTGGGTCGATAAATGGTAGTAAATTTACTGGGACTACAAAATTTACTCCATAGGTAATATATATATATATATAACCCTCTATACTATCTATTCTCTTTGGTAGTCCACAGCAGATTTTGCAATGACAAAGAAAGTGTCACGTCATGTAAATGTCAAAATCCCGTGAAAATATGACGTTTATTATAAGTATTACACTTCCTAACTACTTGTATATATACTATGTCTATGTCCACTTCCATACTGTCGCCGTGTCGTGTCAAAGTCAAAATAATCAAAATATGACATACAGTGGAACCTCGATAGCACGAATCTCAAGGGAAACGCCAAAAACTTCGCGTTAACGAGGTTTTGTCTTATAATAGAGGGCCTTGACTTAGGGATGTTCTTATAAAAAGACAACAGATAATTCAGTGATGATATTTGGAAGTTTATTATAAAATCTTACACAGTTACCCATGAATGATTTTATAATTTTATGGAGCCGAGTGAAGGGTACTGCAAGCTTATGCTTATTTCTAGTATTAATGTTATGTATTATGTATGTCACAGTTTTTCTTAATTCTGTCTGTCTGTCCGTCTGTCCCCAGGCTGTATCTCAAAAACCGTGATAGCTAGACAGTTGAAATTTTCACAGATGATGTATTTCTGGTGCCGCTATAACAACAAATACTAAAAATAGAATAAAATAAATATTTAAGTGTGGCTCCCATACAACAAACGTGATTTTTTTGCCATTTTTTCCGTAATGGTACGGAACCCTTAGTGCGCGAGTCCGACTCGCACTTGGCCGGTTTTTAACCAACTTCAAGATTTCAAAAGGAGGAGGTTATCAATTCGGTTGTATGTTTTTTTTTTTTAAATGTTTGTTACTCCATAACTCCGTCATTTCTGGACCGAGTTTGAAAATTCTTTTTTTGATTGTAAGTATATACATACAGATTAGTCCCGTTTTGGTCAAAACGCAGTTCTGGTGATGGGATCCATGAGGAATCGAGGGAACTCCTCAAATGTTAAAGGCATACATATAGTGAATTTAGTATTTTCATCAACAAATCCAGCTTTTACATAAAAAAGTGACATTTGATGAAGTGGAACTGCTGATGATGATCAGAATGGAACTCTTCAACGACACATAGTTCACGTTTGGCGATTTATTCTCTTCGTTATAAACCCAGACCCAAACTTGGACCTGGACTTTTTTTTTTACTGCGATCCTCACAGAACCGAACTGCTATCAGAAAAGTGGGTTAGGTTAGGTTAGAACTGTGACCCTTACAGAACGGGAGCCCCATCACTCGCCTGAAGAGGTTTCCGAGCTGGAAGGCCCTCAAGTGTTCCGAGGTGCCTTCAGCGGAGTAGGCTGCTGGAGCAGCCCCAAATTGATAGGCCCGCAAGGGCAACGCCGGCGGGGTCTCGGAGGTCTGCAAAGTTGTTCCCGTAACCCCGCCCAAAAGCGAGCGTCGGAACACCCCAGGGGTTTTAGTCCGTGCGAGTCGGACATACCCACTCGGCCTCTCCCGGGCCGGGTGGGATCCCTAACGGATTTCCCCTGGGTAAAAAAAAAAAAGTGACCCTTACAGAAACGAAATGCTATCAGAACATTGGGTTAGGTTAGGTTAGAACTATGACCCTCACAGAAACGAAATGCTACTAGAAACGTGGGTGGTTTTGCCCCATTTTAGTTAGGCAAAAGATGCTGTCTTGTTCATTTCATTGTCTGGAGTGCACCATCAACAATAAGTAACCTTTCAACGGCATCCCCCATTGAAGTCGGTTTTTTTTTTCTCAAAAATTATTTCTTACACATTATTATTCTTTCTATTGGATAGTAGAAATAATTCTCGCGACTTAGATAAAGGCCGTGTTAAGCGCCGCTAGGTTACCGACACTATAGTCTTCCTAAAAACTTGTCTAGAAAAGGAAGTGAGCAAACGGTTCTGTTGTGCCCGGAGGTGGTACCTAACTGTTTCTAACTACTCCGCTAAGCTGCGTGCCATAAGGAAAAAAAAGCATTTATTCAAGGTTCTAACCTTCTAACCATGAAGTAGAAGTGTAGCTCTTTGAATTTGTAATAAAGAATAAGCAGTAACTCTTAGAACTTCCTAGTAACAAAAATAATTAGGTATATAAGTGTATCGGTCACGTTTAGATTTAGTTGGCCAGGACTTACTGTGTCGTGGCACTCTTGCACTCTGCATGATACAAAGTTGATTTCGAATTCCTTATGTAAACCAGTTACCAATTTATTTTGCACCATACGCTCGTGAATCTCGTGATACGATATACGTGATACAAAAAACGGATGAAAAAGTTGAATTTTATCCACTAGTGTCAAAATGAATAAATGATTTCTAGAATGATAAATATTTATATTTAACTTTCATTTGAATTTAATTTGTAATGTTTTACAGTTAGTTCCTATTTTCCTCGCGCTGGTGTGGTGAAAAAACATTTCCCAAAATGTCAATTTCCAGAGAGAAAAATACTGAAAATAGGGACTACGTTTGTGTGGATCAGCGTTCAGTCGTCCACTATCCTCTCTAATGGCAGTTGACATTGCTGTTATTTAATCGTATGGCGATATAGTCACATAGGCAAAAATTATGTACAGTATATTATTTTTCAACACACTTGCTCAAAACGACGTTTTTATTCCACCGATTTTTGGCTCATAATCCTAGATAATAAACACGCGTGCTCTTTCAGTGTATTATTCCACTCGTGCTTTTTCATTATATTATCCGACTGAGTTAAGAAGCTAACTGATTGCTAATAATATGCATGGAAAGGGAGCCTTCTTTAATTGGTCGGACTGGCGGGCACGGGCGCGCCCGACGGCCTGCGCAGTGCGCGGCCGGGGCGAGCGAGGGCCGGCCGGCAGTACGAGTATGACAGATGAAACACACAATACTAACTGTTTTAACTATTAAAATTTGATTAATATGAAAGTTTCTTTTTTTTTTCTCGCAAGTGTGTTGAAAAACGTCGTATGAAACGCGTGTGCATTGGTCATTACCCACATCGGCTTTCTTATTGCGCGCTCGCTTACACCTCGCGCGCACAATATCGCCTCGTGTGTAATGACCAACTTAGCACACTTGTATCAAAATGTACTACTATAAGGCAACATCCAAATTTTGCAACCACTGCACAGCATCTGCCGTCAGGTCTAATAGTTCATCCGGGCTACCCGAGTATCCCGACATCGCTGTTTAACAAAAACAAAGCGTTTATGTTTATTTCATGTTTACTGTAAAGTTATAGCGTTTTTAATTAAGTAGATATGTAGATGTAAATGTAAAACCGACTTACTTACAAAGTAAACTAACGGCAAGCGACCTTGCGGTTTACCATTGTTTGTTTAGGTCCATCCTCGTTCTACCCTAATGATATTATCTTATCTTAATCCCTTGAATAGCTTGCTTTCTCAACCGCTATCAGAAGGTGCTGAAAAAATGTTTACGTATTATAAAAAATATCTTGAACTTAGGTCTGAAGGTTATAGTTACACACGTGAACTCCCCTATGAGGCTGGCATCGTCACCACGAGTGTACCAATATACCATATTACTTACATACAGTTGACGAACAAAAATAACAGTTTTCACGAGATATTTCTGAGCAAATCTCTGTTATCTCTGAATTAATTAACTGACCGAAGCGTTAGTGATGGTTTCCTTTTTAACTCGGGCCTCGGGCATTTTGCTTTCGTGTCCGGATGTTCTCCTCTACAGGTCACAATTTTTCTCAACCGATTTTTGGGAAATTTTGTGAGTAGGTTCATTAGTTTATCATTTTCCTGTCGTTTCGTTTTTTGAATATATTCAAAATTGTGGAAATTGGCATAAAGGACTTAGCGTCTATGGCACTTAAGACCGTTGTGAGTACGTACGCTGTGATAATGACTCAACGAAGTATTTTTTTTTGTTTTTAAATTTTCATATTATCTATTATTTTGGAATGAATAAATTGTTCGAAAACGGAAGAAGCCTACAATAAGTTAGCATAATCCGGCAGCGTGCGGTGCTCCATCATTAATGTCCCGCTACGTGTTTACTATGCCTAAGCTTTCATCGCTAACGGATTGAAGCACCACACAGGTTTACCACATTACATCGGACATTATATGGATAGCAGTCTACGATTGTAAGTATTAAGCCAAATAATGTTTACCTTATACCTGCAAAGTCGTTAAAAATATCAAGTCCGTTTTACCCCCTGAATAAAAAAAAAATCTTAGTGAAGCTCTTCAATATTTGAAAAATAGAATAACCAGTGGGGAGTAAGTGAAGGTTCACTACGATTCCTCTGTCCTCGTGCTCAGATTGCACCTATGCTAAGTCCTAATCAAATAGGTAATTATAAAAAAAATACAAAAAACCCGACTGCACACTAAAAAGAGGAAAACAAAAAATATTGTTTTCACCTCAGCAGCTCGAACAAGCCTACTTTCGTCACTCCCTGAAGTGAGGAAAGTGCGACTTTCCTCACTCCAGGGAGTGAAACAATGTAGCTTTTTAATTTAGTGAAGGCCATGAAATTCATACTTTTATTACATTTTTTTTATGGTATGGTACGTTACGGTACGGTACTGTCCGGTCCGGTACGGTCCGGTCCGGTCCGGTCCGGTCCGGTCTCGTCTTGTCTCGTATCGTATCGTATCTTATCGTATCGTACATATTATAATACTTTTATTTCTGTTTATTCTGTGTAATTCGAAATACTTACATTTTAACCTTTAATATGTTCTCACTACTGAGGTGAAAAATTATGTGTGCAACACGAGAGCAAAGTTATTTTACATCTCGTGTTTTTGAGTTCCTCGCTACGCTCAAGATTCTAACTTAGAATCACTCGCTTCGCTCGTGATTCAATTATAGAATCTTTCGCTTTCTCGGGACTCAAAATAAACACTCGCAAGAAAAACCAACTTTCCTCTCTTGTTGCACAAATAACTATTTCATTCCTCATGCTCTGAAAGAGGGTCATTATTGTTCTAAAAGGTGTGCAGAAAATGATACGTGTCTGCACTAGAGCATTTTACGTTCGAACGGTTTTAATTTTTTTTACGATAAGCAATTGAAATTTGAGTTTAAATGGATTTGTCATACAATTTCCATTCTGATATTTGACTCTCCATTCCATAAATAACGATACTTAAGCACACTCGACAATGTATCTAATAGGATACATGCCAGAAATACAAATATATAAATGAAATATTTTTTTTTCATTTTTAATATGTATTTTTATTGATCAGGAACTAAAAAATAACAAAAAAGAAAAAATCGTACACTTATATCCTTGCCAACTTTAGGGTTAAGAAATATGTACTATAAAAATTTATACTTGGTCATGTTTAAAAAGAAAACACCTGCATTTCACTTTCCTCGTATTCGAAATGAAAAGTAGTGTTTAACTCGGGTGAAAGGCATAATTTCATCCCTAGGTTAGTTAATCTACTATTAATCAAATGCTAAAACCAAGCTATGGAATACCGTTTAAACATATAAAATATAAAATGCACTATGAAATGCAATATAAAATGCACTATGAAATGTGTTCGTAGGTAATCGATAGTTAAATAAATATAAACTTATTCTAAATACTAACTAAATATAATTTATAAATGTTGATGGTAAGTATCGCCAAGACGAGCAAAGCGAAGCGCAAGGGCACTACCTACCTTTTCTCGAAGCGCTTCGTCGTTTTTTTGAACTCTCATAACTTGGGTTTGGATTACACCAGATAAACAAAATTCTCGGGATATGATGCCAATAGTGGACTTATGAAGCATAACATTTTTTAATTTATTAAAAATCACTTTTTGAAATTCGCACTTCATTATGCCGTCCTTTTCAACTTAAAGGGTTCTAATCGGCTAAAGTAACAATTAATTTTGTATTATACATATTATCAACTAGCTGTGCCCGCGGCTTCGCCTGCCTGGAATTCGGTCTGTGTCAGTAAGCGGCTAATTCACCCCTAATTTATCTCCCTGTCCCCTGGAGGCGGAACTTAAAGTTGACAGATGGATACGCTAGAGGACTGTAGTCCAGATAAATTATTTTACAATTAGGTACCGACGCCCGAGAGCGCTTTAAAGCAAATAAATATGGCTGTCTCGGCGCCAACTACGAATTCGTAGCTTTTAGTGTCGAGACACTCGGTCCATGGGGCAGGGGTGCACGCGAGCTCCACAAGGAGCTCGGAAAGCGGTTGAGGGAGGCAACGGGGGACCCTCGCGCGGGCAGCTTTCTCGCGCAAAGGCTTGCTATCGCGATACAGCGTGGGAATGCTGCCTGCGTGATGGGCACTTTGCTAAGAGGTCAGGGTTTGTTATAGGGATTTTTTTTTTAGGTAGGTTTAGTTTTAATCGTTTTATTTTATAAGTAGTCTTAATTTTGTTTTATACAATTAATGTAAATTTTATTTATCATCTTTACAATAAAGCTTTCATTAGGTACCTACCACCAAAGATAGATATAACTCCGTAATAGATGGATACAGTCTAAAGAAAAAACGTGCCTCGAAAATCACGAAAATTTGATTCTCGATCAGATGCCGCTACTACCTTTTGCCTACTCTCGTATAGAGGGCGTTGACGGTTTATCCATATTTAAATACATTTTAACGTATTTTAAAAATCATTTATCCATATTTAAATACATTTTATCGTATTTTTATAAATCTTCATTTTTAAAAGTGTGTCGATAGATGGCAGAGAATTTACTGTGGTTACAAAATTTACTATGACAGTACCGCTCTATAATATTATATCCTCTTTGCTACCACTAAATAAAACTACACTCCAAAATCAATATTTTTTGCCCTTATTCAAATCTTTGACGTGATTTAAACGGCATAGAGTAGTAGGTGTATATCGAATGATACAGTACCATTTTTGTATTTTTACGTCCTTGACTGTACCTATCCAAATCGGGTACACTACATAATTCCGAAAAATTTTATTCCGAATTGTAGAATGTCGAATTTTATCATTCCGATTTTTAAATGCTCGACCCATCAAAATTCCTACTGTCATAATTACGAATGATGAAAATCACGAAGATTTATATTTCCGAAAACGCAAAAAGCCGAATTTTGTAAATTCCGAACTACATAATTCCGACTATAACAATTCCGATGGTGGCAAACACCGAATTTAACAATTACGATTTTTGAAATCACGAATTCCGAATTGCCATTATTCCGAATTTTTTAATTACGAACCACATAATTCCGATTATAACAATTCCGACAGAGACAAACGCCGGATTTAACATTTACGATTTTCAAAATCACGAATTCGGAATTGCCCTTATTCCGAATTAACGTGATTCCTATTTTAAATATCCCAATTTATAAATTTCCACTTTTCTGGCAACAGTTCGTTTTCGTGGGGGTCGCAGTTCTAACCTAACCTAACCCACTTTTCTGGCAACAGTTCGTTTTCTTGGGGGTCGCAATTCTAACCTAACCTAACCCACTTCTGGCAACAGTTCGTTTTCTTGGGGGTCGCAGTTCTAACCTAACCTAACCCACTTCTAGCAACAGTTCGGGTTCGCAGGTTCGCAGTTCTGTCTAATTTATTTATGCCGAATTTTTATGGCAAAAATATTTTATGCCGAATTTAACATGACGCGGCCCGTAATAATTAGTAAAACGTGAGTCTTCATTTGAATATCACGGATTTCATTTTTCCGATCATGTAAAAAACCGAATTTCTGAATACCGAATTATTTTATTTCCGATCGGACAATGATTTTTCGGAATTTATGAATTCGGAAAAAAAATATTTTCGGAAAAGTGTAAAATCTGAACTTTAAGCTTTCTGTCAAGTGACAATGGGATTTTAAGTTTTCGGAAATTTGGACATTCGTGATTTTATTCCATCGTGTTTTTAAAAATCGTAATTTTGATATTTCGGACTTATAAATAATCGGGATTATGAAAATCGTGGTTATAAAAATCGGAAAAACGTATTTCGGAATATTTGGGTGTCCCCATCCAAATCATGTCATCCAAATCGGTCCTCCAGTCAAAGCGTCTGCCCCCTTTTTTTTTGTTTTCGGAGTGAGAAATGCATCTGCGTAGCGTCTGCCCCTACGACTTGTTGATGGTCATAGCGAAGCAGACGCTCACGGGGACCTGTAGGCGCTTGAAGCGGAACGGGAAGTTGCTCGGAATGAGGGGGATGCGCAGGATGTACACGGCTTCTCCGGCGCCACACTCCGTCAGGATCTGCGCCTACATATGTATTGCGTACGATGTCTTTGGGATCACAATCGAGACTCGCGCTGGCTTGCCGTTTCAGCCGAAAGCGAAGCGACCTGCCTGGCTAGAGCGCCACTGAGTCTCTCACCGTGGTTTTCTCAGACTCCTGAGACCGTGCCCCTTGTGGCCGCAATGCATTGCGAGACTTTCGCGAAAGATTCGATTTTTTTCGGGAAGGCATGGTAACGCGTATAAGTCCCAAATCGTTTGACATTCACTGAAAAATGTATTTTTTTTAAAGTACCCACCTTCGTGACCATTATTAAGAGGAAAGGGTACGGCCGCTTCTCCATGCAAACGCAGTCTCCATTTTTTGGATAAAAACTACCTTATGTTCTTTCAGGGTACTCAAACTATCTCTATACCAAATTTTATCTAAATCGGTTTAGCGGTTTAAGCGTAAAGAGAAATTAAAAAAAGTTTTTTTTTTTCATATTTTTTTGTGTTTTCACTCGGGAATGGTGTCATTTTGATATCATAAATGAATTGGCCATACCCGATTTATACAAAAACGATACCTAACTTGGCCTAGTAGCTAAAATGATATAGTTATCAAGATAAAGTTTTTAACCCCTTTTTCACCACCATGGGGGATGAATTTTTAAAAACGCTGAAAGTAATTTTCTTGCTTTTTATTATAATAACGTTTTGCAGTTTCAAGTTCCTAGCTTAAAATAAAATTTGCACCCCAAGACAAACTTTCATCCCCTTTTCAACCCCCTGAGGGGTTAAATTTCCAAAAACGTCAAAATTTGTTTTTTTGTAATCGTCTATCATACCTTTTTAAGAAGTTTCAAAAGCATTTGTAATGGATTCAAACTTTCAACCCCCTTTTAACCCCGTTAGGGGACGAATTCTTGAAAAAGCTGAAATCACTTTTCCTGTATTATATTAATATGCCCATTATACAAAGTTTCAAGTACCGCACTCGAAAAAAAAATTGATCTCCATACAAACTTTAAACCTCAATTTCACCTCCTTAGGGGATGAATTTTCAAAAACGCTGAAATTAGTTTTCTTGTATTTCAATAATATATCTTCTTACGAAGTTTCAAATGGCTAGCTTAAAATAAATCTTGAACCCCATACAAACTTTCATCCCCTTTTTAACCCCTTACGGGTAAAATTTCTCAAATTTTTATAGCCTATAACCTGGCCGTGGATTTTTTCGACAAATTAGTAAAGTTTGCATCAAAGTCCGTTCAGCCGTTTTCATTTTATGCGCGGTCAAATAAACAGACAAACAGATAAACAGACAAAAATTCTAAAAACTGTTGGAATGTGTTCTGTTATTGATTCTAAGTATCCCCAGCCAATTTTTTTTCGAATATCTTCCATGTACAGACTTTCGTATAGATTACGTGAAACAAAACGCACGGCGGCCTTATTTTTTTGATTTCATTTAATATTTTGTGGCTATTTTTGTACACCATGCATACATACCAAAAATCGAATCGGAGCACTCCACTATCCTGAGCCTGAGCATATTTTCTGTTTTAAAGTTCAAATTTGTCACAGAACCGAATTTGTCAACCCCGACCCCACGTGGTATTTGTGGTCTCTACCCCTAGAGTGTATATAAAAGTCCGGAGGCGCAGAGGGTGGGCAGCCCCCGCTCGCCTCCGCAACTTCGGCTTTTTGGTCGCCTTCGCCAGCCGCTCCGGCTCGCTCGGTGCCGCACTTTCTTACGCCAGGGCAGCGGAGCCACCACGGAGTCCACCTCATTCTCCCCCCCTCTCTTCATTACAATCTTTGGCACTGTTATAACCTAAAATCTTGAAGCTTTTTTTAAGGCGTGATTTTCCTTCGATAGCGATACATACTACAAGTCATCAAGGCAACTTATGCAATATTGTGTCATAAGTTAGTAATACCCACCTAAAGTGAGAATTATTTAAATAAATTAATAATAATTATATTATACGTTACATGAACGAACAGCGAAAAGTTGCCAGTCGAGTTATAGGTAGTTGTCCCGGAAACGTTCCAGCGCGTCGTTACGTTAACCGTTCTAACTGTCCGACTGGTCCAGACTGGACTTCTAAATGCGTCTAATCTTTGACAAATATTTATTTATGAGGCTAGCTGGGAAACCGGTGCGGTGCTTATACAGGAAAATGCTGTCATTCATAGATACAGAATAGATCTATTAAACTTAGCATTTCTGTCGTTCGAGCAAAGTGAAAATCTTACATCCAATCAGGGCAGGGGTTGGCAGACTTTTGAAAAGAAGAGCCAATAACAGTAGAAATCACCAGTTTTAGGAATTTTAAAGAGCCGCATATGTTGTTTTCGGTGGAAATTTTAGAGTGAATTTCTAGGGCGTGGGTATTTGAGAGCTGCAATCGAACCTTCAAATAGTCCAAATATCCAAATGCGCTCGCGAGCCGAGGTTGCTGACACCAGAACTAGGACAACTAAGTTTGCTAAGTCAGCTGACTCATACAGTTTTAATTTACTTGACAGTTTTTATTCCGAGTAGTAAAAATCTCCGCATCGCGCTATCAAGATTTTTCTTGACCCTAGACTTAAACAGTTACGATACTTACGAATCACAAGTTGCAAATTGTTGCATGGGGCTGTTCCATCTTCAGGCTTTTTCATGGATCATGCAATGTTTCTTTATTTTACGAATCGCACGGTACACAATGCTATTCTATGTACATTGTATATGTGTTATATACATTGTCAAAAATTGCGTTATGCTTGTGTGAATTTTGTCATGCAAAATGTTCTTTAGTTTAATGCAGATTTCAAAAGATTGCTTTCAATTCATTTTATCATGAAATGTTTATTAGCTACACTCAACATTAAATAATATTGTTATATGCATTTATAACTCATAAAACATGTCCGAGTGTAAGTATGAAATGAGTTCACATTAAAACTTACACAATAGTAACTTACAAGTTACAAGGAGGTACAATGCGATTTGGAATGGCAAAGCCCTTAAATAAATTGCAACGGCGTGTTAGATCGTCGATGAGTGCATTTCACTATGGCCGTGCACGGCTGCACGAGAAACTTAATTGAAATAAGACTAAAATAATTTGCAGCGGCTTGCTTCGCTACAGAGACGTGTGAATAATAAAAACTGGAACCAGTTGCCGTTAAGGCCGTGCAAATGATGGAAACACCGATAAAAAGATGTTAACGATTAATAAACATTATGGTGAATTACTAGTTAACTGTAGGTAGGTATCTCTACCAAAACATCTTCTATGGCTTAAAAATTTACGTGAGTAAAATTGGAATTTGACCACCCGTAAGTGATGATGAGCATAATCATAGTATATACCTACCTATAGATTTATTACTATTCAATCTTTGTATTTCAGGCTCACACATATAAATTTAGTGCGATTCAACCCCACCAAGACACAAGTTTGCACGTTTATCGCTAAGAAAACCCCATTTACTGTGGTCCCACAGTTCGAAGGCACAGCCCTTACCATGTCAGGGAGTATTGGGATCCTCGGTGTCGACATCTCCAGTGACGTCCAATTCCGTAGCCACCTGGAAGGGAAGGCTGATCTGGCATCCAAAAAACTCGGTGTGCTCAATAAAGCACGGCGATACTTTACTCCGGGGCAAAGACTGCTGCTATATAAATCGCAAGTCAGACCCCATATGGAGTACTGCTCTCACCTTTGGGCAGGAGCACCTGGATGCCAGCTTGGACCCTTCGACTCAGTCCAAAGTCGCGCTGTACGAATCGTCGACGATCCCAAACTCACAAGCGGTATTGAACCTTTAAGTCTAAGGAGAGACTTCGCCTCCTTATGCGTGTTCTACCGCTTGTACAATTGGCTGTGCTCTGAAGAATTGTTTGACATGATACCAACGGCCGCTTTCTATCACCGCACCGCTCGCCATCGGCAGGGTGTTGTGCGTCGCGTACTGTGCGGTTTAAGATGAATTTCCTCCCGCGTACGCTTCGGCTGTGGAATGAGCTGCCTGCCAAGGTTTTCCCGAGGAGCTACATTATGGGGTTCTTCAAAAAAGGAGTGTACAGGTTTTTAAAGGGTCGGCAACGCGCGTGTAATATCTCCGGTGTTGCAGGCGTCCGTAGGCTACGGTAACTGCTTACCATCAGGCGGGCCGTATGCTTGATTGCCACCGACGTGGTATAAAAATAATAATATATATATATATAGATACGATATATAGGTAAATATACGAGTCTACAACAATGTCGACGAGCTCGACTTAGTATGCAGATTGACAAACATAATTATTACCTAATTGTCTTTGTTCGGCTATGTGGAGGCGTCAAATCTTGCGAAGAAAGCGCGGCTAGGTCGGCCTTAGTCTCCTTTTTTTAAACGGAGAAATTTATGCGAACTTAAATTACTTTACTATGGTTTTGTTACTGCATAAGTAATTTAAATTTATGTTATTTTTATGTTACTTTTTACGCGTGCGTGTGAAATTAGTGCTGTACTATTAAAATGCTATGTCACGTTATTAAATACAAAAAATCAAGATAGAGTTGGTCATTATAAGGAGCGCGGGCTAGTACTTTAATCTCGTGTTTATGGAAATCTTTTAAGTGTCGTCGTGTTCAGTGTTATGTTCTGACGAGACGTGAGAAAGCCGTCAGTTTAATATTGCAGCTTAAACTTTTAGTGTAGGGCAATATAAGAAATCAATTATGAAGAAATGAGAGCTAATGCAGTAGATAGTGAGTATAGGTGCACCGCCATGCCATTTTAGTTTGTTGTTTAATATCCTTGATTTAAAATTCTGAAAGAAGACGTATTAAGTACAGCGCTTTTGAAACATATAGGGAGTCCGCGCTTTTTTCACTTCTTATTTAGTGTTACGTATCGTTCGAAAATATACTCAGTTTCGATCCTGTATTCGTTAGGATAAATAGCGAATATTAACTTCACAGTTTTATATTATATAATTTAATTTAACGTCCGTCCGTCCGTCCTCAATATGACCAACCAAGTGTTACTACAAAAAAATAAAAAAAAAATAAAAAAAAGCTATGGCAAAATTAGATTATTTTCCTCTTTACAAAAATAAGTACTCGAGGTTCTATAAAATTTTTGCACTGATTTTGGGGTCGTGATTTCGAAAAACGTATTAAGTTTTCCCATGGGAACGATATGAAAATCGTGAAAACATCCTGGGCCCATACGTTTCGTCTACTTCGGGCCCCTAAAGTTGTCTATACTCTATTACATTTTTTCGCGATTTTGTGGTTAGTCTTATGGGGAAATTTGATTATTATGACCATCTTAACACAATTTGACATTCAGGATCACGACCCCAAAATAACCAAGTAGTTACATAGTCATTTAATTGTACGGATGACAATATCACGTTACACTGGTTCATGCGATAACTGGACTCGCTAATACAGGCATGTACACTGGCGAGGCCTGTGATGCAGTGCAACTCGGAATTACTGTCATTATGCTCAGTTCGTACATTAATGCATGTTGCATTGTGAAATATTGTCCATTAATGATAGAATAAATTGACGTTTTCCCGTCAGTAGCTCGGAAAGTTGTCTTTTATCCTTCAAAACAAGCTGTGAAAAACGCGTTTTATCCACTAGTGGGGAAAGTAATTTGACCTTGGACGGAGCGTGTTTAAGTAGCTTGACAGATAACAAAACGTAAAACGCTCATGATAAAGGTTCGCTCGATATTAAATATCATTAAATAAATGGTTTGAGAATCTAATAAAAAATACCAAATTTAGCTTTATTTAATGATTTTAAGTCATAAACCTTAAAATTCCATAAGAAACGTTTGTTTTTTTATAATGATTTTAAATATAATTCTGAAAGCACAAGTTGAGTCGATGAAATTTCAAAACGCATCGTTGACATTTTATACGTCAGAAATGTCAACATTGTCAGTTGTTTTTTACTTAAAAACTTTTCTCACCGACTCGCGTAAAAATACACAACTTCCAGAGTTTTCTGTTATAATATCGTAAAAAAATGAGTGATTCCAGTGATGAAGATGATCTAACGCCTGTGGATGTTGCACTTTCCTCGCTATAGTGTGTATTTTACTTCTGTGTGTTTAAACACTCGCGGGTAAAATACAACTTTGCACCCTCGTATAACAAATAACTATTTCATGTAGCGTATACTCGTCACAATATACAGAGTACGTTTTGGGAGTAACATGCATAAATGCCCCAGTGCGTATATAAGCTTGCCCGATAAGTAGTTGCCACCTTTAAGGATGACTCGGGCCGGCCCGGACACGGTCCGGTCTAACGTGGGCCGTGTCCGGGCCGGAGCTTCCGGCGCTTACTTTTCTATGACATGACAGGTGATCACGTGATGCTTTCCATAGAAAACGAAGCGCCGGAAGCTCCGGCCCGGACACGGCCCGGTCTAACGTGATGAGTCATCCTTTAGTCTTTAAATCCAATCAATCGGACCGTCAACTTTTGGAATCGGTTGTCAAATACTAAACACAGGTTCTGGGCACAGGGTGCCAAGGACATGATGAATTGACCTGGTCTAATTTTGTTTTTCAAACAAATAGCAATAGTTATTTGTGCAACAAGAGAGGAAAGTTGGTTTTTCTTGCGAGTGTTTATTTTGAGTCCCGAGAAAGCGAAAGATTCTAAGGTAGAATCTTGCGCGTAGCGAGGGACTCAAAAACACGAGATGTAAAATAACTTTGCTCTCGTGTTGCACACATAATTTTTCACCTCAGTAGTGAGAACATATTAAAGGTTAAAATGTATTTCGAATTACACAGAATAAACAGAAAAAAATTAATATAATATATACGTACCATACCATACGATACGATACGATACGATACGATACGATACCAAACCATACCATACCATACCATACCATATTTTTTTTTATAAAAGTATGAAGTGGCAGTTTATGACCTTCACTAAATAAAAAAAAGCTACATTGTTTCACTCCCTGGAGTGCGGAAAGTCGCACTTTCCTCACTCCAGGGAGTGACGAAAGTAGGCTTGTTCGAGCTGCTGAGGTGAAAAAAATCTTGTCAATGACAGTTGTCGAAAACGGGGCGATATCTACTGTACGTCTTTTACTTACCCGTTTTTTACTAAATTATTAATATTTGGTTAGTTAGTGGCACCACAGGAGGGCAATGATGCAGTACAAGTCAGAATTAATGCAATTATGCTTAGTCCGTACATTAATTCCTGCTGCATTGTGAAATATTGTGTACGACTATGCATTAGACCTACCCCATTAGCCATGGCAGAACTTGCTAACATTATTTTGAAGTAATTATACGTGTACAACACCCTGAACTTTTTAAAAAGAGATTTGATGTATTTGCCGGAAATCGGAGAGCGCAATACAAGGATTTATTGTATCAACCTCCTTCACATTATATTGTATACCACAGAAATGCATACAATATGTGTATAGTTATTTTCAACAGTCTTCCTGATGAGCTAAAGCAAATCGATAGTAACCAATTTAGCAATAAGATTATACAAAATGGCTGTCTGAAAATTGCTTTTATAGTGTGAGGGAATTCTTAGAGCACAATAATTTTTTAAAGCAAATAGAATGATAATTTAAGTTGCATAAATTATGTATATATCTTGACATGTTATTATTAAATTATTATTCCAATGACTTTTAAATAAATTATACACGACATCCATTTTGTAATTTGACTTTTTATATAAAAAAATTAACTTATCGATATTAGTTTTATTCAAATTGTTACCAACTTATTATTAGTTTTTTTAACAGGAAAAATTACCCACTGTTTTCATTTCTGTCGTAATATTTTCTATATTGTACTTTTATTTTATGTTAAAATTATTAAATTGTCAATTATTTGCATGTCGTGTCCTCGACTGAATACTGATACATGTAAACCTTTCTGTTGTCATTTTATACACGTATTCTGGCAAATATAGAAATTCTATTCTATTCTATTCTATTCTATTAAACTCTTTATTGTACACGACACAATAGGTTGTGGTGGTATACAGGGTAACTAAGTAATATATACAAGAAGAAGACGAGAATGAGTATTTACAGTTTTATTTACATACATATTCAATAACATTACACTAAATTATAATTTATTTCCATCGATTTTAAATTTCAGTGATATCTTGTCAGGCAGATCTGGGTGCGTAGACAAGACGCCAATCGTTCACGCTCTGTAGCGTAGCGTAGTTATCTCTCTCTATCACTCTTCCATATTAGTGCGACAGAGACAGTTGCGTTTCGTTCGCTACCGAGCGTTAATGATTGGCATCTTGCCTACGCACCCTGATGTTTGTGTAGGTATAATTCGTTGCCTAACGGTGGCGCATCGCGCAGGCGCGCTGACTTAGTCGCGTAAGGTAGAGGTTGTAGAGTGGCAAGCCGAGCAGGCCGCCTTAAGGTAAATATAATCCTTAAAGGAAAAGTTAATAAAAATAATAGAAGCATACTGAGGTAGTTAATAAATAACAAAATGTTGGGTTTATCTGTTTTATCGACTAAATATGTGAATATTTTGGGCTCCCTAGTGATAATGATAAAAATCGATCTCATGAAAATCCCAGATGTATAAATAATTGGTTGCCAAAAATTTTTATTTGCATACTGATGACAATGCCTTATACATGTAGGTATATATATATTTAACTTTTTTTTTACGTTGGGAAAATGCCTTCACGCATCCCGTCTCGAGGGGAGCGGGACGGGTATGACGGACTAAAGGACGAGGATTCTACTACCGTCTTAAAATCCAACGAGTGCCACCTCCGCCTTTAAAGGGGCGGCGCAGGATTGCGGTGAGCATTCAACTGCGACGACGTAGGTATATATTTATCTACCTAAACATAAAATTTAAAAATACACCTATATACAAGATGTTTTGTACATGGTTGGACAAGTTTAAAGTTTGTGAAAGACGTAAAAGAATAATCTAACATTCAACTGAATTGTATTAAAAAAAACTGAAAGATATCGAGAAGTTCTAATTCCAGGAAAATATCCCCGGTTTATGCCCTTTCCGACGATATGTTACATGCATAGATTTTTATTCAATTACTAGATTTATTTGCTAATTTTGTCTGTCCGAACACACGCAAAAACCCTAAATTACCTATTAAAGTAAATAAATTTTATTTTCCGTTGAACCAAAGCAGGCAATTTTTTTTTACTAGGCCAGATTTATATGGCTAAGTAAGTAGCACATGGCCCCACCTCTTCGCTGTTTTCGTTTGTCCAACCATGTGCCGAACACCCTGTATATGTACATAGCTTGCATTACAAAACTAGTGCCACAGGTCACATCACATGCTAATGCGTAAGCATACATCGCGATTGCGACATGCCACATTACAATAGCAGACCTGTTTGATATTTAGCATACTGTGGCATCCGGGTTCGCAACTTTTAGCCATACTGAACCAGCCTAGGACCTAGACCTGACGCGGGTCCTAGGTCGACGAACCTAGCCTGGGAGGCGGTAGATTTGCGGGATACGATAAATTTCAATAGTGCATTGACTGCAGCAGAGTCCTGTACAGGCGATGTCAAAAATATGTTTTTACTTTTGAGCCTTATGTTCTTGTAATAAGGTGAAATATATGCATTATTTTTAGGTTTTGACTGTACAGGATCGTTAGACAGCGGGATGTCCTATCGTAAAGTAAAACTATTTAATTGCGATAGCTCATGAGATTTCCGTGCGATTAATAAAGGTTGCTGTATGCTGTATGCCTAATATGTTCATGGTTATTGCATTTTCTCAGACCGTTTGAATTAGTATAAAGGATGATGACTGTACAGTCATGTAGAGAGATGTCTGGACACACTTGCAGAAAAAACTCATATGCAAGGCGAGCTCAGGTATTGCAGTTGACTGTACTTTACGCTGGTGATTATCACTACTTTAATCAACTTATTATAAATTCGTTAAATCCGAAATTAGAATTTGCGTATTTATTTATTTTTACCTGTGTTTATATTTATACCTGATAGAAGTTGAATGTCTTTATAACTAGTTAACTTACTAATCTGAAATACAGAAATGACGAATGAGAAGAACCATATACTGTTTCGTTGTTTACCGTTTTATTGTTTCGCTATCTATGTACATCGCATTTAATTTGGATATTGTATACTAAAAATAATTTCCGTATATTTACCTCTTAGTCCAACGTCAGGTTTAAAATCTTAACCTACGCGTAGACATTAATAGTCTCATTATTGATCCTCGAGTAACTGTATCAGTGGAGCTATAAACATACAGTTAGAATCGCTGTAAAGGAAAATTCCTAGCTTCACTTTTTTATGGCTGTAATTACAGTTACAAGAGAGCCTTGTAGGAGCGGAGTTATTAGGTGAGAATAGCAGCGAACATTGGCTTATAAGGGTCTTATAGATATTACTGATATATACAGTTATGATATCATCTTCTAGCAAAGTTTAGCTCCACTGTAAGTCCACGCTTTTTTTTAATGATATATATAGGAGGCAAACGAGCAGACGAATCGCCTGATGGTAAGCTATTACCGCTGCCCATGCACACCCGCAACACCAGAGGGGTTGTAAGTGCGTTGCCTACCTTTAGGATGGGAATACGCTCTTTTCTTGAAGGTTTGAACACTTTGAACGTCGTATCGGTCCGGAAATATCGCAGGCGACAGATCATTCCATAGTTTAGCTGTGCGTTGCAGGAAATTGATGCTGTCCGTGATGGAAACGTGAATTGTCTCAAAAACATCTACTTCTACATCTACTTACCTGTTTATTATTATTATTTCCTAATATTCGCAAATGATTCACAATTATTAAATGTTTGACCCATTTGCCTATACATTCGATTCAAAAGTGAAATACTTGGTCAAAATTTATACAAATAAAAATCGCCAGCTAATGATATGAATACGATTTTGAAGAATGACCCAAATGCTTATATTAAGACGATTGATTCGTTGACCTACGTACTCCAATCGGTTCTAAGTCTGGGGGGTCTGATGACGGTGCATTCTGTAGGACTCCAGCGAAGCCCACGTACCGAGTTGATTTGAATACCGACAATGTATGTATAGCTGCCATACATGTCAATTAAGTACATTTATAAGTGTGTTGATGGTTGATGAATGAAATAATCAACACGAGTAATAGTTGTTGGCGTGAAAAGTGATTACTTAGTTTATTGTGTGACGAATTGTTCTACAATTTGTATTTTAGGCATATTCTTATATTTCTTATTTAAGACGAAAGGGGACGATCGCCTCGAAACCGGTTTTCCATATAAATATTCCTCATTTTCCTCTCTGAAAATATTACTGAAAATATTTTTACACAATTTCATGTACATATTTCAATCATAGCTATGCCCGAACTTTAATTTTTTTCGATTTTTAATTATTATATGAGTTAGGCGCGAAAAACCGGTTTCATATAAATTTTAAAAGCCCCTCTATCTCTTAAAATAAATTAAATATCGAAAAAAATCAAAACGGTCGGGCATAGCCCTGATTAAAATACATCAAATAGTGTAAAAATATTTTCCATAATGTCAATATCCAGGGAGGAAAATGAGGACTGCATTTGTATGGAGAATCGGTCGTCGTCCCTTATCCTCTTTTAGAGGACGAAATAGTTATTTGTGCAACAAGAGAGGAAAGTTGGTTTTTCTTACGAGATGTAAAATAACTTTGCTCTCGTGTTGCACACATAATTTTTCACCTCAGTAGTGAGAACATATTAAAGGTTAAAATGTATTTCGAATTACACAGAATAATACAAAAAAAAAAAAACAAAAAAAAAAGGAATAAAAGTATGAAGTGGCAGTTCCTGGCTTTCACTAAATTAAATTCCTATTAAATTAAATTATTATTAAATTAGGTACCTATAACAATAACAACAACAACTTGATGTATGTATTTTCGCCCAGAAATTGCAAGTATTGAAATAATTGCTAAACTTAAGCAGTAGGCGCACCGAACCGCAATGATAGCTTCATTAGAGACACGGGAATTCACAGGACCGACAGAAAAATTAAAATAGCATTAATAGCATAATAGTAATAAGTTACTAATATAATATGGAAATTTTAATTCTGAAATGAATTAGTATTTAATTTAATTTAATTAAAATAGTCGAGAATTGAAGGCGATCAAAAATCTGTCATACAATCGAGTTTTTTTTTGTTGCGAAAATCAAGTTGTTGCTATGTGAAACTTTTATATGACATTTATCTAAAATAAAGAGACCAAGTGCAATTTGGACTATTTGCTTGTAATTGGCGTGATCTTATTAATCCGACTTTTAAAACTTATTTTTAGAAAATTACAAGTTGTTTCATTAATGGGGTTTGTAACGCTTAGGCTACCTGGAAGATTTTATTGTATTTATATCTCGCTGGTTTAATAGTTACTAGGGCCGTTAGTACAAATGTAGATACTCTTAAATAATTGGACAAGATATCAGATTTTATTTCAACTTTATTGCACAATAAAAGATTTATTGCACGATCAACGATTATATGCAGTATGCAGCGATAAAAGTGCAAATAGGTACGACCTCGTTGGAATTGTCCCCCAATCAATCAGCAAGGCATAATATTAAAGTTGAAGTATACAGCTTACTGTATACTTATAAATCCGATAAGGGCGATAAATTAAACCAGACTTAGAAATTTATCCGTATAATCATTAATTAAGGTGCCGTAGGTTCAGAGACAGGGGTGTGAGGTTCGTGTCATGAGACATTATTACAAATTATGGTTATAGTTTACAGGCGTGTTGTAAATGAATATTATAACTTTATATCATTCCAATTTAATTATTTAGAAGCCGGTCATTTGCATCGTATGCCGTGCCGTGATGGTGTCGATGAAATGCGGGATTGGAAAACTATAAGCGATTATGAGTCATACCCAGATTAAGTCTTCTCATTTGACTTTTCTGTAGGCCGATGCCTATGTAATTTTTGATTTGTAATCATAATTCTTTACGGTAGTGGGGGTCAATTTGATCATGTACATGTATGTTCATTAATTGATGAATTAGCGAGTAGCCTCAGCGAAACCGTTTTATATGAAGACTGTTCAGCGATCATGCAGATCAATGATACTTGATGAACGGTATAGTTAAAACGAATCAAATACTTCATAAATTTTTAGAATTTGGGCGCGACTCTTCCAATTAAAATCTGACTTGACGGCTCAGCTCAGAATGCTTACCCTTTCGGGCTATCATGAAAATCAGCCAGCTTGTTTCGTTTCTCAGGAACCAGGATAATGGAACGCAGCTGTACACTTGTTCGGGTCATTCAAATAAAAGTCACTGTACGAGTATAGCAGCTAAACACTTAAATATAGACTATTTTCATACATGTAATTCTATCAAACGCAGCCGTCATAGAGACGATCTGTGACATACATTTATCGCTGAATTCTGGTTAGTGTGTAGCATTATACATTTATGGCATATAAGGACTTACTTTACATTGGAAATAAACCTTTGTCCTCTTTTATAGGCAATATAATCTTTTTCTTTTTGCATACAAGCATCTGCTTGTATTTAAGTGGGTTCGGCAATCGGAAACACACTTTATATGGCATGGCATTATTGCTGCAGTTTAATACAGGATGACTTTCAAACCATAAATTGATAAAATAACCATTTAATAGTGGTAGTAAAAACTATAAATGTTATAAACCCCAGGAATGTCAATTTGCTAGGATTGGATAAACATGCCTATTTTAGAGTAGCGCAGATCAGCAGGCAAACAATAAAAACAAAACATTAAAAAAAACCGTATTAAATACAAGAAGCTACGTAGGTATGCGACTACGGCTTTTTGCAGCCTATGTCACGCGGGTCGTCCGCATTTTGCTCACTGAGTGAGAAAAAACGTCATTTTAGTGTCATTTCAACATACGGGGCATGGAGATTATATAAAGGAGCCAAATCTCTATGTATGAAAAGTGTCCATCAAAAAACAGTAATTAGGCGGCGCCACCATACACCGAAATACTACCAAAAACAACCTACGTAATTTGGTCGGGTTATTTGTTGCCTTATATGGTTCATGTTATACTCATGTCCCAGAGTCTAACTAGCGCCACTGGAGAGATTAGGAACTATTATTTAAAGCTGAAAGCGGTCACTTTTGCAACAATTCTGCCATAAGAGATTGGCATCCTTTCTATACCATCCATAATACGGGGCCTAATATAAGTTCGAAATACTTGGATTCTATTCTCTCTGTCCCTTTCACGTCGTTTGCAAAAAGAAAGAGACAAAAAAAGGTCAAACGACACTCATCGGTATATTGACGGTTTATAATAGACCCCCGAAACCGTCAGAACGCATCGTTCCAAAACACGTACGTGTATGAATTCCTAATAATAAATTAATTATTAAAATAAAGTTTAAAATTTGATAAAAATACGTATTTTATCGGACAATTAAAATAATGAAATAAAAAAAAAACAGATCGTCACTAAAAACAAATACTTCTACTTTTAACAATCTCTACATAGTTGACAAAAGTAGTATCCGCAATTCGGACCGTATCTTACAGTTTCTTTTACAAAAAAAAGTTGTCGATTAAAGTGTCAATTGATGTTCGTTATTTCCATATTATTTTACTGAAATTAATTTTGTTTTGTTTTTGAGTTATGTCTTAAGAAAACATGAGTAATTTGATGAAGAAGGATTACATTTGTTGTCTAATATGCTCTCACTGCTGGAGTGAAAAGTTGTGTGTACTACACGAGATCAAAGTTATTTACATCTCGTGCGCTTTTGAGACCCTTACTACGCTCAAGATTCTAAATTAAATTCACTCGCTACGCTCGTGAATCTATTATACAATCTTTCGCTTGCACGGGGCTCAAAATAAGCACTAGAAGAAATGTCAAACTTTGCTCTCTTGTTGTACAAATAACTATTATGCTGCCCGGGCACTGCCCGGGGCTTGAAAGTAAGGATGACTGTCTAATAGTAAGATCAAGCTTTAAAGCGCTCGAGTTTATTTTATTTTTCAATATCTTTAAGAAACATGCTCCTAATTAAATATGAATTTTATTTGTCAGAAAGCTTTAAATCAGGGTATTAAACAAAAAAAAATTAAAACATAACAGTGGCATAATAAACAAGTTAGATTCCTCCGAGGTCGGACATTGGCGTAAACATCAGAAAGCTGGCATCTATTAAAAATAACACAAAAAATTATTGATCAAAGATAGTAAATTAATATAATGTGGGACAAAGTGACAGTAAATTCACAGAATTATTTTACCTTTTGACTGCCATGTTTTAGGGTTCCGTACCCAAAGGGTAAAAACGGGACCCTATTACTAATCATTCATTTAGCCTATAGTCAACGTCACCTTACTCAGGGGCCTCAGGGCCACTTGCGCGTTCCAGGGTTAGCCCTAACTCGGAGTTAACCGTTTATACAATACAGTTTAAAATATTTAGATCAGTATGGTTTCATTCACTATTGTTTTTAATCGCTTTTGGCGACATGTTTCGGTTCGGATTCGTCGGGAATCCTTCCTCAGGCACGAGTGTCCGCGGCGGTTGTACGGAGTGCACGGATATTTTTTGCTTACCTTTTTCTCTACAATTTTTTATATAAATGTTAATTACTTCTGTCAGTCTCAGCAAAAATATAACAAAAAGTGTACACGAAATCGTACCCTAAGTCAATTTTAAATAATTTGTGTAATTTGTGACAAAAATATATTGAACTGACAAATCCTAAAATGAATTTCAAAACATCGGTCCACACTGTTTATCTGTTGTCTGCTTGCATTCCAGGCTAAAATCTTAGTTATTCTGCAGGACGTGGTCGTGCTGATAGTGAGATAAATGTATGGATAGTGTTGTGACTTCTAACCGTAACTAAACTATTCAGAGTTGTGGAATTTGAAAGAATGTGTCGTAGTTGCCAGCACCAAATATTGTACCGTACACACCTAAAAGGCTTAAAGAAAAACATTGTAACTTTGTTTTATATATTACCTATCTTTATAATTAATTCTCCTTGTCAGAAGTCTTGACTCTACCACATACAAAAAATTTACTTAAATGTTAAAACATAGAACTGTTAGAAATTAAAAGTTTGCTGTCAAAAAGTTCATAAAGAGCTCAAGTTCTTAAGGTAGGGCTTTTGAATAGAATGAGTCCTTATCAATGCCGAAAAACTTAAAGTTTAAAGTTAGCGAGCCTTAAAGTTTAAGGCGAGCTTTCCCACAGCACTAGGACTTGTGCGCCAGCGACCGCGGAGCACGAAAAGCGTGCTTATGCCGTAAATTAACGTTAAGCTAAGGTAACTAAAACTAGGAATTACAATGGCCATTACGGAGTCATTTGTGCCGGTGTCCCTAGTAAGATCTAATTCTAGCCCTAAGGATGAGAAAAGCTCTAGTATGGAATTTCAATAAAAATAATGTGACTAATTTAGTGAGGATAAATAGACTGTTCCGATTTGGATTAAACTTGGCACGTATAATTTTACTCATTTTATTTATTCCGGAAATCATACTCTTAAGAGGATAAAAACTAAAATAAACTAATGAAAATATATAATATTTTATTAGTGGTTATTTTTATATTTGTAATTGCATGTAAATACCTACCTAATGAGAGTAATACGCGGACTATTAAAGCTAATCAAATGAACGTCTATTGCCCAGAACTGTAAGTAAGTAAGTAACCAAGAAAATTGTTTAGTAACAATTTGCATAATTCCTAATAAGCTTGTTAACATACCATACTACAAAAATGATATAATAAATTATGCGAAATATAAAATTATGCGGAATTACCGCGACGTACTGGCAGGCATTATAGCGGACCCCGGGAGTATAGACCTGTACCGCTGGCTATATTTTGACCCCTAGGTTATAAAAATATTAAAGTCAATTCTGTTTTCGCTTATGAATACTTTGTTAAGATGTAAATCTTACATTTTGTTTTGTGTCATATATATAATTTGCTTTTCTAGTAATTTGTTATTTTGTGGTAATTATTTTTTATTTTGAATTATCTTGGAGAAAAAAATATTCGAGAGAAAACATGTAACTGTGTTGCATTTAGGATAGTGTTTTTAGTGTGAAAACATAGTTTGTGTCAATTACGTCCACTGCAATCTGATACTATGTCATAATATTCTAAAAGACACAAAAAAAAATTAGAGTTAAAAAAATTTACTTAGGTCGAATTTAATCGTTTAAATAGGTCCATTAAATAATTTTGTGTCTTATTAAGGCATAGCTTCATAAGATATTTGATGATTTTGTTGTAACAGGCTGTCACCGTTACAAAAGAATATTAAAGATATTAGAGTTTACATCTTATTAATTTGAAATGCGGGATAAATAAGATGTATGAATTTGTGTCACTTTCATCCACTGCATAAACAAATATTACAAAAATATTATTTGCGTTCAAACGAAGCTAGCGGGCGGTCTGAATGGGCAACGGAGGCCGTGCAGGGTGGGGCCGCGGCGTGACCTTGCCGTACGCAACGCATGTTTACTTCGCCTGTGCGCCAAATTAACGCAACTTATTCAAAGAAGTTACGCAAACAACACAACAACAAGCAACAAGCAAGCAAAGAATGCGTCGAATTATCTTTTACCTATTTAAAACTCATAGATATTGTACAATGTCACCATTATGCAAAAGAACTGTAAGTACATGTTTGATTTGCGAGCGAGCTGGCAACATTGCGCAGGGAAATCTTAAAAATATCGCGTTTACGTGAACGCCACATACATTTGTGACAGTGATAGGGAAAAGGTACCACTAAAGTAAAATTTGGTTATTAATACCGTGACTTTCTTTCATTCTTTGATAAAAAAAATTGCTATTTATGCAACAAGTGCGGAAATCATCTTTACGCACGTGTATCATACAATGTTTTACTATGCATTGTGCGAGTAAATAAAAAAACATGTCATGGCAAATAAGTTTAATTATTAAAAGGAGTGTTTTAAATCGACACGAGTTGCGAATTACCTATTCGCACGTGTATCGTACGTTTTACAGTACATATGGCCCTTTAAACTTTCGACATATGCACGGTAAGTGCTCTTTTCCGCACTAGTGCGAGAAAGTAGCACCATATGTACTGTAAAAAAAAATTGAAAACAAAAAGCACTAGTGCGGAAAAGCAGTACTTTCCGCACGATATGGCTTCGTAGGAAACGCACTTTTCGAGCACATGCATTGTAAAAAAATATATAGGACGGTATCTCCTAAACCATGCGTCGTAGCGCAAAAATAATAAAATTTTCGTTCCCCTTTATGTAACCCAAAAGTAATACATGAAAAATACAATGAAAAAAAAAAGAAACAAAATCTTTATAGGGCTGTATTAGCTGTATCTCCTATATCGTGCATCGTAGCGCAAAAATAATCAAATTTTCGCTCCCCTTTAAGAAGCCCCTAATTAAGATTTAAAAACGCAAAAAAGAAAAAAAAAGAGGAAAAAATCTTTATAGGGCTGCATCTCCTAAACCGTGCATCGTAGCACAAAAATAATCAAATTTTCGTTCCCCTTAAGAAATCCTTAATTAAAACTTTTAAAAAAACCAGGAAAAAAACTATAGAGCTATTATAGCTATATATATAGATATAATATCTCCTAAACCGTGCGTGGTGGCGCAAAAATAATAAAAATTTCGTTCCCCTTTATGAAGCCCCAAAGTAATATACTAAAAACACAATGAAAAAAAAGAAAAAAAATAACAAAAAAACTTTATAGGGCTGTATCTCCTACACCGTGCATCGTAGCGCAAAAATAATTAAAAAAAATCCCTTTAAGAAACCCCTAATTAAGATTGAAAAACGCAAAAAAGAAAAAGTGGAAAAAAAAAAATCATTTTAGGGCTGTATCTCCTAAACCGTGCGTCGTAGCGCAAAAATAATAAAATTTTCGTTCCCCTTTACGGAACCCCAAAGTAATATACAAAAAAACCCAATGAAAAAAAAACAAAAAAAAATCTTTATAGGGCTGCATATCCTAAATCGTGCATCGTAGCGCAAAAATAATCAATTTTTCGTTCCCCTTTAAGGATCCCTTAATTAATACTTAAAAAAAAAACAAAAAAAAAACAGGAAAAAATCTTTATAGAGCTATATCTCCTAAACCGTGCGTGGTAGCGCAAAAAGAACAAAATTTTCGTTCCCCTTTACGGAACCCCAAAATAATATACAAAAAACACAATGAAAAAAAAAAACAACAAAAAAAATCTTTATAGGGCTGCATCTCCTAAACCGTGCATCGTAGCACAAAAATAATCAAATTTTCGTTCCCCTTTAAGAAACCCTTAATTAAAACTTAAAAAAAAACCAGGAAAAAAAACTTTATAGAGCTATTATAGCTATATATTAGAGATCCACGCCGCAGCCAAAAAACCCGGCGGCGGCGCGCTGGGTTTTGAACCCGGCGCGGCGCGGCGTCACCGGCGTGAGGACATTTTTTAGGAGGAATAATTAAAAAAAAACATAACTATGCTAGGAATAAACATTTATTTCTTATCTCCATCAATCACTGACTAAAAATTGTTTACAGTACAGCTACAGTGGTTGTAATTATCGTGAATAAAAAATATTTTGTTCACCTTTGCCGGATTTAAGCGCGATCGCTTAGCAGTCAAAACCATCCCAGCTACAGAAAACACCCTTTCACTGGGTGTACTTGTAGCTGGAATGCTTAAAAGTGACCGCGCCAACCCTGCAAGCTAAGGAAACATTTTTTTTTGTTCCCAATACAATATCGCCTACCCTGTTCGTTCTGCATATCAATGATATGTTATTTACTAACAATATTCATTGCTATGCGGATGACAGCACTGGTGATAGCTGTTATACAGGTCGTGCAAACGCCCCCCCCCTGAGCAGGTGTCGGAGTGCAGGATGCGACTTGTGTCTGAGATCGAGACGTCCCTTGAATAGGTCTTCGAATGGGGTAGACGTAACCTCGTCCAGTTCAACCCTAGTAAGACACAAGTCTGCGCGTTTTCCGCCAAAAAAAACCCCATTTGTCACGGCGCCAAAGTTTCAGGGCATTCCCCTTACCACCGCTAAAAGTATCGCGATACTTGGTGTCGACATTACGAACGAAGTCCAGTTTCGTAGTCATCTGGAACAAAAAGCCAAACTGGCCTCCAAAAAACAGAGCCAAACAGTACTTCACACCGGGTCACCGACTTTTGTTATATAAAGTGCAGGTTCGACCTCATGGAGTACTGTTCTCATCTCATCACTGGTCTGGCGCTCCACAATACCAGCTCCTTCCCCTTGACTCCATCCAACGGCGGGCAGTTCGTATTGTCGGCGATCCCGAACTTACTGTACAATGGGGAATGTTCCGAAGAACTTTTTGATCTGGTGTCATCGTCTCGTTTCTATCACCGCACGCACCTCCCGCCAAAGGAGCAAAACTCATCCTCACTTCTTAGACACATGGCACACCAAGAATAAGCGGGCATCTCGCTCGTTTCTTCCCAGAACGTGCAAAATGTGGAATGAGTTGCCTCCTGAGGTATTTCCTTTGCGCTTCGACATGGGATTCTTCAAGAAGCGGGTATTTAGGGTTCTCAAGGGTCGGCAATGCTTAAGGGCTCCTGTGTTGTTGCTTATGTCCATGGGCGACGATGACTGCTTCCCATCAGCCGGCTCGTCTGCTCGTTTGCTGACTATCACATAAAAAAACTAGTCAAGCCAAGCACTGCAATGAAGTGAGTGAGCCAGCGTTCGTTCTTTCACTTCACTCACGCGGCGTGATGGATAGATGATGCGGTGGGGATGGGGGTCAGTGGAGCGGGCGGGAGTGATGCATGCAGCGACCAGTCGCTAGCGCACGGAATGGCGACAGCGCATTGTTTGTTTTGGTCGGTTTGTTCATCATATTTATTCGAATTTCGAGGTCGGCGCGAAATTTTGAACGAATATAATATCTCCTAAACCGTACGTGGTGGCGCAAAAATAATAAAATTTTCGTTCCCCTTTATGCAACCCATAATTTATATTTAAAAAAAAAAAAACGCAAAATTTAAAAAAAAAAAAAACATTATAGGGCTGTATCTCTTAAACCATGCGTCGTAGCGCAAAAATAATTTAAAAAAACCCCTTTAAGAAACTCGTAATTAATACTTAAAAAAAAAAACAAAAAAAACCAGGAAAAAAAACTTTATAGAGCTGTATCTCCTAAACCGTGTGTGGTACCGCAAAAACAATAAAATTTTCGTTCCCCTTTATGCAACCCATAATTTATATTTAAAAAAAACGCAAAATTTAAAAAAAAAATCTTTATAGGGCTGTATCTCCTAAACCATGCGTCGTAGCGCAAAAATAATAAAATTTTCTTTCCCCTTTATGCAACCCATAATTTATATTTAAAAAAAACGCAAAATTAAAAAAAAAACATTATAGGGCTGTATGTCTTAAACCATGCGTCGTAGCGCAAAAATAATTTAAAAAACCCCTTTAAGAAACCCGTAATTAATACTTTAAAAAAAAAACAAAAAAAAACCAGGAAAAAAAACTTTATAGAGCTGTATCTCCTAAACCGTGCGTGGTACCGCAAAAATAATAAAATTTTCGTTTCCCTTTATGAAACCCGAAAGTAAGATACAAAAAACACAATGTAAAAAAGAAAAAAAAAAAAAAAAAAAACAATAAAAAAATCTTTATAGGGCTGTATCTCTTAAACCATGCGTCGTAGCGCAAAAATAATTTAAAAAACCTCTTTAAGAAACCCGTAATTAATACTTAAAAAAAAAAAACAAAAAAAAACCAGGAAAACAAAACTTTATAGAGCTGTATCTCCTAAACCGTGCGTGGTACCGCAAAAATAATAAAATTTTCGTTCCCCTTTTTGAAACCCCAAAGTAATATACAAAAAACACAATGTAAAAAAGAAAAAAAGAAAAAAAAAACAATAAAAAAATCTTTATAGGGCTGTATCTCTTAAACCATGCGTCGTAGCGCAAAAATAATTTAAAAAACCCCTTTCAGAAACCCGTAATTAATACTTAAAAAAAAAAACAAAAAAAAACCAGGAAAAAAAACTTTATAGAGCTGTATCTCCTAAACCGTGCGTGGTACCGCAAAAACAATAAAATTTTCGTTCTCCTTTATGCAACCCATAATTTATACTTAAAAAAAAACGCAAAATTAAAAAAAAAAATCTTTATAGGGCTGTATCTCCTAAACCATGCGTTGTAGCGCAAAAATAATAAAATTTTCGTTCCCCTTTATGAAGCCCCTAAATAATATATAAAAACACAAGAAAAAGAAAGAAAAAAATAATAACAAAAAAACTTTATAGGGCTGTATCTCCTAAACCGTGCATCGTAGCGCAAAAATAATCAATATCCGTTCCCCTTTAAGAAGCCCCTAATTAAGATTTAAAAACGCAAAAAAGAAAGAGAAAAAAATCATTTTAGGGCTGTATCTCCTAAACCGTGCGTCGTAGCGCAAAAATAATAAAATTTTCGTTCCCTTTTATGAAACCCCAAAGTAATAACAAAAAACGCAATGACAAAAAAAAGAAAAAAAAACAACAAAAAAACTTTAGGGATGTATCTCCTAAACCGTGCATGGTAGCGAAAAATAATCAAATTTTCGTTCCTCTTAAGAAGCCCTTAATTAAGATTTAGAAACGTAAAAAAGAAAAAGAAAAAAATCTATATAGGGCTGTATCTCCTAAACCGTGCGTCGTAGCGCAAAAATAATCAACTTTTCGGTCCCCTTTATGTAACCATTAATTTATACAAAAAAAACGCAAAAAAAAGAGTTTTTTTTTATAGGGCTTGATCTCCTAAACCATGCGTCGTAGCGCAAAAATAATTAAATTTTCGTTCCCCTTTATGAAACCCCAAAGTAATATACAAAAAACACAATGTAAAAAAGAAAAAAACAATAAAAAAAACTTTATAGGGCTGTATCTCCTAAACCGTGCGTCGTAGCGCAAAAATAATCAAATTTTCTTTCCTCTTTATTCAACCCTTAATTTATATTTAAAAAAAAAAAAAACGCTTTCACTAAACTGCTGTAACTCGGAAACTTAGAATCCACAAAGGGGACTTTACTAAATTATGACACATATTAAAGCCTGACCAGTAATATATGATCATTGTCAAGAGGGCGCTGTTCATTCTCATGTATAGGGTGACAGTTCAGTATAGTATGAAAAAATATTGTATTTAATGAACATCATCATCAATGTAATTAATGTTGCTTGCCACGCTTAAACATAACAAAAATCACAATAAATTGCGTCTTAAAATAAACTTAAAAAGTCTAGTACTAAAAATCGAAACAAAAGTAATTTTTAAGTCGCTGTTGTGACATTCTCAATCAAAAGGTAGGTACCACTTTGTCGTTTACCATAAAGACGAAATTTGATTATATCTTTATACAAATAACCTGTCAGAGAAAGTGGTACCTTTTGATTAGGAACGTCACAAATGTTGGTCAGTATGAGGAGTGCAGCCTACAGTTTATTTTTAATTATATTTATATACCTACTACGGTAAGATTGATAAGACAATGTAATTATGCCTACGAATGAAATAAATACACTGTATCGCAAAACTAAGTGGCGAGACAGCTTATAATGCCATCTCTTGGTTGGTCTTAACAAGGGTAAAGGAGATAGTATTAAGATCTCAGTCGCCAGCTGATATTGCGGCAAGTATAATAAGCACCCCACCCGCGTAGGTACCCTTCCCCGCGCACGCCCTTCTTGCTCAATTGAGTTTTATTTTGCCAGATAGTAAAAAAACCGTGGATCAAAATGACCCAAATTATGAATGATGTCTCAATGTGGTATTATAATATTGTAGACGTAAACTTAATAACATGAATTTTTTTTTGTGGCAGATACAGGGTGTTAATTAGAAAAAAATTTTTTTTTAATAAAAGCGGTGGATGAATTTGACACAGATTTGTTTGAATAACATATAACAATGTTCTGTAAAGTACAACACTTCACTTACCGACTCTAATATTTTTTTCAGCGTTTTAGGATCAATATTAGGTATTTATTAAATGCCATTATACCCGTGGATGAAAATGACACAAAATGCGTGTGTACGTCGGAAGCCACTTTGCCTTTACAGGGAAACAAAGAATTTCGTCTCGAATATTTTTTTTACAGAATGCTGATTGAAAAAAGAAATACCTAAATTTCTACCTAAGCAAATACCTAGGATGACACAAAATATTATTTTTAGGTTTAGTATATGGTCTGGAAACTATAT
Source organism: Cydia strobilella (assembly GCF_947568885.1). Classification (NCBI taxonomy): domain Eukaryota; kingdom Metazoa; phylum Arthropoda; class Insecta; order Lepidoptera; family Tortricidae; genus Cydia; species Cydia strobilella. The sequence goes on from NC_086052.1 coordinate 11,022,413, forward strand.
ATAAAAAATAAGCAACATTAATATTCTTATAACCTCAGAAGTTATTGGTACAGGTCTAGTAACTAGAAGTGCACAAATTATGCCATTATTACGTACGTTACACTAATTGAGTGGGTTGAAATTAGTAGATTTCTGCGTAATGTTGGGTTGTTTATTACAATGGTGACGGAGTGCTATGTCTCTGTCGAACCACTGTAAGTATTAACTAACTTTTTTATTTATTATATGACACAATTGACACAGAGGTTAGGACCTGAGGACTTATACCTACTCAAAACTTGAGATAAGTTTCCAACGATCAGGTTAGAAATGCGGGCTTGGAGACAAATACTGGGTGTCCCCAGTTATACAACGAATTTCAAAACAAATACTCTCTTGGGCATCAAATAGCGCCTAAGTATATAATCGCGTTCTTAAGAGTTCTTGGGTCTGTCTACTCTTAAACAACAACCTTAACAATGTACCCATAGATCGAGCGTCTCATTGTCTAAGGCTCTGTAGAAGAAACTAGAGCCCGTGTGGGATCATGTATAGGTCATGGACTGATCGAAATCAGCTGTAATCCTTATTATATACGCTTTAATCGTGAACCACGGGGAGAAATATACACTAGGCTAGTTCCTAGTCTACTAGTTGACTAATAGACAGTTCAATTTTTTTTGAGATCAAGTAATACTGGGTAAAGCTCACAATAAAACGAAATCTTTTGTGAATTAGGTGGCAGAAGCGCGCGGGCGCAGAGCCCGGCGCGGCTGTCACCCGCCCGAGCGCCTTGCGTCACTCACTCGTGTTTTTGCCATTTAATATAAATGCTCCAGTCCTTTGACCTTTAAGTGCTTTATCTTAACAACTATCTGCATGAAATCTGAGTTATACTTACACAAATGTCACATAATTCAGGCTCGTTATCTTTGGAATGGACGGCATCTGTTGAACAATTTGAAAGTAAATTCTTTAGCAAATAACCATTCCGTACGAAGTACTTTTAAATAGTTACATTACATGTCGACATTTTAATGTGTCATCGTGCTCTGCTTTGCATGTCAATGTTTATTAAATCCTAACAGTAATAAGTTTTGTTACTGACGATCACTGATCCTGATTCCACTTCGATGTGTTAAAGTTCTCGCTGAGATTCTTACATTTATGTAGATTTTATGTATCTTGGGCTGCTCTATAAAATAAACGCAAGTAAATAATCGGGCTGGTGTGTCGCTATTTGCAGAAGATGTCTAATAGCATTACATTTATAGTGCAACAAAAGTGCTTTAAGTACGTACTACATATTTGCTAGGCTTTCGAGGAACGATAAGCATGAGCATTAAGCGAAAAACAGCTTACAACGTGTTCTGGTCTCTAAGTCATTTACAATGCAATGTGAATAGTTTTTTCGTTCAATGAGGCTCTTCATTTCAGCAAAGATTAAAGCAGTTATCCAACAATTATGTTTCATATTGATAGCACTTGATTAGGATAAATATGTGTGTAATATGTGTCTATTTTTATTTATTAATAATGGTTTTATCAGAATTATATTTTCAATGGTATTCTAATATTTAAAAGATGTAGTCCCACGCGTCGGTTCCTACAATAATAATCGAATCAGCAGATCTAGTTTTATTAAAATATGTCTCTGTATTTATTTTACCCACTACGACTTCCAAGAGTGATTATCCCATTGTGCTGTAGTATGATTTACTGCTGGCGTGGCTTAGACCGATACAAAATGTTCCTTTTTATCATACATTTATCTGCGCGTAATCCTGCGCATGCCGGCCTAATTCTCAAATCCTAGCTTCGCTGTCTATTCGATTGACCTGCAGATCTGTAACAATTTATCTTAATCGGAGTTCTCAGTTATACTGTTTGGGCACAGGCGATGAGCTTGGTTTGCGTTGCGAGTCCAGCAGCCCGTGCCACTCATTGTCCAGCGAATGTCATTTACGTATAATTTACTACATGTCTCTTTGAAAAGTCGCGTCGTTCTTGTAAAGTGTACAAGCATTCCCGCAAATCTATACGAACGGAATGAAAAAAATGCTCCAAATGTGAATTGCCGTCGTTTCTTTAGAAATTTACACGATATATGTTAGGTTTAGTGTTAGGGGTTAAATAAAACAACTAATTTTAAACACGTAGTCCACTAACTCTATTATACATAAGTCCATTTGAAATGAGTTTGTCTATGCATTTTTTGATTAACAATTTTTTTTAATGGCAAGTTCTTGTAAATAAAATTTAGTTGTTAACGTTAATAATAACCTTTTTTTATTCTATTGTTAAAGTTGGTCTGACAATTCGAGCCCACACTACATGTATAAATATTTTGACAAAGCTCTATAAGTATTTTGTGTCTGTAAGTGATACCCTTATCTGTACAGTACTTGTCCAGGTACTCTTAGAACATGGCGGCTGTACAAATAACAGGCATGACTTAGCATTTGGTGCAAGCGTAGGCTGCGATCTCAAATATTAATTATGTTTGCAGGAATCTCGCTGCGCCCGCGCCGGCCCTTGTCGTGTGCAGATAAGGCTCCACGATAATGGAAAATATGGGATTATTATTAATCTGGGCGAGGCAGATTGTCAGTTCAATGTAGGTGTATTTTTTAAAGTCTACAATTAGGTATAAGGATGACTCTTACATCCTCTTGCATGGAACGGGCACTGACCGGTGCGCTCTGTCACCAAAGGAAATATATAAACTTACATTGTGGAGGCCCCGAAGGCTCGAATTCAGATTCAGATTCAGATTATTTATTCAATTCAATACATATTTCCAAATGCTTTAAGATTAGACTTAAATGTACGATAGATATAATTAAATACAATTTCAATATGTCAGTTATTGGTTCAAGTTAATAATCATAGAATAATGTTATAAATTAATAATTAAATTACAAAATGTCGGTGTCATCGATTCGATTAAATTACAAACAAAAGATGCATGCAACAAATATCCACTACTTAATACTGCAAATTATCACTTAGGTTTTCAAATTCATTTATATCGTAACAAGCACATTTAATTAGTAACGCCTTTAATGTTTAATATATTTTTGAAAATTGTGTCACTGCCTGCATTTCTTATGTCAATTGGAATTTTATTGTATCCATGCATCTGTTGTTAAAAAGAGTAGGCAAAGTCGAGGATTTATCTAATGTTGTGCATTAGCTTGGTTTGGTTTGACTTGTAGGTAAGGTAAGGTAGGTAAAGGTAGTGCAGCTAGTGTTTGACAGTATTATTACTATTATTCTAATAGTTGACAGCCTGCATGGTAACATATGTAGTTCAGGACAGTATCAAGCATGTACGTTCGTTACATAGAACGATGAGAAACCTCAGTGAACTAAGTTTGACTATCGAATTATGGTAAAAACTATTCACGTATCTACCTAACATATCATTTAATAGCAAAAAAGTAGGGTGACTATGCACGTCGAGAATAATTTAAAACTTTATCTTTTCAACACTAAAAAATTTCACTAATATATCGGTACGTAACTAGCTTATCATTGTACTGAATATGTAAGGTTGATCCTGCTTACGTCTCCTGAATCACCCTGTATTTATAAATAGAAAGTAAGAAGAGGTCGAATGTCATGGGCGATAGCTGTCAATGAAAACTTTATAGATGTTATTAAAGTTCAACAAGCCTCTTCCGAACGTCCATCAACTTGTAATCAGGCATCTCACTTCCTACATTTCAAAGTGCAGAACAGCAATGAAGTCTTCGGCGTATTAATCATAAGCTAGATGGGGTCAGCTAGGTTAAGCCTGCGTTCCTTAAGCTTTCACAAAGCTTAAGGAACGCAAGCGATTCGAACTTTGGCTAACCAGTTAAGTGTGCTCTTCGATTATGCTCTTCATTCATATAAATAATATCATATCAAAGCGTACCTAGCGTGAACTTCAAACCTTGGCATATAGTATACATAGTATTTTTGTTATGTCTGACCATACTCTGGCGGATAAATAATTAAATATGTAGGAGATACTGAACCACTTTTACTGTGGAGCCAACCACGAAAACGCAAAAGATAAATCTGCTGTCCCATACATTTCGGCGAATTATATGTCAATGATTTCTATGAAACAGCAGATCTTTTTCCGTGATTTCGGGGTCGGGCCCATAGTTACAAAAAATTGTTCAGTATTGTATATTTACCCCTCAGTCATAACAAAAACAGCCTGTATATGCCAAATGTCAATTTATTCGCGTTTCGTACGCCACGGATTGCGAATAAATGTCTGACATGACATGCCGTCACATGCGTGCTATATTTTTTATTGATTTTCGTGTCAAAAGGCGTTGCCTCTACCGATCCTGAAAAATCGATCAAGAGAAAATATTACATTGTGTGTGATAGAATAGAATAGAATAGAAATCATTTATTCAGACAACACATCAATACAACACATGATATACGCCTATACGGAAACATTTTATTCTGGATAATAAAATCTGGGATCATTATTTTATACCTATTAAGATCAGAAATAAGTGGGAATTACCCAGAAGCCCCTTCCCATGGTGATAAAGAAATTAGAAAATCGTGTTTGACCAGTTCGACTCGTGTATATTTAGAAAGAAATCGGAATAACTCATCTGACGTACCCCGGGCCGAGTATTGCTCGTCAACGTCGCGACGTCGAGGTAATGGGATTCCCGACGTATTTTAATTATAATTAAATAGGCACGCTTGCTTATACTTGTGGCTGGATCTACGTCTTATTAATGGTTAACTGGCTGGTTATAGTGTAGACCTAGGCGAGTCAGTATCTATTATATAAACAACAAACCGATTAGGAACTTATTACCAACTCCATCAATCAATTAATCATTTTTATTTCACTAGACTTATAACTCAAAACTCTCATTTTTATTTCGTCATCATAATGTGTAAATACGTTTAGTACAGATAATAGGGTTTTACATGCAGCCACTATGATGTATCTATCCAGCGAACGATACTTAAACATAACTAATACAATCATTCATTTACAATAAACATATACCTGCGTTACAAACTGAAAAATAAAATAAACAAATTATGTCAACCATCCTCAAGTACCTAACTTTGGTTTTGTACATAATTATCAAATAATTTCTTGTTCTATCGTGCTTTTAATAATTGCAAAATAGTATCTACGGGAGACCAAAATGTCAAAATCAAAATACAAATATTAATAAAATATTGGTGTTACGTTTTCTGTTGTGTGTTATTTATTTCAATTTTGACTAAATGTGCCTAAGGTAATTAATTTTTCACCTCAGCAGCTCGAACAAGCCTACTTTCGTGACTCCCTGGAGTAACGAAAGTGCGACTTTCCTCACTCCAGAGAGTGACGAAAGTGCGACTTTCCTCAAACTAGGGAGTGAAACAAAGTAGCTTTTCAATTTAGTGAAGGGGACTTCATACTTCGGAATCTATTACAAATTCGAAATACATTTTAACCTTTAATATGTTCTCACTACTGAGGTGAAAAATTACACGTGCAACACGAGAGCAGTTATTTTAGATCTCTTGTTTTTGAGTCCCTCGCTACGCTCAAGATTATAACTTAGAATCACTCGTTTCGCTCGTGATTCAATTATAGAATCTTTCGCTTTCTCGGGACTTAAAATCAACACTCGCAAGAAAAACCAACTTTCCTCTCTTGTAACTATTGAAAACAAAAACTTACCTTTTTTAACATATTGCCTAGAAGTTGGGCCTTTACAAAAACAACAGTTGTAGGTAAACAGGTAAAGACATAATATTTTGTCGTGTAAATACAACACAAAGTAATGCTTACTTTTATCCAAATATTCGACTCGATGAATTGCGAGTATAGAGTGAAACGCTATAGGTATATACCTTTACGCTACTTATTTTATGAATATTATAATGCAAGAAATGATGCCACTTAAATATGCATATATCGTAATTGTAATGGGCCCGTCGTCGCAACGCCGCCTTTGCTGCTATTCTATTAACTTGTCGACCAAACTTTTAAGTCATACCAGTATACATTTGACCTCCAGATTTGTTACTTTGATGTGTAATCAAGGGTTACACTCATTCTGGTCGATCGGAGACTAATGCTTGGTTAGTAGCCGGAATACAGGGCCTTATCGAAGATCGGTGCATCGCACAAAGTGGTTGATGCTATCTGCCCTTTGGACAATGCGCTATCCATGACTACCGGTAACGTCCATTATAAATGAACCGTGCTCATTGAAATTTAACGGGATACGATATTGTGTCGATTATTCAAATTAGCGTTGTTGGGGTCTCCGAATCTCCGTGATGCTTAAAAAATTAAAGTAGCGCAATAACTAAAGTATACTTAGGTACCTACCTACGACTACTTGGAAAGACCCGTCGTATTTATTGCTAACTGTACTTTTCTTTCCACAGGCAAATAATAGTCATCGAGACAATTCCAACAACTCCAGACACAATTTGTGTGTTGTTTTATTACATAGTTCCTATGGCCACTTCCTGTCTCCATCAGCAGATCAGCTCGATGGTACCATAATATTGCATTGTCACCCAACTTACATATGTATGCAATATTTAGAGCTTCATCGGAAACCGGGAAGTGGGTGAAATTTAACTTGCAAGATTTGATTACAGACAACCGAACGGGACAGGTGAAATTAAATAAAAGCTTGTAATACGTATACTAAAACTATTGATTTTAAACCGTTTTTATGCGCCTCTAAGAGAAATATGGCGGCAGTAGAGAAGTAAGTATTTTAAATAAAAACATAGCTCACAAAATGTAAAATAAAATGATTTATCAACAGAACCCTCAAATTAACCAAACTGCCAGTGAGCGCGCGTAATTAATTATAGTAGCCTTTCGTCAGCACTTTCAAACAATCGTAGACAAATGCAATAAAATGGGACCATTGAATTGCGGGTGGGTAGCAATAATTGATTGCGGTCGGAGCATCGATAAGGTATCTGAGATCGGCGCGTACGCACAATGTCCAATAAACTAGGCGATGCTATCTGTCGTTGTAAATGAATCAGGGCAGGTTGCGTCGAAGCCCTATATCCCTACCTTTATCTACCTACCTATACTCCCTGTCTTATTTATGTGTTAGCTTGTGTTCTGGCTACCTACTAAAAATATCAATTCCGATCGCAGGTTCTCTACTGGTTTCTGGTGTAAGTATATGTGATTTTAATTTAATATCTGTGCGACTCAAATGTTACCCAGCCTGCATTAAGATAAGTAAACAATTTGCAGTCACATGCAAATGTTATATGTTTTCGAGGTGAATCTCGCACTTAAGAGTCAAATGTATGCAAAGGTAAATCTAATTGACTCTTACAACCCGGATCTCTTGGATAAAATCTTCTGTGCTTGTTTAAATTAATACCATTGAAACCATTACTAATTAAGTGTTTTAAAGCATTTTCGATAAATGAAAGTCAATTCACGCAAACTGATTACCGATAAAGTTACTTAATTTAAGTTTTCGGGCCTACCTAATATAATTCTTTAGTGACGTGGCGTTTATAGCGATGAACAAGCCGGACCAAATATGGCTTATTTGTTTTCTATAATTTAAGAATTTACCTCATATGAGCGAGATAGAGGGCTCTAGTAAGGTTTCGAGGCTTTTCATTGGATTTTATCCTTGTATTCTGGTGGATGCTCTCCTTTAAAATGTGCAAAACTTTTAATCGTATCGTATCGTAATCGTTTATTGCAGACAAATAGTCCATATTATGTACCTACACACTATTTACAAGTAGAATTAAAAATAATTAAAAATAATCAATCACAAAATTCATAAACCAAGTCAAAAAATATAAATAAACGAACAATTAAATCATAAAAAAGAAAATATTAAATTAAAATTGAAATAAAAATAAAAGGATTAAAATTCAAAAATTCAAAATTACAAATTTAAAATGATTAAAATAATTATATATGTATATGCATTTGTATTATATGATCTTTTATACGAATAAATATATTTAATTATTAGCGAAAATTGTGCCTGCGCAAAATAGAAAATTGTGCATTTTCTATTTTGCGCATATCTCACATTTCCTCCTTTTTTGAAGTCCTATATCATCTCTGACGACACGGACTCGTCATAAACATGGTAATAGCCCAGTAGAGGAGCAATTTGCCGGGCAAGTGGCGTTAACGTCCTCGGGGCACGTAAAAAGCAATCCGCGAGACAGATACGACCGCGTTATTTGCAGTTAGTGACGTGCCCGTCAGGATCAGAAGGGTAACGGTCAGAATACATCGAACGAGACTTCTGCGTCTTGTTCCTGGCAAATTACATAAAAAAACATGTCAGGAGGGTTCCTGTGGCTTTCTTTGAATAGCTCAAAATGAAATAAAATGTTATACTTGTAATAGTTTTCGTTTACCGTTTACTTTCGTTATAAATATTATAGGTATGATTTTTATAGATCCAAAAATTGACAGGAAACACTTGATTTGAACAAAAAATGTTAAATTAATGATTGAGCTATAGTTATTTGTGCAACAAGAGAGGAAAGTTGGTTTTTCTTGCGAGTGTTTATTTTGAGTCCCGAGAAAGCGAAAGATTCTATAATTGAATCACGAGCGAAGCGAGTGATTCTAAGGTAGAATCTTGAGCGTAGCGAGGGACTCAAAAACACGAGATGTAAAATAACTTTGCTCTCGTGTTGCACACATAATTTTTCACCTCAGTAGTGAGAACATATTTAAGGTTAAAATGTATTTCGAATTACACAGAATAAACAGAAAAAAAATATATTATAATATGTACGATACGATACGATACGATACGAGACGAGACCGGACCGGACCGACGTACCGTACCGTACCGTACCGTACCGTGCCGTGCCGTGCCGTGCCGTACCGTACCGTACCGTACCGTACCGTACCGTACCGTACCGTACCGTACCGTACCGTACCGTACCGTACCGTACCGTACCGTACCGTACCGTACCGTACCGTACCGTACCGTACCGTACCGTACCGTACCGTACCGTACCGTACCGTACCGTACCGTACCGTACCGTACCGTACATGAAGTTCATGGCCTTTACTAAATTAAAAAGCTACATTGTTTCACTCCCTGGAGTGAGGAAAGTCGCACTTTCCTCACTCCAGGGAGTGACGAAAGTAGGCTTGTTCGAGCTGCTGAGGTGAAAAATAATTTCCACACTTTTTTCTCGGGATTACATTTTACCTCTTTGTCGGTATGGTAAATTACAGCTTTTTATTACCAATAGCCTGAGCTAAATCAAGCCTCGGATGCACAGAGTAGGTATACTTTCTTTGTTGAAAACGGAACCCTAAAAAGTGACATAAAAAAGCTTGCCTTCGGATGAGGTTAAAAATAAAAATTAATGGAAAGCGAGTTGATAGATGAGTTACAATGTTGCAGTTAAGACAACGAAATTGGCTCTGTGCGTCAAAATAAATAAACCTAATCAGTATGAGGCTACTTCTTCTTTGTGGTTTTGAAACCGGTCATTTTCTGACAATATGTCTGCGTGCGCGTCTAATTGCCTGCACTCTTTCTTTTCTTTGTACTAACAAGAGCACTGTTAACTGGCCATTGCAGGGTCAAAAACTTAAGGTAAAACTGGCGTTTTTTCTGTCGACAATATGAAAGTTAACGATTTCAGTACATTTTATTGAGGCTTTAATCATACAACTTTTAAGAAGTAGAAGGTTGGGATATGCCTATATAGGTGTCCGGCAAGGAAATTAGGCTCTAAATTTTTTTATGATGTCCCCAGGAGGATATAATAGTCGCGTAACCTATACTAAAAACTGACTAAAAAAGTTTTTGAACCTGCAGGACCTTATGTTGTTGCAATAAGGTTTACGAATTGTCAGTTAAGAGGGGTATAAAGATTAGCCAGGAAATTAGAAGGAAACAAAAGATATGGCGCGCCGCGCGATACTTGAGACGGAAAATATGGCCGTAACGCGGGTTTTATCTCAATTACTCTGAAAATATACTTCTGTTTAAAATATTGCTCGTCAGATCCCTCGATTATAATTATATCACTAGCCATTTTATACTAAACCCATAATACGGTATGATATACAACTGAAAATAAGTGAGTTTGAAATATTTTTGTGATATTTTTCTATATCTAGCCAACTTTAACCTAGTGCCTTAGGTTTTCGTTGGAGTAGACCCTTTCAAATAATTATAACATGACAGTCAAGGTGAAACAACTCCATGTCAACTGTTAACTTATGTGATTGCTGTGTCTATTTCGATGCAAGATCTCATCAGAACCTGATAATAATTCCCGACTGTCGTCTCCGTAATACATGGAAGTGTAATTTCCTCGCATAAGCCAGTTATTAAATAATAGGCACCGGATCGGTCAGTCGCGATGTGTGGGAGCGTGAAGGATACTCACAGACCATAGATTGAACTAGATACAACAATCATGACCAGTTAGACTAGATAAGAATCTATAGATTCACGTGACGACTGACTTTGTGGTACCTGTACCTGTGATATATGACATCAGGAGAGTAATTTTTAAATGCGAAACTCTAGCTTGATAAACCGATAGAAAGTGTAAATTATATATCTTAACCAACCAATTAATAAAGGCTTTGGTATTTCTCCGTAGTCTCGCACCTTACGATAACTAACCATGAACTACGATACAATGATATATCTGTTAATTCTTCATCATCATCATCATCATCATGTCAGCCGATAGACGTCCACTGCTGGACATAGGCCTCCCCCAAGGCTCGCCACTCCGACCGATCCTGTGCCGCTCGCAACCACCGAATTCCCGCGACCTTCACCAGGTCGTCGCTCCATCTCGTTGGAGGCCTACCGGCAGTTCGTCTTCCGGTACGCGGACGCCACTCCAGAACCTTCCGGCCCCACCGGCCATCAGTTCTGCGAGCAATGTGCCCCGCCCAGAAAGAGTCAGAAATGATGATATCCGCAGTAGAACTAGGGTCACCGACATAGCTCGCAGAATTGCAAACCTTAAGTGGCAGTAATTCTTCATACTTCATAAAAATATCGTTGTACAAGATTAGACCTTTTTTACCATTCTATCTGGAAAAGCTATTTTTGGTACAAATTTTTACATACAATTAATTACGGCCCATTGAGGCATTTTCTACTATAGCAATAAACATCCAACAAAACGGCGCGGAACGGGAGCATGACCTATCGAAATTAGTGAGCGTCTGACATTTAAAAAAAAACGCGAAGTATTAGCACATGCTGCGTCTAGTTTAACGTACGGTCTGTGAGGATAGCCCATTAGCGCGACATTAGGTACCGATTTACTTCGTCATGCACGATTACACCCGCACATGGGAACCTTGCATTAGATGCAGACTAGGGATGAATAAAATGCGTAATTATATAGGTAGTTACCGTGCGATAATTATTTGTGCGTCTGGTTTGCGACTCATTTCATATTATACTTAAATCCTGTAGTATTTACATAAGTAGATACTCATAATCATAATTCTAACTTGAAAGCGCTATTATATGTAAGTGTTAAAATAAGTCTTATTTGTTAATATTGTCTTCGGTTACCGCGATAGTTACTCATGAAATAAAACTATGAAAACGGATTATATCGCGTATATTGAATTTATAATACATCCCGACGTTTCGAACTCTTTACAGCGTTCGTGGTCAACGGGTGACTGAGGAAAAATTACAAAGTGCAAAAATACCCACATACTAAAATAATGAACAATCATAGACTACAAACTTTAAGGCTGGTTGTACATGCAAAAACTTTTTTTTTTTTATCGCGTATATATATATATCTTTACTTGAAAAATAATTATAGTGTATAACTAGCCTTATGAACCGATTTTGCATGTACAACCAGCCTTAAAGTTTGTAGTCTATGATTGTTCATTATTTTAGTATGTGGGTATTTTTGCACTTTGTAATTTTTCCTCAGTCACCCGTTGACCACGAACGCTGTAAAGAGTTCGAAACGTCGGGATGTATTATAAATTCAATATACGCGATATAATCCGTTATAATACTAGGCTAAAATTATTAAAAAAAAACGCAGAATTTTGTTCGTTACCTATAAAAAGGCTACAAATCAACAAGGGGAAAATCTATAAGAAGGCTACGGTCAAGTGAGTCGGACTTAAGCACATGTAAAAAGAAATGTGCGAAGTACGGAATCCTTGGCACGCTAGTCCAACTCACACTAATTAGCTGACTATCGAATTTTATAAATAAAGTATTTAACATGCACTTATCGAATAAACAGTGCAGTTAAAGACCCGAGGGTAGAGTAGCGACTGTTGCAAACATGTCCCATGATTTGTCTCAGCCTTCACATGTCCCCGGCTATCCCGAACGAACTTATCTTTATTTATCACTGTCCAGAACAGCAACACTCAGCTGACTATATCTAAACCTTACGTCTTTGCAATAAGGTTCACTAATTGTCAGTGAATATTTAGACGATGGTACTCGTATGGGGCTCGTAAACTAGTCGCAACTACGGCCACCGACGGTTTCCGATGTGATTGTTAATGTAGCAGTTTGCAGTTTAATTTATCTCGAGCAGTTGCAAGAACGGTTCGAAAGCAGGTTTTTTACCAGTTAAATTTATTACGTTTAAGATGGTTGAATACCTAAACGGTTCTAGAAATTAGCTGTAGAAAATTACCTGCACTAAAATATTACCAGCAAAAAATCATTATTGATTTCCGTCGATAGGTAGGTATACTAGGTATGACTCGAACGAAATCGATGTTGCGCCAATCTTGATAGTTAAGTTAAATATCTATTAAATAGGTATACATATACATATCAACATATACATATCATCGTCTTGTACCCAAAACACAAGCCTTAAGCTCGTGACAGACGGAGCGATAACATATCGGCCGATATCGACAGATATTTACCGACAGATATCTGCGAGTATCGCTAAGCACCACACACGCAACCATACCAAAATATATATCGCTCTCTGTCTAGCACCTACATTGTGAGAGAGATCGGCATCTTAAGGCATCTGCAGATGCGTTGCGATAAGATGGCGGCAGATACGAATGTATATTACAGCTTCGTGTGTGGGCTATGTCAAATACACAGGTCAAATAGTACGTAAAAGATATCGGCAGTTGCCGTATCTGTCGGTATCTGCCGATATTTATAGCTCCGTCTGTGATAGATTGTCCTATAATATTAATTAATTAATTTAGTGCTTTTAAGGTGCTTTTTGAAAAATGATGTTTCTACAAAAGTAAGTACTTATAACTATGTATTAAAACCAAATTGGTTCTGCTCTGCTCGTAAGTAAGTAAATTATTAAATTGAATTAACCTACTCATTTTATGACTTTCATTAATATCTGAATGCGCTGTGGTACTTAAACATTGCATTTATTGCACTATTACCTCTGATAATCGACTATGTTACCTTAGTAGTCATTATTCTTTACCCTTTGCCGCGGCGTTAGTTGTCTTAATTAAGTTTCTGCATATACAGGCTGAGCTATATTAATGGGAGAAAGGAAATGAAAAACTAAAGGAGATAGAAAACTTGTATCCACTTGGGAATACCGACGAAAAATTAAATATGTCGTATTGGTATGGGTTAGGTAATAATAAATCTTTGGTTCACACCTCGGTTGTTCTATATTATAAAGCAAATAGAAGAATTCTTAAAACATATTACTAAAACACAACTAAAATTGTGTACATGAGCCAATACATTAATTAATATAGATATAACGGCAATCAAATACATATTCCCAACAAAAACTTTGGCTGATGAAAAATGACTGATGAAAAATGGAACCTATAGTCAAATTTGTCAAAATTCCGCAAGTTGTTTTATGGCGGAAACTATTGAGCTTAGGAGAATAATGTATTTCGTCATATAACTGAGTATATGAAGGTAAGTAAGGGTGTAACTATTTCAGTATTATATATTTTTGGCACACCCTGTACCTGCATGCAATTTTAAATCGTACATGCTTCGCTTTGTATTTCAATCTTTATTTCTTCCGTCAGGTAGTATATTAGAAAGACTAAGATTTCGTTGTATTAAATTATAATGAAGTTTATTGGCTACGATATAGTCGATATGACTTAGATTTTTTTTATATTTGCTTCTAAAAAAATATTTTATAACATAGTACTTCATCGCATATCTTAGTTTGCTTAGGTATAAAAAATATTAGGCAACATGAAAAGCTCCCTTGTATGTTGTTTAATTCCAGGTTTATTTATCATAGTCTCATTAAATATTCCAATATAGCCTTTGGTCAGATTCATCAATCAATCATTATAGGTACTCAAGATAATGGGCGTAGACATCTCCCGGCCTTTTACATTAATATTAAAATTTTCATCGGGCACAAAGCACGTGCCGTCAGACAATTTTATGGATAAATTGGATTCGTATTTTATTTTCAAAAATATATTTCGACATGTACCTAACGCTCGAGACATGGACTGTAGTAACTATGAGTAAATCATACCTACTTTACGGGGAACTAGCTGTTTTCTTGATATTTAAATCGGTCAAATCATCGGGTTTAATCGTCATCTCAATAATTTCATCTTACGAGAATAACAGCTTTGACGTATTAACTTGGTATTAACTATTTAAATGAATGAATGACAACTGAATGTTCTTATTTCAGTGTTAGACCAAGAGAAGTCTACAACAATTTTGTTAGCACACACAGTGCAAGTGTTATTTATACGCCATAATTTCATAAAAGTTTGACATTTAAAATGCCACTTGCACTGCGTGTGCTATCAAAATCGTTGCAGACTTATCTTGGTCTAACTATACCTTGTGAAATAAATTGGACTATGTTTAAAAATAAATACCATATGTACAGGCGGCAGCGGCATGGAAGTTTTCATAAAAATATTTTATGAAAGTGAGCATTAAGTATGTATCTAGTTACTTATAATTATAGTTCAACTGGCCCGGTTCTTACGTTCTTAGCACTTAAAGGTCTTTTAAATGTGTTAATAAAGTTTAATTTATGTCGCTATTATATGACTGAAATGAAATGTCCCGTTTTATTGGCAACTTACTATCGTTTTTTTATTAAATAAAATCCTATCATTATGTTATTTTTAAGGTACTGTAAGTAAGTAAAATTATTGTGTGGCTAAAGCCTCATATTCGTCGTGTAGGTACCTTTTTGCACGCAAGTTCAATAGTTCAGTTGCAGCTGGATTGTATATCTAGTAAATATAAAGAATTAAAGATACCTACGTTGACAAGTTCGTCTCTAAAACGAAATCTTGAAATAGCCCCTGCCATGAGTTTACGTAGGCCCCCTGTTCTAGAGTTAGACCAAGATAAGTCTGCAACGATTTTGATAGCACACGCAGTGCAAGTGTTATTTTAATCTTCTATGTTTTAATAACGTATAAATATTACTTGCACTGCGTGGGCTAATAAAATCGGTGCAGACTTATCTTGGTTTAACTCTACCGACCTTCTGTAAGTTGAGTATGTGTACAAACTCATAAGAGTTACAACTGTTACAAGCGACGAAACAGCTTGTTGACGGTCTTCCCTTATAGACTGTCTTCACCACATAGACTTAATAATATCTGTCAGTACATGTGTGCATTTTGTATATAATAAAAATAAAACTCATAACATCGGTCAAGTATTTATTCCGCTACACAATGCTCGGGCTAGGGCGCGCGTGAGCGGCGCGCGTAGCCGCAGTGCCGCGGTGTCGACGCGGGCGCGGCGGCCGTACCGCGCGCAGTCCGCCACCACCGTCGTGTTGCACGACTCCTGCAACACAACAGCTGCAATTACTATTGGTTAGTAAGTTACAAACATATTTATCCGGAGAAAAAAGCGGCAAATTTGAAAAATGTAGGTGCGAAGGTCCTACTCTCATTTGAATTTTCTACTGATAAAGTGCTTGGCAAACTGTTGTTGTACAAGTACTCGCTTCTGGCAAACCACTAAATAAGCTGAAGTCACCAAAGCAAACTTAAATGCGGCCAAACAAAAAAGAAAATCTGCGATTTACCCACACGTGGCTGGCGCGCATTAATTTTATACCTATTTTATACATTCGTCGGCCTTGTATATCAATCTGATAAACTCGAAATCCGCAACAATTATTAATTCTGTACTCTAACGTCACATTTATACATAAATAAGTGTCCGTATTTACCTGAGTCGAGAACTGTAAGCGCATTGTAATTTAGTCCAGTTACAATGGGAAACGAACTACGCGAATAGATGGAGAAAGGGATCCGTGACAAATTTAATAAATGGCTTTCTGAGGTCGTATTTTAGAAGGCGTGCAGCAGATAACAGCGAGTCGTGCTCTACCGGCAGCGGCAGACGTCAACCGTGTCATGGGAGTTCGCAGTACTTTAAATCGATAAAATTCCGAGATTGACTTTTTGAACCGTTGATTTACCCAACTATTTATAGGTATCATCGATAAGATGGTTTTGATTAGGTAATTCAGTTTATGTTATAGCAGTAAACTTCGCGATCAACGGCTGGCGTAGTTAAAAACAGGCAGGGGAAACCTATTCTAAAAAGGAAGTACCTAGGTAATCAATGTGGAATTACCTTGTAATGATTGAGTTGCACTTCATTGAAGGGCGCGGACCAGCCGAGGAAGCCAGTCGAGCCAATACTGGCCAAAGGGTAATGGTTGAAGGCAGTCAGCACCTTTCTCGTCAACATAAAGCTCTTGCTGTATGAACCTTTAGGACTAATAACTGCTGACCTCACTATGTGGCGCACTAATTTCGGGATCACCAAGTCATTACCACACCTTTCTTTATATATATCATACAATTGCTTATCGGTATCCTTAATATCTATGACTTCGTCGTCTATCCTATTTTCATCGTCAATTAATTCTATTTCATCTAAATATTCGGCATCTTTAATCCGCACATCATCTCGCTTTATATAAATTTTGCTTTTGTTATAATTTAATTTCTTAGCTTTATATTTCTCAAGTCCCTGCATGAAGTCAAAGAAAAATGCATTTTGTATCATAATAGCTGAGTATTGCGATGGATCCCAGCCATAAATACTTAGTCGATTAAGTAGTTCAGGCCATGTAAATGCCTCTTTCGGTAATACTATTTCATCAACATCTAACGGGATGATGTATTCAGATTCTCGTAAATTCCGATACAAGCAATCGTTGTAAGTAATTATGTGGTCTCTTCTACGCTGCCATAATGACCTCTCTAGCTTATGTTTAATAGGAACATGGAATAATCTAACATAACCTAGATCTCTGTAGTAAAACAGAATATTTTCACATTCTTTAGTGATGCTGTCTATATACATATCGATCATGTCAACGCCGAGTATCTTGTTAGTTTCTATCCATTCGACTAGATTTTGCGATACGTCATTCTCAAATTTCATATCTTTTACACAAATTGTAAAGGTTCTCTGGTGCTTAAAATGCCTGGAATAAGATTTCAAAGCGAATGCGTTGTTGGGATCATCACACGGCTGTGTTACGATGGATACAGTAAAGGGGCCATTTCGGACTTCTGTCAGTGGACATGATAACAGTAAAGGTGTTTCAATGTTAGATGTCGTTGAATCCCATTCGTGCCACCAGATTTCCAAAGGTTTGGCTGCAACCACTTCTACTGATTCTTCGGAGTTCAAGGAACGTGTTTGGCAGAATAATGGCACCTCTGTCGAAATGTTGCGACCTGCGAACAAAGGTACTAGATCTCAATTGCCGTCATAAAAAAAGTCTATCTTTAATAAACCAAACAACTACGCGTAGTATAAATTCACGGCGGAAACATTACGGTATCAGAGCAGCAGATAGTATGCTATTATTTATTTCCTATTGAGAAAGCTCTTACTGATATAATAGTGATTTAGTCGAGCCGAGTCATTTCCTAAGGCAAAAGGCAAAGCGGTGCTTTCAAGGAACTGTCATTACAACGGTGCTTCAATTGCCGCCTTTTCCGACCAGGACTGGATGCCTGCCACTCGGGACGAATGGAATTACAAATCAATTTTGCCCATAGAAATGTATTTTTCTTTTACTCAGAACCTGAACATGTGAACAGTAACAAAGGAACAATGACAGTAACCTATCTTCAAACTCTTCGGAATTTACGGTCGACGTTCAAAAGCTCGGATACAAAGAGTATTCGTCCTTATTAAATCCACGTTAGCTGCGCCCTTACGGTTCACGGTGGCTATCGTCACATATTTTTTGGGTGATGGACTACTCTACACATAGGTACATAAACCTACTCGATGAATACCTACTTACACGGCGCTTGTCGATGCTAGTTAAGGCTCATAACTTACAACTGGGATGTTATCTCTAAAACTAAACATAACGAGTGCGTGCGAAGGCTGGAGTGAAATTCCAGTAGCAGTTGAAGTTATTTAGTTAACTAGATAGTTGCTGATTACACTGATTATGAACAGTTTGCGAAGTGTTACTTCAGCAGAAGTAATTATGGTGTTACAACAAGTGGAACGTAGAACAGTGTAAATACTTTTGAATAATCAGTAACTTAAAAAAAAGTATCTTAATGAAGTAGCATGTTCTACAATCATTCGCAACATGGTTGCCAATGAAGAATTTATAGCATTTATAACATCATCGGCTGAACACTTGTAGATAGGTACAAGTAATATTAATACATATCCCGACGGTTAATGAAATTGAAAACTTTATTAATCGTTCTGATCTGCTAAAAATGGTCATCAGAAAGGGAGAGACTGTCTTTCAATAAACGAGTGGTGGTTATCTCGGGATGGAATGTACACGCCGTCCGCCGTCCGCGCTGACAAATGACCGCGCGCTTATCGCGTTCGCCGCGTGCTGTGTCGTGTATTCGCACTTTTACCCGACACTTTGTTCCCTATACAGATGCAATTTACTCACTTGAACAAACCGTAAACTATATACCTTTAGAAGAATAAAGTATCAAGTCAATAGCTTTAGCATTTTAAAACCAATCTTGGCACATTTGTCTGTAATTTAAATTTACACTCATCTCCTCTTTGATGCTGTTTTCTTTTGGTTTGGCAAGGATATGTCGGCTCAAGAAATGCGACTTACGCAAATACTATTGCCCTGTTACGAGCACTATTTAAATTGTAGCAAATTCCCTGACCTTTTTAAGAGCGTCGATAAAATTAAAGGACGTTTATTGAGATTTAAATGTGCACTTAGCAGCAACAGATTTTAATGAGATCGGCAGTCATTGAGTGCATTGCAGACACGAACGTTACGAGGGCAGAACTACTTTTTTAAGTACCCAGTGTTTACATTAACATCGAGCTTAGTAGTTATTAAGTTATAAAAACAAATTAGGGGGGTACTAAACATTTTTGCAAGGTTTTATTTAGCCTCTGCGATGTTTATAGCTGTTGAAACTGCCATAGACAGAAATGGTAACATTACTGTGGTGTATATTATTATGTTTTAAATGAGTTTTAGTGTAGGTACACATATTTCTTTTGCTACGACTTAACTTTTGCATTCAGTAATTTAAAAATCTTTTTCATTTTAAGTTAAAATTAGTGCATGATAACATAACATTTATAACCTTTTAATTATAAAATCTGCAAAAATAGCAGTTAAGATTAAACAGAACGTAGGTTTTATATTTATTCAGTCGGTTTCAGTAAAAAAAGCCAATACATAGTAGTAAGCTCCTGTGACCGCAGTATCTCGGGAGAAATAATTATGGCGTCGTTTTATCAACCGTCGAGATTTTGCCGATGTCTTTATTAGTGTAGATTGTGCACATGTTCAAGGAACACATTATTTAAGACTTTATCTCGATAGTGCTTGTTTACACGCTTTATTTTACCCTGCTGCAGGTTAGCTTGGGGTGAAATTTTCGACCATAAATTTTTATATACATAATGGTTGGTAACGTATTAAACTTTTTTGAAACAATGTTGCATGTTAATCACGTACAAAAATGCAAACTTTATATCTGTTGCTTTAAGCATCATGATTCTTTTTAAGAACTTCTTTTCAACATAGGTACTTATGTTCTCCTTTTTTAATTGGTACACTACAAGTAGATATGTACAAGGTTAGCACCCCTGCATATAAAAATGTATGCAGAGCAGAGCTAATATTTTATGCGTTTCAACATGGAACCTAGAGACTTTATTAGAGAACTAAATTTATTGCCTTGACAGAACTGTATTCAGGATCACAAGTCAACTCTTATATATTTATTTACTAATTTGTAAAATATTCACGATCATAATATAAAATCGTGTAGATTGACATTGCATAATTTATGCATACTGTAATTTATTTTTATAAAATAAATGAAATGAAATCAAATCAAATTTACCAACCAACCAATACCATTAATTTTGATTTCTAAAATGCTCATTTGAGAATAAGGCCGCGGATTTCCTCTGGAGGCCTATTTAAAGTAAATAATTATGCTTTTGCAATATGCCAGCTCTTGGGAAGTAATTGTGGAGAGCCTCGGGCGGCGCGTGCGCATAATTGCTGAATTTACTTTTCATTATTTTCTTTCCTGACTTTTAGCTGTTTAAAGGCAGTGTTTACATTATGAATGCAATTATCTCCGTATATTGAGACCTTTTGTGCGATGTAATAACTTTTTTCTACTCGTCGACTGTAATGGTTGAATTAAGATTTCGTATACCAAACTGTAATTCTACTCAACTATAATATTAATTTCGACACGGTTTAGTCAACTATAATGAAATTGACCAATCACAGCTCGCCGCCGTCAAGAGGACGAAACAAAACGATAGCTCAAATTAATTATTTATTTTAGCTTGTATAGTATAGGTAGAAACAGAGGGAAGCCGGACAACTTGAAAAGCGCAGTATGGTTGGCATGGTGAATGGAGGACGGGGTAGTGGACATCCACCAACCCGCTAGGTGGACACTGTAAAGAAGACCTGCCCGGGATCTACACAGGCGCCTACTATTATCAGGAAGGCGGAAAATTGTGCAGAATGGAGCTTGGTGCACAAAATAACGACCTCAGGTGGTTGCTTGTTAATCTCCATAGGCTACGGTGGCCAAAAAAACTGTTTAAAAACTGTGACATTTAGTAAGGAGCAACTACCAGGGCCTCATGAGTTACAAGAAGATGTAACCCGCCGGGCCCCGGCGGCCGGGGCGCGTACGAGTATGAAGGTATCGCGGCTGCTCGCGTATCTAAGCTGTAAGTATACTTTTGGTTTATTGACCTATATGATTCTACTAGTTTAAAGTATTATTTTTGTTGACTTGTAGAAAAAGTATTGTATACAATAGTGATATAATCAAGCTTTTCAATCTCGTACCCAATAAGGCCACTCAGCAAGCTTCGGCCTTAACACGGTACTCGACTAAAAAGCTCTCCATTATATCACGATTATGAACCACATACCTGTATTTAAAAGTAAACTAATAATACTGAATAGGTAATGAGCTTAAAAACTATCTAAACATCACGTGTAGGGAATGTACCTTATTTTTTGTCTTGTTTGTTTACCGCTTTGTTAGCATAGCAATCTAGTAGACAGTCTAAAAGACAGGGAGACATGGCGATACTATAAGGGCTAGGAGGATATAACCAAACGGAGTAGCCTCTAACAGGCTTTCCCCTCTGTCGAAAATAGTCGGCCAATGGTCATACACAATGTATGGACTGACGTTTATCTGACATGGCTATTTTGACGTTACGTATACATTTGACGTTCCCCTCCCCCGCAAAAATTGGCAGTTTTTTTGTACAGCAAATTACAGACGTGGAGGCTCCGTTTAGTTATATCCTCTTAGTATAAGGGTTCTGTTCGAAACTGTTTACGGTTTAACACAAGTATTTCTCGTCGGTCATGCGACATGTTTCGGAAGGCCTATGTCACCATTCTCAATTCGCGGCGTATTGGCAAGCACAAAAAACGAATACAGCAAGAAAATTATGTCAAACAAGTTGTATGAAATTGGCACAAGCAGCATCTTCGCGACAAGGGGCTGGCAGGTGATTACATAATTACGTAGTATTTATTCTTACACGCGTTCATTCGTTAAAAATTGTAGAACAAAGGTGGAAAACGGCCAGTGTGCCGGTGTCTAAGTTTTGCATTATTCATGCTATTCATGGTTAAATAGGCATTTGTTTCAATTAAGTTTCCCTGGACAAGTATGGGACATATGTAGCGATAATTGTTCTACAGTTAAAGTATAATTATCTGTATATTTCTTTTTAAATTGTGACCGTGGGCTTCTTCTTTTCTCTTCCTTTACCTTACTTATAACATTCATTCGCTGCTGTAACTTCACTTAGTAACTAAGCGTTTAATAATAGTACATTTCGATGCTAGTGCGGAAAGTATGTCATTACATGACGAGGACCGAGTGAAGAATGACATTTCCGCACGTGTATCGAACGACGTTTTTTTTTTAAAATAAAGTTGCGAAAAAATAAGAAAAACAACAATTAAGGAATAAAAACAATATCGAATATTGCCTTTGGAAACTTAAATCATGCTTGCAGAAAGAAAAAAACGCCTGTTCTTTGACAGGCAGCTATTCATACCTCTACCTTTCATAGCTATTCCGTTTCATTCAGACAACTTATTAAGAACGGTTTTTCAATATTCAATATAAAAAAATAAACGTGTTATAATGATGAAGAGGTAAGTAATAAAATATAAAATATGTATATTTTTCTTATTCTCACATTAACAGTAGGTTTTTATGTTGATTACGACAGTTAAAGGAAACTAATATTAACACTCATGAATTGAAACACATATAAATTTAAAAAAATTGTGAAAGTGAAAAGCACTAGTTCGCGAAAACCAACTTTCCGCACGCTAAACAGCTACGTTAAGTAGCACTTTTTGAGCAACTGTACTAAAAAAATAGGTCCATTCATAATGTCTGAAGTCTAGGAGGCATAATCACACTTTTCATCTCAGTGCGTCCCTCTTGTACGAATAACGAGTAACATTGGACAAAAAAATACAATCAAATTGTTATCATAGTTTTAATAATCACCGCTTTAAAATATCTGTTAAGATCTCCAAAAAAGATAAACAGAGATGTAAATAAATACTTAAAGAAACAAAATGTAGTATTGTGCTAAGCTCGGTACACGAGTTTATAAAACTTGCTTTTAATTTGTATGCAAGTGATCGTTGCGTTATTCAACTGACGATAACTTGTACTGCGACAACGCCTGTCAATTATGGCACCTAGGCATGACAACGAGCTTCTATGCAAAAAATATAATCATGTTACTTACCCGCTTAATTATTGTAATAGAATATTCGTAGCAAACTAACATTTTCATGGTCTTATTTAAATGCTTTATTAATACTGGTTTTACATTGTTAAATTTTAATTTATACATAACCTGTTCCGACAAAAGCAACAAGGACGTTTAATAGTTATTTATAGTTTGATAGAGGTCTTTAAATTTTGCCACTAGTTTGGTAGTTCATAAAAATGCTTGTGCTAGTACGCTTAATTTTGATACAAATTAAATATTTAAATTGGATACATTTTATATATTAGGTACGGGATAATCCCTAAATATGGACTTGGCTTCTAATATGGACCATGTTAATATTTCGCCAATTGTTAGATAGTATCGTAGTGAAGTACTTGCCAAGTTCTGTTAATCCAAGTTACGAAGTGAATTTATCTTTACTAAATATTTATTTATTGAATATACCTCGAAAGGACGCCAGTATCCGCACATAGGGTTGCGCCGCCCGCTGGTCGTAGAACGCCGCGTACAGCGACACTCCGGTGCCCTCCACTCTCTGCCACGTGTTTTCTTGCGAAGTCCTGTGGCTCCAAGTTCGATTCTGAAATTAAAATGAAGAATCAAATAATTGCTACATTTTAATTGATTATTTTAAGTTTGAAAATTGAAGTCGTATAGGTATAAAATGTGTACAAGACAATACAGTACCTAACAGTATGCAATGTATGTATACCTATATATAGTGTAAATAAAATTAAATGCCAACAAGACTGAAACTAAATTGTTCCTACAATTTTTCCTTAACCGAGAGAGAGACAAAAAGTTTTAATTGATACATTCTGAGTTCTGAGTGCCAATTGTCAATTGCAATAATTGGCACCGACGGCAATTTGATAAAACAAAATTGGCAAATTTTTACCGTATGTGCTGTCTCCCGGTACCAGATGTCAAGATCCCTTGGAAAGGATGTTTTCATTAAAAAATATACCACGTATTAATTAAAATTGCAAGCATTGAAGGCCAATTTAATATGGTTGGTTAAATCTGTAGGAGGAAATATTAATTGCGTGACATCACGCAGTTTTTGGCGTATCGGGCCGGTACTTGTTTTATTTTTGTTTTACCTCGTACATTATGATTTTTAACTTGGAT
This sequence comes from Cydia strobilella, assembly GCF_947568885.1. Taxonomy (NCBI): domain Eukaryota; kingdom Metazoa; phylum Arthropoda; class Insecta; order Lepidoptera; family Tortricidae; genus Cydia; species Cydia strobilella. Next base: position 11,046,793 of record NC_086052.1, read on the forward strand.
TATAATTGACGATACAATTTGTTCACACAACGTAAATTGCATCTGCATTATGTTTTCGCAAAACACGATCTAGGTTCATTATCTTTGAACGATTACAATAGATTTATGTATTGTTTTATAAGATTCGACAGTCAAGCTGTTAAGATAGGTACCCAATTAATTAGTCACTTGTCACAAGCACGTTTTATAGTAAGTACTTTTCTCATTAAACCTGAGGTCCTATCGCAAGATTTGTTCACTAACTCACGAGTAAATAGCTACATTACTATTTTTAATTATTTAAAGTGAAAAATGATACAATTAATAACTGACTGTCCTTTTGACCAACAAATACAAATTAATAAAAAAATCGTAGAAATGGCCTAAATATTGCACAACATTCATGAAAATATACGATAACAGCTAGTAAGTAATTATTTTTCATCTGGCATGAACGCGCGTGTCTAAAAGTTTCCGCGTAGGGCGCGCTAAGTTCCCCGTGGGAATGTAACGAACGCGCTTCGAATTGACTTGGATTTTATTACATTCACTTGCCGAGCGCAGGCGAATTGATCACTGAGTAAGGTACCTACCTGAGCCAAAGGAGGTCCATCTTAATTTAATTGGCATGATGACAGCAACAAAGAATCATGGAAATAATGGTTTCAAGGAAACATATATGTTAATATGATTCTAAAAAACCAGCCAAGCACCTTTACGCAAAAAACGGCAAAAAAAAAACACGTTTGTTGTATGGGAGCCTCACTTAAATATTTATTTTATTCTGTTTTTAGTATTTGTTGCTATAGCGGCAACAGAAATACATCATCTGTGAAAATTTCAACTGTCTAGCTATCACGGTTCATAAGATACAGCCTGGTGACAGACGAACAGACAGACAGACAGACTGACAGACAGACAGACAGACAGAGCGAAGTCTTAGTAATAGGGTCCCGTTTTTACCCTTTGGGTACGGAACCCAAAAAATGGCCCAATTTCAGTATAAACATTAGGATTATTAATATTTTCAAATAATCTAATCGGCAATTTTGACTGAAACACCATCAGAAGCGAGCCAAACCGTGAGCGTGACCTCATCATTCCATGACATATTTCTTTGAGCAGCTTCGACAAACTCATTGACCGTAATCCATACATGCATCGTCACCAAAGAGTTTGAATGTTCAAAAAAACAAATTATTTTACCGTTAAATATTTATTACGTAAAAAAAAATGTTATTACACGATATACAGTAAATATTTATTTGATATTGTATAAATAAGATGCTAAATAATACGATATTTCACCAACAAACTTTTTTTAATCATTTGGCTGAATGGAACTATAATTGCCAATGTTGGCTGTCGTAAACAGAAAAAAATAATTAAAAAGTAAAACCGGCGCTCTTATTTTCACTCAAAAATTTACATGTATCTGAATAATAAACTGTAATAGATGTCATATATTAAAGAAAAAGTGACGAAGCCCTCCAGCGGTGAAGGCCGGATTTAAACCGGCGTCTTTAGCTATATCGCGGCTAACGCCATGAACCCCTAGGCCACCTGGCCACGGCGGTACCCGTCCCAATTTCTCGACTATATTATGCCATCTTAGTAAGACGGCGTCTTTTTTTTAATTATATTTTATTATTTTATAAAATAGTTAATTTTTCCGCAATATATGGAGTTATCGCTCTACCTTTTCAATTTGTGCAACCCCTAAACATTGTTCGATTCTTTTGAAATTTGGAATAGATAGTTTTTTAGTTTAGGGATATCCCATTGGTGAGCAAAGTCAGAAAAAATATCACAACTTTTTTTTCTCTATACAAAAGTGAAACACCCTACAATACAAGTATACCTACCGACAATATTAAAAGGGATTTCAAAATTTGTCATCAGGCAGATTGTTTTAATTTTATTATGTTTAATATTCAACTTGCAGTTTTGTATGGTACTAGCGAACATGGACGCAATATTTGAACCCATTCACACTTATGATAGTATGAAACTTTGAAAGTAGACAAGCTTAAGAGCCTTCTGTGGCGCAGGTAGCTTAGGTGGTTTAGATCATATTTCTGTAGATATTTTTTAATTATTTTTAAAAATTTAATGAATTTTTCCAGGTACACATGATTTGGGAGTGTGTCAATTGCGAGTACCTACATAGGTTTATTCCAGGGGCTTCTAGGGCAGCACCCTTCATTGTAGACCGGAACGGTCGTTTGAAATCCAGTGAAGTTGATGTTTCATTTTGACATCACTCGCAGTGCATCTCGCTCATACTTTGTAGTGATCTAAAATGAGATCGAAATGACATAAAATTGTAAAGTTCGATTCTTCCTCCCCCTATCTCGCCACGGGTCTCGAGGTCATGCCAAACTGGTTTACCCAAGAACTTCATTCGCGCGTACTGAAGCAACCAATGTGAATAAGCAGCCTTATGCAAATTGCATGCGAGATACCGGCATGCTGCATGCCTCGCTCGAACGCTTTAAATCAGAGCTTTACAACCTTTGGTTCTTCCTACACCATTAATAACCATCTGTGCGGTTTCTAATACTGGTAAATCTCCTTTAATGTTTTAAGTGCCGCATAAATACTAATGATCGCATATGCATTACTCAGAAAAGAACCGACTTGGAATAATTTTGGTAATAAAAAGTGCCCTTAGAAATCGCTTCGCTATATGATTGTTACTTTACTTTTTTCAATACTTTTCAATATATTAAATCAACCAAACTATGTAGGTACATAAATGCACAAGAGAAATCTAATAGCTTATGGTCAACATAGCAATCCTTAACCAATGCTTACAATCAATTAAGGTTTAGACGGTGGGTGTACCTATCAATAGCCTGAGTGGGAGTCCGGAGTCTAGATACCAAATGCTTAGCCTAAGCAAAACCCTTTTGTACCAAGAAGGCATATCAGCCATCGAGAAAGAAACGCTCATAGACCATTTAAGCCTTGTAAAGGATCTAAGCTGAGTAAAGTTCGTTACACAAACAGATTGTATCGTCGGCAGAGGTAATCAATTCTGCAGCGTGCTTAGTTCAAGTTGTACTTATTTTCTTAGCTTTTGTTTATAGAAATTATTCGCGCTTTCATTTCGCTCCTTTATATTTCTAATTTTTGTGGTTGGATACTTTTCTAGGGTAAGAATAAGTACTTTAAAGATGTTAAACAAGTTTCTTACTTATATCATTGTTTCAACAAAATGATTTCGTTCGCATAAAATTAGTAATCATCAAGATTCGTCATACAAATTTTACGATCATAGAAATCGTCATCCTTTTTCAAGGGATGACGACCGGCCGTGATGACGTGCAAATTCCATACATCCTACATACATTTATGTTTTTTTTCTATTATGGGATATACGAAATTGGAAATGTATAGTGCTAGTCAATTGTGAAATGTGATAAAAATCCTATTCATGACCGAAATAAATGTCATATAACTACGAAGGAAAAAATTACCAAAGCCCCCAGTTTCCAGTGTGTGTTCAGGGTTTATAGTTTAAATAGTAGTGTGTCTACTTGAAAAAACATAAATTAAAATATTTTCATAGAAAGTAATTTAATTAGTTCTTAGATCCTATTCATGCCTGCTCTTATGATAGATATTAGATAACATAGAATTGTTACAAGCTAAATTAAAATAAAGCAAAGATTACAGAACTTTAATATTTAACACTATCGTGGTTAGTGTGAACTAACAATCCAAAGTGTTAATAGTGGCATACAGTGAAACCTGGATAATTGAAATCTCAAGGGACCAAGGAATTTTGTGTCAATTAACCAGGCTTTTCATATAAACAGGTCGTGACAATTAACGAGGTTCAAAAAATCGTTGTTTCAATTATAGAGGTTCTTATAAACAGAGGTTGCGTTCTGACAAATTTATTTTATGGAGGTGCAAATAACCATTCAAAGTAGATTTACAAAATTATGTTCTGGGTTTTTAGTCTATATATTATATAACTTGCACTTTTACACTACATTACTAACTACTTTATTTTCTTATTAATTATTTGGGTTTTAAATTTTTCCCGTGAATTGTAGAAGAAAGTTTTATTGGAATGTAAAAAGCATACTACCTATGTTTTTGATTTAATCAAAATTCAAAACTATTTCACCTACTACAGACTGTGATATATACCCAATAATAAAATAAATTCTGGTATTATTTAAAAATTTGAACACGTGTAAAAAAAAATATCATTGCTATAAAAATATTGTTTCTGCTCGCTACATTATTTCAATTACAGAGGTAATAAGACTCGTTTCAATAACAGAGGTAATAAGAACAGGTAAAACAACGGAACTTTTTAGCACAGTTTCAATTATAGAGGTCTTGGTTGCGATGTCTTGAATTACAGAGGCAAAATTAAGAAAAGCACTAAAATCTGAATTGCAATTAAAGAGGTTACATAATTTCAATTATAGAGGTATTTTGGTCTCAAGGGAACGGGACCGGACTTTGGTTGCAATTATTGAGGTTTCAAATTTATCAGGGTCCCAATAAAGGTTTCACTGTAATTTTTTTTAAATCTAGGCTGTGAAGATCACGTACCAATACAAACCTACAATCATTGCTAACAATAGGGTATGATTGCCCTCCGCCGAATTCGACTCGAAATTGCCCACGTACGGCGCTAAATACATATGTTACGTTGGATGTATACATAAAGGACAAAGCCGGTATTTTTAAACCTACGGTTTAGATTTGCTCTGTTGGGTTTGGTTGGTTTGGATATCTTTTGGTAATGTAATTGTAATACCAGTTTTCCGATTTTCTGAGGTTTTTATCTTTTGTGTCATCGATATGCATTTAAAATAATCGCAAATGAAAACTAACTGTTCGGTAGGTACTTTATGAGATGTATCAATATATCCTTTCATTAGAAGAAGGTGCAGCGTACCTATATAGTCAGGATTAAAAGGAGCATTCCAATTAAATCACAATAATTGAAATGGTTTTTATGTGTATATAAGCGGTGTGAGTCTATAATTACTATAAATTGTACCGTCTGTCCAATATTTGACTTTTACAACTTTTAACTTGGATCACTGCTTAGTTTGTATAAAATAAATAGGTACTTATCTGACCTGCAACTACGTCTGTATTCACTATGAATATTTGCCTCGAATAAAATACTTAAATTTATTTTTAGGCTAATAAATGATGACGTTTAAAAATTTTCATAACAAAAAACCATTTGCATGTTTTTATTTATTTTATTAACATATGCATAACTAAAACTCTAATTTACACAACCCCAAGGCATCTTAATACACTACTGCCACACGAGGACTATCGAAAAAGATCACGGATACATTAGGATTCCAACGACATATATGCTATTTTATAGCACTTATATAGGAGATTAATTATGCAGCCAGCGTACCACCGTTGACACAGGCAACTTATCGTTTAAACCTTAATGCAGCGAGATACGGTCTACCAATGGTCAGTACACTATGTTGCTATTAGTACCTACCACAACTTAGAAGAGGAAAGCCGAACGGAAATGATAGCAATCGCAGGGATGTGCGGCCTTATTAGCGGAAACTCAGGCTTGGGAAGGTAGTTATGGGCATATGCGATAATTGTTTTACGATTTTGAATTTTGTTTCCTAGACATAAGTTACAATTTGTAGCTTTACTAGACGTTCCCATACTCGTAAATATACAAGATACAGTTAATATCCTGCGCAGCGATTTGCAGTAATTATGGTTTATTATGTCATCATAGGTATACAAGTGTTTACAGACTATGATATAAAAATAAAAATATATTTTTTAGAATATACGAGCAGTATGTAAGTACCTGAGTAAGATTAAAGCCACTACTACCTTAAAATACATGAAACTTAAGCATGAGTGCCTTAAGGCTTTACCCATTACGGCTAGCGGTGCAATATGGTACCGCTTTTCGTATATATAGATTAAGGTTTCAATTAAGTACCTAAAATGACCTTAAATTACCTATTTTTTTCCACTTCTAACACGTAAATGAATTCAGCATTTAATGGTTCAATCTTAGACTAATAACTGACCATAAAGCAAAAGCACAAGTTAGATGACAGCGGAAATAATAGTTATTTGTTATACAAGGGTGCAAAGTTGTATTTTACCCGCGAGTGTTTCAACACACGAGAAGTAAAATACATTTGCACCCGTGTGTAACACAAAACTTTTCTCCTCACTATAGCGAGGAAAGTGCAACATCCACAGGCGTTAGATCATCTTCATCACTGGAATCACTCATTTTTTTACGATAATACGATATTATAACAGAAAACTCTGGAAGTTGTGTATTTTTACGTGTCGGAGTCGGTAAGAAAATTTTTGTTGACAATGTTGGCATTTCTGACGAAGCGTTTTGAAATTGCATCGACTCAACTTAAAAACACAAATATTTCTTATGGAATTTAAGGTTTATGACTTAAAATCATTAAATAAAGCTAAATTTGGTATTTTTTATTAAATTCTCAAACCATTTATTTATGATAATTAATATCGCACAAACCATTATTATGAGCGTTTTACGTTTTGTTATCTGTCAAAAGCTACTTAAACACTCTCCATCCAAGGTCAAATTACTTTCCCCACTAGTGGATAAAATACGTTTGACCCCGCTTGTTTTAAAGGATAAAAGACGGCTTTCCGAGCTAGTGAGGGGAAAATCTCTTTTCGCTGCTCTTTACCAACAATGAAACAGATGCATATGCGATATAGACAGTACTTAAAAAAATAAAGTTCCCACTTAAATATCATTTGTATGGCATTTACATTTATAGGGTGCCAGTTTTCTTACAAAAGTAGTTTTAATACTGCATCCCTTTTTATAACAAGTGGCTCTATCAAGTAGGCTTAAGAATCTTAAGATCTCTAGGTACCTATAGGACTATTAGGACTAAGAATGTTTGTTATCAGAAAATCTTTTAGAATACCTAATTTCTAACAGTTCATACACTGTATACATGAGCATTTAGTTACGACATCGGATCATTTAAGTTTCAAGCCACGTCGTTTACCGAGGGTTGATCTTGTTTTTTTTTTTTCAACTGTCATCCTGCGAACTTTCAGTTGGCGTCATTATTAAAAAAAAAAAAAAAATTACGGCCGAGCTAAAGTTACGTGTAGACAGATTCTTGATAATGGAGAAATTGGACCAACTTGCTGTAATTAAATATCTTCATAACCTAGCAGTAAATTATCCGCCTTTAAAAAAAGGAATACCGATTTTGTCGGCCAATAACATCAGGGGGTCAGTTTTTTGGGATGCAAAAGCCGTAATAGTGGTTGACTATCCTGAGAAGGACGTCATTATAAACTCAGACTATTATTGCAAACTCTTAAATCTTTGAATTTTTTTTCATACTCAGGCCGCGAACTTTCGTACCTGGTCTTCGAAACATTTCAAGTCACGCGCGCGACCCCATACTTCCCGTGACGCATTTTTATGCGATCAAAATGACAATACCATCTGAATACCTACTTGCGTCTACAGTTAGCTAACACACTGACACATTTACTGGCTTGGCACCTTTAATTGGTACAACTTTATAGATTTGCCTGCACTCATTGTTGGGTGTTGGATTTATATTGCATAGGTACATAGATTTAAATTTAAAAGAGTTAGCGCCGAATGAAGCTTCTACAAATAAAATTTGATCGAGGCTAGTGTATTAAAGTCGAGACTAATATTAGCGTGTCTTTCTTCAGTTTTAGTTTTTTTATTTATTGTTTTTATTTTTATTGGTTGAGTTTTTCATTAGATCATTAAATATGGGATCTATTCCAACCTTTGATGGAATGAGTAGAACTGATGAATCGATGAATGAAAAACAGAAACAAAAATGTATAACACCTAAAAGTAAAGCTATGCAAATTTTGAATGCACATTACATAAATACAAAATGCTAAATACGGCGGCGGCGGTAGGGTTTTATTTCACGCAATGGTGATATATTTAACCTAAATAAAAAGCTACCAAAAGTACTAACATAAACTATAATTTACATTGATCTCCCATTTACCGTCATGCAATCCGCGAGTGCATTGCATTCTAATTATGTAGCTAAACAATAACATTGCAAAAATTCTGGACCTAAGACAAAAAATCTGCTTAGCTGTAGCAAAAAATGCATTAAGTATGCTTATTCGTATTTTTTGTAACGGGAAGGAATAAGTTAATTCTTAGAACATTTTTTCAAACTTAAGCACTCGCGGCTCAATTTCTCAGAAAGCGGCAGTTTCTAGTCCCACACGTAGATGTCGTAGATGCAATTGCGTTGGCGCATGCACGTGCCGGAATCCAATCGTAACTTGCACTCTGAATATAGAAAATTCATTTGCATGTGGAGTTACAGTTTCTATAAAAATAGAAAAAAACAAGGGTTACTTGCAGCTACTTGACATTTATAACCGTAGGTTTATTTTGATCTCTACTATTCACTATATTATATGTATTTCAATAAAATTGTCTACGTGAGACTCGTCTAAAATTCATTCGTTTTTCTTAACTTAAAACTACTTTCTAATTAAATTTTTTGCAAAAAGCATATCGTAGGGAGAACATACTATTCATCGCTTGAGATATAAATGCTTAATATGCAAAAATCGCAAAAAGGAATTACTTTCGTGAGTCTTGTTTTAAACTAAGTATACCAGTTGAAATAAAGTAATTTCATTTTAAGTTACGATTGCCCTTTTTCATGCAATAATTTTCGAAGGAAACTTGTAAAACGGTAATAACAGCAATGAAATGCAATAACGCCAATAACACTCCGAGGCGAGATACGTGCTTCGTACTAGGTCCAGGGGATACATTCAGAAACGAAAATTCACTACCATATCAAGCCATTACAAATATGAAAGGCTTTGGGCAGGTATATTGATACAACAAACGCATGTGGGAGAATAATGCTCTGGCCCCTACTCACCACGGTGACAAGTGCGACAATTGTCGACTTCACTCTTACTGACGTCACAGGCCTCCATAGGCTACGGTAACGGGCGGTGTGCTTGTTTCAGAATTGTAGTAGTAGTAGTAGTAGTAAATCACTTTATTGTACAAAACAAAAATTGATAACATGAAATTTATCATTAGCTTATATATTATTTATTTGTCATTAGCTTCGCAAAATAAGTACTTGTTTATTGCAGATGTAGTGGAGTTTTTTTAAATTAAAATGTTGGTGGCAAACAAGCACACCGCCCGTCCGATGGTAAGCGGTTACCGTAGCCTACGGAGGCCTGTGACGTTAGTAACAGTGATGTCGACAATTGTCGCACCTCTGTCGCCGTGGTGGAATAGGGGCCTGACTGACTACGAGATGTTTCATTTATTGAGATATATTATAGGTTTTATTTCCAATAAAGTTATCTTTATCTTTTGAAAATATACATTTGTGGACTTTGACATAACAATCTATCGTCCTTCTTTTTAAAGCAGTATTCGATTTTTTTGTTAACAGCTCGTGACATCGCTAAACGTCAGTCGTCATATTGGGACTTGCACGTCAAATTAATTTTGAAAGGCTTTATGCGTTTCGAATAATTTAAATATCAAAATTTCATCACGTGTATCAACATTTCCACAAAAGTGACCATAATGTCACGTTCAAGTAGCTATTCGTTATATTGTAATTTGATTAAAGGGAACACTTAGAAACATATTCGCTTAAGGTGGTTCGACTAGGTTACCCAAAGCTTAAACCCCGCTAGATGGCGTCACTTTCGCAAATTTTCAGGTTTTATTTTTTTGTGGAATAGTGTTGGTATCTGTATACTTAAAAGTATGTTTAGCGCACTCTTTACATAAATATTGAACTATTATAATAAACATTGAATACTTCATTAGTGCAAAAAACACTTTTAAAGTCGACAGAGTGTTTCTGTCATGCTATTTCCTACTATTACTCACACATGCAAACAGTGTTTCCGTGATGCTTGTAGTAGACAATTTCATGCAGTGTAAGTATGCTGCAATGGCGTTGCGGTATGTTCGTGGAAATACGTGCAAGAGGATTCGGGTTCGAGACTGGTACGTCAGGGGTACTTTTTTTTGTCCTTTTTGTGTTATCTTATGTTTCTTATACCTTTTATTCTTCGAATTCTTGTCCGATTCCGATATAACCGAAATATATTTCAGTGATATCGGAAACGGCTCTAACGATTTCGATGAAATTTGCTGTAAGGGGTTCGATCTAGCTAGGTCTTATCTCTGGGAAAACGAGCATTTTTGAGTTTTTACTTATGTTTTCTTTTTCTCCCAGATATTCAGTATTATTAATAAATTAGTTTATAACGTTTTATAAAAATATGTGACGTTTTGAACTAAAAGGTACCACATTGTCGGTTGTCGATTAGGTTGATTTTATTTTGAAGCTTTATGGAAATATGACAACAATAAGTAGGTACCCGTTTGGTTGAAAACGCCACATATATTGAAAACCTGACTTTCACAAATCTCACCTTTTTGGGTTCTTCCAACTCAGAAAGGATGGAGAATACTGACTATTCTTAGTAGCACTAGCCCAAGGAAGTCCAGGTTTGTAAGTGTCAGGTATCAGTTTTTTTTAAAGCGCTAAATATAGTTCTACAAGTAAAGCAATCCCTTACTGCCCAGCCTCTATAGTATTTTTCAAACTGGAAGGGTACGATGATAGATTTCATCTCCATACAATTTATAACCTAATAATGCCAAATGTTGCAAAATTATATTGAATTGAGATCTATCATCGTACCCTTGCAGTTTGAAATAGTTATTTACGATACAAGTGCGGAAAAGAGAAAATTCGAAACGAGTGGCGACAGATTAAAACACGACCGCAGAGAGTGTTTTAAATCGACACGAGTTGCGAATTACCTATTCGCACGTGTATCGTACAACGTTTTACAGTACATATGGCCCTTTAAACTTTCGACATATGCATGAAAAGTGCTCTTTACGCACTAGGGCGAGAAAGTTGCAACATATGTACTGTAAAATACTTTTTAGTACATATGGTGCTACATATACGTTACCGCCCTAGTGCGGTAATTAGTACAATACGTGCATATGTCGAAAATGTAAAGGGCCATAATTATGTACTGTAAAACGTTGTACAATACACGTGCGAAAAGGTAATTCGCAACTCGTGTCGATTAAAACACTTCCTTCGGTCGTGTTTCAATTTATCGCCACTCGTTGCCAATTTCCTACTTTTCGCACTTGTATCGTAATGTACTAATAATAAAGTAGTAATTGTAAAATAAAATTAAAACTTTTTTTATATTTTTTTTTGGATTCAAGTAGGTACAGTGAGTAACAACATTGCATGGCCTAATTATAACTATTATAGAAAACGGGATATTTATCATGTTTATTTATATTATTTATTTCTCGATATTTTGGCCGGTCTTGCAAGACCAGTCGTTGTGGAGATCCCTGGGGAGGCCTATGTCCAGCAGTGGATGTCTTGTTGGTGTAGATGGATTCACACAACAAATGGAATAACATTTTTTCATATTTGTTATCCGTAGTTGTCCCTTTACCTGAAAGAAAAATAATATCATGATAGCACAAAATCTCTAATGTTATAGGAAGAAAGATGATGCAACAATATGGATTCTAATAAAGTTATCATTTACTTACCTAGTAATAATTGTGTTTTTCATTCATAGACAAAATTCCATAATTTTCATCCCCAGGAAATGTTTTATTTTACTTTATTGCAGTGAGGATGTCCTGATTTTTTCTGGAGGAAGGAAAACATTTTATTTCCAAGAATGCCTCTTCATTTTGCACAATACCTAAAAAAACCTAGAGTTAGTGACACATTGACTATTCGGCAACCAAAACAGTAATAATTACATTATATAGGTATAGGTTCACTGCTTATATCTACCATTACGGAAGAAGTGAGAATTATTTTCTAAAAAGATCGGCACGAGAAAATTACAATGTATAATGAAGGAATGAAACTGTACCTACCTTACGAAACTTCACCATCATGAATTCCGCTTCAATTGAGTCTGAATTTTTCTGGATTTTCGCGGACCAGAACACCGATGATTTTTGTAACTTGATTTATACAAACAAATTGACACAATAAACATGACCCTATGTGTCAGTGTCAACACTGTCAAATAAAAATGCACTAAACACGGCACTGCAACTGCAAATCCTGCCAGGTCGGCCAGGCAACGTCGCCAACGTCATAGAGTGGCAACGCCGCACGCAACGTATTTGTACACGACATTTGTGACACACACATACGTAAAATTGATGAAAAAATTACGTTGATTTATGTATGATTTCTGTATGAAACAAAGTTTTTCTTTTAATTTAGCGCAAACGAATATTCGAAAGTAGATAAATGAGCAAATATTTGTGTAGTAATAGTGTGTAGTGCCTTAATTAAAGCAGATTGAATTTTGTATGAAAATCGAACCACCTTAAACACAATAACATACCTATATATGCGTGTATGAGGAATGTTATAATGAAAGTGAAGGAAGCGAAAGAGGCATGTCAGGATCGTAGCAAGTGAAAATCCGTGGTCTCTGATGTCTACCCCTCCGGAAAATAGACGTGACTATATGTATGTATGTACATATACCGACCTAATGTTATAAAGCATCACAGAATAAGAAAACACTTCCAGTCTCCAATTAGAATTGCAATGTCAATTGTTTTGTAAACGTTACGTTTGCTTAATTAATTAACATAACTTGGAATGTCTATTTTCGAAAACATTTAAATGCTTTTAACTTTACTCGACGTTGAATAAGGAATGAATATTATCAATTCGTTATCTCCGTAAATTCGAAATAAAAAGAAATAAAACTCGGCAAAAGAACATAAACAAGAATAATCAATTTTACATAGATTACCAGAGTAAATTATACAAAATTCAGTAACATTGACCCCATCAACCTTGAAACGGATTCAACACGAGATCCATATTTAGAACAAATTTACCAAAATTATAAGCTATCAGATCGGTTTTTGCAAAGCAGCAATAAATCTTGGTCTAAACATCATTTAAGTAGACAGAATGATTGGCCGGAGTGAATAGTTTTATGAAACTAAGGCGTTTTAAATTGGATCCAGTTTAATTTAGTCAGAATTTAGTAATCCAGTATTTTATACTTTATAAACTCGTAAATAAATTAATTAACAGAGTAAAAAATAGTTTATATGATTCTGTAACGACTGTGGTAAATCGTCGTGGTTGTGGTGTGGTCGTCGTGAACGCTGCTCGCACTATTAGTGCTTGAGAAAGGAGACCTAGGCTCTCCGAAACATGTCGCGCGAGTGACTAAAACAAGTGAGTCTAAACCGTAAAATGATTTAATACTGTGGTAAATTATGTACGAAAAGCAAGCAAATTCACAACTTTTAAGATAATACTATTTTCGTTGCGTCGTTCAACTTTCAAAATAAAAATATTAAAATTAATAAAATTGGCCACAATGACGCATAATCTATTAAATTAACCGTCTAAGAATCTGAAGGATATTAATAAAGTTTCATTGTCATTGCCAAAAATCAAAATGTGTGCGATATGAATTATAAACTGTCATATATTATACTTACTCTTATAAATAAACTGTCCAAGCTCTCCTCCTCCACCTACTTAAAACACAAATCAAAAGTAATTTAATTTCTTCTCGTGTTGTATGCAATATTGTTTTTTTTTTCAATTCAATGCTTACTGAAAATGTTCCCATTTTTAGCAAGAATTACGACCAAAATACCGTACGTTTCACGACTTTAAATGACGTGGGACAGCCGAAGAGTGCCCGCAATCGCAAACACGATAACCCGGTGGCTATATTCTATTACAAATCAATATCTCAGAAGATATTGATTTCGATTTATTCTGTGTTCGTGACCAGCATCACAAAGATTATCGTATTACAAAAACCGGCTAAGCGCGAAATGGGAAATCGCGGACGTTCTATTTCTAGGCTATTTTGTGCTGCAACAAAAGCACGAAGCAGAAATGTAAATACAAATCTTGAATTTAAATTGTAGTATTTCCTATCAAGCCGTAATGTAACAGCTAATTACAGACTTATTATTAAGTACAAATGAAGATTAATCGACTCCTCGTACATTCCACGGCGTTTGGACTGGAAAGCGTGCCAAATAAATTGTTGATACTACTTTAATATATTATTATACTCGTATTTCTTAATTTTTCTCATTCAAATAATTGTTTCCAGCTTGTTTCATAATTCTCTTTTAAACAACAGAACCCTAAAAATGAATGGAAGCAAGACACCACGCGGCGGGCGGAACGACCGCCTGTGCCTTACCGACCCGACCGATTCTTATCTCTGCCAATTTGTTATACTTTAGTCTTAATAAACTTGTGCCATGTCAGGGAACGACGGATTTTATTTAAACGGGCTATTTTTTAACTTTAAGCCATCTGTAAATAGTATCTTTAGACCTACTTTAAGTTCTTTAAAAGCATTATTTATTTATTTACTGGAGGCTTTTTGACGCGTCAGAATAACAAGATTTGACAATGTTACCCTGAAAAAAAAAAAGGGAAATAGAAGCCTGTCCTGGCCTAAGTTATTAACCACCTACTGATGACTCAAATTGGCCCCCATAGACAAATAAAATGTACCTAGGTGATTTGGAAGAAAGAGGTGCTTTAAAACAATTGTTTGGAAAGGTTTTGTTCAACTATCACTTTTTGTTTCAATGTGTAATGGCGTGTGTAAAATTTATCGCCACTTGTTGCGAATTTCCTACTTTTTTCGCACTTGTATCGTAATGTAGTATTCAACTTCAACACACCACACACTTCTTAACATTCAACTTTATAAAAAGATTAATAAATGTTAGGCTATTAATCTTCTTTTATCTTCTACCTATTTATGTGAACTGTCACCGATCAACCAATTATCTGATTTCCACTTGCTACGATCCTGACATACCTCTTTGCTTCTTTGACTTTCATAACATTTCTCATACACGCGCGCCGGTCTATGGTGCTCTTGACCTGGCCTTCCTTCAGGTTTTCCCCGATCTGACCAGAGAAAGTCCGCCGAGGTCTACCCCTTCCAACTCCCGTTTCTACCTCTCCCTTATATACTCTCTTTGTTGTATCATATATTGCACGTAACGGTCAGGGTTTTAAACATAAACGTTATTTTTCTAAATGACTCATTATTGTTCTAAATGCCGAGTGGGAATCGACTATGTAACTGTTAAACCAACAATGCGTAATATTTTGTCTTGACAAGGTTGAAGTTTTCTCATCAGTTTTGCACATTAATGTTGAATTTACATATTCTGTGGGAAAACCACAGGTATAATCTTTTCTACCAGTTCTAGATCTAAACAGGTCGTATGATTCCTAAGCACAATTTTCTCGATAGAACTTGTTTTCCCGAGTATGGCGGCTGTATGTGAATGACCATCAATAACATTGAATAAAGTCGATGCAGTTTGAACACCTCCAGTGTTAGAATTACCAGCCTAATAACCCCCATTTGGTGTACCCATGTACTATACAACATAAATTACTATAGTGTCTATAGTTGCAAAACGATATACCTACTTAAAAAACAAGTTGAAATTATTTCGTAGCTTTGTTGTAACCAAACTAACCAAGACTTGATTTCCAAAATATTGGCAGCTGGGATGAGCCTCTTTTTACGTCTACGGTTATGCCGACATTTGAATCAAAGTTTCCATTCAAAAATGTTAGTTTAGAAACTAAACTAAATAGTTTATTACTAAATAGTTTAGAGATAAAATATTTCATGCGAATTTTATAGAGCTACCGGTTTACACTGTAATATTAATTCTAGTAGTTTTTGCTTTTAATCAGTCGTTAAAAAATTTTATATTTCTTGAGAATCTTGGAAATCTCTTAACCGCTATTACTCTTTTAGGGCTGATACAGATTTGTATGGGAACTGCACGCAGACTGCACGCCAACTGCACGTCAACTGCAACGTCAACTGCACGCCAACTGCAACGTCAACTGCACGCCAACTGCAACGGCAACTGCACGCCAAATGCAACTTCAACTGCACGCCAACTGCAACGTCGGCGTGCAGTTCCCATATAAGTTGCAGTCGGGTTGCAGTCCGCCTGTATCGGCCCTTTTATTTACAACTCGTAATAGCAAAGATAGATATAACTCCGAATAGTAAACCTAATCGGAATGCCTAAAGCGGAAGTTGCTTTTATAAACGTCATTTATAGTGGCCAGTGGCGATCAAAAGCTTGAGAAGGGGTTTGACTTAATAGTTTGCCTAAGGTGGATGATGAGGAATAAGCAGGTCGACCAAAAGCTTGTATGACAAACATTAAGAACTAAAAAATAGGCATATTGGCATATATGTATCATAAATGTAGTTAATTATGTAAACAATTCGAGTTTACTTAAATTAATAGAACTTCACTATTCTATAACATCTCTGCACTTTTACTTTAGGTTTGAGGCAATACATATGTATTGTATAGTCCCACATTTAACTTAGCGCCTTCACACTTGCGTCACTTGGAGTGCGCCCATTCTGATTTAAAGAATTGGCGCAGGCACTATAGTTTTAATGAATGTCTTTGACATCTGCACCAACTTTATGCTTATTCTATTATGATTATGCAATCTATAGTTGCAGTTATGCTGATCAAAATATTAAAGTGGTGCTTACAATATATGGTATCTCTGGAAACGCCGGGAGGCGGTCACAGGTGACGGGTGAGGGCCGATCCATCTCTGCCTGCTTGCTCTCCGAGTACGCCACGATAGTCCTCATGGTGGGCACGGCGCCACTCCCGCGCCGCCCGCCCCACGCTACTCCACTGTGCCATTCATTCACACACACCATCCAGCTAAAAAAGAATACAGTCACCACCGCCAGCAGAAACTTTGTCACACGCACCACCTTCCTCACGTTAGACGGCATATTAGTCAAAGTCTGATCATTGCGATGCTTTCGAAAGTCAAACTGATAACTTCAAAAATCTCAGTCGCTCGCAGCGGCATTGTCAAAGTAAGCACGAAGCTTTCGCGATCTTATGTTTGTTAGAAGTTAGATGCGCCGGCGACGACTGCTCGCGGCGTTAGGGGAGCGCTGGCTGCGCGCATGCGCTCCGAGCGCGGGACCATGGCGGACTGCGCCGGATCAGCTGATAGCGTATCAACAATGCGTCGCTCGCGGCTAATCGTTCTAAACGCTTGCGGACGTGGAAATCTAGTTTTCTATACCAGTTTTTGCTCGTGATTCTTCTTTTGCGACGACGTGAACGCACTTCTAACTTAAATGCTACTAGCTCTATAAAAAGCTCAGATTGTGGCAATCTCACGCGGAACAAGAAATTTTATAGCTAACTGACTACGGTTTGAATCTCGCCATTTGTTATATTGTGTACAATGGATAATAGTAAAGAAGAAACTCTATAAGGCGACCCATCGACTATTAAAACAGTTTATAATAGAACTGGTCCGTGCGTCACGATTTATTGCAATCTACGATCTTTAAGCAAGTCAATAAAATTTGTCTTTGCAATGTCTTAATTAATGCAAAGGCTTGCATGTGTCCCGTCGCAACGGGGAGTAACTACTATATTTGTACGCATTATTTGGAATTCATTGAACATGCGGAGTTAAGAAAGAGATTTTTTTAAAGCAAGTCTTATGAGCAGGTCGTCTTTGAAGATCCATTGAAAACAAAATGATAGCTAATTAAACTAAGGATACATACATACATATAATCACGCCTATTTTCCGGAGGGGTAGGCAGATACCACGGATTTCCACTTGCTACGATCCTACGAAACCTACGACCTATTGAAACTAAGGATAAACTACCTTCAATATTTATTAGTACTACCATCAACAACAAAAGGTAACTTTCCCTATTTTTACTTAAAAGTATGTTAACTGTAGATGAATTGATGGCTCTCTACACCTTCTTTAAGATTAATGCAGACCCGCCACGAAGAACAAACGGACAAGAGATTAAACTTACAAACAACATCAAGAAACAAATGACCAGTATATAACTGCTAAATAGGCAAATAGGTTCATTATAGCACTGATGCCTTGTTATTTCTATTTACCTTGACAAATATATTATTTTAAAACATTCAATCTCTAATATATTTAAGTATTTAATTATGTAGGTACCTTCTTACATAATGAATGTCACCAAAAAAAAATCTATTGAACCATTTAAAAATACCTACCCACGCGCTTTTCTTCGCCTGGGTATTTTATAAATTTAGTGTTTTTCCTCTTATCTTTCAATATATTTTCGCTCAGTCACACGTTCATAAGGCTTGCACTTTTCACTTGCTGGCCCCCGTCCTTATACAATCATGCATGTTTCCTGAACTAGGTATTTTCATGTACCTACACAAAATGTTTTGTTAATTGCTTTCGGAATACTTATTTTCATAGAATTTAATAAACAACATGAACATGCGGTAGGTAGTTATCTATATCAGGCTAACATTTTATAGTTGCATCTAAACCTAATTCATCCTATTTTGAACCAAAACATACCTAAGTACATATTTATAATATTGTCACCGTGGAACCATCTTCCTAGCAGCAACTGTACAACTCTACACTCAATAAGCCCCTTGAAAGCCAAGAACAAAACAATCTTAGCCCCACCAATAATAAAGGTCGCCGCCGATGTTCATCGCTCGTAAATTATCTACGACAATTTAATAAACACATCAAGCTTTAAACGTTTTTTCAATAGCTACAGATTACTTCCAAGAGTATTAATTTGATCGGGTGAATAGAGCTACCGTTCCAAGTAATTGTAGGGGGATATATGCAGCCTTTTAAAACTGGAATGTTGGTTTAAGGATGGAACAATTCAATTGAAAGAGAATAGCTATCGTGAGTTGAGAAGCTATGTAATCGTTTATATTTAATTGATCGAAAGAAAACCACGGGTTATAATCATATGTATACGATTAAAATAATTGTAGTTTAAAGCGAAATACAATCTTTATAGATGCTGGAGCACGGTTGTAACTTGTCAGTGTTTATAGTTTTAATAGTGACTACATACGGTACCCTGAAAACGTGACACTGGCAAACTTATGGCCTTTACAATTATTAATCCATAATTGTATATTATCTATTTGAAGCCTACACTTAGATAAGTACGGCGGGTTAGGGTACTTAAGTTAAGTACGGCTTGCACATAAAGCGAATTTGTTATAGTTATTATTGAGTGGTGAAGCATAAAATTGTTTCCTGTGGGACGGAATCGGAATTAATCCGTTCCCACTAGAGAGATGTAATTAACAAAGACTATCAACAAACAACATTGCGTACCTCATCATTGCTGTAGAGACACTTAGGTATCACGGTATCAGGCTTTATTAAAGGGCAACAACCCCCTACTATTCAGTTCCATGGAATTACGAGAACATATTTGAGATCTGGAAGTCGTAACCAACTTGTAGTATGTTGTCAAACGAAAGTAATGATTATTAAATAATTGTTTTTTATTTGCAACGATGCGGCACCTATTTTGATAACATCATTACAACATGATTTTGCTTGCACCATTGTCTCAACAAAATATTTTTATAGATATTAATAAACTGCATTATATAGCTGTCTCTGGTTGCCACAACGAGCATCAATTGAACAAGTTTCCAAAGATAATTTAGCATTTTGTGGTTTCCGTTGAGATTCAGCGAATGAATAGGTATAAGTATCCGTGAAAAATACTATTGCAAGCACGTTTCATGTTTATACTTATGATCATGTAAATAAATCCGCACTCCGTACATCTTTGCTTCTAATAATGTGCATACATATTTAAGCACCGTAGTCTGGTGAACCTTAATTTTAACAATGTGTTATTGTCTATATTTAATGTTGGTGTCAAAGTTATAAAGAACATTTGCGGAGCTCTATCTAGCCCGAAATAATATTTAAAGTGACGGTCCTTAAACTAACAAATACAAAAAAAAATATAGGTATTTATGTACAAATTGATACTCACCAAGTATTTTGATGAATTTGACATACAATCCCAAATGAAATATATCTATTCAGTGTATATAAGACCTTAGGAAGGTACCTTAGGTTGTGATGTGACCGAAACAGCATGTTGAATGTTGTCAGCCGTAAACTCGTGAGGTCTTACAATGAAAGCTAAACGAGTCATAACTACACGTTAAAGGTTTTAAGTACATAATGATATTAAACTTATCTTCCTTTCTTATAGAGCGTTCGATCCGATAATCCCATAAAAGCCCTTTGAAACGTTTTCTATAATAACAACCACGGACCGTGTGAGGTTTCTGCGCAGAATTTATTTTCAATTGTGTTTTTCTTGTGCATTTTATTTTAAAGGCATTTGAACGGAGGTAGAGGTCTAGTGTCGCACGACATGCACTATTGAAATGCAGGCTTTATCGTAATGTGCGCATCTCGTTCGTTAGCCGCACTGGCGCACGCGCGGCTGCCGAGTATTGAACCCACTATCGGCGTTAGAGAGCCAATAGCCCGCTCCTTAAGGATATCCGCTATTAATATTGCTTACAGAGCGCAGGACTCAATTAATTATTTATTTATTTATTATTAGCCTGTTTGTGTGTCCCACTGATAGGCAAAGGCCTCCCCTCTCCTTTTCTAATCCTCCCTGTGCTGAGCAAGATTCCGCCAATCCCGCTGAAACGCATCCAAGTCGTCCCGCCATCTCTTTCTCGGTCTGCTCTGCTTCGACTACACTGGAGATGCCAGCTAGTGGCAGTATTTTGGCCCATCTGTTATTATTCATCCTGCAGACATGTCCAGCCCAGTCCCACTTTAGCCTGGCGGTCTTCATGCCAACATTGACGATTCGGGTTTTGGAGCGAAGCCTTGTGTTCCTCACCTTGTCAGATCTTCGGACACCCAGGATACTAAATTAAATTAAATGACCTCAATAAAATTCAATTTGACAGCACTCGCAGATAGTTTAATAAATAATCTCACTTCATAGTCATATCAAGAGAAAATATTAATGATTTTAATTAGGGGTGACCGAGATGAGCTAAAACAGAGGTAGGTAAACAACGTAAATTTTGAGACATCTATAACTGTTATCGAGCTGGAAAAAAACGATCTTTAGCCTCATCCCACTGTCCGCTGGTCCGTCCTTCAATTACACGTCAATGTGCGTCCTTGCCTCAAGAAGATTATAAATACTACAAAATTGACGTTGATTCAACAACAATTCAATCTCTGTTTTAACTCACCTCGGTCTCCCCTACTAAATTTTAAAATGATTTTAAGTAAAAATTTAGTATTTGATGCATATTTACGAAAGTCTAAGGCATAGTGACACTGCACACCACAGTTTCGTCTGCGTTCGTTTCGTTAACTTTGTAAGCAATAAGAATTGTCCAGCCTGTCCCAAGGCATGCACTCAAATTGTTCAAAACATAAATTGTAATAGTTCCTTTTTTACATTCGATATACACCGGAGAGTGTGCGAGAGAGAACGATCGAGCACTGTTTAGTTTTCTAAATTACATTTGAGCTTATTTATTTCACTTCATAGGTAGTGGAATCTTCTAACTCATTTGACTTAAAAGATACAAGAGTTAACGTTGTCGCAGTTGACGGCCAGTAGGATTAGAGATAGGAAGACGTGAGTTACTTCAGGAGGTCTGGAATTTATATCGGATTAGCCTTTTCCCGCGACCGCTTCATCAGGGAAGAAAGCATTTAATTCCTGGCCGGCCGGCATCTGAGAAAGACTTTGAAATTACCTCACGTCTTCCTATATCTAATTCCACTAGTCGTCAACTGCGATAACGCTAACTCTTGGAACCAAGTTATAAAAAAATAAATTATCTATCATTTGTATTAACGGTTGAAATAGTTCAGCAGATAAATTTACACCATTACACCTTGTATATATTTTCTACATTCACCGTTCTAGCTTTCTTATCTCTTTTGTATTACGAGTACGTCCACCCTGTCCACCATGTAAGTAAACACAGAACAAATATTAACAGATATTTTGTTGGTCTAGCTAGTAAATTAGCAGTCTCAAAATTTCAGATCCAGTAAATTTTGTCGAAAAATAAGACCAAACTTTACCGAAATCTCGCGCGTAGTAGCAAAAGGGCAGAATGTTTTATAATATTTTACTGGCTACCTATTTGACATACATAGGTATGTCACTTGTATATTCCACTATTTTCAAATTTAAGTTGAGACCTTACTTTAAGAGAAAAGTGGACGAACGCTTCTCCATAAAAACGTAGTTCCGCCATGGATGTTATTTAAAACTTGATTAGCGATAATAAGTTAAAAACGTATTTTTAAAAACTCCTTAACTCTTATGATAATTAGAATATTACTTATTTAAAACATACGGACATCTTAGAAAAATCTTAACCGAAATAAGATAGAACAAATATTATATTAAATTTAAACTTCTTGGCTTACACAGCTTTCATTTACGAGTAAGGAGAATTATAGCGATAAAAACATATTTCTCAGGACGGTGTCGGTAACATATGCTTATGTTGTTCGCGGTTATGGCCCATATCATTGAAAAATGGTCAATATATTTGCAGTAAGTACAAATACTATAAATTCAGAAATTGTAGGAATAAGAGACTTCATATTATTGTTTTACAATGTCTTATATTATGGAATTTAAACTGTTGTGAGACATACTAATATTAAATAATTTTCGAATTTAAACTATCGTGAGACATATTAACTTAACTAACATAGCGGTTTAGACTTGTTTTAGTCACTCGCGCGAGTGACTAAAAACACGTGAGTGAAACCGCTATGTTAGTTAAATTAAATAATTTTTACGGTTTAGACTTGTTTTAGTCACTCGCGCGACATGTTTCGGAGAGCCTAGGTCTCCTTTCTCAAGCACTAATAGTGCGAGCAGCGTTCACGAACGGCCGTGTATCGCGTACACATGTCGCGTGATTGACTAAAACAAGTGTCTTATATTATCTATTTTTTATTTTTCATTGTCCCGTAAGTCATGTCATGTGACATGATTGAAGTTATCCTTTCATTTAAATTTATACCTAATCTCCTAGGTTATATGATAAACACACGATTACATAATATAATTACAGTGACTAACTTAATACCTAATACCTATCCGAAAATTTTATTGTAATAACATATGCTGGAAAAGACAAAAGTAATAATAAAATGTAGCTTATTCATGGCCACGCTATGTGACAGTCACACTTCCGATATAGTGAAAATCGAGTATTCTGTAATTTTCTTCTTTGGTAGCTCTCAGAGAGCATTAGGTATCACCGGCATCGGCAGAATGAGCGCTATACGACAAACAATTAACAGTCCATTATTCAGGTACACAGGCTCTAGATTTATTTTGCTTTAGTGGGAAATGGTCGATATTTAGTTGTCTACTTGTCTAGTTGCTTCCTCCACGGCTGTGTGAGATGTAGCACTAATGTCCAAGCCCAAGCAGTTGAAGCAGTGAAATAGCGAGCATTGTTTTCGATGTTATATTATAGACATTAGACATCATGTATGTAGGCACCAGCCAGTAACAAATACGTATAACTATTTTCTTATTTTTTTTTAAATCAAATTATAAACAATGCACGTAGGCATAAAGTCGATCGCTTAGCGTTAGTTAGCACAGGCAGTCGAGCAGGAACTGCCTGGAGTGTTATAATATGGTTTAATTGGACGGTCGTGTCCAGCAAATTGTTTGCGCGTGCTCCGGGATCTATTCTCGTTGTCTAAACGAAGAATGTTGCCAATATGCATGGATGTCTTATGAACTTACTTTGTTTTAGGTTCAGGATGGTCGTACATAAAGTCAATAGGCTTTTGGAGTGTGGAGAGGCGGATGCTTCTATCCTGTGTTTCTTTTAAAGTGAGAAGAAACATAATGATAATGACCCAAAATGATAAATAATTAATATTTAGTACGAGAATAATGACGAAATAAAAGTACAGATAACTGAAAGTCAAAATTCATTATAATGCGTTCTTGCAAAGAGGATATAATATTATAGAGCGGTACTGTCATAGTAAATTTATAAAAATACGATAAAATGTATTTAAATATGGATAAATGATTTTTTTTTATTTGCATTAATTATTTTTATTATTTTGACCTATGTTCTTTCACTGATATGCGTTAAAATTGTTAAATAACAAACGAAACCGTCAACGCCCTCTATACGAGAGTAGGCTAAAGGTAGTAGCGACATGTAATCGAGAATCAAATTTTCGTCATTTTCGAGGCACGTTTTTTCCATCCATCTATTACGGAGTTATATCTATCTTTGGTTCTAGTTTAAACTAATACATCCTATGATTTATTACCTATTAAGTGTTATCGAAAAGCGGGTTCTTGATTTCTAAAATACCTATATAATCATTAGAGGGGGGGCCGAATATTCGGTAATTATTCGGTATTCGGTATATTCAACAAGTTTTTTAATTTTATATTAAAGGAATAAAATTTGGAGTATCGCTCACAGACGTATCTGCATGTTAAAAAATAAAAAAATTAAGTTTTGCAATGTTCGTATTCGGCCGAATATTCGGCAATAATTTTTAATTATGTTTGTCTGGTTGCAACACTGTAAAATGTATAAGCTCCTCTTGTACTTTTCATGTTAGTACTCTCTGTCAGGTTACGTCTTCCCGTGGTCATTTAAACGCATGATGAGATATGTTTAATCTGTTTTGATTGCTGGGGAGACTTAAAAATTTGTTTGCGAGTCCCTTGCCTTTTGACCATTTTTAGAAATTAAATTAATTTCAGCGTTTGCGGATGGTTTATTAGAATGTTAGATGAACTGATTAGTTCGGCCGAATATTCGGTTCCGTAAGACTTGGACGGAACATTCGGCGGAATATTCATATCGGGCAAACTCTATATTCGGCCCATCTGTAATAATCATGTACAGGAACACTGTTTACAACTTTATATTTAACGAACCTTATTATAATTCCCGAGTAATTGAGTTTTTAACCAAAGATATATATTAATTATACAGTAAACACGTTGAATAATCTATTGGACAAGCGTATTCGTCTAAGATGCTAGTTAGTGCGAACTAGTACTCGTAGTTATTAAAATAACATCGCAGGACATTCACACGGCTGCATCCACATGACGTAAAGACTGTATCGTTTATTATTCTAAATACAACTTAGCCGTGTTTTTTGTATTATATTTTTATTTAGAAATTACACGTGTTTATTTAGTGCTTTAATAAGGTACACGTAAAGCATATGGTTTACACAACATTTACCCAATCCTCCCGAGTAACAATAACGATTTCGGACAAATACTACAAGAAAATTTACGGTTTGCGAACAAGACGATATTACCCAAAAAAAATCGTCCTATGCGAACCGCAATTACATATATTGTGATTCGTAAAGCGAAACATCTGGGCATATTCTAATCATTTCTAATTGGTTTAAACAAAGTTTTGGATCTGTGCATAGTGGCCTTTTATAATATGGCCTGTTACTTACGACCACTCCGACTTTGACATCCAATATAGGTACTTACCTATCATGGAGCGATTCTATCCACCCGCTCTAGCGATGGTTCAATGCCATGAATGGTTGTCGGCCTCCTAGCCTGGTTGGTACTTCGGTAGTGACCCTGCCTACGAAGCAGGTGGTCCCGGGTTCGAATCCTGTTAGGGGCATTTATTTGCGTGTTTATCACAAATATTTGTTCCTGAGTTATGAATGTTTTCAATGTATATAAGTATTTATATATACCTTTGTATTATATATATCGTCGTCTAGTGGCCCCAACACAAGCCTTATTGAGCTTACTGTGGGACTTGCTTGATCTGAGTAAAAATTGTCCTACAATATTTATTTATTTATTTATTTATGTCCGTTAGACTTCGGTTTTTAGCTGATTCTTTTAGCTGTCTCTGTCATATCGCTTGCATCAGAAATTGACGGAAATCCAAAATGTTGCGTGAAAAATTGTTTTTATGTAAAAATAAAAATTCGTTACATGTGTTTTGGCAGCATAATACCTTTTGTTTCTTTAAAATACTTTAAATCATAAGCCCGCTCCACACTCGTGCGTGAATCGAGGAGCGAAGCCGCGAGCGCGAGTGTGGAGCGGGCGTCGCAGATCTGCGAAATCGACTCCACAGTCGCATTCGCGGATTCGCGCCGTGATTCGCGCATGAGTGTGGCCCGGCCCTTTACCGATAAGGACTATAAGGAGTCGGTGAAATAGTCTCAAATTAAGCTCGATAGGCTTGTCTGAAATATATTTGCTAGACGATATTGATGGCATCCTAAAGTCCCTAAAATATAAAGGCAGCTTTTTGAGGGCGGGTTCGTGTGACTTCAGTTCTTGACGACGTGTGGACGATGGTAAAGGCGGAACTCCACCAGTGTGTGGCACTGTGCGGCAAAAGCACATTCAGTACAAAAATGCATGTGCCGCAAAGTGCCGCACACTGGTGAAATCCTGCCCTTATAAATGCACATACTCGTACAATTACATGCATATTTTCTACATTTTACTTACTCTGCTTCGTGTGGGTTTTCTCCATTTCACTGTTGTTACCGCCGTAGGCATATATTTTCTATTCAATATCAATATTTATTTGTCTCAACGGACAACATTCAGGTAAATCATTCTTGTGCGTAAACCAAATTCGGGTAAAGTTAAAATATAATGTGATTGTTCGTTCGTTTCTCTTTTTATGTGAATGACATACGGCTGGATAGTTACAATACTAATAATTTAAGCAAAAGACAACAAACTCAATACTTGTCTGTAGCATATTTTATTTTATATTATAATAAACGCATACTCGACTCGTATATATCACTTCACTTCACGCAACAAAACATAAATCGTCTTTGCGTAAATCCATATCGGATTTTTTACTTTTGCCCACAATTTCAGAAACGGCCCGTAAATAGTATCGCAGTAACATTATATGGTGGATGGCGCGTTAAGAGAGAAAATGCCCTGTGGTCAATATAAATTGAATGTACAATGCGGTATTGAGCGGTCGTTATGGTGATATGCGAGTACTTTAGAAGACTAAGTATTGTTCCTTGTGGCACTGACGAATAATTAAAATGTCTACTTGAGACACCTACCTATTTTTTTTAAAACCGGCCTAGTCCGAGTCGGACTCGCGTTCCAAGGGTTCCGTACATTACACAATTTAAACAATGTATTTTTAATGTCAACCGTAAGTGAAATGTCTTTAAAAAACCCGTACGGGTCGGATTAAAAACTAAGTAATTAAGTCTGGCTCACGCTTGACTGCACATTTCTAATAGGTTTTCCTGTAATCTATAGGTAAAGAACTATTTTGTGTATTTTTTTCAAAATTTTAGACCCGGTAGTTTCGGAGATAAAAGTGGGAATGGTAATTTTTTGCCTATTTTCTTGAATAACTTCTAAACTGTATATACTAAAAATATATATATTTGAGATTCTCACAATGAACTCTTTCATTTGATATGTAACACGATATAGTTTAAAAAACTCTATTTTTTAATTTTCTCATTTATACCCAAAAAGTGGCCCCCATGTTTAAAATTCATTTGTTTACGTTACATGTCCGACTTTGGGTCACAAACTTACATATGTATACCAAACTTCAACTTAATTGGTCTAGTAGTTTCGGAGAAAATAGGCTGTGACAGACGGCCGTTTTTACCTTTTGAGGTACGGAACCCTAAAAAGAATCATTACTGCTAGGAGTGGAACAAGGACTTTAAGTCATTTATGTTTCTAAGGCTTGGAAGTAGTTACAAAAGTAAGGGTCACTTGTTTAATTTATTTAATGCAATGTGACCTTTTAGCTCTTGAGTATGGCTTAATTGACTTTATATATGTACGAGTGAGTACTGTAAAGAAAAAACCGGATAAGTGCGAGTGAGTCCGAACTCTCCTACCGAGGGTTCCGTACTTTTTAGTATTTGTTATTATAGCGGCAACAGAAATACATCATCTGTGAAAATTTCAACTGTCAAGCTCTCACAGTTCATCAGATACAGCCTTACTACTACGGTTCATGAAATACAGCCTAGTGACAGACATACGGACAGACGGACAGTGGAGTCTTAGTAATAGGGTCCCATTTTTACCCTTTGGGTACGGAACCTTTTATCTGGTTACTTCTGTAAATTATGGTAAGTACCTAGTCCAATTTATCTGCCTGGTCTGGATAAATACCTTTCTAATATTTTAATAGACATACAGCGTTCCATACTAAGTCGTTATTCTAACTTAAAAAGTACCTTTTTGTAAATAAGTGTGCCGCTTGTGGATAAATATGTAGGTACAGAAAGGGACAAGGCTATCGATGAAAAGCGGGACGATTTGTTCTTATCCACCCAGCGTACGCAATCTCAATAAACCAATTTGAGAGCGCTTACGATGCCTAGCGATAGCGATACGGTCGGTGTGCCATTCCAAACGCTGATCCGATAACCCCGCCCTGATAGCAACATATGCAGTAATCGCAGTAGAAATGTCATGCAATTGTTTATCTTGTTCTCTTTAAATAAGTTCTTTATTTAAACGTTGTTTTTCATGCATGTACTGCACATGCGATAAGTAGGACAATCGATCACGAGAGAGTGCAGAATTGACATTGACCGGGCCAAGCGACCCAGCTAGTGCCTTACAAGATGTCAAATTAATAAGGATTTGTAAAATTAATCAGTAGTTAGAAGAAGGACACGGGTGGCTGTGCTAAGCTCTCGTCACATTCTACCGGTTCTGTTTAAGCTCGTATCGTCGGGATATTTCTGATCAGGCCCGGTCAGCTCATGTTACCTGCCACGTGTCTTTAGCTAGATTTTAGCAGTAGAACACACGTGGTTGGGCGTTCATTGAGTGCCTGTGCTTCTGCTACTACAATACGGCGGTAGCGAATCCAAAAGAAGCCCGGTCGGCTGCTACCGGGGCGCATGGAACCGTTCGATGCATCAGCCAAGTCGGCCCGGCTCAATGTCCAATCACGAAGGGAAATGAGGTCACATTAAATTAGTTTGCTGAAATACCCGACTCGCATAGTCAATGTTAATACACAGCAGGTGACGCTACTTTATGTGCCTTTGTTTCGGCGATTGTCGGACAACGAGATAGACCGCTAGTAAGTTTCCGCTAATGGACGAGTAACTTACGTTGTCCTGAACGAGAAAATGGGAACAGTTTATCGGCGTTTTGTGGAATGGAGGTTTATCATGAGATTCATGATATCGGAGCCTGATACGAGGTTAAAATGTGCATAATTTAGATAACAGCAAATAGCTAGTTTAAAGTTTAAAGGGTTCAGTTAAAGAAAGATCCAGATGTCATGACTACTTTTTGAGATTTTAATCATTCATATACAGCCTCATTCATACAAATGTTTATCAACCAATTACATAAAATGAAACCAAAACACAGCATTAAATATAAATTCTACCGGTCGGTGTGTACTGTGTAGTTTGAGTATAAACTAGATAAGATGGATATAGTCTGACGAAAAAAAGTGCCTCGTAAATCACGAAAATTTGATTCTCGATCAGATGGCGCAACTAGCTTTGGCCTACTCTCGTACAGAGGGCGCTGACGGTTTCGTTTGTTATCTATAATTTTAACGCATATCAATGAAAGAACATGGGTCAAAATCATAAAAAAAAATTCAATGCAAATAAAAAAATAATTTATCCATATTTAAATACCTACATTTTAACGTATTTTTACAAATCTTCATTTTTAGTTTTAAAGTATGTCGATAGATGGCAGTGAATTTACAGTGGTTACAAAATTTACTATGACAGTACTGCTCTATCTTATTATATCCTCTTTGGTGTCATGTACAACATGTGCATAACAGTGCTTAGTTAGCTCCACAACTTGCGGTATAGGTACTCTCTAAGGCCTGCAAATTGTCATGACTTTTTGTTATACTATGACCTGTTAATAAAACTAAGAAAACTATAGAATAGAGCAATGCTTTTGTTGTCTGTTGTGTTTGTGAGATTGTGTTGTGACGGATATAATAATATACACAAAACACTGATCATGACCTCGTGACCTCCCCGGTGCTCAATAGTTACATGTAATAGCTAATTTCCTACCTACCTACCTACCACATCACGCAAAATAGGCGCAATAAATGACGTCGAGTTGCGGAAACCAAGCCTGCGAAAACCTATACCTAATTACCTAACCCGAGCGAGTTAGGAAAAAATGCAAAAAGATGGTCAAAGGTTATGTCCAGTATTTTGGACATTGTCGAATTATGGTAGGAACAGAGTAAAAGCTCGTAAATAAAAATTCTTCACACAACCGTCGTTTTCCGCCATATTACCATCAGAATGCAAATTTTCATTTCCAAACTGCGTGGGAGCCAGTGCATTGTCAGCTCCACTCTATTACTTGAGCTACACACACACAGTTACGTCTTTACGTGCTGTTTTACAGTTTTTAGTGAGCTATTTGCCTACAATGTGGCCACGGTGTCAACGAGCACAGCCATTTTATGGTTGGTTGCAGTGAACTATTTTACTGTTCAGTTAATGTGGGAAGTAAATTGCGCTTTAGCCTCTAACGACTGTTACGGTACTGACATGCATTATATTATAATAGGTAATTTTATGGTTTATAGACATTATTCATAAATATGTGTGTTTTATCAGGAGGCGCCGTCAATAAGTAAGTATTTATAGTACCTAATCACCCCTATGATGGACGTGGCACCAGTAATGGGATTGTACAGACAAATCCTGTAAAATAAGTACTTATTTATCATCAGATTTTAAACATGATGTTTCATTGATTTTTGTTTGCTTTAAAATTAATGGCGAAATACTGCCCATGACTGGAGCAAAAAACATAGTTTAAATTTGTTAATGATATTAAAGCAGGGTGCAGTTTTTTTATATACATTGAAAACATAAAGGACGAATAGGATATTCAACTTTTACCGCATAAAATTTCTCATTTTACAGGTGTCTGTGAAATATCAAATATACGCCAAATTTTCTCTTAAATGTCCAATGATTGGAGTCGTTGACCTATATCAATTGAAGATAATTAAATGTTTAACAAAAGTTAAATAAGGCAGATTGGGTAGAGCAATCTAGGTTATTCGCATAATCTGGGGCGTAATTCGACCCCAAAATATCCGACATGACGATTGTCCCGATCACGTCCACATCACAAGTGTCGAATGAATTGAAAATTAGTCATAATAACAATAACAATAATTTTTAAAGGGTTATACGGCTATATGTCGGGCTGTCATTAAAACATGTCGGGTGAAACCTATAATATGCTCTGAGCTTCTTAAAATTACAAAACCATTAAGCTAATGAGGGTTGCCGAACCGCGAATGCTAAGTACCTGTCAAAACAAATTACTTGTAATTACTGTTTAATTCAACCATAATCTTAGACTTGATCAAAATAATAACGCGGGACTTTTTGCTTAAAAACTTGATTGAAGATTTTTTGTAGTTTGAAGGAAGTGCCCATGAGAAGCTACTTAAAATAATTGTTGAGTGCTTAATGTACTTTGTCCATTAATACGCGATTGGGTTTTTGTATGGGGTAATCTTCATTACCATTACCCCCCATTAACTTCACACTAATAGTAAACTGATAAAATATGTACATACATGCTTTTTTATTAAAAAATGTATTGTAAGCAAGTAATAAACACATTATTGTACAAAACAACTAAACAAGCTTACTTACATAGCAGAGATGCATTAAGAGGTACAAAGAAGAACTTATCTCTATGAGCCACTATGAGGGATCTATTCCAGCTGTATTTTTTTCAGAATGCTCATCATTCTGAAAAAAATAAGAGGGACCTAACATGTATGCCAGGTAGTTCATACCTAGTTATACTATACAGCTATAAAATTTCACTATTGCCAATTTCAGCAGGACTCGCGACCAGGTACTTTCCTCAGTTGAGTAACTAGAATCGCACTTATTACCTTTATAAATAAATATGCCGGGAGCCTTAGGGGCCTAAATGGGGCATTTTCTATGAAAAGGGACCTTATTGTCGATGGCGCATACGATGCACAGCGTCACGCGGCATTGTATTTATATCGGAGCATCGTTAATAACGGCGTAAGTCGGCCCCAGTCGACGAGAACATTTTTCTAATTTTTATTTTATTATTTTTTATTAGAGCCATTTTTAGAACAATTTATTTATCACAACTCCAATAGATAATTAAACTATAAAACTTAAAAGCTGCGTAAATCTAAAAATTAATAATACTAATCTTAAAATAAAATATGTACTAAAAATATCCTCCTGCGGCATGGTGCCGTATATGCTGGCAGCATTTCCTCGCTGTACCGCTAGACTAATTCTTTGAGCGAGGAAGCTGCCAGCTCTGCGGTCACCGGTGACCTCTGCTAACCTTTTGGATAGCTCCTTAATAAGCTTAAGGGTGCGTCAACCCCACGGGCCAAGGGTCTCAACGCCGAAAGACATTTCGGAGAAAATAGGCTGTGACAGACGGACAGACAGACAGACAGACAGACAGACAGACAGACAGACGCACGAGTTTCGTTTTTTCCTTTTGAGGTACGGAACCCTAAAAGTGTAAAATTATAACTATACTTACAAAAGGAATTTAGTATTGGGACCAGTTCCTTTGTTGATCGGCCTATTGTACGCACACGCACTGACTTACGGTGGCTATAAATTTAAAAAAGGCATCCACCACCTTCCCTTACAAAAATGATTTAGATGACACCAAAAGTCAATTACTTACCCATTGACTCTGTTGCCGACTGTATTAAAAACTTAATTGATTTCGATGGCAATAAGTCTGCCTGTGCGAGAGAAGGGTTTTTCTTGTATTCGCTCGTGTGATGATTTATTTTAATACGTGATATCGGGCGCTGCTCGATGTTTACGACTGAGGCCAATAGTGTAATCAACGCAGACGCGTAGAAACAGAAATTGGGTAAAATGAATATTACCTAAACAGTTCAACTTTCATTGATATCTTAGTTTAATCATCCGGCTGACGGCGTCGAATATTTAAACAGAACAATGTAAAAATAAATAAAAAACCGACACCTCATAAAATATTGTATACTGCGCCGGTGGCAAACAAGCATACGGTCCGGTTGAACTCTTATCTTTTGAATTCCCATTCGTACCTATTTGATTTTCAAAATTCGCATTTTTTTTAACGAGAAAAGATCTTTTAGTTGATTATTATAATAATTTAAAAAGTACATACCTAATATTATGGCCCTTGTCCCACTCTGCAGCACATAGTTTCATCATAATTGTGACGTATAGCCAACAAATACTGATTAAATTATCTACTACATAATGGTGTTGTAGGTACTGTGATAATAGGGAATATTACGCGATACTCTGCGAAGGGGCGCCACTACCACAATCTGAGGGTCTATCGCGAAACAAGAAAATCGAAATTTCGTTATTCTAACATCTCTGGCACTCTTGCAAATTCGAGCGATAAAGAGGCAGATAGCGAAATTTCGGATTCGCGTTTCCCGGTAGATCCTCTGTAAACTAAACAAACCGCCTTGATGCATCAAATATTTTATTATCTGAAAACTTGTCAAAAACCTGTTAATACAGTATGTATAAGTTACTCTATGGTTTACTAAAAAGGCTAGTGCTGTACTCTGGTGGCAGAACATTGTAGTAATATCCCCTATTACAGGGCGAGGCCGGGATACCTACCAAAAGTTATGCTACAGGTTTTCATGGAAAGAAAAATGGTGGACTTGTTATATTAAGATAACAATAATAACGGACAGTTACAGTGCTAAATGAGTAGAAAATTAGGCACGGTGTATATATTTTTTTGTAATTCGTTTTTATTCGTAAACAAGTGCTGTCTACTTGAAACCTTAGTCCAACTCTCTATATACTTATTCGGTAAATTTTATTAGGTAGGTATTCCTACTCAAAGGTTACAATAAATACCTTATCCCCTTTGTTATGAAAATAAACTAAGGGACAATATTTATAAAGTACGCAAACAATGGCATCTAGTTCTTAAAAGGAATCGATAATAGGATTGCTTCATATAACCTAGGTTACATTGTTTATATTGCCATTATAAATTCATATGACTTCTAAAGAGTTTCCCGGTGGTCGCAGCACCGTCACGCGCGTCGAAGAGATTCAATTGCTCAGCACAACAATGCCACATCAGAATATGCACAATTTGTGCACTTAAGCCTTTGTTCTCCTAAAGGTGCGAATTGAAATGATTGGCGCATCCTCGGCCATCACGGCCTGCTTTATTCTCGTATGGAAACTGCCCGCCTATTCAAACGTCTCGCACTGATAAATTGCCCTGTATTTGCATATAAAAGGCAGGAGAAAAAGACCTAGTCTTCCTAACTTTATCTTTATTGAAGCCCTTTATGGGACGTCGAATATGTACGTCTAGGCTGATCACGTCAAGCATATGGGCCCTTATGCCAGAATGGACATTGGACGCAACAGCAGAATTATAAGGTGCAAAATATGCCGCGTTATCTCGATGCGTAGATACCCATACCCAAATATGTCTGTATTAAAAATCGCGTTAAATAGACACTGACAGACAATGCATAACGTAAACTTGGTCACTATTACTTCCCTTGTCACTATACAAACAGTGTGTAAATCCAATACGGGCAATAAATTAAACCAGATACCTATAGAATTTATCCGTCTAATCATGAATTAAGAAGTTTTTTTGAGTTAAACTTAATTATGACCCCGTAATTTTTATTATTTTATTATACCCAGCAGTAATGTACTGCAAACATTAAGAAACATAAGATGACACGACATTAAGAGTTTACGAGATACGAGCTTTTTATAGTAATTGCCAACAAGCGTTGACAGTTACTTTAAAAACCTTCGTATCCCGTAACTTGTATGGTCTGGGTGTATTACATTGCGGGCCGAATATTTTTTTATGGTTAAAATGTTCATTGTATTTCTAAGCATAATCTATCTCAATATACTTCTTAGGTCCTATGCTAAGCAAGCTGTTCAAATATTCGCCCGTATCGAATTTACACACTGTATTACAAGGACTTAATGAAACAATTAAAAAATACCTATCCATTACTCCCTTGAGAGCAAAATAATCTTACTTCACTGAACAACCTTTATCATCAAATGTGATGAATAAAATATTTTTATATCTAATTTGAACACAAAGCTATTTTCATTCCAATAATCCCCTTGCAAC
Organism: Cydia strobilella; assembly: GCF_947568885.1. Taxonomy (NCBI): domain Eukaryota; kingdom Metazoa; phylum Arthropoda; class Insecta; order Lepidoptera; family Tortricidae; genus Cydia; species Cydia strobilella. The sequence continues at coordinate 11,082,013 of NC_086052.1, forward strand.
GATACCTACATCATTTACTTTAAATATTGAACATGCCGTGCATAGAGGTGTCACTGTTTCTCACAGAAGGCTTTGATATCGGCTTTTATGGGCGAAATAATACTATGCTAATGCATGACTTCGCCCCGTGATCGCGATAACTTGTAGGCGTTAGCGACGGGAAATGAGCCTCCTGTCTAGCTATTCTATAAGGTGACATCAGCACCGAATCCGTTGGCATATCTGAACTTCTTTTGCGTGAGACGAATTTTAAATGGAAACCAGGAAAAGTTTGTTGATAAAGCTTTCATTAGAGTTTGATGATAGCAAATCTGCTCGTCCCAACCTTACATCTTTAGCAACGCTTTACGCTGGCATTAAACGATATTCTTGAACCAAGGTTTACTATCTGCTATACTCAATGAAACTTCATTAAATTACATTCCAATATGTATAGGTTATTCCGGATAACGTACTAAATCTGAATATATCTGTCGTCATTTATCACTAACGCTCTAGTCGTTCATTATACGTAGGAATAGGTATATCCCGGATAATCTAGAGATATGCTTCTAAAACAGCTGTGAATTTTAATTATGTACTTAATAGTTATGGATATGCAAAACAAGGCAAGTTAATTAATATAATATGACTTTATGACTATTTTATATGTCACCCTAATGTCGCGACATCTGTGTTTCTATGTATAGAACAACTACCTACCCTTCATGGCCCTTTATGCTCCATGAGGTACTAATTCCCGTGCTTGTTATGTTTTATTTTGCACACTATTATGGGAGACATCATACATATTTATCAATTATTGCACTTTATTATGCTCAACGCATAGAAACCAAGAATATAGGCAACCCAGTGAGTTAGCGCGCTCACAGGGCTACTCGTAGATCATTATTAGTCCGGTTTGCTGGGACTATTGAACTTCCTATGCTCGAAAGGGAAACCACCTCTTATTCAGTCCCGCTCTTGCGTAACTCGGTGCCCGATAGTCCAGCTTTTTGTCTCAATACCGGCGTAAACTAGTTTCTAGTTACCCTAACTAGGATTTTTTCGAAGCTCATCAGCTTTATTGCTTTGCAATAAGAACTGGGAGATAATTAGACTAGATCTAGCGAACTTTGCGTGTGCTGGGCAATTATGCGCACTACAGACACGCCCCTAAGTAAGGGAATAAAAAATCCTATTAACATTCACGTCAAACATGTGTTAGCGGCTTTATGTTTAAATCATTTGCATCAAAACAGTAATCAGAGAATGACGACTCCAAGTACGTGATCGGTGATTGGATTCTAATATGTTTTTACAAAATATAGACAAGAGCAGAAATTTACTTACTTAGGTAAATTTTCTGCTCTTGTCTTTTAATAGGTACAATGTAACGAAACTAGCTGCATGGAACGCAGATCGCACGTCGTATTTATTTCGTACCGAAAAACATTCTCTTTTTGCTACAGTGATATAACTCGTTAACCATAGGGCTTTGAAAACGAATCCCTACTAATATTATAAATGCGAAAGTTATTGGCTGTCTGTATGTTACCTCTTCACGTATAAACAGCCGAACTGATTTAGACGAAATTGGATTTTTAGTCCCGGGGATGGAATAGTAAAGGTATAGCATATTATTAAACGGAAATCATCATTCTACGCAGCCGAAATCGGAGGCTACTGTTTCCAACAATTGAAATAGCTGGGAAAAAATATTTTATAATGTTGTAAATTACTTGCTCCAATAATTTATTACGATTACCTACTTGAAATATTCGCGACGCAAAGCTCCTATAGCTCCAAACGGACTCACACGTCGTGACACGACAGTGTCACTGATATTTCTTTTTGTTTAGAAGACACTAACAATACAGTTTATAAATAGTTTCAAAATACGTGTACTGACTATAAGTAACAAAATTTAATAAGTATTATACATGAGTATATACAAAGAGAATAGTGTATAGAGGATTATTGTCATAAATATTAAACTTTGTAGTCACAGTAAATTTACTGCCATCTTTCGACACATGATTAAAACTAAAAATTAATAAAAATATAAATATATATGTTTTTTAAGAAAGCCATATGAATTTGACCCATGTTCTGTCACTGATATGTGTTAAAATTGTTAAATATCAAACAGTGTCGCCAACGCCATCTACACGAGTATAGGCCAAAGGTATGGCGCCATCTATTCGAGCATAAGTTTTTGATTTTCCGAGGCACGTGTTTTCGATTTTACTTATCGTATACGGAGTTACATACCTATTATGGTGATCTTTGGTGATAAGTATGAGATTATTAAAATCAATTCCGGAAATTTTAAAATGCAAATTCTCAATCGCTTTGATCGCGATACCGCTCGTGAATAAGCAAATAGATAACCATGGGCTCCGAATAGCAATAACTCTTTCTATTGTGTGGTACTGAATGCTAGGTATTAGCTGAGATTGAATCGGTGGTTTTAATAGTTTTGCTCGGGGCTTTTCTACATGTTCGCACGTGTTGTAATTGCATCGCTTTTATTGCGAATGTGCGGAGAAGCTTGGAATAAATTACTACAGGAAAAGATAACTACTTTCACTGTGTATTGATCACTTCATCAAATGATGTTTTACGAGAGCAATGGCATCAGTTATCCCAATTATATAAGTAGATGTGCCTATAACATTGCCTCGATTTCTCCATGATCCCATCACCAAACCCTAAATGTGGTAGTGAAGGAAACTTCAAAACAAAAAAAAGGACTTTCTAAATCGTTTCAGCCGTCTTCGAGAAATCGGGAAACATACATACAATATAAACGAAGCTCGAAGAAGAATGTCCTTTGTCTTTGAAGTTGGTTAAAAATGTCAAGCTACCAATGAATATCGTATCATAGATTTAATTTTTACTCGTTTTGCCTGCAATCGGTGGGCAAGAGAATCGCGAAACGCTTTAGGCGAAGCGCGGGCGCGGGTCCGTCATTGAAATACGTTGCCATTGTGAGTGGCCTGAATAAATATTTTAGTTAGCGTACGTGCCACCCAGGACGGAGATTGATCCCTTGTACATCGAACGAAAAGGACCGCTTTCAGCAAAAAAAAAATATTTTTTGGATATCTCGAAAAAAAAAATATATCACGTTGGTCATGGTTGTAACGACTGCTCGTGATATTATATGTATTTATAGTCAACATAAAGTCTGTCCAACCTTAAGGTGCGTCTACGCTAGGCGAGCCGAGCACGAGCCGAGCACGAGCCGAGCACGAGCCGAACACAATTCGTCTAATGTGGACCGACTTACAAGCCTCGAACGAGCGCGCTGCGAGCGTTTCGTTCGTGCTCGTTTGCGTTCCGCCGGTTGTCGGTTTTTTGACGAACACAAAGGGATTTGCCTCGCGCTCGCAGTGCGCTCGTGGACGTGTTTAGTGACAGACGTCGGTCGCTCGAGCCGAGCATCATGGAAACGTGGACCGAAGATGCTTCTTTGCAATTAATTGATTTATATCAAAATAATTCATTGATATGGGACCCAAAACATGAGGATTACTATAAAAAAAATAAGAAGATTGATGCATGGTCTCGTATATCCCAAGAATTGAATAAGGATGTGGAATTGTGCAAAAATAAAATTATTAGTTTATTGGCTTCATATCGCCGAGAAAAAAAAGAGGATTTTGTTGAAAAATTTTGTTGCTTGGTTCTCATTTTATATAGATTTGTAGATCCCCATCGTCTTGGCCTTTTTCCTTTTTTGCTGACTACTGCTATAATAATCGCTGCAACAGCAGCGGCTGCCGCAATATTATTAACATCGTCCATATTCGTGCCGCGAGCACACTGCGGAAAACTACGTTCGAGGGAAGTAATCGTTGCAGGTTCGTTGTACGTCCACAGTTGACGCCGCGAACGACGAAGCCGAGAACGGCTCCGCTCGTGCTTCGCTCGTGCTCGGTTCGCCTAGCGTAGACGCACCTTTATGAGATATTCGTGTAAGCGTATACTGTAATAAAAATCCGAATTTTTCCCTTGTATAAGTAATAATCTAACTCTCTATTGTTATAGTGAAATTGGACCTTTATCGTTTTTTTAAGGTCCACGTGCCACACAGACGATAAAGATGGCTTAAATTTTATTATAGGTTTTTTAATTAATAAATAAATAAAAAAAAAAAATTTAAAATTTAAACTGTTTATTTCAAGAAAGATTACAAAGACTATTTACAGACTTAGCCTAATCTACATTCTAATAGATTGTATGCTAAGTATGGTCTTAATTCTAATATTTCTATTACATTTATATTATTACTATTTATTTATTTAACACGTATAATATGCTATATATAACAATTATGAGGTTAACTTAAATATTCAGGCAGTGCTTTTTTATCATGATTTTAATTTTATTTTTAAATACTTAACTATGTTCGTCGTGGGTACAATGCAACTGGTTTTAATGACTACAAGCCCTGGCGTTTATAACGATTGTGCTCAAGAATTGTTCCAAGTATTCTACTAAAACCAAATAAAATCTTTTTCATGTTATGTTATATATATTGTATTGTCTACGTCCCGACCGGCATCGTCTAAGAGCCCTTTCCTTTCCAAATAGCCGGCCCCTGTGATGTCAATCAACCGTTTTTACTGCCATCGCCGAAGCGTATAATTGTTCTTCATAAATCCTCGTTGAAGCGACATGATGGATGCAAAACTCGACTTGGACAGGGGTTAGTAGTAATGAGGAGATATTTATATTACGGCGAATTGGCCGACAGTCACCTGTCAGTCAAATGAGTATTAGGTTTAGTTAAGCTGGAGGTGTTTTGTTTATAGATCACAAATATGTGTATCTAGTTTATTTGAGTCAAATAAATATATTAACCACTATTTACCTACCTACAGTTGCTATTGATGGTTATGTACAACAGCGAGCTGCAAAAAGGTAAGTATTTAAGTAGCTTCTATGCGACCTATGAGCAAATAATACAAGCGATATATTAGTGCTTAGATAAGGAAGTATATGGGTTTGCGTTAAAACACAAACATGAAATAAAATGATAAATGTAAAGTCCTACCTATTTTCTTCCATACTTCCTAAATAAGTAGGTACTTGGGTAGTACATAATTGCAGAAATATTGAGTTATGAAAGAAGACGTAATTGCAGTAATTTCCTTGCTATAAAAAAGAGTTATTCTATGATTGAGGTAACATGGCTTCTCTTCCCTAATACCATGCATTTACATGCACGTTCTATGTAGGTATGTTCATTGTGAAGAGGTATATAGTCAAATAATATTGCCAGGAGTCCATCATAATAATATATCAAGGTAGCCCTCTGAAGATTTTTCTATTTTGTTTTACGAATAAAGTAATCAACAGTTATACAACTCTATTTGTATTAAGCGTTAGTATTACCGTCACGGTCATAAACATGTAGGCATACATACACAATTTGTTCATAATTTTTCGACATTAAGTGAAGTGTATAAATTTACGGCCGTACTTCTAAAGGATGACTCACGTTATACCGGGCCGTGACCGGGCCGGAGTTTCCGGCGCTTCGTTTTCTATGGAAAACATCACGTGATCACCTGTCATGTCATAGAAAAGTAAGCGCCGGAAGCTCCGGCCCGGTCACGGCCCGGTCTAACGTGAGTCATCCTTAAAGGTCGTAACAATTTAAGTGTTTCATAAGGTCAAATATCCTTGGGGGCTACCGCGTACATCTAAATTAGAATTGAAGATCGTCTATAGTGGGTTAACTATCATATGGCCTTGGTCAATGGTCATAGAGATCGCACTACTTACCTAGGATTGGTGTCAGAAGAGTTTCAGTAACAAAACGAAATAAATAAAACACTACTTTAAACAACAACATTTTTTTAAGCATTTACTGATTCTAATAATAAAAAAACGCACATCGCTTAACATTGTAATGGGTTAATTTGGTTAACTTTGCGTTAAACCTTTTTGCACAATAAGACGTACAAGTTATGGCAATCCACAATACATATCTAATGAAGGTGAGGACGGACATGTTTAGGGTTTAGCACCGACGGGACCAGAGTGGAGAGAGTATTAACTTAAAAGTAGTTTAATTTCGAACAAATGTGGATGCGCGGTTCGCGCGCTAAAAATGCTCGCGCGTGCCGTGGCGTCACGTCAAGCGACTGACACGTTGCCCGCCGCGTGAGCGCGTGACCATGTGGTCCGCGGCAGACGACTGCCACGTATCATACAAACAGTATTGGACTGCACTTTTACAAGTAGTTCATCTTTTCTTTGGCAATAATATCTAGTATTTACCATAGACGCCGGAGGGTGAATTTCGTCCGAGTGAACGTCGCGTGTGGCAGATGAACCACATTACTTGAATACATTTTAGCATTTGGGCGCCGTCCACCACGAATGCCGTCTGGTCAAGCGAACCGCAGCCTTAGTATGATGGAGCTGTCGTAGGGTTTACGTTTTCGATCTCAATACCAACGGAATTTCTAAATATTCGGGGATAAGTTACTGACATTGTGCTTGTACTGTGACGAGATGAAGCTGTCTTCTATCCTATTTATCCTGTCCTGTGTAATGGCATGACTGGAGACCATCCCATTTTATTTCATAACGAATAAGTGAATAAGGAATTTATCCGAGTACGATAAAGAGACGATATTCTTTTACTAAACGTGTCGTTTCTTTCGTAACATATTTTAGGTATTTGTGGATAAGGAAATCGAAAAGAAAGTTATTCATGATGTTTTTCCCTGTAAGCAAAATCGTAAGATGAACAAAAGTATTGTGTCTAAAAGTAACACAGGAAGTGGTAGACTATTCATATTCCTATAAAAAACGGATTGAATAACAAAAACATGATATAAAAAAAAGTTAGTATGCGCAAACAGCTCTCATATTTATTTTCTTTGGTGCATTTACCGAAGACCTATATTTGTCTAGGGCAAAAAACAGTGAGATTAGTGTTTAGCACATAATTGCAGCAAACTGACACCATTCTAGCGTCGTTGTTGCCGTTGCTTGTCTTTTTAACTTTCGCACGTTCTATTTCTCGGTCATTAGAAAAAACTGACACTAAGTGGTTCAAAAGTGGCACGTTGAAGATTGCAACGGCCACGTAGGTAAACAGGCTATTTATTTTTACTCGACTGTGTGTTGTGAGGTCTAGTCGATGGGGTTCATATTCTTGATCGATGTGGTTCATATCCGTTTACAAACAAATCGGGCACCGTGATCTTTTTTCCATTCTTAGACAACATTTTTAGGGATTTTGAACAAAAAAAACCGATTACGACCTCATGATCTTAGGATTCTTATCTAGGTAGGTATGTTATCATTATAATCCTATCAGAACGACTTGTATTGAAATATTGATATATGAGTAAGAAAGGTAGATGAACTATTTTTAGGGTTCCGTAGTCAACTACGAACTCTTATAGTTTCGCCATGTCCGTCTGGACCGTTTGTCCGTCTGAGGCTTTGCTCCGTGATCGTTAGTGCTAGAAAGCTGCAATTTGCCATGGATATATATAAATCAATAAATCTGACAAAGTCGTATAATAAAATAAAATAAAATAAATTACTTTACACGTAAAGTGGGGGTGTATTTTTTTTTCGCTTCAACCCTACAATGTGGGGTATCGTTGGATAGGTCTTTCGAAACGGATACGGATTTTCAACAAATAATTGTTTGATAAAATGAAAATTTTCGAAAAAAATCGGTCCGAAAAAATAATAATTGTGGCCCCCCCTCTAACTGTTGAACCATGGGTCCAATAAATATAAAAAAAATCGTAGATATAGAGCTTAAGAAAGACATTAAATGAAAAGTATAGCGAACATAATCAGTAAGGCCGTTTTTGAGTTATCGCAAAAAGTCTCCCCTTCATAGTAAAATGGTACGTACAGCCATAGTTACAGTTCGTTATTATGATATTAAATGGGTTTTTAAAGTTATTTGGCATTATTTATGTAATAAAGTAAAATGAAAGATAAAAATTGCTTATTTTCTCATTCAATTGTTATTTGACGACCGGTCTGGTCTAGTGGGTAGTGACCCTGCCTGAGAAACCGATGGTCCTGGGTTCGAATCCCGGTAAGGGCATTTATTTGTGTGATGAACACAGATATTTCTTACTGAGTCTTGGGTGTTTTCTATGTGTTTATGTATTTGTATATTATATATATCGTTGTCTGAGTACCCACATAACACAAGCCTTCTTGAGCTTACTGTGGGACTGTGTAAGAATGTCTTATAATATTTATTTATTTATTATTTATTTATTTAATTTCTTGAGAACAGTTTCATTGGCTGAATGAGTAATGCCTTTGACTATTGGCAGTTTTAGAACAAAACACTAAAAAATAAAAAAGTAAGAGGCAACCCCGCTGATTTTCATACTTTAATTAACAAATCATTTTAAAATTACTGCAGTTTCCTAAAATATGTGTTTTTTCATAAACATTGCAATTTAATGTTTTTCGCTAAGGAATATCATGACCAGACATGCAAAGTCTCCGATTGAATGTAAGTTCTAATGGAAAAAACATAGCCATACGTCTATTACTTTAAATAGAGTAACTTATACTAGAGCGGTACTGTCATAGTAAATTTTGTAACCCCAGTAAATTCACTGCCATCTGTCGACACACTTTAAAACAAAAAATGAAGATTTATAAAAATACGATAGAATGTATTTAAATATAGATAAATGATTTTTTTAGTTGCATTAATTTCTTTTTATGATTTTGACCCATGTTCTTTCACTGATATGCGTTAAAATTGTTAAATAACAAACGAAACCGTCAACGCCATCTATACGACTGTAGGCCAAAACTAGTAGCGCCCTCTGAACGAGAATAAAATTTTCTTGATTTTCGAGGCACGTTTTTTCCTTAGACTGTATCCACCTATTACGGAGTTATATCTATCTTTGCTTTAATTAACTGATTACGCTTTGCCTCGTCTTTTTGGTATTCGTTATGAAAAGTACCTACCTATAGAGAGACTGTTTAACTCGAGTGAAAGGCACCAAGCATCATTTCATCCCTTTGTTAACAATCTTCTACACTAATAGCTCCAGTTTAGGCTATTGTGACGCAAGGGTAACTACGGAACCCTACAATGAACATGGCCCGACATGCTCTTGGCCGGTTTTTATCATCTGCAATTTCTTAGGTGAGGTGACAATTCCTGGTTAGCGACCAAAGCCGCGCGCAAGGGTTTAAGTTAAAATAAATTACTGTAAGCTCTTTATGCGACTTAACTTCAGAAGTACTTGTAAGTAATGTCCTGTGAGATTTAAATTCAGTTTAACGCAAAGCCCTTTAAAGCATAAGTTCCTAAGGAAATATGAGTATCAATGGATAATGACGATATATCAGACGAGTAAGCACGCATGACTTTAGGGCTCTAGTTGGTTTAACTCCGGCCAAAGATAATTAAGAAGACATAAAGCGTTCACTCCATACATAGGTTTTGATATCAAAAAGACTATTATTTTCGTAGTCTACATCTAGCGTCAAGTAGCGGAACTCTCAGTACTGCCACTCGACAATAGATGTAGCGGTAAACGGAAAGCTCAACGATTTTTAACTAATATTATAACCGGATTAACCGGAACTCTATTTTCAACTCCTTCTGCTTATAATATTAGCAATTGTTGTTACGGTGTTTTATTATTATAGCACCGGTACGGTGAAGCCTAAATCAACCTAGGCAGGCAGGGGTCACACGGTGTCTGGATTTAACATGACATTACGTCGCCGGGTGGACAATTGCCTGTGGTTTTGCGGGGGCAGAGCTCCGCCGTGGCCCGCGACTAACCGGCCATTGCATTAATCTCCGATGACAGCTCAATTACCTCAGCCCTTGTGCCGAGCTGAGCTGTAATTACTATCTCTTTCCGAGCATGGGCGAGTCCAGTTCTCAAGCACACCACTATTAAGCCTACTCACACCGTTTGTACCAATTTCAGAATTTCAGCCATCACACGTGTCAAGCAGTTTGGCGAGTAACTTTAAAATTGATCATGTATATACCTTTGAAAAATAAATGAAAAAATAAAATAAAGAAAACATGTAGCATCCTAGCGGGAGTCAGGGTCGACCTAAGTAACTAGGAAGGTTTGGAGCCTTTGCCGCCCTTCCCTAGGGTCACTCTAGGAAAATTACCCTAGTAAGAAGGAGATTAATGGACAAGTCGTGATATCAGCTCTGCAGCAGGGTGTCATAGTAGTCGGGGGGACGACACGGTGGAATGGTCTGCGACCCCGTGGCGTCCCCCAGCAACGGTAGAGCTGGCAACGCCGCAGGGGATGTTAGTGGGTATTCTCTTCACCTCCCTCTGCTTAGCAGAGGGATTTACGGGAGCAATGGGCTTCCCCAGCCCGGGGATGAGATGCGTAAATGCATTTACCCATGCGTCAAAAAAAAAAAACTAAAAAAAAGGATGTCATAGTAGCCATTTTAAGTCATTTCTATTGTTACAGATTCCAAGGTCTTGTTACATTGGTTCGTAGAGAGCTCGTTTCGCCCACGCAACCAACGGGAAAACATGACCTAAACAAAACCTACGTACAACCCTCCTAACAATGAATTAAGTTTTCGCATACCCTTCAAATAGAACTTTATCTGGTTGTTACACGGTCTTTTTTAGACTGAAAAGTGTGAAGGTGATACGAGTTAGTAAAAATTATAGATTCGAATGTGATTTGCGCTTTATTCCTTTGCATTGCAATAATTCCCGACTGTCAAAGAAACGGCACGTCATATTGTCTCTTAATTTAACACGGACGTGTATGAGGCGTATCAAATCGATTTGAGTGAAAAGTATGGATAAAAGATACAAGTAAGTAATGGGTGTAATAAGACTAAAAAACCGGCCAAGTGCGAGTCGGACTCGCGCACCGAGGGTTCCGTACTTTTTAGTATTTGTTGTTATAGCGGCAACAGAAATACGTCATCTGTGAAAATTTCAACTGTCAAGCTCTCACAGTTCATCAGATACAGCCTGGTGACAGACAGACAGACTGACAGACGGACAGACGGACAGCGGAGTCTTAGTAATAGGGTCCCGTTTTTACCCTTTGGGTACGGAACCCTAAAAATGGATGCGTGTAGGCTCATTTAAAAGACAAGAAGTGTACTAGGTAATTAAGTTCCAATAGGTATTTTGTTATCTACATGTTCTTTAATTTTAAAGAACTTTAAATACCTATATATAAAAAAGACGATCTGTCTGTTTCTAATATCCGAGACAGATGGTCTGTACGTGTTCCAGAGCTGCAAGTTTTACTTTCCATGATAGGTACCAAAACGATGGCATTTTAAACTGTTATATGAAATCTGCCTTTGTTTTACTGGAATTCTAATAAAATAAGGTTTTTTTAATACATATAAGTATTTATTTACCGTACCTCTATAAAACATTCATAGGTAAACAGGAACTATTTGTATTTTCAAGTTAGCGTATCAATACAACTTAAAGCTGGTTTAAGAAACTAAAAATAAATTTAATAAAAGGAACTTGCTTTGAAACGTATGCAAGTATATATACAAATCAATACAAGCAGAGCAGGTTGCATACATAAAATTTATTTTTAATTTCTAAAATATAAAACGTAATTTATTAACCAAAAAAAGGCATACCATCAGATCCACAGCGCAAGGTATACCATCAGATCCATAAAATTCCGGTAATTTCCATAATAATATAATTCCATATAATTTCCGGTAGGTTCCATAATTTTTCGGTTGATTTCTAAAACCAGCTTTAAGCAAAGCAAAAGGCACCTATGTAGCACTGACACCTAGTGGAAAAGCAAAGCACTACTTGCATATTTCGCATTCAGTAAGCCTTCCCCATAACCTGCCGTGTGGAGCCGGTTTGGATGGTTGCGTGCTTCATTCCTAAACGAATAGATGGCGCTCTTATCAAAACATATTATAAATAAATACTAAAATAAAACTGTTTTGCTAAACCAGAGATAGATATAACTCCGTAATAGATGGATACAGTCTTAGGAAAAAACGTGCCTCGAAAATCAAGAACTTTGGCCACTAACTTTGGCCTACTCTCGTATAGAGGGCGTTGACGGTTTCGTTTGTTATTTATAATTTTAACGCATATCAGTGAAAGAACATGGGTCAAAATCATATAAAAAAAATGCAAATAAAAAAACATTTATCCATATTTAAATACATTTTAACGTATTTTTATAAATCTTCATTTTTAGTTTTAAAGTAAGTATGTCGATAGATGGCAGTGAATTTACAGTGGTTACAAAATTTACTATGACAGTACCGCTCTATCTTATTATATCCTCTTTGGCTAAACCATAGTCTTTTTCAAACGGGAAGGGTAGAATCAAGAATGACACATATCAAAGAGTGATTATAGGGTGGTGACAATGCAAATTAGAAACAATTTTTAACGATTCTCGATTAAATCTGTAAATGCCATATAATCGATGCTATTGGTGATGATTTATATTTTTAAGTAAACATATAGTTTGTCAAAGGACTGTCTCATTTCAAACTAAGACGGAGACAATCATACTATCTTTGTCTTACACTAGTACTAGCATCCAAAAGAAAAGGATGAGTATAGTTTTTTTTGTTCTTATTTGACTAACAATTTGGTTTGACCAACTATATAATACCTTCACAGTTGGACGCGACTGTAACGATTTGACACGAGCGGAATCGATTCGGTCGATAAGTAGAGTCAAACTCTATTGCAATTGTGTTCCGTTTTATATAATGAAACTTAACCATATTAAAATTTTATTTTTTATTAGGGTTCCGTACCCAAAGGGTAAAAACGGGACCCTATTACTAAGACTCCGCTGTCGGTCTGTCCGTCCGTCTGTCCGTCTGTCTGTCTGTCACCAGGCTGTATCTCATGAACCGTGATATCTAGATAGTTGAAATTTTCACAGATGTATTTCTGTTGCCGCTATAACAACATATACTAAAAAACCGGCCAAGTGCGAGTCGGACTCGCGCACGAAGGGTTCCGTACCATTACAGAAAAAAAAACAGCAAAAAAATCACATTTGTTTTATGGGAGTTATTTTATTCTATTTTTAGCCTCATTTAAATATTTATATTATTCTGTTTTTAGTATTTGTTGTTATAGCGGCAACAGAAATACATCATCTGTGAAAATTTCAACTGTCTAGCTATCACGGTTCATGAGATACATCCTGGTGACAGACATACAGACAGACGGACAGACGGACAGCGGAGTCTTAGTAATAGGGTCCCGTTTTTACCCTTTGGGTACGGAACCCTAAAAACAGAATAATATAAATATTTTAATGGGGCTCCCATACAACAAACGTGATTTTTTGCTGTTTTTTTCCGTAATGGTGCGGAACCCTTCGTGCGCGAGACCGACTCGCACCTGGCCGGTTTTTTAAAATTATTTTTATAACATAATATAAAACATTTTGGTGATTTCTGTTTCACAGTTTTAAAGTGGAAGCTAAAAATTATAACCAACGCGCGTTGAAAGTTTCCAATTGTAGTGTTATGCGAAACATGCAGCGGTATGATTCCAGAAAATATTTTAGTACCTAGGAAAATCCAACGCGGTTCACCCATACGCAAAAGAAATGGAGATATGCGATCTTCGAATTTAAATGGTCAAAGTTTCCTTGATGACGGGGCCACGTTACTCGGTATAAGAGCCAGCCCAAATTTAGTCGCTGTGCAATTGCGCCAACGTTACGTCGAGCAGCAGCCATAGAGTTGACTAGACGCCGACGTTCGGAAGACGCTAGTGTGGGGTGGCTCTAACTACTGGAGCCATGGGTACTTACTTACCTTTCGTATGCGTATGTCAAAAAATTGCCATATAAATAGCAATTGTGACAACTTCATGTTTAAGCTGAAAATATATGGAGCAGATCTGCTACTAAGCATACGAAAGGTTAAAGCGCCTTTTTATACACCAGTACCACCAACCACTGCCCGAAACGAGGCGTTCGACCAATTTGACCTTGCTGCTTGCTAGTTCCAGGCTACGACTGAAAGTCAGCGCTGAGCGGTCAATTTGTAATGAAATGGCTGGCGCAGCATATGCTGTAGGTCGAGCACATGATTGACGCGATATTATCTCGCCGCGAGATAGACTACGCGTCTTTTACTAACTGTATGAATTAAAGGGGGACGGGTGGTCTATGTCGCGGCGAGATACTCTCGCGCCAATCATGTGCTAGCCCGGCTGAGCCCGTTTCTTTTGTCGCGCATGCCAATTGTTAATGTTATTTTGAATATAATCCTGTAATCTCTCTTTTTTTGTGTGGCAATAAATGTTTTCTTATTCTTATTCTTTTCTTCTACGTGGTTTGCCACCAAACTGTACTGCACCACGACTAAGATTAGGGTATTATTGGACCGTTGGAAGCTTGGTTGGTCACCGTTAAGTATGGTCTTAAATTTAGTTCAAAACTCGACTCGACCGCGCTTGTCCAATGAGAATAACACAGCTAGGTTAATGCTTTTGCCCCTGGCAGCAAAAAAAATAGCAACGGATATTCGTTTCAAAGTTAGGAGTGCAGCAAAAAATTATCTAAAACATTTTAACCCGAGCACGTCAGAAAATATGCTATTCATTGAGCGTTACACTTGTTTCCTACTATTTTCTGCTCGAAACAAAAACAATAAAAAATTCTTATAAGTATTTGAAAAGCATTTTACTTACATCTGAAATTTGAACTAGGTATTCACGTAACATAATATAATATATACTTACACACACAAACAGGTACGTTACGTGACAGTTTTAATTCGAATTTATAATTGCCATAAAAAAATTGAACATCTCTGAAAAATAAAGGAGCTTGATTTGACCGCTATTCTAATATCTACGGAAGAAGGACTAAAGCATGATTCTGAGCTAATATCAGTAGATGACGTTTTATTGGAAATGAAATATCAACAATTGCGAACAACTTTGGCATTTGACGTTCAGTTTACCGCCCTGATTTTTTTCAAATAAGCCCAACCAAAAGAGAGTTGAAGGAACTGTCATTGGGACCAACATTCGACGCGAGAGGTATAGCTACTATAACTGTTCTCTAAAAGTAAACTATATTAAATTTGTAATTAAGAGTTTTGAATAGTGTCTGACACGAAACGAATCCGAATTCATTGCTTCGCCAACGAACGGTCGGTTTTCATTTCGACGGCTGACCAATTCAAAGGCCATGCAAGTGAATAATAACCTCGCTTTGAAGCCCGTAGGCACTTTTATTGATTTTTATGACGGACTAGAGACTAGAATAGTTGGGAAAGATGGATCGCCATCCAAAAAAACCGATTTAAATGTGCCCTATTCAAACGATGAATATTAAGGGTAACTTATCAACCCTTATCTATATTTTGTAAGGAGAATGTATAGGCCATGCGTATTGGTGTTACTGTAAAACCCGTTTTAAGTGAAAACCCGTTTGCCCTTGTTAAAACTAGCTTTCCGTATCGTCTTTCCGTTTTCACTAGCTGATTGGGTTGGGAGGTATGCGGAATGCATTTTTCCCTCCTGAAAAAAAAAAAAAGGTTAGAACTGCGACCCTTACAAAAATGAAATGCTACTAGAAAAGTGGGTGGTTTTACTTCCTTTTCTTCATAATTAGGCAAAAAATGCTGTCTTTTTCATTTCATTGTCTGGAATCTAAGTGCACCATCAACAATAAGTGAACTTTCAGCGGCATCCCCCATTGAAGTCGGTTTTTTTTTCTTAAAAATTATTGCAAAAATCTATTGCAATTAATACCCATTTCCTAATGAATTGGCTCGTAAGAGAATCAGTGGATTACATCGTTTGTCAGAGCCCACAAACAGCAATATGTTTTTTCCGGGAAAATCCATTTTATTTTTATTTCAACAACGATCTGTACGTAAGAAGACACGCGTTACGTATCTACTCTATTTGATTAAGGAGATTAGCAGCCACAGAAAGAGATAATAATAGGAAAAAAACCGGCCAAGTGCGAGTCGGACTCGCGCACGAAGGGTTCCATACCATTACGCAAAAAACGGCAAAAAAATCACATTTGTTTTATGGGAGTTATTTTATTCTATTTTTAGTATTTGTTGTTATAGCGGCAACAGAAATACATCATGCATCTGTGAAAATTTCAACTGTCTAGCTATCACGGTTCATGTGATACATCCTGGTGACAGACAGACAGACAGATGGACAGATGGACAGACGGACAGACGTACAGACGGACAGCGGAGTCTTAGTAATAGGGTCCCGTTTTTACCCTTTGGGTACGGAACCCTAAAAACAGAATAATATAAATATTTTAATGGGGCTCCCATACAACAAACGTGATTTTTTGCTGTAGATACAGCCTGGTGACAGACAGTCAGACGGTCGGACAGCTAAGTCTTAGTAATAGGGTCCCGTTTTTACCCTTTGGGTGTGGAACCCTAAAAATCTTACTAGGCATTTAATACCTATGTGGAAAAAACGTTAGAAACATAAGCACAAAAATATTGCGTTGTTTAGGATTCTAAGATTTGAATCGAATTAGTATATACAGTGAAATAAAACTATCAACGTTTATTAATTCTGCGTGCGTAATAATTAACAAAAAAAATCTACGCAACTCTTAATTTCCCTTGCGACTGTCTTAGCAAGTTACCAACAGATAAAGTGAGCCGAGACCCATCTCCAGGGAGGAAGTCTTGTTGAAAACTATATCCATCCTACCTTGCAATATATATGTAGATATCAGACCATCGAAATTATTTATTGTAATTAGTGCCAACCTTTTTGTAAGTAGGTAATAATATAGTCAATAGTACGTTATAATATAACTATATTATACCTATATGTACCTACACCGTGGGCTCGAGTAACCCGACAGATTTTAAAGGTGTATTCTTGACCGCATTTAGAGACTAAAATGTTATGCAGTTTTCTGTAATCGATCTTGTTTTAGAGATAATGACAGTTCTTGTAAAAATTTGTTTCTGTAATAATTATAAGTATTATTATAATGTTATGTTTTCGCCAAGATGTAAAAATAAATAACGTGTCGAGTGCAGAAAACACACAAACACGCAAAAAAATTCTGTTTTGGGCGAATTTGACCAAAATTCATATGACATGTTTTGCTCCTTACGACCTCAGGAATGCGTGGTCTTTTAATCTGTCGGATTACTGCCCACAGTGTATATGAAGCAAAGAGAAATAATATTTCAGTATGAAGAATATGTTTCATATATCAAATTTTTGCCTTCAACGTTGAAGAAATGTCACTTTTGACACTGACAGATCGGTATCGTATCGTTGTGACTTCCTGTAAGCATTGTTCGAATCAGGCCGTACAGTAGCGTCTTACGTAGGCGAACAACGCGCAAACGCGAAGCGAAGCGGCGCGACGCGAAATCAGTCAATCCTTGGGTACGTATAGAAATGTCCTACGTAAGCGATCTCGTTGCGAACGCGACGCGAGGCGAAGCGGCGCGATTTGCACGCGAACGTCGTGGACCAGTCATCTTAAGCCTAAAAAGGGGGTCAACCTCGGAATGAGAAATAATAAGAGTTTTGAATGATTCACGGTTAGTTTCACTAGATTTATATTGACAACAACAACAACAACAAGATGCATGTAAGTGCGTCGAAATATCGGGAGCTCATAAACAATACAAAAGGTAATCACGCTCTATATCCCGGTCAATATAAGTCCAGTGAGCGATAATAAGCTGGAAACTCGTATACACCTTCGTTTCGTTATGACGTATTAAAGGTTCTCTTAAAAGTCGACGCATAGATCGTGTGCGCGTCACAAGTTATTCAAGGTCAAATGTCACACAAATCGGTTTTTCGCGGATATTAAAATTTCTATAGCTCCGATGTTATTTACATGCAGGAAAGAGTTGTAGAGCATAAATTTGCGACGGGCACAGAAAGCGTAGTGATCAGACATACGTACTATGAGGCAAGGTCAATCGTGAATATCGGCGAATAATACCTAATAATACCTTCTATAAAGTTATTTAATCATCCTTTATTGATCACTAGCGACGCGCCCCGGCTTCGCACGGGTAGTTCAACTACTTTAAGTACACAAAACCTGTAAAAATTATACATATAAACCTTCCTCTTGAATCACTCTTATCTACAAAACCGCATCAAAATCCGTTGCCTAGTTTTAAAGATAAGCATACATAGGGACAGACATACATACAGAGCGGAAAGCGACTTTGTTTTATACTATGTAGTGATATACAGCTTTTAAAAGTTGTCTGTCCTGTAGAAAATAAGTAACCGCTTGTGTCCAGGTAAGTATACCTACGGCGTACTTACATGTTATTATTGAAATCGATCGTACACTGAGTTCCTGTGGCCATCTAAGGTTCCCATCAACAGATCAGCTCGATGTTATTACATTGTCATCGGTCTTTCATAATGTATGCCAAATTTTAGCTCAATGTGAGACCATTAAGTAGGTAGTTGAGAAATGGTGGGCAAATTTTGTAGTCAAGTTTCATAGTTAGATACGAACATCGGGGGTTAAACAAAAGCTTGTGAAAACATTTTTTTGTATTATTAATACTTAAAATGTACCTCTTTCCTGTAGAAATACCTAAAGTTATAGGCTATAAAGTTGAATTTCCTGATTAAACCTGTGTAAAAGGGTACCCTTAATATTTTGTGTGTATTGTGGCAAACAAATAAACAGTTTATCTATCTATCTATCTATCTATCTTTTTATATTAAACTAAGTCATAAAATCTTTACATATATGCACACGAGCTGTTAACTAATGTCCACAGGAGGGGCAACTTTTGGTGTAAAATCTATGTATTGTCATCTGCAAGTGTCATTTTAACGATTAAAAAACTTTATAGAATGTAGTATTTACAGAGATTACCAGCTAACCTTGCGTCATAGTGCGTTTGGCTGGCCGCTGCGCCTTCTATGCCGTATATCTTGTAAACGGGTAATTGCATGAAATAGTAGATTGTTAACCAAGGGTTGAAAGGCACCTATTTACGTCAA
Source organism: Cydia strobilella (assembly GCF_947568885.1). Taxonomy (NCBI): domain Eukaryota; kingdom Metazoa; phylum Arthropoda; class Insecta; order Lepidoptera; family Tortricidae; genus Cydia; species Cydia strobilella. The sequence continues at coordinate 11,101,013 of NC_086052.1, forward strand.
GGCAGTTTACGTCAATAGTCCGAGACGGAAATGGTGCCTTTCACCCGAGTTAAACACTACTTTTCATATCGACCGCGAGGAAACCAAATAAGACAAGGCAATTATGCTAAATCAGTAATTAAAGTACATAATAGACCTACGGCCATGATTTTTTTCCTTAGGACTTACTTGTAATCGGAGACTACATGTGTGAAGATAAATAACCCCTAGAGAAAAACATTTAGATTGCAATATTTACGAAAACACACATATTTTAACAAACTGCAGTAATTTTAAAATGATTTGATGAATTTGTTAATTATACTTAGTATGTGAAAATCAGCGGGATTGCCTCTTACTTTTTAATTTTTTCGTTCTAAAACTCCCAATAGTCAATGTCATCCTACTCATTTAGCCAACGTAATAGAAGTATTTTTTACAGAATTTAAATATTAAAAAACAATGTAATGAAAAAATAAGCAATTTTTATCTTATACTTTGTTTTATTTTCATGAATATAGTGCTAAATAACTTTAAAGTGGCTGTATAAGATTGCCTTTGCTCATTTACGCAAGTGTAAGGTTTAAAAAAATATTTTTGGTGTATTCCTTTTGGTTCCCGCCTTATAAAATCAAGTAAATACAATTCAACAAAAGAAATCAAGAATAATTTATTTTAACAATTTACTTACATAATTATGGAAAAAAAAATTCAATGTGGGATTAGTAAACTTAAAACAATTACCAATTGTTCCAGGCGGGGAAATAAAAACACTATTTTTCCATTTTGTAGAAACAAAAGTTTGCAGGGTAGAAACCCTGTTCGTGGGACGGGGACGCAGAGGAGTACACCACTTTTCTGCACTAGAGCAGAAACGTATAACTTTCTGCGCACTTTTTAGAACAACAACAACACACTTTGTTATTACCTGGTTCTATTTTTTCTTTAAATATTTCTTTGTAGTTTTATATGTATGTAAAATGTATAATTTTGGTGCAATAAAGAATATTTACTTACTAACACTTTCAGAGCATGAGACACGAAAACATTTTTAAAACCTAATTATTGCAAATTGTATGCTCTACAATTCTTACCTACATGTAAATAACATGAAAGATATAGAAATTTTGATATCCGCGAAAAACCGATTTTTATGACTTTTGACCTTGAATAACTACTACTACTGTTTTTATTGTGAAATTTTCAAAGTAGGTTAATTAATGATGTAGACACAGGTAAGTATAATATCAATTACCTACCGTTATTAAACCCTTGTCAGCCAAGGTTTGAAATTAAAATAGCGTAGAAGGGTTCAAAACGGTAAAGATAAATATTATGAAACGTGTGCGCATTCACATTCTAATAACAAGATTAGGGCCCTTGAAATGTAATCATAAATTAGCGATTCCAAAAATACCTCGGTTACGGTCCCCGATGTGTTAAAAGTGACAGCAAAATGTGGTACACTTAATTATGCACAAGTAAGGGCTTCAAAATAATTCAAATGTCTGAGATAGGAAGGTTCCCTTTTAAATAATTCATAAAGGGTTCCATGGTAGCTGACGAAGCGAACTGAAGTGATTGCAGTAGGTCTCTGATTTTATTCACTGTCCGATAAGCTTTAAAAAGTAACTTCTATGGGATGTGAATAATACGGTATCTATAATTTGATAAAATGAATGGTTAAGAGGATAGTGGACGACCGCTTCTCCATACAAACGTAGTCTCCATTTTCCTCCCTTTATAGTGAAGACGTTTGTTATGCTTACACTAACCTAATTTTCTCTTCATCATGTTAAGTTTTAATATAAAGTATGTACACTGATATCGTCTGACGGAACACGACAAAGGACAAAGAAACAGTCGCAATCATGCAGCATCTCAAAATAAAATTATTTACATACCTACCCAATTACATATTCTAGTAGATACTCCGCTTTAATTTGTAAATTGTATACTTACGTAAAGGAATACGAGTAACTAATAGTTTTATGGCGGAGGGTAATAATTACGCGTTCGGAATACGATTCTGCCGCGCCGTTTCGCAGTACTATTAAAGTCTGGTGCTACCGTCTGAGATAGTTTACGAGTTCAGTTTACTGGTGTGTTAATGTTAACAAGACCTTACGCAGGAACGCAATAAAAGCCGAAGCACCGACTTAACGGCCATATAATCATATAATGAATTGGGGGTCTGGATAGAGTGACGGTAGCAAAACGATAGGTAAAGTATGCCACTACGAAACTGGAAGGTCGTGGGTTGTAATCCTAGCTGGTACCAATGCTTTCCCGGAATTTGGAAATATTTAGCTAACAAAATATATCGACGATTAGGTGACGATGATCACAGGAGACTGTTGGATAAGGGCAGCGCAGAAAGAGGTAGGAATCTAGTTATGGAACTATGGATTTCCTTAAATGCCTTGGTCTAACAGTCGACATCTTTCTCTGCTAGTCTATTATGACAATTAATTTAAACTTTTAAGATTTTTACTCATTATTCTCCGAGACCACGGGGACAACGCCGTCCTCAAAACGTCGGCGGAGGTAAATTTAAAACTTATTTTACGCGCTAGACTTATATTGACCGGGATATAGACCGTGATTACCTGTTTGTGATATCGGGAGCTCATAAATAATACAAAAGGTAATCACGGTCTATATCCCGGTCAATATAAGTCTAGTGAAACTAACCGTGAATCATTCAAAACTCTTATTTTACGCGATTAAGTCCCGTCGTTGTGAATAATAATGACATTTAATATTGTACCTACAGGATATCATTTGATATTTGCCACCAAATTTATCAATACAAAACCTGACTAAACAAGAATCTAGTTTCCTCTTTGGGCTGAAAGGTTCTATATAAATATGCTAACTGGGACATATTTGTTGTTGTTTTGGTTGTTTGTTGTTTGTTGTTTTGGCTATTGCCAAGCGGACGGTAGGTACTTGTGTACAACTTTCTTAATGCTGGATAAGACAATAAAATAATGAAAATTAATTGAATGAATCTGTACTACCAACAATACAAAGTGTAAGAAAAAAAGTGGGGATTCGTTTCAAAAGCACATTCGGTATCGTGTTCCGAAAAAAATTTGACCTTTGTATGGAGGGATGGCCGAATTGGACGAACAAAAAAAAAATCTTTACGCGTCAAAAATGTTTTTCTTCTACTTTTTCCTAATCAAGACACGACACCAAATATTATAATATGCTCTTAATCGGATCCCTACTATTTTTGTTACAGCCTGTACATAATAAAGATAAATATAAATAACATGAACAACAATTTTGTGGGAATCATAACGCTGCGTCTTTCGTAAGCGAACAACACGCGAACGCGAAGCGAAGCAGCGCGGCGCGGTGCGGCGGGCCCACGGCGGCGGCGTTCGCGTTCGAAACGAGATCGCCCACGTAGGACACTTCTATAGGTATCAAAGGATTGATTCGCATCGCTTCGCTTTGTGTTCGCGAGTTGTTTGCCTACGTTGTACGCTGCGTAAGCTGTAAACTAATTTACATAATTTGATTACTTATAAAATAAATTAATAAATAATATTATATGTAGGACAATATTACATAGATTGACTATCTTATAATAATAATAGTAATAATATTACTTGATTAGTAAGCGCAATGCAATATACTAAGTGAAGATACGTCATTAAAATATCCACTTCGAGCTCCCTTAACCGCATTCAGTTCATCGTTATAATTTATTGAAATATATGCGATCCGAATTCTAATCAATCGGCATTTGTGAGCTCCAAATACGTAATCGCTTGTCTAACCGGGACCGTTGTCTATCACACGAACGTAACTAGCGTATGAACCGCTTCACATTATGCGACTAGAAATTAGTGCCAGCAACATTTGACGTATGTAAATATGTGCATACAAATTCCGACCTACGGTATAGGTGACTTTTTTGGTTAGAACTTAATATTTATATGTTAAATAAATATCGTTTGCTTTTTTTTAATTAATTTCATTCAATATATTTTTCTCTCTGCACCAATTGTATGTATCTCTGTTTGGCCCTATGGTTGACTGGTAGAGACTGAAATCCGCCATTTGTATAAGTATTGTTGTATATATATATTTTTTTTATACTACGTCGGTGGCAAACAAGCATACGGCCCGCCTGATGTTAAGCAGCCTGCGGCCTGGTGTTGTGCAATAAAGTTTAATAAATAAATATATCCATTGGTTTATGCAGTATGGTTGACTACAGAAAGCGTTGCTTCTTTTCTGAGTAAACAAGTAACTGTCAAATTTTTTTTTGTGACACACACTTTTATTGCTGACTGTACTTCTTCTCATTTGTATGTCTATCGAGTACTTCTTAAGACCTTTCTAATGAGCCTAAACTTGATGTGTTTGTGTTTTTCCATCGAGGAGTTCCTTTGGCTATGTACCGGCTGCATCATCAGAACAACAGAACATGGAGGATGTTAGCATATTATGCATTGTCACCGGAATTACGATAGTACTCCAAATTTCAACTGAATCAGATACCGGGAAGTGGTTCAAATTTTAGGTTCAAGATTTGAAGCACTATATATATATATATATATTATATATATATACAAAGGTATATACGCTGTGAAGCTAAATAAAAGTGTGTAAAAAGTAGGTATATCGTGTCGGATAACGTAAAGGACCTCTAAGACATCCAATATCAGGATGGATGAATATGTATATGTATATAATATATTTATGGAGTACACGACACAGACTGGGCATAAGTTGATATCTTCCAAGAAACTCAACCACCAACGGCATTTGGTTTTCATAAAATTAGCTTATCTTTTATTAATTAAGCCAATTAAGGATTGATTTCTAATAGGTATCAGTATCACCCAAAATTCGTAACCTGCGTGTAGCGTAGTGATTAGTCTCCGCTACAACCTTACTACACCTACACCACCTACGGTTTCTACCTACTTGAACAAGGCTTCTAAAGCTTTAGCATGCTACATACCTTGGTAATCAGTGTCACATTTAGCTTTCATATGATACACTATTGGAGTGCACAGGATTATCAGTTAGTAATTCAGGCCGGTATCTCGATTACTAATCGACGGCATTGGTGAGCCGCGTAGCGCGTCACCTGGGCTTATATTCTTATTGCTTACGACCACTCGCCTTTAGAGTATAAGTTGGACCTCGACATTCATAAAAACTATGAGGAATAAAACGACTGTTGTTAGCTTTTAAATTTTAATACATCGAATAATACCACTGCTTAAAAGACTCCATGTATATGCGGTAATCGTCCAGATGCAGATAATCCTAAACTCACTTTATGTTTGGTTATATTATATTGAATTTCGTCGCTGCATCAATCTTGTTTTTACCGTATATAGATGTAGATAGAGATGTAACCATCTCAGTTCTATAACAGACTACTACTTACAAAGTGATTCACTATCAGATATGATGGCTTCATTGGCTAACATTGGCTACTTTTAACCGTTTCATCGGAAATCTCGCTGACTAGTTCACCTGCGGCAAGTGCTCGGTAAGCAAGGATATAAGAGCCTGTAAAGCCGTGCAGTGACAATGTGATAATCCTATATTGATCGGGATGATTGGAATTCGGTATCTGCCCGTCGTGATTGACGTCGCCATTCAACTGGCCGACGTCTGGATATTTTAATGAATATTGGACTGGGTTGCAGGTTACATAAAAATGTAATCAGAGTAGGCTTTTGACCACAACTCAGTCCGGAATGACAGGAAAGGCTATTACTTCACTCTTTCCTCTTAATTTGGTGTGTAATGAGTATAATGACAATAACATTTATCTCCGAATAAATAAAAAAACAGTTAGTTACACATTTAAAATCTCAACTAAAAAAGTTATTGTAAAAACTACATTGGAAATTTAATTACTGCGCACAACTTTTTTTGGCACGGTTTGACACACAAATGGATTTTGGTGATTACCGAAAACATAATAAGTACTACTGTACTGTAAAAGTGTTACGAAAACAATAATTCTGTTATAATAAATAAATACTTGATGAGTATTTAAAAATAATTTTCCGATGGCATACAAGGTGTAATAAAAATAGTGGGGATACATTCAGGGCATATTCGGTAACTATCGTGTTCTGATTAGAAAAGGGAGCAAAAACCAAATTTGACGCGATAACCAAATAAAATTCGCGTTATAAAAAAATTTCTTCTGCTGTTTCCTAATCAGATCATGATACCGAATATGTCTGAAACGGATCCCCACTATTTTTGTTACACCTTATTGTGTATCTATGATGTATATCCGATGACAATGCAATAATATGCTGATATGATGATGCAGTTGGAAGATAGCCAAAGGAACTCTTCGATGGAAAAACATAAACACATTGAGTTTAGGCTCATTAGAAAGATCTCTAGAAGTACTTGGTGGACATGCAAAGGAGAGAAAGTACGGTAGCCAATAAAAGTGTTTACCGCAAAATATTTTTGACGACCACTAAACTTGTTTAGTTACAAACTGACTAGTGTAATCTTATGATCATGGTGGAATTAGATTAAGTGCTAACTCTTCGCTTACGGACACCTAACTTTATTCGTTTTTTTTGGGGAATACATATGACGAAATCGAATCAATTGTACAGATATTTAAAAATATAATACAAAAATTCTTAATCCTTAAAATAAACAAAATTAAATTAATGTAATTACTGTCGAAAAATTTTAATAAGTTCAATCAATTCCAATTATACCCAACACCGAAAACATTTATATCTCGAGATCTAGTTCGACAGTGAGTAAATCGGCAGCCGACGGAAATGTTTCACTTATTCAGGCGCGCAACGTGCGGCATGTCGGAACGAGGTCAGCGCTCCATCGGATTGTTGGGATTCTGAGCTATGACTATCATATAAATATACCTACATGACCCTATTACTAAGACTCCGCTGTCCGTCTGTCCGTCTGTCTGTCACCAGGCTGTATCTCATGAACCGTGATAGCTAGGCAGTTGAAATTTTCACAGAGGATGTATTTCTGTTGCCGTTATAACTATTTTAAATAATTATATATTTTTACAATGCATGTGCTCGAAAAGTGCGTTTCCTATGGAGCCATATCATGCGGAAAGTACTACTTTTCCGCACTAGTGCTTTTTGTTTTCAATTTTTTTTACAGTACATATGGTGCTACTTTCTCGCACTAGTGCGGAAAAGAGCACTTTTCCGCACTAGTGCTAATTGTTTTCAATTTTCTAATAATTAAACTTATTTGCCATGATATGTTTTTTTATTTACTCGCACAATGCATAGTAAAACATTGTATGATATACGTGCGTAAAGATGATTTCCGACTCGTATTCCTTTATACACTCGTCGGAAATCATACACTTTCCGCACTTGTTGCATAAATAGCTATTACGTGTCGGAGTCGGTGAGAAAGTTTTTGTTGACAATGTTGACATTTCTGACGATGCGTTTTGAAATTGCATCGACTCAACTTGTGCTTTCAGAATTACATTCAACATCATTTAAAAAAACAAATGTTTCTTATGGAATTTAAGGTTTATAAATAAATAAATAAAAAATAAATCATTTTTATTTCGAGTAACTTTACAGACTCATATAGCTTGTGTTAGTAAGTACTTATAGCTATGTTAGTGCTTACATCTATCACTATAGGTATATATACAGAATAATTATTAACACAAAATTAACATTACAATAAATAATAAAAATAATAAAAAATAAACAATATTGAAATGAACTGAGTTATGTTTCTAGAAGTACATACCCAAGTAGCTTATACATAATAAGTACTTCTAGAAACATGCATGTCCTCACAGTGCCTCATATATGGGCAGTCAAACCTCTCGGCTATCAACCGCAGGATGGGGTTGGGTCTGGCCCGCACCCGGCGCACCAGGGATGTGCATCGTTTGCGCATTGTCGTATAAAAGCAATCTATGTGAGCTTCAGCAAACTTCCCTGACGCCCTGCAGAAGAGGGGCAGCCCCACCAGGACCCGGAACACGTTGTTATATTGGACCCGGAGAGCCCCATAGGCCCGCTGCGTGTAGTGTCCATAAGCTGCACGTATAGAGGGAAGTGCAATATGCTCTAAAGAGAGTTAATTTCACCTCCCTAGTACATCGCGCAAACTTACGCGCAATCATGTTTGCCCTCACCGACAGGGCCCTCCGTTCACGATGACTTAAAATCATAAAATAAAGCTAAATTTGGTATTTTTTATTATATCTCAACCATTTATTTAATGATACCTAATTAATATCGAACGAACCATTATTATGAGCGTTTTACGTTTTGTTATCTGTCAAAAGCTACTTAAATACGCTCCATCCAAGGTCAAATTACTTTCCCCACTAGTGGATAAAATGCGTTTTTCCCCCGCTTGTTTTAAAGGATAAAAGACGGCTTTCCGAGCTAGTGAGGGGAAAAGTAATTAAATGCAAATTTTGAGTTGGTTTCTTATCTTTGCTGGTAGAATTGACCTTTAAATGATGATTTTGAATGATAAATATTTAATAACATTCATTTTGAATCGATTTGCTTTGATTTTGTTTGATATTTTACAGTTAGTATTTTCCTTGTGTTTAACACAACATTTTTAACACCACACCAATGCGAGGAAAATAAAATACGAAACAAAATTAAACCAAATCAACTCCAAATGAACGTTGTTAAATGTTTATCACTCAAAATCATCATTTAAAAGTCAATTCTACTAGCCAATATAAGGAAACAACTCAACATTTGCATCAGATTACTTTGCCCCACATGTGGATAAATAACAACTTTCTTGTCAGTTTTCGAATAATCAAGAGAGGCTTTATCGCGTGGTGTGGTGAAAAAATATAAAAAGCTTCCGAAATTATTCCATGTGGAAATTTCGCTTTTAAAAACTTTCCGACGACCCGTCTGTGTAGTAGACAGAACCTCATGTATCAAGCCCAAAGATTTAACAACAAAAACACTGCTGCCTTAAATAAAATCAAAGATTGGTATAGTTCACCCTACATATCGAGACGAGGCCAGCATTGACATTCGAAGATTATTCACAGTGTGCTATGCGCGGTATCCCGCGTCAGCATTTAGGTCAGTCAGCCGGTAGGTGAGCACTACATTGCGGGGATTCCTGCCTACTGCCCCTTTTGCTATTAAGATTTCGATTGGAAATGGTACTAGACTCTGCCTGTGACTGTGCCTAGTTCGAACGAAGTACTTACTTTTAATCCTTTAAATATTGCCTTTATGTGCTCGTACGTCGTAGTAGAACTTATACCTATGTAACTTCGTATAAGATGAATAAAGTATAAGGAAAAAACGTGCCTCAGAAATCAAGAAAAATGGATTCTCGTACAGATGGCGCCTACACCTTTGGCTTGTTCTCGGCAAGATAGCGTTGACGGTTTCGTTTGTTATTTAACAATTTTATTACATATTAGAGAAAGAACATGGGTCAAAATCATATAAAAAAAATACAATTAAAAAAAAACATTTATCCCATTTATCCCAAACCATTTATATTAATAATATATATTTTATGGTATTTTTATACATTCTCATTTTTAGTTTGAATCGTGTGTCGATAGATGGCAGTAAATTGACTGTGACTACAAAATTTACTATGACAGTAACCCTCTATCCTATATATTCTCTTTGGTTAATAGGTACATATTTACCTATAACATATTTTTAGCACAGTAGCAAAATATGGTAGGTACGTACAACTAAAAAACAACATTACACAAACAGTAAACAACGCTATCGTCAAAAAAAAATAATGTCTAAGACACATTTCCATGTAGTGTCGACGTATGTGATTGAATACGAATTTTGTTTGCTCATCCCGAACTCATTTCGCGGCAAGCGTTGCCAGTGACATGTAAATGCTAGCTCATAAAATCTGTTTCAACTCGGGACAGGGCTGTTATTGCTAAGCGAAACGCGAGCGAGCATTCATCTGTGGCCAACTAGTGTAAATGAAAATGCCGAGTTGAAGTAGAACACGCCCATGTGCTCGGTATGACAATAAGAGGACAGGCAGGTGATAAGGATGACTTACGTTAGACCGGGCCGTGTCCGGGCCGGAGCTTTCGGCGCTTCGTTTTCTATGGAAAGCATCCCGTGATCACCTGTCATGCCATAGAAAAATAAGCGCCGGAAGCTCCGGCCCGGACACGGCCCGGTCTAACGTGAATCATCCTATATACTTCTGTTATGGTTATGTCTGTCGAGCGAGCAGATAATGGTCGGTAGTATTTTAGGAACTAAATGCATGGTTACGAATATACTACGAAAACTATATAGGTATTTCAATTGATAAAATCCTTTTAAAAATTACGTAGCGTCAACCGGGGAGAATAGCTGACAATTTCTCAAAAAATCTCCACACAAATTGTATGATCCGATAACAGAGGTAATATAATACAATTTTTGTTGGTATTTTTTAAGAAATTGTCGGGTAAATCACATTTTAAGTTTTGTCCCTATTCACCCCAGCCATCGCTATTCACCCCGGTTGACGGTACTTCCTTTGTTTGTATTTCCATTTCAAGTGCAATCAATGTTCTATTAATACGCTGAAAGCTGAAGAGGGTAGTTTCCATGCTTTGCTTTTAACCATTTTGGTATAAAAATATGAAAATCAATTAGGTACACTCCGGCTCGGCCGGGTCGGTCGTTCTGAATAAATGAATGATTTATCGAATTTCCCACGAAAACTCCCAAAACAGAGATCGTGTAATAAAGCGTTGCAATCATTCGTACTCGTACTACATGACCCAGTTTCAGCCTTTAAACTTGGGGAAAAATTATACGAAGCAGTTAAAACTGGCACATTTCCTTTTTTTTTCGAAGATATTTTTTTTTTGTTTGATGGTAATTGATTGCCGATATTGATCATTTACAATTGCATAAACATATCCATTTTATTCTGGGCTTAGTTACGCCCAGTAAGTATACTACTTGTAATTGTACCTACCGGTATAGTTTTGTAATAGAAGCTACAGTTTACCTAGTAAGTGTTAAAAAATGCAGACATGAAATAGTAATTCACGATACAAGTGCGGAAAGTAGGAAAGATGCAACGAGTGGTGATAAACTGCACGAGACGAGTTACGAATTATCTATTCGCACGTGTATCGTACAACGTTTTACAGTAGGTACATATGGCCCTTTAAATTTTCGACATAGGCACGGAAAGTGCTTAGCAACATATCATGTACCTACTGTAAATACATTAATTGTACTAATAACAAACTATTTCAAAATCATCCTTCTAGGTATGTATGATTATAAGGTGTGATATTTAAATACCTTCCTCGATTTGCCATTACTAACTACCAAAGAAAATATATAGAATAGAGGGTTACTGTCATAGTAAATTTTGTAGTCACAGTAAATTTACTGCCATCTATCGACACACGATTAAAACTAAAAACTGCAAATGTAAGTATAAAAATACCAAAAATGTATATATATATTATATTTCTTACTAATTCTACTGATATGTGTTAAAATTATTAAATAACAAGCGAAAACGTCAACGCCATCTAGCCGAGAATAGGACAAAACATGTGGCGCCATCTATCCGAGAATCAATTTTCTTGATTTCTTAGGTACGTTTTTCCTTAGACTTTATTAATCTTATACGGAGTTACATAGGTCTCTAATTCTACTACGGTGACTGTCGATTCGAATGTAACAATTTGTTAAGGTATTGCTCTGCTTTTGATACGACCTTCAATATCGTATTGGTGATTGGCGCGCCTCTCACGCAAGTCTTTCACTTCTTTTTTGCACTGGCAAATTTTACACTGTATACATATATTATATGTATATACCTATACAGCTATAGAGGATTGAGATGCAAGAAGTACACAGATCACTCCCAAGTTGTTAGAGTTTTTAGGCAGTCAACTCTAAAAAGACAACTCTGTCGGATTGCAGATTCACATGTTATCCGCGTCACCGCTATATAAAAGCTGGAGGCCGATTCTGTTTAACAAGAGGATATTGTTGTTTTTTTTCATCCTATTTTGATACGACCTTGAGTCGTGTCATCAGGCGACTCCTGCGCCAATCAGCGTAAGTGGCTTACGCTAGGTTACATTGCAGTAGGTATTTACCAGTATACTGTATGTGTCGGCGGCCGATCGTAAAATCAGGTTTTAAAGGTAGTCACATTAAACCAATAGATAGGTAGGATAGGTTCGTTAGGTTGCTTCAGATGCCCGAAAGGCAAATTGTCCAGAAATAGGAGCCCCGCGTAACGGGGCTCCGTCGGCTCAGGGAACGAGACAATGATTTTCACGTTTCACGTTACGCCTAGGAATTTCATGATCTGCCTGATTTGACTATCGGCCGCCGACATAAATAGCTAGTTGTTTATGTTGCACTCTGCAAACAGACTTTCCAAGTTGCTTTTTATTAGGTACCCAAAGAACTCCAAAAAGATAAGATGCCAAGATTTACAGTAAATTTGTCAGATGGCGATGGCGGCCCCATCTCTGCGGGAAAAGGCTCGTTTTCGCCCAATTCTAATTAGTTACAGGTCGGCGCTACATCAAAGTTGGGCGCAAGTTTCTTTCGTTTAATTGACCGTAAACTTCCGGTGCACGAATAAAGCTCGCTGGAAGCCCTTGGGAAGCAATCGTGAGCTTGATTTATGTTTTCCCTTTGTGCTTTTAATACCTGTACTGAAGGCTTAATGATTACTTCGATATTGATGTTTCTGTATTTATCTACTCTCGCCTAGTAATGTAGGTACCTACTAAAACAAGGGGGGTAATATAATATATGGTACAGACAGATGTAGTGTATAATCCTTTTCTAATTTCACTTATTAGAAAAGTAGTTCCGCTTGTAATATTAGTTGTAGTTTATTATGCAACACGGCTCTGGTGTGGTGAAAAGTATATTTTCATTAACTGCATCACAAATTTCAATTTGGAACACTCTTATAATGACCGCACACAAAAAAAGAGAAGTGTAGGTAGTATGTTCAGTTTCATTATCTTGTATCAATGCCATCAGTTAGGTAAAATTACGGTTAAGAGTAGCTGTAGCAAGCAGCGAGCGGACAGAACCAATCTGCATAGGCATGCGGTCTGTCGCAGGACATGACAGACGGGCAGCCATCGGCCAGAATATCTGTCTACTCAAAATGGTATCTGTATGTAATACATAGGTATATTAACTGGGCAATCGCACATAATGTTTTACTCGTAATTATGTGTAATGCTCAAACTGCATGTGAATGCTGTGTTTGCATGTGTGATGTTCAATCAGAATTATTTTTAATACTTGACGATGATCCTTATGTCATTATGTAGCCGTGCGATGGCCAAGTCATTGGATGTACCTATAAAAAATTAAAGATGACTAAAATAACCGACTTGGTATCACATTACACAACATCAACATCTCAAAACTTTTTTGTAGTAGAAGAATTGCGTTGCGAGACTTGCATCTTTTTACATGTACTTAATGTTTTTGGTGGGATACGTCTTTCACGTGGGCACAGAATAAGTAATAGTATTATCATACAGAACGGCCACGTACCGCCCCGCCCCGACTCGAATTACCTCGCCCCGAGACAGCAGATTGCTGGCTTTTCGCCGGCCGCTCAGTTCGGTTAGCGACAATAGCGACGCGGTCACGCGATTACGTAACGTTCAAAATGCCGATGTATTGTGCGATGTATGGGTGCCTACCTATCAAATTGGAGAAATAAAGAAGTTCTTTTTATATGTAATACTTATACCTACCGGACCTACGTGTAGTGTACCTAACATGTAGGTACCTATATAATACTGATAATACACCAAATAACGCGTTTTCAACAATCACATTCATTTAAACCTAGTACCTACCTACCGATTTCAACAACTCGTTGAACTTGTGAATGTTAGCTAATATTGGTAGGTACATAGATATTATTCCTTCGTAAATATTTTGTTTTTTGTTACACTTTAATCATATCTAAAAAAATATAATATATATATATAATCGTTTAAATTAATAAAAACAATAATGCAAATACCTTTTTATAATAATTCCGCTTTCAAAGTAGGTGCAGTTGAGTGTAAGATTATAAACCGACCAAGGATTAATTGCTTGGTGAACGGTAGAATAGATTGCCCATACAATTACGTTTGTTTACATTTCGGTCGGGTTATCCTGCGTGTGCACGGCCCGCCGCGGCCTGCTCGTGTCACTTCGGCAGGCCTCGAGAATGTTCGGCTCCGCCTTCGCCATATGTCAGCGCCGCACGAGAGCTGTGTGTTGTATTTGAAACTTTAATAGTGTTTGATGTAACTTAATTGTTGGAAAAAGATAAATTAATTAAATGTTACACTTTTAGTTTTTAATTAAGAGTATTGTCCTGAAACTACAACATGTACTTTTCTTTCACATTTTGTGCAAATAATCCGAGGAACTCAAACCATGATATTTCCATATGAACGCTGCGCTGTATTCTCATAATTATGACGAGCATAAATGGGAAAAATAGAACCGCGTAATGTAAATTTTGCGAAATTAAAAATGGTTTCTTTAATTAAGAAATAAAAATAATTCTATTCCTTAGTTAGATATTTACATTTCGAGTATTACGACAACGCTCCTTGAACTCAAAAACATCTAAGTGGCAGCCCTAAGCAGCTTACGCACACAAAGACGCGTGTACAAACGTGCCGTTCACACATATAAACGCAAGCGAGTTTTGATGTATGGCGTGTCCGCCCTGTGACAGCAAAGAGAATATTTAGGATGGAGGGTTACTGTCATAGTAAATTTTGTAGTCACAGTAAATTTACGGCCATTGATCGACACACGATTAAAAATAAAAATGTATAAAAATATTAAAAAATGTATATATATACGCATACGGATTTGCATAGGTCTTTGGTACGAGTATCGCAATTTGCTTTATTTTGTTCTTTTATTTGCTGTTACGGATTACGTCTTATTCGCAATACGGGAATCTCTGGGGAATCTCCACTAATGGGAATACATACCTACTATTATATATTGCCATTTGTGGAGTGGAGTGTAAAATAGTACACTCAAAATAAAATAAATAAACATTATTTCCAATGAGGCGCTCACGCAGTAAAAACTAGGGCTTATGAAACAATTCTCGAAACCTACATTAACTACGAAAATTACAGTAAGTACCTACATCCTAATGGCAGTAGTACCTACCGGGAAGAGTAAGATAAAATATTGAAATCGCAACCGGCGGAGCAAAAGCTGTAGTGTCTATGATTCTTTTTCTGCCATTAATTCATCGGGGCGTGGGAAGGTTGGCCGGAGGTTGTATCACAGCTGTGAATAAGAGAACTACTCTTTTAGGGTTCCGTACTCGAAACACGCCAATGTAACCCTGGTACCTGGTACAATAGAGAAATATAAGTAAGGAAAGAGTGCTAACTCCATACATATGTTTTCTTATCAAAACGCGAGTTATTTCGTAGTCGACATCTAGCGTAAGAATGTTGATTTTTTCAGCGTTTTTTTGTAGTCGTTGTTTCACTAGAAGGGCAAATTATGAAATAAATACCAACGGCAAACACGGTCTGATTAAAAAGTACCTGAACTGTGTAGGTACGACACAACAATAGCAACAAATAAAAGAGCCGTTAAGCGCGAGTGACCCTTAAGAAAAAAAAAACACAATAAAAGAAAAAAGTGTGTCATAGTACGGAATCCTCGGTGCAGGATTCCAACTCACACACGGATGTTTATTTTTCTATTTTTAGTTTACCTACTTGCGCGGCATTCGGCTCTTAGTATTTGTTAGAATTCAGAGGACTCTTGGTTTTAAACTAGTAAATGTGTATATTTATGCGGGTTGCTTGTTTTCAGAAAAATGTATATGAATGCAGGCGAGCAATTTCTCTGAAAGGAGTATATTCAGTAACAGTTTCAATGTTACGGTTTACAGATATAAATACGAAAACGTAGTTAAGGGGCCCACTGACTATCAGTCCGCCGGAGGATATCGGCCTGTCAGTTGTTCGGAACTGTCAAATTTTTGTTCTCACTGACAGGCCGAATCGTCCGGCGGACTAATAGTCAGTGGGCCCCTTTATTCTCATGAATGAATAAATGATTCAATCGCAAAATGAAACGTACCTATACCTGATATATGTATGCGATATTGCATGTATTCATCTATGTATTTTTATGTGGAATGTATTTATACGGTGTTACTAGTATCGATTTTCTGTCTTCAAATGAATATTTTTAGGAAGTAGGTAGGGTAGGTAGGTCCCAGTCGCAAAAGTGCATGGCCGCTTTATGGATGAATTCATCCACAATGTGTCCAAGCAATTTTGCAGGTTGCTGTAGGTACCTAAGAATTCAATGATGAGGGATCGATCCGTAATGTTTTGGAAGTTCCGTAACTCCGTCTATGTACAATTTATATTAATTATATAATATTCATTTAGTCTTCACTAGTAATTATTTTCGATTCCATTGTTTAATAAAATAATGAATGTTGTAAGCTACTTCACTTTTCGCGCAACATGTATAAAATCATCTTTTGGATATCGTTACCAACAGGACATAGGCAATGCCTATAGTGAACCTATATATATTATATTTATTTATGTTGTCAATAAGTAGGTAAATTTAAATAATTGAAAATTGAAGTGTACCTTCTAGTGCTATGACTTCGTGTTGCGGAATGCTACAGTAAGCAGAATTGTTTCCAGTGGCTGTCGAGTCTTTGCCGAATAGTTCGACTTAATGAACTCGGAATAATGGTGCTTACTTGTCAAACTTATACTTCCATTTTCAGATTAATATTCTAATCATTTTTGTAAAAAGCTGGGTTTGTCATTTAGGTAAAATTTCTCAATAGGCCCCTTGATTAAATTATCATCTGGCTTAAGTAGACAATACGACTTAAGTTTCTGGGTGTAATTAACGATGATAATGTCAGCGTTTACCTATTGCTACATAGATACTTGTAGATTTTGATGATATGCGGGCATATTTTAGACAATACGACTTAAGTTTCTGGGTGTAATTAACGATGATAATGTCAGCGTTTACCTATTGCTACATAGATACTTGTAGATTTTGATGATATGCGGGTATATTTTTGCTTGTGTCTGTTTGTTCAGTCATGCACTAATGGTCAACTCAGATTTTTGGCAAGAATTGTACCTCAATATCAAAAATCATAAATCGCATAATCCATCAAAGAAATGCTGAACGCAGCGATCCGATAACTCACAATCATTGCAGGACGTCGTGCATTGCAATGCAATAGGGTAGGTCTTTTGTGCACATTCACCACGTATTCACGGTCTGAGAGCGCACATAAATAATCGTTCAGATTTTTTACAGCTCGTACAGCTATGTCGTGTGAAGTGACATCGCTCGTAAATGAATAAAAGAAGTGATATTCCCTCCCAGCAGGCCGCACATGCCTCCCTGGTGGGCACCTCGCGCTGACGAAATTAACAACGAGATTGCATTTTAAAACTCCGAAATTACGAGGTTGACATTGTGAGGGGCGAGAGTTCATTCGACGAAATATTTCAGGCTCGATTCTCAAATGCGCTAAATGTATCCTCATACTTGTTTACGATTCTTTTAGGGGAAGTAAGGAATTCTTTACAAGTTGAGTTATATTTTCTTACAACAGCGAGGAGTTTTAGAACGAACGCAAAATAATTTAAAAACCTGCAGGGTTGTAATTTTTATGCTTTTCATGTGCAGTTTTTCGTTGTCGGCTAGAAAATATCTACATAGTGTGACGGCGTATTTAAAAAGTAAGATCACGTCGAAGAAATTTACCGTGTAACACCTGGCTATCCCTAAGTTTATTACAAGAGCATCTGCGTCGTCTGGAGAAAATGACGTGCTTCCGCCACCGGTCGTAAACTAAGACATTTATTACTTACTTTTGATACCGTCTGTGGAGACATCTTTGCTCGCCTTCGTATTAGAGCTTAAATAAATTACACACATTTTGTAGAATGTTGCACTTGACCACGTCCGCGCAGCCCGTCGTTGAAATAGAACGGAATGTGTACAGTTTGATTCAAATACTTTTATAAGTTAGAAAAATTAACAAAGAGATTTTGCATACAGTTATGTACACAGGTTGTTGCACGTATCTCTTAACTCTTTAACTATGACAAAAAGTTGGTTGCAACTTGTTTGCAACCGACCCTTAGTCTAATAGACGTAAAAGTGTTAAGTGCTAACTTACCTAAACTACCAATTGTATCATGAATCTAAGAAGTTTGAAGTTCATTAAAGCCGCCATAACGGCTTTGAACTGCATCCAACTTAGTAATTAGTAATTAATAATTAATTAATAATTTTATTGTTTATTGACTACGCTGTTTTATTATTTTTATTCTTTATGTTTGACTTGGTTGTTTAACCGTAATTAGTGTTTTGTTGTCCTTTTATGTAGTTTGTAATTCTATGGTGTTATTTGTGTCAGAATCTTGTATTTGTTAATTAATTATGCATAATGTTTACCGTGTAAGCGATTTGGTATATTACTGTAAGCTAATATGAGATAATAAATAAATAATAATAAATAATGAAACACTACGCACAGTCTCCGCAGGAGCACCGATGACTTTTAGATGACCACAATTTGCCCCTGACGACTTCACGCTGCACGAAGCCGCACACCCTTTCCCTTCCTCGGGCTAAAATGCCTTGGATTTCGTGCGTTAAGTGTTCTACCGTCCGTCCGTATATCCCGTAACACGATTAAAAACTTCATAAACATAATTAAACGTAGCACCTTTAGTCAGAATTTTTTGGTGTCAAATCTATGAGGTACCGATACAAATAGGTACATACTATAATATTTTTCCCGCTATATCAATAACAAGACATCTCAAAGACGCTGTAAATTCCAAATCCGCGCCAGGCATGTCAAAGTAAATGTCGGCACTTTGCAAACGGCTAACACAAAGAAAACAAAATTTCCACCGTGTCGGATTTTCATGTCAGTCACGTCGGAGATTTTTTTGCCTTGGCGAAATGAATTCCATTCCGACAAACAAATCACCGCAGATCCAATCAAAGGCGACGACAACTGGCGTATATATTTCATAAAACAACGTTCTTTAGTTAGCATTATTTTCGGAGGACTCGTAGAATTTTCTTTATTACCACAGATCATAGCTACTAGATGGAGCATAGATGATGATTCAAGGTCAGGAAACATAGACGCTCTCTTACTCGTACAAATTTTATAGTATTCATTGCAGTCGCGCGTGCTTAATAGGCCAATTCGAGTTTTAGTTATTCCATCTGTTTCCGACATGATACTGATCTGTCTGTGTCAAGAGACGCATCTGCGTTTTGGATTGAAGAAATGTCACTTTTGACACTGACAGATCAGTATCATATTGGAAACAGATCGAATAACTAAAACTCGAATTGTCCTTATGTATTATTATCACCAGTAATTCCTTTCACACCAGTTTTTCATTTCAACAACTTTTCCTTGAACGCTAAGGAAATTAAAGAAAGCCAATAATCTTATGGATTCAAAATTTAAGTAAGTAATTTAAATTATAACAAATGCCATTGTCAACACTGTTAGGTAACTGGCAGTAAACCTTATTGCCGAGAAGGAAGGTTCACCGAAGGTAAAATAAGATTGTTTTTGTTAGTAGGTTATTACCGTTAATTAATGGGCTGGTGTAGTTGGCTTCAAAGGGAAATCAATTAATATTACAACAGTCACAGTAATGAATACGGCCACGATAACCACTGCAGATTAATTTGCTTTCTAAATGAGATACCAGTGGAGCTTGTTAGTGACTTGTAGTTGCTAATTAGTACGACAAGCGCCGCATGGAGATTATAATATTGACATAAATAATACAATTATATCGTCATTACAACATATCAAGATATCACTAAAGTTTTAATTAGTTAGTTGAAAGTTATTATCTTTTTATGTAAGTGACTGTTCTCTGTAGGTAACTATAATGGTTTGGAAATGTTTCTAGGTGAACAGGAAATTCGGTGTTTGGAGGAGACGAACATGAACATGACATGAACGATAAAATGTACTGTTACGCAGCGTACTACGTAGGCGAACAACGCGCGAACCCGAAGCGAAGCGATGCGGCGCGGGGTTAATCAATCCTTTTATACCTATAGACTAGGAGGATATAAGTATAACCAAACGGAGTAGCCATTAACAGGCGTTCCCCTCTGTCGAAAATAGTCGGCCAATGGTCATACACAATGTATGGACTGTGACGTTTATCTGACATGGCTATTTTTACGTTACGTATACATTTGACGTTCCCCTCCCCCGCAAAAATCGGCAGACTTTTTTGTACAGAAAATTACAGACGTGGCGTCTCTGTTGGGCTATATCCTCCTAGCCTGTAGAAGCGTCCTACGTGAGCGATCTCGTTGCGAACGCGAACGCCGTGGGCCCGCCGCGCCGCGCCGTAACACGTAGCGTTACAGTTTTTCTGAAATCTTCCTTAAAAATAATTATTGTTATATTTTGTTACCTAGTTAGGTATTTTTTTAATTTATTAATTACTATTAAATTTTACAGTGCCTTGCTTCCTAGAGTCCGCCTAAGGTAACTCTGCACCGACTTTGACAGAAACAAGTGAGGAGGTGTCATTACCAACGTTATTTTCATCGAAATTTGACATTTCCACTCTTTGTCATTCATTGCAAATACCATGCAGAGTTAGCTTGGTCCGACTCTACCTGTAAGTAATGCTAAATAATTTAATAAATAAATAAATAACAAAGATTTACGCAACGACAGATTTTTTGTATCAGGATGGAAAGTATGTCTGTAATGGTATTTCGTTATGCTTAGAAAGGCATGCTGCTAAAAGGCACAGCACAATGCAATTTTACTCCAATAACTGGCATTCCAGAATGTATAGTATTATAATATTGATAGGACAACTTTACTTCCACCGACCAGAATCTAGTACTTAAATAAAGAAGACTGATAACTCTCATACAAAGCTTTAAGAATCGTCATTGTTGTAGTAGATATCATAGGTAGTAGTAGTGACCCAGGTCACTACTGCTATTTTAGCTATTTATAATTTTCAAATCGTAAAATTGCAGCACTTATCTGATTGCAGTTATAGCCACAAAAGTAGACTTAAAGATTAAAGAATAATATAGCTTTTTGTTATTTAATACACTTGTGATTAAATTGTACTTTTGAGTATAACTATGGCAGCGGCCAGGCAAGTAGGATTTTATGTTTACAAGTCATAAATAGTAATAATAATAATAATAATAGTTGACAAATCTTATACGTTATACGCATAATACTAGAATAATGGAAAAATAGTAACAAACGCCACCTACAGAAATGATAAGGCACGCGGGGAACGCGGTGTTGTTGTTGTCTAGAAGTTGTCCGTCTTGAATATGTACTAGTCTCTGCTCAGTGAAACGAAGTACCAACGGCACTGACTTTTATAAGATTAACAAAACACTCGAATGTTCCATTGTATCGTACAGGCCAATCAAAAATCGGTATTGCTACGTATTTCACCGTAGGTAACCTACGAAATGATTTTCCCGTACACCTGACCGGGCCTTATTCTCGTGTGTGGATCTGAAACGTAAAAATTATATTGAAACTATTTCGCGTGATTGTTCAGTCTACTAGATGTGTGCGAGGGTATCGCATGCATGGACGATAATAAAATTGTTATTGTCCTTGACATGACCCGAAAGACTGTATGAGTGGACATCAAGAATAACCGCAACAGCCGAACGTGTACCTAATGCCCGTGTCGAACCTTCCTTGTGATTTTAACGAGATCTCCGTATATGATTTACAGTATTTTTTTTGCTTGCTGCAACAGTAGGTACCTATTAAGGCTTTGAGTTATATTCTCCGCTCTGGCGGAGGCGACTCGATGTTAATATTGAATTGGTGTATATTGGTATATAATCTTCAATTCGGAATATGGACCCTCGTCTATTTGCTGGCGCTCCTTCGCAAACAAGTTGGAATTGGTTTTGAAGCCCGGCGAATATACCGGGGCCCACAACACTGTCATTTTAGCGTAAGTACCAGGCGTGAACAATATTCTACGAGGCACGAAGATTTATCAAATTTAACATGAGTTTTTTTTACATATTTACCGAATTCGAATATAAAAAACAGACTAGTCTACATCATAATATCACACATGTTTTCGTGATTTGATATCCAAAAATCTGTATCACGACCGTATGAATTATGAAAAAATACAATTTACCTGACAGTATAAAAAAACCGGGCAAGTGCGAGTCGGACTCGCGTTCCAAGGGTTCCGTATATTACACAGCTTAAACAATGTATTTTTTATGTTAAACGTGAGTGAAATGTCTTTAAAAACCCATAGGGGTCGGATCAAAAACTAAGTAATTAAGTCCGACTCACGCTTGACTGCACATTTCTAATAGGTTTTCCTGTGATCTATAGGTAAAGATCTATTTTGTGTTTTTTTTTTTGAAAATTTTTGACCCAGTAGTTTCGGAGATAAAGGGGCGGGGGGGAATGGTAATTTTTTGCCTATTTTCTTGAATAACTTCTAAACTATTTATTTTAAAATTAATTAGATTCGCACAATGAGCTCTTTCATTTGATATGTAACACGATATAGTTTGACAAACTTTATTTTTTAATTTTCTCATTTACATTTATTTATTTGTTTAAAATTAATATGTTTACGTTACTGTCCGTCTTTGGGTCACAAACTTACATATGTGTACCAAATTTCAACTTAATTGGTCCAGTAGTTTCGGAGAAAATAGGCTGTGACACACGGACAGACAGATAGACAGACAGACGCACGAGTAATCCTATAAGGGTTCCGTTTTTTTCCTTTTGAGGTACGGAACCCTAAAAATACATTGTTTAAACTGTGTAACGTACGGAACCCTTGGAACGCGAGTCCGACTCGCACTTGGCCGGTTTTACTTAGAATCACGGTCCATAGAAATGCTGTGCTCAAACTTCTACTAAACAAACTGTAATAAGCGAGGTTTAATGCATTGCGGTATCTGTACCGATCTTCAAAGAAAAGATCTGGTTAAAGTTTTTCTAACATTCTGCTTCTGCATAAAATACATCTTTTACTTATTGATAAATATAATGTCCCTAGTTTTACTTTTATAGAAACAATGAAAAAGTAGGTAAGTACAGGTTCAAATTAATGATATTACTTAGATTACAAATTGTAAAAGCGACCCAACAATTTCACAAAATAATTGTCTAAGACCTCTGTTTAGTTGTGCTGGTATCAGGGTACTAAATTATGGTAAGACTATTAACAGTACATTATGCGCTAGATAATAGTTTAATAGGATCTGAATTCCCGTGTACCTCACTGCGTTTGTGTCTACCATGTATCTAAAACGAGTTTCGCCTCGGGGTATGTACCACAGATTTAATAGTACAGCAGCAGATTTGCAACCCAATGTCTACCTGAATTAAAATAGATAGGATCCAGGGGCGGGAAAAACCAGATGCCTATCTCAAATGCATCATCGTGTAGCCATCACCAATCTCTCAGTTAGATTCGATTCCGCTTTAGTACAGAAAACTGTATCCAAGTTGGAATTTAGATATTATTCTATGATACCTGCACCAAGAAAAGTTCGGTCCTTAAGCTTCAAAATGTCATACTTTTGTAAGTGAATGAGTTTAGTTTTTTCGTCCATATTCACTGTCCTTTAGTGAATATGGACTTGGAGTTGGACAGCAGTGGAGTTGCATAGAGAAATTATGAATGGTATTATTAATAATTAATTTCGAACCTGACTGTACCTACCATTGACAAAACTACAATTTCATATGGGCCTTCTTTGTAGGATTATTTTTGTAGTAAACTGTGTTAGGTTATAGATGAACGCATGGTAGTACTTGATAATAATTCGGGGACGTAAATTATCATCAGTGGCGTATCTGCTATGTAAGTAAATACACTTGCTTTCCACACGTGTGACTAGTAAATGTGTATGTGAAATACCTATTTTCTCCAAGTACAATAAGCTGTCTGTTTGTAAATACAATATTATATTTTAGTATCCCTAGAGGCTCTAAATTCAGAACAAGACCATTAAGAAATGCACAAAACTATTCGGCAGTCGTAAAATTTGGCAGTACCTATTTACCAGCTGTTTAATTTCAAATAGCAAAATTGTGTCTTTTAACTTTATTAGAAAATCTTGTGTGTAGTCTTACGCATATAGATAGGCCCTAATGGCTCGAGACAATATTTTTATTTACACCTCTTAAAGAATTACTTTAATTTCAGTGGAATGTAATTTATTAAAAAAATAGGTAATACCAACAAAACAATTAAATTACCAATTTGTTTAAATAACGCTATCTTGCAGCAAAATATCTGTTTCGGTTTATAATACAGCAACTTTATACATTTGCGTTTGTATCAACACAAACATCATAAATTACAGGCCAATTCGAACAATGAGATACGACATCTACTCGTTCTACAAACGATAATTATGGATTTGATATGTCAGTGTCAAAAATGACGTTTATGTTTGAAGAAATGTCATTTTTGACACTGACATATTTATCTAATATATATCGTTTGCAGAACTAGTAGATGTCGTATCTCATTGTTCGAATTGGCCTGTAATTTATGATGTTGACTCAATGAATAATCCAAGTTTCTTTTTAGATTTGGGCGATTATAACCCTAAAAGACTTTTTTTTAATACTACGTCGGTGGCAAACAAGCATACGGCCCGCCTGATGTTAAGCAGTCTCCATAGCCTATGTACGCCTGCAACTCCAGAGGAGTTACATGCGCGTTGCCGACCCTAACACTCCTCTCCCTCGAGCTCTGGCAACCTAAGACTTCCCAAGACGTTTTTAAAGTAGTCTAAATTTTCTACAATACGAGACTAGAATTGTCTCTGTAGATCTAATAGTGTCCGAGCCTTTCTAAATTTACAATTTTTTTGTAATTGAATTCGTAGGCTAAGTGAGTGCAGTGAGTATGCACTTTTGTCTCAGGCGATGCCGCTCCGAAAGGGTCGGATCCCCAGATCAAGTCAGCACTACCGGATTTGACGCAAACGAACCCCCTTACAAAAGGCGACAAAGTAAATGGATTATTAGTCCAATAATTTTTAATAAGAGTATGCACCGAGAAGCTAACTCTATTTATTGTTCTACATTAGCAAGTTGGCTGACACGTATAAGAGCGCTCGTATAGTGTTATTAGGTGGTGCTACGTCCGAGCTAATTAGACATTGTGTGTAGCCCCAGGGAAAGATGGTATCGCAGTCTTAGCGGCTTAGGGCGCGAACTATAATCGATCGGTGTACGTACCCAGGCTTTAGGTGTTATTGTTTTGACAATAAGGCGAATCAATCAACTCAGTCAGATACGTAAATAATTAAGCGACATCGGGTGTCCTATTTGGACTTAAACCCGTTCTACGCGCTGAGCAAATGTGTGGCTGGCAAACCAATTTAACTGTGAACTTGTGATATGCGAAATACTTGTCATAACTAAAGGTATAATGGGACAGACTGCTGGCTTATTATTATCTGTTTAGTAAAATACAATGGAAGCAAAATCCTGTTGTCAACATTGAATGCCTTATAAAAGTAATGTCCAGTAGTAAAATTCTACTTCCTCAGTAGCACGTTAAAATGACACGCATTAATACATAGCCTTAAGGAGCGCCCGTAATATTATTATAATATTAGGTAGAACTACGTCGGACTTAATTAGACTTGTGCAATGTGCATTCCTGGGTTCAAAGGTGTAAGTGAAGTTCCCAACCCGCATTAAGTTAGCGTGGGGTTATATATAACACACTCTTGTACACTGATAGGGGGCATATATAGGCTGGGCTGGTGATGATGACAATGGCCTCTTCAGTCTAGGAAAACATACAGAAATAGATGTCACATGTCAAGATGCGTACAATAATTTGTTTCCTAAATAAAAAATAAAAACCTAAATATTCTTAACAATTTTCCGTTGATACTTAAAGTCCACACTTCTAGATGCTCGCCTGTGCTTGACCGCTCAGAAAAAGGGGTAAACAGCTTAGAATTATGCACAGTAAACTTAAAGAATTTGACAACATTTCTGAAATTGAAACATACCTGTTTTCGAGACAGAAAAAAAAGAATACAAAAATAAGTATATAAAAGCCACCATCTATTAGATCACATCACATTTATCCAGTGTATATAATAAAACAAAATATTGAGAAATGGAGCGCGGTTCAGGCTTTAAAAAGTACCGATTACCTGTAGGCGGCTAAAGCATTTTCGACTGGTAAAGTTTTAGCATTTAATAATTCAGTTCATACATTTGATGCACTCGTGAACAGCCAAGGAATAGCTAATGACCAACATAATTCCTCTCTAAAATACTAGCCGTTTGCCGTTTTCGAAACACATAGGTTGAATTTCCGTGTAAAGAGGTACATAGGGGGTTGGTTAAAAGCGAGCTTTTGGACCGTGCCACCGCAGGACTATTACTCCCAACGCTTCCCGATATCGAGCTTACAATTGCCTGTAGGTGTAACGTAATTAAATGTTATCTACAATTTAGCCACAAATTACAAGGGAATCACAGAGAGTCACTTGACTTAAACGGCAGAAAGGTTTTTGAGTGGCGACAGCGATCCAGATTGTACAGAGTAGGCCTCCAACAAGGCGAACCAATGATCTGGTCATGATCACAGTGAATCGGTGGATGAGGGCAGAGCACGATCGGTCGTTGTTGACATCGTTCGTGAGACCTGTGTCCAGAAGTGATGAGAATGTCCAGTTATTACCTACACCGGTTGGCTTTGGTATTTGGTAACAAGTTCGCCTTCATTTGGAAAGCAGTAGGAACATATGGCTAGCCTCGGGCCGTCAGCGAGCAGCGGCCGGTAAAATCGTCGGTGACCACCTCACATGGCCTTTTAAATTAAATACTTACATACCTTTCGGAACTAATTTCCTAAATTTACGCATCAGTCATTTCAGAATATCCGACTGCTATTCAACCAAATGAATATTGAATATCCAAGTTACATCGATACGTTAGATTGGCACGCGTATATGGTTGTTTGGCACGCTAGCGGAATTTTTATTTACATACGCCTACGGCTTTAGCGAGTAAATATAGATCAAAAAGTTGCTGACGCATGTCGGAGGAAAAATCCAACTTCGATGAACACCCTTTTAACATTTCAATATTTGTTAGAATTTTATGAACTTTGATGATACTTGTAGACATGAAAAGACGACGTACCTACTTTTTCCGATTTACAATTTTCTTTCTTAAACATTTGTAAGTGAAATGGGAATTGTTAGATTTAACCTTGGAAAACAGGAAAGTACCTAAGTACCGGAGAACGGGAGAAAGAAATTAAGTTGCTTTATTTTCACTCCCTAGAGGTAGAGAATGGATCGCTGACCACAGGACCACAACCCTATTTATGTTTGATTATTTTCTATACTGTATCAATTAAATAAATAGTAAATATTGTCGGACAATCTTACACAAATCGATATATAAGCTCACAGTAAGCTCAATAAGGCTGTGCTGTGGGTACTAGACGACGCGTATAATTAAGTTTTAAAATTTACCTCTGACATTTCGAGGACGGCGTTGTTCCCGAGGTCTCGGAGAAGACCCCTCTTCTAATAATGAGCAAAAATATTTATAAATATTTATAAACACAAAATACATAGAAAACATACATAACTCAGAAACAAATATTTGTGATGAACACACGAATAAATGCCCTTATTAGACATCATTCGGATATTATTCTGATATCAGTATACATTCAATTGGCCTGTAGGAGGCCGTTAAAATTGCAGTAACATACGAGTATAGATTAGGTGAGTATTATTAGAACGGTTTATACTTTCCTGTATGTTTCGTGTAAACGTAGCCTTGACAAGTCTTTAAAAGCGTGGGTATTTAAGCTTTATGAGCGTATTCAAAATAAAGTAAAGTTTTTTGGATACTTACTTTTTTTTATACGGTTGAATGTCCAGCGCTAAAATAACATTAACATATATAAGAATGATAACAAAATTGTGATTTTCTTAGTACTATAAATATCGAAAGTTTTTCATTTGCCATTATTGTATCCCTGGTGTACCTATGTGGTTGCCAGTTGCATAGCTCGGGCCCTAGGGACTCTCTGAAAGATTGATGGTACCTAGAGTGCTCCATATCAGGTACTTGGTAGCTGAGTAATGTAGATTAAGTACACAATTTTATTATTCTATTAGCTTTTGCCCACGACTTCGTCTGCGTAGAGTTAATAATTTGGGTAGCTTATTTTTTATTCAATCTGCTTTTTATCGATTTCCCATACAAACTTGAAAATTTGTTTGGGAAATCGGAAGGAGGTGAACCTCCTTTTTTTCACACCCTTAAAGGATGATTTCTGGAATAAAAACTACCCTATGTCCTTTCCCGGGACTCAAACTATCTCTATACCAAATTTCAACTAAATCGGTTAAGCAGTTAATTTAAGCGTGAAGAGGAAACAGACAGACAGACAGATAGACAGACGTTCGCATTTATAATATTAGTATGGATTTAAGTTTGAAACCATTTTAAAATTGAAAATGCAATGAGCTTATGACAGCACTTTACATGAACTATTTCGTAAGGATTTCCAAACAGGTCCGTTAGGTAATGTTTTCGTTCTGAAACCAGGTTAACAGGCTATAGTATTTTCGTCGAGCCCCGCGCGGGTTTATCGGCTTCCAAGGGCTTACTTTCGTCTGGGACTCGTTCGGAACGAAAATGTTAGTGCGATAGAAAACCAGAGAACCTTCCTTACCTGATAAAGACCAGACTAGCGTTTTATACGAGCGTACGCGTGCGCACGTGTAAGCTCGTATAGACCAAATGTAGGGAAAAGTGACGTGTGCGTAAGCTCGTAAAAACCAAATGTAAGGAAATGTAACGCGCGTGTAAGCTCGTACCGTCGAAACGACCGTATACGTGCAGAAAAATACGCTAGATTGAAACCGCCCTTTGGATATGGATATGGAAGTAGGTTTGCGAAAAATGCACGTACTTCGGAAGCTTATTCAAAATTTACAAATTGATCTAAATATTAGTTTGATATTATTTCTAGCGCATATCGCTCACGCCAATAAAGAGCGAAATGCGTTGCAAGTGATATCCTATCTGCTTAATTGTAAGTCTTGAATGTTGTCAAATATCGCTAATTAATTTAATTATATTAATCTATGAAATTAAATGTATGTTTATTGTTTACATTCCTTCGGTATTTAGAGCATCATAATAATTTCTGGGAATGGTTAGATGGGAGCGCTCTAATTTGGGGCACAATATTATTTACAAACATGGTGTATAATGTACGTCCCTCACATATTGTATAACCTATATTTTATTATTAATCAAGATCGCTCATATTCCACGAACTAATTCTAAATTTTCAGATTAACGCAAGACCTGGAAGTTTGCGATGTTAATCATACGTGATCCTCGAGGAGTACAAATCATTAATTAACTCACTACAATCTGCCGAAGCGCCGATGCAAACTAAATTATAACTTGGAAATGGCGATGTGACCGCTCACCGCTCCTGAAACTTGCTTTGACTTCATCGTCCCAATTTACGAGATATCGTACTTATTCAAGAACGTTATTCTGCGATAAGAAATCGACAAATTGGTGTTGGATTGAAACCAATTATCAACTTACATGCGATGAACTGGTCATCAAAATGTAGATTTTACAATTAAATTGGATAGGTAGATGATGGTGATTACTGATGATGTATTCATGTTATCCTTCGTTAGGAATAGAGGGCTGACAGAAGAGTTTTCCACTCCTTGTCAACTAGTTGACTACTGACTGTATTAGATTGGATTAGATTAAGATAATCAGTGGGTTGAAATGGGTTTCCTTCCAATATTCTTGAATTTGGTGATCAAGATGGGTACCTATCGAATTGCACGGTACGCGGCACCAATTAAGACTATTAAGAGTAATATTGAACAATATCGAATTTCGATACATATGATATTTGAATAATTCGAAATACCTAGTTGGTATTAGATAGCAAAGAGAATATATAGGATAGAGGGGTACTGTCATAGTAAATTTTTTAGTCACAGTAAATTTTGTAGTCACGATACTAAAAAAAGAAAACTAAAAATATCAAAACAAAAATATACATATGGATAAATTATTATTATATATTTTTTATATTTAACATTTTATAGTAACATTCAAATCGAAAGTAACCTGTCACATCTAATTATTCTATATCTAAATCCTATTCTATAATTATCCTTAATAATAACAAAAATCATCCCAAACAACCTCTTATAAATTATTATTAGTACTACAAAAAAAACACCACTATACAAATACAAAGACCGGTCCTATGACAAGTCTTTTACCGTGTACGCTGTCAAATTATGGAATTCCTTGCTGTCTTCTCTTCGAAAGTGTCAGTCGGTCGCATCGCTAAAGGCGAACTTAAAAAAGCTATGGCTTTCGGACGGAACTTCGGAACTTCGGAACAAAGATGTGTGCGGTTAGGTAGTTTATCATATGTATTATATCGTATAGAACGTATTATATGTATTACATATTATAACTATACATGACTGTTAATATATTTGTTTTATTTTACTTAAATCCCATGCCCATGCTATATACTGTAGGTTATAGGTTTACCTGTCTTTTAGGAAACTAAATATTTTCTTTTATGCCGTTGCCGTATAGCTTTGATGTCTACCGTAATCCAACTCTCCGTCAATTGCTCAAAGGTTAACTGGAAGAGATCCCTGAAAGGGATAAGTTCGCCTTTGTACAAATGATGCGTTTTTCTCGTTTTATGTTTATTTTTGTACAATAAAGAGTTTTACTACTACTACAAACTTAAAACTGTTTAACTAACCTAAGGCCCGTTCTGTGGCATGCCTGGTCTAAAAGTCCCCATCACACTCGCAGGGTTGCCGCGCTGTATGGCGATGGGGACTTGTTTGACAAGCCAAGACCCAGAACGGAGATCGCTCCCCCTCTCTCTCAGTCGCCGACCCAGTTCCCTGAATAATTCGGACAATTTTTTTTAATATTTATTTATTACTTTTATATGATTTTGACCCATGTTCTTTCACTGATATTATGTGTTAAAATTGTTAAATAACAAACGAAACCGTCAACGCCATCTAGCTGAGAATTGGCCAAAGGCTGGTATCGGTGGTGGCGCCATCAGTGCGACAATCAAATTTCTTGATATCCGAGGCACTTTTTTTCCTTACTGTTTTATTTTACATACCTTTGGTAGATAGGTAACTAAGTAGTTAAAGGATAAGTGGATCTACATTTCGCTGCCCCAATATTACAGGGTTCTATGTTACATTTTCAAGATAGTTGAAATTCGACTTAATGTCACTATGATAAAGTACAAATTTCAGTTCGATAACAGTGAAACATAGAATCCTGTAATATTGGGGCAGCGATTTCTCAAATTCTGAAAGTGGGTCTTGTGTTTAGTATCTAAGAAGCGAGAGACGCAACTTCTCTGCCTGCAGACATGTGCACTATGTGTACTTAGCAATATGCACTACACACGTGTTTAAATTTTCCTCAATACACACCCAGATGTTATTATAAATTTACTTGTTAATTTATTCATACTATTTACACTGACTATTATTTAAAATATGTATTTTGTTTGTGGCCTCATTCAAAACTTGACGGCAGAATACAAAATGCGACCTTAAATAATCTGTAGTATTAGGATATTTCTCCCATCGGACATGAATATTATAATGGAAAGAATGCCGAGGCCCTTTGAGCGGCGGTGACCATGGCAAAATTGTGCTCTTACCGATATCCTATGAATATATTACATGATATGGGAACCCTGTAAAAATTACTTTTTAATATACAGTTGCTCAAAAAGTGCTACTTTTCGTGGCTGTTTAGCGTGCGGAAAGTTGGTTTTCGCGAACTAGTGCTTTTTACTTTTCCAATTTTTTTTAATTTATACTTGTTCCAATTCATGACTACTTATTGATGAGTGTTTATTATATTAGTTTCCTTTAAACGTCGTAATCAACATAAAAACCTACTGTTAATGTAAGAATACGAAAAATATGCATATTTCATATTTTATTACTTACCTCTTCATCATTATAAGTATTATAAAAAAAATACAAATAGTTTATTATCATAATTATTGTTTACATGTGCATCGATAACACGTTTATTTTTTAATGTTGAAAAACCGTTCTTAATAAGTTGTCTGAATGGAACGGAACGCCTGTCAAAGAAGACGCGTATTTTCTTACTGCAAGAATGTTTTAAGTTTCCAAAGGCAACATTCGATATTGTTTTTATAAATATACGATACACAAATAATCGTAAATAACGATATTTAGGTAATAATAGTAGAATGTTTTAATATTTACAATTGTTTCTGTTTTATAGAACATGCATTTGAAAAAAAAATCCTTAATACTTGTTGTTTTTCTTATTTTTTCGCAACTGTATTAAAAAACGTCGTTCGATACACGTGCGGATATGTCATTCTTCACTAGTCCCGAGTCTTATCTCGGTACTCGTGAAGTAATGACATACTTTCCGCACTAGCATCGAAATGTACTATTCCCTGTTTATTGTGTGCATAGTGATGTACCGTGGGTATATTTCCCATTAAATTAATGGTATTACCTACTTACACGTTAACGAAAACAATACGTTAAACACGATAACAATATGGGTTGTCCAATGTCGTGCTTTTAATTGTAAGGTAAATTAGGTTGTTATTAATTAAAATAGGTTGCTGGGTAAATTAATTTGGCAATAATCGGGGTTAATATTCACGATGCAATAGCATAGGAAGAATTCCAGTATAAATTTAGTTTTGGATGTCATCTATATTTTATTTTGCGTTCTGGTGTGGTTCCTAACAAGAAAGACCGATGTCTGATTGCTTTAAACTTGTATATTATTTTAAAAAACGGTTTAATCTAATGGATCAAACACATCACATTTCAGAAAAAGGTCACTTGTCGATAAGGTTGATTTCTAATTGAAGCTATATGGAAATAGCGCCTTACTAACAAGCGACAATAAGTAGCCTTTTGGTTGAAAATGGCACATATCACGTTTTTCTTATTTGAGTCTCAAAAACTGATAAATTGTAACCCGTCAGTCAAGCCCAAAAATACACTTTTGATTCCCTTAACTTAGCGGCGTCTACAGGAAAGACACGAATGATTTAAGTATACGGTGAAATGTGTATGACCCTATTACAATTTTTTTTACAGTAACTCACGGAAAATCAATAGCACCTACTAGTATATATTCTTAGTGGCGAACTTTACCAGGCACGTTGCCGGAAAATTTCCAGTCTGGGGAAAATTACCAGTAACGGCCCATCACTCTGCCCACATCATGCGATCTAACGGGTTCGGTTCATTTGTACACGTACCTATGTTATTTTCCGGGCGTTGCAAATAAATTATTGTGTCCCACACCCACGTCACAGCTACGTTTCTTACAAATATATTGGCTCAGCCTGCTGCTTCGTCTACAATCTACGTAATAGGGTATTCTCCTACTAGTCAAATCAGTTTCTTTTATAGAACTGTCAAAACGATTTGCTAATATGGAATTTATATGAAACATTACACAATGACGTCACGGTCAACTCACCTACTTTTTATATTTCTATCCGATTTATTAAATAGAACTTGTGTTTAAAAATAACTGCTATCTATGTTTTTCTAATAATTATCTGGTGCTTTATTTCTTACATGATTTGAAATAATTTATTTTAAATACAGTCAAATATCCTATTGGTTTTTTTTTCACATTTCATAATTACATTTACCTAACATTTAACTATTTAATCACAAAACAACGAATACAGTCAGCTTGCAATAGAAACAGCAGCAAAGGTATTAGTTTCGAATTGATTAGTGTTCTAGAATGAGCCGCCGACATGTGGGACAGGTCGCAATCCGATTACGGCGCTCCAGTGTTAGCTGTCTGCATCGCAGTGCTATAGAAGTCGATATAGTGCTATTGAGTTTCAAAATTTCTATTGGTTTTTTTTTTATACTACATCGGTGGCAAACAAGCATACGGCCCGGCTGATGTTAAGCAGTCTCCGTAGCCTATGTACGCCTGCAACTCCAGAGGAGTTACATGCGCGTTGCCGACCCTAACACCGCACCCTCGTTGAGCTCTGGCAACCTTACTCACCGGCAGGATAACAACAAGTAGGGTCTAATAGTGTAGGGGTTTAAACTGTAGACTGAAAACATTGTTTCAAACTGCCAATATAGAGAAAGGGTTACCTGCCAGCTAAGTAGTGCCATTGCTATTCCGTTAAGTAGTACTTACACACATGGATATTTAGGTATGTAGAGCAATTTTTACACAATTTACACACAAAGAGTACAATGTTCGGGTATTTCTTTGTAGTGTTGTCGTTTCGAATGTTCATACTCATGATTATTTTTTAGTACGTCCGACTACCTTATATTTGCCGGATGACAGTGATGACCAGTGAGTTAGTAACGTGCAGTTTAGTTATACCTACATACATCGCCATTCCGTGACCCGAGATCTGGACGAACAAATTTCGCAAGCAAATGTACGGGTAAAGGAATTAGGTGCGAGTTTATTAGTATTCTACAATGAGCCGGCGACATGTGGAAAAACAGGTCACAATCGGATTAGGGCGCTGAAGTTTTACCCTTGAATGGAGATGGAAATGTTTAATCTGCTATTAGTTAAGATAATATTTTGTGTATACGTGTTACAAGATTTTATTTAACTTGCCCTGTTGGTATGTATGTTGGGTAGTGTAGGTCAAATCTTGGAAGCTAAATTTGACCCACTTCCCGATTTCCGATTGAGCTGAAATTTAGCATAGGTATGTAAATCAGATGACAGTGTAATATTATGATGACATGGACCTGTTCTGATGATCGGGACAGGAGGTGGCCATGGGAACTCTGTGATAAAAGAAAGAAAACTAATTGTGTTTTAGGTTGTTTGAATTGTCTCTATGAGTATTAGTTTCTAGTGGAAAGAAAAGTACGGTCAGCGATAAAAGCTTGTACCAAAAATTAAATTTTTGCTAAAAACTTATTTATTATGACGACTGACGAAGTAGTTACATTTTAAATACATCATTGTTTGCGCTTCTATTTCTTGGCACAAGCTAAACTCTCGGCGAAAATAATTTTGGAAGCCGGTAACGGTTCAGTTAGGATACTAAGTGATAGCTTGGCTCATGGGCTATTTTTTTGTTTATTAATAGTCAATTATCACAGTATTCATATTCATATTCATATATTTATTGATAAAGTAAATTACACGTCCAGAGTACATAAAATAAAATTACAAAAGTAAACACCGTTTAAACTTAAAAACAAATCATAGCATACATATATCTTAAAGCGAAAACGGAAATACAATAATATATCGTGTCAGTCGTAATTATAAATTAAAATAATTCTAAATTTGGTCACAGTGAAGACCTTCACTACACACAGGCATTGTACAGTTATAAAGATGGTTTTAACAAGCCCTAACTTAAAGAGATCTTTTCTATCTACGGATAATATATGTATAGTTTCTACTAACAGAAACATTGCACTGCCACCAAAGTTAAGTAGGTATGTTTTAGGCATAATTTCGGGAACCTGGAATTTATTTTTCAAAAATTATTACAAACACCAGGACAGGTGAAACTAAATAAAAGTTTGTATAACAAACCATAGTTATTTTGACTGAAACCCATTCATATTTCTAAGCATGACTACGCAACGACGTAGTTTTTATAAAATTCCATCTTTTATTTGGCTCAGAGAATAAAAGGTTGCTAACAAAAAAATATGAAATTGCTGCTGTTTTCCTTCAAACACAGAAACTGAGGAAATCAGTTCATTTGTGTGCAAGCAGCCAAATTAAATTATACACCTCGTAATTGGCTTCCATCCCTTCTCGCAAGCTGGGAGGTACTATCAAAATTTTGCCTCGATCCTTATGAGCGAGCTAAACTCCGTCTCCCATTGAGATAACCAATTACGATTAATTTAGAATTCTTTATCTTAATAATGAAAAGGGTAAAAGCAGGTAATGTGATAGACAATAGCTAGTAAGGACAGTTTATTATTTGTTGTTGTTTATGCTAAACTTCGCCTCCCCAGAAAGATATCCAATTAGGATGCATTTAGGATTCCTTATCTTAGTTTGCAAATGCCGGCCGTCACAAAGACAATGGATGGCAATAAACTTTGCCTGAGATAACCTTTTTTAGACGTTTAAAACATTTTTGCCCTTAGGGTCGTTCACCGCGAATGTCCCCGATAGTACTTAGAATAAGCTGAAAAACAACTAACCGGGATTTCATTCAGCGGAGAGGTGTTAGTCAGACATTGAATGCAGCTCATTCTCCACAATTGAAATGGTAATGCGACCTCGGCTTCCTAATTGCCATGCAAATGTAGCCTGGCTTGGCAGCCAAGGTATTCCCTAACCTTAGAGTTTTTGGTGTTTGGAGAGGCGAGTTTTAAATAAACGCATAGATGATCCGTTTTGCTTCTAATCCTGTTTGCTTCAATTATGACCGCTTTTTCCGCTTTGGTCCAGAAATACTGGGGTTTTGTTTGCGAAAATTTAAAGGAAGCCGGAATGTTTGTTGACTTGATCATATGTGTTCATAATTAGGTAAAGCTTTCTGGCCAAGCAAGATTAGACGCTGACAATAAATTGTGTCGTATCAACTAATAATATTTTACTAAGTAAGCCATATTTAGCCAAACAATATAGTAAATAATTAGCTAAAACTGTATTAAATTTTGTAATTTTGTATAGATGTGCGCGAATTTTAAGCAGTCAAGTTAACATACAGCGCTGTAGAGTGGAGCTGTAATTGAGGAGTAGCATAGCCAATTTGACTAACATTCGTGTGGTGTGCTGTTTGGTAGAAATAGGTAGGTACCAGCAGAACTTAAAATAATTGAGGTTATTTAAGTATAAAGACTATAAAATTCGCAAAATAAATGTAACATTTAGAAAAGTTTTCATTATCAATTATCATGCCAATTAAAAAATGTTTAGGGTTTCAAAGTTCAAAGTGTTTTATTTGTGAGTATATGTCAAACTGATTACAGTGGCGGTAAATAAATATTTGTAGCACTATACCCTGCCTCATCATCATCATTGTACGCCATCGCGTACAAAAACTTGAATAATTTCCTGACATACTAACATGCGAAATAAATTTACATATCTATATAAATACCTAGTTATTATTAATATTAAAGTCATGTCAAATTAGAAGCGTTAACATTTTACAGCAAAAATTCAGAAATGGTGTAAAAACAATTATCAATTAAAAATGTCAGTAGTTTCCGTCACTCAAAAGGGAAAAACGGAACCCTTATAAGATTATTTGTGCGTCTGTTTGTCTGTCCGTCTGCCACAGCCTATTTGCTCCGAAGCTACTGGACCAATTAGGTGAAATTTGGTAAAAATATGTAAGTATCTAACCTAAAGACGGACATGTAACGTAAACAATGAATTTTAAACCTAGAGGCCACGTCTAATGATGGGTTAATAAGAAAATTAAAAAAAAAGTTTTGCAAACAATATCATGTTATCAATTGAAAGGGATATTTATATTTGATATTCTCATTATGAGATTTATTGTGTATTAGAAGTTATTTAATAAAATAGGCAAAAACTGACCATGCTCCTCCCTTATCTCTTAAAAACACAGAAAATAGTTCTGTACATTACAAGAAAACCGAGTCGTCTGTAAGTTGAACTTAAGAAAAAAAAACCTTGTTAAAAATGTGCAAAGTATGGAAAACTTGGTACGTGTTCAACTCGCACTTGGCCGGCTTTTTTGTACACTGTTTATTTACTCGCAATATACTCACAAACAATTTGTCCATTTTAAAAATACACTGACAATGTTCTACGCTGTAAAAGTTTGTCTACGTTTTGCATAACTAATCTAGTTACAAGTGAAACATGGGAGTTCAACTACAAACAAGAATAAAATATGCAAATATGCGGAACCTAATCTGCAATTCGTGTCCATACATTGGCAGTAAATAGAATTTATTACTGATCATTTTAATGATATAAGCAAGGGTGTAAACGTTATTGTCAAAAAAATCTAACCTACCATCTACAATCCCTTAAATGCCTTTTTTGCAATTTCGGGGCTGGTATATGTATGACTCGAGGCTCGTTATATGTCCGTCCCAGGGACCGGCCCTCTATCCCTTATCGGGGTTTTATAAGGGTATTGCATAAGGCTTAACTCACCATACCCTTTGCCAGACGAAACCCTTTGTTTTGGTTTTAAAAACCCTTATATAAAGCTACCACATTTGAGTAATCGGTAGCCCAAATACCCTTACAAAACCCTTATCATCCGCTCACCAACACCTTGCATATTGCTTATAAGGGTTAGCCTTATAAAGGGCTTCCCTTTTAGCATATAAGCGTGCTAATTTAAATCGTCTACCTTGTTCATAAAGCACACATTACTTCGAATCCGAGCGATCGTCGGCGGCGACGGCGGCGTTCTTTGACTAGGCAAGCATTTTCTTTCCTTTTCATACACTACCGTAGATATATACTAATCCTGTCTCTTTCACGTAAAGGGAAACCTTTATAAAAAGCGCTTAAAGATAAGGGTAACCCTTATTAAGAGCTAGCCTTATTTTTGGTTAGCTTTTCGGTAAGGGTTAGTCAAAGGTAAGGGTATGAATGGGCTTGCAGCTCAAAAGGGAAAGTCTTTCAATGTGTTAGCCGTGTTTAAGTGTCGCCCATTGAAAGGGTTTTATCGCGGAAAGGGTTGTCCGGTCCCTGGTCCGTCCTCCTCTACGAAGCATTTTTGCTACATACCGGGAAACCCATGTCATCGGCTACGACGTAGCGCTACGACCGTAGCTCAGCGGTGAATGTGTTAAGGCGTGTAACAAAATAGAGTAGTGATGAATAAATTCAATGACGGGTCGAGTAAATTTCGATAGCTCAGTCAATTAACGCGATCAGACCGGTTTTCTGAAATTTATTTCAGTTAAAATATGTAATCACGCTATAATCATGTTACAAGTCATTCGATGTGACCTCTACGAGTATATTCACTACGTTGAAAATGGCTACATCGGTTACACGCTAATTCTGGCAACAGTTCAGTCCATCATTCTGGTCAGAGTGACGAGAGAATTATCGTGTAACGCTCGGACCGATGGACTGATGGTCAGGACTGATAAAAATTAAATATGTTAGATAACATTCGTCAGTCCATTTTGAATGACAGAAAACTGATAGGAGACTGATCGTGTGACCTGTTTGTGTCATTCTCGCGTCAGTCACCGTCCACGCCACAATGGAGAAAGACGTGTTGCAAGATTCGCCGCACGCACTGATCATCGTAGCAGGTTTCTTTCATCCGACCGTAATTTTCAAAATCTTCGTCTTCCTTCTGTACTCGTATTTCATTCATTAAATTTACATTTCACTCACGTTTGGCATTTAAAAAAACATTGTTAAAAATTGTGTA
Organism: Cydia strobilella; assembly: GCF_947568885.1. NCBI lineage: Eukaryota > Metazoa > Arthropoda > Insecta > Lepidoptera > Tortricidae > Cydia > Cydia strobilella. The sequence continues at coordinate 11,140,593 of NC_086052.1, forward strand.
ATAAACGCGAAACGAGTTTTAAATAAACGCATAGATGATCCGTTTTGCTTCCGATTTAATAAAATAGGCAAAAACTGACCATGCTCCTCCCTTATCTCTTAAATACACAGAAAATACTTCTGTACATTACAAGAAAACCGAGTCCTCTGTAAGTTGAACTTAAAAAAAAACCTTGTTAAAAATGTGCAAAGTACGGAACCCTTGGGACGCGAGTCCGACTCGCACTTTTTAACAGTAAAGCGATAATTATCATAGCACATGCCTTTTATTCTTCTTTATAATTTCCATATTTGACTACAAGACTATTTAAATGAAATGACTGTGTTGCGTTCTGTGTCCAAACGGCGACTGTGTCGTAATTTTGTCAGTCTGTTGTCAGTCTGGACTGATCGTGTAACCGTGTCCATTTTCCATCATTCTGGCATCAGTCAAAACTCGAATAAGACTTAAGACTGAACTGACGCCAGAATTAGCGTGTAACCGACGTCTATGGGTTGATAAAACATTATGTGTACAAACTACAAAATACTAGCCTTTACTGATTTATTCTAGCCGAGGTTCGTAATTTTTGACGATTTCTTTACAATAATGTACCTAATTTAATTTGCTGAGGCTGACAGATTTTAAAGCTTATTGATGTGGTTTTTACAGTAAAGTAAGTACTTCCGCCTTAATCCTGAAACATGTCGAATGTGCATTAGGCACTTGAACTGACATTTTACTATTCTTTGAGGAACTAGTTAAAAGTTAAATGGAGCGTCTTTGACAGTCCCAAGTCGAACTCTTAGCGAAAGCTTTAACGTTCGTGACAAAGTTGTTCACATAACTACCTACTTGGTTTCGTGGTCTGTCTATCTTGCAGACATAAAACTTAGGAATTATTGCTATATAATGTAGTTGTAAGACACAGATGTATGTCATGTATGTTGTAGGTACAAGTACGCTTCAAGCCTATATTGTCTTTATAACATAAATATTTGATCTGTCTCAAGTAATATAATTCTTAGATGGCACTGGCAGTCACTAAAATTTTGTCATATATAAAAATCTTTGGTTCGACTATATACCTAACACTTTAAACTCTCGTGTTTTGTACACATAATTAATGTCATTAACGGAGAAAAGGTAAAATAATCAAAATTAATCGCTTTAGACCCGTTAATGACCTTAATTTGGTTTGACTGTTTTTAAAGTGAACAAATCTTAGTCTGCATAAAAATTAAGTCATGGAACCTGTATTTTGCACTATAATTATAAAAGTGCTTGCATATTATCATATTTTAATACTCGTAGATTATGTTTATGGCAAAGTCACTCGATGTCAAAGCATTTAATAAGTTTATAGATAGGTACATTACATATCCACCAATAGGGATGTAAAGCCTGGTAACATTGCAGGATGCGAGGAAGTTGAGTCCCGAGCGGCAACCGCGTGCCGCAGTAAATTATTGTGACCAGTATACCTATGGTCAATTCCTTATTTCATTTTGAGCTTTCTGAGCATCTATTGTATCTCAGAAAGCATCGGTGCTGGCAGGTAACCTAATATAACTAATAAGCCAATCAAATTAGATAATTAAAAAACCGGCCTGCTCAGTGTAGGGTTCCGTATATAGTTACCCTTCCGTCACAATAGGCTAAACTGGAGCTGTTAGTACATACCTATAGAATATTGTTAACAAAGGGATAAAACGATGCTTTGTGCCTTTCACCCGAGTCAAACAATCTACTTTTCATATCGAATACGAGGAAACCAAAAAGACAAGGCAAATTTGTATAATCAGTAAGTACTTAATTAATGTAATAGACGTATGGCCATATTTTTTTCCTTAGAAGTTACTTTCAATTGGAGACTTCGCATGTCTGGTCATAATAATAGAAAGCGAAAAACATTTAATTGCAATATTTATGAAAAAAAAAAACATTTCAGAAAACATTACAAAAGTATGAAATTAAAAACCAGCAATATTGCCTCTTGCTTCTATTTTATTACTTTTTCGTTCTAAAACTCCCAATAGTCAACGGCATTACTCATACAGCCAATGAAACTGTTTTAGAGAAATTAAATATTTAATAATAATTGAATAAATAAAATAAGCAATTTTTATCTTACATTTTACTCTATTTATCCCGTATTTACCCTTTGGGTACGGAACACTAAAAATTACACCCCACTTCACGTGTAGGGGAGGTACTCAAAAAAAAAATATTTTATTGTACGCTTTCGTCGGATTTATTGATTTATGAATTAATGAATATTCTTTATTTCAGACCATATCCATCGCGAATCAGATCATATGGATTTATATATCCATGCCAAATTGCAGCTTTCTAGCACTAATGATCACGGAGTAAAGCCTCGGACAGACAGACAGACAGACGGAGATGGAGAAACTACCTATAAGGGTTCCTAGTTGGCTACGGAACTGTAAAAAAAAGCGTTTTGAGGAATTACTTCCCAGCAAGATAGAAATCGTTTTAATTAATACATTCATTTGGTCCTAAATGCGTTTAATCGAAGTTTGCGCAATCCCATGAGGTGTTCAACTGTTCATACATTTTGGTAGCCTTGGGAGATACATTTTTGCTTAGATTGCCAAACCACTCGATATAAAAGGAACCCACCATCAATTACAATGGCACTACCAGCAAAGTTTGGTGGCTCAGATACTGATGAAAAGGCGTTTTTGCATTTTAACATGATCATACCAAAACAAAAGAAATTAAAAATGGCGGCCATTGATTACGACTGGCTACGAGTTCATATTAAGGTACCTTTCGGATCCTCAGATCATTATTGCAGCAAATTTTCCGTCAGACGTACCGTTTTCTAGCTACAAGCAAAAAACTGAAAAAGTGCACACCTCCTGGGATTGCGCAAACTCGAATTACACGCATTTAGGACCAAATGAAGGTTAACGATTTCCAGCTTACTGGGAATTAATTCTTCAAAAAATCTAATTTGATTGGCCTTTAAGATGAAAGCGGAGGACCCGCACAAAATCGCCTTTTCGTACAAACGTAGTCGTCATTTTCCTCTTTGAATATTAACATAACATTATTGAAAATGATTTGGCGTAATTTGTTGTATGTCAACCACAGCTATGCCCCTACGTCAGATTTTTTTAGATTTTTTAATAATTATAAGAGTTGAAAGCATTTAAAATTTGTATGAAATCTGTTTTTCGCTTCTATTTTTTACAGTAATAAAAAAATCGAATAAAGTCAAACGTAGGGTTAGCTATGGTTTATATACATCAAATTTTGTAAAAATATTTTTCACTAGGTCAATATCCAGAGAGGAAAATGGGAACTACGTGTGTATGGAGAAGCGGCCGTCCCCTTTCTTCTTAATGACTATTTGTCATTTTAACGTAGTTTCGTAACGTAGTACCTAATTTGATTTAACTCCCTTACTAACGCTTAGAGGCCCTTTAGAGGCATTTTACTTCTAGTGGGGTGGGAGATGGGAGTGGGACATTGACACATTCACGTTTTGAAATAGTCAGCAACACGCATAGCACTGCTGGAAGTGCACGCTTATTATTTATAAATAATAAATAAAATAAATAAATATTATAGGACAAGGACTTTTTCAGTGTACTGTGACTGTTACATAATTATGGCTAGTAGGTGCTAGAACAGTAGGAATACTGTTCTGATAAGCGTTACTGGCGTATCGCGCCACGATGCGCGATAAACCAGGCTCCTGATGGAAATGCATGCATATTTCCCGCAGCGCTGCGCTGATAAATAATCCAATAACAAACTACCTACATTTTACACGTATACAGAGGTAGCATTAGGTATTGATGGATAGTTTTATCAAGTTATCGGTTAAAGGGAAATCCCGATGAAAAAGAGAAAACTAATAACTTTTTACGCCTAAAAGGGCAATGGACGTTCAATTATCTGACTGAAAGTTGTCCTACAATTGATATGAGTAGGTAATTAGGTGTGACTGTTTGCTCGGTTTACCTTTGGAAGAAAGTTTTCAATAAATTATTGAATTATTGATTTACCCATTTTCAACTGTGGTCTTTCAACTGTATTATTTAAAATTCATTCATTAAAAAAATAATAAACTTAGGAATTTCATTTCTCATGCTCTGAAAGTGGGTCTTTGTTGTTCTAAGCAGTGTGCAGAAAATGGTACGTTTCTGCACTACAACAGCATTTTACTTTGCCAGTACGATTTTTAAAATTTTATATTACGATAATCAAGTGACGGTCAAATGACAGTCGCTTTCGTAAAAACTAGTAGGTTCTTCAATTCTTGGGAATAGTTGTCAAGCGGACCCCAGGCTCTCATAAGCCGTGGCAAAAATGCCGGAATAAATAAAGGAAGAAGAGGAAGTAATTATAATTGTAATAGTAATTAGAAATCATATACCTGAAAGGTTATACCTAGTTTACTTTCCTCGTATTCGAAATGAAAAGTAGAGTGTTTAACTCGGGTGAAAGACACCATTTCAGTCTCGGGCTATTGGCGCTCTCACATGGTTACCAGTAGGTACAATTTGACACTGGGTTAACGGTTTAACCGGTTAACCCCGGGTAAGTGGGATGGTGCAAGTGGCGCTAGTGATCTAAGTAAATAAGAAGAGTGGTATGAATTAGGATTTGGTAGGTTGTTTGTTTGGTAGGTCTGTTTCATACCAATCTTACCCTAAATTAAAGAAAAATTATAAGTAACTTCATATGTTGGTGGTCGCCAGTTTGAAAAATATAAACCATCCATACTATATATACAATATAATATAATACTATTATAAATGCAAAAGTCTGTCTGTCTCTGTCTGTCTGTCTGTGTGTTACCTCTTCACGCTTCAACCGCTGAACCGATTTAGTTAAAAATTAGCATAGAGATATAGTTTGAGTTCCGGGGAAGGACATAGGATAGTTTTTATCCCGAAAATCATCCCTTAGGAGGGTAAAAAGCGGGGTGGAATCATGGTGGAATTGAGATAATTAATGAGTTGCCTGATAATTTGTGTGCATATTATCTTCAAATTGAATGATTGCTATAAGACTTTCTTCATGCGCTAAACTTATTCTAGCTGCTGTTACTGATTCCACGCAGACGTAGTCGCGGGCAAAAGCTAGTTTTTTTTTATAAAAAATATCCAACGATCAAGCTTGTTCGAAATGTGAATCGATCACCTCACACATCCGTGGACTCAATTCGTCTGAAATAAGTTGACTATTTCATTGAATCCGACGAAGTTCTGGTAACACAAACAACATTGTTCTCGCAACGAAGAAATTTCTTGCTCAACTTGGTTGAGAGCAAACCAAATTAGTTAGACCACAACCAAATCGCCCTGTCTATTAAGGCTTATAAATCGTTCCAAGATCGCAGTGCACTCCGGTTATCGAAATTTGTAGCACTGTCGGAGTGATAGGTTGACATTTTTATTGGCTCTGCGGCATTTGGCAACTGCAATCGATTTTTCGAAATGTGACTTGAATGACTAAGTCGATTCTTGGTTTGAACAAGTTTCTCCGGCGATGTATTTTCAAATGCAAGACGGAATTTACCACTGGCAGTAAGAAGTGAAGTGAATTCGACGTTGCCATAATTGGCTCCGTGAGAGCTCTTTGGCGCTAACTGAACACTAATCTAATGTTTTAATGGCACATTAGCGTTCGATCCAGCGTGCAGCGAGCGCAAAATAATCAAAATATGATGTGAATTTCAATTTTGGTTACGTTTTTTTAACATACAAGTAACATTTTGGTGTTGATATTGAGTAAAGTAAGCAGAAAGTAACAAATGCGCAATTCTATTCTTTGTTTCCCTCCTAGTTTTGATCTGTATCAAAATTGTTGGTATTTTTTTGACTGATGTCTTTAAATTTTGGGAACAAAAAGTACAAATAACAACCTTAATCAGATATGACCCAGGCAATATTCAACACACATGAGTACGGTTGTCGATTCACGAGCTATCATTATAAAGCACGTATGGTCTCCTGCGAGCTGCACTTATCTCCAATTTTACTACTGGTTACTTTGCTGGCGACTTGCTGAACCGTGGTTCCAGTATTACCTTCATTTCCGACCTTATTTTTGCATATACAGTGCGACGTGCGATTGAATTTTCGCTGACGGCATAAAACGCGTTATTCCATGTCCCTATGCGATGCTGTTAGTTACGAAAAGACTTAACATACTATGAGCGCCATAGATATATAATCTTTGCGATAATGAGGGCAGGATCTCTTGAAACGAGTGCGGTGGCGCTTGGTGTTACTTCCATAACTTATTGAGGTGGCAGGCCGACCAATACAAATGTGATCTAATATTACCTATAATAGTTATGGATCTGGAGGTCACGATTATACTGGTTTGTTAAAAGCAATGCGCTCCATAATCGAGGGAAGTAAGGGCGGCTGGCGTGGCGGTATTGGAAGTTAATGACGCATGCTTCGATAGTTGCGTGCCTGACGGAAATATTATACGGTAGTTCCCTAAATATTTGCTATATATTATACAGTAGCACCTTCATATTGTTTACAAATTAATTATAGGAATATTGGGAAACTGTAGTTAATGTATGATATTTCTTCGGTGTCATCTTCGCTCGTCTCATTCAGGAAGATTGTGAAGAAAAACAGATAAGACATATTAAGAGAGAAGCAAGTCTCCGACTTTGGCCAAAGTAGATGATGATAAAAAGCAAATAAGACGAATAATACGAAATTAATAGGTACGATTATTAAATCAGCCCACTAAGCCAAACGAATCGCAGAATAATTAGCTAAATTAATTTGCTTAAATTCCCCATTTTACTCTCTTGATGCTGACTTTGGAAAATATTTTTACACAATTTATTCTATATTACCCATAACTTTCATTTTACTTTATTCGTTTCTTTAATTAAGGTAATAGTTAGAGGCTTTCAACATTTTGTTTTTTTTTTTATCATCTGTATATAGAGTGAGGAAAATTAAGACTACGCTTGTATGGAAAAGTGGTCTTCCAACTTCCTCTTTAACTAAATGCACCATTTTGCGAACCTGATTGATTGGTTATACATACACCGACAGTCAACATTAATATCATAACGCATCACAGTCATGGGGGTAAAATAAGCCTCACTATTCGAAAACGAGAAGTCAGTTTCAGAAGCAAACCGCCGTACGGAACCGTAATTTAGGGCGTCTTATAACAGTCTTATAATATAACAGTTAACTCCAGAAACGAGCTACGTTTACAGAGCGCGTAAAAAGCTCTTAGTGTACTTGTATTTCCCTTACGTAATCTTGAACTTGCAACCGTGAATCAACCGTCCCTCTGACCTCCATAAACACCGCAACGCGCCTTATTTTAGTCCCAAGTGTGACGCATAACTAGACAAACTTTTGAGCAGTAGGACACTCTTTATGAAGATAGTTTCACTGCGGTTCCGAGTGCTCTAAGCATGGAGCTCACAGATTACTTCCCAGAATATAAAGACCAACATTATCCTATTATGGGGGCGTATTAGCCAAGATGAAATTCGTTTGTATTGTATTAGTATTAGGGGACATGTTACACAAATCAACCTAGCCCCAAACTAAGCAAAGCTTGTACTATGGGTGCTAGGCGACGATATACAGATAAATACATACCTACTTTATATACATAGAAAACAGCCATGACTCAGGAACAAATATTTGTGTTCATCACACAAATAAATGTCCTTATTGGGATTCGAACCCAGGACCATCGGCTTCACAGGCAGGGTCACTACCCACTAGGCCAGTCCGGTTGTCATTTGAAACGCTAACGCTGATTTCTCTCTATCACTCTTCCATATTAGTGCGATAGAGACAGATAGCGTTTCGTTTATCTGTGAACGATTGTCATCTTGGCTAGGCACCCTGGTAGGGTTCGACTTCTTCGACTGGGCATACATTAGTAGGACTGAAAGTGAGAAACGGCAAGGCAAGTGAAAAAGGGCAAGGAGTGATTAATAGGCAGTGGCGCTTCCTTCACTAATAATCTAGTAAAGTGAAGTGTGACAGCGCATAAATGAAAATATCAGCAAAAAAATAGGAAAAAACATGAGCATGTGGTACCTACAAAATTTTGTGAATGATACCTAATTGTAAGTTCTCAGCGTTAATATAAGTACAAGTATAAAAGCGCCGGTTTTGTGGTGATGATAGTAGCGAGTCTATGGGAGATGGTCTGTCTGTAATTGAGCTTGAGCTTTTTTGAGCAGTTGGTACTATTAACTAGTAAAAGTTGAACTTGCGCAAGGCATGGCGCTAACGACACCTTATTGTTAGAAACTTTACGGAACTTTCCACGCAGACCAATTGTAATGCTATGTGGGTAAACATGAGAAGTTTCCTAAGAAATTGATACATACTTAAAGCCTACATTTTTATTATTTAATACAAAAATATTATGCCTATGCATGCCTTATTGAAATTTCATTGTGCTGTATTTTTTCTTTTTCTTTGTGTATCCTCTTTAGTTAATTTCGAATTATGAGTTTACTATAGCTTTGGCGTGTAAATGTAGGAATCGTGCAATAGTGCTAACCACCAATTGTTCTTGTTAATATGTAGCTACTGGTGAGAACCTGTAATTGGCTTTTTGTATCATATTTATAAAACCTATTGACATGTTAACAGCTGTTGGATCTCCGAATAATAATAAATAAATAAATAAATTATTATTTTTGGCAGATCTATGTGCTTGATAATATGTGATAATAACAGTCAGAGTAGGCACCTGCTGAAATCGCTGAAACGTATAAAACCGTTTTTGCGATATCGGCGTTGGTCATATTACTCCTCTCAGAGTATGGTTGAACATAACAAAATCAACCAGTTTACATAAATGGCGTACCATCAACACAGTGGACAAGCTTGTAGACGTTGTATCAAGCGTCTACTTATCTAAAGTAGGCAAACATTAGAAAACCTTATGAAGCATACAATGAATTGCCAGGAACCGCTGATCCTCTCATGTGCGAGAATATTGCACGAAGCTCCATACCACCTGGGAATCTATTCCAATCGCCTGACACACGCTGGCGAGCCGACAACATCCAAGCAAACCAATATTCAGGAAGGTCGGAACTTCGGGAGAAACCCGAACGTTTTTAAGAGTCCCGGCAAGCTTGGTTCTCCATACAAACGTAGTTACGCTCTCATTTTAAAACGACTAGCTAGATTGCTCTGAAACTTTGTACTAACAATAGGATAAGGTATATAATCAATAAATCAATAGTTAACAAAAAAATACAGCGAATTTAAGTTTTTCATACAAAACTTGTTTTTGCTCTATTTCGTTTGTTTTATATACTAGAGCTATATAAACTAAATACAGACCTAGATATACCTCATGTCATTGTATGTGCAAAGTTTCATTACAATCCAATACGTAGTTTTAAAATGAGAACCGGTTCCGTATGTACTTTTTAGTATTTGTTGTTATAGCGGCAACAGAAATACATCATCTGTGAAAATTTCAACTCTATCTCAATTTAGCTATCACGGTTCATGAGATACAGCCTGGTGACAGACAGACAGACAGACAGACGGACAGTAAAGTCTTAGTAATAGGGTCCCGTTATTACCCTTTGGATACGGAACCCTAAAAAGTACCTAAATTCTAACCGTACAACTATCGCTTAATATGAGATGGTAATTTTTTTTATTAAGATGTTTCGTCACTTTAATGTTTATTAATATTAATAGAAAATTGGTTTGCCAGATTATAGAGTTGCTACAGAGCATCCTGTAAGTGCTCTTAGAATAGGTACGCATACTTTCTACATCACGAGATCATATCACTTGTTTTGTTTTAGTCTTCGAATAACCAGCACTCGGGGAGCCATGGATATGGGGTACACACGGGCTTCAGTTAATTTACCGCGATATTGTCTCGTATGTACCGTCTAACGATATCACCGCCGCATATGGAGCTCAGACATCTTAAAACTGTTTAGTTTAGGAACATGATGTATATTAACATCCATGTTAGGCAGGGGGATCGTTGTGTAAAATGGTTTGTTATGAGGTTTTGCCAAAGACTTGGTTGAAAGATTATTATCACCAAGAATGCTACATATTAACCAAAAGTAAGAATAATATATTTTTTGCTGAAGCTATGAGCAAAGAGAATATATAGAGAGTTGCAGGCGTACATAGGCTATGGAGACTGCTTAACATCGCGGGCCGTATGCTTGTTTGCCACCGACGTAGTATAAAAAAAAAATAGGATACAGACTGTCATAGTAAATTTTGTAGTCACATTAAATATACTGCCATCTGCCCCCTATTGTACCCCCACGAAACAACACTGTGACGATACGCTGCTCAATAATTATTCAATTAAGCCGGAGAAACCTCGAAACAAGTGCGAAAACTAACCTGAAATAACAATGCCACCACTTTACTATACGGAGAAGACCCTAGAAGCACTTGGGTAAGCAGTTTTACACTAATAAACACAAAAATAGAATACCAGAATTAACTGTTAATGCACGCACACATAGATAATTTGAATTAACAACAAAATTTCGGAAATACTCGGAGATAACATCAACAAGAAAAAGCGGTAGATACATCAGCTGATGTGAATGACAGCTGTCAGAAGTGACAACGACTGACGCAAAACGTTCGTTCAGAAACCGCTACGAAAACACTGGACGCTTTTCACTGCCGCTTTGTAGTACACTGCTGCACTATTCTCTCACACACAATGAACTGCTTCGCATGCGACAGACGCATCGAAAGGGGCGATCTCCTAAATTGCACACGCTGTAATAGAATCTATCACTACAAATGCTGTAATATAACAACCGCATTCCGTAGAGAGCATATGGTCCAGCTCAAAAACCAATGGATCTGCCCCAACTGTGAAATCAACACCCCCCGGCAAAGGAATGATGATACTCCTGCATCCCCTGCAGGGTTCCAAATACAACAGACACAGGCACCCGAAGACACAAATATGTCTTTAGAATATATTGAAATAACGGAAGTATCGAAAACTGACCCATCCCACATAACGAGCATAACAGCTGGAGCCCGCATGGTGGGCGATGCCCAAATAACAACAAACAATAATATTATTACGGAATCGTGTCAAGCTAGCTCTAGCATTACCATCGATCAAATCGGGAGCATAATGGAGGCTAAATTGATGAAAAACAATAGTAACATTTTACAAGAGTTAAAAACATTAATTCAATCAGAAATTGACTTGGCCTTGGACAAGCTTAAACGAGAAGTAATTGAAAAAAATAATTCATCTCTTTCAGCCAAACAACAAACCTTTGCCCAGCAATTGCAAGTTCTTGACAAAAAAATACAGTCATTGGAAATAGAGAACTGTGAAATTAAATGCCAGCTACAAGAAGTACTAAAAAAACCCACTAAGACGGATAGCCCAATAATTGATGATAATAAAAAAAGGTTTATCCTATATGGCTTAGATGAATACCACGGAGAGGTGGAGACTGATTTGTACCGACGTATTAACAGTATGTTCATGGACATTCTAGGTATTGAAATAAACGGGTATATAGAATCAGTAAAAAGAATTGGAAAAAAGGGAAATCGCCGTCCACTAATTATTGAGGTCATCAGTTCCAGGATGAAGAGGTACGTACTGGAAAACGCGCGTTTTTTCGGGTCCACTGGTTACGCTGTGTCTGAGGTTCTCAACAAGGAAGCCTTAGAAAATAGAAAATCGCTAAGAGAAACGATGATCGATGCACGTAGGAACGGGAAGTTCGCAATCATCAGAAACAATAAGTTGTTCATAAATGGAGTAGAACACAGAACAAAGGGTGAAGCAAAAACTACCTTGACAACTAGTGAGCACAGTGTCAACCGCAGCTCTACTCGCACCGGCACCGCATATCAAGACAACTCTCCTACGCAGGACAACACGTCGGCCACGAACTACACGGAAATAGCCACCCAAACGGACGGATCATTAGATGATTTTAGTTATATAATAGATACCCAGTGCCTTCCTACACCATGTTCAAGCAGAGAGGGCCTACCAAAAACTCCCACGTCCAACAAAGATTGTTTTCGTACCTAATAAGGACAAAGATTATACATTCCAAATTTTTCATCAAAATGTTCAAGGCCTCAAATCAAAAATCGATCAACTTGAATTAATAACGCAAAAAAATTGTTACAATGTGTTGTGCTTTTCAGAAACTTTTATGAAAGGCAATGAACCGAACGTGCTGCAATTGGACGGTTATAAATTAGCTTCACATTTTTGTCGGAAGCGTAAATCTAGGGGTGGAGTATGCATATATGTCGAAAATTCATTGTCATATAAAGTAGTTCACTGGATTTCTGATATGTCACTTGAAACACACTTCGAAGTCTGTGGTGTCTTAATTTCCGAATTACAATTAACTATAATTAGTATGTATAGAACCCCTGATAGTGATTTAGATGTATTTATACAAAATTTAGAATTGCTCTTATACAAATTAACATTACGTTCAAGGAATGCGGCTAAAAAAATAGTGATTGCAGGTGATTTTAATATTGATGTATTAAAAAATGACAGAGCTTCTAAATTGTTTAAAACAACATTAAAAAAATATAACTTAAAGCTGACTATTGAAACCCCTACCAGAATATACAAACAATCTCGTACTTGTATCGACAACATCGTAACGAATTTTAATACCTACGTTTCGGAAGTTTTAAACTTAGGCATAGCGGACCATACAGGTCAGCTAATAAAATTAAAAACTAATATAAGTTTTTCCGAAAAATACTGGTTTATTTGGAGAAGAAACACATATTCAAACTTAATCATTTTCTTAAAATACATGCAACAGATTAGTTTCTCGAACGTTTTAGAGTGTACTGATGCAAATTTGGCGTACAATATATTTCTAGAGAAGTTTTCGCTACTTTTCAACCTCTGTATTCCGTTGGAGCGAAAAAAAGTTACCTTTAAACGAAAACAGAATTGGATAACAAAAGGTATAAAAAAATCGTGCCGAAAAAAACGGTACATGCATATTAAATATCTTCAAAGAAAAAATATAAACATATCATGTCGAATCCAGTACCAAAACTATGCAAAAATATTAAAAAAAGTCATTCGTAATTCAAAAATTTTGGCTAGCAATAGGTTTATGAATAACAGCTCAAATAAAACGAAGGCCACTTGGGCGTTAATTAAACAGCACACATCCAATACAAACACCATTAAACCTATGATTGATAGCATTGATCTGAACGGGCAAGCTACTCAAGATCCATTGGAAATAGTGAGAGCATTTAATACATTTTTAATAGACCAAAATATCAGCGACACAACAGCATTAAATTGGAAACCAATAAGCTCATCGCTTTGCCACAGCATATTTCTTTCCCCAGTTAGCAAACCTGAGCTAAAAAAGATAGTAAATTCATTAAAAAACAAAACAAGCTCAGGCCACGACAACATACCGTTACCAGTCATAAAAGCTTGTTTTGAATATATCGCGGAACCTCTTGTTCATATAATAAACTTAATTCTAGAATCGGGAATCTTCCCGGATGATTTGAAAAAATCTTTGATATTACCATTGCACAAAAAAGGAAATAAAAATATAATCAGTAATTACAGACCCATTGCGTTATTGCCTTCTTTTTCCAAAATTGTTGAGAAAGTTATTTACAGCCGAGTTGTACACTTTGTCACTGCGAACAACCTTATAAACAGCAACCAATTTGGATTTCAGCAAGGTAAATCCACTTCATTGGCAATATTTAAAACATTTGAGTATATTTGGGATGCAGTTAATAACAAAAAACCCTGCGTTAGCCTCTTCCTCGATATGAGCAAGGCGTTTGACTGCGTGGTGCCATCCATCTTACTATCACAGCTAGAACACTTAGGTATCCGCGGAATTGCCTTAAAATTATTTGAAAGCTACTTTACCAACAGGAAACGAGCGACGGTTATCAATAGTTATAATGAAGATACAAAAACTGTTGAAAAAGTCCAATCAGAATATAAAGCTGTAAATCTGGGCGTTCCTCAAGGCAGTATTTTAGGGCCTCTTTTATTCCTTATCTATGTCAATGAATTACCAAATATTATCGAGGAATTATGTGTAATGTTTGCCGACGATGCAACAATTTTATTTTCTGGTGAAACAATAGACGATACTTTTTGCACAAATATTAGTAACACTGTAAAGAAAGTCGTCAGTTGGTTAAAATCAATAAACTTAAAAGTAAATTTAACAAAAACTAAACTTATGCAATTCAGGAATTATAAACAAATCCCGACAAATTTGAATGTGATGGAGTCAGGCACTTTGCTGGAGGAAGTAGACAATATAAGTTTTTTAGGTTTATCAATAGATCCTCAATTAACCTGGAAACATCATATAGAGAAGATCAATAGCAAAATTTCCAGTCAATGTTACGCATTATCTATATTATCCGAAACGTGTTCTGAAGATGTTGTTATTAGTGCGTACTACGCAAACATATATTCTCTATTGACGTACGGTGTCATATACTGGGGTAATTCCGTAGACGTGCAGTCCACATTCATTTTGCAAAAGAGGTGCTTAAGAACTATCTATCGTATGAACTACAGACAATCATTGAGAAATATTTTCAAGGACAAAGGTTTTCTAACTTTAACTGGCATATATATATACGAACTCTGTAAATTTATTAAGAGCAACAAGAATTATTTCACAACATTAACTTCCCTCCGCGACAACCTTCGCTCTCAATATAAGTATAATTTAAAACTACCTCTAGTCAATAATAAAACTTACGATAAAAGCACATATATTACTGCCATTCGCGTCTTTAATCAGCTTCCAGATGAATTGAAAATGTTAGATGGCATAGAATTTATGCGTAGTTTAAAAAAATGGCTTATTAAGAATGAATTCTATTCACTAAAGGATTTCTTTGAATTATATTCTTTATGATACTGTGTCCCCTGTACAGATAGCTATGCTATGTACGTGTATAATAGTTAAGTGTTTCTTAGTTTTAATTTAGTTTTAAGTGTCCATTGTATACCCGAATTGGGTTACCGTTGAAACTCACATGTATCACACCACATAACACCTCTGTAACACGGTTGTACAATAAAGAAATATCTTATCTTATCTTATCTTATCTTATCTTATCTTATCTATCGACACACGATTCAAACTAAAAATATAAAAAAATGTATATATGTATATATATGGATAAATGATTCTTTTATTTGTATTTATTATTTTTAAATAATTTTTACCCATGATCTTTCACTGATATGTGTTGAAATTGTTAAATAACAAACGAAACCGTCAGCGCCATCTAGCCGAAAATAGGTCAAAGGTGCGAGAATCAAATTCTCTTGATTTCCGAGGCACGTTTTTTCCTTAGACTGTATACATCTTATACGGAGTTACATAGGTCTTTGCTATGAGTAACTACATCAGAGCCTTGGCCATATTAAAGTATTGGTGGAACCTAAATAACCGAAAACATAGGTACTGTTATTTTTCTCTGTAGCTTAGTCTGTATAGTTCGTTTTTATTCAATGTAAACCGTTTAAAGAACACAGCGGCCGCTCTCGGCAAGCGTGATCAGACTCGTTGAGCCCTATCCCCCTATCTATTATCTTCAGACTTGATGGCTGTTGATGTTTATCCGTAAACAATGTAGTAATTAATGTGTACTTTTAATTTTGTTAAGGTTTTAGGAATAGCGAGTGACACTAAATGAAAAGTAGAACTCTAAGAACAAATTAAATTACTATCTATCGTGAATTTATTTACAGAAATACACTTTTCGTCGGGTAGTCACACAAATCTCTGTGACCGCGACCAGTGAAACCTGTGTCGAAACATCGGTAAATAAAGGTAACAAAATAAATTCGCTATAGACCCGATTGTAAATGTGATTTTATATGTATTCAAAATGCGAAAGTTTGAAATGTTAAATTAAATTACTTTCTGTGATTTTTTTATTTCGTTGAATGTAGAATTTGGATTTATTGCTTGAGCTAAACTTGCAGACCTACTTAAACTTATACATAAAATTTACCAAATGCAATGTATAATGCCGTCAAGTATAAGTATTTGTCAAGCGGACCCCATCAGGCTCCCATGAGCCGTGGCAAAATGCCGGGATAACGCGAGGAAGAAGAATGTACAAGAAATGCAGTTTGCATTTTTGAATTTATACCGACCTAAATTTAGTTCAATAAGTACCTATATGTAGCTCTCATTGTGACCATCGATTTTCTCTTGAAACGATTTCCTTCTTAACGTAACTAAAGTAACTACAGTATTTCGTGTTTTCATGAAGCTCGTTTGAAGCCATTTTTTTATGATATAGGAAGCAAACGAGGAGACGAATCGAAATTTACCGCGGAACACGATTAGCAAGCGTGATAGAGAAGGCAGATAACAACAAAATTATCAACAAAACTTGGCACTATTGTACTACTAAATATAGAAACTATAGAAAAAAAACCCAGCTCTTAATCATAAAGGGCACTTTTTCTTCTCTTATCCTGCTACGGCCTTTAGATTTTCGTGTTTCGCGGTAGGTCTCAAGTTTATTTCACAGTTTAGCAGTGTGTGTGGGGTTTAGATAAAACACACACTAAATGAACATAAACGAAGGCTCATAAAATTACCTAAAATAGTCTTGATTTTATATGTTAACTGTGAAAACCATAAAACGTGATAGTACCTACTTATACATATCTGTAAATGAAGTTCGACTACTGCTTTAGATAGTTTAATTGTGACATTCAAGTAAGTGGACAAGTTGACTGATTAACACGATTTCGTAGTAGTACTTACTTTTCCGTAACTTATTTATTAAGAGGTATTTTGAAAGTATACATAGGTATGAATTATTCTGATGGACTTTATAGAGATAGGTACTACCCTAGTTTTAATTTGCTGATACAATTTGAAAGTTTTTCTGAGTAGATACAAATTTTATTTGCACTGGATTAAGTCCTTTTGATTGCTCAGTCGGCATGATAGGAATAGAAGCAGAGATGCCCCCCGGCAAAGCTATTCTATATCTCAAACTTGTGAAAAACTATCTCCGTCCTTTTCAAAATCATGAAGTTAATAGGTGGGAGTGAGATAGTAGGCCTAATCGTGGTCGAGGCAGGGCTGTTGACCACGCGCATCGGCA
Organism: Cydia strobilella; assembly: GCF_947568885.1. NCBI lineage: Eukaryota > Metazoa > Arthropoda > Insecta > Lepidoptera > Tortricidae > Cydia > Cydia strobilella. Next base: position 11,157,746 of record NC_086052.1, read on the forward strand.
TATGGAAACCAGTATAAACCTTGTATTGTTTATACGTACATTGTAAGGACCTGGAGATCAAGTAATACTAGTGATTAGCTAAGAGTTGTGGTAAAATATTTTGTGATTGAGGTTGCAGTGGCCTCGGGCTATCGTTAATGAGTCCCACACAGGGCAGATTCCAATTGTTTACCGAACGCAGGAGAGTTCAACACTTCGATGAACCATTATAATACGATACGAAGCGTAGGAGACGGGGATCTATATTCAAATATACATAAATAGATATACTCGGGTACTTAGGTATCTCTAAGCATACTTGTAGATACACTGGTTCTTCTGAAGGTTTGACTCACCTGTAATGCAAAAGGAATTTAGAGTCAGCTAATCTCTTACTGCGCACTTGCTTGCAAATTGGCTAGTAAATAGCTTTTTATACTCTTTGCAAGGAACTGCTGGTCTGGAAATAATAATATAGTATTTGGGGCCCATTTCTCGAACGATATTAGTCTAATATTATTGGTGTGTTGTCATGGCAACCCATACGATTGGACAGTTTGTGGACTAATAATATTAGTGTTATATATCGTTCGAGAAATGACTGATCCACTTAAAATTAAGTAGTAAACGTTAGGTAGATAATGCTTCTTGTACTATGTGTAGATTGTGTATTTTTTGTGATATTTATGATATTTTAGCATTAAAGTACCTATCTTTCCCTTGCTGAATTGGGTTGTGATTAGATGTTCACAAGATGGGTATAAAATAGTTTTGTTTTACAAGGTTGTTGTTTAACCGCTAATATTGATACCCGAGCAAGCGAAAGATTCCAAAACTGGTGGGAAAAATGCAATTCTACTAGCTAACATAATAAACAACTAAAAATTTGCATGTGATTACTTTGCCCCACGTGTGGATAAAATGCAACTTTCTCATGACTTTCTCATCAGTTTTTGAACAATCAAGAGCATTTACCAGCTTGTGTGGTGATAATTATTGTTATTTACTTATTTAGTTTATTCGATTAACTTTTCTTTCACCGTACCTGCTGCGCTGCTGCTTGTGGGTCTTGAAGGTCCCCAGTCCTGGGTGCGGGTTGCCTCGTGGTATCTGCGACTGTCACAACACAATCTGACTTCCACAAACATTTTGTTGTCTACTCCGTAGAGAAAATCCATAATGAATTTTATGACACATTTCATAGGCATTGGTATCAACAAAATTGCCGAATGTCAATATTTTACATCATTTACGAGTTATCATCACTGCATCTCATAGAGGTACAAACATATAGAGATGAAATGGGGGAGGGGGAGATGACCGAACGAGATGCTCTTATGGAACTCTCATTAGGAGTAGCAGAGAAAGCGCTATTATTGTTTGTCCTTGTCAGTCTCACTTTTCCTTTCTGCCTAGGTACTTCTAAAAAGTCCTAAGTGACGTAGACGTTTTTTTGTTGCCCACCGTTTTTATGGTGGTAACAAGGGCCTGACACTCCCTGATAGAGAAAGATAGTCTTATTACGATTCCTATAAGAGGAAAGAGAAAATAGTGCCATGCTTTATCCTTACCACCGACCGGGTTTTTTTTCTCATGGTCGGGTTATGGCAGCATAGGTAGGAGGCGATGGCGAAATACCGAAATTTATAAGAGTGAAAGAGAAAAAGGATTATGCTGCTATACATTAACCTGTCAATACATGAATATGTCTTTCTCTTACCCCTGGTCGCTCGGTTTCATGTCTATAACTACTATACTATGTCTATGGGTGGTAATAATGAACCCGGCCAAATTACGTAGGTTGTTTTTGATATGTTGTCAAGAATGTTAAAACATGTTTTTGTCGCATTGCGTATGTTCTGTCCCTCACAGGCGCACGCGTATTATGGCACATCTAATGTTGCATCTTGAAATAATCTTTAACAAACAGCAAACAGGTATGATTTTATCAAGGGCCTGACACTCTTTGATAGAGAAAGAGTCTTATTGCGATTCCTATAAGAGGAAAGAGAAAATAGTGTCATGCTTTGTCCTTATCACCAACCGGGTGGCATCATAGGTAGGAGGCGATGGCGAAATACCGAAATTTATAACAGTTAAAGAGAAATAATCCTATGCTGCCCAAATTTTATATGAATATTCTTTCTCTTACCCTCGGTCGCTCGGTGGCGAGTCTATAACTCCTACTGCTCCGTCTACTTGTATATACTATGTCTATGGGGTTTATATATTATTCCTCTTTCTATCTATTATGCCAGTGACGGAACATACATTTAATATTCATGTAACATTAGATACTTATAAGGCCAAGCATGCACTACGATTTTTTGTCATGCGATAATTTTGTCGCAGAAATGCAAATATGTGTTTATATGTCAGTGCGCGCACATACGACAAAAATAAAAAAATAGATAGAAGCTTCTAGGTACAATGCAATGTCATGCGCGAAATCATCTTATCAACGTAGTGTTAGGCCGGCCGCACACGACCGGAATGTCGAAATTCATAATTCTGGATTCAGGTTTTAAAATCAGAAGGCTTTGCCTCACTCATGTCTTAAACATTCCGATTGATGACAGTTGTCTCACTCTCAGACGAATCTCAATGGCAAATTCATAATTTGATTCCGGTGTGCGTGTGTGTCTGTGTGCTCATCCACACATAAAGTATGGAAAGAGGTACACTAGGAATTCGTAATCTTAATTTTTATATTCTAAATTCAGAACGTTATTAATCGGTATCATTCTTACATACTGATCTGAGAAATTCATAATCTGAATTTTTGGCCATCTTTCTTTTCCAACAAATTTTGTACCTATTTTATTTTTCCTTTTTTAATCTTTAATTTCTATTCTAATCTTTACCTGGTTTGTATACAATAATAAAACATGACACTGGCTATTATAATAAAAGCCATTAAAATAAAATAAAATAAATAATCTGAAAAAGTAAGTGTGTGCGGAAATTGTACCTATGGGATTCCAGGCCATTCCAGGCTTTCTCGATTAAGAATTTGAATTCAGATTATGAATTCAGAGAGATATTCTGGACTTGTGTGGCCGGCCTTATAAGCGCAAAATGAGTGACATATTTCATATTTAATGTTGATTTTTCGATGATTTTAAGTTTCGCTTTTATTGTAAAATTTATTTTAAAACGAGCTTAAACGGTGTGTCTTTTTTTACAATTGTTGCTACAAAATGAAATGAAACTTGATATTTCTACGTTACCTGTGCAATGTGTGTTATCTTAGTTTAGTGTAAACAACATAGGATTTGTGGTTGAACTTCAAAATGGAGAAGTCTTGAGAATATTTTTTTTAGTTTTTTGCTCATTTATGATGTAAGTGTAATATTGATGGCTTATTATGCAGTGAACTAACGTAGAAGTGTGCAGCTAATGAAAAATTAGTCTTGTTGAATTCTTTAATCAACACCCGGCAATCCATCGCGGCTATTTATTTGTAAGTGCAGCTATCTTTTCACTATATACATATAAGCACCTACCGAACACCGTCATGCTCGACGGGCACACTGCATGCCGAGTCCACATATTGGGCAAACGTAGGCCAATCTAAGGGACGCATTTATGCGTTAGAGGGAGCAAGTGACATTGCTATCTCATTCCATCGCATAGCTGCGTTCCTTAGATTGGCCTACAGTGGTCCAATATGTGGACTCGGCATTAGACATTGGCGAAATCATCATAATCATAAAGTTGGTGGAAGCCAACTTTTAAAAGATGAATAATTAAACAACATCAAAGAGGATATAATAATATAGAGCGGTACTGTCATAGTAAATTTTGTAACCACTGTAAATTTACTGCCATCTATCGACATACTTTAAAACTAAAAATGAAAATTTATAAAATTACGTTACAATGTATTTAAATATGGATGAATGATTTTTTTATTTGCATTAATTATTTTTATATGATTTTGACCCATGTTCTTTCACTGATATGCGTTAAAATTATAAATAACAAACGAAACCGTCAACGCCCTCTATACGAGAGTAGGCCAAAACTAGTGGCGCCATCTGATCGAGAATCAAATTTTCGTGATTTTCGAGGCACATTTTTTCCTTAGACTGTATCCATCTATTACGGAGTTATATCTATCTTTGACAACATCGAAGATGGAATTGACATGCAATGTTTAATACAGGTAAGTTTAGACGGTACAGGGAACGTGCATTGTGCACAGGAGCCCTCAGTTTATTGACGCGAAGTGAAATGTGTTCTAATGTAGCCCACAAGATGGCAGAACATACAATACACAATAAAACGTACGTGAACTGTAGGGGGCAGCACTTGCTTTGGCGTGAAGTGTCCATTTACAGTTTATATTTCCGATTCAGGCCGCAACATGCCACTTAAAGTTGACTGCTTATCATAAGGCGGGCCGTATGCTTGTTTGCCACCGACGTGGTAATAAAAAAAAGTGCACCGATTTACTTGTACATTGCAGCTCATAGCTACTTAGTTCGTCGCTTTGTCTTATACTTGTATTCTCCAAGCTATTTTATTTAACAATTTAGTACAGTCAAGGGCATAAATATATATTTATTCCCAAAGTTTCAAAAATATGTGTACGCCCTTACACCTTAGACAATAAAGTCGTGTTCACATATTTTTGAGCCATTTTTCTGGATCGATATTTTTCATGTGTGTGTGTAGTGTATTCGTGTATCGGAAGCTTATAAATTAAAGATAATAGAATCAAGAACTACATATATTTTAAAATATGATCACATAAGGACATTTTTCGCCTTCTGGCTCAGGAACCGCCTTAAATTACCGCCTTAATTTAATTATTAATTATTACTATTCATGATAGAGACTGAATGTTCCATGTCCTTAACGTTCGCTTGTGTGTTTTCTTATCATAACCTTCAAAAATAAGTAGGTACCTAGCAATTTTCAGAGCGCGTTTTCTTCAGTTAGCCCGAATGTAACGCAAGCGTACTCAGTAACCGCCCGTCGACTAGTCCGATAAATAATTTAACAGAATAACTTTCCTACACTCGTGTCTCATATTTCCGAGATGAAAACTAAATCGTGTTCACAGCATTTTCACTCCTATGTAGACAGCAAACAGGATAGTTTTGCTTGCCGTCTGCAATGTATGTGTTTGAAATGCTAACCGATAAGTAATTGGATATAAATATTTCAGTTTGTGTCAGTTTAAAGGACGGAAGAAGGATGACTCGTTTGGGAACGCTCTGAATACAAAAGTACATATTTATACGGATTTTGTTCAATTTATCATACACTTTAAAACTTGTCTGATGCAAAAAGTCTCGTTGCAATGCATAATAGAATGCATTTAATGTGCATCCTCTAAAAAGGTTTCGTAATAAGTTTCTTCTCCTTTCATCTCCCTCCTCCTTCTCCTGAAAACCATTTCTAACAGTTTAGTAAGTAGTTTGTGCCATTGTAACAAAGTATTCACATGATTTTTAGTGCTCCGTACGAAACCTTCTTCACGGAGCACTTGTGGGATCACTTCAGTCTTGGAAATCGGTTTGACGTAGATGGATAAAGTTTGGAACAGTTGTAGCATTTCTAGCAACCTGTAAAAGTTTTTTTTTTCTGGACCGTCAAAATATCTTTTACCACACCGCCAACTCTTAAACGCTTTCTTGATTGTTCAAAAACTGACGACAAAGTTGCATTTTGTCCACAAGAGTGGCAAAGTAAGATTGATGCAAATTTTGAGTTGTTTTCTTATACGCTGGCTGGTAAAATTGACGTTTGAATGATAAATATTGAATTACGTTTTCATTTGGATTTGATTTGATTTGATTTTGTTTCATGTTTTACAGTTAGTATTTTCCTCGCGTTGGTGTGGTGAAGATTTTTGTTTCATTCGGTGGCAAAATTTGTTTACCCCCGTCTTCAAATCCTCACAACCACGCTCAAGCTTCCACTTTTCGTACCACTCGCTACGCTCGTGGTTCAATTTTGGAACCTTTCGCTTCCTCGGGTATCAATATTAACACGAGCGATTAAAAAACATCTTTGCCCCCTTGTAAAACAAATAACTAATTTCATAGGTATTCTTAGTAGGTATACCTAACAAAGGTGTGTTACAAAATATCGACTTCCTTGGCTGCCACTATCTCTGATGCTGACGCTATGCAGATTACTAACTTGCATAGGATTACTGGTGTGAGAGTTCAGTCGGACTTGTACTGGTTCTCGTCAATTCAGAGCACAGCTATCGTTGAGTTGCAGGCTCAATGTTCGATAATTTCCATTGTGTTGCGAGTTGCGAGAGTTCTCGAAATAGGTCAGATGGGTTACTGAGGTATAAGTTTCTAAGTTGAAATTTTCATGCTTTGTTTTCTGAGCAAAATCATTGAGATCGGAAATATATTTATAAGCACGAAAAAAAAACTTTCTATAGGTAATTGTTTAGTCTAGCCTCAAGTTTGAATTTCATAACATCCTTGAAATATTCCAGTAACATCAGGGGCCCGTTTCTCAAAAGCTTGTAACTTGTAATACAAGTGGAAGTCCCTTTCTAACAAAAGCTGTCAAAAAGTGTCATCCGCTTGTATTACAAGTTACAAGCTTTTGAGAAACGGGCCCCAGATCATTACTAACAGAAAAATTCATTCAATCAACATTATTTTCATCCATAATTTTAAAACTAACACGGGACTTAATCGCGTACAAACTTACGAATCGAAATTATGAGTGAAAATCGTGTTAGTTTAAATCAGTATATTATTTTCATCGTGATCAATTGATCATAACATCCGTCTTCAATATTACCATCATCCAATTAAGCTACCTACTATAATATCAGCTACGAGCTCGTAAGAAAGCGTATCCAATACGTCTTCAATCCAATTCTAATACACCCACACAGCTAATTTAATAATATAACCGCTATTCGTTTTATTTACTGTATGATTTAACGGTTAATTTTTCATTCTGGTGGCTACTCCAGCCGAATCTTGAAAAATCCATCCATTGTAATGCCTATTCTCTCTTATCCCTTTATACACAATTTCAATAAGCCGCTTACTTTATTTGTAAAGCATGATTTTAGATTTAAATTTTAGATTTATTTATTTCATAATACAGATTACATTATAAATTGCAGGCATGTCAATCTACAAGAATTCATATTATGATCGTCAAAACAAATATACAACCCTCCCCCCCCCCGCCCCCCCAAATCAATATAATATCAATTCAAAAATTAAATAATTACTGGACACTAGTAGGTATTTCAAAATAATGTCAAGATAGTATCTCCTGTATAGGATCGTCAAAATCTATACATCGTAATATAAATTCACTAACAGAAGGCAAGTTTTTTTAACTAGGTATAAAGTGGCAATAATAAGGCTTGAATTGAAGATTTCATATAATCTGGTCCGTGTCTGGGTACAGTCAGCCGCAGAGAATTATGAGTATTATGACTGTTTGCTAGACTATTAGAGAAATAGGACATACGAGTATGTTTCTGTAGCTGATTGTGCTTTAGCAAATTGACTTCGGTGTTTGGCTGTTTTGCATAATGTAGTTCAGGCTTGGGGTACAACAATAAAACTCGGAAGTTTGTTGCAAGTTTTAAATTTTTATTTGGGAAAATATCACAAAAATATTGCTAAAACCAAACAGAAATGACACAAAATTGTGTAACATAAATTAATAACGACGAATAGAAGTAAAACATCATAAAAATGATTTTAACATAACAAATAATTTAAATTAAATCACTCATTATTAGGTTACATACATCTAATTAGGTAAAACGATAATCTCGCTTGACTGGAATGAATACGTAGGTATAATAGATAGTTATCATAATTATCTTAATGTAATTTGACTAATATTTGGTTTATCAAAATCAGAAGCTCATTAGTGCGTGAAAATACATTATTATCACAGTGTTCAGCAGTTATTTTCATGTATATGGCGTGACTGGTAAAACCTGTATGTGACATAATAAATTACACAAAACCCTTATAAAGTACGTAAACAACCATAGTAAAATGGAATACTGATATCATAAGACCGTTAATAAAATGTTGAGACTTGCCCATTCAGTCTATTTTTTGCTATTTTTATTTGGATATTTTTGATATGCAACTTTGTACATCGCAGACTAGAAAATATTGAGCATTCGTGCTTTTTTTTTTTTTTTTTTTTCACCATTCGGCCTCAGCCCAACAGCTATTTTTAAAGGACAAATTAATAGTTATAAGGGCCCTTTTATAAATACATTTAGATCTTAAACAGGGTCCCTAAATAGAATTGTTCATTGTATCCTTTAATAGAGGTTTATTAATTTTCTAATTGTCGGTATTGCACTGGTCATGTTGCAAGTCGCTGATGAGGCGACGCCGCATTATCCTTATTGTAGGATACTGTAGATTGATTATTAGACTAGGAGGGTTGCCGGTATTGTCCTACACGGATGTCTTGCTGCAGGCGTTGATGTCGCCGATGCTTTTCACACGGCGATGTCGTTTCTGCTTCACAACGGAGTCGTCCGCAGACTTGGCCGGCAGTGGAGAGCTGACTCGGTGCGCGTGGTCTGCCTTTTGTCCGTATCTGTACGACAACATTTTTTACAGTGGGTTGTTATTAATTCTTTTTAAATGTATCCGTGAATTATTAAAATTCTGAACCTTAAACTTTTTTAATCGAACTTTTAGAGTTTTGAGAATTTGAACTAATGTCCAAATGATTATACGAAATAACTTTTTTCAACTGGTACACTAGAAGGCCTAATATATACGTCAGTACCAACCTATGAGTAATTCCCGGATTCTCCTTCACATCATTCAGTCTAGTCCGACTGTCCCTCGTGGAGACGCTGGACTGCGAGTAGAGGCTCAGCGGCGTGTAGATCGGCTCGTACTCCTGCAGCGTCGGTGGCGGCGCGTACGCCATACTCAACTGCGACAGCGTCCGCACGGCTATGGGCGGCGAATATGACAGCTGGTAGGGCTGAGTAGTCAGGCTTAGCACGCTTGAGCTCTCGCTAGAACTTGAAGGTGAAGTACGGTCGTGCTTTGGTTTCAGGACGCCTAGTGCTCGGGTTATCGAGCCCTGTTAAACAACAAATCGTAAATTAAATTAAATTATTGTAAGTAGTAACAAGAAAAAACATTGACAAAACAACTGAGAGGCAAATACAGAGAGTGAAATCGGTTGGGAAGTGACTATATGACGGAGGAGAGAGAGAGAGAGAAAAACAAAGTCACAGTCTTATAGCGTACAGCTAATAACAAATACAAAGGTGGATTGCTTGGAAAATTGACTCATGGAGTAGATTCACAGGGACACTGCCCGCCGTTTATTTTAAGAAGTACCGTATCGTATCGTATCGTATCGTATGGTGAAGTACGTCAGAGCAAACCTTGAAACATACATAAAAACCTGTACCCGCGAAGCAAACAGCCGCAGATTGCCCATGCTAGTCGAAGGTCCGAAAGTCTCAGTGTTATCGGGCCCAAAATTTATAACAAAATTCCTAATGACATTAAATTTTCAGAAAGCGATTCAATATTCGCTAAAAAACTTTAATGTATACTTCTAGACCAAGCATGTTAAAAAATTAAAATCTTATTGTAATAACAGTTATTGCACGATTATTATTTAAGGAATTGTAAACTTTGACCTATGCATTTTTATCTACAATTGTATATAGCTATCATATTTCAAATGTATAGGTACCTGTGTGTGACATGTGAAATATTTTATACCAATAAAGAAACTGTACTAAACCGAAGATCAATTGAGATCAATAGTACCTTGTAGTGCAGATCTTGGGTATCACTATACCATAGAAATGGCTCAATAAAGAAAAGAGAACAAAATTATGAGGGCACCCTATATCAAACGAGCATTTCGTTGAAGCCAATCAAAAAAGTCCAACATAATTGATTTATTCACAGTTTTAATTCCACCGATTAATAATACTTATGCCACCTGCATGAGGGGATAATATGGCTTAAAAGAATTAGCACTACGATGTTCGAATATGGATTTGCATAAAAGCCAATTCAGTACAAATACATACCCTGAGACTATGTCTTCGGGAGTCACCGCTTAAATCAATTCCCGGCAATCCCGTTGCCACCGACCTCGAGAATGGTCGTCCTAACATCCTTATCTGATGCCCGAACATATTCCTGCAAATGTAATGAATCGATTTCATCTCTGCAAGTCCAAGCAGGCAACAGTATCAAAGCCAGGCAGAGCGTTTACGGCTAATCATTTAACACGTATTTATTTAGTTTCATTTACAATATCAGGAAGTTAAAGGGTTCATTAAATTGATGGCTAAGACACAAAAAGCTAACATGCAACTTTTTGGAATTTTATACAATTATTTCTCCTACGTAACCTAGCACGTACATAAATTTAAACGTGTTTAGATAAGATTCTTCTATTTAAAATCGTCAAAGATAACAGCTAAAACACATAGTTGCTGTAAAAGTGAATCAACAATATTAAGTTAATGCATAGACACCAAAAGCATGATGCTCTTTGCTGAAATAACAAATCATGCTTTTTTTATTGTGATAAACAAAAATCAATTATTTGAAGTAAATAGTCCTGAAGGCCTGATTTTTTAATCGTTTCATTAATAAATCGTATAGATAAACTATAAGTTTCATTGCGCAAATATATTATATGGTAGTAAAGGCTTGTGTTAAAATTAATCATTGATTTTTATTTGGGGATTAGAAAACCAGTCCGAAAATTTGAAAATATTTACCATTAGGTATATATATACGAGTTTACAAAGAATAGTACTGCGTCACACCTGCTCCTTTTTCCGACTTGGCTAAAGTACAGTTCATAAGTCACGCAGCACTTTTCTTTGCGAGCCTCATCGGAATATTAAAATTTAAAACAACAATGAAGACGACAAAAGTAAAACAAGCACAAAATATCGATGTGGTCGAAAGTGATTTTTGGCATAAAACCATAAAATGTTGAATGAAAGGAGAAAGAGTGGATAGAGCCCGGTTACAGTGCGGTCTACATGATGATGACAGAGGCATTCATGATGTAACGATAAAATGGTCTTTACCGTTCTGTCCCGACGCAAGGGTCGCCGAAATAGGGGTGTAGAGGTAAAGAAAGGTGGCCAAGTCCTTTATATTTCATCTCGTTAATCAGGATTTATTCACATTTATATGTCAATTGATATTGTTACAGCTGAACCTAATAATTATACACTGTCGTTTTAATTTACAATTATGAATGTATACAAGTCAAAAACATAGTTACCTATTTTACAGTTATAAATGCTATTATTGTTATAACCCTAAAACTATTGCAACTGGTTCTGTTTTTAATTAAATACTAGAAAATGTCCAATTTTATTAACTGGTTCAAAATCTCATTATTCAATTAAAATTTTTGACTATACTAAAAACAAATCCTTTATAATGTTTATTGTTAATGGGATCTGATTCACCCCCTATATAATACGAAGCATTTAATGCTTTTAAGTCAATATCAATTAAATTGTATACATTTACTAATTAATAAAAGATCGATCGATCTCGAGTAAACATTGATGTGACAAATCTAATCTACGGCAAGATCGGGTCTCTAGGGGGCTACGTGTGAACATTGACTCTAACATTGACGAAGGCAAGGGGTACAAAATAATAGTTTCCGATCGCTTGATTTTTGTGATAATCATTTACATACAAACCACGTCTCCTACAATAGATACCTTATCAGTCTTCACTGCTCGTAAAGTTTACATTCGCTTAATAACGTTTCACAAACGAGCGGCTTTGACGGAAGAATCATAAAAAAACTTAGCAAAAAATGCTTTGTGTAAAAATAGCAACTTTACAAACATCTTGATACAAGGAATTTTACATAGATACAGTTTCGAAGTTTGGCGTTAAAGCGGGATTTATTTTTTGAAGGATAACTTTTTTGTCTTTGTGGGTTTATCTTTGTTTTGTGGACAACATGGATGCTCGGGCAGCCTCCACTTGCAGTTCTTCCACCTGGCAAAATATCGTATACCTGCAGGATTGCACCTTACATTATAATCAACTACAGCGGCTCACCTACGAGCGTGGCGCGGGTGGACGGTAGATACTACATGCAGTGTGTCCTGAGGGGTGAGCTGCTACAGATAGTCCGGGACACAGCACTACTCCGACATCGCTCGGTTCCAATTACAACAACAATCAAATACGGCGGTGACCAAGGGGTAATACAATTTTATTCTAATACATTTTGGATGTCTATGCAGCCAATGTGCGAGGTATTATTCATATGTGACATTCCACGGAAAAAGGTACCGTATGGCGGTCGGCGCTTACGTCACATAGCACCGCATTAGTATTGGAGCGTTGTCAATAATAGCGTAAGTGCCAACCGCCATAAGGTACCTTTACTCGTGGAACGTCACATATTTTAACATAAGTTTCATATTGATATTACCTATTTATTGCTAATCTCGGACTATGCAGAAAATTAGTAATGTTCAAGAAAATGGGCTAAATATTATTACATGAACACGAACAGTTTACGAGTATTGTAGTAATTTATAGGACGTATAATTAAATAAGTATGTTAACAGAACAATACAATATTTGCAATACATAGTACAACGTAGTAGTAGTATAGTAGGTAGTAGTAGTAGTATATACGTTTAACATTATTTTCAATTCGTTACATTTTCTAGCTTAAGCAAATATTATATTTTCTTATTGTCATGATTTTAATTTATTGATAAATTAAATACTCACCTCGCTGGAATGATAAGAGCGTCAAATTCGGTGACGAGATGTCTTCTAATAATGCTCTTGGAGGGCGGAATGCCGAGCGCTGTGGCCATAGTCTCGCCCGTGAACGATGGTTCTAGCACTACTAATCCTCCATGGACTCCGCTGTCTAAAACATATCCAAACCAAACACAAACTCGACTCTTTTTAAACTACTTTCTTATCAAGGAAGTATATTTGACAAAAGTAGCACGCAGTTTACCTTTCAGATTTTCAGCAAATTCACCTAAGTCGATATTATGAGCCCACCGCATAAATCTCTGATTGGTCCAAACTAAAGGATCTGCATCTACATTTTCACATTGATGCCGCCTCACAGCCAGCGCCTAAAAAATCATTTTTACTCAGTTAGTTATAAATTTAAATCGAAGAAGTAAACCCGCCGAATTATTGTTTCCCACTAAATATACTCAGCTTATCTACTAGATTATTATCATCAGCCTATCTTGCCAAAATGAACTGAATAAAAAAGAACAACAGACGTAAGACAAAAATAAATGGTATCGAAGTTAAAACTCCCCGAATGTCGGTAAAGAATCGGAAAGAGGAGTGTACGGTACTAGATGATTAATGTTTGCGCATTACATGGGTCGAAATACGAGACGAAACACTGTGACGGCACCAGATAATCGCTTATTTGTTTCTGCACCTTATCATTCGCGGGAAACGGCCATCTGTGTGATGGATGGGTAAAAAATGTTTATAGGGGCTAATCGGTTTTCTTGTTTTACCCCTTTAGCGCTAATTCTGTAAGCGCCTACATTCTTGACGGCTTTAGCCTTTCCCTAGTAGCTTCGATAACTGTGGTAACACTTTGCGCCGACGCGGCGTGGTCTTAATTTATTTATTGCAAATTTCTTGATACTTGCGGATTCATAGTCACTTATTCTCCCATATACATCTATGGCGAATATAATCAAAATGGCTGGAATCAATATTTTTTTACCATAAATTTTAGGAATGTTTGCACTAAATTTTCGATACAAATTGAGTCTCAAAATGGCGCTTAGTCCACTGTTGTGTGGTTTTGGGGCCGATTAAGTATTTTTCCGACCTACACGATACTCACTTGTCTGTCGTACTTCATTATCCTCAGCAGATGTATCCCGTGCACAATGGAGGCCTGGTGGAACTTCCTCGTGACTCCGAGATACTTCTCCAGTTCCTTCTTGCTGATCGTATCCAGCATACGAGCGTCGACCAGGTTTGCCAAGAAAGACTCGGCATACTGTTGGTAAAAAAGCGTAGTTTATTTTGAACATGTTTACTATTTTAGGCTATTGCTGTATATATATTATATTTACTCGTGTTATATGACTCGACTAAGTGAGTTTTTATGCAACATATAGCGAAAAATCAATACGTGTATTACGAATATATACTGTCACGAACCTTGACTGACTCTTTCAATAATTAACGCCAATGACAGGCCAATTCGAGTTTTAGTTATATATGTGATGTCGCACCAGGTATTTAAAGGTTCATCAGCTCGCCACTGGCCAGAGACAACTTTATACAGTGCAAGAGCTGATATAAATGTAATCATTTAGCGCCACTTGCACCATTCCACTAACTCGGGGTTAACCGGTTAAACCTTTTTTTTGACGCAGGGGTAAATGCATTTACGCATCTCACCCCCGGGCTGGGGAAGCCCATTGGGGGGTGGTATGTGGGACTCGCTCCTCCCGTAACTTCCTCTGCTAACCAGAGAAAGAGGAGGAGAATACCCACTAACATCCCCTGCGGCGTAAATGTTAATATATTTTTCCTTTTTTATTTTGGGACGTACCAAATTCCCACGTTGACCAGAGTTGATCATCGTTGATTTTTTCATTGTGATTGACATCTGTTTATACAATTTATAGATCCCCTGCAGCGTTTCCGTCTATGCCGTTGAAGGGGGTGCAATGGGGTCGCGAGCATGTCGACCACGGCTAACCGGTTAAACCTGGAGTTACCATGGTTACCAGTACAATTTGACACTAGGTTAACGGTTTAACCGCTTAACCCCGGGTTAGTGGGATGGTACAAGTGGCCCTTAGTAGCACAGTTAAAAAAGCAAAGCAAAGTTGAATTTCTTGCCGGTCTCATATTGGGATTTTCCCTCCTACAATTTAGGAGGGATTTAAATCTTCTCGGGTCAGCAGAGGTGTAGGATTAGAGCCGGTGTAGCTTTATTTGACGTTGATAAGCGCATTGTAATATGCATAGTTGAAAGTAAACTATCTTTATATTCAATATTACCTGTGCTAGCCCGAGGTCCGGCAGCCACTCCGCTGC
Source organism: Cydia strobilella (assembly GCF_947568885.1). Classification (NCBI taxonomy): domain Eukaryota; kingdom Metazoa; phylum Arthropoda; class Insecta; order Lepidoptera; family Tortricidae; genus Cydia; species Cydia strobilella. The sequence goes on from NC_086052.1 coordinate 11,172,802, forward strand.
GACCCACGCGTGCGTCAGTTGCCCGATGGTGGGATGGCGCACCAGGTCCGGCCGCCGGCGCTCCTCGATGGCCAGCCGCAGCTTCTTGCGATGCATCGGCTGCGTCACGCCCAGCCCCGCCTCGAGGTCCGTGTCCGTCAACTCGAGCAGAACCTGCCCATTCAAAGCACGGATCTAGAACCAACCAGAACACAATATTTGACGCTACTATTGCGTCAATCGACGAAGCTGGTGGTTACAATGATGTTATAATGGAAAAAATTAAATTAACGTTTGCAATTTATTAATTATACAATATCTCGATTTATGTAACTATCGGAATTACTTCTCATTTTACTGTGATAATCGTAAATATTATTTTTTTCACTACTCCAGCTTGTAATGGCTCTTTTTATTATTTATAAACTGATGAGAAAGTTGCATTCTATCCACAAGAGCGGCAAAGTATCTTGACACAAATTTTGTGTTGGAGCAGTGGTTGGCCAAATGATACATAATATTTAATAGCGTTCATTTGGGTTTGATTCGTAATGTTTTACAATTAGTATTTTCCTAGCGTTCGGTGGTAAACATTTTTATGTTTCAGTCGGTAGCAAAGTTTGTTTATCCCTCGTGCCTTAAGCCTTCGCCTCAACATTCCAGTTTTCGAACCACTCGCTACGCTCGTTTCAATTTTGGAATATTTCGCTTGCTAGGGTATTAGGGCCCCCTTGTAAAAAAATGTTTATCTTTTTATTAGGGTTTCAAGGACTAATTAATTCAAGAAACTTACTTCTAACTCTTTAAAAATCTATCGACTTCAGTTATTTCACACACAATTTACAACAAGTGGTGCTAGTATTCGCGTTTGGGGGCATATTTTTTTATTCGAACTTAAACTATCGTGAGACATATTTCAAAATATTTAGATCAGTACGGTTTCACTCACTGTTATTTTTAATTGCTTCTGGCGACATGTTTCGGATTCGGATTTTTTTAATTTAGAGCGCTCAAATATCAGCAAATCTAAAATTAGTAATTCAATTGGAGATTTACGCCAATTTCTTTTCTGATCAAATCGGTCCATTTGATCATCCCGTCTGGACTGGCCTTATATAATCAAAGCTGATGCCCAAAGAAACTGAACACGACATACTTATATTAAGGCATCTATATAAATCATTTTAATATAGGCGTGTAATAATTGTATTGAAATATAATAATGTTATTGAAAGTCAATAACATAATTAACATCAATCATTTAGGCCATTCAACACTAATGAAGCCGACAGAACTAATTAAAACGTGCAAACGTCAATGATACAAACTTATTGGGTAAATAAATAAATTGGTTTTCAAGCGACTGAAAATAGACGTAGTTAAATTAAATACAGTGTTAAAAAAACATTGCGAGCATGCACGTTGATATATTTGAAATAGAGATGACCTGGTTTAAGTGTCAGTGCATTTATTCAATTGTTCAATTTAATAAAAGTTGAAATTAACGTACATTTACGCTGAGGCAAAGCGTCACCGCAACGTATTTTCCATAAAGCGCGCGGTTGTTTAATGCGATAAGCGCAGCGTTAAACGCGATGCGTTTGCCGCACACCCTAATGACACTACCTACATTGTTTAACGTAGTAAACGCAGCGGTAAGCGCCTTGTAATTTTTCCTACATTCTGTTGATCGCATGCGTTCAACGCTGCGTTTATCGCACAAAACAACCGCGCGCTTAAGTAAATTGTTATGAATTTTATGGCAGATTTTTGCGAAACTGATTTCCATATTAATCCAATAATTCGCCAAAATTTTGAATAATGAGTTAATATGGATGGGGTAACAAAACATGAAACATTGGTTGTGTTTGTCATATTCAAATGTACGCGGAACAGTATTTTCCCACAAAATCCGATAACGATGATTGTAGACGTGGATTGCAAAAACGAAATAATAATGGATCGGAGTTACATACCTACGACCGAGGCAAATCCCCCTTTCACGAGCAAACAAGCGATTTTTTTCCATTTGATTCTACATTTGCTGCATGAAGCCTTAACTAAGGTAATTAATGGTCTGGTGAATGCTTTCCGAATTGTATGTGTAGCAGAGAACTTTTTTTTATTTTCAAATCTCAAAGTACCTCTTGGTGAATAATTGCTTGGTGTGTAATGGTTGTGCTCATAATGTAGTAAGGATGTATCTAAATTAATAACGGAAATAAAATAAGGAAGATATATGTTAACAATACCTGTAATGTGTTAATAACTAATTTTGACTAAGAAAAGCTAGCTTTCACCATGTCGTTTTGGAAAACTAGTTATAAAATTAAAAACCGCTTTTTCACTAAAACGGGTTTTCACTATAACATAAATCTTATCTAACATCAGAGACTAGTAAATATTCAAGACAGGCAACCTCCATACAACATTACGCATGCCTTTTTACTATTTTTTCCATTAAAGCTATAAAGCTTTAAACGTATAAACGTATGAAATCTGACACCTGCTGCTATTTATGACTTCTAAACGTAAAATTCGGTATACACAAAAGTCCAATTAAAACATATTTGTTAACCTTTTCGACGCCGTGTCAAACACAAAAGCTGTCACTCGGACGCCACGTCACCGAAGTGTCAAAACTGAAATTAAACTTTATGCACATGCACGTAGGTCTATGTTGCTCTGTGGTCTTTGACCGATTAATCCGTCTTTGGTGTTGGACCTGCGGTGCCGATATATCCGTCATTGGCGTCCAAAAGGTTAAAAGCATTGTAGGCATATTTAATGGCGCCATCTAGTTTAACATTTCAGCATTACAGCTTCATAGCATTAGATTGTTTACTGCAAAATGACCTTTCATACACACGGGGAACCATTCAAACTTATCAATAATACGAGCTCTCTCTGAATGTGGTCCCAATGCTTTCCGCCCGCATGAAAGCAATGGGGCGACAGGATTGCATTGCATGCTATCGATCAAATCGGTACGTATTTATGCGAAGCTAACTGAGCAGGAAGACTACCATCAGCTGCGCGATAATGCTCATTTGTCAACGCTCGCTGATGAACGTTGAATGTGTTAGGCCACGTTGAGAATATACGGATAATGGAATCGGAACAATATTGAATCTAAAGAGGAAATTAAATAAAAATATAAAATGTGGCTATTAGAGTACCTAATGGAAATAAACTTAATGCAATACTACTCTATATTGCACTTCTCGACACAATATGCTCCAATATTATGAACAATACTGTAAATTTTCCTTAACTAAATAGGTATTAGAAACAAAAATTACAAATTGAATTTGTAGGTTTCTAATGTGAGAAATACGAACCTTCCCACTTTTAACGTTGTCTGCGACTGCGGCAGCATACTGTGGCATGCCCAGTGCCAGTTCTAGCCACGCTATGATGGCAGGAGCCCTCCACCGCGAGAGAGGCAACGACGCTGCCTCGCGGAGTGCTGCCTCGCTGCCGAGCGGCGACCACGCTCGGGAACCCGCGCCCGCGTACACTGGTTCTAGTTACATAAAATTCCAGTTTTAATGTTTATAAATTCAAGTTCAGGATGCATGGATGATCTTGCACACTAACATTTCTTACGGGGAGCGTGTCGTAGGTTCACGACGAGTCCGATTTTGAATGAGCCCTCGCGCCGTTGGCGAAAATGAGGAACATGCCCATATTTTAACATTCGACCGAGTTGTGTAGGTAGTTAGTATGGTTTGATAGTTTATACTTAGTTTACCCGTGCAGTTATAAGTTCGTCGAGTTTTGTTATTAATGAAAATACGTATTGATAATGGAATAGTGGACGGATTTTTTTATTTGAATGGAGCTCTCAAAAAGATAGATACAATATTCAAATGTCTCGAAGTCTTAGTCATAGGTCCCACTTTGTCGCTTACCATAAGGACGAGATTTGATTGTAACTTTATATGAATAACCTGTCAAAGCGTCCTTATGGCAAGCGACAAAGTGGGACTTTTTGCTTGGAAATGACACAAATAAATATTGCGTTTTGAGTTAATGGATGAAGCTTTTGGTAACATAACGGTTAAAACCGTAAAATAAATTTCAATTCAGTATTTATTTTAGGTAGAAATAATTGAAGTGGTTCGGAGTTATAGTGTGACATAAAATAGTAGAAATTAAATAAAATTGAACAAAAAAAATTCCATACTAAATTAATGCCACCATCAAAAATGTGACAATTACGTAGGAAGTGGCGCTCTTAATAATTTTCTACAATTTGTTCTCGGATTATGACATGGATATACATAATTTTATCATGCATCAATAAGAACATTAAATGAATATAGAAAAATATAAACTCGTGCTCCAACAGTAAGATATAGTAAGAGGAATTTGAAATATCAGGAGAAGCTAGTAGTATGGAGACGACCTTGACCATTATAATCCAATAAAGAATGTGACAAAAGGCGCAGTCACTGCTTGATATACTATTAATAACACATACGAACCGCCCACGTAGCGCTAGGGGACTTGATGCGATGGCAAGGGACACGCGCAAAATCTAGAAGTTTTAGAACCAGTCGCAATCGCGCCCACAAGCTCCCTTCTCTCCCAATCACATACGCCATACGCTCACCAGTACTCTTCTGTAGCTGCTTGACTAAACCTATACTCACTAGACAATTCTCCCTCTTACCGCTCTCGTGTCCGCTGTTGGTTGCGCTGCCTGACTTGGTGCGGTGACGGGATCGCGCGAAAACGCGCGAGATTGAGCCCCAGGCGGAACCTCGTCCGCGCGCACCTTTGCCCCCTGAACGCGCTCGTAGACCACCCACTAGCCCTGAATCCTCGCCCGGGCTCGAGAGCTGCTCCACCGACCTTTATAAGAATTAAAACATTAACAAATTAAAATTCAAATTTAAAGATTTATTTGTTCAACATAGGTAAGTTACAAGATGTTAAATACATATTTCAGTATCACTATGTCGTGCCTATTGGCATACAAATTCAACAACAATGTAGGTATATTTCATATCATTTCGTGTCTGTTTCAATGTCATTTACCAAGATGCAAACATCATAAAATTTTGGTAAGGCTATCAGACTTCGAGCAACGCGGGCTCCCTACTAGGGTAATTCCAGTATAGATGCCCCTGTGGGATATATGCCTCGAGTTTAATTTATACTAGCAGAACTGTGGGACTAAAACTCCACTACATAACAGCGAGCGCTTCCCCTGCAAGCCTCAGGGCCGCTGCACGCTGTTAACATGAGCGCGAGCGCACGAGTTTCGTCAGTGAGTGCCAAAACATTCCGCGGCTAAGCTTCGAAGAGCGTCAACATAATATTCATAAGTATTTGTTTTCGAATAAGTTTCTCTTTTACCTCGGCAGAGGGGAAATAGTGCGAATGCCGTCTCTCTTCCCACATGTAGTAGGGAGCCCGCGCTGCTCGAAGCTATCAGATGTATTTCGCAATTAGGCTACCGTATGCTTATAATAATGGTGGTAACAATATTTAACATAAAGGTGGCAATAGGTAACATTTCTTGAGTTATTCGGTGATAAGCTGATAAGGTACCCTTATTAGACACTACAGTATAAAATCCATTGACTTAAAAGCTATGATTTTAATTTAAATTAAGAAATTATGAATAAAACTCACACCTAACTAAAGTTTATAGATATATGTATATATGCAGATATTCGCGATACACGTGATCCAATCCCCACAATGTATATATTAATCTAAACCTTGCTTGTATGCTCACTCTCTCATAGTTTGAAACATGAGGATCCGCACATTCCACGCAAACATGAACTATATACCCGGAATGTTTGATGTTTTAATCATACTTAGTTTGAAACTTTACTCGGGTGCTCTAGCGAAGTACGAGTAGTACTCATATAAGCTAAAATTTAGGTTCATTTATTTACTTATCAACTAGGTCTAATTAAAAAAAGACGATTAACTAAGTACAGCATTTAACAATATTGAATGTATTTATAGTTTTTAGTTTTTTTTTGTTTTTTGTTTGAGGGACAGAGGCTGTGACCCTCGTGCTGGATCTTACCTGGTCCAACAAATATCCTTAGCCATTCAGCGTGGCAACGCAGCTGGCATATTTGGAACATTTGGGCCAGGTAGGGAACAGTTCGGGACTTAAAAGGAAATTTTTGACGGGACTAGTTTGTGATTAATAAGTTTTTATATACTAAGTGTATACAGTTTAGGTTTAATAGGTTAGTTTTAATTTTATATAATATTGTAATTTTATTTATTATAATTATTTTCAGTTTATAGTTTTCTAATAAGATAATGAATTACAGTGTATTGGAATGCTTTACATTTTGTGATATTATCACAAGCGTCAAGGAATAAGGATCGTACGTTATGTCAAATCTTGTAGTGTTGATTTATATTTTTAGATACATATGAGCTAATGTGTTCACTGATTAAATTTATTTATTTCAGTTCACTAGCTGTTTAAAGAATGTCAACTTTAAATAGTTACTATTACTTTTATTTTAGATCAAAAGCTGTTATAACTTGCAGTGCCTACGTAGAAAGCTTAGTTAATAATCCTGTAGGATACCAACCTTGAGAGAGAGCCCGCATCAATGGATCTTGTAAAGGGAGAAGCGCTGTTGTGTGGCGACAAGGTCGGACTGCAGTCCCGAGGCGTGCTCACTGGCAACAAGATTCATGGTCAATGCTCTGCCCATTTAGGACGAGAAATGGGTAATAACAAGTTTTATTTCAGGGGCCCGATTTTTTAATTTCGAGCGCTCGATTTCATGTGACTCCCTTCGATATACCTTCACTACAGGCATTTAAACATATTTATGTATGCTATTATTTATTTTATTGTATAATGTTATTGATTTATTTTATTTATTCGTGGACGATAATATTGTAGTTTTCCTTTTCAGATATTATTGAACGTTCTGTAAGTTTGTCTATCTAATTCGAATTTTCTACTCATTAACTCTAAGGTTAGCTGGAAGAGATCCCTTATAGGGATAAGTTCGCCTTTGTACCTTAATTTATGTGAATTTCATGTGATCCTTTTTTTGTACAATAAATTGATTTACTACTACTACTACCTACTTAAATTCAACTAATAGAATTGAAAAGGAGTGGTCAAAACCACTAGATTCCCAATTTCTATTGCTCGTATTTCATAAATATCAATTCGCTGTTTTCCACAGAAATCGAGTGACGAAATCGAACGCTCGTAATAAAAAAATCGGCCCCCTAGTTGAAGAAATGTCACTTTTGACACTGACAGATTATATTCATAATAAATCCAGAACAATGGGGGGATACTCCTCCTTTCGGAATTTCTCGGCTCCGTTCGGCTCAGCATTGCTCCGAGCAATTATTAGGGTTGACACAACTTTACGTCCCTTTGCGTGCACGACCACATATAAGATAATGACTTGAATTTTGACAACCCTAAATAGCCGAAAGGGATAGTGCCGTACATTAGAAAGGGACAGCGTGATTCGTCTCTGAATCGCTGTCGAACTTCAGTTTTGTACGAAGAGTCCTTTCAGTATGGTAGTACTATTATTTATTCTGTGCCCAGAACAAATGTATGACCTGTTATTACAATCAGAATATTCCGAATAAGCCTCCTAAAGCCATATTCAGATAGTAATTTATCGTTATCAACGGTTATGGATATGATCTACCAGCTAACAACAGTGGCATTTCTTGTTGAAGAACTGTTATGTAAAATTACTTGGTGAGACTGAACTCACGGTCCCTGGATCGATACTCTGCCAAGCCAACTGAGCCACCAAGACCTCATCCATTAGTCCTTTAATTTCGCAAAAGTGGAGTAGCAGCAACGAAAGCACGGCTTTATCATTTATCGCTTTAATAACATAACCGTTACGTTCTGATAAGCCTATAAGTGTTAGAGTAATGCATAATGGGCAGGTATATTATACTCACAATGTATAATCGAGAACATTCCTGGTGAACCACTTCAGAAAAAAAATTACATAGAGATAACCAATTACGATGCATTTAGGATTCTTTGGTAACAATGAAAAGGGTAATAGCAGGTAAACAAGAGGTAGTAAGGATAGTTTATTAGTCGTTGTTGTTTAGGCTAAGCTTCGGCTCCCCATTAAGATAGCCAATTAGAATGCATTTTGGATTCCTTATCTTAGTTTGCAAATGCCGACCGACACAAAAACAATGGACGGCAATAAACTTTACCTGAGCTAACCTATTTTTTCAACACCCACATTTTTAAGCCCATATGCTATTGGTTATCACTTTTATGATATCGCCTGACCGTCTGCAAGACATTTAAACGATTTGGACAAGGTTAAAAGATTAAAATGCCACCATGAGACCGAATGAGCCCCACAGTTCAAATACAGCCTGTCCCCTAAATTATAAATGAACACAAATATACTTCACATTTACCACTTTGTAAAGAAAAATATTTTTACGGTAACCGGAAAACTACGACCTCGAACCATATTAAGACTAACGTGATCGTTATAATTCGTAGAACTTTCCCTTTCGTCCATAGAAAAATGTACACTCGCCACAGATATTATGTCGAAAGTAAACAAAATGCACATATAAACTTATATAAACTTTAATGTCAAGACAAGCATGTTCAATTATTTTTCATCACATACTGTAGGCACCTACAGGCATTTTTGGTATTGACTGTATGTGTCCCATAGTGGGATTACATGCCGATGATGTTGATGAAATATTTATAAGTACAAAATAAAATACAAGTGCTCGATATACACGCATCAGCTCCAAGAGCTGCTAGTGTATCAAATAAATAATAATAATAATAATAAAAGTGTAACGAACGAAAGATTTTAACTTTCTTTGTTCATTTAAGTAGATTTACTCGTCTAGAATGTTTGATATAAATTCCTTCTTTATTAAAATGTCTTGAGTAAAAATAGCATATGCTTAAAATGATATGACACTATGATTATGAGGTTCGTTGAGCAGCATCATAAAAGCCACAGATAAGACAAGCCACCGGGAACGCTTACTCCGAGACAAAGAAAAGCGACGCCCGTCCCCACGTCCCCAGATAAGGAAAAAATGGCGTGTAGCCCAAGTGTAGCCTGTATCTTAATAAACATACGAATGTTAATTTAGCTGACATATAAAAAGGTGAGGAATAACAAAACACATTTGGGGCATAAATTGTGCCACCATTAGCCCCTTATCTGGATCTGTCATCGCGGGCAAAGCATTTACTCCCATTGTTTAACGAGTGCATAGTTTCATTCCAACCAGTACGTGTTAGACCTTGAAACCTGGTAATAGCTGTACGTTATTGAGGACCTAGCATTTTCGGTTTGCCTGAGACAATAGGCTCAGTATTTCATTGTAATAGCAGACCGGTTTTAAGACTCAATCTCGCCATTAAGTAGGCTTTCTGTAATAAAACCCCTGTCTGGTAAGCGGAAATTTTTACCGTCCTGCCATTTTATGCCCCCTGATAAGAAAGGAACGACCGAATCTATAATAATTAAGGAGATACGATTCACGCTTTTTACTAAGTAGCTGAAATAGAAGTTAAATTTCACTTAATAATCATGAGGGCTTAAAAGAAAATCCTTTTTTTATAAAAACGAGGGAGCTGCAGGAATTTAATTTCCTTTAATCTGCTACATTTTACAGAAATCGTTTTAAGTCCTTATTATGCATCAATGAATCTTAGGTATATTTATCTATGCATTAAATTACCCATTTTTGTACGTCGTTATACAAAGAAAGGTCGTGGCCTGCGTGATAATAAACTGTTATTGTAGCCGGGACTGCTTGTAGACGGTACAGCCATGAGCCGTAAAACATAGGTAAGGTACCTTAGATTAGCATTAAAAAAATATTCAAATATGTAGGACGACGATGCTCACTTTCATCGGTTAAGAAATAATATTTTTCACATGGCTTGGATACGGTGACAGCCGTCATCTCATCTCCAAACAATGTATAATCACAATGTATGTGTGTGTGTGTGTAACCATAAAACGCAAAATTTTATTGTGCAGTTCGCCTCGAAGTAAACCCGCGATTCACTTAAAGGGGGGGGATTCCACCGGTGTGCGGCACTGTGCGACACAAGCATTTTTGTACTGAATATGCTTGTGCCGCACAGTGCTTATAGTGTACAAATGTCCAATAAAAAATTCATGAAGTAGGTAATTTGAAAGTACTGCGCGACGCTCCGTACTGAGCAATAGTTCTATGTGGCCAATGCAAGAAAATACTGCAACATAGAAGTTTTCTCGTTTTATCTTACCGGTTTTTTACTTTTGCGTAACGAAATTAAAACAATAAACAATATTTCAATAAACAATAAGATTTATAAAAGCACATCATGTATTATTTAATCGTGCCTTGTAGCGCTACCTCTTATCATAGAGTAACTTATACTAGAGCGGTACTGTCATAGTAAATTTTGTAACCCCAGTAAATTCACTGCCATCTGTCGACACACTTTAAAACTAAAAATGAATATTTATAAAAATACGATAGAATGTATTTAAATATAGATAAATGATTTTTTTTATTTGCATTAATTATTTTTATGATTTTGACCCATGTTCTTTCACTGATATGCGTTAAAATGGTTAAATAACAAACGAAACTGTCAACGCCATCTATACGACTGTAGGCCAAAACTAGTAGCGCCCTCTGAACGAGAATCAAATTTTCTTGATTTTCGAGGCACGTTTTTTCCTTAGACTGTGTCCATCTATTACGGAGTTATATCTATCTTTGCTCTTATCAACCATATCTTGGAACTAAAGACAAAATGTTTATGTTTTAACAAAAGTTTAGAGGTAACTTGAAAACTATGGATAATAATGGAATACAAGAATTCCATAGTAGTTCAAAATTCGAGTTGATTTTGTCTTTTTAAAAGCACATCGATCGGGAGGTTATGGCTCCGAATACTCTCTTGCACATCAGTTGACCAGTAATAGCTACAGACCCCTCATCGAATCGCTTCTGCCTGCTAGCTTTAATATTTCTTTGATCGATCCTGCTTAGGTACGTTAGATCATGCAGTAGCTTCATCTACGCTTTTACCTAATTTCATTTAAATTAGAACAAATGGACTAAAGTTATCGCGGAACAAACTATAATAAATCAAAAAACTTTGAAATACAAATTAGGTGTCCCTAGCCAGCTGTGTGCCACTTAAATGTACGAATTTCGCTTCACTTCGCTCACTCGTTTGGTAATATAGTTGGTAAAACCAAATTGTCAGTAAATAAGAACAAAAAAAAACTACACTCATCCTTTTCTTTTGGGTGCTAGTACTAGTGTAAGACAAAGATAGTATGATTCTCTCTATGTTTGAAATGAGACAGTCCTTTGACAAACTATACTTGTATATGACTTACATTGGTAAATGTGGTGAGCCGAAGACACAAGTGACGCGGCGTCCGTGTCGTACGGGTCCAGCAGAGGCGGCGCGCCTTCAGCCGTGGAGTCCGAAAGGTTGCCGCCGCACACCGATGTGGCGCCGCCGTCGCTGCTGCCTGTCACTGAATAATCGCCTTCAAATTGTCTTTGACATACTCTGTCGCTTGTCGGCTCGTCGAAAAAATCAATAGAGACCAAGAAAAGTCTGCAACGATTTTGATAGCATACGCAGTGCAAGCGTTATTTATACGTCGTAATTTCATAGAAGTTTGACGTACATCAAACTCATTGCAGACTTTTCTTTAACTCTAGTAACCTTTAACCCTTTCAGCGCGTACAGCCCGGTTAACATTTGTCTGACGTGCCGTGTTATGTTGTGTCGTGTGTCAAATGTGAACCGGGCTTAAGACACACGTCATGTTAGTCGTGTAGCGCTCGCGCGCGTAGCGCTACGTTGATTATTGAGAATTTACTTAATATGCGTTACGGGTACGCTGTCTTACTGCATTGCATGCGATACGCAGTAAGGCCAGGCCTTCAGTGTGAGAAATGATTCGTAGCGTTTTGTCGTGACAGAGCCTTCAGGCGCGACCCGCGCGACGAACGGGATAATTTAAATTGTTATTGATAAATCGTGGTTTTATTGAATTGCAAATAGTGATTATGTCTTATTAAAACATGCGAATTGTGACGTTTGTGTAAAACGATATCTTTCATTGTAGTAAATGAGTTTAACTATAAAGAGCTTTACTTGCAACAAAGTATGTTGGTACCTAATGTTACATTGACTGCACAAAACAAATAACTAGGTAGGCACCTCTTTCGTCCCATTAAAACCTATAAGATTATGGGGCAATGGCATAATAGAGGCATTTTATGATAAGTATTGAAATCGGTTTATTAATTCTGTTCATACCTACATATATTACGATTACCTAACAAAGTCATTTTTGGAATATTCGATAAGTCTAAATTTATTTAAACATTTTATAAAAGCGATAAATCCGAAACATGTCGCCAAAAGCGACTAAAAATAATAGTGAGTGAAACCGTACTGACCTAAATATTTTATAAAAGCATTAAATATTAAATAAAAAGTAATATGAATGATACTTTCTAAACATATTACAGTAACACGGGTGCTGATATTAGAAACACCGGTATTTATAAACAACATTAAATTTATTCCATTTACCCTGTAACTTAACACAATAGCTGAAAGTATCTCTAATTGATAGATACCTACATATATACCTTAGTGAATATTTGCTTATATCTACTTTGTATATGTCACTTGAATACCAAGATCATAGCTATATTGTTTGAAGATGCTCTATTATTCTGACATCATAGGGCGACGTGCCTCGCCAACTATTATTGTACTCCCCAAAGACAAAATTTTGGCAAAGGATCACTCGTGAATAAATATCGTAATCCTTTGACGCTTATCGCTACTAGCGCCGAAAGCTTGCTTCAGTCCCGCTATTGTCCGCAGATTTTTGTACTAATCCCTGCTCAGCGAGCTCTTAACGACTTAACTCGAGAGCACTTCTCAAATTTCAAGTTTCACTAATTGTCGCTTTGACATTAAATTGATAATAAGACGGAGTTTTGAGTGGAACGGGCCGAATCTACAATTAATAGTTAAATTGTACAATTAAGAAGTTATGAAATGCCTTGTAATTTATCACCTCTGACGCCAGAGTCGGCGCTGCAGCTGCCCCTGTCTCCGACTAGTCCCGAAGGTCCTCCCAGCATCATAGGGGGCCCTAATCCGAGGGACGCCACGCTCTCACCTTCAGACAGACACCCGGCTGCTTGCAGCTGTCTTCTTGCCTTTTAAACACATTTATTTTAGATAAAAACATGAATTTACATAATCCTCCCCTAATTTATTTGATGCTGTATTCTCTTCTCAATAAGTTTAATCTCGTTTCGTGCCTCAATAAATTTAAAGAAGATATTAAATTTAAATAAAGTAGGCCACCACTTTCCGTGAAGCACAGAGGCGCGTTAACATTTAATGACAGTTTTCATCAAAGGACCATGGATAGCTTAATAATTACTTAAGACGTGTGTTAATTCGACCTATATTTCAAAGAACTGGCTCGAGGAAAGTAGGCCACCAAAGTAAAGTTATTAATGCAAGAAAATGATTTTGAAGCGTAGTGATTAACATATCAATATCCCTTTTATACACAGCATTTTTTGTAAAGTAGCAAAGGGACCCATCGCAATCGCGACAGTTTAGTCGCAAATGCATGTTGAGAACATTTGCGACAAATTTCCCCGCAATAAGGACCTATAGTGTTTTTCAAATTTTTCATTCCATGCCATTGACGTTTCAAACCAATCCTTTCTTAAAAAAATAACTTGAATCCTAATAGGCCAAAAAATATATATCTTCGTAGCTTAGAATATCTCATTATAATAGACACAAATCACCAAAATATATACCTATAATATTGTTATAAAAATAAAAATATACTTTTATATCGTTGAGTTTAATTATGTAAAACAGAACTAAATTGCAATAGAGTACGTTTGACTACTTGACTCTACTTATATCGACCGAATCGATTTCGCTCGTGTCAAATCGTTACAGTCGCGTCCAATTGTGAAGGTATGTTTACTTAAAAATATAAATCATCTTATATGACCTTTGCATATTTAATCTAGAATGGTAAAAAATCGTTTGTAATTTGCATTGATTGTCACAACCCTATAATTACTTTTTGATATGTGTCATTCTACCCTTCCCGTTTGAAAAAGACTATAAAGGAGCAATTTGAAATGGTAATTTAATTAACATCGACCATGATGGATGTTCCGTAGTGAGCATTCATCATAATATCCTGTCGATATGCGTTTATTTATTACGCTTTGAGAGACAATTTCATCCTCCGATGTCCGACAGATTTTGGCCTAATATTCAACATAGCAAATTGATTGATGATTTCGGCGCTGTCTCATTTTCATAAATCTGAAAACTTTCTAAACATCGCACCAAAAGTATTTAGCTATTATTTTGGATTAAATTCAACGACGAGCGACGAACTGTTGTTTATCTTTGAAATGACGTTGTCGAAAAACACGAGGTTTCCTTAATGAATGGCTGCAGTTGGAAATAGTGGGCCTCGCCTGCCAGAAATACTTTAGCAACTTAACCCCATTACCGAGCGAGGTCACTCAACCAAGTTATCTTCGTAGTGGCACGGATACCGAGTTCCGTCTAAAACATTTGTTGCTCCTACATTCCTTTATCTCTTGTCTGTAGTATTGATACGATACTTAAGATATTGAGTTTGGCCGTCAGGGAGTTTGGATTGGATGCATCGATAGCTTCTGTCGTAGCATTGCTGGGAAGCGTTCTATTAGTTTAAGAATCTGATATATTTGTTAACTCCCTTGGGTTCTTTTCCTTTTTGTAACCTTTGCTTTTCTGAACTAGAAATGTAAATGGACAAATTGTCGTGAGTACTCTCTGACTGGTCCATCATTTACAACTTAAATAATATTTTTCACGTTTCTTATAATTTTCAGGAGATAGGGTGAAATAACCTGCCTACTTATGTACACCGAATCCATATAAATCTGAATACACATCTTTTTACCTTGGCTCTAAAGACATACGGATTACAGGCTATCAAATTCTTCTTTAATATCGGTGCACAATATTTTGAGGGTGGGTCTTGGATGCCATGCTTATAAAAAAAAAACGCAAAGTACATGGCATTTCCGACGCGACCAAGAAAAAGATAGTGCAAAGATCTAGCATAATACTTTCTTGGCAAATAATATCGGATAAATAGCATCGGATTAACTTTGCGCGCGGTAAAAGAATATCATAGCGCCTCGAATTTATACCTAGTAATATTTTACAGTCAAGGTATTACGTAATATTTTAATTTGTATGGGCAACGACTATATTAAGGTAGTGTGTACATATTTTTGACACTTTGTTTGTGTCTTTAATACCTTGACTATACTCGTACAACAATATAATGTTATTTCATGCTCGTGTGATGGGTAGATATTTTTTGGTTGGTGGGTTGCCGACCTTTGTTAAATCATACGGGCCAATTCGAATTTTAGCTGTGCGATCTGATTCCGATACGATAACTGATCTGTGAGTGTCAATAGTGACGTTTTGGTTGAAGAAATGCCACTTTTGATACTGACAGATCAGTATCGTATGGGAAACAGATCGCATACCTAACTAAAACACAAATTGACCCGATACTCACCTCAAACAGTTGCTCTCTGGCATGCCTGAGCTGCGTATCTCTCGCACTGAGAGCGGCCGCTAACTGCAGCGAACGCTCGGCCTCGTCGCGAGCGTGTCGAAGAAGTGCCGCTCGTTCGCGCTCGCGTTCGGCGCGCTCTGCTCCGAGTGCAGATGACGCGCCACCTCGGGAACGCATCTTTAGGAAAACGAATAAGTTCCATATACTTATGCAATTATTTTTGAAAGATGGAAAAAATCGACAGTTATTTATATTATAACTTCATTTAAAAACTATAGTTTTTTAAATATTATTTCTATACGAGAATGTAACCTCGTGCCAAACAACTGTATAATTATGTTATACTATGTTATTGCTCATACAATTTAAACAGGTGACGACGTCCAGTCAAATTAACTATAATGGCCTTTAGTAGCCCGACGGGTGCTGTTCTAATTTTACAACATAGATATTAGATTTTTATAAATAAATAATGATTGTTAACTTTTTACACCGTAGGTAGGGGTCTTTTACGTCCCGATATTAAATGCAATTAGTCGTCATAGTTGTCACTAACTCAAAGAAAACTTATCAAGCTGTTTTTATATATGAAACAATAATTGTAATATGTGGTTTGTATACCTATGTCTGTTTAATTAAGCATGCCAAGATAAATTTTCGGACCGTGATGCATACAAATAGTTTTTGTTTACTTGTCAGTGAACATTTTGACAAAATAAATATTACCTAATTGAAACGTACAACTTGCAAGGATAGAAACAAAACGTAGTTTTAATTACGCTCTACGAACTTGCGGCAAACTGCAGTTCTGTTTAATTTATTATAATGCTTGTTTAAAGCCATCGCGCTACCGCTGTATAATATTTCCAAGAATACAAGTATTTTAAGCTCATTAAAATTCGGACTCCTTTTGTTTGACGCAAATACGAAAACTATATTTATATTTTGAGATATTAACGCAGGAATGTATATATCTGCACTTTGATTAATAATATCACAATATCCGGTTACTCGCAAATTGAAATTTGGTATTATGTCGCGTGATACTATAAAATTAAAACGCTATCTTTACATAAAACCTGACCGTTTATTAAAATAGGTCCCTTATTATGAAGGAATAAACCAATTAGTCATTTTCAATTCAGAGCAGTTCAAAGTCAACTGTGGATTGTGAAATTTTTAAACGTTTGCTAATAATTTATTAGACCAAGTAGTGAAAATGTTACAGTATGTTATATATTTATGATCTACTCACAAAACCCTTTCACATGCCACATGGTATGTTTAAAACAAAAAAGTAAAAAACTTTGTACTGACGTCACAGCAACTACCCCCACGACTTTCGTGCTTGTCATCTCATATATTTGTATTCAGGACATCATACTGAATGTACTGATACCAAATATACCCATGTCCGAGACGACATGAGCGATGAGATGAAATAAACTGTTCATTACCAGGTTAGAATAGCGTTTACCTGCTCATAATTTCTGATGAAGTCCCGCAGTTCTTTCTCTTTGTCCTCCAGGGTAGCGTACAGTTGCTTCATTTGGTTGAGCAAGTCAAACTTTTCCGCTTTCAACCTTTTTTTGTCCGCTTTCAGAGCTGTAAAAGAAAAGTTCTATTTATTCCGTTTTTGAAATATACTACCTAGAAACAACTCTGCATTTTTTATACCTTTCTGAATGGTATAAGTCGACAAACTGGTAAAACTAGTACGTTTTGAACACGCTCCAGAGCATTGCAGCCATGAATATGTTTGGAGTAACTGGGGAAAGGCGTGATACAGATCAAAGAGGGTTTATGGACGAGATTTCTGCCCCGTTGCCATCTACTGTGAACAGAATAAACCCCGAGTGTCACTCTTTTAGCGCATCCGTCCGCCTGCATGCGGCTTGTGTGCTTGGTCGTTCAGTTTCTAGACATTCCCTCGGTTCGGACAAAATATGTACATATCAAACGTTTCAACGCGAGAATAGAAGTGATCCAAAGAAGTCCTATATTTTTATATGCTTTGTAAGACCGTTTCTCAGCGCTGTGACGACAGAAAATATTGGTGCAATTCTCTATTTGATGTTACTTTGAAAGGGATTCGTGCGCAATTTCCCCCGTATTTATTCGAACTGTTCCGTTTAGTTTATCATAGAGCGTGCCATTTTCAAATGTATTTTCTATTGTAAGATGACTTGGAGTAACTTAAGAATGATACTTAGATACATTTTATAGGCTTGACATCTCTCTCAAGAGACCTTAGTAAATGGCGTGAGTGTTGGTGTCGCTAAAGTATCTTAAATGCTTCTACTTAGTTTAATACATTTTCTGAATTCAGACCTATCCCATTTATAAAGTTAACTCCATGAACATTGTGTGCCGGTATGCATATTGAAAATTTAAATGTATTTAGTCGAAAAGAACCCTTGGGCAGCGCATTGGCTCAAACGATTAGCCCACTTTATTGGCTCAGTTGAGCCTAAGCGGCCTTTGATCGGCGTTCCATTGGGCGTACCTGGCAGAGCAGCTGTGCATTTGCGATCCCTGTGTTTACCCTTATGTACAAATACGTTAGTCTGCTATGCTAAGTAGCTACCTGATCCGGATTATATACGTACATAATTAAGATGAGAGCCTAGGATTGTTAACATAGGCAGATTACGTACGTAACAACTAAGTTTCAAAGTGTTAATGTAACGAGTATTCATATTCCAAGTACAAATACTTCGTGGAAAAAAATATCCTTTGTGACTAGCTTCAATAAGCAACAAAAAGAATTCATTACGAGTAAAGTAAAAGAGTTGGTTTACCAAAGCCAAATTTGTTCTTTTTGAAGCACAATTCTTTGACGTAAATTTATTTATCTAAGGCCCACTTGCACCATTCCACTATCCCAGGGTTAAGCGGTTAAACCGTTAACCCAGTGTCAAATTGTACTGGTAACTATGGTAACTCCAGGTTTACCCGGTTAACCCCGGGTTAGTGCAATGGTGCAAGAGGAAGAAGGGAATATTATGCGCAAGAAAAGTAGGTCACGATTGTGACGGCGTCGAGTTTGATTTTCGTCAGTGTAATGGCTTTAGTGGGATGTCAGTGGGAGTTACCGCGGAGCACACATAACGTGGCGACGTGACCAGCCTGCCAATGCAGCACGTTCTATGTTCACAGGTCACTTACTCGCTAGATGAAGCTTATAAAACTCCTCGCAGTCATCACACGTACCCAACCCTTCCCATCGCATCTAAGTTTAGTAGCATTGCACACTGCGTGGGAATCTACTGATGTGGGAAACAAGTCATTTGCATGTACATACCTACAGCAAGCTGCAAAATTACATAGACACATAATGAATTCATTTATTCATAATGTTTCCATGCAACTGTGCAGCAACTACAAGAGCACCTAAAATGTTGTTACACTGCGAGTCTTTCTATATTCTTGAATAAGCAGTCTATAGAGAGTAAGTCTGTGTCTAAGCTACTTTTCGAATTATTATGTAGTTTATCAAACGACTCGCCCGCTTTAGGTGCGTCGTGAGCGGTACGCTACAAATGGCCTACTTAGGTACTTTGATCGCTTTAGTTTACTTTAGAGGAGATATGGAGGCATGGAGGCCAATTCAAACATGCATTTTATGTACATGTTATTCGCGCTCGTACTTGTTCGTACATTTATTGGCGCGAGCGAGATGCACTGACGAATGACAACAAAATGACATCATTTTGTTCCCAAAATGTATGTTCGAATTGTGGGCCTCATGGATATGATGAAACTATCAACGTGGATCAAATGGAACATCTTTGTCAACCATTTTGCAATATTTATCTCGTATAAAAGCCAATACATTTTAATGGCGTTATTTTAATCCATTAAAATCTGAGATGATTTTGCATACGACTTTACAAATAATGAAGTTACGAATCTTTATGAATAATAAAATTTATCGTGTTGCTGGCCGCACGGGTAAATATTTAAACAAATACGTGGGAGAATTTCAGACTATAAATTAAAAATGTTCATTGTCATTTTCATTTCATTCATGTAACCCGTGTATGCTTTTTTGTAGCTAGGTGTACTATTGTACGTACGTACCTATGTATTGACAACTTTTACGAGTGCTAAATAAATACTACCAATTTAATACTACCTATTTACGACGAAGAACCTTGATTGTTAGGTACTTACAAAAAATAAAGTAACTATGTTGTACAAGACAACTTTATTGCAGAGGCCGGGAAATGGCAATTCGTGTACGAGTATCGATTCTGTCGGACTAAGCGAAGCAGAGTCCGACAAAGAAGACGAATCCACGAATTGCTATTCCTGCCGAGGCATATACATATACATATAGTGTTTTCTCCAAATAAAGTAAAATAATCATTATTTTAGCATCAAGCATCACTTTAATCGAACCTTCATATCAAAAACGTCAAAAACAATCTCCCTCGTTAATATTTTTTTTAAAGTTAAAGGCACAACTCATACTGCCATGTCTGCCATTCAGTAGGTACCATTTAATATTCGTTCATTCAACTTAATTGTGCAATAAAAGCTGTATATGTGAACGCCTGAGATCTTTAAAAAATATATAAAAGATATATTATAGTCTTTGATTTTATCAAAGAGGGATATAATAAGATAGAGCGGTACTGTCATAGTAAATTTTGTAACCACTGTAAATTCACTGCCATCTATCGACATACTTTAAAACTAAAAATGAAGATTTATAAAAATACGTTAAAATGTATTTAAATACCGATAAATGATTTTTTTATTTGCATTAATTATTTTTATATGATTTTGACCGATGTTCTTTCACTGATATGCGTTAAAATTATAAATAACAAACGAAACCGTCAACGCCCTCTATACGAGATTAGGCCAAATCTAGTGGCGCCGTCTGATCGAGAATCAAATTTTCGTGATTTTCGAGGCACCTTTTTTCCTTAGACTGTATCCATCTATTACGGAGTTATATCTATCTTTGATTTTATTAAGCAGTATTCGCACGATCATACACGACGGTCCAGTAAAAAGTTGAAGAAGAAGAAGTTGGTTTATCTTCCTATCTCACTCTATTCTATAGCTTGAAATGACTGCTGACCCATGTAGACGCGGCTATAATAATAATTGGCTGTTTGATATGTTTTTCTTAATGGGTACATTACATATTTTTAAAAGGTAAAAAACAATACCGTAATAACTTCCCGTCCGCTTAAAGAGGACAATAATGATTTGAATTTATTTAATTTGAGTTTGACCATAAAGAAGAACTTCCCGTACTATTTTTGGTACAACAGATGAACATTTCCGAGCATATTGGAGAACATTTAATTACTGCTCTACTTGGTAACTTTTCGGGCCCTAGTAAAGTAGTAAGAAACTTTCTCCTTGCAATGTAATAAATTGTAGTCATATGCGCAGCCGGAATTACCTACGTCCGCTCCAGTTCGTTATTAATGTAGGCTCATTATGCTTGTGATATTAAATTACTTTCAAAATGTATATGAGAACGGGGAGTTTTAACATTTTCCACATCAGCTACTTACTTCATACATACTTACTTCAACTTACATTATTGCAAAAGATTGTTTACACACACATCATACGTCAAACTATAATGCAATTAAGAAATTCGCAAGCAGGGACCGGACAACCCTTTCCGCGATAAAACCCTTTCAATGGGCGACACTTAAACACGGCTAACACATTGAAAGACTTTCCCTTTTGAACTGCAAGCCCATTCATACCCTTACCTTTGACTAACCCTTACCGAAAAGCTAACCAAAAATAAGGCTAGCTCTTAATAAGGGTTACCCTTATCTTTAAGCGCTTTTTATAAAGGTTTCCCTTTGCGTGAAGAGACAGGATTAGTATATATCTACGGTAGTGTATGAAAAGGAAAGAAAATACGTGCCTAGTCAAAGAACGCCGCCGTCGCCGCCGACGATCGCTCGGATTCGAAGTAATGTGTGCTTTATGAACAAGGTAGACGACTTAAATTAGCACGCTTATATGCTAAAAGGGAAGCCCTTTATAAAGCTAACCCTTATAAGCAATATGCAAGGTGTTGGTGAGCGGATGATAAGGGTTTTGTAAGGGTATTTAGGCTACCGATTACTCAAATGTGGTAGCTTTATATAAGGGTTTTTAAAACCAAAACAAAGGGTTTCGTCTGGCAAAGGGTATGGTGAGTTAAGCCTTATGCAATACCCTTATAAAACCCCGATAAGGGATAGCGGGCCGGTCCCTGTTCGCAAGGTATGTACATTGGCACCGAATGATAAAAAGTTTCTATATCTACACAATTATTACCTAGTATAAGTTAAAGCATTTTTTTTTAGTTTTTTACCAATTCAGAAATCAGAAATCAGAAACATTTATTGTTCAAACTGTGTAGGTACAAGAAGTATAGCTAGGTACATTTTTTTTATGGGTATCATCAGTTTTACCCTTTTCGGGCATACAATTTATTTTATCTTAAACTAAATTTTAATATACATTTAGGTTTACAGAGTTATAAAATTCTTTTAGGTTATAGAAGACTTTGTCTATTAAAATTTTTCTTAACTATGGACAATACTATTTTAGAATATTCTTGCAATTGTTTTCTTATTTTCGAAACGCTCGTGCTGAATTTTTGTTATAATGATCGAGAAATAATCAATCCATTTTCTTTGAGTTAGTACTTTAAGGTAGTCAGTTACTAAGTCAGGTAAAAGGACTATTTAACGCAACGCTAAACATCGCATATGGTTCATCGTCCGGCAGTTAAAGCATGTGTTACAAACTTACAAACAAATTTACGGACGCTTAGGCCGCAAACATTGTCACGGGCTATTAGCTCGCAAGCTGCGTCGCCTCACTACCTCGTTTACGCCAATCACGACTCCAATTGTACTCCTACAGCAGAACATTAAAGGCCATTTTCCTATTAACTCTGCCTTTGTTCCTGGCACCCGAACAAATTACGGGCGAAATTCGTTTACCACTCGATTAGCGCGATCGTACAACAAATATTTCTAAAGGTCAGATTCATTTCACTTGATGAGAACAATCATTAATATGCCTTTGTGCAAAATAAAAGCAATTGATTGGGTAAAATAACGTAATAGAAAATCACCAAAGCAAACAAATTCACAAAGAAAATTAATACGTCAACTCCGCGCTCTTTTTGACCTAAATTCCTAGTAGCAATTGAAATAAATTGTGTCGAAATATAAATTGATATTCTTTTAACGTTGCTCATAGTTCATTGTGCTCGCGCCTATATAGGTATAGTCAGCTTTAAAGTATTAGCTTAGCACCCCTGCATACATGTTTGTATACAGGGGTACTAAGCCAGCAGTTTTACTGACTGTGCACATAAGACTATAAGTGTATAAGCGAAAATGTTAAAATTATTTAGACCAATTTCGTTCACATGACGTTATCATGACTTACACGTCACAGCCTCTCTGGCAAGCAGTAGCTCTCTTTCCAGAAGCTGAGGGTCAAGTGGCGCAGCGTCCGTCTCGCCCTCTGCCTTCGTCCTCTCTAATAACGCTGTCCCAGCCTCGCCTCTCTCTGCTGCCGCTACCAGCAGCCGACGGACTCGTGTTAATTCAGCCTGTTTACAAGGAAAATTATACCACGAATTATATTTAAGAAGATAACCGCTCTGACATTTGATGAATAAGGTGCGTTGGGGTAAGATTGAACGGGATTTTCATGAGGGGTAAGACAAAAAATCCAGGTGACCAGACTAGACAGGATCCAAAATAGATACATCCGGGGGTCGTTCAGTGGCCGAAATACCGCATAAAATGCAAGAAATCCGCCTGCGCTGGGTCGGCCACGTAATGCGCCGAAATGAAGACCACATGACTCGAGAGGTACTAGCCATAGAAGAAGGCAAAAGAGGTAGAGGCCGCCCACCAACCACCTGGATGCAGACAGTCCAAAAAGACTTGCTGACGACGGGCTTAACGCCAGAAATGACGCAAAACCGCCAAGATTGGCAAAAAAGTATCAGGAGGGCTGAACCCAAATAGGGATAAAAGCCAGGGGATTGATTGATTGTAAGACAAAAAATCGTCCGTATGCCGAAGCATTACGGGCGACTTTTCACCTTACTCCGCATGAAAAACCCTTTCAATCTTATCCTAACGCACCTGTACAATCGTTTTTGGTGGCTAACGACAACGACATCTATAAGAGATGGTAGAATAAAGTCCATCTAAGCTAACTTTGCACCGACTTGAACAGAACAACCACACATTTTCATAGAAATTTTATATTAATAGACATTACCACACTATGTCATTGCAAATGGTATGCAGTGTTGGCTTGGTCCGCCTCTACCTATTTTATTACAATAGGACATCGGGTTTTGGAAAATTTACTCCAATAGTGAGTATATTTTATTTAAAATCTAGCTTTGTTTCCTCACTGTGTTGACAAAAGTATTTTGTATCTACTTGAAATGTCGTTTTAGTCACTGTTCTAAAGGGCTTGAAAACGATAAGTGTTCAAATTGACCTTTACAATTCCTCAAAGATTTTGTAGTTAAGTATCAAATATCTTATTCAATTGCATTTCACATGCATTACACAATTTTAAAGGTCTCTGCGGACCTACATACGGCCAAAGAGTGTATCCCAGTATAACGGCTACGTAAAGAATGTTCCCAAGCGTATCATTCTCCACTGTAAACAAATTTTGACGTAACGACCCCGTTACGCTTCCGACAAACATCAAAGGAAAGTGAGCTTTAGTGATGTCAGGATAAAGTTCGTTATGCAATGAGTTAGATTTAGGATAAAAGTCACGTAATGTAAAATTGTTCACCTGCAAGCGTTCGTTCTCGACCCTCAGCCGCCTAGCCAGCTGCGCGGCCGTCAGCATCCCCGGGGAGGCCGGGACCTCTTCCTGCCGCGAACGGTCCGATCGCCCGCCGGGGGACGCCGCCTCTGTTTAACAAACACATTTTTGTAAACATAGACTACCTCCCATTGGCTTCACATTATTAACCATTGACATAGACTTGTGATCACCACACAAAGAAATTCTTATAAGGAAATGTCAAACATACTAATTTTTTTTTAATACAATCTTCTTATAATTAGCCGCATATAATTAAGTAATTATATAACATTTTACAAAGGTTTGTAAGAGGTTGTTAAGTTTTATGAATAAGGTAAGGGGTAATACCTACTATACGCAACTGAAATGAGAGCGTCAGTGATCCAGCCAGTATTTTAAGTGATCTGTGAATTTTTACCATCATTTTACGCCATCATTTTACATCATTTTAGAGAAAAGCAAGTCATAATTTACTTGGAATACATTGTTGTAAAGGTGTTACAACTTGGAGCTTTTTAAAGGACTTTGATTCTTCGTCAAATGTTTACATCTGCAGTCTTTTCCCGTAATTTGTTTTCCAAGTTTGAGCTCGTTTATAAACCTACACCCTGTTTTGATGAGTAAAGTATCAGAGTTGGGAAAAAGCAAATTAAACTCCGCAATCGTAACTTTATTTATAGGTAAGTCTTTATAGTTTAAAACGTCCAGTTTTCTAAAATCAACAATATTTAATTGACTCCTCCACGGTCCGTTTATTTAAGTTCCGTGGACCACGGAACTTAAATATTAAAATAAACTAAGTAATATAACATACAGACTAAAACAAGTTACTTTACTTTGAATTACGGTTTAGATGGGTACAAGATTCTGATCTAGATATAGATTTGATCGCTTACAACTCCATTGTCGTTAAAAGCCAGTAGAAAGTTTAACCACAGTTTATTAATACATGAGGTTTATACGACACCCACCATTAGCCGGCATATGAAAGCTTTTGTTTAAGTGTGGCGTGCCGCCGCCGCAGTCATACAAATGGAATAGCTTATGGCGACGTAAACATAGTAATAACGTGAAAGTTTCCCCAGTCACGAAACCCGCAGCTCGGGCCGGTCCAGACAAATCGATTACCTACGTACGTACGTAACACGCATCAAGCCAATGCTAGTGTTGTTAAAAGTCCTCGGTTGCATATTTGTAGACTAGTTATTTACCTAGTCTTCTCAATGTCAGTACTAAGCTTGAGTTTTGAACTTATTATAGGTTGTAATCACTTACAAAGAGTAACCAGTTACGTAATTATTTTATAACAATTTTTAAGACACGTTGTATCTATATATAACACAGGCTTTTATACGTCTATTTTTTTCCTTTGGTATTATTTAAATAAAACCTTATTTATTAAATTTACATGACACCTTCGCACCACAATAAAATAATATAATACACTAGTCCTTCAGGGTCACGCTTCAAAAATACTCTAATAGGGAGGCGTATTCTGATTGTAATAACAGGTTATCAATTTGATCTGGATTTGTTATGTATATGATCTCTCAGTGCGCGTGCAGCGACATTTTTTCGACCAGAAACGTCACTTTCACTCAGATCGTATCCATAACAAAACCAGATCAAATGAGACAGGTGTTATGGCAATCAGAATTAAATACGCCTCGAGGGACACATTACTAAAAACTGATTTAAACATTCACGCTTTTTACACATTATTATTTACGAATAAGCGGCTGAGGTAATTTTAAAACTTAAATACGTGACATGACTAATATAAAAATATACTAAAATCTTAAGTTGTAAAACTGAGTAGAATAGTACAAACACACTCGTAAAGTTGAGTTCCCACCAACACTATCTGCCGCAGGTGTTCACGACGCCTACTTCATTGTAGCTTCTCGCAATGAAAGAGACATATTGACTTCACCCGGCAATAACTTCCCGCTTCGGGTAATTATTCTCATCCAGACAGATCCTTTAATTTCCCGACACAAATCAGAGATAACACAAAAGGGTTATTGGAAAAAAAGAAACTCATAGATAAGATATAATCAGTCTGTTGAATATTCCTTGAGGAAAAAATTAAGGAATTGTGACAAATTATCTTAGAGCAAATGAGCTGCGGAGCACTTGAGCTCGTATTATCGCGGCCCAAAGCCGGCTCCGTTTAGGGCGAAGGTAGATAAATCGCGCGGCGCCTTCCAATTTCGCACTGATCCCATAATTCTATCTAGTCGGATAAATCTCATACATGATTTAGCAGATCTTTTAGTAGAACAACTAGTTACACGATAATATACCTGGTGAGGCATGTCACAGTGACCCTCTAACAGTCCTAATATTTTTAAATTCTCCAATAACTGCGACAAAATTGTCGTTTGAAGGTCTCTAAGGATCTACAAATGCCTAATGAATCTTGGTATTAAATACAACACCGTAGCTCGTTACTTATTAAATATCTTACTATGCAAAAGCAAATTTGATTAGTGTTGTTTTAATATTAAACAAGTTTTTTTATTTAATTTAAAGTAAACTTTTTCGATAAAATCCATTGAATTAAAAATGCTTATTAATCGACTTCTTATTGAATAACCTACCATAGAAATTGTTGATCGTATTAGAGACACAGTCTGTGAACAATCATACAATATAAGGAGACTTAATATAAGGACTTTACCTCAAATTTCAATTTAACATTTCTTCTTCCCAGTCGTATCCTCATTGCTGAGGGTCGTGATTACCACAGACGCTTAGCACCACTTAACATTTAAACAACTTGTTAAAGAGCAACGTCGAAACTTTTCCGCCCAAATACATAATGAGTGCGTGCCTAAGCTTTAATTTTAATTAAAGATCGCGGAAAGAATTAAATGACAAATAACTTACAAGGTGGAGGAAAAGTTTCATTCTTTTAAAGTTGTCGGTTGTGCAGTTAGACGGCAAATGAGCTTATTCCAGTTATTCCCCTGGGCTACAGGCTCATTACGGGCCCGAGGGGTGCCGCTGACGGTACGTATGGATGCTTACACAACGAGCAACTTGTTCATCTCCCAGTATTATGAAACAATGCTTTCTTGACACGAGTTTATTAAGAATTGACGACATATACCTACGTATCAACTTTTGTGGCGTTATTGATTCGCTGATTAGCAAACCAATCTTTTTCTTTGAACGATAAGGCATTTTCACTTTTTACAGGATTCTAAGTCAAAGAAGATGAAAATTTCAAGATATAGGTTGTGTTTTGCCTGGCAGTAGATAAACGGAGATTTATTGAACCGTAACTGTTTTGATGAGTTTCTTTGAAAAGACGTTCCAACAGACTATTAAAATCCTCGGCTAACAACGAGGAATTACAAACAGTTTCCAAACTAGCTCCTTCGTCGGAAACGCAAACAGCAGACTTCTAGTTACCAACTATTATCCCCTGGACTACGGGATTTAAGATAAACAAAACACGAAATTGTTGTATCTTGTGCGATAAGTCTTTAAATCATTTCTTGCTAACTAACAATATCCGTTATATTCTTTTGTTTTGCCTCCGGAATGTGGTAAAGAAATGATATTTTAATTTGAATGTGTATCATATAAATAATAGTTACCTACCATTAAGATACATAAATGAAACCCCTTTTTTAGGGTTCCGCACCCAAAGGGTAAAAACGGGACCCTTTTACTAAGACTCCGCTGTCCGTCCGCTGTATGTCAGACTGTCCGTCTGTCACCAGACTGTATCTCATGAACCGTGATAGCTAGACAGTTGAAATTTTCAAAGATGATTTATTTGTGTTGCCGCTATAAAAACAAATACTATAAACAGAATAAAATAAATATTTAAGTGGGGCTCCCATACAACAAACTTGATTTTTTTGCCGCTTTTTGCGTTATGGTACGAAACCCTTCGTGCGCGAGTCCAACTCACACTTGGCCGGTTTTTTAAATGTTCTGATAACCTATGGAAACTTTTAACATTCAAAGATTGACGAGTATTCGCTACGTTGACAGTCTAAATACCAAATGCAGTCCGCCCGCCATCATCACACCTTACTCGCTACCTTCTTAAAAAGCACTATTTGTTTGTGGTCTTGTTTAAGTTGGAAGTATACGTCCAGATCAAACTCCGCTGCGTTTCTTTCAAAGATTTTGGATACTTAAGAAATTATACAAAGGAAGTTAAGAAATTACCTCCTTCGAGAGTAGCAGTAATATCAGCTCTAGGTTCGGGTCCATCACTACTCCTCCCCGGCGAGGTCGCGTCGGGTAAAGGGACCTCTTCTTCAGAACTATCCGCCGGATCCAGAATATTCCTATCGCTCGCATTACTGTTTCCTTCAATACCAATTTCGGCGTATGTCCCGCTGTCACTCCCGTTCTGCGTCGACCATTTGATTGGCGATTCAAGTTTACCATTCGCTTGATTTTCTTTATTGTCATCATCTAAAACAAGAAGACAAACACATTGTTACTATAAATGGGATGTCAGGCGTCATCTTTAATAATATATAAGGTGGAATGGAAAAATAGCAAGAGACAGCAGAAAAATTTACATCGCCTTGCCAGCGCCTGTGAGGATATTTTCTTTGGTCAAGCTGTCGAGTGTATGTGGCCAGTCTGTTTTTGTTTTTAGGCGGCACATCAGTAAAAAAACCGGCCAAGTGCGAGTCGGACTCGCGCACCGAGGGTTCCGTACTTTTTAATATTTGTTGTTATAGCGGCAACAGAAATACATCATCTGTGAAAATTTCAACTGTCTATTAGCTTACTTACGATTCATGAGATACAGCCTAGTGACAGATAGACGGAAAGACGGACAGCGGAGTCTTAGTAATAGGGTCCCGTTTTTACCCTTTGGGTACGGAACCCTAGAGATGGAAATCTAAATAATTCATACTATGATATAATGACTGACCTATAAAAGGATTATCTTTTCCATTTCTAATGGAAAGCCTAGCTCCTCTGTTAAGTGTGGCCTCCTTGTCACCATTTAGTGAGCTATTCCGGGGTTTGTCTAAGGTGCCCATAAGCAGTCTTCGCTCAGGGGGAGCCGGGGGCACATCGGAGCTAAACACGGAGCTGGCAGGTGTGATGAGGGGGTCGGCGGGCTCGGGCTCCGCCTCCGCCTCCACGCGGGCGCCGACGGACACCTGCTCGTCCACCATCTTGCGGAGTTTCGCCTGCGAGAATTTTAGAAAATTAGTTTCAGATGTATGAAACTAGGACTTCAAGATGACTTATACCTGCGATGAAACGTGTTTGCTGTTGTTGCTATTTTACTGTCTCATACAGAAGCATACTAAGCTTAACGTCTATGGCATTATTCATACAGATGTAGTATATAATTGTTTTCCATCGTACTTTCTCGGAAACGTTCGTATTTGTCATGCTACTTCAATCAACCTCAGTACGTTTTGTACCGAGACTGACAGAAATAGCAATACGATGGAAAATAATTATGCACAACAACTGTACACGTTTGTGAAGGCTAAAAACCTGTTGATATTCGTTTTTCCTTATTCGTCATTTTGACATTCGTGTTTGTTAGAAAGAGACAAACTTTAACACGGGTTTGTTAAGATTTACATAGGGGGCTTTTCTATATTTATTTCGTTCAACGCATGAAACTAGTTTCGGCGACAACATCGCTACATTCAAGCTACAAAACCTGCCACAGCGTTCACGTATACGGCGTTCCTTTTGTGTTTATCGCAGTATATGAATAAACATGCTAGTGTATAATTTAAAAGTAAGTATAACGAACTGATAGCAAAAGGCACCTTGTAATATAGTCGTCACAGTTCCAGCTTATATCGACAACAGCAACATTCTCCATAAAAAGCTAGCATGTAAATACATAATTTTCGCTGCTCTCTATTCATAGCATTAATTAATTATTAGATGGTTTATGAAAGCGACTTCGCTTCGTGGACTCAATATACCCGCCGTACATTTCTCGGGGCCAACGATGCCTTATCTCCGTCTATTAATCTAAGCAATGAATGCCTTCTATTTAGTTAATTCACCTGCTACCGTTTGATGTAATGGCCGCTTTGACCCCTTTAATGGCTACGTTTTATGGATGTGTAAGTGACGCTTCCTGGAGATTTCCTGGTTAATTTATTGCTGATTAATAACCATCATCATACACTAATGTAACAGGCTTATATTTTCTGTAAAGTTATTTTAATCTAAGGCGTTCACTTACATTTAGTTTTAAGAAAATGAAAGGCATTGTTTTTTATTTACTAGCATTCTAAACAAAAATCTATTTTTGAAATTAAGTTAAATAACAAATCAAGTCGAGATTTTAAAATCCGAATACCACTCTCGTGCGCATGTCGTAGAGACTTCCGCTACGGCGTAGCGCGTAGCATATTTATGTCGTCAGTAGAGTTAAACTCACTTTCTAACAATAAATGATTTGTATTTGTAAATTCGGCTTCCAGTCATGGCGGCCGATTCTGTTATAACAATCAGGCCTTTTCGAACGTGCACTGACATCAAACTGATATTGGAATCATATCAGATGTCATTCGCGCGAGCATCTCGCTCGCACTAATACTAGTGCTGACAAGTCTGAGCGAAATGAACGCGCGAAAGAAAGCTAACTGATATGATTCAAATATCATTCTAATATCGGTTTGATGTCAGTGTACGTTCGAATTGGCCTGAATGTGATAATTCTTATGTTGTTTTCATACGACATTAAGTTATGTCATTAGGCATCTCATGTACATCAATAAGTGCGAGCAAGATGCCTATGCGATTCGTCTAAAAACTTACAGTGTGCCCCAGGTGGCTGTCAGTCGTCCGTCACCTAACTTCCGGAAACTTCCGCAACACTTGGCCCACCACGTCACGCACCACCAGACACGCAAACCTATCTATTGACTTCCTATTTCTGTACTAAGTATAGTCAATACTTATACCTATACCTACTAGATTGCAAACTGTTAAGGTGCAGTGGGTTCAGATAGCAGAGTTTTTGAAAAATCGTAACACTTTTTAGATCATAATACGTTTCCCAAAAAATACGAATAGCAATCTTGAGGCCTTTCTCTAATAGTACTTTTATTGATTTGATACCTGATTAAACAAGTTTCGCTCGATAGAAAAAGATCACGAACATACGTCTAAAACGCACCATTAAAATTTTTGTAACTATTTTTGCACAAAAGCTATTAACATGAACATTGCTTCTAAAATACATTTAATGTTATTTTTGATAGAACTCATCGATCACTTTTTTTGTTAACAATAATAATTCAATGAAAATGATATTCACGGTCCCGGACACGCACGGCCGTCCGCTCAGTGCTCAGCGAGCTGCGTTTGAAGAGGGATATGAACTGACTGCAACTTAAGCAAAAGAGCCAGCAACAGTAAAGACTAGAAAATAAATTATGTTTCGGTATTTCGAAAAACTGCAAATACTTTCCTAGTCAGTCTAATTTCCAGGAAAGACAGACAATATAGGTACCCATACCTCCAATGAAGCTGCACCCCATAAAAATTATAAACTGACGAAATTGCGGGTTCCTATTATAATATACGCGTGGGCAAGCTCAAGTTTGGTTGGATTTCACATTAATGCAGTATCTAATTTATTACTGAACGAACGTATATTATGATTATGGGGGAATGTACAGTTAGTTAGCAAAGGCGTCAATGATCTACCTCGTACTACTCGTCTACTCGTAATCTATAAATTCGTTATAAATCGCGCTGCGGGTATTAGCTGCAGAGATAGTTGACCTGCAAACTAATTTCCATGCAGAGGGGTCAGTTATCTATGCAGCTGACTGTACACCTATGACTAATGTACTATAAATAGTGTTAGTAACCACCTGGGCGTCGCCTAGTATCCGGCGCACTAGCGCCATCAGGCCGCCGTGGCACGCGCTGTCATGCTATCCCCCTCCGCCCCTCCGCCTCATGTTCCCGGCCTCGCCACCGCTCACAGCCAACACTGAACTATTCCACTTCGCTCCACGCTTTGTTCGCTAGTTGTTGCTCTGACAGCTCGATGACAGTTTGAAATTCGTTCGTTCTTGATTTATTGTCTGAAACAAAAAAAAAGATTTATTAACCACAGGTAGACTAGGGTTTAACATCTGAATGTCGTACGTGATTCTGCATTTGTTTATACAAGCTTTGAATGTCTTTTTAACACACAGTTTGCAGACAGACAATTGACTTAAATTTATGCATGTGTGATTTAGCTTCAGGTACGAGTACGTTTGTCTAAAAGGATTTGCTTCATAATTTTTAATAAGCATTAAATCCCCTTAATTTCCATATTATTAAAGCTTAACATTTCTGCAAGCCTGTGGGACGTTCATCCATAATAGCTTTTTTACTACTTCATTTTCGTGATATTCAGAGATTTATTTAAAGCCTGCTGGGAAACAATACCGACCTCGTTTATTGTCAATAAAAGGGCAATTCAGAATGGCCACACAATGGCCATGCTGCAAAGCGAGCTAGCTATGCGGTGTTTTGCTTCCACCAACTGTCCGGCAATTTATAGGCGGAATCCTTTTTTGATGCAAATGAACACTTTACAACGTTTTCAAATCTGTTTTATTTTTGTGACATTGCTGGTTAATTTGTTTTTGGATCGTACATTATGGTATAGTGGGAAGTACCCAAATCAGTAGTGTAATTGGTGTTGTTGTCATTTGAAATATATTTCTATATTACCATTTTATATACAATTCTTGGCAGTTTTTATGTCAGAAGAAAACCTTTTTAGAGTTCCGTACCCAAATGGTAAAAACGGGGCCCTATTACTAAGACTCCTCTGTCCGTCTGTCTGTCACCAGGCTGTATCTCATCAACCGTGATAGCTAGACAGTTGAAATTTTCATAGGTGATGTATTTCTGTTGCTGCTATAACAACATATACTAAAAAGTACGGAACCCTTGGTGGGCGAGTCCGACTCGCACTTGTCCCGTTTTTTAATCTTATTTTAGGTTACTATTCAACTATACCGATGTGCAGAAGGTAATATCTACATGAACTACTCTGTAAGCCGTAGCAGGTAATTACTGCAATGTACTCTTCATTTTCCCTCCCTGCTATGTGCTAAGTTAAAACAACCCTGTTGCGGTACACAAACTTCCATTAGCATAATAGACCCTGTTAGGCAAACCCCGAGACGAATCCTATTTCTTTTTTAATTAAATTAACCGTTATCCTGACGAATATAGTCCGAGCAAACAGTTTTAGGCGGTAATTTGCGAAGAGCTCCGCTCGCCCGGCTCCAGTTATTGGCCACAAAATTGATTAAAATTCCAGCTGCGTAGGGAGTCATCCACTTTTTTATTAGATTGCGCTCACGTTGAGTTGAGACTGCTCCAGTAAATTTCTATTTTTATTGCGATCTAGTTTCGAGATAACGTTTTACTACGGAAACTCTGTTATTGAAAACTAGCGATCCGCCCCGGCTTCGCACGGCTTACACAAAACCTTTAGAAATGATACACTAAAACCTTCCTCAAGAATTACTCTATTCATAGGTGGAAACCGCATCAAAATCCGTTGCGTAGTTTTAAAAATCTAAGCATACATAGGGACAGACAGACAGCGGAAAGCGACTTTGTTTTATACTATGTAGTGATAAAAACATAGTTAACTTACCTACAACTATATTAGTACTAGCTGTTGCCCGCGACTTCGTACGCGTGGATTTATATGTTGGTGGTTACCTATATGTATATTCTACATGAGCATAGAACATTAAGCAGCAAAAGAGCAGTAGGGACGGTTAATTTTTTGTTAATAATTACGAAGTTTCAAGCCCCTAACTAAAATAAAATGTTCTCGATAATAAAGGGATTATTATCGAGCCCCCTTTATAAGATTTTCAAGTCAACTTTAAAAAAAAATGTTCGCTCGCGATGCAAACATTCAACCCATTTTAACTCCCTTAGGGTATAAATTTCTAAAAACGCTGAAATCACTTTTTTGTTTACTATTATTTTGTTTTTTTACGAAACTTCAAGTTCACTAAATATTAAAAAAAAAAGTTCGTTCCCGATGCAAATTTTCATCCCTTGTTTCAGCAACTCAGGGAATGAATTTTCAGAAACGGTGACAGTTTTCGTCTAGTTTAATATAATGCCCTTTTACCAAGTTTCAATTTCTATCTTCTTTTGAACCCCCTTAGGGGTTGAACTACATTCTAAGAAGTTTTATAGACCGAGGGCCAGGCGTAAATTTTGTCAGTCATCGCCTCCCGGGCGAAAACTCGTATAGTGGTTAACGGGTGTATGGTGAACCCTCGTGGACGCCAGCTGCCGCTCCGTTGGCGGGTTGGGGAATGGCAGCCACCGAAACACGTAAAAAATAATTTAGTCATCGCCTCCCGGTTGAAACTTTGTCAGATAGTTTAAAAGCTATTATGAAATAAAAAAATCGTCAGCCGGTTGTATCGCGGTGGAAAGACCGTCAGTCAGCTGCTAACATGAACATGTCAAAAAAATATTTTTCATTCAGCGCCTCCCGATTGAAACTTTGTCAGATAGTAGTTCAGATGCTATTGTGAATATAAAAAAATCGTCAGCCGGTTGTATCGCGGTGGAAAGACCGTCAGCTGCTAACAGGTACATGTAAAGAAAAATTTTTTTCAGTCATCGCCTCCCGATTGAAACTTTGCCAGATTGTATTGCAGATGCTATTGTGAATATAAAAAATCGTCAGCTGGTTGTATCGCGGTGGAAAGACCGTAAGCTGCTAACATGAACATATAAAAAAAATTCAGTCATTGCCTCCTGTTTGATACTTTAATCAGATAGTAGTTTAGATGCTATTGTGAATAAATTTAATCGTCAGCCGATTGTATAGCGGCGGAAAGACCGTCAGCCGGTTACGTGAACATTAAAAAAAATAGTTTTCAGTCATTTGTTCATTTATTTATTACGTACACATAACCATCAATTACAGGACCTTTTAGGGGAATAGATAAGTACTCTATATATCAAAGCATGATTACTACTTTAAGTAAATTATGTAACACATTTTAAATTAAATCAATAAAGCAACTCGTATTTAAATCCGTCCGTTTTCCCTAAGGGCCGACACGTGACGAGTGCAGGGCATCAAAGTAATTGCTCTTTCATTAAAATCCTCCGCACATCTCCAAGATTTGCATAAAAAGGCTCCAAGGGTCAAAATTCTCATGGCTTACCAAGCCGGTAGGTACCAGTAGGTATAAGTTGAGATCTCTGATAACGCATAGATGTCACTTGTCTTCGAGGTCAAGCCATACTGGGCCATATAAGGCAGAGAGCTCGGTTTTCTATGGGGATAGAAGCCAAGGGCTCTAAGTAGGCCTTTCGCTTCGGTTACAACTAAGCCAATTTATAAATGTCTCAGACTTTCTCAAGTATCGATTGGAAGCAAAGTTCATATTTGACTTACAGATTTAGGTTCTTACGCGGCACATGAATACTGAAATGTTCATTAAAACCCAATACTCCGATTAAAGGTGGTTAGGAAATTGACAATATTGTTAGTTTAAATATCTAGTTTATTATGTACAAGAATATTCGAAAAACTTTAATTAAAAATGTCATCGCTTTTTACATAAGTAGGTCATGACAAAATTCAATAGGTAATTTCTATTTCTTGCAGAGTCGGACTGCCGTGCGGGTCACGAATAAATAAAAATCCAAATCTGATCGGGGCTTCGATGTCATGGTGTGATGGTTCTCATCTGATCTAGTTTATAGGTACAGATAGATGGAGAGAAATAGGTATGAAAGAGAAAAAATAATTAAAAACAATATTAATTAAAAGGAATATAAATTAAAACGATATTATTAATCAACAATATTATCACTTAATTACTCAGAATACTTTGATGATGAGCAAATTATGTATATTAAGGTTTTTTAACAATTATCATTGTACAAAAATACCTTATAAGAAATTTATTATAAAACTAGGTATGCTACATTTTTAGATAGCATCGTTGGTTAGCCAAATATAAAATAAATATGCGCTTATATATATGTATGCTTATTTATGAATACGGCCGACGGCGTTTTAATGAATGAGATCTCATTTCAGAAAACAAAAAATACAGAAGAGGCTAAACAATAGGCGGTCTTATCGCTAACAGACGATCTCTTCCTTTCCTCGACCTTTAGTAAACTGTAGTAATTACTATAAATTTCTCGTAAAAGTTGTCATAAATAAAATTACAGGAAAATACTTATTATATTATTTTGTGAATCGAACAATTCCTCACTATGAAAATATTATCCAGTGCTTTTCTTTGATATTCAGATGTAATATTTAATTAAAATAAAAGCGATAATAATTTTTTCACATAACACACCAAGTATAGATGTTATCATCACATTGCCTTTGATAGTTTACTTCCAAACTTGTTTAGAACATGCATACGTTACGTTTCCAAAGCTTTCATAATGAATTTCATGTGCTCAAAGTAGGTACATGAGGTTAGCGAGTAAAACAATGCACAAGAAGCTGCGCCCTAATTTATCTTTGACCAATATCCAGCACATATGTGTTGGTTGGATAGTGTTGTGGAGAAATATTAACCCGGAGCGATCAATGTCTACATTCGGGGCGAACAAGGCCTGCGATTGGAAAGCTAGTTTTACATGTGTGTCGCGATTGCGATCGGCGCGCAACCAACGCGCAACATTGGTGTTTGGCATAGATATAAGAATTTTTATGATCTGGGGTCTTGGCACGGTACGCTTATCACCATGCCTGTCACGTTCTAACAAGTAAGTGAGAGCGAAAGTAACGGACTTAGTGATAGGGAAACCATGCTGCGCGGGCTGATCTGAGGTGTTTGGGATCCGTGCCTGAAAAAATCTAGAAAAAAAACAGATTTGAACACGAAAAATAACTAGTAACACAAATCATCGAAGCAAGTTAATTGTTGCAAGTTATTAGATGTAGAAATAGTACATTACGATACAAGTGCGAAAAATAGGAAATTCGCAACGAGTGGCGATAAATTAGAACACGACCGAAAGGAGTGTTTTAAATCGACACGAGTTGCAAATTACCTATTCGCACATGTATCGTACAACGTTTTACAGTACATATGGTCCTTTAAATTTTCGACATAGTTGCGTAATGAGCTTATTATCGCACTAGTGCGGTAAAGTGGCACCAGATGTAGTGTAAATATTATTATGGTTCACTATATTGTGTTGCAGAAAGTTTTTTGACATATTTTTATATTGCATAATGTTACTTGGTAGAAATATTGTTTGGCAGAGATACTTTTGGCATACTGCTTTTCGCATAATATTACTTTGCAGAATTTCTTTTTGCATAATATTATTTGGCAGAAAACCCTAACCTAACCCACTTAGAAAATTCTGCCTAATGAATATTATGCTAAATGACTATTATGGCAAGTATATATTTATGCGAAAGTATTATTCGACTAAAAGTTTTCTGCGATACGTGTTATGCGAAGTGTATTTCTTACAAATAATATTCTGCCAGATGAGTGTAACCCAGAAAATAAATAAATAAATATATATATATATAATGTCTAGTCATCAGAGACTGATATTTACGACGAGCATTGGAAAACCATAAAAGTAATCGCATCATATGTCTATCTTTTCAGCACATCATGCGACTATTCGCATGAGAAAGACTAAATCACAGCGACTTGATAATATACAAAATGTGCTAGCCGTACTAGTAAAGGGGAAGAGGTATACCCGACACCGCGCGCGGGCCACTGTGCTAGTCGGTGTGGAAAGAATCAATCTACTTTCCCACACGTTTGCGCGAGCTTGGTACATTTTTTCCATGTACCTAATGCAGCATTTTCAGAATATACCGGCATTATAAAGTAACAGTTCATGCGTTTGCCGTGAACGATTATGTGCAAGGAAACCATAGCCAACGTATGTTCCGCTCGCCTCGTTATTACAGCGTTTGAATTCTTCATGCTTTAATTAAAACCATATTAAAACGTAGTCGGCGGGTTTCATATCTCGTCTCATGTGCCGCACCGTAATATTTAAATTAGGAAGATTTCCCCCAATTACTACAGTATTTGGTGAAAATTCTGAATTGAGGTTATAGTCGTAAGTTGTTTTGCAGTTTATGGATGCTTAAAACTTTTAACGTAAGTAAGTTATATGCGGGAATTGTATATTTTTGCATGAGTTAATAAAGTTATAATTTGCATACTAATAAGCGTTGGACGTACGAGTTAATATTTTAAAATAAATATGGACGGTGCTATTCAGGTTTTAAAATCAGTTATGCTATTGATATCTATTGATATTAGGAATATACGATCGCTTGTACGTATATTAAAGCGCGAGAGATGCACTGCGAGTTGTGTCATAAGGCATTTCGCATTTTTGGTAACAATAACAAATCAGCCTATGAAATTTGTGTTAAATAAAAATGATAAGTAACGGATAGGAGTACAGATATGCTACCTGATATCAACCAAGTCAACCATGAAAAGTTTATCGAATGACATAGATGTATTTATTGTTCGGGATTACTAGTCAAGTACACTAGACGTGATAAAAAATAAAGTATACCAAGTGGGTACACGTTTTATTTATACTGCAAGTTATTTAATGAGAAAGGAAGCTTAATTATGTTCAGAATGCTGGTAAATAAATATGAGTAGGTACCTAATAACTAAATTCTCATAAGCTCAAAAACTGTAACAAGCGTAGATATTTTTATTTAAAAATACAAAATCTTGCCTAGAACGTAAACACGCTAAGGCTCTTATTTACCAGCCTCTCGAGCAGAAATATAGAAGATTTGCTTTATTTTCTTGCCGCTTATGAAGCAAAATGCTTAATTGAATTGTGTCGGTGTTTCTGACTGCAGACAGGTCGAGCGAGGCTGCCTGGAGTTTTACGTTCCTCGGTTGCGTTTCAACGGAATGCACGTTGAATAAAATATTACCAGATCTTCTTTTCAAACGACGTATAGTGGTAGCTTTTGAAAATTTTAAATTAATAGAGTAGAACATTTAAATGCACGATGGTTAAAAAATGTTTCTCCACACCAACACAAGGAAAATACTAACTGTAAAATATCAAACAAAACCAAAGCATATCGATTCAAAATGAATGTTTTTAAATGTGTATCATATAAAAGTCAATTCTACCAGCAAACATGAAAAAACAACTCAAAAATTGCATAATTTGATTACTTTGCCTCGCATGTAAATAAAATGCAACTTTCTTATCAGTTTTTGAACAATCAAGAGAGCCTTTACCAGCGGGTGTGGTGAAAACAACTTGAAGGGTATAAGTACTAGAAATGTGTTTTTAAATTAGAAGCAATAACAAAAACGAAGTCACCAGATAGCCGTAAAAAAAATTGTATCGGATAAAAAACTTAAAGGGTATAAGTACTTACTAGAAATGTGTTCTAGTATTTTTATTTTCACTTAAGTATTTTGCTTAAATAATTTCCCCTGTCCATTTCCTTTAAGTAAATATAAGTGTCTGAATTAATTTGGGACGCGTAAATAAAGATTTTTTTATTGCCAAACCGTTCGGTTGTAGTCGTTTTTCCTAATTTAATTTGATAAGGCAAGTCACCTGTCCTATAAAATTTTCCTAAAATTACCCTTTTCACCCGTAATTTCTTGCTTTCTTAATAAAGGGTACTTGTAGGCGTGGGACAATTAATTAAATTAAGCCAGAAGGCGGCACAGGTGACGAAAATTATCTTGAACTATATTTATGGTATAAGTTGAGCATGCTATATCCAAGTTTGATACTGTACCTAGCTACTCTATTATAATGTCCCCATAAATATGTGGAGTTTAAATGTTATCACTGAACTATTTTACCAGGCTCCTTTATCCATTAGCCCAGGCAATAAATTGTAGTTCTTAACACAATAAATTATGCACTCAAATTAATTTTCTTTTGCTATATATATATTTATTATTTTATTTAAACTTTATTGCACACAAAATTATAAGTACAAATGGAGGACTTAATGCCATAAGGCATATTTCTATGGATTCAGATAATATAATCCTGAACACAGTGCTTTTATTAAGTGAATTGAGAATAAAACATCATGAATGCCACAGGGGACATTATTTCTAAATTAGGAATTCATTTTATGTTATAATACATTCTAGCTACTTTATTCAGAACACCAGATGAATCTGCAGCTTTTATACCTATGTATAATGGTAAACATGTCTATAAAGGACGTGGCACCGATAATCCTGTATTTAATATCAGTCTTTAAACACTGGCAAAATCTTATCATAAACTAATAATACGAGTAGATAGAGCTGCCTAAGTTTGACATTTTATTAATTTCAGTGAGTTCTAAAATAAATGAAGCCTTGTTTTCCATGATGGGAGAAAGAATATCAAAAATACTCTAAATTTTATCTCCATCGTTTCATGATGGATGCCTTTACTGTATTCTACAAACTTTATCTACAGTCTTCGTCGTAGAAGTTAACTTATTCTTCCACATTATAATGCATCTCGTTCCAAATATTACTTCCGAGAAACGAAAGAAATAATGAGAGTCGACAGATAGGTCTGAAACTAAGTTCGCAACTCATGATGAGGTGGTGCGAATCCTCGCCAGCAGG
This sequence comes from Cydia strobilella, assembly GCF_947568885.1. Lineage (NCBI taxonomy): Eukaryota > Metazoa > Arthropoda > Insecta > Lepidoptera > Tortricidae > Cydia > Cydia strobilella. The sequence continues at coordinate 11,213,900 of NC_086052.1, forward strand.
CATCGGGTTGAACAAGTTTAACTTCCATGTTCCTACACTGCTTTATCTCTTCTCAAGTATGTCCTTAAGAGGGAAGAATAGCTACTGACAATAGGCACTTTTTAGGGTTCCGTACCTCAAAAGGAAAAAACGGAACCCTTATAGGATCACTCGTGCGTCTGTCTGTGTCTGTCTGTCCGTCTGTCACAGCCTATTTTCTTCGAAACTACTGAACCAATTAAGTTGAAATTTGGTGTTATATGTACGTTTGTGACCCAAAGACGGACATGTAACGAAAACAAATGAATTTTAAACATGGGGGCCACTTTTAGGGGGTAAATGAAAAAATAAAGTTTTTTAGACTATATCGTGTTGTATATCAAATGAAAGAGCTCGTTGTGAGAATCTCAAATATTTTTTTTTTATAATTTTAGGATAAATAATTTAGAAGTTATTCAAGAAAATAGGCAAAAAATGACCATTCCCCCCTTAATTACTGGGCCTAAAATTTAGAAAAGAATAAACAATATAGATATTTACCTATAGATTACAGGAAAACCTATTAGAAATCGCAGTCAAGCGTGAGTCGGACTTAATTACTTAGTTTTTGATCGGACCCCTACGGGTTTTTTAAAGACATTTCACTCACGTTTCACATACAAAATACATTGTTTAAATTGTGTAATACACGGAACCCTTGGAATTCGAGTCCGACTTGCACTTTTCCGGTATTTTTCATACAATTTCCATTCGGGAGAAACCGGTTTCCACTAACTAAATCTTAACAAATCACTTTGATTTGGATGTCGATCGCTATTATAATATATTCTAGGTTTAAGGTTGCGCTTTAAAAAAAATTTTTTGTATTGCAAATTTAAGAAAAGGAAAACCTAAAAACTAGTTTTTCATTGTGTCAATAACAAACCAAAAAATCATGGAGAATGGAAAATGTTGAGAAGTGGAAAAACGTTTTCTCTTTTTGTATGGACGAGTACGAGCTACTTCCCTCTTAAAGTTATAAATACACGACGTAAAAAAGAGAATGATTTCATACATAATTGCCAAGAGTAGTATGTATAATGTTCATTGTACTTAAAGAAGCCGATTTACGACGATTCAAACTAGACTGAATTAATTGTTATCAATAATTTTGGAATTCAAAATAGTGATAACCGACATATAACGCAAAATACAAAAGAAACATAATAGTTGAAATTCGAGCTTCTTCCATCTAAAAGATCTTACTAAGTACCTAACCATATTCCAGCAAAGAATTATTTTAAAATAGAAAAACTCCTAATATGTATGTTATTCTTATACCATAACTAGAATCCAAGAAACATAGTAAGAGAATTTCCATACAAAGAGACTTGTTCGATCGCACTTTTTTTGTTTGCAATTTGAACTGAAATATTGAAATAAGCATTCCATTAATAAACTATATCTGGCGGGTACTGGCGTGATGCTTAAAGCGCCGTAGGTAACAAGGGTCTAGGTCTCGACAGCTGTCTCGTTCGTGTTCCTTTCACCTCTATTCCTTTCAACTAAAGTGGAAAGACATTTCCGTCACTGCCGTTGCTTGCTACCAAATACAATTTAGGATATTATGAGTAGTCCAAACCGTAATAAACAGACAATAAACTTCAAACCTCAGTAATCACAACGCATTCTATATTCCTAAAATGTAAATATAAGAAGACGGAGTTCACGAGAGCAATTACAAACAAAAGCTACAACAGTCACTTTATCATTTTAAACAATCCACCCAAAATTACCAGCACTTTTCCGCCCAATTATAACGGATTTCCCTCATTCAGCAAAACAAACAAACTTGAAACAATCACAATCCTATAAGTAATATTGAATAAAGTCTTTAGTGCGAATGTGCCGTATTTTCATCTCGGAATAATGCGAAGGCATTATATCCCAACCTACTCCATTGTTTTCCGTAATAGAGATTTGTATTACGCTCGACTGCGGAATACCAATATCTCAAGGCAAGTAAAGATGCCACCGACGGCATAAATATGGAGAAAATTAACACTGCGCTCAATGGCAGAGGGAAGTAGGTCACAGGCGCGCAAAGTACCTATACATCGATGGGCGTAATTTGTCAATCAAACGCGATCCTAAATCAAATAAGTGGTCGTAAATACCATTGGATTAATCCCGGATGTACTATTATGTTCGTACCTACATAAACTAAGCTTGGTACCGCGCTTTAGTCAAGGCTTTGTTTAAATAATAATATCTTATCAATTTAACTTTGTCTACATATACCTATAGAATAAATAATAATAAATATGTATCATAATCATATGAACAGCATTCGGTCTTCAAAAAAATCCAATATTGATTTGACCGTAGAATTTTGTCATCAAAGTGTTGTACGTGGTATAGCTAGAATACAATATATATATTAAAAAGTTTAAACCGGCCGAGTGCGTGTCGGACCATGTATGTAATGTAATGGAGGGTTCCGTACCTTCATACATAGGAGGCCTATCACATATACTTTTTTAAACTATATTTCCATAGACAATGTTTGGCGGAAAAACATTTACTTTCTTTTTAAATCTACTTATTAAAAAATAGATTACATAGACATACAAATCCACGCGTACGAAGTCTCGGGCAACAGCTATAGTTACTGATACTCGCGAACGTGCAAGATGCACCGATGTAAATTCTAAATCCAGTTCTAGCAGACTAGGTATTTGTACACGTCACACTCCAATGAGAATGAGACAATGAGAACTTGTTCCAAAGTAATAAATTCCCATTTGCAACGTCCGCTGAACTACGAGTTTACCAAGATTACCTTGTTATACAACGTACACCCTATTACCTACCTGAGTATCAATTACACAGACGTATGTTTTTCCCGAGTGTTCCATCTGAAAATAGATTTTCCATGAATTGATGTATGAACAGGACACGGAGGTAAATAAATCAGAAGGGCAGGAGATAATTTGACACCGGCGTCTGATATCCGCCCTCTGTCCTAGAATCAGATTGAGAGAGTGGTGACACCCTTGTTGCCTGAGCGAAATTGATGTTCGTATTGTTATAATATATGATGTGTGTAATATTGGTAGATTTATAAGTAATATATTTTGCGCTAATAGCTTCTATTCTTTAGTCCGTTTTAATTCACCCAAACTGAATTGCATGCGTATACAAACCCTTAGCCACCCTTAGCTATTTGCTCGAGTTGAATACTGATACTGACCTAAACCAAAAGTGCAGCATCTAAAACTTGGAACTTTTAGTTCGCGATTTTAGTTTTGAATAATATATGCTGTGCAATCTACACCGTACATAGCTGTTCAGGCACGCACTGATAGCTACAAGTACATTATAATTACACTGGAAGTTGGAAGGCGGTGTCGGCAACAAAGCTGGGAGCCACGTCGGCGGCAAAACTTCAAGTTTTGCTCAGCAGTGTCTACGCAGCGAGTTTGATGCGAGCGAACTGCGTTAACTGGGGCATCCTATATTGTTGGTATTGTCTTTTACTTCACAACTTTTGCTGAAGGTTGGTTACGTATGCTCAAATTTAGGTAAGACATAATAAGCAAACAAGTAATCATGATAAATTAAATGAGCAACGGATTTATATGTGTAGAATATTGTCATTAACACGAGCACTTGCCAATCTAAGATATTTATCTAAATATCGATCGAAGAGATTATAAAAATATAAATATGAAATTGTCGTTCTAAACGGACGGTCAGACCAAAGTCAACGGTTCCTTTAACGGCAGTTAAGTCAGTTATGTTAAATCCCATAATTGCTATGTTTAACTCACATCTTCATTTCCCTTCGTGACAAAATGTATTAATTTTGCCATTAATCATCTTTTTTGTTCGACCGTTTACGTAGCTACTGTTAAGAGTAGGAACATAATTGAAGGAATAAGCCCAAAATATAAAAATATCTTAGTAAGCAGGCATTAAACAAAATTTTATTATAAAGAATACAACGGTAACTTATTAATATTATTTGCCGGTAGGTACTGTTGGGGGACTCGTACATTGATCCCAATTGTCCCTTTTAAATTATTAAAACATACGTACCGTTTATTTTTATTATTCGCTGCCCTTGTCGTGAGTAATTAAGATATCCAATATTCCAATTCGTACACGTTCCCAAACGATTACACACACACTTTTAGATCAACAACAAATGTTAATGACGTGTTTAATCATATCCGTAATAGCTAAAAATATAAAATAATCAAATTAATGTGATTTTCCTCTTTAGCTTAAGCCGCTTAGATTTTGCCGTCGTTAAAATGGCTTGTTCGAACAAAAGCCTGTTTATGAAACGGCCCCCCCGTGACGTGAAGTGTGAATGTACCCCGGCATGTATTGTTCAAGTTTCAGGCTTAATTGAAAAGTCTATCGTGTATGCCGTTTTATTGCTTAGATTACGAGCTACATTAAGAATATTACCTCATAAATAGCAGTCTCTGTTAAGTAAGTGCCGTGAATCTATATCAAGCGAAACCTACGCAGCTCACATGAAGTATTGTTTTACGGTTTGTTGTAGCAGGCAGACATTACATATGAAGGGTTCCTTGTCAACATTTATTTCTTATTCTTTACCAAGACTATCTATTTTCGAAATAAGAATCGTAATCAATCATCTCTCTTCCAGGTCGTCTGTCAAAGATCATTAAAAAAAACAGATTTGTTTATCTAAATACGCAGAAAATGTCTCTAATCGTTTTGAATTATCATTTTTCCGAATCATTCGGTACGATTACAGGGAGCTAAGGTCACCTTTTTTTTTATACCACGTCGGTATGGCAATCAAGCATACGGCCCGCCTGATGGTAAGCAGTTACCGTAGCCTATGGACGCCTGCAACACCGCACCTTAAATATTTTTGTGTTTTTTTATTAATATAACTAAGTCAAACATAGAAATATTTCAATTTAAAACTACACTCTGACTCCAGCACCCACCTTGGTTTTAATGTTTGTTACTTATTGAGAATGAACATGACTGGGTGGCCGTAAATGTAAGTGGAATTTACTTTGTCTTACCTACACACAACATTTTTATGATAGCGAAATAATAGGTACGAGTATTTAACAGAAAAAGTCAATTTATTACAATTGAGCTTAAAGTAAATAGTCAAATACTTTTTCAAACAGTACTAAATGTGTTCTATTTAAACAACATTGTAGACAGGTACCGTTATTAAATTTAAAATACAATAAAACGAGGGTATCTACAGAGAAACTTCTGATATGAAATAACATTAATTTGGCCAATAGACGAGAGATTTGATAACCGTTATTAAATAGTTCTACGAGCTATAGCTTAATTTCGATGGAAACCCAAGTTAGGACTTTATTGACGCGGGTGGCGATGTTAATTTCCTGCGTAAACCTAGACTCGGTGTTCGGCTTTTAGTTAAGAGCATAATTTGACATAATTTCGTGTTCATTTGTGACATAGCAAGTCTCATGGCATTGGTTTAATAACATGAACATTTCTAAGGGCCACTTGCACCATCTCACTAACCCGGGGTTAAGCGGTTAAACCGTTAACCCAGTGTCAAATTGTACTGGTAACCATGCTAACTCAAGGTTTAACCGGTTCACCCCGGGTTAGTGGAATGATACAAGTGGCCCTTGATTTTAACTCTCTATGACTTTGAATAATTATTATTGTTTACATGTTTTAAGGTGTCCGAAGAGCTCTTCTAACAATTCGAAGATCTTAAAACTTTTGAATATACTAGATGTAGATTGCCATGTCACAAGCTGATATTAATATGGGTCGAAATGATCATCTGGCCGTCTCTCGGCGCTCGTCGCTCGGCACGACAATGCGGCAAGGTGAACGCCAGCGATATTAGGAATCTAGTTTGAATTTACTTTGTAGCTCGCTTTAACTTAGATTTCTGCAATAATACGGTCGAGATTCGAATACGAATAGAGTAATCCTGTCGTTTTATTTGTTAGCATTCCATTACAGATTCTGGAGTTTTGGATTATTATTGAGCAAATATTTACGTCACATTTTTTGTTTTTAATTTACATTTCAGTAATTTGTTTTCGTTGTACAATTATATAAATATGTTTTGGCTGTACCTACCTATTTTGACCAGTCATTATTTTTTTGCAACATGAAATGGTCTAACAACATGGTCTAACAGGGTAAAATTTTGAAGAGGGTGTTTTTTAGACATTAGTATGACATTTACAATCATCGTTTTAGAAAGAGTTTTAAAAAATAAAAAATATACTGTAAATATGGACGTTTAAATATCGATATTTGTATGGCACTATTCAGCCATTTATAAAGCGCTTTTGACATGTAAATGGCATGTTTTCGACATTCTATGGCAGTATCAAAATTGTTTTAGCACTAATTATTATTTGTGTGGTGTTTGTAAGACCCTTATGACATGTGTATGGCACCTTTCCGACATTTGTATGGCACTGTGTGGACATTTGTATGCCACATTCGAAATTTGTATGGACAAAGTAGCCGACAAATGTTGCCATACAAATGTCACAAATGTTTTTGGCCATTCTCCAAATGTTAATTCAGTATGTAAATTTAACCGCTCCGGTGGGCAGCTGGGCAGCTGGGCAGGGTCACGACCCCAAGGTGCTCGACCTTTTGGCACCACTTCACAGAACTCGTTTAAATGACAGTAAAATTCGCGCCCCCTGCGCAGAGTTTCGCGTAATATTTCCTATTCACAAGTAATGATTTCAAATTCATGTTAAGAGAATGTTCTTTATATGAATTCTATTAATACCAGCAACTATACACCCATTACCCATCCAGTAGTTTTGTGAAAAAAGTCCGAAAAACCTATAAACGAAATTGTGACCAATAACTTTTACTGTAGGTAGTAAAAGTTGAAAACTAAGGAATAGTTAATATACTTAAATTTATTTTTTGTTTCGCCATGAAAATAAATCTTAATTCAAAATAAAAGCCACCAAAAAAAAGTTGCGTTTTACTTTCTTTTATGACTGACGAAATAAATGTCAACCTTTATATAAATTTACAACATAAATAAAGTTAGCCATAATCATATCAAAATTTTAAATAAGGCCTATATATTTTATTATATTGCAGGAAAAACACAACGATTTCGTATAAAATGGCCATATAAGTTTACGTACTGTGTCATAAGATGTTTAAGTTTTCGTGTCTCCGAAATGAAAAAAGTTTGAATATTGTTTCAACATTATGAGTGGGCTTTGTAACAGGGTCATAATGTTGGAAGAATATTCCAAACTTGATAAGTAGGTACCTCTACACCTTTATTATGCATACACGTGTAGAAGCGATAAACCAATAAAGGTCTAAAGAAACTAATGAAACGCATGGATGACGGTTGACAAGTAATAAGCTTTATTTCAAAGACAAGATGCATAGACACACATGTTGTACATATTATTAACTAGATGGCGCTAGTGACCCTATTTTAGCTTATTTTGATATAAATAACAACACCCCCACTATATCAAAATAACAAATAAACTAATATTTAATAGGTGTAAACCGGTGAAACTATTTATTTTTATTTTATTATAACAGCAATTCCACAGGCAAAAAAAAAAACAAGTTATTTATTAAATATGAAACTAAATATGTAAAATGATTTACTAACAATGAACATTGTTATTAGAAACCTTATCTAAATTATTTGACGTCCTGTGTAGTGTGCGATCTAATAGTGTTATTTTAGCTGGCGATTGGAACGTGGACTTCTTAACAAATTCTGTACAGAGAACATCCCTTATTGATATTCTATCACCGTATTGTGCTCAAAATATAGTGGACTTCCCCACAAGAATAGACGGGACTGCAAGTACGTCAATTGACTGCGTAGTCACTAATATCGACATGGATATAATCAAAGCTCTACCACTGTCAACAGGTATATCGGATCATGATGGTCAACTTGTGAAATTGCAAGTCAAGAATGCGACTCCACGCGCTAGATTTAAAGAAATACGTTGCTACACCGATTCAAATATGCGAGATTTTATGAACACCTTGCTATCCTATGATTGGGAAACCATTTTAGATAAAGATGACTCCGAAAATATTTTTAACGTTTTTTTTAATAAGTTTATTTTTGCTTTAAATAACCATTTCCCTCAGAAAATCATTAAAACTACGAAAGGAAAAAGATTACCATGGATGACAAACGAGTTAAGCAATTTACAAAAAGACATAGAAGACTTGCACCATCTACAAAAACAATTCCCAAATATCTCATTTAAAAATCGGATTAAAGATAAAAAGATCATTAGAGACAGTACTTTTTGGGATAGCAAGAAAAAATATCTGGAGCAAAGACTGTATAAATCAAAAAATCCGAAAAAGGAAGTATGGTCAATAATAAAAGAGGAGACTAATAAAGCAGTTGAAGAATGGGAATGGCAATTAACAGATAAAACTACCGGCAAAGTTATTCCAAATCACGCGGCCCCAGAACACATCAACAATTACTTTAGTGAAATAGGGTCGCAGGTCGCCATCAATAATGTTCCTGATAATAGAAAGGCATTGAAATATCTGCTAAATTATACATCTGAACAACTGGAGTGCAAAATCAGTACCGTAAGCGTAGACGAACTAATGAAACTTGCTAGTGCTAAAATTAGTCAATCCAATACTAAGGACCTTTATGATATCTCAGGCAAATTGGTGTATGCGGTGTTACACACATTACACATGGAAATAACACATCTTATCAATAAAATCTTAGTATCAACAGTGTACCCAAGTTCTCTCAAGCAAACCCGCATATGTCCTATATATAAAGGCCAAGGAGAAAAGTCTGATGTTGAGAGCTATAGGCCCATTACCATAGTACCTACAATATCAAAATTAATTGAAGCGATTTTGTCAAATACCATTATCAGGCATGTAACATACAATGGTGCACTTTCAGATGCGCAATTCGCTTACCGACAGGGTCAATCAACCACAACTGCGACACATCAGTTTATAAAACATGTTTGTAAGTGCTTGGATAGTAAACTGAAAGTAGCAGGGATATTTCTAGATTTGTCAAAGGCCTTTGACACCGTAGACCACGTATTACTTCTAAAAAAGTTGGAAATATATGGTGTCAGGGGTCAAAGCGGAGAATTAATCAAATCATTCTTATCAAACAGAAAACAATCAGTTGAACTAAATATAAATGGAATGCGAGTAAGATCTTCCGCTAAGGATATTTCAATTGGCGTACCGCAGGGATCCGCATTGGGAAATACACTATTTCTCATATTTGTTAATGATTTAACAGCTTTGAATATTGATGGCACGATCATGTTATATGCTGATGACACATCGATCATAGTGAGTGCTGAATCACTAGAACAATTAGAAATTAAAATTGCTAAAGCCATACACTTGTGTGAAGATTGGTTTAGTGCAAATGGCCTTAAACTGAACTCCGATAAGACGAACATAATGTTATTCCACCCCACAAAACCAACATTATCAATAAATGTAAATCTAGGTAATAATAGACTCCTGCAAACAGTAAATGAAGTTAAACTACTAGGTTTTCGGTTAGACTCTGAACTAAAGTGGAATAAACACATAGAAATGGTGTGCAATAAAATGGCAAAGGGTGTTTATGCATTGAAACAGTTGAAAACGTTGGTATCGGATGATAGCTTGAAAGACACCTACTACGCTTACGTTCACTCAATAATATCATATGGAATAATTCTGTGGGGGGGCTCTTCTGATAATGAACGCGTCCTGAAGATGCAAAAACAAGCAATCAGAGTACTTGTTGGTGCAAAGTTTAGAGATTCTTGTAGAGAGCACTTTATAAAATTGAGAATTTTAACATCTATCTCAGTTTACATAATGGAGGTAATCATGCATATGAGAAAGAACATCCACGAATTCAAGACACGGTCTCAATGCAACCCTCGCCATACCAAAAGATCCCTTGATATAGTACCGAATGTGTACAGGCTGAAACTTTCAAAACGCTTGCCAAATGCAATGGGCTGTGAACTTTACAATAAACTACCTTACCATGTGAAGAATATCGAAAGTGAGAGTTCTTTTCGTATACGCCTGAAAACGCTGCTATTATCTCGCACACTGTATAGCGTTAAAGAATACCTCACAAATGACTACTCCAATTTTGACGTCGATTTAAAGAAAAAATAGTGTAAGTAGGTAAATATAATTTGTCCTTAGTTTAAGTTCAAATAAATTGTAATGTACATATGTACTTATATAATTATGAATATTATGATGTTTGACGATAATTATTTAAAATACGTATAAGTTTGTGATACAAATTTGTATTGTGTTTTTATAATGAATAAACAAATTCTATTCTATTCTATTCTATTCATTAATAAAATCATTTCTGAACCACACCAAGTGTTTTCATAAACCTGTAATGTTTCACCTCCGGTAAACCTTTCGTTAACAGGTCAGCGGGCATATTAGCGGTTGGCAAATACTTTGTTTCCACAATATCATTACTAATCACTTCTCTAATGAAATTATATCTAACATCAATATGCTTAGAACGCTTATGTGATTGATGATTATTTGCCAGCTTCAATGCGCTCTGACTGTCATTGTATATTACAATTTTATTACTAAAACCCATCAGTTCCACTTCAAGGTTTTCTTCATATTTACGCTACCATAATACTTGAAACTTTGAACAAGAAAGATTACTTTTTAGGTAAGTATTTCAAAATTATTTCAGGATGATATAGCATAAGATTTGTAATGAAATATGAAATTAAGCGACGATGTTATTGACATAAGAACGTTCACTTTTAAGTGTACTTTCCTAATTTAAAGATTTCAGTACAGCTTGCGTAAATCACTGCAAGATTTTCGAGTTTCAATCAGCCACGAATAGGGGCTCACCTGCAGCATCAGGAATTAAACATTAATTAATTAAGATCGCCGTAAAGCCGTCGGGATCACTCTGGGTTCGTTCTAGGGTTTAATTAAAAAGGCAACGCACACAAGCCTCGCTAATAGGACATCACAACACTCGTGCCCCTGCGAGTCCTTCAGACGAGAGAACGCTTAGCTTTGCCTTCGGGCCTGTGTTTAGTTAGGGGAAACAAAATAATTTTGTTTACGTGGATTAATTATTAATCAACATTCCATGCACTTTAAACTCACCACAATCATTCAGTCTGGGTAATACTTAATACAATACTAATAATTTACGACAGTTGCCTTCATAACGTAAAGAAATTAACTATCTTCTAACTACTTAATGACATTTTATTTATTTCTGTTTTTGACATCATGAAGAGCTTTACGTGCATTTTGGTAAATTGCACCCACACGGTACCAACCTTCCGCGTACCTGCGCCTTCAAGCGCGTAAAATACCAATGACGTATAAAAAGTTACATTTGTTTAAAAGGAAATGCGAGAACTTCTCGCACATCCATAAACACGTTTACGGCTTAGCACTAATCCCGAAAATACGTAAATTTACGCGTCATAAATTCCACTTTCGCGTCTCGATTGAAAAGAGCCCATGAGATGTAAACCTTTCACACAAAAGCCCTTTTAACACCCACAACAGTAAAACTTACTATGCGAAGAATTTTCCTTTACTCGTAAAAGGAAACATGTCTGATGCGTTGATACTTGATAGTATGCTCATGCTTATACTCGTTATTCCAATTGGCAACAGAAAACTGAAATAAATGTCATATACGAAGGAAAAAATGACCACAGACCACCTTACCTTACCTTAGATGACCTTAGAGATGGCCAGGGGGCGCCACAAGCCTTCGGGAATTGTCATATACTTGGAAATTTCGACCCATGCCACCGTGACCGGATAGCCGAGCGGTTCAGGCACCTGTCCGGTAAACGGGGTACGCTGGTTCGATTCCAGCTCTGGACACTGGAGGCTGTGGTAATTTTTTCCTTCGTATATGACATTTATTTCAGTTTATAGTTTAAATAGAAGTGTGTCTACTTGAAAAACCACAAATTAAAATATTTTCATAGAAAATAATTTAATTTGTTTTTAGGGCAACAGAAAAAGTATAATTAGTAAATGTGCCAAAAAATTACTTTAAAAGATTGATGATTTATGAAACCTATCTTGTAATATTTTTTTAAATAAAAGTAAATTCTTATGAATGATGACTGAAGCCCCTTTGGAATTTGAATACTTATGTAATAAAGTAATACTTGTGTAGTTAGGTAATACAATAATATGAATTAGGTAACTAATGAATCTAATACTACTTACATATTTGCAACCGACCGACCACATGACCCGACCAACAACGGTGTTTGTCAGGTGGTACTAAATACTATTGTATAATCAACTTGTATACCTATCGACGTGACTCGATTAGATTCAACTTATAGGTAGCTACACTAAACAATCACATTAATTCACAATATTTTAACGATTTTTTTTATACCACGTCGGTGGCAATCAAGCATACGGCTCGCCTGATGGTAAGCAGTTACCGTAGCCTATGGACGCCTGCAACACCGGAGATATTACACGCGCGTTGCCGACCCTAACACTCCTCTCCCTCGTTGAGCTCTGGCAACCTTACTTACCGGCAGGAACACAACACTATGAGTAGGGTCTAGTGTTATTTGGCTGCGGTTTTCTGAAAGGTGGAGGTACTTCCCCAGTTTGGGCTCTGCTCTAGATCTGGAATGACATCCGCTGTCCTGTGCCCTACCACACAAAGCGAGATGTCATTCACAGTACCCATACCTCTCTTTACGATGCGGCTGTACAGGTTCACAAAACAGAAAAGAGACGAATCTTCTAAGAAATAGATATCAATATCATACACTAAAGAAAAAGTGACCAAGACCACCGGTGGCCGAGACGGGAATCGAACCCGCGTCTTCAGCATACGCGGCTAACGCGAGGCGGGGGGAAAACTTAAAAAAACAAATCAAAAAATAATTAATATAAAATAAATTGATTTGTTTCCTAGTTGTCTTCTAAAATCTACTTAACTATTACAAATAAATAGTTACATTCCTACAAAAGATAAAGTAATAAAATTGCCAGTTTTGTAAATCCGTATCACATTTTAAATCAAAGAGCTTTGCCTTCGGGATTTAATTAAATCCGTACATCGGCAATGATTGCTCCGGGACAACAATTACAAATCCGGTTGGTTCAAGTAATTGAAAATGTTATTTGCAATAAACGTCTCCTCATTAATAGCGAACGGTTCGTCTTGAAAGACCCTTCATTATAATACTCGTACCTAATTAATAAAACATAGAAGATAGGTTACTATTGCAGCAACATGGGTCCACATTTAATTTCAATTCGTTAAATGTCGCAGTCATGTCGTTTCCATGAAATGCTTGTCTAAGGCCCGGGTCTGCAACAAACGCCGTAGGTCGCGTCCGGCGTGACGCTGTACGCGACGTACGAATGCTTACTATGGAAATGCACTATAGCGTACAGCGTCACGCCGGACGTGACCTACGGCGTTTGTTGTAGCTAAAACAGTTCCATTCAAGTCTATACATTTTGATCGTGCCGCTCGGAAACAAGCGGCGTGAGCGGTTGTTCGCGCGGCACGATCAAAATGTATAGCGCAAGCGCCGCGTGCGTCCTGTCCGCGGCCTAATAGGTGACGCCTAAGTTTGTATTAGACTCAGGCAATATTATAGATAAACATGTTGTTGTTGGATGATCTCATATCCCGCCCGATGTACCACAAAGGTACCAATGATCTACCTAATCTATTAAACAAAGGTCATGAATGTATTATTAAAGGCCATTGAAATGCTACATTTTACCTTGCAATAGATATAAGTTAGGCTGGGCAGATATTATTATATTATGTTAATAGTGACAAAATACGCTTGACAAATACAATAGTCTAACCTTAACCTTGAAAGCCCTCCGGTTTATTGTGACATACTTAAAAAACCACGATTTTTTGGACTTTGGCAATGACTAAAGCCACTATAAGCAAACTTTTAAGCAGACTAAATTTGCCACAAAATGATTTAAATTTGGTCTACATAGACCTTCTTGAGATTCTGCTGCCCATATTTCTTGATTTTTTCAATATCAGTAATATTATATGATATAAGATTAAACATCGTCCAGACTCGGTAACCAGAGCTGACTTTTAATATTTTGTTGGGCATAGTACTTCTCTAAAACAGTCCGTAACAAAAGAAAAACAATGTTGAAAATATATTCTTCAAATTATCCTTCTTTTCGTCCTCATGTGTCTACTAAATAGTTTCAACCTTACCTCAGTGTCTTCTTTTAATTTAGCTTCTTGATTATACCTACAAATAACCATAAAGAGGAGCTTCAAGCAGTGACTGGCATTTCGGAGGCCGCAGCACCCTCGCTAGCACCTGACTGCAATTTGACGGCATTCCCAAAGTTTTAATTACGCTCAGGTACTCAATTTACGACCCCTGCGATGGGGATGAGCGAATAATTATGGATAACGAATTGTAGCCGTTTGATGTTTGTTTTTATTTGATTTGGAATAATTACCTATTTGCTACTTAAATTATAATATAAATTAAATACTCGAACATTTTTAAATTTTGCTACCCACAGTGTAAAAATGTTTTATAATAAGCTCCGGTATGACAAGACCTTCTGTGTAACATATTTTTATTATAGTTAAACATATTATATTAATTTCATTTTTAGAAAAAGTTAAAAAGGGAGAAAAAATAGGTATGTATTTCCTTTTAGCAGTTTACATAAAATTAAAATCTGACTTTAATTTCAAGAGCAATATTCAGCCCCATCTAACCACATATCTTAACTAAATTATCTATTTATCGTATAGCATGACATTACTACTGTGACTGTAATGCCAGATGAAAGTCAGATTTGAGGGCTACGCTTAGCACATGATTGGCGTGACAGTATCTCGCGGCGAGATGGACTACTCGTCTTTATCTCGCCGAGAGATGCTGTGCTAGCCCGGCTGAATAGGTATAATAAAGTATAGTTATAAAAAGTTGAGAGAAATTAAGGTCTGCGCTCTTCGAATACTCAATTAAGAATAATGGAAATGTAATAACGTGATACGAGTAGGTATTCATAATCATAATAAAGGTTTTGTCTTCCAGCATGTTAGCATGGGTGATATGCTCATAAAAATAATAAAATGGAAACAAATGAAATTATACTCATAGTGTTTCGAGAATCAGAATATTTATATTTTTTTAAGTAATGACATAAAACAATGCAATAATTTTACTGAATTCACAAAAAGGCAAAAATGATATTTACTAAATAGACCTTACTTACTCCTTGCAGGAATATTTCGAGAAATTGTATGACTAATAATGTGTAGGCCCAAACTATCAAGCGCCGCAAATACGCATTCTTGTCGAATGAGTACGAGTTTGCGGCGCTTGCAATGGAGACATTAGGCCTGTGGTCGACCGACACCAAGAATTTAGTAAAGGAAGTGTCGGTCCGGTTGATAGGCGTCTCAGGCGATCATAGGGCGGGCGCTTTCTTTGCCCAGAGGCTAAGTCTGGCGGTGCAGAGGGGTAACGCCGCTAGCGTCCTTGCGACCATGCCAGAAGGGGGTGATTTGGGGGAAGTCTTTTATATTTAAGGTTTAGTTTTAGGTTTTGTTAGCATAAGTTTAAATTGTACATGTTAAATATTAATGTATAAAGTGTCAAATGTTATAATTGTTGAACAATTGCCGAATAAAGGACAAGCTTATTGCCCAACATAATGTGTATATAATTGTTATTTTATTTAAATTTGTATATTAATAATTTTCTTAGCCCCCGAATTATCGAATTATTAGTTATAAAAATTGAATATTATCGTAAACTTAGGCTAAATATATACCTAGTGTAATAATTAAGTTTTGCATGCCATAAGTGTGGCAGAATATGCATTCATGTATCTCATCTACTACTGACATGACAAATTTCTAGCAAAATAAATTATTTCTGAATCTCTACTCTTAAATGCTTCTTTGAATTACCTTAGAACCCCATTTGTACCTACCGTGTGTTACTTATGCGAAACATTTATCAAGCAGTTCAACACCTTTTTAGTTAATGAGCAAATTAAAATTTCATTTCAAACAAGGAAGATATTTAACAAGTCTTGCTGAAGTTCTATCACCATCTGCTGGCAGTTGGGAACGCTGCCAAAACAAACTAAACGGATAAAGTTGAGAGAAAATCGGATATCAACTTGGTAAGTAGGTAACTATGAGCGCGCTGTACGACTAGCTACATATATGTACATATATTTAGTTAGCGAATATTGATGAGGATGAAGGCACGTCAGACAACTACATTGTACTTATGCTGTTTTGAAAATTACGTAGTGTATAGACAAAAAAAAGTAATCGATCATTCTTAACTTTGTTGAGTTTAAGGTATTGTTAAAGTGGTTAAAAGCGAGCGGATTGCACGAATTATTTCAACACAAGTTCCTCTTATAAGGAATAGTTTTCAAACATTGCAAACAATATAAATTAGGTACCTTTAAAATGTATGATGCTTATTTTACAGCACATTTAAGTAAATAGATATATTATCTAATAAGTACCGGCGAAGGAAAATTTTAAGGTTTTCGGGCAAATATTTTCCTCGAAATTCAAGATTCAATTAACATCTTTCGTGCCAATTGCATCGCGTCAAGTAAATTTTAATGGAAGTAAGGTAGTATTATAACAGGTATAGGTAGGTACATACATACATATAATATATATGTACGAGAAATTCGTATCCCATATTCAGATTTGTTGTAGACAGTGTTTGAATTACTGTTCTTGGCAGCATCCTATCTAAAACAACAGCTATTTCACTTAGGAAAATTTATAACATTATTATTGAAAATTGATAACTTTGATACCATCAATTGTAAGGGACCGTAAAGACAAACAATTTTAACCAGAAACTTCATGAAAGGACTGATACCTCAATGATTCTGTCATGAGTATTATTATTACAGTATTCAACCTAACCCAAGTATTGAGAACCTTTTTCAGAACAAAGGACCTGCACCCTTTACTTTTGGGAAATAGAGGCTATGTTCGCATCAACAACCTGATCTTTGACTTTAATCAAAGACTTTTGGGTACTGGCTTTGTTTAGTTGTTAATTTTGTTAAATAGAAAAGTGTTTAATAACCACTTCAGCTCCCTTGTCTGTTCTTGAACCTTACTCTCAACGTTAAAGTAGTGGATATTGCCGACGATGTTAGTCGGGCTAATCATGCAGCTACATTGATTTTAACTTCAACTTTATTAAGTATCATCGATCTCGCATATTAAAGTAGCCCGGAGCTTGCATATGTAGTTCATGAATCATGATATTTACTGCAGATTTATTATTGTCTCACATGTATGTAAACACTTTATTGTACATAAGACAGATTACAAACAAAATGTATACAATGTACAACGGCGAACGTATCCCTATAAGGGATCTCTTCCAGTCAACCTTCGAGCAATTGAGAGTGAAAAATAAATAATAAAAGTAAAAATATAAATCAGTCAAGTGAAAAGATAAAAGTGAAAATATAAATCAAGATAGACAAACCAACACTTATGAACAGAAAGTAGATTATGGCTCAATTCTTACAATCGTAAATAACTAATTAAAACCTGTAATCTAGAATATAAAATTTACATATATGTAATACATATTCATATAAACACAAACACATATAGGCGTTATGTTCGCCATTTGTACTATTTCGTGCTAAGCAATTGAAATTTGAAATTGAAAATCTTTATTTCAGGCCTGTCGGCCCATATTTTGTTAGTTTACAGTGCTTAAAAATATATTACTTGAAACACATACATTGTAAAATAACAAAATTAAATTAAAATTACATTAAAATTATAAATAAATTAACTTCAATTCAATCAAATTACATTAAAATTATACATCAATTAAATTTTATTTAGTTACATTAAAAATTATAAATCAATTATATTCAATCCAATAACATTAAAAATATAAACAAATAAAATTAAGTTACATTTAAATTATAAATTTTAAAAACACAAATCACTTGACATATTGCCAAACCGATTTGACTTGCCCAACCCAGTGTTTTTGAATTGGGAGAGTCGAATCTGCCTGCAATCAATTTCAGAATGCTGTTGTGGCTACTTCTTACACGACTCCACATGGATATAAAATAAATAAAATATGGTTGGAATAAAGAAGTAATAAATAAATAGCCTTCACATAACACAAATTGACATAAAGGATGCTGCACCCTATTTCATTCGTGTAGAAATACAAGTTTTGGTCTCGATACGATGTTTTGTCACACATTAATGGTTGGTCCCGGGTTCGAATCCCGGTAAGGACATTTGTTTGTGTGATGAGCACGGATATTTGTTCCTGAGTCATGGGTGTTTTCTATGTATATATTTAAGTATGTATTTATCTATTTAAATATGCATATCGTCGCCTAGTACTCATAGCACAAGCTTTGCTTAGTTTGGGGCTAGGTCGCTCCGTGTAAGATTGTCCCCAATTTTTTTTTATTAATGTCTAACATTTATATCGCTTATATGTTACAAGTACCCACAACTAAATATAGCTGTGTCCAACAGTAGATTGCCCTTATACCATATACTTGATCGGCCCAGCAGGTCCCTTTCTTCCGTTCGTCTCTGTCACCCGTCAGGCTGTTTTACCTCCTTCCTATTCACGTCAGACCGCATCACCAATATCTAAACATTATTCCTTAGACAGTAGTGGAATTTCGTTTTTATGTAATTCAACACACAAAACCTAAACGGGCTTTGCGCCGTGACTTGACAAATAAGGTTGATTTTCAAAAAGAATGTAATACTGACTGGTAGATTTCAATCTGAAATGATTTATTCAATTCGCACATGAATGATCAAAAAGGATACAGGTTGCTCCCCTTCGTAACTGATATTACATTATGGTGAACCAGATTTCCTCGCTAGATGTTTTATTGCATGGCACCAAAAGCCAAAATGCAATAATACTTAGTACATTGTGATACAAGTGTACTACGTTGGTCATTACACACGAGGCGATATTGTGCAATAAGAAAGCCGATAACCAGTGCACACGTATTTCATACGACGTTTCTCAACACTCGTGCAAGGAAAAAACCAAAACTAATCAAATTTTAATTATTTAAAACAGTCTGTAAAAGTCTAAAATCTGTCATACTGCCTGCCGGCTCCTCGACCCTGCCGCTGGCGGGCCGGCCGGCCCCCGTCAGCAGCCGGAAGGGCGCCGGCGCCCCGAGTCTTTGTTGTAGAATCTACTCGACCAATTTAAAAAGGCTCCGTCTCCATACATATTATTAGCGATTAGTTACAATCTTAACTTGATCGGATTATCACACATTACCGCACGAGTGCGATAATATAATGAAAAAAGCACGCGTTTGTAATATCTAGGATTATGAGCCCAAAAGCAGTTCAATAAGTTCCACGTTACGAGCAAGTGTGTTGAAAAAACACTTTACAGTACATATGGTGCTACTTTCCCGCACTAGTGCGTAAAAGAGCTATTTTCGTGCATATGTCGAAAGTTTAAAGGGCCATAGTACTGTAAAACGTTGTACGATACACGTGCGAATAGGTAATTCGCAACTCGTGTCGATTTAAAACACTCCCTGCGGTCGTGTTTTAATTTACCGCCACTCGTTTCGAATTTCCTCTTTTCCGCACTTGTATCGTAAATAACTATTACAGTACATATGGTGCTACTTTCTCGCACTAGTGCGTCAAATAGCACTTTTCGTGCATATGTCGAAAGTTTAAGGGGCCATTTGTACTGTAATAACTATTTTAATACAGTTGCTCAAAAAGTGCTACTTTACGTAGCTTTAGTGTCCGAAAAGCTGGTTTTTGCGAACAAGTGCTTTTTACTTTTTCAGTTTTTTTAAATTTAAGATCGTAATCCAAAGAGTTTTAGATGTTCAAAAACTTTATATATTTTTATTTTGCCATTAGATATTACATTAAAACTTATTTATTAAAGCAAATATACATAGTTCATGATCAGCAACGCAGGCTTCGTCAAGTGCTTACAACAACAATTCAGCTACAGGCTTCGTCACCTACTAACAAATGATATAATCCGCAACAGGGTTTGTCAATCTTAAACACTAAATTAAACTAGGCCAAGTCCCCACTTCGGACCGTAGCCGGCCCAAAAGTCCCCAGGACACTGGCAGCGTTGCCCCGTTGAATTGCCTAGGAGATCTGTTGGACCAGATACGATCCGGAGCGAGGATCGCAACCCCTTTCTCTTAGTCGCCGTCGAACTGCCACACAAACTCCTTAGCCTCCGCACCCCAATATCCTGCAGTCTCCACCGCCACCGGTATGAAATCATACGTTGGTTCCAAGGCAGAGTACTTTATATGCTTCTGTTAGATATGTATTACTAACAAAAGTATTGTTACACGATATAAAGTCAATATTTATTTGTTATTATATAAATAAAACGGTAATACGATATTTTACTATAAAAGTTTTTTATTATTTGGCTTTTTTAATCTTTAATCTACTTGTCCCGTGTCTCTATCTCTATCTCTATCTCGGGACTTGTAAGTAATAACACACTTTCCACACTTGCATTGAAATGTAATATATTGTTATTAAAACACAGATGACGAACATTTTTTATCAACAAAAGTTTACCTTTCCAGCGTTCAACAAGCACTTATAGTGTTCCCGTTAATGCAGCGCGACCGTCCTATTTTACGTACTCGCATGCTGAAAAGCCTTACGAAAGATAAAATAAATAAAACCCGTTTTTTGTGCTTTGGGCGGACGTCGGAGTTGTTTACCTGCAGACATAATGTAAATAACCACTTTCTGTGCTCGGGGACCGAGCATGAGGTGTGAGGCAACAACACGGATAACGTTATCTAACAAAACTTGTGCTCTTAGTTTATTGTTACTGAAAATTATGACTCGCAACTCGGGTACACAGATGCTGCGGGATTTGCATGATATTTACTTATTTGCATTACAAATTTGAAAGCATGTGCGAAGTAACAAACTATTATTTTTCTAGATAGTGTTGTACATTTTTGTGACAAATAAATAAATTTTATAGGACTACTGACTGACTAAGTTCCACAGCAAGCTCAATAAGGCTTGTGTTATGGGTACTTAGACAACTATGTATACACAATATTAATATAAAACACCCAGGAACAAATATCCATGCTCATCACACAAATAAATGCCCTTACAGGGATTTGAACCCAGGACCAAACAGGTCGTCCAAAAAAGATGATAAAACAAGCCAGTGAGTTAACAATATCGAAGCATATTGACATTAACAGCGTTTCTCGCTC
Organism: Cydia strobilella; assembly: GCF_947568885.1. Classification (NCBI taxonomy): domain Eukaryota; kingdom Metazoa; phylum Arthropoda; class Insecta; order Lepidoptera; family Tortricidae; genus Cydia; species Cydia strobilella. The sequence goes on from NC_086052.1 coordinate 11,235,224, forward strand.
AAATTAATAATGAAGATTAAGGCTCCTAAAGTTCTTTAACAAAACATTTTAATCTCGTAGTTATGGTTAAAAACGATTGTATCTCCGAGTAACAACAATGAGTCGAATCTAATTTTTCCATTATAAATATTATGACTCCAGTCCGGAATGTTTACTTTTAATGTTTCTAGTAGATGTCCTTTCTGCGATTAATATTTTGTAAACACCTACCTACAGCAGATAACCTTAAAATTGGATTTTTTAGGATAATGTTTAAAACATAAATTATTAAACTCATTTTAAATGAATTCAAATGAAGTCAAAAGCGTTTGAAATGCTAATAACAGGGATTTCATCTTGACTTGAAAGCTAACTATATCTACATTAATATTCCGTTCTTAGAACAAGCTAGGTACTAGCAAATCATGTAGATTGGATCAAAACATGTCTGGATGTCGAGTGCGTTGCACTCTCTGGTTAGCCTAGCTTTGCGCTCATATGTTAGGGGTTGGAGTTGACTAGCACAAAGGGCCATGTCACTTATTCTCGTAGTTGGCATTGCGCGAGCGAGAGTTTGCTTCGTTCTAACCTGCACAACGTGATCTCCGTTGCCACGCAGCTGTTACAAATCTTAAAGTATACTATATTACGGCGCTAGCATTCTGCATGCATTTAGAATAATCGGCGAGGTCAGAGTGGTATGTGCGCGCGGTCAGCGTGCCCGACAACTGAATCACACTGAATTGACTGTCACTCGATATACGTTTTACAATACATTAGGTTTCCATGTACAGCCGATAATGCAATACACATATGTATGGGATGACTTATATAGGTTGTGAAGTGGCTTAGGTTGGATGCTCAATGCATCTGTGGTCAATGCAAATCAATGCAATGCTGTTATGTTGGACATGCAAGTGCCGAATGCCTATGTACTATTGTTAAATGATGATGATATATTGAACATTGTATGAAATTCTGGACCAAATTATAACTATTTTCGACATCTCTCTTTATATATACAATTAATTTAAGCAATCGAATTTATTTGTTAATTATTGGTATCTAGATCTTTTTCTTTTGTTTTGTTTGTTTTTTTGTTACTGTTTTTTTAAGTTTTTATTGCTGACTGTGGAATGATTAGGTATTTGTGTGATATTTTGTTATTGTATTGGCATGGCTTTTGTCTGTATTATATATGAACTTATGGGAAAGAAATAAAGATATATTGAATTTAATTTAATTTATAAGCAAATAAAGAACTGAATACTGAATATATTATTAAACGAAGTAGGTAATAGGTGTTAGTTTTTACTCCTCTAAAGCCTCTTATTTTACCACTTTGTCAACGTTTCATTTATTGTTTTATTTATTTATTATCCATGCTAAATTTAAGCTTTCGAACACTAAAAATGGTCAGTGAGCTAAGCTGAGTACGGGCAGACGGACCGACAGACGGACATGACCAAACTATAAGGTTCCTACGGAACCCTAAAAATTAAGAAATTTCACTGTCGACAGCTGGCAAATCATAACCGTTTGATAACAAGATATTACTTATAAAACAGACAGTTCGCACTGGGTCTCATGCCCATTGGAATGACACTCCAGGAGCGGCATATGTTGTAGTGCATAATTATTTTCCATCGTATTTTCACGGAAACGTGCGAACGTGTCTTGGCTATTTCAATCATGCAGTCTCGGTGCAAAAAGTTCTGAGGTTGACAAATACGATCGTTTCCGAGAAAGTACGATGGAAAACAATTATACACTATATCTGTACCTAATCGTACTTACAATATAACACATCTGACTTACAAGAATATATGCAATAGGTATTTGCATGCCCTTCATAGTAGTGTTATCCAAGTTATGCGAGCGCCGGCGCAATTAACTAATTAGCTGACCTAGTGTTACTCCTCATAAAAACGTTGTTCCCATTTTCCTCCCTGGATACTGATATCATAATGTGAAAACATTTTTACATAAATAATCAATTGTATATAAACCATAGCTATCGATTTTTTGATTATATACGTGCCTAAGAGGTAGGAGAGAAAGACAAATTTCATACATATTTTTAAAAACTCCTTATTAAAAAAAAAAAGAAAATCAATCGAAGGGTTGAAGCTGTGATTAATATAGGTACATCAAATCGCGTAAAAACATTTTCTATAATGTTTTTTTTATTTTTATACCACATCGGTGGCAATCAAGCATACGGCCCGCCTGATGGTAAGCAGTTACCGTAGCCTATGGACGCCTGCAACACCAGAGGTATTACATGCGCGTCGCCGACCCTTTAAAAACCTGTACACTCCTTTTTTGAAGAACCTCCCACTGTACTCTGTAGCCCCTCGGGAAAACCTCGTTATTAATGTTATTATTCAGAGAGAAAAATGGGTTTACGTCTGTATGGAGAACCGGTCACTTGACGTCGCCCCTTTTCGTCTTAATAAGTTAAGGCGAAATATACACAACATAGCCTTCAAGTTTCCATGCTATGTAAGTGATTGAAATACTGTTCAGTCGGGCTAAGATGGTCGGCTCTTTATCATTTATCACCATGCCTGTCACTTTCTAACAAATATGTAAGTACGAAAGTGACGCACGGCATGACAGGTGGTAAAAATGCGACCATGATACCTCTGCAGGTAGTTCTTCTGTTTCCCGCAGTTTCAGGTTCAGTGCACGTTAGCGTTTGATGGGATCGTAAAATTTAACGTGGCTTTGGATCGCTCGCCCGCCGTTAGTCTTGCCGATTCATTATACGACCATGTGTATTACTGTAGTTAGAGTAGGCTGGGCATTTGGAATTGCAGAACTATGGAACTTGTTCTAGGCTATTAATATAGAGTTTATAGTTCCGTAGCCATGACGCGCTGCCGTTAAACATTGACTGAGGATTTTAGCTGCCGGTTTTATAGGCTATGTGCTAAGAACATATTATTATTCAAACTTTAACACATTTACTGCCAGCTACCTAGTTGACGAGTTCTCTGTTCGTAGGAGCTTTTCGATTCAAACGGGAAAAACTGTTATCGGCCGCGCTCGTAGCGCGAAGCTCGAGCTCGTAGCTTGGATAAACCTCTATCTAGTGAATGCGGCATGATTCGAACTTAAAGATACGTCAAAAATTTGCTAAAGTTACGATATGGATTGGATATATCTGTGCCAAAAGAGACGTTTTTGTTTGAAGAAACGTCACTTTTGAGACTGACATATTCGATACATATCAAATCAAATTTTTTATTTATTTATTTAGCAAATATTTGACGTGTCTTAAAGTTGGAATCAGGCCGTGTACGTATTAAGCTTCAGAACGTCTATCAAAAGCACGATGTATATCGCTTGCGTAGTTTTGTAATCTATTTCTAATTAAGACTGTCCGAGAGAGACAGTTGACGCCCTTGTACGCGGATCCCGAGTTGTAAAGTTGTGTTAGCCCCGCTGACCTGATAACCTTTCGTTAATGCAATTAAAATAGATGGTAGCATGCAAAACCATTTTCATAAAAAAATCTATATTAATCTTCTTATCCTCGTAAACTATCAGAAAGTTACGAAACGAATGAAAACATGTAAATTCGTATTTTGTTTGGATTTAATTAACGTATTTATGTTAATAAATATTCTCTGCGTCCTACCAATTCGCAAGTCATTGGAGAACTATAAATCATTTTGATTAAATTACCAAAACCAGAGGCTTTCCGACTATTATTGAATTCTTTAAATTGTACTTATTTTTAACTATTTTCACCGTCTTAATTTAATGATTGAAAATTTTCAATGTTTTTCAAAAACATTGAATAACCTCACACAACTGTACCTATATCTAAAACTATTTTATGTATGCTATCATTCAACGTCAAAAAAGGTACGGTATGGTATATAAGGGTATATGTATGTACCAATACCAATAACCTGAAGTGTCGTAAAGTTGCCTTGTAAGAGGAATGATATACGGATAGGTACGGATTTAATCAGAGGTTCTTAAAACTTCGTTTAACTTGCAGGATTTGACTTAATACAAGAGTTACACGTTACATCATGGAGCTTCTACAAACAATATGAAACAAATTTTCAACTACCCTTCTACCCTGTATAGTGTACACATCGTAGCCTTAGGTTTGTGTACTCTGTCGACCGCACCCTGGTCGATGGCTTCTTATGCAACCGAGGGTAATAAAAGCTAACTTATGCACGGTTTAATATTTATGTTATGCGGTGCTTTTCGAAAAATTGGTTCTAACTACGTTTTAAAATAGCAATGTATAGGTACTTTTATTGACTTATTTTATGGTTACAATAGAAGCAACAAAGCTCATAATTGTAGTTATGCTTATGTCAAAAAAAAACTTCTAATTCCGCGACATCCTGCGCGTAGGCATTATGAAAGATTTTTTGTCATCTAAAAGTATCGCACCGAGAAAACGTGGACAGAGACTCGTGCCGTTAAAATTACCTTTAAGAGACTTCAAGGTCCATAACGATGCATTGCAACCGGACTCCAGATTTCATATTAAGGTGTACAAGGTAAGGCGATGGGCTCAATCGAAATAGCAACTCAGAGAGCCACCTTCAGACGTGCTTCGTCCCAAGAACTCCGGCTGATACTTATAGTTGGTGTTTTAGGAATATAGCAATAAGAATATATTCCCTCAACACAGGCAGTTGCTTGTTGTAAAAATATTGCTAAACTTTTGGCAACAAAATGAATAGAGATAATCTGCAAAGAAAAAATAACTAACAATGGTTTTGGAACTGAAGATATGTTTGCTTTTTGTATAAACCAGTACTCAAACTAGTACGTAGGCAAAAAAGGCAAGATAAGATTGATAACTCTTTCGCCTCCTTAATGACACAAATCAACGAAAAGTGAGGCAGGCTACCTAACTGGTTGGAGAGGCGCCCGAAGACGAAAATAAGTTTCTTTTGAAGAGTATACCTGAAGCAAAGATAGATATAACTCCGTAATAGATGGATACAGTCTAAGGACAAAACGTGCCTCGAAAATCACGAAAATTTGATTCTCGATCAGATGGCGGCCCTATCTTTGGCCTACTCTCTTATAGAGGGCGCTGACGGTTTCGTTTGTTATTTATAATTTTAACGGATATCAGTGAAAGAACATGTGACAGAATCATATAAAAATAAAAAATGCAAATAAAAAAAATATTTATCCATATTTAAATATATTTTAAAGTATTTTTATAAATCTTCATTTTTAGTTTTAAAGTATATGTCGATAGATGGCAGTGAATTTACAGTGGTTACAAAATTTACTATGACAGTACCGCTCTATCTTATTATATCCTCTTTGACCTGAAGGATACATTTTATGATCACGTCCCACATACGAAGTGACTATAATAAAAATTTGCTAGTGAATATTCACAGATCCATAGCTAATCCTTAACAGTTGCAGAACAAGAAATTAAAACCAAAATCGGGGTCCGTGACTAAACACACCTATGAAGGATGTATAAATTTAAGGTATTGATGAATACCGAGAAAATTAGAAAACTAAACTAAGCAGTACCTATACCTATCTCTGACAAACTCCAAGGTAGTGCATCTGTATGATGTACCATATAAACTCACTACCATGCGTTACGCTATAAGAAAAATAGTGCTTAGAGATACTACTTTACTGACATAAAAACCCCAAAAAGCAGACACCCTATGTTTAAGTACGTATTCGTTCTTAATTTTAATAGAGCTTATTATTATGGAAATTAAAGAATTATGGATATTTTCAATATTTCTACATATACCAAAGCACATCTTACAAAACAGAGTTACACAGCCTTTGAAATTTCTTGAACTGTTCACCTGTGACTGCATCTTCAACTTTTAAACGGTAACGAGACCCTCGATGTCGGTTTGTTCTGAAAACTCGTTACCGAAGCGGTGTTCTATAACTTCCGATTTTCATGACGCGTCAAAATGTAAAACTTATATGTACCAAACATTGTTCCTGTGGATTTCATGAAGTAATATTATTTTTAGCGCTACCAGGCAAAGAGGACAATTCGACCATAACATATTGAAGAATGAAGACGTCTCGCAATGATCTTTGCCTGCACCTTTGTACGTCATGGTAATATTACTTTGAGCTCGACAGGAAACGAGATGAGCTTAAGGCTCGGCCGCCAACCTCGATTTGCTACAACTATGTAGGTGGTGCGCTGACGTGCCCAAAATGTGCTCGAGTATTTAGCAAGAAGATAGGGTACGTGAGCCACCTAAGGGCGCACCAAAGAGCGGATCAGCTACACGCTAATAACGCGAATTAAAAATTGCCTACTCCAGAGCACACAGTCGCTGTGGCCGAAATCAGTCAAGAGAGCATCATCATCACTTTCCTCGTATATTTTTCACGCGTAAAGCAACTTTACACGTTACGTAACTTAGTTGGTAATACGAACATGCACTTACGTAATAAGTTAAAAAATATTTCATACTGCAAGGACTTGGATCTAAGACGCGATTCGTCAAAAGTACAAGTGTGATATAACTAGTGAGTATGCGAACACGAACGTATAAGGCATTAATACTCGTAGTACCTATTTAATAGCAAAAAAACTAGCACAAAGAGTAAATAACCCCATGCGAATGTTTGTTCAAAGTCAATCTTACACAAGTACATGTACAATATATATAGTGTGTTGTTATTGTCGCTAGCTCATCATTCGGTTTTACAGCGGAGTACGGAACACGCCGCCGCCATCTTTCATTATCATCACATTCCCCATTAAATCTACGCGACCGGCATGTTTCACAAGTTTGATGGAGTACATCCACCCATCAACTCGCAAATTTTACGACCGCGTAAAATTGTATTCGCGCGACGTCGTTTGGTAATTTTCTTTGTATAGCGTTAAAACCGGCATAAAACAAAGCAAATGAAGTATCCGCAAATCGTGAAAACAAGTGGTACCTACTAAAAAGTAAAAAGTAGCAAGATCGTTTACACTTACACTACTCAATTTTATTCACAAATGCAATAACGTTGAAATAGGCAGTAGGAGCATCGCTTAAGATGCTAATATAAATTGTGAAAGCCTCATCGAGTTGTGGAATTTTCCCATTAGATTTTATGGATTTCTCTCTTGTCCTCACATTAAATTATAACCGCAGGGAAAACGAACAGAGCATTGAATTTAATTCCAGAATCCAGTTCGGTAACAGAATTTCTTTTTTATTGAGGGAAATTGGGTAGGTAAGTACGTTTATCCTTACGTTTTGACCGAATGTTGAATTATAATGGTACAATTGTTGGACATTTATTTGACGTGTTATGATTTTACATGCCGAAGGGGTAAGTTTAAAAAAGAATCTGTATTTATTTCCCATAACATAGGAGTTTATTTAAGGAAGCACTCAGCCTTAATTAAATCATGAATGGCAGCCTGCGGAATGGCCGTTGAAAATAAGAACAAGCCGGGCTAACAAGGCAAGACAGCCAAGGCGGCCTTATTACCTCGTAAACGAGTCGTGACACTGCGCCCTATAAAATGACGCATTAAAAATTAGAAACTCTTTCTAACTACATAATACAGTTATGATTTTTGACGTGGATGTGTGCTTTAATTTTCTTCCATTCTTCTGACTACTACATATATACTTTCAAAAGCAAAAGAAACAAATTACATACTTCAATCGTTTGACACCTTTAACGTCATATTTTCAAAATTATATAGTTAGGTACCTACCCTTTAAATTTTTTTTATCCAATTCTACCCAATGAATAACAAGGGTTTTCTCTGTATCACTGTACACACAAAAAAACCGGCCAAGTGCGAGTCGGACTCGCGCACGAAGGGTACCATTACGTAAAAAACGGCAAAAAAATCACCTTTGTTGTATGGGAGCCCCACTTAAATAGGTTGTTTTATTCTGTTTTTAGTATTTGTTGTTATAGCGGCAACAGAAATACATCATCTGTAAAAATGTCAACTGTCTGGCTATCACGGTTCATGAGCTACAGCCTGGTGACAGACGGACAGACAGACAGAAAGACAGACAGACAGCGGAGTCTTAGTAATAGCGTCCCGTTTTTACCCTTTGGGTACGGAACCCTAAAAATCTTCTTTTTTTCATGTGGCTTTGTTCCCATCCCAAGCTCGTTATTTTATTACCCACCCCAGTTAAAAGTAGCCCCGTCGTCTACATTCAATAGTCAGAGACCGAGCTAACCTCCTATTATAGGATTTATAGGTGAATTTTATTTAGAATTCTCCATTTATATTTACTCGACCCTTTCAAGAATTTCCAATCGTACATTTTAGTGGCCCCTAAGCCAACTGTTATGTTAACATCAAATCCGACATATTGCTTATGAAACATTGTTGTAAACATATGATTGCGTGGGCAAAATGAGACTAAGTCGGAGAAATATTTAAAAAGTAAACATTATATCGAAAGCATTCAATACGATAGGACGTATCTATTTACCAAATAAACCTAAGCAATGTAAGATCTGAATGTATATACGACTTTTAGGCTATTACACGGTGTTTTTCGATCAATCATACGGAGTGGCGCAGGTAAGGCACCTGCCGATGATTGATTGATTGCAGACTTCGAAACATGTCCCCAGTTAGTTCTACGGGGCCTAATCTGTTATCTATTAATAGCTCTATGAAACTTCATGCTATTCGTCAGGCGTCAAATCGAACGATCTAGCAAATTGGCATTCAATCCGTGAACTGATTCTGTTTTACCTAAATTAATTTGTAACAAAAATAGGAACTAAACATAATTCTGTAGTTCATGATTGTAAACAGGAGCAAGTACAGTCTTGCCTTTAGATATATAACTGTAAATCGATGCAAAAAACTGCTCACTATTAATATCTGAACACGACATTATTAATATTGTCTTCGGTTACCGCGATAGTTACTCATGAAATAAAACTATGAAAACGGATTATATCTTTACTTGAAAAATAATTATAGTGTATAACTAGCCTTATGAACCGATTTTGCATGTACAACCAGCCTTAAAGTTTGTAGTCTATGATTGTTCATTATTTTAGTATGTGGGTATTTTTGCATTTTGTAATTTTTCCTCAGTCACCCGTTGACCACGAACGCTGTAAAGAGTTCGAAACGTCGGGATGTATTATAAATTCAATATACGCGATATAATCCGTTTTCATAGTTTTATTTCACGACATTATTGTTAAGGTGTTGTCTTATATAAGTTACATAATAATATTAGGCCTTTGTCATCTGTGTCAGATGTTTTTAGCAGCACTGCCGTGTCAGACGTATCTCTGCTATCTCAAAAAACATAGTTTTGGGTAAATCGACTTTAAAGTTTTTGGTGAGCGTGAAAACTAATAAACTCATATATTTCGTGAGTTTATTGAGTTAAGTCATTTTTAATATGTGTTTTGTGTTTCAATAGACGTGAAGAATAATATTTCTTTACTTTTTTTTTGTAAAAGTACATAGTTTTTGAAATAAACGCATAAACATAGTTTGGTGTAACCACTGTTTCATACATTTGGTGGTTGCGCGTAACTATGTTAACTTAAAGTTAGACGAGTTCGTTGTATGAGCGCTCATACTATTTCGCGTGGCCACGGCTCGCGGGCTTATTGCGGTTTTCGTTTATCTAAAGTTAGAAGACTACATTGTATCAACTTCTAGTAAAACGTGTAACCAGGGCATGGGGAATATTGAGGTGGTCACGCGTAGTTCTTTTATCTTAAGTTGTAAGAGTTCGTTGTATTAGTGCTCCTAGTAAAACGCGTAACCAGACTACACAAGATAATCCATTTTATATTGTGCTAACTCACATTACATACAAGGAGCCCGATTTCCATCAGTCCTTACATCATTGGTTATAAAGTAGATCAATCGTATGGTGGAAAGAGCCTTATGTTTAATAGCGTTTGTATGCATTGCATGTATGTATGTATGTATGTATGTATGTATGTATGTATGTATGTATGTATGTATGTATGCATGCATGCATGCATGCATGTATGTATGTATGTATGTATGTATGTATGTCTGTATGTATGTGTGTGAATATTTAATCCCAGTAAGTGTAAAAGGCGGAATTAACGGCAGGTCAGTTACTCCAAAATTTTTAACCGCCTTAAAAAAAAGGTTCTCAGTTTGACCCGTATGTTTGTCCGAGATTATCTCGCGTTTGGCTGAACCGAGTTTGATGCGGTATTCAGAAAAATGTTTGTTACATTTTGGAGAAGGTTTTAGTATACATAGATCTGAGCTGATGCTGAACCCTGGCTGTACCTAGTGGAACTCAGGTTTGGTGAAACATAGGCACACGCTGTTTTGGTCATCCAACACGTCTTAATGAGTAGTTGGGGGAGCAGTACCCAAGATAAAGCTGATGCTGAACCCTGGCTGTAACTAGTGGAACTCAGGTTTAGTGCAACGTAGACAAACGCTGTTTTGGTCATCCGACACGCCTTGATGAGCACTTGGGAAAGCAGTACCCAAGATAGAGCTGATGCTGAACCCCGGCTGTACCTAGTGGAACTCAGGTTTGGTGTAACATAGGCACACGCTGTTTTGGTCATCTAACACGTCTTAATGAGCAACTGGGAGAGCAGTACCTAAGATAGAGCTGATGCTGAACCCTGGCTGTACCTAGTGGAACTCAGGTTTGGTGCAACGTAGGCAAACGCTGTTTTGGTCATCCGACACGCCTTGATGAGCACTTGGGAGAGCAGTACCCAAGATAGAGCTGATGCTGAAACCCGGCTGTACCTATTGGAACTCAGGTTTGGTGTAACATAGGCAAACGCCGTTTTTGGTCATCCGACAAGCCTTGATGAGCACTTGGGAGAGCTGTACCTAATAGTGGAACTTAGGTTTGGTGCAACGTAGGCAAACGCTGTTTTGGTCATCCGACACGCCTTGATGAGCACTTGGGAGAGCAGTACCCAAGATAGAGCTGATGCTGAACCCCGGCTGTACCTAGTGGAACTCAGGTTTGGTGTAACATAGGCACACGCTGTTTTGGTCATCCAACACGTCTTAATGAGCACTTGGGAGAGCAGTACCCAAGATAAAGCTGATACTGAACCCTGGTAGTACCTAGTGGAACTCAGGTTTGGTGCAACGTAGGCAAACGCTGTTTTGGTCATCCGACACGCCTTGATGAGCACTTGGGAGAGCAGTACCCAAGATAGAGCTGATGATGAACCCCGGCTGTACCTAGTGGAACTCAGGTTTTGGTTCAGGTTTGGTGTAAATTTATTGTGGGTATTAGAAGATATATAGTAAAAATATTAAGGTCAGTTACTCCAAAAAAATTATTCAGAATCAGAATCATTAACTATACGTTTCTATGTATTTCAAAATAAGACACTCCAGCGATCCAAATATTTGTTTAAACTAATATTTTGCCTCTACTGACACTGTTTGAAACTTTTTCTTGCTTTTAGTAATAAAAATGAAAAGAAGAGTAAAAAAATATGTTTTATAAATTATGTTCATAACTTTACTTACTTTTTATGCATTTATTAGTTATCTTCTACAGAAGAAAGAAACTACTACATAAGTATGTAACAAGATAGTACTCGTGCATTACTTATATTATATTGTCAGTTATTTCAATTAATTTTGTTTGTCATTTTTTATTTACGTTAAGATTTTTGTAAGTAGGTACCTGTCGGGGCTTCTAACCTCCGTGGCGACCTGACATAGACCGACTGACTGACTGGCTGACTGACATACATATTTGGAATATTGGAACATTTGGAACCACCGACATTTAAATTCAAAATTAGACATGACAATCACAAGACCAGTTGACGACTAGTTCATGACAGACAGCGGACGACGATAAACAGTTCAGTACCTATGTAGGTTATCTTAAGATTTAAAAAAAAACGAAATAGATTAGTTTTTCACAGGGTTTTCAGCAATGATTACAAAGTGAAATTAGCTAAGATAATTAGTCGCACAACCTTTGTTTTCTACCACATTTCTATCACTACACATTCGTAACAAGGCTTTACTTCGTAAAAAACTCATTTCAAAGACTAATTTATCATATTTTGAACAAACAACATAAAAAAACACCGGAACGCTAACTTAACCGGGTCAATATTACGTACGTAATGAAATGTAAATGTGACGTTTTCAATCAAAAGGTACCACATTGTCGCTTACCATAAGGACGAAAATTGCTTGTATCTTTATACGAAAAACCTGTCAGAATGTCCTTATGATAAGCGACAATGTGGTCCCTTTTGTTTGAAAACGACACAAATAAACAAATACACGTGGCAAGGAGCGACGAGCCGCTCCCTCCGCGCCCCGCCCCCCGCCTCACCGCGAGCCGCCTATCGCCGTACTACCTGCGTGTGGTTACGCGAAACTATGATAACTCGAGATAGTAGATATCCAGTTTGCCGTAAAAAAACTGCGAAGAGTTACGCATAATTATTCTAACTTGAGTTAGAAGAGATACGCATAACTCAATGTCCAAAAATTCGAAAACGTCTATCTTAAAACATGAAATATCTCAGTAACTAAAGACATTTTTTGAAATTTTTTTTAAGTATTATATAAAGGATAGTGTCTAGTTTCATTTTGCACTGGTTAGGCGTATCTCTGCTATCTAAAGATAGCAGAGATACGTCTGACACGGCAGAGCATCCCAGTTACGACACTTGCGTTCGTGGCTGTAGAGTCCTTTACGAGAGAGGATCCCTCAGCCACACACGCAGCAGGTGTATGCTCCCCCAGGTGGACGGGGGTTGGAGGCCTGCTCGTGGCGCCTCATGCGAAACGCATGAGGCGCCACGAGCTTTTAATGAGGAATACCAGGCATCGTCGTGCTTGGGTGAATAACACGACGACGACCACGCCACATGACGCCACATGGGTCGGTCTATGCATGGGTGGCCCGGGTATAGGTAATTTACATAAGGTACATCCATTAAATAAATAAATATTAGGGAACATCTTACACAGATCAACCTAGCCCCAAACTAAGCAAAACTTGTACCTATGGGTGCTAGGCGACGATATACATACTTATATATTATATAGATAAATACATAGGTACTTATATACATAGGAAACACCCATGACGCAGGATAACAAATATTTGTGTTCATCACATAAATAAATGCCCTTACCGGGATTCGAACCCAGGACCATTGGCTTCACAGGCAGGGTCACTACCCACTAGGCCAGACCGGTCGTCACGGTCGCGTTGCCAATTTCGTTTCTTTTGATCGCCGTAACCAGCTGCAAACGCAAAATGAAATTACGACATGCAAACGTACCTATCACAGACATTTAATTGGAGTCTCTTCGAAACTGCCGCGGGGTATCAATTTGCGAGTTTCAAAACCATCCCTTGTACCTACTTATTATACTCGCAATTTTACTCTTCGAAGTAGAGGGAAATTATAAATTAAACTTGCATCCTGTGATTTCTGTACAGATTAGATGTTTGCAGCAGAACACAATTAAATTGTAATTTCGTCAGTACGCTTGAAGGATTGTCTTACGCAATTACGGCTCAAGGATATTCTGCATTGTAAAATATACTTTCGTCTCTTAGTTTTGAGTATGTCCCTATATACGATTTGTATATAGGTATTTGAGTATATATTACGACTAAAATCCGCCCCTAATAATATTTCAATTGAATTATATATTTCTTTTTTATTCGCTCCATAATCATTGCAGTGCGGTTGTATTTATTTTCTTAACTGTAAATATAGCATATGTTATAATTATGACTACGAGTATGAGGAACTTAGCACCGAACTAGAAAAGATTCTAAATCGGTAGTCGTTTTTCTTTTACAGCAGTCATTTCAACCGCAATTTTTTTTTTTATGTAATAGGAAGCAAACGAGCAGACGAGCCGCCTGATGGGAAGCAGTCATCGCCGCCCATGGACATAAGCAACACCAGAGGAGCCACTTATGCGTTGCCCACCTTTGAGAACCCTAAAAACCTGCTTCTTGAAGAACCCCATGTCATAGCGCAAGGGAAACACCTCAGAAGGTAGCTCATTCCACAACTTGCACGTTCTGGGCAAAAACGAGCGAGATGCCCGCTTGTTTTTGGTTTGCCACGTGTCAAGAAAGTGAAGTTGAGCTTTGTTTCTTTGGCGGGAGGTGCGGTGGTAAAAACGTGACGGTGGCACCAGATCAAAAAGTTCTTCAGGACATTCCCCATTGTACAGACGGTAGAACACGCACAGAGAGCCAACGTCCCTCCGAAGGCTAAGAGGTTCCAAACCGACTGTGAGATCGGGATCGCCAACAATACGAACATATTTGTACATACTCCTATTCCATTCGGTTCATGGACATCGATTGCACTAAAACATAATGGGTGGTAAACGTACGAAGCGACTCTAAACTAAATAAAACATAAAATCGGTAACGCGAACTATACTTATAAGCCTTTTTGGCACGGCAGCCTAGGCATGTCCCTAACAACCATCGATCACAGTACACTTGACTTCGTGCGGGTCTATCGCGTGTCGAAAGTACCTGCCTAGATCAATTTATCTAACGAACATGTCTATACTGCGCTATATAAATGTAGATTCGTTTTATGTTTGCAGTAGACTTGGAGTAAAAAGTACCAACTTAATTTCAGATCTTGATTAAAACTATGTACTTTGTTTTGACATGGCTTCTAAACACAGGGCGAAGTAGATTATTTTTCACTTGTTTAAAATTGACTTTTTACCCGACTGCAAAAAAGGGAGGAGGTCACAAATTCGACCGTACTGCGTCAGTATGTAAAAAAACCGGCTTCAAAAAATATTATAAAAGGAAAGGGGGAGACGGGAGGGGCTGTATTTTATTTATAATTTTTGAAATCGGTTTTCTTTTGGTTTTTGCAACTGCCACACGAATATGTAAAGGAATTAATGTTTCAAAATGATTTGTTTACTCTTTGGCATGGACGTGTTACTTTCGAAGCCTCGCATAACTTTCAATTGTTTTTCAAGTCTTCAAACTTTGTTACTTTTTAGGGTTCCGTACCCAAAGGGTAAAAACGGGACCCTATTACTAAGACTCCGCTGTCCGTCTGTCCGTCTGTCCGTCTGTCCTTCTGTCCGTCTGTCCGTCTGTCCGTCTGTCTGTCTGTCACCAGGCTGTATCTCATGAACCGTGATAGCTAGACAGTTGAAAATTTCACAGATGATGTATTTCTGTTGAAGCTATAACAACAAATACTAAAAACAGAATAATATAATATATTTAAATGGGGCTCCCATACAACAAACGTGATTTTTTTGCTGTTTTTTTCCGTAATGGTACGGAACCCTTCGTGCCCGACTCGCACTTGGCCGGTTTTTTAATACAAAATGACATGAGGTAAGGTGGGCTAAGACTATCACCGGGGTAAGACTATCACTTGTATGGAATCCTCATACTGTTTGTCTTGCCCCGAGCAAAATAAACAATGTTAGTCTTACCCCACCTTACCTTACTACCTTTTTTCGTAATTGTTCAGAATATATATTACATAATATTTATTATTTTGTTTTAATACTTCGTTACGTTACAACTTATAGGTATCTCATTCTTTTTACCATTCAGCTAATTATTAGCTCAAAAACTTCAATTTGCCTTATACCTTTATAAGTATAGGGCACACTCAGATATTATATGGCAAAAATGACCAACCTATAACAACATATTTTTGGATTTTATTCTTATGAAGCGTGAATTCTATTAATCTGGACCGTTAAAAGGTTAAGCAACTTTAATTAGGATTAACATTAAACCCAAACTGTGAAATATTATAATTACCAGTATACTTAATATTGTCTTCGGTTACCGCGATAGTTACTCATGAAACCAGTATACTGTCAAGTTTACAATAATTATTAGTTAAATAACCCAATATAATAAAGACCCAAAAGTTTTGAGTATGATTAGATTGATTAAAACAGATGCGTCCGTTCGAAACTCTATCAATAAACTGCTTTAACTACCTACCTACACTTACTCCTACCTACGCAGTACAAGGAGCGGGGTTTTCTTGAAAAAGAATGTAAATAGACGTAATTAGGCGTTCGTGCATTTTGTATAAATTGTTATTAAATTATTTATGTGAAAGGATGTACGAGTGATAATAAATACTATAAAATGTTCTTTGTGTAATCTAAAAACTTTAGCTTGAAAGTTTTGTAAAAAAAGTCAGTAAAATTAAATGTAGAGAAATAAATGTCTATAGGTACAACGATTCAACTTGTTGCAAATATAAAGAAATTCAATCCAGGCTACGGAATACTTTTTAACTTTTTTATAAGCCACTAGTTAATTACGGCAACGGAAGCCGCTTAATGGAAAAATAATTATACTGAATAAATTCAAAGAGACCACAAATTGAATTTGGTCGACATACTCGACCGGAATTGGATGTTGATTATGCAATAGGCTTGGTTAATATTATATTTGGACTAAAATAAAAATGTCATCACAAATATGGACGGGAAAAAAAACAAATCAATGTGTGTATTGCTCACTTTTTTTGTATTGTATTGTATTGTGTATTTTCTTTTTTTTGCTTTATTACGATAAATTACTTATTTTATGAATAATTAAAATAACAACTTATTTGCTATTCAAAATGGATCACTCACCTTTTACCAGTGTCCCCACGGAAAAGTGCCTGAAAGCAAAAAACTATAATCTAATAAATTTAGGTGATTTTTTACCTAAAAGTAAACACATATTTTACTATTACAAGTTTTAAAGAAAAATACCCGCTACTAAAATTGTTAAATTAAAAAACTAACACGCACCGTGCTGTTATAAAGTGCTAATTATGATTTCCCTGATAAAAACTATCCTAGACATGTCCTTTGACATGGCTTAAGCGTGTAGAGGAAACAGAGTTCCTTTGGAATTTATAATATTAAAGATAAATAGCCTAGTACTTATAGCGGTATGGTGATGGTAGTATAGAGGAGATATAGCATAATCACAATCACTGTACCTAACGATACTCTACAAACATAGTAGAGTAACTAATTATTTACCGTTAGGCACGTCGGGCCAGACGGGACGGGGAAATCAATGATTGGACGTGCCCTTTGACCCCTCAATACACGCTCTACTTGCACTCTTATTTGTCATTAGGACGGGTAAAATAGTTTCGTGCCGTATCAGATTTTTGTTCTTTTAAAAGTAAATCGCTTCTTTAACAAAAGTAATGAACGCGAACTCCTAAAATAATGTGTGTTCTCGCCGGGCACAGATGGGAATAGGTGTTTTAATTCTGTTAGTGAATTTATGAATGATGTATGATGTATTTTGACCATCCACCACAGGAGATACTATCTTGACATTATTTTGAAATCTTATTATTCTGTAATTGTTTAATTTTTAAATTATTATTTTATTGATTATATTCTTATGACATCCTTGTCTTGACAATCATAATATGAATTCTTGTAAATTGACATGCCTGCAATTTATAATGTAATCTGTATTATGAAATAAATGAATCTAAATCTAAATCTAATATAAATCATCCCCATATGGGGATGATATGATGATATAGGGACATGTGTCCCTTCTCATGTATGGCGGCGGTCACGTGGGGCGGGCTCAAATGGGAATACACCAATGAAAATCTAAAAACGTATTTAAACCTATAATGTATTTCAGCATTTGACTTGATAATTCTCGTAGCGACCAACTTAAGACAGTCGAATCCTGAAACGCAAAATGACAAAAAAGTCTTGATTAGTAATACCCCTACTTCAAAGCACCTGACAGATAAAATGAGTATGATTAAAAACAGATTTACTTGTTATACTCGTATTTCATCAAAATTACGAGTAAGTTCAACCCCAGTCTTAAGTTTAAAGAGAAAACTAATAGGCTACCTAATAAATACCACCGAGGTGTGTGTTCACTCTAACTCGACGTGCAAAATCCATCTCATCGTCGGTTGTGAGGTTACAATTTTCGCGCTCACTCAACCTTGAGGGAGGCGGGGCAGGCATTAGAGGAGGAAAAATTAGATTTCACCCCGACACTGCGCTTCCCGGCCTTTACACACTCCTCCACGTTTATCCATTTTATATTTTCCTCGGCCACAGAGAATAAACGCAGTATATTCCTTAATTTAAAACAATTCGCGAGGGCAGTAAATTGACTAATACGAGGCCCGAGTCCCTCTGTAAAAAGATTACCGCCCGAAAGAATGCTTTTAAAATTTATTAACGTCATATTATAATGCTTCAAAACATTTAAGATACCGGAAAATACGAGCAAAAATAAACTCCAAATACATTTTAGGCGGGAAACGAAACCATAATGTTTAGCTTTTTGTTTAATTAAGTGCGAAAATTCATTGGAAGTGAAACCAAAAGTAAAACCAATTTGCCGAACAAAGAACAGTGTACGTGAACGAAACGAAGTACTAAAGTATTTCGCCAACTTTCCGTTTTCCGTAAACAAATATGCGCAATATTCGCAAAGTTGTCACGTCAATTGCGAAATTATTTTCTCTGAAATTAACATTATGCAATAAACGCTGAGTGCGAGGCGGGGAGGGGCGTTGTTTACAACCCTTTTGTTTCCCAACTAAAAGGGTTAGCTTAAACGTCGCGACACTTAGCCAGCTTACGGAAAGCAGTACGTGTGAACATATGTTACATAATATTTTTCCTTCCGTGTGCACGGAGAGATTGTTTTAGAACGCAAACTTATTTTCCCGATGTTTCAAAGGATTTCAGGATTTATCGTTGACTTCAGCAGTTCACGATAGGCGGAAAAGTAAGGCGGGATTTTCTTCCTTTTTGTAATACGAGGTTCTAAATCCGCAGTAAAATTAGGCACCAATTATGTTGAGTTCTCTGCTAAATCTTTTAACAGTTATATGTTCGTATAAAATGAATGTATAAGTAAATAAACGAGACAATCCGCGTTCCCGTCCAAGGAGTTTAGCCGTCCTCGTCTCAAGAGGTTGCGCTATCAGTCACTGAAAGTTGATATGAGTAGGAGCAGATCCGCTTTTTTAAGGACTGTTATGAAGACATTTCATTAAATGAATCAAGCTGATTCACGTACCTGTAATCTGCCCCATCCGGAACGGATAAACTTGGTTTAATTTCAGGTTCATAAACGCCTGGTTGCTCGTCCATATACGAACGAAAAAATCGTAATAAGGTTAATATTATCTTTCGTGGTGTAGTTAGGTAACCACAGAGTCGTACAATTAACCTACAAATTAAAAGTAAGTATGTAAATGCGCCATAGCCTGAGACCCATATGTGTACTCCAATCAACGGAGACTAATTATCTGTCCTTTAAATATATGGAGTTGATGGAATCCTAAATTAAATTTAAGTATATTTTGATGGGTTTGTTCAAGACTGCAAACAGACTTAATCTTCAATCACTTACTTTTAAAAGACTGGCAGAGCATAGATTATGTAAGTGGCCAACCACATTTAATATTTCGATCCACTTTTATTCCATAAATCCATAAAAAAATTAGTAAAATTACTTTCGATTAACATTTGCGTTAGATAAATATGTACTGGCGAAATATATCCGCGAGTATTATAACCCTTACGTCCTCATTGACTGGTATATTACCCCTCGCTCTGATGGCGTTAACTATAATTAGCACGCGCATGTAAACGACCTCAAGGATGAGATACAGCCTACTGAGACCCGGGAAAGTTAATCCACCGTTATAAATTAAAAAGGATTACAAATTTACCTACAACTAGGGTAACCATGCCTTAATATTATTCCTGATATGTGATAGGGTTACATCAAGAATACATTTAGAATAAATTAATACAAAATATCAGTCGCTCATCACGAATATACAATAGTTTTGTTTTATTATTATCGCAGTGTTAAGCATAGAGTTAAACATATAATATGTGAATACAAATGTCTCGGTCTGGCAACTGAACTGATACTTACGAGAGTGGTGTATGTCTTTCCACGAGGATAAACGAAAAATCAGACATTTCAGTCATACATTTGTTTGTCTGGTAACCCTACACGCAACAAGCGGGCCTAGCTTTCGTAATAAGCAGCCTATCGCCTTGTATGTCTGCGAAAGGGCTTACATATATACTTATCTAATTTCACGGCTCACAGAACAATCCGAGGTCGTCGCGATCGAGTAAGTAATACCTTCCTTAAAGCATTGTAAAGTACCTAAAGCGAATTATTTCAAGCCGGTTTAACTAATACGGCGGCTAATATAGCTGCTATGAAGTCAGAATAGGAACATTGATGCTTGGTTTCGTGAAAGAAATGGTATGTGTGTGTGACGAAAAGTAAATATATTATTTTCTACTCTTCGAATACATAATGACTAACTTTTTCATTACCTTGAGAATAGTTATCTTCAACAAAAAATTAATAAGTACCTATTAAAGTCGCGGCGGCTATTTGCTGATATATATATCAGGTTCGGTCCATCTCGCCTTAAATTTCTTTTATTCTAATTCCTTTTTTACCAGCAGCTTTTAGGAGTGATACCACAGGAAATTCTACATTACAGGCAAACTTTGTTTATGCCAGTTTATTTACCTGCGTTCCCCATGCGTAACCGTCTGTATTGACACGGGTGCGGCGAGACTGGAGCCCTGTAGTTTATGGCCGCATGAAAGACTTTAACTAATACTAGTATAGCTACACCTACATAGACTTACAACAAGACTGAAACAATAAGTGAAAATAAATAGGAAACTATATATAACCACTTTTGTGTAGAAAATTGTACCTACTACCTATCCTTTACTGAAAAGTTCGACTAATAAAAAAAAAAATTATTTTCTACTAAGTATCAAGAGTTCCTTGTATTTAAATAAATGCTCCTACTTCTTATGCAAATTATCGTTTCACTTCTGTGACGATTCATGCTTAATCCGTAATATGTGAAAAGGTGTCACTATGACAAAAAATACTTATCTAAGTATGTACAAGGCTATTCACTAAAAACGCATTTTACAACTTAGTAGCTTTTGTTGGTAAGCGTTTTGATACCTACTTGTTTTACCTTGCCTTGAAACTGACTAAACTTACATGATTATGCCAATATGCAGGGTAATCAGATGAGATGAGAGAGAATGGTAAAAAAAATATTACAGTGTGACGAAAAACTTACAAACGTTTCAAGATAATAGAACGATAGTAAAATAGAAGAACCTCTATTCTGATCGCGTTTATCGCTATCGATAAATTTTCCGTTTCTTTACACACAAGTAGCTTTATTCACGACAATATACTCTACCGTAATACGCCTGCAGTATTCGATATATATATTCAATTTCCATTTGAACGTGATATCTACATATATTGGCAGTGGCACATTGGAGTCAATTGCGTTGTTTATGTGAAGTGTTGTATTTACCTGCCCCTACATCGATATTCCACCACCAACCAACCCGCCACCACGAACCCTCTTTCCAGTATCCACTGGGTGGACACTGTAAAGAAGGCCTGCCCGGGAAGTACACAGGCGCCTATTATCAGGAAGGCGGAAAATCGTGCAGAATGGAGAGCCTTGGTGCACAAATTAACGACCGATGTGGTCGAGACCCTCAGTCATGAGGAATCCAGAAAGAAGAAGAGAACGTAGATAGTGATACGGGTCCGGAAATACATATATACTTGATGGTGGCTAAGTTTTAATTAAATTATAAGCGATTTATTAACTTAACTATGTTTTAAATTAATTTTTAATAAGCAGAAACGTCTGCGTCAGTTTAAGAAGTGTAACACTCTTACGGTAGATGTCGCTAGCGTCCCCTAGGCCCATATAGTGGGAAGATTTGCTTACTGTGGATGAGGTCTTGGTGGCTCAGTTGGCAGAGCGCTGGAATATCGATCCAGAGGCCGTGAGTTCAAGTCCCACCCAAGGCAGTAATTTTTCCACTTTTAAATTTATTCTAAGCTTAACTATATTTTATTTAGCTCTTTTAACAGGCCTAGGAAACGCCTGTAATGTTTCGACTAAATATCTTCAAAGGTGAGAAATCGATCTAGTATACGTAGTAAGGTATCATTCCCATAAAAAAATAATTTTCAAAAGTCACTCGCATAGAGCAAACGCCTGAAGCTTTCTCAACTTATTCAACAAAATCTGCTTATAAAAATGTAAATTCCAGTAATACCTGAAGAAAAAAGTTTATATATTCTTGTGCCTGAAACATAAAGACAATATTATCATAGACGCTTATTTTACGAGCACTTGCTGTATATATGGCAGTTTGCATGTATTGACCTAGTTTGGCAAAGACTGCTCAATAAAACTAGGTGTATCCATTCACAACTTCTTATCGACATGTTGGATTTTTTCAAAAGCCAGAACATAATTAATCATGATGCAGACAAATAATTAAAAAAAGTACTTAATAAGTACTACTTATAGTATGTAAATGACAACATGGATATATTTTAGGTAAGCAAAATTAACATTAAATTAAGAGAAAAGAAGAAGTTTCACAAATCTAAGATTAGATTTCTCATCTTCATATTGCGTTGGACATTTGATCTTACAATAAAAAAACAGGATCGACATTCGAGACGTGCCTCCTACTGTATTAATGAGAGCTAAATTCTGTTCTAAAATATTTTTGGTTATTAAAATACTTCCATTATTAAACTTAACTGAACGTATCTAAAATTAATTATTTCGTCTAAAGCCATAAGTTAAAATCGTGATAAAAACCACAAAGCCATTGGATATTTCAGTGGAGTTCGACCACAACATTCATTTAACTTGTAGCTCAAACGATCCACCATTAATGTTTAAAAGGACGTAAATATTCCCAGCTATTAGATTTCATGTGACTTTGATGATATGTTTATCAAAGTATCCATGGCAGATACCTGCGAGAATTAGTTTCATTTCACACCCAAAAATAATTTAAACTGCGCATTTTGGTTAATAGACCACAGCAAAATTTAATATCGCCAACTTTAAGAAATATATGAAAAATGAAATGAAAATGAAAAATGAAAGTGAAAAATGATTTATTGGGTACACAACAGGTTTTAACTAGGATCGAAACAAGAACCTTCTTTTAAGTAAAAAGATACTTGTGCCAGAAGGCTCCGCTCTTCCATTAAGTACAAGGTTTACCAAAATTATCTTAAATTAAATTAAATTATCTTAAATCTTAAGCTTATACTTATTATAAGGTAAGATAGGTACATTAGGTACTCTAGATTAGAAACTAAGTTTAATTTAATACATATTATATAATATTACCATGAATTTCTATTTAACATGCTTGTGCTTGTGTGTGTGTGTGTGTGTGTGTGTGTGTGTGTGTGTGTGTGTGTGTGTGTGTGTGTGTGTGTGTGTGTGTGTGTGTGTGTCTACATGTGGTATCTATTTTAAACTTTTAAATTACATTATTGCAAAATGGATTCAATTTCTACGTATGTTAACTTTTTTAGATATTCAATAACGATTTTTTTACAGTCATATAGTTGCTGTGGGTAAATGTCAAGTTGCTCGTTAATGGTGTTATATAGTTTAGCAGATTGATAGTTGAACTGTCTTTTGGCAAATTTTGAGTTTGTTAGAGGCACTGGTGCAGCTTTACACTTTCTCCTGCGAGTTACACTACTAGTGTTGTACTTTATTGTTGTGTGTAGTTTTGTGACACATCCTAGAACATAGAGCTTTCTTACAGATAATAAACTAGATTCTTTGTACAACTCATCAGTCGGATATCTGTACGGTTTGGAAAATATTACTTTGAGCAGACATCTTTGGGCTCTTTCAACCTGTAAGAACTTGGTTTTATTGGCTCCACCCCAAATGGGAACACAGTACGTCACAATTGACTGAGCTAGTGAGACATATATTTGGGTGAGTAGTTGTTTAGACGCAACATGTTTAAGGATTTTGAACAGCCAACCCATACCCATACCCATTATATCCAATTAAACTCCGCAATCCCTGGCAACAATATTAATTTACTTTCTCCATTTACACTGTACAATCAGATACACCTAAAAAATTAAATTTTGAACAAGTGAATCAAACTGAAGCTGGAATTAATGGAAACCGAATCAATCATAAATCATCTTCATTAACATTTACATATTATGATTGATCGGGATTGCTTCTCAACAAATTTTGTATAATAGGATTTCTCCGTTTATTCTTTTAACGAGTTCTTAGTTGGGATAGAATGATAAATCTGATCTATGGGCCTATGGATTTGATCTATGGTACTTCGATATCCTTTTTACATTTACATCAATTATGATGTTTCTTATGATAATGAGTTTTACCGAATATGGATTGACGCAGAAAAGACGTTAAAAACGCCTATGGGACTATCCTGACGTAAAACGAGTCAGACTGTGGAGTTATAAAAGAAAACTTCTTTGCTATCAAACTTTTAATGAAGATGTAGATTAAACATCGAAATATAAATATTATTTAAATGCTTCCAGTCACAGAATACTATGATTTTTCTTGAGCAACTTCTGTTAAATAAGTATTACCATCTGCTCTCACCACCATTATTTCCGGACAACAAAGGTTCGCGTCCGGCGACTCTCCGCCTCGCAAAAACCTTTGTTCCAGACAGTTAACTGCAGCGACAAAGAATTAATTCCTTTTCAAGATTGTTGACTATTCCCGACATTTTTTTTTTATTAAAATGCTTTTATTTTCACGAATCTACAGAAAACAAGGTTCTTTAGGAAATTGAATCACAATCATTTGTCTAAATTAATCACTGACGTTAATGAGTAATCCATTTGGAAAAACGAGTTCACTATCGCGTTTACCCTTTCAATAAATAGATTCTGGTTGCTGAACGTATGCTCATCTATGCCAGCATATTCAACATCGGACTTAGTGTATCTCATTTCCGTCATTTTCATTGCATCATCATTGTCCGCTGTTATAATTTTCATCGAGACTAAGGCCTCTATTAGACCTAAAACTGAGTATTCCTTAAGATGCTGTCTAAATATTCTTTCTGGGTAGACTTGTTCTATTTTAAGATTGCATTGCCGAAGGACTCCTGCTAGCGTTCCATAGTAAACATTGATAAGGGCTTCGTAATGTTGAGAGAGCAACTCCTGCTCTGTCGACATGTACAGGAAGTATGATATATCCGAAACCGGAGACGCGTACCAGCTCAGCTGATGGTCGATGAATATTACTTCTACCGGTCTCGTCCCCTGTGATCAAACATACGAACCAATTTTAGTACACACAGAATGATTTTGAAATTCACGCATTCCTAATAAAATATTACCTGATTTTTGAAAAGTATGTTATTAATCCAACAGTCTCCGTGACAAATAGTACTGTATTGAAGTGGTGGGGGTGTTTTCAAAATAGCTAATAAATGTCCATCAAGCGCCCATAATTTTTCTTTATACGATGAATTCAACACTACGTTGACTGAAGTATCATAACAATATTTCATAGAGCTCGGTAGTTTAACAAGGTCCGAATACTGCACATTTTTACTCAATATAGTCTTAATCTCATCAAATTCTTCCGCATAATATGTTTCCCATACAAAAGACAAGGCATGTAGTTTAGCCATATTTTTCAGAGTCAATTTAGCTTGATCGATGCTAATCGAAAGAAATCTGTTATGTATATTATATGTATCCGGCATCTGTGACAAAACCATCACTTCTTTGTTATATTCATCACTGCTGTAGATACAATTCGGAAATTTTATTTTCAATCCTTCAATCACTTTAAACGTTCTTTGAATTTCAAGTAACTTGGGAACTATGGCGTTATAAAAGACGTGACCTCTCTTGTAAAGTTCTCTAAAATTCGCACGCTGATTTAGATCTAAATGACACTTTATTAAAATCTTCTTTTTTATTTTTGATCCATTTCTTTTGCCACTGATGTCAACTAGATAAGTATTACTGAAGAAAGTATCGACATCTTCACACCCGTATTGTACAACGTACTCGATGTCATGAATGTCAATTATCTTCGCTGTTTTCTGTACTATTTCCGCCAATTCCCAGTGAAATTGTGAAACCTTTCGTGGCATTTTACGAGGTACGTTATTATTACACAAAATAATATCTCGTACTGTCCATGTATCTTATACAGAGCATCAATCGTTTCAACACGAGACTGGCGTTATCAGTACAATTTATCTTACTTATCTGTATTGAGACCACTTACAAAAAGCACTTATTATGATATTGCGTAAAAGATTTTTGCTTCCAACCAACTCTAAGAAGTAGAGACTATACGAGATTAAGCATCATAGGTGGATTTTTAATTTAAGATATTACAATGTCCGAATCCAAATATACCAAGTATTTATATTTTATTTTTGTTGCAAAACTCAATTCTAACTGAATAAAAAAAATTATGCAAGTAGTACCTATAAATAGTGTACTTGCAGCTAATTAGTCACTATGGTTAAAATTTTAAGTTGTAAATTGTAGATACAAAATTACCTAAAACCCGCGGATAAATCCAAACAGTTACGTTAGACCGGGGGTTCCAGTGTCAAGGTAGACAAGGTGAGACATGTACAATTTTATCAGTAACCTAACACTTCACACGATGAATAGCACGTCTTGGACGTTATCAGCGCGGAACGAGTCCTGTCCGAACAAATATGAGATAAACTAGGCCTGGCACAATGCCTTTTGTCAAGTGCGCGCTTTGGACGCGGACGGTCAGAGCGTCCTGTGCTTCGCACTTCTACTTTACTACTTCTCATATCTTTGTCCAGCGTAGTTTTGAATTGTGAACTTTATGTACTAGGAACAAAGTTTATTTTGCATACGATTTGATTTTGTGATACGAGTACGAGGAAGTTGTTGGTCGCCAGGCGTGCATTCCCGTATTCATTGTATTCCGCTTAATGCATTCGGTGATGCTTTGTCTGCATTGTCGCGGTCCTTGCGGATGTCGAATTTAATATTGGAACGTGTGCTATTGAAGCGTCATGATTGTTTGGGTAAGATGATGCAATATCACAAAGGCAATTGGTTCTATTTGATGCATTTAACCTGCCTCAATTGACTTGATTAGATGTCTACGACCATACTAGGTGTGTATTATGCAAAGATAGCTTTATTTATATACTAGCGACTAGCGACCCGCCCCGGCTTCGCACGGGTGCAATGCTGATGTTATTAATCAATTTCTGTATTGTTATTATTTTATTCTTAACTTTTCTTTAAGTGAAATGTATATACCAATGACAATGTATGATTATTACTGAATAAATGATATGATATGATATGATATTATACATATTATAAACCTTCTTCTTGAATCACTCTATCTATTTAAAAAACCGCATCAAAATCAGTTGCGTAGTTTTAAATATCTAAGCATACATAGGGACAGACAGACGACAGGAAGCGACTTTGTTTTATACTATGTAGTGATAGTACCATTCTCATACCTGCTTACTACTAATAAAACAAGAATTTCACACTTTTTAGTTTTTTACACAGGAGTTAGCGAATAGTAATCCAGTTAAGCTAATGCCTATATCGCCGTGGATTAGGAATGTGATATTAAGAGAGCACAATAATAAATATTTGAATTATTACACGAGTAAATAATAATAATAAGCCCGCAGGGCAGCTTGTGGCGAGCTGTTGGGGAGTGACGACCCCACGGACCCGAGTGCTCCAGAGAGTCGGTCAGGATCTCCGTCTCTGGCGTGTCTTCGTCGGTCGGAGGGGACCCGCAGGACTCTCAGCTCTGGCTTGCCTTCATTGGCCGTCCAGAGGGGAGTCGTAAGAGCTAGGGGTGGAAGTGTTAAAGGGCATAACGCCGCGAGTAACTTCGGAGAAAGCGCAGACACCTCTCGACATCCCTGAGCCGCTCACGCCGGTGTTGCGCCTGGCCGTCTTTACGATGGCGCATCAGGTGCCCATCTTGCGAGTGGCGAGTCACTGCCTGCCTCGATAGCACTGTATAGCACAATGTTATGGCAGGTGTCCGGAACTTTTAGCAATAGCCCAGTATTATATTCCACCTAAATTTAAGCCATAGACCAGGACTCTTTCCACTTTTCTATAATAGCTCCCAATGCCTGCTGAAACCGGTTTACGGGTATCCATTTATGTACCCGTGAATGGGTTCCAGCAGGCGTTCTACATGACATCAAAACTCTCCAAACGGCCTCTACGTATTGGATCTATATCCCCACGCACGCCTTATAAATGACCGGGCCTGAAAACCCGAGAGTTTGTAACGGAGATACAAATAATAATAATAATATTGTTTATTTCAAGTTTTAAACTCATACTGTAATATAGTATAGTACAATGTAATACATTAATACATATAAGCACTAATTAGTATAGAATTAATTAGTCTAAGTTTTCCGGCCAAAGGTACCTTTTACTCATCCTGCCGCTGCCCCTAAAAGATTATTTAATCATTTGAAAGAACGAGAATAACTACACAAGTCTGACTAGAGTGCCGCAAGCGACTCAATTGTATAGCTCGCAACTTTTAACAACGTCATATATTGTAATGATAAGCAAGAGGTTAAACATATAGAATTTTATTTTAGCCATTGAAAAGTTTTAATCTACAAAGTAAGTAAGTATGTATGTATGTAAACACTTTATTGCACATAAGACAGGTTAAGATATATAATTAAACAGAAAGTATACAATGTAAAAAGGCGAACTTACCCCTGTAAGGGATCTCTTCCAGTCAACCTTTGAGCGACTGAGAGTAGACAATTAAAAATTACAGACAAACAAAACAAGTATGTACAGAAAAGTGAAATTATGGTTCAATTATTACACGAGTAAATAATTGAAAACCTGTAGCCTATATTATAATATAAATACACATATAATACATATTAATATAAATACACACATATAAATAAATATATACATAACCAATATTAAATAAAAATACTTAGTACTCAACCAGAACACAAGTCATTGGAGGGCCATAGCTTATGCAATTTACTCTTGAGTGATGCTACCGACTGGGACTGTCTAAGGGATAACGGCAACTTGTTCCACAACTGCACAACGCGCACTGTGAAGGACTTGGAGTATGACCGGGTCTTGTTACACGGTACAGCGAGAGTCAGGTTTGCACTCGAACTCAAGCGATGCCAGGTATGTAAACCTTTCAGAGAGATATGGTGGGGCGGTTGGATTAAACAGTACGTAAGTAAGTAAGTAATACTAAGATAATTACAACGCAGGTACCGCTACGTTGAATTAATTTTACCTAGGTATTTATTCCTTTCATTAGCAACATCATAGTCACACAAGTCTTTGACGTCAAAGCAATACACCATGATACCCATTATTGTGCAAATAATCGAGCATCTCGATATATCTGTCGGCGACATACTTTGACATTAGGTGGCGTCTGTTTGCCGCGGTTGACGTGGGTCGTGCCCGCGGGCACTTTGACTTGAAAACGTTGCCCATGTATTTAGGTATTCAATATCCAAATTATTTAGATAGTCGACCTTTATTTCAACTTTGTTATTGTTAAGGAAAGTAGGAAGTAAACTTTCATAAAACATATAATATAGCATTGAAGTCAAATAATGGTTGAATAACGGTACAATATTCTACAATACTTAAGACAGATAATCAGCTGTACCTACATTTTGTCTAGTTATATAGGACTTATATGACGTTAGCTTAGCTTAGCCTTCCGGTTCGGTCTGATTCCCCTTGGAGTTTCTATTTTCCTTAGATCTGATATAGAAACCCGAAAAATGTTTTTAATATGTCAAAATATATATTCATTCAGTAATCTTTGTTGCATTCCTCCAAAAATGAGAATTAAGTTGTAAAAGTGTAGGTAAAACAATATGTCGTCGTGCGGTCTTATCGTTGAAGAGAGATTTAGCAGACGATATAAATTTCAGATTAATATCGTCGGCTATGAATAATATTATTAACATCTCTTTCATGTATAATATTATTAACAGTTGTTAAGGTGCAGTGGGTTCGCTTCTTTAGATCATAAAAACGGTTGCCATAAGTATGAATAGCAATCTTGAGGCCTTACTCTGGTGAATTCATCTAATCGAAACCTGAGAAGAAAAATACGAACCTAGATTTAAAACGCACCATTAAAAATTAATAACTATATTTGCACAAAATCTATTAACATAAAAATTGTTTCTAAAAATGCGTGATCAGCGTGATGTTACTTTAGATTGAACTCATCGATTACTTTTTTTCGTTAAACTGGATGATTGTGTAACTTAATTTCAGGGCAGAGGAAACACGTCTAGACGTACAGCCCGTACAGGAAATCGGTTCTCGCGCGGCCAAAGTATTGACGCCGATGCCGCGCCGATGAGATTTACACACCTAGTGCGCACTCGATTTTTACACTTTTCAAATTGTGTTACTGGCAAGGAGATATTAAACTTCCGGACCCCGGACGGGATGATGAGAAATGTAATCACGTGGCTGTCTGTTACTTAAAACTATCCGTGAATTAGTACATTGCATGTGATACAAGTGTGCTACGTTGGTCACTACATAGGAGGCGATATTGTGCGCGCGAGCTGTAAGCGAGCGCGCAATAAGAAAGCCAATGTGTGTAATGACCAATGCACACGCGTTTCATATGCTGTTATTCAACACACTTGCGAGGAAAAAAAGGAATCTTTCATATTAATCAAATTTTAATTGTTAAAACAGTAAAAGTCTCATAAATCTATCATACTGCCTGCCGCCCCTCTTGCCTGCCGCTGGCGAGCCGTCCGGGCCCCGGCAGGCCGTCGGCGGGGCGTCGGCGCCCGCCAGTCTGTTATAAAATCTTCTTCTTCTTCTTCTTCTTTACGTGCCATCTCCGTCCAGGAGGTCGGCGACCATATGTCTATATGTCTCTCTATGTTCAGTCATGCGAATTAGTCTATCTATGCTCTTCACTTTTAACCAGTCTCTTATATTTCCAGTCCATGATGTGCGCCTTTTACCGCTACCACGCTTCCCTTCAATTTTTCCTTCAATTATTAATTTCAGTAAATTGTATTTATTGTTTCTATATATATGTCCAAAATATGCTGTTTTCCTTTTCTTAATTGTTGATACTACTTCTAAACCTTTTTTCATGATTTCCATAACTCTAACATTTGTTATTCTATCTGTCCATTTAATTTTGAGCATCCTTCGATAAATCCACATTTCAAAAGCCCTTAGTTTGTTGACCAACTTCTTTTTCAGGGTCCAGCTTTCGGAACCATACATAATAATTGGGGTGATGTAACATTTAACCATTCGCCACCTCAGTTTTAAGTTTATTTTTCTGTTAGTTAAAAGTTTCCTCATTTTCTGAAAGGTGTTTCTGGCTATTTCAATTCTCGTCCGTATTTCCTTCTCTGATCCCCAGTCTTCATTTAACCAACAACCCAGATACTTATAACTTTTTACTCTGTCTATTATTTTGTTATTTAAGGATAGTGGCCCTAGTGTTTCTGAAATTGGCTTTTTAGTAACAATCATGTGTTTTGTTTTATTTGTGTTTATCTTAAGTCCATATTCCAAAAGTGTATTATTCAGACTTTGCAGCATTATTTGAAGGTCTTCAGGGTTAGTAGCTAATAAGACGGTGTCATCAGCGTAGCGAATGTTCTGTATCAGTTTGCCATTGACACGGATCCCAAGATCTAGTTCGTCAAAAGCATTTCTAAAAATCACCTCCGAGTACAAATTGAATAAGCAGGGTGACAGGATACAGCCCTGCCTTACGCCTTTCTCTATTTGGACTTCTTCAGTCAAAGTGTTATTAATTTTGATTTTAGCTTTTTGTTTCCAGTATAAGTTCTCTATAAATTTGATGTCGTTGCCATCTATTCCAATTGATTTTAATATATTGATTAATTTAGCATGATTAACGTTGTCAAATGCTTTTTCGAAGTCGATAAAGCACATGTGAACATCTACATTGACGTCTAGACATCTTTGTACCAAAACTTGGACTGCTACTAAGGCATCTCTAGTACCTAGTCCGGCTCTAAACCCAAATTGTGTGTCACTTATGTTTTCTTCTATTTTCTTGTAGATTCTTCTTTGTATGATTTTTAGAAATACCTTCAGGAAGTGGCTCATTACGCTGATCATCCGATGATCGCTGCAGCTTTTGGCATTGGCCTTTTTTGGTAATGGTGTGAATATTGACAAGAGCCAGTCTTCAGGGAGCATATTGTCTAATTGATAAAATTTGTTAAATAATGAAACTAAATCATCTATATTATATTCATGTATCAATTTCAATACTTCCACCGCAATTCCATCGGGACCCAACGCCTTTCTACCCTTCATATGTTCCAAGGCTGATATGAATTCTGATTTTAGTATTGCTGGACTCTCTAAGTTGAAATCGCTTAGAGGCTCAGTCGGTGTCCTGTCATCTTTAAAAAGATTTAGAACATAATCTTGCCAGACTTCGCAGGCTTCTTCTTTATCAACAACAATGTTTCCATTTTGATTTACAAGTGTACTCTGAATTCTCTTATTGTTTGTGTTTGTGAACTCTTTTACCTGTTTATGCAGATTAAAACTATCATGTATTTGTTGCAATTTTTCTATTTCTTTACATTTATTTGTCAACCACTGTTCTCTTGCAACTGCGATTTGCTTGTTAATTCTTTTATCTGTTTCATTATATTTGTCCTCATTAATGTTTTTATAAGTCCGCCTTTCATTCATTAGTATTAATATATCATCGGTCATCCATTCTTGCCGCTTTCCCGCCTTTTTACTTGTTAGTTAAAATCTACTCGACTAATTTAGAAGGCTCCGTTTCATACATACATATATATATTAGCAATCAGTTACCTTCTTAAGTCAGTCGGATTATCATTCATTACCTAACAAGTTCTATAATACTCGTATAATGAAAAAGCACGCGGGTTTAATATCTAGGATTATGAGCCTAAAAGCGGTGTAATAACATGCATGTTACGAGCAAGTGTGTTGAAAATATCTTTTTCCCGTTATTCATACAATTTATTATTTAGTATTTAAGTACAATTTAAGCGTATTATGATTGTTTTAATTTTTGGATATTTTTCAGTGAAAGTTTTATGTCAGTATCTCTTTCTGACAAGCGATTATCAAAAGCTTGTTTGTTCGCTTGCAGTTATTTTCAATTCTGAACTAACCATATGCCATATCAATACAAGAAACTTGCTCGCACTTAATTTCCCAGCTATAATTGCTTCACATCTATAAAGTATTACCGAAGGAAAATACATTATGTACCTATTTAATAAAAGATGATTTATGATGAATATAAATCAAAGAACTCATGAAGGCGACCTGGAGAGCATATTATATTTATAAGTTTATTTTAAGTTTTATAATAGTTTAGTTGCGATGATTAGTTAGTTTACTTCTTTTTCTTTCTTGTCAAGATTCCCTTGATCTTAGCTTACTGTAGCTTTATTTAATTTTCACTGTATATTTTGTTTTTCCTAAAATAAACCTTTTTCCTTAAAAACGTATATTTGGAATATACAAATTAGCGTCGAAATCCATACATTCGATAGATATTGCTCATAGCTTTTCGTTTTGGGGCTGATCCATCCGGTTGTCACTTAGCCGATAGAATATGTGAAAGTCACGTATGTTATTGTCAAAGATGACTTGTTATTTTCAATAACTCAGCGCCTATTGGTTCGGGTGTCGTTTACATTAAAGCTCTACATATGGCTAATAGATTCAAGGGAATTGTTGTTAAGTGCACCACTTTGTTACTTTTATAATATGTGACAGTCACAACTTAGCATTTTACTATACAGTAATTATGTATCATTGACCTATCTTCGTCTGAAGCTTCACTGCATTTTACAAACCTAATAAAGAAAATGACAAGTCTATGAAGGCTTTGCCATAAAATATGTAATAAGTTTTAGATAATGTTATGCCTGAGGGAAATTACCGTTATTAAGGCATTCCACAAGAAAGTCGCTTACGAAATGCATTTCATCGAATACTTCTGAAAACGCTGAGAAACGATTAAGATCTGGTAATATTTTATGACTTGGCTAACAAATTCGTAGTATATTTTCGAGATTTACCTGCGCATTTGATTGAAGTAGTTTCCACACAAGGCACAAGCAATTCTTAACCGTCATTCTCGTGGAACGCCCCTATTACGTGTTAGTATAGTTTAAATTAAATCATTTGTCTACATATAAAAGAGAACAATTTGACACCTATATTGATTATATATATATACTCTCCCGGCCGGTTTCGGCCACGGCGACAGTTTCAGCTCCGTTGCTGTATACGTTCGTGTGTTCGCATGTGGCTCGCGTAGCCCATTTTATTTGCGAAGACCCGTGCACATGACGGGCAGGTGTCTACATATAAAAGAGAACAATTAGACTCACCTATATTGATTAAGTAATTGATATAATCAGTAATTCTACGCAAAAACAAACCTGTTAGAATGTAATATTAATTAGCTTCAGTCACAATATAAAACTCGAGTTACGTGCTTTTCAAACGCGGTCTCGTATTCCCGTTGCGTCCAAGTTTCATCCCATTTAAGTACCCGGTGCCTGCCAGGTCTACCCTTGTCATCATCACATCAACTAACTTTCACTGTAACATCGCGGAAAGTTGCCATGCCGACATTTCCAACTTAGCCAATCCAATTTATTGAGTTTTGTAGATGCGTAGTTAACATGTGGTCAACATAATGTTTGTAGTTAAGTCATTGAACTAACATAGCCAAGAAACTTTGTGCTTAGTTAGCCTAATAGATGTGTTAATACTTAGCACAAAGTTTCTTGGCTATGTTAGTTCAATGACTTCTGAAGTGACATTTCACTTTCGTACAAAATGTAACCCTTCAAATAGTCCTAAGAGACTATACCTACACCAAACAATATCATTTTTACAATAATCTGATTTGGTACAATGTCTCTTGAGGGTTTTTTTTTTTTAATATTTAGAAGCTTTGAGATTTAGGTAGTTATTTCAGTGCGCGACGAATTTGACTCAATTTATAAAAACCGGCCAAGTGCAAGTCGGACTCGCGCACGAAGGGTTCCGTACCATTACGCAAAAAACGGCAAAAAAATCATGCTTGTTGTATGGGAGCCCCACCTAAATATTTATTTTATTCTGTTTTTAGTATTTGTTGTTATAGCAGCATCAGAAATACATCATCTGTGAAAATTTCAACTGTCTAATTAACACGGTTCATGAGATACAGTCTGGTGACAGACAGACAGACGGACAGACGTACAATAGAGTCTTATTAATAGGGTCCCGTTTTTACCCTTTGGGTACGGAACACTAAAAAAACGCAAAATACTAGGTCTTATTTATTAGAGTTATTAAAATGCAATTCTGGTTGGACACGCAATAGCTACTGATTAAAAAAGTCCATTTATAGAACAGGCACTGCGCTGATATCTTTATTAGGTGCCGTAATAATTTACGATATAGCTTCGCTCGCCGAGCCGCATCGCTAGAAGCTTTAATAGAGAATGGCTGCATGCTCGATTTGCTGCAATATTATAGGAAATAAAATCAGCTCGCCCACACCGGGCACAATAGCCTCGGCTGAAATAATCTCGAAGGATCATATTAGAGAGGAATAATGAAACTTACGTAGAACGCTATAAAATGTTATTAAAAGGAATTGTGGAAGATTTAGCTAGCACTTACAGCATCAAATGGAAACGGAATAATTATGAAGGTACGGGAATATGGACACGTTTCCTATTGTGCTTTAAAAAAATATTTAAGTAATTTCCAATTCCTTTAAAGTAATTCCTTCCAATGTGAAATCTTTAAAATGTAAACGTTTCAAAATGCAACTCATTGAAATGTTAAATTAATTCAAACACCTATCTCTACCTTTGTTCTGTATTCATTCATTTTAGTTTAAAGTAATATTAAAGAATGTTTATAAAATGCACTTAATGTAAGCGTTCGTTCGATTCGATTATTTAGTTTTTTATTTAAATTAGTTGCATTACGATTTTTGTAGAATTAAATAGTTTTTGCCTATTATATTTTATTTTGATTTAATTTCATTACTTTTAAATTTCAAATTCAATATTAAACGGATATGAAATCTTATTGTGTATAATACTACCTAACCCTATATTTAGGTTTTATTTGTACTAACAATAAAGATCTCAGTTGGTCTTTTAATAAATAAAATTGAATTTGATTCATATCCACTATTTTCTGCAGCTGCGTTACTATAGAGGCATTAATGCAGCTGAGTCAAAATTATTTTTTTTGACTTGTTTATTGTCGTCTTCGGTTACCGCGATAGTTACTCATGAAATAAAACTATGAAAACGGATTATATCGCGTATATTGAATTTATAATACATCCCGACGTTTCGAACTCTTTACAGCGTTCGTGGTCAACGGGTGACTGAGGAAAAATTACAAAATGCAAAAATACCCACATACTAAAATAATGAACAATCATAGACTACAAACTTTAAGGCTGGTTGTACATGCAAAATCGGTTCATAAGGCTAGTTATACACTATAATTATTTTTCAAGTAAAGATATATATATATACGCGATAAAAATAAACTATGCCGGCTCCAACCCTACACCACGGACCCGAGAAGATTTAATTCCCTTCTAAATTGTAGGAGGGTATCTCAATATGGGACCGGCAACAAACTCGGCGGGACACATCTTTTCAAAACATCAGAATGTCCAGCATCATCCAACACTACGGTCTCACAGTCTATGTCTCGCTTGCTCCTTTATCAGGTGGACTACAGGATCCCAAGCTGGTGGTAGAGAAAAGCCATCTTATTAAAGTTTGGATATTTCTTAATCTCAATGGCCTCGCGCAGCATTCTGGGTATGTAACGCTTCTCCTTGGCAAGAACCAGAGGCTTATCAAACTTGATTGAGTGATTGGCTTTATCCATGACATGCTCACAGACAGCAGACCTAGGTCGACGGTGCTTGACATCAGCTATGTGTTCCTTCACCCGAGTGGAAATGCTCCGTTTCGTCTGCCCGACATATGATAGGCCACACTCACAGTCCAGCCTGTACACTCCTGCAGTCTGTAGAGGGGTATTGCATTTTACAGGCCTCAGGAATTGTGACATCTTCTTCATTGGCTTGAAATATGTTTTTATAGAAGCACGCTTCAAGATGTGGCTGATCCTGTCCGTGACCCCCCTGACAAAAGGCAGAATGGCAGGCCTGCGCTCGACTGTGGGGATCTTAATGTGGGACCTCTGGTTGACCCGCGGTATCCTGAGCTCGTTTGCCTGGAGCGCGCGCCTGGCATGCTGGAGCTCCGCGGCCAGATGCTGGTCATCACATATCCTCTGGGCTCTCTGAAACAAAGATTTGCCTACTGTAACAAGTTGACTGGGATGGTGATGCGATTTGCCATTTAAGTACCTATCAGTATGAGTAGGTTTCCTATACACAGTGCGACCTAGGGTGTTATCAGGATTTCTTTTTACCAATACATCTAAGAAGGGGAGAGAACAGTCTTTTTCCAACTCCATAGTAAATTTTATTTTGCTATGGATGGAATTTAGGTGATCCAAGAAAGTTGAAACACTACTTTTTGGAAGTATAGTAAAAGTGTCATCTACGTAACGTCTATGGAATGGTGAATTCTATCTTCAAGTCGACGGCGTGGCCATGGGGTCTCCGGTGTCTCCAGTAGTCGCTGACATCTTTATGGAGGACTTCGAGGAGAGGGCACTCTCATTGGCTCCTGTGCGACCGAAGATATTTAAAAGATACGTAGATGACACTTTTACTATACTTCCAAAAAGTAGTGTTTCAACTTTCTTGGATCACCTAAATTCCATCCATAGCAAAATAAAATTTACTATGGAGTTGGAAAAAGACTGTTCTCTCCCCTTCTTAGATGTATTGGTAAAAAGAAATCCTGATAACACCCTAGGTCGCACTGTGTATAGGAAACCTACTCATACTGATAGGTACTTAAATGGCAAATCGCATCACCATCCCAGTCAACTTGTTACAGTAGGCAAATCTTTGTTTCAGAGAGCCCAGAGGATATGTGATGACCAGCATCTGGCCGCGGAGCTCCAGCATGCCAGGCGCGCGCTCCAGGCAAACGAGCTCAGGATACCGCGGGTCAACCAGAGGTCCCACATTAAGATCCCCACAGTCGAGCGCAGGCCTGCCATTCTGCCTTTTGTCAGGGGGGTCACGGACAGGATCAGCCACATCTTGAAGCGTGCTTCTATAAAAACATATTTCAAGCCAATGAAGAAGATGTCACAATTCCTGAGGCCTGTAAAATGCAATACCCCTCTACAGACTGCAGGAGTGTACAGGCTGGACTGTGAGTGTGGCCTATCATATGTCGGGCAGACGAAACGGAGCATTTCCACTCGGGTGAAGGAACACATAGCTGATGTCAAGCACCGTCGACCTAGGTCTGCTGTCTGTGAGCATGTCATGGATAAAGCCAATCACTCAATCAAGTTTGATAAGCCTCTGGTTCTTGCCAAGGAGAAGCGTTACATACCCAGAATGCTGCGCGAGGCCATTGAGATTAAGAAATATCCAAACTTTAATAGGGAAGATGGCTTTTCTCTACCACCAGCTTGGGATCCTGTAGTCCACCTGATAAAGGAGCAAGCGAGACATAGACTGTGAGACCGTAGTGTTGGATGATGCTGGACATTCTGATGTTTTGAAAAGATGTGTCCCGCCGAGTTTGTTGCCGGTCCCATATTGGGATACCCTCCTACAATTTAGGAGGGAATTAAATCTTCTCGGGTCCGTGGTGTAGGGTTGGAGCCGGCATAGTTTATTTTTATCGCGTATATATATATATCTTTACTTGAAAAATAATTATAGTGTATAACTAGCCTTATGAACCGATTTTGCATGTACAACCAGCCTTAAAGTTTGTAGTCTATGATTGTTCATTATTTTAGTATGTGGGTATTTTTGCATTTTGTAATTTTTCCTCAGTCACCCGTTGACCACGAACGCTGTAAAGAGTTCGAAACGTCGGGATGTATTATAAATTCAATATACGCGATATAATCCGTTTTCATAGTTTTATTTCTTGTTTATTGTCCCCAAAAAAATGACACGGAGTGGAGCTTGTTGTATGGGGTGAAATTTAGACTTTATTTTTTCTCAAAGAATTATAATTTACAGCTAGAAAGATATGCAATAGCACTGAGCTTTTTTTATTTATTTGATAAAAGACAAAAATGTCACAGAAGCGTGACAGAGTGGTCAGAAAGAAGAAAACGAAAATAATTTTGTCCCAGCTGCAATTGCCATCCGAACGTCACCTTAACGGCGAATATTTTTTTCATGTTAATAGTATGGTAACGATAAGTCATATAAAACGAACAAATAACACCTAATGTTTTAGTTATGAGAGAGAATAAGCCGTATTGAATGCTACAACGTACACAATATTGGTTTGAGTGGGTTGTTTGTTTCGTTCAATGGAACCTGCATAGCTAACTTCGCGATGATTGTTTCTCACGACACACTGTTCTATAGTTTATGCAATAATACACTTTTGTACGATTTTCATAAAGCTTTGCCGGTTAAGGTGTACCTTATTAGCGTCAATTTAAGTGTACATTTAATATTAATATTTGTGTAGGTACTTATATTGCTAGCCCCATTATGTAAACGTGAACTGAGATATGCACTACGACACCAAGCTGAAATTGAATTGGTCTCGTACTGTAGGCGGCCAACAGTAATCGTTTCTAAAATAGTTA
The DNA here is from genome assembly GCF_947568885.1 of Cydia strobilella. Taxonomy (NCBI): domain Eukaryota; kingdom Metazoa; phylum Arthropoda; class Insecta; order Lepidoptera; family Tortricidae; genus Cydia; species Cydia strobilella. The sequence continues at coordinate 11,274,910 of NC_086052.1, forward strand.
AATGTTTGTTACTTTTCCATGTCACAATCTTAGGAAATCTTGCTAGTCCAAAAATACCTTGTACGTCAGCTGCAGAGAAAAGGCACCCCCCCTGCATACAAAGTTCTGTAAATTAGTATGGACGTGGGGTACCTTTTCTCTGCAGCTGACTTAGTTTTTTTTAAATGTTATTATATGAGATTAGATTGGGTGTTCAGATGACTATCCTTAATTAAGACAATTGATCCACCTATTGTAATTCTAATGAATGCACTAGTAAAACGAGGGTACTGTAGTTAATTAATCACTTAATACGGTTTAAAATTACTAGTCTGTCTTTACACCACTCATTTAAATATTGAATACCGTAAAGCAAAATCAACCTCATTGCATCTACCGGCTGAAATATAAGAGTTGATTAACCCATAAAGAGTAATATAAAACCGCAAAACACATGTACCTAGCCGTGTGTCCCGGTCGGTGTCAGGGGCGCATTAGGCCGCGGAACAGGGGTGCGTATCGATTGGCACCCCGCCGGCCCGGCACTACATAATATTGCTCTCAACACCCAAACTCACCCTTTGTGTTGTTGCAACTTTCGCGGGATTGTTTCGGAAACACTACGTTTGAACTCCTTGAGTTTTTTGATGGAATTGAAATTGAATAGCTTGGGGATGGAAAGTATTTAAACTATAGTTGTAGCGTTTCGTTAAGCTGATGTTTTGGACTCAACGTTACGTTTTAATACTCAATACAAGAGACAAAGGTCTAGAAATTGTAGAAATTGATGATAATGATATTGATAACTGAAACTGAATAGCTTGAAGATAACATGTATTATAAAAGAAAAGTACTTATTTGATGACAAAGTCAATGATATTCTCTTTATATACCCAACACATAATATCTTTGTAAAATGCCTTTTATAATATAATTATAGTATTATCGTCATATTATCTCGGCATCAATAAAAAAGCTTTTTTGCCCTAAAATGTCCCATTAGCATATGATATCACCTGTACCAAACGAAATGGCCGTTAATCAAATCGCCCGACGCAGGCTCCGTCAGATTTGTACACCTTCCTCCCGGATCTAATGAATAAATGTTATTCCTGGCTTTGCCATATTTTTTTACACCCCAAAGACAAACAAACAGTACAAATGTCAATATTATGTATATTATAAATGCGAAACTCTGTTTGTCTATTTGTCTGTGTGGCTGTCTGTGTGTTGGAGATTGTCTTCTTTATTAACTAGAATAGTCTATTACCATACGTACCTAGGACCATAGGGTACAATAGTTATTTGTGCAACAAGAGAGGAAAGTTGGTTTTACTTGCGAGTGTTTATTTTGAGTCCCGAGAAAGAGAAAGATTCTATAATTGAATCACGAGCGAAGCGAGTGATTCTAAGGTAGAATCTTGAGCGTAGCGAGGGACTCATAAACACGAGATGTAAAATAACTTTGCTCTCGTGTTGCACACATAATTTTTCACCTCAGTAGTGAGAACATATTTAAGGTTAAAATGTATTTCGAATTACACAGAATAAACAGAAAAAAAAAAAAAATATGTACGATACGATACGAAACGAGACCGGACCGGACCGGACCGGACCGGACCGACGTACCGTACCGTACCCTACCGTACCGTACCGTACCGTACCGTACAGTACGGTACCGTACCGTACAGTACCGTACCGTACCGTACCGTACCACGAGTATGAAGTTCATGCCCTTCACTAAATTAAAAAGCTACATTGTTTCATTGCCAGGGAGTGACGAAAGTAGGCTTGTTCGAGCTGCTGAGGTGAAAAGATATATTTATTCTTAAAATCGGATTTAGTGATGGGACAGCGACTGATCGATTTTAGCGAAAACTCAGGCAGACTTAAGGCCCCGTGGGTTCAGGTTCTTCTCTCACTCTCACTGAGCGTAAGCGTGAGCGAGACGGCCTCTGTGCGTGGCCGGGATCGCGGATATCATGTTTTGAATGTTTTAACAAAAAAAGTGGGTAATCGATCACAGACAAAATTGTACGTTTTTAGAAACAATTTTTATATTTTTAGGTTTTGTGCAAAAATTGTTACAAATTTTAAGGCGTTTTAGACACTTGTATGTATTACAAACCCTCTGGTGTTGCGGCTGTCCATGAGCAGCGGTAACCGCTTACCATTAGGTTATCCGTCTGCTCGTTTGCCTCCTATATCATAAAAAAGTAAGCTACTAAATCGCATGGAGAAATTATGAATGAATTCATTGATAAAGTCGCCATGCAGTTTTGCGACTGATGGTACGTGATTTTTTTTCTATCGAGCGGTACTGTCACTAAATTAGGTTTCGAATCGATGAAGCTACTAGAAAAGTGTCTTAAAATTGCTATTCATATATTTTGGCAACTGTATTATTAAAAAGCGATACGATTTTTCAAAAACTTCTGGCTGAACCTACAACGACTTAATAGCAAATCCATAGGTTACTTATTATTTGGCAGGAATATTGTCGTTACATAATCTCAGCGTCAATAAAAAAGCTTTTTTTGTCCTAAAATGTCCCATTAGCATATGATATCACCTGTGTCAAGTGCCATGGCCGTTAATCAAATTGGCCGACACGGGGCCCGGCCCGATTGGGTCACCATACCCCGTGCTCTAATGAGTAAATGTTATACTGGCTTTGCCATAATTTTACGCAACCAAAAAATGATCACTGTCAAACTTCGGGTTTGTAGGAAGTATCCTTTCTGTACGGTAGTATTCTATAACTTATTCTGTGGTGTCATTTTATTTATCAACGTGAAGTGGCCAGTTCAGTGTTAGGTAAAAGAGGTTCTAGAATCTGTTCAATGAGGTCTCATTTAATTATCTCAGTAACAGGGTGTTTTTACGTAGAAAATTAGTTTTCCAGTTTTCTTCCAAAAAAGTAATAAAACCAATAATGTTTCATACTTAAATATACTCCAGAAGCCGAGTACCTACTATCAGCTATAAAAATATTAGTAGCTAATTTGTTAGCACCTTACGTTGAACAATTGCACATGGGTGGCCTAGATAAAATAAAGCCATCAACAAGGGGGAAAAGTCAATAAACTAAAATTAGTTTAATCAAAATTAATCATCATCATCATTGGCCACAGCATCTTTACAAATGATAGTTGCAGCGACTAGAGGTATTTTGAGGAGGTAGTCTAGTCTACATCGACTGCGGTGACTGTATAGACCAAGGGCCGATCGGCATTTCACTCACTCCTCTCACTCCTGGGGTAGTCCAGCAGCTCTGCGAATTCGTTTCTGCTTAAGTTGGTCCAACCAGAGCTTGTCGTACTTTGCAAAAATTGAATTCTAAGTGGCTCCCTGTGATTGTTTGTAGTTCCTCGCTGAATCACAATGCTTATGCGTTGAACGACTCATTTATATTTTGGAAGCGATATAAAACAATCATGAAACAAAACGAATTCAAGTTGGAATGAGGAGCTTAGTTTCGTAAATACAAGGCTTCGCCCGTCAAAGAAATGTGACACGACTGTTTTGGTAACATTTCAAGTCAATTTTGCCTTTGAATACTGCCGGTAATTAGGTAATACAATATGTAAATTTTTCGATCGTTACGGTTAATCCTATATCTATACAAAACTATTATTTAATACGGAGTAAATTTTATGATAAAATACCTATATATCTCTATATTTGTGACATTGTAATACCTACTTGCTTAATTAATCCAGTACCCATTATTACCTAACTCCTAACCGTGCCACGAGTTGACACTTGACGTGTTAGCGACTGCTTAAACTCGATCGCAGTCCATCTCGCTCGCACTGATGTGATTGATTGATTGATGTGATTGTGATTGGTGCGATGGAGAGGGAATGCGATCGAGTTCACGCAGTCGCTAACGTAAATGTCAAATGCAAAAAAATGGTAGCCGTGTAAAACGTAAATGTCAAATGCAAACTCGTGGTAGCCGTATAAGTTCTCTGCCTGTTAGTGGTCAGGCCTGGCCAAAAATTAATTTTTCATTTAATTCTATGTCAAAAGCATTCTGATGAGCTTAATTCAGCAAAATATTTATTAGTTGCCTTGGTATCCATGGACCTTTAATTAAACGTATTATTTACGTAAATATATCGAGCTTCAAAGAAAACGTGAAACGTCTTTAAGGTAATAACAGTAAATCATCTTTCAATTTTCTCCCTCATTTATTACAGCAACAATCCGGCGAGGATTGAATAGGTGCAGAACCCCCTTTGTAATCCAAAATTGCCTAATTAACCATCCGGGTTCGCATACCTGTCCAATATAAATACTGTAATCAAATAAAATCGTGACCTCCTTGTAATAAGGTAGGTATTTGACAAATCCGCCGAAGCGTATCGAACGCCAATTAACTGAAATATTCGAGCACCATTCTAAATTGTCTCTAATCGCCTCTGCGATGGAAATTGGTAATATCACTTCGGTACTTCCTTCATTATCATTACAAACGAAATCATGTGTAAAGTTTGTAGAACGATCGTTGAGGTTCGGATTACACTCATTACGTTGCTCTTTTTAGCTGGTATTACAAAGATTCCTCTCGGGAATACTAAAATATTTGTTCATATTCCTGGAAAGGAAAGTAGCTGCTCAAACTGAAATTAGATAACCAACTTTGAAAACTTTTAGTTCTATGTTTACTAAAATTCATTTATCACTCATGCATAGAAAAATACTTTTAAATTTTAAATTAAAAATCGTCCTAGAAAATTCAAGTAACATTACTTGCGTCGCGTCTGAGAGTGAAAAAGTTTGCTTTTTACTTTAAAAACATCGTCGAAGGCAGCAGAATGTATTATGGGACCTTTCCGCGTCGATAAGTAAATGTTACCCTCGTCCGTACGAGTTATGAACCCTTGCAGAGTGCAGAGGGGTATTTTTCCACGGTGCTTAAAGAAATTCTGAATCTCTGATTTAAACTTTCACGATTTTTACTCATTATTATGCAAAACAAATATCGCAAGTTGAAAAATCTAATATCGTGAGTGTTGTGTGCCGATCCGGTGACATCTCTACTGCGCAAAAAGTTCAAGTTAATAAGCAAGACCAAGTGCGGGTAGAGTTGCTTGTCGACCGCCATCTTGGTGATATCGAGTCGTGTTTTTTTTTTGTTTTTGCTCATTAACGTTGTTTAAAGTGTAATACTGATAGCCTATTATACAGTAAAATAATGAGGAAGTGTGCAGATAATGAAGAATTAATCTAGATACGAGATTATCCACCGTTCTGGCGTCAACGCCAAGTAGCTTCACGTGGCCGTTGTATAGTCCTGCTATCGCTTTACAAGAGCTCAAACTACCGAACAACGTTGCGCTCTATGAGCATTTGCATAAATCCTATTGTCAAATCAAAATACGTCGTCATTGGCAAAATCCTTCCTGAACATATAGGAGGCCACATTTTAATAAAATAAAAAAAGTGCGGGTAGTTCGAAAAACTCGCACGCCTATAAGATGTTGATGTCAACTTTAGCCAGTCTGCTCCGGACCACGGGGACAACGCCGTCCTCGAAACGTCGGAGGTAAAATTTAAACTTATTTACGACATTAAGTCCCGTCGTTGTGAATAATAAATATAATAATGGATAATCTCTTCCCCTGAAAACTGATTTTCAGTGATTTATCTGCTGGGCGATTAAAATTTAAATGTTTTATGAGATGTCTGGCGGTCAATTACGTCAGATATTAATTACTTTAATGTCTTTAGGATGGTCCGTTTTGGCTTGTTTAAAGAGAAATTAGATATACCTATGAATATGTATCACTTTCCAAGGTACTGAAAAAAAACAAACATTTGGAGTCAAATTGTAACCCAAAAGAAATCCTACATCCGTAACAGTAACCATACCCTTGTTTGAACATTATCCTAAAGGGTTGATGGCTGAAATAAAGCCGCGAGGTTAACCTCTAATATATTTTCGGAAATGAGAATAGTAGTGCCGTTTCTAAGTGTCACTTCTAACCTTTCCTCCATCTGTCGGGCCTCCCCCGGGGGTGGCCGGAAATATCGATTGTAGCGCCTACCTGTTGTGCGGCGGGCGGCAATGCAGCCCGGCTATACCAAATAACGCAAAATGGAAATAAATGAGTAAATAAATAATTATAAAATTGGACTGCGTTAAGATTTGAGCGTCTGGTACAAGTCGATTTCAGTATGATAATAATTGTAATGAATAACACAATTTCAGTAACGAGAAAAATACTAAGTTATAATTATTCATAAAATTCTTTTAACTTTTATGTTACTTTAAATGGAGTATGTTGCGCATTATGTATGTATTTATATGCAATCAGAAAAATAGTTTTGTGAAATCCTTTTCAAATACAGCGAGATTGAATTGAAGTGAAAAAACCTTTATAATATGTCATAAAGACCAGCCGTAAGCATACTCGTTATTAATTAACAAATACGGATACTATTTAATATAAATTAGATACGCCATGCTGACTGCACTGATCAAACATTACATGTACTACATGTCTGCACGATTTCAAGTAGGTATCGGTGTACTTACCACGGGCTGTAGCCCGTTTAATAGTTATTTGTGCAACAAGAGAGGAAAGTTGGTTTTTCTTGCGAGTGTTTATTTTGAGTCCCGAGAAAGCGAAAGATTCTATAATTGAATCACGAGCGAAGCGAGTGATTCTAAGGTAGAATCTTAAGCGTAGCGAGGGACTCAAAAACACGAGATGTAAAATAACTTTGCTCTCGTGTTGCACACATAATTTTTCACCTCAGTAGTGAGAACATATTAAAGGTTAAAATGTATTTCGAATTACACAGAATAAACAGAAAAAAAAAGTATTATAATATGTACGATACGGGACCGGACCGGATCGGACCGGACCGGACCGTACCGTACCGTACCGTACCGGACCGGACCGGACCGGACCGGACCGGACCGTACCGTACCGTACCATACCATAAAAAAATGTTAAAAAGTACAAGGCCTTCACTAAATTAAAAAGCTACATTGTTTCACTCCCTGGAGTGAGGAAAGTCGCACTTTCCTCACTCCAGGGAGTGACGAACGTAGGCTTGTTCGAGCTGCTGAGGTGAAAATGTTAATTCATTAATTGCGACTCATATGGGAGTCTAAAATAAATAGGTGAACGAATATTGACTGGGTTTAATTATTGAATATTTACAATAGACTTTTCACAGTAATTAAAACATGTTGATGATTGATGATGGCTTTCATTTGTTTTGGGTTAAGGCTAGTTAGTGACATGTATTATTATTTGTAATATAAGATAGAGTATAAACTAGGTATTTTCGAGCCGAACCGAGCAAACCAAGGTTTAAAGCGAGGTGTAGACTAGCAAGAGCTTGCATGCAATTTACGTTACATTGCCGACTACTAAGGTAAACTGCAATCAAAAGTTTGATCAGATACTGCAATGTAATGAAAATTGCATGCAAGTTCTTGCTAGTCTAAACCTCGCTTTACGATCAACTAGAGGTCCACTTCATGTTTTGTTAATCGAAATATTTGTTAGACATATAACTTTCTAAGCAATTGATAACCATATTTTTTTTCTTTTTTTTATGAAATATGAGAAGGATCGGATCAACAATATTACATTATGAAAAGGAGAAGCTGGATTTCGACGAAATATTATTTAGGTATGTTTTTGTACATTGCTGGTGTATAGTGTTACTTCATGGCTGTATTTGTCTTGCCATTTTAATTTTATTGTTAGCATTAGGTAGGTATTTGAATTATGAAGTTAACTTCCTTTCTTTCTTAACCCCCCAGTGAACTTCAATGATTGCTCCTGCCTCTTATTCCAGCGATATTTATTAATTCATAGAACTTTGTACCGCTGTTCGTACCTACTCTACCAAATCCGACCACTTGAGTTTCAAACGCATTAGCAGTCCCCTATATAGGTGCGACCACTGTAGGTATATCGAATAAATCTTAAATTCCTTTAAATCGCATGTTTTATCCAACGAGGAATAAAACTTTTTCAATTTCCATTCAAATGCCAGCATGGCGGCACTTAGCGCGAAAGTGTTGTCGAAAATTTATCCTGAAAATATTTTAAGTAACTTTGACGTCGAATTTCGAGCATAATCCGCGGAAAATGTTTCATACAGCGATAAAGGGTATTGAGCTGAGTTTGCATGACAGGACTTTAAAGCAAAATCATAGCTTAAAATTTTCATTGTAGTAGATTTCAACAATTTATATTCTATGCAGTTCACGAACGGTTCACGGTCAATGTAATAATAATTTCTCTGTAACATGTAATATATTGATTGTTATTACAAATGCTAGAGATTATCAAAATTTGTCTCAATATACCTATTGCCTCTTGAGGTACCTATATTTTATGAGAAATTACAACGACAATTAAAACTAGTGAACATTGTTTTTAGCCAATTTTTACATCATCACACGTTTCAAATAAATAAATAAATCAGTTTCACATTATTTTAAATTACAACTTTGAACATAAATATAAGTATCACATTTAAAATTCAAAAGAATAAAAAGTAGAATAATTGATGCTAATGAACCCAGCACCTTTATTTAATCTTGAACAAGGTTATGCGATCGAAACCTAAAACCTTTTTAGATATAATCTTACGGCTATGAAAAATGAGCTTTATTTATTATAAGCACTATTATACAAAAGACTCCATTACTAGAAAATATTACGTAAAAAATTAGTTTCAGAGAAACGTCAATCATTTTGTACTTAAAACAAATCGATTTACTACCTACTATAAATACTGTGGGATCACCTTACACAAATCGAACTGGTCCCACAGTGAGCTTAATAAAGGCTTGTGTTGTGGGTACTAGACGACGATATATATACATATATATATATGATATATATACATATATATATATATATATATATATATATATATATAATTAAATACATAGAAAACATCGATAACTCAGAAACAAATATTTGTGAAAAACACAAATAAATGCCCTTACCAAGACTCAAACCCGGGACCGCCTGCTTCGTAGGCAGGGTCACTACCGACTAGGCTCGGAGGGTGTTAAATATTTCAAATATATATAACTAACGTTCTTAACGCAGCAAAATGTCACAAAAACACGTATTCAATGCATCTTCAAACGCACTCAAGTGCACTCGACTAAGTGTCACTCGATTCAAGTTGTTCGCCCTGCCCTAAATCTTCTATCTTTTTCTAGTCTGCGAAGCGTAAAAGAGAAAAACCAAGTCACTTAAAGGCCGTTTCACACTGTCATATGCTATCGAGGTTGGCAGATATTGCTTTGAAGAGATATTTCAGCCCAATGGGAAAAGGATTTCTCGGAATGGATCGTACCAGTCGACATGATAAAAAGTTACTACACTAACGTGCTTCGTCATCGTCGAGTGTGCTAGCGTGTGTATTTAGAAATAGGGGTAGATTGTAATCTTACGGTCACAATGGGGGACCGACCAATTATTTACTTGTGTCGACACGGATGACAAAAGATAATCCCCATGTTGTATCCTCTCGCATCTCTTGTGTGGTTGCTTATGATTGTAATAATTATCTCAATTAACCAAATTTGTCTTATAACAAAGTTGGTATATACCAATGTTCATGCAACGGATATCCGTTGCATAAACATTCCCGTGCGACAACTAAGTTATAAGGTGTTTAATATTTAGGCCACATTAGCTAGGAGTCATGACCATCAAATCTCTGCCAAAGTTGTGCGATTCAATGGCAAGTGAAACACGGTTGAGAGGCATTGGCACGCTTAGACGCACCCGGGGTGGGGTGGCCCCTTTATTTGCCGTCCTCGGCGCACCCTCGAATGCAAGGGAAAGATAAATTCAAGTCATTGGATATGGTAATGCATTACCATCCCACACAACAGATTGTGTAAAGCTACAGCACGGGTAAAGTCTTTTCTGACTTCGTACAATGTTTAATTAACTGGCGATTTATAACTGAAAACCGTAACTTGTCATACAGGCCAATTCGAACTTACATCTAACTTATGTCATTCAGTTATCGTCCATTTCGCTCGCACTTGTACGTACATGTATTGACGCGGGCGAGACGTACGATAACTAAATAACATGATTCAAATATCGTTCTGATGTCAGTGTACATTCGAATTGACCAGTAAGTATGGCGTGGCTACCATACGCCTACTTATTTCTCTTACATTTAAATTAGACATATGGGAGAAATAATAAGACAATGCGGAAGCCCTGTTGCAACTTTTTATTATGACGATTCAAGTAGCCTCTTAAGCCTTTTACATGGTCATAAATGGTATAATTGATTAGTTACTGTTAATTATTTATTTTCGTGTACCTAAAAGGTTTAACGATGCCCATAACAAACTTTCCTTCTTCACGTTACTACCAGGCGGACGCAATCATACGAGTCCATATAGTAGTTTTAACAAGCTAGTTTTACGACCCACCTTACTTTGAGTTATAGGGGTGCTAAACCCAGCTAACTTCCACGAGGTATTCGGCTATGATTGCCAAACAAATATGAGAATAAAACGTTTATTGTGTTTTTTGCCCAGTTTTATCATGCCACTCACAGTGAAAGGGTGGGAATTAAATTCAATATTCTACCTAATATTTATTTGCGCTTCTCGCTTGGGTGATGTTTGATGTCGGATTCCCGGTCCCATATCATATATGATAATAATATATCTTTCCTCTTTTAATAGGTATACTTGGTTAGAAAAATCAATGTCGTGCGTAGACTATGTAATAGTGTTTTTAATATTTTATGTTAAAAAAATGCATACCTACTTAATTCACCTACAAGTGTTAGTCCCAAAGTTGTTTCTATAAAGTATTGGCAATTCAGCGCAATTGAGTGGCTAAAAACTTACGTCAATATTGTGTGCAAACAACAGACACCATTAATACATCGGTATTACATAAAGAGCATGGACTAAATAAGTAAATTATCGAACTTAAAACCTAAATATATATATAAATAAAAACTAATCTTAAATTTTGTCCTATATACTAACGAAGTATTATTATGACAAGTTATAAATATCGAAAGACATTTCTCAGCCTCGTTGAAGAGCCCACTTATATTTCTTAAAGCACACTTTAAGTGGCCATTTCTCATCGCAAGTAACCATCTTAGAGAAAACGTTCCGAAAATAATCGTTATAGGAAGAAATGTTCACTTAAAATGATTCATTTTCTAGGAAAAAAACGTTTCAGAAAAAAGGGATTATCTAATTTGAGAGTGGGCTATTCAAGATTATTGCCAATTGCATCTGTTGGCTTTAAATTACACACATGATCTTTCATCAAGAGATGATAATATCGCAGACGGTGGAAGCATAATAACTAGGTATATAAAGCGGTTGTTTGGCCCATTTTATTACCAATTCCTCCCACCCATAATTTTATAGTATACTTATGTATGTAGTATTTGTCCCAAAAATCGCTTTTTTAATAAAAAAACTATTCAGCCTAGTGTTCACATACTTTAGGCACCAATACGCCCCACCGGTGACAAACAAGTTATACTAACAAAATCTAGGATCTGTAACTATAACACGAATAGGAACAATGTGCCGTTACGAGGGCAGTAGGCCGCCGTGGTGTGCACTCAGCCTAACGACGCATTCATTCGCAACCCGCAGGAGCCGCGTTTAATCACCTTTCTTACGTGTAGTTCACTCTAACTATACTGGGTTAGCGTTTTAATAGATCAGCGAGAGAAAATAAAAAGTAAAGTATATTTATAATAAACCAAAGACCAATTAAGCTCCACAAAAGCATCATAGATGTAAAATATTCTGTCAGGCTACCGCCTACGACTGTTTTTTTTACAGATTTTTTCGATTTTATTTTAAATCTTTGAAGTTATTTGCGTGTACAAAATACCTCACATAATTTTATTTTTTTCTCTGACCTAGAAAATGAAATTAACGTGAGAACTGAGAGCGAGAGAGCGAGCTCGTTGTTACCTACTATACTTCCTTTAGTATAGTAGGTAACAACGAGCAAACCTCGGACGGGTTTTGTTTTACAGCATTCGCTACAGCAATTACATTTTGCAACCACGCCCCATAGATCACCCTCACACATTTAATTGCTTTCTTTTACTTTGCGCGGTTGTAAATTGGGGTTAAGGGAATTAAGCTACGATGTGACAGATTTATCTGGCGGTTTTAAAGCAGTATTGTCGGTTTAAGAGTTTTAATCTAATACACGCTGTGGACGTCTAATAAGTATCTGAGGTCGTGAGGTAATGAAGTTTGCTTAACAAACAAAGCCAAATTTTGCTCGCTAATACATCGTTTTAATTATAAGATTCGAAATAAGAGTCACTCTAAACTGTAACCTGACGTGATTCTTCAACAATCTTTGACTTAAATATTTAAAATCAGCCTCAAAAATACATAAAAACAATTATATTATTAATTTAAATATCAAAACGGTCCATGTATAGTCTGTGCGAAAAGAGATGAGTCGTGGACTGTATGGGGCCCAATACATTTCACGACTCTTCTCTTTTCGAACAGACTAACCCTCACAACAAATTGTTGATATTGAAACAACTGAAACCTAAGTGGCGTACAAAAAGAATTATACAACCAATAAATACCTTCACGATCGGGGGCCCGATTATGTTGCATAGGTAACATTTTACCTACAATTCATAATACAGCGCTGATGGTCTAGCGGTAAGAGCGTGCGATTTTCAATCCGGAGGTCGCGGGTTCAAACCCCGGCTCTTACCAATGACTTTTTCGGAATTTACAGTAGCGGCAAATAATGTATCACATTTTTTTCAGATACATTTGCATATTTTTTTGGTATTTTGTCAAAAATGGCTTTAGCGATTTCGATGTAATTTACTAAATATAAGGTCGTATGAAAACCACAATTCGATCAACCCAGGGTAAATTAAAATAATTAGTTTGGTCGAGTTTTCGCGGTAGCCCGATGGGTATTAAATTGTAAGGTAATGATGCGATTTAATTTTCAAACCAGAGGCTAACAAGGGCGAAACATCGATCCATCTAGGTGTTATTGTTGGTATGATTCGCTTTGGACTGTTCAAATAAGAAATTAAATATTTATAACATACATTAATTGGTGTGAGTGAGGTCCCCAATCCGCATTGTGCTAACGTGGCTGCCTGTTGCCACGTGCAGTCGGATGTAAGTATATATATGGTCGTGATGATGATACAATCATAGTTTATATGATATAAACTCTAATTTCACAAATTTTCGAATGAATGCCTGCATAAAAATAGCAATATTATAGATTTTTTGCCGCTTCTGTATGTACGTATAATTATATTTATCAGTCGTTTTTCAGTGAAGAAAAATATCGTGAGGAAAGGGGAAACTATTATTATGTGTAGTCTACATAATAATAGTTTCCCCTCTGGGTTAGAAGGTCAGATGGCAGTCGCTTTCGTAAAAATTAGTGCCTACGCCAATTCTTGGGATTAGTTGCCAATTTAATTGCCGACCCCAAGTGAATGGGACAAGGGCAAGCGAATGATGAGTTGCCAAGCGGAGCCAAAATTTTTATCATTTGAACGTGCATTTCGTTAGTACGTTTTCGTTCATGTAATGAAATGAAATGAATATTCTTTAATTCAGACCATGTCCATATACAATTAAATTACATGTAAAATTAATATTAAATTATATAATAAATTTCATTTGTTAGTAGCAGTATTAAGCCTTACAACTAAGGTTAGTATATATACACAGCATTCTATTTTATTTTTTTACATACAGTAAATTGGCTTGCCTGTCAGCACATGTATCATATGGCAATGGTTCATGTACTGACAGTCAAACCTTGACGCAAATGCCCTCAGGACGCTGTTCGTTCAGGTTCGTGTTGTTCAGGCACGAGCGAGCCGCTCAGGCAAATTATAACAAAATTACATAATTTTTGCATCAAAATGTAAGTTCCAATTAGCCACTTAACCTCTTGTCTTTACATATAACAAGGAGTCTATGAACTTTGCTTAAAAATGTTCATTAAAACCACACAAATGTGTTATTTAGCCAGTAGGTAGATACTGTAAGCAAAGCCTTAATTATTCTCACATAATGATAATAATTATATCCATGGAAATCAATTGGCAGCTGCGGTAATGGTTATTGGGAAATCATTTAAGATTTAATTCAGGCGTTTATCGGTTACCAGGAACCGCCCGCGCATTAAAATAAAGAGAAACTAATGACCTCTGCATTCAATATCCATTATGACGTTTTAAACTTCATGTAGGTAGTTAACCAATGATTTATTTTTTGTTTATAAAAGATAAGAAAAAAAAAATGACAAGGTTTACAAAGAATATTTTTTCAACTAGGCTTAAAGAAGGAACTTGAAATTTAAGTGGTACATTTAAAGAGAACAAGATTAAAATATTAAGGTAAGGTGGGGTAAGATTATCACCGGGACAAAACAAAGACTTGTATGGAACCCTCATACTGTTTGCCTTCTTCCCACGAGAAAAATAAACTATGTTCGTCTTAACCTGCGGTTGATTACGTCCTGCAAGGTGCTCCGAAACTTAATTAACAGCATGGAACTGCACAATATCCTTAACCGCATCATTGTTCCGTCGAACAGATCTCGCCGGCGGCCCTACCTGCAGCTGTCAAACAGCGCAGGCCCGCGGCGCGTGCTACCGCGGCTCGCCGCCACTCACCATTTTGCGTTATGGTCAGCTCGTTGAACGGGCTTCTGAGTAACGAATGTAACGATCTACAAGTAGATATATTTACTGATTCCTGGTCTAAGCTAGCGTCCAGGTGCCTCGCTTACTGTGAGACTATGAACGAATGAAAGAGCTGATGAATAATTTATACACTGTTACTTGTGTATAATTGTGTTAATATTAGATAAATTGCAAGTGTAATTGGTGTAAACCGTTCTTGTAAATAAATAAAAATAAATAAATAACATCGAGTTCAATTTTTTTTCTTTTGATATAAATGTTCTTTCTATAAAATAAAATAAATAAAAATTAATAGGCAGGCAGGGTTGAAACAAAGCAACACAAAGCCTATGCCTACTTAGAATGATCGATAGATATCTTATAATATTTTATTAATCTAGTTGCTAAATGCAATAACACATTGTATCTTAATACTAATAACTAATTTATAATTCCGATATTACTAAAATGAATGGGTCTACCTACCGACTCTACCATTCCTTTGCTTACTATCGAATCTTTTATATACAGTATACATAAGTATGTAAATAAACACTATATGTGAGATATAATTAAATGATTCTTAGCTAAATAATAAATAAGAATTTGTACATTAGTTGTCTTTTTCAGTAAAGTTAGTTGATATAGAAATGTAGCTAAAATAATTGTAGAGGCCTCTACAAGAACAAAAGAACAAATCATTTGTCTTGAGGCAATACTTCAACGAAATCACCCCAACACAGACCAATCAGCCATTTACATACAACTGTCTTGAATTATTTATGACCTATATAATAACAGTAATCGCCTAATGGCATCGAACGTAACTGTTTCGTAATAATTTATGTAGTAATTTTTGTAAAAGCCATATTAAATTCATCAAGCTCGTAACGCAAGACAACACCCGTCCTTATAAATAATTCGCAACACCATTTTGTACACCTATCCCTTTGTACCGCATTACTTTTAACGATCTTAAGAAAATTTATAACCACCGGTTTCACGCGAAAGTAATATCATTGCCATAAATCAAAACAGAAAACATATGTAACATCTTGTACATCAGTTTGATCAATATTCGTGTCCTTGACATTAGGCACTCGCATCCGAGGTCTCAATAGCTATTCATATCTCATTATTCAATATTCACCCACCTTGTATACGCTTGCGGCTGCAATATCAATCACCAGGTCCACGTCTCTTCTATATTACACAAAAGTACACACACAAAATTAAATCCTATTCTATATGTACACAGTCACTATGAAGTTCATTGTAGTTTTGTAGGCTTCGTAGCGGCGTAGTCGGAAGTGGCTACGCGGTGTAGCGGTCGTAGGCGGTCGTAGCGGCGCGCGCGAGCGACGAGACTGGCGGGTCTACTGACGACGCGGACGCGGACCGCGGGGCGCAGAGCATGCACGATATGCAGATGAAACGCGGTGTCATCATTGTGACAAATGCATGATGCCAATAAATCTTCGTAAGTGAAAAGACACAAAAATGTAGCTAATGTTTAATGTGAAAGCTTACTACATAAATACTATAACTTTTTAACTTATAGGTAGAGACAGTTTAAAGTAAATAGGTATACATAGATCACAACTATTGGACTTTTTTATTTCCCTTTCTTTCTAAGCGTGACGGATAGAAACATTATGGCGATACTTGCCTCGCTATTTGCACTACTTGCACTACGAGAAAATCTGTAACTAAACCAGTGACCTCTGAGACCTTGACGAGTAAGTAGCTGTACATGTACCATGTACCTAATTATAAATGTATGTGCATCCGACTACGAGCATGTTTAATCATATACGGAACATGTCGATGCCTACCTACATTTTAATTTTATGTATCGGTATCATAACTTATTTACTTTAACATATTTTCCTCTTTAATTCCATATCAGTTACTATCATAAAAAAACTACATAGGTAACTACATAAATGTCTTTACATTTATGTATGTTCTTATGCCATTTTTTTTTTTCATTTAATATATTTAACAGATGTATTTTATTGTATTTTTCGTATCTTCAAACTTTTCATATTCTGTGTTCCAAGGAGTCCTCTTTTGCGCCTGCGCGCGTGACGTCAGAGCGTCGCGCCCCGCTCTCCTCCGGCCACGCTCCGCTCCGCTCGTCGTGCCGCTCACCGCTCCGCTTGTCACTGGAGCGCACAAAGCACTCGCGCCCACACGCCATCGCGTCGCTAACGAAATTTATTCAACTAATACGAGTAATAAAAAGCGTAAAAGACTCGGGACAATGGTATGTGGATGAAATACGCCACTCATATTTTGAAAGGGCATATTTTATTTTATAAACAATCATTTTGTCGACGATCGATTTAAAAAATTATAAAGTTTAATTTATGGTGTAATCAATTGAGCGGCGGAGAGCGGGTTGATAAAAATACCTACTTCCATCCTACTTCATACTAAATTCTCACTGTCTAGCAGCAAACACTAATCATTTTGTCCCTCTCTAATGCATGGCACGCTCTCTTTCGCTTTCTAGCTTTCTAAACTGTGCTTTATTACTGATGCTCGGAGCTGTCGCAAGCTGAGCGCACCCGAACAGTCAATTGATATACCACTTACTACGCGTAGTACTCAGGTATATTAAAAATATAACGTTTTCATTTTGCATTGTACACTCCCTTATTTTTCTCTGCGCAACTGCGTTTTTAGCGGTTCACCGTAGTCCTAGAGCGTATGTAGAAGAAAATTCGCATTATGTTGCAATATTATTTTTATATTTTATTACGACAAGACAAAGGCACCTTTTTATCCCACTCACAGTGCAATAACGGCGAGGTATTTTCATAAAGACATCAGTATTAACAAATATGAGATCTTTTGTTTTCATATGAAATACCATACAGAAAAAAACGAACTGGCATGCGTGGCTACAACAAGGTACTGATTTCCTTCCTAATCTCTCATTCATTCATATCCTGTTTTTAAAAATGAGCTTTCTGAAGTAAGTTTTAAAGTTCTTTTTAGATTGGGACTATTGAAAAAGATATGAGCTTGTGAAAGTAAGGAACCGCCTTGCTCTGGGGCTAAGCGGGATTCTATGAGGCTCGTATAAACGGAGGGACGAAGTTTTCTCTGGGCCCTTTCTGTTTGGGGTTGTCATTGCTCCCCGGCTGACCCTCCGCAAGGGGACGCTATCCGTTGCCCTAAGTCACAAGAACCGGGGAATTTCTGTTCACGTGCGTTTGGATCGAATATTGGATTTTCTATCTATAATTAATATTTATTAGTGTGTAATATAAAACTGCACATGTTTATATGACGTACAAAAAATTTGTTAAAAGTAACAAATTTGGATACGTGTATTGCGACAATAAATGTTTTACCTATTTATTTCGATCCTAGAAACATCCTTTAGCCAGGATGAATTGGGACTAAATTAAGACGGTATTAATGCTTAATTGCCTTCCGCCCACTCAAAATTTAATTTTAACCTATATGTATGATGATTATTAAATTATTTTATTTCCATTTGAATTACACTTGTTTTAATATTGTTGTTAATTGTATAAACAGTGTATTGATAGGTTACTTTTAATTGAAGATGAAAAGCTTTGCAATTAATCCGAATTATGTACAAAGCAACTGAAACATTTGATTATAAATGCATTCGATTTATCAAAGCTCGTGTGCTTTTAGAGCGCAGGTCATCATAATATCATTTGATGGCAGCAGATGTGAGCAATTAAGCTTAGTGCTAAAACTGGAATAGCATTTATTATATTAAATTATGCATAATTAGTCTTTAGAGCGGCTTCGCATTATTTTATAAATTATAATTTCCACATAGCTCGTTCGCATTCCAATATTACTTACTACAGGCCATGGCGACACATACCTATCCTACTCGTACCTATTATATAATTTTGATTTATGAGGTAAAAACCGGCCAAGAGCAGGTCGGACCATGCTCAGTGTAGTTTCGTGTTCCTAGTTAACTAGGAAACCCTAAAAATCAGGTGTTCTACTAAAGTTTCGTTTCGACACAAAGTACGGGGACCAGGGTGCCTAGCCAAGATGGCAATCGTTCGCTCCGCAGCAAACGATACGCTATATGTTTCTGTCGCACTAATATGGAAGTGATAGGATTATTTTTTTTAATTTGCTAATATATAAATAATTGATCATAGAATAGAGTAGGTACAATCGCGTACAAAATTCTTGTATCAGCCTCCCAGTATAGTTTTTACCAATGCAAGGTAATGACATTGTGTTTTATGCAACCACTTGTCGCGAGGACGGTGATTGATGACCGATGAAGCTTAACAAGTGGACTTTGGTGTCATCAAATTTATTGAGTGGGAAGCCAGTCAAAAACGCTTCATCAAATTGACGGGAAACATCAAATAAACTACATTGCACGCCGTCCTACGTAACGGAGGTTATAGCCAAATCATTTTTGATTAAGTAAATTCTACAGAATGCGAATTAAAATTAAAATTGTAGTATTTACTCTAAAATACGTAAAATACGTATACTTAATTTTTTAGGATTTTCGTGTTCTTCTCTCACTCTCACCGAGCGTGAGCGTGAGCGAGATGGATGTGTTAATAATTAGAAGATAGGTACTTTTCACATTTTGTATCACTTAATTGTTTCTCTAACTTAGCCAGTAGTTTTAGACCGTACTGGTATGACAGGTTACTGAATGCGATAAACTTGCTCTATATTTTAACAGTATTAATGGTATTAACTAGATTATCTAAATTAGTAGACATTAAGCAGAATCACCGAATGTAAAAAAATTACTAACATTCAAAGTTTCTCATACTATAGAAATTGTGTCATAAATGAAATATGACAGTGTCATGCTTTAAGAGGCCGTAGTCGATTTTGGAGCAAAAATGTAAAATTGATAGATTTAGTCGTTGAAATTATACACGTTTTGTTACGTAATATCTAAATAACAAGTATTGGTTTCTATTAGCACGTCTTCTCATCTTGCCTTTTAATAATGAGTTCGCGAGCGTGCGTCACCGGTAATTTATGAAAAGAAGGGGCAGTTTTTAAAAAATCATCAAAAAATTATGGTGGTAAATTATACAAATTGATGCATAAGAATAGTTTCAGCAAATGTTGTAGATTGTTAAAGTATCAAAATTACGTTGAAATTAAGTCGATTTTCAGAGAAATTGTCACTTGTTTTGAAGTAATTTCTGGAGAAAATTAATTTCGTCTAACTTTCATTTACACTACTTCAAAGTCATAATAATAAAAATGTAGTCTGATAAACGTCAAATACAGGATATGTGTAATACAAAATTACCATGTTTAGCCGTCCAAACGATACGAAATTTACAAATAAGAGCGACAAAATCAGTGCTTTACGCGCGTTTACCTAAACGTCCATCAGAAAAGCAAACATTACTAATTTAGTGAGTCTGATCAATCAATCAATTTTTTGAAAACAGATCATAAATCATAATCATAAATCATTTGTACCTATGTTTTTACGAATAAATGATTTATGATTATGATTTATGATCTGTTTTCAAAAAATTGATCTGATAAAAGGTAAGATAAGAAGACGTGCTAATAGAAACCAGTACTTGTTATTTCAATTAGGTAACAAAAGGTGTACAATTTCACCGACTAAATCTATCAATTTTACATTTTTGCGACTAAAATCGACACCGGCCTCTTAAGTATGGAACTATAGGTATATGTGCCATTTTCAACCAAAAGGGTACTTATTGTCGCTTGTCAGTAAGGCGCTATTTCCATATAGCTTCAATTAGAAATCAACCTTATCAACAAGCGACAATGTGGTACCTTTTGGTTGAAAACGTCACATATATTTTACTGTATACCTACCACCAATTTAGCACTGACATAAACGCTATCGAGAACGTAACTTAATTTCTATGCATCTCGCTCGTACTCGCATATTAGCGCGAGCGAGATATATAGAAAGTAAATTACGTTGACGTTAGCGTATATGTCAGTCTTGACACTGTCAGTGACTCATGGTACGGGTACAGGTTGACAAAACAGAACGTCACTCGCACACAATCGTAGACAATTAATTATGTTATTTGCCTTGTACAAACTTATCGACTCTATTTGTACATACTAAATATGTTATTTTATTTAGTAGAGTAGATTAGCCACATTTCCGAAAATGATATAAATAATTAAATAACAACTACTGCACAAATCACAACCGAAGGAGCTTATACCAAATAGTATTTTATACCTCAGTCAAATGGCCACATACAAACCCATAACGGTGGTGCAAAGTCAGACACCGATATACTAAGTAGACACGTAGGCAGTATACATTTTCATAGATTTCTAATGCCACTGTAATAATATATTTTAAAAAGAATATTAAATTAAAAATCAAAAATCATACATTAGCTGCTAAAATTACAAGCTTTCCCATACCCGGCTATTACCTACATGTAAAAATTGTGCTTATGGTACGAAGTTCTTCGTGTGTGAGCCCGGCCCGACTCTAAAATGGCCGATTTTTTTTCTAAATGGCCGACATCCTTACGTCAGTGGGCTGAACACCGGTCCCTCCCGGGCAGCTTGTTTAATTCGATAACAATTTGCTGTGACACCTTGATTTATGGTCTCAATGTCGAGTCGAGACCCACTTCTCGACGAGGATATCGTTAATAGTGCCAGGTAATTACGGACATCGTCAAATAAATGTTATACTACCCAATAAACAATAGCCTGTCAATGGAACCGTAGCTTTAGTGCCTAATTAAAACAAAACCATGTTCCGCATTTAGTAATTTTTGGAGAAGATACCTATAAACTTATTTTTAGTAAATTTATAGGTTTTCGTTTCTTTCTCTTGTCGGTATCGTAACGAGTATTTTTTCCATGGGAGGGGCGTTAATCTGCCGCATAACCCCCATTATGCTGGAGGACCACATCCTACTTTGGTCAGCGAGTGATGAATGTGATGATGATGATGATGATATAGGTTTTCGTCGTATTAAAAGCAAATCTTATGTATTAGGTATGTTAAAAAACGACACATTAACAAAGCGGGTTTTTATTTATTGATAATAAAATCAGCTGCTAACTAACTAGTTTTGCATACAGACCTCCACGCAGATGTGCAGTTGTGCACTCTAGATAACTATACTTGACTAACATAGTATTCTATGGTAGTCAGGTATAGTTATCTAACATTTTCGGCCAAAAGGTAAATCATTGTGAGTTAACGATTAATATTTTTAACTAACTACATCGGAAATATACGCAAAATAAATTCATCGTACGTAACTCTAAGCACCTAATACTAATCTAAAGTTCCTCACAATGCCATACAAGAAAGTTACATTGACTGTATCCACCTTCGTTTGACAAAATCCAAATATTCCGAGGGAAATATTTAACGACCTCGTTTCATCGGAATTGTCTGACAAAAATATGCCTAAATTGCTCAGTGAACAAGCAACTAATCAGAAAATACCTAATACAGAAATAACCACAAAGCATGTAAAATTGCCCTCGTCTACCCTGGTTGGGGAAATAAGTATGTAACTAAAGGAAACATTTGGGATATATGTTGTGATCCCGCCCTCGAGTCCCGGCTAATTTAATTCCTTCCCGCGATCTCGCCTTATACAGAGCAAGGGATTTTTCACTGACTTAAATATTTATTTCTCCAAATCCCCCAGATTTTTGTTTCGTTGTCTAATGTTACTAAATCAATTTAAATCTGGCGTTTGGAAGCCTGTGATGTAAATATTGAATCAGAGTGCGCGATCTACGGTCCTGGCCCTTTGTAATATTTAATTAATTACCCTACTCGTACACCTGTTGTTGAATACTTAATAATTATATGTTATGTATATCCTCGCCAACAGGCTTGTACGTATTAATTTGAACGTAATAAATGATAAAGCGAATTCATATAAAAGTTTAAAACACTGTTTCGAAATCTGTATACAAAACTGATGCAGTCATTTACTTTTAAGTTTGGCAATTTAAATTACGACAGTGGTGCTCTCTCTCTCTCTCTCATACTAGTACCTCAAATATAACACCACACATCGATCATAGTTTTCATATCAAAATGACAGAATTCTAAGAATGCATTACATTTTTATTGGGTAGAGTACTTTTTATTATGTGACCGTTTACTTTCAGGACATAAAAATATGAATTTGATAAATTTCAAAATTTCATTATGACATAGGTACTTGTGTGAACTTCGTGTACTTAGATATATATGAGACATTTTTAAATTAAGTTAACCATATGTCATATGTGTGATTACTCAACTTTCCTCCACGTATATTCATTAGTGAAGTTGCAGCGAACGGTGAGCATGGAGCGCAGATGCAAGATGTTGCCGCGCATTATCTTTCATTACCGTTAACAAGGCGCAGGTTGGCTCAAGGCGACAAGATACAGTATTCGTGAGTCAGGTCACAGACTACAATCAGCGATCTGCATAAAGTTTTAAATGATGATAATTGATACGGATACTGAGTTGTATTTTTCTACGTGACAGCCTGATAAAGATAGTGTCCGCCTCTTTCAATCACGTGACGTGGTATTAAAAAGTGACATTTTCATCTATGATTTGCCTGAATACTCCACCACGATTTGCTAGAAAACTACTGATGGAAATGGCTTGACAAACTATATTATATTAGCAGGCGTGATGAATCTTTTTCCTTATACCGACGAGTAAATCCGGCCATACACAATGGTTGTATTAGAGATTTTCTTGATCTTTCCGATATAAACATGATGTATTTATAATGTGGTACCGTACTGTATATTCAATATTTCATGAGCTGGCTACTTGTCATAAAAACAAGACGTTAATTATTTACGGATTCTTATTAGATGATCAAACGAACTTACCTAAAGTGAAGTTCGGTCTTAATTATCCGGCTTCGTCGAAGAGATTTTAAGTCCCAACCCTCCCGTACTTTGATTGAAATATATTGGGTACTAATTAAGTTACTACTCAATTTATTTCCACGTGTAAAGTTGAAGTTCCGAAGATGGTAAACATAAAGCGCATACATATTATATAACGCACTATGGGCGACGGTAATCTCTTACCATCAGGTGATTGGTCTGCTTGTTTGCCTTCTATATCATAAAAAAATGGTGCATTATCTTTGATAACGCGCGGGCGGGGTGGCCTAGGGGTTCAAGGCGTTAGCCCGGATTGCTAAAGACGCCGGGCCGGGTCGAATCCGGCCTTCACCACTGAAGGGCTTCGTCGCTTTTTTCTTTAATATATGACATCTATTTCAATTTGAATTTGTAAATTTAAATATAATCTCAAGACATAGTTTTATAACCTAACGGAGTGGCTACGTTATGCAGTTTCCATGTTAAATTGAGTCATATATTTTAATCAGATAAGATAAATTTGACCGAAAGTTGTTAATTTAATAATGCATTTTGGTTTGGTTTGGGTTATTCATCGCCACCGCAATACGTGTGTACTTATATTTTAGCGTTATGTGTTCGGGAGACTCAGAACAAACCGGTGAACATTTCCACTGAAAACTTTTTAAATAGGTAGGTATGACCTAATGATAGGATAGGAGTTTTAGTACCGCAAGTATACATATAGTTTTCCCCGCTACCGCTACACGTCCGCTAAAACCTTAGCCAGACTCAACGCCGAGCACAAATCCAAGTTTTGTTTGTAAGTTTTGCTGCGCACCTGACAAGTAAGCTACGTGACTAGATTGATGCAGCCGGTTTTACGTGTCGAGCCGTGAACAAGCCGGATTTGCAAGACTTCTAGAAATTTAAATAAAAGGATGAAAAAAACGGCAGAGTGCACTTACCTAATATGCATATATTTAAGTAGTTTACGAAATTAACTTGTTACCTAAACCTCCGTATACGCTTTTGAGTAATATTTAATACACTTTCTATTTTTAAATGGTAGGTATGAAACAAATAATCCTGTAGGTACTGACTAATTCAGAAATGGTGATGTGGTTATATATTTGCATGAAAATAACAATAATATACCTGAATCTTGCGCCAACTCTTATACAATCAACACAACTATAATATGTGACTTTCAAAGGAAATTTCCATTCAACCCGTTTTTAATGCTCTCAACTGTAAAGTTAATCGACTAAGTCCATATATCGTATACCAAATTAATTACATACCTACACTAATATTATGTTGCCTACACTTTTAGAAGTCAGAAATCAGAATTGCTTTATTTGTAAAACATGGTAGTCCAGGCCTTACAAACGTGTTAAGTATTTGGCACATACAATAATTGTATCAATATACCCAGATTTAAAAACATACACATGCGAAACGTTATCTCGAACTCGTAAATTCAAAAGCTCTGTCCCGGGTTAGTGATTTTAAAGAGTACCCTCGATTCCTCAGGGACGCTGGAGTGTAATTCCGAGATGGATCGTTCTCCTCTGTAAAGGCCATCAGGCACTGTTCCCAAGCGCATTCGGGTCCAATTATCACCAGAACTAGAATAACGTGACTTATGATACCTACTAAACAACAATAAGCTGAATTTGCTGCACTAGCCCTCGAGGTATGAAATAAATTACTGACAAATCTAACAAGCTGTTGATAAACTCGCAGGCCAATTCAAACGTGCACCTGACATCTAACCAATTTTAGAATGATATTGGAATCATATCAGTTAACAGAACTGTCATCAGGCGCACTAATTAATATTTATTGGTTGGCATGTGCCTTCGGTTCGCCCATGCCATTGAGGTATATGTATACACTAGAGTCGGCCTCTCGAAGAAAATGTTTCCGCACCTCAATGAAGTGCCGGCACTTCATTGCATTTAGTCCACCTCCGACTACTGGCGAGAAGCCACACATCCGACAAAAATTTAAAATAAATATTAAATATGAAAAATGCTATTGTGCGTAATGATAAATTTATACTATTAAATAAATTAAATTAAATAATCATTTAATTCAGGCATGACCCATAGACGTGTTAGTAACAAAACTTTAAATATTGTTGTTCTCGATCGCCTGTCTAATACGTAGTACATATAAGTCAGTGGCCCGTGCTCGGTAAGCCAGTGAAATGATCCGAGGAGTAAGACGTGACTGTGTGACGCAATTACATAAGTAAATGATGCGATTAAGTCCCGTCGCTGTGAATAATAATAAATGATGCTTAACTTTAAAGAGCTTTATGGACATCATTAAAGTATATTTTCTCTGATTCTGAGTATCTTTAATAGGAAGATATGTGTGAGCCATTTCATTTAAAGTTGTACACTACACTTTTTTATTTATTTGGTAAATTTTATGTTATTACTACTCAGAATCACGAGCTCTTTCAATCATCCTCATAGAAGAAAAAAAAGTGTCCTAAGATTTTTATTTCCATTTTAGTACCATTTTATTATTCGAACTTTTTGACACTAGACATTATGACACGGGCCATTCCGGCAGTAGGGCATTATGACAATTTGACTTAATGACAAAAGAACATTGCGAACATTGGTAATAGGACTATTATACATTTGGACTTATTATCGCAATATGCCATTGTGACTGTGGAGTTTCGGACACTTGGACATATATGGCCCAATAGGATATAGGCCAAAAGAAGTCAGATCGCTTAAGGTTTCCTAACTATTTAATCTACATAATATACGAGTATTCTAATGATGTGAAAAAGCGTACTTATTACGATATTTCCTCAAACTAAACGGCATGGAAAAATATATCACATTCCACAAGCCACTGACTACGGAATACGAATAATTCTAAAAGCGGATAGTAATAAAAATCCTTGGCAATCATTCACAAAATCTAACGAGCGCATCGTTTGGAATAAAACCAGTATACGTATAATTTCAAATTATATAGGTACCTACTGCTGTTGTGGATCTCCAGGTCAAGTTATACTAGACGAGCTCACTGTCATGATTAAATAGGTTTGGTGAACTCCGTAGCAGTAATGACCGAAGGAGAATGTCCAGCCCAGTCGCTTTTTTTGGAGCACTTGATATTATAAAAGTATATTCACGGATGATTTATATATTACTTAAGGGTAACTCATTTATACATTATATTTTTGAATAAGGTAAGTTTGCTCTACATAATAAAACTCATAAACACAATATCGCAAATCAAATTTAAATACGAAACGGTAGGTAATTATTTGAATAAATGTTTTTTCTACAAACAAAGGATTAGTGATGACACAAGACTTCGACTGATGCTTGGTAGCTTGCAATTCATGCATCCATCCGAGCGTGTTCAAATGTCAAATGGTCTATAGTACGTTTAAAATGGAAGTTTATAGGTAGGCTCAGTATGATGTAGAATGAACCAACCTTGAGTGTGGTTTATCCCAAATCCGAACTAAACTTAACAACTCCCTTCATTGCGAATATTTAAAACAGACAGCCGGCGGCCAAAAAGAGACGTGAGGAAAATATGTAAATTTGGTTTGAAAAGTTATAGGTCCAAATAATCTAACGCAGCTTACTACGTAGGCGAACAACCCGCGAACGCGAAGCGAAGCGATGCGGCGCGGGGTGAATCAATCCTTTCATACCTATAGAAGTGTCCTGCGTGGGCGATCTCGTTGAGAACTCGAACGCCGTGGGCCCGCCGCGCCGCGCCGTTTCGTTTCGCGTTCACGAGTTGTTCGCTTACATAAGACGCTACGTAACCGCACGGACAGCGGATTAAAAGGATCTATAGATTATCTCCCATAGATTTCACATTACGAAGACAGAGTCTGTCTAAGTTAACTTTGTACCGATTTTAATTGAATAAAGTGAGAAAGTATCTTTATAAACGTCATGTTTTTATATAAATTTGGCATTAATAATACGATTGCCATAATTTGTCACTGCAAATACCATGCAGTTATCAGGTCCGACTCTAGGTCCAGCCATACATAATAATAATATGCTTTATTGCACACTACAAAAAATTATACATCGGTATGGAAAGTTATAAATATGTAGGTAACAACAGGCGGACTTATCGCTAAACAGCAATCTCTTCCAGGCAATTTTCAGATAGTGAAATTGCGAATGTAGTCAAGTTAATGGGTGATGCAAAATTAAAAATAAAATACATACCAGCTATACTACAAATTAAAAAATATATATACTTCATTTATTACTAGGTATACATAGATGTTAGCTAAGAACTACATGAATACTTTATAAGCCACACCTCGGTTGCATCCTCTCTATGTTGTAATAGGAATAACTAAAACTGCTTATGTTTGTTCCTAAATCTATAAATGCGCTTTCACAGTTCCTGAACGTTGTTGCAACTGCATAAAGCAGTTTCACTGCTTTATCTTAGAATCGAATTCTTATACATACTTAGATCCTCAGTCTAGTTGTAAAGTGATCTATGTAGGGAACACTAAGGGGATTTAAAAAGGGCTTTTTGTAACAAAACCAACCGCTGCATTCAGGCTGGTCGTTTATCTTCATCCAATAGCCGAGCTATAACAGAAGACGTGTAATTGTTTGCGGGCATCGCTCCGACTCTTTTGTGGTGGCTTATTGTTACTTAACATGCTTAGCGTTTGTAAGTACATATATAGCTTTATCGCGATGTGGTCTGAAAACGTTTTAAGAATCGCTCCCGTGGAAAGTAAATGGCTGAAACCAGAGTGGATTACAAAGAAAAGCTGATAATTTAAAAAAAAAAATGGTCTGCACTATAAGGTTACAAAAATAAAGGAATCGCCAAAATGTATAGTAAAGTACATAAAATAAATACATTAGCGCCACTTGCACCATCCCACTAACCCGGGGTTAACCGGTTAAACCTGGAGTGACCATGGTTACCAATACAATTTGACATTGGGTTAACGGTTTAATGGGTTAACCCCGGATTAGCGGGATGGTGCAAGTGGCGCTTAGTGTACTAGAGCTATGCCTACATACGTAATACCATAATAAAATCCTGTTTTATTCACTTTTGTCTTCAAAAGCTTTCAGCGTTTCGATCAAGCCTCTCTATTATTTTAGGATCCGTCTTTAAATTACCTTAGCTCAAAGGAATATGTAAAATCAAAAGTATAGAACGCTGATAGAACGCTACACAGGTAGAACGTAATAAAAAGCGTACCCATCTCTGGTGTTGCATGTGTCCATGGGCGACAGTTAATGCTTACAATCAGGCAATTCGTCCGCTCTTTGCCTCATATATCAAAAAATAACAAGGACATTTTTAAAGTTCGAATACCAACTAACTAACTAAAATCGTGAATTCAACTCCACGGATGATCTTATTGTTTTAACTACAGCATGCAGAATCCCGCAGATGGAAACTCTATCCCATCATCCCAAATGGGCCACATAACATTAATCCAATTATCGCCAATGTTCCAAAACTGGAGTTCTTGTTCTAAACGGCAAATAATTTTGAAACAATTTTAATTAAGGCCTCACACTGAGCGGGAGTGTCGAAAGGGTGTAATATCAGCCGACATGTTAGAATATTTAGGTTATTCGAAGGTCCGCATTATTTTACAAATTTTCTTGGCATTTTGAAATAATTACCTTAACATTCTTGACATGTCATTTATGTTAAAAGTATTCATTGCAAAATTATATTTCAATTACTTGTGTGATATATTGTATTACCTACTGCCGCCTTTACTATTGTACCGATTATACGATAGTAGGTAACGCAACTACTTTCGTTTGAAAAAGCTTGTTTTAATCGTGTTACTGTCAGCGGCGCTGCGATCTCAGTAAGTATCATATTAAGAACATGAAGATGATATTTCATAAAATTTCTCACAGAACACTAGAAAGAAACTAGTTCATGATTGCGTTTATTCTATCAATTAAATATTGCCCTTACTATTGCGTTATACATTGTGCATGTGTGCATTTGGTAGTAACAAAGCTTTTTAGAAACCCCTACAAACTTTACTTACAATGAATTAAGTTAAAAATTAAATCCCCGAAATATTCTAACTACGTACATATCAGTCAGAAAGGCACCTATGAGGCAACATAAAGTTATGCGATATATGGAAGCAAATTCCAATTTGTGAAATAAGATGCAAGGGCCTCGCCAAGGATGTGATTAAGAAACTTACCTAAATGTATGCTCCTCCCATCCCCTGGGGCTCGATGATATTCACTGACTCCCCCTCTAGCCGATCCTCTGTCGGCACTCTTGGTAAAACGTGGAAAGTCGTTTCGTAGACAATTCAGTTCTTCAAATTTGACAGCTAAACGAGATAATTTTTGACAACTCAGTGACCATAAAACATTATGGCACAGTACAGCGCGATCTGTTTCGGCTGTAAACTAAGGAACACGCTTTTTAGGGTTCCGTACCCAAAGGGTAAAAACGGGACCCTATTACTAAGACTCCGCTGTCCGTCTGTCTTTCTGTCTGTCACCGGGCTGTATCTCATGAACCGTGATAGCTAGACAGTTGAAATTTTCACAGATGATATTTCTGTTGCCGCTATAACAACAAATACTAAAAAAGTACGGAACCCTCGGTGCGCGAGTCTGACTCGACCTTGGCGGTTTTATTTATCTTATGTCGTTATTTATAAACGCCTGTCAAGTCTAAAAAGTCCTTGATAATCTGTCATTATTACATTTGTGTCTGTTAGAAAGGGCCAAAATTTAACAAATGTTTGCAAATGTTTAACAAGTTTTATGAATAAGGGCTAGGTAGGCTTAGACTTGTCTTTAACCTCTCTTTAATTAAACTAACTTTCGAAATGAAACTATCGTGAGACATATTTCAAAATCAATACGGTTACACTAGTATTTTTAGTCGCTTCAAACGTGACGAGTCCGAAACATGTCCCCAAAACATCCCCAAAAGCGACTAAAATACTAGTGAGTGTAACCGTAGTGATCTAAATATTTTAAACTATTTTTTATCAGGCAGAAACGTCTGCGAGCGATACTATATTTTTAGTTACTTAATTCTGTTTTTTTTTTCTAAATTCACCACCTCCGGCAAGACTCGAACTTGCGACATTTCGGTCTCAGTGAATCGCGCTTGTGCTCATGTAATTCGGGTGGCGCGCGTATATTAAAATCAATTTGGTATAAAATTCAACTAATCTGAATATTCCTTGCGCAAAATGCTCGTGCACAACTTTGTAACTTCTTCACTTGGGCTCGTTTCCTAATAGTTGCCCAACTATCTGCGCTGTCTTCAGCAAACCTCAATTTCGTTACAAGAAGGAAGATTCTCGCTCTTGTGTACTAAATTGATTCCCAACTGCCCTTTGTTGTGTTGAAACATAATAGAGCGCTTACACAACAGTGTCTATAGAATGAATATATTATTCAATTTAATTTAGTTGGCCGGCGTAGATAATCTAACTTAGCTTGTTAATTACGATCTCAGTCTAGATGCGTACATAAATTGAACCTCCATATCACAATATTTGTCATTTAGTAGGTTGCACCGATTTAGGTTTAATGAAAATCTAAATCAATATTATTGATAGTCATATATCAGTATAATTTTTCCGGTATTCAAAGATTTGAACCCAATGTTGTAACCAGTGGCTTGGTCTGACTCTATCATCCCAAGCTGGGATGATAGAGTCAGACCAAGCTAAGTTGGCAGCGATTTTGATAGCACAGACTGTGCAAGTGTTATTTTAAACGTCAAACTTCTGTGAAATTATGACGTTTACTTAACACTTTCACTTTGAAAAATCAACTTTAACTGACTTAGTGACTCATCAACGCAGAGGCGAAACCACAAAAGCTAGAAAGTTGAAATTAAGGGTATATTAGTAGAATACAAGAAAAGTAATTTCAGCGATTTTGAAAATTCATCCGCTAAGGTGGTGAAAAAGGGGTTGATTGAAGTTTGTATGGAGATCAAAAATTGTTTCAAGTGCGGGACTTGAAACTTTGTATATGGGCATATTATTAGTATACAGGAAAATGAATTTTAGGGTTTTTTTAAATTCATCCCCTACCAGGGTTAAAAGGGGGTTGAAAATTTGTATAGGGTTTCAATTTTATTTAAGCTAGGAATTTGAAACTTCGTAAAAAAGTATTTCATTAAAAGAATAAAACTTATTTCAGCGTTTTTTGACAATTCATCCCTAAGGTGGTGCAAAGGGGTTAAAAATTTGTATGAAGGTCATACATTTTTTTTGGGTGCCGGGCCTTGAATATTTGTATAAAGGCATATTATTAGAATACAAGAAAAGTAATATAAGCGTTTTAAATATTCATGTCTTAAAAGGGTTAGAAAGGGGTTGAAAGTTTGAATCTATTACAAATGCTTTGAAACTTCTTAGAAAAGCATTGTATTCTTGATAACAAAAAAAAATTTTCAACGTTCTTAGAAATTCAACACCTAAGTGGGTTAAGAAGGGGATGTAAGTTGTGTAAGATGTGTGTTGTAAGTGGATGAGGGGATGTGGTACAAGTTTTCTTTTAAGGTAGGATTTCGAAATTTGGGAAAAGGGCATTATATTAAAATACACGAAAACTGATTTCACCGTTTTTGAAGTTTGTAGTTAGACCAAGAAAAGTCTGCAACGATTTTGATAGCACACGCAGTGCAAGTGTTATTTATACGTCATAATTTCATAGAAGTTTGACTTTTAAAATAACTTGCTATCAAAATAAATCGTTGCAGACCTTTCTTGGTCTAACTTTATTAATAAAGTTTAAATCGGGAGCGAACATTTTTTTTTTTAAATAAGTAGTTGACTTGAGAATCTTCTAAGAGGGTTGAGTGGGTATCGATAACATTTTTTTTAGTTAGGGGCTTGAAACTTCGTAGTTTGTGAGAGACAAATTTCATGAATTGTATAATAAAATTATTGCCCAATGATTAACCGTCCGTACTGATATCTTTTGCTGCATAATGTTCTATGCTCATGTAAAAGACATATAACCACCAACATACAAATCCACGCGTACGAAGTCGCGGGCAACAGCTAGTTATTTTATACTACTATAAGGATAGTTCAAACAATAAGCACAAACTTAAAAACGTAACTAAGTACTTAAAATCAATTTCGCATGAAGTGTAGGTACACAGTGGTTTTCAATTCGGGGTCGCACAAACGAATCGTTTTTCAAGATCGGAACCCATTTAAGCCACAAAACCGGTAATCGGAGGCAATTCCAGTCAAAATTACTACGTTCAACAACTCTCGACGGCTCGCTCTAGAAGGCTCTTTCGTAAATGTAATACTACTACACAGTAAATTGCTTTTCTATTATTTATTACTTGACCATTTGCTCAATATAAATTTTGTACTATAATAACGTAGTGAAAGAATTCGTAAAAGCTTAAGCTTGATTAATTAAGGTAAAAAAAATATCATGCAAATTTACCTAGAGCCAGTCATTGCATGCATTAAAAATAGATGGACATATTCATGGTAAAATTATAATCATTAAAAGATGATGATGATGCCTCAAAGGCCTATTTTAGATTTAAGCTAGTTATTAATACTTATTAATTTCATTTAGTAGTGCCACTGTATATATCTTGTATGTAAATAAAAAAAAACATTAAAATATGTTAAAACTTTAAAAATACCTATTATATAAAAACTTTTATTAAAAAAAGATAAACCGACTTCAAAAAGGATGAAATAAAATATTATCCTTTTTAGGGTTCCGTTTGCGCATATGCGTTACCAACTGATATGTTTAAAGTCGGTGCCAAGCCAAATTTTGAACCATATATTCATAGTGATTTTGGTGCAATTCGATAAGGATGCGGCTATATAAGTTGTACGTTGGATTGCCTAACGCAGCGTACTACGTAGGCGAACAATACGCGAACGCGGATTAAACCTTTGATACCTATAGAAGACTAGAAGTGTCCTACGTGGGCGATGTCGTTGCGAACGCGAACGCCTTGGGCCGGCCGCGCCGCGCCTCGTCGCTTCGCTTCGCGTTCGCGAGTGTTCGCCTATGTAAGACGCAGCGTTACACGACGACAATAAACGAACTTTCGGTAGGTATTTAACAACACACCTCCGAACAGAACACACGGTTGAACCTTCTTGGCGCAGTTCGTACAATGCTTGTCGGCACTTTAGTGTGAATCTAATGCGTTTATTTGTCGTCGTATTTTTTAAAGAGCATTTCTTACTAATTCTTGAACAGTCCATAGCACGCAAGTGTGGGATTGGAACTGAGTTATTTTCTGTCGCTTATCCAGAGGACTACATTTCAAAATATAAAACAATTCAAGGAACCTTCATGCCAAATTTCAGCTAAAGCGGTTCAGTTGTTTAGCCATGAAAAGGTA
Organism: Cydia strobilella; assembly: GCF_947568885.1. Taxonomy (NCBI): domain Eukaryota; kingdom Metazoa; phylum Arthropoda; class Insecta; order Lepidoptera; family Tortricidae; genus Cydia; species Cydia strobilella. Next base: position 11,308,861 of record NC_086052.1, read on the forward strand.
ACAAAGAGGCAGACAGAATTACTTTCACGTTTATATGTATTTATATGTGGACAGTTTGTAATAGGAGTTATAGACATAAAGCTGATTTTTTTGACTGGTATTGTTACTACTTGGCTTGGTACCGACTTCAAACATATCAGTTGGTAACGCATATACTTAAACACGGAACCCTAAAAAGGATAATATTTTATTTCATCCTTTTTGAAGTCGGTTTATCTTTTTTTTATAAAAGTTTTTATTTTTCCATTTTTAGTTTTAAGACATTGTTAAGAGCGTAACGCATGAATGAAAAACATAATCATGTTTAACTCTAAATTCGTAAACTTTATTAAATAATCAGAATTTTTCTCGAGTCCGTCTGGGAAATCATTCCTGTCACTAAATCCATACTCCATCCCGCCACTGACCCAATCCCTCAAACCCCCCGATCACTCAACCTCACAGCACATCAACCCCTGATCACTGAACCCCTCAACCCTAAACCACCAACCCTTCAACCGCCATTCCCCGACCCCTAACCCCAGACCCCTTAACTCCTAACCCCCAATCCCTTAACTCCCAGCCCCTCAGTCCCCGACCCATCAACTCACCTCCCCTCAACCCCCAACCTCAAACCCCCCAAACACTAAGACTCTCTACCTTCACCTCTCACACCTACCCCTCACCTCTCAGTCTCTTTGGTTGTCTCTAACACTACCTACATCATAATACACATACAAGGGAAGTTCCACATTTCGTCCGTGGTCTTCATCATCAGTAGCCTTACCACGAGTATGACATTGATATATTCGCTATCGTGTGCGTAACTTACTGTTTATGCATCTCGCTCGTACTGGCATATTAGTATACAAAGTAAGTTACGAAGACGCTAGCGAATATTTAGTGTCAAACTCGTGGTTAGGCTACAGTTGCACTACATCAAATTGGTGGTTTTTGGGAGGAAACGCTTGAGTTACTTTAGTCAACACCCAAATCACCATACATGTGCCTTTAAAAATTGAGGAGTTCCCTCAATTCCTCAGGGATCCCATGATCAGATCAGACCCAGATTAATATGGGACCAACTTGGAAGTAGCTCCTTTCGAACAAAAAAAGAATTACTCAAATCGGACCATGGGTCTCGGAGTAATCGGTGAACATACATAAAAAAAAATAGCCACAACCGAATACAGAACCTCCTCCTTCTATGAAATTGAAGTCGGTTAAAAAGCGAGATGACTAACACACTGTACTCTGTAAATTTCTCATTGATGGTACATCCACACACTTTACAGGATTAACGGCGTTTTCATTTTATCCTAAGATAAATATGTTACAGCGTAAGGCCAGGATTACACTCGTAAGTTTTACTTACGTAAGTAGGGACACAGCTATGCTACAGAATGAGATATGAATATCGTTATCTCATTCTAGCAAATAGCTTTGTCCCTACTTACGTAAGTAAAACTTACGAGTGTAATCCTGGCCTAATAGATAAACATTTGTGAAGAAGAATTAACTAAGAATTTGCAAACGTTTTGAATTGTGTATTTTTTGCATATATTTATTTTATTTGTTTTTTTTTTAAACTTTATTGCACATCAAAAAAGTACAAAAGGCGGACTTAATGCCTCATAGCATTCTCTACCAGTCAACCATAGGGCCAAACAGAAAAATGTCAAGGTGGGTGCAGTGAGAAACATTAAAAGCAATCAAGTAATACATAATACCACATATAATACTACTCCATATAATTCATAAACTGTAAGAATATATTACAAAACGAAGCGCGTCTATCCAACAATATCGCAGGGATGTAAGTATACTTATCTTATATCTGTTACATTATCACAAATGTAAAATTAGGAATTTTCATTAACCTCATTATATCGGTACTACGAGTGGTCATTCTCAGATTTTGTTTTTAAACGCTTAATTGTTTGCACAATTATTTGCTTGAAGACGATCGATTATTTTCTGAATGAATCAGTTTAACTCAGCTGATCTCTTCAACAACTATCCCGGAATTCGGAGAACACAAAGCGCGTCATTAAAATGAGCTTAGTCAGAGCAAACCATTTTACTGGTTCCAAACTATTATATAATCTGTGCTGGTTCCCCTGTTCCTTCAACTCGCCCATGTTGAATTAGTAGATTGTGTCACAAGGGAGCAAAATTACATAGGTACCTACGGCGAGGGCGCACGTTGAATCCGGAACGAAGCCAAGGATCCTATAATAAGTATAATAGAATCCTAAGTTAGAGTAGCGATTAGCGAGTACCTATCGATTCAAGTGTTAACGCCCAAGATGGAAATAATTTTGCTACCATGTGACACATAGTAGCAAACTAGTAGCACTACTTTCACCGTCACCAATGAGGAAATCATTAATGTCTCAAAATATTCCTCCCAGTATGGAAGAAAAGTGCCACATTTGATCCCTCCTAGCAGGGAAGAAAGAGGCCTAATAGGTGATGTGAAAAAGCGATTGTTGTGACCGTTGTGACACCCTCAACATTTAGCGAGCGCGAACACAAATGTACTTACTCGATCTTGATATCTTACGTTTAGAAAACATCCCCTAGAACCTAGAATTCTACTACCAAAGTAGAAAAATCAGAGTGGTCTCAAAGCAACACTCAATACAAATCTCCGTTTCACGCCCCAGTAAACCGGTAGGTTTCCGTTCATTCTCTTACATGTGTTCACGCTACAAGTCCCGAGCCACTCGCGCGGAGCGATATTCTTTGACGTCACTTCACGAATATCGGTGTTTATTCCAATTCCCATATTTACAGTGAATAATTTTACGGGATTGCGCAGTGGGATACGTTAAGGGTTATTTTATTGTTAATGTTTGCCGTATGCTCTCGCATTATATAAATTGGTATGCCTACTTTATTTTTGAAATTATTAGAAGAATGTGACCAATATCTGGTTGCCGACCCGTTAGGCGGGTTTTCTGTTCGTAGGCGCTTTCCGGTACAAAGTGAAAAAAAGGTGCTATGGGCTACAACCGTAGCGCCACAGTGTAAAAAGTGTACAGTGGACCGACTACTTTGACGTGTACCGAGCTACTAACAATGGCGAATGTATGCTGCTCGGGTGCGCGCGGTACACCCCTCGCCCCTCGCACTCCACACGGTTGCCCTGTCTAGACGGCTTCGTCGAATAACTGTATTGTTTTATAGACTGTGGTAGCGCGTAGCTCGCGCTGCCATTCGCTACGGCATCGGCACAGCAAAAGCGCCGATTATCTCAAAACCCACCATGAGTCTTACTTTACTTCACAGATTCTCGCCGTAGTAGGTACCTATTGATTTATTTTTTAAGTGACACTTTTAACAAGTAGTCACTGAATGAATACATTTCTCGATAAGGCTAAGATTTTGGAATGGAATAAGGTTATTTAGTTCACGCAGTGCAGCGGAAATTAAAAGCAGCGTCCGTCGGCCGCAGCTGCCATCTCAGGTGCATGCGGATATTAATGCCCTTTACACGCAAACGACGCGATTATTTCTGATTGACATCTGCCTAACGTTATCAGGGCTTTTTCCACGGCTCATAAGAGCCTGAGGTTCGTTTGACAGCTAATTTCAAGCGTAATAGCGTACGAATTTTTTTTTTCAAAAGCGACTACCGACTACCATAGACCTTCCAAATCAGAGGGGAAACTAGGCTTTTATTAGGATTAGTCCGGTCCCTCTCGATGTTTTCCTTCGCCGAAAAGCGACTGAAAAAAAAGCAATTATATTGATATATTTCGTACAAATGTTCCGAATAACGAATAACTCAATGGTTCAATTAAACCCGCGGCCTCCGGATTAAAAGTCGGCAGGCCCTTACCGCTTAGGTACCTATACTTCACTCTTCATTAACTGCTGTATAAATTAATGAAGAGTGAAAGTATTAAAAAGAGAAGCGTTTCGTAAACAACGCTATTGGAATTTTAAGAATGAAGTATTATTTAAAAGAGTAGCGTTTCTTTAACAACACTGAAGGAATGCTCTTAATTTTTAAACGCATATTTGCATCACTATGGATTTTTACTACAAAAATCATTAACACTCAAATCTTACTTTTAGAATTGGAATAATTTCGCTAGTGGGTTGGTGGTACAGAGGAAATTACATACAGCGCTCACCGGGCCGTGACCGCCATCTCACATGCTCACGGAAATTATTGCTCTTCACACACCGGGCGATAATGGAGCGTGTGACCGAGCGCTGCTTGCACACCATAGTGAGCATCTGAAGCGTGAAGTATTAAGTTGCGATTCGTATTTATAAATGCTCTTAATGTTTAAATACTCATTTGTAAAACTATGGATAGGTATAGACTGCCCTAAGGCAGTGTATCTCTATCTGACTAAATTCAAACAAAAAGTCGACCGATCCTGTCTAGTGCTGTCTAGCATTATATGTTTTACATGATTCTATTCTATTCATACTTACTAAAGAAAACTACAACTTTTTTGTGTTTTGTTTTTATAAAAAGTGACCCAAATCTTTGCGGCTGAGTCTGATAATCATGTATAAATAAAAGACCTGTTTAATTTTAACAGTCGTGTTCTAAAATTCTGAAATACCTAGGTAATTAATATAAAATCTGTGGTAGGCACAGCTAACAATTGTATTATAATTTGTAGGTCCAATAAAATACAAAAGGTGACCTATTGTAATTTAAATGTTGGCTTGATTACTATTGTTTGTGGTTGTATATAAATAGAGGTCGAAAATGCGGGATCATTAGTATTTCTTAGAATAACAAGCACCGCGGTCGTCAAACTCACGGATTTGTGGTTTGTTAAACTGTGCACTGTTTTTGTCTCCGTTTCATAATTTAATAACTACCTATTTGATTTTTTTACAATTATTGATATGCCGTCGTAATTGCAATATTTTATTATTAAAAGGAAAATTTGACATCGATTTTAAAAGACTAGCAACAGAATCTTACAGTAGGTAGGTACATCTTATCGTAGCTGCACGAGCGGTGCTCAGCAATGTTAGTGCCTGAAGAGGAGACCTAGGTCCTAGGCTCTCCATGGCTCCATGATAATAATATAATAAAACACGTCGCGCCAATATTTAAATAATTTCATAAAATAATATTGTTATTAAAAACGAAATTAGCTAGTATACCTTAAGGTACCGTAAAATAAGGTTAATGACCCGATTTAAAAACTGTTTATCTGTGCTATTTATCTTAAAAGTACAAAAAATATATGATTAACTATTTCATACATTTGTTTTATTTCTATCTGCAGATATGCCGCCTCAAGTAGACCCAATTCCCAGCGGGGTTGTGTTCGAGTCCGACACGCAGACCGCTGACTTAGGTTTAGACAAAGATGTCTCAGTTTTAAAGAAGGCGACGCCGAAAAAGCACGAGTATGTGTGGGGCAACATCTTGTGGTTCCTGTATCTACACATAGCTTCTCTGTACGGATTGTATCTGGTGTTCACGTCAGCGAAATGGCAGACCAATGTTTTCGGTAAGTTTTGATGAATATTTGTGGGACGCCCCAGATTTTAACTTGTATTTACGCCTTCCACGAATAAATTCAATAAGCTCTAAGATTTTTGGACTGAGGCGTCTCTGTTCTCACATTTCCGAGAAATGTTAGATTTTTTTTTTAAATTCAAATTTTGCCCAATTATAACATATCATCATAATAAAATATTTGAGATATAACCGCTAGATCTGGCTACTATAACACAACTTTCTGGGTATGTTCTAGTTTGTTCATGTTCATTCTTATTGTTACTGTGTTTTCACCAAACTGTAGTTAGTTGCGTTGGGCGATAAGGCCGCCTCTTATTTAAATCTGTATCAGGTTTATTCTGAGGTTGTGCAATAAAGAGGATTTGTATTGTATTGTATTTTTGTTGCAGCATTCGCCGTCCACCTGATGTGCGCCATCGGCATTGGTGCTGGATCCCATCGCCTTTGGACTCACCGCAGCTTCAAAGCTAAAACCCCTCTCCGGATCGTTCTGATGCTATGGCAGACCATGGGATTCCAGGTAAAATTAAGTCATAAGAAGACTGAATAAGTATTTAATGTCAATTACATTAAGTATTGGGTGTTTTGTTCTAATCCTCCTACAGTCATGTTGTCTCATCGTTGAGCTTAAACCTCCTACCTCTTTAACCAATAGCCTTACACTCTTTTTTCCCGTAATGAGCCATATCTGATCATATCCAAGTCCTATTCATTATCTAATATTGGGGATTGTTCTTCACCGTGTTATTCTTAGGGCCATATATCTCACCGGGCCACCACGGTGGCGCAACCAGTCGCCGGCCACCGACAAAATGTATACAGCTCTATGGAAGGGTATCTCACCTGGTGTCCACTTGGTTGCGCATATAAACGTGGTATACGGGTGAGATATGGCCATTAGACACAGATGTTCTATTTTTTAGGACTGCATCTTCGAATGGGCGCGCGACCACCGCACGCACCACAAGTACGCGGACACGGACGCCGACCCGCACAACGCCGAGCGCGGCCTCTTTTTCTCCCACATGGGCTGGCTCTGCGTCAAGAAGAGCCCGGAGGTCATCGAGGGAGGCAAGCGCATCGACATTAGTGACCTTTACGCGGATCCTGTCGTCATGTGGCAGAAAAAGTGAGCAAATTTTGTTTTTAATACCCCATAACTGGGTCCTTCAACGCAAAGCCTAAATGGCAAATACCCAATAAAAATACCCAATGGACGTGGCACCAATAATTAAACCCAAACCACAAATCCCGTAAATAAATTAACATCCGTATTTAAACACCGACAATATTTTACCATAAACAAAGAGTCGCAGAGCTGCTTAAGTCGCTTCATTAATTTCGGTCTGTTTTAAGAGAAATGACGCCATACTTTCCATGTTTTAATTTGTTAATTTTAGTCTGTGACATTTTTTTCTTAAATTTGCCGCTTTTTTCTACTGACGGAAATGGCTTCAACTTTTAAAGTGCAAAGCGGTAGACATTTTACAGGTACCAGTGAAATATCAAATATACTCCAAATTTTTTGTGCTGTTACTTTATTATTTTTGATTTCCAACTAATTCTGTAGTGGAACTCCGAATTATCGTGTTAGGTTTTATATCCCAGAAAAAAAAATAGCAATCATTAACCCTTTACAAATTTAAACAACTTCACATATTGCCACGAGCTGATCATTGTTAGAGTGAACATTCTAAATATATATTGGTAACTATCTATTTTTCAATACAATCACAGCACTATTTTCGTTTCATAACATCAAACTAGATATAGGTATGGCTAACTTTTTGTTCCCAGACATTACATGAAGCTGATGCCTCTCCTCTGCTTCGTACTGCCTACAGTCATCCCCGTGTACTGCTGGAACGAGACGTGGCTGAATGCCTTCCTGATCCCCACAATTCTGCGGTACACTTGCGGCATCAACGTCGTGTGGAGCGTTAACAGCTTCGCGCACGTCTTCGGCTACAGGCCTTATGACAAGTCAGTTTTATTTTTAACTAGTTTTTGCCCGCGACTTCGTCTGCGTGGAATTAGTAATTTGGGTAGCTTATTTTTATCCAATAAGATTTTTTATTGATTCCCTGTACAATCTTCCTTATTTGAGTGGCAATTATAACGCCTAAGATAATGTGTAATGGCAATCATTCGATTTGAGCATATAATATAATATTAAGTATGGATTACCTTCTCATTATATTCAAAATTGAAATAATTAATGTAGTATGTAGTTGACCTGCTGTATACTTATTCTCTGAATTTTGGGGCGGGCATGTGCCCCCATGCCCATCTCACGGTGGTTGTCTAGGGAGGGGATGCCGATTATCGGCCAAAAGAATGCGTGATTATATATAGTTTGTCAAAGGACTGTCTCATTTCAAACATAGACAGAGAATCATGCTATCTTTGTCTTACACTAGTACTAGCACCCAAGAGAAAAGGGAAATTATAGTTTTTTTTGTTCTTACATAAGTAAATACTGACAATTTGGTTTGACCAACTATGTCGCATAATAATGATGTTCTGTGGAAAACTTACGGACTTACTAGCTAAATTATGTCGAAATTTGAAATTCAATTAAATTACCATTCTACAAAAACAAAAGAAAGTGATACATTAAGATCCAATTTAGACATTATGACATTATAAACAATGACTAAATTGGATGTTAATGTATGCTAATAGCCAAAGTCCTACGGATGTTCTAAACTAAAGCACATATCAACTGTTTCAATTACTGCATAATTCAATACATTTACTTACACTAACTACGTAATTAATCCGGCATACAATTGAATATTAATCGAGCTGACACACAACGCGCGATGATAATTGTCATTAGATTGAATATTAGTTTTGTTATGAGTTATGGCTAGGTACTCATAATTATGCACCATAGTTTTCCATATTTATCGTGTTCATTATGTGCGTTCATATATTAATATTTCTGACATGAAACGAATGACCTACTTACCTAATTCAGTCAGAGAGGGAAACAGGAAACACGACTGAAAACTGAGACACCGTAGACCTCATCCGCACTAGACTCCTTTTTAAAGGAATAGCTAAAAGTAGCTAGATCCTGAGTACTATTACGAGTATTTACTCTTTGATCCCGGTTTCTCCTGAAGTGGTTTTAGATTCAAAAATATTTTGCTCGGCATTAGAACCCAACGGGCTCGTAAATTGACAATTTCCCGCCGAAACACGAGTATTAAATAACTTACCTTTCCAGATCACTCAACCCGCGTGAAAACCTAGCCGTATGGATGGTGTGTGTTGAAGGCTTCCACAACTACCACCACACCTTCCCGTGGGATTACCGCGCGACGGAGCTGCCGCTCTACAACATGCTCACTCCCACCATCGTGTTCATTGAGGCTATGGCGAAGGCAAGTTCAATTTTATAATATCTATGTATACCTATACTCGTACACTTGAAATCAGAAATTAGAAATCATCGCATTTATTCGTGATAAACTATAACATACAAAAGTATAAAAACAACAAAGAAACTTGAACTTGAATCTTGGAATGTGAGATGCCTCATCAAGCTGATTATCATCGCCAAAGAGTCTATGAGCCCGGCGCTCTATTGAGTCCAGGGCCGCCAGCTGATATTTGGCGGAACCGTCTCATAGGTGGGAGCAGTATTCCATGCACGAGCGGACCTGTGCTTGTATAGGGAGAGAAGCTGATTCGGCGTGAAATACCGATTTGCAGTTTTTCTTTCAAATTGGGCTCGTACGGCTTCCACTATTATACATATTTTGTAAAAAGTGCAATTTTAAACTTTCAGATTGGACAAGCATACGACCTGAAGAGCGTGACCCCTGAGATAGTAAAACAGCGATCACAACGTACCGGAGACGGCAGCCACCAACTCTGGGGCTGGGACGACCCCGAATTCACGGAAAAGCTGAAGGATAAGCTTGGCGCCGTCAGCAATACGGAGAGAGGAGAGAAAGTCAAATGTGGTTAAAAATCGTTACGAATGGGACATTATTTCTAGAGTCAAGATTTTCATATCTGAAAGCATTCATTTTTCCGACTTGGTTTTCTGAGAACCGTATTCAGCAATTTTTTTTATATTATTTATTTCTAACATAACTTACTTACTTACATCATATTCTGGCAAGCCAACTTACCTTGTAGAAAAAAGGCGCGAAATTGTATATACTCGTATGTATGGCAGACTTAACTATATAGTAATGGACTCTAATGGAGCTACATTTAGGTATATTTTACGTTAGCACTGTTTGAAATCCCGGTAGGTAAATAAGCTAAGTCGCAAGGTTTTTAATTTTCTTTCTGGAATTTGGAACGAAGCGTCCCAGTTTCGACTCCAACTTGGCGTTAAAATTATGAAACGTAGGTATTTGTTTAAAAAAAATCAATTTAATATTTGATCTCACGAATCATCATATTATACTTTGTAGCATATTACGATATAAAGTTTTATTCAGTTTTTTTTTCTTCAAGCAAGCAAGCAAGCTTAAGTTGGAGTTTTAAGGCTAAGTACTTACTTAGTTTGTATTTGAATACCTATAAAATATTCTATTGGTTTTATATAACTAACTAATAATGTTTAAATTTGTAAATTTTATTTTTATATTAAAGTAATAGATATTGTATTTTTAACTTCTTTTTTTACATTTAATTAAGGTTTATTCGTGTACCTTTCTGAAAATTAGTTTTGATACGATGAAATTCATCATCATCATCATTGGCCACAGCATCTTTACAGATGATAGTTGCAGCGACTAGAGATATTTGAGGAGATGTCTACAGTCTACATCGACTGCGGTGACTGTAAAGAGCAATGGCTGATCGGCATTTCTTGCCGCACCGATCACAGATGTGTCTTGACTCCTGGGGTGGTCCAGCAGCTCTGCGAATTCGTTTCTGGTTAAGGTGATCCAACCAGAGCTCGTCGTGCTTTGCCATGCCTTCCCGCAGGTTACGACGCCACTCGGGTCTCATCTCCGCGCGTTCCTCCCAACGGTTAGTTGGAATGCTGAAGCCATTCATGTCGCGCTTACATGAATCCTTGAAGCGGAGAACGGGGCGACCAACCGGTCTCTTAGCTTCGGCAATCTGTCCAAACATGACTTCACGTGGCAATCTGTCAGGGTCCATTCTATGAACGTGTCCCAGCCAACGGAGTCGTCTCCTTTAATTTCTGATTTACCCGATATTCTGAAAATCAGTACTACCCAAATGCACCGGTCTGCACAAATAGCAATGGAATGTGTAATACTAATTATAACCCTTTTGCAGCATTAAATACAACAGGAAAAATAAATTCTGAATTCGCATACCTACCTGAACTACAGTCTATAAAACGATACAGTCATTCGACGAAGCCGTCTACACAGGGTAATCGTGCGGGGTGCGAGGGGCGACGGGTGTTTCGCGCGCACCCGAGCTGCATACATTCGCCATTGTTAGTAGCTCGGTACACGTCAGTCGTCGGTCCACTGCATACTTATTACACTGTGCCTGTCGTCACAGGTACAATTACTAGTAGTCGACAATAAATAATTTCCTACTTTATTTTTTAATGCTTACTTTATTTAATACTTTTTGTGAATGTATTAGTTAAGTAATAAAAGTAGTTGTAAAGCTGTGGCAGGTAGCCGAGTGAATCCCCCCGCGGGTTGCTCACCTTGTCGTGGTGGAGGGGCTTAGTAACCGTGGCTTGGTCACCCACGGTGAAGCGAAGAGGCAACCAGGGCCGGCCTGTTTGGGTCGCGGGCTGGCCCGAGGAGGACGCTCCAAAGTGGGCTGGTTTAGCCCGCTTGTGATGCGCCGAAGGTCGACCGTCGAGGAACTCCTCTTCCTCTGTCGGTATTTCGGTAAGCCGTTCTCCCTATCCTCGGCGGCCGAGGTGGGATCGCAGGGGAAGAGGAGTAATGGTATTTCGATGCGCCACTCTCCCTATCCCCTGCGAACTTGGCGGGGCCGTTCCGCTGTAGCGGCGTTGGTGGGGCTGCAGAGGAAGAGGAGTGTCGGTGTTACGATGTGCCGTTCTTCCTGTCCTCTGCAGCCGAGTTGTGGTTTTGCGGCAGAACCATAGACCTGATCTGTCGCCGGGCGCCGGGAAAATTCCTGGCGCCCGTGGCTTCCTTGTGGCGGGCTCGGGGGGGTCCGCTACGATACAGAATGGAAGCCGAGGAGGAAGGCGCGTCTTACCATCTGGCGCGCCTAGCGTGAAGGGCCTTCGGGCATTAGCGAAGGAGCCGCGCTCGTGGGCGGCTGCCGTCGGTGGGGTCGCAGATAACAAGCGCAAGCGTTCCTGTAACCCCACCAATAGGGCGGCGAGGCGGCATATGGGGGGTTTTTTAGTGGGTACACCGTGGGCCTCATTAGCCTAGTCCCACATAACCACTCGGGTCACCCCCCGCACCCGGGTGGTATGCGTAATGCATTTTTCCCTCCTAACAAAAAAAAAAGGTAGCCGAGTGAATAGGCGTCAGAGGGTGAGGAAGAGGTGATGCGGGGAAGCGGGTCGGGAGGTAACAGCCAACTTGAAGCGAACGGGTAGTAATCTTGATTGTTTGATGTGTTCGACGACTTTATTAAAATAATTAATTATTAATCTCTGGAATTATTTAAACCCGAGATTAAAGATATCGTTTAAATTATTGTATATATCAAATTACGATAAAATAATAATATAATTGAGGTAAATAAAACGAGTGAAATGAGCTTGAAAAACCTTTTTCCAATGATAAACGCAGCCGGCGTGTAAGCGATAGGCGAAAATCGATACGTCCTTCCATTAAGGAACAATAATTATTAATGCAATGCAATCGTGTTGCTAAGGGTAGCAACGACAGTGGTCATCTGGGTCAGCTATCTATACTCTATCTCTATACTGTGCGGGCAGATAGTATCAACGAATGAAATGGACACGCGATTTGGATTATAATAGAAGTACCGTCCTAGACTGGAGTATTACGTAAGAATCGATTTTTGACAGATATGAATTGACCCTACAGCCCTACAGTAGGTATGCTGTTGACGGCCGGCAGGGCAGTGAGCAGTGGAATGAGCAGGAACATACTGTAAATGCCGTACTGTTCATGCCCTACGTTGCCGTCAGAGGCGGTTTTTCCGACGGCAGTCACAGTACCGGCAGCGTCAGAAGCAAGAGCAGTGTGTTTACCGACCCTATGCTCGTAAAAGGCATGTTCACTCTCGTGAAGTGAGCTCCCTGCCGAAGTTTTTTCAAGGGACTACAGTATGAAGTTCTTTAAAAAAGGAATGTATGCTTCGCGCCGATTCGCGCACGAGTGTGGAGGGTCCTTATGGTGTAATATCTAAATTGAAGATTGACGTCAATTTCTTTTCTGATCAAATCTGTCGATTTAATCATCCCGTCTGAACTGGCCAGGGAATGGCTTTACAAATCGTCGTAAAATAATGTCCATGTTGGGGGCGGAGTAGTGAGTATTATATTCTTTGAGCATGGCCAACGAAAAATCGCAAGCCAAATTGTGCAATGTGTAGATACCCTTATTAATGTCACACAATATTTCTGAACGCTACCTATCCCAAATGTCAACGTCAGACGTCACGTCAGATCATAAATTCTACGTAAATTAGGTAAATACACGTAAATAATAACTTCTCCTATTGCTTTGCTTGGCTTTTATGTATTTCTTGCAGTTTTATTCCTGTCAGTGTGTATACTTAGATCCAAATGACCAAATTCTGATCGGAATGCAATACTGAATACGTATAAATAAACAGAATCATGTTGTCCTCGCTAATTAAAGAACATCAAACTAAACAAGCAGCGAAAAGAGTCATACAAGGTAAAAAAACTATCTTGTTTCCTGTTTTTATATTTTGCAGTGTCAATCAATAACTTATTACATTAATGTAATTAAAACACTTGAATCTAAAATTTCAGAGCAAAAACGCAAGGAATGTATAGCTGCAGCAAATGATCTAACACAGGCTTTAGTCGATCATCTCAATGTTGGGTGAGAAGCTTCATTTTTATTAGTACTTAGTGGTTTAACAACAATGGTTATGAGTTTATTGTCATTTAGAAGCCAGCCAGTTTCTTCTTCATAGTTTAGCTAATTCTACTGTTAACAGAGATCAAATCTAATAGTAATACTTTCCCTTGTTTTGGAAATTTTGATGACAAGGGACAGTATTACAAGTATTACTTTGGTTAGGCATCTATAGAGCTCATTTCCCAAAGGCTAATTAGCATTTACATATTGTCTCAAAGAAAAATTAAGGTCACTATTCTCCTGGTTTGTCCCACGTGTGAATGTTGGATGCATTTTCCAGTGAAATATCAGTATATTTCTACCTTATTTCAGATCTCCCGATTCCTACAAATAAATTAACCTTTATATTTGGTTTCAGTGTAGCTCAAGCTTACTTAAACCAGAAGAAGCTAGATGCTGAAGCGAAATTATTACATCAAGGAGCCATTAATTTCTCAAAGCAGACTCAACAGTGGTTGGCGTTGGTTGAGAATTTCAGTAGTGCACTAAAAGAGATTGGTGATGTAGAGAACTGGGCCCGCAGTATTGAGAACGATATGAAAATAGTTACCGACACACTAGAGAATGCTTACAAAATGGCTCAAGAACAGCCAAGCACTACACAAAACAACCAATAAGCTAAAGTTTACATCGTGACAATTTGTGATTGGATTTATGCAAACCGGAACCAACCCACACCAGATACTCATTCAAATGTTTACTACATTGTTTTAACATTACAAAATAAAATACAAGTGCTCGATATACACGCATCAGCTCCAAGAGCTGCTAGTGTATCAAATAAATAATAAATAATTAAGGTTCGATTTTCAGTGAGTATTTGGTGTGGGTTGGTTCCCGTTTGTATACATACATCCAATTGTTATCAACATAGCAAAGTATGGCTGGCAAGAAGAAAAACACAAGTATTTTTAATATTATACAGTATACACCCTTATCCAAATTAAACTGAATAAACAACTAAAATTTGTTCAACAGAGTTGGCTGTCAGTTGTTAACTCTTTCTTTTTGTAATTCAGGCAGGCAGATGCATGTATCCAGAGTCATCTTAACTAAATTTTCAGTGTTGAGTAGAATTTGCATTGTGCTTGTCTAATTTATTCTTAAATTCATTCACACTTTGGGCCAATACTATTCTGGGTGTTTAGTTTTTATTTGTCAGATTAAGAAAAAAATAACTTTTAACTAAATAAATGACCTCCAAGTTGACACAAGTTACAGGATGGTAATTAAGGTGAGAAAGGTTATGTAATGTAAAGAATTATATATCCTTAAGTATTTATTTTATAGGTAGTAAATATTTACAGATATTGCTTTTTTGCCTACCATAGGTATGTTGCTATGAAACCTGCATAATTGATAACAGACACTAATGCTAATGCATAATAGTAATTGACTATTGCAAAAATATTTTAAATATTAGTTTATTTTCCTGCTAACTGCCAAAAAAAAGTTTAGGTACATGCTGTACACCAACAGTGTTCATTTCAAGGAGCAATCTTATTTGTATTTCTCTATCCTAAGCGCAAAAGTCCTACCTATAGTACTAATTTATGTACCCGATATAGGCGATATAAACTATATTAAATTTTATCAGTTGGATTTCTTTTGATTAATTTGATTTCATAACATAAGAAATACAACCACGTTTCCTTCACTATATATTTCTAATTCAACTGTCAATTTTCTTGTATGATGGGCCTTTTAGGAGGCTAATATTGGTACTTAAAAAAATACATGACATGATAAAGTATCGCCATAAGCACACCCTCTTGGATCTTTCGAAAAAAACGACTAGTCTTAGTTAATCTAAGAAAACCATTGATTTGATGTTTTAAGTATTTAATAAAACTTAAATAAAGCACTAGTATTTATAGCCCACTTTTAAATTCCTTATTCCCTATAACTCATTTATATAAAAAAGTTTTTTTCTACTCGTCGAGTATAATCTGTGTATTACAACTTCATATAGTTTGTCAAGGGACTGTCTCATTTCAAACATAGACAGAGAGAATCATACTATCCTTGTCTTACACTAGTACTAGCACCCAAAAGAAAAGGATGAGTATAGTTTTTTTTGTTCTTATTTACTGCCAATTTGGTTTGACCAACTATATGTAACACTACAACCTTACTCTTTTCAACGTTGGATAGTCTATGGCACTTCCGACTCAAGCCTCAGAATAATGACTAAAGCAAAGAAGCCGGGCAAAAATAGAAGCTTGGTAAAAGATATCGTATTCACAACACGTTATTACTTTTTGTCTATGAGTGAGTGAGACAACAATCCGCAAGTTCTTTCGTTTTTTTCAGTATTGTCATAAGATAAACTGAGGGAAATGTCAAATGGTCCTATGTGGTTCTATAATATAATCCAGCCAAATAAAATATATGTTCGTTATTTCACAGGTAGGTGACAACCGTAACAACTTGACATAGTCGTATTATTTTAGTTGAAATATTTCGGGATGTTTCAGCGGTCATCTTGGTTTATTTTAATTATATTGTTGCTATTCCTGAAAGATTGTTGGAAAACGTGCTGAGTTTTTATTTGTAATGGTTTGAAGTTCCCTTTGTGATAATGTCTTGTGTGATCGAGGGCTGTAAATCGCATACAGGAAGAAAAGAAAATACGCACGAACCGATAACCTTTAATCGGTGAGTTTTGTTCAATTTTGAAGAAATTAATTTATAGGACCTGACCCTAAACATAGAAATCGATATGTTGTTTATGTAATTATTACTTGCATTCAAGTCTATATAGATTTTTGCATATATTTTCGAACTTTTCTGCTAAGTATGAAAGGTTATGTTTTTGGCATAGTGATGTATCGACCTCAGATCAATAACCTATCGACATTTACAGCTTTCTTAGTTTGGCCCAGGACTGTCTCATTTTAATTGATGAGTACAGTCAAGGGAATAAATATATATACATTCCCAAAGTTTCAAAAATATGTGTACGCTCAGACAATAAAATCGCGTTCACATATTTTTAAGCCATTTGTCTGGATCGATATTTTTGCCTTCGACTGTACCTATAGTTTTCTTTGTTCTTACTTACTGACAGATTGTGTTTGCCAGACTATAGTTTAATACTAAAAACCGGTCAAGTGCGGGTCGGACGCGCGCACCAAGGGGACCGTACTTTTTAGTATTTGTTGTTATAGCGGCAACAGAAATACATCATCTGTGAAAATTTCAACTGTCTAGCTATCACGGTTCATGAGATACAGCCTGGTGACAGACAGACGGACAGCGAAGTATTAGTAATAGGGTCCCGTTTTTACCCTTTGGGTACGGAACCCTAATAAAAAAGACATTAATGATCATTGATGAATGTTCCTTTTATTAATATTGTTGGTCACAAAACTCAACTTTTTATTTCAGATTTCCAAAGGACGAGGAATAGGGGATATTACTGCAATGTTCTGCCACCAGAGTGCAGCACTAGCTTTTTTAGTGCACTGTAGAGTAACTTATTCATACTGTACCTTTAACAGGTTTTTGACAAGTTTTCAGGGGACCTACCGGAAAACTCGAATCCGAAATTTCGTTATCTAGCTGCCTCTTTATCGCTCGAATACGCAAGAGTGACAGAGATGTTAGATAACGAAAGTTCGATTTTCTTGTTTCGCGATAGACCCTCAGATTGTGATAGTGGCGCCACCTACGCCGAGTTTCGCGTAATATTCCCTATTATTAAATAAAAAAAATATACTACACGAACGTATTTTTTTTTTTCATTTCCTATTTGGTACAGTCAGCTGCAGAGAAAAGGTACCCCACGTCCATACTAATTTACAGAACTTTGTATGCAGGGGGGTGCCTTTTCTCTGCAGCTGACTGTACATGACTAGAAACTATACTTAGTCTTTTAGCATTAGAAAAAACGGTAAACCATTTCCACGTGTCTTTTTATTGACAAGTTTTTTTATAAATATAGCAATATTTTACTTATGAAAGCAAAAGTATGTAAATGATCGTATATTATATTTGTTGTGACTTATTTTCAAAGTGTTTTTCGATAAAACGACACGTTAAGATCGCTCGCCTTCTTTCTAATGATAAAAAAACGAGAGGTATAGTTAGACGGTTCTGAGTGGTAGACTGCAAATGAGATAAAAGCTATATTAGGTACATGCATTAATCATCATATCAGGCGGCTCTTTGATTCCAAGGATCGCATAATTTTTTATAATTTTTAATGATTTTTAGAATATGAAAATTATAAAAAGTATAAAAGTTATGCAATCCTTGTATTCCACGCATTTCATTTCATTTCATTTCAACGAGCCGCCTGCTACAGATTTCTTGAAATTGCCGCGTTTTTTCAGGTTCAACTTTCATTAGCCAGACTATTATCAATTTGCCAATTTCGTGATTATTCTTTTACATGGCACATAAACTTATGCATAATTTATCGATATAAAAAGTCGACATAGTTACATCCCTAGCAAATTATCAAACTTATGACACCGGACGTAAATGAGAAATAACAAGCATATATGCATCTCTTTTCGGCACATTATCTAACTCGTAAGGAAGTAAAGTACGGGTATACATATTTGCGAAGCATTTTTGCCCGACTTCTATGCTTTAGTCATTATTCTGAGACTCAAGCATAAGAATTTTATCGATACTGTTTAGTCAATTTTATTATAAAATTTTTGAAATAGAACCATGTCATAGTAAATTTTGTAACCCCAGTAAATTCACTGCCATCTGTCGACACACTTTAAAACTAAAAATAAATATTTTTAAAACTACGATAAAATGTATTTAGATATGGATAAATGATTTTTTTATTTGCATTAATTATTTTAATGATTTTGACCCATGTTCTTTCACTGATATACGTTAAAATTGTTAAATAACAAACGAAACCGTCAACGCCATCTATACGACAGTTGGCCAAAGCTAGTAGCGCCCTCTGAACGAGAATCAAATTTTCTTGATTTTCGAGGCACGTTTTTTCCTTAGACTGTATCCATCTATTACGGAGTTATATCTATCTTTGATAGAACTTAATACATTTCGATAAAATATTTCTTGTTTATGGAGACTCAATTAAATGAAAATTAGCCTACTTAAACACGCTGCTGCGTCGCATCGTCATCTCATAAAAATTGAAAAACAATCGAAATTTCGTTACAAAGTCTCCCGCTTGTCGCGTCGCTACATGCGCGCATTTTCATACTTACCCCTTGATGTGGCGCGCATCACGAGCAACTTAGACTAAGTCGCTCGTGATGCGCGCACGAGAGCGGCTTTTGTGTCCGCAACTATTTTATCTCTCTACTTAGTCGCAAGGCAATTTATTTGTCGAAAAGAGACAAATAAATCGCCTTGCGACTAAGTTGCTCGTGCGCGCATACCCTTATTCTGAGGTTCATTCATTCAATTCAGCATTCAGTAGTTTTAGTTGTGTCTTGTGTCAGTGTCAACTGTCATGTGAGTTAAGTACTATTGATAAGATAACATTGTGCATTGATAAGTTTAATATTGTAAAATAATTATAAGCTGTATCAGTTAGGCTAGAACGCTTTTACTGGTGATAGTTTTTGGTGCACAGGAAATCGTATTGTTAATTGAAGTAAGTGCATTTCTATTCGTACTGTTTATATTTACATAAATAAATAAATGCAAATATTATCTCGTAACAGGTAATAATGCGGACTTTTTTTTCAGAACCCTTAACTATTCAGCCAAAAAGCCGGAAATTATAAAATATGTCTGAAGATACGCCCAGAGTTCTCTCAATTCAAAGCCATGTCGTACACGGATACGTCGGTAATAAAAGTGCAGTTTTTCCTTTGCAAGTAAGTTTGCCAGTAATATCTTTCTCTACTCCAGTTATTATACACAATTTTTCACTTAATAAAACGAACTGCAGTTTTTTAAGTTATATTTCTGAATATTTTTGTCTTACATAGTGAGCATTCAATTCAATCCAAATTGATAACGCCAGCTTGCTTACTTCAGCTCAGGGTCACATTTCTGTTTCGTCAACAACGTTCATAGATGAATGTTGTAATTGGATGGAATTTGCCTATTGCCTCTCAATGCTTTGTATTATGTGACTTAGCCCAATAAGAATAAGTGGTCTATTTGAACGTGCACTGTTTAAATAAGTAGATCTTTGCTTATGCACTGATATATTACATACCTACTATATTTTTGTCATGTTACCTTGAGAATCATATCTATCTATCTCTATCTCTCATGTGTGCTTTGTAAATATAATAATACATAAAAAGTTTAATTTACTATGCACACATTGTAATTGAAACAATTCATCCACACAGTAATTTTCCTTCAATGATGTAAAACAACCAGAGTTCAAAGTTAGACTTCTGACTTGGTTTTTTCAGTTTTGATACAACAAATAAATTATCTTTTTAATTGACATGTTACATTTTATGCCCTTAAGTTGCAGAATGATGTATGTGTTTTAAATCCATCTTTGATTTTTATAATTTGATACTTTATTTAACACTCAGTGCCAAGTGCCCCATTTCCAATACAAAATGAACATGCCTAGTATGTACTTGGTAGTGAATGTGTTGACAACCGGTCTGGCCTAGCGAGTTGTGACTGTGACCCTGCCTTTGAAGCCGATGGTCCTGGGTTTGAATCCCGGTAAGGGCATTTATTTGTGTTATGAGCACAGATATTTGTTCCTCAGTCATGGGTGTTTTCTATGTATTTAAGTATTTATATATTATATATATATATATATATATATATATATATATATCGTTGTCTGAGTACCGATTACACAAGCCTCATTGGGCTTACCGTGGGACTTAGTCAATCAGTGTAAGAATGTCCTATAATATTTATTTATTTGTTAAAAAAGTACTTTAGAGGATTAACTTTCAGCTGCCCATAAACTAAAACCTATTAAGACAAACGCGATTTTGATATGATCGAAACAAAATGCAAACTACAACAGAGCAGAAAGCCTTTTATTAGGTTTATGAGCAGCTTGAGAATAAGTCACATGGGGATTAGGTGTACAGCTTTGTTCCCACAATCTTTTCAAACTGAGATAGTTTTTATATGCCACTAATGCTGGGGTGCAAGCCCATTGTAGTATAATAACTACAATAAACGCCTAGTCTCGGTTGACATATTTAATAATACCTGAGTTGAATTTAAGTGTTAAGTCAGCTTGATATAACAACTTTAATTCTAAGCTTCTATATATTGTGTAATTTCATTTCTTTTTTTTTTCTTGTAGTGTTCATTAGCCGTAATTTATTTTTATGATAAATCTATGCATGTGCTCATATACTTTAGAAGTGTTAAATGTCGTTATTGTTAAGTTTTAGTGTATGTCTGTGTATTTAGTTCTGATCACAATGCTGTCCTAAAACTACTGTCGGACCTCCTAGTGGGAATTGTCTTAGGATGTAGGCTATATGTACTTTTATAATTTTGCCTGTAAATCTTATTGGCCTGTATCTGTTTTTTTTTTCCCAATAAAGTAAATAAAATATACGGTCGTCAAGTTTTTTATGTCTTTTTTTTAAGGTATTAGGATTTGAAGTTGATTCTATCAACACAGTCCAATTCTCAACACATACTGCATATAAACACATAAAAGGCAATGTGTTGAAAAATGAAGAAATGGAGGAACTCTTTGAAGGACTGACATTAAATGAGGTTGACTATTACACACACCTCATTACTGGCTACTCGAGATCACCAGACTCTTTAAAACAGATTGCTGGAATCATCAGAAAGCTGAAACAGAAGAATCCTAACTTAATATATGGTAAGCCATAGATAACTTACATAAGCTTCATTCTTTGCTGTACAGTAATTGTGATCTGTTATTGGCCATAGACTAACAAACCTTTGCCTGACTTTTTTTTCGCCTTTTTTTACCTTCTAATTATATACCTAAAGTGAACTATTTTTTTATCACATTATATTGTGTAACTAATCCAATTATATTATCATATTATTACCTTAAATCTTGTTATCTTGACTACAATATGATTAATTATGTCATCAACACTTAGGAAAATTGTGAAAATTCAGGATATAGACGCGAGCCAGGAACAGATTTCCATGACCAATCGCCTCCCAGTCGATAACTCGTATAGTGGTTAACGACTGACTGTATGATGAACCTGGTGGACGTCAGCTGCCGCTCCGTTGGTGGGTTGAGGAATGCCAGCCACCGACACACGTATAAAAAATTGTCATCGCCTCCCGTTTGATACTTTGTCAGATGATAGTTTAGATGCTATTGTGGCATATTGGTACATGTAAAAAATACGTGCCGTACCTCATTATGATAGTGGTATCAAAATCATGAAACTGCATGTAGCGTGCCATCAGGCGTTTCAATAAACGCCTGCGTTTCCACGTATACTTTGCGGACATAAAATGGTAAAGTGCATATTTTATACATGTTCATGCTACCAGCTGACGGTCTTTCCACCGCGACACAACCGGCTGACGGTTTTTTTTAATTCATAATAGCTTCTAAACTATCATGTGAGAAAATATCAACCGGGAGGCGATGACTGACGAAATTTTCGCCTGGCCCGCGGCCTAATACTACTGCGGTTACTTATTGTGTAAAATAAAAGTTCAAAACAACATTAGCTAACTTAATAAACATTTATGCCTTAGGACTTAGACTTGGAGGAACCTTCAGAGACTAAAATGTTTGTATAAAAGTTTACTACTACTTCCAAAGAAGTTCTTAAAGACTTCACCTCCGTTTGTCGATTCTTGGTGTCGACTTGAGAAAGGGCTCATAGGTAAATCATACTTTATCGTAACATTACCATTCTCAATTTCAGTTTGTGATCCAGTCATGGGCGACAACGGCAAAATGTATGTTCCAGAAAACATACTGCCCGTGTACCGCGACATAGTAGTGCCTCTCGCAGATATCATCACTCCGAACCAATTTGAAGCTGAACTAATGACTGGCCTTCGAGTAGAGGACGTGAAGGGAGCTTGCAAAGTTATTGAAGTGCTGCATAGTAAAGGCGTTAAGACTGTAGTGCTTTCGAGCACAGATTTGGGTGATAGTGACAATATGATTGCAATTGCCAGCTCAAAAGGTAAGTGTCTTTAAAACACAATAGGTACGTTTTCAGCATTATGGCCGCGAATTTTTAAAAGTAGCGCTTAGTTGCTGAGAAAGAGGCTATCAGTAGCAGAATAAAATAAGAATGAGTGAGGTACTTTAGCGTGATCAATACTGAATCGCAAACATATCTATTACCGTATGTTACAACAATTCTCATCTTATCGATCTATTCGACACAATTGTTTTTCAGTGAATATAAAAGTTGCGCTCGAATGGTGGTTTAGACAATCATAGTCAATTCGTTTTGGCAGCGACTTTTATAGATAAGAATGTATATTTGAAATGCTACTTTTTTATACTACGTCGGTGGCAAACAAGCATACGGCCCGCCTGATGTTAAGCAGTCTTCGTAGCCTATGTACGCCTGCAACTCCAGAGGAGTTACTTGTATTTACCGATTTCCATTAAGCTGAAACTTGGACCATCTTGCGTTTCGGAGTATCTAGTATTGCGTGTTACTTTTGCGGCGGGAGGGTGGTAACATTAATTGCATGTTAAAAATACGCAAGTAAGTATAACGGGTTAGCACTGACTGACTAGCATGTTATCTTTTCGCGGATTAGCAAAGTAATATTTTTGTATTAAGTATAGCAACTCTCTTAACTCCCTCAGACCCGCAGACAGAAAACAACCGACAGAACTTTGTTTCCGTGTTCCAGGTGAATGTTACACAATCCAGATCCCGAAAGTGGACGCGACGTTCACGGGCACAGGGGACCTGTTCGCCGCGTTGTTCCTAGCGTGGTCGTATAAAACTGGCGACAACTTGAATCTCACGCTTGAGAAGACGATTGCTACTATGCAGGCCATTGTTAAAGATACATATCAGAAAGCTAGAGGTAGGTAATTTTTACAAGTTACAATTTAAAAAATCTAAATGCCCGACTGATTACAGTGATGCATACAGTGGCACAAAAATACCTTGACAATTTTCTTTTCAGGAATAATTTTCTTACTTACACGTGTTTTACAAAATATCATAAAAAAAATAAAACTACAACCATTTAAGAGTTTTGAATGATTCACGGTTAGTTTCACTTCACTAGACTTATATCATAGAGTAACTTATACTAGAGCGGTACTGTCATAGTAAATTTTGTAACCCCAGTAAATTCACTGCCATCTGTCGACACACTTTAAAACTAAAAATAAATATTCATAAAAATACGATAAAATGTATTTAAATATGGATAAATGATTTTTTTATTTGCATTAATTATTTTTATATGAGTTTGACCCATGTTCTTTCACTGGTATGCGTTAAAATTATAAATAACAAACGAAACAGTCAACGCCCTCTATACGAGTGTAGGCCAAAACTAGTGGCGCCATCTGATCGACAATCAAATTTTCGTGATTTTCGAGGCACGTTTTTTCTTTAGACTGTATCCATCTATTACGGAGTTATATCTATCTTTGCTTATATTGACAATCAATATAAGTCTTTGTACAACCATTTAACTGAAACAGAACATTACCTTTAAAATATTCTTCTTTGGCTTTGATACACAAACGGAAAGCTTTATTAAGATTATCAACAATATGCACATGAGTGACATAACAACAATATTACAATGAATAATGAATAACGTATCATAATTATGTATGTACAAATATAATTAACCGTGTGACTGTAAATTGTGCCATGCCTGAGATGCTCGTATTGTACAGTCAACCAATTTGATACCTAGGCGACTATAAAACCATGTCATAATGAATCAATTTGTTTATCTTCTATGACAATGCTTGATTTATGTCATTTATCTAGTAGTTAAAGCAACAATGGTCGCGTACTGTGCGGTTTAAGAGGAATTTCCTCCCGCGTACGCTTCGGCTGTGGAATGAGCTCCCTGCCGAGGTTTTCCCGAGGGGCTACAGTATGGGGTTCTTCAAAAAAGGAGTGTACAGGTTTTTAAAGGGTCGGCAACGCGCGTGTAATATCTCTGGTGTTGCAGGCGTTCATAGGCTACGGTAACTGCTTACCATCAGGCGGGCCATATGCTTGATTGCCACCGACGTGGTATAAAAAAAAAAAAAAAAACAAGGTTCTATAGTGGTCTAGGATTCAAATTGGTTGACTGTACCTAATTTTGTGCCTGTGACAGGCTGACAGCCGTCAGTCAAGCAGTTTTATTTTTATTCTTTTAACTAGCAGTAAGGTAAAGAGACCAATAAAAGTCTGCAACGATTTTGATAGCATACGCAGTGCAAGTGTTATTTATACGTCATAATTGTATAGAAGTTTCACGTTTAAAATAACACTTGCACTGCGTGTGCTATCGAAATCGTTGCAGACTTTTCTTGGTCTGACTCTAACCGTTTTCATAAGCACAGAACTAATTGTTTATACAAAAAATAGTAAACATAGCCACCTACAACAAGGAAGCACGCGGCGTTGTATTGATTAATTTTCTAAGCTCTGATACTTTTATTACATGAGTGTACAATCCCCATTCATTCATCATTCGTTCCATATATTTGTCTATGGGTGGTATTACACCTGGCCAATTTTTTTGTCCAATGTGTATTAAATAAAAAATAAAAATCATTTATTTCGGACGATACAATCCATATTTTGTTAGTTACAAACATACTTAAAGTATTACGTCTCACTCTGTGAGACACAAATACACATTGGACCAAGATATTGGACTGATAGAATACCATCTAAAGGGGCCCACTGATTATCAGTCCGCCGGACGATATCAGCCTGTCAGTTAGAACAAACATTTGACAGTTCCGAACGACTGACAGGCCGGCTGGTAATCAGTGGGCCCCTTTAAATTGGAACTAACATGTAATTTTATATAGCTAGGTAGGTACTCACTCATTTTTGTTTCTTTTCCAGCCAAACACCCTACAGGCAAGGTGCCCCCGGCGCTGATAGAGCTCAGATTGATACAGAACAAAGCCACCATCGAAGATCCCGTCATACAAATAAACGCTAAGAAAATGGATTGTAGCTGTTAAGAAAATATAATAATTTATTGTTATCTGGAATCCGTCTAAGCTAACTTTGCACCGACTTGGACAAAACAAAAGAAAGGTAGTGGAGAAATTTGATTTTAATGATGGCATCGCCATACTTTGTCACTGCAAATACCATGCAGAGTTAGCTTGGCCCGATTCTACAGCTTTAAGATCGTACGAAGACACGCTTTTGACGAGAGCAAATTATTAAATGCGGTTTTGTTTAAATATATTTGCCGCTATAATATATGTTAATGTTATATTTAACTGACAAATGCTAGCAAACATTTGACTTAGGGCCAGTTGCACCAACCACAATTAACAGACTGAGTAACGTCAAGCAGCAGAGAACTATGAGACTTTCCATACAATAAAATTTAGCGAACGGTAAAACGGTGACAGACGGTTTAGTGCAGCCGACCCTAAGTCTAGAACTAAGTTAAACTATTTTATATGTATTAGTTACTTGAACATAGCAAAATTAAGTGGCCTGTTTTTTTTTTTTAATCATTTATGGCCTGGATGCGAGTCCTTTAAGCCATAAGTGGCCTGTGGCCGCATACTAAAGTTATAGACAAAGGAAAGGGTCAAGTAGTGCAAAATATTGTACATAGCTACAATTGGCAGCTAAAGTAGGTGACGTCTCCATATATTATGCGATGGCGATGACTACAGTGTTGAGCTCTAACGAAATCAAGTTAGGCAGAGAAGGTTATCATAAGGGACATACATTTATATGTGTCCAAGACAATATCTGACAAAGTGACAGATTGATGTGACATGACATCACTCACACAACGATAAGTGACCTTAGTTCTGTAGAAAACGACCAACTTTTTATTTTTGTCAAAGTAACTTACACCCTCAGTGGCTTTGGTCGTTTTCTGCATTGATTAAAAAATGGAGTAGTTCGTTTTCTGCATAACTACGGTTACGGTTGGAATCCCTTAAATATTTATTTTATCATGTTTCATCTGTAAAAATTTCAACTGTCTAGCTATCGCGGTTCATGAGATACAGCCTGATGGTGACAGACGGACGGACAGCCGAGTCTAAGTGTCCCGTTTTTACCCTTTGGGTACGGAACCCTAAAAATGACGACACGTAGCAAAATGTGATATATGTAGTTTAATAGATAAATTGTTATTACTGATTTACATATAGGTACTTGGTATAAAATATAATAGATTTATTATGCAGAATCACCTGCTAACGGTTATAATAAAAATGACAATATAAAGAAATCCGTATTATTATAATACAATTATTATATTATGAAGTTTTATTTTTAATTGTATTAGCTAATTAAATAGTTTATATTGCTACAATGGTAAAAACTAGTTGGTCCAAACAGTCTTCCATAATGTATAAGTATAAATAATATATAAATATTGCTAAATTCAATTTACGAATGTTGTAATTTTGTTATTATGTTATGTTCAATTTAGATTTTATGCTGTTATGAGTACAATATTTTTTTTAAATATAAAAGCTACATGTTTAAAACTATTTTTATTTGCTTTGATAATCTCGCCAGTCATTGCTGTCAATAATAAAGAGCGGAACGCTAAAATCAGCCTAAAATCAAATTTCCTTAACTTATACCTAGTGTTTTTCCCTTACTACCCCATTTGGGTTTTGGTAGAAGTTTCCGAGAGCTTGTAGTTGTCAATACTAAGTATGGTTTACTATATATTCTTTTACACAAGCATGTGAATAATTTTATAGAATAGGCACCTACTTATTGTAAAATTAAAGTAAGCTGCGGAAACAGTAACGAACACTTTATTTAGATAGGCTTTATTACAAAACAGCTAAGGGCTACTTGCACCATTAACTAATCCGGAGTTAACCGGTTAAACCTGGAGTTACCATGGTTACCAGTACAATTTGACACTGGGTTAACGGTTAACCCCGGGTTAGTGGAATGGTGCAAGTGGCGCTAAGTATACAAAAGAAAACTGTTCAAGAATATAGAGCTGTTTTGGTCACTAAATTAAATAGCGCAAGACGTCTGCTGTATATTTCGCGGCAACTAGGTTGTCAAGCACTGTTTTTTTATTTAACAATCCAATTAACCATAACAAGTAGCCGTTCAGTTCTATCTACATCAGATGTCAAAACTGGGCTATGACTGCGAACCACTTCGTTTATCCCATGCCTGTCGTCTTTCTCAAATGCAAGACAGACAGAGGCATAGATATATACGAAAATTCCGTTTTCCGATGTTCGCAGTGTTCGCACCTTCCCCTCTAAGTCTTCTATGTTCTTTGTCTATGCACGGGAGTTCACGGTACGGGCTAGGTACGCAACTTAAACGGTGCAACCATCATTGCATCTATCCTGTCTTCGGACACTTTCTGCAGAGAGGGACAAAGACGTATTATTTCCCTGTCGCTCATAGCATCCACGTAGCAGAAAATGTCCATGGAAAGAATAGATTTAATAACCCCTATCATTTATTTCCACTTGTAGACGGCCCGCTGTCCTGGGTCGTGCTTTCAGGTTTGCTTGATGCTACGTCATCAGTTTTACTTTTTCCCGCAGGAATATCTTTTAGAGTATCTGCATTCGTGACGCATTTCACTCTTGTTCTACTTTTATCTACAGCAATCGCTGCCACGGTCAGAACTCCGAGTACAATGTGGTATACCCAGTAGATTGAGTTGTAATATCTCAGAGCTACGGCCCAGTCTTCTATGATGAGACATGGCGTAAGATAGCACAAGCATAAAATGCGCATTATCGCAAAGCCGAGATCCCATGGGCCTGTTAGCTGAAATAAATAATTAGTTTACTAAATTTTATATTCGTTTTAAGTTTCCGTGCCCTAGGATCATCGGGTCTTGACTTCATCGCAATGGGTCAGAGAAGAGACTTGGAGAAAACGGGTCACATAAGTAGCAGAAATCGGGACACATAGGTTCAGTAAGCTGCAGAGATAACTGTAAGCTGTAGGTACATGAAAAACAAAGATCCCGATCCCGAGTTTGTTATGAAGGTTTTATTGATAAAATTATATCTACTCACCGATTCCGAGTACAACTGGGAATAATCTGATTCCAAGTGAATGTAGACCCAGAGGGTCAGTGCTATGATTGTATCCTGGATTGTGGAACCCGTCCATATCGTCCAAAGCAGGAATGAGCATGCGCTTCTGCAATATCACATTAGAGCTTTTTATTTATATATAAATTATAATCTGCAAATTTAGAGAATCCGTTTCTTGTTTTAGGAACTAAATTTAATCCACGTTTCGATAAATCGTTTTATCGTCGTGATGTATGTAAAGTAGGATTTAAAAACCTTAACCAAACCGATGTTAAAAGAAGTATTAAAAAATTTAGTTTAGGGCTAAAAAAAATTGGCTGCTTTGGCTAGTCCATTTTCTATGGGAGGGTAAATTTTTTTTTCGCGATTTTGTGGTTGGTCCCATAGTAAAAGTTGCTCAGTGTAATCCCAAAACCTCCCTGGCAATGGGAACGCACTATTAGCCACCCTGTATATTATATAAATTATAAACTGTTTCCGGCCTCGGCCACTGTAGGGGATCTATTTCAGTGTACGTCGTACCTTACTTCGAAATTATTATTAATAAGATTCTTGACGATATACTGCGCGAACCAGTACCGCGTGGCCATGTCCCAGCCACGTATCGTGTCCTTCATTTTCGGCCCCATCAATATTTTCTCGTTATCGAAACATTTTAGCATTGAAAAATTGTATTCTTCTTTATCCGGTGGCAGTTCTGGTCCTACGCTGCAAGCATACAATAGTACATTGTGCAACATGGGGCGTAAGTTAAATTTGCAAACGAGAGTATAGTTAAATCGCGACGGCTTGCCGGAGCGATTTACAGACTCGAGTTTGCAATATTATTTGCTTTTCATCACACTTGCGATGAAAAAAATTAAGTATAAAGACAAAAAACTGTTATTTATAATACTAGAAACTTCGCAACTCCCTAGGTAAACGCTTTTTCTATAGTTTCCGCTAAGCCTGCGTGCAATTCCACATTTACTGAGCGAGTGTGATGCGAAATTACATGCTATCTTTGGAAAGTCATAATTAGGTATTTTTATTACATAAGTGAGCATCACAGCATCAAAGGTATGGCGCGTGTTAGATAATAAATGATTAAAGAGACCTAGATATAATTTAAATTAAATAAAAAAAGCAATACGAATAGTAATAAAAAGTTGTTAAACGTATAGTGAATTAATTTTGTTAACCGGAAGTACACTTTGTACATTTTAGTTTCGAATAGGGTCTTGTGATGTAATAAATTATAAATAACGGTTAGATAAATCCTAAATTAATTATGTGAAATTATGAATAGTTATAACAGTAGTTTATAAGTAAATTAAATTTATATTAATAACCGGAAGTTGTCTTGATTGTCTTGTATAAACTTAGTTCGAATGAAGGTGGGGACTTTAGCATAAAAAGGGTTGTCCGCTTGTGGAGGGGGCATTCTTGCTCTGACTCCAGCTGGCGACGGAAGTCTGGACGGCTAAACTCCACACCTTCAGTCTCTTTACCTTCGTGGTCACATTGTGATATTTATTATAATAAGTTGATTTTATTTAACACGTGGTGTTCTGGAAACGTGGTGTTCTATTTTGGCGGTGTCCGAATATAATGTAAGTACTTATAATAAATGTGTTTTATTTCAAGTATGGTTTTCTTCTATTCTAAATCTATTATCATTTTACCTGACTAAATAAATGACCCTAGATACATTGTTTACAATGAATATAATAAAATAGCTTAAAGGTCTTCATTTGTTTTAGAAGTCTTACAAAGGTAAGCTATTTAAATACATGTTTTGAAAGGAAATGTAACTAAATAGCTTATCTTTGCTTCGTTTGTTTCACCAGTCTTATATATAACAAAGATATTTCTCCTTTTAGCTATCACGCGCAAAAAGTATCTAAAACCCCTTTTGTAGTCCAAAAGTATCTGCTATAAGTATTCTAATTGTTTTACATATAGACATGAAATGAGAACATGAAGAAGGAATAAGATAATATAATCATTTTATCCTCTACTATTTGTGCTGAAACTGAACCTATTATGTGAGGGTACTTATTTAATAGTAGATTTTTGACCAAGGGATGAAAGCCGGACTATTGGCGCTCGAACGCAACTACCTCGACAGAAATATATGGTGCCTTTCACCCGAGTTAAACAATCTACTTTTCATTTCGAATACGAGTAAAGTAAAATACATGTGCATTTAAAAAAACACGGCTAACTATTAACTTCAGTGTTAGTATTTCTTGAGGGTACTTTCAATTAACAATTTAGGTAAAAATATCGTTATTTATGGAATGGGGAGTTAATTATCAGAATGAAAATAGTATAACAAATCATAATTTTAATTGCTTATAAAAAAAAAAACGTACTTAGAAAGTACAGTGCTCTAGAGCAGAAACGCATCATTTTCTGCACACTTTTTAGAACAACAACGACCCACACTTTCAGAGCATGTAAAATGTAAACAAATTTTATTTACAGAGAGGTCTCTCTCCAAGTCTCCAGGTGGGTGTAGGACCCAGGGATCAAACTTGGTGAGAGTTGTGACATATGGTTGTGACTTATGAAACTTACCTAAATACCTATACACATCACGTCGTAGAGCTGTATGTAGAGGTACCTAATATAAGTGTTTTAGTTTAAGGACAATATTCTATATACACAACAGTACTAATACATGCTAATTTTATATATATGATATCATGTACGCATAGGATGGTCACGCGTTTATCGACTGTCGTATCATGCGTCACTCGGTTTAGGTACATACAAGTATATATGTAGGTAAGTGCCATAGTGAGATTCACAGTGATAGACGATAAACAGGCAGCCATCTAAGCCCCTATGATGTGAACTTACACCGGTTTTGTAGGTCCGGCGCCCGGGACCGCCATGGACTTGGCACGATACACACCGAACCCCGCTCCCGAACACGCGCTAGTGGTAATCATCAGGATGATCTGGGACTCCAGGTAGTAAATCATTAGTTGTGGCATACAGAATAAGAATCGATAATCGGTGCCATAGTTTGTGTAGAACTCATCATCTTCGTACATCTGTGAAAGTTGTAAGGCCTCCAGTCACGTCACCGATAATTACATAAGTACGATTTGCGTTACATTGCGGCATTTGTTCGGACGATTGCGACTACTTAGCCGGCAATTATCTAAATTCAATTTGTTGCAACGTGATTAGAGCCCTTTTATTTGAAATTATTAAAGATAAACATTTTTTGCGGTTGTGCTAAGTCAATAGCTACATAGTTATTAAAGATAAACATTTTATATTAAATCTCTTGACTTAACATCTAAATGAAGCAGCGCATTACGAGCAAGTCTTTTTAGTTTATAAGTTACTTAAGTATTGCATACCCGAAATGGGTAACTGTTGAAACAAATTGTAATTGTATCATGATTACCACCTACAAATGTACACAGTACTGCAATAAATCATTCTTATTCTTAGATTATTTGAGACGTCAATACTATGGCGTTTTAAACCAGCTCGAACTATTCACAATTTCATCACTTGATTGAGATAAGTTACTAAATAATATTTACAGAGATTGGGTAATTCGACCGCAGGGCAAAATATCCAAGTGTCAGCAATAAAGTCTTTCTCAGTTTCTGCTCGGTAACCACCCAGAAATCACCTTGCACGCTGGCAATGCTATTTAAATGGTCGTTGAAGGTTTTCCACGTATAATACGGCCCTAAAACAAAAGAAGTATTGGATCGGGTTTATCCACGACGGGCTCGGCAGCTTACATTGGCCAAGATGCTTGGTCTCATCTAGGTACATGAAGCGCTTTATGGTTATGAATTGGACTCTCAGGTGAGCGTTCACCCGCCGTTTTAACCCATTCAGCGCTAATCACGACACGTTGTCGTTTTGCCTCTACGAAGCATTTACCCGCTACATACCGGGAAATCCATGTTATCAGCTATGACCGTAGCTCAGCAGTGAATGTGTTAAATGAGGAACGCGGCTATACATTGTCACTGCCAAGGCAGTGCGAACTTAAGGTCAGTCCAGCCGGGACAATCAAATTGCCAATTTGATCAGAAATTAAATTAGCGTAAATTTCATTTAGCGTCTACACTTTCATAGTGAGATCGGCGAGACAATGTCTGAATTTCATTTTAGCATCTACCCCAAACAATTAACAATTTAATCAGATTTTGCGAAAAAATATCCCGTCTTGATTGGCCTTTAGCGTGATCAGATCAGAGTGGAACTAACAAGCGTAGTTAGTGCCTACTAACTACACTTGTTAGTTCCACTCTGATCTAGGTACCTATATTTATAATTATAACATTCAATTTACCTTTATGTATGCCAATAAAGAAAAACGCATACGTGGCAATGTCAGCGGCGGATAATTGAGTAACCTTTTCGTCAGGTAAACTCGCGGGAACTTTATGAGGAGCACTTTTGTTTTCAGTGTTGCTTGTAGTTTGGTCATAGATATTAATTTCGAAAGCTAAACCGACCAGCCGTAATGATAAAGTTTGGAATAACCACCCAGCGTATTTTGTGCATCCAGCATGGAAATACAAATATAGAAGAAACATCCATGTAAACGAGAGGCTCATTTTATGGACGAAACTGTAAATATGAACAAACAAACATTACGGGATATTAAGCTTAGAATAAATTTTAAAAGTGAAGAAATTACTGCGTTGGTGAGACTTGAACTCACTGCCAACTGAGCCGCCAAGACCTCGACAGTCAGCAAATTTTCCCACTATATCGGTCTAGGGGACCCTAGCGACGTCTACCGTAAGAGCGTTACACTTCTTAAACGCTTAGCTTAATAGGATCGTTCGCGAGTTCTGCTTGTTAAAAAATAATTACGGGATATTTCTACCAGTAACTATATATAAATTGATCTTGTGATGACTGTGATGCTAGGAGGATATAACCAATCGGAGTAGCCATTAACAGACGTTCCCCTCTGTCGAAAATAGTCGGCCAATGGTCATACACAATGTATGGACTGACGTTTATCTGACATGGCTATTTTTACGTTACATATACATTTGACGTTCCCCTCCCCCGCCAAAATCGGCAGACTTTTTTGTACAGAAAATTACAGACGTGGCGTCTCCGTTTGGTTATATCCTCCAAGCTGTGATGTGTTTGCGAGTGAATGGTTGGACGTGTGTTATGAATGAGAATGCTTGAGGTTCTGCGAGACCATGAATGGACGGCCTTCTTCTGTAATATGTTAATTTTGACTTGTGTACTATGTGTATGAATTTGTCTATTGGTTTCACAGTGCTTTGGAATCATAGACATAGTGTTTGGTTTGGAATACTGTTATGCTGTGGAATGTAATGATTGTAATGAAAATGAATAAAAATATAATCCTTAGATAATGCGCATTATTTACCGTTTATCGCAGCATTTAATCACAATAATATTTCCCGATACCAATAAAACTGTGTAAAATACTTTGGGACCGCAAATAACTAGTGCAATCAGTATTCCTATCCCAGTACCTAATGCACGCCGCTTTTGCTCATCTTCAATGTTTTTATACAAGCAACCAAGTGGTACGCATGCTAAAAGCGATGTGTAAAATATAGCGGTTGCTGTATCTAGCATAACCGAAATTTACCCATTTATTATAAATATAAAAATGTTTTATTTGTCTACTTGTCAATTTTGACGATACATTGTTTTTTTTTTTTTTTTTTCATTTATTACGAGCATTGGCAACTTGGCCATCAGCTCAAACATAAAACACAAAAGTAATTATACAGCTTATACCTAAAATCTAACTAATACACAATACAATCTAAATCTAAAAGTCATTACATTTTACATAAATTTTATGGTTATTTCAATCATTTACAGACTGCCAATAGTGTGAAGAACAAATTCATAGATTACAGGATATAATTGTTGATATTTCAAAAGGCCCTGAACGGAGCTTGGCAGAACTCTGACGATACATTGTAATCATTACTCAGCAAAGGAGTCTCGTCACGTTAGGTTTGTCGTTTAATCAACTTAACTTTTTGGTCGATTAATGACGCTTGCACATAGCGCATGTTAGCATTATACTACTCTTTGATAAGCTTTCCCACTTTGATAAGCTTTTCTTTTTTTTGTAAGCTTTCTAGCGACTGATTCAGCATGCGTAAAGGGCCCTCCACACTCATGCGCGTATCACGACCAGAAGCCGCGAACGCGAGTGTGGAGTCGATTTCGCAGATCTGGGACGCCCGCTCCAAATTTGCTTTCGCGGCTTCGCGTCGCGATTCGCGAACGAGGGTGGAGCGAGCTTAAGAAGCGTGACAGTTAGGGCCACCCCACACTAGTCTTTTGAGCGTGTATAGCAAAGAGTAGTATAATATATGTGTATAGTCAGTGATGAAAAATGGCGTCGCTGCGCAGATGCGCCAACGTTGCGTCGAGCAGCAGTCACAGAGTTGGACGCTCGGAAGACGCTATAAAAAAAATCGGAGACGCTATAATAGTGTGCGGTGGCCCTAAGGGCCTTATGCACAGTTTGCGCGCGTGCGCTCGTGCGCCCGAATATGGCTGACGTAGCCGATCTTCGAGGCGAACCCTCGCGAACATTGAGAGCACGTGAGGACACCAGCCACATAGTGGTAATGAATGGAAGCAGGCTGGCGTGCTTTCCGCTCGTTGCGTTTAGCGTCGAGCACGAGCGCCGTGCTAACTGTAACAGTTAGCTTAGTTACTAGGAGTCGAAGTGGTCGCCAAGGTCGAAATCGGCCGGAAGGATCATCATGCACAGTGTACACCCAACTACAAAATTACATGGGCACTATGAATGAATTCCATTTATAAAGTGTCCATGCAATTTTGCAGCTCGCTGTATAAACACACGAGTTACTGATGCTTGTAGCACAGAATAACTAATAGTACTACCGTACAGACAATTCACTCCTTCACAAGTCTGATTTAGGTATAAAATTATACCTATACTCGCCGCCTGCAAGCAAAATCGAAGGGATACCGCCGTTAAGCCAAAATATTTTTCGCCAAATTTCACTTCCCAACAAACTTATGGCATCAGTTTCATTTCCCAAATGAAATTTTAGCAAGTTTTTTACTTCGCAACCATTTCATTTCCCAACCCCATACTAGGTTGGGTTAGGTTAGGTTGGATTATGAAAATTTGCGAAATGAAATTTTGCCAAATGATAATTTGCGTAAAATAGTTTGGGAAGTAATACTTTGGGAAACGATTTTTGGCAATACATTAGTAAACCAAAATTGAAACTTATAACCGCGCACGAACCGTGAATCTTCTTTGCAGTTTTATGACCGAGCTGTGAGTGTCGGCACGGGGTTGTCACTTGACAAGTTTTTGTACCTATACCTACTGATTTATAATTTTTAAGATAAATATGTAGGAATTACAAACGTTGATTCTGTAAACATAATTTTTTTATCCGGAGATAGTAAGTATGTCTGATGATGAAGTATGGCTGTGTGCCACAGCCGTTTTCGTTTGAAAATGTGTCGGTCAGTTCCTAATATTGTTTCTGGGCAACCAATATTTATATTTCCAAGCCATTACGTAGTTTCAATTTTGCGCGAGCGCCACGTGACACGACTATCGTGCGAGCCAAGCGGCAGCCCACTGCCATACTCCTGCCCGGGAGGCGCGCCGGCCAAATGTACCTAAACTGCGTAGTGACACCTCCCTGCTTGTAGCTTGAGCATACTTTTCGCGAACGTGCCACGAATGAAAGTAAAACTGCGCGTATTTCTTGTAATAAATAAAAACGCCCAATTGATTAAATAAACAATTTACTACACATAATGTAGGTCACAATAAAAATATTTCTAACAGAGGTATATAACAATCGCCTGATGCAGATCTAGTCTTGTCGTCTTAATTTACGATTATGTCGCCTAAACTAAGTAGTTTATGGTAATGAAGTCATTATAGTGAAAAAACTAAAAAAAAAACTTAAATGCATTAAAAAAGAATCTACTTTTACAAACTAATTTGGCAAACCGGAATGTTCAATAATCATACATATTTTGGCATTTGACTTCATGCTGATTTAAAACAGTTATCGCTACTTTAGTCTCAGCCTTGATTATCATAATGGTTGTAAAATAATAGCACCACTAGACGTCATGGTCATGGTTCAATTTATCGTATGTTTACATAAAATTAATAATGCATATACTGTCACATACAAAGTACGTTGCGAATTTTAAAAAAAATGTGCCAATGTTATGAAACCTATCACAAGAAGTAAGATTTTTACAATCAAAACAACTAACCTATAATACTGCACAAACTGTTACAATAACTATAAATATTTTTAAATATGTAATGTACATAATAACTTCTTTAATTAAATTGATTATAATAGTTCCATAAAATCCAATTGACTAGCATCTACATAGTTTTATATCTTATAAGATATTCTAAGCTCAATACGACATTTTCTAATTAGTGAAGAACGGCCACGGCACACTCTAAGTTCTTACCTCGACTTCTAGCTAATGTTGCATAATACGAGCCCCGTGGCATATTATATTTCTCGTGTGATTACTCTGAGCCTACTATTACTCTATTTACAGTTAATTGTATATAAAACGAAAAATGAAACGATACATAATCATTATATAAAACTGCAAACTCACTAATAATGGTAGCCCCTTGGTAGCTTGTCTATGTCTTGTCTACGTGACCTCTTCAAATGTTTCAATGTTACGCCGCGATGCTGCCTAGATATGTGAGTTCGGAGTTCTAATGCTTACAAGTATTAAAATCGACGTAAAACTCAAAATGTTCCGCTTCCTTAATTTTATTGTACACTACAGATAATGCATAGTAATTTCAGATATTAGAAACGTAAAAAAGTACTTGTAATATCAAAATAGTGATCCACCTTTATTGCTTTTATATATATAAAGTCTATGAACTCGAGGGTTACCTAACTAGTTACAACTAGTCACACTATGCTAGTTCTCCAAATTGTTTATGCAAGTTTTTATTATCTAGGAAACGATTTACATGACCAACACAACAAAAGGCACAGCAAATAATTGAAATATCGAATGTTTACGTTCTCAACTTCGTATGTTACTATAATGTTTATAAGATGAGCATTACATCATTAAAATAACGTCGTAAAAGATCCCTGTGTTAAGTGTGAGAATGTAAGCAGTCTATTTATACAAAATATTATACCCAACCAGGGGCTTCAGAAATAATACCCAAAAAACAATACACTTTTGCTCTAAAGATGTGAATACGTTTCACTTTGAAAGCTGCTGGTCGAAATATAAAGAGTTTCATATCATAAGAAAGGCTAGTAGACTGATTTAAGGGTTTACTAAATCTGCATCAGACGAAGCATAATAAACAAGGTTATACACATAATTGCATTGTCAATAACAAACGGATACGACGCACAGCGGCAAAGCCGATTTGTGTAGAGTACGAAAATAAATAAATCCCCACATAAATTGATGTACATAAAACATGCTTTAAAATTTTCCTAAACTGTTTGCGATATTTTAGCCTTTACAACTATTGTTATTAACTTATTAATCACCACACCTAAATGTTGTTAGAAAAGTATTGCCTCTAAATTATACATGAAAAAGAGTTTTATTAGATCTACTTTACTTACATTTTTCTATCACTATCAATAACACTGAAAATGAATACAAAACATCTGTAGACTTTAGAGAAAAGCAGTGTTTAAGTACCGACATGTCGTATTGTAAGTTACTATCTTTATGTTTTGTTACCGTTAACTAAGGAGGAACAATATGAGAGAGCGAGACAATACAAAATAAGGGTCGTAACAATTATTATTTGTGTGCAATAGTCAAGAGGCATAACCAAAGTGCTGAAATTTCTAGTAGAATACAAATTGATTAAGTCGAAGCTTCTAATAATTACGCACAACGAACAATTCAATCGGCATCAAAGCGGTCGACATTCTAACATATCAAGACCAGAGCCAACGTTTAAGTTACATTTCATTTTAGTACTTATAATTTTCGATTCGACCTATTGCACAAACACATATATTACGCGGGTATCACTAAGACTATCTACTCGATTTATAAGTTATTAATTTTTACATTACGTCCTACCAAGTTAAATACAACATTCAGAATGTTACATTAATAATTACAAAATTCAATCGGTGCAAACGATTACAAAAGTCACCATCGTCCACGATCGAAAATCAACGCGGGCGAACGGAAAAGTTTATACAATTTGATCGGTCCTATCACAATAATTTCGAATAAAATTTCGAACGGCATTCGTTTAGTACGCTACGGC
Source organism: Cydia strobilella (assembly GCF_947568885.1). Classification (NCBI taxonomy): domain Eukaryota; kingdom Metazoa; phylum Arthropoda; class Insecta; order Lepidoptera; family Tortricidae; genus Cydia; species Cydia strobilella. The sequence goes on from NC_086052.1 coordinate 11,347,818, forward strand.
CGGCGCCGCCGGCCCGCTACGGCACTAACACGTACGACGACAACTATCACGAGCGGCACCGAGCCGCACATAGGTAACGACTCCCGACACTAAACCGAATCGCACCGGTTCTACAGAAGCCTCCGCTATACATTTTTTAATCCATTCACAAATCCGTCAACGGATACCGTTCAGGGGCACTTTTACCTATTTGACACAAATCACTGCACCGCTCCGATAGGTACTCGGGAGTCGACAAGCACCGGGCGAAGTCGCTTCACTCCTAAAGTCCATATATTCTCCGTACCGTTTCGTGGGCCCGGGGGGGGCATGTTCCGCACGCTACCTACTTGATGAGCTGGGCGGCGCTCTTGGAGCGGCGGAACATCTTCGCGCCCTTGTTGGGCGCGGGAAGCTCGTGCTAGTTGTTCCCGTTGGGCGCGGCGGCGGCGGCGGCGGAGGGGGGGGTGCCGGCGGGCGCGCGGCCCCCCCCGCCGCCGCCCTCCTTGGCGCCGTCGGTGCCGTAGATCTTGCCCGCCTTCTTGGCCATCGACGCCAGCAGCTCCACCGAGCACTTGTGCGCCGAGCGCAGCGACAGCGCCCACTCCTTCAGACCGATCTCGTCCTGGAATATGGGAGAACACGTCTCACTATGTTGCTATTTCTTTCAAAAGTGACTGGAGACGAACCGAAGAACGACCTCGTTAATAAGCGTAATGAATGATCGAGCCGATGGTGCCAGAGATTCTTCATGTGGAAATGCGGTGAAAAGCGCAAAAAATTCCGAGACAGAGGCATTTTTAAGACCCTATTCTCTTTTTCTATACATATAGAACCTACATCACATTTCAATATATACACCAGGAAAATTGAAAAGATACCTTGATATATAAGTTGAAAGAATGGCAGCACAGCACTGCCAAATAATACTTACACTATTTTTTAGCATAGGTATCATATAACTCGGTGTATCAAAATTATTAAATATTTATTAGGAGATCCTTTATGTAGCCTGTAGGTGCAAAAAATATAAAATAACATATTTACCGTATTAGTAAGTACGATCTTCGTGTCGTTCCTAGTGCGGAGCACGATGCACTGCTCGCCCTTCACCGACACGAAATCAGAGGATACATCCTCGACGGAGTCCAGAAGAATCATCTCAGGCTTGGCGCTGTTCTCCAGGTGGAGTTCTAACCGGTTCGGGTACAGCTTGCCGTATCGCGTCTGCCACGCGCTGGCGAACGGCCCGCCGAGCTTCTTTATGTAGCCGTGCAGTATGCAGTCGGATTCTGAAAAATTAAATAGAACTTTTTAAGATTTGTAACGCTACACGGAGTTTACGAAATAAGTTAGAGTCAGACCAAGATAAGTTGGCAGCGATTTTGATAGCCCAGACGGTGCAACTGTTAGATAAACGTCATAATTTATATATATGAATAATAATAATAATTAATATAATATAGTAATAATATATAATTATACAAAAATAAAAATAATTAATAATTATACAAATATAATATAAAATTTATATGAATTTCATGTTAACCAATTTTTTTTACAATAAAGTGATTTACTACTACTACTACTAATTTAATAAAACTTTGACGTTTAAAATAACACTTGCACCGTTTGGGCTATAAAAATCGCTGCCACTTTAGCTTGGTCAGACTCTAGACGACTTTTTATGTACTGTTCGCACGCGCGAAAGCGTTGAGACGTAGACGCTCGGGCGAATATGATAACAAAAACACATTATTTTGATGTCAAAATGTAAGTTAGAATTAGCCTTTAGAACACTTAGATCGGGTTGCACCAAACCGTCTGTCACCGTTTTAGCGTCCGCTAAATTTTATTGTATGGGAAGTTTCATAGTACTCTGCTGCTTGATGTTGATCAGTCTGTTAATTGTGGTTGGTGCAGTGGCCCTTAATAATGTATCGCACCCACTTTTAAAGTATGGCATGATGGCATATCTCCTGATTCAAATGAAAAACAATCATCCAATCATTTATTTCCGTCTGTAAAATATTGGTCTATGGTTTTGTGTAGTTGATTTAAATACTCTTTATAGGTAGATTTATTAACTATCGTCAACTGGGGTGAATAGGGATGGCTGGGGTGAATAGGGACAAAACTTTAAATGTGGTTTACCTGACAATTTCTTAAATAATACGCACAAAAATTGTATCATTCGATTGAAAATAATAGTAGATTTTGTATGATACAATTTGTGTAGGTAGTTATTAAGGAATTGTCGAATAAATCACATTTTAAGTTTTGTCCCTATTACTACTACCCCAACCATCCCTATTCACCCCGGTTGACGGTATAGTATTTTTCAAACTGGAAGGGTACATTGACAGGTGTCATCTCCATACAATTTATAACCTAAAAATGCGAAAAGTCGCAAAATTTTATTGAATTGACATCTATAGATAAGGTACTATAGATGTAATTTGAGTACGACTGTAATAAAACTACCTACTATGATAGTTTGGTATACCATCGCCATTAAAGTGATTCAATGCAATTCCTTTAAAGGCATCATAAATGTCCCCATAAAACGGAACTGCCTGCATCATTGAACACAATAGACGCAGTAAGGTACAAATTAAATCGCATAAGGTACTTCTTTGTTAGTCGATTAAAAAAACTAGTATCCGACCGACGTTTCGGTTTCGGCAGGTTCCGGCATAAAAATCATGTTTCGGCCGAAGGTCCGGTTTCGGCCAAAAAACTGTCGGATGTTTCAGCCGAATCTGTATTTTCGGTAGTGTCCGGCCGATGATTCGGTTTCGGCAGGCTTCGAACGACGGTTCGGTGCTCTGCCGAAACTGCTGTAGTTTCGAAAATCCGGCTTTAGTTGAACACTACACAGAAGAACGTACCTTTCTCGTCCGCATCAAATTTCTGCTTCTGCTTAGATTTTTTCTTGGACTCCATCTTGTCCGCCTCCTGGTTGATGGTCTCGAACACCGTCTCCGCCACCTCGGACTGCCATCTCTCCGATATCACCAGTGGGAAATCTTTGTACTGCATTTGGTCAGATTCCGTAAGCTGGAATTGATATAATATGGATTTTAGTTTTGGGAGTAAGGTGGAAAAGGTTACGTGTTGTAACCTTACACGCCTAGCGGTAAAGCCTGACTCCTAAATTGGACGTTGTGGGCTAGAACCCCGGTTCATACATATTATTATGAGTTTATCAAAATTTATATTTGATATTTACCAGCTGCTTTTCGGTGAAGGAAACCGTCGTGAATTAACCAGATTAACCCCAATAAGGCCTAGATTCCCCATTTCAATATGTTTCTATAACGCAGTGTTTATCACTTTTTCATGTTGCGACGCTTGTAGTCATGTGTTATGTTTTTATTAAGGGTTTTCGAGCTTCCGCGTTCCCTCTATAGTTACTTCGCGATCCACAGTTTGAATAAAACTGCTGTAAAAGTTATAAAGTTACGTCTATGAAATATATACCTTATGGTAGAGAATTCCTTATGGCATTAAGTCCGCCTTTTGTACTGTAAGGTTTTTCTTTTGTGCAATAAAGATTAAATAAAATAAATACCTTAATTCCCTTAGTGTCCTCTTCGTCGAAGCTGCCAATGTCGAACGCATCGGCCGCGTTGACTTCTCCACGCGGAGGAATCAGCGGCGGCGTATACTTCTGGTGGTACACCTGCTGCCAGTCGATGCCCGCGAAAAACATGTGCTCCTTTACCTCATCCGCGCTGCAATTGCAATACAAGATTGTAAATTAAGAATAAGATACGGATTGAAAAATGTTATGCGGTAAATTAATTAGGCCGGTCACTGCAAACCGCAAACTTAGAGTGTCGGTTACTTAGTACCCTTAGTTTTGCATAGGTAGTAGGTATACGGCGACCGCATTACATGGACAAAGTAGAGTAAATCTAAATTAAGTATTATCTCTTTTGCTAGCATTACATAAAATGTAAGAAATACCTAAGTATTCAGTGAAACCTACATTCTTGAAAGGAAAAATGTACTATAGGTAGTATTTGACAGTCTAATTTCAATAGTAGACTGCTCGTTTATTCTCTATTGTTTGGAATTAGGATTGAATGTTTATTTTAATACATTATTAACCAAATATGATCACAATAAAAATGACACTTTCGGGTTTTTTGTTTTGATGTGAAGAACAAATAATTATACAAACATAATTATTTATTTATTTTTATTTTTATCGTTTTATCGAAGTAAAAACTCCGCGCATGTCAAGCAAGATAAAACATAGGTTTCGTGGGAAATATACCATCATTGTATAACAAAGGTTCTTCCGTAAATACACATTATACCTACAAGTTCACATGGTTAATGGACATCAATATTTTCATGATGTTACAAAAACTCCGTAACCGCTTAAGGCTGTAATTATTGTTCTATCCAAGCACTAGGAGTGGGTTAGTTTTACTGTAAACACCAAGAATGTACACCCAGCTGCAAAATTACATAGCCAATTTATAAATGAATTTAATTTATTATGTGTTCAATCAAATTTGCAGCTCGCTGTACCCATAGAGATTTTAACGCAAACTTTAAATAAAAAATACTTTTTTAGTAACCAATTCAGTAACTCTCTGTAAAGCATCAATTGTCGTATTTTTCTATCCATAACCCGTTTTTATTTCAATATCATTTGGTTAGGGCACGAAGTCTCTTAATAAGGAAAAAATAGGCGAACACAAAAATACGTCAATTGTTGCATTCATATTACCTCATACGAGATATAATGAGTAGTTTGTATTCATGGCACATCACAACTCTTATACATTCTTTTATACAACCGAGGACTCCACAAGCATGGTATTGAACTATTTCTGCATTCACCTTTATAAGAATTATAGCGATATCAATAGGCAAACTGACTCATATCTCATATCCAATTTTTTTAAATTTTTTAACACAATCTTGTCATTTGTAATGATATCAATCGCACACAAGAAGGGATATTTCTACTGAGAGTTGGAATTATAGAAGCGTGTAAGCGTAAACATAGTTGTCAATAGCAAAAGCAGATCTCACTAACTTACGAGACTCCACTTTAAGTAGGTCTCAAAATAGTTTGTGACTGCCACATGATCAGTTTACCTATCTGTTCGATTAAACCCAATTAAAATAGACATAGAGGATTAGCAAGCTACCAGCTACCGGGGAAGCACGACCACACCCACGGGGGAGCAAAGACCAGACGACCATCACCAACTCACCCCCTTCCCTTGCACCCGAGCCGCTTGTTGATGTCCCGCTGTAACAGCCCTTCGAGTAAGGACTTGAGGCTTGGGCTGAACGATTCTGGCAGCTCCACGTTCTGGAAGACGTTGTAATTCTATTGCAGACATATGGGATTTTTACTATTGTTGATTAGTGCAATGTGAACATTGGTTTGGGTTTGGCTGCAAAAATATTTACCACAATAGACAAAGTTATAGTAAGACGCGTAAAACAGTATGATATATCTACAGTAACACCCGCTTAAGAAGATTCTGAAGGAACTACATCATAAAAGCATCATAGTTTCTTAAGTGGGAAAGCGTTCGAAACAAAATATGAAAACAAGTTTCAAATGGCGTATTATGCGGGAAATCGTATTAAACGTGGTCGTATTAACCTTTCGTATGCCTTGTATACGTACGTATACAGGACACAATTTGGACTGTAATATACAATTTCAAGGTTATTAATTCAGTTCAAAGGCATACGAAGGGTTAAGTCGGTTTTACTGTATTGCAGATTTATTCCACAGCTGAGCAGCTGACGTAAATGGAGCTGTACCGCTCCGTATATTGTAAGACATGTACGGTGATCAGGTCAAAAAGTGCTAACGGTTGACAATCCAGTACCACAAAACGAATGCCACCGCATGGCGTCATCTCTTCAGCTGCCGAATTTATGGTAACAATATTTTACGAGTATTTGTATTCATTTGTCTATGCCACAACGTACAGGAAAAAGCATAGTACCTAAAAGGTGACGCATTTTTCAATGCTTTTACCTGTCCTTTCTGGCACAACTTTTTGCAGCCAGAACCTCTAAGTAAGTAATACTGGACAAGTGAGGACAAAATATAAACATCCCAGTAGTTCTATGGAACATGCGATTATCGCACGAAGTAGAACGTGTTAGTTGTGAACTTTTAGTATAGAACATCTAAATCTTTATAAATGAATTTACAAACAACACTAAATGGCGATAACACAATTCTATAAAACAAACAGGAAGTACCTTAATGATATGTAAATACATTTAATATTACATTATTATTATTATTAGAACTGACTTTTACCTGAGAAACTTTATTTACTTTACCCCCTTATTCATAAAACTTTAAGGGGCCTGATTTATTTAAATTATGTTTTATCCCTTTCTTAACCCTTCAAGTGGCAACGTCATTTTTTAGTAGTTGGAATTTTGATTTTATCTCAATTAATCAAATTTTAAATTTAAATGACCATTGACCACGAGCCGGCGACCTGCCACTTGAAGGGTTAAAATCACATAGGTCAAAATGAAAAACGATTCATAGGTATACTCGTAATTCAGGCCAGTAACGCGTTTATAAATAACGCCATTAAACATCCCGTCCCGTTTCCCACATTTCCAAGAAAATGTAGTAGGTTTAGTCAGCTCTTTGAGAAAATACTTTATTTGCTATGACGAACAGTCGTGCAATACAGCGTAATTGTACAAAAATGCTAAGTACAAGATCTCAAAACTTATTTGACTTATTTTAATATTGAATACAGAGATATTTACCATTGTGAGAGTCATCCTGTCGATTTCGTGCTTGTCCTTGGTCTTATGCTGGCGGAAGGGCGAGTGGCCCTTGAGCAGCTTGTACAGCATGCAGCCGAAGCTGAACCAGTCCGCCGACGAGTCGTAGCCGGTGCCTTTTGATAGGACCTCGGGCGCCATGTAGCCGTGGGTGCCGCTGCAGAGAAACGTACATATCAGACAAGTGACAACATTACACCAACCAAGCTGCGTTAATAATGGAAGTGGCAGAAAATGAGTGTTCGATGTTCATTTAGGTTAGTAATGATACATTGATTGTCAGTTTTTTGACAAAGGCCTTCAAAATAGCATTCATAAACATATTATACAGCTGATGAGATGGCGCTATACGGATCCATACATTATGTGGTAAAACTGGTTGTCAAAAAATCACGGTTTCTAGTGACCACAAAACATGTAGCGAAGTACAGAGCTATCTGTTTTGGCTGTTTATCTAGGGAGGATTTTTTCTTAGACTTTATTTTATATCGTTCATTGCAAATCTATTTGGTTGCAGCTTGCTTCACTTAGTAATATAAACTGTTACGTAACGATTCTAAAGGACAGATAGGTTTTCTCAAATGTTGTCGCTTGGATGTTTATTGTTTTATTACCTGCCGACCACATTATTAACAATTTTAAATGACCTAAGAAAAGGTACTGTCATGTCCTGTTCATACGACAAACATTCACGTTCCATGGATAAAAGGACGTACTGTGGACGTGATATGAGGCCATTAAAAAAGAACTATATTACATTATGAAACTTAACTGCCTTGTCCAAATCTATTAAAGCAGCGAGAGACGTGACTACCAGAATTTGTTATATTTGCCCACTGCTAACTCTAATTATGCTTATGGCTCCGAGTTCATAATAAGATTCACTTAGAGCTTAACTGTTGTATAACTTGGCCTCGAGACTTGTTGTAATTTTGTATATTAGGGATTCAGACTTATACTGGTGCCAAACGAAATACCGAGAGTAGTAAGTTATGAATATTTAAACAGCTCAACAATATTATGTATTAATGTATTCTTGACTAGAATATTTTTCAAAACTATTTTTGCCAAAGCCATTAACAGAGTCATAAATTAGTTTATGTGCCCTAGAAGGCGTACATAATTCAGTTGGTTTTCAGTATTTATTCATATAGAGACTATAATTTGACTAACAAAACAGCTCGTTCTCGCTGTGCTAAAAACTACTCTACTTACTTAATTACATACACATAACGAAATTACAAACTCTGTCAAATGAACCAATATGATCCCAATTAAGATTAAGTTTCACTCTCGAGAATTTGATCAAAATTATCGATAAGCATTTTCGTGCGTTTTCATTCGATAAAGCGCCTGCCAGATGGCCATGCTCAGATCAAACACAAACACGTGTCAATCTCGAAAAACATTATACGCTCGACACTCTCGATAGCAATTAAATTAACTTAATTCCATTTTACACATGTGTACGAACTATTCGCTTCCACTGAATGTGAGTAGAGTTAAACGAACTTCATACACGTGTCGTACGTTCCGTGTTTATTTATTAGGAATACCCGGACGCGGTTGTTGTACCTTGAACCATCGTCGATATTCAACGAACTTACGGTGACTGTAGGTTTGCGCTCGCGTCAACTATTTGTAAATACTTGTTTACTTCTAACCGCAGTTTTTGTCGTGACATTTCGTAATTTTTCGAAGAACACATGACGCCTAAATATCCATAACACATTGTTTTTACGTAATTTTTGGCTCATTATAAAAAAATTAAAATAGGTATGGTTGCCCACATAAACATTTTCCCCATCTTATAATACTGGTAGATGGATCGCGCTATTTTAGGTTAAACTGAAGCACTGCATTCGTTTCTGATGCATGATGGTAAAGTTCTTAATAAATGGACGTAAACTTTCGCGATCATGCTTTAGTCAGTCTATAACTCAAATACTCAAAATTTGTTGAGCTGTTTAGGGTGTAGGACAGGAATGCTAAAGGAGTACATACAAATCCAGACCAGTTTAAAAATCAGTATCATCCCTCCGAAACAAACGAATGATAAGCTCGTCGGTAAAAAACAAACATGTAACTATCAAAACGAGTTTTGTAAACCGTTCGTCAACTGTCCACGCATTTGCATGTAGCTGACACGTGTCGACTAAGGACTGCTTTTTAACCCCAGAGACAGAAATGACATCACGAAATGTCAAACCTAAAATAGTTATTTGTTATACAAGGGTGCAAAGTTGTATTTTGCCCGCGAGTGTAGAATTGAAACACGAGCAAGCGAAAGGATTCTATAGTTGAACCACGAGCGAAGCGAGTGGTTCTAAAATAGAACCCTGAGCTTAGCGAGTGTTTCAACACACGAGAAGTAAAATACATTTGCACCCGTGTGTAACACAAAACTTTTCACCTCACTATAGCGAGGAAAGTGCAACATCCACAGGCGTTAGATCATCTTCATCAACTGGAATCACTCATGTTTTTACAATATTATAACAAAAAACTGGAAATTCTGTACTTTTACGTGATAAGTTTTTAAGTAAAATTTTTGTTGACAATGTTGACATTTCTGACGTATGAAATGTCAATGATGCGTTTTGAAATTGCATCGACTTAACTTGTGCGTTCAGAATTATATTTAACATAATTATTAAAAAACAAACGTTTATTATGGAATTTTAAGGTTTATGAGTTAAAATCATTAAAGCTAAATCTGGTGTTTTTTATTAGATTCTCAAACCATTTATTTAATGATAATTAATATCGAACGAACCATTATTATGAGCGTTTTACGTTTTGTTATCTGTCAAGCTACCTAAACACGCTCCATTCAAGGTCAAATTACTTTCCCCACTAGTGGATAAAATGCGTTTTTCCCCGCTTGTTTTAAAGGATAAAAGACGGCTTTCCGAGCTAGTGAGGGGAATTTTTTTTATGAAAAAATTTGTTGATAATGTTGACATTTCTGACGTATGAAATGTCAACGATGCGTTTTGAAATTGCATCGACTCAACTTGTGCGTTCAGAATTATATTTAACAACATTATAAAAAAACAAACGTTTCTTATGGAATTTTAAGGTTTATGACATAAAATCATTAAATAAAGCTAAATTTGGTATTTTTTATTAGATTCTCAAACCATTTATTTAATGATAATTAATATCGAACGAACCATTATCATGAGCGTTTTACGTTTTGTTATCTGTCAAGCTACTTAAACACGCTCCATCCAAGGTCAAATTACTTTCCCCACTAGTGGATAAAACGCGTTTTTCCCCGCTTGTTTTGAAGAATAAAAGACAACTTTCCGAGCTAGTGAGGGGAAAAAATCTTTTTCTAAGCAAAATAGTGCCTGTTTATTTTTTATGAGCCTCTTGATTTTCAGTAGGTATACCTATTGTCATGTTTAGCCCATATGCCCATTACTAGTCGTTGGTCTGGACTCCTTGAGGTTCCAGACTCACTCTCCTAATAACTTTAATGCGTAGGAGCGAGTTTTATTCCGTGGGTCAAAAACGACCCAATGGGCATATATGGGTTAGATAGCTATAGATGATGCGTACATACTTATCTCTAAATTTTATCTAAATTATCAAAATAGGCTTAGTACTTTGGCTGTAGTTGAATTTCTGTACACTATGTGACGTTTGTCAATATGCTTAAACCAACGATTTCGTATATCGGCGCCAGTTACGAACTGCGAAACGACAATGGGATGTATACGTACACGCTGGCATGAGGTTTTTTCTTAGAGAAGTCGCATGCGAGTCCGAGATCCGATATCCGCACGTGGCCGTGCTCGTCTAGCAGAATATTCGCCGGCTTCAGGTCTCTATATACTATGTGACGTTTGTGCATGTGATCCAAACCTGTTAAACAATCCAAACGTTAATTTCACATGCTTATACCTATAGCGATGTGAGTGGGACACTTCCCAAGCCACTGCTTATTTACTTTGACGAATATGTACTTAGTATGCGGCTTCAAAAACGTAAGAGGCGATTCGAACCTCGGTTAGTACAGTCGCCATCTGATATATCTGATGGCGACTGTACCTGTGACTTTCACGGAACTTATGTCCGTAATATCATCTATTATTTACCAGTCGTTTTTAGTGACGAAAAACATTTTGAATAAACCTACATCGTGCGGAGTATTCAATCCGCAATGATTTTTCGTGGGGGCTACAGCCCAAACCTCTTACACAGAAAGGAGACCTGTGCCCAGCAGTGGTAGGTATATAAAAATGTTAACCTAATATAACTTCAGCGGCGTAGAACTTCATCTCCGCCTCGTTGAAGACGCCGTGCTGCGACAGGTGGTAGTGGAGGTCGCCGCCGTTCATGAGATCCAAGATAAAGCATAGCTTGTCGGGCGTGTGGAATGCGTACGTCATGCAGACGATGAAGGGACAGTCCACCTGGAAAAGTAGTAAATTATATAAAACTGTTTTCTATCCTATCTGTATTCCGGGCCCTGACGGCCCTGTCGACTATTGGTGTACACCAAAACAGTATATGAAAACTTATACGTTAGGCAGATAAACAGCAAATTATAGTAAAACTGAAAAAGCTAATTTGTTCGTAACGTAATTATCTATATTGTCGGTATTTTTAAAGAGTTAGTGATGCCACCTGCACAATGACAGAAAAATTGAGTGAACAGACTTCACGAATTCACGAATGGCAGTAAGCATGTTACAAAATTTTGAATGTCAACAGCTATCAAAAAGCAACATGTTTTTTTCCCCCTTATTCATAAAACTTTACGGGCCTGATTTAGTTAAATTATATTTTATCCCTTTCTTACAAATACAAGTCATAATGACAGATAAAGACAAACGATTTATAGCTAATCCAGGCCAGCATCGTGTTTATGAATAACGCCATTTGTCACGCGACAGTATAGTCGATTTCAGCTTTTAGGCAATGTCTGAAGGATGGCGCTGCGGCATACATAAATAATCAAAATGACAGTTCAAGTGGTACGAAACTACCTTTACGCAGTAGGTACTGGGAGGCTCAAGAAAAAAACTTAATAAGAAAATACCGCCTGCTTTCACGTCTACTGAGTATTTTTACTATTCAGGGTGTTTTTGAACCCTTAGCTATGATTTGCTAGGTGCCTAAATATAAAAAAAAAAACATACTGAGCAAGGTCTATTATGGGAACCACCCCGAAATCAAGTAAATAAGTTGGCTGTTTTATACGTTTTCGCAGATTAGATGTGAATGCTATGGGAGACCCACATACATTTTCGTGATTTCGGGGTTGGTATATATGTGCTCAGTGTCACTAGTAAATTAATCTCAAAAAGTATGGATAAGGGTTGAAAAAACACCTCGTATACCAAGAAAACTGTGCTACGGGCTACGACGTAGCGAACAAGTACTTGAGCAATATAGATAAATCTGCCCCACCAGTCCCACCAGCACCACGCATATCAGACAACCGAATGTTACATTATTTAGAGCACAATTCTAACTTAATTGTGACTCAGTATTAGATAGATAGATAGATAGAATACTCTTTATTGGTACACCTCAGTAAAAGATACAGTTAAAAGAAAAACAATTGATTAAAGATAGAGGCAGACAACAGGCGGTCTTATGGCTAAATGGCGATCTATTCCAGACAACCGTACAGACAGACGGAGAGGTATTAGGTAGTTGGAAATGCAATATTACTTTATGAAACATGAGCCCAAATAACCTTTACCTACAGTTTGACGTTCGCAAACATTAAGAAGCATTTAATCCACTGCAATCAGGAATCACAACATCAGCATCCCAGTTGTATCTGTCGCATCTAAATCTACTAAGCTGCCGAGATTAGGGATTACTCTTCAAATATACAGACTTCCGCAAATGACAAACTTTAGTGCAGTGCTTTACTTTAGAGATTTAGCTCAAGACTCTAGGTAATGCCTTGAACGCTAACAGTACAGTGTGGAACTCCAATGCAGCCAAATGTTTGAACTAGAGATAGGTTTAGCGATGTAAGAGTACCATAAATGTGATTCTTTGAATCTGTATATTTTCAAATAATATTGTCAAAATACTTCTTAAGACTAATACTAATTTAGAATACTTTTTTATGTAAATATTTTACAATAAAAAATTTTAATACAAAAAAAAGGTTTTCATATTCAAATTATTTGGGGCATTCATTTAACAGATGTAGAAAGGGCGAAAGGGAAAGCGACACGGCTCTGCCAATATTGGGACCGTGCACGACGACACAGCGGTTGCAAGTTGCAACTATAGGCCCGTATTTTGTCAAAATATTAAGCGAGAAGTAAGCAAATCGTAATAATTTCAGTGTAAACTATATACTGATCGGATTTTTATGCGGTTTTTACCTATGAATAAAGTGATTCTTGAGGAAGGTTTAGGCGTATAATTTGTTAAGGTTTTGTGTAAATTGGTTTAAATATGACGATATTTACTAATGAAGTTTATTAAAAAACGCTGGCTAAGAGCTTTAATCGAAAACGCTGCCCAATCCTGCAGATAGGTATAACAACAATGTGGATTATAGTGGAATTGTTCCTTTTTCATTGGTCTACAAAAAAGTCCGTGATGGTTTATGTCTATCTTTTAAGGATAACTTACTATACCTATTCTTATCTTCTACAAAAAGATTTCATAATATGTATGTGGTATTTGTAAAGCTATTTACACGGATACAGTATTAGTAGTTGTCACATAAATAAGTTAGTTATATTAAGCATTTCATACAGATTACAATGGTCCCTTACACCATACAATTTAAACGAATATCTCAGGAGTAATGGTAAATTAAAGTTCCATTTCGAGCCATATGATTTGTATGAGATGCTTCCGTTAGTTGCCTATTTTTACCACCTTGTGCGCTGCGATCGCTTTACTTGCCCCCACCATGCACTTCGCACGGTGCCAACACTGACAATTTAGCTTCGAGCGTATGAATGCAGAAGTGAAGTAGATGACAATATGATTTTATTAGACACCGTTTTTTAACTCCGTTTTATCAACAATAAAAGTCTAATGGATATTTATTATACGATCAAAATTAGCTACATTAAACATTACTACCTATTATGAGTCCCATTATGGTCCCATTACTAAATCGTTTGATCTACATGTGTAAAAAAATATTAAATTAAATATGATTTTTGTGTTTCACTAGACGAACTCCATTTTTGGGTTCCATACCCAAAGGGTAAAAACGGGAGCCTATTACTAAGACTCCTCTGTCCGTCTGTCCGTCTGTCACCAGGCTGTATCTCATGAACCGTGATAGCTAGAAAGTTGAAATTTTCACAGATGATGTATTTATGTGGGCGAGTCCGACTCGTACTTGTCCGGTTTTTTATTTTATTAATACCTTACAGACTAACATAATTATGTATTTTATAAACTTAAAAATAAACACTATTTATGCGACAAAACGGCGTGGCTCCGTTGAATCGGCTGCTGCCATTGCATCAGGGTTTTTATTATCCATACAGTTGGCAATAACAAGGTAAATAAATGCAATGTTTGATACGAATGACGTCATTGATTAGCATTGCATGAACGCAGGCCGCAGTTCAAGGATAACAAAAGAATAACTTACTATTTTTCACCGCCTTTTGTTCCACAGTTGAAAACCAGTGACAAAACATGGACGCTAGTAAACCCTGACTCGGCCGACGCTAAGTTTAGTCTGCATTGCAATGCAAATAACCGTAATAAACCAATGAAATAACGTTGTATAGTGGGAAACGGAAATATTTAATCGCACATTCCGATGCATTTCCATTGCCGATGGCCGGTAGACGGGATAGGGACAAATGGGACAATCGAGCGGATCACATCGATTCCATTACGTTACACTCCTCGTTGGGTTTGAGGGTTATCTTATTGCCGGTTAATTAAATTCGACTGTATCCGATATCAAACTGTATGCTTCCGTGGATTCTTAGCTTTACTATCAGGACACGTTATCGAAAAATTCTTTCGAAGTGAAAGTAAAGAAAATATTATCTGTATCCTGTAGGACTTTCGGGATAAAATGTATCCTATGATACTCCCGTGATCAAGACGAATCTAACGATACCTCATACATCAAAATCCATCAAGCCGTTTAGGCTACAGGAGGCCACAAAGAAACAGACATACATACATACACTCGAAAAACATTTGGCAGTCGGGTAAAAAGGGCATGTGCACGATTATACTACCTGTTTTAGCAGTGTCGATGTCCCTTCATCCTGTTTGTTTATAATTAAATCTTACGAATCCATTCCCGTTAAGCAAAACGTCGGGTAATAACACCTTCTTGTGTATGTTAATAACAGAAGCGAGAAGATGGTCATAGTCTTAAATACTCATATGTTGGTCCCGACGTGACAAAATCATCTTGATAGGTAGTTGATTATTGTAGTTATAATGACACTGATTTAAATTTTAAATGGCAAAAGACAACAAAGTCCAACAGATAAACATGTTTTATTGAACTATAAAGAGATTGCATGTAGCGGAGATGAGAATGTTAAGGTGGATGTGTGGCGTGACGAGAATGGATAGGATAAGGAATGAGTATATAAGAGGAAGCCTGAAAGTTGCACCCATAACAGAAAAAGTAAGGGCAAATCGCCTAGCATGGTACGGGCATGTGATGCGGAGGGATGAAAGTCATGTGACGAGAAAGGTATTAAGAATGAATGTGGAGGGAAGTACGAGGAGAGGAAAACCGAGGAAAAGGTGGATGGACTGTGTGAAAAATGATATGAAACTAACGCAAGTGAATGATGAGATGACGGGTGACAGAGATGTATGGAAGAAAAAGACATGCTGCGCCGACCCCAAGTGAATGGGACAAGGGCAAGCGAATGATGAATATTGTAAATATCACATATTCCGTGCCGCACGGCGGTCAATTTTGCCTTAGATACAGTCGACTTAAAAATATGTTTACACGTTTGCACCTTACTCCTTTGTAAATTTTGCAATACATACCTTTCACGTCGACTGCACAGATACTACGGAATCAGTCATTAAAACTCGGAATTGAAAAAGTCAATCAATGTCAATGGTAATTATCTCAGTCGGCCAGCAATCGTTAATGCATTTCGGCTGTCGTTCTCAATTATTTGACCCATTATACAAGTGTGCCTAGCATATCCACCTTATGTGAATTGTAAATACATTCAATTGTGAACCTTGTTTTCATGCAGCAAAGTATACTTTTGACATAGTTTTCCATTGCACATAACGGAGGATTTGATATGCGTCGAAGTATTATTATAGCTGTGGCTAGTAATTGTCCCCATTGCAATGTTCATTTTTATTTAAATTGTCTCCATGTTGCGACTTGTGACCCTGGACGCATTTGTTATAATGATGGCAACGGCCAAACCCTATTGCGTCTATTCGAGTTATTTTTTAAACAACATTAGTTCCTACAGCTCCCTCCATCTAGAAAAAAAGGCCAAAACTACTTGGAGGACAACACGTAACATAGAGGGCGTTTTACCGAATCGTATTCAAATAGTTGGCAATTTTTTTTGAGAATTAGTTTCACTCCAGACCTACACACACGGTGTATGAGGTAAATCAACAAAATCCGTTTACATCCTTGTTTTTATTTAGATATTTTGTAATATTTAGTAATAGTAATAGATAAGAAGGTATATAGATAGAGGGAAATGCTTGGAACACAATTTTTGACTCCGTAACTTTGTTTGGACTAGTTAGGAGGTGAACATATCAATAGTCCCCGGCCGTAGCGTTTGAGCTGGGGGGAGAGGGGGTTAATAAGGAAGTCTGAATTTTTAGGTTTTTCACTTATATCTTGGAAACTTTGCATCTTAGCGACATGACTACTTAGACAAACCGAAAGCAGATTAAATTTGCTACAAGTTTAATTTAGTCAAGTTTTTCGATATTTTGAATAGTTTTCGGGATATCCTCTCTTGAAAGCTTGTTTGGGGCTCTCAATTTTCTCTTGACTTCTAGATCAGTGAAGCTACTAGGCCATGTTTGGTATCGGTTTCGGGTGTGCCACATATTTTGACTAAGGTGTAGAGTTTGTGAAGCTGAGTTTGTGGGCTTGTAGAGTTAGAAGCTTGGCTTTACAAGAGATCTGATAACTTTTTGACAGTGCGAGCCTTATGGTTTCGTCTTGGCAACATTTTGCATGAAAATGTTTTTGGTGGGATTGATTATACCTTCTGAAATACTGTATTATGAACACGTTTCATGAGGGTTGAAAATTCTTATCGTAAATTATTTTAAAAAGACGCAATTTGATATTTGTTAAAAAAAACATTTCTATTTGTTTAATTATAGCGCAACGAAAAAGTCACTTCACGTATTATCTTGGCATAGTTGTAGCAAGCACACAGAAAAAGAATATTTCAATATATTTCATAATATGTGGTTAATGGAGAGTACAAAAATATTTAAAAAACAGTAGTTGACCTTACTTCATTTTTAGCAGCATTATAAACAATATTTTTATTGAAAAAACCCAAAATAATGTAAATAATCAATAATGCTATATCCGAATGGGCACCACAGATCACCCGAGGCAGAGGCAGGCCGAAAAGGAGATGGCGAGACGACCTGGACTCTTTTTGTGGCGAGTGGCGGGAGCATGCACAAAGCCGTGACGAGTGGCGGAAGACAGGGGAGGCCTTTGCCCAGCAGAGGGACACAATATAGGCTATAAAAAAGAAACGGACAATTCATAATTCGCAAGATAAAGGGAAACCGCATGCCTGACATCAAAAATGTTCGCCAAATTCCATTGTATCTTTGACGTCGTCGATCGTACAGAAATACGCATACGATTTAGTCGATTTAGAACTGAAGCACAATTTAGAAGCACTCTTCAACAATACATTATAAAGGCACGTCTTTTACCGGGGTGCTTCAAAAAGGAATGATTAATTTCTCTCCGAGCAGATGTCGTCAAGTTCATAATTTATGTACGGGGCGTGAATCGATGCTGTGCTCAATAATGTTTGATAGCGGTATTTTATGCTAGTTTAATAGGCTAGGTGGATCCGAGGTACATCTCGGGGACCTACCTAACGATAGTTCAATTCAAGGCAGAGACATGTAAATAAATTATTAAGAGTGCAATCATTTATACAAAACTTCTCGAAGTGTGTTGTATATTCTGTATGTATGGACACTTTGGCGAGATTCTACTCCCGCAGTTGAAAAGATTTTTCACCTCAAAACGCAAAGGTTTTATTTTATCCAAAATCGGTCTTATGAGTAAGAATAAGCTTAAGTTGGCAACCCTTATAGTTTAAGATTCCACCTTATTAGGATTGCTCACCATGTTGTTCAGGACTGTAAGTAAGTTGTTAAGTCGTGCCTTACAGCTGCAACACGGCTTTATAGACGTAGATGTTGCAGATCAATCTACATCTCTCCATCTATGTCTTATTCGATACGTATTACGAAACAAAATGCAATACAGATTGGCCATACGTGAGTTAAGCGTTGCGTATAATTTTGAATGTCAGCGAGACTTATGATAGTTTCAATGTATATAGTCTTATCCATGATGTAAGATTTACTCTGTATATAAATTAGCAGTTTTTATTCATTACGTGTCAGGGCGA
This sequence comes from Cydia strobilella, assembly GCF_947568885.1. NCBI lineage: Eukaryota > Metazoa > Arthropoda > Insecta > Lepidoptera > Tortricidae > Cydia > Cydia strobilella. The sequence goes on from NC_086052.1 coordinate 11,366,210, forward strand.
CACGCAGATGACGAGGCGGCGCCCGTTCCTAAGACCAATAAAAGTTATGTTCGTACGGAGCGAATGATGTAAAGTGCATTTATCCGTAAAGAGCTCCATCAAATTTGATAATTTTACACGTTAGTGCTCGCCGAACGAGCACGTACCTACTCGTGCAATGTTCTGATTTCAAAACTGTGGCATACTTACTGGAGCTCGATTTGTCAACATTTCTTATTAGATAGCGCTTTTCTTCAGCGAAAGAAAGAATGATCATCCACCAACGTTCAAACCTCTGGTAGGCTGCATAGCCGGCTGATTGTAACCGTTCACTTCCATCCCAGAACATGTACATGTTCAAATAGCGCTTTTGGATGGGCAGTTGCATCCTGCCATGTCAGTTGTAAGAGGAGACCACTAAGAAGAAACAGCGTGTAAAAACTCAACGATGACTGAAACGCCGCAAGTAGGTATTAACTTCAAGAAGGCAATACAAGAAAGTTTCCTCTGAGGTAGTCTTGAAGCTGGCGTAAGTTACGCCGCGTAACCTGAACGTTAATGAAAATACCTTGGATTATTAATGTGAAAATAAAATTAAAATCGACGTAAGTGGTACTGTTACTCTTAGCTGACCTACGTTATCTGGATACAGGGATGAACCGAATAGGTAAGAATTTTCGATTAAATTACATGACACTGACAATTCACCGTGCCTACATTTCTGAGTCTCTGGACACAAAAACGACCTCTAAACGCACAACGGATTGGCTATGTCAAGTAAAAACGGTCAAGTTGAAAGCCAAAGATCTTTTATGGCAAACTTTTTTGATAAGTATAGGCGATCCTATGAATGTTCCGTTTTGGTAATTTTGATACAAAATATTAAATACTATAAATGTAGCTTATAGGTTTGATTCTAGGCACACACTCGGAATCTTAACTTTTTGCTACGAGGAAAGTAGTTAAGGATATATGATAACAATCAAAATGAACAAAATCTGATCACAAGTCTGATTGAACTGGACCGTGACGATCAATAAAAGTAACTGCGGCGCGACTACATAACCATAAACGTGAAATAAAAGAAAGCGTCACAAAACAAATAAACTTTAAGCAAAGTCAGCTAAATAGAAGATTACAATGAAAGCATAAAACAACTCTATCAATCCGAATCGGTAGGCCACAACGCCACAACCGACCGAAAATCTAGGACATGAGATTGATGCTCGAGTTATTTACTCCGTTTTTCACTTGGATTGCGAGGAAAATAAACAAAACTATATTTACGTATTATGACTACAATCTCGGCCTGTACATGTCCCACTGGACACAAAGTACCCCATTGAACTCGCGTACATATAGACACATATGTAGTTCGTAACCACGAACAGTTTGTAACGTTTCATAAACTTTGTTTCAGATGGCCTTGTTAAAGTTCGGGAAGCGCTTTAGGTCAGAACACAAGGAACAAAAGAATGAATAGGTATGTACCTATATGGATAGTATGTATACCCGATTGAGGTTTACAGTCCCCAATCTTGCGGGGTGCGGGGGCGGGAAAGTGGGTTTACCGCTCGTGCAAGTTAAAGCTCCTAATAAATTATACAGCAAATATTTCTATATACATAGTAGGGTGGCCGAACAGGCTTAAGATATTTTTCGTTCATGTCGTCTCGAATATGGGTGAATATGGTATTAATGCATTCAGTATAATGTCCTGAACACAAATATGTGAGATGACAAGCGCGAAAGTGGTAAGGGTATTTTCTGTGACGTCATAAAGTCGGCAGTACAAAGTTTTTCTTTTTAACATAGGTACCATGTGGGGTACCAAATGAAAGGGTAGAGAGAAAGAGTAGATCACAAATACTATTTTATACTATTTTGTTACTGGAAACGTATACGTACGTTGTAATAATTGAACCATAATTTACTTTCTGTTCATAGTGTTCGTTTGTCTATCTTGATCTGTTTATTGTTTCATTCTCAATTGCTCAAAGGTTGACTGGAAGAGATCCCTTATAGGGATAAGTCCGCCTTTGTACATTGTATATATTTATGTTCTTTTATTGTGTTTGTAATCTGTCTTATGTACAATAAAGTGTTTACATACATACATACATACATACGTATCTTGACCTGACTGCATCAGAAGGAGGGTAATGTTTTTCGAGCGTGGATATGTATAATTATATGTCCATTTATTTGGTACACCCTACAGGCCAAACGGCTGGACGGTTTTTGACATATGAGGTGTGGTTGAGTTCGTTAGAATTATGATAGTGCATAATGCATATACATAGGCTACATAAATTTTGAAAATGGCGCCCGCAAATAAAAAAAAGGGGAAGGGGATTGTTTTTTTTCTTACGATAGCAAGTACTTAATGAAAGCTAATGAAAAGACCATTTCAAAAATATATGTAAACAGTCGGGTCGGGTTTTGTTTTAATAATAGTTGCAGTTACAAAAAACACAACACAACAGAACAGAAAATTTGGAATAATCCATTCTGTCATTTTATTTAGAGCAGTTCAAAGTCAACTCAGGGTTGTGAAATTTTTGAACGTTTTCTAATGATTTGGTATAGACCAAGTAGTAAAAATGTTACAGTATGTAGTATATTTGTGATCTACTCACAAAGCCCTTTCATTTGGTACCCCGCATGGTATGTTTAAAAGAAAAAAACTTTGTACTCCCGACTTTATGACGTCACAGCAACTACGCCCACCACTTTCGCACTTGTCATCTCATATATTTGTGTTCTGGACATCATACTGAATGCACTGATACCAAAAATATACCCATATCCGAGACGACATGAGCGAAAATCGATTTCTAGAAGACTTTTCGAGAAAGGGCCAGGCCACTATAGTTCGTTTTTTTTAGCATTAGAAAAAAGGTAAACAATCTTGATGTGTCTTTTTATTGAAAAGTATTGAAAAACGCTTTTCAAAAATTAGTTTATATTACTTATGAAAGCAAAAGATCGTATATGATTTATAATTGTAACATATTTGCTGTGCCTTATTTTGTAATTAAAAGGCACGTCAAGGTCGCTTACCTTCTTTCTAATGCTAAAAAAACGAACTATAATACATTGTTCAGGGTTTTCATAATCTAACGTACCTACATTTTAATTTAACCGATTTCATTAATTTAATGCATGTCAGCAGAAAAAGCACTTCGAAATGATCTGATTACGCTTTTATTATTTTAACAATAAAGTTGTATCCAGAATTTTGATCATTTGGCAATACGTCAGCTGCTGACTGTACCATGATAAACACGCGAATAGCCATCGGTGTCTCATGCGCGTTGTCAAGATAGTCATTTCGTCTTATCAACTCTACTAATCGAACGAAGTGGTTCTATTGAATTTTATATTTGTATCATTAAATCTACATCACATTGAAATATTTCTTTTAAAGAATTAATCGATTTGCAATATACAATAGGTGCCATAATGGCGGCCTGAATATGATTCTTTATTAATGTCTCTAAAGGACGAATCCAACAAAAAAAAAAGTACGTTTCGAACATAAACAAATCATGCTCATAGAATATCAGAACATAATACCTACATAAAATATAACATAACATTATCACTGTTGTAGCAGGAAACTGCTTCTATGTAATATTTTTATCCAAAATCTGTTCTATTTTATGAATTGTCTGCTTCATAGCTGTTGTTGAGGAGCAGTGAGCATGCCATAACATAATAAACAGCACACCTGATACGATATTTATGAATTGGAAACGAGTGTGAAATAGCACCAAAGGGTGTTTTGTTTACGTTTAGCATAATAGTGAAATGGAACAAGTTAAGATAATATTTAAAACCGCCGGAATTAAAATATAAATATTAGCTTAATATGCCTATGCCACATAAAGCCAGTTATAGTTATTACAAATAAAAAAAACTAAAGAACGTTCGTTCGATAAATGAAACTTAATTATAGTACAAACAGATTAGGACTAACCTCGAAATGTCTTACACAGTTTTGAAATTTAGTACATATGGTAATTGAAGGTCTCTTTATCATGTCCACACTATTTGACATTTGGGGACATCGAGGAATCGCAGCCATCTTGGAAAATGTGTACCATCCTGGAGAAATTTGCGTTTTACTCTAAATACACGTTCTCTATGAAAATATGGTGTAAGGCAACATTAAAGCTTATTAAATTCTACACAAATAAGTCCTAGATAAATTTGAGGAAAAAATACATCTTGTTATAGAAAATAATTGCTGAATCAAGATTTAGCGCTTATACCCTTTCAGGGGATATTCCCTTAATATGAAACTTGGAGGAATATGAATTCCACTTTTGTCTATACATACATTTGTACACGTTCTACCCCAATATCAACATTTTACTCGACTGCGACTTAAACAGAAAGAATAAACTAGTATTATGGTATCATTGATTGAATTTAAGTATACAAAAAAAATTATACCAGTATACCACCCATGAAAAAAAATATAAGCAAAAATATGTGTGCTTCATTTTCGGCGTGTTCAACCTTTAGGCATTTGCTCTATTTACTTATATGCGTATACTCGATGGTATAATATTCGGACTGGGGGGGGGGGGCTTATTCTCAAAATTTAAGAAGCCACAAGATTTCCAAATAATTCTGACAACTGGCTAGGCGTTCGAAAACTTTATCCTCCCATGTTAATCAGACAGGTAATTAAAAACGGATATACAATTTGAAATGGTAAAACAAAATGCAGCGGAAGCCGATTGGACCACATCGGCAAATTGAGGGCGAGCCAATTCGTTACAGTCCAATTGGCCGGATATCGTTTATGTTCCCGATGCCATATCGCGCTATATTCCTTGTATCAACTCTTTTCTGTTTGAAACCGGACCTAATTCTCTTTTCTTACAATGATAGTAACTATATCTGAGAACAAATTCATCGGATGCGGGCTACACGATGGGGCCGTCCAAAATATTGCAACAAATGTTAGGATCCTACTAAGGAATCAGAAGCCCCTCTAGAGCTGCAAACATATAAACTAATATGAGCTTAACGCGTAGCGCGTAGCTTAAGAGCCCATCACGTGCTCACTAGCGCAACTGCTAAATAATTGATCATTTAAATTTAACGGTAGATATTTAAAAAAGGGGGCCGCTACGTACTGTATTTTGTATTTAAGTACCTTTTGAAAACATTATAATAGTTTTTACGTTGCTGGATTCGTCAATCTATGCGTCCGAAGTTAAAACGGCCGTTTTTGATTTGAGTTCATAGATTGACGAATCCAGCAACATAAAATCTAGTTTGATGTATTCAAAACGTACTTAAATACAAAATACATACGTATCGGCCCCCTTTTTTAAATATCTATCGTTAAATTTAAATAATCACAATTATTTAGCAGTGGCGCTAGTGAACACGTTGATGATCATTTGATACTAAACGATACTAAAATCTATTTTCAGCCCACAGTGCGACGCGAGCTATCTTCGGTGAATATAATCACCTGTTCACCGATGGGGACCGCAGATCAAATCGATACAACACATTATTATCTAATCGTATACCTTTACATTGTTCGCATAGACTATGATAAGCGTTAATTGACAATTCAAGGAAGTCCGATAAAAATAGCTCGAATTTTATTTGCAGACGCATAAGTGGATCAATAATCGTGCATATTAATAATTCAATGTGCGAACAAAACGATAATACACAAAAAAAACGTACTATGCGAACCGCAATTACACATGGTAGTGTGACTACTTAAAAAACACAAATCAAAAAATATTGATAAAATAATTTGATTTGTTCCCTAGCTGTCCGAAATGTATTTGCTAATAGACGATATTGAAAGTATCATAAAGTCCCTAAAATATATTTTTTTAAACCTTATATCAGATATGGCTAAAAAATACCCTTATAGATTTAGATCTATTCCCTTAGACCATTGTAATACAAAATAATACACATATCAACAGTTAGACCAGGTTTTATCTGTATTTATAATAAACGATACAGTCCTTAAAACGTATGGCATACAATTATCGACGAATCGTCGCTCCCGTCGCTAAGGCGTACTTTAAAACACAAAATATTGCAGTTAAGTACATTCCAAATAAGTCATCATAAGTATAAACACAAACACCCTTTCCTACTGAGTTTGCGCACTGGCGATGGCGCTTCTTCCTTAACCTATTTCGCACGAGATACAATTCAGGACTCTGCGTTGTTCCTCAAGGGTGAAATTTTGCTCGTATTGAATATCGGAGTATATATTTATTACAGGCCATTGGCTCTACGCTTTACGGCTGTTTTCGAACGAAAAAGTCGTTTATGATTTAAGGCAGTGCCCATGTACCTATACAAGAGAGGGAACCCTTATTGAATATTTTTATAGTTATCGTAAATGCAGAACAGCTAAAATAATCGGGGTAATGTTATCAGATTGAAAGCAGGTTGATTGTATAAGTAGCAACGATGATGAACAACGGAAAAATAATACTAATGTGGCGGAGTGTTTATAAAAGCACTCCTTTTCTACTTTTAAATAGATGAGCAGCAGCACAACTAGATGAAAGCTTTTATTGCCAATTATACTTTTGTAGTCAACATCTACACGTCGATATGTCTGAAATGAGGCAAACCTCATTATTACAGGATTCTTATTTCCTATCTTGCGTCTTCATTGTCAGACAAATCAGAATCAGATAGATGAGTAAACAATTGGTGTCAACAATTCAACATGCATATTACACTACGCGTAATGCGTGCACAGTCGTCTATGCGTAATATTACCTAGTCATTTTTTGTCTGTGGTCAGTATCGAATTGAAAATCAGAGATGAGTATCATAACATATAAAACAATAATATCAGCGGAAGTACCGACAGTTAACAATGTAGGTTTTTTTAGGTACCTAACACCATAGAGTAACTTATACTAGAGCGGTACTGTCATAGTAAATTTTGTAACCCCAGTAAATTCACTGCCATCTGTCGACACACTTTAAAACTAAAAATGAAGATTTATAAAAATACGATAAAATGTATTTAAATATGGATAAATGATTTTTTTATTTGCATTAATTATTTTTATATGATTTTGACCCATGTTCTTTCACTGGTATGCGTTAAAATTATAAATAACAAATGAAACAGTCAACGCCCTCTATACGAGTGTAGGCCAAAACTAGTGGCGCCATCTGATCGAGAATCAAATTTTCGTGATTTTCGGGGCACGTTTTTTCCTTAGACTGTATCCATCTATTACGGAGTTATATCTATCTTTGCTAACACGAACTAACGAAGGGCAATTAGTAAACATGCCGTTTCGAGTTAATGCGGTTCGAATCGTGTAAAACTCACCAGTACATATTAATATCTATCTACTTTTGGAAGCTGCGTATACGTATGTAAGAATATTTGTACTGATTAAGGTGGTCCTTATTTTTTGAAGTTTGAAATTTTAGCGAACAGTCCTGTTCCTGTCAGTGTGGGTGTTGACATAGTAGAAGGTTTCATTTTTATTAACAAGTGTCATGTCGCTACACTCTCCACCGGCGCTTATGGAAACTCTGATTATTGAAAAATTGAGAGCTACCCGGAGATGGTTTAGCAACGTGAAAGTCATTTGTTGGCACTTAATATACTATGCAATCAGAGCAAAGTAAATAAATAAACAATAGACAGGCGGTGGCGAGCCGAAGGCATCTGTTACTCGCTTATGGATATTCGTATCTTTGGCTTATGAGTAAATAATAATGAAATTGCTCATCTACTTGCAAATACTTCAGCAGCTGTCTTACCCTACTGAAACACAGTGCGAACATTGCTGATATGTACGACCTAAATGGGTCATTGGGCCACCATGATCACATTATTCCTCACATTACAACACAACTGATAGGATCCCTTTGTCATAGTTCTATAATACACAAGGGTTTACATTTAAATAGACAAAATAAAACACTTCTCTCAATCCGTTTTCATAGTTTTATTTCACTTCTCTCAAGATTGTTTATAATCACGACTGTTACGTGGGTGGTAGCATTTCAATCCTCAACCGTTAACAACCGTTATTGCCACCGAATAACCAGTACGGCTTTGTTCTCTGAATACGAGTACGTACAGTTGCTATGGGTTTTGAAGTCGGACTTATAAAAGTTGTGGTTAGCTTAAGGCGATGTGTTTGGTAGAGGGACAGCTCAGGTGATCAGACTAATTGGGCTCGATTTACCCGGCGTTGTTTCGCGAATTTGTTTCTAATTGTTGCAACTCATTGTTACAGTGAAGCTCTTTACTGTCTCTTTCATTCATAAAGTAATCGATAGAGGATTTTACAATGAATGTAATATTCGTTAGCAATGTTGCTGTTGGCGAAAAATAATCATGAATTACTGCTATTAGGTCACCAAATGGGAAGGGGAAGAACACGACGACCTATAAAATCTAGTTTCTGTCGGACAGTACCATATTTAACGGTAAGATGACTAACAATAAACTAACAAGGTAAACGTTTACTAGTTAAAATTATAACATTAAATAACCAAACAGCAATCTAACAAACAAGGATATCACGTTTGGAATGTGCTAATAAATAAATACATAACACGCATTCCGAATAGTGACAATTTATGAAGAACTCATCGATTAGTGACTCTTATGTAACGAAAGGAATAATTTTATAAACGGTGTACCCTTATTTTTACTAAATTACTTTTCATTTCACCTAGTATAGAAACCTAACTAATCTGAATTAAAATTATTTGAAGTAAAGATTATTTTGCAATATTTATTGAAAAAAATTCTGTGAAACAAAAATCTACACAAAAAAACGTCGACAAAACAAAGGTAAACCTTTAAAAAGACATACTTATTTATTAAAAAAAAATACGTTAACTAGTAAAGGTTCGCTATCTCTGATGCGCGCCTTGCTGCTTGACAACAGTAGATTGTATGACAATGAAGCAAAAAGCCGTATTTTGTGGAAAGAGGGAAAACTGATAGGGAACAAGAATTGTTTTCACTCCTTCTACGAAGCTCAAAGACTCATCAAAAAATTAAAGTAAAAAATATACCATCGCGTGACAAACCTTGAACCTGTTTGTTGGTAAAATTTGCCAAAGCGCCGTAAAAAATTAAGATAATCTAGACTCACCCCCGTACTGACTAGAGAAAGCATAATCCGCTCGTTGAGGGCGAGCGTCTCCCCTTGCTTCATTTTGATGCGCTTCTTATCGAGACACTTCATGGCGTACATTTTGCCCGTGTCCGCTTTCCGGCAGCCGTAAACCTGGAACAAGATCTCGTATTATCTCATCGGAAGATCGGCGATGGAAGTCGCCAGCAGCATGCTGAGATGGGGCCATTTCGTGACACTTTATTTCACTATGTTCTTTTAATGTATGTCTATTGTCTGTGTGTTTACGAATAAAAATTATTCTATTCTATTACGATATGCGGGAAACTTGTTTAACGCATGGTGCATTTGAAAAAGTTTGAAAGGCCAAAGTGGCCAAATATATCGTAAACAACCTTTATTACCATAGAAATAAGGATGTTTCCCGAGACTCCCGAGTCCCGATATTTCGGCTATTTTAACAATCATTATCTATTGTATGTTGACTGTACGATATGCGGGAATTTGGAGCGGACAACGCTTGATGCACTTGCAAAAAATTTGCAAGTTGGACGTGCAAGTAAGTAACTGGCTATGTTCTTGAGAGCTACATGAAAACATGTTTTCTTGAATATATGAAACCGTCAAACGTTTATAAGGACGAAGGAAACCGACTCTTATAAGGGACCAGCCATATCATAAATAAATTGTATGACAAAAACGCAACATTTATAAAGTATGAAAAATATGCCGCGTAGATAGCTTGCGTTGCGTGCCCTGCGCAACGGGCACGCAACAGAAGGGAAATATAATAAATATAATAAAAATCCAAACAGTAGGTACAACTGCTAAATTAGGTATCTGTGGTGCGTTTCGGACACTTCCCTCATTGGTATCCTAATAGCTGAGGCGAGTCGGACGCGAAATGAGCGTTTTCAACGCGCTAGTAAACCACCCCTGTACGGACTGTACGGAATGTTTAAGTAATTTAGTATGCTCATTGCTAAAAAGGTCGAATTAAGTAGCTACATTACGTACATTCCGTTGGTCACCTTAATTACAAAGCTTGACCCATTTGCACCACACCACATTTCTGTTTCAAATGTATACTTTCAGGTAAAAATGTACTGTTTTGTCAGATGTTTGTAAAGGACTGTCGCATTAAGGATTTAGCTATACATAGGTATACTCATGGACAAACTTAAAGAAACGCAAAAAAAAGGTTTAATTACCTAAAGTAATTTCAAAATTAGTAATTTTTTGCGTTCCTCAAAATTTTGTCCATGATTGTAGATAAAAACCAATAATTCGATATCATGCACATACAACATCAACTGACAAACTGTAAATTTCTGTTTAAAAATGTGAAATTTTCAAAAGGTGCGTTCAAATCTGGCTATTGCGTCAGTATACAAAGAGTATACCAGCAGAGCGCGAGCGATCCGCGAATGATGCGCTAGGCTAGCGCATTCGCCAGATGTGGACGTACTCGTACCTAGGGCATTTATGTACTCACCTCTCCGAAACCCCCCCGACCGATGATACGATGTACGCTAAAGTCATTCATTGTAAGCTGAATGTTTAATTCTAAGTTTTTCCATTGGCAAAACCTTGTGTATTTGTCACTGCAATAAATTAGCCATATTAGTTACAATTTGCATGTGGGATAATGGTGGTGGGTAGTTTCGTACCTACTCCCTTTAGTCAATGGAACTGGAAATAAATACTTGAAGTCCAGTATTACTATTGTTATGTAAATAATTACCTTTCTAAAAAATTTTTAAATGGCTCCCCTCGTAAATGTTGGAAGATTTCTTCAATATATGGCTAAAACGTTCAAACAAATTAATTAATTAATGTATACTTCCAGATAAATAAAATAATACTACAGTTTTTTTATTATACCTCAAATAGATTCGGTGGCACTTCGTGCTTCATTAAATATTTTTGTACATGCGCTACACATTCTTTTGAATAATCCTGTAACAATGATATAAGTATTAGTATTTTGATAGCGGCGAACAATAGCTAATAGACAATTAGACAAATCGATATCCATCATTACGTAACTTATACTGTATCACAGAGAATCTATGGTTTCTGTTTCGAAGACAAGTTATTAGCGTACAAAATATCAGTTACGTTGTTTACTTAAAAGCCTTGCTACAGAAATTACATTTTAAAAGGAATATTTTGCGGGCGAAGCTGGCACTACAAGAGGCAGTGAATTTGTCATGATTACGTGCAATTGAAGGTTCGAGACTTGGCAGAATGCCAACAGTTCACTGACAAGGCAAACAACCGTTACAGTGAATTATAGCACCCAAGGATGTATATTGTGAAGTATTGTTTAGAACCTAAACCAAAACCATAAATCAAAAGTCCGTGCAATATGTTGATCGAGATCATTAGCCTAAATTTTATTATGATTGTTTATACCTATATATTATTTCTTTTCATATTCTGTTAAAAAATTACGAATTTTACGTATTACGTAATTTACGTATGTATTAAACACATTCACTGCCAGCGACCCGCTAAGCGGATTCTCTGTTCGTAGGCGCTTTTCGCTACATACAGTCTTTGCTTGCTCTATCGGCTACGCTCGTATGTGTTGTCTTTATCTTTGAATAGTTATAATAATATATATTATATTATTTATGGCTGTATAGACCAGATAAAAAATCTGAGTTAGTCAACAGGTCAGGTCAGCTCATTCTCAGTACCATACTCATACCACAATGCTCAATATCTTCATAATAGGTACCCCAGTGGTGAATTAGAAATTTCATCAATGGGTATCAAGAATCGTATGTTATGTGTTTCATTGTGAAAGTATGAACCAATCATATTCTCACTAGTAGGTATTGATCTGTTTTGTTAATAAGTTCACCGTTTGAAACATTGGTACCCGAATGTTTAATAGAGCTGGAGCCAAGCCACGATAGCAGCTAGCCTGCGATCATCTCACGTTGTCTGCTAGAGATTATGTTCGTTATTGCAGAGGATTTGCAGCTCCGCTCCTTTGCAGGGGTACCATGCAATCAGTCGACGTTTCACTTTTGCTATGTTTTAGGCAAAGTTAGATGTTTCTAATACTATATAGAGAAATCAAATATTTAATGTGTGCTAAGAAGGACTTAACATTTAAACTTGTAATAGCATGGCGAAGAGAAGTTGTTGGTTCAACGATTCAATTATACGGCCACGCTTTTAGGCTAAGTGTACGAATATGATGTATAGAGTCGGCTAGTAATGTAATTCCATTTGAACTTTTGCTAGCCACACTAACATACACATTTTTTGCAGGCCAAGGATACTTACATGTGAATGTGCTAATAATTCCTTCATTATAAAATTGTCATATATATCTCTCGCGATCCGCCGCCTTTCTTCTGGGCACTCTTGTTTTTCATATAATTTAATCTGTCAACGAAATAAATAATAAATAAAATAAAATTTATAAAATTTCCATTGGAGTTGTGGAACTGTGAAATCCTTAAGAGTCCATAATATTAGGATATAGGACAGTAGGTAACCATACATGAAGTGAAACTTTTTGTGTAACTTCGAAATTACCTCTTCATAAAACTTTAAATGTGGCACTGGTTCTTCTGACGTCTGTTCACAGAATTCCTTAAATAATAAATAACCTGAAACAAAAGAGAAAAACACCTGTTAACAATATTGTTAAATATTGTGTATTGTTAAATATTGTCAAATAATTGCCTTGGTTGAATTAATTTACAAGTGCTTGTGTACACGGGTAATTAGCGGTTGAATGCAAAGTTACGGTTCGTTTACGTCACTTATTATCGAAAGCATGCGTGTAGTTTGACATATCACGTTGAAAATTACAAATTATACACTACTGTGCCAAGTCGTGACGTAGTATTTCCGCAGATATTACATAATGGTTGGGGAGCCCAAGAGGGTATTTTTGTAGTTACTCGAGCCAATTAAGATATTATGAGTAATATCTTGATACCCCGTGGAGTCTACCTTTACCACTTTTAGCCGTCTATGTTGAGCCGTTGGTTGGTGGGGGGGTTCAACAAATCGTTAAGCAGATTGTGGATTTAGTCATTTTAGTCCAATTTATGCTATAATTTGTGCTATTACTAAATATGACAATTATGTGCACGCATTTCTTTAATCTGACGGTTACAATGTGAAAATTGGGCGTCGAACTTGTGGTCGTCAGATTAAGGAAATGCGTACAAATAAGTGTCATATTAATTATAGAAAAATTATAGCATTAACTTGGACCAAAACGACCAAATCCACGATTTACGACACTTAACGATTTTTTTAACCCTTCACCAACCCCCCGAAATTTTAAAAAATCTGTAGACGCTTTCCTGCTTGCTGGAAAAGAAAATTTAATATAACCTTTTTTTCTTCTTATCATCTAATCTTCCGATTCCAATAGGTCTCTACGACGCTCAAGTAACTACACATTTAGCATCGCCGATTCCCCAGATATAATGACATAGATACATTTTTGCGTCTATCATGTTCATATTAATAAACGTCAAAAACTTTAATTAAGTAAATATACTGTAACTTAAAAATCAAGTTGAAAAAGGCGGGGCTAAAAGATCCGCGAGTAGAATGTTCCATTTAGCCTCACTGATCAAAATAAGACTTTTTAGCTCTTTTTTAGGGTTCCGTACCCAAAGGGTAAAACGGGACCCTTCTACTAAGTAAGTAAGTAAGTAAGTAACTAAATAATAAGTAAGTAACTAAGACTCCATTGTCCGTCTGTCTGTCTGTCACCAGGCTGTATCTCATGAACCGTGATAGCTAGACAGTTGAAATTTTCAGAGATGATTCCTGGTGCCGCCATAACAACAAATACCTACTAAAAATTGAATTTGTACCGAACCTTCGGTGGGCGAGTCCGACTCGCACTTGTCGGTTTTTCCCCTTTGAAGATCTGATTTTAAGAATCATTTCATTTTTAGGGTTCCGTACCCAAAGGGTAAAAACGGGTCCCTATGACTAAGACTCCACTGTCCGTCTGTCTGTCACCAGGCTGTATCTCATGAACCGTGATAGCTAATAGACAGTTGAAATTTTCACAGATGATGTATTTCTGTTGCTGCTATAACAACAAATACTAAAAACAGAATAAAATAAATATTTAAGTGGGGCTCCCATACAACAAACGTGATTTTTTTGCCGTTTTTTGCGTGGTACGGAACCCTTTGTGCGGGAGTCCGACTCGCACTTGGCCGGTTTTTCATTTTTTTCAATAACATGTTGAAGGTGCTTACTGCATTTTTTTCATGATCATTTATCCTAGTGAGTTTCACTGTAAGTTCATTTTGACAAGATGAGGCCCTCGATTTGCATATCATAATTTATTTTAAAGTCCAGTTAGGTCGGACTGAATTATTTTCCCCTCTTCCGTACTTTTGCAATGGAAATTTAATATCAGAGAACAGACAAGCCAGATAGTAGTGGTAATGCTTGCCTTATCTAGTAACAACTATATTATGTAGGTATAAAGTTTATCGGGATATACTCAGTGTAGGGTTCCGTCCGTAGCTGATACTAGGATTTCAATAGGTATAAAGTGTTTCAACGATTTAATCGTCTATAAATCGTGTCGTGTAAATCTGGCACCCCACACTATGAGCTAGACGCAAAAAAACCGGACAAGTGCGAGTCGGAGTCGCCCACCGAGGATTCCGTACTTTTTAGTATTTGTTGTTATAGTGGCAACAGAAATACATCATCTGTGAAAATTTTAACTGTCTAGCTATCACGGTTCATTAGATACAGCCTGGTGACAGACAGACGGACAGTGGAGTCTTAGTAATAGGGTCCCGTTTTTACCCTTTGGGTACGGAACCCTAAAATCGTCACTGCTTTAATACGACGGAGTACCCAAAATTTTTTTTTACTACTACGTACATACATATGAGTATAACTAATTTATAACTGCTACTGCTAAGGGCCTCTGAGCTGAGCCGCTGACAGACGGATGGTCATGGCGAATCTGGTTTTCCCGAGGTATGGGGTTCTTAAAAAAAGGAGTGTACAGGTTTTTAAAGGGTCGGCAAAGGGCATGTAATATGTAATATCTCTGGTGTTGCAGGCGTCCATACGCTACGGTGACTGCTTACCATCAGGCGGACCGTATGCTTGTTTGCCACCGACGTGGTATTAAAAAAACCTACCTTTTTGCAACGGATCCCTAAAAAGGGGATAAAAAGCGTGCAATGTACAGCAAGCGGTCAACTGTATTCTTTCTTAAGAATCGTGTTTCTATTGGATTATTAAGTCAGTAGGCCCAGTAGTTACTACCTTTCATTTTGTTCAGGTTTGTATACAAGATTTGTTTAATTACGTATTTAAAAACGTTTAGATACTACAGGAGCGAGAGAAATTGTCCAGTTTAGCTCTGGAGAGTTCCTTGGTTACAAGTAAGATTTCTCAGATCTGTTATTTTAACTGCTCGAGGTACCTAGTCGTCAGCGTCAGCGCTGCATTAGTGCATGCCAACCAGCTCACCGAGCGTAACCAGAGGCGAAAACTACTTTACAAGATAAAGAAGAGTAACGATCATCAGAAGTGTAGGAGATGAAGAACTTTTATAATACGAGAGACTGTTAAACTGAAGGCGTTTTGTATGATGCTATTACTAAACACATTAAACTTATGAAATCGCTAGTTTACTTTATAGTTAAAATTAGCCTCAAAGTTTTATTTTTATCCAAGTGTGAAATAAATCGCTTCTCAAGTACCGGCGCGCCCAATATGCCCGCCATTCATGCCGTGTCGACCTCCAGATGTTTATGCCGGCATTATTCCAATACATCACCTATTTTCATATGCTCGCGTTGCTTTTGCCAGTGCGATTATATCAATTACTCTGTTTATTAGATCGCTACACAAATAAATCTCGAATAGATTACCGACATTTCAGAAATAGAGAAGAAGAGTGGGTGAACGGTCATTTATGGCATTTAGCGCTACTTAATTAGTTCGATCTTAAAACATGCTGTAAAATTCGACAACACTAGTTCAGTTTATAGCCCAAACAAACTAGAATTCACTTTTACGTAAGTAATTTATCAGTCTAGTTGTGGTTGTGTTCTGAACTTGAGTAAAGCGTAGATTACCTAATTATTGTATTAAGTAGTTACTTAAGAAAGCAAGAATCGACAGATAAAAGTCCTAAAGTGTTTGTAGATTCCAAAGCATCTCACCAAGGTAAGTAGTGGTTGCCCTAGTTAAGCAGCCCCTACAATGTCCAGCGCCGATATTAAAGTTATTTACTGCAAGTCGGATTGGGGCCGCCGTAAATTGCATTTGTAACTCGTCTCGTGCCACTGTAATATCGCGCACAGACGCTCACTAGGGTTGTTTTTGTAACTATCTAGATCACTCAAAGTCAGTGGACCCGTCAATTATAAAAATAGCCAAACGTGCGAGTAATATGTACATGGAAATGTCAGATCAGAGTTTTCCACATGGAAAGTCCGGGAACCGTATTACCAACATAATTTCCGAACAAACACGTATGTTTACAATAAATAAATACATTATAAAGTAGACCAACATTTCCATAAGATAGTTCTCGAGATAAAGCTGTTCAAAGCTGCTAGTATTTCTTGAATACTTTGAAGGATGCGCCATTATAATATGAAATTAGATTGAGAAAATACAAACTAAAATATAAAAAAAACTTCGCAAATCATTGATCATTACTGAGTTATTCACGACTAACATAGATTTAGTAATCAGAATCTAGCTACAGAGATAAGAGATAACGTAGAAAAAACAAGAAGTGTGAGTACTAGGGCGGCACATACGGTACTTATACCTATGACGAGTGTGGCCAGAGATCGGTGGATAATTGTATACCTACCTATGCGAGTTTTGAAATGGAGCCATATGATTATATCTTCGGTATAGATGGGATAAAAGTTCTTAAAAGTACGCTAACCCCGACGTCAAACTTTTAATTTTTTTTCGACTTTTACAGTTTTCACGTAGACTAAACAGATTTTTCTCCGAAATCCTGAATTCCACTGGTAATACTTAAACAATGGCCTCTCGTAATGCACAACGAAATGTCTTCAAACGACTTACCTAACTATTCGTTGTCTTATTATACTGTATATCATGAGTATTTTTTATTTTAACGATTTAACAGATACCACTGAACCTAGAAACGAGGCAGTATTCTACCTATCTTTAAAAGTAGAAATTATACTTATGAGCAATAAAAACCACTTTATCACGAAATCACTCTACAGCCGATTTGTCTACAAATAAAAAAAATTATAACACAGCATTGAAAACTAAATGGCAACATTCTGAAAATATATCCAGTAACTTGTAGTTTGCGACAATGCTGTGATAGTGATATATTATACACAACGAAGCTACTTTCGCCTCTTTCAGCAAAACTACTTTTCAAGTCTGAGACTCCTTAGTAAGGCGCTTTGGAAGAACTTGGTGATAATTTAGAATTCTGTATTCTTTTCGAACAAGTGAAGATTTTTTAGATTTATAATACATAGGTAAAATAGGTAAATGCCATGAAAACAGAGTAGAAGAGATTAAAAGCCTCGAGCAAGTTTCGGAAGCTATTGGTTTGCGACTGCCGAAGTTGTGGGCGGAAGATGTCACTGGCAAAATTAGTAATACCACAGAATTATTGACTAAACAAATTATAAATATCTGACAAAGGATAACCATTAATTCGAAAGGTCGTTTAATCCTCGTTAATCATAGTAGGGATAAGATATAGTAGCCAATACCTGCTTGTCGTTTCTACTTATTTTTAACACTTCTGGGAATATTTTCATACTATGAAATTAGGTAAGTATAGTTGAGTTCTCTTTCTCGAGGGCCTGTTTGGAAAAAAAACATGCCGTCGTATGAAATTGATGTCAGATATTTTATCAGCGTTCCGTAAAAGTGTAAGCTATCACGAGCCGAATAGGAACACCAACGTATAGTGGTGATTAAAACAATGAACAAGGGAAGTTGGAAGTTTCTTTGTTGTTTTTTATTAATGCGATGATTTCTGATTTCTGAAAGTAGATTTTTCGCGATAGATACTTTAATTAAACTAAACATGCAATACTCGCCAGTCACATAATTTTAGTCGACTCAGAACGTAAACAAGGGCAATTAACAGCAACGACTGCGTCAAGTGCAAAATAACACGCCTTTCCCGAGCACTATATTATTGACTAGTATTGTAATTCTAATACCAACACACACTGTTTACATGCGAAGCATGCTAAGCTAGTTTACCCATGAATATTGCGTGTCACAATGACTAGCAAACCGATCTCTATGTTTGGCCTAGGGTAGGTAATAACGTAAACGTGCTTGCCGCTGCTGACCTAGCTAACAAGCTTATACAACAATTTCCTCGTTTACAACGACTGCGGGACCTAGAATAATTCATTAGGTACTGGGCTCGCTGGACACTTTGTATCTTGTCATTATAAACTGAAATGTATGTCATATATTATATGTACTAACAAAAAAGTGACCAAGGCCTCCAGCAGTGCCCGATGCCGGCTACAGCGTGCCTATCCCTAAATTAAAATGTAACTTTTACCAAAACACACTCATCTGAATATTTAATATACAACAATTTGTGTTTTTTTTTAAATGTTTTCCATCCTAAAGACTGAAGAGAATATAAATGATATGTTTTTAGAGAGTTACAAACATATATCTGCTCTGTCGTTCATAGACCTAGTTATTATTAGACAGCAAAGATTTTCGTTTATACTCGTACAACGAGTTGATAAATTTGTAACAATAGTCAGGATATTTTTTTTAATTTATTTAATATCTAGATTTTAATGTGACAAATAAACAGGAATTTATAATCAAATTTAGGTTTAATTTTAATTTCTGGAATTGTAATATACCAACTAATATTATAAATGCAAATTAATGCAAAAGTAACTAATGTTTTTTACAGCTAAACTATAGAATCGATTTTGAAGAAATTTCGCATGAAGAAAGCGGAGATATATTTATTTTATAGAGTATTGACCTCCTTCGACCGAGACCGAATTCCATGGACGCTGCCACGGGGCACAGCTAGCATCTAAATAATTTTACTTAGCGCTACTTGTACCATTCCACTAACCCGGGGTTAACCGGTTAAACCGGTAACTCAGTGTCAAATTGTTTTGGTAACCATGGTAACTACAGGTTTAACCGGTTAACCCCGGGTTACTGAATGGTGCACGTATCCCGCAGACAAGACGATAGTAACGACAAGCGGCGAGTAAAGCCAATCAAATCAAGCCACTGCTCAAAATTGCGCTACGCCTGCATGTGCACTTCAGTTTCGTATTGTGGATGTTCTAGTGATGTGCAGTAAGATTCCGTACACGAAGAGGCATTAAATACGATAAATAAATATTATATTTCGTTTTTTAATTGTGATATTAAATATTTTCGAGCATAAGAAAAAATAGAAAAGAGAACAAAATTTAACTCTAACAGATCAAACTGATATGTTAAATTTCTTGTAATGAACCACAACGTTGATTTTGAAAGTAAGAAAAACTGCATTCAAATAATATAACCCACTATAGAGCCAATCGAGAATAGAACCTAGTCAACTGCACTTGGCTACGGAACCCTAGAAAAAGTAGAAATTGTTCACTGAAGTGAAACAGTCTTAAAATACACCCAAAAAAGAACTGTAAGATCCCTTTATTGGGCTTTTTTGGGCTTTATTTGTCGGTCTCTTTAATAAATCCTTCCACTGTAATTTAAAATGATAAATGTCAAAAATTCCCTAGTATTTCTTAATTAAGGAATATTCTTTGAAACGTAACATCACTATGTGTACATTTAAGGCTGTACCTACAGCTTATCCTCAAGAGAAATCAAGATACGTGGTCGTAGTCAGTCTCGTTTAAAGCCATTCGACAACAATATCAGGAACTGAAACGTTCCATTAATAAGGCAATGCAGTTGTCCTTTGCGATACAGGGTGAACAATCAAAATGTGTCAGTTTTACTAATTTTTGATAGTTTATGAAGTAACTACGGCAACAATTATCAAGAAAAACATTTTTTAACCTGAAAAAAAAAAAGAAGTCTATGGCGAAAGAGCAAATGTACATCAAATCTTATATTTCATCAAAGGAAAGTGCCACATTTTGTAATTTTGTTAAGAAAGTAGAACTCTGCCTAAGAACTAAGAACCAGCCCTGCAAAATTACGATTATCAAATTTATGATTTTTTTGTTATTTTAACTTCTCTATCTCGAAAGTCGACGGACGTTGGTCTCTAAAAAAATTGTCTACCATCGTACTTCTTTTAGTTAAGCTTTGACTTTCCCTCCTCAATGACCCATTTGCATAGCTTACCCTGTATAGCGCGAGGGAAACACTCAATTGATGCATATTATTAGAGTGCAGTCTGAGAGCAGAGTGAATTGCGTTGGAACAAATTAGTGATGACACTGTATTTAATGGAACCGGTAACTCGAACTAATATAAATATGGTAAAGTGAATTTACAAAGTTAACCAGTTATTTAGTGTGTAAGTATATTTACTAATTTCACAAAAATAAATTAAAAGTATCTAAACTCATATAGAGCCTGAAAGAGGGAACTGAAAACGGTAGTGAATAAGCAAAACAACTATCAATCCACTTTTTGGTAATTCTAGGGTAGATGCAGGACATAAGTGCGAGATGGCCCATCGAAATATTTCGTGGTTCTGATGATAAGACTTCGCTAGATTTTATTTAGTACGCTTCACACCATACTTGGGAAGTTGGGAGCAAGGATATGACTAAAATTTTGGCGAAAAAAAAATTTAAAAGTACGTTGATTGTTTTGACTAGTGAAAATATTTTTGAAGGGTTCATAATTTGCATTGTGATGATAAGTTATTCCCACTAGTTACCACCAAGTTGTTACCAGTGGGTGGGGTGGGTTATACTGGGATTTTTTTCCCCACCTTTTACCACTGTTAACTGGGAAAAAAATTCTCAGTAGTTACCACCAACTCATTTTGGTGGTAAAAGGTGGGAAAAAAAATATGGCCAACTACCCTTACCGGACTTACCTTAATACACTTAAATGCTATGAAAACGGGTGAATTTGTAAGAATATGTCCATGACATGAACTGTAACCCTTTTGCATAGTCCTTGCTTGAGTGTGTTACCTGAAACGGGGACCTACAGCGCGGTAATTGTATTCAAGCGAAACGATCACAAGAATGGTGAAATATTAAAACTTGCAAATGACTTACGATTTGCATGCAGCAATTTATTTTAATTTATGGTAATAAACATGGTGTGTTTCGGCGTATAGTAAGCCCTTCGAGTATAGAGTTAGTTAAAGTCTCAAGCGCAATCTCAGTAAACAGATTGAGAGAAAACCGAGTTTGGTTAAGAAGAAATTTAAATTATCCTTAGCGACATGAGCTAACTTCATTGGAGGGAGAGATTTGTCACGGATAAGGAAGGGCGTAGGCGTAGGAAAGAGTTGAGGGCGGATACGCTGTTTTGGAGTGGATTGGTAAAGCAATTGTACGCAGGGCGGCAATAAGCTGAACGCGGGTGCGCAAACGACACGGTCTGGGGCATTATTACAATCGCTTCGACAGAAGAGACTAACGCTCAGTATAACCAGTTTGTGTAAGTCTCCGATTAGGTGTAGTTCTTAGGTGAGAGTTACACTGGTTCCCGTACAACGATCGGTAAGTAAGACGAATACACGGTCTGCTTTGGCCTTGCTAACGTTTAATCTTGTTTACGATACAAATCCCTACAAGAAAGTATAGGAAAGCGACCGTGAATATAAACTTCTCTCGAGATCAATCTCGTAATCCGAACGCATGAGTCTAGGGTTTAGCCGTAGCTCAGCTAGCTTATAGCACAATCGGAATAAGACAAACTGCGAAATCTCTTGCACAGTGATGAAATTTGGTATTTATATTAATTAATGGTCCCTTTTTCGTGTCCACACCATTCGACATTTGGGGATCTCGAGGAACCGCAGCCATCTTGGAAAATGCTAGGATTTATTTTTAAAATAATTAGTTTGGCCGAGTTTTCGTGGTAGCCCGGTGGGTATTAAATTGTAATGATGCGATTTAATTTTCAAACCAGAGGCGGACGAGGGTGAAAAATCGATCCATCTAGGTTTTATTGTTGGTAAGATTCGCTTTTGAGTGTTTTCATATAAAGAATTCAATATTCATAACATATATCAATATTCATCTATATATATAAACGTAAAAGTCCTGACTAACTGACTGACTGACTGACTGACTCACTTAAATCAACGCCCAGCCCAAACTGTTGGACCTAGAGAGCTGAATTTTTCACAATAGATAGCTTTTATGACGTTAGTATCCACTAAGAAGGGGTTTTTCAAAATTTATCCCCTAAGGTGGTGAAAAAGGGGTTGAAAGTTTGTATGGAGATGATAATTTTTTTTGAGTGCGGGACTTGAAACTTTGTATAAAGGCATATTATTAAAATATTAGAAAAGTAATTTCAGCGTTTTTGAAAATTCATCCCTTAAGGTGGTGAAAATGGGGTAGAAAGTTTGTATGGAGGTCAAACATTTTTTTAAGTGCGCGACTTTAATCTTTGCATAAAGGCATGTTATTAGAATACAAGAAAAGTGATTTCAGCGTGTTTAAAAATTCATCCCCTAAAGTGGTTAAAAAGGGGTTGAAAATTTGTCGTGGTCCTAATTTTATTTTAAGCTAGGTACTTGAAACTTCATAGAAATATATATAATTAAAAGAGAAAAAAACTTATTTCAGCATTATTTAAAATTCATCCCCCAAGGTGGTAAAAATGGGGTTGAAAGTTTGTATGGAGGTCAAATATTTTTTTGAGTGCGGGAATTGAATCTTTGTATAAAGGCATATATTATTAGAATACAAGAAAAGTAATTTAAGCGTTTTTAAATATTCATCCCCTAAAAGGGTTAAAAAGGGGTTCAAAGTGAATCTATTACAAATGCTTTGAAACTTCTTAGAAATGCAGTGTATAAGATTCCAAAAAAGTTATTTCAACGTTCTTAAAAATTCAACCCCTAAAGGGGTTAAAAAGGGGATGTAAGTTTATATGTGGTACAAATTTTCTTTTAAGCTAGGAACTTGAAACTTGGTAAAAAGGGCATTATATTAAAATAGACGAAAATTGATTACTTACACCGTTTTTGAAAAGTTTGTATTAATAGTTTCGGGACCAAATATTTTTTTAAATATGCTTGTAAATCTTCTAAGAGGGTCGAGAGGGATTATATCGGGAACAATTTTTTTCAGTTAGGGTCTTGAAATTTCGTAGTTTGTGAAAGACAAATTTCATGCGTTGTATAATTATTAACAAATGATTAACCGTCCCTACTGATATCTTTTGCTGCATAATGTTCTATATTATGCTCATGTAGAATATATAACCACCAACATACAAATCCACGCGTACGAAGTTGCGGGCAACAGCTAGTAACATATATTTGGTGGTTATGAAGTCCCCAATCCGCATTGTGTTAACGTGGCTGCCTGTTGTCACATGCAGTGGGACGTAAGTATATTGTATATATGATCGTGATGATGATACAATCGTTGTTTACATGATATAAAGTCTAATTTCACGAATTTTCGAATGAATGTCTGCAAGAAAATAGGAATATGATAGATTTTTTGCCGCTACTGTATTTCATTTTAGACGCGATTGAATAAAAAAATTGGAAATATTAAGTCCGTTTTTCACATTTTCGTCTACGGATTTATAAGGGCCTTTCGGATCCTCAGTTATCAATTGTACCTTGTACCTAATTATCATCGACACAAAAATTAAAAATTCAAGATGGCAGCCATTCTGATCGAACGATCGAAACGAGTTGACCAGTATAGCAAGACCTCTCACCAAATAGCTTTTGGACCGTCTAGCTCCCTAACCCCTTAATTAATTCTGCTCATATTTTGTTTGCCCTTATTTTGTTTAAATTAGAACACATTACTAAAGTGGTACAAATTATCAAAAACCATAAAAACTTCGAAATGCCAAAACGTGCCCGCTAGCCAGCCGTGTGTTACGAGTTGAATGTAAGAACTTCGCTCGCTAGTTCAATTAGGGTACTTGAATATGTCTTAAAGATTGTAGGTAATATATCAGGCATCGTTATCATTTTGGCATTCAATTTCCGCCACATCTCTATTGAATAACAGACAGTATGCAGTTCTTCCATATCCATTAACCTGATGGTTTTATCATATAGGATGGTGCTAATTTATAAGACCATTTCTGCATGGACCAAGCGGTGGAAAGTGGCTAGTAAAACAATAAATATTACTTATCTACAGTACAGTAAAGGTCAAGGGAAACAATATATGTATACATATGTAACGTGTACTTGAGTAGCAATTTCAATAAAACAAATTCTAAGTTCAAACGTACGTTCGACAAACAATCTCTTCCGAGCGTGGCTATCTCCATTGAATCACTGCTTTGTAATTGCCAATACAAAAGTGGACGAGTTTAGTCTACGTTGTTGAAAAGCTCAGACGTAAATCGTTCAAGATGAAAAGAGCGAATCAAAGGGCCCTCCTGTTTACACAGACTCCGTACGAGCTAGGATGTTGTTCGTATCGCTTTATCGTATCGCCTCAGGGAAACCAGGAGAGTGACTACGCGATGTATCTAGCTCGGTTCTCCCTAGATGATAGAAACATGACGTTTTACGACCGGTCATTGATTTAACGTGAAGACGTGAAAACTATCAGTCAGTTGACAATCCCACAAAAAAAAACATAATTTTCTATCGAGTAATCAAGTAACCTTTTGGGAGTTGCTTGTCGACCGCCATCTTGGTGATATCGAGTCGTGATTATTTTTTTGTTTTTGCTCATTAACGTTGTTTAAAGTGTAATACTGATAGCCTATTATGCAGTAAAATAATGAGGAAGTGTGCGGATAATGAAGAATCAATCTAGACACGAGTTTATCCACCGTTCTGGCGTTAACGCCAAGTAGCTCCACGTGACCCTTGTATTAGTCCTGCTATCGCTTTACAAGAGCTCAAACTACCGAACAATGCACTATGAGCATTTACACAAATCCTATTGATAAATCAAATTACGTCGTTATTGGCAAAATCCTTTCTGAACATACAGGAGGGGAAGGCCATTTCAGAACGGGCTAAATAAATGAAAGGTTTTCATACCTCTTCGATGGCTACCTTTATTTGTGAACAGATGGCCTCGAGAACTCAAACCGCAGTGTCAAACTCTCACGCATGGTTCCGCGCGATGTATGGCCGTGGCCTTCTGGTTGGCTTGAGGCAATCAGTTCGGTAAGCATTAGCAATCATAGCTCTGGGGCACCACCGCACCACCTATCGCAATAGACGATGGATCAATGATTGTTGGTTTTTTGTTTTACCCTCAGTACCTGCTTGTTTGTACATAAATATTTACGGCTTGGTAAATACATATATACATATAGTCATTATTACTCATTACAAATTTTTGGTAGGTTAATTGGAGATTACAGTCGAATTTACAAGCCGGTTCGTTATTTTTAATTTTTTTTTCTTTAGATAATGAAAATAAATTATATTCGCCTTTTACCGTATTTTTCGTTCGTTGGCCTTCACACAAACATCATTCTACAATTGAAGTTAGATCACTTAAACCTAGGAGGATATAACCAAACGGAGTAGCCATTAACAGGCATCCCCTTCTGTAGAAAATAGTCGGCCAATGGTCATACATACATAATGTATGGACTAACGTTTATCTGACATGGCTTTTTTGACGTTACGTATACATTTGACGTTCGCCTCCCCGCAAAAATTGGCAGACTTTTTTTTCTACAACAAATTACAGACGTGGAGGCTCCGTTTGGTTATATCCTCCTAGATAGACTTAAACGGACCTAAATACTTTACGTGAACATTATTACTTACCAAAGATAATCATATTTTACGTTTACCGAGAACATTCCACACATTTTTGATTGAAACCAATTCATTATTCCCGAAGTTGCATGAAGATATATTATACAAAATATTTTACAAAATTCTAATCTAATATTATATCTACCTACATGTCCTACATCATGCGTATTGATCTGGCCAGTCTCTCAAAAAGCAGTCCAAGTTATCCCTCCATCGCCGACGAAGTCTGCCGGATCCTTGACTCACCGGGCACCCACTCCGTGGTTATCTTGGCCCACAAGTCATTCGGCATGCGGCAGACATGACCAGTGCAGTCCCACGGCAACAGTGCCGCAGATATAGATTAAAGTTCGCTACATTCCGCTCAAAGCGAATGTAACAAGAATGTATCGTCGGTAAGTACGAACCTACCCTACTAAGTAGCAAAATGTCACAGAGGGCATTAAGGAGCTTCCTTCCCGCTCGGGCGACGTCCATTAGATGACTGCTTGGCTATTATTACACATCGCTAGTCAAATAATTGCCTCAGCCAATATAATCGGGATCACTTGTTACGCAAAATTGTTAAGGGTATAAAAGTCTCCGTTATACTGGTTCCCGTAGAGTGACTGCTTGCTCGGCAAGTAACAAGAATTTAGAGCCAGGGCTGTTATTAATGTACAGGAAAAAGATATTTCAGGAAATCCAGTATAAAAGTAACCCCTAGAATTGTAACGACTATACGTAATCAAGAGTTACGTTTATATTGGTTCGCCTGGAGCTAATGTTTAGTTACGGGAATATAGAGTATGAAGACCATCCATTAAGACCATCCAAAATAATACCTAACTATCTACGTAGTACACTAACGAGGGAAACGATCGGAAGGTAACTAACTACGGGTTCTATTAACTGTACTTACGTAAAAATTGAATGTTTTTCTTTTTGCATTTTAAAATGATTACAGAAAGGACGCGCCGTTTTGTAACCTATTTTCATTAGATTTGATCTTGCTCTCTGGGTTATAGTTTGATACTGGATAACTGGAATTAGGTATACAAAAAATGATGGAACATAGAAAAGTGTCCGCCGTCGTAGGTTGTGCTGATGGCGAATTAGACGCAGCGCAACATTTATAGCAAAATTTTCTGATTAAAGGCCGAACCACAAACTGCCTGCGTTGATACGAGTACGCCCGCGTTCACCTATTGTTATTGCATGAAATTTTATGTCAGCTGTCACAGCGTGCGTGCCGAACCCTTCGCATTGCGTTACGGGCACACAACGCAAAACACCTGCTGGACTTACCTGCGTAAAGTTTAAGAGTCGGTTCAAATCTTATTGTTTCCATAAAAAAGCAGAAACATACTGGTAACAGGCGAACCAAACCGCTTTAAATTCGCAGTGTAAAATAATGATGGCGACGCAGATTAATCGACTGTTTAATTATAGCCTACTAAGGTCGTATCGGTCGCTGGCATTAGTTTCGGCTTATGATAGCATATACAGGGTGGCATCGAAAATGTTATTTTTGCTTCACGGAATACAGGAAGTTCCTAGAATCATCTCAAAAGCATCTCTTTGGTTAAACGTTCAGTGGTTAACTCACTTAACCTAACTTAACACACGACTCAACCTGGCATATGATTTTAAAATAGTATTTTGTGCAACAGGTACATAATAACTTAATAACGGCTCTTAAAATTCAAGGGCCAAAGTTACAAAACGAAACGAAGTTGAGTTTTGTAAAGACAGGCCCCGAGAATTTCAAGACCTAATTATGTACCGATGCGCATAATATTTTTCCTAAGACAGCGGCAAACACCTAAAACTTGAAATAAAATCAAAGTACGTGTAAATATTGATTTGTAGATCTTTGTCTAGAAGTAAGAATAAAAAAAACAGCAGTTGCATAATATTGTATGAATATCCCTAAGAACACTGCTGTTAGGATCCTTATAACACTGCGCCGGGGTCCCGCGCGCCGCGCTTCTTATGCAGTTGATTTCGATCTCACTGGCAGTCATTTAATCTACAATTAAGAGTGCTGGAGTAGAAGAACTTTATTGTGTTCGTAGATGTTTATAATGAGTTAATGACATACTAATAAAAAAATTGCCGATTTGCAAGACCGAAGACTTGTATGGAGCACAAAAAAATCTAAAAATGGAATAATACATTCATTATGGAATCTTTCAGATGTTAACATTCTCAGATTCAAATCATGAAAATTTCTGAAACAAAAAAAAATGTTGAACAAGTTTGGAGGATGAGACAATACTTGAGCTGCTCAATCGGTTCTCGGCGTTTTTGAACGTATTTTAGGTAAACTTTAATGTAACACTTTAAACTCTCGCGTTTTGTACACATAATTAATGTCATTACCGGGTCTAACGCGATAACTTCAATGTGTTTCCGACGTCACGCTGTATGTACAAAAACATTTTTTTACTATCATGTAATTGGTGATACGGGGAACATAACTCATTACGCAGTTAATTATTATAGATTATGCGAATATGATAGAGAGGGATGTATTTGTAAACAATTGCGCAAAACTTTCCTCAGCGTACCTACCTGAATTTTATTCAACAACCAATGCTCCTAATGGTGTAGGTATTCCTCGTACTTGCGCATTGAGCGAATTCCTCAAATCTTATAGACATACATGTACCTATTTTTGTATTTTCATCAACAAACCAAGCATTTGCATTCAAAAAAGTGCCATTTGATGAAGTGGAATTGCTGATGAAGACCGGAACGGAACACTTCAACGACGCGTATTTCATCTTTGGCGATTTATCTTCTTTGTTAAGTTTGCTAAGCAAGAAGGGTTTTTAAGGATCATTTGATAAGGATGACCTGATGAGCTCCATGAAGAATTTAAGAGATAATATTTTATTCATTCCTTTTTGAAAGTAAGGGTTTTTTTTATCAAAAGTTCACATATTTCCCACGTCCGGTGCGTTTTTAGTTCCCACACCATCACCAAATCACTTCGCACATAGCCAATACGTAACATACTTACCTATATATGTAAACACAAGTACTTACCTAATACTTGATTAAATATTTTGTCGAAATTTACTTCATTCTTCTTTTCCATATATTTGTGCATAACACTCCGTACACTGAAAAGAAAGAAAATACATTACAATCATTGCATTACGTACTTCTAGTTTGGGATGGAAATGTGGCTGCGGGGTAAGTGTGGGTGGCCTTCACATTAGGGCCAATTACACATTGATTAGTGTTTATTGTGAGTTCATACATTTGCTATTTGCGTTTAGTGTTAGTGGCAAATATATGAACTCACAAAACACTAGGATGACTGTATTAAGTAAGGCGTATCAAGTGCTTAATGTACCTACTTATTCGCCGAATCGTATTTACCGTTTAAGATTGTAGTAAGGTAACAAATTTTTTAATACAGTTGTTAAAAAAGTGCTACTTTTCGTGGCTGTTTAGCGTGCGGAAAGTTGGTTTTCGCGAACTAGTGCTTTTTACTTTTCCAATTTTTTTAAATTTTTACTTGTTCCAATTCATGACTACTTATTGATGAGTGTTAATATTAGTTTCTTTTAAACGTCGCAATTAACATAAAAACTACTGTTAATGTAAGAATACAAAAAAAATATGCATATTTTATATTTTATTACTTACCTCTTCATCATTATAAGTATTATAACACGTTTATTTTTTAATGTTGAAAACCGTTCTTAATAAGTTGTATGAATGGAACGGAACGCCTGTCAAAGAAGATGCGTATTTTCTTACTGCAAGAATGTTTCAAGTTTCCAAAGGCAACATTCGATATTGCTTTTATAAATATACGATACACAAATAATCGTAAATAACGATATTTAGGTAATAATAGTACAATGTTTTAATATTTACAATTGTTTTTGTCTTATAGAACATGCATTTGAAAAAAAAAACTTTCATTGAAGTGGGTTCAATAATAATAACAAAATCTATTCTAGTCGAATAAAAGCTAGAAAACACCTCTTCATAATGTCAATGATGTCACAGAATGAATAATATAAAAGTTTCGAATTCCATTCCTTGCTTGCTTTTGTTGCTTTTCTTATTTTTTCGCAACTGTATTAAAAAACGTCGTTCGATACACGTGCGGAAATGTCATTCTTCACTCGTCCCGAGTCTTGCCACTCGCCTACGGCTCGTGGCAAGATATCTCGGTACTCGTGGGGTAATGACATACTTTCCGCACTAGTATCGAAATGTACTATTGTTTTCATGCGGCTACTGACCCAGTGTGTTGGCAACCTATACTATAAGTAATACTGGTGGCGTAGTAAGTAATACTGTAGTAGCGTAGGAATATATGTGGTAGGTATATATTATCAAAGTGGTTTCAAGATACACAATCCAAGTTCGGCATTACAGGATTCCGTAAGTTGCACTGCAACTTGCAACTCACGCTGTCGACTTTGCCTTCAATTTCATTGAATTATGTAACCCAGTGCTTTACGATAAGTTTAATAGGCTTTAATTGGACATGATCCAATGTGGCTTTTGAATTACTTGTTAATAAAGCATGTAGATATAAATATATGATTTACATTTGGTAGCTATTACGATCAAATTTCATCTGTAAGGAATTGGTTACGAACAATCTTAAAACAATTACAAACCTATAGTACTTATCATCATTACCACCTTTTTCTTTGAAACATTTTTTATGGATTGCTAAAAATGCATTATGTGCGGCTGAGTGCATCTTAATTGAACAAAAATCGAACATTATGGTAAATGGTTATTTCAAACATTTTTCATGACCTTTCAATAATACTGGACTGGACAGAATGTTAAAAAGTGGTTAAGACGGTCACAAATTACGTTTCCCATGAGACCAAAATTAAATCGCAAAACGACAGATTTACCTACTCTTTACATAGAAAATCTCGAGTGATCAAAGTGAGTAGCCGAAACGTATGGAGACGGAGGTTTTATTTCGTGATTTTTATATTTCACATATATGAAAAACCGGCCAAGTGCGAGTCGGACTCGCTCACGAAGGGTTCCGTACCATTTCGCAAAATATGGCAAAAAAGTCACGTTTGTTGTATGGGAGCCCCACTTAAATATTTATTTTATTATGTTTTTAGTATTTGTTGTTATAGCAGCAACAGAAACACATCATCTGTGAAAATTTCAACTGTCTAGCTATCACGGTTCATGAGATACAGCCTGGTGACAGACGGACAGACAGACAGTGGTCTTAGTAATAGAGTCCCGTTTTTACCCTTTGGGTACGGAACCCTAAAAATCATCCTTTGTCCGATCAAAACATAACTGGACTTATATTGACCGGGATATTATAGCCCGTGATTACCTTTTGTATTATTCATGATATAAGTCTAGTGAAACTAACCGTGAATCATTCAAAACTCTAAAACATAACTGCTTTTCTTCGTTATTGATATTTAGATCGGAAAACACAATGAAATGGACGGACATTTTATATCTCATCCAATAATGCGTAACGCCGGTTTACGACCCTTCCAAATCGAAGTTAAACCGAGTTTGTAAACGTCATTGCTCGGGACATTACTTTTTCGTGTGTTTTATCGTGATCCAATAATCATAAAAGGGTCAGAATAACGATTACTAAGTCCTTTGGCTGATGTTACATTTATCCAGATAACTATAAGTAGTGTACGCAAATCCTATACAGTAAGTTAAAATTTATACAAATACCAAAACAGTATAAAAGCCAACCGAGAGAGGCGATCATGCAGAGGAAGGAGGAAATGTAAAGTTCCAATCTAACCCGATGCAGTACGTTTTTGTTTTAATTTTTCCTTTATTTCACATGCTGGAATAGAGAAAAAGCCGGCCTAAACATATAAACTGCAATGATCGACATAAATTCTCAACCAACGGCGCTGAATTGAACTGAAGTGTTTATTTACATGATATCAAACAAACAAACGTATAATATAGCTGCAAGGGATGACCCCGTACATTGTGTGGTAACACTGGTTTGTCAAACGTTAGCGCTTTGACAACCTACATAGAATACATAGATAGATAGATAAATAGAATACTCTTTATTGGCACACCTCAGTAAAAATATACAAATAAAAAGAACAATTGATTAAATGTGCCAATTTCAACCAAAAGGGTACTTATTGTCGCTTGTCAGTAAGGCGCTATTTCCATATAGCTTCAATTAGAAATCAACGTTATCAACAAGCGACCTTTGACCTTTTGGATGAAAACGTCACAAATGTAGATGCAGACAACAGGCGGTGTTATCGCTAAGGAGCGATCTCTTCCAGACAACATTTGGGTAGCGGAAACAAAGAAGTTAATCGATGTTGGAGGTGTTGCAAACACGTTATGAAGCCTTGAAGCACAATTACAGTGAATAAACATACACATAAGAAATACAAATAGACATACACAAAATAAACCGGAATATAGCTAAATATGACAGCAGCATGTCAGCCACAAAGTAAAAATAACTATATATGTACTATACAACCACTAAGGGAGAGATAAATAATGTTATTTAAGTGATTTTTTTAAAACAGCAATAGATTGAGCGCATCTAATGCCTACCTACAGGTAAAGAGTTCCAGGTTGGACAGCTTGAAAGGTAAATGAAGTGTTGTAAAATTTTGAAGAAGAAGATGGGACGGAAAGATGTGTCGCTACGTCGGCCGTCCATAATAATAATATTTTATACTGCTTTGTGCGTCTTGTTATATTCCCTTGTCTTTGATATGTATACACAAAGAGCGCATATGTATATATGTAATTTAGATAGATATATAGATAAACCATTTATTAGTTTGCCACAATACACACATATTAAAAACAAAAGAAACAGAATAGATACAAAAAAATCGGCCAAGTGCGAGTCGGACTCGCCCACCGAAGATTACGTACGTTTTAGTGTTTGTTGTTACAGCGGCAACAGAAATACATCATCTGTGAAAATTTCAACTGTCTAGCAATAACCGTTCATGAGATACAGCCTGGTGACACACAGACGGACAGACGGGCAGCGGAGTCTTAGTAATAGGGTCCCGTTTTTACCCTTTGGGTACGGAACCCTAAAAAGCAACATTAAGATAAAAAACAAAACTTTAAAAAAATAAACCGTAGGTTTGCTGTGTGCGTTGCAGCAAAACAAAAGGGTTCTGGCTGAGTTATACACTCCGCTCTTTCGCGGTAATTCTGCTAGAACCCAGGTCACTGACAGTAGAAATGTAGTAATTATAATGTTATAATAGTAATGAATAATTGGCCTATTTCTAATAAAATTGCCATTATAATGTCTGAATAGAATAGATGTGTCGTAGGGATGTAATGGTGTGGTGAGTGTTGGTGCGTATGTGTAGTATTAACAAATACAGCAGTAGTGTAGTGATACTACCAGCGTACACAACTACTGTAGGGTAAGTTATTTCGGGCAACCCACACAGTGCATTGTTTTCAAATAACTTGTTATTTGCGACGAACTCGGTCTCGGGTAGTCGTTTGCGTAAGCCAAGTTTTCCTACTGATGAATCAATACTAGACCTACATTTCTGTATTCTGGATGGCAACAGTATTACTCCCGGAGTGGGTTAATTTAATACTTTAGGTAAACCTACGTATAAAAACGTTAAACTTCATAAAAAGCCAGCCAAGTGCGAGTCGGACTCGCGTTCCAAGGGTTCCGTACATTACACAATTTAAACAATGTATTTTTTATGTGAAACGTGAGTGAAATGTCTTTAAAAAACCCGTAGGGGTCGGATCAAAAACTAAGTAAAGCCTGACCAGTAATATATGATAATTGCCAAGAGGGCGCTGTTGTTGCGCATGTAGGTATAGGGTGACAGTAGTATAGTATGAAAAAAATAGATCCAGTGAAATTCCGCAACATGGCGCGTGATCATATATTCCTGGTCAGGCTTTAATTAAGTCCAACTCACGCTTGACTGCACATTTCTAATAGGTTTTCCTGTAATCTATAGGTAAACATCTATTTAGTGTATTATTTTCGAAATTTTAGACCCAGTAGTTTCGGAGATTTTTTGCCTATTTTCTTGAATAACTTCTAAGCTGTTTATCCTAATCCTAAAGTTATTTAAAAAATATATTTGAGATTCTCACAATAAGCTCTTTCATTTGATATATAACACGATATAGTTTGAAAAACAATTTTTATTTTATTTTCTTATTTAAAAGTGGGCCCTATGTTTAAAATTAATTTGTTTATTTTTCATGTCCGTCTTTGGGTCACAAACTTACATATGTGTACCAAATTTCAACTTAATTGGTCCAGTAGTTTCGGAGAAAATAGGCTGTGACAGACGGATAGACAGACAGACAGACAGACGTACGAGTGATCCTATAAGGGTTCCGTTTTTTCCTTTTGAGGTACGGAACCCTAAAAACAATTTTCATTATGCTGGCAGTATAATGTTTTAGTATTCTTTAATGGTTATCCACCCAGTCACTCACAGCAATTGGCAAATCAATATTTACTTCCGCGGGCCAAACCGCATCAGACCGCTGATCAGAGTTATCAGACTATTGAATCCCATTAAAGATCAAATAAAATTTGTTAGAAATGTGTTTATCTTGTTACTTATCCATTATTTAAAATAGGGAATTCCCTCCGTAGTAACCTTACTTAGGTTACTTTACTACTGAGCTAAAGGAAATGCTCCTTGAGTAAGGACACAAATAAAACAGTTTTTTGATGGCTAAAAACCAAAAGCGCCAACTAGTTAAGTAGGTACCATGCTCAAAGTATTATATTAAAAACTTGATGGGCGTGTGGCGACTACGTAATATTATAATCTGATCATATTATGCTCTACCGCTTCCTCCCATGTTCTGAACTACAGGAAAAACAAATTGGAACCCATCCTACTGACCTACCAAGTCTGATGACCTATTTTCCACTCAAAGTAAAACTCATATTTCATATTGCTCAATTCTATCTATACCTACCTACGTACAGTTGACGTAAACGATATGTTTACATTTTTGCACCTTATTCCAACGTAAGATGACGAAGAATGTGCACAAATACATTTGACATCCAATCTACCCATAATGTAACGGGATAGTTATTTAACATTTTTTAGTTCCACAATAGGCTTGTTTTCTACTTTCCTTGACTTTTTCCGGTAAAACATTTACAATGAAACGGTATGTAGGAAAACGGCTGTTTAGCAGCACATAGCTAATAATTCATTCAGTATGGTGAAACCAATTACAATTACATTTTGATTTCCATTTTCCAGTGAGACGCACCAGTACATGCATCAGTAAATGTACGGGCAAATGCGAGCGAAGAGCACGCGCGAATGACAACAAAATTATATCATTTAGATATCATTTTGAAATCAAAATGTAAGATTTAATGTTTAAAGCCTCCAAGAAGTGGAGGGGTAAATAAATAAGGAATTTGTGTGACGTAATAACTCATTGAATAAACTTATGAACCCTAATCACGGCATAAGTAGCTAGACTTAAAAACCTAACCTTTTTAGGATTCCGTACTAAAAAGGTACAAAAGGAACCCCTTATGGTGCGGCTCTGTCCGTCTGTCTGTCTGTCTGTCTGTTACATTGCTAAATATCTCAAGAACTACTGAAGCCATCGATTTGAAATTTGGAATAGTTATGAACAGCGCTAACCTTAACACATTGGAAGTGGAAGAAAACTTCAGCAGCTAGCTCATAGCCCTTAGGCTGAAGTTTTCTTGAGGAGTTTACAAGTTTTTAAAGGATCGGCAACGCTCATGTAACACCCCTGGAGTTGTGGGCGGTCCGTATGCTTGTTTGCCACCGACGTGGTATAAAATAAAACTAGGTGTCATGAGCCGAGATTTGAAATCTGGGTCGAAATGCGCCGCAGACACCTGAAAAACCAGTTTTATCAACACATTATGAATCATGAAACGAAGAACCGTTAGTTAGTCCGAGACGTAATAAAATATCTAATCGAAGAAGTCATTATTGTCATTAAACACTTAACAACAATTAACATTAACACTCAATCGTGGTGATGGAGATGCCTTTTATTTAGCTCGTTAAATGAAATAGGGTGATCTCACTAAGTAGTATCCATTCCATAGTTAGTTAGCTAGGTAAGGCCAAGAATAAACTTACAGCAATTTGAAAGAATATTTGGTAAGTACATTTTTTATTTATTCTTGAACATGAGTGAAAAGAAGAATAAAAAAAACCGGTCGTGCGAGTTCGTTTAACTCGCGCACCGAGGGTTCCGCACAAACTTTAAATTTTGTCATGCAAATAGAATCACGAAAGCTTTGACCAGAAGTATACTAAGCGTAATTGTGTACAGCGCCATCTATCGGCAAATTGGCTAACTAATTTGCCCGACCTGTATGTATGTTGGTTTTTCAAGGATACTTAGACTTGCCCTAGTTGCTAAGGCCAGGATTACACTTGTAAGTTTTACTTACGTAAGTAGGGACACAGCTATACTACAGAATGAGATATGAAAATCGATATCTCATTCTAGCAAACAGCTTTGTCCCTACTTACGTAAGTAAAACTTACAAGTGTAATCCTGGCCTAAGAGCAGGAAGAAATATAGCATAGATTGGACCTGGGTAGCCGACCCTTTCACCCCTCCTTTTTGGGGGGTATGCACGGTACGATATCGTGGCTACCGGGTCAAATCAGTTTTGTTTGATCTAAGGAACAATCGTGCCGAGCGGCATCGCCTGAGACAAAAGTGCATACTCAAGGCGCTTACTTACCCTACTATAGATATTAGGTACGAATTATCATTACGATGTCTGCCGGTTTACTAAATATTAGCTGACCCTTAGGTTGGAAGGTCAAATTGCAGTACCTGTCGTAAGACGTACCTAGTGCTTGGGATCGAAGTTTTAGTTTCGGCATAAAAATTTAATCATGTTTCGGCCGAAGTTTTGGTTTCGGCCAAAAACTGCCGTAGCTTTGGCCCGCGCCGAATCTGTATTTTTGGTAGTGTCCGATCGAAACTGAAAAAAAACGAACCTTCGAATTCGGCAAAAAAACTGGTTTGGCCGGATACTACTAGTGATGCCGACTGTGCCTTTTTAGGTATTAAGGCTTGGCCAAACACACGGCGTGACGCAGCGCCGCGCCCGCGCCGCGTGGACGCAAGGGGCCGGCGGGACGCAGTCTGTTTGACGTCGCTAACCTGTTAGCATGGGCGGCGGTCGCGCCGCGCGACCGCAGCGCTGCGTCTCGCCTTGTGTTTGGCCAAGCCTTTAGTGATCCTGCTTTTCTAAGGTTTGAGGATTCGAGGACTCAATAGCAGTAATGAATCACACACAGCTCACTGTCGCCATGCTAGCGTGTCCAATTGTATAGGAACGACATGCGATCGTAAATCTGTTGTTCTAATAAGAGCGTGTGCGAAACGGTGCGGCAGTTTGAACCGCATGCCCGAAGAATTACCCCCCACAGAAAAGAATTGTTTATAGAAAAGTAGGTTTAGGTTAGGTGAGAATTGAATCCCTCCACAGAAAAGAACTGTTTTTATAAAAGTAGGTTTAGGTTAGGTTAGAATTGCAACCCCCCACAGAAATAAACTACTTATTCCACCACGGTGCGACCGAATTTATCACATTGCCCAGCTAGAAGTAGGGAAGTATTCATACTGCCCAGTCCAAGTGATAAATTCAAGCTATCTCAAACCTTGATTTAATGGACCACGGGTATTACTAATATGGACCAACCAATGTAATAAATTTATCACTTTGCCCAACGCTCTTTGTCATTATTCATACTGACCGGTCATTATTAAATTATTTATACTGCCTAGTTAATCAAGTTGCCGGTAACATATATATTTATTCCATACGTGGCTATCAGATATAATTCCAGTAATGGGGTGCTTTCCTGCCCGTTGTCCTCATGGGTCTTAATAAGATTGGCTACACGAGCCACACATGTGAGCATGGCATGCACATGAACATCTTCAACAGCGGAGCTGGAGCAATTACTGGGACAGTATAATTATATTAGGTCTAATTTAGGGTTAATTGGTTTACTTGGGAACACCAAAACTAATGCAATTAGAACAAAATCATGGCTTGTAAAAATAGGCTATTTGAAACTAAATATCATAACAGAAGTGCTATCAAAGAGAGATTAAGTGTGTTTGTATTATCTTTGTGTACTAACCAAACAAGACCAGTGCTAAAACATTCATTGTTCTACCTAAAGGCACAGAATAAATAATAGTACTACACTACAGTACAGAAAGGACACTTCCTACAAAACCGAAGTTTGACAGCGATTCAGGGACGAATCATGCTGTCCCTTTCTAATGTATGGCACTATCCCTTTCGGCTATTTAGGGTTGTCATAATTAAAGTCATTATCTTATCTGTGGTTGTGCACGCAAAGGGACGTCAAGTTGTGCCAACCCTAATATGTAATTGCTCGGATTAATGCTGAGCCAAACGGAGCGGTGAATGCCCGAAAAGAGGAGTGTCGCCTCACTGCTATATGCAAACCCAGTCGCCGTGGCCGAAACCGGCCAGGACAGGGATGATGATGATGATGATATGCTAAAAGTTGGTATAAAGCCTACAGCCTTTTTTCAATTTTGTCAGTGGAAGCATAAATGGAAATGGGTTTATAAATGAATTAGTGTACTATAAAAATAATGTTTCGGCCAAAGGTTTGGTTTCGGACAAAAAACTGCCGATTTGCGAACCTTTTGGCCGCGCTGAAATTATATTTTCGGTAGTGTCCGGCCGAATTTCAGATTTCCGCAGGTTTTGGGATAAAAGTCGTGTCTTGACCGAAACTAGAGCAAAACCTAACCTTCGGTTTTGGTTTCGGTAAAGTAAGTAAGTAGAAAAAGGTCTAATTTAAAAAAGCTGAGAGTTAGTACTCTCCAATACTGAACAACCAAGGCTTTTTATGAGTGACCCTATTCAACAAATAATTATGATAGGTAATCTGATATGGCAATGAAAACAATCTTTATTTTCGTGAAATAAAACTATGAAAACGGATTATATCGCGTATATTGAATCGGGAGTCACCCGTTGACCACGAACGCTGTAAAGAGTTCGAAACGTCGGGATGTATTATAAATTCAATATACGCGATATAATCCGTTTTCATAGTTTTATTTCATGAGTAACTATCGCGGTAACCGAAGACAATATAATCTTTATTTTCATTAAAATAACATATTAGTAAATAAGTTTACACTTTCCATTTGTTTATAAACAACAATCTGAAAACAACTAACATTTATTAAGTTTCCATAATTTTCAAATTTAGTAGTGACTGCATATAAGTTTGTCAATAAATTCTGTTCCTTAGCTGTGCGCAGCAACTACTACTGCAAGA
Source organism: Cydia strobilella (assembly GCF_947568885.1). Classification (NCBI taxonomy): domain Eukaryota; kingdom Metazoa; phylum Arthropoda; class Insecta; order Lepidoptera; family Tortricidae; genus Cydia; species Cydia strobilella. The sequence goes on from NC_086052.1 coordinate 11,405,581, forward strand.
CACCAAAACTGGTGTGGGCCGCATGTACTTGTAGCGACTGGACAAAATCGAGGAGTGAGCTGCGCCTGCTATAAAATGTGACGTTTTCAACCAAAAGCCAATTTTTGCCCAATCATACATGGAGAGCAATTTTGCAAGATTTGTAGGTATAAGTTCTCAGATCTCATGTTTTGGAAAATAAGATTCACTTATTGGTCTGAGCAGTGTATGTATAGTTGCCCATATACTTTTTTTTACCACCCAGGTACACCTCTAATATATTGAATAATTTAGTTTAAGACACAGATCACCAAACTTTCTGACCGCCACCACCAGGCCCTTGCTGTATTTTCTGGGGCTTGATTGTGTGAAATTTTATTCTTTGCATAGGCCAAATTGGCAAGCCGTAGTTTGTTGAACCTTTTGTTGAGACACGTATTTTAAACTGGTCTGTGTAAATGTTAGTTTTGAAAAAAAAATGAAAATGAAACACAGTTTGCTGAACCTATAATTTAATTCTGGTCTGGAATTAAATTAAATATATTTATTGGTTTAATTGGTTACGATATATAATTTAACTACTTCGTAATTACTATCTTTAAAAACCCGACTAAACTTTTTCACAAAAATGTACTATCATGACTTTTCATACTAATTTCTCACTAATTTTCAATGATTCATCACATCACTTTGCAGAAAAGTAATTTCTTGCCTTGCCAGTATGCAGTTGTATGAATCCTGATCGATAATAAAACACTAGATAAAGTTAGTAAACAACTATAGTTGCAATAATAACTATTTGGCTAATAAATATTGTTTATCAATTTTAGTCTACACAAATGTTCTACTTGTACAACTTTCTAATAAGATAATTAAATTTATTATGAAGCTTATTGGAATCTTATATTGTAGGAATTTTATACTATAGATTCAACAATTAAATATTGTTTATCAATTTTAGTCTACACAAATGTTCTACTTGTACAACTTTCTAATAAGATAATTAAATTTATTATGAAGCTTATTGGAATCTTATATTGTAGAAATTTTATACTATAGATTCAACAATGTGTCTTGTTCAAAATAGAGTTACAAACCAAACGTATTTTTTTGTAAACAATGACCCAGATGATAGACGTACACCTACAACATGTAAACATACACCCTTCCGCTTCACCCAGTCAAGGAAACAGAAACGAACTTTTACCTTGGGTCTGGTAAAACTATTTTTTTACTAGCTCGTGCTGCAGGAGTGCATTTCGACTTTTCCATAGCCATCAAGTAGCTGACGTCGGCCAGCACAGCTTCGAGGTCCGCCATTTTGAGAGTAGATTTATCGCCTTCACTAGAGAAAAACTAAACAACACTTCACAACACAAACACTGCCTGAATTACTCGCGTACCCAACGACAGTCATAACCTTCCACACATGACCACTGAACAGTCTTTCATTAAAACATTTGTTGATGAATGGTGACACATGCTGATCATTAACATTTTCGTTATTTATTCCACAAATCGACACATTAGCCAACACTGTCGTGTATATATCAAATGTTCTGTATTATTTGTGTTACGCATTCGCGGTTTTAAAGTCTATTCCTGACAGAAAACCACAATCCCGATCGCGACAATTAATAAATTCACCATCACCCGCCCGTCATCTCACAACTGACACGCACGATACCATCATTACCATCGTAATCATTCAGTCGAGAATCGCCATTCCAATAATTTCATTCATTCGTTCAACAATCAGTTCTCATTCGGTCAGGTTTTAAGCCAGTTGTACACCATCTGGCTTAAGAAACGTAGAGGTAAACCAAGAAAAGTGTGCATAGATTTTGACAGCACAGGGCACACGCAGTGCTAGTGTTATTTATACGTCATAATTTCATAGAAGTTTGACGTTTAAAATAACACGTGCGTAACTTTAGTTTTTTCTTGAAACTTATTAATTTACCGGATCACATGGATTTGGTTAATTTAATAATCCCATCAAAAACATTACATGTAAAAAGATGCAAGTCTCGCAACGCTGTTCTTCTACTACAAAAAAGCTTTGAGATGTAATGTGAAACCAAGTCGGTTATTTTAGTCAGTGCCAGGGGGTGTTAAAACAGTAACAATATTAGATACCTTTCTTTTTTTAAATACATATAATGACTTGGCAATCTCACGGCTACATAGTGACATAAGGATAATTCGTCAACTATTTAACTACTTAATAGAACATTGCGCTAGCCCTTAATACATACGAGCACAAGTAAAGCATTGTGTGCGATTGCCAAGTCATTATATGTATTTAAAAAAAGAAAGGTATCTAATATTGTTACGGTTTTAACACCCCTAATCCCCTGGCACTCAAAGAGTATATACATACTATCGTAAATTCATTGTCAATTTCGCAGTAATAAAGCATCTTTTAAGCTGAACACTCGTTTCTACTCAACTCCGAATCCTCACCTTATATGGCCCATGGCCTTACAAACATACTAGGGCCCTCCACACTCGTGTGTGGAGTCTAGTTTGCTAATCAGCAAAAGACTCCACACTCGCGTTCGCGGCTTCGCGCCGCGTTGTCTGAAGCGAGCTAACCATCGTTTTTTTATAGCGTTTCTAACAAAGGCTCAAATACAACATACCCCAATTAAAAAAAAAAACAACTGACAATGACAGTGTCATATTGATTGTCAAGCTGATTGTCATTGTCATTAATTTCAATTTTGATTTTTAGTTTCATTCGTATTGAATGCGTAATGAAATCGTGATTAAGTATTTTTTTACACACGCGCTATAGGAAAAAAATCGCGCTGTTGACCCGGCTTTACAAATATTATTGTAAGTATTACGTTGGCACTTTCTTTAATAACTTTGATTTTATGTTGTCCGGCACGAAGCTTGTCTCTTTATTTATGTATTTATTAAACAATTTCTCATTCAATGTAATAAAGTATTAGATGCTGGGAGTTCATTTACATTAATCTGCTTAAGGTTAAACGCAATTTGTTATTGCACCTACCATAGTTTAATAGGAAAAATATTGCAAAATTTAAAAAGTATTCCAGGATATCATGATTAGGAAACCACGTTTGTCTTTAGTTTTATATTACTGCAAAACACATGCAAGGGCTATTCTTTATTAATGACCAAAAATGATTGCAATATCCTTGAAATAGCAAGTAAAACTATTAAACATCCTAAAATTCCCAAAACGGTTTTTGTCATGAAAACTAGTAACAAAACTGGTTTGATATTTACATATATTTTTTATATTTCAGAAACATGATGGAATACTGCCCTCCAAATGTTACTTTGGGGGAAATATGGGTGGACCATGGAATTTCCCAATGTTTTATGGAAACTGCTTCTGCAGTGTTTATTGGTGGATTTCTACTCGTTTTCGGCTTAATACAAATCATTATGTATAAAAGGTAAGTTTTGTTGAAATATTTGATAAAGCTTATTAATCTTTGGAGTTGCAAGATGACAGGACATGGTTGAATAATTTAAGTTTGAATTTTAATTAATTGACAAAAAATATCCTTCAAACAACTCAAACACGGAAAGTGCATAAATCTTTAATTTACCCTAAAAAAACTCTATTTCCTCCAAAGCCTCAATAAAAACCAGATAAAAAAAACCATAGCAATTGAGCCCATACCCACAATCCGCCACAAAGCTAATGGGCTGGGGTCACACCACATACATCAACCTAAAACTATTTGTCTTTAGTAGAATGAAACAAAATGTCTAATTTTATCAAAAATAATCTAACCAAGCCATGTCATCTCAGACTGCGTCACAACTTTGACTATAAAAGTTAAGGCTATTAAGATATAGTAGTATATTTACTTAGAAGAAAAAGTTCTTCTTTGTTTTATCTGCAATTGGCTAGATTTAGATTAGCCATAATTATTGCAGTAATAACCATCTTTTCAGTGAAGTTCGAATTGAAGTTGGTGAAAAAGACTATTGATTGAAAGTGTATACAAAACATATTTATTTAGACAATCAAAAAATGAGGGCTACCACGTTTAATTTCGCCACTAGGAGTGCTAGTGTAGATGGAGGTCTTTCAAAATGTCAAATGCATAGAAGTTTTGGGGGTTTCAAGCTTTTTTATTGGGAATTTTCACTTCCTATTCATTATTGTGGTAAATCTTTGTCCATCTTTAATTAATCATTGTAAACAATAGATATAGCTCAATAAACGTTAGTGGTTTAAAAAAGTGCCAACTAAAATATATGCAAAATAAAACAGGTTGAAAAAATGGCACATTTAGTTGTTAAAATACCTTTGTGTATGTTAGAATGTGGAAAAACTGGGGAGGCCTTTTCCGCACACACGTCATGCAAATAAAAAAACAAATATAACATTGTAATTTTATATAATTGTAAAAAAAAAGCATGAAATAAAGGCTATTACTATTATTATATTAGAACGTATTGATTTTATAAAAATAAGCATAGAAGAATTTTGAGATCTGTTTTTCTGGATCTACATCTACTGTGGCGCCAACTGGTGAGCACAGAAACGGTAGCCCTCATTGAAAAAGTCCAATCTTTTGTTTCTCAGCAAACAGCTTTCATTCAATCAAACAAATAATTTGGACGAAATAGAGTGAAGAGTTAAAAAGACTTGGAACAGGTTCTGGAGTATTAAAGAAACCTTTTTTATCTGGTTTTTATGGAGGCTTTGGACACTAGGTGAACATGTCAGCCTTAAAGAAACCTTAAAAAGTAATATACCACTAAACTAAAGGTGAAGAAAAGCGTAATAGATTCGTGTTCACTCCCTACTGCATTAATGCTCTAGAATAGGCATAAAGATCAAAATGGAAGTGGGCCGGTCACATGGCCAGAATGCACAAAGAGAAATCGACTAAGTAGAGAAAGTGACAATCTGACAATTACTATGTCAAAAACATAGTTCTCTAAATTAAGCACTATAACTGCTGTATACCACAATACATCAATTAAATTGACACAATTAAATAACAATTACTATTGATCCGCTAGACTAGACTGGACTAGATGGACCAATGATCTGGTTCAAGTCGCGGGAAATCATTGGTTGAGGGCAGCGAATGACCGTTCGTTGTGGAGATCCTTAGGGAAGGCCTTTGTCTAGCAGTGGACGTCTTTCGGCTGAGATGATGATGATGATGATTGATCCGCTGTCCTAACAAGGCATTTACTAACCCATTATAATTTATTAACCGGTTATAATAGCCCATTATAATAAACTGAAGAATCATTGTTTGAAATAGAACTTATCAACAATTATCATGTCTTATAATTGCAAACTATTTATACATTTATAGCTGAATATCTGACTGACCGTACATACAGTTATCTCCTACTAAATGAATGTTATGTCATACGTCAGTTTGTATATAGTGAAGATGTTTATATTATGATAAGATATACATATTTACTTTAAACAAGTCACGTAGGAAGATTTATCTTTTGCAATTTGTAATCACTCATTCCAATCATTCCATGGTAATCAATAACCCTAAGGGTCTCCACAGATATATCGACGCGGAATCGGCCAAAGCCGATAGGAAAACCTTTATGTCTGCGCAATAAGAGCGAAAAGGCCGTCGACGCTTCGGCAGGCGTCGGCCGATGCGAGCCCTTCGGCAGGTGTCGGCCGATGCGAGCCGAGCCGAACGACGACTTTTTCCTATCGGCTTTTGCCGATTCCGCGTCGATATATCTGGGGAGACCCCAAAACAGAAAATTCTAAACAAACAGAAGTTCTACATACCATCGTCTACACTGTAAACCCAAAATTGTATTATTTATATTGAATGTTTACACGTTTTAATGAAGGACAAATGCTATGAAAAAATTTACACAGAAACTAGAGTATATTTGATTTTTACATGTGTGTATTTGATAAATAAATGAATTTTGTTTAGCTAATGCGGTGTCAATAGTTTTCGCATAATCGTGATACAGCATTCCAGTTTCTACCAAAGGAAATTAATATACATATCTGATATCATAATTACCTATCTGATAATAGTGATAGAAAAGGATTTAGATTTTTTTTATTTGTTTGTTTCATAATCCCACACTCGTATTTTAATGCATTCCATTATGTTACAGTCACATAAACTACAATTAATTTTTTGCTAGTGCGGAAAGTTTATTATTATAATAACATAATTATACAATATTATAAATTATACAATTAATTGCATGTGGCTGAGACCTTCCGTCAGCATGTCACAGCAGGGGATTTTTAGGTATACAATCAATTAGTGTTGCGCAATGTTATGAGTTATGAAAATTGTAGGTAATTTGCGTTGCACAAAGCGAGTTATTTTTGATAAAAATCAATCTAGCAGTTTGAAGAGTATCAGCTCTTTTCCAAAACGATGAGGCATTTTGAAATGGTTTAAAATCTTATGATTGGCTCGAATTCGTGACCCCGCTTTACTGGCCCCATTCTTATTGCCCGTAAGGCCCGTCGTTAGATATATATAGGGGGCTTTTAAAATTTTTAGTTTATTAGTTTTTAACAAACAAAAGCTGTTGCCGCTGTTGATTGATTATAAACTGAAATAGATAACATACACTAAAGAAAAAGTGACCAAGTTCAAGTGTTGGTTGATGTTAAAAACAAACATGTCATACTTCTGTCCGTGACGCGTCAATTACGTATTTTACACCATACACCATTTCTAACGATAAGATAAGGGGCGGTTTGCGCACATAAGGTACTAAATAGATTCTATTTCATACCTACACCTCTACCTTTTTATTGTATGACTAGTTGTTTAAAGGATGAGCTCTCGATTATTTAATTTTAGTTCGCATTATACGCTAATGACATTCGACTATCTTAAATTCTCCGATTCCACTTCGTCTTGTACAGAGCTTACAAAAAACTGTAAACGGAGCTTATAAATGTTATTAGCCTTTCCTTGCGTCGACGTCGGGTTTTTTCTTATGTATTTTTTCTCTTCTGTCGTTCCCTTTGCACTTAATGCCACAACGACGCATGTGCGTTGTATTGCTCAAGCTATAGTGAAGCGTTGTTTCAGGCAAGATACATGAACAATCTGTTTAAACTACTCTACCATAGGTAGATTAGTAGGTAAGACGCGTAAAACAGTGCAATATATTGTAATAGACGCAAATTTGACCGCCGAAGTACGTTTTTTCGGTAACTAGGCATAGCACAGGAGCGCCGCGGCAGTATCTTGCCAATTGGATTATCAAACCTTTGTTACGACAGAAATGTACGGGGCCGTTCAGTGCCATCTATTTCAGCGATTAAATCTGCGGCTACAATATTGAACTTCATGCTCTCAGCGCATCAACAGAAGGTACTATTTTACGCGTATACCCATCGTCCACAGTCCCCTATAATTTTCATGCACCTGCTGCTTAGTCCAGGGGTTCCCAAACTTTTTTAAAGTGCGACTATCTTTACATATTAAATTTTTTCAACTCCTTTGTAAATCGTAGTTCTAAAATCTAGAGCTCAGGATTAAGCGAAGCGTAGGTAGGTATAGTATGAATTATCTCAGGTGATTTTTTCGGGCTCGGGCCCTAATCTGTTAAACAAAAGGTAATGTTTCCTTTTATGCAGTGGTTACACTGCTTACTGCCAATAGCCCCGATATAAGTAACAGGAACAAGCCCGTTTAAAAAGCAAATTTACCATTCTAATTATATGGTTCAAATTCATGAAACAGCCCATTCGGAGATAACACGTTTTGTTATCTCCAAAAACAATACCGCCCTGATTGTTCTCTGAATGAGCTGTCACATGAATTTGAACCTTAATACTATCACGATAGTTGCTTTTTAAACCACATGATTGCTTTGGTACGTACTGTAGACCGCTTTTTTAACGGATTAGGGCCCAACCCCGAAAAAATCATCTGAGATAATTCATACTACACTTGTTCTTGACGTCCTGGGGCGTCACGACGCACAGCTTCTGAACCCCTGGCTCAGGTAGTTCCTAAAACGTAATATGTATTTCCAGATATGCGACGGAGGTGATGGACGTACGATCCTCGCGACTATTTTGTGTACAGATACTTTTTACATTGTTCGTGCCGGTGTTAGCGGTGGCGAGGTTCCTATTACAAGCGTTCGTGTTCAAAGGAGGACAGATATATGGATATATGGTAAGATACAAACAAGGGCGTCGCCAGGGGGGAGGGGGCAGCTGCCAGTATCAATTTTTATGGGCAGGAGGGATGAATGCTATATAGGCAAAATAATGTTAGGGATGAATGTTGATGGACGGAGAGCGAATGGTAGACCCAAAAAACGATAGATGGATTGTGTGAAAGAGGATATGAGAGAGAAAGGAGTGAGTGCTGAGGTGACGAAAGATAGAGGAGAATGGAAGAAAAAAACATGTGCTGACCCCACATAACGTGGGATAAAGGCAGGAAGAAGAAGAGTTACAGATATTTGAAATAAATGAATTAATTTTTTTTATGGGTTCCCTTGTACTTACTCTTAATTCTTATTTGTGACACCATCTTTTCCAGATTCTAGCAATGGTAATAACAGTAGTGATGTTCCCACTATCAGCATACCTGGCTGTTTTGGAAAGGCGGTTCCTCCTGCCATCCGTCCCACCGCGGGGCCACGGGTTCGTGCTACTGGTCTTCTGGGCGCTGATCTTTGTGTCTGAGAACCTGTCCTTCCTGAATTTGAATAAGGAGGGGTGGTGGTGGCATTTAAAAAAGTAAGTTTTGTTTTGTTTTGTATTACCTACTATATCCTCGTAAGGCACAGTTTCCCTATTTATAATTTGAACCTTGTTGTATAATAGATTAGGGTGACTGTCGTTTGTTTTACAAAACAATGAAACAAAAGAAATACTACTTTATGTAGTTTTTGAAAGATGAATGGTTCAAATTAGATTGAAACACAGTGTACATTGTAATGCTCTTTGGGCCTTACGAGGTTAAGGCTTAAATAATACTGAAAAACAATAGGTATAGTCAGTTTTATCTAGCCGAACGGCCCCAGTTTCATGAAATGGCAAATTCTACATTATACACTTGAGTTAATTCATTACGATTGTGTTTGTAACATTTGGATGGGAAGTTTTTAATTCTAAAATAATTGTTTTATTAAAACAAATCGCCAGAAAACGGGTCTCTATTGTTTCCCATATAGTTTTAAGTCATAATGTATTATGAAATAAAACTATGAAAACGGATTATATCGCGTATATTGAATTTATAATAGTTTTATTCATAGTTTTATTTCATGAGTAACTATCGCGGTAACCGAAGACAATGTCATAATGTATTGTTTGTCCACATTTTTGTTAGTCATAATTTGTTTTTCTCAGAAACTCGTAACTTTTCAGGATTGCCATAAAAGAAACCTAACCTAACCTATCCATAGGATAACCTGAGGAAAATCCTGACGAGTTCACGGTTTCAGAATTATGACTACTGATAATATGACAATTATTACATTATGACTTTCAATAATTATGTCAAACAAAGGGACCCCCCAGAGGGCACTTAAAAATAAACTGACAATCATTAGTGGTGAGAGTAAGCAATTCTAAACGAGTGTCAATATTATAAAACACAAAAAAAAAGCCGTGCGCCTGACACGAATTTGCTGTTCCCCACACGTATTAAAAGTCTTATGTTAAATATATGTGGTCCTTAAAAAGAAGCACATTCAAATCCGCAAAGCATTGTAAAATCCGTTCGTTTCAGTCTGCAAGACCGTTTGGAGATGTCTCTATTCGTGGGCCGCTACGTGTCATGCATGATCATGTTCATTCTTGGAATGAAAGCGCCCGGTATCATGCATCAGTTTGAGCACCTGGCGGAGGACGACCAGCGAAGGCTCATCCCGCCTAGGGTAAGTTAAAGTTGGCTCTAGTGAGACTAAGTACTTACTGTAATTAGGTTGTTACTTGAAATATTAGGGGAAGAGTTTCCAAAAATAAAGTGGTCTACTTTATTTCATGGCATGGGCATGGTCTATGCCCATCTACCGGGTTCAAGTTTTCTACATGCCAATAATTACCTATATCCGTATAAGTTTTGCCGAATCGTCGCAGTAGGGCAAGTAATAGGCCAGGAATTTTCAAAATGCGGTATGCAAAGGGGTTTGCGACAAGCGACAAGTATCTATAACTAGACTTTCTTTTGATTAGGAGTACGCGGGGTAAAAAGTTTGAGAAACTGTAATAGGGCTATAGTTGCCTTCAAGAGAAGCTCGCATTTTTATATAGCGGGACACAGCGTTATATCGTTCACATCACGCATATAACAAGCGGGCGCCCTTATAGAACGGCGGGAGTTATATGCATACGTGTGCAATTAATGCCATTATGTACGGTATATTACCTACATGGGAAATGCAACGAGTTTTCTAGTTCGTTTGTGAACTTTGCTAAAATAGAAAAAGTTATTTGATGTTATTATGTCAAGTGTCAGTTTATTTTATTTAGTTTACGTTTTAGGTTAAGATGTCATGTCCATATCAAAATCACATTAAAGTATTATCAGGAGATTTCAAAAAAGATGTTAAACAGGTTACTTATTGTTTCCCCCATGTTGCTTTATGAATTATATTTAAAATTTGGAAAAATAAGGTGAGTAAACAGTCTGAGAAACCAATACAACTTCCTAATTTTCGATACAATTCTAGGATTTTTTTTGTAATGTTTTTTGTTGTACTAACTGAGATGTATGTATGTTTCCAGACTGTTTACTGAAAAAATAACAAATGGGAATGGAAAATTTTTACTACACTTCTCCACCTGTGAGATATATTTTTTCTTACGCTTTTTTTTATTTTATCTGCCCTCTGAACTCCTTTCGTGTAAATTTCATAAAAATCATTATAGTCTTAGCAATGGACTAAACTCAACTACTAAAACTAAGTACGTATTGAAGATACAATAACAAATGTAGGTATAATTTCTCGTTTACGATTAGATAAATGATGGCTATTCTGCTAAGGCAGTTGTCACACAGCCGGTGTGGAATTAACTAGCTAGACCATTGTCTCGCTCAACAAACTGATAATACTTAAAACTTGAAAAAACTGTCAAACAAAAAAAGAGAAATTAGTATTAATCTTTGATCGCTAACTGTTCACACTGTCAGAGTTCTCCCTAATTATTATTTATATTCTAGTTTTTTAGTTCCCCTTGCTTCTCCGCTGTGAAGCAGTGCTTTTTGAGTGCGTTCAGATCTGGCAAATGCGCTAGGCAGCAGGCACCATTACGTACTTAATGCATGCTAGCAGTTAGCGAGTCTTTTGCAGCGTCTTCGATATGTATGGACCCACCTTAAAACATAAAATGTGCTAAAACACCTCAACTAAATCTTTTAAAATTATAAGTAAATAAATTTGTAATTATTTCAGGTCGAGAACCAGTCCACATTCCGCAATGTATTCAGCAAGCTACGCACTCTCCTGCCGTACTTGTGGCCGAAGAAGAGTTGCCTGTTGCAATTTAATGTGGTTGTCTGTATTATTTTACTCATCTCTGGCCGTGTGATCAATCTATATGTGCCTATTTACAGTAAACATATAGGTAAGTACGCTTTTATTACTGTTTGGAGATGTCATGTTGTATCACTGTTTGGACTGTGTGTGCTGTGCAGTTGGATTGTGGAAATTGTGGAATTAATGACGCCATACTTGTGGTTGGACAGGACAGTTTTCTATTTTTAGATGATAACTTTTTATGGTGTTGACAAAGAATCGTAAAATTAGGGAGGGAGAGTTCTGAACCGATTCCCAAGATCCTTAGCAAGTTCTTTAACTTTTCTGAGTTTCCCTGTTTGTATGCCATTAATTACACATTAAGCTGCCTGTTAACGCACTTCGTTTTGTTGAATGTTACGTACAATATCATATTACTAATCTATCTGAACTCTAAAATTTGCAACACAAAGAAAACTTTCGTCAAAGTCTTCAAAGACGACAAGGCCTTCTGACATATTCATACTTAAAACTACATTTCATGATGATGACGTCGATTGACCATTAGTTGAAATACCTTCATTAGATTGTCAACCACTCCACCTTGGGAATGTTCCCAGTACTACCTATGCATGGAAGAGGTACCATTCAGGGATAAGTTCGCCTTTGTTGTACTGATTTAATTAAGTATGTGTCCATGTATGATAATATATAATTATAGCAAGAAATTCCCGGTCCATGTAGGTACTGTTTGTATGGAAAACCAGTTCCATGAGTTACCTCCACGGTAACCCTAATGAGCCGTATGGGTACCTACAGCTTATGCGTTGTCAGCAGAGGTGCGGAAGGTCTGGCTCGCTCTTTAGGTCATGAGTGTAGTTAATTAGGATACAGGTTATTACATAAAATAAGTACCTCTGCTTTCTTATTTCAACTCCCAGATAGTCCCAACCCCTTAGACCGTCCATAAATATCTTTGTGATTTTGTGTGTAAAATCCTTACCTATGCTAAGTTTCGTCCCGTTTTTTCGCAGTGGATAGTATATCAATACCGCCGATCCTATTCCGATGGGACCTCGTGGTTATCTACGTGTTCTTCAAGTTCCTGCAAGGTGGCGGCACGGGCGGTATGGGCTTCATCAATAACCTTAGGACGTTCTTGTGGATTCGGGTGCAGCAGTACACCACTAGGGAATTACAGGTGACTATACCACAGGGCGGACACGCTATACATCAAAAATCACTTGCGATTCTATGTGTGAACGGACCGTCTGTACAAGCGGCATGCGTCATTGTGTGAATAAGTTTCTTAAAAACAGTACTGAGCGTTCGGCAAAAGGTCGTCAATCTGCTGTCGCGGGGCGACGTAATTCGCATCGGGGCGGTGCGGTGCGTGGCCGTTCTGTATGATAACACTATTACTTATTCTGTGACTATACGCTTCTTAATTATGGATGGTCTTTAAAGGTGTAAATAGCTAAGATCATTATTTTTATTAGCTTTTATATCTTGTCACCCTACCAATGGTTGGCACTTTCAAACTTATTTTGAGGCAGGAGTGATAATTTTCGTAAAAAGATGCTCACAACTAATACATTTCAGTAGTTTATTCTACTATGTACTTGCCATTTGTAGTTATTACGAGACTCAAGCGCTGTAAGCGGTTATTGGTAACAAACATTTTACCATTATGTAAGGTCTGAAATAATAATTATGCCTTAGTTTTGTAAAATCTCTGACTACGCTCGGACTACAATCTTCATGACCAACCGCTTTTATACTGGCCAAAAGCATGACATTATACCTTGTTTTTCTTTTTTCAGTTGGAATTATTCAGGCATCTCCACAGCCTACCGCTCTCCTGGCACTTATCCCGTAAGACCGGCGAAGTACTGCGAGTTATGGACCGAGGCACGGATTCCATAGACAACCTGCTTTCCTACATCCTGTTTCAAATCACACCGACTATTGTGGACATAGTCATAGCTATCGTGTATTTTGTGACGATATTTAATGCCTGGTTCGGACTTATCGTGTTTGTGACGATGGCTCTTTACATATGTAAGTACCTGTACCATAGACTAACTGCTTTCCTACATCCTGTTTCAAATCACACCGACTATTGTGTTGTGGATTAACATAGTTATAGCTATCGTGTACTTTGTGACAATATGTTTTATGCCTGGTTTGGACTCGTCGTGTTCGTAATCATGACACTACAATATCGCATCTAAGAAAAACTCGTTATGTTAAGTACATAGATCACTAGATAAGTTTTACAATAGACAAATATGAAACACAGAGAAGGCCTATCACATATACTTTTTAAAACTATATTTCCATAGCCAATGTTTGGCGGGAAAACATTTATTTTCTTTTTAAATCTACTTATAAAAAAATAGTTTTAAACTATATGAAATGAAATATTGTGTAAAATTTTCGTAAGTCGTCTCTATCCCACGCCGACATTTTCAAAGTTTAAATCAATATTTTTATAAGCAAATTAAAAAAGAATGTAAATGTTTTTCCGCCAAACATTGTCTATGGAAGTATAGTTTTTAAAAGTATATGAAGTATATGTGATAGGCCACCTTTTGTTTCATATTTGTCTATTGCAAAACTTATCTAGTGACCTATGTAGTTTTATGTATGTTTCGTGGTCACTTCGCCGTCACTTATTAACCAGGTTACTGCATGATGTACGGAGCCGCACAGCGCCATCGTTTAGGCACATTCGTGGGATCAAGATAGTACATATCTGTCACACGTCTATCATTATCACATCGTACAATAACCATCTGTTTTACAGTTGCAACAATCTGGGTAACGGAATGGCGGACAAAGTACCAGCGTCGCATGAATCTCGCCGACAACGAACAGAAGGCCAAATCGGTCGATTCTCTACTCAACTACGAAACTGTCAAGTATTATGGCGCGGAGTCGTATGAAGTTATGAGCTATCGGGACGCTATTCTTAATTATCAGGTCAGTCACTTACGCGCGCTGTGGGCTTTGCGATTTATTTAGAGAGAGGCGAATTTAATGAATGAAATTACACTCAAGGGAAAATAGTATAAATAAAATTTATTTAAATTCTAAATTAGATGTTGCGCTCTTCCTTTGATATTCTGATATGTCGTGTTGTTATGTACGTGGCCTCTCTATAGTGTGATATCTACATAAAGCTTACGACTTGACAATGTATTTAAAATGTTTATTTTTACTTTTTTTTTCAGAAAGAAGAATTCAGGAATTTATTGACATTGAACATGTTGAATACGGTGCAAAATATCATCATTAGTGGAGGTATTTGATCGTAACTTTTATTAATTAGTAATGCGAACCACTGCTTTATCCTATGTAGACAAGAATTTTAGTCAAAATTGTGATTTAAAACCAAATTTTAACCTTTTTTAGGGTTCCGTACCGAAAGGGTAAAAACGGGACCCTATTACTAAGACTCCGCTGTCCGTCTGTACGTCTGTCCGTCTGTCTGTCTGTCACCAGGCTGTATCTCATAAACCGTGATAGCTAGACAGTTGAAATTTTCACAGATGATGTATTTCTGTTGCCGCCATAACAACAAATACTAAAAAGTACGGTGTGCGAGTCCGATTCGCACTTGGCCGGTTTTTATTCATAGTACGATTTTCGACCACATACGCACCAATACAATTTCAACTTTATAATTCCGGTTTAAGGTTCAAATTAGATTGGACTTTCGGGAAATGTGACTTGTCTTCAAATGAATCATCAAAGCTGGATTAATTGGAATATATTTGGATTTTTTGGGAAAACCTTGTAGATGGGTGCGGCCTGGAAAAGGGAAGATAGAATCCAATACGCTGTATCTGCGTATCTGCAGTTGCAGTGTATACGAAGTTACAGATACGCGTACAGTACGCCCTTTAATATTACTACTTGTACTATCCAGGTCTACTAACGGGGTCCCTGCTATGTATATCCATGGTCGTCAACACTAAAGTGCTGACGGTCGGTGACTACGTGCTCTTTGCTTCTTACATCATTCAGCTGTATATACCGCTCAACTGGTTCGGGACTTATTACAGGTAAATGGTCAACGGTTAATAATAAGACAAACTGACTTCTGTAACACAGGTTTTTACCTAGCTCAGAAGTCAAGGACTTCAAAACCTATTTTGTACTTGCTTTTGTCAATAAAAATATAATTAAAAAAAAATATTGCTGGTCTAACTCACACGGAATAGAGAAAGTAGGCGTCCTAAAATTCTTTGGACTGGCTCACTGCCACGTATATCCATGTTGGTCTAACACCACAATTCTGACGGTGACTACGTATTCTTCAATTCAATATACTTTATAGTACTCTTTGCCTCTTACATTATTCAGCTTTATAATACTCAACCTCTGTGATTTTCACTAGTTTACATACGAAAACAAGTTCCAATTTTGAAGTGTTTCTGTCTAGAGAATAAGACCACCACCGTTTGCACCATTGCCGTCATTAAGTGGGCGTTGATTACGTAATGCAATTTTCGAAGATTTTTACGCGTTACGTAATATTTGAACGCCCCCTTAATGGTCTATAATAAGACACTACTAGGTCGAACGTAGGTATGTATGTATGTAGGTAGACTAGGAGAAAATGGACTGGAACCCGCATGCTGTCTAAGTACGCATTGCAGTATTCTTGGAAACACTTTTTGTGGATATATGTAGTTTTATATATCGGTTCATATCATTATATCACTGCTTCCGAATGTTTATATTTTGCCTTAATTGCAGAGCAATCCAAAAGAACTTCGTAGACATGGAGAACATGTTCGACCTGCTCAGAGTGGATTCAGAAGTCGTGGATGCGCCCGGCGCTCCTGATCTACTAGTTCGGCGGGGCGGCGTCGAGTTTAAACACGTTTCGTTTGGATACGGGCCGGAGAGGCTCGTGTTGAAAAATGTAACTTTCAAGGTGTCTCCTGGAAGCACTGTGGCTTTGGTAAGTTCGTCTGAGAGGTTGCCTTCCATCTATACTCTAAAGCTCTGGTTTCCTAGGAAAGCGGTGCCGTCATATAGCGGCCGTAATACAGCGGTGAATGGCGTCACTAGATCGTTGTCTATGTAAACCAAATGGCGCGGATTCCTAGAGGGCGGTGAATGACACCGTAACGCCAATAAGCGGTGCCGCCATTTGCATGACGGTGTCGATAGTTTCGTGAACGTGTTTTTGATAGGGGTGACGCCACTTCTATAATTATATTATAGGTATTGGGGTTTTATGACCGGACCAACGTACAAAATGAGTTCTATGATCAGAGCTTACCCGTCCCGCGGATATCCGAATTCGAATCCCGGGAATCGGAATAAATGGCAGTAATTTAAAGTCCCTTGGTTAATGCGTTATTCGATTGCGCGGCGATATAATCGAGTTGTAATCCTTACAGGTTGGCCCCAGCGGCGCAGGCAAGTCGACAGTGATGCGTCTCCTGTTCCGTTTCTACGACGTGAACGAGGGCGCCGTGCTCGTGGACGGGCAGGACGTGCGCACGGTGACGCAGGCCTCGCTGCGTGCTAATATCGGCGTGGTACCGCAGGACACGGTGCTGTTCAACAACACGGTCAGGTTAGTACCTACCTACTCGCATGGTATAATAATATACTCCGCCTGGTACTCTCTTCCGGGTACGCGAGTCTCTGAAGAGAGTACCAGGCGGAGTATATTATTATACCATGCCTACTCACAAAGAGGATATAACATTATAGAGCGGTACTGTCATAGTAAATTTTGTAACCACAGTAAATTCACTGCCATCTATCGACACACTTTAAAACTAAAAATGAAGATTTATAAAAATACGATAAAATGTATTTAAATATGGATAAATGATTTTTTTATTTGCATTAATTATTTTTATATGATTTTGACCCATGTTCTATTACTGATTTACTGATATGCGTTAAATTGTTAAATAACAAACGAAACCGTCAACGCCCTCTATACGAGAGTACGCCAAAGGTAGTAGCGACATCTGTTCGAGAATCAAATTTTCGTGATTTTCGTGTCATCTATTACGGATTTATATCTTTGCTACTCGTATATTTTCACCACACCAGCTCGTAAAGGCTCTTGATTGTTCAAAAACTGATCAGATACCTATAGCATTTTATTGACAAGAGTGGCAAAATAATTTGATGCATATTTTGAGTTGTTTGTTGTTTCCTTATGTTGACTGGTAGAATTGACTTTTAAATGATGATTTTGAATGATAAATATTATAGAGTCAACCAAAGTCTGCAAAGGTTTTGACAGCAAACGCAGTGCAGGTATTATTTTAAACGTCAAACTTCTATGAAATATGAAATTATGACGTATAAATAACAGTGGCACTGCGTGTGCTGTCAAAATCTCTGCAGACTTTTCTTGGTCTAACTCTAACCTAACGTTATATATAACGTTCATTTGGATTATTTTTGTACAATTTACCTAAACAGGTATTATTACATGTATATGCTTGTCAGAGGTGATGCGAATATTTTAGTCATACTTTTTCATATCGTTCGAGTAGGTAGTAATCGCTCACTCGCGCGCCAAGTTCGGCTTGGACCTTCTAAACAGATTATAAATACAACGGTTATCAAGACTCACATACATTTTCTTTTTTTAGGTACAACATCCAATACGGGAACCTGAAAGCTCCGTCAGCAGATGTCATCTCGGCAGCCAAGAACGCCGATATCCACGATAGGATACTATCGTTCCCAGATGCATATGATACGCAGGTAAATAGAATCTCTTTAGTTTATGAATGTTTACAATGGACTGCTTTTGACTATGACTTCTTTCTGACTGTCATCGTAAAACTTTTTTGTGTCGAGTGTTTCTTGATATCAGTAAAAAATAACGGCCCAACCTTTTATTTTTGGATATAAGAGACCAAAATTCTACACTTTTCTTAATTGGTAAAGATTTTCGTCCCCCCTTGCCATGTCCTGTCTATAATCCTCACTACATAATGGGATCGTGCTATACTGGTGGGATACTCCAGACTTGGAAACTTAAATCCTATTATATTACCCTCAGGTTGGAGAGAGAGGTCTGAGACTAAGTGGAGGAGAAAAGCAGAGGATAGCTATAGCTAGGACAATCCTGAAAGATCCTGCAATCGTCCTGCTAGACGAAGCCACGTCCGCACTGGATACCAATACTGAAAGGAATATTCAGGTAGGTAAACCGAGGCATTACATATATTATGATATGATTGCCATGTTTACTCAATCAATCAATGTTGTTAGATTACACCATTAATGCATTCAATAAAAAACTACCTGAAATCTTGCTGGCACAGAGGGAAATTACTTACACCTCACTAGACTATATATGACATCTCAAGTAGCCCGAAGGCCTAACATAGGAACATGACTCAGCAATTGGAATCACTGATAATAAATTACCTACATATAGTTGGTCAAACCAAATTGTTAGTAAATAAGAACATAAAAAATTATACTCATCCTTTTTTCTTGGGTGCTAGTACAAGTAGTAGTAGTAGTAAATCTCTTTATTGTACAAAAATAAACATAAAACAAGAGAAAAACGCATCATTTGTACAAAGGCGAACTTATCCCTTTCAGGGATCTCCTCCAGTTAACTAGTGTAAGACAAAGAAAACATTCTCTCTGTCTATGTTTGAAATGAGACAGTCCTTTGACAAACTATAGTAATCGGTTTCAACGGTTTAACTCTCGATACATCCCTCTGACAAGTCCGGTTGTTGTTATACAGGATACTGGGTCGTGCTTATTTTATTTGTAATTTTTATGAAATGATTGCTGAGAGCAGATGAATGTGGGCTGCGTAGGTCCGCAGTGGGCACTTGTGGCTGATAAATAGATGCAATAATACTGATGATGTTTCAGGCGGCTCTAGCGCGTGTCTGCACCAACAGAACGACACTCATCATCGCCCACAGATTATCTACCATCATCCACGCGGACGAGATCCTAGTGCTTAAGGAGGGAGAAATTATTGAAAGAGGAAAGTGAGTATACACTATTTATTTTTATACAATATGTATTCATTTTCAGATGACTCCTAAATATAATTTCTGCTAAATTAACTGTTTGAAGGAATCCATACGAAATTAAATCAGCTGGCAGTAAGAATAAAAACACGTCAAAAGACGAAGATACATATAGTGCTTTTATTTCTTTTTTAAGTTATTTATCAGTATTACTATTTTTTACACTGAACATGTGTCGCAAGAAAGCTATTGTAACACTCAAAATCAGACTTGCAGATTTGATATATTCTCGAAAGTGAAGAAGTAACGGAGTGACCTAGAGTTAGACTAAGACAAGTCTGCAACGATTTTGATAGCACTTGCAGTGCAAGTGTTATTTATACGTCATAATTTCATAGAAGTTTGACGTTTAAAATAACACTTGCACTGCGTGTGCTATCATAATCGTTGCAGACTTGGTTTAACTAGTCCCAAATCCACTGAGACTGTGGCATCTAGGCCACAATTTGATTCCGAGAAAACAAATGTAAAAAAGATTTCTTTACTATTTTGATCCAGCAAACTTTTAAATTTCTTTCACAGTCACGAAGCCCTCTTAGCACAAGGCGGCGTCTACGCCTCCATGTGGCAGGACCAACTTGAGAACCGAAACACGAACGGCAACGGCGTCCAAGAGGAAGAGAGCAACAACAACGACCAGAGGCCGCAGCTGCCGCCAAACGGCACCTTCGGACACGGGCATGGACATTTATAGATGAGTAACACTTGACTGATCTTGGTAGGCCTTATGTCTTTGCAGTAAAGCTTATAAATGGTCAGTGATTTGTGTCAATGATGTATGTTGATGAAAATGTTGAGATAATCTATGAGATGTAAAAATATCCTTTGGCTTTGTGTGAAATTGTGTTGTCTCATTTGTCATTAAGCTATCGAGCTTCGGCCTCTCTCGAAAAAACAGGCTGCTTATTAAGTTGGTGATAAAATTTGTGCCGTCGTCAATAGCTTAAGTTTGTGAATTGTGTTACGAAAAACTCGAAGGATATTTTTCAGCATTTTATGACCGAGTATAATAAACAATATCAACATTTTCTTAGTCAACTGTACAGAAGGGAAGGTACTAGACTCAGTGTAGCCCATATGATCAAATACAGTAACATATTTTATTTAAGATTTACATTACCTAAATTCGTAATGAACGAAAATAAAATGTAATAATACATTATTAATATTGCCGTTGCTTTATCAGTAGATAAACGGAAAATTTAATTTTATTTTTACGATTATTTAATTGTTAAATGAGTTTATTTCTCAACTCCATACATATATTTTTGGATGTTCATAGTATACTTACTGGTATGGTCCAACGCAAGTAATATTTGTATATTTGGTATGGTTAGACATAATACTAACAACAATACGCTAACATATCGGGCGGTGGTGGTGATGGTGATATTCTATGCCAATCAACAAAGTTCCGTTATAGCAAAATAAGGTTTGCTGTATTTTGTTTCATTGGCTTTAATACATTTTTTGTACTCGTCCCTTTTGATAGATTATATACAGGTCTTTTTCGCTACTTGTCACTTTCTTTTGTGGTCACATTCTGTTTGAAATATTGTGACATTTTTAGGTATTTGCTGTAAACGAAACTTCAAAATGACTTGACGAATTGCGAATAAAGGTGTCACCATCTGCTAGTCAATTTCACGTAGTAAATGCGATAACACCCTAAGGCTAGTATAAAATACTTAT
The DNA here is from genome assembly GCF_947568885.1 of Cydia strobilella. Classification (NCBI taxonomy): domain Eukaryota; kingdom Metazoa; phylum Arthropoda; class Insecta; order Lepidoptera; family Tortricidae; genus Cydia; species Cydia strobilella. The sequence goes on from NC_086052.1 coordinate 11,426,766, forward strand.
ACTGAATGGGTCGTGTACAAAAAATGTTGAATAGGTACCAATTGGATGAAAATATACCGACTGCAAACATTGACAAAATAAGTATTTTCGGATTAGACTTCGTTGAATGGTCTACACTGTACAGGTTAGCTGTAAAGGATAAGTCGAGGAATAAAATTTAAGGAATGTACTGAGTGAGTTTGCTCTTTTGTATCGAGTTTGTAATGGATACAAGATGCGTTTCATCAACTTGTGATAGTTTAGTGTAATAGACAATTCTTATGATTCAATTATGACAAAAAAAACCAGTTTGAAAATCCTGTTCTTATATGAAATGTATGTTTTAATACCTTTATATTACATTTAGTTATGTTATACTGTTATAGTTCAAAATTATAAACAATATCTAAACAGGAATTCAGACTTCACTCATCACAGTAGTACCTGGTACCTGATTTTTTACGGATAAAATAACATTCAATGGATTTAGCCAAAATAATTTTAATTTTTTTTTTCTATTTAAATAGATAATCGAGACATACCTACCTATATAATGACAATAACCATTATACCATTATAGGATGTACAGTCGCCATCAGCACCTTATGAGTACCTTGGCCGCTCCGATATATCTAATGGCGACAGTACCAAAGACGAGTAGTCTCAAGTATTTAAAATCATTCAATGTGCAATTTTGCGATGGCATAAAAGAAGCATAAAAGTGTATACCTAAGCTTCGTTATAGTCTCTTCCACACGGCTGCCAACAAAAATTCCGGCCAAGGTGAACGTGCTGGTTTCAAACCGCCACTAAATTGCTTTGCGCCCCGACCAAGGTCAGGGTAATCTTGAACCGTCGGAAGCTTGGTTGGCCGCCATATAGCACGACCCAAGGTCCACGAAGAGAATTTCTCACCTTACCATACAAGGTGTTTTTTTAGGTGTGTGCAAACTAAACATAAAAGCCTAAAAACCACCTCTGTATAGAACATATCTGTACAGAAAGATGCATACCTACTTCTGTCCCTGGCCGAATGTTCATGATGGAACGTATCTAATATACAGTAAATGGGAAGTGAGACAAATTGCTAATAATGTAGGTATCGAGTAATGTTTATTGTGCCTAGTATTATTACCTACAATTAAAATGTTATGCGAAATTGCAAGTGCAAGTTCGGTGTGATTAAATGTTTTCTTTTGTTTTTATTATTCATAGTCTTCTTATTTTTCTCCAGACCTCACATTCAAACTGGATGTTGCATCCGGCTAGGCTATACTTACTGACTGAAGCGCAGTCGGAAAGTGAAATTTCCAAAACAACCCATAATTTCGCATGGAAATAAAAATTTCCATTTCTTGTGAAATTTTGGAGAACTTCCAAAATTTTTAAAACTTTCCGCAACTTGCACATTCAAAAATTCGAAAAAAATCTAACGTAGGGGTATAGCTGCTGTGGTTGATATACAACAGATTGTGTCAAAATATTTTTAATAATGTAAATATCTAGAGGAAAATGAGGACTACGTTTGTATGAAAAGGCGATTTCGCGCAGGTCCTCCACTTTCGTCTTAACACCTTCAATGCCAGCGCGCGCTACGCGCTACGAGCGTGAAGGGATGTAGCGACAAGCGACTACGAACAGAGAACCTGCCAAATATCTGTATTAGACACATAAATTAACACCCTTACGGATTCGTGGCCGTGGCAGGGTCACTACAGACTAAGCTAGGAGGCCGTTAACCATACATATAAGTATGTATTTAGTATGTGCATGACTGGCGCCTCCCCAACGGGTATTCTCATTCTATAAATAAGTATGAAAAAGTCGTCCCATGAAGCTTTACATTTTTCCCACGTCGGCGTCGCTTGTATATCTATGGTATATTTCCAACACACATACATAATCATCTATGTGTGAAATGCGCAGCGAATAATAACAAAATAAAAGTCAGAATGTCCCTCCGATTATGACCGGAGCTTATCCTTGACGTTGACCTTGCCTTAAGTAATTAATTAATTAAACGAAGGGAAAATCAATCTAAAATTTATTTAATGAAAGTAAACGAAGTTAAAAAATATAGTTTACATATTTTCAGAATGACTTTCCAACCGTCGTGTCTGTTAGACAAAAACAATTTAACTAGGGTTAACAAAACAAGTATTTCGTGAAACAAAGTGTAGTACAGGTGAAATTTATATTAGTTAAAAAAAATGTAAGAAGTGTTGTTTTATGAAATAGAAAATCAGGAAATAGCCAATTCTACGATATGGCTTTGACATCAATATATCGTAGACACCTGCCTACTGGTCAAAAAAAGTTAAATCTTTTCTATTAATAACGTCACATGGAGTAAGTACCTATGTTAGTTATTTTCTTGCATCTTTGCCTTATATTGTTGATTTCTCAATTGATACTCTCCGACTGACATGGAAGGTCGTTTTTTCGCGAACGCGACACTTTGCATAGAAGCTTTCAGTGATTCGAGACTACGGGCGTGCTTCTTAGGAGACGAGGTCTCATTGGTTAAATAGGGACGATAGTGTTTGACTTGGTCCTCTGATGCAATTTCTAGTTTTGTACTTGTCAACATCATGCTATTCATCTCTGAAGCATCACGCCTAAAAAAAACTCGAGTTATTAAATCTATAATACTGTTAATGTAGTCAAAATATTTTATAGGGGTTGATAGGTACGCTTTTTTTATTGGGTAATCAACGTAATTGACCTTGAAATAGAGGTAGGACGGTGGGTAAAAAAGCAGCCCATTCTGGCGACATATTCGTGTAGCGTATTTTGCTCAGATCATAGCCATCAAAGGTAGGTATAACTAAAATAGTTCCATGTGAGATGCCGTGAGTAAAGATTGGATGGCTGAAGGCCTGCATCGGGAATCCATACTAATATTATAAATGCGAAAGTCTGTCTGTGTGTTCCCTCTTCACGCTTAAACCGCTGAATCGATTTAGATTAAATTTGGCATAGAGATAGGTTAAGTCCCTGAGAAGGACAAAGGATAGTTTTTATCCCGAAAATCATCCATAAGAAAATAAAAAACGGGGTGGAATTGAGTTAGTAATTAAGTGCCTGCTAATTTGTGTGCATAATATGCTCAAATTGAATGATTGCTATGAGAATTTTTCCAGGCGCTATATTTACTTTAGCTGCTGTTACTAAGTCCACGCAGACGAAGTCGCGGGCAAAAGCTAGTGTAAGTATAATGCTGAAGCGTGACTGCATCGTAATCAAAATCTGTGTGCTTTAATAAACAAATAACCTGAATTCTTTTAAAGTTGGTGCCGAGAATTCGTCCTGATCGTCAAGGAAATGGAACAATTCGGGACGTTTGCGACGTTTGACGTGCAAGTCCATGCCGGATTCGAAGGCCCCGGGTCGTGAGTAAGCAGTAGGCCTGCGATTTATCTTCGACGGGGGGGCCCAGGCCACTGACCCTGGATCGATGCGCACAGACCTAGAACAACGTAGTAGAGCTTAAGGAGCTAAGCTGGCGACGATTAAACATCGACGAAACAAACGACGAATGCGGTTCATTTCACACACTTCATTAGCTCTGCGTATTTTAGCTGACGTACAGTAATAATAAATTGACGAGCCTAAAGCGTAGCTCCCTCTATATTTATTAACCAGTTTTGTTTTGCGGGCAAACAACGAAGAAAAAAGTATCAATTGATACAGTAGTATTATTATTAAGAAAAAAAAAACAGAAAGTTAGGTAGCAAACCTTAGACCCTCGCTACTGTCATTATCTTCACTTTGTTCTAGTTTCCAATCGCTGGGCTTATAAAAACCCGTTTGTTTCCTTTTTATTTGTCTTCCTGGTTTTGAATCATCGGGAACTAACATAGACACTTGCCTAAAAAAACACAAAATAATAAAAAAAAACTAAGCATATTTTTTACTTTCCAGTTGATGATATCCTTTCCTAGAATGTTCTCTACATGATTCTATTCCGAGATTCTAAGAACTTCGTTGTTGCCAAAGGGTCATTTCATTAGTTGATAAGAAAAATAGCCATATCACTATCAGTACCTACTGACAGAGTGTTGTAGAGATTTAAATTCGACTGTTTTTGTTCAATTTTCTACTTACAGTATTAATTTTTTTTATCTAAAAATAGAAACTTAAACAAACACATTTGGCTGACATACCTATTTTTGTAGTCGATCATTTTGTGGCTCTCCCAGTTTAACCTAAAAGTTATAAAACATAAATACTTACAGGTATACATACCTTGTGAAAACATTTGATGGGATATGATATGAGATATGAAACTAAATGAAACATTTTGATTTGCATTTAATTATCGATGCGAAATAAATACTTTTACCGCGATGTGATGTAAATAAGTTTCAATTTTGTTAGGAAAACCACTAAGATATTTTTATTATGTATAGGTAGGTAAGCATAAGAAAATCATACTTTTTGTAATGGAGTTCATCGTCAGTAAATGCTGCCCTGAAAAAAATAACAATAAGATCAGGTGGGGTAAGAGAAACATAGTTTATTTTGCTTGGGGCAAGAGAAAAAGTGTGAAGAAAGTCCTTCTACGTCAGTATTTTTAAGTTAATATTATTTGTGGATTATTTACTTTTATTTTTTAGTTTTTATTATATTTAAGTATCTCTGTTTATTTTCTCTATAAGTGTTTCACTTAATTGCTCCATAGTTTTGAAGCTCAAGCTTGTTCTGGTCTGGACATGGCGAAACTATAAGGGTTCCCAGTTGACTACGGAACTTCAAAAGTTATACTTAGCCCATACTTTCTTGGGTTCAGCAAAATTCCATCATGCTTAGCTCTTGATATGCCACGTATGACCTCGCCGGCAAAACTAGCAGTGTCAGTGTTGTATCTGATGAAAATAAGTTACTAATTTAAGAGTAGGTAATAACAATACGAAAAAGAAATAAATTTTTGGTAAAAAAAAAAATTGGTACAAGCTTTTGTCCTGACTGTACCTACTTTTCTTTCCACAGGCAACTCTAACAACCCGAAACACAATTAGTTTGTGTTGTTTTATCACAGAGTTCCCATTCCCATGGCCACACCCTGTCTCCATCATCAGATCAGCTCCACGTAGTTGCGTCGTTCCCGGGAACGGCACAACTCTGGCTCCATGTCATCAAAATATTGCATGGTCATCCGATTTACATATGTATGCAAAATTTCAGATCAATCGGAAATCGGGAAGTGGGTCAAATTTAGCTTCCAAGATTTGACCCACACTAACTAACAGGCATTAAAGGTTGTAAAAAGGAAAACTTGATTTGACACGGTACCAAACATCAATAGCTAAAAATACAAACAGCACTATTAATATTAAGCAATAATACTAAAACATGCGGGTAGACTAATATATAGGTAGTCTCCAATAGGTACTACAGTCGCAATGTGTATGAAGTATCTATCTACAGGCTGGCCTAAAAATACGTTGCATTTTTTTTACAAAATAAATCGTTTAATTAAAACAAAACGTATTATCTTTAAAATATTCCCGTTTAGCGTTGATACACAAACGCAAACGTTTGTTAAAATTAACAACAATATACATAGGTACATACTAACAGAGCAAGTTAAATAAAATCTTGCAAAAAGGAAAACTTGCTTTGACACCAAACATCAATAGCTACAAGTAGCACAGTAAACTTTTTAGGCCATCTTACAGTCATATTATTCCCACTTTCATCGTAGATATGCCTACCTACACAATTCACCTAACAGATAGGTATTTAGTGTGGATTTTATTATAAATAATACTAAAAATATATGTAATTAAGTTAGAAAAGAATTACGTACTTCAAAAACTGTTTTATTTCCGCTTCCTGGTCCGAATCTACCGAATGCTCTGAAATGTGGATTTTAATTAATGTAACTACTTTACATAGGTACTACTACTACTATCAAACTGCTCGAGGGCCACCCCACACTAGCGTCTTTTGAGCGTCGGCGTCTAGTTAGCGGTTAGCGCTATGGAAAATGGCGTTGCTGCGCCTGCGCAGCTATACCATAGCATAGAGTTGACTAGACGCCAACGCTCGGGAGACGCTAGTGTGGGGTGGCTACATTAAGCCTTTTGTTTTTTTATTTACCTGATGCATCCGAAGACTCCTTTGATGCTAACTGCAATAATTCAGCCGGGAATGTTTCAACTTTATGGATGTATACACCTTCTTCAACTTTATCCGTTTCCAGGTCTGTTTCTAAGCAGTAATCGCCCCTTAGAAATCTGTAACGTTAGCTTGATTAATATGTGTTGTTTCTTCGATCATCTACATAACTAATACGTATCTTATTTGACTAATGTAGTATAATTAGGGACCATTTAGGGTTGCAGCATTCATACCGAGTTAGCTAGAGTTAGACCAAGATAAGTCTGCAACGATTTTGATAGCACGTGTAGTGTTACGCACAAGTGTTATTTATACGTCATAACTTCATAGAAGTTCGACGTTTAAAATAATTAACATTTTGCACTGCGTATGCTATTAAAATCATTGCAGACTTATCTTGGTCTAACTCTAGTACAGCGGATTGTACATTCGTGTTTAGGAAAATACTTACTTTTTCAAATCATATTCTGAGCTCACTTCTCCAGGATAAGGCACGTCTGTAAGTGGTATGTAATACGGTTTTTCAGGTTTAACTACAAGACTTTCTGATTCTTTTACAGATATCAAGGGTTTCTCCTTGTACAAGTCCTCTTCTGCCTCATACTGGTACTCAGACACATCGAAATCATTATTTTCATGCTCACTCTCCGGTGGTCGTTGATCGAGGTGCCGTGTTGACTTTGACTCATCTTGGCTCTTAGATTTTTGAGCTTTTGACATATTAGGTGCAGTTCCTTTTTTCATGAACCTTATAGGGTATACAAAAATGCATAAAATATGTGAAATAAAAGGCAATCACACAACACAAGTGATTAACTGGTACCTCGCGGTGGCGTGAAGGTTTAATTCGTTTGAAACATGTTCTTCCTCACCTTCAAGCAGAACTTCAAGCATTGCATTTTCTCGCAGCTGTATCTCTAAGAATACTCTTCCAATTATTTCCTGAAACGATAAAAACTAATTAATCATAATCACGGACAAATTGAATAGGCCTCATACTCGTACGTCCGGTCTATACAAATACCTCCCAAAACGCCTCTCCCAATGCGAATAGATCTTCAATGTGTCCATGTATATATTCATGTGCGCTTTGATTTATCATTATATCTTGACAGTCTATATTCAAAATTCCAGCCTGATAAATGGTAATATTTTGTTTCGGAGATTCATACCAAGTCTCAACATTTTCAATTTTGCGTAAAGTGCTATCTCCGTCTATGAGCTGACCGAACGCCACATACTTATGTAGCATCCAAGGGGAAGGTTGAAGAAGGACGAAGAATTGAGTTGAACAATCCACGTGCCTTTAAGAATATTACCGTATATTAAGTACATGTATATGTTTTTGTCAGCAATGTCAGCATGGTCAAATCGGAGTTCCGCTTTTTACATAATTCCGTCCGTTTTACATGCCGTCAGATGGAGCCACTTGTTGTGCACAAATAAAAATAAAAAATAAATAAAAATAAAATATCTTTATTTCAGAACATTTAAAATTCCATACAATATTGTTAGTACCATCGTTATACCTATGTGTACAAATGCCCGACAGTGTTATGTTAGAGTATTACTGGTAATTAGACATAATATAAAGGTTGTAAAGTTAAAAGTATGTAAGATATTAATTCTAACAGAGTACCTCTATTGAATCAAGACTGACCTGCCAGCATTAGCCATGCAAAGTACCCCCCGTTTATCAGGCGGTACTATAAAGTTTTCGCAATCGAGATTTGTGCCCTTTAAACCATATCCTCCACATTGTATCCAGCCGTCTTTCACGATCCGATGCACTGGAGTGCCGCTATACCCGCCTTTTGTTGCCTTGCACAAACGCAAGAAGTTCTCGCAAGTGTATGGTACTACATCGGCATAGAGCTAAACAAATCAATGCTATGACTTGGTATATTGTTCACATGAAAAAATACCAAGTTCTTTTTCAGACTTGGTTTTTCGTTAGCGCTTTATAGTCGATATAAATGATGATGAGATTACATGGGTTAGCTTTATATTGCCTGCACTATATTGGTATACTAGTACCTATAGGTAATAAGCATAGCGTTACTTGATTATCATTGAGTATAGCGTAACTTAAGGGTCGGGGAGCTGCCATGAACGTTGTAAGACTTGTAAGGGTATGGTATATGCCATCTATATTCGATAACGGTGGTAAAATTTTGATTATTGAAATTAGCGGTAGCTTTCAGTTCCTTCCCAGGTCTTCACCATATGAAACATCAACAGGAATCGATTGTGGCTATAATATACCAAGCCACTTACCATAAATATCATCGTCCCAATGTGTTCATCATTTATCGATATGTGCATGAAAACTGTAGGTCTCTGTTGACATATAATGAATTAAAATTAAATATAAACCACTTAATAAAATAAATGGTGTTTAGCAAAATATTTCACGCAAATAACATTATAAGTAGGTGAATTCAATTTGTTTAGTTGTATGAGTTAAGTTGTGTAAAAGTACTACTTTGTTTTGTAATAACAACATGATGTTGCACCGCCTACAAGTTCTGCTTTGCCCAAAGGTTGTAGCAGCATGAAGTACGTTTTGTACCTTTTGTACGTTTGTATTTTCTTTGAATATATAGGTGTATTGATAATGATATGATATGTTAGTATATACCTACTACCTATGAACCGCAGTAAGATAATAGCGAACTTAATTTACAGCGAAAACCAATAAAGCTGGCTTACAAAAACTTACACCAGAGCCTTTGATAAAATTTGAAAACTGTTTGACACTCTCATAATAATAATTCAAAGACAGGTGGTAGGTGTATTTCTTTTCAATTAACTCTTTTAGTTCCTTTTCTCCGCCAACGATTTTGTTATTGAGGAATACCACGACTTGGGACGTCAAGCAATAGGCTAGGCCACCGTATTGAATTTTTAAATCATTCCATACATGTGGCCAATCGACGCTAGTTACACCTGAAAATAAAATATGGAGGCGCATAGACAAAATTTTTACACTTCAAAAATGTCACCCTGTATACATGTATACTTGTGCAATTATGCAGTGAACACATTATTTGATGCCCGCGCGGTCCTAATGTAAGTACCTAATTTTACGCATTATTTTGGCGGTCAGTTACTAAAATTATAAAGGACGCTGAATTAGGAGATCTAAAAAGTCGTAATATATATAGTAGAGTTCATAAATATGTACCGTCAACCGGGGTGAATATGGATAGCTGGAGTGAACAATAGGGAATGAGACAATTTGTGTGGTAGACGGTGCACTTTGTGCGGTATCGAGAAATTGTCAGGTAAATCTTATTTAAAGTTTTGTCCTTATTCACAGTATTCACATTTTTCTACCTTATTGCAATGGATTAAGGTATACAACTGTACATAAGTATTTATGAACTCGACTGTACCTATAACCATCCATCTATAACAGCTTCATCAACGAAGTAGAATAACTTATAACTTTATGTTCCGTCGCCGAGCTTCATAAAGGTTGGCACGCAAAAAAATGTAGCAAAGCGCCATTGAGAAATTGCTGTTATTGTTTTTCCAGGAACTTAATATTATTTTTTGCACCTATATTTTGCCTCTGTCACTGTAGTCAATAATTGATCTTAGAGAAAAATGTCACATGAGTCACATGACAAAAGTATACTTAATTTAACATTTCCTACATGATTAAGTAATAAAAAGTTGGTGTTAAAAATATCACACTGAAATTTCTTAAAAAGTCCTAGAAACGGCCCCTTTTGCTACAGTCTAACCAAAATAAAATAACTTACCTCTTACAACAGGAGATTCAAAGTAGTCTTTTCTGTACTTATAGAGACCTTTTACCAAATTAATGCAATAAATAAATTCTTTGGTAACTCTATTGCCAATAACCGTAAATTTTACTCGCTCAATGGGTTTTCCAGTACCTTTTTCTTTCTTTGCTGGATAGCGAGGATTATTTATTGAATTATGTGCAGTTTTTATTTTGTTTGTGTAAGCATCTTTTATAAATCTTTCCCAAGGATGACTATGGGTCTTTTCTTGTTGCAGTACTTCATCAAGATCAAGATTAAACAAGGGAAACATTATTTTTTGTAGAAAAAAAAGTATTATTTTTGGTAAATATTAGGGCATTTGACATAGACTTGTCAAATATATATGTTAATTATTTTTAAGTTTAAGGGCATATATATTAATATTGCACACAGCGCATGTAGCTAGATCATGTTAATTAAGGCGTAAGCTACAAGAACGAACAGCATGCAAAAGCTATACCTACCTATGCACTAGGAGTATATAATATTACACATGACATGAGACATGCCTGAGACATAGTACTTTTTATGCAACTGATAGAGGCCTAAAACAAAAGTCTGGTTTTATGAAACAAGCCAGTTTCATAATAGAATCACACGAGTGTTTTAAGGGGATCCCATGCCCCAATGACCTTCGATTTGAATCCCTTAGTTTTCTAATGTTTTTGTAGCTTATCATATTAACAGCAACGGATTTTAGCAATATAATATCCCATATTTACTTCAAAGTTCATTGTTTTCGAAATATTTGGCATCAAAGTTGAACAATTTTAGGCCAAAAAACTGGTTTTCTGGCCATAACTTTTGTGTTAATTAGTTTAAAATTAAAACCTTAGACAAATTTTTAGAGACGTCTAAGACGAACCCAAATATGTACCTATAGATTTCGTATAAGTAAGATCTTTCACAGCAATCGAGATACGAAAAAAGTGTTTTTTTAGACAATGTTTAAAGCAATCATAAATAAATAAGTATTCATTTTTTTCACAATCCGGTAGACAAAAATGAAGATAAAAGATTGAAGAACCGATAGCCGCTTGTCTTATAATTCTATATGTAGTGCAAAAGTAGGAGATACGATTCAAAACTTGTCAAAAATCGATGAAAACCTCAGGTAGCCCCTTAAGCACGTTTTAAGGCCTAATTATTTGCTAATTATGTACAGTTGCATACACTATCTACACACAGATCATAAGTACTCTAAGATGGGTTCAAGCCGTAGAGAAATGACGTGCATTGCTACTAGTGCTACCTGTAAAATATCTATAGTATAGATATTAAAACAAAGCAATAAAAAATAAATTTGAACAAATACAGAAACCAACTACTCATATTATCAACTATTAAAATGTAAATTACAAACAACTTTTCACATGCTTTTCACAATTCTACTTTCGTAAACTAACAAACAAGTGACAACAGAATGGCGGCAATCGGCAATTCGATCCACCGTCAAGACCATCAAGACGAATTATTTTTTTTTAAATTAGGCTGAGAACGCACTACGATTATTTTTTTGCGGTTTAAGAACTGCAAAAAGCGTAACGTACGGCGTGCTTCATAAGCGCACGCACTTGAAAGACTGAAACCGCAAGAAATTAATCGCAGTGCGTTCTAAGCCTAAAAGGGCTCTCCACACTCGTGCGCGAATCGCGGCGCAACCTGCTAACGCGAGTGTGGAGTCTAGTTCGCTAATCAGATCGACTCCACACTCGCGTTCGCAGCTTCGCGCCGCGTAGTCTGGAGCGAACTAAAGCCTTAAGGTCAAAGAATATCTTAAGTCTCCTCCAGACTATGTGCGTGAATCGCGGCGCGACTTAGCGGAGAGAACATGTCGCGACGTTGACATCTATGGATACTAAAATAGAGACCTATATATTATAATCATAAGGAGTGAGTGTGGAGTAGCATGTCGATGGTCGAAAAAAAAAAGGAACATGTGTCATGTCATGTGTCAATGTCACTGTCATGAATGCTAGAATGGGTTGTGGCCATGTTGTGGCACTTGGCACTTGTACTTGTAGCCCAATCCGTAAAAATGTTGGTTTGTTAGAAGCATATTAAAGCTTATTTACATAAATAATTGCGAAAAATCAATTATTATCGTTAAAAATTTCTTGCTTCATTTACTTTATGAGTTCGTTTGTGACCCAAGAATTATAATGGGCACAGGTTTACCCCGTAACTTTTCGGTCAATTCCGGTGAACTGTGTAATCTTCTTTACAATAAAGCATACGATAGAGAAAGAATAAACTTGCTTATCGATGAGCTTAATGCAATACCTTATAAAGATGAGTTGTTTGTTAAAAAACAGGTAAGAGTTCTACAGGTAACTCAGAACTAACATTGTATGACTAATTCAAAGTGGAATTCTGATATTATTTAAACTTTTAAGGACGCACTGACGATAATAACAGCACTATGCTCGAACATCATACCGACTGATGAAGTTTTAGCTGCAAAAACATCGCATCTAATTAATAGTATTATTACGAAGCAAAACTTGCAATTGGACTCAGATTATGTGCAAAAAGTGGTGTTTTGGCATATTCAGTGCTTCAAGACATGCTCTGACATGGTTGTACCTGATTTACTCCACAACATTCAGTGTATTATTCAGTTAAATGCTGCTGCCGCTCAAAAGGTATGTAAACATTGAATAGTTGCACGTAGTATGATGTGTACAGTTTCTTTTTAGTCACAGTATGCAATAAAAGTTGTACAAATATGTTCAATTTCGAATCACATTATTCATTCGATTTTAAAGAACTAAACTAAATGTTTTTATGAGTGTCTTAAAAATAATTAATGGTATTTGAATTGTATGTTTTTCAGTTTTCAGAAGAATTTATAGGCAGCCAAGGAGTTTTAAATAGGTTTCTAGACACAAACAAATGTAGCCTGACCACAACACAAAACCAACTACACCTCTGCCTTAGTGCCTTAAAATGCATGTGCTCAATCACTTCGGTGCCAGATGAAAACAAGACATCTGAACAAGCAATTTTGAGCTCAGAGTTAAAGGAACAAGTATCACAACTAGTTGTTAACTTTTTGTTGAGAATAACAAAAGGGCAAGATGAATATCAGTATTGTAAAGTAAGTTTTTCTTAATTTTGAGTAGGTATTTTTGAGCTATTTATTTGTTTGAAATTTGTCATTTGGTCATGAGAATTAACTTTTAACCACTGAGATACGGAATTTGGTATGACATCATAATTGTTAAGATGTTTCATAATCATTTAAAAAAACATGTCAAAGGTAAAGAGTATTTTTCATGAATCTGACACATTATTTATTTTATTAAAATATTGTAGTAAATTACGATGTTAAATTGCAGTATATTTGCCTACAATTTCTTCTTATATTTTTAGGTGGTTGTTACTGCATTAAGAGTGCTGTCTCAAATCTATTTCAATGACCAGAATGTATGTATTCCACTACCAGAACTTATGGGTATTTCTCGATACTTCCTTGTGTATGGTCTTGTGGTTCAAGGTCTGAAACCTGAGAAGATCATGCCAGCACAACAAACGATTGCAGCTGTACCTAATACTATAAATCGAAACCCAAAAGGTGGTAAGGTATGAATAAATTTTTAATGTCTTATTAACTGTTTCACCCACAGGTTGCATCTGTAGGCAAATTCTGGTAGTTTATTTGAAGGTTACACCTTTGTGTTTTTTAGGATTAAAAAATAAAAAAATAACGTAAGGTCCTGAGACTCCTGAGTAACTAGTCTTGTAGAGGATTCTAGTATAATGAATATATCTAGATAGTCATATATAAAGTCAAAATGCATGACTTCACTTTTTACTTCTAGAAATATTGTTATGAGATTTAGAATTACATATTAGAATTCAGAAACTTCTAGTTAGGATATAAAATTAGAGCCACACAGTCTTAGTTTTAGTTTGAGTAAATAATTTTCTAATATCACTTCAGAAACAAAAACTGAGAAGGCAGAGAAACAATGCCATTGAAAGTTTGAAAAAGGAAATACCGGTATCAGAAAAGAGTTTAATGAGAGAGGTGGACACTTTTGAAAACAACTCAACATATAGACCGGCTAGTCAAAACTACTTGGAGCCTCAGAAAGGCAGGAACTATTGGGTGCTGACCAGCGATTCTGACGCTTCAGATTTTGAGAGCAGTAGAGAAGCTAAATTGGTTGCCTTAAAGTCTAGAGTGAGGCAGAGTGCTGCTAATCTCTTATTAGTGTTAATAAGGGTAAGTTTGTATTTAAATAAAATCAAATGAATGTCCTGTCCAGTCGCCCAAAAATATGTTGACAAAGAATTTTAAAGAATATTTTCTTACTCACTCATCATTTACAACACAAAACTTTTACAAACATTTAACAAAAATAAAACCTATTATATTATTTTCAAAATATTCTCCTCTAGCTTTAGTACACAAACACAAACATTTGTTAAAATTATCAACAATATGACACAGTAAAAATCCAACATATTTTTGAGCCTGTAATTACTGCAGTAGAGCTGTCTGCTATACATAATTATTGAAATATACTAAAAGAAAAATACTTTTCTTCAAATTTGCAGCATTGAAATACACACTCACTACTCTACCAACTGAACTATAAAAACTTACTGTGCCAGAGTCCGATGGCCCCCTACTTAAGACTGTCAGGTGATTGTCGCCAGCGAAATAAGTAGTCTACCGCCACTATCTTATGAATAATGAGGTACCGTGAAGGTCAAGGTATTAAATATCGACACGGTAAAAATGCCAAAAATATGTATACACGACCTTATTGCCCATTATTGGTGTGTGCATATTTTTGGCACTTTGTCCATGTTGATATTTAATATTGTACACGGAGACCAGAAGTCTATGTTGCGGGCATAACTCAGTTGCACTGGTGCTAGGGGTTACATCCTTCGGGTTCGTCCCCTGCATTTTCAATTTTGATTTAACATTAATGTAGATGGAACTTGTCATTCCAGGTAACCGAAAAGCGAGACATGTTCGGATACTGGTGGGCCCTCCTACCTGACTCACCAGAAGTTGACAACTGGACCGCAACAGACGCTGCTAGGAAGACCCTAGCCTACTGTGCGATCACTGACCCCACGTCTAATAACAGGGCGAGCGTGCTAAGCGTGATATTGGCGCTGCTTTCCGGGCCTAGGATATACATGTCGCAGGCTGAAGTTTGGTATGTTACCTGTTGGTTTAATACATAGACAATTGGACCTAAATAAGTTCTGGTAAGGATAAGACCCTATTCAACTGTGTAAAGTAAACGTCATAATTTCATAGAAGTTTGACGTTTGAAATAACACTTGCACCATCTGGGCTATCAAAATCGCTGCCAACTTAGCTTGGTCTGACTTTAACGAGGATGTACAGTCGAAGGCAAAAATATCGATCCAGACAAATGGCTCAAAAATATGTGAACACGACTTTATTGTCTAATAAGGTGTAAAAGCGAACACATATTTTTGAAACTTTGAAAGATAGATATAACTCCGTAATAGATGGATACAGTCTAAGGAAAAAACGTGCCTCGAAAATCAAGAAAATTTTATTCTCGATCAGATGGCGCCACTACCTTTGGCCTACTCTCGAATAGATGGCGTTGACGGTTTCGTTTGTTATTTAACAATTTTAACGCATATCAGTGAAATAACATGGGACAAAATCATATAAAAATAATTAAGGCAAATAAAAAACAAAACATTTATCCATATATAAATACATTTTTTGATATTTTTATATTTAGTTTTAATGTGTCGATAGATGGCAATGAATTTACTGTGGCACAAAATTTACCATGACAGTACCGTTCTATCCTATTATATTCTCTTTGCCTTGACTGTACTTGTCACAGGCTTACGTTAGGTTAGGTATGTTATCTGATTGGTAGTGTGGATTATATATATTTTATTCTATTCCATATGGATTTTTAAATAATGTAAACAGAAAACATCGTGACTAGTCGTTTGGAAAATTACATTAACCCATGGATAAAAATGTTGTAAGTACTGTCCGCGCGCGAATTCCGTGCACGGATGAGGAATGTTAGGAATGTTGGGCGTCATGACCGAGTGGTGTCATTTTGACGTACGGGCGCGGCGCACACCCTCCCACTTCCTCGACTTCCGAACGCACGAAATTGGCGCGCGGACAGTACTTAAAACATTTTTATCCATGGGTTAATGGTCCATGAGATATCTCATTGGCCAGTCAACTAAGTCACGGTCATTGTGTACATGCTTTAAATAATCGTGTGAAACAATCTAGTGTTGTCGTATGAAAGAAACTAATATACAGCATTAAAAAAGGAATAAGGCACCTAAAGTAGTTAGACTCCTGAAGTAATTGGTGCTGTACGGCGCATCCTTGCATCCTTTTTTCATCTTGTGGAAGCCATTCTGTAATAATTTTTGTCCATTTTGTTCTACTTTCTCTGGTCATATGTCCTGTCCATCGCCATTTTAGCTGCCTTACTTTCTTAAGTATGTCTTCTACCTTTGTGATAGATCTTATGTCTTCTGCCCGTTTACGGTCTATTAGCCTGACTCCTATCATGCTTCGTTCGATTCCTCTCTGGCAATTTCTAAGTTTTAGGAGATGTTTCTGAGTTAGTGCCCATGTCTGGCATCCATACGTTAGGCAGGGCAGAATACATGAGTTGAATAGTTTTTTCTTAGCCAAGAAAAAAAAAAAGTGATTTAATATGTGTTCAAAACGCGAAAGTTTTAAATGTTATATCAATTTCTTTGTTTTGTGGTAGTCTTAAAACATTAAAATAGTTATTCGTGCAACAAGAGAGGAAAGTTGGTTTTTCTTGCGAGTGTTTATTTTGAGTCCCGAGAAAGCGAAAGATCCTATAATTGAATCACGAGCGAAGCGAGTGATTCTAAGTTAGAATCTTGAGCGTAACAAGGGACTCAAAAACACGAGATGTAAAATAACTTTGCTCTCGTGTTGCACACATAATTTTTCACCTCAGTAGTGAGAACATATTAAAGGTTAAAATGTATTCCGAATTACACAGAATAATACAGAGAAAAAAAAAAGTATGAAGTGGCAGTTCATGGCCCCTTCACTAAATTAAAAAGCTACTTTGTTTCACTCCCTGGAGTGACGAAAGTAGGATTGTTTGAGCTGCTGAGGTGAAAAAATATGTTTACTTGTAGCAAAAAAGACAACGCCTCCTTCATTCCGTTCTCCGTATCACTCGGCTACATGATCGACTGTATGCACAAAGTGCTAACCGGCATATTGGACAGTGAGCGAAGCCACGCGGTCATACTAGTCGCGCTGAAATGCTGCGCGGCGTTGCTGCAGGCCACGCCGTACTATAAGATGAAGACAGGACTCGTAAGTGAGCTGGTTAGAGCTTCGAGGAAATTCCTGGTGCACAAGGGTAAGTTAAAAACTAAAATTAATATTGCGTATATGATTGAAACAAAAATGTATATGTTTCTGTATAGGGCAAATAATTTACTTCTCCTGCACATAAAGGTGAACGGTACAACGTAATATATCGCTACCTTGGTAGGAGGGCGTTTATGCCCACTTTTATCATGTTAAATGCCAGAATGTATACTTTAGTTTATTGAAAAGTAACTTCTTTAATATCTATTGCACTGGGGACGTAGCTATAGGGCGCGGAGCGTGTTGATAATAAAGAAAAAAACATATATAATCTAATAAATTTAAAATTAAATAAACTAACTAATCTCTAAAACTAAACTAAACTTATAAAACTTAAAATAAACTTATAAATAAAAAATGCTCCCCAGGTCGCTATCATGTGTAATGGTGCCCAGAAGACTGGCAGCGTTACCTCTTTGGATGGCCAGATTTAGTCTCTGGCCGAAGTAGCTGCCAGCCCTCTGGTCACCAGAGGCGTCTACAAGGCGCTCGGAAATATCCTTAAATAATGATTTGGCACTGGGCCCCCACGGTCCCAGAGTTTCGACTCCGAGCGGCGCAAATATGTAGCCCTCGCCGAGGATAGCATATTTGCGCCGCTTGTTTAGTTCTGCAGCATATTTGCGCCGCTTGTAGCATATTTGCGCCGCTTGTGAAAACACTTCGATTTTCTTGTTTATTTATATATTTATTTTATTGCCACGGAGCCAAACGCTAATCGAATGCACATGCACTTTCCCGCTACTCTTCGCAATTAGACACATATTGTATCGTCCCGCCATCTCCATCGTGGTCTTCCTCTGCCCAGATATCCATCTTATAAGATCTATTCTCTATACTTGTAAATATAGTTTGTCAAAGGACTGTCTCATTTCAAACATAGACAGAGAGAATCATACTATCTTTGTCTTATACTAGTACTAGCATCCAAAAGAAAAAGATGAATATAGTTTTTTTTGTTCCTGTTTACTGATAAGATTTGCTTGACTAATATAGCTTGCATTCGTCAGACGTAGCCTACTAAGTCCCAATTTAGGTTCCCATTTTTTTGTATATTTTCTTAAATCGTGTTATTGTTTCAGATGTAACATTGCAAGTAGGGGCCCTAATCACCATGGGATGTGTTCTGTCTATTGATCCCAAAGTAGACGAGGTACTAAAATCTATAGAAAAAGACGCAGCTCAAGCAAAACCTGTTAATCAAATACATAAAGAAAATGATATTAATGAAGAATGTGATGACTTTGAAGAAGGATATTCTGATGATGAAATGTTCACTGCAGTCGAACAGACTTGTATAGAAGAAATAAGTGAAGAGAAAAATGTACATTATTTCAAAAGCTGGATTTTAGACATATGTTTTAGGAATATGGGTTGGAGTTTTAAGGATAGTGAAGTCATTGTAAGTATTTTAAATTAAATCAAGGGTCCCCAAACTCTCTCCCAAGGGCCACGGTTAGGCCACAGACCCACAGTCTATAGAACAATACAGTCATTCGACGAAGCCGTCTAGACGGGGCAATCGTGCGGGGTGCGAGGGGCGAGGGGTGGGTTGCGCGCACCCGAGCTGCATACATCGCCATTGTGCCGGATCGGTACTACTTATTTGAAATGTTTGTAATTTTTGGGCAGTTGTATAAAAGTCTGTGATAACCCTACTGTGTTTTTGTGCGGTGTCGGCATTTACACAAACATCAAAGGCGTCCACTGCTACTTTTTATACGGTGGTTATGCTTTTGCTTTCGACTATCCCACTTCCTTTTTGAAGCTGAGTTTTGTGATCTTCAGCTCTCTTGCTTACTTTCAGGGGGCTTAAAGTGAGGGCCACGGATAGGAGAACCCTAATTTAGTATAAAACGTTGAAAAACATGAAATTGTCACTGCTGATTTAACCTTTTCGACGCCGTGTCAAACACAAAAGCAGTCATCCGGACGCCACGTCACCGAAGTGTCAATACCGAAATTGAACTTTATGCATATGCATGTAATTAATCGGTCTTTGGCGTTGAACCTACGGTGCGTATATATCGGTCATTGGCGTCCAAAAGGTTAAACTTAGATTTGTTGGAGGTTTTCATGACCTACTAAGTTTTGGTATCTCTACCTCTGTCACTCCAATAACGACATATAATGATAGAGAAGGAATATAAAGACTCGAAATTCGAAGTTTATACGTTTGAGTCATTTGGCTATTGTTCGCTTCTCACTCAGTTGCGAGACCTATAATATATATTAGCCTTACAAATATTATACTTAGATACCTATTTATTTCCAGAAATGTAAGCCCTCAGCGATCCCTGTGATACTAGAATCTCTCCAAGTCCTCTCAGCCATAGCATTCCACCACCTCCGGGACTTGCTGCAGCCGTACTTGACACTGTTGGCGGACGTTCTATATGAGATGTTGCAACATGAGCATCAGGATGTCACGTTACATGCAGCGAAGACCGTTAGCATTATTGGAGATGCTATACAGAAATTAGGTAAGTTTTAAATTTCTTATTACCTGATAACCCTGCCAAGGATTTTTTGGTAGTCTACAGTATGAGGCGCTTCAAAAAAGGAGTGTATATGCTTCTAAAGGGTCGGCAAAACCTTTGGACTTGCGGTAACTGTTTACTATCAGGCGGGCCGCATGCTTAAAAGCTGCACTTTTGACAGCTAACATATCCGATTCTGTATGGTTAGTCTAGCGATAACGTAGCCTGTCGCTTCTATCCGCCATCGTTCTGCACGACTACATTTCCATCTTCACCACTTAGATGGTTGGCAGTCCTCAACTGTGCGTTCCTCAGAAACTTCCTGCCTCGCACACCTAAACTGTGGAATGAACTGCGATATCTAAGAACCTATACGACCTTCAATAAAAGAGCGTACTCCCATCCTAAAGGCCGGCTTACAACCCCTCTGGTATTGCGGTGTCCATGGGCGATGCTAATCGCTTACTACTCTCGCAACACTCGCTTATTGGCGTTATCTACTGCAGTGAAATTATTGGTTGAAATATTTTGTACTACTTTACGGGTCTTTTTATTTCTTATATTATTTTACGCTTCGTTTCAGAACAGACAAACGAATCTCCACCTGTGAGCCAATGTGTGTACATGTGGCAGAAACTACTGACGCCACTGTCAACCGTGCTGCAATGTCACGATAATCCCCAGTGCAAGGCGACGGTGTGCGACTGCATTGCAAATATAGGCGAGCGGTCGTTTAAGGAGTTACCGGTATGTTTAAGTTTCAATTAATTAATGAACCCTTTGACTGCCAAAGATGTTAATTTACGCGCGCGGCTTCAGCCCAATATCAACCTTCGTGCATCCCAACAACAGGCTTGGCGTTCCAAGAGTTGATAGGGCATATTACGCGAAATGCTGCGTAGGGGGCGCCACTACCACAATCTGAGGGTCTATCGCGAAACAAGAAAATCGGAATTTCGTTATGTGTATTTAATAGGGTATTTGACTGTATTTAAAATAAATTATTTTACACCATGCAAGAAATAAAGCACCAATAGATTAATACACACCATTTCTATTTTAAAACCCGTATAAAACTATAAAGAGTAGGTAATTTGGCCGTGACGTCACATGTTAGTGTTTCATATAAATTCCATAGTAGCAAAATCGCTTTGACAATTCGAAAAAAGAAACTGATTTGACCAGTAGTCAAATACCCTATTACTTTGCTTTACTCGTTCGTTTGTGAAAAAAATACAAATCTTTATTTTCAGGCACCTATTGGCCCATAGATAAATACCTTAATCCAGCATACATTATATCTTAAAAACTAAAAAAACACAAATTATGAATTAAATTAATTATGCATAACACACTGCCAGAAATGATATAGTTTATTTGCATTGCAGCGACATTTACAAGTACTATGCTGCACTCTACTGGTGGGTTCGTGCAGCGACGAGGAGGCGGCGGTGCGCGCGGCCGCGGTGCGCGCCCTAGCCATGGCCGTCATGTTCCGCACCCTCAGAGAAGTAAGTACTATCGGGGACATTCGCGGTGAACCTTAAGATAGAAAAATGTTAATAAAATTTCACGTTTTCTCCATAGTAAATGAATAGAAAAAGTTTTTTTTAATTTGTGGCTTTTTAGCACATTACCGTAAGTTGAACCCTAGGAAACTATTGATACTGGATAGGAATGGAATTGATTGGCATAAAAAAACCGTGTGAAAAATAAAAGTTTTCATTTTCATACAAATTGTATGGGAAAAGTTTTCCTCGATTTGTGGCTTTTCTAGCAGTTAATTTTTTTTGGTCCCATACAAGCTTTTGATCCTGGATAGAAATGGGATCGATTGGCATCAAAACAAAAGTTTGCCATAAAATGTCCTTTTTCGCGCATCCTATATGTTTTGTCCAAATTCTATAAATGCCAATCTTCATTAATTTGAAATTGAAGGAAGGTCTTCTAAGACCATTTTCGCGTAGCAGCATGGGGTCAGGTAGCTGCCCTCACTGACCCAGTAAGAAAATCCACCCTGTACAATAAATAGTTACGCCGTTACATCTAAACGCTCTCTTAATCAATTTGTTTACGAGATATAAGTAGGTACATAATTTAGGATTCATGACGCTAGTTCGTTTTGATTTGCTTCTATTACACATTAGACTTTACTCCTGAGCAAATGAGACCCAATTAGGTATCTACTCGAGTGTTTGACGTCTCACTAGACTTATATTGACCGGGATATAGACCGTGATTACCTTTTGTATTATTTGTGAGCTCCCGATATTTCGACGCAGTCACAAATAATACAAAAGGTAATCACGGTCTATATCCCGGTCAATATAAGTCTAGTGAAACTAACCGTGAATCATTCAAAACTCTAATTGTTTGACGTCTACGTATAACTTCGTCCACTTCTTACTACGGTTTCATAGTCATAAATGGGGTATTCGATTTTCAGGATATCGGTTTCGTGAGCGACTGCGGGGAGAGCATACTACGTGCTCTAGCAGAGTCCTCATTGGTGGTGAGAACTAAAGGCGCCTGGGCGCTAGGAAACCTGAGCGACGCACTTGTTTTGAATGTGTAAGAATTATTGCACTTGCACCATTTCACTAACTCGGGTTACCATGGTTACCATTACAATTTGACATTGGGTTAACGCTCTAACCGCTTAATCCCGGGTTAGTGGGATGGTGCAAGTGGGCCTCATAGATTTAGCCTTTACCTTTATCCCCTCCGTAAACCCCGATTTAAAAGTCAGTCATAATGTGTAGGAAAGTAGATAGGACGGCAGAGGGACTCGTTAGAAGCATGAGCAATATCACCGAAAATATGCTATATTTTCTTGAGATATTTTTTAAATAATTTTTTTTTCTTCCCACTAACTCGTGCCGTAACAAAACAGTTTCATTCGCTCTTGTTTAACAATATCAACACGCATTTGAAATGAATTGTTTGACGTCTACGTATAACTTCGTCCACGCTTTTATCATATATTAAACCTAATAAACACATATGTGTTAGTTCATGCTTCAATTACGTTTATTATAGTAGTAAATTAAATCATTGTTCTGAACTAATCGCGTCTCATTGACCGATAAGAAAACGTTCATTAAGCTTTGCTGTTATAAAAATTCCGTTGGCCTGTGGCAGTGTTGGCCGTAATTGTTAATTTTAATTAACCATTGATCAATTTTATTAACCATTAGTTCCGCCATTAACCAATTGCATTAAAGTTAATTCGGATTAAAGTTAATTCGGATTAAATTTTTGAGACGTTAATGGCCATTGAAGTTAATTCGGATTAACTTTAATTCGGATTAACTTCAATGGGCATGAAAGTCAAATAATTAATCCGAATTACTCTCAATTTGGATTAACGTCTAATAAAATTACATTCGTGATATTTTAAAATGAGAGAGCAAAATGACCCTGACTGAACCCTGGCAGTAGTAGCAGTACCTACCTACTACCTAGTAGAATTCTGGTTTGGTGCAACACAGACATACGCGGTTTTGGTCATTTAAATCGTCTTGATGAGCACTTCGGAGAGCCGTACCCATGATAGAGCTGATGCTGAACCCTGGCAGTACCTAATGGATCTAAGGTTTGGTGCAACATAGGCACAGGCTGTTTTAGTCATCCGACTCGTCTTGATGAGCACTTCGGAGAGCCATACCCATGATAGAGCTGATGCTGAACCCTGGCAGTACCTAATGGATCTAAGGTTTGGTGCAACATAGGCACAGGCTGTTTTAGTCATCCGACTCGTCTTGATGAGCACTTCGGAGAGCCATACCCATGATAGAGCTGATGCTGAACCCTGGCAGTACCTAATGGATCTAAGGTTTGGTGCAACATAGGCACACGCTGTTTTAGTCATCCGACTCGTCTTGATGAGCACTTATGAGAGCAGTACCCATAATGGAGCTGATGCTGAACCCTGGCAGTACCTAGCGGAACTAAGGTTTGGTGCAACGTAGGCACACGCTGTTTTAGTCATCCGACTCGTCTTGATGAGCACTTAGGAGAGCAGTACCCATGATAGAGCTGATGCTGAACCCTGGCAGTACCTAGTGGATCTAAGGTTTGGTGCATCATAGGGACACGCTGTTTTAGTCACCCGACTCGTCTTGATAAGCACTTAGGAGAGCGGTACCCATGATAGAGCTGATGCTGAACCCTGGCAGTACCTAGTGGATCTAAGGTTTGGTGCAATATAGGCACACGCTGTTTTAGTCACCCGACTCGTCTTGATGAGCACTTAGGAGAGCGGTACCCATGATAGAGCTGATGCTGAACCCTGGCAGTACCTAGTGGATCTAAGGTTTGGTGCAACATAGGCACACGCTGTTTTAGTCACCCGACTCGTCTTGATGAGCACTTAGGAGAGCAGTACCCATGATAGAGCTGATGCTGAACCCTGGCAGTACCTAGTGGATCTAAGGTTTGGTGCAACATAGGCACACGCTGTTTTAGTCACCCGACTCGTCTTGATGAGCACTTAGGAGAGCAGTACCCATGATAGAGCTGATGCTGAACCCTGGCAGTACCTAGTGGAACTAAGGTTTGGTGCAACATAGGCACACGCTGTTTTAGTCATCCGATTCGTCTTGATGAGCACTTAGGAGAGCAGTACCCATGATAGAGCTGATGCTGAACCCTGGAACTACCTAGTGGATCTAAGGTTTGGTGCAACATAGGCACACGCTGTTTTAGTCATCCGATTCGTCTTGATGAGCACTTAGGAGAGCAGTACCCATAATGGAGCTGATGCTGAACCCTGGCAGTACCTAGCGGAACTAAGGTTTGGTGCAACATAGGCACACGCTGTTTTAGTCATCCGACTCGTCTTGATGAGCACTTAGGAGTGCAGTACCCATGATAGAGCTGATGCTGAACCCTGGCAGTACCTAATGGATCTAAGGTTTGGTGCAACATAGGCACACGCTGTTTTAGTCATCCGACTCGTCTTGATGAGCACTTAGGAGAGCAGTACCCATGATAGAGCTGATGCTGAACCCTGGCAGTACCTAATGGATCTAAGGTTTGGTGCAACATAGGCACACGCTGTTTTAGTCATCCGACTCGTCTTGATGAGCACTTATGAGAGCAGTACCCATAATGGAGCTGATGCTGAACCCTGGCAGTACCTAGCGGAACTAAGGTTTGGTGCAACGTAGGCACACGCTGTTTTAGTCATCCGACTCGTCTTGATGAGCACTTAGGAGAGCAGTACCCATGATAGAGCTGATGCTGAACCCTGGCAGTACCTAGTGGATCTAAGGTTTGGTGCAATATAGGCACACGCTGTTTTAGTCACCCGACTCGTCTTGATGAGCACTTAGGAGAGCAGTACTCATAATATAGCTGATGCTGAACCCTGGCAGTACCTAGCGGAACTAAGGTTTGGTGCAACATAGGCACACGCTGTTTTAGTCATCCGACTCGTCTTGATGAGCACTTGGAAGAGCAGTACCCAAGATAGAGCTGATGCTGGACCCTGGCAGTACCTAATGGATCTAAGGTTTGGTGCAACATAGGCACAGGCTGTTTTAGTCATCCGACTCGTCTTGATGAGCACTTCGGAGAGCCATACCCATGATAGAGCTGATGCTGAACCCTGGCAGTACCTAATGGATCTAAGGTTTGGTGCAACATAGGCACACGCTGTTTTAGTCATCCGACTCGTCTTGATGAGCACTTAGGAGAGCAGTACCCATGATAGAGCTGATGCTGAACCCTGGCAGTACCTAATGGATCTAAGGTTTGGTGCGACATAGGCACACGCTGTTTTAGTCATCCGACTCGTCTTGATGAGCACTTATGAGAGCAGTACCCATAATGGAGCTGATGCTGAACCCTGGCAGTACCTAGCGGAACTAAGGTTTGGTGCAACGTAGGCACACGCTGTTTTAGTCATCCGACTCGTCTTGATGAGCACTTAGGAGAGCAGTACCCATGATAGAGCTGATGCTGAACCCTGGCAGTACCTAGTGGATCTAAGGTTTGGTGCATCATAGGGACACGCTGTTTTAGTCACCCGACTCGTCTTGATAAGCACTTAGGAGAGCGGTACCCATGATAGAGCTGATGCTGAACCCTGGCAGTACCTAGTGGATCTAGGGTTTGGTGCAACATAGGCACACGCTGTTTTAGTCACCCGACTCGTCTTGATGAGCACTTAGGAGAGCAGTACCCATAATGGAGCTGATGCTGAACCCTGGCAGTACATAGTGGATCTAAGGTTTGGTGAAACATAGGCACGCGCTGTTTAGGTCATCCGACTCGTCTTGATGAGCACTTAGAAGAGCAGTACCCATGATAGAGCTGATGCTGAACCCTGGCAGTACCTAGTGGGTCTAAGGTTTGGTGCAACATAGGCACACGCTGTTTTAGTCATCCGACTCGTCTTGATGAGCACTTAGGAGAGCAGTACCCATGATAGAGCTGATGCTGAACCCTGGCAGTACCTAATGGATCTAAGGTTTGGTGCGACATAGGCACACGCTGTTTTAGTCACCCGACTCGTCTTGATAAGCACTTAGGAGAGCGGTACCCATGATAGAGCTGATGCTGAACCCTGGCAGTACCTAGTGGATCTAGGGTTTGGTGCAACATAGGCACACGCTGTTTTAGTCACCCGACTCGTCTTGATGAGCACTTAGGAGAGCAGTACCCATAATGGAGCTGATGCTGAACCCTGGCAGTACATAGTGGAACTAAGGTTTGGTGCAACATAGGCACGCGCTGTTTTGGTCATCCAACTCGTCTTGATGAGCACTTAGGAGAGCAGTACCCATGATAGAGCTGATGCTGAACCCTGGCAATACCTAGTGGATCTAAGGTAGGTGGTAAGGCTCTATCATGGGTACCGCTCTCCTAAGTGCTCATCAAGACGAGTCGGGTGACTAAAACAGCGTGTGCCTATGTTGCACCAAACCTTAGATCCACTAGGTACTGCCAGGGTTCAGCATCAGCTCTATCATGGGTACTGCTCTTCTAAGTGCTCATCAAGACGAGTCGGATGACCTAAACAGCGCGTGCCTATGTTGCACCAAACCTTAGATCCACTATGTACTGCCAGGGTTCAGCATCAGCTCCATTATGGGTACTGCTCTCCTAAGTGCTCATCAAGACGAGTCGGGTGACTAAAACAGCGTGTGCCTATGTTGCACCAAACCTTAGATCCACTAGGTACTGCCAGGGTTCAGCATCAGCTCCATTATGGGTACTGCTCTCCTAAGTGCTCATCAAGACGAGTCGGGTGACTAAAACAGCGTGTGCCTATGTTGCACCAAACCTTAGATCCACTAGGTACTGCTAGGGTTCAGCATCAGCTCTATCATGGGTACCGCTCTCCTAAGTGCTCATCAAGACGAGTCGGGTGACTAAAACAGCGTGTGCCTATGTTGCACCAAACCTTAGATCCACTAGGTAGTGCCAGGGTTCAGCATCAGCTCTATCATGGGTACTGCTCTCCTAAGTGCTCATCAAGACGAGTCGGATGACTAAAACAGCGTGTGCCTATGTTGCACCAAACCTTAGTTCCGCTAGGTACTGCCAGGGTTCAGCATCACCTCCATTATGGGTACTGCTCTCCTAAGTGCTCATCAAGACGAGTCGGGTGACTAAAACAGCGTGTGCCTATGTTGCACCAAACCTTAGATCCATTAGGTACTGCCAGGGTTCAGCATCAGCTCTATCATGGGTATGGCTCTCCGAAGTGCTCATCAAGACGAGTCGGATGACTAAAACAGCGTGTGCCTATGTTGCACCAAACCTTAGATCCATTAGGTACTGCCAGGGTTCAGCATCAGCTCTATCGTGGGTACGGCTCTCCGAAGTGCTCATCAAGACGATTTAAATGACCAAAACCGCGTATGTCTGTGTTGCACCAAACCAGAATTCTACTAGGTAGTAGGTAGGTACTGCTACTACTGCCAGGGTTCAGTCAGGGTCATTTTGCTGTCTCATTTTAAAATATCACGAATGTAATTTTATTAGACGTTGATGCAATTGAGAGTAATTCTAATAAATTTTTTGAAACTTTAATGGCCATTGAAGTTAATCCGAATTAAAGTTAATCCGAATTAACTTCAATGGCCATTAACGTCTCAAAAATTTAATCCGAATTAACTTTATGTCAGTATTGATATGTGGGTAGATTAAGATGTAGGGTAGGTTGTAGCGGCATGCAAGAAAATAATAAATCAGTCTATAATCAACTGAGGTGGTTTCATTGATCAATTCCCACATCTTTACATGGCGCAGTCGGAAAAAAGACTTAGTTAGTGTAAAAAATAATAAATAATGTGTAAAACTCTGTGCGGACAGTAATATACGTGTGCGTCATTATTAATAAGAGAGTATTGTAAGGGTGAGAATAAATTATCGCCGCAATGGAGTCAGTGCTGCATCCGCCATTACCGTTCAAATTCGAGAACAATTTAGTCAACGTTACATCGGGAAATTTATGCAAAGAATGGGAAAAATGGAAAAAGGCCTTTCTAATTTATTACGAAGCTTGTGAAATCGCGAAAAAACCACAAAAGGTCCAGATTAACATCTTGCTGCATGTAATAGGTGATAAGTGCCGCGAGGTATATGACCAGTTTAGCGAAGAATCAAAAACTGTAGATGAGTTGTTAAAGAAGTTTGACAAATTTTTTGAACCCAAAAAGAACCTCGCCGTAGAAAGGCACAAATTTTTCACACGAAACCAGCAGGAGTTCGAATCTATTGAACAGTATGTCTTTGAATTAAATGTGATGGCAGCAAAGTGTGAGTTTAAAGATCTGTGCAGTGACCTTGTGAGGGATCGGTTAATATGTGGTATTCAGGAGACAAACTTGCGGGAACGACTTCTACGAGAAAGTGACTTAACGCTGCAAAAAGCCATAGAAATATGTAGGCTAGCCGAAATAGCCCGTGCTCAAGCTGGAGATATAAAGCAGGAGAAGGTGGAACATCATGTGCATGAAATTAAAAATAAGCAAAGAATCGCGACAGAACGTCAAGGTCAACCAAGCTGTTGTTATAGACAAGACCGTGAGGAAACAGAGGATAAAGCGGTGCATGCGGTCAGCGCGAACGGGCGCGGGCGCCGCCGTGGATCGTGGCGAGGCGGGCGCCCCGGACCGGCACACGCAGCTCCCGGGCACGACAACCAGCCAGCGGCGCGCGGCAGGTGGCAGCGGTCGTCACAGCCCAACAGGACTGGCGGCCATAGCTGTTCGAGATGTGGGTCTACACATAGAAGATTTCAGTGTCCGGCATATGGTCAGCTGTGTGACAGGTGCCATGGACGCAATCACTACTCGCGAATGTGTCGCGTGTACGAAATAAGAGGGGAATCCACCGATGAGGTAAATAATAAACATAATTTTGATGATGAGTGGTCTGTCACTTTATCCATTAACAATAAGAATATTATGTTTGAACTGGACACGGGAGCTGGGGTAAATGTTTTGCCAGAGAGGTACTTAAAATTATTAGGTATAGATAGGCAGTCCCTTAG
The DNA here is from genome assembly GCF_947568885.1 of Cydia strobilella. Lineage (NCBI taxonomy): Eukaryota > Metazoa > Arthropoda > Insecta > Lepidoptera > Tortricidae > Cydia > Cydia strobilella. The sequence continues at coordinate 11,456,067 of NC_086052.1, forward strand.
TACAACCTCGGTAAAAATATATAATTATTCACGAGACTTGATACCAATTGCGGGTAAATGCAACCTAAAAGTTACGTACAAAAATAATCCTTACATTTTGGAGTTTATTATAGCAGACCTCACGTCAACTCCAATAATTGGTAAATTCTCTTGTAGAGAAATGTGCTTAGTACAAAGAGTCCATGAGCTGTCTATAGATAGGTCAAAAAATGCCACGTCTGTATTAGATGAGTACCCCGACGTTTTTGAGGGTATGGGGTGTCTACCGGGAGAATACAAAATACAATTACAAGACCATGCTCAACCGGTAATTCATGCCCCTAGAAAATTGCCAATTGTGTTAGTAGAACAGGTTAAAAATAAATTAAGAGAAATGCAGGATCAAGGCATCATCGCAAAAGTCGAAGGACCCACCGACTGGGTAAATAGCATGACTGTCGTCAAAAAACCGAACGGAGACCTGCGAATATGCCTTGACCCGAAGGATTTAAATAAAGTAATTAAGCGAGAGCATTTTAAATTACCTACTCTAGACGAAATCACTTCAAGTCTAGCGGGGGCAAAGTACTTTAGCACTCTTGATGCTAAACAGGGTTTTTGGCAAGTTAAGTTGAACCAAGCTAGTAGCGACCTTTGCACTTTCAATTCCGCCTTTGGTAGGTACAAATTCCTACGCATGCCGTATGGAATTTCCTCCGCGTCTGAAATCTTCCATAGGAAATTATATGAACATTTTGATGACATAGAAGGGGTAAAATTATTCATAGATGACTTATTGATTTATGCCGATACTAAAGCATTACATGATATTAGACTAAGGAAAGTGTTACAAAGATGTAGGGAAATAAATATAAAACTAAACAAAGAAAAGTGCAAAATAGGCTTATCGGAAATAAAATACTTGGGTCATAAGATTACGCAACACGGAGTGAGTCCCGATGACTCACGCACTAGTGCTATAATGAACATGCCTACTCCTTCAAGTGTCAAAGACTTGGAGAGGTTTCTCGGATTAATTACATATGTAGGCAACTTTATACCTAACCTCTCTGAAAAAACTCATATATTACGCGAGTTATTAAAGAAAGACGTACACTGGCACTGGGAATCAAGGCACGATAGTTGTTTTAATGCTTTAAAAAAATGCTTGTGTAGTCCACCAGTTCTGCAATATTACGATGTTAAAAAACCAGTGACGATTTCAGTAGACGCGAGTAAGAATGGATTAGGTGGATGCTTACTTCAAAATGGTTTACCTGTTTGTTATGTATCTAAATCGTTGACAAAAACAGAACAAGCCTATGCACAGATCGAAAAGGAATTATACGCCTGTGTTTTCGCTTGTGAAAGGTTTTATACATACATATATGGAAAAAATGATGTCACGATCGAAACTGATCACAAACCATTAGTAAGCATAATTCAAAAACCGTTAGTTAATACTCCCGCTCGGTTACAAAGGATGTTGCTAAGATTACAGCCGTACACATTTAATTTAGTATACAAGCCTGGTAGATACTTATATATAGCTGACGCGTTATCTCGTGCGGTCCAGGCAGGTGCGGGCGCCGATGAAAACATACAGGCGAGCGACCTCGACGTGCGCGCGCAAGTATGCGCAATCTCGGCAAGCAACCCTCTCACTGATACGCACTTCTTACAAATTCAAAAATGCACTCAAGATGATGTTGAATTAAAAGAGCTGACTAAAACTATAAAAAGAGGATGGCCAGATAAAAAAAAAGATGTTAGTGATATGTTAAAACCATACTATGCATATCAAAACGAATTATCAGTTGCTTATGGCATTGTTTGGAGGGGAGATCGAGTTGTCATACCCAAATGCATGCGATCAGAAATGATTAAACGCGCACATAGTAGTCACTTAGGAATAGAAAAATGTAAACTGAGAGCGCGTGAGATTATGTTTTGGCCCCATATGAACTCACAGCTACAAGATTACCTTTCACATTGTCAAGCTTGTTTGACATTTAGAAAACAAAACGTAAAGCAAACTTTAATGCAGCATGAACCTCCAAAAAGAGCCTGGTTTAAATTAGGTATAGACATATTTCATTTTAATGGAAAATCTTATCTGATAGTAATTGACTACTACAGTAAATTTGTAGAAGTAGTCAAGGTCAAATCCCTTTGTTCTAGTGTGATAATTAAAAAGTTAAAAGAAATATTTAGACGTCAAGGCATACCGGAAGTGATAGTTTCAGATAATGGGCCTGAATTTGCTTCATCTGAATTTAAAACATTTTCTAAAGAGTGGTTCTTTCAACATGTTACCTCCTCCCCCCACTACCCCCAGTCTAATGGCCAAGTCGAGCGAGCAGTCCAAATTATAAAAAAAATGTTAAAGAAAACAACATTCAATCAATCTGACTTTAATATAGCGATGTTAGAATATTTAAATACTCCGCTTGATAATGATTTACCTTCACCCGCTGAACTTTTGAATAACAGGAAACTGCGTAGTTTTTTGCCATGTTCTCCTACATTACTAGCTCCAAAAATCCCGCGAAATGTCGAACTTTATCTAAAATCACGTCAACGTAAACAAAAACATTATTACGATAAAGGAGCTAAGCACCTGCGAGAACTCCAAGTAGGCGAAAAGGTTAAGGTAAGAATAAACAATGAATGGCAAAACGGAACTGTACATGGTACTGTTGGACCGCGGTCATATCTTATAAAAATGACGTCTGGTAGAATTCTAAGACGTAACCGCAGACAGCTGATCGTTGACTCACCACAGCGCTCAGATCAACCTGTGGTATGTAATTATGACGATCTAAATATCACTACGCCCTGTGCGCCGCAGCCTCCCATCAGCTCCCGGGGTCCAAGTCCAAACCACTTGCAAATGAATAATACTAATTATTATGTTACTCGCTCTGGCAGGACGGTGATACCTCCTGATCGGTGGACCTACCCTGTACCGGAACCTCGTCGCAATTAGATTAAGGACCTACTCAGATAGTAAACAATTAAATTGTGTTCGTATGATAAATATGAAAATCTAGTTATGTACCTAATGATAAAATTAGAAAGCAGTCTAAAAAAAAAAAAAAAAAAAAAATACGTTTAATTTGAAGGTAATATATATAAAAAAAAAAAAAAAAAATGTAAGCGCCAATTCATTTGTAGGTATGATTAATTCTATGAATGTATAATGAAGAAATGTAGATGGATACCTACACTCGCATGTGTAAGTTTATTTCTCATCTTGTATTAAAAAAAAAATGTATATATATATATATATATGTGTATAAGTATGTACATATATATACAAATACACATGTATATATAATTAATTTAATTTGGAATATTTAAAGGAAGGAGAAGGTATGATATAGAAAATAGTAATACAATACCTATGTAATTTGCATGTCCTAAAGTAAAATAAAAATATGTAAAAAATTGTTATTTTTGTTTTTTCAAAGGGGAGTTGTCAGTATTGATATGTGGGTAGATTAAGATGTAGGGTAGGTTGTAGCGGCATGCAAGAAAATAATAAATCAGTCTATAATCAACTGAGGTGGTTTCATTGATCAATTCCCACATCTTTACACTTTAATCCGAATTAACTTTAATCCGAATTAAATGGCTAATGGTTAATGGCCATTAATCTTTTTAATTGTTAATTTTTAATGGTTAATGGCATTAGCGTTCGGCCAACACTGGCCTGTGGCCCCGACCTTTCATACTATTATACACCCTACACATATGTGTTTAAGGTTCTAATTTGCATATTTTAATTACTTGCAGGGATGATCCTGAGATAGACGATATCGACGATCGACTCCTGCTGCGTCTGCTGGAGGTCAGCATACAGTGTGCCGCTGATAATGATAAGGTTAGTAAAAGAAAGACGTATTCCATTAGAATATGCGTGCCGCTTACGCCCTTTTAGCATGCAGCACATTACTAAACTCATAATTGGGTTTGCCAAAGGTCGTATTTCATAATGTTATTGTTACCGCTTACGTCCTTTTCGCTCTGAGGGTAGAATTATTAATGTGTTTACGAACGAACATAGAAACGGCGTATGTAGTTTGAATTTTCGTGACATGAACTTTGTTTTTGAACAGGATACGTAATTATATGCTGACGGATTATGGACACGTGCGAATTATGTTGTATTAGCTCACGTTTGCAGTAGATAATGTGAATATTTATATATCAACTATGCGGCTAAAAGCGGGAAAATGCGGTTAAACATAGTTATGACTTTGGGATAATGAAATTGAACATGTTTAGTTTTCCTACTTTGATCAAGCTTTTCCCAAAAGTGCGGAGAATGTGTAATTTTTGTAAAAGGACTTACAAACGGTCAAAAGGGTTGGTTTCTGCTAGTTACGATTTCAATTATCTTTAAATCAACAAAAAAACATTTCAAGGAGGTCTGTGTTAAGTATTTAGTTTTTACATGTTTGATTTTTGAGACTCAACCACTAAAATGTTGGGCCGATAACCTCTAGCCTTAACAACAGCGAATATTTTTTAAGTATGAAAGGTTGTACCATAGGTTATCTTTTAAAAGAAGCAAGCGGCACACGTTTGTTTTGAATGATTTCAATACATCATTCACTTGGTTAGAATTAGACGACCTTCCGAACTTGAGGTCGCGGGTTCGAAGCCCAGTTAGTACCAATTGTACCTATAAGGTTCATGGAATTTATGTACGAAATGTCATTTTAAGTTTCGTTTTTTTCCTTGGGTGGAGGGTGAAAGAAAATAAGAGTTTTCATAACTTAATCGCACTTAAACTATCGTGAGACATATTTCAAAATATTTATCAGTACGGTTTTTACTCACTATTACCGTACTGATAAATATTTTGTTTTCATAACTTATTGCTATTGGAAAAGGCCATATTATTTTTTAAACCTAAATATTTTGTACACTGGTATAAAATAAATAAAAAATAAAATAAAACAACGGGAATGAAACAGCCTTAAGATTCTACTTATTTTCACTTTATTTAGTTATAAAAACTGATCCGTTGCGTATATTGGTTATTTTCCTTATATTCTAGGTAAAGATGAGTGCAATGCGGGGACTTGGCAACATACTGCGCTTAATAAAAAAGAACAATCTGCAACGCGATCCGCAATTCAAGGTGTTATGCGAAGCAGCAATAGGGAAGCTTTTGGAGTGCGCGTGCAAAGTGAGCAACATGAAGGTTCGCTGGAACGCATGCTACGCGATGGGGAATGCCATGAAGAATGACGATTTGTTTACTTGTTTCAGTGGATGGCAGGTGAGAACACAACCCATTTTGAATACTTTACATAAAATTACACAATCATATATTCGCTACGGAATACTACATCACGACAGAGATCAGTAAGTCAACCACCCTGGCAACGTTGACAGTTTACGGTCCCTCTGAGCATTTTAAATAGTTGCTAACTTGATTGCGTGGGCTAAACGTTAACTTCATTGACGTGATGTTACTGTTACTGAAAGAAGTATATTTTTTGAAATCCCAGTCCAGAGCTAACAGAGCGTTACATTAAAAACGTATTATGTCTGTAGCGACCGTGACAATTACTCTGCAGTATGTCTAACAATTCTTTACTTTACATTAAACCCTTTATTTCAGAGTCAAGTCTTCGCAAACCTCTGCACGTTAACCCGCGACTGCAAGAACCTCAAAGTGCGCATCAACGCAGCGGTAGCACTGCGCGCCCCTACCACCAGAGCGCAATATGGCGAACTGTTGCCACTCGTGTGGCGAGGTGTCATGGCGGCAATGGAAAACGCCGCCAATGTGGATGATTTCACCGAGTACAGGCATAAGGATAATCTAATTGAACAGGTAAGAAATATAATATTATATAGCAAAGTCTTTCCAAACCCTTACATTCTAACCCGCGACTGCACGAGTCTCAAAGTGCGCATTAACGCAGCGGTAGCACTCCACGCCTCGACCACCGGAGTGCAACACGGTGAGGCGTCATGGCGGCAGTCGAGAACGCTGCCAATGTGGATGATTTCATTGAGTACAGGCATAAGGATAATCTGATTGAACAGGTGATAACAGACCTGATGTTACTGAGTGTGTGCTTAGCTCACGTGACTAAGCTAAAGGTTTCCATCGGTAGTTAGAATTAGAAACCATGCACACAATACTATGTCGTGTATAGACATAAGATATAACCGTACTGTGTGTAGAATTCTTATCTCTACAATTTTTACCTGTGTCACAAATTTGTTTATTTATCATTTGTTTCATTCGCCTCTTATTAGTGATACCTGTGGTTCAAACAATGAAATATTTTGGGCAGAAGTTATTATTAATGTTAAAAAGTCAACTTAAATCATATTAATATTGTCTTCGGTTACCGCGATAGTTACTCATGAAATAAAACTATGAAAACGGATTATATCGCGTATATTGAATTTATAATACATCCCGACGTTTCGAACCCTTTACAGCGTTCGTGGTCAACGGTCACGACCACGAACGCTGTTTTAGTTTTATTAAATCTTATTGTTTGGAATTAAGTAATAATATAAATATGTGAAAATACTAACGGTACTGATTAGTATTATTATATTATATTATATTAGACACGCAGGTGAGTGGACGATACCGGAATCATATCTTTTCTAGGCCACAGATTACAACTTAAAGAAAGTAAAACTAGGTAGCATAACAACATCTTTCGTTATCTGGCCCACAGCCGCAGTGTGTCAAATTAGGCGAACGAAGTAAACACATAATAATGAGTGGACTAATTAAGCATTATTTCGCTTGAAATAGACAATGAAAGGAAAAAAACAGTAAATTACTTTTAATTAGACGCGATGAGTTTGTGAAAATATGCAGCTGCTTACAACTTATTGCTATCAGCAAAGAGAATATACAAATAGGATAGACGGGTACTGTCATAGTAAATTTTGTAGTCACACGTTTCTGGGACTTTCCCGAGTGTAGAGATTTTGTCTTTCCTTCTAAATTACCTATTAACCCGTCAGAACCCAGGCCTATACAAAACCAATACCAAGTATGTATATAAGACAATGACAATAAAAAAGTAAAAAATGTAGACATATTTAACATAACCATAGGCTCATTAAAAAGTCTAGGTCTGTTTACCTAAATCTGAACCATTTGCCAATTAAGTACTTAGCCAATTCGTCGCCCTTAATGAAATGTCATTGTTACAGCTCAGCGTCACACTAGCTCACCTCTGCTGCCTCCTAAAGCAAACCGACTTGCCCGACATCCTCGACCCCCTCGTCTTCCACTTCGACTGCGCAAAGTCCCTCCTCACGCAGCTCTGCCACAAACTGCCGCCTGAGAACACCTCCTGCCTCAGGATCCTGGAGGCTGCCAAGTACGTGACAGTAGATTTGACAGCCGCCAACGATACGCAGTCGCAGTCGTTGAGTATGTTGCAGGAGATATTTATTTGGGATATGTGAGAAAAATCTGTCTAACCAGATAATAACTTGTACAAATATATTATATTGAATACTGGAATCTGCTTGTATGCGTTTAGCTTTGCGTGATTGTCCTCACTGTTTTGTTTTCTTTTGTCGTCTTACGCCCTCGCAATAATGATAAAGTGCTGACGTTATATTTCTTCTGTTTCTGTTGATATATTGAACACCTGTATGTACCTACACAGTTTACAATAAATAAATTACTTACTTGCTTATATAATTAAGAACAAAAATTAAGTAGTGCTCTTGAATGCTAAGAATTGGTGATCTATTACGACTGCGCCAAATCACAGTCGTTAAATATTATTCGAAAGTGAGACCCCACTTGGCTTTATGTTGCCAGTCAAAAATATTCATTTTTTAAATACAGATTGTCGGCAATATGCGTTTACTTGTTCAATTAATTTTTATCTAAAATAAATACTCAAATGAGGCTGATTTGGAGTAGTTATAAGCCTTGATTATTTATATCCAGTAAGGGTAATTAATAATTACGATTTATTTCCGTGGCCGTGCATTTTATAGAAAATACTTCAAGAGAAACACATGATTTGGCCTAGATAAGATAATATTGTAAGTACATCATTATTAAACGTTATGACTTTTTTGAAAATGATGTAATAGTAAAACTAGTAAAAGTGATACATATGCTGGATTTTATACATAAGTAGCTGTAATATTGTGCACATATAATTATATTATTAAATTTGTTTTAAAGGTTAAGCATGTGTTATTTAAACTTATGAAATAAATATTTTTCACTCACTACATTGTCTTTTCACTCCGTTCCACATAGTTGTTTTCAGAATTCGATAGAGTATATCACTTAACTCTGCAGCTTATTGTAGATACATATCATTTCATAAGTTCATGATTAGATCTAGAAACAATAAGCATCGCTAATAGAATACCACACTACTAAGTAAAGTATGTTGATGAGAAGAAGGGAGAGGTACTTCTCTAGTTTCGACTTTTTCAAACAACAGCGAAATGACATTCACTGTGAGACTGACCTGCACCTATCGAGCATCAAGCTTAAGACTTAAAACTATTTTCGTCATCAACGGTGTATACCTAGTGTATAGGTAGAATGTGTAAATATAAACAATGCCCGTAACATTCCGAATTTCGTGTGTCATTCAGTATCTGGTTGAATCCAGATGGACTCCACACGAGATGTCAGCATGGTGAAAAAGCAACATTGATAAAATCCGGATTAATCCAACTAATTGTCCAGCAAGGGGCATTGACGCACGGTTAAAGTTATCATCTACCCAGAGGTCATCCTTTACAATTATAAGTAACGTGTGGAAGAAAAACATAACATTTAATGATTAATACCTATCTCTTGTTTCCGGGAGCATTTTTATCGTTAACTCGTTTGTATATGTAATTAAGTAGTTTTTAAGAATAATATAAGTTAGTCCGTAGTAGTTAGGTAGTTGACGACCTGTCTGGCCCTAGTGGCCTGCCTGCGAAGCCGATGGTTCCGGGTTCGAATCCCGGTAAGGGCGTTTATTTGTGTGATGAGCACGGATATTTGTTCCTGACTTCCTGAGTCATGGGTGTATTCTATTATAAATATGTATTGATTTATTTAAGTATGTATATCGTCGCCTACTACCCTTAGTACAAGTTTGCCACGCTTTGCTTAGTTTGGGGCTAGGTCGATCTGTGTAAGATTGTCCCCAAATATTTATTTATTTATTAGTCACGTCACGCGCGTAGGTCGTGATCGAAAAAACGTACCAGATTTACATTTCAAATGAATCTTGCTCGATTCGGAATGTCCTGATGTATAGTCGCCATCAGATATATCGGAGCGTCCGCTTAAAAATATCTGAACACGCACTTAACGCCTTGAGATCAAATCAATAGGTAACATATTTTAAATCTGAATGCCGATGCCGTTCCAGATCCCAGAATATTTTATCCAGGTTATACGAGTAGGTATAATATATACTTACTATAATATGCTTTTTCTACTCGTCGACTTTAATGGTTGAATTAAGACTTTGCTATACCAGAGTTTATTCGTATACTTTTTACTATGAGCTCTCGACTCAACTATAATGACTTCATTACAAAACGCTCGAGTGAACTAAAATTAATGTGACCAACCACGTCTCGCCGCAGTTAATAGGACAAAACCAAAGCCGCCACCACTTTTTTACTATAATTTATGATATTAAAACTCGTTGATGTCGTCGTTTTGTTCTACACTTTTAAAGCCGCCACCACTTTTTTACTAATTTATGATATTAAAACTCGTTGATGTCGTCGTTTTGTTCTACACTTTTATCGACTGAGGTACTTACCTAATTTTGTTTAATTATTTAGGTTGTTATGTAGAAAGTGTTATTTTAGTTGACTCATAGAAAAATAATTGTATACCTACAATAGTTACCTATATATAGTCAAGCTTTAATGCAATCTCGTACCTTACTTAGGCTACTCAGCAAGCTTCGTGGCCTAAAGGCTTAATGTACTTGACTGAAAAGCTCTCCATTATATAACGATTGTATAAAATATTTTGATGCCCACCGTATAAATACCCTAGTCTGTCAGAGGTTGTATTATGGATATGTATGTAAGTGCCATCCGTTTGCGATTATGTGGGCCGTTGTTAGTTTAGCTAATGTTATTTGATAATTTATGTCATTTATTCACCCAGTAGGTTCGTACATACTCACCATCCAATTAATTAGGTGATGGGTTTCAATACGTACTTCCCACGCGATTCCTTGCAGAGCAATTTCATTATCCCATGGTAAATATTTACCTACTAAACAAATTTGGACAAAAAGTTGTTTTCGTCGAATACATCATTCGTTCGTTGGTTGGTTATTTTTAAAGAGTCCACTCTCTCCATATTCGTACCAATAATAATGCAGGTTTATCTCCTTTTTAAAACTTCGCAAAGCTTATTGATTCCTTCAGCATGGTAATTTCTACGTAATTACCTAATGCTTTGCTATGATATGGGAATCTAACATATTTCATTAAATTACTCCAATGCTGTTGTTTTTACAGAAACCTGAAACAACACAACCTAAGCACTACTAACTTATTTCAGTAGTAACAATTATTATTGATCATATCGAAGGTTACAGATGAATGGAAAAATTAAAGTTGAGGTTATCATTATCAATCGGTACCTAATACGCAATAAGCTTGTCACTTATAATTATAATGAGGGGTACAAGTAAACAAAGTCTATTTTTAATTTATTTGATAACATAATTTACACTTATTTAATAATTTGCACTTTTATGAAATGAAATTAACTAATTAACTACATGCCATGGTCCCGGGTGCCATTATATTAAGAAGGCGACACCCACTGCCCACTTTTATCGCCCACTGCTGAGCATAGGCCTCTCTTCGAGTACGCCACTTATCCCGGTCCTGAGCCAATCTCATCCAGAAGTGACCCGCAATCTTCCGAATGTCGTCCACCCAGCTCCTTTCGTCTAAAAGCGGCTACCATTCCGTTAACATTTTGGCCCACCTGCCATCACTCTGCCTGGCAACATGTCCCGCCCAGCTCCATTTAAGTTTGGTAACGCCGTATCCGACGTCTTGCACCTTGGTGCGGGGTCGGATCTCGAAATTCCTCACTCGGTCTTGAAGTTTGATGTCGAGCATGGCGCGCTCCATGGCTCTCAAAGCCACTCGGATTTTATGCACAGCCTCCTTAGTGAGCGTCCATGTCTCGGCACCGTAGTAATAGGTCATGTGGTGGTGTTTACCCCACCATACCCTATTTATTTATTTATTTTAAACTTTATTGCACAAGAACAAGTACAAAAGGCGGATTTAATGCCTTGAGGCATTCTCTAACAGTCAACCACTGGGCCAAACAGAAATTAGTTAAGGTGGGTGCAGTGCGATGCGAAAAAAAATGTTCTAAATATAAATTCTAATACTAACGCCAATATACAAACTAGTAATATTTATATACTATATGACTATATATATATATATGCTATTTATGCCCTATGTGACTGATGTTTTTTATTTTTATTTTACGTAATCAGTCGTTCAATGGCTTTTAGGCAAATGTTTTTTTCTTATTAGTAGATTTTTCACAATTACCAGTTTTAGGTTGAAGGGCGTGTTTTTTAAACAAGAATCTAAAAACTGAAATAACATGAAAACCAATGTTTTTTGACCCCTTGTTGCCTGTAATTTAATCATTGCAAATGAGCTATAGAATAACCCCTTTCAACGAATACGTCGACTTTCTAATCATCCTGTAAAAAAAACTTAGTAAGCTGGTATATATACTGAACTTCTATACAATATGTCGTGTGGGTTTTGTTACTCTTGAGCAGCATTTATTTGATATGTCTACTATAGTTAACTGAGAGTACCTTACCTAACACTATCATAAATGTTTTACTAAATAGTAGGTTTTCTATGTAAATAGTTTCCACGTGCGTGTACCGCAGTATGGCTGCATTGTAAGTACAAGTAGTCATGTTTTACGGCACGTGTATTCGAGTGACAGAACATGTTATATCTGTACGTAATATATGGAACAAAGGACACAAAATCAATGTTTTCTCCGAGACCATTAATTTTCGCAGAACATATGTACTATATGAAGGAAACATCGTTAGGTCTTAAGATCCTCTATTTTTGACCCGTACTGAATGCGTATATGAAACAAAATGTGGGTGACTGAAACAATACAGGAAAACTAATAATCTAAAGAATGAAACTTACTTAAATAAATAGTTTTCGCTTTCTTTAACGTCCCCTTAGCTCAATGTGAACCGAGTACGTACATGCAAATTGTAAACCAGGAACCCGTTACTGGTTTAGAAATTCGTACTTATATAGGTACTTAAAAAATAAACATGTTGTATAAATATATAATTGAGTGGTATTTACTGACAAATAAGGTATAAATTTATGTTTTAATTTGGTTTACCACTGATCGCGAGGCTGCTTTTAAGGCGTAAAAAAATGTTTAAGATCTGTTTGTAGATTACAAGTAATGGAAACCTGTAAACCACATTTCATTAGGTTCAATATACTAACCCTGCCATGTCTATACATTTTTGAAACTGCGGTTTACATTAAAAACAACATGAATCAATTTTCAATGTTTAAAAGTGCTCGCAGATGTGAAAAAAATTACATCTAATCAGTGAACTCGGCTTTGCTGCTAAAAGTATCTTTGGGATGGCACCCAAAATATACAATAAGTTGCCAAAACATATTATTGCAATAGATAATGTAACTGAATTTAAGAAATGCCTGTATGATTTTTTGGTACAAAAAGCATACTATTCGATAATGGAATATTTACTGGACATATTTTGAATTTAAGTTGTTTTAGTTTTAAGTACACTCTTATTTTTGTTTGACATTTAACATATTATTTTCGTTTGACATCTGTTATAATTAGTGCATGCTCCATCTCTTCTTGATTATATTTGTATGCCAAATGGCAAAACATAGTGAAACATAAATTATTGTATAAGATCTATATTTAACCTATGTTTACAAATAAATAAATTGTGATTTGAATTTTGATTTGATTTGTTTAATTTAGAGTATGAACTGATCTACGCCAACACTGACCTTACAAACCGGATGAAACCGGATCGACAATATAACTAGGTACTTACTTACCGTTATTCATAATGTTCTTGTGCCCTACTTCAAGGGCACTTGGTTGGACATGTTAATGAATCAAAAACATTATATTATATTATTATAATTAATTTATTCGATTTAGCACCTTATACATCACGAATAAAGACCAATTCGTATTTGCAATACAAGATTTTTCTGCGTGAACTTCGAATTAAATAGTGCTGAAGCGCAATTCTACATTGCTTTCTTGACAGCTTGTGATATTGCAGACTGCACATATATGTTTTAACTCTAACTTCTAGTATTTAAACATATTCGATAGTTCATATATGTATCGCCACTTTCTTTTAAAGTCGTATCACCAAATTTGACAATTTCGACATATATGAACATGTAAACGGCACATAACTACAAGCAAAAGGTAACTTGCAATTTTATACAATAAATTACTGTACAGCTACCACCAGTTTGCCACCGACATAAACGCTAGCGTGAATGTAACTTACTGCATCTCGCTCGTACTGGCATATTAGTGCGAGCGAGATGTATAGAAAGTAAATTACGTAGACGTAGCGTATAATGTCAGTGTTGACACTGTCAGTGACTCGTGGTACGGGTACTGGTACTTATTGAAAATTGACGACGTGGCCCATTTTATCTGCTGACATGTAACTTATTATTTTTCACTGTTCATTTAGTACCTAATATCTTCAGGTACTATTTTTTAAAGACAATATGTCACGAGCCGTTCATAAATAAATCGAATTAGCCTCATTCATGTGGTTTGAACATGATTTTGTTATGATTTTGCACACAATAGCTACGTATCTATTTTGGCTTATTATGAAAGTCACGTCTGAAAATGTTCCAGTATAGCCGAAGGCGTTAATTTTTAGGAATTCACGCTTGTCCAATTAGGAAAATTTCTGGTTTTCGCTTTGTCCTGTAATATTGAGCGTAAATAAGTTCATGTGGAGAGCGCGTGTACATGTTTGTATAACACAATCATTCTTACGTACGGATGGCATTATATTTCAGTTGAGCCTTGAAGCCTTTATCTTCGTACATTGTATAAGTCGTAGCTAGATCGTAGAATCGCCAATCCCTCATAAAATGGCTTGAAACACCATGACGTGGTCCGGTCAGGTTAACTTTAATTCTGCTCGATGTAAAGAAAATAATTATGTAGAGTTCTAATCGGTTAATGTTATGAATGTTATGATTTCACAGCTAGGCATCAGATACAGAATTTTTAAATTTGTCATTAGTTCATATCACAGTCATCATCATCGTATTTATCAACCGAAGGAGACCTATTGCCGGATTAAACTTAATAAAATCTCGTAAACGGCTTTACCTAATTTGAAATTACAATATATATATATTTTTGTCCTTGTGTCTGTTCTTGTATGTATATTTAGTTTTGTCATTGGACACCACATACATATAAGTGTTTAATTAAAGTAGTATTATAGTTCTTCAAAGTTACGTTGACTAGAACTGACTGTATTTTTTTCCATTCAGATATCCTCATTAATTTCACACACATAATTATGCATACGTCTCTAAGTGACTGCCCCCGATCCATAGCAACCCAAAAGCTATCCTCCTTAGCAGATATGTATTAGTATCAGCTTCCTGAATATAATGACTTGTTTATAAACGTTGACTTTCGAGAAAGACGTTGGTGTTGTATAAACACCTTCTTGCAATTGTATTTCGACGGCAATCTGAACCGCCTTAGTTTTGTAACCTGATCTGTCTACATTCGTATTGATAAAGGATAACGCAGTTAAATGTTTTAATGTAACGGTATGGTATGACTTCCTTGAAAAGATAGATACCAACGCTACTACCTACTGTATTTTTACCTATGATAAGTCGGATAACGAAATTAGGGCATCGAGGTTTCAACCAGTTACCTACTATTTAAGATAAGAAAATATGACATAGGTACATAATTTCAAATTTATTTAGAGTTCTTAGATTTAATTTAGTTTTATTCATATATACATTTAGTTCATAAGTTATTTGTCTTTATATGATATTGTTATTAAGATAATAGATAAGATAATAAGATAATAATTTATTTCATTTCAATCTTAGTTGGTAAATACATAGTGGTCGAGTCCTCCTATTAGGTATGAAGTACCTGTATCAGGAGACCTCGCTCTTCCAGAATTACATTTTTTTTACATTTTTTTTTATTGTAATTATTCCTTATAAAATATTTTATTATACATAATTGTTGTAGGTATTTAGTACCTAGTGTCTATTTACACATCGAAAATTTCGTAGCAATTGATAGAGGAACATTTAATTTGAATTAAGAAATCTGTGGACAATTTATTCAAGGTAAATGGTTAATTAAAATCCGTATGACCGTTATTAAGTCTAATTATTCATTTCAACTGAAATTGGTAATTTTCTGCTACATTGAGTGATACGAGATTACCGATGTGTAAAATTACTTCATTAATCACATTCTATTGAAATTCGGCGCAGGTTATATCTTCAAGTATCTTAAAGTGGGAGGATTTCAGTACCTTAATAATAATTGTTTATGCCTAACAAAGCTGTTAAACATAAAAGGTACGTAATTACAAATATTATATTGTAGTATGGAGGAGGCCTATGTCCACATAGTATGGAGGAGGCCTATGTCCACAAATGGGCATCCAATAGAATTAAAATTATTTTAATAGCAATTTTTTATATTAATTAAATAATTACAATCAAATAACAAAAAAATACATACTTACAAAGGTACGTAATATTTAAAAAAAATAAGGAAAGGATATTTGGATATTATGCGTCGGCTTATACGCCGCAATAAGTATACCTATTTGCTTTTGTGCTTAATCATTTATACGGAGTTAGCTACCTAAAGACAATATCACCTAGTAAGTAATAACAATGCTTAACAACTCTAACACGTACCATTTACATTGTTAATAGTTAATACTGTTACTAATATTCCCTCGTAATATATACTTGTACATAGTATTAGTATTATTATTGCATTAATATTATACTCGTACTTACGTACTTAATAAGTAAATTACTAGTGGCTATGTGAGCTTTAAGCCTCGCGATAAGCTTTATAAGCGTAAAAAAAATTAAAAATTAAAAATACCTCGTCGATTCATTATCACAATGAACTCATAATGGTCTTAAGTACCATAGAGTACACTGGCACTTAAGTCCTTTATGCCAATTTCGACTATTTTGAACATTTTCCAAAAAACGAGACGACAGAAAAATTATATCTTTCTACCGAGAACCTGTTCACAAAATTTCATGCGAATCGGTTGAGAAATGCGACCTGTGGAGAACATCATACGAAAGCATTTTTGGCTAAGCTGAAATAAACACCTTCGCTAACGCTCGGTCAAATAAGGATTTGTTAATCAATTTAATGTTACAGTAAATGCAAATACAGTAGGTTCAGCAGCAAAAGTGGTTAAGCAAGCGAAGCGTTCATAATTATCTGATCAAAAGTTTATTCTACTGGATAGTGGATACCAAAGAGTAAGAGCATGTGTAGATCATTTTGACCACGTCACCCGCTTACCCATTTCCGCTGCTAAATGTGTCTATATTTATGTGGTTAGCCGTGTATTTAGTATGTAAATTTAAGCACGTGCTATGCCACTGATAAAATTATCTCTCAAAGTACTTATTTGTTTAGATATTTGGTTAAGCCCCAGATCTGTTTGATAAAACTATAGGACTAATGCTATCTTATCTTATCTTTTATTCTGCCCAGACACGGGCTGAGAATTTTATCTTAAACATGACTACGCATCGAGTTTTATTTATACAGAATTTAAATCATATCCTTGTGATTATGATTCATTACTTTAATAACAATGATATACACCTTTAATTTTTTTAAAGAAAAGGATTCTAATTCAACATCTGTTTTCCTCGTGTTGCAGTGTGGAAGGAAAAATGGTTTTCAATTATTTGAAATGTTCGCTTTATTCCAAATCTACGATCTTATGTTTTCGGGTTTCTCCGAAACAGTTTTGTTGCTTTCATGTTTCTGGTTTAGAAACTTTAGGACCACTACTTTTGGTACCTATTATTAATTAAATAAAAACCCTTGCTATGCTGGTATGGTAATTTTTTTTACTTCTCGTGTGTTGAAACACTCGCTACGCTCAGGATTCTATTTTAGAACCACTTATAGAATCCTTTCGCTTGCTCGTGTTTCAATTCTACACTCGCGGGTAAAATACAACTTTGCACCCTTGTATAACAAATAACTATTTTCAGAGACAGACCAGTTGTTATTGCTGCAAAATAGGTACTTACGCGTTTTTTTTTGTAACGCGGAAATAACATACTTAATAGCAAAATAAACAAAATTGGTAACGCCCTTGCTCGTCTAAGTACAGGCTTATCTATGAAGGGCCTCTAAACAAATCTTCTTCTTCAGTCGGTTCCTCAATGCTGTGAATTGTGACATCATTTTCTTCTGTTGAAGACCAGGTTCCTCCATAGGCTTCTATTCTTCGCCAAGCGCATGGCCTCGTGCAGTTTTAATTGCATAGGTGCAGTGATTTTAGCACACCATCCAGGAGGAGGAGGGCCCTGAGGTCTGGCGCCTTCAACTTTACCCGTCATAATCATAATACTCATATTAACTCTTTCCAGGCTATCCGAAGAGCGACGTGAGAAGTGTCCGAAGTATAAGAGTATTAAGTAGCACGTATGTAGGTAATATGCGAAATAAATGCGATTTACTTTTATAAGATTTATGGATTTTCTCGATAAGGAAGTACCTACCTAAATAAAATACTTGAAGGCTGTGTTTTATTACATAATTTAAGGAGATTTTAAGATTATACACATTTAGTATCTATCATGTTTAATAATGTTGTTTGAAGATTAATTAAATATAATAAGATACCTAATAATACGTTTATAACGAAAGCAACATGAGTGAGTCCCGCTACCTATTTCGAGTTCTGAACAAACTGGAGTGACGCAAGAGCTTTAAATACCCTGAAATTTAGAGCTTCATTTCAACTGCATGTTGTTTTGGGGATACTAAAACTTTTGGTCAATATGTGACGTATCGTTTCTATTTCCATAAACAACGTACCTACTAGGTACATACTCGGTTTCAAATTAGGCACAGACATTTAGAACCCGATATGCCTGTTTGTTATTAAAAGTATTGTAAACTTGCTTGCTTGCTTGCCTACAATTTCATAACATAGCGAAATCATATTGAAAATGGTAACACTTGTAAGATCAGTGTTTAAATTTGCTTTTAGTGATACTAATTACAATGAAGTGTTTTGAAATTAAATATAGGTACTAATAATATCTGTATCGGAGGAATGTTATTTAGGTATTTGGTTTTCGTCCAGTCTATATAATTATTTAGGTAGTTATAATAATTTAATTAGTCATACAGTAATTATTATTAGTTCAGTTATAGGTAAGTCAAAAATATTAGCGTTGGTTGTTTTTTTCTGTATAATTTTGTATAAATTGTTTCAGCCTTGTATAACTTGTTTTTTTATTGGTATTAACTGAAACTAGGCAAATTACAGAAAAGTTTATACGACATTTTTAACTTCAAATATGGCCCGGAATACGCTGTTATAATTATTGGGTTTCCTCATGTTACACCGTGTATACAGACTGGAATATTAATTTCTAATGGCCCAGTTACACGGTCTAAGGTATATTCTAAAAGGACTGCGACAAACAAGCTGCCAGATGTCACGTGCTAAAGTTTTCTAGAAAACTTCGCAACTATCGAGGGCGCATCCTGCCCTGAACTTTGCTCTGAAAGGGGGACAAGTTGTGACGTCGGGCTGTTCAATAGCTTCCACGCATGCGTAATAATTTGTCGATGTGTGGGTATACCGTCTGGCGGAGCACGCGGCCGGTGCGTGCCCGTATACCCTTCTCCCTCTTCGGTTATTCAAGTCTAGAATTCCCTATGTAAGACAGAGTCAGCTAAACGGCCGGGGATCGCCGTCTTATCTAAATCAAGTTAAAAATACCACCGCGTTTACATTAACCGCCAGTCGTGTTCGAGCTGCTCTGCCAGAACCTCGATCTTACACTCAGTGATACTTTCGCAACTTGTGAATTTTTGAATTGCAGATTTGTGGATTTTTGAGAATTGCTAACTGACCGGCCAAGTCTATATTTCTCAGATTTAATTTTATTGAGGTAAGTTAAAGTAAGGCATGTTTAAACGATTCCTGTAAGTTCATGATACATTTGGAGCATATTGGATTTTTCCTGAAAAGTAGGTATAAGGAGGAAAAAAAGCAGTGCATGTAAATAGAATGTTCTGGTAAGTTAACGGGCGGGCGCAGCAATGGCCGACTGGTTGCAGCGAGCGCTTTCTCTCTCGCTGGGTCGCCGCAGCGGCACTTGGCTAATCTTCGATTAGTTTTCACTACTCCGTTTCGTGACATATGTGAATAGAAAGTCAATCCATCAAGAATTAAGTGGTCAACGTTTACTTTTTATTTAATACACTTTTTTTAAATCGTGACTAAGTGCCGTACCATAGCCGCATGACATGAGCTATACGTAATATATAAAAAAAACCGGCCAAGTGCGAGTCGGACTCGTGTTCCAAGGGTTCCGTACATTACACAATTTAAACAATGTATTTTTTATGTGAAACGTGAGTGAAATGTCTTTAAAAATCCCGTAGGGGTCGGATCAAAAACTAAGTAATTAAGTCCGACTCACGCTTGACTGCACATTTCTAATAGGTTTCCCTGTGATCTATTTTCTTGAATAACTTCTAAACTGTTTATTCTAAAATTATAAAAAAATATATTTGAAATTCTCACAATGAGCTCCTTCATTTGATATGTAACACGATATAGTTTAAAAACTTTATTTTTAATTTTATCATTAACCCCCCAAAAGTGGTCCCCGTGTTTTAAATTCATTTGTTTTTACGTTACATGTCCGTCTTTGGGTGACTAACTTACATATGTATACCAAATTTAAATTTATTTGGTCCAGTAGTTTTGGAGAAAATAGGCTGTGACAGACGGACAGACAGACAGATAGACGCACGAGTGATCCTATAAGGGTTCCGTTTTTTCCTTTTGAGGTACGGAACCCTTAAAACGGAATTTTGTTGAGTTTTCGTTTGACTTAATTACTCATCCTTACTACATTATCATGATACTATAATAATAATGCGTGCAGATATGGGTCTGCAGGATATGGATGTTTTATGTCCATGCGTTTCTTTTTCTTAACAATGGGCTTGCCTAACAGTATTTCGTAACGTTTAGCTTCTAGTTATGAAAATGTATCATAAAACATAACAACCATTATAATAAATGTTTAAGTTTTATAAAATGGATTCACTGTTATGTCACAGTGAACCAGTAGGGGGCTTATACTTAAAAAAATAATTTAAAAAAGCATGTTTCCAAACTTTTCAATATATTATACTAGCTTTTGCCCGCGACTTCGTCTGTGTGGACTAAGTAACCGCCGCTAGAGTAAGGACAGCGCCTGGATAAAGTCTAATGACAATCATTCAATTCGAGCATATGCTTAATAGCTTACACAAGTTATCAGGCAATTCATTAAGTATCTCAATTCCACCCTGCTTTTGACCCTCTTAAGGGGTTATTTTCGGGATAAAAACTATCCTATGTCCTTCTCCGGAACTCAAACTATCTCTATGCCAAATTTCAAGAGGTAACACACAGACAGACAGACTTTCGCATTTATAATATTATAGTATGGATTGGAATGGAGGCAAAAACAAATAAACGTACAGTTGAATTTAAGAACCTCCTTTTTTGGATGTCGGTAAAACTTTTTTCTACCCTCTTGCTAGACAAGCCGTATTTGTCAAAGCAGGTACTTGACCTCCCCGTCTGGGATTTCGAAGTTTACCTGACCGTGAGGCTATTGAAAAGAATAAAAAGTAGTAAACCTTTTGTTAAGATCACGAGCGGTTTTATTGCTGAAATAAGAAATTTAAGGTTTTTATTTATTTATTAAAGGGCATTTTCGAGTGAATGAATATGTCGCCCCAAATTTAAGGTTCTCTGCATTTAGATACCTAACTATTTATATACGTTCGGAATTCTTATTATACCAAATCGCTTCAAATTATACCAAAAAAAAGGCAGGTAGGAAATACAGTATTTGATATTATCTTGTCCTACATTTGGTAGAATTTATCTGATTTATTTCCTCCACAATCTTCATTTCGTGAGCAAGGATGTCTGAATCATGACGTGATGTGTTTATAAAATAAGTACATGCAGTAGGAATTTTCCATTAAATACAATGGAGTATTTAACCGACAGTTTGTTCAACTCTGCTCTGCGTCAGAGACTCCTTTCATTAGGACCACCTGTGCCAATATACAACATATCACAGTTTGGTGGGACTAAACGTCACTGGCTGCACTGCAATTTTCTTTTTTGGTCCTATACAAGCTTTTGGTCCTGGTTAGGAATGGGATCGATCGATTGGCATAAAAGAAAAACACTCACCCTGCATGTTTTTTCCAAAATCTGTAAACGCCAATCTTCATTAATTTGAAATTGAGGGAAGGTCTTCTAAGACTATTTTCGCGTAGCAGCACGGGGTCTGATATCTGATAGCTGCCCTCGCTGACCCAAGAAGAGAAAATACCAGGGTGGATTATATATAGCAGGTGTAAGTACTGCGCGTGCGTTATGTGCAAGATCTTCGTTTTTCAATAGCCAAACCTGCAATTTATTTCAATTATACTTTTAAATATCATATAAAATAAATCAGGTCCTAAAATATTTTCTATCAATATTTGATTCATACGATTGATTGAACATACGAGCATGAAGTATATGGTTTTGCCATTTATATATTTGCACTTTTGTATTTTCTTGTATTGTGCAATAAAGGTTAAATAAATAAATAAGTTTGGGGGCTTCTAGTTTAAATTTCATTTCTAGTTAACTTTCAAGCCACGCCATCTTGTCATAGTAGGACTTTTATTCACATATGTTTCTGAACGTATCGTATTGACAACCCTTAATAATTCTATGTAAATTCGTCTACAAATGCCGGTAAGTATTTATACCGCTCATTCATTAAATTCAATGACTCATTATTTAGTCTAGTTGACTAACCATCTTATCAGCAAACGTCATTAAGGTGTTTTTCCCGTTACAGATAACCTAAAAACCTATTGTCAAGATGCTCGCTAGTCCAGCCATGGAAATGCAAGTTGAGGAGACCCCTTTGGCCCTGCAACGGCTCTGGAACTTGACCAGGGCTCGTTTGGCCGGGACCTCTACTGCCCTGGATGAGGAGCCAGCACTTGTGGAGA
The DNA here is from genome assembly GCF_947568885.1 of Cydia strobilella. Taxonomy (NCBI): domain Eukaryota; kingdom Metazoa; phylum Arthropoda; class Insecta; order Lepidoptera; family Tortricidae; genus Cydia; species Cydia strobilella. The sequence continues at coordinate 11,478,481 of NC_086052.1, forward strand.
CTTTGCCTTCTGCCCAGGTAGCTATTAATATATGTGATGTAGATCTTAGTATATACCATAGAGTAACTTATACTAGAGCGGTACTGTCATAGTAAATTTTGTAACCCCAGTAAATTCACTGCCATCTGTCGACACACTTTAAAACTAAAAATGAAGATTTATAAAAATACGATAAAATGTATTTAAATATGGATAAATGATTTTTTTTATTTGCATTAATTATTTTTATGATTTTGACCCATGTTCTTTCACTGATATGCGTTAAAATTGTTAAATAACAAACGAAACCGTCAACGCCATCTATACGACAGTAGGCCAAAGCTAGTAGCGCCCTCTGAACGAGAATCAAATTTTCTTGATTTTCGAGGCACGTTTCTTCCTTAGAATGTATCCATCTATTACGGAGTTATATCTATCTTTGTATATACTTACCGTAGAAAATCTACTAAAGATGTTAGAAGCTTAGTAGTGAGAGCCTGAGTTGTACATACTCGTAATTATCATCTACCTATACAAAAAAGGAGGCAGTTTATAGCAAGAACTCGCGATAGTAACAACATCGAGTTGATAGTCTTTATAGTTCATGAGTCTCTGGTGTTATACACTATGTATAATTTGCATGCTGATATTTACACTCGTGGTAGACATTTTGATCAGTAAGTAGGTACTTTACTCGCTGTTAATCAATACAAGCATGTAGGTAGATTGTTCTTATAACTTACTTACTTACTTATTCCGTTGGCTCAGCGACCCAAAATGAGACTTGGCCTCCGACACAAGACAGCGCCACTTTTCTCGATCCTGTGCGACCTCTCGCCAATTCTTAGAGAATCTAGAGAGATTCTTGAGTTCTTATAACTAAGCGTAGTAAATAAATTATTGTTGGCGCCAGAATCTGCGTTTTCTATGACCATTAGGTTCGACAACCTGCTTGGGCGATGTTCCAATTTTTCTCGTTATCATAGACTGCAATTATAATTTTCCTTTTATATGCATCTTTCTGACGTAGATTGTTATTGTTTAATAAACTGGTATAAGTAAAAAGGAATCCAAAAGGTAATTAAAAATTGATTTACCCATTTTATATCAATATATAACTCATTTTATATCAATTTACTAAGTAGGTAGGTACGTAGGCCGTGGGTACAAATAATTGAAGATACTCCTATTGTTCGACAAGTAAACATCTTGTTTATTTCGATCCAAGGACGAACTTAAATTGTCTTGATCGATCGTAATTGTCTCGCCCCCATTCACTGTTTACAAGAAACGTATCTTCTTTGACAGGAATCTGAAACTACTTCCAAGAGTAAACTCCCAATCGCGAGTGATTATGAAAGCGATGGAGAGGAGGCGTTCCCCGAATTGGAAATACCCGTAAGTATAATTTTATTATTTCGAGGATTTCAACATATTGGCTATGTCAGTGGGGAGGCACTCCTCCTTTCGGGCAAACTCGGCTCCGTTCGGCTCAGCATTGCTCCGAGCAATTATTAGGGTTGGCACAACTTGACGTCCCTCTTCTTATTTATTCTGCGATGTGCGAAGAGCAATTATCGCGCACGACGTGGTCAGCCACAAAAGTTCATTTTTTTTGTGAACTTTTATTTGACATCTGTAAACGACCAAAAAACATACCTACACACATAAAACAGCTAGGCGAGGCGGGCGCCGGGCGCGGTTGATAGGAATATGGGAAAACCATAGACGTTTCTAGAAAAACCTATCGCATGGGTCTCCCTGTTGCTTTCAACTTGAAAAGAGTACCTAGTTACCATTTTTTTCATAACTGTATCATATATATAGAAGCTGTCTTGATCGATAAATCTTAAACAAGCTACGCGTACGTCAGCGCGATATCCGAAGGATTTTTTTAAAAAACTTTCCGTAGTTGGTTCAGTATTGTAACGTAAACAACATTCTGCTCTTTACCAACACGTACTAATTATTGCAAACGTATTGCCGACACACCCCCGCACTGTTATCACATACGTCACGGCTCCTGACCCTCTTGTCTAGACGTTCGCACACAATACTCATCGTAATTGATAACAGCCGAGAAATTACCCATACCACATCGTATCTATATATTGCTTTAATATGACACGTAGTATACACTGCCAATTATATGCTAAAGAGACCATCGTCCTTAGTATTGAAAGATACCTACATTGTGTAATAGGGCTTCGAATCAATCCAGTATTTGTGATGCTTCATTGATTCGTTCATTCATTCGAGCTTAAGGTCGATAACATTCTGCATAAAGTTTTTTTTATATTTCTGTTTTATTTTTATCGTACCTTCCTGGGTGTTAACCTCGTTTGAAGGTTCGTTGCCGGTTTTGAGTTTCCGCAAATACACCCGTCCCCGTGTAAGCGGAATGGAATCTGCAAGCCGTCTGTGTCGGTAATAAATGAAACCGTGTAAATATAACTCTCGATCAGCGCAACGAGCGGACTTTGTACTTTCGTGTTCACAATAAACCAATTTGTCGCAAGTGATACGACGCAGATTTTCTATTAGGTACCTACAATTTGCTGATTGTTACTCAATTGTCTTGGTACGTCATAAGATAATGAGCATTCATTGAAATGTCCCCTAAAATATTACTTATGCTATATTTAGATTTTAGACAAAATTCGGTTACCTATAAATAATTTGATGCGTAGCAGGTAGCACATACCTTTGCAATTTCTTTATGATGTAAGCGGGTTACGCCTTTCTTGGCTTTTATTTTGGCGGCGTATAATATAAATGATCTGCAAGACACATTTCCAAATCTTCAGACCATACCGAGCCGGCTAGCGGTCTGGTCATTTTACTTTTAGTAATTGCAAATTAAGACGATAAGTATATTTTAAACACTGAATGGCATTTAAATTAACGATTGAGGAATTCGACACTGATAGCCTGATTTTAGAAGTGACTGATTTGGTGACTCACTTTTTAAATTCAAGATGTAGTTGTACATAAAATCAACTGGAATTATAATTGGGCGTGTGATTTCAGGAGCAGCCTGAGTGCTTTCAAAAGGGTTGGACGGATAGTTACGCCAATGAGGTGTTGCTGGATGCTAGCACCCTCGGGGATGTGCCGGCCGTGTACCGCGTGCCGCCGCCGGCGCCGCACCAGCTGCCCGTCATTGGGGTCTACATCGACCCTCGCGTCAGAACCGGCTTCCGATACAAAGTTAGACCCATGCAGGTAAGACGAGTAATTTTATTTCAACCTCAACTCACTTCATTTGTCACAAATGCGGGACTTTGAGGAATAGTTTTTCGTTGTCATTAAATGTGGACGATTGCATGGGATTGCGATCTTCTACATTTTATTTGATTCTTTAAAAAATGTTAACGATATATATATCAACAATAATTTAAAAGTAAGGAAACTATTCCTCATTAGTTCAGTTGAATGTTGCTTAACCATGGCAGGATATAAACTATGTAAAATCATATACACATGGCTTTTGTCATCGATGTCAAGCTTTCCTACGTCGAAAAGAAAAACTACGAAGATCCATATTAGTTGGGGCTAAATTTTATACTGGACTGCAAACGAAACGGATTTGCATCAATATAATAAATTATATGGAATTATCAAGGAAATTGAATTTGGATGTTTCACCTTGCAGCTATCTTTGAACATACTTTAGTAGGTACACTTAGTTATTTATTTACCTATAGATATGGTATGAGATTTTTAGCTACCTAATTTAATTACATTTCATTATGAAATGTTTTACTGATTTAGAAATTGGCTGTGTGGTTATTTATAAAACATTTTGGTAAGGATAATCCTTTTCAGAACCAAGAGGATGGTGAGTGTTTTTGTGCCTTACAAAAATGTTCATGACCTAATCGAGTATTCTGATATCTTATTTTGTTTTAATGAATTTTATTCTTATTCAAATCATCATTCCGGAAATCATTCAGGAAAGTGGAATATAATCAGTTAAATAAAGTAATGAGACATAAAAAAACACAAATAAACAGAATGTTCGATTAGTATCATATGTTATACTTAATCACGTACGATTTGATAAAGTTTGTAATTATGGCAGGGACAATAAAAGTAAGGTTGTCATGTTGTTTCAATACCTACTGTAGGAGTTAAAGGTACCTAATAAACGTAAAAAATACATCATTCTTCATAAGTAATCGTAGTATTAACTCTATTTAACTTATGAAAACATTATCTTAACTTAATAAGAGCTATTATGATAATAGTAAATATTATTTTGATTCCCAATTTGCAAAATTTGTGTTTATAACAAAAGAAATATGGTAATGGCAACCTTACATACAAATGTTCAAAGATGCTGTGCTATTATTTATTACAATGGTTTTTTCGCTTATAAGTTTCAAACAGTCGATTGTAATTAGGCAATGAAAATCTAAATTTAATTTCCTATCGGCGAACCGATTTCAGCAGTCCAGAGCAATTTGGAAAGGGTTCGATTAGGTTTGTGTAGGGTTGGTTCAGTGAGTAGCGGTGTCCGTTGATGAAATTTACAGACTGAAAATGTCACCAACGACCAACACTGCTAACTTGCGTGGTCCGCCACTGGTTGTGCACTTCCGCTGTAGGCGTTGGTATGTGGATCGTCCAGTTTTTCAGACCCTCGCCCAGAGCGGCGTTCTGAAATCAAACCCCTTCAAGAAACGCGCAGTGACCCGACGGGTCGAAAGTGACATACTGGCTGGCAGCATGTTGTGTCAACAATAGGTAAACATTAGTATCATTCATAAGGGCTCTTTGCCATGTCAATCATATCAATGATCGGAAAATTAAAGTTTTCATTTGTGTATTGATATGGTTATTTTTTCATCTCAGCAGTCCTCCTAGAATGTTATTCTGTGGGTATAATAAAAACAGAAATGCTTCAGTTCTAATACGCATATGGTAATCATCTTCATAATGTCGATTCATGAAGTCATTATATAAACATAATCAGATATTTTGCATTGAAGAACATTAGAAAAAGTAATCATGTCTTTCACAAATTGGTTTTGTCTAAAGTAAAATTAAAGATTGAATCGTAATTTTGTAAATTATTTGCACTTGTTGTTTGTTTTTGAACGGCAAACTGTAAGGTTTTCTAGTTAACTTTTGTGGGCATAAATTATATCAAAATTAAAATTTTCAGGCTCTAGATGCGGCCCCATTGTCGGTGAAGCCCAAGTATTTGTTCGGAGGCAAGGCCCTGACGCTGCAGTCGATCGGGCGCGGGTTCGCGCGCCGCATCACATTTGAGCCCCATGACTCCTCGCTCAATGACAATAACAATTATTTCTGGACCGACTCTAGACCGGAAGGATTCTTGTTCGAGCTTGAGGCCGTGTCGATTGGGCATAAATTCACGGTCTATGATGCGAACCATGAACCTCAGGGCATCCTTGAAGTTGTCCAACAACAGGTGAGTTTTCGAAGGATGTGTCTTTCAAATGTGTTTCAAGCTTTTAATTATTAATTTATCTTGAACTGAGACTAACGTTGGTTTTCTATTATAGAAAAATCAAATTGAAATGGATCAGCAAATCTTCGAAGACGGATCAATCGTGAAGAAAGTAAAGATCAGTACGCTTTGTAAAGTAGAGTGGTATGAAAATGATGGAGCTACTAAATTGGTGCCGGTTTCCGGACTAGCCATCTTGAAGAAAGGTCGGGGAAACGCGGCAGTCTCCAGAGTAGTCAACGTTGCGATTGGCATCAAGCAGCTCCGAAAGGGCTACGAACTCAAGCCTGGTATCGAATCATCGTCCAGGAGGGTTACCGTCAACGGTGGCGACATTAATGACATCCCTTGCCAGTATTGTGTAGTTGGACTCGAGAAGTATGAGTTGCCTGTCATTGGAACATACGTAGATCCCCGAATCGTGCCTGGATTCCACTACCGAGTCCGCCCCGCCGGCTGCCGGCGCCACCTCTTCGAGGGCCGGAGCCTCCTCCTGCAGTCCGTCGGCATGGGTTACGGAAAGCGCATAACATTCAAGCCGGACACGCTTAATGCCCCAGAAAACTACTTCTGGTCCGACTCGCACCCCGAGGGCATTGGCATGGAACCACGCGCTATCCAGCCTGGCATGAAATTCACTATTACAGGAAACGGGGTAAGTGGAATAGCTAAATCATTACTAAACTTATGATGGATGTAACATTTGGCACCTCGCCATGATGCGAGTTCCGACAGGCGCATAGTAATACATTTGTTTACAAATTTATTATTTCGGCATATGCTAAAGTTCAAAAAATGATGTTTTGGCAGAAGGACAAACAATATAAAAATAACTCTGGATATATGCCAAACGAAGTAAAATTTGACCTTGACAGGCTTGGCAGTACTCGTACGTTGAAGCTCATAGCTTTATTGTAATTTGAAATTTTGCAGGGTCTTCTGGGAGAGGCGAGCGTGTTTCGCGCCGACTTGCCTCAGGTCGAGGAGAAGACTGAATACGTGGACGTCCCGGGAAAGCGAGGAAAAGCCGTGGAGAAGTACATCCACGTGGACGTCACCTGTCACGTAAAGCTGGCCACGACTGGCGGTGGCTCCGTCGACTCGGAAGTTCACCTGATGAAGGTGTCGGGAGTCGCTCTGGTCCGTAAGGAGCCGGGTCAGGCCATCGCCAACTTGGTCAAGGTATACAACGTCGGTCTCGACTCGCAGCTGAATCTCCTGTTCGCGCACTCCCAGACCGAGCTCACCTTCCACCCCATGCCTTAAATCACTCACGGGGAATGAATGGTATTACAATGCTTGTGACGGATGTGTCCCAACATTGTGATACTATAAAACTTACTAGGCGCGACTGAGGCTCCGTCTAACGTCAACCGATTGGTCACGATTTGCAACCGAGAGCGTGAAAAGCTCGCTATATCTTAACAGATTGTATCTCGGTTGTAATCAGTACGGTGAGGATTGTGTGCATCGGAATAAACAACATTAATGCACCACAAACAGAACGCCGTAACGCAGCAAGTTTTGTGGTGCTAGTATCACCATGAGTAAAAATGTAGCGCTGCGGCAATCCCGCAGATCAGTAAAATGTCTTGAAATTCACGCAGTTTGAAAATGGTTAAATTCCCTTGTTAGATTATCAAATACAATTGTCGTTTCTTTTATATAAAAGTATGTACCACATTTTTGATAAGGTTCCGTACTAACAGATTGAGTAGTTCTATATTCATATTATGCAACCCTCGAATAACGTAATCTTTTTATTTATTTTAATGTTAATTACTAGATGACCAGTATGCTTTGTTTTCAAGTGGTACTTTCTTGCACCAAATAATACCTACCCTATATTGGAGAGAGTAGATAAAAAGACTAGTAATGGCAATAAATCATCTTTATTGCAAAACTATGAATGATAAACGTAAAATCATGTAGCAAAAATATTTAGGTTTTCATGAGACCTGTATTTTGAAATATGTATGTATAACTATTTTTATTTTAATGAGTTTAATTCAATTTGGTTTCTCAATGTAATAAAATGCTTCTACCTGAATTATGTATTATTTCTTTATTTTTCGATTAATAAAAGTTTTTTTGTATTTGGTGGTTTTATTGACTTTCGTTAGGTACCTCTATAAATAAATCTTGCATGGTACGTACCATATACCAGTAGGTATGCAGGGTAGTAGTAAATCAGAACTACTCTAGGAGGTAAAGACCGTACGAATATATTATGGATTATATATTGTTTATATACAATTATACCTACAAAATTTATTGCTTCGGGATTGGATTATATACGCGTCAATAAGATACCTACTCAAATATATCCATGCGTCGCACACACACATTTTGGATAACGCTGGTTCAAAACAAAAAGTTTACAATTTAGCTTCTATTTGTCATTCGCATTCGAGAATAGACTCTATCGTCGTACAGTCGCCATCAGATATATCGGAACGGCCAAGCCGGCTTTAGAGTGCGTGTTATGATATTTTGAGCACCTCGGCCGTTCCGGCATATCTGATGGAGACTGTACAATTCCAGCAAAGCTTGAGACAAATCGTCAAATGTTTTTTTACATCTTTTCCTATGGGGCTAGAGGATGATAACGACAGAAGTGGAGACTTGTAATTTTTAGAGTATTCAAATGTCGATTAACGGAACCAATAGTGCTCGATGAAGGAATTGTATGGAAAATAAAGTAGTCGAGTGATTTAATGTGTGAAAAACATTCTAGTACCCTAACATAGGTGGGTCTCTTGAATGGTTTGGTTCAACACTAAATAGATAAGGAATCGAGTGGAAAACAAATCAAAATTGACTTATATTTGGTCTCTGGCTATGCATTTCTTTCAAAATCTATAAATGCCCATCGTCGTTCCCTAATTCAAAAGTTGGGAAAGGTCTCCCTACATATACCATTTTCGCGAAGCAGCACGCCGGGATCAGGTAGCAGCTCTAATGTCCCATTTAAAAATCATCCTATATTTTAGAACTTTTTTGATATAATTGTTCAAGTTTCCCACCTGGGTGACCTGGGTAAATCTCCCAGACTCCCCTTACATTCGGATGGCGACAGCAGTTGGTGTGGGCGATATGGTCACTGTTTGACTTTGGTAGTGATATGACAAAAAGTTCTTGTCGCCACATTGATTGATTGATATAATGAGCCACGGATTAAAAGTTCTTATCGCGACAGCAATGCTGCCACGACAGTAACGCAATTGATCAAGAATGAAATATGACATCTACTATTTCTCGCTGCCGCAACGCTGAACCACAGAAAAAGTAATAGTATGCTGAACTCAACACCAAAAGTATCAAAACGAGGCTCTCCAAGTCTCCACTGTTTGCAACCAACGCGTACAGTAGTACCTTCGGCCATTTGAACAGAACAGGACCAGAGAGTCTGGAGAAACTTATGATCACTGGTCGCATGGTAAGGAACCGTATAGAGATGGACGTTGGGCGGGCGGAATAACGTCAAAGACTAAAGCCACAGGTAGCTTTTGGCTACTGGCCCTAGAACCGGGTCCAGAGCACTGGTGAATAGTGACCACAAGCTACCAAAGACATTCTAGGTACTTATGAATTTTTTTTTTAAGAAAGACACTAGTGTCATTAGTTAGCCGTCTCCTCCACTAGATAATCGCATGTGGTTTTATTTAACGCGTGTCTAATACAGAGAAAATAGTAGATTGTGCCACAAGGGAGCAAAATGACATATTTACGGCGAGGGCGTACAATTGAATCCTAAACGAAGCGAAGGATTCTAACATAGAATCCTGAGCGTAGTGAGGGATTCAAGTGTTAACGCCCAATAGGTGAAAAGAATTTTTCCCCTCACTAGCTCGGAAAGTTGTCTTTTATCCTTCAATACAAGCGGGGAAAAACTCGTTTTATCCACTAGTGGGGAAAGTAATTTGACCTTGGATGGAGCGTGTTTAAGTAGCTTTTGACAGATAACAAAACGTAAATCGTTTATGATAATGATTCGTTCGATATTAATTATCATTAAATAAATGGTTTGAGAATCTAATGAAAAATACCAAATTTAGCTTTATTTAATGATTTTAAGTCATAAACCTTAAAATTCCATAAGAAACGTTTGTTTTTTTATAATGATGTTAAATATAATTCTGAACGCACAAGTTGAGTCGATGCAATTTCAAAACGCATCGTTGACATTTCATACGTCAGAAATGTCAACATTGTCAACAAATTTTTTACTAAAAAACTTTTCTCACCGACTCGCTTAAAAATACACAACTTCCAGAGTTTTCTGTTATAATATCGTAAAGAAATGAGTGATTCTAGTGATGAAGATGATCTAACGCCTGTGGATGTTGCATTTTCCTCGCTATAGTGAGGTGAAAAGTTTTGTGTTATACACGGGCGCAAATGTATTTTACTTCTCGTGTGTTGAAACACTCGCTACGCTCAGGATTCTATTTTAGAACCACTCGCTTCGCTCGTGGTTCACCTATAGAATCCTTTCGCTTGCTTGTGTTTCAATTCTACACTCGCGGGTAAAATACAACTTTGCACCCTTGTACCTATATAACAAATAACTATTGCTACCATGTGACATATACTGCTTTTCACATCACCTATGAGGAAATTACATACATATACCTATATGAGGTTTCAAAACATTATTATTTTAAGCAAAGATGGATACGGACAAAGTGCCAAAAATATGTATACATACTTATGACAATGTGTCCGTATCGATATTTTCAGACGTGACTGTACTGACAAATTAAAAGTACCTACAGCTCATAATTACGCACCTAATATCTTTTCAAAGACATCAGCAAACACCTAAAATGATACAATGAAAATCAAGTACATTATTTTTGTAGATTTTTCTGGTAACAAATTAGCTCGGAGACCTAAAATGTCAAAATAAAAATTAAATCATTAAATTAATGTTTTTTACGTTTTTTTGTAAATATTACGCTAATTAATTAATTTACTTAATTTAAATATGCTTTTAATTAATTTAAAATATGATAATTACATTTATTGTTTACAATTACAACAAAATATTATTTAAGTTAGAAAATTGTATGCAAGTGCCACTTTGCTCCCTCCTAGCAGGGAAGAAAAGTTCCCTTTTCGAATAGGTGATGTGAAAAGTATTTTTCATCACACTCGCTCAGTAAAAGAGTAATTGCACGCAGCAGCAACTATTGGTAGCAGGAACTATAGAAAAAGCGTTTTCCATAGGGAGTTATGAAGTTTCTAGTATTATAATTAACAGTTTCTTGTCTTGATACTTCATTTTTGTATCGCAAGTGTGAAGAAAAACATTGTATGTAACTCGGGGCGTAATAATATTGCAAACTCGAGTCTATAAATCTTTATTTAACTATACTCTCGTTTGCAATATTTAACTTACGCCCAATGTTATGTTATGTTGCACAATGTACTATTTTACCTTATTGCCTGAAATCTAACCCAATGATTTAATATTGTATTTTAATATTGTTGTAAGCGTGTATTTATTTAATGTTGTAAGGTTGCCGGAGCTCAACGAGGGTGCGGAGTTTTAGGGTCGGCAACGCACATGTTACACCTCTGGAGTTGCAGGCGTCCATATACTACGGAGACTGCTTACCATCAGACGGGCCGTATGCTTGTTTGCCACAGACGTAGTATAAAACAAATCTTCACCACAAACGTTGTTTATATAATATAAAAAAGTGAATGTAAACGTCAAAATGAATACTTTTGTAAATATAAAACAAGAGGATTCAGGGATCAAAAAGAGGACATCTCGTGCGATCAAGTGAAACTAAATACTACACCCGTATACGTAACGTAACTCGTAACTCAACCAATAGATGGCGGCACAGTGTAACGATATATTTTACAAAGGCAACGCTAGGTGGCAGCTTTATCAAACCCTGTTTTTATGAGTTCAGTTGCCTCTAGAGAGGCTGGCCGCGTGTAAAATAAGTAAGTTGTGTTGTTTGAGCGTAGAGCCGACAGGCTAAAGTAGTAAGCGGGAATACTCGGCCGGCGCACGGCATGCGAGTTGGTCCCCTCGTCGACCGTGTAAACGGAAACTATTACGAAAATCGCAATGCGCGAATTAACTTCGAGACGGTGAATAAGTGAAATATACCACGACGTATCAACGAACTATCCACGATGGCTTACAAAATTAAGTGTGAAAGTGTTGTATTTTTGTGCATTTTGTACAGTGTCTCCAGCTTTAATCTGGAACCCAGGATTCCTGTGATAAAGTTTGGTGAAAAGGGCTCGTACTTTGGATTTTCTGTCGCAGAACACCTGACTTTGAATGAAGCCGGAGGAAGTACAAGCTGGTATGTAATAGTTTAGTGTTATTGTAAGTGTTAACGCAACTTGGTATGATGTCACGTGCGAAGGTCGCTGCTCCATGTGTTCCATTCTATCAGTCTGTTGATCTAACTGTGAAAGGTTACCAAGTTTACAATAAGAATTATGTGGAATTCTGATATCGGTGTTATCAGAAGCGCGTCGCTTATCAAGAATGGCGATAGTATCATCACTACTTACTAATAACTTGCGCAGTAATATGAATTAAATAGCGTTCACCATTTTTACTAAGAATGGGTAAAAAAGGATCAGTGAACTAAACTTTATAATATGGAAGACTTTTTTCTTTATTTGAAGAAATAAATTCACTTGTGTAAAATACAATCCGGTCCGGCCGAAACAAAAAAGGACCAACTTTCGGGACGTCAACTTGTTGGTTTTTACCTGTCGGGGTAACGTCCGACATGCCGCGTTTAAAGGTGTCAATAAAAAGCGAAGTAATTAAAACATTCTTCGTCAGCTGAGCTCTATCGGTAGACGGTACTTAAGGTAGTTACTTTAATAAATTAATCATAATCATTTTATTCATAAAACCAATTTACACGTCAAAAACTTAAAATTACAATACAGTTAAAATATAATATATAATATATATAATTGACTTGCTAGCCTTCGGAAGTGCAGAACATGCTCAATGTAAACTTAACAAACCTAGGTACAGAAGGTATTTTAACAGGTATTTATGGTATTTGTACAAATGCACGATAAGGTAACTGAAATAGTTATTACGGTCGCATTTCGACTCTCCTCGGTGCGCCGTTCGTTAGCCTTTTGATAGTTACAAGTAAACTTAACTTTGATCTTTTGAAATTTAATTGACTCGCGTTGTAATGTTGTTACTTAGTTGTGTTAAACTACCTAATTGTTAAATATAAATTATATTAATATCAATAGCCTATAATATATGGTGTCCCACTGCTGGGCAACGGCCTCCCTCCCTCGATCTCCATGCGTCTCGGTTTTGAGTTTTTAAGTAATCTCCGGCCAGCCTGACCTGGACCATTATCTCAACTTAAAAAGGTTAGCAAGTGGCGTATCTATGCAGGTTAAGTTGAGAGCTCCTGAAAACTTTTGGAAATGCTTGTTCTTGGCAAGGGGGTATAATAGGGCAATCAATACAACATCGCGATTTTTCGCGGTCGTTCCCTCGGCGGGGTCGTCCCGGCGCCAGGAGGCTGCAAACTCGACCTACAGCCGGCGGTGTACAGTCTCGAGGAACTGGCCGGCTACCGCGAGCCTCGTAGTTCGAAAAATGTGTACATATTTTCATCTTTACCGCTCTTGCAATATTCGAGCGATAGGGAGGCAGAGTCAACACATATCGATGGTTGCGGTAGATTATCTGATCTCAAAAATGCATAGCACTTGAATCGGTAATTAAGGCCTACTCACATTGCAACAAATTGCATGCGATGATTTTAGATAGATTACCGGATAAGTAGGTTCAACGAATTCAATTGATCGATGAAAAACCGACGCGTATCAAAAATCGTATGCGATTTGTTGCATGGTCTGTCCTGTAGATACCTTTACTGTTCCCACCAGTACAGCTATATAGGGTTTGATAGAAGTCGATGATTTGTTAGGAGATTATCGTCGCCTGCAGCTAGCTTTACTTATATTATTCATAAAGATATGATGTTAATCGTAGTTAATTATTTTAAAAAAATGTCTGATTTTTTTAGTGCCTACTCTCAGCCTGAGGTGCACCTAACATGTAGATATTAATGCTATTATAGGAGTTGGTAGATTTACAAGTGGAATTAAAGTCGAAAATACTATTTAAAAAGTTGCGCTTTATTATTTGGCGTTTATAGTTAGTAAAAATAAAACTTTTCCTACAAAGTAAAAGTTTTTCACCACACCAGCTGGTAAAGGCTCTCTTGATTGTTCAAAAACTGAAAAGAAAGTTGAATTTTATTCACATGTGAGGCAAAGTAATCAAATGCAAATTTGCAATTGCAATTGAGTTGTTTTCTTGTTTGCTGGTAGAATTGACTTTTAAATAATGATTTTGAATGATAAATATTTAATAAAAAATGATTTGCTTTGATTTTGTTTAATATTTTATAGTTATCTATGGTGTTCCTTGTGTTGGTGTGGTGAAAATTTTTGTGTTTCACTCAATGGCAAAATTTGTTTTACCCTCGTGCCTTGAAATGAAATCCTCGCAACACTCAAGATTCTATTTTTCGAACCACTCACTACGCCCGTGGTACAATTTTGGAGTCTCTCGCTTGCTCGGGTACAACAATTTTGCCTGCTTGTAAAACAAATAACTATTTTTTTTAAGTTTGTGTTATTTTTTGTCACACATGTGTTATTAGTCTATCTTACATAGTATTGAAACTTTCACAAAATGTATCTACTATTGCTTGCATTTAAGATTTAAGAAGCATTTGTGTAACCTGTGGTCTTATATGAGTTGTTTCGTAGATTTTTTCTTTTATGCATTTTCTTACCCAGCAGATGTAAGGATGTATGAGGAATCCATTATGTTCTTGTCATTAGTCATACTGGTACATTATTATAGGGAGCATATGCACATGTTAATGAGCGTTTCCACACACACGTGGATACCATAAAGCCAGTTAGAATTTCATATTACTTCCATATATTCATAAATCATAAGATCATCAAATTATCTGCGACGATTTCTCAGAACACCCCGAATTGTGACTCATGAAAATTTGAACATCGCGTTTGGATACGTTCCAACACCCTTGGGAGGTTGTTGTCCTGAATGCACCTCCATTGTCGGTATTTTCAATTATTTACACAGTGTGTAGGCTATTATATTACAAATGCATGCATTTCCTTCCAGACGTAATACTTGTTTACCTAACTTGTTTAATCAGTTTTTATGTTTAACTGTAAACGGCCTCGTTCAATCGACGTGTCTCGTGATGGATATGATATCAAACCGTTATCTTACCTTATCCTCCTAAACCCCTGGGCGTAAAATGTAAACATAATTTGACAGGGCTATAAGCAAATATCAAATACCTGAACTATAACCACCGATTTATGTAACATATTCAAAAGACCTTAATGGCAATGATATAAGATCCTTTTTGGTTTATCCTAGTTGACTACTCCGTTTATATACCGGTAGCTTCGAGTAACCTGACACGCGTTTATAGTTGTACCGGTTGCTATCTCATCAATATTCCTCCATATAAGTACTTGGAGTAATTTCATTTAACCACGTTAACTATATGCCACATCGGCTAGTCGAGGTTCCTTATGAATAATAATAATTGAAGTGAGGTCGACAATTACTTACAGTGCCAACTACAATTAACTACATATATTAGTATATAATATATGCTAATATATTATTTAACTTTTAACCATGAACCTATTGAACCTAATATGATTTAACAAAGAAAATTGCAAAAAAGTTACAAAAAAAATATACATTTTTCATTGCATCAAATGTCATGTCAGTTATAATATATGTACAATAAAAATACCTAATATAACTGAAGAGATACCTGGATTTCTGAAATCTATTCTATTTTTTAAATTCCTGGAGAGTTACCTAAGACATACATAAAAAAACCCGAATAAGTTAAAACCTCTTTTGAAGTTTGAAGTTGATGAATTAAGAATAAAAAACGGATGTAGGTAGCCTTGTTAAAAATATGGACAGGTTGGTACAGTCAACATCATACTCAAAAATATGTCCCATAGCTCTTACGTCAGCGAATTAAGAACTATGGGACATATTTTTGAGAAGTTATAATGCACCAAATAAATTACTATCAAATAAATTACACATGTTAAAAAGTGCTGAACAAGTAAGCGCTTCGTCCACCGAGGCGGAGTATTGCACAGCTTGAGCGAAGCGTGTAGAGAAGCGGTGTTCCTACAAGCTTTAATTAAGGAATTGCTAATGACGACTAGTTGTAAAAGAGTATTGTATTGTGACAATGAATCTGCTATACTACCAATCACTACCGATCCCAATCACACTCGTAACAGACGGAGCAAGCATATACAAATAAGATTTCATTAAGTTAAAGATATGATAGATAGGTTTAACGTAGAAATTGTATACACCCCTACGGATGAAATGTTAGCAGATGTGTTCAGGGGGGGGGGGGGTGTTGGAAGTGTAACGCTGGCCATCTAGAGAAGATACTTCAAATTTGGATGTGAAAGCTAGTGTTCGTTCCGTTTGTCACTCGGCAACTAAATATTTTTCCTATGTAAACATGCCAAATATTTCACTTCTTTCCAACTTTGTTTATCACTCGACTCCGCATAAAAATAACAGGTATGCTTCTGTATTGAAGCGATTAAAATGTTAACATTCAATGTTTAACATTTTTACACGCATCTCTACTAAAATAGATAAATGTCCATATTTCGTCAAACATGTGGGCGCGACTTGAAGTTACGAGTTTTATCCACAAATAAAGATATTTCTCACAGTTTGACACGGTTTTGTAACCATTCCGTTGTTTGCGTGTCTCTGTTTTGTCCGTGGCGATTTACTATGAGAATGATTCAATACTTTTACGTGTTTTAGATACATTTTGTTGGTACTCTTTACGACTGTCTAAGATCGTAAATAAAGTTTACCTGTGACTTCTAAAAGCTTGTGTAACTTTATTTTAAGAAGTTTCTATTTTGTTAAGTAAGTGCCCAAATTCCGAAGTATGTGTGAACATAATTTGAGAAACCGCAGTTCGTTTCAATAATCCTATTTCTGGTTAAGTGGGGTTGTCCCCCATGAGCGATTCTTCCCAATTAAAATGTTCACACGTCATGCTCTGCGGGGTGCTTCGAAACTCGGCCGTAGAAACTGATATACCTACGCTTTTAATAGAAAAATAAGGATTTATCGCCTTTTTAGGAACAAATATTTAGTTAAATTTAAAATTAAAACCAGGTAGTAATGCCACCTATTTTTATTTGGTCGTTATTTATTAGTCTTATTACTTGAGCTCAAGCTGGGAAAACATCAAATTAAAATAGTTTGTTTTTACGCTCTGATAGATAGTCCTCCCATCTTGAAATAGTTTACTTTAATTTGACCATAAACGAAAATTATCCAATAAAAAGCTCCTTGGACTTTGATAAATGCTATCATAAAACATTCACAGTTGCTGATTTATTAGTCCATTGATGTAAAAAGATTATGTTTGTATACGGTGTCGCCGTAGTAAGTAATCACAGACTGACGCCTCCATAATAGCTCCTGTATTTTCTCCCCTGACATGTGAAACTGTTCCAATTACCGATCATCTCGGTAGCTCACGGGATAACACGCTTATTTATTGCTGATATTTATAAATCCTGAGTATTTTCAGTTGACAGCCAAGTTTTTGTTCGACTAAATAATCAAGTAACAAACACTCCGAAGGTACTAAATAAGTACTTAGCGACGTTGATAGTTTCAAGCAATAAGTACAAATAAAACTTTAATAAATTGAGATAAGCACTTGCTTGACGGTAATCGTTATAATGTAAGACCGGTCTTAAAATTGTCGTCTTTACTTAAATTTGCATTTTACTGTACTCATAAAATTAAATACGTTCTCCCACAAAACTGGACATCCATGCAAAATTAAGAATTTATCGAAAAATTTGAAATAGTGCAATGTAATTTTCAATCAAATTTCTTCTGTAAAAAAATATCGTTGCCGTTAAAATATAGTATAGTCAATTTAAAAAGCCTGCGTACATTGTGATAAAGAACTACTTCTAAACATCTGGAGTATCTGAGCTACCTATATATATAGGTATAGCGGTTTCCCTTAAAGCTAACTTGCCTCTATTTCAATAAGCGCCACTTGCACCATCCCACTAACCCGGGGTTAACCGGTTAAACTTGGAATTACTAAGGTTACCAGTATTATTTGACACTGGGTTAACGGTTTAACCGCTTAACCCCGTATTAGTGGGATGGTGCAAGTGGGCCTTGAAATAGTTAGAATTAGAATATAGAATAGAGCTTCGACATCATTTATGTATACAAAACGGAACCAACGAAACAAGATCAAGTAGAGTCTCAGTGAAGGCGCGCCGCCCACCGCTTCAGCGTAGGTGCTTCTTGCGGGCACAGAACATTACACCAACAGACGGTTTCGTTATCTATATTTCTGAGTTAGTTATGAAATCATTGACTTATGTAATTAATGGCTATGACGAACATAAAACCGATGTTAAATATATAAAGTAATTAAGATACCTAACATAAGTAGTTCATAATATCAAAATAGTGTAGCTAGTGTAAATAGCTAAGAGTATTCAGTCCAACTTAGGTGTTCGTTAAGTATTTATCATAGATTTAGATCTTTTTTTAGATTTATTTATTTCATAATATGAATATACAATATAAATTATATTCAACTAATCTATATGAATTATATATTATGATACAACCAATCCAAACATGTAACGTATAATTAAGCTATTTAGTATAATCTATTACCCCTCCTGTACTCTCTTTTTTGTAAAATTTACTGACACAGTTCCGTAAATTGGCTTAGATTGTAGAGAACACTCCTTACGGATTTCAGTTTCATCATAAGGTATTAAAGTTTAGTTGTTATTTCAGAGCCATAAAAGTGGATCAAAATTCCTTTCGTTATCTTGTTTTTCTTCCCCCAAAAAATGTGACGGAGTGGAGCTTTTTGTATGGGGTGAAATTTAGTTATTATTTTTCTCAAGAGAATGATAATCTACAGCTAGAAAGACATGCAATAGCACTCAACTTTTTTTATTTATTTGATAAAAGACAAAAATAGTTGCGTGACAGTGGTCAGAAACAAGACAACGAATATAATTTTGACGCAGGTACCTAGTTGAAAGTAATGAGGTGTGATCTCTGATTAATCATAGTTGTTACAGATTTTGAGGTCACGCCATATTGGTTGAAATCTCTATTGTCGGATCTATCAGATCGAACTGGTCAGACTTGAATAGGCAGGCAATACAATGAGGTATCAGTCAGTACTCAACACTAGTCGTTTATTTAAATTAGCGCAGACAGTAGCGCGAAGTAACTCAAAACCTGGCTTAAACCGACTTGACAATTTATTGTCGACGAATGCCGAAACTACTGCAGCGGTAGAGTTAAATTCGACTTGTTGCAACGACATCCCGTAATATTTTGGACCGTAAAGTTTTGTTATTTGTATTGAAAGGAGTTATTATTTGTATTTTTTTAAACATTTTAACTGATTTCATAAACATGGGTCAAACTTTTTTTTAAGAATGAAACATTTTTAGCTCTGAACTATGTACTATGTTTCCACAAGAGAGAGCACTATAAAAAGCGAGGCGTTGTACGAGATTTAAATAAAAATAATTCTAAAGATAAACACTAAGAAATCACAACATTGGATACATAAAGCAGTGTGTTCGCGCGTGGATCGTGTGTAACGCGCGATACGTTATCAATGTAACCTAGTTCGCATCACATCTGCTATTTCATTTACAAAACATTTTGCAGTGAACTATGGGCCCGTAACTGATATAACTTGATCCCAAGATTCATATCCTCTAAGCCTGACTCGAGGGTAGACTTAAACCGGACCATGTAAGGCAAAATGGTCAGTAAATATTGTAAATCATCATTCTAAACACTCCAATAGTCGGTTGATACTTTACTTAATTGCAGTATTGATTAACACTCAAAATATTGAGCAAATCACTGACAGCTTGGTATCACATCAAAACATTCGGTGAATTTTTGCAGTGAATCATGTTTGTTTGTTTGGTGCAAGTTTACATAAGATACTTCTTTGATATGATATACCAAGAATGTTATTAACAGCGGTAGGTATTATTTACATATATACTTTTTTCCAGTAAATGTACTCATGCTAAGTATTCCTATAACAAATAATATTCTGCCTAGTTTCGTCCCGCCGCGCACGAAGGCACCTCCTCTTTTTCTTTATTTTTTGTGGCAGGTCTTTACGCGGCCGGATTTCGTTTCTTTTTGTTGTACCAGCCTTGTATGGAGTGCAGCCTTCGTTAGCGTGTGCAAGGTCATCGCAGTTTGTTCTCCGCTTCAAATCCCCACATACCTTTTTGTTGTGGCCACGCAGCTTACAGGAAAAAAAACGCATAAACATCGTATTGAGCTTGTAGCTTGAGGGTTACTTTTAAGAAAACACAATCCCTATCAAAATCAAAATGAGCGGGGCGAAAAACACATTCACTTTTTTTTTGGAGTGTGAGGAAGATTTGTAGTACCTATTTAGAAATTTAAAAATACACCTACTTACTAAATTTGTAACACCAAAACCGGTTCTATATTTTGATTTTCAGTTACGGAACCCTAGTAAGACACGCAGACGGGCCTTTAATGATGACGTTTGTGAGCAATAATAGCTGCTTAATACTCGATTGAAGGCTAGACTAAATACAAATAAAAGTAAAAAAGCGATTATCATGGAACGTAAGTGGTTAAATATAATTATATGCTTAGAAGTATGGAAGTCTTATAACAATTTAAACTCTTGTGTTTTGAACACATTTAGACAAACGGGTCTCCCGCGATTTAATTTCATTGTTTTTACCTTAAACTCCGACGTTTCAGCGGGGTTGCACCAGCTGTGGTCAAGGAAAGACTGACGTCCAAGCAAAATGTCAACGGAGATCTAAGTAAACAATATTAAACTACCCGAAATTTGTTTATAAAAATGTTCGGGGTAGACACGGAAATTGCAACTACCGGTTAAAGTTTAATGTTTTTATAAACAAATTTCAGGTTTAGTGTTGTTTACATAGATCTGCGTTGACATTTATCTGGGACGTCAGTCTTTTAATGACCACAGCTGGTGCAACTCAACTGAAACGTCAGAATTTAAGGTAAAAACAATGAAATTAAATCGCGTAGACCCGTTTATATAACTAAATATATGGAAGTCTTGATGATTATTCCCAATAGCAGGCATAATAGTCCAACGCTTCTAAAGTCGGAGTCAATTTGAAAAAAACTCCTTAAGAAATATATGTAACGAAAGAAAAAAGTACTTAGGAAGGTATATTTACCTATGTATTTTAATTCCTTTCCGCAATATAACTTATGCTGTTGATTAGTCACGTATGAATGGCAGAAAAATAGTCATTAGTCATTACTAGTTTTCCATGAAAATAATGTTTGTTTTTAGATAGACATGAGTGCGTAATCCTATGGTATGATGACTATGACGAGACGAGAGATATTATTTTTACCTGATCCCAGATTTTACCTATTGGCAGCTCATCATATAGGTACTTATCAGTTTTAAATATAAAACGCAGGCGCCCGCCCGCATTAAATAATATCCTACTAAGCTGTTATCACATCAAATACGTGATAATGATAATCCCTGTGATATCACATGGCCGCAACGTCCCCTTGTTTACATGGGGCTCGAGGTGACGCACATATTAAAGCATGACGCAAACCACTCATTCTCCGACATAGTGACAGTGAAAGCATGATGATTATGTCGCGAACATTTATTAAATTCTGACCTTGGAACCGGGACTATTTTTGTATTATAACTAAAGGCCTTGCGAGCCTTACTTGCTTGCATGCAAAAGTATTCGCCTGATTTGATTTCAATATAATTTACACATGTACCTATTTAACTCACACCAGGTCCACCAAGGTCCACAGGAGAGGTTTTTTTAATTTTGAGGCCACTTTTTCGGTTCAAGTGCTATAGGCTATTGGTAATCCGCTTATCATTACGCGCCGTATTACGCTTATTTGTCACCATCGTGGCGTAATAAAATTAATTATATATCTAAAAGTTGCAAATGTAATAGAAAAAAAACATCGGTTTCTGAGAATTCTGAGTGCTTTACCAATGAAAATTAATTGTACTTAAAGTTATTCAAAAATGATTTATTTATGACGCATACTCAAGATCATAAACAAGGAATGAAACCATATTATTACTGCAATTTAATGCAATTTCTTCAAAAGAAAATATCCAAACAATTGTTTCCAGTAATTTACCGGCATCCTTTCAGTCTTCTTCATATTTGCAATCACACGTCGGTTGTAAAGTCCTATTTAAAAACCGATTTAGCAGTCCGAGCCCGTCCCGTCGAGTCCAAGATGATATTTTCTCCTCAAATGAGCTGAGTTCCCAGGCCATTGTCGACAAGCCGCCTTTTAAGGGGCGCCTTGTCTCTACAGGCGGATTCCAAACCGGCATCCGTGCGTATAATCTTGAATATTCGCTTAAATTAAGAAGCGATATCTGATGATGGGTCTCGCAATTTCGGTTTAACTGTGAATGTGAAATAACCGATATTCGCGGTCGTAAGTGGTATCGCGCAATCAGAAAATTGCGGGTGAGTATGGTGCGTTTGCTGGATGTTAGTTATTGGCGGGAGTGTTAGTAAAGTGAGCGCGGTGAAATATAAATTGTAACTCCCTGTGAAGAATGGCGGATTCCCGACGGGCACATTCCCTCTAATTGGCCGCACTGCCCGCTATGGCTCGGAACTCTGTCAGACACTGGCCACTTTCGCTAAGCTGCATAAGTGCTTACATTGAAATCGTAAAACGTGGTCTGTCGTTCTGTATGCAGAAAAATAGATTTCGAGTGTCTGTTCACTTTTAGTGTTTTCTGCGTTAGAATTAAACCAGGAACAGTTTTACTGTGTCGATCTAAAGTAGTAAATTTTCGCTTTGTATTTATATAATAAGGTAGAGTTAAGGCAGGTTAGGTATTATACACTTTAGCCATGTAAATGTTAGTAAACAATACTTTACTTACAGAACATTGTTTCAACGCGGTACAGAATAGATAGCGTCCAAAGGGCATTAGCAACATAATCCCTTACGAAGATTTCTAGTTCAGGCCGTACAAAGGGCTCGTTTTACACCTAGTTAGGCCCGCTTCTCCTTCCGAGCCATTGTTCCCCTTGTTATGGTAAATACCTGCCCTCGGGTTACGGATTGCCGCTCACATGTTCCAACGCAAACCATTATGGGCTCCTTGTTAGCGTTATTGGATAATATTATACACTTTCTTATATGTAATGGTCTAAGTACCTAATTGTATTATTTAAAATAATTAAACTAGCGTTAGGTAGGATGGAGTAGCCAAGACTAATGCATTATGATGATGGCCAATGATCATCTCACGTCGATTGGCGCTTTTTATTAGCATAAAAGTCATGTGGTACAATCACCTGCAATAATATGTTACTCTTCGAAGGCCGCAAAAATATGTCATACGCTCTTACGGCTGGCTCTACAAATAAGATCGTGTCAGATATTTTTGCGGCTTTCGTTGTATAACATATTATTGCAGGCGACTGTATATAATGAAACTCATCATGAAGACCATCTAAATCAATGATATACAAAACTCTGTACTAGTTCGGATTATTTAATTGTTATTATCGTGCGATTCTCCTGTTTATTTATTATATGTATTTACATATATGTATATAGGAAGACTGTTTATTTATTCAATAATTACATATATGTTTCCTGATTAAATCATTTATATGACCAACTGTTTATTTTAAACTTGGTATTTATTTTTGAAGTTGCGGCTACAAATACCTACAAACTTAATATTTAGTATGATGAATAAATTTGATTTTTTTAATGAATTTTCGGAATCGCTTAGATTACGTTTTGTTAATAAATGACAAGGCATTGAGGCTGACCAAGTGACGACTGTACCTAATGTGCCTATAGTAAGTGTAATCATTCAAGCACTCATTGCTAGACCGGTGTTACACATTTCGTACGTGCCTGTAATACTGGCTGGGTATTCTAATTTTGTTTAAGTAGATTGGAACGAATCGAGGTTAGAACTTGAGTTCTCGGAAACCATTACAATACGCTGGGCGACGGTCAGACACAATGGTGGACAGGTAAACCTTTTATAAGATGGTCCAACACTTAGTGAGGCTGTGCCGGATTTCAGGGTTCTGCTTCCAAATAGCCACCTGCTTAAAAGGTATTATCAAGTACAGGATCATATGGCCCTGTACGTAACTAAGTATAATAATATTATTATAATTCTTATACCATCCGTACCAAAGTATCTAAAACACAGACAAAAATGATAACCAGAGTCTTAATGCAACTTCGTGTAAGTTTGTTTTTAAATCCGACATTAGTATAAAAAGACACTAAATATTTTAAGCGGCCTGCGGTCGTGAGGATTGTTAAAATACTTGAGGATTATGAAGAATTTATCTGACTGATCTATCGACATTTCGTTTCCACCAAGATCTTTTAAAAATATACGACAATTGATCTAAAAAGTTTTTGTGTTCTTATATTAGGTTTATATAGTTTATTAAAATGCAAAACAATAAAGATAGATTTTATAAGCATTTTAATGAAAAGGGACACAAGGTACTTACATAAGTACCTACATTAACAAGGCATATTTCTAGTAGTTCCTTAACCATTGATTTAGAACGCACTGTTTTATCCCACCATAAAATATCTGCCCTCACTTATACAAGCCATACAATTTAATAATGGGCCTTGATAACCCGAGGTTCTTCATCGTGATGTACAGAAGGTCAATGGGATCGTTTGACAGCTGACTTGTTTGGATCGCGGCTGCGATGTGTACGAACCTTTAAAGGTCACTCGATCGAGTAACAGATGAGTTTACGTCCAATTACCTATAACAACTTGTGTAACACAAATCCGTATAGAGACAAGCCGGTAACATAACAGTTAGGACTGCTGATAGTGTTTACAGTTATGTTTATAGATGTAAAATGAGGTAACTTTGATTGCAGATTTGTTCACTTATTCTAGTGATAAATATTTACTTCAAAATTCTTCTCCTTTTTATAGGTATCGATAGGTATGAACTTACCTTATCCCATCTACTTGGGGTCGGGTCTCTTTGCTCGGGTGCGCCAGACGCTCCTGTTTTGGGTTTTCGTTTGTTGAAGTGCTGCAGCTTCCCAATCTCTCCTGATATTTGACAACCACGTGGCTTTCGGTCGTTCCCATCTTCGGGGGAAGGTATTCAAACATATGGAGTGCCACTATTTTTAGTTTTGATCTCTCTTCATGACATGGCCATGGCCATACCAGCGTAGTCTACGTTTCAGCAATTTTGCCGTGATATGAGCCACTTTGAAACCTCCGCGAATGTATTCTTTTTGTATTCTGTCCAGTTTGGCAACGCCGCAAACCAACGAAACATTTTCATATAATAGCCGTCATAGCGGAAACACGTTGTGTGACTTTTTGTAAATCGATAGTCGGTTTTTAGCCGTTTTCTTCCCGCTGACAAAACCGAACAATAATAAAATATAATTTTCCGTGTGGTTTTGTGTACGGTTTTATCCTGTTTTGAAAATATTTAATACATAAAACTTGCGGTGTTTGTAAATAAAATACACATTGACAGAAGTTTGTTTACTTTTTAGGGTTTCGTACCTCAAAAGGAAAAAAGGAACCCTTATAGTATCACTCGTGCGTCTGTCCGTCTGTCACAGTCTGTTTTCTCCGAAACTACTGGACCGATTAAGTTGATATTTGGTAGACATATGTAAGTTTGTGACCCAAAGACAGAAATGTAACGTAAACGTAAAGGGCACTTAGAGTTTTGATTGATTCACGGTTAGTTTCTCTAGACTTATACAAAAGATAATCACAAAAGGTAATCACGGTCTATATCCCGGTCAATATAAGTCTAATGAGGGGCACTTTAGGGGGGTAAATGAGGAAATTAAAAAATAAAGTTTTTCAAACTATATCGTGTTACATATCAAATGAAAGAGCTCATTGTGAAAATAACAATATGTTCTTTTTTATAATTTTAGGATAAACAGTTTAAAAGTTATTCAAGAAAATAGGTAAAAAATGACCATTCCCCCTTTATCTCCGAAACTACTGGGTCTAAAAAAAAATTTAAAATAGTTCTTCTTCTAGTAGATGACAGGAAAACCTATTAGAAATGTGCAGTCAACCGTGAGTCGGACTTAATTACTTAGTTTTTGATCCGACCCCTATGGGTTTTTTAAAGACATTTAAAAATTGTGTAATGTTTAAAAATTGGAACCCTTGGAACGCGAGTCCGACTCGCACTTGGCCGGTTTTTACAAGACAGGTGTCAAAGGTTTGATTGCCATATAAAATTGATAATGTTAGTTCCGTTTCTGCCACGACACGACAGACTACGGGTTCGTTCCATTTGCTCAAATGCTCTGAGTAAAAGATAATTTTTTAAAAGTTTTTTCTAAAAAACTTGTTAAAAAATAATATTACACTGATTTTGTATCTGTCTAGCTGTAGCAGTCCGCCGTGCATGTCATCTACAGATTCCGTTTTTTTTACAGATGTATGTGTCATTTCTTAGAACTGAGACAAGCTATGATATTTGTGTAGATTTACGTGGAGGTTTCTACAA
Organism: Cydia strobilella; assembly: GCF_947568885.1. Lineage (NCBI taxonomy): Eukaryota > Metazoa > Arthropoda > Insecta > Lepidoptera > Tortricidae > Cydia > Cydia strobilella. The sequence goes on from NC_086052.1 coordinate 11,504,680, forward strand.
TTTTAACGTGTTACAAATAATATAGATTTCTTTTAAAGTGCATCCTGCATGACATGTGCATGGAACGAAAGTGCAATGCCCGGTGCCGTCTTGCATCTGAGCAAACATTAAAATCAAATACATAATGTGAAGACATCAAGGCTGCTTATCTGATTCCACTGTGCAATGATTCACTCAGCTTTGTACAATGCAACGTTATTTTATACGGAATAACGCAACACATACAAACAGAAATCAAGTAAGCACTTGCCTACTTATTACCTGTTTCCACATATAAACAGCTCGTCATCGTAGTCATATTAAAACCAGTCATCTAATGTTTATTTATGACCTTAAAGCCATAATTAATTATGCTTACGACGAAACCTGGAGGCACATATAAATGGGTTTAGTTCTCCATAGAACACGTAAGTGCGTGTAAGCAGCGGCGCGTCAGACCCCCGCCGTTGTGCTGCCTATCGTTTTAAAATACTGGGTGTACTGAGTAAATAGCACTTGAGTAGCTGCGAAACTGGTCACTGTGTGTTAGAAGCCGCTACTTTATGAATTACAAGTCGGTTTAGCCTTTTAGAGACTATTTGCTGAGAATTTCTTAACACAATGCGAAAGCTTTGAAGATAACTTCATTATGGCCGCGGGTTTGAGCTTTGTGTACAGACAGTGATATTGTTATTTGAGCTCTCTATACATGACTTCTAATAGGCGAATAGAACAGACAATGTTTTTCACATGCAGAGTTGGTGTCATTACCTCTTATTATAGTTAAGCCAATAGATGTATTTAGTATTTAAATAAGTAAGTTAACAAAGATTTTCGAATTTCTTTTCCTAACTCTGTTATTAGGTACGTACTTATTTTGATTATTTTTGCGCTACGACGCAGGGTTTAGGAGATACAACCCCATAATGATTTTTTTCTTTTTCTGATTTTTTTAAATATTATTTAAGGGTTTCCTGGTGGGGAGCAAAAATTTGATTATTTTTGCGCTATGACGCACGGTTTAGGAGATATACAGCCCTATAAGGGTTCATCCATCAATTACGTCACAATTTTTGACCCCTCCCCCTTCCTTGTCGCACTTGGTCTCATTTGGCAAACCCCTCCCCCCCTGGTGTGACGTCACATTTTTTCAATGAAATCTGCAAATCGAATTAAGTGTTATTAATATTTTATCAAAATATTTTTGAAAAAGAAACATTAGTAATTTTATAATCCAAAACTGATTAGGAAAGAAAAAAAACGATTAAAACGTTTATCTTTCCGTAAACTTGTTATTTACCTGTACAGCGAATAAAATAATTAAAATAAGTAGTAGTAGTAGTAGTAGTAAATCACTTTATTGTACAAAACAAAAATTGTTAACATGAAATTCATATAAATTACATATAAGTTATAGTGACGTCACAAAGTTTGTGACTCCCCCCTTCCCCTTGTCACAACATGTCACATTTTCTTGACCCCCTCCCCCCCTAAACGTGTAATGTAATTAATGGATGACCCCTAAAGATAAAAAAAACATTCAGCTCTTTAGCCTGTTCATGAACACAAACGCCATGTCTACATTAAAATAAAATAAAAATACTTCCCGGCCTAGGCCTTCGTCATAACTAATGAACTAGGTACCCATGGATCTACAATAGAGATATAACGTCCACATATTGTCGCTAATTTCATATGTAATATGCCCACACCCTATTCATTTTATACCCATAATTCTATACAGATAATTATCATAAATATACACAACTTCATACTCACAATTACATCGTACATCCAAATTTGTACCTTTCTACCTTTATTTTTCTGCACTACTAATATAACTTTGTATTAGCATACATTTATACAGGATAACAAACTTAATTTTGCGTGCGAGTAAGTGCCATACGTAACTTTCTAGATCGTCTGGCAGGTAGAAGGCCCCGACCAAATCGTCTGGCTTATTTTTTTTAATGACTATTTAGATACTTAACTTTAACCTGTAAAAATTACAGATTGCCTCAAGAACCTTTTATGATTTTTTTTAAAGATTTTGTACTCGTCTGGCAAGGTAAAAGACCCGGGCAAATCGTCTGGCAAACTTTTTTTATGACTATTTAGATATTAAATTTTCACTTGTAGAAGTTACAGATTGCCTCAAAACATTATTTGGGCACCAAGAAAAATCTTTAAAAATTTTAAGGGTTGATTTAGACCCGCTACCTTGCAGCCAGACTTGTAGTGCTGAGGTAGGGTGAGAATGGTGAGACAGGAGAAGTATCACGCAAATTTTCAGCTTGCCTCAAGGACCTACTCCAAATTTCTACCAGCTCTCCTTCTATACGGTTCTACGGTCATGATATGATACGGTGTAGTGGGCCTTAGCGCTGGTCCCAGTTTATAGTGGCGCTAACGGTCTAGGAACTGGTATAGCTAATGCCTTACTACTGTTAACTGATATTACAAGCCAATATCAAAGTTATCTCGGCAAGTAAAGATAAACATTATATTATATGTATTGTGAAATCAATTCAACTTTGTAACGTTTAGCGATTTAGTACCTACATTATTTTTATTCTAAGTCTTATATTATAATATGAAAACTAGTAAACCAGTAAATAAAAATTTGGTTTAAATTAACTGTGTTAGAATGATGTTAGGTCTCATTTCATCGGTCGACAATATATTCTCATTTTTGAACATTTTTGGGCAGTCAAAATATGTAATCGGTTTGCGGTTTATAGCAAATGAACATTTCTAATAAATTGGCAATTAGTATAATACTGTTGCTGCTGACGTGCTGACAGCTGATTGCCTAAGATTTTTATTGCCTCTATAACAAGTACCAACAAATAATAAAAAAAAAATGATCATTCCGATACAAAAAGTTATGTTTTCGACGCTTTCCCCCTCTGTCGATGATGATTTGCTTCAGACCCTTGAATGTAGGCACTGAAACTTGTAAATATTTGATGACTAATAGTTTTTTATACAATCATGATATAATGGAGAGCTTTTCAGTAGAGTACCGTGTTTAGGCAACGAAGCTTGCTGAGTGGTCTAAGTAAGGTACGAGATTGAAAAGCTTGATTATAACACTATCGTATACGATACTTTTTCTATGAGTCAACTAAAGTAATACTTTTTCTACTATACAACCTTAATAATAAAATTAAATAAGGAGATATCTAAGTAGATAGAAGGATAGAACAAAAGACATCAACGAGCTTCTTTTTCAGTAAAAAGAAGCTCGTGGTGTCTTTCGTTATTTGTAGTTTACTAAAGCGTAATGAAGTAATTATAGTTGAGTCGGGAGTCCATACCTAGTGAAAAGTATGCGACTATAGTTTAATAAGTATTCGAAGTCTTAAATAGTCTAAGGCGACGAGTAGAAAAATAATTCAGTAGTAGATTTTAACTGTTTTAGTACCTAATAGTAGAGCAAAAAATAGCTTTTTATTACATTTGTGTACTTAAGTATAATTTATATTTTATACCTCCGTCGATTTTATACCATCAGCTTAAATGCTTTATAATCAATGTCGCCGGCCATTAAATGCGGACTAAGACGCTCGACCAGTTTTTCAAATCCATTGACTGTGGACTGGTGCGATAGTAGAAAGTAAGGGCTTATATTTGTTTAATACGTCAGTACTTAGGCCTTTTTAAAATTTGTTGTATTGGGTCCGTTACTCGTCTCTGCGCAGAACTGACCAGTTCGTAAGTTTTTACCACATTTGTACTGGTGCGCGTTTTACGTAACTGTGCTTCTAATGGCTCTAAGTTTTTCCTTTGCTATCGAGAGCACTGGTCTATAATAAGTTGATTGCGACGCAATGGAGATGTCGCGTCGATGTAACTGTACAGGTAGAGAGAGAAAAGCTTTCACATTTCAGTCTTTATGACATTGACACAAGGTTTGTTTTCATCTAGCATGTGATAAAAGTATTCAATAGGTACAATGTATCTAATAAGCGGATGAAGATAGAGAACGAGGAAGGTGAGTTTTGAACCATCTGTCACTTGTTTACCGTAATTCACTGGAAAGAGTGAAAAAACGGAACTATGATTTTATTTAAGTATAAGGATTTTGATATCGTTTGATGAAAAAAACAAATTTGATCACTGGTAGTCACTTAGATTATAGGTACGTACGTTTAAGACGATATGTAGATTTTTGTTTTTTTATTAAATCTTAAGCCAACAAAAATTGTTATACCACAACATGAGGTTTAGTTAGCAGAAATGTTCACGCAGCTCCATAATAAAATGATAAATCATCAGTGACATCAAGGGTACGCAGTCAAGTACTATTGCCCTCATTTGCCCTCATGATCACCATTAAAGGCGTTAAGAGGCGTTGCGCGTCATGCTCTTAAATTATTTGCAGCTCGAATTTAATTCCATTACTTTGCATAGTTTTCAAACATTTTTAGCACTTATTTGTGATTGTTATCCTCATATTTATTTATGAGCTTTTGTTTAACGCATTTAAAATAATTTAAACAAATAAAACCGAGGGGGTCATTTGGTCAATGAGATAATACCATTTAAGATAGTAACCTTGTGTATTTATGGTATTACATCATTGGCTGATAGTTATTTTTGATATAGCATTATTTTTGTCTTCTGCCGATTCTACGAAATTGAGCTTAGTATATTTTAAACAAGTATTGATCACAGTTTAACAATTGGAAAAAAGACAACTATTTTACTTTAAGATTATTATGGCTGTTTTTATAGTAAGAACTTAAGAAGCCCCTTAAAGATAATTATGCACTTTGCATAGTTTTATAACCAAGATGATATCATTAAACCAGACTCGCATCGTATATACGCATATTTCCAAGTAGAAGTCTTTTGTTTTTTTAGTCTACACTTCAACACATACTTAGCTGACAAAAATACATTCGTTTGCGTCATTGCTTCATTGAAAGTAAGATGTGTTGGGACTAGGAATTGGGTCGCATATAAATAAGATATATCATTTGAATTATGTATAACGTCGCTTCGTATCTAATAGTCTACTATTTATTATTATTTTCTTTCTTATATCTATTATTTTTTGTAGTACAAAGTTTCTTCCTTTGAACAAAAATCTTACAACACAGTATATGTGACGTTTTCAACCAAAAGGTACCACATTGTCGCTTGTTGATAAGGTTGATTTCTAATTGAAGCTAGAATAGCGCCTTACTGACAAGCGACAATAAGTACCCTTTTGGTTGAAAATGGCGCATATTAACCTTCCGTACCTACATGCACTCCGATACTTATTTGTATGATGATTTGATCCCATGACCTTTAATTATAACAATCACACGTCTATTTGGCTGCTATTTTATTTTAGCTTATGACCAACAAAAACTTCTTATACGAGATGCAGATGCAGAAAATGTCCTACATCTACGACATGTACCTATTCTAAATGTAACATTTGCATGCAACATTTAGGAGTAACTACGGTTACATCGGTTGAAAGAATTTTACGTAAAAACGTATGCTGATAGTTGAAAAATGCCTTTTAAACTTTTTTCAATGGCAACATTTATCTTATGCTAACATAAAAGAGAGTGAAGGTTATCTAGTTGCGCTATAATCATAAATCTTGACCTTCTGCGGCTTATCATTTTAGCGCGATACAACGAAATTTTAGTTAATGCATCTTAGATAACATGTATAAGGCTTGCACTGACAAAAAGTTATCAGATGTCACGTAGAGCCAAGCTTCTAACTCTACAAACTCTACACCTTAGTCAAAATATGTGGATTGGCCGTTTCACCGTTCACTCTGTGGCAACATTTGTTTCACCCTCGTACCCTGAAACCCTCGCAACGCTCAAGATTCCATTTTTCGAAGATTCAAGATTCAATATTAGTACACGAGAGGTTAAACAACAACTTTTCCCCCTTGTATAAAAAATAACTATTGTTGATTCAACTTGATTCACATTTAATTAATTCCCTTGGTTGTAATTGTTTGCGGTATTGATTTACCTAATTTACTGAAGGCTGATCAAACGAATACCTTCGTTTCTTACAATTAATTTGTATTATACCTACACAGGAAATTAGTTGCAAACCTTGCTGAAATAAACAAGAGATGAGGTCACAAGCGTGAGATGATACCGGGCTTAAGATGAGTAACATATTTATTAATTCATGGAGTTAGTGTTAATTGAGGAATTGCTCATACTTATTAACCACATAATTTATTTAAGTATAAGTATGACTTCTTTTTAGGGTTCCGTACCCAAACGGGATCCTATTACTAAGACTGCGCTGTCCGTCTGTCAGTCTGTATGTCTGTCACCAGGATGTATCTCATGAACCGTGATAGCCAGACAGTTGAAATTTTCACAGATGATGTATTTCTGTTGTCGCTATAACAACAAATAATAAAAAGGACGGAACCCTCGGTGCGCGAGTCCGACTCGCACTTGGCCGGTTTTTTAGTATCCTTCTTTATTTAAATCGTTAAGTGGCTTCAAATCGAAATGTCGTGCACACTTGTTACAAATTCAATTACAGACATCACAGTAACGTATCAGTCACTCACTCGCACACTTATCACACACACTTTTACATTTCCGCGGCAATTTGATGATTTGTTTTAGTTTTAGTCTTTGTTTTAGCTTTAGTCTTAAGTTTAGTTCGTTCTGGTGTTGGTTTTTTCTGTAACTTTCGTTATAAATATATTTAAAAAAGGCGGTAATTAATATTTTGTTTGTCTTAATTTTCTGTTTAATAATGTTTGTATTTTTATGTCAATGTAAATTTATTTGTTTGTCGTTGGCGTACGTGTCGCCATTCTTTTTAGATTAAGCCAGGTCCCCACAGAAAACCAGCGCCACGGTTTGCCGCGGCACTATGCTGAGTCCTTTTTGGCGTCCAAATGTTTTTTTGTCTGCATGCTTTTCTTTTTTTATGTACTATGTTGTGGCGTCAAATAAATGTATTTTCTTTCTTTCTTTCTTCTTTCTAAATAGCTTTTCCGTCACATCATGACCATGATGATCATGATGAATTCCTACCTATTCCAGAATTCATTCACTAAATGTGTTTCTTTAAAACTAGGTCAACATTTTTGATAGTGGTTTTGATTTGATTTTTTTACGCAATAGTTTAGGCATTAAAAATCATAACATCCGATCCCATTCAGATATCAGGTTCGGACGTATATACCTAATCTTATGTTTGCGATGCGGGGCGTTGACACCGCCGTATTTATGTACATAAATGTATTTTCGCATAATACATTTCAATTAAGTTGCGCGTCAAGTTGTACCAACCTCATTTAAATATCGAACTCACGACGGGCACTTCCCTTGAATCAAACTTGGAAATTTTCTTTGTCAAGTACCGACACGTAAGGGTTTTTAGAATACGAATGTTCAACGAGGATGGGAAAAAAACTTGATTTATGACAAGGATATGTTTTCCATTTAATCTATCATGTGTAAATACTAAATAATATTAGTTCATGTATTTTTATTATTTTATTCTGCTTAAGTTCATTATTACAAACTAAAGTTTAAAAACTCTATAGTCGCTCTGTCAGAAGAGGTTTAATTTATTTATTTAGTTTTTTAATCAGGCAAGAATCTTGGCCACATAGTAATGTGTGTGTAGTAGTTATTTACTATTGTACATATTATCTCTTTATAGGAAGCTCTACTTCCCCCTTCCTGTCTTCTGCGTCTGTGTAGCTAATTCATGTAGGTAAGTGTAAATTTCCACTAAGATTAATATCTTTAGTATAACTTGAAATAGAGCTTAATACAGAATATTAACTCATTATTATCAGAAGGAATTGTATTCTTTTCTTCGTCGGGTTAACTAATATTTTATTACTTCCTTTAGAGTCTGTATGCTCATTTTTCACATACAATAGCAGGGGTGACACATTGCCGGCCCTTGTGCTGAATTTTTAAGCTCAATGGATTTGATGTTACTATTCCTTTTCTTTATGATGAAAGTGTTGCATGACAATATTGCGCAGCGCAATTTGCGGCTCTGCATGTGAGCTCGATACACTCGATACAAAGATACACTTATCACTGAAATTTCTTAATTAAAACGTCTTTGCTTGTATCGAGAGCATTAAACTGCAGCGCTGCAGAAAATAGTGGAACAAAAAGCCAGTTCACAATCAAGAGTTGCGTCTCCCACGCAAATTCCGCGCAGGGCAGCATCGGCGCTGCCAAGACGAAGTCTTGTCGCACCGGCCTAATAAACTAGAACCAGAGACTAATAAGTAATAATCACTTTTAAATTTCATACAAAGTCGCTTGTTGTCACTTAGGAAATCCTTAAATATAAAAATAAAAGCGCAATGCCATCTAGAGAGCACTCTGAAAATGTTTCATAACATGGCATTGAGTTAGTGTTTATATGCCTAAAAAGTGGCGCTATCTAGAGAAGAATCTATTTGTAGATCAAAAGTCTATTATTTTTACTTGTCTGCACTGGCCTGGTAAACAACCGGGAACCAGAACGACAGCAGCCGACATTATCTAAGCGGATGAAAAACTAAAAAAGTTCTCAATTAAGATCAAATTTTCTTAATTAGTGTATACCATTTACTATAAGAAATAATGTAAAATGTTGAAAGTATTACATACTTTGAAAAAGCATATAATTTAACTTATTTAATCCACGGAAGTGAGCGTACAGCATGGGATTGCAGAGTCGGACCGCTCACCACTTAAATTGGCCTTCGCAAATTATATGTAGATATTATTGCTGCCCACGTCATGTTATGCTGTGGGGTCCATAATTACGTGTCATAAATCGACCATATCAGAACCTAAGTGTTTGCGAAGCGATGCAATTTGGCTCATTATGCACAAGTTCATCCCACGAGTAGAAAGACGAGACGACCCACTGGATTTTAGTTCTGAGGCTTTCTCCGCGGTTTTGTATTTATGTCGGTTTATGCCTTCGGGAGATTCGCGGAAAATCCGACGAATAAAGATACTATTGATCGCAGTAAGAACGAGTCACTTTCATTAACTAGGATGGGAACTCCACTGAAGAACAATGTAAGATACTTACCACTGACATATAACGCTGAAGGATCTTTCAGTATTATTCCCAGAAGAATTTGGAGTTTAGTGTGCCTCACTGAAGAATTTATTTGGAATAAAATGACTTCGTCGAATTTAGTATTCTTAGTGTTATAATGAAAAAAAAAAAACTTACGTTGCAGTATATTATTGTCGTAATAAGGGTAATAGAACTCAGTGGCATAAAAAAATGAATAAGTACGTTAGATTACTATATTTTACCATTGTCCAGGTATATACCTACTTATCATTTCTGCGTTATCTAGATCCAGATACAATAACTGATATTAACATAGTAACATCTTTACTTCCAACATTAATTATGATTGATGTGTACAGTCGAGACAAAAAGTGATATTCTGTCCCGACTCCCCATTAAGACGCCCCTTTATGGCCACTGGCACACACAGGTAGCATAATCGATTGTTGAAGAAGCGCGGACGGTGCAATATCGAATAATTAATCACGTCCTTATAAGGCACAGCATACGAAATTGCCATCAGTAATAAGCTGAAGACTGCGATTTATCGCGGAGTATGACGGATATTTCCATAGTTTTAGTGCACGCGAGCATTTGCCACAGGGTAACCGCTTAGCCAGTATGCGTAGAACTCCGAGGTCTATGTTAACTATGAGAGATCAGAGATCACATTTACACGGGTTTTGGGTTAATAACCCTCAAGATGGCAGACTGAAGATTTATCGCTGAACAGTACGTGATGCATCAAGGCATGTTGTATGTAAAGTGTCCGACGCATGTTTTAATTGTTGCCCAGTGACTCCAATTTTTACTTTATGATCATGCCGTCAAACAGTCATTGTGACCGTCGATAGTTTATTACTACTTACGTTACTTAAATTTAAATACATACAGGTAATAAAAACGACCGAGGAAACTATAATTAGGTATATTATAATAAAATGCGTACCTATACACACCTGAGCTGTAAAGTTGGTTAAAACGGGATGTGATTGAGATTATATTATAGACATTACTTAAGTATCCTACTCTATTTAAATGCACTTTAAATTACATTACGCATTACGCATAAGTAAGGTAGTGATTATAATTTGCAATGAATATACCAGTCGCTAGACACCAAACTTTTTGCTGCCGAGCTAATTTGGTCTAGTCTAAGCTCTGTGGGGTTAAGTGCTCGGGAATCAATAGCCAACCCACCACTGAAAAATACCTTAGTGTAAAGATTTTTTTTCTAGTTTGTGGTAGATAAAATAACAAATTAAAGTTTCAATGTTGTTGTTTTGTTTCGACTTCGTGCAACTTGATACCTACGGTTTAATGTCTTTTGAAATGTAAAGTTAATTGATTCTACTTTACTAGTACTGCGTGTGCTTGCTGCAAGTTAAAAAGGAACAGTTTTATGCCAAATGTAAAAACCTATAAAGCTTATCACATTATACCTCATCCATGCGTTTAAAAACTTTTATCAAATTACAAACACTGCCAGTTTTTAAAGAAATGCCTTTGGTTGAATAAATTTAATTGTAACGGCAGCAGAATAAATCTTATTTGAGCCTCTCGCTGCACATGAGAGTCATGAAACTGGCAAGTAGAACCAGTATGTATGGGTGATCCGTTATATAGATTATATATGTACTTGTTAATAGTTAAATGTGATGTATATTTTTATTTGTAATTTAATGTGTATTTACTAACATTAGCATATTAAGATTAATGTCATTGTATTACTAACAAATTATATGGGCATTTGCCTGAAATAAATAATTGAATTGAATTGAATTGATTAAATTTAATGAGTTACAGGTCAAACATATGCTGGTTTTATGAGTGAAATGCTCAAATGTGTTTAATAGCGATTAATATAACATTCTTGCTCACGGTCCGAGGTGCCTTCATTGATGATGACAGCTCCCTCACTGCACTTGAACAAATTCATGATCAGAGATATCAAGTAACGCGCGTCGAGATTAATTTTGATAAAACTTAATTGTATTGAGTTTCTTCGAAGCTGTAGCTATTATCATTCTCAAATAATAATTCTTGTTTATGTAATGTTTATTATGCGGCCATAACTATAATGCCGTTTGATGGTATATTTTTATTGCGAATACCGCATGTGTAGGCGATTTTATTATTTTATAGTATTTCGTCTAGCTGCGGACCACGAAGCATTTGATGTCACAATTCCATCGTGAGTGCAATTTTATGCATTTTATTGCTGATTTTTACGATGTCCTCTTTATTTCGATAGCTAAGTTTGCCTTATCGTAGAAATTTTGTAGCTGTTGGTCTTATGATTAATATAACTTTATTTACGTAACTCATTGTTTAACTGTGACTGGTGTTGTACCGTAAAATGGGGTGAGTAGGGGCAGAACTGACATTCAGTTCAGACCTCGATAACATTTTATTTTTAGGTACATATGCAAACTGAATGGTGTATATAATAAGTGTTCCGGACGTTTGTATTTTAGTTTTTATTTTATTTTAGGTAGTTCCATTTCATAACTTTGACGATAAACAGGAAATCCCACCTCACCCCGTAGTCCCTCGTAATTGGGGTGAGATAAGATTTCAAACAAAGGTGATTTTGGAAGATTGTTGGATCGTTTTTTTTATGAGTATTAATTACTATAGCTCCATTTTAAATTGGAATACATTATTTTTGTAGCAGTAGCCTTAAAATCCCATCTCACTCCCCTTTCATCCCTTCTCTCCACATTCATAACCCAACTCTCCCCGCGAACCCTACTCACCCCATTTTACGGTATTTATTTGGAAATCACAAGCCGGACTTGTTAAGTACCGGCGCTTTAATACACAACAAAACAATTTTAACCCTTTTTCACAGAATCGTTCAAAACAGTCCCCTTGCTTGCGTGTTGTTTTTAGTCTGTCTGTACGTTATTTCTGCCTCGAGTTCGTGTTAAACATGATTTCTTTGTTCGGGCCATGGACTCGAGAATGTTTCTCTAATTTACGACGGTTACGTCCCAGGACCGGACTATTTCTGGTTTCCAGACACCGAACAATCTCTGAACAACATACGTGGCGCTTAGAGATCTTTAATTAGTTTCAAGGTATAATAAAGCAATTTAAAGGCTATCATATAGTAGCACTTTATGGGCATTCATTTAGATAACATGATTTATTTAACGGTGTTTAAATTTAGAGTTAATCTAAACTAATGGTCAAGTGCAGTGTGCGCCAGACAAGCGGATTCAATTACAGTTAAAGTAAATTTGTACGACCGCGTTCTATTTGGGGAGGTTCTGTCAAGACCAGAACAAAGCCATTCTGAAATTAAAACGGACAATGCATTGTATTCTCCCCAGTGTCCGAATTGACTGACGTGAAGAGTAATACAATAGCATTTTAGGGTGCTTCCACCAAATAAATGGTCGGAAGAATATCAATTGGTAAACGAATACCTTTTAATTGCATTGAATGCACCCTAACACAAAAACATTTTGCTAAGAAAAGCTTAAAGCTTAATACATTTGGAAATACATTTAACAATAAGCATGTCTGTTTTCGTTACTCTGTTCTGTTTTTTATATTATTATATTGCACTTTTGTTTCAGGTAAGTGTTAAGACGCCTTAATCAAGTTTCGAGAATTGAGATGAAATTGATACTTAAGTATAAGTTAATTATCAACTTACTTATTTTTCAACTTATTTTTATTTCATATATTAATTTAATTTAATTTTAATTTTAATTTAATTTTAATCAGGCAACAAGGCCCATATTACGGCTACCTTACAGACTATATTATTACAATAACTTAAATAAATAAAACTACTACTTAAATAACTAACTTAGCCCAACAGCACTCCTGTTGTCCATGTGCATGGCATTCCATTTGTTTACTATTGGACAATCTAACCTGTCCAAAACAGTATTCAGAAGGCTGCTGGGGCTGTCCCTAACACGGCGCATCAGGGAGGCCACTCTCTTGCGCATTATGGCTTGGAAGCCGTCCACGCGAGCTTCGGCAAACATCCCCGACGCACTGCAAAATCGAGGCAACCCCAACAACATTCTGAAACCGCACGCCGCACCGCATTATGCACGCGAAATGATTGTTACATTCCGCGGATCACCTCTAAAAATATTATGGTTAAAGTAACTGAATTAATCCAGTCTTAATAAATAGGTGGTTGGGCAGGCGTGGCGTAAACAGCATGTAGGCTTTTGTAAGTGGGCACAAGTCAGCTTTGTACCTAAGCTTCCGCGGAGCGTGCTTCGCGAAACAGAGCTAGCTTTGTTCACTTTTGTAAAGACCGTGCCACCTGGGTTGGGTATTAAAAAACACTCTCTACTCGGCTTTACATATACCACTCATTACTTTATGGACGACTACTGTAGACTTGTTTATTAAAATGTTTATACCAATAAGAGATGAACGATAAATGATAAATTCTACGCCAACGATGGAGCAAGACAGAGCCGAATTATATTATTATTTAGTGGAGTTTAATACGCATCTAACAAGTAATTTTGTTGAATATGTATTTATAATATATTGTATTTAGTGTACCAGTTTCCGTCAAACAAGTACAAAACAAATATTATATTTCCTATTCAAATATTGCTTAACAATAAAACAGAACTTAGTATAAATATTGTTGTTTATGTTCAATATTATTTAAGCCACAGACAGCCGTAATCCAATAAATTTATTAATACCTACCTACTTTATTTGTGTTTAATGGTTTTTACTTCATTTCCTGCAATAAATATCGCAGCCAGTGTATAAAGTAGGTAATTCATGAAGCAAAACCTAACTGTGCCACTTATCTTTTGGTTTACCCACGGCTTATGGAAGCAAATTCACATTTATAATTTTCACGTTTAGGTCCTTAACTCCTTACATGAAATACAAACTCCTAAATTATTTCACTATACAAAAGTAGTTCCACTTACACTTCACCTTTGATCTACTTAGGTATTTTGTTTTACGATCTTTTAACCTCTATGTTGTGCTTTTTCAAATAAGATTAATGTAAGCTATCTCGTAAGAAGAAAGCAAAAAAAGAGAGCTTACTAAAATTATTAGGGCTTTACAGAACATTCGCAAATAAAAGCTGTTTTGTAAGACGCTGTTCGAGTGTCATTTGTTCGCAGTGTGAGTTACGACTACGAGAAGAATAATGGCCCTATTTGGCCGTGAAGAGGCTATCTCTTCAGTTCTTTTACAAAAGTTCTGAATAATAATATTATGAAATAAAACTATGAAAACGGATTATATCGCGTATATTGAATTTATAATACATCCCGACGTTTCGAACTCTTTACAGCGTTCGTGGTCAACGGGTGACTGAGGAAAAATTACAAAATGCAAAAATACCCACATACTAAAATAATGAACAATCATAGACTACAAACTTTAAGGCTGGTTGTACATGCAAAATCGGTTCATAAGGCTAGTTATACACTATAATTATTTTTCAAGTAAAGATATATATATATACGCGATAAAAATAAACTATGCCGGCTCCAACCCTACACCACGGACCCGAGAAGATTTAATTCCCTCCTAAATTGTAGGAGGGTATCCCAATATGGGACCGGCAACAAACTCGGCGGGACACATCTTTTCAAAACATCAGAATGTCCAGCATCATCCAACACTACGGTCTCACAGTCTATGTCTCGCTTGCTCCTTTATCAGGTGGACTACAGGATCCCAAGCTGGTGGTAGAGAAAAGCCATCTTCCCTATTAAAGTTTGGATATTTCTTAATCTCAATGGCCTCGCGCAGCATTCTGGGTATGTAACGCTTCTCCTTGGCAAGAACCAGAGGCTTATCAAACTTGATTGAGTGATTGGCTTTATCCATGACATGCTCACAGACAGCAGACCTAGGTCGACGGTGCTTGACATCAGCTATGTGTTCCTTCACCCGAGTGGAAATGCTCCGTTTCGTCTGCCCGACATATGATAGGCCACACTCACAGTCCAGCCTGTACACTCCTGCAGTCTGTAGAGGGGTATTGCATTTTACAGGCCTCAGGAATTGTGACATCTTCTTCATTGGCTTGAAATATGTTTTTATAGAAGCACGCTTCAAGATGTGGCTGATCCTGTCCGTGACCCCCCTGACAAAAGGCAGAATGGCAGGCCTGCGCTCGACTGTGGGGATCTTAATGTGGGACCTCTGGTTGACCCGCGGTATCCTGAGCTCGTTTGCCTGGAGCGCGCGCCTGGCATGCTGGAGCTCCGCGGCCAGATGCTGGTCATCACATATCCTCTGGGCTCTCTGAAACAAAGATTTGCCTACTGTAACAAGTTGACTGGGATGGTGATGCGATTTGCCATTTAAGTACCTATCAGTATGAGTAGGTTTCCTATACACAGTGCGACCTAGGGTGTTATCAGGATTTCTTTTTACCAATACATCTAAGAAGGGGAGAGAACAGTCTTTTTCCAACTCCATAGTAAATTTTATTTTGCTATGGATGGAATTTAGGTGATCCAAGAAAGTTGAAACACTACTTTTTGGAAGTATAGTAAAAGTGTCATCTACGTATCTTTTAAATATCTTCGGTCGCACAGGAGGCAATGAGAGTGCCCTCTCCTCGAAGTCCTCCATAAAGATGTCAGCGACTACTGGAGACACCGGAGACCCCATGGCCACGCCGTCGACTTGAAGGTAGAATTCACCATTCCATAGCAAGTAGCCAGATGTAAGGCAATGTTCCAACAGCTTAGCATATTCCTCTGACATGTTCTGCTCACATAACCTGAACATCACAGAACATGTCAGAGGAATATGCTAAGCTGTTGGAACATTGCCTTACATCTGGCTACTTGCTATGGAATGGTGAATTCTACCTTCAAGTCGACGGCGTGGCCATGGGGTCTCCGGTGTCTCCAGTAGTCGCTGACATCTTTATGGAGGACTTCGAGGAGAGGGCACTCTCATTGCCTCCTGTGCGACCGAAGATATTTAAAAGATACGTAGATGACACTTTTACTATACTTCCAAAAAGTAGTGTTTCAACTTTCTTGGATCACCTAAATTCCATCCATAGCAAAATAAAATTTACTATGGAGTTGGAAAAAGACTGTTCTCTCCCCTTCTTAGATGTATTGGTAAAAAGAAATCCTGATAACACCCTAGGTCGCACTGTGTATAGGAAACCTACTCATACTGATAGGTACTTAAATGGCAAATCGCATCACCATCCCAGTCAACTTGTTACAGTAGGCAAATCTTTGTTTCAGAGAGCCCAGAGGATATGTGATGACCAGCATCTGGCCGCGGAGCTCCAGCATGCCAGGCGCGCGCTCCAGGCAAACGAGCTCAGGATACCGCGGGTCAACCAGAGGTCCCACATTAAGATCCCCACAGTCGAGCGCAGGCCTGCCATTCTGCCTTTTGTCAGGGGGGTCACGGACAGGATCAGCCACATCTTGAAGCGTGCTTCTATAAAAACATATTTCAAGCCAATGAAGAAGATGTCACAATTCCTGAGGCCTGTAAAATGCAATACCCCTCTACAGACTGCAGGAGTGTACAGGCTGGACTGTGAGTGTGGCCTATCATATGTCGGGCAGACGAAACGGAGCATTTCCACTCGGGTGAAGGAACACATAGCTGATGTCAAGCACCGTCGACCTAGGTCTGCTGTCTGTGAGCATGTCATGGATAAAGCCAATCACTCAATCAAGTTTGATAAGCCTCTGGTTCTTGCCAAGGAGAAGCGTTACATACCCAGAATGCTGCGCGAGGCCATTGAGATTAAGAAATATCCAAACTTTAATAGGGAAGATGGCTTTTCTCTACCACCAGCTTGGGATCCTGTAGTCCACCTGATAAAGGAGCAAGCGAGACATAGACTGTGAGACCGTAGTGTTGGATGATGCTGGACATTCTGATGTTTTGAAAAGATGTGTCCCGCCGAGTTTGTTGCCGGTCCCATATTGGGATACCCTCCTACAATTTAGGAGGGAATTAAATCTTCTCGGGTCCGTGGTGTAGGGTTGGAGCCGGCATAGTTTATTTTTATCGCGTATATATATATATCTTTACTTGAAAAATAATTATAGTGTATAACTAGCCTTATGAACCGATTTTGCATGTACAACCAGCCTTAAAGTTTGTAGTCTATGATTGTTCATTATTTTAGTATGTGGGTATTTTTGCATTTTGTAATTTTTCCTCAGTCACCCGTTGACCACGAACGCTGTAAAGAGTTCGAAACGTCGGGATGTATTATAAATTCAATATACGCGATATAATCCGTTTTCATAGTTTTATTTCATGAGTAACTATCGCGGTAACCGAAGACAATATTAATAATATTATGTTCGCACAATTTAATTTTGTGGCTCAAAAGACTTTTTTCTGCTATCCGTTTTGGCAAAAATGATATACGACTCATGCTTTTATGTGCTCAGTTAGTACAGTCGAGTTCATAAATATGTGTACATTTCTTCACCTTAATCCATTGCAATAAGGTGAAAAAATATATGTATACATATTTATGAACTCGACTGTACCTACATAGGCACATTCAGCTGCAAAATCACGCTCCTAAAAAATTATACCTACTAACTACATATTTTTGACACTATTTTATGGCGCCGAATGTCCCAATTGAAATATGATTGATGCAATTTCGATCGAGGCATCAATAGTTTTGGGTTTATTATAGGGTAGACAAAACAAAACAATACCTATTTTTTTGTAAATGATATAACGTATTATCATCGGCGATGTTAAACAAAATGTATACATGTAAATCGCATTATTCGGGGTTGTAAACGGTCGATCACGTAAGATTGCCAACCTCGATCGATTGTTTCGGGACCTCAATGTTAACAACGTTAACAATCACGTGACCAATTCACTGCAAACTGCTGATAAAATCGTGTTATTGTTCCACCAGTAACACAATCTTGCAATGTTATAAAACAAGCGGCTTGTAAGTATAAAGCTCTCCCAAATGTTGTAAATCAGGTCAACTAGTTTCTAAAATATTGACTGGTGGAACAACTACTGACATTTTTTTATGCGAGTGACATTATGGGTATGCCTCACTAGTTCTTGTCACTAGCATTCGTCGGTTTGCCGTTCGGCGTGGCTAAAATAATGGTACATAGCAGTTTTTTCATTCTTGACATTGCTGGTAGGTATTTAGGTTCGTAGGTACTATGTAACGAACGACACTGATTAAGCTAATTTTGCCTTTTAAGTGGCAAGTCTTTAAGGAATTAACGTCACTGAAAAATTGTTTGAAATACTACTAAAAGAAGCCTAAAGTTCAAAATTTTAAGGATTACCACCTTTTCGGTATTCTTTATGGTATGTATATTTCATTCTCTCTCATGTTAGTGTTTAGGCTGCAACTTTAGCTACTGCTTCGGTGTCTAAGATTCGCTATTCCTCCTATTTTTAGTAGGTACCTACAGTCTATTTGGGTATTAAACAGCCCAAATATTTTAAGGGACAAAGACGATTGGAAATGAACCTTTGTCACCGGATACTCCAGCAGGCTAAAAAAAGAAAAGCTTTATAGTGGCTCTATCGATTATTTGTTGTTGTTTGAGATGTGCAGTAAAGAACTATTGTATTGTGTAAGTTACATTACTGGTGAATATTCTGACCGTGGCGTGACTCCCGCTGCCCCACTTTCCGCGTCAGCGCTCATCCCTAACCACGTGCTCGTTTTATTTGGACATTTTGGACGCATGCCGGCGTAGGAATTGATTTTAGCGGGATGTATCAACAACCGGCATTTATGATTTTTTCAAGAGAAAGGAATAATGGAATAATGGTGGCCGTTACTAATAAAAATATTCAATTAGGAATCGACAAAAGTTTTAAAATAGGTGCATTATTTCGGCCAATATCTAGCGGCTTGGGCTACTACTAGGGCCTAGTATTAATATTTTCAATCTGGTACCTATCAGAATTGTACTCGTAATACTCGTATATTGCTTTTTCTGATGATGAAATTCATTTCGTACTTGATTTAATGGTTACAATTTGATACACGCAGGTACACGTAGATATGTTTGATTAGGTATAGGTGTTTATAATGATAATTAAGATAGGCCGTGGCTGAAATATTTACTATTCAAGTTCGTACCAAGTGAAGAAACGAATAAGCGATGTCACTGGTTTAACAAATTCAGACGAAATAGTGACCTTAAAACATGATAAATGTTTTAAGGTCACTATTTCGACATTTCGATGACATTATCATTTCATTTGACACGGACGCTTTCGCCGAAATTAAAATAAATAATCGTTGGTAATATTATATTAAGGTATTATTAATTCGCACAACACACGCACGGTTTCACGAACGTGTTGGCGTCTAATTCTGGGAATGTTGCTAATCGGATCTCTATGGGTGTGCTAAGCTATTTCTGTTTTGATTATAGTTAGATCTATTGATATGATGAGATACTCGGCGATGTAGGCAAATATCCGTGACCTGGTCATCGCTCTTTATTAAGACGAATCTTTTGAACCCTATCTCCAAGGAATAGAAGTTATGACCCAAGAGATGTTTTGCAAGAATATTTGGTACTGGCAGCTGCCTAACGTTTTTCTTGGCTCATTCATCGTGTTTACGTATGTTGCGAGCGTAAATTGATTGGCGCTATGTTGCTTAAGTCTTGTAAAATAGCTAAATGTTTTGTTTGTAAACTGTTTCGTTTCGTTGGCTTACATTCAAATCCGGAGGATTTCCCTAATATTCTGGTTTTAGGTCAATTACCCCTGGCTGTTACATAATTATCATTCTTTAGCCCTATATTGCGTTTAATTTAATTAATTAATTTATTTTTCCCCTCACTAGCTCGGAAAGCCGTCTTTTATCCTTTAAAACAAGCGGGGAAAAACGCATTTTATCCACTAGTGGGGAAAGTAATTTGACCTTGGATGGAGCGTGTTTAAGTAGCTTGACAGATAACAAAACGTAAAACTCTCATAATAATGGTTCGTTCGATATTAATTATCATTAAATAAATGGTTTGAGAATCTAATAAAAAATACCAGATTTAGCCTTATTTAATGATTTTAAGTCATAAACCTTAAAATTCCATAATAAACGTTTGTTTTTTAATAATTTTGTTAAATATAATTCTGAACGCACAAGTTAAGTCGATGCAATTTCAAAACGCATCATTGACATTTCATACGTCAGAAATGTCAACATTGTCAACAAAAATTTTACTTAATGACTTCTCACGTACAGAATTTCCAGAGTTTTTTGTTATAATATCGTAAAAAAATGAGTGATTCCAGTTGATGAAGATGATCTAACGCCTGTGGATGTTGCACTTTCCTCGCTATAGTGAGGGGAAAAGTTTTGTGTTACACACGGGTGCAAATGTATTTTACTTTTCGTGTGTTAAAACACTCGCTACGCTCAGGATTCTATTTTAGAACCACTCGCTTCGCTCGTGATTCAACTATAGAATCCTTTCGCTTGCTCGTGTTTCAATTCCACACTCGCGGGTAAAATACAACTTTGCACCCTTGTATAACAAATAACTATTATTTGTTAGGAAAACTTACAACTAAAGTAACAAGTTAGGTAATGACAGAAACAGTGAGCCAATTACAAGTTTCCACAGATAGAAACTGCGTTTGCATAAACTATGTAGGTAACTAGGTAATTCGTTATGAATTAGGTTAATTACCTAAATACATACTCGTACATGTATTTTACTTTATTAAATTTTACGTTTAAGTAGGTACTAATAATAACTGGTACCTTGAGTCAGCAATGTCAGCATCAATGTTAGCGGATGAAACAAAGCTCCAAAAGTGCCTGCTGCCAGTGCTGCCAACCTAGAATTATATTCCAAATAGAGATAGTATCTGTCACAGTAGTCACAGTTTAATAAAATTGTGCTAGATACTCAAAATGTATATTTTCGTTAAGAATAAGAATAAGTTAATTGTTTACCGTGTCAAACATGATGTTAAAATGATACATAGTACATAGTACCAACGGCTACCCTTTTCGGGTATACAATATTTTACATAATTACAATATTATATACATCATCACTTATATTTATAATAAGTTAATAGTTAATAGAGAAGAATACTTTTGACGCGTCCATAGTTGATCCATCTTTATTACTTGAATAAACATACAGTAACTATTAATATCTATACAAAATCGTAGTACCTACCTATAGTAAATATGTTCTCTGTATGACTCATTACAAATTTTTATCAATTATTTTTCACATTTAGCCCAGTGTGACTAGTCTACGGATGTTACAAAATATTTATTAATACGCCGTTAGTACTAGAGTACCTGAAGTAAAATCAACAAAAGCTGTTTAGAACTAATGGTTTCCTGTACTGTTATTGTCGGATCCCGGTCAGAACGAGGTGCATTTCTGCGTCACCCGCGTGTTTAATTTCACTTAGCCATCGCCTCTTGTTATGGCGGCCTAGATACGGTGGAAAGCGGCCCTGCCCATTATCTACTCCGCCACGACTGACAGGCATTTTCTTTGAAGTAGGTACGCGTAAACTTGTGACACTTGCCATTATTGGGGAAGAAGTAAATCTTAAAGCTATATTTTTTTAATCTTCTTTCTTTTTTAAACAGCTCAGCCAATCGATTTGAAGAGTTGAATCTAAAATAAGGCATGACGCAAAAAGAATTAAAAAATAAAGCTCACGGAAGGCTTGTATCCTGTTGTAGGTTTAATAAAACCTTCACCGATGACTCATCTTCCTTTTTCAATGTAGGAACTTAAAATTATTTGGTAAAACACTTTAGACGTCATTTCATCTGTATTCTCGTTGATTATTTTCTGTCGTTTTCATATTCATACTACTTATAATTGGCTAGTGACTCATATCCCAAATAACTCTTTGCATCTTGCTCTTTGCTTTGCATGCATTTCTGTTCAAAGCTAAAGAGTCTTATCTGTGCTACAGCAAGTGACGAGTGTAAACCCGTTGGTTGCAACCGCTTTAGTTGCATTTACTTTAATGCATTTCGCGAGAAACACGGCGCATCTTCTGCAACATCTTGATTTGCATATTTTGTAGCAAAATTAGTCGTAATGTAGTCAAAGCACGGTATCAGTTTCGTCTTGACATGTATTTATGTGCTCGTGCTGTTATATTATTAAGTATGTATACTGCTTGCTTTATTATTTATAAATTAATTTATAATTAAATCCATACGGCAATTTATTATTTTGTTGATTAGGTTTTATCGGTTTAGCTGATCATGTCTAATGTATATGCAGTAACAAATTGAACGGTAATGTTTTTCCTATGCGAAAATAATTTGCATAGTAGGTAAGCTTCGAAACAAGTTTTCAGGATTTGCTTTGCAAAATGACAAATGGCCTGATTCTAATTTTAATGAACTTCAAAAATTAGATCTCGATACGATATGGATCGGATCTGACAGTGTCAAAAGTGACGTTTTGTTTAAACATTTAATCATGGAGACTGTATAAAGGAGCGAAATCTCTATGTATGAAAAGTGTCCATCAAAAAACAGTAATTAGGCGGCGCCACCATACACCGAAATACTACCAAAAACAACCTACGTAATTTGGTCGGGTTATTTGTTGCCTTATATGGTTCATGTTATACTCATGTCCCAGAGCCTAACTAGCGCCACCGGAGAGATTAGGAACTATTATTTAAAGCTGAAAGCGGTCACTTTTTACAACTATCTGCCATAAGAGATTGCGATCCTTTCTATACCATCCATACATTTAATATTGACAGATCCGTTCCATGTCGTTTCAAGATATAATTTTTAGCGTTTATTAAAATTAGAATCGGGCCGAAATTGCTTTTAAAGGGGCCTACTGATTACCAGTTCGCTGGACGATATCAGCCTGTCAGTTGCTTGGAACTGTCAAATGTTTATTCTAACTGACAGGCTGATATCGTCCGGCGAACTGATAATCAGTGGGCCCCTTAACATGAGATGTACTGACGTTTCATATTGAAGCATTTGTTGTAACATCATGATTTTACGCTTTGTTTAAAATAGTAAGTGACACGCAGCTGGCGCATATGACTGAGCTATCCGAGTTTGACTCACAAAACAGATGTATCCGCCCCTACTAGGCTATCTCCGGCCAGCCCCATGTTTTACTATCTTTGCTGGCTACTGTCATCAACTAAGTACCTTACTGAATGACGCTGACGGACAAGCAAGACTTAGACAAGGTCTGAGTCAACCGCCATGTGTGCCTGCCCTTACTAGCTTATCTCCGAGAAGCCCGATATCTTACCTTCCTTTTCCCAATGCATTTAAACAGCGTTTGAAGCGCATAACCACAAAGTGACATTTCAATGAAAATCTTATTATAGAAAATAAACTTTTCAAACGCCGTCTTGTGTATTTACGGCCCTTTGTATTATTAACAAGACAGATTGCTTCATACACAATTCAATACAAAATGACCTAAAGATAATTCATTTAACACTTCCATGTAACAATGTGGCAAACGTTCAGCGGAAAAACGTGTGATATTGACGAGTACCCAAAACCACACTGTAATCTTTTCAAGGACGCTATTGCTGTTTGGAGTGGTGCACTAAATAGGGCTTTGTGCACAAGAGTTCACTCCCGTTCAAGTTTAAGCGGTTGTAAATGCTCCTATTCATTCCTTGTCCGTGCTGGCGTCAACAAATGAAGTCACAGGAAACAAAGCAGATTAAAAAAAAGATTTGTAGTCTCTGAACGTGTTCGAAATTTGAATACAAGCGCTGGGGCGTGAATGCGCTCTAATTGTGCGCTTCAATTTACAATTTTGATTGCATGTCCCTTTATTGTTTTACAAGCTTTTGTTGTAGCCCTACATTCTAATTTGTGTTGCTGACTCGACGTTTTTAATGATAGACGAAAATAGTTTTCAGCTTAGTACGGTGATGTGATAGTTTGTCCCATTGTAAACTAGAAAAAAAACGGTCACGTTTTAAATTACCTCCGATGAGATGCATTTTTGGACCTTAAGGCATGACGCATGACCCATCGTGGTCATCGAGTAGGTAAGTACCTAGTTACCTGTTATAGAAACTTTCAAAAAATGCATGTTAAGTATAACTAACAGTTCATTAACCTGCAATGTTTTGGCACACAAGCCAGTTATGTATGACTAAAGATGCAGGAGCGGATATTGCTTTGATGCAATTTTACGACCGACTGGCCATTATATTTCTCTTCGTATTTCATATTTGGGTTTGCAGCCGTTACAGTATAATGTTCCGCTTTACTGACATGCTTTTCCGGCGAAATATATTATCATTTGGGGTATATAATAAATAGTATATTAATTACCCACAGAGCCCGTTTACTGCGTGGATAAGTATAGCTGTGAGTTTTCAGGTTGGAATGAAGCTGCATCATGGAACTGAATACCAGGAGGTGTATAAAACTCAAAACTTTGTTAATAATAAGTAATAGGTACTTATCTTATCGCAGAAAGCCAAAATATCACCATTTGTTTTATTAATCATATCAGACAAAAATTAGTTATTTTCGATACAAGTGCAGAAAAGAGGAAATTCCAAACGAGTGGCGATAAATTAAAACACGACCGCAGGGAGTGTTTTAAATCGACACGAGTTGCGAATAACCTATTCGCACGTGTATCGACCACGTTTTACAGTACATATGGCCCTTTAAACTTTCGACATATGCACAAAAAGTGCACTTTCCGCATTAGTGCGAGAAAGTAGCACCATATGTACTGTAATAGTTATTTTCGATACAAGTGCGGAAAAGAGGAAATTCGAAACGAGTGGCGATAAATTAAAACACGACCGCAGGGAGTGTTTTAAATCGACACGAGTTGCGAATTACCTATTCGCACGTGTATTGAACAACGTTTTACAGTACATATGGCACTTTAAACTTTCGACGTGTGCACGAAAAGTGCTCTTTACGCACTAGTGCGAGAATGTAACACCATGTGTACTGTAATAGTACATTTCGATGCTAGTGCGAAAAGTATGTCATCACTTCACGAGTACCGAGATATCTTGCCACGAGCCGTAGTTCTAAATGCATGTTCTATAAGACAGAAACAATTGTAAATATTAAAACATTGTACTATTATTACCTAAATATCGTTATTTATGATTATTTGTGTATCGTATATTTATAAAAACAATATCGAATGTTGCCTTTGGAAACTTAAAACATTCTTGCAGTAAGAAAATACGCCTCTTCTTTGACAGGCGTTCCGTTCTATTCAGACAACTTATTAAGAACGGTTTTTCAACATTAAAAAATAAACGTGTTATAATACTTATAATGATGAAGAGGTAAGTAATAAAATATGAAATATGCATATTTTTCGTATTCTTACATTATCAGTAGGTTTTTATGTTGATTACGACGTTTAAATGAAACTAATATTAACACTCATCAATAAGTAGTCATGAATTGGAACAAGTAAAAATTTTAAAAAATTGGAAAAGTAAAAAGCACTAGTTCGCGAAAACCAACTTTCCTCATGCTAAACAGCCACGAAAAGTAGCACTTTTTGAGCCAGTTGCATATATTTTATTGCATGATGCGATTTTTCCTTATATAAATTGTATTAGATTTAGGTAAGGTAGACTTCGCCAGAAATCTAGAACAGGGTAGGTACGTGGAAGAATAGAGTTTGCCTAACAGTAGGAAGCTGCATCATAATCATAATCATATTTTTTTATTTGCAAGAACACGGCAAGTAAATCCCGGCTAATAGTAAATACATACTTTAATACATTTAATGATGCTTAAAAGCCAGGTACATTCGCCATATTGAGACAAAGAATATGGCGCCACTACACGTGTTAAAATTTCGGTAACGTACGTTAATGTCTACGATGACTGCGCCGACAACTGACCACTGATTGATATTCGCGATAATCGCTGTCGATATTTCTGGCGACGTGACCGGATGACTAGTCCATGTCACAGACACGTGCCTTAATAGATCACGTTTTTATTCGGAACAACGTTTAATTTCAGGTTCCGCAATATGTACCTATTACATATCTTGAAAAGTTAATACAAAATAAACGTCGTATATAAATAAGTTAAGGTACCTAAGGTACTTAATTAAATTAATGAATACTCGTTACTCTCGGTTGGGAATTATTTAGATTCTATTATCGATCATGTTTCGATTTTTGATAGACAAATGAGAAAAAATACCTAAAACCATTCAATTTAATTAATAAGTCATCTTCCATTGTAATATAATTTTACCGCCAATATACCAAGGAAATTTATATAGGTATGTTCTATATTTATCGAACTTATTTTATATTTGTCGATGTTATTATGCCTCATTAAATCAAATAAATAGGTACAGAGCAGTTGGCAACGTCTTGCTCGAATCGAACATCAACTGTGTCAACAATGGTCCTCTACATATGCGAACGTTTACCTAATTATATTGGTAGGTCAACAGGTCAGGCTTACACACCGACGTGTCGGAGCAGTAGTGCAGCTGCGGTCGGGAAAACGTTAAAATCACCATATTACGTGCAGTCGATATCGTCATTCATTTTACTATGGAAATTGACAATAACACCGACGCGTTTGGGCCGCTGCAGTAGTGTCGGAGCAGCAGTGCAGCTGCGGTTGGAAATGGACAGTCACCTTTAGGCTCACTGGCTATAGGCTTAGTAAAATCACTTATTCTATATCTCTTTTGGAAAGTAAGTCAGGATTGTAAGAGATTAGCGTATGATTGTGCATATGCTGAGTTGGGTCCATTTCGTGATGCACACTTAATGATTTCTTTTTTTTCTTGCTATTGTTGTCTGTACATGTTCGTACATGTGTTGTGATCGTCATGAATAAATATCTTTTATTTTATCGTATCGTATACCTAAGTTGGTGTTCAAAACACAATTTGTATAAGGGCATATTCGATATCGTGTCTTCTAGGTACTTTTTTCTAATCAGAACACGATACCGAATATGTCCTTAAAGGGATCCCCACTATTTTTGTTACACCTTGTATAACAATAGTGAAAGCACCGCCACCTTTTTGTCCTTTGTCCCTTTTTTAGGGTTCCGTACCCAAAGGGTAAAAACGGGACCCTATTATTAAGACTCCACTGTCCGTCTGTCCGTCTGTCTGTCACCAGGCTGTATCTCATGAACCGTGATAGCTAGACAGTTTAAATTTTCACAGATGATGTATTTCTGTTGCCGCTATAACAACAAATACTAAAAAGTACGGAACCCTCAGTGGGCGAGTCCGACTCGCACTTGGCCGGTTTTTTTACGATATGTCTAAATTTTTCGTTATATATCTGTAAGTCTCTACTACAGCTTTGGAAGTACCTAACATTTTAAAGACCCTTTTCTAAATCTGTATTACTGGCCATATATGGCTATTAACGCGTTGTCAGCTGCTCTGCTGCAATAGATCGCGCCACTCGTTTATCTGGCTAAATCTACAGGGTGGGTCTCTTATTTAATGTTTGCATTCCTGTGGATACAAAAAAAAATTGTAAACCACCAGGAGGTAGGTTTAAAATAGATAAGCAATAGGTACTTAACCTGAATTTACGAAACATAATCTGTGAATTTTAGTACCTACAAATGTATATATTACATAATTTAAACAATGTATTTTGTATGTGAAACGTGAGTGAAATGTCTTTAAAAAACCCGTAGGGGTCGGATCAAAAACTAAGTAATATGTCCGACTCACGCTTGATTTCTAATAGGTTTTCCTGTAATCTATAGGTAAATATCTATTTTGTTTATTTTTTTCAAAATTTTTGACCCAGTAGTTTCGGAGATAAAGGGGGGAATGGTAATTTTTTGCCTATTTTGTTGAATAACTTCTTAATTATTTATCCTAAAATTATAAAAAGAGAGATTCTCACAATGAGCTCTTTCATTTGATATATAATACGATATAGTCTGAAAAACTTTTTATTTTGTTTTTTTCATTTACCCCCCAAAAGTGGCCCCCATGTTTAAAATTCATTTGTTTGCGTTACATGTCCGTCTTTGGGTCACAAACGTACATATGTATACCAAATTTCAACTTAATTGGTCCAGTAGTTTTGGAGAAAATAGGCTGTAACAGACGGACAGACAGACAGACAGACGCACGAGTGATCCTATAAGGGTTCCGTTTTTTCCTTTTGAGGTACAGAACCCTAAAAAACGCATAAACTTGAATTAATAAAGTTAAGTAGATAGGTACAGTCAAGTGTAAAAAATATAGGTGCGCACATCATACTCGAAAATAAATATGTCCTATAAGCTCTTATGTCAGCGAATTAAGAACTATGGGACATATTTTTGAGTAAGATAAAAGCACCCATATTTTACGCTTGGCTGTACTACATTTTACATACTCAATTACAAAAAGTGTGATGTTCTATAGATACATATATTAATTATGCAATGAATATTTATACCTACCTCAATTATGACAAATAATATGGATGTAAGTAATGAAAAAACAGTGTCCTGGACGTAATGTATACAGTATGTAATGGACGTATGAACTTATCTTATCGTACTGTTGTATATTTTGAAAGACTTCTAACATTGAAAAATAAGACAAGATTTATATCGTCTGAACACAAGTAATCAACTTCTGTTTGTGGAAAATGGAACACATTTTGTAAAGGTACAAAAACAAATCCATATTCACATTTGACGCACTGTAGGATTGGCAAGGTTGTCAACTTGTCACATAATTACACCTTCTACATGTTCCGTGATTCAGCTGTGAAATAGGTGTAACTATTTCGCATGTCCACTCCTACCTCCTACCCCGAAGCTGGGTGGGCGCGACTGCAGGCTTGGCCGGGTCCTGCACGCGAAGAGTGCGCGGTAATGGCGCTCCTGATTTATGGTGCGAGTTTCCATTTCCAACTGGCTGAATTGTCATGATAGATACCTATGACCTGCGGCTAATAGTGGAACCATTTATTAGTAAGGGGTTTCCGCTTGTATTATAAGTTACCCAAGTTACGCTTTTATGAAACGGACCCCTTGGCGAACACACCAGCATCAATGAGATTGTGTGATTTATTTTTTAAATCCTAGGGAACCCGACTTTGCACGGCAATCAACCAACAATTAGTACTAGTTTTTGCGAAAGTGATTAAATTTCCATTTCCATCTAACCTTCTCAGCCCGAGGTGAAACGAGGTGGAATTAGGAGTAGGTAGTACGGTGGCATCACAATATTTTCTTTTGCCGAAAAGTAACTGGAAAATAAATGATATACCGTAGATATTCACAGTTTAATATTATTCCATAATCAGTTACTTTTAAAAATAACACTAAATACGTAAATACCCACACTTAAATGTTATTTGTGATAAGGCACTATTTGGTTTCTTTGGCACTCAATTGTGACATCCGGCTCACATTAATATAAATAAGGTTTACTGTGTGAATAACTGCTTTTTCTTCCGGCGAGATAAGATAAAGCTTAAAAACCGTATCAGGTGAGGTGTAATGTGAAATGAAAATGACAAATGTAACAAAGCTAAGGAATACGAATATGCAAAATTTTAAAAATATAAGTTTGTAGAAAAAGGTTTATTATTATTATTATGTATGTACCTACAGGCAACATCCCTATTGGTGTACATACGGAAGCCTTTTCCCCGTATACAAACTCAGGCTTAATCAATGATAAAATTGGGTCAGTGGTGATATAATATTCACATTATTTATTCGCGATATTTTAAGGATTAAGTGGATTGAGGCTGGCGAGTTATTGGGGTCTACAATGTATAAAACCGTACCATGGTTGTCATCTGTACCTTGACCAACGACGATTAACCTCGGTTAATTGCAGGTATGAATAATTGAATAGTAGGTTTGAATATGACTTGCGTAACCGTACTTTATCCTATTTAACACTTAACATTGATCATCACGGCTACTGCTGCATGTATTAGCACTTCAGTTTTTACCACTGGTACACACAATACACGTAATACGTGCAGTATATGTGTAGGTGTGCTTGTGCAGCCTTCTGAGATTGAATGTAGATAACAAAATCTCGGCAAACTTGACCGCACTATACTTATTCAATAACGTCCCAAACAGGATACAGCTGTCACCGGGCCGAGAGGATCGCAATAAATAAACATTTTAATACGCTGCGGCTTTGCAACAAATTAAACTTTTAAATTGCCGTTGTCGTTCGAGGAATCGCGCCGTTATGAACGATGGACGTTTTATGAACGGTCTCGAGTGCAAAAGCAAGTCTTGAGCAGATATTCATAGACATTATATTTTAATGGAATGCTGAAGCCATAAGTATCACTCATTGACTGCCACATGGTCCGTAGCATAAGACACAGTAGTAAGACACAGTTCCGTAAATAGGCTTCTTATCTAAAATAATGCGGGCTTTTGCAACGAGATCATCTAGTTTGCAAGGATGCAGAGAATCAATAGTTAGACACTGCATGGATTTTAGAGTAACATCTAACTACACTCTAAAGTCACGACCTTTTTCTCCTTCGTTGCTTTTTAGTCTATTTAAAAACTAACCCATGAATAGAAAAAAAGTCACATGCGCATAAATAATGATTCGTGAATCGTGATCATATCATGTTCCACACAGTTTCCACAAAATGAAATGTAGACGTAGATATACTAGATATACTAGATTAACATTAATGAACATGTGCTGTGGATTAGACGAGTACAATGAACCTACACAATAATTACCGGGCAGATCCCCGCGGCTGCGCGAACGCAAACAAGCCGTACCTACGAATATTAGCATTACATCGTTGTCTAACTGTATATAGAATCGTAATCTTAGTTATTAAGATCGACTTCGTATATGCTTTGTCTGTAGACTCTGTAGTTTGCGTTTAATCTTGGTTTGATTTTATCTGGTGTACCGAATCATAAAACTGTGTAAGATGTCCTATAATATTTATTTATTTATTTATTTATAATAACTGAGGAGGGTCAAAATTCTTAGTCATGCATAATGATAAAAATCATCTTGCAATAAATGTTGCAATGTGGACGTGTTCAATTGCACTGTCTGAATAATTATTGGAAATCCAGCAATCAGATCAGATGTAAACGTAATATTTACGCTTGCAATGATTGGTAATCATCTTTTAACCGTTTTAAGATATCCAAAAATCTGAACTCTTTCAAGTGACTCACTTAAAAGCAAATTTTTATCTTCAGTATACATTGGAAATGTATAGTCCAGCGATGAAAACATCCACGCACAGGCATTCCAATGTCTATTTATATTCATTAAGTCGATATTTCCCATAACATGTACCATCAACACACGTGTGGTAATAATGTATTAAACTGATTTTATGTGACATCATGTGTCTGCCGTACTACAAATTTTGTTTGTTCGAACATACCTGTCTCTTCAAGAGAAATAATAGCCTCGAGAAAATGCTTTTCAAAGTTGTACACCTATTAGACACTGGCTGCAGTGACAGTAGTTATAGGCATTACGAATTTGGTTCTAACTGATGAACTATAATTTGGTTCATACCTATGTATAAAGTTTAGGAGCAGATGGAAAATGCTTCTTACTTAAATATTTAAATGAGAAACTCCGTATATGTTTTGTTTGCTCTTCGTGTGCTATTGATATTTTTTTGTTAATTTATAAGATTTTCATTCATAAGGCGTTTTGAGGAATTTCAAAGCTTTGTCGATGGTGTCATCAATGACGACAATGACCCCGGTTATCGCAAGTATTTCCGAAAAAGTTAAATGATTCAATTGTTGTCTATTATATTATATCACATCATGGTTGACGCTTTAAATCAACAGGTTCTCAAAGTTAATCGAGCCACAATTGTGGACAATAGAGGTGTACAAAATCGTTGAGCTCGTTCAATTACTGGACGCATTGGTCCGCGTAATACCTACGCTGAACGGTTTCCGTGCAGCTGATCAGTCCACATGTTGGAGTTACATAAGTATTGCGTTTTGAATAGTTTGGCTACGAGTAAATAGCAAAAAAGAGTGAAGGGAAATATTCCACAATGCATCACGAATGTGTGGGTGCTCTTTATTGCACTCCTTAATGAATTTAATACCTTATTAACACTAGAATAAGAAAATAAGTTTTTTAACAAAAATAATATTACTTTATTATCTGAACTGTTTTTCGTTTTGTAGCGAATAACCACACATACTGCGAGCAAGAATAGATGTTGATAAACTTTCTTAAAAACTAAAGGCTGCAATACTCTTTATTGCACTTCTTAATTTAATTCAATACCTGATTAACAGTAGAATAAGAAATTAAGTTTTTTACGAAAATAATATTACTTTAGCGTATTACATTACATTACATTACATTACATTACGGTGGTTGCGAGCGGCATAGGATCGGTCGGAGTGGCGAGCCTTGGGGGAGGCCTATGTCCAGCAGTGGACGTCTATCGGCTAACATTTTTTTTTATACCACGACGGTGGCAAACAAGCATACGGCTCGCCTGATGGTAAGCAGTCACCGTAGCCTATGGACGCCTGTAACACCAGAGATATTACATGCGCGTTGCCGACCCTTTAAAAACCTGTACACTCCTTTTTTGAAGAACCCCATACTGTAGCCCCTCGGGAAAACCTCGGCAGGGAGCTCATTCCACAGCAGAAGCGTACGTGGGAGGAAATTCCTCTTAAACCGCACAGTACGCGACCATTTAGGTGCTAGGGTGTGAGGATGAACGCCCTGCCGATGGCGAGCGGTGCGGTGATAGAAAGCGGCCGTTGGCATCATGTCAAACAATTCTTCAGAGCACAGCCCATTGTACAGGCGGTAGAACACACACAAGGAGGCAAAGTCTCTCCTTAGACTTAAAGGTTCAATACCGCTTGTGAGTTTGGGATCGTCGACAATTCGTACAGCGCGCCTTTGGACCGAGTCGAAGGGTCCAAGCTGGCATCCAGGTGCTCCTGCCCAAAGGTGACAGCAGTACTCCATATGGGGTCTGCCTTGCGATTTATGATTATATTTACTTGACATGATGATGATGATGATGATGATTACATTACATACCATTTTATTGGTTTCAACAAATTTCCGATCAACACTTAAATACATTAATAATACCCAAAAACTCAAATGCAATTTAACTTTAATCAATAATGGTATTTTATTAATAAAATAGATTCGATGGGCGGCGCGGAGCCCTCGGGGCGGGACAGCATGCACGCCCAAAGACATCGCGAGCGATTATCAACCTGTGTGGCCGACGCAATTACGAGTACTCGCTGGTACATACATAATTAGCAGATTAAACAGGAATTAACATATTTAACGGGGCTTACGATTTTTATCGAAAATGCGGTACGCAAAAATTGTGTCACGGTTCAATCAGTTCTGATTACGGTAGCTAAGGTGGAGAATGTGGAGATGCTTCTCGCTCGCATTTGTAACATATTAGTGCAAACGAAATTGACCGATACCAAAGAAATGTGCCAAATTGTAAGCATTAAACTTTATTCTATGTATATTATTATGATATACGTTTTTAAGTAAATTTTTACCGACCTCTAAAATTAACAGTATATATTTGTATTCACAAGCTTATTTCTCTTTACTAGTAACATACCCATCGGAAATACGTACAGTCGCCATCAGATACATTGGAGCGGTCAAGGCGCTCACAGTAAATATCTAAACACGCTTCTATTCTCAAGGCGTTAGAGTGCGTCTTCAGATATTTTTAGCACCTCGACCGCCCCGATATATCTGATGGCGACTGTACCTACCTACTTCTTGCCATACATCAATTTAAGAGTGAAACTTTTAAAGGGTACTTTGTGACATCAAGTACCTATATTAAATTAACAGTTTTAACAGCTTCATTAATTTTAATAATGAAGTACCTATGTAATTAATTAACACATACCTAGGTATTTGTTTCAATAGTGGAAGTGACATTGTATCAAAATATATTAAACTAAACGATCAGATTAAATAAGATACTTGTCCAGAAAGAAACATATTAATTGACTCATACATTTACGGTGTTTTTAATAGTTTCCTGCTATAAAATATATCCTCAGTAACTCAATAACGTATATTGGAAACAGCTACTTAGAATTTTAGGCGTGCTTCAATTTAATGACGTAAGTTCGAGAGAGAAAATACGACTTCGCTATTCAGAACCAGACATAACAAACGTAAATTTTACAACTTCTATATAGTTATTGGCTCTCATAGCTGTATAGGAATGCCTAAAACTGCATACATTATCCATTTTTTATTTAAAAGCAAGCCGGTATAATCATATGTAAGCACCCTACCCAAACATGTTAAATGATATTTTGCATTCTAAACACGGTACATATAAAATGCTGGTTTTATTACTTGACTTGCGATTTAGTTTGAGCATATCCTTCATGCAACGTTCTGTAGAACCATAAAGTTAAAAGACTCAATATGTAGGCTATTATATAATATATTAATAGCACGTTTTTGATTATTTATTTGAATGACAATAATGCATTTGTATTCGATTTGTGCGTCGCCGATTTCGATCGGATTCAGAGTTGTTGGACTTCAAAATATAATACCGTTAAGTTGCGATATCATTATTTTGTTAAACAGTCGTACACATACTACTTATAATTCTCTCCCTGGCCCTCCTCGTGCAGAAAGTCTTTTTTATCATGCCATCTCGTCAGTTACTTTCTTTCTTTTCATGCAATTCAATTTGTTACGTTATACCTGTAAACAACACAATCGATTCAGTAAATTGAGTTTGAATTAATATCAGACTATAATAAGTAGTAGTGCTAAATTAGGTATCTTGAAAAGCGTTAATCGCCTGTACTAAGGTTCTATATGCTACTTTTTTTACTCCTGTTTGGTACCGGAATTTAGCTCATACTGCATGATAAACTAACTGTTCCTACCTACATATTATATCTATTTTAGCTTCATATAGAGTCAAACATGATTATCTCGGTAGGCTGGGCCTAGCGTACCTGACAGCTAATATATGAGATAGAAACGTGTGGGCGATTTAATTTCTAAGATGGATAACTCCATTACACTCCATTCTACTTTCAATCCCAGACAATATTTAAATGTAAGTTAGGTACATAAACTTAACCATATTATTTCTTGGTCTTGTAAAGTGGAGACGTATAATGAGTATTTTCAACGATCTGAAGTGGTATCATCCATAAATTACATAAAAACTGCAGCGTCACAAGAGGAAAACTTTTCCTGGAACGTTTTCTAGAACCCACTTTACCGATATTAAAGTAAGATATAAAACCAGAGCAATAGAGGTGCTATTCGTTCGTTAGGTATTTGATGTTGCGAGTAAGTATAGGGGTATAGTTTGTTTTGACTGCGAATTTCCTTGATCGTAAGTTTTACGAGCCGAGGGAGGGTCGTCGTCCTCGTGACGTAATAAACAATGCTGTGCTGTGTTCTTTACTCGAAATAATTCAGGTGATCTTGCAATTGGGATAAAAAATTAGTTATATATACTTTTGTTGCGCTTCTTCAGATTAATTGCATTAAAAGGAAAACTACAAGAGTAATAATTTACCTATATACCGTACCGTGGGCTGGATTAACTCGACAGATTTTAATCACGTATTCCTAAGGTCTTAAGGAGCAAAAAATTTTACGTAAGTTAAGGTTAACTTCGGCAAAAAAATTTTTTTTTGGCTTAAGAATTTTGATTGTATTTTTTCTACTTTGATAAAAATTGCGAGTATCCTTTAAAACTTTAATGTCTGGTATATATAAACCAAGTCATATAGTGGCAGCGTCACAGCCAAAGGGCGTTTTCTTTTCAAAAGTTACTTATTACAGAAACAAATTTTCACAAGAACTGTCATTATCTCTAAGACAAGATCGATTTCAGGAAACTTTGTATGACATTTTAGTCTCTAAATGCGGTCAAGAATACACCTTTTTAAAATCTGTCGAGTTACTCTAAGCCCACGTTGTATAAAGAGAAATTCTGTACGATATTCTTGAAAGGTGAGATGGCACAGTTTCTAGTCATTTAAATAATGACAGATGAGGGCAGCTTCCTTGATACGCGTCCGCAGAACGACAATTCTCACGCCCGTGTTTATTCACTGACGCGTCGTAAATAGTTACAAGCAAATATTTAAATTAGGTTTACGATAAACAAATGTCCATATTAAGCACCAGCTGTTTCCCTTAAATATGTTTGGTAGTCGTTTGTAACTCTACACCGCGTCGGCCATAAATGGCGTCTTTCATCCCGCCAGGCTTATTACGGCTACCATAATGCCATGGGTGTACCATGAAAAAATAACTAAAAAGAGCTTAATCCCAGCGGATGTGTGGATGGGATTCGGTTTGTGGGACACCCGTTTAATAAGCTACCGTAATATGATATTCACTTTGATTCCATTTTGATGGTTGTTATTTGTTATAGAAAACATGTACATATTTGTTATAAATTGTAACGTTATACTTCTCTGATGGTAGATAATATCATTTTTGTTACAAATGCAGTTTCTGTAGAGGATTCTTGGTGCATCTAAATCTAAACAATACTAATATAACAACGATTTAAACTGTAAGATAAACTTCCAAACAAAGCCAGCCGCCGAATCTCCGCGCTATCAGATCAACTATCGTGGCTTCACAGAGGTTAACATACAATTTGTAATGTTTACACGCGACGAGTGCGCGTTGCGCGATACAATCTCTACCCTACCATTATTAAATTTAAATCAATTACAATAATTATGTTTGTGGAACTATCAAATGCGAGTACGCTTACATGTAGGCGTACATCCGAAACAACTATAATTAATGGCCCTATGATAAGCGGTAAAACACTTTAGATTAAAGTAGAAGGGCTTATTATATCAACAAGCATTACTCTTCTTTACAAAACGTTAGTCAATCAACTGCCAGCCGTGGCATGAAAGAAACTGTAATTTCACCCACGTCTACGTCATACATAACCTGACCTGTTTTTAAATAACATGTTATTTACTTGAATATTTTGGGGCACTCAAAATGCCTTTACGAGATCAATAAGCTAGTGGTCTAACAAACTGCAAATGGTGAGTAAGGTTGCCAGAGCTCAACGAGGGAGAGGAGTGTTAGGGTCGGCAACGCGCATGTAACTCATCTGGAGTTGCAGGCGTACATAGGCTACGGAGATTGCTTAACATCAGGCGGGCCGTATGCTTGTTTGCCACCGACGTAGTATAAAAAAATAATTTACTAGGGTCCACAGTAAATTATAAAAAGCTTAAATATTTAAGTTACAGTTCATATTTGCTTGTATATCTCAACTTGTATATATATTGTAATCAGGATATACCTAATGATTATAAAATAACTTTTTAGGATTTTCATGACTGTTCCAAACCTGTAAAAGCCTAACGATGTGCCGAATAAATACCTACCTTATCTAATTAATTAGGTAGCCGCTCTATTTGCCACGAGGTCAATCAGTTTAGTTAGACAATACTCGACGAATTTCATTACTTATTAGCTATCTGGTTGTATGAGAATTGGTTGTAATTTCAGATGATGCATGCGTGATGCCACTGCCCTTTGAACGTGATAATTTGTGTCACAACTTCGAGTTTATAAAGGCTTGAATTTACATTGAAAGGGATCACGTTCAGTGTGTTAATAGTTGAGATATAAATACATAATATAATAATACTGTAAATTAATCCATGATTCATAAATTTTTTTTATTTTTCAGGTAAGTTGCAGTTTTTCTAGATGGAAGGAAATGTTTTGGCACGCATATAGATCAGGTTGTATTTGGTACGTACTCAATCTATATTCTAGAGAGAATTGAATGGTGCATTCAGAACAATAGTGTAGTTTGATTCTGATACTTGTTTTTATGGCTCTATCAATTCATTCAGTTACTTACAGTAGTAGTAGTAAATCACTTTATTGTACAAAAAAAAATGTTAACATGAAATTCATATAAATAATAATATTCAGTATTGATATTCAAGGAATAACTATCCTGCTATGTTATATTTGGAGTGCAAATTCCGCAAATATATGCCTACCTATCAAAGTATACCTGGTATGTCGCCTACGTAACAACGTGTCCCTCCCATTGTAATTATATAATTTATGCACTTATAAGACAAATGACAAGTACCCTATCACGGCTAGCACTGTGTGGAATGTGCGTAGGAGTGGTACACCATAGTAGTAGAATGCGTTGGTCAGGCGCAACGCAACTCAGGTTCAGGCATTGCCACGGTCACTTAATTTGATTTAAAGTTGAGAATTCACTAGGTTGGTACCTAACCTTTACGTTTAGGTATAAACCAGCAGTTTGCTCAGTTAAAACGATTCAAAGAAAATATTATTTTGGTTGCAATGCGTCCTAGTTCTTACAATGGTGCTGGTGCTGCATCATTACTTTCATGGCGCCGCCATTCTAGACGGTTGATATCAGAATCCGAGAGTAATGAGATACGTATGTAGATGAGTTCCTGCTGCGAACAATGTCATATTACAACTATCCGATGCATCTGCCGAATGTACAGATATGTGAGTAGGATTGATTGAACAGTTAAGCGTGGCAACAAATGGTATTGTAAAAACCATTGGAAGTTTATCGATCCGACTACAAAAGGAAATAATATTATTGATGCATAAACCGCGCCTCAAATGTTAGGAAATAACTAAGCAGTATTTATATTTACTGTAGTTATTTTTGAGTAGGTACAGCAGCTATAAAGTTCGCTGCCAGAAGCGTTATTTTGTAGTAGTAGTAGTAGTATAGTAGTAGTAGTAGTAGTAGTAGTACTAGTAGTAGTAGTAGTAGTAGTAGTAGTAGTAGTAGAAGTAGTAGTAGTAGTAGTAGTAGTAGTAGTAGTAGTACTAGTAGTAGTAGTAGTAGTAGTAGTAGTAGTAGAAGTAGTAGTAGTAGTAGTAGTAGTAGTAGTAGTAGTAGTAGTAGTAGTAAACACTTTATTGCACAAAACAAGTACATAACACAGAGAAAATACAGTAAATGTGTACAAAGGCGAACTTATCCCCTTAAGGGATCTCTTCCAGCTAACCTTTAAGTAACTGAGCTTTATTTTGTATGACGGTGAACGCACATATGCGTTGCTGGCAGTGAATGTTTTAATACTGATACAGTCGCGCTGTGTTATCGAAACCGAACTCTCGTTTGTCACCCGAAATAATCGCTTGCAAATATAATTTCAGGGGGTCTAGCCAAGATGACAATGAACAATTGTACATGGACAAACGTCAAATGAAAAGAAAAAATATGCCGGGATGACAGATGCTACGAAAAGTCACGTGACTATTTCCATACATAATTTAAGTTTCGATTGGGGTTTTCTATCAACGATTGTTATCTTGGGTAGGCCCCCGCTACCGATTCGGGAACGCGTTCTGTTAATCGCTGTATGAGAGGCATTTAGTACAAAGTGTAGCATGACGCTACATCTGTCGTTTTGTTTTGGAAACTACTTGCTTGTCAGTCATGTCTAGTTTGCTTGTTTGTTTAGTCGTGTCGAATAGTGTGAATTGATTCACGCAATTACGGTTAGATGGCGGTTTAAAGAAACACATGGAATTTTGGACGGTGATATTTTCGATATTGGCAGGTTACAATTGCGTTGAATTTTGAATTTCAATTCTGATTCGGAAAGAGAAATTTGTTTTCTTCGGGGTACTTCAGATGGATTTTGGGATTGACGTGTAAAGATCTGTTTGTGATATATTAGATTTTTTCCTGGTTTTTTTCGTAGTTAACCTTTTAATCTAGAGGAACGTTTTCTTCTGAGGTTGCTAATAACAACTTCGAGTGCGCTTTACTTCCCGTCGTTCCGCGGCCTTGTTGGCCGCAGTTGCCTGCAACAGGACCTTTTTTAAGGCCACCGTGGAGCAGTGCTCCGGTGGTGCGTGGTGGCCGTATCAGCGACAGGGCGCAGCCGCCGACGTGCAGTCGGCAGTAGAATGGTCGTCGACCCCATCAGTCAGCGGTCAGGTATCAGACCCACGGAGGAGACGAGCCCGCATACTGCGTGGTTCGATAGCGTTGGTTAGCCGAACGTTTGCTTTGGAAAGAAACTAGCAAACCCACAGAGGACACGAGCCCGCATACAGCGCGGTTCGATAGGTCACGGTACAGCTTCGGTTGGCCGAACAAATTGTCATCGTCTACGGAGCTTGAATATTTTTTTAACGTATTGGAATCGGTTCCCGTTTAATTGTTATTTTTTCCCAGTTCATTGTTATTTTTTGTGCAATATTTCTTTTAATTCTGTAAAACCGCTGTTATCCGTATTCCGCATTTATTTAAGGCATTGTTTTTAAAATTCTAATTGCCCCTAATTGTCAAGCGAAACTAATATTCGGCAATAAATTTAGGTACCTATCACCCGTTGAAACAGCCATTATCGTCTATAATCTCCATCTCATTAATCCATTTCTTTCCTTCTACAGCTAAATTTATACGCCGTTATCTTTCGCACGTACACCAGTTCACGCCAGTGCGGAAAGCGGACCGTCAGAAAACAATTTGTTTTGGTTATATAATTTTTTTAAATTCCATGTGTAGATTTTCTTAGTGACTTTCGGAAGTGCTTATCAAATTATACGTGTTGTGCAAAAGTATTTGTTTTACTGCAAAAGCTAAAACTGCGTCAGAAGTACAGTTGTCCGGTTGACCAAACGCAGCTTTTGCACTGGATCTTATTACAATCCTGTGCAAAATTAGCCAGACACTGGATCGGTGTGGGAACGTACCCATAAACGTCGCGGCGTGCTCTTTATGACTTCTTGTTATACAGGGCCGCCTGCCGCTACACATTTACGTCCAATTGCGCCCCTTAAAGCAGTTCTAAGTTTACGTTTGTGATGCCTATAGTAGTACCTAATGTGGATACGAGTTCAGAAATACAAACATGCAACGATCACTCTTTAAGAATGTTTTTGCGTTAGATAATACATAGGGCATATTTAATTTTGTAAACTATACAGTAAATTTAAAACTTATTTTACGCGATTAAGTCCCGTCGTTGTTGAATAATAACTATACAGTATTTAAAATCTACTTAATTTTACGTATCGAATACTTTCCAAAGTACCCTCCTACTATCGACCAGTGTCAGAAAATGACATATGCTCTATGTTATCGTTATCGCACGATAAGCGCGACCATCATAGACTCGCTGCGGGGTACGGGATGGTCTTTTATTTTAATTAAGCTAGGTATTTAATTTATTGATTTAATCTTTTACACGTTATTACCACTAAACGGGACTTATCGCATATGAGATACATTTGAAAATTCCTTACCTTCGGCCGCATCATTGAACCCGTCAATTATAAACTAGCACAACGATCACGGAGAAAAGCCTCGGACGGACAGCCAGACAGACGGACATGGCGAAACTATAAGGGTTCCTAGTTGATTACGGAACCTTAAAAGTAATTGTAGATAGATGATGTAAATTCGTCTATTGTAGTCTTCCTAACTAATGTCACCATGATATTGTCTTCCTTCGGTTACCGCGATAGTTACTTATGAAATAAAACTATTGAAACGGATATAATTTATACGCGATATAATCCGTTTCCATAGTTTTATTTCATAATGTCACGATGGTAGATCATTTCTTAAATAAAATGATATTTTAGATAACGCATCAATGCATTTCGTGTCACTAATTTCCTTTCTCTACTCCAGCACTCTTATGACTGCCAGTGAAACCGATTATTAACTTCAAAAGAAGTGCGGTGTCTTTACAAAACTCAACTTCGTTTCGTTTTGTAACTTCGGCTCTGAATTTTAAGAACCCTTATTATGTACCTGTTGCACAAAATACTATTTTAAATGAATAAAATCTGAATAAAACCATCCCAAAAATAGAGTATCAAAGCCACTTTTAAATAGGTACCTATTTATTATTTAACTTATTTTTCACTATACGTATACTCGTACTTAACGTTGTTCAACA
Source organism: Cydia strobilella (assembly GCF_947568885.1). Classification (NCBI taxonomy): domain Eukaryota; kingdom Metazoa; phylum Arthropoda; class Insecta; order Lepidoptera; family Tortricidae; genus Cydia; species Cydia strobilella. The sequence goes on from NC_086052.1 coordinate 11,546,648, forward strand.
TTAAAACTGTTTATCAAAGTAGCGTAGTTCAAGTTCAAAGCATAATTGTATCTTTCAAGTGGTCAGATCAAGTAACTAGAGGCAGATTAGAATTTATTTAAGGTGTTACAGTAATCTCGAGTGGCTGAAGTGTGGCTGGCCTGCTGGGTTCAAGTGCTTCCTGTCAAGTACTTACTGTGCTTAGGGACTTTTAAATTGTGGGTGGTAGCAGATAAAGTAACATTAAACTAAAATGCATGCCTTCTAAAATTAGTTCGGTGTTATATATGTTTGGTCTGTTTGTACCATTTTTAGGGTTCCGTACCTCAAAAGGAAAAAACGGAACCCTTATAGGATCACTCGTGCGTCTGTCTGTCTGTCTGTCCGTCTGTCACAGCCTATTTTCTCCGAAACTAGTGAACCAATTAAGTTGAAATTTGGTATACATAATTATGTAAGTTTGTGACCCGAAGACGGACATGTAACGTAAACAAAATACCTATATATTTTAAACACGGGGGCCGTTTGAAAAAATAAATGAGAAAATTAAAAAATATAATTTTTCAAACTATATCGTGTTATATATCAAATGAAAAAGCTCATTATGAGATTCTCAAAGATTTTTTTTTTATAATTTTAGGAAAAACAGTTTAGAAGTTATTCAAGCAAAATAGGCAAAAAATGACCATTCCCACCGTTATCTCTAAAAACTACTGGGTCTACAATTTTGAAAAAAATCCACAATATAGCTCTTTACCTACAGAGGCTACAGATCACAGGAAAACCTATTAGAGATGTGCAGTCAAGCGTGAGTCGGACTTAATTACTTAGTTTTTGATCCGACCCCTGCGGGTTTTTTAAGACATTTCACTCACGTTTCACATATAAAATACATTGCTTAAATCAAAGATAGATATAACTCCGTAATAGATGGATACAGTCTAAGCAAAAAACTTGCCTCGAAAATCAAGAAAATTTGATTTTCGTTCAGAGGGCGCTACTAGTTTTGGCCTACAGTCGTATAGATGGCGTTGACGGTTTCGTTTGTTATTTAACAATTTTAACGCATATCAGTGAAAGAACATGTGTCAAAATCATCAAAATAATTAATGCAAATAAAAAAAAACATTTATCTATATTTAAATACATTTTATCGTATTTTTACAAATCTTAAATTTTAGTTTTAAAGTGTGTCGACAGATGGCAGTGAATTTACTGGGGTTACAAAATTTACTATGACAGTACCGCTCTAGTATAAGTTACTCTATGCTTAAATTGTGTAATGTACGGAACCCTTGGAACGCGAGTCCGACTCGCACTTGGCCGGTTTTTTTATTCCAGGTCTAAATCTTGACTAAAATAGTTACCGAAATCTAAATATTAGTTAATATGTATACTGTTAAGCTAGTCAAGTTTTGTACGATACTTCTCTCCGCTCTCGTAATTATAAGTACAATATCGTTATGTTGCATTGTATTTATTATAATGTATTGTACAAGTACAATCATCCGAACTTTATTGTTTTCGCATGCGCTTTTGGCTAGATATCTTCTATGCGAACGAGGTGTAAGATTCTCAGGTTTCCTTTCCGACCACCCAGTTTGGACTACGCGGTACAGTTTCCGTGTCCGGATAGTGAAATAAACAATAGCATTGTGTGCTGTTGTGATTAGTGCCGTATGTTTGTCCGACGCTATTCATATCCGTTCTAAATGCTCTGATGATTTGGTTAATCCGGTGGGGAGGTTCTAATTATAATATTTTTTTAAGAAATGCTCGATTGTACTACCTATGCAAAGTACGGCTTTAGTTTACATCAATCCGTAATACTTTGAATAATTTCTGAGCCTCCTAATATTTACTCAATTCACCATTTGCGTTACCTACCATTTAAAAAATAAACTGAACAGCAATAAAATCGTGTTTATACAAACTGACCAGTTTACATTGCTGTTTAGGTACTACTGGTAAGTACTAGCCCTTGAGCTTCACATATGTGAATAAATGTAAACTCTATATAACGTCACTCAAGGGACCTCCTTTTAACGAAAACTCACAAAGAGGGGACGTTGTGAGTTTTTCTTAAATGGAAAGAAATTAATTTTACACTAAACCAACATTAGTTAATGCCAAAAAGTTGTACGTTTTAGGAAGTGAATCGTTATTCAGGGTGATGTTTTATGGAGTTTAAACTTATGTATTTGCAAACCAACTGCAATAATGTTTACTTTACGTCTAACTATCCTATAGGAATCATGTACCTATATAGGACTCTACCATGAAGCATTCCATAGTTCCTGAAATGAGAACAAATGCATCCCCATATGAAATATCGCTTCCTCTCCGTGACTCACATGCACATAGTAATGAGAGCAATCGCCTTTTCTCACATCGTGATTCAATACCTACACGAAACGAGATGCAACGCGGCACTTAACATTTTGTTTCCATCTGTTCAATTGAACCGTGAGTAAAGAAACATTATTTTGATTTGACAGCACCGCACGGTTTAGAACATTTTTATGGTTTCTGGTTTCTCAACGTTTATAAAAACTATAAAGTTGTAAAATATGTAGACTCAGTTATTTAATAATATACAGTACATACACAAGAAACTACACCCGACGATCGTTATGAACGCAGTGAAATGAAAATATTTTTAATAATGCGGAACCGACACAAACTTTATACATTTTCTGTATATAAAACGTGTAATAGACATCGTTTAGTGTTATTTCTATGTCGTGAATACAAGGCAGTATTAGCAGCCGTAAAAGAAGAAAGGGCCGCGATTAACATCTGTACGGCAGATGCAGCAACGCCGTAATCTGCCGTGGTCGCAGCGCGCGCGGCGCGGCGCGGGTCGGAGGTCGGCATCGAGACACTGATCCACCAGTAGTAGCACGTTTACTATATTCAAGGACAAATTATACGGAATAATTTTTCAAGTTTATTGTGGTAAGCGTTAGTTAGTTCGTTGTATTGAAACTTTTTTAAATCAAAAATAGCTGATAAATACTTATCAGCTAGCTTTATTTTGACCTCTTAACTTCTCTGTCTTCGATATCTAACTATAATAATAAAAAAAAAAAAATATCTTCCATTCAGCAATGTCATTTGGTAGTACGTAACTTTACACCTTTCTCTTGAGTTTCTCGATAATATTCTTGACAAAAAGAATGAATTTTTATATTTCAATAATAAACATTGTAGTTTAGTTTTATGAGTTTAATGTCCGAAATTTACATTAATATATTAATTTAAGATTCTTCATATGACTCGCCTGCTGTAGCATGATAGATTTTACTACCGACATTCGACTAATTCTACCATTCAGATGCAACAAATCGTTACGGAACTTTAGCCGCGGAGGTGTTGACGTGATTATTACAGTTCGTTCATCTAATTCCGATCGCAGCTGAGAAACAACGAAGAGATAACTGTTTGTGGGCTCGATGAAATAATAAATAGAGAGCTTCAAACTATTACCGGGCCAAGAAATAGTAGAAGGTACTTACTCCTTGCTTGGCGATTGATCCTAAAAGTTTTTAAAAATAATTAATTGTCGTGAACAGTGTAATTTAAAACTATTCATAACCTATCATAATTAAATATTAATACTTATTACTCACTAAAATCACAGACATATTTTATCAAGTATGTTTAACATTTCTAAGGAATTCTTCGGTATCCATGTCTGAAAATTTGGAAATATTCAGGAATAGCTAAATAAGATAATATTTAACATACATAAAAAGCTTCCCAAAGGTATGTATAAAATACCTATAGGTACTTACGTAATAATTATAATACCTTCCTAATTATCAAAAATATCAGCCAGTACTAAAAAGAGTAAGTATAATTAATTACACAAAAATGAACGTCTAGTTATTTCTCTGTTTACAATTTCAAAGAAGGGACGAACATTAGTTATCAACCGATATTAATACTTTAGTAAAGCAATAATTATGTTTTTAATAGGGTCACTAAAGAACTATAAACACAAATAAATGTTTCTTTGTACAGACGATATTAGTGGCCCCATCCCATTGTTTTCTCCAAAATGGCAGCTCGACATTTACCCCTAAAGGTTATTCGAAAAAATCGTAGTTATAGCGACAGACAGCCCCTTCACTTGAAAGAATACTAATATAATATATTTTTCACTGAAGGCAGGTATAAAGTATTATCAAAACTGCATCGACATATCGAATACCAAGTCACCAAGTAAAATAATTGCGTATGATATTATAGTTCCAATTGCTTTTATTATTATAACTTTGGTCTAAATTTCTTCCCCATAAGGCAGCGATTGTATGTTAATATTTTGCCATGTAAGGTTGTGTGTGACTGTCATTTGAAAAGGATGATTCAATTTGTTCTTCTATTCAGAGAAATTACGCACTTTGTGTATTATATCTGCATAATATTATTCCAGAAAGTAGTTCATAAGATTGTGTGACAGTGCTATATTTATCACGCTTGGGGACATCAATAAATTATTAAGTTGGATTCTAGGCCAAGTAAAGATTTATTGTTGTGGAGAAAAACAGGAAAGTTATATTGATTCCTATCTCAAGTAAAAGAGAGAGATTACTTATCAGTTTTGCATTTAATTAAGTTTTCCCTTCGAAACATCTCCTTATTAAGAACTAGATTTTGCCGGACTAACCAGTTTGCCTGCATAAACTTGTAAGTGCAGATATATGTAAAATGGCCTGCATGCATTCTGAAAATAAAATAAAATAATCTTCAGGGCAAACAAGAAATCGTATAGGTACCCACAAACCTGTGCGCAATAATATTTATCCTACATAGTAACGAATATATATATATCTATAAGCTCAAGTAGTGTTGGATATCTAGATTGAGCATGTTAGTTTAGTGTTTGTACTTCGTAAATGCCAATGAAGATTAGGTTTCTTTGATGTGCAGGTATCGTAGAGGCGCACGCGCGCTAGTGTCATTAGCGAACTAATGGATATCATAGGCAGGGATAGTGAGTTACGAAATATACGAACGCGTTCGCCCACGTCCGGATTTCGAATTGACTTTGCCGTAGAAAAATAGAAAGTCATCGATTAAAGAAGGGCCGCTTTCCCGCCTTTATCTGGGTCGAATGAGGAATATTGGTGTTGACTAGAATATACCCGGCCCGCAAAAACATCTATTATTTATTGGCATGGAATCTCAGAACAATACCTGTCTATGTATTATAAATATTATATTATTACGTCCATGATATTTGTTGCTATACTTTTGTTTGGAATTAGCCAGAATTTAGTTATAGTAATAAAATAGTCTAAGTAGACTATTTTATTACTATAGACTACCAATGGGTAGTCTGTGCGGAAAGAGAAGAGTCGTGGAATATATGAAAACCAATACATTCTATGACTCTTCTCTTTCCACACAGGCTACAAGTAAGAAATCACTGTTACTATGTGAGACTTGATTAAGTAATTATGTTATTTTCATTATTATTATTAAAAAAAATTAAGTAGTAGTAGTCGTTAATTCCGAATTATAGCTATTCCGAATCCCTAGTATCCCTACCAATATTATAAATGCGAAAGTACCTAAATCTGTTTGTCTGTACCTCTTCACGCTTAAATTGTTGAAATAAATAAAATTAAATAAATGAAATTAGGTAACAATTTGAGTCCCGGTATAGAATGGTTCTTATCGCGAAAAATAGAATGGTTCTTATCGCGAAAAATAGAATGGTTCTTATCGCGAAAATCATAATACTATGCAGACGAAGTTGCGGGCAGAAGCTTAACTAATATTGCAAAATATACACAAAGTTTAATACTGACTTATGATATTTTCATTGTTGATCAGCGTGTCAGATAAAACTGTTTAAATTTATAGCCTAATATTTACAATAAAATTTTCCTTAGGTAACTCTTATTCTATGTAAATTTTGGGAGGAAAGTGAACAAAGTAAAACGGCACTCGATATCTCTGATCTCGGAGGTTGCCTTTTATTTACAATTTATTGGACAATGAGGTGCCGTATTGCTGTCTTCGCGTAGTATTGTGTGGGACGATGTTAGTAGTGAACTGTAAAGGGGTTACGCTTAGTGGGAGGATGTGGAATGGAAAGACGGTATTTCAGCACTGCTGTTATGGATATCTTCTTATTCTTTTCATTCGATTTAGCTAGTTTACAAATAAATATGACTAGCCGAGATGGCTGCCTCTCAAGGAATCGCGAACACGCACCCCCGTTCCATTTGACAGGGCGATACGATTCTAAATTCAAAACGTGGCTGTTGCCAGTTACTGATAAAAAGGCTATAAAGGTTACAAACCTTTACAGAACATTCCAGACTTCGAGCTCGGGTGAACATTATTCACTCCACCAGCCTGTCGAAAAGTTCTAACAGTTAAGAGGTGCAAGTAAAACCTTATGCTATGTTGGCTATATTTACAGAGGGTAAAATAACATATATCTAAAAAAAAAAATACATACTGTTGTGAAGCATGGTTATATATTAACTTAAACTGAGGTTGCAATCACCATAAACGAGCAGGTTATATAGGGAGAGGCTAGTGGGCTTCTGATACGCATGTGCGGCATTTGCAATAAATTTTGTCCAATTAGCAAACCAGCACGTTATCGGCTATAAAGCGGCGCGGGCGACTCGCGCGGAGCTACTGGCGACCACGAAACCATTATTTTACTTAACTGCAACGAAAGATCATCTATCGATAAATTCTTCGCTCAGCATGGCAGTGAGATACCTGCACTGAGATTAAAAACAGATCTTTATTTAACAGGAATTAGCTTCTTGGAAAATTTAAAAACTTAACTGCCTTTACGCGCTATATCAACGGTTAGTTTCACTTAATCTTCGTATCAAATAGTAGTAATTTGACTAATCAACTCGGTTCTTTGCATACAAATTCGTGATTAACTACAAAATAATGAAAGAGACATTGAAATAGTTACCTTCCTATTAATAGTTAAAACTCGTAAAGTAAGATTATTAATGTACTAAATATACATAGTTTTCTTTAATGCAATAACTTAAGCTGGTTGATCAATTAGAACTTTTCCGCGTTACAGAACTCCCATTTTCAATCATTAAACCCATGCCCATAAAACTACATACATGAGCAGCCACACAACTCGCCCCAGGTTAGGTTAGGGATGATATTTACGATTATCAACTCACCTTTAACAATGGTTAGACAATGGGGGACACGATATTCGACCCATCTACTTAATTTTGAGTAGACACCTTTGTCGTGTGTTTTTGTTCGCGGTCATTTACATAAATTATATAGGATGGCAGCGATGTTCGGTACCTGCCATTGTTATGTTAAAGAGGACGTGCCGTAGTCGCCACGCGGGAGATTCGGTCACCTCACCGATATGGGTTTTAAATGTGGGTTTCCGTGGGACTACTTGAATAAGTATTAGAAGGGGTTATAATAAAAAAAATACTAGACTATCATGGCAATTCGAGGAAACATAAAAGACTTTGTAACTTTTCTGTTATCGTTGTTATACATTCTAGGACCTAGAAAATAGCTCAAAGGTATCATTAAGTATTTAGTCGCATACTAATGAATCCAACTATGTAAAATTACAATTGTTGAACATATGTAGGTTCGTTACATGTACAGTAGTAGTACTTACACGTCGGTACAACATTAATTACTATCGAAATAACAAAAATACTGCTCAATTATTTCTGAAACGAACACGGCGAGTGCTTTACAAAAGCCGCCTCTATGAATATTTTCCTTAATGAACACTTCGCAATCGACATGGATAGCGTGAATTCTTATCCACGTTAGGTATCAATTAAGAACAAAAACGTTAATCCTCACTACTTCCGGGATAGGACTTACCTTATTTATACTTACTCGGAGCGACTCGGTTAATCCAAGAGAATTGTGGCTTTAATCCCGTAACAATTATTCTCATTGGAAATCAAACTTATATTGGTTTTCCTGCGCAATGGCAATTACAGTTTTGTATTGTTCAGTCACGTTTGCTGCCAATTAGCTTAAATTCCGACGAATATGGGAGACTCTTATTATGGTCCGTTAGGTATATTATTAAGCACGACTCGGGTCGTAATGCAGGCACTAATTGACAGAAACGTCGCGTAATGTAAATGATTGATAACAAGCCTTTCGCTGCGACTGTATTTGCAAGACACGTTAAGTGCAAGATACCTTATTTATGATGGGACAGCCGTTGATAACAATGGGGAATGGGGACAGTTCTGTTATGCATTACTTAATTATTAACAATTTTTTTACTATGGTTATACTATGTAGTCTTTTTTACATATGTAACGAACGATTTACTTTTATGCCAGATAGAACATTACTCTTTATGCCAGATAGTTAGTACTTAAATCTTACGGTATTGCTGCAATACTCTGTTCGGTTAATCCAATTTTATTTGACGCGATCATTATTCGACATGTTTTAATGACGGTGTGAGATTTGCGACTAAGGCCCACTTGCACCATCCCACTAACTAGGGGTTAAGCGGTTAAACCGTTAACCCAGTGTCAAATGGTACTGGTAAGCATGGTTATTCCAGGTTTAACCGATTAACCCGGGTTAGTGAAATGGTGCAAGTGGGCCTAAATGGATATTTGTTAAAAAGTGGCCTTAGGTACCTTTTATTAATATCGTCGAGATCTCTACACAAACAGGCTAGACACTACGTCATCTCGCAATGTGGTCAATCGGATCCTATACTAGTATAATGTCAACTCGCATGACGGTCGTTGACTTGGCATAGAGAACCGACCCAGTTCCCACATGGCCACTCGTCCATTGAACGATTCAGATCCGCAGACCCATTCGCTCAATTGCTCCTTCCTGCTTGTCACAGTGTTGCTAGCTCAAGGGCAAACTATTTTAAATAAGACATGGTTATTTCTGGAACTTAGCGGCTTTATTAATCGTGTTCTAAACAAAATGAGGTTTTATGTTTCTTTGTTATATAGAGCTTATTTGTAAAGGCTCAAATCCTCAGAATGGTTCTATTTCTGTTAAGACTGACATCCTAATAAAGGGATGCAAGTATACAAAATTACGACACTTCTGAAATCAATATTGTATGTATACAGAGAGATCTAAAAATTACATATTTAAGGCATATTTAGATATATTTAATTTATAATTTCAGTTATAATATTGAGTAGGTAACGAAAAATTTGCTCCGCAGATAATCGCTTTCCGTTGAATCAAACTTTAGTTTCAATTTAAACTAACACAAACCACTGATAATGTAAACTTGAACGGCTTGAACCAGCAAATGCGGAGCAAAAATCGTATCCGCGATTGCACTGAACGTAAATAAATATCGTGTCGTACGCAACGCATTCGCTGACCCGAATCGCGAGTTCAACCCGAGACTGTTCTAATTCTAATTTTAAACATGACGATGGCAACTTGAGTGCATATTTCTGTCGGCCTGGGAAACAGATTAACATTGTCTCCAAATGACATCCGAGATGCGATTCCTGTATGTACAAAAAAAAGATTTCGTTGATTTGTTCTTGATTGTTACCTCCTCGATAACTGATGGATGGAACTAACTTAATACTGGATTAAAACTATGAAAACGGATTATATCGCGTATATTGAATTTATAATACATCCCGACGTTTCGAACTCTTTACAGCGTTCGTGGTCAACGGGTGACTGAGGAAAAATTACAAAATGCAAAAATACCCACATACTAAAATAATGAACAATCATAGACTACAAACTTTAAGGCTGGTTGTACATGCAAAATCGGTTCATAAGGCTAGTTATACACTATAATTATTTTTCAAGTAAAGATATATATATATATACGCGATAAAAAACTATGCCGGCTCCAACCCTACACCACGTCCACACTACAATCCGTTTTCATAGTTTTATTTCATGAGTAACTATCGCGGTAACCGAAGACAATATTAATACTGGATTATTTATATAAAATAAAATAAAAATAAAAATCGTTTATTTCCGAAAAATATTCACTTGGATACAGTTTTTACTGACCTCCACACTAGGCAATGCCTGTCCCGAGGTTTTAGCTTACAATAAGACAGGCTATGTTTATAGCGTTTTGTAAACGTGCCTTCATTCATTCAATAAACAACAGTCAATAAAAACAACACGAATAAACTTCTTGTTACTGTAAAGATGATGGAATTTTGAAGGTAATAAAGTGGAGTTCGGTACTACACCCGAACTTATTGTATGTAAGAAACACGCTCACACTTCTTAACATTCCCAGGTCAGTCATCATCACATGCTTACTAGTAAAACTGCTACAATAAACATTGCCTTGTATTGACTCGCATTATCGTTGTGAGACTTGTGAGTGCCGCGTGAGAAAGGCTCGCCCTGCGTAAATATGGAATATTAGTCGCCGATAGTGATGTGCCATCCAAAGGAATGCTAGGAATCATGTAAAGGGAATAAAATTGTATTATAATGGATGATGAATGTATCAGATTTAAGAATGTTAACATCTTCCACAGATTTCAGAAACACACTATGTACTTTAAAATTTAGTAAATACCCTCTACACTAAAATTTAGTTTTTTAACATGACATAGGTACTTAAGATATTGCTAAAAGTACCTTACTTATTTTCCCTAGGTTTTGTGGAATATATACAAATATTTTCTATACCTAACCTCACATTTCTGGTCCACGCTTCCAAAAGTACCGTAGGCTTAGGTTATTTGCTTGTGTTGTGGAATAAATGAGATATACAAAACATTGTTTGGAGATCATCAATCTTAAATACTAAAATTACTAAATACATTATTCAGCCTTTATACGCCCCACTTCCCACTGCTGGGCACAGGCGCGCCTCTTATGCGCGACGCTGATGTGATGCTGATATAATATAAAGTAAACACAACACACATATGTTAAAGTGTGGTGTTAAGGTGTGTAGTGTTGTGTGTGTGTTGTGTGTGTAATACAAAGTAGGTATATAATAAAAACAGTAACAAACAGTGAAACAGTATTTTAAAAATAGTTTACACATTATAATATCACATAGATTAACATCGATATTAATTAAATAGAAATTCACATATGTGGCTGCGATAGTGCGCAACCTTAGTATAGTACCTATTAGTTTGTATCATGTCACTACCTGTGAGTTCCTATAATTGGCTTCCTGTATCAACTATAATTTTTATGTTAATGTCACAGCTGTTAGATCTCTAAATAAATAAAATAAATAAACAAAAAAGGAACCAAATAGAAAAAGTTATTTAGGGTTTGTTTTCATGTTGTTTTTGTTGAGGGTCCGTTCCGATTCCCGTGAATGTAACATTTTATGAAGCGCCACATCACTAAATATTAGTCGCCGCATACCGACGGCTCCCAGTGGCGGTTCACCGGTAAATATCGTTATGACGGATACTGTTTCCTGTGGCTACTATATAAAACCTGCGCTCAAAGCGCTGCCTCTTCTGGGGCGGTCTTCAATTTTGATCTTGGCAACTAGGAAGTTGGGACATGGGACTTATAGTGTCTAATTAATCTTTATTTTGTATGACTTTTGATAAAATCTTTAACAGTCAAATTTGTCACCCGCGGTAATATTTTTTGATTCTCAATTCTAAACTGGGTATTTATTCACGTAAATTTTTAGCGTCACCCACAACCACAATCAATTCAATCGCATGTCACCATCAGCTACGTCAGGTATCAATGTAGCATATTAGAGATACGAATAACATCGTAAAATAGTCCATATCTCTGCTCAGAGATCCTACGATATAATAACGATTATTGCCCTTCTATTATATTTGAATCGCTGATAAAGGTAATATTATCTGATCTTGGTAAGATCTAAAGAGCACATTTTATGGTTGTAGCTACGAGTACGTTTCCTGTGTCCTGGAATGATGTTCCACTTGTAAGGCGAGCTCTAGAGCCGGCATAAGTAAGCTTTAAAATTATGCATATTTGGTTGGGATTCAGAGATCAAATTTACGTTAGTTCGTCAGCATTCGGCAAGTCGGGAATACGCTCTAAGACCTAAAGATATCCCACACAATGTTAAGATACGGGCACGTAGGCCGCAACCACGCCTATTCCATATCTTAACGATATTTACTGCACATTAATCCCTTTAAATATAAGACAGTCCGAACGAATAATCGTGTTTTACATTTTCCATAATTATGAATGTTTTCATCCAGAATGCTTAATTATCAACTGAAACATTTTTTTCATCTTTATATTAAATTGTAGGGAGGGTTGTGATAACAAAGCTATTGGCCAAATTTGTTCTGAATATTTCCGAATGAATTAAAAAAACGTATAGAGAGTCTAATCTATTTAATTTATAGGTACGAAATATATATCACAGATTCTCGTACAACTTTAAAAGGCCTGGCAAATTCGTGGAGGCGGGCAGGATACACGGCCAGATGGGGTCAGGGATTGTCCAGCAGAACATAAGGTCGCCGCTAATAGGTCTGCGTGGCTAGATAACGACATACAAACGCGTAATAGTAGTACGATACCGTAAGCCCGACTAACTTTTAATGTTCGTATAATAAATATTCAAAATTCCTACTCTTAGGTAATGTTTAACTAACACATTGATGAAAAGGTATGAAAACATTTTAGTAAAACTTAATTTTAAAGGACAATTTATAGGTCTGTTAAATATTAAATATGCTTGGTTTGACTATATGGAGTATAATAAAGATCAATAAAAAGATATCTTAATTTAAATTTTATAGTTTTTAATTTTTATCTTTTTAATAATCAATTAATTTTATTATTACCCATCAATTAATTGTCAAGGTCTTTTACATTTTATCAATTATCAAATGCTCAGTCAATTTAATTTTAATGGATCTATCTTTTATACCTAATTTTATTTATTTTTAATTTTATTGCAGATGTTATGTATGTTTTAATTATGGATCAATGTTATCTGGATTAAATGATTTTATTATTAATAACAATAATACGCGGATTCTAAGTTACCGTTGGGATTTACCAAAGCTTGACAGACTTCGCTGTTTGACCTTTTGGACGGGTTATTTAACGAACAACGTAGGTTGTAACTAGTTAACGACTTTGTAGAGCCGTAGGTAACGAGACTGTCGTTGCAATGACGAGGAAATATTATATACTATACTGGAATTTTAATAAGGCCTAGCCGTCTAAATAAGCGAAAAATGCTGCCGCTATGCGAATGTCAAAGAAAGCTGAAATGAAATCGAGGACCTTATCTTATCACTCTCATCAGTGGCGTATAGTGACAGTGACGCAGCTACCATATGACGACGTTTTCATATTTTTTTAAGAAAAGTGGACACAATAAAGACGAATAGGGATCCAGGTTGCCGACCGCATCACAAAAATAATCAGTCTGGTGTAAATGAAAAATGGTTGACTAAATAAATACTATCTGTTGTTTGAATGAATGCTTGCCAGAACCTTGAAAATACTACCTTAGGTACTTCTCTAAAAAAAATAAGAAGACAACCTATGGACTCATCTCTGGGATTATATATCTAAGGCGGTTATATTAAAAATCCAAGTAATTTGCCCTGAGCCATAATGCTGTTCCATTACCAAGGTAGCTCGCGGCTTGCCGCCCACACGGGGGTCGATATCTGACTAATGCCCACCACAAGCTATTATTTACTTGCAGACAGAACAGGTTTGCGATAATCTGCGATGCTTTTCTGCTGTTGCGCTGCTTTGTTGCACCTAGTTTTGATTTATATCCTTGTTCGAGTTAGCGATTCGTTTTGTGAACTCGTGTCACGGGTATTATATTGCCGCTTGCGCGCTGGACACAATATTACTCTTACTACTGCCTAGGCACAATAAGTCGCAATACAATATTTGAAAGTCTCACATACTATAATATGTACCTAAAAAAGGGTCCTGTCAAAACATTTTACTCTTGATGGAAGCTTTCATTAACGAAACGATCTACACCCTACTCATAAATAAGTATGTTACCACCCTTTGTAAATTATTACGTTACATTTTACTGGGCGGGACGTAAACACAATTGCACTAAATATAATTTCAGTTTGCTTTAAAAGTATCTGCCACACTTTATTTCTTTTACATATAGATACAATACATCTGTTTTTGTAAAGCTATTAAAGAATGGTAGATAATTCTGACCCGTAGTCTCATCCACTACTATTATTGCCGACTAAATATAATAAAGTATCATGAAATATGACGTTAATGCGAGGATACCTCGCCTCCATGTATCTCAAGACGTTGCAGACGGTTTTAGAGCTGTCGTCGCTACAAAAGAAAAACATCAAACAGAAGACAAGTTAGCAAACGGTCGCGTGTGAAAGCTAGACACTGCCACTGGCCATCGCCTGCTTTGTTTATTTTCTTTATTTTGCACCTACACGGCACTTACAGTGGATTCCAGCGAACACTTGATTTTTACTTTGTTTAGATTGGGAAAGTTCTAAAAGTGAAAATTTAGAAATAAATATTGGAAACCTAATTTATCAAAAAACAAAACATACTGCCATGGTGGAAATAATTGTATCTATTCATTGATAGGGAGACCTTTGTCATACATGTTTTCATGGAAAAATGGTCATTCCGTAAAATAATGGTTTATGTTGGTTGATTATTGAGATTCTAAACAAGCCACACAACTAAGTAAATAGAAGTTTGTTGGATATAATTTTGTATAATCTCGAATACATCTATCGGCCTAATCATAGCTCAATTGAAACTTAAGACTAAATAAGAATGTCGTAGCTATTGATTGCTTGTTCAATTGACTTACTATTTATGAGTTTTCTACTACGAGATAGTATATAGAGAGTAATAGAGACATTTATACAACTCCACCTCTAGGATAGAAGCTACAGTATTAAAATGCGTACACACTGAAAGTAATGGTGACAGAAGTCATTGAATTACCTACAAGACGGCAATTGTGAACACGTGGTTGAGATATATCGCAGTCGTCAGTAATTGCCTAGATCGGGAATCACTGTCCGGCTACTTAATTCGCTAAACTATCTCTACTGTATGCTCTTCCTTAGTACAGATAGCTGCGAAAGTGTTCTTTTGCAGCTGCATGTACAACTTGATGCCTTTGTAATCCGTCATATAGGTACCTATTACTTACGCATAGTTGTAGATCGCACGAATACCTACTGGTTTGCGAGAGCTAGTATTATTATTTAGTTCATTTTAATCGATTCGAACATTTCGTGACTTATAATCATCATTGGCTTATTTCACGATATTTTGAAAAATAAAACTGTAAAATTCGACTTTACGTTGATTTTTTACAAAAGTGACCATATGGCCGTCTTGCCACGAGCCATTATTAACAAGCGATGTAGCTACGTTTATGAATATCTTGTGAAAGTACAAAAAGATCGACGGCACTTTTAAGGCTGTCTGATCGTGAACGCAGCGTGTAGCCACAGGAGTAAAGAAACGTAACAGAGTGATCTTATAAAACCATTTTGCGAGAGTAAACTATTACAAGTAGGTACGGATGACAATAATCAGGTCTAGTATGTTCTCTGGTTGAGACACAAGTTTAGTTTATGTATACATAGTTTAAACAAATACTGAAGAAAAGTTTTTCCGCTGGCAGTGCTGGCACTTTATATGTGTCCACAAAAACCTTACTTATGCGTCAAATTGTCATTTAAAATTTGCTGTTAAGGTATGCACAAGTGAATGTAGTACGTAATAATTTAGGTATACACCAATTATAGTATTTTTGAAACTCGATGGGTACGCCATAATAAAAACACCAAATCTCACAAAATTGTATTGAGATGACCTCTGTCAGCGTACCCTTCCTCTCTGAAAAATATTATACATGGGAGTCAGTCATATTACATCACTGGCAACAGTGGCAACAATGGGAATATAGGAATAACAGGAAGGTATTATGTTTCGAATGACCGTGTGCGTAGCCAACGTGCCAATCGTTAACGCTCCTCAGCGAACGAAACGGAACTATCACTGCCGCACTAATATGAAAGAGTGATAGAGAGAGATGACTACGCTAC
This sequence comes from Cydia strobilella, assembly GCF_947568885.1. Lineage (NCBI taxonomy): Eukaryota > Metazoa > Arthropoda > Insecta > Lepidoptera > Tortricidae > Cydia > Cydia strobilella. The sequence goes on from NC_086052.1 coordinate 11,562,676, forward strand.
GCTACGGAGCGTTAACGATTGGCACGTTGGCTAAGCACCCGGTCAATACAATTTGACATCGCACGTATAGTTTAAAAAATCCGAAACGTAGAAAAAGCTCTAAAGTAACATTCGGACACTAAAAATATTTCAACTAAGTATAAGTTGTATGAAATGTTAGTCTGTCATGTTTTTATTCTCTCGGTGTAGCTACAGCGTCGGGACACGGGCCGGTCACGACCGGCGGCTGTAATCTCCGGCCGCTAATGAGAGATCGCGCGACACGATTGCGACTTGCGACTCGCGACTGAACCGGACAAACAAAGCTTTAACAAGTTATACTATTCGAAGGTATTGGTGGCATGTTGCCCCTAGCTAGGCCCCGCAAGAGTACACTTCATTAGTATACATTTTGATGTCATTGGTAATATACAGTATTGTCTTGGAACAATTTTCGTTAAGTATGTACGTACTTAGATTCTATTTTATACGCCAATTCGCTAACTCATGAAGTGCATTATTTGCCTTATACCATACCTTATTCTTTTGATAGAAACTAGAAAATAGAAAATTCGAGTAAAATCAATAAGTACATATTCATGACGTTTATAAATTACTTATCGCTTTATGGTCCTTTTCTTCTAACCGATACGACATATTTTGCGCATTATTACAGCGACTTCAATGAATATTGCTTCGTGTCTTGCTATCAGCTCGAACCGAGAGCTTTCATATTTTCTTAACATTTCGTCACAGATCCGCGCTCATGTTACTACACCTACTCCATCATTCAGACACCAGTAATAAATTCTAAATGTCACAGACGATGATGCATAATGGATTCATTGCCTCGAGGTGTCATCTCACCGCGCGTCATGTGATAACAAACTTTACACGTTCCGGTTTAAAAACGTTTTTGGCTAGCCCTTAAGGGTTTTTAAGCCTTGTTAATCGTACTATCGAAACACAGATCTTCTACACATACTAGATGGATTATAGCAAGACAACTCCCTACCTTAATTTAGCATGAGAGCGCATGCAGTGAGCACAGTGAGCGCAATCGCTTCTTTCAGTTGCATGAGTTGCATCAAGTTAAAAATATCAACATAAATCGAGTTCTAGGGGTAAATATGTTGTTGTTGTTGTCCTATGGCACCCCAGAGGCGCAAAGGGCCTTCACAAGCTCGCGCCACGCCTTCCTATTTTCAGCGACCCCTTTGACCTAGGGCTAAATATGGGCTGACGTAATTTAAAATGACGAAGGGAAGTAACTACGTGGAGGTGGTACATACATACGTGGTAGTTCGCGTCTTACTTTACAAGTGAAAGGAAGCTAATGAAGTGACGACTATGAGTCTTTATAAATTTATATTCCATGCAGAAAGCGAAGTCTATGCGAGGTAGTCTACGTCTCTGGGACAAAACCGCTGGTGACAAGAGCATTGGATTCGGTCACGACTGAGTACGAGTGCACGAAGTAATTATTCGGTTAATTGAGAGGTTTCACGGTTGGAGGGTTGTCAAAGCGAAAAGGGGAAAGCGGTGGTTTATGCATGAAAATATACTTGTTCTTTCAATTTAGTACATTGACCAGCTATGTCCATAATATCGCAAGCTCTTTGAAGATTTATGGCAGTTATTTCTTTTATATTTGTCTTTTTATTTTGGTTCGACGCGTCCATATTAGATCCTCTGTAATATTATAAAACGACATATGCAGAGAATCATTGTCAGTCGCCTGTAATTCACATTAGTTTTCTTCTATTATTTTCTGATCTTTTTACTCAAGCAGATCTACAAAATGCAAATCAGGGAAAATATCAAAACTGAAATATGAATTCCATGCGAGATGATATGTCAAAATTGTACGGTATAAAATATTGAAATAAAATATCTTCTTGGTTGATCGAGTCGGTTCTCAATCTCTCTACCTTCAAATACTAAAATATTTTTGTAAAAAAATCTAAAGAAATTCAGCTTGCAGTCGGCAAATTTGTATGCACTGGCACTGGTCGGACTTATTTCCATACAATTTGCGCCACACACGACGGCGCGTGCCATGCTTCTGTGAATCTCTCGGATGAAATTGCTCTTTCATTTTAGACGTCTTTAAATGTTCAGCGTTTTTATTGATGCACTTATTCTTCTTATAAATTCCAATGTACATGTATGAATAAATTTATTAGCCATATGAATTCGTTAATGGTTTATACTTTGTAGGGACAAATACTTTGCGAATTTATTTTGTGGAGATAGCCTCACATGGTTTCCTTGATGATAATTTTTGGTTGCGGAAGCGCTGACGTGTCGAGTTCTTGGGAACACTAAAATTTGTCGTTTCGTCTGCGCTTTTCCATTGTAATGGATTATTTTCGCTAATTTACATCGGTAACATTTTATAACATTAGTAATTATGAGTCTTTCACATCTAATTGCATAATATATAGAGCAATTATCGACTAAGAAAAGCGAGTGGCCCATTTGAAAATATTTAATTGCTTAAAGGTTTCAACTGCACAATTGCGAGCGAAACTGTGGAATGAACTGTCACCTACGGTATTTTTGGATACGACCTTGAAGAAAAGAGCGTACTACCATACCAGGCCGACAACGCTGTCCATGGACCTGTCGACGGTGTCCATGGACGACAGTAATCGCTTACCATCAGGCAATTCGTCTTCTCATTTGCCTCCTTATATCATAAACGTATATGCCTGATGGTAAACGGATATTTCGGTCGCTTACCGAGTACGAATCATTAAGTGTAAGTTATTGCGGATCTCTCAGTCACATTTATACATTGGGATTGGACCTGAGGTTATGCTCCCAAAAGCAATGGGAACAATATGGAAATAGCCCTATGGACTTATGGGCTATGGCACTGGACAATAAAGTTTGGACAATGGTCGCGCCCGTGTTTACCGACCGCAGACCACCGGCGGTGCGGCGCTATGCTCTCGAGGTATGAAGGCAGAGCTATAGGTATACACTGGAATATCCAACTTGCTTACCTATTATGCTCTTTTGATTCTGTGTACTCACCATATTTTTTCGACGACCTTTTCAATTTCACATTCGTAACAGGTACGAATAACGCTTCATAACAGAAGGATGAGTTTACCATATTAAAGAAATACTGGATTTCAAGTGATACCGGATACGTTTGTATAATCCCTTGTGCTCGTGAATTATCCATATTTGTATCCGGTTACATACACCGCATAGCCGCGTGTAGCAGTTATAAAGATTCTTTCAACACCTCATTAACACGGTGTTTAAAAACATAAAAGAGAAGACAAAAGATATATCGAACTCAATACTGTATTTATTGGTATTTTCTATTTTAGTTATTTTTCAATAAAATGCTATAATAAAATATCGAAGTACACGCAAAGATTTAAGGTATTTGATTCTTTTTCAAGGGGCATAGCTAATAATACTAATACACATGAAATTGCGTATGAATATTTTCTCCTAACGTTAACCTTTTGGACGCCAATGACGGATATATCGGCACCGCAGGTCCAACGCCAAATACAAACGGCGTTGAAAAGGTTAATATCCAGAGAGGAAAATGGAGAAGCGGTCACGGGACATCGTCCCCTTTCCTCATAAGTAGGCAGGTACACCGATTTTACTTGTTTTTTTATTTTTTTTTATTCGACGATATGTTTCTCTACAGTGATGTTCCTCTACTTATTACACTTTTAACAGCGACGACTTTATTATGCTGATTTATTAACATCAAAATTTACGAATTATTACTTATGATGACCGGTGACTCGGCTAGTTGGCTATCGTTGCAAGTAACATTTTAGTACTTACTTCAACTTGAATACATAGTACATATTGATGTCTGTTAGCATACTTATGTACGTATAAGCGTCATTGAGGGTCATTCTTGAATACACGCACGTAGTACGCGTGGAGGTATTTCATTCATTCTGTCATAATCTATTATCAGCTCGTGCTCGCAAAGGCCGGCCGCTGCACTTTGATCTATACAATTGACTTAATCGAATAGTCCATTTACTGTATCGCTATTTTATTTATGGGTTCAAAAAAGGTAATACGAATTTGTGAATGAGATAGGGTCAGGTGGGGTAAATATAAGACACGGGTCAAAATAAAACACTCATAAACTTCAAAATATTTAGATGAGTACGGTTTTTACTCTCTATTATTTTTAGTCGCTTTTGACGACATGTTTCGGATTCTTTGGGAATCCTTCCTCAGGCACGAGTGTCCGCGGCGGTTGTGCGTCGTGCACGAAATCATCTGCATCTAAATATTTTGAAATATGTCTCACGATAGTTTAAGTGCGATTACTCATAAACTTATTCTATTTCATTCCTATTCAATTTAAAAAGAAGTTAACACACAAGGCTTCTTTTTAAATAGAATAGGACTGAAATTGAATGAGATGTTGAGTGTTAAAAAATTTGTCTTATTTTTCACTGTCACTAACAGCCTAACAGGTAGACTGTAACAAATGGGGCAGTTCGGGCAAATGTGGAGTGTATAATTAAGAAATAGGTACGATAAGATGCTTGTGGAACAGCAATACCTACATTGTATGATAGATTCAGCAGAAATCTGAGGATCTGGCAATCGTATATCGACAAACGTGAAATGAAAAGAAAAAATTATCTGGATGACAGATGCTACGAAACGTCACGTGACAATTTCCATACATTAAGGATTTGATTGGCGTTTTCTTTTAACGATTGTCATCTTGAATAAGCCCCCTTGTCCTATTTGCAAGTAGGAGATCCATACTCTGTTCAAAAAAATATTTTATCACATATGTTATGTGCACATGTGTTGTCGCGAATATCGCGAATCGGCTAATAGCTGCCAACGTCACGGAGTAGATGGCGCTCGTTGTCACGTTTAAGTGAAATAATGTTGTGATTTTTAAGGGTAAAAAGAGGGTATACGCGCAAACGACAGTAAGAAAAGGAGGTGGGGTGCGAACAAAGCTACGGGAAGAGTGATATTTGCTTTAGGATCTATTCAAGGAGTTTCTTATGGTGTTATTAGAATAATGAGGTGACTAACATTCATTGTGATATCAGTATTCAGTGTCAACAGTGATCCGAGGGAATTGTTCATGGCTAATGTAAGTGAAGTTTAATCATAATTATACGAAGGGTTTCGTCCCAAGATATTAGTAATTTAGAATTATAGAACACATTGTAGTTACGAAAAAGTGTAACCACTCATCATATGAACTTAAGGTAAACTTAGTGTGCGGAAAGGGGTCGCTATAAGGGGAGGTTGGAGGCGACTATGAAGCCCAAGTAACCAGATGGATAATCAGGTTTAACTCATGTTATACGTAGGTAACAAAGTAGGACACCAGCAATGAATTATTATCGTCATCTCACTAACGTCCAGGCCTCGTATAGGTATGTAGTATGTTTACATATCGTTTTTCCAGTATCAGTAAAGGCATCAGCTCATTCAGTAAAGGCATCAGCTCATTCGATAGGTTAATAAGTATAGTGAGCTTGACATGTGTGCCTTGACTCGTTAGCACCATAGCAACTAAATGCGTTTTTTGGCCGGAATCTCTTACAAAGAACATGTAGCTGATATTCCAACAATATTCATGTTTTTGCGTCTCATTATAATATATTGTTGGCATTTAAACTCATTTATAAATTTAGGTATAAATACGAATTTAATGGCCATAACACATTTAAGTTTGAGCTTGAGAAAATTACATCTATCTACAACACTAATTTAAAAAAGACAGCATTAGTCATGGTCTGTGGCGGACAACAAACAATGATTTGTTTACTTTAGATATCGCTCTTCAGACTAATAGATGCTTAGAAGCTTAGATCAAGAATGACCACCCACAAAATGCATTTTTACTGTAACGGATATCTAAATGGTAGTGCAATATGGGACCGCTATCGGTCGATGTCAAGGATAGATAATGTTTTGATGGGAATTTATCGCTCTTTGCGGGCCTGTGGGCGTATTCAGATTGAAAAAAAGAGTGTGTCAATGTCAACGTGTTCCGCTCATAATCATGTATGGGAGCGGGAGGGATATATTGAATTTGCCATGATATTGACATCGTATCCATTAAGACTGAATGCACCTTCTGGGAGTGTCCAAGGATACGATATACGAGACTGCGACTAGGAGCGGTCTTTTATAGACGATAGACGATGTTTGCTTTTTACCGGTTAATGGAAGGATCGAATTTTGTCTACAAAAAGGTGGTGTTAGCGGTGTAAACGATTGTAATATTTTTCTAGTGACTTTTGTATCCGATACAATACTTGAGAGCGTAGGTGCACGGTAACCCCAATGAGGGTCCGATCGATGGCCATGTGGGCGCAACACCGCGCATAAATGAGCCTTTTGTGCTGTAAATTGGTTATAAGGGCTTGAACGATTGCAGTTACGGAATTTAAACGCCTTTTGCAGCTCACGCGGAAGAAAGGGAACTATTTGAAAGCTTTTAAAGCAAGCGCGTCAGTCGGCATGTTTGTTTAACTCAAATTTAGGGCGCATGGCTTTCTCGGGACTCGGGCTCATGGTCGCCCCGCTGGTAACAAAATGTTTAGATAAGGAAATGTCGCAACGGCAAGCAAAACAATGAAGGCTTAATTGTATTTTGTTACTTTCTTTACGGTTATAGTGAGGTGGTTGAACTGTGTAGGTGTTTATTAGCGCATTGCACGAGAGTAGTACCTCGTCTGCGTTGCCTCACTGAAATTGTGAAACAATAGAAGAATAATCACTAAATACAATTTAAGATTGGCTAGAGATCCAATCTGGACGCTGACTTATTAAATGTTCAAGACAAAGGATTGATTGCAAAACTGCCGGTAATCGTTATTACGTTTACTAAATAAAACGTTGATGTTAGACAATTCCCTGTAGCTGCAACTTGCTCTAAAACCAGCATCTCAGTTGGTTAGTATAACGAATTAAACTGTTATCTTGACTGCTTTCGACTATTAAACGGCTGGACTGGAACGACAATGTATGTAATGATTTATGTTAATATAATGGCGTAAGGGTAAGTAATTCAGGCGTAGGGACGCTGTGTCCAATGTTAAATCGAATGCGGTAGTATCACAGTATGGAGACAATATCAGTAATCTATCTCCAGTTTTTTTTTTTTTTTTTAATCTTTATTAAAGGGCTTTTTCGAGTGAACGAATATGTCGCCCCATAAAACATCACTTAATTAACAAAGTTAAAAAAAATAAACAGCCAAATCTAGTATGTACATCATTGTTTAGTTCCTTACAATCGACGGTCAAATCTCAAAACAACTGCTGGGGGCCGATTTTTTAATTTCGCTTGCTCGATTTTGTGTTCTCCCTTTAATACTATCTCTACTACTAAAAGGCATTGAAATTCTACTAATAGAATTCAAAACGAGTGGTCTAGATTAGACACTAGATTCCCAATTTCTATCGCTCGTAATTCGAAAATAGCATTTCGCCGTTTTCCACAGATTTTCGAGTGATTAAATCGAGCGCTTGAAATTCAAAAATCGGCCCCCTGGTCCCAGCTAATTTAGTTTAATCCAAGTACCCGTGTAGTGTAATGTGTTAAGTTACTTGTATTTTACACGCTACCAGCGTATATATGAAATGCAAAACTTCCAATAAGTCTACTCTCGAAGTTTTGGGTATTTGCTATCAAATGAATGTAGCTGATGGGGCATCGTAATCGATTCGTTGCGAGATGAACGATGCCTTAGCGGCACGAGAGACTTATTATTTAGTCAATTAAACTATAAAAGTTTTAAACTTAAAAATAATAACTTCTTTTATTGTACAGTTTAATAGACTATTGAGTGCTGTTAATTAAAACTTGTATATCGAGAACTTTCTTTAATATCGATATATATATTTTTAACCAATCACTTAAGTTTGTCTTCTGTTAGGTTATAACTTGTGAAATGCTTCATGTTGTAACATTCACTGAATCTATATTTTAAAAAAAGAGCTGAGGCAGTAAAAAAGAGAAAAATTATAAACAATATTTTAGTAATAAACGCATCGTCGTGTCTGAATAATAGCGGTGTAATCAGCGTTAGTATTGTAACTTATCAAGCTATAATTTAACTGTGTATGATGCTCAGTAACTACCGCCTTTCCTCCGTCGCTCTTGTTGCTTTTTGTATGAAACATCCCTGGAAAACCGTTTCGATAAGATCAAAGGACTATTCATCGTCTACGAAATAATGATGTCAAATGACCATAATACCGGCAATCAAATTTATTACCCGGAATGATATATCAGTTAGGGGCTGAATTCGTAATGATGTACGTTCCATTCACAATGTGAACTAACGAGGAGGACATGATTGCAGCGGGTCATTACATCATTATGACGGTAATGCACTGCCGGCTACGTTGGACACCAACTGTTAGATTTTACGCTATTATTTTAAGAGATTTTCTGATAACGATGTAACGGGCCTATATTGTAAGAGATAAAGGCGTAGTGTCTGTAAAATTAGTATATATTTACTGTGTGAAGTAGTCATCAATGTTTTGTTTACCTATTCTTTTTTATCGTGCAAGCTTACCTACGTTAAATTTCATTTCATTTCCTATTGAGACTATTATGCAGCCTCTTAATCAAAATATTTTCGGTTAAGTATTAATTTCCTTGTAAGCATCGAATATAACTCTTATAAATGCATAATAATCTAATCACATTAACTCGAGCAAATGGGTGCCATAACAACAAACTATTTTAATCTATTAACAACGTAGTCATGCTTTCATCCCCTGTAACTTTTTAATCAAACTATTGGTTCCTGGTTGTTTAGTAAAATTAGCGTAGATGATTATAGTCCCGCGTCCCCCATGCTCATAGCTTAATTAGTCCCGGTCGGCATTTGCATCAGGAGTCGACTGCCCATTGTTTTCCCGATAAGGCTCGCTAACTTGCCCTCGCGCCCTTGTAGGCTTGTAATTAGAATACGTTTAGTTTATTTTGAAGGTCGCGATGATTAACGTGTTCAATTTTTAGTGGTTACTCGTTTTAAGAGGACTTATACTCGTATTATACTAAGTTAGGTATAGGTACATAGTCACCCCTAACTATAATTAGGAATAATTTATATTTAAGGTGTTTAAAACAAAGTAAAAACGTATTAACTTTTCTTGGTACTTGATGCAAAATAAGTTTTGTTTAACATAGATACATTTTAGGTGGTACAGTTTAGATAGATAGTACACAGTCAACATTGCTAATTAAATTTTTGGCAACCGTATTGTGATTCAATAAAACGCTTACTAACGATTATTCAAAAACGATTATTCAAAAACTTTGCTGGCTGAACCTTCTGCACCTTAAGATGTTCAACTTACGATATCATCTTCTCTGTCTCTGAATTCAGCAATTGCGCAGACTTCATTACCTATCTTACATTTGATTATTATTGTGCTATGTTTAATCATTATTTCCTTCTTTTTAGGTTACTGGTCGGCGCTCCACTAGGACAGAATCTTCAGCCGAACACCAACCGGTCCGGAGCCCTGTGGAAATGTCCACTCACAGCGGGGACGAGCGACTGCGAACAAGTCCCCACAGACGGAAAACGAAGTGAGTACATACCGTAATACGCCTAGTATAAATTATAAGTATAATGCAATTGATCAGATCACAGATTCTTTAAGTCATTTATAAGCGTTGGAATTGTTATCTCACCCATACTACGAAGATTTTCATTTCTATTTTTCTTAATTTATTCGTGCGGGTTTTCTTCATCTTTTGGTACCTACTTTAATTAGGTACTTAATTATCCACGACAAACTGTCATCACGCACATCACGCAGAAACATCTAACCGAAGCCATACAAGCATTCTAAATGATCGTCCAATTTTTATAACTAAGTAAATTACTACCTAAAGTTCTAAATTATTAAACATGTATCAATGATGAGTAAAATAATACATTATTTGGTCCTATCACAATTAGTGAAATGTAGAGTGAAGCACATTAGTTATATCATAGGATTTGTTACTTAGAATAGTTAAAACACCAAATAGATTTAGAACACCGTCGTTGTAGTAAATGCAATACACCAACCCGAAAACATTTTTTTGTTTAACTGGCACAATAGCATTTAACCCTAGAAGATATGTAAAAGATATTCGGCAGCGCGCATGTAACACCTCTGGAGTTGCTGGCGTCCTTTGGATACGATGACCAATTACCATCAGGCGGGCCGTATGCTAGTTTGCGAGTGACGTGGTATATAAGAAGAAGTAAATTAATATTTCTAAAGTGTTTAACGATAGCCCACCAAAAACATAAGGATTCAGGTATTTTCTTTTATACGATATTCCTGTGACAGGTCATTAAATAGCTTATCTCGCCAATAGTAATTCAAGTTCATTAAATAGACGTAGCCGTCAGAAATAAGACGAAGCCGAAGCTGGTATTATTCGGCTCGAAACGTACCCACTAAATTATGAACTGCTAATAAAATTGTTGTCTGTTGTCGGTGGCGCCCCAAACAGCGGCTCACGCCAAAGTAAACAAGAGTAAGTGAGCTGTGGTCTCAACCTCCTTTATTAATCATTAATTATGCTCTTGAACTAATCTCGACTAACCATACTTTTGATTCTACTAATCGTCTGCTACGATTCCAGATCAAACCCATTAATCATATAACTCGCAACGCATGCGCATCCAAATGACTGGTTGTCTGGACTTTATTTGCATCAATTTACTATATTTTGTACATAATCAATTATTAATAATTTATTTACACCTCTCTGTATTTGGGATTCAGTATGCTGACATTAATTAAACATCAAGTCAATTTGCGAAATAAATCTCCAATACAGAACGTAATTAATCGTTAAACGCACCGACCCGCTTGCAAACACCCACCCACATGCTTAAGCAAAAGCACCTGATGTATTTATATATTATTTATTTTCAGTTTGCCAATAAAGTGTTAAGTACGAGGGTACGAGTATAAAATTCATCAATGTGTTTCTTAATATATTTAGTGATATTTATTTAGACATGTTTTTAAGCACTTTAGACATTGTAGATCGTAGAAAGTAGTTTATAATAGTTGAGAAATTATTTATAATGATATACAACAAAAACATCATACGTTACGGAAAGTATTTAACATAAGCATTTTTAAAAAGGTGACTGGTAATTGGCAGTAATGTATCAAAATTTAACCAACTACTCATACAAATAACATATTACAAAATATAGAAATTAACAGCCCACGGCGCTTTAAAATGAATAAATGAAATTATTAAACACCAACACCACTATATATCTGGTATCATGGACACTATCGTTTAACACGATGGCTAGAACTAAATAAAGTATCTATATCTATAATGCTGGGCTAAATAACATCTTAGTTTAACAGGTAGTTACTCATTTAATATTACAATTTAATTGGTGTCCTTCTGGTGAATTAACGTATCGCCATAATTAACGATAATATATCAGTACCAGCTCAAAATTAACATAGTAGTTTCCGATTAAGTCCATTAACCCGAGACCACAAGTTTGAATCGTATCTTCACGTGAGTTGATTGCAGGTTTGCAGATTATCGTCACCGCCGTACAGCCTACGCCTGTCACCGTTTTCCCACTTACTCGTATCTTAGGCCTATCTGTTTTTGAGTTTATGCATGTTTAGTTTACAGTTCCATGCAAATTGTATTACAAATACTCTGTGCGACGCACAATGGATTTTGATTTTCTGGCTCATTTGCAACGATTCTTATTACTTTGCTGTCACTCTCTCTGCATCATACACGCCTGGTTGCAATGCTTTGCATTTACCAATATTATGAAATGAGTTTGCAATTGGGATCAAGATCAATTTTATTTTGGTTATATTAATAAACCAAAGCGAATACAGTTGCGCTTGTCTTTGTACATGAAAACAGTTTTTACCAGTGTGAATAATAGTTTTTGGGTTAATTTTAATAACATGCTTGATTTTATAGTTTTGATCAATATTAATTATTATCATCATGAGTCCTAATCTATAAAGCTTTTCAAAATTTAGTAAAGTCCGCCTATGTGACGCAATCAATAACATATCATTGTGATTCTGATTTGAGTTGCTGCTATAACGTTTTTGTGGCAACATTATACTTGTTTGCTTCTGCTAAATATGTTAGTGCTACAGCCCGGTTTGGTATTCTAAAAGAAATCTGTTGATGTTTAGACGTGGACTCAGCGCACTTGTTGCCGCCGCTCTCGGAGGAGATCAAGAACGGGCAGTGGCTCGGCGTCTCCGTGGCGAGTCAGGGGCCCGGTATGAAGGCAGTCGTCTGTGCGCATAGGTAAATATTATTTCTTAGCTGATTTACCTAAGTATTAGTTCTAAAATCACAAAAGAAAGCATATGTAGGTTAATTTTATGCTTAGATTGATCATAATATAATGTTCCTAGACGATTTTTTACTTCAGCTCACTAAGGGATGACATGAATGACATTTCCTACACAACTTCCGAAAACCTCATTGATACGAGCTGGGGTAATTGCCTAATTGCTAGACTACCAACGCTTAGTAACAAACGCTAATAGATTAATGCCTAGGAAATCACAGTCATACCCACCAGATGCCGCAGGTCCTATGTATATATATGTAAAGTACTGAAATATACTAATTACTATTACAGGTATATCCGAAAGTCAGGGGAGTCGCAGTTCGGACAGGGGCTGTGCTACACACTGACTAACAATCTCGAGGTTGCTGATATGTGGGAGCCGTGCTTGGGGAAGCCAACCGCCAGGTATATTAGTTATATTACGTACTCTAGGTACTACCTATACATCTACAGAAAAAGTGACTCAGACACTGGAATACCCGAAGCCGGATTTGCGTTGGTCACTTTTTTCAACTCTCATATTGTACATATCATCATATTTAATAAAATAATTTAATGGTCTATAGGTATATAATTTAGTCAGGTGTAATGTCTAAGAACAAGACTAGACTACACCTCTTTTACAAATCAGGCATACGTACCATATTGTCTAAAAATATGTGCTTCATTTATCTGACGAATTCTTTTTAGCTATCACCTTTAACTTGTTCATCAACATGTTTCCAGGGAACACGAAGAATACGGCCTCTGCCAAGTAGGAGTGAGCAGTTCCCTCCTGAAGGATGACACGCTGCTGCTGGGCAGCCCCGGGCCCTACGCGTGGCGAGGAACCATTTTTACTCTGGATGTGAACGATGATCTGTTCAAACGCGACAGCTTCTCGTATATGGCGCCGGTTGTTGACGGGAAGAGCCCGGTTGAGAAATACAGTTATCTAGGTAGAGAATTGATTAAAAATCAGTTTTATATAAATAATTTAAATTGATTTGCGAATCGGAATTGATTGATCAAATTAACTTCAATAAGAACTTTTAAACAAATAATGTCAAAACGACATTTGCTGTGGGAATGATACGATAAAGTGATACAAATGTGGACCTTGTTTTAAGATCCTAATGGAGTAAAATAAACTAATAATGCTAATTTCATCTCAATTGAGTTTGAAGCAACACAATGTATCAAAACCACCATAATAATACATTACGATACAAGCGCGAAAAATAGGAAATTCGCACATGTAGGTATAGTACAACGTTTTACAATACACATGGCCCTTTAAATTTTCGACATAGTTACGTAATGTGGCAATTATCGCAGTAGTGCGGTAAAGTAGCACCATATGTACCGTAATATGTACGACGTTTGACGGTTATCATGTTGTACGACATTACCCCACGGCCGGCTTCGATTAGACAAAACTAAATTGATTATACGCACGACCGATATAAGAACTGACCATTAGGGTACTTGAACAGGCCTTGACCACGATTTTTATATATTCCAGGCATGTCAGTAGCGGGGGCGAGTTTCTTCGGCAACACATCGTCGTACGCGGCAGGCGCGCCTCGGTCCCGCGGCACCGGCCAGGTCGTCATCTTTAGTAAGCGTATCATCCAGGATTGGGGCTCATCGGATATCGACATCCTAGAAAGAAACCTTATACTTGATGGAGAACAGTTTGGGTCCAACTTCGGATATGAGGTGTCATCGGCCGATGTCAACGGAGATGGGTAAATATCCTCTCTTTTTAACTTTTATCGTTATGAATTGACCATTGCATGCATATGTATTAAAGCTTACTCTTATACCCAATAGAGAACAGTTTAAATCCAACTTTGACGTCTCGTCGGCTGATGCCAACACAGCCAACAAAGCAGAATGAGGATCAATTTTATGAAACCGAAAATTGCAAATGACTATTTTATTTATATCCGATTGCCCGCGCAAATTTAGAAGAGTAGAATCATAAATCGAATTATGAAAGTAAACGTATGAAAGACTAAATTTGCCGTAGTACAATACAATATTTATTGCTATGATATTCAAACAAATAATACAGAGAATATAGTAAAGATAAACAACAGATATTAGTTAGGTTTAGGTTAAGTGTACATTTGCATGTTAACTAGCAATAGTACATTTCGATGCTAGTGCGGAAAGTATGTCATTACTTGACGAGTACCGAGATACGAAACGGGACGAGTGAATAATGACATATCCGCACGTGTATCGAACGACGTTTTTTAATACAGTTGCGAAAAAATAAGAAAAGCAACAAGTATTAAGGAATGGAATTCGAAACTTTTTATATTATTAATTCTGTGACATCATTGACATTGACATTTTTTTTTTTTTTTTTTTTTAATTTATGGACATTGACATTATGAAGAGGTGTTTTTCTGGCTTTTATTCGACTAGAATAGATTTTGTTATTATTATTGAACCCACTTCAATGAAAGTTTTTTTTTTCAAATGCATGTTCTATAAGACAGAAAAAATTGTAAATATTAAAACATTGTACTATTATTACCTAAATATAATTATTTACGATTATTTGTGTATCGTATATTTATAAAAACAATATCGAATGTTGCCTTTGGAAACTTAAAACATTCTTGCAGTAAGAAAATACGCCTTCTTTGACAGGCGTTCCGTTCCATTCAGACAACTTATTAAGAACGGTTTTTCAACATTAAAAAATAAACGTGTTATAATACTTATAATGATGAAGAGGTAAGTAATAAAATATGAAATAATCATATTTTTCGTATTCTTACATTAACAGTAGGTTTTTATGTTGATTACGACGTTTAAAGTAAACTAATATAAACACTCATCAATAAGTAGTCATGAATTGGAACAAGTATAAATTTTAAAAAATTGGAAAAGTAAAAAGCACTAGTTCGCGAAAACCAACTTTCCGCACGCTAAACAGCCACGAAAAGTAGCACTTTTTGAGCAGCTGTATTAAAAAATATGTTTTAGTGCAGAAATATGTTATCTATACCATCTCATTGTACCTTTATTTAAGCAAATAAAGAATATTATTGTTATAACATCCGACCCGATCACAACAGAACTTAGCGAGTTAAAGATTCTTTATAAATACCTAAATTATTTTTACGCTTTCACAACGTAGGTCATTGATTCCGAATACAATTATTGTTCTTTTGTTTTCAGATTACCTGATCTCCTTATTGGCGCTCCATTCTACTTTTCACGAGATACCGGTGGTGCTGTTTATTTATACATCAACGATAAATATCATTTTTCTCAAAAGTATAACCTAAGAGTTACGGGTAAACAAGAATCTCAATTTGGCATAGCGATAGCAAATGCTGGAGATTTGAATAAGGATGGTTGCGAAGATGTGGCTATTGGAAGTCCATACGAAGGCAACGGAGTGGTATACATTCACCTTGGTGACAGAAAAAAAGGATTGCATACTAAAGCAGATCAAATGATTACTGCAGAGTCGTTGCCTAGTGTTATGAAGACATTCGGTTACTCGCTGTCTGGTGGTGTGGATTTAGATGCGAATGGATATCCAGACTTACTGGTTGGAGCTTATGAAGAAGTAAGTCTTTTTATTGTAATCAACAATATGATAGAATCTTTAGAACTACACAATTACTGGTGGTTTTATGTACTGATTTTAAATATATAAGGTTTTTATGGCAATTATTTAATATTACAGAGTGGAGTAGCCCTTCTCCGAACAAGACCAATCATCGACATTAAAACCTCCATAAAGCCATCGAAAACTATCATCAACATCGATCCTGCAATACAGGCTTGTGAAATGAATGGAGTAAACTACACCTGTTTTAAATTCCAAGCGTGCTGTATTATAAAGTCTCTAGTCAACACACTTCAAAATTCACTGCATAATGTTAATTATGTCATAGAGGCTGAAACTTTTCCTGGTGGAAAGAAGTTCTCTAGAGTGTTCTTCGATTCAGATAAAAGTAATATTATCGATAAGACAATACAATTGCAGAAAGATACTGAGGTTTGCAGGGAACATTGGGTGTATCTGAAAAATAATACAAGGGACATTCAAACACCCATCAAAGTAAGCTACCTACTAACATTTCCAAATCATGGCCTGATTCCGTCATCAAAAAACTGGACAGAATAACAAAATGGTTTTTTAGGGTTCCGTACCCAAAGGGTAAAAACGGGACCCTATTACTAAGACTCCGCTGTCGGTCTGTCCGTCCGTCTGTCTGTCTGTCTGTCACCAGGCTGTATCTCATGAACCGTGATAGCTAGACAGTTGAAATTTTCACAGATGATTTATTTCTGTTGCCGCTATAACAACAAATACTAAAAACAGAATAATATAAATATTTAAATGGGGCTCCCATACAATAAACGTGATTTTTTTGCTGTATTTTCCGTAATGGTACGGAACGGAACCCTTCGTGCGCGAGTCCGACTCTCACTTGGCCGGTTTTTTCTACTAAACGTAGTACAACATTGACAACATTTTTTTTTAAATTAGTGTTTTAAGTTAAATTTAATTAAATTATGAAAGTTAGATAAAACAATCGATCTCCATATTACATGAGATTACATGTAACCACTAATTTATGTTGGACTCTTATGGACTCGTATTTTTGATGAAAACAACATTGTACTGATATTTATAGTTTGTAATCTTTCTCGTATTTTAAATAAAATAAATAAACATTGTATTGTATTGTAGTATGGGCGATTTTCCGCAACTCGACGACTGGCGCCTATTTTGCGTGACATATGTATTACTTAATTTCAGTTTCAAGTAACGTACAAAATAGTTCACGAAGTGCCTAAATACTCGACGACACGTGTGTTGCCCAACATCGACGATTATCCTGTCCTCAATGCGACAGCAACATCTACATTCACTGCAAACTTCTTGAACGACTGTGGATCGGATGGTGTGTGCATCAGCGACCTTGTTGTGGACCCAGTGTTGCAACTTCCGAAGGGTAAGAGCGATGATATACGCCTAATACGATCTAATTCTATATAGATTTGGTTTTCAAGTTCGGTTCGAGTCTTCAACCATACCTTATGTTAAAAGGAACGTTATTTATACGGTATTTTTGGCGTAACTCTTTAGCCATTAAAAATTTAAATAAAAAATCCCTCACACCAGTACCTTTCTCGGAATTCGAAATATCAGAAAATTCTCGAGAATCCTTGATCGTACCTTTTGTTTGCAGCTGATGATGGAAAATCATACACTTTAACATTGGGTCAGGAAGATGAAATTAAACTGTCCGTTACTGTCGATAACTACGGAGAGTCCGCTTACGAGAGTCACTTGTTTGTGCAGCATCACTCTAGTCTACATTATATCGCGGCCAATATAAGCGTAAGTACTGTCTCACTACTGTCATTTTATATTTTATTAGAATAATTATTAGCAAGTTAGCAAGTCTGGTCAGTTAAATTCACTTATAATACAAAATGATTCACTTTGATAAGTCAGGAATTGTGCAGACTTAGCCGAAGTACTTTTCCCAACCAATCTAAGTGTACAGATGTAGTGAATAATCCTTTCCCATCGTACCTATTTTCACGGAAACGCACGAACATAATGATATTTCAGTCAGTCTCAGTACATTGTTGCAGTTTCAGCTCTTTGTCATTTCTGCTGCCGTATTAATTAGAAAATTTTACACGTTAAATAACTAAAAAGAAAATGTCCACTACACCTAGTATGTATTTAAATTCCAGGATAAACACATTATCTGCACCAGCGTCAACAAGACAGTGGTATCCTGCATGCTGGAAAACCCTTTCAAGAACCAGGGAAACGCTGCCACCCCCATCACCATGCGATTCGATGCCAGGGCCCTGGAGGACAACGAACCGTCGGTGGTGTTCGCCGTGTGGACGAACTCTACGTCAAAGGAGCTGTACCCTAACAAGAAACCGGCAGTGGTCGAGGCGTTAGTTGTGAAGAATGCTGAATTGTTAATAAAAGGGTAAGCAATATCTATGGGTCTAAGGGTTAGGAATAATCTAACAAAGACAAAATAAGATCGGTTACAATGTATTTAAATATTGGTTTATAGGTAAACGGATTAAAAATATTGTTTTTTGTAGTGCTGCAAGACCCGAACAAGTTTTCTACGGAGGAGAAGTTAAGGGTGAATCGGCTATGAAGCACTTCGATGACATTGGCACACGAGTGGTCCACACGTATCAGGTAAATTTACTTTAAACATGAACTTAACTTGCAGGATTCTTCTTTGCGAAATTCTGATGCCTGAATATTTTGCAAAAAAACTTTCAAATAATCGTATGTAAGGTTCCAATCGTTTTCCACTGCAACTTGTTTGGATTTTAATATTTTTTTGGAATTTTGGAGATGGGATCCATGACAAATTGAGGGAGCTCCTTTAGGACATTACATGCATAAATTTACACAAGACGACTTCAAATATGGTGATATCCGAGAAATATTATTTGATGAATTGATATCCCATGTCATTAACGAAATCACATAACTTTTCTACAATAATTCGTGCACCTGCTCTCGCATTTTAAATAGAGTGGTGTGGTAAAGTCCTAATTGATTTGTATTTCTTATAAATTATAAATGCTATGTTAAAGGTTTACAATGAAGGCCCATGGCGCGTATCCTCGCTACAAGTAGTGATCTCCTGGCCGCACCAAGTGGCTTCTGAGAATGCTCAGGGCAAATGGCTTTTGTACCCGGAAGATGTGCCCACTGTCGACGGAGAAGCCGGTAAGTGAATTATCCTAATAACTTATTTACCTAGTCACTGTTTTTAATACTTAGGTAGGTATTAAATTGTTTTGAAGTATCTATGTATATATATACCTTTCTAATTTGGTTATACAATGTATGCGTCAGGCTCTTAAACCTGATTTCTACTATAATTGACGAAAGGTATTCCCTGTTATACACCTCTTGCGCTGTGCAGTCACTAATGATTCTTGGAATTATAATTTAAATATTCAAATTACAGATCAGAGCAATGGTGAATGCTTCATTGCGGAAACGGAAGTTAATCCCCTAAAATTAACTAAGAGACCTGGAACTCCAGAACCAATTTTGGAGAATTTGGAAGAAGACCCGTTCCGAACAAGCGGAAAGCTGAGCGTCAGTTCCAGTGAGAAGTACAATGAATCTAGTTACAAGAACGTCATTCAATACTCGAGCGCTACAGAGAACAAAGTTAGAAGAAAGCGGGAGGATAATATAATCAAAGCTGAAGCGTATACGGATAAAGATGGACATCGAAAGAATGTAGTAAATATGGTAAGGGATGTAATAAGATTAGAAAATCTGATAATCTTAAAAAAAACTTTCCGTAATTTATACAATCCTCTCAAATCCTTTCACCTAATGGCAAAGCATTTTTTTTGCAAATTGTCTGTTATTTGTATGATGTATGCTTAACACGTCAAGTAACTACTGTCCGCGCGCGATTTCCGTGCACGCGGCTGAGGAATGTTAGGAATGTTGGGCGTCATGACAGAGTGATGGTGACTGGTGTCATCTTGTACGTACGGGCGCGGCGCACACCCCTCCCCCACTTCCTCGACCTCCGAATGAACGGAATTGGCGCGCGGACAGTAAATAGAGGTTTATTTTCACAGAACTGTCTGAAGAAGACTGCAAAGTGCATCCAGTTCCAGTGCGTGATATACCGGCTCGGGCGCGCGCAGGCGACCACCATCACCATCAAGGCGCGCCTGTGGAACGCCACGCTAGTCGAGGACTACCCGCGCGTCAGTCACGTCAACATCGCCTCCAATGCTTACATTCTCATCCCGGCTCATTACAATATTCATCAGAATAAGGAGGATGATGATATGACGATGGTAAGCACCTTTAGATCTCTGTCCTGTGGAGCGCCGAAGTCGGTGGTATTCTATTTTAATCGTTATTTGTGACCGATGAGACATAGTGTCGTTCATCATTTGGACCATTGTTAGGTAGCATACTATTCTTTTCTAATTGAATAACCTTCTAAAAACGTTACATTTTCTTCTCCTTTCATTACAGGTGGAAACTGTGGCGTATCCAGACTTAAAGATGAGTGAACCGTCACAGGTGCCATTGTGGGTGATAATAGTGTCAGTAATAGTAGGACTAATAGTGTTAATTCTGCTCATACTCGCGTTGTGGAAGCTTGGCTTCTTCAAGAGGAGCAGACCCGACCCCACGTTGTCGGGCAACTTAGAGAAAAACAATCACGAGTCCAGCCCGTTCATTGGACGGGATAGGAATAACAAACGATAGCTGAACTATTACTTTTCCACGACCAATAGAACAGTACATTTCAAAAATGGGACTTAATAAATTGTGTAGAGCACAAGAATCATGTTTGGTGCGCGTGTGGCGCCGTCTAGTGATTTATTATAATTTATATTTTGACTGTGATGTCTTCATAGAGGAAAAATGCGTGAATGTGATGTTTTGAAGAGAAACATGGTTTTATATTTTGTTGATGTTTTTCACGATCCTCGATATAATATTTTTTTATTGTTTCGTAATGCTTATTTTTTCTGCGAGGGAATAATGAATTTTACAACGGGAGTGTTGAAATAATAAATGATTTTTGTTAGATGCTTGTTTATTCTATACCACATACCTATGTGGGTACTTTCTGTAAATACGTATTTGCCTTACTTAGATAATATTTATAAAAAGTTATTAAGGTATTTACTTAATTTCTATGACTAGACTTTTACTAGTCACAAAACAATTGATGAGGTGAACAACTGTATTATAGTAGGTGTGTGAAAGTGAAACTGGTCACTTATTTAGTAACAATCTACTTATATCATATTCATGTCCAAGGTGCGTTTTCCAAAATTGATGATATCAAATTATGTTTACACTTTACACATGCTTTGGAACGCATTTACATTAAATTAAACTAGCGCGATGCAGTGATATTGATGTTACATTGGTATTTGGTATCATAATTATTGTTTCTGAATACGACCCCAAGAGTTTGGTAACAACTAAAAATTGTACATAGTTTGTTGTTTCAATAAGTATGTTGACATTATTGTACTTAAAGTATTTGTAGATTTGACTAGTGAAAGTACGTTTTTGTACTAAGGGTATGAGTTTCCTATAATACATACTGTATATAAAAATGTTTTGAAATTCTAATGCACAAATAAGTATAGGTAAGGAAATTAGTCAACTAAAATACTTGCTTACTTACTTAAACAAAAAACAATTAATGAGTAAGTATTAAAATCTGTTATCACAACCTTAAGGCACGATTCCACCAGTGTGCGGTACTGTGCAACACAAGCATTTTTTACTGAATGTACTGGTGGAATCCCGCCTTTATAAGTTATATTGTTAAGTATATAAAGTAAATTCTATACAGATGTAGTGCATAATTGTTTTCCATCGTATTTTCTCGGAAACGTTCGTATTTGTCATGCTATTTCAGTCAACCTCAGTACTTTTTGTACCGAGACTGACTGAAATAGCAAGACACATTCGTACGTTTCCGTGAATATACGATGGAAAATAATTATGCACATCTGTACCTATTTTTATTTGTGCGAATTTCGAAATATAAGCAAGCACATTAGTTGTTATAGAAAATTTTTAGAAATTTTCTCTTAGTGCACTGGTTTTAAGAATCCCCGGCAAGCTTGGTTCTACATACAAGCGTAGTTACGCTCTCATTTTCAAACGACTAGCTAGACTGCTCTAAAACTTTGTACTTACAATAGGATAAGGTCTATCTAGGTCTGTAATTAGTTTATGTAGCTTCAGATACAATATTAAAAAAATAAAGCGAATTTGTTTTTCATACAAAACTTGTTTTTGCTCTATTTCGTTTGTTTTATATACTAGAGTTATATAAACTAATTACAGACATAGATATACCTCATGTCATTGTATGTGCAAAGTTTCATTACAATCCAATACGTAGTTTTAAAATGAGAACGAAACGTTTGCATGGGAAGGCGAAATTCGGCCGAGCTTGCCGGGGACTCTTAAGGAATGGAGACTCGTACTTAACATCTTAATATATATAAATTATTGGTACTTACATGTCGACTCTTTTGGTGTACATAGTTAGATATTTTTTACATAAATTGATTAAAACCAGTCAATGTCAGTTTAAGGGATAGACCGTCCTTTTTGCTAGATATTTTGTTGTTAAAGCTATGGGTTATTTAAAGAATTGAGTACTTCCCTGACCTAAGGTGACGTCAACGGAAGTTTGGCTTAGAAGAAATTCATGTTGATTTAGTGGTACTACTATAAGAAGTATTTAAATGAAACAATGTAAAAGGACTGATCAAAATTAACCTTATTTTTATATAAAATATTTCTCATAATTTTCGATAAATAAGGCCCGGCCCGCTTCTTAAACTGACCTACTTTTAAAATGTCATACTTTTACAAGTGTGAATGGGTTCAAATTTTGCGTCCGCTATTAAGTAGGTACCATAGACAAAACTGCAAGTTCTTATTTAAACAAAAGAAATATAAAAATATTTGTCAAACAGATGGTAAAAAAACTTCAACAATAGTTGTATAAGAAATTACGTAGCAAAACAGACGGTCTCTCCCATAAATGCGTAAGTAGGTCAATAATAATAAGATAGATTTTTTATTGTTAGTAATAAACTAAAGTAAAAATATTATAATTGTGATTATTTTCAAAAACATTTTGTATTCAAAGTTCAAGCTGTACAGTCGCCATCAGATATATAGGAGCGGCCGAGGTGCTCAAAAATATCTAAACACGCCCCTTAGCGCTTTGATCTATAGTCGTTTTCAGATATTTGTGAGCACCGTGGCCGCTCCGATATATCTGATGGCGACTGTACAACGATTTTAACATTTCTACTTAGGTCGAATTTTATAAAAGACTTGTTTGGTGTAGGCTCTATTTGTCTTTATAATAACCGTATTGGATAGGTAGGCGCTTGCAGGATTTTTTTTTTTACAAAACTCGACCCTGGAATATTTATTTACATACATTATATAAGTTTTCTTAATTTATTTACATATTTGTTTCTGTTGAGTCAATAATAATCTTACCTACCTACTTATTTGACCATAGATGCAAATTAAAGTGCCATTTCCTAGTTTTTGGTTTTATTTTACTTTCTGATCCCCATGTTATAAAAGTTCAAGTAACTGTTTTCACCGGATTGGACTTGTGTAATGATAACTTGTAGTTTTAAGGCCTGTTTGTGTAAATGGTAAATCTTAGCGCCTACGCAACATATATCAGCAAAGTACAATACTGGCGGCCTAGCCAAGGTGACAATGGCTTGCGCTTCGCTATCGAATCGCTTTGTGTCTCTCTATCACTCTCTCATATTAGTGTGACAGTGACAGTTGCATTTCGTTCGCTACGGAGCGTTAGCGATTGGCATGTTATCTATGGGGCCTGATCGTTGTAGATTTAAAACAAAATTGACATTGCGTTCCTTAGGCTAAATTATTCATAAAACCTAGCAAACATAACATAAATAATAATAAATAAACTAGTAATACGTTCGTGTCGAAGCTAGATTGTAAAATTGGGCATGGCTACGTCATGATGTGGTCTGTTCAGGAGTACGCTGATGAGTACGCGGCGACTACATGAAATTGCCCAACTTTAGTATTATGATGATTTCATGAACATCTGTTCTATGGAATGGCGAACCGGCTACGACATACTCATTGTTATCTTTAGTCATACTCTTCAGAAAGGTGATTTGTAAAAGTTTTCCATTGCCGTGGAATGCTTCTGAAATCGAAAAATATTTATGTAATAACCCTGAATATTTATCGTCTAATTTTATTGATTATTGAAAAAAATACTCCTTGCTTAATAGGTACTTACATCTTGCTTAACAGCTGACCAACAAAAAGTGCATAGAGACCCATTCTTATTATCTTCATCTCTTTTCTGTAAACATGGTTGATCTATGATACCTGAAAACAAAAATTAACATGTCAATTCAGGTGAACCGATTTGAGTGCCGTTTTTGATAGTCAGGGATTATTAGATTGAGATTTTGTAAGTAACATCGTTAAGCATGCAAGTTCTGTGAATGCGGGCTGCAGAACTTTGAGGAATCTGACAGCAGCATCCGTTTTTATCAACCGTCTTTAAAATGCTTGGATACAAAAACACATGAAGATGCCATCAGCGAGTGATCGCGACCTGTCAAAAGTCACCCAGTATATATATGTAACAATTCAATTATTAAAGATGTAGACTTTTAGACCATAGGAGATCTATTTTAGGGAGCTAAGCCTCATCCGAATACAGCAGGTTGTCGAGGCGCGCAATACAATTGTCAGTCAGCTAAGGAATTTCGATATCTTATTAGTTATATAGCCTCAGGCGAATTAGTAGTTTATTGAACGCCATCTCTATTGCCTAACATTACCTACCTAAGTACAGTTAGCTATGGAGGTAAGTTATATATGTCCTGGATACTGTTGGTGTTCGACATCCGTTATTTCGCTCCCCGCTATATAGTAGCAGTATCACGATCTTGTAAGTTTATAGTCCAGTTGTATTGGATTAAGTAGTAGTTACGTACTGCACGCTAGGGCCTCACCTGTATATAGCTGGTTGTCGAGGTGCGTTATGTAGCTGCCGGCCAGTCGCAGTATCTCGATCTTGCTGAGTTTTCTGTCCGGTGGTTCCGTTGGAATCAGAAGACGCAGCGTGTTGAACGCCATGTTGACGCTGCTTCAACATAACACGGCATTTTGATAACAATTACAGAGATGAAACAACATCAACACATTTAATTTTTAAAATTATAAAACTCCCTTGAGACTCGAACACATTAAAATCACAGATGATGTATTTCTGTTGCCGCTATAACAACAAATGAGTGAAATTAGTGGAGTATCAAATTTATTTATTCTCGGAAGTTACATCGAACACACACACAAAATTGTGCTACTTACTTCCCACAAAATTAATGAAACTGATTTGTGAGAGTTGTCTGAATGGGGAAGGCGGCTGCCAAACTTTGCTACTAGGTGGCGCCACTAGAGTTTGTGACATGACATTAGTTTGGCCCCACATTTTTTTCTTTGAATAAAATAAAAAGATTAGTTTGGGCTGTGGCGTCGCTTGATAGAAAATGAACAAAACACTTTATTTGGATCGTAATAATTATATTAACCTGAAATAAACAGGAAATCAATGTTAAATGTTGATATTGTACATTTTCCTTGATATTTTAAGCATAATATTTTCGAGTGAAAACAGTACATAGCCACAATTATACTTAACCTTTCTATGAGGTCTTTTTTAGAGTTCCGTACCCAAAGGGTAAAAACGGGACCCTATTACTAAGACTCCGCTGTCCGTCTGTCTGTCTGTCACCAGGCTGTACCTCATGAACCGTGACAGCTAGACAGTTGAAATTTTCACAGATGATGTATTTCTGTTGCCGCTATAACAACAAATACTAAAAAGTACGGAACCCTCGGTGCGCGAGTCCGAATCGCACTTGGCCGGTTTTTTTCCCTTTTACGGATGCCTCGCGTTCCCTTAAAAGTGCTTTTAACTGTGTTACAGTCAGACGTCCATATTTTTCATGAGGATCCATTTTATCGCGTTAAACAGACGATTATTACGTACATGAAAATAACCTACATGCTCCTGTCAAAACAAAACTTTTTTATTTGAATGGGTTTGAAACTTTATCCGACAGTTTCTTGGCCTCAGATACAAAGTTTAATACTTATACAGAGAGTTTAATTATGAAGTTTTATTTTTCAGTTATAAATTTCATACAACGAGTTGGACGAGTTGTCTCAAACTCTAGTGGCGCCATCTACAATTAGCTTTCTATTCGTAAGTTACCGCGTTGAATATTTTCTTACATAGTTAGGCTATGCCCGTTATCAGATGGTACGCCTTGCTTTGCAAATTTTGTAATACGGTCTGCATAAGCCGTTATTACAACTTTCCCTTCTTATGAGCTTTCTAAGTTTATAATTTTATTGTAACGCTTAAGCTTAAGTTTTAATCTCTACTTCTAATAAATACATAAATAAAAACTTATAACAATACAATACAATAATTATTTATTGCATACCTTATACACTGTTTACAATTAAATACATATTATTATACAGAATTAAACAATCAAAGACAATTGGAAAGAGCCGAGAGAGGTAACAACAGGTAACTTATTTAGGCGTCTACACTTTGAGACAAGCCAATGTCTCCAATAAGGTTTTGATATTCTCTGAGATTAATGGATGATAATCCACAAAACGCATCGGGAAGATTTGCCTTATAAGATTCTCAGCTGATTTGATGTGATACAATACCAATCATACTCGTAACTCATCTAAAAGTATGAGTTGGTCAGTTCTCCATACAAAATACAGCAAATTTAAGTTTTTCATTCAAAACCTGTTTTTGCTCTATTTTGTTTGTTCTATATACTAGAGCTATATAAACTAATTACAGACCTAGATATACCTCATGTCATTGTATGTGCAAAGTTTCATTACAACTCAATACGTAGTTTTAAAATGAGAACGAAACTCCGTTTGTATGGGAAGGTGAAATTCGGCCGAGCTTGCCGGGGACTCTTAACAAAAATGTGTCATGAATGTGTTATAAAAATTATTCCATCGGATAAATACCTATAAGTTCTATAAATCGATACCTAATCTAACCAGTCAGGTCTTATATAAAGGTAAAAATAAATATAAATCAAGTACATACTTTTGTGTCCTGTCTCTTTCTCGCGCGTTAGCTTGGCACCTCTGCTTGACCACCGGCACTTCTTTTTGATAAGAAGTCACAGAGTGCACATGCTTCTCCCAATCCTCACTCAAGCACTGGTAGCTCAGGAAATTCTCCATATCGTATGCATGGAATTATTGTCACTGTGTCCGTTGTGTGTACGCTTGGGTAATTTGTATTAATTGATGCTAGTTAATGTTGGCTGGTCGAATGCGGGATGCGGACTAATCCGGGGGCTCGGCGGGCCCCTAATAAGTATCGGGATGGGTGTCGGTCATGAAGGAGTCATTTAGGAAGAACAGAGCGCTCTGAGGCGGGTGCTTAACCGATAATTGTATAAACAGATGGCTACCGAGGACACAGGGCCGTATTTAGAAGATGCTCTATTGCATTGCTCAATTAAAATTAAAATGAAATATAGGTAGTTCAAATTTAGATACGTCACCTAAAAGTGCGTAGTATTTTCAAAAAGAATGAAATGTGAAAATTCTCCAAAATAGAGTTCACAACACGATTGATCGATCTCATATTTAAGACGTTTAAAAAGAAATGTGCTCAATATTTCCGAGGACCTAATTCAATCAAGTAGCAGTAATTACAATTTTCAGGTATACATTTTCACTAAAGAAGACAGGTAAGTCACATCGGTTTTAGTTTAGCCAAACCATGTGAAAGTGATTTAAAAGACTGCCTATAGTACCCACTAGGTAATCAAATCAGTGATCCTGCCTATTAAGCCGATGGTCCTGGGTTCAAATCCCGGTATGGACATTTATTTGTGTGATGACAGATATTTGTTCCTGAGTCATGGGTGTTTTCTATGTAGGTACCTATTTAAGTATTTGTATAATATTCTATATTATTACTAACGAGTATGTCGTTGTACGAGTACCCGCAACACAAAAACTTCTTGAGCTTACTGTGGGGCTTAGTCAATTTGGGTATGATGTCCTATAATACTTATTTATATTTATTCATAATTATCAATTTTTATTAGGGTCCCGTACCCAAAGGGTAAAAAACGGGACCCTATTATTAAGGCTCCGCTGTCCGTCTGTCAGTCTGTCACCAGGCTGTATCTCATGAACCGTGATAGCTAGACAGTTGAAATTTTCACAGATGATGTATTTATGTTGCCGCTATAACAACAAATACTAAAAACAGAATAAAATAAATATTTAAGTGGGGCTCCTATATGTATATATATATTTGTCTACTTAACAAGTTTGATATACCTACTAACTTGTGTTATACTTAATTCCACACAAACATGTGTGAACATATTTCTTAACAGTTTTCGCCCCATTCAGCAACTGTGCACGCAATCCGCCCCTGGTGGGTGGCTGTCATCGAGCATGTAAAACGCGCACCCCGTGCTCGGCTAACTACCGCCATAAATGTGTTTTATGCGAGCGACGACTAACTGCGCGATTTGTCAACTAGCCCGCTGACTCACCCCATAATCGAAAAAACAGACGTTCCGGAGAAGTTTTTAACTTTTTATATCCTTAACTCGTCACATGATCCATACTTTGATATTTTTAATTTAAGTGTTAACATAAATATACTCACGGACAAAGTACAGGGACGCAAAAAAAAATTACTGGACAGCATCTAAAATAATTTCAAAATTAGTAAATAAACTTTTTTTGCGTTCCTCTAAATTTGTCCATGAGTGTAGTTCCATAAAAACTTAGACTGGCTCTTTTATGGGTCACAAGTGTCACAACCATAGTCCATATCAGGACAGTAATTTGTTTACATACCTACATAGTTTTTTTTACATCTTTTGTAGGGTGTAGATACAGGTGAGAAATTTCTAAAATGTTTAGCTTTTTTTATTTTTATTAAGACGATTCTCGCTGATTTGGCCTTGAGCGTCTCAGCGTCTCTGTACCCGCACCCCGCTCACTGCGATCGTACGTGAATTTCGTCTCGGTGCGGCGACTGCGGCGGAACGAGGTTCAAAGAATAACCTACAGCCCAGAGCCGCGCGGCATTTGGCGCTATACCTCGTATTTGTGTATCTTTTGCAGATATTTTTTTGTTTGAGTATGAGTAGATCATGCGTGTGGTGGAGGTCGTAAATTATAATAAAAATATAGTCCCTTATGCATTATACTTTACAAGCCTCAATTAGTTAATTTGTGTTTTATCTGTTTCATACAAATAAATACCTAAGTCAAATCGACGGATTAAGATTTATAGCTAAAGCTTGGTATGTACTAAATTGAGGCGTACAGTGCGTTTATTTTATACAGTTTTTTTTTATCCGTAATAAATAAATATAAATAATGCCATTAATAGTTAACTTATAAAATTAAAGTACCTACTAGCTTCATAAACTACTACAAATGTGTTATTTTTCGAAGTTCGAAGTTTTCTCAATCATTACGTGGGAATATCATCATTATTAGGGTTCCGTCCGTAGGGTTAGGGTAGGGTTAGGGTTGTTGTCCGTAGGGTAAAAGAGAAAATTAATAAAAAAAAAAATTAAAACTATATCGTGTTACATATCAAATGAAAGAGCTCATTGTGAGAATCTCAAATGTATATTTTTTATAATTTTAGGATAAGCAGTCAATTCAATTCAATTCAATATATTCTATATTCAAATAGGCCTATTAGCAACAAACATTTTTAAATTGTTTAGAAGTTATTCACGAAAACAGGCAAAAAATGAGCATTCCCCCCTTTATCTCCGAAACGACTGGGTATAAAATTTTGAAAAAAATACAAAAAATAGATCTTTACCTATAGATCACAGGAAAACTTATTAGAAATGAGCAGTCAAGCGTGAGTCGGACTTAATTATTTAGTTTTTGATCCAACCCCTACGGGTTTATTAAAGACATTTCAAGCACGTTTCACATAAAAAATAAATTGTTTAATTTGAGTAATATACGGAACCCTTGGAACGCGACTCCGACTCGCACTTGGCCGGTTTTTATTACAAGCGCGCCACAACCAAATCAGCGCTTTGCAGTCATTTATTTTTTTAGTGGTTAACGGCTATGTATGATGAACCCCTGTGGACGTCAGCTGCCGCTCCGTTGATGGGTTGAGAAATGGCAGCCACCGAAACACGCAAAAAAAAATGTTATCGCCTCCCGCTTGATACTGTGTCAGATGATAGTTTAGATGCTATTGTGAATTAAAAAAATGGTCAGCCGGTTGTATCTCGGCAGACCGTCAGCTGGTCACATGAACATGTAAAAAAATGTTTTCAGTCATCGCATCCCATTTCATACTTTGTCAGATGGTAGTTTAGATGATATTGTTAATAAAACAAATCGTCGGCCGGTTGTATCGCAGTGGAAAGACCGTCAGCTATTAAAACATTATTGTTAGTTTAAAAATAATTTTAATTGATTTAGCCGTTTAGTAAAAATAACCAAAGTTAGCCGCAAAATGGCCTGTTTTATTATTTTTATTACGGTAAAACTATAAATATCAGGAAATAAGTTTAACTTTATAATTGTTGAACAATTAATGAAGATTCATATATATTTTTTTCATAATTTTTTGTTTACCCATTTAGTAGACATAATACACCAAGTTGACCCAATGAAATAATTACTGAAATGCAGAAGGAGATACAAATAATAATAAAATAATAAAACGTTTATTAACAGGCAAGGATCACCCATGAAAAATTTACAGACATAACTACAATTAAACTATTTAACACTAATTACTACTTAACTAAACCTACAATAAACTTAATAGTAAGTTTTTCCGTAAATAAAATTACGATAGGCCGGTTTGCTAGTTTTTAATCGATTAAAATTATTTTTAAATTACAAAAACAATGTATTTAACAGGTACTATTCATACATACAACGTAATAGGTAATAGGTAGCTTATGTTAAATCAATTAGTTATTGTTTCGAGATGGAATGGAACATTATTCAAAACGTAAAACTTGAATGACATTATAATATGTCGGTTAGAAAACATTTATTTATTTATTTCAAATGAAGTTTTCTCAAACATACGTATATTACAGTATAATATATACGGATATTATCATTACATTCATTGTAATAGACCGCAAAATACCGTGTTGCGCTCGCTAATGCGCGTCGCAACCAAATCAGCGCTCTGCAGTTATTTATTCTTTGGCCACAATAACTCCGATATTATAGCACTTTGCTTGTGCATAAGCGAACATAGTGCAAGGAAGGCACGGAGCGACGAGCGACACAGCCTCCTCGTATCAAAGCTGGCACACGACTGCCGGCCACGCCATGTTCAGGCTGCATACGCATGAAATGTGGAAAAACGTTCGATTTCTTAAGAAAATATTTTTTGATTAAGAAAAGCTATGTTGCATTTGTAGAACCTGTTAAAACATGTTTGTTAGTTTAAAAATAATTTTAATCGATTAAGCTGTTTAGAAGTTATAAGCAAAGTTATCCGCAAAACGGCCTGTCGTGTTATTTTTTTTTCGGTGAAATTACAAATTTCAGGAAAAAAGTCAAATGTTGCGATTGTTGTCCATAGAGTGAAGATGCATATATATTTTTTTCATAATTTTTGGTTGACTCATTTAGAAGTTATAAGCTCTAAAAAGTAACAGTTTTTGGCCAAAAACTGCGCGAAGCGCCTTAATTGCGGTGAATTATCATTTTTCCTATTAATTTTAGACGACGGCTTATGGGAGCCTGGGGTCCGCTTGGCAACTAATCCCAAGAATTGGCGTAGGCACTAGTTTTTACAAAAGCGACTGCCATCTGACCTTCCAACCCAGAGGGTAAACTAGGCCTTATTGGGATTAGTCCGGTTTCCTCTCGATGTTTTCCTTCACCGAAAAGCGACTGGTAAATATCAGATTCCGAAAAACTCATAGGTACGAGCCGGAGTGTGAACCCGCGGCCTCCGGATTGCAAGACGCACGCTATTACCGCTAGGCCACCAGCACTATTACGATGCCTACATACCTATTATTGCTTATAATTGTGATGATGCTCTAAATTTCGTGGGCTCATCCTACGATCAATACCGGCTATATGTATTTATATAATTTACAATAAAATTTCATAGGGTGATACGATCACACAGTGAGTGGATAACTGGATATCTCACTCTAGGGAGGCCGCGTCCGTGAGAACACCACTAATTGGCTGAGTTATAGCCAGACTCGACGACTACGGCGGGCCCATTCGTATTCATTTGTAACATTAAAAAGCTTTACTGTCTTAAGTACCAACTACTTAAAAAATAAACGTATGGAAGCCAAAATATAGTGTGCAGTGTTCGTAATTTTTATTTTTACTTTAGTTAGCTTCGTTCACGTTGAATTCCTATACTGTAACTTTGAGAACGGTAGGTGGATACCTATTACAGAGTTAATTCAGGTCACTTTTCAATTGTTAATTCAAACTGTTTTAAATCCGATAAACAGAAGATAGAACTGAATGGTAACCAATAAAGGCACATGTGAGGCACATGAAACTATGACAGTACCAACAAACAGCCACATAGTTCTGTACAGGCAGCAGAAAGTGGTAAAGTACCCTAATCGGGAAAAGAATAATAATTTTCTCCACAACTGACTCCATTCATCAATCGTCATCCATTTCAACTATTGCAGAAAATCGTGGAATTACCTATTTGTTACAGTCAAGTTTAAGGAAATTGTTATATTCCGGTTGATTATACAAATATAAAGCCACTCTCTTTATTAAGACAAATCCTAAATACCTCATAATGACAAAATCCATTAAAAATACTTAGTTTTCCAAAAAAATACAACTATGATTTTTATTAATTAGGGATATAAGCGCAATCTTTTTTCAGGAAGGAAACATTAAAGTAGGTAACGTTAGGTATCATCTCCTCGGGTGGCCGGCGAGCCACCGCAATGATGCTCAATCGATTAGGTCAGGTGTCTGTTGGTTTTGCAGACGTCACGTCCCCACCTCGCGGCGCACCATGGCCGAGACTTTCTCCTCGCGACACCTCGGCCGGGGAAACGGTCTTACCGGAGTCTCACACGCAGCCGCGCGCAAGTCGATCGCCTCAGCGCCCGCACATTCCGCAATCCGCGAGCTTTCGCTTAGTAAACAGTTTTCGTGCAAAAACGTGTTCAAAAATTCTTCTTTCAATTGTTTAAGCGAAGTGATCAAGCGTGTCCCAAATAGAGGAGCATTTACAAAACGTTTGGCATGATGCCTAATCATAAATAAAGGTGAGTTCGGTGTCTGCCTTTCTACTAGCCATAGTCCAGCCTAAGTTAGACGATGACATTCGATGATAAGGCTCCGTCCCAGTGAATGCAAAGACGCGATCATATATTGCAGGATTCACTGACCAATGCATTAATTGAGCATCTACCGAACCTCTGGCCGCACCTACCGAAAATCAAAGCTAAGTAATTCTTGATAGCTTGCTATATTTGGAATGAATGTTTAATTTTAATTTTGTACAACTGTACTTTTTTTAACATTCATAGGTGCATTATGTTAATGCCTAAATTGAAAAATAAAGAAATTGAATTGAATTGAATTGAATTGAATATATACTCGTAGGTACATATTATTTAAGTCCAATATACTTTTTTGTTTTGGTACTTGCATCTGTAGTTGAACAATTATCAAATACATTTTTCTAAAATATTTTAATCCTAATTTGGCCTATAACTAACTGAAAATAAAGACTTGTGTGTAATTTTGAATAACTAGGTTATATTTACATAAATATTAAATAAGTGCAGACCTATTTATAATTAAATACTTACACATTGACTTTTATTTATATTATGGCGGGAATGCTAAGCAAGCAATAATTTTCGCTATCCTAAACATGGGTGGGTAGTAAGTAAATAGGTACATTGTACAATTTGTACACGCGTGCCTAACTCTCTCGCTATCTTAATCTGTCAACTACTTTCTTAAGTTAATGTGACATAAATTATATAATTTCCTCCCGTCTTCGCTTTAATACGCCAAAATATCGAAGTCTTCTTGAAACTTAATCGAACCAAATCGAATATTCAGTTCTGATCTCTTATGAGTTGTAATAAAAGTCAAAATCGATGGAACAACACAACCAATGGAACTCCGACTCCGCATGAATCACTAAGGATCTTCGCTGTCCTGCCAATGACCTATTACAATCGCATATGATATGATGCCCTCGCATGCATTTAAATATTCCTATTTAATACCGCTAACATGGTACCATGGTGACGTCAGATGAGATTGAAGAAATCTTATCTGTCGTCATAGTAAGGTAATTAAATCCTTTGCTTTAGTAATCATCGAGCAATGGGATCCCTATTGATTTCTCAGAATCATTGATTCATAGAATTTTTGCATATCGAAATAAGAGTCTATATCACCTGCGCAACCATAATCGCACGTGTCATCATCAAACTTCGGATTCGCTAACATCAAACGAAGACCAGTTTTATATTGCATGCCTTAGTGTTCATGATTTACCTATACTTGTATAACTCATCTTTACAATTGTCAAAATATTTAAATAATGCGAACCAAAGAGTTAAGCGTCCAAGCTCTTTAAACCATCAATGACTTGTGAACCCGAACCCGATATGACTGTGATTTCAGAAAGAGTGTGGTCCACGCTTAATACTCGTGTCTCAGATTTTTTGGGGTTCTTGAATTTTCCAATTTAGACACCGTTTTATCAGATTTGAATGTGGCGGTAAAATATCAATAAATTAAGTACCAGTTGCACAGACAGACAGACAGACAGAGTCTGTCTAGTGCGGAGAGTGCAACTGTCTGACAGACTGATCAACTTCACCCGGCGCGCCGCGGCGGTTTACTATAAAATTTTCCATATACAATAAAATTTAGCGAACTCTTTAACGACGACAAACAGTTTGATGCAACCGACCCTAAATGTCTACAAGTTCAAGTGTCACGTTGTATATGTCATAACATGGTAGTGTAACATAGCTAAGTGTAAGTGCTAGTTTAGTGTAAGTATTAGGTATAATACAAGTAAAATAAGAATTGCTATTTTATACTTTCCTTACTTTCCTTCCTATATATAGGCTCTTTAAGCATTTCCATTTGGTAAACATGCATCATCCAAGCTCAAAGTGTACCTATGGAAGATCTCCGTGCGCACAATGCAAGCATTTGGTAATCGCCCTTGACGGCAAACAATTATGGGTCAAATTCACGCCATTGCCTAAGCGCAATTATACATGACCGCCCATTATTTTATTTAGTAATTCAGCCGCTTATCGGCCCATCGTGAGAAATAATCGCTGCAGGTAGGTATGGAACGATTTCGGCTCGATCATTCAAACCTTAAGGTCTCTTGTCGTTTAAAAGGTAGGTACAAAATTATGGTAGTTTGTGGCGTGCGGTTTGCTCTTAAATTAATTGTTTTATTAGGGTTCCGTACCTCAAAAGGAAAAAACGGAAGCCCATTTTCTCCAAAACTACTGGACCAATTAAGTTAAAATTTGGTCCACATATGTAAATTTGAGACCCAAAGACGGACATGTAACGTAAACAAATAAATTTTAAACATGGAGACCACATTTGGCGGGTAAATGAGAAAATTAAAAAATAAAGTTTTTCAAACTATATCGTGTTATATGTCAAATGTTTTTCAAACCTTATATACTTTAAGAATCACAAATATAATATTTTTTTGTAATTTTAAAATAAATAGTTTAGAAGTTATTAAAGGAAATATACAAAAAATGACCATCCCTCCCCCTTCTTTATCTCCGAGACTGGCCCCCGAAAAGTGGCCCCCGTGTTTAAAATTAATTTGTTTACGTTACATGTCCATCTTTTAGTCACAAACTTACATATGTGTACCAAATTTCAACTTAATTGGTCCAGTAGTTTCGGAGAAAATAGGCTGTAACAGACGGACAGACAGACGCACGAGTAATCCTATAAGGGTTCCGTTTTTTCCTTTTAAGGTACGGAACCCTAAGAATAAAATTTTCAAGAAACGCGATTGTTTAAATTATACCTAGACGGCGACACAGAACCGGTATCACATTTCACGTGGTCCTGCGCATGTTTAACACACACAATCATCATCATCATATTAATCACCACAAATAAATAACTATCCAGCGTGTAGAAATTCGTTTTTATAAGCACGATAAAAAGTTTATAACATTTTTATGATAATAACATATTTAGGCATCAGAATTTTATACCGATTTTCATATTACGAGTTCACGAATTGATCACCTTTTAACACTTTTACTCATATCTGCTTACAGTGGTTCTCATTTATTTTATCATTTCATAACAGTGTGTCTATTTATTAAAGTAATGTTATGGTACTACGGAGTACCTATTTTACCTAGTTCGCAAACACAGTATTTTTTAAAGAAATGATTTATATTTGAGAACATTCACAGCCGCATACCACTGACGCTGCCTTGAGCGCTTGCCCCACACATCCTTGTTGTGCAACGTGAGACTTACTCTAGCGCGGAAAGCGCGGCTCACCTAAGTAACATGGACATGGACACTACTATGGGCGGTTTTTATCAAATCAATGATACATATTTTAATTACAGCAAGTACGTGTTGAAAACTTCAGAAGTCTTGGTAAGTAAGTAAGAAATAAAATGCAAACTGGCAAGAGATTCATGTGAGTGGACGACCGCTTCTCCATACGAACGTAGTCCCCATTTTTCTCCCTGGATATTGACATTAGGATACAAAATATTTTTATGCAATTTATTGTATATTAACCACATTTATGCCCCTTTGTTTGATTTTTTTCGATATTGTATTATTCTATAAAGTTAACGTGGGACAGCATAGAAGACCCATCCTAAAAATAATCTACTTACCTACTAAACAATAGTGGACTTATGAAAATTATTAAATTAGTACAAGTACTATTATTGTTTGCTGATGCTGATAATTAGTTGATGTGATTAATACTAATACCTAGCATACTTTAGATTTAAGACTATTGCTGTGCCCTACCAGGGTCCATGTGACACCCACTATGTATGTACCACCAAATGTAACCCATGGATGCAATAAATAAATTATGAATTATGATGTGGTCAAAAGTGGCATGCTTTTTGAGAAACCTATGAATTTCTATTGAAATCTGAATTATATTTTAGGAATGTATTTTGATAAACTCTAGCAACTTGAAACAGGTCTGGTTAGAGGATGTTATAAAAAACCGCACATGATTCTATTTTATACGTTCACCTTTGCAAATCATAGTCGAGAACATGTTGTGATACGAAGTTTATCTTGATCTTATGTATCTGAATTTATTATCGTTTAATAAATGACTTTTTATCATTTTAGATAGGGGCAATTATACGAACGAGTAAGATAAATCACAATCACAAAACAAGTAGCCAGGTGCAAAAATCGTAAAAATATCTTTATCTTAAATTATCTATTTAACAATCGGTCACGAGGTTGACGCGTAGCAATTTTTTTTCTAGTGAATGTCCTACCATAGAAACAGCCATATAAACGAACGGACTATAAACTTGAGTAGGTAGGTAATTAATAATTCATTGCTCTAATTATGTAGAAAGGTTATTGGCGATTTTTTTATCAGGAACTGTTTATGGAATAACATTTTACACCTTAGGTTAATACCTAGTGGTAGATATACCTCTATAAAAACCACTTATGATCTAGGGGTTAGGTTAATGTAACGTTTACAGGTTTATAGTAGGTACTTGAATATGTATAGTTTTGAAAATTAAATATATTAATAACGGGTCACTCGCGTATTTTAAGTCGAAGATTGTTATAGTGATGTCAAAACAGGGAGAATAGCGTTTGTGTAGCGCAGCGAGCGCGCGTTTGGCGAGATTTAGTAAAAGTAGTTATGGGATGGATAGCTTTTCTATATCCAGCTGCAATGTTGCATGTTGCATGGCCACTATATGAATGAATAATTCAAAATGTGTCCATGCAAATGTACATATGTACATGTACAAATTAGTTTTAAAACATAAGGTTACGTAGACAACTGGCTAAAACGCGGCCACACGACGACATAATACATATACATTTTAAAGACGTTACGTAATTTTGGAGTTAAATTAAAAAAGTTGTATTGTTTATTTTATTTCTAAATCAATATCTATAAAAATATATATATTGTCTCAGTAAATATCAACATTGCACATTATTCCAATGCTTTTATATATATTTTTAAGTGATTTGAATATATCTCGATTCTCGACGATTTAGCAAATATGGTTATCTACCTACTATTACGTCTGGCTTTATATAGTAAAGCATACCGGTGACCGTGTTCCCCTACATGGGTAAATAGTTATCTGTCCTGCCCTTTTACCTGTTGCATTTCATAATCCTTTGTTGAATACACCTAGTTCGCAATATTCCTATTTATGTTTTTATTAATCTAGATGGTTTTTATTATCTTTCACGTGTTTCATTTAATATTTATACGGTTTTATTTTATACAGCTGACCATTTTGTAATTTTAAACTGGAATACAGATCAGAAGGACTATCGATATTTAACTTTTAATTCTACCTCTAAGTAGAATCCATAAATTAAATATTTTTGCAATGGTTTAAGGCTAATTGATTCTTAATAATATACCGTAAAGCGAACAAGGTTGACGATTCGACTTCCGCAAATCGTGTAATTTTATGTAAATTAGCTCATACGTAGCACATCTAAATCATGAACATACATCCAAATATTACTTCTTAATAATAACATGATATATTTTAAGTATCTGACGCACATTTACCCAAAATTTTACGGCTGAGTTGCTATGCTTAATTTAAACCTCAAAATTACGCTAATAACAGGTTATTAAAATAGGTACTGCATAAGAAAAAAAAGATATGAAGAAGAGTTTGCAGGCAGGTACCTACACAATCAGGGCTATCAGATACCTTGTCGGTAGTATATTTAAGCTCGAATACATAGTACGCCTAAGTTATATGCTTAAGTATTAGCAAAGAGGATATAACAAGATAGAGCGGTACTGTCATAGTAGATTTTGTAACCACAGTAAATTCACTGCCATCTATCGACACTTTATTTTTATAAAAATACCATAAAATGTAATATTGTCTTCGGTTACCGCGATAGTTACTCATGAAATAAAACTATGAAAACGGATTATATCGCGTATATTGAATTTATAATTCATCCCGACGTTTCGAACTCTTTACAGCGTTCGTGGTCAACGGGTGACCATAAAATGTATTTAAATATGGATAAATGTTTTTTTTTATTTGCATTAATTATTTTTATGATATTGACCCGTTCTTTCACGGATATGCGTTTAAATTGTTAAATAACAAACGAAACCGTCAACGCCATCTATACGACAATAGGCCAAAGCTAGTAGCGCCCTCTGATCGAGAATCAAATTTTCGTGATTTTCGAGGCACGTTTTTTCCTTAGACTGTATCCATCTATTACGGAGTTATATCTATCTTTGGTATTAGACCCTGCGGGCTAAGCACGGTCGCATTTTTATCGCCTGTCACCATGTCTCTCACGTTCTAACAAGTATGTAAGTGCGAAAGTGACAGGCATAGTGACAGGCGATAAACATGCAACCATGCTGCCACCGCGATTGTAATGGATATTGGATAAGTCACTTTTCATGTTGGCTTATTTGATTTGATATCGACGTTGTTTGTTTCAGAGTGTGTAGTTTTGCACGATGTCCGCTGGCAGCTATATGAGCCGCCGGCTCACGTTAGCGCTGGCCACCATTTTAGCAGTGACACAGTGTTCGGCTGATCCAGGTAAATTCATTTGATTTTAATCATACGAATACAAAAAAAACATTGCTTTCTGTCAATTAGAAGAATCGTTAGTAGTAGGTACCTAAAGACGCTGCTACCATTTATTATTAGGTATTAATTAATGCAATTCCAAATAACCGATCGTGGTAAGTGGTTGTGGTACACTTTGCTTGAAAACGTCACATATATTAATGTCTACCTAAATTTTTCAGTCGTTTTTATGCACTTTAGCTATACCTTGATAATAAATAGAGCTTGTAAGTTTTGACTCGTCATCAATTATAGTTTAGCTCTCGACATTCATAATCTTGTCACACTTTTAATTAAGGCAGCCTTTTTGCCAGTTCAATGTCTACAAAATGATAAACGGGTGCTGTTAAAACTTTTTATCAGTAATTTCTTGGTAGGTGTCAACGCTCGGCCTTGGATATGTACACAGAGTCAAATACTCTGTAGCAGTTAAAGTGGCCAAATAGTTCGGTACACCATACTAAATATATGGTGTACCGAACTATTTGACTACTCTGGTTGGCAACAAAGTATTTCACGCAAGTACAACGACGGGGGTAAGTGAAATTTTGCAAGCAAGGTATTATAAACGTCAGTATTTTAAAAGTAAAACTCATTTATAGGTACCTACTTGGTTCGTATGAATTAGTGACACAATAAAAAAAAACTAAAACTCCCTAACTCCATAACTCCCACGGGGACAAGATAAGTCTTTGTCCTTCAGTATACCTGCATGAAATAAGATCTTTTTCGAGCAAGTGTGATGAAGATAATTGATTACCCATTGAGTGTTTGGGTATAAGTGAGCATTTTTAAAAGTATTATTCACCAGTCGGACTTCACTATTAAACTAACCATAGAACTGTCGTTATTTTTTTTAGGTAAACGATTAGATACCGGCGCCATCTGGTTGTCAACTATGATATTTACAATAATGAACGATTGACACCAAATTTCCAATATTAGCACAGTGACGAGAACCCGCTTGGCGGGTTGTGTGTCCGTAGTGGCTTTCCCGTACAAAGCGGAAAAACGCTGGGTTTGGCTACGAGCTCTATTGCTATAAAATGAGTGTACGTAACATGGTAAATAATGCCGGAATGTGAAGGGCTGGGACAGTTAAATACATAAATTACCTGTCCTGGGTAGAAGCACTTACCTACTTGCTCTAAATCTACCAATATAATTCGCGTCAAAGTAATTATTGTAAATGTAAGTATCAGTTCGTTAAAATATAGTCTATGATCGAATGATTCAGCATGTGGGCACCGATGGGCCGGATCTCCACAACATCAACACGCCGTGCAGGCGGATGTGTCGGCAACATGCTACAAGGATGTGAGCCGGTGTTTTGTGTCGCGCGCAACGTCGTGTTGATCAGTCACGAGCTCCCGACACCGCTATTATGCAGTTGCTATGAGGTTCTTGTTTAACGCGACAATATCGCTGCAGATGTAAAGGGATCTACAATCATATCAGTGTAGTTACAATCCCATGTTGTCTATGCAAAATTGTTTTTACTGTGACACCTATTTGTCTGAAAAACTATTTTTCCGCAGATCCTTTAATTCGCGTAAATTTCTTGTTCGTCGGCCGCTTGTAGAAATTTAACTTGACACATGTGAGATGAACACAATTTTTTGTTACAACAAACATTATAAGTAGGTATTACAATTTGAGTATTTATGTCTGCTTAAGGATGCCTATTAATTTTGAAAGTTCGTCTACCTAAGTCATAAACAAATAAAATTACAAATAAACAAAAATAACGTTCTTTTAAATCTACAGCTTAATAAAGTGGTACCAATTTAATGTTAAGACTAGAATAGGAAAAACAATCCCTAGAAATCTTGAAAGTCAATGAGCAAAGTTGACTGAACTAAAACGACTGATTATAATCCTACAATAAATATGCGCCAAATTGCTAAGTCATTCTTCTCCTGATATGATGCCTTCCGAAGTTCCGGTCTTGAATGTCGAAATGTAGATCGTTACCAGCTGCTGCTGGTGACGTCAAAATCTTGACATTTGCGCGCGCGCCACTACAGTCACGGTGCAGAACATTTCCCCGTACCCTTGAGAGCTTCCGCTTTTGTACCAAGGTCACTAAGACCTCTGTATGTAATAGGATAACTTTCTTAGGTAATCCATTGTATTCATTTATGGTATCGTTTTGTCCGATTTGTCAATTAATGGATCGATGTCAGGTAATCATTATTGCACGCCATCAGATCTCAGCAGCCAAGTTAATCAATTAGGTATGTACAGTCAAGTGTAAAAATATGGGTGCATCATAGGTACTCAAAAATATGTCGCATAGCTCTTATGTCAGCGAATTAAGAACTATGGGACATATTTTTGAGTAAGTTGTCTACACCCATATTTTTACACTTGACTGTACCTACTACTTTAACAAGGCGTTGTTTAAGAATACGCTTAGTCTAATTTGATCTATATTACTGTTTTGAGGCCTAGTTTATGGCCGAAGTATGAGATAACATCTGAGGATATAAATTTAAGATACAAGTTGCACATCGAAAATAAGAACATTCCGAAAAATAGGTACATTATGATACCACAGGTCTGCTGGCCTATGCGTCACACTGGCTCACGACTAAATAGATTACGGTACTAATAAAATCAAATATTATTGATTGCCGTCATTATTATTACTATTCTTTGTATATTAGACTGTGATTAAGCCTATTCAGAGGAAGTACATACAATAGCAAATTGATGGTTTTTATTTTAAGTATAGTTGAATACAATTCTTTTTGTACATGCATTATTCATTACAAATTACTGTAATTGCATTCGAAGGTCTTCGTTTGGATGCCACCAACCAAACCAGTGAACACGCGGTGAGTTTCCTTGTATATACAATCGTTAGATAAAGAAAAAAAAAGATACTACAACTGAAACTCATTGACTAAAGTATAGTTCATATAGAATTGGTACATAATAAATAAAAATTTCAATGTTTTTTGCAATAATTACGTGTCCATCTATAAAATGTAATGTTATATTATAATTAAAGTAAAATTAAATCGACATAATGTAAACATATCATATTATTATATTATATATATATTACACAATAATAAGCTAAATACATAATTAGTTGTGGTTTAATTATTTTTTTCATGGCGGGAAAAAAATTAACAATTACAGTTCAATCACCAACCTTCAAAGTAATGGTGAAAATATTATTTTGCTAGCTTTATGCATTTTAAAGTTTTCGACCATCGAAAATTCTTATCGATTCGGGACGAAGACAGCTAAAAGTCGCATAAGGTGCTAAAGTAAAAACGAGTGTTTGTAGGGTCATAAAACGGTGACAGGAGACTCTATCCGCGGACAGAAAGATACAAACTAATCGGAGGTCTGGCACAAGTAATAAGATTTTGAAAAATAAGTCCTAAGGTCAGTCAAACAAAATCCAGAGGACTGTCTGATTACGATTTATCACGAAAATTCAAAGAATGTCGTACTGTAAAGATGATTCACCTCAGAGGTGGCTATTAAAAGCTATCAAGCAATTAAACATTAAAATTGGACCGTTAAATAGAACCGACAAGCGAAAACATGAGCTCGACTATTGTACGACCAAGTTTTGACAAAATTCGAAGGTTGCTTGTTGTTGGAC
This sequence comes from Cydia strobilella, assembly GCF_947568885.1. NCBI lineage: Eukaryota > Metazoa > Arthropoda > Insecta > Lepidoptera > Tortricidae > Cydia > Cydia strobilella. The sequence goes on from NC_086052.1 coordinate 11,606,175, forward strand.
GACGAGACGTATGTAAAACTCGATTTTAATCAACTACCTACTCGGTACGAAGTTTTATGTGGCCGATAGTAGAGGAAATGTACCCAAAAATATAAGTTCGTGAAACTTGACAAGATCGCAAAAAAATATGATATGGCAAGGAATTAGTGGATGCGGCCTTAAGACGAAAAGTTTTATTAAATCGTCAACAATGAAGTCGGACTTTTAATTATATTAAAGAGTGCTCAGAGAAATGAGTTTGCCATTTATTAGAACCCCATAACGGTCCCGTGAAATTTTGACCTGATTTAGCCAGCTGCCACTATTCAAAAAAGTTTTGAATAATCAGGTTGATGACATACCTCGCGAGATGAGTCCTCCGAATTGTCCCCAATTTCAATCTATCGAAAACTACTGGGCAATCATAAAAAAAAACCGGCCAAGTGCGAGTCGGACTCGCGTTCCAAGGGTTCCGTATAGTATATTACACAATTTAAACAATGTATTTTTTATGTGAAACTTAAAAAACCTGTAGGGGTCGGATCAAAAACTAAGTAATTAAGTCCGACTCACGCTTGACTGCAATTTCTAATAGATTTTCCTGTAATCTATAGGTAAAGATCTATTTTGTTTATTTTTTTCAAAATTTTAGACCCTGTAGTTTCGGAGATAAAGGGGGGAATGGTCATTTTTTGCCTATTTTCTTGAATAACTTCTAAATTATTTATCCTAAAATTATAAAAAAAATTATTTGAGATTCTCACAATGAACTCTTTCATTTGATATATAACACGATATACTCTGAAAAACTTTATTTTTTATTTTTTTCATTTACCCCCCAAAAATGGCCCCCATGTTTAAAATTCATTTATTTGCGTTACATGTCCATCTTTGGGTCACAAACGTACATATGTATACCAAATTTCAACTTAATTGGTCCAGTAGTATCGGAGAAAATAGGCTGTGACAGACGGACAGACAGACAGACAGACGCACGAGTGATCCTATAAGGGTTCCGTTTTTTCCTTTTGAGGTACGGAATCCTAAAAAACGGATAAACTTGAATTAATAAAGTTAAGTAGATAGGTACAGTCAAGTGTAAAAAACATGGGTGCGCACATCATACTCGAAAATAAATATATATGTATTGTTTATCCTAAAATTATAAAAAAAATATATTTGAGATTCTCACAATGAGCTATTTCATTTGATATATAACACGATATAGTTTGACAAACTTTATTTTTTAATTTTCTCATTTACCCCCAAAAAGTGGCCCTCATGTTTAAAATTCGTTTGTTTTCGTTACATGTCCGTCTTTGGGTCACAAACATACATATGTATACCAAATTTCAACTTAATTGGTCCAGTAGTTTCGGAGAAAATAGACTGTGACAGACGGACAGACAGACAGACGAAAGACGCACGAGTGATCCTATAAGCAAAGATAGATATAACTCCGTAATAGATGGATACAGTCTAAGGAAAAAACGTGCCTCGAAAATCACGAAAATTTGATTCTCGATCAGAGGGCGCCACTAGTTTTGGCCTACACTCGTATAGAGGGCGTTGATGGTTTCGTTTGTTATTTATAATTTTAACGCATATCAGTGTAAGAACATGGGTCAAAATCATAAAAATAATTAATGCAAATAAAAAAAATCATTTATCCATATTTAAATACATTTTATCGTATTATAAATATTTATTTTTAGTTTTAAAGTGTGTCGACAGATGGCAGTGAATTTACTGGGGTTACAAAATTTACTATGACAGTACCGCTCTAGTATAAGTTACTCTATGCTATAAGGGTTCCATTTTTACCTTTTGAGGTACGGAACCCTAAAAATTAAACATGACTAGTCAAATTGTCCAGGATTCGTTGTGATCTACATGGGAACAACACGCCAAGAATGTCGACAAAAGTGTTGTGCATTACGAAAAATGGGGGCCATTACGAAAAAATTTCGTCATTATTTACATATCAGACTTTTTATATTTATTGATACATATTTAAAAGCTAAATACATTACTATTTAAAATTCATCATTCATAACTTAGTTACATCGTTTGCTTAAAAAAATTACAATTTTCTAGTGCTTATCAATTCTATATGAACTAGGTATACTTTATCTAATTTTTTTTACAGTAGCTCCGATTTCGAACATGGCAAGCAGCAAAAATAATATTTTATTTTTAATTAGTTTAATGTTCAATAAAAATTCATTATATTTTGAAATATGTCTCACATTAGTTTAATTTCGAAAAAATTCATTCTTTGAAATCAAAGTTTACTGAGGATGATTTTATAGGCAAGTATCCATATTAAATATATAACTCTCCGGGTCCGAGTCCAGGTCCGAGTCCCAACCGGGTACGGGTCCGAGTCCGGGTCCCAGTCCAAGTCGAAATCGAAATCGTCAAACTTGTACTATGCACCGTTGAAGAGTTCCATTCTGATCATCATCAGCAGTTCCACTTCTTCAATGCGACAGTTTTTAATGTAAATGCTTAATTTTCTGATAATAATACAAAACATCTCTACACATATGCCTTTAAGATTTGAGGAGTTCCGTCGATTCCTCAAGGATTCCATCATCAGAACTTGAGCTTCACAAAATTGTGGTTTAAAAACTTAAGTTAACACACATAACGAAGAGGACACATCCCCAAACGTGAACTATGCGTCGCTGAAGAGTTCCATTCTGATCATCATCGGCAATTCTACTTCATCAAACGTCACTTTTTTAAATCTAAATGCTTGATTTGTTGATGAAAATACTAAAATCACTATAGGTATATATGCCTTTAACATTTGAGGAGTTCCCTCAATTCCTCATGGATCCCATCAACAGAACTGCGTTTTGCTAAAAACGGGACCAATATGTATGCATATACACAGAACCGGATTTAGGGGAGGGCAACCGGGGCAACTGCCCCGGGCCTCTACAAAAGAGGGGCCCCCACAATAGAGACTTAGGCAAGGATAGAAAAAATAATTTGGAGCCAGGGGGCCTTCACTCCTTTGTTGCCCCGGGGCCTCCACACCTCTAAATCCGAACCTGATACAATTTAAAAAATAATTTTTAAAATCAGTCCAGAAATGACGGAGATATGGAGTAACAAACATGAAAAAAAACAACCGAATTGAGAACCTCCTCCTTTTGAGATTTGGAAGTCGGTTAAAAACAATAAAACTCATGGAAAAGTAATTTAAAGCTAATTGAATAATTGCTTTTATAATCATAATCGCAATGTAAGGTCAATGTTATCAAATTGGATTCCCTTGTGAATACGCTTCTTTGTTTGTTGTTGCCTAATTAATTGCAATGTTTAATTATTAATTCGTAAGAAGAGTTAATTATTTAACCTTGTCATATAGTGATTAGCCTGGCCATAATGGGCCATCATGTTTATTAATTGAGAGATGAGGAAACGGATGCACTTTGATGTTTTATATAAATATGCATTTTACAAAAAACGCAATTCTCGTGATAACCAAAATATCCGGTTATGCCGCCTGCAACATATTTTGATGATACAAAGGAAATAAAAGCCCGAGAACTGCTGGTTTGATCCATATGTCAACGGTCTGGTTGTAGATATCAATCAATCAATGAATTTATTTTGCTATGGGTTGGTTTACAGGTGTTTAAATTATGTACAATATTTTTAAGCCATAATCTATAGCATGCAAAATATTCAGAATTATTTACATAAATAGATGGTGTAAGCTCGAATCCTATAAATTATATTAATAATGCTTTAAAAGATTTTCTTAAACGGCAACACCTTTATATTATACACTTTTTCTATGTAACTGAACAAAAAAAAAAAAGACTAGGCACCGTAGGAAAACCCCGTAGCCCCATGACATTGATTATAATGGGTGTTTTAGAATTTACTGTCAAACTTATGTTTTGTTTTTAATAATACAGCGGGTGATATATTAGTGCCAATGCAAGGAAACCCATTATACTCGTATTCCTGCTACTGCATATCGTATAACTAATAGTATAACTAGGTGGATAACTTTAGTTTTTATATTAAATCAAATAGAAAAACACAGTGTATGTTAACCAGGTCAAATTTCCTTAAGAACCGTCGGGTCCTGGGTAACAGTATAATGTAGGTACCTGCGGTTAGTCACGCATGCGTTAATCACCACGTCGCCCGCGCACTGAATCTCATATACATAGATAACCAATTGCACAGGCACCATGAGTCTGTCGAAACGTAACATTTATCCGTATGTTGTGGTAAAAATATTAAGTGAATAAATCTCGTATTGTATACCTGCGTCTCAGTACAGTCGAAACGAAATCAAGATAAATATGTTCTTTCTCGTTTTGACTTTTGACCGGATTAAACAACAGCAATGGCTGTTACGGTCTTGAGATTCCACAGCTAAGGAGCATTTTATTTATTTAATACCTAATATAATTATATGTTACCTCACATAATAATTAGGTGGATTTTGAAACTTCTCTGAAAATTAGTATAGACCCATATTGAATGCTACTGAGAATATTATTATGAAGAAACTAACTGCGCATAGCTATTTATTTTAATTTGTTATACAAGGGTGCAAAGTTGTATTTTGCCCGCGAGTGTGGAAACATGAGTAAGCGAAAGGAGGAGTGGTTTTAAAATAGAATCCTGAGCGTAGCGAGAAGTAAAATACATTTGCACCCGTGTGTAACACAAAACTTTTCCCCTCACTATAGCGAGGAAAGTGCAACATCCACAGGCGTCGTTAGATCATCTTCATCACTGGAATCACTCATTTTTTACAATAATACGATATTATAACAGAAAACTCTGGAAATTGTGTATTTTTACGTGTCGGAGTCGGTGAGAAAATTTTTGTTGACAATGTTGACATTTCTGATGATGCGTTTTGAAATTGCATCGACTCAACTTCTGCGTTCAGAATTACATTCAACATCATTTAAAAAAACAAATGTCTTATGGAATTTAAGGTTTATGACTTAAAATCATTAAATAAAGCTAAATTTGGTGTTTTTTATTAAATTCTCAAACCATTCATTTAATGATAATTAATATCGATCGAACCATTTTTATGAGCGTTTTACGTTTTGTAACCTGTCAAAAGCTACTTAAACACGCTCCATCCAAGGTCAAATTACTTTCCCCACTAGTGGATAAAATGCGTTTTTCCCCGCTTGTTTTAAAGGATAAAAGACGGCTTTCCGAGCTAGTGAGGGGAAAATAACTATATTTGGTAGCATGCTACCGCGATAGTGAAAGCTGCAGGCCGCGCCGCGCGCGGTGCTCCACGTGCTTGCTAATATAAATAAAATCGTATGAGAGATATTTGTTTCTTCTTTCTTTTTGTGGTCACATAATCTTTACTTTTAGTATCATGGGTACAGTAATACAATAATTCTAAAATAACCATTTTATGCAATTTTACATAATAGGTAGTTTGATGTTTACCATTTTGCTGTTCATTAATTTAAACAGATTTAATACATAAGTAACTGGAGTGATGGAACCAAAACAATACTTAAAAGCAGGGAATTGAATGTATGATATAAACTTTTACGCTACCTTTTCTGTAGGCCTTTCACTGACGCAATATATTGATTTTTAAAATAATATATCCAAATTTTAAAATAATTAAATAGAAAATACTTATCGAAAAAATACTTTCAAATAGAGAATATTGAGGTTGGCTTATTATTTTTAAATTTATGCACGTTAAAAAAACTAGCAAATATACCTATCTATTAGAAGTTGCTACATATTAAGTATATGAGCACTGATACATATTTGGATATCATTTCTTGAAAACGCCTGTAACAATTTATGTGAAATGACAATAATTCATTATAAAGAGAACATAGAAAATGAATCACGGCTACCTAACCTATACCTAATTGAGGTTTATTGTATCAATTAAATTACCATTTTTAATTGTCATAAACATTCATAACATCGTAACTGTAACGTAGGTAGAAGATTTGTTATTTTTAACGATTTATAGTATGAATAAATGAATACCTACATCCTACATGTACAAATGTACATAGTACATACCGAAACCAAAAAAACAGCCAAATAAAGGTTTCCTCGTTATAGAACTTTAAGTACATCGTTAAATGTCAACACACCAAACTGTCCGCTTATTGATTTATCGAATGACAAATGTCTCCTACATATATTTAACCGACGTATTTAATACAGAACATTGCCTTCATGCTAGTTCGGGTGGACATATGCGTGGGCATACGGAAATACTAGCTGCTCTACACTGAACATCAATAACTACATTTGAAATCTCGTTCAATTTTGTACTATGTTATATAAGAACAAGGTAGGTAATTGATTTAGTTTTCAAATTAAGTTACTGCACTGCGCTTACACAAAGTACGGTAGGACGGTAGGATATACTTGTTCTAAGATGAGAAACAAAATTAATGTGAATTGCTTCCTGCTGAATAGGATTTTTTGTCTATTTTCAACCTGATGTAGGTACTTGTATTTATATATTTTTCTTTCATCCATCGGCACTACATGGATGCTGATAAGTAATAATGTGTCAACCCACATTAATTTTGCAATTAGGTTCTCAAAAAATTGACGCTTAAAGTTGACATTTTATGCTAAACAGCATCCACAGTGCCGATGGACTAATATTATTAGTTTCTAAACTCCAAACTCTCTTTGAATTTAAAATACGTAAGTGTTAGGTGAGTAATTCCCAAAATTCGTTTTTCCGATAAATATGTTTAATTACTTTTTTGGACAATCCCACTAAGTTTCAGTATAGGAGCACTGGAGGGTTTATAAAATTAGGCTTGTAGGCACTTTATGTTACTCGTAAATTACGGACGTTATTTCGTTTAATGTTTAGGTAACAGGTGTCGGAAAACATTGTGAGGAAATATGCGTTTTAGTATATGTTACAAAAAAAAAAACGGTGTGTTCGTGATTGGTAAAGTTAACAGATGCTGATGAGCTTGATCATGCCTTTAGTAGTAGTAAATTAAAAAGTATGTAACGATATAATGCACAACTCAATAACCTGTGATGTATATTACAATAAGTAAATACTTATATATTGCCTGTTAACAGGCAGTCATCACTTCCTTATTACTATTCAAATAAAACTGATACTATATTTATCTAAGCTGCTTTAAGAATGGCGCCGCTAGATAGCTTGTTTTATTTGTATAACATCATCTAAGATTTATTTGTTGATTTAATTAGTACTTATGTAAAATGGTTTATATTTAACAGTCGTTGGTTTAAAATAAAATACAGTATTAGTCTAACATAACATGTAAAAACCGGAAGTGCGAGTCGGACTCGCCCACCGAGGGTTCCGTACAAATTAAACTTTTTTTACAAACAAATTAAAGTTTGATTTTTTTACAGCTTCAAGGGGCTGTAGACCCGAGTATATGGTTTTAATATAACTCGATACCTCCACGCGTACCCGAGATAAAGGGTCTGGACAGACAGATGGACGGACGGTTGGACAATAAAGTGATCCTCTAAGGGTTCCGGTTTGACGAGCAGATAAAGCAAAATATAAACAATTGAGTCATAAAATAGAAAAAACATTCTCATATTGTATTTCAAAACAAGACAATGTATTTTTAAAAAGTAAGTGATTTACATATTGCGTTTTTCGTCATATCATAAGTCAAAAGCTAGAACGTTTTTAATTTTTTATGATTATAAATTTATGGAAAAATATGCATTTACCATAATATCTTACTGCAGTAACGTTAGGATCCAGAAAAAAATAGAAGGGCCACCGCTAATCCTAAATAAATGTCTTTACAATGCCATCGATTGTACAATACTTTCTATACGATATCAAAAGTTTCTATATCAATATTGATAACTAATACAACTACCAAGGCACTGCCAATATATCTCACGTCTTGACTTTTTAACCATGGTAAATATCTTTCACTGAAATTGAGTTTAACAATTTTCATCGAGTTTAAATTGAATGGGGCGTGTCAGGCATTAAATATTAATAATTTTCGGATTGTTCGGTGATTTGCCACTTGTATAAATCAACCGTTTGACATGGCACTCATTTTAGAGCTCTACCATTTTTGTAAATTGTAATTGGTTGTAAAAACTCTCCAAGGCTTTTATTTATTAAATACGTAACGGGACGACGTACCCTATATAGTTTTAAAATAAAACAAAATCGGACTAAATCCGAAATAAAAGGAAATTAAATATAATGTAGGTATGCGTTCAGTCACCAAGGGAGCAAGAAAAAATAAAACTTGAAAATAAAACGAAACAATACGTTATAAAAAGAAACCAGGCAACCGCAACTAAAAACTGTCAATTTGGTTTGTCAATTTTTTAAAGATTTTATCGTGCTTTATTATCAATTATATATCATTTATTATCAATTGGCTATACAGGGTGTCCTTAGCCATTGGACAAAGCCGAAATGTAGATATTATGCATTAGGGTATTGTAGCGGTAACGAAGAAATTACCACTTTTTACTTTGGAGCAGCCTGTATGTGTTAACAGCTCCTGAGGTAATAAATAGTATGAAACCTTCTTCTACCTTATTAATTATCGTTTTTATTTATGACATTAATAACTTTCTGACTTTTGACAAATGTCATCATTGCCGCACATTTTCGAACAAGTTGTCAAAAACACTGCCAATGTGTGTTTAAATACAGTATGTTTCTTTTTGTTGTCGATCATTGGAATTAATTTTTGTTTGAAAATTTATTTTTTTATCTTTTGTTCTAATTAAAAAAATATTGACGTTAAAGCACTCAGGGTTTGTCCAATGGCTAAGGTCATCCTGTTAATTTGAATGAGTAAATAAAGTCTATAACTTTCAAATCCGGAACCGTACCAACATCAGCCGATGCTCACACAAATAAAATAAAAAATAAATACATCCAATCCAATAGTTATTGAAGCGAGATCGTGATGAGATCATTTTGTAACAAAAAAGTTTTATTAGTGCAAAAACAGCTATCCGTGATATAATTTGTCCGGCCTGAGTACCCGACCGGATTCAGTTTTTATTACCGGCTGACTAGACCCTCTGATGCCTAATAGCATTTCATTATCTTAATCTTTTTGGCTATATAAATAGTTATATTCATTTTATTTACCAGATGGATGAGAGGAAAAGGGCTAGTTATAAGTAATCTTACCGCGGCACAGTGTTGCTTGGCAGTTTACAGTTATGTAAAGTTTGTTTTGTAAAATTACCTTATTTTGATATTCCTATAATATTTGTTGATAGACGAGGGCGAGATAGTTCTTGGAAAAATCGTAACGTGACCTTGAAATCCATAGCAAGTCGAGTAATCGGAGAGCGCTCTTGCACTGATTTGGCCGAGCATGTGTTATAACATAATCATAACATAACTTTAAGCTAATGTTGCGGTTTCATTCACGTATTTTAAACCGCAAGATTAGCTTAAAGTTTGTATATCTCACGATTAGTGTTGTTGATTTAAGCTTTGAGGCGTAAACTACAAGACTTGAGTCGCGACTGCTGAGCCTTGAAGCCTCGGAACCTTAACGACTCGAACTAAGAGTTCGTGTTGCTGCTTACGAGCAAAGAAACCTCGAGTCTTTTGGCCTCAAGCTTTAAAGCCTCCTAAGCTTTGAAGGTTTAAGTCTGTAAGGTTTTTAGCAGTAAAGGTTTGGAGCAAAAAGTAAAAGCTTTAAACAAATAAGATCAACCTATGCTATAGGGTAGGGTGAAATTTAATACGTTTTTGTGAAATAGGGAAAAACAGAAAAAGATAATTATGACTTATCGCGTTTTTAGAGTTCCGTATAGTCAACTAGGAACCCTTATAGTTTCGCCATGTTTGTCCGTTCGTCTGTCTGTCAGTCAGTTCCAGAAACCGTTTTGTTTTTTTGTCTCTTAGTTGTTTAGTTTGCGTTCATGAATTAGTCAATAGCGGAGGCGGTTAAAAATTAAAACGTTCAAGCGGTTCAAGTAATCACCCAGTCTTAATTAAGTAATAAATATTTTTTTAAATACTTTTATTTTTATTTCTTATGACTCACTCATATAGGACGGAACGGAACGGGAAATTTTTAAAATATAGTTTCATAGAAAATGTATCTGGATGTACATACGCAACGGAATCACGGTTCTAAATGGTCCAACCTGTATACGTTGCAGGCAGTAAATGCGTTAACTAATGTTAAGTTACTCTTCCGATATAGATAGGTATATTATAATATTCGTAAATTCTCTACACAAAAATAATTTCTGCAAAGAGAGCTCAACGTATGAGCTCTAAGCTTGACACAAGCTTTTAAGGTTCGGGGGCTTGAGCTTAAGTTAAAAAGCTAGAGTTCCCTATGAGGCCCGAGTCTTAAAGACTTCATTTTGACAAGTCATAAAAAGTTTGAGTCGTTAAGGTTCTAAACCGCTTTGTGAGCAAACCTTTAACGTTCTAGCTTTCAAAGCTTGAGCCTTAAAGGTTCGCGAGTCGTTAAGGTTCAAAAGTCTTAAAGCCTAGTCTTTTAACAACACTACTCACGATAGTTTAAATTCGATAACTTAACTTACTCAAACACTGGCTCAAATTTTTCAAATGACGAAGTTCTGGTTTGACAAGTATGACATTTACGATGATGACAGTTACATGGCAGTATCTCAAACGCGAAAGTAGTTAGCCCAGCCACTCCCGGTTATCCGCCTACAGCTGTCAGCGCAATAGTGACAGTTAAGAGATATCACAGTTCGAAACAAGAGCCTGACACTCTTTGATAGAGAAAAATAGTCTTATTGCGATTCCTATAAGAGGAAAGAGAAAATGCATAGAAAGTAGCAAGGAGGCGATGGCGAAACACCGAAATGTATAAGAGTGAAAGAGAAAAAGGATTATGCTGCCATACATGAAACTGTCAATACATGAATATGTCTTTCTCTTACCCCTGGTCGCTTACTACTTGTATATACTATGTTAATGGTTCGAAACTTTGTCTCTTTATGAGTCAATCAGATGATCGAATCGGCTGCAATCAGCATTCAGCAATATAAAATCTTGTGTGCCTCTCTGTCTTCTAAGCGCTACTTGCAGGATCCCACTAACCCGGGGTTAACCGGTTAAACCTGGAGTTACCATGGTTACCAGTACAATTTGAAACTGGGTTAACGGTTTAATCGAATAACCCCGGGTTAGTGGAATGGTACAAGTGGCGCTAAAACGGTTAGATATAACATATGACTCGTTTTCTCGCTGAGTTATTCGACTGGAGTAGAAGAATTAATGTTTTCTGAGTATATGTGGCATTTCATTGCTAAAGTGTCCATGCATATAAACTAGAAAAGTGACAAGCCGCGCGGTTAGCCGCCCCCGCGGTTAACCGCTAGTGCGTTATGGCCCTTCTCTTTGTGCATGTGGAGTTGTGGACCCTTTAGGCATAAAATATCATATATAAATTTACGTAGTCAGGTATATGCGTGTGTTTATTAAGATGTAAATGTACATATTCTGTTATTTGTATCTATACAATAAGTGTAGTGTACTTTTTATACATATAATGTATATTCTAGTTGGCACTACGCTGCAAGTCTAAGGCATTCTATCCAGATTTCTTTCTTTCTTTCATTGATCGGAGCCTAACTTGGGGGCCACAGGTTTCTGACGTGTATGACAGAGTTACAAATACCCTGAGATCATTGTACAGGTTTAAACGTTTCCTGCCGACCAGTACTAAAACTATACTCATCCAGGCCCTTGTGCTTCCAGTTATAGATTATAGTGATGTGTGCCTTACCAACCTTTCACAAGGACTCTTGGATAGGCTGGATAGACTTAAACAGCTGTATTAGATTTATCTTCGGCCTCCGCAAGTACGACCATGTCTTTGTCTTTTGACAGGAACTTAATTGGCTTCGTGTACGGGAATGCAGGTGCCTCAGGGTGCTATGTATGCTCTACAGCATATTAAACGATCCAGCGATACCGGAGTACCTGTGGTCTAAATTCCAGTTTGTTACCGCACAGCCAGGCCGTGAGCTCCATTCCTCCCGAATACTAACATTGTGAGTTCCTTTCCATCGCTCCGGATCCATGTCCAACTCCTTCACCATACATGCGATGCGATTCGAGATAAGGCAAACTCAGACCAAATCTCTATTTAAGATCAAGCTGCGCAGACATTTTTTTAGAAATAATAATCTGAAAGCAGGTTTATATTTTGTATGTATATGTATGTTTATATATGTATGTATAAGTAAGCATATTATAGCAATATATATATTTGAAGTAGTATTTTGTTAAATATAAACATTTATATTTAATATTCAATTTTTCGTACTTAGTAAATATTTATTGTACCTATTACTGCTTGTTCTCTGTTTGGCCTGAGGGTTTCTCTACCAGAGAATGCCTTCTGGCATTAAGTTCGCGTTTAGTACAATTTATACTGTGTAATAAAATAATATTGTATTCCTGTGTAATAAAGTTAAATAAAAAAAAAAGAATTTGGGACTTAGGTGTAACATGATTTCTATATTTCACTTTCCTTATGCTTTCTTTCTACTAGCCATTTAGTAGCCATTCACATCACATCAGTTTAGACGACCCCTTTTTCATCGCATTGAAGATTAAAGATCGTGTAAATGCTAGTTGCAGGTAACATTATTCATCATTTTAGAACGAGATTAACCTTTAATAGATGACCAATCGTTGGCCTTTAGGTAAGCAACAGCCTGATTTATATGCAGGCATCGCATAACGAGTAGCTCGAGCATTTATATCAATCACTTACATTTAATTCAGGCATCATTATCATTATCATCCGCCAGTTTAATTGATTACATTTTATTCCTAATTACATATCGACATAGTCAATCACGAGCTAAATTGCTACTAAGACTTCATTCTTGAGAAAAATGTGTGGGTAGTAAAAAAAAGTTTATAAAAATAAGAGCACGACGTTACGTACAATCAATTCTAATAGAGAAGTAAAATAAAACATGAATATAAAAATACAGGTACCTAACATAACAGGTGTTGTTATTATATTTAAGTAAACACTAAGCGGCCGAAATACTCAAAAAAATTTGTCCCAATTCAACTGTATTGTACTGTACTTTCATCTGTGCGTAGTCATCATTTGTATGTATGTTTGCGTTGTGTTGTTATTTCACCAAAAAGCTAAAACATGAGAAAAAGCTGACGAACCGAGTAATTTTATATTTTGAAATAAGAGTAGAAGCTTATTTTCTCTAATAGGAAGGACTATTGTTACAGTACGATTAATTAATTCTTTATATTCCAGACTAGCGACCCGCCCCGGCTTCGCACTATATTCGCAATATCTGTTCAGTATTTTTTGAGTTTATCGCGAACATACATACATACATATATACAAACAGACGCGGCGGAGGACTTTGTTTTATAAAGTGTAGTGATGGTTGTCATTGAACTGTAAAATATAATATGCGTATTATATTCTCAATATACTTAATTACGTCCGCCATTTGTACTTATAATTTTATGTGCAATAAAGTTGAAATAAGTAAATAAAATAATTACTAAAAAATTTATCAATACAAGGAGATACAATCTTTATTGCACTCAATACGCGTGTCATGAATTTTTATAACCTGCCTCGGATATTGTAGCGTACCTAAACTTTACACGACAAATGTACCTTGACACAGTACAAATACCATCGACCGTATCATAACTTCATAGGATTCTGAAGTAAAAGTGTGTATAAGTACAGCGTGTTTACAATGTAGGTAGATACATAGGAATTAATTTATTTATTTAATATAAGGATATATGTGTATAAATACCACTAAAATGTAAGTGAAGCATTAAATTTTTTATCTACACACATATCATAAACCCTCTATGATGCCTTCAAAATCCGTAAATAATGGCCAACGTCAAGATAAACTGTTTTGTGAATTTTTTATCTGTGAAAATGTTATTATTGCTAAATAATAACATCGATTCCGATAATATTATTTCATTCAAATTTCAAACATCTCTGAAAAACAAAGAAATTCGATTTGACCTCTATTCTAATATCAGTCGAGAAGACGTTTTATTCGAAATGAAATGTCAATTGTATACAACTTTGACAAAACTCGCTTGTTAGTTGGTATCGAACGATATGGCAATCGACCCCCACTAGTTTGTCTCTCGGATGCGTGACATGCGTGAAAAAAGTTTTCTTTGCCGCCATTTGAAGTGCAGTTTATCTTTTAATTAGTTTGTAATAAAAAAAAAATATTTTGTTGTTTTTAAAGTAACTCTAGCAAAAGTTTCGTGTAAAATGTGCGATAAAGATATTTCGGAGACGCCACCTCATATCCGCGAATTCCGCCAGAGAGCAACTATGCCTCAATTCCGGCTGTAATATGAGGTTAGTGAATATATCATAGAAAGTTTATAATATGTGTGCATAAAGCAGTGTATGTAACTGTACATAATTAGGCATTAAAACTCGAGTCGACTCACTTCGTTCGTTTCATAAACCCACACTGGAGTTTTAATGCCTTTCATTATGTAGCAATCATAGTAGTTTAAGTGTTCTCATCACAGTTTGCTGTGATATTTACATCTATAAATATATTATGGTTACGTCACTTGTGTTTGCTATAGCAATCGCAATAGCGTTCGGCAATGCATCGCATTGGCATCGCAGTAGCGTAGCGCGTAGCGTAGTGCGTAGCGTATAGCGTTCGGCAATGCTTTAATAACTCTCCTCATCGATGAGCTTTCACTGATCAAACAGCAACGCAGTAACTTTTGTATAAAGTTAATGTACTGATTAAAATAGTTTCTCTATACCTAGCAAATAAACTAAGAACTTTATTGATTAGTCAATGTTTTCCCACACTCGCCATGTTAGCCACAGCTGCTACTACGCTCGTGTTACAATGTGCAAAAAATGTGCACTATTTTATTGCCCAGTGTACATTTTATATCAGAATCGAAATTGGTTCACACGTCATTGACATGTTTGTTATAAACATATTTACTAATGGGTTTCATGCAACTCGTGCGACAAAGGAGATCGATAATAAGTCGTGTAGTCCGCGGGGGGTCGCAGTTCTAACCTAACCTACTTTTCTGGTAGCCGTTCGTTTTTGTAGGAGGTCGCAGTTCTAACGTAACTTAACCTACTTTTCTGACAGCCGTCCGTTTTTGTATGTGGTCGCATTTCTAACCTAACCTACTTTTCTGGTAGCCGTTCGTTTTTGTATGAGGTCGCAGTTATAATCTAACCTACTTTTCTGGCAGCCGTTCGTTTTTAATGTGAGGCCGCAGTTCCAACCTAACATAACCTGGTTTTCTGGCACAGGTTCAATTTTGTTGGGGTCGTGGGCTTACTAAACCCACTTTTCTGCTACCAGAACAAATCATTATGCCATAATAAGAGTATGCTGCTGCTAAAAGTAATCTTCTGCTAAATATATTGTTGTATATGGAATATAAATTATAATTGTAAATTTGAAAATGTGACGTGTAAAATTATTGTTTTATAAATAAATAATTGAATTGAAATAATATGCTGCGAAAATGTATTGTATGCCTATTAATAGTAATGTCAAGTAATAGTTATGCAAAAATATAATTCGACAAAGTGTTTCTGCGATACATGTTTATATGTGAAGTGTATTTCTGACAAATAATATTATGCCAGATGAGGGTAACCCTCACTAGGTACTATTGTTATGTGCGGTGTTTTTAAAAGCATAAATAAATGAATATGTAGGTTTATAAAGTCTAGAAAGATATTTACGATCTATATAAATGTGAAGTTAACGCCAAGTGTCCTACAATCACTTTTAGAAGGGACTGTTACGCCACACGTTACTTTATGTCATGCCTGTAACAAGTTTAAATCAATAAAGTGTTTTACAGCGGCCTGGCCTAGTACATTCAGCATCAATATTAGCGGATGAAACAACGCGCCAAAAGTTTCTGATATTCCGGATTACTTTTCCATGTAGCTTCTTTTTCTTCCAGATAGTTTCTTTCTATTTCTTTTGAACGTAAATCTCTAAAATTTACGTTCAAAAGTATAATCTTTTACAGTCGTTCTGTACAAGTTTTGTTCTACATATAGAACTTTTTGTTAAACTGTTACAGAATGATACTTTTGACACCTTGTTTGATCTGCTACTTTTAAGCTGACTGTACAGTGTACCTATTGGGGAGTATTTAAATGGGGTCATAGAATATTTACAAAAAACTGGCCAAGAGCATGTCGGGCCCTGCTCATTTTAGGCTCCGTCAAAATACACTTTTTTGCAAAAACTCAAAAACGGCTTCACCAATCAGGTTTGCTATAATTTTCCTTAAAAGTCTTTACTAAGCTTTACTTTCACAATTTTTTCATATTTTTTGGACCTATGGTTCAAAAGTTAGAGGGGGAACGGCTTCGTAGGCAGGGTCACTACCCACTAGGACAGACCGGTCGTCGATTATGTAATTCCGTAAAAATTACGTTTACCAAAAAATTGTTCTTCAGGACCCATATTCGTTTTATAAGACCTATCCAACGACAACAACACACTATATATAGTAAAAAAAAACAAAACATCCCTACTTTTTGGGTAGAGAGGGGAGCCACCCTAAAAAAATATTTTTTCTACGTTTTATTTCAGCTTTCTAGCACTAATCGGTCGGACGGACAGACAGAAAAACAGACAGACGGACATGGCGAAACTATAAGGGTTCCTAGTTGTCTACGGAACCCTAAAAGTGGTACTTATGATTACGTTTCTTGTGTGAGTGTTTGATGGTGGCTCACGTTTGTATGGGAAAAATTCACTCTAGCCAGAAGAAGCGGCACCCCCTTATTTTGTTACACTTTTATTATGTTGATAAAATACGACAACTTTTGTAACTTCTCAATTACAAGGGGTGCTCAACCACTTTGGAATTTTCCAAAGTTGTATGTAATCCAAAAAAAGTGTTTTTTTTAAATATCTGTTTTCACACTATTTGAACATGTGATTTATAAATTTGAAAGTAAAAATATATTTTTATTTTTATTTTTTATAAGGATTCAAAAGTATTTTTTTATATTATTATTTTGTAGTGCGGTGTAGTAATGTAAGTGTTTGTAGTATTGTTGGATATAAATAAACAGTTTTTGTATACTTAAAATAAATAGTAGGTGTAAGTACATATAGATATTAATTTAGTAACAAAGAATTACGAATAGTTTGCATCTACACTCCTATTATATGTATGTGTGTGAATATACTTATATTTTAATGTTGGTCTGTCTCTAATTGAATGAAAGTTAAGAACAAAACGAACCTGTGATTATATTTAGGTAGGTACATATGTTTCGAATTTCTACAACTAATAAAAAAACCATTCTAGGTATCATGTATGCTAAACAAACATTTACTTCAATTGATTGTATCACTGACAGTGTTTTTATAATTACTTATTTAGGTCAAGAATTTAATTGGCATTGATTGATAGATAATGACACGACACACACGCGGTTTTACTGACAGATCTCATGGATAAACTATCGATTCAATTGCACCTTAAATATAATTGGTCAAACCCATAGATCTACTTAGTATATTTCTATAGATTCGGCCTACCGCGTGCGCCCGTAAGGGATAGACATAGATGACGTCATAAACGTGGGGATACCATATTGGTAAAAATTACCCCAATATTTGATATCACGTTGGGGCGATTACCCTGGAGGCAAAGTTAGCTTGTTTGACGGTATTAAAAAATTGTTAAATAAAATGTCAATGGGCCGTTCTTTTTAGGCGTATGAACAATGAAATACCTACCTCCTATAATTCGCGCAGGTGGTACAAAACTAAACATGTTTAGTAAATAAAACGTAAAATAAAATGTATTATGGGTTTTAATTTAAAGAAATCACAAATCGCAATCACACCAATTAATGTACACCACATTTAATCTTCACATTTGGTCTTTTTTTTTTGGAATTAGAAGTACGAAATAACTTCGAGGTCAAAATTACCCATAAAATTATGATATTTTCATCTGGTATCCCTAACATGATTGTTATGCAGCTAAATTAAGAAGAAGTTTAAAAATGGCTGACCTCAGACTCCTACCTACCTACGTAATTTGGGCGGATAATTTTACAAATAATGTTTTGTTAATTTGCGTAAATAATTGAGATATTTTTATTGAAATCGTTTGATTCTACATTGCTTTGAGTGTAACGTAATTTTACGATGTTATTCTCACATATTGCGTTAAGAGGAAGGTGTAAAATACCGTACTTACGTGTGAAAGGTTATGATCTCATATTTTTGCTCAGAGCGGCTATTACAGCCGATTACAGAACAATTCACCATTATTTTATCAAACCTCAAGCATTCAAAACGCTAACCATCACTATATTTCATAAGAGAAAGCACAATTTCATACAAAACAACAATAATTAAACAAGCAACGAACAAACATGACATGTCACGTACTTATTTGTTTGCCACAACCTCGGTTGTGGCAGCGGTGAAAAAGTGAAACTATGACAAGGACAAACAATAACAGCGCTTTCTCTGCTACTCCTACTGAAAGATACATAAGACTATCCCGTTCGGTCAAACCAAATTGTCAGTAAATAAGAACAAATTAACTATACTCATTTTTTTTTCTTTTGGATGCTAGTATATACTAGTGTAAGACAAAGATATTATGATTCTCTCTGTCTATGTTTGAAATGAGACAGTCCTTTGACAAACTATATATCTTAATCTTCATGGAATTAATTATGGTTCAATGTGAATCATATATGAATGACAATAAATGATGCATATCTTTAACATTTGAACATGTATTCTAACTTCTAAACAGTATCTATGTATATCATAAGTACATGTATGATATGATATTTTCAAATAAAACTTCAGGTACCTATTTTATAATTTTTTTGAAATAATTTGTCTTGATTATTTATCACTCATGTCCAGATTATTCATTATTTCACAAGCTAAATTTATAAATCATACAATAGATGACTATGACTAGTTATAACTGACTTACAAGGAGCAACTAAGTAACATGGGTATTTACAATAAATGGAATATAGTAAAAGAAAGCTTTAGTTTTCCGTGCCTATGGTGTTGTTATAAAATAAACTGAAGTAGATGTCGTATACTAAACAATAAGTGACAAAGCCCTCCAGTGTCGGAGGCCAAATTGATTTGTTCCCAAAGTTGTATGATGTCATTGATGTTGTTATTTATAACTATGCCATTATAATTACTAATAATTGTAGTCTAAATAGAATTAGTGTGGAAAAAAGTCGCAATTCCACAATTTTTTTATCGCGGATTACTCGGAGCAGCATAGGTCACAGCCTGTATGACCTTTATACAGAGCTCGATGGCATTTTTATTATTAGTCATATGCATACCTGAATTCTCGAGTGCGTAACAAGCGGCTTATTACCGATGCATCTCGGTTAGAGCGGACAGAGCAAGGCCTCGATCGGATCGCACATATCTAGAACAGCCATCCGCAAAAACACGACCCACGTCGCGTCGTATGCATGACTTGTCTATACTATTGTCATCGGTATCCATCGCAGGCGAGTATTGGACCGTACCAACCAGTATGAGTATGGCACCTGATTACCCTTAACTGCTATAGTTTTAGAGATCAGACTCGTATGTATACATAGTTGAACGTTATAGCCATATGATATATGATAATCAAGGCACATCCGCCAACTAGCAGCCGCCGGCAAAATGTATTAAACGCACTGACAACTTGTACAATTTACTGGTATCATACCTACTTAATAATTAATCGGAAATTGGTTTATTTCAATTACCAATTAGCTGTATCCCCCTTACTTAGGAAGTTTTTACTTAGGAATGGTGTCAATGTTCATACCAAAAATGAATTCAGCACCCCTGATTTATACGAAAACGATACCAAACCCGGCCTAGCAGCTTCACTGATGTAGATAATCAAGATAAAAATGAGAGCCCTAAATAAACCTTTAAGAGCGGATATCTCAAAAACTATACAAGATATCGAAAAACTTGACTTAATAGAACTTGTAACAAATTAAATCTCTTTTCATGATGTATAAGTGGCCAAGTCGCTCAGATGCATAGTTTCCGAGATATAATCTAGAAACCGAAAAATTGAACCTTCAAACCCCCTCTTCCCCCCAGCACCAGGGTTACGGTCGGGGACTTTGCATATGTTCACCTCCTAAATAGTCCAAACAAAGCTACGAAGTACGAAGTCAAAAATTGTGTTTCAAGCATTTCCCTCTATACCTTTTTTTGGGCATTCATTTCCTGGCCTATATGTATGTTAGTCTATAAGGTATATGTAATATGGGCCTTGTTGCCTGAATTAAATTTTAAAATAAATAAAATAAAAACCTTTTTTAGGTTCAGTTATTTGTCCCCTTTTTCATTTAATTATAAAAAAAATATTGTTAAAATATTTTAGTCAATGTTACATAACCACTTTATTTTGGTTTCTTTCTTTTCAGAGGTTTACTTTGAGAAACAACGCTACGATGGCTGGTACAACAACAGAGCATACCCTGATTGGGGTTCAGTCGGTAAGTGCACCAGTAAAAATTCACATACAAATTTTTGTTATTTATATGCGAACGGCTCAGCTATAATACTTAGTAAATATCTAAAGAAGAATTGTTTTATATTGATGCCGAGTATTGGTGACAACACTTTCACATAACAACATTGATATATTTAACGGAGTTAAAAATCTAAACATAAATCAGTATTGAACGCGAGACGATTTTTTTTTGTGACGTGACAAGAAACCACAAGTCATTGACAATGTTTACATTTGAATATAGTACCTAATTGTATTGTTTGAATTCAAATCAGTTCGTGAGTTTTTTCACTCATAATGGATTATTGTCAAGTGATTCATTGTTATACCTGAGTAAGTCAGGCAAAAGGAGATCGAAAAACAAAATGTAAGTACTGAAAATAATAAGTTTAAAGTGTCTAAATTGTATGTAGGCGTAGCACACTACTAATAAACAAATGAACAATATAGTGTTGTTACCTAGTTTAAAAAAATCTTACAGTTTTATTAGTAAAACATCAAACGTCGTATGTTACAACTATTACGACATCGACTCTGTCAAACTTCAACTGTCGGCTGTCATTGTTAGATTTGAGCTAATCAAGTCTGATTGGGTGATTGGGTTTACCGGTTTGATTTATCGACTCAACCTTGCTTTAATCTCTCTTAAACATTAATGCATCAATAGAACTTGTAACGCTAATGACAGTTAACGTTTGGTAATTAGATATTGTTTTAAATATGACATATTACGAACATAAGACAGATACTTAGTGCTTTTAATACGGAAATACACTATCAAAGATATCATAAGCATACGTAGAGGTACTCCAAGTGTTTATTCTTTATATTAAAGCCATGACCCGATATAAGTTATTTTGTTTGTTATCAATACAGATATCGGGAGTCTAAAAAAATAAACTTTACCTACCGTGACTATTACAAGTATTACGACAAAGTACTTAGACATTATCTTGAAGTAGAGCAAGGGTGTAACAAATACTCTTAAGCCTATCAAAAAAAGATAATTATTTAGTTAAATCAAACAGGTTCACGGGTTATTGGAATGGTGATTTCACCGAACTGTGGATTGTGGCTAAACGGTTTCCTTTAAAATTGATTTTACCGTTTATTGTTCTCCTTTACACCCTGTGTTAAGTATTTTGAAATACTTTCAAAAGGCTTTTTACAGTTTACCAACATAAACATTCTAATAAAATAATTGTTTAAAAGGCGTTATCCTCTGAGAGCCATCTAAAGCTGATATTGTTTCACTTTCATTTACAACCGACTTCCGCTGTCTGTATATTTTATGTACCTATACCTACTGTCAGACTGAATGAAACCCTTTAAATAGTCATTTTTTTATTACCTAATAAGGAAGTATTTATTAACAACATAAACC
Source organism: Cydia strobilella (assembly GCF_947568885.1). NCBI lineage: Eukaryota > Metazoa > Arthropoda > Insecta > Lepidoptera > Tortricidae > Cydia > Cydia strobilella. The sequence continues at coordinate 11,628,125 of NC_086052.1, forward strand.
TCTAGTTAAACCATCTTAAGCGAATAAACATGTCGTTTTCTTAATATTTATTTACGGGCCTACATAAAGACAATGGTGGATTAACAAGTGGTCTTCGTGTGCATCTTTGCTATAAATAAGTGTATACCTGTTCCCATCGAGCCATTAAAACCCAGAAATTTTTATGAGCTCATATGTTCATGAATAATGGTGATAAATCATGGTAAAAAAGACGAATAATATAAAAACGTACCATGTTTTCGCACGTAACGACCACCAATGAAGCCTTGATGATATAAAATCTCCACTGCTTACCAAAATTACGTGCACTTGCGTCAATTGGCTTAAAATCGAAATTTTGGAATTCTTCGACGAGAGCTACCTCGTTAAGAACACCATATAAAGCGAGTTAACACGAAGTTGAGGAAAAAGCCTGTTCATTATTAATAACCAGATAATGGCCCAATACCACTGAAATCTTCTGTTTACATGTAAATAGTTACGTACAGTGTTGTTTCCCATTGAAAACACCGATAGAAAAGACCTCAACGCGCTTAGAATCAGTTAAGTACTTTTTCTTGAACTAAGTATTTATACAATTAACAAAAAATTACCTTGCAATAGTCTTGAATTATTTTATTATATTATTTACAAAAAAATGAATAAGGCTCCTAATTGCAACCTTTTGCATCAAATAAACCCTCGCTATTGCTCCACCGATCTCGTGCCGATCTAACATCAGATAACCCGCTGAGATAAACGATTATTAATTTGTCAAATGTTTGCGTGGCGTAATATCTTAATATCTCGATATTGATGTATGTGATATCGCCCACTAATATTAACCTATTACTTCCCGATGGACTTCGCTTTGCCTTTACATAAATACGCTACTCGGTCGCATCCTATACTAATGTATATCACAATTATCATAGTTAACCCCTACATTTATTTATTAATATTTATAATTTCAACATAAGTAAATACACGATATACCAAATTATTTAGAATATACATATAATTATATTATGAGTAAGGTAAAGTCCAGTGCACAACAAGTGATCTGCGGACGGAGCCGTGTTTCGTACGCATCCGGTGTGACCTACCGCTTAGCCTGACATGCGTTGTGCGTTGTCGCGCGCGAGTCCATATTACTACTACTTCATATATGGAGTCGCGCGCGACAACGCCAGTCATGCTATGCGGTCTGGCGTTGAGTTCGAGTTGACTCGTCTTATGTAGATACAAACTTTATCTAGGAGGTTAGTTATCTGTGTACTCCACTCACCACGCCGCAAGCGACGAAAAAAAAATCGAGCGCGAGACGTGTTAATAGCTATAACTATAAATCATCATAGGGCCACGACTTGCTTGAAGTTTTGTTAAATAAATGATATGGTTTTATTTTTGTATATCGTGACTGCAATAAACTGAGAGATAATTTGACATACTGCTTGACCATGTGTCATGTCATAACATGAAAATGCGGTCATATTATCATAATATTAATATATTATTTGCACCTTTTCTAATATTTTTAAGATATTTTAAAGTTAAGCTTGTTCATGACAAGTAACAAATCCAACAAACATCTTTTTCAGATGTGGGATTAAGCTGAAATTTTACAATTTTAATGAAATCGGATGATAAAAGAGTATTGCGTATGGTTATACTGTCAGTGAGCAAATCAGATGATGCAACTCGAAGGTCAACTTAGGAACTACCTATTCGAAAAAAGAAACCCCTTCTAACTCCGGCTCGTAAAAATCATATTGATAAGCAGATGATGTCTGCTCAACGAAATGTTCATTCCATCAGCATAATCCTTGGAAAGTTTATATTACATAAACTTTTAGAATCATAACGAAACTATCTGTAATCGATATGTTGTGTGATATGCTGTAACGCCCGTAACCTATCATAAGCTAGCCATACACGCACGGACTTGCCCGTCGGATCTGGCGGACACATCCGTCAATGTGTGGCGAGAAATAGATGGGCAGATGGGCAGCGGACGGGCATCCGGCGGACAAATCTACTTACGACAACACGTAATCATATTATTTTTCTTGAATGAGTTTTCATACGATAGAGATAGTAATTAATCTGAGTAAATGACGGAAAATAACCCATGACCGCACACCAACATGTTTCGTAACAATTAATTATACATATTAACAACGATGTAGGCCACGTGCCACACTAAACCTAATCAGCTTCAAACAAAGGTCATGTGAGATCTACAAGCATGTACGGCCCGTGTCATTTCGTATGACCACGCAGAAGGACACGAGTTGCCTCACACTGATGTGCAACGAAGTCAAATTGAATCCGTCATTAGCCAAACATCAATATAATAGCCGTGTGATGTATTAACAGCGTACAAAAACACACATGAACCGTGTGATTACTCTTGCCGTGAGCAATTTGTGCCATTGAATCGTCTGATAATTTTGAAGAGATAGGCAATTATGAGAATCCATGAAGGTAGACATTACCTGCTAGCTAAAACTCGCAAGGCTTCTCGGTCCTAATTCGCTGCTCATGCTAGTGGTTGGAAATTGCGACATGGAATCACGCGTTTGTGAATTATTACCTCTACAGCCATAGCAATAAATCATTCAGGCAGTCGGTCGATGTTATAGTGCAAAAATACTCTTCGGTACGTTTTAGTCTCGTGGAAAACTCCCATGGTTACTTTCTTTTGAAACCACAAATATTTAATTAGTTATTTACCATGTCGTATTTAATTATTTCCAATCTTTGCTGGTAAATAATGACATAATAATATTACCTCATTAGCGGTGAGGTAAGACGAACGCAAATTGACCTGATTTATTTATTTGTATAATGAAGACCTTTGGAAATTGAGATAATTTAAAATTATTGTCATATCTAAACAAAATGACGCACACGGGTAAAAAGTACGTAGGAAGACGTTTCCACTATAACTGTAACTGGTAACTGTTTTAATAACAAAACTTCCGTGAGACACATTAAATATATTAATAACGGGTCACACGTATTTTACATCCAAAAACGCTCGACATGTTTCACTCCGTACCGAGGTATTAATTTTGCTCTTTTTTATCACTGACGGTGCCAGTTCCTCTTAGGGTGTCCTACCTCCAGTGTCAGTTTGACGTGCTATTTTTTGGACAACCTGTATATCTATTTTGTAGGAAATTTTATACAGATTATTAATACGTACAAGATTATTTTTTGCTATGGGCTACCGTTTAAGTTATTTACAAAAAACTAAAAAAAAAATGAACAAATTATAAGTAACTTTCCCACTTTAATATATTTTGAAATATTGATCCTAGCGAAAAAGTGTACTAAACCTTTTTTATAGAAAATTTTATGTAGATTAGTTATGTAATAGAACATTTTTTGCTACAGGGCGCCGTTTGAGAATTATTTACGAAAAACTATAAAAAGGGACCTTTAAACCTGATATAGATTATACCTACTGCATTAACTAAATACTTAGTTGAGGTTGTTTTAAAAGGAAGAAGAAAGTACATATTCCTAGAAGGCAGTAGAAATATTGTGTGTATGGAGATAAAGAGCAATAACGAAACGAATAAATAAATAAAGCCATGAGGCATTTCAAGGTGCAATAATATATATATATATAAGCACTTATTCATAATTACCACTTTAAATCTTGACGTGACCTGAACATATTAAGCAAATATAAAAAATGATTTTTGCCTTGTTTGACGATTGAAATTTTCTCTTCTTTCGCAATTCTGCTCCAGTTACAAGTGTTACAACGAAGTACATATTCAGGTTTTTTGGACTTGTAATTTTGCCGTCCTTCAATATCATTATAGTTGTACCAATTTATATATTTTTTTATTTTTTTTAAATATATACTCAAACTTGATTTACCACAATATAATTCAGCTCAATTATACTTTCTTGACGTTTTGAATTGCTGATATCTTCATCGGTTGATTATTACACCATACCCGTAATTGGCGTGCAAGTTGTTACGGCATTTTGGCTAATAATATGTTATTTTTAAATCACCCTTCTTTGGTAAAAGCACTACAAACAAAGATTTATTTCAGACTGTCGTAATATAATATACCTAATTTTACGATATTTTGCAGTCTGTAGGGTACTCGTTATTGGTAGGTACGATTACGAAGAATTTGATTTCTCCGTACTAAATTCGAACTTATACTAAAACGAAAGAACTACCTATTTATTATTAGGAGGTCGATTCGAATGAATAAACTAATACCAACTTTTTTATTTTAGAATGCCGATTTTTTTCACTCAGGACTGGAACTTGTGGGCGTTATTTGTATCATTTTCCAAGTTCGTCGACTCATGCGAACCGTATTAAGTGCAACTTCGAAAGGCATCAACACAATGAGCTCTTTCATACCTTACCGCGGCCGTTTACGGCAATGAGAGATTCGATTATCATGAAAAATTAGGGACCTAAATGTAATTACGAGATTGTATGCAGTCTCTTTTAAATTCTCAACGTCCACGACATTCCGTTGCCGTAAACCCATACAATCTCTAACGTTTAGGCCTGCTCCTCCTAAGGTAATTTCGGTAAACTTGTGGTAAGCTTGCTAATCGCTCTAAACCACCAATTACGCAATTAAATTCCAATGCCTTCTTCAATTCCTTTGTTTTGTTCTCAGATAGCCGACTCATCCGCAAGACGCCAGCGTCATACGCTGATGGAGTGTACATGATGGCGGGCGCCGACCGGCCCGGCGCTCGGACGCTCTCCAAGATCTTCATGCGCGGGCAGGATGGCCTCCCATCAATGGCCAACCGAACTGCTTTACTCGCATTTTTTGGTAAGTGTCTCTTAAGTCACTGAGAGTCCTCTTGAATATATTATATTTAGCCCACAGTTAAAGCCTAGAGGACCACCAGTTGCTTAGTGACCGACAATACGGTTTCCGTAGAGGCCGCTCAGCTGGTGATCTTCTAGTCTACCTGACACATCATTGGGCACAGGCGATCGAGACAAAGGGTGAAGCATTGGCTGTTAGTTTGGATATAGCGAAGGCTTTCGATCGCGTCTGGCACAAAGCACTTCTTTCGAAGCTACCGTCTTATGGGCTTCCCGAGAGATTATGTGTATGGGTCAGTAGCTTTCTAGCAGACAGAAGCATAAAGGTCGTAGTTGACGGTGAATGCTCAGACTCCATGTCTGTGAATGCTGGTGTCCCCCAAGGCTGTGTGCTATCACCCACGCTATTCCTTCTGCATATCAATGACATGCTGCAAATCAGCGGAATTCATTGTTATGCTGATGATAGTACGGGTGATGCCTCTTACACCGGCCGCACCAATATCTCTCGGGAAAACGTCATCGAGAGCCGGAACAAACTTGTGTCTGAAATTGAGACTTCCCTAAAAGAAATCTCTGAATGGGGTCGACTAAACTTAGTCCGTTTTAACCCTGCCAAGACACAGGTTTGCGCGTTTACCGCAAAAAAGTTAGAGTTTGTCGTGTCACCTCGTTTTGAGAGCACTCCCCTGACTGCCGCAGCCAGCATCGGAATCCTCGGCGTCGACATTTCGAGTGAAGTCCAGTTCCGCGGCCATTTAGAGGGTAAGGCCAAATTAGCCTCAAAAAAGCTTGGTGTGCTCAACAGATCGAGACAGTATTTCACGCCGGCCCACCGCCTACAGCTGTACAAAGCGCAGGTTCGCCCGCACATGGAATACTGCTCTCATCTATGGGCAGGGGCACCCCAATACCAGCTTCTCCCTCTGGACCGCATCCAACGAAGAGCGACTCGAATTGTCGACTGCCAGCGTATTTCGGAACGGCTTGACTCCTTGGCGCTGCGTAGAGATGTGGCCTCGCTCTGCATTTTCTATCGCGTGTATAACGGGGAGTGCTCCGAGGAATTGTTCGGATTAATCCCTGCCGCTTCTTTTCGCCATCGCCCTACGCGACAACATTACCATCCTTACCACTTAGATGGTTGGCAGTCCTCAACTGTGCGTTTCTCTAGAAACTTCCTGCCTCGCACAGCTAAACTGTGGAATGAACTGTCGCCTGCGGTATTTCCGGACCGATATGACCTTCAAACCTTCAAGAAAAGAGCGTACTCCCATCTTAAAGGCCGGCAACGCACTTACAACCCCTCTGGTGTTGCGGGTGTCCATGGGCGGCGATAATCGCTTACCATCAGGTGATCCGTCTGCTCGTTTGCCTCCTATTTCATAAAAAAAAAAAAAAAAAGCCTTCTACAGTACGTAATAAAGGACGGCACAAGATAAGGTGCTACATTCAATATTTATTTGTATCGATGCCAAAAGTAGAATTGTGATTGTTCGTTTGCAAAAAAAACCATGTGCGTTGACACTTAGAAACACACACTTTTTAGGCAGCTGAGCATGGAATTCACCGCAGATTATGCAGATATTGATTGCTGTTCAATTTAGAATTCAACGCCGCAGGTGGCAAACATGTTGATCTAAACATGAATTATAATAAGCTTTTATCGCAACGCAAACTTCGTACCATTTGCAGAACATACCAGCTGTCACATAAATTTACAATTCGCACACGAATACTGAGGGATCTCAAGCTGAGAAAGCGAGAGGGTATGCACCGTGCCGTGAAACTGTCACAGGACATTGGGATAGTTATATCAGTATCAGTGCTCCCTTATAATTCTTCCATTTGGTGCTCTATATAGTAATATCTATATAGTAATAATATTTTTGTATAGGTCAAGTCGTGACAGGAGAGATCTTGATGGCATCGGAGTCAGGATGTCCCATCGAGCATCACCGTATCCCCGTGGACAAGTGCGACCACATGTACGACCCTGACTGTGAGGGCGTCAAACATATGCCCTTCTTGCGAGCCATCTACGATCGGAATACGGGGCAGAGCCCTAATAGTCCTAGAGAACAAGTAAGTTTCACTTACAATAACATTTGTGTAGGTATATTACCAGCATACTTATAGTTTGCCGATCAGAGTAATGGAATTTTTATTTAATTTTGATATGACAATGAACACTTAAATATATTTATCAATTTAGACATATATAAATAGAAGATGAATCTGCCAAATGTGTTGTGAAATATTTCACTTTAGAATGGAGCTCATTATGGTAAAGATTCTTTACCATAATGATGCATTAAAGATGCTGTGCAAAACAAACTTCATGTCGAGGAAAAATTGTATTCTGATTAATATTTATTCTCAATTTGGATTTATGCTATGTATTTTTTTCTGCTCGTGCCAATATAGATAGGTATATTATAAGTTTAAATTGTTGCAAAAGAAACTTATAATATACTCATTATCTTAAACATTTCTTAAATTAAATACTACATACATATATGGAGTTTTTTATCTTCATCACACTGTTATTTGCATAAACATGTTGACAAGATGAACACAAACCTTTTGTGCAGTTAATTTAGTCATTCGATATGAGGAGTCAATTTTACTGACACTTAATTGTCATTATTATGATGGGTAAAGGACAAGGAAGGGAAAGGTAAAGGCTAGTAATTGCAAAAAAGAGCGATCTCTCTAGACTACCTTCTGCAGCAACTTTTGGGTGCACGGAGATCGATGTTTCTTTTTAACGTAAATTTTTATAAGCCATCAGTCACGCTTATTATTGGAATTCGTCCATACCGTACCCACTCTTTGTTTTACTAGAACATAAGTTCGGTTCGATTTAGTTTGTTTTTTGATAAATATAAAATCCACAAAGATGAAGAAAATCTGTCAGAAAATGTCCTGTACTTCGTAACCGCAAGAATCTTGTTTGACAGTGTTATTTTTATTTATTTATGACAGGCGCAAGTTTTATTTTATTTTACTTTATTAGGTAAGTACACTAAACACATATCGTACAATATCATGAGAAACATACAATTCACATTATGGCTTAAGAACTAGCACGAAATCCAAAACAAGTGTACACAGGCCAGCATGTTTTACAATTCAGCGGAAATGTTATAAGTTAATTTAACTATCATAGCTACAGTTTTTCAAAATATCAGAGAACAAATAAGTATCTAAATATTACAATATTTATAAGGGAGTAATAAACTTTACATTATTAAGGTGGATCGATCGATCGATACTAATGATAATACACTCATTTCAGCTTCCCATCTAAATAGCTCAAAATTGTATTCAGTTATTTTCTTCGACAATATATCTTCATTACTCATCTATCATGGATTCCTTTACGCCCAAAAACCTACAGGTTATGGGCCCAGCACACTTCCACTCTTTTAATTATTCATACCTATTTAAAGATACAAAATTAAGAATTTTTATTATGTACCGTACGTTACCATTCTTGGATACCTATCCAGATACGCACTGACTCATGGACATACTTTAATTTAAAACACAATGCACAAAAAATTACGATAAAACAAAGCCACAGTTTAAACGGGGATATTTAAGAGACTATTCTTTCTGAAAAACTTATTCTGGCTGGACAGTAAAACCAACGCCGGTTATCTTTAAAAAAATCAAGCCGCCGTAAATTAGGTGAACACCGCGGAGGTGTCGGCAACCAGTCATGACACGGATAATAATTAGCATTCTGCGGTAATCGCCGTCCATTGTCGGTATCGCATCGCGACGCTCGTGGCTGGCGGCGGAATCTTGGCCTGTTATTTTTTTTAGCTTATCGGCAAAATTAATGTGTATGTATCTTGTAAATTGTAATTATTCTGATACTTTTTTTTTTACTCACCAAACAACTTGTTTTCAACTAGTTTCCATTATCTATATAAATTTTCACGATAACACCTTTTGTTACCTGCCTTGTTTGGTTTCACTGCTATAAGTATGCTGTTTTTTAGCTTTAGTGAGCAAAGAGAAAAATAACTCATTATATCTCCGTGCCACAACTCTCAAAGAACTATAAACTTAAAACATATGCGTAGCGAAGAAAGTCTTCGCCCTTCGAGCTGGTTATTAGAGCATGCCGTAAAGCCATAATCCTTTATCTGTTAAATTAGACGCTGTAAGAATGCACTTTGTTTTAAACATTGTATTGTTGGTTATTAGCGCTTTGTCCTGCAAATGCACCATATAACAATCACACGCTCTTATTATTGAGGTCTTTGACGAAAATATTAAAAAAAATACCTTTAGTATGTTTTTAGAATAAATATGTTCTTAACTTATATAATATTTATTCATGGGCACTATGTTATTTTAATGGGTTAGTCAGCATAAAAATATGTATTCACAATGTTATAATAATAATAAAACGCTTAATCTGTATTAGTTGCATCAGCTGCAATTAAAAACAACCAACTTACCTGCTTATCGTTAGCACAGACTGTTTAACTAAGAACGTATTTATTTTTGGCTTGTTTAATAATGGTAGATACAGTTTTTAAATAGGTCTCATTTATAACACCCATAAGGTCGATACAAAATGTTTTGCAGCCATTAGGCAATTTGGAACACAATTTTTGACTCCGTAACTTTGTTTGGACTAGTTAGGAGGTGAACATATCAAGTCCCCGGCCGTAGCCTTTGAGCTGGAGGGGTGAGGGGGTAAGAAGGTCCCATTTTTCGGTTTCTCACATATCTTGGAAGCTTTGCATCTTAGCGAAATGACTACTTAGACAAACTGAAAGGTGATTAAATTTGCTACAAGTTTAATTTAGTGAAGTTTTCCGAAATCTTAAATAGTTTTCGGGATATCCTCTCTCGAAAGTTGTGTTTGGGGCTCTTAATTTTACCTTGACTCAGTGAAGCCTTCTACATCAGTGAAGCTACTAGGCCATGTTTTATATCGTTTTCGTATAAATCGGAAGTGTCGAAATTATTTATGGTATCACATTGACACCATTCCGAAGTAAAAACATATAAACTTTAAACAAATACCTTTTTTTAAACTCCTCTTCACGCTTAAACCGCTGAACCGATTTAGTTGAAATTTGGTATAGACATATATTGAGTCCCGAGACAGGATATAAGTTTTATCTCAAAAATCATCCTTTAAAGGTGTGAAATATAATAAGGTATTTAACAACAAATTGTGTAATAAAGATAAAATAAATCAATACTTATATGTACCTATTGAAATAGTACCCAAATAAGTACATAATTGATTATAATAAAATAAAATAAAAATTATAATAAAATAATAAGTAATTAATATAATAAAATAAGTATAAAATAATATATATGCGTTATTGATATAAATGCGTTAATTTTAATTTATGTACCTAGTTATAGTTTAGTTTTAAGAAATACTTGCTGTGCCCTAACAGGGTTCATGTGTGAACGTACCCTAATGTAACATCTGTTTTGTACCACATGATAATAAGCAATAAATGAATTATGAATTATGAATTATGAAATGGGATGTGGGGGGAATTCAGCTTCTTCGTCGAAACTGAATTCCTGATGAGGTTCATACTGTTTAAGTCATGTTTGGTATCATTTTCAACTAATTCAAACATGTAGACCATCCCAAATTTCATTTCAATCAGTTCGGCGATTATTGATTCCCCATACAAACTTCCACTCGACTTTTCACACTCAAAAGATGATTTTGGCCATAAAAACTATCCTATGTCCTATCCTGGGACTCAAACTTTCTCTATACCAAATTTCAACGAAATCGTTTAAGCGTGAGTTGAAAAAAGTTTTTTATGTTTATTTTGTTTTTACATCGGACTAGTGTCAATGTGATACCATAAATGAATTTAGCAGCTTCACTGATGTAGATATCAAGATAAAATTGAGAGTCTAAAATAAACTTTCAAGAGCGGATATCTCAAAAACTATACAAGATATCGAAAAAATTGACGAAGTAAAATTTGTAAAATTGCATAATTTCCGAGATGTAATCGAAAAACAGGAAAATGGAACCTTCAAACCTGGGGGGTTTTTCTCCCCATTTTTCTCTAGGCTCAAGGCTACGGCAGGGGACTTTTGATATGTTTACCTAACTAGTCCAAACAAAGTTACGAAGTCAAAAATTGTGTTCCAAGCATTTCCATCTGTAACATTTTTTGAGCATTCGTTTCCTGGCCTAATTTGCTCCAACAACAACTAAAATGTTGTAAGTAACAAATACCTACTCTACTATAAACAGGGCTCGTACTGCAGTATAGAAGCAGTATTAAGATACGGGATTTCTAAGATGTAACAGATGCTAGTAAGCTCTTATCTGATTGTAAGCGTGTCTGATTTAAACGCAGCTTTTATATTTCTCAATCTCAATAATGATCAAGTCTAACCCAGATCCGCTCATCTCCTTACACCTGTGGTAATTACCCAGTTTGCGCAATATCTAGGCTTGATACCTATGGCAATAAATTGCGAATGATTTATTCATGGCATCTTAACACACTTTACCTTGTGATGATTACGCGGTGATATTTGTATCTTTTACATGTTTTTTTTAATACTATGTTTGCATTTAATTCATACTTGTTTTAAAAAAATACTCTATTATACTTTTAAATTATTAGGCTAATTAAATAAAATTTTTAGTAGGTTACTCTAAAGACTGGTAAAAAAACGGAATGCAAAATGAAACTAACGTCCGCCATGTGGCCACTGCAGTGGTTCACATTTTACAGTCAGTTTCGACACCTTCGACTGCACACTGCAGTTTATCTATGGTGACACTTATTGTTAACAATCATTTTAAATTATCTATCGAATTTACACACTTCAGATATTTAAGACCAACCAATTACAAAAATAAGATATTTTTTGCTTAATTATGAGCACGCATTACGGATTTACGGTTTTACTGGTGAAGAATCAGATTTCTCAATTATGTCATGACATGGCACTGCGTCCTGTAGTTAAGATACCAGCTTTTACATTTCTCTCTGAACATTTGACATTCAGGTTGCTGAGGTTTTCCTTTCCCTTTTTTTTAATAGGCAATTAGGCATAATATATGACCGGCATCATAGCTTTGGCTCCTTTTGTTAACGAACATTTACAACTCAATATAAATGTGTATTGTTTCAGATAAACCAAATAACGTCGTGGATCGACGGCAGCTTCGTGTACAGCACGAGCGAGGCGTGGGTGAATGCAATGAGGTCATTTCAGGTGCCACCAGCAGCCACGCCTGCATCTTTACGTACTCATACACATACATATATAACTGCCTTCATGTATTACTTACTAAAATCTGATGCTATTGTTTACTTATAGGTAGTGCCTTCCACACTTTCTAATCTTGATTCTGGAAATGCATATTTTTTCTTGGGTTGTGGAAAACCCCTTTTTTAAAATACGATTTGCCTTTGCATCAAAATTGCTTTTAGATATTAAAATGGTACCTATTAGTTAAAATCTTATTTTTTTTAAATAATACATAATTTAGACGCAAAGTGCGTACTGTGCGAAACGCAAGTTGTACGAATGCAAAGTCAATAGCCAGCTTTATCGTTTATGACGAAAAAGTTTATAATAAACTGCTTATTCGTTAACAGAATGGAAGCTTAGCCAGCGAGGGAGGAATGCCCTTACGTAACACAAAAAGAGTGCCGCTCTTCAACAATCCAGTGCCACACTACATGCGAATGCTGAGCCCCGAAAGGCTATTTCGTAAGTCAAATTACCTATTATTTTATTAAAAACCAGTCATCATTTTTGAGCATCCAATTTGATAGCAAGAGTTAAGTAGGCCTTTCGCTCAGTTTTGGGGTACCATAGTCAACAAGAAACCTTTTTATAATCTAAAGAGAAAAGGAAAGATGGTTCGTTCGACGTTTTACCTCAAGACCACGTGTGCAATGAACCTTATACATTAAGATCACGATATCTTCACTTTTCCTACTTAACTCTAAATTTAAAAGACCTGACAACATTGTAACCTTTACCTATTTATGTAATGTTCCAGTACTAGGTGATCCCCGAACAAATCAAAACCCAGCTATGGTAACGTTTGGCATTCTACTAATGCGCTGGCACAACGTGGTCGCCGCACGCGTCCACCGCCAGCACCCCGACTGGAGCGACGAGCAGCTCTTCCAGCGAGCCAGGAGAATCGTCATCGCCAGTTTACAGGTAAATAATCACCATGATAACATTCAGGATTCTGCTCCTTTGTTGGTACAACTTGGTCGACGCATGCGTCAACTGCCAGTTTATATACAGGTATATTAAATACCCTGCACGTCGACATTCGAGATAATGCTCCTTTGATTACTCAACGTGGTTGCTTTATATATTTTTAGACTCAAGAAAACTTAAAAGGACTAACAACGACCAATGTATGATATAAAAAAAATATTGACTCTTCTTTATAATGAAACAAAAGTACAACTTACGATAATTATATTCATCTGAGTATACGTGCTTGTTCCAACTACAATAGCAATAAGTTCTATTTTAAGTCGAAACAGCCCATGATTGCAACGTTTTACCGTTAGGTAATAAGGCAACCATTATTTTTCAGAACATCATCCTTTACGAATACGTGCCAGCGTTCCTCGGCGTTCCCATTCCATCGTACAACGGCTACAGAGCCGAGGTGGCTCCGGGCGTGTCACACGCGTTCGCTACGGCCGCCTTCCGTTTTGGCCACACACTGGTCCCGCCAGCAATCCTGCTTCGCGACAGAAACTGCCGCTACAGCCGAGCTCCAGGGGGTCATGACGCTATCAGATTATGCCAGACTTGGTGGGATGGCAACGTAAGTCCAAAAGCTCTTAAGCAACTTTTTGATAGTTACCAATATTCCCTTCTATGTTCATCCTGTGCTGATCTTACCAGCTAACCTGCTGGAATGGAATCTACCGTAATTTTCTGCTTCGGGCACACATTAGTCCCGTTAGCTAATTTGCTGCCGGAACCAAACTCCGCTTCTGCCTAAATTTTGGAGAAGATAATAGTAAGCCAATCATATGGCCATCGTGAACGCTACTCATGTACTGTTAGTGCTTATAAATGGAAACCTAGGCTCTCCGAAACGTGTCACGCGAGTGACTAAAAATACGTGAGTTAAACCATATTGGCTTAGTGTTACTATGTCTCACGACAGTCACGACAGTTTAAATTCAATCATAATGAATACCCGGCTCGGGCCCGATCTCGGGGTCGGATCCGGCTTATGAATCTTGGTATAATGTCAACAACTATTTAATGATCATAGGTTTTATTATTCACATTAGGTGTACAACCACTACGCAAGCACAAGCTAGACATAAAACATTAGAAAAATAAGTATGTAATAATAATTGCAACAAAAACTTAAGACTACAAGGGACTCGTATTTGTGTAACGAAATCGCGACATATTTTCAGGACGTGATGTCGCAAGTTCCAATAGAAGAAGTGCTGATGGGCATGACGTCTCAGCTATCGGAGCGAGAAGATGCGCTGCTCTGCTCAGATGTTCGGGACAACTTGTTCGGGCCTATGGAGTTCTCGCGACGGGATCTCGGCGCGCTTAACATCATGCGAGGCCGGGATAACGGGCTCCCGGACTACAATACCGCCAGGTAAACTCCACTCACTCTTGGACTACATTGACGTGTTGCTAGGTAATATTGAGATCAAGCTGTTAAAAGATCTCTTACTTAAAGTCCGTTTTATAAGCCACAATGGAAAAAAACCAGCAGATAGCCAGTTTAATAGATACAGGATAGATCCCGTGACCAATAAGGTGCTAGAAATTAAAGCAATATGACATTTGACTCGTCAACCATATAAGTCCGTCATAGAGTTTTGGGGAAACCTCGGCAAGTCTCTAATTTCACAACCTAAGCATATCCCGAATAAAACAAAATAAGTGTAGGTGCCTTTTTTCTGTTTACAGGGAATACTTCGGTTTGAAAAAAGTGAAGACGTTCAATGAGATTAACCCCGAGTTATTTGAACATAATCCTGAACTCCTCCAGCGACTAATTCAAGTTTACGAAGGTCGCCTTGATAACATTGACGTCTATATAGGTAATAAGCCATCCAGTTTCTAGAGTTGCTTGCAGAAAACTCTTACGTACTTATCCCACGAAACCCGTACAGGCGAACAAATTCAAAAAGGGTGTACTTAAAACCTGTTGTATAATTAGAGGTGTAAAGTGACACACAAGAAAAATGCAGATCATTAGTACCTATAGCCTGTCAAATCATCAAGTACGCCATAGGTACTATGGCTAACTTAATCTTAGAAAATCGGACAGGCTATAACTACAAAGTCAAGTTTATTTCATTCATAGATCTCTTTGAAAAGAATTTGCGCCAATCTATGCATTTATAAGCTGGATTTAATTATATCGTAAAAATTATTATATTCTTGACTTCGGTATAATGTGCTCTTTAATCCCACCACTCCCCGTTACCTAAAAGAACGCTTTAGTTATTTAAATTCCACTAGATCCTCACAATGTGCTCCTTTCTGTCCCTCCTTCTCAAGATTTTATAACTGCTGTTTGTGTGTTGTTTTCGGGCTGTTCGGCTATGGAACTCTCTTCCTGTCGAAATAAGACACGCTCAATCCCTTGCTATTTTCAAATCTAGTCTTAAAGTAGTTAGTGTAGTTATTTTTGTAGACTTGAATTTTAAAGGTATTTCTTCTAATGCTATTTAATTTTAATTTAGTTTTTTGCACATCCTAAGTGGTTAATTTATGAGTTTCATTTCTCCACTATCTAAAGGTTGTCTGGAAGAGATCGCTCTTTAGCGATAAGGCCGCTTGTTGTTTATCTCTGTCTTCATGTATAATTTGTGTTTCCATGTACATTTATTCTGAGGTTGTGCATTAAAGAGGATTTGTATTGTATTGTATTATGCTTATTCTCACAGGTGGAATGTTAGAGTCAACTGGACATCCAGGTGAACTATTCAGGGCAATAATCATTGATCAATTTACAAGAATTCGAGACGCCGATAGATTCTGGTTCGAAAACAATCAAAATGGGTAAGCATCAATGTTAGTCTACATCAGCTTAATTTTAGGCAAAAAGTAAGTTCCTTTTATTTTTTAACTGAAATAGTGACATTAAAGATAGAAGTTGGTTATCTATACATAAACTGAAATAATCTACGGATAATCCAAATACAAACCACCTAATTTAGTGCAAAAAACAACTCAGTGTGTTTTTTTAAACCATGTCTTATGTCCCAGAATATTTACCCAAGACGAGATAGACGAGCTCCGACACATCACCCTATGGGGCATCATAGTGAACAGCACCGCAGTGGGGCCGTACGACATCCAACGAGACGTGTTCCACTGGAACGCCGGTGATCCGTGCCCGCAGCCCTACCAGCTCAATGCGTCAAAACTCGCGCCCTGCAAGTACCTTAGAGGCTACGATTATTTCGAGGTATTTACTCACTATGAAAATACTAACCAACAACTTATTTGCAATAAAACCATACTTTCAAATTTCCTTCCGGGTTTTTTAGAATTTCAGTGTTTGTTTTTTCCATGGAACATACAGATTACGCGCTCCTAACAACACACCCCTAGAGTTGCAGGCGTCAATAGACTACGGTGACCGCGTAGGTATCATCAAACGGGCCGCATGATTGTCTTCCACCGATGTGATCTAAAGAAACAGATAACAGTACCCGTGATAGCAGTAGTAATAGGTAGTAGTAGAGGTAATAATAGTAGTGACTGGCAAAATTAGTTTTCATTGAACCAACCATACCAATGAACTCGGGTCCGGAATATATTACAGGATGGTTGTTATTGTCAATAGCTTCAACCCTAACTTTCCTCTTGTCTTGCATAGGGAAGCGAGTTCGCGTACATTTACACGTGCCTGGCGCTGGTGTTCGTGCCGATATTGTGCGCGGGCGCAGGATACGGCGTGGTGAAGTTGCAGAACAGCCGACGACGCAAGCTCAAGATACAGCAAGAGCAAATCAAGAATGCGCAGCAGAAAGGTACGTTAAATACTGCAAGGTAAAATATTAGGTACAACCCGTTTTTGAGAAGTCTTATTAATCAAAATTATTTTTAAAACTGAATAAAGAAAGATACAGCTCACCTCATTCATATCGATTTCACAAGGTCTTTGAAGAGCTAAATCTTTTTAACAATTAAAGAACAGTTGTAATCCAATCAATAATTTTATTTTTAGGTTCAGTTGACAAGATGGTCTGCCGCGAATGGGTGCACGCGTCACACAAGCGGCTGGTGAAACTGCGACTCGGTCCGGAGGCCGAGCTGCACGTCACGGACAGAAAGGGCGACAAATTGCGCACCGTGCCACTACACCACACTGAACAGCTCACTGTGCTGGAGAGCCAGGTTGGTGGACAAGATAGTT
Source organism: Cydia strobilella (assembly GCF_947568885.1). Classification (NCBI taxonomy): domain Eukaryota; kingdom Metazoa; phylum Arthropoda; class Insecta; order Lepidoptera; family Tortricidae; genus Cydia; species Cydia strobilella. The sequence goes on from NC_086052.1 coordinate 11,645,362, forward strand.
TTCCAAGAATGAGTACATTCGTCATATAAGTGGCCGGTGAAACTGAGGTTCAAGCTGGAACCCGCGCTACACGTCACGAACAGAAAGGGCGACATGCTGCACATCGTGTCTCTCCACCACACCGAGCAACTCACGGTGCTGAACTGCTGCAGAGCCAGGTTTGAAGACAAGATGGTGTTTTCCATCCACTGGTTTAACTGTTACAGCTTTCATTTCACTTAAGGTGATAATGCGTGAGGTATAAGTGATATCATTTGATTTTGACCAGTTAATTTCATTTATGGCAAAACATGGTTTCGCTTTGGAAAACTTCGTGAGAAATCTGCATCAGTGAGAAGCTTATAAGTTATGTATGAAGTCCACTTTACCACATTGGGCCATATATGGTATCGATGATGATGATGATGATGAAAGTAGTTAAAAATTATTTTGTTTAAAGCTTGTAAACCTTCGTAAATCGTATTACGAAAGATGACAAAGATCACTTACACAATTTTTTTCAGGACACGCGCAACAGCAAGCGGCCACTCTTGCTCATACGAGCACCGCGGGAACACGACCTCGTGCTGGAAATGGACTCGGTCGCGTCGCGCCGCAAGTTCCTCGTCAAGCTCGACGCCTTCCTGGCACAGCACAAGAAGGCACTTAACCTTAACCAGGTACACTCCTTTCCCAGTTATAGAAAATAAAAACTACTCGTACTGTGATCAGAGGGGCTACCGCAAACCACGTTCGACGTGTTGCCTCCCTGTCACATTTACGTAAACAAGTGCAACAGAGAGGCAACACGTCGAAAGGCCCTCAGGACACGTGAGGGAGCCATAAATGGCTGTTCGTCATGATTTGAGTGCCGTGTGAGCATGACGCCAATATCAGAGATGGACTCGGCCCTGTCGAGAAGACGGCCCTTTTTACACTTTTATTTCGTCACATACAGGGACGAAAAATAACATAGCGTCATAGACTCGCGACTTAGTCAAGAGTAAACAAGTGAAACTTTACATTTCATACTATTTTATAGGGGCACCGTGAACAAATATTAGCGACAGCAGAAACACGTGAACGCAGACAACGCAAACTGGAGCATTTCTTCAGAGAAGCATACGCCATTACCTTCGGTCTTGCACCCGGAGAAAAGCGAAGGAAAAACGAAGACGCTGACCCTGAGGTATGCAATTAATTGATTAGTCAAAGTTTAAATAAATAATAGAACATATAAGAAAACATAACAATATCAATTTTCTTTTCAGTCTATTGTCATGAGGACGTCACTGTCAAAGTCTGAATTTGCTAGTGCGCTTGGTATGAAAGCAGACGCTGTTTTTGTCAAGAAAATGTTTAACATTGTTGACAAAGATGGCGATGGACGAATATCATTCCAGGTACTTGTGCTTTATATATATGTGTATCCTATTTGGTCTTATAAAAGTTGTCTCAGTTGAACCTAAATAAATATGTTTAACTCGTCCATGATCGTAAATTTGGACCCTACAGGCCTAAGATAGACGTGCTTTTATCGTCTGTTATCGTGGCCGTCAATTTCTAACAAGTAGGTATGTAAGTGTGAGAGCCCCGCATGGCACATAAAAGAGCAACCAGTGTACCCATACCCCCATACCCTAGTAAAAGACCAAGCTCGTTGCGATTAATATTGGCTTAACAACTATCTGTATATACTAACATTTATTTGGGTTCCGTCCGGGTCTCTCAACGGATATGGCTATATTCTGCCTTAAGAACGTAGTGAACCGTTATCTTAAGAAAAGAACGTCGGTATACGGCTGTTTTCTAGATCTGAGCCGTGCTTTTGATACTATTGACTATAATTTATTATGGGATAAAGTGTCAAAAGCAGGTGTACCGAGTAAAATAACCAATCTGTTGAGATACTGGTACGGTAACCAGATGAACAGCGTTAGATGGGGAAATACGAATTCGGACCCGTACAAGTTGCAATGCGGAGTTAGGTAGGGGGGCTGACATCGCCATTGCTGTTTAATCTTTATATGAACGACCTAATAGAGGAGCTCAGCAGCGCTGCCGTCGGATGTCACGTCGCGGGCGTATGTGCCAACTACTTTAGCTACGCGGACGATATGGTGCTGCTGAGCCCCTCTATCACGGGCCTAAGGATACTAGTGTCGATTTGTAAGCGTTATGCTGCAACACACGGACTAAAATATAATGTTAAAAAATCTGAATTAATTGTATTTAAATATGATAAGGGCCCAGATATCGTTCCTCCCGTTAGGCTAAACGGGACAGAATTAAAAACTGTAAATAGTTTTAAGTATCTAGGGCACGTTTTGACAGACAGACTAAAGGACGATGACGATCTCGAAAGACAGCGGCGGGCCATAGCGATGAGAAGCAACATGTTGGCGCGTTGGTTTGCTCACTGTTCCGACCAAGCTAAAGTAACTTTGTTCAGGGCGTACTGTCAGGCGTTCTACACCAGTCAGCTGTGGTACCATTACACGAAACGATCGTTCAATAAGCTTCGAGTACAGTACAACAACGCGTTTCGTGCAATGTTACGGCTACCGTGGCGGTGTAGTGCATCTGGCATGTTCGCCGTGAACAGAGTAGACTACTTTTACGCTATAATGCGTAAAAGACACTGGTCGTTTGTCGGGAGAAATCGATGAACAGCATTGTTAGCGTAGTGTACGCAACCTACTGTATGAGCAAGGCCTCCGCTGTAAATATTTAATTAGTGTTAGATTAGGTAATAATTAGTTTAGTTTAGAATAGTAAAATTTAATATAGATTAGAATGTATAAATTAGATTAATATAATAATTATTCTTAATGTAATGGGTTGATACCTAAATAAATAACATTTTTATTTTATTTATTATTATTTATAAGAGTTAAACCTTGACTAACTGAGATCGCCGTTTACAACAGCCGGATATTTTGACAGGAATTTTTAGACACGGTAGTGCTATTCTCCCGAGGCGCGACAGACGAAAAGCTGCGGATCATCTTCGACATGTGCGACAACGACCGGAACGGAGTCATCGACAAGGGAGAGTTCAGCGAGATGTTGCGATCGCTCGTCGAGATCGCGCGCACCACGTCCTTGAGGGACGAGCACGTCACCGAGCTCATCGATGGCATGTTCTCTGTTAGTATCTGGCTTTAAGGCTGGCATATCCAATCCAATCCATAAATATGTAGTTATGGCGTTATTCATAAACGTTTGTCAAATCTAACAAACCGTTCATAGTTATTTGCCCCTATTGTTATTTTGACTGTAAAAGGATGCTAAGTTTTATATATAAAGGGGGTTAGAATACAGGTTATAAAAAAAACGTAAATTCTTTTTTTTTTCATCTATGCATAGCGCCTAACATGGTAATACCTGAATATGCACAGTAATTAAAAAAATGTAGTACACCCATCTTTATGTGTACATAGTAACACTTCACATGCACCTAAGCAACTTTTTTGTTGAATTGGTTATGCCCATAACTTATGGATCCCTTAAATTAGATACTCCTACGGAAAATACTTAGCAATTACAAACGTTGCCTAACAATTGAATTTGTATGCACACTTAAACAGATTGTTTCAATACTTAAATATTCACTTTAAAAAAAAAAAGCTTTTTTTCGGATTAATTACATCCATAGAATTACATATTAAAATTAAAAAAAAATTAATATTAAACTAAAACTAACTAAAACTTAACATATTTAAAAAAGTTATTTTTTAAAATCTGCACGTGGCGCGTGCGATTTCGCCCAGTGGCCAAATATCGGGCTGTCATATGCCCCTGCGACCGCACTCAGGAGCCCGTTACTGCGTTGGATGCCGTACTTAAGTAAACTTTATAATTCTATTGAATTCAAGATTTACGAGAAAGTTTAACAAGTCTATTGTTTATTTTAGGATGCCGGCCTCCAACATAAAGACCATCTTACGTATTCAGATTTCAAAGTGATGATGAAAGAATACAAGGGAGAGTTTGTAGCCATTGGTTTAGATTGCAAAGGCGCTAAACAGAACTTCTTGGACACCTCTACAAACGTAGCTAGGATGACTAGCTTCCACATTGAACCGTCAATGGAACAATCCAGGTAAAAAATATACTGGCCGACGAGAGAAAGATCAGGATTATACTAAGTAACTTCTCTATTAAAATACAGTTTTTCTTAACGTGGAAATATTATGTGCGTTTTTTTTTCAGACACTGGTTACTTCTGAAATGGGATTATCTAACAACATTCTTAGAAGAGAACAGACAGAATATATTTTACCTATTTATCTTCTACGTCGTAACAATAGGGCTATTTGTAGAACGCTTCGCGCACTATTCCTTCATGTCAGAACATCTGGATCTGAGGCACATCATGGGCGTCGGAATAGCAATAACAAGAGGATCAGCTGCCTCCCTGTCATTCTGCTACAGTCTGCTACTACTGACAATGTCTAGGAATTTGTTAACCAAACTAAAGGTAATTTGTGTGGTACTTATAATTATATTTAGTTTACCATAAACTTCATGATTTTTTTAAATATTACATTGGTTAACATCGGAAAAACACCACCAGCAAAAATTCAGCATGCCCTGCCGCTTCTGTCGTTAGTTTGTCTGTATTACTCTTTTTAATTTCTTCTTTTTGAGTTTCTTCAGAATTAAATTTAATTCAATTTACAGTTTTAATTCAATCTTTAGTTAAATTAAACTCAATCACTAAGTCCAGTTATCGATAAAACATAATTAGGCATTTTAATTAACCTAGGAATTCAGTATCCAGCAATACATCCCCCTGGACTCCAGCATCCAGTTTCATAAGATAGTGGCGTGCACGGCCCTGTTCTTCTCGCTGCTGCACACGGCGGGGCACATGGTGAATTTCTACCACGTGTCCACGCAGCCCGTCGAGAACCTGCGCTGTCTTACCAAGGAGGTTCACTTCACGTCTGACTTCAGACCGGGGATTACTTACTGGGTGTTCCAAACAGTAACAGGTATAAAAAAAAACTTTCTTGATTATTTCTTCCTGATTGCTTTAGTATGGGGTCATCGCTTCCCATCATGCCCTGAAGTTGAGGCACCTTTTTCTCTGAAAATTTTACCGGAATTTATCGAAAAAAAAAAACAAATTGTTACTCGTAGAAATTAAGTAGAAACCTAAGCACTCTGGCCATGCAGTTTATTTAATTAATTACAAGTATGATACAGAAGTGGTAGTGACTAGTGAAAGTTTTAATTCCAAACTTCTACTAGGTACTGCATGCAGCTTTAGGATTTCATGACTTCATACAGCCTAAGATACATACCGCCTGTTGCTACCTTTATTTACATTGTAAATCTGTTATTGAATTTTTATTTTGTGGTGCAATAAAGTGTATTTACTTCCTTTAACAGGCATTTCTGGAGTGCTGTTGTTCGTGATAATGTGCATAATCTTCGTGTTCGCGCACCCAACAATCCGCAAGCGCGCCTACCCTTGGTTCTGGCGCGCGCACTCGCTGTACGTCGCGCTGTACGCGCTGTGTCTGGTCCATGGTCTCGCGCGGCTCACTGGCGCCCCGCGTTTCTGGATATTCTTCCTTGGACCCGCTGTTATATACACATTGGATAAGGTAAGCTATGGTACAAGCTTTGTTGCATTGCAACCATTTCAATTTGTAGTTACTTTAAGTAAAGTAGCCCGTTAATATAGTAAAATTTTATTTTATCGTATAAACCAGGTCTGTTGATATCACTTCATGTGAACTTCATTTCATATCCTGTTCTTCCGTTGCCAGGTAGTGTCACTTCGAACAAAATACTTGGCCTTAGATGTCCAAGAAACGGAAATGCTGCCCTCAGATGTCATCAAAATCAAATTTTACCGACCTCCTAATCTGAAGTATCTATCAGGTAAATGTAGTTTACTTTTGTGATAAAAATAACTAATCATACTTAGTTGGAAACTAGCTTCTGTCCACGACTTCGTTTGCGTGGGATGGTGATGATGATTGACAAAAACTATTCTGTCCTTTTTCGGGCCTCAAACTATCTCCATACCAAATTACATCTAAATCGGATCAGCGGTTTAAAGCGTAAAGAGGTAACAAACAGACAGGATTGTCACGGATATTGATGATCATTATATTTCTCAAGCTTCATTCTTCAGATATAAAAACCAGGTAGTCCTTTAACCTACTAGGCAACTCATCGCATGTTTAAAGTAGGTAGCAAAAACTTTAACTCAAACAGGTCTATCCCTACTTTTTCAACTAGTCTTGATGGGGCGCGCGGCTTGCCGCCATTGCTCATTCTTTATTCTTGCGAGGCAACGAACGCACGTAAAATCATAATTTTGTTTCAAAGTCGTTTAAAATGCCTATACGTAGTGCACTTAGTGCAGACATTATACGATTTATACGAGAATACGAGATGTAAGCTGTGGGATTATTCGTTTCGTATTCGTTGTGCAATATAAAATATATTTGTTATTGAAATTGTTCATCCTGGAGGTTAGTCGAGAACTAACACGAAGGAATAAATCATCCTGGGGGTTGGTCGTGAATCAACACGAAGGAATAAATCATCCTGGGGGTTGGTCGTGAACCAACACGAAGGAAAAAATTATCTTGGGGGTTGGTCGTGAACCAACACGATGGAAAGTCTGTTCGTACTTCGAACACCGATTGCGCCCGGGGGTTGGTCGTGAACCAACCAAAGGTTTAATTAAGATCGGACAGCGCGCAACGAAACAAAGGGCCCTAAATAATCATATTGTGTTGTGTTAAAGAGACGAGGGAGGCTTTCTTTTCATTTGGTTTTAGATGGCCCAACAGAAAAAACTCAAGCAAAATTGCCGAGTGATAATAGATTCTTCAAATCCTGAAGAAAAATCAGATACTTAAGTGTAACTATTTTAACTATTTTTGTAAAAAACTTACACTTTGTGATCAAATACTTTGCATTTACTTAGTACCGCGCGGGCCGTGAGTCCACGACTGGTAACTATAAACTTGGGGGGCGGCCTAGAGTCGTCACGAAGATAGAACTTGCTTGGGGTTGGCCGTGAGTCAACACGATAGCAATGCATAACACAATTTAATAAATCTATAGCGGTTCTCGATCAAAACCACGCACATTTTAAAACACCAAGTTCAAGTTTTTCTATGTGCAATAAAGAATTATCTTTTAAGTTCAAGTTCAAATATACTTTATTCATGTAGGCCTATTTATGTAATCTAAAACCTTACGGGTTTTATTTTGAAAAACATTCGAAGTCTACCCTCGAATTAAAAATATTTCTTTTAAATTTTTTCACCAGCGCTCCGCGGTTCATTTTTGATTTGTGCGTGTCAGAGACACGTCGGTCTAGCTGCCGAAATGTTCGGCACAAGACTACATTGCCTTTTAAAATAAATCCTTACATATAAAATATATTTGGATTTTTAATATCCAATTATAGGTGACAGAATAAATTTTACTCACACCTAACCCATAGTACGGTACTTTTATCCGCCCAGAGGTTGAATTTGAATAAACACGAGATTACCTCGTAAATTTATAATTGAAACAATACAATAGTACCTATATTGTTTTTATATTACCCACATAAGTATAACTTGTCTCTAAAAGTGGGAATTGCTAAATAGGTGTACCTACATCACGTCACGTGATGTGAATCTGATCGAAATTCCTAAACTTAAGCTGGATAAAATCTCTTTTACCACAAATGAAATGGAATAAACTAAGTGGTAATACCCTGCACAATGCATATATTTTGGTGACGATTTTTGAATGTTTATATATGCATATAACCATACAAATTATCGGGATACGTACGCCAATATTGTTATGGGATACATAAAAATATAAATATATTTATAATACCGTGATCGCTTAAAGGCATAGGCGATGTCAGTATCTAAGTACCTTGTGTCTGTTTAAAAATATGATTTTACTTTTTTAAGTGATATTGAATAATTAAATAATTTGAATCTTCCAATTGTAACAAAGACACCTAACTGAATTGAATTACAGGAAAATGGGTTTCTTCATCGTTATCTATCTAATAAACCCAATGAAACAATTTGTAAGTACTGAATATGAAAGAAAGAAAGAAAGAAAATAACTTTATTTTGCACGAAATATGGTACAAAAGGTGGTCAGACAATATTATACATAAGTAACACATATTTCACCAGCATCTGGCATGCAAAAAACTAAACTTACAACTAAAGCTAAAAAACAAACGCAAACACGTTTTACGCTTATTTCTTCATGAATACAAGTTCATGCCGAAGCCTGACAAAGTGACCATTAGAGTACCATCTAACTGAGTTAATGATAAAGCGGTTTCGGTACAATTTGGCTAAATACACATACGAATATATTTGTTCGCATCTCTCACAGATATTTAATATTTATTTTTATGGTCGTAAATAATGAGTAACTAGGTAAATACCTATTAACCTGTAACAAAACGATTACCTTCCGATTATCTTTTAAAGGATTACCCTCAGATTATGCACATAAAAATATAAATACATAATTAAGAAGTTAACAGAAACCGTAAAAAATCAATAAATGACGAATGCACCTATGGTTCAACTCTCATGTGTCGGTCGCGATACACTTTCAGCCATCATCAATACGATGGTACCATGCAATACGTTTTTGCCAAGTTTAAAATATATGTACCTTGATATTATAAGTTTAGTAACTGTAGTTGGTGGGGACCCACCACTTGCAATACCGCTATGTCATTAATATAGCACATTCATGACATAAGTCATGGATTAAAATATTAAGATGAATCCACTTAATATAATATTTGTTTTCTGAACTCTCAATACAACCATAGTAGCAATACAGCAAAGGCAATTTTTTTTATTATTCCGGCTTTAATGTTTACATTTTAAAAATATACAACATTACGTCGCACAGTCTTTCGTTCCTTGCAGAGCGAATACTTGAATGGAGGGCATAGGTTTTTAGATTTGATGCTTAATATCTGAATTTCTGTGGATTGATATTCATTTCATTTCATTGATTACGTGGTTGATTGCTGTGCTGTCCCGTTCGCGCTGCGAGAATAGAAGCCGCTACACCAATATTTGTGAAAATATATGGTCAATCGCGCCTTGCGGTCAATAAGAGTAATTTAAATAAAATAAAAAGGTTCATATCATTTATATATTCTATTTAAAGGGTCTCGTCACATGCAGCCATTTATAAATGTATACTAAATTAATTCCTAATGATGTTTGTTAAACGCTGATTTTACCTACTCAGGTTTAACTGGATATTATTATGCATTTTAATAGCTCGAATATATGTACATTAGGTACGTATATATAATTAAATGATAAATAAATATTCTGTTACCATTAATGGACCTTGGCCCATTCATTATATGTAATATGAGCGCAATAATAAACATTTGAGTTTGAGTAAATTACAATCTTATTTGAAAGATTACTTCGAAAGCTGAGTAGACTGCTAGTCTTATAAATTATTTTTGTTTAGAATACCTTTGGTGATGCCACACATATGACATGCTTTATGCTTAATAACTAAACAGAAAGCATAATTTATGCACGTTCATATATTTTTTAGATTTCAGGAACGTGGTGGATTTTTTAATTTGATAAAAATCAAAATATAATTCTTCTTGGGTAAATCAAAGGACTTTAAAACGACGTTAGACATGTTTCGAGCAAATTCGAGTTTTTTTGTTAATTTGAAGCTCTCGAAAACGCGCTAGGCCGCGTGAGTCTTTGTCCATTGCACGTCGTGTCACTATTCGTTGATCAGGAGCTGCTGTAAGCCGATTTGCGCGTGCACGCGCCTAATAACTGAATTTTCTCATTGTCGTCGTCTGCTCAGAGATCATCGTAAACAGGATGAGTCGTCGTGAGACAGACATCACACGGCCTACGCATCATAAGCGTCAAGACGCGGGGAAAGACATCACAGCCACAGCGTACCCCACCCTGTCTGGAGGTAACGGCTGGGTTGTATCGTTAGCCTAAAGTACGTCTTATCTTCGTAGATAATTACACTTAGACGAGCCTGAATCTTGTCATCAATAGTGTACTGTTCTGAGCCTTCAAAAATTCCGTATCGCGGACAAGCACTGCTAGTGAATTTTAATACATTTCACAAAAGGACATATGTCTTATGAGTTTACTCGTATTAAACTTTTTCAAATCGAATTATACTTAATGCAAAGTTGACCACAAATTGTATGGAATCTTAGTCAATTAGGTTTTATGAAGAACAAATTAGATTTTGTTTAAATATCCTAATACGTAAAAGTATATATTTATATACAACCTGGCTATACCTAATATATGTATACCTTTTTGAACCTGCATTGCTAAACTTTCCCGTGCTTCTTAACAATGCCTTATAACTCAATTGGAACAGTAAACTTGTGTATAACATACACATATGTACATGGTAGATAATTATTCCTACAAATATGTATTCAGAAATAAATATGCTATGATAATATTGATAATGGGAAAGAATGCAGCAAAACTTTCAACTCTTAACATCTACCTGGTTTTTATATCTGAAGAATGAAGCTTGAGAAATATAATACATGATCAAACGAACTTCAAAGTGAAGTTCGATCAGTATTATATGAGTAAGCTTCATTCGAAGATATAACTACCCTCCCTCCCCTATACCCGGAAAGAAAGTTTTGCTTTAGAAAGTAAAGTCTCTAAAAATAATGAGCAATGGCGGCAAGCCGCGCGCCCCATCAAGACTAGTTGAAAAAGTAGGGATAGACCTGTTTGAGTTAAAGTTTTTGCTACCTACTTTAAACATGCGATGAGTTGCCTAGTAGGTTAAAGGACTACCTGGTTTTTATATCTTCGAATGAAGCTTACTCATATAATACTGATCGAACTTCACTTTGAAGTTCGTTTGATCATGTATTTGATATATGTAGTGCTTGGGCTTTCATATACAATCTACCTTAACTGCGTACCTACCTAGTTGTTTGATAGGCGGTAATTTCGAAGAGAGATAAAAAAACCGGCCAAGTGTGAGTCGGACTCGCGTTCCAAGGGTTCCGTACATTACACAGTTTAAACAATGTATTTTTCATGTGAAACGTGAGCTAAATTTCTTTAAAAACCCGTAGGGGTCGGATCAAAAACTAAGTAATTAAGTCCGACTCACGCTTGACTGCACATTTCTAATAGGTTTTTCTGTAATCTATAGGTAAAGATCTATTTTATGTATTTTTTTCAAAATTTTTGACTCAGTAGTTTCGGAGATAAAGGGGGGGAATGGTAATTTTTTGCCTATTTTCTTGAATAACTTCTAAACTGTCTATCCTAAAATTATAAAAATAAAATATTTGAGATTCTCATAATGAGCTCTTTCATTTGATATGTAACACGATATAGTTTAAAAAACTTTATTTATTAATTTTCTCATTTACCCCCCAAAAGTGGCCCCGTGTTTAAAATTCATTCGTTTACGTTACATGTCTGGCTTTGGGTCACAAACTTACATATGTATACCAAATTTCAACTTAATTGGTCCAGTAGTTTCGGAGAAAATAGGCTGTGACAGACGGACAGACAGACAGACAGACGCACGAGTGATCCTATAAGGGTTCCGTTTTTTCCTTTTGAGGTACGGAACCCTAAAAAAGGAAATCAATTAGTCACAATACATGTCACTTACCTACTATGAATATCTGAGTGAAACCCACATTATAGCGCTTCCAGTAGTATTGTTATGTGAGTCTCAATACAAGTGTTGTGAGACTTTAACATCTAATTTAATCGCAAAAACATACTATTTTAATACCTATAAGAAAGTATTCACGCCTTCTAAATTTTATTAAAGATTCAGTTCTAAAGGTAAACATGCATGAATGCATCGACAGTATAGAATTGTGCAAAATGGATCTGCATGACGCGGCACGCTGATTATAAGTATTTATTTTATAAGTTAAAGAGGGCCATGTTCTGCATGGTGACGGAGAGTCTTCGTCATCATTTCCTAATGCGGTGTCTATTTTTATTTTGTTTTATTATTATATTGGTAGTATTAGTAATTTCTAGTGTTGGCTATTAAAAAGGAGGCTTACATAATCTAACACTAATAGATTCTATTTACCATTAACTGGTTATGACTATAATAGTTGTAAGACGCGGTTTGATGTTTAACGCTCCCGTGTCTGACTATAGGTAGCGTTAGCAATAACGATACTATGGCGATGTGTGTCAAAGATGTTGTTTAAATGTAAATATTCCGACTCCATAGATTCAAGTTACTATACTTAGGTATTATGGAACACACAAATAATATTTTTTTATAAATTCTCTATACAACCATAACCCTAAAACTGTTCACACAATAAGTATAATAGTCACATTTATCTCTATTTAATATTTTTATGGATCCTAATATCACTTGTACAGTACTCCGTTAAACTCCTTTTGCCTAACTAGATACCATCTCACCTTCAGAACCTTCAGTTATGAGCATCAACTACCACGCAGCTGTAAAACATTTTTATTTTTAAAAGATTGTCAAAAGAATTGTTTTCTTTATGGCTTGTGATTACAAATTCTTTCATTATTTTAAATACGGTTTTAATGTATGAAATCGATATGATGCCTTATTTTAACCATAAACCAAACAAATGCATCTTGGAATGTTTTTTTTTTTACAATCAATGGAGAATCGTGGGTCATATTAAATTGGGTCACAGTGGATCAAAGATAAATCGGGCATGATAATTAAAAGTTTTCTTTTAGTAAAAAAATAGCATGATACTAGAAGCACAAAACATAAATATAATCTAATCTCCACGCAAAGAGCAAAATCCCTGTTCTTCAAGTTGTAGCCAGTATACATAAAATTAGATAAATAAAAAAAACGGATACCATCAATATTTTGCACCATAAATAGTAGTGAGATATATTGCACAGGTATAAAATAGATTTGCTTTATAATAGGTCAGTGGGTCCGCCTAGCATGCACAGCGTTTAAAAAGGAGGAGTTCCATTCGTTCACGCTGACATCGGCACCGCACGAGAACTTCCTCTCCTGCCACATCAAGGCGCAGGGGCCGTGGACATGGAAGTTGAGGAACTACTTTGATCCCTGCAATTATAACCCTGAAGATCATCCGAAGATAAGGTAACATATTTTATTCGTATTAATAAATAAATAAATATTTTGGAGACACTCTTACACAGTTGAACCTAACACCAAACTAACCTAAACTTGTGCTGGGGCGACCATAAACATAATTATTTAAATAGATACATACATGCATAGAATAGAAGTCACGCATAACTTTTGTAATAAACACGAAAATAAATAAAAAAGAATGAAAAATTGAAATTAAAAAAACGAAACCAAAATAATTTAATTTCTTTAAAAAAAGGGAACCGCCAAAAAAACACCACTGAAAAGCACAAAATATTTTTTATATACCCCACCCCTATCCTTGGCCAATGTCCAGTCCCTATCCCGTCATAAAGCCAATTTCTGCCAAAAAGTAATTAATACCTATTAATAAGAAAATTAATAACCATCTGGGTAAATTAAGAGAACCAAACCAAAATTTAAGAGAACCAAAAATTTAGATAAAGAACGCTGCACTTACTTGCAATGAAAAGACATGTTTACTCATTAATTTAGTTCTGGCACTACTAACTACTCGTATTTTTTTTCTGTTTGACATCAAATAATGTTTTTGTTGGTTTGGCACTGCCTTCAAAAACCAAGTAATTACAATTTTTATATTATCTGTTTTCAATTTTTATATTCTTTTTTATTTATTTTATTTTATTTCTTACTTTTTAGTGATAGGTACTTCATCTGTTTCAGGTTTTCAGCTGAAATACTAGTTTGTTTATAGTTAGCTTCCCCATTAAGTTTTGGGCTAATACTAATGTTGGCGATGGCCAACCTCGATGATAATCGCGACGAAACATATGACGTTTGGGTGCTAAACGATTTGTTAATATTATGTTTCGTCGAATTATTGTAACTAAGATTTAGTTTGCCTAGGATTAAAAATAATGTATTATATTATAGATATCTGGCCAGATAGATTAAGATTTGTAAAGAAAAAGTTAGCTGTCAAAAGACTCGACAAGAAACTCCTACTCCTACTCCCAAAATTTCATCTAAATCGGTTTCAGCGAATAAAATTTGATGATATACCGATAGCAGCGCCACCTACCGGGTCCAATTGGTTTTTCAAACCATCCCTGTACACTAAAGTGTTAGGGTGTTAGGGTCGGCAACGCGCGTGTAATATCTCCGGTGTTGCAGGCGTCCATAGGCTACGGTAACTGCTTACCATCAGGCGGGCCGTATGCTTGATTGCCACCGACGTGGTATAAAAAAAACCTCCAGATTGTAACAAACACTTTTCTGAAAACCGCATCAAAATCGATCCGTCCAAAAGCGAGATAATCGCGAACAAACATACATGCATACATACTGATCGAACTGAGAACCCCCCCCCCCATTTTTTGAAGGCGGTTAAAATATCCTTACCGGGATTCGAAATTCCGAACCCAGGACCTGAACTAAATCTTTTACGGGAAGACACAACAAATAAGGCTTACTAGTACAAACATACCTAACCTTTGCCAGTGTTAAACTATTTCAAATCATTGACATTCTATACACAGAGGTGAGTATAACAAGCGGCGCGATTCGGGAAATGAATTAGATTCACTAGATATGAATTGGTAAAGATATGTGACATCCCACGGGTAAAGGTACCTTATGGCGGTTGGCGCTTACGCTATTATTAACGGCGCTCCAATAATTTGCGGCGCTATGCGACGTAAGCGCCAGCCGCCATAAGGTACCTATTGCCGTGGGCCGTCACATAATCTTTACTATTTCATATCTAGTTAATCTCTAATTCATTTCCCGAATCGCGCCGAAGGTACAAAATATATGAATCTATTCATTTTATTATTCTGTTATTGTCCATATATGACCATGAAGGCTTGATCTATTTCTACAGTTGTTTAGACATCATGTTCCTAACATAAAGTTAAAATATTATGTAACGTAACTTTATTTGAAACTTTCTCTAACAAACTCATGCTCGAGCAACCCACAAAATGGAACTCATTAGAGGTCACCAACTAGCGACCTCGTAAATATGACAATATTTCACAAATATGTTAACAAAACATTGCCTAAGTGTACATGATTATGGGTGTTTTTGCATCTAATGGTAATGTCGCAGTCACGAACTACACGCAAGAGCATTTAATATGGGTCACTTCATACGTATACAATATCCTTTCAAAGCAACCCGTTACATTGCTAAGTGTATTAGATGAAATTCTAGTTCTATGTATGTACGTTCAATTTCTTTTTTTTTTAAGCATAAAGTTAAGGGCTTAGTTGACCTGCTTGTTGTTTTGTTATTTTATCCAACACCTAGAGACTAAAATACCTAAGTTATCATAGTAAATTCTAAGATAAACTTTGTAAAACTATTGATTAGATATGAATGATTCTCGGGTTTTCGAGGATTTTCGGATTAAGGAAATATGAAGATGTATACCGAACGCGACGTCGTAGGAAGGCAAACGGGGCACTTAGCTCCTGCTCTGAGCTTGATGCGCAGGCGCAGACTATGGCTACTCTACGTAGTACCTAATGAATAAGCATTATCTGCTTCCTCGCGTTATCCTGGCTTTTTGCCACGGCTCATAGGAGCCTGCATGGGTTCCGCTTGGCAACTAATTCCGAGAATTGGCGTAGGCGCTAGTTTTTACGAAAGCGACTGCCATCTGACCTTCCAACCCAGAGGGGAAACTATAGGCCATGTTGGGTTAAATAGTCCAGTTCCCTCACGATGTTTTCCTTCACCGAAAAGCGACTGGTAAATATCAAATGATATTTCGTAAATAAGTTCCGAAAAACTCATTGGTACGAGCTGGGGTTTGAACCCGAGACTTGCGGATGGAATGTCGCACGCTTTTACCGCTAAGCCACCAGCGCTTAATAAGCGTTATCTGCAATAATTTTATAAGTTCCTGAAGAGCTAATGTGAGACAAACAGAGAGACACAGGGACCTTTTATTTCGCATGTTAGTATGTAAGGAAATTATTCAAGTTTTTGTACGCCTTCAGGCAGGGTATAGTGCTACAAATATTTATTTACCGCCACTGTAATCAGTTTGACATATACTCACAAATAAAAACACTTTGAACTTTTGAACTTTGAACTGGATGCGATCGAATATGTAGTTATTAGTACCTAACTGGTTCTCTAGTGTAGGTATTGAAATATAATACTGTTCAATAGGATATGTATCCTAACTAACACTAAACCTGTTTGATGACGAATGAATTGATCTCAAAGTATATTTTGTTTTGATTGTATAGGATCCAAGGCCCATTCGGCGGTGGAAACCAGGACTGGTACAAGTTCGAGGTGGCGGTGATGGTGGGCGGCGGCATTGGTGTTACGCCCTACGCGTCCATCCTCAACGATCTCGTCTTTGGCACCTCTACCAATCGGTACTCCGGAGTTGCGTGTAAAAAGGTATGGCATAATTTTTTTTTACTGGTAGTATATTTGTAGTATTTTTCACAAAAAAATGTCACTACAATATTTAATTTACACGATAAAATTTTGTTTCTAAAAACGGCAGTGATTAGTTTAAAAGCGAGCACAAAATATAAAAACTTTATTTCTATATATGTAGAATATCTCAGTTTTTTTTTCATATTTGGCGACGTTAAGCTGCCGGCTATTTATTATTCAAATATTGAAGGAACTTTAAATATTCGGTGCCGACATTTTACTTGTGTCTGAAAGATAACATGCACAGAATATGATCATAGATAATATTTCTTGCGAAAACAGTGTACACTTTCTTTCATAACAACCTAGCAGGTATCTTAAGCTAATTCCATACCAGGTGTACTTCCTGTGGATCTGCCCGTCGCACAAGCATTTCGAGTGGTTCATCGACGTGCTGCGCGACGTCGAGCGCAAGGATGTCACCAACGTGCTCGAGATACACATCTTCATCACGCAGTTCTTCCACAAGTTCGACCTTCGGACTACCATGCTGGTGAGTCTAAGAACAAATTAAATTACTTTCTATGAAAATATTTTAATTCGTGTTTTTTACAAGTAGACACACTATTTCGTTTATGTTGGTGAGCATTGTCGTCGCCATTTACATGCATTTAGTTCCCTATCATATAAAATACTTGAAGAGATAATTCAGAACCGGAAACCTCCACCATTTTTTTTTTTCATTTTTAATTCGCTATCGCATAATGATGTGGTTATCATTGTAAAAAGTGAATCAAATATAGTATGTCCCTAAACTATGTTTTTTTTGTTGCAGTATATTTGTGAGAACCACTTCCAGCGTCTATCACGCACCTCCATGTTCACGGGGTTGAAGGCGGTAAATCACTTCGGCCGGCCTGACATGTCCTCCTTCCTCAAGTTCGTCCAGAAAAAACACAGCTACGTGAGTATCCCCATCGCTAAATCTCTTTTATTTCGTTACTCTTCGCAGTAAACAATCAATAATTTTATAGCTAGGTCAGGGGGGTGTCACTGCGCAGTTTAGGTATGTTTGGCCGGCGCACCGCCCGGGAAGGTGTATGGCAGTGGGTTGCCGCTCGGCTCGCACGATAATCGTGTCACGTGGCGCTCGCGCAAAATTGAAAATACGCAATGGCTTCGAAACCTAAATCGCGATCTAATCTGTATAAAAGATAATGTAGGAAGCAGAAAAAACATATTTTTTAAATTCCGGACTATATTGACTACCTACTTCCGTGAGAATCAGACATACTATCTCCGGCTAAAAATTTTATGTTTACAGAATCAACGTTTGTAATTCCTACATATTTATCTTAAAAATAATAAATCAGTAGGTATAGGTACAAAAACTTGTCAAGTGACAACCCCGTGCCGACACTCGCAGTTCGGTCATAAAACTGCGGCGCGCAAAGAAGATTCACGGTTCGTGCGCGGTTATAAGTTTCAATTTTGGTTGTAGGCGGCGAGTGTAGGTATAATTTTATACCTAAATCTGGCTTTTGTGAAGGAGTGAATTTTCTGTACGGTAGTACTATTAGTTATTCTGTGGCTAGGTATTAGGTACCTACTTGTCTCTCTGGCAAATGCATGACAGAATAAACAGAAAAGAAATATTTACATTTTTAAAATTCATTCCAATTTCATTTCAATCTTGTTGCGTTCCTCTCGCGCAAATTGTTTTGCACGAGCGGGATACACTATTAAAAATCAAACTGGTTTCATAATGTTAAAGTCTGAATCCGACTCTAGGTAATGGTTCAGATGGAACAGACTGCCCTGCATCCGTAGCTGTTACGCAAACACGGCTCTTGTAATTGTACCGCAAATTATACGGAGGTTGTACGCCATTTCACGTGAATTATAATAACCGTGGTAAAATCCCATTACTACTTTCACCTATGTTAGACCATCATAAAATATTCGAGCGGCGTAAAATGGAGAAGATAGGTGACTGGCCGTACATTTACGATAAAGTCATTTATGAATATGACGCTCATGTACATAATTTTATTCAACTGATTTAGGAACATCCATCCATATAAATCGAGACATGTAATCTTGCTCATTGTATTGCTATATTTACTGTTTGTACCTATTATTTAATTTTATTTAAACTACAGTTGTACATTACCTATCGCATCCGTAAAATAGTTTTGTTTTTATTTACAGCAGACAATAGCATTTTATATGTATCTTAAAAAAAGAAATCAGAAATCAGAAATTATTTATTTGCAATTATTTATTTATTTTTAGATTCAAAAACAATGGATTCAAAGACCTTTTCAGGTCTCAGGACAGGGCGGTAGGAGTTATAGCTTAAAACTGTAATTAAGTAGAATGTTGATTATTGCACGCAGGTGTCGAAGATTGGCGTGTTCTCGTGTGGGCCACGCCCGCTCACCAAATCAGTGATGTCTGCTTGCGAGCAAGTCAACAGGACGCGTCGGCTGCCATACTTCATACACCACTTCGAGAACTTCGGCTAGCCCAGCTGACTCGCCAAGCTAGAGCTTCCAATATACAATTAACGAGTATAGTGCCATGACAGTATTCAGTATAGTAAAACAATCAGAGATCGAGTAGCTATCTCAGGCGCTTTCCTTTTTTACGCGGAACGTTACGGTGATAAGTTTACACACTGAGAGCCCAGATTTGCCACTGTACTCGTTATACTTGTTATAGAATACCTTCGATGTCCTGTTATATGTTAATATACTAACTAGTGGTAAATACACAAATTAATTTATTTATTTCATTATACGCTTAAACCATTTACTTACTTCATTATTGACTTTTTATTTATTTAAACAAACGATTTAGTACAAATACAATAACAAATCTCGCATTATTACATGTACAAAACCAGACCTAGCTTAAAGATGTAGTTAAAATATTTTATTCATTTATCTGCTTATCTGAATATGTACGACCTACACACATATAATACCTAGACCTACGTATAAAGAAATACTCGAAGAAAGAAGCTATGTTATGTAAATAATGTAAAATATAAGTAAATAAAATGATCGGCTAGTATATTTAAATTAAATGTTTTGTTCGTTAAATTGTAAATATTATTTAATAAAATTATTGTTCGTCGTAAACGTGTTTTATCAGTTGTGTCCCTTTAATAAATGTGATATTAATGGAATAATTCCTCTACCTACTTAGTATCGATTTGAAGAAACGAAGCCTAAAAAGATAACAAATTTGAAGTTGAAATCATAAGACCATACAGTTCATAGAGAGCTAGCTTTGAAAATTGTCCATAATTTGTTTTTTTGGAATTGTTAAAAATAGTGGAAGTTGGTATAAAGGACTTAAACCAATGCGACCGAAGACCATTGCGAGTACGCTGTGATCATGACCCAAAATGACCCAAACAAGTATTTTTTTTGTTTTTAGGTACATTTTTCAAACTGAAGATTCTTACGCGAGGTCGTATGTTGTACTAGCAGTTAAAAAGTAGGACAATTCCCTCGTGGCTAGACATATGTTCTTGAAAATTATTTATGGTCTGCATTTGAGCTGAGTCTTGATTCGAAGTAAAAGGCAAACAACAGCCTTGCCGCTCAAGACACGCTGCCATTATGTTTTACAGGCAAGACATAATTATCAAATCATTTACAATGCATTGGGCAAGGGCAGCGTGGACGAAGTAAATATTTATATGGTGAGAGTAATTACAATGATTGCATTACATTAGCATCAGCAGTAGGTAACGCCGCAACAGTACCTAATGCTTATGCAGTTGCCAACCGAATGCCACCTTAATGGATAGGTAGGTAAGTACATTTCGTTTTACCGACTGCCATTTTACATTGGAAATTGAAAGGATAGGTTTAAGAAAAGTACAAATTTACATATTCTAATTAACTAGTAAGTTGTGTGCAAAGGCTTCTAGGTAGTTAGTTGAAATTGAAAACAACAAGGTAATAGGTATGTACCTGTATAAGCTTATCAGTATAAATTACTACTACCCACCATAAGGTAACATTCGGTTGGCAACTGCATAAGCATTAGGTACCTGTACTGTCAATGTCCTTGATAAAACAAGTGACGAATCGAATGTTATAATCACAACTTAATGTCAATTACCAATTTACCAGCACACGACAGCAATGCAAATTACCAAGGAATTTGATATCACCCGCGTCAACGCTACAGCGGTTACATTGCAACAGTATGTAAAGGTGACATTAGTGCCTTTCCATCAGAGAAAGGTCCTTATGCTTCATGTGATATAAGGACCTTTTAATCAGATTTTTTGTTAGAATTTCAGATAGAAAGGCCTTATTGCACATGAAGCATAAGGACCCTTCTGTTATGGAAAGCCACAATTATGGATCGCACAGTAGCTTTTGACATTACGGCTGCGGCGTTGACACCGCCGCGTTCGCTGTCGTTTTCCTTGATATGCCGCATTACTATCGCGATTACAACGTTAATTCCGTCAATCATTTTATCAAGTAAATCAAACAGTAACAGTGCCCGCGACAACACCGCAGCCGTAATGTCGCGACTATAATGCAGTTGCCTTCCGATTGTCACCTTAAGAGCGTTTTCACATTGTCCGATCCGATATCGGAAGGAAGTAAAATGTAAGATGTTTCGGTGTATTTATCAATCATTATTACTAAAAAATAATAAATAACGCAAAATAGGGTGACTTAGTGCCAATGGCACTGTCCTGCAGCTGTTTTTGTCATAGGCGCCTTCTGACATCCGATATCGAAAAGGCGCTTCCGATAAATTCAGCCATCGGAACCCCCCGTTAGCTGACGGACCGATAATACTTGTTTGTGTGCGTATGTGTAGGCAATAATGCTTGTTATAGTGTGAGCCCGGGCGCGCCCCCGCGGCCTGACTACGCGGATGTCGGATCGGACAATGTGAAAACACTAATGCCACTGCGATCGAAACCGGAACGTCAACTCTATTGACGTGCCAAGTATAACTAAAGACTATTCGATTCCTACACAGGTAACATCCTAAGGCCCAGTCATACAAATGAAGAATCTAAAATTTCAAGTAAGAGTTGATTTTGTTTTGTTTGAACACAACAAAACAAATGCAACTTTATTCAAATTGAATACAATGGTTTGAAATTCTCGAGACCGTTCTCCGTTTACTATGGGGAAATTTCTAGAGCAAGAACATTTCCCATACAAAACGGAGAACGTTCTCGAGAACGGCACAACTATACTAGGAACTCATGCCTTAGGTCAGGAGGAGGGTAAGAGTTTTTCAAATCACATTTCCATCGTCCGTTGCACCCATTTACAATAATGACGGGCACCTTCTACTCTACAGCTCGTGTCCTTAGCATCTTACAATCTCTATTATTCGTATAATGTGTTAATGGCGCGTCAGTCTCCATGGCCGCGTGGAAGTCAAATCACTTCTTGCAATTAAGGCCAAAGCGCCAGCCAAATGCATTATATTGCACCTATTGCAGCCCGCATTTAAACTGAAACGGGATGTTGCAACATGCCAGTAATTCGCATCCTTTCGTTGCCCATCAAAATTTATGGAAATATTTCTGTTTTTCAAAGTATTCATTATTTTATAATTCGAATGCGTTTCGAGGTTTGTAAGTAATTCTAGTCTCGAGGTTTTTCAGTCTAGTTCATTAGTTTTTTTTACTTTAGAGAGGCGGACAGACGATCACGTTATTTGATCATTTAAATCATCCGTGTCATACATACATTTACCTATATACATCATAGTCACATTTTTTTTTATTAGTGATATTATTTAAGATTTCATAATATTTATTACCGATATATTGTTCACTATGACTCTGCATTAGATAAGTACAAACACTTTTTATGGTGTAACGATAGCGAGGTTTTGTAGCTTTTTATTTTTGCATTTATACATGTATTTTAAATCAATACTTAAATAGAAAACAGTTATCAATTATCACATTATCTCTACAGTACACTCCACCCTGAAAAATAAATAAACTAAGTATATTCATTTTGTTCATGCGTTTGTGTGTAGGTTGGTGCTGACATACCGAAACTAATGACTGTTAACCAGACATTTACTTTAATTCTTCGTTTGTGCATATTCATACCCATTTAACGTATTTCTATAGAAATATTTAATGACCTGAGCAACTAGGTCACGTATGCGTATATGTTAATATTTTTGCACATTATCGTGCTTAATGTCGCATGTATTCGTATACGGGCTTTGCAACAAAAAATAAATATACGGTTTTAACGCTTAATGTTTATTTTTGTTAGGCAAGTATTTAAACCATTACCTTCGTTGCATCATTTACACGTAGGTATATTTAAAATAATTAATGTTCTATCCGTCCATTCAATGACATTTCAGGTTTATTATTTCTTAGTACATTGTGTCTATCATTATGTTTTCAAAATCATTGTTATTGTTTCCTAAAACGATATTACTAAAAAGAATACATTAATCGCCGTAAAATAAAGAGTCGTGCATTTAGGTATATTTAATTATTTTATCAAACGCAAACGGTTCGCTTGGTTCACTTTCGAATTGTTTATTCTGCGCTAATATAGCTTGGTATACTAATAATCAAAGCTATATTAGCGCAAAATGCACCACAATTAAGGACATGTTATTTTTATTATTATTTTTATACCACGTCGGTGGCAATCAAGCATACGGCCCGCCTGATGGTAAGCAGTTACCGTAGCCTATGGACGCCTGCAACACCGGAGATATTACACGCGCGTTGCCGACCCTAACACTCCTCTCCCTCGTTGTGCTCTGGCAACCTTATTAAAACCGGTTATAGAAAATCAGCGTAATAAATCATTTCTTCGTCCCACTGTACCCATGCATTATGACAAGATTGTCTAATGACCCTCATTACTGCGTTTCTTGACACACCAGGTCAATGCACTATTGCACCTCTATATTTCGAGGAAAAGTACGTGCATCTAGCATGAGCATCATGACTGTCGCGGCGGCGGTGCTTTTGAAGTGAGGCTTTACATAACCTAAGGTCGCAGTCGCAATTTATCGCAAAATCCTTGCTAAAATCCTGTTTTAGTGCTCGATATTTGGCAATGGCGATTGATTGAGGTGTAAAATCATTCAAAAAGTATTTCTCCTGTTTTTTATTAGTTATTGCACTTATCATAAATCATTTATTTCGTGATAAACTTACAACTACAAACTTACTTATTGCTGCTATTCTGATTATGGCAATGCAATTTTTTCACCGACTCGGACACGTAAAAATACACAACTTCCAGAGTTTTCTGTTATAATATCATATTATCGTAAAAAAATGAGTGATTCCAGTGATGAGAATGATCTAACGCCTGTGGATGTTGCACTTTCCTCGCTATAGTGAGGGGAAAAGTTTTGTGTTACACAAGGGTACAAATGTATTTTACTTCTCGTGTGTTTAAATACTCGCTACGCTCAGAATTCTATTTTAGAACCACTCGCTTCGCTCGTGGTTCAACTATAGAATCCTTTCGCTTGCTCGTGTTTAAATTCCACACTCGCGGGTAAAATACAACTTTGCACCCTTGTATAACAAATAACTATTTCAGCATACCTACTTGAGCCTTTTCCATATGATAGCTGAAAATGGCAACATCATGAGCTATCATAAAACCATCCTAATAGTCTTCTTCATTAACTTATAATTATAGTTTATAACGTCCATGTAACATGAGTAGTGGGTAACGCAATGCGGAGCCTAAAGATTTTCAACAATGTCAATTAAGTTTCTAAGCAGCATTTCAACTCATTACACGGGAATGTACGAGTACGCACCATGATTTATGTAATACTTGTTCAATGATGATATGGTACAAGCACAAAGCCAAGCATGAATAATACTCGTATAATATAAACCTTTACAACCAATGTCTTAAATTAGAAAAATTACTAAAACTGATGCCTCTAACGAGTTAAGTAGCTAACAAGTAATTGTCAAAAAAGATTTTTTTGTGACAAACTTTTATTGCTGACTGTACTTCTTCTCGTTTGCATGTCTATCGAGTACTTCTTGAGACCTTTATAATGAGCCTAAACTTGATGTGTGTGTTTTTCCATCGAGGAGTTCCTTTGGCTACCTACCGGCTGCATCATCAGAACACCTCCATGTTAGCATATTATTGCATTGTCACCGGAATTACGACAGTAAGTACTCCAAATTTCAACTCAATCAGATGCCGGGAAGTGGTTAAAATTTTAGTTATAAGATTTGAAGCACTATATATACAAAGGTAGGTAAGTATATACGCAGTGAAGCTAAATAAAAGTGTGTCAAAATGTAATCGTGTCGTAGGTATTCACTATATTCATTGATATTTAGTTACTTTATTTGTTATTTTTGAAAATAATACAGTCTAAGGCAAAAATATCGATCCAGACAAATGGCTCAAAAATATGTGAACACGAGATTATTGTCTAAGGTGTAAGAGCGTACACATATTTTTGAAAATTTGGGAATGTATATATATTTATGCCCTTGATTGTACATATTTAAAACTCCTTGCTTTAACAACGCCATTAAAAATTAATCAGTTATTTCATTTAACTTATTAATTATCTATATATATATATATCTATAATTATATTTCACAGTCAGATTTTTCAACCGCATGATGAATGAATTTCCTGAAGCGAATAAACGTGTGAAAATTCATTACCAACCCGCAAGTTTTTACACAAGATGTGACAGTACGTATTTACTTCGCTAACCTCGTATCGAAGTTAATTCAATAACTTGAAATGTTATCCTTATTATGATTACATAAGGTTGATTTTAGTTCCTATACTATTGGCATAATGAATATTTAGGAAGTTAGTGGTTGATCTTTGGCCAATTAGCATGAGCAAATCAAAGATCCATGACTTCGTTTTAGCATCGCTCTGTTTCCTCCGTGTTATATAATGTTTGCATATTATCCATTATTTAGCTACGTAGGTATACGAAAACAATTTTATGTCACACAGAATTTTTAAGTGGCTTACGTCACGGTAGTGTAAGTATTTGTGCAATGATGTGTTGGAAAGTTGCATAAAAGTTTTATGTAAAAATTGTTTGTAACTCTAGTTTTCCTTTTTAGGGTTCCGTACCCAAAGGGTAAAAACGGGACCCTATTACTAAGACTCCGCTGTCCGTCTGTCCGTCTGGCCGTCTGTCTGTCACCAGGTTGTATCTCATAAACCGTGATAGCTAGACAGTTGAAATTTTCAGATGATGTATTTCTGTTGCCGCTATAACAACAAGTACTAAAAAGTACGGATCACTCGGTGCGCGAGTCCGACTCGCTTTTGGCCGGTTTTTTTTTATATTTTCAAGGTGAATACCTAATGGATTGCCCTTATACATCGCACTCGCCGACTTTTGATAACACTTAGGGGCCACATTCAGATTTAACGACTAGATACGGTTTTGATCTTATTTTGATAAGACCTTAAAAATTGCTCACGCTGATTGGTGCACGCGAAAAGAAGTGAAAGACTTGCGTGAGAGGCGCGACAATCACCAAGACGATATTGAAGGTCGTATCAAAACCAGTGCAATACCTTAACAAATTGTTACATTCGAACCGACAGTCACCGTCAGTAGAATCAAAGACCTATGTAACTACGTATAAAATGAATAGTCTAAGGAAAAAACGAGCCTAGGAAATCAAGAAAAATTGATTCTAGGATAGATGGCGCTACACCTTGGGCCTATTATCGGCTAGATGGCGTTAACGTCTCGCTTGTTATTTAACAATTTTAACACATTTCAGTGAAAGAACATGGGTCAAAATCATATAAAAAGAATAAATATAAATAAAAAAATAATGTACATATATATATACATTTTCATTTTTAGTTATAATCGTGTGTCGATAGATGGCAGTAAATTTACTGTGACTACAAAATTTACTATGACAGTGACCCTTTATCCTATATATTCTCTTTGGTAGAATGGTGTGGCTATATATTATCAATACTCATGAAGATGGCTCATAGTTATAGGGTACTACTAGACTATGAAACTATGAAATTTTTCGTGTAATCTAATTATTCTAAATTAAACCTGCATATATATATATATATATCTGTAAAAATAATATCCCGCGCACATATCAATGTGGTTCAGTAAGGGGGCGGACTGAAAATCAGCGCTGTGCGGTCAGTTATTATTTATTTATTTATTTTAAACTTTATTGCACATAAAAAGTGTACAACAGGCGGACTTAATGCCATTATAGGCATTCTCTACCAGTCACCATAGGGCTAAACAGAAAAGCGTCAAGGTGAATTCCTGGTGAAGTGGCTGGCGCAGCATATGCTGAGCCCGCTCCTTTTGTCGCGCATGCCAATTTTTTAGGGTTCCGTACCCAAAGCGTAAAAACGGGACCCTATTACTAAGACTCCGCCGTCCGTCTGTCCGTCTGTCCGCCTGTCCGTCTGTCCGTCTGTCCGTCTGTCTGTCACCAGGCTGTATCTCATGAACCGTGATAGCTAGACAGTTGAAATTTTCACAGATGATGTATTTCGGTTGCCGCTATAACAACAAATACTAAAAACAGAATAATATACATATTTAAATGGGGCTCCCATACAACAAAACGTGATTTTTTTGCTGTTTTTTTCCGTAATGGTACGGAACCCTTCGTGCGCGAGTCCGACTTGCACTTGGCCGGTTTTTTTATGTTATTTGTTTCCTGTAATTTCTCTTTTGTTGTGTGGCAATAAATGTTTTCTTATTCTTATTCTTACTCTATTTTAGTTTTATTTAGTTATTCGTTTTTAGTTTTAATTTTATTTTATTTTATAGATAAGTTCGCTTTTAATAGGTACCACAAAAGTATTGTTATTTCTATCCATGAATAATAATTTAACAAATTGTTACAATAAAAAGATTGACATTTCTAATCAGAATTAGGAGATTGTCGATATTAAGGACTTCTATTATTATAATATCTTCAGATCGGGATTTTGAAAAACATAATAATTGCATTCAATCAAATATTAAACGTGACGTTACCACTTTTTGGTCCTATATAAAAAATAACAGAGCAAATAATGAACAATCGACATTTGGCAATTTGTCTTCCTCCGAAGTAGCAGAAGAATTTGCCAATTACTTTAGTGACGTGTTCTTACCGACCGGGCCAAGACTAGACACGTTAGATGCCCAGAGACACTGGACAACATCATCACAACACATAACCATTGAACACATATCTGATACCGATATAAGTAGTGCTATAAAACGATTATCTTCCAAGACCACTCAGGGTCCCGACTACATTCCTCAATTTTTAATACGCGACTGTTGTAAAGTTTTTGTTGGACCACTGTCATACATTTTTAATTTATCCATTAAAACCAATACCTATCCTGCACTTTGGAAAAAATCTAAGGTTCTGCCAATTCATAAAAGTGGCCCTAAGGATGATATAAAAAACTATAGGCCAATAGCTGTTCTGTCTGTTTTTGGTAAAGTGTTTGAATCTGTTTTGTACAAAAAAATATATCAGCAAATGCGTGATTGGTTCACGGATGCTCAGCATGGATTCTTATCCAACAGATCCACAACATCCAATTTACTAAATCTCGTAACATTGATAGCTCACAATATGGAGGAAAGAAAGCAAATTGATGTAATTTACCTAGACTTTCAAAAGGCATTTGACCGGATAAACTGTGATAACCTATTGCGAAAAATGGCGGAAGCAGGTTTCTCGAGAATGTTGTTGGATTTTCTTGCTGACTATTTTTCAGGCCGTACACAATATGTAATTTACAATAAAGCCCATTCTACGGCGTATCCAGTGACGTCGGGTATAGGTCACGGTAGCAGCCTTGGTCCCCTCTTATTTTTAATCATAATCAATGACTTGCCCGAAATTGTTAAGCATTACCGTACATATGTTTGCGGATGATGTCAAACTGGCTAAGTCAATGCAGGATACGTCTGATGCTAGTAAACTCCAGTCTGATATAAATGCCGTTCATCAGTGGGGTTTAAATAATAGTCTACACCTAAATACTGCTAAATGTGCAAGCATGTCATATTCGAAGACAACCCTACTGGCCTCTCGTTCATACACGCTGAATGGCGAGGTCCTCCAAAATGTACAAACTATGCGAGACCTCGGCACGTGCTTCGATACCCAACTAAAATTTGATCAAAACATAGTGCAAATCTGTAACAAGGCGCGTAAGTCTCTTGGGTTCGTTTTAAGGCAGTCCAAACTTTTTAATAGGCTCCATGTTATTTCGTTGCTTTACAACGCCTATGTCCGTAGTGTGCTCGAGAGTAACTGCATCATATGGAATCCGCATTATCAAAACCATGTAACCTTAGTTGAAAGAGTTCAAAAATCATTTGTCCGTTACCTCTACTATAAAATACATGGCTTCTACCCGTACTTGTACCCGACACTGTTTGTACTAGGAATGGTATCCTACCAAAGCCTTGAAATGCGTAGACGACTTGCTATGGTAAAATATTTCTTTAAACTGATACGAGGCACATTGTCTAATCCTTACTTATTGCAATTTGTATCGCTTAAAGTACCACTACTCATAAGAGGTTCCCTCCGTCCACGCCGACGGCCGCTGTTCCTGGTCCCTTACGCCAAAATAAATCTAAGCAACTCTCCTCTGTACGTGGCCCTGAACGCAGTCGGAGTCGAGATTTCTGGCCACAGCCACTCGCTATTTGGAGTCAATTAACACTCCTACCACAATACAGTATTAGATAACTTGTTGTGTATATTACCTACGTCGAAATGTGTACTAAAATTAATGTACATTAAAATTTAAATTGACACCTACCTATAAATTTGTAATGTGTTTATCAAATAATTTAACAAAATGTTATTTTTAAATATGTTATTAATAATTTTATATTTTTGTACTGTGACCTATTACTTTCATGTTTGGCAACCTGCTGTAAATGTAAGTTGGTTAAATAAACAAATAAATAAATAAAATAAATAAATAAATTTATTATAGGTATCTCAAGGATGATCACATTATTCGAATTGAAACTGTCGTGAGTCAGTCATACCATACTAACTTTAAATTAATTTCTCCCACATCAGGTCGAAAAGACTTCCTTTATTCTTCAAAAGTTTATAAAAAGTTGCATTTTATCCACAAGTGGTAAGCAAAAGTAATTTGATACAAATTTTGAGTTATTTCCTCATGTGGGCTGATGGATTTAACTGTTAAGTGATAATTCTGAATGATAAATATTTAATAACGTTCATTTGAATTTGATTTGTAGTGTTTTATAGTATTTTCCTAGCGTTGGTGTGGCACTCCGCTGTATTATTCGGTAGTTTCCCAACTTGCAATTGTCAATATATAATTACACGTATTAGATATATAATTTAAAAAAAAATGTGAATTCCCATTATAATAGCTAGGTATTTATCACAGAACGCGTTATGGCAGGGCGGCCATTTTCCGCTCGGGTGGTCGCGCCCGTTTCCTTCCTCATTGCGCGCGCAGAGGGAAGTTAACTTCAACTGGTAACACCTGCACCTACTTCCTTATAATATATTTTCTATACCTGTGCAGGCTGCAAAAGGTACGCTAAGGAAAACACTGTTAATTTCAGTACAAAATTACAAATACATGTATTTGCAAATAAAAAATGATATGTAGACATCAAATTCTTAAATAAGTATTTGTTACAACTGGAGATACAACCGAAAAAAACGCTTTTATACCTAAAGTCTGCAATGGGTAATATATGTTTCTAACTGAATGCATACACATTTAAAATATTTATGATCAAGAAATTCAAAGTTTGACAAAACGAGCCATTAGAGTTTAGACACATCACAAACTTTACATATCAGTAAGGCACACAAGCGTGTCAAATCACTCCCCAATTTCGTAACGAACTAAACCCTCAAACATTGCGAGTCGTCCGTTGTGAAAAATTGCAAGGCGTTTGTATTGAAACTTGCGACGTACTAGGACTGAATTAAGCGCTAAAAATATAATACCAATCTAATATAATAATAAAAAAACAGAGAATATCAGTTATTCAAAAATCGGCATGCGCAACAAAAGGATAGGAGGATCCGGAGGCTTAAAGTGATACTGACATAATTTTATGCTTCACAAAATTGGAATAATAGATTGTTAACCAAGGGATGAAAGGCACTCATCTCTGCAGAGGTAGGTAGTTTGGCGCTCGAACGCAGGGAGAACGCCAATAATCCGAGGCCGAAATGATGCCTTTTACCCGAGTTAAACACTACTTTTCATGCCGAAAACTAGCATTTCTTGAGGGTACTTTCAATTAACCATTTAGGTAAAAGTATCGTTATTTATGGAATGGGGAGTTGAATATCAGAATAGAAATTGTATAACAAATCCATTTAAAACCATGTTTCAAATGCTTATCGTAAAAAATCGTACTTGGAAAGTAAAATGCTTTAGTGCAGGAGTTCCCAAACTGTGCGCCGCGGCGCCCTGGGGCGCCGTAGACAGTAGAGAGGCCGTGAGATAATCCTCCTTACCATGTTACCTACGAATAGCCTAGCTAGGTTAGGGCGTCGCCATCGAAATTTTAAACTTGCAAGGGCGCCGCCGACTAAAAAGATTGAGAACCCCTGCTTTAGTGAAAAAACGTATCACTTTCTGCACACTTTTTAGAACAACAATGACCCTCTTTAAGAGCATTAGAAATGAAAATATTTCACACCAACCAATTTCAGTCAAGACTCAGGAACGATTTCAATCTAATTTCAATACTTCACTTAGGCGATCCGAAATAAGGCCGCGGTCGCGCAGCCCGTGAACTATTGGACGTAGATAAGAAAGCTGGACCTTTTCGACCACAGTTTATGTATCATTAGTATTCTGACTAGAACAAAAAGCGTGGCATGTATTTAACAGATCACCAGATTTAGTAAAATTTAACACCAAAAAAATAGTTTGTACCATTTTTTTACCCTTTCAAAACAAATAACACCAAAATAATCATTATTAATCCAAAAATAGTAAATCATCACCAAACTTAGAACTCCATTTTAATGTAAAATTATAACCAAAATTTTTAATCTTGTTATCCTATTAAATTAAAGCAAATGACCCCAAACTAATCATTGTAAACCCAAAAATACTTAATGATTACCAAAATTAGAACTCCATTTTAATGTGAAATTGTAACCAATTTTTTTTATTTTGCTATCCTATTAAAGCAAATGACTCCTAATTAATCATTGTAAACCCAAAAATAATATATACCACTAAAGTTTTAACCACATTTTAATAAAAATGTGCAAATATTTATCATCTCGTTATTTCATTAAATTAATTAATCCACTTCGTCACCTTTTTCTAGTAGCATTTCGTTTCTGTAAGGGTCGCAGTTCTAACCCAACCTAACCCACTTTTTTTGTAGCACGTTGTTTCTCTAAGGGTAGCAGTTCTAACCTAACCTAACCCACTTTTTAGTAGCATTTCGTTTCTGTAAGGGTCGCAGTTCTAACCTAACCCACTTTTCTTGTAGCATTTCGTTTCTGTAAGGGTCGCAGTTCTAACCTAACCTAACCCACTTTTATAGTAGCATTTCGTGTCTGTAAGGGTCGCAGTTCTAACGTATGGTGCGGGGTACGGGGGGTTGAGCGGGAGGGGCTAGCAATTTTGGCATCATTTTACTTTATTTGGTAATATGTATACATTTTTTTAGTAACCATAGCGGTTTATTTAGGTAAAAATATCGCATTAATTTGCTCTTCAAGATTTGGTGGTCATTCATTATATTTGGTGATCATTCATGATTTTTGGTGTTTGAATACAATTTGAAGTGCAGTCGTGATTTAAGCAGGTGGTAGTTTTGTAATTTTAGACCTTATTTTTTTGATGTTTAGTATTTTTTTTTTGGTAAGAGATTTCTTTATTTAGGGTACCAAAGTATTTTTTGGTGGTCATTATATTTGGTGCCAGAAAGGGTTATCAACGCTTATTTGGAACAGAAATATATCATTGAGCGTCATTCGAAATCAATATGTAGTAATGTAATTATACTACTTTATTTGTTTCTAAAATTACAAATCAAATGCTATTTTGAATGACCGAATTGAAAAATCATAATATATATTATTACAACTATTACACCATGTTATATTGTGTATGTTTATTCCAAAGATTATCTACAAGCTACATGGCTGCTGTATGCTTATATGTTTTTCTATTATTTAATGCTTTATTTTTTTATTAATAGGTATGGAAGCGTATTGTGATTATAATAACAGGTTTTGAGTTTAATCTGGATTTATATACTATATATATAGGTATGTATCATTTAAATTCACTTTTGACATAAATAGATCACATATATAATAAATTCAGATCATTACATAACCTGTTATTACAATCAGATATGCCTCATGGTGAGTTTCGTACAATTCCACAAAATTATTGATCTTTAATAGGGATGTTGACATGAATCGTGAATATATAAAATGTTGTTTTTACCATAGCAGGGAATAGTAGAATGCTGAAAATCATATTTTGTAAATATGCATAATAAATTAATTAAAAATATTTTAAAAGTATTTAAAATAATGCCCAGCATCACGTGACTGCAAACGCAAATCGGAGCGCGTGACATCACGTTGTGAGAAACACGCACAGACAAGTCAAACCTGATGGTGAGGACCACCAGGTCAGTGGCAGAGGTGGCACTGACAGCAGTTTGTTTATCACATCGTTCCATCATCAAGATCACGTGACAGCTTGAAGCGTTTTTGCGCGAAACTAATTAAGTCTATTATTTATTAAAAAATAATGATTTTTTTTTTTTGCAATAATTACGTGTCTATCTATAAAATGAAAACAGTTTTAAAATTGTCAACATCCCTATTGTACATCTCTACAAAGTTGCGCTGACAGAGTGTACGCTTCGTGAAGTCAAGGTACTGATAATTATATATAACGTCGGCGAGAGTGAAAGGAAGAAATGACTCGTCGTCCTTGTCTCGCACTTTCGTCCCGCCATCGCGACGCCGCGCGAGAGTGAGTTAGTTTTCAGTGACTTCGCGGCAGCGGCGCTCTCTGCCGGCGACCTCCGGTACCCGGAACAGTGACATTTCCTTAGTGCTAGTGTTGTGCTGACTCAGCGCCCTCTGGACCGCGCTGACGTCACGTGGATTTGCGCTCAGGTGAATAAGCCCAAAAGAACTCGGTGCTAGAACGTCGCGTGACCCACGGCCGCCATCGCCAGCCAGTCATCCTTGTCCTCGATTATGCACTTTATATTTCTTGAATTAAACATTTTTCCAGATACAAATTATTATGGCGATAAACCGTGCGATTTGTTGCGGTAACGACAGTTTGTTATGAGCAACGCGTTGAACTCTTATACATGGTCGTTTTCATATGCCTACCGAGAACAACAAATAGGTTTTTATTTAAAATCAATGTTTATTTTTGATGATACTATTGATACTTCGATAGTCCACGCCTATTATATTAATAACTATGTTTAATAAATAGTAATACAACATAAGGAAGAAATAAGGAACTGCTTTTATAATCTTTAATTATCACTATTGTACAATTATCTCATGTAGCAAGTCACTTTAAATTAGTTGAAAATTAACATTTGCACGCTAAGTTCGCTGGAATGCTAGTTAGAAATATCAGTAATTTCATCGAGTTAAGAAACTTTGTTCCGTGACTAATCAATTGATAATTATATTAAACAGTGCCTACCTGGCAGTGTCACAAGAGTCTTGTGACAAGACAATAAATTCTATTATGATCAACCAAATCCACTGCAATCGGGCTGAAAACGATTTAACAAAACTTTTGCAATCGGAATTATTGCAAATCGATAAACACCGCAAAGTATTTGGTAAGATTCGATAGGCTGGGTGGTATCTCATTCTCTCGTAACTGCCTATCAAAAAGTACTCCATCTCTCGACTACTGTTACTAAATAATAAGTATGTTATGTATGTTGAACAACGCACCAAGTACACTGTGTGTTTAACGTCATATTTATCGCTATAGTTCTCACTATTTCATAAGAAATGCTAGAAGGCAGTTATCACACTCATGCGGATTCCGTAGGTATTTATATTCTAACTATTTAACGTATCTGATATCCGATTTGAATATATAACTATGTTATTATATGTACAAGTACCTAAACGATCATATTCTTAAGTTACAAGTAATATTTTTCCAGAATTATCGACAGTTATTAAAACTATAAATTTAGAACTCATTAAGTGCTTGTTACATATAACCACATATCTTACGATAAGAGACAGAATTACTTCACCACCCTCAGGCACCAGCCTATACGGGCGATCACGTGAATTTGAATGATCGTTATCGCGCTAGATAACTGGTTTGGGCTAACGCAAGATTAAAGACACCACCAATATGGTGCTGGTCTAATTCAAATAAATCCATAATGCTTATTGTTAAATAATAACCTGATTGCTATTACTCGATACGACGCAGCGCGCGTAATCAGTCATCTGCATAAAAATATGTCATATTGGATGCAATTAATCTTGCCTCTTATCTAAACTTGTTTTCGTTTCAATTTCAACTTAATAAGAACTGTATAAAACACATTATTGCATATCAATCGTTTATAGAATTTGACCTTCTAATATAATGCAGAGCCTACCTGCCAACATTTATAAACTGGTACACTGTACACTGCCAGTAGGCACAAAATTCGAAGCTGCGTTGCCTATCTTAGAATATTTAAATTAAATGTCATGGTTATGCAAGCACTTATTATTTGTTCCTCGGATTACAATATTGACAGCCAAAGCATCTTTAGTAAGTAGCTTTTCTTTGATTGCTATAGATCTGGCATTTAAGCAAAGCTAAATGCCATTGTTTTCTTTATCACGATTACTCAAATGTTTTGTAGGTTACCGTTTATAATTGAGTAAAAGCCGTCGGAATTTATTATAAATGTTACTGTCGCTTCATTATTTTACATGGAACATGCACTTCACATTTATTTTTGTCACGCTTAGTACCTAGTGTTAAATGTATTTATATTATGAAGTGACTTTTATCGACACTTTTATTAAATATTTATATGCCTACGATTTATAAATAATTTAATCTAATCCATTTATATTAACCCTTTTCCTGGCATATTTAGT
Organism: Cydia strobilella; assembly: GCF_947568885.1. Taxonomy (NCBI): domain Eukaryota; kingdom Metazoa; phylum Arthropoda; class Insecta; order Lepidoptera; family Tortricidae; genus Cydia; species Cydia strobilella. The sequence goes on from NC_086052.1 coordinate 11,681,050, forward strand.
AGGATTTATCGACCATACTATGCCTAATACGCGCCAATAGAATTTCAACTAGTTCATGATAGCGAGTTCTCTATCTATGGTTTATCTCAATTACACAGATCACCCAATAGATATTTAAAAAATGCTAAGTACGGTTTGTTTACATTGTTTGAGTGGCCGCGACGCTTTCGGGTCGTTAGTCGCGAATGATTTCCGTGACAGGCCTGAATTGTCGCCTCGCTTGCAACACGGCTGCAGGTGCGGAGATCTTGACATTTCGATAGTCTCCGACCTGACCTCCGACCCGATCCTTATCTGTGATCTTAATAGCCGCGGTAATGCTTGAAGCCGAGTATAAAACACTAGTTACAAATACAAATAACCCTTTAACACTTGAAAGGTTTGATATTTATTTATATCAAAAAGGTGACACACTACCCTATCAGTAATAATGTCACTGGTGTGTCACTGTCTTCAAGTAATGTAGGTGGTGTAGTAATGAAGGGACTGGAAAAGCTATAGGTATCTGCTTTATGCCACCAGTTTAACCGGCAGCTATGTGAGTGTTACTGACTTACTGCCCACTAATGGTCTTTGCTGTCCGCTTCACGTAAACAATAGCGACGACAAAATATCGTTTTCTTAAAATCTAATAAATTTGATTACTACTTAAAATACTTACTCAAAAGAATAAAATGCAAACGTATTTTTTCCATTTTTTCAATAAAAATCATAAATATCTTGCAAAATAGTGATCCTATAAGTATGGGTATGGTCTCATTCGGTTCAGCGCAAAAAAAAATGCACAAAAAACCGGCCAAGTGCGAGTCGGACTCACGCACCGAGGGTTCCGTACTTTTTAGTATTTGTTGTTATAGCGGCAACAGAAATACATCATCTGTGAAAATTTCCACTGTCTAGCTATCACGGTTCATGAGATACAGCCTGGTGACAGACATACAGACATACTACAGACGGACAGACGGACGGACGGACGGACAGACGGACAGACGGACAGACGGACGAACAGACGGACAGACGGAAAGCGGAGTCTTAGTAATAGGGTCTCGTTTTTACCCTTTGAGTACGGAACCCTAAAAATAACACCTCACTCGGCTAGTTTGTGATGTTTTTTTTTTATGAACCAGAAAAGGGGTCAGTCAGGACGCCTAAATTTTGATATAACTCGGCAGATCCTCATTTCTAGTGCCAAGATAAAGGTCATAAACAAATTTTTATTCATGTACATACTTTGCCGCCAAATGGCCATATTTAGGCTTATTTTACCTGTACACCTCGATGTACTGCTGTGAAGAAGGCCAGAGGATATGCCATTAAATATTAATGAAATGTTTTATTTAACCGTCTTGCTAGTTCAGCAAAAAACATTTCATTAAAGTGTCAAAATACTTTTAATCTACCTGTAGCGCAAAAATCTGTTTACTTGTTTAGTTTTAGTAATCTAAGTGGAAACGTAGCAAAAGAAGGTTGAATAAGATACTCGTATAATCTTAACGTAAAGATTAAATATATACCCTATTCATAAACATATTGAAAGGTTCATTTGTCAAAATACTTTTGATCGCTACTGTATGATACTCAGTGGTTATTTGTAATCTATAATGCAATGAGATCATCGCGACAAATGGCTACTTCAATTCAAGTGTATCTTCATAGATATACGCTCGTACCTTGAGCTGAACGGTGGTGAATGTTATTAAATTTTCAAATGTTGATTTTCTTTGTTATAGCATTGTGTTTAGGCGTGAGTAGTTCGCTAATTCTATTATACCTACTAAAGACTCCCACAGCATGCGTTCCTTCACAAATACAATGTATTGTATGTGTTACACTTTCTCACGTACAGCTTAAGTGAAACCACTATAACAACCTGCAAACATTTACTTGATCACGATAATGAACTTTATGTGAATGAGATTTAAGTTGAAAAATGCAGCGCATTCGCGAGATTTTGGTTGACCCAACTTCTAAGCAGGGATCATGTGACGAGGATTAACATACTATGGCGTAAATTCTATTGTTTTAAACCACCGACGTGTCACGTGACTTTACAAGTTTTGTCAGTTTCACATACATGATATCATAGTAGCTCTTCCATTTTATGCATGTCACACAGCATCACTTGGTACATACATATCTTTTGTTGCAAATACAATAACTAATCATACTCTTTCGTCATTTGCCTGATGTGACAAAGGTTCATGACATTTTATCTAATATTTATACAAATACATGAATGTATATTGATGCGATACATGAATAGCGTGTGACTTTTTCTTGTGGGCGATCTAAAGGTTCGTTTTCCGTGCACAATTCATTTATTCATATCATTTAATTGTTACCCTTTTGTTACGCCACGTAGCGTACTGGGGCCCGTTTCTCAAAAGCTTGTAGCTTGTAATACAAGTGGAAGTCCCTTTCTAACAAAAGCTGTCAAAAAGTGACATCCTCTTGTATAACAAGTTTCAAGGTTTTTGAGAAACGGGCCCCTAACCTAAGGTTTTAAAGTACCTATATAAAGACGTTTTTTTTCTTTACAAAACCAAGTAATTACACAAAAATAATTATTTAAAATTAGATAGAAGGAAAAATGGTACCTAGTAATTTTTGAGCCTAGCCTTCAACTTCAAGTTCTTCAACCTCAACTTCTGCAACTTCTTCAACTTCAATTTCTCTAACTTTTTCAACTTCAACTTCTCCAATTTCTTCAACTTGATTTTCTCTAACTTATTCAACTTCACCTTCTGCAACTTCTTATTGGAGACTACTCATATTTATTAATTAGTTTTAAACAAACATAAAAATATAAAAACAGAAATAATACTAAATTAAATTAACTAAATTAAATAAAAATAAATTAAATAAAAATATTTACAAGTGTAGCTTGAAAAGTATATATATATTTACAAGTAAAAAATGGGAGCTAGCTCGGCGCCGTGGTAGGGTGCCGAGAAGGCTGGTGACATTTTGCCGCGCTGAATGGCGATGACAATTCGCTGGGCAAGGAAGTAACCAGCCCTCTGGTCACCCGTAACATTCAGTGAGACGCTTCGCTAGCTCCCTAAATAAACAACTTCTTCAACTTGAACCTCCAACTTCTTCAACTTGAATTTCTCCAACTTTTTCAACTTAATCAACTTCAACTTCTTCAACTTGAAGGTGGAAGTGGTAGTTAAGTGAAGATACGAAATTATTAAATAAAAAAAATAATTTCTTCTTAAATTAAAAGGGGGCCTTTCTTAAATTAAGGGGAAGGGAATTTTTTCTTAAATTAAAAAGGGACTAATAAGACCTTTCGTTACAAATAAAGAATGTTCGCATTTCTGACAAATAAGTCATGTCATCCCCTTTGGGGGTGAAAAGAAGGGTGTAATAAAAAGCAGATTTGTTAAATTAAATCACTTTAATTCTACGCAGACGAGGTCGCGGGCAAAAGCTAGTACTCAATAAACAGACAAAATGCATCAGTTGAGGGTAACGTAGTGGTCAGCGAAGAATTTCGGGCAAGGCCAGCCGTGACCGGTGTTTGCGCTTGCGCAAATTGTGCGCCTACTGCGCTGACATCTGTGACCGCCGGACTGTTTGCATTTTTCCGATCCTAGTATTTAAGTACTCTTTTAAACTATGCTAAAACCACCGTCCTTCTGCCAGCCTAATACCTTGGCTATATGGTGACGAAATAATACCACGAGGCACTTATTCAAATAATCTGTTAATATTTAAACAAACATAAGATGAATATAAGCTGTCCAAAGAAGGTTCTATTTACGTATCTTTATGTAAGTGTTTGTAAAGGTTTATCCTTCAATATGCAATCGTTTGTTATTAATATGACTATTATTATATTTATTACATGATAATTGAATACAACATTGGTGTTAAAAACAAGCTAATGATTGCCTGGAATAGCTAGAATTATAAACTATGTTTAGATGTTGTTGCGATTATTTTGACGGTTGATTTTAACGAAGCCAGACTCAAGGAGATTGCGTTATTATATTATGGACGTATTATAATATAAATAAACGCTTAATTTATACCTCAATAGTCCCTATTACAATAATATGGTATGTCACTGTGTATGTCATAAAGGTGTCCGGGATCTCCAGTTCATATACATACTTATAATCGTAATTATTATTATTTTCGAGTCGTGACAAAGGCCATAACGCACGGCCGCGATCGCAGATCCATTAGACTAATGAGTAATTATTGATGCTTTGAATCAAGTGCCTGCGCTGGGCACAACAAACAACAGACAGATGAGTCAAAAAATATATTCCTACCCTCTTGGAGTTTAATGTTCTAATACTAGTACAAATTACCTCCATTAGAATTGGAATCATAATGAAATGGAATAAAACATAGGTATATACATATTATGTAAAACTCTTCTGATTAAATTTTCTTGTTCTGATCAACTTTTGTTGTTGTTGTTTTGTTTGTTTTCTTGGTCTTTTGTTGTTGTGGTGCCAGCTGGCCGATCAAATCCATAACAGTTTCAGGACAAGAAATTAAACCTACAATCAGACTCCTGGTAAGTATATTCAAACATAATATTTCTATATTATTATTTATATACTCAGATAAACGAAATACAATTGAATTTGAATTGAATTGTTACGTTAGTCATAAAATTAATCTATTAGACCGCGGGCCAGGAACAGATTTCCATGACCAATCGCCACCCGGGCGAAAACTCGTATAGTAGTTAACGGCTATGTATGATGAACACTCGTGAACGTGAGCTGCCGCTCCCTTGGTGGGTTGAAGAATGGCAGCAAATAAAGTCTATAAAAAAATTTCGTCATCGCCTCCCGCTTGATACTTTGTCAGATGATAGTTTAGATGCTATTGTGAATAAACAAAATCGTCAGCCGATTGTATCGCTGTGGAAAGACCGTCAGCTGGTCACATGAACATGTAAAAAAGAAAATTCTTTTCAGTCATGGGCGTCATCGCCTCCCGTTTGATACTTTGTCAGATGATAGTTTAGATGCTATTGTTAATAAAACAAATCGTCAGCCGATTGTATCGCGGTGGAAAGACCGTGTTACGCGTTTCGGTGGCTGCCATTCCTCAACCCACCAACGGAGCGGCAGCTGACGTTCACGAGGGTTCATCATACATTGCCGTTAACCGCTATACGAGTTTTCGCCCGGGAGACAATGACTGACGAAATTTGCGCCTGGCTCGCGGTCTATATCTTTTTGGCGGGCCTATTAATTTGGCGCACAATGGGGTACCTTTGCACCCGTAAGTATAGGTAGGAGCAAAAATACCTCAAACAACAGGTATCTTGTGCTCCTTATTCATAACTTCGTTTTATATCACTTTTATATAAAATAACGTTTCATAAAGTTGATTTACCGATAAAATATGTTCAATAAAATGTTCTCTTAATATGCAATTCTTCTAAATATTTAATAATGAATTGTTTAAAAAATTTGCAAAATTTCTTTAAAGTAGAGCAAATATTGGTATTGGAGCAAAGTAGGACCATTCGGTAATATTTCAAAAGTTGTCCGGCATCGGGAAGACTACATAGGCAATCCCTTACTTTCCGGTCATCGGCAATAATGCACCATTAATAACACTTGCTACGAACAACGTTCTTGCTTTCATTTTATTTTTACACACTCAAGCCCACTTGAACCAATCCACTAACCTGAGGTTAAGCGGTTAAACCGTTAACTCAGTGTCAAATTGTACTGGTAACCATGGTAACTCCAGGTTTAACCGGTTAACCAGGGTTAGTAGAATGTTGCAAGTGGGCCTAAGCGCCACTTGCACCATCCCACTAACCCTGGTTAACCGGCATCCCACTAACCCAGTGTCAAATTGTACTGGTAACCATAGTAACTCCAGGGTTAACTGGTTAACCCCGGATAAGTGAATGGTGCAAGTGGCCCTTAGACTTTCTTATATAATATCACAATTGGTTAATAAAACAATAGAGGGTGATTGATCGTCCCGTTTGATTTATGTGATACGATAAAGTTTTAACATATTATTTATCAACTTGATATATTATGTATTACACCTATTTTTCAACTCGTAATACGACGTACCTACTGATGATAATTCAGGGTCAGCTGTTCCTATAACATCTACAAATTCTACAAGATCATGAAGATATAAATGTTTTATCATCGTACCATTCGTACCTAAGAATTAGTCTAAATCAGTAAAACAGATAGAGATGATGACACATGTTGAATTTTATAACAAAATCTAGTGAAATACGTAGAAATTGAGCAATGTATCACAATTAATTGGACACTAAAAAATATGTGTAAATGTTAAAAGAAGATTTCAAAATTTAAGTTTTTTTTTTCTAACAAAAAAAAATATGATAACTACCATTCCTTACATTTTAATATAAAATAAAAATATAATTTATTTGAACAATTTAATCCAGTTGTCAGTTTCGAAAAGACTTAAGTAATTTACTATATTAGTACCAAAACTATATAGCAAAGAGGGAATTTATACATTTACGCGATATTTCACCGTCAAGACCGTAATTTTCTAGTTTTCCATACTTCGAGACGGCTTCTGAGTGATCGTGATGTCACGTTCACTTGCCGTTTTGTTAGGGGCGTTTCGTGAGTAGAGTACGATTATCAGACTTCGATTATCATTTCTGATTTTTGTATTGCTTTAATGCAAAGGGTCCCATTACAAAACCAATACAAAACTCAAGTTGATCCTCAAAACAAACCTGATCGATTGATAGGAACCATAAATAAAAAGTTGTCATCTAGCCTAGGATTTACTTACCTAATCATAATTTTATGATAGGTACTTTAATTGTGATATGATATGATAGAAACACATTGGATGTAGTCCCACTGTTTTTTTTTTTCAAATACATAGGTATATAGCAAACTACCACGGGATGCATAAAAGTAGGTAGGTATATGTTTTCACTTTTTGTTTTTTTTGTTTTTGTTTTTTTGGTTCTGCAAATGTTTACTCTATATATTACATCTACGCAAGTAGCGATGTTCTATGAAAGTAAAATTACTGTTTTCATAGGATTCTTGGGAATCCGTCAAATATTAGCAATTATATTTCAAAACTATAGTGGTGATCATCTTGCAAAAACTAATGTCTTATCTGTACACAAAAATACATAGTAAACAAAAAACCAACTAATTTAGGCGTCGAATCGTCTATGACAAATCTGCAATTTATATTCTATTGACACGCGACGCTCCCAGCCGGGGATGAAGGTCGCCTGATGCAATTGAACTAGGTATCGACTACCATTTAATGACTTAGTCATTAGTCATTAATGATTTCAAGCAAAATTAAAATAGACGAAGATATATGATATTCAGTTGAAAAGACTAAATTAAACTAAAACAATAACTATTTATATCTAGAAAAACGCCTTTAGTTATCTCACTAGTAACTGTTCCCGCGACTTTGTTTGCGTGGAATTATGAAGATGATTTATAGTAATGATGAGGTAATAGACAAATATAATTACTTTCGCATTTATAGGTATAATATAATATTATTAGTAGGAAGTAGAGATGTTTCAAAACCAATGACTACACTCCAGCTGTGTAATCATAATCAACTTCCTGCCGAGGTTTTCTCGATTGATTGCAGTATAGGGTGTACGAGTAATTACTCGAAAATGAGATGTACTTACAATTTATTCGCTCATGTGACACTCTCGGAGTATAAAGCTTATAAAGGCTGTGCTAATCGCTTTTCATCAAGCGGACTAGCTGTGTCTATGAAGAAAAATTAAACGAAATTTAGTAACGCCAATTTCCGATTGAAATTGAAAACTTTGGCAGTTCCTTGTATTTCCATCAATAGGTAACGGATTCAATTAAACCTCTGAGACCTTTTCCATTTGTGTCACGCGGCTTAATGAGCGGTTGCAAAAGTTTCTAGTGCTGAGTTGACGTCATTAAATCAGCGGCACTGAGTTAATTTCTCACGATCAACTCTCAAGACAGCAGACCCATGTCACGTTGTAAAAACTATCTGGGCATGATAGCGCCACGTCGGGACGGTATCGACATGTAACCGACGTAATGCAAGCAATATTGTGGCCGTAATTTCCTCAATATTTGTAGTACATCTTTCAGTAATTTGGCCAACTCAGCGACAAGATATAAAAGAAAATTGCTCATTGCAGTGTAAACTTTTCTTGTTTTCAAGCACTGTGATGTCATAATTTAAGATATTTCAAAATATTTCTACACCCAAGAATAGTGCAAGGATTTTGACGAGAGCTCATGACACACCAAGAGAAATTGAAGAATTAATGGATAATTTAAGCAGGTTTTATATGACGGTCACCCGAAAGACGGTCAAGAGTTTTGGCAGAGGGGATAGGATATGAAAGGTTGGTCCTTTTACTACCTCTAATCCTCTGGGATGTAACGCTAAACTGTGGCTAAAAGTCAACAATTGATGAAGAGATTGGTTACTTTATATTAGTGTTATTATTTATTTTGAGCCTCAGAAACCCAATAGCCTCAAAATTGTTTCTGTTTATCAGAAATGTATTCATTATATACAGAGCGTTGACATTTTAAGTGCATTGTGATGTAGTAGTTTACATTGCGTTGCAATCGCCGACGATAGGTTCCTCCTTATAAAGTACCGTCGTGAATGTCACATCGTGATCCAGAATAGATGAAAAGTGCTCTATGTGGATTATGAGAATTACTTTAAAGTAATAAATATAGATAAATCTCGTCAGTAACCAAAGGCCATTACTAACGGCTACACTTAGGTTAGTAATCTTACATTTAGGTTAGTAATCTTCTAATAACGATTCCGTAAATATGTTACTTACGTAAAGATCTTTTATTTGATTCGAGATGTATTAAAATTGTTGGTTTCAAGTCAAACATTACAAGGTTAAGTAACCATGAAGGGCATTAGACTCACTAATGGAACGGTCTTGAGTTGCTCAGGCTTCTACATTCCCGCAAGAGGTTCATGTTCATAGTGTGGAGAACAACAATTTTCATTGTTGTTGCTCAAGTTCATCGTAGATTAAAGATAGAGCCACTGAGAATACAGTGATTAAAGCACAAAGATAAATTATTATGCATTACACAGTGCGCAAGAATCGAGCCCTGTCCAGGGTGCGTAGCTAACGTGCAATCGTTAACGCTCCGTAGCGAACGAAACGCAACTGTCACTGTCGCACTAGTGTGGAAGAGTGATAGAGAGAGATGACTACGATACTCTACGAAGCGTTAACGATTGGCACGTTGGCTACGCGCCCTGTACTTTACACGCAAACAACCAACTGAACCATTTCAATCAATTCAACCACTCAACCAGTCAGAAACTGAATTAACATTTCGAATTTACTGCTGTTCTTTCTAGCGACCTTCATATTTGTTTGTTTATAAGATTCGATTTTGCACATAAACATCACCACTAATAATACTTACATTTGAATAATGGCTTGACGCTTATGCCTGAGGAAATGAATACTACCAATATAAAGTGGATTATACGTGTATCGAATATTCTATTATAAATTCTACGTGTTTCGTTTTAGTTTTTCAAATATAAAAAGATTAAGAAGCTTCCTAATAATTAAAGAAAATAAAAAATATATCTAGTAGTTAAATAATTAAGTAATGAGTTATTTTTTGTTACAGATGAAACTGCAAGCAGCGTCATGATCCCAGAATCTCGCGTGTATCTTTTAAAAATAAAGTGTCATAAGTGATTCAAGTGAAATGAACAGTGAAACACGTGACTGTTTAACACGTGGAAATGAAAAGAGAAAAGTATAAGTTCTCCGTCTCGGAACTTAGGTAAGCAAATTTTATGCACATACTCGTATCTAGTTATCAGATTCATTAGGAGTTTCACCGTATTTATTCATTATCTTCCTCGCGTTATCCCGGCATTTTTGCCTCGGCTCATGGGAGCCTGGGGATAATATAAATCCATATTAAAGTAATATAACAAAGTAATATACACAAGCCTTCTTGAGCTTACCGTGGGGCTTAGTCAATTTGTGTAAGAATGTCCTATAATATTTATTTATTTATTATAACATTTTTATGGGGGGCTGACTATTGGGAACTACTTTTTTGTACAAAATCCCATAGACAGCCTCCCTGGCTGACTACTGGGTTTGAGGTAGTAATTTTAAAAAGGTCGTCATCCCAGAAGTCAGCCGAGCCGAGGGAGGCTGACCATAGGATTCAAGTTTTTTTTTAAATCAAGTACCTTTAAATAATACATTATTGTGACTTTATTTGATTAATATACATCAAATACCCAGTAGTCAACCTGTGGCTGACCACTGGACACTGAGATCACGGAACTCAGAACCCACTAGTCAGCCGTTAAAATGTCATGGCTGGACACTGTATGGGTACCTACTTAAAGGCTGTCTATTGGTACACAGGCTGATAACTGGCAAAAAGGCCCTTTCACTATATTTAATGGAATATTTCCAAAAGCAAAATTCCGCTTGACAACTAATCCCAAGAATTGACGTAGGCACTAGGTTATCCGAAAGCGACTGCCATCTGACCTTCCAACCCAGAGGGGGAACTAGGCCTTGTTAGGATTAGTCCGGTATCCTCATGATGTTTTCCTTCACCGAAAAGCGACAGGTAAATATCAAATGATATTTCGTACATAAGTTCCGAAAAACTTATTGGTATAGTGTGAATCTTCTCAAATCACCCTAATCTGTTAAACAAAAGCCATTGTTTCTTATATGTGATCGGTCGGCCATTGTGTCTGAGCGCGTGGCAGAGAAGATTCATACTATATGGCCGGGGTTTGAACCCGCCCCCTCCGGATTGAAAGTCGCTCGCTCTTACCGCTAGACCACCAGAGTATGTATTGCTAATGAAAAAGGTTACGTGTCTGTGTAAAGAATTTGAAACATGACGAGTCATCTGCTTGAGTCACTTTTATTGAGATCAATAGTCCTTAACCTTTCGTATGCTTTCGTATACATGAAGTTGTCACGATTGCTATTTATATGGCATTTTTTGACATACGCATACGAAAGGTTAAGGGATTGAATTAATATTTATACCTAAATTTTCTAACCTGAAGGTCAAGTAATTGACAAAATGGAGGTTTCGTTAGCTTCAATTACTTAATGTTGCTACAAATTCCATTTAAAATGCAAAAACAAATTACACTTCTTCATATTTACCTATCTTGATTTCTAGATTCCTACAATTAATTTGAACCATCAGATTTGCAGATGAATTGATAAAATCAGTTATCTTCTACTTCACCGCTTAAATTACGTTTTTTGAGCAGATTTTTTTAGTATTAATTTGTATGTATAAGTCTGTATAAGTAGTTATAAATTGCTAGATTTAGAGATGTAGGTACCCGTACTATGAGGTCTATGAGTCACCAGCTGACAGTGTCAAATCTGACATATACGCCAACGTCTACGTAATTTTCTTTCTATGTATCTCGCTCGCACCTCGCACTAATATGCGAGTACGAGCGAGATGCATAAAGCTACGTTCTCGATAGCGTTTGTCAGTGCCAAACTGATGGTAGTCACAACTCACAATGTTTCTTTGTTTTTTTTTTTATCATACAATACCTACCACCTACTGTGTTCTTCTGCAGTAAAAGTACCCATACCTTTGTTTTCCGATAGATATAACACGGGTTCTATTCAGATAGTAATTTCTTGATATTTATTTGTAGGTAATGGATATGATCTATACAAAAATTGCACTTGCAATCTCCAGAAGTATGTTCCTATCAACAAAAAATTGATTTCATAGAACAAAATAAAGAGTATCCGTGCTGCGTAGGATAAACATAAATCTACCATTGACTTATAAATCAATATTGAACGATTAATTCAAATTTGGTTCCGATGATTTTTCTATGGATGTCGAAATAATTACCCTGTTAACATTGAGAAAATCATTAATGATTATTAATTCACGAAACAAAACGTCAAAGCGTAACCGTTGCCTTTAACCCACACAGTGCGTCTTCCATCAATGGACCCTGTATTACCATCACTTAACTAGCTAACGACTCCTATAAACCAGTGTGCATGTGAGCTAAAGACCGCTTAAGGCGCACAGTATCCTGAAAAGTTTTTTTAGACCAATGATATCTTTAACCAAATCAAAAATTTGCAATTATAATGTTCCTCTGACGTTTTCTTTTGATAATTTAGTAAAACATTAAAGATTACGCCAAAAAAATATTTGGCCATTACCATTTAACTTGGTTAAAAGTGTTAAAACCTAATGCATTTTTACTGCTCATTTGAGAAATATTTGTAAGTATATTTAATTATTTCAATTTACTAGCTTTTTTTCTTAATTTTTTATAAGCATATCTGACAAAAAGTACCTACTGCCGTTATTGGAATAGGTACCTACCGATATTTAGGAGATCAGAGTTCGCACCAAAGGATATAATACTCACTAGGGTTCGCACAAACGTGTCTGATTACTCAGATTACAAGGGAACGCTCGTCTGCTATCGGAAAGCGATGGCAATAACAAGCCAGCTGATTTCATGATGATATAATTGCGCTGGCAGCTGACGTAAATTCTGGTAAGGCTCGCGGTGAAAGTGTCAACAAACAAGCTCAGAGCCCTGACACCGTGCACCGCCACGGCTCACGCTGCAAATCTATGTTACCATTTATTCGAATATAATCTCTAAAGCAAGTAGATAAGGTCTTAATCTGTAACTACCCTGTGCATAGTGTGTATCACAGGGTTAACCCTAGAGTAGTCGCGTCTCTCCGTGTAAAGCGAGTGCTCGCGTAGGGAATGGGAGGCATTTTGCCGCCCATAAATAACATGATTTTTTTGTTTAATATAATCTTTACTAAATCTCTTTGTAATCATTTTTATGGGATACAATAAATCAAATACTGTTAGAAAAAGTAACTTCTTAAAGTTTAATACTAAAAGTACATAAATTTTTTTTTGAGGAAATATTAGGACAAAATTTTGAAATTTTAACACGGCCTTCGGTTTTACTTACATAAAAAACGGGCCAAGTGCGAGTCGGACTCGCCCACGAAGGGTTCCGTCCCATTATGCAAAAAACGACTAAAAATCACGTTTGTTGTATGGGAGCCCCCCTTAAATATTTATTTTATTCTGTTTTTAGTATTTGTTGTTATAGCGGCAACAGAAATACATCATCTGACATGACATCATTTTAGACAGACAGACAGACAGACAGACAGACAGACAGACAGCCAGACAGACAGACAGACGGACAGATAGACAACGAAGTCTTAGTAATTGGGTCCCGTTTTTACCCTTTGGGTACGGAACCCTTAAAAAGAAAAATTGATATTTTTAACAAAATTAAACGTTTTGATTATCTTCTGTGTGCATTTTAGCAAAACAGTCCTGGTACATGAGTATACAATATACGTTGCACAGTAACTTTGCACATATATTGTGCTCTTTTTGGACCTCCTATTTTCCTTGGACGGGCATAGTGCACATAATGTATCTTCTCTACCTGGGGGTGTATTTTGGTGTTCAGATGACACAAAACAGGGGATTTGGTTTCTCAATTGTTACTCTAAAGTTAGTATTTACGTTAGATCTTTTGATTATATATGGTATGAACATAGTCCAAGGAATTTCTTTCAAAAAGTTTCGTCACAATAACACGTGCTTAGTATTTTCAAGAAAAAAAAAGAGAAAAAATTAAACATCTATCTATTATTTTTACTTTGCTTATATCAAAACAATATTAAACTTATTTAAACTTTCACGATTTTTACTCATTATTATTTATCTCCACGGGACTTAATCGCGTAAAATAGTTTTAAAATGTACCTCCGACGTTTCGAGGACGGCGTTGTCCCCGCATCGCAGCTGTCAAGAACCGTCAGGTGAACAAGTCTGCCGTTGCTGAGCATTTACTAGAGTCAGGGCCAAACCACTGGATTGAGCTTCACAACCCTAGAATACTTTCTACAGATCGTGGGTTTTATAGTAGAAAAATCCGTGAAGCCATTGAAATCAAGAAACATAGAAATTTCAATCGAGACGAAGGTTTTAAGATCTCATCCACATGGAACCCAGTCATTAGTAAGTGTAAGCGAAACCAAATATCGAAAGTTGAAAAATCGAATATTGTGAGTGTTGTGTGTCGACCCGGTAGCATCCCTAGTGCGCAAAACGTTCAAGTTAATAAACAAGACCAAGTGCGGGTAGTTCGAAAAACTCGCGCGCCTAGAAGATGTTGATGTCAACTTTAGCCAGTCTTCTCCGAGACCACGGGGACAACGCCGTCCTCGAAACGTCGGAGGTACATTTTAAAACTATTTTACGCGATTAAGTCCCGTGGAGATAAATAATAATGAATATTAAACTTAATAATAACTTTAAATAATTTAACTTAAAAAACAAAACGTACCCAAATTTTACTTACGTGAGTAGTCGCGCAGGCAGTGAGCAACTTGCCGCCAAACGCGACACAGCGGCAACAACATTTGCTTCTTGCAGTCACCTACGCACGAAATTTTTCCAAATTTGGGAAATAGAGAGGTAAAGAACGAGAGGGCAGCTACTAGGACGCATGGCCTTGACAAACGAACCGTTTTCAAGTAATCACGGTTTTTTCGCCGCGGGCGGCAAAATGCTCACAGCGCGAGCACTAGGGTTAACCAGCACCTTATAGAGTATTCTAGTTTACAAATTCTCCTTTAGAAATCAGCAAATTGCGAGCGTAGGAAAAAGTACAAGTATGTACGAATTTGACTTTTAATTAAACCAAATGTGAATCTGGAAAGTGGAAAGAGCTATGAGATTGTTGCTACAGATGTATCAAATATACTGTAGGTAGGTATTAGGTATGCACCGACTGTTTAAAACTGCTAGCTATCTTACGTCATATAGCCGTGGCTTTGACTATGTAACTAACCGCAAACTCCTGGCATAATCATTTATGTTCAGCATAAAGCATTTTCCCTAGGCGCAGGTTTATAATTTATAAATTTTATCTTGGACTCGCGCTACCGCCACAAGTTTTCCCCTTCTGGCACTTTTAGAAAGTCAAAATCAGGTCACAGGTCATATTTCTGACTATGACCCTCAAATTAGTACCGAAGTCCTTTACCCGGTTATTTTGCCTGCTGAAGAAAGCCGGCTTTCTACCTCGAATTACACAACGGCGGGCGCGGCAAGGTCGTCGTTGTTGACGCGCCTTTGTTTTATTTTTACGGCCAATTTGGGCGCGATAGGCTCAGCGACAGGGTCACAAGTGTCATAACTGAAAAACGACGATGGACTTTCAGCACCTATATGCAAGTCTCACATTTTCCAACTCTTACTTTAGCTGCATCTGAAAGGTACCAAACTTTTTGACAGCAAAGCTAAAGTTATTACTGAGGCCAGATAACTTGTAGATAGTATAACAAAGAAAACATAGTAAATTGTCCTACATGGAGAGTAAACATATTTGATTAATTATGAACCTATGAAATCGAACCAAACTATTCCTAAAGTCGACCTAGTCAAACTTTTTTAAACCTTATAACCTCAGCAATGGGTGGTAAAACTTTACCATGTTAGTACATTCTGCATATTTAATCTATGTTTAATGTTAGATTCGCATCAGTCATGACCATTTTAAGCGTGCTGCGGAACACGACGCAATTTTTCAATGCCGTTTTAACAAATTTACGTTTTTATTACTACGGATCCTCTTTTTAGCATCCCAATTTTTTGCAACAGCTCAATCAGTGAACTGGAACTAAATTAGTTTTAAAGAAAGAACGAACAGCTTCATTCACAACTTTCAATAGGTTTTATTTTTAGTCTCTTATAAAGGTGTCCCTTCATGCTCGCAACTCGCTTGGCTATGGCTGTTGTATTTGCGAAAATATGGCTGCCTCACTGGAAAGTGATACAACACGTATATTTGAGGAACTACAGCCCTGTGTGAATTATTCAATAATATTAACAACACCTATGTATCTGGATAAAAGCCAAACCTAAATATTTTACGTATATTACCCGGCGGAACGCCGTAGTTTAGCTGCACCAGACATCGCCAAGAAGCTCAAAAGAGATCGGAATTAGACCACACTGATTTTTTATCTTCGTGGGAAGGAAACAAAACACGGTTCTTCTATTCATCATCATCATCATAGTCTTTTATCGCCCACTGCTGAGCATAGGCCTCTCTTCCAGTACGCCACATCCCGGTCCTGAGCCAATCTCATCCAGAAGTGATCCGCAGTCTTCCGAATGTCGTCCACCCAACCCAACGAGCCAACGGACGGAGCCAACGGAGTTCTTCTATTAAAAAAGTATATGTCTCAATGTCATTGTAATATATGGACCCCAGGGTAGGCGAAAATAGAGCAAAATGTTTGAAGAACAAAAACATAAATAGACGTATAGGAGACCAGCACAAGCACTAGAAAAGGATATTGATTATTTATGTTGAAAAAATAGTTATGAATAAAGTATCAAATTAAGGACAGGTCATCATGCTCGGGCGCAGCCGACCTTGAGTCGCTCACCTCGATGAGCAGCCAACAACCACATCTCGCGCAGGAAACAATCACGGATAATAATCGGACCTCTTCCTTGCACTTAGTAGCACGAGCACGGACGGAAGCGCCATCAAAATATACAATTATTATAAGTGATCAGACCTCATGGAATGATATTTAGTTGTACGATTAGCTAGTTCATCTTGCAATACTTGGTATTTCAGGATATTTATATTAAATAATATATATATTAGAAAATTTACATACGTTCCGGAGTCTACATACTTTTACAAATTATCACCGATTTTGCAGTTTTTAAAGATACATTATATAATTTATGGTAATCAGAATATCCGGTGGAATATTGTTTCATATTTCATTAAGTAATTGATTGGTTTGGATTGTTACCTTGATGAAATTATCTGTGAATATATATAGGTAGCTTTAACTTATTTATTCTGAAACCTTGACTAATGATATAAGTATCATGATTTACGTATTATTGAAATATAATATTATATCATCAGGTCATTACATATAACCCAACAACTTAAATCGTAGTCTGAATAATATTTCGTTGGTAATAATATTTCAAAGGCGTTAGCCGCCTTTTTTGCCAGGATTTAGCCAGTACCGTAATTATAACCGGAACCGGAACACACATTTCTTATATCAATTTACCAATCGCGAATAAGGTATCAGCCAATAATTCTTATTATAAAAACGATCACGTCAAATGAAATGCAAACACCAGTATTCTTCACAAAGCTTACAGATTACATTACTTCAAACAATGCAGTACCTATATGGACTATATGTCTAATCTTTGATAAAGCATAGCTGTTATGGATCGGGAGGTCAAGTTATAAAAGTGACGAGAGTGCAGTAAAGACAATGATTTTTGTGAACGAAGTGAGCGCACGACACATGGTATTTCCCATAGTGACACGAACACGAAGCCTGGGTGGTATAAGTAAGCACCATTATGTAAGAAGGCAATGAGGTCACTTGCAAAGAAAGCGCCCCTGTGCCAGCATGTCCCCACTATTTTGTAGAGTTAGGAACTGCGTCAACAAACGTCATTTTATTGTTGGTTTCATTTGTCGATTACTTCATCTTTATTGTTTTAAAAGTAAAATGAAAAAATAATGACAATTATTTAAAATTAATTTAATACAGATAAGATTGAAAACCTTAAGTAGGTACCGGAAAAGATGACAGGCGGTAACTACCTCGAAAGTAGTCCCACGCAGCTTAAGATTACTGTCAGCGCCGGAATTCACCAACCAAAAAATTTAATAATAATACTGACTAGTAGTAGTAGTAGGTATAGCCAACAAAATCCTTAGAAGTTATAATATTTACCTACTCAGCAATGGAAGTATTACACAGAACTTTTTGTTACTTTAATGGCTTTAAGATATAATTAATACCGATCTATCCATAATCGGTAATAATCCAATAACACACGCGTTAGCAGATATTCAATAACACATTATCTAACGGTTTAATAGGTACTTAAAGAGATATATATGAGATAACTTGCCTTTTTATGAATTTGTTTCACTTTGATATATTATTATAAAGTCTTTTGACATAAATATTTATATTTGACTCACTTCTATTCGAATTTATTTCCGCTGGAAACCTCTTACTCTGTAAGAGTAGGGGAGAGTGGGTCACAGGGAATCACTTTTTTTGTAAGAGCTTTAGTTGCGACATTTTAACTTCTCTCTTTTTTTTATCTAAGCCTAGAGTATCAATCTGACTCTTAAACCTTATTAAGGAAAAAGCTGTAAGGAAGCTAGAAATAAAATAAGATGAGATTTATATAAAAGTGGAGAATAATTCACTGTTACTGTATGGGTAACAGTGGCTCACTGTCCGATTAAACGAAGCGATAAGAGCTGTTGCCTTGTTTGATTGCATTTATCCATTACAATATATTAATTTTTACGATATATATATATATATGTGCAAAATTTTGATCACATCCGTTGATCATTAATTTTTCATAGTGTGCGATGATTTTTTATCTTATTTTTTGCATACTGGCTACATATTGAAGAACAGGGATTTTGCTCTTTGTGTGGTGATTTATATTAGTACAAAACTAAAACTAAAGCTTCTAGAAAATTAAAGAAAACTTTTTGTTTTCATGCCCGAATTGTTTATTTACGAACATTTCGATTTCGATGATACGAATACGACGACGATATATATATAGAATACGATGACGAGAATAGTATCTCTATACTGCACTTTAGTTTGAAAGAAAAATGCTATGCTACTAACTACCTACTAATGCTG
The DNA here is from genome assembly GCF_947568885.1 of Cydia strobilella. NCBI lineage: Eukaryota > Metazoa > Arthropoda > Insecta > Lepidoptera > Tortricidae > Cydia > Cydia strobilella. Next base: position 11,699,852 of record NC_086052.1, read on the forward strand.
AAAGAGTTATGTTATGAGGTTATGTATAGGTAGTAATACATTAAATACCTAGATCTTGTTTCGTTAAATAACAAAATCCGCTGCTTTAATTACCATATTTATTTACAGTTAAATATTACTTACATCGAAGTGGTCTTCACACATAAAAACATTTGTATGCGCTAAAATGCACTTTGGGGTCTCTTCGCGCTAGTTTTAAACACATTTTTCTTTTTTTGGGATTCGTTGGAATGGAAACAAACGATTTGTCTGGATTTTTTATAGTCGTACTTGAACATTGCGGCACTATTCTTTATTATTCTTTATTCAAACAAACACAAGTATAAGTTTACAGCGACCTACGCCAAGACACTTATACTGTTAATACATAGTCAGTATCATAAACATGTATACATTTTTCGAACTACGAGTATCTCTAGGAACTTAAATTAAACATACATACTACAAAGTTACATAGGTAGAGTTTAAAAAAATCCTGACACTACTTTGTAAGGACGGCCACTTGTCTGCGAATATGTCTGCGTTTTGGATTAAAGCTAAGAAGTTATTTAGTAATTCTATTGCTCGGTACGTGGGTGCGTTTGAACCGTGATAGGTGCGGACATTTGGATATGCGAAAAGGTTTCTGGCTCTACGTGCGCTACGCCCTATTGCAGCTATGTAGTTGTCTGGGGTAAAAATACGCATACGCTCCAGAACAGATGGGTTGTCAATTTGATTTCTTAGAAGTATACACCATTTATATACCATTTTACAGTGAAATTATGAATTCAATGCACATAAACCATAAGATTAACTAAGGTCATTGACTGAGTTTACTTGCGCGTGACGTCACACGTGATTAGCCCCTTTGCGAAAACAGCGTTTAAGGCGCGTTCAAAATAAATAAACTTTAACATTGTTTTTTTATATATTTAATACAGGAAATTTCACGGAAATATCGATGTAGTGTAATTATTAAGTCATAAACAATCAATTAAAACCATTTTTAAAAATTAGTCAAATAGCCTATAATACAAAAGGTAATCACGGTTTATATCCCGGTTAATATAAGTCTAGTATATACGCTAACGTCTACGTAATTAACTTTCTATACATCTCGCTCGCACTAATATGCGAGTACGAGTGAGATGCATAGAAAGTAAGTTACGTTCTCGGTAGCGTTTATGTTAGTGCCAAATTGGTAGTAACCACACAGTTTCGTTGTGCGATGTCAAAATGTATGTAGGTAACATATAGACGATTACGTGGATGACATTACACTTGAGTATTTCGAAGAAAGGTCAGTTGGAAGTGGTTCTCGATCGCTTATTCATAATCCGCGCGTTATGCAGATACGATTTTAACTTATTAATTAAAATATGACTAAATATCAATGTTAACTTTTAATTAAATAGGCAAGTAATTTTAACTTTCTTCATCCAACACAGAAAAATTGTATCCGTGGTAACGTATATCCAGATATCAGCTAAAAAACATGAAAAAAAATGTTTCAAAAACATTTAGAAATGTTGAGCTAAATTCTACTTAAAAACAGAAACCTCTTCGTATTTCTTATCAGCTATTTAATTCAAATCTGCCTCCAAAACCTCTCATATGAGTTGAGAAAATGATTAGGACAATAGTTTTTATTAGTATGCTATAATATTAAATAATAAAATAGAAATTTTGCATTTTCTTACACTTAGTTTAGCAGCAATTTGACTGCGTTTCGTCTTCAATAGTCGTAACTGGAGAAACCACATGCCAACTTGCGTTGCACAATACCTGTTTCGCACATGTCATTGGTAAGTGCACTTTCTTTGTTCCGTGACTCGCCAAATAAAACATTTAGCACCTGTACCACTATAACTAATATTATATCTATGTACCTACTTATTTTACTTAACCAGGGCCAATAGAAAGTTTTAAAAAGGTAAACAAACACGTATGACAGAATTAAGTAAAACTTTCACGAAGTCTATTTTTACTGAAATATGTATGAATAGTTGACATATATTTCATTTCCCCTCCTATCCCCTGAACATTATCTAGAGAATGAGGCTACTCCGAGAATGTTCGGCAATTTGATTAGGTATTACTAAAAATAACCTTGAAAATATACAGGGTGATCTTAGCCATTGGACAAACCCTGAAATCCCACGTAGGGTTACTTCTCAAGAATGCTCGTTAGTATTTTTTTTTTAGAACAAGAGAAAAAAAAAATTTTCAAACAAAAATTAATTCCAATGATCGACAACAAAAAGAAACATACTGTATTAATCATTGGCAGTGTTTTTGTAACCGAAAATGTGCGGCAATGATGACATTTGTCAAAAGTCAGAATCTTATTAATGTCATAAATAAAAAAGATAATCTATAAGGTCGAAGAAGGTTTCATACTATTTATTACCTCAGGAGCTACTAACCCATACAGGCTGCTCCAAAGTGAAAAATCGTAATTTGTTATTTTTCTTCGCAACCGCTTCACCGGTTGTTATGATACTTGGTATACTGATTCTAATTCTCGTGTCAACTAGTAAACGGGAATGTTTGCAAATAACATTGCTATCAAGCCATAGGATTCCTCCACCAACACTAATATCCGGACATCCAAGCTAGTCAATAATTATGATTAGTGAACGTCATAAGGTTTTTGCTCACAGTGCTTAACGCTTTATTCCTAATCATACTCTTGGCCTTAATTACGGTTATTAGCGCTTTGACTTTTAAACGAGGTGTCATTTTTCCCGCTCTTATGAAAATTAGCTTTATACCGTACATACTACTGCAACGGCGATATATCAGCATCATTTTGTGCTAATAATAAATTACTTTATACAATAAATATCAAAATCATATTCTTATCATATTCTTATTATTTATTTTTTCTTATTATTATGGTAGATAATAGAGAATATAAATTCGAAAAAAAAAAACAAGGAGACGATTAGTTAAACACTAAGTCTCAGGCGTTGATAGGAACCTATCTGTGGATTTCCATCAAAGAAGGGTTCTTATCCGCATGAAGCATTCAGGTATCGTTTCATATTAGTTTGTAACTTTAGTTTTTTTTACCAATTGTATTAATGCCAAAGGCAGTAAGTAACTACAAACTGAGTGATAATAATCAGTTTCTGAGTATTTGCGGATGACCTTACTTTTATACGAAAATAAATAGGTAACACTGAGATAATAGTGAGTTATTATTATTATATATAAATACATACTACATCCGGATTTGAGTTAAACATGAATATATATACTTAGGTGTTAATATTTTTTTAGTTCCCTAACAATGGCGATTACCATGAGCAAATTGGATACCTTCCTACATTTTTCGAATGGTGGTCAAAAACTATAACTACATCTCTGTCATCTAGTATATGAGAGATAGAGAGACTGTAAGCTGCATGTGGTCACCTTTATAGTGGCTAAGCATCTGGGATAATTTATAGATTTGCTGACATAACCCAGTCACTGTTGACCACCGAATGTCAATATAATACATACGTTAATAAATGTTTCTGTATTGTATTGCTTAATTTACCATGGGCTATTAGGAAATCGTTTATAAACATCAATGTCACATACGCTCAATCATGTTTAACTAAAAACTTAAACCTTTTTAACACACGCCTACACTTATCTACAACACGATGTTATTTGGCAACAGATAGAATTTCGCAAGTACTTATTACATTGCTAATTGTTATAACGATGAATGTTGATTGAAGACGAGCCAAATCAATAGCAAAGACATGTTTAAGAGTCCCCGGCAAGCTCGGCCGAATTTCACCGTCCCATACAAACGAAGTTTCGTTCTCATTTTAAAACTATGTGGTGTATTGTAATGAAACTTTGCACATACAATGACATGAGGTATATCTAGGTCTGTGATTAGTTTTTATAGCTATAGTATATAAAATACACGAAATAGAGCAAAAACAAGATTTGTATGAAAAACTTAAATTCGGTGTATTTTATTTACTATGGTATCTGAAGCTACATAAACTAATTACAGACCTAGATATACCTTATCCTATTGTACGTACAAAGTTTCAGAGTAAACTAGCTAGTCGTTTTAAAATGAGAGCGTAACTACGTTCGTATGGAGAACCGAGCTTGCCGGGCTCTTAATCAGGTTTTTTTGTCAATTTTCAAATTGACTGGGGGCCTAATCAAGATGAAAATCGTACATCGACGAACGTCAAACGAAACGATAAAATGTATCGAACTGACAGATGTTACGAAAAGGCGCGTGATTATTTCCATACATTATTTGTGTTTTGAGTGGCGTTATCTATCAACGATTATCATCTTGGCTAGTACCTGTGTTGGTAAGTTGTAAAAATCTTCTCCCAGTAGATCTGCACGCTCTTCTAAGGCCACAAAAGTGCTTTAACAAGTCATAAAGTAATCCACTTACTTTTCGTAAGAAGAGGTGACCACTGTCTAAGCAATAGGAAGAAACATGGAAGAAACTTAAAAATCAACCAATTTGAACCGGAAATGCCCAATTAGTATCACGTTGCGTCAAAATACTTAAATTTGGAATATTTTTATATTTTATAAAAAAATATGTATAAAATATCATCAATACAAAGTCGCTGTAGTAGGTATACCTAGATACCTATGTCGTGCTAGTAAAGTGTAAAATGTTGCCATTCCACGTCAGACGTTGATAACGTATATTATACTGTGACAATTCTTAAAAAAACGCATTTAACTGATTTGCAAGACCGAAGTGATCCCATAAGTGTTCCGTTTTTCAAAACAAAGTTTTGCACGGAACACTAATAATGGCAATTTTTGAATTTCGAGCGCTCGATTTCGTCACTAAAATCTGTGGAAAACGGCGAATTGGTATTTTTTAAATAGGAGCACTTGCCGCAATTGGGAATCTAGTGGTATTGACAACTCGTTTTCAATTCTATTAGTAGAATTTAAATGCCTAATACTCGAAATATATAAGAGTTTTGAATGATTCAAGGTTAGTTTCACTAGACTTAGCACTTCACTAAATCCATATCCATACTAATATTATAAATGCGAAAGTCTGTCTGTCTTTCTGTCTGTGCGTTCCCTCTTCACGCTTAAACCGCTGAACCGATTTAGGTGAAATTTAGAATAGTTTTTATCCCGAAAATCATCCCTTAAGAAAGTAAAAAGCGGGGTGGAATTGAGATAATTAACGAAGTGCATGCTAATTTGTGTGCATATTATGCTTAAATTTAGATTGCTATGAGAATTTTTCCAGGCTCTATTCTTACTCTAGCTGCGGTTACTAAGTCCACGCAGACGAAGTCGCGGGCAAAAGCTAGTATTGAATACTTACAAACTTACCCATATTGACTAGTTACTTGACTTATATTGATTGACTTATTTTGACAATACAAAAGGTAATCACGGTCTATATCCCGGTCAATATAGGACTCGAAATATATTGAAAGAAGCCACACGAAATCGAGCGCTCGAAATTCAAAAATCGGCTTCCAGGTCGGCATCGGCATGTAAGTACTTAAATAGCACATTCCAAAGTCAACGGTCACATCACTCACATCCTACAATATGTACTAGTTAATGTAATATTCATTCACGGTGGTTCAACGAGAGTGCGGAAGTGAGCACTTTCCTTGTCCGCATATTGTGATCCGATAAGGTCAACCATACCAGGTCGACCAGAGGTCGGCTCAAGGCGAGTTCGCTTCATTCGTTTCTAATGCTCGAGGCATTATATTTACCTATTATCTTAATTGGTTACAACACCCGGATGATGAGGAATCGCCTCGAATACAGATTTATCCAACAAGTATGTACCGGGGCGCGATTACATGTTGTTTCTGGCAGTTGGTGACATGGCTGCTGAGTCATAAAATACTTCATGTTGCTATTGAGGCACTACTGCCATAAAAATTTAATTTGCAGTTGACAATTGAAAACATAGTCATTTACTCAAAAACCTTGAAGCCTTTAACCTGAAATATTAATAACCAACCAACATAAACGTATGGATTTATTTAAAGAAAAAACGCATTTTAGGACATATTGAGACTAATAAAAAAGTACGAAACTTCTGCGATTTTTAGAGTGGTGCAAAATTACTGGTAGTGGTCCTTACAACATATAAAAAAAAACCGGCCAAGTGCGAGTCGGACTCGCGCAAAGAGGGTTCCGTACATTACACAATTTAAACAGAGGAGAGGAGTGTTAGGGTCGGCAACGCGCGTGTAATATCTCCGGTGTTGCAGGCGTCCATAGGCTACGGTAACTGCTTACCATCAGGCGGGCCGTATGCTTGATTGCCACCGACGTGGTATTAAAAAAAATGTATTTTTTATGTGAAACGTGAGTGAAAGGTAAATTGCGATTTATGATTTATGGCGTATTAAAAAAAACTACTTACTAGATCTCGTTGAAACCAATTTTCGGTGGAAGTTTGCATGGTAATGTACATCATATATTTTTTTAGTTTTATCATTCTCTTATTTTAGAAGTTACAGGGCGGGGGGACACACATTTTACCAATTTGGAAGTGTCTCTCGCGCAAACTATTCAGTTTAGAAAAAATATATATTAGAAACCTCAATATAATTTGTAAGACCTGTCCATAGATACCCCACACGTATGGGTTTGACAAATAAATTTTTTTTGAGTTTCAGTTCTAAGTATGGGGAACCCCCAAAATTTATTGTTTTTTTTTCTATTTTTGTGTGAAAATCTTAATGCGGTTCACAGAATACATCTACTTACCAAGTTTCAACAGTATAGTTCTTATTGTTTAGGAAAAATGTGGCTGTGACATACGGACAGACAGACAGACAGACAGACATGACGAATCCATAAGGGTTCCGTTTTTTGCCATTTGGCTACGGAACCCTAAAAACGGAACTATCGTCATTATAACAATTATAACAATGAATTTGTTTTTCTGTCTTGTAAGACAGAAAAACAAATTAATAAATTACACATGTTCAATTAAAGTTAAATGTTAAGAAGGTACTCCTATCACGTTGTCATTTTGCATTGTAACCAAATGAACGTTATTAGTCACTTGAACAACAAAGTATTGGGTTTTCCAAAAGGTTTCATCGACACAAAAACCCAGATACGAGTAAGTTGTGTCACATATTATCTACGTAGGTATGTACATAAATGCAAAACTAAAGTATGAAGTTTGAGCATGAGTTTTCTGATCTTTTTAAATACGAGTAAGTACTACCTTACTATTATCTATACAGAAACACCCGATACATCAAATTCATTTTTTTTTTTTAGTTTAAATGCCGCTTAATTAATAACTACCTATGTTTAGTATAGCTCTAAACACATTTCTCATGGCAACTTTGCCAGACCAGGTATCCTTACGATGAAGTCACAGTGCAATAGGTAGGTGCATTAGGTATGTCGAAATTTGTTTTGATCATTTCAGCAGGGCCCGTACATTTCATGCCGTTGACGCAAAAATGACGTAATTTAACATACATGGAGTTTTTATAAGAACACTACAAATTTAGATAAGTAATCTGTTGACGCGTAAAAAATAAATACTTGTTACTTAAAATACACTTAAAAATAAAAAAATATGTATTTAATAAACTAACAATCTATTATTTAGTTGAGTGACAATAAAATGAAAGTCAGACGTTTCTATACTGATTGTCAAGAATCTGATATGAAGGAGGTTGACAAATTGTTAATTATTAAAGAATTACGAAAATATTAATTTTAATTACGTCATAGCGTGACGTCATTTTTCCATCAACGGCATGACATGTACTACACGGACCCTGATCATTTGTGTGTCGCTATTGCTACTGTCTTAGATACAATAGCAAATGTGCATGTGGGTAACTGTGTAAGCAAGTCAAATTAAGTTGATATTATATCGACTTCATTGAATTTTCATTGAGTTACATTTTTTATAACACCCGTAAAATCAGGATAAGATAAGAAAAGTTGGCAATTTTATTACACTAGGCACAACTTAAACAACCGATCTTTTTAATGACAAAATATTGCATGAAAAAAAGATAGATAATTTGCCCCAGCCAACTAACTTCAGTACCATAAATTATGTCATTACCAAAAAATAAATGAATTTTTAACATAATTACTTGCATTTACCGTGTAACAGAATCAACATTTTCGTAATAAAATTTAAGGAGAGAACAGTTGCACACTAATAATGCGATGTCAAGTTTTGAAAGTATTTCAAAAGTACGAATCATAATTTTAAGTACCTTTACAAGAGTTTTGGGACAAAGGTTTAGTTACATTGTCGAATATTTAAATGTATATTTCACAAGCCCAACTTCGGCCGGCAAGGGAGCGAGGCGTGCGTGACTCAGTTGGCGTCAGATCAGATGCCATGCTGAAATAACTTTATACTGTGGTAAAGCTGACGTTAAATTAACAGATCCTTTGGCTTTACTTGCATCGGTGAAGGGAAGCAACAGGATGTGCATTAAACTTTGATAAATGTAAGATCAAGAGATAGTAACTCATAGTCCAAGTACAAAACGTAAAACTCTTATATATATAATGAGTATAATGACAGGGCCAAATATAAGGGGCAGATATAAGGGCCGGCACACAATAAAGACAACAGGGCACGTTACGTGCTAGCTCATAAAACACCTATCGTGATAATTCCGATGACATTTACTTATTTGTATATGTAAGTAGGTAAAATACTATAAAAGTTATTGTTAATTGGAATACAGACGTACATAATTAAGTCTAAGTTCTCGCATAAAATTTTTGCAAAGAAAAGGAAGAAATAAAAGCATAATTATATTTATTTGTGCTGTATTAGGCGCAGCAAGCTATATACTTTTCCCCTCACTAAGTCGAAAAGCCGTCTTTTATCTTTTAAAACAATTTAACCTTGGAAAAGGGGAAAAGGGGAAAGTAATTTGACCTTGGATGGAGCGTGTCTAAGTAGCTTTTGACAGATAACAAAACGTAAAACGCTCATAATAATGGTTCGTTCCATATTAATTATCATTAAATAAATGGATACCAAATTTAGCTTTATTTAATGATTTTAAGTCATAAACCTTAAATTCCGTAAGAAACATTTGTTTTTAGGGTTCCGTACCCAAAGGGTAAAAACGGGATCCTATTACTAAGACTCCGCTGTCCGTCTGTCCGTCCGTCTGTCTGTCTGTCACCAGGCTGTATCTCATGAGACAGTTGACATTTTCACAGATGATGTATTTCTGTTGCCGCTATAACAACAAATACTAAAAACAGAATAATATAAATATTTAAATGGGGCTCCCATACAACAAACGTGATTTTTTTGCTGTTTTGTTCCGTAATGGTACGGAACCCTTCGTGCGCGAGTCCGACTCGCACTTGGCCGGTTTTTTAAAATGATGTTGAATGTAATTCTGAACGCACAAGTTGAGTCGATGCAATTTCAAAACGCTGTAGCATCTCATACCTGGGTCCTAACTCCCAGTTCTTACTCCCACGGGCTGATGCTCTGGATTCTCCAATCGGCTATAATTCCTTAACGCTTTTGCGTTCTCTTTCTGTCTGATTCTCGTCTTCCAAATTACTCCCTGAAACTTTTGATATAAAATGTTTACTTTCTGGCTACCATTTCTAAATTCTCCCTAAACTTCTTCTACCCTATTACGGCCCTGACCCGTCCGGTTACTTACCTTGTTGTTTTTCTAATCATTTCATGTTTTTATTATAATTTCGAAGCTAATCGACCTAAAATTCACTATAAATTTTCCATTGACATATTTCTTTCTTTGTTTTGACTTTATCCGTCAAACTAATAATTTACTCTAAATTCTTTAGCATGAAGTTTAGGTCGTATAGTTTTCAAGTAGTTTGTTCTAAATTTTATCTAAAAATTGTTACTGGTGAACAAATATTTTCAAATATTTTCAAAAATAATAACAAAGTAAACAATAATTCTAGAAAATGTTATCGCTAGCTATATAAGCGGCCCAGCGGACATCTGAATTCAGTTTGCTTCTAGTTCCCAACAAAGGAACATCAGTTGTAAGGGTCCGTGCGGGGCCAAGCCAGGCCCCGCACCATCAAGAAACCCTCGATCGCGCTCATTAAAAGGTTACCTGTGTTCCTGGCGAAGTCTGGCGCTCTCTGCACGCACCCAAGTCCGGTGGTGCTTTGCAGTTGCTCTAGCGGAGCGCCTCGTCTCCTAGGCGCGCGCTATCGGCGCGCCTCGCCTCAACAGGCGCGTGCTGTCACCGCGCCTCGCCCGCTATCGGCGCGCCTCGCCTCAACAGGCGCGTGTTGTCACTGCGTCTCGCCTCTTTGAAGAGCGTGCTTATCAGCGCGCCTTACCCAGCGCGCCTTACCGTGCGCGCGCTATCAGCGCGCCTTACCCAGCGAGCCTTACCGTTCGCGTGCTACCAGCGCGCCTTACTGTGCGCGTGCTGCCAGCACGCCTCACCTTTGCGCGTGCTATCTGCGCGCCTTACCTTTGCGCGTGCTATCTGCGTGCCTTACTCTTGCGCGTGCTATCTGCGCGCCTTACTGTGCGCGTGCTACCAGCGCGCCTCACCTTGCGCGTGCTATCTGCGCGCCTTACCTTTGCGCGTGCTATCTGCGCGCCTTACTGTGCGCGTGCTACCAGCGCGCCTCACCTTGCGCGTGCTATCAGCGCGCCTATCCGTGTGCGTGCTCCTGCCTTGCACGTGCTATTAGCGCGACTATAAACTTTATTTTATTCTTTTTGTAATTTAAACCATCTGTAGCGTGTCATATTTAGACAATAGCCGTTAAATAAAGAACCTACCCCTGTTATATCTATCTTTTCCTTTCTACCTCCTCACTCCTAGCTCCGTTACTCACTCCTCCAATATACGTGGAGGAGGGAGTAACGTGACAGTTTTGGCGCCCAACTTTTAAATTTACCGGCTTTCTTAACCCACTAAATTCTAAATTATAGACAGAATCCGTGTCTTTAAATCTTAAATAACTTTTCGGCCTCTTTCTGTTTAATTTTCTATTTCCTTAGTCAATATGGCACGTTTTTTAGATTATCTTATTATAGCAATCAGACTAGATAGCTACTTTTTTTATCACTTTTATTTCTAATGATGTATTTTTTATAGGTCTTTAACTTTATAATAATTGTACTTCTTTTACTCTGCAGCTCAGCCCGTCCTCCTCCTCCCCTTTGTCCTTCTTCAAGCTCGTTTTTCATTCTTCATTAACTGCCATTTTCCATTTCTTTCATTTTGTGTGAGTGTGTCATCTGTAAATATTTCTTCATATTCTCGGGTGGCTTAATAAGCCAAGTGCCCTTCTTTTTCTTTTCTTTACCCTGCAGAGCGGTAGTCCAACTCTGAAGAAAAAAATAAGCCTTATGGTCAAACACTACTTTTTTTTACTCTACTGTGGTAGGTCTACCCCTACCACAACCTAAGTAGGTTCTACCCCTACTCTCTATTCTCGTCGGCTCTAAACCGACTAGAACTTGTACATAAACTTATCTTCGCGGAGCGGCTGACTACTCCCTTAAAATAAGCCTTAGGTCGTTCATTATTATCTTATTATCTTTTCCAGTGGAGCGGCTGACTACTCCCTTCTATAAAGAAGCCTCAGGTCATAGCGAGGACTTCTTAGGAGTGTGTGTCATAGAGCGTGAACCACATCCCCTTCCTTTGCCAGAGACTTATGAATGCGTGATTATGACAGGAGATGTATGAGTGCAGGGAAGTTCCTCGATCTATTCATCTTCTTCTCCATTATATCACTCATCCTCTCATTCCATTTATTCATCCCCATTAACGAGCTTGCTCTTTCTTTCTTCTGACTTACTGACTTACCTACCTACTTAATTACTTACCTACCTACTTACTTACTTACTTACCTACTTACCTTACTTCCTTTACTTTCCCCTAAACTTAACTCTTCACAAAAAAAAAACTTTTCCGTTTAAGATTACGACAAAGTTTTTTTTCCGTGGTTTTTGGGGTAATGTAGCATCTCATACCTGGGTCCTAACTCCCAGTTCTTACTCCCACGGGCTGATGCTCTGGATTCTCCAATCGGCTATAATTCCTTAACGCTTTTGCGTTCTCTTTCTGTCTGATTCTCGTCTTCCAAATTACTCCCTGAAACTTTTGATATAAAATGTTTACTTTCTGGCTACCATTTCTAAATTCTCCCTAAACTTCTTCTACCCTATTACGGCCCTGACCCGTCCGGTTACTTACCTTGTTGTTTTTCTAATCATTTCATGTTTTTATTATAATTTCGAAGCTAATCGACCTAAAATTCACTATAAATTTTCCATTGACATATTTCTTTCTTTGTTTTGACTTTATCCGTCAAACTAATAATTTACTCTAAATTCTTTAGCATGAAGTTTAGGTCGTATAGTTTTCAAGTAGTTTGTTCTAAATTTTATCTAAAAATTGTTACTGGTGAACAAATATTTTCAAATATTTTCAAAAATAATAACAAAGTAAACAATAATTCTAGAAAATGTTATCGCTAGCTATATAAGCGGCCCAGCGGACATCTGAATTCAGTTTGCTTCTAGTTCCCAACAAAGGAACATCAGTTGTAAGGGTCCGTGCGGGGCCAAGCCAGGCCCCGCACCATCAAGAAACCCTCGATCGCGCTCATTAAAAGGTTACCTGTGTTCCTGGCGAAGTCTGGCGCTCTCTGCACGCACCCAAGTCCGGTGGTGCTTTGCAGTTGCTCTAGCGGAGCGCCTCGTCTCCTAGGCGCGCGCTATCGGCGCGCCTCGCCTCAACAGGCGCGTGCTGTCACCGCGCCTCGCCCGCTATCGGCGCGCCTCGCCTCAACAGGCGCGTGTTGTCACTGCGCCTCGCCTCTTTGAAGAGCGTGCTTATCAGCGCGCCTTACCCAGCGCGCCTTACCGTGCGCGCGCTATCAGCGCGCCTTACCCAGCGAGCCTTACCGTTCGCGTGCTACCAGCGCGCCTTACTGTGCGCGTGCTGCCAGCACGCCTCACCTTTGCGCGTGCTATCTGCGCGCCTTACCTTTGCGCGTGCTATCTGCGTGCCTTACTCTTGCGCGTGCTATCTGCGCGCCTTACTGTGCGCGTGCTACCAGCGCGCCTCACCTTGCGCGTGCTATCTGCGCGCCTTACCTTTGCGCGTGCTATCTGCGCGCCTTACTGTGCGCGTGCTACCAGCGCGCCTCACCTTGCGCGTGCTATCAGCGCGCCTATCCGTGTGCGTGCTCCTGCCTTGCACGTGCTATTAGCGCGACTATAAACTTTATTTTATTCTTTTTGTAATTTAAACCATCTGTAGCGTGTCATATTTAGACAATAGCCGTTAAATAAAGAACCTACCCCTGTTATATCTATCTTTTCCTTTCTACCTCCTCACTCCTAGCTCCGTTACTCACTCCTCCAATATACGTGGAGGAGGGAGTAACGTGACAACGCATCGTCAGAAATGTCAACATTGTCAACAAAATTTTTCTCACCGACTCCGACACGTAAAAATACACAACTTCCAGAGTTTTCTGTTATAATATCGTATTATCGTAAAAAAATGAGTGATTCCAGTGATGAAGATGTGTGATTCCTGTGGGTGTTGCACTTTCCTCGCTATAGTGAGGGTAAAAGTTTTGTGTTACACACGGGTGCAAATGTATTTTACTTCTCGTGTGTTGAAACACTCGCGGGTAAAATATAACTTTGCACCCTTGTATAACAAATAACTATTGCCCATAGGGCTGCGTCTTCACTAGGCGTGAGCAGGTCTAAATGGTTGCCATTAAACTTTCTATGTCGTGTATTATGTGGTGGATAGTCTGCTTTGGAGCTCCGCAGTCAGTCGCTTGAGAATAACAATCGGCAGTGAATCAGTGATAACACTGTTTTTGAAAACAAAAACAAAACGTATTCACGGAAAACCTTCTACTAAGTTGTCCTACCAAGCTTCTATAATAATAGTTATTATGATGATTGATGACCTTAGTTAAGTACTCAACTCATTAACATTGCTTGCATGGATGTTTATTTCTGGTTATATAAATATGGAATCCATTATTTATGGTAATTTACGCTCCACAATATATTAAGTTTTGAAATATAATGTATGACCTTCTTTATTATGAACTCAACTGTTAAACACAATACAAATTAGCTTTATGCAATAGTTATGTATACAGATATGTGTGTGATAGCATTTTAAGCACAGAATAACTAATAGTACTACCCTTTAAGTATATTTACTGTATTTAATATATTTACTAGCTGATTTGTTCACATAGACTAGAATAAAGCTCCACCCGAATGACATTTAAAAGATAAAGAGCCCGCCTGTGTGACGCTGCGAGCGAAACCAGGGCACCAAATTGAATTCGCCATGCTTTGCCAGTGGTTGGGGAACCCAAGGGGGGATTTTCGTAGTTACTCGAGCGCGTCAGATTAAGATATGAGTGATATCTTGCTATCCCGTCTCTACCTTTGCCACTTTTAGCCGTCTATGTTGAGCCGTTGGTTGGTGGGGGGTTCAACAAATCGTTAAGCAGATTGTGGATTTGGTCATTAGTCCAAATTAATGCTATAATTATGCTATTACTAAATCTGACAATTATTTGTACGCATTTCCTTAATCTGAGGGTTACAATGTGAAAATCGGGCGTCGAATTAGTGGTCGTCAGATTAAGGAAATGCGTACAAATAAGTGTCATATTGTTATAGAAAAATTACAGCTATAACTTGGACTTAAACGACCAAATTCACAATCTACTTAACAATGTTTTTAACCCTCCGATATTAAAAAAACCTGTAGACACTTTCCTGCTCGCTGGAACCCTTTTTTTCTTCTTATCATCTAATCTTTCGATTCCAATAGGTCTCTACGACGCTCGAGTAACTACACATTTAGCATCGCCGGCTCCCTAGCTACAATGTCTCGCAAGCCGATATGTCACCGAGAACGTGCCCGGTACGTACCTCCATCCATGTCCATGACATCCATGCAAAAAAGAAACCTAAATTATTATCTCGGATAGCAAAGAAACATTGTAATCTAAATATACAGTGAAGTGTAAAAATATGGGTGCATATAACTTACTCAAAAATATGTCCCATAGTTCTTAATTCGCTAGCATAAGAGCTATGGGACATATTTTTGAGTATGATGTGTGCACCCATATTTTTACACTTGACTGTACAATATTCCCTTCTGGATTTTTCCGGAATTCTGTCTAACCAAGGAGTTTATCATGAACTGTGAATGTTTAACAGTGTCTTTTTCTCAATATTGCGACTATAACAACCAATAAGAAAAATAAAACCATAATCAAACGTGATTTCGGGAGTTTTGTCGGTCGGTAATAATTTAATGTAATGTGTGTAATAAGACTGCTGTATTTTTATTGCCGCTTCCACAAGAAACAACAAAAATGAATCGCGTTTTATATCAACCACAAATAGGTGTATAAAAAATAGTGCAAAAAATACTGAAACAACACTCAGCTAATCAAAGAGGACGATAATTTCCAATTAGGCGGGCCACTTCCACCATTCATAAACCCGGAGTTAACCGGTTAAACCTGGAGTTACCATGGTTACCAGTACAATTTGACACTGAGTTAACGGTTCAACGGGTTAACCACGGGTTAGTGGGACGGTGCAAGTGGCGCTTAACCACGTACAACCGACCAAATCTTTTGTGGTTAGCCGTATTACGTCGATTGGTACACCTATTAACTACTATTAGCCACCTTTTTGCTTACATTAAATGGTGGCGTAACGGCGTAAGCATACTAATTTCACACGATAAAAAATTAAATAAACTATCTACTGATATAATTTTTTTTTAATTAGACACGGGAAGCAATTATCTTAATTCAACATAACGTAGCTTTACCAACGTAGCAAATATTTATTTATTTTATTTATTATTTATTTATGTATAAATACAGATACTGTCAGTTCGCATGTATATGTACAAATATTTTGATATCTCTTTAAAAATGGCGTGGCGCAGTAAGTTTTTCAATGATCTCAAATTAATATTCATTGAACACACACATTTCGAAAGAAGTCCTATATTTAGATGTCTAAATTCGGAACCTTAATTTTAAGTACCTAGGTATGAATTGTATGTATGTGCGTTTTTAATGTGAAAGTAATTAACTTTAATAGGTATATATGAAGCAGATTGTCAAAAACGTGCTCCAAAAGCGATGCTCTAGCCAGGTTTTGTTATAATTATAACAACCGTATAATATTGACCACAGTCATAAACAATCGAGATGATCGTCTTGAACCTTGAACTTCCACTGCCGACAATGCAATGCCGTCAATGCCGAGCTTCGTATTAAAAATAAGCAAAACGATACAAGCACTAAATATACAGAGGAACTAATTATGTTAGACTACGAAATAACCTTGTGGGAGCAGGAAATGAATACTTATTGTATATATTTACGTCCCAACTATTCAGTATGGCCATGTTAATTCAAATAACTTCCGACATGCTCATTGCTCACTTGTCTGAATTATATCTGATATAATGTCAATATGATATTAATCTGAGGGATTTATTGAAGAAACGTTTATTATATTTATTTGACTTGTTTGATTTAATAAAGCTGAGCTAAAAATTTTACTATTAAACTAATGACTATCTATCACACAAATTAGAAAACCAGTCAAGTGCGAGTCAGCCTCGCGCACGAAGGGTTCCGTACCATTACGCAAAAAACGGCAAAAAAATCACGTTTGTTGTATAAGAGCCCCACTTAAATATTTATTTTATTGTGTTTTTAATATTTGTTTTCATAGCAGCAACAGAAATGCATCATCTGAGAAAATTTCAACTGTCTAGCTATCACGGTTCATGAGATACAGCCTAGTTAGTAATAGGATCCCGTTTTTACCCTTTGGGTACGGAACCCTAAAAACTGACTTACTGATTTACACATTTTTTTAATTAAGTAACTAAGAGAAATTTTATATGACGGTATCCTGACCTCTTCTGTAGTACAGTGTCAAGCTAGCCCACGTGGCAGGCAAGCTGTAGGCACCCCGACAATGCGATATCACCGCGCAAACCGAATTCGTAGCATGCCCCGACGCAGCTACGCACGTGGCAACCATCACGCGCACACTACAGACTACACGCCTGAGGGCTTACCGCGAAAATTACTATTATATTAGAATGATAGAAAGGCAGATACCGAAATTTCGATTTTCGCTGTAGACCCCTGCTTTACTTCACGCCCATTCCTATATTTATAGCAATCAGTTAAATAGGTATATAATGGCTACCGAAGCCAATCTTTTGTCGTCATCCCTTTCCGTTTTCCGTAAGTGGTCCGCATCCCGTAAGTACATGAGTTGCCCTGTAATTTCTTATCTTCTAGGAATTAATCAACTAGATAATTTTCAATTAAGCACCAACGTGTGCTCCTGTTAAAGCTCCCCGTTATGGAGTGAAACATGTCGAACAATTTACGACTTAAAAATACTAATAAAATTATAGTTTTTGAATATTAGAATAAGAGGTTAATAAAAGGGTTGAAAGTTGATATAGAGTCGGGTACAAATATTTTTTTGAGTAAAACTTCTTAGAAAGAAGGTAATATTACTCGTAGAAAAAAGGGATTTCTACGTTTTTGAATATTCACCCCCTAAGGGAACTAAAATGGGGCTAAATATATTTCTTCAAATTACCTACGTAACTATGCATGATATTCAAAGTTCTTCCTTTAAGGGGGTGAGAGAATGGTAAAAGTTTCGAGAACAAATATTTCTTTGAGCGAAGAACTTGAAATTTCGTAAAAAGATATTATGCCAGACAAATGTCACGTGTTGTCAAATTGTTATTCCAACTGCTGTTTTTTGCTACAATATAGAATTACAACATCATCATCATATATTTAAGAGTTATACTCTTTTCGGTGGAGCGATTTCCATATGTGTCGGTCCTCTGCCCGACACGACGTTGAGTTTTTCCTTTACTTGATCTATGTATGTTCTCTTTGGTCCCCCCCTCCGTCTCCTTGCCTCAACTCTCCCTTCAATTACAACAACCAACATAAAATTCACGCGAACGGAGTCACGGGTAACAGCCAGTATTTTATAATTTATTAAATTAAACTTCAATGAGATCATTTTTGATTCGATCAACTAGGATCATAATTTACAAAACTTATAACAATCAACACACTCATATATAACAATAAGTTACATAAAAATTACTATAAATCTAGATTAAATTAAACATAAAATTACAATAATTACAAATTTAATACTTATCTTACATGTAAAGTGTTATTAATGTTATTATAACATTAAGGGTTGCCCATTATATGGAGCGCACTGCAGTGGTTAAGATGCTCACCATCCAATCTGCCTGCAAACATTGCCAGGATGCTGTTGGTGCTTTATAATTCTCACGTTAAGGCCGTTCAATCAGTTTGCCGCTATTACTGTCACATTTCGCAAGAAAGAACGGGAAAGACCATGGCGCACCAAGTGTCAATTTTGATCGAATTTTGTCGATTTTTATTTATTTTAAAAACGTTGCCTTACAATATCGAAATTCGAAAGCGGTAAAATTACTATTTAAGTTAAGATTATTTTTTCTTCTATTTTTTTGTTTATAGTGTCACATAATAAATAACCGAGTAAAGTTGGTTTAAAAGTCCTAGTTAGAGGTTACTTTGGGAATTAATTGTATCGAGCAAAGTGTCATAATTCGTGTATCGGAAGCTTATAAATTAAAGATAATCAAGAACTACATATATTTTTTCCACGTCTACGAATATCAATGTCTCTTGAAAAATATGATCATATAAGGAGATTTCTCGCCTTCTGGCTCAGGGAACCGCCTTAATGTCCTGTCTCATTAAATCGGCCCACTTGCACCATCCCACTAACCCGGGGTTAAGCGGTTAAACCCTTAACCCGATGTATAATTGTACTGGTAACTCCAGGTTTAACCAGGTAACACCGGGTTAGTGGGATGGTGCAAGTGGCGCGTATAACACATTGCATGGCCCTGTTGTCTTTTATCTCAGTTTTAAACAAATGTTTGCAAATGTTACCTAAGGTGTAAGCCGTGTAAGTAAAAATTTGAGGCACGACAAACTTTATATCTAGGTACTCAGGCTGTCACCTTTTACGCAAACTGAGTAAATGCCTACATCTTTACCTCATGTCCCATATTTGTACTACCTATCTGCAAAGAGAGTTTAACTTTCAAACCGTATGAAGAGTAGCTGTCATGATAAAATAGTCATACATAATTTCCTAATTTCCTAGGCGCACACGTAATGAGAGGAGATGAACGCGAACGGGCGACTCGTGAACGACAAAGCCGCGACGAGATAAGCCTCGGTACGTGAGCCTCCGCGGCCGCCGGAACCTTGAATACAACCGCGCTCCTTCCCGCGATATAATAATAAACCGCTCAGTCTGGCCCGAGCCTTTACCGACACAACACGACCGACTGTTCTCATTTCCTGACCCGAATCCGAGCCTTGTGATACGCGACACGCGGGTAGACCGAAATGTGCTCGTGCGCACCCCCGGAGTGACTGTGACGTGAGCCCCAGTGTTCCGTATGCAGTGACACAACACTTGTATACAGATAGTGTATATTGTGATGTTTTGTGCCAAAACTCCTTGTGCCATATCCGTAGGAGATACGTTTATTAATTTTTATTATACGCCAGGTGGGTACTCAACACTATCAATTAGAATTAATTGCTATCAGTTACCTGAATACAGAGATGTTATAGACTTATTTTATTATGAATAATAATTATTATTATTAGCTGACACATAAACTTTACCTATTAATAGCCGTCTACAACCTACAAGTAGGTAAATTGCATAAGATAAGTATCGATACATAGATTTTGAACATGTTTGCAATAGGCGTGCATAATCAATTGAATTTGTATGAGCCATCTTGACAGAAAGCGATACAAAACAATGTTATTTAGAAACTACAGAGACACCGTCTAAGTATTAATCGTAATACATAAAGCCGGCCGCTGTTGTGTATAAAAAACTGGCAATCTAACAATAGAGTGTATCTAGTGCAGGGAAAACACGGCCCGTCCATCTATCAACACCCGTTCAATGCAAACAGGATGTGCTGGCGACCTTTCGATCACCACATTCAAGTGATCGCTGTCGACAAAAAAGAGGAATTGTTTTATTTTTGGGAAACCCGTGCAACAAATGGACATGATGACAATATGATACGGGCAAGGCCATAATGATCACTTCGAAAGTATTAAATCATTTTACGGTTTAGACTCACTTTGCATTATTTGCAATACTTGTCATATTTCTGTGCTTAATTACATTATAGGTAATTCCGTATATTTATAATCATAAACTGTACCTATATCTTACGTTGTTTCATTATGAGTACCTACATACGAGTAATTACATATAGGGTAGGTATTTGACTGTACTTATTTAAAATAAATTATTTTTCAACACACTTGCTCAAAACGAAGTTTTTATTCCACCGATTTTTGGCTCATAATCCTAGATATTAAACACGCGTGCTCTTTCAGTGTAATATTCGACTCGTGCTTTTTCATTATATTATCCGACTGAGTTAAGAAGCTAACTGATTACTAATAATATGCATGGAAAGGGAGCCTTCTTTAATTGGTCAGACTGGCGGGCACGGGCGCGCCCGACCGCCTGCGCGGTGCGCGGCGCGCGGCCCGGCCGGCAGTATGTCAGATGAAACACACAATACTAACTGTTTTAACAATTAAAATTTGATTAATATGAAAGTTTCTTTTTTTCTCGCAAGTGTGTTGAAAAACATCGTATGAAACGCGTGTGCATTAGTCATTACACACATCGGCTTTCTTATTGCGCTCGCTTACAGCTCGCGCGCACAATATCGCCTCGTATGTAATGTTTTTTTCTCGCAAGTGTATTGAAAAACGTCGCATGAAACGCGTGTGCATTAGTCATTACACACATCGGCTTTCTTATTGCGCGCTCGCTTACAGCTCGCGCGCACAATATCGCCTCGTGTGTAGTGACCAACTTAGCACACTTGTATCATAATGTACTATTACACCACGCAAGAAATAAAGCATCAGAAGATTAATAAAGAAACGTGGACAGCAGTTAATTTAAGACACATTTTCTATTTTAAAACCCGTATAAAACTATAAAAAGTAGGTAATTTGATCGTGACGTCACATGCTACTCATGCTAGTGTTTCATATAAATTCCATAGTAGCAAATCGTTTTGACAGTTCGAAAAAAGAAACTGATTTGACTGGTAGTCAAATACCCTACTGTAGTGTATGAGTATACTTATTACCTGTGTATATAATTAACAATTGAAGGCATTATTACAAAAACAACATAACTACACTAGACATGAATTTACTATATAAAAAAGAAATGTCCTTACTTTAAAAACCTAAAATGTATGTACTACCATTACAGATGAATTTCTTTTAAACCACATCTCATTGAACGAAAACCTACATATAATACTTAGTTTCAAAATTTGCATATTCAACAAGTTTACACACTTTTCAATGGTTTATCACTTTATCAGATGAACTTAATCACTTCAAACGTACCGTAAAATATGCATATTTGCTCCCCACAGCTTATTGTACTCCTACAGTTTTATGTATTAAACTATATTACAACCTCATTTAAGTGTTACAATATGATAGTAGTTATGATCTACTTTAAATCGGCATACTTAATTATATTATATCAACATACCTACCACAGTTTTGGTGCAAAGTAGGCACATTTTATGGTACCTAACTAATTAATTTCAAATCGGCTCCAACAAAGCCAAACCTTTTTATCGCAGCAATTGATCGCTGGTTAACAATAGGCCCTTAATGGTCGTTTTATATCTGAAAAGCATTACTGCGTTGCGCTGGGCGCGCCGGCGGCGGCGTGAACTGTTAATTAATAAAATTAGTCAGCTGGGGCCCATTACTCAAACGATATTAGACTAATATTATTAGCCCACGAACTGTCAAATCGTATGGGTTGCTATGACAACACACTAGTAATATTAGACTAATATCGGTCGAGAAATGGGCCCCTGTAGCTTCGCCTGCCTGCCTGCCTGTAGCTTTATTTGTAGCGTTGTGGGCTTCGTTCCCGTAGCTTACTAAATATAGGCCTCATAATAGTCATAATTTAGTGCCTCTTTCCAAACGGAGAATTCAAAAATCTCAATCTCTTACTTATTAACCGACAATCGTATGTAATTAATTACACAAAGGACCGGAATTACCGGAAGTTGTTAATAGCCGGAATACCGAATATAAGAATTGAATTTTGACAGATATTCATGAATTAACCCTTGTGTCTAAAGGTCTACCGTTTAACTGATAGCCTTAACTTCAATAAATAAGGGCCAATTCATAACTGTCAAGAAACAATTATTCTTACGTTAGTCCGGTTACAATTATTTTTTTTGTACAATAAAGTGATTTACTACTACTACTACTATAATATAAATATGAATATATTCAGCTATCCATGTTGACATTAATCGCATTTTGTCATTTAAAACAAAATCCAAAGGCTAATCAAGCAAGTGGTATGTGTCATCTCGAGATCCTTAAACACAATAATAAGTAAGATATCACACCTTCGCATTTTCTAAATACATAGTTTTCCGTTAGCAAAATACGGCTCTGCGCATCTTTTGTTTTTCTACGATAGTAAAGAAATGCAACACAAATATTTGTGCCAATACGGCAAAGTGAAATACCAATAGAAATAGTAGCATGCATCGGTAGAAGCAGCCGGCACAACTACAACTACCGCCACCAGATAATTACGATTGATAGCCATTCCACACGACAGCCCAATCACCGTGCAAGGCTTTTGTCTAAAACATATATTATATCAGTTATATAAATGTCACTACACAGTAATCTGTTGTGTCATACAACACATAATAAATATTAGGTATCTCTAACGGTAACGGCTGATATTTATCTGTTTAATATTGCCTCATACTATCAATTTATCAATTAACTTATCCAGCGCCGCTACAAAACAGCAGTTCGACAGTGGTGTTGAACATGGATGTAGTCCCTTTTTTTTGTGATTACATAAAATTACAAATTTTGTCTTTTGTCCCACAGTAATTGAGTTCATAAAAATTTTGGATACAAAAAAACCAACCCTTAAGAGTCCCCGGCAAGCTCGGCCGAATTTGACCTTTACAAACGGAGTTTCGTTCTCATTTTAAAACTACGTGTTGGATTGTAATGAAACTTTGCACATACAATGCAGCTCTAGTATATAAAACAAACGAAATAGAGCAAAAACAAGTTTTTTATGAAAACTTAAATTAACTGTATTTTTTTACCATGGTATCTGAAGCTGCATAAACTAATTACAGACCAGATATACCTTATCCCATTGTAAGTACAAAATTTCAGAGCAATCTAGCTATAGCCAGTCGTTTTAAAATGAGAGCGTAACTACGTTTGTATGGAGAACAGAGCTTACCGGGGACTCTTAATGCTGGATTATATCGAACGAAAAAGAAAAAACAATTACATATAAAATATTTCAAACCTTTTTTAGAGAAATCATTATTGTGATTCTAAATACAACATACCTACATAAAATCTCTTCTACCTCATTTCATAAGATGTCTGAATTATAGCGTAGGTACTTATATTATGTAGGTACTTTCTCTCACCTATACACGATTTTTAAAAGTTCCTATTGAATGTACTCAGCCCCTGCTCGATGCTTCTTCGCTCGGCTCGCTATTACCCATTCCCAACCATTGTTTAGCGTTGCGTCAACTCTTCCTATTGTACCATTGCTAGATATCCCTTCGGTTTACTCCATCTCAGCTGTTTCACTTAACGTGCACGACCGTTTGCATAAGACTGCCAAATTACTTAAAACTATGTTATATTGCATAATATCGTGTTTATAAAGACTATATTAAATAATTTTAAATTAAATCATGCCATGATCGAATTACGGAATTACAAGTCAGTGAAATATTATTATATGGTTGCATTTCTGATAGGCGGATGCTTCGTTGACTGATGACGCAAATATGTCACTCTGATTGTAGATCTGGTAGCCATCACTGCCAGTGGTTAGCTAATGGTACGCAACGAGCTCAACTATTCACAAATCATTCTGCTCCGATGGTGAGTTCATCACGAATACAACTTCAAGACCTGTACTGACTATGCGTAATTAGTGATCACGCATTTAAACTGGTTTGACAGAGGCGAGGCGTTCGGTAAACGTTTTGAATAAAGGCAGAACACATGATAAATATACGTTTTTCCCTTAGTGAATATAAAGGTCTTTCAACTACCGGGATTTTACACTACAAAATGATTTTGATTATCTAACACAGCGTAATCGTCAGATTAAATTTATATGGCCCGCAACACGGCATTTGAATTAAACATGTCTTCATACACGATTAGTGATTTCACTTAATGGTCTTTACCTCCCTTATTAATTAACTGATACCCCGGTCTTTAGAGACCTTCCGGACTAGACGAGTCATCACTTTTTAGCCTGCTACTTCGTATCTAAAAAATTATATAAATCACAAGAACCATGTAAATCAAAGCTGCAACGTCAGTGACGGATGATACACAATTAATACACATGCACGATAACATTGATCCTTGTCACGTAACACATCAATTAAAGCAAAAAGGAATGCTACTTAACCAGTAATTTACGAGTAAGTGAATACAGGAGAGTGGTTGCGCTTGTCGTGAACGAGCCGTGGCCTTTAAGCGACCTCGCGCGTGCGTCACGTCACGGCACAGCATCTAATACACAAACAACCAGAAGCTAAGGAAATATAAAAGGAAGTCGAGTAACTCTTGATGTTTACACAAGGAATAACAAAGTACTAACTGGATCCGCCTTTGGTGGTTGCGGTTTGTTCGGTGTGGGTGTAAAATGACGAGACGCGCTTCGGCTAAAATCGGCAGTTGGTAGGCTGGTTTCCTCGTTTGATATGTCGAAATTTATTGCTCCTCCTTCTCTTTTCAGTGTTTATAGGGGTAGAAGCTTTAATAATCCAACTGCAGGCGAATTTTAGACCCAAAGGTAGATTTACCGTGTGAGGCTAAGCCTAACTAGCCTGAGGAACTCCTCTCAACGCTATCATTTTCCTTGGTAATCGTAAATCTGGTGGAAGAAATCAAACATATTTCGCACATAAGTTTGAGAATAGTTTAGTTCCATGTTTAATTTAAATAGCTAAAAATATGCCTTTTACGACCGTCTCGTTGTATCTTGTATGTTAATTTGATGAATCTCCTCAACATCATTGACGAACCGAACCGCAATGCAATTACCTAACAGACAATAAAGAATTAGTCACACTGATATCTCTCGTATCAATGATCACCTTGAATTATGTAAAGACGTTCTCACGATAAATTCATGAAATTTCGCAATGTACATATTGTTATAGCTAAGACTTATGTTCCCTCAAAATAATCATATTTTGAAAAACGCTGGTCCACCCGTCGGTATCTTGAAATAATTAGAAGCGTTTGTACATCACTAGAGTAACGACCACGATATCTTAAACAAGGAACTTGATAAATAAGCATGAATTATTGCATAAAGTAGAACCAAACATAAAATATAATAGTTAAACTGCGTCGAAACGTAACTGCCTGAATATAAATAAAACATTGTTAGCCCACACACAGCCCACGCTGCATTTCACCTTAGTAAGGAGGGAGGAATAATTACTGCAATGCATAGATATAATCTATAAAAACGGTATTCTCTTAATTCTACTAATGCAGCTATCTAACTCATATATCTCATTACAGGACCTTGGCTCGGATTCTGGCTGCCTGTTGTTTTTATACCGGCTGTCATTTGAGAAGGTTGTTTTTACCGGAGCATTCAATGCGAACATGTTACAAAATCAGAATTGAAGGCACGCGACCGGCGCCAGCTAAGTGAGAAATAATCAATGAAGATCCATTTCTGCCTGCCACAATGATTTATTAAAACTGATCAAGTAAATGATGTTACATTCGGCTAGTGAAACAGTTTATCATAGACATTATATCTACATTATCTACCTAACTAACCGGTAAGCCTAAGTCATTAACTTATCACGTTGTCGTTGTCTTGCGAACCAAAGCCGCAAAATATTTTCTAACGGCACTCAATAGGGTAGTTGACAAATTTTTATTAATGTTATCAGTCTATCAGCTTTGTTTTGAGGATCAAAATGTCTGTATGGGACCCATTGCCTTAAAACAATACAAAAGTCACAAATGATGGTTAAAGTCTGGCACCCGCACTTTACTGACGAAACGCTCCTAACAAAATGGCAATACATCGTGACGTCACGATGTAACGTTGCTATTGCTTAGAAGCCGTTTCGATGTATGGAAAACAAGGAAATTGTGATTTTGTCAGTGAACTATTGCGTTTATGTATATTATTGCCGTACAATATTATTTTCAATAAAATGTAGAGCTCGAATGGTACCAATATATATATTTTTTCCTTTTTGGATGTTTAAAAAAACTTAAATTTTGAAACTAAGGTCTGGTAGTTTTTTATTATTCCCATTTTTTTAAGTTTCCATTTATTGTGATAAATTGTTCATTTTATCTATTTAACTATATTTAGTTATAAAATTCAACATGTGTCAACAATCCTATTGTTTACATAAACTGAACCACCATGTCTAAAATAGCAATATTCATCGTTGTGTTTTTTACGAGTGTGGTAAGTGACAAAACTCGCAAGCGGAAGTCGCGATTACGAATAGTGACATTATAACACTAAAACATTAGTGAAGATTACCCAATAACAATATGTTCAAATACCTATTAAACTTTGCCACTGGGCCTAAGTCCGTACTTTGGAATTGATTACTAAATAATTTAGTCTTAATTACAAAGAACACGACTATGAACTTGACAAAACAAATAGCATCGCATAATTCCAACTGGTATCTAAGGAAAACGGATGCGGACAATATCTAATGAGTTACCTACATGCTGCCTACAGTCTACTGTTTGATATTCATAATGGACGCAAAACCTTATGCAGAAGATCCTATATTGTAACGTGTTTGTTGACCCTGAATTAGGGATCGGCATTCAACCGTAGGTCGTCATTAGGGTCTGCGTGATCACTGATAGTCACGATCGCCAGAACCATTAAAGAACACATCAATGATTGATCATAGTAAATATGTTACACAAAATAAATACTATTTGAATGGATACATCCTAAAAAACATCAAAAACCGAATCTCATTAAATAAAAAAGATAGAGATTATAGGGAAGCATAACTCTGCTGTTCAGGAAGCAAACATAAGTCTTAAAAACCGACCAAGTGCGAGTCGGACTCGCGCACCGAGGGATCCGTACTTTTTAGTATTTGTTGTTATAGCGGCAACAGAAATACATCATCTGTGAAAATTTCAACTGTCTAGCTATCACGGTTCATGAGATACAGCCTGGTGACAGACAGCAAGACGGACAGACGAACAGCGCAGTCTTAGTAATAGGGTCCCGTTTTTACCCTTTGGGTACGAAACCCTAAAAACGCCATAAATGATTTCGAAAATCTGTTTAGGGCACCGAAATATCAAAACATAAACCTGTGTGACCTTTTATAGGCATTGTTCGAATTGGGCTGAAAGTTCGCTAATAGTACATTTCGATGCTAGTGCGGAAAGTATGTCATTACTCCACGAGTACCGAGATATCTTGCCACGAGCCGTAGGCGAGTGGCAAGACTCGGGACGAGTGAAGAATGACATTTCCGCACGTGTATCGAACGACGTTTTTTAATACAGTTGCGAAAAAATAAGAAAAGCAACAAGTAAGGAATGGAATTCGAAAGAATTCGAAACTTTTATATTATTAATTCTGTGACACTGACATCATTGACATTGACATTATGAAGAGGTGTTTTCCTAGCTTTTATTCGACTAGAATAGATTTTGTTATTATTATTGAACCCACTTCAATGAAAGATTTTTTTTTCAAATGCATGTTCTATAAGACAGAAACAATTGTACTATTATTAAAACATTGTACTATTATTACCTAAATATCGTTATTTACGATTATTTGTGTATCGTATATTTATAAAAACAATATCAAATGTTGCCTTTGGAAACTTAAAACATTCTTGCAGTAAGAAAATACGCCTCTTCTTTGACAGGCGTTCCGTTCCATTCAGACAACTTATTAAGAACGGTTTTTCAACATTAAAAAATTAACGTGTTATAATACTTATAATGATGAAGAGGTAAGTAATAAAATATGAAATATGCATATTTTTCGTATTCTTACATTAACAGTAGGTTTTTATGTTGATTACGACGTTTAAAGCAAACTAATATTAACACTTATCAATAAGTAGTCATGAATTGGAACAAGTAAAAATTTAAAAAAAATTGGAAAAGTAAAAAGCACTAGTTCGCGAAAACCAACTTTCCGCACGCTAAACAGCCACGAAAAGTAGCACTTTTTGAGCAACTGTATTAAAAAATACATTTTACTGCTCGTCGACTTTAATGGTTGAATTGTTTTTTTTATTATTATGACTTCCAGGCAATGATCTACAAACAATGATTTACATTCATTTTATTTATAATTTTAGGTGTTTGCTGCTGTCTTAGAAAAAATATTGTATGCAACAGGACATAATTAGGTCTTAAAATTCTCGGTCCTATCTATACAAAGCTCAATTTCGTTTCCTTTTGTAACTTCGGCCCTTGAATTTTAAGAACCTTTATTATGTACCTGTTGTACAAAATACTAGTATATGATAGTGATATAATCAAGCTTTTCGATCTCGTACCTTACTTACTCAGCAAGCTTCGTGGCCTAAACACGGTGCTCGACTGAAAAGCTCTCTATTTTATCACGATAGTATAAAATACTATTAAAATATTGTTTAAAATTAAAATATAGCATTGCCGTAATTCCCAATTATGTCACTTTGAATAATATAGCTATGAGTCTTTGTATGTGTTAGATATTTCCTAAGACTGTTCCTATTAGTAATATAGACTGGTTTAGTTGTAGGCTTGACAGCCTACACCGAGCCTAAAGTAGTAAAGTGAGATAGACATATATAGCTCTCTGACGTTGAGTACCTAAAGAGTTTATGGTATTATTGTAATTTAATGTTTTATAAAACATTATCAACATGGTTATAAGTATTGTTAATATTTAATAGTTGATTAATACCAGTTAATGTCTGTAGTATTATATCTTAGCATACCTAAAACTGTTGATTGAACAAAACGCCACTGATATGAGAAATAACAAAACGCTTATGTCAAACATTAGATAGAGAAAATAGTAAAAACTGTAAGGACGCTTTTGTAAGAAAACGATATTAAAACCCACTTATTTCAGCAGATAAATAGTTTTTATTACTGATTCCACTAGTAGTTATAATATGTAATATACAGTCATTAGCACGGCTACCGCGAGTTGGCATTTATTTACGTTAGCGACTGCGTGAACTCAATCGCATTCCCTCTCTATTGCACCAATAGAGTACATAAGTGCCAGCGAGATCGACTGCAATCGAGTTTACGCAGTAGCTAAAGTAAACGTCAAGTGTCAACTCGTGGTACGGCTATAGCTCACGCATTAACGTATGTTCTGCTAGGCTAGAGTAATCATAATTGTGGTATTTTCTATAAAAAGGGACCTTATTGTCAATGGCGCTTATGCCATTATTAACGACGCTCCGATATCAATACAATGCCGCGCGACGCTGTGCGGCGTAAGCGCCATCGACAATAAGGTCCCTTTTCATAGAAAATGCCCCAATTTTGATCGCAATCGCTTCTGCCAACTGAGCCACGGATGCCTACCAGATGTGTGAAAAATTCGCACACATCTGGGCGGCCTCCGTGGCTCAGTTGGCAGAAGCGATTGGACCGGTGTTCTAATGGTTGCAGGTTCGAGTCCTGTCGGAGATGTGCATTTTTCCATTTTTCCTTTAATTTAAAAATAATTAATTGTAATTGTATACAGGGTGGAAAGGCACGACGATCCTTTCCGCAAAAGGGGGATTGTTTGGATTTAGTACTGTATTTCCCCTAAAGAAACTAGGCTCATATTCGTAACCGTTTTAAAGTTATAGGCAGTTAACTTTTAATGCAAAATACTGCAAGTGACAACCCTCATTAGGTTTAGTAACATATATGGTTATATCCTCTTTGCTTAGAACTACTAATATCTGTAACCTAAAGACATTTCAGTGCAGGTGACAGATTTGACGTGCGGTCTACAGCCGCAGTTGCAATAATACACTAAATACGCAAAAATGGCCATGCTACGTGCAGTCGGCCTTGTCATTAATTTTACTATGGAAATTGACAATAACACCGACGTGTCGGAGCAGTAGTGCAGCTGCGGTCGGGAAAACGTTAAAATCACCATACGTGCAGTCGATATAGTCATTCATTTTACTATGGAAATTGACAATAACACCGACGCGTTCAGGCCGCTGCAGTAGTGTCGGAGCAGTAATGCAGCTGCGGTTGGTAATGGACTGTCACCCGTGATAAAACCGCGACGCAAATAAATTGCAAATTACGCGAAAAAACCTACTTTCAAAATGCCCCGCGATTACCTAAATTTGCTTATGTTATACGGGGAGTGTAATTATAATGCCGCCGAGACGTTACGACGCTACAGACAAAGATATCCTCCACCACACCCAACTAGCCGTATGTCAATTTTATGTCAAATATTTTTGTAAACATAAGTGTCAGATTACACTTACATGTAGGTTGAATTTTAGGAAGGGAAGGAAGGTAGGAAGATTAATAATTTTAATATTTTTACTAATTGTTCGTAACAAGAATCTAAACATTACGAATCGATTCTCCATCACTTAAACTAACCCCCCTTTGCGAGAAGGATCGTCGTGTCTTTCCACCCTGTATTTCGATATACGCTAACTCTTATATCGGTGTTTCGTTTTTTTTGTCCAGCACTACACAAAAACACAATTACCCAGTACAAAAAAGTTCATAGGTATGTACGTTACCATACTAAATTGAAACTCGCAGATACAATGCTATAAATAAAATACGCAAAAAACTTACCAGGTTAAACGGAGTAAAAATAGACTTACGAAACCGAGTAAAAATAGCATATACTCCAATAAGTACTAAAATATATTTAGAGCCGGTAGGTATGTTTAATCCTCATAGTCCAATTTATAGCTTCATGCTAAAAGCGTGCGTCAAATGTATAATTAGTACATTAGTTACATCACGATACAAGTGCGAAAAATAGGTAATTCGCAACTCGTGTCGATTAAAAACACTCCCTTCGGTCGTGTTTTAATTTATCGCCACTCGTTTCGAGGTTCCTATGCAATTCGTTAAAAATCGTTTTTCTCCTCACTAGCTCGGAAAGTTGTCTTTTATCCTTTAAAACAAGCGGGGGAAAACGCGTTTTATCCACTAGTGGGGAAAGTTATTTGACCTTGGATGGAGCGTGTTTAAGTAGCTTGACAGATAACAAAACACAAAACGTAAAACGCTCATGATAATGGTTCGTTCGATATTAATTATCATTAAATGAATGGTTTGAAAATCTAATAAAAAATACCAAATTTAGCTTTACTTAATGATTTTAAGTCATAAACCTTAAAATTCCATAAGAAACGTTTGTTTTTTTATAACGATGTTAAATATAATTCTGAACGCACAAGTTGAGTCGATGCAATTTCAAAACGCATCGTTGACATTTCATACGTCAGAAATGTCAACATTGTTTACAAATTTTTAACTTAAAACCTTTTCTCACCGACTCGCGTAAAAATACACAACTTCCAGAGTTTTCTGTTATAATATCGTGAAAAAATGAGTGATTCCAGTGATGAAGATGATCTAACTCCTGTGGATGTTGCACTTTCCTCGCTATAGTGAGGTGAAAAGTTTTGTGTTACACACGGGTGCAAATGTATTTTACTTCTCGTGTGTTAAAACACTCGCGGGTAAAATACAACTTTGCACCCTTGTATAGCAATAGTACATTTCGATGCTAGTGCGGAAAGTATGTCATTACTCCACGAGTACCGAGATATCGAGACTCGGGACGAGTGAAGAATGACATTTCCGCACGTGTATCGAACGACGTTTTTTTAATACAGTTGCGAAAAAATAAGAAAAGCAACAAGTAAGGAATGGAATTCGAAACTTATATTATTAATTCTGTGATATCATTGACATAGACATTATGAAGAGGTGTTTTTCTAGCTTTTATTCGAATAGAATAGATTTTTATTGAACCCACTTCAGTGAAAGTTTTTTTTTTCAAATGCATGTTCTATAAGACAGAAACAATTGTAAATATTAAAACATTGTACTATTATTACCTAAATATCCTTATTTACGATTATTTGTGTATCGTATATTTATAAAAACAATATCGAATGTTGCCTTTGGAAACTTAAAACATTCTTGCAGTAAGAAAATACGCCTCTTCTTTGACAGGCGTTCCGTTCCATTCAGACAACTTATTAAGAACGGTTTTTCAACATAAAAAAATACACGTGTTATAATACTTATAATGATGAAGAGGTAAGTAATTAAATATGAAATATGCATATTTTTCGTATTCTTACATTAACAGTAGGTTTTTATGTTGATTACGACTCATGAATTGGAACAAGTAAAAATTTAAAAAAATTGGAAAAGTAAAAAGCACTAGTTCGCGAAAACCAACTTTCCGCACGCTAAACAGCCACGAAAAGTAGCACTTTTTGAGCAACTGTATTAAAAATAACCATTTTGTCATTATACGCAGTGTTAGCCTTAATTTGTTTCAGACTTACACTTAATCATTTTCTTGCCATTGCGGATTAAAATATACATGTATATTATTGATATAGCACCTTACTAATCTATTAATACCAGTTTATTAACGCCTGTACAAAACAATTGCCGATGCGACAATACAGATATTTTAATTGCGTCAATACAATGCTAAAATAAATGATGTAAGTTTTATAAAATAAAAATGGTGAACGTCAGATTTGCGATTGCGTTGAATTAATTGCACTAAATAGCGCTTTTATCTACGAATGTACCATAAAGATAAAGGTTAAGTAATGTATACGATCAGTCACAGAGTATGAACAGAGGTGTCAAGTTCGTACAATATGTCGGCCACTGCAGGTTGCAAGCCGATCCGATTTAATGTGATTGCACTACTTCTAGCGAATATTTAAGGACAATAAAGCTTATTCTGTTATATAGAGCTTCTGACTAGCACGGAGCTGAAACCTAGAACTTTAGACTAACAATAAATAACTCTAAGCTTGCATAGCTAAATCGAATTGCGAAACTAAGTTTTTCGTTCCAGAATACAGAACCTCTAGTGTAAATTTCATTCGATTTCCTATTTTTGTATGGGATTTTGAACAGCGCGCCAAGCGGGACGTTTTAGAAACTCAAAATTTACACTAGGGATACAGACAACAGTAAATACACACACACCACAAAGGTAATAAGAGTGGGACACAATTTAATCAATTCAGTTATATTTTAATTTTCTCATCCATTTATATAGTCG
This sequence comes from Cydia strobilella, assembly GCF_947568885.1. Classification (NCBI taxonomy): domain Eukaryota; kingdom Metazoa; phylum Arthropoda; class Insecta; order Lepidoptera; family Tortricidae; genus Cydia; species Cydia strobilella. The sequence continues at coordinate 11,733,414 of NC_086052.1, forward strand.
GGACTCGGGACTGAAACCCCAATAAGTACTAAAATATATTTTTTTACTTATAAACTAATTAACGTCACGTCACTGTACTGTACTGTACTGTACTGTACTGTACGTCAAATGGCCGCAAATGAAAACTTTTTTAACGCATACCACGCATCCGTAGTTTTTTTTCTAAATTCAGACAAACTAGAGTCGGGGTCTATTGCCATATCGTTCGATACCAACTATAGTTGGTCAAGCAAATCTTGTCAGTAGAAGTGCAATAGAAAAAAGGTGGCAAATTTAAAACATGTGGGCGCGAAAGTTTATCGTCCCATAGAAAATTTTAATTTTGCGCCTTTTTCTACTGACAAGCTTTGCTTGACCAAATATAAGTAACATGTGAGATTTGTCAAAATTGCATGCAATATAAATTTTATTTCGATTAAAACGTCATCTCGACTGATATTAGAATAAGGGTCAAATCAAATTGCTTTTGTTTTCAGAGATGTTCGAAATTTGAATGTCATTACCAAATCGCTTTTCATATAATAATAATCATATGATAAGAAATTTGCTGTAACAAAACAGCTTATAATAGTTTATCCAGTTGGCCATTATTTACGGATTTTGAAGGCATCATAGAGGGTTTATGATGTGTAGATAAAAAAAACTTTTTTTGATATCTTAATTTATGTTTGAACCATACGTTATCAATTTCCACATCAACATCGAACACACTGTGAACCTAATTAAGCGAGATGACTGATGCAAAAACAGACTAATAATAAAATGTGTTAATTTTACGCGGCTAACGAACTCCATAGGCGGATGTCGACAATGTCGACACAAGAGCACTTACAGTAAATTGAACTTCAAAATGTTTTTATGTCTTAGTCATATGATCTATCAAGTCAATCCATCATGGTCTCTCAGTCCAGCCCCGATCGTATCAGTAAAGTCGTAAACCTTAGCAGGTATGTAACGTTGAGTCATGCTGTCATGCACCTACCTAGCGGAGGCAAGGTGCCCCGTACATCCTCTGGTACATTAACCTCTACACATAATGACAATGAAAAGGCCTGTAACCCATGAAATAAAGTTTCCAGTTGTTAAGGATTAATCTAAAATCTAAATGATAGAGTCCCCGGCAAGCTCGGTTTTCCATACAAACGCAGTTACGCTCTCATTTTAAAACGACTAGCTATATTGCTCTGAAACTTTGTACTTACAATAGGATAAGGTATATCTACAATTTAGGCCTATTTGAATAAAGAATATTTTGACTGACTTTGACTATGCATGTAATTAGTTTATGTAGCTTGTAACATGGCAAAGCTACATAGTGCAGCCACCGCGCGCACTGGCCGGCTGTAAAAAAAAAACTAGGCCATTCGCCCGTCTTTTGTTTTTTCTCATAATTTTTCTCTTGGAATTTTGTTGCAAATAACCCACAACTCTGATTACTTATATTTATTTAATGTGACTCCATGCTTAAATATGTGATTTTGTGTTAAAAGTATTGATAATACGATAGTAATACGAGGGCTGCGTCTAATGCAGGTAAAATTTGTATAATTGTATATATAGTATTAAGTTTATGTTTTTAATTAAACCTAATCCAAGTCTTATTTGTACGTCACTGGTTCTTGTAACTGAATGAGGTTTGGGTTAGGTTTCAACCCGAAAACTAAGAACGCACGATTGTTGCAGCCCTTTCTTTTGGTTTAAAACTGAAGACGCATGTTTGAAGCTACGTATTTTCTGGATATTCGCTCCTGAAGTTTTTATCTGCTTGCGCCTGGTAGCCCGCAGTTGCTACTACCGCTGCCGAAATTCATCGTTCGGCTCGAAGAAGATTGGAAATCGAAAACGTTAAGGCCAGTGACGATATTTTATTGGTTTTGACTCGTGTACTGACAGAAATTAGTTTAATTTATTGTACATATTTTTATTATTATATTTTTTTATTATAAGAACCTAGTTTTCATTTTCTACCGCTCTAGTTAGCCGGCTACAAGCTTTAGATACCATAGTAATAAAATACAGCGAATTTAAGTTTTTCATACAAAACTTGTTTTTGCCCTATTTCGTTTGTTTTATGTACTAGAGCTATATAAACTAATTACAGGCATAGATATACCTTATTTCATTGTAGGTATGTGCAAAGTTTCATTACAATCCAAAACGTAGTTTTAAAATGAGAACGAAGCTCCGTTTGTATGGGAAGGTGAAATTCGGCCGAGCTTGCCGGGGACTCTTAAGCCGGATGTATTTGAAATACGTATATGTATGTCTGTGTAAGCTGCAAAAATAAACCCCCCTCCCCCCCCCCCGTTTCCCCAGTTGCACCAACCACGATTAGTGGACTGATCAACGTGAGTGACGTTGATCACGATCACTGAAAAAGGAATTTCCTCCCGCGGACGCTTCGGCTGTGGAATGAGCTCCCTGCCGAGGTTTTCCCGAGTGGCTACGGTATGGGGTTCTTAAAAAAAAGGAGTGTACAGGTTTTTAAAGGGTCGGCAACGCGCGTGTAATATCTCTGGTGTTGCAGGCGTCCATAGGCTACGGTAACTGCTTACCATCAGGCGGGCCGTATGCTTGATTGCCATCGACGTAGTATAAAAATAAAAAAGTAAACAGCAGTGGACCATCAATTCCATGAAACTTCGCATGTATATAATACAATTTAGCGAACGGTTTAACATTGACCGGCGGTCGTGCAACTGATCATTAGTCGTGTAAACGTTACGCGTAAAATCTGTATTAGGTACTTAGATAAATTCAAAAACTAAAGTGTATGTTTATTACATTCTCACCGACAGTCCTACCTCCCACTAAATAAATCACGTTTAGTCATAAAATGGCGTCATAAAAACCATTCAATGATCTTAATCAACACGAAACGAATACAAGGATACCTTTTTGCTCAGTATGTTTAAGTAGTTATTATCGTAAAAAACAAAAAAAATGGCGGTCAGCTCCTATTTATCAAATTTTGCTAAACTAGTTTTAAACCTAAAATTGGTTGCTAGACTTGCTAGGTCGTATGATCACGAATACATGAATTTAAATATGTTAATTTAAACTAGGTACCGTAGATTTAAGGTACTCAAATTATTATTTGATTAGTTATTATATCTGTCGGAAGTATGTATATATTATTAATTTTGCTGTCTGTAAAATATCTTTGGAATAGTCAATCATTCGAATATTAGTTAACATTAGATTTAGAGAATATAAACGTAAGAATAAAAAAAACATGTTTTTAATTATTTTTTCAGTCTCCCGTATATGCGAGGTTGATGCGGACTTTAACATACTGCGGTCAATAATCCGCTCGCAAACTCCCGAGTTGTCGCAGCAGATTTATATTTATTTATCGCATGCATATGCCTGTTTCCTCGGATCGCGAATCCTAAAACCTCGTTCCGAAATCACGTCATGCCCATACTAAAAACCATTGCGCACAAAAAATATCATGAACAAATTTTAAAAGTGGTAAAGGTACAAACATTATACCTGTCGCTGGTCATAGGTGAATATAAACCCTTGCCCTTGTTCGATGGCCATAGACGAGTGTGCAAGGTCGCCAACGCTCGAGTCTCGACCTTCAGGGCTCAACGACCGCGCCTTCCGGGTACCGATTCTAGTGTATTGCTACCTTATATTATGAACCTTGTATCAATAACTAAGGAACTCTTCAGCTATAATTTTGTACACACCACCCTTTAACGGCTACATCATTTTTAGGGTTCCGTAGCCAAATGGCAAAAAACGGAACCCTTATAGATTCGTCATGTCTGTCTGTCTGTCCGTCCGTATGTCACAGCCACTTTTTTCCGAAACTATAAGAACTATACTGTTGAAACTTGGTAAGTAGATGCATTTTGTGAACCACATTAAGATTTTCACACAAAAATAGAAAAAACAAACAATAAATTTTGTGGTTCCCCATACATAGAACTGAAACTCAAAATTTTTTTTTTCATCAAACCCATACGTGTGGGGTATCTATGGATAGGTCTTCAAAAATAATATTGAGGTTTCTAATATCATTTTTTTCTAAACTGAATAGTTTGCGTGAGAGACACTTCCAAAGTGGTAAAATGTCCCCCCCCCCCCCCCGTAACTTCTAAAATAAGAGAATGATAAAACTAAAAAAAAATATATGATGTACAAACTTCCACCGAAAATTGGTTTGAACGAGATCTAGTAAGTAGGTTTTTTTTTAAATACGTCATAAACCGTAAACCGCAATTTACCTTTCACTCACGTTTCACATAAAAAATACATTTTTTAAATTGTGTAATGTACGGAACCCTCGATGCGCGAGTCCGACTCGCACTTGGCCGGTTTTTATTAAAATAATTGTTTATTTTTAAAGTAGTTATCGAAACCCTGCTGCGAAATAAATAAGCAACACTCCTTATTTGTAGCATTTGTAACGAAATCATAAGATGCTACATTTAATGGCTTGGATTTAATTAAAATAAATGTTGTCATTGCATCGGTATTCAGAGCACTATGTCAGTAGTAGATAGCAATGAATCGATCACAAAGATACGAGTAGTAACTGCACGACCTAATTTATATCCATGTGCATAGACACTGTGACTATAAGAAGAAAGTATACGCAGAATACGTATTGCATTTAGGTACCTATAATTTCCACAAATATGTGTGCTACGTGACATATCAATTCGACATCACATTACGTCAGCGCGCGAACTGATACGTTCAGTTCAATACACATAAGATCCGAAAGGAAACTATGCTGACGCGCTAGAATTTTTCGAAAAACAAATTGTTAATCATTATTTACAGGTACATCCCAAAAGGTAATATTATAGTCCTAGTTCGCAAAGGGGCTAACACAAACTTGTAGTTTTTTATATTGAACTTGTTGCCCGCGACTTCGTACGCGTGGATTTGTATATTAGTGGTTATATATTCTACATGAGCACAGAACATTATGCAGCAAAAGGTAGCAGTAGGGACGGTTAATCATTTGTTAATTATTATACAACGCATGAGATTTGTCTATCAGAACCTAAAAAGTGTCAAGCCCCTAACTGAAAAAAATTGTTCTCCTTATAGGAGGCGCCCTTCACACTAAAAGCCCGACATTCAACGCGCTCCGCGCGCTCTTACATACAGGGCGCTTGCGGCGCCCTTCACACTAAAAGGTCGGGCAAAGCCCAACATTCAGTACGCTCCGCGCGCTCTTACGTACAGGGCGTCTTTTTTTATAAAAAATAAAAATGAAAGCCATTTCAGCTCCCTTAGGGAATAAATTTCTAAAAACGCTGAAATTTCTTTCTTGTTTACTATTATTGTGTCTTTTTACGACATTTCAAGTTCACTATTTACAAACATTTTCGTTCCCAATGCAAACTCATCCCTTTTTTCACCAACTTAGGGAATAAATTTTCAAAAACCGTGATATCAGTTTTCGTCTATTTTAATACAATGGCCTTTTACCAAGTTTCAAGTTCCTAGCTTAAAAAAATTGGACCACATATAAACTTTTATTCCCTTTCTAACCCCCTTAGGGGTTGAATTATCAAGAATGTTGAAATTACTTTTTTTAATCTTATATTATTGCCTTTCTAAGAAGTTTTAAAGCATTTGTAATGGATTGAATCTTTCAACCACAACAACAATTTAGCTTATACCTAATGCTACTGTACTTTCGCGAACGTATGGAGCGACATACCGCTCAGCGACTAAGCTCCTAAAATTTATGAATTAAAAAAAAAAACTTTCAACCCCTATTTAATTCTTTTAGGGGATGAATTTTAAAAAACGCTGAATTTACTTTTCTTGTGTTCTAATAATATGTATATAAGTATATTATACAAAGATTCAAGTCCCGCACTCAAAAAAACTTTTGACCTTCATACAATTTTTGTAACCCGTTTTCTTCTATTTTAATAAAATACCTTTTTACGAAGTTCCAAGTTCCTAGGTTTAAATAAAATTTTAACCCCATACTAACTTTCAACCCCGATTTAACCCCATTTAGGATAAATTTAAAAAAAAAACATTAATTTACTTTTCTCGTATTCTAATAATATGCCTTTATACAGTTTCAAGTCCCGCACTCAAAATTTTTTTTGATCTCCATACAAATTTTCAACCCCTTTCAAACGCTTCTTAGCTCTTGTACACATTATAAATGTAGCCTGGTGTGCAAATTTCAACTTTCTAGCTTTTGTGGTTTCCGCTCTGCGTTGATCAGACAGTCGTCAGTCTATCAGACACGTGCTATATCACTAGCTATACTAAACTAAAATTATATTTATGTGGTAGGTATATAATAGAAAATAAATTAATAATAATAATATAATAACCGCCATGTGGAATGTTGACTCGACGATCATTGTTCCTATAGTCGTGTCAGCGAACGGTCTCATTGCGAAGAGTCTCGACCAACACCTAGAGAGACTCTCGCTGGGTGGTTGGATCAAGGGTCAGATGCAGAAGGCGGTGATCTTGGACACGGCGGGGATAGTCCGCCGGTTCCTCTCTCTGCGGCCCTGACCACCGGCAGCTTGGGCCCTGCCTCGCTGCTGGCGGCACCCTAGGTTAGGTTTTTTATAATGTGTTTATATGTATTTTGTATTGTTTTGTTAGTGTTTTATATTTTACTTTTATAAAAATCCTAACTTAAGAAAAAAGATTAATAAAGAGAAATAATATAATAATAAAATCTTTATTTCGAACCATTAATGTCCATAGAATATTGTTAGTACTTATCTTAACTAAATATAAAGATAGGATTAGTAAACTATATAACTAAACTATTACTAAAGGTACTTATTTAAAAAAAACGATTCCTATTTTATACAACGATATAGATCGAAATAGGTAACTAAATTTACCTATTTCGACCTAAAACGAGCAATGGCCATAGTTTGCCCAACCCAGTGCATTAAAATTGGGCAATCATACCTCTCTGCGAATACACTCAGAATGCTGTTGGTACTTTTCCTGACTCGGCTTAGCATCGAAACGATTTTCTTGCGGAGCATGGCTTGAAAACCGTCCGTGCGAGCCTCGGCGAACATACCCGAGGCACTACACCACCTAGGTAGCCCCAACAGCATCCTGAATGCATTGTTATATTGAACGCGTAGGGCGTTCAAGGCTCTTGTGGTATACTTAACCCACAGGCTGCTCGAGTAAAACGACTGACAGAATGCCAAACAGAACGACTTTGACATCCGCCGAGCATCGAGAAAACCTGCGGGCCAGCATATTTGACCTTACCGCCAACGCCCTGTGCTCCCGCTCAATATCTAGGTCATCACTGAGGTCACGTGTTATCATATGACCCAGATATTTAACACTATCCACAACCGAGATAGGGGTCCCCTGCAGTTCAACCCTCGGTACAAACGTTCGTGTTTTCGTCCCCGCCTTGAACACCATTATCTCGCTTTTTTTGGGGTTGTACTGCAGGCCATGAAGTTTAGCGTACTCCTCACATACCGCCAGCATCTTTCTTAGAGCACTGACCGACGGACCCAACAGCACCATGTCGTCTGCATAACTGATGTTATTTATACTTACACCATCAATGTAGCATCCGACATGCATGCTGCTGAGCCCGGCTATCAGCTCATCCAAGTAAAGGTTAAGAGGCCGTAGTCGATTTTGGAGCAAAAATGTAAAATTGATAGATTTAGTCGTTAAAATTATACACGTTTTGTTACGTAATATCTAAATAACAAGTATTGATTTCTATTAGCACGTCTTCTCATCTTGCCTTTTAATAATAAGGTCGCGAGCGTGCGTCACCGGTAATGCATGAAGAGAAGGGGCAGTTTTTAAAAATTCATCAAAAAATCATGGTGGTAAATTATACAAATTGATGTATAAGAATAGTTTCAGCAAATGTTGTAGATTGTTTACGTATCAAAATTACGTTGAAATTAAGTCGATTTTCAGAGAAATTGTCACTTGTTTTGAAGTAATTTCTGGAGAAAATTGATTTCGTCTAACTTTCATTTACACTACTTCAAAGTCATAATAATAAAAATTTAGTCTAATAAACGTCAAGTACACGATATGTGTAATATAAAATTACAAAATCAGTGCTTTACGCGCGTTTACCTAAACGTCCATCAGAAAAGCAAACATTACTAATTTAGTTAGTCTGTTTTCAGAAAACTGATCTGATAAAAGGTAAGATAAGAAGACGTGCTAAAAGAAACCAGTACTTGTTATTTCAATTAGGTAACAAAAGGTGTAAAATTTCACGGACTAAATCTATCAATTTTACATTTTTGCGACTAAAATCGACACCGGCGTCTTAAACAGCCTGGGAGAAGTAAGCCCCTTGTCTAACTCCGCACTCTAGCCTGTACTCTGAGGAAAAACTATCCGCCCATCTCACCTGATTCACTTGATTTCGATACCAGTGTTTTAGGATACTTATAACCTCTGCCGGCACGCCTGAAGCCTCTAGCTTTTTCCATAGGACGTCATACTCTACTCTGTCAAAAGCTTTTGACAAGTCGAGGAAACAGGCGTACACTGGCGTTTTCCTTCGCGTATAATACCCCCACCGTATTTTTCAGACACAAAATGGCACTTTCCGTGGAGAGTTCAGGTCTAAAACCGAACTGATTGTCCTGTATCTTTAAGTGCCCTTCTAGTATAGAGTCTAGCATACGGTCAAGTATCTTAGCCGCTGTAGTGGCAAGTGATATCGGCCGATAGTTGTCCCTGTTTGACAGATCTCGGGTTTTATTTTTACCACGGGTACCACTAAATTTCTCATAAAAGCCTCTGGTAGATATGAGTGGTGCAAGCATAAACTAAGGAACATAGCTAGTACACGTGGCAAGTGATCCCCAGCATATTTAAAATGCTCAATGCTGAGACTGTCGTGACCCGGAGACTTACCCCTTTTCATTTTGTTAATGGCTGTGGCCACTGCATTGGCTGTAAAGATAGTCCCGGTTACAACAGTCCCACCACCTCGCACTTCACCTGCCTCCAGAGTATCCAGACTAGGGCCTAACAGTGACTTGACCTTAAAAATGGTTCTTAAATAGCTCCGCTATCTCACCAGATATAGAATATACACGTGTTCACAAAAGCAAATGTTATGAAAAAATTGATAGAATAATAAAAACGTGTGAATACATGTTTCATTTTAATTTATTTTCTATTATATACCTACCACATAAATATAATTTTAGTTTAATATAGCTAGTGATATAGCTGAGGGTTGCGAAGAGCAAAATGTTAAATAGAAGTAAATTTTCAGAGACATTGAGGTAAAAGGTTAAAAACCGTGCGGTGGTGGTGATACTCGTATCTTCCGTCGCAAGTTTCGCTCCTTTCTAATTACCTGACTTAATTTAAGCCCCGTCTTCATCACATGGGTATCGTAAAGATTAGATTTAAAGCAGGAAGTTAATTTAAAGTTGTTTTTATTTTATTTTTATGAGCACTTGACTTGATCTTTAAAAAATATCATGCTTAATGCCAATGTTACAATCGTAGTACTTAATTAAGTAAATGCCAACATGATAAATATGTATGTTATTACTGGGTCTTATTAAATTCGCGAGATGATTATAATTACCTGCATATAATCATTATAATCAAGCTTGTTTTCCAGCGGAGAGTAGATATTCATTACAGATTATCAATTGCTACGATCCTGTCATTGTTGCTTACCTACATTTAAACTCAAATGAACAAGCTATAAAAAGTTTTAGACAAGCATACATATTTAAACTATAAACATACCTATGTACTATAAATAAGCTTCTACGAAGCCCTTGTATGTATAAGTACTCTCGATAAATTTAGTGAAACACCCACGCCTGCTCCGCTTAGAAAAAATGATCTTAATCACGGCATCATCAAGTCAGCAACCTGTTTGATAAATTTATCGAGCAATAATAGGATTTGTGTGTAAGGACGTAAGAGCTTCGCCATTATTACAGATAATTGTAGGTATACTTTTGATATTCGTGAGATACGTATTAATTAGTCGATGTCCGCTAGAAGACTAGCTAAAAAAGACAATAGAAAAACTATTTTAACTAATTAGATGTATTTGTGTGTGCCTACATGTCAACCAAATGATAAAGTTTTAAAGTTCGTTTAAAACTTGAATGTAGGTCTTAAATTAAGCATACTAAAAACCGGCCAAGTGCGAGTCGGACTCGCCCACCGAGGGTTCCGTACTTTTTAGTATTTGTTGTTATAGCGGCAACAGAAATACATCATCTGTGAAAATTTTAACTGTCTAGCTATCACGGTTCATGAGATACAGCCTGGTGACAGACGGACAGACAGACGGACAACGGAGTCTTAGTAATAGGGTCCCGTTTTTACCCTTTAGGTACGGAACCCTAAAAACTAAGTTAATACAATCAAGTTCTTCATTTTCCGGCGAAGGGGCGTGCGAGGCGTGTCGCGCCGCGCCGCCGCCGCGCATCACGCTTTACGTAATATTAATTAATTAATTTGCTTGTTTGGCGCCGACTCAAAATTACTTAGATATACTTACATTCGTTTAAGAACTTAGTTATTAAGATTAAATAAAAAAGGTTTATTATTTTTTTGCTTTTCAGTGTTTTCGGCGGTAAATTTTTATTGTGAAAAAGTTTTTATTTTTAGTTTTTTGTGGTTATATTCTACTCACCCCTAGTAAATCACCCCTGTTTTTCCACCCTTAGGGTAAGATTTTGTTTTTCAAATTTATATGAGACCAACTTCGATACTATCCATTAAAAAAATACTTAATTATCAAAATCGAACTACTCTGTAAAAAGTTATGGGTGGTCATACATATTACAATCAGTGAGTGAACAATCAATCATCCCCTGTTTCCCTACCCTTAGGGTTAGATTTTTTTTATATGGGACCAACTTCGGGGTATACCCTTTCAAATAAAAAAAGAATTATCAAAATCGGACTATTCTATAAAAAGTTATGAGTACATACATAAAAAATATATATTTACGCGTCGACTTGAGAACCTCCTCCGTTTTTATTTTCGTCGGTCCATTAGTAACTACATAACTGCAACATACATTTGACAGCATATGTAAAACAAGAATGCATGTATACAAACACATTTTAATGTAGAATATCAACAGTCAAAACTGTTTAAGGTTAACTATAACCTGTAATACCTGTAGTGCACAATTCGGCTTAAGTAGGTACAATTGTTCTTACAATACTCGTACCTACCTACTATAATTTACAAATGAACTCACATTCTTAAGCATTACCGTTCTACGCACAGCAAAGGGCCTTACCTTAAGCGCAACCAGTTTACCTCTGAGAAGGTTAATCGTTGCACTTAATACTCGTTCTTCATACCAATGTGATAAGTAACCTCGGTTATATTTATGTTTATTCTTCCGGTAACTGATAGTGCATTGGCAATGCACTTCCGACACGGTTCTTGATAGATCTGTGTCAATGACTGCCGCGCCACTTGAATGTAAAGGTCAATATATCGATTTATCGGGCCACAAGTTTAACATAAAAATGTTTTTTTTTTGCCACTGCAAATTGCTATCTTAGCGAGGCTACTGTGGCAATGACAATTTTAATGATAGAACCGGCCAAGTGCAAGTCGGACTTGCGTTCCAAGGGTTCCGTTCCGTACATGACATAATTTAAACAATGTATTTTTTATGTGAAACGTGAGTGAAATGTCTTTCAAAAACTAAGTAATTAAATCCGACTCACGCTTGACTGCACATTTCTAATAGATTTTCCTGTAATCTATAATAGGTAAAGATCTATTTTGTGTATTTTTTTCACAATGAGCTCTTTCATTTGATATGTAAGACGATATAGTTTGAAAAAAATATTTTTTTAATTTTCTTATTTACCCCCCCAAAGTGACCCCCGTGTTTAAAATTCATTTGTTTACGTTACATGTCCGTCTTTGGGTCACAAACTTACATATGTATACCAAATTTCAACTTAATAGGTCCAGTAGTTTCGGAGAAAATAGGCTGTGACAGACGGACAGACAGACAGACGCACGAGTGATCCTATAAGGGTTCCGTTTTTTCCTTTTGAGGTACGGAACCCTAAAAATGACAGCTTCACTTCACTTCACTTCACATAAACTTTAATTTCGCATACCAACTTGTAGTGTTTAGGCTTGAGCACTCCCTTGTAGTTGAGATAAAGTTACAAAACTTGGTATATTTTATCAACATAAATAAGTGTAACAAAATAATACTTGTCGTTACAAACAAATGGTGTCATTAAACAAAAATGCTGTAATTATAATGGTCACGTGCGCTAAAGGCGTAGGTAACGAGCCACATCCGTTTCCCGAAGACCGTGTTGCAACTGCACGTTGCATTCCATTGCAGGGTGGGGAGTTCACCTCATTCTCACCTGATCACTTGATCTCAATCGACGAGAAAGCGAATTTAAGATCTATTAAATCCACAATCACGTGACATGTTTGTAATTAAATTTAACTAGTGAGCTTTTTGTACTCTGCTTATCGAACTCAATTGCTTGCAGTTCAATACTGTTTATCAGCAAATACTTAAAGTGATGACTCATTAATTGATTGTTACGCTTGTAGGTATTTCAAAAATATAATATTCTTCGACTTTTCCGAACATCAGCAAAAAAAAACTAAATTTGTATGTTTTCATAAATCCGCCGCTTCCAGTCCTCCTCATTTAACATTACCAATTAAAACCCATACTTGTAAAGATGCTGGTATCTCACCCTGTTCTTGTGAAACCATAGCTCGCGTAGAAGTTATTAAGTATCTCGGCTTGCTCATTGACGAAAATCGAAACTTTAAAGCCCACATCTCCTGTCTCTCCAAAATAATCAGGAAAACAATGTACATATTAAAAAAGCTACGGCACTCCGCGGATTTGACTCTTCTAAAAAACATAGACATATCGCTGTGCCAGTCAATAACTACTTACGCCATATCAGCGTGGGGCAGCGCTGCCAAAACCACTATGTTAGTTGTCGAAAGAGCTCAACGCTCTGTCCTTAAAGTTATGCTCAAAAAGCCTTACAGATATGCGACAAAAAGTCTTTACGCCGAAGCCCAAGTCCTAACAGTCCGACAGCTCTACATACACAAGATTTGCCTCTCAATGCACATATACGCGTCTAAACTGGAAAATTACTCTGAACTGCTCTCTAAACGCATTTTTAAATTACCTATTCCAACATTCAACACTGCATTTGGTAGGCGTTTCGGTGATGTCCTCAGCTCTAAGATTTACAATTCTGCTGTAAAGCTACAAAGTGACTTGATACGTTGCACGGTATCGGAGGCTAAACGGCTTCTTTTTAAATGGTTATTGTCACTGGACTACCAGAAGACTGAAAATTTACTTCTAAAGGTAGTTTAAAGTTAGCTATAGTCTATTTAAATTTGTGTCCATTAGGAAAATAGTTTCTGTAAATCTGTAATATAATGTTAATAATTTCACTAACAAAACTATGTATTTTTAGTTCATAATTTTCTCCTCTATCATTACAATTGTCACACATGACATACAAATGCAAACCTGGTCTCCCGCGGTACAGGCCTAGCCTAGTGCGGGGACCCCTGGAAATTCTGTACTGTAACCCATGCTATGCACCTACCTGATGTCACACCAATTTTTGTATCGTATAACTGTCCTGTTTTTATGTGCAATAAACTTATTTTTTTATCTTTTTTATCTTATCTTTTATCTTGTACTAGGGCCAGGCTAGGCTAATGTTAGAGGTTAAAACCTATTTTATGTATAATATTTAACGTTGTTAGCTATAGTACAGTATATCACCGATGCAACCAACATTTGGTTCGAAATATAGGTAAATGCAATAAATAGTTGTCAACTATCCCGATTGTTCCAATAATCTATTAAAATTATCAAGATGGTATATGTTTATTTTAATACCTACATTAATGTTAACGCAAAAATTATGGTCGGGCTAAGGGCAACACTTAGCTTACTATTCTTTTAAGCACCATGCACCATTTAGGCGATCGTATTTGATGGCTCCTCTACACGATGGACCATCCACTAAGATGGGCCAGCGTGTAGAGAGGGTAGTGGCATGGTGTCGGATGGCTTATGTCGAAGCAGGATGGGCCATAAGCCATCCGACACCACTATAATACCCTCTCTACACGCTGGCCCATCTCAGTAGGCCACTATGATGGTCCATCGTGTAGAGGAGCCATGACACATAGACCGTATTTAGTCGATCGACTGAATTCATTGTATTTACTCTGAAGATAGCAATGTATGGCATATTGCATGCAAGTTCTTGAACCGTCTAAATGGGGCTTAAATGCTATTGGCAATGGAGATTAAACGAGCAACATTGTATGACTTTAACTTGGAAACTGTACACGTAAAGCCTGACCGAATATATGATCACGCGCCATGTTGCGGAATTTCACTGGAACTAATTTTTTTATACTATACTGAACTGTTACCCTATACATGAAAATAACAGCGCCCTTTTGACAATGACCATATATTACTGGTCAAGCTTTACGTGCCTATTTGCACATATAATAACATAGTTAAAATCTTCAATGTAAAAACGCGATCTTACTATTTTGCGGTCGGTCGTAAACTAGACAAAAGTAATATGCAGATGCAATCCAGGTCAAGTTCATGTGTGACATATAAGTAATTAACATGTTTAAGATAACAGATAATAAGTACAGTAGAAAATGATCTTGCTTACTCTTGCTCTACTAAATAAGTCATTAGATATTAGATAAAACTCGACACTGTACAGACTTACGTAAATAAGGCCTTCTAGACAGGCCTCAGGGTTGCTAATAATACCTAGTGAAATAATGAAGCAATCTAGTAACTGCAGTTATGTCTAATGCACTGACGTGTCGCCTGTACCTTGTAAACAGTTATTATAATTTATAAACACATTTCAGTCCTTATTCATATAAATATTTTACACTAAACAATTTTTAAGCTTTCATTTACTTTAAATTTTTCCTATCGCTCGTACGAAATAGTACGTATAGATACCTAACTTCGATGATATGGAATGTTATGATAACATAAAGCTAAACCTCAGAATTCTCATATTCATCCGGTATTTTAGCTGTAGGTAGCATATATATTATTATAAATACTCGTAATCACTGCGAACCTTAATGATACCGATGAATGACTTTTGATAGATGAACCTAAAGTGGACTCCAATAAAAGTTGCGAATAATATAAATACACTAATTTACCTTCACTACTTCGCAATATGGCACTTTTTAAGGACAACTTTGTTATTAATGTTATTATCAACAGTTTAGTAGTCAAATATTTTATTTACCTAAATTATTATTATAATTTATGTTAATTATTAAAATTTAAGGTAATATATGTTAATTATTAATATTTCAGTGCAAATATTTTTTTTTAAAATGTCAAGTGATAACAAAATCATAAATATAATCATAATAGTCATAATAATATTTGGTTACATTGTACTCCACTTCACCTGAACGACGATTGGACGATTGGAAATAACTTAATATTTCACTATAGCTATTCTCGCATATTTGTATCTGCCTCACATATTCCACTCTTCTTTTGTACTTGCCAGTGGCCGGTCTTTGGCCACCACGGTATTTTATCTTTCAATCCTTTCATAAACTACTCCAGCTAAAAGTATTTTTCTATTGTTTACAGGCTGGGTGAGCGATGAAGGGGTGGTTCGACGCATTCCGCGAGGAAGGCGGGCCGACCCTGTACGCGTACCACAACCGGACGGCGGTGGCGGCTGATGTGCCGGCCCTGGCGCTGGTCATCGCTGCGCTCACGCTCTACATCGCTTTTCTCGCTGTTTTTCCCGGAATCAGGAAAGAGGTAACTTTTTAACCATAGAGATTTTTAATTGTAGTTTAAGAATAGAACACAGGCCAACGTTTTACAAACGCCTACCGTACTGGTGGAACGCCTATTAGAAGTACGCGATGGCGGCTGACGCCCGACATCATAAGACTTACTTAAACGGATAAGTTAAACCACACAATTTTCTAATCCCTAATAATCAGTATAGTATACTTTGTCTATGGTAAAGTAACACTATACCTACCACATATGTTCAGATAGAAAGCGGCTGAGAATGATAAGTAGTATGTCTGTACTGAAAGAGTAGAAAGAGACTGGTTTAAATTCAAATCAGAAAGACTCACCACTTTATTGCTCTTCTCACTGTTTAATTGTAAGATTCCTGACCCCGGTAATTCGAAAAAACTAAGTCTGCATAGATTTGTCATCTTGTTTTCCACTTCTCACTCTTTATACTATCATTGACACACTTTAAATATTACTAGAAATTAAATAACACAGCACAGCACTAATTAAACGTCCCGTTTCAGGAACTATTTTTTTGACACTGACGTGCCAGATATATTGGATGTATGACAGAAACTATATAATATCACATTCAGCCAGGTACTGCTATAATTTATCATAAAGTTTATACAATGCAGTTTGGTTATTGCATATTTTAAGTTCTAGGTCGTCTCGTTTACCTACTCGATATTTTGGAGTTAGGTTGGAATGGCTCTTTTTTTACGACTCCGTGCCCGAATCTTAATCTCAAGAACGGTAATATTAGATAGTTCAAATTTTCTATGTGCATTTTCTTATTAGTATGCTTTACGATCTGCATGTCAGTGAGCTCTATCTCAATAATCCGTAATAGGTGATATTATGTTTATAATAGTTAAACATACAAATTGCATAAAACTCGTAGTGGTAGAGATAAGTACTTATAGAAAAGTAAAACATTGCAAAATTGTTATGGTATAAAATAAAACCTTTGTGGTACGAGTCCGACTGGTACTTGGACGAATTTACTAAAATATATAAATATATTTGATTTTATACCGAATAGATAATTTTAGGATGCACTTTCTTCGTTTCAGAGGTTTTCCACATTCACCATCGTTACGCTTAGTCTCTTCGTTGGAACTGTAATACTAGGTGAGTCCAAAGTTTAAACTAGATCATTCTGTGGGAGAATATAGGAATGTGATTTATCTTACTAAACTAGTTGGGTGTGCCATTGCAGAATATAATAGTCTGTGCAGAGGCGGACGTTCACCCCAATCAAGTTAAATCTTTTTGTATGGGTACCAATAATTTGATAATAATGACGTAGTGAATAATTTTTCATAATATCTATACATATTATATAAAAATGCAGTAAACTTAATTGTTTTGTTTTTGGTCCTTATTAAAATCACTTTAAACCCACGACAGTCTTTTATCTGACTACGGCAAACAAAGTTAAACGTTGCGTGTTATGAATTACGAGTAAAAGTATATGGCCCAGGTGGAAGAAACTACTATTTCAAATAATTTAATTTTTAAACTTTTTACTCGTTCATAATCATAACTTTCAAACTAAGTATACATTCCCTACTTCCCAGAAAGTATATTCTAAGGTTCCAATAAATGGAAAATTTTCTCCTTTTTTGAGTCGTTAAAAAACTGTAAATAGTAATTCATGACCATTTTTGAATAGGTATTGAATTTCAAGTAACTTTTAAACCACCTGATTGTCGATTGGTATTGGTATACCAATACTTATAACCTTCTAAGTGGCCCTCGTGGAAGTAATCTATACCAGTACCCAAACAGTCATTACGTAAAAGGATTTATAAATCTGAAACACGTGCCGAGAGGCGAGGCGGATATACCTAGAACATTGGCATTTTGGATTTATAAATAGCTTGGCAGCAGCGATTGATTTGGCAGTAGGTATTGCACGCCGCTCTTAGACCACTTCTTATCTATATTAAGTAAGATATTTAGAGATTATGGATATGGACAATGGGTATCCGTGCTCATTCGATTTAGCTCCTACTTATATCGTTAAATAGGCCAGGAAATAAATGCCCAAAAAAAAGGTATAGAGGGAAATGCTTGGAACACAATTTTTTGACTTCGTAGCTTTGTTTGAACTAGTTAGGAGGTGAACATATCAAAAGTCCCCGGCCGTAACCCTGGTGCTGGGGGGAGAGGGGGGTTTGAAGGTTCCATTTTTCGGTTTTTCGATTATATCTCGGAAACTATGCGTCTGAGCGACTTGGCCACTTACACAAAATGAAAAAGATTTAAATTGTTACAAGTTTTATTCAGTCGTTTTTCGATAACTTGTATAGTTTTTGAGATATCCGCTCTTGAAGGTTTATTTAGGGCTCTCATTTTTATCTTGATTATCTACATCAGTGAAGCTGCTAGGCTGGGTTTGGAATCGTTTTCGTATAAATCGGGGGTGTTGAATTAATTTATGGTATCAAAATTGACACCATTCCTAAGTAAAAACAAAATTTAAAAAAATGATTTTTTATAAAACTCTTCTTTACGCTTAAACCGCCGAACAGATTTCATTAAAATTTGGTACAGAGATGGTTCTAGTCCCGGGACAGTACATAGGATAGTTTTTATGAACATAATCATCTTTTAAAGATGTGAAAAGAAAACCGCTGAACAAATTAATTTTCTTTTCATTAAGTGGCCATGTCGCTCAGACCCATAGTTTCCGAGATATAATCGAATAACCGAAAAATTTAACCTTCAAACCTCCCTCTCCCCAGCACCAGGGTTGCGGTCGGGGACTTTTGATAAGTTCATCTCCTAACTAGTCCAAACAAAGCTACGAAGTTAAAAATTGTGTCCCTAGCATTTCCCTCTATACCTTATTATTGTTTGGCCTAAAAAGAGCAATTTTTTTATATACAGTGTGGAAATAATGTATTGGCCCTGGAGGGAAAGTGCCATAAGTTAGCTCATTTTGCTCAAAGGAAAAATTCTTTTATTTTTAAAAAGAAACAAAACTGCATTCAAAGATTTTTTGAAATTCCCTTGTTTCACCCGGGAATCGAACCGACTAAAAATTAAAATATTTAATCAAATCAAAATATTTAATAAAATAATTTCATTTGTTCCCAAAGTTGTTCATAGATAGCATGTGTGAGGTGCAAGACGCCTAGTCTTACTAAGATGGCATATAGTCGAGAAATTGGAACGGGTACCACCGTGGCGAGGTGGCCTAGGGGTTCATGGCGTTAGCCGCGATAGCTAAAGAGGCCGGTTCGAATCCGGCCTTCACCACTGGAGGGCTTCGTCACTTTTTCTTTAATATATGACGTATTACAGTTTATAATTTATATATAGTAGTGTGACTACTTAAAAAACAAAAATCAAAATATTTAATAAAATAATTCGATTTGTTCCCAAAGTTGTTCAACGGCTTAATAGTGAAATTTTCCAGTGTGCAAACACGGGTCGTCGTGGCACGTGGGCGGCGCACGGGTGGCGCGCGCTGCGTACCGCGCCTACTCTACTGAACGCCTGGACTGCTGGCTGGCTGGCCATGTAGGGCTTGGACACGTCAACGTCACGCTTACTGGCGAGTAATTCTGGCATATATCTTAATACTATTTACTAACAGACGTCTCGGCACGTGGAGCAGCCGGGATAGCGGGACAACTTCGTCATGCGCCTGATCTGCTGGATGACTGGCCATTTAGAGCTCGGACACCTCAACGTCACGCTTACTGACGGGTAATTCTAGTATACAGTGTGGAAAGAACGAATGGGCCCTGGAGGAAAAGTACCTCAAAACCTTAAGTTAGCTCATTTTGCTTAAAGGAAACATTCTTTTATTTTTGAAAATAAACAAAATTGCATTCAAAGATTTTTCTTTTTTTTTTTCAATTTTGCTTGTCTATGAATATAAAATATTTTGAAATAATAATAAAAAAATCTTGAATACTAAATATTCGATTTTATGGATATTTTGTACAACAGACGAATGTAAGGCCTAATGTTTCTTGGAGACATGTTATTATTAACATTACCTGTATCGAATATTAGAATAAAATAGCGAGTAGTTTATTTTTATTTTTAGTCGGTTCAGGCGGAAACAGGCGAATTTAAAAAACTATTTGAATGCAGTTTTGTTTCTTTTTAAAAATAAAAGAATGTTTCCTTTAAGCAAAATGAGCTAACTTAAGGTTTTAAGGCACTCCCTCCAGGGCCCATTCATTGTTTCCACACTGTATAAGTAAAGGTTACTGGTACAAACAGCTGTCTTGATACTTGTAGCGGCCCGGATAGCTCGATCACTCCACCGAATGGAATTGCGAATTTAAATACGAATGTCACGGGTTCAAACCCCGGCTCTCACCAAAGTTTTTCGGAACTTATATGCGATATATCATTTGACATTTACCAGTCGATTTTCGGTTAAGGGAAACTAACTAATCCCAATAAGGCCTAGTTTCCCTCTGGGTTAGAAGGTCTGATGGCAGTCGCTTTCGTAAAAACTAGTACCTACGCTAATTCTTGGGATTAGCTGCGAAGACCCTATTAGGTTCCCATGAGGCCATGATCCATATCAATAAGCTGGGACAAACGCTAGGAAAAAAAACTGGAGTTGGTAAAACTTATCTCGTTAAGTTTTATAAATAGAATAGAAATTACTGTTCATCAATATATCTAGTATATTGATGAACAGTAATTTCAGCAAACTTTGCCATCTTGTACTACTTTACTCTGAAACTCCTTATAATTATTTTACTTATCAATGGGCGTATATAAAATACGACATTTTTAATAAAATACCTATGAACTGCTATAGTTCAGTTTACATCATCCCTTACTTTAACTATTCCTATCTCATATAAGGCTAATACATTACAGCGCTATCCTGGGGTAACACCTCCGTCGGAGACCCTGGCGTGGATTACAACGAGCAGTTCCGATGGGAGGAGGCGGGCGGCGTACAGGAGCGGTACAGAGAGGGGCTGGAGCGGGGTTTGCCGTACCCCGTGCTGAGTGTGGCTGAACACTTCGCGGTGCAACACGAGGGCTTCGAGTGGGGAGCCAAGTACCGCGCAGCGGGCTATGCTACCTCGACCTTGTTATGGTATGTAGGGTTTAGATTTTATTGCTGTTTCTCCATTTTATACGAATCCTGAGCATGGTGCAGTTAATATAAACGTAAAAGTCCTGACTGACTGACTCACTTAAATCAACGCCCAGCCCAAACCGTTGGACCTAGTGAGCTGAGTTTTTCACAATAGGTAGTTTTTATAACGTTAGTATCCACTAAGAAGGGGTGTTTCAAAATTCATCCCCTAAGGGGATGAAATGAGGGTCCAAAGTTTGTATGGGGTTCAAGTTTTATTTTAAGCTATGAATTCGAACCTTGGGTAAAAGATATAATATTTAAAAAAAAGAAAACTAATTTCAGCGTTTTTGATAATTCATCCCCTAAGGTGGTGAAAAAGGGGTTGAAAGTTTGTATGGAGATCAAAAATTTTATCAAATGCGGGACTTAAAACTTTGTATATTGTATTATTAGAATACAAGAAAAGTAATTTCAGCGGAAAGTTATTAATAATTCAACCCCTAAGGGGGTTAAAAAGGGGATGTAAGTTATTTGTAGTACAAGTTTTCGTTTAAGCTAGGAACATGAAACTTGGTAAAAGGGCATTATATTAAATAGACGAAAACTGATTGTACCGTGTTTGAAAAGTTTGTATTAATAAAGTTTGCATCGGGAGTATTCGGGAGCGAACATTTTTTTTAAATAGTGGACTTTAAAATCTAAGTGTTGAGAGGGATTATATCGAGAACATTTTTTTTCTTTTAGGGGCTTGAAACTTCGTACTTTGTGAAAGACAAATTTCATGCGTTGTATAATTATTAACAAATGATTAACCGTCCCTACTGATATCTTTTGCTGCATAATGTTCTATGCTCATGTAAAATATATAACCACGTAACATACAAATCCAAGCGTACGAAGTCGCGGGCAACAGCTAGTACGTAATATTCTAAAATCACTAATCACAAAATACTTAAAGTTCCTTACTTACCTACTTACTCCTCATACGGGCAGAGGCGATTTAGCCACCACATACAATCACTTAGAAACTGGGTCTTAGTTTTTTTACAATGAGGTTAAAAATCTGTTTTTAGGGTGCCGTATCAAAAGGTACAACCGGAACCCTTATGGTGCGACTCTGTCCATTTGTCCGTCAGTCCGTCACAATTTTTTTGTGAAAATGTGAAAAAAATACCATTTCTCCTGCCCATGCCTCTTATGGCCGATGTTTACCAACGAAAAATTATCAATGTTTTATATAGCCTTATCATTATAAACACTAAACTTTTTAAATACATCTGTTAAATCTTGCATATAAGTACCTATACTCATTGAGTAACTCCTAAAATATATCGCCTAAAGATCTCAAAACCTTGTTTTATTCAACAACATTACTGGCGCAGTCGGTAGGATACGAACCTAGACTCCCAATCGAAATCTGATCACACATACATTGTTAATTTCAGGGCGGCACTAGCGCTATGGCTACTAATGAACCTGCTACTCGTGGTCGTACCTCGATACGGCGCGTACGCAATGGCAACGCTGGGTGTGACGTTGTGCGCGGCTGCCGGCGGCTACTGGGCGTCACTGCCTCATGTACCTTTAGTGGTGCGGCTGGACGGAGCCACGTTACTGTTCTCGCTAGGCTGGTGCTTCTGGCTGGTGCTCATCTCAGGTAAACTGACTTCAATTGTTAGCGTTGATGTTGAGCAGCTATTTTTTCAGACAAGGGGATAAAACTGAATCGTCGACCGACAGATTTGCTTTATTGGCCGCCTCTGTTTTATACTTAAGCGCCGTGATCGTCTTACAAATTGGCGAGTTCTCGCGCAGACACAAAAAAAAACCTTAATTCCTCTTGTTACATCAGGCCCTTCATGTATCTCGTCATGTCTCCATTGAATAACTATTTGTATAATGAGCTAGAGTTAAATAGCATTAGTTATACTTTGATTTGATTTTGAAAAGATTTGTGTTATCTTTTTTCAGGGTGCATCTGCCTTGTAGTGGGCCTGCTGATCGCAGCAGTGGACCTGGTGTGGCCGCACCGATTCTCCACAGTGTTAGAAGTAGACTACGACACGCCGTATGACAGACACGTGCTCATCGTCGATAGCCGACAGCGAGCACGGCCTCAAACACAGCAATCCTTGCCGTCTAGAATACTTAGGTACTTTAGTCTTTCTATAGGTTTTAGAAGTCAAATACAGAAATACCATTTCAGGATTTTCAAATGTCTCATGCATTTTTGTACTGGTTCTTTCCATTACCAGCATACAATATATTTCTGGAGCCCTTTTTTCTATTACGATTGAAATAGTAGTATAGACAATATAAGTAAAATTTCCAGAACCTAAAAAGTTTAGATTAGGTTCTGAACAGCTGGAAAAAGTTGATCAACATCATTTGAGAACCTTGACAACTGTTTCTAATAATAACAATGAATATTTTATTCCTTTTCTCCAAATTTACAGGAGATTATCATCGAAAACTAGAGAAAGCGAGGGCCAGGTTTCTATGGCGGTTGTGAACGAGAATGGTCGGGACAACCCCGCCTTTCAGCACGAGCATCGCAAACCAAACTCGCCCTGGAGGTATCCTCTCTTCAGGAGACAGATCGACAGGTAAGGATTTCTTGTTGAACGTAAAAATAAATCGGTGCATCCAATATATAAATAAACCAATAGTTGACCGATGAAAGAAAAACGATCGAGCACCCAACCGATATTGAACTTTTTGAATTTATCCTTGTACGGTTGAGTTCACAAACATCTTAACAGCCAACATTCCAAAAAGATGTTTGTGAGCTCGACTGTGAATTTGTCGAGTCGAGTTCACAAACTACTACACAACCAACGATCCAAAATACAATACTTCAACCCCCTTTCACCCTCTAAAGGGATGGCTAATTGGTCCCCTTACGGGAAGATTTTGAGGATAAAAAATATTCTATAGCCTTCCTAATAACTAAAGCTATCTCCATATACAATTTCATCCAAGTGGGTTAAGCAGTTATTGATTCCCCATACAAAGTCCCACCTCCCTTTCCCTTAAAGGGTAATTTCTGGGATAAAACTGTCTATGTCTATCCCCGGGACTCAAACTATCACCAAACCAAATTTTATCTAAATTGGTTCAGCTATTATTGATTCCCTATACAAACTTCTACCTCCCTTTTCACCCCCTTAAAGGGTGATTTCTGGAATAAAATCTACCCTTTGTTCCCCGGGACTCAAACTATCTAAGATACCAGACTTTAACTCAATCGTGCACCAGCGCCGGCGCGCGATTGCGAACGGACCGGTGCTACACGGCGCAAGCGGGAGTTCTTATCGACAAAGTTTGTTATGCAGTTGTTGTTAAAAACTATCCTATGTCCTCCCTCGGGACTCAAACAATCTCTATACCAAATTTCAACTAAATCGGTTCAGCTGTTTAAGCGTGAAGAGGTAACAGACAGACTTCCTTTTATAATATTAGTATGGAATGGAATTAGTATTGTTTTCTGTGTGATTTCAGAGCGGACAGTGCTTCTAGTATAGGATCCAGTATTAATGGCCACAGCACGGCAATCAAGATGTCTCCACTAGCGGGGAGTCCTCCAAATCCACCTTTAGCTATCCCAGCACACAGGTAAGGATGTATATAATTTTTACTTTCTCAGACATTTTGAGTAGGTAACACTTGGAACTGTTTATATTAATTTAAGGATTATAATACACACCAAACCTTGAGTGTCAAGTTCTTGATAAAATCATCCTAAAGGATCAATTAGTCGGTGCGAGAACTCGGATACGAGTTCAATTACTTTGCGGTATTTGATCGGTCGATCGAATCGGAAATCGGATGTAACCTAAATAGTACGCAATGTAACTAAAATTGCATGCGAGTTCGCGTACCATCGAGTATGGATTATTTTCGTTCTGTTTGTAAGCATAATTCTCTATTTTACAGGTTCCGACCACAAATACCTGCTACGGAACGAGTTAAAGATATGTGGTGAGAGTGCGGTGACCTGAAGCTGTGGCATTTGTTAGTGAATATTATAACGAACTATGTAAGAAGTTGACCAAGTAGTGTGAATTCAAGTTACCGATCTCCAAAATGGACGACAGTAATCATAAATAAGGAGACTTTATCGTAATATTTAATGGCATTGCCTCATAAGCGAGACTGTCTCCTGCGTGTAAATATGTACATTATACTATCTAAATTATTTTTAAGCACCTGTCCAGTGTCATAAATTGTAATAATGTAAAAATAGTTATTTTAAGTTACAGGATTTTATAAATTATGGTTAAATAAAGGAGAGGTGCTCAGGTGTATTAGACTACATCGACACAAGTGAATACTTTGTGCCATGTACTCACTCCACGATACAAATCAGCTTACTAGCTCACACCATAATAAAGCATCATAATTATGCTTTATAGGTACATTTCATTTTTGTCCATAACGAGTAAAGGCCCATTTACATGGTGCGAGTTTCTCGTACGTTTTGGGGCGAGAAATCGTATGACATTATCGTATGCAATAATCGCCATTTACATGGTGCGAGTTTCTCGTACGTTTTGGGGCGAGAAATCGTATGACATTATCGTATGCAATAATCGCCAGGCGAGTATCGTATAAAAATGTTTACATTCACGCGAGAAATATAAACTCGCCTACGATTATGTCATTCGATACTCGCACGGAGATTATCATCAGGCGAAATAGATTACACGAGGAGCCGCATTCTAGGAGGATATTCGCTTACGATTTCTCGACTCGTCTAAACTCGTTCTCGTATGACATTTTTTCACGTACGTGCGAGTATCGCACGAATCGATCCGAACCGATTTTCATACGAGTTTTGCCAGTCAACTTACGTGATTAGTTGCTAATCATTTACCACTAGGTATACGTATAATGTAAATATTCGTAATAATATTTCTTGTTTCTCACATTATTTTTACAAGCTTTTATTTAACTTGCAAATGTTTGTTTATTTGAATATGTTTGTTCTGGTCAAATCTTGCAAATTTAACCCACTTTCCATCATTTGATTGAGCTGAAAATTCCTATACATATGTGAGTTGGGTGACAATGCAATATTATGGTACCATTGAACTGGTCCGATTATGGACACAGGAGGTGGCCAACGGCTCTATAAAACAACTCAACCCAGATGTGTTTGGGTTCGTTAAAATTCTCCCGATGAGTATTAGTTGTCTGTTAAAAGAAAAGTACAGTCAGCGATAATATCTTCTGTAAAAATTTTATTTTAACAAAATCAAATTAATTTACTGATTTAATTATAATTTAAGTTGCATTTATTTTAATATTGGCTCTTGGCTGAAATGGCGTGACGTTGCCCTTAAAAAAAAGTTGGCGGGAAATAATTAGCAGCATTCAAGTACCTATATTCAAAGAAAAATTTTGTTGTGCGTTTTGGCGATTAATAAAACATTTAAAATGTTAAAGTAAAATTAAAAACGTATAAAATACCGACACAATCAGAACAGCCTCTTGCAATGTACTCATGATGACGACTGAAAATCATATAAACTCGAAATACGATTCTCGCATTTAAGTTTTGTTTACACGGAGACACCCAATCATCAAAGGCGAGGAGATTATCGCCCCTACTTGTACGATATCGTACGTATAGTTTACATGATGCCATATTTTTTCTCGTGCTACGATAATCGCATGGTCGAGGCGAGAAACTCGCACCATGTAAATGGGTCTAATTGTAAAACTAGTCTAGTTAAACTAAAATTGAATCAAGCCAATTCAAATACGCCGAAATCACTAAGTAATATTTATACATTTTGACTATAGTGGGTACCTTATTACTTGGTGCTGTTTGTAATGTTTTTTTTTTCCTTTTTTATTTATCATTCTGATTCAGGGAAGGGATCTTTGCAGCAAATTATGCCGTTTAATTGCACTGTTTTGTTAACTCCGATTAGATCAATTTTGTTAGCGAGACTCCTAATTCAAAATGAAAACAAATCGGCGTAAAATATGTATGTACCTGACTAAAATGTTTAACATGAAACTGACATATTTAAATCATATCCCTTATTTCCTAATTTATCAAGATAATCCAACAGTTGGCATGTTGAACACACGTCTGTTCATAACATCACTAGGAAAGTCATTAAGATTTACTGTAAGTTATTTATTTCATATGATAGTGACATTGATAGAATGCGTGATAAAAAAAAGTCCAAACAAAAAGTAAGTAGCTCCTTAAAGGTATTCATTTTCTAATAATATATTGACCCTTATTGTTGACAGTATAATTGTAATAGTATTATTTAAAACGCTGATCATTTTCAATGTTGTGAAAATATGTTTGCAACAGTGAATATGTATAAGTATGTGACATTTCGTAGGAAAATGTTAACAGTATAAAAGTGAGAATGTAGATAACTATAGTAGGAAGAATGGCTTAGAAGATTGTATTTATTCTCTTCGAAAAAATAAACGAATTCAAATCGAAACTAGAGCCTGCATTTATTTTATTTAGAATCCATTGAGATGCAACTTATATTTAATTTAAATCACATGATTGAATTAATGAGTCTCCCAAAAAAACTCGATTTTTTAAGTCCAGAGATCAGTGCTAGCGCTCGGCCACCATCAACGAGGTAGATCGAATGGATGACTCACGCAACACCATTGCCAAATTCGAACTGTTCCCAAACCAGTTCGGCAATATGACTTGTGTCACGATACAATCAATGATTTGTTACAAATAAACCATTGTTAAAGTGCTCGCCCCTTCTACTACCATCGCACACATCTTAATTACCTATTCTTACAGACGCAACACACCCAATCATTATGCGTAGGTATATAATATTACTTTAGATGTGAGCGTAGGTGGTGTGAAAGGGTGCTCAGTTTAATAAAGGTTTATCTCTAACTCATACTGACTTCTGGTAATTTTCAACCAACCGCTTGTTAATTAAGGCCTACTCGCGGTGTGGCCACCACTCGTAGTAGATGCAGTTCAGTGTAACATAAAATATTTTAAGGCTGAGGATCTTTAACAAGATGCTCGACGTTCAGTTGGCAGAGGAAGGCGCTCCAGTTAACGTAGCCCTCTTTAATTATAGTGTCCACATCTGCCCACTGCTTGCACTGTAAATAAAAAATAATACTTACTCGGATACCTGGAAAATAACTGACATATAAGAGCAAAGATCATTACCAAAGATTGACATTTCTTAGACGTCTTTGAATCAAAAATGATTTTGGATCGGAATAGTGCCCAAAAATAAAAAGCAAGTCGTGGCAAAAAACGCCGGGAGAACGCGAGGAAGATGATGGTGAGTGTCCAAACCCAAAAATTTTCGAAAGTATCATGCCAGCCATGCATAGATATGGAGGAGTAAAAAATAATAAACATACCTCTGTAAATTTAACAGGGGGCGCATGTCGCACAACTTTTTGGTAGTCTCCCTCCGCAAGGTTGTAGACAGGTCGAGTTTGGAAGTCCAGGAACGACATCAGGTCGTCGTAGCGGATATTGCAGTCGTCGTCTTTCTCCAATCTGTGCACAACATATACTGCATTACTTAATTAATTAAAAGCGAGTACCTTACTTTCGAAGGAACTAGACCTAGACTAGTCTACGCTATCGAGATGAAAAATTGGACCGTGAATGACATCACACTAATTTTGGTTCGTGTTCTGGGGGGTAATTATCTTTATAGTAACTCAATAGCTGCTTTCAAAGAAACACAAGGTTTCAAATACTATAAATGACTAATCATAAGTAACATACACTCCGAGCATGCAGTCCAAGAGGTCAGTGTTGATAGGCAGGCGATGCGCACGCAGTAACTGACGTAAGCGTGGAACGGACAATGCTCCCAATTTGGCCTCGTCGGCGTGTAGCAGGCCTTCCTGCAGTCGCGCACGATCGTCCCAGAGGCCTCGCGTCAGATCCGTGAACACCAAAGACCTTCAAGCAAATAATATTTTATAACAAAATGTATAACATCACAAAGGCATGGTTAGTTATACTGTTTAAGAGGCTAGAAAGAGGCAATAGGTGAGCTCCGGGAAACCTATAATTTAAGAATGATTCGTAATCATTAGGTAAGTATTATGGTAGTGTCTTATCTCAAATCACCTGATCATTTCCCTTCTTGGGCTTGGCTCTTGCCCGGGATCACCACGGAAATAACGAACCAATGTTATAAATTCATGTTCTGTCATTTTTTCGCACATTATTTCTTTCAGTGCTTGTCTGAAAATTGAGAGTAGTTACCTACATATCTAGTCAGTCATTAATTAAAAAAATATATAACAACGAAAACTAAAAACGGTGTGAATACTTAAGTAGATAGGTAGGAACTGCATCCTTACTTGAAACAACGCGTCGTCATTAAATCTTTATTATTTGGCAAGACAGCGTCCATGTATTTTGCAACAAAGTTCTTGTAGCCGTTTTCCTTGGCTGCCAAAGTACGTCGAATCTTGTCCATAATCAGTGGTATGTTAGCCATTGGATACTACAAGTATAATTAAAATGTATCACATCAGGAGATTTGTTAAAAACATCAAATTGAATACCTACCGATGTTGTTTCATTGCCACCACACTCAATGTACAGACACCAGCGATAATATATGACCCAATGAAGGCCGCAAAAATATCTGACACGTTCTTATTTGTAGCGCAATAAGAGCGCACAGCTTTTTGTGGCCCTCGTTGTGTAACATATTATAGCAGGTAACTGTACACCCGCCGCTAAATTGCATGGCCACTTTATGAATAAATTCATTCATGATGTGTCCATGCAATTTTGCAGCGCGCTATAGGTATATATAGGTATACCTAAATGCGCCCTAGATGAGCACGCGGACGCGACATCCATTGTGTTTGACAACATAAGTATAACAAATTGAATTTAAGACACGCAATGTCGAATTCTCCTTATAGGTCCAAACGCTTGACAAGGTAGCACCATTTACATCAAGCTTTCATCGGGTTCTGTCTCGACCTCGACCGCGCCAGTTGTTAATTAATACTACCGTACAGAAAGGAAACTTCCTACAAAACCGAAGTTTGACAGCGGTTCAGGGTCGAATCATGATGTCCCTTCCTAATATATGGCACTATCTCTTTCGGCTATTTAGGGTTGTCAAAATTCAGGTCATTATCTTATCTGTGGTCGTGCACGCAAAGGGACGTCATACACCAATAATTGCTCGGAGCAATGCTGAGCCGAACGGAGCCGAGTTTGCCCTAAGCTAGAAGTTTCGCACCCCTGGTACTATCCTAAAGTGTCTGTTATTCCTGACCTCTTTAGCATGTAGCTCCATATACCGCAAGGCGTACTCATCGGCGGCAAAGAGTCTAAAGCGATGCTTGCGGATCACAAGTTCGTTGCCGATCCACATATCCTTGTCAGTGTACGAGGGTGGCTCTTTCGACACGAAGAAGTCCACGTCCGGATGATACATCTTGTCGCGTCGGAAGAATTTACCACCCTAGGAAAAAAAACGAGTACTTAATACCTAAGCAATGAGGTATTGGTACCAAATTGGTACTAGGTATACACCTCTTCTGCTATTAAAAACCATTTGGTACTAAGTAATAAACACTTTATTGAACAAAACAAATAGTATTACCCAGGGCGTCCGCTAGCTGGCGCGGGTGCACAGAGCGGGCGCACGCGCGCGGGTGCCATTGTAGGTAAAATCTGCCGCAACCGTCCGCGTCTCAGTAGACCGCGGGCCAGGAACAGATTTCCATGACCAATTGCCGGGAGGCGATGGAGGCAAGGGAGGCGATGACTGACGAAATTTGCGCCTGGCTCGCGGTCTACCATTAGCGTTTCTCATACTATTTTACGTTAACCTGCTCGCCCGCTCCGTGCACCCGCGCTAGCTAGCGGACGCCCTCGGGTACAAATACAAACCAGAGATACATTATTAATTATCAGACATGAGATGAGACTTTCTTTACTGAAAGAGTATTTTTTGTATCGACAAATGAGGTAAGAGAAACACTCGTATAAAATGTTCAAACTCTTATTCTTTTCCGAGGCAATAGTTATTTGTTATACAAGGGTGCAAAGTTGTATTTTACCCGCGAGTGTGGAATTGAAACACGAGCAAGCGAAAGGATTCTATAGTTGAACCACGAGCGAAGCGAGTGGTTCTAAAATAGAATCCTTAGCGTAGCGAGTGTTTCAACACACGAGAAGTAAAATACATTTGCACCCGTGTGTAACACAAAACTTTTCCCCTCACTATAGCGAGGAAAGTGCAACAACCAGCAACATCCACAGGCGTTAGATCATCTTCATCACTGGAATCACTAATTTTTTTACGATATTATAACAGAAAACACTAGAAATTCTGATTTTTACGTGAGTCGGTGAGAAGAACAGTAAAAATTTTGTTGACAATGTTGACATTTCTCTTCTGACGTATGAAATGTCAACGATGCGTTTTGCAATTGCATCGACTCAACTTGTGCGTTCAGAATTATATTTAACATCATTATAAAAAATCTAACGTTTCTTATGGAATTTTAACGTTTATGACTTAAAATTATTAAATAAAGCTAAATTTGGTATTTTTTATTAGATTCTCAAACCATTTATTTAATGATAATTAATATCGAACGAACCATTATTATGAGCGTTTTACGTTTTGTTATCTGTCAAGCTACTTAAACACGCTCCATCCAAGGTCAAATTACTTTCCCCACTAGTGGATAAAATGCGTTTTTCCCCGTTTGTTTTAAAGGATAAAAGACGGCTTTCCGAGCTAGTGAGGGGAAAAACATTATATATGTTCTTCCTAACCCGGCTGATCTTAGATGAATAAAATCCTTACGATTATGGAAAGAATGCTAACTAATGCTAAGGTCAGTACCTTAAATCCAGAATTCCTTTCCCCTAGTTCAAATATGCCCATGGTGTCGTCACTCAAGAAGTATTTTACAATGAAATATCGCCCTCCGTCTTCAGGATTGTCAGTAATAAGCCGCGCAGCGAAGCGAAGAACATGCGAATCGAAGCCAACCCTAAAATTAAGTAAGACTTACTTTATTAGATGGACATGTCGCTTGCAAATATCTAAAATAGATACTTACGTGCTCTTCGGCGAGCCAATAGTTTACAGGTACAGTGTCCTGCAATAACACAAAAATATTTGACACGATCTTATTCGATTCGAGATCTTATTTGTAAGATTGTATCACATATTTTTGCGGCCATCGAAGAATGACATATGTTATTGCCCACTGAATGTAATGTATGTAAAATGATTATGATGATAATATTATCATGTTATCATTATTACATATGTAATATTATCATTATCATTGTAGCATCTTATAGCCAGGGCCTGATTTACCCACAGGCTAATAAGGCTAAAGCCTAGGACGCAAGGACCAAGAGGGCGCGCAAGGGGGCGCGGCGGCGGCTCTGAGTTGAGACAAGCGGGGGGCGGATATACATAGTCAGCCTAGGGCGGCCAGAACTCTAAGTCAGGTCCTGCTTATAGCGTTACTAGGTATATTTATATCATAGCCAAACTAAAGTTGAAATGTACATTACTTCTAGGCAATATCAAGGCAAAATGTGATTTACCTTGGTACTTTAAAAATGGGCCAAGGATTATGCGGCAATAGTCAATTACAGATTGAATTGAATGATAATGAATTACGAAGCTAAGATAAAGAAATTGCAGTAACATCCTAAACGCTAACCTTTACAATTATCATATCAGCCGTTCTTAGTGTACTAAGCCAACTCATCGATCCACTTTGTAGGAGACTTTCCATCACAGTATCACAGATCACAGCTGTACCTTTCTAACAGACAGACATACATTGAAATCAAACAACTTACTTATCCTTGTGAAGAAACTTCATGAAATCTCCATGCACAGGCTTAGGTTCAACAGTGCGACAATTCTCAGCTGAGTCGTCATACGAGCCATAGCCATTCCACGGTGGAAGTTCACGATCCGCCACGCTAGTGCTCACACAGTGGGATTCCGCGCCCGGTGTCGGCAGAGGCACAAATGTATCTACACAATCAACATATTATCTTTATAACATTCACCACTCACTGTACCTACTGTGTTATTGGTTGTTACAGAGAAATTTCCTACCGCAACATTTCGTATCGACTGTCTGTCTGACTGACTGGATTGGGGTAAGTAGGCATGAGCGGAGCTTCCTTACTAAAGTTTTCTAGCATGCCTACATAAGTATGAACTTCTTAAAAAAAGGGTGTGTACGCTCTACAAGAGATTTAATGAGCACCCAAGCACGATATTATAATATACAAGTGCAATATACTATAAAAATATCAGTACATACATACATATAATCACGCCTATTTCCCGGAGGGGTAGGCAGAGACCACGGATTTCCACTTGCTACGATCCTGACATACCTCTTTCGCTTCCTTCACTTTCATAACATTCCTCATACACGCTCGCCGGTTTAGGGTGCTCTTGACCTGGCCTTTCTTCAGGATTTCCCCGATCTGATCAGAGAAAGTCCGCCGAGGTCTGCCCCTTCCAACTCCCGTTTTTACTTCTCCGTTATACACTCTCTTTGCTAGCCTTCTTTCACTGATTCAAAATATCAGTGTTCTATTAAATTGACATATCGCATTATCATGTCTATTATTACCTAATAATAATTGGATTTACTTAGGTAGGTACCGTGAGTAAATCCATAAGATAAATCACACGTACCGAATCCATATGTGACGCGATAATATTCCTTAGTAAAAGGATCACAATCCGTTAATACGACATTCCGTCCAAACACATTCAAGACTGCTCCGATGCTTAAATCTGCTGGGCTGTACGAAGGCGTTAGGGGACCACCCGTCATTTCCACGTGATCTGGCAGTTTCTGATAACATGAATTTTAAAGGTCACATAATGCGCGTCTCGAAGAAAAGTACTCTGCTAAATACATAAATATGGCAAATGGGCCCTGGGTAATATGGCAAATGTAATCGTGTAATATTCAGTTTTATCGCTCTTGAAGTTCCAGACGATTCGAACTCACAATTTGATGTAATTTTGAACTCGCCGTGTATCTCGCTCATATTTGTAGCTTTCCATGAAACCCTTTCAAAGGAGCCTTCTTATGCTTCATCTGCAATAAATAACTATAACTAAATAACTACTGTAGGTACTATTGAATATTGATACGCACTCTGGGCAGTCGCATTCTCTTCAGGAACATTGGTCCTGCTTCCATTCCGGAGTTTGGTGGAAGAGTTTCTTTAATCTCGATTGTGTCGTCAGCCAAGAAGTAATGTATCTCGAGTGTATGATTGGTACCAAATTCTGACCCGCGGTCGTCCCAATAGCCGTAAAATCTGCACGAAAATATTATAGATGGGTGTGTTAACAGATTTGATTTTTAAAAGGAGATACCTCTATATAAATGACTGCTACCTGCTTGCTTATATGTATAAGTCTATACTGTGCAGATTGATTAAACTATAAATTATACTATAATAGCTTGCCATACCTTAACACTTGTCTGTCAAAATCCAGGAATTGGCGAAACGGTCTATGTTTGGGCGGTTTTTCTTTTGGTAGAGATCTCTAAAATGTGGTTACGAAAATAAAATTATAATTAGGCAAAGATTATAATTTCAGCAGTCCGACATGTACCAACACTAAGAGTTGCAAAAAAGTAACACTGTACAGTCGAAGGCAAAAATATCGATCCAGACAAATGGCTCAAAAATATGTGAACACGACTTTATTATCTAAGGTGTAAGAGTGTACACATATTTTTGAAACTTTGGGAATGTAAATATATTTATGCCCTTGACTGTACAGAAACTTATAAAATAAGAATTCCTTGAACTTACTTCAACAGCGTCCGGCCAGTTTAAAGGATCTGGTACATTGATTCCCAGGCGATTTAAGAACACTCTAGTGAAATTGTCGCAATTCACAATCTAAAAAAAAGAAATTATTGTTAGGAAAATAATGAGACTCTTTGCCTGGCGGCAGTCGAGTGATGAATAGTTATGATGATGACTGAAACACCACACTATAAGAAAGGCAGGAAAATTACTAAAGCTCAGAGCACTAAGTGGAAAAGGAAGCTTAAAAAGTACCTACTGCATTTCCATGATAAGCATTATTCATCAATCTTTCGAAGTAAGTAACCCGCTCAAAACTATTCCACATTAAATATTAGAATATTACTACTTATACGGAATGAGAAATTCAATTGGGAAATAAGGAAAGATACAGAGTGCCTATAGGTTTCGTTTTAACGAGCGTAGACACAGACAGTAAGTTACTTACTTTAAAAACTTTTCCGTGAAAAGTGACCTCTCTTCCAATATTCAAATCGAGTACATCGTAATACATGTCGTAGCTGTGCGGAAGTCGGATTCGTTGTCTACATATCATTGTTCCTAAAATGTAAGTAACCGATAAGGTACGACACTAGGTAAATCCTCCGAAGCCGGAAGGCCGCTTTGTCGGCTTATTTATATGGAACCACCCAAGGATCAGAAAGTTGTTCCACTGGAGGAGAAAAGAAGTGCCAAGAATCGTATTCGTTTTAGATACTGGGTCATTCTTAGTATCTGGATACCAGCATAATCGTCAGGGCGATCCTTGCGTGAGTTTTTACATAAAAACCGGCCAAGTGCGAGTCGGACTCGCCTACCGAGGTTTCCGTAAAAGTTTTACTTTTTTATAGTTTTCAGATTTTTCCCTACGATTCACCATCAGAAAAATAGGTGCGGCCAAGGCGCTCACAACTATCTGAACACGCCTCTATTGTCAAGGCGTTAGAGTGCGTGTTCAGATGTTTTTGAGCACCTCAAATTTCATAGGTAGTTCTAGGTTAACGGGTAGTACCCTATAAATTTTGATACCCTTGAGTGTCGAAAAGCTTCAAGGGGCTGTAGACCTGAGTATTTGATTGTATGATTTAGACCCATGTTCTTTCACTGATATGCGTTAAAATTGTTAAATAACAAACGAAACCGTCAACGTCATCTATACTACAGTAGGCCAAAGGTAGTAGCGCCCTCTGATCGAGAATCAAATTTTCTTGATTTTCGAGGCACGTTTTTTCCTTAGACTGTATTCATCTATTACGGAATTATATCTATCTTTGGTTTTAATTTCGAATCGATACCTCCACGCGTTCCCGACACAAAGGGTCTTGAGCTCTTGACAGACAGACGGACGGGCAACAAAGTGATCCTATAAGGGTTCCGTTATTTCCTTGAGGTAGCTCTTCAAACATTTAGGAGAACGATCGATGTTCTTAATAATCATGTTAAGATAGATAATAAATAGAATTTTATCAGAAAAAGGAAAAGTAGATAAAGCCATTTTATCTAACAAATAACAATAATCACTTGCATTAAGTAGGTACCTATTCCTCGGTAGTAAACCCGTATATAGTACTAACCTTGCGACATCCCGCTGTTATCCGTCCGTGGTTCCATAACCTTGATCGTACCATCTTCAAGGAAGAAGAATATATTCACCTTGCGAAGCACGCTGGATGCAGATCGCATCTCATGCAGCGTTTGTTGGAAATACGCTTCGAAACGCAATATCTGATAACAATCAAAAGTCCCAAATCAAAAAAAGAAAAGGTACAACAACAAATATTTTAGGTAGGTATAATAAATATGGACATACGTTCTTATCGTACATGAGCCAGGTAGGCAATTCCGGGGCTTGCTTTCGAGAGTACAGCGAGGGCACGATGTTTTCTTCAGTTGCTTTGTCGACTAACATGTTAACTTTGTCGATCGATGTGAAAACTGGACGAACTCCAAATTTGGTTCTCCCAATCTGTAATTTAAAATGACTTAGGTAATAAAAATAGATACCAACCGCTTATACGTCACAAGTCCATCGTTCACAATGTAAATTTGTATAATTGACCGAGCGTTAGCGAAGGTCTCCGTTTCAGCTTGGGCAAAGATTCTTTCGTATGTCCGGATGTTCTCCTCTACAGGTCGCAATTCTCAACAGATTCTCGTAAAATTTTGTGAGCAGGCTCGATAATTAAAATTTAAATATAATTTTTTCGACGAATCAGTTATTGTATATTTTTATCAAAATTACAGAGCCATACCTTTATTTAGTTTTAAGCTATGCTCGCGAGGTCACAGAGCCACTAATAGATATGCGACTTGTGTAGGTACACACTGTACACAGTCACCTACTGCAATAATATGTTATTCTTCGAAGGCTGCAAAAATATGTGACACGCTCTTATTGGCTCTAAAAATAAAAACGTGTTAGATATCTGTATTATCTCTGCGGCCTTCGTTGTGTAACATATTATTGCAGGTGACTGTACGGCTATCAAAGATTCGACACACAACCGGCTATACCTAAATAGTACAGCGGCCAGAGGGCCTAATACACCATTCGATGTGACCATTCATTCGAAGTGGTATCGTTGTATTCGGTAGAGTCTACTGAGTACGAAATAAGAACTTGTCACTTTCTAAGTGTGTGGGGGGATAACTGTGACGTCACAAAATCGGCAGTACAAAGTTTTTAACTTTTTTCTTTTAAACATACCATGTGAGGTACCAAACGAAAGGGCTTTGTGAGTAGATTACAAATATATAACATAGTCTAACATTTTCACTAGTTGGTCTAACAAATTAATAATAATATATAATATATCATTTCCGGTTGTTCTCATCTTGCTAACGGCGAGTACTTGCACAGACATAATCTCGTAGCCAGGATTATTCACCAGCAACTTGCTCTTCTATACGGCCTTGTGGTCCGCGAAGTG
This sequence comes from Cydia strobilella, assembly GCF_947568885.1. Lineage (NCBI taxonomy): Eukaryota > Metazoa > Arthropoda > Insecta > Lepidoptera > Tortricidae > Cydia > Cydia strobilella. The sequence continues at coordinate 11,771,106 of NC_086052.1, forward strand.
CCGTACTACAAGTATTTACCTGGGCCAGTTCTTGAGAATGGTCGTGCCACGCTCTATTGGGATCGATCTATCATCACTGACAGGACTATTGTAGCCAATAAGCCTGACATTGTGATAATAGATCGATCGCAACGCCGGGCCGTGCTCGTCGATATCACCATCCCCCATGATGAGAATCTCGTGAAAGCCGAGAAGGACAAGTCCAGTAAGTACCTAGACTTGGCTCACGTGATAACCGCCATGTGGGAAGTTGATTCGACGATCATTGTCCCGATAGTCGTTTCAGCGAACGGTCTCATATCGAAAAGTCTCGACCAACACCTTGAGAGACTCGCTAGGTGGTTGGATCAAGGGTCAGATACAGAAGGCGGTGATCTTGGACACGGCGCGGATAGTCCGCCGGTTCTTCTCTCTGCAGCCCTGACCACCGGCAGCTTGGGCCCTGCCCCGCTACCGGCGGCACCCTAGGTTAGGTTTTTTATAATGTGTTTATATGTATTTTGTATTGTTTTGTAAGTGTTTTTATATTTTACTTTTATATACATATTATAAAAAGCCTAACATAAGAAGAAGAATAAATAAAGAGAATATATAATAATATATTGATTGCTTTCACTTTGGTATTACAGATGTTCTTAATCGATAATGTATCACAACATGACACCCTGTAAGGGTATTGCAATTTTATCTATCTACTCTAAACTAACACATATGTACTTAAATTAAACACAGAGATAACATTACACAAAAGATATACCTACCTAAGTTCTATGTAAGTATTTCTTATATGTTATATTATTAGAAAATTATCAAAAAATTCACTATCCTAGAGTTGACTTTGAACTGCTCTAAATTGAAAATAAATCGCCAAGCGATTTTAGTAGTGTATGGATGTTGCTATATTAAGGGTGTCACATGCGCCTTTCTGACTTATGAAGCTATTGTTTCTACACTTTCTACTATACAACCTAAAATAAATAATTAATTTGAGCTATCGTTTTGTTTCTTCCTCTGGACCGCGGCTGTGATTGGGCAATTTCATTATAGTTGACTAAACCGTTTCGAAATGAATATTATAGTTGAGCCCATACATGAAAAGTACCAATTTACAGTGGTATACGAAATCTTAATTCAAACATTATAGTCGACGAATAGAAGAAATTGTTTTCCATCGTATTTTCTCGGAAACGTTTGTATTTGTCATGCTACTTCAGTCAACCTCAGTACTTTATGTACCGAACTGACTGAAATAGAAAGACACGTTCGTACGTTTCTGCGAAAAAACCATGGAAAAAACATGGAAAATAATATGCACTACATCTATAGCCGTGTGTCGCAGTGGTCCCATGATTACTAACTAGAATTCTATACAACGTAGTACATACCTGTAAGTCAATGTATACGACAGTGTCAGAGATCACCCGAAAATGTAAAGGAACAGTAAGTACCTACCTAATGGTATAACTGGTATTTAACCCTTTACCTACGGGCAGTGTTGGCCGAACGTTAATTGCAATTAACCATTAATCAGCACAAATTAAACCGTAAACCGTAACGGACGGTTACAGTTTACGGTTCAATTTGTACTGGTTAATGGTTAATTGCATTAACGTTTCGGCCAACACTGCCTACGGGTGTCAACTATAGTTGATCGAAGGTTCATGTTCAATATTTTTTTAATCAAAACGAGACCTTGTGTCTTGGTAATAGCGGTCACATTATGCATTGGGATTAATATAGGTGCAAAGAAAAAAATATCATAATATTTCGGTAGATGGCTCTGACACAAACATGTTTTTAAAATTACCGCTTTTTTGCTGTCAACTGGGGTTGACACCCGTACTGCAGAAGCGCAAATAATTTTATTGAACTCAATATGGCGGTCCTAGTGTTGTTTTATATTTCATCGACTTGTTGTAGAAGTGAGGGTTTGGGTGTTTTGAATGTTATTTTTAGTTTTTTGACATTTATTTGTCCAAATAGTTACAAAATTGGAATATAATATTTTTTTTACTAAAAACATAACTTGCTGAGCTTTTATTCCGTACTTACAGAATTATCGACAGTTGTATCGATATGCGCACATCACTATTTTTCGTCAGTAGCAGAGATTAGTTTCTATGCAACATTTTAAGTAATTGATTTTTTTAAATATTTCAATAATTATCACCCTTTAAGTATATAGTTGTGTTACATATATAATAAACTAATACTTTAAAACTTAATTTTGAGAAATTCGCTAATAGTAACTTAAAAAAATAAATAAAAAAAATCTTCAATTTCTTAGTGATTTTCAATTTATTAAGCGTGAAATAAGAAATATTAGTGAATATAAATACACCAAGTGATTAGTTATTAACTAAACATATTATACTTAATGTGTGTGTGAAATTTCAAGCATGTAGCTGTTGTACTTCAAAAGATACAAGTAAGTGAAATTATGTCAAACCGCTGACTCGCCAATACATGCCCGTATTGAGCGGTGACTGGGTCCTCAAAGTCCCCGTAGGAAAAGGGTTAACTAATGAATATGTTGATAATGTGTCTACATAAGTATATGAAATATATATCAGAACTAGCTTATTAAACCAGATAATATAGATGTAGGCTGAATTTAGTAGAGGTATAAGGTTAATATATTTAATAGGTATAAGGTCAAACAGAAAATAAAATACATAATATTCTATAAGTTTATTAAAAGTACTCGCCAAGGGGTTGGCGCCGTAACCGGGTAACATCGGTAGTCTTGGATTTCTCATGGCCATGATTAGTTATTAAATTAAATTTGGGTTATATTAAAAATTAATTGTTATAAAAATATTGTATGGACAAACTTCATAAAATCAACAATCTTTCGAATTCGTTACCATGGTAACATTTAAAGGGTATTTTAAGCTCGCTCCAGACTACGCCGTACGCGAGTATGGAGTCGATTTCGCTGATTAGCGAACTAGACTCCACACTCGCGTTCGCAGCTTCGCTCCGCGATTCGCGCACGAGTGTGGAGAGCCCTTTACATTTCATTTATTTAAACTTGCCCATTCAATCAAACAATACAACAGCATTCAATCTTGATTCAATCGTTAAGTGAGACTGCTTTTGAAATCCATTATATAATTAATTAGTAAAATAAATTAAAAAATGTATATCATAAAGCATTTATTCCTTTTTTGGAACTTAAATTTTTATGAGTCGTAGTTTTTTATTAACGTTATATAATTTAAAAGGGCCTATACCGGCAATTGGCGAAACGGCTGGTGTCGCGACAGTCGATCCGATCGAGTCAAGTCGGATCGGTTCGACAGTGTCGCGAAGATTTAAATAAGATATTGTCTATGGTTTAACATTTCGATGAGACAAAAGTTCATATTTGGGTAATAACCGGCCATTCTCTCATTAGAAGAAGTAGAAGATAGATCTAATAATGTGATCTGATATAATGTGTGCTATCAAGTGTTATTATCAAGAAGCCAAGAAAGGCGACGCGCAGAGTCGGTGACCACATGGGCTGGTTTACCTGAAAGCTAAGTGTTTACTGCTTTGTATCTATTGTCTTATACTATTGTACAATTATCTTGATTTATAATTTAAAGGCCATCTTACTGGTTGCCACGCGGCAATCCGTGGATCCAGTAAGTTTGTACCTATGAGTTCACGATGAAGGTCGTGGAAGTTCTTTGGAGCCCATCTTAGGTAAGGCGGACTAGGTAATTTATAGATTATGTAGGAGAGAGGTGGCTTTGGCTGCTAGGTTCTCCTTTATCCTGTGCAGGAGTGCAGAGATGACTACGGTCGCTTGGTATTCCTTTATCAGCACGTATTATGCATGTACTGAGTACACCCTTTGCGAAGGGCGGGTACATTGGTAGCCGATATAACCTACATCCGGTCGGGTAAGATGGTTCTCATATATGTTATAGTAACGAATAGATATTATGTAACTCTTATTTATGATTGATGGAAGATGCCATCATCCTTAGAAACATATAGACATAAAAGATAGAGGTTTAAACTCTCATACTTAGTGGTAGACACTTAGTGATGAGTCATTTCATATAAACCCTTTTAACCACAGATGGTGCATAAGGCAGATGAGCGAAGCAGATTATCAAGACTACAACTGGACTGTGAGGTAGGACTAACCATTCCTCAACCCTCACGTACAATACCATTTATTCCTATTGTCGCGGCGTTCTGGACTATTATGGTAGTCTAGTATATTTGCTTGTCTATAGTGTTCATTATGAGAGCGTCGCGACAAAATGGTGAAGTGTGCTGAGATTTAGGATTGATTGGATCCTTGGACCTTTCCAGTACCATTTGTGGTTTATAAACTTTATGAGAGATGACGGACAGATTTTCTAACTACTTTACAGTTGTGCGTCGCAAAGTTGCTTGAGTTTCAAGTCTGTTAATACTAATAAACAAGTGTAGATACTTGTAGTATAGTGTAGCATTGAGTTAATTCATTATTGATACTCATTAACTATGTAATTTAATCTCATTTGGCTGGAAGTGCTAAAAGTCAATACCTAGTAAATTTGTAAAGTCTAATATTTGAATGCTTGTTTCAATATAATTTGTTTGAAATATTAGTTTAGGGATGAGGCATTAATCGCTGCATCTTTCAGTCTGCGGCCGAGGCTGTTTGGTGTTGTTATCATTGCTTCATGGGTTAGATAGTTCACGAGTAGCTTCGGGGAGGCTATTACAAGTAGTGACATTCAAAAGTTAAATGAATTTTTGTTGTTAAGTCAATTGCTTGATCTAAATTAATAAGTAATGAAACTTAAGTACTAAATGATCAGTTTCTAAATTGCCTTAAAGTTCACTTGCTATGGCACTTATTACTGAGTGACTGACAAAAAAGCTATGTTATGAACCCCGACAGACACTGATAGTGAAGAAATTGTCTAGAGCGACATAAGATTCACAAATTAACTAATGAGGTATGACTCAAAACGGATTGAAATTTTACATACCTACAGATGTACCCTATTAAATTCTGTTGAAAATAATATGATAGTCAAAATACTTCTTGATAAATTAGAAAGTAGATATTCACATCATGCTATGCTATGCATACCTACATGTACTGATTGTTAGTGTCAAATAAATCAATTGATTTTATTTCTCTTGTCCCAGGTGTACCTAACTTTCTAAGGAGAGTCAAACTTGACTTATTACAGTGGACAGAGATAAATCAAAGTATCAGAGAAGCACAAAAGATATAATTTCAATAATATATGATATAGTAATGTCAAGTCATTAAGGTACATGATTGTAGTCATTGGACAGTAATATTTCAAATGAAAATATTACTTGAGAAGCGAGCCTAGATTTGATCCTTTTTATTGCGCTTTAGTATTGTTGTAAGCCGTGGACGGCACAAATGTGTCCATACATAAGGATGGTTACCTACTAACTAACTAGTTGAGCTAACTACTTTATTACCGAAGTAGACAAAACATTTTAGTACTTGTTGAAATTACATTACATGCCGACAGTAAGTAAGTCAAGATTATTCTGTTCTAAGTGTCACAACACGTTTGAGTATCTCATCTTCTTTCCTGATTCCTGAGTTCAAAGTAGTCCTTTGATTTCAGCTTGACTGTAGGCGGGTAGACTATATAGTACATAACTTACCTTACCTTGATAGACCTGCAAAACTATAAATTCAGTTAATTTATTTACTAGAGTTGAGCATCAGGAGTTTCAAGAAACACTCAAGTGTTAAACATATGTATTTTGCTAACTGTACATGGTCCATGGTACATAGTACCTACAGTATTAAGTAAAGAAATAAATATTTTTGATTGTACACATAAAGTCAATGGAAAAATACATTAGATGAAACACCTACCTACAAGTAGTCAAAGGTATACAGATTTACCTCAGTGTGTAATGGATAAAGTAGCGCCTAGCTTATTCAGCTGGTTCTAAAATATCTACATGTAGCAAGGATATTTAACCTTTATAATTTTCCTTGTGGGCCCCTAGAGTTGGCATATGTTGGTCAGAGTATAATAACTAGAATGTAATATAAAGTTGCTAAGGGGAATTGTACCTTAAGAAAGTAAGTAAGGTGACCCAGGGAATAACACTTTTGAACTCCCTATGTACTTTTCTTGGACAGCTAAGTCACACTTTGCTATGATTGTGGTGAATAATAAGATAAGCATTTAAAAATTGTTACTGCATTCTAAATTCTCACAATGTTTATAGAAAGGGGTAAGACCATATTCTAATGTGACAAAGCAATATGCTGCACTGAGTAGCTAAATACAAAAAATAACAAAGCTATCAGTTGTTAGCGTGCTTGTCGATACAGTGTCTTAAGAAATTTTCACTTGTATAGTTGAGTAAAGCCTGAATTCGACTTGGGTTATGTTGAAATAGAATGTTGACCCATATTCTTACACTTTGTTTTAAAGTATTGAGTAAAAAATGCATTATTGGACAAATTATCCATTTATATACAGTTTCAAATTTCTAGAGTCGTTGCTTACACTTAATGCTTGCAGGAAATTTTGTAAAGCATTGTGTATTCTTATCTAATAGTAATTAACAAATAATACCTACAATTATTATCAGAAGGTATACATACCTTAACCATAAATAGAATGCTATTTAAAGAATAAAGGGCTGACGGATGTTTATATACGGAATGACAATTTTATTTGACACCGGTCTGGTGTTCCAGTATATTTCTTTGATTCAGCATGATGTAAAGAATGAAAGGTGATATTCGAAGGTACAAATGAAACAAAAACATAGTCATGAAAATATAGTTTAATATTCAATATTACAGTAATGTTGTGAAAAGAAATTGTTCTGTTAACATTTTGTTTTGAGTGTCTATAGCAGAATATGCAATTAAATTTGGAAGAACAATTTTGTTGATGAAGTGATTATTTAAACTTTAAATAGTCACTTTGAATTTTAAAGTTTTGACGTATGTCCGGGTTACAAAAGGTATCACGTACTACGTTTGCATACGGATATTAGCCTGTTCGAGAAGGTGGGGCTTGTATCGCGTATTGTTTGAACAACAGATCAATCATTTGAGTGCGTTTAGATCTGAGGTCGATTTGAGAGGAGTTTCTGTTGTTCCCTAAGTAACACAGCTAATTGCACGTATGATTCATCCACTGGTTTTATATGCAGTTAAGGAAATTTAGCACAAAGGTCACTGCTAGAACATCATACACACATGTCCCATAAGTACGTAACGTACACCTTTAGTATATCATTCTTAGTTTTAAAGGGCTAAGAAAGATTGGAATCAACCGAGCCGCCGGAGGTCAATGACATCTTGACATGGACATAGACTGACAATCTTGACATTTGTCAAATTTACTTCGCGCTATTTTCGCCCGCGAATATGTCAACTTGAGGTTCGTTTGAGTAATCGTTTTTGACGCTTGAATAAAAATTGCGATTGTTGATAAAATGAAACTCTCGTTTATTTGTGGATACTACGGGGAATAATTGTTTTGTTATCGTCGTCGGCCGTTAGGGCTTTGCTTGAAAATTAAAGGTATTATTTTCTAGTCCGGTCAAAATAGTTGTTGTATAAAGGAAAGTATTATACACAAATTGTAATAAGTCCGGTGTATAGTTGAAAATTTAAATTCTAATAATTTATTACTTGTTATTAATTTGCTGTTGGCAAAGGACCTGAACATGAGCGATTCGAATTTTGTTTTTATTAGTTTTTAGAAGTCTCGCCCCGCGCCCGTGATATGAAATGTTACAAAAGGACTTAAATTCGAATAATGTATGGATGTATGTTTTCCTAATTCCTACGATTAATTGAACAATTGGAAATTTTAGTCTCTTGAGTCGTTAGACATATGCAAGAAATTATTCGGGACACCGAATATTATGCCTTCGTATAGCGCTCAAAGGAGCATGGGCGTATAAGCTCAATAAGCTCTTATGAGCATGATGACATGAAAGATATGAAAATAATTCCTAATTTTACAAGTCACTAAACGCAGATGCTTGTGACAAACCTTAAAATTTGTAATTGGTCAAGTTAAGTTTGATTGTGTAGAGTATGTAAGAATACTTCCGTGGGAAGAATGAGAATTAGTAATAAATTTCGTAAAATAACCGACAAGTTTAGCATTATACATGAACTTATAATGTAATGAATTTAAATTGTAACTAGTTGCTTGTTACAGTTGGTTGTTTGAAAGTGATATATTAGTATCATATTAATAACAGAAGATTAGTTCTTCACTATGTTTTCTTTATGATATAGAGAGCATATATATATATATATATATACCTAATAAATTTAAATTTTACCTTATAGGTATAAATAAATACATGCCTACTTAGTAATTCTTGAGTCAGAAGTAAGGAAGTTGAAAGTGAAATGACTATAGTGTACCTAACCGTAATAATTAGGTAATTATTCATTCTTGCATAGCTCAAACTGTGAGCTGATGACAAATTAGTATAATTGTGATAAATTAGTTCATGCACAGCGTACTTTGCTATAAGTAAAGGCGAGTCAGCAGAGGTAGAAACATTCAGTATGTTTCTATTATTTGAGATCATTATCATCATCATCATCATACAACTAACAATTTTTTTTTATCCTGATATGAAATTTGTTGAATAGAGAGTTGGCCTAAAATCTAGAAGTTAGATGTTTTGCTGAGCATGTAAAAAAGACACAAATTTGGAAGTAGAAAAAATAAATAAAATAAGAATGGAAAATGTTCCTTCTGCCTAAATATTCAGATTGATTACTTCAGTAAAGTTAGCTCCCTGATGGATTTTAGCTCCTTGCCACAGGTAGCAACCTGTGGCAGGGAGATCATGTTCATCCGTTTTATTAGTTACTTGGATAATGAGAATAAGTTGATAAATTTAAGTAACTATGTATTGAGTAAAAATTTGAATTTAAAAGAGTCTTTGGAGAATTAATGAGAAATTTGACTTAGAGATGAAATGAAATGAAAAGAAAAATCATTATCTGGTTGAAACTTACTTACTAGCCAGTGATATTTAGTAATCAATCGCAATAGAATCAATGGCAACAACTTAAATGATGTTAAATATACTATACTGTTTAGACTCACTTGTTTTAGTCACTCGTGCGACATGTTTCGGAGAGCATAAGTTTCGTTTCTCAAGCACTAACAGTGCAAGCAGCGTTCACGACGGCTGTGTATCGCGTACCTACCGTAAAATTTATTTGATGTTAATATGTCTCACGACAGATTAAATTCGATTAAGTGATGTTATTCAGAACGAATGTAGTCGAAGAAATAAGCTATAGTATATACAGATTCAGAATGAATGAAGTCGAAGAATTAAGCTATAGTATATTCAGATTCAGAACGAATGTATTCGAAGAACAAAGCTATAGTATATTGTGGTTTTAAAGTTCCAGAAGGGAAAGATGTCCTCTTGAAGATTACTAGCGATTCATAGAAAAATATGTTGAATTATTGAGCCTTTGTAAGACAGAGGGAATATATTTCTCCCATGATTGAGAACTTTGTTTCAAAGTGATAGAGTTCAATTTTGCATAATTTCTGACATCCTTATGCCTTATGAAGGATCAATATGATGATGAAAGAAACGGAAGATGTGATTCTTATTAGTTATGTTATGGTCTTAGATACCTATAGTATTTCTATTAGAATGGGTTCCGTAACAAGAGCAGTGCGAGCCGCGAAATTGAGGAATTAGCAATTCACCTAGTATTAGGTGCAATAACTTGTTGACCCATTCATATTTATTGCTTATAAACTTTCTTGAATTGCCGTTTACATCCTATGTATTTACATCTCAGATGCACGTGAACTTTCTCGTCATATAGTTTGAAAAGGAGATACCTATGTTATAATAGCTACGTTGACATACGGAAGCGTTTCACATCGATTGATTGAAACGAATAAAGAGTTAACATTTTGGCCGTTTGGGTTATAAACGCCGCGCTTTGATGATATATTTGTTATGTAACAATATAATGTGTTACAACAAGAACTTTAGCAAAATGGAGTGCAAAGTAGATGAATATTATTGAATATATAATATATATGTCATTAAAGTTCTTAACTTCAGACACGTTGGTTAACAGTAATGGATTACAATGATATAGTTTGCCTTTATGTGTAGAGAACGATAATATATTCAGTAAACAAATTAAGAGAATTTGTGCAGACATTATATGACGTAATTGAAATTGAGTATGAAATTTGCATACAACTTCGGGAGTAACGATTATAAAAATGAATTAATATTGCAGATCGTTACAAGTAAATTAAAGTTTGATGTACCTATCAAGGAAACTCTCGTAACCAAATTAGATTTTGAAATAGTAATTTAATTGAATTATTATATATATGCTTACAGGCAAATGATGTTGCCACAGAATAACATAACGGGTTTTTTAGTCTCGTGGGTAAGAGTAAGCGATGTTTATACTATGTGAAACAGTTATTTTAGACTACATGTTAAAACACTACATAGGAATCGCTATATTAAGCACTGAATTAATGGCACACTTAAGAACAACGGTAATTACGTAAATAATCGACAATTAAGATGTATGGTTCTGAGCCATTTTAAGTTTCGCTTTGGCTATTAATCTAACTTATTTGTGCTTTTACTTGAGTATGAGGACCCACGCCCTTCTCGCGCTGAAGAGGAGGCCTGTGCCCAGCAGTGGGACATTATGTGGGCTAAATATTTTAGTATTATACGAGTAATTACAACGAAGTCTTGTTATTTTCGATCAAAAGCGATCTGTGCCAGAATTTAAATAATTCTAGTTTGTCATGTACATGTGCATGTACTTATATGAAATGCCTAAAGGCAGTATTTACGTCTAATATAAAATATACTCTTGGAGATAAAACTCATAAATATGATACTTACATCTAGGTGTTCAAATAACACTTTATGAGTAGTCTTGTTAGTATACAGGCTGTCAGATATTTTCGTTATTAATGTTAAACGATTACGACTTGAAAGTGCACTTACTTGCCTTCTTCCTTTTATTGGGGAGGGCTGCCAAGCAGGACAAGTCCATATAGTAACGAATGAGGTTGACAGACCAAGACAGACAGCAGGAAAGACAGAAGACAGATTCCTGCAGCTACTGCTAGATTTAGCAGCAGCTACTTTGTTGTGACATCGCGTAAGGCCCGCTGTGGCATCGATGTTTTTATTCACGCATGAGGCGGTGAATGTAAAATCTGTACCTATCGCGTAAGGCCCGCTGTGGCATCGATGTTTTTATTCACGCATGAGGCGGTTAATGCAATTTCTGTATCGTGTAAGGCCCGCTGTGGCATCGATGTTTGTATTAATGGGTGTAAGACCCGTAAGATATCCGAGTACGATTGTAATCAAGTAAGACCCACAGTGACAGTGTGGGTTCGTATCAGAGTATAAAGCCAAGGGTGGATTTAGAATATAGTCTAGATTCATAATATTAACAAGTGAGATAATAGTGACGTTCTAACAGGGTTAGAAGTACAATACAGAGTTATTATTTGGATAAATAGAGATGAATACGACTTTATGTGCATAATAAATTAATAACATATAATTATTCAATTTCAAGATTAAGAAAAGGAAACTGAGTTTGCTTAAGTTGTTAGCAACATTAAACTTAGAGGATGATATGGTGGTTATCCTGGTAATGATGAGTGTTTATAATAATCATACATATTAGAAGAGGTCGCGATTTAATTATTTGAGCGAATATCTGAGAGATTTAAATTGACAGACGAAACGACTATTAGTTAGTTAATGAAGGACTGACTTTAAACAGAGTTGTTCGTAGTACAATGTCAGATAGTTCAGATACCAAAGTTGGGTATTTGTTCTAGGAAAGTATTAATTGAATTAGAGTACCCACATTTTTAAGTATTTTTACGGAATATGTAAGTAAGTAAATAAGCATACTTAATAAAGCTGACTGAGACTTATTATCCCAACTTTACTACACTTAGAGGAAGCTACAAGTAAATGGAAACTTGATGACGATAAAGTTAAGGTCAGTTAAAGAGGAAAGATCCTAGACCTTAAGACAATGGATAGAGAGAAAGAACGTAATCAAAATTGAATATCTATCTATAAATCGTCATTTTTCCTGTCTAGTCGGCAGTGTCGCGACAGTCGATCCGATCGAGTCAAGTCGGATCGGTTCGACAGTGTCGCGAAGATTTAAATAAGATATTGTCTATGGTTTAACATTTCGATGAGACAAAAGTTCATATTTGGGTAATAACCGGCCATTCTCTCATTAGAAGAAGTAGAAGATAGATCTAATAATGTGATCTGATATAATGTGTGCTATCAAGTGTTATTATCAAGAAGCCAAGAAAGGCGACGCGCAGAGTCGGTGACCACATGGGCTGGTTTACCTGAAAGCTAAGTGTTTACTGCTTTGTATCTATTGTCTTATACTATTGTACAATTATCTTGATTTATAATTTAAAGGCCATCTTACTGGTTGCCACGCGGCAATCCGTGGATCCAGTAAGTTTGTACCTATGAGTTCACGATGAAGGTCGTGGAAGTTCTTTGGAGCCCATCTTAGGTAAGGCGGACTAGGTAATTTATAGATTATGTAGGAGAGAGGTGGCTTTGGCTGCTAGGTTCTCCTTTATCCTGTGCAGGAGTGCAGAGATGACTACGGTCGCTTGGTATTCCTTTATCAGCACGTATTATGCATGTACTGAGTACACCCTTTGCGAAGGGCGGGTACATTGGTAGCCGATATAACCTACATCCGGTCGGGTAAGATGGTTCTCATATATGTTATAGTAACGAATAGATATTATGTAACTCTTATTTATGATTGATGGAAGATGCCATCATCCTTAGAAACATATAGACATAAAAGATAGAGGTTTAAACTCTCATACTTAGTGGTAGACACTTAGTGATGAGTCATTTCATATAAACCCTTTTAACCACAGATGGTGCATAAGGCAGATGAGCGAAGCAGATTATCAAGACTACAACTGGACTGTGAGGTAGGACTAACCATTCCTCAACCCTCACGTACAATACCATTTATTCCTATTGTCGCGGCGTTCTGGACTATTATGGTAGTCTAGTATATTTGCTTGTCTATAGTGTTCATTATGAGAGCGTCGCGACAGCTGGTGGATGGGACCGGAGATAAGAGAGCTGGCAGCTTCCTCGCCCAACGCTTGAGCATAGCGATCCAGCGAGGAAATGCTGCCAGCATCCTCGGCACCATGCCACGGGGGCCCATTTTAGATTTAGATTTTTAGTTTTATAGTAGTTTTAGTTTAGTTAATTGTAGTAAAACATTTTCTGTAAGGCTTTATATATTTATTGTTACTATTAAATCCATTGATACTAAAATGATACAATGAAATATATATATATATAAAGCTTAATTTAAATACAAATATCTGCTTATTTACACTTAAAAAATGCTCTTTCTTATAATAGACCAATAATAGACCTAGATAGATTTGTACCTATAATAGACACGTTATATTGTAGTTTCTGAATACACTTCAAGTGTCATTCACAACTGCCAAATCACTGTCAACTTGACAGTTCTCTTGTCATTTCAACAACACTACAGTACACTACCTTGAGTACCTTGTGTTTATGTGGTGTATGCCAAATACAATATTATTTATATTAATAAAGTTGTCTCTTAATGAAATTACATAGTTACCAAGTGTAACGTGCATATTCGTTTTCAGTTTTATAGTAGTCTCAGAAGTCATCGCGGGCCATACCTGGAGCAAAATCTACCAAAATGATAGATGTAAAAACGAAAATTCACTCCTTCTTTATATTTAACTCGAGCTTTGGGCCTAAGGAAGGAGAAGTACGTTCACTAATTTATTATTCAATTAATGATGGCCTTTTTTAATATAAAGTATAGCTGTTTTATTGTAATTTGGACAGGAACTGAAAAGGGTGTTGTTTTTCCATCCCAGTCAGGTGAGTGGAGATGGGCGCAAGCTTCAGGTCGGACTATGTGAGGCAGTTGTCAAATTTATGTCGTGAGTATTTTATTAGTGACTACATATAATATTTTCTTTTCTGAATCTATAGGTAGGAGAGATGGGGACAGGTCAAGATGTGCATTAAATTTATCAATCAAAGATTAATGTTCATTCCATTTAATGTAATGTTGTTTGAGGGGAGACGGGAGATTACTTGAATAACAAAAACTAAGGTTATAGGTTTAGGTTTTCGCGGGCTAGGATTCCACAACTCGACGTCATATATTGCGCCTATTTTGCATGATGGGTTGCCGGCACTACTCTTGCCAACCCAGCTCTTCCAAGAAGCCTAGCAGACCCTTGATGTTGCTGACGACTTCTGGAAGAGACCCCGGCGAACCGAGGTATTGTGCCCGGTATTCTGCCACCCCTGGACATTCGAGGATGACGTGGGCGGCTGTCTCTTCTGCCTTCATGCATGCCCTGCAAAGGGGGCTATCTGTAACACTCATGGTTAGTAAGTGCTTGTTTAGTGGGGCGTGGCCAGTTATGGCTCCAGTTAGTGCCCGGAGCTGTAGCCTCTTCAGCAGTTGCAGCCTCCGTGACAGACCTGGGTTGATCGTCGAGAGGGCTTCCTTCGCCTGTCTGCAAAGTACCTAGGTTAGTCCATTACTGTTGGTGTTTTACCTTGGTGTTGTGTCGCAGCATGTTCCGGAGCCAGGCATATGGCAGAGGTAGGATTGGCTCCAGTCCTGCCACCTTCAGTTCCGAGCCTCCTCTTGCTAAAATGTCGGCTGCATCGTTACCTCGCGAGTTGCTGTGTCCTTCAATCCACTGCAGAGTTACGCTATTGGTGGTACATACCTCTGATAGAGCTTTGTTAACAAAAACTAATTAAAAGTGTTTCACTTTTTTAAATGTCTATATACAATGGTTTTGTTCCAGTACATTTTCTTCTGAACCTTGTGAAGCACTGCAAACACAGACCAAAAGACACATTTTCTATCAACCAGAGAAAGGATACTGGATGGTTCTGGTAAGATATATTTTTTACTTCATAGACTTTATCATACTAGCTCTAAGATTTCTGTACTCTATACTAAACCTATATTTAATGTTCTCTATAAAATTGAATAAATAGAATTGAATTGAATAGTAGATGTGTGCCAGTCTGCCATCCTCAAACAAAAGAAGTAAACAAGTTTGAGAACAAATCAAATTATTTTATTAAATATTTTGATTTGTGTTTTTTTTTTTAAAGTAGTCATACTACTATATATAAATTAAAAACTGTAATAGATGTCATATATTAAAGAAAAAGTGACGAAGCCCTCCAGTGGTGAAGGCCGAAATTCGAACCGGCGTCTTTAGCTATCGCGGCTAACACCATGAACCCCTAGGCCACCCCGCCACGGCGGTGCCCGTCCGAATTTCTCGACTATATGCCATCTTAGTGGTCAAAGACGCCTAGTCTTACTAAGATGGCATATAGTCGAGAAATTCGGACGGGCACCGCCGTGGCGGGGTGGCCTAGGGGTTCATGGCGTTAGCCGCGATAGCTAAAGACGCCGGTTCGAATCCGGCCTTCACCACTGGAGGGCTTCGTCACTTTTTCTTTAATATATGACATCTATTACAGTTTTTAAAAGAAGTAAAGTTTAGCCGCCAGCTGTATAGCTACTGGAAACCAGTATCTCTACCTAACGTTCTAGAAAAAAGTACTATAATTATTATGTATGATGGTATTGATGGTGTACTTTATTACAGGTGGTTCGAATACCTTATACAACAAAAGCACTTTCTGCCATTGGAGAAAGCAGAGGAGATGTGGTTAGTCAAATTTTATTTAAAATACAAATGAATCCATTCAAATATCAACCTCATTTGTAATGAAAAGAGATTCAAATTGGGATATAATTGGACGCCTTTTAGGGAAAAGGATCCATCCTCTATTCGCCATTTAAATCAACCGTCCAGATTTAGACTACAGTTATATTAATAGAAATTTGTTGTGACTCATGTTTTTGTTCCAGATTGAGCCATCTGTTATGTTTGATCTGTTGAAATCAGCCTACAAAATGTTCAAAATGTTTGTAGGGCCTTTCCAAAACATTCCGCCTGATGAAATTTATACCACTTGTGAAAATTTCTTTGGACCGGTAAGTTATTTGCCTTAACAACCTTAAACATTGCTCACAGGATTTTATTGGTATTTTTTTATATTTAAGCAGTTTACCTTAAAAACCTTTGCTAAGCATGAATTCAACACAATTGCTGTTTTTAAATACTTACATGTGTATATAAATAAGAACAATCAACATATACATTCAATTATAGGATAGAAATAAGCCACTACCAAATTTATTTAGATTTAGTTAGCGCACACTTAGTAATAAGACCATGTGTAATAAATACGCTTCACACTCTTATCCCATATAAATGGTAACATTAATGTTTTTGTTGCAGTATATAACATCTAAAAACCTCACAAATGATATCAGTGATATAATTCAAGGAATAAGTTATCTGCCGCTGGACAAAAATTCCTTCTTCAAAGTTTTGTGCTTTATAGATCTGATTGAAGTCACATATCCTGATTTTAAATGTATCTCATTTGTTTACAATGAGCAGTTGATTTGGTGAGTAAGATAAATCCACAAGTAGGATAAATCCAGGTAAAAGAACACGCAATGAATTCGTGGCTCGCGTTACATTTTCGTGGAATTACCCAGTAAAGTACATGATGTGCCTTAAACATTGCAATAGATTTCACTATTTATAAGACTAATTTTGTATAGTTGACGCGAGATATGTTTACACTTTTGCACCTGACTCCATTGAAATAAGTCGAAAATTGTAAAATTACTTTGACGTTGACTGTAGAAAGAGAATTAAGACACTCTTACGTCGGCGAATTAAGAACTATGGGACATTTGTTTGAGTAAGTTGTATGCACGCATATTTTTACACTTGACTGTACCTACTATATATAATTATAAACTAGTGTCCTATTTTTTTACTGTCGAAGGCCCAAGTAGACCATTTCGTCTGCATATTAGCGTATAATAATTATAATTACAATTAAAACACCTTCCAGGAACGCACTTTCAACAGACGACATGCTTACACTCTACCAGTACTTGGTACAAAACCTCCTACCCGAGCAAATTGAAAAGGAACTGCAAGGCGGGGCCGTGGCCGCAGCACAAAGGCACGGCCGTTTCATCATGCCACGGGACGGCATCAGGACACGGGAGGACTTACAACGGCTGACTAAAGTTCATCTCATGCTTGACGATGAGCCGGAAGAAAAGGAATATTATCTCATTATTTATAGGACGTTGAGCGCTACAGTTTGTTTTACAGTTGATGGTTAGTACTAAAGACAAGTATATTATTAAGACTGGTACTCTACTCTACATAAATAAATTTCACAAGATGACCCCACTTTCCGCTTTTTATATGGCGTTAGGGTAAAGCCCCGTATAGGGCCACCCCACATTAGCGTCTTTTTAGCGTCAGCGCTATGGAACACGGCGTTGCCGTGCAGTTGCGACAACATTGCGTCGAGCAGCAGCCATCGTCGAGAGTTGACTAGACGCAGACACTCTGGAGACGATATGTATAGCCCTTTGACGACGTATGTTTTCACTACATTACAGATTAAGTACTAACTTAGAATTCATTCAATATATCAATGTATGTACCTACCCGAAATCACATGCAGGCCCTCGCATCGTCTAAATGGGGCATAAGTAAAGGAAATTTCAACCATGCCGAGTGTTGAGGTCTTAGCACAGATTAATAAATAGTTACTACGTAACAGATACATCATTCCCATACAAAAGCGAAAATACCTACTCTATAATAGCCTACAAAATCTTAATAATAATACCTGCTGCTCAGGACGAGAAGAAATGTACCATAAGTATGGCGCACAAAGAGTCGAGACTGCCTTGCTCGCCGTGCGAGCCACGTGCCAACGCGTCATCGTAAGAATGCGCTAGGGTTGTACTGTTACTTATGTTATTATTGTAATAAAACGAATGTTGCGAATCAACCATATTTTATATTAGTCAATCAAATATTTAAAAACAACACTTATAATACCTGACTCAAAAAACTCCTTAATTTACGATTTATCTACTTATGTTCAAAGAAATAAATAGTGTCAAAATTCATAAAGATAGATTTAAAATACTACTCACCTTTCTTCGTCTCTCGGAAATGAAAAAACCGGCCAAGTGCGAGTCGGACTCGCCCACCGAGGGTTCCGTACTTTTTAGTATTTGTTATTATAGCGGCAACAGAAATACATCATCTGTGAAAATTTCAACTGTCTAGCTATCACGGTTCATGAGATACAGCCTGGTGACAGACAGCCAGACGGACAGACGAACAGCGCAGTCTTAGTAATAGGGTCCCGTTTTTACCCTTTGGGTACGAAACCCTAAAAACGCCATAAATGATTTCGAAAATAGCATAGAGTAACTTATACTAGAGCGGTACTTTCATAGTAAATTTTGTAACCCCAGTAAATTCACTGCCATCTGTCGACACACTTTAAAACTAAAAATGAAGATTTATAAAAATATGATAGAATGTATTTAAATATAGATAAATGATTTTTTTATTTGCATTAATTATTTTTATGATTTTGACCCATGTTCTTTCACTGATATGCGTTAAAATTGTTAAATAACAAACGAAACCGTAAGCCCCATCTATACGACTATAGGCCAAAACTAGTAGCGCCCTCTGAACGAGAATCAAATTTTCTTGATTTTCGAGGCACGTTTTTTCCTTAGACTGTATCCATTTATTACGGAGTTATATCTTTGGTAATAGGGTGCCGTTTTTACCCTTTGGGTAAGGAACCCTAAAAAACGACAAATTTTCTTTTGTTTTTTGACTTTTACACCCATCTACTGCACAATAATTACGTGGTTTCGGCATTTCGAAGCGTAAGCGCGGGAAACGTGCGGTGCGAGCGCTCAGGCGGGCGTTCGGCGGCCCTCTGTCGATTATATCGTCGACGATACGCCGAGCGGTAGGCATATAGCGCGTGGCTTTGAGCGAGTGAAGGAGGCCTGGTCTTAGCGACAATACCAAATGTACCTACATTAGCATGATGTATGTACGTATGTGACATTTACAACCAACAGGTCCAACATTGTCGCTTGTCAATAAGGTTGATGTCAAATTAAAGCTATATGGAAATAGCGCCTTATTGACAACCGACAATAAGTACCCTTTTGATTGACACATATATTAGTTGAAATTATCGAGCTTAGGTATCTGCATGATGATGTACCTACAGTAGCAGCAAAAAATCTATCATATTGCTATTTTTATGCAGGCATTCATTCGAAAATTCGTAAAATTAGACTTTATATCATATAAAATAAACAATGATTGTATCATTATCATGACTATATATACTTACGTCCCACTGCACGTGGCAACAGGCAGCGTGCTCATGGGCGTAGCCACGGTGGGGCAAGGTGGGGCAGTTGCCCCACCCTGATCTCTGACCGCTTCTGGTCTCTGACCAGAAAATTAAATATTAATTTAGGTAATTTAAAAATTACTCCGCGAATCGAGCGCGCATGCACAGAGATCGTGTCTTTTAGTTTATAGTTTTTTGTCTATTAGAGTTATTTGCGATTTCCGGAAAAAGTTAAGGCCAGTCCAGACGGGAGCAATTTTTCGCCAATCTGATTAAATTGTCTGATGAAATCAGGTGGTGCGGACGCAAACGCCAATATGGCTCGCTGATTTCGACCACCGATTATGACCGATATTACTGAAAAAATTGAGGTGCATACACAAGAATACCAATTTTTGATGCTAGTATTTATTCGCGTTTGGGGGCATTTGTTCAATTAAGAACGCTCAAATATTTAAAAAATGAAAAATATTTAAGCGATAAAAAAATGACCCCCAAATACTAGCGTCCCAAATTGGTTTTCCTGCGTCCGCACCCCATTTTATCGGTAATATTGGTCATAATCGGCAAGCCAAATTGGCGTTTGCGTCCGCACGGCCTGATTTGACCGGACAATTTAATCAGATTAGGGAAAAGTTGTCTCCGTCTGGACAGGCCTGAAGTTAGATTATTTACAGGCTTTTTTCTATTAATTATTAAATCTACCCTAGTCTTGTGCTATTCTCACAACTACAAGATAGTAAGGAATTTTTTTTCTGTTACTACTGCACTCAACCCCTGGTTTACCAATAAAAATAAACCAGGGGTCGAAACAAAACAGCCTACGTACACAAACTAATAATTGAAATACTCCGTAAAAGTATCGAATCGAAAAAAAAATCTTTGAATCGTAATAAGATTTGCCTTATGGGAATATAGTTCAGATCCGGAAACCGCTTTTATCTTTTAGTATGTTATTTAGTATTGGGTTTCTAAAACTGCCGGGAGACAGCGGCGCCGGCCATCTACTTCAGCGAATTGACTCCCGCCTCTTTGCGAATATTCCATATTGCTCCCAAACTGCATTGCACATACACATGTGGGGTATTAAATGAAAGCCAATTAAATATTCTATATTTAATTTCTACACTGTAGTAGTTTAAGAGCAATTTACAAAAGAAATGAAAATGACGTAAAAAAAATTCGATTATTTGGGTTTTACAACCAAACCAAAAGTCGGACGTTAAAGCGATGTACTACAATATTAAAGATGATGTCTCAAGCCATACACAGATATCAAAAAATCAAAATCAGACCAAAAATGAAAAAAAAAATGTACTAAAATATAGGTATTTGCCAGAACAATTGCATTATAAAAGTATAAAAAAATCTAAATTGGTCATTTTCAAGTTTTGGAGACCCAACACCATGCCCAACAACATACTAAAAGTTGATGGCGGTTTCCGGATCTGAACTATCTCTTCGACCGTTTCCCAAAAGGCATAGTAATATATATCCGCTCCTCTTTCCCCTAACCCTCACTCTCCTGTAGATCGAAAATATTTGAGCTGTTTCAACCGTATCCTGTATGGTAACAGGGTACGGTTGAAACAGCCTCCCCTACTTCTGCCCCACCCCTTAAAGAATGCTGGCTACGCCCATGCACAGCACAATGCGGATTGGGGACTTCACTCACACCAATTAATGTTATTTTAAAAATGGTTGATCAAATTGTCGTATGTACTGTAAATTTCATCGAAATCGCTAAAGTCGTTCTTGAGAAATTGCAAAAAAAAATATGCAAATAATGTACCTGAAAAAATATGACAAATTATTTGCCGCTACTGTAAAGTGTAAGTAGCTTTTCGGTGGCTACTACTAGGCTCCTCCAGATTGGGCTTATATGATTAGTTTTAACTATTCCAGTCATTGTTTTAAATAATTACATTCTTGGGAGAAAATCATACCGTATTGTACAAACAGATATGTTAAATTCTGTCTAAAATTTCAAATTGTAAAGCATTTCTATTATGTTGTTACAGTCAACACCAACCTCGAATTAGATACATTCAAGTCCCTGGACGCATTCATTGGGCCCCAACTCTCATCCATTGCTTCAGCCATCAGTGAACAGTGCGCCCATCATGCGCTCCAAAATGCCCAGATATCAAGCAATGATAATAAGTTTGTTTATTTCAACAGACTTAATCTTGCATTTAAAACATCTGTAAGTATCTACTTTCATCGCAGAATAAATAATAGATCTTACTCGTACCATCATTGATCACAATTAACTAATCATTTTAAACCTTTATTTCAATGTCTAATATTTATCAGTTAAGTGTGGATCTAGTACAACCTACCTAAGGTCCTTCTCTGTTACAGTTACAGTGAATACATTAATAAGTTATTTGTATTAGTAACAATAATTGTGCCTTGGATGTAACAAGTGTATATTTAAAACTGCTCAGACTATTAATATCCATACTGACTATATGTATAAAGAAGAATTTTCTTTTACCTCAACAGACACAAATTTATTAAGTCACAAAATGCAGTATTTTTACTTACAGTAGTAGTATTTTTATTTTTACTTGTCTCTGTCTTTTAATACAATGATTCTAGTACGGGAAAATAGCATATTTTAGCGGCAAAATATGGATGTACCATGAAACTTTGTTTTTTATCTTTATCTTGGACCTAGAAATGAGGATCTGCCGAGTCCTATCAATATTTAGGGTTCTGACCCCCTTTTCGGGGGGTATGGTCAAGGGGTTCATTTAAAAAAAATGCATAGTTTACAAACTGGGCAAGTGAGGTGTCATTTTCGTGTAATTTTTTGCGCTTAATCGAATGAGACCAAATTCATACTTATAGGGTCAATATTTCGCAAGATATGTATGGTTTTTACCTATTGGAAAACTTTTATATATTTATTTAATCTTTATTGCACAAACGAAAATACAATCGTACAAAAGATGGACTTAATGCTATAAGGCATTCCCTACCAGTCAACCTTTGGACAAATCAGATAATATATACTCGGTGCAACATCGTGTTATAACACAAAGAACGTACTTTAATTACACAACTAATTAATTTGTGGCATGAGCACGAATCACGAATTGAGTCATGGGTGTTCTAAGTATCTATATAGGTTTTATATATCCTTGTCTAAGTACCCACAACGAAAGCCTAATTAAGCCACTGTAGGACTTAGTCAATTTGTGTAGTACTCGTAATGTCCTATAATACTTATTTTTTTATCAAGTAATATAAATAATAAACCAGCGCTGTTTACGGCAAAGGTAAAAAACAACTCATCAAACTCCTCGAGGATAATCCTGCCCCACAGGAGTGTGCTGCAGTCTTATGCAAAATATTCGAGGGGCTTTTTTGCTCCATCTCGGACTTGGACAAAGGCATGGCCCCTGAACACGACGATGACGATGAACTGAGTGATTGCGGAGAAGAATAAATTTAATATTAATAACTAAACCTATAATTGGCTTTTTGTTATTTACTTATATAACTATTGTGAAATTAATAGCTGTTGATTCTCCGAAAAATAAATAAAATAAATAAAGAAATAAACATATGTTCATAGTTGATATTTATTTATTATTTATTTTATTGATAAGAATGTTTACATGACATTACAGTTGAACCAATGCGTCACGAAACTTAAGACTAACAGCAATAATAATACATAAAACAGCAACAATTATAACAACAATAATAGCACATTACATTAGTATAGACAGACAGACAAATTATATTGGAACAGTTGAGCACCTAGCATCCATCGCCTCACAGAATCTCAGGCACTCATTATACACTGCCGTCCATCGCCACGCAAATAGGTCGCACTCAGGCGTCGATGCCAGGAGCGCATTGAGCAGTGAAAGGGCGCGGGGCAGCGGCGAGTTCCTGCGCGATACGGTGCGCGCCGGCGGCACGGCCAATAGATCGCGTTGTCGTGGTCTGAGGGCCATTCTCGGGACGTCCGGAATAATCAGACGCACGAGACCAGAGACAATTTTGGGACAGTCCGACTCACCACGCAAGGCTCGGCATGCCGTGACTAGAAGTTGGTAATTCCGCCTGACCTCCAAGGAATTGTACCCAAGGGAGCCGAGAACATACTTTGTCGGGTACAGGTACGGATAGTATTATTATTATTATTTCATATTTTTTTATTTTATTATTTCATTTTAGACAGGCAGCTGATGCTGGTACGTCTAAATCATAGTTCACTTAGCACAGTTAGCATAGTTTGTCTAGTCTATTTTTAAATTGATTAACACTTGCAGAGTTCACAACTTCTGAGGGTAATTTGTTCCAAGCCTTTACTCGGTTTGCAATAAAGTGTTTGCCGATATTTGTTTTGTGCTTTGTTGTTATTAGTTTAAGGTTGTGTCCTCTTGTGCACGTGTTTGAGTTTCGAGCGAACAGATCGCTTAGTTCTGGACAGTCGTAATATCCGTTAATTGTTTTGAACGTTTCGATCAAGTCGCCGCGTTCACGCCTTTTTTGCAGTGTTGTCAGGCCCAGTTTGACTAATCTTTCTTCGTATGAAAGTGACTTTAGTTGTGCGGGAATTTTAGTGAATCTACGCTGCACTCGCTCGATCATGTCAATATCTTTTTTGAAGTATGGATTCCATATCTTAAAGCCATATTCCAGAATTGGTCTTATGTAGGTCTTATATATCTTTAGCATTGTTTCGCTGTCGGTAGTATCCAAATATTTTTTTATAAAGGAACCTTAACAACGCTTTCTGAACCTTCTCAAGCCGTAAAGCATACGTCGATTCATAGGGGTTCCATACGATCGATGAAGTCTCCAGCTTACTCCTTACTAGACTATTGTAAACCATTTTTATAGCCACCGGGTCATGAAAATCGCGGAGGTTTCGGATTACGAAACCTAGCCTTTGAAAGTAACTCTTGGCAAGAGAAATAATATGTTCGTGAAAAGTTAGCCGTGCATCGAACATTACGCCCAGATCCTTGACGGTAAAGACACGATTTATCGGCTCTGACCCCAGTATATAATGCCCATATATAGCGGAATGAGAGCGGCTAAATGTACACACACAACACTTGACTTGGTTAAAATGAAGTTTATTGTGCATACTCCACCGAAACACCAAGTCGATGTCCTCTTGTAACGTCTCACAATCAGTTCTTTGCTCTATCCTATATACCAGCTTCAGATCATCAGCATACAAGAGACATTGAGCCGCCCGAAGAACCGATTTGAGATCGTTAATCATGATGCCGAAAAACAAGGGCCCCAAGATGGAGACTTAACTGACGCCAGACCGGGTGTGGTAAGGAGTCGAGACAAAACAACCATGTAGGACGAATTGCTGTCGATCGCGCAGATAGTTGGCAAAAAAGGTTAGTAACTTGGGAGAGAAACCAATTTCATCAAGTTTCCTAAGCAGCACATCGTTATCCACACGATCGAAAGCCTTCGAGAAATCGAAATAGATGACATCGACTTGAATATCTCTGTCAAGATACTGAGCAAGGTTGTCAGTTAGTATCAACAGATTCGTGTTGACCGAACGACTAGGCCGAAAGCCATGCTGTGCGTCACACAAAAAGGGCCGAATCTGTGAAGATAGAATCCGGTGAAGTATGGACTCAAACAGCTTGCCAAGGGTGGGAAGAACGGCTATGGGTCTGTAATTCTCAACGACGGAAGTGTCACTCGCCTTCGAGTTCGGTCTAACTCTAGACACCTTCCAACTTCGAGGATATGACCCAGAAGAGTGCGCCAGGTTAAAAATATATTGTATCGGGATCTTTAGCTACATATTAGGTACATATTGTACCTAGTGTAGTGCTCTTGAACAAGTTAGATCATTTACTAAATAATTGCATTCGGTTTATTTTCTGTCTCTGTAAATACGATCATGTCTCCTCTTTCTGCTGGTTTCCTATACGAGTTAGTCGCAACATTTGCATTCTTTACACCCTCTTTTCTGTAATTAACGATCTTCAATTCCCCGAATATCTGAAAGCTTTCTTCAACTTCTATGGAGTTGCTGGCGTTCGCCAACTTCACTCTGCTCTGCTGGCAACCTTTCCCTGTCTATACTATCACACCGAACAGGTTACATGTCCAATTCATTCTTCATCCAGGTAGACACCATTGGAATAGTCTCCTTATTAAAATTAGACAATGTCCGAACAGATTTGCATTTAAAAAATCCTACTTTTCGGGCAGAATGGTAAATTCTTAGTTTCTAATTTGAGTCATCTGATTTCTTATGTATGTATATGTAGTTTTATAAAATACTATATGTATGTATTATGCCTATGTATTATTTATATTACTTGTATATATGTTTAGTTGTATAAATCAATATACGGACATTACGAGTAACAAATTAACTAAGTCCTACAGCGAGCTTAATAAGGCTTGCGTTGTGC
This sequence comes from Cydia strobilella, assembly GCF_947568885.1. Classification (NCBI taxonomy): domain Eukaryota; kingdom Metazoa; phylum Arthropoda; class Insecta; order Lepidoptera; family Tortricidae; genus Cydia; species Cydia strobilella. The sequence continues at coordinate 11,796,956 of NC_086052.1, forward strand.
GTACTTAGACAAGGATGTATATAATATATAAATACTTAAATACATAGAAAATACCCATGACTCGGGCACAAATATTCGTGTTCATGCCACAAATAAATGAGTGGCGTAATTGAAGAACGTTCTTTGTTTTGTAATTACAACATGATGTTGCACCGCCTATAAATTGTCTGCTTTGTCCAAAGGTTGATTGGTAGATAATGCCTTATAGCATTAAGTCCATCTTTTGTACGATTGTATTTTCTTTTGTGCAATAAAGATTAAATAAATAAATAAAAGTTTTCCAATTGTTTATGCTGATTAAAACCCTACTTTTAACTTGAAATATTTTATTTTTACATTTTTTCAACAAAAACCATACATATCTCGCAAAATATTGACCCTATAAGTATGAATATGGTCTCATTCGATTCAGCGCAAAAAATTACACGAAAATGATACCTCACTTGCCCAGTTTGTAAACTGTGCATTTTTTTTAAATGAACCCCCTGACCCGACCCGACCCGGTAATTCCGCGGCGCGTTATCCTAAAATGCGTGTGTCGTTTGTTTTGATTACTGCACGTCTATCGGATATTTTGTACTTATACAGGGCGCCCCGTGGCAGGTATCCGATTTAAAAAAAAAAACACAGAATACAGGTTGTGCGTTTCCGTTGCTAGTGAGGTTTTAGAGGTCTGTAATGAAATTTCATACAAAGTTGCAGGCCTAGGCCGGGAAGTGGCTTTTTTTTAATTTCTATTTCACATATAATTGTGGCACAGCATCATTGGCATTCAGCCATTTTTTTTTAACCTGACGGGCTCTATGGCACTATGGCCATTCGAGCGGTAGGACTGTGTGGGGGGATGGTAGCCTGGGGAAAATCCAGGACCCTTCCGCATCACACGAGACGGTTTTGCTACGCTGGAAGCTGGAATACTCCTAGTTTAAAAAAAATCGTGATTGATATATATAGTTGGTCAAGCAAATCTTGTTAGTAAATAACAACAAAAAACTATACTCATCCTTTTCTTTTGGGCGTTAGTACTAGTGTAAGACAAAGATAGTATGATTCTCTCTGTCTATGTTTGAAATAAGACAGTCCTTTGACAAACAATATACCTATATTAAACGTTTGAGAAAAGCACTATACATACATCGGCGTGAAAACGGGTTGTCGGCCTCATAACTATCCGTCCTATATATTCTATTCGTCCGGCAACCCCTTCCTTCCCGGCCTCTGTAGTAATGTACTATTATTCTGTGCCGGGGGTTAAAAAGCAATATTTGTATTTATTTATTTGCATAATCATGTACATTACATTACATAGATGGTATTTGCAAAGTAAGAGGCACTGATACCCTGGTAGGGCATAGCAAAAAATATCTTACACACTAACATAAAAAATTTATATAATCTAGTCTGGCACGATATGGTGTAACACGGACTTTATACAGCATCCCACTATTTTCCCCCGATCCTTATTAAGAATAATGCGTGCTGAGGTTTTCGTGTCATTCGTTTGAATGTTGTATTTTATTATCGTCATCAGTTTCCATTCCCGGGCTTAGAGGGTATGACGAGATATTAGGAACATAGGACTCGGCAGATCCTCATTTCTAGTTCCAAGATAAAGATAAAAAACCAAGTTTCATGGATGTACATATTTTGCCGCCAAATGGCTATATTTAGTCTTATTTTACCTGTACTATTCAAGTGGGATATTATTTCGATGTCAACATTAATATTAACATGTTTTCAGTCTCCAGTTAACAAGTTGGTACCTTCAACCACTATCAAACCAGAAGTTTTAAGTATAATAGCCGGCATACATGCAGACAGACAAAGGTTTTTAATTACATATTTTATCTTAAGGGTTCATCCATTAATTACGTCACACGAATTTTAAGGTTTTTTGACCCCTCCCCCCTCCTTGTCACACTTGGTCACTTCTGGCAAACCCCTCTCCCTCTGGTGTGACGTCACATTTTTTCAATGAAATCGGCAAATCGAATTAAGTATTATTAATATTTTATCATAATATTTTTGGCAAAAGAAATATTAGTAATTTTATAATCCAAAACTGATTAGGAAAGAAACTCAAACTATTAAAAACGATTATTGTTCCAAAAACTGGTTATTTAACTGTACAGCGAATAAAATAATTTAAATAAGTTATAGTGACGTCACAAAGTTTGTGACTTCCCCTTGTCACAGCATGCCCCCTAAACGTGTGATGTAATTAATGGATGAACCCTAATTCCAAAGTGATTGATTGTAGAAGAGATGTAAACTAAGAAAAAATCGTGCTTCGAATTAGACAGCTGATGTAGATGGCCCTGTAAGGCTCCGTTCATTATGCGGTAACTGAAAATTTTAACAATCTAATTACAAAACATATGAATGGCGCCATGCAGCACAATCTACATAGTGCTATGAAACTCTGGAGGCACGTTTTCTTTCTTAGTCTTCATATCTCTTCTACCACCAATAACTATAATTTGCTGACTCTGTACATATTATTATATTCTTACATATTTTATTTAGAGCTATTAAACTTATTTTAGAAATTTAGGTTTCGTTCAAAAAGGACCTTAATAGATTTGCAATCCCGAGGAAGAGATGGAGAGATGTCTTCACTGAAATAACGGGTCTCGATTGGATGCGTAAGGCTCGTGACAGAGCACTGTGGAAGAGCTTGGGGGAGGCCTACGCCACGGAGGCGACTACTATTACCTAAATAAACTGTTAAACTGATTAAATCATTATTATGTAAATGTAATAGTACAAATAAAGGCTAAAAAGATGTAAATTGTTGCGACAGTTTAAAAAACTGCTCCTTTTGAGTTATTTGTTATTGTTTCAGTCTGGGCAACTATGGTGAAGTAATTATCAAGACACCAGATGAATATTGGATTACTGCCAAGTCGTCAAATGAGAGAGAATTTTATGTCATAATCCAAGAAAAGAATGCAAATCTCAAGGAAATTGCAGGTAAAACTAATTAATAACTGTTTAATGTCTGGTAATTTTTAGTGTACTATAATTGTTTTATCATGATGTGCAAGGTGCAAGTGATATTTGAGTACCTCAATATAATTTTAATGATAAATTATTATTGATCATGTCCAAGACACTATAATATCTTCAGATATTAAATGCTTCAGTATGTCCTATATATTCTTTTTTTTTACAGATGAGGTAAAACGAATATGCGAAGTTCAAATGAAAGGTATATTTTTCTACCCTATATAAGTATTTAAATTGTGGAACTACTAGGGAAAAATCCAAATATCAAGGAATATTGTTACTTACGTAATGTAAATGTTAAAAATATATTTTAAATATATACTGATATTTATTCAATCATAAACAAGCTTTTATTTTACAACCTTTTTATGCAACATTTAAATGAAACTAAGTTGTAATGTGAATAAAACATGTCTTTATTTGATAAATACAATAAAACTCTAGTCTGTTACATTCTAAATTAACTAAACATTCTTATGCTAGTCAACTGATATTTTCTCTTTAGTCTCCTCTGCCTGAAAGGCTTTTTTGTACATTTTAATAACAAGGTGTCTGTTTTCATAGGCCCAGGCCAGCAGGACTAATGCAAAACACACCGCACCAATAACTATGTGCAGTATGATAGACACATGTAACAATTTATTTTCTGAGATTTTGCAAATACACCCTGCTATAAACAACACCAAGAGGAAGACTTTTCCAACATTCAGTCCATCTAAGGGTTTATAACCAGTATTTTTGTATTTGTCACTTATAAAATGAATACTATGCATGATTCTGGCAAACATATTGATACAATTAGAAATTATAAAACCTACTGGTCCTAATGTATAAGTCAAAATGTAGGATAAAAACAAAAAACTAATGGAAAAGAATACCATTAAATAATTATAGCTGTTCAATTGTGCACTTGTCATTGTAGCGAATGTGTAGCATTCAGTGACACCATTAATAGCTAGCAGGACTATTGCCAGACAGTGGCTACGGAGTAATTGCACTGGCAATCCACTTGCAACAAATGCTTCTCCTCCATACATCCACAGTAATGTGTGAGCATAGCTCTGACCAAACACTAGCACTATTAACCCAATTGAACTGACAGTCTTGCAGACTTGAGACAACACAACACAGGATTCCTGTATCTTGTGCTGGTCTTGCTTGTGAAGTGGCAAATCTCTGCTCACCATTTGAGTAAAATAGAAGTAGCTACTGTCCTCAATGGGTCTAAATATGAACCTGGCTGCCAGACTGCCTAAATTATTAACCACGTCATAAGTTGCCTGCTCTGAAAAGCTCATGACAGGGCTTACAGACATCACATACTTCTCACCTTCTGTCAACAACTGTTTTACAACACCCTGTTTAGCAAAACTTACAGTTAAAGCACTTAGTTTCTTATTAAATGATGAATTCACAGATCCCAACCATTTAGGTAAGAAGTCTTTAAGAGATGTAAAATTAAAGTCATCAACATTCTCATATAATTTTTGCAAAATATTATCTGGCACATAGCTATTCTTAAGAGCGCCCTTGGCATACAACGGTTTGTTTTTAATGTACCAATAGAAAAACAAATAATAGAAAATGGCAACAGCTGCAATGCTGCCCACTTGTGCTAATGAAAATGCAATCAAGGCTAAAGACCTATCATAGATAATTATAGATAAAAATATGACTGTTCTTGTGAAAATATGGAAAGTGTCTAATGCTACTCTTAATTTAACAAAACAGAACAGTTGTGCAAGTAATACCATGTTGGCTGAACACAACTCTATGACACAAGACAGGGCTACACTCCAGCAGCCAAATGCATACTGAAAAGCATATTCTGGATTACCTAGAGGTAATATGTGCAGCCAGATGTAAACAAACACTAGTGACAGAACACAGCTGAGAGGGACAGAAAGCCAAATTTGGTTAACAATTTGATGCCAGCTGAATTCTTCTTTTTGTCCAAGGCATGCCCGGTTGAATGGCTCCCTGCTAAGGAACAAGATTGTGCTCTCTAGCAGCAGAAGGCGCACATTCATGATACCTAACACCTCATGACCAACATTCCTAATCACCCATGCATTGATAATGAATGTTACACAACGGAATATTATTTGGATGATTATATTAAATGATGCATTTTCAAGACTACTCATCAGTAAGTTCCGTCCCATGGTGACTTAGATTTGAATTGGTCAAACAACAACTGAATTAGGTTCACTTGCAGGAAGAGATATGTTCCTTTTGACCACATATACTTTCTTATTGGACATGCAAATTAGGAACCAGTGGTCGTCGTACGTTATAGATATTTTCTTGAATTGTTCACTGGGAGAAAAAGCCACAGGATCAACCCTGAAACATGATAATAGTATTGCATGAGTCATAGTAAATTACTGGGCCTCTTTGGTTTGGATAGTAATAGAGCTGTTTTATGGGATATTAAATAATTGTACGAACTTGTTTGATAAGCTGATAAGGTCCGTTACTATCGTGGCTACTCGCTCGTCATTCTCCAGCTCCCCTCCAGACTCGAGGACAGCCCCGTCCTCTGTAAGCACCAGGTATCCGATTTGGTCTGGAATTTTGTCCATTATAGCTGGAACATTACACAAATTACTTATTCCAACATTAATTGATGTGGTAGGACGCCGTTTTTACAAATTACGATTTTATTAATTTTAAAACTCACTTTTTACAATTTTTTGACAGTAGATTGGACAGGATCAGAAAGGCTGAAGGCAGCTGGCAGCTCTTTTTTTTTATTTAATTTAGGGAACGTTCTAATTCCATAATAAAAGTAATTTTAAAAAGTTCAACAATACCACAAAACATACTTAATATTTACTTTAAAACTTATGTATGACAAATAGTTGCAAATAGTAATTAATTTAAGGACCCTATTATTTTTTCTGTAGAATGTAATGTAATCGTTAAAGCCGTAACATACTACCACACAGCACCGCGACCTTGGTGCGCCGCCCCTATAAGTCAAAGCGAGAAAGACATTTCTGTCTGTTGCGACTATTATATTGGTTTGGGTATGAGTATTATATTCTTTGTTTGGGTACTTCCAATCTCAACTTACATTTGTTTTGGAACGTAACGTTCGGCTATTCGAGATATACAATTTTCTGCTCCTATACACAAACATTTTCAATTAAATAAGTGCACTAGGAGGAAACTTCTTTGTCCATTGCTAGAGATTTAAAAACAAAACTGACATTTTTCGTAGTATGTATGACGTTATTCGATTTCGATTCAGTACGTGATACTTGCGCAAAATTGTAAAGAAATTTTCTGGAAAATAATAATATTGTGTTTTTATTTTTTGCCTTGGCCATATGAAGAAAATTACCATTTATTAATATAGGTGAGGTTGCTCTTCTATATTTCATTTTAACGCTCCGCCTATCGCTTATTGGATTTGTTTTACATTTATTATGATGCGTGCGCTTAATTCACTTAATTGGTAATCACTAATCAGCAGAAAGCTATACAACACGAATAATGCGTTTACAAAAAAAATACTAAAGTTACATTGGTTTGTTTTATTTCGTCGATTTAAATTACCATTAGTTAGTAGCATAAGTAAGACATATGCCGTGTAACTAATAGACCTTCAAACGTTTCTTAGGTCGCTTTCAAAATATAAACATATTGTGCCATTGGTACTATCGACGTTGTTGCACAACAGCCAGTTTATCGTCTGATAACATTTAACATTATCCTGATAAAAGAATTTGTTTTAGATTTGAAAATAGCTGATTCTTAATAATTGCTATTGAATATATACTATTAATGTTACTCTGGTACCAAAATATTAAGTACCTATGCATTCTCTGAATTCCGCACTAATTATCTGAATCTGTGTTAGTTTATTTTTAAGTAGTGTCATATATGAGTTGTGTAACAATGAATGGAATAAATGAAGATTTATTTTAAGTTTATATTATCAAATTGTATTATCGTTAGTGGACTTTGTGGTGCTAAAAATATTAAATAACTATAAATTAATAGTTACCATGGACAAGATTGTCACTTCCTCCGTAATTATAATGGAAATATAATAAAGACTATAGGAGTGACCAAATTTCTAGGATTATTCATTGACAGCCAACCTACTTGGAAATACCACATAAATGATGTCTGTAAAAAATTAAGTAAGTCAGCATTTGCTCTTCATAAGCTTTCCAAGGTGGTAAATAATGAAGCTTTACTTGTTGCTTATCATGGACTTGTTGCATTGGTACTACGATATGGAGTCATGTATGCAGTACTTAGTAAAGTCCAAAAAAAGATGTATACAATCTATGTGTGGTCTAAAAATGATGGATAGTGTTATTCCGTACTTTAAATCACTAAATATCCTAACTCTGCCCTGCCTATATATCCTGGAAATTTCTGTCTTTGTAAAATGTAATCAAAACCTTTTTGATAAAATTTCTGACACACGAAAGCTCCCTGTACGATCTCAATATAAAAATGATTTATGCCATAAAGTATGTGAAACAGCCATGATGCGCAAAAGTGTGCTAGGAATGGCACCTTAAATATATAATAAAATTCCGAACACTACAAAAGAATTAAATATTGTACATTTTAAGAAGACTTTAAAATCACTGCTAATCAAGAAATGTTACTATAGTGTACAGCAGTTCTTAAATGATAATAATTTATAGCTCGTTTTTCTATTTTTGTAATTTTTTTGTAGTTTTCTTTGAAATTTTCATTGTTGACATTTTTTAATATTTATTGTTTTAAATTTTATTATTATTGTGAATTATCTTTCTGTTCTTATTTATTATTTTTGTAATTGATTTGATTATTGAAGCATGAATACCTTAGACTGGCGCATGTTTAACTTAGTTTATATAGGTAAACAAATTTGTACGCCTAGCGGCAAAACATAGCGTTAACTATAAGACCAATACAATGTACCTATGTTATAACAAATAAATGCATTCTGATTCTTCTCATTTATCTACTTCTGACAGACATATATCTAGGCCAATATAGAACACAATGTATTAAAGAAGATTAAAAGTAGAGGTAAACAACAGGCGGTCTTATTGCTACGGAGCGATCTATTCCAGATAACTTTTGAATAATTGAAAGTGTGAAATAGAGATGTCTGAGATTTATTTACTGTCTTCTTTTTATCATAAAATATTATGCAGGTAAAAAATGTTGAGGTTTCGGCCAAAGTTGGGAAGTGAGCGCAACAGTGAATGGCGCTGCTGTTTCTGCCTCCATGTCCGCACAGGAACCATTCTACTTGGAACATGGCACTTGGTAAGTTTTAATATATATGTTGGCGGTCGATCGTAATATCCACCAGATCATGAAATTTCTAGGTATATCGTGAAACGTGAAAACCATGGTCTCATTCCCTGAATCGACAGAGCCTTGCTACACGGGGCTCCTTTTTCTGGACAGTTGCCCTTCAGGCATCTGAAGCAACCTAATTAACCTATCCTTTATTTAATGTGACTAGCATTAAAATATTACACAGGAACTTTTAAGTTTGGACGCGTCGACATATTGATGGTAGATGGATACACTATAAATGAAAATGGGATGGGAATGGGGTGTACTCTAAGTAGCCCTACTTTTCACTTGAGAGTAAATTAATATATTGGAAAATATTACATATTATTATAATACTATGTACAACATAAATCCATTAAGCCCATTAACAATCCCGAAAACCCACTATGATACATTTTTTCCTTATTCTTGCAACTGCCTGATTAATTGCTGGGTCATGAACTATATTTTAAAATTGGACAAAACTCCTTTTCACCATCACCATCCCAGCATTGTCATAGCTTGCTATAGAAGTCTGTAGTCCACTCGGCAACATGATCCCAAATATTGCACAACAACAAGTTTTTTATAAAAAAACAACTGCCATCTTACCTTCCCACCCTTGGGGCTATACTAGACCAATTCCCTCAAAAAAAATTATTTTTATTTTTTATTTTTTTTAAAGTTTGTTTATTTAAAAACAGTGCTGTGATTCTCACACACCCCCGAAATGCGTGCAGTAACGGCATTCAATGTGGATACCATCTAATCAACATTTTGGTCAGATGCTGCACCTAGTGGCGCTAGGTTTCTTGGCGGCCGTGGTGCGCGACCCGCGGCTGCTGGACGAGCTCGAGAGTGACTCCAATCCCATGCCTACGCCGCTGTCCAATGTCGACAACCGCCCCGGCACCTACATGCAGTCCCGGGATCACAACCACAGCATTATTTACCGTAAGTGTGCTTTCTAACATTTCATCTAACATGGCTAGGACAGATATTCCACTCTAAAAAAGATAACAACAGTAATTTTTTACTCTGTCTTTCCTTGCTTATCTTATCTTAGCTTTTATCCTAGGCTAGTGGTTCGGAGCCCAGGGCAAAAATTGGAAAGTGGATTACGACTTTTTCTCCTCCACTTATTTGTACCACTATTTTATTATTAATAATTTCTGCATTACTCAGTTTCTGTTTATTTATCATTGCCACTATTGTATATTTTGTTAGAACAGCTGAATGTCTTGTTGCGTCTCTTATACATTCAATTATTAAATTCTATAATATCAATGATACTAGGATTGTTTATACTCAACAAACCAAGTGAAATGTTTTGCGTAAAACGAATGCTGTACATATGAATATAAAATGAAAAAATAAACCTTAAAAAGTATTTTATGTTTTGTATGCATTCTTTTACTAAATAATAATTTGAACTGAATTATTTAGTCGGCTCTCCTAATTATATAACGTAACACTATAATTTATTTCTTAATAATTTAGTTTTCAACGTATTTTATATGTATATAAATAATGTTGATTTTTCCTCACAGACGGAAAAAAACTACACAAACTATAAAGATGTTCTAATGAAATTATTATGGAGCACGTCTGTATAATGAAACTGTGTTATGTTTTTGCAATTGATAAGATTGTAATTTGGTCACTGTATATCATGGTAATACGTACCTAATGTTTTTATGCTACATTGCGACCTTTTTATTATTGTCATCAATCATAAAATATCATATGTTGTGCTTTCATGTGCGCGGTTTAACTCGTTATTGTGCATTTACAATTCACTGGAGGATGTCTATACATATATCGGTGATCTGGTTACAATAGACACGGTTATCGTTTAACCAGTTAGGTACTTGCTTACTTGTGCACTACATAATGTGAATATCTGTGACACTTTATTATCAAAACTCGTGTTATTTTAGTAAAACATTACCTTTTTTTTTTGGTTTTCTATGCCTAAATCTTTCCTACATTTGATATAATATGCATACCAACCCAGAACTTTATATAAATGAAATTAAATAAATAATGTATGTGAACATGACAGAACTGGTTAAGTTCGTTGTTTAACCAGTTACTTGTTCAATAGATGATCTGGATGTCGGTGCACTGGTTACAGTGTGCACGCTCGCCATCACGCTCATGCTGATCTACGGCGCGTCGCGAGGCAAGCCGGCCCACCTGCTGCCTTTCTTCTGCCTGCAGATATTCGACTTCGCCATTACTGTGTAAGTCACTCGTTCACTAGATTTAAAAGTCGGCGCACTGGTAATATTATTGTGCACTCACTCTGTCTTTAGTGGCGGATTTGGTCTAAACCCCAGTTGGCCCGGGCCTAGGGCGGCAGCAAGGCGGCAGTCTATATGATTGGGTGCTGAGAAAGGGGCGGCTAGTAGTTACTAAAAGGCCTAGGGGTCTAGGGCGGCCAAGACTGCGAATCTGCCACTGTCCTTTTGTCCTTCGGCGTCAACACAGGCCATGTTTTAATACTAAAAACAAACAGCCCCAACACCAGAATTTATTCCAATTAAATACAAATAGATTTTAAACTTCTGTACATGTTTAAAGAAATGGTAAAAAGAACGAGATTGGAGAAATGGTAGAAAGAAAGAAGAATATTTTTTTGTTAAAATTACTATTCGACATTTAACTAAAATTGTGACTATTAATTAATTGTTTAGAATTAGGTACAATCGCAATCAGATATATCGGAGCGGCAGGGGTGCTCAAAAATATCTGAACACGTACTCTAACGCCTTGACAATAGAGGCGTGTTCAGATATTTGTGAGCGCCTCGGCCGCACCGATTAGATGGCGCCACTAGTTTTGGCCTACTCTCGTATAGAGGGCGTTGACGGTTTCGTTTGTTATTTATAATTTTAACGCATATCAGTAAAAGAACATGGGTCAAAATCATATAAAAATAATTAATGCAAACAAAAAAATCATTTATCCATATTTAAATACATTTTAACGTATTTTTATAAATCTTCATTTTTAGTTTTAAAGTATGTCGATAGATGGCAGTAAATTTACAGTGGTTACAAAATTTACTATGACAGTACCGCTCTATCTTATTATATCATCTTTGGTCTAAATATAAATGCCCTTGGTGATCCAATTGTTTACCCTTAATTGCTGCTATTGCGTTGAGTAATTACTGACACAGGAAGGAATATATTCTCGTTAAACCCGTACTTTGTATCTACCAATACACTTGCACATAAATTTAAGTAAACTGGTGCAGTCAAGATCATAAACCTATAGTTCTGGCAGCTGTCCGACCAACAACGATAAAGCGGGTAGCGATAGACTATTTTCTCGTGCAAGAAACGTATGTGTAGATAAAGATTCTGCGTGAAAAAATAGGTCGACATGTTGTCTAATCGTTTGTTGCCGACTGTTTACACTTGCGTACTTTAACTAAGAGAAAACAAACGCCCGCGAAGAAAACATACGATCATCTCCATTCAATTCAGGCATCAACCTACAAAAAACCGGCCAAGTGCGAGTCGGACTCGCGCACGAAGGGTTCCGTACCATTACGGAAAAAAACAGCAAAAAAATCACGTTTGTTGTATGGGAGCCCCATTTAAATATTTATATTATTCTGTTTTTAGTATTTGTTGTTATAGCGGCAACAGAAATACATCATCTGTGAAAATTTCAACTGTCTAACTAACACGGTTCATGAGATACAGCCTGGTGACAGACAGACAGACAGACGGACAGTAGAGTCTTAGTAATAGGGTCCCTTTGGGTACGGAACCCTAAAAAGTACGTACCTACTCATATAAACTCGCAGCAAGATCCTACAAGATCACGACTCCGACTACGACTATATTCTACAAAGAACAATCATTTAACAACGTTTAACCATGAACATCGAAAAGGCATTGACTCCACACTTGTATGGCTTTGCGCGATAGGTATTTAATCTGCGATAAATATTTTCTCACTGCAACAACCTTCACCTTGCAATAAAAAGGAAATAGCTTATTAGGTAAACTACTTCATGACATGAAGCCTGATGAGTTGATGACCTCTCAAAAGATGCCGCATTATGAAGCGTGCCTAATATGCAACGACCTATATGCTCTCCGCTCACCAATATATAATATAATATACCTAATGTTTCGGATGCAAACTTAAGTTCATTACGTACCTATGTAACATTTTGAACGGGGTTCAAAACAAACCAGACAAAAAAAAATTAAGAGCATTACCTATTTATTTTTTACCACATAAACGCTAAAGACACTTCACAAATTTCTTAATGCACTAAGAGACTACTACGCCCTATGAAAAACGTGATTTTGAAGGAAAAAATTACCCTATACATTTTTTGCGGCATTGTGGTTTGCTTTGACTTGGAAGTGGAATATTCAAAAGCGTGACTGCGAGTAAAATAAAACATATGCCTGTACTTCATCGTTTAGGAGGTAATCTATGTAAGAAACGTACGTAGAGTGGCAAGGTCACCACGATATGGTAGATAGTTTTTTTTTTTCGTCGAATACAGTAGAAGTTGGCGTGAGACATGATAACAATGTTACGTGACGTGCATTTTAAATTTCACGCTTTTTCTATAAATTCTTTATACTTAATAAGCTGATTCCAAATTAGTGATAGTTTTGCAGCAATCATGAAATCAAATTTACAGTAGGTACGAAAAGCTGCCGAGCTAAATTTATATTAGTGCATAACACAGGTAAAAAGGAGGACTCATAGTAGAATGGGTTTTACATAATTTTATTTGGAAAAGACGAAGTGGAGTTGCAATGAGGGCTATCGTTTTTTGCTCACCAGTTGGCGCCTCTGTTGATGGTGGTCCAAAAGACTAAAGAACAGCTGTCAGTCATTTAAGTGACAAGTGACATTTGACATATGAACTATGACTATGGAAAAGACCACCATCTACACTAGCGCCCCAAGCGGCGAATTCGTACGCCCTCATTGGTCACTGGCCACACTAACACTAACATATAACACTGACGTTGTTTTGGAGTACAAACACAAGTCGGTTGTTATGCATTTTTAATGTAGCAGTTATATAGTACTTATATACCTATACAATACAATCAATTGGGTGAGTAAGGTCGTAGTAATTGCGAAACATCAATAGGCAAATTCAATACAGTGAGTATGTACATTATATCCAATACCATCATGCAAAACAAATAGGAGGATAATATAGGGCTATTGAACGCTAGTGTGGTGATTGTCATATAATGCTACTGATTCAGATTCAGCCTGATGCATAGGGAAAACGAAAGACTGAGCTGTTTCAATATTTTAAGCAAATAATTTCAACCAAACCTAGTTAATGTTATATCGTTATTATCGATTTCTTCTACATTTATGATGTGTGAATATGATATGATAGATCACAAGTCAAACTGCGGTCTAATTATTATTTATACGATACTTCTGAAGAGCCTGTGTAACCAAAGATGCTGGAAAAGCCCTTAACAACGTGGAACGATTTGGTCGCATAGGTACTTATAGCTGTTGCAGACGACGTCTTTCGGTTGACATAATGATGATTACCTATATATGTTTTAAGAGTTCAATTTTTTGATGATCCGATGGTATGTGTGATGTGTGTGTGTGTGTGTACACAGATTGACGGCGACCGGGTACCTGTACTACCTACGCTCGATCCACCGGCTGGTCGCGGAGACGAAGCGCGTGCCGTGGCGCGAGCAGCTCCTCGCGCTGCCGGCGCCCGCGCTCGCGCTGGTGGTGCTGTCCGTGTTCCTGCTGGCCGTGCTGCTCAAGGTATACTACCTACCATCCTTTACTTTACACAGTTAACAAAACCTTCAAGTCTAGCGTTGTTCATTGTGTTGCTGTTATTACTACTTGTTTTTATTATCTGTATTACAAAAATACAAACTATTATCCATAGATGATGCTAATATCAAATGTTTTTTTCGGCAGGGTTACTGCATCAGCATGGTATGGCGTTGCTACAAGTATTTGACGATGCGCGCGCACGCGCTCCACAGCCTCACCCCCTTCGTAATCTCAGGGGAAACCCTAGCCGCCCCGCCGTACACCGCGCCCCCACCGCAGCCTGACTACTCCAGCCTGCTGCCTGCCTACGAGGAGGCGGTGAAACAGACCCCGCCGCCTTCATACCGCGCCGCTACGCTCATGGCCCACGCTGACCCCGCAGTAACCACGGTTAGATCATGATACTGTCTCACTCCTACCTGCCATACACCGCGCCCCGTCTGAAGCCCGACTACCCTAGTTCACAGCCTGGCTACGGAGAAACTATAAAACCTCAGAACCAACCTGCTATACCCTTTGTTGCCTATGCTACAACATTTTCTTCTACTTTACGACGCATGGAAAATGATATTTATCTTTTAAGGCTCCTCTACACGATGGGCCATCATACTGGCCCACTAAGATGGGCCAGCGTGTAGAGAGGGTAGTGGTGTCGGATGGCTTATAGTGCGGCAGAATGGCCACGGTGTCGGTTTTTCGTCCGCACATCAAAGATAGTGGGCCAGCGACGTACATATCTACACGTGGCCCATTCCATAATGCGTACTCTCAACGATTGCATGGCCGGTCTCGCTGGTCCAGCGTTGGGCCATCGTGCAGAGGAACCATAACCATCGCATGGCCATCTCGCTGGTCCAGCGCTGGGCCATCGTGTCAGCCATTAAAATGAGAGATCTTGGTGACAAAATTCCAATAGATTCTTAATTTTTCCTTCCTCGTGTAATCAACTAAAGAGCAGTAATGTCCACAGCCGCCGACGCCGCCGGGCGCCGTCGCCGCGCCCCCCCCGCCGGCCGGCGCGGCCAGCACGGCCAGCACGACCAGCACGGCCAGCACGACCAGCACGGCCAGCGCGGCCGGCACGGCGCCGCCCGCCGACACCGTGGTGATGCTGCCGCAGCACGGCACACAAGCGCGCGTTTGAATCTCTCACTAGCCGCTCTTGGGACTCGACGCTCCTACATATTTTTAGTCGAACATGAACAGAATGCCCGTTTACCAGGTACCTTTTCTTCTGTTGCCGGTTTATTTTTGTTTCGTCTAATGTGTTATAGGTACCTGAATAATGTATATACCCGAAGGCATTTTTTTTAAATTCACAAAATCTCTTAACGGGAGGGTAGATTGGGTGAGATTTTATAACAACAATAAAATGTGAATCCATTAAAAATGCACATAGAAAAATTCCCAAAATATAATTTGGAAAACTTAATTCGGAATTGTATGGAATATATATGAAATTGGAGATTTCCTGTATATTAAATAACTCTCATAATCAACTATTTAGATCACTTCTATCTATTTACCAATGGAATAGAAAAGGTAAAAACTACCAAAATAGAGTCTCAAGAGCTGATTTAATACAGTATATTATAAAGTATTTACCAAATCGGGCTGCAAGGGAAAACAAGTGCTTGTTTTATTTCTATGACTGTTGTATACCTTATGACGGACCCATAAGGTTCAGTATTGTGTGTAAACTGTAATTGATAACTGTCTATTTTCCCTAAATGCTAATATGAGCCATCGCACACGATTCCTTTTTGCAGTGGTACAGCTGACAGGACACCATAGCGCTAATACAACCAAAACTAATTTATCGTACCCTCTCTCGCTCTCACTATAAAGTCGCGCGTCAGCACTGGTTCCTTAGCGATGCTGTATCGGTACAAAAGACAGTGTATACAATGGCTCTAAATTATGTTTTATCTTATAATCTGACTTCATCGGTGACATGCGATAACTGCACTTAACAATATCACAAAGTATCAAATGAAAAAACACCCGGTCACAGGCGCAAACTCGCCATAAAATAATCCTATCGAAATATAAAAGTGAAAATGGGTTTTCAGTCTATTCAAAACTTAGCGTAGGCAAAAATAGAAGTAAAACTGGTTTGATGACTAAACATGATTAAAAATATGACACAAAAAATATTTCTCAATGAATTGGTAGAAATACCTACTAAACTATTGAATTGCTGACTTTTCATTTTCGACTTTTAAGTGCCTTCCGATGTTCTCAGTTTATAAGCCTGCTTTTCTATCGTAACTTATATTTTAAACTAATATAAACTATTTATAATATAAATAAAATATCTAGAATCTGGGGATGAAAGTTTTATTTTTATTGTGGATTTACAAAATGCTTAATTCATCTTATCAAATATTTTGCTTCACGGAATGCTTAGTGATTCTCGTGTCTATTTGTATAAACGCTTCTTTTCTTTGCAACGATTGGCAACGAATAGTCATAAGTGTCATAATATAAAGTCTATATGCTTACCTAACTGCGCGAAAGGCCTCTATTATATTCTCTCTTAACTTTGCAAAATAGATCCTAATAAAATAATACAAATACTTTTTGGCCTTATGCATCGTCGAAAAATATATATGTATTTCAAATGAAATTAGGGCAGGGGCACCCCAATACCAGCTTCTCCCTCTGGACCGCATCCAGCGAAGAGCGACTCGAATTGTCGACTGCCAGCGTACTTCGGAACGACTTGACTCCTTGGCGCTGCGTAGAGATGTGGCCTCGCTCTGCATTTTCTATCGCGTGTATAACGGGGAGTGCTCCGAGGAATTGTTCGGATTAATCCTTGCCGCTTCTTTTCGCCATCGCCCTACGCGACAACATTACCATCCTCACCACTTAGATGGTTGGCAGTCCTCAACTGTGCGTTTCTCTAGAAACTTCCTGCCTCGCACAGCTAAACTGTGGAATGAACTGTCGCCTGCGGTATTTCCGGACCGATATGACCTTCAAACCTTCAAGAAAAGAGCGTATTCCCATCTTAAAGGCCGGCAACGCACTTACAACCCCTCTGGTGTTGCGGGTGTCCATGGGCGGCGGTAATCGCTTACCATCAGGTGATCCGTCTGCTCGTTTGTCTCCTATTTCATAAAAAAAAAAGTGCCATTCCGTTGTGTTTTAAAATTTTATTTTTGTATTGAATCTCATTTTAGATGTATATTCCCTTCACTTAGATTTCATGTCTAAATAATATAATAATAAAAACTTATACCTAGTTAAAACTTTAAAATCGAAAAAAAATGACTTATAATTAATGACTAATATTATAATGGCTAGAATGTTTCTGAGTAATCTGTCACTGAAAGAAGGCAACGAAAGCTCTCCGAACGCATTTCTTCTATCACATTCCTCTCTTGACATAGGTATGTATTGGCGTGAAAGGGCAGGTAATGGTTGTCAATTACTACCTACGGCCATCGATATATAATAAGCTTGAGAGTGTGGCTAATACCAAGAAAGCGGACCTAGTATGACTAGCTGAATGACTATGCCGGAACGTAAGACATTTAAACGTAATTTTTTTTTAAGATACTTTTCTTGACTTATTATACATTGATGCCTGCGGCAAAACACCGTCCATATTCATTATCACTTTTACAATGGGCTCCAACTGTACTAGCCAAATAGAAATGTAATTTATATGTATAGGTGTGCTGTGTACTATGTCGATGTTCCTAAGTAGGTTCATAGACTTGGTAGCGCTCGTGTAGGTGTGGTAAAATTAATAGTAATCAACTGTAAGGGTTATTCCCAGTTGCCACTGCCATATTCTTACATTAACCTCTTTCTGACTTACTCAACTTATATGTATTAGATAGCATTTTCATTTTAACTTTATTATGTGTTACTTCATTTCAAAGTTTCACTTTTATGTTCGTTAGTTTTGTCTCTGATGGGACAGTTGCACTAAAGTTTGTAACTTTAAAAGAAAGCGAAATTCTCTTTTTAACTTTATTCGATAGAAAGGAATTTCCGAGAAAAAACGAGGCAAACAATTATGTACTACATCTGTAGAATGTTTAAGATTGACGGGGGCTGGTAACTACTGAGAATAACCCAACTATCTTAGTCATTACCTAACTATTTAACAAGTCCCAGTGTCGTGCCTTATGTCGTTGTTACAAATAGCTTGGCCACGATCTATAGAGAAGGTGCCGCACACGGGGCAGAGCTTCTGCCCTATCATACAGGTAAACGTAAGTAAAACTACCCCGTAAACAAGAGAAGGATAACGGTAAAGGCACTTGAACCATGGTTAATTAAGCTTTTCTTAGCAGACTGGATCAGGGGTCGGCAAACCGCGGCTCGCGAGCCGTATACGGACTTTGGAGGTGCAATTGCGATAAAAAAATCGCAATAAAACAACATTTGCGGCTCTTTGAGACTCCTAGAACTGGTGACTTCCACTGCGGTTGGTCTTCTTCTCAAAAGTTTGCCGGCCCCTGGACTATACGAAGGTACCAGGCGCCGAACCTGCCCCGTGGGAGGCACTTGCCCCAGCTGACCACACTATTCTTGCTGTTAATTGTCATATAAGGAGCAGATACTGGGCAATATTGATTGCTTTGAAACACTGGTTTGCTTAGTTACGTAGACTACCTGGTAAGGTATCGTAAGTAGTTTCGCAATGGCCTAAAGTGTACAAAAGAACGAAATCCTATCAAGTATTATTCTTTGCAGTGTGTACTTATTTTTATTTTTTCCTAGGAACCTCAACTATTTAAAAATATTACTAACCCTATAAGATATGAGTTTCAGATGCGTCGAAAGTAGTTTATTTTTTTTCAGTCTAAAAAATAAAAATAAAATGACTCATTGGCTTGTAAAGTATTTAGTTTGTGATGAAGTATGTATAACATAAACACTATGTACCTATATTAAAACATCTAAAATGTGTAATGTTACTACCTACTAAGTAAATTGGTGTGCGATGCTATGTATTAAGCGGGATTTATATTACGAAATTAGTGGCGTGAAATTAATGTCGTGACAGTAGTTTTACCAACAGTTTCACGTGTAATTTAATACTTTCGGAATGCATGCATTACGAAAGTTATGCCACTAAGTTCACGCCACTAATTTCGTAATGTAAATCCCGCTTTAAATTATTCACGGTATGTAACTGTAAAATATGTAAGTCTTAAATAAATACACGTAAAATGCCATTTTTTTATTGAATTTAAATACTTTGGTACCTACTCCTCAACCAATTAGGATCTCGTATTGTATAATATCACTTGCACTTATTTCATATTTCACAACGGCCATCCATAATTAAATTTACAGTACATATGGTGCAACTTTCTCGCCCTAGTGCGTAAAGAGCACTTTTCATGCATATGTCGAAAGTTTAAAGGGCCATATGTACTGTAAAACGTTGTACGATACACGTGCGAATAGGTAATTCGCAACTCGTGTCGATTTAAAACACTCTCTGCGGTCGTGTTTAAATCTGTCGCCACTCGTTTCGAATTTTCTCTTTTCCGCACTTGTATCGTAAATAACTATTTTACCACGCCAGCTCTCTTCAAAAACTGACGAGAAAATTGTGTACTTTATCCACAAGTGGCAAAGTAATCTGATGCAAATTTTGAGTTGCTTCTTCATGTTGGCGGGTAGTAATTACTAAAGTGAATGAGTAAAGTGAAGTGAGTGAGTTTGAATTTGATTTGTAATTATTTTCCTCACGTTGGTGTGGTAAAAAATGCTGTGTTACACTTGGGAGCAAAGTTTGTTTAACAATCGCAACGCTCAAGTTTCCACTTTTCTAATCACTTGCTACGTTCGTGGTTCAATTTTAGAATCTTACGCTTGCTAGAGCTTGCTTGGTATCAGTATTAGCACAAGAGGTTAAATAACAACTTTGCCCCTTGTAAAACAAATGTCTTTTTCACTTCCCATGCTCGTAAAGTTCGACTTTAAGTCGTGCGTAGACGACATAAAGTTGCTTATTATGTTCTAGAGCATAAAGTAAAATCATCGATTACGACCCTTATTGACTTAGCAATAAAGTCCAAAATCTGCCATATAAACTGCCAGCTTTGCAAGGGCGCCGCCGACCGGCGCGCCCCCGACACAACCGAGTACAGTTTTTTTTTAGTCTTGAATAAATACGGTAATTTAACCTAAAATATTGGATAGTTTTGTATGTATATTTTACTCACAATCGAAGTGAAAAACAGTATATAACTCAGGCATAAATGGCCATTTTTATCCTCGACTATATTGAATATGAACAACATAGTGTACAGAAAATAAGAGGTCAAACAGGATCCCCACTTAGCATGATGCCGTGACAAGCCATAATGCTGGTTTTCAGTGGGATCAACGGACGTAATAATATTTAAAAATAAGTGTAATATACTGCAACTTAAAATGCAATCATGCGACTTAAGTACTATAACTTTCAATAGCCATACTTAAATACCGGAACACATACTTTTTTTAAGGCACGGCTAGAGCTATAGGGACAACTGTCCTACGACACGTCACCAGCGACGTCGGGTGAAGTGCCGCGACGTTGCCGGACTTCGCACGACATGTCGGGCGACATCACTTGTCGAGTCAGACTAAGTCCGGTTTCTGATGGAGAGTTACAAAAAGGTAGTATAATAAACTCTTCAATTTGATTTACAGGTAGTGGAAAATAGAATTAAAATACGCGCGGGTCACAGTGATAGGTATGTAGTGACATGCCCTTTAGCAGAAAATAATTCAGTTATTATGAATCGGAAGTGTCTAATTAATTCGTCCCGGCACGGTAAAGGTTAAACTGACACCTTTATGTTGTAAACTTATCATCGTTGAAAGGTCGAGATAATGAAAATTTACAAACATTGTTCGCACATGCGCGTGTCGGCAGCGCGGAGGGTCGAGATTTGCCCGTGCATCGTCCAGAGTGCACCGCGGCTCGGCCAGGCGGGGACGCGGCGCCGCGTGCCGTCTCTATTTATATATTGACGCGCCCCGCGCCCCTCGCGCACGCGCAATGCGCACCTGAAAACGTCGAAAGTGAAAATTGCACATAATGGTACCGCACGGTGCACTGCGCCGCTCACAGGACTAGACATAACTACACACGAGAGACGCGCGAGGAACCCGGCACCGGCGGCTTCTAGCGGGCCGCTAGGATGGCCGTTGAGCGCACGCCGACACCCGGCACTGCGGCAGTTCTGCGTCACACATCAGCTGTACCGGCGCGCTCGTGACGTCGAGTGTTCGAGCCGGCGCGATGGCGTCCACGATGCAGCTGGAGTTCACCCAAGCGATGACGGATTTTAAGACGATGTTCCCGGACATGGACGACGACGTGATCGAGGCGGTGCTGCGCGCGAACCAGGGCGCCGTGGATGCCACCATCGATCAACTGCTGGCGATGAGTACCGACAACCAGAACGAGAGGTTGCGGCTGGAGATGGAGAGGGTGGAAGGTGCGAGCCCGCGCAGGCCGCGCCGCACCCCGCGCCCGCAGCGCAACGGCGAAGACAACGACACCACGGCACTCGTGTAAGTTACAACACAAACCCTCTCCATAAGTACAGTCACCTGCAATATCAAATTAGAATAAGCAGTATTCCTCTTGCCCAGTTAAAAGTTTACATAAGGAACACGAAATATATGTATAATTTTTTTTCGAATATCTTCCATTTACAGACTTTCGACCCTCTTCCGCTTTATTATATGTATATATATTGGGGATGGCCGGGATGGGTAAATGCGCACTGGTAAAATCAAAAAGTGTTTTCATCTTCCCTAGCATTTTTCTGTTTGTTATAATTAAAATTAATGATGACTAACGTACACTTGTATAGTAGGTACTTAGATAACTATATACCAAAACATTAGATTAACTAGAGACCATAGAAACTACATATATTGCCCAGTTAAAAATACCATCAAAACATTACATGTAAAAAGATGCCCGTCACGCAACACATCTACTACAAAAAAGTTTAGAGATCCGGCCACCGTGTCCGTTATTTTAGTCAGTGCCAGGGGGTGTTAAAACCCCAACAATATTAGATATCTTTAATTTTTAATATGTATAATGACTTTGCCATCGCACGGCTGCATAATGACATAAGGATCATCGTCAACTATTAAAAATAATTCTAATTGAACATAACGCTAGCGCTAATCACATGCAGCTTGAGCATTAAACATATTTAGGAGTACGGTACGAGTAAAAAGCATTATGTGCGATTGCCAAGTCATTATATGTATTAACAATAAAAGATATCTAATATTAATGCGGTTTTAACACCCCCTGGCACTGACTAAAATAACCGACTTGGTATCATATTACATCTCTAAACTTTTTTGTATTAGCAGTATTGCGTTGCGAGACGGGTATCTTTTTACATGGTAATGTTTTTGATGGGATCTCATCTCTTTTTGTAGGCAGTCCTTCTTTTCGGGTACTACTTCTTGTACGTCAGCTACCACTTTTCTCAAAGCTCATACTCATACCCGCCCCACACTATACTCGTACTCATACCTGTACAGTAACAGTTACCATCAGATATATCGGAGCGCCCGAGGTGTTCACAATATCTGAACACGCACTCTAACGTCTGTAACGCCTTGACAATAGAGGCGTGTTCAGATATTTGTGAGAGCCTTGACCGCTCAGATATATCTGATGGCGACTGTACAATACTTGGCCATACCAAGCTATACTTGTATTCATCCAATACTCATACCCAAGTCCCCATCCCACACCATACCCGCACATGAGTGCCATATGTATGGTATGAACCTATACCATATTTATATTCTTACCATACTCATAGCCATACCATACTCATACTATACACATCTTTATACTCACATCGTACATCTTAGACCTTTACTTTATTGTTTTGCTCGACTTGGCGGGGGCACTCCCGTGCCCCCAGATACAGTTACATAAGACGGCCCTAATGCCATAATGCAACAATACCCTATACCTACCCTATTTATTAGGTATGTACAGGTAAGCTAGTACCTTCCTATTACATACGTATTAGACAATCGTTGGTACCTATCTATTAGAATTTTGCAAAGAGACCAAATCAAAGATTGAGAAATACTCTAGGTACTTAGTAGTAGTGCAACAGGTTAGCATGACAAGCGGAATCTTTCATTCAAAGAGTTCGAAGTTCAAATTCATATGTAGGTACGTTAGAATCGTTAGATACATGCAGCCGGGACTGACACGAAGAGTGTAGATACTCGTATGTATAGATATAAATACCTAAAGTGCGCCAGAACATACATATCTATACTATTATTTCTTTAGTTTTAATGTCCCACCTATATTTTTTTCTGCTTTGCCCTAACGTTGACTGGTAGAGTAGAGAATGCCTCATAGCATTAAATTCGCCTTTTGTACATTAAGTTTTTCTTTTGTGCAATAAAGTTTAAATATAAAAAAACCCGCCAAGTGCGAGTCGGACTCGCATTCCAAGAGTTCCGTACATTCCACAATTTAAACAATGTATTTTTTATGTGAAATGTCTTTAAAAAACCCGTAGGGGTCGGATCAAAAACTAAGTAATTAAGTCCGACTTACGCTTGACTGCAATTTCTAATAGGTTTTCCTGTAATCTTTAGGTAAAGATCTATTTTGTGAATCATTTTCAAAATTTTTGACCCAGTAGTTTCGGAGATAAAGGGGGGGAATGGTAATTTTTGCCTATTTTCTTGAATAACCTAAATTTTTTATCCTAAAATTATAAAAAGAATATATTTGAGATTCTCGCAATGACCTCCTTCATTTGATATATAACACGATATAGTTTGAAAAACTTTATTTTTTAATTTTCTCATTTACCCCCCAAAAGTGGCCCCCATGTTTAAAATTCATTTGTTTACGTTGGTTTACTGATGTTTTGGCGAAAATTGCATTGCAGAATTTCACTTGGCAATGGCAACCAACTTTTCGCCAAAGTTTCATTTGGCCGAATTTCATTTCCCAACTTTACATAATCCAACCTAACCTAACCCAACCTTGTACGTGATTTAAAAGTCACTGATTTTCATTTCCCAACTATGGGGTTGCGAAATGAAATGGTTGCGAAATAAAAATTTGCTAAAATTTCATTTGGGAAATGAAACTGATGCCATAAGTTTGTTGGGAAGTGAAATTTGGCAAAAAATATTTTGGCTAAACGGCGGTATCCCGTTTACGTTACATGTCCGTCTTTGGGTCACAAACTTACATATGTATACCAAATTACAACATAATTGGTCCAGTAGTTTCGGAGAAAATAGGCTATGACGAACGGACAGACAGACAGACAGACAGACAGACGCACGAGTGATCCTATAAGGGTTCCGTTTTTTTCCTTTTGAGGCATGGAACCCTAAAAAAGTGTCCCCAAAAGGTTTGGTCCATCGTTTGGTTAAGGTTTTCAATCCAACCTTCTATGACCGTAACAAAACGGACAAAAAAAAATTGTATGAAATTTTCGGGACTGTTTTTCTCGTATTAGGTTCGAAAGAGCTCTTGATTTTAAGTGGAAATAATATAAACATTCCAAAATCTAAAATGCAATGCCCATCTACCTGCAACGACGCCTAGCTGCTCCAATTCATAATATGATAGGTATTCGTAATTCGACTAATTTTATCTGAATCAACGAATAGAAACGTCTTATATTTTTGGAAGTGAAAACAACGAGTAGTTAAACAACTGATCTAACTTTCAATTAAGATGTTGTTCTCGATATTTCTTGCTCAACACAATGTAGGTACCTAGCTGCGAAACTTTTCGACGTTAAATACCAAAATCGTAAATTAGAATTGCAATATAGAGCAATAGAGCACCTAAATCAGGTACCTAATCGCCAATCGCACTAAACTGATCGCAAAACAAAACACTAAATCATTAACTAGTTACCGACTTACAGAAAGTTATCGCCCGACATCAAGACAAGGTTTCAGATATCTAACAATCAGTTGTACGATATAAACAGAAACTAGAAACAAAACAAAGCGCTATGCGAATTGTTGGCAAGCCGAACTGAGGAGTCATACTGTGAGTCAGTCCGACATGGTGTAGTAGACACCCACAGTGGATTGTGTAGGTACTAAGGGACTTGTAATTAAACAATCATATCTCGAATTGCGTTCCTTATCGTTTCATTACCATATTTATTCGACGTGCGGACTGCTTGCGCTTACTGGTAGACTTGACCTCTCTACTCTCCTTAGCTATATTTATAACGGCTATTAATAGGTAGATATAATTATTGTAGATTGTACAATATTGCACTCAAATTTGATAGGTACCTAACGCGACCATAGAACCCGATTCTTATTGGCCTTCTTGTTTGGGGCACTTGAGCATATACGACCGGCCTCGAAGAAAATCTACTCAATTAAGCGTTGAAAACAGATCTGGGAGCTAAGATGAAAATCGTTTGCGCTACAACAACGAAATCATTTAATTGTGTATCTCTATCACTCTTCCATATTAATGCAATAGAGAGACAGATAGCGTTTCCTTGTTGTAGCGCAAACGATTGTCATCTGGCATGAACATTTTTTAAATCCGGATTTTCGGATTTTGGTTTGACCGAAATCTGAAGTTCGGATTCAATCCGGATTTTAAGAAATGGGCCAGTCATTTTAAGCCTAAAAAGGGGGTCAACTTTGGAATGAGAGATAATAAGCTGGAAACTCCTCGTATACACACCTCCGGTATTACGTATTAAAGGTTCTCTTAAAAAATCTACGCATAGATCGTGTGCGCGTCAAAAGTTATTCAAGGTCAAATGTCATACAAATTGGTTTTTCGCGGATATCAAAATTTCTATAGCTCCGATGTTATTTACATGTAGGAAAGAGTTGTAGAGCATATAATTTAACGACAAGTTAGGTATCAAATATTTTTTCATGAGATGAGACATTTTCAAGATATGGGGCACAGAAAGCGTAGTGATCAGACATACGTACTATGAAGCAAGGTCAATCGTGAATATCGGCGAATAATACCTAATAATACCTTCTATAAAGTTATTTAATAATCTTTTATTGATCATATACGGCTTTTAAAAGTTGTCTGTCCTGTAGAAAATAAGTAACCGCTTGGGTCCAAGTAAGTATACGTACGGCGTACTTACAGGTTATTATTGAAATCGATCGTGCACTGAGCCATCTAAGGTTCCCGTCAACAGATCAGCTCGATGTTATTACATCGTCATCGGTTTTTAATAATGTATGCTAAATTTTAGCTCAATCTGAAACCATTAAGTAGCCGAGAAATGGTGGGCAAATTTTGTAGCCAAGATTCATAGTTAGATACGAACATCGGGAGTTAAATAAAAGCTAGTAAAACATTTTTTTGTATTATTATTACTAAAAATGTACCTCTTTCCTGTAGAAATACCTAATGTTATAGGCTATAAAGCTTAATTTCCTGATTAAACCTGTGTATAGTATAGGGGTACCCTTCTTATACTAAACTATGATTTAAAAAAAATCATTACACACACACACATTTGCACACAAGCAGTTAACTAATGTCTACAGGAGGGGCAACTTTTGGTTTAGAATCTATGTATGACCCACAAGTGTCATTTTAACGATTTAAAAACTTTATAGAATGTAGTATGCACAGAGATTACCAGCTAACCTTGCGTCATAGTGCGTTTGGCTGGCCGCTGCGCCTTCTATGCTTTATATTTTGAAAACGACTAATCACATAGAAACATTTTTGGTACCTAATTGTCGCAAATTTTATGCTCCCCCACTCTTTCCTACATGTAAATAACATCGAAGCTACAGAAATTTTAATATCCGCAAAAAACTGATTTGTATGACATTTGACCTTGAATAACTTCTGACGCGCACACGATCTATGCGTAGATTTTTAAGAGAACATTTAATACGTCATAACGAAGGTGTATACGAGTTTCTAGCTAATTATCTCTCATTCCGAGGTGAAAAATTAAGTTGTTTTTACAACAACAAACAATCAAATTAAGTTATTTTTATTAAAAATAAAAAAATAAAACAGAATGCCTGCACTACTACGCCAATAACAAAATCTTTAAAAAATAATAAAAACAAAATGGCAATAGCTCTCCCGCGTTACCGCTTCATATGCACCGCTTTTTATTTTGCATTAGCATGAATTTTGAGCAAATTAGTACTGGTGGGAAATAATCCGAAAAACCGGTCTTTTTTTTCAAAATCCGGATTTTCAAACGCTCCGAAATCCGGATTTTTGAACTTCGAATAATCCGGATTGCAATCACTACGAATACCTACTTAAGGTAGGTAAGCTTGACGCTACGCCGTAGTACCTACCTATGGTCCGATGAACAATGAACCAATCCATCCATCTAGGTATCATAAAAAAATCTTAACGTGTCAGACATCGCAGCTTAAGAAATCTCTACAATTCGACTTTATCTCCAAATTAAATTTCAGAGACATGGACGACGACTCGGTACCGCTAGCCGTACGAAGGAAATGGGTACCGCGAATGCTTGGACCTTTACCGCCCATGTTTCTGCGCATACCTCCTGGCACTGACGCGCGAATAGACCTGAGTTTGGACATGGACGACGACCGCATAGCCACGTTTCTGCAGAATGAGGAGTTCATGGCTGAACTCAGGTGGAACCAGGAGTTCATGGCGGCGTTGGATAGTGAGCAGGGGAAGACGAAGGGTGATGACGAAGCGGATTTTAAGGAGCGGCTTAAGAATATGGGGAAACGTGAGTGAAGAGTGTGCCAATTGCTGTTTAAGGGCCAATTAAAATAAATATTGGCACCTCTACCAAATTACGTTGCTGGTTGAAACAAGTCAAAATGTTGCAGACTAAAAAAATATTTAGTTTTACACGTGCGAATATACGCATTGTACATATTATGCACAGATTACTGATAAGCTTCTCATTACTTATAATATCATGCACAGCGATGTGCAAAAAAATTATAACTTTTGTCTCTACAAATAAGATTCTATTAGATAAGTATTTTTCCACGCTTCATTGTGAAATGGTAGGCTAGGTATTGTGTAGGTATCTAATCTACGTACCTGAAAAGACAACACAGTTATAATTTTTTAACATTTGTGGATCAGCCCATAAATATGCGTTCCAAATTTCTAAATTATAGTATCTTTTATCGAAATCCCAATTTTCACAGTATCGCGCAAGAAGTTCGCACAACTGTCGCGCATGTTCTCACGCAGCGCGGGCGCGTCGCGGCGCTCAGGCGGTGCGCGCGCGCCTCCTCGTGGTCCGCCCGACAGCCTGCTGCTGCAGGAGGAACACAGCGACGACGAAGACCATCATCGGCCTCACAAGGTTTAACTGCACAATAACGGGTAGAGTTTTAAGACCTGTTTTGCCTATCCGGTCAGCTTTGATAATGATAACATATTTAACGGAAGCTGCTGCTGCGCCCACACAGCAAAAGATAGATAGGGAAAAACGCGCTCCCCCTCTTCTATTTCCTCACTACTTTGTGAAGTTAATACTAAAGATGCGGGGCGGGCGATAGTGATGGGCGGATGGACCTAAACTGAAATATGTAGAAAACGTTCGTTACGAGAGAACGAGTGTTCGAACGAGAATGAAAAGACGCATTTACAGGGTTAAAGAGGTATTCCCCTTTGGATATATGGTTATTACGTATAATTTTATTATTAATATGTACCGTATCTGCAGTACAGTTCCATAAGTCTCGTAAAATATTAGGTACTGAAGTAGAACTGTGTCACTTTGTAGTATTGAAAAAAAAAACTAAATGGAATTATTTAATTTTTTGGGGTTAGAAATGAGAATATCACGTATCATTTGTGGTATTTTTTACAAAAAAAATCAGCCGTATCGTATCTGGAGGAGCCCAAACTTGGTATGTTTTGAATTTTTTTTTTGTTTTAATTACAGTCCAATGATGTGGTATATTTTTAGAATCGCATCAAAAAGCCCTTTCATATGATACCACACGCGATAGGTTTCTGAAAAAAATACCCATACCAAAAAAAATATGACAGCACTCCCCTCCTAAAGGATTTTTTTAAAGAACTGCGGCAAAAGTTTTGTTTTACCTCTAGTATGCGTGGGCCAAACAGCTAAACTGTACATCGATTTACGGGTTTTTTTTTGCGTACACCTTCCACTACTAGTCTAGCAGTTACGTAGCGCTACGTATTGCTAGGGGTAAAGGCAAGACTGCACTCTGTTAAATAGAGGTGGTTACGATTGTTATATGTAAACGGTAAATGAAACTAAAGACGATACGGGGAATGACTGCAAAGCACTCTCCAAAGAATGGCTGATAAGGAAATTTTTTTGTAATAAAAATTATTCAGATAATGTAAATAAATGTTGTAAGAGTTGACTCGATAAGTAGATTGCTCTATCTTTTACGTCTTCAAATTTAGATGCCGTTAGCGGATTCTTGTTAGGATCAATTTCTAGTTGGCTATCTTGGTGATCACACGGTTAGCCTAAGGCACAGGACATACGGAGGGTTATGGTACCGCACTTCGCAGCGTTGAATGCAACTGTAAATAAACTGCGCAAACTTTTTGTACCCGCGTATAAAACTCCACGAGGAGGTGAAATTTTCTTTATATAAATTAGGAAATATGAATTCGACCGACCGACGTCTGATTTGCAATCCCTCTGCTTTTGATTGGTTTAAGACACCTTGCAGGCTTGCTTGCTTAGCAGGAAATAACAGGCGTAGGTATTCTAATTTTAATAATAAGTTAAGGATTAGATTACATATCTAATCCAGATCTAATTCTTAACCTGTTATTAAAATGAGAATTCGCCTGTAAGTTTAAATACCTATCTAGGTTATATTTTCGTCATAAAATTCGCGCGCCACCTCGCAGCAAGCACGGCACCAAGCCGCTTCGTGTATTCTGCGCCTAACTACAAATTGCAACGTCGAAATATGCATCGACTATTATCCCTTCTTGTGCCCGTTTAGGTCGCCGCAAGAGTAATAGGGTTTCGTTCCTAATCCACTAATGACTTATTCCAGAAGATTAGTTATTTCATAGCGTACCTAGAAAATAAGCCCGCAAATGAATAAGTAGTATTTTGAACACGTCTTGTTTTTATAAAGTATATAGTTGTGTATTTCTAGTCTTCGTTCCAAAGTTAGATTTATGTTTTTAGATTTTAAGTTATGTGACTATAAGCATACTACTATCGGTAGTAAGTACTTAGAAACTTTGTTGTCCTTCCACAACAATCATATTTACGACAGTTGATCAACGGTAAAAGCGTCACAGAAACCCGCATTCACTACATTGTATAGTTACTAAAATTTTATAAGAAGCTTCTTCATAGGCTGGCCCGCGTGTGGGAATTATGCTATAAAATAAATGTTTGAGGGAAGAGCAGCCATGCGTGGCTTTTTTGCTTACCAAGTACTTGCCTTGGCGAACGAGCACACTGGACCTACCCAAGACGAGATCGGTAACAATAACTATGTGTAGGGTACTGGTGACTACAATTATACACTGGTTCGACTGTGGCGATTATTCGGTAAGCCATATGAATAGCAGCCGAGGCCTTTGGCCCTGGCCGACACTGAGCTAGGGAAGTTAAAATGTTACGCAATTTAAATAAAGAGTTATTTCTATAATTAATTGTTATTATTTATTTGACCCACGCCTTCCACGCCCATTCAATTAACATCTCGAACAGTTGCCAAGTTGTTTAGAATAACTTTATTTTATCTAAACGGGACTTTATAAGGTTAGCATGTGCTTATATTTAGGAGAGAGCTAGGAGGGTTGTGAAATTTTTCACTTTAACGAACATATCTCAGCAAAAAATAACATAACACCATTATGATCTTAATAATTATGTGTAGCATAATTTATACTCTTCCAAAAACAATAATCAAAACAAATGAAACTATTAAGCTATTTGAAAATATTAACGAAAACCACAACTATAGGCCATCCATCACAAGAGCTGGCAGTTGGCACGAATGGAATGAATGAGTGAATGAAAATATCTATGTCTGTATCATATTAACCAATAAAATGGTGTCTCTGACTGTATACCGATACAGGTGTCGTTCATACAATTAAAATTTCGTTCATTCCATTCGTGCCAGCTTTCGTAAATCAACCTGTACACTCCCCCTGTCACAATCCTCCTAGGTCTCCCTACGTCGCAACGCCTATGGTCTCGAGGAGACACACTTTACGTTGGGATACGTCCAAAACGAAAATTGAAACACTAAAGTAGCCACATTTAAATATTATAATAACAATTGTAATAAGCGTACCTTTGTGGGACGATCCATCGCCTTTCGTTCATTTAAAGACTAATAAAACGAATACCTTACCTAGCCATTGGACAATACCTACATCGAAATTGCGTATTTTGCATTGTTTATAAACAGAAAAATAATTTTCCAATATAAAGCGATTACACAGTTGAGTGAATGAGGTTACACATGAGAGTAATAGCGAAGCGAACGAAGAGAGCTCGTCAATGGGCGCGACGGTGCGGAACGGGAAAGTCGAGCGCGTTGTGAGCGATATGAAGATATGAAGCACTATATCAAGTACAAGACAACATGATTAACACCTCGCCGGGTATTATATGCAATGGTAACGCACTTGTTCCGATGAATTTTAGATGTGATTCATAATCGTGTGAGAGTGGAAATACAAGGTGTTCACGAGGAAACCGAAAGATTTTAACCACGCTTTTCTGAGGCCAAAAGAAGGAAATGTAATAATTTTAGGTCAAATGCGCAAAAAAATATTTTTTTTTGTGATTTTTCAGATGTATTTGTACATATAAAAAGTAAATATTATTGGCAAACTTGTCTCTTAAAATCTACGTCCCACAGCGGCAACATCGACATCAAAAATGCGTTTTGCACTAAATATGTAACAATAAAAACTTGTTTTTTTTTTAAATTGGTATTAACTCTGAAACTAGGCAAATTACAAAAAAGTTTATAGGACATTTTAGTCTTTAAATATGATCAGGAATACGCTGTTAAAATTATTCGGTATCCTCATGTTACACCGTGTATAACGGAGCTCGTAGTTTTCGTAGGTGTTGTTATTTTTACCCGTTTTTTCTTTCGTACAATCTGTATAATCGTAGGTACCTTTATGTTACCTATATCGTAGGGGTTCACGTACCTAGGTAAAATCCCGATCCTGAAAATTCAAAGCGCGCGAAAGGTAGAGACCTAATTGTCTGCTCGTGAAATACGAGTACCTACACTAATGTAATATAGGATTAGATACTTACGGAGTAATTAAACCTGTAGGTGTAGTGGGTAGGTAGTACCTAAACGTACTTGTTTTCTGCATTTTAGTATCCTGTAGGTTGGTTAATTACCTTCCATTTACGATCTTAATTCCAATTAAATTCAGAATCAACTGTGAAATTAACATAAGGAAAGAATTAACTTGTAGTTCGAAATTAAAGGTGCACAAAGTAACAAAGTCTATTGGATAGTTGTTATTTACTACCTCGATAAAATTTGATTGAAGATAGTTAAGACTGGGGCCCATTTCTCGAACGGTATTAGACTAATATTATTAGACAAGTGCCCCTGCCAGTTTTTTGTTGAGAAATATTCAAAAATATATATTTTTTTAGTGAATAGTGCGAACGTACAAATAGAAAGCAAATTGACAAAGAAAAGTTAAAACAACCCAAGCAGTTTCTTTTAAAAACTGACACTGATTTCAATGTTTTTTTTTTGTAGTTTCAGGACACCTGTTTAATAACTGTAGTCCACGTACTAATAGCACTACACTTAATAGACTTTTTATAATGTTTAAACTATAGCTATAGGTTAGCTAAGTGTGTGCTCTGCGGGGCAGTTTGAAACACTTATATATATATGTAATGTATCAATGTGCCCTGCAGGTGAGGCAGAATTGAACAAATACCATTTTTTGTTAAAATCCA
This sequence comes from Cydia strobilella, assembly GCF_947568885.1. Lineage (NCBI taxonomy): Eukaryota > Metazoa > Arthropoda > Insecta > Lepidoptera > Tortricidae > Cydia > Cydia strobilella. Next base: position 11,830,033 of record NC_086052.1, read on the forward strand.
TATTACTCTTTTACTGGCCATAAATTTGGGAAAAAAAGATATAGAGTCAAAAGTCAAATATTCTTTATTCAAATAGGCCTAGCAACAAGCAATTTTAAATTATCAAGTTCTACAAATATTACCTTAATCTAAATAACTCTATATATAAATCTATACTTTGTATACTTTAGTAAAAGAATATTTTGAGTTCATTTTGGGCCTAAAACCAATTTAAAAAAAGGTGTATCAAGCTGCCCCGCTTCCCCCTACATTTCACCAAAATCTTCATCACCGCCAATGACACAAGGTTGGCGATGTCTTGTCATGACAAGAAAAATTTCGAATAGCGCTCTGGCGGATACCTAATGTACAATTATGTAAAATGTGATCACATGACTTTGGTCATGCATATATTCTCAAACTTAAAACGTTTTTTTTTCTATAACATTGCATAGGTGCCTACGTTATTTTACATTTATTTATAAACATCATCATAAACTTCGTTACTTTCAATTACATATGTATATATTTCTGAATTTTTCGTTGTGTCGGGAAGAAAAAACCTAAGTTAGGTTTGGTTAGGTGCAAGTTCCACAAAAGCGTTCCAGACATGGAATTTAGTTGATTGTATATATAGAATGTAATAAGAATAATTAAATACCTAATATAGTTTGACACAGGACTGTCTCATTTCAAACAAAGACAGAGATAATCATACTATCTTTGTCTTACACTAGTACTAGCACCCAAAAAAAAGGATGGGTAGTTTTTTGGTTCTTATTTACGGCCAATTTGGTTTGACCAACTATATATTCCCAACGCAGTCACAAGGCTCGTGGTTGCATCACCATGTCATGGCAGATATTTCAGTTAGCAGAAGACTAACAATACTAATTATCGTAATCAGCCCTATTTAGTAACGAAAATGATTATGACACTATTCTCATTATTATAGCAAATCACATAACTATTATAATGAGCAAAAACGGAACACATGAGATTATTTGGTTTACATCAGTGTTCTGTTTGTTACAAGGCGTTTTATTTTGGCATTTTTGTTTAAAAAGGAAAACTACGCTGACACAACATAGCATATTGGTGATTGGTGATTGGCAATTTACGTTCACAAAGGAGGCGAGAACATGACATGTAATTTGCTAAGACCGCTTTCGCTTTGTAGGCGCGATTTATTCCCCTGTCCACAAGACAACGATAGGGCATTTAGTACCCTTCCCAGGGCGGTGTTTTATGGGCCTCAGCAGACAACAGCGCCTATACCCAGAGATGTTATAATTCGTTAACTTCGAGCAGGCGAGGCAAACACTAATGAACCAGCATAGATAAGTTTGCTCCCAATACGCATATTTGTTACGGATCGCGGATCTCGTGGTCACACATACACTGGCTAGCTTGATTGTTCGACTCGATAAGTAATGGAAATACATAAGACTAGGACGAAATGGAGCCATCCATCTAGAGGCATCAGCGTTTTATCACGTCACGGAACCTTGCCTCCTCGCCGCTTTGTATGTAAACTTGTTTTTCAGGATAAGCATGTCAGTCCGTATGTCAGCCAACTGCGAGTTAACATTTCTCTGATAAAACTGTGCGACCAAAACAAACTTCTACATTCACAGTTCACGTAACACCAATATCATTAACAATTTGTCAGTTTACAAGTTCCTATTGTGGCAATTTTTATTCAACAGCCTCTTAAAATTTCTCCAATATATCAGTATCGTAAACATAACATAAAGGTAAAGTGTTTTATGGAGAAATTTTCGAAGTCTTCTCAATGGTCACCGCGCCGCGCCACGATAAAAATGAATATCTAATGAGAGTAATGAGTTTTTGTTTAACATTATCATGCGTTCGTTCCAGTAGGTACAGCTAGAGTATAAAACACACGCACGAAAGTTAACTTTAAGTAAGTATAGACGTGTGTCAACGGTGTTGAATCAGGAACTTGAGTTGTTTACCGTACATATTGGCGGTGAAGGCTGGATCGGGTGGGTGGGGGACTTCCTATGCATTCATCCATTTGCATACGCCGCCGCGCCGCACGAAAGATGCGATCACGTATCAGTTTCATACAACAAGAACCGGTCAAGTTGACTCACTTTCGCAAAATTCGCATAAAAAAATTATCAATTGTTTTACACGTGTATGAGATTGTGTTAGATGCGATTCGACTAATAGAATAAAAATTGATCGATTAAATCGTAATGAAGAAAATAAAACAGTTAAGTATGTTATAACTGAACATCAACGTAAGATTGTAGCAGCAGTACTTAAAACTGCGTGTTAACTCAAAAATGAATACCCCTCGAGATCAACGCATCATCTTGAAAAAAAACATGTTTTAAGATTTAATAAAACGTACATAAATCATCATAACAAGCGATGAATTGGGGACCTACCTATTTACATTCAAAATAAAATAAAAAAGTTATTTTAGCAATAAAAACCAGATTTCCACTACACGTACGTAATGAAAATCCAGATTTTTTTTTACAACCACCTATGTTTTATTTCATAACCACCTATGATTAAAAGATTTACAACAAACGAGACTGTCGACGATAAAATTTTAATTAATTAAACATCACTTTTAAACTGACGCATATATTCTCGTGTAAAATAGGTATTATACCTAAACATTCGGATGAGTCTGGTTTATCCGGCTCGAAGGACCAATTCTGTCTAATAAATGTCCAACGTAAACAGATAAATAACTCATTTTTAGGCTTCCGTACCCAAAGGGTAAAAACGGGACCCTATTACTAAGAGTCCGCTGTCCGTCTGTCACCAGGCTGTATCTCATGGACCGTGATAGCTAGACACTTGAAATTTTCACAGATGATGTATTTCTGTTGCCGCTATAACAACAAATACTAAAAAGTACGGAACCCTCAGTGCGCGAGTACGACTCGCATTTGGCCGATTTTTTATTAATACAAATAATCGTATCCTAAATGCGCTTAAATAATACATAACTTTTGATTAGCTAGTCCAGTCATAAGTCAAAAATCCCTTAAATTTATGACCATATGAAATTAGAATTCTAGGTTGATATAAAAACTGAGCAAAAAATGTTGGCAATGCAAATGATACTTACAACTGTTTCTTTAGGTCCATTAAATAAATGAGTTAAAAATTTACATTATAACTGAATTTTTCATTACCTACTCTAAAATTAAACGCAAAGCAACACTTATTTGTTGTTTCAGGACTTTCAAATGTAGCGGTTAAAAAAATCTAGGCTACGTAATAGGTGTTTCCTTCTTTCAAAGCCTAAATCTTAGGTTATGTGAATTGAACCTCAATAATGATGCAACACTAATCAGTAACAAATCTACGCCAGAAGAGTGGGTCCGTGGTACGGCGACGACTTCGCCGTCGCAGGCGCAGCTTGCAGTGCGCGCCGGCATCGGCATAGCGCACGTGCGCGAGCGTCACACATCACGGACACCCAGAAATTCGCTTAGTTAGTCCCCAGACTCTGTGCCACTCGCACGCATGGAGCTCTAGCATTTCCCGCGCACGGTAGTGATAACTGACAACCGGTGATGCCCGCAAATCGGATCTAATACTTATCAAACTCCTTCGACTATCACAAGTGCCAACCTTTATACATGTAAGTTTTTTTTTTCTTTATCAGGGCCCGCGCATCCCTTCTCCGGGCTAAATAAGTTAAACGATTGGCACTGACCCTGTTGTTCACCTTGGACGATGAACTTTTTTGCCCGAAGGACCTTTTTACAAATTTACTTATCTACACGTAAGTATAGCGTAGTTAAGCTTAAATTTACTTTTCAAAAGGCGCTACAGATCATATCTAGCAAGTTTTAATTGAATTATCAAAACAAATCGTTCCAGATCGCATGAACTCAATTCTGGCGAGGTGGTTCCTAATAACTAATAACTAATGAGTAAGTAAGCACGATCTCTAATTAAATTATACAACTCCCGCTTCTCTTTAGATAAGTATAGTTGGCGATTTAGCCATTAATGCTCAACCATTTATGGATGCAATGGGCATTATCCAGGACCGGTAGCCAGCTTGTCCAAGCACGGAGCTAGTGGCTGAACAACTTTACTTTCATTTACATAATGCGCCCGTATTTTATATTGCTCGTTTAGTGTCTTCAGGGAATAAGGAGACTCGCTTCACATTTCATAAAAGCAAATACACAGGTAATGTTTTAAATCCTCATCAATGCTCTGCACGCTAACATTAAACAGTAAAATTCCTAAAAAAAACTACCTATTTCACACTTGTCAGAAAAAAAAAACAAAATTGCTATACCTACATAACCTGCATTACAGGACACATCAGATTTTGTTTCCGGAATGGCCGAAATATTATTAATACATAGGTAATTAGGTATGTAACATTCTTCGTGCGGAACGTGACTGAGTGTTGTTAAACAAAAACAACGTTATATCATCAGTATGTATTAGTATTTCAGACAAATATTTGCTGAATATAACAAAACACGCAGTACATACCTACACCTTCAGCAAATCCATTAAAACATACTGAAGGGTTATCCATCAACCCTTCCGTATGTTGTTGGATAACCCTTCAGTATGTTTGGACCATATTCTCTATTCATCCATAGAGAATATGGTTATCGTATGAATTTTCAGATTCAGAAGTAGGTATCTACTTAATTATTCCTAAGCAGATAATTTAGAATTCCATCTGAAAACCTGGAAATATCTAGTCGAGTTCTGAGTTTGAAGCAAACCCCAGAGCCGATGGTGCCTACTTAATACTTTATCGGACCAGATAAAAAAATACACGATTTAAGACTCATCACCTGTAAGTCCCAAAGAATAAAATACAAAAAGAGGGTGCTATGAGGTGGTCATTTTTGTCGTATAATATCAAAGTGTGCCCAAGAAAGGGTTAATTCTTATGTATCACCTACCTGTTATGTACCTATGAAGGCAATAAATGACTGAATACTGAAACCAGTATGGTATGAGAAACGAATATTTAAGAACCTTTCCTAAATGATAACAATGCTATTACGTAAGTGCTTACAAGTGTTTGTAATCTATCCCAGATTTCTTCGTCATTTATTCGATCGAGATAGGTATTTTTAAGAGCGTTAATTACCGCGATATTTTTCAGATGTTTTCCAAAATACGAGTAGCCTTACTTACGGCCAAAGACATATAGGTATATGTAACTCCGTATAAGATAAATAAAGTCTAAGGAAAAATTGTGCCTCGGAAATCAAAAAAATTTGATTCACGCACAAATGGCGCTACCACCAATACCAACCTTTGGCCTATTCTTGGCTAGATGGCTTTGACGGTTTCGTTTGTTATTTAACAATTGAAAGAACGTGGGTCAAAATCATATAAAAATAATAAATACAAATAAAAGATCATTTATCCATATATACATTTTTTGATATTTTTAGTTTTAATCGCGCGTGTCAATCGTGTTTAGGTGTGTCAATAGATGGCAGTAAATTTACTGTGACTACAAAACAGATGGCCTATTCTCGGTTAGATGGCGTTTTTTTTAACACTTATCAGTGAAAGAATATGGGTCAAAATCATATATGCAAAATAATAAATACAAATAAAAAAAATCATTTATCCATGTAATTATACATATATAATTTTTTTGGTATTTTTATACATTTTCATTTTTAGTTTTAATCGTGTATCGATAGATGGCAGTAAATTTACTGTGACTACAAAATTTACTATTCATTATCCTATTTATTCTCTCTCCTCCTATAAATGTCACTTGATGACACAATGAACATTTGATGAACATACATTGGTAGTTCTTAAGGTTTATATTGCAACGCTCCTTACATATTTTATCAGTGGCGTATGGCGTAGCTAGGCGTGGGCGAAGTGTGCCGTCGCCCACGGCCTCGCGCCCCAAGGGGTGCCTCGCGCGAGGCCCCTTCGGGCACAGTGAAAGGAAAGGGCCTCACAGATGCGATTTTGCCCACGGCTAGATTAGTTCACTCTACGTCACTTAATTTTATTCCCATTGGAATGTATTGCGATAAATTTAGCCAGCGTATTTAAGGACGTCAGCTGCAGAGAAAAGGTACCCCTTCTCTGCAGCTGACTGTACATGATGCTGACTGTACCACTTACGAGGAGCCCTGGCAAAACCAAAGAATATTAGAGCGGTACTGTCATAGTAAATTTTGTAGCCACAGTAAATTCACTGCCACACACAAATCGACACACGATTAAAACTAAAAATGAAAATATATAAAAAGGGTACACTACATAATTCTAAGTTTTTATTCCGAATTTTAGAATGTCGTATTTTATCATTCCGATTTTTAAATGCTCGACCCATCAAGATTTCGACTATCGTAATTACGAGTAATGAAAATCACGAAGATTTATATTTCCGAACACTCAAAAAGCCGAATTTTGTAAATTCCGAACCACATAATTCCGATTATAACAATTCCGATGGTGACAAACACCGATTTTAATAATTACGATTTTTGAATACACGAATTCCGAATTGCCATTATTCCGAAATTTCAAATTCCGAACCACATAATTCCTATTATAACAATTCCGACAGTGACAAACGCCGTATTTGACATTTACGATTTTCAAAATCGCGAATTCTGAACTGCCCTTATTCCGAATTGATTTGATTCCTATTTTAAATATCCCAATTTTTTTAATTCCAAATAACGATATTCCAAATATATTGCTAGTCCGTTTTCTTGAGGGTCGCAGTTCTAACCTAACCTAATCCACTTTTCTGGCAACAGTTCGTTTTCTTGGGGGTCGCAGTTCTAACCTAACCTAATCCACTTTTCTGGCAACAGTTCGTTTTCTTGGGGGTCGCAGCTCTAACTTAACCTAACCCACTTCTGGCAACAGTTCGGGTTTGCAAGGTCGCAGTTCTGCCTAATTTTTTTATGCCGAATTTAACATGATGCGGCACGACAGGCACCCGTAATAATGACTAAAACGTGGGTCTTCATTTGAATATCACGGATTTCATTTTTCCGAACTTACGAAAAACCTAATTTCTGAATACCGAATTACTAAAGTAAAACGTGAGTCTTTATTTGAATATCACGAATTTCATTTTTCCGACCTTACAAAAGACCGAATTTCTGAATACCGAATTATTATGTTTCTATCGGACAATGATTTTTCGGAATTTAGGAATTCGGAAAAAAATATTTTCGGAAAAGTGTAAAATCGGAACTTTAAGCAACAATCAGATTTAGTTTTCGGAAATAGCATATTCGTGATTTTATTCCATCGTGTTTTTAAAAATCGTAATTTTGATATTTCGGACATAAACAATCGGGATTATGAAAATCGTGGTTATAAAAATCGGAAAAACGTATTTCGGAATATTTGGGTGTTCCCGTATAAGGGTACCATAAAATGTATTTATATATATGGATATGTTTTTTTATTTATTTGCATTAATTATTTGTTGTATGATTTTGACCCATGTTCTTTCACTGATATGCGTTAAAATTGAAAAACGAAACCGTCAACGCCATCTATTCGAGAGTAGAACAAAGGTAGTGGCGCCATCTGATCGAGAATCAAATTTTCTTGATTTTCGAGGCACGTTTTTTCCATAGACTGTATCCATCTATTACGGAGTTATACCTATATCTATCTTTGGCAAAACGAATAAAGCTTAAAGTACCTACCACTCATTGCGAAATGCAGGGGTCTTAAATCTATCTTATGACAGGTTATTTTTCCTTTGATCGTGGGCATATTTCAAAACTATATTAGCCTGGAGCCCACATCCCTACGGTAAATCAAAGGGTTTACGATTACGACTTCTGAGTATCGTCGGACTGAAGCATCGATGTTAACAAAAGGAATGAAATGGACTCGACTTTATGTTTGAATAGCCTTAACATAACACATTTTGTACCTTACTTGTTCACTTAAATATAACTGCGTACCTACATATAGTGCGTACTGCGTATGCCTTGCAAGAAATATGTAGGTCCAATATTTTTCTTCAACTGGTCGTTAGTTGACTCGCCGCCCTCGCCGGTCGTATTTCTAACATAATATAGTCGTAAATATTAGCATTATTAATTTATTAATAAAAGAATCATTAATTAATCTATTAGCTAGATATGGCTAGATGGAAGAATATCCACAAGTCTGGATGCGTCCTACTTTAGTATTAGGAAGAACTCAGCCCGACGGACCTCGGGGACCTTGACCACTTCTTTGTTAGCTGGCAAATTACTTTTCTGGAACATGCAATGAAATTTAATTAGCTGCTCACTACAAGAAGCTAATTTTCAATAACTGTTCAGAAACGTTCAAAAATGGATTCATTTTTGATCCTTTTTCTTTAGCGTAATTTTAATGGTTGCAATTTAAAACGCGCTTCATAAATTTTCTAAATAATTTTAATTTCATGCAACAAATAGTCTTATTATTAATTATAACAAAGTGCATATTTTTTAAATAAAATATTCATTGATATGTATAAATTCAATTATCATTCAAATCTATATGTTCAATATTTAACTATGGCAATTTTGTATTCAAAACATTGCAGTTAGAGCTTTCAAAAACTTACCATTCATCTCGATTCCTAACGACAATTCACTTTGCCACATTTTGTATTTTTTCGTAATTTAGAATAAGAATAAGAAAACATTTATTGCCACACAACAAAAGAGAAATTACAGGAAACAAATAACATAAAAAATTGGCATGCGCGACAAAAGGAGCGGGCTCAGCATATGCTGCGCCAACCACTTCACCAGAAATTGACCACAGCGCTGATTTTCAGTCCGTCCGCCATTTAGAAAGTAAACCAGCATTACTAAACCAAAAGCAGCTAAGCAGTATTAAACCAGCATTTAATACTACAGTTCACTCTTATTTCACCACCTAAACAACACCTGAGACCAGCGAAGACTTTACAATAACAAATACTTCTTCATTAAAAAGCAGTTGCACATGCATTAGCAATAAAAAGGGAAAGCTACAATTTGCTAAGGAAAAATCGAGTTGCAATAATATAATTAATATAATATAAGTAATCCGGAGATATTTAGCTAAATATGTGACAGACGAACGGACGGACAGTCGCACCTGGGTTCCTTTTTATTTAATTTTTATTTATTTTAAATTCGTACTAGTATTAGGTTCGTGGTAGAGCTGCCTACGTTAAAATTACGAATGAACATAAATTAAATACTAACCTTTCTATTTGCCCTTTGGATATAAAATATTGATTGACACTAAAACCTGTTTCCACATTTTGAACCACTCGCTACTCCGGGGGTTCAATCTTGGAATCTTCCGCATGTTCAGGTCTGGTTTCAATATAATTACGAGAGGTAAACAATAACTTTCCCCACACAAAAAAAAATTGTTGTTAAACTTTTCAGATGTGAAATATTGACAAGTGGAAAAATAACAATTAGTTCATTGCGGTCATGATTCACACTAACTAACTGCATAACTTCACGTAACAAGGAACATTGACTGCTCTATAATTACTAGTAGGTATTTCAAGCCAATGCCAAATTGCCGGTAACTAGCGAATCAAGATGTGCAAATTAACGCCCACTTGAGCCGTATTCGACTTAGTTTTTGACAAATCATGATCACATTTGCAATGCACAACTTTACAGACCACTATAATATATGGATGGCGGGCAAGGTGCTTCCGTAGTTCCTATACTAATCCAGAATGGTTTTGATATTACTCTGAATTTCAGAGTCATATCAAAACCATTCTGGGCCAAACCTTTCAGTCTGAAATCATGTTACTTAAAAATAGAACTTTGTGGGTACAAATGTGGAAAAACGCAGAGTTTCCAAAAAGTTGGAAAAGTACTGGGAAAATTCGGGAAAATTTCACAGGAAATAAAGGAAACTTTCACTTTGGAAATGGAACATAAAATATCGATCTCCATAGCCCGTACAAACATGTGAGAAGTTTTCGAAAATATTCGTGTGTAAATTTTGGAAACTTTCCGAAGGCACATCTGTATTTGTGGGGGTAAATATGAACCATCGTAGTATGAAATATTGTAGGATTCAACACAGTAGTGCTTATCTCGCGGCGTAGCCTTTTACAAGTGAAATGGCACCTGTGTGTGGTACTGGTAGCCTCACGGCCATCAGAAATTTAGAAACAATTATAGGTATATATGTAGTCTGTATGTGGTGTATGTGGTGTGTGTATGTGTTCATAAAGTTCACGGACAGAAACAAAAAATATGGCGCGCCGCGCGAAACTTGCGACTGAAGATTTGACCATCGCGCGGGTTTTGACGTTTTACCTCAATAATTCTGAAAGTATACCTCTGATTAAAATTTCGCTGGTCATATCCTTCGGTTCGGTTCGGTTCGGTTCGGTTCGGGTTATCACTAACTAGTTTACAAAATAAATGAAAATTAGACATGTTTTCGTGATTTTTTTTTCTATCGCGCCAACATTAACCTTTTAAGGTTTTTCTTGGAGTCGGCCTTCCGAAATATAGTCGTTTCCGTATGAATTTTTTCCATTGCATTTGCTCTTCATTAAAACGTGTAAAATTTTACAATTTTGCGGGAGCCCCGTCTTAATGTTTGGCTATTATTTTTCACAGAAGTGGCCAAATAGACGTTAGGTCACGAGTAGTTATTAAACCAAGTCGAATATCGTTTTTTACTTTTCATGTATGGCAAAAGTGCTGTGTAGCAAGTGCTAGGTAAACGATTGAAATAGAAATAATTTATTGTTTTTACGCAAGCAGCCAGATAACTACCTGAAAAATAATCGCTCTGTACACATACAAAATGTAAACAATGAGATACATTTAAAGTAATCTCATTGTGTAATTATGACTACTCTAAATAGGTACATGTTACATCATATATCGGTCATCTAAAAGATTTTAGCTCGAGCTACTTATAAGCGTGTTTGTCACGTCTTTCGTCATTTATTTGTTAGTTAGTTTAACTTTGTCTACTTAAACTATTAGGTAGGTATGTTAGGTAAGGTTACATACAAAACCGGCCAAGAGCACGTTGGGCCATGCTCAGTGTAGGTTTCCATAGGGAACGGGGGCTATTAATACTATTACTGATATTACTATAGTATTACTAATAGTAGTAAATGTATAACAAGCAAAGGGAGTACCTTCGCAGCGCTTCGTACGACACACCCATTTTATTTTGTTTCCAGTTTTTATTCTACCACTTCGCCGGCATGATTGATCTATATACTCGTATTCATGCCAAATTGCAGCTTTCTAGCACTAACGATCACGGAGCAAAGCCTTGGATGGACAGACAGACCGACAGACTGACAAACGGACATGGCGAAAATATAAAGTTTTCTAGTTGACTACCGGAACCCTAAAACATGGTGGAAACGTACATGTTATTAAACACTTTCGCATTTTTTTCCTCCAGGACCAGTACGTAATCGACTCTAACCTTTATTAATTAGACTTCTGAGCTATATACTGGCCTTAAATAATAGAAACGGAAAACTAGTAAACTAATGACAGACTTTGTTTACATTGAATGATTGAATGACGTAGGTACTTTACTTATCAGCAATAACACCAAAAACTATCGCATATATTTTAGTTCCTTATGCTCCTCATACCCATAATCGGGTAGGTAAATATAGTTATTTATTATACAAGGGTGCAAAGTTGTATTTTACCCGCGAGTGTGGAATTGAAACACGAGCAAGCGAAAGGATTCTATAGTTGAACCACGAGCGAAGACCTTTTACCCTCACTAGCTCGGAAAGTTGTCTTTTATCCTTTAAAACAAGCGGGGAAAAACGCATTATATCCACTAGTGGGGAAAGTAATTTGACCTTGGATAGAGCGTGTTTAAGTAACTTGACAGATAATAACAAAACGTAAAACGCTCATAATAATGGTTCGTTCGATATTAATTATCATTAAATGAATGGTTTGAGAATCTAATAAAAAATACCAAATTTAGCTTTATTTAATGATTTTATGTCATAAACCTTAAGTTCCATAAAAAACGTTTGTTTTTAATAAGATGTTAAATATAATTCGGAACGCACGAGTTGAGTCAATGCAATTTCAAAACGCATCATTGACATTTCATACGTCAGAAATGTCAACATTGTCAACAAAATTTTTACTTAAAAACTTCTCACGTAAAAATACACAATTTCCTGAGTTTTTTGTTATATATCGTAAAAATGAGTGATTCCAGTGATGAAGGTGATCTAACGCCTGTGGATGTTGCACTTTCCTCGCTATATAGGCCAAGCAATAAGAAGGTATAGAGGGAAATGCTAGGAACACAATTTTTTACTTTGTAGCTTTGTTTGGACTAGTTAGGAGAGAACATATCAAAAGTCCCCGACCGTAACCCTGGTGCTGATGGGGAGAGGGGGGTTTGAAGGTGAAAATTTTTCGGTTTTTCGATTATATCTCGGAAACTATGCGTCTGAGCGACTTGGCCACTTATACAAAATGAAAAAAGATTTAATTTGTTACAAGTTTTATTAGGTAGGTATTTTTTTTTGATATCTTGTATAGTTTTTGAGATATCCGCTTTTGAAGGTGTATTAGGGCTCTCATTAATATCTTGATTATCTACATCAGTAAAGCTGCTAGGCCGGGTTTGGTAACGTTTTCGTATAAATCGGGGGTGCTGAATTCATTTATAAATGAGAGCCCTAAGTAAACCTTCAAGAGCGGATATCTCAAAAACTATACAAGATATCGAAAAACTTGACTGAATAAAACTTGTAATAAATTAAATCTCTTTTCATTTTGTATAAGTGGCCAAGTCGCTCAGACGCATAGTTTCCGACATATAATCGAAAAACCGAAAAATGGAACCTTCAAACCCCCCTCTCCTCCCCAGCACCAGGGTTACGGCCGGGGACTTTGGATATATTCACCTCCTAACTAGTATTACAAACAAAGCTACGAAGTCAAAAATTGTGTTCCAAGCATTTCCCTCTATACCTTTTTTTGGGCATTTATTTCCTGGCCTAATAGTAAGGTGAAAAGTTTTGTATTACACACGGGTGCAAATGTATTTTACTTCTCGTGTGTTGAAACACTCGCGGGTAAAATACTACTTTGCACCCTTGTATAACAAATAACTATTGTTACATTCTGTAGATGTTTACATAGGCGACAACTATTGTGCAACAAGAGAGGAAAGTTGGTTTTTCTTGCGAGTGTTTATTTGGAGTCCCGAGAAAGCGAAAGCTTGAGCGAAGCGAGTGATTCTAAGTTAGAATCTTGAGCGTAGCGAGGGACTCAAAAACACGAGATGTAAAATAACTTTGCTTTCGTGTTGCACATAGTGACCTCAGTAGTGAGAATGAGAACATATTAAAGGTTAAAATGTATTTCGAACTACACAGAATAATAAGGAGAAAAAAAATACGAATTTGTAATAGAAGTATGAAGTGGCAGTTCATGGCTTTCACTAAATTAAAAAGCTACTTTGTTTCACTCCCTGGAGTGAGGAAAGTCGCACTTTCTTTACTCCAGGGAGTGACGAAAGTAGGCTTGTTCGAGCTGCTGAGGTGAAAAATGATATTAATAGCTATGGCCACTATACTATAGACAGGCCCCCGACCGGTACAAACGATTAAAAGCCATTTTCAACGTCTTCTATCAATATATTATGTAAATAGATCTTATCGATGTCGGTAAGCACGATGATCAGGATATTTATGTTGAGTCAGATCAAGATTTAGTGTGCCTTTAACAATGGATGCTGTTTAAATGAGTTTATAGATAGAACATCAACCTGAACTCGAAATTAAAGCTTGCAGGTAAGTTTTAACCATCGTCATTTAAATTTGCCAGTCCTAAACTTTGTCTGTTACCTGTCTTATAAAAAGTGATGTGCTACAACCGGTACTTACCGAAAATAAACTATTGGGAGGTACTTATATTTGTTGATGAAGACGAGAGAAAACGCAATCCGATCACTATACGAGTAAAGTAGCGAATGTCGAATACGTAAACCAAAAATACCAAAATGGCGTTGCGTCAGGTCGGCGATACCTCAGGCGATACGTCAATGTCATATGTTTTTAATGTTTGAGTAGATTAGTAGTGAGTATATTTTATTTATTGTTTATTTCCTATCATGTAAGTATAGCGAGTAGATTTCATTTATTGTTTATTTTCATAGTTTTATTTCATGAGTAACTATCGCGGTAACCGAAGACAATATTTTGTCAAACAAAAGATATTTAATACTTAAATTTGTTTTTTGTTCGTGTACTACATTTAAATCTCATTAAATTCAACTGAAAACTACTTCAAGCATAACCATATCTTTGAGTCCAGATACTAATAAGTAATAAGTCAATAACACACATTAATGTTCTGGTAACTGACGTTGCATAAATAAAAGGTGTTTATTTTAAATCTAAAACTAATTTCATATTTATCGGTTATTCACAAACCGAAATCAAAGATCAGCACTGTTTGTTTTAAGCTGGTCACATTATTTCTACGTTTGACATTTGTGGTTGTCATTTTAGTCTACGGAATAAAAAAACAGACTAGAGCAAAATCTAATAGCTCAGGCTCAACGAAATTCCATTCAGCAGTTGTAAAGTTGTTGTAAAGTTGCAACCTAAACACTTCAATAAATATTTGGGGACAATCTTACACAGATCGACCGAGCCCCAAACTAAGCAAAGCTTCACTACTTATAAACAAAACTCTTAAGCAAAGCTTGTACTATGGATACCACTAGGCGACGATATCGATATAAGTACATACGTATATAACTAAATACATAGGTACACAATACACATATGTACTTAATAGGTATTAGATAACATCCATAACTCAGGAACAAACATTCGTGATGATAAAACACACAAATAAATACCCTTAATAAGGTTCGAGCACGGCAGGTCACTATCACTACCGAACCGACTAAGCTAGGAGGCCGTTACACGTACCTAGTGACAGTAGTGACTTAGTTACTTCCCATTTCAATTTCACATTTCTACCAATTCTAAATACAGTACCTACACACAAGTGCATAATGCTTGTTATGCCAAATTCCAGAGATTAGCCTCAATGACTGATGCAAGTGAAGTTCTATTGAATAATTGCCCGCAACGTAAGAATGTGACGTGGTATCAACTCGCACTGAGCTGAACACTCTCGGCGCAATCAGTTCAGCCGAGTTTCACCCGGAGTATTCGTGCTGTTACTTTTACAACGCGCGGGCGAACACGAACAACGCTCTGTTTCCCTAAGTCTCATTGTCTCTGTATCATGCTGAGGAAAACTTTGACTTTCCACTCATAGATGACACCTTAGCGCGCGTAAACTATGCATTTAACTCAAGAAAGTTGGCGCGTCATGGGGCGTAGAGTTTATGCATACGTAGCGATTCAAATATGGAATATGAATCAAGTACCGATATTGTACCGAAGTAGGTCTCTTCGGTAACTGGATGTGCAATTCATTTGATTCGGTCAAGTTATGTCGTTCTAATGTATGGGAAAGACAAATTATACCTACCCAGCATGAAATGAATGTAGTATATATACCTCTCCTTCCTTTTGTTTTAGTGTGTACCTTTCGGTATGGTGCATTACGCACATTAGCGTCCCCTCCTCTTCCCCTGACGCAACCCCCCATTTAGCATGAAATATATCCTAGCTGACGGTCTTTTTTTAATTTTTGAGAAAAGTATTATAGTTAGAAAAAAAATATTATCAAGGTAAGAAATAATCCTTAATAAATTTTAAAAGGTTATATGCATACCTGGGATAACTCGGGGCACTAATACTAAAGTGACGTAGCAATACATTTTATCGACAATTAAATATATCGATGCTATTGTCAACATCTAGATGTTATTTAACATAAATAAATATTATTATTTTATCTGGATTTTAAACACTTAACAAATTAAAACGTGTATAATTTTTTTATTTTAAAATTGATTCCATAGTGTGATTATTTTGATGGAAATTACATCGGTATACTTTTATTATCTTAAGAGTAAGAGGTTCTATATCGGACATGATCGAACCCCTTTTTAGTAATCGAGGATTTTTCAGTGAGCACATGTGTATAAATATAAATCGACAATTCGTAATCAAATCCCTAGAACGTGCCCCGAGTTGTCCCAGAGGTTTGGACTTAAATGCAACTTTTTGGTAAGATTCACCATATTCATGTAATGTGTTGTGTGTGGACTTCTTGAAGTTCAATTTATTTATTATATATTATACTGACAGAAATCTTATGGGGATCTCAATTTAATCGAAGTTCATCGTGTGCGTAAAGTACCATACCCAAAGGTATCAAGTTATACTTACATAGGTACTACATTAATTTCTAGCTGGCTATAATTTGTTTTTCAAAAAACACAATTTGACCGAATCAATTGTATATAAGTATACAATTTACGTGAATAAAAAAAACTCGAAGGAAATCTGCGTCAAAGGTACTACACTGCACATGTCAGTTTTTTTTGCAATTTTGCGTAACAATTCGATGGACGGCAGAATGCATTCTGTAACGAATTAGTTAAATTGGCAAAGTACTAAATCTATGTTTACATTTAGTTTAGTGTTCTTCGAACATATCCAAGAGAACGTTAAGTTTACTTTGTTTTGTTATTTAAAACAGCCTGAAAAATCTTGCAGGTGTATGTACCTACCTATATGTAACACATACCTACTCATAATCGTTTTGTAATAGACGGCATAACATCTAGCATTACAGTAGTTCAATGTAGTAACACGTACGGTAGAAACAATATTAAATTTGTTTTCGCATATCTAGGATATCAGACAAAACAAAACAAATTGGCAGCAGTGTTAAATAGTCGCTGCACGCGAATATTTGGAAGTGATTTAAGATAACATTACGCTGTACCGTTGCGAGATCGTTTGCCTGTGCGATGCCGGCTCCTCACCGTTACTTTAGCGCCAAATCAGCCCACAATGCGATCTGTATACTTTGATTCGGATAATAAGTTTAGAGTCACGATCCGGTTCCGTGAACCTGTCTACGTAATCTCTCGCCTGGATTAGAGGCTTCCTTATACGGGGCGAGATGCATATTATTTTGCATCAGACGTACCTATCGTTAAGACAGATTGTGACTATGAATTATACGTATTAAAGCTTCCAACGTCACGGCTAACTCACTTCGGTATTCTATAGATGTTATTTTTAGAAACGGTTCCCTGTATGTAAACACCTACCATACGGCTTGGGAAAACTTCCTTATGGCTTCTCCCATTTAAGACAAGAATACAATGCAGTGACGGCTCGTAAATTAGGTGGATACTATGGTCAATAAATTGAGGTAATTTTAGTATTATGCTGCCATTACCATCAATGTCAGGATAGGGATACCTATCGCGAGAGGGTATATGGACGCTCCTGCAAAAGAAGTACATAATGTTTCTTATCATTCACTTTTAACGACATCGGTGAGTATCTATACACATATAGGTAATGTATATGCAGATGCCTAGAACGTAATAGTATTTTATACAATCGAAATACAGGGTGACATTTTAACCACCAGCCATACTCTAGTCATAGTTGTTATAGGTTCTCATACAATTGCTCTCCAGAATGCAACAGTTGCAGTCGTTTGCTTGGAAAATTACAGTTTATATGTATCTTAAAACTTACATTGCTATTTCGTTTATTGTGGGCTGTTACCTATGTAGCTGGACCGGCTTGGACACAACCATTAGCTGAAGATTGGCCTTTAACATTATACTCAATAGAATCCCGCAATAAGTAGATAACTAACAAGAATTACCTACTTATAATTCCTTTTGTGAATGTCTAAAACTACATGACAGTTTACGCCTGAATAATTACTAGAGACCGAGAGCGAGGCTCTAACGTCGATTAATTTTACTCCTAGGACTTAGGCGGAAATTTCATACTCAAGTGTTTCATAGGAGTGATTGCGAGTGTCAATCACACGTCGAGGATAAAGCGGCGCTAGCACGGGGCAGATAGACACGCAAGTATCGGCTTGTGCCTTGGGGATGAGAATTAATACGTTCGTTGCCCCGTCGGACGTCGCGCCGAGCCCTGACCGGATTCCCATAGCTATACTGAACGTTCGACTAAAGCGAACTAGTAGGTATCACTGTGACATTAACATTCGAAACAACGAAGCGTAAAGGTGGCATACCTACTTATTCTGGTTTACCTCAAACAAACGCTCGCCTGCGGTTGATATCTGGGAACAACAAACCTGAGCCACGCTGTGTTTATATCCTCAGTATCCACACACGTATTCAATTGCACGCCTATTATAATGTCTAATCTTATGGCCGCCTCGTTACATGCCCGTAAAGATGATTACACCATTTTGCTTATACCTACATACTAAGTAATTTATAATTATAATTATAGCAAGCAAATAAGTGTTAGAGGGATTATAACAAGGGTACCAAATAGCATTAAGTGGCAAATTTGCGTAGGTAGCATTTTGAAAGTCCTAATTTCGACTATGCATGAGACCTTGAGTGCATTGTATTCAATTTGACCTCTTAACTAAATGCTAATATGTTGACAAGTAGGTAGGTGGCTAGCTTGCAATTTCATTTCAACACTTTCAACAACTTTCTGTGGCATTTAACATGGCCACATACTTAATAACAACTTAAAAATGTACCTAGTCTGATATCGCACTCTCATAAAATAGCCATCTGTTCAAGACCTATGAAATTATCGGTACCTATCATCCTGTCCGACCTTTAGCGACAAAGGACATTTAGCGAATACGTGACTCCGACTGCAGGCACGCCTCAGCTATGCCGTCCTTTGTTATGTAAAATAAAACAACAAAGAATACGAAATCGGCAATGTTAGGATCCCTAGGAGGTGTGCCTGGCGACCGACGAACCGGTTTGACCGGGAGATTCTTTGTTTGGTTATCGCGGAGTCGAGACGTCGCGACTCGACCTGACATATATCGCACCGAGGCGTGACTGACGCGCACGTTTATCGTTTTCAGAGGGAGCCGCGCCGATGTGTTCGCTGGGAGAGACGGGCCGCTGAGGCCCGCACGGGCTGATGGCGGCCCCGGGTGTGCTCGCGCTGCTGGCGGCCGCCGCGCTGGCCGCACTGGCCGCGCTGGCGCAGCCGGCGCTCGCCGCGCGCTTCGGGGACCGACTCGCGCCGCGCGTGCCTACGTACACGCCGCGCCACGCGCTTCACGACCGTCACGTCTCGAGTGCCGACTATGAGGAGTATGACCAGGAGTATGAAGAACAAGCCTCCTTCGAAGATCATGAGGCTCCTTCGGACACGGAGCCTCCACCTCGACGACCAGCCCGTACCGAGGCTCACCGGCTTGAAATGAGCACTGAATACTTTGTAGTGCCCCAAAGAACTTCATCGACGCCCCCGCCACCCACTCCTTCGCGACCTTTCGTATCTACAACTACACACCGTCCATTAAATACGACAGTGGTTGTACAGACGGCGCGTATATCGATGGGAGCTCTACGGCAGGAATCATGGGCGGTTCCAATTTTGGCTCTGGCCTGCGTGTGTATGGCAATGATCGCTGGTTTCGAAGCATTTGTCGTGTGGGGAGCGAGTCGCACGGCGCCCAGTCGCCGTCACCTACTCCTGGGTCAAACGCTGCTGTTCGGTTTGTTCACCTGCGCCGCTTCGGCCGCACTGTACGTTGCCACTCCCACTATGTTCACTTGCGGTGCCGTGCGTTTCGGAACTGGAGTCGCATACGTAATCGTATTCGCGTCTCTACTCGTGAAGTGTGTATTTTTACTAAGCTTGAACGGTGGTGTGTATCTACCGGCCGCTTACCAAGGACTTTTGTTATTTTTCGCGGTAATGATTCAAGTGGCCATCGGCGCCCAGTGGCTAGGCGGATCGCCACCGCGAGTGATGACCGACGCGGGCAGATGTGAAACGCAATTATCGGACTTGTTGATGTCGTTGTGCTACGCGGCGTTCCTGATCGCCGTGGTGTGCGGCGTCGCGCTGCGGTCGCGCGGCATCCGCGACAACTACCGCGAGGCGACGCACATCGCGGGCGCAGGCGGTGTGACGGCCGCGGTGTGGGTGTGCTGGGTGGCGGCGGCGTTGGGCGCACCCGAGCGGCACCGCGACGCGTGCGTGGCGGCGGGGCTGCTGGCGACGTGCGCGGTGGTGTTCGCGCTAATGTTCGCGCCGAAGGGTCGTCGGCTGGCGGCGCTGGGCCGCGAGGGCCGCTGGGACGCGGACCGCGACGAGGGCCTGAGCTCGCTGGGCGCCGGCGGCTCGGGGTACTCGCCCTCCTTCTTCCACTTCAAGCCCGTGAAGTACGGCATGGTGTCGGCCGCGGCGCCGCTGCCCGCGCCGCCGCCCGTGCTAGATCGCAAGGAGCCGCCCGCTCAGCCAGCCGGTTAGTTAAGTATCTAAAATGCGCTATTAGTAAGAACTAGCGCTTCCACGCACCGAGATGTGATCGCAATTTGCCGCATTCTGTTCGCAGATCTGTACGGAGCGATGTTCGCGAGCTCGCCGCACATGCATGCGCGCCCTCTGTGCCCCCCACCGCACTACCCCCTGCACCCTCTAATGCACTACCACTACCCGCCTTATCACTACATGTTGCCACCAGGTAGGTATAACATTACTGCACTGCCCTATTACAATACTCATTTGCATTTGATTTTAAAGTATTTTCTACACTTTGTTGTAAACTTACATTATGTTCCGACTTATAAGTACCACTCCCTGACGCTGTCATTTACTGTTATCATCCTATTATAATTATAATCACTTACTTAATCCTATTGCACAAGTAACACTGTATAAATACATAATCACCCCAAAAACATTTCATGTAAAGGGTTGCCAAGACTAGGCGCATAAAGCTTTTATACTAAAAAGTTATCAGATCCCCTAGTAGGTACCAAGACTTTTACTCTGTAGGTAAGTCCTAACTTTATAAGCTCTACTGTATAAAGCCAACATCTTGGTCAAACAGTACGGCTTGGCCGTTTCGTTACTGCCATATGGACAATCCCGTAATGACACTTTCAGTTCTTAAAGACCTGTATCGTGTTACTACTTTGTACAGCAAGTCCACCGAGGGAGTGTTTATGTGACTGCAACGACAACAAGCCGTACCTACTGTTTGACCAAGATGTTGGCTTTATACA
The DNA here is from genome assembly GCF_947568885.1 of Cydia strobilella. Lineage (NCBI taxonomy): Eukaryota > Metazoa > Arthropoda > Insecta > Lepidoptera > Tortricidae > Cydia > Cydia strobilella. Next base: position 11,851,183 of record NC_086052.1, read on the forward strand.
GCTAGAACTTATAAAGTTAGGACTTACAGAGTAAAAGTCTTCAAACAGTCAGTTCTATGACACGAATGTCATATGGTTCGGACAGTGAAATATTAGGTATCTATAAAAACTAAAGTATTGGTGTTTTTGATAAGTCTACTAACTACATGGTATACAGGAAATTTCAGCTCTCTAGCATTATTCAAGCCGAAACTACGAGGGTTCGAAAATACGAGGAAACGTGGCGAGAAAAGATAGGCACTGCCTTTTGCCCTTTGTCTCGTCTTGGCGGGGGCATGGCCGTGCCCCTCAAATACCTACTAGGTATCGCAGTAGGTATTGCAGTTTGATTTACGAACTAAGTAGGTAAATCAATTGGGATTCAGACACCCCTGTGCATACCTAGCTACGCATATTTAAATGGCTTGACTGATTTAATGTAGCTATGAGATGTTATTTGCTTCGTTCAATAAACCGCGACTCGCGAGCCGCATGCTACTTTTTCAAAATACAATTTCGGCTCTTCATTTTATAATTCCGAAATATGTTTTTCCGAATTTCATAAGCACGATTTTCATAATCCCGATTTTTTATAAGTCCGAAATATCAAAATTACGATTTTTAAAAACACGGAAGAAAATCACGAATGTGCTATTTCGGAAAATTTTAAATCCGATTGTCATTTTACCGAAAGCTTAAAGTTCCGATTTAACACTTTTCCGAAAAAATGTTTTTCCGAATTCTTAAATTCCGAAAAACCATTGTCCGATCGGAAATAAGATAATTCGGAATTCAGAAATTCGGTCTTTTGTAAGGTCGGGAATATGAAAATGGTGATATTCAAATGAAGACACGTTTCGTTTGAGTAATTCGGTATTCAGAAATTCAGTCTTTTGTAAGGTCGGAAAAATGAAATTCGTGATATTAAAAAATGAAGACTCACGTTTTAGTAATTATTACGGGTGCCTGTCGTGCCGCATCACGTTAAATTCGGCATAAATTTTTTTTGGTATAAAAATTCGGCATAAATAAATTCGGATTCGGAGATTCGACCTCCAAGAAAACGAACTGTTGCCAGATAAGTGGTTTAGGTTAGGTTATAACTGCGACCCCCAAGTAAACGAACTGTTGCCAGAAAAGTGGATTAGGTTAGGTTGGAACTGCGACCCTCAAGAAAACGAACTCGGAATATCGTTATTCGGAAATTTAAAAATTAGGATATTTAAAAAAGGAATAACGTCATTTCGGAATTATAAAATTCGGAATAATGGCAATTCGGAATTCGTGATTTCAAAAATCGTAAATGTAAAATTCGGCGTTTTTCACTGTCTGAATTGTTATAATCGGAATCATGTGGTTCGGAATTTAAAATTTCGGAATAATGGCAATTCGGAATTCGTGATTTCAAAAATCGTAATTGTCAAATTCGGTGTTTGTCACCATCGGAATTATGTAGTGTACCCGGCTCTCCTAATATCGCGAATAATTTTTTGTCCAGCCCGCGCAGCATGGTTTCCCCTATCACTATGGTGATAAGCGTACCGTGCTACGACTGGCGGTTATGAATAATATAAAAATCTGATAACGTCGAACGAAGGGTCATACCTTTGGTTAATATTGGGTAGGTTTAATACTGGGTTGGTATAGGTAATAATAAGATAGAGCGGTACTGTCATAGTAAATTTTGTAACCACTGTAAATTCACTGCCATCTATCGACACACTTTAAAACTAAAAATGAAGATTTATAAAAATACGTTAAAATGTATTTAAATATAGATAAATGATTTTTTTTTATTTGCATTGATTATTTTTATATGATTTTGAATTTTTGACCCATGTTCTTTCACTGATATGCGTTAAAATTATAAATAACAAACGAAACCGTAACGCCCTCTATACGAGAGTAGGCCAAAGCTAGTGGCGCCGTCTGATCGAGAATCAAATTTTCGTGATTTTCGAGGCACGTTTTTTCCTTAGACTGTATCCATCTATTACGGAGTTATATCTATCTTTGGTAATATTAATATCCAGAGAGTACCTACTTAAAGTGGGGTCTTAAAGTGGAAGCGGTCATCCACTTTCCTCTTAAGACTGACTCATGCTTGATCATTGATCACGCCAAATTTGAGGTTTATATATTTAACGGTTATACATGATCCCACCATACTACCACCATAGATATAAAAGCGCATCGCCATCTTGTGACCCCTCTAAGGGTTTTAAAGTTTACTAGCCGCGCTGTTTTTGTTTTTTTTTTTTGCCTGAGACTATCTAAAATAAAGGCGAGGCGCGCGACTTTATACAGATGGATTTTTAAATTGGGGCGCTGGGGGCAGCTGCCTTATCCCTTGCTGACTATTTTGTCGCACACTGGACATTTTTTCCTGATCTCCTAAGACCCAATTTAGCGTAGCAGCACAGGATCAGGTAGCTGCCCTCGGTGTCCCATTTAAAAAGTTCAACCTGTGTAGCGATAAACAGTCTTTATTTCTTAATGGGGTTGCAACTGTCAAAGGTTTGCATAGATGGCGCCATCATAGCTTGCCCCTTTCTCTAGTTTTGTTCTAATAGATTTGGCTTAAAGGGCTGACATCCAGGCAGGGACCGGCCCGCTATCCCTTATCGGGGTTTTATAAGGGTATTGCATAAGGCTTAACTCACCATACCCTTTGCCAGACGAAACCCTTTGTTTTGGTTTTAAAAACCCTTATATAAAGCTACCACATTTGAGTAATCGGTAGCCCAAATACCCTTACAAAACCCTTATCATCCGCTCACCAACACCTTGCATATTGCTTATAAGGGTTAGCCTTATAAAGGGCTTCCCTTTTAGCATATAAGCGTGCTAATTTAAGTCGTCTACCTTGTTCATAAAGCACACATTACTTCGAATCCGAGCGATCGTCGGCGGCAACGGCGGCGTTCTTTGACTAGGCACGTATTTCTTTCCTTTTCATACACTACCGTAGATATATACTAATCCTGTCTCTTTCACGCAAAGGGAAACCTTTATAAAAAGCGCTTAAAGATAAGGGTAACCCTTATTAAGAGCTAGCTTTATTTTTGGTTAGCTTTTCGGTAAGGGTTAGTCAAAGGTAAGGGTATGAATGGGCTTGCAGTTCAAAAGGGAAAGTCTTTCAATGTGTTAGCCGTGTTTAAGTGTCGCCCATTGAAAGGGTTTTATCGCGGAAAGGGTTGTCCGGTCCCTGCATCCAGGTCACAAAAATAAAAACTAGAGATTGACAGGGCAAGTTATGCTGGCGCTATCTGTAAAATACTTAGACCGGCCAACCAGATTGTCTCCGGTCAAGACATAGATGATGATAGTGGAGTGTTTTGCAGGCATGATGGTGCGCGAGGAGGGCAACTTGTACACGACCGTGGAGCCCACCTTCAGCAGCAACCCCAACGTATTCTTCCAGCGCACGGAGCCGTTGCATGCCGGCATGATGTACTGAGCATCTGACAAACCAGCGTTCCGCCGTGAACATGGATTTGACAGCACCGCCTAGCGACCAGCCTCGTTTTAGTACCACGTCTAGGACCAAAATATTTCAGATTAATCTGCCCGAAGTGTGTTAAGGTAGCGAATAATAGAGGTAACCTCTATTTGTTGTAGTCCTTCGAAATAAGAGTTTCATTAGATCTTAATTAGATATAAGCGAGGTCTCAGTAATGTAACGCCATCTGGTGAAACTCTTTATCGTGGAAAATCAACTTTGTATAAAGATTGCAAATCGTACGAGCACAGTGGAAGTTATGTAGGGCGCCGAACTGGAACCACAGTTACTTGAAAAATAGGGACAGAATCATACGAGGATAGAAATTAGTTTATTGCCGATAAGAAATAGTATGTACTTTGTAATGCGGCCACCATTTGGGAATTTCGCCCAAGGTATTATTATTGGTGGAGCAGTTCTTCATAAACTGAATTATATAATGATAAATTGTCCGAAACGATGCTGTTACTGTATAAAGTTGGATAAAAAATATCTATTCCTTAAATAGTTTTATTAGTACGCTAGGAATTCGTAGACAGACCGGACATTTAACTTGTATCCTATTTAATGAATTAATGCAATCAAGACTATGTCACTTGTCTATTGTTTCGTGGTTTGAAATTTTTATCAAACTATTTGATTTTGGACTTTCATTCTTTTGGTGTAGATGAGTTTTTTGTTTTGCCTTTTCGGCAAATAAATATGTTGCTGCCTATGTGCACAAGAATTAACATGATGTTGAGGGTGTGAATGCTTCTGTTTTAATGTAATTATAGTAATTCTTTTCATAAATATACCTATACCTACTTTATGCAGTATTAAGCAGTGTATCTAATATACGAATATTGTAAATATAAGTCGTAAAATTCGACTAAAGAGTGAAAACGAGGTTTGTGATTTTACGTGTACTTAACCCACCCTGGAAAACTAAATCAGCTGATTTCTGAATAGGTTAAATATTCTAAGTTACGGAACCTGATAAGGTTTACTAATGTAAGCTCTCTTTTATAGTAATGTGTAAATAAAACTTCTGAAGACTGTTTAGATTGTTTTATTATTAAATTATGAACAACTTGTCTTAAATATTAATTCTAAAGTGTACACTCCCGGTGTCGGAGGAGATTTGCGCTCAACTTTCATCACAAACACACAACACTTAGTGTTCAATTCACTTGGTTCCCGTGGAGAGGAGGGCCAGGAGTCCAGATGCCGTTGTCAGGGATACAATGTAATTGCTGTAAATTAATCTGTTAAGGAAAAACTTTTTGCAATCAAGATTAAAATAAACCATCAGATTATGTAAATATGGAATGTGAACTGCAGTAACTGATATAGACCTAAAATTCACTAGGATCTACTTATACACTAAATACTAAATAAACCAAGAAAAGGACTTACTTAATTTGTTATTTCATTTGTGTTTTTAAACTTGAATCCACTCTTATAAATACTTAGTTTCTTCAAATGTCAAGTTTTCACACCAAGCACATATGATTTATTTTGGAACCAACTTTATTTCTGTATAACATAAATATGACACCGATTGACATTAGTAGAACGCATGATATTTAAATTAATTATAATAGAATAAATACGTATGGAAAAACCAGCCCTTTCCTGATCCCAGGTGCCAGATCCATGGTGTTCAAACAGAATAAGGTATGAAATAGGTATTGTTAGTTGCATTAATTTCAAAAATAGTATTCCTCCCCTTTCAATAAATGTGTATAAAAGAAGTAGATTCATTATAAAGTAAGTAAGCTATACTTACAGTACCACAAAAGATTGCTATTTTGTTATATGAAATAAATTAATCAAATTAATAGTCAGAATGTATCATCACACTGCAATTGTTATGCCATTTAGGGTCCTAGCTAAATTGGTTGTTCCATACTTACGCTATGGATTGTCAAATTTAGCTAGAACCCTAAATGTCATAACAATCAGAGAGTGTGACTGTACAATCCCTGGCAGCTAAAAATTAAACCAGCCGTTACAAACCACACAAAGACCTTACAGCCCTTGTACAAAATGCACGATATTCAATGCATTTTGTAACCAAAAAGCAATTAATACTTAACTAGAGTATGAAATGTTTAAAAATGCCAGATGTGCCAACTACTTAGCACCTGAGGACTACAGTTTTACAGCAGTTACCCTTACCCTTAGTATAACTTGATGCATTAATATTATAAAATGTGAAAGCTTTTTTGGAGTTTTATTTCGCCTTCATGCAAAAAAAGGTTTATTAAAATTTGACACACCGATAATTTATAATCTTGAAAAGAACATAGCATACTATACTAAGCAGTTTAACAACTTCTTTGCAGACAAAGTCACATGCAGAAAGTAATATTTTATAAAAAGGATACACAGTGGGTGTGAAGGAGCGTAGCAGGTAGAAGCTGCTCAGGATCACGATGGCCAGAAACAGGGCATTGTTGTAGAAGATGGAGAAGGTGGTTGCTTCATAGTCAGCTACCTCATTCTTCTTCCACAGGATCCTGAAATTAACAACAACATTACATGACTAATGGAATATTTAAATATCTATGTAAGTAGAAAAAGAGAAAGTCTATAATATCTTTATGATTAGCTAATTAACAATTCGATTTTATTTAGCTATAAATAGCTAATGACAACCCAGTTTTTGGGACTTAATGAACTAAGTGTGTAATTAAATTACAGGTTTTTAAAGGGTCGGCAACGCGCATGTAATATCTTTGGTGTTGCAGGCGTCCATAGGCTATGGTAACTGCTTACCATCAGGCGGGCCGTATGCTTGATTGCCACCGACATGGTATAAAAAAAATAGAAATAAGTATGGTAAAATAATATAATTTTAAACAGCTTCATACTTAAAAAAACTTTCCAAAATATCTAAGCACACATTCCAAATAATAATAGGCAAACTATGAAATTGGTCAACTATGAAAACAAAACATTACTACATTCAACACTTTTATTTAATTAAGATTTATTTGTGTGACTTTCACCAAATAGTTTATGCAGAAACATAAATTTTATCTACACTGAATCAAAACTGAAAAACTATGCACACCAAATGGAAAGTTATCAAATTAAGTTTGATAATGAAAACTCAGCAAGAAAAACTTATTTGCAACAGATTGTATAACTAAGTAACAACCTAATTCATAACAAACAATTGTTAGAATACAAGGGTTGTTAGTGAAGTAACAAAAGTTCTTATCAGGTTAATTACAACTTTTGAATTGCTAACATATGGAGAGCACAATAGAGTATAATTTATTAGTTACCTCTCGTCCTTCTCCTTCCTGCTCATCTTCTTGTCGTCGGCGAGCTTGCGCGACATCTCGCGCGCCACAGCATCCTCGCGCTTCACCGCAACACGATGCTTCAGCTGGAACTTGGTGTTGCGGTACGCCAGCGCCAGGAACCAGGTGCAGGCAGCCGTCACCACGCCGAACCACGCCAGGGACGAGCTCACCTCAAGAGCGTGCACCCTCCAAAACAACCCTACACGAAAAAATCCGGTCACTTTCACATAACGGCACATAAGTTTAATGAATGAAAAGGTCATCAATTACGCTTAGGAAAGACTTTGTATTAGGAAATAAACACTTACATATGGGAATAGCAGATACGATGAATGCATTCCCGTAGAATAGAGCCGACGACTTTGTAGAGACATTTCGACTGAAATCCTGCAACAGCAGCTCTTCCTCTTTCGTGAAAGCCTTGTTCGTCTTTCCGGACATCTTGTTATGAATGAACTGTAATTTTTAATAAATAATTGTTATTACACACACTGTTTATTCTTGTAAGAATCAGCACAAACTTCACAAAATAAGCTATGAACCGTACTTCGTGGCTGTCGATTCAGTCGATTGTCGAAAAAAGAAAAGAAACGTCGGCTGACATGTCGGCGACGTGTCAAATATGTTGCCCTACGAGAATATGTGTGTTTTAAGGTTTTAAGAGATTATAATTAATTAAATTTAGTTAATATTATAGAGATTATAATGAAAAAATTTAAATAAACATTAATGATTTGAGCATATTTGTTAGTTATAGATTTTTATTTTTATTTTAATAAATAAAAATAAATCAATATTAGGGGACATCTTAAAGTCGTAACACACTACCGCACCTCACCAAGGTCACGGTACGCCACACCGCACCCATAAGTGTGAGCGAGAAACAAATATCTCTTTCTCGCTCTCGCTTATGGGTGCGGCCATGTATTATGTTGGTCAAGAAAATCTTGTCAGTAGAAAAAGGTGCGAAATTGAAATTTTCTAGGGGACGATATTCATTCGCGCCGATATTTTTTTAACTTGCCGCCTTTTTCTACTGACAAGATTTGCTTATATAGTTAGTCAAACCAAATTGTCAGTAAATAAGAACAAAAATAACTATACTCTCCTTTTATCAAATAAAAATGGGTGTTATTTAATCGATCTGCAAAATATTCCTATTTTGATGAACAAAAATATATATTTGGTCAGCCAAAATGTGTATTTGATCAGCAACTTAAGGTTAGCAAGTATTTCAAAATCAGTTCGCAATTAATGTCATAATGAGTGCTCTAAATTGATTTGGTTGGCAAATTAATTATTTGATCGGCAGTAAGCGATCCACCATTAATCAAATTTTGTTAAGCAGTCAGTCGGTAAGCGGATTATTTAATTTGGATTACAATTTAGCTGATCCGCAAAAATTAGTTCTAACCTAACCTAACCCACTTTTCTAGTAGCAGTTGTTTTCTGTGAAGGTCGCAGTTCTAACCTAACCTAACCCACTTTTCTAGTAGCTAATATCTTCCATTTTACACCTATAATACTCTCAAAATACCAAAACGGATAAATATCACCAACAAATATGTTAGAACACCGCAATGTGACTGCTAATAATCATCGAATGAAATGCACGCACACGATTCCGCTCCGCCTGCAACCCTGCCGATTTTTCAAATCAAACGCAACCCATCTTATTATATCAGATTACCATTTGTTTAATATGCATACGTCTCAATTAAACTGCTAACCAATATTTAAATCTTGCTGACCAAATAATAATTTTGCAGCTCAACTATTTATTAAGTAGATGGATATTGATTTATAATGTTGACCGTTTGTGAATTATTTGCTGAACAAGAGTTGCAGCAGCCAAAGAGTAGTATATGGTTGCATTGCCGGCAACATATTTGTATGCCGCCCAAATGATTTAATGGCTATTTTTTTTTTGATGATCAGTTTTAAAAATAGCTGATCATTTAATTACTTCCCAATAAAAATTAAATATTCACCGAACATTCTCTTCGTGCGTTGTATGTCATAAGGGCCCTAATCAGCGAAATCGACTCCACACTCGCGTTCGCGGCTTCGCGCCGCGTAGTCTGGAGCGGGCTATAAAACGTCGACATTGGCCAGGAGGGATTATTCTCTCCTGCCAAAACCCACAAGAGGGGAATGCCAACTATACTCATCCTTTTCTTTTGGGTGCTAGTACAAGTGTAAGACAAAGATAGTATGATTTTCTCTGTGTATGTTTGAAATGAGACAGTCCTTTGACAAACTTTAAATAGTAATTTAAAATAATTACAAAAAGAAAAAAAAATGCTTCCTCTTCAGGTCGCTCCAGACTATGTGCGTGAAACGCGGCGCGACTTCGCGGAGAGAACATGTCGCGACGTTGTCGTATGACTCCACACTCGCAAATTTCACGGCGATTTCGCAGTTAAGTTCACGCCAAGATGGCGGAAAAGTATCAGCTGATCGAGTTTAACTGCCAGTTATCTATGGCATCATACGTGATTTAGCTATTTTTCCATTTTGTTTGGTTGTAAAACCGTAAAATATAGCCGCTTTATATAATATAATTATTATTTATCTTGCCACATATGAGTCAAAATAGTGTGTAATGTGGGGTCTTGCCAGTTCGCGCTTCGCGTCTCCTTTGACGCGGGCTAATAATCCGACAAAAAACGGGTAACTAGGCGCAAAGGCGTGTACAATCTGCGAAATTGACGCTACACTTACGTTCGCGGCTGCGCGCCGTGATTCGCGCATGAATGTGGAGAGCTCTTTAAAAAAAACATTTTCTTCATCCGATTTCTGAACGAAAGCTCTAAACGAAAACGTCAAATGTTCAAATTTCGAATAAATTCCGTTTGAACTTTGATGCATAGCTTTGATGTTTACATCGCGGTTACTGCGGTTAGAATGTAGTTGATCGCGGTTTGTATTTGTTAGAATTGTTAGTGTGAAATGTACAGTGGCTTTTAATATTAGTAATATTACCTATAACTTCGTAGCGAAAATAAAAACTTTCATAAATACGTTCTACCTTACTAAAGTGATTAGGCAAATGTGGATCGAGCTTACTCTAAGGGTTAAACACTAACAGTTGTGTTCAAAATGAGCCACTTTGAATTTGCAATACCTGTGCAAAAGGATGAGTTATTGGAGTCTCATGTCGGACAATATCATGTCGAAGATGTGGTGCAGATAAGAGTGCTTTTGTCCAAAATACAAGGTATGCTCTTATTTGCTTATCGTAATCATGGTTTCAGTATCTTTATTTGTAGAACATACTACATTATAATTCTCTTATAGATGCGGCAAGAGCGTATAATGCCGAAGGCGTCGAATACATACTGGAGCATTTTGATACATATTTTTCTATTATTGTCCATGGTAACAAGCTTGAATGGAACATCATCAATAAAGGTAAGTACCTTGTACAGTTAGCTGCAAATAAATCTGACTTCCCCTGCCTTGTATAAAAGTTTGTATGCAAGAACGCGAGAAATTTTTGTGGTGCTGCATATAGATCTTATTTTACCTGTATTTTACAGACTTTATGAAGTCTAATACTAATTGAATGCCTATTACTTACTTATGTATTATTCTTTTTTTTCTTACCTAAGTCTTCATTATATTGCTAAGTTAATTTCTATTTTAGTTACTCCCAAATTATCCATATTAGGTATCATTTGTGTTTGCTCTGTTCCCATATGAAGCTGTGATAGTGCGTAACCTTAGTATAGTACCTATTAGTTTAGTATCATGTCCACTACCTGTGAGTTCCTATAATTGGCTTCCTGTATCTATTATAATTTCTATGTTAATGTCACAGCTGTTGGATCTCCAAATAAATAACATAAAAATAACTAAATAAATATATTGTTTGTGTTTTTTTTAAGGGTTTGACCACCTTGTCAGAACTGCTAAAGCCTTGTGCAGTCATATTGAATTGATTATGCAGGATCAAGAGCTAGATGCAGATCTTAGAGTGAAGAACCTGAATATAGTGAAAATGGTCATGTATCTGTATACACAAATAATGAAAACTAAAGATGTTAAGTTAGCAGCTGATGTAAGTGTATTGATCATAACTACATAACTTTGTACACATTATATTAGACCTTTTTCCCACATTATCCCTATATATTATCCCTAATATATTTTTATTTCAAATGAAATATTTCAGTTCCATGTGCCTAGCCTGGCATGTTAAACTTTTCCAATATTTTAGCCTTATCATTCATATTAACCACACAATATCCATCTCCTTTTTATATCTTAGTATGAGTTAGGTTGAAAATGTATTAAATAACATACCTTCAACGTTTTCCATGTTCTAGAACTCCACCAAACTCACTTTGGGTAAAAAGGGGAAGAAGGCAACAGAAGATGAAGAGTTTTGTGGCTGGACTGAATCTGATAAGCAAGCTGCTCTTGTGACTTTGCATTTAGTGCTTCAACAACCTTTGAATCGCCTGTGGGACCCTCCACTGGCAGAAGATAACTTTGTAACGTAAGATTTGTTATATCCTTACATATTCGAGTATGTTGAATATTAATATTCCCAATTAGCTGAACTATATGGTTCATGGTTCGTCTACAATATTCTAATAAACCATTCGAAAACGCTTCAATTACTGCCTGGCCACGACATTGCGCGACCTGCGGCAGCGGCGCGAGGAACGCGGCCACGACTCACAGCGGCGCGACCGGTCTTAGTGGCGGTACGCATCGGGCGGTGACTCGTAGAACAAATTTTTTTATAATATTCGCGCGCGATAATGGACACGGGAGTGTTTGTCACGGAAATATTTAATAGCCCTTCAATTTGGATGTCGAAACTACCTAAACATAAGTTGCGGCACGTAATTAAAAGGTTGTGGGAAGAAATAAAATAAAATTTTCCTGCTTCTACACTCGCTCTAGTATACTCGTAAAATTTTGCGGGATGCTTTCTATATTCTTCGTAAAACACTCTAAATTCGCGTACGTACATATAACAGCGTCTATTAAGTTCGTGCACACCTTCTCTTATATTTAAAATATCTCTCATGAAATAATATGAGCTGCTGTCGAGGCACTGAAGAGCCACTTTTGACAAAGAAATTTTTAAACACTTGAGTACGTCCCATTCGCTCGATGCCGCCAACGCTACTGCGAAGTTGTGGCATGCTCGCCGCGCCGCTCTACCTTGCCGCGCCGCCCGCCGCACCGCTCGCCGCCTAAGACCAATGTCGTGGCCAGGCCGCCTACATCAGCAACTAAAACTTAACCTCTTCTTAGGCAATTCCCTAGAAATAACCAGGTCAAAAGGCAAGGGACTCGCATACAAATTTTTAACCCTTGTCAAATAGTCAAAACAGATTCAAAATGTCTCACTATACGTTTTACTGACAACAGGAAGATGTAAGGGGTGCCAAGCAGATTGTTTTGCTGACTGTATGTGCGGCCACAGTGCCTATATCATGAGTGGACCTGCCTAGTAAAAATGTATATAGTTATTTGTGCAACAAGAGAGGAAAGTTGGTTTTTCTTGCGAGTGTTTATTTTGAGTCCCGAGAAAGCGAAAGATTCTATAATTGAATCACAAGCGAAGCGAGTGATTCTAAAGTATAATCTTGAGCGTAGCGAGGGACTCAAAAACACGAGATGTAAAATAACTTTGCTCTCGTGTTGCACGCATAATTTTTCACCTCAGTAGTGAGAACATATTAAAGGTTAAAATGTATTTCGAATTACACAGAATAAACAGAAAAAAAATGTAATTTAATATGTAATATAATACCATACCATACCATACGATACGATACGATACCATACGATACGATACGATACGATACGATACGATACGATACCATACCATACCATACCATACCATACCAAACGATACGATACGATACCATACCATACCATACCAAACGATACGATACGATACCATACCCCATACCATACCAAACGATACGATACGATACTATACGATACCATACCATACCATACCAAACGATACGATACGATACTATACGATACGATACCATACGATACCATACCATACCATACCAAACGATACGATATGATACTATACGATACGATACTATACGATACCATACCATACCAAACGATACGATACCATGCCATACCATAATAAAAGTATGAAGTGGCAGTTCATGGCCTTCACTAAATTAAAAAGCTACATTGTTTCACTCGCTGGAGTGAGGAAAGTAGGCTTGTTCGAGCTGCTGAGGTGAAAAATATATTTTACTTTTAGGATGGTTTCTGAACCTTGCTACAAAGCGTTAGAAGAACAAATAATCAAAAACAAAGCAGTGAGAGAGACTGTCTTCCAAGTACTTGGAGTACTCATTAAAAAATATAACCATGGAACTTCATGCCTCATCAAGCTTGTGCAGGTGAGCATAGATTCTTTAAGCTACTCCCGCCAACTATAAAGCCTAAGGACACTGACCTCAGATGAGCTTTCTGGTCAATGTAACATTAATTGTAATAGATAAAACTCCTTAAGAGGCTGGTACAATGAAATGCTGTAAAAAAAACTTGTAGATATATTTTTAATTTATTATGTGCCATTGTAGTTTGTTAAGTTTCCTATGCACGTTTCGCATCCTCAGGTTCTTCAAATGGCGGAACACTCCGTGTCTCCAATTTGTGCTGGAGTTGTGCAGCTGACCAAAGATTTTGAAATAGGAACATTTGGACCTCAGATGGTAACACATTTCTTTGGAATACTACACTGTGCTAACCGATTGTTTTTTATATAATTGTTCATACAGATGTGATAATTCCTTTAGAAGCTCAAGAACAGTTTTTTTGGCGGTATTTGTATAATCATATATTACAAAAGCTGTAGGTTCCTCATGGAAGACTTAAAAAATATTAACTACATAACGTTTTCGTTTGTATAGGTGCGTGAAATAGCAGAAGCTCTAGCGACGAGTGACGAGGAGAACGCGGGTGTGGCCACGGAACAGGGCGCGGCCAGAAACTGCGGCACCTTCCTACTCGAGCTCACCAAGGAACTACCTAAAGAAATGACCTCCGCTATTACCACATTGCAGTCATATCTGGAAAGTGATGAGGTAACAGAACCTACCTAGTTAATAATTTCGCAATAGGGTAGGGTATTTGACTACTAGTCAAATCAGTTTCTTTTTATGGAATTTGTATGAAACACTAGCATGCGACGTCACGATCAAATTACCTACTCTTTATAGTTTTATATGGGTTATAAAATATAAATAATGTGGTAAAGCAACTGCTTACTTTATTTCATGCATGGTGTAAATTAATTTATTTTCAATACAGTCTTAATACCCTATTGTAACGATTATTACAAACAAGCAGCGATTGTATGGCCTCTTCTTTTAAATCTCAGTTCGAAAGTCAAATTTCACAGTTGAAATGCTTATATTTTAAACCACGACAATGGTAAACGAACAAGCGGCCCGCTTGATGTTAAGCAGCTACCGCAGCCATTTACAACTCTAGTGGAGTCATACGTGCGTACAGATGTAGCGAACAATCCTTTGCCATCGTATTTTCTCGGAAACATTCGTATTTGTCATCCTACTTCAGTCAATCTCAGTACTTTTTGTACTGAGACTGACTGAAATAGCATAACACGTTCGTAGGTGTTATAATTATAACCGTATTCTCTTTATTTTATTTAGTAAAATAAAGCATGAATGTTACAGTCATACACACTGCGTATCAGCGTGCTCGGCATGATGTGCGAGGCGCTCAGCGTAGAGCTGCGCGGCGAGGATCTGTCCGACGAGCAGCGCGCCCAGAGAGATGACTTCCTCGACGACCTCTACGAGCACATGCACGACCTGTCCGCCTACGTGCGCCACAAGGTACGTGTGAGCGCTCAGCGCGGAGCTGCGCGGCGAGGGTGTGTCCGACGAGCAGCGCGCCCAGAGAGATGACTTCCTCGACGACCTCTACGAGCACATGCACGACCTGTCCGCCTACGTGCGCCACAAGGTACGTGTGAGCGCTCAGCGCGGAGCTGCGCGGCGAGGGTCTGTCCGACGAGCAGCGCGCCCAGAGAGATGACTTCCTCGACGACCTCTACGAGCACATGCACGACCTGTCCGCCTACGTGCGCCACAAGGTACGTGTGAGCGCTCAGCGCGGAGCTGCGCGGCGAGGGTTTGTCCGACGAGCAGCGCGCCCAGAGAGATGACTTCCTCGACGACCTCTACGAGCACATGCACGACCTGTCCGCCTACGTGCGCCACAAGGTACGTGTGAGCGCTCAGCGCGGAGCTGCGCGGCGAGGGTCTGTCCGACGAGCAGCGCGCCCAGAGAGATGACTTCCTCGACGACCTCTACGAGCACATGCACGACCTGTCCGCCTACGTGCGCCACAAGGTACGTGTGAGCGCTCAGCGCGGAGCTGCGCGGCGAGGGTCTGTCCGACAAGCAGCGCGCCCAGAGAGATGACTTCCTCGACGACCTTTACGAGCACATGCACGACCTGTCCGCCTACGTGCGCCACAAGGTACGTGTGAGCGCTCAGCGCGGAGCTGCGCGGCGAGGGTCTGTCCGACGAGCAGCGCGCCCAGAGAGATGACTTCCTCGACGACCTCTACGAGCACATGCACGACCTGTCCGCCTACGTGCGCCACAAGGTACGTGTGAGCGCTCAGCGCGGAGCTGCGCGGCGAGGGTCTGTCCGACAAGCAGCGCGCCCAGAGAGATGACTTCCTCGACGACCTTTACGAGCACATGCACGACCTGTCCGCCTACGTGCGCCACAAGGTACGTGTGAGCGCTCAGCGCGGAGCTGCGCGGCGAGGGTCTGTCCGACGAGCAGCGCGCCCAGAGAGATGACTTCCTCGACGACCTCTACGAGCACATGCACGACCTGTCCGCCTACGTGCGCCACAGGGTACGTGTGAGCGCTCAGCGCGGAGCTGCGCGGCGAGGGTCTGTCCGACGAGCAGCGCGCCCAGAGAGATGACTTCCTCGACGACCTCTACGAGCACATGCACGACCTGTCCGCCTACGTGCGCCACAAGGTACGTGTGAGCGCTAAGCGCGGAGCTGCGCGGCGAGTGTCTGTCCGACAAGCAGCGCGCCCAGAGAGATGACTTCCTCGACGACCTCTACGAGCACATGCACGACCTGTCCGCCTACGTGCGCCACAAGGTACGTGTGAGCGCTCAGCGCGGAGCTGCGCTGCGAGGGTCTGTCCGACGAGCAGCGCGCCCAGAGAGATGACTTCCTCGACGACCTCTACGAGCACATGCACGACCTGTCCGCCTACGTGCGCCACAGGGTACGTGTGAGCGCTCAGCGCGGAGCTGCGCGGCGAGGGTTTGTCCGACGAGCAGCGCGCCCAGAGAGATGACTTCCTCGACGACCTCTACGAGCACATGCACGACCTGTCCGCCTACGTGCGCCACAAGGTACGTGTGAGCGCTCAGCGCGGAGCTGCGCGGCGAGGGTCTGTCCGACAAGCAGCGCGCCCAGAGAGATGACTTCCTCGACGACCTCTACGAGCACATGCACGACCTGTCCGCCTACGTGCGCCACAAGGTACGTGTGAGCGCTCAGCGCGGAGCTGCGCGGCGAGGGTCTGTCCGACGAGCAGCGCGCCCAGAGAGATGACTTCCTCGACGACCTCTACGAGCACATGCACGACCTGTCCGCCTACGTGCGCCACAAGGTACGTGTGAGCGCTCAGCGCGGAGCTGCGCGGCGAGGGTCTGTCCGACGAGCAGCGCGCCCAGAGAGATGACTTCCTCGACGACCTCTACGAGCACATGCACGACCTGTCCGCCTACGTGCGCCACAAGGTACGTGTGAGCGCTCAGCGCGGAGCTGCGCTGCGAGGGTCTGTCCGACGAGCAGCGCGCCCAGAGAGATGACTTCCTCGACGACCTCTACGAGCACATGCACGACCTGTCCGCCTACGTGCGCCACAGGGTACGTGTGAGCGCTCAGCGCGGAGCTGCGCGGCGAGGGTCTGTCCGACAAGCAGCGCGCCCAGAGAGATGACTTCCTCGACGACCTCTACGAGCACATGCACGACCTGTCCGCCTACGTGCGCCACAAGGTACGTGTGAGCGCTCAGCGCGGAGCTGCGCGGCGAGGGTCTGTCCGACGAGCAGCGCGCCCAGAGAGATGACTTCCTCGACGACCTCTACGAGCACATGCACGACCTGTCCGCCTACGTGCGCCACAAGGTACGTGTGTACAGAATAATATTTGCCGTTTTTTGCGTAATGGTAACTTTGTGCGCAAGTCCGACTCGCACTTGGCCCGTTTTTTAAAACAACATGTGGTGTTGTTGGTTAAAAGGTATTACTAATAATATTTGTCTGTTTTCGGTCAGGTATTGCAGTTCTGGTGCCGCCTGCAGCGCGAAAACAGCGTGCCCGTGACCAGGCAGAGAGTAGTGCTGGAACGCGCCATTGGCCGGTTGAGGGACAAGGCTGCTATTGTTAGGAAGGCAGCCATACAGTTGCTGAAGGTACAATCAACTTTCATGATGTCCTGTGACCAAGCATCACAAGTTCTTGTATATATGTTATGCCAGGGTTTCTTTTCCAGCTTTCATTGATGTTATATAGTTACTAACACTTTTATTTTGTATCTTATAGCTAAGTGCTTATTATCTATTGTAGGTATTTTTGGAATGCAACCCTTTCTCCGGCCAATTGAAGTTAGAAATATTAGAAGAACAACTAGAAACCGAGCAGAAAATATTAGACGATCTGCAGAAAAAATTGAATCCAGGGCCAGATCCAAAGTTAGTAGAAAAGTGGGAGAAAATTAAAAATGATATTGTAGCTGCTATTAACGAAGGAATGAACACTTTGACGCAAGACGAACCTGACCTATCACAGGCTTCACTAGATAACTTGTATGACTCGATTAGAAAGCATTTGCGAGAGAAGAACTATTTCAAGGCATACTTGATTGTTAAACATACAGAGAGGCAATATCCTGAAGCCAGGTATTTGAGATGCAGCATGGAAAAAAGTGACCAAGTAAGTAAAACATCATCAAATTGCTCCTACAAATTTCCTACTGAACTACTATACCAAATTAGTGGACTTCTATCTGTCAGAAAATTGTACATTCTGCAGACTTCCCTAAAAAAACATAGGACTCTACCATTCAACCCAAACTACAAAAAGAAAAGATTGATCGTCAATATAGCTAATCCATCTAAAACTAGAACCTCATTTGCTAGCTCACAGTTTAACATAAAATCCGCACACCTTTACAATAAAATTAATAAATTACTAGACATACACTCCAAATCTTACCATGAGTGTAAAAAGCTCCTAGCACATTGGCTAAAAACTAAATCATATGATGAGACAGAGAACTTACTACGTTGAATCTAAACAATCGCACACAAACACACATGCACACGCACATGCACACACACGCACATACACACCTACACTCACATCACACATACACACACACAGAAAAGATCTCTCTTTACGCTCATATTATTTCATACATCTACATGTAACTTTTTAAATTGTGTTTCTTTTAATTCCTAATGTAATATAAATGTTAATTCTAAAATGTTAGATTAATCTATATGTTTGTTTAGTTTAGGTTACTTTATTTACATAGTTATAGTTTATAGTTAGCATGTTAAATTTAGAATTGATTGTATTAGTCGTGTTATTGTTTCTATGTAAAAACATAGTTAGGGAAGAGCGGTGTCTCCCGACACAGGCATTCTTATGCTTACTGGGCGGCTCCATCCCTTTAAATCATTATATATTGCTAATTTATTAAATAAAGAACTTTTGTATTTTGTATTTTTGTATTTGTATTTCGTGGCGGGGTGGCCTAGGGGTTAATGGCGTTAGCCGCGATAGCTAAAGACGCCGGTTCGAATCCGGCCTTCACCACTGGAGGGCTTCGTCACTTTTTCTTTAATATATGACATCTATTACAGTTATTAATATTACAGTAATAAATAAATAAATTAATTTATATATAGTAGTGTGACTACTTAAAAAACACAAATCAAAATATTTAATAAAATAATTTGATTTGTTCCCAAACTTGCTCCTACAAAGTTTCCCATAATCATATTTATATTCTATAAAACTGTAGCGTTCACAAGACTTTTTTACAATTTATTAAACTTTTTTAGAGCTTTGCCGCGATATTAGAGTAATGCGTAATGAATTTTTTTAATATAATTAAAATCATTGTCATTTCAGGTGGAATATTTTGTGGCTCTTCTGAAGAACATTTTTGTGATACCAGACAGACGTCAGTCTATAACACTAACCCAGCAATGTGAAAACGAATTGGCCCTATACAAAAAGTTAGAAGAAAAGGAAGCCATAGTGGCTTTCTTGCAAGAGTCGGTGCATTTCAGCAGAATGGTTACCGAGGCGGTACCTTTGATTAATAGTTTGCTGATGTCGAAGCAGGCAGGCGATGTTAATGAGGCCATAGAGTTCTTCACTGCGGCTCACCACTTCAATATCGAGGCGGCCAAGACTGGCGTAGCTAATATGCTGTTGCTTGTATGGTCGCCTGATCAGGTCAGTACACTCTCAATGCTCTCATATTATCTTATAGTTTTAATAGGTGGGTTAAAATTCTTTTTGTTGTCTTGTTTTCGACCACTCTGTCACGCTTCTATTTTTGTCTTTTATGAAATAATTAAAAAAAGTTTAGTGCTGTTGTCTTCTAGCTGTAGATTATAATTCTCTTAAGAAAAATTAAAAACAAAATTTGACCCCATAGAAAAAGCTCCACTCCGTCACATTTTTTGGGGACAACGAAAAGAGTTTTGACCCAGGTGCACCAGTTTTACTTCATTTGTTTCATGTCGTACTGGTACTTAATAAGTCTTAAGTTATAATGAATGAACACCGCGCTATTCAGCTACCACCAAAGATATTTCAATAGTTGTGATGCATAGTGATAATGCCAATATAACTGGAGCATTAGTTAGAATTCGTTCTTTGACTTTACCTATTTCGTCAGCTTCCAACTATATAACAAATATTTATCCGTGTACAGGAGAAACGACAAGCCGTTGAGCGCGCCTACCGCGACATGTATTTAGAATGCGACAGCAAGCCGGAGCGCGCCCGGGCGGTCAATATCGCGCGTAAACTAGTCTCTCTAGTGTCCACTATTGACCGCAGCAGTGCGCTCGCTCTCGACCACCTCGTCGACCAGTGGGTCGACAAGGGGGACATCACTCCGTCCATCATCCAGGTAACCACTTATCGTGTCTCACGTGTTTCAGAGTCCTTGTCAGTTACTAAGTTCAAGTGAAGGTGTGTGGATGTAGTTTGGCATGACACTTGACAATAGTCAGAGAAAATCGTGCTGCCTTTTTCTTGCTCTAGTTACTAGTATAATTACACAAAAAATAAATATAATAAGGAATAAGTATAGTTGGTTAATTCTATTGTTACTGCGATGTTTAACCAGCTAGACTTTTGATCAAAATAATTGAAGCAAAAATATTGATCCTACCGGCTGCGCCAATAACTAACTTCCTGCTTCAGGCTTAAAACCGTATGTTTACAAACGTTTTACTCTTGTTTAGGTGTTCTGGGAAATATTTATGAAGAAAATCGACGGAACCACAGATATGGACAGCTACGCAGCGCTGGCGCTCCTCGTAATGGTTTCCAAAGCGAAACCCTCCGTAGCACTCGCTAACCTTGAAGTCATACAAACCCACGGCTTGACGGGCGACTACAATTCCAGGAACCTGAGCGCTCAACTATTACTATCATTGAGTAAGAAGAATAAAAGATATCCGGCTGCTCATCAGATATTTACCTCAATTTACGATAGTTTGTTAGAAACATTTTCTAAAATTAACAAGTTCACGTCGTTTGCGGCTTATTCTATCGAAGCGATTTACGCGATATGTGATACGCCTGAGATTGTCTGTGCGAAGATATTAGCGGAAATGCATAGAAGGGTGCAGCAGACGATGGTGAAACAGGGCGAGAATGAAGAGGAGGTTTCTCTGCCGGTTGAACTGCTCACTCGCTTCGTGTTCACGCTGGGACAAGTGGCGTTCCAACAACTCATCTACCTCGATGTGTCAGTGTACAGTGAGCTGAGGAGAAGAAATCAGGTTAGCCTAGCTTTTATACTCCTTACTGTGAACAATCTAAACATGAAAATTTACCTCACCTAAATAAAATGATTTTGCTCTGAAGACTGGTAAACAGAATTTAAGTAGATATGGTTCTTCATTTCATTTTCTTTCTGCTATTATTATGTATGTTAACATTATATACTTAATAATGCCTCCTCTCTAACCTCTAGGTCTGTTTCTTAAGTATGTTAAGTACACTACATTGTACTACAAATCCATTTGTATATGTGACTGTTTGTATTCTAAATAATAATAAAAAAGAACGCAGTAGGGACCAGTTCAAACGATTTGTAAAGTAGTAAAATAATGTAAGAAAATCATGCTGTTTTTATTCATTTATTTTTATTATCTAAATGTTTTAACAACAATTAACAATTTAGGTCCGTGAAGACCGCAAATTAGAGGAAAAGCGGAAGAAGAAAGCTGGCGCGTTCGCCACTCCAGGTCGGAAGGGGCGAGTGGACGACCTGCGCCGCCAGACGCTCATGAACGCGTCCGGAGCGAGCGCCTCTAGCCGCGGCCAGCGCTCCGCCAGCGTCTCCAAGGGCCCATCTGTGAGTGTAAACAGTAAACAATTCATTGTAACATTCATTGGTTGCTGTTGCTCGAGGTCGAAGGTCAAAAGGTCAAGTTTGGATTTGTTTTTAAAGCGTTTCTAAAATAAAACTATTGATTTTTATATTTTTTGCCCAGACAAACACTACGATGACGGAAGACGAAACAGGGCTAGAAGGCGCGGTAGCGGACGACGCGGACGCAGAGTACGTGCGCGGCGTGTGCGAGCGAGAGGTTAGTGCTCTCAATGTTTGTAGTTATTTCTATAGTTTGGCAAAAGTCACTTTTCAGTGGAATGGGGAATAGACAGATTGTATCATACTGTATTTTTCAGTAAGTATTACATCTCCCAAAAGAGGGATGTTTATAGTTTTATTTATTTTAGTATTTAAATACGGAGTCTGGTAATAGAATAATAGAATAATTTTCAGATTGTGGGGTCGAGCACGGCGCTGGCTCGCTACGTGCCGCTCCTGCGCCATCTGCTCGCCAACCCGGCGCGCGCGCCGCCCGCGCTACAGGCTGCCGTCGCTCTCACCTTCACTAGGTAACGTTGCTCGCGCAATATATTGTGGGGTCGAGCACGGCGCTGGCTCGCTACGTGCCGCTCCTGCGCCATCTGCTCGCCAACCCGGCGCGCGCGCCGCCCGCGCTACAGGCTGCCGTCGCTCTCACCTTCACTAGGTAACGTTGCTCGCGCAATATATTGTGGGGTCGAGCACGGCGCTGGCTCGCTACGTGCCGCTCCTGCGCCATCTGCTCGCCAACCCGGCGCGCGCACCGCCCGCGCTACAGGTTGCCGTCGCTCTCACCTTCACTAGGTAACGTTGCTTGCGCAATATATTGTGGGGTCGAGCACGGCGCTGGCTCGCTACGTGCCGCTCCTGCGCCATCTGCTCGCCAACCCGGCGCGCGCACCGCCCGCGCTACAGGCTGCCGTCGCTCTCACCTTCACTAGGTAACGTTGCTCGCGCAATATATTGTGGGGTCGAGCACGGCGCTGGCTCGCTACGTGCCGCTCCTGCGCCATCTGCTCGCCAACCGGCGCGCGCGCCGCCCGCGCTACAGGCTGCCGTCGCTCTCACCTTCACTAGGTAACGTTGCTCGCGCAATATATTGTGGGGTCGAGCACGGCGCTGGCTCGCTACGTGCCGCTCCTGCGCCATCTGCTCGCCAACCCGGCGCGCGCACCGCCCGCGCTACAGGCTGCCGTCGCTCTCACCTTCACTAGGTAACGTTGCTTGCGCAATATATTGTGGGGTCGAGCACGGCGCTGGCTCGCTACGTGCCGCTCCTGCGCCATCTGCTCGCCAACCCGGCGCGCGCACCGCCCGCGCTACAGGCTGCCGTCGCTCTCACCTTCACTAGGTAACGTTGCTCGCGCAATATATTGTGGGGTCGAGCACGGCGCTGGCTCGCTACGTGCCGCTCCTGCGCCATCTGCTCGCCAACCCGGCGCGCGCACCGCCCGCGCTACAGGCTGCCGTCGCTCTCACCTTCACTAGGTAACGTTGCTCGCGCAATATATTGTGGGGTCGAGCACGGCGCTGGCTCGCTACGTGCCGCTCCTGCGCCATCTGCTCGCCAACCCGGCGCGCGCACCGCCCGCGCTACAGGCTGCCGTCGCTCTCACCTTCACTAGGTAACGTTGCTCGCGCAATATATTGCGTATACGACGCCATAGTTGGACTCGCTACACCTATATGGATACTCTATGTGCAATACCACGTCTCATAATCATAAGAGATGTTAGAGCTACTTCTGCTTACCCCGTGTGACTCCGTTTTTAAGGAGACATGCGGCCCTTAATTTTTATGACCCCTAAATACATATTTTTTTCTATGAACAGTATATATTGCCTCTACACTTCTTACACCACCAAAATTTCCAATGCGAATCTCGGCCAAAGTCAACATAGCCGTAATAGTTAACTGATAAATATTCCTAAACTTATCAGTGTTTTACTTTTAGTACATTATGATTAACTCTGTTGTCCTTCACCACTGGAGGGCTTCGTCACTTTTTCTTTAATATATGACATCTATTACAGTTTTTAATCTGTTGATTTAATTAATACAACTCGAGATTTTTTGCAGATTCATGCTGGTATCGAGCACTGTGTGCGACGAGGGCCTGCAGTTGATGGTGACAGTACTGACACGTTCACGGAATGTGGCGCTGCGGACCAATCTCACTATAGCGTTCGCTGATCTTACGCTACGTTTCCCTAATCTCACCCAACCTTGGACCCGACATATTTACCAGATGTAAGTACCATGAAATATTAATTTTAAAATCCCCTATTAGTAAATAAATTCTCTGCCCGTGTCTTTATCTGCGTATACATCGTTAAATTGCTTCTAGACTTTCCATCTTCCTTATTTTTCAACCTATTTATTCTTAGAGGATGTAAACGGAGACGCCTTGTCTGTAATTTTCTGTACAAGAAAGTGCCGATTTTTGCGGGGGAGGGGAACGTCAAACGTATACGTAACGTAGAAATAGCCATGTCAGATGTTTATCTCAGTCCATACATTGTGTATGACCATTGGCCGACTATTTTTGACAGAGGGGAACGCCTGTTAATGGCTACTCCGTTTGGTTATATCCTCTAGATATTTATTTTCCTGGTATAGCCTGTCCGAGTAACGCCAATCGGTGTCAGTTTTAACTCGATACATGCGATAAACTTAAGTTTTGTTTATAGCTTAAGCGACGAGGAGTTGGAAGTGCGTCAGTGCGCAGTGAAGATGCTCTCGTTCCTTGTGCTACATGAGATGGTGCGGGTGAAGGTACCGTGCGTTTACTTGCCTACTCTAACACTTTCTATAGACGAGTTTTTTTTTTTACTATTATTGACTTTTATGTTAACGGTTTATAAAATCGGTCATTTGGACCATTGGAAATTGGAAAACAAATATAAACAAACAGTCGGAAGTCAGATAAACAGAGTAGGACCATACTGCCTGCTTTTTAGGGTTCCGTACCCAAAGGGTAAAAACTGACCTACTGACTTATTACTAAGATTCCGCTGTCTGTCTGTTCGTCTGTCACCAGGCTGTATCTAATGAAACGTGGTAGCTAGACAGTTGAAATTTTCACAAATGATGTATTTCTGTTGCCGTTATAACAACAAATACTAAAAACCGAATAAAATAAATATTTAAGGGGGGCTCTCATACAACAAACGTGATTTTTTTGCCGTTTCTGCGTAATGTACGGAACCCTTCGTGCGCGAGTCCGACTCGCAATAGGCCGGTTTTTAACTTTTTGGTACATTCGACTACAAATGAACGTCAGGGCAAAGAATATAAACCTGTGATGTACTCTACAGGGCCAGATTGCAGATATGGCATTATGCTGCGCCGACAAGGACGCAAAGATCGCGTCAATGACGCGTCTGTTCTTCAAGCAGCTCTCTCAGAAAGGCAACGCGCTGTACAACGTGATGCCGGACATCATCTCGCGGCTCAGCGACCCGGAGCTCAACGTGCCGGAGGAACAATACAGAGTTATTATGAAGTAAGTATAACACTAGCGTAGCATTCTTGCTCCGTGAGGGGAGCCCGTTGCTCCGTAGTGGGGCGAATCCTCGTTGGTTATAAGTTCTAACAATGAAGTAAATGACTCGCTTTAGTCTAGCCAACTTTTGTAAATAGAGCACAAGAAGTTTAGATAGATAGATGGATAGCGTTTATTCGTCCACCACCACCTATCCAATATCTTGGTCCAATGTGCATTAATCAATCAATCAATCGTTTATTTGCACATAAAACCATAGTATAATGCATGAAAATACATTTATATGACACATTACACCACCGGTAATGTCAAAATTAATTACACAATCTCAAAGAAAATACATTACAATAAAAAAAATAGTAAAATATAATAATAATATTAAATTATATGTATATTATATGTCAGTTCATTCATAAATTGCCAATAAAATTAAGAGAATAAGTTAAAGAAAATATATAAATGTCAGATATTAATATTAATCTAAAGCTCTAGCAGAATATTCTTTGATGGAATAATAGGGCTTACTAATAAAATATTGTTTCAGTTTTCTTTCAAATGTTTTTAGATCCTGGCATTCCTTTATATCTTTATCTAATTTATTATACACCCTTACTGCGGTGTTGTGTTAACTCTTGTCAAAATATCTAAAATTACTTTTAATTACTAACATGTCATCCTTAATTCTAAAATTCATACGAACATTCTGTCTGGCTGTTTTAAATTGGTCTTTATTTTTAAATACATATAGGCATATAGAGTAAAGGTAGAGAGAAATAGCAGTTAAAATTTTATGCTCTACAAATATATATATATGCGTGTCAGGTACACCAGAACATCCTACAAGAAACCGTAGAGCTTTTTTCTGTTTTATGAGGACATCTTATATATTTATGCCATTATCCCAGACTTCTATGCAATACCTCATAATACTCTCAAAATATGCATAATAAACCATTTTCAGAGTCTCACTATCTGCACAACTGGATAGGCTTTTTAAAGCATAACAAGCACTGGCCAGCCGGTTGGAGACTTTCAGTTTGTTTGTGCCATCTTAAAAATGGGTCTAATTCGACACCTAGAAATGTAATGCAGTCTGATTTTGTAATAGGAATGTTACAAATAGGATCTGGGCTATTAAACCCACGACGAAACATCATATAAAAACTTTTATCACAGTTCATTTTTAAACAGTTTGCCGAGAACCACTCACAGAAATCCGACCAGCATTTCTGCATTTTCATGTTTAATTCATGTTCAGTGCGAGCTTTAATAATGATGCTGGTATCGTTAGCATAAAGATACGGCGTTCCAGTGGTAATACAGCGTGGTAAATCATTAATTAATATAATAAAAAGTAGAGGGCTTAACACAGATCCTTGTGGAACGCCGTATTTTATGATAGTTTCATCCGATTGAATTATACTCTTGAGTTTTTCCGATCTCAACATACTGGGAACGTTAAGTGAGGTATGAATTAAACAGATTCCAAGCTGTACCACGTACACCGTATGATTCCAGTTCGTGATCAACACAATCGAATGCCTTGGTAAGATCACAGAATACCCCTCTCACTCTCTCACTAAGCAAAATGTGTATGTTACGATACTATAGTTTTTTGTTATCTGTTGTCACCGTCACTGAGATTTTAGATTTATGTCAGTTGATACCATAAACAGTTCATTTAACAAACGCTGTCTTTTTTTTTTCAGATATATCACATCGCTTATACAGAAGGACCGCCAGACTGAGGCCCTCGTAGAGAAGCTGTGCCAACGATTCAAGATGTCTACCGAAGAACGGCAGTGGCGCGACCTCGCCTTCTGTCTGTCCTTGTTCAACTACAACGAACGGACGCTCAAGAAACTGATCGAGAACCTGGACTGTTACAAGGACAAACTGCACTGCAATGGCGTCATGCAATCCTTCCACACTATCATGGCTAATGCGTCGAAAATGGCTAAGAATGAAGTAAAGGTGGGTAATGTGTAAATGTGTCGTTTTCAAGCAAAAGGTACCACATTGACGCTTGCCATAAGGACGCTCTGACTGGTTTTTCGTATAAAGATACAATCAGTTGTCGTCCTTGTGTTAAGCGACAATGTGGTACCTTTTGATTGAAAACTTTACAAATTATGAAAAAAAAAAAATTTGCTCTCAACGATAAATTCATTTGCCTTAGAAGTTTTAGGGACAACCTTTGCCAGTCAACCATTGGCATTGACAAGGGCAAGCTATTGTTCAAAGTGTAGTGAAGTGAACTGTCCAAGTACTCGCCCAACTTTTTAAAGATTCCGCTTTTAAAACATTGAATCATCCTACTTTATAATACAACATGGTTTTTTCTTTATTATGCGTGTTAGGCACTAGTAGCGGAGCTAGGAGACAAGATAGAGGAATGTTTCGCGGTGCGCGACACCTCGGAGGGCTCGACCGGGGAGCCTGGCGCGCCTTGCACGCCGGCCGCGGCCGCGCCCCGCGCCACGCCGCGCCGCAAGCCCGCGCGCCGCAACCGCCGCCGCTCCTCCTCCAGTCCCGACGAGGTGAGACTACAGGCACTAGTAGCGGAGCTAGGAGACAAGATAGAGGAATGTTTCGCGGTGCGCGACACCTCGGAGGGCTCGACCGGGGAGCCTGGCGCGCCTTGCACGCCGGCCGCGGCCGCGCCCCGCGCCACGCCGCGCCGCAAGCCCGCGCGCCGCAACCGCCGCCGCTCCTCCTCCAGTCCCGACGAGGTGAGACTACAGGCACTAGTAGCGGAGCTAGGAGACAAGATAGAGGAATGTTTCGCGGTGCGCGACACCTCGGAGGGCTCGACCGGGGAGCCTGGCGCGCCTTGCACGCCGGCCGCGGCCGCGCCCCGCGCCACGCCGCGCCGCAAGCCCGCGCGCCGCAACCGCCGCCGCTCCTCCTCCAGTCCCGACGAGGTGAGACTACAGGCACTAGTAGCGGAGCTAGGAGACAAGATAGAGGAATGTTTCGCGGTGCGCGACACCTCGGAGGGCTCGACCGGGGAGCCTGGCGCGCCTTGCACGCCGGCCGCGGCCGCGCCCCGCGCCACGCCGCGCCGCAAGCCCGCGCGCCGCAACCGCCGCCGCTCCTCCTCCAGTCCCGACGAGGTGAGACTACAGGCACTAGTAGCGGAGCTAGGAGACAAGATAGAGGAATGTTTCGCGGTGCGCGACACCTCGGAGGGCTCGACCGGGGAGCCTGGCGCGCCTTGCACGCCGGCCGCGGCCGCGCCCCGCGCCACGCCGCGCCGCAAGCCCGCGCGCCGCAACCGCCGCCGCTCCTCCTCCAGTCCCGACGAGGTGAGACTACAGGCACTAGTAGCGGAGCTAGGAGACAAGATAGAGGAATGTTTCGCGGTGCGCGACACCTCGGAGGGCTCGACCGGGGAGCCTGGCGCGCCTTGCACGCCGGCCGCGGCCGCGCCCCGCGCCACGCCGCGCCGCAAGCCCGCGCGCCGCAACCGCCGCCGCTCCTCCTCCAGTCCCGACGAGGTGAGACTACAGGCACTAGTAGCGGAGCTAGGAGACAAGATAGAGGAATGTTTCGCGGTGCGCGACACCTCGGAGGGCTCGACCGGGGAGCCTGGCGCGCCTTGCACGCCGGCCGCGGCCGCGCCCCGCGCCACGCCGCGCCGCAAGCCCGCGCGCCGCAACCGCCGCCGCTCCTCCTCCAGTCCCGACGAGGTGAGACTACAGGCACTAGTAGCGGAGCTAGGAGACAAGATAGAGGAATGTTTCGCGGTGCGCGACACCTCGGAGGGCTCGACCGGGGAGCCTGGCGCGCCTTGCACGCCGGCCGCGGCCGCGCCCCGCGCCACGCCGCGCCGCAAGCCCGCGCGCCGCAACCGCCGCCGCTCCTCCTCCAGTCCCGACGAGGTGAGACTACAGGCACTAGTAGCGGAGCTAGGAGACAAGATAGAGGAATGTTTCGCGGTGCGCGACACCTCGGAGGGCTCGACCGGGGAGCCTGGCGCGCCTTGCACGCCGGCCGCGGCCGCGCCCCGCGCCACGCCGCGCCGCAAGCCCGCGCGCCGCAACCGCCGCCGCTCCTCCTCCAGTCCCGACGAGGTGAGACTGCAGGCACTAGTAGCGGAGCTAGGAGACAAGATAGAGGAATGTTTCGCGGTGCGCGACACCTCGGAGTTTCGCGTAATATTCCCTATTAGTTACTCGCTATATCCCTTACTCGGCCTTTTTGCCATGACATGTGTAATAAAAATGACATTTTGAAATGATGTACATTATTTTCAGAATGAACCGCCCCTTAACACTGAAGGAACACCTCAGTCGGTTAGAAAATCTAGCAGAAAAGCCAGACCGAGAGTCGTCAAGGCGATTGCGAATGATTCGGACGAATCAGGTATAAACACTACTTTTATTTGTTTTTTGAACAGTAAACAGTTTGACTGGTGCCCTATTGATATGCCGGAAAAAAATTCGCCGATTTTTGTTTCGCCGACAACGATTTGCCGACGGATTTTTTGGCCTAGTAACGATTGGCAGAATCTCATTACGCATAATAGTCGTTTGCAAGAGTAGTCAATAAGCAGAGCAATTGATACGCATATTTACTATTCGTAGAATAATCATTTGGAAACTGTCATAATTACCCGAGAAACCATTGGTCGAAACACAATAGGCTAGCAGAACTTCTCTCTTATTTATGGCTAGACTAGGACATGACTAACCTCCACAATAACTTAGTTTGAGTCTGATAAAGATGGTTTTGATACATTTAATTGTCTACTTATGTTCACTAACAGAAGTTACTATAAAATTAAAACCTATATTGTATAGGTTTTAATTTAACATATACCTACACTATGCTTTCATAGTTAGGTTAAAAATTCGGTTGTGGCTATGTTATTTTTTAGGGTTCCTTGCCCAAAGGGTAAAAACGGGACCCTATTACTAAGACTCCTCTGTCCGTCTGTCTGTCTGTCACCAGGCTGTATCTTATCAACCGTGATGACTAGACAGTTGAAATTTTCACAGATGATGTATTTCTGTTGTCGCTATAACAAGAAATACTAAAAAGTACGGAACCCTCGGTAGGCGAGTTCGACTCGCACTTGTCCGGTTTTTAAGTAAAGCCTGACCAGGAATATACGATCACGCGCCATGTTGCGGAATTTCACTGGAACTAATTTTTTCATACTATACTGAACTGTCACCCTATACATGAGAATGAACAACGCCCTCTTGACAATGATCATATATTACTGGTCAGGCTTTATGTTCACCGGTTACTCCGAGACCCGTGGTTCGATTTGTTTTTTTTTTGTTTCTGTTTGAAAGGAGATACCTTCAAGGTGGTGCCATATTAATCTGGTTCTGATCTGATGATGGGAACCTTGAGGAATTGAGGGAACTTTCAAATTTTAAAGGCACCTGTATAGTGATTTCGTTGTTTTCTAAAGTAACTAAAGCATTTCCTCCCGAAAACCACCAATTTGATGTAGTGCAACTGTAGCCTTACCACGAGTTTGGCACTACATATTCGCTAACGTCTACGTAACTTACTTTTTATAGATATACTTAACGCATATACTTAAAAAAGGATTATATTTTAGTTCATCCTTTTTGAAGACGGTTTTTTTTTGTAAGAAGTTTTTATTTCGAAAATAACGATGTATAAAATGTGAAACGTTATTCGACTAAACATTGCTTAAACGAAAAGATTACTCTGCCAAATGAAAATCGTCCAATAATAGTTCTGCTAATTTACACAGAAGCGAACTGAACTGTATGCGAACCAAGAGTCTGCGTAACGTTAGTCGACCAAAAGTTACATCTGCAAATAAATCACTCTGCGAACCGATGTTCGGCGAATCGTTGTCTGCGAATCGATAATCTGCTAAAAATTATTCGGAGAATCATTAGGTACCCAGTTTGACTACATAATATTTACTAAAAGTTTTATTTTATTGTTTTCGTCTAATCCCTCTTTGCTAAGGTAATTACAAGTAGTTAGTTTTAGTAATATGAAATAAAAATGTTTCTTTTAGATGAAGAGGAGCAACAAAAGGAAGATGAGGAAGTATTTAAGAAGCCCACTGCTAGGAAACCAACACGAAGAAGGAACAATTGAGCTGTTTCTGTAAAACCCATGTTATATTTAGGTAATAAAAAGCTAAATGTATAAGTCTGATGATTTCACTGTTTTTAACCACGAGGAAACATTTACCCCTAGAAAAGAGATATGTAAACTACCTACTAGTTTTCACGGGATTATTGTCACTTTTATGTACTACAGTCATTCATGGTGCACTCTACCTAAAACCGCTTGCTCTCCAAGTAGCCACTAAGTTAAGTCTTAAATAAAATAGATATACATACGACAAGAAACGAGTCTCGAAACGTTAATTCTTTTTACCACACCAGCTCGTAAAGCCTCTCTTTATTCTTAGCCCGTCGTAGCGTATCGTACCAGTGGCGAAAGGGGGGGGGGCAATGGGGGCAAGTGCCCCGGGCGCCATCTAAGGGGGGGGGGGGGGGGGCGCCAAAATGGGCAAAAGGCAGCAGTAGGGAAACTTGTCAGTCGTCAGGGGGCGCAAATTTGGTGACTGCCCCGGGCGCCATATCACAGATTAATAAATAGTGCCATATCCACTAGCTACGCCCCTGTATCGTACATACGCAATGCGACAAAATTAGAAACACGTTTTAACATTCCTGACAACATACGAAAAACAACCTACGTAATTTGGCCGGGTTATTTGTTGCCCCCTCCCCCCCTTTCATCTCTATATTATTATTATACCTCTATAGTTCATGTCATTATTCTGAGCCCCAGAGCCTACCTAGCGCCATCGGAGAGATTAGTTATTATTTATAGCTGAAAGCTGGTCACTTTTGCAACCGTTCTGCCAAAAATAAGAGATTGTCGTCCTTCTTTCTATACC
This sequence comes from Cydia strobilella, assembly GCF_947568885.1. Lineage (NCBI taxonomy): Eukaryota > Metazoa > Arthropoda > Insecta > Lepidoptera > Tortricidae > Cydia > Cydia strobilella. Next base: position 11,883,087 of record NC_086052.1, read on the forward strand.
GTCCATACCAATAACGATCAAGTTATTTGACTGCGTCGATGACAAACAAGTATACAGTCCGTCTGGTGGTAAGCGGCTATCATAGCCTAAACCAAAGCCTTACCAAGATATAAAAATTATAAATATTTTTCGAAAATGCAAGTGATTTTTTTAAACCTACATTTCCATACATATTAATGCATACAGTTCCAAATTTGTTTGACCCGTTAAATAATCCGCCTCCGCGTAGTAAACTAATACATAGTTACAAATTTGGAACCAATTTTTATTTTTTAATACAGTTGCTCAAAAAGTGGTACTTTTTGTGGCTGCGTAGCGTGCGAGAAGCTCAATTTCTCGAACTAGTGCTTTTTACTTTTTAGTTCCAAACTATACTTTCGAAACGCAGTTAAAATTGAATTTAGCGCGGAGCAGGTACCAGGGCCTCATGAGTTATGAGGAGGTGTCGTTGACCAACCCGCGCCGGGGCGCGCACGAGTATGAAGGTATCGCGGGCTGCGGCAGCTCGCGTATCTTAGCTGTATAGGTACTTTTGGTTTTGGTTTGGTTTGGTGGTATGATTCTACTAATGATATATTAATTTATTATTTTTTCGCAATTGTATTAAAAAACGTCGTTTACAACACGTGTGAAATGTCTTTTCACACTAGTTGTAAAATGTACTATACTATTATTTTTAATTGGGTCGAATATAGATTTTTTTTCCAATCTTTTTTATGTTACAATTATATTATTTTATTACATACATATATTTAATTCAGGGAGAATAAAAAATCCATGCGGTAAAGGGTTATTTCATCATCGTAAACCTTGTGGGAAAGCACGAAGGTTGATATTGGGCTGTAGCCGCGCGCGTCAGTTGGCGTCCTTGGCGGTCAAAGGGTTAAAAAAACTGACGAATAAGTTGCACTTTATCCAGAAGAGTGTCTATTCTACTCATAGCATGTATATAAGAATGACATGCTACGAGTGTAAAGAACTACCGCCAGGGAGCGTGCATAAACTGTAGGGGGCAGCACAGGAGACGTCAGATTTTTGGCGCGAGGCGTAAATGTGTAGTTTATGCTTCCAAAGTAGCCCACAAGATGGCAGCACTTGCTTTGGCGTGAAGCAAGCGTGAAGTGTCAATGTACATGTGATGTACATGTTTATGGTTCCGATTCAGGACACAAGATGGCAGACCCTCCAACGCGCACGGTCCCTTATAGGAGAAAAGAGAAAATAGTGAAATAGTGCCTTCTTCTTCTTCTTTTAAAATTATGGCTTCAGCCCAGTGGGACTATTTCGCCAGTATCAAGGTATTGAGAGGTTTACAAACGACAAAAATTGTACGGTTGTACAAGACAGTGTACGGTGATTTGTTAGCTCTTGTAAATCGATAGCTAGTCTTTACAAGAAGCACGTGGACTACCGGCCGTTGACTCCAAGATGGTGGTTAAACGCGCTTCAAAATTAATTCTCCATTCACTGCACACTACCACATTAGTTTACTGTATAATAAGCTATCGATATTACACTTTAAACAATATTAATAAGCAAAAAACAAAGTAATTAATCACGATGCTAACTATCAAGATGGCGCTCGAACCGGAAGTCCTGAAATAGTGCCATGCTTTGTCGTTATCACCGACCGGGTGGCATCATAGGTAGGAGGCGATGGCGAAATACCGAAATTTATAAGAGTGAAACAGAAAAAATCCTATGCTGTATAGCATTTAGATCTCAGGCGTCAATGTCAATGTCATTGTCATCAGTCATCGTCAGTCGTCAGCTGCTATTGATGTTGTTATTTACAGTTGGTTTACTAATATTTTAACTGTGATTAAACGTGACTAATAACGTGAGCGTCAGTAAAGTGTCATAAAGTAGTAACTGAGTATCACGTAAACCAATTTGCATTCATGAATATCATTTTAGTTGGGCTTCTTTTGATGATTCGACCGGCACTCAGTATGATGAGAACACACTTTAAATGCCGCGGCGGAGTTTACCCGCGGTCGTCAGTTGAAAGGTTCCCGGTCCCTGATGATAAAGTGAGCTGGGCCTTTGACTACAAGGAATATAGACCACGCAATCATACCGCACAATCCATTCATGGGAAACCTTGGGCTGATCCAGAGATAGGTAAAGTTTTGACTTATTATAGAACCATAACACTCTTTACTGGATATGATTCAGTTATCATAACATATGGAGAGCTGAAAACTTAATACAGCATACAAAATAATGATAATGTAAATTTGGAAATTTTTACAGGTGATACTGAATTTTACCCAAACTGGAATCATTTAGACAAGAATGTTGATAGACAAAGTTACACAGGTCAATACAAAGTAGTAGATAGATATCCTCTCAATCCTATTGGGAGAACTGGCATTTGTGGCAGAGGAGTGCTGGGCCGCTGGGGACCCAATCATGCTGCCGATCCAGTGGTCACAAGGTGGAAAAGACTGCAGTCGGGAGAAGTGCAAGTAGACAAGAATAGCAATAAGTATGCATTGCATTAATAAGGCTATATTTTTAATAACTTAGGGGGCGTCCTTAATCATGTGAGTTGGTCAGGGTGGCCGGAGGGTCAAGTCAAATATCACCAAATATCACATGGTGGAGAGGGGGGCTCTCATCAAATATCACATAATTTATTTCTGGCAAAAAGTAGTGTAAAAATTCAACAAGCTATTTAAATTATTTTTAAACGGGTCACTCACGTATTATAATAGCTCGACATGTTTTGAACCAAATTTACGAAAAAATATAAATAATTTATTATGTTTGAGTCTCACGGTAGTGTTATAGTTAAAATAGCTATTTTTTTTAAATAATTGTTTAAGTTATCGATCAGATAGTGAAGAAATTATACAAATCATGTTAGTGAACTCTTTTATTTCTTTATTTCAGTCACATGCATAAACTTACAGCTAAGGATGCCAAAACGCTTATGCGGTAGAGATAATACATACAATCAGAATTAAACATATTCTAAATAAAACATGAAAACAAAACAAAAACAATCAAATAAGGTCAGGTCCAATCAACAAACATCACACATAAATTAAATTCAACGAAAGGAAGAAGAGGATGTCAAACTTAAACACATATACAAAAATGCTATTATTCATCCGTCAAATACACATTAATAAAATTTAAGAATTTCCTAGTGAAGACACCTATACTATTGTAGTATACGTCAGCATCATGTTCGATGTTAAAAAAGTAATTAAAAAGTGCCAGAGCTCTAGCAGTGGGAGCGTTCTGGGCCTGACGAGTAGGAACCGCACCGCGCGCGGACCTGAGGCCTTCGTCTACGCAACTTCTAACAACAGATTCGATGAACATTTTATAAATGGACAAAACACAGGATATATATAATAATATATAACGGTCAGCTTTGGAAATCTTTTTAGTTATGGCATAGACATCCCCATGTTTTTTCAGCATTTTGCTGCTTTTACTAATTTGTATTATATATTTTTTATTCCTAGGCCAATACTTCAGTTTGTAGCCATAAAACGAGGAGACACTGGTGAATGGGCCTTGCCAGGCGGTATGGTAGACCCTGGTGAGAAGGTGACCACAACGGCTGTCAGAGAGTTCCGAGAGGAAGCTATTAACTCCCTTGTTATGTCCCAAGGTAAGATAAATATTTAATAAGTAGTAAGTACTTTTCAAACCCCATTTAGAAGCGCTGATATTGATCAGTTCCCTCCGGCCGTTTTGGCAACCAAGTTTCGCAACCAGTTGTTGAAAAAGAAGTTATAATCCTGTTACGCAACTAGTTGCCCAAAAAGAAAATCTATTCCTGAACCAAAACTAGCGTAGATGACAGTAGTTTCGCAACCAGTACTGTTTGTTTAAAACAAAATTTCCTTCGCAACTTAACTAGACGGAGCCCCGCTTCGCGGGCTCCTATTTCTGGGCGGTTTGCCCTTCGGGCATCTGAAACTACCTAACGAACCTAACATACCTACCTATTAATTTAGTGTGACATTCGTGAAAATATTATAAAATAAATAAATAAAATAAAAATAGCCTTTATTTCTACTATTACATTTACATAATAATTTAATCACATTTACAGGTTAGGTAATAGTAGTCGCCTCCGTGGCGTAGGCCTCCCCCAAAGCTCTTCCACAGTGCTCTGTCACGAGCCTTACTCATCCAATCTAAACCCGTTATTTCGGTGAAGACATCCCTCCATCTCTTCCTCGGGTGTCCTTGACCTCTGTTCCCTTCGTACGGGTACCATTCCACCAAACGCTTCGTCCACCTGTTCTCCATACGGCATATGTGCCCTGCCCATATTACACTGTGGAAAAAAGCGTAGGTAGGTAGGTAGGTTAGGTTCGCGAAACGGGGCTCCGTCTAGGCTAGGTAAGTTGCAAAAATGAAGTGGACTGGCAATATATATTTTATATTTTTTTTATATACAAACTAGTCACATTACGTTCTAAATGTGTGGGACCTATTCTTCATTGACAACTGAATGTCAAACGGGAATAGATTTTCTTTTTTGGCAATTAGTTGGGTAACAAGATGATTAATTCCTTTTTGACCACTGGTTGCGAGACTTGGTTGCCAAAATGGCCGAAGGGGATCAGCCCTCCGGCCGTTTTGGCAACCAAGTTTCGCAACCAGTTGTTGAAAAAGAAGTAATAATCCTGTTACGCAACTAGATGCCCAAAAAGAAAATCTATTCCTGAACCAAAACTAGCGTAGATGACAGTAGAGTTTCGCAACCAGTACTGTTTCTTTAAAAAAAAAATTCCTTCGCAACTTAACTAGACAGAGCCCCGCTTCGCGGGGCTCCTATTTCTGGGCGGTTTGCCCTTCGGGCATCTGAAGCTACCTAATGAACCTAACATACCTACCTATTAATTTAGTGTGACATTGTGAAAATATTACACTGTGGAAAAAAGCATAGGTAGGTAGGTAGGTTAGGTTCGCGAAACGGGGCTCCGTCTAGGCTAGGTAAGTTGCAAAAATGAAGTGGACTGGCAATATATATTTTATATATTTTTTATATACAAACTAGTCACATTACGTTCTAAATGTGTGGGACCTATTCTTCATTGACAACTGAATGTCAAACGGGAATAGATTTTCTTTTTTGGCAATTAGTTGGGTAACGAGATGATTAATTCCTTTTTGACCACTGGTTGCAAGACTTATTGGTTGCCAAAACGGCCAAAGGGGATCAGTTTAGAGTAGCTGTTGTCAAATTGTTTCAATTGGGACACTTTATATATCTGCGAGCTTCTCTTATAACCTTCTGGGTCCCAGAGCACAGATTACATCTTTAAAACAATTTAATAGTACCTACGTAGCGCGGTGACGTGCGTGCGTGAGCGCGTGTGGCAACCAAACCAACTGGCTAGCTTTAGTCCCGCCGGCGGGAAGCGAGTCGTAGGTATAAATCCGAGCTCGCGCGGAGAGTTCCATAGGCCTGCCCAGAGGTCCTTGAAAAAAAAACCTTTTGAATGCCAAGAGCACTTAGGTGTTCTTGGTGTTCAAAAGGTTTTCTTTTACGACCTTATCGTAACTAGTCGTGCCGTCGTGCCCACCGCGCCATGGACAACTATAGGTTAACTGCGCTGTCAAAGCAACCTTCACACTTTCAAGTAAGGTTTACGTTAGCTCGATCGCTTACGCCCGAGACATGGCGTGTAAGTGACGTTTTTGTTAATGATGATGTTAAGCGTTCAAAAGGTTAAACATTACAAGGTTCCAAATTCAAAAACATAACCAAAAAAATCTGGGATCCAAGAGGCTATATCGGGGTACTGAGAGCTACTTACACTAGGAATTAATATTGACATAGATAGATAAACCATTTATAATGATGACTCTTTGGTGAATCTTATATTAAGGTACCTAATGTTTGAGATATAATTTCAAACCATGAAAAACTTATGAAAACATATCTACTTTCTTGAAATATCTTTCTGTTTTAGGTGAACTAAAGGCATGGGAAGCGAAATTCGAATCGTTCTTTAGCGACGGCGAAGAAGTGTACAAAGGCTACGTAGACGACCCCCGCAACACCGACAACGCTTGGATGGAAACAGCCGCGTACAACTTCCACGACGACAGCGGGCACGTAGTCGGCGCGCTCAACCTGCACGCCGGCGACGACGCCGTCGGCGTTACGTGGGTCGACGCGACCCCAGACCTGAACCTCTATGCTAGCCATAGTAGTATTGTTAAGGAAGTGCTCAATCGAAGGCTTAATGCTTTTTCTTAACCTTTTCGACGCCGTGTCAAACACAAAAGCTGGCACTTGGACCATGGAGACTGTATAAAGGAGCCAAATCTCTATGTATGAAAAGTGTCCCATCAAAAAACAGTAATTAGGCGGCGCCACCATGCACCGAAATACTACCAATAACAACCTACGTAATTTGGTAGGGTTATTTGTTGCCTTATATGGTTCATGTTATACTCATGTCAGAGCCTAACTAGCGCCACCGGAGAGATTAGGAACTATTATTTAAAGCTTACGCGGTCACTTTTACAACAATTCTGCCATAAGAGATTGCGATCCTTTCTATACCATCCATAACTTGGACGCCACGTCACCGAAATGTCAAAACTGAAATTAAACATTATGCACATGCACGTAGGTCGATGTTGCTCTGTGGTCTGTGACGGATTAATCGGTCTTTGGCGTTGGACCTGCGTTGCCGATATATCCGTCATTGGCGTTCAAAAGGTCAAGTGTAAGCATGAGGTAGTTCTCTCAGCTGCTTTGTTGCTGACATGAATTGCCATCTTAAGTACAAACAAGATTTTTTTGTCGAATTTTAGTAAACTGTCGCACATTTTTACAAACAAGTTACAAAATAAATGAATATTAAATTACCTATTACAACGTCGCATTTTTATTTAGACCCTATGTTAAATTCGACACTTAATAAAGTGTATTATAATGATTGATTCGGAAGATTGCGAGTCACTTCTGGATGAGATTAGCTCAGGACCGGGACAAGTGGCGTACTGGAAGAGAGGCATATGCTCAGCAGTGGGCGATAAAGGGCTGATATGATGATGATGATGATGATTATAATGATTAATAACTGTGGTTACACCCACGATTTTGACCACAACTAGTTAATTTTTTTTTTCATTAGAAATAAGGTAAACAATCTGACGTCTTTTTATTGAAAAATATTGAAAAACGCTTTTGACTTATTTAACTTATTTTCCAAAAGCGATTTTTAATAAAAAGACGCGTCAAGATCGCTTACCTTCTTTCTAATGCTAAAAAAACGAACTACCTAAAACTGATAGTCTTAGTTATGTAAGGGCTAGCTCATAACTACAATTTAGTTAATTTCGTACATCTTTTCGTGAGTAGACACAATCACTGATCTAAAACTATATGTCAGCCATAGTAATATTGTTATTAGGTGTAGGCGACTTCCGTGTTAAGGTCCTTGGGTCTACTTGTAGGTACACATTTAAGTATATTACATGAAATCTGGTAAAATAAACTCAAAATTATTATGCTCACACTTACTTTATTATTTGTATAACTATAATAGAACCTTACGTCTAATAACATTGAAATAATTCAAATTTTGTAAACCCTTCGTCACCTTCATTAAAAGTTGTCACATAAACCAAATCGTATTATTTTGCTAGCATAATATTGCACCCACTGAATAGGAGAAACCGGCCAAGTGCGAGTCGGACTCGCGCACGAAGGGTTCCGTACCATTACGCAAAAGACGGAAAATAATCACGTGTGTTGTATCGGAGCCCCACTTAAATATTTGTTTTATTCTGTTTTTAGTACTTATTTGTTGTTAAAGCGGCAATAGAAATACATCATCTGTGAAAATTTCAACTGTCTAGCTATCACGGTTCATGAGATACAGCCTGGTCACAGACAGACGGACAGTGGAGTCTTAGTAATAGGGTCCCGTTTTTACCCTTTGGGTAGGGAACCCTAAAAATGCACTAATAAAATGCAAATTGAAATGGAAGTGTCTTCAAAACGATTTCATATACATATGTAATAAAGTATATGTGTTTTTGTTTACCTATAGTTATTTTAAGAAAAAGGGTCACATATGCACTATGCAAAAATGTGCCTATTACAAGGTGCACGAAAGTAGTTTTTTCGTATCTTATTGCAAAGTCCACTGTTCACTTTTCTCGTGAATGAAACAGGAAAAACAATATGTAACTGTACAGTCATACGCAAATAACAAATCAAGCACCTAGTCGTAGTATTATCTCTAATTTTCGTTTAAAACCAAAATATAAACAAGCGCAAACGTATCCAAATAAATTTTGCAAAACAACAGTCAAATGTAAAGGGTCAATTTCCAAGAGTTAGCTAGGGATCTTATTTATCAATTGTGACGTTTTCAACCAAAAGGTACCACATTGTCACTAGTCGATAAGGTTTATTTCCATAATGGAAATATCGCCTTATTGACAGCCGACAATAAGTACCCTATTGCTTGAGAATGGTACAATTTTCTTTGTGGTTGGTATTAGGGGCCAACTCTTGTAAATTAACCTTTACTTAAATGTCTGACGTAACCTTAGGGCATCACATTATAGTATGTATTGAGTAGTTCTATACGTAACATATATCTTAAATGCTCATTTCTTCTTACCCATTTTATACAAGCCCTTTATAAACATATCTATATCATAAACATACATACGTATTAACAAATGACAGATTACCCACCTGTACAAATATCACACTTAAAAAAGGCAGCTCAATAAGTTCAACAGGAACCATTTATTACTTTTTTATGACAGATTCAAATGTTTTAATTTTTTAAATGCTTGAGAATTGTAACGTAAATAAGGAACTTTAAAAAACCTGTCAAAAAGAGCCATCATCATTTTTTTTATAAATATTTCTTCACAATTACAGAGCCAAATTATAAAGATCGTTATTATTTATAAACAGAAATCTAAACCTTCATGACTAGCAACTATAAAATGATACCAAAAAATCATAAAATGACATAAATGCACTATAAACAAGTTTACTGACATATTTACCGAAATATGAATAACGCAATTGCAAAGGGCATTCACACCAGACAAACATGCATGAAACTTGTGACTTAAAACTACTTTATTATTGGCAGTTCTAGAAGCTAACTACCCTGTGGCATCATATAAAACATTAAAATGCTGATAACGTTGGGACTTTCATATGGGAAATTATGACGATTATCAGACTAATATTTTTTATGAAACAGCCCAGACAGATGATTTATTTATTTTGTCATCATCATCTTCCTCGCGTTGTCCCGGCATTTTGCCACGGCTCATGGGAGCCTGGGGTCCGCTTGGCAACTAATCCTAAGAATTGGCGTAGGTACTAGTTTTTACGAAAGCGACTGCCATCTGACCTTCCAACCCAGAGGGAAAACTAGGCCTTATCGGGATTACTCCGGTTTCCTCACGATGTTTTCCTTCACCGAAAAGCGACTGGTAAATATCAAAATGATATTTCGTACATAAGTTCCGAAAAACTCTTTGGTAGGAGCCGGGGTTTGAACCCGCGACCTTCGGATTGAAAGTCGCACGCCCTTATCGCTACCAGCGCTTGTGGTCATTTATTTATTTTGTACAAATGCAAAATACATAAGAATGGAACCCGATTCCTGCCTTATTGGCGAGGCGAGCGGAGACTGACACATTCAGACGATCAGAGATATAGTGATTACGTTTAAGACACGTCCACCGCTTCCAATCATGTCCCTTTGTATTTAAAAAAAATTTCAGCAGTTGCGTTCATGATAAAGAGAATTCAATATTAAACTTTTTCGTGCTTTACAAAATTTCGAAGACTTCTAAGGACACGAAGATATTTTAATGTATTTTTTTTGGCTGCCCTTCTGACCGAATTCTCGCCCATCTCCGTCAGATCGTTCGCCAGGTCAACTAGGACTGCATGGTGCGTCGTACGCGACTCGCGGATGTTTGGTAAGTTTTCTAGGCAATACCCCTGTCCGGACTATCCGGCGCCATGGCAACCGTGATACACAACAGCTGTATGTTTTCGAGGATTTCCTGCAGATCGGTGACGTCGGTCGGGCGCTAGGACAGCATGTCGCTCGGCGGGGCTCCTGACAGCGCGCTGTACGCGCGGTAGCAGTTCACGTCGTTCATCAGCCGTTGGATGTTTTGCGTGAACGTCGGTAGGTCCTGAAGGTAGAGCGATAATAATAAAATTTTGTTAGAAAAGGTAATGGAAATTATGCGTGGTAACAACGTCTAGAAGTAAGGAATTTTGTAAGTTATCGCTATTAATTTTAACTTGTACCTAAGCAAGCATAAGGAGCCCATCAGTATCAGGGCTAAAAAAGCTTATCAATGCATGCGAGATGTATGCGCGGAAGCACGGTTTGAAATACAACGCTGCCAAAAGCGGGTTTATGATTTTCAGGGGTAAAATAAAGTGTCCAGCCTACACGCCCAAAATAATGTTAAACGGAGTTCCTTTGAATCGTGTCACTCAATTCAAATACCTTGGGCATATTGTGACCGAGGACCTGAAAGACGATCTCGATATCGAGCGGGAGCGCAGGGTTGTCGGTCCGAGGCGGGATGCTGGCTCACAGGTTCGCACGCTGCAGTGCCCAAGTGAAGCTGACTCTATTTCGAGCTTATTGTCAAAGTTTTTATACGTGTGGCCTGTGGGCCAGTTTCAGGCTGAAGACCTACAATACCCTGCGTATCCAATATAATAACATTTTCAGGATGATGTTTGGGCTTCCTCGATTTTGCAGCGCCTCCGGGATGTTTGCCGATGCTAGCGTAGAGGACTTTTATGCCATAATAAGGAAGAAGACGGCATCTGTGGTGCTGCGGATGAGGGGGAGCTCAAATAGCATCCTGAGAATGATTGCCGAAAGTTAGGACTCGGATATCCTCCGCCGATATACCGACCTTCATGAAGGCGTTGAAGTCGACGCAGGCCATGGCGTGCGCGGCCGCGAGCGCCTGGTGTGACAGTTACATGAGTAGGAAGACTGACCGTGTCGGGCGGGAAGTGCTGCAGCTGCGCCTGGTGGTCGGGCTGCAGGCCGGGCAGCGCTCGCAGGAAGTGCGGCAGGAAGGCGAGACGGAAGGCGTTGAAGTCGACGCAGGCCATGGCGTGCGCGGCCGCGAGCGCCTGGTGTGACAGTTACATGAGTAGGAAGACTGACCGTGTCGGGCGGGAAGTGCTGCAGCTGCGCCTGGTGGTCGGGCTGCAGGCCGGGCAGCGCTCGCAGGAAGTGCGGCAGGAAGGCGAGACGGAAGGCGTTGAAGTCGACGCAGGCCATGGCGTGCGCGGCCGCGAGCGCCTCGTCGCGCAGCAGTGCGCGCGCGCCGCCCTCGCCCAGCCCGGCCAGCAGCACGGACAGGAACTCGCCCAGGAACTCCGAACGGAATATCGGCTGTAACGACAACCTTGTCTTATCATAACACTTTTATTACTATTGGCCCTAGCGTCTATTGCAGACGATTTATGGTATATACCAATACAAAAGCAACATGTTCCACAACAAGTGCGGCGAGAGATGATACTGAGTCAACTTGATGTCGTCTTTCTCATATGAGCGAATGTTATGATCTAAACCTGATTGTAAAACTAACGATACTTCGCCAGGCCTCCTTCACTCGCTCAAAGCCACGCGCTATATGCCTACCGCTCGGCGTATCGTCGACGATATAATCGACAGAGGGCCGCCGAACGCCCGCCTGAGCGCTCGCACCGCACGTTTCCCGCGCTTACGCTTCGAAATGCCGAAACCACGTAATTATTGTGCAGTAGATGGGTGTAAAAGTCAAAAAACAAAAGAAAATTTGTCGTTTTTTAGGGTTCCTTACCCAAAGGGTAAAAACGGCACCCTATTACCAAAGATATAACTCCGTAATAAATGGATACAGTCTAAGGAAAAAACGTGCCTCGAAAATCAAGAAAATTTGATTCTCGTTCAGAGGGCGCTACTAGTTTTGGCCTATAGTCGTATAGATGGGGCTTACGGTTTCGTTTGTTATTTAACAATTTTAACGCATATCAGTGAAAGAACATGGGTCAAAATCATAAAAATAATTAATGCAAATAAAAAAATCTAAATCTATATTTAAATACATTCTATCATATTTTTATAAATCTTCATTTTTAGTTTTAAAGTGTGTCGACAGATGGCAGTGAATTTACTGGGGTTACAAAATTTACTATAACAGTACCGCTCTAGTATAAGTTACTCTATGCTATTTTCGAAATCATTTATGGCGTTTTTAGGGTTTCGTACCCAAAGGGTAAAAACGGGACCCTATTACTAAGACTGCGCTGTTCGTCTGGCTGTCTGTCACCAGGCTGTATCTCATGAACCGTGATAGCTAGACAGTTGAAATTTTCACAGATGATGTATTTCTGTTGCCGCTATAATAACAAATACTAAAAAGTACGGAACCCTCGGTGGGCGAGTCCGACTCGCACTTGGCCGGTTTTTTCATTTCCGAGAGACGAAGAAAGGTGAGTAGTATTTTAAATCTATCTTTATGAATTTTGACACTATTTATTTCTTTGAACATAAGTAGATAAATCGTAAATTAAGGAGTTTTTTGAGTCAGGTATTATAAGTGTTGTTTTTAAATATTTGATTGACTAATATAAAATATGGTTGATTCGCAACATTCGTTTTATTACAATAATAACATAAGTAACAGTACAACCCTAGCGCATTCTTACGATGACGCGTTGGCACGTGGCTCGCACGGCGAGCAAGGCAGTCTCGACTCTTTGTGCGCCATACTTATGGTACATTTCTTCTCGTCCTGAGCAGCAGGTATTATTATTAAGATTTTGTAGGCTATTATAGAGTAGGTATTTTCGCTTTTGTATGGGAATGATGTATCTGTTACGTAGTAACTATTTATTAATCTGTGACTTCGCTACGCGTTTGCATTTGCAAAGCAAATAAAGATATTACACGGAAGGGAATAAAACTTAAGTAGAGAAAGTCGTGAGTGCAGAGAGGTATATTTATTGTTTTGTTTAAAAATGTACACTACCGCAGCTTCTTGATAGGTATATATGCATTAACAATGTGGACTGTTTACATTGGTTTCCCAAATTTAATAGTACTCTAACTAAATGTACCCCAAACGTATATTATGAAATAAACTAACCTTCTGGTATAGCTTCCATTTGGTCTTAAGTGTCTCCAAACGCATTAATGTTGATCCTGAGCAGCTCTATGTCGGGTTGCAGAAGAGCGCGGCCCAGCGCCGACAGCGCGCCGCGGAACTGTTGCAGTCTCTCTTCTTCCTCACCCAAGCATTTCGTGGGGAAGAAGTAGGTTCATAACACATCTATAATAAACTAAATAAAAAAAAAATAAAAAAAAAAACTCACCTTGTGGTATAGCTTCCATTTGGTATTAAGTGTCTCCAGCGCATTAATGTTGATCCTGAGCAGCTCTATGTCGGGTTGCAGTAGAGCGCGACCCAGCGCCGACAGCGCGCCGCGGAACTGTTGCAGTCTCTCTTCCTCCTCACCCACGCACTTTGTGGGGAAGAAGTAGCGCCAACGGTGGATGAGCAAACTGAAATAGTTTACGATAACATTAATAAGTCTGCTTGTGTTTCTAGTAAACCATCGATAAAGTTTTGGAGATGTAAAAAGCCACACCACTAAGAGTACCACACACACCGCACTAGATTAACAGATATAGCACGGCTACTCAAAGGAATACAGGCGGTGCGCGGCGCGACGCTAGTATACTGTACCTGGCGAGCAGGCGGTGCGCGGCGCGCGCGAGGCCGGGCGCGTGGTGCGTGGCGCGGGGCAGCGGGTGCTGGTGCAGCAGCGCCAGCACGGCGGGCTAGCGCCGCCCGCTTCACGCCGAGTCTCCACTAGACGCTAGTACACTGTACCTGGCCAGCAGGCGGTGCGCGGCGCGCGCGAGGCCGGGCGCGTGGTGCGTGGCGCGGGGCAGCGGGTGCTGGTGCAGCAGCGCCAGCACGGCGGGCTAGCGCCGCCCGCTTCACGCCGAGTCTCCACTAGACGCTAGTACTGTACCTGGCCAGCAGGCGGTGCGCGGCGCGCGCGAGGCCGGGCGCGTGGTGCGTGGCGCGGGGCAGCGGGTGCTGGTGCAGCAGCGCCAGCACGGCGGGCTAGCGCCGCCCGCTTCACGCCGAGTCTCCACTAGACGCTAGTACACTGTACCTGGCCAGCAGGCGGTGCGCGGCGCGCGCGAGGCCGGGCGCGTGGTGCGTGGCGCGGGGCAGCGGGTGCTGGTGCAGCAGCGCCAGCACGGCGGGCTAGCGCCGCCCGCTTCACGCCGAGTCTCCACTAGACGCTAGTACACTGTACCTGGCCAGCAGGCGGTGCGCGGCGCGCGCGAGGCCGGGCGCGTGGTGCGTGGCGCGGGGCAGCGGGTGCTGGTGCAGCAGCGCCAGCACGGCGGGCTAGCGCCGCCCGCTTCACGCCGAGTCTCCACTAGACGCTAGTACTGTACCTGGCCAGCAGGCGGTGCGCGGCGCGCGCGAGGCCGGGCGCGTGGTGCGTGGCGCGGGGCAGCGCGTGCTGGTGCAGCAGCGCCAGCACGGCGGGCTAGCGCCGCCCGCTTCACGCCGAGTCTCCACTAGACGCTAGTACTGTACCTGGCCAGCAGGCGGTGCGCGGCGCGCGCGAGGCCGGGCGCGTGGTGCGTGGCGCGGGGCAGCGCGTGCTGGTGCAGCAGCGCCAGCACGGCGGGCTAGCGCCGCCCGCTTCACGCCGAGTCTCCACTAGACGCTAGTACTGTACCTGGCCAGCAGGCGGTGCGCGGCGCGCGCGAGGCCGGGCGCGTGGTGCGTGGCGCGGGGCAGCGCGTGCTGGTGCAGCAGCGCCAGCACGGCGGGCTCGCGCACGCCGCCGCCGCACCCGCCGCCCGCCTCCACGCCCAGCCGCACGCACTCCACCAGCCGCTCCAGCCCGCTCTCGCCGCCACCCCTAACAACAAAAACATTTTAACTTCATGCCGCTATGTTTGCTCCGGTCAATTTTTTTTACAGTAGACCAGATTATATGGAATTTGGTACTTTACGAGGGCCGAATTGACAGGCTCGCGGGCCGTAGTTTGGAGACTGCTGCACTAGACCTACGAAAGTAGCGCGGTAAACAGCGCGAGGAGCACGTTGTCTCGCTTGCACATTATCTATCTCACCTTTGCGCCACGTCGAGGAATACGTCGATGGCGGTGTAGGCGAAGGCACCGAGCTGCGGCAGGAGCGCGGTGAACAACGCGAGGAAGAACTCCGTGATCTCGGGTTCGGCGCTCGCGCACGACGGCTCGCATAGCATGCGCAGCGCCGTCTCCGCCGCACCGCCCATGCCCTCTGCTATCACCTGCACAGACAAATAACTTGAAAAACTTGTTACTTGGAAATAAACAAACAACTTTGTTGTTGCGGAAATTGCCGCGGGAGCTGCTTCCCCATCTGCGTAGGCGTGCTTATTAAGCACCAAAACCGATTTCATCTCGATTTCTCCGTAGACGACAAACGCGACAATGAGTGATGTTGTGATACCGAGAACAGCCGGCGTACCCCACTCCAGCGTCTCCCGAGCGTCGGCGTCTAGTCAACTCTATGGCTGCTGCTCGACGCAAAGGTGGCGCAACTGCGCAGCCAGCAACGCCATTTGCTTAGACGCGATCAGCGATGACTAGACGCCGACGCTCAAGAGACGCTAGTGTGCGGCGGTGGTCCTTATTGCCGGGACAAGTAATTGTTTCAAGTGAGGACCGGGTCTTCCTGTTGTGACACGTTTACCTCACCTTCTTGGCCACGGTGTTGGCGTGCGCGTTGGTGTGCAGCAGCGCGGTGAGCGGCGGCAGCGCGAGGGCGGGGCCGGCGTGCGGCAGCGGCGCCGTCCACGCCGCCAGCAGCGCGCGCGCCGCCTCCGCGCCCGGCCCCAGCCCGCCCGGCCCCAGCCGCGACAGGCACAGCCACAGCAGCGCCTCGCGGACTACGCCTGCACTCTGGAATACGACAGTTTTTTTATACCGAAACAAAATTTCAGAGCCCGAATAAGAGCTATACACCTAGCCTACTCTAACGCCAAGATACAGACTTAGGCACTTTTGGTTGAAGATAATGCAGCGAGCGCTGCGCATGCTGAAAGAGATCGCCGGCCTGCGCCACCGGATCTCCCGTGAACTTGACGTTCTTGGAGAGAGTAGACGATATTCACCTGTCTCACTCTAACGTTACCTTTGGTTCGAGATAATGCAGCGAGCGATGCGCGTGCTGAAAGAGATCGCCGGCCTGCGCCACCGGGTCGCCCGTGAATTTGACGTTATTGGAGAGAGTAGACGATATACACCCGTCTCATTCTAACGTTACCTTTGGTTCGAGATAATGCAGCGAGCGCTGCGCGTGCTGAAAGAGATCGCCGGCCTGCGCCACCGGGTCGCCCGTGAATTTGACGTTATTGGAGAGAGTAGACGATATACACCCGTCTCATTCTAACGTTACCTTTGGTTCGAGATAATGCAGCGAGCGCTGCGCGTGCTGAAAGAGATCGCCGGCCTGCGCCACCGGGTCGCCCGTGAATTTGACGTTATTGGAGAGAGTAGACGATATACACCTGTCTCATTCTAACGTTACCTTTGGTTCGAGATAATGCAGCGAGCGCTGCGCGTGCTGAAAGAGATCGCCGGCCTGCGCCACCGGGTCGCCCGTGAATTTGACGTTATTGGAGAGAGTAGACGATATACACCCGTCTCATTCTAACGTTACCTTTGGTTCGAGATAATGCAGCGAGCGCTGCGCGTGCTGAAAGAGATCGCCGGCCTGCGCCACCGGGTCGCCCGTGAATTTGACGTTATTGGAGAGAGTAGACGATATACACCCGTCTCATTCTAACGTTACCTTTGGTTCGAGATAATGCAGCGAGCGCTGCGCGTGCTGAAAGAGATCGCCGGCCTGCGCCACCGGGTCGCCCGTGAACTTGACGTTCTTGGACAGGCTCAATAGTAAGTGCGCTGCCGCGTGGCACAGTAGCGGCGGCTCCTAAAACACACACAATTAGGTTATTAGAAAATTGTTATCCTCAATTATAAGTACTAGAGTTGCTTTTTCAGTCAGTTCTTAAGATATATTTCTTTTCTTGCACATGCAATATCTCATGGTGACCCTGCCAACGTTACAACGTGATAAACGTGCCTGTTGATTGTAATATCCAGTTCAATTTGTTTTCTAACAATTAGACCGCGGGCCATGAGCATATATCGTCACTCATCGCCTCTCGGCTAATGCTTTGTCAGATGATAGTTTAGATGCTATCATGAAAACCGTCAGTTAATGACAAGAACATGTCAAAAAATGTTTTTCTGTCATCGCCTCCCGATTGGTATTGTGTCAGATGATAGTTTAGATGCTATTTTAAGTTTAAAAACCGTAAGCCGGTTGTATCGCGGTGGAAAGACCGTCAGCTGGTCACATGAACATGTAAAAAATCGGCGCCTTACGACTTGTCCGCAAGTTCCTTTAATAGGGGATATTACTGCAATGTTCTGCCACCAGAGTGCAGCACTAGCCTTTTTAGTAAACCATAGAGTAACTTATACATACTGTACCTTTTACAGGTTTTTAACAAGTTTTCAGAGATAATAAAATATGACATTGATGCATCAAGGCGGTTTGTTTACAGAGGATCTACCGGGAAACGCGAATCCGAAATTTCGCTATTTGCCTCTTTATCGCTCGAAAATGCAAGTGACAGAGATGTTAGATAACGAAATTTCGATTTTCTTGTTTCGCGATAGACCCTCAGATTGTGGTAGTGACGCCCCCTACGCAGAGTTTCGCGTAATACTCCCTAATGGCTTCCTGTATCTACTATAATTTCTATGTTAATGTCACAGCTGTTGGATCTCCATATAAATAAAATAAATAAATGCGAAATCCGTTTTATTGATAAAAAAAGATAAAAGATATTTATTCGTGACGATCACAACACAAGTACGAACATGTACAGACAACAACAGCAAGAAAAGAAGAAATCATCAAGTGTGCATCACGAAATGGACCGATATTGAAACGCCTGATGGAATGCTAAATGCAAAGTTTCATGATTTTGTTATCGCTATCATAAAAAGGTTAAGCGCTTATTTTTTACATGTTTATGGGACCAGCTGACGTTATTTCCACCGCGATACAACCGGCTGACGATTTCTTTAATTCACAATAGCATCTAAACTATCATCTGACAAAGTATCAAACGGGAGGCGATGACTAAATTTAATACATTTCTTTAAGTGTTTCGGTGGCTGCCATTCCTCAACCCACCAACGGAGCTACACCTGACGTCCACGAGGGTTCATCATACAAAGTCGTTAACCACTCTACGAGTTATTGCCCGGTAGGCGATTGGTCATGGAAATCTGTACCTGGCTCGCGGTCTATTTCTTTTCAGCTAAGTGTACATCATTTTCATCATGGACCCATAGGCGAACATCTCATGAATGTAATGTAATTTGTGTTTTTTAAGCTACCGAATAAAAATATTTTGATTTTGATTTTGATTTTTTTTGATGTGTCATCTGTAGGTACTCACGGGCAGTTCGTGGGGCAGCAGAAAAGGCACGGCGGCGGCCAACAATCCCTCTACAGTGTGTTGTGGGACGCCGCAAGCCGCAGCGTGAACACACCATGCACCCATGCAGGCGAACATCTCTGCGTGGCTATAATATAAAGCACAAATTAATAATGGTTAGGGCGGCACCGGCACATAATATCCCAGTCCCCTTCGCAAAACGTCCGTTAAATGAACACATCGAATACTTTCAGTCTACACACTAGTTTACATAACGAAATTGCGGGTAGACCTTGTTCACCTGTTTTGTTCCTGAACCTAAAGGGATTATTTTCACCAATGGGACATTTTGCGAAAGGATCACTCTGTGACGGACGATCCAAATCCGCACTACAGGCGACTATACAAAATAAGCATTGGACAATCCGGAGAGCTGTAGTGGCGTGCTGGCGTGGTGGCACGGCTCTGCGTCTGCAAAGATTTCATCTATATACTCACACTTGTACATGAGCATGTGCGTGCGCGTGCGCGGCGCGGTGCGGGCGCGTGAGCGCGGCGCCGCCCAGCGCGGCCGCCACACGCTCCACTAGTGCCGCGCCCGCTGCCGCACGCGCCGCTGCGCTATCAGCGCCGTGCGCCGTGCGGCACGGCTCCGCATCTGCGAATAAACGCACAATGGAGTACACACAATTTTTTTTTTTTTTTTTTTATTATTTATTGAGAAACAAACAGTCTTAAAGTAAACATAAGCAACTTAGCTAATAGCTACAAATTGATTTTTTATAGACCTATAGTTTCCTAATTCACATATAGAGGTACAATTAAAGAGTGCAAACTTGTAGTACCTAGTAGTTGTACATAATCAAACCAATAGTATACCAACTAATACAATAGCATATAAATGTATAAACAAGAGAAAAGACTTACACTTACACTTTTCACTTAGACTTAGACTTAAATTACTAAGATTACAAGTACTTACTATCGGGTTGCTTGCAACATTTCACCCTTATTTTAATAAAGAATATACAGTTCTTTTAAACAAGCCTAATGAACTGCTAAACAAATCTGCGTCCATACACTTTTCATTGTACTGCCTACACGCGCGCCCAATATACGAATGCCGTGCGTGTTTTGTTCTGCTGTTAGGAATGCTAAATAATGCCTTACTGCGACAACTACGTTCATTCCTACGGGGGACACGAAAGCAAATTTTATGTAATAAATCGGGGGCATCTACCACATTATTAATAATTTTGAATAAAAATGCTAAATCTGTACAGGACCGTCTAAGTGAAAGTGGCTGGATATTATGATGTGTAGCCGAGGAAGCGTAATTTACATAGTTACGACCCACTCGAAATTCCAGTGCTTTAACGAATTTTTTCTGGAGTCTTTCAATTCGGGTCTTATGGACATTAAAGAGAGGATTCCACACTACAGAAGCAAATTCCAATCTACTGCGAACGTAACTATTATAAAGAAGTTTATAAGTGAGAGGTCTTCGAAAAGGTTTTGCTACACGAAGAACGAAACCCAGTAGTTTGTATGCTTTGTTTAAAATATGATCTATATGAGGGTTAAACGTTAGTTTTGCATCCATTAACACCCCTAGGTCACGTATAATATGTTGTCGTGTTAGAGTACTGCCGCACAGCCGGTAACTGAATACAATGGGATCCCTTTTCCGAGTGAAAGTAATAACTGAACATTTATCACTATTTAAAAACAGATTATTTTCAATACAAAATGTTTCAAAACTAGTTAGATCATCCTGCAGTAGGGCACAGTCAGCGTCTGTTTCAATGACTCGAAATATTTTAGTATCATCAGCGTATAAAAGAGCTTTCGAATTTGTCAGACACTCCGTGATATCATTTATATATAATATAAATAATAATGGACCCAAATGGGACCCTTGAGGGACACCTGAGGTGGTTATTTTGAAAGCCGATGAAAAACCTCCGAGTACAACACTTTGGGACCTATTTTCAATATAAGATTTCACCCATCGAAAAAGATCCCCATGGATGCCAAGGTTCCAGAGTTTCACCAGAAGCGTATTGTAAGAAATTTTGTCGAACGCTTTGGCGAAGTCTGTGTAGACTGCATCGACTTGATGCTTATTATCCATTGCATCTCGTATGACTTCACTAAAAGACAAAAGATTACTCTCCACACTTCGACCCCTGTAAAACCCGTGCTGACTCGGATTGATATGACGCCGTACAGCGTATGATAATTGATCAGTGACAATTTTTTCCAATATTTTACCGAATTGGCACAACTTAGAGATAGGCCTATATTTTTCGACGTCCTGGCTTATAGAACCCTTGGGTATAGGTGTAATCCACGCCGTTTTCCAGATTTGCGGAACCTTTCCCTCCTTGATAGACTGCTGAAATAATTTGGTGACCGGAACCACCAAAGTGCCAGCACATTTACTAATAAGTAAAGGATGTATACGATCAGGTCCTGCGCCTTTATTTATATCTACAGATTTCAGATACTTAAGGACCATTTCATTTGTTAACATAATTGTACTGAAGTTAAAAACTGGCTTTGGCGGTGGATCCAGACAGTCGATGTCCAGAGGTGGCAAGGTGGAATTTTCAAAGACTGACTGGAAATGATCACTGAACATATTACAAATATTTTCACCGTCTGATGCTGAAACACCCTTGTAATTCATTGTTTGAGGTATGCCTTTATTAGACATTGAAGACTTAATAAATTTCCAAAAATGTTTTACATGTGAATTTATCTTATCCTCGGAACTTTCTATATAATTTTTATAACACTCATTTTCTATTTTTTCAGCTCTTTTTCTTAAAATTTTAAAACTTTCATAATCTAAAGGGTTACCATAACATTTCCATAATTTATGATATTTTCTTTTTTCTTTCAAAATCTTTCTTAAAGACCTACTATGCCATACAGGATAATTTGCACACGAGTTTCTAGAATAATGGCAAGGTACGTGTTTATCTATTAAGGTATATAACAAATTATTAAACTTGTTTACGCAACCTTCGATATTTAAATTATTGAAAAATGTGTCCCAATCTATATTTAATAGGTCGCTGTTAATATCATCATACTTTGCTGAATAGAATTTATATATAAGGGTTTTAGCAGGTTTAATTGGCGCAGTACAATTAAGTTTTAGGTTTAAAAATAATGCAGCATGGTGTATATCCTCTGGAGTTAAAGGAATATTACACCTAGTGACTGTACAAAGCTCGTTACTAAATATGAGGTCAAGGACACGGTTATTGACATTAACAATGTTATTAAATTGATTTAGATTACTGAGTGCCATAAAATCATGTACAACTTGGACTATAACATTACTAGAGTTATTTAGGGATATAACTCCGGAGCCACCTCCTAACCATTCAGCATGGGAGATGTTGAAGTCCCCTGTGATAAGGAATACATCATCAGGGTGATCAAAAATAAGTCGAGAAGTTATGTCAAAAAATGATTCTACAGCATCTTTATGGTTAGATCCGTGCGGAATATATACGCATGCGATATTTAAGTATCTACGCTGAGAATTATTGTGATCATTACTAATAGGGAGCGATATCCAAACACACTCTGCGTGCGCGGGGGAGGGGCAGGGCCAGGCGCGGCGCAGCGGCAGCAGGTCGCGGCGCGCCGCCACCAGCACGCCCCCGCCACGCGCAGCGCCGCTGTCGACCTCCGACCGGTCGCACCTATATACTATGTATCTTTCGTCAACATATTCTCTATCATAAAAATTCGAGGTCAGCCAGGATTCAGTGATACAGATAAAATCGTAATCGGCCAGGGCAACTAGTGAAAAGAAACTATGCGATTTAGTTCGTAGTCCCCGTACGTTTTGATAATAACCGTTTAATAGCTTATCCGTCACTGTAGATAAAATTTATTTATTTGCATTATTTTAAAAATAAGAACATAGCATAGGCGTATATATGTACTGTGTGTAGCTATTAACAGCAGTCGCATAAAGGCACCATTATAGTACAAGGCAGTTGAGGCATTACAAAATAATACGATACAAAAACATATATATTGTTTATTGACAGATAAAGTATTTGCGATATGGCGGCGGGCG
Organism: Cydia strobilella; assembly: GCF_947568885.1. Taxonomy (NCBI): domain Eukaryota; kingdom Metazoa; phylum Arthropoda; class Insecta; order Lepidoptera; family Tortricidae; genus Cydia; species Cydia strobilella. The sequence goes on from NC_086052.1 coordinate 11,905,745, forward strand.
TATGTAAGTACGGGTACATATAAAGCGTTGAGGTAACGACAGAATTCATAATAATGAGACGCGCATGTAGGTATGTTCATAATAGCCGTAAGCAAATAGATGAAAAATGATGTTACTTGTGCTAAATAGACGAGAAGTACTTTGGCAGTCATTTGTAAAGGCAAAGGGCAACAACAGAGTATATAATGATCATATTCACATGCATACATGTACATACTGATATAATATAAAAGTCACTTTAACTTTAATAGATCCGAATCATTATTTATCGCGACGATTCTAGACGTGTCGGTCTTACGTATGAGGATCTTACAATCGCGAGTCCAAAGGTATGCATACTGGAGCTCAGCTTTCCTTTCCCTGGCGCGTTTTAGAAGCAGTTTATTTGCCGGCGTGAGGTGATCACTTATGAATATGGCGCGAGCCGGCCCCTCCGTGCCGATGTCTGTGGTGGTGAGGCCGCGGCGCGCGCGCACCGCTGCCAGCAGCTGGTCCTTGCACAGCCGCCTGGTGAATTTGACTATGATCGCGGGGGGACGTGGTTCCGTCACATTGCTACCTACGCTCCTCTCGCCTGTCGCGTCGCCTTCCGAGTTGGTGTCAACTTGACCAGTATTTCTGCTAACGAAACGGCGGACGCGATGTATGGAATCCACCTCGTTAGCCTCCAGATGTACACCGACTTTTTTGTAAATAGCGTCCAATATCATTAAAAGATTTTCACCCTTTTTATACGGTATTCCAGATACTTCGACGTTGTTCATTCGTGCATTTTGATCGCGCACATGCAATTCATTTTGTAGGTTATGTATTGTTTGACTTGAGGTGGCAAGTTCCGATTGTAATTTCGAAACGACTTTAGAACTACTTTCCAGAGCAATTACTCTGTCTTCTAAACTGGAAAACCGGGACTCCATCTCGTTCCACTTTGCATTTAAGGAGTCAACAGAATTGGAGATTCGCTCAATGTCTGACCTAGCGGCGCCGAACTCTGCCCTAAAACCTCTCAGCTCCTGGAGAATGGTAGATATGTCCTGTGAATTATCGGGACCGGCACGACAATTCTGGCATCGTATTCCTGCCCTTCGATCCATGTTCATTTTTCTGTAGGTGGTTTCCACTACGCCGATGCACCCAAAGTGAAATTCCACACACCATCAATCACTGGTTCACTACAAGTTTTACACTTCATGATGACAGTATTAGTATTTTATATGTGTACGAAGATAATATTTTCCTTATATTCGCGGTTAGTAAATCGTGTAGTTAAGCGCGCACGAAACTGGTTTCTTATCAGTGCGCGAGACAATCGCTAGCCGCGGCCGCTTAGAGCGAACTGAATTTATGCATTTTAAAATAATTAGGAGTTTTATTGCGTCACTAGCATTTGCGATGGACAAAATACATACGCGAGTTTCAGCGTCTTTGATCAGATGGTTTTGATTTTAGGGCAGGGCGCCTCAAGCATCTTTCTGTTACACCCGGAAGCCTGATCGCGACATCGTAAAAAAACAGTGTATTAATTAGTTACAACACATGGCGACCCCGCCATGTCACCCGCACCTGCCATACCTGCGAGTAAGGCCGGCGCCAGGCGTCCGGCGACGCGCGTGAGCGTGGCCAGGTCGAGCAGCGCGCACAGCAGGCGCTCGCCGTCGGGCCCCCCCGCACCGCCCGCACCGCACCCGCCGCGCCCCGCCGCGCGCGCGTGCACGCCCGCCAGGCCCTGCCAGCGCTCCAGCTGCAACATACTCGTACCATCATATTTAACAAGAGACATCTAAAAGGAAATTCTGTATTCTTCCCAAGTTCTCGAAGACGGCTGAACAGATTAGGATATTTTTGTTTGAAAGAGTATACTTACGGGATCCTGTAGAAATCTATGGAACTCTTCGAGAATTGGGTTTTGACTGTATTTAAAATAAATTATTTCACACCATGAAATAAAACCAGATGATTATTAGAACATAGATAGCAATTATTTTTAAACGCAAGTTCTATTTAATAAATCGGATAGAAATATAAAAAGTAGGTGAGTTGACCGTGACGTCATTGTGTAATGTTTCATATAAATACCATATTAGCAAATCGTTTTGACAATTCTAAAAAAGAAACTGATTTGACTAGTAGGAGAATACGCTATTATAAGCACACATATAGGTGATTTGAGTATTTTTTAATACAGTAACTCCTTTCTTTGTTCGGTAGGATGGTACCATACCATGTAAAGTGGAACTGCTGATGAACAGCATGAAGGGATGGCATGGTAGACAGACTGTTTTACTTAATTACGCCACTCTTCTCTTTATCGTTTTACTCCTATCATCTTTTCCCTACCCCTCTGTTTCCCCTTATTCCAAAACTCACCACACAAGTAAAAACGTCGAGGGGCGCCAACTCCGCCACTCGAGCGATACATTCGATGCAATGTTTCAGGAATGTCTGCCATTCAGTCTCACCCTGCAATTAAATACGTACGTTATGAGTGTTGTGTGTTGGTCAAGTGATAACCCTAGCGAAAGTGAATATGCTAAGGTCAAAACTCTTAAGGATATTCAGGCCAAAAGCGGTTAACGGAAAAACTTTCGCAGCTGCAAGTTATTGATACTTTCCCGATCCTCCGTTTTGCCCACTTTAGAATCACAAAGGCAAATATGTAAATAATAAGTACAAGTTGAGTTGCGTTTTAAGTACACACGCAGAAATCAATGTATACAACGAGTAAATGGTCAATGTAAATATACTTTGAGAGAATAGTTTTTTCAACGGTTATCTACATGTAGTAGGTAACCGTTAAAAAGACTGGTGCGATAAGAACTTAAAGTTGTCATTCATTACTTACGTCATCGTCATAAATTTCGTTATCTAAGTGTTGAAGCTGAGCTTTGTTGTGTTGGAATTGAATTTTGTTAAGGATACCCTCCACTAGGCCACGGAGCGCTTCCCAATACCTAGAAGAATTAGAACACGCAAAATTTATATAAAACGACGGGATTTTGGGGAAGAACCAGAGAGTGATAAATAATTTTATGACGTATAAACACACCAGTTCCACAAGTTTTTTTTTTGTATCTTAGTAATAAACGAACTCGTGTGGAAACAACATAATTTTTTAGAGAACTGATTTTTGATCCCAGCACCTCCATCATGTTACAGCTATTTTAAAAATACATGCTAAATTTAGAAACTTTAGTTTCAAACCATTTGTAAAAGTATGTTACGAGGCATAACGTAGGTAAAAAGAGAAAAATACTTACTTAACTGTATCTTCAGGCTTCAAAATATCAATAAATTGGATCCATATATCTAGACAATTTACAAATATTGTGCATACAGGCACCTGCAAAGAGAATGTTTTGTTAGTTATTTTTATAGTCTTTAGCAATGAGTCTTCATGCCAGGCGTTTGTTTCAATACAAAATGCGGGAGTTTAAAAGGAAAAGGTAATTCTCTAGCACACTACTGTCACTTTTTCCATACGAACGACACATTTATTAAATTAAATTATAGCAAGAATAGGCATATTGAAATCATTGTTAAAAGTAAGTACCTGGAATGTGAATTGGAACAGATACGACAAGAATTGTATAGCATCGAATTCGGGCTCGGCTTCTAGTCTCTTGAAATGTAGTGATATAAACAACTTTAAAAACTCCGCCAGCTTGTTAAGGTAACTGTAACAAAAATTAATAAAGGGTTTTTAGATTACCGAAACAGTTTGCAGCCGCCGTGCAGTTCAGGATCTCGACGACTCAAACAAAACTTCAATTCTTAGTGAACTGATTATATTCTGGTTGCAATCCCGACGGCTGCGTTTAGCTACTGCATAAGGAATATTTTATTCAATAATAAGTTGCATTCGTAACACAGTTCAAAACCTACACCATCGGGCCATAAACGTATAAAACCAAAATTATGTCACCTCTTTCATCGCGAAAGATGTAAAATGTAAAACTGATATCATAAAAATGAGCAAAACGTAATGTCAAAATTTATGTCAAATCAAGGTGACGACACGTTTGCAACTTGCGCTCCAGATCATATAATCTTGATACAAAAACGGCAGTTTGATTGCCCCAATTGCCAAACCAATCTGCCACCTTTTGAACAAAATTGATACAAAACAGAACTATTGAGTAGGAACTATCTGAGATGTAAAAAACAGCTTAGTGATACTGTTGTCTTTTATGCGGTGGTAGTACTACTCTATAGTACTCGATACAGCAGCTCGCGCACGCCACAGCTAGTATAGTACTGACTCGTGCGGCGTGAGTACGGGCGGGTGCGTGAGGTGCCGCAGCAGCCGCAGCGCGCAGTGGTGCAGGCGCAGCGCCGTGGCGCCCGACGACGACGGCGCGTAGCGGCGGTACAGCAGCTCGCACACGACGAGCCCCGATAGTGCTCACTCTACGTATAGTACTGACTCGTGCGGCGTGAGTACGGGCGGGTGCGTGAGGTGCCGCAGCAGCCGCAGCGCGCAGTGGTGCAGGCGCAGCGCCGTGGCGCCCGACGAAGACGGCGCGTAGCGGCGGTACAGCAGCTCGCACACGACGAGCCCCGATAGTGCTCACTCTACGTATAGTACTGACTCGTGCGGCGTGAGTACGGGCGGGTGCGTGAGGTGCCGCAGCAGCCGCAGCGCGCAGTGGTGCAGGCGCAGCGCCGTGGCGCCCGACGACGACGGCGCGTAGCGGCGGTACAGCAGCTCGCACACGACGAGCCCCGATAGTGCTCACTCTACGTATAGTACTGACTCGTGCGGCGTGAGTACGGGCGGGTGCGTGAGGTGCCGCAGCAGCCGCAGCGCGCAGTGGTGCAGGCGCAGCGCCGTGGCGCCCGACGACGACGGCGCGTAGCGGCGGTACAGCAGCTCGCACACGACGAGCCCCGATAGTGCTCACTCTACGTATAGTACTGACTCGTGCGGCGTGAGTACGGGCGGGTGCGTGAGGTGCCGCAGCAGCCGCAGCGCGCAGTGGTGCAGGCGCAGCGCCGTGGCGCCCGACGACGACGGCGCGTAGCGGCGGTACAGCAGCTCGCACACGACGAGCCCCGATAGTGCTCACTCTACGTATAGTACTGACTCGTGCGGCGTGAGTACGGGCGGGTGCGTGAGGTGCCGCAGCAGCCGCAGCGCGCAGTGGTGCAGGCGCAGCGCCGTGGCGCCCGACGAAGACGGCGCGTAGCGGCGGTACAGCAGCTCGCACACGACGAGCCCCGATAGTGCTCACTCTACGTATAGTACTGACTCGTGCGGCGTGAGTACGGGCGGGTGCGTGAGGTGCCGCAGCAGCCGCAGCGCGCAGTGGTGCAGGCGCAGCGCCGTGGCGCCCGACGACGACGGCGCGTAGCGGCGGTACAGCAGCTCGCACACGACGAGCCCCGATAGTGCTCACTCTACGTATAGTACTGACTCGTGCGGCGTGAGTACGGGCGGGTGCGTGAGGTGCCGCAGCAGCCGCAGCGCGCAGTGGTGCAGGCGCAGCGCCGTGGCGCCCGACGACGACGGCGCGTAGCGGCGGTACAGCAGCTCGCACACGACGAGCCCCGATAGTGCTCACTCTACGTATAGTACTGACTCGTGCGGCGTGAGTACGGGCGGGTGCGTGAGGTGCCGCAGCAGCCGCAGCGCGCAGTGGTGCAGGCGCAGCGCCGTGGCGCCCGACGAAGACGGCGCGTAGCGGCGGTACAGCAGCTCGCACACGACGAGCCCCGATAGTGCTCACTCTACGTATAGTACTGACTCGTGCGGCGTGAGTACGGGCGGGTGCGTGAGGTGCCGCAGCAGCCGCAGCGCGCAGTGGTGCAGGCGCAGCGCCGTGGCGCCCGACGACGACGGCGCGTAGCGGCGGTACAGCAGCTCGCACACGACGAGCCCCGATAGTGCTCACTCTACGTATAGTACTGACTCGTGCGGCGTGAGTACGGGCGGGTGCGTGAGGTGCCGCAGCAGCCGCAGCGCGCAGTGGTGCAGGCGCAGCGCCGTGGCGCCCGACGACGGCGGCGCGTAGCGGCGGTACAGCAGCTCGCACACGACGAGCCCCGATAGTGCTCACTCTACGTATAGTACTGACTCGTGCGGCGTGAGTACGGGCGGGTGCGTGAGGTGCCGCAGCAGCCGCAGCGCGCAGTGGTGCAGGCGCAGCGCCGTGGCGCCCGACGACGGCGGCGCGTAGCGGCGGTACAGCAGCTCGCACACGCCGCCCAGTCCTGCTAGTGCAGCCTCCTTGCTCTGCAAACAAACCAGATTCAATTAAACCGTAATTTTAGCGAGATTCTTATTTCACAGACTGTGCGTCGGGTAGACACTTGGGTATCCCTGATTTGACATTTTGCTGGGGCATCTATTTTTCGCGACAAAGGCTAGCTAAGTGAAACCTGCGTCGAAACGTCGGAAATAAAGGTAGGTAAAGAAAATTTGACCCACTAAAACTATAATTTAATATGTAATTATGTACCTATTCAAAAAGTGAAAGTTTTAAATGTTATATAAAGTGCAAAATTGCCGGTATTAAGGTCTTACAAGGAGAGCGTTCTTTTGTCGTGCTAAGTGTGTATTTACCGACGGATGAACCTGAAAATATGGTGGATTTTACGGACTGACTATCTAAGATCAGTGCAATAGTTGAGGATAGTGACATTCAAATCGCATATGTCTTGGGTGACTTTAACGCGCACCCTACCGCGAGGTTCGGACGCGAACTCTTTCAATTCTGTGAAGAAAATGATATGTGGGAATGCACTGACCTGACTTTAAACTTTTAGGTCGCGACGCAGACATTTATACCTACCTCAGCGAAGCACACGGTAGCCGCAGGTGGTTGGATCACTGTTTAGTAACGGCAGCGGGCTGGGACACAATTAAATCAATAACAGTTAAGAATGACGTGTTATGGTCAGATCATTTTCCAATGATAGTTAAAAGCGATATAGGATTGGTGGCCCGTGATCCTTCAACCTGTAGCTCTAATGATGTATTACCCCAGAGAAATAATGTGCTGTGTGGAACGCGTAACTCTAGTCAGATAAAGAAATATGCTATGTTCTGTGATATTAGGCTAAGTAAAATGAAAGAGGAATTTGAATATGAGAAATGTATAAATGAAACGTGTAATTTGAAAAATCACTATGCATTTGTAAATGACTATTATACTAATATAATAAATATTTTACAGAAAGGTGCCGAGCTGAGTGCACGGTCGCATTTTGGTAGCAGAGGTCAGGCAAAAAAGGTAGTTGGTTGGAATTACCATGTCCAAGACCACCATCAGCGGGCGAGGGTCAGTTTTCAGTGCTGGGCAGAGGCCGGTAAGCCCTCTACTGGACCGGTATATGACAAAATGAGGTTAGATAGAAAAACATTCAAAAATAAACTTAAATGGTGCCAAAATAACGAAGAGAAATTAAACTTAGTATACTGGCTACCCATCAAAGAGGGAAAAACTTTGTTAATTTCTGGAAATCTGTTAAAAAAACTAAATTTCTCCAAGAAGTCACCGGTTTCAGTGGATAGCTTACAGGACGGTAAGGAAATAGCGGGCATGTTTGCTGGCAGATTCAAGGTTAGTCCCTTGTCCGTGGAGAATGTGCCCAACCTTAGCATTAAAGATGAGACATTAAAAAGACTGATGTAAAGCAATTCAATACTGAGGATATTATTAGCGTCTTAAAAGCGATGACCAAAGGCAAGTCACCAGGATATGACGGTCTAAGTATTGAGCACATTCTCCATGCAGGACCGTGGATTGCTACTAGGCTATGCAACCTGTTTAATATGTGTATTCGGTATAATTTTATACCGGATGCACTTATGAAGACGGTTGTAGTGTCTATTGTTAAGAACAAAACCGGGAATCTGGGATCTGCCAGCAATTATCGTCCAATATCTCTAGGTACAGTGGTCGGTAAAGTGTTTGAGAGGCTGCTGCAACCTTTGATTCAGGAGGGGTGTATTATAGATGACGCTCAGTTTGGTTTTCGTCCTGGTCTCTCAACGGATTCAGCCATAATGAGCCTAAAGCACATCGTCAACTACTTACACTACACGTGAAACATCAGTGTATGCATGTTTTCTCGACCTTAGTAAGGCCTTTGACTTGGTAAATTATAACTTACTATGGAGTAAACTTAGGAACACTACAGTTCCTACGGAGGTCACCAATCTGTTGAGATACTGGTACGAAAACCAAACGAACTACGTAAAATGGGGTGAAGCGACTTCTAACGAGTATAGGTTAGAATGCGGTGTTCGCCAGGGGGGAATAACCTCTCCGGACCTTTTCAACCTCTACGTGAATGACCTGATTGTGGGGTTGAGGAGCACCAGAGTCGGATGTCACATAGGTGGCGTCTGCGTTAATAGTTTAAGCTATGCGGATGACATGGTGCTCCTCAGCCCCTCGGCTGAGGGCCTCAGGAGGTTGCTTCATTTCTGTGAGAAATATGCGATTTCTCACGGAATGAAGTATAATGGCTCTAAAACTGAATACCTTGTATTTAAGGCGGGAAAGGGTCCGGAGAGGATACTGGACGTATTTTTAAACGGGTTACCTGTTCGAAGGGTGCAGCAGTTTAAATACCTCGGACATATTATAACCGAAAACTTGAAGGACGACAAAGACATCGAGCGAGAGAGAAGAGCCTTATGAGTGAGGTGCAACATGCTCGCGCGCAGGTTTGGCAGATGCTCCGCGAGGTCAAAGTGACGCTCTTTAGAGCATTCTGTCAAAGCTTCTACACAGGGCAACTTTGGACCAACTTCACCAGGAAAGCAATTAACACCCTAAGGGTTCAATATAACCTTCAGAATCCTGATGAAGTTGCCAAGGTGGTGTAGTGCGTCGAGTATGTTTGCGGGGGCTCGTGTCCCCGATTTCTTTGCCGTAATTCGGTCGAGAGTGGCGTCCTTTTGGAGTAGGATGCGCAGCACTGAAAACTGTATCCTTGCCGTAATTAGTGAGGATTTGCAAAGTCCAATTTGTAGTTTTTGACTGTCTCTGCATCAAGTTGCGAACCGGAAGTAGTAGGTTATTTTATTTTATTTTAAATTGTAATTTTAAATATATAATTATTGATTTTTAACTGTTATTTCTACTTTTAACTTTTTACACTTGTCTCATCTTATAGGTAATTCTGTGTTTTATATGGGTGCTTGCCTGAAATAAAATCAATTTATTTATTTTTATTTTATTTTTAAAGTAGCTTAGTCTGCAAATTATTCCCGTCCTTAAGAAAAATGTTAAATTCTATTCTACGGATGACGAATCGGGTCCACACAGAACGAGCCGCTTCTCGAAGAAATTGCCGCGCGAAGCGGGCCGATATCTGAAGTCGCCCAAGGCAAACGCTCGTGCGAGTCGTGCGGCGACTAAGCCTTCAGCTTCACTAGCCAATGTTTTCATACCTGTGACCTGTGTCTGAGCTATGCTGCCTCAGTAGAACACTCACTAGTCATTCACTACCATCTCCATAGCCAATGTATACATACCTGTGTTTGAGTAGCTATGCTGCCCCAGTAGAACACTGTTGTGACTAGAGTCGGAGGCACGTGTGACGACAACGGCAACCACGAAAACAAGTGCTGGAGCGTCGTCAGACATTTTACAACTATCTCCATGTCCAGAGCCCTGTAATTCATGAAGTTATTTAAATATTTTGCTTGTTGAACTTGTGTAACTGCTGTAAGGCCTCGGTGTAGTCAGAATTTATAAGATTTCCGAATATAACTTAAGAGTTGTTCGTAACATTCAACAACCTTAAAAAGTATAATATAACCATCGCCAGAGAAAACCTGATAATCTTACTTATCAGCTGTATGAACATCGTGTGCGTTGACTAGTAGGTCTGGCAGCGCCGACGTTTGAGGAATGCCGCTGGTGGGCGACGGCGGCGGATTCGACTGGCCCTCGTTTTGAGCATTTTTCTCTAATATCGCTGTAGACATAATAATACATATAAAATGTCACAAAGAAAATAAAGACACTAATACGTATAATTCATATAAACTACGTACAAAGCATCATCTTAATCTGGCGAACGCCCAACAAATGCATTTGCGAAAGAATCTCAAGAGTTCCTCACTGGTCACCTGCAGAACTAGTCCTACCAACGTAGATAATAAGGTACTGACCGCTCAACGCCGCCAGCATCTGCGGCACGCCCTTGAGCATGAGCCGCTCGAGCTGGCAGCGGCGCGCCGAGGGCAGCAGCACACCGGTGTCGCGCGCCGCCCCGAGCTCCTCGCTGGCTGCTTGCGCTAGTACCAGCCCCAGCAGACAGCGTCGCCCCGGACAGCGTAGAAGCTGGTATGAAATAATATTGATATAGGTTGATGAATTATCTAGCATTAAAATAATGTTAAAATGTACAATGATGATATCTTAAATTTAAAATACTAATACCAAGATATTATGTCACAACTACAAATAAAATACAAAATACAAATCGTTTATTTACCAAATATTTTACAAATTGACATCACAGGTTGAACTTTAAAAATTCTATACCTACTATTTCTATACCTACCTTACCTACCTACCTTTACCTACTTGTACCTTTTTTAAAATATTCTTAATTCAAGTAGCACTTTTCTACACACTAGCAATCTCAAATAGTTCATTTAAGGGTTAATCTCTGTCACATTGAGCATGTTGTTTATACATACCTCAACAATGTTACTGAAGAAGTCTGGGTATAGATGAGGCCAGTCATAGCGAGCTATTGATACCATGAGTGCCGCAAGTTTATTCCTGATGAAGTACTGCATAACCTCATGCTTGGCCATAAGCTCATTCCAGAGTGTCAGTCTTATTTCAGTCTTCTCCTCATCTGACATCAAACTAACCCATTGTCTGTTTATTATGTTCTGGAATTTAAAGCAGTGTAAATGAATACTGGAATAAAGACAAGACCCTGGGCAATTTTTGTGCTTTTGGATGTGGAACTTAGAGTCTAGACGGTTCAATTACGTCACATAATACATTGCAGTGTTTGGTCAAAGAACAGAATTCATTGTACTCTGTAGTTAGCACTATATTGAATATTGGTGGTTTCTAACTTTCTATGTATTTAATATTTATAAATATTGATATATTATATAATATCATTGTGTAAGTACCTACCCACATCACAAGCCTTATTGAGTTTACTGTGGGACTTTGTCAACTAGTGTAATAATGTCCTAATTTCTACTTTACGAAGTTATTAATTCAGTAGCAAATTTCATACAAAGGGTTAGGGTAACATTAAGGAATAGTATGAATTATCTCAGATGTTTTTTTTGGATTCGGGCCCTAATCCGTTAAACTTTGTTAGGGTTCCGTACCTCATAAGGAAAAAACGGAACCCTTATAGGATCACTCGTGCGTCTGTCTGTCTGTCCGTCTGTCACAGCCTTTTTTCTCCGAAACTACTGGACCAATTAAGTTGAAATTTGGTATACATATGTAAGTTTGTGACCCAAAGACGGACATGTAACGTAAACAAATGAATTATAAACACGGGGGCCACTTTCGGGAGGTAAATGAGAAAATTAAAGAAAAAGTTTTTCAAACTATATCATGTTACATATCAAATGGAAAAGCTCATTGTGAGAATATCAAATATATTTTTTTAATTACAAAACTTCTTCACAAAACTTCTAAAATTTCTTCACAAAACAAATTAAAATTAAATTAAAATTCATTTATTTCGAGTATCTGTGACTCATAAGTACATAATACAAACATTAAACAAACACAAACATTAAACCTATAACATAAAAAGCAACTATCGTGATAGAATTAACTTCATCTGACAGCTCTTTCAGAGAACAATCACAAACTCTTTCACAAAACATGTTATCTCAGAATGGACTGTTACATGAATTTGAACCATATAATTAGAATGGTAAATTTGCTTTCAAAACGGGCTTGTTCCCGTTACTTATGTTGGGGCTATTAGCAGTAAACAGTGTAACCACTGCATAAAGGAAACTACCTTTTTAGGGTTCCGTACCCAAAGGGTAAAAACGGGACCCTATTACTAAAACTCCACTGTCCGTCTGACTGTCTGTCACCAGGCTGTGTCTCATGAACCGTGATAGCTAGACAGTTGAAATTTTCACAGATGATGTATTTCTGTGGCCGCTATAACACCAAATACTAAAAACAGAATAATATCAATATTTAAATGGGGCTCCCATACAACAAACGTGATTTTTTGCTGTTTTTTTTTTCCGTAATGGTACGGAACCCTTCGTGCGCGAGTCCGACTCGCAGTTGGTCGGTTTTTTTAACAGATTAGGTAATTCATACAATAGGTAGGTAGTATTTTTGGCACTTTGTCCATGTCAATATTTAATACCTTGACTGTACAGTTAATTGTATATTTTATCCATTTGAAACCAAGTGTCAAAATTCTATTTGTTTGACAAAAATCAAGTGAGGAAAAGCTGTTGCATTTGTGGCAGCAACATTGCTTCTTCCTTATTGTACTAAGTACCTATTTATTAGTGATTGAGAATAAAGTTTCAATCTTGTTTAATCAATTACCTCCAGTGTTGTCAGTGTGAACATCAAGACATATTGGTTTTGTGATTTTTGTAGAAACAGTAAACAGTGCCTCCAGGAATCTCTGTGTTTGGAGAAGTTTTCCAACATGGTCTCAATCTCACGCTTCCTCAAATTGCTTGTTGTTGGTGCAAAAAATTCTGACATCAAGGCCTCAAGAGAGACCAGGGCTTCACTGACCTCCATCTCACTCTGTAAAAGCAAATTTTTAGGCAAAAGTTAGAATTTTGTTAATTAAGTTATTGGCAACAGAAAAGTAGTATTTTCCACATATTCTAAGCAGCCCTTCAAAGCTACAAATATGCAACTTGTCTTGTGACATAATTAATGGCCAAACTATATTAGCCTGTTTATAAATACATACATTAAATGAATTGCTTAGGGTAGAATGGATAATTGTAAACGTATTTCGCTTAGTTAAATTAATCAATATTCATGGAAAGAAACCAATTTGCCAGTATTCTTTTAATTTCGATATTTTAATAAATTCAAAATAGCTAATATTGTATACCGGATTTTATTAAAACACGTATGTAATTTTCTTTAAATTAAGAAAGCTCAGGGCTCACCATTTTTAAAGAATTTCAATCCTAGGACTTCTAGTGCAGCTAAATCATAATTTCATAATCTTAATGAATCCCGATATTTAGGATATGCTACTAAAAATGGAAAAGAACCGTAAAGAGTTAAAGACTAGAAGTATACAAATATGTGTCCTGAGAAAACATACAAATAAAAGCTAATAGTGTTATTTATGCCATATTTATAAATTTCTTATGATTTTTACATCCTGCCGTTCGCATTGCACTACACGACTCTATGACATTGACACTATTGACATATCAGAAAGTTTTTTTATATTATTGGAGTTGTTAGGAGGTCATTGTATGCAAGTAGTTTTAGCTATACCTTAGATAGTGTAATGCCGGATCCACACTCTCTCGAGGCGCCTCCTTGAGTATTATATTCTTTGCGCCTCCTGGAGGCGCTCGGCGCGTGTCTTGGCACGAAGTAACTAGTTAATAATCTGTGGTCTTGGCCAGTGGAGGCCAAGTATATATTATACTACTCTTTGGGCCAAGTAGAGGCCGTAGGAATGCTAGCGATCCACACTCGCGATATATTTAGTTGCTCGCAACCTTTACTATGAGATGGACGTGATTGTAGTGACTCTTTTTCCAAAAATATGTACCAAAAAACCAAAATTAGTATTAATCCATGTAAATCTAGCATAGAACATGAAAAATATTTTTTCTCAAAAACGGACGGCAAAGTCGACGTTGCCGGTTAAAAAGTAGGTCGCGAAGGGCGTAGTTTATGGTCCGTCAAAAAATTAAAAAGTTAAAAACATTGCAGTCTCGATTTCGGGACTGCAATGTTGCATACAAATTCCATTATCTGTCGAGTTCCAAACTTTTTAAAAGTTGAAGTGGCCATATCAAATGAAGGCATAGGTCCATTAAACTGCCAAACAGATGATCAGTACTTATTATTATAATGTTGGTACCGCGACTATTTAGGTGTCTCAAATAGGTTGGCGTATTTTCAGCAGAAAAATACACTTCTCTTTTTAATTAAAAAAAATAAAAAGGCGGCAAAGCAAATCCTTTTACTTTTTTCTGTGAAAATATATAAATAAGAGCGTTGCTTCTGTAAAATATTTATATTATATTTGTTATTATTGCGTCATTTTTGAGAAAAGCACTATATATGACTCGGCTGGAAGGCTACTTGCTGGCTTCGGATTCAATTAAACGGACTCCCAAGGTCGTCCGTTTAAAACGAATCCTCAGCCAGCAAGTAGCTACTTCCGAGCCTCGACAATAATGTACTATTGTCCAGTTTCGATGTTGTCTGCAGCAGCCAAAAGTCCTCTCCACACTCATGCGCGAATCGCGGTGCGAAGCCGCGAACGCGAGTGTGGAGTCGAGGTCGCAGATCTGCGAAATAGACTACACACTCGCCGCGATCCGCACACGAGTGTGGAGGGAGCTAAAGAGAATATAACCACTGCAGCAGCAAACACAAAGTGAGCGAAAGCGAGTGTGGTTGATTCCCTCGCCTCATCCCCTCGCGTCCTTTGACTCGCGTCGCTCTCGTCCGAAAAACCGACAACAAGCGGAGTGACAGCGAGGAGGGACACAAGCGCACCGTCCTCACTCTCGCGTCGCGTTCCCTCCTGTAAACTTGTGGAGAGTGTGGATGCGGCATAAATATGAATGGGTCGTTTTCGTGGTTCGTGAATGCCACAGAGCCACAGACTAATAAGAGATACTATACTAGTGAATGCCGGTATATTACAATACTCTTTGATGCCGGTTGCCGGCAAGCGTGCTTGTGGGAGTGCGCGCGTTTTCTCGATTGTCAGTGTCAAGTCAAGAAATTCATATCGTTTTAGTTTCTATTTTATTATTTGGATTTGTAATTAAATATGCAATTAATACAAGTTTAACTATCTTTAACCTACTTTTCAAACTATCACTGTGTTATCTCTTAAATATCACAGGTAACAAAGTAAAATAATTGGAAAAAATGAATCGTGTCTTGTTATTTTTTCTTACAATACTTTTGTTTGCAGTGAATACCTAATACCGATCTTCGTTTTAAAATAATTATCACTCAATAATGAGTAACTCCGCAATAGATAATACTTGGACTAAAGATTTAAGAGAAACTCTCAATGGTAAGCTATAGTATCCTTACAAACGGTAAATTTATTATTATTATCACTGTTTATATTTAATAGTTATTTTTATCTTTTATAAGCAGACAAACGCAAAGCAACAAAAGAAAGGGTATTGTCACAGTCGGACAGCAGCAGAGAAAATTCACGCAGTAGGAAAAGGGCAAAACCCAATGAGAAAGCAGGCGCTGAAACAAGAGCAAGGCAAGTACTTCCATTTGAAAGCTGCTTATATTGCCTACAAACATGTAAATGTTGATAAAACGTGTAAATTATAATTTCAGTAAACCAAAGAAGCCTGTTGAACTAGAGACTGACCCATTAATGTTGCAAAGAAGACAGAAACAAATTGACTATGGAAAAAACACAACTGGCTACCATAACTATTTGCAGCATGTACCCCTGTAAGTTCTTGCGCCTTCAGTTTTCTTCTAAACTTAATATTTTCTGTTGTCTGTTTTTTTTATTGCCAAATGCATGTTCAAGAAACTGATAGTCACTGGATCTCTACATGCCCTTAATAGACTTAAACACTTTTTACCCGTTAAAACAAATTTTTTATTAGCACAGACATTAATCCTACCCATAATTGACTACAGTGATGTGTGTTATCCAGACTTAAATGAAGAGCTCTTGAACAAGTTAGATCGTTTACTAAATAACTGCATTTGTTTCATTTTCTGTCTTCATAAATACGACCATGTCTCCTCTTTCCGCTCTAAACTCGGCTGGTTTCCTATACGTGTTTGTCGAAATATTCGCATGCTTTGCACCCTCTTTTCTGTTATTAATGATCCCCAATCTCCCGAATATCTCAAATCTTTCTTCAACCACTATGGTGTTTCTTGTGTCCGTCAACTTCGCTCTACTGGCAACCTTTCTTTGTCCATACCATCTCACCGAACAGGTTTCATGTCCTATTCTTTCTCTATTCAGGCAGCTCGCCTTTGGAATAGTCTCCCTGTTAAAATTAGACAGTGTCCGAATAGATTTGCATTTAAAAAATCCTTACGCGAGTACTTTGCTTGCAGAACGATGAATTCTTAGTGTTTCTGTTTTGAAAGTTTTATCTGATATCTTATGTATTTGTTTGTATGTATATTGTATGTATTTATATGAATATTATATATACAGATATATGTATGTATGTCTATGCCTATGCATTATTTAACTATACTTGTTTATATGTAATTACTATGTTGCACCACCTACAAATTCTCTGCTTTACCCGAAGGTTGACTGGTAGAGAATGCCTCATAGCATTAAGTCCGCCTTTTGTACGATTGTATTTTCTTTTGTGCAATAAAGATTAAATAAATAAATAAATCGTTTATTCACAAAGGATTTTGCATATTTTTGCCTAACCAACTAAGGAAATTGGATAACTTTTTCAAGTGTACATTCATTTATATCTAGAGTACCATATTTTTTTTGTAGAGAGTACTTGTACATTTTTTCAGGAATTATGGTCTTGTGTACCCAGGAATAAATCTAATTTTACATATTATTTCAGAGACAAGCGCACTAAGGATGACCCAAAGACCCCTGATAAATATTCAAAATACAGCCGCAGGTCATGGGACCAATTGATCAAGATATGGAGGTTGAAGTTACATGAGTATGATACTGATGGAGCCAAGTCAATCACTGGGTCTAACTCTGGCTCTGTTGCTGGTTCCACTACTTATTCTGATGAAGAAGATGAGGAAGAGGGTCATAATGATGAGCAATAGATATTTTAGTTGTAATTAGGCATAGTAGTTCTTATAACACTATACAATATCTGCAAGACATGCTGTTGAAATACAGGATGTATTCCCATTTGTCCCTGCTGGGCACAGATGGGAATAGTTGCATTCATACGAAATGAAATGAATGAGAAAATATGCCGAATACTGAATATTAATTCAGCCACAGATTAATAAATAGTGATTCAGCCCATCTCTAGAATACACCAAGTTCAGGTGAATCCAGATCTGGCTCTTGCACTGCACACAGCATAAGGTACATTCTACATGCATAAGAGTAATTTGCCAATTTTGTACTAGACTAGTAGCATTTCGCCAGATCTGGTTGCACATTCAAGATCAAAAATGCACCTACATGTCTCAAAGCCATTATTGACATCGTTAAATGTTTGTTTCATTGCTATAGCTATTCATAACTTAGTTATGTTTGGTTATAACTATCTAGACTAGAGGTATACAAAGACAAACATGACATGACACACTGTCCTGTGACCTGTTTATGCACACAATATTGTACTGCTTATATTACATGATAAGCAGGACTTTATTGTTGGCTGGTGCTGCTCCCATAAATTAACTGTGCACCTCTTACAACAGCAAGCAAGAGTGAACAGAACATAACTACTATTACCTTTTTAACCTCTCATGAACATGGATCCATGCAATAAGTATTAATTTAATATTTTTTTTATTTAATTAAAGCTTAATACCTACTAAGGCTACTAACATGGATATGAAAGGAATACACTTGAAGAGTGAAGGGGGAAAACAATGACGGACTATTTTACCATGTTAGGATACAGAACAGTTTTTAACTTTGCATAGAAATTAGTAAACGAGTTGGATTACCTAACCTATTTCGTAAATTTATTTAAAAATAACTTGTTTCAAATTTTAGGTATCTATGTCAAACGGTCTCTGAGAAAAACGCATTTAACTGATTTGCAAGACCGAGTGATCCCATAAGTGTTCCGTTTGTCAAAAAAAGTTTTGCACGGAACACTAAAAATGGGCTCTTATTATTTATTTAAGTTATTCAATATTATTGACATATTTTTTGTAACAATTAGGTGCATTTAGACAACTTCATTTCTTGTACAGAAATATGAAATCTTCGATGACCTAAGGAAGATATGGGGGTAGGGCACATTACTTGGTTATTGGCCCTAGGACCAAAATATAGGTTATTCTAGTGTCCGACCGAAATCGGATTTTTTGCCGAAACGTGAGAGTTCGGTTTTGCTATTTTCGGCCGAAACCAAAACTGGTTGGACATTAGTTTATTCTACCTATGTTTGACAGATTTTCGCCTCTGTAGCTCTGAATACAGTAACAAATATACCTATCTTTATAGAGAATAAGTGCCTACAATGGCTATAATGCTGTTTACCCTAGTAGTAAGCTATATGTATTTGATATGACTGATATTTATGTTTCATAAGAATTAGTTATTTGATAAAAAAAATGTAAATCCTGTTGATTTAAAAAAATGCTTGTCATATCATATTGTCAATGTATAGAAAATTGTGTTTTACTTGGCAGCAATAGTTCGATTTTGGAATATTATGTCGCTTGCTCAAGTCTCAATTTAAGCATAAGGAGTAAACAACCATTTTGCTTCCTTGCATAATGGAAAACTTTACCATGGGTACACGGTAACAAAGCGGATGAACCACTGATGAATGATGACCGTGTTATTAGTTATCCTAATTATGCTACAAAATGATGATTTTTGTATTGTCATATATGGGTATAATCATGCTACCCTAACTAGGTACTTGAAGTATTTACATATTATTAGTGGTATAAACTGATGTAAAACTACGTTCTAATAAAACAAATTATGCAATTAATATTGTTTTAATAAAATACTGATAATGTAGATACTAATTTATGGGTAGTTCCACTTTATTAAGAATGTCTCTGGCTTGCTTTATGGCCGCATGGTTTTTGGTTTCCTTGGCCAGGGTGTGTAGCTTGTCCATGTACTCCTCAATGTTACTTTCGGTTGCACCTGTTGGGCCACCTGAAAAGTCCAAACAGTTAAATATTCATTCATTCATATCTTTATTGCTATCATGTTCATCATAATACAGGTGTTACAATAAATACATTTGTAGGTACATGACACCCTGTTAGGGCACTGCAACATTCTTAAATCTAGGTACATTTTTACATTTCTAGTACTTATCTTAATATAAACTGAAATAAATGTCTTATCTTAATATGTACGTAATTAAAATAGTATCATTAATATATAAATTGAATAAAAATCGAATTATTAAATATGCGTCAAAATATTGGCTTACAATCTTTATTGTTCATAAATAATTCAAATTAATTAGAATTATACTTTAAAATTATAGTGTTAATTATATTAGGTATGAGAATAAATAAAGATACTGGTAGGTACTATTAATTATTAAAAATGAATTATTAGTTTTCCGAAAAAAATCTTTAGTAGAATAAAAGTTTTTCTGTAGTAAATATTTTTTTAATTGGGTTTTAAATTTGGGTAGGCTATTTTCATTCTTTAGGTCAGCTGGCAAATTATTGTAAATACTTTTTTCTACAAAATATACACTAGTCATCATTAGACGTCAAAATTAGATTTCGTTCTCTTTTTTATAGCAGTGGTTTGAAGTTGAAGGTTGAACCACGCCGTATAATCTGACATGCCATCGCATGCCTTTACAGGCATGTATTGTAACCGATGTTTATTCTCCCAAAAATCGAATTTTTACAACCAGTTACCACAAAATGTTTAAACTGAAGTAGATCGAAATCTAGAATTTATTTTAGAACAAATTTCGGATTATAATAAATATAACAAGCTACCAAGTAACGGCCTCGGTGACCTCTGCGCGAAGCGGGCCGTCGCTGCGCTCATCTCCTCTCCGCGTGTCTTTGTAGGATGGCGTTCTAAACAACTGTTGACAAGTTCCTTGGTATGGGGCCGTCGCTGCGCTCATCTTCGCGGGTCTTTGTAGGACGGCGTTGCGCTATGAAAAGTTACCTGGTATGGCGACGGCTTGCAGCGCATGCACCAGGGCAGCGACAAGCGCGCGCCGATGCGTGAGCAGCGCGGCGGTGCGCTCGGCGGCCGCGGCCGTCTCGGCGCGCAGCCGGGCCGTCGCTGCGCTCACCTCCTCCGCGTGGCGTTGTAGGATGGCATTCTAAAAATTATATCAAGATAAATCCTATATTTTTAGATCCTTTTGTATCTATGAGTAAAGTATTTTAAAATTTTGGAATCCCAATTAAATATTACATCTATACATGATGTAATTGTTAGCTAGTGTTTGCTGACTGTCAATATTTTTCAATATACCTAGCATTACATAGATCAGCTATACGCGTGCGCCCGTGAGGGACAAAACATACGCAATTCGACGATATGATTGGTCTAGTAGATTTGTAGCCCACCATAAACCATACTAAATTTACGGAGGGGAATAAAAAAAAAAGTGAGACTGTGACAAGGACAAACAATAACAGTCCCTTCTCTGCTACTCCTACTGAAAGATACATAAGACTATCCCGTTCCAGTAATTTCCCCCCACTATACTAGACCAGTTATACTAGATTCATGCAATATACCTATTTTTATTTATTTTACATTTGGCAGATGAAAACACTGTTGACACTGTTCTCAAATGATGATCTACCTGCTGCTCATAATCAGAGTTAGCCTTCCTTAGCTGCCTGAGCTCAGACTCCCTCAGTTTGTTGTGCTGCAGGAACTGGTCAGTGAATATGGGAATATCTGTGTCCCCACCACCAAAGTCTTCACCCTGCAAATAAATAAATAACAAATTAGGACAAGTGGGAAATCATCACTGATGATGATTAGAACTGTAATAGCTTGATGTAGTTAACTTTTCGACGCCATGCCAAACACAAAAGCCGTCACTCGGACGCCACATCACCAAAGTGTCAAAACTGAAATTGAACTTTGTGCACATGCATGTAGGTCTATGATGCTCTGTGGTCTGTAACGGATTAATCAGTCTTTGGCGTTGGACCTGCGGTGCCGATATATCCGTCACTGGCGTCCAAAAGATTAAATAGGTAATGTAGTAATGGATAAAAAAAAGTTATCAGACTGTTCTTACTAAGTAATAGGTATTATATTCAGACTAAATTAAGATTCAGAAATAAGTGATGAGTAGAACAAGGATAAAGTATAAAACCATAATTTTACAGTTATTACATACTTAAATAGAAAAATCACTGTATATATAAAGTTCATAGCTATGTCATGTGCTAGGGACACATCTTTCAGAGTGCTTGTATACATGTATTTAGAGATGAAAGTGTTAATTACTTACAGACGCTGGAGTAATGCAGGGTCTGGGCCTAGGAGGTGTTTGCTGCCGTGGCACTGCAGGTGCACTGGGTCCATTTGCTGTTGCAGTGTTTGGTTCTGTGCTAGTTTGAAGTGCTGCTGAAAAAATAAGGAAAAGAAACTCAGTGACGCATGTATACTAAATACAAATTAATTTGTCAAAATTATTATTTTATGAGATAGCTAGCAGACAAGTCATTCATTAGTGTGTGCCAACTTTTGAGAACCTTTCTTAAAGTGACACTATTAAACTATTTACTGTTCATAGTATTCCTTGAGTATAATTTTCAGGCTAAATGTACCTATTAAATCTGTGCCCCCTTATGCTTACCAGTACTGGCACCCTCACTGGCCTGGTTGTGATTGTGCTTCATCTTCTTAGCCGCTCCACCAGAATGCTTTTGCTCCATTTGTAGTCTTCTAAATTCCTTGTAAGCATCAGTTTTCTTATATTCATCCCACTCCTTATTGTACCTTTGTAAAAATGGCAAATTTTCATAATGTAAAAACAAGCAATAAAATTTAAATGTAACTGAAACTGCTCTCATACGCACATTAAAATGAGTAGCTACAAGTAGCCCTAAACCATATTTTTAATTTGGTTTTGATTACTCTAATAAATTTCTGTAAAAGAAAGGATCAGTGATCACAATGTAACAATGAACACAATATGACCAAAGGATAATACACAATTTGTATGCAAACAGCTAAGCGTTTCATTGGGAGTGCCCAAATGAATTAGTTACTTACTTTTCTTTATCCTGATCAGCCGCATCCAAATAATGTTGTTTTTCCTCTACTGGCAACTTGCTCCACTCACTGGCGAGCTGGCGCGTCAACTCCGCAAACCCAAGCTCGGGGTGCTCAGCGCGTAGCTGGTCGCGTCGCTCATTCAAATATCGTACATATCCTAGATAAGAAGTGAGTAAAATTGTGAAAAGAATAATACAAATTATGCTCTAAATAATTAACTATAGACGAACCGAGTGATC
Source organism: Cydia strobilella (assembly GCF_947568885.1). NCBI lineage: Eukaryota > Metazoa > Arthropoda > Insecta > Lepidoptera > Tortricidae > Cydia > Cydia strobilella. Next base: position 11,928,064 of record NC_086052.1, read on the forward strand.
AGAGATAGGTGGGGTAGAAAGTCGGTATCACAACATGGATGTAAGTAATATCACAACAAACAAAAATAGTGTGCAAAGTATTAAAAAAATCTTTCTTACCTGTTAGTGGCTGGCGTGGTGCAGTTACGTCCCTAGGGACTTTAGGCTTTCGTTTTTTGGGCTTCTTCGGTGATGGTTTTTGAGGATCCTTTGAAGCATCAGAAGCAGCGACACCATTACTTGAGGGTGGCACATTATTCTCCAGCTCTGTACTCGAGGACATAACTTCCTCATTAGCATTTTCTAAAGATGGTTGTTGTCGAATTTTCGATGGATCATCCATTCTTATATTTTGTTAGTATAATATTCAGTACTAGAATAGTGTAATATAGAGCTAATAATGCCAAAATCGATAAACAATTGCATACAAACACCGATTGACTAACGACTGATTGACATTTCTTTTTTTTATATTCGTATTATTCGAGGCACTAGTAAAGACGACGAAAAAATTTAAATCCAAAAACAAAAGAGACAACCACAATTCTCTTTCTTGGGAATGTGCTATTTGCGTCTCTTTCAAAATCGTAATACACTACCGCACCGCACTGCGACCTTGGAGCGGTTCTAGTAGGAATAGCTCGTACTGGCGTGGACTTGTATGAATCTATGCAATCTTTTTAAGGGGTTTCTATAAACGGGCCATATTTTCACTGCAATATGTGGCCGGCAACTATTGGTGTCCCTCTCTTACTCACATGTTAGAAAAAGACACACATATTGCAGTAAAAATATTGCCCGTTTTTAAGCCTCTTTACTCTAAAGTCGCTCCAGACTACGCGGCGCGAAGCCGCGAACGCGAGTGTGGAGTCGATTTCGCTGATTAGCGAACTAGACTCCACACTCATGTTCGCGGCTTCGCGTCGCGATTCGCGCACGAGTGTGGAGGGCCCTTTAAAAAAGAATAATTATTCTTAAAATATCTTAAAAAATAGCTCAATCTGCCAAAATGTTTACAATAGGTATATCAGGAATAAAATAAAGAAACACCTAGTTACTTCCAGTTGTTTTTAATGAACTGTATTATCTGATGTAAGCCTTCTTTCCCAGTGGTGCCATCAAGAAACTCGGTTTCAAGAAATACATGGCCTTCTTTCATGAAAAGTTTTAAAAATGCATGTACTAACTGTCCTTCTTCTAAGTCTGCTTCAGTGTTTGCCAGGAATTGTGTTGTTTTAGCATCATCACAAGCATCAGCATTACTTGAACATGCATTTTCAAGCATGATAGGTTTTTCTTTCGAATTATTATTCTCCAGAATAGGTGTCTCTGCCTCTTGTGAGAACTCTTGTTTCATTTTTTTTGCGTTATTTGCTTCTTTTCTTTGAAGCATGCGCCTTTTTCGTCTTTGATTACTCCATGTGTTTTCAGTAGCAATTATGTCTAGAAATATACAATTTCCTTTTTTGTTAAGGATATTATTTGATATTTTTAAGCCCATCAGAAGGGATTTAAGTTTATTAAAAGCAATATCAACATTACTTATACTCTCTGATAATTCTGGTAACTGATATACTGTGTTAGCAATCTTCTTCCGAGGCTTATCCCTTGGAGGAACTGAAAAAAAAAAACATTTCCACAATTAAAAAAAGAGTAGTGGATGGACACATATTATCTTACAATACTGTAAGTTTGACATTACAGTAAAGTATAGATAGTACCTTTACCCTCCATACTGTGAGGTAATTTGCAACAGCAAACTCAAATGAAGGTTCAACCTTATATGCAACTTATATGCCAATTATGGTTAAAATACTCAAAACAAATGAATACCTAATTTGTAAATATCATAGTCTTGATATGTCCATGCTAAACCCCATCTTGTCACTCTGCCTTGGCAGAATTCTGTGCTAGTATATTTAATACCATCTGCTTTCAGATCTTCAGATAATTCATTTAAAGTAAATTTATGTCCTACCATTGTAGTGAATAATCTGTAACAGAAATAAGAATAACTGAGCTAAGGTTTTTCAAATTAATTAGCAATGTTAAAATTGTATGAAGCAAGATATACAATGGGTAAAATAATTGATACTCACATGACTTTATTTTTGTGGTTCTTGCTTTCTTGTATCATTTTTCTACAAAACTCTAATTCTCCTCCCTCCGTGATCAACTCATGTGGGGATCCAGTAAATCCATTCTTTGGAGGTGGCCTTAATAAGACAAGAAAAAATGTACATACATTTTTAAAGGTGTTATCAAAATAATGACCAACAGAAAAATACATATTTATAGTATTTATATTTATAGGGAAAAAAAAGACCAAGGCCTCCAGTGCCCGGGGCTGGAATATTTTCATAAGAAAGTAATTTAATTTGTTCTTAGAAGATGATAGATGTCAATTCAATACAATTTTGTAACATTTGGCATGGTTATAAATTGTATGGAGATGACATCTATCATTGTACCCTTCCAGTTTGAAAAACACTATTACAAACCTGGCAGTACTACGAGATTCCAAGAGTTCTTGAATATTGCTGTAGAAAGGAGGGTTGCACATACTGAAGTCAAACTCTGGTCCACTTTCTTCATTAAATAGGTAATCTAATATTGATGAAGTCTTGTTTAGTTTTACTAAAAAAAGGTTTACAAATTATATGTAGTTTTTAGTCCAATCACAGATTTATTATGAATTCTTAAGGCTGGTGTCCACTAGACTCGTCGAGGTGAATCAAATCGCAATAATTCGCGTTCTATACATTTACTATGAATGGTAAATTCGATTCGACGCGCCGCGGCTCTTCGTTAATAGAGGCAGTTTCATAATAAATGTATAGAAGGCGAATTATTGCGATTCGGTTTCGGCGAGCCTAGTAGACACCAGCCTTTATGGAATGTTATCACTTACATTGAATAAAATCCTGCAAATTATTTCTTTGAACATTCTCTAAAGCCTTAACAAGGCTTTCCTCATCATTTTCTGTTCCTAACATGCTCCATTTATTCTTCGCCGTTGCCAGAAGTGGGTAAATAGCACAGGCTCCAGTACCTAAACAAAAAACAAAGTAAAAATAAGAAGATTATATTTTTGAAAGACTAAAAAAATAAATACCTAAATTAACCATACCTATGTCCAAGCCTTTCACATGTTTAGTCCTTTTGATAGCCTTCATAAGATCGTCCACCCACAGGAGATAGTTGAGTCGTAAAGGCAGTGTGGGCACTAATCTGTCTTCAGGTATTTTAACATCTAGATTGAAATCTGATTTCAGTAGACACCTTGTCAATACTCTTAAGGAATGTGGATCTTTAAAATCGATTGTTACTTTTCCTGATACATCCTAAAATCAAAGAGAATCACTTAATGACCAAGTACAAAATTAAATAATGTATAATGAGTGAGCGAGTAAAACTTAACTTACATACCGTTTTACAAATGTTGGAAAATTCTGAGAAGTCTTTTGACAGCTTAGCGAAATCCGGAGGATTTTTATAAATATTTCGTGGATGCATGTATTTATTCATAGTCATTATTATACTGCTGCATAAAAAAACTTTTAGTTGAGAAATTCTCCGTTGCTTTTATAACCTAAGATTCCATTCCAAAGAACAAAAACACAAAATTGTGTCATGTAATTGTCAAATTTGGTTTGTGCTATTTGAGTACTGGTTTTAAACGCGGAAATGGTGAACATAACAGGAAATAGCTCATCTAACCATAGACATTGAAGTTTACGCGTTTATCACAGTGTTGCCATCTTTCCACCAAATTGATGACGTTACGTTCTTTTCATTCGTTCTTACTTCCTCTCACTCACTCATCTCATTTCATTTGGTTTGGCGTCGAGTTGGGTGACTAGTCGAAGACGCGGTTAACATTTTAACTAAGAATTGTTGTAATTTTTGTTTCGTGAAAACTTATTTAATCTTTCACAAAGTATTAAAAATGGTGGACAGGATTGATATGGCTTTGGACGATATCATAAAAGCAAGTAAAGGAGGAAGTAGAAGAGGCGGAGGTGGCGCAGGCAGAAAGTTTGATACTAACAAAAGACCTGGTCGTGGAGGCGGCGGAGCTGGTGGTGGATTCCGCAATGGTCGCTCTGGTGGCGTATTGCGAGGAAGAAATCGTGGCGGTGTTTCCAAACCAACAAATTACACAAGGGTAAATCGAATAACCTAAGATTGTTCAATTTCAAAATGGCCGACCGTCATGACGCATTTTGCTGACGGTGAATGGAGTGAAATTGTAGAACTGCGAAATGTAGCTATGCCATATTGATACCAAATGTTTCCTTGTTCGAAGATTACTGATGTTACTAATGTTTTCAAATAATTAAAATCCTATTATTGTCCATATAGTTCTTGGGATCATCCTAGGAACATGGAAAGTTATTGTCGTTTATTGCCACCTTTTGTTGTACATCGATGGTTGGGCCGTATAGTCCAGTTATTAAAGGACTGAAGGACTTAGTTGATGATGTCCCTGTACTACATTCATGTAATTTTACTTCAACGATTTCGCAATTCTATGGAGATGCAAGGAATGTTCGCAAAATAAGGAGGTGTGGAGATGTTCCTGTGTTATTTGCATTCTCCGTGGCACAAGCTGTGGGCGCTGGATATGGAAGAAGGCACTTATATCGAGTGCAAACTCGATGTAATTCTACTTATCTTCAATGTGAAGTTGCCTCACGACTCCCCATGGACATTGTGAAGCTGACACTAGTGCTGTGTATCAGTGATTAAAAACATCTTTAAGAGACTATATTCTCAAAATTGATGTATAGATTCACTGTTTATATCAGTCATTACATGTATTTTTGAATTGTAAAAACATCATTTAAATTAAATTTTCATAGTCCAACTATGCCATCAACTAAATGTTTTTTTGGTTGCCGTGTATTTTGAGTGTGCACATACTCAAAGACGCATTGAGTGGCCAGTTGGCATGCTCTATAAGGACAACATTTCAGGGTGATGTTAACAGCACATGGAAACATGATATGTTTTCGGACTTTGGCGAGAGGAAGATGCAAAGAAGCGGACCCATTACTATGGGCCCCACCAAGCTCATGGTCTCCAATTTGGACTTTGGAGTTTCTGATTCAGATATTCAAGAGCTATTTTCTGAATTTGGCATTTTGAAAAGTGCCGCTGTACATTATGACAGATCTGGAAGGTCCTTAGGTAAGGATAATTAGTTTTAAAATTGCTATTATGGTTTCGTTGTCATGTGTTCTTCTTTTCTTAATTTCTGAAATATCAATACTTCTCTTATCTTTATCCTTTCTAGAAATATGGAGTATTCATTTATACTCAATTAAAATTCAATTTGTTTAATTGTTTAATTTATTTCATATTTATCTTTGTAAAGCTATTGTTTTTGTACTAATAAAAAAAAACCATTTGTTTTAGGGACTGCTGATGTTGTGTTTGAAAGGAGAGCTGATGCATTAAAAGCCATGAAACAATATAATGGAGTACCTCTAGATGGCCGCGCAATGAATATCCAGTTAGCAACTTCAGAAATAAGCCCCTTTACAACTGAAGAAAGAGGAGGAGGTCGCCTTGGTGGTGGTGGTGGTGGCGGCGGTGGAGGTCCTATCAGGAGAAATTCTAACAGAGGTACACTTTGATTGTTCAAGTGTTATCTACAACAGTCATGACTAATAGAATGATGAATATTCACAGCCAACAACCATCATAATTATAACTGACATTGTAGTCATCATCAATAGAACTTGCAAATAATGTTAATAATTAACATTTAATTTGACTAAAAACTTATATAAATAAAATATTTAAGTATATAGACTCATATCATTCATTCTTGTTTCAAGTGGGAGGTGCTGGCAGAAATCAAGGTGGTGGTGGAGGCGCGCCACGAGCCGGAGCCCGACGTGGCCGCGGTGCCGGTGCTGGCCGGGGCCGCCGCCCTGTCCCCACGGCAGAACAACTTGACGCCGAATTAGATGCCTATGTCAAAGAAATTAAGTAAATAATGATTAGCAAAATAGTGCAGTGAAATGGACACTGGTTTATACATTAAGGAAACTTAACACTGACAGTGTTAAATTTATTGATGAAATGAGGTGTAAAAATGTTTAGTTATAATATTAAATACTATACTAGTTACAGTACAGTATGATATTTTTGATGACATCAGTTGAAATTGTGGTTTTGAATTTAGACAGTTTTCCAGCAGAACGAAATTTTCAATAAAATAATTTTGATAATTGGTTGCCTAGTATTCTTCAATCATGCTTTTGACACCTTTATTAGAAATACTGTGTAGACCTTGGCCACTTTTTAAGTGCAGTGACAATGTATGGGCTCATGTAAAACTTTGTGGTCGGAGTCTAGTCACAGTACCTAATTATATTAATATTTAAAAAAATGCCTAAAGAAATATGCTACCTAGATTGTTTATACAAATGTATTTGAGTCTAAATGTAGAAAATGTGCAATGGTGTCTTATACCTTGTGCGTCCAATGATGGACCCTACGACGTTTCGGTTTTATATGGAGCAGCTGACACGTGAAATGTTTGTTGAATTAATTTATTTAAGAAATGTAACATTCAAGTATTCAAAATCAGTAAAAACATTCGTTTAATTATTTTTTAAACTAAGCCGATCCAAAAGCTACTTGGAGGAACTGTCATAGAGATCATTGTTCGACGCGTGAATTATAGTAGTCTGATGGCCTACTGCAAACCACGTTCGATGAGTTGCCTCTCTGTCGCACTTACAAATTTCGGGGAAGCAACACGTCGAACGTGGTTCGCGGTAGGCCCCCTGACCAGGGACCGGCCCGCTATCCCTTATCGGGGTTTTATAAGGGTATTGCATAAGGCTTAACTCACCATACCCTTTGCCAGACGAAACCCTTTGTTTTGCTTTTAAAAACCCTTATATAAAGCTACCACGTTTGAGTAATCGGTAGCCCAAATACCCTTACAAAACCCTTATCATCCGCTCACCAACACCTTGCATATTGCTTATAAGGGTTAGCCTAGGTTAGCGTGCTAATTCAATCTTCTACCTTGTTCATAAAGCACACATTACTTCGAATCCGAGCGATCGTCGGCGGCGACGGCGGCGTTCTTTGACTAGGCACGTATCAAAGGGAAACCTTTATAAAAAGCGCTTAAAGATAAGGGTAACCCTTATTAAGAGCTAGCCTTATTTTTGGTTAGCTTTTCGGTAAGGGTTAGTCAAAGGTAAGGGTATGAATGGGCTTGCAGTTCAAAAGGGAAAGTCTTTCAATGTGTTAGCCGTGTTTAAGTGTCGCCCATTGAAAGGGTTTTATCGCGGAAAGGGTTGTCTGGTCCCTGCCCCTGACCATACTAAGTAGTGTGCCCACAGTGCTACCGTAGTTTATGGAGTTCCTATGTATGCATTATCAATTTATCACCACCAAGTTAGTGCAAACTTGCTGCGGTGGTCTGGGTCTTTTTTTTCGTCTCTATATCTACAAAAACCGGCCAAGTGCGAGTCGGACTCGCGCACGAATGGTTCCGTGCCATTACCCAAGAAACGGTAAAAAAATCACGTTTGTTGTAAGGGAACCCCACTTAAATACTTATTTTATTATGTTTTAAGTATTTGTTGTTATAGCGGCAACAGAAATACATCATCTGTGAAAATTTCATCTATCTAGGTTCATGAGATACAGCCTGGTAACAGACAGACAGCGGAGTCTTAGTAATAGGGGTTTTTACCCTTTGGGTACGGAACCCTAAAAAATAAAGCTCGCGTTTGTATCCAGGCTTCCTACCAAGGTGATGTTTGCCCTCAAGTCACACCAAGAAAAGTCGCAGAGATTGGAAGCCTCGTTGCCAACCGTGTAGCAGGCCCTTTACACAACTCCATATTAGAAAACTATAGTTGGTCAAACCAAATTGTCACTTGTCAGTAAATAAGAACAAAAAAAACTATACTCATCCTTTTCTTTTGGATGATAGAACTAGTGTATGACAAATATAATATGATTCTCTCTGTCTATGTTTGAAATGAGACTGTCCTTTGAACTATTTTGTTCTTGACCTCAACGCAAAGAATAAAGTTTGTCAAAGGACTGTCTCATTTCAAACATAGACAGAGAATCATACTATCTTTGTCTTACACTAGTACTAGCGCCCGAAAGAAAGGGATGAGTATAATTTTCCTGGTTGTTTTTGACTGACAAATTGGTTGGACCAACTATATAATACTCACTCCTCAACGCGAAAATCCGCTCCAGACTACGCGGCGCGAAGCCGCGAACGCGAGTGTGGAGCCGTTTCGCTAATTAGCGAACTAGACTCCATACTCGCGTTCGCGGCTTCGCGCCACGATTTGCGCATGAGTGTGGAGGACGCTTATGGCATGACATTTATTTTATTCGTGTAAAGACGCCTTAAATAGTTCCCCGGATGAACTGTCAAAAATTTAGATTGCGTTTTGAAACCAAAACCACTAGTGAAATTTCCGAAATATTGCGAAAGAATAAAATTTAAGTGAAACCTAAATCGAGTGTAAAATTTTAAGTTAATTTATATGAGACTGATCCGACTTCATAATTTGGTATTTTAATTTGATTTATTTATACTAACACAAAATAGTATAATTTACATAAGTTTTTGAACCTTGCTTATATTTGACATTCGTTTTCGTTCGGGTAATTTCCCCTCTAGAAATAAAATTATGTTCATGTATTTGACTGGCCTGTTGTGTACGCCGCTATCCCGCTTATTTTTGCTGATAGTATTACACCGAGCAGTTTTAATCGTAATTTTATCAGTTTTGTCACTTGATATCTGTGTGTACAGTAGTGCGGCGGTATAGGCGTAACCGCGTAAAGTATTAATCAAAATATTACGTTGTAGTTGTAACCAAACACTTCGTACAACATGAGTCTCTCAGGTAAACATAGTTGCTATTTGATATAGTTATAATACAATTTATTGTGGTGAAGATCGTTTAAGAAATAACCATTGTACTAGATCCATCAGACGATGAGTCCAGCAGCGAAGAGAGTTCCGTTCCGGCAAAGCGCCCTAGAGCGGATACCTACGGCGCATCTTCTACAACTTCTCAGGGATCAGGTTAGTAATAGTACATTACGATACAAGTGAATTGCGAATTACCTTTCGCACGTGTATTGTATAACGTTTTACAGTACATATTATAATAGCCCTTTATATTTTCGACTTAGGCACGTATTGCGCTAATTACCGCACTAGGGCGGTAAAGTAGCATCATATGTACTGTAAATTATTTTACAGTACATATGGTGCTACTTTTTCGCACTAGTGCGGGAATGAGCACTTTTCGTGCATATGTCGAAAGTTTAAAGGGCCATATGTACTGTAAAACGTTGTACGATACACGTGCGAAAAGGTAATTCGTAACTCGTGTCGATTTAAAACACTCCCTGCGGTCGTATTTTAATTTATCGCCACTCGTTTCGAATTTCCTCTTTTCCGCACTTGTATCGTAAATAACTAATTACTTACTGAAAATATCCTAGTATAGGTACTTGTATTGTAATCAACCTAAGTAAAGTATTATTAGTTTAGAAATGACATTTGTGCCTATTATTATTCTGATTTAATAAATATAATTGACTAACAATTAAATATAAATACAAACCTAAGTGAAGATACTATGTCAGTAGATAAAGTAGTTAATTTTAAAACTATTAACCTGTAAATTCCATAGTATTGTAAATGATCGCCAAGTTGAGATATCTGATATATAGAAGCATAACATAACTAGAATTGCAAATCTTTAATTTATTCCCATATTCTCCCAGTTCTTCAAGAATCTGATGATGAGCCAACTGATGAGCCACGTGCAGCCTTTGGGACAATCAAACCCAACAGTTCAAATAAGAGCTTGAGCTATATAGAACAAAGTCCTCACAATGACATAAGGCTGAGCCGCAGCAGTCTCAGTGAAAACTGTTCTTCTCCAGGTGACCATTATGATGATTACCGAACCAGTTTTGATGAGGAACCTGAGGATGGCTCAGGCCGAGCCAGTTTCCAAGACAATGACAATGGTGCTAAAAAGTCAAACTCATCTAATGCATCCCACAATTCTAAGGGAGGGTTTTCTGACAAAATCAAACACATGATGAGCAATATGGGATATAAAACAGGAAAGGGTTTGGGTAAGTTTGAGCATGGACGCACAGAACCTGTGGAAGCATCCTCTCAGAAGGGCAGGAGAGGCTTGGGTCTAAAGTCATCTACTGTGGGCACTGTCCCACGAGATTTTAAATGGTCATCCGATGATGCAAAACCTGAAGCAAAAGAAAAAGTGGTAAGTTAACTCTAAGTCCTTTTCTATCATTAAAAATTGGGATTGTTTAAAGCTAATGATTTTAATTAAAATCAAGTAATTATTTTTCAAGCTATGGATGCCTCCAGGGGCAGAACCATTATCTGGTGATTTATTGGAGGAATGGCTTCAGAAAGGGCCTAAAAAACTGACTATTGAGGATGAAACTGAATTTGTAGATCCCCAAATACTGGCCGGTGTCTTGAATGCAAAGGTATATAATATAATAATGAATGCACTATTTTACATCAAAACTATATTTGTGATAATCTTCTAAAATAAAATTTAAATTTCACAGACAATCTTTGATACTTTGGATGATGAAGACCTCAGAAATGCAAGGTTTCGCAGCAATCCTTATGAAACAATAGGCTCAGTTATATTTTTGAACAGAGCTGCTGTTAAAATGGCTAACATAGATGCTCTCTTTGACTTCATGTTTACTGAACCTAAGACCCAAACTGGAAAACCAGCTCTTGAAAAGGAGTTGTTATATTTTGCTGATGTCTGTGCTGGCCCTGGAGGTTTCTCGGAATATGTTTTGTACAGAAAAGGATGGAAAGCTAAAGGTTAGATGAAGTCACTGTTGCTTCTCTTACTGCTTAACTGAGGCACAGACACATGATTAGCTGGTCAGTTTAGTTGAATGGTGGTGAAAGTTTAATAAATTTGAGGAGAGCCAGAATTGCAGCAAAACTGCATTTTTATTATTTCGAGAGCCATATAAGTAGTCTTTTACTACTTTTTAAATATTAATTTGTACATCCTGTAAGTTTGTCTATCTGACCTGGCTATAGTTTTCCACTCATCTACTCGAAGGTTAGCTGGAAGTGATCCCTTATAGGGATAAGTTCGCCTTTGTACTTCCATTACTGTAAAGTGATTACTACTACTGCTATTTTTCGCGGTGATTTTTTATACTTCGCGGGCTGTACTTTGTTTTTTCATTTTCGTTTATTTATCGTTTTTTATTATTGATATATGTTTTTTTGCAGGATTTGGTTTCACTTTAAAAGGTGGTAATGATTTCAAACTGTCAGATTTCCATGCTGGTACACCTGAGACTTTTAATCCATATTATGGTGTTGAAAATGATGGGAATATTTTCAATCCAGAAAATTTAACAGCACTGAAAGATTATGTTTTGAAACAAACAGATGACAAAGGAGTCCACTTTCTTATGGCTGATGGTGTAAGTAACATACATCGTGTTATTATTATGTGACGATCTGTCTGGCCTAGTGGGTAGTGACCCTGCCTGTGAAGCCGATGGTCCTGGGTTCAAATCCTGGTAAGGGCATTTATTCAGTGATGACCAGGGATATTTGTTCCTGAGTCATGTGTGTTTTCTTCGGCTGTTTCGTACATTTCGGGAAATCGTCAATGATTTTTATGGAACAGCAAATCTTTTGTTCGCGATTTCAGGGTTGGCCTCATAATAAAAGTTGTTCTGTTCAGCATAACCTACATATTAACCTGTGAGAGTGAGAGTATGGTCAGGCAACAAAAACACCTTGTATACTTCTTTGAATTATTGTGGATATTATTTGTTTCGGAAATGTGATATTAAAATATTAATTGAGATTATTTAATGTCTACTTAACCGTGACTTAACCAACCAAGAATACAACCTTCTAAGACCATGTCCACTTTAGATGTAGGGACAGACAGAGATGGATTTGGCGAAATTATAAGGTTTCAGTTGACTAGTATTTATAATATAATTTATATTAGGCATACCGACATAATTTTGGTCCTGTATTGTGTGTAATTGTTACAGGGATTTTCAGTGGAAGGTCAAGAAAACATTCAAGAAATCTTGTCCAAGCAGCTATATTTATGTCAGTGTCTTGCAGCATTGATGCTAGTAAGAACTGGCGGCCATTTTGTTGTTAAATTATTCGATGTGTTCACACCCTTCAGTGTGGGTTTGGTTTACATCATGTACAGATGTTTCGATAAAGGTTTGTATTTGTATTATCATATTAATGTATGTTCTTACCTATTCTTTTATGTTTCTTTGGGTACAAACGGTAGGCATAGTTCTTCTAGCTACCTAGAATCTTAACAAAAAGTATTAACCATAATACTGTCTTATGAACAACCAAACCAGGCAGCAGGCCAGGTTACCTTTGGGTGTTATTTTGGAGGATCATGTTTTATACCCCATATTATGCTCATGATTTAAAATGAAAGAGTGAGGCAGGAAACATAAAATTATGAAGAGATAAAAAAAAAGTTAATGCTATGAGATTTTTCGGAATGTTTCAAGAATTTAAACAATCACATTCATGTTTTAGTATGCATTCATAAGCCTGTGACGTCCCGACCGGCGAATTCCGAAAGATATCTAATTTGTCTATGGAAGCGCCTGGGCACGGAATCGGCAGAGCATCACCTGTTTATGGTCAACTCAATCTTGTGGGACGGGCGAGATCGCGGCGACGACGTCGCCGAGCTCGTGCCTCTCAGTATCTTGCAGGAGGACACTGGCTTCTATGAGTATATGTTTAAAAGTAATTGCCTGTAAGTATTAACTGGTCGATTTTGCACAGTAAGGCCAGAAATGTAGTGCCCACCTTAGCCTTCTATAGTGGAACAGGCATTGTTTCCTGGGACCCAGAACCAATTGTTTTGTTTTTGAATTTGGAACATTTATTCCATAAAAGAATAGAATAGATTTTCATATACATATGTACAAATATTTGTATGAGGGGTCCCAGGTCCCAGGAGATAATGATAGGGCAGAGCCGGTAGAGGTACTGGTTCCAAAAGGTGCATTTTCTGTAACTGTCTATCTGTAATGGACTAATGGCACAGTCTCCTGTTCCATCCTCCCATTGGTCCGTTACTCGTCTGAGCTCCGAGAAGATTGATTGGTACTTCTGACCTTGTTAACATAGTTATTCCTATATGCACTATACCATGTATAATACCTTCTTCTCTGTCTATAGCATTGGTGAAAAGCAAATTAAAAACTTGCTAAAAATAGCAGAGTTTAGTAAGAACAAAGAACTTAAGGAAACTTCGCAATCTGAAATTAGAGAGGAATGTTTAAGATTATGGAAAGTAAGTAAGTTACAATTTGTGCTCGTATATTGTATTTGTTACAAGATAAATTTAAGTACATAGTTTATAATCAGGTAATCTACTTATTTTTTTTTATGGAGCAGAAATGTCTGCGAGGGTTACCGAGGGTTCGAGTCCTGCCGGAGGTGTAAATTTTTCCGTTTTTCCATTAATTTAAAAATCTACTTATAACTAGCGACGTAGCGACCTGCCCCGGCTTCGCACGGGTAGTTCAACAAATTTACACAAAACCGGTTTCCGGATCTGAACTATCTCTTCGACCGTTTCCCATAAGGCATAGTTCTACTATTGGCGAGGTAGAAAACTGTGAATAAAATTTCACGTTATCTCCATAGTAAATGTATGGATTATTTTTTTTATTTCTGGCTTTTTAGTACATTGCCTTAAGTTGACCCCTAGGAAACATTTGATACTAGATAGGAAGGAATCGATTGGCATAAAAAATAGAATGTGAAAAATAAAAGTTAATTTTTATAATTACAAATTGTATGGGAAAAATTTTCCTCGATTGCTCGATTGTGGCTTTTCTAGCCGTTTATTTTTTTTATCCCATAGTCCCATACCAGCTTTTGATCCTGGATAGGAATGGGATCGATTGGCATCAAAAAAAATTGTCAATAATGTCCTTTTTCTCGCACCCTGTATGTTTTTTACAAAATCTGTAAACGCGAATCTTCATTAATTTGAAATCGAGGAAAGGTCTTCTAGGACCGTTTTCGCGTAGCAGCACGGGATCTGGTAGCTGCCCTCACTGACCCATTTAGAAATTCCACCCTATATAGAGAACTGATAATGTGTCAAAACTTCACAAACTCTACTCCTTAGTCAAAATATGTGGCATTTCATAACGGTGCCATAAGCGCGTTGCAAATTAAACGTTTTTTTTTTATACTCATCATTACAGGGATCATAAAATTGTCTAAGGTACGATTTCTCCCCCTCCCCCAGGTGCCTGACAAATTACGGACACAGACCGAGAGGCTGGGCCCTGAAGAAACTCTCGCAAGTATTCTAGACTTGATGAAAAAGAGACCAAAAGAAGCACACAGTTCGCATGCGTTCAAGAGTGCAGTTCTAAATAAACCACCACATTTGTTGGAGGAGTCATCTGATCTAGATACTTTTAAGAATGTCTATGACTGGCATTTTTACTTTTTAAGCAATGGAAAAAATAGCCCGGACCTGAAGTTTTTTATAGGTAAGTAAGACTTAGCAGACTAGTTATTTCTTTAGGTACGTGTATCCGCAATCCAAAATAAGTATAATCAAAATAGTACATTTCGATGCTAGTGCGGAAATTATGTCATCACTACACGAGTACCGAGATATCTTGCCACGAGCCTGCGAGGGAGGAGTGAAGAATGACATTTCCGCACGTGTATCGAACGACGTTTTTTAATACAGTTGCGAAAAAATAAGAAAAACAACAAGTAAGCAATTCGAAACTTTTATATTATTAATTCTGTGACATCATTGACATTGACATTATGAAGAGGTGTTTTTCTAGCTTTTATTCGACTAGAATAGATTTTGTTATTATTATTAAACCCACTCAATGAAAGTTTTTTTTCAAATGCATGTTCTATAAGACAGAAACAATTGTAAATATTAAAACATTGTGCTATTTTTTTTTTTTTTTTAATAGCCTACTTTAGTGTCCCACTGCTGGGCAAAGGCCTCCCCTCGTTTCCTCCACTCAACCCTGTCGTTTGTAGTGTCCCGCCAATCCGGATAAAATGCGTCCAAGTCGTCCCGCCATCTCCTTTTCGGCCTGCCTGCACCCCGGCCAGCACCATCTATGGTGTTCCGTGGGTCCCACTCGGTAACCATTTTGGCCCACCTTTCAGCGTGCATGCGGCAGACATGCCCAGCCCAGTCCCACTTAAGCTTAGCGGTCTGGACACCTACATCTACAACTCGAGTTCTGGAGCGCAGTTCCGTGTTTCTGATTCTATCAGTTCTGCGAACACCTAGTATACTGCGCTCCATCGCTCGCTGGCAAACCTTGAGTTTGGACTTTAACGCCTCAGTTAATGACCATGTTTGAGCACCGTAGGTTAGGATAGGCAGGATACACATGTCGATGAGTTTGCGCTTGAGACACAGGGGAAGGTCGCCCTTCAATAGCGCCTTCATGGACCAGAAGCTCTTCCAGGCGTTGTCAATACGTCTATTGACCTCTATGGTTTGCCTGTTTTCGAAGGAGGCTATCTGGCCCAAGTAAATGTACTCATCAACATACTGTATATCCTGCCCATCTACCGTGACCCTGTGTTTTGCTCCATTGGTCATCAACTGAGTTTTCGCTCTGTTCATTGTGAGTCCAACCTCAAGGCTCGCTGTGCTGAGATCTTGTAGCATGTGTTGTAGTTGAGATGCCGTGTGGGAGAAAAGGACGATGTCGTCGGCAAAACGCAGGTTAGTTAATCGTTTATTACCGACGACAATGCCCAATCCTTCCCACGAGACCGCCAGCTTTTTGAATATCTCCTCTAGGCAACTGGTGAACAGTTTAGGAGACAGCGGGTCGCCCTTTTTAACGCCTTTCTCTATTTTAAATATAGGACCAGGTGCGTGTAATTTAATGTTGGCTGTGCTGTTATTATAAATTGTTCCAACGAGTCCAACGTATGTCGGGTCTACACCCTGATTCTGCATGGCGGAAAATATAGCGGAGTGTTTGACGCTGTTGAATGCTTTGCTATAATCTACAAAACCAAGGTATAGATGCACGCTGAACTCGTTGGACTTTTCTATTAATTGATTTAAAGTATAGAGGTGGTCGGTTGTGGAGAAACTAGGACGGAAACCGGCTTGCTCGGGTGGCTGATGTTTATCTAGCAGTGGGGCAATTCTATTTTCTATGACCTTTATAAACAGTTTGTAGATATGGGAGGTTAGACTAATGGGCCTGTAATTGTTTATATCAGACTTATCGCCTTTCTTGTGCAGAAGTGCTATATTTGAGTGGCATAATTTAGGAGGTATTTTACCGCTATACAAAATTGAGTTGAAAATTTTTGTTAAATATGGTAACAAGGTCGTTTTTCCTGTTTTTGTGCTATTATTACCTAAATATCGTTATTTGCGATTATTTGTGTATCGTATATTTATAAAAACAATATCGAATGTTGCCTTTGGAAACTTAAAACATTCTTGCAGTAAGACAACTTATTAAGAACGGTTTTTCAACATTAAAAAATAAACGTGTTATAATACTTATAATGATGAAGAGGTAAGTAATAAAATATGAAATATGCATATTTTTCGTATTCTTACATTAACAGTAGGTTTTTATGTTGATTACGACGTTTAAAGGAAACTAATATTAACACTCATCAATATTTGGAACAAGTAAAAATTTAAAAAAATTGGAAAAGTAAAAAGCACTAGTTCGCGAAAACCAACTTTCCGCACGCTAAACAGCCACGAAAAGTAGCACTTTTTGAACAACTGTATTAAAAAATATTTTAAGCAATTAATACAAGCGAATACAGGTATTTAAATTTTTTGTACCTACTTTGCTACCTACCTCCTGGTTCGGAAGTTTCGGAATGAAATCGCTTTTCTATATATATAAGAGTGCGTCAAACTACGTCCCGGAAAGGATGCGAGAGAATGGTCTGCGAAACCTATAAGAGCCAAGTTTTAATTTACTGCAATCTGTGGTTCTAAGGCAAAAAAGTTTAGAGACCCGTGTGTGGAAGACGAGACGGACGAGAGACTAGTGTATGGTATGTTTGAATTGACTCGTCTAATACTGCTTTAAATAAAATCGGCATATTTTATTTACAGGCTGTGGAGGTAAACAAGTACACCAATTAGAAGGAACGGGATGGAAGAGCGTAGTTGACTTACACCTCACTTTACCTGCTAAAACATTACTTTATGGAGAGGTGAGTTCATAAGGGATCTAACAAATGCAAAGTTTTACCATAACTTTCTACGTAGCTGTTTTTTTTTGTGAAATAGGAGGCAAACGAGCAGACGGATCACCTGATGGTAAGCGATTACCGCCGCCCATGGACACCCGCAACACCAGAGGGGTTGTAAGTGCGTTGCCGGCCTTTAAGATGGGAATACGCTCTTTTCTTGAAGGTTTGAAGGTCATATCGGTCCGGAAATACCGCAGGCGACAGTTCATTCCACAGTTTAGCTGTGCGAGGCAGGAAGTTTCTAGAGAAACGCACAGTTGAGGACTGCCAACCATCTAAGTGGTGAGGATGGTAATGTTGTCGCGTAGGGCGATGGCGAAAAGAAGCGGCAAGGATTAATCCGAACAATTCCTCGGAGCACTCCCCGTTATACACGCGATAGAAAATGCAGAGCGAGGCCACATCTCTACGCAGCGCCAAGGAGTCAAGCCGTTCCGAAATACTCTGGCAGTCGACAATTTGAGTCGCTCTTCGCTGGATGCGGTCCAGAGGGAGAAGCTGGTATTGGGGTGCCCCTGCCCATAGATGAGAACAGTATTCCATGTGTGGGCGAACCTGCGCTTTGACTTAGATAGAACACATGTAGGTATTGACTTATTGTGTACGTTGGCTGTGTACGTTGTCCGTTGTGCCAACAAGTGTTTGTGTATGACAGAGGTATGCATAATGTAGAGGCATCTATACTAGTGTATCATCGTAAGGCCCGCTGTCCTACTATGGTCCATAGTACCAATTACTTCATTGTACAGTCGCCATCAGATATATCGGAGCGGCCAAGGCGCTCACAAATATCTGAACACGTCTCTATTGTTAAGGCGTTAGAGCGCGTGTTCAGATATTGTGAACACCTTGGCCGCTCCGATATATCTGATGGCGACTGTACCTAAATGAAATCATTTTCAACTAGAACAAAGTTGAAAGAAAATTCAACTTGATAACAAATTCAACTGTTTATTATTGTTGTACGATTGGCCTTAGAAGGCTATACTCGTAAAGCGAGGTTTAAGGCTTGGCCAAACACACGGCACGACGCAGCGCCGCGTCATAAGGGGCCGGCGGGACGCAGTCTCAGTCTGTTTGACGTCGCTAACCTGTTAGCATGGGCGGTGGTCGCGCCGCGGGTCCGCGGCGCTGCGTCGGGCCTTGTGTTTGGCCAAGCCTTTAGACTAGCAAGAACTTGCATGCAATTTAAGTTACATTGCCGACTACTAAAGTAAGCTGTATTCAAAAGGTTGATCAGATACCGCAAAGTAATGCAAAATTGCATGCAAGTTCTTGCTAGTCTAAACCTCGCTTAAATGTTTTTATAGGCTGACTTATATCTAATGTGAGGTGGGACGTAAAGGAAAACTCGATCGTGTTGAATATAGGTTTATTCTGTATTAAATAACAAGTACATGCCCTTATATACTTAGGCATGCACGTGTGTGGGTAAGGCGTAGTACGCACACTACACTAGTTCTTAAATGTGTCCTAAGACTAATTCTAATTATGTATTGTTTAGATTGTGAAGGAGTATCGAGGACTAGGCAACAACCAGATGTTCAGCAAAGCTCTTCACGTGATCGACGCCTTGATGCTTGGAGGAACTGATATCTCTTATCTACCTCTATCTGAAAGGTTTCTATCTTTGTGCTTGTTTTTATTTACTTCCTGCAAAACTATTTAAAAACTGCAAGGAAGGGTAATGATATGGCACATAGCCTAATATGATGTGTTATTTTTGCCGGTGTAAGAATAGGCTACATTTGTCCAGGTAATGAGGTAATTCAATTACAATAAAACCGTATAATATAGTTTTTTAACTTTTGTAAGGCCTGCGAACTTTTTAAAATAATTGGTCGATTTAAACACAGGATCGCGTGCAGCTGCGACATACAGACTATATACCGTTTGTGATGTACACATACGTTTAATTCATTTGATTTTCCACCTTAACACAAACAAAACAAAGTAGGTATTTATAATACACCCGCCTACTTGTACAGATGTAGTGCATAATTGTTTGCCATCTTATTTTCTCGGACTTTTTGTACTGAGCCTGATTGAAATAGCATAATTTGACACATTCGTGCGTTTCCGTGAAAATACGATGGCAAACAATTATGCACTACACCTGTAACATTCTTGTAATATAGAGTTGTAATAAAGATGGGGTAGAAAATCAAATGAATTGAACGTATGTGTACAAAAAATATATCAATCATTTGTATTAATTAACCGTTGTTTCATTTGTATTTGTATTCGCTGTTTTGTCGCATAAATAGTGTTTAGATTTAAGTTTATATAATACATATATGTATGTTAGTCTATAAGGAATTTGTAATATGGGCCTAAATATTAAGTATGTAAAACTACGTTTTAGGATACATCAGTGCGGGCTATTCTGCGCGGCGCTCGACAAGCCCTACGACAAAAGCAACGCACTCCCAATCAAGTGCAAGCGGCTCTTCAACATGGAAGACTTCCCTGCGGTCGTGAACAACCTGGAGTGCCGAGCCATGAAGAGAGTGAGGAGAGCCCTTACGATGAATATACCGGACAGGATTACTAATATGGAAATGTTTCATGTTGTTGGATCTGTACTCTTTCTTAAAGAGATAAGAGGTTGGTATTCTTTTATGATATCTTTTATATGATTTTAGGTCCATTTCAGGGCAGGTAGGGGGCAGCACAATTGACTTACTTGACTGTCCTATGTCCCCTAGGTGGGGCAGAGGGCGTCCACAGTGCGCCGCCATCTCGTTCTGTCTTGGGCTGCGTGCTTCGCCTCGGGCTATGATAGCCCGATTACCGTCAACTGGGATGCCATTGAGCGTTGCCTTGACGGCCTTGCTCCTCTCTTGCCTTGCGGGGTCCACTCTAGGCCTTGCCTAGGTATGTGGTCGAGAATTCGAGATCCTTTCTATGAGTGTGACCGATCCAGATCCACTTGCGGCGCGCGCGTTTTGGTGACCGATCGGGGTTTCGCGGCATATTCTCTCGGGCCAGTATATCCCGAGAATCTGTCAAAGGCATAGGGTGACAAACACTTGGATCCGCCGCGTGATGTCCATTGTGACCATTCACGTCTCGTATCCATATAGCAGCACGACGGTTTTCACGTTCGATCGGAAAATTTCCAATTTTACTCCTCTCGTCAGTTTTCTAGACCGCCATATGGGACGAAGCTGTTCGAAGATTGCCTTGGCTTTGGCCATCCTAGAAGCGATGTCCTCTTCAGTTCCTCCGGTTTCTGACACAACGCTGCCCAGGTAGGTAAATTTGTCTACTCGCTTTATCTGATCGGCGCCAAGATTCAGCGTTAACGAGTTTCCCCCCTTCGTACGCATTTCTTGGGTCTTCCGGGAGTTGATTTTTAGCCCATCAGTTCTAGCCTCTCGCTGTAAGTCGTCTAGTTTCGCTTGCATGTCGGCGTGCTTGTGGCTAAGCAGGCAGAGGTCATCCAGCTGACCGGTTAACCCGTTTGCCATTATTTACGCGGTGCATAATTCCATCCAAGACGATGAGGAACAGCAAGGGAGATAGTAGGCAGCCTTGTCTGACTCCCGCGAGAACTTTAATGCCTTCGGAGATAGGCCGTCGTGTGCGACTTTGCAGTCGTAGTTATTGTACACGACTTTAGCAGTAGGCTATATTGAATAATATGTAAATAAAGAAAAAAAAGTGAATAATTGATAAAAATTCATTAACGATTTTCATATTTCAGAACCATGGCAGGCACACATTTCAAAAAAATGCGGTCGAAAATACTACTTTGGAATCGGCAAGGACAAAAAGCCTTTGAGCTTGTTCCATATCGTAGAGGAGGCAGGTCTCGACCTGGTCGAAGCTTACACTCAGCGCGTCATGTGGAACTGGGAGGAAGCAGCGTGTGCCATTTTTGAGGGACTGCCGCATAGAGGCCTTACTCGGGCGCAATTGGAGGGCTTTATAGAACATAAGACTAAAAGATGATTTAATGAAATTAAATATGAAGTTTCTTTACAAAGCTTGTTTAACTTAAAACCCCTAAGAATAATGGTGATGCAAAAGGGGCGTCTTTCAGCGGCGTGCTTTCTAGTAACGGCGCACCAACAACGTCGAGCAGTGCTTGCCCTAAATATACAATCTTGCATATAAAACCCGGTTAGACTACACTTTCTAGGATCACCTGCTACCCTTAGGGCACTTGATGGATAGGGCAAGGATATGCAGGGTACACGGGAAATAGCGTAGTCTATATAAAGCGGGTACCGGGTGGGTACGGGCACTTCACACACCTTAAGGCACTTTCCCTCCAGGGTACATTAATTTTTATCACCCTGTGTTAGAAATGAGACAGTCCTTTGGCAAACTTATATATAGTTTGTCAAAGTTTCATTTCAAATATAGACAGAGAGAATCATACTTACTTACATACAATTATATTTTTACCAACTATATTTTTATTTGATTTTTATACAACACATTTATTATAGCAACACTACTAACGGCTTGTCAATGTCATGTCAAACAAAACAAAACGTCAGAGACGAATGTTTTGCGTGGTTTTGCAATTTGAGCGCGATTTCAACGTTTAAAGAGTTTTGCTTGTTGTTTTATTCACATTTAATGTAATTTGCATAACAATCTTAAGTGAATCAACATAGTGATCAAATATAGCAACATATTGTTTCGTTCATAATGACTCAAGGCGACGCTACGAAAAACTTGCCTTGGTAAGTACACCTTTCAATAAACCAGCATTAGTTCTAAAACTATTTTGAATACACGTTAATATATACTGCATTTTCTGTACAGGGTTGAAAAATATCGTCCGTCTAAACTAGAAGACTTAGTATCTCACGATGATATTATCAAAACAAGTAAGCATTTTCAATTTTGAAGGTTGTTAAGTGTGGAATACAGTAAATAACTGTTTTCTTGTTTTTCCAGTCAACCAGTTTATGAAGGAGAACCAGTTACCACATTTACTGTTCTACGGCCCCCCTGGAACTGGCAAGACATCTACGATTCTAGCATGTGCCAAACAAATGTATACTCCTCAGCAATTCAATTCTATGGTTAGTATTTAACAATTGTGTATACTCTATGCATAGTGTAACCCTATATGCAATGTGAAATACAAAAGTTGATTTTTTCTTCTTAGACACATGTATTTACACTGCATTCTGTAGTTTTTTTTTCTTTCGATCTTTAAATAAATCCAAAAAGATTCATTCTTAAATGTACATGTAAATTCTACCTGTTAGTGCGTTAATTATCTCTGTAATGCTATTGAAAAAGTTCGATGTATTGATTATAGATTGTAGCTGAATTCCTTAAATAGAAAATAATAAATATATAAATGGGCTGGAGAACCCAAAACTGGTTGTGTCTTGGGACTCTTGGGCCCTGTAATTATTGTATAGGTTCTTTACATTAGTTACAGTTCTGCCAATCTATGAAGATAATATTTATTAAAAAAGCTTAAAGTAACTTCATGCATTAAAGTAAAAAATGCTTACAAGGTCAATAATATTATATTTTTATTGTATTTCTTACATTTATTTTAACCCTTTATGCATGATTTTTTCTTTTTGCCTGAAGTTTATATATGTATCATATAATTGTGACGTTTTCAACCAAAAGGTACCACATTGTCGCTAGTCGATAAAGTTGATTTCAAATTGAAGCTATATGGAAATATCGCCTTATTGACAACCGACAATAAGTACCCTTTTAGTTTTGAATGATTCACGGTTAGTTTCACTAGACTTATATTGACCGGGATATAGACCTATCCTGGGCCAATATAACTCTAGTACCCTTTTGGTTGAAAATGGCACAATTGTTTGCTGATTCTAGGAAAAATTGTAAAAAAATATAACAACGATTTTTACTGCGAAATCAGAGTTAGAAGTTGCATAGGCTATATCATATGTATGGAAATATATAATTATTAGTAAGAGATATAGGAAAAATCTTACTACCATCATATAAATATATCTATCGTGATATTTATATAATAAAGTTTTTAAATATAATAACATAATAATTACAAACCACGAATAATCTGACCAAAATCACATACTAAAAATCATCAACTTCCGTGTTTTTCCAAGTTTTCCGACATTTTGTCTTAAAACATATGTAATGTTTATAATTTAAAATACTGCGTAAAATTAAGTAAAAATTAGGAAAAAAATATATATCTTTATTTCAGAACATTCAAGATTCCATACAATATTGTTAGTACCATCGTTATAGCTATGTGTTAGTAAATACATTAAAAATAAAAACAAAACTTTCAACAACAAAATCAAAATCCAATAAATTTAAATAAAAAATGATGAAAAAAATGAATGAAATGGATTAGTTTAACTATAGAAATAATATACAGGAACAAATAAAATTTGTCTAATTATGCATAAAATGTGATGTTTATGTTGTGTAGGCTGCATCCGCTATGCATTTAAGGGTTAAATGCAGTATATGATAATCTTCACAGGTGTTAGAGTTGAATGCATCAGATGACAGAGGCATAGGTATTGTGCGAGGACAGATACTGAGTTTTGCCTCCACTAGAACTATTTTCAAAGCTGGGCCAAAGTTGATAATCCTGGATGAAGCAGATGCCATGACCAATGATGCACAGAATGCACTTCGCAGAAGTAAGTTGACTTTAACTGTTTGTTTAAAAGAAGAATTATTTTGATTTTAGTGAAGTAGCATTTACCAATCATCATTCCCTTGCCTTGAATGTAAATGTTTTACAAATGATTTTGGTGATTTTTTTTGTGGCAGGGCAAAATTCTAAAGCTGACAACCTAAAACAAACATTTATTATGGACACTACAGACAAAATTAATACCTTAAATATTAATAAAGAGGAAAGAAGAACACAACAATTTGTAATGCCAAAATTAGATATTAGGCAGGTCTGTTCTGCAGGTTATATGATAAATGTGGCTTTCATTAGAGAAAGGTCCTTATGCTTCACGTGCAATAAGGATTAGGGGTAATGACCCCTGATAGAATGCTATCAGAATGTCTATTGGAATTTCAGATAAAATGGGACCCTTCTGTAATGAAAAGCCACAAATCATGTAGTCAAAAAAATCTTTAAGTGTTTATTTGATTGAAAAATTGACTAACATATAATACATACATTTTTAGTATGAATAGCCAGTTATAAAAGTATGTGTTTGTTTATGTGCCGCACATAATAAAATATTAAAAATCACTACTCCATGACCTTTATAACCAGTTGTTATTGAAAAAGCAATCACTTGCCACACATATATTATGTATGATATGACATTCACTTGTTTTGGTTGTATGATTTGTTCTGTTGCTATGGTGATTTGCTTGTACAAACATTACAAAAGTTTTCTAAGAAATATGAAACTCTTGTCGCTGAGATTCCATTTGTTGACTATTTCAACTAAATTAAAAAGAAATATTTATAAATAGAACATTATATAGTAAATAGTAATATATTAACTGCAATTAATAGTAACATTGTTAACTTTAAGTACTTTGCAACAACTTCTCAAACTAGTTTTAAAATTTTAATTTTTATGGTTTTTATACAATTCAAAATACAATGTCGGACAGTGAAGAAGATGAACTACAGAATAGAACAGTTAAAATTACAGTTGTTGGTGAACCATCTACTGGCAAAGTAAGTAACTTATAACCTTTCAAATAATTGCTTTGGCAGTTAATCAGTTTCTTTTAAATAGGAATACTATTAAGTATTAAATAATAAAACTTTGAACTTTTTTACATTAATTTTATATGAAATTAACCTTCTTCCAGGCCGCACGAATCTAGGTTTTACTGAAAACAATAGATATACATATTTATATAGTTAACACTTCAAGTTGTGTAATCTAATTTAAACCTTAAATCGGAGTGCTAGGGTTGAAATTATAATGTCACTATGCTTGAGCCTGGAAAAGCATTAATAAGATGGAATACCTAACACTAAATCAGAAATCAGATGTGTAGTAGCGTCAGCAGAAAGCTGGTAATATAGAAACAAAATTTTATCAGAGTATGTGTTTTAGAGCAGCCTATGCGCGCGCTATTTGGGCGGCACTGCGGCCGCCGGCGGCACCCAGGGCGCCGAGGTGATGGCGGGGCAGTGTCTCGGGCTGCGGCCCGCCGTGCCGCTGCAGCTGTGCGACGTGGCCGGCAACGCGCTCGCCACGCGCATGCTGGAGAACTACCTCTATGCTACTGATGTGAGCACGTAATGTAGTGTAGGTGAAGATAAGCTATTTGAGCAGCACCATGGGCGTGGGCGGAACCTAGGCCGATGAACTGCTAACGACTCGCCCTGACATTATAAGCTTAGAATGAATTAAGTTTTGTACGCTTATTCCGATGCTTACCTATAGAAAACAGCTTTCCAAGTTTTGCTATTTGATTTTTTAGTTGTTCTTTACCAAAATATCAGACTCTTTTCTTTTTTTCCTAGTTTTGTAGCTTGTAGGTGGTAGGGTATGTTTTATAATTTTACATGCAGATATTGCAGATCCAAAACTATGGTCTGATTGGGCATGAAAATATCTAAAATTCTGTCAAATAATGTTTTTTTTTTCTTCTAGGTAGTGTTATTTGTTTACGACCTAACGAATTTACAAAGTTTCGAGAATCTAAACACTTGGATAACAACTGTAAAGAACATATTCGAAGCGGAAGTGAAGAAGCCTCTACTGGCTGTATTTGGCAACAAGTCTGACTTGGAGCACCAGAGGGCCGTGCGGCTGTCGTGCGTGCAGAAGTTCGCTTCCGAGCATTTATTAGAGAATTATAAAGGTTCAGCGAGGACAGGAGAAATGGTGGGTGAATTTGCAGTTTAAACGCGCCCTTAAACCAAACAAAAATTCTTAGTATTTTTATGAAGGTACACACAGTATATTAATTAGCTATGTGTGCTTATTAATGTGTATATACAGAACTACTACACTGCTAAAAGGTTGCACACTTGTACTGTGTAAGTGATTAGGAAGAAGAGTGGGGCGCGTCCGCGTGGATGGCATAAACTATAGACAGTAGGAGTAGACCAATCTCCGAACATTTACGAATTCAGATTCGCCGTTTAAGTAATTCCATGTTGGGATATTTCGCTTGCTCGGGTATCAATATTAGCACGAGGAGTTAAACAACAACTTTGTCTACCAAATTCCTATGTTCCAACTACGCCTAAGTAAACGACGTCTTATATTTTTTGTCCAGGTAGTACAGTAATGCAATATTTGCAGGTAAACACTGCGTTCACGAACCTAGTGGCGAGCGTGATCGGCGTGAAGGTGCGCGCGGCGCCGCCGGCGGCGAGCAACGGCCGCGCGCGGCCTCCGGAGCCCCCGCCGGCCGCCGCCGAGCCGCGGCAGTCCCTCATCATGAACAGGAAGGCGCTGAGGCGCGTGCAGCGGGCTTCTAGCTCCGTCTGCGTTTTACAATAAAGTTGTTGATTTGATATGTCGCAGTTTCATTGTACTTACTTAGAAGTTTCAATTATATCACTTTGAATTACGTCACCCACAATATTGAGTACAGTCACCTGCCAATAGGCATTACAGCATCAGTCTCTTTCCCCACCCCTTGTAAGAAACCGTTAGGTAATATTTATACCTTTGAAGTTATTATGTTACTTTGAAGAAAAACTCCCTGATGAAGAAGGAAACTGCGAATGGTTTTGTTTATATTCTTCTGAATAAGTACATAAGTACCTACTATAGGATTCCCAAAAACAAGTGTAATTTGTTGTAGAGAAGAGAGGTTTTTATAAACAAGTACCGGGCCAAATTTTATTTAACTTCTGATGTCTTGTAAGATTGAAAACCTACAGGCTATCTTGTCAATTATTAATTAACCTGTGTGAGTTAGGTAATCCATTAGTCTGATTTCGTTTAGGTATCATTCGTTACATTTGCCTTTTCTCAAACAGCGAAACATATTTATAGAATACCTAACTCACTCACTCCTATGTATACTAAGGGCCAGTTGCACCAACCATGTTTAGCAGACTGATCAACGTCACTCATCAGTGAACTATGAAACTTCCCATACAATAAAATTTAGCGAACGGTTTAACAATGGAAGACGGTTTGGTGCAACTGATCCTAAATATTTACGCCAATGTAAACAAGCCTTTGTTTTCAGTAATCGAGAAGTACACGGAGAACGTGCGTTTCTGCATAATCTGCAACTACCTCGGCAAGATCATCCCGGCGCTGCAGTCGCGATGCACGCGGTTCCGCTTCGCGCCGCTGCACGCCGCGCAGGTCATGCCGCGCCTACGCGAAGTCGCAGCTGCTGAGGGGTTAGTCATTACCTATCGTCACTACCTACTTACTTTGGAAAAATCTCGTGTCTCACACTGCTACTCAAAGTTGAAACGCACTAACTCTATATGCATCCCATACCTACAATAGTTAGGTACAGTCAGCAGCAGAAGTTCCTAAGCGGGCCAGGTGTTCAAAATGATCTGGATGCGACTTTATTGAAGAACGTGTCAAGGTAATTTTGAACACCTCGCTCGCTTAGCAACTTCTGCCGCTGACTACCACATTTTTCTTTTTATTGGCAGAATTAGATAGATATGAGTTTTTCAAAGTAGTGACGCTATTCTTATTTTCATTTATACTTATTTGTATTCGTTTCATAATTTGTCAGGTTAGTAGTACGCTGCAAAGCCTAGGGTCCTTCATGATTATACATAGTTTATAAATTGTATATACAGATGTCAATCACAATGAAAAAATCAACGATGATCAACTCTGGTCAACGTGGGACAGTTGATCATCATTGATTTTTTCATTGTGATTGACATCTGTATATACAATTTATAGATTGTAATAATGTGGTACGTCCCACAATAAAAAAGGAAAAATATATTAACATTTATACATAGTTTGTTTATATGTTTATAAAAGACCATA
The DNA here is from genome assembly GCF_947568885.1 of Cydia strobilella. Lineage (NCBI taxonomy): Eukaryota > Metazoa > Arthropoda > Insecta > Lepidoptera > Tortricidae > Cydia > Cydia strobilella. The sequence goes on from NC_086052.1 coordinate 11,956,318, forward strand.
AGATTTTATAATATCTTCAATGCTATAGGGTCGGCAATGCTTAGGTGGCTCATGTGATGTTGCTTAAGTCCATGGTCGACGATAACCGCTTCCTATTAAGCGGCTCGTCTGCTCCTTTGCTGCGTGTTTGTTGTGTTTGCTATCACATAAAAAAATGCTTGTTTTATACATGTTTTTGTGAATGATTGATTCTCTGTAACCTAATTCTACCAATTAGTCTGCCAATATACTTTATTGTCTGTCTTTGTGCACGTGGCACGAGTAAGTGAAAATAAACGACACTTTTGTTCCTCACATCACCGCACCAGGACCAGGTACCCGCTCCCCCGTTCCTTTCTTTTGCCCCCGAATCCTCCGATACCCTGCGCGAACTGTATATACGATACAATAGTTTGTAAATTTTGTGTATCGTTCACATTCTGCAGTTAAAATTTTGCACTGCCATTTTTTTCATGCCAATTTGGTTTGTATTGTATGCAATATTTGCCTTTTTGCGAATTCAAAAAAATATGCGCTTTAGCTATTGATCACACCCTTTTTACAAGTACAGCCAGCAAAACTACAACTGTACATCTAACACAGACATATAATAATTGTGTCGTATTCAAGCAAAAGGTACCACATTGTCGCTTACCATAAGGACGTTCTGACAGGTTTTCGTATAAAGATACAAGCAATTTTCGTCCTTATGGTAAGCGACAATGTGGTACCTTTTCCTTGAAAACGTCACAATTATAGACAAAATATACCTAATGGCAATGATATTAAATAGATAACATTTATCTGTCTAGTTGATATTTAATATGAAACTTGATTGTTTGACCGCACAGGTTATTTTGCTTAGGTTTGCATTGATAATTGGTCTTAGTGTGTCTACATTCCACACTATTTTAGATAAGTTAATTAGTTTGCTGATTAATTACCTATGATTGTTATATAAGTTATTGAGGTATTTCTGTCGTCAAAGTATATAGAGTACTAGGTCAAATATTTCGTCCTACAAGGATCTTTGATACTATGTTTTACGTTAGGTACTTAACGTAAGATAAGCTACACTACACGTAAATACTCAATGTTATTTACAAGATTTTATTCTAAGGAGTAGCGTAGGGTCAATAAGAAAATAATTTTCTCGAAAATTACTTTCACATGGGTATAATTTTATTATTGTCCCCATGTGAAAGTTAGAACATGTCCCAGGATTATTTTAAGGAATGGGTTTTAGGTATTCTTCATATCACTCTACGTTCTGCTGTACTTTCTTACACTGTACGAGCGACGAATATTTACCCCCTTTATTAATTTCTATTTTTTAGGCATATCGGTATAAGTTTAAGTTTTAGGGAATAACTTAATCCGACTGCTCAAGAATTTATTAGATTGTATTAATGTAGTGCTTGTTCCTTAGTGTGGATATATCAGAAGACGGACTAAAGGCGCTGCTCACACTCTCCGGCGGCGACATGCGTAAAGTCCTCAACACACTTCAAAGCACGTGGCTCGCGTACCGCCGCGTTACGGAAGACACTGTATACACTTGCGTTGGTCACCCGCTGCGGTCTGACATCAACGCGATTCTCAACTGGCTGCTCAATGAGAATGACTTCGCGGCGTGCTTTAAGAGTATCCTTTTTAATCGAATTTTAAATTAGCGTCGTCGTTGCGAGCGAGTCGTTTGATAAGCACTTGCCATATCGACACTACTTTGAAGAAATCTCGTATCTCACACTACTACTCAAAGTTGAAAGGCAGTAACTCTGTCTGTATGCATCCCATGATCCCATATATAGATACCACATTTTTATTACCACTATTCGATCTAGAGGTAATATTCAAAAACCGAAAATTTATTCTGCTAATAGGCCTTAAGGGCTCTTACACAAGTTAATTAAATTTATAAAACGAACATACGGATGTCTATGTTAGCAATTTTATCTGCTTTCTTTCATAGAAGTGATTTAGGAATGGTCCTTCGAACCAGATAAGTGTCTTTTCCAACCAACATCTGCTCTATGTTATAGTTGGTATTTAACTGTTAAGCTTTCGCCGGAATCTTATGATCCCTGTGCCAATATTTTCTTAACTTTTATTCAGATATACAGGATCTCAAGATAGCAAAAGGCTTGGCTCTCAGTGATATATTGACAGAAGTTCATACGGTTATACAAAGAAGTAAGTAAACTTTAGTCAATCGTTTACTGCCAACATTATGGACCGGTTGCACTAAACCGTCTGTAATCGTAATTTGGTGAATCAACTTGTAGAACACTGATTTCGTGGTTTAGACTCCCTGCAAAGAAAAAAGTTGATTTTTTTACTTTCTTGTATACACGGGCATTATTAGATACATAAGTATTTAATTAACACATTTAAATTAACAACTTGATCAGATAAAAGTTACATTTTGTACGGTAACGCAGCAGAAAAATTCAAAAATCCCTATCCCTGATTTTTGTATGGGAGAAAACTTTTTTCTGCTGCGTTACCGTACAAAATGTAACTTTTATCTGATCAAGTTGTTAATTTTAATGTGTTAAATTAATACTTATGAATCTAATCCAAGTGCGAGTCGGACTCGCGCACCGAGGGTTCCGTACTTTTTAGTATTTGTTGTTATAGCGGCAACAGAAATACATCATCTGTGAAAATTTCAACTGTCTAGCTATCACGGTTCATGAGATACAGCCTGGTGACAGACAGACAGACGGACAGCGGAGTCTTAGTAATAGGGTCCCGTTTTTACCCTTTGGGTACGGAACCCTAAAAATCAACATGGTTTTTTCTTTGCTAGGGAGTCTAGGGACACGAAATTAAGTGTTCTAAAAGTTTATTCACCCAATTGCGTTCGCGGACATTTTGTTGTATGGATTAATTTATGCTTCTCTGTTGTGTTACGTTAATCCGTCCATTACAGTTTATGCAAACGAACTTAATAATCCTAAAGATACAACGGCACTATATTGGTGTAGTACAGCCTGCAAAGGTAAACGTCGACGGTCGATTCACAAAGGCTCACGTCAATAGATCGAATGAGTGAACGAATGGATTTACATATGTACAAGGACGCCACTTTATAATGGAATACCTTAACCTCCTAAGGCCCAAGGTACTACCTATCCTCATCAGTTTGATGAAATTTAAATCCTATTCAATTGGAACAGAGTCGCTTTTGCTTTGTTTCGTTCAATTGAACCTATATTAACCTATAGTGCAGGAAATAGAGTTGATTTTGCGTTGTTGTAAAATTTTACAACAACGCAAAATTAACTGCACTATAGGTTCAAGTTTCAGTGGCTAATTGTGGATTTTTCATTTGTATGGCTGGGCCTTAGGAGGAGAATACTCTTCAATGAAGGAAATCATGAGGATACTTATCTAATAAGGCGTGCTCTAGTCTTAAGCTTGTATCTCTTTTTGTGTATTTTTTTACTTTATGGTGCACAATAAAGAATAAATATTTACTTACTTACTAACGCTCTAATTTTCATAAGAATCATGCAATACCGGTGCCAATTCACGTAATTATGTCGCTAAAAGCGCTAAGGCTAGCAGCTTCAAAGGGTTTATTGTTCTCCAGTGAAGTTGCCCCCGGAGGTGCTCGTGTCCCTGCTGATCAAGATGTCGGACGCGGAGGCGCGCCTCGCCAGCGGCTGCAGCGAGCGCATCGAGCTCGCCGCGCTCATCGCCGCCTTCCAGGTGGCCCGGGATCAAGTCAAACTCGACCAAGTGCAAGTGCAGGCTGAACAATAGGTACTGTGAATCTTGTGTTTTATAAAATAAATTTTCAAAAGGAGGACAGGATTTTATTCCACCTTTTGCAGACTGAACAATAGTTATCGAGAATCTTGTATTTTAATTCAACGAATTTTACAAAAATAAGATGACAGGATTTTATTCTCATAGGTCGCCTGGGACCAAGTAATCTGAACGAAGTGCTGTAATAACAAAAGGTAATATTATTATGACAAAAGTACCTACATAAGATGATTAAAGGTTTGTTGCACTAAACCGTCTGTCTCCGTTAAAACGTTAGTAAAATGTTATTTGTTAATTGGCTTTGAGCAATCCGTCAATCGTGGTTGGTGTAACTGGCCCTAAGACGTTAATGTCACTTAGCAAGTTAGCAGTCGCTTCAGAGTCCAGCCAAGTCTCAGAGCGCTTGGGGCCGGTTAATTCCGATCAATCTTCAATTCTATATTCGTAATGAAGGCAATCAATGAAAACCCGGTTTGCAATAACTGAAGTTCTATAATTCTCATCCGAACTGTGTTGTCATTTGATGATCGAATCTCTTTTGTCATAAATATACATTTTGTTCTCTATTAATCGTGAAGCGCTATTAGGTAAATGGAATTTGAACGTAGTAGATGTAGATATATTATTCCGGAAACTAAACGCATACCTACCTAGGCATCCTTTGATTGATCGATAAAAATACCTAGTTAACTACCTGTTATTTTACCTTTTCTTTAAATAAAACTTTTTGTCTTTGCTTTATAATTTAATTTTGTCATGTAAATAATAAAATAAATTAAACTTAACACTAACTATTAAATTACTGTAATAAATTAACCTATATTTACAATAATAATGCTACGCTGTTTTAAACTTTTTCGAATAATCTCTTTGAAATCTGAACTCTTGATATAGAAGCATTTAAGTATTATGAGACCATCTTTATTCAGATTTTATAATATTGCCAAAATAGTCTAAAAACTAGTCTGTAGGCTACTACACCCCAGGCCAAAAGTATGGAAACAAGCTTGTATTTCAATAGAAAAGTGTGATCTTTTTTAAGCGATGGATTTTATACTACTCATTGACAATTTGGTAAAATTAATAATAGAACATTTTAAAAGTAAATTACTCTGGCTGTGATAGTTGCCAATTCTACATTTTGTCATTAAAGGGTAGGTATATGTAACTTTTTCCTACTTTATTTTTTTAGCTTGTTGACATTGTTTGCTAATGTGTAACGAACTTAATAATCAAGAGACAATACATAGAGATTCGTTCACCGAGATTCGTTGGCCGACGGTGTAAAATAATGTTCTTTCAACCTGCTTCTCATTTGAAAATACTGACAAATTACAGGCTTTATTAGTATGTCAACTAAACCACTAGCTAGGCAAATATCTATAACCGGGTTAGGCGGTTAACACATAGCACCGCATGTCTGCGCGTTCAGGTTGAGTTTCTTAGCTCAACCAAAGATATTAGATACGAAGCTGTTGAAAGAATTGGATAGCGAGGCGAAGATGCCAGGTGGCGGCGGCGGCGCGTGCGGCCGCGTCGGCGCCAGCGGCCGGTAGTACGGCCCGCCGTCGATGCGCTGCGGACACAAACACGAGTGAGAACAAGGTTACGTGAGATCCTGATTCATATCAGTTTATTACATCGTATGATCGTGTAGCTCCTTCGTTTCCGGAAAACTACTACTGCGAACTGCTGAACTACAACATTATAAATTTACGTTGAAGATGGAGACATCAATAAAGAAATTAAATTGGGAAATACAGCGTTACTCCCATACGAGTAATCTGACAAGAAAGCGGAATCATCGCAGCCTATATGGGGCATTTTCTATGTAAAGGGACCTTATTGTCGATGGCGCTTACGCCGCACAGCGTCGCGAGACTCGCGCGGCATTGTGTATTTATATCGGAGCATCGTTAATAATGGCGTAAGCGCCATCGATAATAAGGTCCCTTTTTATAGAAAATACCATATATATGTCATGGGTCATGCAATCTGCTTCCACTTAACGAGGTTTGTGTTAATGGTGCGATTAACTGTTCTGAGTGCATGCAACGAATACTATTTCTAATAAATAGTCTAATCCCACTCACCTGAACTCCTCAAAAGGACATATTTACAGGTAAAAAAGGCGTTATTATTAGTTTACAACTATGCATTTTAAAATCAACAAAAAGCATCAACAAATATCTCAAACATTTGATTTGTATTAGGTACCTACTTAAAGGGTAAAACATTGTGGAGTAGATACTTTGGTCGTTAATTAAAATTCTAAACAGGCCCCAGGTCTGATATTAAGTACATTATATTTTTTTTCTAAGTATCGTGTTATGTAAGCATTGTAAGCTATGTATTAGAAGCGTATTTGTGGACCCAGAGATAAATAAGACCAGAATTCCTAACCTGCGTCCTACTCGAAGAATGAGTTAGAACCCCCCTTTAGATAATTATGTTCGTGGTAGAAAAAAAAACATTTTCCAGGTATATCTTTTAAAACTGGGTTCAGATGTAAATGATATATCTACGCACTTTTAATTAGAAAGCGCGCTACACTGGTTGGTAGCTTTTGACTTATATCATTTTGACTTTGACTTGGAGCGAAGGTTCGAAATAACAATTGAAATACTTTTGATTTCTACCTAAACACGGTCTGTTACCGTCTACCTTCTTGACTCTAAATAACTGCTTTCTATTTCTAACAATCACCCAAGCTTTCTCTGCAGTCGAAATTAAGTCCGAGAAGCTACATCAGTTTTTAGGACTGATAAAGGAAAAGCGTCAGTGTATGTACAGTGGTTTAGTCTTCAGGGAATTTCCATGCTCCGTCGGCACCGCCAGGGGCTGTAGTAGAAGTAGTAGTAGTGGTAGTGGAGGTGGTGGTGACCCTCCTGCTGGAGCCGCGGCTCGGCTTTCTGGCGGGCAGGCTCGGCACGTACCCCTATAGAACCAACATCCACCACCCGTACAGATTACAATGCCTCATGCTCATAGTAAACATATGTACAAATTTAAAGGTCACGTCAGGTAAACAAAATCAGATGGAGGTCACCTAATATGACTAGTCAAGAAATACTAGTAGAGAGTAAGGATTAGTCAAGGTTAACGTAATCTATCCACCTTTTCCACCCACTGTCCAGTGTGCTACCTAGGGATAGGTGCCCCACCTTTTAGTGACCGCCTATTATTTAGGGTTAGGCAGTCCCTTTTTTTATAAAACTACAAGTTACAATTGCATTATTGTATACTTCAAACGCTTGTGAAATGATAAAAACTTGTAGTTTAAGTACTTGTAGCTTTACAAACTGAGGCCTTATACGGATTTATTTATACATTATTTTGTGCAAAATTGAAATTTCCTTTAACCGCTGTAGAGGGATAATATTTAGGGATAACACTGGAATATATGTACAGATTTCATAAAGTGAGTGCAGGGGTGCGAATCTCCTCGCTTCGGGCAAACTCGGCTCCGTTTGGGTCAGCATTGCTCCGAGCAATTTAGGGTTGGCACAACATGAGTTCCCTTTGCGTGCATGGCCACAGATAAGATAATGACTTAAATTTTGACAACTAAATAGCCGAAAGGGATAGTACCATATATTAGAAAGGGATAGCATGATTCGACCCTGAACCGCTGTCAAACTTCGGTTTTGTAGGAAGTTTCCTTTTTATACGGTAGTAGTAGGTACTATTATTTATTCTGTTCTGTTTCTGTTCGGTGAGTGGTTTAGTTATTGTTTGCTTACCTTAGCCGAATGTAAAGTAACGTTAAGTAGAGTTGGGTGGCTATCGATAACGATAAATTCTACTTCTTGTGGCAAGTAGCCTTCGGCAGTGACCTGCAATATAGACATGTAAGTATTTAATTAGAGTTTTAGTTGAAGCACTGTTATTCTATGATCGGATGTTACAGTGTCTAGTCGTGTGGTGTGGTGTGGTGTAGTGTAGTGTCACAATACCTCGAGGCGGTAGGTGCCGGGCAGCAGGATGCGCCAGAACTCGCCGTAGCGCGTGGTGTGGTAGGCGACGTCGCGTGACTTGACGCGCACGGACGCGCGCTCCACCGGGTTGCCGTTCTCGTCCATCACGAACCCGTGCGCGCCGCGGTGCGCCTCGGCCAGGTACTTGATCATTGACTACAAAAAACATATTCACTTATAAAATGTAGGGTAGGTACCTATTGTATACTCGAAAAAAATGCACATCTGTCTTTTGACTTTTTTTTTTAATACCACGTCGGTGGCAATCAAGCATACGGCCCGCCTGATGGTAAGCAGTTACCGTAGCCTATGGACGCCTGCAACACCAGAGATATTACACGCGCGTTGCCGTAAAAACCTGTACACTCCTTTTTTGAAGAACCCCATACTGTAGCCCCTCGGGAAAACCTCGGCAGGGAGCTCATTCCACAGCCGAAGCGTACGCGGGAGGAAATTCCTCTTAAACCGCACAGTACGCGACCATTTAGGTGCTAGGGTGTGAGGACGTTGTCATCATTGATCAAGATAATATGTACGAGTAATCTAATAGTACACGGAACTCTTAAAATATATTGCTTAATTGTGAAAGCGCATTCTTGTATAAATTTCAGATTTGACATATTAGTGATAAAGTATCGATACCATATTTGTTATCACCACTCAATCCTTATCTTTTTAAGCACATATAATCAGTATTCAATATTTTTTTGACAGTATCGGTTGTACTCCTCAACCACAATGTTGTCTTGCTCAGGGATATATGTGACTTTAATTACCTTGTTGGCAACTGGAATAAGTTGCGAAAGGGTAGCTATAGCTCATTTGGTCACTAATCAGATATCCGGAAGTATAACGTTCACGGAGACCGATGACGGTCTCCGAGTAACGGGCAGCATCACGGGACTGCCGGCGGGCGAATACGGCTTTCACATTCACGAGCTGGGTGACGTGACGACATGCCTTACTACTGGAGCACACTTCAACCCTGACGAAGTAAATCACGGCGGAAGAGACCACGACGTGAGACACGTCGGAGACTTTGGGAACGTGCAGTTTGTGCAAGCAAACGGAAACGGTGTAGCTACGGTTAGTTTCACGGACCGCATGGCTACGCTGCGGGGTCGCAATAACATCCTCGGACGCGCGTTAGTGCTGCACGAGGGGACTGACGATCTAGGATTGGGCGGGCACGATGACTCGCTGACGACGGGCAACGCCGGCGCGCGCGTGGCTTGCGGCGTCATCGGCATTGTGTCCCCTGGCGAACCTTGGGACAACTCCGCTGTGACTACTGCGCCCTCGCTGTTAATGATGATTGTGGCATTCATGTACTTTTCCATCAAGTTCTAAAGAGTTGAAATAATTTAAACAGACAGATCTTATCGTAGCACGTACGAAATTATTAACCATTTAATATATATTTTTGTGACTTAGTTGTATTCCGTTGTTTTTATGTATTCCGGGAGTGATGTCCCATGGATTTATGGCTTTTAGGCACCTAGGTATATAAATCTTAGCAATTGGAAGCTTGAATCGTGTTGAATTTGAATGCAATTTTAGAACTACTTCTACATTTGATCTTTCAGTATTCCATAGTATAGATTACATATACCTAGTCGGCTCATAAGTTCTGTCACTGGCCTTTAAAATTTAAATTTGGAACTCCTAAAACAAAAACCGTTCTGCATTTGAATTTCGAATCTTTATTAAATATTTGAGTAGTATAATTTTGCAATTTTCTGTTTTCTTCAACATGGAGTGGACGCTTAAAGATAGCCGTACCGCAATAATTGCACTATATCGTTGTGGTCACTCGCCGACTAAAATTTTTAAGCTACTTGAAAATTTAAAATTCTCTCTAAGATTTGTGTATCGTACCATAGAAAGATACAGTGAGGTCTCTAGTTTAAATGACAAGAAAAGAAGCGGTCGTCCGCGTACAGCTAGGACTCCAGCGGTTGTACAAGCAATTAGGGCACGCATTGCCAGAAATCCCGCTAGGAAACAAAAAGTTATGGCCCTCCAGATGGGTTTGAGCAAAAACACGGTGAAAAGAGTGCTTAATCAAGACCTGAGACTTCGTGCTTATAAACGAAAAACTGGCCATCTTCTCAATGGTCGGCTTAAAGCTTTAAGGCTTAAAAGATCTAAAGCTTTATTGAAGAAGTACGCTAAAAATAAGCACCGTTGTATACTGTTTTCGGACGAGAAAATTTTTGACATAGAAGAAAACTGTAATAAACAAAATGATAGAGTGTACGCTCGCAATAGTAAAGAAGCGTCTAATAGCATTCCCCGTATTCAAAGAGGTCATCACCCTTCATCTGTGATGGTTTGGCTGGGAGTTTCTTATGCGGGCGTCACTAGTATGCATTTTTGTGAGAAAGGAGTAAAAACTAGTGCCAAAGTGTACCAAGACACGGTGTTGACTAATATTGTGAAACCACTATCCCATACGATGTTTCTAAACCAGCATTGGGTTTTCCAGCAGGACTCTGCTCCAGCCGATAAGGCAAAGTCTACACAAGCCTGGCTCGCCTCCAATAAAATCGACTTTATACGGCATGAAGATTGGCCCTCCTCTAGCCCAGATCTTAATCCTTTAGACTATAAAATATGGCAGTATTTAGAGGAAAAGGTGTGCTCAAAACCTCATGCAAATCTAGACTCGCTGAAAAAATCTCTTGCTACGGCAGTGGCCAATATCGACATGAAAGTGGTGCGTGAATCCATTGACGACTGGCCACGAAGACTTCAAGCCTGTGTAGATAATTATGGCGGTAATTTTGAATAAATGTTATACATTTAGATTCTCTAGTTTATAAGCTTTCAAACGCTGTACAAATTATACGGAATAAACTTAAACTTTTGATTTTATTTGATACTATGTATATGACAGAACTTATGAGCCGACTAGGTATATACTCAATCAATACTTACCTACGTGAGAGTCCACATTTATACAGGGCTTACCTATATAGATACTTCAGTTATATTCGCCAGACCATACCAATACATATGTAGCTCCGTATAAGACAAATAAAGTCTAAGGAAAACACGTGCCTTAGAATGGCAGTATATTTACTGTGGCTAGTGACTACAAAATTTACTATGACAATAACCCTCTATACTATCTATTATCTTTGGCCGGACACAACACTGTAAAGCCAAATCTTCCAATATCTTATCACTAAAACTATTATCAAGATACGTGCGTCAAATTATAAGTGGAATTGATAACTTATTCAATGGCACTGTGTTTTAGGATCGGTTATGTGAATTGTATTATTTTAGATAAGTGTAGGTACTCTCGATAAATAATTATAAAAAACACCTCTTTGTTATCCTGCCAATACTTGGGTAACTCGTGCGCCGGGGGATACTTGCAGCAGGATATTTCCAATGTGATTTCCATGCATCCGTGCCACAAATAGTTGTAGTCCTGCATTCCACCTTGAAAAGAAAAATATTTGCTTGAGGAACAGGAAGTAGCGACACTAACGTAATTCATAAACGTGCTATAAGTCTCAATTAGCTATTGATCGGTTGTCTTGTTCTGTCATTTTGATTTATGTATTTGTAAGGAAGGGATAATACTCGTACATACATTTACTAATTCAGCCTTGTATGTAGTTTTATGAAGAGTTTACGATTGGAGCATCAATCACGTATAGTCTTCGAAACCGCAAACCAGTGGCGCTTCAATCAATCAATCAATAATTTATTGCAAGAACATAGTACCACCACCACCACCACCTTCCACCAGTAGATCAAAAATGAACTAAAGCGAGGTTTAGACTAGCAAGAACTTGCATGCAATTTAAGTTACATTGCCGATTACTAAAGTAAACTGTATTCAAATGTTTGATCAGATACCGCAAACGAAAATTGCTTGCAAGTTCTTGCTAGTCTAAACCTCGCTTAAGAGCGATGAGATGTCATATAGCATCAGCGCGAACCTCGTACTCGTGCATGGGCGCGTGCCCACATGGCAATTTTGCACTACTTGCTAAGGCCATAGTTGATCATTGATAAACATTGCAGCCCCGGTTTGCGGTTTTAGTCTAACCCGTTCGTATAAAAATACCGCAAATCGATGTACAGGTTAGCCGTTTGGCACACACATACTAGGGGCCAAAACAAAAATTTTGACCCGCAGTTCCTAAAAAAATTTCGCTGGGGGGTGGTAAAACATTATTTTTTTTGTATGAAAAAAAATTTTTTTTTTCAAAACCTATCGTATGTGCTATCATTCGAAAGGGCTTTTTGAGGCGATTCTAAAAATATATCACATCATTGCATTTCGGGCTTTTTTTTTAAATTAAAACAAGATTTTTTGAAACATACCAAGTTTGGGCTCCTCCAGACACGATATGGCAGTTTTTTTTGTACAATATACCACAAATGATACGTGATATCCTTATGTCTAACTCCAAGAAAGCAATTTTGAAAATAATATCATTAACAATTTTTTTTAATTTTTCAATTTTACAAAGTGACAGTTCTACTTCAATACCTATTTCACGAGACTTATGGAACTATACTGCAGATACGGTACATATTAATCATAAAATGATACGTAATATCCATATATCGAACGGGAAATACCTCTTTAACCCTTTAACTGCGCCTTTCATCAGTTGGTATAGTTTGTTTAGTTTTTGACACAAAATATCAAGTTTGTATCCTTCAGATACGATATACCCTATCGATTTTTCTTTGTACAATATACCCCAAATGATACGTAATATCTTATCTTATCTAACCCCAAGAAAGCAATTTTGAAAATAATATCATTAACAATTTTTTTAGGAACTGCGGGTCAAAAATTTTGTTTCGACCTCTAGTATGCGTGTGCCAAACGGCTAACCTGTACATCGATTTGCGGTATTCCTTTGAAATTGGGGTCGAGCGGCTTCCGCTATTTTGAATACAATAGAATAGACGCTCAAAAAAAATTCACATTCCAGCCGATTACGAATATAATCGTCAATCAGCCGACTACAAATGTTGTTTCATTTCGCCGTGATTATATATAGCTGTGGTCGCCAACTATGTGAACGCGGTTTAGAAGTAAGAAGAGGTACACATCTATGCATACCTGTAAGAGGGTACCATGCGGCACCGTTAGTTATCCCGTGCTCGAAGCGCGGCGAGCCCGACTTGCAGGAGACCCCTCGCGACATCTTGGCGTGGTTGTTGGAGTACACCAGCGACAGGTGGCGGAACACGTCGTCATCCGGGGCGATCGACGGGGAGTGCGCGTAGCTTTGGAACACTGCGTTCAGGGGACATGTTGGATAAAAAACAATATCGTTAATTACGTTCAAGATATTTTTTGAGTATGAGCGTGCTTACAATAAGACACTGTTAGAGGAAGTTACATCACCTGAGCATAGTACTGAAGATCTGCATAGTCCTTTATATGGGCAGCGTGAAAATTGTTACAATATTAAATAAGCTATTTAGTTAGAATTGTGTATAGGTTAATGACACTTAGAGAAAAAAATGCTGTGCTGGAAAACTATATACTTGCACAACTTTACACCCAAATAGGAGGTTTGATCATAGCGCCTTGTAACAACACATTGTGCTTATGAGGTTGATGTGGGTTATAATATCAGGACATAGGGAGGTACTTTATTAGCGCAGAGCTTTGTGCAGTTGCTACGAGAACATACTGTTGCTACTGACAGTACTGATTACTGACCTACCTACGTAACTAATGGCACTTTTACCAAATTTTAGATCCAATATTTGAGCTCTTCCGCCTCGGCTCTGCTTTGTGGGCTGGTTGGACTTGGCTTAATGTCATGTTACCTACTGGCACTGGGCGTATTGTCGAACGGGTACGAGGCGACGAGAGCGCCGCCGTGCAGCGATCCCGACAGCGTGAACTGGATCTTGGAGATCCATTCCTTGACCGCCTCCGTCTCGGGTTGCGGCTGCTTCGTGTTAGCCTTGAAGTAATCTGGGAAGTTGCGGTTCAGGTCGTACCGACGGGCGTTGTGTCTGTGTTATAAAAAGGTCTATTAAATAATTTGGCAAAATAAAATGTACTAAAGGAAATATAAAGCCAAATTGGATCACTATTGCGTTTACAAGCTTTATGTAGATCCTAATAAATTGTATATCGTCACTACTTTGAAAATATCTCGTATCTCGCACTGCTACTCAAAATTAAAACGCAGTAATTCTGTATGCATCCCATACATAGTTATATTGTACCACATTTTTTCTTTTGATTGACAGAACAAGATACGAGTTTTTTTTTTCAAAGTAGTCACGATATCTAATGGCACGGTATTAGGTATGTACAAAATAAAGAGCCACTTTAGGTCATTCATAGTTCCCGCGAGATTTATAGGGTAGAAGGTCGCGTTAATTACCGCGTGTGAAACAAAGCAGTAACAACTGTACAATATAGCAGGGGAGGCGATGATGCTAAATGTGTGTAGTAACTCGAGCGTCGTAGAGACCTATTGGAATCGAAATATTAGATGATAGGAAAAAAAATGTTATATAATATTTTCTTATTTAGCGAGCAGGAAAGCGTCTACAGATTTTTTTAAATGTAAAAAAAAAACTACCATGTGGAGTTACTCGAGCGCGTCAGATATTGGTAGTGTCAGTCTCGCAACATGTCTCTGATAACAAGGGTATGTTAATCTGCCGATTTACATAGGCAGGGTGGTCATACGGAGGGGTGAAAAATTAAAAAAAAATTACTCGTGCGCGTCTCATATAGTCAAAGGGGTTGTTAAATGGACCCTACAAAAGTGTATATTTCAATAATCTGACGTTTTCAGCGATCCGTAAGCAAATGGCAGAGACAAATATGCAAAAAAAACGCCATCTTGAAATACTCGAGCGTGTCAGATTATTATATAGACAGGTTCAGATTGATGTCCCATGTTATGTAAAACCTTAATCTGACGATGATGTGGAGCAGTATCCTTATGCTGACGATTTAAAAAAAAAAAATGTTTTAAGATAATTTACAAAAATCCTTTTGTATGTACATATTTATTTTATTTGTAAACTTTTTTGCCTAAAAAACTGAGCAGAATGCCGCTAAGTAGACCATTATCGACCAAGGGGTTCAAGGGATATCACAGTTTGAAAATTTCTAAAAAATGTTTATTTTATTTTATTTAGAAACAAACAGTCTTATAAAACATGTAGGTAAATAAGCTTACAGCTAGAATTTCTTATAATGTAGACCTATAGTTTCTCGTATGTAAACATTTTTTTTTAATAAACTTAATACTATAAAATGCTATCTGAGTATAACAACTGTGAAACGAACAAATAATGAGATAACTTAACCTAACTTTCATACTAATTTTATAAAGAATAAACTTTCTTCTTAAATAAATAACCCTAACGAACTGCCAAATATATCCGCGTTCATACACTTTTCATTACACAACCTGCATGCGCGTTTAATATAGTATGATTGCTGTGCATATTTAGTGCGACATGTTCTAACACTGAACAGCATTTTGCTCCGACAACCACGTTCTGTTCTACGAGGCACTCGAAAACCTATATTATGTAGAAGTTCAGGGGCATCTACAAGATTATTCATTATTTTAAATAAAAATATTAAATCAATACATGAACGCCTTAATGACAGGTTGAAGGTTGTGTCTTGAAATTGAGGAGGGGTAATTTTCATAGTTACCCTTTATACATATTTTTTGTACCCTTTCTATTCTCTTTAACAACGAATTTTGGTTAACAACGAATTTTTTTAAGCTTACTCAAGCTTAAAAAAATTCGTTTACTTCTACTTCAAAATTTAGCATCTTGGGCTCCCCTGTTATTAAAATTGTTTAATTATTTCGTTAAAAGCGTATTTTTAAAATAATGACAACGGAGGGCTTTATGGGAACAGTGTGAGGAGAAAGAAAGAAAAAAAATTACAACAACTAAAAAAATAAATGACAATTACATTTTACACCCGTAAGTTATACTTAACCTAGATAAAATCTATAAAAGAGCTTTACAAATAGGAGTCAGAGATAGCAAAAAAGTTGAAGGGAAAAAGAGCTGGGTGCACTAAACTTCATAAACGATTTTCGACACTTCTGCTTGCTCAAATCGGCAGATTTTTTCATTTACTTATTTTTGCATTATTTCCTTCAAAATAAAATAAAAATCGAACGCGCTCGAGTAAGTCAAGGTCGCGATTTTTTTTTGCAACTTTGTGACCCTGCCACTTGCTTACGGATCGCTAAAATCGTCAGATTATTGAAATAGGCACTATTTAACAAGTAATTAATCCACCATAATACCTTAATCTGAGGCGCTCGAATATATCAAGGTGGCGATTTTTTTTACTATTCTGACCGTCCTCCGTTCTGGCTGTCCTTGACTCCTCTGCTCGGTGTACTTGTATACTTGGTAGAGGTACTCAACAGGATGCAAGGTATCCCCCATACCTTAATCTGACGCGCTCGAGTGCTTCCCGACCAATATAGACGTATACCTATTACCTACTAATTTGATTGATTCATCATTCACCGTGGTCAAGGTCTTACAAAAGGATAATTATGTACTGTCATATGTACTGTCAAAATGATAGACAGAACAATCTAAGAGTATAATCATTCATTCATTGTTACGCAATGAAAAACATTCAATAACGATCATGTAACGATTGTAAAAAGGAAATTAGAGCGATTTAAAAATATGGTAAAAAGTGACAAAATGGTGTAACTTAAATGTTCTGTGATGCAATGATTTAGTACATTCAATGCGTTTGCACAATAGTACAATGTTCTACTCATGTTATGTATGGTTGATGTGTGCACAATATAATACATCAATATTTTTTCCAGCTAAATTTACCTGCCGTGAATGGTGTCGCATTGTCCCTCTTTAGAGATGGCGAAACCGTCGGGGTTCATGGACGGCATCAGGTGGATCCTGGTGTTGTCTAACAACCATTTGATGTAGGGGTCGCTGTCGTAGGAGGTGACCAAGTGCTGCAAGTAAATGGTTAACAACTTTGAGAAAGAAACACAGTGATGGCACTAACAGCAACACACTTAAACGTACAATGGATTATTGATGATTCTTACCGCGTCGCAATAATGCTTACGAATGGTAAGTTAACTGTACCAACGATGGCAGATTATTTCAAAACGTCATGAATCATGATAAATATACTCTGGGTATTGACTTTATAGGTCATACTGAACAACTTTTACTATGGGACCAATGCCGAAATCGCGAAAAAAAAATTGGCTGTATCATACATTCAGCTGATGTGATGCCGCTGATTCTACAAAGAGAAAATACAAGTTGTTCAGTATGACCTATAAAGTACTACGCAGAGTATGGCTGGTGGTTAAAATTTCGGCCTTTAAGTTATGGAAGTCTCTTCGAGTTCTTTTTCGTATATACTATTTCGTAGTTCTAATGAAATACTACGCTATTATGAAAGAATTAATAGAGTGGAACCACGCAGGTCGTATTCTGCTGTAGAGTGCACCGCAGTGTGCTTGAAAAAGGATTGGTGTTCGTTTTCTCTGCTCTTTTACTCATAATCAAAAGCTGCTCTGAGTGCCGAAGAGAAAATTCCAAAAAGCGTTGGCGCCAAAACGCAACCTTGCCTTACACCGCGCCTCATGTCAAAAGCCGCCGATGAATCACCATCAAACAACAATTAATCGTCAACAACAATAACAGTCGATGTAGGCTGTAGACTACCTCCTCAAAATACCTCCTTAGACGCTGCAACTATCATCTGCAAAGATACTGTGGCCAATTATGATGATTGATGATGATGAGTATAAATCAAAGATAGATATAACTCCGTAATAGATGGATACAGTCTAAGGAAAATCACGAAAATTTGATTCTCGATCAGATGGCGCAACTACTTTTGGCCTACTCTCGTATAGAGGGCGTTGACGGTTTCGTTTGTTATTTAACAATTTTAACGTATATCAGTGAAAGGACATGGGTCAAACCACATAAAAATAATTAATGCAAATAAAAAAAAAACATTTATCCATGTTTAAATACATTTTATCGTATTTTTATAAATCTTATTTTTAGTTTTAAAGTGTATCGATAGATGGCAGTGAATTTTCTGTGGTTACAAAATTCACTATGACAGTACCGCTCTATCTTATTATATCCCTCTATGGTATAAATATAGGTATGGTAAGTAGATACCTGAATGAGGTGCAATAGCAGTTCCCGACCGACGGCTTCATTCCCGTGGATGTTGGCCACGTACTTAACGTCGGGCTTGCCCAGCATGTGCTCGTACGGTGACGCTGATACCACCATCACCCATAGATCGCGCCCTGGGAAACCAAACTGATTAGTAGAAATCCATAGAAATTATAAGAAGCCGATTTCAGATACCATAACACATTAGGCCATATAGTCTATGGTATATACCATCATCAGCATCATAAGACTGTCACGAGTAAATAAAGATTGCGTGTTTTGCCCCTTAGAAATTTATATTGATTTACCTACTTAATGATCAGTTTACACGGAAATACTCTAAAGACGCATTTTATGTAGTGACTAACGACTCCTAAAATGTGTTTTTCCAATTTATCATCATAAACCTTTTTCCCGTCATTAAGTTCGTGTGAAAACATGTTATCGAAGCGCAGATCAAAGAACCTCTTGTGTAAATACGTGGTAAATACTTAGGTAACTAATCGCGACGGCCTAGATCCTACGAGTAAAAGTAGAGATACCTAAATATCCTAGCTTATACAGGGTGGCTATAAAATAAGTGCATTCCCGTTGCCAGGGAGGTTTTGGGATTATACTGAGCAACTTTTACTATGTGACCAACCACGAAATCGCGAAAAAAAATTTACCCTCCCATAGATAATGCCGAGCCAAAATGTATGAAACAGCCAAAACATTTTTCGTGATTTCTGGGTTGGTCCTAAGTATAGTAAAAGTTGCTCGGTATTATAATCCCAAAACCTCCCTGGTAACGGGAATGCACTTATTTTTTAGCCACCGTGTATAAGTACGTAAAATAACTTTTGAACTTAATAAGAATTTCAGAACAACTGCTGTGCATTAAAAAAATATTTCGGCGAGACGTTTGGAAGGTAAGCTAACTAAAGATATATCTACGTTAAAATTATCATTTTGGTAGTGTTTTCTTTACTCTCACGTAATTTTATCTAGTAATTAGTACCTACCTAATTAATTCAATGGTTTACACAATCCATGTCACGTGCTTTCACCCTTTTAGGTAGCAAGACTCATAATGACTTATGAAATTATTTTTCTAGATATATTTTTCTTCGATGTTGACAGGTAGAACCTCTTTAACGTGAAACCCTCTATTTAGTTCATTAGTAACATGAATGGTACAGTAATTAAGTGACAATTCTTAACTATGTTTAATCATGATTTAACTTAGCCAAGCTAGCTTAACTAACTGTGCCAAGGAATCTGCAGTTAATTACTATTCCATCTCCGAAGATTTTGCAGTGTTTCGAAATCGATAGGTTCTCGCCTATTGCCAAGCTGTAAATTTTCCATATTTATTATTATCAGTTATTTTATAATAAATTATTTAGTAGGATGTTATAAAATCAACTAATAGGTAATTAACGAAATAATCAATGAGTGAAGTCAGCAACAGAAGTAGCTAATCTTGTGAGGTGTCCATAAGGATCTGAACTCAAGTGCTTGTAGATTTTGAATCTGCTGCTTACTGTACAGTATTATAGTGGTCACAAGAAAAGGGACGAAGTAAAGTAAAGTACGTAGCCGGCGAACTGTAAAACTATGCCAGGTATCTATTTAATATTATAGTCATCTTTGATACTTAACATCATATTCATAACTTATCTTAAAAAAACTGTTGATGCCATGCAAAAGTTAACAAAAGCAATAACTTTCGTAACCCTACGTAAGCACTTATTTTTTTAATTATAAATAGTAAAGTTATCGTCCAACTTCCATTTGTTACTTATTCGAATTAAAATTCTTGCAGCCAAGATAAATGGAAATCTCGTCGTTTTGCATTAAAGAGTTGCGCCGACTGGTGCCAGTTACCTTGTACGGGCTTGCCGATGAAGTAGAGAGCCGTGAGGGCGGGGTAGCACTCCGACACCGCGCGCAGGTAGCGCATGAGGTGGTCGTGGTACCAGAACTCCAGGTCAGTGGCTCCGTCGCCTCCACCTATACCTTGTACGGACTTGCCGAATGCCGATGGAGTAGAGAGCCTTGAGGGCGGGGTAACGCGCCGACACCGCGCGCAGGTAGCGCGTGAGCTGCTCGTATTCGTGGTACTGGAACTCCAGGTCAGTGCCTCTGTCGCCTCCACCTACCTTGTACGGACTTGCCGATGGAATAGAGAGCCGTGACGGTGGGGTAGCGCGTTCAAACCGCGCGCAGGTAGCGCGTGAGCTGCTCGTGTTCGTGGTACCGGAACTCCAGGTCAGTGCCTCTGTCGCCTCCACCTACCTTGTACGGACTTGCCGATGGAGTAGAGAGCCGTGAGGGCGGGGTAGCGTGCCCACACCGCGCGCAGGTAGCGCATGAGCTGCTCTTGTTCGTGGTACTGGAACTCCAGGTCAGTGCCTCCGTCGCCTCCACCTACCTTGTACAGACTTGCCGATGGAGTAGAGAGCCGTGAGGGCAGGGTAGCGCGCTGATACCGCGCGCAGGTAGCGCGTGAGCTGCTCGTGGTCGTGGTACCGGAACTCCAGGTCAGTGCCGCCGTCGCGCGCCTCCACCTCGCCTAGGACCGTCGGCGATACCTCTTCCGCTAAATAGGTAGGTACAACAAGTGTAAATACAGTAAAGAGCAAATATAGGTATCTACTCGTAACTATTAGTCTTTGATCGTTGCATAATGGTAAAGAGCATGTCAGAAGCAGGTTCGGGTCGTCAGGTCTTACATTATAAACATTTTATTGAACTTAAGTACTTCGTTTGCTAATGGCTTTGCTTTGTACAATTTAGTAAAAGAAAATGTTATTAGGAAACAATTATTCATCAAAATGTGCTAAGCTACGACATCAAATGTGTTAACTAAGAAAACATGCCAAAAAGCATCGTTTATTTTCATAGCTCAAGCTGATGGATTTTCGCAGTATGTGTATGTTTTTACTGATTAAGATTTAGAAAATACTGACATCCAAGCCCTCAGAGAACAATTTAAATGTAGCTTTCTAACTTACATGGTGTGAATCCAGGGTCAGGAGCAGACTGCGAGGCCGCGGCTGCCACGAAGGCAACCAGCAGAAGGGAACGTAGCATTTTGTGGCCTCTTCCGTCGCTCGTCTGCGCTACTGAACAAGTGAGTAACAACAGAGTTTATGTGTGATTTTCCTTATATTTGATTGTTTCCGTACATGTGTGAATATTCATTAGGTACATTGCAGCAATGTTTTGGAACGTTGAATATCAATAAATGCTTATAAATTTAGTCGAAAGCCGTTCAACCCAGGGACTCAAAAAAATTTTACTAATGTATTGTTCTGTTGTTGATACAAAAGACCTATTAAATTTCACTATTCATAATAATTTGAATATCCATGATATCCACCGAGTTGTCACACTTGTCACGACGGCCGCGCGTCACAACAATTCATCTACATCTTTTTCACAAACCGTTCTATCTCTAGTGTAGGTATATTTGTCTCTAGTATAACTTGATCCGTAACAACTTTGTATAACTTATCGAAAATATCGCACTTTTACTGGTTCGTCTGAGGCGCGGTCGTCAAGCGTCGTGAATAGGTAACGTAACCTCCATTGAAGAGCTTACTCACGGCCACGGTCGGTTGGGCGTTAGGCTTTCTTTTTAATGTTATATAAATACGTATAACGCCCCTAGGCCGGCCGGCGCTCCAGTTGCTTATGCCTTGCCCAGGCGCAACCGGTCGCGCGTTGAAGGTCAATGGGTCAGTGGACCGGCCGCACCGCCCTGCGTGACTCCATAACAAAACCCACTGTCAAAATAGTAGGCTTTAAGCAGTTTGACAGTAATGTAGTAGACAATTAGACAGTAATAATTGCATATAGTCAAAAAGTCTGGTCTTTTGAAAGAGGTAACTATGTCACTTGTCTCACTAAACAGAAGTTGACCAAATTCGTGATATGGCAGCCATATTTAAGTTGCCACTGAAATTATATACGAGTAGCTATCTCCAATCCAATTTCCCATAGATTTAGGACTAATGGCATTGTTGCAATATGAATCTTCATGCGAGAAGGTATCTAGTCCTCATAATAATGTATTTACATCCCATGGACTTCATAAGTATATGAGGAAAATCAGAGGACAATAATATAAGTGTAACAAAAAAATTGCGTTGTGCGCCCTTTAAACTTTGAACCTAAGTACCTATACACACTCAGCCAATTAATGAAAGCATCCTTGCTAGTTATGGGGTCATAGGTGGAACATAATTTATAATAACTGCTTTGTTTAGTAATAGCTACTGTGTTGTTTTACGATGCTGCTGACATTTGAAATAGCGCAACTTCCTTGGAGCGTGTAGTGAAATGTTTGTCCAGACATCTCGCGCGTACATTCCATTTGTAAATTAAAATTCTAGAGAAGTAGACGGAGAAAAATAGGTATCTGGTTAGAAGAAATAGGTATCTGGTTTTCGTCACTGGGTATACTCTATAGTCGACGGAAGTAATTTTAAAAACTCTTAGTTAGTACAAAGATGTCTGACTGTGACTTTTGACCAGCCCGCTCGTCGGGTAGACGAACGTGGGAAAAAATCTAGGTTTTCATACACCTACTTGCAAACTGGCTATTCCTGGCACTTTCCTTAATTCCGTTTGATAATGAAAACTAAAGAACAGACTTAAAAATATCTGGTTTTCGTCAACTTTCCTTCCACCCGCACTGGCATGTTGTTGTTGACCTTATTAGCACACCACACCGTCCCGCTAGCGTTTGCAACTTTCATTTTCATATGGTCGAAATAGTCTATGCGTTTTAATTAACCGGCTACCTGACTTGATTTGATCCTACACTAGCAAATTAATTATTAATATAGGTGTATATCATACAATTAATACGGAGTGAGATTGTTCGACGTGTACACTGGTACTGGTAGGTACAGCGTATTAGTTATTAATACAGTATTTTATTCGACGTCCGGAAGAAGCTACTCGGCGTATTTAACACAAGTTAACTCAAAATTGCCATTCAGCGGGGGAATGTAGCCAGCATTATGGGCACCCTTCCGCAGGGTTCAGATCTGGGGGACTTTTTTAGTTAGTTTTAATTTAGTTGTAATTTATTTTGTAAGGTTTTAGTTTTATGTTAATTTTAAGATTATTAGTTATTGTATTTTAAATGTAATTTGCCCATGAATTATTATTACCAATAAAATGAAAATACGACAAATCAAATAAAAAAAAGTTTACTCAAGACAAATTGATAAATAAAAATCGGCCAAGAGCATGTCGGGCCATGCTCACTGTAGGGTTCCGTAGTTAACATTCTGTCAGAATAGGTTAAACGGGTGCTATTAGTAAGTAACTATCACGTACATTACAAGCATAAGGGCCTTTTGTAGCGCTTTGCACGTCTTTTTACTATGAAGGGAAGACTTAACGCAATAACTTAAAAACGACTGGACCGATCATATTCGCTAGGTATAGTTTTCTTAAAAGTATTTATTAAGCTCTATTTTCACGGTTTTTTATTTTATTTTTTGGATGCATGTATGGTTCAAAAGTTAGATACAGGGACAGGGGGGACACATACTTTTTTTGTTTCGGAGAGATTATTTCCGAAAATTGGTTGTTGGAGACATTTATTCGTTTTGAAACACCTACACAACAATACCCCACAGGCCCAAACCATTGGTTTAAAGCGAAAAAAAAACGTTTTGTATGGTAGGTAGGCATTTACCCAAAAAAATGTTTTTTTGTAGATTTTATTTTACCGTTCTGTCGCCATGCTTGATTTATGTATCCACGTCTAATTGCAGTTTTTTAGCACTAACGATCACGGAGCAAAGCCGCGGACGGACAGACAGACAGACAAGGCGAAACTATAAGGGTCCCTAGTTGACTACGAAACCCTAAAAAGTACTAATATTTACTTGTGAATGACAAATAATACAGAACGATTGTTCGTCATCTATAAATAAATATTATAAGGTCTAAAACCGTTCCTAAATTAAAGCCATACATATGGATTACAGTAAGACTGTAGCAAAAAAAAATAGTAGTAGAGTTAAATTAAGTATTAGTATTAGTACTTAGGCAAATCTAGTAGACGAGATTTCCCACTTTTCTTTGACAGCTCCTGATAATGCAAAAAATGTGATGTGACTGCTATATCACGGAATTTACTAAATAATACAATATACAATTATCTTACTTATATTTGGTCAAACCAAATTGGCAGTAAATAAGAACCAAAAAAACTATACTCATCCTTTTTTTTGGGTGCTAGTACTAGTGTAAGGCAAAGATAGTATAACTATCTCTGTCTATGTTTGAAATGAGACAGCCCTTTGACAAACTATATTACCGGTGTCGTTCCCATATTTCAAAATAGAGACCATGTTGCAATCACTAGACTTATATTGCAATCAGTTAACGAAAGAAGTCGAATTTGCTTCCTCCCTGTATTTGTGCGGATCTGCTGCAGATAGCTTATCAAGATGTTCTCAGCACGTAGAAAATCGTGCAGTAAACTACATGTCATTAGGTATTCCCATTGAATCGTTTAATTTGCAACAGTTGCATCGCACGTACTCATTCAAAAACAATGCAGTACGCTTTACGTTCCGTGAAAGTTGAAAATGTGTGGTTTGAATAAAGTAGGGTAAGTCGGCGCATAGCCGCGTAATGCCTGTTGATAAGTCACAGGGACGTTACATACTAAACAATATACCTAAAAATTCTATAAACTTGAATAACATACAAGTAATATAGGATAAAATGTAATGCAAATAAAATTAAACAAAACTAAAATTAGGGAAACAATTGACTGGAGTATTTTATGTTTTACACTTGGTCTTAATATAGTTCTAGTCCAATCAAAATAGGCATTTAATTAGATACTAGGTATCATGAATAAAGATTCATGATTATTTTGAAACTTTTAATATCTTACCTTAGGTTTGACATAAAGTTTCCTTATGCTCAAAACTGTAACTTTGATCTTATATTAAACAAACTCCTTAACTATAACTTACCTGAAACCGGAAAGTTCTTGCGCTAAATAATAGTTAAACTTTGTGGTGTCATTTATGATTGTCACCTTTGGCACAGCAATTTGATATCGCGAAGATGTTATCGTAAGGGAAACGGCGGGGTAGAGTCCTCGCGTGCGGACTGCGGGCGGACTCTACACGACTGGCACCTTGCGGCGACTGAGCGAGCCTCAGCCTCAGTTCATCTGCGTCATACAACCCGCCATACAACCGGAAAGTGCTTTCTCTCATCCCGCACGTAACCGGAAAACTATGCTTTATCTCCACACAGTAAGGTATCATTCGAATTAGCTTCAAACTATAATTGTATACATATTTGATTTTCTATTCTATGCTGAAAGCTTTTAGATTCAGTTTTGTTTACTGGACCCGGAAGGTCCCAGTCGTGACGTAATGGTGCTCCCGCCTATCACAGATTTTCTCACTTTTCCCGCGTATAGAGTTTCTTCGTCAACTACCCGATATTTAATATCTCTCATCTATCAAGCATAAGTAGTGAAAACTGTGAAGTGAAACCTGAGTAATAATATTAAATAACTAAATGTAATATTAGCTTAGTTAGCTAGGAAGGTAGTAAACAATAGTTTCGATGCTAGTGCGGAAAGTATGCCATTACTCCACGAGCACCGAGATATCTTGCGGCAAGACTCGGGACGAGTGAAGGATGACATTTCCCCACGTGTATCGAACGACGTTTTTTTAATACAGTTGCGAAAAAATAAGAAAAGCAACAAGTAAGGAATGGAATTCGGAACTTTTATATTATTAATTCTGTGACATCATTGACATTGACATTTTTTTTTTTTTTTACATTTATGGACATTGACAATATGAAGAGGTGTTTTTCTTCTAGCTTTTATTCGACTAGAATAGATTTTGTTATTATTATTGAACCCACTTCAATGAAAGTTTTTTTTTTTCAAATGCATGTTCTATAAGACAGAAACAATTGTAAATATTAAAACATTGTACTATTATTACCTAAATATCGTTATTTACGATTATTTGTGTATCGTATATTTATAAAAACAAAATCTAATTTTGCCTTTGGAAACTTAAAACATTCTTGCAGTAAGAAAATACGCCTCTTTGACAGGCGTTCCGTTCCATTCAGACAACTTATTAAGAACGGTTTTTCAACATTAAAAAATAAACGTATTATAATACTTATAATGATGAAGAGGTAAGTAATAAAATATGAAATATGCATATTTTTAGTATTCTTACATTAACAGTAGGTTTTTATGTTGATTACGACGTTTAAAGGAAATTAATATTAACACTCATCAATAAGTAGTCATGAATTGGAACAAGTAAAAATTAAAAAAAAAATTGGAAAAGTAAAAAGCACTTTAGCACTTTTTGAGCAACTGTATTAAAAATATATTATTGTAAGCGATACGACCTATCGGGTCACTTAAACATAACTATTGTAATTGTAATAAGCCCTTGTTAACCGATTAATGACTACTTGCTAAGAACTAGCATGATTTACTTAAAGATACTTTAACTAATAAAAATCAAGGTTTAGATTCGAGCAGTTTCTGCCAAGACGAGCAAAGCGAAGCGCAAGGGCACTACTTACCTTTTCTCGAAGCGCTTCGTCGTTTTTTTGAACCCTCATAACTTGGGTTTGGAACTTTGGACTATACCAGATAAACAAAATTCTCGGGATATGATGTCATTAGTCGACTTATTAAACATGAAATAATTCAATTACATAGCTCTTATACTTTAGATTTTATTCCAATCTAAAAAACCCCGATTTCGTCCCTCACTCACTCAGTCACTGATGATCATCAAAACCTTTAGAGTACTTCCTGAAATCCTAGGAAGCTGAAATTTGGTATGTAAGATAGTCTTACTTAGTACACAAACAACAGAAAAAACTAGAAATTTTTGGCCCCTAAGGGGGTGGAATTTTGTATGGGTAATTAATAACCGCTGAACCGATTTAGTTGAAATTTTGGTATGTAGATAGACTAGATAGTTTTTGTTATAAATAAATAAAATAAAAATTATTTAATTCAGACTTTCAAAAAATCCATATTTTGTTAGTGATACTTAAACTAGGGAACCCATAAACTAAGTGTTAGTCTAATTATAACATTTACAACATTTACATAATTAAGAGCTAGCCATAAAAACAAAAACAAACAAATACCTACTTACTTACTTACTTTAATAATTTGTACTGCCTATTACGATATTAGCCCAGTGCTTTAATATAGGGCAGTCGAGGCGTCCAGCTACCATCCTCAGGATGCTGTTACTGCTGCCTCTCACTCGTCTCAGCAAAGAGGCTACCCTCTTGCGTCTGATGGCATGGAAGCCATCCGTGTGCGCCTCTGCAAACATGCCTGACGCACTACAGCGGCGAGGCAGCTTTAGCAACATCCTGAAGATATTATTAAACTGAACACGAAGCGCGTTATAAACACGCTTCGTATGCTTCACCCATAGACTGCATGTATAAAAAGATGTACAATATGCTTTAAAGAGTGTGAGCTTAACTTCCCTTGAACATTTTGCAAATCTACGGATGAGCATGTTGCCTCTGATTGCTAAGGCTCTTCTTTCTCTTTCTATATCTAGGTCATCATCCAACTCCTCTGTTACTATGTGACCCAGATATTTAAACTTGCTAACTATTTTGAGAGGCACACTACTCAGCATGATCGTAGGTATACTTTGAGGGTTGAATTTGCGAGCTTTAAAAACCATCATCTCACTTTTATTTGCGTTATACCTAAGACCATGCCGAGCAGCATAGGTCTCACATCTACAAACCAGTTTTCTAATGGAATTGATCGAGGGGCCGAGCAGCACCATGTCATCAGCATAACTTATGTTGTTTACACAAACACCGTCTATATGGCATCCGACATGCATGCTGCTCAACTCCCCAATCAACTCATTAATATACAGATTGAACAGGATCGGAGAAGTTAGTCCACCCTGCCTCACGCCACATTCTAATTTGTACTGGTCAGACCATTCACCTGCCCATCTCACTTGGTTGACCTGATTGGCGTACCAGAACTTCAGGAGGGACACGCACTCCGGTGACACCGTTGTTTTGGTCAGCTTGTCCCACAGCAAGTCGTATACCACCAGGTCAAATGCTTTAGACAAGTCCAGGTAACATGCAAATATTGGCGTGTTCCTATCCTTGTAGTACCTGACAGCTTGCTTAAGGCATAGGATCGCACTCTCCGTAGACAGGCCTGCCCTAAACCCAAACTGCGCGTCATGTAAGTGTACATGCTTATTGAGATGGTCATTAAGCAAGCTGTCAAGCACTTTAGCGATTACAGTCGCAAGCGAGATAGGCCTGTAGTTCCCAAAATCAGCCACGTCTCCTGTCCTATTTTTAACTAACGGTACAACTACCGTTTTCATTAACTGCCCAGGTAGGTACGCATGCCGTACGCACAACGTAAAGAACATCGCCAATGCACGAGGTAGGTGTACTCCCGCATATTTAAGATGCTCGATACTGAGAAAAAATCTAACTTCTAAGTTAAGGTAAAAAAAAGATACGGCCGTTTATGCCGCAAAAAACGTTTATTTCGACACTGAAGAGAATCAAAATAAATAGGGTACTTCCCGTTGACCTAGAACCACGAAATTTGGCAAGTAATATCGTCTTACACATTACACTACAAATACAGGGAAAAAACTGAAATTTGTAAAAAAAAAAGTTAAATTTGTACGGAACCCTCGGTGGCGAGCTGGCGAGTCCGACTCGCACCTGGGCGGTTTTTTAATAATCAACAAGGAAAACAAATAAAAAAATATAGTTAATTCAGCTTAAGTTAATTCAATTTTATTTAATATAAAATGGAAATCATTTCGTATGGCTTGTTTACTTAGAGCAGAACTTTCCAAACTAAAAAACTTCCATAACTCAGTAGCTTAGCTTTATACAGCAGCACCTACGAATACGAATATTAAGCACACAGTCGTCGCTATTTATTTTTAGCAGGCGCTATGTGATAACGTCTATAATAACATTACAATTACACAGATCTTTAGGGTTGATTTGGGAGGTTAGTGCTCAGACAAATAACTATTAGTACAAGTGTCTGAATTCAATGACTGAAGGCCGAGCCCCGCGTAGAGCTGAAGGCCCGGAGCGTCCGACCTGTGCATGCTTCCTAAAACTCCACAAGTATCTTGAATGTGTGTACAAAAATAAAAATATTGTTAAAACTTGTGTGATGCATGGAACCCTTGAAACGCAAGTCCTACTCGCACTTGACTGGTTTTTTTTATTGCTCTGCACTCCTTGAGTCTTATTAATTGTGGACGGTTCTTACACGTTGCCAATTCAGACCATTGAGCTTGAGGATAAAGTAGAGTTGATTGAATGAATGAATGAATGAAATCGTTTATTCACAATGAACATATTCATTAACTAACTAACTATTCATTTCAATAATCCTGATACTTCGATAGTACTCGCATAGGTATCGTATCCAGGAAATAAAAAAAAGAGTATTGAGTAAAGTCTCCTTCTTCTTCCTCGCGTTATCCCGGCATTTTGCCACGGCTCATGAGAGCCCGGGGTCCGCTTGACAATTAACTAATCCCAAGAATTGGCGTAGGCCTTTATGAAAGCGACTGCCATCTGACCTTCCAACCCAGAGGGTAAACTAGGCCTTATCGGGATTAGTCCGGTTTCCTCACGATGTTTTTTTACCTTTAGCGAAAAGCGAATGGTATATCAACGTACGTAAGTTCCGAAAAACTTATTGGTACGAGCAGGGGTTTGAACCCGTGACCTTCGTATTGAGAGTCGCACGCTTTTACCGCTAGGCCACCAGCGTGCCACCAGCGCTCCTGCTAGGCCACCAGCGCTCCTCGCTAGGCTACCAGCGCTCCTATATGAGTATTGGTTAAAGTATGTAATTAAAATGGCTAATTAAAATAAGTTAAATAGGTACGTTTGAGCTCTTTTGTAATTTTTGTTGAAGGCGGAGATGATATGGATTATTGATATTCCAACACCGTAAAATGTGTAAAAGTCCCCTACATAGGTGTGGTGTAAATGTACAATGATGCCATGGAACGACCTTGAATCTTACTGGGGCGCGGCGTACCTACTGCAATGCATGTAGGGCAAGGAAAAATGCACATAGAAACATCACAGTATAACATTTAGAGCAAGAAGGGCAAGAGGTACGCGCAGGCGTACTAAGGTGCCTCGAGGATATCGATTCCAGAGGGCTGCGTGCGCTGGGCCCGGACCATTCATAACGCTTTACCACCAGCTGACCAGTATAAAGCTGAACGTCGGCTACGCATAGTTGTAATGATTCCTAGGGTCATTTTACGCTGGGTTGATGAGTCGGAGTAGAATAAATCGTTTTGCGAAGGGTGCAGATTTCCCGCGCGCGCGCGGGGAGCAAAGCGAGGGCCCGCGCCCGGACCGGGACCCTCACATTACGTAACGCAACACGCACAGCACGGCGCACAAACAATGTGATTTTATTTTCTTGAATTTTTCTACTGTTTTTGATTATACAAATTTTAGGATTAGTATCGTGATATTTAGTTAAGTGTCGCGCGACTTTAATTTCGCTATCGTTTTAGATGTGTAGTGTAGAATAATGTTTGATACTACTTGTAACTGCAGTTTTGTTTTGGTGAAAATCTATCGTGAATTGCGCAATTTATAATAACCATGGACGAGGAGATTGAAAGTCGTCGACGAGTGAATCTTGAACTTGGACTCTCGGAAACAAGGCAGTGGCTTGTGTGAAATTGATCGATCGGTTTAGAAAACTTTCTAAAATGTTAGTAAATTAATAATGCAGAATAAAAACAGAAGCAATACGTAGAAACAATGAAGACGTACATTTTGAGGAAACTGAAATATAAATTATGAATATTGATTAAAATTTTCATAAATAGTCTACCCTTAGTACCTTCAGCAGTTCTTCCTCATTACACAACATGACGATGGGTAAGTGTCGTTAATTAATTTCAACATTTTCAGCGGGTAATTCCTAGTAGTTCTATAGAACTCTCTATTTTTTAATTGAGCTCTATAGCTGAAGGATTTCTCATTTCCAGAGAATGAAAGGAATGGGAAGTGCCCTTTTCAGCGCCATTATTTTCGCCCAGATCTTTTGTTTGGCATAATTGGTTTCCATAGTTGGAGCTTACAGTTTGGCTAAGGTGATTACTTTGGTCGCTGTTTTCATAATTACCGAAGCTACCGGAACCTCGAAACTCATACTTACAGTTACTTACAGTTTGTATTTCATACTACCAATACTACCTATCTCATATTTCGTACCATTTTAAACTTTTTCATTGTTATTTTGTTTTTTTTAGGCACAACTTATTGGTACTTATAACAAATGTATGACTTATTTACGCATTGTAATAAATCGTTTATCGCATAGGTATACCAAAATCGTTTTATTTTTGTAATATATTCTAATTATTTAATGAAACCAACCGATAAATAAACAAAAGTAAAATTTTATAAATATGTATTATCGGAATTATCTTGGAATAAACTTTATCAGATAGGTGTCATTAAAATATTTAGTTGTGTAGGTGTAAGGTATAAAATAGTACATTTTACAACTAGTGTGAGAAGAATGTCTTTTTACCACTAGTACCGAGGTATCTTGCCACGAGCTGAAAGCGAGTGGCAAGACTCGGTACGAGTGGTAAAAAGACATTTCACACGTGTTGTAAACGACGTTTTTTAATACAATTGCGAAAAAATAATAAATTAATATATCATTAGTAGAATCATACCACCAAACCAAACCAAAACCAAAAGTACCTATACAGCTAAGGTACGCGAGCTGCCGCAGCCCGCGATACCTTCATACTCGTGCGCGCCCCGGCCGCGGCCGCGGCCGCCGCGGGTCCGGCGCGGGTTGGTCAACGACACCTCCTCATAACTCATGAGGCCCTGGTACCTGCTCCGCGCTATATTCAATTTTAACTGCGTTTCGAAAGTATAGTTTGGAACTAAAAAGTAAAAAGCACTAGTTAGAGAAATTGAGCTTCTCGCACGCTACGCAGCCACAAAAAGTACCACTTTTTGAGCAACTGTATTAAAAAGTTATTTTAAATCATCATTTGCCTGTACTAAATGTCTACGGGTTAGGGTCAAGAGAATAACTAAATGAGCGTAGGCGTTGAACTATAAAACAGAAATGAGACCACTAGACCTGTTCTTGCCGAGAATGTAACTGAATAATATATAGGTATAGTGAGATCTTTTATACTGTCTTGTCTTGGACACAAGGGCGTTTTTGAAAAGTTTCGATGTACATACCTACTGTCT
Organism: Cydia strobilella; assembly: GCF_947568885.1. Classification (NCBI taxonomy): domain Eukaryota; kingdom Metazoa; phylum Arthropoda; class Insecta; order Lepidoptera; family Tortricidae; genus Cydia; species Cydia strobilella. Next base: position 11,988,576 of record NC_086052.1, read on the forward strand.
GCTGTCTGAGAGAAGGGTTGCATCACCGCCACCGGAAGATGGTAAGATGCTTCAACCGCGTCTTGCAATTGAACAAAATGAGAGCTTGGGAAGACCCCCGTAAGCACCTTTAACCTATGATCTGCTACTAACTACCTATGTCATTAGTTTCTTTTACTGTTGCAACAAGTGGTGAGGTAACTCCTTGTCAACTTGTTAATTTAATTTGTAGCTCTAGCTCTACCTTTTTTAATTGTGCGTACTTGTGCGAACTTAGAATAGCAGAGCGATGCTGAATTATGAAATAAAGTTTACATAGTTACTTTTTATTACCATCATGAAGTTAATTTTATACGGTGCCCTAATAAACAGGCGACTTCCCGGAATATTGCACAATTTCTAAACATAGAAAATAGTAGAATCCTCGAAAGAGTAAAATTGCAACTTTTTTCTTTACAGGGAATTAGATAGGTACATGTTGTTATCTAACACATTGTACCAGTTACTTTTATAAATGGGTTAAACGTCAGTAACGGTAAATTTCTTATCTTATTTGTACAATATGTACCTAAACAAAAAGCAAACGCCGAGCGCCGCCGAACGCTCTCCTAAGCTTCGTAATGTTTTGTTTTAATAAAGTTACCGTTATTTTTGTTTTAAAATGTACCTGTTCAAATATTATCCTACACATTATCCGCTTTCAGTAGTATTTTGGGTAAAATTAAGCAGTTATTAAATTTGTTAGCTAATGAATGAGTGACGCAAGCGCCGGTCGATGAAGCTCGGGCGGCGCGCGAGCAGTCAGTTCAGTGCGCGCGCGTTGCACCGACACCGCGTCGACCGAGCGCCGCCCGCGCCACGCGTTTCCCGCCCTCGTATTTACGCGACAATTTTCGAACCCCGCGCACCCAATCACTACAGTCAACTATCTTTTCCCCCTTTACCAACTATTCAACCGAGCGCAACGAGTTCCCGCGTTTTTTTACGATAGATTATCGTATCTGTGTTGTGAGATCATTTTTGATAAGCTTACAAAAATGATTAATACCAATAACCACACGTAAATAAAACCCAGTGAACTGTTTCATTAGAAATACATCTATTGGAAAAACCAGATATAGTTAACATAATGGAAAAGAACGATTCATTTGCAATTTATGATATCAATATGAGCAATAAAGACAAAAGAGATCTGAATACGGAAAAAGTTAACGAAGGAGAGAAAAACCATGGAACCCAGATCTCGACTTTAATAAAAATTCGTAAGTAACGGCCTAACGGCAGCAATACCATAACAAATCGCCTATTGGCGTACCCTTTGTTTTTTTTTAAATATTGGAATTATTAAAATTATCTGATTCAGTCTATTTATTTATACCTAATTACTTCACCACATAGTATAAAACAAAGTCGCTTTCCGCTGTCTGTCCGTATGTATGCCTAGATCTTTAAAACTACGCAACGGATTTTGATGCGTTTTTTTTAATAGATGAAGTGATTCAAGAGGAAGGTTTATAATTTGTAATTTGTAAAGGTTTTGTGTAAATTAGTTGAACTACCCGTGCGAAGCCGGGGCGGGTCGTTAGTATATAATACTTCAATTTTTATTTGATTTCCATATTTTTTTGAGTTTTGTATGTTTTCTACATACTTAGGTACCTACATATATACATTAGATATGTCGTCGTCAAGTACCTACCGATAACATAAGCCTTATTGAGCTTACTGTGGGACTAATAGGTCGATTTGTGTAAGATTATAAATAAATAAAAATAAAAATCATTTATTTCGGACCACAGAAATCCATAACAGGTTAGTCGAACATGTACATGCAGGAACTTAAAACTATGTTAGATACAATTAATTATAAATAATTATCCAACATTTATTTATTTATATATTTAACCGACTTCATTTTTATAAATTATTGAATTTGCTAGTAGCTATTTAATTGTGATTTTCCGAGTACCTACTTGGAAAATCACAATTAGCACGTAGTGTGCCAGTGGGCCAGTCGCTTAGAAACTTGCTCATTTAGTTTGTGTAAACAAGTCATAACAACTCGTAACTACCTAGAAGAAGAAGAATTTTAGTTCTTCAATTTTGTAATAAACATATGTCTTAATACTCTTAATCTTTCTCTTTGAAATCCCAAAGCCAAATCAAATTTACACAGAATGTGTATCTAAAGATAAAGCAAACATGAAATTTGGCCTAATATTAAGCGGATTAACTATATTATAGACATTTTTATCTCTAAGCTTAAGCGGTGTAAATAAAAAATAAACTTGAGGCCCGACGATTTCCCTCAACAAGTAGGTAAGCAAAGTGAATGATTTGTCATTGTTTAGAAATCTTCTTCCATAAACAATGGCCCTTTCTTGTTCAATACAAATACAATAGTGCTTGAATTTTTTCATCAGAGTGCGCTAGATAGAATGAGTAGAATGAAAATACGATGACATGTATAAAGATGAAAAGCTATTGTCTTATTTAACTCAGGCCGTGGGAGTGTCACGTAACAACTCAGATTATTTCAACGAGCTTATTATCACGGGGTAACTTTTTACTGATCTTCATGTATTAGAAAATCAGAGATTTCCGGCGGCTGTCATTAGTCTAAAAACGTCAAGTCTACGCGACCCACAGAACCTACAGTATCTCTACTTGTTGAGCTTAATAGAGTTAGTCTTTGTGGCGCTAGGTTTTGTATACCGGCTTTTGTTTTCTGTTATATTAATTTATGAATAAAGAAAAACAATGACACATATTTCTTTGCACATCAAAAACTCGTAAATCTAAGGATATGCTTGGATTGATTTGTGTTTGTTTGTTTGATAGCATAACTAGCAAGTATATTTCAATAAACTGTCAAAAATCCCAAATCTATTCGGTCTAACCATATTCGTAGGTGACTTGCTGCAAGCGCGCTGCCAGTGACCTTAATTTCACTGGACACTAGCATCATATTGAATTAGCCGCGCAGCTGATTGACGGGCACGTTTGTCGCTTCCGCTAGTTGTGCCTTGTGTCCGATACTGGCACGCGCGTCCCTGGACGATGGGCTAGGCCGGCTAGGGGAACCTGTCGTGTTCCACTCCGCCGCGGACGGCCAGTTGGCCCACTTGTCTACGACTAGTACTTACCTTAACGAATGGGCAGGGCCCTTATGCGCATGCTTGGAGAGCACATCATATCAACCTGTATAAGTGAAATCGCCGAATATTTTATCAGGTTACAGTTCTTGGTTCGCCAAGTGGAATGCTCGGTAAGCTATGCAATTAGTCTGAGTCCTATTTCACACCACCGATTAGATGGACCAATATAAGTTTGACCTATGGCGACTTGAAGTCGGAGTCAAGTTATACGAAGGATAGCCCAGACATGCTTTGTGAACCAGATAACATGTTTCCTGTCTCTTTGTTTTTGAGAATGGGACGAGATGCAACGGGCTATGTTGCAAACTAGAAATGTATGCGCTAGGTCAGAGGTCGGCAAACTTTAAAGAAAAAGGAAAAAATCGTTACTTATTTAAATTTCCATTCATTTACACTATCTCGTAAATGCTTAGTTTCTGTAATATACACATGAATTATTAGGTACAGTCAAGGGCATACATACCCAAAGTTTCAAAAATATGTGTACGCTCTTACACCTTAGACAATAAAGTCGTGTTCACATACTTTTGAGCCATTTGTCTAGATCGATATTTTTGCCTTCGACTGTACAATAACGTCGGTATTGCTCCATTGACTGAAAGTGTTGATTTGTGGATATTACACACGGAATTCCTGTAGTTATAATGCTAATACTTACTAAAAGTTAGGTGAGGTTGTTTTTATGAAAAACAATGCAGTGTATCTAGCCAATCATAAATTCATTGAAGCATATCTTATCTAAGTTATCTATAAGAGGTAATGATGACTGTATTCACTGTATGACTGAGATACCTATTTATACCTACATCCATAGATATAAAAAGTTAAATAGCTAGGTATAATTTATCAGGAAATTGTATCTAGGGCGTATGCTAATAAAATACTTGACGCTTGTTTATTTTCGAGGCCTAAACGTATCACCGAGACAATTTTATTGATGTCTTCTTAATTGAGAAAGCTATTGATAACGATGTGTTAAAGTTGTTTAACTATTTCGATTAATGATTTGCTCTTATGTATATGCAAGAGTGTTATGTAAATAACAACCTTTCAGAGTATTGGAGTTTTACACGACAACACGATTAATATCTGTGTTTTTACTTCGCTGGATTCAAACAGGGTACTGGGAGGCCTATTAGTAGTTAAATAAGTTTTTTTAGCGGACAAAGCCTTAAAAATCTTTGAATGAAGGATTTTGTATTACTCTCAATGTAAATTTGTATTTGCTTGTTGTGAGCCGTTTCCTTGCTTAATTGCGAAACCATCCCGAACAATGTAGAGCCGAAAATATAAATTGACTGAAGGGCGCGGATCTTGCTCTACAATTAGGTATAATTAATCAAGGACTAGGCCTGGCAGTAATTGTCGACACCGTACTGAAAACAACATATTTCCGAGAACAATCATCACTAATTGCAACGACGTCCTCGCTTACTAATTTTATACTTACTTAATTGTTTTTAAATTTTGCCATTGTCAACAGAACGTCAGCGCGGGGAGCGCGACTACATCGGGTTTGCAACACTGCCAGAGCAGGTGCACCGCAAGTCGGTGAAGCGAGGCTTCGACTTCACGCTCATGGTGGTCGGCGAGTCCGGGCTCGGCAAGTCCACGCTGATCAACAGCCTCTTCCTAGGAGACCTGTACAAGGGTCGGAAAATACCAGACGTCCAAGGTTAGTTCATGTTAAGAAGTGTTTTTTAATTGTTGCCGGAGCAGGTGCACCGCAAGTCGGTGAAACGAGGCTTCGACTTCACGCTCATGGTAGTTGACGAGTCGGCGCTCGGCAAATCGACGCTGATCGACAGCCTCTTCCTGAGAGACCTGTACAGTCATGATCATGAGTGTTAAATTATGGGTGCATATAACTTACTCTGGAGTATGATGAGTACTCTGATGTAGAATGTTCATAATAAATTCATACCGTTGCAGTAGACAGACACGGTATGATATTTAAGTATATTTGTTGGGGGAATTTGCAGGTAACTGCGAGCCGTTATGTAAAACTTAAATTACAATCCGTCTTTTGTTTTGTCAAATAACACTCACTTTGCTTTCTATCAAAATATTTTAAACCGCAAACGTACGTCTAATCATCTATCAAATTATGCAATTTTGTTACAGATAGGATAGAGAAAACCACATCTATAGAAAAGAAAACGATGGAAATAGAAGAGCGAGGCGTCAAGTTGCGTCTGACTATAGTCGACACGCCAGGCTTCGGAGACGCCATTAACTGCGAAGACTCGTGGAGAACTTGCTCGGGCTACATCGACGAGCAGTTTCGGCAATACTTCACAGATGAGAGCGGACTCAACCGACGACACATGCAGGACAATAGAGTGCATTGTTGCTTATACTTCGTCCCACCATGGGCTCACAGGTAATTCATAATATTTATTTTTAACTACCTTCAGAGTAGGTATGTGAGATGTAAATGACAAGATTTTATCCACTTGCACTGCAACACTGATGGGTACGGTAGGAAATTAGCATATCGACCCATGATAAAATGATTGGGCACATGAAACTGCAGGGATATCACACGCGAGTAACTATAATCACACCCAGGTACTGCAAGGTTCATCTCATCTTACGAGAAGGTCGCAGTGTGAGATTTGTCCAAGATTGTTCTTTAAATTGATAATACAGCGATTACTATAGAGGAATGGCGACCAACTCTTTCTGCAAGGCGAAGAAACCTCCCTCGCTAAGCTGCCCTACTTCTTAGATTAATAAAAGCTTTAATTAGTCCCTTTTTTCCCGAGGTGCAGTATTATAACAATGTCTTGCTAAAGATGGGAATCGATTTCTTTAGAGGAGGCGAGGCGCCATTGATGCGAGCCTTTGTTGCGAGCACCATTACACTGTTACGTGAACGAGGAAAAGAAAAACAACTATGCATTCAGTATTGTGTGTAATGAGGCAAGTGATTCGAAAGAGCAAATTGAGCAGGCGCTTTTACCAGTCGGGCCGTTTGCTCCATTAAATCCTTTCACTATCATTATCCTTGAATCAGACTCGATACGCTTTCTCTCTAGGAATATTGTTATTCATTATCTCAGTATGAATTTATTAGTATGCATTTAATATACTCCCACAGATACCTAGATATATAACCGATAAAATCAACCGAATCCAAAAAATGCAACCTTCACATTGTTTTTAATTATTCCAAAATAAAATCATTCTTAAGGATGTTAAGATTTGTCTTTTTTCTCATAATTCTAGTTTCTTACTAGATTCATCAAAATTAACTCGTTATTTTGAACAAAAATACAAATAGGTTTAAATACTTCGGCACCAGCCGGTTACATTCCCACAATTCCGCGCCAAAAGATTTACCTACACTCTCTTCTTGTTGTTCTTAATTGATAAGGCGTAGGCGGCAAGTTAGGTACACTCGGTACTTCTTCTTCTTCTTTTCATCCTATATCCTATTATCCTCTGTTGGGATGTTGGCGGACAGACGGACTGTACTGGACGGTTTGGGTAACCTACTCTACTCCATTCCCATCCCCAATACATTCCTACACCCAACGCTAGACTATCTAACAAAAGCGGCAATCTTCTGGTTTATTAGGTCAACCATTATGTTCATGGACATAGCGATAACAAGACGCATTGCGGAAGCATACGTGCTCCTTATGTGGTAACGGTAGTATATCACTTGTGTGACATGACTGACATATAACATCGTTCGATAACTATACATATTTTTAAACAAACTAAGCGGGCGACACCTTTTTAGTCTGCATCATTCAATACATAATAATATACTAGCTCATTAAATTGCAAATAAACAATAAACGGGGTGCGGTTATGTCAGTTATATCATTTGAATTCCTACCAACGTCAACAACATTTCGATAGACTTATATTGACCGGGATATGGACCGTGATCACCTTTTGTATTGTTTTCGAGCTCTCAATATTCACCCGGATGCGTCCCGGTCAATATAAGTGAAACTAACCGTGGATTATTAAAAACTGTTAATATTTCGATAATTTGGTATAAATATGCAGGAAATTAAAACTACTGGGACGCGTCCTACTAAGAGGACCTAATTTAATAGTGAGATGACAAAGAGTGAGAAATCCCTTATAAAGAAAAGAGGGCTATGAAGCCAAGGGGTCTTGACGTAAAAATGGTTGCGAACTCCTGGTATAGAATAATGTTTGTTTGCAGTGTAAGGCAGGTGGATATGGAGATGATGAGACGACTTCACCGAAAAGTGAACATCGTGGTGGTGATAGCGAAAGCCGATTCGTTGACGGCGGCAGAAGTCAAACGGCTTAAAGCGAGAATACTGGCTGACCTTGAGGATCATCAGATACAGGTTTGCTTTTTAAAATCATTCCAGAAATACATTAATTTAATGCGTCAGCTGACTTCTTAGTAATATCAAAAACTTACAATAACTTCATGGAAGTTTTACAATTAGCGAGATAAGTTTCAATTACACCTAAAAAAATACACCTATGATTCTATCTATGATCAACCTAATGATTAAATAGGTATTTATGCTAGAGTTTATTATACACTCTAGTTTGAAATTAAATTACGAAGTGTATGTAAGGTACGAAAAAAGGCTCATCGTTATTTTTATTTTTCTTAAGTTTAATATGAACTTGCAGTTTTGTATATGGTACTAGCGCAATATTTGAACCCATTTACATATATAAATGTATGACATTTTTAAAGTAGGTAAGCTTAAAAACCGGCCAAGTGCGAGTCGGACTCGCGTTTTAAGGGTTCCGTACATCACACAATGACAACATAGAAGCAGTGAGCCAATTACAAGTTTCCAGAAACTGCGTAAAGTGCATGGCGTGCGAAATTACAACTAATAATACTTACTAACTTATAAATATACTTTACTTATCTTACTAGACTGGGAAAATTGGTTTAAACAGTGAACAAATTTTGTGTATTTTTTTCAAAATTTAGACCCAGTAGTTTCGGAGATAAAGGGGGGGGGGGGATCGTCATGTTTTGCATATTTTCTTGAATAACTTCTAAACTGTTTCTTAAAATTATAAAAAATATATACTTGAGATTCTCACAATAAACCCTTTCATTTAATTGATATATGACACGATATAATGATAATTAAGTTATTAAATCGTATTTATGTAAATCCATAAATAAATCAACTAGTACTGTGACCCTACGCAATTTAAGGCTAAATAAAATAAATATCCTTAATATGATACGTGTACGTTATATATATATATATATATATATATATATATATATATTCTCATCGTTTTCGATGTCGGCGACCCTTAATAAACATTATGGACGTTGTCTAGCGTGAGCCCTAATGTGGCTGGCCAGGCCGAACTTGCTCTCAAATGCTCTATTGCACGTGTGACAATAAAGTTGGCCAGCTGCGTTGGTTGAACGTATACGTAACGAAGTCAACGAAGTTCTACAACCGTAGGTGATTGACTCACTCCCACATTATTGATGTAGCATCAATAGCATCCATCGCGTGGGTGGAATAGCTTGAATGCAATGCAACGTAATATTGAGAAACTGTAATGAACTACGTTATGGTGCAACAGTACGTACTTACTTATATCGTAGAACAGAATAACTAAAAACAAACGAATGGCAATCGTATAAATACCTACTATTTCAGAAAAATATTTCAAACCACGAATTTTTACTAATTGTCCTAAGACTCAATAAAAGGGATTACCTAATTGCCGGTACAGACGGACTGCAATCCGACTGCCACTTGTATGGGAACTGCACGCCGACGTTGCAGTCGCCGTGCAGTTCCCATACAAATTGCAGTCGGGTTGCAGTCCGTCTGTATCGGCCCTAATGGTGGTAACCTTCTCCAATTTCCCCTTACTTTCCACAAAAAAAAATCCAATCTACAATACAGTTGTACCTTGTACCCAAATCAAAACAAAACGCGTAAAATGGTATGGTAGGTCATTCTTGATAGTGCCATATTTGCAAGAGATAATAAAGGGTTCATCCATTAATCAAAGAAAGCTTTAATCTTCATTTAAAAGAACACGTAGTACTTACATGATTTAGTTGCACACTCAAACATCAACCGAAATATAAAGAAATAAAGTGTCAAATTTTTAATTGACAGCCACTTTAGCCTAATACAGATAGTTTGCAACAAAATTTTTTTTTATTAAATTAAATTATTTAATTACAAAACAAAAAAAAACAGAACAAAAAAAGCACAAGCAGCATAGTTAACCACTAATCAAATAACCCACCCCGAGTCACTCCAGGCGCAAAAGTTCCCAACACGCTCGCTGCGTTTCCCCGTTGAACCGCAATAGAAACCACATTAATTACATCATACGAATCTAGAGGTTTTTTGACACCTCCCCCCTCCTTGTCACACTTGGTCACATCTTGCAAAAACCTCCCCCTGGTGTGACGTCAGATTTTTTCAATGAAATCGGCAAATCGAATTAAGTACTATTATTAATATTTTATCAAAATATTTTTGACAAAAGAAATATTAGTAATTTTATAAGCCAAAACAGATTAGGAAAGAAAATTAAACGATTAAAAACGATTATCGTTCCAAAAACTTGTTATTTAACTGTACAGTGAATAAAATAATTTAAATAAGGTAGTGACGTCACAAAGTTTGTGCCTCCCCTCTCCCCCTTGTCACAACATGTCACATTTCCTTGACCCCCTTCCCCCCCCTAAACGTGTTATGTAATTAATGGATGACCCCAAATGCCCTTTTATAATAAAGTGCTGTAACTTCAAAGTCACTAAAAATATGTCACGACGTACTAAGTCTTTGGGCCGTGCGGAATTGAGGTACCTAGTACCTACTACTACTTACATTCGGAATATTCGGCACAACTGTGGTGATGCACTTATTTGAAATACCATGAATGATTGTGCAGGTGTATCAGTTCCCGGAATGCGATAGCGACGAGGACGAAGAGTTTAAGCAGCAGGACCGCGAGCTGAAGGCCGCGGCGCCGTTCGCGGTCGTAGCAGCCGACACCGTGCTCGAGGTGGGCGGCAAGCGCGTGCGCGGCCGCCAGTACCCCTGGGGCATCGTTGACGGTAGATATTTCTTGCTTTTGTAATAGCTGTCTTCTCACGCGGTAATAGAGTCCAATATTGATTGCGCTGCTGAAAAGTGAAGGCTTCAAAGGAGAACCGCGAGCTGAAAGCGGCGCCACTCGCGGTAGCAACTGACACCATGTCGGAGGTGGGCGTCACGCAATATAGGCTACTAAGAAAAAGATAAAATGTATCGATGCCAATGACAAGCCTTGTTTGTAAACATCTGAAGGATTAACACAGGAACATCCAATACAATTGTCAAACATTTAAGGAGTTGTGAGATATATATAAACTGACATTTCACTCGACCTCCTTTTGAAATTAGACGCAGGAAACAGTTAATTACGTCTGGCGAAGCTCATTAGGGAATTTCTCCGCAGTCATAGATACACAAAAGAACAAAAGATAAGAATTTTATAGAAACCAAAATCTTCAAATAGCTTACAATCGGTACAAAGATCAATGATTCTTTATTTATTTAAAAGACAACAGTCTCATAATGGTTAGTAACAATTAAAATTAAAAACTAAGCATTAATCATGGCAGTTTTTACCAAATATTTGTTCTATCATCAATCAGCTAGGTATCTATTACACAAGCTGTTTATCCCTCTATCTAAGAGCTATCCCATACTAGCGTCTCCCGAGCATCGGCGTCTAGTCAGCGCATACGATGCTTCTGGAACGAAATGTATGGAAAACTTGGCATAATTAATGGAAGACTTTTTTTAATTGGGATATGTACGTTATGGTCCGAACTTATTTTTCATTAACCCTCCCTGCCCCTCCGCCCTCTGCGTCACCCCCCCCCCCCCCCCCCACCCGCGCAAGGGTCCCGAAACGCGGTTTTTCTCAATTTTTAAGAAAACCGTTCAAGATACAGAAAAAGTGTGTAGGAACGAAGTGATCCTTAATAAATTTGGTATTAATCTTCTATACACACTATGGTGCTATCTCTTATAGTTTTTGTGCAATCTGTCACCAAAGATGCAAATTTTTTAGCATTTAACGTATTTTTAAAGATAACTGTTCTCAAAAAACTGTGTATTACCATTTGACTGTGTATTAAACGGATCCTGACCGAATTTTATACAGCACAACCCAAGGGTGATCCCACGATGTTTGACTACCACACCCATGAAAAGTTATAAGAGCGAAAGAGATAGAAATAGTAGATTTTTGCTTGTAGCGACAGTAACTCTCTACGAATGGGAAACGTGAACATTTCAAAAGTGGGTACTTAGGTACGTGTGTGTCTATGGACTGTGGTTACTCTTTTATGCATGGTGTCTGTGGGTCTGTAGTTACTTTTGATATTTTTTCGGAAGTAATCGCACCAGAAGAAAACAAAAGGTGTGCCTCTAACATTTGAACCCCCTTCTTCCTCACGTTATCCCGGCATTTTGCCACGGCTCCTGGGAGCCTGGGGTCCGCTTGACAACTAATCCTAAGAATTGACGTAGGCACTAGTTTTTACGAAAGCGACTGCCATCTGACCTTCCAACCCAGAGGGGGAACTAGGCATTGTTAGGATCAGTCCGGTTTCCTCACGATGTTTTCCTTCACCGAAAAGCGACTGGTAAATATCAAATTACATTTCGTACATAAGTCTATCATTTGAACCATGGGTTCAAAACAAAAAAAAAATATCGTGAATGTAGAGCTGTAGAAAGACATTCAATGAAAAGTCGTTTTTGACTTATCGCTAAAACTTCCCTTCTTAGTAAAAAGACGTACCTATGTACAAAGCGTTGCGAAGGTATGCACCTACTCCCTTTTGCCTGTTATGTTATGTTGTTACTTACTAATAGGCTCCATTCAAGGCAGCCCATTGTGACGGACGGGTAACTACGGAGCCCTACAATGAGCATGGCCCGACATGCTCTATGCCTTTTTTTCAGATATTCAGCACTTGAACCTCCTATGGTCACGGAATTAATTTAGATATTGTCTATGTCACCTATTTTGTGTGTTTTTTTACTAGCCTATACATATATAAGAGTGTTCCACTGCTCGGCAAAGGCCTTTCCTCTCTCCGCTATTTAAATAAAAAAATAAAAAATAAAATAAAAATAAAAATCCTTTAATTCGGACGATAATACAATCCATATTTAGTCCTATCCAAATTGTCCAATGCACACTCCCACTTCTTTTCTAAATATGAGATGGCCTATTTTGGTCTTCCTCTGCTCCGAGGTCCATCCTGTGGGATCCAGTATGTGGCTAGTTTGTTCATTCGGCCAACGTGCCCTGCCCAGCCCCATTTAGCCCACTTATAGCTTTGCGACCTTCATGCCCACATCCACAATACCGGTTTTGGATCGCTGTGCGGTGTTTATATGTAATATGCTCGGTTGGTATCGTCTACGAACATCCAGCATGCTGCGTTCCATTGCTCTCTGACAAACCTTGAGTCTGGACTTTTCAGTTTAAGACAAAGTTTATGAATAGGTAGGATAGACATTCCGACCAGTTTATTTGACAAAGAATATCTGAATTTATACCAAATTGACCTGAATATCTATTCAGGTGCTGAATTTCTTAAAAAAACAAGCGCACTTGTTGTCATCACGGTTTATGAGATACAGCCTGGTGACAGACAGGCGGACAGTAGAGTCTTAGTAATAGAGTCCCGTTTTTACACTTTGGGTACGGAAACCTAAAAAGTAACCACGGAACCATATACATTAGACACACGTAGGGAACTTTTGAAATGTTTACGTTTCCCATTCGTAAAGAGTGTCCTAACAGCAAAATCCAACTATCTGTATCTCTTTCGCTCATTACTTTTCATATGTATGTGGTGGTCGAAAATCGTGGGTTCACCCTCGGGTTGTGCTTTAGGTATGAATTTCGCTTAGGGTCCGTTTCATACAGACAAGTGGTTAATAAGGATATTCGCTGACTTTGAATATGTTTGACGAGGATGTATTTTCAAAATGGCATAAAATCGTCAAATGAAGGGGTTTAATAATAAATAATACTTCGTAATATTGTCTTCGGTTACCGCGACAGTTACTCATGTTAGGTACTCGGGTGACACCCGTTGACCACGAACGCTGTAAAGAGTTCGAAACGTCGGGATGTATTATAAATTCAATATACGCGATATAATCCGTTTTCATAGTTTTATTTCATAAATAATACTTCGTTTTAAAGAACATATTATCTATTTACTTAAATAAAACAAAATTGGGCGGTATCGTGAGTATTTTTTGAGAAAAGTTATCTTAAAAAAGAAAAAAAAGTTTAATGCTAAAAAAATGCATTTTTGGTAATAGTGGAGTCAATATAAAATTTAAGTTACATTAAATGCACACTCAAATTTTTCTACATGGGTGAATTCTATATCATATTGAATACCCGTCTGTAAAGTAACAACTTGATATCAGTTCCCGTTTTTGAGAAATAAAACTTTTTTTTAAATCTTTTATACTACTTAAACAATAATTCCCACATAAGATATTTTTCGTAGAATGGGTTATGAAGCTTATACGACTACACGGTCAGAATATCTCTCGACAATAATGTAAATTATAGATTTATTGTAACAAATTATTATTTTGTAAGTTTTTCATGACCGAGGAACTCCCACACCGAGAGAAAAGTTTACTATGGTGGTTATGAAGTAGTTGTATCGATCATGTTTAAAAATCTCCCGAGTCACTACTATATTTGTAGAATAGCAGCAAGATTTTGGAAACAAACAGCAAATAATGTTCTGCACAATTAATGGACATTTCTAGTTTTTTGCCAGTAACTGCACAAGTTATGGAAGAATAACATATTCATTTTTCTCTCGATAATTAAATCAATTTCCAGCATAAAATTTAAAAAAGTATGCGGTATTTCCAGGCATTCACAGAGGCCAATTTGAACTTTATTTAAGATGTCAATAATATATCATTTTGTTATCATTCGCCCGACCGTCACGCTCGCACCAAAACATATTTTAACTAGTACGAGCGAAACGCACACGCAAATTAAAAAAATGACATCTTTAATAACACAGTTCGAATTAGCCTCAAGGTATATTAGGAAAGTATACCTTATGGCTTATGGCATTGCGTTAAGGTTCAATAGTTCAATGCATTAAGTGTCTGTCTTTATATGAAAAATGATAGCTGTCAAATTTTTATATCTATTCACAAAACGTTTGGAATACTGGATGCTGTGTCAGATATAAATAGACCCTTGAAGTCTTACAACTATCTATTATGCTTGATCTGAATCTTACTGGTTAGTAAGGACCGTCCACTTAGTTATACTTCGAATAGCCGCCCGGACAAATTATAAAGCTAATTTCGAATTTTAAATTTTGACAATTCACGAGAAGAGTAACGTAACGTCAAACGATATGTTTGTCCCTTTTCAACGATCCTGTCATCCGATGCTTTTAGTAGCGGGAGCTATGAGAGTGAAAAGACGCAAACGTCAGAAATTCCTACCGCTTGGTATTTGTCAGCGAGCGCATCGCTACATGAAACCAGTATGAACCTGGCCCTCGATTGCGTATAATTGTAAGGAAACTTGGGATCAAGTTATATTAGTCTAAGGTCTAACAGTTGAGAATAAGACGTGCTCTGAATATACAGTGTGGAATTTTTTTATGGGCCCTGAAGGGAAAGTGCCTTACAACCTTAAGTTAGCTCATTTTATTTTTAAAAAGAAACAAAACTGCATTCAAAGGTTTTCTGAAATTCGCTTGTCTCGCCTGGGAATCGAACCGACTAAAAATTCCAAACAATAAACACTCCCTATTTTATTCTACTAGTCGATACAGTTAATGTTAATGATAACATTTCTTCAAGAAACATTTGGTCTTACACTCGTCTGTCGTACAAAATTTCCATAAAATCGAATATTTAGTACTCAAGAATATTTTTAGACAAGCAAAATTGAAAAAAAAAATTAAAAACCTTTAAATGCAGTTTAGTTTCTTTTTAAAAATAAAAGAATGTCTCCTTTAAGTAAAATGAGCTAACTTAAGGTTTTCAGAGAATTTCCCTCCAGGGCCCATTAATTTGATTATTAAATTATAGTGGTAAGTAAGCGCATTGAGTATGCACTTTTGTCTCAGGCGATGCCGCTTGGCACGATTGATTGTTCCTTAGGGCAAATAAAACTGATTCAGCCCGGTAGCCACGAGATCGTAACGCCCCCCAAAAGGGGGGGAAAGGGTCGGCTCCCCAAGTCCAATCTATGCTATATTTCTTCCTGTTCTTAGCAACTAGGGCAACTTATATATCATTTTCGTATAATTTAGGAACGAGGAATTCATTTTTGAAATAATTATTAGACCTTTCCATACAAAAAAAAAATGAGTTGTTTACAAAAAATTTAAATGTTATGTAATTTTTTGTGACAATTTTCCCTGTTACAATTACAGTGTGGCGATTTGCACTAAATAAAAAATGAACAATGTAGCCCATTTATTGTTCATTCTGGAAAATATCACTTTAAAGGAATAGCTGCCGAAACGCCTGTCAAAAAAGAGGCGTTTTTTCTTACTAAGCAGCGTTTTAAGTTTCCAAAGTTTTTTTTTTTTTTTTTTATTGATAATGGGAAACAAACAGCGAAAGATGACACATATAGATAATTACACTTAAATACATACATAAGCCAAAACAGTTTCCACTACTGAAATTAGATAATTATGGTTGCTCAGACAAGACTTGTTTGTACAATTCAATTAAACTATCTCTAGATCTAGTGCTAAAGAACTAAACAATGCGAATTTAAAACCACAAACGTGACATGCATTAATTTAACTTAATTTTACAGTAGTAAACTATCAAAATCAATTATATTATTTGCCCTAATAGTAGCAGAGTTATATTATATTATTTGTTCATTTGCTCTTAATTGCAGAAACAAATTTTTGTACTGACGGAATGAAAAACAAGTCAACATGAGAATATTTGTCATTGTAATTTTTACAAAATCCTTACTTGTTGTTTTTATTCCTCACTTGTTGTTTTTATTATTTTTTCGCAACTGTGTTAAAAAACGTCGTTCGATACACGTGCGGAAATGTCATTCTTCACTCGTCCCGAGTCTTGCCAAGATACCTATCTCGGTACTCGTGAAGTAATGACATACTTTCCGCACTAGCATCGAAATGTACTATTTATTTCATTTGGGCACCAAGAAGTAAAATAGTATGTAATAATGATTTAATATAATATTGTTAATTTACTAAAGTTTCATTATTGCGTCATTTCATCTCATAATTAATACCCATTGAATTGAATGACCTTTTTCACGTTTTCTGCAGCAATGCAGTCGATTGCAGCAATATTGAAGCGCGACATTGCTGTCGACTGCTACGGCAGTAGCCTTAAATGTCAAAATCAAATTTTCTGTCTGGATTTTGACGTTCATTTAAAATAAATAATCAAAGGGGATCATCGATTTTGGGCCCGGAGGACAAACCATCGCGTATATTATTTATGGTACTACACAGACGGTTACAGTAATTATAAACGCATTTGATTACGGCAAAATATATAATATTGGGTGTAAATGAAACGGGAATGTATTATACAATAAAATAAATTATATCTATTATTAATTTCCGTAAATCACACCATCATCTTTATTATTAGCATAGCATAGCTTAACGCTCAATTTCGCACAAACCGTGAGGTTTTCACTAAGGAGTTTAAAATTCTCTTTGCACTAAACTTTATGGTTGGTAGAAAAGTCTGTATTCTAATTTGGCACTAACTGCCACTGTCTGTCATTGCTATGTCATAGCCTCATAGCTGACATACGTGAGATATATGCCGCAATGTATGCATTGCGCGTTTTATCGGAGCTTTGCCTGAGGTGTGTTAAGTAAGCGCGCAATCAAAATTAAACATGCGTAATCAATCGTTACGCGTACCGATGAAACTGGGTAAGTTAGTCATGGGAGAATTAACGGTCGACCGCATCGCGAACTCTCGGCAGTTCAAGCGGACCGATCGTCTACCGCGAACATTGAAGTGAGACGGAGATATGGAAGTCGATCAAACGTTCTCTACAGTGAATCAGTACCCGTCAGTTAGGGTCTGCGTGGGTAATTTAAATAGCTTGGACGTCGTAATAATTATTATGGTCGTATTCCATACAATATTACATATACGTGAGAATTTTTTTGTTATTACACTAACATGAGTAAGAGATTTATGAAGGTGAAACAAAAGTCGAGTGTCCATTTTCTATAAGCAACAAAAAAATATTCGAAACAAAAATGGTTAATAGTAATTAAACGGATTCATTTACGTTAGAGATTTTTTTGTAGAATATAGTAAATATAAAGAGCTTAATTCACATGTAATTTTTATGTACACATTAGTTGTTATTTTTATGTAAAAAAATTTTTTAATAACGAAAGTTATTGGGGGCAGGTTTCTGTGTCAAGCTGGAAGAAAATATAAATACTTAATGAGTATATGCTTGAGAACAGCATATTAGAAAATCTCTAGTGTGGGGATTGATGTTTTGGTTTATTATTCTATTTTAGTAATAATTTGGATTTATAAAAAATAATTGACATATTTTGTGGAGATTTTTTTCAAAATATATTATTTGTAACATAGGTAATCACATCTCAAAAAATCTCTAATGTGAGAATTAATGTAGATTTCTCATACATTTTGAACTGTGCTGACCGGCCTATAACAGATTGCACAAAAACTATAAGTGATAGCACTGTGGTGTGTATAAGAGATTAATAGCACATTTATTAAGGATCACTTCGTTCCTACATACTTTTTCTATATCTTGAACGGTTTCCTTAAAAATTGAGAAAAACCGCGTTTCGGGCCCTTTGCGGGGGTGTGGGGGGGGGTGACGCAGAGGGGGGAGAGATGGCGAGGGTTGATGAAAAATAACTTCGGTCCATAACGTACATATCCCAATTAAAAAAAGTCTTCCATTAATTATGCCGTAATTTTAGCTAATTTCACTCATCTACTAGGGAACATGGCGTCGCTGCGCAGTTGCACTAAAGGCCGTAACACACCATCGCACCGCACCAAGGTCATTGTGCGACGCACCCATAAGTATGCATAAGTGGCCTTTACGTTGGCTCGAGCAGCAACCAATCAGCCATGGAGCTGACTCATAGACGTGCTTATACGCGTGCGCCCCTGAGAGACAGAACATACGCAATGCGACAAAATTAAAAACACGTTTTAACATTCCTGACATCATACCAAAAACAACCTACGTAATTTGGTCGGGTTTATTGTTATCCACCATAAAAACGGTGGGCAACAAAAAACGTCTACGTCACTTAGGGCTTTTTAGAAGTAGGCAGAAAGGAAAAGTGAGACTATATATGAATATATGATGGAACTTGTATTAATTTTCATTGAGGATCACATCAATGTAGTTACCATATTCTGACTAAAAAATACATTTCATTTCATTAAGTTTTTTTTTATTATTATTTCTTTGACACTTGGAGCATGGAAAGGAGCCAAATCTCTATGTACGAAAAGTGTCCATCAAAAAACAGTAATTAGGCGGCGCCACCATACACCGAAATACTACTAAAAACAACCTACTTAATTTGGTCGGGTTATTTGTTGCCTTATATGGTTCATGTTATACTCATGTCCCAGTCCCAGAGCCTAACTAGCGCCACCGGAGAGATTAGGAACTATTATTTAAAGCTGAAAGCGGTCACTTTTGCAACAATTCTGCTATAAGAGATTGGCATCCTTTCTATACCATCCATGACTTGGAGAGCCTTTCCTCCAAAAACCGTGAGGACCTTTTACATCTCCAAACTGAATGTATTAAGCGTCATTTTTTTTTTACCTGACTATGACAAGGACAACCAATAATAGCGCTTTCACTGCTACTCCTACTGAATAAAGTTCCATAAGAGCATCTCGTTCGGTCAAATGCCATGCGTAGGAGGGGCCAGTTCCTCTCTATATTATTTTACCTCTATGAACTGACTAGACGCCAACGCTCGGGAGACGCTAGTGTGGGATGCTGGGATGGCCCTAAAGCAGCAAGACGAATCCATCTTCATCTTGAAAACTGTTTCGATTGTTCCAGTGGAGAACCCTCGGCACTCTGACTTCACGAAGCTCCGCACAATGCTGATCTCCACGCACATGCAGGACCTCAAGGACGTCACCCAGGACGTGCACTACGAGAACTTCCGCGCGCAGTGCATCTCGCAGATATCGCAGCACGCCATGCGAGAGCGCGGGTCACTATCTTTTATCATTTTTTTATATAAGGCTAATCGCAGACGCACGGAATGTTCATTCGGTTCCGTACGGAATGACAGGAGGGAACGGGACGTCGCTCTCCACATGCATAGCGCTGTCTCGCTTGCACATGTCATTCCGTACGGAAAATTCCGTGCGTCTGCGGCCATCCTAAAAAGACCGCCAATCCCCTTGAGCAGCGCGTAACCAAAACGCTGCTTATCTTCTTATCTTAGTCGACATCTAGCTTCAAGTAGCGGATTTACCAGTACTGCTATTTGACACTTATGTAGATGTCGCGACGAACGAAAAGTCTAATGCTCAACAATCTGAAGTTTATTAGTCTATACTTTTATATACTGATTTAAACTTTAAGGGTTTTGGACAAAACGACGGGAAAATTATTTACATTGCACTCATGTCATGCGATCATAGTCCCAAGTCTCAAGAAGGACTGACAGTCGGCAGATTTCCTACCTCAGTCAACCTTTCTGGGCGGTTCTTACCTATCTTCCAACCTCTAACTCAGTTAGATGAAGAATAGGGATGACTGTCTGATGGGAATTCGACCCAGATCGAGCGAATTCATTATTGATTTTACTCATAGGTCGTCATCTCCACCGTCATAAAACCGACAAATGGACTTATGTTTATATTTGTACTTTGTCGACCGTCGTCGCACGCCGTCGACGCACCAAGGTGCAAGACGTTGGTTTCGCCATTACCAAACTAAAATGGAGTTGGGCGGGACATGTTGCTAGGCAGAGTGATGGCAGGTGGACTAAAATGTTAACGGAATGGTGGCCGCTTTCGAATGAAAGAAGCCCCTGGCGTCCATCGGCTCGTTGGGTGGACGACATCCGGAAGGTTGCGGGTCACTTCTGGATGAGATTAGCTCAGGACCGGGACAAGTGGCGTACTGGAAGAGAGGCCTATGCTCAGCAGTGGGCGATAAAGGGCTGATATGATGATGATGATTGTACTTTGTAGTAAGAAAAACATACGAGTATCCCGTTCTGTAGTGGCTCAAAACAATAAATAAACCCAGTAGGGTAAATCGTCAATTACTGATGGCCAGTGTTTAATAACTAGGTATGCTAAAAATAAATTCTATTCACCTATAAACAGAATTCATTTTAGTATAAGGTGGCCAGTTATTAAACAGGCAGTAATTGACGATTTACATTTATAATTTATGACCCTACTAAAGATATTGTTTTGAGTTAATGATGATTATATTTATTTACAGGAAACTGAAGAGGGATTCGATGGGCAACAATAGCGAAGTAGTAATTACGGACACGGACAGACTGCTGCTGCAAAAGGATGAGGAGGTGCATCATTATTTAAAAAACCTCTACTATTACGAAAAGCATAATTAAAATATTAATCTGCTTATTCTAGCGAGCTATTTTAGAGTTAATATTTTCACAACTTACACACCGTGCGCCATAAGGCCACTGTCTCACCGCTATGTTCGATGCAAACGGTTATTGGTAAAACTGTTGCTGCCACGGTTCCTTATTACAAATATATCATTATTTGTTACAGATAAGGCGAATGCAAGACATGCTCACTCAGATGCAACAGAAACTCAAAGCTTCCGACAAGAAACACGACAGTATTATAGATGTATAAATTATAGACTGCAAATGTACCTCTAGAGTAGTGTTACAATCTATTTCACTTATGTTCTAATAAAAATATTAAGAACCTCTTTAGAAAAATTTGATGAATTTAGAGTTTTGGACATGTTTTGTTGGTTTGTTGTTAATATCAGGAAGTCTATTTGACTAAAATGTACAGTAAGTGGTTTAAAGAAAATTGTAGTGTAGATACTTTCAACACAAGATCACAGCAATCAATAAATATGAGTTTACCTGTACTGTACATTACCTATTTATTTACATTATATGTTGCGCTTCTTTTTGAGAATCTCGTAATAAAAAACTTGTACCTATAATTCATCTCTGAAACCTATTGGTCATGTATTTCATATTATTTGCATGTAGCATATAGCAAGTAGCAAACAACCGCACAGTACTTTATACCTAGAATACCTACTCGGTAAAATCGCTATGTTAAATTGTACGTTATCGATGCCAGATTCTTATCAACAAAGGCAACTTTCGTTTTTTTATCCTTTGCGCATCACATCAACACGAATTACTAGAATGCCATTGCTCACGCAATTTAACATACGAGTGACGCTTAATATGAATAAGCAACATCGTTAATATAAGCGAGGTCCATTTATCTGTCCGTCGTTCAAATTTAAACCAAAGTTAATATATATGATAGGATGGGGAGAGCACTATGTGCACAAGTAGTAATTCAGTAGTACCTCAATGCTAAAGTATCAAAAGACTAACGTTAAATTTTATTTGTTAGATAAAGCTTTTTCAATAAATGCCTACTAACGTTTATTTCGACAAGTTTACTAAGATTTTAAATTTTGTATCGATGTAATTGTATTAATATTAACAGTAAATTGATACTTTACTTAAAGAGAATTTTTATTTACCCAATTTATAACAAATAACTGAAAAGTACAAAGCTCCCTCCACACTCGTGCGCGAATCGCGGCGCGAAGCCGCGAACAGTGTGGAGTCTAGTTCGCTAATCAGCGAACAAACAAAACTTATTTTCTACGTTAGCAACTTTGAGACTACTTAAAATATGTTAAGGCCCTGGACCGTGCGCGTTGGAGTGTCTGCCATCTTGTGGCCTGAATCGGAACCATAAACATGTACATCACATGACACTTCACGCCAAAGCAAGTGCTGCCATCTTGTGGGCTACTTTGAAAGCATAAACTACACATTTACGCCTCGCGCCAAAAATCTGACGTCTCCTGTGCTGCCCCCTACAGTTTATGCATGCAGAACATGTCAAAAAGTAAAGTAAGTATCAAAGATAGATATAACTCCGTAATAGATGGATACAGTCTAAGGAAAAAACGTGCCTCGAAAATCAAGAGAATTTGATTCTCGTTCAGAGGGCGCTACTAGTTTTGGCCTACAGTCGTATAGATGGCGTTGACGGTTTCGTTTGTTATTTATTATTTTAACGCATATCAGTGAAAGAACATTGGTCAAAATCATATAAAAATAATTAATGCAAATAAAAAAAATCATTTATCTATATTTAAATACAATATAACGTATTTTTATAAATCTTCATTTTTAGTTTTAAAGTATGTCGATAGATGGCAGTGAATTTACAGTAGTTACAAAATTTACTATGACAGTACCGCTCTAGTATAAGTTACTCTATGGTAAGTATATAGGTAAAGAGAGCCCTCTTGAAGCATTTTATGGAAACTCATTTGAAAGCGCCATCTCTGACTTCATTCTGAAACTAAGTATGTATGCGTGCGTGCACAACTACATATGCATCCTTCCATTCGTGTACTTTCGTTCTACATAATATTAAGACTACTTGGTCGGTTTACAAGTAAATTATTGGTCTCTTGTAACAAAAACCTTATTGGTTACAAGAAATCAAACAAAAAAAATTACTTGTAAACCTTCCAAGTAGACCTAATAAAAAAAAAAAAAAAAAAACCTAACTATGGAATGTAGAGTTAAACCTAACAATAAAATAAGTATAGTTGGTCAAACCAAATTGTCAGTAAATAAGAACAAAAAAAACTATACTCATCCTTTTCTTTTGGGTGCTAGAACTAGTGTAAGACAAAGATAGTATGATTCTCTTTGTCTATGTTTGAAACGAGACAGTCCTTTGACAAACTATATGTTTATTGCTTTCAATTTGGTATACAAGATTTGCAAGATAGTAAAGCCGGTGTAAGTACTTGCAGTATCTGATTTTCTTTAAAAGAGAATTTCGGTTTGGTCCAGATATTTTTTAAAATTGACACATAAGTAATGATGTGATTTGGGTCTTTCTTGTAGCTGATGAATTTCAGGCATAGGTTGTATGTCTTGTCTACGCACGTACCTCCAAATATGCGCTCTAATTCGTCTCAGATGCCTTTGGCGGGATCTAAACGCACGAATCTTTGCAGTGACACCGAACATGTTTTTCGTAAACAAATTTAAATTCACCAATATATTTTCAAAGCTATTCATAGGTAGGCTTGCTTCATTTTTAATCAGCTACCACTTTAGAATTAATAGAGAATAAATATGCTCATATATCTGTTTACGACATTTATTTTTGTCTGACAGGAAACAACCGTTGTTAAGGTAACAACATTGTCAACATTATAAATAAATAAAGGTCTTGACAAAGAGGTGTATTGGTGTATATGCAACCTTCTTAATGTTGTATCCATGCCCTAAAATTGTATCCCTTTGTAGTGACATCTAGTGATGTAGTTTGCATATTCGGAAGTCAACTTTACGCAAAAGTAGGTTGTCTAGAATGAATGAGGGCTATCGTTTTTTTGCTCACCAGTTGGCGCCTCTGTTGATGGTGGTCCAAAAGACCATGGAGACTGTATAAAGGAGCCAAATCTCTATGTATGAAAAGTGTCCATCAAAAAACAGTAATTAGGCGGCGCCAACATACACCGAAATACTACCAAAAACAACCTACGTAATTTGGTCGGGTTATTTGTTGCCTTATATGGTTCATGTTATTATACTCATGTCCCAGAGCCTAACTAGCGCCACCGGAGAGATTAGGAACTATTATTTAAAGCTTAACGCGGTCACTTTTACAACAATTCTGCCATAAGAGATTGCGATCCTTTCTATACCATCCGGTGGCGCTAGTTAGGCTCTGGGACATGAGTATAATAACATGAACCATATAAGGCAACAAATAACCCGACCAAATTCCGTAGGTTGTTTTTGGTAGTATTTCGGTGTATGGTGGCGCCGCCTAATTACTGTTTTTTGATGGACACTTTTCATACATAGAGATTTGGCTCCTTTATATAGTCTCCATGATGGAAAAGACCACCATCTACACTAGCGCCTCTAGCGGCGAATTCATACGCGTTAGCCCTCATTAACAGAAATCGCTACCATCTTTACTAACTTAAACTATTTCTAGTCTAAACCGACAAAAAACGGGGAACGAAGGCGTGAACAATCTGCGAAATCGACACCACACTAGGTCGTAACCACGTCGTAACACACCATCGCACCGCACCGCGACCTTGAAGCAGTTCTAGGAATAGGTAGTAATGGCGTGGGCTTCCACACTATCGCACCGAATCGTCAAAACCTCAGTCAAAACGGTGCGATCCTACCTTTATGCTGTAACACATCATCGCACCGCACCAAGGTCATTGTGCGATGCACACATAAGTAAGAGCGAGAAAGAGATATCGCTTTCTCGCTCTTACTTATGGTGCATCACACAATGACCTTGTTGCGGTGCGACGGTGTGTTACGGCTTAACAGACTGCCGTACACGTGCGCCAGTGTTGCCAAGTGTCCCATATTTCCATGTTTTTCATTTTTTTTCATGGAAATATGGGAAACTTGGCAACACTGGCGCACGTGTGCGGCAGTCTGTAAGGTAGGATCGCACCGTTTTGACGGTTCGGTGCGATAGTGTGGAAGCCCAGTTCAGTACTACCTATACATGACCTATACCTAGAACTGCTTCAAGGCCGCGGTGCGGTGCGATGGTGTGTTACGAACTTTACGTTCGCGCCGTGATTCGCGCATGAGTGTGGAGGAACCTTTATATACAGTACCCCTTGACCAAGAATCTTATTGACTCCATGTGAATAGAATTCCATTGCCGCGTAGTCTGGAGCACTTTAAGGGCCCTCCACACTGATATGCGAATCATGGCGCGAAACCACGAGCGCGAGTGTGGAGTCTAGTTCGCTATTCAGCGAAATCGACTCCACACTCGCGTAGTCTGGAGCAAGCTTTACACTAAACAACGTTAATGAGCAAAAACAAAGAAATTAATCACGACTCGATATCACCAAGATGGCGGTCGATAATCAAGACATTAATTACTTGTTTTGGAACGACTCCTAGGCAATGCTGCTGTCATGAATGTCAGTGGTCAGTGAGCTGTCAAATACCTGTCAATGGAAGTGGGCAAGTAATGGTTCCTTTTACCGACCGACTGACCGACCGACAAAAATTACAAGTCTTTGCTGATTTAATATGTTAAATATCTTTATAGCTGATAACTGAAACCAAAATCTCGTAATTATGGCGGACAGAGATCTTTCTATGGGACCCCGTGAAGGAGTAACATACCCTGTTAGGGTGCAGTACTGTGGAAATTGTTCGATGCCGATAGAATACTGCGAGTACTACCCTGAATACGATAAATGCAAGCAGTGGTTAGAGAAAAACTTGCCAACCGAGTTTGAAAAAGTAAAGATAGGTAAGTTTGTCATAAGATATTACTTGAGTAAGGTTATGAATTCCTATTGTAATATGCAGATTTCGTCTTTCATGTCGTCTACGTCAGAAATATGTTTACCCTAGAATTTTTCGTTAAATATTTCAGATGAGGAAGAGAATGCTGGCGGCGAAGAGGAGAAAAAGAGGCAGAAGCGTGGTGGCAAGGGCATGCTAAAATCCAAAAAGAAGGAGGATGTGCCCAAGCTTGTGCAAGTCTCCCGTGCGCCGCGCGGCAAAAAGAAATCTGTCACTGTTGTATCAGGATTGAGCACCTTTGGTATGTCATTTGATTTTATTGATCTGGCAGTTTTTTTTTGTTTGCTTAATTTGTTCTTACTCTTTTTTATAGGTACTTAAACAACAACAAAAATAATTTTAAAATGCTAGCTGTGGGTTTTGAAAAAAAAAACTGATTAATGTCAGCAGAATCCTTAATAGCTTGTATATGGATTGAAGCATCATAATTTATAATTGTTGGCTTTACTTTCATTTTAATATTCCAAATACTAAAATATCAGTATGGTTACCCCAATTTGTCTAACCAATCTGTAATTTCAGTACAAATCCCAATTTTCTTTAATACCACATATGAATAGTATTTTTTTTTTTGGCATTTAAAAACAAAATTGAATTCTATATTTTAGTTTTTAGGGTTCCGTACCTCAAAAGTAAAAAACGGAACCCTTATAGGATCACTTGTGCATCTGTCTGTCTATCCATCTGTCACAGCCTATTTTCTCCGAAACTACTGGACCAATTGAGTTGAAATTTGGTACACATATATAAGTTTGTGACCCAAAGGCAGACATTTAACGTAAACAAATTAATTTTAAACACGGGGGCCACTTTTGGGGGGTAAATGTGAAAATTTAAAAAAAAAGTTTTTCAAACTATATCATGTTACATATCAAATGAAATAGCTCATTGTGAGAATCTCAAATATATATTTTTTTTAATTTTAGGATAAACAGTTTAGAAGCTATTCAAGAAAATAGGCAAAAAATTACCTTTATCTCCAAAACTGCCGGGTCTAAAATTTTGAAAACTCAAAATAATACAACAAACTAGATCTTTACCTATAGATTACAGGAAAACCTATTAGAAATGTGCAGTCAAGCGTGAGTCGGACTTAATTATTTAGTTTTTGATTCGACCCCCTATTTATTTATTTAATCTTTATTGCACAAAAGAAAATACAATCGTACAAAAGCCCTATGGGTTTTATAAAGACATTTCACTCCCGTTTCACATAAAAATACATTGTTTAAACTGTGTAATGTACGGAACCCTTGGAACGCGAGTCCGACTCGCACTTGGCCGGTTTTTTTAAGAAGTTAATTCTTTTGTAGTTCAGATTGTCATTTATGTGCATTTTTTAATTTATAGATATTGACTTGAAAGTGGCGGCTAAATTCTTCGGCACCAAGTTTGCCTGTGGATCATCAGTGACAGGAGATGATGAGATAGTCATACAGGGAGATGTTAAAGATGATCTCTTTGATATTATACCAGAGAAGTGGCCTGAGGTAAGCTATTTATTCACTTATTTAATATATCACCAGGCAAACTTAAAGATAATCAGTTTAACTAACTAACATAACTATTGTGTTAGTATATATGCACTTATGAGAGAAAGAAAATATATTTGATGCCAGGCGTAATGAAATATGTATTACTTTCTTTTTATTTGGCATTTCAAAGCCATGATAGTGCATTTTAGACTTATTCTTATTTAATGACACCATCTAGTGACCTCTCTGGGAAGGTAACAAAAAGTTAAAAATGGATGATGCCATTAAATAAGAATATGCCTAAAATGCTCTTACTTATTTCGGTACCTATGAAAGTGGTGAAGAAAACGTAACAATAGGTTTAACGTTATAAATAGGAGTAAGGTAACAGTATCCAAAATTCCAAATGCAAATAAACTAAAATTAGGCCAAGCAATAAGAAGGTATAGAAGGAAATGCTAGGAACACAATTTCTGACTTCGTAGCTTTGTTTGGACTAGTTAGGAGATGAACATATCAAAAGTCCCCGACCGTAACCCTGGTGCTGGGGGGGTGGGGGGTTTGAAGGTTCAATTTTTCGGTTTTTCGGTTATTTTTCGGAAACTATGCGTCTGAGTGACATGGCGACTTATACAAAATGAAAAGTGATTTAATTGGTTACAAGTTTAATTATGTCAAGATTTTTGATATCTTGTATAGTTTTTGAGATATCCGCTCTTGAAGGTTTATTTAGGGCTCTCATTTTTATCTTGATTATCTTCATCAGTGAAGCTGCTAGGCCGGGTTTGGTAACGTTTTCGTATAAATCGGGGGTGCTGAATTCATTAATGGTATCAACATTGACACCTTTCCGAGGTAAAAACATATAAACTTTAAACAAATAACTTTTTTTTAACTCCTCTACACGCTTAAACCGCTGAACCGATTTAGTTGAAATTTGGTAAATAGATATTTTAAGTCCCGAGACAGGATATTATATAGTTTATATCTCAAAAATCATACTTTGAAGATGTGAAATTGTCACGGGACTCAAACCATCTCTATACCAAACTTCAACGAAATCGGTTCAGCGGTTTAAGCGTAAAGAGGAATTAAAAAAAAAGCATTTTTTTAAATTTTGTTTTTACTTATGAATGGTGTCAATGTTGATACCATAAATGAATTCAGCACCCCCGATTTATACGAAAACGATACCAAACCTGGCCTAGCAGCTTCACTGATGTATTTATTTTAAACTTTATTGCACAATATAACAAATAAAGTACAAATGGCGGACTTAATGCCTAAAGGCATTCTCTACCAGTCAACCACCAGGCTAAACAGAAACAGTGATAGGTGCAGGCATTGAACAAAAAAAAGCAGAATAGGTAACTTAAAACAAAAAATATAGCGATAAATAATACACACTACCGAAAATAAACTTACATATGCATACTATACATACTATAATTAAATAAACTTACATATATATTACTTTATTTTATGTGCAAATAATACTATGCCTACGATGGACAACTAACCAGTGAGCTTGTCGAAATAATGCTTGCGTAACATGCGCTTAAACGAGAGCTTGGTTGGAGCCTGTCTGATGTTGAGTGGGAGATCATTCCAAAGCCGGATCGCGTGAAGGGTGAAGGAGTTAGAGACAAAACCGGTGCGATGAGAAGGAACAGTAAGCTTAAGACTACGGGACTCACGAAGGGTGCAACCTGATCGGGCGGTTATAAAATTAAATTTCGAACTAAGATAGCTGGGCGCATTCCGATCAAATAAAATAGAATATAGTGTGCACAGAATACGCAAGGACCTCCGTTTTCGAATAGGAAGCCAGTTAAGTCGGCGGCGATATGCAGATATGTGGTCATATTTACGGAGTCCGAAAATAAATCTGATGCTGTTATTAAGAAGCCGATCTAGTTAGCTCAGAGAGACTTCTGTGATATTCGTGTAACACACATCAGCATAGTCTACAATAGGTAATACAAGAGCTTGAACAAGGAGAACTTTAGTGCCAGTCGAAAGGAAATGTTTAAGCCGGTATAGGGCTCTTAGTGTGTTAGTGATGTAGATAATCAAGAGCCCTAAAGAAACCTTCAAGAGCGGATATCTCAAAAACTATACAAGATATCGAAAAACTTGACTTAATAAAACTTGTAACAAATTAAATCTCTTCATTTTGTATGAGTGGCCAAGTCGCTCAGACCCATAGTTTCCGAGATATAATCGAAAAACCGAAAAATGGAACCTTCAAACCCCCCTCTCCCCCCCAGCAACAGGGTTACGGCCGGGGACTTTTGATGTGTTCACCTCCTAACTAGTTCAAACAAAGCTACGAAGTCAAAAATTGTGTTCCAAGCATTTCCCTCTATAACTTTTTTTGGGCATTCATTTGCTGGCCTAAATATAAAAATAACATTTAGTGCCATCTACAACAATAACGATTCTCACAGTATTGTATGAGGGTTCATCAACCTTCTCTATAAATTTTTCTATTTTGTTAGGGTGGTATTACACCTGTCACCTGTCCAATATCTTTGTCCAATGTGTATTGCGTCTCACATTTTGCTTAATAGCCGGGTCCACACATAGCGAGCAATACGCGCGAGGCAATTTCCTCGCGCACAAAACGGCCAGTGTAGACGTGCCTCGGCCGAGGCGGCGCGCGCGAGGCACGTCTAAAATTGTCGATACAAGACGCGCGCCTCGGCCGAGGCACGTCTACACTGGCCGTTTAGTGCGCGAGGAAATTGCCTCGCGCGTATGCTCGCTATGTGTGGACCCGGCTATAGTATTCAGTAGATAGTACTACCGTCACGTCTCGGCCGAGGCGGCACTATGATGATACTGATGTCATAAGTCATAACACTGAATTTAGATATAATAAATGTTAATATCAGTTTTTTTTTCAGATCGATGAGGATAGTATTGAAGATTTAGGTGACCAGAAGAGATAGTCACAATTTTAGTCTAACAAGAATGGGAGATCTTTATTCCTCTGTCTGCATGAAACATTTGTGACAACATTTTGTATGTGTGATGTTTGTTACGTTACCTCTGTATTGTTGCACACTTCTTAGAAGTTAATTGTGAGACCTGGATCCCAGCATTTCTCGAACGATATTAGTCTAATGTTATTAGTCCTCAAACTGTCAAATCGTATGGGTTGTCATGACAACACACTAATAATATTAGACTAATATCGTGCAAGTAAATTTACAAGTTAGCATTTTGCCCTTTTTTCTAAGAAATGTAGTAGTTAAAAAAGAAGCAAACAGTGAACTTGTAGTCTTATAAAATGCCACCCGTTTCAATACTTTGAGTGAGTTTTGAGTTGAAAATGTCACTTACTAAACAAAATATGTGACGTTTTAAATCAAAAGGTACCACATTGTCGCTTGTTGATGAGGTTGATTTATCATTGAAGCTATATGGAAATAGCGCCTTACTGACAAGCGACAATAAGTACCCTTTTGGTTGAAAATGGCACATATATTGATTTAACAGTTTTCAAAAGTGGCTTGTACACAATGGCCAACAATGCAGAGGGTACATCATTTTGGCATAGGAACGAAGTGCTTTGATTCATCTTCTTTATTTATGAGCTGCCAATAAAATGAAAAAATAAATGTTTTGTATGATTTGATTTGTTTCCTTAGGTATGAGATAATCTGATGTTTTAAAATGTCTCAACGGATTGCTTCTGCTGTTTTAATCAAGTCTGGATTCTAAAATTTTAGGAAAGTAGATTTGCCTCATCAAATTGGTCTGATGAAATTAGGCCTCGACATGGTACGTGGTATTAGCGAAACTGGTTATAAATCCTCACTCATAAAATTCCAAAATCGCGATGTTAAAACCATTCAAACACCACAATATGACAGCATCTATTTGTCTTCTAGCAAGCATGTACAATTTATAAGATAGTGTGACTACCTTACTAAGGTAAGGAATCATTATGTATGACTAGCGTCCCGGCCCGGCTTCGCACGGGTTACCCCGGGTTAAACCTTCCTCCAGAATCACTATTAGTAGGTGAAAACCTAAAAAATCCGTTCAGTAGTTTTCGAGTTTATCGCGAACATACAGACAGAAGCGGCGGGGACTTTGTTTTATAAGATGTATCAGTACAGTATCAACCATGTATCAACTATCAGAAGAGATTACATTGTATAACAAAAAAAACATAAATACCGCCATCTAGTCTAGAAATAAAACATTTATTTTCTTACGTGACTTGACAGGGGGCGGTGGCTACACTTGAACTTTTATTTTAATTAAAATTTTAACAAATACTTTATTATAAGTAACATACAGAAACAACTAAAGTTGTAGTAAAGGTTAATATAAATAATCCATTGGAAATATCCAAACGTGCTCAAAGTGTGTCATTGATGATATTTAATTTTACTAAGCTGGCAATTCTTGAGCCCTTATTTTCATACAGCAACATTTTACACTACATCGCAAAATCAACACAAAATAAAATCACTTCTAAACATTTTGCGGGTTTGCGTTCATTGTGTGTTGTGTATTGCTACAGAAACAATGATGCGTAAGCGTGAGTGTATATAAAGTGCTATAAAGTATTAATCTAAACAATAGGAAGTGATTAGGAGGACATTATTATGCGTTGATCAGAATGTAGCACCTAATCAAGTTCCACAGTGCGAACCTAATTATTAAAAAAATATAGTATTGATCTTTTTTGTACAGGACTAAATAAATATAAACTGTTTAAAAATGTCTGTGGTTAAAGGAAAGTTAGTGAAAATGGAAGTAATTCAAGTAGGTGAATATGAATTCACCAAACAAGATATTATAGGACACGGAGCCTTCGCGATGGTTTACAAAGGAAGGAAGAGAAAGGTGTGTATGATCAATGTTGTTCTTCCACAGCGCTTACGGTGCCTCAAAATATCTTTGTGTGCATTTGCCATGCACAATAAATAGTTATTTTCGTTGTTAAAATGTTTAAGGTGCTCTAATGGGCTGCCTTTCGCAATATTGATTGGTTGTGAACCGTGGGTGGAAACAAAACGTCATGTGGGTTATTTGGCTCGGTTTTAAACGAATATCATGATGTCACGTCTAGTATGCGGTAAAAAAGTCAAATTTTATAAGATTATACCATTGGCTGATCTTTTTTATCTTGCTTGTTGTGAATATAATATATATATTGATATGGTGTTGAATCAGCTGTTTGTAAATAAATATTGACGTTTGTTTAAGAAAGGAGTCCTACTTACTAATCTAATAGCACTCTTCATACTATTTAATTTTCTGAAACAATTTATTTTATTATTATTATCTTTTATTCTTTTTTTTAAATATATTTATTTGTGTTTTATTGTTTACATAAGTAACTGGATTTATGTTTTATATTTCATCTCGATATTTATACAATCCTGCACTAACTACAAGTTTCTGTTTGACCCAATGGTTGACTGGTAGACAATGCCTTAAGGCATTAAGTCCGCCATTTGTACAATCTTAAATCATTCAAGAATGTTTAAATAAATATATTAATATTTTAAGGGCACTTTTAATTTTCAAAATAGGTAATTAAATATTTTACAGGTTATCTCTTAATATCCATTTATATATATTTAAAGAACAGTAATCCATTGTATTTTATAGCTTAGTATGATATTGTATCATAAGCCAGTTATTTCTTTACTTCCTGAATAGTTAAAATTAAATACCACATGTCTTGAGTAATGCCGAAACAACAATGATTTATAGCAGTTGGCAGGAATATATTTGGCATAGTCATATTTCAGGAAGCATGAGTTTTTCAGGATTTTAATTTTAGTATTTTTTTATCACTTAATTATGCCAAGAGAAAAAATAATTCAACAATGTAAAGTTGGATGAATTCCTATAATATGTGCATTTATTAGGAAATCCATGATTTATGACAAATTACTACTTACTACAGCTGATAATTGGCTTATGTAATATTGCCAGTGGCTAGCTTAGAAGGTAAATATAAACTTTATGTTACAATAAGTGTGTGACATCATCAAAATGAGCTACATTAGACTTCCACTGTGTGCTGTGTGAGGAGTGCAACATGCAAAAACCAGCCTGTGTGTGATGCAGCAGAAATAATCTATCATATTTTAGGTACCTTTGCATAATATTTTTGGTTATTTCTCAGAAACAGTTTCTAGCGATTCTGATTAAATTTACAATAAAGGGGCATATGAAAACGACAATTCTATCAAACTACGGTACATTTTAAAATGAATTGGTTCGTCTGAGTTTTAGCGGTAGACCGGTGCATATTAAAATGTAAAGTACTGATTCGATTTAATTTTCAAACCAGAGGCTAACGAGGGCGAAAAATCGATCCATCTAGGTTTTATTGTTGGTAAGATTCGCATTTGAGTGTTTTTAAATAAGAAATTCAATAATTATAAAATACATTAATTGGTGTGTGTGAAGTCCCCAATCCGCATTGTGCTAACGTGGCTGCCTATATTGCCACGTGCAGTGAATGGGACGTAAGTATATATGATCGCGATAATGATACAATCATTGTTTACCTACATGATATAAAAGTGTAATTTCATGAATGCCTGCAACAAAATAGCAGTATGATCGATTTTTTTCCGCTACTGTACATAAAGGACTCACACCATCATACAGTACAAAAAACGCAGAAAAAATTTAATAGCTTGTCATTGAACCCCTTTTATTTTTAATTTAATTAGATTTTTATTTGTAGTTGCTATACCCGTAATATCATTTACAATCTGTAAACTAGTGAATTTGCAACTATTACTGTTTATATTATAGAGCTTGCTAACAGATATAAAGCACCAAGAAATTATATTTCTTGAAGTATACACTACTGTTTGCTATACAGACATACAAACAGTGATGGCTTAAACAGTTTTTATTAGTAATCATTATCACATTATAATTTACCACATTTGTATGTAACACACACAGCCTTAGTCCTCATTTAAAAAGTTTACGTGTAAGTCAGGATGATCTATCTTTGCCCTTAATAGTGCAAAGGAGAGAAGTGACAAAGTTGCCATTATGGCCAGCTGCTCCCATTCCAGTTGTGTGAGCAGCTGTCTCTGCCAATTCTGTACACATGTTCAACTGTGACTTTAATTACCTACTATTATTTGTTGCCCATGGTAATACTGGGTTAATAAGTAATATTGATTGAGGTAAACATCAAAGTTGCTAACATCAAAAATGCATATCTTTTTAAACAGATTTCCCAAGAGGAATAAAGCACTACACCAAATAGTATAATTTAATTACATGTATATAGAAATACAATTGAATATTTTTGGACACATTCATATGTCCTGATATTATTTCAATGAATTGTGCAATTACTATTGTGTACACAAAAGTATTTAGGTACCACCAAAGAGGATATAATAAGATAGAGCGGTACTGTCATAGTAAATCTTGTAACCACTGTAAATTCACTGCCATCTATCGACATACTTTAAAACTAAAAATGAAGATTTATAAAAATACGTTAAAATGTATTTAAATATAGATAAATTATTTTTTTATTTGCATTAATTATTTTTATATGCTTTTGACCTGTGTTCTTTCACTGATATGCATTAAAATTATAAATAACAAACGAAACCGTCAGCGCCCTCTATACGAGAGTAGGCCGAAACTAGTGGCGCCATCTGATCGAGAATCAAATTTTCGTGATTTTCGAGGCACGTTTTTTCTTTAGACTGTATCCATCTATTACGGAGTTATATCTATCTTTGGTACCACTAAACAAAGAATTTATCCTAAAACCTAATATGTGTTATCTAATCAGTATCATCATAACATGTTTTGTTAAAATTGTAAGTTGTTTACCTTGTTCAATAGTGACTTGAAAGTTGCAGCCATGAGAACACAAACAAAGATTATAATTGTTATTCAGACAGTAATCTAACTGATTCTCATGTGGTATATAAGGTACATTGTTCTTCAGGCAGTAGTTTATATTCGCTTTAATGTCAATTTATTTATATTTCAGTGAGGTAATTACTTTTCACCACACCAGCTGGTAAATGCTCACTTAATTGTTCAAACCTGATAATAAAGTTGCATTTTATTCACCAAAATAAAAGCATGCATGTTGCATGTGAGGCAAAATAATTAAATCATGTTTTGAGTTGTTTTCTTATGTTTGCTGGTAGAATTGACTTTTAAATGATGATTGAATGATAAATATTTAATAACATTCATTCTGCATCGATTTGCTTTTATTTTGTTTGATATTTTATAGTTAGTTAGTATTTTCCTTGTGTTGGTGTGGTGTGGTGAAAAATGTTGTGTTTCACTCGGTGGCAAAATTTGTTTAACCCTCGTGCCTGAAACCCTCGCAACGCTCAAGATTCTTTCGCTTGCTTGGGTATCAATATTAGCACGAGAGGTTAAACAACAACTTTGCCCCCTTGTAAAACTAATAACTATTTACCACATCATTTAATTTGTTCATTGGCTCATTGTTTGTTTAGTATGGTAATCAAAGTAGGTAAATTTATGCACTAATTAAATAAAACTATGAAAACGGATTATATCGCGTATATTGAATTTATAATACATCCCGACGTTTCGAACCCTTTACAGCGTTCGTGGTCAACGGGTGACTGAGGAAAAATTACAAAGTGCAAAAATACCCACATACTAAAATAATGAACAATCATAGACTATAAACTTTAAGGCTGGTTGTACATGCAAAATCGGTTCATAAGGCTAGTTATACACTACAATTATTTTCAAGTAAAGATATATATATATACGCGATAAAAAACTACGCCGGCTCCAACCCTACACCACGGACCCGAGAAGATTTAATTCCCTCCTACAATTTAGGAGTTTGTGGGCCCGCACAATGCGACGATGGTCGGTCTGTTGAGCGTGGTCAGTGGGCTGCTTGTCGGGCTCGGGTGTCGCATTGTGCGGGCCCACAAAGCCGGACAATGCGACACGCACGACGGCCGGCCCCAAGGGCAAGCGGCACGTGCCGATGCCGACGTCGCCGACCCACAACCGCACATCCTTATCAACCAGCAGGTTGTGTTCAATACCTAATACATACTTATATCCACAACTTATAAATAAAATTTACAAGTAGGTATGGTAGCAGTACAGAAATTCCTCCAAAAAATGAATACTTACCACTTTGTTACAATCCGTTTTACAACGACTGCTACGTCTTTAGAGAATGTTTGCCAACATCATTATGTAAAAAACTTGATTTAAAGTGAAGTGAAGTAAAACGGATGACGATGCTAAAAAACTGCGGTCATTGCTATTTAAGTGTACTTACTAGGACCATTATCCGCATTGAGCGAATAGCCAGCACTTGGCTAAATTAGCGGTCAAGCAGTATGACGTCTGCCGAGACGTCAACCGTGCCTCCATGCCATAATCGCTGAATTGGCAAACGTTTACGTTGGCGAACGCAGATAATAAATGCTGAACACGGCACGCTGACCGTGACCGTGCAGGCGGCCCCCGCGCTCCGCTGTTCTATAAAAAAATCATATTTACTAACATGAACCGCTGTTTTAAAACTGCTGAAGTAACCACAAAATAGCGCTAGCGACCTTTATAGCTTAAACGAGACACCTTTTATTAGTCAATAGGAGGTAGTTATCTTTTCTTGCGGCCTAGAAGCAATCCTGCTTCACAGGGACGGGAGTGTCGAAATCGGGTCAAGCCGTAATCGCTGCACGAGCCTGCGGAATGTAGGGCGGGCTAATGTTAGCCCGTAGCCGGCGTGCGCGCACCACCGGCCCCTTCTGGATAACTGCGAGCTGATCCGAGTTTACTGAATCACTTCTCCAGATCAATTTAACCCACTAGATACAAATACTTTTATTGCAGTTCTCACTATGTATAACAAATATCTCAACAGTGGGGTAAAAAGACACAAAGGTCTTTTTACTATTAATAAGCGATCTCTTGCAAAAAATGTTTGCGTGGCGAGTATTCATTAACTCATTCAATTAATCACCAGTTTTGGACGACCCTAAACGAACGAAGATGAGGTACTAAACGGTTTAATTTTAATGAATTACTAACGGCTTAATTACACAAATAAAAATACCACACAGCACACACAGTAAAATGCGTAAATAAGCCGTCAGAGCTGTAGGGCGTGCCGATGCACAAAATCTCTTCGCGCAGCTTGTCTTATCAATTCGGTAATCATAATATTTTGGCGAGGATCTAAATGCTACAGGCCTGTTTAAATAAAGCATTGAGCATGAGTTTCTTACACAGAATGTCCGTTGGCATTCGCAGTAGTACCACGATTTGCATGACATCGTTCTACGCAATAAACAAGCCGAACGTTATTTCGCTACACTTCACAAGTACTTCCTATTCCCATTAGTTCTGCAAAACGAATACGTTTTGTCCGAATTTAAACTCTATTCCTTAAAGAAGTTCCAGTTCTACAGAACAAATGAGAAGGACCCCACTTCACCAGTCTATCTCGAGAGCGCGGCAAGACAAAGGAACTGACGATGACGAATAGTATTATAGTTATCACCTACCTATGTACCTATATTTCAGCACACAAAGTTCTGGAAAGTTAAATACAGTTATCTACGCTACGTATGTTTTGAGTTTCTATTGCACAACAGCATTTTTCTAATAGATGATGAGATTTTTTATTATATTCATGATGGCAACGTGGTTTTTATTTATTTATTCCGATTAAGTTTGACACATTGTAAAAAGAAACAAGGGTTCGACATTTTTTTGCATGAGATGGAAGATACAAGATACTTTTGGGCCCAATCCCAAGAGTTACGCAAAAAAGTCATTGCCATTTTAACGAATTTGACGTCGAAAGTTAGCTATTGATATATGTATATTTTTGTGATTCGGACGCATGCTCTGCTTGGCAGCGACATGGATTTGAACGTCGCTGCCTCACATCTAGCGTCTAAAATAATTTTTGCTGACATCAAGATACGTAACTTATGCGAATTCAAACAATTAGACCGATGACAAGCAGCTTTTAGTTACACCTGTTTCAATTTAAAACCTGATTGGTTGCGGAGTTAATTATGTTATCATTACTAAGTGCATCCATTAGATGCACATTTATGACGAGCCGAAGATGCAGACCTTGAGCCGCACACGCTATAGCCGCCCACCTGAGACGACCTTATGCAACGCTCTGTGCACTCGGGTTATCACTTTACAAAGACAACGTGCCTATCGCTATGCTACCTTATCCTACTAATTTCTAATCTTACCTTTTATGCAAAGCTGAATTCCGCCTCAATGAAGCGACATCGGGTATGTAAGACTGGATAAGTACAGTGTTTTCACAGTGTAAAAAGTCAGTGGACCGACGCCTTTGATGTTTGCGTAAATGCCAACACTGCACAAGAACACAGTAGGGTCTCGTATTGTAGCAAATTTTGTCTACTTTAAAAACGACTTGCTGAGACGGTCCTATCAAAAACTAGTCCTTTAGGGTTATAATCGCCCAAATATAAAAAAAAAACTGAAATTTTCGAGTTTATTTTTTATTTTTGGCAATACTTGCGTTCGGCGCTCGAGGTCTCAAACTTGGATTATTCATTGGGCCAACATCATAAACTAGTCTGCAAAAAATCAGAACTACCGGATTTGACGCAAATGAACCCCGTATGAACAGGCGACAAAGTTACTGTATATAGACTGTGGTGTTGTTCTCTTCGCCACAGAATAAGTAATAGTATTATCTCTTCGTGTAAGGAAAACAGAAGCATTGCATTTTGCACCTCGTATTCAGTGTACCTACTTATTTTGCTAACAATACACGAGGTCGGGAGAGAGAGTTACTCTCACTCACACGTAAAACACCAAAGAAACTTGATTAATACATACAGTCTATGTGAATAAGGTATTCTATTCAAAACTTATTTTGTTCAAGTTTACCAAGCAGCAATTGATGACGTTTTTTGTTTGTTTTAGAACCCATCGCAATCAGTGGCCGTAAAGGTGGTAACGAAGAAAGGAATTCAAAAGGCTTCAGAGATTCTCGTGAAGGAGATCAAAATCCTACGAGAGCTCACAGCACTGCACCATACAAACCTCGTGGCCATGCACGATTGCATGGACAGCCCCGCTTATGTGTATGTCGTCATGGAGGTAAGTTGTAGTCCTGTAATGAACGTTTTATCAATTGTAATTCTTTAAAAACGCCCGTCAATTTATCTAAACGCTAATTACAGTTTTCGTATCAAGATTGACTTAAATCTTAGGGAAATAGAAGCTGCATTAACCCACGCTACCGTTAAATAAGCCGTCAGAGCTGTAGGGCGTGCCGATGCAGAATGCAGTGACTGCAAGCAGTGCAAACCGTACAACTTAATCAATAGTTCTGTTTTGCTGTTGCTGATAATGGCAAGACAGTATGCAGACTTGAAACGCTAATCATAACGTAAAACGTTACACGTGAACATAACTATAAATTGTAGTAATATATAAAAACGGGTCTGGGTTTTTCTCGCAAGGTCTTTATGTTCCCTTTGTTATGGATTACTTCAAGTAATGATTTGTAGTGACCTCTGCGCAGGTGTCCCGTTGATTGTGTTTACAACGAACTACCAGAGTTTGTAAACTATACCCTGGGAAAGTGACTGTGAACAGAATCTTAAAAATAACTTCCGTTCTGTCTGACGAAGTCGAACCGTGGTTAATTCAAACATTACAATATCAGCAAACGCCTGTGTAATATTATTAAACGTTTAATATGTTTAACTTCTAAACTTGACTCGCTCAAAATTGATTTAGTAAGATTACCGAGTACCTACATCCTAATGTTCAGTCAGCGTTTACGATCAGAACCATTTCTTACAGATTGCCTAACTAAGTAATATGTAGACTATGTAGTACTTTAATAGCCTAGTCTTAAGTATATATCAGTGTGTTGCAATGTCTGTATAGGTGCAATGCGGACGTACAATAGAAACGTACAGATACTAAATTACCGTGTTACCCATAAATCAGCGATGCAAACTTAGGCGAGGATCGGTGATTGTACATTTATAACCCTGCAGAACATTGATTTAGTGCGGCCAGGCGCGCTACAACACATAATGCACCAGTAAATTTAATATCAGTAACAAACTAAGTATGCTCTCTAATTATATCTTGTATGCTTCGACCCTGCACGCTCTTGTCTAGTGGCCGTTAAATCAGGACTGTTGTGAATAACTGCCGCTATTATCATTTATTGTTATTGTTTACACTTGAATTAATATAAACAGTGACCCAGTTCTCCAGATGAACTACAGTTTATTATATAATTAATTAGCTTTACGCTTCGAACCTAATAGTGCATTCGGGAAATGGGTAGCGCTCGATTACATAAATTTACAATTTCAAATGGCTCTGAATACATTTTTTTAAATCGTAATCGTATAAAATTCATAAGTTACATTAACAATGCTGGTCTATACCTATTTCAATCAAAAAACATAAAAATAACGATTTCTGTTTCTATGTCAATGAGAGCCGAATTTCGTCCCACATTGCGGCCGGGGACTTTTTATATGTTCACCTCTCCTAACTAGTCCCAAGAAAGTTACGAAGTCAAAAATTGTGTTCCAAGCTCTACAACTTTTTTTGAGCATTCATTTCCTGGCCTAATACAAAAATCTGCCAAGTATGTAACATAAAAATCTAAAACGTCTCTTCAACTTTTGTAAACATTCGACTAAACTTTATTGAGTTTAGGAACTAAAACAGACTATACGATCATAATTGGCAAATTACGTCGCGGTCATATTTGTAAATATAATATTAAGCACAGAGCTCTCATTTTATCATCACCGCGACGTAATAATAGTCTTCCGCGTGTTCACAGCGCGTGTAGCGTATGCGGATCCGCAGCAAGGTCGCACGCCGATTGTGCGTGTGCGCCGGTGTGGTGCGGTGGCCCATCGCGTGGACACTTGATCCTTTTAATCGCAGATTTGCTCACTAAATGTAATGTACCTACCAGACAGACGTCACAGACGGGAAGCTTCCATGCGAACTGTGATTGCTTCTACTGCGCAGTTACTATGTTTAATGCTGTGCCTAATAGGTCAAGGGGACGACGACCGCACCAATAAACTTAAGCCGCTTAAACGTGGCTCCATTTCACGCGGTGTCTACTTCAAAATGTATACCATTATTCATTTAACCTTATGAATATTTCAATAGTTTGCATAACTACTATTTTAATTTCTTTGATTTGAATTTGAATCATCGCCTTCATAGGCATTTCTGTGGATATTTTGGATAATGCTATGTAAGTAAGTAGATAAGTAAAATAAATATTTTTTATTGCACCAATAATTATACATTTTACATAATGTAAAACTACAAAGGAATTTTAAAGAAAAATAGAACCAGGTAACAACAGGCGGTCTTATCGCTAAAAGGCGATCTCTTCCAGACAACCTGGAATAATATGTATATCAAGGTAAAGTTTTGCCTAACGATAAGAGAGCAGACTGCCCTTATCTCATCGACGGAACACAGCATATTGTAGACATATAATATGACGATAGTGATATGACACATGACACATCTGAATGTGTAAATGAAATCGAGGAGAATCTAGTCATACAACGTGGCCTACTAACCTCTATCATTTATTACTCCAAAACTTTCGGCCCCTATCGAGTACTTTCAGCTTTTTGTCATCATTATTACGGCAACAAATTACAATATAGCAACAATGTTTGTATGATCTTGTTACTAGCTGGTCACTCACTGGTCACTGGTCGGTCCGATATAGTCGCTTCAGTTACAAATACTTGACAATATCGTTCATATTTACTTAAATCTTATTGCATTATTTTATAGTCTGTTTCTTGGAAGTTGGAAATCGAACAATAATATTTAATCTTAGATCACTTACATCTTAAACAATAAAGTTATTATCAGCTTTTCCGTTCCGAGGCTTTTTCTAATGACTTTTGACAACTTAGACCTCAGTGATAAGCTGACCGCTGATTGTCCTAGAAGCGAAATGTTTCATTTCTTAGTCTGTTGTTTATTTATGAAACCAGAACAGATTTATATAGCGTGCCTGATCCTATTTTTAAACAACGGGTCGCAAAAACAAGTGATAGCTATAAGAGCAGGGGCACGGCAAGCCTAGATTAGTCAAGTAGTCATTGCACCCGAGATTTAATCGTCGAAAGTGCATTTCTAAATTCTACGTGCTTGTTGATAGGTTATATTATTAAAATAATAAAGCCATTGTCTATATATTGTGTCCGAACCCTACATCGGTGGAGCAATATTAGGTCGCGTCGCGGTGTCTGGTGCGTACCGCGACTCCACGTGGCCATAAATAATAATAATAATCTGCATGCGCAACTACTATATACGTAGTAATATAATGTTTATGCCAGGTAATTGCGCAACGACACCTACAAGCTGCCACGAGATTAAAGTATTGCGTCAATTTCTCTTACGTGCTTTCAAAACAAAAACAAGTCATTGTTTATTTGCTTTCCAATACATATCTACAAAACAACAGCTTCCTGATAATCAGCCCTTATCTTCGTCCTATTTGTTTTCAATATAACTATATATAATCTTTTTATTTATGCTATTTCAAATTCGATGATAAAAATTCTTGAGAACATGAAAGATCTTTATATAGACGCCTTCCTTAATACAGCTTTCCGCGCGAGACACGCACAAACTTCAGTTATATTTAGCTTTACTTTACCCGTTCGTGGTCGAATTCAATTATTTTTATTCGCTCAGGTCTAACGAGGTAGCACAACAACGAATTATATTAATAGCTCTCGCCAAGGGTAAGCACACGAACCCAAATTATACGACTGGTGCTAATGACGTTTTAGTTTTAGAAGTACGTAATTATAATGTGAATGTTTAGTTTTTGTACCGCGAAAAGAAGAGGCATAGCCAGGCCGGTGCCTCGCAAGTCGCAATAGGTACGGCGCACAAAGCCAACAAGTTCATTGGCACGAGTTGCTTTCGGGCGAGGAACGCGGGACAGTCGTCATGGCTTCTGTCGACCATGACTTTTTTTGTTAATGCTGTCAGTTTCGTCATGACTCTGTATAGCTCGTCAGATCTCGTCTAAATTGTTTTTAATTAAGAAGAACTTCAGTACCTACACAAAACAGTTTTTGCGCTTTACATCCAAATGTTCATGGAAGATTTTGTCACGATAATGTTTTGCAATAAAGTTCTTATCTATCTATCTATTTTTTCAAGAGTTATTAAACAAAGTTATTAAAGTATCTTGGACTGAAGCCCACGCGTTTCTATTTCTGTTAACATTTAAACCGCAAATGTCTATGACAAAGCTCTTCGATAGTCAGCCAATGATGAGGCGTGGTCGAATGATGCAAGCCCGAGCGCGACTGTCTCAGTCTTACCTCACGGTTTGGTTACTAGCACGTGTGCCCTGCCAATTACTGCGCTCAACTTTGACATTATATCCCTCTCGGACCAACGGAACGTATTTAAGGCATATTAACTAAATATCAGAGAACAATTTTATACCAATTGACCCAGTTTTTACAGCTACAGTTTTGTCCTTCTAAAAAATAATCTAAAAGATGTAGTCCAGTCACAGTGGAGAAAGGCAAGCAGGAAAGCGGACCCTGGCAAAGCGGGATAACGCTAGGTAGAAGATGTAGTCCAGTCACAAGTTATGTAAAATATGAGAAAAAAAGAAAATAATTCGGCTATTTAAATGTTAATTAGTAGTAAGCCAAAACATCCAACTCATGTAAACAAATCGAATTAGAAAACGGGGACATTACCGGGTTGTCATCTTCGTACTAGATAGCTTCATTTGCCAATGTTCTTTTGTGTATGCTTCATTATATTGATGTTCTATGAAAAATAATTGATTTGACCCGTTAGAAAACTTTCATACAATATAGAGCAATGAAATGGAATGTATATGGAACTATGGAAATTCCCACCCAACCTGTCTTCCTTTTGTTATTACGATTTTTTAACCTACCGGTTGTCACCCAATATTCGTATGTGATATGGTATGGTATATATGTCGCAGGCATTTTGTAAGAATCCGCCGTTTACAAACGGGCAAGGCAATTTGTAAGA
The DNA here is from genome assembly GCF_947568885.1 of Cydia strobilella. NCBI lineage: Eukaryota > Metazoa > Arthropoda > Insecta > Lepidoptera > Tortricidae > Cydia > Cydia strobilella. Next base: position 12,032,972 of record NC_086052.1, read on the forward strand.
AGTTATTATGTAAAATACCTTATTATGTCCTTAACGGCGCCGTTTGCATTTTGCCGCGGCATTTTGGTCGAATTAGTTCTTTAATTTACCACGCGTGCACATCAAAACTATGAAAAACGCTGGGGAGCCCATCTAATCTGGAGTTCGTCGGTTTGTTTCTTTTCAAGAAACATTTTCTTCACAAATTAACTAGACGGAGCCCCGCTTCGCAGGGCTCCCCTTTCTGGGCGATTTGCCCTTCGGGCATTTGAAACTAGGTTAAGTTTGTAGTAGTAGTAGTAGTAAATCACTTTATTGTACAAAACAAAAATTGATAACATGAAATTCATATAAATTTAGGTACAAAGGCGAGCTTATCCCTATAAGGGATTTCTTCCAGCTAACCTTAGAGTAAATGAGTGGAAAATTCGAATTAGATAGATAGACAAACTTACAGAACGTACAATAATATTTAAGAAGGAAAACTACAATATTAACGTCTACGAATAACTAAAATACATCAATTGCATTATGCAATAAAATAAATATGTACTAGCATACATAAATATATAGTACTAAATAAATATTAAATAAATATATATATATATATAATATATAAATAATATATATATATATTAGCACTCAACCAAATCACAGTTCGTGGGAAAGCCAAAGCTTTTTCAGATTAACTTTGAGTGATGCTACAGACCGGGACCGTTAGTTTGTTAGTTTGTTAGGTAGCTTCAGATTAAGCGCCTAACAAATTGCCTTAGGAAATTTGCAAACCGCTTCGCGTTTATGACGGCGCCGTTTGTAACCGGCGGATTCTCACAAAATGCCTGCGACTGCGACATAATATATACTATATTTATATTAGTAATGAAATTATTCGGCCTGTGTCGTCCGACACCATCAGCACACCATAGCACACAGCAGTCAGGTAGTGACCTCGTGGTCGTATTAATAAATATACACTTATACAGCGCGCTGTCGACTCGAGCGGTACATCTCACACGTGGCCGGGCCTTGGGGTCGCATCAGGTTCATATACATACATATTGTGGCTTCTGCCTGCTCCGATGTTGTATCGCAGCCATTTGAATGTAAAAGTAGGAAAAAATATTTTTTTACACGCAATCACAACTCTACCTTATTGTGTACTAGCTTTTGCCCGCGACTTCGTCTGCGTGGATTCTTCGTTTGGGTAGCTTATTTTTTTATCCAATCTGCTTTTTATCGATTCCCCATACAAATGTACACCTCCCCCCCCCCTTTTCGCCCCCTTAAAGGATGACTGCTGGGATAAAAACTACCCTATTATATGTCCTTCCCCGGGACTCAATCTCTACCTATACCAAATTTTAACTAAATCGGTTCAGCGGTTTAAGCGTGAAGAGGTAAACAGACAGACAAACAGACAGACACACTTTCGCATTTATAATATTATAGTATGGATTTGTCTTATCTGTCACAATCCTAACGCACAGCGAAAGCTACTTGATTCAAATTTTATTACAATTGCACGAATTGTAAGCTCGTTCCTAGTATTAAGTTGATCCTGAGATTCCTAACAATTGTCCTTAGTGGTAGATCACACAACACACCCATAGTTCGCCTGAGATTATCCCGCTAAGTAAATGCGGTTAACAAGGGCACACTTTTGTAATACTAGAAAATAATTTAAACTGCGAACGTTTAATAACTTGCAACCAGCCAACCACACATGCAAGATCTGCAATGAGGCGGCTTTTCGCGTAGACACAAAGCAAAGCGTTCACACTTCCACTCCATCATTCCATTCCATGATTATGTAAATTGAAAACGCTGCAGTACCTACTTTAGTTATGCATGTAACAGTACCGTGTCGGTTATCAGAATATTTAATCTCACTTTTCTCATAATGAAGTGCGTTGAGTCTCATTACTTTACATGTAAATAAATATTTATTCCGGAACTAATAAAATAGGTGTTCGTTTTAATAATTTTGTAGTCAATAGGTATACTTAAGTAGCTATTTTGTATGCTGTGTGCTGAGACAGAGATCTGAAACATAGTATTGTAAGATCCGTGACTATTTTTGATAATTTTGAAGTCCAATAATTTGATCTAGAATAGTTTGAACTTACAACCACTTTTCACATCTATGTACAGTAAGTGCACCAACATAAGTATGTAGTAAGTACCCACGTCGCCATACTAGCTCTATCGAAAAGTGGACACTTACCTATGTTAGGGCACCGACTGTACCTATACCTACGGTCAGTACGGTCTCTTGAAATGTACGACATTAATTATGAAAATTGTATATGTATAAGTAGGTATGCCTTGTTGTCCTATCCCATGATATTGCACTGCCCGGTAGACAAATGGTTACAAGATTGCATCAAGTTTCTCTACACCAGGCGAGGCGGCTTGATAGCGCGGCTGGTGGAAAGTGATGCAGGTACATACCCACCGGAAACCGCGGCTTTCTACCTATCTAATCCAGCCAATGATCTCATCATTTTAAATTACTACCTCGTGCGTGAACTTGTCGAATACTTGGTTTCTCTATCAACATTACGAGGCAATGCAGCGATCGAAAATCTTGCCATTTTTGTTATCTTGTAGCCTTGTGTTTGTTCCTGATATCTTGTCTAACGTTAATAGAATTCTATTAAGGCCTCCCAAAATTACGAAAGGTTCTATCGTATCTAATCACCTTTTTCCTTAAAATCTATAGGTATATGAAATTCCCAGTTCTACAAATATGGAAGCGCTAAATGCTACCCGGAACACTTCGACTCGACTTGAAAGGAATGAATCACATCGTCTTAAGAAACTATAATTGAATTCAGGTTGCAACTCGATTACTGTATTTTCTTTGTTTACTGCCAATAAAAACTTGCTGTTAGACAACTTGACGCTATCTGCCCTAGTACTAGTAACAGTATCGACTAGTTCACATTATTAAACTATTAAGTCAGCACATTCTGCTTCTGCGATTCCGTTGCGGTATCGATATCGATCAGAATATAATATTTATTTTCTATATATGGTACAATTGGTACAAACCCATTTATTGTATAAATTACACACAATAATGATTATTTCATCGTATTTCAGAATGGTTCTGATCCGCTTTAAGTATAAGACAGCGTACTATCTTACCCGTCAAGATTGGTACCGAATATTCGCAACCCTGTGCCCCAAATGCAACTGGCCAGCGTAGTCATCTATCTTTATGTAGCGTAGCGTTCCAAAAGCTTCGTAAATTGTAATACGTATACGAAACGAGAGCAGTGCACTTGAGCACACGTGACGTTGATCAAAAGGCGGCTCGGCGGACGCGTAGGTACACTGAACTGAACTATACTGTATGCAGTGATGTGTATTGAAATTGCGCAGTTTTTAGTACACGGGGCGGAGACCTCTGTGCTCGACTGCTCGTGTCAACGACCCGCCGTTTATATTCAACGTAAAATGAAAATACTCTTGAGATAAGAAAGATACACTGACAATTGGAGTCGCCTGTAGCGTTTGTTGTGAAATGGAGGTTATCGTGCAGAACCGGGTAACGGCATCTCGTGGGTTAGTTCTTGTATTGTAGGTCAGGTGAGCGCTGAGGTGCATATCCGCCCGTAGGCCCGTAGCGGACACCGGTACACCCTTTACTCTGACACCCATTGGTAATCAATCGTGACAGTTTTCATTCCAAAGATACGCGAAAGTACGATTTTGGAATAACATGTTTGTCCATTTTGTTGATACCTATACATACTTATTCGTTTCGTAGTAGAGCAACAACAAATGCGCATTAACATCAGTATATGGGAAACATGTTTACATTATAGCAAAGAGAATTAAGTAGACATAGAGTGCTCACACCATACATCCGTTTTGTTACCAAAAAGACTATTATTTTCGTTGTCGACATTTAGCGTCAAATAGCGGAATTATCAGTACTGCATACCTTATTAATAGCTTTTTTATGATTAGCTTATAAAAGAGTATCAATTTACTCTTACTTGTCACTGGTTCCCGCCATTTGGAATTGTTATAAAAAGGCGGGTATGCAGTGACAAGTGGCTAGTTCGAGTACGGACAAGTTATAGTGAAGACGTCTTGGAATATTTATTGTAAATTGGTTGTTATTATGTTTGTAACAAACGAATAAAGTTAAAATATTGGTACAAGTATAGTTTTCATCATCAACCCGGTAATAACCCAACAATATTTATAACAAATAAAACAAAAGTGCAGAGTACAGGTGGTAAAAACTGAATACATATATTATAAAACACATTTTGTCATAACAGAATACATAAAGTATAATGAAACAATAATATCTTTATGTACATAAAAGACGTATCTCTAACAACACTTAATCTATTTGCACCCTTATTAACTTTTCGTGAATAAATAGTGCTCTACAACATTCAGATCGAAACTGTTCATATACAATAACAAAACTGTACAATTATGCTTTGGACATTTTTATTTAATGTACCGTTAGCCATCGTCACAAAACCGAAAGTTTATGTCAAATGCCACATGCACGCATACGTTTCGTCACAAATTTAAGTAAGGCTTTAAATTACAAGTAAAATGTAAATGCCAACATAAATTGATTCAGACGGGTGACTTGTTGTCCTGCAGTGGGACTTCCTCGGGCGCTGTTCCATTTGCGACTCTCTCGTTCGCTGGCCTCGGAGACGAGCTAAACCGTTTCTTGATTGAACTCCAGTTCTTCTTTATGGTTACTCCTGCTACTACTACCACCATGGCAGCTACGATAATGCCGATTACGCTTTTGTCCACTCCTCCGGTTTTAGTGTCAGATGTGGTTGCTCCAACCTTTACGTTGGCGTCAGCCGCAGTAGCATCTTGATGAGTATCGCTTACGGGTTTATCTGAAGGCACAGTTTCGCCTTCTGACGGTATATTGTCTGCAGCTACACGCAAGGAAAAGTTGTTAACAAATGATCCGCTTTCGCTATTTGCTTTATCATTGGATGACTGCACTTCCGCTGGAGTTTCCTCAGTACTTGAATCGACATCAGTGTCATGGGTTTCCTTAGGCATTTCAGGATCTATCAGAGTTCCAGGTAACTTAGCTTCCGATTCTAAAAGAAATTCGTCCTCGTTATTTATAGGTTTATCTGTGTCACATTCGTACATGTCCGATCCGCATGAACTGGTGCATATGGTTACTAAAGAGTTTTTTAGCTTGTTGCAAATATCTTCCTTCAGTTCTACAGTACTGGTGGCAAGGGTCAATGTACGGAGAGATTCGAAATTGGAAAACGTGTCTGCGTTTAGCACCTGAAAAAAAAAGGAATCTGATTAATAAACATTTACAATAATCATTTTGTAATACATCAAACATTTATTCAGTAAAAATAGGCCACAGGGCCACTTTTACATGTTTTTTTTTTACAAGCAATAAAAATTACAAAAAACAAATACCGTAAAATCAGGTAACTAGTCCACAACTTACAACTATGGTCCAAGTTCAAGTTCCAGTAAAATATGTATAGATATTTTTCAAATTATAATGAGTATCTAATATAGAAAAAGCATTAGTATATCTAGGCAACAAAATAAATGTAACGAGTACAAATCTAAAAGGCTCGTTGATAAACAACGTTAAAAATTGGACCATAAAGCTTGACCGAGGTTGCACATCAGACTTCTGACCAAAAGGCTTAAGGAGACTGTTATATGTAAAAAAATACCTTTTGTAGGGTTCCATACCCAAAGGTTAAAAACGGGACCCTATTACTAAGACTCCTCTGTCCGTCTGTCTGTCTGTCACCAGGCTGTATCTCATCAAGTTGAAATTTTCACAGATGATGTATTTCTGTCGCCGCTATAACAACAAATAATAAAAAGTACGGAACCCTCGGCGGGCGAGTCTGACTCGCACTTGTCCGGTTTTTTCTTATTCTTTATAGAAATAAATCTCTTTTGTTTACATTTTCGAAGATATCGCCATCACAGCAAAGACTACATGAAAAAATGTTGTACAAACACTTACAAAATCGAGGCATTTCCACGAAAAACTAGCAGTGAAGTTAATCTATTCAGTAAGACCAAAGGCTGTTTAAACAATGCTAAGAAACTGATGGTAGAAGATGGCGGACTGGAAATGGTCATAAGCCCGGATTTTTAATAAGAATATAGAGAAGAACATCGTAGCTGCGTTGCAAAAAGCGCCTGTCTGTACTATTTTTAGCCAAAAGTGCAAAACGTCCATATCGACAGTGGAAAGTCTTTAAAAAAATATTTCTATAAAGACCTACAAACAAACTAAAGTACATACATACATACATACATATAATCACGCCTATTTCCCGGAGGGGTAGGCAGAGACCACGGATTTCCACTTGCTACGATCCTGACATACCTCTTTCGCTTCCTTCACTTTCATAACATTCCTCATACACGCTCGCCGGTTTAGGGTGCTCTTGACCTGGCCTTTCTTCAGGATTTCCCCGATCTGATCAGAGAAAGTCCGCCGAGGTCTGCCCCTTCCAACTCCCGTTTCTACCTCTCCCTTATACACTCTCTTTGTTAGTCTTCCTTCACTTATTCTTTCCACGTGTCCAAACCATCTCAACATACCTTTCTCAATTTTTGTCACTACATCTTCGCTCAGTCCACACTTTTCCCTTATCACACTGTTCCTAATTCTATCTTGTAATCTCACACCACACACACTTCTCAACGCTCTCATTTCCACTGCATTCACTTAGCTCTGATGCCTCTTCTGCCATACCCAACTTTCGCTACCATACATAAGTGTAGGCACCAGCACCCCTCTATGCACAGCCAACCGTGCCTTTTGCGACACCTTCTGGCTGCTCATAAAAGCGTTAAGTGCCCCATTCATGCGATTTCCAGCACTCACTCTCCTTTCAATATCTTTATCATGCTTACCGTCCCTAGTGAATAATGTTCCCAGATACACAAACTCTTTCACTTGTTCTACTCTTTCTTGACCAATCAAAATTTCACAGTTTGTCATATATTCCTCCTTTTCAAATACCATAACTTTCGTCTTACTTACATTTATTTTCATTCCTTTCCTTTCAAAAGATCCATGCATTCTAGTTACCATCTCCTGCAACTCTTCACCCGATGACGCTAGCAATACCAGGTCATCAGCGTAAAGAAGACATTTGACGGGTAACCCACTCATTCTCAGCCCACATTCATCATTTCTCAAATCATGCAAACTACTGTCCATGAACAGATTAAACAGCCACGGTGACGCTACACATCCCTGCCTAACACCCTTTTCAATGCTAAACCACTCAGTGTACGACCCGTTTACTCTCACACAAACACTGGAATCCTCATAGAGCGATTTCAGTGCCTGAATGAGACGGCCGCTCAATCCATACACCGACAGTACCGACCAAAGTTCATTCCTTACCACTCTGTCATAAGCCTTTTCCAAATCCACGAAAGCACAATAGACCTTCTTACCTTTGGCCAAATACTTTTCGGCTATGCATCGCAAGGAAAAGACTTGATCCGTACATCCCATACCCTTTAGGAATCCCGCTTGTGCATCCCATACTTTCTCATCGGTTTCTTTCACTACTCTTTCAATCAATATCTTTGCATACAAACTAAAGTACCTAACAAAAATATAAAATAGTAAACTGAAGTGGAAACCACATCTAGAAAACTATTCAACAATTAGTACAAAAAGATCCTGTGTTGTAATATAATGGATGATGAAAAATACCGCAAAAGTGACTTCAAATCGCTACCCAGTCAGCATTTTTGTTCCGGAACTGATAGAAAAATCGCTTGTAACGAGTATAAGATAATTAAAATGAATAAATTTTCGAAGAAGGTTCTCGTATGGCAGGTGATCTGTTTATGTGGCAAATGTAGTACTTAAAATTTTGTTAACGGATCTGTAACTGGCGACATATACTAAACCGAGTGTTTGAAAAACCGTTGTTACCATTCATAGATCACCACAACAATCCCTTTCTGTCTTGGCCTAGTTAGGCCACGTATACCATTATCCAAGAAAGCGATATAAAGTAGTACTATGTCAACAATATCGAACTTGTGGAAAAACAGTAAAAACACCGTATTCCTCCCAACTGCTCTGAATTACGATCCATTGAAAAATAATAGGCTCGTATTAAGCAGAAGCTCTTAAAACATAAAACTAACGCCATATAAACCCTAAAAACGCTTAAAAATTAATAATAGAGTCCTATGTACAAAACCTGATGGTAGGCAATACAACAAAAATACGAAATTTCTGGATGTATAAAGTCAAAAACTACAAACATGCGTACATACGTGTTGTTTATTAAATTTCTAACAAGAATTTACCATTAAAAAAAAGTTATTAGGGTTCCGTACCCTAAGGGTAAAACGGTACCCTATTACTAAGACTCCGCTGTCCGTCTGTCTGTCTGTCTGTCACCAGGCTGTATCTCATGAACCGTGATAGCTAGACAGTTGAAATTTTCACAGATGATGTATTTCTGTTGCCGCTATAACAACAAATACTAAAAAGTACGGAACCCTCGGTGCACGAGTCCGACTCTCACTTGGCCGGTTTTAAGTGTTGTATAAGATTTTGTGAAAATTAACATGCGTAATTTTTTTCTGGGATAAGCTTTAGTTGTATTATAGGACTATAGTTACCTGATTTTACGGTACTTTGGAAAAAAATTGACGCGCCCATAATATTAGCGTTTTGTATTATTGGTCCATTAAGCTGTTTGTTATGCTATGTCCGTTATAAATTAAGTTTTTTTTTGCGCAATAACCCATTCGTTCTTCTTATCTTCCGCGTTAGTGCCTTTATATAAGTGCCATAACAGGGCAATAACTTTGTATATTTTTGAGTTAATTTAACACTTTCCTAACAACCCTATACAAGTATGGTTAACTACAGGTTACTTATAGTCTGCATCTTCTCAATTGATTTTTTCGCCAAAGGCCCTAATCTGTTAAACAAACTTTGTTCCTTTTCAGTGTGCACCATGCCCATTGTTAGTGAGCGCGTGGCCATTGTTTTTGAGCGCATGCCACTTGCTGATACACAATGGTCACGCGCTCACCAACAATGGGCACGCGCACACACAAAAGGAACAAAGGCATTTGTTTAACAGATTAGGGTCTTTGGCGAAAAAAACATTTGAGAAGATGCAGACTATAATTGCCGCACTGAAGGTGTCAAATAATTGAAGTTATAAATGTTCTAGAATTTATAACTTCAATAAAGTATATTGTCGTTTCCTTTTTCCTTGACCTTCATCTGGAAAATTGATCGGCAAGTTCGGTAAAGCATAATTAGGTATTACTTTAGCTTGACGTCATACGTCTGTCATCGGCACCAAAGTTTCGCTCTCTGGGTATTAGGTACTATACAATTTAAAAGTGCGAAGTTCTTGGTGGGGGAGTAAAACCGATTAAAAGCTTCACGCTCCTTATATACGCCGTGGCATAAAATAAATACTTAAATGAATGCAGCTAGGTCTGCTAACCTATTTGAAACTTTTATATCGCCCCGAAAGCAATATTGAAATATTTCTAGACTCCTAGAGTAAGTCCACATGATGCACATTTACGGGCTTATTAATTTTGTAATAAAGTGTAGAATTGTAGAGTATACAAATAAATTAAACACTGCCTCACCCACACCGCTCTCCTTAAAAAAGCATTTCAAAAATAAAATATTACCGTTCTTATGTCGTTGCCACCCAAATCCAACTCCTCTAACTTGTTGAGTAGCAAACTGTTCCTGAGGTCGCTCGGATATTCTATCAAACGATTGTTTGCTAGTTTCAGAACTGTTAAATTAGGGAGCTCGCTTATTGACTGGAAACAGATGAAAATCGAGTTAATTATGATATTTTCACCACACTAGCAGTACCAGCACCAGCTGGTAAAGGCTCTCTTGATTGTTCAAAAACTGATGAGAAAGTTCCATTGAATTGACTTTTGGATGAATAACGTTCATTTAGATTTGATTTGGTTTGATTTAGTATGATATTTTACAGTCCTCGCATTGTTGCCATGAAAAATTTTGTGTTTCACTCGGGGGCAAAATTTATTTAACCCTCGTGCCTTGAAACTCTCGCAACGCTTAAGATTCCTCTTTTTGAACCATTCGCTGCGCTCTCGGTTCAATTGTGGAATTTTTCGCTTGCTCGACGACATTGACAATATTAGCACGAGCGGTTAAACAAGCACTTTGCCCCCTTGTAAGTCTTGTAACCACCACAAATTCAGGTGCAATTGTAATACTTTGTTAGGTAATACTCACTCCAGATTTAAGTTCCATGATAGAGTTGTTATCTGCATCAAGTACTTTTAAATTGTTCAATGAGGAGATACTTTTAGGGATTTCAGTTAATTTATTATTGCGTAGTTTTAACACGGTAGTCTTTTCGTCTATAGGGGAAGGAAATTCTGTTAAATCAAATCCAGCACAATCCACTGTGAATGCGTCTCCTTCTGTCATGCACGAACAGCGTGCCGGGCAAGGTATTTCGCTGTCCGGGGCTTTGCTTGCTTCCTCGACTAACTGATTTGTAGGTTGTATTGCTTCAAGGACAGGGCTATTACTGTCTGTGGTAGTCTCGATGGTACCGTCACCGCTGCCCTCGACGACCACGTCCCCCTCGACGTGATTCTCTGGCGGGAACTGGTTATCATTCTCTAAAGGATTTGGTAATTCATCCTCATTTTGAGCCACCACAGCGCCGAACCTGAAATGAAAGTAAATGTCGGTTAACACTTTACGACGTGTTAAACGTACTTTTGTCGCACCAAACTCCGGTGAAATTGTTATGACAGATAAAAATCGCGATAACTACAAGGGCGTAACTGGAACACTGATCTCGAAAATCTTAAACAACTATAAATTACGTCGTGTTATTTGGTAAAACATCTAAGCTGAATTCTGCTTAGTTTGACTCATTTCTCAAGGTGGTTGTGGCCTATCTCGTGCTAGACAGTTATGTACCTATACCTAGGTATATGCGACGCGAACCACCTTTAAACCTATTTCGCCTTAAGCATTTCAATTTAAGTACTTGTTATTACCTAGTTTTCGAAGCAATAAGGAACTTATTAAAGTTATTAAATACCTCAAATCAATATACCTTCATCGCTTAATAATCAATTGATAACTTTGTGTAAGGGATAAGATAACTCTGACGTTTACATACCTAGATTATAGCATTATGCAGCCTATAGTAGCCGTAAACCGAAATGTGGACCGGGGATCACTATCTCTCTCACTCCTGCCACGAAAAGGCAAATGTGAAAGAAAAGTTCTATGTCCCCGGTCGTCCGTTTGGTTTGCGGATATTATAATATAATAAGGTACTGCGTTTATATAACCTTTATTGCACCAAACAAAATACAATCATAGGTCATTTCATCTTTTCGTTGATTTCGTATTTGTTTCATTAAATATCAATAAAAGAAAACAGTGCCAAATTGTACAATACTTTGTTTGGTACCTATATGACTGTTCACGTCTGAAACCTTCTTTTTTGTGGGCAATTTTTTTTTCAGACAAATTAATATTTTAATTAAGTATTTTAATTAATGTTCTTAACACATTATTACAATTAATATCTATCGAATCGACAAACGTAAAAAGAAACCGCAGAATTAGGTACTTACGAAACAAGAACAACGATCAAAAGGTGAATACATTTCAATTTCATGGTCACTTGGAACAATCACTTAGAGGCGTCGGCTGAATTTTGATTTTTGTCACCACCAGTACTGTACCTCCGAGAACAGCGCATAACTCACTGACACTTATAACTGTTATCACTCTGATAAGAGCACCACTACCATCGCGAAGCTTATCGCGAATCAAGTGTGATAACGTCGCGCCTGCGTAAACACTAAAAACTAAGACTATCAATTTTCAATAACGCGATCACGTTTTGTCGTATTAAGTCGGTTTCGCCCTTCGCATAAACGACGGACTCTTGATACAGGTACCACCGCCAAACGTTAGTTACAAGCTCCTGAATAGCGACTGTACTTTCCTTATCCTAATTTTCCTCTCACGCGCACACCAGCCGATGCGCTTTACGCCGTTCTGTTTATGTATGCTTATCACCTACACGCAAGAAATTACGAGAAGTATTACAAAACGAATTTGCAGCGGAACTGATAGCGATTCTGAATCAGAAATTGGTCACAATTATCGGAAAAATTTATCTTCACACCACTTTTCGAAAACGCTAATTTAAACAATGTACAATGTCCGAATGCCACGCATATAATGATCACACTTTGCTTATTTAGTTGGCAAGTTTACGCGTAATGACTTGAGTTATTTGTAAATTGAGTAGATATTATTATTCTAGTCGCATCGTTGTAATTTATCATAAAGTTGACCACATTTTATTACATCAAGAACTGATTGTAAGCCATACGTTATGCACAGCTCGTGATTTGAAGAGTTTTATATTTCAATTCATCCGAAACGGGCAGAAATGCGATCCATGGGATTGTATATCAAAGATATCTGTTTATACTAGCCTTAGCCTTAAAGGCATCAAGACTACCTAGTACCTACGATGATTTTCTTTATGAGAGATATTTGTTGTTGTGAACATAAAAAAAAGTCAGTGGTTGAGTTTCTATGTTAAAAAATCAGTAAGTATTGTTATTGTGGGATTAGGCGTCATGGTTAAGGATCTTACCAACAAACAATGCGATTTGATTGTGAAATGAAAGTTAAGGGTACCTACCCGTTCTCGAGCTGTATTTTTGACATTAGAGAAATTTTCGTGCGATGAAATCTGATAGTTTGCGCGTAGGGTCAGGGTCGTTATAAGTTATAATCATGAGCGTAAAAGAAATAATGCCATTTGTTTAACCAATTAACGGTAAACCGAAAAATCACCTCAGAAAATTTCAACTAAAACCATTCAAGACGACTCCTTAGTCGTACGCTGAATAGAAATACATACGTTTAAAGATATTAAAGAAATATATTAATGTGTTTATTTTATAGTTTAGATCCTTTGGGTAAAGGTTCAAGTCGTAATTAAATATTAAGGTCCCTAAACAGTGAAAAATCTCAAGTTTGTTTTTCAATACAAGCCAAAGATACGGTTATTCGGTAAGCAAACCTTAGATATACGCAGTATATCTAATTAAGTATAAATTCTTATTAGTTACATATATTGTAACTGTATAATGTTTTAAGTTTTTGCATCTCCTGTAACTAGATCTAACATGTATACGTTGTTTTTGTGCAGTATTGCAACGGAGGCGACCTGGCAGATTACCTGCAGGCCAACCGGCTGCTGAGCGAGGGCACCATCCGGCTGTTCCTACGGCAGCTGGCCGAGGCCATGCGCGCCATCCACGCCAAGGGCATCGTGCACCGTGATCTCAAGCCTCAAAATATACTTCTCACACACAACGTTGCGCCGCCCCGCACACCACATCCCTCCGAAATTACTCTTAAAATTGGTAAGTATTCCAGGACCAGGGCACCACCTACAGTAGTAAGTCCAGTTGTTTCAGTTGTTGCAGCTCCTCACATCCATGCGCTATCTACACTACCTCTACCTCTCGGGCCTCTTGCACTGCTACCTGAAGCCACAGAATAAATTATATTACCGGCCTAACAATACGAGGATTTGTGATATAATTCATATTCATATAGTGATATATATAGGTAAATACCAAAGTTGATAGAAACATTAATCAGACTTACATCTCACAGTAAGCTGATACATTTTTGGGACGGACCGACTTAATATACTGCGTCATAATCGTATGCGATAAATTAGTCAATTCAGTGACAATGACACCTTTAATTATTAATGAGTTGACGCCTGTTAAGAATTATTTAAAACTTAATCAGCTTAGCAACCTGATTAAGTGAAATATATTCAATTGTCAATACTTAAAAGATTAGAAGCTATGAAGCTTCCAACGTCTTTTCATACGAAGTAGACAACCACTATCTAAATTAAAATTTTGTCTGACGTAGCCCAGTTATCAAAAAACTAAAAGCACTGCCAGCACTGCCAACAAAAACCTAACTACTAAAACTAAGAATTTATCGTGCATCTCGCCACGTCACTTATGTGTTACTTAACGTATGTAATTGCATCCCATTTTAAGCATAACTATGTAACAACTTGTCATTATAATTCTTATTCGTTTTTTTATTAGTCTTATGTTTAATAAGTTTAGCATACATAAACAATTTGGATACGTGTCAAGAATAAACACTAAGCAAATTAAACAAAACATTAAATAAAAATAACCCTCAGCTGCTGTGAAAACAGGGCCGGCAACATGCATGTGATACCTCTCCACTTGCAAGTTACCATTAGCCATAATTCTCGTCAACCATCAGGAGGGCGTACGCTTGTTTGCTATCATATTTATGATAAACAAAATTCATAATTCGTTCTGCATTTCATGCGAAATGACCTTCCTGTAAATTATCCACAGACCTTTTAAAACAATTCTACCAAGTTTATCAATATTACCATTCAGTTTATATAATTAAGCGCGATACTTGAGATACGTTATCTAATTAATTAATTATCTACTGGGACATAGCTCAGTATAGTCAGCAGTCACATGTTTTTTTATAATTGCCAATCTCTTTCAGTGCCTGACTTTCATTGTCAACTAATACTAGACTTAGCCTTAGGTAACTGATTGTAGGTTGTAGTTTTATCTCAATACGATCTCCGTTCACTAATCAAATTACTTTCCAGCCGACTTCGGCTTCGCGAGGTTCTTAGAAGAAGGCAACATGGCGGTCACGCTCTGCGGGTCACCTATGTACATGGTAATTTCAATGCTTTTGCTACCTACCTCGTCATGTATTTTAAATATTATTTTCACATCACCTATTCGATACTGGGCTTTTTCTTCCCTGCTAGGAGGGATCAAAGTGGCACTTATCTGTTCTAGGACATGATTTTTTTCTTTTTTTTCATACAATTTTTTTAGGTTAAATAATATTTTCGATGACTGGAACATAACAATTTCCTCGTAGGTGATTTGAAAAACAATATGTGTCACATGGTAGCAAAATTATTTCCACCTTGGGCGTTAACACTTGAATCAATATACGCCCTCGCCGTAAAATATGTCATTAAATTTTGCTCCCTTGTGAGACAATCTACTATTTAAGGTTTACCAGTTACTCTGCGATGAAGGTAAACATCGTTAGAAAACTTGCTTGATTACATTTATAAAGAAATTCAGTAGTGTCTGTTAAGTTTAATACGCATTGGGCTAGTGTGGGAAATAAAGCTCAATCATTCTTGTACAATGAGAGAAGGCATTTGGTGGCTAGTGGGAAGTAGAATATAATCAGTCAAAAGAAGTCATTTAATGGCATCGCTTAGTTTTAAATAAAAGTAGGTAATGTGATTAAGAGTGATAATAATGTAGAAACATAATCCACAGGCGCCAGAAGTGATTATGTCGCTGAAATACGACGCTAAAGCGGACTTGTGGAGTCTTGGCACCATCGTGTACCAGTGCCTCACGGGCAAAGCGCCCTTCCAGGCGACCACGCCGCACGAACTCAAGGCCTTCTACGAGAACAGCATCGACCTGCAACCCAAGTAACAACCGATTTACACTTCTCACGCTTACTTACAATATCTAAACTATGGATTCAATTCAAATTCACTGAAGTAAACTAAAAGTACAGCGAGAGATGGGTTGCAATTTAATTGAGATATTGAAGGCTTGTTAAAAGACAATGCTCACAATAATTAAAAATGTAACTATTTTAATTATATTATAAGATGCACTCTGACCCGGTCAGTATGAATTTTACCTAACAGTTTTAAGTACTTAAATTTGTATAGGTATTTGTACATTTCGAGTATCTTCTTTGAAAGGAGAGGGAATTAGGCGTGGCAGCCTGACAGTTGGAAGATTGAACCACAAAAAACAGCGTAGGATCCTGAGTTATACTCGTACCTATAGCTTTTTTGTAAACTTTTTTAACAATATCAACCCGTCGTCAGCAAGGTCACGCCCGAATCGTATGAATTTAAATTGATACCTATGCTATGTCGATATTGTAAAGAAAAACCAAGGTTGCTGAAATCTACCAATGAATATTTATTTTGTAAATACAAAATTCTACATAGCCTGAAGGATTACCCTCGAATTCAAACTGAAACCGTTCTTATTGAAAACCGTGCAAGGAAAAATATAGACGTGATATTTTTATAGAATGCCCGCGGGCACTAGTCCAGAACTCTGCAACCTGCTGATCGGCCTGCTGCGACGGAGCCCGCGCGAGCGCATGCCGTTTGAAGCTTTCTTCAACCACCCCTTCCACCAACGGCCCAGGACAACATCCTATACGAGTAAGTATCTCGAGCACTTTAAGCTAACGCATCGATAGTGGTGGCAAGCTTTATAATATTAGAACTAGTATAAAGGAGGACAGATATAAGACCGCTTTTAACGCTAAACAAAAATGAGTACCAGACATTTTACAAACTAAAATATATTTTCGTTTTCGACGTTCAACCAAACGTTTTCTACAATAGAATATTTACTGACGTTACCACTACCGCTATCGATGTATGTACATTCGTAGCTTTAGACGATCGGCTTTACTCCGCCGAACAAACCGCATATGAGGAAACCGTACATAAGGCCGGCCGATGACTAATCCTCGCTCTATTGTTTTATTGGTATGCTTGCGAAATTTGTCGCACACACAAACGTGCGACACGTACCTACTTCATTCATGTGACAAATAGCAGCTTATAAATATTTCTTTGCCTATTTATTATATTCATTCATCTTCAACTTTTTTGTTTTGTTTTGTGTAGCTTGATGAGGCTGGCGGCTATTATTTCAGTACTATTTATAGACTTAAAATATATCAAAGCCAATGAAGACTTAAATCAGATATAGCTTTTTCTACATCAAATATAGTAAATTTGGAATTATCACGTTACATGCAATTTATGATAACTAGCGGATATGTGGACTTAATTCGCCTATATCACGAAACATTTCTAAAATAAACTTGTTGTAGCAGTATAGTAGAGTGACGTGCCGAATATTGTTCAGGTTTGGATTCGGACCTGCCTGACATAATGGAGAGCGAGTTAGAGGCCCCGGCAGGGGGCGACTGTTGCATAGAGGAGTCATTGGACCGCCAGGGTATTTGTCTGCCAATACACTCGGATTTTTAATACCAGAGACTAAGATACAATTCATCTTGACGTATTCATTTTAGGGGTGATTCCCATTATAAGTTTTTTTGTCACTGCAGTGTTTGTAAGTCGTTCGTTAAAAAAAATTGCCTGCGTCTAGACGCAGATGATTTAGATGATTTGATTTAGGCGATGATTGTCTATTTCCAAGCTTACACTAGTGTAAGCTTGGAAATAAACAATCATCATCACATCAAACTGGTTTGTTGGTGATGACTCGTGGATAGGACCTCCTAAACTATATAGATTATAAACTTATCATGTTTGGAGTTGTTAGAATCGTCTCTATTAAGTGCGCGGTTGTTTTATGCGATAAACGCAGCTTAAACGCAATGCGTTTGCCGCACACCCTTCTTACATCAGATAATCTAAAGACACTAAAGACTACATTGTTTTACGCGGTAAACGCAGCGGTAAGCGTATTATCATTTTTCCTACATTCCGGTGACGCATGCGTTCAACGCTGCGTTTATCGCATATAACAACCGCGCGCTTTAGAGTTAGACTATGCAAAGAAATGGCAATAAAAGTAAATGATGGTTTAAAACTTTTTTAGCAATAATTGTGGTCTCTGGGATTAAAAATCAGCAGTGAATCAGCTTTGGTCTGTGTGCACGGAGTGCGGGTTTGGCATGTTTACGTGAGCGATCGATCCTATCTTATCACTGCCGCGTCATTGTACTTATACATCATACTATGATATCATACTATACCAGTGCAAAACTTTCATTATATTATATATTCACTCGTTAAGTACTATGTAAAATCACTCGGTTTCGTTTTGGAGGGTTTGGATTGGAAGTCTAATAAGATCAAAACTAACCATATGTTTTATTTAACACGATCGGACAGTATCTTGAAACCGTTAATTTTTTCTATATAGTTACAAAATTTAGTGGAAATATTACCTTTCAGGGTCAAAATGAACGGTTTTCCGAAAGTTTTATCTTCACCTTCGCGCTTCTGAAACTCGTCCACATTCATGACGCATAGTTTTGCTTGACATTTTTAGTTTTTTGCCAAAAGTCGCACAATGAACAAAGTCAAATATTTTCCCCTCACTAGCTCGGAAAGCCGTCTTTTATCCTTTAAAACAAGCGGGGAAAAACGCATTTTATCCACTAGTGGGGAAAGTAACTTGACCTTGGATGGAGCGTGTTTAAGTAGCTTGACAAAAATAAAACGTAAAACGCTCATAATAATGGTTCGTTCGATATTAATTATCATTAAATAAATAGTTTGAGAATCTAATAAAAAATACCAGATTTAGCTTTATTTAATGATTTTAAGTCATAAACCTTAAAATTCCATAATAAACGTTTGTTTTTTAATAATTATGTTAAATATAATTCTGAACGCACAAGTTAAGTCGATGCAATTTCAAAACGCATCATTGACATTTCATACGTCAGAAATGTCAACATTGTCAACAAAAATTTTACTTAAAAACTTCTCACGTAAAAGTACAGAATTTCCAGTTTTTTGTTATAGTATCGTAAAATAATGAGTGATTCCAGTTGATGAAGATGATCTAACGCCTGTGGATGTTGCACTTTCCTCGCTATAGTGAGGGGAAAAGTTTTGTGTTAGACACGGGTGCAAATGTATTTTTTAATACAGTTGCTCAAAAAGTGTTACTTTTCGTGGCTGTTTAGCGTGCGGAAAGTTGGTTTTCGCGAACTAGTGCTTTTTACTTTTCCAATTTTTTTAAATTTTTACTTGTTCCAATTCATGACTACTTATTGATGAGTGTTAATATTAGTTTCTTTTAAACGTCGTAATTAACATAAAAACCTACTGTTAATGTAAGAATACAAAAAAAATATGCATATTTCATATTTTATTACTTACCTCTTCATCGTTATAAGTATTATAACACGTTTATTTTTTAATGTTGAAAAACCGTTCTTAATAAGTTGTCTGAATGGAACGGAACGCCTGTCAAAGAAGAGGCGTATTTTCTTATTGCAAGAATGTTTTAAGTTTCCAAAGGCAACATTCGATATTGTTTTTATAAATATACGGTACACAAATAACCGTAAATAACGATATTTAGGTAATAATAGTACAATGTTTTAATATTTACAATTGTTTCTGTCTTATAGAACATGCAAAAAAAAAAACTCATTGAAGTGGGTTCAATAATAATAACAAAATCTATTCTAGTCGAATAAAAGCTAGAAAAACACCTCTTCATAATGTCAATGTCAATGATGTCACAGAATGAATAATATAAGTTTCGAATTCCATTTCTTGCTTGCTTTTGTTGCTTTTCTTATTTTTTCGCAACTGTATTAAAAAACGTCGTTCGATACACGTGCGGAAATGTCATTCTTTTCCGCACTAGCATCGAAATGTACTATTACTTCTCGTGTGTTAAAACACTCGCGGGTAAAATACAACTTTGCACCCTTGTATAACAAATAACTATTATTGCTTAAGTACAGTCTCAACATGAACCTTGGGTATATTTATAAATGTTGGTTTCTACCTGTATCGACTTTGGAATTTTATTGTACAAGTTCACAGAACATATAAAAAAAAACTTGAGGTAGCTAATTAAAATATATTTGGATGTCCAAAATATACAAAACTTGCAACTAACTAAGTAGGTATTATGTACAATTGGAAAATCTATTAATTTTATGACTAGTTGATTTATTTATGTGCATTGTGCATGTTAGCACATCGACGTCAAAGGAATTTAATGCATTTGGTTGCTGCTTGAGAAATTATAGGTAACTATTCGGGGTCATTTACACACGCTCTATTAATTTTCTCCACGGACGTTTCATCCCTACTTAAGATATGTACAGAAATCTAGTACTGCAGTGTGTCTGGCCAAGTTCGAAGAAAAAACCGGGCGACAATGTTTATATATATGTAATTACATCGACATTGTATTGATAGTATTGATAGTGAACTTCTATGCTGAATAAATCTATGACGCAAATTAGTAGATATTGAAAAAGATGATTATTTGATAGGATTGCATCTAGTGGCGTCATAATGTAGCGTTTTTCTTTGTCCTGTAGTCTAGGGCAGTCTAATAATAAGCTCATAAAACTACAACGTCCAATGTGTCTCACTGTCTGTAAGTTCTGTAACAAAGATTCGGTTGTCTTAAGCACAAAACATACTGCGCCTTACCTATACAGCGTTATCTAGTTTAGCTGTACGAGTGTAACCGAGATGACGTTCCATCGTTAATATTTTAACGTCATTCTATTCATATCAAGCTATTCAAGAAAATGGCACAGTATGTTATGTTTTACTTATAGTTTATCTTCTCTAGTATGAGAGATCCTCACGCTTTCTGTGTTTAATCAGCAGCGGGGTCCGCGCCCGCGCCGAGCGCAAGCGGCGCGGTGCGCACGCCGCCCGCGCCGCGCGCGCTGCAGCCGCCGCCGCAGCTGCAAACAATCGCAGCAAATAACGCTAAGAAGCCGACGTCCTCCGGTGAGTGATCGACTCTTAATAATTTACCGTTTAATATCTAGAGGAGTTATCGTATATGTATGGTATCATTTGGACCTAGAAAATGTTTCTATACACTACAAATTGATTCGCAAATACCGAATCTCTAAATTAAACTCGCAGCTCTTGTGAGTCGACTTAGTTAATTCATGCGTATATTGCGTATGTATAATGTGTAGCTAAACGGTGGACGAGGTCAAACCTGCGAGCTGCGATAAATGTAAACGTTTCTACTAAAACTAGGCGGTGTAGCGAGAGCTCGCGTTCATAGCATCCATCATTAGAGCTTATGTGCATTACCGTTTCCAATGGAACCAACGCTTCTTCGAACTCATATTCGCTGCACTTAATGTTAATCACCTACACTTATCCTTAGTTACACAACTTACCAGAACTCTGACGTATAAGCAACCCCTCTCGGACTGCTAAAGAATGGGATGTTCCCCTTAAAGCAGCACTAACAGCAGTTAGATTTCCTGACGTCAATAAAAAAACTTATAAACAAACAGTGCCTCCTATTCATATGGTTGTCCGGACAAAAGGATTACCGGCAATGTCATACATGTCATGACTTTATTTTCAGACTATTAGGTATTAATTATATGCTCTACCTTCATGTTGTTTTCCATTTAATTATTGTAATTTATAATTGTTATTCTTGAGTATTTATCAGCATATTTTCAATGAAATTAAGAATCGGCTCTTCTTTTAAGTGTTAAATAATTGTCCTGATACAATAATATTTGTAAAGCATAACGACAAAAAACTATTAAAGTTGAGCCACTCATTTAGATAACCCTGCCCTGCCCTAAGGGGCGGTATCAACATTATTATTGTAGGTAACTTATTGGTTCTGACATGATTACCAACTAATGGACCATTCTCCGGTCGCTGGACTGTGTCTATTTCATTTATTTCTAGATACAGCATGAAAATGAAAATGAAAAATGAAATTGAGAAAGGGTTGCCTTTCTCAATTTATAACACAATGATTGTGACCAATAAACGATTTTTCATTTCATTTTTCATTTTCATTTTCATGCTGTATCTAGAAATAAATCACTTAATTAACTACATTATGTTATCTTATAATAACAAACTCAAAACTTAGTTGCAGACAACCCGCCAGGCTAGTTTACACTTTACGGTGCTTTGCACAGAAAATGTAACGCATAATTAACTATTATTTTATTGGTTGTACCCTTAACTTGCTGTTGGAAGAGCGGGGTCTCCTGTCACAAGTATTGCAATACTTACTAGGAGGTCCCAACGGACCTCCTTCATTATTTTATTGGTTGTACCCTTAACTTGCTAATAAAATAATACCAATAAAATAATAGTTAATTATGTAGGTACAGAAAGTAACAATAAAAGTAATTATAATTAAACTAAACTAAAGTTATAGTTAAGATAACAGTTCAATGCAATGCAATGACATGTTATTAAATATAATGCAATCTTCATTATTACCCATTTATTAACATTAAAAATCATAATAACGTTTTTGTTCACTTTTAATAGATTACACATCAAATCATCATCATTGCCATCTTGAAACTAGAAAATAATTATGAAATTTATGAATAATACATACAAATTATGATACGGTGTCGCTGTTTAATGTTCTGCGCAAGAGACAGAGGCGTGCGCGCGCCATGCTCGCTCCGATGTGTGACCTTTTTACATATCCAAATTCGTCAAAGATTAATTGAATACTTGCCACTTTATTATTTCCCTATACGTAATCTTTTAATTATTGTTCTATTTATGTATAAGATAATGCAAATGAGCCCGGTCATTAGGCAGACGAGTCAAATCATTGACTTGAGAGTTATAATATAAAAAAATAATCATAATCAATTACACGATTTGATGATTCTTAAAAATAACATTGTACCTAAATATATTGTAATATACCTACCTAGTAACCTTACCACCAAGTTGACCCTATGCGACGGATGTGAGGTCACTAGAATAGGAACCTAGATCTCGGGCCGTACAGGCTAATCACTTAATTAACTAAATTATGTTATCTATAAGATAAACTCAAAACTTAGTTGCAGACAACCCGCCAGGCTAGTTTACACTTTACGGTGCTTTGCACAGAAAATGTAACGCATAAACTAGATTTATTCAGCATCGAAATGACACTATCAATTACGTCAGCCGCAAAACAACTAATTAATGTTAATTTAACATGAAACCACGATTTATTAATTTATTCATTTGGTGGTGTGTCGCTGGTCGACATTGGCGCTGTTAGATTGCGAGCTTCATTATCATACAGTGGTGTCGTAGTCGCACGAGTAGGGCACGGGTCTAGGGCAGGCTCCTCACAGAACTCACAAGATTACTTCACTCGTTTGTTTGGCGCTCGGTCAATTGTTAGAAGGTGACCTGTGCGCTCGCGCGAACGCTCCTGGTCGAGTGAAATCCTACGTTAATGCACGGTTTTGTCTACATATTTATGCAGAAATAGCTCGTCTATCTATAAAATATTTATATTTTATAAAGTATAATTATATGTATACATGGGTAGTGGGGCGTATTTTAGGAGCATGTTTATTGTAGGTTGCCATTAGATATATTGAAGAGACCAAGATGCTCAAAGCTATCAGATTATGCCAACTATCTAATGATAATCTGTAGTATAATCAGTATTTAATTCATTCTACCGTCATCGACAATGTTAGCTGCCTGTATAATGGTACAAAAAACGATATTGTACCGGTCACGCACGTGATTCATGCCTTGGTAAAAAGTTATGCATGCAATATTAATTTATTATCCTAGCCTGTCATTTTGGCGGTGTCGTTCAAGTTTTAGCGTTTTGCGTCGATGGATTTATATTTATAAGTACCTAAGCTTAGCCATCGACGCAGAATACATCATGTGAATTGACAAAAGTGTCCACCCTGGGCACCAGTATTGACGTGACGCATGTCCGCAGCCGAGTCGTCCGACACGACCTGGGCGGGCGAGGACGACTTCGTGCTGGTGGAGGCGGACAGCGGCTCGGGCGAGTGCTCCGCGTCCTCGGGCTCGGAGGCCGCGCCGCGCCCGCGCACGCTCACGCTGCCCGCGCCGCCGCAGCAGGACCCGCCGCACCCAGCTAAGGTGACTACCGTCATACAGACACGACTCGTGCTGGTGGAGGCGGACAGCGGCTCGGGCGAGTGCTCCGCGTCCTCGGGCTCGGAGGCCGCGCCGCGCCCGCGCACGCTCACGCTGCCCGCGCCGCCGCAGCAGGACCCGCCGCACCCAGCTAAGGTGACTACCGTCATACAGACACGACTCGTGCTGGTGGAGGCGGACAGCGGCTCGGGCGAGTGCTCCGCGTCCTCGGGCTCGGAGGCCGCGCCGCGCCCGCGCACGCTCACGCTGCCCGCGCCGCCGCAGCAGGACCCGCCGCACCCAGCTAAGGTGACTACCGTCATACAGACACGACTCGTGCTGGTGGAGGCGGACAGCGGCTCGGGCGAGTGCTCCGCGTCCTCGGGCTCGGAGGCCGCGCCGCGCCCGCGCACGCTCACGCTGCCCGCGCCGCCGCAGCAGGACCCGCCGCACCCAGCTAAGGTGACTACCGTCATACAGACACGACTCGTGCTGGTGGAGGCGGACAGCGGCTCGGGCGAGTGCTCCGCGTCCTCGGGCTCGGAGGCCGCGCCGCGCCCGCGCACGCTCACGCTGCCCGCGCCGCCGCAGCAGGACCCGCCGCACCCAGCTAAGGTGACTACCGTCATACAGACACGACTCGTGCTGGTGGAGGCGGACAGCGGCTCGGGCGAGTGCTCCGCGTCCTCGGGCTCGGAGGCCGCGCCGCGCCCGCGCACGCTCACGCTGCCCGCGCCGCCGCAGCAGGACCCGCCGCACCCAGCTAAGGTGACTACATCAGAGATCGACAACCGACACTCACGAGCTTTTATATTACAGATTGGTATTGAAACTCCCGGAATTGATGATTTCTACTAGAGCCGTCTGCTTACCCCTGATATAGTTTTGTTAGCCAAGAGCAGACAGTAGCCTGTCGGTACATACATAAAAAATATTTAAGTTCGTGTGTTATTATATTACCCACAACTCCCATTTATATACGTTCACGAATACAACATATTATACTGTAGATATTTGCGAAGCTTAAGATTGTTTTTTTTTTAAATTACCTATCTACTTTAAAGGAAAGATAGAAATAATAAGAATGATGAAATGTATTGGAAATATCGCGACACACAGATAAATGTTACTCATGTTAGTTACCCTTCACACTAATCATTTCTGGGTCAGCAACCTTGCCGTTCTTTTACCCTTGCCGTTTAAAAACATGTCAACCGGTCACTTACCTTTGGCATTATCGCGTAGAAAACAAAAAACCGGCAAAATGCGAGTCGGACTCGCGCACCTAGGGGTCCGTATTTTTTGTATTTGTTGTTATAGCGGCAACAGAAATACATCATCTGTGAAAATTTCAACTGTCTAGCTATCACGGTTCATGAGATACAGCCTAGTGACAGACAGACGGACAGACAGACAGCGGAGTCTTAGTAATAGGGTCCCGTTTTTACCCTTTGGGTACGGAACCCTTATTAAGTACCCGTTTCTATATGTAAAACGAACGTTGACAGTAGGTAATTGAACAGATTACCGCTTGAAAATATAATGTAAATGTTGCGAATTGTAGCGTTTGTTGCCAATTTGTATCAATGGCGGATTACAGCAAGCGCAACGCTAATTGACCAAGCGGCAGAGAATCGAACCGTAACAGTATACATACGTACCTAATTAAAGTGAGCTACTGTGTGTAATGATAAACATATATCGCTACAAAAGAATATGCTGAATATTTTACACTCAAATATATTGGCAGTTATAGCTCACGAGTTTCAAAGTCATAAGAAGCGTGTTGTCTAATGTTATGAATTTTAATACGCTTTTTAGTACCTAGTGGTTTGAGGAAATCCGTGGCAATTCGTGGTTTTCATAAGAAAACAATGGAATAACATTGTTTATAATAATAAAGACGCTGTAGATAGATAGATAGAGAGATTTATCTTATACCTTTAAACAAGCAATTCTTGTATATATGTATATATATTTATATATTTCGGTGATCTCGGAAACGGTTCTAACGATTTTGATGAAATTTGGTATATGGGGTTTTTGGGGGCGAAAAATCGATCTAGCTAGGTCTTATCTCTGGGAAAACGCGCATTTTTGAGTTTTTATATGTTTTCCCAGATATTTATTCAAAAGTTATACATACCTAATATACCATGTATCTTTCAGAACCCGACGCCGTCCACCGCGAGCATCCAGCGCTCGCAGCCGATCTCAATGCTGCGCTCCAACCACTCACGGAACCCCACCAACCCCATCGGATCTCTCTCCCCGCCCACTGTAAGTACCCTACTTTTATTTATGCCTTAGGGCCATAAAATATTAACGTCGAATGACAAAACAAATGATTTTTAGGGTTCCGTACCCAAAGGGTAAAAACGGGACCCTATTACTAAGACTCCGTTATAGCTAGACAGTTGAAATTTTCACAGTTGATGTATTTCTGTTCCCGCTTTAACAACACATACTAACAACAGAATAAAATAAATATTTAAGTGGGGCTCCCATACAACAAACGTGATTTTTTTGCGTAATGGGATGGAACTAGGGCTCCCGGTATCCGTGTTACACGCCGAAACGAATACCCGTGTTCTTAAGCCCGGCGGTACTAAGAACCCGGTTTACACGGAACCGCCGGGATTCGAAAACGTTTCGAAGGAACGTTCCCAAGAAACGTATCTCAGACACGTATCTCCGTTTACACGGGTACTTAAGACCGTTCCGAACGGGTCTGAATACTCCGAACCAGTTTGAGCCAATGTACAATGGTAACAAGGTCCACTTTCCACTATTATTATGTTGACTTCAGATGAATTCGTTTGTCGTACGATTTTTAAAGTAAAACTTTTTTCTATCGCCCCAATTTATTAAGTTAACATTAAAACCGCGATTTTAATACCGTAATTCGAATTAATTTCCGAATTTTTTTAGTTAAATGCCTACAATCCGAAAAAAGTTTCACTTGCATCGTGGTTTCATAAAACCGCACAATTACTTTTTTTTAAATTGTTTTTAACCGTATTGATAAAACATAGGTACTGAGTCATCTTCCTATGTTTAATAGTAGGTATATAATTTTTATTTTAAACTATTTATATCATTTAATAAAACCGATTGCTTCTAAGCTAATTACATAAATTTGATATCGATCATAGTTTTTTTTTATAATTACATTATGGTATTGTATTTTTTCATTAATAATAGGTGTGCAGACAGAATACAATATTCATTAAAAATAACAGTTTAATTATTTCGTGGTTATTTTTATCTCAGGTGTATTACTGCTTTGCGAAAACAACAAACCTGCCAACGGCGCAAAAAAAGTTAGGTACACAAAAGCGGGATTATCGAGTAATCATGCTCAAATGAAAAGCAGAATTTTACCCAAGAACCAAAAAAACCCATACTACCTTGGATAACTTGCGATAATATTGCTAATTACATTAAGATAGATCTTTAAATTGGTAATCATTCATAATTCACTTTGGTCACTTTCTCACTAGCGTTCAGGTAATAAACTTAAATGGTCCATCCATCCATTGTTTTCCAATATCCTTTTGTTTGTCATCGTCGAAAACATGTAGGTTCCCAAACTATTATCACAAGTGTCACCGCGAATTATAAGCTTTATGTCGTTGTAATAAGGTCAAAACATCTGCACAAGAAAATGTTTTCCATTGTTTTGTAGCCGCGCCGCACTAAAAAGCGTTTTATTATGGTAAGAGGTACCTAGAGCAAAAACAATTAGAATTTATTGAGAAGGTGCCATTTTATCAAGTTGATTTAAAATGTTTATTAATAACTAGCGACCTTCGCTTGGAGAGTCAAGCATAATAAAATACATTCTGTAACAAGTATTCACATCGGAAGCCCAATAATACTAAGACTTCCATCCACCTGTCTGTCACCACTCACTAGGCTGTATCTCATGAACCGTGATAGCTAGACAGTTAAATTTTTTACACATGTATTTCTGTTGCCGCTATAACAACTAAAATTTAAAATTAAATTTTGTACGGAACCTTCGGTGGGCGAGTCCGACTCGCACTTGTCCGGTTTTTTTAGAAGTTAATTATGGGTTAATTATTCTTAAAATATAGACAGACAGCCATCGCGCACTTTTTTGTAGACTTTTTTCCACCATACATTGTGTCGTTATATCTCAAATAGATTGGGCAGCGTTTCCGATTAAGCTCCTGGCCAGCGTGATTTTTTCTAACTTCATTAGCAAACATCGTCATATTTCTAAACAAAACTTTAACAAAATATACACATAAACATTCCCAAAGAAAAACTTCATTCATAGGTGAGGTCTGGTTATCGCGAACATACAGACAGACATACGGACGCGGCGGGGGACTTTGTTTTATAAGGTGTACCAACACTACATTATATGACAAGAAATATAATTTCATATCATGTTCTCAAATTAAACTAAAAATAAAGAAGCAAGTTAAAAATTTATTTTTTTATAAATACTTACTTAATGCCAATTTCGAACATTAGTTTGACTTCCTGCCTACATACTGAACTCGATGGTTCTCATTTTTTTTTAAATAGGTACTAGCAGGTTTTTATTTTATTTTATTGCTAACCCGCAACGTAAAAAAAAGTAGCTGTTTAAAGTGCTATATAAAATACTACTTTGATAAGAAGCGTGAATACTCGTAATACCTATTGCAAGCAAAAACTACCTGCTCAAGAAAGGGTTTTCTAAACCGTTTATTAAATTTCGACTCTACGACCCCACGGAATAAGGTTAAATATGACAGAAACTCGTCATGAATCTTTTGTCTATTCATTTGTAGCTGGCGTTCGTTCCTTCGCTACTATCGTCAAGGACGTGTCCGGAGCCACGGATAAATAAGATACGTATCTTCGAATACCCGTTTATCCGTGTACACGGGTCTTAACTACACGTTTCTTAATTAAACGTGCGGAACGGGCCAGAAAACCGTTTACGTATTATTCGGAGACGGGTATTCGAAACGTGTAAACGAAACACGGATTCGACCGCGAGC
The DNA here is from genome assembly GCF_947568885.1 of Cydia strobilella. Lineage (NCBI taxonomy): Eukaryota > Metazoa > Arthropoda > Insecta > Lepidoptera > Tortricidae > Cydia > Cydia strobilella. The sequence continues at coordinate 12,061,794 of NC_086052.1, forward strand.
CCTAGATGGAACCCTTCGTGCGCGAGCCTGACTCGCACTTGGCCGGTTTTTTGTTGTCATCTCGTCTATTCAATTTAATATAATTCAAACATTTATTTCAAATTATTTTAATCCATTCCATGTAGTGTTAGTAAGTACAACAAAACTTAAAATTGATTAAGGTCTATGATCGAAACTGAATGATTATTTCAGGTCACGCTCTTATTATTTTGTGATACTATAATATTTTGATGATACGACGGTTACCATACGCCTATAGAGAAATCCCTCTATAGCATTATTTTTGTTACAACGTTAAAAAAATGTTTTACAATTATTATTTTTACTAGCCTAATTGAGTGTCCCACTGCTGGGCAAAGGCCTCCCCTCTTTTCCTCCACTCGACCCTGTCGTTTGTAGTTTCCCGCCAATCCGGATAAAATGCGTCCAAGTCGTCCCGACATTATACTATTTTTATTAATCAACTATATATGTAATTTGATAAGATAAGCGAACAGAGATCAAAGCCATAGTTATTTGATTTAGATACATATCTTAAAACTATGTAACATGATAGTCTTTATTTATTAATGATGATACATATATATGTATACATTATACATATGTATATTAAGATGCAGGTGGAAATGTGAAAGCGCTTGTTTTCTTGCTAATAACAATTCTTAGTACAAAGTTCACTTCTGTGTGACAGTATGTATGATGTTACGCAACACCACGTGTATGACTCATTATAGATACCGACAACTACGCGACTTTACTGTCGATTTGCATTTTCAATGTTTATTTCGCGATAATGCTGTTTCTCATGCGGCTGACCGGTAGGTTATCTTCCATTCCTAGATAATTGTGCGACATAATTTCCCCTAGGTTATTTAGAAAAGAACATAATCGGTGCCGTTGAGGATAATGGAGAACCTAACTACGGTACATGCAATATGACCCATGGATTGGTCATAAATGTCATAATATATACCTACATACTTGTATGTTTATGTATAATAGGCAAGTTACCGATAGATAATTTAAATTGTTGTACAGTCAAATAATTTAATTTCCGACACATTTCGCACTTTGTTACAGTGACAATCAATATGAATATCACTATTTATTAGAGACCTCATACTAACAATAGTATGAGCTTAGAATGAACTCTTGAACTCACGGCCTCTGGATCCAGAGGCCGTGAGTTCAAGTCTCACCCAAGGCAGTAATTTTTCCACTTTTAAATTTATTCTAAGCTTAATAGCATCGATCGCAGACGTTTCTGCTTGTTAAAAATTAATTTAGAATGGGTAGCACATCGTAACTGGTGAATTTCCAATATGACTTGGAACTCCGGTGGCCGTTTAAGAAGTGTAACACTCTTACGGTAGATGTCGCTAGGGTCCCCCTAGACCCATATAGTGGGAAGATTTGCTGTATGGATGAGGTCTTGGTGGCTCAGTTGGCAGAGCGCTGGAGTATCTATCCAGAGGCGTGAGTTCAAGTCTCACCCAAGGCAGTAATTTTTCCACTTTTAAATTTATTTTTAGCTTAATAGCATCGATCGCAGACGTTTCTGCTTGTTAAAAATTAATAGTATGAGGTATCTAATAGTGATCACCCATTTTGTACTTGTCACAGTGACAACACTATGACAAGTTACAAAATTGGTAGGAAATTAAATTATTTGACTGTACCTATAGTAGTCATAAAATCAGTTATGCGCAATTTTACGCAAAAAGGTTACTTTATGTGCTATACATATGTTAAATCGGCATAAACTCACAATAAAGAGGTGGCTTCATCATAATATATTGTGACGTCAAGGGATACGTCTCTAGTTATGTTTCATAAAAAACCGGCCAAGTGCGAGTCGGACTCGCGCACGAAGGGTTCCGTACCATTACACAAAAAATGGCAAAAAATTCACGTGTGTTGTATGGGAGCCCCACTTAAATATTGATTTTATTCTGTTTTTAGTATTTGTTGTTATAGCGGCAACAGAAATACATCATCTGTGAAGATTTCAACCGTCTAGCTATCACGGTTCATGAGATATAGCCTGGTGACAGACACAGATAGACGGACAGAGGAGTTTTAGAAATAAAGCTGAAACGTATGTTCAAGGTTTGCAATAGCTGGTTTATAAAATCTTACACGATTAGAAATACTGAATTAAAATGGAAAGGGTGCATAAGGAAAACATCACAGAATGCGTTAGGTACTTATATATCATGATTTCCGCAAACTTGACGCCGACGTAACTAGTGCGGGAGCAGAGCCAATGTCATTGAAATGCACTGTCGAAAAGGAAAAAATATACAGGCCACGGGAAATTGAGTTTTATCTGAATGTGTTAAATTTCATATTGTGTTGCAGTTCACGATGGGCACGCCGCTGTCGACGCGGCGACGCAGCGCGTCGGGCAGCTCGCCGCCGCCGTCGCTGTGGCAGGTGTCGCCCACCAACAACAGCCCGCTGCGCAGATCCGGTAAGTGTTACATACGATCGTTTTTTTGTCTGTACTGTATTTTACACACAGCTAGGATGGTTATATATCCGGGGTTTTAGTCTTGGTAACTGTTCGAATTTTGTACATATAAAAGTGAACTGAAATGGACGCGTCGACGGCCGGGTGTTGTTGGGTTAGTAGGGAAGCGAGAGGTAAAAACACCGTTCCCCGTCTTACTATGTGTTAAGCGCGGTGTTTAAGTTACATACTATTCCTCGAATGAGAAATTGCCGGACTTTTATATGATTTATGCTATTTTATATGATAACACGACCACCGTGTTGATCCTCGGTAAAGATCTCGAATTACTATTAAACATGATTCGGGCGTCGCGTCGGCAATGAAAATTCCAACCGGTATTTGTGTATGTGCAGGATCATCTCCGCCGGTGCCGCTGGCGCTGAAGGGGTCGGGCGAGGCGTCGCCGAAGCGCGCGGCCACGCTGCCCGACGCGCTGCTGCGCGGCCTCAAGCTGCAGCACATGCACGACCCGCCCGTCTACATACCCAACCTGCAGGAGGAGACCATCCTGGCCGTGAGTACAAGTGCGATTATACGTGTGTGTGTGTGCGTGTGCGTGTGCGTGTGCGCGTATACATTATCCTAAATAGGAATAGGAGAGGCCCATTCGCTCCTCTACGCTACCCGAAGAGTTACCATATACATATGTACTAATTAATACGCTTGCGTTGTGCATGAATTCTTGATTCTGGATGAAACTGGTTTTCACGAAGACTTGTGTCCGAAATAACAAGCAAGGGAAAAAGTACAACCTTAATCTCGTAGACAACCTAAAATCTTCATAATTCGACATGATTTTTTGTAAAAGTCTTGTATCTTTTTAGTACGTTATATGAACCGATGTAATGTTGTCCTTGTCCCCCAGGAGGAGCACAGCAAGGTGTTCTCGCAGCTGAACTTCGTGCTGATGCTGGGCGAGCTGCTCGCCGACCTCGCCGTCTCCTGCGGCGCGCCGCTCGCCGCGCTCATGGACACCTCCGACGGTCACTATCACATCACACTCTGCACTCAGACCTTAACCTTGCTTCTCAACATTATCAAACTACTACTACAAACTAGTTAAAATCTAATGGCGTTATTCATAAACGCCTTACTGGCCTGAACCGATCTAGCTATGGATCGTTTGTCTTTATCTGTCATTTTGACTTATGTATTTGTAAGAAAGGGACAAAACATAATTTAACTAAATCAGGCCCGTAAAGTTTTATGAATAAGGGGGTAACTCTTGGTACTAATGTGGATATTAAAATAATATATGGAAATTATAAAAAAATACAGAAACTAGTTTCAAAATTTAAAGTTTTTTTTACTTCCAAAAAGGAATAAAGTAAGATACCATTTGATTCCTTGCATTTTATCCGAAATAAGATTGTACAACAACTATATGTATAAACGAAATATTTCACCGACAAAATCGCAATTTTACTTATTTTCCATACATTTAAGATGGGCTCTCAGTGACTTTGACGTCACGTTCACTTATCGTTTTGTTAGGAGCGTTTCGCGAGTGAAGTACGACTGACACTTTGACTATCATTTCTGACCTTTGTATTGCTTTAATGCAACGGGTCCCATATAGACATTTATTTGATCTCAAAAACAAACCTGATCGATTGATACCATTAATAAAAATTTGTCATCAAGCCTATTCGCAAATGAACGCGGTGCCCGGCTGACGGACAAGTAGTTCGTAAAGAAATCGTCGTTTCTAGTACCAAGAGACGTAGCACAAGAGCGTCGGGACAGTATCTCGGATCTCGTCGAAACGGACGGGTAGTCTATCTCACGCGCGAGAGAGAGACTGTTGCGACGCTCCCGTGCTAAGCCTCCCGGTACTAGAAACTAAATAGTCCCCCAACTTTGATGGCAGGCACCGTCGCCGTCGTGTAGATAAGAATGAACATGTCGATGTTGAATAACAAGTGTGTATGTGTGACGTTGCAGAGCGCTGCAACGAGAGTGTTCGGCTGGGGCTGCTGGTGCAGGCCATGCAGGCGCTGGCGGCGGGGCTGCGCCTGGCCGCCGCGCACTACCGCGAGCGCACGCTGCAGCCCACGCCGCAAGTGCGCAACGGTGGGTACTGTGACTACTGACTACTGACTACCACTCCACGTCCACGTCCGGCTCCACCCGCTCCACATGCAGGCGCTGGCGGCGGGGCTGCGCCTGGCCGCCGCGCACTACCGCGAGCGCACGCTGCAGCCCACGCCGCAAGTGCGCAACGGTGGGTACTGTGACTACTGACTACCACTCCACGTCCACGTCCGGCTCCACCCGCTCCACATGCAGGCGCTGGCGGCGGGGCTGCGCCTGGCCGCCGCGCACTACCGCGAGCGCACGCTGCAGCCCACGCCGCAAGTGCGCAACGGTGGGTACTGTGACTACTGACTACCACTCCACGTCCACGTCCGGCTCCACCCGCTCCACATGCAGGCGCTGGCGGCGGGGCTGCGCCTGGCCGCCGCGCACTACCGCGAGCGCACGCTGCAGCCCACGCCGCAAGTGCGCAACGGTGGGTACTGTGACTACTGACTACCACTCCACGTCCACGTCCGGCTCCACCCGCTCCACATGCAGGCGCTGGCGGCGGGGCTGCGCCTGGCCGCCGCGCACTACCGCGAGCGCACGCTGCAGCCCACGCCGCAAGTGCGCAACGGTGGGTACTGTGACTACTGACTACCACTCCACGTCCACGTCCGGCTCCACCCGCTCCACATGCAGGCGCTGGCGGCGGGGCTGCGCCTGGCCGCCGCGCACTACCGCGAGCGCACGCTGCAGCCCACGCCGCAAGTGCGCAACGGTGGGTACTGTGACTACTGACTACCACTCCACGTCCACGTCCGGCTCCACCCGCTCCACATGCAGGCGCTGGCGGCGGGGCTGCGCCTGGCCGCCGCGCACTACCGCGAGCGCACGCTGCAGCCCACGCCGCAAGTGCGCAACGGTGGGTACTGTGACTACTGACTACCACTCCACGTCCACGTCCGGCTCCACCCGCTCCACATGCAGGCGCTGGCGGCGGGGCTGCGCCTGGCCGCCGCGCACTACCGCGAGCGCACGCTGCAGCCCACGCCGCAAGTGCGCAACGGTGGGTACTGTGACTACTGACTACCACTCCACGTCCACGTCCGGCTCCACCCGCTCCACATGCAGGCGCTGGCGGCGGGGCTGCGCCTGGCCGCCGCGCACTACCGCGAGCGCACGCTGCAGCCCACGCCGCAAGTGCGCAACGGTGGGTACTGTGACTACTGACTACTGACTACCACTCCACGTCCACGTCCGGCTCCACCCGCTCCACATGCAGGCGCTGGCGGCGGGGCTGCGCCTGGCCGCCGCGCACTACCGCGAGCGCACGCTGCAGCCCACGCCGCAAGTGCGCAACGGTGGGTACTGTGACTACTGACTACCACTCCACGTCCACGTCCGGCTCCACCCGCTCCACATGCAGGCGCTGGCGGCGGGGCTGCGCCTGGCCGCCGCGCACTACCGCGAGCGCACGCTGCAGCCCACGCCGCAAGTGCGCAACGGTGGGTACTGTGACTACTGACTACCACTCCACGTCCACGTCCGGCTCCACCCGCTCCACATGCAGGCGCTGGCGGCGGGGCTGCGCCTGGCCGCCGCGCACTACCGCGAGCGCACGCTGCAGCCCACGCCGCAAGTGCGCAACGGTGGGTACTGTGACTACTGACTACCACTCCACGTCCACGTCCGGCTCCACCCGCTCCACATGCAGGCGCTGGCGGCGGGGCTGCGCCTGGCCGCCGCGCACTACCGCGAGCGCACGCTGCAGCCCACGCCGCAAGTGCGCAACGGTGGGTACTGTGACTACTGACTACCACTCCACGTCCACGTCCGGCTCCACCCGCTCCACATGCAGGCGCTGGCGGCGGGGCTGCGCCTGGCCGCCGCGCACTACCGCGAGCGCACGCTGCAGCCCACGCCGCAAGTGCGCAACGGTGGGTACTGTGACTACTGACTACCACTCCACGTCCACGTCCGGCTCCACCCGCTCCACATGCAGGCGCTGGCGGCGGGGCTGCGCCTGGCCGCCGCGCACTACCGCGAGCGCACGCTGCAGCCCACGCCGCAAGTGCGCAACGGTGGGTACTGTGACTACTGACTACCACTCCACGTCCACGTCCGGCTCCACCCGCTCCACATGCAGGCGCTGGCGGCGGGGCTGCGCCTGGCCGCCGCGCACTACCGCGAGCGCACGCTGCAGCCCACGCCGCAAGTGCGCAACGGTGGGTACTGTGACTACTGACTACCACTCCACGTCCACGTCCGGCTCCACCCGCTCCACATGCAGGCGCTGGCGGCGGGGCTGCGCCTGGCCGCCGCGCACTACCGCGAGCGCACGCTGCAGCCCACGCCGCAAGTGCGCAACGGTGGGTACTGTGACTACTGACTACCACTCCACGTCCACGTCCGGCTCCACCCGCTCCACATGCAGGCGCTGGCGGCGGGGCTGCGCCTGGCCGCCGCGCACTACCGCGAGCGCACGCTGCAGCCCACGCCGCAAGTGCGCAACGGTGGGTACTGTGACTACTGACTACCACTCCACGTCCACGTCCGGCTCCACCCGCTCCACATGCAGGCGCTGGCGGCGGGGCTGCGCCTGGCCGCCGCGCACTACCGCGAGCGCACGCTGCAGCCCACGCCGCAAGTGCGCAACGGTGGGTACTGTGACTACTGACTACCACTCCACGTCCACGTCCGGCTCCACCCGCTCCACATGCAGGCGCTGGCGGCGGGGCTGCGCCTGGCCGCCGCGCACTACCGCGAGCGCACGCTGCAGCCCACGCCGCAAGTGCGCAACGGTGGGTACTGTGACTACTGACTACCACTCCACGTCCACGTCCGGCTCCACCCGCTCCACATGCAGGCGCTGGCGGCGGGGCTGCGCCTGGCCGCCGCGCACTACCGCGAGCGCACGCTGCAGCCCACGCCGCAAGTGCGCAACGGTGGGTACTGTGACTACTGACTACCACTCCACGTCCACGTCCGGCTCCACCCGCTCCACATGCAGGCGCTGGCGGCGGGGCTGCGCCTGGCCGCCGCGCACTACCGCGAGCGCACGCTGCAGCCCACGCCGCAAGTGCGCAACGGTGGGTACTGTGACTACTGACTACCACTCCACGTCCACGTCCGGCTCCACCCGCTCCACATGCAGGCGCTGGCGGCGGGGCTGCGCCTGGCCGCCGCGCACTACCGCGAGCGCACGCTGCAGCCCACGCCGCAAGTGCGCAACGGTGGGTACTGTGACTACTGACTACCACTCCACGTCCACGTCCGGCTCCACCCGCTCCACATGCAGGCGCTGGCGGCGGGGCTGCGCCTGGCCGCCGCGCACTACCGCGAGCGCACGCTGCAGCCCACGCCGCAAGTGCGCAACGGTGGGTACTGTGACTACTGACTACCACTCCACGTCCACGTCCGGCTCCACCCGCTCCACATGCAGGCGCTGGCGGCGGGGCTGCGCCTGGCCGCCGCGCACTACCGCGAGCGCACGCTGCAGCCCACGCCGCAAGTGCGCAACGGTGGGTACTGTGACTACTGACTACCACTCCACGTCCACGTCCGGCTCCACCCGCTCCACATGCAGGCGCTGGCGGCGGGGCTGCGCCTGGCCGCCGCGCACTACCGCGAGCGCACGCTGCAGCCCACGCCGCAAGTGCGCAACGGTGGGTACTGTGACTACTGACTACCACTCCACGTCCACGTCCGGCTCCACCCGCTCCACATGCAGGCGCTGGCGGCGGGGCTGCGCCTGGCCGCCGCGCACTACCGCGAGCGCACGCTGCAGCCCACGCCGCAAGTGCGCAACGGTGGGTACTGTGACTACTGACTACCACTCCACGTCCACGTCCGGCTCCACCCGCTCCACATGCAGGCGCTGGCGGCGGGGCTGCGCCTGGCCGCCGCGCACTACCGCGAGCGCACGCTGCAGCCCACGCCGCAAGTGCGCAACGGTGGGTACTGTGACTACTGACTACCACTCCACGTCCACGTCCGGCTCCACCCGCTCCACATGCAGGCGCTGGCGGCGGGGCTGCGCCTGGCCGCCGCGCACTACCGCGAGCGCACGCTGCAGCCCACGCCGCAAGTGCGCAACGGTGGGTACTGTGACTACTGACTACCACTCCACGTCCACGTCCGGCTCCACCCGCTCCACATGCAGGCGCTGGCGGCGGGGCTGCGCCTGGCCGCCGCGCACTACCGCGAGCGCACGCTGCAGCCCACGCCGCAAGTGCGCAACGGTGGGTACTGTGACTACTGACTACCACTCCACGTCCACGTCCGGCTCCACCCGCTCCACATGCAGGCGCTGGCGGCGGGGCTGCGCCTGGCCGCCGCGCACTACCGCGAGCGCACGCTGCAGCCCACGCCGCAAGTGCGCAACGGTGGGTACTGTGACTACTGACTACCACTCCACGTCCACGTCCGGCTCCACCCGCTCCACATGCAGGCGCTGGCGGCGGGGCTGCGCCTGGCCGCCGCGCACTACCGCGAGCGCACGCTGCAGCCCACGCCGCAAGTGCGCAACGGTGGGTACTGTGACTACTGACTACCACTCCACGTCCACGTCCGGCTCCACCCGCTCCACATGCAGGCGCTGGCGGCGGGGCTGCGCCTGGCCGCCGCGCACTACCGCGAGCGCACGCTGCAGCCCACGCCGCAAGTGCGCAACGGTGGGTACTGTGACTACTGACTACCACTCCACGTCCACGTCCGGCTCCACCCGCTCCACATGCAGGCGCTGGCGGCGGGGCTGCGCCTGGCCGCCGCGCACTACCGCGAGCGCACGCTGCAGCCCACGCCGCAAGTGCGCAACGGTGGGTACTGTGACTACTGACTACCACTCCACGTCCACGTCCGGCTCCACCCGCTCCACATGCAGGCGCTGGCGGCGGGGCTGCGCCTGGCCGCCGCGCACTACCGCGAGCGCACGCTGCAGCCCACGCCGCAAGTGCGCAACGGTGGGTACTGTGACTACTGACTACCACTCCACGTCCACGTCCGGCTCCACCCGCTCCACATGCAGGCGCTGGCGGCGGGGCTGCGCCTGGCCGCCGCGCACTACCGCGAGCGCACGCTGCAGCCCACGCCGCAAGTGCGCAACGGTGGGTACTGTGACTACTGACTACCACTCCACGTCCACGTCCGGCTCCACCCGCTCCACATGCAGGCGCTGGCGGCGGGGCTGCGCCTGGCCGCCGCGCACTACCGCGAGCGCACGCTGCAGCCCACGCCGCAAGTGCGCAACGGTGGGTACTGTGACTACTGACTACCACTCCACGTCCACGTCCGGCTCCACCCGCTCCACATGCAGGCGCTGGCGGCGGGGCTGCGCCTGGCCGCCGCGCACTACCGCGAGCGCACGCTGCAGCCCACGCCGCAAGTGCGCAACGGTGGGTACTGTGACTACTGACTACCACTTCACGTCCACGTCCACGTCCGGCTCCACTCGGCTAAACGTTGACCGCGTCACAGTGAAACATGCCGCGGATCCGGCGGGACACGTCTCGACCGAGCACCTGCCTCGCGAAACTCCAGGCGGCGGTTGATGGATTTTACGCTATACCAGTATTTAACAAACTACGACTTACTCCTACTTTTAAAAAAACCGGACAAGTGCGAGTCGGACTCGCCCACCGAAGGTTCCGTACTTTTTAGTATTTGTTGTTATAGCGGCAACAGGAATACATCATCTGTGAAAATTTCAACTGTCTAGCTATCACGGTTCATGAGATACAGCCTGGTGACAGACAGACGGACAGACAGACAGACGGACAGTAGTCTTAGTAATAGGGTCCCGTTTTTAGACTTTAGGCACGGAACCCTAAAAAAATTGCAACTAAAATGAACATTTTTGGCTCTCTAAAATACGAGAATCAGGTGATTTTACACAGCGTTCAGTCCTTTTAAAACTTTGCATGCATAGTTTAATACTATCTTATTTATGCTGCTAAGAAATCGTGGCAATACCCTTGTTAAGCCAAAATTTTATTGAAATAATTTGTTTGGTTTCAGTGGTCTCCCTGATGAACGGAAAGTACAAATGGATCGTGAACGAGTCGCGTCGACTCCACGAGGCGGGCGTCACCCCCGCGGTCTGTGATAAAATACTCTACGAGCACGCCATCGAGCTGGTAACTTGTTTCAACTATGTCTTCTGATATTTACCTTTGCTCAAGTTATATTGACTTTATTTCAACTTTCGGTGCCTTATGCTAAACAAAACCGCGAAATACCGTTTCACCGGCCACCAACGATAACCGACAACGAGTACAGTTGGAGGGTAGTATTATACCTGGCCAATGTGTATTTGCATCTCACATTTTGCTTAGTCTGAGAGTGAGACGCAATGCACATTGGACAGGTCTAATAGCAACCTAAGCTGAACCTTCATGCATTCCAATATGGTATACCTACTATCGCATGTTACACAAAATAGTTGTTGCTGTTAGAAAGCTAAGGCAGTACTTAAGATTGGATTAGGACCTGCATGCCGTTTTGGCAAGCGTGACATCGCCATACACGGCATAGCGCTGTCTCGTTCATACACCGGTACGGAGTGTTAATCCGCATAAATGTGACTGACAACCGCGTAAGAATCAAAGAACAGTCATTAAAAAAACGTGCTAAATGAAATCGTAAGTAATGTGTAGCAAGTTTTGTCAGTTTGGTGTATGTTGTTTGCAGTGTCAGATGGCGGCCATCGAGGAGCTGTTCGGCGATATGAAGGAGTGCGAGCGGCGTTATATGTCCGCGCAGGTGTTGCTGCACTCGCTCGTGCAGCGCCACCCCCTCCACCCGCACCATCGCACCACGCTCTCCAAGTGTACGTATAATTATTGGCGCCGTAGCACAACTAAAAGATCGGCACCGCCTCAACCCGCCCCGCTAAATATTCTTTGTAGAAAACTACATACCGTAACGGACACTTTATCGGCATTGGAACGGCATTCACAGTTCACACAACTCGCAGTGACCGAGCTTGAAACTGTCCACGCGCTTGCGTCTCGCCGTCGCCGTCGGCGCGCTTACCGCCTGCGCCATGCCTGTGCCTGTGCCACCCAGCACCCAGTACCCAGCACCCAGTACCCAGCACCCAGTACCCAGCACCCAGCACCCAGTACCCAGCACCCAGCACCCAGCCGCTACCGCGCCTACATGTTCGAGGGGTCGAGTCGCCACCGCGCAGGCGCGCACCGCTACAAGCTTAGGCATAGTTGACACCTAGTTGCCAGCGAACGGATAAGTTGAGGCGGCGCCGGTCCGGTGCCGAATTTTTATGTGTGTTTATTTAACCTTAAATCGATATATTCCATGACACCGGTACCTATACTTCAAAGTCACAAGTTCAAAGTAGTATCCCGACAATAATGTATTGTATGATGCATGTGTTACAGACCGCGACGCGGTGCAGAGGCGGCTGAGCTGCCTGAAGGGGCCGCGCAAGATCATGGACGTGAAGCTGGAGGCCGGGATCTCATAATGCAATACGTGACCGGCGACCTTTATTATATAGTACCCTAATAGTAAGCGTAAGCGACGCAAAAAGAGAAGTGATTTTATTTTGCTGTCGACAGACTCGCAGTGAGAAAATTATTAATAAAACAAAGTATAAAAGGAATAAGTGAATAAATATCAATTAACGATCGATGTATACAGTCGTTTTAGTGATGAAGATTACCAGAGATTGCAATAGTGAATTATATTTTTTTATATGCAGTAAGTACATTTCTGAGCCGTAGTATTACCGTAGATGCGGCGAACATCTCGACGTTGGACTAATTCTAGTGATCGCTTGAAGTGATAGTTGTAGAGTAGACGTGTGTTGCTGTTGGATACCTTATGTCATAAACGGTTGTTTCTTTTCATAGTTTGTAATGTTAGTACAAGTTTCATTAGAGTAAACCTTCCGCTTCTTCAATTCTGAGGAGGTACGCGAATTTTAATAGAAAATTGTGCATGTAATTCTTTTGGTTATCACAAATAGGGTAAATACAAATAAATAAAAAACAAAAAAATATAAATTAGAAAGCATAGCATTGTTTCCTAACTCACGTATCTTGTATGACGTTTTGATTATTACGGACTTGTAGCTTATCGTGTAAAGTGACTTCGTGAAGTAATATCTCGATATAGATACAATGCTATAGAGATCTCATTATCGACCAATAACAATATGGCATTTTTAGGTTAAGATAGAAATTATGTTTGAAGGTTTCTCGAAAATATTATATGAAAGGATTTCTGTGTATTCTCTCAAACCATTATTTTATTTTTAATTTGCCAAAATTGTGATTATGTATTTCCTCTAAAATAATATTAATTGCTTTATGATAATAAGAATAAAGACTGTTGTATTATAAATATTTTGTTTTGTTTTAATAAACACTTATTTTTATCAGCATGATTTTGGCATATTATTTTTTGACTGGTTGATTGACAATATTACAGCTTCCTGCCATTGTTACCTTTCCTGTTTCCTCCAAAACATATCCAAATATCACATATACACGAGAAAATGACAAATATAAGTAAGTACCTACGATTGAACAAGGCATTTTAAATTTAATTATAGTACATATATTTACTTTACTCTTTGTATAGTACAATCTTTTCTGCTTTTCACTAAGGTGGTTGACTGTGAGAATGTCTCATGTTAATAAGTTCGCCTGCTGTAGGATCATTAAGTTTTTATTTTGTGCAGTAAAGTTTAAGTAAATAAATAAAAAATAGTACCTATGCGCGCTACTGTATCAGGAAAACACGTATGAAACAAAATAAACCTGCTATTAATAGTCGGAGTAACGGAATTAATATTACAATGCGACGGCTAAAACGGGAAATTTAAGTCTTATTAGGATATGTCCGATTTCCTCGCGATGTTTTCCTTTACCTACTGAAAAGCGAATATATATACACGGTGGCTAAAAAATAAGTGCATTATCGTTTCCAGGGAGGTTTTGGAATTATACTGAGCAACTTTTACTATTGGACCAACCCCGAAATGGCGAAAAAAAAATTGGCTGTTTCATACATTGGCTGGTCCATTTTCTATGAGATGGGAAATGTTTTTTTCGTTACCAGTGGTAACAACTGGGATTTTTTTCCCTTATCTATTACCACCAACTTACGTAGTGGGATTTTTTTTACCTTATCTATCTTATAATAATATGGTAAATCGTTTATTACTGGCCACCGTATACTACAATGGCGAAAATAAGTATTATATTTATTTATTCACACAATTCAAGTAAACCAAATAACATTGGACAAGTTCTGAAAATGTAGGTACTTAGATTGTTTGAAAAGGGCTTGCACACGGCCACGGCTCACCACTAGACCTGTACCAATAACTTCTGAGGTTATAAGAATATTAATGTTGCTTATTTTTTATATATAGTTTCCAGACCATATACTAAACCTAAAAATAATATTTTGTGTCATCCTAGGTATTTGCTTAGGTAGAAATTTAGGTATTTCTTTTTTCAATCAGCATTCTGTAAAAAAAATATTCGAGACGAAATTCTTTGTTTCCCTGTAAAGGCAAAGTGGCTTCCGACGTACACACGCATTTTGTGTCATTTTCATCCACGGGTATAATGGCATTTAATAAATACCTAATATTGATCCTAAAACGCCTAAAAAAATATTAGAGTCGGTAAGTGAAGTGTTGTACTTTACAGAACATTGTTATATGTTATTCAAACAAATCTGTGTCAAATTCATCCACCGCTTTTATTTAAAAAAACATTTTTTCTAATTAACACCCTGTATCTGCCACAAAAAAAAATTCATATTATTAAGTTTACGTCTACAATATTATAATACCACATTGAGACATCATTCATAATTTGGGTCATTTTGATCCACGGTTTTTTTACTATCTGGCAAAATAAAACTCAATTGAGCAAGAAGGGCGTGCGCGGGGAAGGGTACCTACGCGGGTGGGGTGCTTATTATACTTGCCGCAATATCAACTGGCGACTGAGATCTTAACACTATCTCCTTTACCCTTGTTAAGACCAACCAAGAGATGGCATTATGAGCTGTCTCGCCACTTAGTTTTGCGATACAGTGTATTTACTTCATTCGGAGGCATAATTACATTGTCTTATCAATCTTACCGTAGTAGGTATATAAATATAATTAAAAATAAACTGTAGGCTGCACTCCTCATACTGACCAACATTTGTGACGTTCCTAATCAAAAGGTACCACTTTCTCTGACAGGTTATTTGTATAGATATAATCAAATTTCGTCTTTATGGTAAACGACAAAGTGGTACCTACCTTTTGATTGAGAATGTCACAACAGCGACTTAAAAATTACTTTTGTTTCGATTTTTAGTAGTCTTTTTAAGTTTATTTTAAGACGCAATTTATTGTGATTTTTGTTATGTTTAAGCGTGGCAAGCAACATTAATTACATTGATGATGATGTTCATTAAATACAATATTTTTTCATACTATACTGAACTGTCACCCTATACATGAGAATGAACAGCGCCCTCTTGACAATGATCATATATTACTGGTCAGGCTTTAATATGTGTCATAATTTAGTAAAGTCCCCTTTGTGGATTCTAAGTTTCCGAGTTACAGCAGTTTAGTGAAAGCGTTTTTTTTTAAATATAAATTAAGGGTTGAATAAAGAGGAAAGAAAATTTGATTATTTTTGCGCTACGACACACGGTTTAGGAGATACAGCCCTATAAAGTTTTTTTTATTGTTTTTTTCTTTTTTTCTTTTTTACATTGTGTTTTTTGTATATTACTTTGGGGTTTCATAAAGGGGAACGAAAATTTAATTATTTTTGCGCTACGACGCATGGTTTAGGAGATCAAGCCCTATAAAAAAAAAACTCTTTTTTTTTGCGTTTTTTTTTTTGTATAAATTAATGGTTACATAAAGGGGACCGAAAAGTTGATTATTTTTGCGCTACGACGCACGGTTTAGGAGATACAGCCCTATATAGATTTTTTTCTTTTTCTTTTTTACGTTTCTAAATCTTAATTAAGGGCTTCTTAAGGGGAACGAAAATTTGATTATTTTTCGCTACCATGCACGGTTTAGGAGATACATCCCTAAAGTTTTTTTTGTTGTTTTTTTTCTTTTTTTGTCATTGCGTTTTTTGTTATTACTTTGGGGTTTCATAAAAGGGAACGAAAATTTTATTATTTTTGCGCTACGACGCACGGTTTAGGAGATACAGCCCTAAAATGATTTTTTTCTATTTTTCTTTTTTGCGTTTTTAAATCTTAATTAGGGGCTTCTTAAAGGGGAACGGATATTGATTATTTTTGCGCTACGATGCACGGTTTAGGAGATACAGCCCTATAAAGTTTTTTTGTTATTATTTTTTTCTTTCTTTTTCTTGTGTTTTTGTATATTATTTTGGGGCTTCATAAAGGGGAACGAAAATTTTATTATTTTTGCGCTACGACGCATGGTTTAGGAGATACAGCCCTATAAAGTTTTTTTTTTAAATTTTGCGTTTTTTTTTTAAATATAAATTATGGGTTGCATAAAGGGGAACGAAAATTTTATTGTTTTTGCGGTACCACGCACGGTTTAGGAGATACAGCTCTATAAAGTTTTTTTTCCTGGTTTTTTTTTTGTTTTTTTTTTAAGTATTAATTACGGGTTTCTTAAAGGGGTTTTTTTAAATTATTTTTGCGATACGACGCATGGTTTAAGAGATACAGCCCTATAAAGATTTTTTTATTGTTTTTTTTTTCTTTTTTTCTTTTTTACATTGTGTTTTTTGTATATTACTTTGGGGTTTCATAAAGGGGAACGAAAATTTTATTATTTTTGCGGTACCACGCACGGTTTAGGAGATACAGCTCTATAAAGCTTTTTTTCCTGTTTTTTTTTTGTTTTTTTTTTTAGTATTAATTACGGGTTTCTTAAAGGGGTTTTTTAAATTATTTTTGCGCTACGACGCATGGTTTAAGAGATACAGCCCTATAATGTTTTTTTTTTTTAATTTTGCATTTTTTTTTAAATATAAATTATGGGTTGCATAAAGGGGAAAGAAAATTTTATTATTTTTGCGCTACGACGCATGGTTTAGGAATTACAGCCCTATAAAGATTTTTTTTTTTAAATTTTGCGTTTTTTTTTTAAATATAAATTATGGGTTGCATAAAGGGGAACGAAAATTTTATTGTTTTTGCGGTACCACGCACGGTTTAGGAGATACAGCTCTATAAAGTTTTTTTTCCTGTTTTTTTTTGTTTTTTTTTTTAAGTATTAATTACGGGTTTCTTAAAGGGGTTTTTTTTAATTATTTTTGCGCTACGACGCATGGTTTAAGAGATACAGCCCTATAATGATTTTTTTTTTAAATTTTGCGTTTTTTTTTAAATATAAATTATGGGTTGCATAAAGGGGAACGAAAATTTTATTATTTTTGCGCCACCACGCACGGTTTAGGAGATATTATATCTATATATATAGCTATAATAGCTCTATAAAGTTTTTTTTCCTGGTTTTTTTTAAAGTTTTAATTAAGGGTTTCTTAAAGGGGAACGAAAATTTGATTATTTTTGTGCTACGATGCACGGTTTAGGAGATGCAGCCCTATAAAGATTTTTTTTGTTTTTTTTTTCATTGTGTTTTTTGTATATTATTTTGGGGTTCCGTAAAGGGGAACGAAAATTTTGTTCTTTTTGCGCTACCTCGCACGGTTTAGGAGATACAGCCCTATAAAGTTTTTTTGTTTTTTTTTTCATTGTGTTTTTTGTATATTACTTTGGGGTTCCGTAAAGGGGAACGAAAATTTTATTATTTTTGCGCTACGACGCACGGTTTAGGAGATACAGCCCTAAAATGATTTTTTTTCCACTTTTTCTTTTTTGCGTTTTTCAATCTTAATTAGGGGTTTCTTAAAGGGATTTTTTAAATTATTTTTGCGCTACGATGCACGGTGTGGGAGATACAGCCCTATAAAGTTTTTTTTGTTATTTTTTTTCTTTTTTTTTTATTGTGTTTTTAGTATATTACTTTGGGGCTTCATAAAGGAGAACGAAATTTTTATTATTTTTGCGCCACCACGCACGGTTTAGGAGATATTATATCTATATATATAGCTATAATAGCTCTATAAAGTTTTTTTCCTGGTTTTTTTTAAAGTTTTAATTAAGGGTTTCTTAAGGGGAACGAAAATTTGATTATTTTTGTGCTACGATGCACGGTTTAGGAGATGCAGCCCTATAAAGATTTTTTCCTCTTTTTTTTCTTTTTTGCGTTTTTAAATCTTAATTAGGGGCTTCTTAAAGGGGAGCGAAAATCTGATTATTTTTGCGCTACGATGCACGATATAGGAGATACAGCTAATACAGCCCTATAAAGATTTTGTTTCTTTTTTTTCATTGTATTTTTCATGTATTACTTTTGGGTTACATAAAGGGGAACGAAAATTTTATTATTTTTGCGCTACGACGCATGGTTTAGGAGATACAGTCCTATATATTTTTTTACAATGCATGTGCTCGAAAAGTGCGTTTCCTACGGAGCCATATCGTGCGGAAAGTACTGCTTTTCCGCACTAGTGCTTTTTGTTTTCAATTTTTTTTACAGTACATATGGTGCTACTTTCTCGCACTAGTGCGGAAAAGAGCACTTACCGTCCATATGTCGAAAGTTTAAAGGGCCATATGTACTGTAAAACGTACGATACACGTGCGAATAGGTAATTTGCAACTCGTGTCGATTTAAAACACTCCTTTTAATAATTAAACTTATTTGCCATGACATGTTTTTTTATTTACTCGCACAATGCATAGTAAAACATTGTATGATACACGTGCGTAAAGATGATTTCCGCACTTGTTGCATAAATAGCAATTTTTTTTATCAAAGAATGAAAGAAAGTCACGGTATTAATAACCAAATTTTACTTTAGTGGTACCTTTTCCCTATCACTGTCACAAATGTATGTGGCGTTCACGTAAACGCGATATTTTTAAGATTTCCCTGCGCAATGTTGCCAGCTCGCTCGCAAATCAAACATGTACTTACAGTTCTTTTGCATAATGGTGACATTGTACAATATCTATGAGTTTTAAATAGGTAAAAGATAATTCGACGCATTCTTTGCTTGCTTGTTGCTTGTTGTTGTGTTGTTTGCGTAACTTCTTTGAATAAGTTGCGTTAATTTGGCGCACAGGCGAAGTAAACATGCGTTGCGTACGGCAAGGTCACGCCGCGGCCCCACCCTGCACGGCCTCCGTTGCCCATTCAGACCGCCCGCTAGCTTCGTTTGAACGCAAATAATATTTTTGTAATATTTGTTTATGCAGTGGATGCAAGTGACACAAATTCATACATCTTATTTATCCCGCATTTCAAATTAATAAGATGTAAACTCTAATATCTTTAATATTCTTTTGTAACGGTGACAGCCTGTTACAACAAAATCATCAAATATCTTATGAAGCTATGCCTTAATAAGACACAAAATCATTTAATGGACCTATTTAAACGATTAAATTCGACCTAAGTAATTTTTTTTAACTCTAATTTTTTTTTGTGTCATTTAGAATATTATGACATAGTATCAGATTGCAGTGGACGTAATTGACACAAACTATGTTTTCACACTAAAAACACTATCCTAAATGCAACACAGTTACATGTTTTCTCTCGAATATTTTTTTCTCCAAGATAATTCAAAATAAAAAATAATTACCACAAAATAACAAATTACTAGAAAAGCAAATTATATATATGACACAAAACAAAATGTAAGATTTACATCTTAACAAAGTATTCATAAGCGAAAACAGAATTGACTTTAATATTTTTATAACCTAGGGGTCAAAATATAGCCAGCGGTACAGGTCTACACTGCCCAAGTTCCCAAGAGTGCCCGAGGCTCCCGAGTGCGCTCCACGCGCACTGTACGCGACGAGTTTGAGGAAACGGATGAGCCTCGCCTCGCCCTGCGTTTCCTTCATACCCACTAGCCAAGCGAAGTTTTTAAATAAAAAAATCGACTAAGTTTCGTTTTTATTTTATCAAATCAAACTTAATTTATCAAAGACAAAGTTAACCTTAATTATTTAAGGTAAACTAGAATTAAGTAGGTAAGTTCTTATCATTCTTAATCAATTAATATTGTATGAATATGCCATTTCCTTGCTTTAAGAATTTGTATGGCTTTGCCCTATTCCTGCCTCGCACAGGTTGGAACATAACTTTATCAGGTGGAAACTCTGATGTTCCTGTAGTTTCCAATAGTATGTCAAGACAAGTCAACAGCTTTGTCATTTGTGTGGTAAGGCTGGGTTTATCTTCAGAGCTCCAGTCACTGTTGATAATCCGCTCAATATCTCTAATGTCGTCATCAATGCCTGCATGATGTGTCCCATTCCAGAATAATGTTAATGAGAAAATAGGAGCTGATTTGGGGTAATCACTCTTTAGCACAACTAAAGCTATCAACTTTGCCGACTGCCTTGTAATAATGGCCCTGTACAGCATATCATTGCTGTTCACTAGATCTTCGGATATTAAGAATGCTGTAGATGGTGCTTGACTATATTCAGGCCAGCCTACAGATTGCCACTGTGTGAGAGAACCCGATAACCTCACTGGGCTTCCTTTTGCTGGAACTATTTTTCCAGACTCCAATTCCTGCAACTCTTTCATAAGTGCTACTCTCGATTTCAACCGTTTCCTCAAGGTAAGTATAAAATTTTCAACAGTAGACACACTGAGGCTTGGACAAGGTTGAATAACTTTGTTTGTTTTTTTCTCATCATCAACAACTAAAGCCATGAAATCTAAGCCACACATCCTCTGAGCCCAGATGTATGGTCGACCCACTTCTGAAATGAAATGGTGGAAATCTTCAGACACTCCAGCAGCCTTTAGCAAAAATGATGTAGCAGGGTGAGGTGAATCGTGTCCAGCGTCTCCAGGATACAACTCATTAAGTATACAGTGACCATTTAGCACATCAGCAGCAGACACTCCAGTTACAGGTTTTGGCAGAGACACTGTAAACTTAACAACCACAATTTTTAAGTGCAGAAGATAAGAAAACACTAAATTCAAAGCTGTACTATCCTGCACTTTGACAGAAACTTGCACATGTAAAGGATGCTTTTTCAAGACTTCTTTCTTTTTGGCTTCAGTTTTCTCTTCTTTGGAAACTTTGGCTGTTCTGTGATGACGTTTCTTTTTTTCTCTCTGTTCATCATCATTATTTTCTTGATCAGAGTCTGAGTCATTTGACAGAACCAAGCTATTATCAGCATTTTTCTCCTGGTCTAACCTTCTGGCTTCATCCTCATCACCAGAAATTCCTGTAATATGAAAAAAACATATAACATTTGATGTTCCACTTTGGCTAATGAGACTTAAACATGTACATAGTTCAATGTTTTCATCCATACTCACCAACAGTTACAGTTTTCACTCCAAGTGCGTCAGAATAAGCACTAGCATTGGCATAGAGCAAAAACAAAGGAGGGGGAAGAAGAGCTGCTGCTCGAGATTCATCTCTCTTCTCATCAAGGCGAAGGGCCATACACTCTTGGAGAGGTTTTGTAGCTTTCAAGACATCATTAAGGTGAGGACCCAGGGCATCCAAACGGGATCGGGCAGCTGCTATGGCTGCCCCAACACGCTCCTTTGATGCCACCAGCTCATTGCAGGCTCCAGCCAACTCTCTGCGCTGTCGCAGCTCCCACTCCAGTCTAGCCAGTTGTAATTGATGCTCATCTTTTTTAGTGACTTCCTGCAACATAAACACCACTATTTTTATATTTGTTACACTTCTAACAAATTGTTGACATCATTATATTGCTATAGAGTTCCTGATTTCTCGACCCATTTTGTTTCTCGAGTTTCGAGATTTCTTGAGTTCGAGTCTTATAAACCGTAAAATTTTGGTAAAATAAAGAAACAAAATCATTTTTATTGCACCACTATGATTAGAAATACGGAACAAAAATTTAAATCTTTTTTCCAACATACCAAAATAAAAATTTTGAAAGCAAAAAACAGTAGGATATTTCAGAAATTTTTATTAATGGTATCAGTTGATCAGGTTTGTTTTGAGGATCAAATGTCTGAATGGGACCCATTGTCTTAAAACAATGCAAGTCTCAAAATGATGGTCAAAGTCTGGATCCCGCACTTTACTAACGAAACGTTTCTAACAAAATGGCAATACATTGTGACGTCAACATGTAACGTCGCTATTGCTTAAATTAAAAACCGTTTCGATGTATGGAAAACAAGGAAATTGCGATTTATCGGTGGAATATTGCGTTTATGTATATTGTTGCTTATACATATTTTCTTTTTTTAATAAAATGTAAAGAATCAAATAATAATAATAATATCATTTAATTTGCAATAAAAATGGTACCATTATTTTTTTCCTATTTGTGTAAAAAAAAATTTTTTTAACTCGAGAATTCTCAAGTTCCGGTAATTTCATCTCAAATAAAGTCATAATTCTCGAGTTGTCTAGTTTGAGAAATCTCGAGCAGATACCCTAATTGCTTTACATATGTGCCACATTGTACACAGAAAAATACCTATCTAACCATAAATTCAGCATTATAAATTATTTTATCTACCTAAGTAAAGTCATGCCTGAATTTATAAGCTACAATTTCAGAAGTCTAAACACCTGAAAATTTTTTTACTAGATGTCAGGTGTCCTTTATTATGATACAAAATACTTACAGGTCTAGAAACCTCAGATGGTGCCTCCTTGTAGAAATCATCAACAGGTACCAGTTCAATTTCTTCGTCTTTAGATTTAAACTGCAAACATTTTGTTACTTGTTTGTTGAGATGGTCGGCTTCATACAGCAAGTTCTGTAACTGCAAGTGTGTGGAATCCACCTGTTGCTTCACTTTGTGGAGGGAGTCGCGACCACCTCTAGTACGCACTTTCTCCAATCTGTTCAGTTTCTTAAGTGCTACAAGCATTAGCGATGCCTCCACCCTTTTGGAGTTAATTTTTTCCTTAGCCTGT
This sequence comes from Cydia strobilella, assembly GCF_947568885.1. Classification (NCBI taxonomy): domain Eukaryota; kingdom Metazoa; phylum Arthropoda; class Insecta; order Lepidoptera; family Tortricidae; genus Cydia; species Cydia strobilella. Next base: position 12,084,335 of record NC_086052.1, read on the forward strand.
AAGAATTCAAGAAAAAACGTTATTAAACCTGGCAGAAGCTATTGACCAGAATTAATCAAACATTATCCAAACACGTACCTCGTCAGAGTTTTTTTCTTTCAGTTCTGCTATATCAGAAAAAAGCTGCCGAATATCTTGGCATATTTTTTTAAATAGATTGGCGTCCTTATCTGCGGGGCGTGAAAGAGCCTCAGCTTCTTCGAAATCTACAACACGCTGCAAGAAATATAAATATTATAATTTTTTAACACTACTATATTTCACTCGTATAGTAGGTATCTATCTCGTATAATTAACTAACCTTATACACATCACCTGGTGATTGTTTGGAGCTTTCGGTAGCAACAGAAGTGTTTAATTTCCGACGTTTTTTAACAGAAACTTCATCTTTGCCCATTTTACAAAGCAAGGAATAGCCAAACGAAACAAACAGTTATTTAGAGCGCAAATGCCGCTTGCACTTTTACAAATAAGTAAAGAGCAAAGCAACCATGGAGCCATCCATAAAAGCAACTAAAGCAAGCCGCTGTATTCTGTCATTTCTGTCACCTGTCAATAGCGTCAATGTCGGAGACAAACGGATTCTTACTTTTTATTTTCCCCCTGCGTCTATTAAGCCTTGCTAGACGGTCGCCAACAAGCCCTTCGGACTGCGTGGCCTTGGACTGGACGGACCGTGTAGACAGAGTTTCCAACAAAATTCATACAAACATTACCAAGGTCAGACGGTCTGAAGGCTTGTCACTGTCAGCGACCGTCTAGCACACACTTTAGAATCCACATTCGCGTTCGCGAATTCGCGCACGAGTGTGGAGGGCGCTTAAAGTAAATACATGCCTCGAAACATAAATCTAGCAGTGGTCTGTGATCTAGTACAACTGGATCGGTCATGAGGGGCGGGGGGAAATGACCGAACGGGATAGTCTTTTTTTTTCTTCTCTATTTAAGACTTGTCACCGAGGTGAACATGTCGCTCCATAGAAAACAGCAATACAATGTTCTTACAATTAACTTAATCTATTAACAATAGCCTTTCGTACAAGCTGCAGTGTCAATATATAGTAGGAGTAGCAGAGAAAGTGCTCTTATTGTTTGTCCTTTGACATTTTTTTTTATTCCCCACCGTAAATTTAGTATGGTTTATCACCATAAACCATACTAAATAGCCCACCGGCTACAAATACAAATCTACTCGACCAATCATATTGTCGCATTGCGTATTGCTCACCTATAGCCCGCTCCAGACTACGCAGCGCGAAGCCGCGAACGCGAGTGTGGAGTCTATTTCGCTGATTAGCGAACTAGACTCCACACTCGCGTTCACGGCTTCGCGCCGTGATTCGCGCATGAGTGTGGAGGACCCTTATGTAATGCGAGGTCTATGCTCGGAAATCAAGAAAAAGTTACTCGAATAGATGGCGCCACACTTTTGGCCTATACTCGGGTAGATGGCGTTGGCGACACCGTTTGATATTTAACAATTTTAAGACATATAGTTCTCTTCTTCTTCTACCAAAGATAGATATAACTCCGTAATAGATGTATACAGTCTAAGGAAAAAACGTGCCTCGAAAATCAAGAAAATTTGATTCTCGTTCAGAGGGCGCTACTAGCTTTAGCTTACTGTCGTATAGATGGCGTTGACGGTTTCGTTTGTTATTTAACAATTTTAACGCATATCAGTGAAAGAACATGGGTCAAAATCATAAAAATAATTAATGCTAATAAAAAAAATCATTTATCCATAATTAAATACATTTTATCGTATTTTTATAAATATTTATTTTTAGTTTTAAAGTGTGTCGACAGATGGCAGTGAATTTACTGGGGTTACAAAATTTACTATGACAGTACCGCTCTAGTATAAGTTACTCTATGCCGTTTCGTAGGAAGTGGAGCCCTTAATAATTTCATAGAGTAACTTATACTAGAGCGGTACTGTCATAGTAAATTTTGTAACCCCAGTAAATTCACTGCCATCTGTCGACACACTTTAAAACTAAAAATAAATATTTATAAAAATACGATAAAATGTATTTAAATATGGATAAATGATTTTTTTTATTAGCATTAATTATTTTTATGATTTTGACCCATGTTCTATCACTGATATGCGTTAAAATTGTTAAATAACAAACGAAACCGTCAACGCCATCTATACGACAGTAAGCCAAAGCTAGTAGCGCCCTCTGAACGAGAATCAAATTTTCTTGATTTTCGAGGCACGTTTTTTCCTTAGACTGTATACATCTATTACGGAGTTATATCTATCTTTGATAATTTTCTACAATTTCTTGTTGTAAATCTATACACTCTATATTCTGCTTGATAAAAGTGACATCTATCGATCGATAATATCTACAACTACTCGCCACTAGAGGGCGCTGATCTCAAAAACAACAAACTCCAAATCTCGCTAAGGTTGGTATTCCATTTATTCAATATCTTGGTCCAATGTGTATTTGCATCTCACATTTTGCTTAATGAGAGAGTGAGACGCAATGCACATTGGATAAGTGGAATATCAATAATACCATCCTTACAGAGAGCGCTAACATTAATCTTGATATTTAAATACCAATAAATACCAAGAGCGATTGGCGATTTAGCAAGGGCAAAGAGAATAGATAGTATAGAGGGTTATTGTCAATATCCGTATCCGTATAGTGACTGCGCCAGTCAGCAGTAATAAAAGTAAGCATGTAAATAGAATCACCAAAGATAGATATAACTCCGTATAAGTTACTCTATGGAATCACGAAAGACTTGACCAGAAGCATCAGAAGTATACTAAGCGTAATTGTGTACAGCGCCATATATCGGCAAATTGGGTAACTAATTTGCGCGACCTGTATGTATGTTGGTTTTTCAACAATTTTTGTTTTATTTGAAAGAAGGTATTTCTAGTGTAATCTCATAGACATTTCAAGTATAACAAACACACGCAAATGGGCTTAAATTGCAAATTAAATTAGAAAATGTTTTTTGATAATAATAAAAAAAGTTTGTATGATAGAGGTGTGATTATATCGCTCCTGTAATATTTATGACAATGTTATTATTATGTAATAAATTTCGTTGGTAAACTGGAGATAAGGGTGGGGGTGGTATTTTGTTGAACATTTTCCTTCATAAGTAATTTTTTTCCCTATTGTTTTGTAATGTTCAATTCGAGCTCTTTCAAATGATATCCCACTCGACGTAGAAATTAGACTGACTTTTTGCCCCGGCCCTCTTTATATTGGGCATTTTTTATAATTAATAAAAAAAATACGCTTCCGATGTGTTAAGCTGTTCATAAGTTTATAACTATTCCAAATTACAAATCGATAGCTTCAGTAGTTCTCGAGATATTTAGCAATGTGACAGACAGACAGACAGACAGACAGGACGAAGTCGCACCATAAGGGTTCCTTTTGTACCTTTTTGGTACGGAACCCTAAAAACACTAACTCCGCTCGTGATTCTATTACTGAATCTATCACTTATTCGGGGCTCAATTCGGTATCAGCACTCAGTAGGTAAAAACTAACTGCTCGCTGTTTTTGCACATACTTCTTATTTTTTACTATCAAATGGCCGCATGATGGCTATGAACCTCTATGAGTGTATTAGGTACCGCGTGGTATCGCATCAGCATCACGCAATTCACGCATCGACAGCGTGCAGCGTGACGTCACACACAAGTTCACTGTATACAAACCGGCCCGCCCGTGCCTGCAGCGTGGAACGTTTATTGTCGCGCTCCGCGATGCCGATAATAAGAATAAACTAGCATTTCACTTCAATAAACAAACCAAACTGCCCATAAATAGCTTTGTTTGCAGCCAGTTCGATTAATAGCGTTAAATTATTCCGATAAACTACTTGTCAAGATGTCTGAGAAGAAAGAGCTTCGTATAGTGACTTATATGTGCCCCACGCACCCGGTGCAACTTTACGAGTTGATTTTGGAGTTGCTGGAGAATGCGTTGAACTGCTACACAACGTTGCAGTATGAAAGCCGGAGTCCCGGGCCTTTTCCGGACCGCCCGGATCCTTTCAGCACCAATAAAGTGGATATAGGTGAGTGTTACCCTCATTTAGACTTCATGTATTGTATGTATAAGAAAAAGTTTACATAGGAAAACGGAACCGTCGCTGCACTTGTATATTCCGATATGAGCTCAATTTTTTTATACTGAAATGAAACCCTGAAGACGATACACAACACATGAGGTTTTCTTAAATTTTGATATAGATAGCGGAATTTACAAGCGCAACAACGAATCTCTTTGGCGTATGGCGTAGACATAATATGGGTTCAAAATTGATAACCTTTTGTTCCGGTTGTTCTTATTAAGTTATTACAAATAAACCTGTCAGTTTACGTTCAATATTTACTTTTCACCTCAGCAGCTCGAACAAGCCTACTTTCGTCACTCCCTGGAGTGAGGAAAGTGCGACTTTCCTCACTCCAGGGAGTGAAACAATGTAGCTTTTTAATTTAGTGAAGGCCATGAAGTTCATACTTTTATTACATTTTTTTTATGGTATGGTACGGTACGGTTCGGTTCGGTACGGTACGGTACGATTAGAATCACTCGCTTCGCTCGTGATTCAATTATAGAATCTTTCGGTTTCTCGGGACTCAAAATAAGCACTCGCAAGAAAAACCAACTCCTCTCTTGTTGCACAAATAACTATTGCAAACAACACGATACAATATACATACCTGTATACGGCACTCATTTGGGAATTACCTATTCCCAAATGAGTGCCGTATATTTGCCCAAACATTCGTGTTCCATATCTTTCATATCAAACGCAAGTGACACAGCCGCGTGAGCCCTCCTCGTCTTTAAGTACTTATAGGGGTTGCCCGGCGAAGCTCAGGGTGCGATTTGGCAACCTAACCTCAAGAATTGGCGCATACACAATTTTTTCCCATAGCATTGTCATCTTGACGTCCATAATAAACGGGAAAATATATTAGGCCTTATTGGTAGTTAGTCCAAGCAAGAAACTCACTAAAGGCCTTACCGTTAGGATACCTTACACTCCCTACAGCGATCGTGCTACACGTTCGCTGGCGGGGGCCAGCGTAGTTTTGTAGCGACCAATGTAGCATGAGCTTGAAATCTATAAGAACTATATATAAACGGAGAGCGCACTTATACTGGCTGGTATTTTCCATTCCAAGTCTCGCATGCCCGTTAAGCAATGAACACATTGAACAACCTCAGTTCGTGAGTCTTAGGGGCAAATAATTAGGATCTTATGCTTTTATTATAGTATTGTTCAACTTCAAACAAATAATAACATTTTAGATACATGTACCTACACTATTGTACGTACTGCGCCAGTCCCACATCAATTTATGAGTCAGACCCTGTCCCTAGCTGACGCGTGTGATTGATGATAATATAGCGTTCATGACGGCGGCGGCGTACATGCGGCTCCGGGAGACGGTCGCGTCGGCGGTGCAGCTCCTGTCCGTCACGCCCGTGTTCGCGCACCAGATGAACGTCGAGAACAAGCCCGGCTACTTCTCTGACGTCATCATACACCGCGACAAGAAGTAAGTCACTGACAAACTGCCACTGATTGTAAGTCACGCCCCTGTTCGCGTATCAAATGCACGTTGAGAACAAGCCTTAGCTACTTCTACGACGCCATCGCATCATTCACATACCCCACGACAAGAAGTAAGTCATTGTCATACCAATACTGTCCCTCGGTGCTCCTTGTTCGCGTACCAGATACCAGATGAATAACATTCAACGCGACAATAAGTAAGTTGCGTAAAGGCTGATTGATCATACTTGTAACGATAAACTGTCCTAACTTGTATACCTACTAAGGAGAATGGTCAGCTGCAGGACAGAGTCTCCTTTATATAAACTTGTAGGTATGTGGTAGGTAAGTGCAAACCATACCTACTTTTTGCTGACTGTATCCATTGACTTATGAGTGTACTACGTACGTACCTACATAGTACCCAATGACTGTATCTATTTTACTAAAAGCTCCTGCTTATGCTTTACTACATAATTATAGTACATTGTTACGTAATTAAAGCATAATAGTAGATGGCATACATACCTACAACCTACGTCTACTATTATATACCTACATTCTCACAATAACTAGAAAAAAGACAATAGATAATAACAATGGCGCTATTTATATATAGCTACTATCATTAATCTTACTAACACTGATAAAGATAAATAGGTATATGTATATTAGGAACGTTTGTTTTGTCATCAATTCCTTCATCATTGATCCCATATCGTAACTTCTTCCAAATTATCAACTTATTATTGTGAATATTAATTTTATTTTATTCTTAAGAATTTGAATGACTTGTAAAATGTATTTTATTTTTACCAATAAAAGATCTGTATCTGTATCATCATTAACAAGTGAATGATCCTCTACAGATTGTCGCTTTTATACTCGTTAAATAGCAGTAGGTAAGAGGGATATTATGGCATTATGTCCGCTTCGCTCCAGGCGCTAACCATTTAGTTTAGAGGGACCGCAACTGACTGACTGATACATAACATAATACATAACATTACACCTATCCCCTATTATTAATAAAATGTCTTTACCTGATCATTTACACAATGACGTACAATCAATTTAATCATAAGGTATTTCAGAAGAACTAATACACAACAGCATTATCTAGTGATTCATTTTCCTACTACTAGGTATAAGTAAGTGGTTAATTCAGACGCAGTTATGAATAAACTCGTGTGCGGAAGTTTGTAAAGTAGAAGGTACACCAATAGCATAAATAGTTATGAGAGCATATACTTACCCACTTTCGTTTCAAGGATAATAAATAGATTTAGCCTTGACTGACATTATCACATTCCTAGGAAGGTCGCTATTGCATGATGTAGGTACCAGCTCAGAGGGCGTTGCACGGTAGAACCAGTGTAACAGCGGAAATCTTTAATAGGTAGGTATTCCATCACCCACCTCCACAGTTTCATATTTCATCAATTAATTACTGGAATCTACATCGTGAATTAACTTTTGCAATCTTCCGGGCATTTGTCGACACCAAAAACAAATAGATAAGTTAAATGTTATCAGCCCGTGTCATTGGCTCCTGATAAAGATTGCTTCTATTATTCCACAATTCACTCGTCGACTACCTAATACAGTGTTATCACACCCCGCGCTAGCGTCTCTAATAGTGATTTTTGCGATTATTTACAGAGCGCATAACGTAATTACGCTGCTGGACCTCCGCGGGTGCACCTTCGCGTACAGCAACGAGGACTCACTCAGCGGCAGCAAACTCGTGCTTAAGACTCTTAAGGAAAAAGGAGAGAATGCCTCTTTTTTCGGATCATTACTAAGTATTACCTACCTACTCATTCATGATAAACAACTAATAAACTTTACAAATAATCCATGTAAAAGAAGCTAACATACCTAATACTCATTTCAGGATCTGGGTCACATTTGGCATCAGCCCAAATGGTGTTAACGAAGCAAGCTGAATGGGCCGCCGTTGATTCAACAACTCTGCTCTACTCCAAAAAGTTCATGCATGATGGTGGGAAGGACATCATAACTCTCGAGACCTTGGGACGCCTGCCGCCATACCCTGTAGTAGTAAATGCGCAACTTCCAGGTATGCCACTAATTATCATGACTAGATGAATGAAAATGTAATAATTCTTAAGTAACAAAACATAGAAAAACTTACATAGAAATGTGGCCTAAATTGATTTGTAAACGAACATCGTTTACAAGCATTCCCGGCATTTGTTGCAGTCTAAAACCTGCAGCCAGCCTGCAGCCCACTGCGGCGTAGGTACAGCAACTACACACGTTATTTTATAGGTGAATTCGATTTCTATTAAGATATTTCTGCTCACAGTGGAACGCACACCAGTTATGCACGTAGTTATTTGTTTTACAAGGGGGCAAAGTTGTTGTTTAACTCTCGTGCTAATATTTATACCCGAGCAAGCGAACGTGGAATCTTGAGCGTTGCGAGGGTTAAACAAATTTTGCCACCGAGTGAAACACAAAAATGTTCACCACACCAACGCAAGGAAAATACTGACTAAAATATCAAACAAAATCCAACCAAATCAATTCAAAATGAATGTTAATAGTACATTGTGCAACATGGGGCGTAAGTTAAATATTGCAAACGACAGTATAGTTAAATCGCGACTGCTTGCCGGAGCGATTTATAGACTCGAGTTTGCAACATTATTACGCCCCGAGTTATACACAATGTTTTTCATCACACTTGCGATGCAAAAATGAAGTATAAAGACATAAAACTGTTGATTATAATACTAGAAACTTCATAACTCCCTAGGGAAAACGCTTTTTCTATAGTTCCCGCTAAGGCTGCGTGTAATTCCACATTTACTGAGCGAGTGTAGTGTGATGAAAAAATATTTATCATTTAAAATCATCATTTAAAAAAAGTCAATTCTAGCAGTCAACTTAAGGAAACAACTCAACATTTGCATTTGATTACTTTGCCACACACGTGGATAAAGTGCAACTTTCTCATCAGTTCTTGAACAACCAAGAGAGCCTTTACCAGCTGCTGGTGTGGTGAAAAAACACTTTTTTCGTAAGTCTATCTAACGTTGTTTCTATTTTCATGCGAATGGAGCGTACGCCGCAGTGGGCTTTTACATGCTAACAAGAAAAGTCGAATTGGTCATGCCGCAAGATTACGCCGTAATACGATTTTAAATTCCAGATCATTTAAAAAATGCTATAACCGACGCTTTGCTGACCTTGCCACAAACTGTTCCGTGGAAAGAGAGATTCGCTAAGTTTGGCGTCATCAAGTTCTCGGCCAACAGCGATGGCGCCTACGATGGGGCGGCTGCACAGGTGCGGGCCATCTCGAGCGAAAAACTCAACGTTCGGTATTATTAGAGTACTCCTAGTCATTTCTTTAATGTACGTTCTTTATATTCTCTATGTGGATTACACACCTAAACAGTCATAGGTGCTTAATCAAAAATGCCATTCTCAGTAATAAATACAATTTTATATTTTTTCAATAAAATGATTATGTTCAACTTGAATTATTTATTTTTCCTTTGCTTTCCAATAGTTACACTTAGGGATACTAGTTTTTTCTTCTTGCCTGATTGAACCAGGACACCGCGAGGTATTTTAATAGTTGCCAATGGTAAAGGTCTTTCCTTTTTCGGTTTCAAAAAATGTTTTGTGCGCTCTTTCTCTTTCTGAAATAATTGAGGTATTTTAAACTATTTATGCCTGTATGTACAGGTCGAACACACCACAGCTGGGGTGAATTATTTGAATGAGTGAATTAAGTATGTGTATGGCCAAATGTTTATGTGTACTTATGTACAGTCACCTAGCCAATGCACGCAAAAATAACAGAGATATAAGTATGTCCTTGCCTTGTGTATGTACATGATATATTTTTGTGCTTGTGTTGTGTATAGTACAATCCATTAAGGCACCCCACCCCACTGCTCGAATGAGCATGGAATCTCGTTTCTTTAAGCATTAGAAAAAACGTAAACAATCTTGACATGTATTTTTATTGAAAACACTTGAAAAATAAATCAATGCGAATATGTAGCGAAAGAGGTATGTCAGGATCGTAGCAAGTGGAAATCTGTGGTCTCTGCCTACCCTTCTGGAATATAGGTGTGATGTATGTATGTATTTGTATGTAACAATTATATAGCAAAGACATATATTTACATTCTTTTGGTTTCATAAGTAATTAGTTACTATTTTTTAAAGGCGTGTTTTAATAAAAAGACACATAAAGATTGTTTATACTTTTTGTAATGCTAAAAAAAACGAGTGCTTCATAGATAGTATTATTTATATTTATATTGTTGCAGCTGACTGCCAGCTGTTGCAGGTGACTGTACTAATTGTACTTACACAATGATAGCTGTCATTTGTATAGCTCACTTTTTCGCCGCCAGCTTTGGTGGATCAGCCTGTAACATTCAGCGTGAATATTAAACTAATAAATCAACAACAGTACATAATAATTTAACACTAGTTACCTCTTGACTATCAACAATAATTTAGACAAAAAAGTTACAAACAAATTCAATTAATATAAGTTTTACTTTTTTTGGAATCACCACATTATAATAACTAAACTAATGATAGTACTCAAAGGACAAATTAACAAATAACAAATAAATACTGTCAATCATTATTGACTAATAATCTACATTCTACAACAATAATTAAATTGTGAACTAAACAATGCCTCCTCCATTGATCTGGTCAATCTCTTCCTGAGAGAGGGGTTTTCTTCTGTAGCGTGCCGGAAGGTCAATGTCAGGAATAGCACTGGTACTCATTTGTGGTGCCCCTGCTGGGGCTCCTGCCGGCCTAAAGGCACAAGACTGTAACAAAAGTCTTATGTTAATTTTTGCAGTCAACAGTTATAAATAGGCTTTGGAGCTTTCATAGCATGTTAAGATTAAAGTGAGCTATGGAGTCTATATTACCATTAGAATGAAAGTCATACTCTTCCGGGAAATTTCCTTGCATGTCAAAGATTAAATGCTAAGTATCCGGAGCCATCACTGTAGACTACCAATTTTGAGGTTTTCAGGTAGATAAACAAATAATTATACATGTAACAGGCAAAATAGGTTATTGTAAAAGTACCTTTAGCAGTCATAGACAAGAAAATCAAGAGATAATATGAAATGCATGGTTCATAATGTTCACATATTATTATGCAAAATTGTTTTAAAGTATACGTCCACCTGTTTATGAAAGTCAAATTAGTCAAAGGAAATGTTTGAAAATATTGTATGCTAAAAATAAACTTTTCGGAAGTAGAGATAGGTTAATATAGGCTAGGTGTAGTTCCTAAAATTCAGATGACATGAATCATCAGATGATATGATAACTTAGAAAGTAGAAGTTAATATTGAACGTACCGCAGAAGGTGCAGGAGCTGCCGCGGGCGCTGCGGGTGCAGCGCGCGTTCCCGAGTGTCCCAAACCACCCTTACGGAACTTTATTACCGGCACACGCAAGAGAGCTGGAGACAACCGCACCATATTGCTTTTAAAGTAGTCTTGGATTAGGAGAGTAAATTAAACTCGTGATAAACTAATTTGTAGTGTTATGTTACCCAATGAAATTTGACGTATGATTTTAAGGAAGGATTGTAAGGAATGACATTGACTTGACAGACGTTGCTTTTGACAGTTAGAAGAACGTTCGAAAAGTAAAACAGGTTGGTGGGGTGATCTGTAGATTGTAGACCTGTACCGCTGGCTATATTTTGACCCCTAGGTTATAAAAATATTAAAGTCAATTCTGTTTTCGCTTATGAATACTTTGTTAAGATGTAAATCTTACATTTTGTTTTGTGTCATATATATAATTTGCTTTTCTAGTAATTTGTTATTTTGTGGTAATTATTTTTTATTTTGAATTATCTTGGAGAAAAAAATATTCGAGAGAAAACATGTAACTGTGTTGCATTTAGGATAGTGTTTTTAGTGTGAAAACATAGTTTGTGTCAATTACGTCCACTGCAATCTGATACTATGTCATAATATTCTAAATGACACAAAAAAAAATTAGAGTTAAAAAAAATTACTTAGGTCGAATTTAATCGTTTAAATAGGTCCATTAAATGATTTTGTGTCTTATTAAGGCATAGCTTCATAAGATATTTGATGATTTTGTTGTAACAGGCTGTCACCGTTACAAAAGAATATTAAAGATATTAGAGTTTACATCTTATTAATTTGAAATGCGGGATAAATAAGATGTATGAATTTGTGTCACTTGCATCCACTGCATAAACAAATATTACAAAAATATTATTTGCGTTCAAACGAAGCTAGCGGGCGGTCTGAATGGGCAACGGAGGCCGTGCAGGGTGGGGCCGCGGCGTGACCTTGCCGTACGCAACGCATGTTTACTTCGCCTGTGCGCCAAATTAACGCAACTTATTCAAAGAAGTTACGCAAACAACACAACAACAAGCAACAAGCAAGCAAAGAATGCGTCGAATTATCTTTTACCTATTTAAAACTCATAGATATTGTACAATGTCACCATTATGCAAAAGAACTGTAAGTACATGTTTGATTTGCGAGCGAGCTGGCAACATTGCGCAGGGAAATCTTAAAAATATCGCGTTTACGTGAACGCCACATACATTTGTGACAGTGATAGGGAAAAGGTACCACTAAAGTAAAATTTGGTTATTAATACCGTGACTTTCTTTCATTCTTTGATAAAAAAAATTGCTATTTATGCAACAAGTGCGGAAATCATCTTTACGCACGTGTATCATACAATGTTTTACTATGCATTGTGCGAGTAAATAAAAAAACATGTCATGGCAAATAAGTTTAATTATTAAAAGGAGTGTTTTAAATCGACACGAGTTGCAAATTACCTATTCGCACGTGTATCGTACGTTTTACAGTACATATGGCCCTTTAAACTTTCGACATATGGACGGTAAGTGCTCTTTTCCGCACTAGTGCGAGAAAGTAGCACCATATGTACTGTAAAAAAAATTGAAAACAAAAAGCACTAGTGCGGAAAAGCAGTACTTTCCGCACGATATGGCTCCGTAGGAAACGCACTTTTCGAGCACATGCATTGTAAAAAAATATATAGGACTGTATCTCCTAAACCATGCGTCGTAGCGCAAAAATAATAAAATTTTCGTTCCCCTTTATGTAACCCAAAAGTAATACATGAAAAATACAATGAAAAAAAAGAAACAAAATCTTTATAGGGCTGTATTAGCTGTATCTCCTATATCGTGCATCGTAGCGCAAAAATAATCAGATTTTCGCTCCCCTTTAAGAAGCCCCTAATTAAGATTTAAAAACGCAAAAAAGAAAAAAAAGAGGAAAAAATCTTTATAGGGCTGCATCTCCTAAACCGTGCATCGTAGCACAAAAATAATCAAATTTTCGTTCCCCTTAAGAAACCCTTAATTAAAACTTTAAAAAAAACCAGGAAAAAAACTTTATAGAGCTATTATAGCTATATATATAGATATAATATCTCCTAAACCGTGCGTGGTGGCGCAAAAATAATAAAAATTTCGTTCTCCTTTATGAAGCCCCAAAGTAATATACTAAAAACACAATAAAAAAAAAAGAAAAAAAATAACAAAAAAAACTTTATAGGGCTGTATCTCCCACACCGTGCATCGTAGCGCAAAAATAATTTAAAAAATCCCTTTAAGAAACCCCTAATTAAGATTGAAAAACGCAAAAAAGAAAAAGTGGAAAAAAAATCATTTTAGGGCTGTATCTCCTAAACCGTGCGTCGTAGCGCAAAAATAATAAAATTTTCGTTCCCCTTTACGGAACCCCAAAGTAATATACAAAAAACACAATGAAAAAAAAAACAAAAAAACTTTATAGGGCTGTATCTCCTAAACCGTGCGAGGTAGCGCAAAAAGAACAAAATTTTCGTTCCCCTTTACGGAACCCCAAAATAATATACAAAAAACACAATGAAAAAAAAAACAAAAAAAATCTTTATAGGGCTGCATCTCCTAAACCGTGCATCGTAGCACAAAAATAATCAAATTTTCGTTCCCCTTTAAGAAACCCTTAATTAAAACTTTAAAAAAAACCAGGAAAAAAAACTTTATAGAGCTATTATAGCTATATATATAGATATAATATCTCCTAAACCGTGCGTGGTGGCGCAAAAATAATAAAATTTTCGTTCCCCTTTATGCAACCCATAATTTATATTTAAAAAAAAACGCAAAATTTAAAAAAAAAATCATTATAGGGCTGTATCTCTTAAACCATGCGTCGTAGCGCAAAAATAATTAAAAAAAAACCCTTTAAGAAACCCGTAATTAATACTTAAAAAAAAAAACAAAAAAAAACAGGAAAAAAAACTTTATAGAGCTGTATCTCCTAAACCGTGCGTGGTACCGCAAAAACAATAAAATTTTCGTTCCCCTTTATGCAACCCATAATTTATATTTAAAAAAAAAACGCAAAATTTAAAAAAAAAATCTTTATAGGGCTGTAATTCCTAAACCATGCGTCGTAGCGCAAAAATAATAAAATTTTCTTTCCCCTTTATGCAACCCATAATTTATATTTAAAAAAAAAATGCAAAATTAAAAAAAAAAACATTATAGGGCTGTATCTCTTAAACCATGCGTCGTAGCGCAAAAATAATTTAAAAAACCCCTTTAAGAAACCCGTAATTAATACTAAAAAAAAAAACAAAAAAAAAAACAGGAAAAAAAGCTTTATAGAGCTGTATCTCCTAAACCGTGCGTGGTACCGCAAAAATAATAAAATTTTCGTTCCCCTTTATGAAACCCCAAAGTAATATACAAAAAACACAATGTAAAAAAGAAAAAAAGAAAAAAAAAACAATAAAAAAATCTTTATAGGGCTGTATCTCTTAAACCATGCGTCGTATCGCAAAAATAATTTAAAAAAACCCCTTTAAGAAACCCGTAATTAATACTTAAAAAAAAAACAAAAAAAAAAACCAGGAAAAAAAACTTTATAGAGCTGTATCTCCTAAACCGTGCGTGGTACCGCAAAAACAATAAAATTTTCGTTCCCCTTTATGCAACCCATAATTTATATTTAAAAAAAAAACGCAAAATTTAAAAAAAAAACTTTATAGGGCTGTATCTCCTAAACCATGCGTCGTAGCGCAAAAATAATAAAATTTTCGTTCCCCTTTATGAAGCCCCAAAATAATATACAAAAACACAAGAAAAAGAAAGAAAAAAATAATAACAAAAAAACTTTATAGGGCTGTATCTCCTAAACCGTGCATCGTAGCGCAAAAATAATCAATATCCGTTCCCCTTTAAGAAGCCCCTAATTAAGATTTAAAAACGCAAAAAAGAAAAATAGAAAAAAATCATTTTAGGGCTGTATCTCCTAAACCGTGCGTCGTAGCGCAAAAATAATAAAATTTTCGTTCCCTTTTATGAAACCCCAAAGTAATAACAAAAAACGCAATGACAAAAAAAGAAAAAAAAACAACAAAAAAAACTTTAGGGATGTATCTCCTAAACCGTGCATGGTAGCGAAAAATAATCAAATTTTCGTTCCCCTTAAGAAGCCCTTAATTAAGATTTAGAAACGTAAAAAAGAAAAAGAAAAAAATCTATATAGGGCTGTATCTCCTAAACCGTGCGTCGTAGCGCAAAAATAATCAACTTTTCGGTCCCCTTTATGTAACCATTAATTTATACAAAAAAAAAAACGCAAAAAAAAAGAGTTTTTTTTTTTATAGGGCTTGATCTCCTAAACCATGCGTCGTAGCGCAAAAATAATTAAATTTTCGTTCCCCTTTATGAAACCCCAAAGTAATATACAAAAAACACAATGTAAAAAAGAAAAAAAGAAAAAAACAATAAAAAAAACTTTATAGGGCTGTATCTCCTAAACCGTGTGTCGTAGCGCAAAAATAATCAAATTTTCTTTCCTCTTTATTCAACCCTTAATTTATATTTAAAAAAAAACGCTTTCACTAAACTGCTGTAACTCGGAAACTTAGAATCCACAAAGGGGACTTTACTAAATTATGACACATATTAAAGCCTGACCAGTAATATATGATCATTGTCAAGAGGGCGCTGTTCATTCTCATGTATAGGGTGACAGTTCAGTATAGTATGAAAAAATATTGTATTTAATGAACATCATCATCAATGTAATTAATGTTGCTTGCCACGCTTAAACATAACAAAAATCACAATAAATTGCGTCTTAAAATAAACTTAAAAAGACTACTAAAAATCGAAACAAAAGTAATTTTTAAGTCGCTGTTGTGACATTCTCAATCAAAAGGTAGGTACCACTTTGTCGTTTACCATAAAGACGAAATTTGATTATATCTATACAAATAACCTGTCAGAGAAAGTGGTACCTTTTGATTAGGAACGTCACAAATGTTGGTCAGTATGAGGAGTGCAGCCTACAGTTTATTTTTAATTATATTTATATACCTACTACGGTAAGATTGATAAGACAATGTAATTATGCCTCCGAATGAAGTAAATACACTGTATCGCAAAACTAAGTGGCGAGACAGCTCATAATGCCATCTCTTGGTTGGTCTTAACAAGGGTAAAGGAGATAGTGTTAAGATCTCAGTCGCCAGTTGATATTGCGGCAAGTATAATAAGCACCCCACCCGCGTAGGTACCCTTCCCCGCGCACGCCCTTCTTGCTCAATTGAGTTTTATTTTGCCAGATAGTAAAAAAACCGTGGATCAAAATGACCCAAATTATGAATGATGTCTCAATGTGGTATTATAATATTGTAGACGTAAACTTAATAATATGAATTTTTTTTGTGGCAGATACAGGGTGTTAATTAGAAAAAATGTTTTTTTAAATAAAAGCGGTGGATGAATTTGACACAGATTTGTTTGAATAACATATAACAATGTTCTGTAAAGTACAACACTTCACTTACCGACTCTAATATTTTTTTAGGCGTTTTAGGATCAATATTAGGTATTTATTAAATGCCATTATACCCGTGGATGAAAATGACACAAAATGCGTGTGTACGTCGGAAGCCACTTTGCCTTTACAGGGAAACAAAGAATTTCGTCTCGAATATTTTTTTTACAGAATGCTGATTGAAAAAAGAAATACCTAAATTTCTACCTAAGCAAATACCTAGGATGACACAAAATATTATTTTTAGGTTTAGTATATGGTCTGGAAACTATATATAAAAAATAAGCAACATTAATATTCTTATAACCTCAGAAGTTATTGGTACAGGTCTATTGACCAGAAGTGTTAAAAAACATAATTTTTGATTATTATGGTGTAGATAAATTTATGGACATATGCTATAACTACAATAAGCCCTGTCCATATTTTACTAAACTAGAAAACTGTACTACTACAGACACTATTTGTTACTGAATGTTCCTAATAAAGCGGAGGCTCCCAACCTTTTATAATATTGTTACCCCAATAATTGGGGAGACTAATTTTACCCCAAATTCAAAATGATCTTAAGCAATCAATCAATACGAGCAAAAAATAATAAACTTATAGTTTGTCAAAGGACTGTCTCATTTCAAACATAGACAGTGAGAATCATACTATCTTTGTCTTACACTGGTACTAACTAGCTCCCAAGAAAAAAGGATGAGTATAGTTTTTTTCTTATTTACTGACAATTTGGTTTGACCAACTGTATATACCAACTCTATATATTATTACACCTATGAATAGAAAAAGGGGGAACCGATCCATTAACCTTTCGTAAGCTTAGGAGCAGATCTGCTCCATATATATTCAACAATGAAGTGGCATGATTCCTAATTATATGGCAAATTTTTGACAGGAGCATACGAAAGGCACCACTAATCACTAGAGCATTAGAGGCTCGAGTCTAAATGAGAATGAAAACGGAGACTTGCTCGAGGTGGATGTAGATTGCGCATGTTGAGACGCCGGCTACTGCCTGATAACATGCTCAAGCTGTATGTACGAGTTACTAACGTGTGCATAGTACAAAATTTTATTAGATTAGACCGCCGGTTGCACCAAAACTCTTCAATATCGCTGAATTACTATTGCATGGGATATCTACTGGCGAGATTAGGTGAGGCATGATTAAATCTCGATATCCCTTGCGTTTGATTTAATCGCTTCTCCACCTCTTATATAATAATTTTAATAATACAGTAAGCCTAATTTCGGGGACTTGGGATGGGACTGATTTGTTTGAATAAAATAAAATAATTACAACGTACATAGTGTATTTACGAATGTTCGGATGCTATTACATTCATTTCCCATTTTTACTTACAGTAAAATCTTATAATTCAAATAAATAGATTCATACATTCAATAAGTGACAACTACTGCCTTCAAAACATCTTATAAAGTAATTTCATAAAAGCAATCATATTGTTGACTATTGTGCTTTAACAACACTACACCATTAACATTATAGGCTATAAGATGCTTTAATCACGACATACATTAACAGTATGGAGCGTACGGGCATATCCTGATGTTCAGTCATAAGATCGGAACATACAGTACAATAGGTCAGAGATCAACACAATCAGAACACGCCCTACAAATGTATGTTTAGACGGGTCTGCGGAAGTTCCTGCCAGCGTACTTGGCGGCGGCGCCGAGCTCCTCCTCGATGCGCAGGATCTGGTTGTACTTGGCGAGGCGCTCGGAGCGGCACGGCGCGCCCGTCTTGATCTGGCCGGTGGACAGGCCCACCACCAGGTCGGCGATAAACGTGTCTTCGGTTTCTCCGGACCTATAAAAAATGCAAAATTAATTTTTAAATGTAAAGCGGATCTGATAAGTTAAAGTAATGTTAGCAAAGGTCAACAGAGATATCAAAATCAAAGTCCACATTGTCCAGATTACCTAGTCGGTCACTAAGTTCTGTTACTAGGTTTTCAACTGATTAAATATAAAATAAAGCTTAAAATAAAAAAGTTTAGGTACAATTTTATAACTTATTTTGTAATGATCAAAACATGATAAAATACCTAATATAAAATTCAGATCGAGAATTTATGGGAATCTTTGGAAAGCTCCAGATTGAAAATTATACTTTACAAAAGCGCGTCCAATGCAATCTTGCAACTTTGCCAGAAGGTTCAATTGCTTGTTTTAATGAGGCCTCTATACTACCGCAATTTTGTCACGAGTATTTTTTTTTATTAGTTTATACCTTCGACCCTACTTGATACAAGATATTACGAAGACCGAAACGGAAATGATCCCAGAGCGTGTCACTCCCCACAAAATTTTGTCCCCTGGTATGCCGGCTGGTCCGGAGCAGGCAGGCATGTTCCTGGCTGGGTGAGGTGCAGTTCTTCTTCTTATTCTAAGATATTCTCCTCCAAACATTGCATATTTTTCAGTTTCGCACGAAAACGTATAGATTTAGACAATTACAAAGACAGGAGGGAGGCTTGGAAAACTCTGTAGACTATGTATTTAATCAAAGAAACCCACGTAAACTATATATTAAATTAAAGATGAATAATCAAGCTATCGAATTGTGCAAGGCAAGGCTGATACATCCTTAATATGATTAGAAATAAATGGCATTTAAAAACGACATGAACACTACTACTACTACTATGATGTAGGTACTATTGTAGTGTTTTTTTACGCCATTTTTCCGAGTGCTATAAGGAATTCTGCAAAACCAGAACAACAATATTTATTAGGTTGTATTGTAAGTTGTAAGCTATATTACTCATAAATTTAATAAGCAAAATTTACAACTGTATACATGAATAATTAAAAATCCTTTTATTCCGTGAAAACTCTGGTAACAGAACTTAGTAACCAACTAGGTACATCATTAAGTATCCGTGTGCTCTCTATAATAATAGACTAGGTCAGTGAAGGATAGCAGAGGTCATACTTTAGACTATTACAAATAAAACAGCTTGTTTTAAGATTAGATTTAGTAACCAATAAACTTTCTTATGAAAGTAATGAATGAAGCTCTAACAGCTATGTTCCATGTAACCTTGACCGGTGGTAAGGACGTTTTATTGACATGGTCATAATCTACACCAAAGATAGATATAACTCCGTAATAGATGGATCACGGAAATCACGAAAATTTGATTCTCGATTAGATGGCGCCACTAGTTTTGGCCTACTCTCGTATAGAGGGCGTTGACGGTTTCGTTTGTTATTTATAATTTTAACGCATATCAGTGAAAGAACATGGGTCAAAATCATATAAAAATAATTAATGCAAACAAAAAATTCATTTATCCATATTTCAATACATTTTAACGTATTTTTATAAATCTTAATTTTTAGTTTTAAAGTATGTCGATAGATGGCAGTAAATTTACAGTGGTTACAAAATTTACTATGACAGTACCGCTCTATCTTATTATATCCTCTTTGTCTACACTGAAAGATTATTGATTTACATTAGAAGTTGCAAAGTAATAGGGCAAGGTTAGAAGATAGGAATGACTCTAACGGGCATTATGGTATCAAAAATTACGCAAATTTGAACCCTATCACTTCAAAATAAAGTTTAAAATAACTATGGGAAATATATTCCCTTTGCATAATAAAGGAAAAAAAAAAGGTGGTAGGTGTTAGCTTAGCACCCCTGCATACAAATGTGTATGCAGAGGTGCCAAGCTAACAGCTTTGCCGGCTGTACCTGTGGGAGACCATGGTGCCCCAGCCGTTCTCCTTGGCGAGCAGGTGCGCGGCGATGGACTCGGTGACGGAGCCGATCTGGTTCAGGTGGTAGGTGTAGTATACCTGTGGGAGACCATGGTGCCCCAGCCGTTCTCCTTGGCGAGCAGGTGCGCGGCGATGGACTCGGTGACGGAGCCGATCTGGTTCAGGTGGTAGGTGTAGTGTACCTGTGGGAGACCATGGTGCCCCAGCCGTTCTCCTTGGCGAGCAGGTGCGCGGCGATGGACTCGGTGACGGAGCCGACCTGGTTCAGGTGGTAGGTGTAGTATACCTGTGGGAGACCATGGTGCCCCAGCCGTTCTCCTTGGCGAGCAGGTGCGCGGCGATGGACTCGGTGACGGAGCCGATCTGGTTCAGGTGGTAGGTGTAGTGTACCTGTGGGAGACCATGGTGCCCCAGCCGTTCTCCTTGGCGAGCAGGTGCGCGGCGATGGACTCGGTGACGGAGCCGATCTGGTTCAGGTGGTAGGTGTAGTGTACCTGTGGGAGACCATGGTGCCCCAGCCGTTCTCCTTGGCGAGCAGGTGCGCGGCGATGGACTCGGTGACGGAGCCGATCTGGTTCAGGTGGTAGGTGTAGTGTACCTGTGGGAGACCATGGTGCCCCAGCCGTTCTCCTTGGCGAGCAGGTGCGCGGCGATGGACTCGGTGACGGAGCCGATCTGGTTCAGGTGGTAGGTGTAGTGTACCTGTGGGAGACCATGGTGCCCCAGCCGTTCTCCTTGGCCAGCAGGTGCGCGGCGATGGACTCGGTGACGGAGCCGATCTGGTTCACCTTCAGCAGCAGGCAGTTGCACGCCTTCTTCTCCACTGCTGTCGCGATGCGCTTGGGGTTTGTCACCTGACAATATATCTTATTATATAAAGTCTTGCAAAATGTACATATAATCTTAGGCAGAGCATAATTGTATTACTTTCAAGTCCAATAGCACTCAAAACAAGCACTCCCTCAATATTTTCAAGAACACATAAAAAATTCATCGCAACAAACGTCAAGAACCATCACAAAATTAAGAATGGTTTAAGTGTTGACAAGCTGCAATTTTTTTTGTTTTTCTAATGGCACTTATGAACCAAACCAGGATAAAGTTATGTCCCAAACACACTTTTAATTTTAGCTACATGCGCCGAAGGCGTGGGTTGAGTTATGAATATTTACATTATTTACATTCCAATGATGCCTAGAATTTGGTACATAAGAGTTTTATTTGAAAACAAGAAACTAAATCAACTTACAAGCTTTGCTTAGTTTGGGGCCAGGTCGATCTGTGTTAAAGATGTTCCCTAATATCTATTTATTTATTTATTTAAATGCGCCCTACACCTGCATAGACATTTTGATTTATAGTGATTACTGATACTAACGGTCAAGTCATCTCCAACAATCTGGATGGAAGTGCGAGAGGTGAGGTCGCTCCACGCCGCCCAGTCGTCCTGGTCGAAGGGGTCCTCGATGGACACCATGGGGAAGTCCTTGATGAACTCAAGGTACAGGTCCGCCAGCTTGCCGGACGGCAGGTAGTCGTCGGGGTTGGAGTTGGGGTTCTTGAAGTCGAGATCGTACTTGTTGTTCTTGAAGAATTCTGACGCGGCAACGTCCATGCCGATCTCGATCTGGAAAAGATCCATTTTGACATTGATAATAAAAACAATATTTGCGAAGATACCTTTAGACAGTTCAGATACCTTTAGACACAGACAGTTGACAGATGGAGAAGGTTGGAAAGCTTTAGAGGAGGCCTTTGTCGGAAACCCAGACCACCTGACTAGTGACAATAAAAATAATAGAGAAATAAAAGTATAACTATTATTGAGTCCGAAGGTTATTTGTATTTTGTAGTTCAGATGTATTGGGCATGATAGCAATTCACTTCGTAAGGAGACCAATTTTGCGCACTTATGCAACCACGCGCGGTGTTCAGTACTCCCAATTTTCTAATATAGATTGGATCTAATATAGATGGGATTACACCCAAAACTGATTTAAACTGCAAAAGCTAATCCTTAAGACCCCTCACTAGTCTTTCGAGCGTCGGCGTCTAGTCAGCGCTATGGAAAATGGCGTCGCTGCGCAGTTGTGCCAACGTTGCGTCGACGTCGAGCAGCAGCCATACAGTTATTACTGTTCACTTTGACTAGACGCCGACCCTCGGGACTCGGGAGACGCTTGTGTGGGCTGGCTCTAAGGGAGTTTAATGCCGCATGCAGTTTCCAACAAGAGTTAGGGCAATTCGAGAGGCACAAAGCTAGTAGCGAGTAGATAATCAGCTGCTTATTGACAACTGCCAACTTTTTTTAATGCAGCATGCCAGCACCAACTTCAGCTACTAACCTTGCCAGTGTATCCAGCCTGCTGGATAGCATCCTGTATGAGAAAGAGAGCATCCTTGTTGTTGAGGATGTTGGGCGCGAAGCCACCCTCGTCACCGACGGCGGTGGAGTCCAGGCCGAACTTCTCCTTGATGATCTTCTTCAGGAAGTGGTACACCTCGGAGCCCATGCGCATGGCCTCGGTGAATGAGGTGGCACCTGTAATAAAATATTATATTATTTAGATTCACAATAGATTCTAACATACCTAATTATCCACTTGAGAGACACTCACCAGATGATAGGCAAACCCATAAAGGCAAATATCAATAAAACTTTTACTGCACATTGTTAAGTTAACTTATTTATTGTGTTATTGTATAAGTAAGTAATCAATGATCTCTTTAATACCTGGTCTAGAACCGCGGCGGCGGTGAATTTGATTTTTCAAGTATAATATATTATAACAACTGTTCAAAGTGGTTATTTTTCAAACTCAAAGAATTTTACCAGTGGGAAGAATCATGAATTCCTGCATGGCAAGCTTGTTGCCAGCATGAGAGCCTCCGTTGATAACATTGAAGGCAGGCACTGGCAGAACGATGTCAGCGTTTCCGGCCAAGTCGGCCAAGTGCTTGTAGAGGGGCACTCCCTTCTTGGCAGCGCCAGCCTTGGCGACGGCGAGGGAAACGCCGAGAATGGCGTTAGCGCCAAGCTTGGACTTGTTCTCAGTGCCATCCAAATTCAGCATGAACTGGTCAATCTGAAAAATAAACCAGGAATAAATACAATTTGTAAAGGAAAACTTTTCCACTTTCTATTGATATTAAACTCTGTCACTCTAGTACAGTGGTGGGCAAACTTTCTTCATGGGGGGTCAGAAAGTTTAAGAAATTTAAGAGGAGCGCCAGAATAACAGCTAAAATGTATTTTGATTTGTGATTATTGTGGGCAAATTCTATATACTAATTATTTCATAGGACCGGCAGGCCGGATAAAATCCTTTGTCCATACTTTGCCTTACTATACATATATTATTATACTCTTTGACTTTGCCCACCACTGCTCTAGTAAATAGATTCAAATTGATCTGTCACTTATTCATAGTTCACCCTTTTTACTTCAATTTATAACACACATGTCATACAAAATAAAACATTACAAAGATCTTAACCTAAACTAGAACCTAACAAACACAAAAACTATTCACAAAATGCGCCCCGCGCCCCTCCAGATGCAAAGGAGCCCATCACGCTCGCCGCGTTGCCACGTTGAACAGCGATGGACAACCTTTGCAAAAGGAACGACCCGGACTGTTTCTTCTTACTTCTATATAATAAAATTAATACTTGAATTCCAAAGTTGAAAATGTTGGTTCAATGCTAAAGTTGATAATACTGAGTTGATTTTGATGTTGATAAATGTCACTAACCTGTTTCTGTTCAGTGACCTCAATGTTTTGCTTCAGCAGCTCAGGGACGATGATGTTGTTGATGTTGCTGACGGCCGTCTTCACGCCCTTGCCCAGGTATTCACCCTTGACATTGTCTCTGAGCTCAAGAGCCTCGTGGACTCCAGTGGAGGCACCAGAGGGCACGGCCGCTCGGAACAGACCCAATTCAGTCACCTTGCAAGTAAAAGAATTTATTAAATGAATGTATTTCACATAAAAATCATAAATAAAGATATACATAGCCATATAACGTTCAGAGGTACAAAAAAGGTTGACGCGACAAGTTAATAATATACTCCTTCGACCACCCAGAACATTATATGGAAAAAAGAATATAATATACGAAGGAGCACAACTATACAATAAACTACCAAAAGATGTCAAAGATGCCAAGTCAATGACAGTCTTCAAAAGAGCTCTAAAACAACACATAATAAATCTAGGTAGGCCCTCTGCTTATTCGCCAAGTACTTATTAACAATAATTTATGTTCAATGTAATCTTATCTTATATCTTATAAGGCTTTTTCAAAAATATTTTACTAATATAGATATGTACATAATTTTCATATTTCGATTTACTAGTAGTTAAAATATAGTTAACCATACTTTGCTAAATGAGTTAAACCACCCTCTAATAACTAACCAGCCGTCACACGGGTATAGTTCAGTTTAACTGGACTCGACACACTGCATGACATATTTGCATTGCACTTGTTGTTACCAAGCGTCTTTGTACTTAAATCGTTCACCATTTTTGCATGCTACCCTCTCCTATTTAGATTTAAGCAAAATTATTGTTTTCTCAGTAAGTGATTTATGTAAATCTTTTGAGAAATAAATGTCTTAAACCATAATTACAAGAAAAAAATTGTATATTTACAGGTTCATCCTGTTACAGTACCAATGAAATAACAAGAATGAAGACTGATTAGATACTCAAGAAAATATGCAACAATGGTCCTTACCAGGTCAACTTCTACTGTGGGGTTGCCACGGGAGTCAAAGATCTGGCGAGCTTTAATTGACTTGATAGGCATTTTGTAGAGATGTGAAAGTATCCTGTGGATTAAAATACAGGTTAGTGATAAAACTTTCAATGTGTACAGACAGTATCTTATTACTAATAAGATACCAATAAGTTTGCAAGCTTGGTAAGCAAATAGCACAAGCCCACAATTTTTATCCTAGCTTTCAATATAGAACAATGATGATTTAATAAAAGCAAATAATTTACACAGTTTGTCACTAAGGCATTCAAATAGATATTCCTAACAAAATAAATAACATTGATAAGGTCGACGAGGTCAAATATAGGTTATGTATGATTTAAAAAATTCTTACAAATAATTAAGTAATTTCCATGCGATTTCGTTTAAGCTACAACTCAGTGTATATGTTTTCCAAATTAACATTAATTAAAGCGATAATTGAAGTTACTAACAAAGTACAAAAATTACGTTATGTAAAGATTGGTATTTACAAGAAAGTAAAGTAATAATTATCGAATAAAATAATGTTAAATATTCTTTCAAATAATTTATTTTTAAAATAATAAAATTAGAAACTTACCGTCTGGTATAAGAAATGAAGAAATTTATAGGAATGCTCAATTGCTCAAGGAATTTGATTCATTCACACCGGATTCGCCGGATTGATGTGGTGATAGCTTTGACCTCTAGAAGGTGAAACTAGTGCCGCTCCAAATCGATAAAAATCAGGATTACCCTACTGATGCAAGCTCACATAACCGGTTTTTGATCGCCTGGCAACACAAGCATTTGCAGCTGTCACTGTCAACGTCATTATATTGTCAATGTCAAAGCAAAGCCTGGTTGAGGAGTAGCGCGCTGAGTGAGTGGTTCGTTTTGAGGTTATATTCCCATAAATAAAACAACTTTCCTTATTTACTAATCAGGTGGTGGAATATTTTAATATAGGCGTTTAGATGGATGGTAACGAGAAGGAGAAGCCTCCAGATGAGGCTGATGATAATGACATGAACTGGGAGAACGTCTCAAGTAAGCGTAAGCGTAACTTAGATTTATCACCGACCAAGCTGGAGCCTTCCCCTAAAAAAATTGTAATTAACACGACAGAGGCCGACAAGCAGTCGGGTAATACAAATAATACAGTCGAGCCTAATAATAGTCATGTGGTCGAATTAAATAAAAATAATCCAATGGAGGTAAGTCAAAATACTACAGTCGATTTAAACAAAAACAATCCAGTCGAGTTCAACCCACATTTATACAAACACCCCAGTCTGGACAGCAAATACCGAGAGTACAATGCCGAAGATGGTGGACCATTTATAGTTCACGTCTCTAGAGAGTCTGTACCATCTTCCAATGCTTCCCTAAAACCCATCAATGTAGGCCTTTTGCTTACTCAAGCAAAGGTTAACAACATCCAAAAAGAAGGTGGTATTAAGTCAGTAGGTCGCAACAGAGTAGCAGTTACTTTCACCACAGCAGCTGATGCAAATAGCCTCTTAAAGCACCCGCTACTAGCCCAAAATAAGTTTATAGCTGATATTCCCTCATACCATGTATCGCGTATGGGAGTTATACGGGGAGTTCCTTCGGATTGGACTATGGAGGATTTAGTCAACGGTACAAACCTCAAAGAAGGCAAAGGAAAAATCCTTAAGGCTCGCCGTCTGCAGCGGAAAGTGACAAAAGATGATGGATCCCCATCCTGGGCACCAACCCAGTCGGTGGTGGTTACCTTTGAAGGACAATCCTTACCGTCAAAAATTTTCGCCTACTACACCTCACTAGTTGTAGAAGTATATCAACTGCCAATTATTCAATGCAGAAAGTGCCTTAGGTTCGGACATATTCAAACACAGTGCCGGTCTGATGCTAGATGTTATAAGTGTGCACAAAAACACCCCGGTGATGGATGCAATGTAGCTCCAGAACATGTGACGTGTATATTCTGTTCAGGCAGACACTTTGCTACAGACAAAGTATGCAATGAATATGGTCGACAAAAGTCCATTAAACTTGCCATGTCTGAGCAGAATGTCTCATACGCAGAAGCAGCAATACAGTTCTCAGCGGTTCGTAAGCCATATTCAGATGTAGCAAGAATCATGTTTGAACAGGTTACAGACTCTTCCCGATCTTCACAGCCCCCATGCGACCCTAATACTTTCAGGCCATCTCCTTCTCCTCCGCCCACCACTTCATATCGTAAAACCGTATATCGAGCGCCCCGAACGAGGGTCTCTCTCTCTCCGGGTTATGATAGAGAAGCCCACAACAATATTGTCCGAACTCCCCCACCTCAACTCCCCAATGGCCAAGCTCTGAATAGTTCTTACAATAGAATCACCCACAATGAAGACCTAATGGAGCTCTGTTTAAAATTTTTAACAAACATAATCGCTAAGTGGAGCGATTGCCTACCGAACGACGTTGCGCCCTTAATGATCACACTCGCTGAAAGACTTACATTTCACAACAACGGCCCCCCCGGTCACATTTCTACAATGGAATAGCCGAAGCATTGTCCCAAAAAAACCTGACCTTATTCAGCTCATCAACACCTATGCTGTGTCTGTTGCGGCTATTTCGGAGACGTGGTTACGTCCCGGCACTCTTCTCAGAGTGCCGGGCTTCTCATGTCTCCGGGAGGACCGTAATGATGGACACGCCGGATGTGCGTTGTTGATCAAGCGCAGTTACCCTTTCTCCCAAATTCATATCCCCCCTCACTCGGATGGGATTAATGCCGTAGCTGCCAGGGTTATGGGCATTAATTTCATCTCTATATATATCCCCCATCCTGAAGTAGTTAATATGCATGAATTACAATCTATTCTCAAATCGATTCCACCTCCTCTTATGATTTTAGGGGACTTTAATTGTCACAATATGTCCTGGGGGTCATACCATTCGGATGCGTTTTCATCAGCCCTGCTGGATTTGTTCGATGAAATCAATGTAGGAGTTGTTAATGACGGAACTCCCACGCATCGGGTATACCCAGGCCAGAACCCCCAATCAGTTCCCGATTTATCTGTCTGTTCCCCGAGTTTGTCTTCTTTACTATCCTGGAGGGTATTACGCCAGTCGTTTGGCAGTGACCATTTCCCGATTATTATCACCAAGCCTTCTTCTATTCTTCCATCTCCTTCCCCCGAACCTCTTCTGAAACACAAAATTCAATCAGCAGACTGGCCCAATTATGCATTATTTATAGAGGAAAATATGAAAGAGTGGGACACGAGCGAAATAAGTCAGGATGAAAAATATATAAAATTTAAAAATGTGTTAATAGAGTCCGCCGATAAATATATACCAAAAAAGAAACCTGCTAAACTCAAAATCCCATCACCCCCGTGGTGGAACGCAGACTGTACGGCAGCCGTTAAAAAAAGAGATGCCGCTGAGCAGGATTTCAACAATACAGGAAATTTGGAAGACTACATTTCTTTCAAAAAAATCTCGGCCCGTACAAAACGCTTCCTAGCAAAGGCAAAAAAGAGGGGATGGAAGGGGTTCTGCGAGAATTTATCTCCTAGAACCCCTACATCACTTATATGGCGGAATATAAGGAGGTTCAGGGGTTCGTTTAATCCAGAATCTATGGCCACCACAGATTCTTCCTGGCTGTCAGACTTTGCAGATAAACTTGCCCCGCCAACTGTCCCTGAAGCATCCTGTTTGTTACTTCCCCCGCTGCCAGGCACCGGGAGCTCTCTAGACATGCCTTTCTCATTCTCAGAGCTTAGTCTAGTGCTTAGTGGATTGAGAGATACTACACCGGGAGAGGATGGCATACCATACTGTTTCCTATCTAAGTTAAATACATCCTCACAGGAGTACCTGCTTGGTATTCTAAACCATGCCTTTGGCACGGGAGAGATCCCTGTTGACTGGAAGACCCAAGTCATTATTCCAATCCTAAAACCGTCTAAAAACCCAGACGAGGCTAGCTCATATCGCCCGATTGCCCTGTCCGCGACAATGGGAAAGATACTGGAACATCTGGTTAAAAACAGACTCGAATGGTTTGTGGAAAACAAAGGTATTCTAGCTGACACGCAGTTTGGCTTCCGAAAGGGCCGTAGTACAATGGACAGTTTAAACATTTTAGCAACTGATATCCGACTAAGCTTTTCGAAAAACGAATATCTTCTGGGATGTTTCCTAGATATCTCTGCGGCCTACGACAATGTCCTTCTTCCGGTGCTCAGGGCAAAAATGCTTCATCTGAGCATTCCCGCGAAGATTGTACATATTGTCACCAACTTATTCATGGGTAGGTCAATTAAAATTAGAAATGGTAATTCCTATTACCCGCCTCGGACTTTGTGGCGAGGTCTCCCGCAAGGATCTGTACTCAGCCCCCTGCTTTACAGTATCTACACCTACGACTTGGAACAATCTGTCCTTTCCTTCTGTAATGTCTTGCAGTATGCTGATGATCTGGTCTTATACACTTCAGCAAACTCAATGGACAAAGCCACTGCTAGTCTGAATACAGCGCTGGGTTACCTCAAAGATTGGCTTGATGAACATGGTCTTACCCTATCGCCAACAAAAAGTTGTTTAGTGACTTTCAGTCGCAGAAGGATCATGCCTCCTGCAGATGTCCGTTATGGTGGTGTCATGATACCAAGTAAAGAGTCAGTAAAATTTCTAGGTGTTATTTTAGACCACAAAATGTCGGCCTCCTCACATCACAAATATGTACTGAGTAAATGTGAAAAAAATATTAATATTCTGCGAGCATTATCAGGTGTTTGGTGGGGCTCTCACCCTTATTGCCAGAAGCTACTATACAATGCCATCATACGCAGCCATATAGACTATGGGTCATTTCTAATGGAACCTTGCAATAAGGATGGCCTAGATAAATTAGACCTCATACAGGCAAAATGTTTAAGGATCATACTGGGTGCTATGCTTCCTTCTCCCAAAAATGGCATGCAGGTAGAAGCTGTTGAACCTCCTTTGTCTCTCCGCAGACAATATCTTGCCGACAGGTTCTTGATCAAAGCCAGCTCTTACAACAACCACTTGTTGCTTCCACGCTTGCGGGCACTGGCACTGGAGGTCACTGAAAACCGATATTGGACATATAAAGCCTTTCCAAGAATAATAATGTCTTTTTCAAAACTGTCTAATATTAACCCCAGTCTATATAAATCCGGCGCTAACCCTTTATTTGAGGTGGCATTTGAGACCTTAATATATTCACCTAAAGTTCTATTAGATATAGGAATTTTCAAAAATGATCCAGGAGCAAACAACAAGTTCAATAAATTTTTAGATAAATGGCAAGATTACTTACCGGTTTTTACTGACGCTTCAAAGGTGGATCCTACAAAATGTGTGGGAGCAGCGGTGTGGATTCCTCGGTACAATATTGCCCTCCCATTTAAATGTCCTCCTCAAGCATCCATTTTCACAGGCGAGGCAGTTGCTATTCTTGAGGCTGTCAAATATGCAGAGACCCACAATATTAAAAACACCATTATCATCTCTGATAGTAGGAGTTGCCTGCAGGCTATTGTAGGCAACCAATTCAAATTCAAAGCAAAATTTCCATTGATTCTCGAAATCAAAGCTTTGCTACGTAGGTGTGAATCAAGGGGCCTACATATTGTTCTCGGGTGGGTTCCAAGCCACTGTGGTATTAACGGCAATGAGATGGCTGATATGTGGGCAAAACGAGCGATTGACATCGGATCAATGAAGCAGGAAATTTACGGTACTGACCTATTGAGTTGTGCGCTATCCAATATGTTTAATACATGGCAGAAGCAATGGGATACCTCTAGAATACAGACAGGTAAACATTATGGCTGTGTACAACCTCGAATTACTCGAAAACCGTGGTTCTATCGTTTTCGTACTTCTCCGAAATGGGTAATATCGACCATTTGTCGTTTACGCTTAGGTAAAGTATGTACTCCGTTATTTCTGGCTATGATTGGTGTCCGTGCGAACTCATTGTGTGAATGCGGGTTGGATGAGGGTAACTTGGACCACATCTTCTTTGCTTGTTCAGGGTGTAGTTATTCACTGTACGATGTATTACCCGAAAATGTTCCACGACCTATATGCTTTAGCTCACTGCTTTGTCACATGGATACTAGGCTTACTTCTATACTCATTAAATATTTACAAACGAACAACATTAAACTCTAAATAGCGTCTTATCTTTTATAATCTAATGCGTCTAATTATTTATGTTTTATTCTATACTTCATATTTATTTTATATATCGTTTTCTTCTCTTCCACTTCCTTCATGTTGGCACTATTAACGTTCTGTCACCCACTTCCCGCTTTTTTTCTACTAATTTTTGTATTCGTCATGTGTTTGTCTGTGATGTTCATAACAATTATTCGTTTTTAGGTCTTCCCAACCACAACCTCCCAGACTACCGAACATTCTCCTCACGTGTGAAAGTCAAAAACCGACATTGGCAAATTCACCCCGTGCAAAATTGCGGGGAGTAAAAGCCAGATAGGATAAAAAAAAAAAAAAAAAAAAGCAAAGCCTGAAAAAGGAGGAGTAGCGCGCTGAGTGAGTGGTTCGTTTTGAGGTTATATTCCCATAAATAAAACAACTTTCCTTATTTACTAATCAGGTGGTGGAATATTTTAATATAGGCGTTTAGATGGATGGTAACGAGAAGGAGAAGCCTCCAGATGAGGCTGATGATAATGACATGAACTGGGAGAACGTCTCAAGTAAGCGTAAGCGTAACTTAGATTTATCACCGACCAAGCTGGAGCCTTCCCCTAAAAAAATTGTAATTAACACGACAGAGGCCGACAAGCAGTCGGGTAATACAAATAATACAGTCGAGCCTAATAATAGTCATGTGGTCGAATTAA
Source organism: Cydia strobilella (assembly GCF_947568885.1). Classification (NCBI taxonomy): domain Eukaryota; kingdom Metazoa; phylum Arthropoda; class Insecta; order Lepidoptera; family Tortricidae; genus Cydia; species Cydia strobilella. The sequence goes on from NC_086052.1 coordinate 12,116,187, forward strand.
ATAAAAATAATCCAATGGAGGTAAGTCAAAATACTACAGTCGATTTAAACAAAAACAATCCAGTCGAGTTCAACCCACATTTATACAAACACCCCAGTCTGGACAGCAAATACCGAGAGTACAATGCCGAAGATGGTGGACCATTTATAGTTCACGTCTCTAGAGAGTCTGTACCATCTTCCAATGCTTCCCTAAAACCCATCAATGTAGGCCTTTTGCTTACTCAAGCAAAGGTTAACAACATCCAAAAAGAAGGTGGTATTAAGTCAGTAGGTCGCAACAGAGTAGCAGTTACTTTCACCACAGCAGCTGATGCAAATAGCCTCTTAAAGCACCCGCTACTAGCCCAAAATAAGTTTATAGCTGATATTCCCTCATACCATGTATCGCGTATGGGAGTTATACGGGGAGTTCCTTCGGATTGGACTATGGAGGATTTAGTCAACGGTACAAACCTCAAAGAAGGCAAAGGAAAAATCCTTAAGGCTCGCCGTCTGCAGCGGAAAGTGACAAAAGATGATGGATCCCCATCCTGGGCACCAACCCAGTCGGTGGTGGTTACCTTTGAAGGACAATCCTTACCGTCAAAAATTTTCGCCTACTACACCTCACTAGTTGTAGAAGTATATCAACTGCCAATTATTCAATGCAGAAAGTGCCTTAGGTTCGGACATATTCAAACACAGTGCCGGTCTGATGCTAGATGTTATAAGTGTGCACAAAAACACCCCGGTGATGGATGCAATGTAGCTCCAGAACATGTGACGTGTATATTCTGTTCAGGCAGACACTTTGCTACAGACAAAGTATGCAATGAATATGGTCGACAAAAGTCCATTAAACTTGCCATGTCTGAGCAGAATGTCTCATACGCAGAAGCAGCAATACAGTTCTCAGCGGTTCGTAAGCCATATTCAGATGTAGCAAGAATCATGTTTGAACAGGTTACAGACTCTTCCCGATCTTCACAGCCCCCATGCGACCCTAATACTTTCAGGCCATCTCCTTCTCCTCCGCCCACCACTTCATATCGTAAAACCGTATATCGAGCGCCCCGAACGAGGGTCTCTCTCTCTCCGGGTTATGATAGAGAAGCCCACAACAATATTGTCCGAACTCCCCCACCTCAACTCCCCAATGGCCAAGCTCTGAATAGTTCTTACAATAGAATCACCCACAATGAAGACCTAATGGAGCTCTGTTTAAAATTTTTAACAAACATAATCGCTAAGTGGAGCGATTGCCTACCGAACGACGTTGCGCCCTTAATGATCACACTCGCTGAAAGACTTACATTTCACAACAACGGCCCCCCCGGTCACATTTCTACAATGGAATAGCCGAAGCATTGTCCCAAAAAAACCTGACCTTATTCAGCTCATCAACACCTATGCTGTGTCTGTTGCGGCTATTTCGGAGACGTGGTTACGTCCCGGCACTCTTCTCAGAGTGCCGGGCTTCTCATGTCTCCGGGAGGACCGTAATGATGGACACGCCGGATGTGCGTTGTTGATCAAGCGCAGTTACCCTTTCTCCCAAATTCATATCCCCCCTCACTCGGATGGGATTAATGCCGTAGCTGCCAGGGTTATGGGCATTAATTTCATCTCTATATATATCCCCCATCCTGAAGTAGTTAATATGCATGAATTACAATCTATTCTCAAATCGATTCCACCTCCTCTTATGATTTTAGGGGACTTTAATTGTCACAATATGTCCTGGGGGTCATACCATTCGGATGCGTTTTCATCAGCCCTGCTGGATTTGTTCGATGAAATCAATGTAGGAGTTGTTAATGACGGAACTCCCACGCATCGGGTATACCCAGGCCAGAACCCCCAATCAGTTCCCGATTTATCTGTCTGTTCCCCGAGTTTGTCTTCTTTACTATCCTGGAGGGTATTACGCCAGTCGTTTGGCAGTGACCATTTCCCGATTATTATCACCAAGCCTTCTTCTATTCTTCCATCTCCTTCCCCCGAACCTCTTCTGAAACACAAAATTCAATCAGCAGACTGGCCCAATTATGCATTATTTATAGAGGAAAATATGAAAGAGTGGGACACGAGCGAAATAAGTCAGGATGAAAAATATATAAAATTTAAAAATGTGTTAATAGAGTCCGCCGATAAATATATACCAAAAAAGAAACCTGCTAAACTCAAAATCCCATCACCCCCGTGGTGGAACGCAGACTGTACGGCAGCCGTTAAAAAAAGAGATGCCGCTGAGCAGGATTTCAACAATACAGGAAATTTGGAAGACTACATTTCTTTCAAAAAAATCTCGGCCCGTACAAAACGCTTCCTAGCAAAGGCAAAAAAGAGGGGATGGAAGGGGTTCTGCGAGAATTTATCTCCTAGAACCCCTACATCACTTATATGGCAGAATATAAGGAGGTTCAGGGGTTCGTTTAATCCAGAATCTATGGCCACCACAGATTCTTCCTGGCTGTCAGACTTTGCAGATAAACTTGCCCCGCCAACTGTCCCTGAAGCATCCTGTTTGTTACTTCCCCCGCTGCCAGGCACCGGGAGCTCTCTAGACATGCCTTTCTCATTCTCAGAGCTTAGTCTAGTGCTTAGTGGATTGAGAGATACTACACCGGGAGAGGATGGCATACCATACTGTTTCCTATCTAAGTTAAATACATCCTCACAGGAGTACCTGCTTGGTATTCTAAACCATGCCTTTGGCACGGGAGAGATCCCTGTTGACTGGAAGACCCAAGTCATTATTCCAATCCTAAAACCGTCTAAAAACCCAGACGAGGCTAGCTCATATCGCCCGATTGCCCTGTCCGCGACAATGGGAAAGATACTGGAACATCTGGTTAAAAACAGACTCGAATGGTTTGTGGAAAACAAAGGTATTCTAGCTGACACGCAGTTTGGCTTCCGAAAGGGCCGTAGTACAATGGACAGTTTAAACATTTTAGCAACTGATATCCGACTAAGCTTTTCGAAAAACGAATATCTTCTGGGATGTTTCCTAGATATCTCTGCGGCCTACGACAATGTCCTTCTTCCGGTGCTCAGGGCAAAAATGCTTCATCTGAGCATTCCCGCGAAGATTGTACATATTGTCACCAACTTATTCATGGGTAGGTCAATTAAAATTAGAAATGGTAATTCCTATTACCCGCCTCGGACTTTGTGGCGAGGTCTCCCGCAAGGATCTGTACTCAGCCCCCTGCTTTACAGTATCTACACCTACGACTTGGAACAATCTGTCCTTTCCTTCTGTAATGTCTTGCAGTATGCTGATGATCTGGTCTTATACACCTCAGCAAACTCAATGGACAAAGCCACTGCTAGTCTGAATACAGCGCTGGGTTACCTCAAAGATTGGCTTGATGAACATGGTCTTACCCTATCGCCAACAAAAAGTTGTTTAGTGACTTTCAGTCGCAGAAGGATCATGCCTCCTGCAGATGTCCGTTATGGTGGTGTCATGATACCAAGTAAAGAGTCAGTAAAATTTCTAGGTGTTATTTTAGACCACAAAATGTCGGCCTCCTCACATCACAAATATGTACTGAGTAAATGTGAAAAAAATATTAATATTCTGCGAGCATTATCAGGTGTTTGGTGGGGCTCTCACCCTTATTGCCAGAAGCTACTATACAATGCCATCATACGCAGCCATATAGACTATGGGTCATTTCTAATGGAACCTTGCAATAAGGATGGCCTAGATAAATTAGACCTCATACAGGCAAAATGTTTAAGGATCATACTGGGTGCTATGCTTCCTTCTCCCAAAAATGGCATGCAGGTAGAAGCTGTTGAACCTCCTTTGTCTCTCCGCAGACAATATCTTGCCGACAGGTTCTTGATCAAAGCCAGCTCTTACAACAACCACTTGTTGCTTCCACGCTTGCGGGCACTGGCACTGGAGGTCACTGAAAACCGATATTGGACATATAAAGCCTTTCCAAGAATAATAATGTCTTTTTCAAAACTGTCTAATATTAACCCCAGTCTATATAAATCCGGCGCTAACCCTTTATTTGAGGTGGCATTTGAGACCTTAATATATTCACCTAAAGTTCTATTAGATATAGGAATTTTCAAAAATGATCCAGGAGCAAACAACAAGTTCAATAAATTTTTAGATAAATGGCAAGATTACTTACCGGTTTTTACTGACGCTTCAAAGGTGGATCCTACAAAATGTGTGGGAGCAGCGGTGTGGATTCCTCGGTACAATATTGCCCTCCCATTTAAATGTCCTCCTCAAGCATCCATTTTCACAGGCGAGGCAGTTGCTATTCTTGAGGCTGTCAAATATGCAGAGACCCACAATATTAAAAACACCATTATCATCTCTGATAGTAGGAGTTGCCTGCAGGCTATTGTAGGCAACCAATTCAAATTCAAAGCAAAATTTCCATTGATTCTCGAAATCAAAGCTTTGCTACGTAGGTGTGAATCAAGGGGCCTACATATTGTTCTCGGGTGGGTTCCAAGCCACTGTGGTATTAACGGCAATGAGATGGCTGATATGTGGGCAAAACGAGCGATTGACATCGGATCAATGAAGCAGGAAATTTACGGTACTGACCTATTGAGTTGTGCGCTATCCAATATGTTTAATACATGGCAGAAGCAATGGGATACCTCTAGAATACAGACAGGTAAACATTATGGCTGTGTACAACCTCGAATTACTCGAAAACCGTGGTTCTATCGTTTTCGTACTTCTCCGAAATGGGTAATATCGACCATTTGTCGTTTACGCTTAGGTAAAGTATGTACTCCGTTATTTCTGGCTATGATTGGTGTCCGTGCGAACTCATTGTGTGAATGCGGGTTGGATGAGGGTAACTTGGACCACATCTTCTTTGCTTGTTCAGGGTGTAGTTATTCACTGTACGATGTATTACCCGAAAATGTTCCACGACCTATATGCTTTAGCTCACTGCTTTGTCACATGGATACTAGGCTTACTTCTATACTCATTAAATATTTACAAACGAACAACATTAAACTCTAAATAGCGTCTTATCTTTTATAATCTAATGCGTCTAATTATTTATGTTTTATTCTATACTTCATATTTATTTTATATATCGTTTTCTTCTCTTCCACTTCCTTCATGTTGGCACTATTAACGTTCTGTCACCCACTTCCCGCTTTTTTTCTACTAATTTTTGTATTCGTCATGTGTTTGTCTGTGATGTTCATAACAATTATTCGTTTTTAGGTCTTCCCAACCACAACCTCCCAGACTACCGAACATTCTCCTCACGTGTGAAAGTCAAAAACCGACATTGGCAAATTCACCCCGTGCAAAATTGCGGGGAGTAAAAGCCAGATAGGATAAAAAAAAAAAAAAAAAAAAAAAAAAAAAAAAAGCAAAGCCTGTCAAGTCAAAGGTGTCGACGATATTGATGTGATTATAATGCGGTATCGCCTTGTTTATTAATTACAAACACAAAGATTACAATTGCAACTGTAGTGTGATTAATAGGGCAAAAAATCCATATATTACGAATTCATCTTTTGAACGTAACTAATAGAACTTTTAGGTTAGTTTGTGTAAGAAGCTAAAAGGTAGGTGTGTATTTGGACTCAAGCAGCATACTTATTGAGTAAAATGGATGATAAAGAAGCGAAAAAGGAGGAAAAGAAACCTATTGTAGTAAAAAATGCTACTGATCTACAAAGGTTGAAGTTAGAAAAGCTCATGAAGAACCCTGTAAGTTTATACATTCAAATTATATTTATTGTTATTGACAGGCAGTTATTGTTACCTACAGTCAACTTGTTATTTCGAGACTCGAAGGACTTTTCAAATACTACGAATTATCGAGTTTGAAATATCAAATGGTTATTTTTGAGAAAAAATATGAAAGTTTAAATTATTGAGTAACAATCAATTATTATTTATTAACTGCAATTTTTTAACAATATCAAAAGGTTAGAGTACAATACATAATGTGAATTAATTATTAGTCTTTCGGAAGAAGTCTGTAATATTTGGTAGAGGTATTATTATTATCAAATTACCAAGTGCTTAAAAATGTATTGATTGTTTCCGAAATATAAAGAGATTCGAATCAGTGGTTTGAATTATCGCTGGTTTGAATTAACGAGAGTCGACTGTATATCATATCAAACAGCAGAATAAATCATATGCTGATTTATTCTTTTAACTTTATTTTCATAATTATTCTTTCAGGAGAAGCCAGTAGTTATACCAGAACCACCAAAGCAGAAATCTCTAGCAGCAGCTCCCGATTTTGTCCGCAATGTGATGGGCTCCAGTGCAGGTGCAGGCTCAGGGGAGTTCCATGTTTACCGCCACTTGAGAAGGAAAGAATATGCTAGACAAAAGTTTATTCAGGAAAAAAGTGAAAAAGTCAGTATTGTTAGAATTTAAGTGACTATTCCTTGTATTGGTAGAATTTAATGTCTAACTGTACAATTTATTTTTACTTTTTTACAGGAAAAACTGGATGAGGAGTATCATAAGAAAATAGAAGAAAACAGGAAAGCAGCAGAGCACAAAACTGCCAAAAAAAGAGCCAAAAGATTAAAACAAAAAATGAAGGCAAAACTTAAGGGAAAAAAGCCTAAAACAAATAATACTGCTAATAATTCCTCACAATCTGATAGTGATAGCAACAGTGAGGATGAAGCAAATGAAAAAAATGAGGAAGGTGAAAATAAAGACTTGAGCTTGAGTGAAAATAAAAATGAAGAAACTGTAAAGCAATAGGTATGTGACGACAAACAGGGCAGGTCAGCCGTCGGCGGTGCGAAAATTTTGTCGGCAGCGGCGGCGCGCCGCTCATATCTATACCACATACATTTAAAAAAAAAAATGAAATTTTAAGTACAATAATTACAAACCCACCAAAATAAAACACGTTTAAATTAATTTGTTACATCCCTACCTTAAACATTCACAATCTATCTTTACTAATATTATAAACGCGAAAATAACTGTTACCTCTTCACACTTACGCAACGTCTTACGTAAGCGAACAAACTCGCGAACGCATAGCGAAGCGGGCCCACGGCGTTCGCGTTCGCACTATAGGTATCAAAGGATTGATTCACCCCGGGCCGCATCGTTTCGCTTCGCGTTCGCGTGTTGTTCGCCTACGTAGTACGCTGCGTTAAACTGCTGAAGATGAACCAATTGAGATGGAATTTAGGAAGGACAGAATAGTTTTTATCAACCATCCATGCAGACAAAGTTGCGGCCAGAAGCTAGTATTGAATCTACCAAACCATACAGCATGCTACATGTTGCGTTGTTTAGTTTAGTTAGACAACAGACCATATTATAACAGTGCCATCTAGCAAGTTAAAATCTATTTGAAACCATCTCAACAGGCAACAGTGTGATTAAAAAACCGGCCAAGTGCGAGTCGGACTCGCGCACGAAGGGTTCCGTACCATTACGCAAAAAACGGCAAAAAATCACGTTTGTTGTATGGGAGCCCCATTTAAATATAAATTTTATTCTGTTTTTAGTATTTGTTGTTATAACAGCAACAGAAATATATCATCTGTAAAATTTTCAACTGTCTAGCTATCACGGTTCATAAGATACAGCCTGGACAGCCTGGTGACAGACAGACGGACAGTGGAGTCTTAGTAATAGGGTCCCGTTTTTACCCTTTGGGTACGGAACCCAGATAAACTTATAACACCCCTGTATTGAATTAGGGGTTAAAAATAGGAACATTAATTTCAAATAACAATGTTTACGACACATTTTATTTAAAAATTGAATTAGATAATACAGTTATTCGTGAATATAATGAATATTGTTAGATTAGTAAGTCTAGTGGACGCTCGCCATGACGCTGTCCTCGTTCTTCTTGAGTATGACGAAGCCCTCCATGACGGGCGACAGCGGCACGTACTCGTCGGTGGCGAGCTCGGCGCGCTCGCCGGACGACAGCAGCACGGGCGTCGTGTGCGTGTGCGAGCCCGCGATGGTCTTCGGGGTGCCCGCCTTGCCGATCACGTCTACGGCCTGAGACCAACATCACCAATGATTACGTTAACGACCATGTGGTAATCGCACTCACAATTTATACATGCACATTATCCACATTAAAAATGTATCTCTTAATTATTGTTTTGGCTTGAATAGTTTCTCAGTTACTCCTACTGCCAGCGCGATTAACTATATATAATGGACAACACAAAAATTGAAGACTTGTTTATTCCGCGACACGCGCACTGGCGATGGTGGAATGCGTATCTGATGATAAACAACACAATCCATACTAAAATATTATAAATGCGAAAGTCTGTCTGTCTTTATGTCTGTGTGTTTCCTATTCACGCTTAAACCGCTGAATCGATTTAAATGAAATTTGGCATAGAGAGAGGTTGAGTCCCTGAGAAGGACATAGGATAGTTTTTATCCCGAAAATCATTCCTTAAGAAAGTAAAAAGCGGGGTGGAATTGAAATAATTAATGAAGTGCTTGCTAATTTGTGTACATAATATGCTCAAATTGAATGATTGCTATGAGAATTTTTCCAGGCGCTATACTTACTTTAGCTGCTGTTACTAAGTCCACGCAGACAAGTAGCGGGCAAAAACTAGTCATAAATATAATCTTAGTTCCTTCAGCAGTAGGTAGTTTACACTTACAGGATAAAAGAAATTAGCACATAAAGGCCTTCTGAATTACTTGTTTAATTAGCGATAGGTACAGTCGTCGTCGTCTCTTTTACTATTGTACAATCGGCTACGCAGCTTAGTAAATATATAAATATAGAAGAGCTAATGTGGCTCCCGGCTCCCTTTACGGAAGCAAGCCTGTGCCTGTTTATCTGTACATACCTGTCCGACGCGGACGGTGACGTTGAGGGGCTGCAGATTCTCGTCGAGTGTGACCAGCCAGCGCGGTTGCATCGCCGTCGCCAGCACGTACAACAGGTAATGCGACTTGCCGAGGATTACTGCAACGTAACAATTATTAAATTAATACAAGGAGCAGAGGAATCGACGCGGATCAGTGCTAACGGCTATTGTTAGCTGCCATTAAAAGGTTATGTGTCAAAAAATAAAATAGAGTCAGCCCAAGCTTTTTACTGTCACACATCAGTACAAATACTAAACCTTTCGTAGATGAGAACCACAGTTGATTGGTGCAACCGACCCTTAATAGTCACGTACGAGTTTTAAGTGGTGTTTAATTTCACCGGCATTTCATATGACGAGGTGGCCGAGTGGTTAAGGCGTTGGACTGCTAATCCAATGTGCTCTGCACGCGTGGGTTCGAATCCCATCCTCGTCGATAAATTTTGTTAAAATCAAATTTGATAAATTTTTAAACTTAAGATCTTGTACTGTATATAAGATTAAAGTGTGCTCTATCTTCATTTTCATGAAAAAAGGTTAAATGTATAATTTTCCCAAATCAAAATTCTAACAGTATTTTGTTTCCTTACATAAATTCCAATATCTCATTTTATATATCACGCGATTTTTCCTTCCGCTACATACATATATTATTTTGGCAATAACTGTATGCCGGAGGATACCGTGGTCCTCTATGCCGCAGAGTAAAAATCCTCCGTGATGCTCCGGAGGTTGGCCTCGGAGCATTCAAATGTATACTTTATAGATAATTGATTTAAGGAAGAATATAGTGATCTGCCCTGCGCTCCGCCGGTTTGCGCATATAAATAAATGCCGCAATGTAACGAGAATCGTATGCAAGTTCTTGATTCGTCTAAACGGGGCTTAAGGTTTGGTGTTTTCGGCGCACATTTATTTGTTTGGCGTTGAGTAATATAACAAGCAGTAGAGATCGGTCTTGGCGCCCGCTGTCGATCACCGTCACCGTGCCCTTGCCGGCGTGGCTCAGCCCCTACGCCAGCCGCACCATGAGCAGGTGTGTAGTGTGCCAGTATATATAGTATACGCACTGTTCTTGCAGTCGAGGAAGGCGGTGAGCACGACGAGCAGGCCGGCGAGCGCGGGCTGGTTGACGAGGCGGCGGTCGGCGTGCGCGGGGCACAGCGTCACCGTGCCCTTGCCGGCGTGGCACAGCCCCTGTGCCAGCCGCACCATGAATAGGTGCACCGGCGACTTGCCGTGGTACAGCGCCAGCGCGCGCAGCATCGTCGCCAACCTGAACACGACACGATTGTAACATTATGTTCTTTGGAAGTTTGAAACGAAACCGCTTGTCATAGGACTGAAATTGTGGTAGAGCGAGAGCGGTTGCTTGAAGCTTGAAGTTCGGTTTGCGATATGATACGACTCGACTGAACATATTCAAAGTGTGCGTTTCTTAACAAAAATTATGACCTTCAGGCCTCAAATACAAGAGTATCAAGAACGTTAATTAAACGCGCGTTAAAAACCAATAGAGAAACAAATATCATCTAGAACGAGAAATTCCAAGTGACATCCAAGTCCACTTAATAAATGACATTCAGACATGAAAAAAATGCATGTAACAAAAATAAAACAAATTTTCGAAAAAATCCCCATTTTTATAGTGAAACTGTAAGAACACTCACCTAGCGTTGTTAGTGCCGGCGCCCACGAGTCCCATAGCGAAGATGGCGTTGTAGGCGACGTCGTTGTCGGAGTCGTGCGAGTACTTGTTGAGCACGTCGATCACGGCCAGCTGCGGGTTGGAGATGGAGCACAGCGCGATGGCTAGTGGCACCGCGCGGCGGACTGCCGGCTCGCCGTAACGACCCTAGGGTGAGACTTAATACATTAGAATATAAGATCATTTTGTTTCGTCACAAGAACAGTAGTTTGAAAACAATACCACAGAATAAGTAATAGTATTATCATACAGAACGGCCACGCACCGCCCCGCCCCGACTCGAATTACCTCGCCCCGCGACAGCAGATTGACGGCCGTTTGCCGGCCGCTCAGTACTATTTTTAAGCAACTTACACAATGACGCATGCCGCGTGTACAGACATGCCGTTCACACATAGAAACGCAAGTGATTATTGATGTATAGCGTGTCAGTGTCCGCCCTGTGTCAATACGCCACTTTTGGCAAATATTGGACACTCGGAATGACGAACAAGTTCTCGCCGGGAGTATAACTAGTGCCCAACCTAACATCTGCTAGCTGATTAATGATGATAGTGAAAGAAGTGTGGGAATGCTAACAGCTGCTTGAGCTCAAGAAAGTTGGACTGTTTCCGACCGGGCTCCGAGCTCCCTGTTCTTTAGGATATGGCTAAAGAATGATAGATGGAGTAGACGTAGGGTATAGTTACCAGTTGTCCGAAGATACGCGTGCACATCTCGGCGCCGGTCTCCTCGGCGAGCGCGATAACAGCAACTCCGAGCGTGGCGACGGCCTGCGCGGCGAGCTCCTAGGTCTAGGACAAGGCTGTAGAATGATAGATGTAGAAGTGGGTATATACCAGCTGTCCGAAGATACGCGTGCACATCTCGGCGCCGGTCTCCTCGGCGAGCGCGATGACAGCAACTCCGAGCGTGGCGACGGCCTGCGCGGCGAGCTCCTAGGTCTAGGACAAGGCTGTAGAATGATAGATGTAGAAGTGGGTATATACCAGCTGTCCGAAGATACGCGTGCACATCTCGGCGCCGGTCTCCTCGGCGAGCGCGATGACAGCAACTCCGAGCGTGGCGACGGCCTGCGCGGCGAGCTCCTAGGTCTAGGACAAGGCTGTAGAATGATAGATGTAGAAGTGGGTATATACCAGCTGTCCGAAGATACGCGTGCACATCTCGGCGCCGGTCTCCTCGGCGAGCGCGATGACAGCAACTCCGAGCGTGGCGACGGCCTGCGCGGCGAGCTCCTAGGTCTAGGACAAGGCTGTAGAATGATAGATGTAGAAGTGGGTATATACCAGCTGTCCGAAGATACGCGTGCACATCTCGGCGCCGGTCTCCTCGGCGAGCGCGATGACAGCAACTCCGAGCGTGGCGACGGCCTGCGCGGCGAGCTCCTAGGTCTAGGACAAGGCTGTAGAATGATAGATGTAGAAGTGGGTATATACCAGCTGTCCGAAGATACGCGTGCACATCTCGGCGCCGGTCTCCTCGGCGAGCGCGATGACAGCAACTCCGAGCGTGGCGACGGCCTGCGCGGCGAGCTCCTAGGTCTAGGACAAGGCTGTAGAATGATAGATGTAGAAGTGGGTATATACCAGCTGTCCGAAGATACGCGTGCACATCTCGGCGCCGGTCTCCTCGGCGAGCGCGATGACAGCAACTCCGAGCGTGGCGACGGCCTGCGCGGCGAGCTCCTAGGTCTAGGACAAGGCTGTAGAATGATAGATGTAGAAGTGGGTATATACCAGCTGTCCGAAGATACGCGTGCACATCTCGGCGCCGGTCTCCTCGGCGAGCGCGATGACAGCAACTCCGAGCGTGGCGACGGCCTGCGCGGCGAGCTCCTAGGTCTAGGACAAGGCTGTAGAATGATAGATGTAGAAGTGGGTATATACCAGCTGTCCGAAGATACGCGTGCACATCTCGGCGCCGGTCTCCTCGGCGAGCGCGATGACAGCAACTCCGAGCGTGGCGACGGCCTGCGCGGCGAGCTCCTAGGTCTAGGACAAGGCTGTAGAATGATAGATGTAGAAGTGGGTATATACCAGCTGTCCGAAGATACGCGTGCACATCTCGGCGCCGGTCTCCTCGGCGAGCGCGATGACAGCAACTCCGAGCGTGGCGACGGCCTGCGCGGCGAGCTCCTAGGTCTAGGACAAGGCTGTAGAATGATAGATGTAGAAGTGGGTATATACCAGCTGTCCGAAGATACGCGTGCACATCTCGGCGCCGGTCTCCTCGGCGAGCGCGATGACAGCAACTCCGAGCGTGGCGACGGCCTGCACGGCCGCGAGCTCCTTGTTGGCCTCCTTTTCCTTGTCCTTCTCTTTGCTCTTGCTGTCCTTAGACTTGCCTAAAACATTACAAATTAAGTATTGAAGTCGACTATTCCTCATTTGTTTCATAGAGCTATGATAGCCTGTTTCATATGACTAATTAATTATCCTTTAAGAAACTATTATCAATTTTATTTTATAGCAAGAGAGTTTAACAACAAATAAGACAGTGAGTGATAATTAATCAATAGACTTTTCTCATACTTGGGTGACTTATGGTATTGTATTCATTTAATTCAAGCAACATGGCCTATTCTAGACCTTATCGCATTGTAACAAGGTCCACCTATAATCAACGTCAAAACGAAACACGTACTTTTGTTCTTGTCCTCCTTCGAGCTGCCGGCGCCTGAGGAGCTTGAGCCGGAGCTGCTGGATTCCTTAGCCTCTTTTTTGTCAGTCTTCTTGAACGCGGTGTCTTCGGTGGATGACTGTTCATTCTGCGATAAAACATGAAATATGAATATTAGTTTAGACCATAACCCAGGAATTATTGTCAGCTGGAGTAGATGGTGCTATACAGTGCCGTACAATATGTGAAAATTAGGTTGAAAAACATTTGGCAATCTAATTACTATCAGGCCTCCTACACTCGCTCAAGGCCACGCGCTATATGCCTACCGCTCGGCGTATCGTCGACGACACAACCGACAGAGGGCCGCCGAACGCCCGCCTGAGCGCTCGCACCGCACGTTTCCCGCGCCTACGCTTCGAAATGCCGAAACCACGTAATTATTGTGCAGTAGATGGGTGTTTAGTCAAAAAACAAAGAAAAATTTGTCGTATTTACCGAGTAGTATTTTAAATCTATCTATGAATTTTGTCACCATTTATTTCTTTGAACATAAGTAGGTAAATCGTAAATGAAGGAGTTTTTTGAGTCAGGTAATATAATTTTTGTTTTTAAATATTTGATTGACTAATAAAAAATATGGTTGATTCGCAACATTCGTTTTATTACAATAATAACATAAGTAACAGTACAACCCTAGCGCATTCTTACGATGACGCGTTGGCACGTGACTCGCACGGCGAGCAAGGCAGTCTCGACTCTTTGTGCGCGTACTTATGGTACATTTCTTTTCGTCCTGAGCAGCAGGTATTATTATTAAGATTTTGTAGGCTATTATAGCGTAGGTATTTTCGCTTTTGTATGGGAATGATGTATCTGTTACGTAGTAACTATTTATTAATCTGTGTTACTATGCTATCTACGTCACCTGGCATATATATTATTGGTTACAAATATGTATTATTTTGTCTAGTTAAGGTTCAACTTAAAATATCATAGAAGTGCATGACGAACTTATGCATGTTAAAGACTTTTTTTTAAGGGAAACCTATGAAAAAGCCGAAGCTCTATCACATGTTAAATAATTAAAAAAGCCGCCGCCATTTTGTATTTGAACATCCCTTCACGGGTTTTGTAGCCAAATCGGCACAAACGGAACCCTTAGAGCACAGAAATGTTAGTATACTCACATCGGTGTCGTAGTGCTTGGAGCAGATGTGCAGCATCTTCTGCACGACGAGCACGTCGCCGGTGCCCGCGTACGCGCACATGGACAGGGTCGTCTGGCAGAGCGACTGTTGGGGCTCTGGGAGTACTTCCAGGGCGGCCATTGTTGCTTCTGTGCGCTCCTTGCAGCCTGAAGCAATGGAGACATATACAGACTGGTCTAACGATCCCAAACCCAATAAGGTTGTGTTGCGTTTATCACAGAGTTCTTATGGCCACCTAGAGTCTCCCTCATCAGATCAATTCAACAACTGATATTTGGACACCAACTAGTGGGCGAAAAAGGTTATGTAAATTTTGAGGAGACACAAAAAAAAACAGAACCAACTGACTTTCCAGGGGAAGTATTGCTCAGGAGCAATACTTTTAAATCTTGGAGTTCTTCTTTAATTGGAGGTGGAGTTGGAAAGACTTCATTAATTCAAAATTTGAAAGAAGTTGTTGGTCAAAATGAACTGGTGCAAAATTATCTTTAATTATTAAGTAACGCAGTGCAGGTATCTACTGACCTAAGAAACATAATCCGAGACCCAAATGTAAAAATCTGGCGTACGTAGAACTGTGAAGGTCTTTCGTGTCATCAATGAGGCGTTGGATGATAGCGCACGTCACCTGTGAACAGAATTTTAAATTTAGCAAAATACTTATAGTTAAACCAACCAAATTTTGAAGCTGTCATTCAATTAAAAAATATATATGGCAATAATATTGTCATATATACAGTCACCCGTTGACCACGAACGCTGTAAAGGGTTCGAAACGTCGGGATGTATTATAAATTAAATATACGCGATATAATCCGTTTTCATAGTTTTATTTCATATATGGCAATGTTTTTAGCTGTCACGGAATGTCTTTGCCACCTATTGTCAAAATCGTATAAATATATTTATTTTATTTTTATTAAATACAGCAACTATCCTTATCCTTACTTTATCTTTCCTATCCTTATATTTGTGTTACGTGTGTTTTGTGTGGTAGCACGGTAAAACCTTATAAAAGCGGCGTGCGGGAGCTACTTTTCCGCATGATAAATAATTTTACAATAGTATAAAATCATCACGAGGCTTTTCAAGCTGAAAAAAGGCAATGTTTACAATATTTGGAGTTATGACGGGTAAGTGGAATGAAACATTCTAATTGCACCATATGTAGATAATATACTATTGGTTTAGATTAAGGTTTCACAGCAAATTGAACACATCTAACGTTTTCACATTATCCGATCCGATATCGGATGTTGGATCCTATATCCGCGTAGATAAGGACACTTTAATCCGTGGCACCTGGGGCCGATTGCACAACAACTTGTAAGTCTTGTAACTAATAATATTAGCGGAAGTCTCTTTCCAATTCCATTGATTAGAAAGAGACTTTAGCTAATATTTTTAGTATTTATTAGTTACAAGTTGTTATGCAATCGGCCCCAGGGCCGTGTTACATAATAAACTACAACTATATTACAATTATTACGATTATATTATATTATATATTGCTCATGTCAAACCCCAAGAAAGCAATTTTGAAAATAATATCATTAGCAATTTTTTTTTAATTTTTCAATTTTACAAAGTGACACAGTTCTACTTCAATACCTATTTCACGAGACTTATGGAACTATACTGCAGATACGGTACATATTAATCATAAAATGATACGTAATATCCATATATCCAACGGGAAATACCTCTTTAACCCTTTAACTGCGCCTTTTCATCGGTTGGTAGTTTGTTTTGTTTTTGACACAAAATATCAAGATTGTATCCTTCAGATACGATATATGTACCTTACTGATTTTTTTTTGTACAATATACCATAAATAATACGTAATATCTTGATATCTAACCCCAAGACAGCAAATTTGAAAATGACCATTGAACCCATTTTCTGTGGTGTTGTCACATACTGATTTTTAAAAACTACTTCTTATCGAGCGCTGTAAATATTCCGTGGTCTCACTCTACGTCTGCTGATCTGCTCCGATAATACAAGCGTGAATTGAGACAAAAACCAGTAATTTAATGAATAATTGAGAAGAACTGCATTGAGAAGGTTGAATCCATTGAAGGTTGAATCCATTGTTGAAGGTATTTACCTTGGCGTTATTCTTGATCAGCGCCTCTCTTGGTATGGGCATGTCGATTATGTTAACGGCAGAATAAGAAAGCTAATCTGATTATTTAAGAAGTTAAGAGGCCTTATTCCTACAAACGAGCGTATTTTGCAAAATGCTTCCTTTTTCATTCAACATTACGACGTAACTATTAGTATTTATTCAAAAACTGTTAACGTTCTTAAATAATCATTTCCTAAACTAGCGGCTGAAATAATTAAAGTTTGCATTTTCTCTTTTTAAACCTAAAATAAATGAGTTTTCCTGGGAGTATTTTTCAAAATTTGCAGTGAAAGGTGTCGTTTCGGTTGCCAATTTTGCAGTAAACAAGAATCATTTGGTACATGAATGATTACAATTCAATTCACCATATCTTGGACGAGGGGCTAAAATAATTGAAAATCAAAGATTCATTTAAAAAAATTCATAAAATACCTTCCGAGTTTTCTTCATTTTTTCGGTGAAAACAGGGTCGCATTATATTTTTTTATCGCAAATTGTACTTATATTTTGCCCTCAAAATAATATTATAGCAAACTCTAACTTTATGTGAACCCATAAAAAAATAATCATAACTATAGGACCTATTTTACCGTAAATTTAAATATTTTTAAAAGACGTATAAATCTCGCTGCACCGACACTGCGCGCTCAGTCTCCGCCGGGCGCGCTCAGGGGACGGACCTGTGCTCGATCGTCAGGCGTTTGTTTCGTTCGTAATCAACGAGCTAGTTCCGAGAAGTGGTGTATACTGCGATTAGAAAATCTTGATCCTTAGGTGATCAATGTAATCATAGGTACATTTTATAGCACAAATATTAAATTTTTTCGCCTAGGTGATCGGGTCTGTTCAGGGTGCCTAGCCAAGATGCCAACCGTTTAGGTACCTATAGTTTACATTAAAACCAAATCTGTAGCTGGCCTCTGAATGGGTAGTAGAAACGGGTTCCGTATGTGTTTCCCTTTCCAGATGACCAAGGTGCCTAGCCAAGATGCCAACCGTTTAGGTACCTAGAATATAGTTTACATTAAAACCAAATCTGTAGCTGGCCTCTAAAATGGGTCGTAGAAACGCGTTCCTTGTATCTTTCGCTTTCTAGATGACCAGGGTGCCTAGCCAAGATGCCAACCGTTTAGGTACCTATAGTTTACATTAAAACCTAATCTGTAGCTGGCCTCTGGATGGGTAGTAGAAACGGGTTCCGTATGTCTTTCCCTTTCCAGATGACCAAGGTGCCTAGCCAAGATGCCAACCGTTTAGGTATCTATAATATAATTTACATTAAAACCAAATCTGTAGCTGGCCTCTAAAATGGGTAGTAGAAACGCGTTCCTTATGTCTTTCGCTTTCCAGATGACCAGGGTGCCTAGCCAAAATGCCAACCGTTTAGGTACCTATAGTCTACATTAAAACCAAATCTGTAGCTGGCCTCTGAATGGGTAGTAGAAACGCGTTCCGTATGTGTTTCGCTTTGCAGATGACCAGGGTGCCTAGCCAAGATGCCAACTGTTTACGCTCCGTAGCGAACGAAACGCAACCGTCTCTGTCGCACTAATATGCAAGAGTGATAGAGAGCGATTACCCTATCGTTCGCTGCGGAACGAACGACTGGCATCTTGGCTAGGCACCCAGGTTAAGGTACCTATAGTTTACATTAAAACCAAATCTATAGCTGGCCACTGTAATGGGTAATAGAAACGCGTTCTGTATGTGTTTCGCTTTGCAGATGACCAGGGTGCCTAGCCAAGATGCCAACTGTTTACGCTCCGTAGCGAACGAAACGCAACCGTCTCTGTCGCACTAATATGGAAGAGTGATAGAGAGAGATTACCCTATCGTTCGCTGCGGAACGAACGACTGGCATCTTGGCTAGGCACCCAGGTTTAGGTACCTATTATAGTTTACGTTAAAACCAAATCTATAGCTGGCCACTGTAATGGGTAATAGAAACGCGTTCCGTATGTGTTTCGTTTTGCAGATGACCAGGGTGCCTAGCCAAGATGCCAACCGTTTACGCTCCGTAGCGAACGAATCGCAACCGTCTCTGTCGCACTAATATGGAAGAGGGATAGAGAGAAATTACCCTATCGTTCGCTACGGAACGAACGACTGGCATCTTGGCTAGGTACTCTGATTATCTGGAAAGCAAAACACATGCGGAACGCGTTTCTATTACCCATTTCAGTGGCCAGCTACAGATTTGGTTTTAAGTGGTTTTAACGTAAACTGTAGGTACTAAACCCGAGTGCCTAGCCAAGATTCCAGTCGTTCGTTCCGAAGCGAACAATAGCGTAATCTCTCTCTATCACTCTTCAATATTAGTGCGGCAGAGACAGTTTCGTTTGCTACGGAGCATAAACGGTTGGCATCTTGGCTAGGCACCCTGGTCATTTGGAAAATGAAAGACATACGGATCGCGTTTCTATTACCCATTTCAGAGGCCAGCTGCAGATTTGGTTTTAATGTAAATTATAAGTACCTAAACGGTTGGCATCTTGGCTAGGCACCCTGGTCATCTCTGGGTACAAGTATGTATATGTTCTTAACATAATAAACTGAAATTACTACTACCATGCATATAAAATAAAATAAAAGAGTGGCTATAACAATAAAAATAATGTTACTTGCTGTTGAAATCGACAAAGATCAAGATTATTCTTCTCTGCGTTCAAAACGCGTTATAGTTGCCGGCGCTCGCGTACCGCGCGTCAACGCCATCTATTGAGTGTTATTTCGTGAAATCGATGAACGCTCCAGGGAATAAGGGCTCTTAAGGTGGTTCGACTAGGTTACCCAAAGCTTAAACCCCGCTAGATGGCGTCACTTTCGCAAATTTTCAGGTTTTATTTTTTTGTGGAATAGTGTTGGTATCTGTATACTTAAAAGTATGTTTAGCGCACTCTTTACATAAATATTGAACTATTATAATAAACATTGAATACTTCATTAGTGCAAAAAACACTTTTAAAGTCGACAGAGTGTTTCTGTCATGCTATTTCCTACTATTACTCACACATGCAAACAGTGTTTCCGTGATGCTTGTAGTAGACAATTTCATGCAGTGTAAGTATGCTGCAATGGCGTTGCGGTATGTTCGTGGAAACACGTGCAAGAGGATTCGGGTTCGAGACTGGTACGTCAGGGGTACTTTTTTTGTCCTTTTTGTGTTATGTTTCTTATACCTTTTAGTCTTCGAATTCTTGTCCGATTCCGATATAACCGAAATATATTTCAGTGATATCGGAAACGGCTCTAACGATTTCGATGAAATTTGCTGTAAGGGGTTCGATCTAGCTAGGTCTTATCTCTGGGAAAACGAGCATTTTTGAGTTTTTACTTATGTTTTCTTTTTCTCCCAGATATTCAGTATTATTAATAAATTAGTTTATAACGTTTTATAAAAATATGTGACGTTTTGAACTAAAAGGTACCACATTGTCGGTTGTCGATTAGGTTGATTTCATTTTGAAGCTTTATGGAAATATGACAACAATAAGTAGGTGTAGGTACCCGTTTGGTTGAAAACGCCACATATATTGAAAACCTGACTTTCACAAATCTCACCTTTTTGGGTTCTTCCAACTCAGAAAGGATGGAGAATACTGACGATTCTTAGTAGCACTAGCCCAAGGAAGTCCAGGTTTGTAAGTGTCAGGTATCAGTATTTTTTTAAATCGCTAAATATAGTTCTACAAGTAAAGCAATCCCCTACTGCCCAGCCTCTATAGTATTTTTCAAACTGGAAGGGTACGATGATAGATTTCATCTCCATACAATTTATAACCTAATAATGCCAAATGTTGCAAAATTATATTGAATTGAGATCTATCATCGTACCCTTGCAGTTTGAAATAGTTATTTACGATACAAGTGCGGAAAAGAGAAAATTCGAAAAGAGTGGCGACAGATTAAAACACGACCGCAGAGAGTGTTTTAAATCGACACGAGTGGCGAATTACCTATTCGCACGTGTATCGTACAACGTTTTACAGTACATATGGCCCTTTAAACTTTCGACATATGCATGAAAAGTGCTCTTTACGCACTAGGGCGAGAAAGTTGCACCATATGTACTGTAAAATACTTTTTAGTACATATGGTGCTACATATACGTTACCGCCCTAGTGCGATAATTAGTACAATACGTGCATATGTCGAAAATGTAAAGGGCCATAATTATGTACTGTAAAACGTTGTACAATACACGTGCGGAAAGGTAATTCGCAACTCGTGTCGATTAAAACACTTCCTTCGGTCGTGTTTCAATTTATCGCCACTCGTTGCCAATTTCCTACTTTTCGCACTTGTATCGTAATGTACTAATAATAAAGTAGTAATTGTAAAATAAAATTAAAACTTTTTTTATATATTTTTTTTTGGATTCAAGTAGGTACAGTGAGTAACAACATTGCATGGCCTTCTAATTATAACTATTATAGAAAACGGGATATTTATCATGTTTATTTATATTATTTATTTCTCGATATTTTGGCCGGTCTTGCAAGACCAGTCGTTGTGGAGATCCCTGGGGAGGCCTATGTCCAGCAGTGGATGTCTTGTTGGTGTAGATGGATTCACACAACAAATGAAATAACATTTTTTTATATTTGTTATCCGTAGTTGTCCCTGTACCTGAAAGAAAAATAATATCATGATAGCACAAAATCTCTAATGTTATAGGAAGAAAGATGATGCAACAATATGGATTCTAATAAAGTTATCATTTACTTACCTAGTAATAATTGTGTTTTTCATTCATAGACAAAATTCCATAATTTTCATCCCCAGGAAATGTTTTACTTTACTTTATTGCAGTATGTCCTGATTTTTTCTGGCTAATGAAGGAAAACATTTTATTTCCAAGAATGCCTCTTCATTTTGCACAATACCTAAAAAAACCTAGAGTTAGTGACACATTGACTATTCGGCAACCAAAACAGTAATAATTACATTATATAGGTATTGTTCACTGCTTATATCTACCATTACGGAAGAAGTGAGAATTATTTTCTAAAAAGATCGGCACGAGAAAATTACAATGTACAATGAAGGAATGAAACTGTACCTACCTGACGAAACTTCACCATCATGAATTCCGCTTCAATTGAGTCTGAATTTTTCTGGATTTTCGCGGACCAGAACACCGATGATTTTTGTAACTTGATTTAGACGTTGCTATCATTTTCACTTTATACAAACAAATTGATGTCATAATAAACATGACCCTATGTGTCAGTGTCAACACTGTCAAATAAAAATGCACTAAACATGACGGCACTGCAAATCCTGCCAGGTCGGCCAGGCAACGTCGCCAACGTCATAGAGTGGCAACGCCGCACGCAACGTATTTGTACACGACATTTGTGACACACACATACGTAAAATTGATGAAAAAATTACGTTGATTTATGTATGATTTCTGTATGAAACAAAGTTTTTCTATTAATTTAGCGCAAACGAATATTCGAAAGTAGATAAATGAGCAAATATTTCTGTAGTAATAGTGTGTAGTGTCTTAATTAAAGCAGATTGAATTTTGTATGAAAATCGAACCACCTTAAAACAAATCGCGTCTCCTGATTTATTAAAACTAATATATACTGCTTTTGCCGAATCCATTATGACATACTGCATTACCATTTGGGGGGGATCATGCAAAACTAAGTTTATTGATGTCGAACGAGGTCAAAGGTGTCTGATAAAAGTCATGTACTCGAAACCATACCGATTCCCTACAACTAAGCTGTATCAAATGTCAAAACTTCTCTCTATGCGGAAACTGTATGTATTATTTACTATATTAAGACTACACAAATCTCTAAATTTTAAACAACTTAATACTACACGCAGGAGAAAACCTAAAGCTGCCCCCATTCCTAAGTTAAATTCTGTGTTCGCGAAGCGGCAATATGTCTCTCAAGCAGCCTATTTGTATAATTTAGTTGATGCCACACTGTCTATCTATCCATTGCAGACATTTAAATGTAAAAGAGTAGTCCGGGAATGGTTACATACATTAAACTATGAGCAAACAGAGTTGTTATTACATTCTAATGCTACGTCATAAATATATATAAATTCAAATCAGCATATAAACGTATTAAAGAGTAATCTGCATCTATCTACCTATCTTTATTGTACGGTCTCGCAAATGCATACAAACACACACACAATATAAATATAAGTTAACATTTACATATAACTTAACATAACCTATTACTATCCTAATATTAAAACCTTCATGCTATACTTAAATGCATATACTTAAATAATTATTTCCTCTGTACCTACTCTCAGATTATTGCATTGCATTGAACTGTTATCTTAACTATAACTTTAGTTTAGTTTAATTATAATTCAATTTGTTACTTTCTGTACCTACATAATTAACTATTATTGTATTGGTTGTACCCTTAACTTGCTGCTGGAAGAGCGGGGTCTCCTGTCACAAGTATTGCAATACTTACTAGGAGGTCCCAACCCTTTCTCAAATTGTAACACAATGATTGTGACCAATAAACGATTTTTCATTTTCATTTTCATAATCTGTAAATTCGATGATCGGTGGGTACTAAAAATCTGCTTTCTTCTGAAGCACAAATAATGAATAGAATAACGAATTAAGAAACATCAATTGAAATGGGATAAATTCTATGGTGCACTGAAGTGGAAACAAATGAAGTGAATTAGCCAAACCAATCACTAATATTTTAACGTTTTTTAGGGTTTCGTACCTCAAAAGGAAAAACGGAACCCTTATAGAATCACTCGTGCGTCTGCCTGTCTGTCACAGCCTATTTTCTCCAAAACTACTGGACCAATTAAGTTGAAATTTGGTACACATATGTAAGTTTGTAACCCAAAGAGGGCATGTAACGTAAACAAATGAATTTTAAACTTGGGGGCCATTTTTGGGGGGTAAATAATAAAATTAAGAAACAAAGTGTTTCCAACTATTTCGTGTTACATATCGAACGGATTTGTGAATCTAATATATATTTTTTTGTAATTTTAAAATAAATAGTTATAGTGCACTGCCTTATGGGAATATAGTTCAGATCCGGAAACCGCTACCAACTTTTAGTATGTTGTTGGGCATGTTATTCGGTCTCCAAAACTGCCGGGAGACAGCGGCGCCGGCCATCTACTTCAGCGGAATGACGTCATCAAAATGACTCCCGCCTCGTTGCTTATATTGCATATTGCACCCAAACTATGCAATGCACATACACGTGTGGGGTATTAAATGAAAGCCAATTAAATCTTCTATATTTTATTCATACACCGTGTCTCAAATTATACAGCAATATTTAGTGCAAATTACAAAGAAATCAGAATGGTGGAAAAAATAATACGATTATTTGGGTTTTACAACCAAACAAAAAGTCGGACGTTACAGCAATGTACTACAATATTAAAGATGACGTCTCAAGCCTTACATTAATATCATTTTTTTTTAAATCTGATTAAAATTGTGGAAATTAGCCATCAAAATGTAGGTATTCGCCCATACAAATGCCTTAAAGTTAAATAAATCCAAATTGGTCATATTCCAGAGAATCCGCATAAGCTTCAAGTATGTTATTAACAATATGACCTGGATTCTAAAACTGTCGGGAGACCATCTCTATTGTCCCTGTGTAACAAATAATGACGTCATACAGATATTCACTGCCGAAATTCGCAAAATGTAAATTATAGCTATACCATGAGTCCCACATACACGTGTGCTACATGTAGTGAAAGGTTATTAAATGTATTATGATTCATCTGTACATTGTTTGCAACAAAATGTTTGGTTTAAGAGCAATACCACTTTTTATGAAAAAAGTAGGTGTATATCGAATTTATATCTAAACTAAAAACGTTAATAAAATATTGCTTATACTATTAGATATAACAGCTATTCAGGTTTAGGTTACCGCTTTAATTTTTGATTTTCGATGAAAACTGTGGAAGTTGTACAAAAAAAACTAAAGCGCGCCAACAATTCTTCCTTAATGCGCTCATATTATGCAAAAAGAATAGTACTAAGTATCGGGTATTAAATGAAAGGACATTACATAAAACACATGAAAACGATATTTTGGAGTGGAATTATAATTTATAAATTGAATTTGTTGACGCCTCATTTATCAAAATCAGTTCAGTAGTTCCATGTAAACAATACATCACACGTAGACAGCAAATCCCTCCTATTTTCTATTGTCTGGGAGAGGACACTGACTTCTGTAACAGGTTTTTTTTACCTAGCTCAGAAGTCAGGGACTTCAACACCTATTTTGTACTTGCTTCTGTCAATATTTTTCTTTATTTTTTTTTCATTTTTTTTTTTTTTATAAATTATGATTCCACTCCAAAATGTCGTTTTCATGTATTTTATGTAATGTTCTTTCATTTAATACCCCATAATTAGGACTATTCTTTGCATAATATGAGCGCATTAAGGTAGAATTGTTGTCGCGCTTTAGTTTTTTTGGTACAACTTCCACAGTTTTTATCGGAAATTAAAAATTTAAGCTGTGACGTATAGTTGAATAACTGGTTTCTTTTATATTAGACGCAACATTGTTATAACGTTTTTAGTTGAGCAATAAAATATATATAAACGAACTTTTCTTAAAAAAAAGTGTTTTTTCTTTGTTTGTAGCTCCTAAAATATACATTGATTTTATAAATAATGTATTAACGAATCATTATATATTTAATAACCTTTCGTTTGATATAGTACACGTGTATGTATGACTCATGGTATAGTTATAATTTAGATTTTGCAAATTTCGGCAGCGGTCACATGTATGACGCCATTATTTGTCACTCAGGCACTATAGAGATTGTCTCCCAGCAGTTTTATGATCCTTTTTATATTGCTAATAACATACTAGAAGCTTATGCGGATTATCCTGAAAATGACCAATTTCGATTTTTTTAACTTAAATGCATTTGTTCTAGCAAATACCTACATTTTGATGCATAATTTTCACATTTTTGGTCTGATTTTGATTAATTTGATATCAATGTATGGCTTGAGACATCAGCTTTAATTTTGTAGTACATTGCTTTGACGTCCGACTTTTGGTTTGGTTGAAAAACCCAAATAATCGATTTTTTTTTTCATCATTTTAATTTATTTTTAAATTTCTCTTAAACTATTGTATATTTTGGTACATGGTGTATTAGTGAAATATATAATATTTTATTGGCTTTCGTTTAATACCCAACACGTGTATGAGCAATGCATAGTTTGGGTGCAAAATGCAATATTCGCAACGAGGCAGGAGTCATTTTGATGACGTCATTCCGCTGAAGTAGATGGCCGGCGCCGCTGTCTCCCGGCAGTTTTGGAGACCCAGTACCATGCCCAACAGCATACTAAACTTTGGTATCGGTTTCCGGATCTGAACTATCCCTTCGACCGTTTCCCATAAGGCATCGTACTATTAAGAAGTTATTAAGGAAGAGCCAAAAAAATGATCAGTCTCCCCCCTCCTTTATCACCGAAACTACTGGGTCTAAAATTTTGAAAAAAATACACAAAATAGTTCTTTACCTACAGATGACAGGAAAATCTATTAGAAATGTGCAGTCAAGCGTGAGTCGGACTTAATTACGTGATTCCTTTATGATTGGTTAATTCTGTCACTTGTCTCCATCTCGATTGAGAGACAGCCTATTGGACAGAAGTTAAGAGGGTTTTCTTTTGTAATTAACCAACGTTCCATATTCCCTTCGTTCATACTAATTACAGGAAAAAATCCTTTCTTGTAAGAGCTGCTCTGTCCTTCAATCAGCTTTGCAAACATCAACGATATCATCAATCTGTTCTATGATAGTTCAAACAAATGCAAACTAATGAGCCAAGACTTCTCCCTCCAATAACACCACTTATGTAATTCTACGCTACGTATTTTACACAGTTTCTGCCTGTGGAAACTTGGCACACTGTTTCTATGTCATTACCTTTCTTGTTACTCTAGCTGTAAGTTAATCTCCTATGAAATAAAATAAATATACTAACGTCACCGTTGCAGGATCCGACGGCGATGAGCCCGCAGGAGATGGCGGCCAGCGCGCAGATCTCGGCGGGCGCGGACGTGTCGCTCAGCACGGGCAGCAGGTGCTCCAGCACTTCCTTGCGCTGGGTGCCGGCGTATGCGATGCCCAGACCTACAAGCGAAGGAATTTTATCATAATTCCGAAAAAAAAAATTTGACTGCCGAGCGCGGCGACATTCATACTTAAACCTTATATCACTATAGTATCACAGATCTTTCTCACTCACGCCCAGTTTGCAGGACATAATTGAATATAAACCGTCCTGTATCTTAAATGCTTAAGATTAAATTTAATATTATGTAATCGTGATTTATCTCAATAAATAAATCTCACCACCCAATCTAAAATAGGTAATGCTTTTTTTTACATGTTTCAACCCAATATTCAACTGGCCGGTCTCCAAAATAATAGATCCTGAGTGACTGACTTGGGCTGTACTACAAAAACATTCTTCACACTTTTTTTTGTAACTTTTTAGCTGTCCTTTAGTTGTGTCTCAGTAGCCTTTACCTAACGCTCCCATTCCATGGAATGGAATGCACCACATAGTTCAAGGATTGGGAGAAGATTTTTAGATGAGCGGTTGCGGTTATTAAGCTAATTTCTCACCTAACACGCTCCCGATCCTGAGGTTGGAGCTAGAATGCAACACATAGTCCGACAGCAGAGCAAGCGCAGGATCACACTCGTTGCGGACTCCGCAGTTCACCAACCCAAGCGCTAGCAGAGCACCGGCCTTGATGTGTTCGTCGGCGGTGTAGAGGTACTTGTCGATGGGCGTGAGACCGCCATCCACGTCCCATAAGTGGATCATGCCGAGGGAGGCCGCCGCAGACAACATGCCTGACAAAAAAGAAAAAAAATATAGAGAAAGAATGTTGCCAAGAATGTGAAGCGAAACAATGCATTGTTGCAACCGACTTGCGTCGCAAAATATTTGTCTCTGTGAATTCACAACCTAACCCTAACCCTTCCCCTAAAACAAATTGTCATGACGCACTGACAATTAAGTATATGGGTACTGTATTTCATATTCTAGCTATGCTATGCATATATTAATTTTAACTGCACTACTAAATGTAACATTATATTGTATATTTGTTTGTTATCCCTAAAATTAATTTAAAAAAAAAAACAAATTGTATGAGTTACCAACAATCTATTTTTTCTGACTCACCATGATCCTTATTCTTATACATCCACTTGTTGCCATCCTCTGTTGTGACTAACTTATCCCGCCCAAATCCGGCGTTGACAAAGGCATTAACAAATGTAGCTGAGAGATTCTGTCTAGCAGAATCCACTGGGTGCTCCGCAAGAAGAGAAGGGCGCAGAGCTGAACCGGCTGACTCTAGCCAAGTTTTATATACTTCTTCTGGGGTTTTGGGTTCCATAATGTCGAGCTATAAATAAGACAATTCATAACTTTTATTTGACGAAAATGTTAAATAAATAAGAAAAAAGAGGTGTCCTTACAAATATGACACGTTGTGCCGCTATTAACCAGATTCTAAATCTGGCAGTTCAACTATTACCCTAAACAATACAACAAAATAAAAAATATACATTTGACCTACCTCTCTGCCCAAACTCAGGAAGTGATCATTGATGTGGGCGTTAAGAAGGATTGTACGCAGATCTTCATCCTCAATATCCAATGGAATGTACTGACGCGCCAACATATAGCAAAGCTGCTTCTTTATTAACCTACAACAAATATTTTACTCATTCAGTTTCCACTTAGGAAAATGGCCATGATTATAGATACAGTAATTGCTAGCTGCTGTCTATACAATGATCTGCTTGTTACTATTAGTTAATCTTAATAAATAAATATATACTAGGTGTATTAATTAAGAGCCCTTATTCCCTGGAGCGTTCATCGATTTCACGAAATAACACTCAATAGATGGCGTTGACGCGCGGTACGCGAGCGCCGGCAACTATAACGCGTTTTGAACGCAGAGAAGAATAATCTTGATCTTTGTCGATTTCAACAGCAAGTAACATTATTTTTATTGTTATAGCCACTCTTTTATTTTATTTTTAGTGTAGTAGTAATTTCAGTTTATTATGTTAAGAACATATACATACTTGTACCCAGAGATGACCAGGGTGCCTAGCCAAGATGCCAACCGTTTAGGTACTTATAGTTTACATTAAAACCAAATCTGCAGCTGGCCTCTGAAATGGGTAATAGAAACGCGATCCGTATGTCTTTCATTTTCCAAATGACCAGGGTGCCTAGCCAAGATGCCAACCGTTTATGCTCCGTAGCAAACGAAACGTAACTGTCTCTGCCGCACTAATATTGAAGAGTGATAGAGAGAGATTACGCTATTGTTCGCTTCGGAACGAACGACTGGAATCTTGGCTAGGCACTCGGGTTTAGTACCTACAGTTTACGTTAAAACCACTTAAAACCAAATCTGTAGCTGGCCACTGAAATGGGTAATAGAAACGCGTTCCGCATGTGTTTTGCTTTCCAGATAATCAGTGTCGCGAATAGGTATAAGTAAGTCTAGGCATAAAATAACGTGTAAATAATTGACGATTCTGTTTTATATTCTGTTTGTGTGATAACTGTTTTATTTCCATTTCGTGTGTTTATGTTTTTACTTTTATATGTTTTACTTCTTTTTTGTGCATAGTTATAAGCCAATCAATGTTTAAATATTAAGAATCAATGTCCCACAATAAATATTACCTATTCCCTAACTCTGTAAAATAGCGTAAGCTGATTGGCCAATAAATGGAAACTGACTCTGCACAACTCACCCACGTGACACAGTGGGCGGGGCGCGGTCGCGCTCTCATATAAATATGACTGCCCAACCTAGCCTCGTCAGTCCGTCAACAACTAGTCTACACTTAACAACTTTAACCCTGAAATAAGTGTTCTTACTAACCCTCACACTAACCCGGTAACATGGTGGTGGTATTTCTGAGGTAATTGGCAGCGGTAGCTTCACTTCGGCCAGCGCGTTCCAGTCTTCGGCGTACGAGCTTCAAGAAAAACAGTCTACGCTCAATAATTATGGTCCTTCGATAGCCGAATAAAGAACAAAGAAACAAGTACGCGCTGAGTGTTGAGAATTTCTCCACTCAGATTGAAGAAAGAACAAAGAAACAAGTACGCGCTGAGTGTCGAGATTTTTCTCCACTCAGATAGAAAAAAGAAGCTTGAAAAACGAACGCGCTGAGCCTTGAAGTACGCTTCGGCTCAGACCCTTACCCAATTACCCCTCCATACCCCACCATACCGGCTTGCCGGTCGGACCGTGCTGTGTTGTAGGTTTTCCTCCACTCACGCGTCCTGGCAACTTTCGTTGCATGTGTCACATGGTGATGCCATCACACTGCTTTCGAACGCTCTAGGCATTGCACTTTGTCATTGCGGGAGATTCAGTGCACCGAGGGATTTACGCTTAGGGGCACTGACGTTGCGCTCTGTGGCGTCAGGGCATAGGTGTTAGGCAGGTAAATTTGTATATAGTTAGGGACCCCCCGCGTGTGTGTCAAGAAAGAAGAAGATGTCTACGAAGAGTACGAGAAATCTTCGACCGCGCGCTAAGGGCCCGCCTGCCCCCGCGCCCACAGACACCCTTACCCCCTCGTCCGGCAAGACCACGTCTACCGAGACACATACATGGAGCAAAGGCTCCACCGGCAACCAAGTGAATAGCGGTGGAGAGATAGACAACAGTTCGGTACACTCGGACGCGTTAGAAAATACGGTAGTAGTTCGCAGTAGGTCGAATACGCTAGTGAATAAAGACCCCGTGGTCGCGCCGCCGCCGCCGCGGGCGCCGTCTGTTCGTGGATCAATCAGAGGTCGCGAATCGGTAAATAGGGATCGTGATAGTCAATTATCGGTGCTCATGGCCGAGCTCGAGGTTCATAAAGCCGCTCTAGTTGTCGCTCAGAAGCAGTCCGATACTGCCAAATTAAAGCTGCAGATTTCTGACAGAGGCAGTACCGTGGCTGACGAGTCTGAACGGCGTACTAGGAATTGGGTAGGACAACAGTGTAGGCCGCAGGAGCACGACGTCGCGATCGTGAATAGTAAAATTCCCTTGCCGAAGGAGACAGCGCCGCCGCCGCCATTGAGCGGGGTACTAGTAGGCCGCAACCGCGTTATTTAGAGGTGCCACACGGCAGTTATGCACCTATCTACCATAAGCCGCCCGAGTTACCCTCATTC
Organism: Cydia strobilella; assembly: GCF_947568885.1. NCBI lineage: Eukaryota > Metazoa > Arthropoda > Insecta > Lepidoptera > Tortricidae > Cydia > Cydia strobilella. Next base: position 12,146,960 of record NC_086052.1, read on the forward strand.
GGAGGAGATATAACCGAATGGATTTCATTTAGGGCAGAGTTCGAGGACACGTCTCCCATGTTTAGTGCCGTCAATAACGTAAGTCGTATTAGGCGCGCGCTCAAAGGCGAGGCTCGGACCGCCGTGAAATCAATAATGTATACAGTTCAGGACCCGTACGAAATTATGGAGGCGCTAGAACGGCAATTCGGCGACCCGGAGGAAATTGTGTTAACGGAGTTGCATAATATAAAACGTATGCCGCGCTTGTCAGAAGACAACGCGAACATAACTTCCTTCGCCGCACATATTGCGAATGCCGTCGCAACCATACGTTCGCTGCGACAAGAGCAGTACTTACACGCGCCTGAACTTGTAAACAAAATCGTGGACAAACTTAATCTGATTGTGCGTTACGAATGGGCAAAATATAGGCAGTCTAATAGTCAAACTCCCGGTCTAGTTGCATTATCGGAATTTTTGAACGAAATTAGCACTGCAGCCAAACGCATCAACCGACATAGGCCAGCTACATCGCGCTATACTGTAAATGCGGCGTCTTTTGAGCGCGGATCTAAGCGATCGAGTCGAACTCTCCCTAATAGGTCTCGCGCCCCCGTGTCTACCCGCGATAGTAGTAGTAGTAGTGGCTCGGAGTCAGAAATTCACGAAACTCATACACGCGAAGATGAGTATAAACCTAAAAACAAAAAGTATACTACCGTCGCGCTCGCGAAACATCGCGATAGTAGTCAAACCAAACCCACGCCGTCCGAACCTAGACTCCGCCAGGAATTGTCCGAATCTACTCCGCCGCGCAATACGTGCCCTATTTGTGAAAAGGAACATACAGTAGACACGTGCGCACAGTTTACGGCGGCAGCAATTCCTGAAAGATGGGAGCTAGTGAAGGAAGCGAGGCTGTGTTTTAATTGTTTAAAATCTGCGCATCATAAGCTATTTAAATGTAAATACGTTGCGTGTGGCGTCGGCCAATGCGAGGCAGGCCACCATAAGTTATTACACGGGTTGAACGCGGCCGCGTCCGCGAACGGTAATAACACAACGAGCGCAGTAAATACAATTTCTTTCGCGTCGAATAAGCCCGCAGTAATATCAAGCGTTGGCAGTGGTGCAGGCAATACGTCTTTCGCGTGGGGGAGCGAAAGCTTCCAAGACCCGCTCAAGAACGTGCCCACCACTCCGATATTACCTGCAAAACGGGAAATAGCGTCATTATTCGACCGAAACAAACCCGCTCAAATAGGAGCAACCTCTCGGTGGGTTGTAGAACCCGAACCTAAACGCGATTATAAGCCGCGATCGTCCACACTACGCACGCTCGCGCCCGTCGCCGACAACGCCGCGATACGTCATAAGCGACAACGCGTGTCGAAGTCCGTTCGCCCAAACATGAAAACTAAAAGTAAATTCGAGTACCTACCTGAGGTAAAATGTTTTTCCGAATACGCGCATTTAGTTAGGGCCACGGCTAAGGTTCTGGTTGCCGCCGAGGTAAATATTGCCAAGATGCTCTCTAAGAAAATAGACACAGAGATGAACAAAGGGGATTTGATTATTGCGGAAATATCGCTAATCAAACGGAGCCAATATGAAGCCTTTCCAGAAGAGATTAAGTCCCTGGAAGCTGGGCATGCGCTACCGAGAAATTCTCCGCTACGCAAGATTGCCGTGAAACTAGATGAATACGGAGTCATCGTGACAGACGTCGGAAGCAAGCAAGTACCCGTCCTGCACGCTAAGGAAGACTTCGCCAAACTGCTGATTCATCATTTTCACGCGCTGTGCAACGGCAATCACTCGACAGTGATAAGCGAGTTAAAACAAAGATTTCACATAGTCGGACTGCGCGGTAGTATTCGTTACAAATCACGTAAGTGCCAATGGTGTCGGACCTGTAACGGGGCCAACCTCAAGGTTCCCGTGGGCGACTTACCATTAGAGAGGCCTCGAACGAATTCACTATCATCTACCGTCGCAACTTCCTGTATACCCGACTCTCATCACAACAAGAAACAGAAAATGCACGTAGGCGACAGCGTCACAGTAATCGACTGCTCCGTGCCACAAAGTAAATGGTCTAGAGGCGAAATCGCACAACTCTTTCACGGCCCAGATGGCCACATAAGAGTAGCCATTGTACACACGAGCGCAGGTGACGTCCGCTGCCCAGTTTCCAGACTTATTCCTACACGCTCCTCTACTATATACGGTGTTGACACACGTGGGGGAGAACTGTCGCGAATAGGTATAAGTAAGTCTAGGCATAAAATAACGTGTAAATAATTGACGATTCTGTTTTATATTCTGTTTGTGTGATAACTGTTTTATTTCCATTTCGTGTGTTTATGTTTTTACTTTTATATGTTTTACTTCTTTTTTGTGCATAGTTATAAGCCAATCAATGTTTAAATATTAAGAATCAATGTCCCACAATAAATATTACCTATTCCCTAACTCTGTAAAATAGCGTAAGCTGATTGGCCAATAAATGGAAACTGACTCTGCACAACTCACCCACGTGACACAGTGGGCGGGGCGCGGTCGCGCTCTCATATAAATATGACTGCCCAACCTAGCCTCGTCAGTCCGTCAACAACTAGTCTACACTTAACAACTTTAACCCTGAAATAAGTGTTCTTACTAACCCTCACACTAACCCGGTAACATGGTGGTGGTATTTCTGAGGTAATTGGCAGCGGTAGCTTCACTTCGGCCAGCGCGTTCCAGTCTTCGGCGTACGAGCTTCAAGAAAAACAGTCTACGCTCAATAATCAGAGTACCTAGCCAAGATGCGGGTAATTTCTCTCTATCCCTCTTCCATATTAGTGCGACAGAGACGGTTGCGATTCGTTCGCTACGGAGCGTAAACGGTTGGCATCTTGGCTAGGCACCCTGGTCATCTGCAAAACGAAACACATACGGAACGCGTTTCTATTACCCATTACAGTGGCCAGCTATAGATTTGGTTTTAACGTAAACTATAATAGGTACCTAAACCTGGGTGCCTAGCCAAGATGCCAGTCGTTCGTTCCGCAGCGAACGATAGGGTAATCTCTCTCTATCACTCTTCCATATTAGTGCGACAGAGACGGTTGCGTTTCGTTCGCTAGGGAGCGTAAACAGTTGGCATCTTGGCTAGGCACCCTGGTCATCTGCAAAGCGAAACACATACAGAACGCGTTTCTATTACCCATTACAGTGGCCAGCTATAGATTTGGTTTTAATGTAAACTATAGGTACCTTAACCTGGGTGCCTAGCCAAGATGCTAGTCGTTCGTTCCGCAGCGAACGATAGGGTAATCGCTCTCTATCACTCTTGCATATTAGTGCGACAGAGACGGTTGCGTTTCGTTCGCTACGGAGCGTAAACATTTGGCATCTTGGCTAGGCACCCTGGTCATCTGCAAAGCGAAACACATACGGAACGCGTTTCTACTACCCATTCAGAGGCCAGCTACAGATTTGGTTTTAATGTAGACTATAGGTACCTAAACGGTTGGCATTTTGGCTAGGCACCCTGGTCATCTGGAAAGCGAAAGACATAAGGAACGCGTTTCTACTGCCCATTTTAGAGGCCAGCTACAGATTTGGTTTTAATGTAAATTATATTATAGATACCTAAACGGTTGGCATCTTGGCTACGCACCTTGGTCATCTGGAAAGGGAAAGACATACGGAACCCGTTTCTACTACCCATCCAGAGGGCAGCTACAGATTAGGTTTTAATGTAAACTATAGGTACCTAAACGGTTGGCATCTTGGCTAGGCACCCTGGTCATCTAGAAAGCGAAAGATACAAGGAACGCGTTTCTACGACCCATTTTAGAGGCCAGCTACAGATTTGGTTTTAATGTAAATTATATTCTAGGTACCTAAACGGTTGGCATCCTGGCTAGGCACCTTGGTCATCTGGAAAGGGAAAGACATACGGAACCCGTTTCTACTACCCATTCAGAGGCCAGCTACAGATTTGGTTTTAATGTAAACTATAGGTACCTAAACGGTTGGCATTTTGGCTAGGCACCCTGGTCATCTAGAAAACGAAAGATACAAGGAACGCGTTTCTACGACCCATTTTAGAGGCCAGCTACAGATTTGGTTTTAATGTTAACTATATTCTAGGTACCTAAACGGTTGGCATCTTGGCTAGGCACCTTGGTCATCTGGAAAGGGAAACACATACGGAACCCGTTTCTACTACCCATTCAGAGGCCAGCTACAGATTTGGTTTTAATGTAAACTATAGGTACCTAAACGGTTGGCATCTTGGCTAGGCACCCTGAACAGACCCGATCACCTAGGCGAAAAAATTTAATATTTGTGCTATAAAATGTACCTATGATTACATTGATCACCAAAGGATCAAGATTTTCTAATCGCAGTATACACCACTTCTCGGAACTAGCTCGTTGATTACGAACGAAACAAACGCCTGACGATCGAGCACAGGTCCGTCCCCTAAGCGCGCCCGGCGGAGACTGAGCGCGCACTGGCGCGCAGTGTCGGTGCAGCGTGATTTATACGTCTTTTAAAAATATTTAAATTTACGGTAAAATAGGTCCTATAGTTATGATTATTTTTTTATGGGTTCACATAAAGTTAGAGTTTGCTATAATATTATTTTGAGGGCAAAATATAAGTACAATTTGCGATAAAAAAATATAATGCGACCCTGTTTTCACCGAAAAAATGAAGAATACTCGGAAGGTATTTTATCAATTTTTTTAAATGAATCTTTGATTTTCAATCATTTTAGCCCCTCGTCCAAGATATGGTGAATTGAATTGTAATCATTCATGTACCAAATGATTCTTGTTTACTGCAAAATTGGCAACCGAAACGACACCTTTCACTGCAAATTTTGAAAAATACTCCCAGGAAAACTCATTTATTTTAGGTTTAAAAAGAGAAAATGAAAACTTTAATTATTTCAGCCGCTAGTTTAGGAAATGATTATTTAAGAACGTTAACAGTTTTTGAATAAATACTAATAGTTACGTTGTAATGTTGAATGAAAAAGGAAGCATTTTGCAAAATACGCTCGTTTGTAGGAATAAGGCCTCTTAATAAATAAATAAAACTTACGGATCAGTGCAAGCATTGAACACCTGTTCACACTTTGCCTTATCATGTAGTTGCATGGCCACGAGAAGAGCCCGCGGGTACTCTCCAAAACGCAGATATGTGTCCAGCACACCCTGTAGGATTTGAGTTGATTCGGGCTCAACTACATAACTTGCACAGCTGGAATGTGAGTAAATAATTAATGTTATTTCCTTTATCTGTGCACATATTACTTTTATAATAGTCCATATAAAATAACATGAAGATAAATTATGCCATTAAAACAGCAAGTTAACTATATGGTAATTAATAGTTAAATCACAATACAAAAGAAAACAGTATCATCTAGTAGAGGAGTATTCCATCAGTGTTGCTCACCTAATGCTACTTTTAATATTTCTGAAAATGCCAAGGAACCAGATCTTTGATCTGATCACAACTTGGCCTATAAATACACAGATCAAAAATTGGAAGTAAATGTTAACAGAGCATTAGGTAAACAACACTGGTATAATGCTCCTAAAAGTGCAACTGTTTACTAAAAATATTGTCACTACTAATGAGTATTGATTGACCCCAAAATGTATGTTTCCTGGACACATTCTCCTAAAATGTTGTCTCTATAACTCAAAATACATTTTACCTCTTTGTAACAAACACTAATGTAGATCATAGTTAATGAAAAACAAATTATAACAACATTATAACTAAAATAGGTTTCACTGTTTTTTATTAATAACAGCATAAATTTCAGATAAATGTGCCATTTTCAACCAAAAGGGTACTTATGGTCGCTTGTCAGTAAGGCGCCATTTCCATATAGCTTCAATTAGAAATCAACCTTATCAACAAGCGACAATGTGGTACCTTTTGATTGAAAACGTCACAAATGTTGATAGTGTTACTGACCAAAAATGTAGTTTAGTTAGATAATCAAAAGAGTTGGGAGTAATATTAACACAAGAGAAACATAACTAACCCAATAAGGTAGAGACAGACTCTTGGGTAATTGCTCTGGTCCATGTGCTGCGTGATCAGGTCTAACCGATCAATCTCCATGAGCAGGTCACAGGCCTGGATCTCCGCAGAGTGCTTCATGTCAAACGACACCACGTCCCTTACCAGCGGCAGAAGTGTGTCCATGTTGTCCACATTCCACTCTTCAGCTATTTCACCCTCCAATTGCCTAAAAATGGATAAATACAGGAGACGGTTCTGCTAGTCAGGCATTCATTTTTGTTAGAGACCTATAACACAAATTGTTTGGCAATTACTTTACTGGTAAAAAATTACTTTGGTCACTCTATTTACCAGGGTGCCTCCAAAAAAAAACTGAGTAGCACCCTACTATTTATGAAGCACAGCAACATCTAAGAGAAAGTGCTTGTCTATTTAGTGTTAGATGTTTCTTAAGCATGCATATTAGTGTATTCATTGGTTAAGGATAACAGCAAAAGTAATTATAATTTCTGCAATAGACCTATTTTAATCCTATTGAGACTTATTAAAACATTTTTATTTTATTTACCTGACATATTCATGTCCCCAATCTCCAACATTTGACATTGTACCCAGTAAACAGTACTTTAAGCATTCTCGTTTTTCAGCAGCATCCTAAAACATAAATAAGGTTTAATTCCTGCCTTATAAACCAAATGAAACATAAATGAAAATCTTGAACATCTTTGCATTAAGGTAAACATTCAAGCAGTGTGAGCTTAGCTTAGTCTTAATATAAATAAGAGATCACTGCACATGGGTATATTTTCAACAAAACTATTTAGACACTTTGGGAATCATAATGCTTAACAGATAGGAATATTACTCACGGCAGAACCACTAACTCCCATAGCTAGCACCGAAACCACATCAGCACAGAACTTTTTAGTTTTGGCATCTTTGATCTTTTCATACACTTCTTTCAATGCAGGGTAGTGCTCTCTCAGAAACTTTAGAGGCTTAGGGACTGATGTCATGGAAGTTGTGGATGTTCTTATAAGATTGCTCAACATTTGCAAAGCAGGGAAATACAAATCTTTTTCGTTACCCTGAAAACAATGAAAAAAAAGAATTAGGTTATGATTGTTTATTCGTCATTTAGTATATTTAAAACCTAGAACACGTACCATAAGCTTCTCCACAAGCATATTAAGTTCCTCCTGGAGGCGTTTGTCTTCCTCGGACTGAAAATACAAGATATATTAGATTAAAATGCAACTGCACGATCATTGAGAATGACGATACACTAATCGGTTTCTCACCAAATCCTCATTTTGAGCTGCTACTGGCTCTGTCTTTTCTTTCGCTGGTTCCTCAGTTTTATTTTTGACCGTCATTTTCACTACTTATCTAGTAATACGTAAAATATTATTTGTTTCGCTTGGTGACTGTCTAGAACGGATGATTTGAGAATTTTTGACAAGTCACTACTCGGTAAGCGCCTGAGTTGCCAGTGTAAATAAAACATTTTTTTTTGTTACCAACATAAGGATTTATAAAGTTTCGAGTTCATTTTACTGTAAAATGCATAGAAAGGTCGTAATCCTCAAATTGGAACTTTTAATTAATTTTAGAAGTCTGGGTCAAGTCTGGGTAATAGAGTTGGGCCAAATATGGACTTTGCCGAATATTGGTGGGATCCCGCAAGTTAGTTTACAAATTTACGAATTGGTACTAAATTAGAAGGTTTAAAACAAAAAGTAAACAAAATTTAGAAATTGTATATGAACTGAACTGAAGGCTTAATAAACACGAGTTCGTAATTCCTGTACACACAGTGTTTCACATCACAATTGTTAGGAAAAAAAGGGGGAAAAAACTTCTGCCTAATTTCGCATCGCCTAGAAAGTGTGCCGAAAAATACATTAAAACTAGGTCGAAATTGACGATTTACGGACCGCATCGCCTACCTACGTGTAATACCACTTTTTACGAGCAAGTGTAATGAATAAAAATAATTTTATTTATTAATGGCAAACTACATTTCATACAAACGCCAATACCAAAAAGTATATTTAAGATTTAAAACTAGTGTTGCGCGGTTCAGTTGCGCGGAATAGTTCTTTATTTAATTTCTTAAAGAACAATTAGTAGACATTACTGGTATAAAATACGCTCCGTAATTTTATTATTGCTTCACACAACTTGCTGCTAGATGCTAGTTGCGAATCTTCCACCTTCAAAAAATATTTCCACACACAACGTAAGTTCCCTGTTATCAGTACTTGGAAACTTTTTATACACCGTGTCCAACATACTTAACAGTATTTACAAGCAAAATATAACAGCATTTATTCATATAAATAAATAATTATTTTTGAATATTTAATCAAAACAAATTTTATGTAATCAATGCACAAGGTAGCAAAAAATAGAACCAGGTATCCCGGTAATGCATTCCACAGGTGGGCTGTAGCGGCAAAGAGGTGGAAGAAGTTAATTTAAGCAAGAGACCAGTTTTACAGGTTTCTATAGGGAACATATATGTAGAACCCTAAAACAATACAAAAAACGCTTAAAATGCACTGCCGCTTGACGTCATATTTCAATATAGCTGATCCGAGTGATTCGATATAGGGTAGGCGTGTCAGTTTTCGTCCACGTATAGATGCCAACTTTGAAATGCGAAAAAAATAATCTTAAAGTACTCTTACTTAAATGTGTTATATTTGTTTGTATTGCTCATACTGTCTATTTTAGGTTAATATTACTTCAGATTTAATAATATTTACGATTTATTTTATAAAAAATGTAATTTGAAAAAGTAGTGTTATATCAGTTTCCGTCCACCTATGTGCTAGTTTCCGACCACTGCATTATTGAGTTAAAAATCGATTATGTATTATTTCATTTTTAGTTCTTATGTTACATATAAATCATTTTTAGTTGGTTTTATAGCTTCTGCCCGCGACTTCGACCGCGTATAATGATTATTTTCTTGATAAACCTAACCTTTAACCGATTTCTATTAAAGATTGTTGAATTTTCATATCAAATTCAACAATCTTTAATAGAAATCGGTCCAGAATCAATTGTACAAAATACCATTTTATTCACACACCGTTGACGTAGGAGTGGACGTAAACTAAATGCCTGCTATAATAGGCGATACAGATCATATTGAGAAGAAAAACAAATGTATTTTATAGTAGATATATTTAAATAAAATCACCATACTTAATATTTGCCTAGCTATTTGGGTTTCCGTCCGCCCGTGGTCGAAAACTAAACACTTCATAAAATTGGTAAGTAGGTATATTAGTTCTCGTTCACCAATTTTCTCTAAGATTTCTTTAAAAAACTTCTAAAAATTGGTATTTTTTGGTTTATTATACTTTATTACACGTGCTCAAAATATTACGTAAAATAGCTAGAACAGTTAATTACCATGAACATATCCCGCCTAAACGTTTTTTTTCGTGGTTTTATGATCTCTAAAAGGCACGGATGCGAAGCTGCAACTAATACTTATGTTTTATTTTTAATTCGCTACTTGCGAGATATCATTTTTATGTATATAGATCTATTGTTTATGCATTAAAGATTGCAAAACTTGCAAAATTGTGCGGTTAGGTAGGTTAATATTAAAATTATACGCAATTCTTTGTGGCAACTCCGTCAAGTGGACGAAAACTGGCTCTGGACGGTATATGGAATACCTACCCTACGGAGAAAAAACTAAAAGGTTCGCATTACCATAGTCAGCAATACATAATTCACTGAATTATTATCATTTATGACCGTTCTTCGAGATACGCTTACATACTGGGGCACGACGGCGAATGTGGAGTTTTGTTTCAGTTAAGGATAAGCAGTTGCCGACTCGTGTTGCTTATTACTGTATGCGACCACGAATAGTGTGATTTCGGCTTATAGTAGGTACTTTATGAATTATTGTCTAAGCTGCATACAAGGGAAGTAAACAACAAGGTAAGGTCAGGTAAGTACGTGAATTTATTTTATTTTAGACGATTTTTTTTATAATTCGACACATTTTTGATAATTTTTGCTACAATTACATTGTCTAGGATACTACGGGGGCTGTGCCGAAAGTTGTTAGCTGTTCCGGCTCTATTCATGCGATTACAACATTAATTTTATACCTGTGAGGGATATTTTAATGCTAATTATGGCTATGAAAAAAGATTAACTAATGAGAGTAGTTTTTTATTTTATTACTACGTTTTGTATGGAGTTAGAAATTGCTTAGAAATAAACGGCAATTTTTGTCACAATTAAACGAATTTCTTATTAAAATCTTTGAAAATCGAACTTCAATTTACCCGGGACTAATTTTTCGGTTATTTCTGCTATTTCCAATATATAACTGATAAATAATTTTATGTTAAAGCACATTTTTGTCTGAAATTTCTACTTTTGACGACACCTATTAAGTCAATATATTTACTCAATCAAAACGATTTATAGTATTTATATGTAAGTTAATGGTCAAGATTCCCAATTAGCAACACCATTTTTTTTTAACCTAATAAAAAATGGTAATATATTATAATTATAGCACACTAATAAGGAGTGGCAGACAACGCACAGCCTAAACCGTTAAAAGTAGGACCTTTAAAAAATTTGGAACATTTATCATTCAAATGATGTAGAGCTAGATCGAGCTCAGGCGCCATTCACTTATTACGTAAGACGATTTTTGGCAGGTTTCGACCCCTTCCCTCCCCTATGTAAGAAAAGGCTGACCCCCTCTCCCCTATATATGCTATATTACGTAAGAATCTACAGGAAAAAATGAATACACGTTTGGTTTATACACTAAAATAAACCAAACGTGTATTCATTTTTATTTAAAAAAAAACATTTTTTAACGTTTATTTGTACTTTTAAAGAGTTTAAAGGTACTGGAGCCCGTTTAAGACTAACTGCACCGTGCTTGATTTGATAGCATAGAGTGTTGTGAGTGTTGGTCAGTAACGTGTTATTTTAAACGTAATAATTTCATAGAAATTTAAAAATAATTGATCTTTCTGATCTTACATAAGAACTATGAAAACCCCCTCCCACCCCCTTGTAAGAAAAAATAAGATATGTTGCCCCCCCCCCCCCCCCTAAATCGTCTTACGTAATAAATGAATGGCGCCTAACAAGGACGAAGTCGCGGGCGGAGTATGAACCCCGTATGTGAGTTTGTAAGCGGTTACTGTAGCCTATGACGACCGGTATGGCCTAGTGGGTACTTGGGTAGTGACCCTGCCTGTGAAGCCGATGGTCCAGGGTTAGAATCCCGGTAAGGGCATTTATTTGTGTGATGAGCACAGATATTTGTTCCTGAGTCATGGGTGTTTTCTATGTATTTAAGTATTTATATATTATATATATCGTTGTCTGAGTACCCATAGCACAAGCCTCCTTGGGCTTTAAGTCCCACGGTAAGTCAATCTGTGTAAGAATGTCCTATCAAATTTATTATTTATTTATGAACGCCCCGGAACTCCAGGGATGTTACTGGGGATTTGACTGCTATAATATACTGGCGCTCTCAGCATTGAAGATGAATAAAATAATTTTCACCACACCAACTGGTAAAGGCTCTCTTTGATTGTTCAAACCCTGATAAGAAACATACACTTTATTCACGCAAGGCAAAGTAATCAAATGCAAATTTTGAGTTGTTTTCTTATATTTGCTGGTAGAATTGATTTTTGAATTAAGATTTTAAATGATAAATATTTAATAACATTCATTTTGAATCGATTTGCTTTGATTTAGTTTGATATTTTACAGTTAAGTAGTATTTTTCTCTCGGTGGCAAATTTTGTTTTACCCCGTGCCTTGAAACCCTTGGAACGCTCAAGAATCCATTGTTTAACCACTCGCTACGCTCGTGGTTTAATTTTGGAATGTTTCGCTTGCTCGGGTATCAATATTAGCACGAGAGGTTAAACAGCAACTTTGCCCCCTTGTAAAACAATAGTTATTTACGATACAAGTGCGGAAAAGAGGAAATTCGAAACGAGTGGCGATAAATTAAAACACGACCGCAGGGAGTGTTTTAAATTGATACGAGTTGCGAATTATCTTTTCGCACGTGTATCGTACAACGTTTTACAGTACATATGGCCCTTTAAACTTTCGACATATGCACGAAAAGTGCTCATTCCCGCACTAGTGCGAAAAAGTAGCACCATATGTACTGTAAAATAACTATTGTTACAGACAGAAAACTACTGTCCCCAGACTAGTCAGTTAGGTAAGGTAAAGTAAGGTAAGTTTTTTTAGTTGTAATGACGGGACGCTAAAAGAAACATAAATAAATATGTAGGTACTTATTCTAAACATTCGGTTATGCTAAAAAATATCATGCAGGCTGCTTCAAAAGCTGTCAAACTGATTATTTCAAGTTGTAAACCAAACTCACTAGCATAACAACAGAATACCGGATTACTAGGGTGATTGATAGCGACACCATGTTGGAAGTCAGCTACTTTTAAACGCGGATAAGTCGCTGCTTTTATTTGGCCCGGGATAATTTTTGCGGAAGGTTCTAATATACAGCTTTTTTATATTATAATGGAAAAAGCTTGGAGGCAATACAACAATATTTGTATTGCCTCCAAGCAGAGGGTACAGGGTCAGAAAATATTTTTTTCGGCTCACTTCCCTCTGCTGAGATTTAGCTCGACGCCTTCCCCAAATATCACATAAAAAACTATTATATGAACCTATGGCGAGATGGTGGGAAAGTTTTTTGAATAATAGTGCCCGACCTCAAAATGATTAAATACATCACAGCTCTCGTCTTACAAAACCTATGTTATGTGCTGTGTACTGCGTTAATTATCATAATGTCAATTGTTGTTGCTATTGGTATTCAATCAAATACGATAACTGTGATTTTACCTCAATCGTCGAATGAATAAATATTGTCATTAAATCTCTGTTGTAGATATCCGAGTCGCCATGTACTCTTTAATTGGTAGATCTATTTCCCGAGTCAATCAAAAATATAACACCCGGAGTTGTGTTATGCCCATCAGACAAACTGTACATGATAAAACTATTGACGATATGGCGCATCCAAAATGCTTACCTTTGCTCGGAACTAAATTGGATTTAATGCTAGCAGGCGGTGGAACAATGTAAGATATAAATACTTTACTTATACTAATATTACTAATTACATGGGCTAGATATTAGTAAGTTTTTAATAAGCGTTTACAACTTACAGGTTGCACAAATATATTGACAAGAGACACAAAGAACTAGGACCTATTTTTTATGAAAAATTAGGATATAACACGAAACTAGTTTTCATTAGCGATCCGCTTATGATAAAGACAGTGTTTCTAAGCCTTGAAGGAAAATATCCCATACATATATTACCCGAACCGTGGGTTTTGTATGAAAAACTGTATGGTTCCAAGAGAGGTCTTTTCTTCATGAACAGTGAAGAATGGTTAGGAAATCGCCGAATAATGAACCAACATTTACTCCGAGAGGGTTCCATTGAATGGCTCGAAGATCCCATTAAAACTACAGTTAAAAAGTTTGTCCACGCTTGGAAAGGAGGAATCGAAAAAGGGCGTACAAGAGTGAATTTAGAATCTGACATGTACCAACTGTCAACAGAAGGTATAATGTTTCTTCTAATCTATAGCATTAGGTCATCAAATAAACTAGATGGAATCTTCCTTTTGATTTGTATATGTTTCCAGTTATATTAGCCATACTTGCTGGTGCATCATTGAATGGTGTCAAACATTCTGAACAGATGCTTTCCAACTTCTCAGAGACAGTAAAACAGATATTCCAAACAACAACCAAATTGTATGGTTTGCCATTAAATATCTGTCAACGTTTAAATTTGAAAGTATGGAGAAATTTCAAGGAATCTGTAGATGCGTCGCTTTATTTGGGTATGTATAAGTTGAGTTATATGTAAGCCTTTTATATCCTTTTCTCCTTAGGACCCTGGCCCTGACGTTTGCGAGGGATTATGGATTATTTCAATGAGATTACGTCATGACATCATTTTTTTTTAAGGTAAACTTCTTTAGGCGCGTTGGGCATTTTTTGAGATGGGAAAAAAACAACTTGCGACACTGTGACGGTAACCGCAGAAAACATCACACATGCTCATGAAGGACGTTATTACACGCAGGCATATATGCCTACCTCCCTCCTAATTTACCTCCCAAGGATTTTTTTCCTAATTATCATCAATGCTTAGAAGTGGGAAAAATATTGACACTGGCGACATTTTTTTGGTAGATGTCGCTAACGCCCTCTAAAATGCATATGAAGGATTATATGGCGTAAATATTTTTTATTGTCAACGGGTACCTAAGTCCCGGTAGCTTACAGACTCACAGTTAATAAAGCGGGGGGCTTGTATCTTGTGTCCCGGAGCCACGAGTTCGAATCTCAACCAAGACAGTGATTTCTCCACACTTCTTTTTTTCTATTCTTTTATTCATTTTATGCATTGTGGTTTCGTTTGCAGAAATTTCTACATACAACAGCTACAAAAGTTAGGTATCTTAGATGTCAATATTTTTTTAACATGAAGCTTTAAATGAATGTTTACTATAGAAATACTAATAGTACCTACTAACAAATTTACGGTGTTTATTTATAGTTAAAAAAACGAATTTATTTAATTAACCAGCTGATTATAATGTTAACGGCAGGCATTGCCATTTTAAAATTGTTACTTAATACATTCTAACGTCCATTTCTATTTCATGCTGCCTATTTAGCGCAGAGTCTGGTATCAGAAATAATAATCAAAAGAGAAGAAGGCGACGGTCTTATACAAAAACTTCTCAAAGATGGAGTAAACGAAGAAACAATACTACGGTTAGTTGCAGATTTTATATTAGCTGCTGGGGACACGGTAAGAACACAACCTAATACATTGGCCCTGGCCGCTTTTATACTTTATCGTGTCGTCCACAGTAACGACACGATTTTATCGTCACGACATGTATGGGATTGTATGCAGAGGCTTTTATACTATAGTGGACGGTAACGGTAAAGTATAAAAGCGGCCATTCACTATCGAGAGCTCGCATAATAAATGATGCTAATATTTTTTTTTACAGACTGCTTATACCTCAATTTGGAGCCTATATCTGATTTCACAAGACGATAGTGTTAAACATGAAATACGCACAAGAGATGTAGGATACGTGAAAAATGTGCTAAAAGAGTCTATGCGACTTTATCCAGTAGCTCCATTTTTGACAAGAATTTTGCCAAAAGATTGTATCCTTGGCGAATACAACCTTAATTTGCATGTAAGTTTACTGTGTTGAATAGTAGGGCTTTCAGTTTTTGTAAGTTTACGTCTTACTGCACTTCTACATACAATGGAAACTGTTACTTTCAAAGCATTATTCCACTTCTTATAAAAATTCGCAGACGCGCGATTTTATCACAACCTCAAACCGATTTACGTCATTGTCAAGTGTCAAATTTGACATTTAAAGTGAGGTTATAAGGTTATTTATTATTTAGGAATTAGGAAATAAGGAACATGCATGCATAGACAAAATATTAATGAAAAAAATAATGAATTCCTGTAAAATTTTACAAAGCCTGTACCTAAAATCACATGTTCTTGGTTACCGATCGATTAGTGTCTTATGTAATAGTGAAATATTGAACAATGGTGCATTATCAGTTGCAACAAACTACAAATCACAGCAGTGGAAGAATTTGATTCCCAATAGAGAGATTAAAAGGAATTTGTCGGTAGAGGGCTTCGTACAATGGCAAGGACAAGTGTACTCCAGTATATCAAACAGCTCCCTAGTTCATACAATGCAAGATGGACTATTACACTGCCATGATGCCACTGGTTTGCCATGGTGGTCTACAATAGTTTGTTCCACAGTTTTATTACGAGCTCTCATGACTTTACCTTTAACAGTATATTCGACTAGGATTCTTGCTAAAGTAGAAAACATCAGTTTAGAATTAAAAGACATGGTAGAAGAACTAAAAAAGGAAACCGCAATGGCAAAAAGAATGTATAAATTAACAGATAAGCAAGCTGTAATCTTATATAAGCGATCACTGAAGAAACAATGGCAGAATCTTATTGTTAGAGATAACTGTCATCCATTCAAGGCTAGTTTAGTGATATGGGTGCAAATCCCAATATGGGTATGCATGTCCTTTGCACTAAGAAATCTTGTGTACTGCCAATCTGGGGACCCAGCTGCTATAGTGACACTGATGGAGCTCACAGCTGGAGGGATTGGCTGGTTCCCAAACTTAGCTGAACCAGACCACTCATACATCATGCCAATTGCATTTGGATTGACTAATTTGGCTGTTATTGAAATACAGAGAATGTCAAAGCTTCGA
The DNA here is from genome assembly GCF_947568885.1 of Cydia strobilella. Classification (NCBI taxonomy): domain Eukaryota; kingdom Metazoa; phylum Arthropoda; class Insecta; order Lepidoptera; family Tortricidae; genus Cydia; species Cydia strobilella. The sequence goes on from NC_086052.1 coordinate 12,163,364, forward strand.
CAACCATCCAGAATATACAATATTTTCACAAACATGTTCAGGGTATTTTCAATAGTCATGATACCTGTAGCAGCGAGTGTACCATCCTGCATGTGTCTGTACTGGCTGACATCAAGCAGCTTTGGCCTTTTCCAGAATCTGTGTCTTCTGTCACCATCATTGAGAAGAACACTTCACATTCCAGAAGCACCCAGTGAACTGGAGCAACCATATTCACATATGAAAGAAGAAGTTAGATTAATGTTACAAAAAATATCACCTAAAAAGTTTCAATAAAAAGTATGCTTGTATAATATCTTTTATTTATTACTGTTAGATAAACTTTAAAAAACTTGGCTGTGATCTATGACAGGCCTCCTTCACTCGCTCAAAGCCACGCGCTATATGCCTACCGCTCGGCGTATCGTCGACGATATAATCGACAGAGGGCCGCCGAACGCCCGCCTGAGCGCTCGCACCGCACGTTTCCCGCGCTTACGCTTCGAAATGCCGAAACCACGTAATTATTGTGCAGTAGATGGGTGTAAAAGTCAAAAAACAAAAGAAAATTTGTCGTTTTTTAGGGTTCCTTACCCAAAGGGTAAAAACGGCACCCTATTACTAAGACTCCGCTGCCACTGTCCGTCTGTCACCAGGCTGTATCTCATGAACCGTGATAGCTACAGTTGAAATTTTCACAGATGATGTATTTCTGTTGCCGCTATAACAACAAATACTAAAAAGTACGGAACCCTCGGTGGGCGAGTCCGACTCGCACTTGGCCGGTTTTTTTCATTTCCGAGAGACGAAGAAAGGTGAGTAGTATTTTAAATCTATCTTTATGAATTTTGTCACTATTTATTTCTTTGAACATAAGTAGATAAATCGTAAATTAAGGAGTTTTTTGAGTCAGGTATTATAAGTGTTGTTTTTAAATATTTGATTGACTAATATAAAATATGGTTGATTCGCAACATTCGTTTTATTACAATAATAACATAAGTAACAGTACAACCCTAGCGCATTCTTACGATGACGCGTTGGCACGTGGCTCGCACGGCGAGCAAGGCAGTCTCGACTCTTTGTGCGCATACTTATGGTACATTTCTTCTCGTCCTGAGCAGCAGGTATTATTATTAAGATTTTGGAGGCTATTATAGCGTAGGTATTTTCGCTTTTGTATGGGAATGATGTATCTGTTACGTAGTAACTATTTATTAATCTGTGTCTATGACCATTTCAAGTAACAAGTAATGTATTATATTCAGGAACTTTTCTTAGGAATATCAATCAAAAACTAACTACATACAGTGAGTTCAACAGGCAAACTAAAAAAAACCCTGTCTTGTTAAACAATATCAGAATGAAGTTGCAAGGATGTTGTTATTCAGTTGTATAGACCAGTGTTAAAAAAAATATAATTTTCTTTCAGACCCCAATAATCGCATCAATATACACTTCTGGGCGAGATGAGCAATACTTTACCAAAGCAAACATGTTTTTACCTTTCCGTTGGGACAGAAATGATCCAAGAAGGAAGAATCTTGCCAACCACAATCCTTCAGCAGCAATGCCCTTCGCGCTCGGTGCCAGGTCATGTATAGGCAAGAAGTTGGCAATGATGCAACTTACAGAGTTCCTGAGTCAGGTGAGGCATGCTGTAAGAATTTATTTGTAATTGAATAGTTCAAAAAGCAAGGGCCTAATTCGACCCAGAACCTAAAGGCCTAGAAGAATATTCTTCTCATCTTTACAATTGACCATTTTAGGGACTACAAAATCACAAATGTTCTTACATAGGGAATGTTAGCCACATTGTAGCAAAAATCGAAAAGTTTAACTTGGCATTGATACTTCACCAGGTGCAACCATAAATAAAGATCTAGAAGCCCTTCCATCCTGATAGTAATTTTCAGGGCAAAATTTAAACCTCTTAATTTCTGTTGTTTCGCGCGCGTATAAACAAAGAGGTTGTCGATGGAAAGAAAAAGAAGTCCTAAGGTCGAATGAGCTTCGGGTAGCTAATTGAGTTGCAGAAAGTCACCAGTTCAAATTTCGTTGGGGCACTAAATCCTTTCATTACTATGAAGATTATTTTCCTCTTTTTTTTTGCAGATCGTAAACAACTTTGATTTCAAGTGTACAAATAGTGGAAAAGTGTTCTCAGTCACTTCACAGGTCCTTGTGCCCAATGAACCTATTCAACTGACTATATCACATAGGAATATTTGAAGAAAATTGATAGGTAAAACTTTTTTGTAAATTATATTTTTCAATGATTACAATGAAATTAAAACAATTGATAAACCTTCATATCTAAGTCAGTGCATTAATGTGTAAAATATCATTTTTTTTAAGTTTTAATACATGAGATGCAAATATACATGTATGAATAATTATTTAACAAAACCAATTCAACAATTCTTATGTCATTCTTAAGAAACACGGATCTTAATAGTGTGTGGCAGGCACTTAAAATATTACTAACAATGCCCTTAATTAGTGTTTTTCGTTTTCTACGATCCCGTATCGCGGAGAATGACACATGTTACAGACAATTCAAAGCACGTAATACTACACGGTAAAGCCACCCTAGCCTAGCCTTAGCCTGATATGATATAATTTTCTATAAAATTCTATAGGGGCCGTGCGCGTTAGAGGGACTGCCATCTTGTGGCCCGAATCGGAAACATAAACGAGTTCATGCACGCTCCCTATACTATACCGATGGGGTTGGCCGGTCGAAATATTTAGCAGATGGCGCCAGCATAGCTTGCCCTGTTGAGGGCTAACGCGTATGAATTCGCCGCTAGGGGCGCTAGTGTAGATGGTGGTCTTTTCCATAGTTCGAAATGTCAAATGTCACTTCAATGACTGACAGCTGTTCTTTAGTCTTTTGGACCACCATCAACAGAGGAGAGGCGCCAACTGGTGAGCAAAAAAACGATAGCCCTCATTGTGTAAATTTTTTGTTTTTTTTAATGCCCTGGATGCCAGCCCTTTAAGCCAATCTCATAGAAAAAGGGGCAAGCTATGATGGCGCCATCTCTGCAAACCTTTGACAGTTGCCAACCCCATTTTAAAACATTTTCATATCGTAATATCGTAGGTATATAATAATTTTATTGTAAGACATAGTACAGTCCGTGCAACAGTATTTAATAAGACCAAGCGACAAAAGTGTAGATATTTTCCTCAAATACCTTTACAAATGGAGTCTCGAAAATTATTAGCGAAGGGAATAATTATATAGGATAGAGGGTTACTGTCATAGTAAATTTGGTAGTCAGAGTCCAACATACAAATCCACGCGTACGAAGTCGCGGGCAACAGCTAGTCTATATATATAAACGTAAAAGTCCTGACTGACTGACTCACTTAAATCAACGCCCAGCCCAAACCGTTGGACCTAGAGAGCTGAATTTTTCACAATAGGTAGTATCCACTAAGGGGTTTTTCAAAATTCATCCCCTAAGGTGGTGAAAAAGGGGTTGAAAGTTTGTATGGAGATCATAACTTTTTTTGAGTGCAGGACTTGAAACTTTGTATAAAGGCATATTATTAAAATAGTGATTAAAACAGTGATTTCAGCGTTTTCAAAAATTTGTCCCCTAAATGGGTTCAAAAAGGGTTGAAAGTTTGAATCCATTACAAATACTTTGAAACTTCCTAGAAAGGCATAATAGCCGATTATAAAAAAAGTAATATTGACTTTTTGGAAATTCAACCCCTAAGGGGGTTAAAAAGGGGATGAATGTTTGTCTTGGGGTTTAAATTTTATAATATAAATGTTTATTAATTATAATAAATAAACAAGAAACTCATTTCAGCGTTTTTAAAAATTCATCCCCCAAGGTGGTGAAAAAGGGGTTGAAAGTTTGTATGGAGATCAAATATTTTTGTGAGTGTGGGACTTGAATCTTTGTATAAAGGCATATTATTAGAATATAAGAAAAGCAATTTCAGCGTTTTTTTAAATTCATTCCTTAAAACTTAAAAGAGTTAAAAGGGTTAAAAAGGGGTTGATAGTTTGTATAGGGTCCCAATTATATTTTAAACTAAGAGTTTGAAACTTCGTAAAAAGGTATTTCATTAAAAGAGAAGAAAGCTAATTTCAGCGTTTTTGAAAATTCATTCCTTAAGGTGGTGAAAAAGGGGTAGAAAGTTTGTATGGAGGTCAAACATTTTTTTAAGTGCGCGACTTGAATCGTTGCATAAAGGCATGTTATTAGAATACAAGACAAGTAATTTAAGCGTTTTTAAATATTCATCCCCTAAAAGGGTTAAAAAGGGGTTGAAAGTTTGAATCTATTACAAATGCTTTGAAACTTCTTAGAAAGGTATTGTATAAGATTCCAAAAAAGTTTTTTCAACGTTCTTAAAAATTCAACCGCTGAAGGGGTTAAAAAGGGAATGTAAGTTTATATGTGGTACAAATTTTCTTTTAAGCTAAGAACTTGAAACTTGGTAAAAAGAGCATTATATTAAAATAGACGAAAACTGATTACTTACACAGTTTTTGAAAAGTTTGTATTAATAGTTTCGGGAGCGAATTTTTTTTTTTACAGTGGACTTGTAAAACTTCGTAGTTTGTGTAAGACCAATTTCATGCGTTGTATAATTATTAACAATTGATTAACCGTCCCTACTGATATCTTTTGCTGCATAATGTTACAAATCCACGCGTACGAAGTCGCGGGCAACAGCTAGTATATTATATGGATAAATGTTTTTTTTATTAGTATTTATTATTTTAATATGATTTCGACCCATGTTCTTTCACTGATATGTGTTAAAATTGTGAAATAACAAACGAAACCGTCAACGCCATCTAAACGAGAATAGGTCGAAGATTGGTATTGGTGGTAGCGCCATCTGTGCGAGCAGAAAATTTTCTTGATTTCCGAGAATTCCGAGGCACGTTTTTTCCGTAGACTTTATTCATCTTATACGGAGTTATATAGGTCTTTGCTATTAGGGTCGGTTGCACCAAACCGTGCTAAGTTTTATTGTATGGGAAGTTTCATAAATCTCTGCTGCGTGACGTTGATCAGTCTGTTAATTGTAGTTGGTGCAACTGGCTCTTAGTGTGGCAAATACTTGTGCCGTTTTGGCTATCTTTGACCATTGTCCTTTGACCACCACAACTGGCCATAGCTAGGGCTACCAATTACCATACGTCCCGTATATACAGGACTGACACCGTATTAAAGGGTCGCGTCCCGTATTTTTACCTGCCCCGTATATCAATACCGCTGTAAAATACGCACATATATTGGTCAAAATCATCTCTGTTTAACCAGTTGTTTACCTATTTAACTAAACAAGATTTTACAACTCTAGTCTCTAGCCATAGCCGACAATGCTTACAGTATAAAAATAAATGTGACGTTTTCAATTAAAAGGTACCACATTGTCGCTTACCATACGAGGATTGCTTGTATCTTTATACGAAAAACCTGTCAGAATGTCCTTATGATAAGCGAAAATGTGGTACCTTTTGATTGAAAACGTCACAAATAGTCGCGGCGCTCAAAAGATCAATCAGATACTTCTGCAGCTTTAGTTCAGGCTTTAGTTCAGCCTGGCCAATAATATATGATCATTGTCAAGGGGGCGCTGTTCATTCTCATGTATAGTGTGACAGTTCATATAGTATGTAAAAATTAGTTCCAGTGAAATTCCGCAACATGGTGCGTGATCATATATTCCTGGTCAGCCTTTAATACTGTAAGATTGTTTAGCACCCTATATACCCTTATACTCTATCTTGAGTAATAGCAATATCTTGGTGGTCAACTGGTCAAAATTATATGAAGTAATAAAGTTTATAGCGAAACAAGACATACTGTATTATTTAAATGGATACAAAATTTATTTAGAATTTTCCCATTTTAAAGTTGAGGTGGCCTAACCGGGTGGTATCACACTTAACAGCTACTGAGAACGTCCGTTGCATACATAGTTATGTAAACGAGTATGCGATATAAATATTATGGCGTTCCATGCAAAGGAATATATAAAATAAGATTTCATTCGTAGTCTGTTTATGTCAACTGTTAAGTCAGTGCAGGCTTGACTTAGATGAACTATTTACATGTTTTAAATTGAATTTTGTGATTATGTTGGTCCTGTACATATCCATAATTAAGTAATCAGTAATTGTAAAATATACATTGTAAAACAAAGGTATATAAGGTCCACTTAATAACTGAAAAAAGATTGTCAACATGTAAACATAAATTCATTTAACGAGTTGTCTCACAATCATAGTCTTTATGTCGTCCAACCACTGTTCTTTATATTCTAAGTGTAATATAGCGCTGAAGGACCGCGCGCGTTGCGCCTCGCACATTTTGCCTGTCAGTAAGTATGCAACGGATTCAACGCAAAGGAAACCCATGCCTTCACTCAACGACCACACGTAGATCTTATCCGCAGTCTCCGGCGTCAGTTGGAACTGTAATATGGCACTACTCAGCAAGCCTTTCAGTTTGTCAAAAAGGAATCTGTCGGCTAGCAACAATACTTCTAAGTTAGTTTCTAGTTTGCCCGCTAGAGGGAACACTTGTACGTCGCATTTTGGGTTGTTCAAGCCGATGTGTAATAGAGTGAATAAATACTCGAGCGCAGGTTTTGTTACGTTTTGCAGTCTGACGCATTTTTCTGCCGATTCCTTGAAGCATCCCATAAGCATGGCACTGAATACTTCAGAGTTCTGACATAGGAATATCTTGTTTGCGTTAACTTGTGATTTGTCGTCTAATTCGAATGTCACTATGTCGGATACTGCCAAGTTGTCTAATATTGGATCGTAGCTGACGCAGATCTGATCGTTGAACCTGTTCTCCAAAGATTTAGGGTCTTTTATGTGTACGTTGGTGGCGAGCTTCGATAGGGCGGTGACGCACACTTTCATGTCTTCTTTGGATTCCGATATAATGTTGAACAGGATGTTTAAGGCGTTGCAATCTATAAAATATTTCTTCAACGGTTTTTCAGTTCTGAAAAATATATCAAGATTTTTAAGTGACTGGCGTATAGAAATTAAGTACATATCGCTGCCCCAATATTACAGGGTTGTATGTTTCACCTTTATCGAACTGAAATTTGAACTTTATCATAGTGACACTAAGTCGAATTTCAACTATCTTGAAAATGTAACATAACCCTGTAATATTGGGGCAGCGATATTACGGACAGATAAATTATTTGCTTTGTGTAAATAATTCGACTATTCAAATTTAAGTCATATTTTTAATTCAGGATTGTCTACAGAACTTGGCACCCATTTAGTTCTCAATTCTTTTGTCGAAGGCGTCGTTGTCATATTTTTTTTTTGCACCCATGTTCACATTTATGTGGAGGGATAATTAGCTGAGTCGAAGTTTTAAAATGATCATTGAACTATAAATGGCTGCAGTGAACCCGTTTTCACGAGTACAGTATTGAAGCCTTACCTTACTATGTATGGCAGTGTGATGGAGAGTGTTTGTTGCATGGCGGGGGAGCCTTTTAGAAGCTGGTAACTAATTTCGCCGATACCGTAACTGGACTCGGCCAGGATTGTTAATTGGGCCAACAGTTTTGAGCTCAATCTCAAGATCTGAAAAAAAAAACAGGTTATAAAGTACTCAGACAATAAATTTTTTGGTCGTCACACATTAAGGTGCGACCCTTACACCAAACCGTCTATCATGGTTAAAGCGTTCCTAAATTTTATTGTTTGGGAAGTTTTATAGTTCACTGCTGAGTATCGTTGATCAGTTCTCTAAATGTGACCCAAGTTGCTATTAGTAGTCAAGCCCATAGCGCCAAGAACACACATGTGGTGCAACAGATATTCGGTATTCGACCGAATAGTAGGCAACATTCGGCCGAATATCGAATATACGGCAAAGCGGTCGAATACCGAATAGTAGCCGAATATTCGTGGCATCTCTAGTTTATACTGGCTCGCATGCTACTCGGCGTGCAAGTTACGTTTCTGCATGTGACGTGTGGCGTTCAAAGGGTCAACTTTATAGGATCAATCCCGTAGGCCGTAAGTTCCGTTTTGAGATATGGAAAAACATAATATAACGAAAATAGTGGTCACACCTGCTTGCACTGCTGGCATTTAGTAGGCGGATGCTTGGAGACGACTGACATTTTGTGAAGTCTAAGAGCTAGCCTATGCTTGAGTATACTCATGAGGCACAGGGCATTGCTGGAAAGAAAATATTAAATTATCAGTTTTAATTCATGAATTGTTTTTCATAAGTAAATAAAAGACGGCGAATGGTTATTTTAACCTCTAAATATCAAATGATATTTAGAGGTTGATATTGATGAATTATTTAAACGATCAAATAACAAATGAATGTGAACATAATATATTTTCAAATACGTACTACAAATACAAATGAATTGAAGAAGAGATATCAATTAGTGATGCACCGGATATTCGGTCGGATACCGGATAGTGACCTACAATCCGGCCGGATACCGGATTGAAACTTTGCTTGATTTCGGAGTAAACAAATTGGATTTAAGAAACAGTCACGGTCATCATAATCGTACTCGTTTATAATTTTAAAACAATTTAAACGTTCCACTCACTTGCTCGCGCACTCCTTTCGAACCTAGAAATGAGCCCGCGCTGATGTTCACTACGAAACAGGTCAAAACCTGCACAATGCGCACCAGAAAAACCGAAATGTAGCTATAGTTTCGCCGGATCCAGAATATTCGGCCGATGGGCAGGCCGAACATCCGGTATCCGGCCACAAACGACTAGCCGTTGCATCTCTAATATCAATTCTATTTTTACTATTGTAAGGCATTAAATTCATTAATCGTATCTTAAAACGCTTGCAAGTATTTTAGCCGCCCTGACCAAAAGCAAAGGGCAGTGCAGGTCCTTACATAATCCTACAACTCATTGTGGGCAGGGCACTGGGCACCCTCTTCTCGTGAGTACTGCCATGAAACGGGTCCTCGGATGGCCCTGATACTAACTGCTTTTTATCGAAATAATGTAATGGGAATGGCAATCACTGCATAATGTTAGGATACCGTCTTGTATATTTGGTCTTCCAATAAATCAGTTCCAGAAAGCACTCCATAAATGGCTAGGCAAAAACAATTTTTACTCAATATCCGAATTTCTTACATATGAAGCAAATGAGTTGTTAACTGCACATGGACAAAGCAATGTGCACAACACATACGACTAGGTAGATAATGTTACAAAATGTAAATAATAAGTATTGTGTTTGTAAAAAGATAAGTATTGTAAATAGATAAGGTATAATAATGTTATAATAATTTAGTTGATGTAAATATGTGATTAAATTTTTGCATGTCTAATTTAAGGTACAAACATTATTGATACTGAATAACTTTGTAATCCACCATTACTGTAGATAATGTTTGGCAAAATAAATGATTTACTGTAATAAAGTGTAAAATTGAGGCCACCTTAAAACTCGTGCAAGTATGCCGCTAGCACCAACATAATCCAAAAACGGCAACGACGCATTTAGACACTCGTCCAGTGAGTAGTTCCAATGTGTGACTGGTTCTTCTCGTATGTCCCCGAGATTATTACTCGCCAGTTGATATACTAATATTAACTCTATTTTTATAACTGTAAGGTGTATAATTCTACGTACCTTAAAACTCTGGCAAGTATCCTAGCCGCCCTACCCAAAGGCCGCTTACACTTCTCAACATAATCCAACAACGCATTGAGGCACTCTCGTCCAGTGAGTAGTTCCAACGTGTGATTAGACACTGGTTCTTCTCGTATGGCCCCGAGGCTATTGCAAGCGCCGTGGGACACTCGGAATAGAAGTACGAGGACGCACGCTATACGGGACGTCTTCGAGTTCTCCAGCTTGCCGGAGCTCTCTGAAAATTATTTTGTGGTTTAGGTATTTCACATTTGTATTGCGTTTAAATTTGCAGGTTATAAACATTGAGACTTGTACATGTTACATCTCTCTGTCTGACATGAGGCTGTCTCGCTCACCGGCTGTGGGCGCGTCGTCGAGGCTCTCGTCGTCGTCCATGATGAGCTCGTCGAGTCCGTGCGCCACCTGGGCCGCGTCCAGCTCGGCGCGGGCCGCCGCGCCGTCCGCGTCCGCCTCGCCCTCCGCTTCGCATAGCACTGGGGAGTACCGCCCCGATATCTCGGAGTCTGAACTCTCTGTAAACAAAAAAGGCTTAAATATTTTTTTCAAAATGTTAAATACTCGTATAAATAATTTTTCTCAAAAATGGACGGCAAAGTCGACGTTGCCGGTTAAAAAGTAGGTGACGAAGTGCGTAGTTTATGGTCAGTCAAAAAATTAAAAAGTTAGTCTCGATTTCAGGACTGCAATGTTGCATACAAATTCCATTATTTGTCGAGTTCCAAACTTTTTAAAAGTTGAAGTGGCCATATCAAATGAAGGCATTAAACAGCCAAACAGATGATCAGTACTTATTATTATAATCTTGGTACCGCGACTATTTAGGTGTCTCAAATAGGTTGGCGTATTTTCAGCAGAAAAATACACTTCTATTTTTAATTAAAAAATAAAACTGCGGCAAAGCAAATCTTTTTACTTTTTTCTGTGAAAATATATACATAAGAACGTTCTTCTGTAAAAAAATTCTATTATATTAGTTATTATTGCGCCATTTTTGAGAAAAGCACTATATATGACTCGGCTGGAAGGCTACTTGCTGGCTTCGGATTCAATTAAACGGACTCCCAAGGTCGTCCGTTTAAAACGAATCCTCAGCCAGCAAGTAGCTACTTCCGAGCCTCGACAATAATGTACTATTAGTTTAGACTAAGACTAAGCTAATTTAGACTAAAGGTCTGAGTAAATCGGCGGAACGGTAGCGCATATCATTGAAGGGGTTATACTTTACCTTCATTAATGCTCAGAGGCGAGGTGGGGCTTTCACTACCCGAGCTCCATTGAAAGTCCTTCCAACACGAGGAGCCCATACTGCTGCTCTCGCCCGTGCTCACGCCCGACTCGGGGCTCCAGTCCAACCGCGCGCGCTTGCTGGCGGGGAACTGGGAGCCGGCCGGGAAGCCGGGCTGGCCTAACCCGGCCTCGTAGTAGGGCGAGAGGGGGCTTTGGGGTCGGTCAGGGCTCATGGCGCTTCGGGAGCTGGAAGGCCATTCGGGGCTTTTTGGCTCCCAATATACGCCGGCTGACCAGTCTTTGCTGGCCATTTTGATTAATTGTGATTTCTAAAATAAATAAATAGTGTGAGTTCTCAGAGAGTGTAGGCATGAAAAGTAAGAAAATTACAATTTGTCGACCATAACAAGCATACACGACATAATATTACGCAATCTGCCACAAATTATTATTATTATTATTTCATTTTAGACAGGCAGCTGATGCTGGTACGTCTAAATCATAGTTCACTTAGCACAGTTAGCATAGTTTGTCTAGTCTATTTTTAAATTGATTAACACTTGCAGAGTTCACAACTTCTGAGGGTAATTTGTTCCAAGCCTTTACTACTCGGTTTGCAATAAAGTGTTTGCCGATATTTGTTTTGTGCTTTGTTGTTATTAGTTTAAGGTTGTGTCCTCTTGTGCGCGTGTTTGAGTTTCGAGCGAACAGATCGCTTAGTTCTGGACAGTCGTAATATCCGTTAATTATTTTGAACGTTTCGATCAAGTCGCCGCGTTCACGCCTTTTTTGCAGTGTTGTCAGGCCCAGCTTGACTAATCTTTCTTCGTATGAAAGTGACTTTAGTTGTGCGGGAATTTTAGTGAATCTACGCTGCACTCGCTCGATCATGTCAATATCTTTTTTGAAGTATGGATTCCATATCTGAAAGCCATATTCCAGAATTGGTCTTATGTAGGTCTTATATATCTTTAGCATTGTTTCGGTGGTGAGGATACGAAAAGCTTTTCTAATTATGTAGATTATAGAGTTAGCCTTTTTTACTATTCGTGAAATATGGGGTTCCCACTTGAGATCATTAGACACTATGACTCCCAGGTCTTGTTTGTCTTAACTTTTTGATAAATTTAAATCATCATACAATAAAATACAGGCTCTCAAAAAAATTGGACATGTAGGCATAGTAATAGAGGCCCATTAGCATTGTTCTTGTAGCCCTGCCCGCCCGTATGAGATTTTTTCTATCAAGTGGTGTCCAAAATTTACGCGTCCAATAAATCAGAAATCAGAAACATTTTTTGATGAGTATCAACAGTTTTACCCTTTTCGGGCATACAATTTATTTTATCTTAAACTAAGTAATCTTAAACTAATTTATCATATGCATAATCATATGCTCGCAGCATATAATTATGCACATGCATTATGCAGCATATGATTGCTTGGCAATCTCAGTACTCCACTTTATTTTTAAATGATTTATTCCAAATAATTTGCAATTTCTACTTACCTTTTTTAAAGTCATAGGGCTCCTTGACCGCGCCCTCTTCAGGTACTTCCGCCGCGGCGTCTCCTCGTCACTCTCACTGTCCTCCGAGGCATCACTATCCACCGCATCCACAAACCCAACTATCATATTATCCCTCTCAATCACCACCTTTAGCTCATCTTCATTCTTCGAACAAAAAGGACCTCGACGTCTTACGAATAACGACTTGCCATCGTCAGTATTTAACTTCGCTTCGGTTTTTGGCGCCTCCGTCTCTTCTGTTTTAAATGCGGTTACGATCTCGTTTGACTCGGCATTATCTAAGTTGTTGTGTTCGAAGTCCATGGTTGCGACGAACGTGGTTAGCTCGTCGGTCAGCAGGCTGATGAGCCCTTTGCTGACTAGGATTTGGAATGCTGAAAGGTAATATCATGCATCAACATGTCATGTAGTATAGCTATTAATACAATAATGAAACATAAGAAGAGGCGAAAAGTAAAAAATGTTTAAGATGCCTAGATAGATGTTCATGACATTGTTATCAAGATAACAAGACATACCTACTTAATGATATTGTGATCAAGGCACAGATTATACTACATGTTTAATTTAAGAAATAGTACCTACGTAGCTTATAACTATCGTAAAAATTGCCAGTGCGGCGCGCGGTGACGTGCGTTCGTGAGCGCGTGTGGCAACCAACTAGCTTGCTTTACAAATCATCATTATCATCAAGTACCTACAAAGTAAGGGCGCATTGCGGGTCAATTCTAAAATTTCTTGGAAGGCAGCTTCTATGCTTATTGCACATATTAATGTGTCACTTACAAGTATCATCGAACACATATTGCAGCAACGCCCGCATTGCATCCGGGCTGACCCGAGCCGCGGCAAGTAGAAGTGGCAGTCCACCGCAGTGTCGCAGCCGTGAGCGGTTCACTGACTCACCACTCAGCTGTGCGAGGGCGCGCGCCGCCGATTCCGTCTTTTGCCAGTATGAATCCTCTGGGAAAATCATAAGTATGAAATTACACACATGAAATTAAATATGATCATTTGTTCAAATCTACAGAGCCAACAAACACTAATGAAATAACAACTTTTGAAATAAGGATGAAAAAAATTAGAGATGCAACGGATAGTTGTTTGGCCGGATACCGGATGTTCGGCCTGATCATCGGCCGAATATTCGGTATACGACCGCCAAATATTCGGTATCGGGCCGCCGAATATTCGGCCGGCAGAACTATACCTACATTTCGGTTTTTCAGGTGCGCATTGTGCAGGTTTTGACCTTTTTCATAGTGAACGTTCGCGCGGACTCATTTCTAGGTTCGAAATGAGTGCGCGTGCAACGTGCAAGTGAGTGGAATGTTTAATTTGTTTTAAAATAATAAACGAGACAAACGAGTACGATTATGACCGTGACTGTTTAAATCCAATTTGATTACTCCGAAATCAAGCAAAGTTACTATCCCGTATCCGGCCAGATATTATAATAAGGGCCGGAAAGGCCGATACTGGATAGTAACCGAATATCCGGTGCATCTCTAGAAAAAAATCGTCGAGACTAGAGCTCGCGACTACGAGATACCAGTACGCCACTCTACCAACTGCGCTACCGAGAATTGCTATTCCGTATTGGAATTTAGTCTCGCCTGTGGTAGTAAATATGTCAGTAGACTATCACCAAGATGGCGGTCGATAAGCAACTCCCATACAAGGGTCAATGTAAATAAAAAGTAACATTTTTGTGATTTTTACCTGAATTCTTAAGTAAAATCCTAACAAGGCACTCAACAAGTCCAGCAGTGCCAAGAAGTGGCCGGCATGAAGAGAGGTAGCACAAGTTCATAAGACATTTCAATGCCACTGACTCATACGTTTTAGTCAATGCCACCAAGCACTGGTATCCTCTGCCATCACCTTGTATCTAAAATGTATATATTTTTATGTTTAGTAACAAAATTGGCATTAGTATTATTACTTATAATTTTACAAAAAAACTTCAAGTACAACTTAAAAATAGGTCTAATAAAAATAATATAAAGGTGACAAAACTTCCGTGAGACACTTAACATATTAAATACTAGCTTTTGCCCGCGACTTCGTCTGCGTGGACTTAGTAACCCCAGCAAGAGTAAGAATAGCGCCTGGAGAAAGTCTTATAGCAATTATTCAATTTGAGCATATTATGCACACAAATTAGCAGACACTTCATTAATTATCTCAATTCCACCCCGCTCTTTACTTTCTTAAGGGATGATTTTCGGGATAAAAACTATCCTATGTCCTTCTCAGGGACTCAACCTATCCTCTATGCCAAATTTCATCTAATTCGATTCTGCGGTTTAAGCGTGAAGAGGGAACACACAGACAGACAGACTTTCGCATTTATAATATTAGTATGGATATTAATAACGGGTCACTCACGTATTTTAAGTCGAAAACGCTCGACATGTTTCACTCTGTACCGAGGTCGTCTGGACAGTCGTCGAGTTGCGAAAATCGCCCGAACTACAATACAATACCGAGGAGCGTCATCAGGAGCTTAGCGAGTCATCGGGCGCGGAGGGCTGCGGCCCGCAGTCTGCGCCGGACGGTCACCGTCGACGCAAGCTCCTGATGACGCTCCTCGGTACGGAGTGAAACATGTCGAGCGTTTTCGACTTAAAATACGTGAGTGACCCGTTATTAATATATTTAATATAAAGGTGATGCAAGAAGCCCAGGGTTATAGTATGGAAATTTGATAGCATTGGTTGTAGAAACCTGTCTTTATTATCAAAGGAAAATGATATAGGTCATGATCTTTTTTAATTTTTCAAAAGGATTTGTAGCACATTTTAAGATCCCATCAACATGCTCCCTAGGGCCACTGCTAAATAATTGTGATTATTTCAATTTAAAAATAGATATTTAATAAGGTTTTGACATAAATTTCATTTATCGCTGACTGTACTTTTCTTTCCACAGGCAACTAAACTCTCTAGTCTTTCATCGAGACAATTCTAAAAACCCCAAACACAATTAGGTTGCGTTGTTTTATCACAGAGTTCCTATGGCCACCTCCTGTCTCCATCATCAGATCAGCTTGATGGTACCATAATATTTATTTTATTTTTTATTTTCATTTTATTAAAGACAACAAAATGGTCCAAAGAGTGTTAGTTGATCCTAGCCTACGTTAGTACTTAATAATAAACACAGATTTTGTCCTTTGACACAATTTCCACATCAAAGGACAATCAAGCTTATTAGCTATCATGTTTAAGATGCTATTACTGCTCCCACGTACCCTACTTAAGAGCGAGGACGTTTTCTTACGCCAGATAGCGTCGAAGCTATCAGTCCACGCCTCAGCAAACATAGTCGACGCGCTGCAGTATCGTGGAAGCCGTAGTAGCACCCTAAATGCGTTGTTATACTGTACACGCAGAGCATTGTAAGCCCGCTGCGTGTAATTGACCCACAGACTTGACGAGTACAGTGATGTGCAGTATGCCTTAAATAAGGTTATTTTGACAGAATTTGTACATCGTGCAAATCTGCGGGCCAGCATGTTCGCACGGACTGACAACGCTCTGCGCTCCCTCTCCATATCGGCATCGTCCCTCAGTTCGTCTGTCAGCAAATGTCCTAAGTATTTAAATTTAGTAACCCGCGTAAGTGGAACACCATTAAGTACAATGGGAGGAAAAAAGAAAGGACATTTGCTGCCAGCTTTAAAGACCATGTACTCGGTCTTTTTAACATTATATGAGAGACCGTGCGAGGCCGCATATGTCTCACAGACAGCAATTAGACGGCGCAATGCAGTGACCGAGGGGGCCAACAGGACCATGTCGTCTGCGTAACTTAAATTATTGACGCAGACACCGTCCACAAAACATCCGACATACATGCTGCTGAGCTCCTCGATCAATGCATTGACATATAGGCTGAAGAGCAGAGGCGAGCTCAACCCCCCCTGCCTTACTCCGCACTCCAGTCTCTGGGGATTCGACAACTCACCCGCCCACCTAACCGTATTCTCCTGGTTCAGGTACCAGTATCTAAACAGTGAGATCAGCTCTGGTGGAAGCCCTATATCACCCATCTTACGCCAGAGAATGTCGTATTATATTGCATTGTCACCCGACTTAGATATGTGGGTCAAATTTAACTAGCAAGATTTGACCCTTACAAATATAGTTACATATTACATACATACTTACTTACATAGGTACATTGGAAGTTAAGAAAAAGCTTGTAAAAAAGGGGGCCGCTAGTACTGTATTTTGTATTTAAGTACCTTTTGAATACATTACAATAGTTTTTACAGTACATATGGTGCTACTTTACCGCACTAATGCGATAATTAGCACATTACGTAACTATTTCGAAAATTTAAGTTGCCATATGTACTGTAAAATGTTATACATGTGCGAATAGGTAATTCGCAACTTGTGTCGATTTAAAACACTCCCTTTGGTTGTGTTTCAATTTATCGCCACTCGTTTCGAATTTCCTATTTTTCGCACTTGTATCGTAATGTATTACGTTGCTGGATTAGTCAATCTATGCGTCCAAAGTTAAAACGGACGTTTTTGTTTTGAGTTCATAGATTGACGTATCCAGCAACATAAAAACTCGTTTGATGTATTCAAAAGGTACCTAAATACAAAATACAGTATGTAGCGGCCCCCTTTTTTAAATATCCATCATTAAATTTAAGTAATCACAATTATTTAACACTGGCGCTAGTGAGCATGTTGATGGGCTCTTAAGCAAAATAAATTCATTCACTTTTCACTCATTAATCTCATTTTGTTGTGACTACATTTCCTATTAGGGTTTTCCATCAACAACAACTATGCTTTAATTGCACATTGACTCATTTGGATTGCTCACCCTGTAAATAAAAAATATAATTTACCTGTTCTGCACATAATGCAGAGGCATGGGTTGTGAAGTAACCCAAGCACTTTAAAATGCCACATATTAGTTCCTCTTGGCTCTTCCTCAGACCTTCACCTTCCTTACTTGAATTGCAAGTAGATTTGATTACACCAGCAGACTCACACTCAGTTGTTAGGAGAATAGCTATGCAGCGGACTGCATTTAAACTAAGCATTTCCTCCCTTTTTTCTGGGACCATCCATAATTGTCTAGAAATGAGGAAAAGTTGTATGAAGTCAAATCCAATATAAACTATGATAAAACAAATTATAAGGCAAAAAAAACATTAATCAATCAAAAAGTATTTTTACATTGTAAGAAAACACATTCTTTTGACTGTACAATACTTAAACGGTTTTCACTTCTGTCAAAACTGTATACAAAAAGTTTTTACCTTACAGCCCTAACAGCCATAGTTAATGTAGGATATGAAGTGTTTTTATCCCGGCTTTCTATCAATGTGATGAGTGCAGTGACGACCCCATGGTTGTGCAAGTTCTCTGCATTGCTGGTCTTCTGGGCCATGTTGCCGATGACGCGACAGGCCCTGCCTACAATACTGTCTCGGCAGACTGTCTTCAAAATAGAGACAAGAGGTCCATAGTAGTTCAATTTTCCAACCTAATTTAAAAAATTACAAGAAATTAATGAAGAATAAATTCAATGCTCCTAATTTAAAAATTCATATCTAAAAACTAATACGATTTATGTGAAATTTCTACAGGTCAGTAAAATAACCATGTCCTTCACAGTTTGTAAATACCACAGTAAAACAATATATGACCCAAATAGTTAAAATAATACTCACAGCTAAACTACTTTCATCTTCTAAACAACAATTCCCCAATATACTTAACGTCAAATCTAGAATTCTTTCGTTGGGTTTGCGTAAATGTGGCAGTAAACACTCCAAGCCTCCACAATCTCGAAAAAGTTGAATTCCACTATCATTTGTTATTACTTTACTTCTTATTTTCAATAGGGTATCCTGGACACGGCTTGAGGATGTTGATTTCAATCCTTCTATAGTAGATTTAACATAATTTTTGTCCATTTTGAAAACAAATATATGAAATTTATTTATTTCATTATTATTTAATTCAGCCCCATTTTGACTTTTTGACAATTATTTCTTTATTGATAGATATTTTCACGTTATGAAAACACTTAAGTGGCTTCTAAAATAAATAAATTCTATTTAAACCGTTCTTTTAAATTAAAAAGTAGCACTCTAAATTGAAAGACAAAATTAATTACAACATATTTACTAAATTGTGTACTGTTTGTACTGCTTATTTTAATTGGAAATGGTAAATGTATTATTTTTTCTTAAACAATTTCCTAATGAATGCTGCGTAAATTAAAACATTTGCCTAAATTGAAACGTACAGGAAACGTAGAGGTGACAGTTGGTCTATAGTTTATGGTGGAAAAATCGATAAAGCTATTCAAGTAATCAGTAAAAGCGCTCAATATTTATTATATTCATGAAATGATTAATGTTTTGACATCGAGAGGAACAAAGACAAGATAGAGCAAAATTAGTAATGAAGACTATATGACAGAAACATAATTGTGATAATTTTTTATACTGAGTAGTTATAAATACAATTTTTGGTGATTAATTTGTAACATAAAATTGACATGAAATCGTTTTGTGAGAGATGAGTGTCTTCGGGGATTTTCAACGTGTGTGGGTGCAACGATTTCCAGAGAGTGCTTTACCAGCCGCTTGGGAGGAAGATGTCAGGGCCAATTTGGCTAAACACAAACAGAAAGTGGCTATACTCAGGGAGGAGTTAGAGAAGGAAGAGTTCTACGTGGAGTATCTGGAGACCCTGTTGTCTGATGTGGAGAAACATAAGACAGCATCGCTGGGGAAAGGGGTGCCGCCCTCGGGAGCTGACGTGAGCGAGGCTGATGATAACGCGGCTGATATCAAGCAGGTAATCTTCTATCCTGATCGCTGCTGAGTGATTCTTTACATAATTATAAACCCATGTTCATATTGTTGCGGTGGTTTACTTTAAAAGTCTCTTTGTGTTCTGTCTGTATGCATTTATAATAACACACTGTCTTATTATCCTTATCTAAGATGATTGTGTCATATCAGTTCCATAACAAGGTGTATTGTAGTCATTTCATATCGAGTGATAGTTAAGTTCTTGTGTAAGATATTGCTTCATTAATAATTCATGAATAATAAAATAATAATAATTATTAATTAGCATTTCATTGCTATGATTAAAGGTGAATAATTTAATTTTCATTAAACAATCGTATAAAAGTTTTTAAGAAATCTCATCACTTACTTTCCATGGCACATAACTGTCTCAGATGGTCATAAAATCAGTTTTTATTTAATGCTAATATGAGTCTACACCTCCCCTACAGTAAGCTAATAAATATTGATCATTAACAACTGCTCATTGATTCATGAAGCATGCAATAACAGTTATCTTAGTTACTTCACACTTGGACTATTAACTAGGTTCAGTTATCTCAGGTAAACTATTGTTTCTCAAGGGATTGTTCCATAAAAATTGTATAAATTCTGATAAAACAGATACATGGATGTTATAATTACGTAATTAAATATCAGGAGACCATCAGTTATTTATTTATTCATATGGCATAAAAATATACAATCGTTCAATATAATTAAATTATAGCAGTACGCCCAATTGCTGGATTCCAAGACCATCAGTGTGAATGACACAAAAAAAAATCCAAAGCACATTAATTACCCCAATTACACACACACACACAAACACACACACACACACACACACACACACACATGGGGCACATTAATTGCCCTTACAAGAATTTAAACCTTCACTATGAAGAACCCCATAAAGTCAGCTTTAAATATCATATTCATTCATTGTAAACATGATTGAATGAACAGGAAGTTGTATGTATAATATTCTATCATTTTATTAAATATGTTATTGAATGTAGACCCAAAATCAAATCAGAATCTCAATCTTGTTCTGTGAGTCATAAAGTTCAGGTCTCAATGTAATGTATAAGAAAGATATGCTCTTGAAATAATAAACAACTGATATTAACTGCATAAGTATTCACCATGTTACTACAAGCGGAACTTAAGTAGACGAGTCTCTATATCATCTTGCTTTTGCTATTGGTTTAATTCTCTTGCATATCTTGCATGGGTAAAAAAGTTTGTATTAAATGTGTATATACAAACTGTATTTCCTATACTGGTAAATTCAAATTTGAATTTAAATTTTTATTGTATGGTGGGTGTTAGAAGAACAGTGGTAAACTGATGTGAAATAGACTTTTTAATATTTACATTTTATAGTCATGAATGACCAATACACATTAATATACCTATAACTCACTTTATTCAATGAAAGATGGTTACATATTTATGACCAATGCCAAGCTAATAAAACTGTTACCATGAAAAGGTACTCAGTTAACTTGTTTAAATAATGGCTTGGTTAATAATGCTTGTTACCATTTAATCAGTCAAATGACCACTAATGGATGACACCTCACCCAAATTAATGACATGAGTGCTCATATTTTCGCCAATGGCCCATTCCTTCAATTACAATACACTAATCAGTTTTAATTGGAGGACTCTATTTTTCATGCTTTCCTCTTACGGATCGGTAGATCCCAAATATTTAACAGTTTGGACTAATTTGTACTTTACTATTTTTGTATACATTGTTATAGTGTGAATTGGTTCTCTTGCGTATGATTACATTCCAGTTATCTACACCTTATAAACCACCTGTCCTGTATTTTATCTTTACCCAATACAAGTGAAAAAAATCAGATTACAAAAATAAAATCCTCTGGTGGGTAATAACTTAATATGGGTATAATATTAAACTATAATTACCTATGATTTAGGTTTCCAACACAGACTCATTATCCAAGAAGAGCATAACAAGTTTAACAAGTAGTCAAAGTGATGAGTCTGCCCCTGAGACGGCTGAAGCCGAACCAGTACAGTTGAGGAGTAAGCCAAATAAGCCCCTGCATGCAGAGAGGAGCTCCGTCAACCAGTGCATCAATGAGCTCTCTTCTAACTTGGTGGCAGAGGCGGCTCGGAGAAGATGCAACAGTGAATTAGTACAGCGAACTGAAAATAATCAGGATACAAATGGTAAGTATTTAATACTTAAAAGGGGCATTGGCGTAACTTCGAAAGTAGGGTAATTGTAAAAAGCGCAAATATCTACTACAGTACAAGCACTTTCTACTGTAGCAACAGTAAGCTAGGTGCTTTAGTAAAAAAAAAAAAATGGCCACAACTACCAAAAAACAAAAATCGCACAAAATAAATATAATCGCACGAAATAAATATTGCTTATTAATTAAATAAATATAATAAATAAGCAATGCAATACACAATTTAGTAAATATGTTGTAATTAATTTTCTCTTTAAATAGAATTTATTTATTTTAGAATAATTTTAGAAGCCACTAAAGTGTTTTCGTAACGTGAAAATATCTATCAATAAACAAATAATAAAAACTGGAGGAGGCCTTTACCCAGAGAGGGATCCATAAAGACAAATAAATCAACTTGCTCAAAAATACAAAAAATAAACAATAAGAAAGAATATGGAAGTAAAAGCTACAATAATAAAAAAAAGAAATAATTGTCAAAATGGGGCTGAATTAAATAATAATGAAATAAATAAATTTCATATATTAATTTATTTCCTCACACAGTCACAGTCTTGCACTTATAGCAATTTTTTGTACCGGGTGACCTGTACATTCTGAAGTAAAAGTGTTTTGGGAGGGAATTAAATCTTCTCGGGTCCGAGGCGTAGGGTTGGAGCCGGCGTAGCTTTATCGCATGTATAAACTTATCTTAACTTTATCTTAACTTGAAAATAGTTGTATTGTATAACTAGCCTTAAGATCCGATTTTGCATGTACAACCAGCCTTTTAAAGTTTATAGTCTATGATGGTTCATTATTTTTGTATGTGGGTATTTTTGCACTTTGTAGTCTTGCCTCAGTCACCCGTTGACCACGAACGCTGTAAAGGGTTCGAAACGTCGGGATGTATTATAAATTCAATTTACGCGATATAATCCGTTTTCAGTTTTATTTCATAAAAATGTTTTATTTAGAGAATCCTCCCAACTATAACTAGTAATACAATATGGTGTAAGATATGTTATTAAATAAATTACGTCATTTGTAATGGTACCAGCACCACTCATCATTTCTTACTATATTTAAATCAGAAATTCATCAGAAATAAAGTATAAATTACTGACACAAACGTATACGACGACTGGGCTTTCGATCAAAAACTTCCACTGAAAACGAAGTCAAACTAACAGATTCTCATCTCGTTTCGATTACGGGAATAACGACATCTTAAGGTGACATGTGTAAGTGAGTTAGGGTTTGATTCTCTTTAGAACTATATTTTCTAGTCTTCATACGATCAATTGATCGCATGTCTTGCTTGGTGATATGGTTCAATTTTGATTGGCAAAAAAGTAACTGTACTATCCGCTTTATGTATACATCCGTGGTTACACTGGATGCTGATTATTAAGATTATTCAATCGCATAACGTTTTTCTGTTAGCTTTAGAAGAAACAAGTCCAAGTCCAGCTAAAAACCGTCCAGCGTCACAAGCGGGTGATTTTGTAACAGTCATCGAAGTCAATGGTCTGAAGGCAGCCGAGAATGCTTCCAAGAAAGTCCAGGAATCGCCACCGTCATCTGAAAGCAGCCCCGTGGACCCCACGGCGGCTGCTAAGAAAAAAGTACCACCCAAGTAAGATATTCTAATTTAAACTATCTTGAGTCATAAAGTTAATAAACTACGAGTTAGCTCAGGTATTATTAGTATATTCGTTACTCTAGGAGACATAATTAGGACAACTTAGGTAGGTATCCATTTTCAATGGTTATAACCGCTTCTCAAGCCGAGAGGAATGTTCGCTGCGAACATTTCGCATTCGAACTGTGCGAACGGCCATTTATTGATGGTGATAGTTGACAGCCAAAGTATTTACCTATACATCAAATGAGGAGCTGGGAGAAACTGAGTCACATTTCATGGAAATTGTCCTTGAATGCATAAAATAATTCAAAGTTCGTGACTATACAATTGTTGTGTTGTTTTTGTTTTCATTTTAACGAAGCTTACTAGTTACTTACTTACATACTTACTTGCCTTGCCCTACATAAGTTGCGGCTCCTTGTAATTTCCGGATGCAAATTAGCAAATAACAACCCGCTATTGTAACGACGATTACTTGACTGTTTAAATATTAAATATAACGGAAGTAGCAACGCATCCTAATAATGTTTTTGTATATAAAAAGTATGTCGTATGTTTCTTACATGACAGAAATGACGTCACACACTTCTAAGAATGCGTGCCGTACATGTGGCGTGTGTAAGTCATGCGTACCTACCTACTATTTCTACTAAGGATGACACGTAATTTTAATGACGATTGTAAATATCGTCTAAAAGTAGTAAGTAAAATGTTTTCGCTGGTGTTTCATTATTTGCTTCCTTTATTTAAACGCAACTTAAACATCATTTACTTACAAACGTTCGTCGTTTTATTATTTTTGACATGGAACCATCATGACAGAACGGTATTATTTAATATAACCGTTTTTCCCCCGAAAGGGATAAAAACGAATATTTCGAGTCCAGCCGAAGCTTGACCCACCTTGAGATTACGATCGGCTTTTCCCCAAGTAAATCGTCCTACAAGCTCCCTATAACCTACTTTCGGCTACCTTAAGTGGCAACACTGGCGTGACGTCACTACCGGAACAGGCACCAACTCGCGCCGGCTAGCTGCTTGTTCAGTACCTTTATATGCCGGCAAGGCATTTAAACTTGGGTGGGTCAAGCTTCGGCTGGACTCGAAATATTCGTTTTTATCCCTTTCGGGGGAAAAACGGTTATATTTAGAGGTCCGAGCCTCCGCTTGACCCACCTTGAGATGTGTTTGGTTTCTGCCGGCATTTTTCGATTGGTGTACTGTGAATGGTATCGTGATGATTTTAATAATAACTCATAGTGAGACATTGTTAGAAATCACTTTATTTCTACTTATTACAAGTAATTAAAGGGTAAACTCAAATCGATACCTCTTAGAATAGATTAGACCGCATTGAAATGATTAGAAGGTTTGTCAGTATTAATCATACGTGGTCGGCTGATTTGCCTATAGTAATGTCTGAAGAATGTTCTTTGCGATCTCCAATTTCCTTTAGATAGGACATCTTCTATGTCTAAACCGCTCAGAGAGTAGTTGTCACTCGCAACTGCAGCACGGGTGGAACCAGGCGGAGCATTTATGTGAAGTTCTTTGAAGTAGTTTTTTATCCAACCGGCTATCACACATCTACTGGCTTCTTGTACTCTGCCTCTAGTTGTGATAAATAGACTTTCCAAAGATTGTCTGGCGTTTCGCCGAGGCAATGATACCTCTAATAGTTTTTTAATCCAGTATACTGAATTAAGATTCTTGATATGATTGGCCTTTAGGGCCCATCCGGTTTGACGAAATTTTGTGCAGTCTGTTTTTGATCCAAACCTCGGTTGAAGGATGACGGAGTCGGCGTTAATTTGGCAATTGCTGGGTGATATATCTAATAACGTCAAGTCGTGAATACGTCTGCCTGAATGCAGTAGCAGCAGCAGAGCCGTATGTCTGGATACTTGATACAAGCTGTCCTCATCTACTATACTTTTATTCAGGCCATCTAAAATGTCATCCAAATTCCAGATAGGTTTCTTGACCTTAGGCTTAGATATTGATATGCCCTTAAGTATGTTTCTTACCAGTGGATGACTGGAGATTAATTCTGATCTTGATGGATTGGCAAAGGTGCAAATCACTGATTTATGTACTAATATTGTTGCAGCCGCTAGATGCTCTCCATGATAAAGGAAACATAGATATTCTGCCACTTTTTCTGGAGACGGGTCATTAATGGAACAAGAATTTTCAGCTGCCCATTTTTTCCATCTAATCCATGCTGAATGGTAAGTTCATAAAGAGCTTTTTCGCCAGGAATTTTCGAGGAGGTCTTTGTACTCTTGTGGCCAGGTGTTTATTTCGGAGGCCCACCCCGTACCCTCCAGACTTCCAATTCTAGGTCTCTCACTTCTGGAGGTGGCTGGTTGGTTCTGCGATCCCTTAAATTCAACTGTAAGTCTCGAATCGTGCACGGGGCTGCTGTTGCGCGAGCTTTGAGATCGGCTCTCCAATGTACTTTGTGCCACCTGGGGCAGGCAATTAAGTAAGTTCCTCGAGCTTTGTTCAGGTGGCAAAGTACTCTCGGCATTAGGCATGGTGGGGGGAATATCCACGCAAGGTGCCAGTTCCAGTGTCTGGAGAAAGCATCTACGAATAATGCATTTCGATCCTGTATGTCCTCGGTCACGTACACTGGTACTACCTTCGACTGTGCTGATGCAAAGAGATCGATCTGCGGAGTTCCCCATTTGCTGAATATCATGTCCATGACTGAATTCGACAGGTACCACTCCGGAAGTTCTTGTTGGCGAGAGAGGCTGTCCGCCGTAGCGTTGTATCGACCCGGGATGTGTCTCGCTGTAAGCGTTATATTTAGTTGATTGATAAGCTGGAATATCATTCTCGTCAGCTTCAGCAGAACCAAGGATTTGGTGCCCCCTTGTTTCTGCAGATAGGCTACGACAGTTTGGTTGTCTGATTGTAGAAAGCACGTTTGTCCTCGTACTATTTCCATGTTGTTCTTTAGGATTATGAATACTGTCCACAATTCCTTCCTGTTGCAGTGCCACGTTTTTTGCTTGCTGTTCCACGGCCCTTTTTGGTGTCTGCCATTTATGGATGCGCCCCATCCCCAGTCCGACGCGTCTGTTGATATAAAAATTGTCGTTGGTTTCGGAAAGATGGCGGAGTTGTCGGACAGGTGTTCTAGCCACCACGTGCAATCGGATAGAGTCTCCGGGGACAGAGCATACTTTTTGCTTGCCGGGAATCTTCTCATTCTGTTGTTGTCTCTCTGGAGGTACCGACAATGCAGCCGCCCGTAAGGCACGACAAAGGACGCGAAAGTTAGACGTCCTAGCAGACGTTTTGCTTCTAGCCAGGTACATTTTTGTTCCGTGAGTATTTTGGATAGCTGTTTCCTTGTAAGCAAGTTTTTCTTGTGGTCTATACTCTTTACGTCCGTTTTCGTGTCCCAAGTAATCCCGAGGTATTCTTGTTTTTGACATGGGGTTTTGCTGGTCTTTCCGGAGTTCAGTTGCCATCCGAGGTACTTTAGTATTTGACAGGCACGGATTCCTTGTTTTGTTAGCTGCGATGGATTCTGTCCCGCTATAAGGAAATCGTCGAGGTACACGACCACACGGATTCCTTCGCTTCTTAGGATACTTGCTACCCAGTTGGTTAGTTTGGCGAAAACTTGAGGTGCAGTTGCTAAACCAAAAGGTAGACACGTCATTTGGAAGAGGCTTTCTCCCGCCTTTAGCATCAGGAATCTCCTGTGCTGCTTTATTATTGGCACATGGAAATATGCCTTTGAAATATCTATTTTCAGTAGGTAATCCTGTGGTTGTAAGAAGTTCTGAACTTTTTGGGAGTTTATAAGTCTGAACTGTCTTGGTTTTAAAAATTTGTTTAGGGTTTTCAAATTGAAAATCTGCCGAAAGGTGCCGTCCGGTTTCTTTTTCAGGAATAAAGGGGACAGGAACCCCGTTGGAGCTGAAACTGGCTCTATCGCCCCAATTCTTTGTAGGTCCCGAATTTCCGAATCCATGGCAAGGCTGGGCGTCGTTTCCAGCGATTTGATGTCTTTCTTGGAGAGGCACATTAACGGGGGTTTTTTGATAAAGGGGATCTTGTATCCTTTTATTATATTTAGTAGAGTTTGATTTGCTCCCAATTTTTTCCACTGATTTACCCTTCGACGTAGTACCCCGGCTCGAAACTGACTGTCAATATTTTTTATTATGCGCAGCTCGCGTGGGGCGCTTTCTGGAGTCCTTCTTCGACCTTTGAGCATCCTTGGTACGATTCTTTTGATGGCCAGACGATTTGGCTGGCCATTGGGCTCGTTGAGGTTGTTTTGTCCTGTAACGTTCTGGCATAATGTGTATGGTGGCGGGTAGATTTACCTTTTTATAATAAATCAGTCGGTTGCTAGCCCACGCCTTTCATTGACGCCTCACTGGCGCTGAGGACGGGATTACGGTTTATTTTTCGATATTCGCGTGTGTTATAGTGCAAAAAGTGCTAAAATGCCTATCGGCAAGATTGAACCTTTTAATTTAGCATCTAAGCAGTGGCCCGCGTATATACGTCGCGTAAATCAGTATATTTTGTTAAACGAAATTTCCGACGACCTTAAGGTGCCGATGTTAATAACGGTGGTTGGAGAAGCGACTTATTCGCTTATGTGTGATTTGTGCTCGCCCAGTTTCCCGGAGCAAAAAACATACGTTCAACTAGTGAAACTGTTAACGGATCATTTGGAGCCACAAAGGTCAGAGATCGCCGAGCGACACATATTTCGGCAACGAAGGCAGCGCGCGGGCGAGTCGCTCACGGACTACCTACAGGATCTAAAGCACTTGGCGGCAACGTGCAATTTCGGAAGTACAACCCTCGAAGAGAATCTCCGCGATCAGTTCGTTTCCGGTCTAGCCAGCGATGTGATGCGATCGAGAATCTTCGCGGAGAAAGATATCAAGTACAAAGAGGCGGTGGAACTGGCATTGGCTCTGGAGGCCGCCGAAAAACATGCGGAAGTAAGCGGCACTACGAGAGCAGGGCTAACGGCGACAGGCAGCGAGGCGGGCGAGGGCCTGCATTTCACTCGGGGCGCTCGGGGAGCGCCGCGGACGGGGCGCGGACGCGGAGCCGGCGCAGGCGGCGCGCGCGGGCCGGGCGCGGGCGGCGCGCCGGCAGCCGCGGCCGCGGCCGAGGCCAGCACGAGAGCTTGCTGGCGCTGTGGCAGGGCGCACACCGCGGACAGGTGCCGTTTCAGAAACTATAACTGTGACGAGTGCGGCCAGCGGGGCCATCTCAAAGGTATGTGTAAATTAGTGCGCGGAGGTGGCGGTCGGCACCATTTCGTCGGTCATGAGTCGGACGACGACGGTATATTTAATATTGATGTGGCAGTTGAAGGCAGTAAACCGTATTTTGTTACGTTGACAGTAGATCAGCATAAGATTGTTTACGAGGTAGACACCGGTAGTCGGATCTCGGCAATAAACGAAATCATGTACCGGCAGTTGTTTAGCGATAAAAAAATAATTAATGATAATGCAATGTTTCACGGTTATGGGGGTGCACCTTTGGACTCGCTTGGTTATATTGAGGTGGACGTAAAGTTAAATGATTTTCAACAAAAAGCATTACATTTGTATGTCATTAAGCGAGGCGCGCGGCCTCTGTTAGGCCGTGAGTGGATACGTGCCCTTAACGTAAAACAGATAAGCCTCAATGCAATCACAGACGACCAATTCGTGATTCAACTTTGTAACGAATATCCCGAGGTATTTAGTGATAAGCTAGGTACTTGTAAGCAATCTATTCAACTACGGTTGACGGATAAGGAACCGGTTTATGTGCGAGCTCGGCCAGTCCCACTGGCACTGCGCGCTCGCGTGGAGCAGGAGTTAATGCGGCTCGAAGCCGATGGGTCTATTTACCGCGTGGACCACTCGGACTATGGCACCCCCATAGTCCCCGTGGTCAAGGCTAATGGAGAAATACGTATATGCGGCGATTATAAGATTACGATAAATCCGAAATTAAAACGTAACTACTATCCTTTGCCGCGCATAGACGAATTATTTGCCAATCTTAGCGGAGGTGAGAAATTTACAAAAATAGACCTTCGGCACGCGTACGAACAGTGCTTAGTGGCGGAAGACTCGCAACCTTACACGGCTATAACCACGCATATGGGTACTTATGTTTATCGGCGTACGCCTTATGGTTTGTCTTGTGTACCCGAAAAGTTTCAAAAGCTCATGGAAGAAGTATTACGCGGGGTACCCGGGTGCGTGGTGTTTTTGGATGACATTTGTGTCACGGGTTCAAATAATGTTGAACATATTAAAAATTTAAAAACGGTACTCGGAAGGCTACGGGATATGGGCTTGACAGTTAAATTAAGCAAATGTAGTTTTCTACAAGACAGTGTGAAATACCTGGGATTTATTATTAACAAAAAGGAGGCCAGTACGTTACCTAGTGTTGGTAGACGCGCATTCCAAATGGATCGAGGTAGTATCAATGCGCGGTACCGACGCGACCGCGACGATAAGGGTGTTAAGCACTATTTTTGCGCAATTCGGCCTACCATCGCAGCTTGTAACGGATAACGGGCCTCCTTTTTCATCGCAGCAGTTTAAGTTATATTGTAAAAACAATTTCATTAGGCATGTAACTTCGGCTCCTTACAGGCCCCAAGGAAATGGTTTAGCTGAGAATTCTGTGAAAACAATTAAAAAATGTATTAAACGAGCGTTACATGAGAGCGAGGACGTGAATACTGCTTTGAACAAATTTCTCCTTCAGTATCGCAATTGCGATCACGCGACTACCGGGGTGTCACCAGCGGTGGCGTTACAAAGGCGCCGCCTACGCACCCGGCTTGACGCGCTACGGCCCGATACCGCGGCCGTCGTGCGCGACGTACAAAAACGCAAAGCAGCGTATTCACCGGGTACTTACCGCCGGTTCCAAATAGGGGACGTAGTACTAGCTCGCGATTATACCGCCAAGGGTGACAAATGGACAGAAGGCAAAGTAGTCAAGGAAACGGGACCGGTTTCATATAGAGTAGACATAGGGAACGGAGTAGAATGGCGCAGGCACGCCGACCAGTTGCTACCTGCGAACGGCATAAACAAAGGTCGGTATTCACTATCTCGCATGAGTATGAGCACTTTGCCTGAGGAACCGGAGGGGCCCAGTAGGGATGCCGAGGGGGACATGTTCGAGGACGCGTCCGATGGCGCGGAGGAGCCGCACGCGTCCCGGCTGGAGCGCTCTCGCCGGTCGGCGGAGACCACCCCGGCAACGACCACGCCGACCTCGCCGGTCTCACCAACCTCGCCGACCGCGCCATCGAATGCGTCCGCTCGGGCACTGCGTGCGTATAACCGAGCCAAGCGTACTTTGATAAATTTCCTACAATAAGCTGTATATGTACTTATATTTTTAACATTGTAGTTTCTAGACTAAGAGGGGAGAAAGTGTAACGTTCTGGCATAATGTGTATGGTGGCGGGTAGATTTACCTTTTTATAATAAATCAGTCGGTTGCTAGCCCACGCCTTTCATTGACGCCTCAGTCCTATTGAAGTTGGGAGCGTTGAGAGCTTTATTTCGCATTTTGTTTTTGAACTCAGGTTTTTTCGGGGGAAAAAACTCATATCCGCCATATTGCTTGAAAGCTTCTGAAAGCATTGCTTCGTCAAACAAGTGTGTCTTAGAAGGCGGGATGTTCTGCATGACGGTGTCACACGCCATATCTGAGGACGAGTAGAACGCTCTTCTGGCCGATATTATTTCGGAGCGCCGGCCACAGGCGTATTGTAGCGCCTGGTCGGAGATTCGCCTGTACCCGGACTCTTTTGAGAGCACATTCTGGTGTATTGATTTGATAATCAAAGGGTCATTCACCTCTCTTGCTATTTGTTGAAGACCATTCTCTAAGGCTCGTCTCTCCAACAGAAAAGCATGTGTGAGCACTCCTAGGGTTTTATCGATTTTCAGGAGTATATCTGGGTTACACCATCTCGGCGTGATCTTGCTTAGCTGAGGGTTGATTTTTAGTGCAGTAAAAACTGGAGTTCCATGTAGCGTTTTTTCTGCTTCTTTGTAACGCAGGTTATTCCATGTGTCAGAGCCAAGACGCTGGCATTTGGCTCCTTTTGCCACCATGTCTGCATCTGCCGCTGGGACAGGAGGTTCGGCTTCTGTAGTGATCGTGTCGAAACAAAGACCAGCGATGGCTTCTGTCCTATCGTCCCATGCTGGCGCTGGTGGGCTTATTTGTTCCTCTTGGCCCTCTTCGCTCTCATTTTCTGACCCTATGTCTATATCTGAGTAAGACGAGTCCGCTTCGGCGATAGTGTGCTCAGCCCTTTGAACGTCGTCGCTTGTTTGGATCCGATTGGTTCCTTCGTTAACCGAGTTTACAGCTTGTACTATGCGCTCGGCAGTGTTGTTGGAGGCAGCCAACATTTGTTGCATTAGGGCGCTGAACATTTCCGTTTGCTTCTCGAGTGCAGCGGCAATGGGGTCCAGCCTGGTGCTTTGCGTCTTCTCTGTGGTCCCAGGGGTCCTCAATCTCTTCGTTCTAGTAGGGGATGGAGCTGGAGTGCTTGTAGCTCGTTTTAAGGCTCGCGACGGAGAGCGCCCTCTTAAGAAATTATCGGTTTCTTCTCTGCTACGAAGGTGTGGTTTCATTGTTCTGACTGCATTTATAACGTTTTCCACATTATTGGCGTGTATTTTCACGGCCAATGAGTACGGAGCATAAATTAGGGCTCTGGTAAAAGGCCATTCAAGCATCTTCAATTTAATGCTTTTGTATGTTTTTTCCGACAGTTCCTTTAGATTGAAAGCTGCTGCTATGTCTGCTGTCGGGATCGCGTAGCGCAACTTGTTAATTATTTTGGGATCGGGTGGATCACCAATGAGCTCCCGAATGTTGACATCTTCTATCTGCCAGTCCTTCCACTCTAACGGCATGAACGGTAGTACGGCGTCATGCAGCTTGTCGATCGGGTCCTTTGAGGAGGCTGTGGTACCCGTAAGTAGAAGGACCTCTCGTATTGTCGGCATATTCCTGAAAAAGGAATACTATTTGAGCATAGCTGTAACTGTTGATCCGTCGGATCAATTAGGCTTAGAGAAGACGGCCGCGCGAAGCGTCGGGCCGTCGGTCCGACGGGCGGAGCTGATAAACATGTACAGCTATCCGTCGGATCAGCTGGGCCGCCCGTCGGACGGGTCCAGTATGGAACGCATGGGAGCCGGCGGCTCAATTGAGCCGACGGGTCAGACATGGGGATATATGATATATGATCCCTTTCGTTCCTGGTTTTGTGGTGCGTATAACGTGCTTTTGCACGTTTACTCAAAAAGCAGGAGCAGGTGATGTAATGCACGCTGCTCGCACATACGTTTAATAACGTAATGTGATTTGATGGTCCTCGGAGGCGGTAGGCCGTCCGGGGCATCAATAGAATTAACTCGTAGGTTGCTAAAAGAAAGGGAAATAGACTTACCTTAGTCTTTCACTTGTAGAACTAAACGTATATAGTTCACTTTTTATATTCGCTTTGCGAACGAACACACGTCGTTACTTGGGGAAAAGTCAAAGCGTACTGAACAAGCAGCTAGCCGGCGCGAGTTGGTGCCTGTTCCGGTAGTGACGTCACGCCAGTGTTGCCACTTAAGGTAGCCGAAAGTAGGTTATAGGGAGCTTGTAGGACGATTTACTTGGGGAAAAGCCGATCGTAATCTCAAGGTGGGTCAAGCGGAGGCTCGGACCTCTAAATAATAGCTTTTGCAAAGTACGTGTGTGTGTACGTAAGGCTCAAAAGCGTATTTTTGTTTTGGCTACCTAGTAAACTTCGTCATGTCATAAGGGGCCGTGAGGCTAATATTTCACGGGCCCGAATATTTAAGGAACGACCTTTTTATATCACCCTGGGGCATTTTAACTTGACCTATAAATAATCTGGGTCCAAAGAGGATAAGAGTAGGTAATGTACTATGTTTGTAATATGGAATGCTAAACGAGTTTTGGTAGAATTGATTTTATAATTTCGAGGAAGCTATAGAGGTTTTACATGGGCACAGATGGCAATAGGTGCATTCATATGAATCATTCCCATCTGTCCCCGCCTCATGTATGCGGCGGTGGGGCGGGGACAAAAGGGAATACACCCCTAATATACATATACATTCACAGGGATACCTGGCATAAATACTTGTACGAAAAGCTAAATAACATAATTAATATACATATTTCTTTTTCTAAAGACCCCCACCGAAAACGTTTGGCAAACGTGGCGCCTCCCTGCCCGAGTCGGACCTCCCCGGAGACAGCCCACCCTCGTCGCTGGGGCGGAGACTCCGCGGCGCGGAGTCACGGGAGTCCATCGGCAGCAGAGCATCCACGCCCTCCATCAGTGAACGAGTTAGTATACGACATAACTGACTTAAAAATTACAAAAAAAAATCTATATTTACATACATATAAAGTAGAGTTATAATGTGCGTAACAAATAAAATTTCCTGTCTTTCTACATTTATAGAGTAGAGTAGAGAGTTATAATAGCACAAAAAAGTATTTGCGGCTACATTTACCTTAAGTGTTTGTATGAGTGATTATAGCCAATAACATCAAAATAAGGAAACGAAATGAATTGCTTGCCATGCATGCACTATGGGACATGGCACACTGCGTCCGATTCGCACGTCGCTCCGACGTGCGAACAGGACGTCGCCGTAATACGCGCATAGCGTTGTCTGGCTCAAACTTCGGAGCGACGTGCGAATCGGACGCTGTGTGCCATGCCCCTATGTTGACCGCAGTGTGGTGAACAAAAATAAGCCGAATAAGGAATTTGTATTTACAAGGCAGACTGAAAATAGCATAAGCTTTGTAATACATTTAGGCTCGAATTATTAAAACCGCCTATGGTTGAGACTTTTGAGGTGCGAAAAATAGAAAAGAAGAGATAGAGGCCTTATTTAGTTTAATTGCAAACATTAGTACCCAACAGCTTAACCTTTTGACTGTCATTTGTTATATCCAAAGGTGACACTCACACAAAGCAAATGTGAATCTACTTGAAAGCAGTTTCTCAACAATCTAATTTTGCCGAGTCTTTAAGACCTCGTTGCGTCCAAACTTACGACACTAGTTCAACAGGTTAAGTTATATACAAGCTCTAGTTCTGACCAATCTTTCTGTTTTAGGTGAAAAGCTACGAATCCATAAATTCCCTATCATCCGAGCGCAAGCGCTCCGGCGGGGCGGCGACGCCGCTCTCCATCGACGAGGAGGCGTCCACGCCCGACACGCCCGGCGACACGGGCGGGGAGCCCGCCTCGCTGGAGAGCATCCCCGCCGGGCCGGAGGACGAGCCCTACTACGACCAAGTGCCGCAGGA
Source organism: Cydia strobilella (assembly GCF_947568885.1). Lineage (NCBI taxonomy): Eukaryota > Metazoa > Arthropoda > Insecta > Lepidoptera > Tortricidae > Cydia > Cydia strobilella. The sequence goes on from NC_086052.1 coordinate 12,197,872, forward strand.
CATTAACGATGGCGAATACGTTTATATACAAGCAGGTGCGTTGCTGTTTCTGCCTACAGTCAATTGTTTATTGTATGTCTGTGAGGGCAGAGACGCCGCCATCATCGACGAGGAGGCGTCCACGCCCGGCGGGACGCATCCCCGCCGGGCCCGAAATCAGCCATACTACGACCAAGTGCCTCCGGTGCAAAATACGTTTATATTCAAGCAGGTGCGTTGCTGTTACAGTCGATTGTTTTTTTGTGTAGAGAGCGCAAGCATAGAGATTCCTGGAGACTGTACTCTCTATAGACTATAAGCTCGGTCGTGTCAGCTATCAATGTCACGACAAATGTTCCCACTTGCATCTAGTGTCTACCCTTGTTGAGTGAACTACAATAAGAGTGTTTGTAACAGGCGGTACGGGATCCAGCGCGGACGACGCATCAAGCGGCGCAAGCACGCTGGCGCTCGCCACGCCGGCCGCGCCGCAGGCCCCCACCGCGCCCGACTCGCCGCCCGTCGCCACCGCGCCCAACTACGTCAACATACACTACTTCATACAGTGAGTGCAACCGTCCCGACAACGACATGTCCACCCGTGTATGTAACAGGCGGTACGGGATCCAGCGCGGACGACGCATCAAGCGGCGCAAGCACGCTGGCGCTCGCCACGCCGGCCGCGCCGCAGGCCCCCACCGCGCCCGACTCGCCGCCCGTCGCCACCGCGCCCAACTACGTCAACATACACTACTTCATACAGTGAGTGCAACCGTCCCGACAACGACATGTCCACCCGTGTATAGCTATAGACGAAGCGCACAGTACATTATTGCCTTCGAAAAACGGTCCATACGATTGACACTTATCTAGCACGACACTGACAGTTAGTTCTCCACAAATATCTCCCGCCCGCAACGTTGAATACTCAATCGTTACTCAATTTCTCGATATTAAAAGAACGGCATTTCAATATTGGACGTCAAACTGCGCGCTGTACAGTCGAGTCGCTCGCGGCACAGTACACGTTTGGTCATTTTTAGGGTTCCGTACCCAAAGGGTAAAAACGGGACCCTATTACTAAGACTCCTCTGTCCGTCTGTCTGTGAAAAAATGAAAATGAAAATTGTTAATTTTGGTTAAAACATTTCACAATTTACAATTTAGTTATGCTTGGAATCTCCTTGTAAGTATTGTAAATACTTGTGGCAGAAGACCCCGCTACTACTATTAAGGGTTTATAAATAGTAACCGAACATATCATTTGAAGTAATATTTAGGTGAAGATATTATATAATTAGTATGAACTTTAGCTAAAGTAAAGTTTAACATATAATTTATTACAATTAAGTAAAATTAAAATTATTATTTAAAATTAAATTTAAAAACAAAATTATGATATAATGTTGAGAAATTAGTGCACTCAAAACAATTGAATTTACAAAATTGAGATAAAACCTGTGTGTGTGTGTGTGTGTGTGTGTGTGTGTGTGTGTGTGTGTGTGTGTGTGTGTGTGTGTGTGTGTGTGTGTGTGTGTGTGTGAGTGAATGTGTGTGCATATGTGTGAATGTGTTTATATAATAACCGTAGTGATTTAAATATTTTGAAATATGTCTAACGATAGTTTAATTTTGATTGATATGAATATGTTTGAAAAAGTTGTTTTTTTATTTTTATTTTATTATTGTTGCAATATTTAAGATACGTGATATATTAGGTTTTCAGTTTCCTTGTAACTTAGGTTAATTAACCATTCTAAAAGTGTTTTCTTAAAATTATACGATTGCAGTGAATAAATCGAGATAATATTATTTATATTATTATACAAGTAGGCAGAATGGTAAACAAATTGCCTTTTGGCGAAAAGAGACTTTGTGTTAGAGAGGACAACTACTTTATCTTTTCTTCTTTGTGTTGACGTAGGTGGTTTATAGGTTAGAGTCCTATGTAACTTTAAGGTCGTGTTCAAAATATATAATTTTCTTACGCTAAGCAGTTTACACTCGTTGTATAGTTCATCTGTTGGGTATCTATATGATTTAGAGAACATAACTTTAAGTAAACATCTTTGTCCCCTTTCGGTATCAATAAACTTAGATTTATTTGCTCCACCCCAAACTGGAATACAGTATGTCATGACGGATTGAGCTAACGTAATATATAGTTGTTTTAATAGATTTTTAGTTGTAATGTGCTTTAATATTTTAAAAATCCATATTAACTTTCTGATTCTATTATTAATGTACTCAATATGATTGTGCCATGATAGTCGCTGGTCGACAATTATCCCAAGGTATTTTGTGAAAGCAACCTTAGCAATTTTCTTACAATTGCAGTTTGATAAATCTATTTGACGACAATCATGTATTCTTAAACTTAAAGTAGGAGGTGGTTGTGTACTTTTGTATTTTGTGAAGCAAATATAGTTTGTCTTGGCCACATTAAGTGTGAGAAGGTTTAAATTTAGCCACGAAGAGATTTCTTGGAGTCCTTTCTCCGCCTGACTAAACACAGCTTCCCATGTACTGTCACTAAAAATAACAACAGTATCGTCCGCGTAGGAAAAAATCGCGCCCCCATCTAGGATTAGATCAGTAAGGTCATTTATATAGGCCAAGAAGAGAGTCGGACCAAGGACACTACCCTGTGGGACACCAAAAGTTATCTCTTGCTCCTCACTAATATGGTTTCCAATTTTAACCACCTGACTACGACTTCTTAAATAATCTTTCAAAAGAGCTAGCGGTTTCCCACGTATACCCATATGCTCAAGCTTTTCAATAAGTATGGGGAGAGAGACGGTATCAAAGGCCTTTTTCAAGTCAAGGAATACAGCTAAACATTTCTGCCCTCTATCAACTTGCTGAGTAATTAGAGAGGTAACAGCTAAAACAGCGTCTTCAGTACTTTTGCCTTTTCTAAAACCAAATTGGGAATCCGATAGTGTTTTAAATTTATTAAAATAATTAAAGTCGAACATTTAGTAATTTTTCTAATATTTTGGATATTGGCGATAAGACCGAAATTGGCCTGTAATTGTTGACGTCGTCTCTCTCCCCATTCTTATACACAGGTGTTACCACAGCTTGTTTAAGTCGTTTTGGGAAGACTCCATTATTGAAACAAATATTTGCTAATCGGGTTATTATTGGAACAATTTCTTGTTTGGCGAGCTTTAGGAACATAGTGGGAATACAATGAATACCAGGTGCACTGTCACTTTTCAAGTTTCTAAGGATTGAGTCGACCTCATGGTTGTCTGTTTCAAAAAGAACAAAAGACGAAGAGTTAGCATTTGATAATGAGGTCGTGCTACGAATGTGCAAATTAGCATTTCTACCTAAGATTTCCTTAGCGAGGTTTTTACCTGTGTTAGCAAAGAAATTGTTTACCCGATTAACAGCATCCACAGCACACCCTCCAGGATCAATTAGTTCAAGTGGCTGGCTGTTTTTATTTTTATAATGGGTTAATTTTTTAATTACTTTCCACATAGTCTTGGGATTTTTAGTAGAGTTAGCCAGTAATTCTCTGTCATACTTCCTCTTAACCTTTTTAATCATATTATTACAAAAGTTTCTGTATCTTCTGAAAGTGATGCCCAGGACCTCATTATCTGGATCAGCACGAAATTTTTGATGCATTTTGTTTCTATTTCTGATGCATCTCAGAATACCAGGTGTCATCCATGGTTTTAGAGCTTGATGTTTTTTTGGTATGTGTTTTATTGTTTTGCTTGCATTCAGAGCGATGCTTAGTCTATTTATAAGTTGTTCCACAATAAAGTCAGGATCATCACTTAATAGAAGGTCATTGAGGTTCTGATTTTGTAGATTATTCATTGCATTTTTATAATTAACGCTTTCAACAGATTTGATGTTGTTAGTTTTTGTTGTATGATTTGTTAAAGTCAGGAGTATACTAAGGTGATCGGTTACTGATGTATTAAGAACTGCAATATAGGCTGATGTTTTCGTGATATCAACTTTTATCATAAAATGATCTAAGCAGTTTCTGCCTCTGGTCGGCAGAATATGCCCCGGAAGTAACCCGAATGTGGAAAGCATATTTAGGTAAGCATTTCTGTTAGTCCTTTCATATGAGGGCTCATCTGACCTTGCAATTATATTAATATTTATGTCACCTGTAACGATAATATTTGAATGAGATTTTAGGGTATCTAAGTAATCACAAAGAGACTCTATGAAATCCGTAGCATTTGTGTACGATGGCGATCTATAGATGCCAAGTATTAGGGTATTATTGATGTTGATTTGTAAACAAGAAGCTTGCTTTAGCCTGATTTCTTTAATACCTGCATTTACACTACAGGCTGTGTAACAAACAACTCCGCCACATTGGTTTATATTATTTGTAGTCGCGAGCGAAATATAATTACCAATAGTAGGGATAGGCTTGTCAGGATCAAGTCGACATTCAGTTAAAATTATGACGTCAAGGTCAGTGGTCAGCTGAGATAATACAGATACTTGAAAGTCAGGAAAATTACAATAGATGCTCCTGATATTTTGTGTTATTAGTGTGAGATTAGTGTCTGCTCGAGGTACATGGATATTGAGGTCCTGTATGTCACATCCAACAGAATAAGCAAGCTCCGTATCGTCAATATCATTTAAAACTGTTAACTGACAATCCATTACCTAACCGTAAGATAAATTAGCAGGGGTAGACTAGGTGGGGTAAATGTAATAGCGCTGTAAGTATTCAATTTTAATTTGCAACTGTAAATCATTGTTTTAAGCATAATTAATTTTTTTATCAAAACAAACATATAAGGTGAGTGTGTGGGGTGTGTGTGTATGTGAATGTATAGTTGTAGGTATGTTCTTATAACTAATAAAACAATTTTGTTTGAGTGAAGGTGTACTAGTTGTGAGTATAGGTGTGTGTAACTATGTATGAAAACAATGTATATGTAAAATGTATATGTAAATAAAAATAAGGAGTGACATCTAGAACATGCGCTAAGTATGTAAATTGTAGTGCACTTAAAAATTAAGTCTAGTCATTTATCGCCGACGACATGATTCGGCTCAAAGGGGCCAGTCTCACTATTACGACGCGGGGTACTCATCGCCGGGGCCGAAGAGGAGGGAGTGGGGGTGGGTCCATTAGTGTCTTCATTTTTCAGTTTCTCTAATTGGGCCTCACTGTAGATTGGGATAATCGGAGATTGATCACTCTTCCTCAGGTATACCTTTCCATATGCGGTCCAGCAATGTTTGTATTGTTTTGACCTCTTTAGATCACGAGCGAGGAAATACAGTCGTGCAGCCTTTGATGTCAGCTGTTCAGAGACATATACAGGCGTTTCACTTGGGGATGACAGTCCTAAATGTTTGGTGCATAAGTTCCCTCTTTGCTTAATGTTGTATGCCTTGCACATCTTAAGTAGATCATATTTCAACAAAGTCGACGTAGTTTCAACGACAATAGGGGTATTCTGAGTTCCGTCCTGTTTTGAGCGCACCCTATAGATGTCGCGGATATGTGCTCGATTTATAGGACAGTTTATGGTAATGCCTAGCGCTGTAACCATATCTACTAGGTCATCCTTGGTCTCTCTAGGTTTCCTGGGTACATTTTTAATTTCAATGCTGGTTTTACGGCCCTCGCGCTGTAAGTCCTCAATTTTATTTTCCAGGTTTTGTATAGCTTTTTTATCATCAGCAATTTGATCTTCTAGTTTCACAATTTTTTTATCGAAATCATCATATTTTGCTGAGAGGAATTTCACGGATGTCTCAATGGACTGGTTGGACTGCTGTATTTCTTTAAGGGTATCTGAGTTTTTCAAAATTTCGTTCAACTGGTTGGCCATCATGGCCTTAATCATGGCCCCAATTTCTTCTTTAAATTTAGTGAAGTCAAAGCTATTTTCATCTTCCCGTTTTCGTTTTAGGTGTTTGGATTTGTAATTGTGTGGAGAGGTTACTTGTTCCTTTAGTTTGTCCACTTCAGAGTCCAGTGATGATTCGTCACCAGTATCTGAAGTCTGCATGTTTTCGCTTTTATTTGATGTGGTGTCGTAGCAATCATTGCCAGTCCGTATAGGCGTAAGGGTGTTGTCACCACCTTTTTTATGCGATGCGCTACAATCTGGGCATCTCCAGGTGCTTCTCAGTTCCACTGATACCGATTTAGGGTTTACACATAGGCCACAGAATACCCTTTCGCAAGTAGGAAGAGAACAACTCAGGCTACGCTCAGCAGTACACTTTTTGAAGCAACCAGAACACTTCATTTTGCTAAATTTTGATTGAACTTATCACTGAGGCAAAAACACAAACACAATGCAACGTGCAGTCTGCGAGCAAATGTTCTAGTCGCGGCCGCACGTCACAGCCGATAAGAGATGCCACCGCACCGCCGCGCGCAACAATAAACTATCTACCTTGCGCGCAGGGACGCGATTCGCTTGTAGTCCGGCACACTCGTGTGTTACGCTACCCGTGCAGTTTCGAATAAAGTCGTTCACAATTTTGTTTATTTCACTTAAGTTTCTGTTTATCCGAATGCGAAAACACTTCGAAACGTATCACTGACATTTTGAGGCACTTAAACACTGATTTTAAAAGTAGTTATTAGCTTGTAAACAGTAATTTTGAATTATTTTTGTGGGAGTGATAGAATTACGTTCTTGAGGGTCAGACAGTCCGGTCAAAGAATTGAAATCTGAAAAATCTGTCTGTCATGATACCATGATACATGATCATGAACCGTGATAGATTTCTGTTGCCGCTATAACAACAAATAAATAAATAAACCGGCCAAGTGCGAGTCGGACTCGCGCACCGAGGGTTCCGTACTTTTGAGTATTTGTTGACTTTGTTGTTATAGCGGCAACAGAAATACATCATCTGTGAAAATTTCAACTGTCTAGCTATCACAGTTCATGAGATACAGCCTGGTGACAGACAGACGGATAGCGGAGTCTTAGTAATAGGGTCCCGTTTTTACCCTTTGGGTACGGAACCCTAAAAAGTACGGAACCCTCGGTGGGCGAGTCCGACACGCATTTGTCAGGTTTTTGAGCTCTGGTCTGGTATAGTAGTAGTTAGTTATTCTAGTTCGTTGTTCCACCCCACACCACCAACAAGTTGGCAGTCTTGATAGTGAGAGTTTTGTTATAAGTCTAGTCTTGATAGTGATTTGTTACAGTTAAAAAAAAAATTGAAATGAAAATGGTATGTTTACCACAAACACAGTGGTAAACATACGTTTGTTTATTATTAAAGTAAGACCTAGTTTCCGTTTATTTGTTATAAACATTTGACGAAACAACAATAAATTGACTAACTCTATTTCGATTCAAACAGTCGTGGGCGCCCATTTTAAAATGCCGCATTGTAGAACAAAGTTGAATTTTATTTATCTTCGGCTGATTAAGTCCTGGAGCAAAACTAAAAGAAAAGTTTTTTATTTGTGAGTTTGATGCCTATTTGAGTTTGTTTGAGGATGGTGGAAGGTGGTTTGAAGGACCCGTCTTATTAAAAAAAAGCTAATTGCGGAATAAAAAATAAAAATCATGAAATCGAAATTAGAAAGTTAACACCTAAGAAGTCTAAGGAAAATCGGGACATTCGAACTAAAGATTATTAGCACTTATTTTTTTTATTACAGTGAAAGAGGTGCCACAAGAGATTTTTTAACTAAGGTATTTTAAAACTTAACAGACAAGCGGGTGAAGGTGCGGAGGCGAACGAAGCCAACACAGAGCTAGTGGATTCGAGCGACACACCGCTATTGTTGAGGACGATATCATCTGACGCAGAAGCGAGCGCCACGCCGCCTGCCTTGAGGAAGCTACAGCACCAGGTAAGGCCCGACATAGTTCTATAACATACAACAACGACATACTTCCATGAATTTGTTTTGGACGACAGCGGCGGCCACCATTTTATCACCAAAAGGATCTACTCTATTAACGTACGCTGGCCCGTAAATTTTATAATTAGAGAGTTAATTGACCCGTAAAAGGTTCAAGGTTACCCGTAATGTTTACTTGATAAAGTTGTTGTAGTTTATTCTTAGCATAATTGTTTAACGGAGTGAGCGTAGAGGTTGAACGAAGCGTCTCTTTGTCCTCAGGTTCCTCAACATTCTTTGATCCAATACCGTAGCTCTTGTACCGCGTATAAATATCAGAAAAGGCCATGGGCGATTTACTACACCAAATAATAATCCTACGTTATTTACTTACAAAACTGGAGCGATATTCAGATTTTAAATGAAAAATCAAAATTAAAAAGGTTTTTGAGGTAATAAATATTACATCAGAAAAATTGACAGTGGTCCCAAACTAGGCCGAGCCTGTATGTTGGGAAATTTTTGTTATAGTTTTGATATTGATTTATACGATCGCTCGTGCTTGTTGATGCGTGCGAAATGCACTATGAGTCGTATCAATAACAAATCAAGTTGGAATTTAAAACCTAGAATCGTCCTTCTGGGCCCTATATCAAAAAAATTACAATTTACAAGTTACAAGATTGTAGATTAAACAAATTTGTGTACCAGAACAGAACACATAATAAGCGTCAAATTTAAAATTATTTCAAGTAATCAATTCAGGAAATAGAAATAAAAATAAAACTCAAACTTGTCTAACACAATTTAATCAATCTTAGCACATTGAATACTCAATTTACTTTATCATTCTTCGGGAATTAAGTTTTCAGTTTAACAACTGCGTTATCTAAAATGCTTAAAATAAGTGAACAAATCGTTATGCACTCGGCTGAATGTACTTGCTACTTTACTGTGTACGAGTTAAATTTAAAGAAGTTTAAGTTTTTGTCATTGTATAGTCAAGTAAAGTACAAGCCTAACAATTTCGATAACATTAGTTTAAAATTCTATCAAACAAACTGATACTGTTATCCTCATCATTGTTACTAACAACTTTACTATCGCTAGAATATTCCAAACCGGGCGTCGTAGTCGGCATAAGCGGGACAAATGGCCTGCTAGAGCAAGTTTTGGCTCCAGTTACCAAATGATATTGGCAGTACTGCACTTGACAATTATCCTTTTCACATAAAGCGTAGTAACACGTTCCATCTACACACTGCGAGTTGATATTGAGCTGAATCATCAGGCTGTCTGCGAGAGCGGTTGCGAAGCGCTCTATCATTAAATGAGCGTAGTTGCTGAGCAAGTCTTTTACTGCTAGAATCAAAGTTGATGTTGCTTCGGAATCTTCAGTTGAGGTTGAGTTTAGATCTGAAACAAGATAATGGAAAAAAATGTTATAATTTTTATAGATTCAGGTAGTTGTGAAATAGACTGGAAATGTTGGTGGCGATCAGTAAACCTGTTACTAGTTACCTACAAATTACCCGATGTATATACCTTCACATATTTATTTTTACTATTTGATTAAAAACTAAGCTTCATATGTTTTATATTCAAAATAGGGAATTCTAGATTAGGTCACCACAGCACCCACACTCGTCAGTGTTCAAATATAATGTATCGAATGTCATAGTAATGGAATAAAACAGTCGATTTTAAGTTGTATGAACCCCTCATCCATCCATCACCAGCCGGAACTCGCACGCTTGCTAACTTTTCCCTTCACCAAGCGCAGAAGCTACTTCCTGCATGCTGTCGCTATATCGAAAGAATCGTTACCACTAGCAAAGATAGATATAACTCCGCAATAAATGGATACAGTCTAAGGAAAAAACGTGCCTCGAAAATCACGAAAATTTGATTCTCGATCCGATGGCGCCACTAGTTTTGGCCTACTCTCGTATAGAGGGCGTTGACTGTTTCGTTTGTTATTTATAATTTTAACGCATACCAGTGACAGAACATGGGTCAAAATCATATAAAAATAATTAATGCAAATAAAAAAAAACATTTATCCATATTTAAATACATTTTAACGTATTTTTATAAATCTTCATTTTTAGTTTTAAAGTATTAAAGTAGTAAGTAGATGGCAGTGAATTTAAAGTGGTTACAAAATTTACTATGACAGTACCGCTCTATCTTATTATATCCTCATTGCCACTAGCTCCATCATTTAGCATTAAGTATATATGTATATGGTATAATATTTGGAATTTTAAATAACTAAGTTTATAATTACTATTTCCGATTTGACATGTTGTACATTCTTAACACGTTCGCGGACGGTAAGTGACGTCATGTGTTAATAGACCAAAGGAAACAATAAAAGACTACGCGAATGCTATAGCATTCGTGTCTGCGAATGTGTTAGTAACAGATTAATTTAAATTTAATTTTGAATGAATTGACATTGACTATTATTTAAAATTCTACAGTTGACATTTAATTTAATTTATTAATTAGTTAAAAAAAATACACAAAGCAATAGTGCATATTTATGTAACAAATGAAATGTGTGCTTTGTATATGACATTTATTCCGGGTTATTAATGAAATCTTATTTAGTTAAGTTGCAATTTGTATGTCTAGTTTTTGTTTTTAGCGATTAATGCATGTTCGACATAAAGTAATATAATGTCAATTAGCACGTAAGGTTTAGGCTGTTATTGCTGATTGAATGAAAAATAAAAATAAATGAAATGAAAGGACTTGGTTAAATAAGTTACAGACAATAACCACAATTAAATAACAAAATTCGTATGAAGTATGAAATTGCGAACCTTCAAACCCCAAAGGGTATGTCACAGAACTCACCTTATTTTGAGTACTCGATTTGTCCACTTTCTCTTTTTGAGGCGGTACGTCAGGGTTCCCTTTGGTGACTGTGGAAGATAGTACAGCTTCCAGCTCTAAGGGGTGTTCCGCTGGTTCTTCGGTTTGGTGGACTGGCACTATAGGCGCGGTTGACGACTCTGACACCGCGGCAACCGCTTCAGAGGTCGAAGTAGGAATGGGCTCGGTGGGTAGTGATGGCTTGGGCTCCTCTGGCTTCAAGCCCATGTTGTACTCTCGACATTGCCCCGTAACATATGTGTCATAAATGTTACACGTAACATTCACACATGCAGTTTTATCGCATTTCATAGTAGTGCAGGTGTGGTCGTTGCACCAAATCGTGAGGTTCCGAGACGCGATCTCGACGTTGTCGTACGGGCCTATGGTAGTCGACCCGTTGAGGAGATCGGTTTGAGGCGGAGCCTCGGTGTCTGAAGAGCCCCACCACCCCGTGAAGGGATACGTGATCCATCCCCAGATCGATGATCCAATCCCACGGCCCTCGGTTAGCTCATCTGCAAGCGGTGATGTTAGTTACCATTATAATTGTAATGCGGTTACAATGTAGGAAACTACAAACACATATCCATACGTGGATCGTAATTGTCACCTATACCGAAACGAAATCTTTATCAAACGAGCCAATTTCTGAATAACATTTTAAAGTAATTCGGGACTTATCAAGAAGTTTTGGGAATATTTAAGTGTTTCTTATTGGTTCAGTTTAATTTAAATTCATCAGACATGCCCCAATTAGCTGCTTTTTATTAATATTTGACGTAGTGGCCGATAGTCGATAGGATACCCTGTATAATTAATAGAGATACAACGGATAGTTCGGCCTGATCATCGGCCGAATATTCGGCTGGAATTTCGGCCGGCGAAACTATACCTACATTTCGGTTTTTCTGGTGCGCATTGTGCAGGTTTTGACCTGTTTCGTAGTGAACATCAGCGCGGGCTCATTTCTAGGTTCGAAATGAGAAATGAGTGCGCATGCAAGTGTGGATGTTTAAATTGTTTTAAAATAATAATCGAACGATTATGACCGTGACTGTTTCTTAAATTTGTTTACTCCGAAATCAAGCAAAGTTACTATCCGGTATCCAATGCGTCTCTAATAATTAAATCTGATATTTCCACAACTACTACATTGAATAAGATTTGAATTTATCACGATCATGTAAGTATTCCGACTCAGACGTATTATGAAAGTGTGCTCGATAGCTAAGTACAGTACAGATGTAGTGAATAATCCTTTACCATCGTATTTTCTCCGAAACTTTCGTATTTGTCATACTACATCAGCTGTCTTCAGTACTTTTTGATACAAACGTTTCGGAGAAAATACGAAAAGGAAGGATTGTTCACTACATCTGTACACGGGACGTGTTAGTAGTTGCCACACACGTTTAGGTGATCAACATATATATGTCATGATGATATGTCAGTCATAAAAACGTAGATAAAAAAAATTACTTACTACTTGTTGGTTTGCAATAAACTCCCTGCACCAAACACACAATTAGAAATGGGAGAACACATTTAAACACAAGCATGGTGACAGGTAAGGCTGCTGCGTCAGTAAATGTTTGAACAATCCCAGTCGTCCTTTAAATAGGTGCCGTGCCGGTATGTCGAGCCGAGCCACTCGACCCTATCTCCGAGATAAGGACCCGGGAATGTTTACCTAATGAGCGACTAACTGCCATTCTTACAAACCTTTTAATTTACGTTTACCTTTGGAGATTAAAAACATTCTTGTCACTCTCTTTAATTTGTCATAATTTAGTAATGTTTGGAATGAGCCGTAATTATCATATTATTATGTTTGATTGAATCATCGTCATCATCTTCGAATTTCTCACGATGTTTTGTCCTCACCGAAAAGCAACTGGTAAGGTTCCTTTCGAAAAAGTCAATGGTGTGTATGAGTCGGAGTTTGAACCCGCGACCTCCTGATTGAATGATTGAATCCTGGTGCGCCTTAAATACCGCCAGGTCCGCCAGGCTACCAAATAAAGACAAGAAAAATAGAATAAAAATTTCTCAAAAAGTAGGTTGAAATTCAGGAGTAATCGGAAAAATAAAGCAGTACCTAATCGCGAAAACGAAAGTGAAAGCAGGTTATAACGCATGCGGAATGAAATCTAGACCAAGTTTTACACGTGTAAAAAATAAATAAACTGAAATTACCTCAAGACCCAATTTAAAGCCTATATATCTGTCAATTAATCCGGTAAGTTTCATGGGCATTGGAGTAGGACTGACAGGCAAACCCTATGCTGGCGCCACCTGTATAATACTTCGACCGGCCAACCGTTGCGTGAAGTATCGTTAGCTTAGTCATAGTTGTGTGATATAGGCTAACACATTTGTGCTTAAGGGTTTTTATTTAATTATGATTATTATGAATTAAACTTTACTTATCTTTTTGTCATTTGCGTATTAATAAATGTTTATATCACACACCCTGTATGATGCATTGATGCGTTCAAAAACCGCAAATTACTACATACTACAGTCACATAAACTACATACTATATTGTGTTTAATTGTTTACGTGTATTGTACACACCAATAACAAAACAAGTAAATTAAAACAATTCAATAATTATAAATATGAACAACATAAGTTACAAGAAAAAACCCAAAATCAAATCAAAATCAAAATTTATTTATTTGAAAACATAGGTTAAATACAGATCTTATACAATAATTTATGTTTCACTATGTTTTGCCATTTGGCATACAAATACTTAAATAATACAAGATGGAGCATGCACTAATTATAACATGATGTCAAACGAAAATAATATGTTAAATGTCAAATAAGAGTGTACTTAAACTAAAACCACTTAAATTCAAAACATGTCCAGTAAATCTTCCATTATCGAATAGTATGCTTGTTGTAGCAAAAATTCATACAGGCATCTCTCAAATTAAATTAAATTATCTATTGTAATAATTTGTTTTGGCAACTTCACTACATAGTATAAAACAAAGTCGTTTTCCGCTGTCTGTATGTCTGACCATATATATGCTTAAATCTTTAAAACCACGCAACGGATTTTGATGCGGGTTTTTTTTAATAGATAGAGTGATTCAAGAGGAAGGTTTATATGTATAATTTGTAAAAGTTTTGTGTAAATTAGTTGAACTACCCGTGCGAAGCCGGGGCGGGTCGTATTGTATATTCTAGGTGCTATCCCAAAAATACTTTTAGCAAGCAAAGCCGAGTTCACGGATTGGATGTAAATTTTAGCATCTGCGAGCACTTTTAAACATTGCAAATTTATGCATATTGTTTTTATTGTAAACCGCAGTTTCAAAAATGTATAGACATGGCAGGGTTAGTATATTGAACCTAATGAAATGTGGTTTACAGGTTTCCATAAATTCTAATCTACAAACAGATCTTAAACATTTTTTTTCGCCTTTAAAACAATCCACTCGGAAACATATTTCATATTTTTCATATGTACTTTATTCATTTAATGACTTGATAATATTACTGTGATTAATTGATTATTTTCATGTCACGTCCTACTACTATTACATCCACATTCTTCCAAATAACTCACTAGTTGGTACATTTCTACAAGTCGTAGACTTGAACAAAGGCAACCTCATGTTACTTTCACATAGTCTGCAGAATTTCTTGATGTCTGCACAAATCAAAAAGTTACAAGATTTGCGATTCGAGCAATTGAAGAACACTTTTTTTGGTTTCGTTTCTCCATATAGCATTCTCGCGAATATCTCTGTACCTAATTTTGTAGGAACCCTTTGTGTATGCCTCCCATCTGGATAGTTGTTGGTTTCGTTTTGAACTTTCATTTCAATTAAGTTGCCTTCGACGTCAAAGTCAATCACTTTCAAAGGCGACACTAGCCCTTCGTATGGTCTCCAAAATGACTCATTAAATGTTGGTTTCTGAAAATGAATAAATTAAAAGGTAATCAATTGACATTTATTAAATAATGCAATTTGAATGTCGTAAAAAGTTCTGCGTCAAAGATTGATTCGGTTTTAACATCAAGTCGATAATGTCTCACCTCACTGCACTGTACCTAGTCGTAAAAGATTATCATAATTATGAATATGAATGAAGGTAGATCGTATATGATTATTTTCGTATTTAATTATCTATATACCTATATGCAGAACTGAATTATGTAATTGCAAGAAAAATCGTGTTCAATATAATAATTTATTACAATTTACCTACAATAATAGACACAATGTACAAAAAAATACTTACTTCGGTCGTTGAGGGCATGGTATTTTCTGATGTTGTCCTTGTTAATCTCATAGAAATTAAAATAATGATGCACTGAATGCTTTTATGAAACAATGTACGAGTCATTGCAGTAAGGGTAGACGCGTGACGAAGTCAACTTATTGGCGCTAGCACAAGTTATCCTCCTACTCTAGAGCAGAGAGCAACAACCGTTAAAATAATACTTGTGTTTTACTCCACCATGGAGGGTTTACAAACAAACACACTAATGTTTCTTAAACTCTATTTATTTTGAAAACATAGATAAGAACTGTTACGCAATTTTAGAAATTGAGCAATGGCCGGTCGCGTCTAGTTCCTTTGGTGTGCATTTTACCTTTGTGAAGCTTTTCTTGGCCACCGTGAATGTAACACATTTCGAACCTATACTTATAGTGGCTTTACCGAACAATTTTCCTAGCATTTTTTGCTGTAATATGTCCACTGTTTCTAGGGCAATGTTTGACGGTAAATCCATGATTGATTCCATCGATGCGACGCTATCTGCAAAAGTTGAATTTCACTATTGAGCAACAGGATATACCTAGAGGCATTTGGTGTATTAAACCGTTTTATCTCCGCGTGCCTAAAACGTTTTATGACCTAGTCGCGTTTTGCCTAAATTTCAATCTCCAGTGGCATTAAGACTATGTAGTTTGCCGACTATTTCGCTTTTTGTCTATATAGTGGACTGCCTGTTAGGATGAAGTGTCTAACTCTCAATGTGGCATTTTGGCGTTTTGTCTTAAATAGCGTAATGCATAATTCTCTTACTGATTACATCTCGTTTTGCCTAAACGTTAAAGATATGAAGCTTATTTTCCTAATAGGTTTCCTAACCATTCGCATACCTTAATTTGGATTACTTTTCTTATTTTCATGTAATGTAAATCAATATCTTACAATAAAATATGTCGGTTCTACACACTCCTCCTCGCTGCCCTCGTCGTCGCAATTATCTAATGCGGATCGGTTCAACCGAGATGAAGGCATAATGATAGTTAGGAAATTGGCGTTTAATGCCGTAATTCATAAACGCGTTACTGGCCTGAATTAGCTATGAATCGTTTGTCTTTATCTGTCATTTTGACTTATTTATTTGTAAGAAAGGGATAAAACGTAATTTGTTAGAAGTATTAGAACAAATTAAATTATTTACAGAAAATACTTTAATTTGTTTTTATTTTAAGTAGAAACACTACTATATACATTATAAACTGAAATCAATGTCATATACTAAGAAAAAGTGACCAAGGCCTCCAGTGCCCCAGGCTGGAATCGAACCAGCGTCCTCTGCTATCGCGGCAGGTGCCTGTGCCATTCGGCCGAATTGTGTGATTTGTGCCGAATGGCACAGGCACCTGCCGTGATAGCAGAGGACGCTGGTTCGATTCCAGCCTGGGGCACTGGAGGCCTTGGTCACTTTTTCTTAGTATATGACATTTATTTCAGTTTAAAACGTAATTTAACTATATCGGGCCCGTAAAGTTTTATAAATAAGGGGTGAGACTATAAGCGACTTAGGCTATGTATCGATATATGTACATAGGTAAAAAACGTTTTAGGCACGCGGAGAACAAAGGACTTGCGACGTTAAAAATTACTATCGCGTTTTTAATTTTATCTCAATTACGCTGAAAATATACGAGTATTTCTGGTTAAAATTGTGCTGGTCGGCAATATCGCTAGCTATATTATACTAATATTATGCTGCTATGGTATGCAGGGTAACAATATATAACTGTAAATAATATTAGATATGTTTTCGTGATTTTTTTATGTCGTACCCACTTTAACTTTGTAAGATTTTGGTTACAGCCTGCCCTTGCAAATAGTTTATTTTCCGTGTGAATTCTAGGCGGAATTCTACCGGTATTCACGCTCTGCACGCGCACACAGTAGTGACAATCGATATATGTGAAATTCTAAATTGATCGTGAAGTTGTGAACTTGAGCACACAGTACACACATACAGTATACACATTTTGTAAAATGGTCGTTATGGATCCCACAAGAAGCACATTTGAACTTTTCACAAGTCTGAATGGTCAAATGATTTTTCCGAAAAAATATCATTTTTAAGCGCGCGGTTGTTTTACTCGCATGCGATAAACGCAGCGTTAAACGCGATGCGTTTGCCGCACAACCATTTTACATCAGGATAATCTAATGACCATAAAAAAAATTACGCGGTAGACGCGTTTATAGCATAAAACAACCGCGAGCTTAAATGCCTGTTAAATGGAACACGGACCGAAAGATTGTGAATAGGTTATCTTACCAGTAGTGTTGGATCCGGCGCAGTGCCCCCTGTTGTTAGTTCTGTCCGTCGGCACGCAAGTTCTATGAACACACATCATCTCTGCGCATTTCATAGAATGACAGATACTGTCCGAACAGAAGGACAACGCTCCTCTAATATACTTCCCCATGAACGACATAAACGCCGTTGCTACTGTACCTACGTCGTTCCAATCCACTTTTCCGAATATTGCTTCTTCTAAAGCCTTAGAACGATTGAGACGTATCGTTTCTGCGCTCAGATTTAACTTTTCCTTATTACTCTCTCTATCTAGTATTAAACTTGTTATGTTCTTTGAGTTTACAAGGGCCTGGTCTTTTGAATTGTTCGGCCAGTATAAAAGTTCGTCGTCTTCAGGCAATAATTTATCTGTTTTTTTCATTGTCTCATTCGAATGAATACTTATTTTTTGTGTTTGGGAAACATTTTTGCGGTCTGAAATCTCAAAAGCTGAACTGTTTTGGATGGTCACTTCTCGTTTTTTTCTTAAGGAAGGCTCTTCTGTAGACGCGTTTGAAATCCCCTTCGTGAAGTCTGTTTCAATGCTGTTTTCATTCCTGTGAACATCTTCGGTAGTATTGTCAAAAGAATTAGTTATATTAATCATAAAGTAAATATTATCATCAGTTTTTGTATCATTCATGTTTGGTAACTTCGTAGTTTTATCAATAAAAATGTCCGTATACATTGTATTTGCTTGCTCTATATTTTGTGTGTTATTCCAATCATTTGCTTGATTCATTTTAGTATAACTTTCTATTTTTTGTCGAGAATCGCTTGTTTTGTAGCTTTCGTCGACATTTGGTGGCGTTGAATGTTCTTGTTCCAATTTTAAGCCGTGATATGTTATGACTTTCTTCCTGTGCCTTTTGCCATTGCTACCGGCCTTCGATTTCTTTTTCCTATGAATGGTTATTTTGTGAATAGGTGCTGTGTTCTTGTTCGTTTTCTGAAGGTCGTACATTTCTAGAGGAAAAGGAAAGCCAAAGAACGGAAATGGTAGGTTTATGTTCGATTCCTTTGAAATACTTGCACGGTCTATGGTTTTTTCATTCGTTTTATTCATTAATATTTCACCTAAACCCTGGTGTACTTGTGGGAATTGTACGTCAACTTTAATTTTTATGTTTATGGTGTTATCGCTCATGGGCCGCACGTCTTTGTTCGAGCTAGCTTCAGTGGCGGCCGCTTTGCTTTTTTCGTCCACGATTTGCTTTCTCCGCGGACTGGGTTCTAATGCTATTAAACATTGCTTACAACCGCATTCACATGGGAATGTGTCAGCCTCACAGTAGCAAGACGATGGTATTTTCTCTCTTATCATGGAGGGCATAACGGGAGGAAGGTTAAACATTTTTACGTCTGGACTTACTTGATCTGTGAGAAATTGTTTTGCTGGATCAACCTGCTGCTTGATGGGTTCGCCGTAATATGGACTCGATCTCATCATATTGATTGGTATCAAAAAGTCTAATGGCGTATTAAATTGAGTTTTTGGGAACGGTATCGTGTTGGGGTTGTAGTAAAAGTCGTCGTGTTTATTAGTCTTGGCGGCAAGGCTCTTAGAATACCTATCGCGTTGTAAAAGCGGGACTTTGTTTTTAGTTTTGGATTTGTCGACGTAATTTCTTCTCTGTTTGTGAGCTTTTTCTAAATAATGTTGATACTCTGATAACAGATCCTCAATGTTTTCATCACTTTCGCTGTTTTCATCGTTGTTGGTTAATGTTTCTATTGGCGGATTCTGTAATAAAAATTCGTCTTACTTGTATGGACGGATAGGATCGCGGGGGCTTATTTGTTTAAGAAAAGTAGTTTTGTTGCACTTATTTAATTTAGTTTTAAAATTATAAACTGAAATAGATGTGATATACTTAAGAAAGAAGTGACTTAGCCCTCCAGTAAGGCCGGATCCGCCGGTCTCCGCTACTGGAGGGCTATATACCTAATAATTTGATTTATTCCGAAAGTTGTATAGTTTTAAAATGTCTCATTAAAACATGTCCTATAAAAAACTCTCCAAGTTTAGTCAGGCTTTCTGTAAAAATATGTTTGCCTGTTTGCTCGCCAACATTCTTGTTTCTTAGAAGATTGTAATTTTGTATTGTAGGACTGTAGGTACGGTCGGTGCCCCAACTTAAGTACCCGCGTCGCCATACTAATTGTATAGTAAAGTGGATATTTATGTTAGGGAACCGACTGGCTAAGCAAACCTGGCACCGCAAGGGCGCTATCTTCGTCGTGCGTCGCGTTTACGGCATATTTCGCCTGCTACTTATTTCGGGCCTTCACTATTTTATACGTATAATTATTAAGAGTCAACTTACCGCGTTATTTTCATAGTCTTTTATTATATCTGCGATGTCACTATAAATTATTGTCTCATATAAAGGTGTGAATTCTATTCGATTTAATTCAGAGGAACCTGGAAAAAGCAAACCACTTTTTTCACACGTTACTGATTGACTATTTTTGTATCCATACATCTTTTCATAAACCCACAAATAATATTTATAAACTTATACCTATTACCATCTTTTTTAGAAATATGTGAGCGTTGTTTAGTTAAGGGCATGGTTAAATTTAACTACCTATAGAACGCTTACCTGACTCGTAACATAAAACATTTATAACACAAAAACTCAGAATTACGAACACCGCCATTTGTGAATGCGATTGATTGGAAATAGAGCACGGGTATGCCTTTAAGGCTTTATCGGCGTGTTTACAAATTTATGCCGTTTATGGCCCAAACAAAGAGTTGTAACGACGATTGTTCCTACTTACGAAACGATTACATAACATAGCGATTACACGTTAAGCTTAATAAGAAATAACATTTGTTTATTCTAGCCCAAAATACGCCCACAAATAAAATTAACAACTAAAAAATGGACATAGTGTCTACTGCTATGAATTTAATGTAACTGATATACAAAACTTAAAAAGTAGGTATGTAGGAACACTAGGAACACATATAATTGTAGTGGATTAATACTAAATCCGTATTGAGAACAAAATGGTCTTTAGTATACCTACTCGTATTGTCCCCTGTTTATTGGCGAGAAGTGTAAATCTCAAGTTTAAATTTCTGATTTATATGCCAATAAAATAAGATGTTTTCGAATAATTAATTTCCAGTAAGCTGGAAATCGTTTTAAATGCGTTCATGCCTTCATTTGGTTCTAAATGCGTGTAATCCGAGTTTACGCAATCCAGAATTGGGTGTGCATACATTTTTGCTCTTCTTTCAGTTTTTGCTTTTAGCTCGAAAGCGGTACGTCCGACGGAAAACATTCAGCTTAATATTAAAGAGGGTAAATTCTGCGTCGAATGAGCATCTACAATTTCAAATTTGGATTAGTTCAGTCAAAATTTCTCATTTAATTGCACTTTTATTTTATTAAGAAAAACGCCTTTTACTGGTGTCTGATCCACCAAATCTTGCTGGTAGAACCATTGTAATTCAATATGAAAAATGTATCTTCTAAGGCTCCTAAAATTTATGCACACCTCCTGGAATTGCGCAAACGAAGGTATTAAAATTAATTCCTCAAAACTCTTTTTATGGATCTAATTTAATTGGCCCCTTATCCCACAAGGACCTGAAAACGCACAAGAGAGCGTACGCGAACTATAGGGTGGAGCACCTGCTTATTGGTCAAATTTTAATTTAGGCAACAAGGTGATGGCAGGAATTCGGACCATGGCAGGATTTTGTGGAACTTCTAGATAGGCGGAGTCGGACCCGTCGGCCCTTGTTGCTCTAGACACTTGGCCCTGATTTGTTTAATCGGAAATGTATATTTTATTTGTTATAGGAATCAATCAATAGCAGTAATGCGGAAGCCGAGCGCCTCACCATGCATCGGTGCATTGTCACGAGCATCATCGAGAGCGAGACCGTCTACGTCGAATGCCTATACGTTATGGAAAAGGTAAGAAATTAGGTACATTCAGAAGTCAGAAAACCTTACAGCAGAACTAAGTACTATCTGACCGCTTAGCACGACTTGCGTTGTCGCGCGCGACTCCATACCTAAAGTTGCGCTTGACATAATATATGGAGTCATGCTGCAACGCATGTCATGCTAAGCTGTCTGAGCCACAGTATCAACAATAAGTAAAGACGTTCCTTGTAATATTGCACCAAAATATTGTCGGCACTTTTTATAGATTTTAGCTACCTATATCTTATATTGTAGGAAATTCATTAGTGCCCCACGCTCACTGGATACTTATGTTCTAAGCTTCTTGCTTTCACATTAGCGTTTTTTTCTGCGCATATGCGGTCGTTTCGGCGTTACGCGTGGTCTATAAGCGCCTACACGCGCTTTCAAAAACGAGCTTTTATAGGCGCATATAAAACGCTACTATGTAACCGCCCTTTTTAACGCTGTGATTGGTATCGACACTCGCTGGATCAAATTTGTATATAAATAGTGCAGAAATTGTAATAGATACACGTCACGCCCACAATTCACGTAGTAATATTTCGAAATTCTTATTGAAAATACTAAAGGCTAACTGAGTGTATGTTTTCAGTACATGAACGCCATAAAAGCGACGCTGTCGACGTCCCAGCCTGTGATAACGGAGGAAGAGTTCAACACGATATTTTACAAAATATCCGAGCTGCATAAATTACACAAGAATTTCCTCGAGGGACTGAAGACTGCCGTCGCTAGTTGGGAAGAGCCTCTATCTGTGGGAAGCCACTTTAAAAAAATGGTACGGGCTCTTTTTACAAACATAATTGAAATTTAACCTGCGTCTGTCTTGCTATTTATTTTTAAATCAAATGACAAAATTATATTATCTTAAACAGTCTTATGATGGAACGAGAAGTTGGCCATATAAACTCTGCAAAGAACTCAATATTCTAATACGGTCAGCAACGAAGACTATAAATAAAATGTGCCTTTCAGAAAGAAACTTGTTAATATGTCCGTGTATCAGAATCAATATATATCATACTAATGTCCTTTTCTGTCTGTAGGCGGAGAACATAAACGTATACGGCGCATTCCTGCACAACTATGGCCGAGCTACGGACGCCGTGCGACGCCGCTGCGCGAGCTCGCAACGCTTCGCTGACCTCACGCGCCAGATCGCCTGTCGCGGCCAGCCCATGTCGCTCGACGATCTGCTGCACAAACCCGTCGCTAGAGTCCAGAAGAACGCTCTCGTCTTGCATGTTAGTACATCACTATACAGCTCGCTTCGTCGACCTCACGCGCCAGATCGCCTGTCGCGGCCAGCCCATGTCGCTCGACGATCTGCTGCACAAACCCGTCGCTAGAGTCCAGAAGAACGCTCTCGTCTTGCATGTTAGTACATCACTATACAGCTCGCTTCGTCGACCTCACGCGCCAGATCGCCTGTCGCGGCCAGCCCATGTCGCTCGACGATCTGCTGCACAAACCCGTCGCTAGAGTCCAGAAGAACGCTCTCGTCTTGCATGTTAGTACATCACTATACAGCTCGCTTCGTCGACCTCACGCGCCAGATCGCCTGTCGCGGCCAGCCCATGTCGCTCGACGATCTGCTGCACAAACCCGTCGCTAGAGTCCAGAAGAACGCTCTCGTCTTGCATGTTAGTACATCACTATACAGCTCGCTTCGTCGACCTCACGCGCCAGATCGCCTGTCGCGGCCAGCCCATGTCGCTCGACGATCTGCTGCACAAACCCGTCGCTAGAGTCCAGAAGAACGCTCTCGTCTTGCATGTTAGTACATCACTATACAGCTCGCTTCGTCGACCTCACGCGCCAGATCGCCTGTCGCGGCCAGCCCATGTCGCTCGACGATCTGCTGCACAAACCCGTCGCTAGAGTCCAGAAGAACGCTCTCGTCTTGCATGTTAGTACATCACTATACAGCTCGCTTCGTCGACCTCACGCGCCAGATCGCCTGTCGCGGCCAGCCCATGTCGCTCGACGATCTGCTGCACAAACCCGTCGCTAGAGTCCAGAAGAACGCTCTCGTCTTGCATGTTAGTACATCACTATACAGCTCGCTTCGTCGACCTCACGCGCCAGATCGCCTGCCGCGGCCAGCCCATGTCGCTCGACGATCTGCTGCACAAACCCGTCACTAGAGTCCAGAAGAACGCTCTCGTCTTGCATGTTAGTACATCACTATACAGCTCGCTTCGTCGACCTCACGCGCCAGATCGCCTGTCGCGGCCAGCCCATGTCGCTCGACGATCTGCTGCACAAACCCGTCGCTAGAGTCCAGAAGAACGCTCTCGTCTTGCATGTTAGTACATCACTATACAGCTCGCTTCGTCGACCTCACGCGCCAGATCGCCTGTCGCGGCCAGCCCATGTCGCTCGACGATCTGCTGCACAAACCCGTCGCTAGAGTCCAGAAGAACGCTCTCGTCTTGCATGTTAGTACATCACTATACAGCTCGCTTCGTCGACCTCACGCGCCAGATCGCCTGTCGCGGCCAGCCCATGTCGCTCGACGATCTGCTGCACAAACCCGTCGCTAGAGTCCAGAAGAACGCTCTCGTCTTGCATGTTAGTACATCACTATACAGCTCGCTTCGTCGACCTCACGCGCCAGATCGCCTGTCGCGGCCAGCCCATGTCGCTCGACGATCTGCTGCACAAACCCGTCGCTAGAGTCCAGAAGAACGCTCTCGTCTTGCATGTTAGTACATCACTATACAGCTCGCTTCGTCGACCTCACGCGCCAGATCGCCTGTCGCGGCCAGCCCATGTCGCTCGACGATCTGCTGCACAAACCCGTCGCTAGAGTCCAGAAGAACGCTCTCGTCTTGCATGTTAGTACATCACTATACAGCTCGCTTCGTCGACCTCACGCGCCAGATCGCCTGCCGCGGCCAGCCCATGTCGCTCGACGATCTGCTGCACAAACCCGTCGCTAGAGTCCAGAAGAACGCTCTCGTCTTGCATGTTAGTACATCACTATACAGCTCGCTTCGTCGACCTCACGCGCCAGATCGCCTGTCGCGGCCAGCCCATGTCGCTCGACGATCTGCTGCACAAACCCGTCGCTAGAGTCCAGAAGAACGCTCTCGTCTTGCATGTTAGTACATCACTATACAGCTCGCTTCGTCGACCTCACGCGCCAGATCGCCTGTCGCGGCCAGCCCATGTCGCTCGACGATCTGCTGCACAAACCCGTCGCTAGAGTCCAGAAGAACGCTCTCGTCTTGCATGTTAGTACATCACTATACAGCTCGCTTCGTCGACCTCACGCGCCAGATCGCCTGTCGCGGCCAGCCCATGTCGCTCGACGATCTGCTGCACAAACCCGTCGCTAGAGTCCAGAAGAACGCTCTCGTCTTGCATGTTAGTACATCACTATACAGCTCGCTTCGTCGACCTCACGCGCCAGATCGCCTGTCGCGGCCAGCCCATGTCGCTCGACGATCTGCTGCACAAACCCGTCGCTAGAGTCCAGAAGAACGCTCTCGTCTTGCATGTTAGTACATCACTATACAGCTCGCTTCGTCGACCTCACGCGCCAGATCGCCTGCCGCGGCCAGCCCATGTCGCTCGACGATCTGCTGCACAAACCCGTCGCTAGAGTCCAGAAGAACGCTCTCGTCTTGCATGTTAGTACATCACTATACAGCTCGCTTCGTCGACCTCACGCGCCAGATCGCCTGTCGCGGCCAGCCCATGTCGCTCGACGATCTGCTGCACAAACCCGTCGCTAGAGTCCAGAAGAACGCTCTCGTCTTGCATGTTAGTACATCACTATACAGCTCGCTTCGTCGACCTCACGCGCCAGATCGCCTGTCGCGGCCAGCCCATGTCGCTCGACGATCTGCTGCACAAACCCGTCGCTAGAGTCCAGAAGAACGCTCTCGTCTTGCATGTTAGTACATCACTATACAGCTCGCTTCGTCGACCTCACGCGCCAGATCGCCTGTCGCGGCCAGCCCATGTCGCTCGACGATCTGCTGCACAAACCCGTCGCTAGAGTCCAGAAGAACGCTCTCGTCTTGCATGTTAGTACATCACTATACAGCTTGCTTCGTCGACCTCACGCGCCAGATCGCCTGCCGCGGCCAGCCCATGTCGCTCGACGATCTGCTGCACAAACCCGTCGCTAGAGTTCAGAAGAACGCTCTCGTCTTGCATGTTAGTACATCACTATACAGCTTGCTTCGTCGACCTCACGCGCCAGATCGCCTGCCGCGGCCAGCCCATGTCGCTCGACGATCTGCTGCACAAACCCGTCGCTAGAGTTCAGAAGAACGCTCTCGTCTTGCATGTTAGTACATCACTATACAACTTGCTTCGTCGACCTCACGCGCCAGATCGCCTGTCGCGGCCAGCCCATGTCGCTCGACGATCTGCTGCACAAACCCGTCGCTAGAGTTCAGAAGAACGCTCTTGTCTTGCATGTTAGTACATCACTATACAGCTCGCTTTGCTGACCTCACCAAATCGCCTGCCACGGCCAGCCCATGCCGCTGTCGTGGCTAAGTATGTCATTTATCACAGATAGACCTGTACCGCTGGCTATATTTTGACCCCTAGGTTATAAAAATATTAAAGTCAATTCTGTTTTCGCTTATGAATACTTTGTTAAGATGTAAATCTTACATTTTGTTTTGTGTCATATATATAATTTGCTTTTCTAGTAATTTGTTATTTTGTGGTAATTATTTTTTATTTTGAATTATTTTGGAGAAAAAAATATTCGAGAGAAAACATGTAACTGTGTTGCATTTAGGATAGTGTTTTTAGTGTGAAAACATAGTTTGTGTCAATTACGTCCACTGCAAGCTGATACTATGTCATAATATTCTAAATGACACAAAAAAAAATTAGAGTTAAAAAAAATTACTTAGGTCGAATTTAATCGTTTAAATAGGTCCATTAAATGATTTTGTGTCTTATTAAGGCATAGCTTCATAAGATATTTGATGATTTTGTTGTAACAGGCTGTCACCGTTACAAAAGAATATTAAAGATATTAGAGTTTACATCTTATTAATTTGAAATGCGGGATAAATAAGATGTATGAATTTGTGTCACTTGCATCCACTGCTTAATCAAATATTACAAAAATATTATTTGCGTTCGAACGAAGCTAGCGGGCGGTCTGAATGGGCAACGGAGGCCGTGCAGGGTGGAGCCGCGGCGTGACCTTGCCGTACGCAACGCATGTTTACTTCGCCTGTGCGCCAAATTAACGCAACTTATTCAAAGAAGTTACGCAAACAACACAACAACAAGCAACAAGCAAGCAAAGAATGCGTCGAATTATCTTTTACCTATTTAAAACTTATAGATATTGTACAATGTCACCATTATGCAAAAGAACTGTAAGTACATGTTTGATTTGCGAGCGAGCTGGCAACATTGCGCAGGGAAATCTTAAAAATATCGCGTTTACGTGAACGCCACATACATTTGTGACAGTGATAGGGAAAAGGTACCACTAAAGTAAAATTTGGTTATTAATACCGTGACTTTCTTTCATTCTTTGATAAAAAAAATTGCTATTTATGCAACAAGTGCGGAAATCATCTTTACGCACGTGTATCATACAATGTTTTACTATGCATTGTGCGAGTAAATAAAAAAACATATCAGGGCAAATAAGTTTAATTATTATAAGGAGTGTCTTAAATCGACACGAGTTGCGAATTACCTATTCGCACGTGTATCGTACGTTTTACAGTACATATGGCCCTTTAAACTTTCGACATATGCACGGTAAGTGCTCTTTTCCGCACTAGTGCGAGAAAGTAGCACCATATGTACTGTAAAAAAAATTGAAAACAAAAAGCACTAGTGCGGAAAAGCAGTACTTTCCGCACGATATGGCTCCGTAGGAAACGCACTTTTCGAGCACATGCATTGTAAAAAAAAATATAGGACTGTATCTCCTAAACCATGCGTCGTAGCGCAAAAATAATAAAATTTTCGCTCCCCTTTAAGAAGCCCCTAATTAAGATTTAAAAACGCAAAAAAGAAAAAAAAAGGAAAAAATCTTTATAGGGCTGTATCTCCTAAACCGTGCGTCGTAGCGCAAAAATAAACGTTTCGGTCCCGTTTATGTAACCATTAATTTATATTTAAAAACAACGCAACAAAAAAAACAAACAAAAAACTTTATAGGGCTGTATCTCCTAAACCATCGTAGCGCAAAAATAATCAAATTTTCGTTCCCCTTTATGGAACCCCAAACTAATATACAGAAAACACAATGAAAAAAAAAACAAAAAAAAAATCTTTATAGGTCTACATCTCCTAAATCGTGCATCGTAGCGCAAAAATAATCAATTTTTCGTTCCCCTTTAAGACCCCCTTAATTAATACTAAAAAAAAAAACAGGAAAAGATCTTTATAGAGCTATATCTCCTAAACCGTGCGTGGTAGCGCAAAAATAACAAAATTTTCGTTCCCCTATACGGAACCCCAAAGTAATATACAAAAAACACAATGAAAAAAAAACAACAAAAAAATCTTTATAGGGCTGCATCTCCTAAACCGTGCATCGTAGCGCAAAAATAATAAAAAAAAAACCCTTTAAGAAACCCGTAATTAATACTTAAAAAAAAAACAAAAAAAACCAGGAAAAAAAACTTTATAGAGCTGTACCTCCTAAACCGTGCGTGGTACCGCAAAAACAATAAAATTTTCGTTCTTCTTTATGCAACCCATAATTTATATTAAAAAAAAACCGCAAAATTTAAAAAAAAATCTTTATAGGGCTGTATCTCCTAAACCATGCGTCGTAGCGCAAAAATAATAAAATTTTTGTTCCCCTTTATGCAACCCATAATTTATATTTAAAAAAAACGCAAAATTTAAAAAAAAAAATTATAGGGCTGTATCTCTTAAACCATGCGTCGTAGCGCAAAAATAATTAAAAAAACCCCTTTAAGAAACCCGTAATTAATACTTAAAAAAAAAAACAAAAAAAAAACAGGAAAAAAAACTTTATAGAGCTGTATCTCCTAAACCGTGCGTCGTAGCGCAAAAATAAACGTTTCGGTCCCGTTTATGTAACCATTAATTTATATTTAAAAACAACGCAACAAAAAAAAACAAACAAAAAACTTTATAGGGCTGTATCTCCTAAACCATCGTAGCGCAAAAATAATCAAATTTTCGTTCCCCTTTATGGAACCCCAAACTAATATACAAAAAACACAATGAAAAAAAAAACCAAAAAAAAATCTTTATAGGGCTACATCTACTAAATCGTGCATCGTAGCGCAAAAATAATCAATTTTTCGTTCCCCTTTAAGGAACCCTTAATTAATACTAAAAAAAAAACAGGAAAAGATCTTTATAGAGCTATATCTCCTAAACCGTGCGTGGTAGCGCAAAAATAACAAAATTTTCGTTCCCCTATACGGAACCCCAAAGTAATATACAAAAAACACAATGAAAAAAAAACAACAAAAAAATCTTTATAGGGCTGCATCTCCTAAACCGTGCATCGTAGCGCAAATATAATAAAAAAAAACCCTTTAAGAAACCCGTAATTAATACTTAAAAAAAAAACAAAAAAAACCAGGAAAAAAAAACTTTATAGAGCTGTATCTCCTAAACCATGCGTCGTAGCGCAAAAATAATAAAATTTTTGTTCCCCTTTATGCAACCCATAATTTATATTTAAAAAAAACGCAAAATTTAAAAAAAAAAATTATAGGGCTGTATCTCTTAAACCATGCGTCGTAGCGCAAAAATAATTAAAAAAACCCCTTTAAGAAACCCGTAATTAATACTTAAAAAAAAAAACAAAAAAAAACCAGGAAAAAAACTTTATAGAGCTGTATCTCCTAAACCGTGCGTGGTACAGCAAAAACAATAAAATTTTCGTTCCCCTTTATGCAACCCATAATTTATATTTAAAAAAACGCAAAAACAACAAAAAAATCTTTATAGGGCTGCATCTCCTAAACCGTGCATCGTAGCACAAAAATAATCAAATTTTCGTTCCCCTTAAGAAACCCTTAATTGAAACTTTAAAAAAAACCAGGAAAAAAACTTTATAGAGCTATTATAGCTATATATATAGATATAATATCTCCTAAACCGTGCGTGGTGGCGCAAAAATAATACAAGTTTCGTTCCCCTTTATGCAACCCATAATTTATATTTAAAAAAAAAAACGCAAAAAAAATCATTATAGGGCTGTATCTCTTAAACCATGAGTCGTAGCGCAAAAATAATAAAAATTTCGTTCCCCTTTATGAAGCCCCAAAGTAATATACTAAAAACACAATGAAAAAAAAGAAAAAAAATAACAAAAAAACTTTATAGGGCTGTATCTCCTACACCGTGCATCGTAGCGCAAAAAAAAAACCCTTTAAGAAACCCCTAATTAAGATTGAAAAACGCAAAAAAGAAAAAGAGGGAAAAAATCATTTTAGGGCTGTATCTCCTAAACCGTGCGTGGTACCGCAAAAACAATAAAATTTTCGTTCTTCTTTATGCAACCCATAATTTATATTAAAAAAAAAACGCAAAATTTTAAAAAAAATCTTTATAGGGCTGTATCTCCTAAACCATGCGTCGTAGCGCAAAAATAATAAAATTTTTGTTCCCCTTTATGCAACCCATAATTTATATTTTAAAAAAACGCAAAATTTAAAAAAAAACATTATAGGGCTGTATCTCTTAAACCATGCGTTGTAGCGCAAAAATAATTAAAAAAACCCCTTTAAGAAACCCGTAATTAATACTTAAAAAAAAAACAAAAAATAACCAGGAAAAAAAACTTTATAGAGCTGTATCTCCTAAACCGTGCGTGGTACCGCAAAAACAATAAAATTTTCGTTCCCCTTTATGCAACCCATAATTTATATTTAAAAAAACGCAAAATTTAAAAAAAAAATCTATAGGGCTGTATCTCCTAAACCATGCCTTGTAGCGCAAAAATAATAAAATTTTCGTTCCCCTTTATGCAACCCATAATTTATATTTAAAAAAAACGCAAAATTTAATAAAAAAATCATTATAGGGCTGTATCTCTTAAACAATGCGTCGTAGCGCAAAAATAATTAAAAAAAACCCCTTTAAGAAACCCGTAATTAATACTTTAAAAAAAAAACAAAAAAAAAACCAGGAAAAAAAACTTTATAGAGCTGTATCTCCTAAACCGTGCGTGGTACCGCAAAAACAATAAAATTTTCGTTCCCCTTTATGCAACCCATAATTTATATTTAAAAAAACGCAAAATTTTAAAAAAAATCTTTATAGGGCTGTATCTCCTAAACCATGCGTTGTAGCGCAAAAATAATAAAATTTTCGTTCCCCTTTATGAAGCCCCAAAATAATATACAAAAACACAAGAAAAAAAAAGAAAAAAATAATAACAAAAAAACTTTATAGGGCTGTATCTCCTAAACCGTGCATCGTAGCTCAAAAATAATCAAATTTTCGTTCCCCTTAAGAAGCCCTTAATTAAGATTTAAAAACCTAAAAAAGAAAAAGAAAAAAATTTATATAGGGCTGTATCTCCTAAACCGTGCGTCGTAGCGCAAAAATAATCAACTTTTCGGTCCCCTTTATATAACCATTAATTTATACACAAAAAAACGCAAAAAAAAGAGATTTTTTTTTATAGGGCTTGATCTCCTAAACCATGCGTCGTAGGGCAAAAATAATTAAATTTTCGTTCCCCTTTATAAAACCCCAAAGTAATATACAAAAAACACAATGTAAAAAAGAAAAAAAAACAATAAAAAAAACTTTATAGGGCTGTATCTCCTAAACCGTGCGTCGTAGCGCAAAAATAATCAAATTTTCTTTCCTCTTTATTCAACCCTTAATTTATATTTAAAAAAAAAACGCTTTCACTAAACTGCTGTAACTCGGAAACTTAGAATCCACAAAGGGGACTACTAAATTATGACACATATTAAAGCCTATATGTATATACTATCAGTAATATATGATCATTGTCAAGAGGGCGCTGTTCATTCTCATGTATAGGGTGACAGTTCAGTATAGTATGAAAAAATATTGTATTTAATGAACATCATCATCATTGTAATTAATGTTGCTTGCCACGCTTAAACATAACAAAAATCGCAATAAATTGCGTCTTAAAATAAACTTAAAAAGTCTACTAAAAATCGAAACAAAAGTATTTTTTAAGTCGCTGATGTGACATTCTCAATCAAAAGGTAGGTACCACTTTGTCGTTTACCATAAAGACGAAATTTGATTATATCTTTATACAAATAACCTGTCAGAGAAATTGGTACCTTTTGATTATGAACGTCACAAATGTTGGTCAGTATGAGGAGTGCAGCCTACAGTTTATTTTTAATTATATTTATATACCTACTACGGTAAGATTGATAAGACAATGTAATTATGCCTCCGAATGAAATAAATACACTGTATCGCAAAACTAAGTGGCGAGACAGCTCATAATGCCATCTCTTTCACTCTTGGTTGGTCTTAACAAGGGTAAAGGAGATAGTATTAAGATCTCAGTCGCCAGCTGATATTGCGGCAAGTATAATAAGCACCCCACCCGCGTAGGTACCCTTCCCCGCGCACGCCCTTCTTGCTCAATTGAGTTTTATTTTGCCAGATAGTAAAAAACCGTGGATCAAAATGACCCAAATTATGAATGATGTCTCAATGTGGTATTATAATATTGTAGACGTAAACTTAATAATATGAATTTTTTTTGTGGCAGATACAGGGTGTTAATTAGAAAAAAATTTTTTTTAAATAAAAGCGGTGGATGAATTTGACACAGATTTGTTTGAATAACATATAACAATGTTCTGTAAAGTACAACACTTCACTTATCGACTCTAATATTTTTTTAGGCGTTTTAGGATCAATATTAGGTATTTATTAAATGCCATTATAGCCGTGGATGAAAATGACACAAAATGCGTGTGTACGTCGGAAGCCACTTTGCCTTTACAGGGAAACAAAGAATTTCGTCTCTAATATTTTTTTTACAGAATGCTGATTGAAAAAAGAAATACCTAAATTTCTACCTAAGCAAATACCTAGGATGACACAAAATATTATTTTTAGGTTTAGTATATGGTCTGGAAACTATATATAAAAAATAAGCAACATTAATATTCTTATAACCTCAGAAGTTATTGGTACAGGTCTAAGAGTCACCGCAGTAATCATGTATGCTAAACAAACGAGCGCTGGGGCTCGAAGAGTTCTCCACCACTCGGTGATAATTTCTCATGCTTGTTGTAGATGGAATAAGGACTGTACCGATTACAGAGTTTGCTAATCGCGAATACTTGTTACAGGATCTCATAAAATACACCCCTGCAAGCCATCCTGACCATGCGATGCTCACCGACGCACTCAACATGACACAACATTTCCTCGACGAATTTAATATTATACAAACTAAATCTATGTTCCCTGTAAGTATTTCAAATAAATATTACACCTGTATTATATGAACAGTAAATCCAATAGAATGGGCTTATTAATGTATGTTTTTCCTTTTTTAGAACGCAGACCGCGCCCAAAGAAGACTCGTCAAGAATTCATTTATTGTAGAACTTTCGGATGGACATAGAAAATTGAGGCATTTATTCCTTTTCAATGATGTCATAGCTTGTGCCAAATACAAGGTAACTGAATTATAAAGGAGTAAATAATTTACATTAAATTTTGTTATTTTCCATACGTCTAAAAAGTTGCAGGGAATCTGTTATTGGTATTTTTTATTCCGAATTCAGGCGTTTGTATCATGTATTTTACAATTTTCACCTTGAACCCATCTGCGCCTAACGAGCACAGGATAAGTATAAAAATATTCTGCGTTTTAGGTTTTTAAATGACCTGCCTTGGTCATTCGGCTAAAGTGATAGTTGGTGATAGTAAATATATAGATTCAATAGATACGTAACGCCATTGATTCAGCTAAGATCTATTGTGTTTAAGGTACTTATTAAATTATTGGCGAAAGCTATACTTTCGCCGATACCCGATGTATCTAGTAGCAAGTGGATGGTAAATCGATCCACCAAGATTGTTTTATTTGTTGACTTTCCTACATTCTAAAACCCAGTTTTAATTTTGTATAGGCTTCAGGGCGCGATAAGTTCACGTTCGAGTTGAAGTGGTTTATCCAACTACCGGACATCGTGGTGATAGAGGAGGAGATCGGAACGGCGGACGCGCGGGAAACCTCGCCCGCCAACATCGTGGCCCTCAAGTCGCAGGCGTCCACCGTGCGCGACCAGATACTGGCCGAAGAACGAGCCGCGCAGGATGACAAGGTAACATGATAAGTTCACGTTCGAGTTAAAGTGGTTTATCCAACTACCGGACATCGTGGTGATAGAGGAGGAGATCGGAACGGCGGACGCGCGGGAAACCTCGCCCGCCAACATCGTGGCCCTCAAGTCGCAGGCGTCCACCGTGCGCGACCAGATACTGGCCGAAGAACGAGCCGCGCAGGATGACAAGGTAACATGATAAGTTCACGTTCGAGTTAAAGTGGTTTATCCAACTACCGGACATCGTGGTGATAGAGGAGGAGATCGGAACGGCGGACGCGCGGGAAACCTCGCCCGCCAACATCGTGGCCCTCAAGTCGCAGGCGTCCACCGTGCGCGACCAGATACTGGCCGAAGAACGAGCCGCGCAGGATGACAAGGTAACATGATAAGTTCACGTTCGAGTTAAAGTGGTTTATCCAACTACCGGACATCGTGGTGATAGAGGAGGAGATCGGAACGGCGGACGCGCGGGAAACCTCGCCCGCCAACATCGTGGCCCTCAAGTCGCAGGCGTCCACCGTGCGCGACCAGATACTGGCCGAAGAACGAGCCGCGCAGGATGACAAGGTAACATGATAAGTTCACGTTCGAGTTAAAGTGGTTTATCCAACTACCGGACATCGTGGTGATAGAGGAGGAGATCGGAACGGCGGACGCGCGGGAAACCTCGCCCGCCAACATCGTGGCCCTCAAGTCGCAGGCGTCCACCGTGCGCGACCAGATACTGGCCGAAGAACGAGCCGCGCAGGATGACAAGGTAACATGATAAGTTCACGTTCGAGTTAAAGTGGTTTATCCAACTACCGGACATCGTGGTGATAGAGGAGGAGATCGGAACGGCGGACGCGCGGGAAACCTCGCCCGCCAACATCGTGGCCCTCAAGTCGCAGGCGTCCACCGTGCGCGACCAGATACTGGCCGAAGAACGAGCCGCGCAGGATGACAAGGTAACATGATAAGTTCACGTTCGAGTTAAAGTGGTTTATCCAACTACCGGACATCGTGGTGATAGAGGAGGAGATCGAGGCTGTTGCCTGCTAACATCTTGGCCCTCAAGTCGCTAGCGGTTACAGTGCGCGACCAGATACTGACTAAAGAACGAGCGACGCAGGGTGAGAGGTAAAACAATCTAACCTGTAAGACCTTGATCTCTACGACTCCCGGTTTTGTCATATTCAGTTTTTCGATTACTTTTATCAAGTTTTTCTTTAAAATCTCCGTCATCCGAATATGCGTTTGAGTCGGCCGATCGTTTTTGCCTGGTATTGCTTTGCCCCCGTTCATCCACAGGTACACTTGGTGGCTATCATACTAGATTGCTAGCTCACCTGTCGGGATGCATGTGAGTGAAGCGAATTTATTTTGAAAATTAAGGCTTAGTCTGGCTCACACCAAAGTTGGAAATGTCTATCTTGATCTCATTTGTCTATATATCAATTACATATTTTTCTCTCTTACAGAAAATCAGACTAGGCAGTCGCGGCACGGCAGAAAAGCAGCGCAAGAAGCTTGCAGAGCTAGAAGGGCAGCTAGTACTCGCATCGCCCAACCTGGTGCTGCGAATAGGAGCGCGCGCACCCGGCGCGTCCGCGCTGCAACGGCACCACATCTTCTTCTTGAGTTCTGAGTATGAACGCACGCAGTGGATCGACTCTATACATGCACTACAGGTACCTTATTTATTTATTTTATATACGACTGTAATTACTCAGTCCGCCTGTTGAGTCATAAGGTTGAGACTCATATGTAGGTGCTTCGTGTGGGAGCGAGCGCGTGCAACGGCACCACATATGCTTCCTCAGGGATCTGACACAACTCTTCCAAGATTCGATCCACTGCGTACGCGCACCATTCACTTCCGTGTATGACGCGCGTACACAGTGGATCGACTCTACATACAGGTACATTATACATACGACTGTAATGACTGAGCCGTAAGGTTGAGATACGCACGATACGACAGGTCTGTTGGCGTCGCCCAATCAGGTGTTACGTGAGTGCGTCCGCACCGGCAATCTCTGCGCTTTGAAACTGAGTCGTAATTTCGAGATTCCGATGTTCTCGGATGCCTCCGAGACACTATTCACACTGAGCTTATTTACCTATTTATTCCGAGCACTATTCGGATGCTTTTTGAGAGCAGCGCAGTATGGAGTGAGTTTCGTTCAGTCGTAATAATGAGGAGTCGTGTTACAGGCATCATCGGCGCCACCAGGCGGCTCAGCCGCTGTATCGATGCTGGAGCTCCAGGCGTGGGTGACGGCGTGCCGCAGCTACCTGCAGACGGACATGGGCTCGTACCTGCTGCGCAGCGGCCGCGACGACTCGCTGCTGCTGGGCGACCTGCAGCTGCACATCACCGGCATGACCGCGCCGCTCGACTCCTCCGCCGGTGAGACTGTTACATTACTTATATATATTCATATTGTGGTGCAGCAAAGAGGTACGAGAGTATCTCTGTGGTGTACGTTCCTACTACACCCGGCCGCTGGTAAACCATACGTTCTTGGAACTAATTTAGGGCATAGTGTGGGTTGTTAGAGGTCGCACGCACCTTTAATTTTTTTTTATACTTTCCTCATTTTGCCGTGTTTTGCGATTTTGATGCGGGTACAAAACACTAAACATATGAATTCGTTTCAGACTACTACATAGTGGTGGAGGTAGATTCGTACGGGCACTACTTCCGCAAGGCGAAGTCGAAGCTGGTCTGCCGGACGGCGCAGCCGCGGTGGAACGAGACCTTCACGCTGGAGCTGGAGGGCTCGCAGAACCTGCGCCTGCTGCTGTACGAGGACGCGGCGCGGCCCGTGCTGCGCGGGAAGTGCACTGTCAAGGTGTGTCCACTTTGAAGATATAGCTAATTATGCAACAAGGCGAGCGAGTGTATAAAGGAATACGAGTCGGAAATCATCTTTACGCACGTGTATCATGCAATGTTTTACAGTACATATGGCCCTTTAAACTTTGGACATATGCACGAATAGTGCTATTTTCCGCACTAGTGCGAGAAAGTAGCACCATATGTACTGTAAAAAAAATTGAAAACAAAAAGCACTACTGCGGAAAAGTAGTACTTTCCGCATGATATGGCTCTGTAGGAAATCATTTCGAGCACATGCATTGTAATAGTTATTTACGACGAAATCCGAAACGAGTGGCGATAAATTAAAACACGACCGCAGGGAGTGTTTTAAATCGACACGAGTTGCGAATTACCTTTTCGCACGTGTATCGTACAACGTTTTACAGTACATATGGCCCTTTAAACTTTCGACATATGCACGAAAAGTGCTCATTCCCGAACTAGTGCGAAAAAGTAGCACCATATGTACTGTAAAACGTTTTACAGTACATATGGCCCTTTAAACTTTCGACATATGCACGAATGTGTGCTATGTGCTATTTGACGCACTAGTGCGAGAAAGTAGCACCATATGTACTGTAAAAGCATATTATATTTTACCATATGGTGATGTGCTATATTGCAATTACAGTATACCTACTTATATTTTCGGAATCAGTTTGTATCAATTATTTGGAAATAGGTTTAATTTGTTTACAACGCTGCATGGTTTACTTTCCGGAGAGTTCAAATATAGGAGGGCCTCGTTTCTTTGACAAATAATTTCACAAAATGGTCAGAAAAATGGTGCCGAAACATCTCGCGCGCGGGGGACCACAAATAAACAGTAAAACAATAAAATGTTGAAGTGATATTTGTAGGACGATAGTATATATATAATATAAATTGGAGGACAATATTGATCAATTTACGATGCAGGAATTATCTGATAGATTAAAGGCTGGCGTCCACTAGACTCGCCGAGGCGAATCGAATCGAATCGCAATAATTCGCCTTCTATACATTTACTATGAACGGTAAGTTCGATTCGACGCGCCGCGGCTCTTCGTCAATAGACGCAGTTTCATAGTAAATGTATAGAAGGCGAACTATTGCGATCCGCCTCGACGAGCCTAGTGGACGCCAGCCTTAAAAGAGATGCGTTCGGCCGAGAGCCACCCGGGGAACGGTCCATATGTGCGTCGCCGTCGCCGTCGCTCAGGTATCATGTATTGTATTGAATGAAGTTGAGATGTTGGTGCATGTTGGTTGGTTGGTTGGTTGGGCAGCTGTCGCGGTCCTGGGCGGCGGAGGCGGAGGCGGAGGCGGCGCGCACGGTGGCGCTGGGCGGCGGCGCGCTGCCGCTGCGCATGCGCCTGCCGCCGCCCGAGCCCAACGCGCGCCGGGTGCCCAGCGCCAAGCCCGGCACGCTCTTCGGCGCCAAGATCACCAGCGTCGCCAAGTACGTATAATATCACCACTATTAGGGATCATCCATTCATTACGTCACACTCACACGTTTAGGGGGAGGGAGGGGTCAAGAAAATGTGACATGTTGTGACAAGGGGGAGGGGAAGTCACAAACTTTGTGACGTCCCTTTAACTTCATCAGTAACCTTTTTTTTATTCGTCGTAAACTTATATTAAACGAGTTTTTGAAACGATAATCGTTTTTATTCCTTTTGATTTTCTTTCGTATATTAATTTCGTATATTTCTTGAAAAAATATTAATAATACCTAATTCGAATTACCGATTTCGTTGAAAACAAGATTGCCAAAAATGTGACGTCACGCCAGGGAGGGAGGGGTTTTCCTAATGTGACCAAGTGTGACAAGGAGGGGGGAGGGACCTAGAAATTCGTGTGACGTAACTAATGAATGACCCCTTATCACGGGCTTAACAATATTAAGGGCCAGTTGCACCGACCACAGTTAACAAACTGATCGACGTCCCACAGCAGGGATCTATGAAACTTCCCATACAATAAAATTTAACGAACGCTTTAATGGCGACAGACAGTTTGCTGCAATAATGAATGACGAATGAACATCACGCGGATCACTAAAATATATGAAAAATCTTGTTCTAAATATATAAAAAGGCCCCGACACGGTTCCTCGTTTTAAACGCGACGGCTCGTTGTGTCCGTGGCCTTATGGCTTTATCTTTACCTCGTGTACTACTAGCCCCGATGTAAATTAGTTCGTCTAGTTCCACACAACAATTTTGTTTATTCTAATAAATTTTACACATGAAGAGAAAATGACCCAGTAATGGGAACCGTAATAGTAATGTTTAATCTAGTTTATTTTGATCGTATAATAAAATTGCATGAGACTCTTATTGTTAAAAGAATGTACTTTTCAAAAACGTTCTCCAAATCATATTGTCCTCTCCTATAGCACTGCTGCATGCACGGACTCGAAACAAAATTGTCAGTACATTGGTAGAGCTGTGTTGCTTTCCCTAGTAATAGCCCTTTTCACATCTGTCATATTCCTACCCGTCAAATAAAATATATTTTATTTTTATTTTTTTTCTTTTAGTACAAACGGTATTTCTTGTATTTGGATTTAGTTATTGGAGAATATTACCATATAAAATTAAACTACATTAGCATTAGCATTAAATGTTAAGTGATTTTTAAACTTAAACATTATTTTTGTACAAACGCTAGAACCTCAAAAAATGGTCTGACTAGACGTAAACATAACTATGAATCGGCGTATACTTACTTTCTGTTGCCGGCGAATGGTTCCGTTGTCCGTATTTTCGGCATAAACTCTACAGCAAACTTATTCTTAGCTACCTACTTAACTCTTTTCTTGCCGTTGTCGCTGTGAATAGGATTAATTTCTACAGATCTACAGAGAGAAAAAAAAAACGCGAAAATAATTGCTTCAACTGTTGCAAGTTTTAAGTATCTACGTAATCTACGTCAAACGGACTGAGAAAAACGCATTTAACTGATTTGCAAGACCAAAGTGATCCCACAAGTGTTCCGTGAACAAAGTTTTGTACGGAACACTAACAAGAACATGCATTTTACATCAACAATTACTATTTAAAACAAGGGCCTGACACTTTTTGATAGAGAAAGATAGTCTTATTACAATTCCTATAAGAGGAAAGAGAAAATAGTGCCATGCTTTGTCCTTATCACCGACCGGGTGGCATCATAGGTAGGAGGCGATGGCCAAATACCGAAATTTATAAGAGTGAAAGAGAAAAAATCCCATGCTGCCCAAATTGTATATGAATATTCTTTCTCTTACCCCCGGTCGCTCGGTGGCGCGTCTATATTAACTACTTGTATATACTATGTCTTTGATTTAAAAGAAAAGGGTGGATTGATTATGACATCACAGAATACATTTCCACACGGATTAATTCACTACGTGACCAAATCGTAAGACAATTGTAATTTAAATTTCACCTCAGCAGCTCGAACAAGCCTACTTTCGTCACTCCCTGGAATGAGGAAAGTGCGACTTTCCTCACTTCAGGGAGTAAAACAAAGAAGCTTTTTAATTTAGTGAAGGCCATGAACTGCCACTTCATTTTTGTTTCTCTGTATTATTCTGTGTAATTCAAAATACATTTAAACCTTTAATACGTTCTCACTACTGAGGTGAAAAATTATATGTGCAACACGAGAGCAAAGTTATTTTACATCTCGTGTTTTTGAGTCCCTCGCTACGCTCAAGATTCTAACTTAGAATAACTCGCTTCGCTCGTGATTCAATTATAGAGTCTCGCTTTCACGGGACTCAAAATAAACACTCGCAAGAAAAACCAACTTTCCTCTTGTTGCACAAATAAATATTACATTATTTTTGTATTAAGTACGAATTTGTAATGTCCTTTGTCTAGACGTGAGAAGCGCAACATCCCGTTCATCATCAGCGCGTGCGTGCGCGAGGCGGAGCGGCGCGGCCTCCTGGAGGTGGGCGTGTACCGCGTGTCCGGCAGCGCCTCCGACCTTGCGCGCCTGCGCAAGAGCTTCGAGACCAGTCAGTACCTTATTCATTCTAACCACTATAATCAGACAGCAAACGCAATCAAACATGGTACAAAAGGCGGCCACTTTTCAAATTCCTTACGTGTACAGAATGTGTATTACAGGTTCTATTGTAAACTCTGACCACGCTTACTTTGCACAAACTTGGCATTATGAATGCATACATACCCCTATAAGCTCCATACTCGTGGTCCGACTCTAGCCCTCCCTTTCAGTAATGTAAATGTGTTAGTATTTTTATTATTCAGAGCCCACTGTATACCACTACTGGGCAAAGGCCTCCCGCCGCTTTTTCCACTCGTGTCTGTTGAATGCTCTGCATATCTGGCCAGCTTCTCAAAAAAGAGTCCAAGTTATCCCGCCATCGCCAACGAGGTCTGCCGGGTCCCCGGTTAGACTCGTGGGGCTCCCACTCCTTGGTTAACTTGTGCTAAATAACTCCGTGGTTAAATGTGTTATAGTCGACTAAAATATTGACTCAGTTTTTCTGCAACAGCACACTCAACGCACTTATGTTTAAGGCTACAGTACAGCTTATATTTCTCCTAAGCAAATAATGGATTTTTGTATAGTTGGTCAAGCAAATCTTGTCAGTAAATAAGAACAAAAAAACTACACTCATCTCATTCTTCTGGGCGCCAGCACCAATGCAAGACAAAGACAGTATGACTCTCTCCTTCTACGCCCGAATGAGACAAACTATTACCTATGTCTTACGAAAACGGTTTTATGACCCTCGTTGATGATTTTGACCATATCTCTTTTATTGCACAACGCTTTGCCTTAAACACATGTTTTCGCTTTATAATATTAATTAAATGAATTTGCAGACGCTTACGAGGCAGAACAACTGTTGAAGGAAGTTGACATCCACTCTGTGACCGGCGTGTTGAAGCTCTACCTACGAGAGCTTCCCGAAGCGCTGTTCACTGATGCGCTGTACCCAGATTTTTTGAAAGCTTGGAGCGCAACACAGGTGCGACTTTATTCCATCGAGATAATGTCCAGAATAGAATAACCACATGGAAAATTGAATCGCAAAAAATTGATACTTGTTGGAATTTAATGGGGTTGGCCGGTCGAAGTATTGAGCACATGGCGCCAGCATAGCTTGCCCTGTCAATCCCTAGAATTGTGTCAAATTTTTGTTTTTT
Organism: Cydia strobilella; assembly: GCF_947568885.1. Taxonomy (NCBI): domain Eukaryota; kingdom Metazoa; phylum Arthropoda; class Insecta; order Lepidoptera; family Tortricidae; genus Cydia; species Cydia strobilella. The sequence goes on from NC_086052.1 coordinate 12,239,414, forward strand.
TAATGGAATTTTATGGCCTTTTAACCTCCTGCCTACTCATATTTTTAATTTGAACTAAATAACGGCGCATATATAACGGCGGTCTATGTCCTTTGAGTAGGACAAACGTAGGCACAAGGTTAAGCCAAATCTCATAGAAAAATGGGCAAGCTATGATGGCGCCATCTATGCAAACCTTTGCCAACCCCGAATAAATATAATAAATATAAAAAAGAAAATAATATAAACTTTTATTGGCCTACCAACTATCACTTACATATCGGAGATGTTTCATACTCGTAACAAGTTATTGTGGTTGAAGGTTCTGCTGTACCTGGTTTTGAATTATGTTTGCAATTCAAAATAAAATACTAGTACAGTAGACATAGTCCAAAACTAAGATGCTATCTACTAGGGAACCGAACAACCATGACACACAAACTGTGACTTTCATAGTAGGGCAATAGTTGCGAACAATAGTCCAGAGGTCTATGATAGCATGTATATTGTTTATGTATTGCAGGGCGTAGGAACTTCAGTTGACTCCGGTCCGGCGCATACGCGGCGGCATGCGCTAATGAAATGTTTCGCGCAGCTGCCCGACCTCAACAAGAACTGCATCGATTTCCTGCTCAATCATTTTGTCAAGTGAGTGTCTATATCGATACCAAAGATAGATATAACTCCGTAATAGATAGATACAGTCTAAGAAAAAAACGTGCCTCGAAAATCACGAAAATTTTATTCTCGATCAGATGGCGCCACTACCTTTGGCCTACTCTCGTATAGGGGGCGTTAACGGTTTCGTTGTTATTTAACAATTTTAACGCATATCAGTTAAAGAAAATGGGTCAAAATCATATAAAAATAATTAATGCAAATAAAAAAAATCATATATCCATATTTAAATACATTTTATCGTATTTTATAAATTTTCATTTTTTGTTTTAAAGTGTGTCGATAGATGGCAGTGAATTTACTGTGGTTACAAAATTTACCATGACAGTACCGCTCTATCCTATTATATCCTCTTTGCCGATACGGAACATTCTTAAATTCCTCAACTCTCAGGGATCTAAATTTGCCAGCCGGAAACGGGCAATTTTGATTCTATTCGAATATGAAACGGAGGGGTAAATTTAGACAGGCTCATACCTCGCGGCGAGACAAAGCGGTCCATCCGAGCAGTCAGAGGCACGCGAGTGAACCGAAAGTAATATAAAATTCACATCGTTCCGTCCCGCGTCCGATAATACATAGTAATGCAACTCGGGCCGTGTCGCACGGTGTTTCAGAGTGAACCAGCACGAGGCGGACAACAAGATGTCGCTGCACAACCTGGCGACGGTGTTCGGGCCGACGCTGCTGCGGCCGGGCGGCTTGGCCGGGAACGCCAAGCTGCGCGCCGACCAGCTGGCGGCCGGCACCGTGGACGCCATGGCGCAGGCCGGCATCCTCTACTGCCTGCTGCAGCAGCGCCAGCTCGCCGCGCAGCTCTCCGCGCACACCCACTCCCACTCCCACTCCCACTCCCACCACCGCGCTAACTGACGTTCCCCGCCATACTGACCTATCCCTACAGAACCTAGTGATCCGGACCGCGCTAAGTTTTAATGCGAAGTGCCCCGTCAAGTGTGGCGCTCCTTTGGAATATGTATGTATATTGTTACTGAGTCTGTGCAAAGTTAGCGAGTCCGGAGTCTATTTATACTTTTTTGTTATTGTGGCATTTTACTCCTTAAGAAAGGTGGCTTTCACACGTTAGGAAAATGTTCGGTAATCTATACTCTACATTCATACTTAACCTTTAAAAATGTATGTTAGGCCTCATTTGTACGAGCGCTTTTTCGACGCGCGCTAATAAGCTTTGAATGTCACAAATGGATACATGTCTAATTATTCACACGATGGCGGTGGTGCTTTTTATCAAGCGTTGTTGGATTTTCGACTTAAGCGTTGGCCGTTAAATCAAATTTAGCGTGCGGGCGGATTCAAGCTCTTTTTTAACGCGCGTTGAAAAAGCGTTCGTGTGTGTGGCTTCTAAGTGGTAAGTGGTTTATGCAAGGGCCTGACACTCTTTGATAGAGAAAGATAGTCTTATTGCGATTCCGATAAGAGGAAAGAGAAAATAGTGCCATGCTTTGTCCTTATCACCGACCGGGTTTTTGTTCATGGTCGGGTTATGGCAGCATAGGTAGGAGGCTATGGCGAAATAGTCGAAATACCGAAATTTATAAGAGTGAAAGAGAAAAAGGATTATGCTGCCATACACCTGTCAATACATGAATATGTCTTTCTCTTACCCCTGGTCTTGGTTTCATGTCTATAAATACTATACTATGTCTATGGGTTTATGGGTTGTTGATGCTTTTGGGTTTTTTTATCCTCGGATGTTTTCTAGTTTCAAAGTCTTGAGAAATGACAGGGTGGCGCTCGATTTCTATGCGTAGTATTTGTATTGTTAATGCGTTATAGTTGGTTAAATTATTGACAGTGACCCCAAAAATGACGGTATTATACCACTATCGCGTACAAATAAAGCTTGACCTTGCGCGATTAAAATGTTAAATACACTTATATCGATAATCGGTACAAGAATTATGTGCTTTCGTTTCAAGTCAAACTTCTTTTTGCTTGTAATGCAATAAAAATAAAACATCCTTAATATAATAAAAAATTGACTCGTGTATGTCGTATTTAAAAGTCAATTGAAAAAATAGCTTTTACAAACATTTATTAGTATCTTTTGCACAACAGTGTTTAATTTAATTCGCATACCTACATCTAACATTGTATAAGGTAAGGTGGGGTAAGGTAAGACAAGACTATCACCGGGATAAGACTATCACTTGTATGGAATTATCATTGTAAAACTATTTTGCCTTACAACTTAAAAAAACATATGTCACACCTGAACGAAGATATTAGAGTTAAATTTGGACCATAGTTGGGAGCTTTCGGACTATAGTTGGGAGGTTTTATGGCACTGTTAGTCTTGCCCCGAGCAATATAAACTATGTTAGTCTTACCCACCTTACCTTACATACTTCTTTTTATAACTAACTTTGGCGTTTTGATGTGTGCGTGAGGGAAACGACTTCTGAAATGAACCTAGATATAAGTTCCACGTCCTTCCGCGCGAACGCTTGTCCTTTATTAAAATATTTCCTGTTAACGAATAGGCGTTAAGTTAGATAGTCAACTCGAATGAGCCAAAACATACACAAACGACGGTTACAATCATAAAGACATATATTGCCTTAGCGTTCGTGCAAATTAGGGGTAAGTGTAAACGTAAGATTTTTTCTAATGAAATTTTTTCAGAGTATTCTGTTTTTGGTCACAAAATGGTGGCCCAACAAAGTATTGTAGCATATTGTATTGGAGCCACCGGCTTCCGCTCACACAAGTTTTCTCTTTTTAATAACTATTGTTTAAGTGGACATAGGTAGATTTATATAAGGAAGGGTTGGATTGGATGATTGTTACAAATCTGTGTTAGTCATTCAGCGGGCTCACCGCACAAATGTGTGCTATTCTTGAAACTAAGTTACGTTTTGTACTTAGAACAGGACATACTAGAATGAGACAGTATTTTGATAATTCATTTGTCTATTATAAGTTATTTATTTTGTTTACATTTGGACTAAAACAGATACCGGCCAAAAAATCGCCAAGTTTATACAAGTTAGCCTGTAATTATGACCAGCAGACAAAAGTAAAATAATAACAATTACATTACAATTCGTGAACGACCTTTAGGCTCTCATATATACTTAATTTAAATACACTGCCAGATTTAAGTGCAATTACAGTTTATAAATAAGAATCCATTATTGGAATAAAGTGGAATTATTGGAATTTCTAACCAGTATTTGTAATTAATATATTCAAAAACAGATCATGTAAGTAAGGGTGGTATTACACGTGGCCAATTTCTTTGTTCAATGTGTATTTTGTCTCACGTTTTGCTTAATGAGAGAGTGAGACGCAATGACATTGGACAAAAATATTGGACAGATGGAATAGCACCCTAACAAGTGTTATGCGACATTCCATGAAATACAACAGACTGAGTGTAGAACTATTACACATTGACAGAAAATTTAGCTTATTAACAATTTTGAACTTTAAATACTGGGTCGAAAAGAAATTTAAGATTCAGTGAGTATTAGGAAGTGGGACCCAATTAATAATAATGATTGTAATAATTGATTAGCATATAAATTGGAGCAGACTGATATGAATAAATTGTTTACTTTTTTTCAACCTTCGACAAAACACCTTTGATCAAAGTAAGTTTTAGTTTTGTATGAGTGCAGCACAAGCAGGAGCTTTGTGAAAGACTAAATTATTTTAAAGTGATTTATTATTTAATTATGGATGGATCTGTCTGGGGTTAATAGTGCAGAAGACGAATGATTATTATTATTACAATATAGGGGACGATGTTTCGGTTGTCACGTAGCATTGTAATGCTAGTCGTCTTTATGAAATATGTTCAATTATTGTATTGTTGTCAGTACGGGGTTGCGGCTGCGGGCGGCTGCCTCGCTGCAGCAGCGCAACGCACTTGCACTAGGTGAGGTTCGCTCGCTAGCTTACACTTAATATTAGGTGTTTATTTCACAAGTAGACTAGTATGTACTTAAAAGTAAATATTATTACCAAAAATTTATAAAAGCTTAGAGGGAGGTTATATCAAATTTAAATTTCTGTTATATTTTTGTTTAATCCCATTGACATTTATGATTTATGTTGATATAATTAATATATTAGTAATTTAAGTGACCAAACTGTACCTTTTTTCTTTTTACAATCTTTATTTTCTTCACCAAAGACAATATAACTTGGGTTTCTGCCATGATTTCGTATTAAGGAATATTTAATAGAATTCCATCAAATTTTGCCAAAGTTTGCCAATTAATACATCAGCAATCTTGTTGAAAGACATTTTCTGCTTGGTTGAATGCTTAAAAGTATTGATATATGTAATCTAATGTTGTTTAAACATCTGTATTAACATTGCAATTCCTTAGAATTGATAGTTGAACTTTTACCTTCCACTGAACTATGCTTTGAGGAGGTCTTTGTGGAAGTTTTCTCAGTTACATTTGGCACAGCAATATTTTGACACTGTTTGAAATTACTATTAGTCATCATATAAGCATTTAGAAGGTAATTCTTTGTCAGACTGAGGGCAGTAAGTTCACAAGCTTACTGCTGCCAAATGAATTTTACTAACCAGTCTTGTACACAGTTGTATTATGAATGTTACCTTGTAGTCTGCTATTATTATTTCAATATAAGATTCTCTATTTAATAAGTTGTGCTAGTAATAATCCTGCTGTATTATAGGTATTTACACAACCAGGTTTACTCCCACACTGTTTTGAATTTTTGTATATATGACACTGAAATGTAGTAATGTAACATTTGCAATAAAATGTATTTTTATTACCACCTTTAAACTCTCTTTCATTTCATCTCTCTTAAACTCTTATACATACCGGGTAGGAACCCTTACATAATGAGTCATCTATTGCTTTCATAGGTGGACAGCTATGAACCCTGTAAGGGCACTGCAAATTACAATTCTTCATTTAACCACAGAATAAATAATAGTACTACCGTACAGAAAGGAACCATCCTACTATCTTCCTACAAAACCGAAGTTTGACAGCGGTTCAGGGTCGAATCATGCTGTAACCTTTCTAATATATGGCACTATCCCTTTCGCCAACCCTAATAATTGCTCGGAGCAATGTTGGATGTTGAATGGAGCTGAGTTTGCCCGAAGCGAGGTGTTTCGCACCCCTCATTCAACTAAGGTTGCTATTCCACCTCTCCAATGTGCATTGCGTCTCACTCTCTCTCTCTAAGCAAAATGTGAGATGCAAATACACATTGGATAGGTGGAATCCCACCCTAATTAACAATTAGATATGTGTGTCGAAATGGTAGTTACCCCTGGATTATAATTGGAACAGGTTTCCATAATTACATTGAAACCCTAGGGGCCGATGGATTATGAGTAAAACACAACATCTTTACATCAATTGATTTATTCAAACATGTGAAATTATCATAGTTTCATTCTACTTAAAATTAAACACAGCCACATTTACTAAACACTTTGTGAATTGGTTAAATACAGTTTAAAAAATAAATCCATTAAAGTTATTCTTGAAATGCCTTCAGAATAATAAATGTAAATCGCAATAACTATCACAACCAGAGAGGCTAGCAGCCTTGATTTTCTGTATGTAAAATATGTTATAATAAGAAGCCCACAGTACAGCGCTAACCTTTTAAGAGCATTTTGTAAAAGGTCACTTCTTTGTTGATCATCAACACATATGCCATCCCATAAGACACTATTGGATTCACAAGAAGTGCATTGAGAGGGGCCAGCATCTCCACATGTCTTGCATGAGTTATGGCACTTTTTACAACTGTAGGATCCTTCTTGGTTCACACAGAATTGGTTAGCCTTACAAGAGCTTGGGGTCAAGCACTCATTGATGTCTATACATGTTCCTAATTGCAACTCCCAGCCTTTCTTGCATGCAGTGCAAGCTGCCGGTCCATCCCCTGAGCAACCCGCACAAGCCTTATGACACTGTTGACAGGAATCTTCGCTTGCTTTGTAGTAATTTTTAGCACAATCATCACAAAAAGTACCTGCAAATTCCTTATCACAAATACATGTGCCATTGCCTTTCCGTGTGCCTTCTCCAGCACATTTTCCTCGACCACCACATATTTTATTCTTGTGTAATGGACATAGAGTGCATGATTCTCCAAAATGGTTTTCAGGGCAGCAGTGTTGAAGAGTTTCAATGCACAACCATGTGTATAGATCAACAGACTCCGGGTCCTCATGGAACCACCACTTTTCTAAAGGTTGCTCAGCTTCCTCTGCCAGAGCGTAGCACTGATCTTGATGTTTTTTCACTTCGGAGCAAAGACCTTCCTGTATTTCAACAAGCCTCATCTCACTCCGCGCGTACGACTTTAGCTTGGCTTCTTCCCAGGCAGCGTCCCCTCCTTCGTATTTCCCCCGAGATGTTTTTATAAGCCAGTGGCTGAAGGAATCAGTTAATATTCTACATTTTTGGCAATCATCGGCTCTACCAGCAGAATGTAAATCAATATCAGGCAAAGATATTTTTTTACAAACAATTTTATGAATGAAAAGCAACTGTAACAATAGTGATATAATTTTTACACCGAATACCTTCATATTTATCGGCTTTAACAGGACAACTTTAAAACTTTTCTGAACTAATTGTTTCAAAGTTTGTCTTATTTTACTTGTCTGAAAGTTAATCTCCGCTACTCCCCGGTATTTTTCACTTGACACTGACGTGTAATTTCAGGATTCGGTTTTCGGCACGGATTTAGATTTTAATAAACTGGTTGGAGTACACGGGCCAAAAAGTGTGTCCACATGAGAAGTCAAAGTGGGCGGTTGCATCTCTTTCTAATTAGGGTGACCATAAGTCATATGTATGTGGGATATTAGGATAAGTTGGAATGTATAGTTTGGCCAAGATCTTTTTTCATTCATGCATAGGAAGTCAGAGAGAATGGATATAGTTTTTTTCTCCTCTGTAAAACGCTTCACAAAACCTTACTTAATTTAGTCGTTATAAAAGCTGTTACTGATGACAGACAGACGGACAGCGGAGTCTTAGTGATAGGGTCCCGTTTTTAACCTTTGGGTACGGAACCCTAAAAATGGTCACGTTTTTTCCATTTGTAGTCTGCCTCTTTCGCACTCATGGTATGTTCATATACGTAATGGCTTCTCTTTTGCACACTTCAGCTATTCTTTAAGCGTCATCGTAGTTAATTGCACCATTTTTTTTTTATTTGCCGCCTTTGTGTACTGACTGAAATGTGTGTTCAACCTATATAGAATATTATGTATAAATGTGTCTGTAATATTTAAGGATTTTGGATTTAAATTTTGGCAATTATATAGCTCTCATTACGTGCACAAATAAATCATTTATCTATCTATCTATCAACCAAATAATTAAACATGCCGAAATAAAGATATACTTATTTAGGTAAACTTATTTTTACATTAAGTAAGTACGTAGGTAATAAGAACTCTGTAAGGCCGATTCACATCGTGCCGACATCATAGTCACCCTAATGAGTTTGACAAAGTTTTCTTGTATTTTTATCGTAAACTTTAATAGTTGAGGCTTACCTGTGAAAAGATATACCACAATCAACAAAACTTTCACTTCTGCAACCTTTCACACAACATCTTTTACATTTTATACTTTATTTCGCAAATAAATCTTGAGCGCCGCCATTCATGTATTTTGAAAATTTCTTTATCAAGTTGGGGATACCAATTAATATTCAAAGTTACTACAATGTCTACCATATTAAAATTAATGTATTTTTTGTTGTGCACATGCTTGGTTAAATCAGTTAATAATATTGACATTATAACTATTTACAAATTACGTAAAAGATATCAGAACCGCACTCTGAATATAGCACTTAAATAATATAAGAAGGTATTTAATTTTAGTAGTTATTGATATAAATACTACCAAAATGGTATTTTTTTAACATTGGCAACATGTGCGAGTGGGACACCGCGACCCACTTTTGCTATCTCATGTGGACCGTTTTCTCTAGTCTGGTACGAACACCTTTCTGGCTCGGTGATAAGGTTCAATTTAGTATGGCAAAAAAAGTGACAGTTCGCTCCTGTTTAGGGTATAACTTCATGGTTTTCGGGTCGACCGAGACAACAATAATTATCGACTGTCAATTACGATACCGCCGGTAGTTTTTACAGTAACTTAAACAGCCTTATTGTCTATGGACGTTTTCGTTTTAGTGCGTAAAAAAATCAAATCATTCAATTCATTCATCCATTCCATATTGATTGAGTAAATTAGTCTTTTCTATCGAAAAAGAGCATGAAAGACAAAAATAATAATATCGAAGTTATTCATCATCGAAGTCATTAATTACAAGTAACAGTGGTTTATAGTAAAGCTAGTAATCAGTGTACATAAAAAGCTTAGAAAAAAGGTTATGGTGGCTTGCTACCACAGATTTCAAAACCTAACCTAGGTTCCACATGCAATTTGAAGTTTAATGATTTAAATCCAGTTCCCATTGTTCTCAGTCACGATGGCTGATAAAATAAGGTAATCCTTGGTTCATTTGCTACCTGGCTATTATTTAGCATAAGTAATGTGGTCATTGTAATTTTATGTTATGATGTTTTGTTTTAGAGTTGATTCAAGATTCGACATGAAGGGCAACTATGAGCCCTCTGATTCGGAAGATGAGTACTCTGAAGAAGAAAAAGAACTACTGGAAAAGGTGCGTAAAAGGAAACATCAAAACTCTGACAGCGAGGAAGAGATGTATGCATTCTCCGAGTCTGATGAGGACTCTGATGGTAAAAAAGATGATTTAGGCATTGCAGATAGTGATGTAGAAGGGCAGGAAAAGTCAGATGATGATTTGCCCGACTCTAAAGCTTGGGGCAAAAACAAAAGGTCTTACTATGCTACTGACTATGTTGATGAGGACTATGGTGGCTTTGGAAATGATGAAAGAGCAGCCCTCGACGAAGAAGAAGAGGCAAGAAATATTCAAAAAAGGCTTTTAGAACAACTTGGTGAAGAAGATTTTACAGAGGACTATATCAATAAACTTGCCGCCAAAGCTAAAGATGCTGAGTCATTTGTAAAAAGTGATTTAAGTCAGATGTCCAAGAGACAAAAAGTACAATTACTAGAAAAGGAGAGCCCAGAGTTTGCCGGTCTGATTGACGATTTTAAATCTAAACTGACAGTGGCTAAAGATGATTTACATCCAGTTTTAAGGCTTGTCAATGATGGAAAACTACCAAAATGTCCAGCTTCAAAATTTGTAAAGACAAATTTTGATCTTATCCTACATTACTGTACTAACATTAGTTTTTATTTATTACTTAAAAGTCAAAGAATCAACATACAGAATCATCCAGTTATCAAAAAGCTGTACCAGTACAGACAGATGTTAAATAAGATGGAGCCTATCTACCTGGAAGTGGTGAAGCCCCAAATAGACAATATATTACATGCTGTAAGCAACAACTTAGAATTACAGGTTACAGAGCAAAAGGAGGTAAGCAAGAAACGCAAATCAGATAATGTACCTGCTGAACCAACATCAAAGAAAGTTAAACTTATTTCTGCTTTGGAAAAAGATGAAGGGGAAGACACAGGTGTATCAGATAATGAAGATGAATATGAAGACAATCAATCTGAAGTTGATCATGTTGCTAAGAATCATGATGAATCTGAAGAAAGTGGATTCTCAGATAATGATGGTCTCCCTCAAGAGAAGGATGATAGTAAACCTTCCACATCACAAGATATTGTACCTGTCGATGGAGATAAGCGAGAAATTACTTATCAGATAGCCAAGAACAAGGGGCTAACTCCACATAGAAAGAGAGAGCAGAGAAATCCTAGAGTCAAACATAAACTCAAGTATAGGAAGGCTAAGATCAGGAGGAAGGGAGCGGTTCGTACTCCTCGTACTGAGGTAACTAGGTATGGTGGTGAAGCCTCAGGTATTAAGGCTAATGTAAAAAAGAGCATTAAAATTAAGTAATATGAATACATTGCTTATGTATTTTATTATTATATTTTGTACAATAAAATTACGTCCTGCATTTTTCCACTTTTGTTTTTTAATGTTGCCATCTGAAACAAAAAAAGAACACATAATGTAGATAAACATTTTCTGTCCTGTTTCTAAGCTTCCATATGCTAAGATTCGAGGTGTTACTAGGTGCCAAGAAACAGAAACACAATGTTGTAGGTTATTTCCACTAGTTACCACCAAACCGTGTTGGTGGTAACTACTGGTTTTTTTTTCCCAGTGGTTTCCACTGGCGGGATTTTTTTCCCCAGTAGTTACCACCAAAATTTGGTTAGAAATCAATACTAATGGAATAGAATCATTTATTGCATGTCACAAACCAGTTATAAGGTGGTACATATTATTGGGTTAGTTTAAGCAAATATAGATATAACTCCGTAATAGATGGATACAGTCTAAGGAAAAAACATGCCACGAAAATCAAGAAAATTTGATTCTCAAACAGATGGCGCCACTACCTTTGGCCTACTCGCGGATAGATGGCGTTGACAGTTTTGTTTGTTATTTAACAATTTTAATGCATATCAGTAAAAGAACATGGGTCAAAATCATATAAAAATAATTAATGCAATTTAAAAAAATCATTTATCCATATATAAATACATTTTATGGTATTTATATACATCTCCATTTTTAGTTTTAATTGTGTGTCGATAGATGGCAGTGAATTTACTGTGGCTACAAAATTTACTATGACAGTACCTAGTAGTCCTATTATATCCTCTTTGGTTTAAGTGACGCCCTGTAAGGATACAGCAACAATACTTATACTACAGTCTACAGTTAACTACTAACTAAACAATTTTTAACATTTAAAATTTTCATTACATATTATAAGATGATCATTTTAATCATATTTTTCGTTTAAGTAGTCTTCCACACTATAAAAGCACAAATAGTATTGTCTAAATATAGAGTACCTACTTTAATGAATAATTATAAGTCGATTAGTGTTTCAGTAAACTGCCTTATATGTAGTGATCAAAAATAATAAAATAGTTTTACCAATACAAGTGCAAAATCTAAAATGGATATTTTTTTGTATAAAAAAAAGAAAAAAAATCTTATTAATTGTAATTATACATACAGATTCATATTTTTATTGATATGTAATTTGAATTATACGAACGAACAAATAAAACAGTCAAAACCCGACTATTCGGTGAGTAGTTGCCACTGGTATAAGGTTTGACGACCGGTCTGGCCTAGTGGGTAGTGACCCTGCCTGTGAAGCCGATGGTCCTGGGTTCGAATCCCGGTAAGGGCATTTATTTGTGTGATGAGCACAGATATTTGTTCCTGAGTCATGGGTGTTTTCTATGTATTTAAGTATTTATATATTATATATATCGTTGTCTGAGTACCCATAACACAAGCCTCCTTGGGCTTACCGTGGGCCTTACTCAATCTGTGTAAGAATGTCCTATAATATTTATAAGGTGGCGAAAAAAATGCCCAGAGTAGTTACCAATGGTAAGAACTTGGTGGTAACTATAGTGGGAATAACCAATGTTGCATGCAATACAAAATATTAAATCAAAGACCTTAAATTATATCATTCCCTATTTGTTGTTACTTTCTTTGGGTTAATCCTCCATTGTAAGTTGCTATTAAATTATATGGAGACAGTTTTTCATATAGCGAGTGATTAACTTAATCCAAAATCATATTTCCTTTCCTCAAATTTTGTGCTATGTGTAATCTCACTATAATTTTATTGTATAGGAACTTTCATAGTTCACTGATGAGTGGCGTTGACCAGTCCGCTAAATGTGGCTTGTGCAACTGGCCCATAGAATTAGGCTATAGCTGTCCAGGGCACGAACTTACAATTTCAAGACCTTGTCCTTGCCGCCGGAGGCCACGTAGCCGCCGTCCGGCGCCCAGTCCGCGGCGTACACCTCGTCTGCGTGGCCCGGCAGCTCCAACTCCAGCTTCTTGCTCTTCATGTTCCATACTAAAACGTAACGTTATTATTTCCCAGAAATGTAACTGGCAGGAACGTCATGGTATTGACGACATAGGTATTTTTAATCTCTATATATTTATTTATTTTAATCAGGTAAATACACATAATATACAACTTAATTACAAAAGTACCGTTAAACCAGTAAGGTTTGTCTCGGTACACTATATATATATAAGGTTTGCATATATATAAGAACATCCCGTTTTTAGTATTTTTTTTACTTATGGATTTCATAAACCAAATATGTGGAGTAGATATTGTACGGTCTGTACGTATTCCGATATCTAACTGGCCATTGGTGGTACTTATGTAGGTTTCTGCAAGAACGTTGACGAGTCAATTAACAGGCTGTACATATCAACATAAAGTCTCGTAACGCGCCTTAAAGAATACCATATTTATCGGCCACTCAGAGAATGTCATAAATGTTAATAGAAATGTGAACGTTAGGTACGTTGGCGTGTTGTGTTACCTTTGAGCGTGGAGTCGGCGCTGGAGCTGAGCAGCAGGCGCGAGTCGGCGGCCCAGGCGAGCGAGTACACGGCCTGCACGTGCCCGCGGAGCGTCGCTACGAACTTCCCTGTCGCCGCTTCCCACAGCTTTACTGACTTGTCGAACGATGCTGACGCTATCAATCTGTACAAATGTACATTCTAAATTAATTGTATTATTATATTAATTTTCTTATATATGGAGTTCTCACAAATGATAAAAATAAACTATAAATATGAAGAATCTTACGTACGAAGATTTTTTACCTGATAAGGCCCATTTGCAAATATACTATATAGATTATAATCTTAGAGTAATCAATCAGGTAACTTTAGCTATAGCGTTTTTATGCATGTTACTTCTAGCAAAGATAGATATAACTCCGTAATAGATGAATACAGTCTAAGGAAAAAACATGCCTCGAAAATCACGAAAATTTGATTCTCGATCAGATGGCGCCACTAGTTTTGGCCTACTCTCGTATAGAGGGCGTTGACGGTTTCGTTTGTTATTTATAATTTTAACGCATATCACTGAAAGAACATGGGTCAAAATCAAATAAAAATAATTAATGCAAATAAAAAAATCATTTATCCATATTTGAATACATTTTATCGTATTTTTAACATCTTAATTTTTAGTTTTAAAGTGTGTCGATAGATGGCAGTGAATTTACTGTGGTTACAAAATTTACTATGACCATCTATGACAGTACCAGTACCAGTGCGCGGTTTTTGTATATGTATACTCGATTAAAACACGGTGCCCCATAATACGATTCTTGTATAATATTTATAATTCTTATAGACTTTATGATTATGAAGATGAAGTAGAAATTCAAGTGTTCCCACGTAGATCAAATAAACGTTTCATGTAGGATGACATTATAGAATCCGTTTACGCTAAGATTAATATATCACTATACAGTATAAAACAGTCGCTTTCCGCTGTCTGTCTGTCCCTATGTATGCTTAGATCTTTAAAACTACGTAACGGATTTTGACGCGGTTTTAGGAAGGTCTTAGTGTATAATTTGTAAAGGTTTTGTGTAACCCGTGCTAAGCCGGGCGGGTCGCTAGTATATCTATATGTTATAGGTACCTCGAGTCTGGTGAGAACTTGACGTCGTTTATGAGCTGCTGGTGGCCCGTCATGCGCGCCAGGGGGCGCTTCTCCTTCTCCGGGAGCCACAGGAACAGCGTGAAGTCGTCCGAGCCCGACACCAGGCGCTCCTGGCCACTTGGACATACGGCTTGGTACCGCTCGAGGGCTCTCTGTTCTAGAACCTTTTCTATAAAATAAAGGGAAAAAATAAATAGCCACAATGTTCAAGTATTAACTACAGTGTGTTTTAGTGACAGATATGGATCGTGTTGTCCTCAGGAAAACGGGCCTTATTGCGCTAGGTCATTATTGTCGATTCTCCAGTCGATCAAACGAGTGCGATGCTCGCGAATTAAACGTCAATACTGTCAAGGGTTGTAGTATGTACAATTATAGCATGCACTGCTACGCCACTGAAAGCTTGCAACTCCAGTGTCGCATGGGCGTTGGTGATCCTTTACGACCTTGTACAGTCCTTTCTTTAAGTACCCATAATGTAATATCTTGATAAAACCTTAGCAGGGGGCATCTTAATCCCTCATAGTAAATCTAAATCAACACTCACTGTCGGAGATCAATCCCTGCTGGTCTAGAATAGGATGGAAGGGTCCAGTTCGTAGAACGTAGTCCGTGCTAAGTGCTAGTGTGTTCACCCAATGTGCGTGCCCTTCCAGAGTTCGGCACAAAATGCCGTCGTCTGCTCTCCATACCTGTAACATTTTGATGGTTACATCTCAGTTACATACTTTTAACTACCTAATAACAGACAAATGCTGTTGCTGTAGGCAACGTTATTCTAATTTAATGGGTATAATAAATAAAAAAACCTTAGAAAAAGAATACTTACATATTTAAGAATACAGCTTAATTTTAAGCATTAATTGTCCTTAATAAGGACTAAAAACATTTGGGCGCCAAAATAAATCTAGAGTGCTAAATAAAATATGGAGCTAATTAGGATATGTATGCATTATAGGTATTCAAGTTTGTGCAAAGTTAGCATGGTTAGAGTCTAAATACTGGCATATGCTATCAATAGTATCAATGTAATGTGAAGGTTATATTGACACTTGACAGTCACATAAACTAACATGCAAATATACCTTAATTGTTCTATCCTGGGAAGAAGTGTAGATTAGACCAGTGCCACCCCATTTCACACATGTGACTGCCTTAGTGTGTCCTGTGAGACTGAGTACTGTGATACCAGACACGGTGTCCCATATTCTGACATCACCATCTTTTGAGGAAGAGGCTAACTTTCGACATTCAGAGTTTCTGGAAAGATATTTTAATTAATTAGGCTTTTTTCTATACCATTCAAAGCCAGTACTACAAATAAATTTCAATACTTTTTACTATTTAATTCCCAGTTAGGTAAACATCCCAGTGTATGAGGGGCATCAGTGTCAGGGGGTGAGTAAGAGAAATGCTTTTGCATCAATACGCATTTGATTGAGGTAGCTGCCATACAAAGCTCTTAAATATACGGCCAATTTGTTAGCCAAGTCATGAATGATTACAGGACGAATTATAACTTTCTCGGCTTTTTCAGAAGTGGAATGCTTCTTGGCTTGAAATTAAGCTGGAAGGTGGCAACTATTGAGAAAGTGTTAAGCACTGGGATATTCACATCAAAGTTTTGAAATGGACCAACAGCAAAATTTCAAATAAATATGAATATTTATTTGAAATACTGAAGTATTTTTTATACTTATGGTATGGTTCCCATGCCAGTGCAGTGATCCACTGTTTGTGTCCTTGCATGGTTTTTCCAATTTGATTGCCTGTCACAGGATCCCAAAGTATTAATTTGCCTTGTTTGCATGCTGATGCTAATTTTGTGCCATCTGGAGACCAGCTAATGCACAACACCCAGTTTGCGTGACCTTAGACATAAGATTTTTAGTTTTATAATTAAAAGTGTATAATAAGTACAGTTACAAAGTAATGAAAATAAGCATTAAATAAATTAATATGACTACAATATTTTTTCATATTTATTTATACTATTTTTTCTTGTTTCACATGACCCAACTTACAATTGGATAACTTCTTCTCAAACCAGTATCATTTACTTTACTTTAGGTATTTAATTGAAAATATCTTTACACAAAATACATAAATAATAATTCTGATAAGTCTACCAGGCAGTGATAGTTCTGATAAGGCAAGAATTTTATTAATTGTATAAACTATACCTTTACAAACATGTAATGGTGTCTGTGTGTTGAGATCCCAAAATCGAACAGTAGTGTCACCAGATCCACTTGCTAGCTGCTTTCCCGAAGGACTGAAGCTTGTTGATATTACAGCTTCTGCATGTCCAGGTATGGAACTAAAATGTATTACTGAATGCATTATTACTTCAAAGAAGGGTTGTATTTGTACCATAATACCACTCAACCAGTCCAAAAGCTCCCAATCCAAAACTAACTTGAATACCTTTGTTCCGGTGTGTATATTAATTGAATGTCCCAGTCAGTTCTGAGATAAAATATGTGGTATTTTCTATAAAAAGGGACTTTATTGTCGATGGTGCTTACGTCATTATAAACGATGCTTCAATATGAAATAATATGAATACAATGCCGCGTGACGCTGTGCGGCATAAGCGCCATCGACAATAAGGTCCTTAGAGAATGCCCCATATTTTGTTAACCTTGTGGATCATAGTTGTAGTACTGGACAGATGGTTGATTTCACAGTATTTACATTGAGAATATAATAAGAAAGTAGTAAGTATGATATGTCATTCAGTATTTGATTTGTTACCTTGTACATCTGGTGACGGGTCTGACTCTAAACACTGCTTGTTGTTGGTATATAATTTCTACAACTTCTTCTGAATTTAGACTTTTTAAATCCAATGATTCTTTAAGTGTAGTTGCTATTTCTACATCTTTAACAAAAAACAAGAAGGGTTTGTCTTCCTGAAAAGAAATACAAATGAAGTCGGTTAAAAAGAAGTTAATTTTCTTTTCAAATATACAGTTAGATTTTTGCTTGGAATCTCCTATAAGTATATAATTCCTTGTGACAGGAGAACCCGAGAACTAATTGGCAAGGTTAGTACTAGTTTTCTTTAATTCACGTAGCAAGATACGAAGCCATTCTTCAAAATTACCTCTTGTAAGAGTGCATTGCAAATAAGTTGGAGTTGGTCCTTTGTAACTTTTAACGGCAAATCTAGGGGACTTCCGGTCTCTTCTCCTGTATCTGATTTAAATTTTGCTTGGACAGTACTTGGTAAATCACTGTCGACATCCATATTTGTCGTATACTTATTTTTTGAACTTAAAAATTCAAGTTTACACCACTAATCAACATAACCTCGTCTTGTCAAAGCGAACTGTCACATCCACATGTTCTCACTCCGGGATGTTCGAGACACTTGGAAACACGCTGTTTAAAAATGTTTTACAAAATAAGGGGCTCCTCGAACGCATCATTTGTCTATGATTTTGATTATGACGACATTTCTGTGTGTATGATTCGATGGCAACATTGGGTAATGTCCGATTTCGGCATTTCACTTACGTGTTTTGTTTATTTTACTTTTAAAAATTGTCCGGATTAGTGATATTATTTATACAATGAAAATCCTCTATGTACTATTTATTTCATTGACTATAGTAAATTGTGATGAACATACACATACATACAAGGATGGCGAGCAAGTGGTGCTATGGATGAACACTGTTGGCCCATACCACAATCGCCAGGAGACGTACGCATATTTTTCGCTACCGTTTTGCGTCGGCACCAAAGTAACAATCGGACACTATCATGAAACTTTGTCGGAAGCGCTTCAGGGTGTGGAGCTTGAGTTTAGTGGACTCGACATTACCTACAAGGATAAAGTTCCTGCACAGCAGTTTTGCGCTATAGAACTTACTGAGCAGTCATATAAAGCCCTCGTCTATGCAGTGAAGAACCACTACTGGTATCAAATGTACATTGACGACCTGCCTATTTGGGGAATCGTTGGCGAAGTTGATGGTGACAGCTACTATATCTGGACGCACAAAAAGTTTGATATTGGTTACAACGGGAACAGAATAGTTGAAGTAAACCTTACTGCAGAGAATAAGGAGCGCCTTACACCGAATGCAAAAATTCCGTTCACATATGAAGTCAATTGGAAGCAGAACAATATTAAGTTTGAAGACAGGTTTGATAAATACTTGGATCCCAACTTTTTCCAGCACAGGATCCACTGGTTCAGCATCTTTAACAGCTTCATGATGGTGATATTCTTAGTTGGGCTGGTGTCTATGATTCTCATGAGGACTCTCCGTAAAGACTATGCTAGATACTCTAAGGATGATGACCTGGATGAGTTAGAGAAAGATTTGGGAGATGAGTATGGTTGGAAACAAGTACATGGTGATGTGTTCCGTCCTGTTCCTCACTTGGGATTATTCTCTGCTTTAGTAGGGGCTGGATATCAGCTTACCACTGTGACCCTGGCTGTCATTATATTCACAATATTTGGTGAACTTTACACTGAGAGGGGTTCATTATTGTCTACTGCTATTTTCATTTATGCTGCAACTTCTCCAGTGAATGGGTACTTTGGGGGCTCTCTGTATGCCAGGATGGGTGGTAAGCTATGGATCAAGCAGATGCTTCTCTCTGCTTTCTTGCTCCCTGTACTGGTCTGTGGTACTGCATTCTTTATTAATTTTATTGCTATGTATTATCATGCCTCGAGAGCTATTCCATTTGGCAGTATGGTGGCTGTGATGTCCATTTGCACTTTTGTTATTCTACCACTGACTTTAGTAGGCACTGTTCTGGGCCGTAACTTAGCTGGTCAACTGGACTATCCTTGCCGTATCAATGCTGTCCCTCGGCCCATACCAGAAAAGAAGTGGTTCATGGAACCATTCATAATTATCATCATGGGTGGTATTTTACCTTTTGGTTCAATATTTATTGAGATGTACTTCATATTCACATCTTTCTGGGCTTACAAAATTTACTATGTGTATGGATTTATGTTGCTTGTGTTTGTGATCCTTATGATAGTGACAGTGTGTGTAACCATTGTGTGCACATACTTTTTGTTGAATGCTGAGGACTACCGCTGGCAGTGGACTAGCTTCCTCTCTGCCGGCAGTACAGCTCTCTATGTATACTTGTATTCCTTCTATTACTTCCTGTTCAAAACGAAAATGTATGGTCTGTTCCAAACCACTTTTTACTTTGGCTACATGGCTCTCTTCAGTTTAGCTCTTGGAATAATTTGTGGGACTGTAGGCTACGTTGGCACAAGTATTTTTGTCAGAAAAATTTATTCTACTGTAAAGATTGATTGAACAGAAATTACTAGGTTGTCAATGTTTATTTGATATGGAACTGTTATTCTGATTGGAATAAAGTGTCCTAAATGTTTTATTTGTTGATTTGGTTTATTTATTAAGAAGTGGTTACAAAAAAATATGAGAGGTGAATAATGAAAATAATTAATTAGGCATGTCATATTGTGTTAATGACTTTTGGCTCAATATTCCTAAATATTTAACATACAATTATAATAAAATTGTAACAATATCGTAATATCTCGAGATATCAACTTTTTCAAGACCACAAGTAACCCATTGATTTGTATTAATTTGTTAAGCTTTTAAATTTATCACAGTTTGCTTTAACAATCGTATTTAAAGAGTTTATAGCACTACATTTTTAGCTAAAATAGAGTACAGCCATTTAACCATTGTTGGTAGGTTATGTAAGTATTAATTATTATAAAAAACGTGTGGTTAAGAGTCGCACACTGCCATGTTTGGTTTTGCCCGAAAATGAGTTGCTGATCATTAAGTTGACTGACTCTTTATTATATTTAGAGAACTCACTCTAATTACATTAAGACTTAAATAAAATACCTATCCTATGTAAAATAAAGTATCTAGTTTTATTGTCTCAGTGATGGCCTCCTATGGGGCAAGGAATGTGGAATGTGTAAGGCATCGTCTCAGGTCCAGCGGTGCTAATATTAAACTATGTCTAAGTTACTTCTATGTCCCTTGAAAATTGTAAATATTGTCTTATCCTCTACTTAGATACACTAACTTCCCAACATTGCAATGATACTGATATATTCACTTATCATGGATTATGGTATTTAATATTCATAATTTTACAGATTTTCTGTGCTGTAATATTTCCCAAATATAATTTGTATGTATTATATGTAAGCCCCAAGTAAAACTAAGATATTTTTGGGTTTTCCAAGTAGTCAAAAGATTTGTTTTTGTAATTACTATGCCATAACTGTACTGATGTACTTGGTCATGTAAAACAATACAATGTCATTTTAAGAAGAATAGTAATTTTATTTCTTATTTTAAGTAGTTCAGTAGTTTACCCATCTGATATATGACAATGATTGAAAATAGAAAATTAATAATTAAAGCCGAGCATAAAAAATAGTGGCATGGTGGCAATTACTTCATGAACAGTGTAACTTTTATGGATGATAATCAACTCTGTAATTGCGAAAAAAAAAAAACATTCTCGTTTACGCCATTGCAATTATAAAGTATAATACGCGTACAATCCAATGCCTTTGCCCCTAATGTATGTATTGAATTTTTCCATTATACAATGGGGTCAACTCGTCATCGTCATGTACGAGTAGAGGTCATGCCACTCGTGCCACAGTAGAAATAATAACATTTTTAATACAGTTGCTCAAAAAGTGCCGCGAACTGTATAGTGCTTTTTACTTTTCCAGCTTTTTTAAATTTAATTTTGACCGTAGTAGGGTAAATATTATAATTAATGTTCCAGCGCACAGGGGGAGGGGCCACGCCCCGTTTGGCCCGGGAATTGATTTTTGAACAACTTCATTATTTTTCGACTGTATTACAATGATGTTACAGGATTAATAATATAAGTTACGAATTCCTTACTTGTTGTTTTTCTTATTTTTTCACAACTGTATTAAAAAACGTCGTTCGATACACGTGTGAAAATGTCATTCTTCACTCATCCCGAGTCTTGCCACTCGCCTGCGGACATACTTTCCGCACTAGAATCGAAATACTTATGCGTCGCCTAAGGCGAGAATCGGTCAAAAATTTAGTTATTGTCAGAATTATGTTATTACTGTCTTAACCAATGTTGGTGTTTAGGTACATATACATACCTACTGTAGGCAGAGCACATGATTGGCGCGACAGTATCTCGCCGCGAGATAGACTACCCGTCTTTTACTAACTATGAATTAAAGAGGGACGGGTAGTCTATGTCGCGGCGATATACTCTCGCGCCAATCATGTGCTAGCCCGGCTGATAGGATATAGGTATCTGGCGCTTGATTCATACAAGGAAATTGGATGGGGTCAGCATAAAAACGCTAGATGGTATGTGTGCTTTACATTTATACATTATTCACCATCAACAAATGTTTCTACATCGACGGCTCCTTTTCTTGATTTCTTGCCGCCCACCGGCTTGGCGTTGAACGCCTGTGCGGTCCTTTTCCTTAACGCGTCTACATCTTCATTCTCGTCTGTCTGGTCGGCCCACTCTAGTACTAACCTCCTTCCGTAAAGATGGGTTGAGTGGCAGAGGGCCTCAAAAGCAGCCTGAAACAAAAGGACATAGAGCACTAGGGGGCCAGGCTAGGGTTAAGTGTTTCAGACGTGTATGACAATAGAGTTTCAACCTTAGCTCTCATACTTTAGGTTCAAATTTGATTAACCCTTGCAAAAAGTAAATAGTAATGAATTTGAATAGATCTTTCGTGTTTCGCCACTTGCACCATCCCACTAACCCGTAACCCGGGGTGAACCGGTTAAACCTGGAGTTACCATGGTTACCAGTACAATTTGACACTGAGTTAACGGTTTAACCGCTTAACCCCGGGTTATTAGTGGGATGATGCAAGAGGCCCTTAAGAATGTAAAACTACTAACACTTGTACATGAAATATTTTCGACAGGGAAGCCTTGCTTTGTTATGATGTATTCTGAGGTCGTCAGTTGCCCATCTTTCATAGTTTCAATACTTAGGTACCAGACACAATTAATATAGAGGGCTTTTTTAGGGTTCCGTACCCAAAGGGTAAAAACGGGACCCTATTACAAAGACTCCGCTGTTTGTCTGTCTGTCATCAGGCTGTATCTCATGAACCGTGATAACTAGACAGTTGAAAT
Source organism: Cydia strobilella (assembly GCF_947568885.1). Taxonomy (NCBI): domain Eukaryota; kingdom Metazoa; phylum Arthropoda; class Insecta; order Lepidoptera; family Tortricidae; genus Cydia; species Cydia strobilella. The sequence goes on from NC_086052.1 coordinate 12,261,827, forward strand.
TTAACAGATGATGTACTTCTGTTGCCGCTATAACAACAAATACTAAAAACAGAATAATATAAATATTTAAGTGCTCCCATACAACAAACGTGATTTTTTGCCGTTTTTTGCGTAATGGACCCTTCGTGCGCGAGTCCGACTCGCACTTGACCGGTTTTTTTATGACCTGCAATAATTTACGATGTGAATCGCGATTTCGAGGTTGGTCCTATAATAAAAGATGCTCATTTGACCTATATATTCACGTCGTAAATTCAATCAATCAATTATTGCAGGTCATTAAAAAAAACTGCCTGTATATTATAGTTTGCCATTAACAATTCTGGCCTTTACCCAGCAGTGGGACATAATAGGCTCATAGCAAAGATAGATATAACTCCGTAATAGATGGATACAGTCTAAGGGAAAAAACGTGCCTCGAAAATCAAGAAAATTTGATTCTCGTTCAGAGGGCGCTACTAGTTTTGGCCTACAGTCGTATTATTATTTACAACGACGGGACTTAATCGCGTAAAATAAGTATTAAACCCACCTCCGACGTTTCGAGGACGGCGTTGTCCCCGTGGTCTCGGAGAAGACTCGTACAGTCGTATAGATGGCGTTGACGGTTTCGTTTGTTATTTAACAATTTTAACGCATATCAGTGAAAGAACATGGGTCAAAATCATCAAAATAATTAATGGAAATAAAAAAAATCATTTATCTATATTTAAATACATTTTATCGTATTTTTACAAATCTTCAATTTTAGTTTTAAAGTGTGTCGACAGATGGCAGTGAATTTACTAGGGTTACAAAATTTACTATGACAGTACCGCTCTAGTATAAGTTACTCTATGCTCATAGTAAATAATGTTAGTATACTACCTTAGCATCAGCCTTTGCATGGTAGTCCACGAACGCAAACCCTCGATGTTGATCTGATCCAGGCGACAGTTTTTTCGGCAACCTCAATGTTTTTATTTCGCCAAAAGCCCTGTAACAACAATACCTCAGTTAAAACAGGCTTATCTGTAATTTGCCACATACTTGTGATAGTAATCGAGAATTCAGATAACAGTACAATTATACTTTGTTTAGTTAGGTATGGTTAGGTACTTGTATGCGTAACCAATATCTGGAAATTAATTACCTGAATATTTCCTGTAACTCATTTCTGTTGGCTTGGAATGGAACATTACGAACAAGTATCTTGGTGCCATTTTGAGCAGTATGTTTCGTGTCCTTTTTATTTGTCTTCACTTCAGTTCTGAAACAAAAAAATAAATCGTATCTAATCTTAATACTGGTAGTCAATTATTTACGCTTGTTATGAGAACAAGATATTGTAAAGGCAGAAAAAATGTAGATATGAATTACGCGGATGTAGAAATAGTACTGCATTATGTAGGTTGTGTACCTAGTTACCTACATGTAATACCTATGTCAACAAATCCACTCTTTTATATTAAGAAGAAGTGTACCGTGAGGTGTGACTTTATTCTTACATTGTCTATAGCTGCTATAAATGACTGATACGGAATAGCATATCCCGTCGACATCTCTTAATATTTCCTGATAAAAACGATCTCGTTATCTTCAAGGCAAAAGTAATAGACTACTTAACTAGTAAGAAATACTTTCTTTGGTTATGTCGTCGCATTCCACTAGGTCAGACTGGACCATTGCTGTTCAGTAGGTACCTAATAAAATGTGTCGTTCTCAAGTAAAAGGTACCACATTTTCGCTTACCACAAGGACGCTCTGACAGGTTATTCGTATAGAGATGCAAACAAATTTCACCCTTATGGTAAGCGACAATGTAGTACCTTTTTACTTGAAAACGACATAAATATTCATACTAACGTGTTCCCTCGCTCCGATCTCTTTAATTCCAAGGCTTTGCCGTCTAAAGTGGAACTCTGCAGCTCTTTCAAAGCTTCATTGGCATGGGCTTTCTTGTAAAACTGTACGAATCCGTAACCCATAGACAATAATTGACCAGGATTTTTAGGATCCTTCTTTTTTGCTATCGTTACACTGTGTAACTTTCCGCAACCTTGGAAATGCTGTGAAAATAAATTATTAATTAATTTATCATTATGTTAATACCAATAAAAAAAAACAAATACCGCACAAGATTTTACTTTACAAATAATACAGTTTAAATAGTAATAGTACCTGTTTTAAGATATCCTCAGTTGTTTTGAAATTGAGGTTCTTAACAAATAGCACGGTATCGTTTTCGGGATCTCCCATCTCATCTTTTTCCTCCACTGTTTCAGGTTTAGATTCTACCTCTTCTGTATTCATTACTTCAATCTGATCCGTTTTCGTCTTCTCACGTTTCCTCTTTTCATTTGTTTTCGGTTGATCTTCGACAATAGGCTGCTTATGTTCCGCTTCTGATTTCTCTGCCGTTTTAATAAACACATTCTCGGGCGCCCACTCCAAATACAATGGCGCGTTTTTGAACTGTGAGTAAGCTAATTTAGTAAAGGCCTTTTTGGCTTCGAACGGTTCGATGAAGTCGGCTAGAGCGGATATACCGTGTTTGGGCATGAGGAATCTGGCGATGTGGCCATGTTTTGCAAACAATGCTTTGAGTTCTTCGTTATCGGTGTTTGCTGGTAAATTCTTGACAAGTATGCATGTTTTCGATCTCTTTTTAGATACCTACAAAAGCGAAATATGATTATGATTATTTTCAAGTATATTGTATAAGACTATTAAGACTTCACTTTAATTTTTATGTCATTGATAAAAAAAAACAAGCACATAATAAAGTAAGAAATAATTAGTTTTTAAGGGTTCATAAAACGCATTGTGATACTGATAGATGTACATGGAAGCGTCATAAGCTAGAGTGACCGCTAATAACTATTAGACAGCCCTCACGTTTATTTCACACCACGGTAATAAAAAGTATACTTACTGTATTGAAGGCGTCTAAATATACTCCATTGTTTTCCAAGAAATGTCTAGTTTCAGAGACTAATTGCGTCTCGCCAAGCGCCAGTCTTACAGCGGCACTTGTAGCTAAAATAACAATAGTGTTAAAATTAAAAATACAAAATTTGTAGTTGGTAAAATCAAAGAAAGAAAATCGACATAAATTAATCCCACTTCTTTCAAAGTGTGTCAGTACATAAACTTGTATTAATTTTATACCTACCCATGGAATCATCTAGATCACACGTTCCCACCCATTTTTCGCTTATCCTCACACGCAGACAAATATTTTTAAGTTTGTAATAATTGTAATATGTATAAGTCTTTCTCGTAAGGCGCCCTCCATCAGGTAGGAACTCTAGGTTTAGTTAGCTAAAACGTGAACTTACTTTTATTATCGTCACTGAGGAGTTGTTCCTTGGTGGTGTTGTAGTTAGCCGCCACGACGTCCGCGACGGCGTTGGCGCCCAAGAACAGAGAGTTCCAGTTGTGGGAGGATTTCGCTTCCTTCCGCAACTTCTTTGCCTTTTTCTCTTTGAATGTGAGTCCCTCTAAAAATTTAAATATAATTTAGTCAAATATTCTTATTGTCATAATAATAGCCGCTATTATATATAGGTATATATATATATATATATATATCGGAATAAATATAGGAAATGTCTGAACATGACTTTATTGTTAAGGCGTTAAAAAAGCACGTGTATAGTTGTTTTCTAGCTTAATTTTTTTTATTAGCCTTCTTTGGTAGGCCTCCCACTTGGACGCATTCTACCCCAAATGGCGTGAAAATGCCGATAACATAAAAATTAAAAAGTAAGAGAACACATTTCTGACCAGATGAACGTGTTGTGCGCGCGCGTGCGCGTTGTAAGATATTTTTAAGTAGAACTGCCACATTCTAGATGCAGCGTTTATTAGTCGTCGGCGTCATAAAGTAATTCGTTAATAAGGGTCATACACAATTACACAAAAGTTTTCTCTCCTGTTTCCGATAGATGGGGACAACGGAGCCTAATTTCTGGTTCGCGTTTTATAAAAGGAAAGTTTTCTTTTCTAACTAACCGTCATCGCTGTCCTCGGTCTTCTCTGTCTTCGCGGGCAGCAAATGCAGCATGCGGCCGCAGAAAGCGGTGCCATCTAGCGCTGTGTACGCGGCAACTGCGTGCTCGGGCATCATGAACGTGACCGTGGCGAAGCCTTTCGGTTGCCGCGTTACCGCGTCTATGGGCAGGTTGGTCTCTGCTAGGGGACCTACACATGAAGGAATATGATTATAACATTAGAAATTTCTCAAGGATTAAACTGAAATAGTTTTTTTACGGTTCCGTACCTCAAAAGGAAAAAAAAACGGAACCCTTATAGGATCAATCGTGCGTCTGTCTGTCCGTCTGTCACAGCCTATTTTCTCCAAAACTACTGGACCAATACATATGGTACACATATGTAAGTTTGTGACCCAAAGACGGACATGTAACGTAAACAAACGAATTTTCAACATGGGGGCCACTTTTGGGCTAAATGAAAAACTTAAAAAATAAAGTTTTTTAAACTATATCGTGTGACATATCAAATGAAAGAGCTCATTGTGAGAACTTCAAATATTTTTTTTGTTATTTAAAAATAAATAGTTTAGAAGAAAATAGCTCTTTTATCTCCGAATCAACTGGGGTCTAAATCTTGAAAAAATAATAATACACAAAATAGTTCTTTACCTTTAGATGACAGCAAAACCTATTCCCTCTTAGAAATGTGCAGTCAAGTGTGAGTCGGACTTAATTACTTAGATTTTGATCCGACCCCTACGGGTATTTAAAAGACAATAAATATATTTGAGATTCTCACAATGAGCTCTTTCATTTGATATGTAAGACAATATAGTTTGAAAAACTTTATTTTTTAATTTGCTCAATTAAACCCCCAAAGTAGCCCCCATGTTTAAAATTCATTTGTTTACGTTACATGTCCGTCTTTGGGTCATAAACTTACATATGTATACCAAATTTCAACTTAATTGGTCTAGTAGTTTCAGAGAAAATAGGCTGTGACAGACGGACAGACAGACAGACGCACGAGTGATAATATAAGGATTCCGTTTTTTTCCTTTTGAGGTACGGAACCCTAAAAAATACATTGTTAAAATTGTGTAACCCTTGGAACGCGAGTCCGACTCGCACTTGCCCGGTTTTTTTTAAAGTAGGCGGTGTTTAACTTACTTAGAATGATTAAAGTTTAAAGCATACAATAATATAGTTCAATTAAATATTTAACACATTCATTGCCTGCGCCTGCGAGCCATCATACGTTCGTAGCGTGTAGCTCGCGCTGGTACTGATCTATTGCATTTGTACAGCGCACGGCGCCTGACCTAGCTGTAATGCTTTATAAATCTACTGTTAAATAAATAAATTGCACCAGTAATTGTAATTTTAATCCTTACCAAACTCTTCAAAAAGACTCGTAATTTCTTCTTCAGACACGATATATGGAAGGTTCCGTATAAATATACTGCCGCTTTCCCCAATAGATTCTTCATTACCTTGGGTCTAAACAATGAAAAAAATAACACGTCAATTTTGCAACTAATATCATGTTTTCAGATAAATAGTACCACTTTGCTGGATAACAATAAATACGATTTCTAATGAGTCCATCTGTATAATCTGTATTCCAATGATCAGGCATGCGAACAGGCAGGATTACTTTATTGATAGTTATGTTCACGGATGAGATATTGATCAACATCAGTTACCTCTTGTTTTTTTCGTTTTACATCATTCTCTTCTTCTTCTGCCGCTTTCTTGGCCTTGTCTTCATATTTACTGACATGAACGCGATTATTTCCTGAATAAGATATACATATGTACATATAAAAGTGTAATCTAAATAGTTTTTTTTAAAGCTTCGAAAGTTACAAAGTACCTACATATTCGAAATTAAACTATCGTGAGACATATTTCAAAATATTTAGATCAGTACGGTTTCACTCACTATTATTTTTAGTCGCTTTTGGCGATTTTGGTGCACGACGTACAACCGCCGCAAACACTCGTGCCTGAGGAAGGATTCCCAAAGAATCCGAAACATGTCGCCAAAAGGGACTACCTACATATTTTTAATATGTGCAATTAAAGAATTAAAAAGAACTTAATGTCGTAAAGTTTTAGGCTAGTGTCGAATTTGTCAGCTAAAGAAGTCATTCAAGTCACTGTATACATTATGTAGCAACTCTAGTTGTCAAAAGTTGATGTTTAACACTCCAGTTAACACAAAACATATGGCATCATATCGCCGCTATACTTACTCAACCTCGTATCTGCAACACTCGTTTGATGACAAAAACACCCGTATTCCAAATGAAAGAAAAGCGACATTTCCATCAAATGCTTGTTGCAGATATGAGGTTGAGTAAGTATAGCGACGACATAGCGCCATCTAGTTTGGCCGTTAATCGGGATTATTTATTCAATAACTCTTTGGTTCATATTAGAGTGTTTTAAATGGTAACAAGGCTTCACACCAGCAGTGGCGTAGCAAAAACCACATCGGCAAGGTAATAAAAATGCTGGCTTTGCGATGCTCCCCTAAGTGCGAGGCCGTGGGCGAAGGCCCCATTCACCCACGCCTAGCTACGCCATTGCACACCAGTATACATACCTAAAAACAATTTGTCTTTAGCAAGTGCCTTTTTGAACTCTTTCTCAGTCCTAAATCCAACAAAGCAAAACCCGGACAATTTCTTTTGTTTAAGCCCAGGCAGTCTGATGGAATAGGGTACCAGAGGTCTAAAGAACTCTTTGATGTCCTTCTTCTTACATGTGAATGGTAAACCTGTAATCTGTCAGAAATCAGAATAATAATAAAGGTCACAAACACGTTTTGCAATTTATTTAGCCTTTTAGTTTCAGCGATTATTGATTGCCAAACAAGAATGAAATAAGTGGAGTGCTGTGGCAGAGTGTTATAGGATTTAAAGATATTTGTTTATCTAAAACAGTCTTCTAAGTGGTATTTAAAATTGTAGGTACAGGTACTTACTTTAATGTGGAAGAGAGGCCTATTTCTCACTTTCTTTGGCTTATCTTCTTCAACTGAAGTAGGCTTCTCAGGAGCTTTTTCAGTAGTATAACCATCTACCCTTTTCATCAGCAGTTTCATGTACTAAAATACAAAATTTGGACTATAAATTGCATAATTTATATTTATAACATATCATAGACCCGCAGAGCAGTCATATTGCCCACATTAAAGAAATATAAAACAATTATATTATTTTACCAAACAATTTGATTTATACATAGCTACACATATTTACAACAAGTTACCTCTAAATCACTGATCTGCTTATTGGCTACTTTATCTTCATTGTTTTGGTCACTCTTGGGCTCGGGTGCCTCAGAAGCTTTCTCCTCCGATGCTTTGGGAGCGCTCTCATCTTCCAAGCCACTGTCATGCTCATCACTCTTTGCTGCCTCATCCAGGGTTTCTTTGATCCAACTAGTTTTATCATTCATGTGGGCTTCCATGAATTCCATGAATAAGGGGTCATCTTTATGCTACAAAACATTAAAAAATGGCTATTTTAGGAAGAGAAGTTTCACTTTAAAATAATATGTTAAACAATAACTTATTACAAACTGTAATAGATGTCATATATTAAAGAAAAAGTGATGAAGCCCTCCAGTGGTGAAGGTCGGATTCAAACCGGTGTATTATTAAATATTTTTAATTTGTGTTTTTTAAGTAGTCACACTACTATATATAAATTGAAAACTGTAATACTAACGACACTAACATATATAGACAATAACATATATTAAAGAAAAAGTGAAGTAAAAAAACACAAATCAAAATATTTAATAAAATAATTTGATTTGTTTGCAAACTTGTTGATAACTTATAAACTGTAATAGATGTCATATATTAAAGAAAAAGTGACGAAGCCCTCCAGTGCTAAGTGCAGTGTTATTTAATAAAATAATTTGATTTGTTCCCAAAGTTGAGTTGTTGATAACTTATTAGATTAAGTAAAATATAGGAAGAAGCAACACATTCTGCTTTAGAAATTTGTGGTTTGGTTTGTGTGAAGCATCATTTTGTAAAGTTATTACCAAAATATTTTATAAACAGATAATTCAGTTTTAATATTGTACCTTTTTAAGCAACTCCAGTATTTTTATTTTATTTCTCTCCTTCTTGTTGAGTTTCTTCTTTTCTTTCTTTTCATCAGGAATATCATTTTTGTGCAGTTTTTGATAGGCTGTGCTGCCCGGGGCGTACTTGCTCCATGCTCTGGGTTTCTTTTCATCACCTAGGTTAGCACAGATTTCAACTTGAATCTTCATAGAACGCACGCATGTTCCATCAAAATGTTCTCTTGCGGCGGACGCCTGCTCCTCTGATCGGTATCCCACGAACCCGAAGTTCCTGAACTTGCCATCCTTAGTGTACTTCAGTTGTACATCTGTTACTTCGCCTTTTTGTCCAAAAAGTTCTTTTAATGAATCGACTGTTACCTATAAAAGAATCGACGTAATAAGTAGGTTGTTTTGATTGTAAAATGCAAGATATATATAAATAAAGTACAGACCTTATTTGGCAAGTTTTTCACAATTAATCGAGACATTTTAAAATATCTTCTGATGCCAATTTGTGATATTTTATTTAGTTAATTTCAGCACGTGCATTGTGTTTTTGTTCGTACTAATCCTCTGTCAATAGTGTCAACATTTCAAAAGACAAGTGTCAAAATCATGTCATGCAGACGATGCGTTCAGTTACTTGTTTCATGCTTTTTTCTTGAACATTAGCTTGTTTTAAGAATGAGTAATGAATTGGATGTAATAATATATATGTTATCCTTTTAACATACCTATTTTGTTGATTTTGCTATTGTCTGGTTTTCCCTGATTTTTAAAGGCCGTGAGACTTTTTCCTGTATTTTTTTTGTATCTGAATGTAGCTTTGCGAAGACATAGGTTGCAGAACTCGAACAGTTAGCGTTATAAAGCATAGCTCGAGTAGCTTGACCGTAAAAAAAGTTCATTCTGTCATGATTCTGTCGCTGTCAGTAGTGTCAGTCATCGATCAGCTGTGCAGTACAATATAATATTAGTATTATTAGTTCGTTTGTTATCACTTATTATCGCTCATTATTTGATCGTTTGAGAATTGTATTCATCTGGCTTCCTGCATGAATTAATTTTTAGAACACCATGTCGACTGCTATGACATTTGGTCAAAAACAGTTTATACCAACGCCACCAGATAAGGGAAGTTTTCCTCTGGATCACGAAGGAGCCTGCAAGAAAACTATGGTGAAGTACATGAAGTGCTTGTATAACAACAACAGCAACAACACCCTATGTCGTGACGAGGCGAAAGATTATCTTGCGTGCAGAATGGACAACGGATTAATGGCAAAAGAAGACTGGTCGAAATTGGGTTTTAAGGATGAGACTGCACAAATCAAAGAAAAAGCGCAATAACTTCAAAGACTGATTATAAAGTAAGATATTCGCCATGTTCATAATAAATTAATTAGTTTATTAAAAATCTCTGTGACTTCTCATTTAAATAGCCTTTTCTGGGGATTCCTCAGAAAATATTAAGTCAGTTTTGCTCATACCTGAAGGGTAAGCTCCCTTGCTTATGCAATACTACTACTTACTTTACTTATGATTGTTTTTATTAAGATATAATTATCTTCAGTTTGTCTGGGTCATAAACTAATTTAGGCTCTACTTTGTCTTTCCTGCACTCTAATTAAAAATATTGTTGAAACAATGTTCATAATTTTGGTACAGCCTAAAGCTATGTTGGACTAATTTTGGGCAATATGTATCATAGTTTAGTTTAATAATTATGTAAATACTAAACTCAGATGTCCTGTAGCAAAATAAATAAAAAAACCCAGTCTATAAAATTATGCACCTTTATATTTAATTAAGGAAACTGTAGGTCTAACTTAAAAATGAAATGTATAATTATCACGCACTTTGTAAATGACAGTTTGTTTCTTGTTTGTTATTAAAAAGAAAATAACATGACCAGAAGTTAGGTTTAATTATTGTTAACTTTCAGCAACACTAGATATAACTTCTGTTTTCCTATGTTAGTATGATCTTGTCTGTCACAAAGCCTATTTTTGTTATAACATTACAAAGACTGGCAGCGAGAAGTGAGGTAGATGGTTGAAAAGGTGAGGTGAGGTAAACAGTAGGTCATAACATTGCTACAACCATATAGGCATAGACAAGTAGATTATTTTGGTAAAGGGGTTTTTGCAAGCAGTATTTTATTTGGAAAAGCTGATACTCATAAACTAAGTAAACGGGGCTCTTGACAACTTTAAACATTTCGATTGGCCATGAATATTTTAGCAGGAACTAGTTCAACTCATAGCCATGTTATAAGTAGGTAGAGTATAACAGGCTATGATCCATATTGTATAAAATATAAGATGCTTCTTTGTTGTAGGTATAGCAAAGTATTCTTAGTGATAATAATCGTAAATCCTTAAATGCTGTCCCTTTTGTCGAAAAACAGAATGGGGCTGTACACAACCTAATATTTAGTTAATTATTGTTAGTTTTTTTTGTAATAAGGCCAAGGTGTAGATGTACTTTAGAAGTATATCTACTGATATATAACTACTGGTAATATTATAGGGTTTGTTAATGTCAATAGGCAATGGGGTAATGAAATAATTTAACCAAAATACATCCATAAAAAAATCTTTATTTTTAATACAATATTGTATTACTTATATTAACTAAAATGACTTACATAAAGATATAAAATTATGTACTATAATAATATAGGTTATTTAATAGAAGATTATAAAAGTTTGATTTATTTTATCGCCAATCATTTGTGGCATTTTAAGTAAATATCACAGTTATTATTAAATTACTTGTGACCAAAATAGGTATTAAAACACTTTTCTTCTGCCTATATTAAAGAACAAAAAGGAATTGTTAGGTGATAAACACAAGTCTTCACAAATGGATTTAAAGTAATATCTATGTAGGAAATAGTGTTTATATTTTATATTTTGCAACTGTTGATTGCACAATATATAATATTAATTTAAATGCAAACATTGTGGAAAAATATTATTATTATTATTTTCATTGTATTAATACTAAGTTTAATATGACACCACAATGACACACTTATCAAAGTATCTGAAGATAATTTATTCTGTACAAAATCTAACTATAATAAGCACCATAATCATTCCACAAAGTTCCAAACGCATTCCCAGATTGGCAACTCAGCTGGGGTTTATTTAACTGGTCAAAATGACAGATCGTGACATGGCCATCTTATGTAAATTTTGTGTGACCACGTCACGCGATCTATTACTTTGACGAGTAGAATAGGTCCCCCCCCTGTTCCATAATATTTTTTATCATTCCGTAATACCATTTATGTTTATATTTTCACAGTTCCATAAGGCCATAATCGTCCACACACCACTTCAGTATATAATTTTAACTGCTACATTATCATTATCACCTATGTTAATGAATATTGGTACATAACTCTAGAGAATGTATTTTACAGATTACAGAATATGTGTACCTCTTTTAACCAGCATAAGATATTTAATCAATAATATATTACATAATTACGAACAATTGTTAAGAGAGTAAAGTATTAGTGAGGAGTAGATAATAAATACTTTATACAATATACACCTAAAATCGCATTACATCTAATTAAGGCAGTTCTGTAGATATCATTTGAGTAGGTAGATAGACAAATATTAGGTACCTATTTAGATAAAGGTGAAAACAATACACTTATTAATAGGTATAATATGTAGATGGATAATTACATAAAAATAATATATGTTCACATCGAAGGACAACACAAACTGTACAGAAGCTAAACGAATGGTGTTATATACCTTACATGTCATCAAACCGAACTCGATCGTTACTGAGATCAAAATGTACATACAACATTACTAAGAAATCATAAATTGCATCAATAGGTACTAGAATTATACTAATAGGTATAGTAATTATCGTAAAAAGTCATAGTCATAATACTAAAACGGGCAGTGCATAATTTTGCGCAGTAATAATTCTTAATTCTAAGACTCAGTTCCGACATCGCTCCGATATGTTGTTGTCGATATATTAAAACCCAATCACACCCCTACTAATAGAGCATGCTCCCGGGTACCAATATACGAAAGAAACAATTTCCTGTTTATACGAAACCAGGGCCGAGAGTTTGCCCATACCGAACACGTATTCTATTTATCTAATCAAATATCGTAACCGTAAATTCAGTATGCGAAGGGTATATGTTTGGCATAGAGTAGAAGAATAGTAGAGAGTAAAGGTGTGAGAGGGAGCAGAAGCTCGGCGCGCGGGGCGGCGCCGACAGCGGGGTTGGGCGCGGGAGAGCGCAGCGTGGACTCGGGCGCCGGCGGCGCGCGGAACGGCGCGCGGCGCCCCACGCGCTCCTCGGGGCAGCCCATCCAGAAGGACGCCGACGCGTACTGACGCTCGTGCTCTACTCGCATCTGCAGGTCGTTGAACTTCCAGAAACCCTTGCCTTTGAAGAAGTAGGTCTTCCCTGTTGACAAAAATATGCATTAACTAATATACTTATCTACTAATCGGAGAACGTGTGTTTTTGCCATTTGGGAAGTGTCTTTTTGGCACATATCATCGGTTTTGCTCAGAAACGGCTACTCCGATTCCCATATGGCATTAGGTTGCCGATTCAAATTCCGCTCGCGGCTAATCATTTTTTATAATTTTGCTACTAATACTAAACATGGTAGGTGCTTAAATTATAAAGTAGTTACCGTCTCTCCACTGAAAGACGCTGTCTATGTTGTAGCCGACGCCCTTCCACATTGACATGTCCCGCGGGTAGTCTGGCTCCACGCGCCCGTCATTTTCGTCGTACCTAAAATAGTTACATCCACTTTAGTTCCTATTGCAGATACCTTACGTTATAATAGCTACTTATCTATCATAATAAACCTAATATTCATTTCATGAAAGGGCTTCTAATATGTTGTACTTACTTCCAATACATGGTGCCGCTGTAGAAGTATGTCTTGCCGTTGTGGCCCCAAACCATCGCGGCATCTAGTTTCTCTAAACTCTCGGGCAGACCGAGATCCATTAGAGGTTTGGGGTAGCCGCGGACCAAACTCACTTCATCAAACAAGTACAGTTCTTTACCTGAAAACATACGTATAAATTATTAAGATAGTAGCCGGCGTCCATAGGAATCTTTTCTTCTCATTATAAAAAACATTATAATAGTTTAAATTAAACAGGTTTAAGATTACAAACAGAGGCGTATTTAAAAATTTGGCGCCCCGGGCCATTGGGTCCCTGCCGCCCCCCATGACCCTTGAAGCACCCATGAAGTAAACACAAAAGCATAATTTTCTCTTATTGCCTTTCTGCAGAGCTTGGTATCGAACCTATAGCCAACTGTGAGCGAGGCCGACGGCCGAGCTCTGCATAAGGGTGGAGGCCTGGAGCGTCCGATTGCGGTGTGCTGCCCTGTGAGGCTGAAGGCCGAACTGCAGAAGAACAGAGCTCAAAGCACTGGTCATGTCTAAGGGAGGCTACGAATATGATTAAAGTTTTCTGCGGGCCCAAGAGACTTAAAGGGCGAGCTTCAGTGGAGCTGAGCCGGGACAAAAACCTATGTCCAAGTAGACGAGCTCTGCATATTGCTAAAGTACCGGATCGTCTAATTGCGGCGCTCTTCCGTGCAAAGCCAAAGGTCGATGTGGGAAAAAATCAATGTTGGGATTGGAACAATGACCAAGTTAAAGTGACACGTGACACCAAAGGCCGAAGACCGAGCTGGAGGAGGGGAGAGTTTGGAATTGGTTTGGAGCTTGGAACCAATGTGATCTCGGCTCTCCTGCTACTCGACCTTTGGCGTTCGCTCAGATTAAAGCGGAGGCGCGACTTGCTGGAAATGCTGGAATGCTTCGGTTTTTCTGGAAGGCGCGACTTTAAGCTTTTCAGGGCTCGCAATTAATCCGCCATTCTTATTATGACGAAGCGTCAGCGAAGGTCTCCGTTTTAACTCGGGCATTTTGCTTTCCTATGTCCAGGTGTTTTCCTCTACAGGGCGCAAATCTTTACCGATTCTCGTGAAATTTTGTGACCAGATTCTATGATAAAATAGATCTTTTTCGATTGTCGATCGAGTTTTAGGAAAATTTTCAAAATGCGTAAATTGGCATAAAGGATTTAGGGTCTCCCCAGATATATCGACGCGCATTGAGCAAAAGCCGAAAAAGCTTTATGTCCGCGCAATAGGAGCGAAAAAGCAGGTGCCGGCCGATGCGAGCCGAGCCGAATGACGACTTTTTCGCTCTTATTGCGCAGACATAAAGCTTTTTCCTATCGGATTTTGCCGATTCCGCGTTGACATACGTGCGCCAAAAGCGTCTATATGGCGCTTAAGACCATTGTGAGTTCACTGGGATTATGACTCAACGAACTAAGTATTTTTCAATTTTACATTTTCTAAGCTTATTAATATATATAGTGTACGGTTTCCGGTTGACGTCGGCAACAGCGTCTGGACGCTATGCGCCACAGAGGTACGGACGTCGTACACGATATAGCGGCTGCTGACGCAATGGCCGGCGCCTAGACGTCGCTCACGGCGTTTATGCCGTCAAGCATGCAGCGCTAAAAAGCATCTGGAGCCTTAAGGCGATGTGAAGAGCGACGTTACAGGGCGACATCATGAGAACTCGACGACAATCCGACGTGGGTAAAGAAGGTAGAAGGCAAATGGGCGCAAACGCACTGTAAAAATTGTAATATCTACTGGAAGTAGACAACAAATAAGTAGTTACTTACTTTAAATTAAATTATGTCTAGTACCAGTAACACCTCAAAAAAAATGGGGCGCCACTGAGGCACCCAAAACTGAAAGCAACTGAAAGGCAGCGGCGGCCTGCGCCGCCCCCCGCAGCCTGCTGCCCCGGGCCATGGCCCCCTTGGCCCTAGGGTAAATACGCCCCTGATTACAAAGAATAAAACAATTCAATTAAAATATCTTCTTTTTGTTTGTCTGTGAACAGTTTTATCTACTTACCGATAAAAAAAGCAATTTTCTTATCTGGTCTCTCGTAGACTGCATCAACATGAGTTAGATCTCTCGGTAATGCTGTCCACATTCTTGAAATTTCAATGGGATATTCTTTGTATCGGCCATGAGCTCCTATCCTCCAATGGTACTAAAATAAAACAAAGTAAATGATTATGATAAAACAAAAGAATTGATTAATGAGTATATTTTTCGTGATGTTTTTAATGAATGGAAAAGATGATGAGTTCTATTTATAAAAAAATAATTGCAATCGAATTGGCTAATATTTCACTTGAACCATATGTGTGGATTTCTGGCCCGACGTGCATACTGTATGACATGTTGAATGGAGCTAGTACTTACCCTATTCTTGAATATGAACAGTTCTCCACGTATAAGGGCTACGGCGTCATAGCTGGTGTCGCATGTATCGGGTTTGTCGGAAGGCATCGGCTTCGCCGTAGGTTTTTCAGGATGATACGCCGGTTTGTTCGGATACGGTCGAGTCGGGTTCTGTCTTGGATAAGTAGGGTATTCGGGTCGTGTGGTAGGGTAGCGGGGTCGGTAGCTGGTCGGGCGGGTAGCCGGGGGAGTAGGGCGCGGACGCGGGTGCGGGCGCTGCGGGTACTCCTCGCTCGAATTCCGATGAGGCCGCTCTGGTATGTAAGGTCGCTGTGGTTTCTCGGGGTAGTAAGTAGGGAATGTAGGATTTTGGGGATGGTGGTGAGGCCAATTAGGGTTGTGGTGGGGGTGATGATGATGTGGCCTTCTAGTTGTAGTAGTGGTAGTTGTTGTAGTCGTTGGTGGTGTTCTCCTAGGTGGTGTCCAGTTAGGTATTTTTCCCCATACTCTCTTTTCTTTTGGACCTGAAGAAAGACAAGACGCGATAAAATTTTAACAACCCTGATGTTAACTCCAATAGTAGGTACGTAGGTAGTAACGGGTGTTTTAAGTTTATTGCAGCTGTCTAGCATATATGTCTTGCAATTAGATGGTTAAACCATTTGAGTCTCTGAACTATACGGCGTAGCACATAGCACATCGTAGCACGTAGCAGAATTTTCTACTGTTGTAGTTAGCAATGTGTCTGTAGCGGCGGCTTTTGTAGTCATGCAAAGTCTACACGACTTTTTTTTATAATAAATAGGTATATTGTGAAGGTACATTTATATATCGTGATCACGTGGTATATAAAAAAACAAATATGGATTAGGGTGGAGCTAAAATGGCCAGGGGTCTATTAAGAATCGATAAATTGATTTTTTTAGAGTTATACTCACCATACATTTGTTGAATGCCATTCCTGTCGTCGGCCGGTAGCACGAAGTTGGGCTGGATGCCCTGGTACCACGGGAACATGAGCGCGCCCTTCACGGCGCTGTGGCTAAGCCCCAGCGAGTGCCCGAACTCGTGCGCGGCCACCGCAAATAGCGAGGTCCCTGAAAACAATGTTTTTACTTAAGAAAAGTATGCACCTATATCTGTCAATTTCATAAAATCTTTTTTATTTGTCTATAATAAATTTATAATCATAATATTTAGGTAGATCTGTTTAATGGTATCATTAACTGACTAAGAATATGAAATAAAACTATGAAAACGGATTATATCGCGTATATTGAATTTATAATACATCCCGACGTTTCGAACTCTTTACAGCGTTCGTGGTCAACGGGTGACACCCGTTGACCACGAACGCTGTAAAGAGTTCGAAACGTCGGGATGTATTATAAATTCAATATACGCGATATAATCCGTTTTCATAGTTTTATTTCATGAGTAACTATCGCGGTAACCGAAGACAATATTATGACTAAGAATATGCTAATGCATTAAATCCTCACTTGTATATTCCAGGCGGCTTAGATTCCATAGCGATATCAAAAACGTATTGGATATGCGCTTGATAGTTTTTAAGTTAAAATATGTGTATGACTTCGACGAACAAATATATATCAGGTACATTCTATTGTGCAAGAAATATTATACAATAATTCTCCCTTAGGTGTTGAGCGAAAATTGATAAAAGCTTTAGCGTTCAAAGGGTTAAATCGAATGCATAAAAATGCATTACACCGTTGAAATTTTAACGAATCGGCGCGGGCTACCTGTCTGGCTAAAATGTCAAGTTCAGAAAACGCGAGCCAAAGGTGGATATTTCCACATGGGCGGGCGGCCACAATCCGGCGCTGGCCGTTGTTCATTGCAGTAAATTATCGCGTGTGCGCACATGGTAATCGCAGAACGCATATTTGCGCGGCTGCGGTGCACGGTGGGGCCGCCTGCTGGGAGTGCTGGGTGATGTTTGCAGTGTCCACTCTCCAGTCAAATTAACACTATTTTAATCTAATCCAAAATGTAGGCCTATGTCGGCAACTAAGTACCTAGGTATAATATCTAAAATATTTCATTGCCTATTACAATTAAGCGGCAACATGTCTTAATATTTTATATACCTAGGTACAATTACTGTAACAATGTTGCTGAGTATAATTAAATACAATCAATTAAATTTTCGACATATATTTAGGCATTTAAACAGCACTGCGCGATAAAGAGCGATCGAAAATGGTGATAGTAGGAAACTCGCTCGAACTAGGTATCACACGTTGCTACAATGTTTGATCGCTCTGAGGTTCGGACTTTCGGAGTAAATCAGTATGACGCGATAACGGTCGTATAGATGAGAAAACTAGTAAATAGAGTATCGATTTATGCTAAGGTATCCCCTGTGGTAGAAACTTGTTCATTGCTGTCGGAGTAACATGTATTAAAATCTGTCAGTAATAACATGGCATCAGGTGACTTGAAACTGGAACATTACACTTAGTATTAGATTTTCATAGCCTAGCTTAAACATAGGTGGAACTCGATTGGGAACTGTGTGGAGGTTTTACATATTTCTGGTGGACCCACGACCTAAGTAGGTAGGTACTTATCTCCAGCGTATATTCATATTGTCGCATTTAGGGTATATAGGCTCCATAGTATTGTGTAAACGCGAAGGTGCGAACTAGCGCTCGCCGCCTCGCCCCGCCATTTGCATGTCAAACATCGCTGACCGCGACATTCTCATTTCCGAACGATACAACGCGTTAACTTTTCATGGAACTACCGGCGCAATTCTAATTAAGTGAAACTTTCGTGGCTGTATGCTGTGCCTACTTTTTATGTAAGTACTGATTAAATTTTGTTTTAGGGCGGGTAGTTTGAAACAGCCTAAAACAGTTGTTAATATTCGAGAGCCAGGGGAATTTCTTGCCGTAACATTGTATTTATGTGTTATATATTTAAAGGTTGTGTCTTAATATCTACGACAAGTTATTTCTTTTGTATAAATTACCTTCCTCATCCTCGTTCTTGGGCTGCAGCAGCCACAGCTCGTCGTCGTCAAAGTGCGCGTCGCCGCCGTGGCCGCTGCCCGGGAAGAACGCGTGCGCCAGGATCGAGCCGCGCCCGTCGAACGCGTACGCGTCGCCATGCTGGCCTCTGGAAACACAAAACAAAACACTCCTGTCACAGATACAATAAATGTACAGATAAAGGGAACACGAAACAGCTACGGAAAAATATGTAATTATTAATATAGGTACCGTACTAGAATTGATCCAACTAATAACAATCTAATGTAGTGGAAACTTTTTGAGTTTAAAACTAAAAATGATGCAATATAGGATTGTGTTATTAAAGTTGTTGCCATTAAGTTTCAATGGCAGAGAACAATGGCAGAGTAGTAATATATTCATTTCCCTACAAACAACAGTTAGCCGATGGCGCTGGAGCAATCAAACTTGCGTCCCTGGAGCCCGGCGCGGCACTCCACTACCCATCTAATCATTTTTAGCGACGCAAAACAACGAAAAGACCGGTCTGTGTATAATTCACGCCATATTAACCGAGCCCGAGTATCGAGTTTTGTGCGGAAGTTGTGCTATCAGGTGGATACGATAGGGTGAATAATGTTACAGTTGCACTCGGGCATTTTGAGCATGAAGCGCCTATAGACGTTCGATTCGTAGAGGACTTAAATTATGTTATCAATGAAGCGGACTAATTTAGAGTATTTTCAAGATTGACAATATTTACCTAATTTGAGAAATTTAAAACCTAATTTAAAACCAGCGGCCCTTGGGGCTAAATAAGGCGGAGCTATACGGAATTCAGCTCGTCTACAAATACCCAAAACATAAATAATTTACTTTTATTCATTGAAGGTTTAGTTAAATAAAGAAGGAAGGGAAGACAGAGCTTCCATCGTTAAAATAAGTAATAGGTACTCACATCCTTTAGTTAATTCGATTTTGGGTATTTAGTATTAGGAACTAAGCAACTGATCGGAGGGCGAAGTAATGTCTCCCTATCACTCTTCCATATTAGTACGACAGAGAGACATTACCGTTTCGTTCGCTAGCCCCTCAGATGCATTTAGACGTCTTGAGGAATCCATACCTCGTATTTTCCGTATTTTTTTGTGTGTAAAAATTAATAGTAGGTAGGTATAGGTACCTAAGAGGATAGCGAACGACCGCTTCTCCTTACAAAAGTAGTCCCTATTATGGAAAAAGAAGGGGCATAGCTATGGTTAACATTATTACACATCAAATTGGGTAAACGGATTTTCCATAATGTCAATATACAAAATTCAAAATTCACTATAATCTTACCTAATACCTATATAATACATATAGTCACGCGTTGATTTATTGCCATTATTGCTATAGTCTCGCTGAGTACTCGCTATAGCAGTAATTGCACTTACATCACCAGCGAGTTGGAGAACGCAGTTAAGTTGTACGTATCCTTTATTACTTGGGTAATATTACAGTTTATGAGAGCAATAAATCTCGTAGACGCATATAATGGTCGTGCGCTGTGTCGGCGCGATCCGCGCGATGCAGTGATGATGGACTGCTGTACGGATTTCGTGAGGCCGAAATTGATATAGCACCTTGTTAAATAATTGTGTTACATCATTCAATGTTCTTTTAGTTCGATTAAATCCAGTTCGTGTTAAATGATTTTCTGTTCTGGGGCCCATTTCTCGAACGGTATTAGACTAATATTATTAGTTCACGGACTATCAAGTCGTATGGGTTGCCATGGCAACACACTAATAATATTAGACTAATACCGTTCGAGAAATGGGCCCCTGTAGTCCAGAATTGGTATTTTAGAAAATGAAATGCTAGTTTTAATAACTTAATTTACAACTAGCTAGGTTAACTGAGTGACGAAACCCCATACTTAAAGTGCCATTTTCAATCAAGAGGATACTTATTGTCGCTAGTCAATAAGGCGCTATTTTTTTTCACATAGCTTCAATTTGAAATCAACCTTATTGACAACCGACAATGTGGTACCTTTTGGTTGAAAATGTCATAATGTCAAGTGTCAAAATGTCAAGTACATATTTAAAGTCTACATTTAATACATAAATAATTTAGCTAAAATTATACGGTAATAAAAAATAAAATTTGTGTAAAAACTGTAATAGATGTCATATATTAAAGAAAAAGTGACGAAGCCCTCCAGTGTAGTTGTGTAGACAAAGTAGTAGATACACTAGTTTCTTACACTCGTGTACAATCAAAGTAATAAAGTTATTATCTACATTTTTAGACTATCTGAAAACCGATAATTTTTGGTAGATTTTTTTTATTTGTAATGTATATTAATATGTTATCTATTTGAATTATTTGTAACCAAATGCTAACCAGTTTCACTGTACATGAATCTGAAACGCACACAGGTATGTATCAAGCAGGGTACATATCAGAGTAGCTATCGGAAGCTCCTGAATATCGCACGCGGAAGAGTTTTATAGTGTGTTGTATAAGTTAACGGCTGCGTAAAATCCATCGCAGGTGAATCGCGTCGCATTTACGCGTCGCGTCTATAATCTATGGAGGCGATAATCAACGTGTCCGCGGTTTATGCGAACATATCAGAACCCTGTTAACAATATTGTAGAAATACCTTAATTCTTGCACCATCGGTTCATGAAGTCGCGTTAGCATACTCGATAAACGCCCAATATTATTACAATAACAATTTATCCTATTAGAAACGTACAATACCTGTCTCATGTACATGTCTCAGTCAGTCTCGACGTGGTCTCGACTCTGTCAGTCTAGTTATCGACTGAAAACTGTATTTTATACGTCTTAGTTTTTGATAAATTAACATACGAGAAATGAAAATTAGAGGCTTTAAGTGGAAATTACTAAAATAAACTACCCGTTTCAGTGGGACAAAATGGCGTAATCACACAGTTTCGTCATGTCCGTCTGTTTAATTCAGTGAATTATTATAGAAAAAAATCGCTCCGAGAGTCAAAAATATCATGTACCGCCCTCTAACTTTCGAACCAGGCATGCAAATAGTTTGAAAATAATTAACTGAGAATAAAGCTTAATTAACATTCCACGAAAATTATTTCAGCGTTTTGTATTGTATGAAGGTACGGAACCCTCTATTATGCGTGGTCTGACACGCACTTGGCCGATTTTTCGGTGCTCTTTTGAGTTACTATACGCTCATCGTCATCACACTACCTTCAAGTTAAATTTTTATTGTGCTGTGATTGTACGAGTACCAGTGAGCGTTGCTACGAGAGCTACGCGTGGCGTAGCACCTGCAGCCCGTGCGTAGCGGCGTTACTACGGTTTCCGAGGCAGAGGATAATGCCTATTAACATTTGGCAAGAGAGTTTACCTGAGGAAAGTATTCCCTACCTACCGAAAGTTATTTGTATAGTTTTTTACGTTTTTGAATTCGACTGTATTGTGAATAGATATCTATTTCGCTATTTTAAAACTTTAAAAAGTGAATTTGATTTAGAGCAGATCACTAAAGTCCGTTTGTAGGTAGGTAAATTTAGTACTGTCAGCATCAATAGCATCTGCTACCCTGGAATTCTTTTCAAAATAGAGGTATATCTCTATATATTGTTCGCATTCAAAAGTATATGTAATAATCTAATTGTTCTACATATAGAGACATACCCCGTTTTGTTAAGGCGATTAAATACGATACTTTTGACGCGTAGTCTGCTGTTCATGCTGTTTTAAAATTACGTGAATCCAATTCTAATGAATTCATTGTAAGCTAACTAATAAGTTTAAACTTAGCACGTGACCACAACTTATCCAGAGCTGCTCGTTTTCGATACTGTAGAAAAAGGAAAAATATGCAAGACCACAGTGAAGTTAGCGCTGCAAGTTTTGAAGCTGGCCGCAATATGGCGGTCGCAATATGTCCGCGCGGCGCTTTTTGTCGCTCGACTTTCTCATATCGTCGTCTACGGCGATTTAATAAGCGAAACTTTGGCCGTCGCTCATTCGATATGCGACCGCTGTCGGGGACGCTCCGTCATTTGTCAGGGCTTAGGGCGCGGGCGAACTCTAATCGCGCGTTCTCATTATCGCTCTATTATACTTAGATCGATAAAATTTGTGTTGATACTTATAAAATAAATCATTTACACAAGTAGACTTAGATTTATAATAAGCAAAGTTATTTTTAAATGATATATTTAAATTTTAGCTAATATTTAGTTATTAAAACTATATATTGATCAATGGTCAAAGGACGGGTCTCAAGTGTCAACTTTCGAACAAAAAACAAAAGCCTTAAAACGTTACCTAAAGGGGCCCACTGACTATGAGTCCGCCGGACGATATCGGCTTGTCAGTTGTTCGGAACTTCCCATTTTTTGTTCTAACTGACAGGCCAATATCGTCAGCGGACTGATAGTAAGTGGGCCCCTTAACATAAGCTACGTGCCTAATTTTAACAGTGTTTCAATTGTTGTATAAATGTAACCTTGTTTTAATCATTATTTACTCGTGCACGTTTTTCCAATAGATAAGACCGAAAGCGGATTTTGCGAGTCACGTACATTTCAATGAAACTGAATAGAATGCCGAGCGAAACATCCCACGCACTGAATTGAAAATGATGCGTCACCGTCCAAATTTTAACAGGAGCTCCATCTGGTCCCGGGGCCCGGCATAATCTGCCTCTTAAGCCTTGGACGAGAGGTGTATCCAATTACGGAGGCCACTGACACATCTTTAGCCTAATCCTTTCAGCACGACACCACACCGGTAACACTGCAAGTTGTCACTATACGTTCAGGATTGGAATCGGCTTTGTAACGGTTGTTGTTTTTGGGCTACCAGACACAAAAATTAAACAATGTTATGATGTATGAAAATACATTTATGATACAAGATATTGCAATGTTTGTGCGAGTTCATCCTAGAGGTAAGTCGGTAATAATAACCCTGGCTGTAAAAGTGAAAATATTTATATGATAAACACGACAAGCGCGTTGGTCTTTTTAATTTAGTGAAATATACTGTGCGGTTAGATTGATTTATGTTAGATTGCCGCATAATATTATTTATCTATTTTATAGGCAAATAATTTGAACTGTAGTACTACTTATAGGGGTATTATTAAGCACAGATCCACTGCGGTTTATTAGATATGCAGTGCACTAACGCATCGGCCAGTCGGAGCGGCCGACCACTTTCTGTTCGCTCTGATCTGTAATTTAATCATGGTCACTCTACCGCATTGAATGACGTATTACGAATGTTGATTGAACCCATGAAGTGTTATTGTTAAAACGTTTAAGTGCAGTCCCTGTTGGATAACTGAAAATATTATCAACGGACGGAATATACCTATTAATAATAGATATTGAAATATGGATAATTGCTGGTTAATTACTAATTAGTCTAATTGGTCTGGATTTCATGCTATAATTTTTGTCTAATACCTACGAAACAATGCTAGAAAAAGTTTTTTTGTATAAATAATTTCAGTTCACACCAAATATACGCAGTATGGACCTAGCAATAAGAGATCCGAAACAGTTACTGATAGGTGTTACTTTTTTACGAGTGGTTGTTATACTTGTTATGTGTCTTTTATTCCTGATTTTCATTACGGTGAGAGTTCAGACGCTAATTTTTAGGGTTCCGTACCCAAAGGGTGAAAACGGGACCCTATTACTAAGATTCCGCTGTCCGTCTGTCCGTCCGTCTGTCCGTCTATCCGTCTGTCCGTCTGTCACCAGGCTGTATCTCATGAACCGTGATAGCTAGACAGTTGAAAATTTCACAGATGATGTATTTCTGTTGCCGCTATAACAACAAATACTAAATAGTACGGAATTCTCGGTGCGTGAGTCCGACTCGCACTTGGCCGGTTTTTTAAATAAAATATGTCGTAGATACTTAGGTACACTTAGATTTGATCGCAGATTAGTAATAGTTGTAAATGGAACACTTACCTAGCAAAGGACACGACGATGTCAGCGTCGTCGGAGTTGATCTCCGTGAAGGTGAGTCGTGAGGCCTGCTCCCACACGTCGAGGGCGCGCGCTAGGACGCTGCGCGTGCCATACGCGCTCAGCGCGGCAGGGCGACGTGTCGACGACAGGCTGGAGACAAGGGAAAAACATTCGTTAATCTTGTGTTTACAAGTGATAATAAAAGTAAAACTTGAACGGCCCCATTTCTGTTAGAACTAAAGATTCTGTTAGAAAAATAAAACGGTACAAAGATTATTGACACGTGTAAACCAATTTGGATTATTAAAGCGCCTAGACCTATCGGTAAGCATTATCTCCAGATTTGACTGGAAGTCGGTTGCCATAGGTACATTTTTATTTTAGCCAGCAGTTATTTTAGTAACTTATTAAAATAACTTATTAAAACTTGGTCGTCTGCTGTTATTTTTTCTAATAACTACCTTTATTAATTGAATGTTTGAGGATAGTCTTAAAATGTGATAAGTATCTAGATTATAACAATATAATTTATCTCTCGAGAAATGGGTGCTTCCCCTCGTCACAAGAAGCAAATGGTAGATGACAAAATATCAGCTTACATAATTATGTCGTTTTACAGTGTCAAATGAAGATCTGTAAAATATATTTATTGAGACCGAGGGTGAGCTTGGAAACTTGTAGTAGCGGGAACATTTTCAGTTCCAGACGGTGTTTTATATCCTTATAATCCCATTGGAAAAGTAGGCAAGCACTTCGGATTTCATTGGATACTTATTCAAGTCACGTTTTAAATTAATGTATACCGCAATATGAAGTTTTTAGAGAGTTAATGCTTCTTCAACAACAAGTAACTAACTATAGGTACAAGTTAGTATTGAATTGTAAATAAATATAGTATGTGAAAAAGATGCCATTTGCTCAAGAAATTGTAAATTCAACTTCGTTACTTTTTCTAGCGTAGGTAAAAATTCTATCAATACTCATAAGTTTTTCTATTGCCAGTATTGTCTTAAGTTATTCTCATCATCATATTCCTTGGGATCTGCTCGGCAATCGAATTCCAGGAATTGTTACGAAAGCAACCAGTGCTAGTTTTTACAAAAGCGACTGCCATCTGACCTTCCAACTCAAAGGGGAACTAGGCCAGATCATTTTAAATATACCTAATTACCGAACTCTCTTTCCCAGATTCCCAACATAGGAATACAGGAAGGTACGTAATACCTACTAGATTCCCATTACATCCAACTACATATAAAAGTGAAAGATACCTATACTAAGGATAATACAGGATTATTCAGGAGACAAAATCATACATAAGCTAAGCGTCGTACATTGAATAACAATGTTTACAAGGCTCATCGGTTTACGTGGAGCCAGTCTCACTAATCAGGGGTCATTAGTTGCGCGGTACACGGCGTAGATGTTTGTCAGAGCTTTGGTGAAGCACGGCGCACGTGGCCCGCACTGCGAGCTGCGGTCGCCGGGCTCCGGAGTAATGGAATAATCGCATTGTGGACAATTTGAGTGACTCCGCCCTATTTAACGCTGGTTGCGTTTATTACACGGGATTTATGCGTTGTCATGTACACAGAGAGAGCTCATTAGTTCTGCACGCAGTTTTAATTTCAAAGCTACAGATGGATAGACTATTAAGCCAAGAGTACTTGCCAGTATTTGCCTTGTCTATTGTATTGGTTAACGAAAGATTAAATTGAATTTTATAATCTCAACTTTTGCTATTCAGTACCTGTTGTGAAATATTGGTGGATAAAGCCAACTAGCCGCGAATAGAAATCGGATATTCGGTGATGCTGGTTTGCTGGTATTGCATTCAATCAGTTTCATGATATATCGCTGTTAAAATATCGCACACACATGTGTACATGTTAATGTGTACTTCTATAAGTATATAGAAGTTGGTAAGTAACGAACTCAGACTAGATAATTACCTATGTAATTATCTAGTCTGAGTTCGTTAATATTTTGTAACGTTTTGTTTCATTACGCCACCATGGGTTACGCGACACAATTACACTTGATAAAACGATAAAGGGAATATAATTCAGCGTTTTTAATAGGCTGGGCCCCAGGACATCCCGCTGGCGGATGAAACCGCTCCAAATTTATTATTGCCATATTAACATGGTTCGCCGTCCGCGGCACTATATCAGCGCACTGTTAATTGCAAGCCTTGGATGAAATTGCAACCACATTTCAATGTTGTTTTGTCAACGTGAAATAATGACTACCGGAGTCGATAAACAGGCTTTTTATAGTAAGTATTACAGCGATGTAGCGAACGATAATGCTTTTCGTTAAAATGTATTGCAGTGTATGGCGCAGGGTTTAAATATAACAGTAGATGTCCGCACAATAGGGCATTGTCAGTCGACCGCCCACTTGGTCGACAGCGTCCTTCAAGCGCAGCCCCGATGTATGCCTACCTTACACCCCATTACACTGATTGTCTGATAATCATGTCCACGCATGCTGTCCGCATCGCATGCTTGATAATGATATTCATATCCACCGACGGCCTGTCATAAAAATGATAATAAACGTAAGTGCGTTTAACAACGTATTTAAATATAACTACCCATTAATTCAAAATAAAGTGCCTTTAGAAGAACTCGTGAAGCCTGAAAAATGCTAATAAAATTTTATAAGGAAACAAGGTTGTATAGCAAGGTTATAATTTCCCTTTAGGTAACTGTATGTATTCTCGATTCACGTGCCGGCGGTCTCTACTGAAATTTATGAAGTTTTTGGTTGGATTTCCAAGCACTTTGTCAAGATGTTTTGAACGAGTTTATTGGCTAATGAAAGCATATAAAGCGAGTTGTGGGTCGAAGTTGGAGTTGGGGGTTGTTGGTCAACGTGAGCGCCGCGCGCCGCGCTCGCCGGCCACGTGAGCACGTGACCCGCTGTAGGCGCATTGTAATGGCGCTGGGGCCGCTGGGTCAAGTCTCCTAGCGACCACTTGCCATCGATATAACCAGAAAAAATAAACACGCGTACCTTCCTACATAGCTTTGTATCGTGTATGAAATCGAAATCTCACAATACGTGCCTACAACATTTATGTGATATGTTGTAGGCACGTGATATGTGATATATATAAGTGCTTACAAGTCTTACAACAGAGCGTACTGCGCGCGCGGTGACGCCCGCATGAGTTAATGAATATCTTTATTCCCAATAAATAAGTTTCGTCATAGTCGGTCGTAAACCGTCACGATGCGAGTCCGATACATTAAAATGTTTCTGCATAATTTAGCAACGGGCCGGGGCGGATGGGCATTGCGTTTATAGCGCGAAATAATAAAACATGCGATGTCACGACATCACGGGATGTCTTCACAACGAAACGGACATAATCTCGTTACGATGTCGTAACAAAGAGATTTGTAAGCACGAGCTTTATGGTCTGTGTCCAACGAGCTAAAATTTAATTTTGCTGAAATAATCTGTCAGCGAACCATTAAAATAACTTATGTACGCTACATTACATCTTAAAATTTTACATGCACCAACCAAATTGCACGAAGCATTGTCGATTTATATACCTATCTAGAGAGCCTATTTAATATGCTTATTTAGTAATTAAGTTTGGATACATTATCAGTTTATTTACTTATGTTATTTATTTTGTTATCGGAAAAAACTAGACAAGAATTTGAGTTGTAGGGTATATGAGTAAATGCATAGTTGAAGTAACAAAATATGTGGTGGGTTTTGAAAACGTGACTGCCAACTGATTGATATTTTGTAGAAAATAATGAGATTCGGCTGTTATACAGTTTGTTCTACTTATGGTAAATACTGCATTGACGATATATCTCAGTAACCCGTATGACAATTCCACAGATTCCACTCAAGCTGATTGACCTTTATCACATTCACGTGTCGTCGTCTCCTGCAATAATGCACTGCTTTAAGCCCCCGCGCCCGCATCACGCATCAGACGCCGTTTACTACGCCTAGCCACGCCTCACAACCTATAAGACGAATGCGTACTACTTTCATCTCATACTTCGTCGTAGTTAAATGGGCAATACCCATTGATGCTCGGCTCGCCCGGCATTTCAACGGCAGTCTGCTTCGGTCCTGTAAAAGGATTTAAAACTTCCCGCCGTGAATTTGATGACAGCAAGTCTATTACGACGCGTCAGTCAAGAAAGTTTTCGTGTGATAGAGGGGTTCAAGAGGTTAAAGTTAGTTTCTGATTGGCGTTGTGTGCCCAGCCCAAATGATGGGTATAGTTATTTATTCATCAAGTCACTGTTGAGGTTTTGGTGCCGATATATGAAATTGCTACAACTACATATTTCATTATTCCAATAGTACCGACTACGTCTTCCTTTTTGTAGTAGGTACATATATGGATGAATTACGATATTTACATGTAGATTGAATGGTATTGTTTTGTATTGTAGTAGGTTATTTCAGACACATTGTTAGTTTACAGTTTAGGCAAACACTACATGCTTGTTACTTAAAGAAAACGGACTAATTTACGTATCACAATAGAGTCCCCGGCAAGCTCGGCCGAATTTCACCTTCCCATACAAACGTAGTTCCGCTCTCATTTTAAAACTACGTGCTGGATTGTAATGAAACTTTGCACAATTACAATGACATGAGGTATATCTAGGTCTGAAATTTGTTTATATAGCTCCAGTTTATAAAACAAATAAAATAGAGCAAAAACAAGTTTTGTATAAAACTTAAATTCGCTGTATTTTTTTAACTATGGTATCTGAAGCTACATAAACTAATTACAGACATAGATATACCTTATCCTATTGAGTACAGTTTCAGAGCAATCTAGCTAGTCGTTTTAAAATGAGAGCGGAACTACGTTTGTATGGAGAACCGAGCTTGCCGGAGACCCTTAGGACTTACCCACCCACCCTTGATACCCACACTTAGAAGATTTTATACTTTAGTTAAATTAATTCCTAGTGATGATTAATTATTAATGATGAATACTTTAGCTACATGTCGGACTGATCATCTGACATACAGTGGAAGTTCAATTCTTTATTTCGTTTAAAAATGTTGAAGTTAATACTTAATGTTTTTTTTTGAGCAAGGTTTACAGTACGTTACACAGTTAGAGATTTAAAGAAGTTATAGGCACATTTATACGATGTGACCTTATTGCTAGCGCTAGTCCTTCGTATTTGATCATGGTGAGAACTACCGTATCCTCGATGAAAGTTGTAGGAGACCTTTTGTTGTCTTAATGTATTTGTGACTCTAGGTACAGGCAAACCGAGAGTGAGCACTGATATGCCAGTATTTTTGTATTTTTAGGGTGACCATGCCCTCGGGTTCGATTCCCGGTTGAGTTCCCAATGAAGACATTACATTATGGCTCATTATGGAAAGATGAGATATGTGAGTTAAGCGTACGCACGGGAGCGTAGCCCATTGTTGATTTATAGGATCACCATGCCCTGGGTAACCATTCCCATGACGCAAGCTCCTAAGAGCTTAGAACTCTGTCTTAATACGGCTTTATTTTTTTAGTGATTTAGAAGAAGTACCGATGTTTAACAAGTAATTGTCCCAATTAACTATTTTGGAATTTACAGCGCGTGCCACAAGTTGTGCGCACGTCGACAGAAAACTTAACTAGGCCGGGAGACAGTGCCGCTAGTAGTAGAATATTTGTTGAATATTATTTGTTGTTAATAAGAGATGAATGAAATTCGATACATTCCATAACAATTAAACTCTTACATTTCTTTTTATTATTAATAAAGCGCAAACAAATAGAGTACATCTTACAAATTTACTTTTGATAATTTTTACACATTTTTATTTTTTGGATTTAAGGGCTACGACACTAACACTACTGTTTTTCTTAATACAGGATATTGTAATTACTTAGTAAAAAATATTATTTTCTTAGTAAAGGATATTGCTTTTTCGTAGTAAATAATATTGTTCTCCTTAGCAAAGGATATTGTTTTTCGCAGTAAATGATATTGTTTTCGTAGTAAAAGATATTAATAACTAATTCTTCACGATAAATAATATTATTTCAAAAAAAATTGTAAACAAGTAACATGCGTTTAAAATTTTTTTCTGCCACCCCGGCGGTGAGAGGAACTTTCGTGGGAGGTGTAATGTGTTAAATGTCCACTTTCCATAATTAGCACAGTAACGTTTTGGTTTACTGCGGTATAAACGCATTTTGCTTGTATCAGCGACAATCTACGTATATAAAAGGTTAGGTATTATGAATAAACCAAGATTACTATACAAGACTTTACTCGTGTTAATACTCGCCTATCTCCACGACTCCCTAGTTCCTGCCCGGCCACGTCCAGTAATCTTCACCCTTTTGCATAACAACTTTACACTTGTTATTGCAATTACAATTCTTAACTACGTACCTTTTTTTTGCATTTGGCACACATGTCTATGTACGAGTAAGTACGTTAATAAATTTATCTATTACTTTCATTTATTACGCGTAAGGCGTGTTTTTGTTTATTTACTGTGCAGGTTTAACTGTAGTTACTAATGTTAATATAGGTTATGAATAAGTAACGAGTCGAAATGACTAACAAACACGAGCATTAAGACACTTGACGAGCCGCCATGGTCCGCTAAGACATACCTACGCTGAATCCTAATTGACCTTTATCGCTGCTCCTTCGATAATAGCTCCTTTGAATGTCGGCTGTCGGCCGGCGGATCTCACGTGCTCCATTGTGAGGAAGCATTGATGCTCCTCGGGGATTTGAGAGGATTTCCAGACAACGCCTCTATCGCCTTGTGTACATACATACGGATCAAACGCTGTTCACTTAGCCATGTTTATGGAGTTTGTGATGATTGCACTTGTAGCCCCGGCCGATTAAGGGCATCGAGATAATTAGGAAATATAGTACCGAATATATGGTATTAGAGTGGTGTTTGTGCATACGATATTGAAACCGGTTACTTGTAATTTCGAATTCTGGCTCACATCAAAACTATCTCAGAAATTTTCTTACGTAATATCGTGAAAAAAACCTGGACATTAGTAAAGTATTATAAAGTATTAATCCAACTTGCATTCAATCAACTTAGACCATTTCTTATAGTCCATCCAGAAGTGAGATGTAATAGGTTGAAAATTGAAAACATATGTTTTGTAATAATCGATTAAATCTTTGACCGGGGCAGTATGAACGCATAATCGCGTTGAGCAGAGAAATGAGCAAATCTGGTCGGTAGACGCCGCAGCGGCGTTCGAGTGCTAGAGGCGGAATTAAGTCGAGAGTAACGTTGTTATGACGATAAAGGCATTCTCGCTACGTGCGGGCATTTTCCGCGCGAGCTCAGCTACCAAATTGAAACGATTTTTCAGTGGCATGATTGCATCGGCGATCAGCGTTAGCACTAGGCTATTCATACCTGTGTTGTATGGGAAACGGGTGGGCCGGAAATCGAGATTTTTACCCTGATAACCCGATATGGCTGAAAAATCCGCACCGAAAATGTTGTTAGTCGTTTAATAAATGCTACGCACACGCGCGACACGAGGCTCGAGTAGCAACGCGCTGTCACATGGGTGGAATAAAAAGATTTTCTATCCAAAACAAGGAGTATTCAATTAAAATCACACATTTTAACGAACGAACTAGACGACTAAGTAATCTGATTCGACCTAAAACGATTGTGTTATATGATTCTAACACATATCAACTAAACGTTACTACGAGTAAGGCTATAAGTAAATACAAACTTAATCTTATTAAAGTGAAACTTTTATTCTATCGCCCCAAATTTTTTGGGCTGTCTTTAGCATGTCGCGTGATGCATTACAGCATTAGTAAAATTCTACTTTATTCCTAGTACTTAGTTCATAGTCTATAAAATAAGCATACGACTTTTTGTTTTTGAACATCACGGATACAATACCTACTTAATTCATTATGGCTATAATATAATAATTTCATACAAAATTTTAAGGACAGTAGACCTTATTAACCTTAAATATGGAGGGCTTCTGTCAAATTCAAATAGAATCAGTCAAAATACATAAAGAATAATGGGTATGTACGTTTGTAAAATTCTACTTTAATTCTAGTAGTTAAAGTTCATAGTCTTTCTTTATGTTTATCTAGAATATTTGATATTCTAAATGTGAAGATCCTATTTTCACTCTATAGTTATGTCTTTAAATGGCAAACACTTGTCCCTGTATCTATTAAGTTGTTCGTATTGATTATATACGGTCGGAGTATATGTATATGTACGGTAAACTTACACAGATTAAACCTATTCATAGGTATGTGTTATATACATATTTAATATATTATTTAGAAGTAGATTAGGATAACTACTCTTACAAAAATATTAAACGTTCTAGGTATGAAATCTTTATAGTCATGAAAGTTTCAAATTACAAGAGCCCTGCAGGGTGCATTGAAGAAGTACTTAGATACACGCGGGGAACTTTTATATTAGTTGGCTAAACTGAAAGACATGTAATTGGAAACTAGAAACTGCTGCTGCCGCGGCTGCACATATACAGTTGCTATCACTTTCATTTGGGTATTTTTAATCAAAACCATTTAATATCTACTGATACTAATACCTATCTAGATGTAAACTAAACCAAAGTAATTGACAAACTATCTTAAAGTATTCATGACTAGCTTAATGACAACAGCAAATAGAGAATTATTTATTTTAACTTTATCGTACAGTGTGATGGCGATATTGACCGTGACGTGAAAAACCGGATTAGAACCATATGCGGCACCCGAATGCCTCTTCGGTTAAAGGGTAAAATTTATAAAACAATCGTAAGACCTGTCGTCATGTATAGATCAGTGTTAGGCCCTAAAGGTGATGGATGAAAAGTAATTGCATGTAGCGGAAATGAGAATGTTAAGATGGATGTGTGGCGTGACGAGAATGGATAGGATAAGGAATGAGGAAGCCTGCAAGTTGCACCCATAACAGAAAAAGTAAAGGCAAATTATAGGTAAAAAATAAATACGCGCATGTGATGCGGAGGGATGACAGTCATGTGACGAGAAAGGTACCTATTACGAATGAATAGAGATACGAGGAAAGGAAAACTGAGGAAAAGGACTGAGTGAGAGATGATATGAAACGAACGCAAGTGAATGATGAGATGACGGGCAACAGAGAGGTATGTAAGAAAAAGACATGCCGTGCCCTGTCCGAATGGGACAAGGGCAAGCGAATGATGAGTACAAAATGGGTAGGAAATTAAATTCTTTGACTGTATACCTAAATACGAAGGTAGCCAGCATATCAAAATACTTCCAGTAGTCACCGTCAATCAAATTAGATCTAATCTGGAAATCGTTTTGATACCTTCATTTGGTCCTAAATGCGTGTAATCCGAGTTGGCGCAATCCCAGGAGGTGTGCATGAATTTTGGGAGCAGAGAGAGATACATTATTCCTTGGATTGCCAAACCACCCGATGTAGAAGGAACCCACCATCAATTAGAATGGCATTATCAGCAAGGTTTGACGGTTTATACACGGGTTAAAAGACGTTTTCGGATTTTAACATGATCATACAAAAAATAATGAAATTCAACATGGCAGCCATTTTTTACAACTTTGACTACGAATTCATGTTAGGTACCTTTCGGATCCTCAGATATTATCTTTTATCATGATTCGAGCTACGAGGAAAAACTGAAAAGAGCAAAAATTTATCACTACTCGATGCAGATTACTCGCATTTAGGCCCTACAAATGAAGGTATTAAAACGATTTACAGCTTGAAGGAAATTAATTATTCAAAAAAATTAATTTGATTGGCCTAGGTAAAGGTAAGTCTAGTTTTATCTTAAATAATTATAATCTTTTTTGATAAAACTTATAGCGCAAACATAATAAACTAATTAACACATGTTGGAGCATTTCTAACTAATTTCTTTCCTCCTACCGCGCCCTCCATTCCATAAACGATTGCATCATAAAATATCGACCACATTTGGTCGAATGACTTGCAGCTGCCAAACCGTTGTTTAAATTCGTTTCTATTCATATTTATCACCCCAATTTGTCGATATATTTAGCTAGTTTAGGTTTGGAAAGAAACAGAAACTATAAAAATGACAATAGGTTTTCCTAACCTAACATTTTTACCGGTCAATTCGAACAACGTGATAATTACCTACTATATAGATAGGAGAACAATACGAAATCTAATAGATACGTTATAGTTTAGTTCTCAACTACTTAACTTTTGCAGTTCGATTCGAGAAACCAATTGTCATTTCACGCTACAATTATTGTGATGTTTTGGGATATCCATTAGATATCCATTGGATGTCTAAGTAATATCTTAAGCAAATCTTAAAGAGATCGTTTAAGAGGACATTCGGAATCGCGGAAATGTCAAATTTGACATGACTTTCTTAAATATCTCGTTATCGTTTCTGTTTCATATCTAGTGGATATCTAGTTGATGTCTAGATCATTGTTCGAATTGGCCCGTGTGTTGAATTTGTCATTTGCTGTACTGTAAGTGCAGTGAGTTCAGGTTCAGGTCCTTGCTCGA
Organism: Cydia strobilella; assembly: GCF_947568885.1. Taxonomy (NCBI): domain Eukaryota; kingdom Metazoa; phylum Arthropoda; class Insecta; order Lepidoptera; family Tortricidae; genus Cydia; species Cydia strobilella. The sequence continues at coordinate 12,296,727 of NC_086052.1, forward strand.
GTTGTCCGAACGCAGCTTGATGAGCACTAAGCGGACAGCCGTGCGTGCCGAGGATCGCAAATATAATAATAAATAGTATCTGGATGATTTCGATCAAAAATAACATATAACATTTTTTACTTTCGCGTTTTGAACACATATTAAATCATGTTATTATTAGCACAATCGGATTAGGACTAACCTCGCAATCTCTTCCAAAGTTATGAAATTTGGTATGTATTTTAATTAAAAGTATCTTTTTCATGTCCACACTATTTGACATTTGGGGACCTCGAGGAATCGCAACCATCCTGGAAAATGTGTACCATCCTGGAGAAATTTGCGTTTTACTCTAAATCTACGTTCTCTATGAAAATATGGTGTAAGGCAACATTAAAGCTTATTAAATTATACACAAAAAAGTCCTAGATATCTTTTCGGAAAAAATACATCTTGTTATAGAAAATAATTGCTGAATCCAGATTTAACGCTTATACCCTTTCAGGGGATATTCTCTTAATAGGAAACTTTGAGGTCTATGAATTCCACTTTTGTCTGTACATTTGTACACGTTATACCCCAATATCAACATTTTACTCGACTGCGAGTACTGCAACTTAAACAGAAAGTAGGGTTATGGGTTTAAATACTGAAAATCAGTACACCCTGTAGCGCAGGATACTGGACGGATTTTTTAAAACGACATATTGGTAGATTCCTCTTGCCCTTCACAACCTGTTTACATCTGTTTTATTAATGAAAAATCAATACAGCCGCCTTGAAAGGACGCCGAATATAAAATCATATTTTTACTTCTAGCGCCTAAACTATGGAGTGGATTTCAATAAAATAGGCATCAGTAGATCCATAATTGGGACACGAGTGCTATGCAATACAAATTTACTAAAATAAACGAAGGAAAAATGTGATAGCAAAAACAGATTTTAGGTCTTAAATGGGGTTTAACCAAAAGTGACAGTAATGAAATTTGACACCTATAATTTCAGGGATCGTGTTTGCGTGTCATAAAATTGGGATCAAACGCCATCTTGAAAAGTATCTTTTTTGGTTTTTCTTTTTTTCTCAGAAAATTTGGGTTAATGTAAATACTGTGTATGGCAAAACGAAAGCTTATTAAATTCCACACTAAAAAAGTATACAAAACCATGTCCCGAAAACGAAGCCTTTTTCTAGAAATAGGGCTCAGAAGCTTATAAGTTTCCACACAATATTTTTTCGTGGTTGGGTAGATAATGTTTTTGTGTGCCAAAAATTGGTTGAAAAATTATACAAGTATTTTTTTCTGACTCGTCTTAAAATAAAATTTAAGTAGATGATTAAGTATAACCTGTATAACCTTTTGATTTCTGAGCCATATTTCTAGAAGAAAGCTCCGTTTTAAGGACATGGTGTTTTATACCTTTTTTGTGTAGAACTTAATAAGCTTTTGTTTTGCCATACACAGTATTCACATTAATCCCAAATTTTCCGAGAAAAAAGAAAAACCAAAAAAGACATATTTTTCAAGATGGCGTTTGATCCCCGTGGTCTCCGAAGCTCCAAATGTATGACACGCAAACGGGGATCCCTGAAATTGTAGGTGTCAAATTTCATTACTGTCACTATTGTTTAAACCCCATTTAAGACCTAAAATCTGTTTTTGTTATCACATTGTTTAGTCCTAAACATTTTTCCTTCGTTTATTTTAGTAAATTTGTATTGCATAGCACTCGTGTACCTAATATGGATCAACTGATGTCTATTTTATTGAAATCGACTACATAGTTTAGGCGCTAGAAATAAAAATATGATTTTATATTCGGCGTCCTCTCAAGGCGGCCATATTGATTTTTCATTAAAAAAACAAGTGTAAACAGGTTGTGCAGAGCAAGAGGAATCTACCGATATGTCATTTTCAAAAATCCGTCCAGTATCCTGAGCCACAGGGTGTACTGATTATCAGTATTTAAACCCATAACCCTACTTTCTGTTTAAGTCGCAGTCGAGTAAAATGTTGATATTGGGGTACAACGTGTACAAATGTATAGACAAAAGTCGAATTCATATTCCTCCGAGTTTCCTATTAAGAGAATATCCCCTGAAAGTGTATAAGCGCTAAGTCTGGATTCAGCAATTATTTTCTATAACAAGATGTATTTTTCCGCAAAGATATCTAGGACTTTTTTGTGTAGAAATTAATAAGCTTTAATGTTGCTTTACACCATATTTTCACAGAGAACGTAGACTTAGAGTAAACCGCAAATTTCTCCAGGATGGTACACATTTTCCAAGATGGCTGCGATTCCTCGAGGTCCCCAAATGTCAAATACTGTGGACATGAAAAAGAGACCTTTTATTAACATACATACCAAATTTCATAACTTTGGAAGAGATTTCGAGGTTAGTCCTAATCTGATCGTGCTATATCTCTGTTGTGACATTTTGCTAGGACGTCACCGTCAGTTGGCCGCGACTACGACCAGTGAAACCTGTGTCGAAACGTCGGTATACATATAAAGGTAACAGAATAAATTCGCAAAAGTAACATTACGCATTTTTAGAAGCAATTTTCACATTAAACTTTTAAGCTTTTGTGTAAAAATAGTTTTATATAGTAAACGTAGTCGTAGTAGTGTAGTAGTTAGTTTTGTGTAGTGTAGTTGTGTATAGTGCGTTTTAAACCTATGTTCGTGATTTATTTCTATTGTACAAAAGTTGTGTAATCAGGTTTCGAATCGATGAAGTTACTAGAGAATGCATCAAGATTGCTTTTCATATTTTTTTGGCAATCGTATTATGATCTATCTAAAATACACTACGATTTTTCAAAAAAACTGCTGGCTTAATCCACTTACCTTAAATATTATATTACCGATACACTAGGTACGCACCTACCAAAACCAAATCGATTAATTGATTAACGAGTTTGTGTTTTAAAAATCAATTACCAGGGCAGTGTTTACGAAGTATTTTAAGCTCTCAAAAACTTTCCTAAAAAGTTTTTGTAGGTACATAGTCAAACAAACTTGAACATGGACCATCGATACTCGATTGAAAATCGTGGTAGGGAAAGAAGTTACCAGACAGTATTTTGAAAGTGCTGCAATATGTATAGTGTTGAAACTCCTTTAAAAATGTTGGAAAGCTTGCGATTTTGTTCATCCTTTAGATAGCAAGGCGACGTTTGAGGCGAGACGAGGCCTGTTATGGCCATAGCTTCCCGAGCGTATAGCCAGCAGGCAAGTGTTATCTCCGGTTACGCTATTTTTTACGGAAGTCGGGGTCACACTTATGCTAGGTTATCTGGTACGCAACGGGAATGACAGTGAGGTGAGGTGAGGTGAGGCGTTCGTTGCGCCGTGCGCGCGATAACTGCCGGAAGCGATGTTAGGCTTTATGAATATTCGTGCAGTTTTTCCGTTTCACGTAGATTAGGGGGCGCTCCGATGCCCGAATTTTCCAACTTATAAAATACTATAAGGTTTTTAAATCTGGAACAGAATAGAATAGAATAGAATATCTTTATTCCGCTTTAAAATGTAGTACAAGAGATGGTATAAAATATATCGTGCTCACACACATTCCACCAGAAACTGGCATGCAAAATTTAAAGTACCTAAATATTAACAGAAAGCATGCAACGGTACGCATTTAGAGTACTTAAAACTAATATTCTAGTGCACTTAAATCTAGCGTATTACTTGGTATTACTAAAATGACAAAATTACAATTATATTACTAATATGTCATAACTACAATACAGATTCAATAACAAATTATATCATAAAATCTCAAGTTTGAGTTTGAACATTACGAGTATGCCTGAATTATTTAAGTAGTACCTACTAATTTCTGAAAACTATTTTATTTTACGCTTCGTTCATAAAAGCATACATTCGCGCTTATCTTATTAAAAAATAAGCAAAAGCGCGTGAGGACTATCCCAAACCCTCTAGTAAGTATAATGAGAGGAGGCCTGGGACATATGTAGGCTGATAATGATTTAAATAAGAAATCGTTTCTGCAATCGAATTCATATATAATTTAGCAATAGAGTTAAACAGCGTTCGTAATGGCAGCTAAATAAATGCTCTCAGTTTATCCATCCAATAACCCTTACGCTGTGACAGCGGGTCTGTTTGACCCGCACTCCTGCGACTCAAGTCAAGTTATTTTTACAGCCCTTAGTCGGACGCTAAAAGCGTTTGTCTTGAATTAAAGTGCCATGCTAGAGAATAGAAGTTGTAGGTTAGGTACACTAGAAGGGGATCCTGTCTTAAACGGTACTGTAAATTGTTTGTAAGGTGAAACTTGTTATAAAATGTGTTTTATAGTTAAAACTACAACATTTAAAACTTTTTATTTATTTGAAAAACAAAACCGAGGCAACACTAAGCCATTGCCGATTAGACATCTTTAGGGTAGGTGCCAATAAGAAAGACTGTTAAGTGCATTATTATGTTTTATTATTAAAAGTAATAAAAGTAAACAAAGACAAACATCACGTGTTCTCGGCGACACCACATCAATTGATAGCGGAAATAACTAGTGGATTAGTGGCAGGCCTTCCGTCAGATATCCTGCGGAACCAAGCGGAATTACATCCCGCAGCAGAACACCTCTTGCCACCTACCAGAGCACCCAGCGATGCCAGGAAAAGATGATACCGCAACAACAGGCTGGCTAAAAAAATAAGTGCATTCCCGTTGCCAAGGAGGTTTTGGGATTATACTAAGCAACTTTTACTATGGAACAAACCACGAAATCGCGAAAAAAATTTTTTTTCCCTCCCATAGAAAATGGACCAGTCAAAATGTATGAAACAGCCAATTTTTTTTCACGAATTCGGGGTTGGTCCCATAGTAAAATTTGCTCAGTATAATCCCTAAACCTCCCTGGCAACGGGAATGCACATATTTTTTAGCCACCCTGTATATCATAGGTACGCGAGAAGAACTGCGCTTATACATGTTACTGTGAAGAGGTTTTATGAGCAATCGACTCAAGCTTGACAATCAATGCTATTTTAAATTTAAAATCTTTAAATTCCGTATGTCTAACGTAACAACATGCAGTAAACAGCAGCGGTATCATGGTCGCGTTTTTGTCACTTGTCATATCATGCGTCACTTTCGCACTTACGCACTTGTTAGAGCGTGACAGGTATGGTGACAAATGATAGACAGCCAGATGAGTCACGAATGCGGTATCTTTGGGGTGGATATGTGGATCTACGGTAAGAACTTAGACTCTATTTTAGGCAAATGTTGCCAGAAGTATCAATACTTTTACTTTTCCTCGATCCTAATTTGGATTAGGTTTTAAAGTCCACAGTGCAAGTGGACAGAACCTAAATTCGCACGGTTCATTACGATTCCCCAGCATTCCCGGCGTTCATTAGAAATACTCGGGCGGGAATGCCCCCGGACCTAAATAAGTGATTAACGCAGTTGGGATTGTTTTCGGACGCTGCGCTCCGCCGCCGCCGCCGCCGGCCGCTGCAACTAGTCGGACTTAACTTTCAGTACATCTGGAATGAACTGCCGCGCCGAGTGTCAACTTGATCCTTTAATGTTACATTAGATTAGAAACTATTCTTCACTTTATCTTCTTTCAACAAAGGAAATGCTTTAGAGGAAATCCAAACGCTCCTTCTACTTAAAAGCCATGGAAGCCTTTATCATTTCTCAAAAAATATTTAACATGAATGGCAGCAATTTTAACGCGAATTTCTATAAAAGCGTCTGCCTTCGAGTTCTTTTGCACTTAAGCTGAATTTTATTACATCGTTGCGAAAGAAGGTAAACGCAATCCAAGGTAGGTATTAATCTGGATCACACGAGTTCTATTGAGGCTTTGAACTTGCCGGCAGTTCATCAACTACCTTTTGAGCGATAATCCTAGATCAACTCACTAAAGCGTTACTATGAAACTTTTCTTCAGTTATAATTTTATGTTCGCGGTTTCCTCCGAAGGGAAATCATCCTTTCCTTTGTAATATTATATTTGATTTTTCGGAGAAGTTTATTCACCAATCCTTTAATGTAAATCACACCATATGACATGCTTGTATTATTTTGCTAATACTTCCCTCTGCACTATTTATTTTTAACAATGGATCGAAATTTTAGAGAATTTGTAAGTATTTAAATTATTTAAACAGTATTTTTAGGGTTCCGTACCCAATGGGTAAAAACGGGACCATTACCAAGACTCCGGTGTCTGTCTGTCTGTCCGTCACCAAGTCGTATCTCATGAACCGTGATAGCAGTTGAAAATTTCACAGATGCTAAACAATAAATACTAAAAACAGAATAAAATAAATATTTAAGTGGGGCTCCCATACAACAAACGTGATTTTTTTTGCCGTTTTTTGCGTAATGGTACGAAACCCTTCGTGCGCGAGTCCGACTCGCACTTGGCCGGTTTTTTTAATTAATAACTAATGAAGGTTTTAAAAATTACGTACAGTGTAGTTATTGATCTGTGCAAGTAGACCAGAGTTCACAGTTGTTGAAAGTTGTGCGAGTGGTAAAGGGATTAAGGCAGCCATCGTAGCGGTCGCAGCGTGCTGGCCCAGCGTTCCCGATCACCGAGCACTTAGCTTCAAAAGAACCAGTGACATCTGATCTCTAAATACGCATAAATATAACGGATCTCAAGGTTACACTTATACTGGTCATCTTGAGATTATTTATCTGCAATCAATGGCAATAACAGCTTTGGCGTAGCCTGTGATAACGTTATCACAGAATCTTTGTTAGTTATTGGCGGTAGGAAGTTGCGGGTTGGTTTAGGGACTAAATGGACCCGCACGTCCGGACAAACATCGCGCAAATTCGCAACTCAAACAAGTTTAAGCAAATTTATAACTTCCGGATTGGAAGCGGCTGGTGCCGCTGGCTCGGGCTCGGGCTCGGGCGGCGTCACACGTCGGCCTGCAGCCTGACGGCACACGGGTTCATTCTAATATTATACGTCCACAATATCAATTAGCTTTAGCGCATTTCAATTAAATTTGTACCTACACTACACTATTCAGTCGAATTTAAAACTCAAACAGATTTTTTTTTCTATCAAGTGAAAAATAGAATGCTTAATATTTATTTCCGGCTTAGGTATACAAAATCCATTCTTATTACTCAATGAGCCCCTGGTCCCAACCTAAGGCCAGCAAATTTCAGAAGAGCCAGCTGCTGCAGTATAATACCGTTAGTTTTAGGAATTTCAAAGATCCACAGTGAAAACATGCTGCGTAGTAAATAAGTACCTATTTAGTACCCTATTATACATGCAATATAAACTACGAGGCCAAATCGAATACGTATATACACTGACATAAGATTGATGTCTGAATGATGCCATTTAGATATCGTGCGTCTCGCTCGCGCCAATACATGTATGGAGAAGTACGAGTGAAATGCACGATAACTAAATGACAAAACAATCAATGCAATGCAATGACTAAATGACATCATTCAGATATGATTCTGATGTCAGTGTACCTACGTTTGAATTGGCCTGTGTGATTTATAGCGTAGAAAATCTTTACCATATGTCTTGCATATGTCAAAGCAAACTACATGTTGAATTCTCTTGCTATAAATTGCATAATCGTTATAAAGTGGTAAATCATGCAAAATATACGTACTTAATTTGTTCATAAAAGTTAAAATCCATACACGGTAATCGCATTTGAATATCAAAACCATTTCAAAAGACAACTGTAATTTGAGAGCGGAAACTCTTCTAATGGCAAAGTGCCGCAGTGATATTGAAGGGGAAATGATATGAAAATAGTTTCCTTATAAACATTGGAAGCGTGATGGGGAAAACTAAAGATGTAGGTAGCGTCGACCTCTCGCGGGGCAGTTTGCTGACTTGATATTGATAGTTGTAGCAGTTCTGAACGGACTACAGTGCATCACGTACAAAATTATAAGGCGAAAGAGGGCGACACCCGCGCCTACCGCGCTCGGCGGTGGTGGGACACTGGCACGGGGGCGTATTTAGCAACAAAATTAATTTTAATATGTAGTAATACTTTTGTATACCGAAAAAGATTAAACGTAGCGCTGGTAAAATTGGATACCAATTTTATGTCAATATCACCCACCGCGCTGGTTTAACTACTGTTTGGTAATTAATTTTAAAAACAAATTTCCATAGTTATAACTTTTGTTACCTAATCAAATATTATTATAATTTCCAAAAAAAAATTCTATTACGTAAATCTAACCAAATCAGGCTTCCAGAAACTGCCATATGGACCATCATTCGGCGCGAGAGGTAGCATAATAAATAAATTCATAATGCCAATCCAAGCTCCGAACTAAATTTAAAGTTATTTACAAGTTCATAAAATTCAAATTTTTGCGGTGGTAGGGTGGGGACATTAATTGCATGTAAAAAATACGCAAGTAAGTAACGGGTTTGCACTGATTGACTAGCACGTTATGTTTTCGCGGATTAGCAAAGTAATATTTTTGTATTAATTAATATATATGGATTTCCGCAAAGTAACGCCTGATTCTATTCATTAAATTCAAATTTGTTACATTTTATTGGCAATGATACCGTTTTTAAGAGTTTCCCCGAACTCTAAAAGCTCGAGCGCGTTATGTGAAGGAATATTATCTGAAGTCGCGTTGGCAAATAGAGTGATACGAAAGGGTACTTCGCTTCCAGTACAAGGGTGCAAGGCCCCAGAGGGCGAAGCCCGAGGTGCTTGCCCGCGCTAGCACTCTTTGTCTTTACCCCTCTCCACCCTGCATGGCGACTAGTGTCTTTAAATTATGTTAGTAAGCCAACAGATACGGAAAGAGCGCACTTTTGCAGATTTGTTGCTTTCTATGTTCGAAACGTTGTATTTAATTGTGATTTAGGATGACAGCAATTTAGTTTATTTGTTATCGAGTCATGAGACATTTTGAATACAATTGTTATACGGACTGAATAATAAAACTTACATCGATAACAAATCGTATCTACATACTTGTGATTTACCTACCTGTAGTTGCACTAGTGACAATTATTATTATATTCTTATGGATATTAAATACACATGTATTCTTTACACTAGCTCGAGTACCATACATGTTGACGTACAATAATATTCGGTCAGAAACTAATGGGAATTTTATATAAATATATTCTCGACATCCAAATAATGAACTTATTCATTTGCTGTTGTGTTTGTATCGGTCAACCGATTTTACTTATCTTATAGCACTTTCCTGGTAGCATTAAGATGCTACGGATGAAGGAATTATGGGTGCACTCCTTAACTTGACCAATTAATTTTTAGCTCACAAATTGATGTTATGCAATATTGAACATGTAAAACTTGAAAAGCATCGTTATTTTTACGAGTCTGACATAATCTGCGGTGCACGTTCGGCACTGCACCGGCGACAGTTGCATAATAATAAACTGAGATGGCGTTGACCGCGAGGTGAACGTACAGCGGTTCAACAGCACAGCAAGGGTCGACTGGAAGGTCGTCAGTACCCCCTTTGTTACATAACGTTACAGCATACCTATTATACTGAAAAACAACTTATATTAGTCTGATATGCACGAGCTGTGTTTGTTAGGTAACACCTAGTAGGTATAATAACATTCAATTTTGTTTTCATAGTACAAAGTAAAATAATTATTAGAATAAAATAACCAGATTGTATTGTAACCAAGAGGCCTCGATTTTATGTTCTTTAGTTTAGGAGTTTCATATTCATATTCATATTTTTTATTTGTATTAATCATACATTGTCATGGATGCGTAATTTACATTTCTCGTATTGTTTCAGTAAAAAAAGCTCCATATTCTGAATGCTCCAATTTGGAACAACTTTGGAATGGTTCATATTTTATTCCATTTCGGTAATCTAATTAATACCTACAGCACGTCAGTGCTTACTACCAAACAGGAAACATTTCCTTGTTCGATAATTTTAAAACTGTTGGATTGTAGTATTGGTAATAGTACATTACTACAGAGGCCGGGAAGTAAGGGGTTGCCGGCCGAATGCATATATACGGCCGAACGTAGTGAGGCCGGATAGTTATGAGGCCGACAACCCCTTTTCACGCCGATGTATGTACCTATATAGTGCTTTTCTCGAACATGCAATGAAATAAATAAAGAAATCTCCACGAAATCAAAGTTTTAATTCTAAACAAACTAAAAGTAAACTAGGCACAAAATATAACTACCACCTGTACCTATCTTTATCACACGTGTCGTATATTTTACACATGTAGTTAATCAATTTATTACACAAATGTTCAAAGGTATATTTATGTATCTTTGATTTTTCGCCTTGCATCCTTCTGACTGTAGTTTTAGCCACATAACTAAGATTACATCGTTTTTTATATTGATATTATGCTTCACATACATCGTTGTCTTAAACATGGAGTATAATTAACAGGTATTCATTTAATATTTTCGTCGGAACTCATATTAAATAACACAATAAACAACGCACAATAAATCCAATGAATTGAATTACAGATACACAATGAAAAATGTTCAACTTTACCTCCAAAACGATTTAAAAAACACCAACGCGTGTTTGAGTAGACATTTTTACCGCTAATATTTAAATGAAATATAGTTTGTCAAAGGACTGTCTCATTTCAAACATAGACAGAGATAATCATACTATCTTTGTCTTACACTGGTACTAGCACCCAAAAGAAAAGGATGAGTATAGTTTTTTTGTTCTTATTTACTGACAAACTGGTTTGACCAACTATATTTTAAATCTGTATTTGTAGGTAAATTTGCAATTCAATATTATTGGAATTTGTTAATAATGTTTTATTTATATATTTTTTGTAAATTCGATACAAATAAAACTGCAAAATATATTAATTATCGTTTATTGTTTTTTTTAAGGGGTATTGGCAGAATGTCATTCCGAACCATAAGCAAATATTGGTTATAGTTTTTTTTTTGGCTGAATGCCATGATGCTGCGTCACAAATATATGTGAAATGGAAATTAAAAAAGAGCCACTTCCCGGCCTAGGCCTGCAACTTTGTATGAAATTTCATTACAGGCCCCCCGTCTAGCCGCGCCGGAGTCGTGATACTTCCCAGCCTAATATAAAGAACGTAATATCAATATTACATAGCATGTTTGAGAAAAAGTATTTAACTATGAGTACATGCAAATTATTCTGCCTGCCAATGGTTTGGGCTGGAATAAACTAACTGCTGATGAATTAACTGAACACGATCATCATCATCATGAATCTTGATACAGAAGTATACTTCTGTACTATAGTCCAGTCGGAACTATAGTCCAGTGCCGGTTTATGTTATTCAATTCAACGTATGTTACGTTATGTTTTACACAGCACTGTATTACATTAAATTATTAATGTTTAATTGAGTACCGGTCTGGCCTAGTCCGCAGGGTGTCTGTCTGGTCCTGGCATGGTCCTGGGCTCGAATCCTGGTAAGGGCATATATTTGTTCCTGAGCCATGGGTCATGGGTGTTTTCTATGTATTTAAGTATTTGTATATTTATTATATATATCGTTGTCTGAGTGCTCACAATACAAGCCTTTTTCAGCTTACTGTGGGCCTTAGTCAATTTATATAAGAATGACTAAAGTGTAATTTATCTACTTATACCAGTTGTTGTGCGCGTTCAACGCGCAACGCATTTTGGAAGTGATTTGATGATTTTTAGGTTCTAGTTTCAAGCAAACATCGATCAGTGCATTAACAAAAGTGTAAATATTTTTCCTTCCACCGTCGAATTGAAAGCAAAAAAAGAATATTACAATTCTTTTTTGTCTCGAGGCGGGCGCGGCGCACAAAGCCTACCTGTTTTGTATTCGCTTCCTCACTCACCTGGAAAGGAAAGAAAAGAACATGTTAATTAAGAACCACTGAAACAAAATTGATATCGTCGGGAATGGCGCTTCTGCTGGTATTGTTAACGGATACCAGCCGCTGTTTGCTATAGTTAGAAAAACGTTCCCTGCCCCAGCTACTTAAATGGATTTTTTTTTGTTGCCGCAGTCGTTTTAAATCGTACAGCTTCAATGGAAGGTTAAGATTATTGCGTAACAAATGAAATCGACTAACGGTGCGATATTTAAGTAATGAGTTGGAGGCATTGCCGCAGATCAGCCGGGCAGGCGGCGGGGACCCCGTGCCATGCCAAACGAGCCTGAAATGTAGTAGATCTCATTAACACGTAGCGGCGGTGATATTTAGGGAGCGGTGGGTGCTGCGAGCGCGGCGAGCCGCGAACTAGCATTTGGCAGCGCGCACGCTCGTACACAGCCGGCTCGGTAAACTAAACAACTCGTAAAAGTGTAAAAGTCGTAACGATAGCGGCGGCAGAACCGCCTAATATGACCGGCAGCTGGAGCCGAGCCAGTCGTGCTCATTATCAGATGGGACGTTTCGGGCGCAACCCTTTCGTTTTACGATTGGCCTCTAATTACAGCAGCGCTCAAGGCGGCACGCTTTTTCAGTTGATACGAGCACTGAGCGGGCGCGCTTTGCCAAATAGACATATTTACCGCTACTAGCCAAATCGTTTACGCGGTTCGACGGCTGCGTTCTGTGTTGCGGTTCGTACTATCAGCTACAATTTTGCGGTATAAAAAAAGTCTGGAAAAATGTCGTAGTGGAGCCGTAATAACAGAGAGCTCTGGTTTACGAGAGGCGGCTGATAAACCGGACGTGGCTTGCAGTTTGCGGGTTGCCTTAACGACGTGTTGCCAATTTATTCCGCGCGATAAGCAGTTTGTTTAGCCTACGGCTGCGGGAGTTACGAGCCGAATTGCATAGACTTACAACTTCACTGCCTAGAGTAGCTTATGCATATTCTTGATATGTATTTGAGGATATAAATAGTAATTTGTCAGCGCTATAACAAAATGTAGGTATAACCACTACATCTACTTTATTCAGCATTCCTCTTAGGTACTAGGTACTTGGTATTGCCTACCTACAGTAACGTAACATATTCAAGATGCTGGTTGCACAATCGGCGCCGGAATACCGGCTGGAATTACATGGAATCGCTCGCAGAGAATATTAGTATGCCACTGCGGAACGCCGTTGGAATGAGTCGACGTGATGCCGACAGCGGCGTTACCGCTACGTCAAATTGTACTAACGCACTTACATAAGACTTAGCGCCACTTGCACCATTCGCTAACCCGAGATTAATCGATTAAACCTGGAAATACCATGGTTACCAGTACAATTTGACACTGGGTTAACGGTTTAACGGGTTAACCCCGGGTTAGTGGGATGGTGCAAGTGGCCCTTTTTAGTAACTTCGGCTAGCGCTGCTACTACTGGGTACATAATCCGCTCAATTTACTGACTTATTTTTTGACAAATAGCTACAGTCAAATTCAAAGAGCTTGTATTTGTGTGTTTGATTTATTAGTAGTGGTTAAGCATGAAATGTACAAATAATTTTAATACTACATACTTAATTTGTTGCAAGTATTGATAAAAGAAAACAATGGAGAACACCAATAAAAGTAGAAGCACTAAACAGGCGGTCTTGTTCCTAAATTTGCGTAGATTTTCGTATATACCTATATAGGTAGGTAATATTGATCTACCATGTCAAAATGAGCCGCGTAATTTTTCCCCGTAATAGGTGGATTTAAATTGCGATGACATATAATGATTGAGTAATATTCCGCGGATATCATAAACCTTTTTGGAAGGAAATGGTCCGATGAAAGATGAGCCCTTTTGTCGGTGACTCCAAACATAGCGCGTGACAGGCATGGGATATATGGTAGTGAATTCGGCTGGTAATCCAGCTATATCGAGGACATGACAGGCATCAATGACTTGTAAGTATTATGTAATACGTGTGAAATGTCGCTCATAGCGTGGTCATTGTGTCGGTCGCGCCTCCGCCCTCGGGCTTTCAGTTCGCGTTGAGTTTTCGTGACGAAACTCATTATTAAAACTGATGGCGAGGAATTTTACACCGAATATATTAGCTACTTATGTCTTATTACATTGTGAGCTGCTGTAATGAATATTTTACACGTATAGTTTAACTATAGTTTTCATCAAAATGGAGACTAAGTTAATTTTTAGCCAACTGACGATGGGAAAGAATGTGGCTGGATTTCTAAATAAGACGATACATAATGTATATCAGTTTTTCTTGGGCACGCTCTGCTCAAACGACTTAAAATTCTATAGGTAATATAAGTTTACTAAATAAGACAGTCGTTAGACCAATATTGTCCAATATGTTTAATACAATCAGTTTTGTTTGTTTTGTTTTAACTCGTGTCAAGTGTTAATTCACGATGAATTATTTGATCCAAAGCCACTGCAAGCTCTTTTAGCAATGAAAAACGAAGATTACATTTTTATTACGATAAAGATGTTTAAACTATACCGAGGTAGCATTTATACGTCATTATGACGTCCGTTACGTCATTATAACGTATAAATGACGTCATTATGACGTCGCTGACGTCACTGCTAACTGGGTAGAAATAAATAGCATAGCCACAAACGGGTATCTAGGTAGGAAATAATTTACAGAAACAAAGGTTTAAATAGTTTAGAATCATAAGCGAGTAATTCGGAGATGGTAAACCCCGGGGGCTCGCCGGCGACGCGCTGGCCGCACCGTGGGGGCTGTCAACTCAATCTTGCCCCATTACGTGCGACAAATTGGAAAAATATTCAATTACACCTCGCTAAATATTGAATTATATCAAGGCAAATTACAATTTTGCATTGGGGATGTAACAAAGTTCATGCTTTGTTATTGTTGCAATAATCTAATCGATTTTAAGCAACTATGACATCTTCTTTTTCTACAAAACAGAGCATTAGTTTTAGCGCTTCCTCGAGACGTATTTTCATAGATGTGATTCTTGTGCATTAAATAAAGAAATCCATATGAGACTTGCGGCCTGATTCGAACTTTAAGATGCGTCAAAAATTTGCTAAAAATACGATATAGATTGGATATGACTATAATGATAGTGTCAAAAGTGACGTTTTTGTTTGAAGAAACGTCATTTTCGACGTATCTTAAAGTTCGAATCAGGCCGTTAGTCTTTTCAGGGTCATGGTTTTATTGAGTATGTAGGTTATATTGTCTTCGGTTACCGCGATAGTTACTAATGAAATAAAACTATGAAAACGGATTATATCGCGTATATTGAATTTATAATACATCCCGACGTTTCGAACCCTTTACAGCGTTCGTGGTCAACGGGTGACTGAGGAAAAAACTACAAAGTACAAAAAGTTAGTATGTGGATATTTTCATAGTTTTATTTCATGAGTAAGTAGGTTCTTATTTGGAATAAAGTTTAACATGATTTTGCCCCCCGGAGGAGCCTCGGCACTGTCGGGTACTATCTAAGTAAGTAGAGGTCTCGGATATTCTCCGAGCACATAGAGGTAAGATCGATTTATTTACTCGATTGTAAAATAATATGCGAGCTTAAGCGCGGCGACAAGTGGGCGCGGGAATTGCTCGCCAGTTGGAGTAATTGGCAATTAATCACCAGCCGTTTTCTATTTCAGCCGGCGACGACCGGCGACCGTCCCGCGCCGCCTACCGCTAACGAGATTGAGACTGCACCATATATGACTAATAACATTCTGTTATACCAACTCCCATCTCTCGACACTCCATCTAACTAATTACTAAAAAGTATAATAGAAACCGACCGTTGCACCCAATAAAACGCCCCGCGGGAGATAACTGCGGCCCTTATACAACATTTAAGTTTAAGCCGCGACGAGATCGCTAACGTCTGTCGCGGGCCCTCGCCTCTCGGCGAGCCCACTTCATTCAGATCAGTATCTTTATAACATAATTAAGTAAATTTCAAAGTCGTCGCGCTCCGTCTACGAAATAATAAGACTAAGAGCTTAGATAACCCGCGATTTAAAGTAATTTTCCGTCATTTCCCCATCTCTTGTAATTAGGAATTTCGGCGCGAGTAACCGAATTATTCGACATATCATATCTCCCGAGAGAGCGTTTTGATTCGGTCTCCTTTGTCGATATAATTCGACAGCGCCCATAACTTGACGGATTCTATGAAAGTCGGATTCCAATGGGATAATTGATTGGGTGCCAACTTTATTTGTACTTATTTGGAAAGTTGTAGTAATCTTTTATTGATTTTAGCAGCTTCATTGGACATTATCCTAATCAGAAATACATTAAAAATAACTCCTTCTTCTGTTTGAATTATAAAGTTCGGATAATGAAGGTAATTTGGAATTACATAGAACCGTATAAATATACTTCTGATGTTTATAAAGTAGTCTGCCAATTATACTACCGTTATTATGGCACTCGCTGAACGATTCAATAAACACAATGTAACTAGTTCTCTCTCTAAACGAAATGCAATAAGCACATGATTAACGGTCTAACGTATGGCCATGT
Source organism: Cydia strobilella (assembly GCF_947568885.1). Lineage (NCBI taxonomy): Eukaryota > Metazoa > Arthropoda > Insecta > Lepidoptera > Tortricidae > Cydia > Cydia strobilella. Next base: position 12,313,145 of record NC_086052.1, read on the forward strand.
TTTTTTCCTTAGAACTTATTTTCGATCGGAAACTTTGCATGTCTGGTTATAATAAATAATAATCCATAGCGAAAAACATTAAATTGCAATATTTATGAAAAAAACACGTATTTTAGGAAACTGCAGTAATTTTAAAATGTTGTCCAGACTCGCGCCAAGCCTGTCTCCAAATAACCTAAAAAAGGCATATTACGGATACTTTCACTCCATCCTTATCCGAGGCGTTGATTTCTGGGGTCTGGCCGCAAACCGTGACAAGGTATTCAAAATACAGAAACGAGCTTTGCGTGTAATCTCCAACAAACCGTTCGATCACCCCGCCAAGGAACTATTTAAGACCCATAAGATATTAACACTGCCAGCCGTTTATATATTAGAAGCATGCAAATACGTTAGAGCAAACTTAGATGCATATAAAAAAACCTGTACCCGCGACGCAGACAGCCGCAGAATGCCCATGCTAATCGCTCCTACTCAACGACTCGCGAAGGCCCGAAAGTCTCTCAGTGTTATCGGGCCAAAAATATGCAACAAAATTCCTAATGACATTAAATTTACAGAAAGCGATTCAATATTTAATAAAAAACTTAAATGTCTACTCCTTGACCAAGCATGTTACTCTATTGATGATTTTATGAGAGATTATTTAAAATATTATTGTATTGACAACTATTGCACGATGATTATTTAAGAAATTGAAAACTTTGACCAATGTATTTTTCACCTCAGCAGCTCGAACAAGCCTACTTTCGTCACTCCCTGGAGTGAGGAAAGTGCGACTTTCCTCACTCCAGGGAGTGAAACAATGTAGCTTTTTATTTTAGTGAAGGCCATGAACTTCATACTTTTATTACATTTTTTTTATGGTATGGTACGGTACGGTACGTTACGGTACGGTACGGTACGGTCCGGTCCGGTCCGGTCCGGTCCGGTCCGGTCTCGTCTCGTCTCGTATCGTATCTTATCGTATCGTACATATTATAATACTTTTTTTTTTGTTTATTCTGTGTAATTCGAAATACATTTTAACATTTAATATGTTCTCACTACTGAGGTGAAAAATTATGTGTGCAACACGAGAGCAGTTATTTTACATCTCGTGTTTTTGAGTCCCTCGCTACGCTCAAGATTCTACATTAGAATCTCGCTTCGCTCGTGATTCAATTATATAATCTTTCGCTTTCTCGGGACTCAAAATAAACACTCGCAAGAAAAACCAACTTTCCTCTCTTGTTGCACAAATAACTATTATCAATCATATTTAATTGTATATACCTGTCGTATTTCAAATGTACCTGTGTGACCTGTAAAATATTTTTTATCAATAAATAAACTGAACTGAACTGAACTGAATGATTTGTTAAGTATGAAAATTAGGCGGGATTGCCTCTTACTTTTTATTTTTAACTATTTCGTTCTAAAACTGCCAATAGTCAACATCATTACTCATTCAGCCAATGAAACTGTTTTAGAGAAATTAAATGAGTAAAATAAGCAATTCTTATCTGAAATTTTACTATATTTACATAAATAAAATGCCTAATAACTTTAAAAACCCATTTAATGTCGTAATAACGTACTGTAACTGTGGCTGTAGTAGTACGTCTTTTTACTATGAAGGGGAGACTTTTTGCGATAACTCAAAAACAGCTAAACTGATCATATTCGCTATAGTTGTCATTTAATGTCTTTCTTAAGCTCTATATCTACGATTTTTTATATTTTTTGGATCCATGGTTCAGAGTTAGAGGGGGGGACGACGACATCTGAGCGATTATACGCGATTCCCGATTCAATTATTTACTTTATTAAAAAAATGTTTGTTGAAGACCCCTATTCGTTTTGAAAAACCTATCTAACGATACCCCACACTGTAAGGTTAAAGCGAAAAAAAAAAAACACCCAGTGTAGGGGACGTACCCTAAAATTTTGGTTTTTTTTTACGTACGACTGTCGGATCTATTGATTTTATATCCATGCCAACTTGCAGCTTTGCAGCACTAACGATCACGAAGCAAACCCTCGGACAGACAGACGGACATGGCGAAACTATAGTTGACTACGGAACCCTAAAAACCTATAAGGGCACTGGTATCTACCGATATGTCATTTTTAAAAATCCGTCCAGTATCCTGAGCTACAGGGTGTACTGATTTTCAGTATTTAAACCCATAACCCTACTTTCTGTTTAAGTCGCAGTCAAGTAAAATGTTGATATTGGAGTAGAACGTGTACAAATGTATAGACAAAAGTGGAATTCATATTCCTCTAAGTTTCATATTAAGAGAATATCCCCTGAAAGTGTATAAGCGCTAAATCTGGATTCAGCTATTATTTTCTATAACAAAATGTATTTTTTCCGCAAAGTTATCTAGGACTTTTTTGTGTAGAATTTAATAAGCTTTAATGTTGCCTTACACCATATTTTCATAGAGAACGTATATTTAGAGTAAAACGCAAATTTCTCCAGGATGGTACACATTTTCCAAGATGGCTGCGATTCCTCGAGGTCCCCAAATGTCAAATAGTGTGGACATGAAAAGAGACCTTTAATTAACATACATACCAAATTTCATATCTTTGGAAGGATTTCGAGGTGAGACTCAATACGATTGTGCTAATATAGTAGTAGGGATCAATGGTAGTCACTAAGTAATAACGTCCAGTTAGGCAAACAGGTCGAGTTTTCTTGGTGTGATTTGTGTGTAGTAGTAGTTTGCGGCGAGTTATTTGTATCGGTAGTGGTCGCAGAGTGGATTGCTCCGCGACACCTTTCAAATAAATTGTCTCGAGACGGTAAACAACTCACCCCTATGCAGATGTTCGAGCTAAACCAAACACCTTCAATGCGCCCGACGAGTACTTCGGGCTCTTAAATTGCTCTCAAGTGACTATTCTTTAAGTTCCGTAGCTTTCTAAATAAGTATATTTCTTGTTTTTTTTTACGTATTTTTTTGAAATGAAAGGTTAAATTGTTTTTAAACTAAAAACAAGATCTAACAAACAAAATTGTGTTAGGTTTTAAATGAAAGTAGAAAATGAATAATTGGATTTCCATAGGATAAGTTTTAAATAAATACGACGATGTATAATGAACGTCGACAAAGTTTAATAATTAGAAGGCGCCTTTCACTAGTGGCTCGTCCAGCGATACACCTCAATCGTAACTAAACAACCGGACACCGGAGTCGCGCAACAAAGTTCGATTGTCTACTGCAAAACTAGACGGAGTGACGGCCAAATTAAACGGCAAGATGCAATGTGTGTTGGCGAGGCGAGGCACATGACACTATAGGCACTCCAAGGCAGCCACGCAGGCGCCGCGAAGCGGTTGCATTGCCTAGGACTGCTGACGAAAGGAAAAGACCGTCTGTCGAGCTCGGTAAGCGGTGTATGCTCTTTGGAAATGCTATTTGTATGTGATAAAAAACACGCGCGTTCAATATAGTAGCCTATTTAAAGGAAAATATGTATAAGCACCATGGATCACGAAGCTATAGAGGATTTTTCGTTACGATGAAATGCAAATTTTATCCAATATTATATTATATCAAGTGCTTATCCAATTGTCGAGTACATACAACAAATAGGTCAGCGCAGTTGATACGACATTATTGTCACAATGGAGGCAACGATGGCGCTGCCAAATAGTCGCCTCGCGTGCACGGCCGATGTACAATTACAATAGTTTATACTGTTGCTACATTAAAACGAAATATTCGAGAGACGCATGTTACATTTTTTTAAATATGAAACAATACGGTCAAGAAGATTAAACATACATTTATGTCTGGAGAAAAGTTGTTTATTTATAATACAAAAATCACTGCTTAGCAATGCTACGAGCGCTATGCCGCAGTATTATTTTACGGGTATTGGGGTTAAAATCGTAGAGCAGTTAAACGCTATTGATGGGAGATATAATAAGAGTAGTAGTGGCAGAGGTAGGGGCAGGGGTGTAGTGGGGAAGGAAAAAGCTGTATTATATGTACATACATGAACCTCTGGCATTAGTATAGAGAATGAGAGCGACAGCGACAACTTAATAAATGACATATATAGTTTGATTGATTATATTATGTTTATTATTTACGCAGTCATAAATAATTAAATTAGCGGTAGGGCGTAACAGGGCGACACGGGCTATGCTCGTAGGCTTTGGCAGCGGCTACGAATGTGGGAGTTGCCAGCGCCTAAGCCAGCAGTTAGACAAGACGCGTGTACCGTCTTAAGCATTTAGTCTAGCCGACTAAAATACTATTGTATAAAATAACGTACGTATATTGTACGTAACTTGGCAATAAAGGGCAATTACAACTAGAGAGAAATATTGATGTGACATGGCGGTCGTGTAAGCATCCGTCATTTAATGTGGAAAGTGGTAATAAGGAACTTGAGGAAGCCATATACATATTATAATTTTAAAATTTTCGAAACTTTTCTGTGTCACAGGCATTGTCACGATTAGTTAACCAACAATTTGGAATCACACTAAATTAAACTATTTCGTAGGTATATCTGGTAACATATTAAATAGTCCTGGGGAAATCCATATAAATCCATTTTAAGACATATTAAGAAATAATTGTACTATATTTAATTTTTTTTTTGTCAGAAAAGGGATCGAGTTAAAATTAGATAATTTCATAAAATAACAAATAACAAAAATGGACCTTTATAATCTTTGCCCAGGATTCCATTTATGATGCTATATGAATTATTTGACAAAAAAGGAGTAAACAGATGTAAGTAATTTGCCATTTACATCGAGAAAACATAACGAAGAACGTACTCGAAGTTATTACTTCTTCCGTTGTATAGATTTAGATTTCCTGTAATTACTTAACAACTAGATCTACCTGATCCTTTATAGAATGCAAGCTAGCGTTGCAATAATGCCACATTCCACATTGTTATACTATAAACAGCAGCAGTCGCAGACAATCACTGTCTGCAGTGAAACATTGCATGCCTAATCGAGTGCGTAGTAAATGCATATCAATTCGGCCAGGTGTAACAAGGAGATAATGGCGGGTTAACTATTGTGTAAGGTTCGATGACGCATTGCATATTAACTAGCTGCTATATTTAAATTGAAAATATTTATTTCAGATTTACATCCATATTTTGTTAGTATAAAGTATAACTTAAGAACTAATGTTAATTTTGTACATAATACTACAACTATATACACATAACCTAATTTACTTACGAAAGCCTATAACTTGGCGAATCCAATGCGCCAGTATAGAATTCTCAAGCCTCTCTATAATGACCGCCAGAATGCTGTTGGTACTGCCCCTAAGTCTGCCCATCATCAAGACGATTTTCTAACCGCGTGAAAATCGTCTGTATGGGCCTCGGCGAACATGAGCGATGCACTGCACCATGTGGGCAGCCCCAACAACATTCTGATTTCATTATTATATTGCACGCGCAGGGCATTAAAGACTTTTGTCGTACACACACACACACACACACACACACACACACAGGTTGCTCGTGTGAAATAATTGATTGAAAGCTTTGAAAAACACGATTTTTACCTCTCTTGAGCATCGAGTAAACCTGCGGGCGAGTATGTTGCAGCCAATGTCCTGCACTCCTGCTCTATGTCTAGGTCATCATTAAGGTCTTGCGTTATAATATGACCTAGATATTTCACTTTATCCACAACAGACAGTGTGGTTCCAAGCAGTAAAACAGGGGGTACCGAGCTTAGCGTGTAACTTCAAGCCTGGCTTTTCTTTGGGTGGTACTGCAATCCATGTGCGTCTTAGCATACGTCTCACAAACCGCAAGCAGTTTCCTAAGGGCACTAATAGACGGACTCAGCAGTACCATATCGTCCACATAAGTAAGATTATTGGCACAAACACCATGTATCGTCTATCAGCTTGTTTACATAAAGGTTAAAAAGCTTGGGAGACGTAAGCCCTGCTTGCCTCACACCACACTCAAGCTTATACTCTGTAGACATACTGTCCGCCTATCTCACCTGGTTCAATTGATTTTGGTACCAGTATCTCAGTATACCGCCGGTGTGGCTGTTTCCTTTAGCTTTTTGCCACAAAATGTCACAATGAACACGATCAATAGCTTTTGACAAATCGAAGAAACAGAGGCATATAGTGATCTATCTGCAGCACAGAATAAGCAACTAATTTGTTAGGACATATAGGTACGTATTTTTTGCTAGGGCTGGACACAATTTTTAAAAAATATAAACGCTAGGTTGCCTTTTGTTCTCAACTGTGTATCGTTGTTTATAAGAAACAGATTATTATTCCCAATTTCGATTTGATTCTCAGTCCGGTTGCACTAAACACAATCGAATCGACAGACTGATTTTAATTAGTAACTCAGTAGAAAACTATGAAACTTTCCAATTCACTGAACGAAATTAGGAAGTCGAAACCTATCTGTCATAATATTATAAACATTCCTAATTCTAAAACGAATTGTCAGACAGGCTAACGGCCTATCGAGCAATGGTCCATCGTGGCCGTCGTAAACCACACTGTGGCCAGTGTTGCCAGTAACGAATAACGAATAAATCACCCGATACATGCTTCTGTTTTGTGTACGTTCGAGGCTATTTCGGCGAAACTGCCGACCTGTTCTTCACGCAGACGGATTTTTCCCTATCGATATGGCTAAGCGATGAGTTAATCTATAAATATCGAAGTTTTACATCCGCAAATAACTTACAAGTTACTATTTAGTACCTTCTCTTTGCTAAGTATTAATAGCATGGGATCGTTAATTACATTTCCACATTTATTTGCTTTAATGTACTTACATAGGTGGAATAATAAATACACATGACGTTAAATTGTTTTAAACGGCAGTAAAGCAATTATAAGCGTCATCATTTTCTATTTTGGGTTCAGAATTCACTATTTTTGGAGTAATTACATTTAATTACATTTCATCGCAGAAATGTATGAAATTAATTGCAACATTCGTGTGATAAAGTGGCTACTAGGTTTGTAGACTAACATAGAATAGCGAGGTAAAAAAATATGTATCGACGATGATGTCATGATCGATGCCAACAATCTTCACAATCTGGTTCCAGTGTGTCTTCATCGCTGGGGACCCGTCCACGGTCGCTCACTCAAGGAGGTTGTGATGGGCCGAGCAACGAGTGCACACATCACACCCAGGTTGAGTGAGTAGCCGTAGGCGGGGTGTTTTAGGTTTCCTGACTTCTGTCTTCAAACTTCTTTTCTGGATAAATGGAAATAACTGGGAACAATTAATATTGCGAGTCACTTGCTCCTCTAGTATAGAATTTACTAATCTACTACTAATCTAGATTTTCTAATATTTGAAATAACCTTATTTAAAATATAGCAATTTTAACATACTATGTAAACAAATTCAGCCCGGTATACAGCTGTCCTTACACTTAGAATAAATGTATGACAACAATCCTCTCTTTATTTATTTATATAAAACTAAATTTACACAACTACATTAGATCTCCGTACATCTTGAGCTCTTTAAATTATCCTCTTTAAAATACAAACACATACGCAGTCATACTCGAGATTTCAAGATAACAAGGTATTCTTAATTGGAATGTCACATTACACATTAACAATATATTCATCAAAACGAAATAAATAAAAGATATTCACGTGAATAAAATAAACAATCTCAGTAAAAGCGATTTCATTCCTGGTTGTAAATCTTATACCGGTATTCGAATGAGGCCCAAATCATTGCATAAATCCATAAGAGCGTTATCGGGAGCTTGTTTGATGGAGCGATGAAAATAGACCGCTGTAAACCGATCGAACGTCTTATTCCAGTTATTTCGGCACCAGGAGTGGCGGCGATGTAGCTACAATAAACAGACTTACTGCTTTCACCTTCGCTTCGCGGCATGACCCCCTTTTCAGAAGAAGTTTATCGAAAAACGACAAAGTTGCATGGACGACTGATAATATAATAATTTTCCGACGTGAGTTCTAAAAAGCTGGCTGGCGTGGGGAATGCTGCATTATTAAATTTCTAACTCCGATAAAAAGAAGAAAGTAATCAAGATTTCATAATATACGTAAGCGAGGAAGGGGTGAGAATGAACGGCAGTGCCATCTATTATTTACAGAGCGAATAACGAACTGCGTTCGCCCTCGTTTACAACTCAATTAATTTAATTTGCTTTTTCACAGGCTTCTTCCATTTCCTTATTGTGATGTAGAGTTTAAGAACTGAGGGCGTAAATTTTCTCGTGATTTGGTAACGGAGGCGGTAATTAGAGCAATTGTGAGGTTTCTCCATTTGTTGTTAACGGTTTATTACGGCGCGCGCTTGTTTTGTTTGCAGAATTAACGTCTGTTTCATACTGCCATCAAGATTATTATTATAATGAATTAAGGTGGTGGTTGTAATTTGTCATGTAGGACTGCATGGGTAGGTATGTAATTGATAACTATGCCAAAAACTTGCTTTTTCCTTCTGTTTACTTATTAGCAGTAGTAGTAAACACTTTATTGCACAAAGCAACTACATAACACAAAAATAAAAACTAAACTAAAATAATACTAAATAAATCTAAAATATAAACTATATTAAAATTAAAAAAGGCCCCTGCGGCATAGTACCGAAGACGCTGGCAGCATTTCCTCGCTGGATTGTTAAACTAGTACGCTGAGCGAGGAAGCTGCCAGCTCTTCGGTCTCCTGTGGGGTCTCGAGTCTCTTCGACAGGTATTTAAATAGTCTCAAGCGCCAGGGCCCCACGGACCAAGGGTCTCAACTCCGAACGGAATAAAATTATACTCGGCGCCGAGACCGCTGTATTTACCATAACACAGAGAGGATACAGTAAATGTGTACAAAGGCGAACTTATCCCCGTAAGGGATCTCTTCCTTTCTTCTTACTTATTATTGAACTTACAGGGCAATTTTGCATTACACTAAATATGCAGGATTGTTACGCACTTAGAACCAGATTCAATACTAATTTGAATATTAGCATCGAAAGTAAGCCCTAGCACAGTGAGCAGACAGCGGCTAAAGAATTACATTAAATTACTGAATTCTTAACAAACTTATTGAAGCGGAAATATAAATTAATTAACGAGCTTGAGGGTTCAAGAACTCATCACACAGCTGGGCATATAATCCTTAAATGTAAAGTTTAAGCTTTTAGTCGGATATGGTAATGCGGTAAGAGGACACTGGTAACGCGACACCATATCATGCGCCCGCGTCGCGGAAGCCGCCCCCGCCCGCGCTTCCGCGCCCGCCGATAAGGCTTCCCGGTTATTAGTAAAAAGCTTTGTTTCGCTATCAGTTTCGGGTTAGGTAGCTAGTAATTGATAACGAAGTTGTATTTTAAATTAATTAATGTCTGTTTCAACGGAAGTTTCCTTTTACCTATCTTGGTAATGCATTCAAAAAGGCTATTTTATTTTCAGTACGTCGTTATGGATGAATCAGGCTAGGAGGGTGAGTTAAACGGTACTATTTACTATTAGGTAGTAAAACTAGAGCGCCTGTTTCGACTGTAATGCGAAGATAATATTTATGTACTGATATTAGTACCAAGCTCCATTCCGCTATCAGTGTCGGTTGACCAACTAGTATTTTGTATAAATGAAAATTTTAGGTTAATTAAACACATTTCCTAATTAACATTATGATATGATCGCAATCGTTTCTGTCAATCTTGATATGAAAGTTCCGGAATTGCGTGCTTACCTAATATTTGCAAATACTCGTATATATGTATGTAGATAATAAATTTGTAAAAAAGTTATCAAAAGGAGGGCATATTGATTGTAATACGAGATCGCATTACAACTTATGACAAAAAAGAGTATTTGTAAGAAGGACGAGACTTGAATTGTTGAAAAACCGGACAAGTGCGAGTCGGACTCGCCCACCGAGTGTTCCGTACTTTTTAGTATTTGTTGTTATAGCGGCAACAGAAATACATCATCTGTGAAAATTTCAACTGTCTAGCTATCACGGTTCATGAGATACAGCCTGGTGATAGACAGACGGATAGACGGACAGTGGAGTCTTAGTAATAGGGTCCTGTTTTTACCCTTTGGGTATACGGAACCCTAAAACACAGTGTTTACGGCTTAGTTTTATATTCCATCAACATTATCGTATAATATGAAAAACAGCAGTTTTTGATATTCAAAGAGTCTTCTGTAATATTCAAAGTAGTTGATATATTCGAAAGATTAGCATCGAACCGGCGGGCTCCTAGATGCAGCGTAAACTTGTAAATCTTAGTCCGCGGCGGGGAGAGTTTAAGCACGCGCGTCGCCGCCTTCAATCTAAGTTTGAGGCGACCGCTGCCCGTCCCGCATTCTGCATAATGAAAACCGCCTAGCATTCACGCCGCCTCTTCACACCATAATTATACTTCTAAGAAGCCATGAGTACTAATGGCAATATTTAAATACTGATCACAAAAGAAACAGACCTTGCCTGCCAAGTTTGCCAACATACTTAAGTACATCGGAATCATTGCGACTATTGAGCGCCAAGTAGGCTTGAACTACTTCCTCTTTATTGTGTCGAAATAAAGGTTAAGATAGAAATGAGGGCTTGCCAAAAGTTTGACTTCTAAAATTAGCTTTTGTTGTTTATTATCCAGTTTTTGCAGCCTGATAAAAACGAAATTAAATAAATAAATATATTTTGCCGACGATATACATATAGGTACATAGATAAATACATACTTATATAGAAAACACCCATGACTTAGGAATAAATATCCATGCTCATCACACAAATAAATGCCCTTACCGGGATTCGAACCCGGGTCCATAGGCTTCGCAGGCAGAGTCACTACCCACTAGGCCAGACAGGGTCGTCAAAACCTGACAAAACTTGAACCTAAACTACGATAATGTTCTAATGTCTCTTTTAAGCTGTACTATGCCAATTTATTGATATAGTTATATATATATTGTATTCTTATCTATCTTACAAAATACCAAGCAGTGTTACACATAAGTACCTACATCATACAAACTCCAGTATTTTGGTCAAATTTGGCTTGAAAGTTTGACAACTAACAAATAAACAATACGTACAGTCCGTTAACTCTGAGAATGACCTTCGGATTTTAGAAAGACACATCGGGTATCGGCGGTAACACGCGCGAAGGTGATACTGCTGTTCTGCTTTCTTATTAACTCACAAAAAGTTTTAAACTTACCGCAAAAAGTTAAGTTAAGGAGGTTATTGTCTCAATGTAAAATAAGGCCTAATTTAATGACATTATGCTTAATATTCGGTTGATGACTATATTGCGATTTTACTTTTTGTCATAATATAATCTAAATAAAATACAATCAGAATTTGAAATTCGTCCGGAGGTAATTTGAAAACAGAACGTCACACCGTCATTTACTACTTCTGGCGGAAATTATATAGAGTTGTTAATACCAGTCACATCTTTCAACTCATATGGTAAAATTATACTATTTTTCAAATTCGGAAGATCTTTGAATCTATTATGGAAATTATTGATTTCTCGTGATTCACCATTTATGGGCCAGTCATCTTAAGCCTAAAAACCTCGGAATGAGAGATAATAAGTTGGATAACAAAGGTGTATACTAGTTTCCAGCTTATTATCTCTCATTCCGAGGTGAAACCCTTAATTTAACTAGGCCATTACAGAAATACCCTTTTTTACCCTTTTTGAGTGAGTTTGAGACCCATTAAATTAATTGCTGAAAAATATAAAATTAAATATTTACCTACTAGTTATGGTGGTATTAACTACTCTATATTTTTTAAGGCTGAAAAGACGACTGCACTCTTTGGGTGTTGGATTGCAACTAAATCAGTAAGACACTGCCATTTTCTTTTACGCGATTACGTCCGATTTTACCCGAAAAACGAATGTCATTGTGAGAGTTAACGGACAGAAATCGAGTACCGAGTGCAGAAAATAGCCCCATCAAATTAAGCCGTGTAGTTTTGAAAATTGGTATAGTTATACCTTGTGGTGTCCAGATAAACATACTAAAAGTTCTCGCGGGTGGGGGGGTGCTGAGGGTATAGGGGGGGGGTCATAACTCGAATATCTGTACGAATAGCATTATAATAAAGTACTTCGAACCAAAGTTTCTGCATAATATTTTCTACAAATTAGGTCATATTCATTTTTACTCTACGATCAGTACTTTAAGAGCTACAGGGTGTTTAAGTTAAAAAAAGGATAAAAAATACACGATTTAAGAAAACGTCGTTTATTTTTAGAATTTTAGTATAGAATAAGCAAGCTTAGTCGCCTGCTGATCAAAAATATAAAAAAACCGGCCAAGATGATGTCGGGCCATGCTTAGAGCTAAAAACTAGCTTTTAAATAAAAGCTAGCGGAACGCAAATAAAACTGATAATATATTTTTTACTGTTGCAACGATAATTATATGTAGGTAATAAATGCTTTGCATATATTCAATCGGTACACATTGAACCTTTTTCTCGCCCGTTGCCCTTATCTAATGCGTAAAAACATTTATCTAGGGGTATGTGTCACTTGAAGCTGCTCGTGTAACGGGCGACCTTATTTTTTGTTGAAAGGCCCAGCTATCAGTCGCGCGACACAATATTACCCCGCGACATATCGCGTTCGGATCGAGCCATCGTTCACTGCGGGGCGTGGCTAAACGACGCACGGGGGGTAATGCCCACGATAACACACGCACATTTTGAATATCTAAATTATTTTAAATTTTCGTGTTAGCGTGTGTCAGTTTTATCAGGTGCATGAGGTAAATTAAGAGTACAGTCACCTGCAACACTGTTACACAACGAAGGCCGCAAAAATATCTGACACGATCTTATTTGTAGAGCTATAAGAGCGTGTCACATATTTTTGCGGCCTTCGAAGAGTAACATATCATTGCAGGTGCACACCTATTCGTTGATGTAGAACAGTCCATAACCATAGGTTATTTCGTTATATAAAATGTTAACTTTGTATTTGCATGACCTTGGAAGAGGATAGGTGTTGTGTCGATTCATATCAAAACAACTTAAAACCTCAAAACTCGCGTCAATCTTGTAGGTAGATACGAAAAAAGTGCGGTGCAAGTAAATCCAGTGGCCAAACTTAAGAAGAGTAATTCCAGCAGGTACCAATATGTCGCAAGGTAGAGAAACTAATTACCTAGATATACTCGTATTCGATGCAAATGTACATATTACAAAGCCCGTCATTGACTGCCCGCACGAAATTGTAAACTAATTGCCTGTGCAGCCCGAATCCCGAATGCGACTTACTAGCACTAACTAAGCACGTCCTTGCGAGGCTCCAACGTAGGTACTATTATTAAACTACATTTGCAAGCGGGTGTTATGAATCTCGAGTGTGATGGATGGTCACTGCCCTCTGTCCATGCCAGGCGACAACGCCGTTGCAAATTTAATTCGGATGGTGGGTTTTCGTTTGTTTTGGTTTCGCTTGAAAGGGTGCAAAACTGGTGCAGAATATACCTAAATAGAAACAAAACCGTTATAAAGAGACAGGGCAGATTAAACGCCAATAATAACAACATCATCCAAACATAAACACTTTTTATAATCATATTTAGCAACATACGCAATAGTAGATTGTACAGGGTTGGGCAGATTAAGTGTCCTAGTTTAAAATAGCCATAAAATTAAAACAAAACCTCAAATTTCAATATTAAACTTGTTTTTATTTTAAGCATACTCTATATTTACAAAATTAATTCATTAGCTCAAATCGCTCTCCTTTAACCTGTATAACTTTACGCATTCTACCATAGAATGAGTTGCACGCGTCGCATATATCGTCCCATATCTTGATCAACAGAAAAGTCCAACGGATTCAAGTCTGGTGAAGATGCAGGCCATTTATGCCATGGTATAAAATCTGCCAAATTTGTTTTACACCAGTCTTGTGTACGTTTAGTTTGTCTTGATGAAAGCAATAATAGTCATCCCCATACAACTTTCGGATATTTTCTAGCATATGACCCTGCAACACGTTCTGTATATAATAAGTCTTGGTTAATTTTTACTCTCCGATCCATGAACAGCAGTGGTAGTTTGCCCCTAGGTGATATGGCACCCCATTCTAGTTTTGACTTGCGCCGTGGACCATAGTGTACTATCACCGATTTTGCGTTAAATTATGACTCACCACAATTCTATTATGAAATAAAATTAGCTGTATCCGGAATCCGGAATCCACATTTAAAAACTTTTAATAATAGATATAGATATTAGGTTGGTATCCCATTTTACGTTTTCGAATACGCCATTAGATATTCGATTGTACTATAACATGATTCTAATATTGCTATGTAGGTACACAATATACATACTCATATGAAAGTATGTACAAGAAAGTAGGTACATATCAAGTGAGGCAACACCACGACAGAGCACTTAGCAGAACGTTCGAGGTGGGGTCGCATCAATCACAACACAATTTTATATCAAATGTCGCTCTCAATCAATTTGTGCCGGGATCGCGTTCCCCACTACACTCCGACTAGAAACGCACACCGCGTTACTATTTTTCGAAAAAACGTAGTGTTGTATACCTATCTACATTAAAACTTTTTACCTAAATATATGCCCAAGGCATATCCCATGAGTCATTGTGTGTTTCCCCGTGCATTTGTTTATTAATAACTATTTCATTACAAACGTTTAAAAGCATAAATTATATCGTTCTTGTAGCCACAAGATGTTTGAATTTTATTGCGTGCACTTTTATTTTATGCATTGAAATTATTGCTCAGAAATATCCTCCCGATACCGAAATATCGTTTGATTACAGGTTCGCATTTAGGCAACATATACCGTAACTAGTTAATCTAACACGCCTCAAATACATCTCCCGAAGTGTAAACAAAACCTATAAACGTGTAAAGTAAGAATGACGTGTTCTCCATTCCTTTGTTTTGATTTTCCTCCACCCGGCTGAGTGTTGGTTTGATGACTAATATCAGGTGACGCGCGCGGCACGATGTTACTGAAGGTAACTTTTCTAATGGATACGGGACTCGAGAAAACACTATGAGTAGTTAGAGAGTTGGCTGTTCCGCTGTTCTTAATTGAAGTGGACGTTGTAGCTCCTAGCATTAGCTGTATTGTATGGTTTGGGATATTGATGAATGATCCAATGAAACTTGCTTGCTTGCTTGGTTGCTTATTCATTAACACAGATATAATTTTGTTTCTATATATTATAAAGTTACTCCATTCAAGTAGGTACACATCTATGAGGCGAAAGCTATTTCGTTTTGATATTTAAGTTCTACAAAATACAAAATATAACTACAATAATATTGTCTTCGGTTACCGCGATACTCACTGTTGTATTACGTCTCGTGGTTATCAACCCGAGCAAGCGAAAGATTCCAAAATTGAACCACGAGCGTAGCGAGACAGGAGGGTTAAACAAATTTTGCTACCGAGTGAAACACAAAAATTTTCGCCAAACCAACACAAAGAAAAAACTAACTGTCAAATATCAAACAAAATCAAAGCAAATCGATTCAAAATTAATGTTTTTAAATATTTATCATTCAAAATCACCATTTAAAAGTTAATTCTACTACCAGCCAACCTAAGAAAACAACTCAAAATTTGCATTTGATTACTTTGCCTCACATGTGGAGTTGCAACATCAGTTTTTGAACAATCGAAGAGCCTTTATCGGCTGGTGTGGTGAAAAATATTTTAATTTCTAACTTACAGTTTTCTTCCTGTAACAGTATATTAATTTATAATGCTTTAGTCCTTCACTATAAGGTATTGCAACGTAAATTATAACTGAAATGTGCATGACCCAATTAACATATGTACATGTAACTATTAGCTCTCGCCTCATAGATGTGTACCTACTCGAATGGAGTAAGTTACGATTAGGTACGACCGACCACAAAGGCGTTGTTTATAAAACAAAATAGCCCGTTCCTTGGTCTCGCAATTCATACTCATGAGTATATCGAGGTCTATGAAAATAATGGTCGATTAAACAGATGCCTCGTGCCTTGTACCTATTGTCGCTCGTATAGTCAACGCCCGTGCCTTTATTATATCTACGTTAAAACGCAGCCACTAATACTGACTTGTGCACTATCGGTTAGGGGGTTATATAAGTATACGTCTTTATGCGTTTTTGATCGACCCATTTCAATTATTCCACTTGAGATTATGGTAAGGGTCATGCGTTAAAAGTAAAATATAACGAAAAACTTTTTGTCAAAACAATATTTGTTCTGCAAAGACATTTGAATTATGTTTTACAAATTAGATGTGTACAAAGCAAACTTTGTGCTACACGTAAAAAATAATTTATCTAAAGTTGTGCAATTAATGCAAGTTAGTACAAACATCACAGGCTGTTTCTTTGAAAGTGTCCAAAGGCGTTTATGCAAAGTCCATCACGGCTTGTATCGGACGTCTTCATTAAGCCGTTTTTTGCCGTGACGGTGACAGCGGGCGGGGGCGGAGATAAACTATCTTATCACCCGCTATCTCTTCGAGGGAAGCTGCTGATCGATACTACGACATGCCCGAAATGATGCCTAGCTTTTCTACTGCAAATTGAAGCTCAGTTGACTGAGACAGCTATAAAAATCATACTCCAAAGTTCACTTCAACAACCAATTGTCTCATTCCAGAATTGACCTACTTACATCTAGATTTAAGAAATCTCGATAAAAGAAAGAATGTAGAACCAATTTTAATAAAAAAAATTAAGTACCTATCTAAGAAGTTGTGCAGTTACTATAATAGTTAGTAAGAACACTAATAAAAAACAACTTTGAGATGATGTAGGTATACGATCAATACACAGGTTATACACATCTTGATGTTCTAATCATTATTCGTATTGAAAATATTATCGATTTGGGTACATGGTGGGCAAATATTTTTATTATACGTCTCCATCGTAACGAGTTTAAATGGTCTAATAGAGCTATTCTTGATTGCTTTACAATGCCAGTGGCCCATCAATGTAGCTCAAGAGGTTTATTTTCAATCACGATCTTTACAATCGTCTGTTATATCCAACAGTAGCGTGGAGGAGCGGTACATTACGAGAAGATTACTTACAGACTCCAACAACAGTAATAAAAAAATATTCTAAAATGTTAAGCATTTGTAAGAGTAGGTAGTAAAAATAAGTATTGCAAACTTACCATTTGAGAACAGCAGGACTGCATATTTACGCACCAAACATTAAACTTAAAAATGAATTTAAAAGTATTACAGTTCGCGCTGCTCGAATGCAATTGCATTAGGAGCTTGAAATAAAAACGAGAATAAAACAAACGCAATAAAACTGGCGCGTTTTTATCGCCGCAGGACGCAGATACAATTAATGGAATGTTTGGATTTGAATTATTGTTTAGATTAGAGCCGAACCGACCGCGGCGGGCGGAGGCCGAGTGTGGAGTGCTGTGCTGCTTGCTCGCGTACGGGCTGCGGAGCCCCAGTGCGGCGCGAGCGCCACAGGACTCGTGTGACGTGTTCGCGCAGATCTTTGGGCGGCCGGCTGGTACGATAACAACCAATCATATCGTGTTACACCCATCAAAAGCTTCAATTAGTATTACAAATGATCATTTCATGATCATGAATCTAAACGGCACTTCCAAAGTACCTATCTGTAATCTGTAACATGTCCACCTAATTACATTACTATCGATATCGCTCGGAACGGCCAGTGTCGTGCTGTAGTGAATAATAATCCTGTAATAGGGCGATTTGGGTGAGTCAGGCTATCGACTGAAGGTACTAGATAAGGCTTCGCACTTGTAAGTTGCCTGCACCGAATTGTGGCTTCAGGAACATATGATCCGTTCAAAGGGTCGACGACCTGAGATAAAGAAAACAATAGGGTAAAACAACATAATACTCGTATGTGATAATTTTTTCACAACTTTCACTAATAAGGAAGGGTTCTCTTTTGTACATTTAAAAAAGGGCCTGGGGAACCAGGCTCATCTTATGTCGTAACGCTGTCAGAGAAGACAAATGCGCAAAGTAAATTGAATAATGTGCTGTAGTATTCGTTCATAGTACATAGAAACTACGCTCATAAGTACCTTCGTGAAATGTCAAATCGATACTCGAGTGACGTCGCTACAACACAATCGAGCTAGTTCACAATGGTAAATATTTTTATTAAAACGGATTTTTCAAGAAGGTATTCCTCTGGCGACGATTCGACGATGGTTAGTTGATGAGACTTTTGGCAATATTTTTTAGATATTTAGTGACATGAGAGAGAAGAAAGAACGACCAAGAGTTCAATTGGTTCGGAGGATTTCGGTAACAGTTTAAGTGAGTTTGTCATAGGCACGCGATAAGCATTTCATTAGCCGTGGCAGGCATGTATACGTACGTAAACGCAATATAAATAGGCGTCGCTTAAATTGTAATTTCACGGCTCGACGGCAATTTTCATTGGCGATTAATTCCTGCTTGTAATTTACCAGCCTGTGACGCGTCGAGAGCCTCAGCCGGCTGTTTCTGCGAAGTAGCAAAGAAAGTTTTATCTTTGGTTCAAGAATGCAAGCCGAAGCATGATATTAGTGACATTACCTTTATGAGCGTCATAGAAAAATAAGAGGCGACTGAGAATGAATAATTTACTCAATCTTGTTGAACCACTCTTATAAGAGTACCTACTACATTCAAGTACTAAAGAGTAGTGAGGATAAAAATGGTCAACATGAATTGAGTTTTCTGATTTTAGGAGTTTATTATTTAGCTGGTCGTGGGAGTAGTATCTGTTCATCTTTTTTGGATGTTTAGTTGTTTACAATGTGTTTAAATTATTCGTTGTGTTGTTACAGAGTTGCAAATACAAAATGTATTCATGGTTCGCAGAAAATAAATTTGACAAATTCTGAAAGACTACAAAGTCTGAATAACTAAAACTGGTTATTCCTAGTAGAGGTAGAGGATAGGTAATAAACGGATCTTTGTTTTTGCGAGATGGTATATAATGTTTAAAAACCTTTTCATTTCCGAGCCGTGTTATCGGCGTAGTAACTGCTGCAGCAAACTTTTTTTATTACTCACGTCGATGGTAAAATGTTTGAAAAACATCAGAAAAATGTTAAATACGGAATATACCTACCTGGTACCTAAATAATTTATTTGATGTTTACCTACGTTTGGTTAAGCAAGTAATTTCTTTCTACTGGAAGTACCTACCAGAAATAGTAGGTACCTACATTATTTCTGGTTTGAATATACTTATACCGGCATAAGGACAAAAGCTTAAGGTTTATTTTGCCTTTTTGGTCGTCTGACTGCTGGTCAAGACTTAAAGTTTAAAATAGGCGTATGAATGTAAGAATTCAACAACCCTTTACAAACAGGCGAGTTCATAAAGCCGGAAAGCGTATTCCGATAGTTATACTCCACATCAAGTGGCAGTCAGGCTTGTAAAGATTACAGGAAAACTAATAGCGGAGGTTAAATTTTTATAGGCTGTGGGTGCGTAGGGCAGCCGAATCCCGAAGAGCGCAATTCCTCTTTTGTTAAATGGCTACAGCATTATCTTTTCGGCTCAGTCGGCCAGCCTCTAAATATGAAATGAGAGCGTGTCTGCTATCGGTTTATAAAAAATGGTTTCAGCAAATCTTTATTTATATATATTTCCGGGATCTCGGAAACGGCTCTAACGATTTCGATGAAATTTGCTAAATGGGGGTTTTCGGGGGCGAAAAATCGATCTAGCTTGGTCTTATCTCTGGAAAAACGCGCATTTTTGAGTTTTTATATGTTTTCCGAACAAAGCTAGGCCTCTCACATATATATTTACCATTAATATATGGCACATATGGCTACGACCAGTCTAGATTTAGTTCATCATCATCATCATCATCATGTCAGCCGATAGACGTCCACTGCTGGACATAGGCCTCCCCCAAGGCTCGCGACTCCGACCGATCCTGTGCCGCTCGCAACCACCGAATTCCCGCGACCTTCACTAGGTCGTCGCTCCATCTCGTTGGAGGCCTACCGGCAGTTCGTCTTCCGGTACGCGGACGCCACTCCAGAACCTTCCGGGCCCACCGGCCATCAGTTCTGCGAGCAATGTGCCCCGCCCACTGCCACTTAAGGTTTGCAATTCTGCGAGCTATGTCGGTGACCCTAGTTCTACTGCGGATATCATCATTTCTGACTCTATCACGCAGAGAAACCCCGAGCATAGCTCTCTCCATTGCCCTTTGCGCGACCTTGAGCCTTCTTATGAGGCCCATCGTTAGCGCCCACGTCTCAGATCCGTATGTCATCACTGGCAACACACACTAGTCAAAGACTTTTGACTTAAGACACTGCGGCAATTTGGACGAAAAGATACTGTGGAGCTTCCCGACCGCTGCCCAACCGAGTCGGATTCGACGAGTGACCTCTTTCTCGAAGTTGGACCTACCTAACTGGACTGTTTGTCCTAGGTATACATAATCGTCAACAACTTCGAGCGCAGAGCCTCCGATTAATACGGGAGTTGGCACAACATGGACGTTAGACATGATCTTCGTCTTGTCCATGTTCATTTTCAGACCAACTCGTTCAGATACTCTGCTGAGATCAGCGAGCATCGCACTGAGGTCCTCCATGGTCTCAGCCATGACTACGATATCATCAGCAAACCGAAGGTGAGTGATGTACTCGCCATTTACATTGATGCCTCGTCCTTTCCAGTCCAGAACCTTGAAGAGGCATCCTCCAATGCAGCGGTGAACAGCTTTGGGGAGATTACATCTCCTTGTCTGACTCCCCGCTGCAATGGAATAGACTTCGAGCTCTGGCCCTGTAGTCGGACGGACATGGTGGCGTTTTCGTACAGACACTTCAGCACTTCGATATACCGGTAGTCAATTTGGCACCTTTGGAGAGACTGCAGCACAGCCCAAGTCTCGATCGGATCGAAGGCTTTCTCGTAGTCCACAAATGCAAGGCAAAGGGGGAGGTTATACTCCTCAGTCTTCTGTATAACCTGCCGTAACGCATGTATGTGGTCTACGGTACTATAGCCTTTACGGAAACCTGCTTGTTCGGGAGGCTGGAAGTCGTCAAACCTGAGTGCGAGACGGTTCGTGATGACTCTCGAAAACAGCTTGTAGACATGGCTCAGAAGTGAGATGGGTCTATAATTCTTCAGCAAGGTGTTATTACCTTTTTTGAAGAAGAGCACCACCACACTTCTGTTCCACGCTTGCGGCGTTTTTCCTTCGCGCATGACGGAACACGGAACGGAGATTTAGTTACAACACTTTTTTTAAACTTTAACTAAACAATGACAGTATTAACTGCCTATTCTTAACTATGTACATGATAATAAATCTAGTTTTTGATTCGGAGAGATATTTTCTCTTGTTTTTATCAGAAAATGAGAATCGCTTACAATTTTTAGACATTTTATTCATAAATATTAAAATTGCTGTCGGCCAAGTAAAGCTATACCTACCTATTGTTAACTATTTAGTTAAGTTAGCCAGCGTAATTAAATAAATTCCCTTCAGTAAGGGGTAAATTTAGATGTAAAATCCGCAGTACCAATATAATCAAATAAACCCACTAAGAAGAGACAGTTTAGACCACATATGCGTTGATTTGCATATTCATCGGGGGTTGTAAGGCACTCTTGAGAATATACGTAACATACTTAGAAGATAATTTTGTGCTAAAGTATTTGTGAAAAGGTCAATGTACTACATATTCTATGAAAAACACTTAACATTTTGAGATTAGGAATTATAAGTGATGTCACTGCTGACTTCATTAGCTAATTTGGAATGAATGTATATAGGATTTATATCCTATAAACAGGATTTTATGACAACTAGAGTTTTCACACTTCTCGTGGTAATTAAATTTCGCTACTTACGACATTTGGGCCATTGGGCCGACAATTAATTTACGGGAAAGCAAAAAAAAAACACCGGTCCGTGCGAATGAGTGTAGGGAGGCTACCCACCGCAGTCAAAGAGCCCTCAACTTCGGCCAGTACCGCAAATTGTGACAAATTGTGTTATTGAAATTTATGTCCGGCAGTTTTGAGACATAATTGGATGCGGAGCGAGCGGCTATGTTCCCGGCGTGACGTTACGTGCTCTAATGACATTTATTAGGGACAGTTCATCGGCGCCGCCCGTCTCCGCAAAACGCAATACTATATCTGCATTTGGAAATTAATTTGCACGGGAATTTCAATTCTGGGCCACGATGGATTATGTACTTCGATGGTTTTAGTGCTGGTTGGTGTGTTTTGTGTACATTTGGCGGCTATAGTATTTTCAAGTAGGTACCTACATTATTGTTGTAATTCGACTTTACTTAATCGCTTGCTTACCAGTGGCAGCAAGGGCGAAACTATTAGATATGTACCTGGAACAAAAATACAATTTATTAGAAATAAAAGATTAAGACTTATGAGCTCAATAAATAAAGGCGAGGTATAGCCAGGATAAATCGTCATATTTTCTATTTAATTAGATGAGCGTACTTTTTGAAATCGCTATTAAAATTACAAAGCTAATTTAGTGCCATCAGCACCATACTATCCACGTTGCTAATATTAAACATTAGAATATAATTGTCACTCTCTCTACGTCCTGAAAACACAAGTACAGCTGACTCTACCACAACCTTTGAGGAAAAGCAGGTGACTAAAGCCTAGCGGTCTAAACAGGTTCTTGGCATGTTTTATAGCTGATGTAGCTAACATAACAGTTATAATAGGGTAGGAGTGTCAAATTACGTCCAATTATAGGAGATCCCAACTTTGAAATGCGAAAAAAAATCAGTAAACTTAGGTACTCTTACTTAAATGTGTTATATTTATTTGTATTGCTCATATTGTCTATTTTAGGTTAATATTACTTGACGCGATAACGTGATAATATTTACGGTTTATTTTATAAATAACATAATTTGAAAAAGTAGTGTTATTTTAGTTTCCGACCACCTATGACCTAGTTTTCGTCCACGTATGAGCTAGTTTCCGACCACTGCATTACTGAGTTAAAAATCGATTATATATTTCGTTTTTAGTTCTTATGTTATATATAAATATTATTTAGTTGGTTTTATAGCTTCTGCCCGCGGCTTCGACCGCGTATAATGATTATTTTCGTGATAAACCTAACGTATGTCCTTCCTTGGGATTCAAGCTATTTTCATACCAAATTCAACAATCCTTAATTTAAATCGGTCTAGAATCAATTGTACAAAAAACCATTTTATTCATGCACCGTTGACAAAGGAGTAGATGTAAACTAAATGCCGGCTTTAATAGGCGAAACAGATCATATCAAGAGGAAAAGCAAATGTATTAGCAGATATATTGAAATAATATCATCATATTTACTAAAAACTTAAAAAATTGGTATGTTAGTTCTCTACACTAAATTTCTCTAAGATTTCTTTAAAAAAAACTTCATAAAACTGATCATTTTTGGTTTCATTATACTTCTAAGTATTTTTTTTTCTTCTAAGTATACATACGTGCTAAAAATATTACTTAAAATAGCTCAGTTAATAAACTTACCATGAACATTTCCCGCCTAAACTTTTTTTTCTTGGTTTTATGCCCTCTGAAAGGCACGGATGCTTAGTTGCGACTTGCGACATATGTTTTATTTTTTAAAGTGAAACTTTTATTCTATCGCCCCAAAATTTTTTGGGCTATCTAGCATGTCGCATTACATAATTACAGCATTAGTAAAAGTAGTTTATGTATCTTTTATGTAGTGTGCACATTTTTATGGTATTGTGTAAATAAATGATTAATAAAGTTTAAATAAATGAAATTTATATTTTTGCATTAGTAAAATTCTACTTTATTTATTTTGTTTTACTTTATTCTACTTTATTTCTAGTAGTAGTCATAGTCTTTAGAATAGCAGACTAAGGTTACAATACTTAGGCCAGGATTACACTTGTAAGTTTTACTTACGTAAGTAGGGACACAGCTATACTACAGAATGAAATATGAATATCGTTATCTCATTCTAGCTAATAGCTTTGTCCCTACTTACGTAAGTAAAACTTACAAGTGTAATCCTGGCCTTACTTAATTCACGAAGGCTGATATTAGCTTGCAATTTCATACAAAATTTTAATGACAGTAGACCTTATTTCCCTTAAATACGGTAACGTCAAACTGTCCCTATCTGTCAAATTCTACGGTGAATGGCAAATAGTCAGGTCATAATAGGAAGTTTACATTCACATACGCCTTTTTGTTTTGGAACGTCACGGTCAACGTCCCAACAGTCCCAACGGTTGGTTACTCGTAAGTGTGTAGACATTTGGAAAACGCAACGCCAGTGTAACATGACTGTGAGATCCGTAACAACCAAAGTAACAACCTATGCGTAACCGGAGAGCTTGCTTTTACAGGTTATACCGGTTTCTTTAGCCCTTAACTCGCGTATTAAGCGATATTATTAATGAATTACAGCACCATGTTGAGTAGCTGAATTACATTGGCGTGATTGGCGTTGGGCGAGCTTTTATAAGATAAATTTATTGTTAAGATTTAAAACGCGATTGTAACACCCTAAATCGAATAATTTTCCGAATGTTTTCAGGTATATCTACAATCCGAAAAAAGTTTGACTTGCATCGTGGTTTCATAAAACCACACAATAACTTTTTTATTCACTACTTGCGAAATATAATTTGTATGTAGATAGATCTAAGGACATTAACATTTAGACATTAAGGATTGCAATAAGTCTAAAATTGTGTGGTAAGGTAGGTTTATATTCAAATTATACGCAATTCTTTGTAGCAACTCCGTTAAGTGGACGGAAACTAGCACTGGACGGCAAACAGGCACAATTACCCTATCTCCCATTACTACTTAACTAACTAATGTAACTAATGTAACTAATGCAGGATGACTGATGAAGAGTAACTTAGGATGTCATGTAAGTATTGTAAGGTACTTCGAGGAAGAAAAGACGTCCACGTCAATGTAGATCCCGAGTCAATAAAAGTCAAGTTATAAATCGTGAGGTGCCGTTACACAGGTGGCAATTTTTTAACGGTAGCTTTAGGAAGATTGCCACTATAAATAACTTGTCGGACAAGGAGGACGTCCGCACCGCTGGCGTGCTGACTAATGGCTTGCCTGGTGACATGTAAACGCCAATAGATGGCGTTGATTGACTAATTAATCACGGCCACCACAATATCCGCATGTTCTTCGTCTACATTATTCTATATATGTAAAGAGTACATACTTTTTAGCTAGATACTTTACTCCATATTCAATTCAAATACCAATTGATATATTGCTAAAGTATAAAATAATACCTAATTCATTAGCAAGTAGGAATAGGCTCACAGATCGGCTCTTTATCTACAATAGGTACATCCTGGTTTTCGCTATATGTTTAGTGAAGTCAGAAAGTTATCTGAAAGACCAAAGTGTTGATTGTGAAATTGTTTTCAGCTAAAGGTCTATCCACAAAACAAATTGAATAGTTGATAAAAAAATACAGATGGCCGCTAGTCATTATCACATGTCATGTTACGCTGCCCGAGAGGCATCTGGCGTGCTTGCGGTGCTTGTGTGAGATTACAATAGCCACCCGGTCTCAGAGAAATAGTTATGTGCCTTCTCACGACAAGTGGTCCGCTCTCTCTGTCTGTATTTTATATTATTCTAGCTAAAAGGCTCGTTTTGATTGTACGGAGAAATTGAACGTCAAGTTTTACAGACACGAGATTTATGTACCTACCCAGCTCCAAAATTGAATTCTTACGACACAGACACATATTATCACATATTTATTACGCAGAAAGTGCAAATATCACGTGAAAAACATTGGTGGAAAGGAATTGCTTTCAAACCTGTCAAATGTGACAGGAAAAAGGGCGGGAAAGCGTCGGTATAATGGATATGTCACCGACAACGCGGCAGAATGCGGCCCAGCGCGGGCCCGGTCCACTCCCAGTGGATTAAGAGCCGCCAGATTTCGATGAAATTTGAATGCGAGGTGGAAATCACGCTCGATGGACATCCCAAAACTAGTATCTATTTAACTGGAAACCCGCCATTGAGCAGCTGTTCGTAATCAGAATAATGAAAGCGATCACTCGATGCGATACTCGGTAAATACGGCTCGGAAAACATGTCCGAAATGATGGATGATGAAAGCGCAGATATGATGAAAGATGTAATCGACATAGATATCTGTAAATAGTCTTGCAGACCATCAATGTTAATTGCTTCAACTATATTTTAACGTGATTTTGTATTAGTTTAATTAGAATATTATATATATTATGTTACAAATAATTAGCGTTTTGATGAAGTTAATATCTGTAGTTATCAGTTGCCGCCCCCAGATCGTGTCACTTGTAACCCGAGAGGGGGCGACGCCGGGCGGCGAGGCTACTCACCTGCTATGGCTACCCCGGCCCCTTTTTATTACTGACCCGCTAGTAAACAGATCATTCGGGTTTGTGGCGTTATAAAAACGAAATTAACTCTGCCTGGCAAATGGTATGTCCGGCCAGATATCCTTCGTACTCAATGCCCCAACGTTAACTGAAACTTGAGTGTGCATGCGCTTTCAGGAATAGTGGTTTCCAATCTTTGTGTCGCCAAATTAAACCAAACACATATTCAGTCCAGTCGGGCAGTTTTCTCATGGCAGAGATTTATTGGATAAAAAAAACATTTTAAACCATCCGTCTACTCTATGATTACTTTCTCTACTTAGGTAGGTACCTAAGATAATTTTCTACTTGAAAGCTTTTGCTTCATGATGTCGCCTATATATATATATGAGTAGAATTTACTTCTAGAATGTTTTTGTGACAGTTACTTCAAGACCAGCGCTGACACTTGGGTCGGCATTATGCTGAGGCGAGCCCATTTCGTGGTAAACACTGCAAATATGTTTTTTTAATTTTCCTTGTAATGCTATTATGTAAGTTTATCACGAAATAAATGATTTATGATTTACTTATTTATAAAACAAACCAAACTGTTTAAATCTTTAAAAAAACGTGAAAAATTGTAGGTACCTAGTGTTCTAGGAAATTAAATTTCTGCGAAATGTTTGTCCACGAAATACAAGTGCAACCGTTTAACGCATAACCAGCATGCTAAATAAAACCATCAGCTAGCAATTATTGATGAATCAATCGAAGTGAGAATGCGTTTATTATTAAACGTAATACCACTAATGTAGTGTCCAGTCATCGCGACTGGAGCTATGGTGCAGAATATCGTGTTAATAGGTTAATCCAATCAAAATATTAACTCCGCAACCGGACCGCGCGTATTTACATTTCAATCGGCTGAATTAATGGTGAATTATTCGCGATTCAGATGTTGTATATAACATCAATGGATATATGAAATCTACCTAATTAATAATTGAACTCTGAAAATTAGCATATAATAAGTACCTACATAATTAGCGATTGAATTACTCTCACATCAAATCAACACGGGTACAAATCAATCATCATCATCGTCATAATGACAATGTATGTATCGTTTTAATGTAAAGAAATATTTTATTTATTTATTTAATCTTTATTGCACAAAAGAAAATACAATCGTACAAAAGGCGGACTTAATGCTATGAGGCATTCTCTACCAGTCAACCTTCGGGCAAAGCAGATAATTTGTAGGCGGTGCAACATAGTGATTACATATATATATACAAGTATAGTTAAATAATGGACAGGCATAGACATACATACATATATCTGTATATATAATATTCATATAAATACATACAATATACATACATACAAATACATAAGATATCAGATGAAACTTTCAAAACAGAAACACTAAGAATTCATCGTTCTGCCAGCAAAGTACTCACGTAAGGATTTTTTAAATGCAAATCTATTCGGACACTGTCTAATTTTAACAGGGAGACTATTCCAAAGGCGAGCTGCCTGAATAGAGAAAGAATAGGACATGAAACCTGTTCGGTGAGATGGTATGGACAAAGAAAGGTTGCCAGTAGAGCGAAGTTGACGGACACGAGAAACACCATAGTAGTTGAAGAAAGATTTGAGATATTCGGGAGATTGGGGATCATTAATAACAGAAAAGAGGGTGCAAAGCATGCGAATATTTCGACGAACACGTATAGGAAACCAGCCGAGTTTAGAGCGGAGAGAGGAGACATGGTCGTATTTACGAAGACAGAAAATGAAACGAATGCAGTTATTTAGTAAACGATCTAACTTGTTCAAGAGCTCTTCATTTAAGTCTGGATAACACACATCACCGTAGTCAATTATGGGTAGGATTAATGTCTGTGCTAATAATATTTTTGTTTTAACGGGTAAAAAGTGTTTAAGTCTGTTAAGGGCATGTAGAGATCCAGTGACTTTTCGGCAAATTTCAGCTACCTGTATCTTCCAACTCAGGGTGCTGTCTAAATAGACGCCTAGGTCTTTTACACTCTGGCTGTAAGGAATCGGAGTGCCATTAAAATATACGGGGGGTGTAGAATCTATTTTCGCGAGCTGGCGTTCGCTACCTATGACAATGGCCTGACACTTAGACGGATTGACAAACAGACCGAACTTCTCAGACCATCGCTGGATATGTAAGAGGTCTAGATTTAATTTGTCAACAGTAGCAGCTAGGTCAGTAACGCTA
This sequence comes from Cydia strobilella, assembly GCF_947568885.1. Taxonomy (NCBI): domain Eukaryota; kingdom Metazoa; phylum Arthropoda; class Insecta; order Lepidoptera; family Tortricidae; genus Cydia; species Cydia strobilella. Next base: position 12,341,801 of record NC_086052.1, read on the forward strand.
CAATGGTCATAGAGTTGCAGGTCGTCGGCGTAAAGATGGTACGAGCAGCGAAGGTCAGGAGTAATAAAATTAATAAATATGGAGAACAGTAGTGGTGAAAGGATACCTCCTTGAGGCACGCCAGTGGCTAGGTCACACCATTCCGACAAAGCGCGATCAACTCGTACCGCTTGCTGACGTCCGCAAAGATAAGCCGAGAACCAATTTCGCGCACCAGGCGACACATTGAGGTGCTCAAGAAGGCCAAGGAGAATCTGATGGTCAACAGTGTTGAATGCGTTTGAAAAATCTACAAGGATAAGTACAGTGACCATTTGATTCTCCATGCCACGTCTGATGTCCTCAGTCACCTTAAGCAGCGCAGTACAGGTGCTATGTCCCGGCCGAAAACCTGACTGAAAGGGGCTCAGAAGTTTGTTTGAGAAAATAAACCTAGACAGCTGCTTGTGAGCCACCGCTTCAGCGATCTTCGACAGAAACGGGAGTATGGAAATGGGCCGGAAATGACTTACTAAAGAGGGGTTATTGATTTTTGGTAGAGGAATGACGAACGCCCTGCGCCAGAGAGATGGAAATTCGCCGTTAGAAAGCGAGAAGTTGATGATATCAGTCAGTATAGGAAGCACGCAGTCAAGGACAGATACTATCATATACCGGCCGATATCATCACAACCAACTGCCTTGGATTGAATTGACTTAATGATAGCCTTAACCTCTGATTGGGTAGTGAGTGAGAAAGAGAAAGAGACCGCGCCAATCGAAGGTAGGGACAAAACTTCAAAAAGGGTGTTAATTTTGACATTGTCATCAACGGAGAGGGCAGACGAGAAATGCTTGTTAAGGTCAGAAAGGGAGAAAGAGGTACTATCAAATTGACTTACAGGTTTGCCCAAACCTAGAGACTTCAGAAACTTCCAAACATTAGCCATGGAAGATGAGGTTACATTTTGATGAATAAACCGCCGCTTCGCTGAACGCACCATCTGGTTGCACCTGTTGCGGGCGGTTTTAAAGAGCGTCCAGTTTTCATCAGAGCGGTCACGCTTAAAACGTCTGAAGGCACGGTCTCTTTTACGCATGGCTATGCGCACACCCTCTGTAATCCACGGCGCAGGAGCCCGCCTGACCCGAACCCTGTGTAACGGTGCATGCTTGTCAAAGGTTTTTAATATTGCTTCATTAAAAAGAGACAATTTGGTTTCTGTATTAGCAGCTGTCATCACAGGGGACCAGTCAATTGCGGCTGCGTCGCGGAGCAAAGCGTCAGTGTCAACTTTAGCGAAGCTACGCATGTATATTATGGCAGGTTTACACTTGCCCGGCTTGATATTGTAAGAAGCGAAAATTAAGTCGTGGTGGGAGAAACCGGGTGCAAGAAACTGACCATGTTTTATGACATTACTAGGGGAAGAAGTGAAAATAACATCCAGCCAAGTGTCAGAGGAAGCCGTATGGTGAGTAGGATTTAAGGGCAAAAAAGAGAAATTAACAGAATTAATTAAGAAATTTAATTTACGGCTTTTTGGAGTGTCCCTACAGAGATCAGTGTTAAGGTCACCCATAATGATGTGATGTGCGTAGTCCGAGCCTATAGACTAGAACTCTCTCTAGGTCGGAAAAGTAATCGATCGTAGGGGGACAATAGACTACACCCAGTACCGCCTTGACTCCTTTGACATTCACCTCAAGAAACAACCATTCCGCAGAACCAGAGTAAAGAGAAGGCGAAACATTTATGATTTTGTACGGAATGTTACTTCTGAGGTAAATGGCAACACCACCACCACCCTTACCCGTGCGATCGTTTCTAATTAGAACAAAGCCGGGCAGGGGATAAGAAGTTGAGTCAAGGCTAGGCTTCAGCCAACTCTCCGAAACAAGTACCGCGTGGACAAAGTCAGTCTGAAATGTGTCAAACAGGTCTGTAAAGTGAGAAGGGATGCTTTGGGCGTTAATATGACACACGTTAAAGTTTTTGGAGTTGAGAAATTCGCGTGATACCAAGGTGCCCAAGTTGTGAGAACTGTCAAGTGAGTTTAGTGAGATAAAAGACGAACTATCATTGCTGGCAGAATAAAAACTTTCATCATCAGACATAAGTATAAAATAAATACGTGAATATATAATATAATATATATATATAAATAACCGAAGATTTTTAATCTTATAAAATTACAAATAGGTATTATACACGCCCAACTGCTTATCCTGCCGGTTGCTTAGTGAGAAAAAAAATAAAAAATTGAAAAAGATAATAAAATGAAAATACAAGTAAAATAAAATAAAAAAGAAAGAACATAATTTACAACACAAATTAAGCGACAATAACAGTAACTAAAACACGCCGAGTCAAACTGACTGAATTGACAGATGTCATCTCAAGTATCTGTTGAACGTCAAGTGCAAAACATGCAATTATATTTTAAAACAATACGATTAAAAAGGGTAAGAACTGAATTTTAAGATTACCGTGCAAAAACTGCGAAAGTGGATTACAAGTTGTAAACAACTGAGCCTGGAAAAGTACTGAGTAAACTAAATGTGCTCTAGCGGATTCAGACAAGGTAGTCATTACAAGATTTTGTTATGTCGCAAAATATCAACAATGGACTAGGCTACCGGATTTTAACGTCGAGACCGGCCTGCATTGTTTCCGGAGTCGGCGGTGGCACTGCTCTGCTCTTCGGTCGCATCGGGGTCGGGCGTCGACGTCGACTGTGCCTGGCGGGTGGCCTGGCGGTCATTGCAGAGAGAGAGAGAGAGAGAAATATGATCACAATCAATTGAAATAATTAATAACAATTAATATTTCCTGTTTTTCACTCAAATCCGTTGATTGTTTGAAAAAAACAAACTACATTTTAATGAAAACGATTCAAAATGCATTTCGGTCTCGGTCTTAAAACTTAATTAAAAGCATCTGTTGCAAATTACAATATCTATCAAGTAGGAATCTACATTATATTATTTAGCAATGAAAAATAACAATAAATAATTTTTATCCAAATACAATACTTACCCAACTTAAACAAATAAATAAATATTACGAGACAATTTTATAGGTACAAATCGTCCTAGTCCATACTGGGTGCTAGACGACAATATAATATACAACAGAACCTACATAATGTAAATACTTTAAGAAATAAAATGTACTTTTGAATAAAAAAATAAAGAAAACAAGTTCCTTATTTAAAAAACAGCAAACATATTACCTATGTACACAAAGCCGGATGCTATAATCTACAAATATTATAAAGTAAATATACTATTTATTAATAATTTTCCATCAAGCTATGTAGGTTACATATCTGTGGATAAAGCAATTTAATGGTGGCAAAGATATCTATTTCATCGCATTGCAACTCGAGACAGTAACCAGATCCTCTCCAAGGACCGGCTTAGCTGGGGTCGGTCGTTTGAAATCGGTGCAATATTTTTAGTTCCACGTTAAGATTAAATCTTGGAAATCATTAAATTATATATGTAAGATTCATTCTTCCCTTTGTTATTTCTTTTATTGCATTGTCATCGAATAGTCATATGTTTACCAACGAAGCAATCTGGGCACACTAAAAGTACCTAGTCAAAAAGCGACTTGCATGAAAACATGTATTTTAAGTAGATACAACTTTTTCAAGTTATTTTCTCTGTAAATCTGGGACTACCCGTAACGTTACTCTTTCCAAAGAGGATTTAAGTAATAACAATATAGGTCGAGTATGCTCACATACCTAACCGTATGATTGGTCGAGTTTTTAAATATGAACGCAAATTGCGAATTATCCGGCGCAGGCTATGCTGCTGCTGCGGCGCGTGCCCTCCCCAATCCGCTTGGGATTAGTTAGAGTCCGAGTTGTGCGTTTGCTGTTATTCCAGTATCCGTATATCCCTTTATTGTCTCTACTGGGAAAACCTTTCGATATTTCATATCAACGCGAGAAAAACAAAAAAAACAACTGTAATGTTTTTTCAATTATCAGATTATCACGTTTGCGAATAACTTGGTATTTAAACAATAGTTATTTGTTTTACAAGGGGCCAAAGTTGTTGTTTAACCCTTCTTGCTAATGTTGATAGCAAAGCAAGCGAGATTTTTAAAATTAAGCCACGAGCGTAACGAGTGTTTCAAAAAGTGGAATCTTGAGCGTTCCGAAGGTTTCGAAGCATCAGGGTTTCGCTCGGTAGAAACACATTTTTCACAACACCATCGCGATTAAAATACGTATACTAAGTGTAAAACATTACAAATCAAATCTAAATGAACGCTACTAAATATTTATCATTCAAAATTATCATTTGTCACTTGAAAGTTGATTCTACCAGCCAACTTCAGGAGACAACTCAAAATTTGCATGAAATTACTTGCCACTCTTCTGGATGAAATGCAACTTTCTCATCAGTTTTTGAAGAATAGAGAGAACCTTTACGAGCTGCCTGCTAGCATGAGATGCGTTCTCGCGCGACTCCATACATCTAGCGCGACTTCAAGTATGGACTCGCGCGCAAGAACGCAACTCATGCTAGACCGCCTGGTGTGGTGAAAAATTATTAATTGTGTACACTAAACTTCAGAACGTAATTTTTCTTTCTGCTGACGTTTAACTGTAATTTTATGGTAGGTGCAAATATTTACTATTACAATGGGGAAGATTGAAAAAAGACGATTACATTAATGGCTGTTGTTAATCTTTAGTCAGTGTCATATAAAATATTACTGTTAATGAAAATAAGTTCCAAATTGCTGCAAATTCATTATTTATATTAGTGCCTAATATGCGTTTTACCTAATTAAATAAACAACAGCGTATGTCTAAAAGTGTCAGATTTTGCTATTAACTACCTACGTACGTATGTTTTAGCGCATCTACTACTAAAGTTGTCGAGGACTTAGTGATCCATCGCGGACTCCACGAGACAATTGAGTCCATATGGCACGGCGATAGTGAGGTTTAGCAGGGATGAAATGAGTTGGGGGTCGTCGCTCGCCGGACCTAATATTTGTGCTGCAATACAACCTTTATTGCGAAGATCAACATACTTGCGTCAAATATAAACCCTCGGGTGACTGTGTGCTGCTTGTTAGCTTACACAAATTCGTTTGCTGAATTTTATAGCATGTTTCCGTATATAACAATATATCATAGTATTCTTTTTTTAATAAGTTACTAAATGATATAGCCCTTTTAATTTAAATCGTATTATTAATGGGTGGTTAGTGGCCGTCGTAATATTGCCGGTTTGTATCAAACGCATCAAGTTTTGTTACAAACCTAAATGATAATAATTATAATAGAATTAATTGGTTTTCATATTAACTAAGTGTGCAACAAATAAAACGAATAACTTGTAATATAAATGACACATTATGTACGTGTATAAGATATATTTTTTTATTGTGAAAGTTGTTGTAAGTATCAGTTGCCTGACGACGTTTTCTCATGCCATCGGGACGTCGCGTGGGACTGTTGGATATTACTCGTGACGAAGACGAGCGTGTACCGGAGCACTTCGCAACTGCAGCGACGACAGCTGGCCCGCTTTATTTGATTTTCAACTATACGGAGGAGAGTTCCAAGTTTTATGCTAGCGTCACGACAGATTCAAGCAAAATTTGGAAAGGAATCTGATATAAACTTTTAGATTTATCGTTAACATTTGTAAAAATCCATAACATTTTGGGGTACAAGTTAAGGGAAAATATTAAATCCTGTGGACGACTAAAATTTAAACAAAACGATGTAGGTATAGGACCTTTATGACTTTGAGCATTTTCTGTCTAAGCGGACGAAAACGGACATACGCGAATATTATATGCCTATTGCATAAGATATTTTATGGATATTGATATGCAAAGGTGGCAGAAAAGTCTCATCGCGTCACCCTCATTGCTCAGTTAGAACAAAGCGTTGCAAGTCATTGTTAAAACTGCGAGTGATGTTCGGATAATTCCCGGAAACGTTACGAAAGGCAGTCAAGTAAACCCCATTCATCCCAATAGTCGTGTATGCAACAGAGCTTGTTAACAGCGTATTCCGTTAGATCGCTAACGATTGTTCTCAGCAATTGGTCAGAGATACGTACGTACAAACAGCAGTTGTACGAACGTGGGTCGGGAACTCGGAATGACGTGCGTGAGCAATATCGTTTGGGGCAGATGGCATAGGGCGGGTCTGTTTGCGTCTGTTCTTCGGGCGGTCAACAGCGGCGGCAAACATGCGTGCGAACGCTCACGTGACGCTCGCTGTGTGTTCTGTTTCTCGTTTGTAGCTATTTTGTATCAATAAAAGTCGCGACGCGTTTAATTATGGCTCTTTGTGAAGTTAATCACGAAAGCGTGGCTTTGAGGTGGTTTCGTGGCACATGCGCTGCTGTTGACAAAATTCATTATCATTCCGCGCTGCGGCGAGCGGTGTAATGAAACTTTTCTTTTGACTTACCTAGGAACTTCACAAAAACAAGTAACTAATCTATAGTAACTACTCGTGGTGTGTTTTTAGATGGCATTTAAAAACTAAATTTTTACCCGCTAATTAGCTGCTTTTACAGCTGCGGAGTTCTAAGTTGATCATAAGAAAATTCATCATCTGCAACATTACTAATTGACCTACAAAATGTTAACTTTATGCAAAAATTGAGCTATATACATAGACGTTTTACACTAGCCCCTGCGACAAGTACTATTTATACACACATCTGAATAAAATAAAACGACACAGATTACCTACAAAAAGGTGCAGTTCAACCACAGCTCAACAATTTAATTTATAAAATGTAATTTTCTTCTAGCTTGTCATACATATAAAACAAACGAAGAACACACTAACATATCCAACCATAGGAAGCGAAGCAGATAAAAGTTTCTACGGAAAATAATAGTTATCAAATATTCCAAATAGTTATCAAATACTACTACTATAGGTGATAGCGTGATTGTTATTGTTTTAATATTAATTGTTACTAACCACTATGGGCCATTGAAGTCTTTTTAAATAAATAAATTGAATTAAATTGATATCTTCGGATTATATAATTCGTATGAGAATAGGGATTCAAAACAACAATCTATCGAAAGTCATTGCTTGCAATCTACACATAGGTATGTGATGGTTATTTTGTTTGAAAATAAATATAATAAAACGACAAACATTGTGTTCCGGGCGATAAGATCACGCAGGCATCCGTTGCTGGCGTTTTATCGACGGGTTCAAAGTTACAATAGGCTAGTGTCCTAACGGGTCAAATCAGCGAGACTTTTTACCCGACTAAAAAAGGTTACCCGACTAAACTATGTTTACGGTTGTCTTTGTGTATTTTCATAAATTAAATTTTAAAGTTGCTTTAAATAATAATTGGTTAATGCAAAAAATAACTTTTTACATCAATGCTTTTTTTTTGCAACCGAGTTATATGACAAAATGATTTAAAATAACTTCAAAAATAAAATAGCGAATTGCAACAAAAATATGTTTCAAAAAACCTAATTATAAATCCCAGGTTGCGCTTTAGAAAACACTCGTGGGATATGTAAAGCTTTTAAAGAAAAGATATACAAGAAAATTATACCATTTGAAAGCGTACAAAAACTTTGAGTATGAGGTGAAGTGGTCCCTCTTGGCCGTGCGCCGGTATTTTAATAATTAACGGTTAGCTTGGCTTTCGAAAGTCTAATTTAAATGTTTAACATTTATGAAACGACTTTATTGTTTATAAACCAATTTTGTGAGTCAGTGTCTTAAAATTCAATGCTTTTGACAATACCTACTGACTTATGTAAATTATTACTCATGATTGTGTATCCGTAAGTTTAGTAAAATTGCTTGACTTAAGAAATTTAAGAGTGTAAAACTCAACTATAATTTAATTTCTTATTAAATAAATAAAAAATACTTTTAACTCATAAAGTTTATAAACAAGTAAACTTCGTTAAATACACTGCACTCTCTTTTGTTAAAAATAATTTAAAGATATAGGAACGACGTACTCATATTATTAATAAATAAAATAGTTTTACAGTTGTTAAATATAAATTGCATCAGTAAAACGTGGCAAAAGCAACGAGTTATTTTTTTCTGCGGCGTGAAATTGCAGCGCCGCGCGGGTTCTGATGGAGATTCATTGAACGCTAGCATCGTTTATCAACCCAACCTTTCTTTGCGTTCTTATGCGGTTTTATATTCTACATTTTATTTATACAGCGTAAATGAAACGTGATTAAAATAAATAAAAACTTGCATCAATCTCCGCTGCTGTTTGTTGGCGTATTGTTCAATTCTTGTAAGACGTGTATGTGTATCTTTAAAAGTATCCTAAGTTATATTTATAGTATAAAGTGGATATTTGTCAAATTTCGTGAAATTATTATAATATCACAAAATTTGTAAGATATTAGACGTTAGATTTATGCAAGGTTAACGTCCTAGCTGTACTTATAGGTAGCTAAAATTAACAAATACATAGGTGAATAGCCGGTACAATAAGAGATACCTAAATGTTTGGGAAGTTTTGAGCACCGTTGCATAGGGAAAGCCAGGGAGCGCGTTGTTTATGTAATTTTTTTGTGGAAATATTTATTGATTCTGTTTTCTATACTTTATACCTTTACATTCTCAAATACCTACATCAAAAGTTACAAATAATGTTTCGTATCCCTTAACTGCGTGGTATTTATATCAACTGCATGAAATATTAACCCCATATAAATATTTTGGTACGGAAAAATATGAGCCTTTCTTCGACAGTGGTGTTGCAAAATCAATAGGTCCACTATTGTGGAGCGTTGATGACAGTTGTTTTGTTTTATCTCCAAGCTCGCTTGCATCCGAGAAAAAAGTTTGTGAACATACCGCCATGTTGAGCAAATTGACTTTTGGAGTGACAGTTGCCAAAGGAGTTTGTGCATCAGGCGTTTAGGCGGGTGTTGGTCGTAGAATGCTGTATTGGTTTTAAAGGCTGGATAAGTAAAAAACCGGCCAAGTGCGAGTCGGACTCGCGTTCCAAGGGTTCCGTACATAACACAATTTAAACAATGTATTTTTTTATGTGAAATGTCTTTAAAAAACCCGTAGGGGTCGGATAAAAACTAAGTAATTAAGTCCGACTCACGCTTGACTGCACATTTCTTAGGTTTTTCGGTGATCTATAGGTAAAGGAGCTATTTTGTGTATTTTTTTCAAAATTTTTGACCCAGTAGTTTCGGAGATAAAGGGGGGGGGGGGGGAATGGTCATTTTTTGCCTATTTTCTTGAATAACTTCTAAACTATTTATCTTACAATTATAAAAAAATACATTTGAGATTCTCACAATGAGCTCTTTCATTTGATATGTAACACGATATAGTTTGACAAACTTTATTTTTTAATTTTATCATTTACCCCCTAAAAGTGGCCCCCGTGGGTAAAATTAATTTGTTTACGTTACATGTCCATCTTTGGGTCACAAACTTACATATGTGTACCAAATTTCAACTTAATTGGTCCAGTAGTTTCGGAGAAAATAGGCTGTGACAGACGGACAGACAGACAGACAGACAGACAGACGGACGCACGAGTGATCCTGTAAGGGTTCCGTTTTTTCCTTTTGAGGTACGGAACCCTAAAAAGGATAAACATAAACCATCAATTTGCCGTATAATTCCTATGCACCTAATTGTGTCCGAAAGGGTTATACAATTCATTAATGAAACTCAGTTAAAGCGTTCGGTCTGTCACCCTTCGGAACGGAACACTTTTCATATACTAACTAAATAAACTAAAGCGTGTTTACATTATGCTACTGTAAGTTTTATCGTCGAAATCTAGCTTTTGAATTTGGGTTTTATGGGTACCTACACCTACAATCCGCATTTAGCTTTCCTAGAAGTTATAATATTTATGTATGTATGGTAAAAGCAATGTTTTATGTAAGTAGGTACCTATATAGGTATTTCCGCATGCTTTTATTTAATGTTCATTTGTCACAAATCTAGTAAAAATATGATACCTACAAGTAAAGTTAAAATATAGCGTCAACTTAAATTACTTATTTAATATTATTTCAACTTGCAACTTCGATCCTAAGTTTTATCGAATTCCGAACAAAACAACAAACAAAATAAATCTTGTATTGAAATTTACAAGGCATAAACATCAGTTCGTGGAAACGCTTCCAAACTTTTTTGTTTAAATCTATGAGTGGGACACAAAGAAGTTGCGCGCAGCCGCAGGCCACGGTACCAACTTTACCAACCAACTGTTACGAGTACCTCGCTGTCGGCCATGTTCAACTTTCAGCTACTTAGTTTTATTTCACACCCAATTTATTCACAAGTAGCGAGTCTAAAACCGATAAACGTTTCCTTTTGCTCCGTGCGCGGTTATTGCGCGCGATGGGGTGGAATTCATGGCGTATTGTTCATAACAATCATAACATAAACTGCAATAAGAGTATTTGAGTACATACAAACATAGATATTTTAAAATCATTTGTTTTTGTTGGCTGCTTTAGGAATTAGATATAGGTATATTCTCAACTTGATAATTAACTTGGTAATTTCTGTCTTTGGGGGTGCGGAAAAACTTACCACAATATATTTTCACTGGTAACGGCGGCACTCTTATTATTTTTCATGCAATATCGCGATCGTATTTGGCGTCTTTATTGACATTATATGTGTCACACTTCTTTTTTTGCCTTGCCGTAATTTGAATACCCGACAAGGAGGTCAGAAAGATACTTAATAGAAAGGTTTTTATATGTGGCAAACAGGTTTCCTCATGAAACAACTTATATGATTTTTGTCCGAGATGCACGGCGATTTAAATCAAGACTAGATTTTTATTAGAGTTCAAATGTCGTTTCTTTATAACGTACCTACATATAGGTACCTATAAATATTTTCAGCGACGTGTATCATAATGAAACGCTAAAGCGAACCTTTGAATTTAATGTAAGCGCATTATCAGCAGGATCACCCACATCTCAGAGGATTACAAGCAGTGGACATTTTCATACTACGGCTATAAAATCTTTATCGAAAAAAATATAAAAGCTCAATACGGGTCGTAGGCCGTGTCCGTAAAAACCGCAGTTGATGTTGAAAAAGCCTTTAAAACTAGTATCAATCCCATTTCCCTATTGGGGTTTAGAGTATCAACGCATAAAATAAAAATACCTATGTAATAGCCACCCTCCCTTAGCCGGGAAGGCAGGGGGTGGCCGTAATAAAAATTCGTTAATAGCTTTATTTACTGTCTAAAGGACGGCTGTTAGCTAAAACAGTTTCACTTATGACGTCACACCCATCAAATTGCAATGACTCAATTACTCTTAATCAATATTTACGATTGTTCATAAATTCGCACATGCAGATACGTCTGCGAGCGATACTGCAAATTTTATATTAAAGGAAAGCTTCCGGCAGGACTTGAACCCGCAACCTCCGCAATCCGTCCGTTGCTCTCAACCAATTGAGCTACGGAATAATATAATAAAATATAATATAGTTTCCTTATCTGATTCAAGAAGTTGAAATTGAGCTTGTGTAGTTGAATTTTTAGGGTTCCGTATCTCAAAAGGAAAAAAACGGAATAGGACGGAAACGGACTATAGGATCACTTTGCTGTCCGTCCGTCCGTCCGTTCGTCTGTCAAGACCCTGTCTCGGGAATGCGTGGAGGGATCGAGTTGAAATTAAAACCATATACTCAGGTTTACAGTCCCTTGAATCTGTGAAAAAACAAAAAAAACTTCTAAGTTAACGTAAAAGATAAGGCCGTTTATGCCACAAACAAACGTAAATTTCGACACTCTCAAGGGAATCAAAATGTATAGGGTACTTTCCGTTTACCTGGAACTATGGAATTTGGCAAGTAATATCGTCTTACACTATAAATACAGGGAACAATCTGGAAACTGTAAATTTGTAAAAAAATATTTTTTTTTTAATTTTTACGGAACTATCGGTGGGCGAGTCCGACTCGCACTTGGCCGGATCTTTTTTTAGTGCGCTCGTTCTTCTACCTTAAAGCCGAAGATTTAAAATATTAAAAAGAAGTGATAAAATAATTAATTAGTTAGATCTACGAAATGTCTTCAATTTTTAACCATGTAAGCAAGTTTATCAATTGCCGTGATGTAAAAGAGAAAATTACTTAGTAGGCGTGTAAACGAATTTAATAAAGTTTGTTTACACCACGAATAGCAGACAGGCTCCTTTAGGGATTACGGATTTGGCAAACAATACCGGCGATTATCTCCGTGAATGGTTGTCAGCGGCATCAGGCGTCTTAACAGCAGTTATTATTATATGTAAACGAGCACGCCCAGAGAAAATATCTAGACTTAATTGTACTTGTCAATCTCAAAGGATGTATATACATAGGTATACGCACGCTGAGCAGCGTCGAGAGTATCATATATACCTAGGCACTACAAAAGTGTAGGTTGTTAGTTGATAACATAATCAAATTGTTTCATGTGATATGAAGTATTTTTACGATCAATCGCGTAATTTCAGTCCCTTATGAAGTAACCGTGTATTGTATTTACTTATTATAATGAGAGAGATAAATAATGTTAGACTTTGCCAAGTAAGATATTTGAGTTTGCTACGTGAGCGCAACACAGGTGTTTGGCTCGGAGTTTCCAACCTGGCTAGCAAAACTGACTCAGCTGGATGTCAGATGCCAAATCTACCTTTTGTTATAACTTTTATTACGATAGCTTTGAGATGGGTTTTTTAACCCATACGACTTGATAGTTTGTGCACTAATAATATTAGACTAATACCGTTCGAGAAATGGGCCCCTAAACTGTCCCACCACATAACAGCTGTCACAGTCATTGAAAAACTGGTATAATTTTGGAGTTAGTTGCGCGAGAACAGGGCAAACAATTGAATGAGTTTCACAGCTTGTTGGCAAAATTTCATATCATTAAATGCATTAATTACATGTCATTTTATTTTACCATTTGTAATAAGTTAATAACTATGCATTTCGTGTGTTTAAGGAAGGAAATTACGAGTAATCAGGAATTTTTGTATCAGTCGTGGCTGGTTTTTACGGAATCGATAAGTGTGACTCAATACGATATCACCAAGGATTGTCAATAGCATGCTCTGGTTCCGGGAATTTGGTTAGAGTAAAGCAATATTTATGGTGTTATAAAACTGATTTAATTCTTAACTTAATCGTCGTAATATCCTGCAAATTTTAAAGCGTTAAAATTTAATTTTATTCCCGGCCTGCGGTGAGGCGTCCACCTCCACCACCAGGCGGCAAGCAATTCGACTCTAAAATGAAGTAATTCGACTCGTTGCGGCACGTCCCTGGCATTACTTACCATCTAGCAACAATTTGTTTTTCCCGCCCTCCAGAAAAACTCAAGCAAGCGCGCCCTGCTTTTTAGTCCCAATTTATTCTTCCAATAAAATTTGCCGCTTTGCTTGTGCGAGAAATGCCTCTAAAATATTTAAACAATTTATGTTTCGCTAACGCAGTTTTCTTGTTACACGCCGCAACACATTGGCCTTACAATTTTGTAAGCACGTTTAATATGCCTCGCAGACTTTGACTTCGATTTAGCATAAATTTGGGTATAATATTAATCGGGGGTTTTGAACTAATTTGCTTTATGTATAGCTTTTAGTATTTACAATGAAGCATTTCAGATATACATATACGTAAAGGTATATATAACATGTAAAAAAGGATTTGCGTGTGTAATTTTTAAAGAGGAAATACGGCAAAGACGATTTGCGACGATCACTTGAGAAACGAGGAGCGAAGGGCGGCTCGGCGAGTGGCTTGCGACTCTAACGGCGCGTGACAATGGCTTCCATGCTAAATGTCATGGTGGCCATTGTTCTGCCTCCCCACCCGCCCCACGCCACCCTCGCCCTACGCACACACCGCTGCAACATTGGCATTTTACTGAAACCGCCTTAGTACCTACCTGAAACCGAACCTATTTATACAAAGCAAAACTGACAGAAAGGAACATTCGAAAACACCTTCTGATGTGGCGCTAAATAATTTTGTACTGGATATAGGCTTCGATTCAGGTAACTTGACGCATACGAATTTGCAGACTAAAGTATTTGTCCTACTTTATAAAACCATCATTGCCAACTTAAGTCAATTACTTAAGACAACGGAATAGTGATTTTAGCAAGTTGTGGAGTAAAGTGAAGGGCGGGGGGAAGACGCTAACTTAATATGGCGGGGCATCAAGCAATTTGTTCAAGACGAACCTCCATAGTTGCCAGGGCTGCTCGCAACTTTATTATTACCAACCACTGTTTTGAAATACGGATTGTTTATGTTTTAAGATTTCGCAAAATTCAGGGAAAATTTGAGATCACTGTTTATAGCATAATACCGAAAAGTTAATATTGACTCAATGTTTTGAATAAACTGTCCAGTTACAGTTTGATTTAAGATAAATACGAAGCAAATAAAAAACTGAAATATACGAGTAGCATAATGATTTACATATTTTACACAATAAGAAGAGAGTTTTAAGCAGTAAAACACTATTTCGCTTTGAATGTTCAAAGCAGAGGATATAATAGGATAGAGCGCTACTGTCATAGTAAATTGTGTAGCCACAGTAAATTCACTGCCATGTATCGACACGATTAAAACTAAAAATGAAGATGTATAAAAATATCATAAAATGTATTTTTAATTCAGTTGCTCAAAAAGTGCTACGTTACGTAAATGTTTAGCGTGCGGAAAGTTGGTTTACGCGAGCTAGGGCTTTTTACTTTTTTAATTTTTTTAAATTTATTCTTGTTCCAATTCATGACTACTTATTGATGAGTGTTAATATTAGTTTCCTTTAAACGTCGTAATCAACATAAAACCCAACCCAACATTAATGTAAGAATACGAAAAATATACATATTTTATATTTTATTACTTACCTCTTCATCATTATAACACGTCTATTTTTTATATATTGAATATTGAAAAACCGTTCTTAATACTCGTAAGTTGTCTGAATGGAACCATGGAGACTATATAAAGAAGCCAAATCTCTATGTATGAAAAGTGTCGATCAAAAAACAGTAATTAGGCGGCGCCACCATACACTGAAATACTACCAAAAACAACCTACGTAATTTGGTCGGGTTATTTGTTGCCTTATATGGTTCATGTTATACTCATGTCCTAGAGCCTAACTAGCGCCACCGGAGAGATTAGGAACTATTATTTAAAGCTGAAAGCGGTCACTTTTGCAACAATTCTGCCATAAGAGATTGTCATCCTTTCTATACCATCCATAAATGGAACGGAACGCCTGTCAAAGAAGAGGCGTTTTTTCTTTCTGCTTTAAGTTTCCAAAGGCAACATTCGATATTGTTTTTATAAATGTACGATACACAAATAATCGTAATTAACGATATTTGGGTAATAATAGTACAATGTTTTATATTTACAATTGTTTTTGTCTTATAGAACATGCATTAAAAAAAACTTTCATTGAAGTCGGTTCAATAATAATAACACCCAGCTAAAAAAACACCTCTTCATAATGTCAATGTCAATGATGTCACAGAATTAATAATATAAAAGTCGAATTTCTTACTTGTTGTTTTTCTTATTTTTTCGCAACTGTATTAAAAAACGTCGTTCGATACACGTGCGGAAATGTCATTCTTCACTCGTCCCGAGTCTTGCCACGAGCCGCAGGCGAGAGATTGAGATATCTCGGTACTCGTGCAGAAATGTACTATTATATATGGATAAATGATTTTTTTTATTCGCATTCATTATTCTTATATGATTTTGACCCATGTTCTTTCACTGATATGCGTTAAAATGGTTAAATAAAAACGAAACCGTCAACGTCATCTTTTTGAGAGTAGGCCAAAGGTAGTGGCGCCATCTGTTCAAGACTTAAATTTTCTTGAGTTTCGAGGCACGCTTTTTCCTTATTTTTTTCCTTGTTTTCGCATAAAGAGAACGTGATGGGCAACCCTAGTTCATAAACGCTTCTAGAGAAAATCGAGCGAGGTGATTATGGATGGTAAGACCTTTAGCTTAAAATCTGTACACACCCCAATATGGCGCACTTTATGCATCGCCACCTACTTGCTCAAGTGGCTTGCCTACAACACAGGGTGAACATACACACATTTGCACGGCGTTAAGAGATTAAGGCTGTTCCATCGGTTTGCCGCTATACTGTCACATTTCGCAAGAAAGAACGGGAAAGACAATGCGGCAAGTGTCAATTTTGATCGAATTGTGTCGATTTTTATTTATTTTAAAAACGTTGCCTTACAATATCGAAATTCGAAAACTGTCAAATTACTATTTAAGTTAATATTGTTTTTTCTTCTTTTTTTGATTATAGTGTCACATAATAAATAACCAAGTAAAGTTTGATTAAAAAACCTAGTTAGAGATTACTTTGGAAATTAATTGTATCGAACGAAGTGTCATAATTCGTGTATCGGAAGCTGTGATATTAAGGATAATATAATCAAGAACTATATATTTTTTTTTCACATCTTCGAATATCAACGTCTCTTGGAAAAATATGATCATATAAGGAGAGTTTTCGCCTTCTGGCTCAGGGACTTAACAGGAACGGCCTTAAAACATTTAAAAATCGGTCTAAGTAGCTGCTTAATCAGCCGGAAAACAGTTTTCGTGAACCCAGTAAAAACCAATAGTAGAATTAGGCCAAGCATTAGGTATAATATTGATGCTGAATTTAAATTTAAACCAGGTATCAAAATATCAAAAGTATTATTATGTGTTTGAAATGCACGACATTGTATGTACAGATAATAACTTACGGCGGAAACGGAATACTGGATTACTGGACATAGAAGGCACGGTGGTTGAAAAAAAAAAACGTGACTGAGTCACTTGTGGCGTCATGAATTGTTTTATTTGAAGAGAATTAAAAAAATGTTTCTATGGTTTACAAAGTACCAAGTAGTAGTGGTTGGTGGTACGAAAAAAATCAAACGTGCTTATCTGTGGTTGATATACAACAAATTGTGTCAAAATATTGTCAATAATGTTAATATCCAGAGAGGAAATTGAGGAATACGTTTGTATGAAACGGCGCGCGGGTCCTCCACTTTCGTCTTAAGAGCCAGAAAATTATGTTAAATAAGGGATAAAAAAACTATATTTCAAGAAAAAATAACTTTTAAATTAAAAATGCACAGTGTCCCCGAATGGTACGATTTTGTAGTGATTTAACTCCATTAGCCATTGTATGAAACGCTTGATTTATATGAGTGCAATTACTAGTTTAATTTAAACGTTATTAAAATTCATGAATAATTTGCATTTCACAAGCGGTAGCTTACTTCTAACTAATGGTAAAGTTAGGTATTCCTTATCAGTCCGTTTTCTATTCGAATGAGAAAGTAAAATATTCCAAACGCATACTTAAATTTTAAAATTGATAAATGGAATATTTCCAAGTACCGAGCATTCATTATTTCGCATTTTATGCCAGTACGTTGGAACTTGGAACGTCCATAAAAATCATAAAACGTAGTAAGGGCGGTCCCCATTCGTTCCGCTATTTGCATGCTCTACAAACGTCTATAGCGAAGACAACGGTGTCCTCTACAAGGATCGTTGGCCGCTGACAATAAAAGTGTATTTGAGAAGAAATTTAATAAAGCGGAAGAGGACGTCTATTATGGTGCGCCCCTGCGACCTCGAGCAGTTTCCTCCACCGACGGCCGTTACGTGGACATCAGGCAGGCGCCCAAGGCTTGTTGTTCCAATCGGCGGCCGAGTCCAGCACGTTAACCAAAAAACATTGGAGACTGATACTGTAAGATAGTGGCGTAACATATACTGTTAACTTAGACGACATAAAAGCGGTTGTGATAATAAAACTATCTTAATGAAAAATAGCATTTTCTCTGTGTTGTTGATATCTTTTTGGAGATTCATAAATCATACTTTCATTTTAGGTATATGCTTATTTAAAATACCACTAATTATGTAAAAAATATTTTATGATTTTCAGCAGGTGCGGTTGCGCATAATGCAACTCTGAGTGAGCGTTGGCCTTGAGTGGTATGAGTTTACAAAGTAAGTTGATAGGTATTAGGATTATTTTGTAACGTTCAAATTTCAATCGTTGACTCGTTCCGAAATGGAAACACGGTCAGGCTTCGGCAGCCAACCTTAGTTATTGACGGCGGCACGAAAAGAAATATCTCGAACAAATCTTAGAGACGATTAATTATTGCATTAATAGTTGGCTGTATATACTGCCAGTTTGTACTTTTTAAAAGAATACACTCGTCTGCATTGAAAAACTCCACGCCACTTGCTCCTCGCTAATCGCCGCCGGTCGGACACCTGCCTTCGCTGCCCATACTTGTACCCCGATGCGAAGCCCGGCCCTACGGATATTCACATAACATATTTATCCAAAGCGTCAAGCAATCGAGTGTGGAGTGTACAACCGCTGGTGAATTCCACTGACTTGTGCCTCAAAAAAGTAATAAGTACCTATACATATGTCAAGTGCAATCGGCACGAGCCAATATGGGATCAGAGTCAGGACTTTGAATTGCTTTTAGAGATGCAAAATTAGAATATTAGTCGCCTGCCTAAATATACTTTTTTTTATTTCACTGAGGTTCTATACCTTTCTGTAACCTGCAATATTAGTGTAAAAGTTAAGTAACATTTACCAATGTTACTAGGCAATATTTTTTTAAACGATTATTGCTTATAAATAAATAAGGTTTTATTATAGAACCAATTATATCTACTGATATTAATTCCGTTACTCATACTAATTATTGTTATTGATATGAATCAAGAGATCTTCATATCGGTCAAACAAATAATCTAAAATAATTCGTAATACACTTAATGTAAAAAATACACTTGATGTTATACCCAATTCCGGCAATAACTAATAAAAAATATCATAATTCGATGCATTGACCGATCCTCTAACTGTATATTGCTCCGTTTGTTGACATTGACAAACAAGTTTGTCACCGGAGTCTATCAAAGGTTTATGCAGTATTGTCATGCTGCAGCTAGCCCGTGTTTTGACACACCCCCAAACAGGTCATATAGCTACAGGCTGTGTATTTTTCGCGCACGCACGGCATTAATCGCCGCTGGATATTAGACGCGTCCATCGGTATCGACCGGTCGCCCTACTTGTTGCGCCACCTACACTCCACTATTTACACTCCAACTAAACAATATTCACACCCCCATCGCTTGTAAACAACTTCAAAACATAACTTTGTACAGTTACGTACATCGTGGATTTTAACAAATCCAACCAAAGAAGAAATGACTTATGCCAGGTTAAGAACTTCGCGGCCTTTACACATAATGTAATGAGCTTTATTATCTACTTATTAACCAATTCATCTAATAATACAAAGTATTCAATTCACGTTCAAGTCGCTTTAAGTAAGTTTAAAGTTCAATAAATGAGGTTAGCAAACTCTCAAAATATATCAGTAAGATATGTGTGTCATGTAAAACTATACTTAAATTTCTCTAAGTTTATTTATAACCTAATAATTTATTATAATAAAATGGCACTTATATAAACATGTAGGGTCACATGGGCACGGGGTGCTTGATGCCTAAAGTGTGCTCAAATCACTCTTAGTGAGTTCATCGAATACAGGACTTGTATAGCGATGATTCATCCACACACATGGTTAGGGGTTGGATTGTCGGGCGATTGTAATTTGCGCCTCGGCTCGGCTCATCTCATCACGACCAGATTGAAATTCCTCGCCCGCCGCCGCCAGCCCGGCGCCGACTTACTTGTTGCGCGCTATCAAACGTCATAACTACCCCTACGTGACGGTATTATCACTGTGCTGTTTACGACTTTTGTAAAACGCAATTATGGCCAACACTATCGCTTGTTGAAAACAGTTTAGGCAGTTATTACATCCTTTTTATTAAACTTTGGGAAATGGTGTGTAATGTAGGACTGTAGATACTTGTTCCTTAGAATGGGGTTAGGTTTCGGTATTTTCTGTTTTATTATTAAGGAGGTATAATTAAAGTTTAAATTATTTGCACTAACGTCCAAAGTGACATCATACTAAAACATTACAATAAAACATCTTTATCATTTATTTATACTAATACTATCGCCTGTCAAATTTTGACAAGAATGCGACGGTTGCGAACACTAAGCATAAATTTTAGGACTGTGGTTGCGAAATATACTTTTTGAAATTCCAATACTACTAACATACTTACATAGTATTAAAATTAGTCGGGGATTGCTTCAGTCACATTTTTGGCATACTCGTATACTCGTAGCATTTCAATTTGAAGTTAAATATTGAGAACTTTCCGGACCTTTTCTACACAAACCTTAAAAGTGTGTGTGGAATTTTAACTATATACATATCGACGTTTAGACTGAAACATATTGCGTGAGCGTTTGAGAATGCTTGATTCGTAGTTCAACAACGTACTTCAGGAACTAGGTATAGCTCCTAATGAACAAAGTTGATATCGCAAGCTTTATGCATGCCTCCAATATTACGCGAGTTAACAAGTAGCAGTAAATAAGCATGTTCATACGAATGTGAGGCTGCAATCTAAGCGGAAACTTGGCTACATTTGCCGCCAACTTGAAGGGAATCCCTTCAAATGACGTTTCTGGTGCGTCGTGTTTGGTGTAAACTTGGTTTTTCAGCGGAGACCAATAATTTTTGTTTCATTGAACAAATGACATCTGCAATTGGTATAATTTTGTATTAGGTAAGTACTTACGTAATGTATCAACAATAGTAAATCATATATTATAACAGGCGGCACCATCGCTAAGAAGCGATTATTTCCAGAGAGAACTTTTATGTAATGCACCAAACAAAAAAACAGGTATGAAAAAAAAAAGCAATTTTAAGTACCGATAAAAATTGTCATCGTAACTATATTCTTACCCCCTTATTCATAAAACTTAGCAACCTCTTACAAACTTCTGTTAAATTTTGTCTCTTTCTAACACAAATGTCAAAATGACGGATAAGAACAAACGATCATCAATAGTTTGTTAGATTTGACAAACGTTTATGAATGACGCCATTACGTTTTAACCCTTTTGTCTTCACTTTGTGTATAACTTATACGCGTGGAGACACAGCAGCACTTGTGCTACGGGTCGTAGCTGTAGCGCCGCCGCAGTGACGTCACTACAACTAGTGTTCATGTTCATTCTTTAAATCTTTACTTACTAACACCAAATACGGTACATGTACTGGTAATATTTTTCACTATATATTAATTAATGCACGGTTACGGCACGGTTATAGCATACTCTGACTTTACAGATGTGAAATTAATAAAACTTTGCGTGTGAATATGTATGATCTACTACCTCTCTGCAGTTTAGTAGGAAACTATATGCCTATTAATTCAAACAAGTCCCTTTTTACTTTGTCATTCTACAAAATAGTATGTGTCAAATACGCGAGCTCTTCCCTTGTGGTACCTCATGTCGTAGCAGGGGTATAATAATCAAATGGCGCGACGCCGATACAAGCCTACGCTTCACACTTGCCTGTTCTATGTGGCGATACGCTGCGCTTCGTGCAGCCAATGCATAACTTTGACGTGATAAAACTACTCACCTAGCCTATAACTGAGTAGATAGCTACCTACAACTTTTATGAGAACACCCGGTTCTAAATGTGCATTTTAACGCTGTCATATTACATACTGACTTAATTATTAGCGTAATCAATACATATTTAAATTAGGTAATGAATGAAAAAGTGAAACAGAAACGTCACTTTTGACACGCTAACAGATCATATCCATAACAAATCCTATAAATAATAATAAATATTATATGACATTCTTCTTCTTCAGTATACGCCTCCTAAAATGTACCTATTACACATTTGAGTTTCTGTTGTACCGTTTGTTGTGTGACACAGATAGACGAACATGTCAACTTCTCATAGTTACATTTTTTATTTCAATTCACACTTCATACGTATTTTTTAATATTCGAGTTAAGCGCATGTCTGCATAAATTAAATGCAAGCTGTTGCTCAATTAACTAAATGTGAATATCGTTAATTTCTCAAAAGTCACAACGGACGAAGGTTTGTTAATTATGCTCACGTTATTTATTAATTAGTCGGGTGCAAATTAGCGTAAGGGTTGCAGTTGACGTCGCTGCAGCCGAAACGCCGGCGCCGGCGCACATGCGTGGCTTCACGCTGATTGCGTTTGCGTCACCCACCAGAATTAATTGACGAAGACTTAGATATGTGCCACGTTACTTCCACACGCTCGTGGTGAAATTATGCCACCAAGCCACTATGTGTTGATTAGTATGCGGCGTGTGGAAGCCTACCTTAATATAATGTAATAAAACTGATAAAGCTATTCAATATATTTCATTGGATTACTGGGTTGCGCGACGTTAGTAGCCTGATTTTTCTATTGATAATACAATTAGCGTGCAATTACGTGATGAAAAAAAAAAATGTTTGGCGCTATCGTAATCCGAATCGACCGAATTTAGTCACGCCGGTGGGCGACATAAAACGGAATGACATGGAGAGCTAATTTTTTATGTCGTTAAGATGGAAATCTGAGAGCACATAAGAAAAACAGAAAAATATCTTCGGGCAGCCCCGAGCGGGCACTTAGCGTCGACTATTAAGGACGGCGTGACCGCCGGCGCGACGAAACGACGAAACTATAAAACCGTTAAAGTAACGTTTCAGCAGCCGTAAAGAGCGTCGCTAGATCTGTTGACAATGTCGCCCCGACCCGCCATAAACTGTATGCACCCGGCGAGGCAGTAAAACTTAACGGCACTGATTAAACTTATCTCTAAGCCAGCTCGCAAATCACGACCTCCCTAATAACTCTGCTTCATTCACAAAACTCGCGTATTTTCATTGGTTGGATGCTCGCTTAAAACGCTGTAATCCCGATGTGCTCCATACAGAGAACGCTACGAAAAGAGTCACTTCTTGGCGCGCCGCCCGTATAGACATTAGTCTGTTGTCCTATTATTGCGTTTACTTCCATATTCCGAAGTACATCCCACTATTAGCTTAATAAAACTGATACTAGTACATTAACAGTATAGTAACAGCAAGTACCTTAACTAATCTGGGGGCACGGTAGTGCCCCCGCCAAGACGAGCAAAGCGAAGCGCACGGGCACTACCTACCTTTTCTCGAAGCGCTTCGTCGTTTGACTTGAACTTTGGTTTGGGTTATACTCAGATAAACCAAATTCTCAGGATATGATGTCAATAGTGGACGTATTAAGCGTAGCTTGGCCGTTTCGTTACAACAAGAACAATATTTTTTATCATACAACATGATAAAAATAATGAATAGTGGATGAGTCTCACCTTACGCCCATGTGACGGTAGCAAAACGGCCAAGTCACATATTTTGACTAGAGTTTGTGAAGTTAGGGCTTGTAGAGTTAGAAGCTTGGCTCTACAAGAGATCTGATAACTTTTTGACAGTGCGAGCCTTATGGTTTTGTCTTGGCAACATTTTACATGAAAATGTTTTTGGTGGGATTACTTTTACTGAACTGAGGTCAAAATGTATTCATTTATTATTAAATTATTGGGTTAACTAATACGGAGTATCATCATCTCACCAGTCTTTTAGGTTGCTTATTGCTCTTTCCCAATTCTAGGGCCCTTGGTTCCTCATCCAGCGGACTCGCCTAAGGTTGGCGATAATAAACATTGATATAATTTTACTAGTTAGTATGTTTACACCAAATAGATATTTCGTTAGTACTAGATGAATCTCAGTATCGAATCTGAAGGTAGTTATCAGTAATGTGTCGACACATAAAACGGCAAAGACTCTCAAAACGCTTTACAAGTGCTGGAAGGATGTTATAAAGGTTTTACGGTCGCGTTCCGTCAGAGCGCTGCATCTCGTAATGGACGGGCTAAGTGCAAAGGGACATTCATGACAGTGGTAAAACCGTAAAGAAAGTTGGCAATGCAAATGGTAATGCCATTGACGCTTCATTAAAGGTAAATTAGCTCGGGGCGGTTGCCGGTCGGTTGTTCTTTGACGCGGTTACAGTTACGACTGCAATAAAAAGCCTGTTCTGTAAAAGTGCTTCTTTGTGAGTTCCACACCGATAAAATAACTAAGTTATATCAACGCTAATAATCCATGATTCTACTTTGAAAATCCACTCAAGCTTATAATGTTCGCTGAACATTTAAAAAGAGTACCTACAATCGAATAAAACGAGTGCAAGTTTGTCCGTGTCGGGTTTCCAGCGTTCTTGGATGATTTATCACATCAAATACATGAAAGGCAGATTTGGTTCGAAAGTCAACAAATACCAAATCGATTAGTAATTGGAAACGGTTCGAGTGAGCCTTATTCTCTACTCGTTTATTGTTTGTTCGAGCAGGATAATTAAGGGTGACATATTAAATTTACGGGTAATATTTCGAATACGAGCACATTTACGCTTGTTTATTCAGGAACGATAACATGCAGATTTTAAATAAAATAAAAATAATTCATGCAGACTTTGTTTATGAGAAGTGGTGAGATCGATAACACGGCAATTCCACTAAATGTTGTACACGATGAAACCCGGCCACGCATGATGTGGTAAATCTTATAAATGAATGCAGATTTTCAAGCAGCGCATTTCCCTTAATAATTTGTGGTTATCAAACTACATAATAAAATTAGAAACATAATATAAAATTAGGTTGTCTGTGACTTTGAGCATTATATACACGGTGTTTCCTATAACAGGAGCAATAAATTAAACTGGAGGCTGTATGACTCAAACTGACCAACATTTGTTCACAACTTTTTAAAATTATTGAAGTTTTAGATTATACCTTTTTCATACTAATTAAATATTATTTTCAATGTACGTTGCCATCTGTGTGCTTGACGTTGCTTGTTACCCTTTAAACATAACAAATTTTGAAATACATTGCATCTTAGAATAAACTTTAAAGTGTAATGAAAATCAAAACACAAATTATTTTTAAAAGTTGCTGAACAAATGTTGGTCAGTTTGAGGAGTACAGCCTACAGCTTAATTTAATGCTCCTGTTACAGGAAACACCCGGTATTTCATAGTACCTAAGATATTTTATTCTCCACGGTCTTCTGACAGTCTTTACCACATTTTCCTCTATTTAATTATATAAACCAAATTATATCTTATAAACTATAATAGATGTCATATATTAAAGAAAAAGTGACGAAGCCCTCCAGTGGTTTTCTTTAATATATGACATCTATTATAGTTTATAATTTATATATAGTAGTGTGACTACTTAAAAATACAAATCAAAATATTTAATATAGTAATTTGATATGTTTCCAAAACTTGTTCAAATTATATCTTATTACATTCTCTTTTCACAATACCTAACATTTTTCTGATTGTGTTCAGATTGAGATAGTTCTGAGGTGTTTTAACTTTGGTGAATTAGACTTTTTGACAAAAAAATTCCTCCCATGTAAAAACAAGTTTCAGTGCTTGGAGTAAAAAGTTTTCCTGACTACCTCAAGTAGAAAAGAGTTAAAAAATATATGTCTTTGGTAAGATGACATTCTAATGAGCATAAAACAGCTTATGAAAATATAAGTACTATTGTGGCATTGTAGTACGAAGCGAGTGAAGATTATCAAAAAACGCGGGACAAAAAATTTAAGGTATGGTGGAATATATTTGACGAAAACTCACAGAAGCCCATACATTACAGATTATTAAAATGAAAGAACTGCTGGAATATGTGCATTCAGTAAAAAGGTATACTAGATGAAGCATGGCCGGGTTTCATCGTGTACAGTCTTTACATACCTAGTATGATATGAGCTAGCTCCTACTCCTACTTTATTAAAAAATATGGCATGGTAGGCATGGCGCTAGCTATCTTTTAAACTGTCCATCACCGCTCCAGAGGGTTTGTATGCCGTTGTGTCGGAGAGCCCACTCAATCGTATTCCGAGTACATTTAAAGTGCCCTTTTAAATCCAATTCCATAAAGTCGGTGTTATTTTCA
This sequence comes from Cydia strobilella, assembly GCF_947568885.1. Classification (NCBI taxonomy): domain Eukaryota; kingdom Metazoa; phylum Arthropoda; class Insecta; order Lepidoptera; family Tortricidae; genus Cydia; species Cydia strobilella. The sequence continues at coordinate 12,367,826 of NC_086052.1, forward strand.
GTTTCAATCAACATTTCCCGGAATCGTTTTACTAGGTCATTGTACCAGGAACACAGACGGACGCAGGTGGTAGGCTGTATATAGAGGCTCAGGGCTAGGCGCGCGGCTAGACAGACGTCGGCGTCGGGCCTGTTTTAGCTGCTGATCGATACCTACGCCGGCTCACTGCGCCCTACTTCGCTGGTGGCCACTTTATCCTTTCCCCACTGCCACCACCACCTTGAGTTATTTGAACAAATCATGAATTTAACACAATTGCTGACGACTCTTTATCATAAATGAAACCGCACAAGCCATATATGGACATGACAAAAGACTTCGATTTTGTCAGACACGACATACTTTTAGATAAACTCTGCAAATATGGGATCAGGGGAAACGTATTAAAATTAATAAGATCTTACCTTAGTAAATAGAATACAAAAGAAACAAATAAATCATATTGACCTAAAATCGAAGGTAGAAACCGTTTATTCGTCTTCTCTTAGATATGTTAGGTACGACGTCCTTCAAGGGAGCATTTTAGGTCCCCTCCTATTTATTATCTACATTAATGACCTCCCACGAGTAACAAAGCACCCAAAGGTTCTATTTGCAGATGATAGTACTTACTATGTATTCTCTGATACTCAACCGGATACTATATAGAATCTGGAATAAATACAACTTTAAAGGCAACCATTGAATGGCTTGACAGGAATAACCTTCATGTTAACTTCTCAAAAACATATATTATGAATTTTAAACAGAGATGTAATAATCAATCGATCCCAGTAGCAAAATTTAACAACTACATCATTACAGAAACCCGTGACAGAAACTGGCAATACTAGATTCCTAGGTTTAATATTAGATAAGAGTTAAGAATCTTTTCTGGAAACTACAAGCCGAAAATATTTGCAAAAAACTGAGCCCATATTCATACGCATTGTTTATGCTGCGTAAAATAGTAGGCCAATCAACAGCTTTGACTGCTTATCATAATCATAATCATTTATTTGCACATAAAAAGGGTTTTACATAGATATTATAAAAGTTACATTGGTCTAGCCTTTATTATGCATATGTTTCCTCAACGTTTTAGATATGGAATTATTTTCTGTGGTAACTGCCAATTGCGTATTTCGAACACAGAAAGAGGGGTTTACGAGCTGTGTGCGAGCTGCAATATTTGGAATCGTGTAAACCCTACTTTACCAAGTTCAAAATTATTACGTTTCCTTTTCTATACATATATACTCGAAATTGCTTTATTTGTAAAAAGTAATCCTGACCAATTTAAATTATTTTCTAGCGAGAGACGATGTGATCAGCTGATTGGTATGCCATCAGAGGCTAAATTAGTTTGGAAAAGTGTTGGGAATGGGACCAAAAATTTACAATAAATTGACAAATGTAATTCGAGGTAAGGAGGGTCTAAAAGAGTTTAAACAAGCCTTAAAAATGTATTTGATAGGAAAAGCTTATTATTCGATTAATGAATTTATTAATGAATGTATAATATGAATGAATGAATGCGTAATATATAGTAATGATGTATAATATTTTAATTTCTTAAATTGCTGATTGACATGTTTCTTTTAAAACACACCTCTGGCATCTATTTTATATCCAGATTAATTTAATGCATGTGAGGTTGACCTTGTATTTTAAGTGTGTTATTGTTATTTTAAGATGATTTTAGTATAGTTATATTTTATGTCGTACCCTGAAAGGCACACCTTATGTAACCCATGTTGACGAAATAAATGAATCTTTGAATATTTGAAACAATTGCGAATCGGACTCACGCTTCAGAATATCCGTAGATACATAGATACATATGTGTAGGTATAACGTTTATTTTTTCCTTAAGGCCGTCTCAAACTTGACCGGTTTTTATTAATTTGATATTCAGTACGAGTATTATGTTTTTCTATAATATCTAATTATTGGGTACGGCACCCTAAAAATATCGTAAATGAGGCAGTGCCTACATACAATAACTTTTTATACATTTTGCTAACATTAAATTTGACTTATTAATTAATAAATAGTTAAAAGATCCACGTGCTCACATACAGTCAATATCATAAACATAATTTCGGTACTTTATTGCTTAGTGACAAAGTTCTAAAGTGTACAAAGCTTTTCCAACCCTGACTGTACATGACTTTCGTCTGCAAGTACCCGTGTCTAACGAACATGAGTCTCGCGATAACATAATGATCCGTCACAATAAAAAGCTGAAAACAAATTCTAAAGTAGGTATGAGAAAGTATATCCTGCAAATATAATTACTTACTGTGTCAATGTGGTGCCTCGACAAATGTTCTTTGCGAAGCCCCAGCGATGTGATGTCAAACATGGACAGCATATAAATTAGCTATCAAAAAAATCTGTTTTGTTCTCCCTTACTTCAGAATTACGAGCATGCAAGTGTAAAGCCAAACAAACAAAACAGGCACAGTGAAACCAAAATGAATGTAGGTCTGTAAGCATGCCTTTGAAGAGGAAAATAAGTTGGTTTTGATAAGTTGGTTGGACAGTAACATATAAATAATTAGGTATGTGTTTTGCAGATGTTTAATCAGCGTCGAGGCCGGCAACGCACTTACAACCCCTCTGGTGTTGCGTGTGTCCATGGGCGGCGGTAATAGCTTACCATCAGGGGATCCATCTGCTCGTTTGCCTCCTATATCATTAAAAAACCGGCCAAGTGCGAGTCGGACTCGCGCACTAAGGGTTCCGTACCATTACGCAAAAAAGGCAAAAAAATCACGTCTGTTGTATGGGAGCCCCACTTTTATATTTGAGTTGATTGAATGAAGGGTAAATTGCGGTTTACGATTTATGACGTATTAAAAAAAAACTACTCACTAGATCTCGTTTAAACCAATTCTCGGTGGAAGTTTGCATGGTAATGTACATCATATAATTGTTTTAGCTTTATCATTCTCTTATTTTAGAAGTTACGGGGGGGGGGGGGATTTTACCACTTTGGAAGTGTCTCTCGCGCAAACTATTCAGTTTAAAAAATATGATTTCCAAGTATGGGGAACCCCCAATATTTTTTTTTCTATTTTTGTGTGAAAATCTTAATACGGTTCACAGAATACATTTACTTACCAAGTTTCAACAGTATAGTTCTTATAGTTTCGGAAAAAAGTGGCTGTGACATACGGACGGACCGACAAACAGACAGACAGACATGACGAATCCATAAAAAAAAATTTAAAATTAAAATTCATTTATTTCGAGTAACAGGGACTCATAATTACAATAATATTATATTACAATTTAAAACTTCAATTTACGCTAACATCATTGTAATTGACGTTGCTTGTCACGCTTCAAACATAACAATATTCGCAATACATTGCCTCTTAGAATAAACTTTAAAGCGTACTAAAAATCAAAACACGTTATTTTTTTTAGGTCGGTGAACAAATACATGTTGGTCAGTTTGAGGAGTACAGGCTACACTTTAATTTATTGCTCCTGTTACAGGCCACACATGAATATGATACATTAGGATTATTATGTATCATATTCATGTGTCAGCCACAGGTCGTGCAACTTGTTGTGTGTGCGAGGTCACAGGCTGGTGGACTTTTTAAAGGTTCGCCTTTTACGAGAAAAACTTTTATAATTAAAAGACATCAAAGACCGTTGCGATGGGGTTACACTTTAGATCGTTATTCAAAGCGGTTACCGAGATACTAGATCTTTTGGCGCCTTCCGTGAAAGATTAAGTATGAAGTAAACTTATGAAGTTTGACAAGTAGGGGTTAGTAAAGTTTACTTTGTTAAATTCTAAGATGACGTATTATGTTACGGTTGCGCGGTCCGGATAAAGGTGACGTTCGGATGGCAACTTTTGGCAACTGCTGCGGCCTTGACGCCGGTGCTGTATTTTATAGGTAAACGTTCAATCCTTCACCAATTTTATCAAGGAAAATGATAGTGAAAGCGCCCGCGTCAAGGCCGCAGCAGTAATGCAGCTGCAGTTACTATATATCCGAATATTACCCTAATTCAGACGAGTAGTTGTGTGATTATTGACATGGAAATGTTGTAGATCCCGTTTCTGTTATTTTTAAGTCACACGCGACGCGAGTAGGCATTAGGTAATTTAGGTTTGACTGATTTTATGGGACAGCTGTTAAGTAAGAAGATGCGAAGTCACGAGAATGAAACAGGGCGAAGAAGACAGTGTCAGAAGAGTAAGTGAGAAGTTGGGAGTGATGGTCGCGGACGGGTGTGCCTGGTGCGCGTCGTTAAGCCCACATCAACGGAACAGTAATCAACCCCCGCTGGCAACTCCCTAATTGATTGGTCTCAGACGCAGACAACAAAAGATAACGTCGCGTCCCGTGGTAAATGGATTTGTCAACTGCGCTAGTAATTAAATAAATTTACCCGTTTCTTGTGACCAACTTCATCTCGTTGCGGCGGCGTGCTGATGAGTTTTATCGCGGTCTTAAACATCCGCTCTCATCTTCGCCCTCGTTCACTGGGGAGTCGACGGCGACTTTAATCCGAGTTTTTTAATCTTTGAACTAACGTTTTACAATAGCGCCGGGAACGTTATTTAAATGTAATAAAGCCGTAACGTATATGTCTTCAGTTTACATATGTAAAACAGCTTTCGATATTATGCACATGAGCAGAATACGATATTAATGTGCCTCCGTGGTATAGCGGGGAGGGGAGCATCAATCACGTCGACACGTTTCTCACTGGAAATACTAATACTTGATTCTTTAGATGCAATATCAGATTAATCAGATTATGGTTGAAAATGTAAAAAAAGAGCACAAATATTGCATGGTGCATATATACCTATTTAACTTCGCTAGCATCAAGAATAAAGATAGAGTGACTAGATGCTTCCTAACTATTGAGAATAACGTCGACAAAATAAAGCACTTTAGTGTACACTTTTGTAGCAGGCAGACTAGGTTCGTCCCAAGACGCTGAAATGAAAGAAATCTAACTCAGACAATTTTAGCAAGTCGCAGCTCTCCGGCTCGCCACACGATTAACTTTATGCGCTTTTTGTCCCTTTAACTTTTTAAATCCTTCTATTCTGTCTTCCGGCAAACAATTTAGCAACCTAACTTCGTGGAATAGACTTTTGGGAGGAGATTTGTTATTCACTCAAAACTTTTAAGTGGCTGTGAAACATCGTTGTCAAAGAATTAAATAACCAGTTGTTTCGCGCGAAATGATACCCTATGACCAAAGCGTAGTGATCTTAATCGACCGCGCGGCAAGTTTCGCGTGAACAGTTGTTAGTCGACACGTCGATCTGGGAAGTTTCTCCGTCAGGTTGTGGTAAATCGGCAGTAGGTAATTTACTTCGTAGAATGTAAATGCCAGGGTGTTTTAGTTGGGCTAAGTTTTGCACATGTCTTTTTAAGCTTTCTAACTAAACGGGGGAAAAGTAAACGGACATTCGTTGCTTTGGGGAAGGGTAGTAGAAGAAGGCTAAATCCTTCGTTATTAAGGAGTCTTAGGTTTCGTTCGATAAGAGCAGCGTCTGTAATAGCCGGGGGCTCGGCGGGTAGCGGCGTCCATTAGGCGCGCGTGTACGACGGAACCCCGCGACGCGCCGCGTGAACTCCACCACCCCGCCGTTAACCTTCTATCACCTATATCATTTATTTAAAAGACAATTGTGGCAAATTAACTTTAGTCCCTCACTCGCTGATTGATGTTGTCAAAAGAAATGTCGTAAAACACGCCTGCACACTGTTGCTTCAGACTCCTGAAAAAAATTGCAGTTGCACCGAGTACGAATAGGTATTGTCCGCGAAAACGCCCGTGTTACAGATGTTTACAGGTAGGAAACATACCTATTTCAGTTTTGAATTTAAAAAAAATTTAAGTTTTTATTGTGACATCTTTATATGTATGTACCTACTCAATTAGAGATCTTAACCAAACTATGTAGGTACACGTGATTATTTCCCTTTTGGAAGATTAAAACGTCGGCCTAGGTACTCTAGGTACCTAGTCACGAGGCAGCTCGTTAGTTCCCCGAACATGAGATAATTGTGATAACCGTATTTATCCGTGTCCGTGCAACTCTTGAATGTAAAACTTAATTGAGTTATTCGTCCCGCGGCCAGTGCACGCCGTCGGTTGGATATCTGTAGGTATCTTGGGATACGTTTTAGCTATTTTAACTAAAATTGCATTGGTGCCATAAATCCTTAATTAAGCTTTCTAAATCTGCAACGAATACTTTTGATAAATGTTGGGAGTATTTAGTAGAGTGCGGAACGAATCCACCCTGTCTCTAATTACAAACGTGGCATAGAACTTTTTGTTCAACTAGATTGTCGCGCTACTCGTGTAATTCACTTTAAATTGAATATTAAATTTCCATCGCAATGCGAAGAATTTCAATTCGTGAATTGCTGTGTTCTTTCTTTTAGTAAAAGCTTCTACGTTTGTTTTCTCTGCTTACACAGTGGAAACAAAATAGATTGTAGTCATGTTGAATTCATTTAAAAGCTTTTCTTTGCGCGCAGCGCCCGTATATTACTACAATACTATTTGCGTTTGTTGATCGATTGTAACATGGTGTCTTAGTTACCAATCGCTACGTAAATAAATTATAGGTATTCTCTCTCTCTCTCTCAAACAGAAATAAGATCTCAGGATTGGTCCATACAATTCGTATTAAGTATATTAGATTAAGAGCCTATTCTTCTAGTACATCATAGCAAAAAGTTCGATGTTTATTAAAACATTCGAAACATACACTATTGTTTAGAATAATCAGGCTTAATTTTACCTACAAAGTCGGTTGGCAATACATGCCTGCGCTACATTGTGTAATATTTTTTGCAGAGGTCGGGTCGGTCGCTTGCTTGTAATGTCAGCTATTCGTGGGCTTCGTCAGCTTGCGCTAGGCGGCGACGTCGCTCGACAGTCGACAGGCACTCGAGCTAGAGCTCGGGACTCGAGCCACCTCGAGCCGGCCTGAGAGTGCTGGCGCGGCGGAAGCCCACCCTTACGTGCTTGTCGTCACGACGCGCCGCCTTTGTCCACCCACTAGGCTTATTTGCTGAACAATGAAAAATGAAACCTACCGCCGTATTTCTGCATTAACATCCCACAAAGACGTAAATTCATCGTACAAGTCTGTAATCAATACAGACGCCATTTTCAGTGTTGAATTCCATTGTATTGATTGATAAAAACTCTAATATTAGATTTCATCAGATATTGCGAATTTTTAATTTTCTTTAAATGAGAAAGCTCATAAATCGACTCGAGTCCCAATTTATCACGAGCTCTAAATATTTAGCCAAAGCGGGTCGTGTCTGTGAAATAGAGAGGAGCATCGAGGCGAACGGTGAAAATGATTTTAGCATTCAGAGCACAGGAGCTAACCCCGCACCAGTACATGCCGTCCTGGAGAAATCGACAATTAAATGATTTTAGCATTCAGAGCACAGGAGCTCACCATATCATGGCAGGCCGTCCTAGAGAAGTCGACAATTAAATGATTTTAGCATTCAGAACACAGGAGCTCACCATATCATGGCAGGCCGTCCTAGAGAAGTCGTCAATTAAATCATTTTAGCATTCAGAGCACAGGAGCCACACAGGAGCTCACCGCACCAGTAAATGCCGTCCTGGAGAAATCGACAATTAAATGATTTTAGCATTCAGAGCACAGGAGCTCACCATATCATGGCAGGCCGTCCTAGAGAAGTCGTCAATTAAATGATTTTAGCATTCAGAGCACAGGAGCCACACAGGAGCTCACCGCACCAGTACATGCCGTCCTGGGGAAATCGACAATTAAATGATTTTAGCATTCAGAGCGCAGGAGCTCACCGTATCAGTACAGGCCGTCCTAGAGAAGTCGTCAATTAAATTTGACAGCGTGCCAGTTTTCTCTCGCTAGGTAAATGTTATTTAGGTACAAAGTACATTTAGAAGGGCCATATGAGCTTAAATTATAATTATGTTGGAAGCAATTTACAAGAGACGAAGACCCCAAGATAAGAGTTTTTTTGTGCGATGACGCGTTTCAATTTCTCAGTTCAGTCGGTTCGTCAGAGCGTGTGAGCGATGCGCATGTCGAACCAGCGTGACAGCCCGAGCTCCCCTCCGCTCGCTTAGCTTCACGTACACTGCTTACTATCTTTACTCAATATACTATTACACGTTATTAGGATGTTGTTTTATCACCGCAATGGTGTAGATTGGATTACGAGCTTTTATAAATATCTTAAAATAACGCTACGCAAATATAGGACAGCTCGGCTAGACTATGTTTAGCTACATTTGGACCTCACAACAAAAAATAAAAAATAAACTGTGATAGTGTGGTAGTATGTACGGTTGGAAGATGTAAATACTTAGGCTGCCAGGATTTTTTTAAATTTTCTGTGAGTGGTAGGCTAACGCCGAGAAACATATTTTAAAACTATGTGAAGATACAACTGTTAGCGTCATGCCATGTCGCGGCTGACACCACTCCAAGTTTCTGCGTAGCAGAGCACCCGCGGCGTACTTCTTGACCCGTTTTAAACTTTGCATCCCAAAATTTCATTCGTCATTATAGCAACGATAATGTTCTATAATACACGTTTTTAACCGTAGTATTTACTTATATTATTCGTGAGAAATAAATAGTACACTTTTCGAACATGACAAGTGTGCAAAATATTTCATGTACGAATCCCGAAATGTCTTTTTTGGTTTAAACATATAAATGATTTGCCATGTATAGTAGAAAAACTTTGTGAAATAGTTATTTTTGCTGATGACACATCGCTACTTTTTAAAGTTGATCGGAAATCTACCGATTATAGTCTAATTAATAGCACTCTAGTTGATGTACTTAACTGGTTTACTATTAACAATTTGCTTCTTAAGGCTAAAAAAACCAAATGAATTAGATTTTCTTTGCCGAATGTGAAACCAGTCGATACTAAGATACTTTTGAATAATGAATGCTTAGAGATGGTAGATAAAGCACTGTTTCTTGGTTTAACATTGGACAAAAATCTACAATGGAGTCCTCATATAAGAACACTACCTAACAAATTAAGTTCGGCCGCTTACGCTGTTACGAGAATTAGACAACTGACTAATGTTGAGACAGCTCGCCTTGTGTATTATAGTTATTTTCATAGTGTAATGTCCTATGGTATTCTGGTTTGGGGCAAAGCAGCTGACATACAGACTATATTTGTCTTACAAAAGAGAGCCATTCGTTCTATATATAACTTAAGAACACGAGAATCACTAAGAGAACTTTTTAAAGAAATTAATATTTTAACCGTAGCTTCCCAATTCATCTATGATAGTATTATTTATGTTGTTAAGAATCTAGACTCCTTCACTAAGAATTCTGATGTCCATAACTATAACACTAGAAATAAAAATGAGCTTGTTATCAAAATGTTTCGTGTCCGGAAGGTACGAAAGTCATTCGTTGGACAATGCATTTATTTTTATAACAAGTGACCTGACGATGCTTTAAGATTACCCTTTCCAGCTCTTAAGAATTACTTAAAAAAGTCTTTGATGTTGAAGGCTTATTACAGAGTCGAGGACTACTTGACAGACAAACATGCATGGACCAAACCAGAAACTGTAATAAAAGCCAGTAGCAATTAAAGTAATTGTATTATGTGTATTAGAGTTATAGGTGACACAGCTCAGGTAACAAAGCACATCAAATATTTTATGTAGGTATTTCATAACAATCGCTCAGATTTATATCACTACATAGTATAAAACAAAGTTGCTTCCTGCTGTCTGGATGAATGTCTGTCCCTATGTATGATCTTTAAAACTACGCAACGGATTTTAATGCGGTTTTTTTAATAGATACAGTGATTCAAGAGGAAGGTGTAATAGCAAGCAAGCAATAGTAACATATATTCTCATTTTTTTTTATGAATTTGATATGTTTTCTGAAATGTACAACAACAAAGAAATTTTTATAGAAAAATAGAACCAGGTAACAACAGGCGGTCTTATCGCTAGAAAGCGATCTCTTCCAGAGAACCTTTGGGTAGCAGGAAATGTAAAACATACAAAAGTCAACAGGTAGTGCAAGGAGCTAAATATGGAGACTATTAAATTTATTACATTAAACGTAGGGCAGAGATAGAAAGTATAGTTTCAGCAGATTTTTGAAAATGGGGAGAGATTTAGCTAATTCTACTGGTAAAGCATTCCATAACCGAACAGCCCGGAAGGTAAAAGAGCTATTATAAAATTTAGAAGTAGATGAGGGAGGAGCAAGAATATGAGTCTGAGAACATCTGATAGAAGAGAGATACTTGAAACGCTCTTTGAGACAAGTGACAATTTCTCTGAAAATCGACTTAATTTCAACGTTATTTTATACTTAAACAATCTACAACATTTGCTGAAACTGATCTTATACATCAATTTGGTTAATTTACCACCATAATTTTTTGATGAATTTTTAAAAACTGCCCCTTCTCTTCATATAGGTATTACTGGTGACGCACGCTCACGACCTCATTATTAAAAGGCAAGATAAGAAGACGTGCTAATAGAAACCAATACTTGTTATTTAGATATTACGTAACAAAACGTATAATTTCAACGACTAAATCTATCAATTTTACATTTTTGCTCCAAAATCGTTACCGGGCTCTTAATTACACTTGCACACACACAATAAACAACGTATTGTAATACGTTTGTGAATGGATCACTTTCGTTTTACTGTTACGCTTACGAACTTTTCCTTGAACCTAAATGATATTGTCAATTCCGCACTAGGTATATGTGACATTTAGAGATGATAAATTACATTTCAGAAAATAATCACAATAACTCATTTTATACAAAAACACTTCCAGTGTAAAGTGTGGGCGCTGCGGTTTAATTTTTAATTTTTTCGGTTTACGACTGCCAACAGCAATGATAATCCCATTCAGCTAACGAATCAAATATTTTCTTACTGAATTATAGTATTATAAATTACATAATAACATTAATAACGAATAAATAATTAGTTTTTTAAACTATTGTTTTTTGTAAATGTCAAATGGCAAAATTAAAATTAAAGTGGAATATAGTTATACAGGTAGGAAGTGGGTTGTATGGTAAAATTACATTATAATCAGAACTGAACTTTTTATCTGTTGCTATTTAATACATACATAGCATGATTTAAAATATGTTACTTTTATCAATTTAAACCTACCTACCTATCGTTTGTTCGCGAGAAGATCCAAATCGACTTGAAGACATCCATATATTCGAGACTATTGAGAAGATCCAAAACGACTTGAAGACATCCATATATTTAAGACTATCGAGAAGATCCAAAACGACTTGAAGACATCCATATATTCGAGACTATCGAGAAGATCCAAAACGACTTGAAGACATCCATATATTCAAGACTATCGAGAAGATCCAAAACGACTTGAAGACATCCATATATTCGAGACTATCGAGAAGTTTTAAAGGGTATTGTCAATTGTAGCAGCAGACTTTGTTATCGGCATTTAAAAATCATGTCAAATCAAGCGATTTTAGTATGAAGGATCGCTAGGAGGGCCCTCAAAGCTCGCCGAGGGTCCCGAGTGCACTTCTGCGGAGCCGTCACATTATTCGATCTACTTAGTGGTGGCAATAGTAGGGAAGAGCCCGAGGTGTCGCTCGGAGCCGCCTACTTGATATTGTCGTGCTTATCAACGCCAACTCGCAATTTTTGTGGCTCGTAAAGAAATTTGTATATGTCACCGTAAAATTGTAAAACTCGTTACAAGGTGATATGATAGCGTACGTCCAATTTAAGAGGGTGAATTTTCGTTTAGAAAAAGTAATGTAGTTCTAGTATTAAATATGAAACATTAAGGGGAGGTACGAGTATGCTCAAGTTTAGTTGTATGTATGTCGTGGCCAGATCACAGAATTTGATAATTTCATGAAATGCTATTGTAGAATTGGTCACTTTCATGATAGGGTTAGATTAGGTTTGTCTTTTTCATGATGTGGCCAATCGATCATTTCATGAAATGATTGCTACATCATGAAATGATAAATTTTAAGATCTGGCCACGTCATATACAATATTTTGTATTATGAACTCGTGGAGCGCCCCAGTATCACAGTAGTTTGGAAGTCCTATACTAACTAGTATAACACGTGTGATACCAGGGCGCTCCACGGGTTAATTGAACTAATATATAATCGTCGCTAGTTCAATTAACAATACTACAAGGTCACACGATTAAGTACAAAAGGATTGCTTGATAAAAAAATCCAATAGAAATTAATACAAATCAATCATGCCTTAACCCTTAAGTCTATAGCGGCAACATACTTGACATCATACGTACTTAAAACAAAAATGCTTCTCTACAATAAGAATTACGGTTCAAAATCGAGTGCCTAGAAAGGAATGTGAAATGGTTTAAGGGTTTTTGCCGTAGGTTCAGAGAGCGGAGTTTGTAAAAAATCGTACCGCTTTTTTAGATAACAATACGGGTGCCAAAATTTTAAATAGCAATCTTGAGGTTTCTCTCTAGAGACTTCAGCGATTCGAATCCTGATTTATTGACTTTCGCTCGATAGAAAAAAATCATGAACCTGTGTTGTATGTACGTATGTCTAAAACGCACTTTAAAAATTTTAAACAATTTATGCACAAAAGCTAATAAATAAATAAATGAAAAATAAAAAATTGCTTCTAAAAATCGGCAATTTATTTTTTAAGAGAACTCAGCGAATACTTATTTCTTTTTTTAAACTTACAACAAATTAAAATCCAAAAAAAACAACAGGATATCCGCTGTCCCGAGCACGCACATCTATCTCGCTCACACGCTTACGCTCAGTGAGAGTGAGAGAAGAATACGAACCTACGGGACCTTAAGGCGAAATTTAATAACCTCTAAAGCAAATGTGATATTTTGTTCGAAATATAGGTATGTATTCATTCATAGGTACTCGTATTTAGAAAAATGAAAAAAATAAATGACAAATATTGTTATGTAATGTATCATAAACCAATGTGGAATAACACTAGGGTGTATAATGACGTGTTTGCAGTAAAATTGGTCAAGCATCGGCGATGTGCTGCGGTTCAATATCTCGGCGAGTGACAGGAGCCGCCATATTGGTGGCATAAATCAAGTCGGTGAAGTGTCACGCCGCCGTAAGCGATCGGGTGTCAGCCCGTCTAGAAATAAAAGTAAGAAAATTTTTCACTAGTTGAGTGGTTTGCTCTGTAAGGCATGCCATGAAATTTGTCTCGTTCGCCACTCTCGCTCCTTTATCTTTTGCTCATTTTATATAAGACTTTATTTACAAGAGGTATTCTGGCGGCGGGAGTTCTTTAAAATAACGCGCAACGAGGTTTATTTACGCGGCGAGGTTCATTTATACAAATATAATCGTACAAATACTAGGTATGTAATTTTCTGGATAATCAATCGAACTTTAAACAGTGAACTTAATTTGATAGAATTTTAACATTCAGTTGCGCATCATATCGCTCATAACAATATAAACGATAATAGTTATTCTAAATGCCGCTTCTGTACATGTAAAACATATGTCAACGTAAGGAAATTACCATAAAGCTAATCTCTCTGGCTTTGTAATGTCCAACTACTCCGATTACAATACAACTATCTTCAACAGTTAAAATCATCATTATCCTTGCATTATCCCATTTACTTGGTTTGTCATATCCGGCGTCAAACCTTACGTTAGTAAATCTTTTTTGATGGTCGAAGCCCAGTTTGTCAGCGGTCGTCGCTACGGCGTTGAACATGTCCAAACCATAGCAATCTTTCGCATGCTTTCGCGCATTTTGTTCCGAATGTCTGCGGCTTTGAAGGTGCCTCTTATGTACGTGTTTTTTATTTTGTCCGGCCTTGTAACTCCCCCCGACCAGCGCAACATCTTCATCTCCGTTACGTGCATTCTTTGTTCATCCTGTTGTCTCACGGCCCAGCACTCGGATCCATAGAGCAGGGCTGGTCTAACTGCCCGTTTGTATACTGTGCCCTTTGTTTTGATTGGGATCTTTGGATCGCACAGGACGCCCGTAGCCCATAGGGATCGCCATTTCAACCATCCCGCATTTGTTCTGTTATCGATATCGGACTCGGTTGACGCTGTTGACGTGATCAAGGAACCAAGATATTTAAACGACTCGACCTTCTTCAGAGGCACTCCGGAGATGGTTATCAATTGGGATGAGGTTTTGCCCGTGAAGTTACGATACATGTACTCGGTTTTTGATCTGCTTATTCTCATGCTCTTTGACTCCAAGGCGGTCACCCACCGATCTAAATCTGACTGGCTCCCCGATGCAGATTCGTTTATTAGCACCACGTCGTCTGCATACAGAAGATTCCACGGTACCGAGCGAGTAAAATGCAAGCAAAATTTATAGCTTGTCAGTTTTTTTCTAGTTATTGATTTAAAAATAACGTAACAAAGTACACAGTTCAGCGGTATTATATGTATGGGAAGCGACATCGACACCTCGGGCCGCATCGGATTTCGCGCGGTCGCCAGCCGCAAGCTACATGCCGACCGTTCCTGTTACAACACTCGCAAGGGAATACTAGTACGACCTAGAGGTTTTTTTGACGAATTTGACGATTGGAAATCTTCAGTAATAAGTACATATGTGAATGTAGGCAACGGCATGAGATACCCAGGAAGTCTGCTCACAATACAGAATCTCCTGCAAGATTTGAAGAACTAAAAGCCTACTTCTTGAGATAAGGTGGAAGAGCGAAGGATAGCATTACGATTAGTACTTAGTAGTAGTGAGACTATTAGAATGAGAATATATAACTTTGAATTGAACTTTATGTCAATAGTTTCAATGAAAGTAATTTAATATACCATGACAAAGGCACCCTTTTATATCTATTCAAAACCAATTTCATTTGGGATAAGAATCAAAATAAACTCGACGTGTCTCTTGTACATAGTTGGAAGGATCAAGCTAAAATTTTCGGCAAACTTTGAAATAAAAACAGTTCCATCGTACTTGATATCCAATATTTCAATAAAGCTCCAACTTTTGGGCAAAGAAAATGGAGAGGCGAAAAATTACATTACGAAGGCCCTAAAGAAATTGAGGTTTTCTATTCAATGGCGAACATACTCGTACATATAAATGTAAAAAGATCTATCGGTCATGTATTGATATCGTCGTGGGCTTAGTTTCCATGGATGCGCATCTACATAACTTTGGGTATAAATGATTATTGTTCCCAGGTACCTACTATAAGTAAGTACCTACATGAATACAAACTAATGCAGATCGTAAGAAAGCTTCAGAGGACCTCTATTAATTGAACTGCCTTTGCTTTGGTGCAACAAACTTAATTGCAGGGACTTCAAAAGCAGCATGAACGTTTGATTACTTGTTATCCATTCCGCGTACTAAAATACGTGATCGGTTGGTTTTAATCGTTCTCGACTCTGTCGTTCTATCTGAATCTCCTGAAATGGCTTAAGTAACCAGCAGGGATATAGTTTATACACTGATTTACCAATGGTAGTTTATGTATAAACAAAATGAGTCAATGAAATTATGTTTGTTTGTACAACGTCGACACAAAATGATAGGTACATTTCAAGTAGGTAAGTAGAGCTGAAATTATCATAGTAGCATAACATAGAATATTCTTTGGAAATTATAAAGCAAGACTCTTTTTGTCTATTATCTTATAGAATAACGTAAAAGCCCGCGCGTAATTCGTAAGATATTCCACGCGCAGCGCCCTAAACGTTTAATATTGGATAAAATACACCCTAACGTTCTACGTATTCCCCCGTTGTTCATATCGGCATGTTATTCAGATTATACACGAAAATTTCAATGCTTTCTACTAAATTACAGCTCACGGAACTTTTACTTAACGTCGCAAACCATGCCACGGCGTATATCTAGTGGAGCGTGCGGCATCGACCTTAGCAAGTAGTATTATAATTAGGACAGAAATGACGTTATCATTTCGATAAATCAATTAAGGCCTAATTTTATGATTCCTAGTCTTTTTTTTATATAAATTAAAAACTAAATTAACTCGCAATAACTTTAAATACACAGGTTTAACGTAAAATAACTATTTTTTTTCAGTTACTCTAAACACACTAACCACACTAGCTGTACACTAAACACACAATATATACATCCATGAAAAATTACAACACATTAGCCGGCTCCATCTAAAATTGTTATAGAATGAATTTCCCTAAGCAAATACGCTCGTCTCATTATTCTAAACAACGAATAAATTTACCAGGGGAAAACAAAACAATTGTATTCATTTTGAGCGACTGCGGTGGCTGCATTACTTGATCATATTTATTCCAATTCCTTTTTATGTTGTTTCTGTAGAATATTAACAAAATACGATTGTGAAATACACTAAACGAACACGAGCGTTGGAATCGATTGCGAGATGGAAAAAGCGTCAAATAACAACAGTCAGCATTTTGGACGGTGTCCTTTAATTAGATTCGGAGCGGGCATAACCGGCTTATTCCGGCTTAGGCCGCCGTGCCACTGCAAAAATGTCCAACTAATTGGCTTAGAACATTGTAGGTTTACATATTTCAATATCCAATATCCAGTTAACTGGTGTTTCGTTAAAGATAAAGAGGCGCGCCAGCTCTCAGTTATCTGTTGCCGCATCCGGGCCGTTTTGCCCGCACATGTTTCAATTCAATCTTTTTTTTTTACTTTTTTATCCTGTTTGCTTTTAACTTTTTAACTGCTTGGCAATTAACAAGGTAAATTTGACGCTTCGCATGTACATTTGCTAATGGACCAAAACTAGAGTGTGACATTAATGACAAAGTAACGAGATCCAAAATGCTGCCAAAATAAGAGTAGGTTTATTCTTGATTTCGCTTACCTATTCATAAATTTAAGATTGTTTATAATAGTAGATTGTACAACCAGAGCATAAAGCGATCCATTTTTATCCGAGGCAATATAGTCGAAGATGAAAGTGGACATTTATGCCTGAGTTGTATTTACACTGCTTTTCACTTCGATTGTGAGTAAAGTATACAAAATTATCCAATATTGTAGGTTTTTTACCGTGTTTATTTTAGTAGACTAAAGAAAATTGTACTCGGCCCGGTAGTTTGTATGGCAGATTTGGACTTTATTACTAAGTCAATAAGGGTCGTAAAAGATCATTTTACTTTATGCTCTAGAACATAATAAGCTTCTTTATGTCGTCTACGCATGACTTAAAGTCGAACTTAATAAGTATGAGAATTGAAAAATATATTGGTAACGTTTCGTCTGATTTATTTTGTTTACTAGTGAGAAATTGCATTGAAAATTTAATAAGATTTAAATATAAGTCACATAAAATAAGTTACCGCTTAATGTAAGTCCAAGAAAATGCAACATGATTCAAATAATCTCAGCCTTCCGCACAGCATTCGCCACATTGTTCTTCCGCCTAGGTCATGAGACTAAGTTTAATTTGAATGTGTGTTGGTGTCGAAAGCTAAGTTCTTATGGGAGAGTAGGATTAGTAGTAATTGTGGAGATGTAACTAAATCGATCAGAATATCAGAAGTCGAGCAAAACAAAGATGCACGGCCGTGCCATCCTTTTCTCGAAGCCACTCAGGCCATTTTCAACGTCCTGTAATTTTGTGATAGCTAAAGCTAGAACCCTGAATTTTCAGTGACGTATAGAGCATAACATGATTTAGATATATACTCAATAACATGTAATTTGAACATGTAGTTAAGGAATTATTGCATGTCAAAGTTCCTTAGTTTTGTCACTGACACACTCACTCACGATCATTATAATTCT
This sequence comes from Cydia strobilella, assembly GCF_947568885.1. NCBI lineage: Eukaryota > Metazoa > Arthropoda > Insecta > Lepidoptera > Tortricidae > Cydia > Cydia strobilella. Next base: position 12,385,653 of record NC_086052.1, read on the forward strand.
AAGGTACTTCTAGCAGACCCACAAGCTCCAAATTTGAAACGTAATTGGGTTTTAGCGTATTAAGCCAATAAAAACTTTAAAATACTGCAATATCAGTCACGTTTTAAAGATTTAATAACTGCACAAGTAAGTTTGTAATCCTATATAAATATATACGATAACAAAGTTACGTTTGCAGTTCCTACAATAAGTAGGTTAAGAGGTACACTACATTGTACGATGTGAGTATGAATTAAGATCTGTATAATTATATGTGTATACATAGTACGAGTATGGTATGGGTATGAGTACACGAAAAGAAGGACTGCCTACAAAAAGAGATGAGATCCCATCAAAAACATTACATGTAAAAAGATGCAAGTCTCGCAACGCAGTTCTACTACTACAAAAAAGTTTTGAGATGTAATGTGAAACCAAGTCGGTTATTTTAGTCATTGCCAGACGGTGTTAAAACCGTAACAATATTAGATACCTTTATTTTTTAATACATACATATAATGACTTACTTATACATACAATGCTTTACTTGTATGTGTATTGCTCAAAATGCATGTCATTAGGGCTAGCGCTATGTTCAATTAGGATTATTTTAAATAATTACCCGTCATGCACTATGTAGCCGTGCGATTGCCAAGTCATTATAGGTATGTATTAAAAAAATAAAGGTATCTAATATTGTTACGGTTTTAACACCCCCTGGCACTGACTAAAATAACCGACTTGGTTTCACATTACATCTCAAAACTTTTTTGTAGTAGTAGAACTGCGTTGCGAGACTTGCATCTTCTTACATGTAATGTTTTTGATGGGATTAAAACATTGTTTGCCTAATTTTAATAAAAATGTTGACTCAAACAAGAATATATTATATTTATATAATATAAATTTTATTATATAAATTGTAAGAATAGTATAATGTAGTTTTATCCTTTTATAACAATAAAAAACAAAATGTCGGGGAGAAGGGCGGGACCTTGGATTTTAAGGAGACTTGATCCCTGCTACAAGTGCTGTTATTAGGGAGTTGCAATTGCCTCTCGTTCCTTAAAAAAATACTGATTACCAAAAGGTAATTATCTTAAATATACAACCAAATGGTAAGTGGTATAAACTTTGCAGCGCAGAGCTGCGAGTGGCGTGTGGTGGGTGCACAAGGCACGCGCATGGTGTACTCCCGACGAGTCTGTCAGCGAGTCAGTGCTCAAGAAAGAAGCGTAGGGGTGGGCACTTGGTCTAGTAAAATGTTGGGGACCGAGTGGCTGGCGATGTGTTTAGACATTGCGAGCCCTCGGTTGAGAGCACTGACTCGCCACTGTACTCATTAGGTGTGATCCAGGCATAACTCGAGTTTACCCGGGCGAGTATTACCCGCCGTCCGGGTCCGACTCTCCCCTACGCCGCAAGACGGGGCTCGGGCAGAGTGCTTGCAGCTTCCGAGTCTTCCGACGTGTCCGCTCCGGAAGTGTTCGCAGTCCGCCTAGCGTACTCTTACGTTTTACAGCGTTAAATGTGGCCTCACTTTGTGGTACAGTCCAAGTCAGCGCATTATTTGTGAATTATTTTTAATTTTAGAGCGGGCAACCATTCAAAGGCTTGCTGGTCATCATAAGAGAACACGAAAAAGCACGCCCAGTATTGTATTTAACCTTTAGCCGCCCAGACATAAAACTTGCCAAGACAAATGCAATTCTGATTTGTCATAATAAAGATTCCAATTTCAAAGGAACGGGTAACCTTTTTATAGACTTCTGGGCGGACAGAGGATTAAGTGAAGGAGAGCAAAGTTCAGAAGTTTCCTACTTGTTAAAACTGATCCGGACGGAAAAGTAATAGGTAAGGTGCAAGAACTAAGAAAGTGCTAGATAATTTTTCAAAGATATCGTGTTATACCTCTACTCTGCGTATTCTATATGTAACAAATGTATATGTTACGGGCTTACGGGTAATATTAGAAGGATAATTAAACTCAAGTTTACCCTGGCATAACTAGTATTACCCGAACCTTTTGGGTAAAGTCCGAAAATTCTAACATTAGTCTACATTAATACATCTAGGTCTACCCAACAATGGGAGGGTAATGTCAGAAGTGATGATGCAACACCGAACATTACACCAGCCAGTGGGTAGACCTAGATGTGTACGAGTAAACGCCGAATACAGATTAATGTTAGGTAAATTTTAGGACTTTACCCAAAAGGCTCGGGTAATACTAGTTATACCAGGGTAAACTTGAGTTTAATTAACCTTTTAACATTACTCGTAACATATATATTACATAGGTAAGCTGGAAGTAAGTGTTTGTAATAAACCTTATACAATCAGAGTTCTTGTGGGGCTGTCATTTAGCAAATTTGCAAAGCAGATTTTGCCTTTTCCAAAACGGGGTAAACCAAATCCTATACCCGATTTTGCCCCGTACCATAGAGCAACTTATACTAGAGCGGTACTGTCATAGTAAATTTTGTAACCCCAGTAAATTCACTGCCATCTGTCGACACACTTTAAAACTAAAAATAAAGATTTATAAAAATACGATAAAATGTATTTAAATATGGAAAAATGATTTTTTTTATTTGCATTAATAATTTTTAGGATTTTGACCCATGTTCTTTCACTGATATGCGTTAAAATTGTTAAATAACAAACGAAACCGTCAACGCCATCTATACGACAGTAGGCCAAAGCTAGTAGCGCCCTCTGAACGAGAATCAAATTTTCATCATTTTCGAGGCACGTTTTTTCCTTAGACTGTATCCATCTATTACGGAGTTATCTATCTTTGCCCGTACTAAAGATAGCATTGGAACTCGTTAAGTTCTTCAGGTTCCTAACCAGTACACCCTTCATGAGCTCATTTTTAGGGTTCCGTATCCAAAGGATAAAAACGGGACCCTATTACTAAGACTCCGCTGTCTGTCTGTCTGCCTGTCCGTCTGTCATCAGGCTGTATCTCATGAACCGTGATAGCTAGACAGTTGAAATTTTCACAGATGATGTAATTCTGTTGCCGCAAGGTAAAATCTGGGCCTAAATTCAAACTGATTACGGGCGCGCTCTCACATTTGGCTAAGTGCTCACCGATATTAAATTATAGTAAAGACGACTATATCAAGTAGTTTAATATTGTTATATGTGCCATATAGTTACAGCGATCGCGAGCAATTAGTGTAGTAAAGCTATTGGCTCATTCACGTTTTATAGGTATATTAAATTAACCCTGCCGAGGTTTTCCCTAAGGGCTACAGTATGGGGTTCTTCAAAAAAGGAGTGTTCAGGTTTTTAAAGGGTCGGCAAAGTGCATCTAATATCTCTGGAGGCGTCCATAGGCTACGGTAACTGCTTACCATCAGGCGGGCCGTATGCTTGATTGTAACCGACGTGGTACAAAAAAATTTAACATTGGAGGCTTATACCAAAGAGAATATATAGGATAGAGGGGTACTGTCATAGTAAATTTTGTAGTCACAGTAAATTTACTGCCATCTATCGACACAAGAAGGATTCTCAGTGACCTTGACGTCACCATCACTTACCGTTATGTTAGGAGCGTTTCGCGAGTGAAGTATGACTGTCGGACTTTGGCTATCATTTCTGACTTTTGTATTGCTTTAATGCAATGGGTCCCATATAGGCATTTGATCCTAAAAACAAACACGATCGATTGATAGCATTAATAAAAAAATGTCATGAAGCCTATTTTAACATTTCTAAGCTTGGAGCTTACTACCTATTTTTAATTCAAAGTTTGTAATTATTTTACAATAAACAGAGTTATAAATACACGAAATTATTCCTGCACCAATAACCCCGATGTATGTTTTAAGACCTTAATTAAGAAAAAATTCTTTGAATACGAGTTCAAGTACCTAAGCCGAATGCACGCGTTCGGTCGGACTGTTTCGCAGAGTCACGTCGGGAAAGCTTTCGCGTGTTTCCAGCCTGTAACAAACTTCCACTCCAGCCTCACCAGTAAACTTGGGAGTTATTGTTATTGACTAACCGCCCAATTTGAACAATGACTCTAAGAGATCGCTGCGGTACGATACTGATCTGTCAGTGTCAAAAGTGACATTTCTTCAACCAAAAACGTCACTTTTAATACACAGATCGGTATCGTACCGGACTTCCGGTTCGAGCGCCATCTTGATAGTTAGCATCGTGATTAATTACTTTGTTTTTTGCTTATTAATATTGTTTAAAGTGTAATATCGATAGCTTATTATACAGTAAACTAATGTGGTAGTGTGCAGTGAATGGAGAATTAATTTTGAAGCGCGTTTAACCACCATCTTGGAGTCAACGGCCGGTAGTCCACGTGCTTCTTGTAAAGACTAGCTATCGATTTACAAGAGCTAACAATTCACCGTACACTGTCTTGTACAACCGTACAATTTTTGTCGTTTGTAAATACGATGATACTGACGAAATAGTCCCACTGGGCTGAAGCCATAATTTTAAAAGAAGAAGAAGAAGAAGGTATCGTACCGCAGCGCATTGATCTCTGAGAAGCATTGTTCGAATCAGTTGGAATCTGGCAGTATATCTTAAGTGAAACACCTACTAGTTATGAACGTATACTTATGTAAAGGGAAGATACTTATTTATTTTTACGAAAAACCTAAGTAAACTGCGCTCTGTGTATGTCGTGGCGTGTTTTACAACGTTCCTTATTGAAGTAATCGATTTAGTGGTGTGGAAGCTAACATGCTAGTCGAGTTTATGCGGTTCAATACGTAAGACAGGGGACAGCTGATGGCTCTAGTTATATACAATCCTGGAGGTTTGCATGCGAAGTAATGTAATAACTATCAAGTATTACCTACATAGCACACGTTGACGGTTAAATGCTAATACATAGCAAAATTTAACTACATACCTATATTTTCTAATATCATGTAAATACTTGAGTTTAAAATAATACTTTCTGGCTAAATTTTTGCATGTGACTTCGTTTAGTTTCCTGTATGATACGAGTCATGCCCTTAAAATATGATAACCATTTCGGGAGAAAAATTACCCAATAAGAATAAGAATGAGAATAAGATTGAGAAAACCTTATTGCTAATGTTACATTATGCGTGCACTTCTAATCACTTAATCTAGGTCATAAATTAGGCGCCTACTTCCACACCCACTAGATGTGTAGTCTAAGACAAATTTATGCTTCGAATTTGACAGCTAAGTTAGATGGCGCTGTACGGCTCCGTACATTATGCGGAAACTTTGCTTCAGTGGCAATTCAGTTACCACAAAACATGGCGCCGTACAGCAACACCTTCAGCTCTGAAACTCAGAAGTACGATTTTTTCTTAGACTTTACACTACTGATACAATCAATGAAACTTTACTTTACACCAAATCTCACCCGCATCAGTTTAGCCATCTTTGCTAACAAACATTTAAATATATTCATACTCATATTTACATCCATTTACACAAATGGATTGAAGTAAATTAGAGTGTTTCAAAGCTCTGATAAATATAGTTATGGTATAATTTAAAAGCTCGAAGAAATTAAGATATTGTACAATAATCCAATCGCTATGAGTCTCAGTTACCTACATATATTTAAAACAGCATTGGCTCCTCGCGCAGTCGCGGCGCCACGTTCTAAATCTTTAATTAATGCGTGCCTGTCGGTCTTTAATATGACTTTTGACACAAAAAATATTACTCCTTTATACACCCATATCATACACCTTGAACCTTTATGGATTAAGTTAATATTAGTGGATCATTGTTGTTCTATGAAGTGTGCCGAAAGTGATACGTTTCTGCATTTTACTTCTTTTTTTACAATGGGCAATTTTTTTTAAAATATTTACTGCCCGCGTCTTCAGCCTCCGCGGCTAACGTCCTGACCAATTAGACCACCCGGCCACAGACAGACAGACACCGTGTCGGGCCGGGGACAGTGGCCGGGTGGTCTAGTGGTCAGGACGTTAGCCGCGTATGAGCTGAAGACGCGGGTTCGATTCCCGCCTCGGCCACCGGTGGACTTGGTCACTTTTTCTTTAGTGTATGATATCTATTTCAGTTTATATAATATCATTAGTTAATATCAAAGTTATTGATTGTCATTAAATATAGGTATAATAAATACTAAAACGAAAAAGACAGCGAGAAAGAGATTACTTATAGAGATAGAAAGTCCTTCGAATAATTCAAACATATCAACTATTATAGAAATAGGCAGGTAACTTTGAACAATGCTTTTTGCGATTTTTTACACAAGTTATCATTTTAAAACGATTACAAGTGTATAATTGATTTGGTTAGTAATTGCTTGCTACGAAACATGCTACTCGCGTTTGTCACTAAACTAATCAGGCACAAAAACGACGTGTTGATGGTCCCTAATTTGAATTTATACTCGAAATGGTAATGTTGCCGGACAGTGACCTGACCGTCGTGGATCGCTTTACACTGCTGCCGTAATTTACTTACCCGCTAGTCGCGTGCCGCCGCCACTACAAATAATTCATATGACCCGTCTAGTAATGGCCTTTTAGCCGCCCGACTAACTTCCAACCTAGTTAGCCCAATGCGGCTACAAACTAACCTATTAATGTGCCCACTAAAACTTTTAAATCGAGATATTTTCTATACCGGTACAAAGCGAAGCACGTGCTTGTAATGCTTATTGTAAATAATGTCGAAAAGAGCAGCTATCACTTAGACTTTGACGTATACATTCGTTTAGTAAATTGGAAAAAATATTACTAAAAATGTACTACGTATCTTATTTGTATTTTAATATTATGGAATATCCCATTTTTAGGGTTCCGTAGTCCACTAGGAACCCTTATAGTTTCGCCATGTCCGTCTGTCTGTCTGCGGCTTTTCTCCGTGATCACTAGTGCTATAAAGCTGCAATTTGGCATGGATACATAAATCATGCATTGCGACAGAACGGTAAAATAAAAACTACAAGAATATTTTTTAAGGTATCTCCCATACAAAACGTTTTATTTAAATAAAATATGTGCGGGGGGGGCACATTGCCAAATTTCAGCTTCATAGCAGTAGTGATCACGGAGAAAAGCTGCAGACAGACAGACAGACGGACATGGCGAAACTATAAGGGTTCCTAGTGGACTACGGAACCCTAAAAATGGAATATTCCATAATATTAAAATACAAATAAGATACGTACTACATTTTTCAGTAATATTTTTTCCAATTTACTAAATGGAGGGGTCCATGGGGCCCCTCAAACTTTTGAACCATGGATCCAAAAGATATGAAAAAAAAAATCTTAATACAAAAGCTTAATAGGTAAAGGTACTCCCTTATTCTTGTAACGTACGTATGTAGTTCCGTGTTACTATTCTGACAGAATGGTAACACGGAACCCTCCTGACTGAGCATGGCCCGACATGCCCTTGGACGATTCTTAAATTTTGATTTTAACGTAAATTCTACATTAATTGACGGTATTACTAGTAGTATATACCTAACATACTTAGATTAACACGTTCAGTGCCAGCGACGGTTTTTCTACCTACCTAGGTACCTAGGCGCTTTTCCCGTGTTATCGGCTACGCTGCTCGTAGCGCGTAGCTCGCACTGGCAGTAAATGTCAGGCGGCCAGAGGCGTATTTTAATATTTAGCGGCCCGGGCCATTGGGTCTCCGCTGCCCCCCATGACCCATGAAGTAAACACAAAAACAAAAGCATAATTTTTTCGAAGTCCCTTTCTCCAGAGCTTGGAATCGAACCTAAGATAGCACTCAGGCCAATTCGAACGTCCACTGACATCAGAATGATATCTGAATGATGTAATTTAGTTATCGTGCATCTCGTTCGCGTCAATTCATGTAGTGCTGTAATGAAGAAACTAATTTAATGCTGTATTTGGATCACAAACGCACTAGTTCAATTTTAATAAACACGTAAAGCAGCGATTCTGTTGTGTCAATGAGTAGAAGATTACTCCCGCAATTTGGCTGAAAAGCCTCCACTGTTTTGCGACGACACGTAATTCAGCCCCGAGTCTATCGTCAAGTTCCCTGTTTGGGACATGTTTAACTTCATTAAACATAATACGCGGTACCTACTCACAACATACTCGTTTAAGTCCAATCTAAGTTGCGAGAGGACGAAGTTTACATGTGAATAAATTACATTATTATCATGCAGTCGGCAGAGTTGGGTGTGAAACGTCGTCGACACATAATGAACTCGATGCACGAAATGCCTTTGACTTAGATGTATACGTATTTAAAGTGTTGAAGTTTAGGATTGTATGTAACTGAGACATTGAGACGATATATGTCCGAGTGTACCACTGTACAGCTGAGGTTGTAGATAATATTTTATAAGATGAAAAACTGTATATACTTAGTTTATTTTCTAATTTTATTAGAAAGCACATCTAGTTAGAAAAATAGGAGCTTTTAAAAACTTGATCTTGCTTCGATTTACATTAGCTAGTTTTTAAATACATACGATTTAGTCGCTATTGAATGGCTCTAGGGACTACCACGAAGGATACTAAATGCATTACTTGTGCTTAGGTGTGAGTTACATAGTTGCCAGTAACGCGAAAGATAGTTACGAAGTAAATTTTGGGAATAAATAACGAAACTAAAGGCAACGCGCCGTCAGGCTGCCGGAGCCGACTTACTAAATAATTAACACGCTAATGGCCGCATCGCAAATAAACTCCAAATTATTGCACTCAAACTTCGCCGGCAACTACCGAATTATTACTGCTTATGAATGTAAGCATTTTAAATAAATGCATGTTTCTCTTCAGCATTAATAAACTTAGTCGGAGCCGGCGTTCATTATTAGCAGCAACAGTAGATTAACAGCGCACATAGAATATTATAGCAGCGTTGCGGTGCATAGATTCTAATTATTAAATGTTATTTCATGATACAAAACTACACCATTTTCTTCGTATATTCCAATACACATTACTTGCCTACAACATCACAATCGACTGCACTTTGAATTAATTAGTCTACCAGAAGCCGCAGGAAATAATTACAATTTCCGCTTGTTCCTAATCCATTGCCGGGTAGCCACTAGTGGGCCGCAACCTTGTTTATATACAAGTTGCAATCTACGGCCGAATTATTGTCTATTAACTCAAAGTCCTGCAGTGAGCGACCGCGCAATATTCCAATATCATTGCATAATACCGCCAATTGAGATTGTTCCACCGCAGATTTACATAAACGTAGGCGGGAGCACGTGCTGCTAAAATGACAATCATTTATATTCAGTCTACTATAAAATCGAACTATGACAAATTTCGGTTAAGTTTGACACTGTTTCGTACTGTGAAAGTTATTAGTTCGTCGTTTAGTCGCAGTTTTCTACAAAATATTTTTTTATTTTATTTAGTCAGTTGTTTGGCTCTGATTAATTAAGTCAATAATAATGTTTATATTTAAGTGTACGCTGTATACGCTACATCTGTTAAAAATGTATTTAAAACATTAAAAGTTTAGGTTTGTTGTATTTATGTAACTTCCAGTGTGTTGTCTAGTCTGAATATGTCAAAGTATGAAATAATACAATAGTAAAAAATATTGCTTACGACAGATTGATTATCATCAACGGTAATGCGGAGGTAAGTTGGTTTCCATCGACCGATCAAATATTCGAGCACGGTAGAGCCGCGTCCACCGCCGCCACATGGTCAATTACTTGAAATAATTTCATCTCAATGGAAATTGAACGGGCAAAGTTAGTCGAGCATTTCATTCGGTTCACTCACTCATAGTTTAGCGTTTGAATACGCTTACAGAAATAAAGAATTAAGCCATGAATTTTTCATAAACCGTTTACGTTTGACACGTTAAGTGGAAGATGGATGAGTTTTCCTATTGTTTCTGTTTAAATTTTATATGAGACGGTCAAAACAGCGAAAGCATCCGAGAGTAAATCTCCGGCGGCCGGGGCCGTCGGGTAATGGCCCAAGTTGAGCTAAGCCGGGGAAGCCCCGCGAACGTGTGAGGAATGCGCCTCCACCCCGCCTTATTACATACGTGATTCTTATTTATATTATATTCGGAGGCTCCGAGCGAGGCTCATCGATATCGGAAGTGGGATTATCGCAATGCTGCCTTTTAGTGCTCTCGCCACTCCACAACTACTGAGTGACGCCGCGGGGAGATTAGCGCAACTTGTTACTCGCTTAATACTCCAAGACCGGTTTTCCAGAAAGGATCAGCATTATGTGCACCAAGATTATTAGTTACTAGCTTCTGCCTGCGACTTTGTCTGCTGACGATGTTTATTGATAAACTATGTCCATACATAATTAAGTCTAAATGAGTCAAGCGTGAAAAGGTAACAGACAGACAGTTACATTCGCGTTTATATAGCTATAGGTAGAGTATTTGCGGAAAGAGAAGAGTCGTGGAATGTATGAGGCCCAATACATTCCAAGACTCTTCTCTTTCCGCACAGACTCTATATCTTGAAATGTATATATTTTTTTTAAACAAGGCCCTGTAGTTCAAATGTGTGACTACTTGGATGTGAACACGTCAATGTGCGGTGCCACATTAAGCACAGAGTTGAGCTTCGCTATTGCTAGGTATCGTCTGGTTTCTAGCGATTCGTACCCTAGCATGCGTAGCAGGAAACGCGTCGGGTACATATAAGGATAATATGTAAATTGTTTTTTGTATAAGTGGCGTAAGTACCTTTTCTGAACCCGTTCGAGCAAGAGTATATAGGAACTTTCGTGAGGTGTCCAAACTGTTGCACTCGTTTCTAATACACTCCGTACGAGAGCCGAGTATAGAGCGCGCAGAGCCATGGGCGAAAATGGCTGAGAATTACTCAGTACGAATCCCAGTTTTTGATTATATGTATGTATGCATATATATATACTTTCATCTCTCTGTATTATACTGATTTTCTTTTCCGCACCAATTGTAGTTTCTGTTTGGCCCAATGGTTGACTGGTAGAGAATGCCTTATGGCATTAAGTCCGCCATTTGTACTTTCTTGTATTGTGCAATAAAGGTTAAATAAATGAATAAATAAATGTCCGGCTGGTCGCGGTCGCCTGGAACCGGACGCGACGCTTCCGTCCAAAGAATGCCGACAACTACTCACTCAAACGGTTTTCACTGAATCAGTATTATTGCATTGCCTTTTCTGATCTATTCGTGTATATAAGTGTAAATCGGAAGCTTTTTCGGTTGTTTCACTAAAGTGAAATCCTGTATATAAGCTTGTGATTTCTCAGAAATTATCTTACCTTAGTGATGCCAATGTAAATTATATTCATATTAGATACGTACCTGAAAAGATAAAGTTTAATATCAGTAAATCATATTACAAATTATTACTGCTATAAAAGCTTACGTTATATCCTGAGCATCAAACATTTTTCGCCGTTAGGTAAACGAAATTCAGAGCCATAAATCAAAGCAATTATGAAACGCCGTACCTATTTATATTTTTATATCCATGCATCATAATACCGCTCTAAAGCAATTAAGCAAGACGCAGATACATGTGGTCGGAAAAACAAAAACAGCATAAATACAATTAAGGGAGTAATATCTGCTAAAATTATAGCGGCCCGTGCAATTACTCAAAATTAATGGTGAAATTAATACTTTAACCGCTGATGTTAATTATGGACTTATCTACTGCTGAATTATGAACAACTTCATTAAAACTGTCTTTAACTTTAGCTTTAATTGTTGCTTGGTTTTATTATTCACGGACAATTAGATTTATATTTCACTGCTACATATCAATTTTATTATTTCACGAAACATTGAAATAGAAAATGTAAGTTATAAAAGTTCAGTGTCAGTATAGTTCAGGCGTTGAACAACTGAATAAATGACTAAAGTATGAATTTAGCAGATTTTTGATTCGCTTTCAAATTTTTGCGAGGAAGTTATTTCTGTTAAGAAATGTTTGCCGCTCCGAGGAAGCCTGTGAAAGGAATATCATGGTTCTATTTAAAATGTTCTCAAAGTAGAGTGGCCGCTGATTCGCGCAGGACATGAATGCGCTAGGAGTCGCATTGCATCGCGCGAAATATTCAGGGCGTGTATTACAATTTACATAAACTCCGCGCGGCGCCATTCCAGATGTATTAAGGAAATTTTCTTTTGTGCCACAATACTCGGTAGAAATGCAATTCAGTCAAAATATGAGTTATATTAAAAACCGGACAAGTGCCAGTCGGACTCGCCCACCGAGGGTTCCGTACTTTTTAGTATTTGTTGTTATAGCGGCAACAGAAATACATAATCTGTGTAAATTGTAACTGTCTAGCTATCACGGTTCATGAGATACAGCCTGGTGAGAGACAGACGGACAGAGGAGTCTTAGTAATAGGGTCCCGTTTTTATCCTTTGGGTACGGAACCCTAAAAATCAAAATATATTGCTTGCAGCTTCCTTATTAAAATAACAATATTTTGCTAGGTACCTACACATTTTAGAAGACTATTCACGTACTTAACCTACGTGAATTTAAGCGTAGAAAGAAAACAATAATTCTGTTTATAATAAATGTGATTCGATTATTTTGCAGTGCGTATGTAAAATATAGGATTACTTTTGACGTGAATCTATAGTCCACGAGAGACATCAAACAAACCGCGGTCTTTGAGTGCCGTAATGCGATAGTTTCTTTGACATGATAACGACCTCCGCCAACTCATATGAACAGAATACATTATATTTTCTCGTCGCTACCGACATTAACATAACAGAAATATCGGTACTTGATTGATTGATTTTTCAGCAAAGTGATAGTACGAGTAGGTCACAAATCTGACGAATGTGTTATGTGTTACACGATACTATTATTAGAAATAATTCAGTGTGCTTTTGGAAAATTTAGTTTGGTAAATAAATACAATAGGCGAAAACAAAAATGGTACCGAAAGACTAAAAAAAAATATTTAGCGTTACACTGCTCTATATTTTGTCTAATACAATAATATTCGTATCAAAATTAAGTATAAAACAAAAGTATACGTTAAAATTGTTGTACCAACGAATGTTTGGCGTTCACATTTAAAAGTACGAGACAAACGATCCCGCAGCGCTTACGGAGACTAAGCTATGATAAGAGGAACACAACTTTTAATTGGATTTTTTGTGGATTATATTAATTAAAAAGACAAAACTTGACAGAAGTAAAGCCACAAAATAAGGCTTAATTTAGTGACATTGCTTGTTATTTGTCCGCTTCATGTAATTTGGCAAATACCTATGGTTCAGTGCGTGATAATTCAGTTAGTTATTATATCTATCAGATTTATCTTTCAATGATGTCCAGTATAAGTCACTGCTGCTGTGATTTTTTGGGTTCCGTGCCTCAAACGGAAAAAACGGAACCCTTATAGGATCACTCGTGCGTCTGTCTGTCTGTATGTCCGTCTGTCACAGCCTATTTTCTCAGAAACTACTGGACCAATTAAGTTGAAATTTGGTATACATATGTAAGTTTGTGACCCAAAGACGGACATGTAACGTAAATAAATGAACTTCGGGTCCACGGGTAAATGAGAAAATAAAAAAAATGAAGGTTTTCTAACTATATCGTGTTATAATCTTACGTATATTTTTTTTATAATTCTAGGATAAACAGTTTAGAAGTTATTCAAGAAAATAGGCAAAAAATGACCATCCCCCCCTTTATCTCCGAAACTACTGGGTCTAAAATTTTGAAAAAAATACACAAAATAGTTCTTTACCTATAGATCACAGAAAAACCTATTAGAAATGTGCAGTCAAGCGTGAGTCGGACTTAATTACTTAGTTTTTGATCCGACCCCTACGGGTTTTTTAAAGACGTTTCACATAAAAAATACATTGTTTAAATTGTGTAATGTACGGAACCCTTGGAACGCGAGTCTGACTCGCACTTGGCCGGTTTTTACTAAAAACGGTACTCGTAATCGGCACCAGTATATGCATTTAATTACATTTCACTAGAACTTGAAATATTACGCCGATTTTGAATAGTCTTAACTAATATTATCTACTTACTTTGTCCCTATTTGTAATAGAATAATAAAGTATGTTGTTTGCTTCAGTAATTTTGTTCTACAGTAATGTTAAAGACGCATTATTTAAATTCAAAATTACGGTACGGCGCCAGCGCTATGCTAGCTCGCCTGCCTAAAGACAGCCGCTCGCAGCATCAAAAACTCAACTTTGAGATCTTTTAACTCGAAAACTGCTTTAACTGCCGTACAATTGCACAAGAAACATGTATTTATTTTAAGCTTTTGATAAGCTTTAAGTTTTTAACTTTATACAAGTTTTATCGTAAGGTTTGTTACGACATGTCACTGGATATATTATATGTAAAAATAAAAAGAGTTACTTTTACGGCATCCACATCATCAATAATACTAGTAACATTTGAAATAGCATTTGTGACTATTTATAGAATCGAGTACCGAAGGCAGTGTATAGAAGTAAAGCTTTAATCTTACAAAATCATAAATCCCGGACATAATGCTTTGTCGTCGCGCGCCGGTGCGTGTCGCGACAATACACAGCACAATACAGTTTATTGAGCACCCGCCGTCGATCCACTTGTTTGGCATTAAGCTCGCACTAAGCCGGTTTATTACGTTAATCGAAAACAGATGCAAGCTCTGCTGCCTCAGAGCGATTACCTCCGCCTATCAGGTACGGACGTGTAAACAATGCTGCTCGACTTGCCACAGGGAAAAGAGGAAAACGAGACGGCGAAATCTAATTTACGACAAGCGGATTCTTAATCCTTAACCAAATATCAGGAAGGGAGAATTTTAAAAAACTGCCGCATTAGCCGCGTCAGTCATCAGCAGAATGAATCATTACTTGAAGAGTGCGCCAGTGGCTCGTGTCAAAGAGCTTGTAGCTCAAAGGTCCTCGTACCTTGCTCCCGCCCCGCAGGCGCCCCCCGCTACCCGGGCGCCGCGCCCGCAAGGAGGGGCTGATTGAAGGGCCACTCTAACATCGGCCACCCGCTCGTTCACTCGCTTTCAAGGGTCGAAGCTGGATTATAGGGCGCCAAAGCCTGTGCCTTCATCAGATATGTATTCAAACGCCGAAAATTGTAGTCTGCCTGTAATTTTACGCCATTCAATAGTCCCCGCGAAACGAACATATTTATTTGAGAAAGTTTCTTGTTTTTTATTAGAATAAAAATTGATTCGAGTCAAAGTCGCCAGCGAATTATGTAGGTCGGATGTCGGATACCGCAGGTCTCATATGCCGTTTCCGTCGCCCCTCGCGGCTTGTTCGAACCTTAAGGCAAAGTTACCGTGTAAGTTATTATAAGAGAGGTGCGCCCAGGGAAATGAATGTCGAGTAGGTTCGCCCGTTGTCATTCATATTAGCTGCGACTGCTTAAATTTGTAATCACACTGCGCCAATTCACGGGCGTCAGGCGATATAATGTGTGATGGAAATGGGAAAAAAGAAAACGGTTTGATAAAAGTAACTGCGTAGTAAAAAACAGATAAAGCTTGATAAAACTGGGGTCGAACGAGAATATAGGAAAGCACACTGTTAGTCGCGGCGAGATTCTCTTTATGTTGTTGTTGATGTACCTACCTACATATCCTTCATACACATAGGAAAAAGGTATATATATATATATATATATATATATATCAATATTAACTTTTTTTGTGGAACGATAATAACAGATGATGCCTCAGGACAAAAAAGCTCGTGATTTCTGACTTTATCAGATGTGGTTTTAAAATCACGTCGCGCGTTGGGAGGTTGGGACAGGGGCGCCCTAATAACACTCACGGCCGACGGCCGTCGTAACACAAAATGATTACACACATAAAGAACCTTATCTCTTTACACTCTGAACCGGCGTAAACCGGTTACAGTCAGTAACCGTTCCGCAACTGCTCGAATGTTTACGCGACTTTTACGCGCCAATCTCGCGGCAACGGACGCCCTCGCTAGAAATTGAAAACGGAATTATGATGAAATAAAAATGGCGCACAAAATGTTCCGGAACCAAGCACATGCTTAGAGAGACGATAGCGTCGCTATTGACAAGGAACAACGTGCGGTACTTGGGATTAACGCGACTCAATGAAATCTACGTTTTTATTTAAACATGAATCCGTATTGCCCAAAGGATTTGATTGTATCAAATAAAAATATTTTCGAACGAAGGACTAATCTAGACTTCGATAACATTGGGACAATCAGTTAACTCCATGTAATTTTCACTATCTCAGTCATGGTTATGGGGTTAGGTTTTTTTTTATTTATTTCACAAATAACTGTTTGGAAAATTTTATAGAAAAATAAAAACACACACACACACACACACACACACACACACACACACACACACACACACAAATTAGGTACACCTTAATCTTGGACGTCGGTTAAAAAATTCATCCTAACTTAAATTTGACGTGGACCGTACTGTTTTGATTGAATCAAATCGGAATTCAGTCCTGTTGACGATGTCCGGAGCAATCAGTTGCGCTCGCACTCGTGCAGGCTTTGTCGCCGGACGGTCGCTAGTCAGTCGTTTGTACAAACACTCCCGCTAGCTCTGAAGGTTTGCGATTCCACATTCAATGATCGTGGCGATTTCACGATGAGCTTACTTCACAATTCTCGTTGATGTCCTTATACAATGATAGGTCTTAAGGTATTCGAATTTGTACACACATCAGGTACAAGTCACATAAGTTAGGAAGTTACTTGGCAACTAGATAAGCGCGTATCTGTAGAAATAGAAACTCAAAATTACTACGAAAAGTGTCTTCTGTTGGCGACATTCAGCAACTGACAAATTATTTGAAATTATTGTAAGCCCAGGCGTAAAAAACAGTGTGCATTCTCCAGAAATAACAAGAACAAATTCTGAAAACGGAATCCAACATTGAGACTGTGATTTTGTGGAGTGTGGAGATTACAATTTACAATGACCTTGCATAATAAGACGGCGCAGGGCCGGCTCGCCGTTCGCGGTGGAAATAACACAGGGAACGTACGCCCACCGCAACTCGGCCGTGCCCACAAACAGGCATATTCTTCTAATGCGACCTATACGAGAACCAAATTCTTACACAGCTAAATGCCAACTGGTGTTAAATGATAAACTAGTAATAACTCATTTTTTTTGTTGAAACTGATGCACTTGACGTCGGGCATCAGCTTTATGATGCTTCAGTTCTTTCAAACCAAAGAGAAATCTAGGCCTTGTTGGAACAAGGCTCCTAGGTCATTAACTTGACTGTTTAAAGTGGTTTAAAATTATTAAATCAAGTAGTTTTTTACTGTCGACATAGTATAATTTTACGTTGTGCATTGGGCTTGTTTCTAGTTAAATTATATAACAATATATACATTTTCGTTTAATAGAAAACGCTAGATTGAAAAGTAATCCTGCTACGAACGCCTGAAACCACAAGAGCATGACGCAAGCGATTTGCTAACTTAACTATTTGATATATCGATTTGCTTGTATTTTATGAAACTGTAAATGGATTTGCGCTTGGTTGGCACTTATGGTTAAACAAACTTGGTTACTTAAAGCGCTTTTTCAGGCATTTCTTAACGCTGTTTCTAACGCCTAACGACGTAAAATATCAGTTTAACGATTGTACGTGGTTTGGAAGCAGCGGCTTTGTAACTCGAAGAAGAGATTTTTAAAGCGCCTTAATAGAGTGTGACGGTCTGCGGAGCGAGCTCATAATCGCTTTTAGAATTGAATCATTATCGCAGAATATAATATTACGACTATTCATTAGGGGTTACCAATTAAGTTCAAAACAAAACTCTCTCTCAGAGTGCTGGTCCCTACTTAGATGAATTATATACATTCCTGTTCGAAATACAACGAGCCGTTTGAAGTAAACGAAACGCAAATTTTCGCAAGTTGGCGCTTTGAAAGTCATTATTGTTTTCATGATTACAATGAGAAACTGGACTCAGAAGCCTCGCATCCCCATATGTATAATATGAGACAACCTGTCAAATGACTCTTTTCCAGAAACTAATAAGTATTGGGACTTTATAACCTCATCAAAATAATATAAGATAAGATAAGATAAGATAATAATTTATTTCATTTCAATCTTAGTTGGTAAATACATAGTGGTCGAGTCCTCCTATTAGGTATGAAGTACCTGTATCAGGAGACCTAGCTATAGAAGTAAATAAAGTTAACATTAACATTATAAATTTATAATGAATTAACTAGTTTGCCAAATTAACAACTACATTTACATTTATTAATTTTACATATTTACATAGCTAAAATTATTCTTACATATCTATTTTAATCATCGTGTGAGTGCATGCGTGTGTGTGTGTGTGTGTGTGTGTGTGTGTGTGTGTGTGTGTGTGTGTGTGTGTGTGTGTGTGTGTGTGTGTGTGTGTATCGTTTTATTTTAAGTTTTTATTTACGAATACGAATACGAATGTAGTAAATAAATAACTGCCTTACATTGTACGAGTATACTGGGTTTGCTTTCAATAAGCCGTTATTTGCTTTATCGCAAATTACGGAACAATTAAAAGTGGTACGTACATTTTTGCAGGTAAACATTAACGTCAAATTTGTAGTGGAGTTGCATTTCGCAGCCGCTGATTCAGCTGCAGCCGGTAATTAACAAGGAATCCGTCTGCCCTTATTGAAATAAAGAA
The DNA here is from genome assembly GCF_947568885.1 of Cydia strobilella. NCBI lineage: Eukaryota > Metazoa > Arthropoda > Insecta > Lepidoptera > Tortricidae > Cydia > Cydia strobilella. The sequence continues at coordinate 12,404,291 of NC_086052.1, forward strand.
GACTAAATTAACCAAACTCAGCTGCCATCAATGATTTACGCTTTTTCATACGACTGAACAAATTGAGTGAAAATTGCAATTACATAGAATGCACTTTTCTTAGTAATGTACTTAATTAACTAAGAAATACTAATTGGAAGATAGAGAAAAAAAGATAATTAAGAAACAGAGAGGTAAGGGCCATTTTACAAAAAGCTGTACACGTCATCGCTTTTTTATTTTTAAAGTTTTGTTACCAGTTTTTACTCAGCATCGCGAGCTTTTAATTTTTTTTTGTTCTGTTAACATATTTCATAGATTTTGTATTACGTTTACAGAATGGACGGTGAAAGAGTGCGTAATTTCAAGTGGAATTCATACAAAATTTTCCATATGAAAAAGTGGTGTAAGTATACCAATTTTACCACATTGAGTGCCGGGAACCCGCTCGGCACGATCTCTATTCTTAGTCACTTTCCTCTACAAAGCGGAAAAACGCTGGGATCGGCTACGAGCGTAGCGCTGCGAAAACGTTGGCAGTGAATGTGTTAAATAAATACTTAATACATTCTGTCATGAGCGTGACAAAAAGATATACCTAGTCGCTTTTATTACCATTGAGTACCTGACCTAAAGTTTTTTCTTAGGGTAGGTAGAGCAGAGTAATATGTATAAATTAGAAATATTAGAATGATAAATCATAAAACAATTATTTAACTTACGTACATAAATACGTGTCCTATTATATTTAATAAAACGAAACTAATCTAAAACGATATTTACAAGTTGTGTATTATTTCTACTTACAATAAAATTGAATAATTGTAACTAAGTATTTAAATAGCAAAAACAGAGAAAATATCCTCCGTAAACATATTGTCCAATATAGGGTTTAAATGAAACAAAACTGCTATTTTGTTCACGATTTCTGTAAGTTCGTAATTCTAAAGGACTTATTTCCACGATACGCTACAGACGTGTAATGTTGTTAGCGCCATTGGCACGGGCGCTACGGGTCTTCCATACGAAATCAGAGCGCTACGAGGCGCGTAGCGCGCGCTCAATCTCCCGCACTAAGTGCACGACGATCCACGAGATCTCTGTAAGATATCTTTGTTGTGCCATCAAAGTCTTGGTCTTGGTTTGGTAGGATTATGTCAATTATCAACAATCAACAAATGATATTATTTAGAATTGCAAGGTTTAAGAGAGTAAAAAACCGGCCAAGTGCGAGTCGGACTCGCGCACGAAGAATCCGTAGGTACTATTACGGAAAAAACAGCAAAAAAATCACGTTTGTTGTATGGAAGCCCCATTTAAATATTTATATTATTCTGTTTTTAGTATTTGTTGTTATAGCGGCAACAGAAATACATCATCTGTGAAAATTTCAACTGTCTAGCTATCACGGTTCATGAGATACAGCCTGGTGACAGACAGACAGACGGACAGACGGACGGACAGACGGACAGCGGAGTCTTAGTAATAGGGTCCCGTTTTTACCCTTTCGGTACGGAACTCTAATAATGTAAGTAATAAACTACAACGTACGGATTCGTAATCAACCTTTTCTTGTAGTCTAATAAAAAACTAAAAGCAAATTACGAAGTATTTTCTTTACAGAAAGGTCACCCATTTTGTGTGAATAAGGTTGTCAAAATAATTCTCCTAAAATTTTGAATTCAGTGCGGTCAAAATCAATCCGGCGCGGTAGCTGAATTGCCTTACGTAGTAACGTTTCGTAACGCGAATGTTTTCCGGTTTACCTGTCGCCTGTCCTGGCTAATTCAAATAACATTTTGCTTCGACTGCGACCTCTTCCCTAGTTTAGCTTGAACTCAAGAACCTTAACAACTATGCGTAGCCGAAGGTCAAGCCTATACTGGTTGGCTAGTGGTCGGACACCAATATGAATGCTGCTTGGGCTCCTGCAGACTTGCGTCGGTCTTTTTGCTCCAAACACTGATTTATAGACGAACCGAATTGCCCGTAACAAGCGTTTTAAAACGGTTCCCGTCTTATCCAATCGTCAAACGTGCGACTCGATTGCACGTGAAAATATTCCTAAGTTTTTACCTGATTGATGTAAAATTAAGACGGCATTTGTTAAGTTTAGTGTGAGTTTGTATGTATGTTTGTCCATTTCTTCGACACTGATATTTTTAATAGAGGCAGTGTAATTGTGTAAGGAGCTATGAAATTTTCCTCAGTGTTGCAATCAGTTTTATAAATTCCTTTTGTTAGTCTTGAATTTTTGAATTTATTTCCTAGTTTGTTATCACAAACGAATTCTGATTGTTTTTGAATATTGAAGTGATTTTTGCTAGAGATGCAACGGATAGTGGTTTGGCCGGATACCGGTCACCGTATGTATATTCGGCCGACGGGCCCGCCGAATATCCGGTATCCGGCCGCCGAATATCCGGCTAAAAGTTTTGTCTAAAATGGAGGATATTAGATCGCGCGCATGTTCAAAGTTCGGTACAGGTTACAATTTAGTTCTAGTTATATGTAGACAGACACAGAGAGCCGTTGATAGAAAAGTAAACTAAAATCACACAGATTAAAAAGCGGTACGTTACAGTTTTCATCATAAGTATTTAAATGATTTCGTTGCGAGGCCATAGTTAATTAAATTAGCTTTGTTATTTATAAGGTGTTTTAGTACTTAGTGCATAATTATGTTATTCATAAATATCGTGCTTAAATACTATCCGGTATCCGTTGCATCTCTAATTTTTGCATAATGGAGCCTGGTGTCGTCGCAAGCTGTTATCGCCATCTTTCTTTCATCAATACTGTCTTACTAAATAACGATATCAGCCGGCTATCAGAGGAGCGCAATCAAAATAAGCTTTGAAAATTTGGTTTACAGTTAATTTTTTTATACTGGTCGAGAAGCTGTTTTGAAATTAAATGAATGCTAAAAGGAGGTGTAGGTATGTATTTAGCCAAACAACCGACCAAGTTAGTTAACTAATGCAAGTTATTAATCAGCCCTTAACACAACAAATAACAGTGTATGTGAGAGTAGAGAAAACAGTAGTATAATAATATACACACTCTTGAATGTTTGTTATGTATTAACAATAGTTAATCTCTGTGTTTTCAAGTAGGGTACGAGTATGTACTTTCATAAAGTACATATTCGTTGGTATAATTACTTACAAGTTAATAGTTTTCTGATGGATTTCCTTAACAATGGTAACACGATGTTACTTTACTAGGACAAATTGCTGTTTGTAAAAGTACCTACAGTAGCGGCAAAAAATCTGTCATACTGCAAATTTTTGCAGACATTCACTGGAAAAATCATGACATTAGACTATATATATCATGTAAACAATTATTGTATCATCATCACGACCATATATGTATATACTTACGTCCCACTGCATGTGGCAACTTGGGCAACCATGTTAGCACAATGCGGATTGGGGACTTCACACACCCCAATTAATGTATGTTATAAAACTTTTATAAATATTGTATTTCTTATTTAAAAAAACACTTAAAATTGAATCTTACCAACAATAAAACCTAGATAGATCGATTTTTCTGCCTCGTTAGCCTCTGGTTTAAAAATTAAATCGCATCATTACTTTACGATTTAGTACCTACCGGGTTACCGCGAAAACTCGGGCAAACTAATTATTTTCAAAATGAACCCTAGCTTAATCGATTTGTCGTTTTCATACGCCCCTCATACGTCATACGTCAATACGTCACGTATCGTACGTCAATTGCATCGAAATCGCTGGAGCCGTTTTTGAGAAATTTTAAAAAATATATGCAGGCACATGTAACTAAAAATATGATAGATTATTTGCCTCTACTGTACCTACGCCACTGTCGCACCGCAGACTAACATAATGCTGACTTCGCCAGTAAACATTTCTATTCGGTGCCGGTGTAGGCTTTTTTATAAACTATGACATTCATATAGGTAGGTATAGGTAAATGTAGGTATAAGGTAAAAACTCCCAGATGAACTCTAAGCAGAAAAAATATGGTACCCCTCTATCATTTGTATCGAACAAAATCATACCAAGAACATACATACAATTAATACTATTTTAAAATGCCCACTCCTAAATGATTCAATAATTATAAACAAGCAGCTATCGTAATATCATAATATCTATTCAAAGTGTTACCAAAGATAGATATAATTCCGTAATAGATGTTTACAGTCTAAGGAAAAAACGTGCCTCGAAAATCAAGAAAATTTGATTCTCGTTAAGAGGGCGCCACTAGTTTTGGCCCACTGTCGTATAGATGGCGTTGACTGTTTCGTTTGTTATTTAACAATTTTAACGTATATCAGTGAAAGAACATGGGTCAAAATCATAAAAATAATTAATGCAAATAAAAAAAATCATTTATCCATATTTAAATACATTTTATCGTATTTTTATAAATATTTATTTTTAGTTTAAAAGTGTGTCGACAGATGGCAGTGAATTTACTGGGGTTACAAAATTTACTATCACAGTACCGCTCTAGTATAAGTTACTCTATGGTGTTAGGGTGTGTATTTTGTACAAAATTGCATCACGATTTTTATTTTTACTGTTTGGCAATTAAAATGTTTGCCTCTGCACTGCTGATATGCATTCGTGTAATGAATAAAAGAACACACATTTCCTATCGATGTAATAAAAATTGAATGTTTTGCTTTCCTATCGAGTTGCATGTACAGTTGTGCCGTTTTCAACCAAAAGGGTAGGTACTTATTGTCGGTTGTCATTAAGATGCTGTTTCCATAAAGCTTCAATTTGAAATCGACCTTATCAACAACCGACAATGTGGTACCTTTTAGTTGAAAATGTCATAATTAGTCTTATACTCAACACATTGTTAACGTATATCGTTATTATATTTGCAGTTATATGCTTGAGAAAACTAAAGATAATAGAATTACAACATTTAGTCTAATTACGCTGTATTTCAAGATTAACTAATTACAAATTAAATAAAGGAAAAACAAGACGGGAGTCCATCCTTTAATTACGGCGGCTGTTTTGTTTCCGTATCGCACTGTATTACAATGACAATAAGCAACTGGCCTGTTAAATTGTTTGTCTCTTGTCTCATTTAAGTCTCTTGACGGCGCTATGCCAAAATTACTTGTACAAAAAACATTTCCGCTAAATGGTGCCGCATCATCCTTGTTTACTGTAAGGCGAGGCAGGCGGGTCGGGGTCGCCGCCATAAATCCTAATATTAGCAGCGAATAAGACGTGCTCGGGGACCTACTGATGAAGTCTTTACATTTTAAAGCTCCCTTAAGTTCGTGCTTAGCTACAATTAACGTCAACGGCCTGATATACGAGAGATAGTTGGAATGATTCAAGGCGGCTATCACTTTGGGCGGTAACTTGTATGATAAATGTACTCCTAAGCTTGCTTAAGCGTACTAAGGACTAAAGCTAAGCCAGAGTCGTCTCCCAGATATCAGCTTGGTATTAAGCGCGGAGGATTTTATTTCCATTTGATAATCTGCATTGCGCGTTATAATAAAGGGAAGCCATAAGCTACACGACATTTATATGAATGCCATCCATAAAGTAACCGCAGTCGGCACCTAGCATTACGTATGGGTAGCGCCCAAACATTCGGGATATTCGGGTATATTGTCCTCGGTTACACGCATCTAAAATTCATGCTTTAAACGCAGGGCGCGGGCGACTCGCGTGAGCTTTTATTGCAGCCACACAAAAGTAAACTTGGACATATTTTTATTCGTTACCTTGTAACAAACGTTACATTGTAAATTTACGTTAGCTCTGAATTAAAACTTAAGTCAAGTTAAAACATATTTGAAACTTTCAATATTTGTCAAACTTTCGGCGTCAAGTTCCTAAATACCTACACTTTTACGTTAATGAAACTTACAATTTTGCTTTGTGAATTAAATCTTTCATTTCTCTTAAGTATCTGTAGAATAATAATGTCGAGAAATTACTTTTCAAGTCTGTCTTTGAAATGAAACGACAATTATCGCGATAACGAGCGATCTATAAAAACAAGAAATCGTTCGGAACATACCCAAAGAGTCGTAAAACAAAGCGCATCATTCAAATATCCCATTATCCCGTGCGATTTAGCTCGCAGGAGCGGGCTCGGGTAAATTAAGCAAATTAAGAGGCAGCTCCTGAGACAGTAATTACGGCCGTCTATACTTGGCCCGGCACCAACGACGGTTATCTGCCGGCTTCCGATTTATCGGACCCGGCACGATTGCTGCCGCCAGGTACCGCTGACACTTGTTTTGTAGTTACGCGGCTTTTTTAAACCTGCGATAAGTTCAAACTGTTATCGGAATAGTTCGACAATAGTTCTCTTTTATTATTAGGTAACTTTAAACTACGAAAAGATCAAACCATTCATAGCATTCTTGTATAACAACCTCCGAACGTTTATTTCTAATTTACAAATAATTAAAAAATTGCAGCAATTAAACTCAATAAAGTTTGCAAGTTAGAGAATAGTACTGTGCGATTGTTAAATTAAATTAAACTGTAGGTGTAGCTTAACAACACGAACCACGCCGCCGAATTAAATTAAGCAGGAACTTGAGCGCAGTGAACATAAAATGTAAAATTCAGCAAAATAAAGTAGATACACCGGAGGCCGTCCAGGAAATAAGCAGATAAACCAGGAAATTACACGTTATCAAGTAGAACAGCTGTACATAGTGCAGCGCGTGGGCGGCGCGCGGCCTATCGACTGGCGCCGCGCCTTGCATACTCACCTCAAGGTCACCGCCGCCGTCTCCGCACCGACCGACCGACCCTACTCACAACCCTCTAAAAAAACCCTTACATTTTCAATTTTGCAAATTTAAAAAGTAACCCTCGTCCGGAAGGACGTCTCGCCGGGCGGGCGAGCGGCGCCCCGCGGGCGTCTCTGAGGAAACTGACGGACGTCGCCGGTCTTCCACGGGTTATATAGCTGGCAGCGGGGCGGGGCGCCGGCGCGAGTTGCGCCGTCGATTCGCGAACCCGATAAATAAATTAATTAAAAGTGCAAGTGAGTGATCGCCGCGTGCAGTCGACCTGAGCTCGTCTACGGATAGAGCTTCGCCTTAATTGGAATTTCAGACGCACCGGAGACTTGCCGGAGGTCCGGATTGTTCCCGAGTTTGAAATTTACGAGCGAGCCTCGACGAGCCAATACGGCTTTGGCTGCATATTGCAACAGCTGCTGCTACTACCCTACATGTACGACTTTTGTAAAAACTAGGTTTACGAACCCCCTAAATTACCAGATTTGAGTAGGTAAACCAAACAAGGAAAAGTATTTTTTTTTGAGCAACTAGAGTTAGATGGTAGCGCAAAAAAGGAATACCTACGTAAATATTTTATGTGCGTTTTATAGGTACCACATAGGAATACGTGTATACTTATGCGTTTTAAATATATACTTGTTTATCACTGAGTCAACGGACTAGGTATAAATAAAAGATTGAATAAAATTAGTCGCTATTAGTAGCCATGCAAGATTTACTTGGGCGGATAGGTAGGGCGCCCTTACAAGTTGTCGCTTTCGACAGAGTCGCCTTGCCTCATGTTGAAACATGCGATCGTTAAGCACGGGGTTATCAACTGTCAACTGAAAAAATAGACCTTTACGGCGACCACCATTTTGACACTGACATAATTGCTAGCGTGTGCGTAACTTACTTTCTATACGTATCGCTCGTACTCGCGCAATATTTGTGCGAGCCAGATGTAAAGAAGAACTATTTCGCAGACGTTGGCGAATATGTCAATTTGAAACTGCTAAGGCAATCGTGGTAAGGCTACTAGTGCAAACGCGTCTTAAGCCAATTGATATCTTTAACTAGTCCACGTAAAGCGTTTTGATGAAGTGTTAAAAATCTTAAAATTATAAATGCAAAATCAGAATGACTGTGACAACTATGTAAGTGAGTAGTTCGACAATCCTAGCGAGTCGGAATGTACGTTAGTACCTTAATAATAGCAAAGACCTATGTAACTCCGTATAAGATGAATACAGTCTAAGGAAAAAACGTGCCTCGGAAATCAAGAAAAATTTATTCTCGGACAGATGGCGCCTACACCTTTGGCCTATTCTCGACTAGATGGCATTGACGGTTTCGTTTGTTACTTAACAATTTTAACACATATCGGTAAAAGAACATGGGTCAAAATCATATAAAAATAATAAATACAAATAAAAAAATCATTTATCCATATTATATAAAAAAATGTATTTTTATATATTTTCAATTTTCATTTTTAGTTTTAAGTTTTTATCGTGTGTCGATAGATGGCAGTATAAATTTACTGTGACTACAAAATTTACTATGACAGTAACCCTCTATCCTATTTAATCTCTTTGATAATAGCATTATAATCTAACCCGTAATATTGAATCAATTTGTTGTATATCAACCACAGCTATGCCCCCACGTTTGATTTTTTTTAAATTTTTAATTTGTATAGGAATTAGGAGCATTTAAAATCTTGTATGAAATAGGTTTTTCGCACGTAATTTTTAGGGGCATAGCTATGGTTAATATACATCAAACAATGTAAGAATATGTTCCATAATGTGAATATCCAGTGAGGAACAAGGGGACTATAATATTTGTATGGAGAAGCGGCCGTCCCCTGTCCCCTTAAGAATCTCGATGATGTATTTTACGTTCGTTTGATAGCTTAAGACTCGCTTGCGATTGGTTTGGTCAAAGATAGATATAACTCCATGGTTTGGTAAAGGTAACAAATAATTAACATAAAATCGATAAAGGATGATCTGCCTTTTCGATAATTTTTGACGACCCACATTGATTTTACAGCCACGATTGATTTTTTTAATAACCATAAATAAATAAATAAATAAAAAATTATGAATTAACGAATTAGCGAAAATGTAGCATATATTTGAAGTAAATATTTATAGCTGCACTGTCCAGACTGTCCTGCGACGTAATAACACTCTTTATGAGAAAGTGTGATGAAAACGCGACTGTATAAATAATACATTAGGTAACTTTAACAACATAGACCACAAAAATGCTTTTATAACCCAGTTCCTCTTGTATCGATTGCCTGCATTTTCCATTCTATTTATATCTGGAAGTACTCGGCGGCAGCGATTTCCGATACAAGCGCAATATTACTTTCCTATTACACTTATAATTCGATTCGAATGGTATTTTTTCAGTAACACATAATAATTCTATGAGCAACTATACAAAAATAAATGGACTCATCACGGAAAATTAACAATTTCAATCAGTACCAAGAACAACGATTCCTGTGCGGGAACTCACAGCGGGGTTTTGTAATTCAAATCAATGTTCCTACGAAACTTTTTTTTATCAACTGGATCTGGGTAGAGTTGTAATACCGGCGATAAATTATCATCACACATAATAAAAAAAAAAAAAATACTAAATCGAATATTTATATATTGAAATTGAATTAGGTCTGGTGTATAACAAACAAACAGGTATATTGAATAGTATAAAATAAAAAATAAACACATCTAACAATATTTTTTAAGAAAAAAAAACCGACTTCAATGGGGGATGCCGGTGAAAGATTATTGTTGATGGTGCACTCTTAGATTCCATTCAATGAAATGAAAAAGACAGCATCTTTTGCCTAATTATGTAGAAAAGGAGGTAAAACCACCCAATTTTCTGATAGAAGTTCGGTTCTGTGAGGATCGCAGTTCAAACGTAACCTAACCCAGTTGTCTAGTAGCATTTCGTTTCTGTAAAGGTAGCAGTTCTAACTCTCCGGGTTCGAGTTCAGGTACGGGTCCGAACCGGGTCCGGGTCCGAGTCCGGGTTCGAGTCCGGGTCCCAGTCCAAAAAATACTAAAATTCACTATACAGGGTGGCTAAAAAATAAGTGCATTCCCGTTGCCAGGGAGGTTTTGGGATTATACTGAGCAACTTTTACTATATGGGACCAACCCCGCACTTATTTTTTAGCCATCCTGTATGCCTTTAAAATTTAAGTTCCCTCGATTCCTCATGGATCCCATCATCAAAAGTGCGTTTTGACAAAAACGGAACCAATCTTACAATCAAAAAAATAATTTTCAAAATCGGTCTAGAAATTGACGGTTATGGAGTAACAAAAAAAAACAACCGAATTGAGAACCCTCCTTTTGAAATCTTGAAGTCGGTAAATATTATTTTTTTATATACTCAATAGCGACCGACTTCTTCTTCTTCTGGCCGAAGGAAAATTTATAAAATTTATAGTATTTGTAATATTGGCCTTGTTGCCTGATTAACTTTTTTTATTAAATGAATAAATAAATAAATATAATTGTATAATAAATATGTCAATTCTGCATATAACAAAAGAAGAAAAAATTATTGCCGCCCGAACAGGGACTTGAACCCTGGACCCTTGGATTAAAAGTCCAATGCTCTACCGACTGAGCTATCCGGGCTATGTGTAATGTGCCGAAAATACGTAATACAAGCCCGTTTACTTATGACGTTTGGTTTCTGAGTATATCATTGCCGTTGCCGTTATAGATAAGAAGGTTGGGGCCACTTGCACCATCCCACTCACCCGAGGTTAAGCGGTAAAACCGTTAACTCAGTGACATATTCTACTGGTAACCATGGTAACTCCATGTTTAACCGGTTAACCCCGGGTTAGTGGGATAGTGCAAGTGGCGCTTAGAGGTGTACGTACCGTTCTCTTATTTATACACTACAAAATATGGAATAGAAACAAATATTGGGGAGATGAGATGTCCAAACCTTTATTTAAGTATGTACAGTCAGCTGCAGAGAGAGTTGATCCCCCCTGCATATAGACTGTTTGTATGCAGGGGGGGAGGGTCAACTATCTCTGCCCCTGCAGCTGCCTGTACATGTTGCTGAAAATACCGAATACACGGAATACATAATAGTACTTTGCTTTCGGATAGGGAGTAACACTGCAAAGTTCTGTCGCCGTAAATCATAGAGTAACTTATACATAAATATATTATATGTATACTATGCCTTAAACAGTTTTATGACAAGTTTTCACAGATTATTTGTTACGAGCAAATATTACATTAATGCATCAAGGCGGTTTGTTTACAGTTTGTGCTGGTGGCGCCCCCACACAGAATTTTGGGTAATATTACCTATTCTTTACACTTATTTTTTAGGGTTCCGTAGTCAACTAGGAACCCTTATAGTTTCGCCATGTCCGTCAGTCTGTCCGCGGCTTTGCTCGGTAGTAGCAAAGATAGATATAACTCCGTAATAGATGGATACAGTCTAAGGAAAAAACGTGCCTCGAAAATCAAGAAAATTTTATTCTCGATCAGATAGCGCCACTAGCCTTGGCCTACTCTCGTATAGAGGGCGTTGACGGTTTCCTTTGTTATTTATAATTTTAACGCATATCAGTGAAAGAACACGGGTCAAAATCATATAAAAATAATTAATGCAAATAAAAAATCATTTATACATATTTAAATACATTTTAACGTATTTTTATAAATCTTCATTTTTAGTTTTAAAGTATGTCGATAGATGGCAGTGAATTTACAGTGATTACAAAATTTACTATGACAGTACCGCTCTATCTTATTATATCCTCTTTGGTAGTAGTTAGAGCTAGAAAATTGAAATTTGGCATGGATATATGTCAATTATGCCGACAAAGTAGTAATATAAAATGAAATCAAAAAAATAAATTTTTTAATACAGTTGCTCAAAAAGTGCTACTTTTCGTGGCTGTTTAGCGTGCGGTTTTCGGGAACTAGTGCTTTTTACTTTTCCAATTTTTTTAAATTTTTACTTGTTCCAATTAATGACTACTTATTGATGAGTGTTAATATTAGTTTCTTTTAAACGTCGTAATCAACATAAAAACCTACTGTTAATGTAAGAATACAAAAAAAATATGCATATTTCATATTTTATTACTTACCTCTTCAACATTATAAGTATTACACGTTTATTTTTTAATGTCGAAAAACCGTTCTTAATAAGTTGTCTGAATGGAACGGAACGCATCTTTCCGCACTTGCATCGAAATGTACAATTTTTTTAGAGTGTAAACAATTACGTGTAGTGGAGGTACACGTAATTTTTTTTTCGTTACAACCCTATAGTGTGGGGTATCGTTAGATAGCATAAAAATTGTTTTGAACCCGATAGCAAGTTTTATACTAAACATCGTCGGTGCATCCTCTACAAACATTTCACTATCGTTACTCTTTGACCACTGTAAGCACTTCATCAGTTATTTCAGTGGCTAATCTCGAGCCCCTGTGGCCTAATGGATAAGGCATCGGCCTCCTAAGCCGGGGATTGTGGGTTCGAGTCCCACCAGGGGTAAGCGAACTTTTGTTTTATTAGAATCCGATTATTTTTAAAAGAATTTCAGTCGAGTGATGAATGCTTGAAAGAAATAAACTCACAGCAAACACCAATTGTAACGTGATACGCCGGAAAATTGCTTTTTGTTTGTTTTTCGTGAAAGCGCGGCCGTCATTGGAATTTTCGCCTGTTTATCCGATAATGTGCCCGCTGTCTGTACCCTGCTCTGTTCGACAAATCGTTTACAACCATTTTTAGGGTTCCGTACCCGAAGGGTAAAAACGGGACCCTATTACTAAGACTCCACTGTCCGTCTGTCCGTCTGTCTGTCACCGGGCTTTATCTCATGAACTGTGATAGCTGGACAGTTGAAATTTTCACTGATTATGTGTTTCTGCCGCTATAACAACAAATACTAAACAGTACGGAACCCTCGATGGGCAAGTCAGACTCGCACTTGTTTTTTGTTTCTGCTAGTCCTGAGAATTATTTTAAGGAAGATATATAAAAAGTTGATGCCAGTATCTACTACAGTAGATTGGTACTGGCATCAATTTTCTATATTTATCTTCCAAAGATATGGTTATCTTGAACTTGCACCTCTTGTTTTACCATTAAGTATTTACTGTAAGATTAGTTTTGGCTTAATTAAGGATTAATGTAATTAATCAATATGTCATATCATAATCCCATTATTACAATATTAAAAAACTATGGAAATTCATTAAGTTATTTATTATAAAATAAAAAAGTCTTTATTAACGCTAAGTAATTCATCTTCAACTGCAAAAATATCTATGCTACTGACGCATTCTTAAATATCTTCACATTATAAGTATATACTTGTATACACCAATTGAGTGCGTTAACTGACTAACGTATCTACATTCGATAACTTAGTGAAAGCTTTAATGAAAAGGACGTATGAAAATACATTAGATAAATGGCGCCATAGCCCCTCCAAGAATGTTTAGTCGTGTTCTACCAGCAAACGTTTCTAGATTATTTAAAATTCTAAGCACTTGGGATATAATATAAAGGAATAGAACACGAGCACGCAAATAATATGCTTTATTACGTCGTACAGTCGCAATAAAGACCAATAGAAATTGTGAAATGCCTTCAATATTGAAAACGGCGACCCAGTTCCTGCGGTCGGGGGTTGGGAGGGGGGGGGGGCGGAGAGGGGGGGACAATTAATACAAGCTCGTCATCTGTTTTATGAGTGGACCGGCCATACTTGTGTGCGATAGGGGCGAGAAAACTGTTTCACTGCAGCGCTCATCTACTTTTTTGAGGCATTTCGGGAAATTGTAACGGGTTCGAAACTAATGCGGTGAAACTTATTTCAAGGAGGAAGATTTCACGTAATAATACATAATGCTTGATAAGGCGTAGTAGCCATGGTATTAGGTATATCTTGAATGGCCTAAAATACTTTAGAAATAGGTCACATTATGTAGGATTTTCTCCCGATCTTCGTGTCGTTTTAATATATTCTGTCTTGTTTTAATAATTGAATTAGTTGTTAACAAGACAGTTTCTAACGTTGAGTTAATCATTTTAAAACATACGTGTAAATATTTGGCGCGAGGCCTCCGACGTCTCCGATCCGATCCGAGTCCATATTGAATTGGGAAATATCAGAGCACCTCAGGAAGAAAATCACAAGTGACAGAAGCCTTAATTCAGACCGATCCCGGCCAGACGGACGGTGGCTGACGGGTAGATTGGGTACCTGATACACTTCTAGTCTACAGATAAACAGTATTTTATATTTCATAAGGAACCTTAAGGAATAAACCTACCTTCTTTATGAAATATAAATGGTACAATAAACAGAGACGACTAAGATTTTCAAGTTTTGCTGGAGTGGTTAGTTATAAGCGCTCTTATACATATTAAGTGACATCCTTTCGTTTCAACGGCTACAGTATATATATAGCAATAGAAATTCCATGGAATTGAAAAAGTGAAAAGTACCGTTATGCGACTAAATATACTGTTCTGTGTTAGTTTCATGTTCGTAGTACCTCAAAAAATACATTGAGCGCTTGACGTGCGTGTTGTCGAGTCGTGCAGTGTATCTATTGAGATACAAGTCAAGCCTTGTATTCAGTTGTAAGTAATTCACCACGAGCCCTGATTATATAATAATTAATTAAATTATAATAATTTCTGTTCTGAAAATGTTATGGGTTTTATCTGGCAGCCTGGCAAAGGTGATATTTCTGGTAATGTAAAGATGTAAAAATCAAAATCAAATCAAATATAATTTATTTTCAGGCAACTAAGGCCCAGATACATAATATACCTTACAATGTAACATATTATATACCTACAATAAAAAACCATTTCGGCGACACAGTTTTCTGTTGCGGTGTAGGATTCGGCAGATGCCCAGCAACAAAGCAGGTTAAGTTGTTGCTGAATACGTTGACATTACCTACTTTTAGCAGATGTTGTAACTATCTGTGCCAAAATCATCTGACGGTAGCGTTTTCATCTGTTTTATTTTCTTTATCCCGCAAGAAATAATAAATAAACTCAGGTAGTGAGGTTATGCAGACTTGACAAATTTAAGATTTTCCGAACGACGATTACATGTGACACTATTTCTAACACAGAAATTTTCCCTAGGTATTTTACAGAGCCTATTATTGTTACACCTCAATTCAAGCCTGTAAGATGATCATTTGGGGTTAAAGCGGGCCTAAGACTATTGGCCGTATAGTGAGTTGTTGTTTTAGAATAGGCGATTGAATTCGATATTATTTCCTGCTTAGCGCGGGCATGGCGCCGACAGCACCGCGGGAGTACTGTCACTTGCTTGTCATCGGCAGCTGGGAAACAATGCTGTTTATTTCCATGTAATAACCATCGGTATTGCTATCGGACGTCCGCGGCAGGCGGCAGGAGCAGGCTTATTCTACATTTTGATAAGGGAGCCGGCCGGCTGCCACACAAATGGAAAGATAATCCTATTTATATATGAACAAACTATGAAAACGCCGACGCTTAATAATCTTGTACCAAAGACCTATATAACTCCGAATAAGATGAATAAAGTCTAAGGAAAAAACGTGCCTCGGAAATCAAGAAAAATTGATTCTCGCACAGATGTCGCTACCACCAATACCGTCCTTTGGCCTATTCTCATTTAGATGGCGTTGAAGGTTTCGTTTGTTATTTAATTAATTTTTTTTTATTTAATTTAATTTTAACACATATCAGTGAAATAACATGGGTCAAAATCATATTAAAAAAAAAAATATATTATCCATATATCTATATATGTATATAAATGCACGTGTCCTTTTAGCTTTAATCGTGTGTCGATAGATGGCAGTAAATTTACTGTGACTACAAATTTACTGACAGTACTCCTTTATCCTATATATTCTCTTTGCTTGTAATGAAGTAAATTCGCCTTTGGGACTTTCTTTTATTTAGCAATAAGCAACCAGGCAATTTAGTCATATAAAAATCTAGCTCTAGATGTAGGTACTTATCTACATTTTGCCCCGGAGGATTTCAACGCATTTAAGACGTTGGTTAACCTACTCGTAGCGAGGCGTCTGTTACTATAGGTAGCTTGTTTTGTTTTGGTATAAATAGGTGGTCCACCGAAAGGAACCTTACACGAATACGGTAGATATTTATTACAATTTACGGATATCTCAACATTTATGTTTATGAAGTTTCCCGCAGTAACGTAATGGTGAGTTCGCTCGTCGTTAATTTTACGATGGGCTAAAGTTATTGGGGCCAAGCACTAATGTTTAATGCGACATTTGCAGGTTACAGTATCATTTCGACATTAGGTTATCAAAACAAATCGATTTTAGTATTTATATCTATCTATGTCCTTTCAGGTTAAAATGAAAATTGCCAACTGTTAGTTTTTCTGGCAAGAAGGATGAAAAATACTCTTGGAAACATGATTTTTATGCCAAAACTGAAACTGAAACTTCGGTCGGACACTAGTACCTAAATATTCAATAGACCGTTCAATAGATTCAATAGGTGCATAAATCCAACTCAAGTTACGATATGGTAGTAAGGTGTTCAAACTTAAGCAGCAGTTTGTTCCAGTACTTATCCAAGTTCTTACACTCTAAATCCAGATTTGCTTTATTATGGTCGACTTCCAATAACCAAAGATATTGCAAAGAGGATATAATATTATAGAGCGGTACTGTCATAGTAAATTTTGTAACCACAGTAAATTCACTGCCATCTATCGACACACTTTAAAACTAAAAATGAGATTTATAAAAATACGATTAAATTAATTAATTTTTTTTATTTGCATTAATTATTTTTATTATTTTGACCCATGTTCTTTCACTGATATGAGTTAAAATTCTTAAATAACAAACGTAACCGTCAACGCCCTCTATACGAGAGTAGGAAAAAGTAGTGGCGCCATCTGATCGAGAATCAAATTTTCGTGATTTTCGAGGCACGTTTTTTCCTTAGACTGTATCCATCTATTGCAATAACAAAACATTTCATTTGTATTGTGCTTTTAGCTTTGGAACGGCTGACTCGCCAGGGACCGGCGCCGCGCTCTCGTAAACCGGCCACTAGATGGAGCTGCCCGTTTTACGGCCGCGTGCGCAACGAGCTGTAATGGAGCTACAATATTGACAGACCATTAATTCGACAGGAAATTGTGCTGAAATCGCTAGCTGCAGGTGATTGTGAACTTTTCAAATTACCCGCGGGCACGCGGTTGTTTCCACTTCAAATAGACGTTAGCTCTCGACTCCGAGTTGAACAAACTCGACGGGCTACGGTTACTGTTCATCAATTTGCTTACCAAGCATTCGCTTTAAACGAATCACCAGTTCAGTAACAAATATAAGTAATCGGAGATCAAACTTACACCGGTTCGATTGAGATAAGTGCTCGCCTGCTCGGTATAAAACGTGGGGTTGCGGAGTGCAGGTACACTAAATAAATGCAAAAAATAGAGTAAGGTAGAAGCGCTGCCCTGGTGTTCAAATACTTGCTGTGATAGTTTTACCTACCTACCCTAAAATAAGGAAACAATTAAAAAAAAAAAAAAACATGCGTTGAAGTTGACACTTTGAACACCATAGGAGCGCTTCTGCCTTACTCTATTTTTTTGCATTTATTTAGTGAGCACCAATTAAAAAAAAGTTATTATTTGCTGTATTTTGCAATATTCACTAATATCCAGGGCACCCCGTCGCAGTTGTCGTAAAGTAAGATTCACCGGCAAAAGGATATCAGAAATGCGAAGAAAATACTGATTTGATGCTTAGCAGCAGGATGCAACCGCGATTAACGTTTAGATGGGAAACTAAAGGCGAGGTTAGGATCTAACTAAACATTGCTTTTGTAATTATTAACTAAAATAACGCTTTTGGCAGTGCATTGCCCACTTTGAAGCAATTTCGACTTCACTTGTTTCTTAATTATTTTGTTGTTTTTAAGGGTTCCGTACCCAAAGGGTAAAAACGAGCCCTATTACTAAGACTCCGCCGTCTGTCTGTCTGTCTGTCGGTCGGTCTGTCACCAGGCTGTATCTCATAAACCGTGTTAGCTAGTCAGTTGAAATTTTAACATTTAAAACTTTGGCGTGTTGAATACATATTAATCACATTTAAAATCGGGTCTATCGCGAATTTATTTTCCTATGTCGAAACGTTGGTAAATAAAGATAACAAAATTAATTCGCGATAGACCCGATTTTAAATGTGATTAATAGATGTCATTTTTACAGATGATGTATTTCTGTTGCCGCTATAACAACAAATACATACTAAAAACAGAATAAAATAAATATTTAAGTGGGGCTCCCATACAACAAACGTGATTTTTTGCCGTTTTTTCCTAATGGTATGGAACCCTTCGTGCGCGAGTGCGACTCGCACTTGGCCGGTTTTTTTGTAAATTGTTCCGAATTGTTTTTTTTAAATATTCTACTAGCTTCTGCCCGCGACTCCGTTTGCGTGGGATGATAATGATGATGATTGATATAAACTATTCTACGTCCTTCCTTAACTATCTCCATACCAAATTTCATCTAAATCGGTTTAGCGATTTAAGCGTGAAGAGGTGACACAGAGTTACTTTCGCATAATTATAATATTAATAGTGATCTGATCTGTAAACGTCTCTTCCTAGAGAAGCCTAGATCACAAATAGTAATCGTCTAGACAGTGGTTAGCTCTTCACATGTGTATACACTATTGACCAAAATTATATTTAAGGCCGTCTCTTGGCACTAGATTGACCTATTTGGAGCCCAAGAGACTTGACTCGGGTGGAAAACTTCACCCATTTCATTTAAAAAATTGTAAATATTTCAGAAAAACCCTCGACCTATTGAGATATGCGATAGAGAGAAAAGCCTAAAAATAAACAAACCTACCCATTTTTTAAAATTATAATTTAATAATTATAATAAAAGATAATAATACCTACATGGAATAATATGCTCCACAAAACTACATGTAAGTAGTTTAACTCTAGAGTCCGGTATCAGTCTCTCATTTCTTCTTATGACTATTAGGTATATTGTCCACAGGAAAGAGACCCGTTTTCTTGAATGTTTTTGAATTTACTGTTGTTGTTTATACCCAGCTGGTAAGTAGGTACTTACTCGTATCTATATAGCCTACAATTAATTGTAAGGGTAATGTTGATTGAGCGGTGCTGGGATATCATAGTCGGTTAGCATCAAGAAGTTAAGTATAGAAAGCACTAGAGGTTGCCCGTAGAACAAAGGTACGCACATTTAAAAGTCACCCAAAGAAAAAAGAGAAATAATGCATGCCTCAAAAATTTGTATTATGTGCAGTTGCGTGTTTTCATAAGTATCTTGGTTAGCGAGAAATCATTGGAACACTGGTGTTCGCGAACAGCGCCCCGACCGGCGATAGAGGGACATTTTCTTTTCTTTTAATTAAGCCGCCCGCGTCGTAAATTTTACGAGCCCCGTGATTTAACTATTATTTGTCATCAATCCGATAGCCAGGCAAATAGCGCTGACGGCGTGTAGCGAATAAAACTTAACGTGTCGGCATTTATGTGGGTATTTACCGCTTTTATTTGCGAAACATTTGTCAATTATATAGAAAAAAAAAAACAAATCTTAAATGTTTTATTTGCAAATATATGTAATAAAGTAATGGTAATCTTATTATATATATATATATATCGCTTTATTTGACCAACAGGCATGCAAAAAATATATGTAAATATGTAGGAACGATTTTAATTTTAAACATATTGTACCTATATTTAAGATTAAAATCATTCTAAGATATAGGTTGTCTTAATTCTAAAATATTAGTTATTATAATAATAAATTACAATCTCCGGGTGTATACTAACTGCATTATACAAAATTTCAGGTTAATGCTCTATTTTTTATATGTTTGACCTGATTGGTTCAACATTATCATCTTGAACTACTCTTGTCGTGGACTATCGTCCACAGCAGTATTTTAATTTGTAAGAGCACTACCTAAGGCGTTTAAAAGTTCCAAATATTGGTCTTAAGTAGGCCTATTGCTAAAGACGAAAATATACGTAATATAAAATAGACGTTAGCTTTATTGTCGGTCGTCACGTTTGATTGCACCATATTGCACGAAGCAACCTTTCTTGTAGTATCCCGTTTTTTTATTCCAATAATGATTTATTTATTGTTACATACAGCGTTACAGTAAAACTAATAAAAAAGATAAAACTATACAAATTAATGAAAAAGATAAAAGAAAAAGTATATACAAGAATATATCACTCCTATATATATATATGTATATATATATATATATATATATATATATATATATATATATATATATATATATATGATATCACTTCTGACACTCCTTTCCTTTTATCATAGAGTAACTTATACTAGAGCGGTACTGTCATAGTAAATTTTGTAACCCCAGTAAATTCACTGCCATCTGTCGACACAATTTAAAACTAACAATAAATATTTATAAAAATACGTTAAAATGTATTTAAATATGGATAAATGATTTTTTTTATTTGCATTAATTATTTTTATGATTTTGACCCATGTTCTTTCACTGATATGCGTTAAAATTATAAATAACAAACGAAACGGTCAACGCCCTCTATACGAGTGTAGGCCAAAACTAGTGGCGCCCTCTGATCGAGAATCAAATTTTCGTGATTTTCGAGGCACGTTTTTTCCTTAGACTGTATCCATCTATTATGGAGTTATATCGATCTTTGCTTTTATTTAAAGTTAAGAGGCTATTTTAAAGGCTTAGATAACGAAGTTACTTGAATTTACACTTATTCAATTACTAGCGCCATCTATGTTAAACTTATATAACTATTTTACATCCTGCCATCTGTTGTTGAATAGTAATACTATGTAAGAATTATTTTAGTTTCAACTAATAACGGTAGATGGCGCACAACATATCATCAAGCTACTCGCCAATAGATGGCGTTACAAAAAAAAATTAAAAATGCATTGCAATTGCATCAATCAGTCCATTACATGCTAGAAGGATTAAATCTCCCCCGATCTCAACAAAATTATAAGTTAAGTAGGAATTTCAATGTAATTTAGATGTACGTAACCTCCAATTTTAATTTTGTTACCTCGCCTAGAAATGATTCACTTAGTGGGCTTAAGTGCATAGATTAGTATATGTTATTACTGTAACTTAAGTGGGGCACTAAAACATGGAATTACAACTTTGATACTAAGCTAGCTAGCTACACTGCTGACAACACGCGCTTTTTTAAATATCGGAACAGAATATTTATTCGATTTTATTTATTCGATCATAAGTCCGTCCAAAGAGGATATAATAGGATAGAGCGGTACTGTCATAGTAAATTTTGTAACCACACATTCACTGCCATCTATCGACACACTTTAAAACTAAAAATGAAGATTCATAAAAATACTATAAAATGTATTTAAATATGGATAAATTATTATTTTTATTTGCATTAATTATTTTTTGATTTTGACCCATGTTCTTTCCCTAATATGCGTTAAAATTGTTAAAGGTCAAAGGTAGTAGCGCCATCTGATCAAGAATCAAATTTTCGTGATTTTCGAGGCACGTTTTTTCCTTAGACTGTATACATCTATTACGGAGTTATATCTATCTTTGGTCCGTCTAAGCAAAGAGAATATATAGGATAGAGGGTTACTGTCATAGTAAATCTTGTAGTCACAGTAAATTTACTGCCATATCTATCCACATACGATTAAAACCAAAAAACAGGCAAAGTGCGAGTTGGACTCGCCCACCGAGGGTTCCGTACTTTTTAGTATTTGTTGTTATAGCGGCAATAGAAATACATCATTTGTGAAAATTGCAACTGTCTAGCTATCACGGTTCATGAGACGGCTTGGCAGACAGACAGACGGACAGACGGACACAGCGGAGTCTTAGTAATAGGGTTCCGTCATGTTCTTTCACTGATATGTGTTAAAATTGTTAAATCACAAACGAAACCGTCAACGCCATCTAGCCGAGAATAGGCCAAAGGTTTAGGCGCCATCTGTCCGAGAATCATTTTTTCTTGATTTCCGAGGCACGTTTTTTCCTTAGACTGTATTCATCTTATATGAAGTTACATATAGGTCTTTGCAGCTTTGGTCTAAGCTAATTTTGCATCAATTTGAACAGAACCACGTGAGAGAGTGTGATATTTTCATAGAAATTTGACATTAATTATGACATTTCCACACTTTGTTATTGCAAATGTCATGCAGAGTTACCTTGACCTGACTCTAGCACTTACCTCCATGTAAGATTGGTGTGTTTCCACGTCGCCCCTTGAAAAGCAAATCGCTTCTTTCTGGTAGAGTTTTCTTCGTAACCTTCTCTGTCGGGCCGTCCACATCGTCTCTTACTCAGAAGCTCTTTCGTGGCTTCGTCGACTTCGCCTGTTACCGGTATGCCACCAAATTCCTGAAAATTAAAAAAAAATGTTACACTAAGTACACTTTGATCGAGAAAGATAGTCTTATTGCGATTCCTATAAGAGGAAAGAGAAAATAGTGCCATGTTTTGTCTTTATCACCGATCAGGCATGTTTTCGTGTTCGGGTTATGGCATCATGTGGGCATCATAGCAAGGAGGCTATGGCGAAATAACGAAATTTATAAGAGTGAAAGAGAAAAGACATTGGACATGCATCATCATCATCATTCATTCAATTTAAGAGCTGTAGGCTCTTGTCGGTGCAGCGTCATGAAGTTGTCTCCACCTTGGTCTATCCGAAGCCAGCCCTTTAGTATCCTGGTACGACACGGCCCCTGCATGCTCCTTTACTTGGACATTGGACATGCAAACCGGATAAATTGCGTAGTATACATTCTATATAAATATTCTTTCTCTTACCCCCAGTCGCTCGGTGGCGCGTCTATACTTACTATGTCTATGACTAAGAAGTTACAATAAAGAAAAATACTTACACTTTAAATACAGGAATATTGCAGGATTACAGTCCCTATTTTCCACTATTCCCTACAAATATATCTATGAATTTTGAGTTTTGGTGCGACAGATAGATGTCAGAAAGGTGACAGTTAAATAATATACTTACTTTACTCTTTGCAGTTAAATACTAGTCTAGCGAACTTTTACGAAACATTATTGTCGATGACTATACAGCTCGTCTTAGGTACTTCTTAGGGTCAATAACTTGTTTATTATGAGTACAGGTTATTATAATAGGTACGTCTTAAGGCGGGATTCCACCAGTGCGCGGCACTGTGCGGCACAAGCATTTTTGTACTGAATATGCTTGTGCCACACAGTGCAACACACTGGTAGAATCCCGCCTTTACGTTTTCTTGTGGACAGCATAAAATAAACGGACTATAAAGCCTAATTTTCTTACTTTAATCCTGAGCCGGAGAGTTGGAGCGTTTTCACATTTGTCCGATCGGATATCGGATGTCCGATGATCCTTAGAGAAAAGCAGCTGCTAGAGAGTGTCCTTTGGCATCAAGTCCTTCTTTTTTGGATCAACGTTATCTTTTGAACAATAAACAATGAATAAACAGGCGCTTTTTAAATTTTTACTATTTTGTGGTCGTATCCGACATCCGATATCGGATCGGATAATGCGAAAATGACCTAAGAGGTTGGCTAGTCTTCTGGCTAGCGAAAACGGAAGCTGTACCATAGTACAGCTACGTTTTGATCGCGATCCTGAAGTCCTGGTAGTACTCGACGGCGGCGCCGCTCACCAGGTTCTGCACCTCGGGCCGCCCCGTCTGGAGGTACTTGAACCCGAACTGTAGGCCAAGCACATGATTGGCGCGACAGTATCTCGCCGCGAGATAGACTACAACTGTATGAATTAAAGAGGGACGGGTAGTCTATGTAGCGGCGTGATACTCTCGCGCCAATCATGTGCTAGCCCGGCTGGAGCTGGTCTGTCTGCAATAACCATGTTATTACCTGCAACGTTTTGATCGCGATCCTGAAGTCGTCCTCGTAGTACTCTGCGGCGGCGCCGCTCACCAGGTTCTGCACCTCGGGCCGCCCAGTCTGTAGGTACCCGAACTTCTGGAGGTAGTCTGTCTGAAATGAAACAAAGTAAAAGTAATAAAATTAATTATGTTTTTAATACTTTATTATGCAAATTGGCCAGGAACTACATAACTCATAATCCTCATTTTATTTTTTTATAGACCAGAATCGGATTCAAACCACTACCTTGACTTTTTGTGCCAGATATTGGGCGCCACACAAAGGAAAAACTATGTATGAATGAATCTGAATCCTACGGAGTAATTTTCTTAGTCATTAACTGATTATAAACGGGATCGTTGCTAAAAATAAGTTTTAATGGAAATCACTCATTAACCTGAATAAACTCCCTAATCAAACATGCCCTTTTCGTTATTCATGGCACGGAGTCTTCACGCGGCATGTTTACACGACACACAATGGAATAAATGAACGTCTTTGTGTCTTTTTGTTTAGATTTTCATTCTTATCTACCCTTATCTGGGCAGGTAAGGGTATTTTAACAAAACGAGGCGGTGGGGACAACCCTGGGAATTCTATAATTTGAATTACTTATTTGTTAATATAAAGTCCCTTTTCTTACCACCTTTTCCATGCACATTAATTAATTAGGTTTTTTTTAGTTTTCTACATAAGTATTATTGTTAGCAAAAGGTGACAATAGTTATTTGTTTTACAAAGAGGGAAAGTCGTTGTTTAACCGCTTGTGCAAAGCTTGTGTAAAATATCATACAAAATCAAACCAAATCACATCTAAATGAACGTTATTAAACATTTGACATTCAAAATCATCATTTAAAAGTCAATGCTACCAGCCAACATAAGGTAAAAACTCAAATTTGAATCTGATTACTTTGCCCCGCATGTGGATAAAATGCAACTTACTCATAAGTTTTTGAACAATCAAGCAGTTCAAGCTTTACCAGCTTTTGTGGGTGTGGTGAAAACATAATTATTATAATGAAGAGCTTGAGATTTAGACGCAAATATAGAGTGCAATATATAACGATGGACTGTGAAAAGCTGAAAACTTATCAATATTGCCTTCCGATTTATTGGCCGTACATCGTACGTCACTTCATAGCTTTTACGATTAAGGATTTTAGCCCAAATTTTTGCTACCATGATTTATACAAACAATAAAGTTAACATAAGAAAAATACACCTGTACTGACAGGGATGGGAAACAAAATTCAATGGGAATATTAAAAGATGTATTGTTGAGCGAACTCGAACCGTAGCGTAGGTGTTATTCTAATCGTTTACATCAGAGTATAGGCGAGTTTATTGCTTCGCGGACCAGTGTTAGTACATTTTTAGATTACGCATATTTGTTAGGCCTTTTGAGTTCGAGTTAGACTGGATCAGCTAAGAACTTGACCCACTAGCGTTCTATCCATCATTAGGAACAGGCGGCCAGGGCCGCAGCCCGCGGCGCGAGTTTTGTTTACAGAGGATGCTCGGCTTCTCAACTAATAATGAAGACTTTGTTTAAGCAATCTGCGGTCTATTATTCCCTTCCTTAACTTATCTCAGTCCTAAATACTTTTGCGGGTTCTGTTTATTTGCATACGCTAGAGGGCCGGTGTACCTAAATACCCAAGATGGACAATTTAAGGTAAATTAAGGCAATTTCAGCCTCCTTTTATGGGATGGAGGCGTTTACTTATTTAAATGAAAGGATTCTCCCGGTAAACAGACGAACATCTGTAGCCCTACATAAGTAAAGAGGTAACGTAACGCTTTCAGTTATATCGAGTTTTATGGGCATAATTATTTGCGCGCATCAGTGTCTCAGTTCGCAATTTATTTTAATTGAATTGAGGCGTGATTACTAAACAAATAAGCTAGATAAATTAAGTAGGCAGTTAACGAGTGGCATGTGAAATACGGCGAAACGATTTACGTTTACAGAATGGCACTTACGATGATGGATATCGTTATTCCTCACCATTACATCGGATTAGGAGAGGCGCAGGTCAGGTCAGCAGGCCTTCAATAAATCTGCCGGACACTACATCCATAAAATATAGCTAATTTTCCAGCAGTTACCAGAAATGGAACCGTGTTAATTGATAGACATTTTGTGAAAATTTATTGTTAGTCGATCCTGGTCCGGGCTTTTCCATTTATTGGGAAATCTACGCGTGTCGAACTGACTGTCCCAAAACTATTTTTTAGGTTAGTTAGTTTGTACTCTAGTCAAATCAGACAAAGTAATAAGAAATGAAAAAGTCATTATAATTGTATGTACTTAATTAATTCCTGTATTAACCCTGATTTTTGATCCATATTTTACAATATAAATGAATAAGATAACACACAAAACAGATATGAAAATTAAAAAAACAAACAATGAAGTATCTTTTCTTCTTTTAAGAAAATGCTTTGAAACAATTCAAGATACTAGTCGGTACAAGTATTGGTTATTATTTTACTGGTCATCGTATGAAATAAACGGTTATTTTTGTGGTGAAGCTACAATTTCAAGTTTAATTAACGACAATAAACAATAATTAATGTTTAATTGACGGGCCATAATTTATCATTAAAATGGATTTATCGCAAGATTCAGAACACAAATCAATCTAAACGACTATATAATAAGTAATTCAGAACTGAGATATTTTTTGTTTTGTGTCCAAAATTAGACAAAATGCGCGGATATTTTATTCGCCATGTTTAGTAAACCTTTAAAAAGCAACTGTATCGTGGTGGTTATAAGGTTCAAGTCTATGTACATCTAATATGTTTTGGTAATGTAGGACGATCGACCACCTCAATGAAGGCGAGCGCTCATATTATTACATAGATTTGAACCTTAAAACCAATATGATATAGCAGTTTTATAAACGACATTGTTGCTTTGACACGCGCTCACAACGGGAGCTGACCGCTCACATAAAAGAAACAATGGCTTTTGTTTAACAGATTAGGGTCTTAGGCGTAAAAAACATTTGAGAAAATTCATACTATACCTCACTGGATAACCTTGCCGTCAATATGTCTCTAGACGCGGTTAGGTACGATTATTTACCGTTCGGTTATCACTAGGAGGATATAACCAAACGGAGACGCCACGTCTGTCATTTTCTGTACAAAAAAGTCTGCCGATTTTTGCGGGGGAGGGGAACGTCAAATGTATACGTAACGTCAAAACAGTCATGTCAGATAAACGTCAGTCCATACATTGTGTCCATTGACCGACTATTTTCGACAGAGAGGAACGCCTGTTAATGGCTACTCCGTTTGGTTATATCCTCCTAGGGTTATGAGCTCTTGGTTTACGTGTATCATAGACATAGTATATTATACAAGTAATTATAGACGCACCACCGAGCGACCGGGGGTAAGACAAAGAATATTCGTATAAAATTTGGGCAGCATAGGATCTTTTCTCTTTCACTCTTATAAATTTCGGTATTTCGCCATCGCCTCCTACCTATGATGCCACCCAGTCGGTGATAAGGAAAAAGCATAGCACTATTTTCTCTTTCCTCTTATAGGAATCGCAATATGACTATCTTTCTCTATCAAAGAGTGTCAGGCCCTTGACGTGTATCCAGTTACTTTTGCATACGTTAAATAGACTAATAAATAAATACAGTGTGCAAATCCAATAGGGGCAATAAATTAAACCAGATTCTTAGGTCCTATTAACCACCGTTTAAATATTCGCCATTTACACACTGTAGAAAGGTAACGAAGAAAGAGCAACTTAGTTTTGCGGTTAATAATATTGTTTAATTATTGATTGCGCGGATTGATTGGCATTTTGGAAACAGAGCATGCGTGTTTTAGTATTTCATTAGTAGGGGATTTAACTTAGTATACGGATACCTATCACAATGTCAAATTGTATTTTAATCAAATCAAATCAAAAAGTATAATATAAGTTGTAACTAAAACTTGTTTATCTTTAGAGACCCACTTAGAACCATTTATTTCTCGTTGTCATTATCTGCAGGTTAATACACGAAAGTTTGATACTTGACCATAAATATTATTCGTTACTCCACAAAACGTCGAACGCACGACAGTATCCTACCATTAATGATCGTTTCGCGTGTCCTAATCAATATGGGTCTTAATAGGTGTCTTCGGCCACCGGAGCCCTAAATTGGTGACAAAATGAGTCCCGGGGCAAAGTGGGGCAAAGTGAGGCCTGCACGGCACGGCCTGTAATCGGAGCAGGTTCGTGACGACACCTATTTCATCCTGTAATTAATTGGCAAATCTCTTTAAGTACCGTGGACTACTTCGGTTTTATTGTAGGCAATAGCATAAAATTCGGAACAAGATAGTATATATAGGTACCTATCTAGAAGGCGAAGTACATTCGTTGAAAGTGTGGCTTTTGTATCTATGAATTTCAATTGAGTTGGATTTTATGGAACGTTTTAACATGGAAGTTCTAAGGTTTTATAAAAGTCATACTTTAACGCTTTTTATTAAAGTTACTATCTACCTGAGTTGCAACGAAATCAATACCTCGTTTGCATTTAATTAATATAATTTTAAGCTCCCAACACTTCATCAATTTTGATTAAGCGCTTCCAAATAATTGCGTAGTCATTTCCGTGCAAGTAGGTACCGAATGTCATTAAGGCTCTCAGTAGTAGCCCGGGCTGGCATTCACATGGCTTACAGAATATTTGCCTCTAGGTAACTAGTAAAAACGTGTACGTTGGAAACCGCGAAGGGAGATCACCCGTACAATGGTCAGACAGAGGCAAGTGTTGGTAGGCGAGCGGTGGGAATACGTGTTCAGGGGTAATCAAGGGAGGGTGCAGGCGCAGCGATGACATCTGCCGTCACTGCCTGCCCCTCCTCCACTCAATATGGAAATACATTTTATTGGACCGAGGCATCAATTATTTCCGAAAATGCAGTCCATTAATGCAGTTCAACATTCGTAAATTAAAAGTTATTACGTTTGATCGATGCGAATAAAGTTTTTATGATCGAAAACACGTCTTAATTTATCTTTAGGTCTGTAAGTTAAACAATAAAGCGATCTGACTCAGAATGTAGGTCAGTCGAGATCAAGATATGATTCGCTTATGGCGGCAGCGGGCCCGCCCAATTTTGGTATAATTTGCAAATCAACGGTTCATTTCCTGATGTCGGGTCGCCTCCACGTTGGCGCTCTGGCTCCATATAATTAGCCGTTCTGAGAATTTCATTCCAAAGCACAATGACACAACAAATAAAACGAGTCTACTACAATTTTAATGTAATTTTCGACGCTACCATAAGGAGCTGAACACACGGACGATGCTAAGGCGCGCACTAAGCACTTGTGCGTTTTAAAATTTTGAATGAGTCCTGTATTTAAATCGCGCAACCATTTCACATATTCTAGCGTAGCGCGGTGTGCCTGTTAAGAGGTTTCGCAATTTAACAACAAGAATTTATATCGCACGAGTCTGAGCACTACATCCGAGAGAGTTTCAGGACACCCGGGTTATATGTCATAAAACAAGAATCGATCTCCCTTGAAAGTTCAGACAGTGACTATTTCCGATGTAGGTATCCAGTTGCGTTTCTTTACGCTACATACTAACCCCCGCTCCGTGTGTTCTGCGCCTAATGTAACGTTCATCATGCGACAGACGGCTTCGCACGTGTATCATAATTAAGTCAATGCATATTTAATCATATCCGGTATCGCCGATGCAAAATCAGGACTACATTAAACACTAATCTCGTTCAAAATTGGGGGACAAAGAATGACATTTGAATTTCAAATCCGCAAGTGACACATGAAATTGCATTAGCGAAAACAATATTAGAGACGGTGGTTGCGGCCAGGCAATGAGCGTTACTGACTTAACTAATGCAGTTTGCCTGTTCCCGTAATGAGTGACGCTGGTCAGCCCTCTAGGGCGACGGACCGACGGTGATTCGGCGACAATGACGTCGGGCAACGTTTCCGTAGAGGGCATAGAGGAAAACAATCTTATGGTGGAAATATGACATCGTATAAGTTGTGACAATGTATGGTGGAAATATTAAGTACGAAACGGAATAAAACAAATAATTATGTGAATTATACCCGTTTGAAAAACAAAGCAAAGAGATAAAATGTTGAAAGAAGAGAACATTAATATTATATTTGAGAGTATTTCAAAGATATTATTTACGGACTCGGCTGCTATGCGATCAACTGATGCATTGATTGAATTCACGTATTACAATTAAATTAATTGCTTTTTAGCAGTAAGACCACCTGTTGTTTACCACCACTTTTAAGATATATAAAGTTTTCTGTCGTTCTTCGGCTTATCTACATAATTTCATAAACTTATAAACAATCAATAGAATAACGTTTAGCTGATGATACTTTATTCAACCATATTTAAACACAAGTTGAACACAAAAGGAAATTTTCCATAATATCCAATTTTCTGGTTGAACACACATCCAAGAAAATCATTTAACCGCTCACCGAACATAACCGTTGCACTCCTACAGAATCGACTAAGTGTTGTCTAGACATAAATTAAATTTTAAGTACACTTGTACACATTAACTAGCGAACCTATTAAATAGTGAATTTTCTTATCCAAATATCTTAAGAAATTCAACTCCAGCTTATACTATATTCCAAATTTTGAGCCGGCTCGAGCTCGACTGAATAGTTCTTAGATGGAGTAGGAAAGGCAGGTAATATTATTTTAACGAAACGATCAAACGATACGAAAACCGTTGCACGTAGGACCCCGTAGGTAGTGTTATGCACATGCAGATATTACTTTAGGAATTAGTTTAGTACACTAGGTATACCTACTTATTTAAGTTCTTTTTGCTAAAGTCGAATAAATAATTAATGTAAAGTTGATTCACTTGGCATCTTTCCGAGTGTGTGTGAATCGGCGCCGGCCGGGCATAATGCGGGGCAACAGTATCGCATCAGATTACTATCGCCCCGTCGTGTGTTGAACATATTGAGCGTGAAGCGACCCCTGTCGCAACGTACTTACATAATATCGCTCCTTCCAGGAGCCAGGAACAAGAATCAGCATAGTCATTAAATAGATAGTGACGGCCAAAGAGGCCAAATATGTATATCGGTTCACATCTTTATTTATATGCTAACAAAGGTACGATATATTTGGCAACTTTGGACGTCATTACCTTTTTGATGCTGACTGTACATGGGTGGTGTTGGAGCGTTGGTTATATACCTCAGTTAAGTTATGCGTACGGTAACTTACCTATCACACCACAAAAACAATGAAATAAGGAATTTTCTGTTATTTATAAAATATATAGATTAAGATAAATGGTATTCCTTGGACTATTTTTATACGGTTGTTGGTCCACGTTATACCAGTCTCTTATGAATCAAGCTTTAAACATAAGTAATACACTTTTCCTAAAACAGGCAGCCGTTTATCTATTAATGCGATTCACGACAGATAGTGTTAGCCGCTGTCGCGCGCATACGCAGCGTGATTTACGCGCACGTGGAAAAAATCTTATAATATTTTAGGATAATAAACGGCCGGTCGAGACGTCATCCCACGTCTTCTGGCTCACGTGGCAGGTTTATGGTGCGGACAAAGGACGTGACGCCGCGATGCTTAGATAAATGACTAAAATACCTGCGTAGACTAAGAGAACACAAAGGGAAGTAGATAAGAGCAGATTTTTATTTTACTTAGAATTTCTATTTACCTTTCCTGTTAGAATAAGAACAGAATTTCCTTGACTTTGTTACAAGACGATAACTTTACTACTCACGCCAATACATAGATTATTTTGGATGTACTATAAAACAAATAAGTAGTAAATTGTATAACAAGGGCATAAAGCGATCCATTATTTCCCGAGGCCAGTTATTGGACCGAGCGCAGCGAGGACCAATAATTACGAGTATAGTCGAGGATAAAAATGGACATTTATGCCTGAGTTATACACTCTACTATAATTATTGTACCTCGGATAAGAATGGACATTTATGCCCTAGTTACTTTTCACTTTGATTGCGAGTAAAATATACAAAAATATCCAATATTGTAGGTTATTTTACCGTATTTATTCAAGACTAAAGAAAATTGTACTCGTGTACTCAGGCCTTTCAGGGGCGCGGGGCACGCCGGTCGGGAGCGCTCTGGTCGGGGGCGCGCTGGCAGGGCTGGCAGTTTGTATGGCAGATTTTGGACTTTATTGCTAAGTCAATAAGGGTGGTAATAGATGATTTTACTTTATGCTCTTCAACACAATAAGCTACTTTATGTCGTCTACGTACGACTTAAAGTCGAACTTTACGAGCATGAGAAGTGAAAATAATCTTAGATTGTTTAATAGAAAAAAACCGACTTCGCAAAACAGTTTGAAATTCCATTAAAATTATTTACGACCATAGAGCATTTCATAATTACAATTAGGCCCAAGACAATCAATTATCACTTTTTTATGTAAATATTTCATTTGTTGATGAAAATAATAAAATCACTAATAAATAAATAAATAAATAATAAATAATAATCAATAATAAAATCACTAAATATAATAAGTATATGTACCGAGTGGCGTCGTAACCTGCGGGAAGGCATGGCAAAGCACGACGAGCTTTGGTTGGATCACCTTAACCAGAAACGAATTCGCAGAGCTGCTGGACCACCCCAGGAGTCAAGACACATCTGTGATCGGTGCGGCAAGAAATGCCGATCAGCCATTGGTCTTTACAGTCACCGCAGTCGATGTAGACTGTAGACATCTCCTCAAATACCTCTAGTCGCTGCAACTATCATCTGTAAAGATGCTGTGGCCAATGATGATGATGATGATGATGATGTATGTCTATAAGATTTGAGGAGCTCCCTCGATTCCTTATGGGATCCATCATCAGAACTGGGTTTTAACAAAAATGGGACTTATCTGTAAGTAGGTACTATACTTATTAAGAAACCTACAGCCAAATTGAGAACCTCCTCCTTTTGGTATTTTGAAGGTTGAAAAAGACCTGTTTGCTTATTTTTTTTTAATTGACATTTACATATAAACTTATTTTATTATCATTTTATTTAATTTAATTATCATTTATTCACAAGAACATGTGGTAAGTACTTAGTTATGTAATTCGCGTTAAAAGCTTATCGGTTGGAAATTTACGTAAAATATGTTCCCATAGCTGTGAACACGGTGAGAAATTATGAATCAACATTCATCAGTTACATGTTGACTGTTATGGTAGTGATGACTAGACCTTTGTGCACTTCTGACAATCCGACATAAGCACTGACGTTGGCGTAATAATAAATAGTAGACACTTGGCGTACATACACATACACAGGTAGGAGCTCCTACAAAAGAAACCTGCATAGGCAATGTAAAATGGAACTGCCTTTTTTGGCTCTTACTTTATAACGTGACGCTAAGTAAATATAAACAATAGATGCATTTACCAAAGTTAGTCTGAGAAGAGTCTGAGAACTTGGAGCAAAGGTCTCTATTCTTATAAAATTTTCAGCAAACCCCGTCCGGCTAAATTGCCTCGACTGAAACAAGTCCCAACTCCACTCTAAGGGGCTATTCTTGAGCACTCCGCGGAGACTGAATATCGCAAAGAGATCTAATAGGGCGGATCGGACCGAGTTATCGACTTTCTAACTCTCGATGGCCTTTCTTGCTGGTATAATTAACATTTAGTCTATATTTATCTGATCTTGATAGTGTCATTTAAACGTGTTAAAGGCTAGAGTATTAAAAGTAATAACTTCATAAATATGTATCTAGGGCACTATAAACGCTCATTTAGAGACTTGTAACGGCAATTGCGATTATTAAACCGTATTGCGTAAAATTAGGTATTTTATAAAAACCGGTAAAATGTGAGTCGAAATCAGTTAAGTCTTATTAAATCCAAACGTATTAAATGTGAATACTGTTTTTTTGCTAAGATGGAAACGTGCGTGTGTAGTTTTTATAATTCGTTTTGTTGTTTTATTTAGGTACTTATATATACTAGTAAGTCTATAACGAAGGTAGTTGTGTAATCATAATCATAATATCGTTTATTGCACCACGGTAAAAAGTTTTTACAATTGTACACACATGTACCTATGTACTCAAACCTATTTATGTCAAAAGAAGGAATAACTGATTAATATAGGTCAGAAACGTGTGTATTCAAGTATACATACATATAACTTCTACGATGTCCAGACGGTGTTTACCTAATAGAATTCTGTTGCCATCCTTTGGGTAAATAATTGTAAAACAAATCATATTTATTTAAACCCGTCGGCGCAAGATGCACAGAGGCTATGAAAGTCTAATTTGGATTTTCTCTAATCTGGCAAATTAGTGGCGAACTCCATCTGAAGACCAAACACCAGGGGACAGCATTACAAAAGACTGCAAGTTCGTCGTGCGCGCTTTTGTAATTTGTAAGCTCGGACCTAATTTACTTGACTTTCGCGATCTGTAACTATTAGTTTAGGAAATTTAAGTAGATATATATGGCCGACCTTTATCTTCATTAACAATTTTATTTCCAATGTAATAATCGCCATGTATATAAGTTATTTAATGACAAGTGTTATGCCAAGAAACCTCCTGAGAGCCGAATTCTTTATTCAGAGTATAAGTGTGTAAGTGGATGGGAAAAGGCCTGGACGTGGACGCAGGCCAATACGTTGGTCTGACCAGATCCGCACCGCTCTTGATTCCACAGTTTACATGGCTCTCCACACCGCCACAGAAACAGATGGAGAAAGATCGTAAGAGAGAAAGTGATACAAGAGGGAAGTCACGACCCTCAATATTGAGGAATACGACGCAAGGAGGGATGAGGAGGTACAAATGTACAAATCCCGTGTTAATTTACCAATTTGCGGTGCAATTCAGTTAAGCAAATGTAAGCTACTTACTTACGGCTTTTATTCATACAGAATAAACATTAATTGTGGGTGATTTGTGAATAATTGTGAAGTAAATATGCTTTGTGAATTAACACACACTGTTTATTGACCTTTCTTACCATGAACCCTCGTACCTGTATGTTTTATTAATTTAAATGGCTATCCTCTTGCGGCGCGAAGTCCGAAACATCTCATGATTAATTTATCAAGTCGTATGCAGTGATTGTCTGGTTCTACAAGGATAGCTTTTCTATTAAATATTAGCTATTAGTTTTCTTTAGTCGATATTAGGTTTTCGAAACGTTACTAACCGGTAATATAGTTAACGTACATCCTGTACAGATGTGTGTTTATTGACTTTGTCTTAGTGTGTAATAAAGAATCTGTGGTTATATATCGGATTGCACTTAATATATACTCGTATAGGTAGGTATAGGTAAGTTATTCATAAATAATGGAATTCATTCATAAAGTGGGTATGGACTTTTGCAGCTGTGTGTACATAGTATATTGTGAACCTATAACATTGTAAGACACGCCTCTGAATCATTAAAGAAACTATAAGGTAAGAGAAATATGTAGACAGAACATTAAAAAAATTAATACACATTCAATGTGGCTTAAACTTCAAAACTTGACTTGAATAATACTTTCTGCTGTTATCGACGTAACAACTACGCTCATACATACATATTTGTTAATCCCTAATCGTGACAATGTAACACTGCCTGGAGTATTTTAAGAACAGCCGCCTCATTTCTTATCGAGTAATTAGCTACAATAAAGAATGTTATCACTGAAGCTTACCTTCCCAGGCACCAGACACATCGTCCCTGGCGAAAGTGGCGAACCTGGTTATAAGTGTGATATAGTTACAACGGGTCTAAAGATCAAGCTACACTAGAAACGAACAGAGTCCAGATAACGTTTTGTGAATTCAGTAGTATAAGAGAATCGGGACATTCGGGACACGTCAGTCGGGTGGACGCAAGTTACTTAAACATATTTCTATACCGCTCACTGAGTGCAAGAATATTGGACTCTGTGAACCAGTATGACTCTTGATTTGAGATCCATAATAACATATACGGAGATCAAGCTTATGCCGGTTTCCCTAAAGCTATGTGTTCGTAAGTAATAGCAATAACAAACCTGGCTGTATAGGGAATACTCCGAATAAGGACAGAGGGAACAGACCTCACTCCAACATTCCTTTTACGTACAGGTAATGGATTTTATTCACTTTTTCCCGGTGGCGAGCTGCTTGAATAGTTTTTAAAGAATCATATCTATTATCTAGTGCGAGGAGATGAGAACACTGATATTTATTTCTGTCCATGGAAAAATAAGAGCGGTGATAATATCACAGAAAATGAGTTTGCGTGACAGAAAGTTCTTTAAAGATAAATTATAGTAGGTACACATACAGCAAAGTAATTCATGGTAAAATGATGATTCTCTGAATGGACTGTGGTATATATACCCGCAGCAATTTATTAAGTAGATTCCTTTAGAGTTGAGCACTTGGAATTGGATACAAAAATAAAAAAATATTACATAGAAATTTCGATGTGTCATACATAATCATAAATAGTTAGGTATGTAAAAAGAAGTCGCACAGCTGACATGCCTAAGGCAATAATTCACTTAAGTACCATCACGCTCCGCAATTGTTGGGCCATTCAGGGTCTCAGCTAAATTGGTTATTAATACTTACGCTATAGAATTTCCAATTTAGCAAGAACCCTAAATGGCATAACAATCCCGTGGGTGACTGTACATCAGCGATTGATAATAAATGTACATAAATAAACAAATTATATCGGGGAGACCGAGCCTTGCTCGGAAAACACATAAAAACTCAAAAATGCGCGTTTATCGAGAAATAAGACCTAGCCTAG
Organism: Cydia strobilella; assembly: GCF_947568885.1. Lineage (NCBI taxonomy): Eukaryota > Metazoa > Arthropoda > Insecta > Lepidoptera > Tortricidae > Cydia > Cydia strobilella. The sequence goes on from NC_086052.1 coordinate 12,440,901, forward strand.
CTAGATCGATTTTTCGCCCCCGAAAACACCTATATTGCAAATTTCATCGAAATCGTTAGAGCCATTTCCGAGATCCCCGAAAAATATAAATATATGTATGTACAAGAATTACTCGTTTAAAGGTATAAGATATGTGGAGTTGCTTATATAAGCGTGAGTAATTTTTATAAATGTTTTAGTGTCAGTAAAATGTGGCTACTAACTAACTACTCAGCTAGTTAACTATCGATTGAAGTTATATTGAATGCAAACCCGTTGATAGATAATATGCTTAGCCACAATCTGTTGGGCGAAGTTCTCAGCTGCGGGCTTCCAAGGGAGGCCATCTAAGTAAGTTCTGTTGAAAATTGTGAAGCTTAATTTATTTCGCTATTTATTAAAACAAGTGAGAACTCTATATACCTATGCTATAAGGGTGTATAGAGTATATGTTATTAATTATGTATGTTTCATATTACATCGTTTTGAGTCACAATCTTATTAACTGTATGACCCTGCACCAACTCAATCTTTCGGTTTAGCCCATAGTACTGGTAAAGAATGCATTCTGGCATTATGTCCGCCATTTGTACTTTCACACACATGTTACATCACAAACTTTTTTTTAAATCTTAAAAAATATATATAGGTATGTAAGCAATCCGTGTTTGTAGTTTATATTCACTCAATTTATAAATTTTACACTTTTGTGGTTTTTCACTGCCCAATAACTTATTTCTAGCCACTGAATCGCTATCTGAAGGTTGTCTGGAAGAGATCGCTTTTTTACCTACTCACTCATATCCTGTCTTTGTTTGTAACATGTATTTTCTTTGTAGTGCACAATGAAGTATTTTATTATTAATTTCTTATTATTATTAAATCCGGAACGCAGTCTTCGTATACAAATGCAAATGAGCAACATGATTCGTTCCAAACATACCAATGAATCCAATGATGATATCCGCAACAGGCATCGTAATTTTTTTTTAAACACAAACTAGATATGTCACAAATAGGTATGTTGCAACATTTGAAATGGCATTTGTAGAAGTTAAAATTAAGAATTGACAAATGTCATGCGACGTTGTTAAAGGTTCATCGATGGCGTAGAAATGCGCTCTTTCACCTAAGCATAAGCTTAATCACGAAAATATAGCCCGTCACACGTGACGGACAAAAATGGGCTAAACTAAACCTCACGCCTCGCACACCCCGAATTTGCTTACAAAATAATGAGTCAACGACCCGGCGATCATATGTTGTGAGGTCGCCAAACTAAAATAGAAAAGCAAGGTCATTGCGGCGTGCACTCACGCTACAGGAAGAGTCTCGTGAATGACAGTTTTAAATTTCGGCCCGATTCGAACAATGCTTATAAGATGTCACAGCAATACAATGACTCAAAAGTGAAATTTTTTCAACCAAAAACGTCACTTTTGACACTGACTGATCAGTATCGCATCGCTGTGACATCTTATAAGCATTGCTCGAATCGGGCCGTTTGTCGTCGCTAATATTGGCGAAATTGCATATCCGGCTTACGTACACGTGGGACGTGTGTAATGCTTCATGTGAAAAGGGACGATACACATACGTACTACTAGCTGTTGCCCGCGACTTGTGGTTATGTGGTTATTCTACATGAGCATATAACATTATGCAGCAACAGATCTAATTAATAAGTATTAAAACCCCTCAATTTTGACTCACGATTGCTAACCCTAAGAAGATTGTTACATCACAAAATTCAATAGATAATAGAGCGTCTTTGATTTTACAATGGCTGAACAAATTGACATATTAAACTTCCTTAGCCCTGGTCAACGAGTATGATTAATCATTGTGGAGCCACGGACAGACAAGCCAATTTGGGTTAACATGAAGTTCACTGACTTTCTGGTCAAAGACATCATAAAAAGCACCCCTGCAGTGAGTGCACTCACTGGAGATTTAATTAATTACTTCGGAATCGGCATCTGAGGGATCTGATGACAGGAATACGGGGATGCCTATGTAAGTACTTGAGTATTTAAAATAATGGGAGGTTCGGTCATTCTAACTATTTAATATGTGTTTTCTACAGTTAAAAAATAAATAAACATCAAATCCTGTTTTCAGTTTCATACAAAGTAAATTTTCTTATAGGTACATTCAGTACCTGCGGTGTCCAACATCTCAACGTCCGTGAGTTGTCACCATACAAATGCTGTTGAATTTACAATATTTTACGTTTCTGCTTAAATTTCATTCATACGTGCCATTAATTATTTTAACTAACATGTAGATTAAGCTAAAAACTAACAATATGTTTTCTGTATTAATAAATAAATTCATTAATTAATGCCAAGCGAAAAAAGACCCTATTAGCAAAACAACGCTAGTAAACCGACGAAAGTGAGAACACCTAAATCACGAATCACATTAGGTACTGAAACCCATTTAAGTTGACGCATTCGTCAATAGTTGTTTTTTGTTGTGACAAAAAACAAAACGTTACACGCTTTCAATCTGGGTCACACAAAGGTGTTTTATGGAAAACAGTCTACCATGTTTTATGTTAATTGTTCACAGCAAGCGAAGCAGCACAAACGCCTAATTTTAATACCAACGTGAAACAAAATAAAAACCTCTTTTACATTCAACGTTTCAATTAAAGAGCACCTCGTAATAAAAAAGGTGAAAAGGACGAGCAATCAAAATGGGAACTGCTGACTGTGCTTGATTTATTCCTCAGATTTCAAGTGGTTGTTTGCATTCAGTGTTAAAATAAACTAACCGTGTAAATTTTGAACAGACAATCCGTGCAAATATTCAAAAATTAAGAAGTTGCAAAATCGCCTTTTATGGGAGGACATAAAGACGATAAAAGTGAGTGTAAGTGTGAGCACGTGTGTATGCAATCCTTCGAGCCCGCCCGTGGTGTTGTCAAAACTGCGGCCCACACAGAAACAATAATGTTTTTCAACGTCTTAGATGGATTAAAACGGGGGAGACTGACGAAGAAAAACAATACGATGGAAAGACAAATAGTCTCATAGTCCAACTCTGCACACGAATAATGTCACGTACAGGCGGGACAGGATATGATGCTTGCTTGATGGGCACACAAGTAGCTTAGGTACGTATGGGTAAAGTCTCTTTCAATAGGCTGCCTAAGATCCACCGGATCGGACTTGATAATAAAAACATTTTTTTATAAAAACACATAATTTTACCTTATGTTGTATATTGCATAGGCAAATTGTATGGGTCGGTCAGAACAGTAGCTAGTTTGACTTTAACCAGTCTTAAGAAACTGGCTCATTCTGCTAATATTTTTAACACGGTGTAGCGCAGATGTGTGATCTTCTTAAATAACACATCTACGCTATATTCGATCGAAGTTTAACAAGTTATACAATTTGTACGTTTATGAGAATCATGAGTTCATGACAGACTTACTTATTGTGAAAATTATCGAAGTGGGTAGAATTGATGTGACAAATACCGTGATTTCACGGGTACTGAAGAGGCTATTTACAATAAAAGTCTTGCTGTACACTTACAGTCATCGTTATTACCAGAATACCAGATGACCGTGCATTAGGAACTTTGCGTCGATTTTTATTTGGAAGTAAAACCGGATTTGAGTAAATAGCACGTGATTATTTCGCGGATTAGCAAAGCAGTATTTTTACTTTAATCAAAAATTCTTAACTAACCGAATTAAGAAATGTCTTGTTATGATTTTCTCGGTTAAACGATGCCCATTAGCTGAATAAAATCGTAATCGCTAGATAAGTGCCTAGGCATAAGTCATAAAGTCATAACGTGTTAGATTAATTCCCGCGTGGCCACAACACAAACGTCGCAAACGAGGCCGCGTGAGTCAGTTCGGCGCGCCGGCGCCGCCGCGGTGGCGTCCCCCGTCCCGGTGTGATCCCGCTTTCATTTAGAAAGGAGTATATTTATTAATTTCTTATAAAACATTACATAATATCTCCGACGACCGGTCTGGCCTAGTGGGTAGTGACCCTGTCTGTGAAGCCCATGGTCCTGGGTTCGAACTTCAAATCCCGGTAAGGGCATTTATTTGTGTGATGAGCACAGATATTTGTTCCTGAGGCATGGGTGTTTTCTATGTATTTAAGTTTTTATATACATATTTCGTTAAGTATTTATATACAGGGTGATCAATCCAAATGGGTCCCTTAATAGTTAGTAGCGGGGTCTTCTGTCACAAGTATTACATACTTACAAGGAGATTCCAAGCATAACTAAATTGTAAATTGTGAAATGTTGTAACCAAAATAAAAAATAAATTCATTTTCATTTTCAATGGGTCAGTAGGGTGAAGTCAGAAACTATGAGAAATATCGACATCTGTTCTTAGGAACCGTGGCTTTGATTTTCGATTTAATAACAATGCCTTTTTTTTCTAAAGCGTGGTGGTCTAGCCGTAAGGACGTGGAAGATCAGATGGCAGTCGCTTTTGTAAAAACTAGCGCTCACGTCAATTCTTGGGATTGGTTGCCAAGCGGACCCCAGGCTCCCATAAGCCGTGGCAAAATGCTGGTACAACGCGAGGAAGATGATGATGGCATTCAATTTTTTCAAATTTTTTAATCACAGGACCAATTATACAAACAAATATTCACGCGATTACATAACGAATATTGACCAGGTTCGATTCCCGGTTATGTATGAGTTTAAAAAAAAGTTTGAATGTCATTATTATTAAATCTAAAATCGACGCCATGATTCCTAAGAACAGATTTCGCTATCTCTCATAGTTTCTGACTTCTCCCTACTGACCTATTTGGATTGATCACCATGTATATCGGTGTCTGAGTAGTTGAGTACCCATAACACAAGCCTCCTTGGGCTTACAGTGGGACTTAGTCAATCTGTGTAAGAATGTCCTATAATATTTATTTATTTATTTATTTAATATGACTACTCAATCTACCAATGCACAGATTATGGTACTGTGCATGGGTCTCTTTGAAACTATACGATATTTTTTAGAAGCCTTAAAATGGACCCATTCCAAACATTCGCATCGCCGTTAAAACAAAATAAATATTTTTTCATATATGTAATAAATAGACAACAAACAAATACGTCCAAAATGTTTAGAAAAAAACTATATCAGACCAGCAGCAGGATAAGTTAGGGCGGTAAGTTTATTCAGTAAATAAATACTTATTTACCTCGACGTCCCAGGTAAAAATCATGACAGCATCAAGAGGGCATTGTGATACGTCCGAAATATCGAAGTCCATTAATGTTCACCATATATTATAAACCATATTTAATATTAAAACTTACGTGCACATGCTAATTTAGCACAGCCTGCAAAAAATATGACTCTTCAATTTGCAATAAAAGTTGTAGGAAGTTGTTTCATAATTCAATGCGTTAAACGATATACACATAAATTGGGCCGTCACTTCCGGGTCCCGGAGGTGGCGGGAGATCGGGGAGATCCTCGCAAATAAGACTTAAGTAATTAATTCGCTGCCAAGTTATGACGCGTGTCGCTGCATCCATTATGGAGATTTGAATGAAACTTTAACAGCGAGGCCTTATTTACGTACAATTAGGAATTTGAGATGGAGTGAGAATTTTGGGTGGTTATTCGGCTGATGTTGCGCAAGATATAATTGTTTTAGTGCCTTTTTTTTTAATTTTACGGTCATGATGGGACTGGCACCAGGAATGGAACGGTATAGACAAATCCTGTAAAATAGATCAGTTTTTAAAATTTAAATGTTGGCAACATTTTACCATACACAAGAGCCATTCACTAATATATGTATGTTAGATTGAAAATTAATGGCGCCATACATCCCATAACTGAAGCAAAAAAACATTGTTTTAATTTATTAATAACATTGAAACTAATTGCAGTAGCTTTCATTTAATACATCGAAAACATAAAGGACGAATAGGACATTCAACTTTTAAGTCCCCTCCCCGCCAAGCTCGATTCTCCATATAAACTTAGTTTACGCTCTCATTTTAAAACTAGCTAGAGTGCTCTGAAATTTTTTATTTACTATAGAATAAGGTATATCTATGTCTGTAATTAGTTTATGTAGCTTCAGACACAATAGTCAAAAAAATACAGCGAATTTAAGTGTTTCATACAAAACTTGTTTTTGGTCTATTTCGTTTGTTTTAAAAGCTGGAGCTATATAAACTAATAACTACAGGCCTATGCCTATCTATATATACCTCATAGTTATCATTGTATGTGCAAAGTTTCATTACAATCCAACAGTAGTTTTAAAATGAAAACGAACCTCCGTTTGTATGGGAAGTTGGAAAGGTGGAATTCAAATTTTACATTCACTCTAAACATTCAATAGGTACCTAGTATATTTGAAGGGTACACGGAAAGAACATGTCTAGTCACTTTTTTCGGAAAATAAGATTTTCATTTCAAAATGTAGAGCTCTTAATGAACTATTAGTTATATCTTTTGCTACCACTGTATAATATACGTAACACAACTTTTTTTTTAGTTAAAAAAGACCTGGTCACGGAATTACCATACATTTTTACATGGATCCAAATTTTAAAACCGCGGTTACTCCAAATGTTACTAAAGTGACTAGACATGTTCTTTCCGTGTACCGTTCATTTATTATGTAAGTATTCTGTTGGTATTCTGTAAGGTCGGTACAGTAGAAAAGTTTATGTAGGTATTGTGGTCGCTAGTCGGTAACATCAAACCACGCTAATACTTTTCATAGCATAAATTTTAATATCATTGCTTCTACAATATTGCATACATTTGGTAAGCGAGGTATAACGTATAACAGAAGTCTAATAAAAGTGTTGCATGTAAAATGTTTCGGTAATAAAGTGAGCATATCGTCGGAACATTGTAATTTACCATCGCGCGACTGCGAAGCGTTTTGTGTAAATTGAACAGTGTTTGTATATAAAGTACATCGCTCACCGAGAGCAGGAGAGTCAATTTCTCAGGGAATCAACAAAATTCTTATTTACTTTTAAATTTAATTAAATCCTTATTTACGATAAAAAATTTAGTATGTTACTCCCTGGCCTGGCCACCAAGCCTGAATGTGATGATTAAGCTCTGGTTACAGTGATGAAATTTATCCATAATAAGTTTTTACGTACCGTCAGAAATTGAATGTCTCCCCGCAGTTTGGCAGTTATAAATCATTACATAAAAAGGTCCCGGTAACTAATGTATACATACATATATTACCTACAACATGTAATAATCTATAGTCTGTATCTTTAGGTATTTAAAAGAATGTAAACAAACCACAATTAGGTATTTTTTTGGGCAAGAATATTCTACAAGTCAATTAACTTAACTCGATGTGTCAAAACTTACAGAAGTTTTACTTACTCAGCGTAACAACAAAGCTGCTATTTTGTTAATAGGAATATATCGGGATGAAATGATTAATCAATAGTAATTTAGTTTTGTAATATATGCTATTACTTCGCCCTCATAAAGAACCTAAAAAGAGATCGAATATTTAGCTATTTGAGGGTACATGAAAAAATTACACGTTTAAATGAAAAAGGTTAAAGCCAGAACGATAAGGAATAGATCCAGGCAGTTTTCTATTTTGTTGGTTAACTGATAAATGTTTCAAGTACCCGAAAATGTAAAAATACTTTGTTTACATTTGTAACCTAAAGATAAAGACATAAGTCTAATAGTTCCCGAAGTCACCACTGGTTTTGCCGAGGTAAATTGCTCAATAAGCAATTGGAATAACAGCCCAGGACTGAATAATGAAGAGGTTACTCTCTAAAATGGTTGTTAAATCAGGCAATAAAATGTTTATGTGTTTTGCTTATTCTGAGTAATGTTGTTTTGATATTTTATTTTTATGCTTCATTAATACCAAATTACATAAGACACCTCCTAATTGGTAGGTATGACTATGGGTTGGTGATTCTAAGGGGCAGTTGCACCAACCACACTTGACAGACTGATCAACGTCATTCAGCAGTGAACTATAAAACTTGTCATACAATAAAACTTAGCGAACGTTTTAGCAGACGGTTTGATGCAATTAACCGACCCTAAGCCATCGAAATCTGTAGCTCTTCAGACGATCGGACTATATACGAGCATAGAGTAACTTATACTAGAGCGTTACTGTCATAGTAAATTTTGTAACCCCAGTAAATTCACTGCCATCTTGACAGATGACACACTTTAAAATTAAAAATAAATATTTTTAAAAATACGATAAAATGTATTTAAATATGGATAAATTATTTTTTTATTTGCATTAATTATTTTTATATGATCTTGACCCATGTTCTTTCACTGGTATGCGTTAAAATTATAAATAACAAACGAAACAGTCAACGCCCTCTATACGAGTGTAGGCCAAAACTAGTGGCGCCATCTGATCGAGAATCAAATTTTCGTGATTTTCGAGGCACGTTTTTTCCTTAGACTGTATCCATCTTTTACGGAGTTATATCTATCTTTGATACGAGTGTGTCACTGAGCTTCTCTTTGAAATATTGCCTCCTTACTAACTCTAAGCAAATATTAGGTAATATGGCTCGTAATTTCCTCAACACCTATGGGACATGACAAAGAAGAGAAGTTAATTATCTAACAACTACATCTGGGTATTTCATGTGAAGGGATCTCCTTCTGCAGGATAAACAGAATAAAAACTGCGGCATGCATTACCTATTGTCGGAAACGGTCTCAAAACGCGGAGAACAAGTCACAACAATAAATTTAATTTTCACGTCAGAGCCAGTCGCAAATACTTCACTACAATGCCGCCAAACGGTCACTTTAAAATTATTTACAGCGGGCATAATTCTTTTAAACTTTTTTGTCATTGGATTGTTGCACTTGCATCTATAAAATAGCAATTATGACAAATGCTATTATTGTGGTGTGGCTATTGAGAGCCTTTGGACCTATCTATTTGAAATTTGGGTAATAAATTTACAATCAAGCATTTAAGTAGATTCATTTTTTCGGTAATGCTAAACAGGTTATCATCGCCTTTACGGCTGCATAATTCTTGTGTCCTGATGTTGGTATAATTTACCACAACTTTCATTGCATAATTAAAATGCATCCACCAATTGAAATTTATTTTATCCAACGTATTAAAAATATTATATTTATATGCAATTAATTGCAGTTTATCTCTTAAGTTTCTTTTATTTTTTTGTAGATCCTAAACATACCTGGAACTCAGCGGGTCTAATAATATTATTAGTTCCATAACCAATATTAATCCTCATGTGTGGCCTGAACAATGGATGTCCGGCCACGTCACCCTGCTGGCCTGTATTCCAAATGTATACGAACACGTCGTCTAGCCAAGTACGCAAAATAACCCATGTAACGAGATTCACCACCTCCCTAATAAATATAAGAAACCAGTAGGCGCATTTATACTGGTTTATTATCCTCCGACTCGGCAAGCGATTGTAACGCCACCCCAGTCCGACGTCTGGCGTATATCCTTCCAGCTAACAATTAATCGAGAATCTAACGACCCGTTCAACCCCTGCTCCTTTGACTTAAGGTTGACTTTACTAATTATTCTGCATATTCCATATTAGCTACAAGCAAACATTCGACACGTGCTTCGTTTTCGGTATCTATAATTACCGCCAGCCCGCCTGACACTAATTATGATAGATGTAGGATTCAACAGGTACCTTACCTACACCGGTATTGATCTTCTGAAATTGCAAACACACATAAATAAATTAACTTGTAAATTTTCGACCATTACACTTATAAACTGTTTGATTATTTTCCATAAGATAAGAATCTTTAGGTGCGCATTTTGCGCATGTACACCCAGACGCAAAATTGCATAACCACTGTACAAAAACAGTTCATTTATATATTTTCAACTCACTGTATGTAGGAATGAACTATTTACATATTTAAAAACCAGTGAAACAATTACATAAATTATCCGAGGTTCCGGTTTGCAAGGTTTAAAAAAATATCAAATCATTTTAATTTTGATTCGAAATTCGAAGTGTTTTTGTTTATTGTATGATGTTGATGATGATGTTATGTCACCACATAAGTACATACTTGCATATTGTCATCGTTGCCCACTTTAGAGTTATTTTGTATTTTTAAACTGTTAATTAATGAGTTAATGACGCATTTACACGTATGAGTGAAATGTATAGTCATGCAAAGGAAAAATACCTTTTCACCTCAGCAGCTCGAACAAGCCTACTTTCGTAGTTTCGTCACTCCCTGGAGTGAGGAAAACGCGACTTTTCTCACACCAGGAAGTGAAACAAAGTAGCTTTTTAATTTAGTGAAGGCCATAAACTGCCACTTCATACTTCTATTACAAATTTGTTTTTTTTTTGTTTCTGTATTATTCTGTGTAATTCTATAGCAGATTGTTAACCAAGGGATGAAAGGCACTCACTTCCTCAGAAATGATGCCTTTTACCCGAGTTAAACACTCTACTTTTCATTTCGAATACGAGGAAAGTAAAACACATGTGGTTTTTTTTTAAACATGACTAAGTATACATTTTTATAGTATTTCTTGAGGGTACTTTCAATTAACAATTCAGGCAAAAGTATCGTTATTTATGGAATGGAGAGTCAAATATCAGAATGGAAATTGTATAACAAATCCATTTAAACTCAAATTTGAATTGCGTATCGTAAAAAAATAAAAAAATCGTAAGTACTTCGAACGTAAAATGCTCTAGTGCAGACACGTATCGTTTTCTGCACACCTTTTAGAACAACAATGACCCTCTTTCAGAGCATGAGAAATGAAATAGTTATTTGTTATACAAGGGTGCAAAGTTGTATTTTACCCGCGAGTGTGGAATTGAAACATGAGAAGTAAAATACATTTGCACCCGTGTGTAACACAAAACTTTTCGCCTCACTATAGCGAGGAAAGTGCGACATCCACAGGCGTTAGACCATCTTCATCACTGGAATCACTAATTTTTTTACGATATTATAACAAAAAACTGGAAATTCTGTATTTTTACGTAAGAAGTTTTTAAGTAAAAATTTTGTTGACAATGTTGACATTTCTGACGTATGAAATGTCAATGATGCGTTTTGAAATTGCATCGACTCAACTTGTGCGTTCCGAATAAACTTAGAATCACTTGCTTCGCTCGTGATTCAATTATAGAATCTTTCGCTTTCTCGGGACTCAAAATTAACACTCGCAAGAAAAAACAACTTTCCTCTCTTGTTGCACAAATAACTATTATCGGTATTCCGCTTAAGGTATTTTTCTTCAGTATTTTCCTCAAGTGGCTCAGATTATTTAGCACCATATGAGAACAATGACTGTGAAATGTGAGGTACATACGTGTGAGCAAATGGCATACCTTATTCAGGAGCGTTATACCAAATGCTTACCGATCAAAGGCCAGAAAGGCCTTTATGAATGCTCTAAGATTTGTGAATCGAGGGATTCGATAACGAAACTCCAAGTATGTACATATAAAATGAAATAAAACTATGAAAACGGATTATTGCCAAGGAGAAGCGTTACATACCCAGAATGCTGCGCGAGGCCATTGAGATTAAGAAATATCCAAACTTTAATAGGGAAGATGGCTTTTCTCTACCACCAGCTTGGGGTCCGGTAGTTCATCTGATAAAGGAGCAAGCGAGACATAGACTGTGAGACCTTTGTATTGGACGATGTTGGACATTCTGAGTATAATACCAATTCTGAGTGTAATATGTTTTGAAAAGATGTGTCCCGCCGAGTTTGTTGCCGGTCCGGTATTGGGATACCCTCCTACAATTTAGGAGGGAATTAAATCTTCTCGGGTCCGAGGTGTAGGGTCGGAGCCGGCGTAGCTTTATCGCGTATATATATCTTTACTTGAAAATTGCATGTACAACCAGCCTTAAAGTTTATAGTCTATGATGGTTCATTATTTTTTGTATGTGGGTATTTTTGCACATTGTAGTTTTTTCCTCAGTCACCCGTTGACCACGAACGCTGTAAAGGGTTCGAAACGTCGGGATGTATTATAAAGTTTTATTCATGAGTAACTATCGCGGTAACAGAAGACAATATTATGTATATATAGGTTTCTGTCACATAAATGGGACACGATTGTTCTCGATTGCCTATAGTATGTTTCAGTCGAAGGGTACGATGACAGGTATCTCCATATAATTTATAACCTAAAAATGACAAATCTCGCAAAATTACAGACCGACTCACACTTGGCCGGTTTTTTTTGACTTATTAGGCATCGAAGGCATTCAGCCACGATTGAAAATTGTGGTAAAAAAAAATTTAAACGGCTATTAAATTTATCTAATTAAATATATTTAAACAGAAACAAAACAATTAAATTATAAACGTTAGGATTTTGAAAAGTAAAACTCATTTATACCTTGGCTTAATAATAATAAAAAAGTTATCTCCCGTGGGAGTAAAATAGACATTAGCTCCCGCTTCACTTGCGTGAAATAGCACGCTTAGGTACTGCGCAGTGTGATGAAAAATACATTATTGTGTTGTGAGTCGTAAAATAGGAGATTTTCGAGAGCTGTCAGAATTTGGGTGATAATTTGAATAATGGCTGAATAAACTTCTCAGTGGTGACTTTTAGACAAGTGAAACACTCCAGACAACAATGCAGTTTATTCAAAACCAATCGTCAACATATAACGTATATTTTCTTCAAGTCGAAATACAGCAAGAATACTCTGTATTGGGATTATTGGGAATGGCATTCCGAATGGAGATAGACTTTCGGTGTGTCAAATATTTGGCTGGTAATCTGCATAATGGTCGAATAAACGTCTCGGTGACGATATGTAGAAAGACGAATGGAACGAGACGACAATGCTCAGGTGCATGGCGCAGCTGCTTGTTTTGTTTAATACGTTTAAACATGACTAACGGTTTTATTCATGGAAATGCTCACTTTGTCGTACCTATTTTTTTAAATTATGTGTCTGGTAGCCGGGTCGGTCATGGTCAGTAGATGTTGCGAGTATCTAATAAATATTAGGTATGTATTATTGATCGTTGTGCTTTCATTTTGATTATGTATCTACTGAGGTAAACGTAATATTTTGTTACTTACTATGCTAACCTTTTTAAACCTACCAAAGTAGTCTAAAGTTGTCTACTGCCCATTGTGCATCTATTAGTCATTAGGAGATTAAAAAGCACTTATTTAAGTAAGTGATTTGTCTATAAAAGTTTTTGTAAAAAACTTTGTACAAAAACTTTTATACACACCCTACGTAGTTCACATTTGGTGCAATTATTACAGTATTACTACTAATTAACTAAAGAAGCCGAATACCTAAAAAAACCGCTATATTGCATGTCCGCGTGTGCCAATAAAAACCGAGGTCAGATCGTATCCAGGCAAAGGATTTAGGTATGAATGCTTCCATTTTAAAAATAGTTTTTGACAGTGAGTGAAATCCAGTAAATTATATCTGACACAGAAGGAATTACTAACTTAAGTAATCAATTAATTAAATATTTAGAGATTCGCCACACTAACAACGTAATTCTAAAAAAATAGGCCAAGATCTGTAAGACACGAAAAGTTGTGAAAATATTTGAAAGGGTTGGCACTATATATTAGAACAGTAGGTATACTGTATTAATATTTTTCCACGGCCGGTGTGTCGCCTCTTTGTTTTGCGATCTTGGCTGACACGCTACCCTGTGATTACGAGCTACATGGATGTTGTAATAATATTATTTATTATCAAGTAAGATCAATGTCACCAAATCTATTATTATCCTGACATTCAATTTTAACACTTATTGAAACTATATACGACAGAATTTCCTTAATCCTGTTACAGTAAGAGAAGCCTTTCAATGAGTGTGATAGACGGCAGGATACTTTAATTAAGTTAAGGGCAGGTCATTGTTCATTGATATGACTGCAGTTGCAGGCCACAATTTAAAGTTATAATTACTAAGACAGCTTGATAGGTCGCGTATAGTCACGCGTTTACAATATTGGTTTATAAGAGCTGGCGCCTAATGTCTATGAAAATAGTAACAGATTATTAACCTTTTGATAGCTGTACGTCGTACTGGGTCGAAATCGAGAGATTTATCAGCCTGTCAATTTGTCTTATAATTGTGTATATGTATATACCTAAAGCCCCTTATCTAGTGTCAGACATAATCACTATAACCGGACTTTATCCCAGTCTTGTAAAACAAAAATCTGTAAATTGAGATCCAAGATTTATGTCATGTTTTTGTTCAATTTGATTTTTTTATAATGTAATCGGTAAATTGTATCTTCATCCTTTACTAATACTAACTACGTAAATTCACACATAAAATACCTGGTGCAACCAATTTACATTTATTTTCACGAGGGTTCAATACCAAGAGTCCCGCCTAATTTATTATCAAAGATAAGAGGTTTCGATGTCGTGATTTAGTGAGTCACAAGACTTAAACTAATTTATTGTTCCCTAGGTTCAAATTATCTTGTCTCCGTTTTCAATTCGTGCAAATTAAAACGGAGCAACTACAAAACGCCGTTAATTACTTAACGAATTTATTCCCACACACCCGTGATTCATGTTCGAGCCATGTCGATATAGATAGAGCAATTGTTGCTTTAGTATCTAACACACCGTTTAAAGAAAATTTGCCCTTTATTTTATGAGAATTTTATGAGAGTTTTAGATTATTGCAATATGGTGAGGTGGGTGAGTCCCTCCCTACTAGCAGCTAGGCTATGTACCTAATACACAAAACATTTTGTCTGGACTGTGAAATTTATCCCTATTATTACTTGATCTTAAGATCCATAGCAATTATGTATAATCGGAGATCAAACTTACACTGGTTTGTTTAAGGCGATGCAACGGGTAAGGTGTTAGTAACAGTTCGGATCTAATAGGCAGTAAAATACACGTGTTCCCGATCATTGTATGGCGGTAAACGTCTAGTACGGAGCGCTAACATCTCATTTTTATCGACCTATTTTAATAACCTTTCATCATATCGAGGGCGAGAGATGACTATATCTCACACACGACGTTGTTATGAATTACGCCCATTCGGCCGTTTTTTGCAGCAAGGTTTGCAGTGAATATATAATTGAGTTTGTAATGAATAACGATGTATGTAGTTTCTATCTGTTATAATAACTACTAAATGCAGAATTCAGCACCTATATACTTACTTAAGTAAAATTTATTCCAGATTTTGACAAATTTCTGTTAAAAATATGGAGGATATGGTACAAATGAATATTTTTAAAAGACCTACCTACTTATGCTTTAAGTAAATAAAACTAATCAGAAATACCGAATACATATATCGATATAAAAATCTTGAATATAAAGCAATGTTACGAAACATTATTCCATTACAGAAAGCTAGATTTTCATAGAATAATTTTCATAATATCAGTAGGGGTGCATTTCATATATCCAAAATGAGTCCGCTGAATGTCTCAATAGTAAACGTTCAATTTCATTTTAAAACTACAGTTTGTTTTTATTCCGTTCAAATTGAAAAGATAAGAGATCCATATTATATCCAATCACATCTTTGAATGTTTATAGAGGTTCATTTTGTCTGCTTATAATATTAGACATCATAACTCGGTCGGTACCTCTTATCTATGGTTGTCCTTAGCCTTTGAAGAAAGCGGTAACGTACAAATCGGTTAGCGTATTTCGGAACGTTTTATGTAGAGTAAAACTACTTATGAATTCCGCTGATTGTTATTTACGATGATATTCATAAATGTTGACAGTAAAGTTAATGTACCAAGGCAATTATTCGTAACGTTGACAGGCATGAAACGTACAAACTTAGATTATTGTTCTCATTTTATGAACTGAACTATAAGCTGCTTCATTGTAGAGGGAGAGCAGTTAATTTTTTCAATCGTCTGCAACACGCTGGGTTGCTATTAATAAACAACCACTTAACTTAATACAGTGGTATTATTATTTCCTGCACAATAATAACACGCAAAGCTTTTATTTTTAAGTTCTATAAACATTAAGTAATCGAAATACTTTTTTGTAAACATTTAATTGAAACGAAACCTAGACACGAGTTCCCTATTAAAGTAACGTTGTAGTGTTTTTATTAAAGAAACAATTTTATTATAGGCAGAAAACTTACGAATTCGACGAGTAGAAAGGAAAGAAAACAAAGTGCATTTCTCAAAATTCATAAAAAGCGCAAGTTTTATGCCAAAATACGGTAATATTATTATATACATAATATAAACATACTAGCGACCCGCCCCGGACGCCCCTTCGAACGGGTAAACCTTAACAAATTATACACCTAAACATTCCTCAAGAATCAGTGCTATTGATAGGTGAAAACCGCATAAAAATCCGTTCAGTAACTATTGAGTTTATCGCGAACATACAAATAGACAGACGCGGTGGGACGCGGGTTTTTGGTTTATAAGAGGTATAAGATGCCCAAAATCTAGTTCATTATAACTTTAGTTCATTTCGGCATATGTTAGTTACCCGTCTAGTAGTTAATTAAAGTAACTTTAATTAAATAGGATAATTAACATCTCATAGGAATGTGTCCATTAAACGTCAATGTTCTTACATTAGTTATTAAAAAAATTGCTTAGATATTATTTCGGACTTGCTGCTAATTTTAGACATCAATGAAAACACATCTAAAGGCAACATACGATGGTAATCTCAGGTTGGCGCCGACACGATTAGCGCGCATCAGCGTGCCATGCTCAAGTCCATTGAGCATTTTGATTCATAAGTAGATCTTGTACATATAGTATTTTTCAAACTGGAAGGGTACGATAATAGATGTCATCTCCATATAATTTATAACCTAAGAGTGCCAAATGTCGCAAAATTGTATTGAATTTACATTTATCATCGCATCGTACCCTTCCAGTTTGAAAAATATTATAGTACCTACTTAGAATAAGTTTTGTGAGCAATCTCATTTTTGATACAACTTTTATCGCTGACTGTATACTTTTGTAAATAGTCATATTAATGAGCTAAGCCCTATTTCCGTAAGGTTGTGTTAATGCAGAAGTCCTCTCAGACTACATTTGGTCTCCATTGATAGACTGGTCTAGCTGGCTAGATGGTCCTATATATTATGGTATTTAAGGCTGGGAATAAAATATACCCTAAACCCTAAGGTTCCACCAGTCACTCTGAACAGCAAGCCGCTTGTTAGGGTTAAAAAGTTTAAATACTTAGGTCGTTGGGTCACGGACGATCTCACAGATGATCTGGATATGGAGAGGGAGCGGAGAGCGCTGGCGGTTCGCCGCAATATACTGGCACGCAGGTTCGCAAAGTGTACTAAGAAAGTTAAAGTGACGCTATTTAAGGCCTATTGTCAATCTATGTACTTACACTTGCGCCATGTGGACCAGATATACGCAGAGATCTCACAGTGCTCTCCGGGTCCAATACAATAATGCTTTCAGGGTGGGATGGGGTTGAACAAATACTGCAGTGCATCGGGAATGTTTGCGGAGTCTCAAACGGATTGATTTTATACAATAATCCGTAAACGAGTCGCCTCCCTGATGTACAGAGTATGGAATAGCACCAACAGCTTCCTGAGAGTCATTGCTGAGAGATGGGACAACCCAATTCTATTTTTCTGGGTAGAAATACATACGACATCGAGTTGTATCACCCCAAAAATATTGTTCCGGGAAATGTATTGTTAATAATGTATAGTGTTATAGTTATTAATTGAATTTAATTATGTAGAATGTGTTATACTTATGATTTAATTTAATTTATTTTAATTTTAATTTACCTACTGTATTTTTTTTTAACGTTTTTCTAACCAACGTCTTGATATATGTGTACCAACAAGAATATGGATTTTTATTAATCTGAAATAAATATTATGCATTCATTCATTATGCATTCATTCGTTCATTATAAATATTATAATCCATAGTCAACGCTACTTGTATTATGTTCTAAGTTTTAGCGCAATTGCATTAATATTATCTATAGTTAGGTGCTATATAACTAGTACTTAAATACTACTAGTTCTTTTTTTTTCTTCGTCCAAAAATACGATGATCTTTGTCTTGTGTAGACAATGCATCTAAAGTCAACAAGAGATGGTATCGCAGGTCGGCGCCGGCGCGATTATGATCACGTGCCGGCCAATAAAGCGGCAGCTAACGATTACGGCCATTATACAGTTGCTTCTTCCTGGCTCTTGACTGTTTCACTAACTCACATTCGACACCGTTTTGCCATCATCGCTTGCGTTCCGAATTCAGTTTTGCAAATTTGATTACTCTTAAGAGATGCGGATAGCACCCTACCGAGCGAGGTCGACGACTGTTTGTAGGGTTCCGTACCCAAAGGGTAAAAACGGGACCCTAAAGACTCCGCTGTCCGTCTGTCCGTCCGTCTGTCCGTCTGTCTGTCTGTCACCAGGCTGTATCTCATGAACCGTGATAGCTAGACAGTTGAAATTTTTACAGATGATGTATTTCTGTTGCCGCTATAACAACAAATATTAAAAACAGAATAATATAAATATTTAAATGGGGCTCCCATACAACAAACGTGACTTTTTTGCTGTTTTTTTCCGTAATGGTACGGAACCCTTCGTGCGCGAGTCTGACTCGCACTTGGCCGGTTTTTATTATATTTTACCTACTAGTATTATATGGTGTACTGTATCAATGAATATATCGTTATATTTATTTTATAACTTGAGTAGGCTGTTAGCAGTAACAGAAGTTACATTGAAATTGGAATTTAAACATGAATCATGGTTGTTACTCTATTACATATGTGCCCAATAAAAATATTTTATCCTCATTATATTGAAATGTGTAGAAAACACGGCAAGGTATAGCAAATGACGACAATACCTAAAGTCACGAGTGAGTAGATATTGATTGATTGAATCACAGATTGTACTCGTAATGTCGAGCCAATAAACAAGTCGTTCACCGGGCGCAATGAAAGCTCTAGCTCAGCTCAGCTCGTTGCCACACAGAACAAATGCACAGAATGACCGTCCATACATGTATTTAGTATGCATTCCTACCGTGAAATCGTCAATTTTAGCATTGGAGGTATTTGCCCCGTGAAAACACCAAACTTACCATGTGTCACAATTTAATAGTATTAATTTAAATATATTTTTAGGTTTAATTTATTTAAACGGAGGCGATGTACTTACCCCTTAAGCTGTGGAAATAACATTCTACGTATTGTGCAATCTCAGGGGTGCAATTTTCTGAGATTACTATGAGGAGTAGAGTAAGTACACATGTGGATAATATACTCCCCTCTTACACAAGAAAAATAAGTAAAGTATTATCCTAATTCGTGCTTCGGGTACGTTATAGAATGTGAGTATTTAAATGAGTGAGTTATAATCAAAATGTATCAAGCTGCCGTTACATATCATCAGGACCTTTCAATGATTGAACCTTGGAATTGATGTGTCTTTTTTCACCTAGCAATATTCTTATCTTATAATCTTTTAGCGCGGTTGAATTTCTCAAGTAAACATTCTTTGCTGCTTTATTTTATGTCCCTTAGTACCTACCTTGTGATTTAGTCGGAGGAGTCATTCATAATGACAAAAACGATCATAACTAATGATTTATATTCATTGTTTCATTTATACAACAGCCCTACAGACGACATTCTAGTTATTTAAGGGACTGATAACCTTTAAAAGTAATCATAAAAAAATAACCATACAATTTAAAAATAACAACTTAAAAATATTTCATCTCTTCCTACACGAGAGTTCAGTCAACATCACAGGTAGTGGCAGATCCACTACTAGGTACGCATCAAAAGTATGTATGTATATGTCGCAGTCAAATTGTAAGAATCCTCCGTTTAGCGTTTGTCTTTTTGTTAAGCTGCTAGAGAATGGTATAGATACATTATGTCGCAGTCAAATTGTAAGATTCGGCATTTTACAATTTGACTGCGACATATACCTATACCATTCTCTAGCAGCTTAACAAAAATACATATGTCTGTATCTGTATGTATGTAGAACCAATAGACTGAAGTCAGATACTTTTGAACGCGAACTGTAGAGATATATTTGGAAAAGTAAATTCAAGGGTGGCAGATACTTTTGGTGCATTGTTTCATCCGCTTATTTTAATGCTGACTGTACCTACCAATAATTTTATCATTACTTGCTACTAAGAATACATATTACTTGGTAGAAAATTTCATAATCTGGATCTCATTTCTCATTCAGAGAGCGGCCGTGGTCTATATTAAGTCTCGCGTATATATGAGTATGGAAATCATTAGTGACCCCGAAAATTCTCTTGGTCTGTGCTTAAGAATCCTTTCCTAACTAGGTACAGTCAAGTGTAAAAATATGGGTGCACACATCATACTCAAAAATATGTCCCATAGCTCTTATGTCAGCGAATTAAGAACTGTGGGACATATTTTTGAGTTAGTTATATGCACCTATATTTTTGAGTTAGTTATATATGCACCCATAATTTTATACTTGACTGTACCTGTAAAACCATAAATAATTTGGAAATACACAAATCACATAACACTAATTACAGAACAATATCAAAAAGTCGATCTTAATTCAAGTAGAGTTTGTTATTGTCAACAAGAGAAGTAATTAGCTCTTTCCTTGTTTGGTGGCCGTGTGCCAACGTGGCATTTCTTTCAACTCGTCGAGTTCGCTGCTGCCCAACTGTATTAGGTACTAAAAGGATATAAGTTCACAGAAATCTATAACAAGTTACAACGTTAAATGCATATAACATATTAATTAAACTCATTTCACAACATTTTAGGTCGCTGTCATCAATACAAAACACTTCAATCGTTTACGCGCGTTTAGCTTCACACTTCGTCTTTCATTCCATAAAAAATGATATTTTAAACTGTGTTCCCAATTGTACAATAAATGTAATATAACGCATCACAAATGCTTATGTTCTCAAAATAATCGCCAAAGGTTTTTGTGTACGTACAAAACCATTTATTTCAAGAACAGATCTACGCTACGTTATAGCTGAAAATAGAGTATCTCTACTTACCATATAGGTATACTAAATATACCAAATCATAGTGAGATTCTCACCTATGGACTAAAGTACTATACTATGTTTAAATTGTTGATTGACTATGTAAGGCGGAAGAGTTTCACGAAGTATTAGTATATTGAACAATTAAGAAATGTATTTGCTTTCAGTTTACTACACCTGTGTGACTCAGGCTTTAGGCGAAACAATTGGCGCCATCGCCCATTGATTCGTTTGTAAAGAAAACAGACGAACCGCCAATATGACGGAACCACAAAAACAGTGACGGCACTCGATCTCTTGATCGAGTAAATACGATGCATTGAATTTGTTTTGTTTGTAAACGAAGTTAACGATAAAATGATGTGCTTGCCATCAAACTTTTTATTTACGATGGCAGCGTTTTTATGCGTCTAATGAACTTACGTACTCACTTAAAACTGACTGAGTACTGATCACAGACATATTAAAGTAGATCACACAAATGCACCAATCTTTGCATGTTTAACATAAAAATTTGGCACGTTGTACATTTCGGCGGGCCCGATGTCGATGTTTTCTATGGAACAATTATTTATGGCTCTAGTAAAAGTTTTTCAGCATGAATTGAATTCAAAACATATCCTAAAAAGATTTATTTTATGTTGATTCTTTACAATTAAAATTTCATTGTAGTATTTTATGTGGCCTTATACTACTGATAAACACATGTAGTATGTACCTGACTTTATGCTTTTGATTGTTGTATCTATGGTCATTTTAGTTTATGGAGAGAAGTGACAGATTTGGCGGCAGGCTGTGCCCGAGGTTATGTTTGATTTGATCTTTTGTAATCTTATAATTAATCCTGTATACCTATCAATGTAATAAAAGAAATGTCAAAGCAAGCAGTGGTTTGTGTGCTAAACCTCTTTTACTGAGCATTAAATCTATGGATGATTTTAGTACATATTATCTTAGTTTGAGTACCATTTCGTATGTATCTCTCTCAGTTACTTAAAGGTTAGCTGGAAGAGATCCCTTAAGGGGATAAGTTCGCCTTTGTACACATTTAATGTATTATCTCTGTGTTATGTACTTGTTTTGAGCAATAAAGTGTTTACTACTACTACTATCTAGACACACGACTGTGGTGCTAATCCTTTTGTAATTTTGTACAGTGTCGTATGACCAATATGACCATACGAGTAAGTTCGATCAGCTGTGTCGAAAGCAAAGGTCAGTTCCCGTGTCATCGACCTCGCATCGATTGCGCTTCCCGCCTGCTGTATTGTGTCGACCTCCAATGAAAATAGGTATACAAATTCTTGGTTCACCCACGTTTTGCATATTTTTACCCGGCTGTGGTTGCGCGGCAATGGATGCTTTTGAATGCTTTTGACACGTATATTTTTTCTATGGGATATTCTTTATCATATATGTAGGTATACCTAAGCTAGATATTGTTCTATTGAAACAAAAAACGACACACATTGATTTTAAAAAGCAAGAAAAAAACTCGTCGTATAGAACTTTTTTCCACCAATACGCAGTATGGAGCAATGTCGAGATAAAATGAAGATAATGAGAGAGTCTGTTGTTGCTACTGTGTCTATTATATGTTATAGTGCAATCCCCAATACTAGTTAAGTACGTATCCGACGTATAAATCCAGAAAAAAATATGTGAAAAAAAAATCGCCGATAATACATACACATTCGATAAAAAATATTGCGAAATGTAGGGAACCCAAATTCCATATCTCAGCGCGCGAATATCTTTACTACGCGGCACGTGCATCGGGTTTTCGTACATTGTGAATGAATGGATGTTAGAAAAGCTTGCTCAATAGCCGGTGTACCTGTAATTGTGGGTAGTTGTGTTTGTGGGCGTTATTGCATAGTAGTTAGCAGGGGCAAGACATTTCTACTAGTACCTATTACTTGTTTTTAGTCAGTAAATTTCATGCAGGCGACTAATTGGTGTATGTAAAAGTAACGTGAGTCTGTATTTTGTATGATTATGAGCTATGACATGTTTAACTCGTTCTGTAACCGCGGTTTGGCATATTGCCATTAGCATGTTTAATGTACCTGTTTAATTAACATGATTTAGAAGGTAGGCATTTTTAGAGCCCGATTTTTTTTTTATATCTGATCATTTTATCTTATTTAATCCCGAGTTTTCCGTGACCAGTTTGGAAATTTGTGCTTTATTCCATACCGAGTAAAGTATTTAATTTCAGAACGCGTCACTAGTTAAAGGCTAGTAGTAATATGTTGAAATATTGGGAGGGCGACTTCCTGCGTTTTACAACCCCTGTGGCGCCCGCTATTTATACGCGGGGGTGCGCGCTGCGCGCCGACCTTTCCGAATACTTCCCTACGATAGGGCACTATCGAGCTCCCTGCCGATATTCACTATACACTATACAGCCCGCATGAGTTTAGGTTTTTTTCTAAAATTAATGGTTCAGTATTGTATAAGACAATAATAATTATCGATGTTCAACTTTACATCGTATTAAGCATTTCGTCTAATAGGTAGTAGGTTATAATATGCATAATTTTAATCTTATTTCTAAGGTTTGTTCTTTTGAAGTACTTTGTTTCGCTCATGTCGTTAAGTTCCCATTTTCCAAATGTTACTAAAAGGCCAAGAACAAAAAAGGTTTCACACATTTTCCTTTTCAGGCGCGCTCATTGTGAAAAATCCTTAAATCAATTGGCACACGCTAAAAGGTTTCGCATCCCGTATTGTTCTGAAAAAATTAAACGCGGTAAGCATTTTTTCTGCAGATTTCCTACATACCAGTTTTGGAAAGTTTGGACATAGTACTTAGTTGTCCTGTGATTAAGTCCAAAGATTGAGAAAAAACCTTTATATTATCTTTATCGCGTATGAACGCGACCACACGCTAATAAAAGTGCATGGCGATAAAACAATAAGGACAATTAAATATTCTTCTGACGAATATTATTCATCTAAGGATCGGTTGCACCAACCCGTCGGTCACCGTTAAAACGTTCGTGCGTTCGTATATCCGTTAATCAAGCATATTTTTTTTGTATAAAGATAATTTTTATGCACACAAAAAGCGAAAAGCACGATGTAGATTCAAATTCGCGAATCATAAGGCCGATTCGAACTTACAAATGGATATCGATTTGCTCTCATTTTGACATCAGTCACTCACGCAATTCGTGCCTACATTAGTACAGCATATTAAATAACTCCAGCGAGCTGTGCTGTGATTAATAAAACATCAATAACACATCAACAACAGAAATTTAGAGTTCGAATGCCGCCTCATGTCTTGTAACCATCTCGTAACAGTAGCTACCTACTATACATTTCGAATGCATCAATCATGTAGGCACCTTTCTCTGGCATAAGTGTTTCATGTCTCACCGTGGCCAATGTATGTACGACATGACATACGTACGTGATTCGAATATCTATGCTATACATTGGCATCAGTATAATAACTGACATAGAACCATCTAAAAAGATTTGTAGTTGTTAAGATGCTATAACATGTAATGCGAGTAGGTATGTTCTTTTTTTTAGTAGATCATACAAAAACAGAAAGAAAGATATCTGTGTAAGAACGCAGAAAATTTAGGTATCCCTTCACAACCGGAAACAATAAAACAAAATTAGCATTTAACTGCCCTGTTTAACTCGGCAGCTATTCAACCCAAACTCATTGCCATACCATCAGCTGATCCCTTGGTTCACTTGTCGGGTCATGCCCGCCGCCCTCCCGTGCCGCAATGAAAGTGGCCCGTTACATTTATAGTTCGTCGCAAGCGCATACCCCTCCCCCTCTTCTCTCGACTAAACTTAGAATAGATATATGGCACGCGCCGACTGCAGCGCCGTCCTAATCTATTACATTAACTGCATTATTGAGTTGAATTTGTAACTTACCTATTTCGGGGTGGCAGTCAACTACTAATCCTTAATGAGGTAAAAAAGGACGATAAGTCATAATAAAGTCTCTACGTGACTTTGCTAAAGAGGAAGTGATTATGGATTCGATTGGAATGCTTGGCGAGAGTCTAGGCGTTCTCTCGTGATAAAGTCTTGGCATTTTTGCGCCAGGATAATTAGGTACGGTACAGCCTTAAATTAAATTGAGTCAATTTCTTTCACGTCATCAACACACATTTCTCTCAATTTGTATAGATTATTTATGTCTCGAAAACTTTAACTTTACTTTGGTCTAAGACATGAAGAAGGTAAGTTAAAAATGCTGCTTAGACCCTTTTAGGTTAGATTAAAAACATAACTTTATGAAACAGCATTAAGCAAATGGATCTAGCACTGTGGTAAACTCAATAATGCTACTGTAGAATAAGTATATCGAATACATTGTGTGTGTATCTATTTTCTGGTAGACATAAAATGAGAATCATTACATTTTATAATTGCGGATGAAACTAGTTTAAAAGAAAAACGCGAGACAATGTTGGTTATAAACACGCAGTGACATAAAAACGGTATTATTATTATGACCGTCCACGAGCAATGTGACATATCAGGTCTGCGCTATTATTTTTAACCCATATGAAGCGCAGACACTACCTACATCCTAACCAGTTTAAGTGGTACCTCAGGTACCGTGATAGTTATGCGTTATCGAAGATCACACTAATACTGGTAGTCAGGCGAAAGTTCTGTAATCGTTGGTAATAAACACCCCGAGTTAACTTGACCATATTGCAGAGCGGTTTGCACTTTTAAGGTTGCACGGCGAGTAACCAGAGTTGCAATGAGAAGCCTAACGAGGTGTGTCCATATGAATATAATTTAAGGACAATGCCATTAACATTATT
This sequence comes from Cydia strobilella, assembly GCF_947568885.1. NCBI lineage: Eukaryota > Metazoa > Arthropoda > Insecta > Lepidoptera > Tortricidae > Cydia > Cydia strobilella. The sequence continues at coordinate 12,466,742 of NC_086052.1, forward strand.
TAAACGAACTCTGGAATGAACACAAAGACCTAGGATTTCCGCGAATGTCATTTATAGCACAAGTGATGTAAATCTGTCATGATTATGACGTACTAAGCTTGGCCCTTACACGTTTCTTATTTAGTAGCGACTCTCAATTCTCAATGCGCGTTCTCAATGAAGAATTTTTAGAACACAAACAGTCATAATATCCATGTTACATATGTTGTACACAATGTACGAATTGAGATGCGATACAAACAGACCTGGAGGTTCATAGAAACAATATTAATAAAATAAAAAGGTAGGTAAGAAAAACGTAGTATTTAGTTTAAGAATACAGAGCTAACTAACAGTTACTAAAAGAGTTTACGTCTTACTAGCGTTTTTAGACTAGACAAGGAATTATTGAAAGGATCAATATCGAACAAATATTTATTATAGAAACTGGGGACTCGTCTGAAAAAGGTATGTCTAGAATATGTCTAGAATTGTTATATGTTATAATTATATTGTTATATGTTATAATTATGTTATATTAATATGTTATATTGAATTTGACATGAAAATTTAATTTTTAATTCCACCAGAAATTAAATAAGTACGAAGCTAAAAAGATAATATAGATGATTCAACGAATTTCATGAGTCTAAATTAGTTAACCTTATACTTTCTTTATAACAAAAATAAATCCTATAGTTCTTATAATAACCCGTGAAAAACATCGGGATTGTTAACAAAAAGATGTACTCACTTCCTTAAGAATTTCTATAAGAAATTCTGTTATTTTCACCAGAGCTCTAGCCGCACTGGATTTTCTCGTTGCCATTTTCAAACAAAAAGACGGATTTCGCTCAAATTTCAACAATGGGTGCCAGTCAACAGTGTGCTGTCTAGTGCACAGTGTTGCAAAATTAAGAAATCGGTTTCCTACTCTTATTATCTTAGGTCAAAAAACCGTGTCGGTTATTGGTTCTTGTCGGTCATTGGTGCCTCTACGTTAAGTATTTTTTTTCATTAAAACGTTTACAAACTAAGGTAGATATAAATTTAATCTAGCCGCCTGGAACAGTGTCTCCACGAATAGAACAGTTACAGATGCAGAACACTAAAACATTTGTCATCGTTATTATCACGGGCTTCTCTCTAATTGAAGTAATATATTAACTGTAACTTTACTAACTTAAGTTTTATTAACAAGGCATCTGTACTGGTGGAAATATTTAGATGTGACTTGTTAACATAGAGACATATAGTATTTGGTAGAGCGTGGTAGTATTTCTAACTGAAAAAAAGTTATTTTATGTTTGTGACACTGAATTTTACACACCGTTGGTTTTAAGAGGTAGTTACATTTTGTATACGTGCGTGACTTCCGCACTATCTTCAGTTGTGATCATTGAACATGGCAGATGTTCGATAAGATACAATCCTTTCGCCCAGAAATATGGGTCATCGTTACATCGGACGTCGTAAATATCCCAAAAGAAGACTCTAAAAATATAACAGCAGACATATTTAGAATGACAATGGAAAGCGGTAATGACATGCGGTGCGGACATCCAATTTAGTATGTTGTTGTAGTCTAGGGGGTTTTTATTACAATGGTATAAGGACTGAAATACTGTGGCTTAGTAGAAAGTAAGGAACGGATACAACATCTGACTCACGGGAACAGTACGCCGAATATTGTCCGGACCTCACGATCTTAACGAAACGTGCGAAGAATACTTAACTAAATTCTTGGTTCCGCTTGCAATTGCATCGTGTAAACTAGTCATTATTAACCGAATTGCAACTGAGATTTGACTCTTAATTTTGAATGTTCGTTTACTTTGAATACAAACAAATAAGTTAATCAATTTTAGTCAGACGATTTTCCTCGAGGGTCGGGTCTGACAAAGAGGACAAGTCTATTGATTATTTAATTTACTGCAGTTTCTTGAATACCGAGAACGGTTACATTTATATTATTGGGTTTTTTTTCTTCTACCTACATAGAGATTTATCAAGTTAAAATATATTGTGCTGTATGTTGTCAAAGAAAGGTGGGTGATATTATAGCATTTCACTTTTATTAAATTGACATTCCGAAATACAAACATGACATGATACAAAAAGAACAGTGATGAGGTTTAAGTAACACACGATGTTAATTAAAAGTATTAACAAAGATAGATGTAACTCCGTAATAGATGGATACAGTCTAAGGAAAAAACGTGCCTCGAAAATCACGAAAATTTGATTCTCGATCAGAGGGCGCTACTAGCTTTGGCCTACTCTCGTATAGATGGCGTTGACGGTTTCGTTTGTTATTTAACAATTTTAACGCATATCAGTGAAAGAACATGGGTCAAAATCATAAAAATAATTAATGCAAATAAAAAAAAATCATTTATCCATATTTAAATACATTTTATCGTATTTTTTAGTTTTAAGGTGTGTCGATAGATGGCAGTGAATTTACTGGGGTTACAAAATTTACTATGTACAGTACCGCTCTATCTTATTATATTTTATCCTCTTTGGTATTAATCTCCATCTTTGATACAAGTCATACAAGTCAAGATTCGCAAAGCAAATTGGGCCTAAAATACTAAAGTATATTTGTCTCATTTTATCCAATTTGTCACAGAGGGATACTACTCTGGTCATCCTTTTCTGCAGTTCTATATTTATCCCGCGAGTCGATATTTCCGGTGCGAGCATTCCGTCTTCAGCGGGTTTAGTTCATGTGCATATTCAGTACAGTGGTAACGTTGTAATCATAACAGTAAGAACAAAACCTGAATCAAAATATTAACTTTTAAAATGTGTGCAGTCATTAAGGTAAAATAAGACTTACCTACTGAACATTACGAAAGAAAAAAAAAGAAAACCATTTTAATAATAGGTAAAAAAATAAAGAATGTCGAAATAAAGAATATCTTATTACTTATTACCTAAGTTAGCTAGAAGGCGATGTTAATAAAGAAAATGTTAATGAACCCCCGACACTGATTTCGGAATGCACAATGCAAACAGCGACATAGGAAACCATTTTCAGTTGACTCAATGTGCAAATTTCATAATCCTAAAACCATAAGTAGAGAACCAAATAAAGTGATTCAGTCAGACTACAAAGGTGCCCTACATGAGCAAAATTCATGAAACCAATATGCATGTTATCATCGTCTGAGATCTAGACAGCAAACGATTTGTTGATATCACGTTTTCCAGGAAAATGCAGCATTATAAAATGGTAAAAAATGAGATTTCAGAACTTACAATATTTACACAGAACATATTAATCTCTAGCAAAATGTGAAATGGTTATCGGTGCTTACCGTCTTATCTCTTAAAAGAAAAAGAAGTAGGTGTCTAACAATAGGCGCGTAACAAAGGAAAAGTTTTTCAAAACTTTGTATATAAATAGATAGTGCATCAATAAAATTCGCCTGTATCAGCGATGTGAGGAATTGTCAATTATCAGGCGCCAAAAGATTTTACAATTTACAGATTCCTTGTTTTTAGTTAAACATACATTTTCAAGGCATAAAATACTGACTACCATTTAATATTTCTAACATAAGACTTAGCTGTATAAGGCTTAATTGTCACTGTGTTGAAAAAAACTAATTTGGTGTAATGTTTATACGTACCTATTCGTATCAGTTTAATAATTGAAAACTTAACTGACAGCAGAGCTCGTGAATAAACAATAGTTTCGCTTTGTATCACATCAATACGAATTAACATAATTGCGATATCATTCATAATGTACCTGTATTTGGATGCAAATAGAGCGACCAAGCTCCTATTTCACCACGGCTACAATTGTCAGTGACATATGTAGAGCGACAATTTTCAAGCGAATTTTTAAAAGCGAAAAGGTGACTATTACAATTTTATAATTAACCGATAATTCCACATATGTCATATTTTGTGACAATTGTCGCACTTGTCACCGATGTGAAATTGGGGCCAGGTGTAAGCCTAAAATTACGGTTTAGCGAACGACATCCGCTGTGATAGCTACTGATAGAAATACCAGAGACGGTGAAAGACTTGTAGTGGGAATGCAACAAAAAACTGCAATTTTTAACAAAAATTGCCCTGCTATGTGTGTGGAAATATTTAATAAGTTGCCAATTGACATTAAATGCTTGCCAATTAATAAATTTAAGAAAACCCTACATGAGTGGCTGTTAAATAAAATGTTTCATTCAATTCACGATTATTTAAATAACTCATAATATAATGTAGTACATAATGTATATAATGTAATAGATAGGTACTTATGTAGTTTAAGAAATACATTTTAATATTTGCATGCTGTTTGTGGACGGTTGAATTAGGAGAAACTTTATGTATATAATATGTAACAACTGTAATCTGACCCTATTCATGCAAATAAATAATTTATGATTTATGATATTACGCATTTGAAACAGAGCTAGAATAGGTATTCAATTTCCTCAATTTCTAATTAAAATTTCAAAATTACAGCAACCAATATCTACACACAACCTATGAAATGCTGTAACCACAGATTATATAATCTGTAACTATATATAGTCCTCCACATCGATTTCGATGACGGCGACCTCAACAATCAAGGTTTTTCCCTCTCATGAGCTCTTATGTGGCTGGCCAGGCCAAACTTGCTCTTAAAAAGTCTTTTTTAAAATCTGTAACTACATACTTACTTAATACAAGCTGTAAGTACAGTTTCATACTTATATACAAATATAAGTATGAAAAGCATGAAGAAAATTGTCATCTTTTTATCGTTCTAGACTTTGTTACTCATAAGTTTGAGCTTTTTGGCTCGGAATCGGGTGGTACTGACGAACTGAGAAGCCGGGTTGTATTAAGTTTTTTGTTTTTCTGTAACAAGGAATCTCGTTCTTAGGGTTCTCTTGTAGGTTTAGAGAATTGGGTTGTAACTAGATGAATCATACGAGTATGTATCATGTATCTAGTCACTAATCAAGAATTGTAAACCCAATTTTTTGTTTAGTGTTAATCTTCATATGTCATATAATTAAGGGTTGGTCTCTTGTTAGAGGTTAAGGCTATCTGGTATATTAAATAAGAACTTGGACATCTCACTAAGGGCCACTTGCGCCATTCTAAGGTTAGCCACTAACTCAGGGTTAACGGTTTAAACCCAGAGTTATAAGTACAATTTAACTCTGTGTTAACGGTTAACTCCGATGGCTAACCCTGGATGGTGCAAGTGGCCCTAGGAACTTGATTGCTTGATAGAATAGATCTGTCATGTCATATTGTCATCAAATTCCGATTTTAGTAGTATATTCTGTACAGATTGAGAGCGGCAGGATGTTGGCCATTAGTGGGCTAGTCGTCAGATAGGCTAATCATGAAAATGGGTCAATGACGGGGACCTCTGCCGCCGGTTGTAGGTCCATCAAATCGACATTAATTCTCAAGAAGACATGTGCTTTATTAATTAGTCGAGTACAGTCACCTGCAATAATATATTGCAGGTTGAGTGCGCAAAATATCTGACACGAGGACATGGACAGTTCAAGAACAAATATGGACTACATATGTATTTTTAAAATTGTGTGTATCCTTTGAACGTTTTTGCAGTAAATGTACACTTGAAAAAATATTGAAAAATCTTTATTTCTGATGTAGGTATTCGGTATATCTTCCGCTTTCGATATGTACAAATAAAATCAAAGCATTCTGATAATAGGTATAAACGTAATATTAAAAACGAGCCTTATTATTTAAGTAACTTATACCCCGCCTGTCGATACTAATAAACTAAATTTCCCCCGGGCTACTAAACTAGTCCTGTACCTCAGCTACAAGTGCACCGACACAATGCATATCTCTTGCAGTTTGCATCGCGTAAAACAAGCGTAGCTCCCAGCTAACGATCCAGACGCTTTGTTCCGCGCTATAGTGAATACCCTGTGCCAACAGAGCTGGCAGAAAAGCTTTTTTGTCCGGTTACCTACTAGGGTACTCTACTATTTTTATGGTTAGACGGAAACGGCTGTGGAACGCAGGTTCTATTTAACGTCTACTTTCGTGATTGCATTTTTTTGTAAAAATAATAGTCACTATTGGCTTTCAATTGCGCGATTGTTTTTGAAAAAAAAAAGTAGCATTATTAAAAATTAACAAATAATTTGACCGAGCGAAGCGAAATCCGTTTCAGTTTGGGTAAAAATATTTTCCTTGTTTTCTATACCTATTCTTCTGTACACTTGTACAGTCTATAATATTCGCATTTTTCAACACCAACAGGTTCTTGTTATGTTTTGTGAGTAGGTTAGATATTTATACAGGCTGGCTAAAAAATAAGTGCATTCCCGTTGCCAGGGAAGTTTTGGGATTATACTGAGCAACTTTTACTATGGCCCCAACCACGAAATCGCGAAAAAAAAATTAACCCTCCCATAGAAAATGGACCAGCCAAAATGTATGAAACAGCCAAATTTTTTTTTCGCGATTTCGGGGTTGGTCCCATTGTAAAAGTTGCTCAGTATAATTACAAAACCTCCCTGGCAACGGGAATGCACTTATTTTTTAGCCACCGTGTATAAAATGTTCTTGTCGATTCCGTTTTTTGGAAATTCTTCAAAGTGGCGAAGTCGCGAGGTCAACAACAACAGAACCACCAGCGGTTATATCTAATAAATATATTCAACGACTCATGAAAAAGTTGAGCTTTGTAACTATGGTCTGCCATGGTGTGTAAAGCCAACTTTTATGTTTATTAAGAACTTAAGGTTAGCTAAAGAAGGAAAAACGGCTGTATGTATGTCAAAATTTTGTTAACTGCCTCTCTATCGCTCAAATATGCAATAGTGATAAAAAGGTAGATAAGGAAATTTCGATTTTCGCATTTTACGGTAAGTCCTCTGTACAGAGGGTCTAGCCAAGATGCAAATCGTTAGCGCTATATACGATAACGAAACGCTATCTGTCTCTCTATCGCACTTATATGTAAGAGTGATAGAGAGACAGAAAGCATTTCATTGTCGTAGTACCACTGTTTATTCGTTCGTCGCCAGCTTTCGTGAATTTACAAGGGTGCTTAGCCAAGATGCTAATCATTTACGCTCCGTAGCGTACGAAACTGTCTCTAACGCACTAATATGGAAGAGTGATAGAGAGAGAGAGAGTACTACATCTTAGCTACAACCCAGTACTCATATTCGAAGACGCTCCCGCGAATATATATGTGAGATTCTCATAATGAGCTCTTTCATTTGATATGTAACACGACACGATATAGTTTTAAAAACTTTATTTTTTTAATTTTCTCATTTACCCCCAAAAGTGGCCCCCATGTTTAAAATTTATTTATTTACGTTAGGTGTCCGTCTTTGGGTCACAAACTTACGTATGTGTACCAAATAACTTAATTGATCCCGTAGTTTCGGAGAAAATAGGTTGTGACAGACGGACAGACAGACAGACGCACGACGAGTGATCCTATAAAAAAGGGTTCCGTTTTATCCTTTTGAGGTACGGAACCCTAAAAATTGCCGAAATGATAATGTGGTATATTTTTAAAATAGCCTCGGTTTCTAAAAAAAAAATTTTTCTTATACAAAAAAAAGTGACAGCACCCTTCCTAAGGGATTTTTTTTAAGAACTGCAGGTCAAAAATGTTGTTTAGACCTCTATTATGCGTGTGCCAAATGGCTAAACTCTACATCGATTTGCGGTTTTTCTTTGAAATTGGGCTCGAACGGCTTCCACTATTGGTTTGAGTTCTATCAAGACCTATCTTTTTAAAATATTTTTGTTGCATATCGTTCTTGTCGTTTTAACCAAAGAATTCCTTGGACACTTAACCCCATACCGTTCAGGTCAATACTCTGGGACTTTGTTAATTTAAGTATTTGCGCCCGATTTAGAGATTTAGAGGGCAAGCTGATGGCCTCATAACATAACCATCGTGGATCATCTCCAACTATTGTCAAAATAATATTGGAAGATCGTCAGACTTATATTGACCGGGATATAGACCGTGATTACCTTTTGGTCTATATCCCGGTCAATATAAGTCTAGTGAAACTAATCGTGAATCATTCAAAACTCTAAATGGAAGATCGTATTATTAAACAAAATCTGCGAACCGTTTCTTTTAGTGATTGCTGATGTAGATTTCTCTATCGAAAAATAACCATTGCCTGGTATTTAACTGATACCACGTTGACTAAATTCCTGGTACACCAGATATTTGGAGACACGTCTACATTTTCATTATTCCATGGGAATCGCAAAAAATTGCCTTTCAATATAATGATGGTTAACGGTTGTGTTGGAAATTAGTTATGTGCAACTTTCGTCAACACGTTTCAAGTTTTTGACAGCGATTTGGGGTAGAATTATTTTCGGCGTTCTCTTTAAAAAAAATCTGACAATTAGTAAAAAACTATATGTTTACTATAATTATTTCGTGATTCTGGCAATTTCAATGGTGGAGTGTATATACTATATATACAATAGGCTAGAAAATATTCAAGAAAAGAACTCTGATTTGGTAAATTCATTACGAATCGTTACGAAGCACAATATGTTGATTCTAATTACATAAACCATGTGTCCACACAAAATGCGATCACGAACTCGCCTCACGATTCTACAGAATTGGTATCTGAATATCGCCATTCCGTTTTATTGAGGTAATTAATTACTGTTAGTACCTGCATAGTAAAAGCCGTATTTAAGATGCTATAAAGCAAAGGCTATTAAAGGACTGGTTATTCCATTTCCTAAGATATTTAAGAGGGACAGGACAGGAGATTTGAGTGATTTGAGCCATAAAATATTGCTCACCGCCGTTTGCAATAAAATCACATGTATGTCTCTAAAGTAATAAGTTAAGCAAAGTACAGTTAAAGAAGCTTTTATATTTAACTGAAATAAATCAGTCGATTAGGTAGGGTGTTTAAAAAAAAGACATACAACTCTCTCCTTCCTTCTTCCTTCATGTAAGATTTCAAATGATTTCATTTGTTTTGAACAAATCTATAATTGAAGTAATTTAACTAATGCATGTAAGTGATGTAAGAATAAGGTTAATAAGTACCTAACATGATCTTTATAAATCCACTCTCAATTCGAACACGAAGAATTAAGTAGCTTAAATTCATTCTGTGATTAGGTAGGTTACATAATTTAATCTTGAATTTTTTTTCCTAGTTTGAGAAGTAAGAAAATATTTTTGCTTCAAGCAGAACTTGTATCTGCACCTAAGAAAAGTAAATTTCTGATATAATTTGTCTATTTCGACATATCTATTGTTCATAGGGTCAAGAAACCAATTGCGTAGATTGTAGCTCCGCCGTGGACCAGTTATCACTTACATAAGCTCGGTGCAGTGTGTCTATTATCAGTCAATCACTTGAATCACATCCCACCTAACTAGAATTTTGTGATCTCCAATCGCGCATGGCTGGCTTGAATTTCGAGTTTATTATATACTAGGCATGAGGTCGTAGTTGAGACGAAGTGTTTGTAAATTGAATCAGGCGGCCTAGTTGCGCGAGCGCATTGTATTATTCCCTTCGATTACCGAGAAATCACTTTGCCTTCAAAATACGTTCAAAACTGTACGGAAGCGAGGTCCTCATTTAAACTGGTTTATCAGAAGCTAGTGCTTGACAAGACTCTTAGAAGAACAGCACAGGAAGCCGCTAAATGCTGCGGCCGCGCCGTGTTTAACTTGTAATTAAAATGAGTTCAACTCGGATTTGACTCATCTCTGATGATTACAAAACCTTTGCTTTCTGAGTTTGCACTTTGTAGTTAAAAGAAGTATTTATTGAATGCAGTAAGGATATGATGGTCGTACGACCGCTACGCGGAAAGCCTTTGGACTCGGAAACAGACGAGTCCATTAACCCGGCTCCAGGAGGGGTAGAGTCCATCTTCTCTATCCTTCACTGGAGTAATTTCTGCTTGGCGAGTCCATGGCGCGGGGGTGGTTAAGTTCAAACAGGAACCCAGTATTGCGGGGTATAACGCGGCGCCCTTGCCCAGGGATACGGGCGAAGACCTCAACGGCTGCGAAGGCGGAAATATAGTCCATTGGAACGGCGGAGCAGGCGGAAGGGGCATAGCCGACAATGAGCCAACTCCACGTACTGGGGTAACTCCACGTTGCTGAAGTGGCATTATCAGGCACGATAATGACAGAGATGGTGGCGGATGAGATCCTAGTGGTCCAACGGCAGCACTCAGTCCTTAGAAGGATTAGTTTCTTGGCGTCAGGCGGCAGCCGGGTATAAAAACACAGCCATCTTTTTATTTCCTTGTCCAAATGAAAGTACAACCGAAGAAAATGAGCACTACTACTAGGACGTCCCCCTTAAGCGACGGTCGAGGCATCAGGAATACTGGGCGTACCCCAAAAGCGACGGTCAAAGCAGAATTAGCGCATCATTGCGATTAGCAACCTGGAACGTAGGTTCCACTTCCATGACGGCCAGAAGTGCCGAATTAAGCTCCATCCTTAAACGAAAGCAAATAGATGCATGCTGTGTACAACAGACCAGGTGGAAGGGTGCAAAGTCGAAAGTTATTGACAACGGGTATAAGCTAACCTATTATGGAACTGCTTCAGGAAAATACGGTGTTGGTATCATACTATCCGAAAATCTAACACAGCGCTTAGTAAACGTCAAACGCTTGAGTGACAGACTAATAGCCGTTAAGCTAGCCTTTGAAAGGCAACCTTGTTTCAATATAATATCTGCTTACGCACCACAAACAGGTTGCGCGGAATGCGATACAGAAGAATTTTGGGAAGATCTTCAAAGCTTAGTACAGAGCATCCCTCAAGAAGAAACGGTACATCTAGGCGGAGACCTAAACGGCTATGTTGGCAGCAGTAGTACAAACGCGGAGAGATGGCATGAGACAATTTTGAACGTGGCATCAAGTCTCGACTTTGCTATCATAAACACCTTCTTTAAAAAGCGTGAATCCCACCAAATAACCTACAAAAGTGGAGGACATATGGCACCCAAATTGATTATGTTCTTGCAAGGCGTAAACATTTGGGTAATTATAAAGACTGTAATAAGGTCATACCCGCGGAATCACTTACAACTCAGCATAGAATATTAGTCAGCGTATACAAGCTTTCAAAACCACTTAAAATTAATCGTAGATTAACATCAAAAATTAAATGGAAATCTTAAAACGAATCTGCGGGACACCTGTTCTTATAACACTTTAAACTCTCTTTAAAATTATACGAACGGGTCTACGACAATGACGTTACGCACAGAACTACAACTGGATGGATGAAGTGACGTCAACTCACAGGCGTGATGTGCGACAGAAAGATGCCGCTCAAAGTGAAAGCGCATCTGTATAAGACCGCCATAAGACCGGCTGTTCTGTGTGGGTCAGAATGTTGGGCAACCAATAAGCAGCATCTAAACAAGCTGCACACCACAGAAATGAGTATGATACGAGTACGCTGGTCAGCGGGTGTCACGCTACTGGATAGAATCCGAAATCGTATGTCAGAGGAAGTTTCAAGATTGCCCCGATTGTAGAAAAGGTCAAGGAGAAACGCCCAAGATGGTATGGTTACGTCCAAAGGCGTCATAAGACCATAATATGGTAAAGCAGAAGCATGCCCTAAAACTGTCAACCACTAAACGCAACTCAGGCAGACCACCTACTACCTGGTGGAAGATGGTTGAAAAAGACCTAAAAGAAGCTCATTTAAATAGAGACGTAACGCAACGCTCGTCAGCTCCGTCGAAATATCGGGAGCTCAAAAACAATACAAAAGGTAATCACGGTCTATATCCCGGTCAATAAAGTCTAGTGAAATGGGAACAGGTCTAGCGGGAAGAACAAGTTATTGTCTACGTGACAGCGTGATAAAACGGTGTCCGTCACTTTCAATCCCCCGGTATTAAAAAGTAACGGTTAATTTATCACGCGGATGAAGTCATTCATAGTATTCCATAGTACGCCTGCAGCAGTGCATATGGAGTTATTTCTAGTTGGATTTACATAGATTGATGGGCAAAAAATGTAACACAATAGTACATTTCGATGCTAGTGCGGAAAGTATGTCATAAAGAATGACATTTCCGCACGTGTATCAAACGACGTTTTTTAATACAGTTGCGAAAAAATAAGAAAAACAACAAGTAAGGAATTCGAAACTTTTATATTATTAATTCTGTGACATCATTGACATTGACATTATGAAGAGGTGTTTTTTAGCTGGGTTTTATTATTATTGAACCCACTCCAATGAAAGTTTTTTTTTGAAATGCATAAGACAGAAACAATTGTAAATATAAAACATTGTACTATTATTACCCAAATATCGTTAATTACGATTATTTGTGTATCGTACATTTATAAAAACAATATCGAATGTTGCCTTTGGAAACTTAAAGCAGAAAGAAAAAAACGCCTGTTCTTTGACAGGCGTTCCGTTCCATTCAGACAACTTATTAAGAACGGTTATTCAATATTCAATATAAAAAAATTAGACGTGTTATTTATAATGATGAAGAGGTAAGTAATAAAATATAAAATATGTATATTCTTCGTATTCTTACATTAATAGTAGGTTTTTATGTTGATCACGACGTTTAAAGGAAACTAATATTAACACTCATCGATAAGTAGTCATGAATTGGAACATGAATAAATTTAAAAAAAATTGGAAAAGTAAAAAGCACTAGTTCGCGAAAACCAACTTTCCACACGCTAAACAGCTACATAAAGTAGCACTTTTTGAGCAACTGTATTAAAAAAACATATATAATTTCCGGTTTAACTGATTACGTATTAACCTATATAGCAATATTATTAAATGCATTGATTATAGGTATGCGTTGAGTAGGTACGCGTTAAACGTTTGTTGAGCGAGAGGGTGGTTTTTCAATTAGTCGACAACAATGCACTGGAAAGATTAGTGTAGACCCTACATTCAATATTACCTATTGTTTTTTTATCGTATGTATGTATGTATTTAAATTCTTTATTGTACAAAACACAGAACACAAATATGGCACATAAATAGGCTGCACAAAGGCGAACTTATCCCTTTAAGGGATTTCTTCCAGTTAACCTTTGAGTAGATGAGACAAGCGCTGGTGGCCTAGCAGTAAGAGCGTGCGACTTTCAATCCGGAGGTCGCTTTTCGGTGAAGGAAAACATCGTGAGGAAACCGGACTAATCCTAACAAGGCCTAGTTCCCCCTCTGGGTTGGAAGGACAGATGGCAGTCGCCTTCGTAAAAACTAGTGCCTACGTCAATTCTTAGGATTAGTTGTCAAGCGGACCCCAGGCACCCATGAGCCGTGGCAAAATGCCGGGATAACGCGAGGAAGATGATGAACCTTTGAGTAGATGAGAATTGATGAAGAACGGCAGACAAATATAGCACTGCGTTAACTGCGTACAATAGACGTATCGTCGGTATCGTTCATCGATAGCCGAAAAAAACTTTCATTCAATCAAGTCGTTATGTTTATTGTTATTAGCATGTTATTAGCAGAGCTAAAGAGTTGAGTATATAGTAGGTAAGTCTTTTGTATACGGTATTTTTTCAATTTGTATGACGTAACATAAAAATGTGGAAATATACGCAATAAGATAGATAGATAGATAAATGAATAAGCCTATATAACATTTTATTATGCTTGATACTCAATATACCGGCAGCCATTACGAGTATATCTACTTATTTAATCAATAAATCGTCGTTATTTTATTAGAACTTCCCTCACAGTTAAGTAATCCAATTTCAAGCAACTTTACAACCAGCTAACTTCACGCCCCTAATAACAAATAGCTACCATTCTTAACTCGGTCCCTCTGACAATTTGTCGGATTTTTCACAATTTGAAGCGGTCCACGAAATAAATGAGAGTGATGTCTTCCCGGGCCGCGGACCCGAGTTGTTCACAAAGTTTATTGGGAGCGTCTGAGACAAACCAGTGGGATTTTCGATTTTTATTGTCTTAAGGTGATTTTATTGGATCTATATTTACTAAACATGCATTAAGTATAAATTATATGTTTATTCCTGTATGAGCTATACACGTTCGTCTTAACACTTTTTTTAACGAACTTATAGTATCCTGGCTTGCATCATGCAGGTAGTTAATGGGCAGGGTAAAAGCCTATTCACATTGAAAAGTCCTAGTATTAGGGAATTCAGAATGTAACGTAAAATATAACTTACGAATGTAATCGTTCCCTCTACGTCACTTACGCAATCTTATTTTGAGATAAAGTTAAACCTAAACCACAGTGACGCGCTTGAAACCAAATCTTTTGTGAATTCAAGGAGCCAGGTATTCTATTCGCTCACCGACCGCTGCACGCTGGCAAGCATTCGCTTCAGCAAACCAGTATACAAGGTGTGATATCCAACAACTAATTGTTGTTGTGGTTACTTACACTGGTCTGATAGGAACGGTCCTCTGAGCTCGGTGCAAGATGGGAACAAAGGCCAGGACTCCGTCCCACTCGTCACTTGGCACATTAATCTCGCGCAACGGCCCGTCCGTCTGTCACTGCCAGTAATCTAATACGACACGCCGGTTTTTTGTCCCCATATTACTTGCACTTAGTGGATATACGCCTGAAAACGGTCCTTAATCAGTCACCAGATGATGCTGTCTTCTAGAATCAAGCGTGCTGGAGTTACAACGGAATCATTCATTGAATTATGCAATAGGCCTCGTAGTCTTTATGTAAATCACCTAATATTTAGTATACGGTTCATTAGTGAATATATGGCTTTGTTTTAAATATAATATAATAATCGGCCAAGAGCATGTCGGGCCATGGTTTCGTAGTTACTATTCTGTCAAAGTAGGCCAAAAGGGGGCTATTAGTAAGTATCATGTACATTACAAGCTTTGCAGCGCTTTGTACGTCTTTTTACTAAGAAAAGAAGATTTTTTGCAATAACTCAAAAACTACTGGACCGATCATATTCGCTATAGGTTACATTGAAAGTATTTATTAAGATTTTGTTTCACGATTTTTTTTTCATATTTTTTTGGACCCATGGTTCAAAAGTTAAAGGGGGGGACCTATTTTTTTTTCTTTCAGAGCGATTATTTCCGAAAATATTAACTATATCAAAAAATGGTTGTAGAAGACCCTTATTCGTTTTGAAAGACCTATCCAACGATACCCCACACTATTGGGACAAAGCTAAAAAAAAAACTAAAGACATTTGGTATGGTACCTTTAATTTTTTTTTCATTTTTTTTCTCGTTCTATCGCAATGCATGATTTATGTATCCATGCCAAATTGCAGCTTTCTAGCACTAACGATCACGGAGCAAAGTCTCGCACAGATAGACAGACATGGCGAAACTATGAAGGTTTCAAGGTCTGGTGAATACGAAACTCCAAAAATGATTATGATTAGTATGATTGCCTTTGTACTTATTTTTTTTTATTAGCCTACTTTGGTGTCCCACAGCTGGGCAAAGGCCTCCCCTCGTTTTCTCCACTCGACCCTGTCATCGGCATTTTCCCACCATTTGTACTCATAATGATTATAAAATATTTTTCATCCAAATTTAGGTATACTGATTCCTACTATTGAACGAAATATAAATTATAATAACAAAATACTTTCTTACAATGTTTGCTGTAATTTTGTGTTTCGATGTTCGTGTGAATAATTTTTCAAAACCAAACGTAAAACTACGGCCATATTAGTAGGTACGGTACATTTAAATCTTGCATCAAGCATGTTCTCTTCGCAAGTGCGTGCGCTATTGTGTAGGTATAGGTATGCGCTGTGACTTTGAGCAGGATGCAAGTCAAAAACTGGCGTGGTCATAGTTTTTTTATCATATTTAATGTTAGTATGTAATTTAGGATTTCACTTACCACAAATTTGTCGTTGGAAGCGCTCCTGGTAGGCCTTGCACGCGCTGGTGCGGCTGCGCCCGCAGTCGCCAGTGCAAGCAGCATTGCCATGACGGAGATAGCGCGCGCACGCACCCTCATTGTGTTGCAGACTTTCGTCCACTCTAGTGAACATTTCCATTTCAAATTAGCGGCCCACACTGTATTACCATATAAGCTGCTTACCCTTTTAACAGATATCGACTCTCTATGTACATCTTCATTTCTAAGCATAATATCGTACTGATTCGTTTGTGTACATGACTCTCGCCTTAAGTTATTTTGGCATTTGCATTTAGGCGTTATACATCTATCTAAATCAATCAGTTCGTTTTCTAAATTATCAATGGAATGATTTTCGTTTTTACTTTCTATGCTAGTGTCCATCGCATTGTTGGAAGGCTTTGATGTAACAGGCTCCATATTTGGTGAGACGGGATCAAGGGTTTCGGGCGTGCGTTCGGAATTTTGATGAGTGGGACATCGGCCTTGCGCGGCGGGCGACATGGCGGGAGTGGCTGTCAGCTGAGCGTGCTCGCAAACATGCTCGCGAACAAGCGCGATGCGCCGGAGCACGTTATCTGCATGCAGGAAGCATACCGTGTGCTAGATTAATTTCTCTGTACGGGATGCAGGCGTTATCGGCTACGTGGGTGGCGCGGCACTGTTTGTACGCGTTGTGTATTCTTGTATGCACAAGATATCAGTGATTTCTGCAACAAACCAAAGACATTGATTCATTCTATCTGATAAGTTAAGAAAATAAAATATATTAATATTTTTTCCTTTATACTGCGTTGTCACTTCAAGCCAAAGATACTTTACAATGTGGATACGTTGTTATAACAAGCGTGTGTTATTATTATTGCTTTTGTAAAAGCACCCTATATATTCTTGTGAACAACAAAACAACATCTTACTCCAATATATAAGGATAAATTAAAGAACTTTAACTCAGTGAAACGTAAACAAACCATATTCCAGATGACAAGGAAAATTATACACGTAATTAAATCCATTAAATGTGTAATTAGTCACACTCGTTCGGAGATTCCCACACCGCAACCCGCTAGCGCTAGACCAATAAACTAGAGTTCAATTCCCGGGGAAAGTATTTGTGAAGTTTCACACTAAAAATAAAGAGTATCTGGAATGTGGCTGGAATACCAACTTTTTATCGGGAGTTATTTACTTATTTAGGTTCCGAGTTCGATTCCCTTTCGTTTCTAGTTTGGAACAACGATGAAAGTGGTAGGTTGGGCTGAAATTGTGTGTAAGTAACACATAAATAATTATGAATTTTAAATATATAAATGAATGTAATATACAAACATATATTTAATGAGTTTCCGATTGTAAATATAATTTTATTGTTATTAAAACTGTCTGTCTAAAAAAACCCTAAACTTACCATGTGTATTTAGGCAGTGTAGGCTTAATATATTATTTGTACTTCACTAAACAGACGACTTGTAACCATTGTTATCATACATACATCGGGGTTTTCGGTGCGGGAATGTTTGACATTAGCCAAAGAGTAGGTATTGACTTAAAAAACAGAATGTAGTCTTCTAGCAGGGTTCTACCTAATTAATAATTATAGGTAATTAATGGAAAGATTAAATTAAAAATAATATTTTTTATACTGCTAACGCGCAATGAAGCGCAGCATTTTAGGTGTTAAAAGGACCTACCGCGTCCGGGACACTACGCTGCGCTCCAAAACCCGCATTGCTGATGTTGGCAAAAAACCGCCAGGCTCAAATGGGACTGGGCCGGCCACGTCTATCGCATGCATCCGGATGGGTGGGCTTACATAGCCACCAAGTGGATGCCGGTAAAGAAGCGTGGGCGGGGCAGGCCCAGGAGAAGATGGCGAGACGACTTTGACACCTTTACAACTGGCCGAAGGAAGCACAAAATCGGGAGTTATGGAGAACCAGGGGAGAGGCCATTGCCCAGCAGTCGTGGGACACTCAAATAGGCTAAGAAAAAAGAAGTATTTTTTTAAATATATATTTAAACAATCTTTGCTACCATGTGTAACACAGTTTTTTTCACCACACCAACGCTATAAAAATACTAATCTATAACATTACAAATCAAATCTAAATTAACGTTTTTTAATTCTTTCCATTTAAAAGTCAATTCTACTCGCCGACATCAAAAATCTACTCAAAATTTGCATCAAATGATTTTGCCACTCTTGTGGATAAAATCTTTATGAACTTGTGTGGTGAAAATAAAATTGTATCGTAGTGTGTATAAAATTCACAGAGGTCGTTATTCATTAGGCATAATATGATGTTTTTTCAGACTAACCTATCTGTTTATCTCTACTTTTACTCAAATCATTTCCGCACCTAAAACCCAGACGTATGATTGTTATCAATAAAGTTTCATTTTAATTTTAACCTTTCGTATGCCTTGTCCCGTATCCGTCCCAGACAATTTGGACTGTAATTTGTGATTTCAAAATTATTAATTCAGTAGCAATTTTTGACAGGGGTATACGAAGGGTTAATTTTCATTTTCGTACTTCCGCCGAACTTTGATGATAATGCAATTAAATAATATGCTAATATAAAGCTGATCTTATGAATACCTAACAGGTTATGTGGTAACAGGCAACCACATAACGTTTTGGGTTCATTTAAAACGTCTCAAAGAGAAATGTACCTATAGAGATGTACAGCCAAAAATAAAAACTTATAATAAAACGGTTTCTTATGTGTTCAGTTATGCAAATGCATAAAAAAACAATGAACGGGACCAAGCGTTGATAACAGAATAAGATAGATAACCTACATTTTAACAATAGAAGTAAAATATTTAGGCATGCTCGTATTTATCCCTAACGTAACACTTGTTATGTTATGTTGTGCAGTTATGTTGCTTAACATACATAACTATACGTGTAGGTTCTTACCTACGCGTATCAAACATCAAACATTTATTCAGCAAATAGGCCACAGGGGAACTTTTACATGTCAATTTTTACAAACAATAAAATTTACCCAAAATTAAAAAAAAAACAATTACATAAATATAAATGTCAAATTACACAAAAAAAAACTAATAAGTATAGTTATGTTTGTTAAGCAAGGCTTGTTAAAGGATTTTTTATTTTCCTAAATATCATTATTACTGCAATCAACTGCAATTGAAAAGATCCAAGCACTTCTATTATTAATTGAACTAAACTTACTACTAACTTAATTAATTGTTATAAGCGTCACTTCTCAGTCATACTTAACGTTAACAGCAAATTTCAATCCATACTTAATATTATAAATGCGAAATTGTGTCTGTCTATCTGTCTGTCTGTCTGTTACCTCTTCACGCTTAAGAGTCCCCGACAAGCTCGGCCGAATTGCACCTTCCCATCAAACGTAGTTCTGCTCTCATTTCAGGGAAGGATATATATAGAATAATTTTTATCTCCGAAAGCCCGAATTCCGCTCCGAAGCTCCGAATTTTTACCTTAAGGGTGTAAAAAATGGGGTGGAAATTTATAGAGTAAACCAATTTGGGGGTGAAAAAAAGGATGGATTTAAAAGCAGATGTTTAAAAATTAAGGTACCCAAATTACTAATTTCACGCAGACGAAGTCGGGGGCAAAAGCTATTAGTAGGATAATATTTAGAAGTTTAGATAAACACGCTCGCTCAAATGACCAAATGTACATAAAACAAAGCTGTTTTATGTACATTTTTTAACGTAAGCAATCCAACATTAGTGTAAACCTTAACGTGTTATCTTTATAGTAACAAGTGCTTTTTTAATAAACTCTCACCCTAAGAAATGGTTTGAAAAATACGGGAATGCAATAAAAACTCCCACTTGAATTACAACATGTTCTTAAACGGTTTAAAAAAAAACAAGTAGGTACTTATGCTCAAGAGAGAGATAAAGTGACCGTCCTTAAAGAGCAACACCTACAAAAGGATCCTTAACTTACAAGTATGTACATAGTTCGTGACATATCTTATATTAAGAATGAAAACAGGACATCAGTTGACAAGCAAAAAGTTCAGGCGGCGGCAAAATATTGCTTCGCAGAGAAACAGTGCGTAGATAACAGCACAATATTGTAAATACTACCTTATGGTCACTGATAACCCAAAGTAGGTACACATAAATCTTACTTTGTGACAATTTATCATGCTTATCTATTTTCATCCCGAAGCAGGCAGACATATATATATATATATATACATATTAATATATGTTTACCTACCTACACGTAACTTGTTATAATATATTTTCTCTCTACACCGAAAAAAGCCGAGCTCTAAAAACGGAGCCATATTGTATTTCATGTATTGACAGATCGTTATATTGTTAATTAATGTTGTGACATATGGCCGTGACACTCTCATCATACTTATCATGAAGTCATTGTCCAATTAAATTTTGCACTGCACGCCTAATGCATTTAAGAAAATAGTGGATGACGGGAACACCCAATAATTCCGAAAAATGATTTTCCGAATTTCATAAGCACGATTTTCATAATCCCGATTTATTATAAGTACGAAATATCAAAATCACGATTTTTAAAAACACGATGGAAGAAAATCACGAATGTGCTATTTCCGAAAATTTAAAATCCGATTGTCATTTTACCGAAAGCTTAAAGTTCCGATTTAACACTTTTTCGAAAAAATGTTTTTCCGAATTCTGAAATTCCGAAAAACCATTGTCCGATCGGAAATAAGAATTCGGAATTCAGAAATTCGGTCTTTTGTAAGGTCGGCAATATGAAATTCGTGATATTCAAATGAAGACACGTTTCGTTTGAGTAATTCGGTATTCAGAAATTCGGTCTTTTGTAAGGTCAGAAAAATGAAATTCGTGATATTCAAATGAAGACTCACGTTTTAGTAATTATTACGGATGCCTGTCGTGCCGCATCACGTTAAATTCGGCATTCTTAAATTTGGCATAAAATATGTTTGGCATAAAAATTCGGCATAAATAAATTCGGATTTGAAGAAAACGAACTGTTGCCAGATAAGTGGGTTAGGTTAGGTTATAACTGCGACCCCGAAATAAACGAACTCTTGCCAGATGTGAGTTAGGTTAGGTTGGAACTGTGACCCCCAAGTAAACGAACTGTTGCCAGAAGTGGGTTAGGTTAGGTTTGAACTGCGACCCCCAAGAAAACGAACTGTTGTCAGAAGTGGGTTAGGTTAGGTTAGAACTGCGACCCCCAAGAAAACGAACTGTTGCCAGAAAAGTGGATTAGGTTAGATTAGAACTGCGACCCTCAAGAAAACGAACTTTAACAATATATTCGGAATATCGTTATTCGGAAATTTAAAATAGGAATAACGTCAATTCGGAATTATAAAATTCGGAATAATGGTAATTCGGAATTCGTGATTTCAAAAATCGTAAATGTAAAATTCGGCGTTCACTGTCGGAATTGTTATAATCGGAATTATGTGGTTCGGAATTTAAAATTTCGGAATAATGGCAATTCGGAATTCGTGATTTCAAAAATCGTAATTATTAAATTCGGTGTTTGTCACCATCGGAATTATGTGGTTCGGAATTTACAAAATTCGGCTTTTCGGAAATATAAATCTTCGTGATTTTCATCATTCGTAATTACGACAGACGGAATTTTGATAGGTCGAGCATTTAAAAATCGGAATAATATAATTCGGTATTCTGAAATTCGGCGTAACGTTTTTCGGAATTATGTAGTGTACCCGTGGATGACCGCTTCTCTATACAAAGATAGTATGTAACTATTTCCTCTCTGGATATTGACATCACGGAAAATATTTTATCACAATTTGATGTTCAAAAATTCAAAATTCAATATTATTTATTTGGTATCTAGTTGATTTTATACAACATTTGTAGTGGATTGTGTTAGGAGGTACCGCTCCTTCCAAGCGGAGTGTTTCAGGTTTATTTCAATAGATACATTATTATTTTATTAGGTACATGTTGTTATTTTAATTATAACTATTGTTAATTTGTAGATAGACCCGTTTTTAAATGTGATTTAATTCTTAATATGTATGTAACACGTAATCGATAACCTCTAGTAACTTTCAGTGCCACGGAAACGGAACCTCTCAAGTGATAACTGGAACTTATCTAGGTTACTGTCCATTTCATTGTGGGAAGCAGATGGCAGGCTCTACAAATAGCGCTCTTTTTGTAACATAAACAAGATCGAATCTAAAAACCAGAGACTAGAGACAAAATAAATAGAAGAGACTGTTTATATCCTTTTAATTATAATATATTTGATGTACATCGTACAATGTCGGTTGTTAAATCATGTCGATTATATAATTTCTTACAGCCTCCGCTTCAGTTCGGAGTTTAACATAATAGAAACTGAAAACTTACTAGTACGATGCCAGCCATCTGCCTACTTACTAAATCAATGGTGAATAAGGCAGCTTTACTAGCAGCCTTTATAATTTACTAAGTCTCTGATCAAATCTAAAGACCAATCGCCGCTTTGAGCTGAAAATTTACAAGTGGTCTAAATAGAACTTGGGATTAATGAACACGAGCCTGCGTAATTATAATTAGAGCCACCATATGACCGGCACCGTCCGCAAATAAATCATAATTCACTTATGAGCAAAGAAAAGGGTCAGTTACTCAGTTAGGAAACCGGTACATACATCAACTAGACCAAAAATAGGGCTCGTTAAGAGAATAAAATAAGTGGAAAACTATTTCAAAGACAATTATTGCCCGCAACATACTTACGGCGTAAATATTTGGCTGTCGTATTTTCGCTAACATGACGAAAGTGAAGCACTTTCGTTTGGGACATTAAATTATATATTCTGTGACATTTAGGTTAACTGGAGATCCCTTAAGGGGATAAGTTTGCCTTTGTACACATTTACTGAATTCTCTCTGTGTTATGTAGGTACTTACTTGTTTTGTGCAATAAAGTGTTAACTATACTATTACATTAAGGAGAACAATAGCAATATTTAGAAAATGGGTCTATGTGCATTGCAATTGCAACTCGCAGCAATAAGTAACTTACGATCCAATTCGAGTTTTAGTTATTAGATCTGATTCCGATACGATACTGATCTGTCATTGTCAAAAGTGACGTATTTGGTTGAAGAAATATCACTTTTCTATAACAGATCAGTAACGTGAGTTTACGATTTACGCTATGCACTATTACGAGTAAGTAGTGCATTATTTTGACTATTCATTAAAAGTAATAAATAGTCAAAAGTTCATTACTTTTATAACGCTCTACTGATAAATTTTCTGTGATAAGACATGTTAGGGCGACTTTACACAGACAGTCGATCACCTCGGCCGACAGCGTGTACCCGCCCTAATAAACCAGCGCATTTCGAAATAATGCCTATTATTAATATGTGATGTGGATAATAACCGTCGAGATTTGAGTGGTTAGGGGATTGTGCTGTGTCCTGTAGCGTATGGGGACTAGTCCCTTGTATAGTGTACGCATAATAAGATTTACATATCTACATAAATATAAGCAAAACTTTGTAATTTATGCAATAACTACCATGGGTATAGGTACCTAGTACCTAGGTCCTATGTACCCGTCAGAGGTTCGAATCCCGGTAAGGGCAAAAAAGAATAAGTATTCAAGATAAATAAATACATAGAAAACATTTAGGACTATTATAAAATATTTCTGATCACGACACGTTTTATATTTGTCCTTTCCGGGATTCGAACCTCTGACGACCAGCTTAGAGCTTAGTAGACAGGGTCACTGTCACTACCTACAAAGTAGGGCACAGCGATGTTCAATAATAGGTATAATAGAGTCAAATTTTTAAGTGTTATTATAAGTACAATATGCCATTAAATTATTTAAATTATTAGCGTAATATATTTTTGTATATAATACGCTACTCAAAAATATAATATAGAGATAGATATATGATAATAGTTGTTGACAACTCTTATCATTAAAATAACCAGAACCCAGGTATTGTTGATCATGTTAATAGGGTAAATATTTTGGCAGTTGACTCTACATTTTTGCGTAACGAAGTTGAAAAAGTAAATAAACCTTAATCCAACAAGTTAACATTGAGTGTAGGGTAATTAACTTTAACAAACCTATTTACTTTAATGGTATTCCAACAGCAAAACGTTGCAGACAAGCGTAAATTACACCAACAAGAACTGGCTGCATACTTACACTATCTTAATTCTCAATCCGCTACGAAATCGCACCAAAGAAAATCATGAAAACAAAACAAGTCTCCCTTCAGAGCTTCCTGCGATAGAGCGGGACAACACGAAACTGAAAGCACTGCTCTACAAACAACTTTTCAGAATTCACAGTGTCCTAACTTCAACTGAAATGTTCTTAGCGGTTAATTCGGTTCCGAACTACGAAAGAAATAACAGTACAATTGGAAATGACACTGGCACTTAAGAAGTTGAGTATGTTAAGAAAAAAAAAATGTTTTATGTGAGAGTTTCGTGAATGAAAATTAAACAGACGAGTGTCGCCCGCCCGACAGACGCGCGTTCGGCAACCGCGCTCTAACTACTAAACTTCGGGTGAACGGAACGTAGGAACAGTGGACTTTTAGTGCATGCGCCGGCTGGGTGCGTGTGCGTACGTCTGTGTGTAGCCGGTGCGGTGGTGTGCGTGCTGCTTGGCGCTTTGTGGGTTATTATTGTCCACGCACAATGAAGTGTGTATACAAGGATGTTGTACATGAAACAATTTCTTGTGATTAAGGTTAGGGTGAAAGTAAATAAAAAAAATAAAACAATCTTGCGATGCAACATACAGTAGCGGAAAATAATGTACATATCATATTTTTTCAGGTACATTTGCATAATATTTTTGATAATTTTTCACAAACGGCTCCAGTGATTTCGATGAAATTTACAATATAGGGGCGTATGAAAACGACAATTTGATCAAATTAGTGTTCATATTTAAAATAATTCTTTTGCCTGAGTTTTCGCGATAGCCCGGTGCGTATTAATTTGTAAAGTAATAATTCGATATAATTTTTAAACCAGAGGCTAACGAGGCCGAAAAACTGGTTCATCTAGGTTTTATTGTTGGTAAGATTCACTTCACTTTTGAGTGTTTTCAAATAAGAAATTCAATATTTATAACATATATGAATTGGTGTGAAGTCCCCAATCCGCATTGTGCTAACGTGGCTGGCTACCTTTGTCACGTTCAGTGGGACGTAAGTTTATATATATGGTCGTGATGATACAATAATTGTTTAATACATGATATAAAAGTCTAATTTCACGAAATTTCGAATGAATGCCCACAAAAAATGGCAGTATAATAGATTCAATGCCGCTACTGTATGGGTATAATTTGCGTAATAATGAGTATTATGTATGTCACGTTAGTTTGTTTACACTGATTATAGGGTATCTATCCAGCATGTAATTTAGTATAAATAGTCTATAAATTGTATATACAGATGTAAATCACAATGAAAAAATCAACGATGATCAAACTCTGGTCACCGTGGGTGGGCGTGTGTAATAATGTGGTACGTCCCACAATAAAAAAGGAAAAATATATTAACATTTTAGTATAAATAGGTTTTAGAAATACGAATAATAGGTTGGCTGGACACCTTAATGAGCTTATGACTCTATCTATTTTGAAAACCCAGGTAGCAGTTGCTTAGCCTGGTGGCTGCCAAGAAGCTGATAGTGCTGGGTTCGAATCCCGATAAGGTAATATAGTATAATGTCCATTTACTCTGACATTTTCCTAATGCCAACAACTCTTTAGTATATTTTACCATATTAGATTATGCAGCACAAATATGTGGGTTAATACGGCCATGTGTTGCTGGCATTAATATAATAGCAAATTATTTTTTATATTTAAATCATTAATAACTGAAACATTTAGGTACTATGTTGATCGTATATGATCGTGTTAATTAAATGCAACAATGACATTTTTTTTGTAATAAAAAATCTCATAACAAGACGAACGGAACTTCATATTAAGCGGTAAAATACATCCGCAGCAAAGTGCCGGCCTACCTATAGTACCTATATAGTTCCCGTCCAGAGTTTACAGGGGGCATTGTTCGAGATGAATTAGTAGGGAGCACATTAATGAGTGTATTGAACGCTCAAATGCATACAATTAAGTCTCCGGAAAGAAACAAAAGGCTCAGCCCCTTCATATTGAGTACCGATTTCTTTGATAAATCACTACTAGTTTGCGGACAATAGAAGCTATTACGGTAAGAATATGTGTACAATTACTGTCAGATACCTGTCTGAGGAGTATTAAAATTGTGTGTTACATAACTTAGAATATAATATAAGTTGTTATTCTTAGTTAGTTTTAGTTTTACTTTTAATTGAATAATAATATGTTGAGTACATATTTGATAATACTTAGAATTCAATAATAAATGCAATAAATCTAATTTATAAGTCGGCACAAAGGGTTTTATTAGTTATGTAAGCCTGGAGTATAAAGTATAACTGCATATGTATTAATTGAATCTACTCTATACAGTTTTTGGCGAATCCCGAGTTCTCAGTCCGGCCTACTTACGAGTTATTAAAGAAAGACAAAGCCTGTTGCAGATATCATTACTGGTTTGTTTGGGAGGAAGCATGTTGCTCGGTTGCATTTGTGGTGAGTTGCGCCTGACGAAGCCAGCGTTGCGAATGTCTTACATATAAACTGGATTATTTTTAAGTTTAAGTTTTGGTTATTCAATACAACAATATATTTTTATTATAAATTTAAAGGTACCTATTTCTAAAAAAATGCCAAACAATATTTTACACCTTGAATCAATCCTACAAAGTAAAAGTAAGTAATAAAATACAAAAACGAGTGTTGTCTGCCTTCCTCGTTTATCTGGCTACATAAAAGAACCGAAATCCCTCGGAGCCGTACGTCTAGACTAGACTGGCAGCGCTAACTGCACTCGCCGCCTAAACCTAATCTGGCGATCTTTACCTAAAGCAACACGTTTTTGACTGTGAAATATTGTGTCAGCATACTCTTCAACGAGCTTCTTTTATACAAATTTATTATTTAATTTGCGATCTTGTTTCGAAATTTGCAAGCACTAAAAGTTTATCAACTCCGTACTTACGAGTAATATCAAATTAAACTTATATTGACCGGGATATAGACCGTGATTACCTTTTGTATTTCTTATGAGCTCCCGATATTTCGACGCAATATACCGGTCAATATAAGTCTAGTAAAACTAACCGTGAATGTGAATCATTCAAAACTCTAATAGAAAAAAATGAAGCTGAGCAATTAGGTAAAGTCGCCATTCGAAGCGGCCGAGGTGCTCACAAAATATCTGATATTGTCAAGGTGCTACAGTGTGTGTTCAGATATTTCTGAGCACCTCGGCCGCTCCGATATATCATATCTGATGGCGACTGTGCTTACTAATATTACAAATGTAAAAATATTTTTTTTTATATTTGTAATATTAGTAAGATACGAATGATTAATTTCCTGGAATGTGGTGATAAAGGCAGGAAATATCAATAATCTTCCAATACTGTATCGTAACCAATAAATTAATCGCATAATCAATCACGTTTATCAAAAAATATGACTGTCACATAATTTCATAAATACCGGAAAATAACTCATTTGCGATTCTTTGTAATTGATGACGGGGCGGCAAAATAATTCATCCGTGAAATGAAATCGCTGTCAACTTCAAAAAATATTTATTCATGACATTCTCAAAATTTTGTAATGAAATAAAGATTTATTTTTGGTGATCTCAACATTGTGCGTAATTTTTCATCGCGTTATTTACCATGATCAAAGACCTATTATATCGTCAGGTGACAACCAAAACTCACTAATTACTAACATAATTTAATAGCCAGAGTGAACCGTATTAATACCCAAATAAGGTCGATTTTTGTTTTAGTAATTACTAATTAGTGAGTTTTGGTTGTCACCTGACGATATGTAACTCCGTATAAGATGAATACAGTCTAAGGAAATAAGGGTTTCTTTTGTACCTTTTTGGTACGGAACCCTAAAAACGTGCCACGGAAATCAAGAAAATTTGATTCTCGCACAGCTGGCGCTACCACCAATACCAACCTTTGGCCTATTCTCGGCTAGATGGCATTGACGGTTTCGTTTGTTATTTAACAATTTTAACACATATCAGCAGTGAAAGAACATGGGTTAAAATTATATAAAAATAATAAATACAAATGAAAAAAATCATTTATCCATATATATACATATTTTGATATTTTTATTTTTAATCGTTTGTCGATAGATGGCAGTAAATTTACTGTGACTACAAAATTTACTATGACAGTACCCCTCTATCCTATATATTCTCTTTGCCATGATTCACTGTTCACGCTGTCTTAAAATTCGCTAACATAATGAT
Organism: Cydia strobilella; assembly: GCF_947568885.1. Taxonomy (NCBI): domain Eukaryota; kingdom Metazoa; phylum Arthropoda; class Insecta; order Lepidoptera; family Tortricidae; genus Cydia; species Cydia strobilella. Next base: position 12,495,024 of record NC_086052.1, read on the forward strand.
AGAAGCGGAATAAGTTATGCATTGCATAAATGCATATACAGGTTGTGCCGAAATTAATGGACAACCTTTTAACCACCGAAAGAAAAGTTCGATTATCTTGAAAACCACGAACATTTTACTAGACCTATAAGTATATTTTCTGGACTAGCCTAAGGTGTCCTGTCGGTGGTTAGAAAAGGTTGTCCATTAATAACCGGGCACCCGGTATACTTATAGGTACCTAATTGTGATTCAATCATTATTACGCACTTGCAAATGTATAAGTAATATCTAAACAAACAGGTAAGTTTCAATGTTCAAGCAGTACGAAAAATGAAAAATAGTCATAGCTTTCTAATAAGTACGTGTACTCGTACCATGCGTGTATGTATAAGTAATGTATAAGTAATATCTAAACAAACAGGTAAGTTTCAATGTTCAAGCAGTACGAAAAATGAAAAATAGTCATAGCTTTCTAATAAGTACGTGTACTCGTACCATGCGTACCATGCGCAACACTAATATGCGTAACAATAGAGGCGTGTTCAGATATTTGTGAGCACCTTGGCCGCTCCGATATATCTGATGGCGACTGTACAAAAATAAGTACAAAGTTGTAGTTCTACAAATCACATTCTAATTATTCGAGGACTTTGTTTTTGACTTCGTAGTTACATTTCTTTCTTAATTTATAAGAAACTGCAATTAGATTAGAAACAATTAGTAACCTAGCGTTCATGCGTGATATTTGTATACCAGAGGTCTTGGGTACGAAATGTTCACTCGATAACATTTCAAACTAATATGGCCATTAACATTATAACTACTACAGTAGTCATAATATTCACTCTTGGTGAAGGAAAACATCGTGAGGAAACCGGACTATTTGTACATATTTTTGACTTGCTGACAAGGAAACGCTTTAAAAATTACCCACATCAGTAATTTGCATAACATCGTACACAAAATGATGAAATTGCATACCTAATACACTCGTATGTATGTACATGCAAGCAGTCGTGGGTCAAAGTCACGGCCCGGTCAGCACGGCGCAGGCGCTTCGGGCAGCCGCGGGAGCACGTATGTACAACGCCATATTCGATGTATCGTAGAACAATGCTTCATCCGTTTTCCTACTGCTGACAAAATAATACACTGTGTTTACATATAAGAGTTGCCAAGCGCATCGCCTTAGCCAAACTAGTATAAGTGTGAGCTCAGACGGAATAGTGGTTAATTAATCTCTAGAACAAGTTACATTAGGCACGATCTTACAGTATATAATAGAGTTTTATGAATTAAAGCTGTATCTAACTTATTATATAGACAGTCTGTATCAAAGATGTTGAAGCACTATCGTCGATGTATGCAAATATGCGATGCACAATGTTATTTGGGAATTAAAAGCAGCTTACTTTCTGCCATTTCCGGTGTTTTAACAGCAAAATACAAATTGCGATAATAATAACAGGCCAATTCGAACGTGCACTGTCTCTGACAATGGCACGCGCCCTAGCACGCGCTCAGACTCAATGGTACACAATGGACGACCGATCGTAGAAAAGGAACAATGACCGTTGTTTAACAGATTACCGTCTTAGACGTAAAAGTCATTTGAAAAGATGCAGACTTTACGTTGGTTGTCAGAGTCTAACTCGTAAATAAATGTGACTCTACAGTTGCAGCGCGTTTAAACGTCGGCAACACAGAAGTGTGGAGCGGCATTCTCAAAGCTACAGCACAAATGTATTGTTGAATTTGTTATTCTAGAGTACGCCTTATAAGTGACAATTATAGGTCTCTAGGCTGTCCGTCACTGCAGTATGTAGCTCTACCTGTTTATCCAACAAAGGCAATAACCACTCCGTATTTCGCATTGCATCTCTTGAATTCTACAGAAGGACCAAATATAGTTTCTGCAAAATGTTCCATGTAAATAAATACATGTACATATGTACTTATTTGTACACGCACAATGCAAAAGTGTTTAATTCGATTAGACAGACTGAGCTGAGATTTGAGGGGAAATCACTATATAAAACAAAGTCGCTTCCTGCTGTCTAAATGGATGTCTGTCCCTATGTATGCTTAGATCTTTAAAACTAAGCACCGGATTTTAATTTTTAATAGATAGTGATTCAAGAGGAAGGTTTATATGTATACATCAGCGTTGCACCCGTGCGAAGCCGTGGCGGGTCGCTAGTATACTATAAGATATGGAAATTGGTACTTAGGTTAGGAGTACCGAATCTCGAAGCCGGTTTTATTATAATTAAGAAGAGTTGCCTTGTCAGGTAAACACATACGATTGCATTGTATACTTGATTTTGCAAAGTCTTACAAGGCTGAAATTAAGTCAATTTAAAGCAGGCAGTTTGAGAAAAGTGCTTTTCTGAACTTAAGAAAATTCGTTACAGATAAATCTACTTAATATATAAGTTAAACATGAAATAAAACTATGAAAACGGATTATATCGCGTATATTGAATTTATAATACATCCCGACGTTTCGAACTCTTTACAGCGTTCGTGGTCAACGGGTGACTGAGGAAAAATTACAAAATGCAAAAATACCCACATACTAAAATAATGAACAATCATAGACTACAAACTTTAAGGCTGGTTGTACATGCAAAATCGGTTCATAAGGCTAGTTATACACTATAATTATTTTTCAAGTAAAGATATATATATATACGCGATAAAAAACTATGCCGGCTCCAACCCTACACCACGGACCCGAGAAGATTTAATTCCCTCCTAAATTGTAGGAGGGTATCCCAATATGGGACCGGCAACAAACTCGGCGGGACACATCTTTTCAAAACATCAGAATGTCCAGCATCATCCAACACTACGGTCTCACAGTCTATGTCTCGCTTGCTCCTTTATCAGGTGGACTACAGGATCCCAAGCTGGTGGTAGAGAAAAGCCATCTTCCCTATTAAAGTTTGGATATTTCTTAATCTCAATGGCCTCGCGCAGCATTCTGGGTATGTAACGCTTCTCCTTGGCAAGAACCAGAGGCTTATCAAACTTGATTGAGTGATTGGCTTTATCCATGACATGCTCACAGACAGCAGACCTAGGTCGACGGTGGAATATACGCGATATAATCCGTTTTCATAGTTTTATTTCATGAGTAACTATCGCGGTAACCGAAGACAATATTATATAAGTTAAAGTTAAAACCTTTCCGAAGCTACCTCGTTTACTCAGGTTTTTCTTGAGACTATATTCAAGAACTACTGATTTGCTGCTGGAAAGTTTCTAAAAGTGCGAAATTTCCACATGGTATAAATTCGGGAACTTCTCATAATTTGTATGGGAAATGACTTTCCATTGTGTTTATTTCTTGTGAAATTTTCATGAAATTACCGAGTACTTTAACGTTTTGGAAACTTTCCGCAAGGCACATCGGTACGGCTACCATCGTTCGGCACTGAGAAAAACATGTTGTGCCGACCCCACATAACGTGGGATAAGGGCAGGAAGAAGAGAAGAGAGATTTATTGGCGATATAATGGAGCTTATTTAAATTAAAATGTTGGTGGCAAACAAGCATAGCGCCCGTCCGATGGTAAGCGGTTACCTATGCGCCGCCTACTATGGAGGCCTGTGATGTCAGCAACAGTGATGTCGACCATTTGTCGCACCTGTCACCGTGGTGAAATAGGGGTCTGGTGACTTCAAGTTCCTCGCCATTGTTTACTTACTCAGTATACTATTTATTTACCGTCTCAAAACCAGTTGTCAATTTTGTGACCGATGTGTACGTCGCTAATTTCCAAGTACTTGACCTACATGTCGCTACCGTTAGCGCATGAGTCAGGGGGTCAGCACTTTGACAGCTGGCATGCAAACTGATTGATTAATTGGTTGATTTATTGGTTACGTAATTTTTTTACAGTTTCGATTTTGGAGAGAGAGATTACAGTGTGCTTTACGATAAGATCTATACCTAGTCGTTCGGTGACATATTTAAAACTGCACACAGTTGGGTAAATTAAACTGCACACAGTTGGGTAAATTAAACTGCACGCAGTTGGGTAAATTAACCAACGATTGCACCTTTAAAGTACAGTTATTGGTCCCCGGTTTTGTAAGAAAGTAGTTAATTATAATAATAAATGATGAAATGTAGATTGGCGCTGACAGGTTTATGTCTATAGGCCAACGTAATGCTGTGTGCGCGTGCGTAGCCTCCCTTTATCGTAGAATACCTTTACTTACTACAATGAATAAGAACTAGTTTACTTACTTTCATTTATGAAAAGACCGACTGAAAAGCCTTAACAGCAACATATGTCACGACCATGGCATATCACGTGACATTCAATAATTGAATGCTCTATCAATTTACACGAAACAACACTCACTTTTAAAGTTAATAAAAAGACGAGTGATAAGTATCAATCGTCGATTCATAGTAACTAGGACTGTAGCAGATGTGGGGCAGCAATCTACACCGAAGATGCGATGACATGACCCGGCAACGAGTTTTTGTACAGACTACAAAAAAGCCATTACACATTATTTGAACTAGGTACACGTAAATTTAGGGATCCGTTACGAGTTATGAGTAATTTATTTTATTTAATATATTTATTTCGGTAATATTTGTGAAGTAGAAAGTAATGCGAAGAAAATGACTAAGGACAGTAGTAAGTCCATGACATATATTAAAATATATTAATTAATATACATATACTGTATCCATTTACAAAAAAATTATAAGAACTGAACCTGAACCCTACGTTGGTTCTTGTCTAGTATATACCTATTGGTTAGTTAATTTTTTTAAATATAGTAGCTAATTTCAGGACTGTCAGCATGTCAAGTGTAGATGTTGGCTTTGGATGGCTAACTAAGTGATTATGAATTTATGACTATGAACCACGAAATAATATAAGTTAAGTCGTGCCAGGATAAGCTAAGTGATTCTGCTCCCACCGAGTTTGGGCTTGTAATTTTTATGGGTGGTGTGCCTCTACATTAGTAATCAAAATACAAATTTCAGCTTCTTTATAGTTTTTAGTTTAAAAAAAACTAAATATAATTGATCGTCAATGAAAAAAATCTAGCCACCCGTTTATAGTGTGCGTCACATATATTGTACATGCACTAAAGATACATGACATAAATTACATTTTCATTGTCATAGAAAAAAGAACTGACTAAACTTCAAATATTTTTATTGTAAGGTAGAACATGTGCCTATGTAAAATATTTTATGTAAAGATATCTCTACGTTCCTCCACCGCTAAAATTAAAAAAAAAAAAAAACATATTATAGCTCGTTGGTGGGTGTATCACGGGTGAAAAAATTGGAGCGGTCTCTAACGTGGAAGAATTTTTTTTTTTTTTTAAGATTTAGCATTTTTTTTTCTATGACAAAATGAAAATATAATTTATGTCATATAATCATCTTTAGTACATATATGTGATGCAATCGACAATGTGATAAAATCGGTTTGCTAGAAAAAAAAATCACGAAAAATCATATTTCGTTCTTTTTTTTACTTAAAACTATAAAGTTTGGGGGACTAAAAATTTTGTATTTTGATTACTAATGTAAAGCCACACCACCCATAAAAATTACAAGCTTCCACTCGGTGGGGACAGAATCACTAAGCTTATCCTGGCACGATCTTTTACATTGCATCGTATTATTTTCATAAAATAATTGTTGTAATCGCAACATCACAAGAACCACGCATTTGAATGTATTTGACGTCCATACCAGTGACTTGACGATTTCTATTCAGGACATAATTTGCATTATGTTTCGAACTGACTGTACCGTTATGGGCACCGAGATAAAGACTTCGCAATTCTTTAATTTGTAATGCGGAAATCAAAAATACTTATTGAATATCAATACTTGTGTTGGTAATGAAAATACTTCTTAAATTGTGCCAGTTGAGGTATCCAACCCATGTATATCACATTAGAAGAAGTCGTCTTCTGTGTGACGTTGCTATATAAATATCCCATTTCCGTAGTACTTCAATTAAAACCACCTTTTCATCCCTCAAGGTATGACTGATGTAATTATTAAAACTATTATATGTCCTTTCACAGTACTCAAACTGTATACATAATAGGTACATACCAAGGTTCAAAATCAGTTTTTAGCGGTTTAAGCATGAATAGTTTACAGACAGAGGCTGACAGACAAGCGAATACAACAAAAGTTTCCTCGACACAGAGGTAAACATCGTAAATTAATTATTTAAAAGGCACTAAGTATAAACCACACAGTTAACGAAATTTCGACGACGCTAGCTGATAGGTGCAATTGGCCAATAAAAATATTGCCCACCATAAGGCTGTCAATTGACCGGCCATTGCATCGGAAGATATATGCTGGTCTCCTCCGTAGCAATAAATTGCGACTTTATAGCTTCAATTTCGTAAAAGATTTTGCTGTCAAACTGTGTAGATATTTATTATGATCCAAATATTTATTGTGATTATAATTTTGACCCACCACCGGAACAGAAGCTACCGCACAATGCTACATTTATGCGGGTCATCCTTATAATGAGACAATGTTTCGAAATTTGAATATAATGGATCCAATTCCGTATCAAGATTTTCATGTTTTTATAGTCTGTTTAAAAATAATATGGAACCAAGACTTGAGGAGCCGTACTTAAACAGATAACATGTTTGGTTACATTACATAATAACGGACAGATTCACGTGCGATAAATAGGTAACAGATATCTAATATCACGCGAGTAAATTAGTCCGGGGGTTTATTAAGCCAGGTGTTATATCATATCAACCGTCACATTTATAAAGGTTTATTTGATGCACTTGAAAATTATATAGGTACCTATTAATAGTTATTAACTATTAGTTAGTCGAGAATTCGAGCTATTAAATCGTGAACTTTTCGGTTCGGGTTCGGGCTGGTGAAGTAAAAAGTTATTAGCTCTACTATACCTACCATCCTAGCTTAGGTCAAATCATTATGTATGGAATGTTACTTAAATTTAATCCTGCCTCAATAGTGAATCGTGGAAGTACCGGATTGAGACTGGAAACTCTGGCAATAAACACACTTGAGCTAGAGCACGCTGGGGTTAGCGTCGCAGATCGAAACTTTGTGTCCGATCCATCCCGAGTTTCTGTTCTAAAACCCCGTACAATATTTTACTAGCAGTTCAAACTTGAAAGGCTTTATTTCGTGTGTTTGTACTAGAACTTGCGAGCTTAAATAAGATTTCATACAATGATTATAAAGCAGATGAAGTACGAGTACTTTACAACTGAATCATGTACTGTACCTACATTAACTGTCGTCCCCGTCAATCCCTGCTCCTCTTCTAAAATCGTTTGAAAACTGAAAAAAATAGCCATTCGTCGGCTAGTCGCAAACCTCTTATCTCCTCCGAAGGAGTGAAGAGGTTTGCGACTTTAGCCGACGCGTATTGAATCCAACATTATGATTATTATGATATATGGTAGAGTATATGTTACAATTTGATATTTTGTAGATAGATGTTTGTTTTACGTCACATACGTTAGGTATTAAAAGGTTGAATGATAACGATAAAACAAAGTTTTCAATATAATAAATTTCATATGGAGCCACGCCGCAATGCATTGACCCGCCGACCAACATCCTGCGATACCATGTGCCGATTGAACTTGTTACTAGTGCACTATATGTAATTCTGCGTAATATACACATACAACTTCGAGGCTTGAGACGAATTTTATTGTTTAAATGAAACTGATTTATAGTGTTTAAGCCTTATCCCTACTAATGTTATAAATGCAAAAGTAACTCTTGTCTGTTTCCTCTTTACGCTTAAAACACTGAACCGCTTTAGATAAAATTTGGGAGGCCCGGTTTTTTCTCAATCATCATCATCATCATCATGCCACGCGGGCAGAATCTAGTGTAAATAAAAGAAAAAAGATTACAAGTAGACTTAGTAGGTCGTCGTATTAGTCATACATTTTATGTCACGCAACACAACATGAGTTGCCTCTAGAAAGTGTGTTCCAACTCCAAGAAGTCGACTTGCGTCTGTAACGTAGTTAGAGTAGGTGCCGTAACCACCAATTAATTGTTTTGCGGTTATAGTCTGGCGTGTGTAACTGTGTAAGTGCTAGTGTAAATGAGTCAGCCACGGGGAAGGATCAAACACAGAACGTAAAATTAATTCACTATAAATTGTAAGTGTCCGCTAACCGTGTTATGGTATACAGTTCTTATAACATTAATGGACCTAGTTTTGCAGACGTCATTTAAATTGAATATTGATCAAACCGGAAAGCTCTGGCGGTTACAGATTGACAACTGAACATATTTTAGCCCTAAAGGACAGCTTTGCATTATCGACGCATGATCAACAGGCCATTAATATTTTGGTCATAAAACTGAAGTAACACAATACTGGTACTAGAGGGAATATTCAGAAACGTCAAATATGTTCTAGATACAATATACTTAATAACGACATAATTCATTGACTTGTTTATTTATACGGTTTATACCTATACTACGTATTACTCGCGGAAACCGATAACACTTACTTGCAAATTATAATTTTGATATGAAATTGCTTTAATATTGAAATCAAACTGGAATCGCATTTGACCATTCTGAATGTGCTGCTAGGTACATTAATCAGGATTATGTAAACTTTAGTAGCACAGCTTTAGTAGCAATAACCAGTAAGAAATGTGGGATTATCCAAGAAACTTAAATCTCAGCTTGTTGGCTCACTCGTAATTCAGGTAGAAGTTACAATACCTAGCAATGCCGGTACGTACGAACATCAAGACACGCCCTCGACTCGACTTAATGCCTCAAGACTCTATACCAGCCCGATATGCACTTCGCACATAAAGATGGAAACAGACAGAGATTGTGAGAATGCATCACCCTCTAATCGTTATAAAGTGAGAATGAGCTAGAGATACTTAGAACGCTATATACTCGCTATAAAGCGGGTCTAAGTAAAAAACAAACAATGATATTTCATTTCTGGTCATAGCAAAAAATGCACCACCACCATATGATCTGATCACACAGAACAGAGCAGGGTAGGGTTGACGTGATATCAAACTGGCACAATTTTTTTCACAGGTTTTGAATCTCTTAACAAAAATACATTTGAAAATGTGGTGGAAATTAACATGAAACAAAGTGTTGTAACAATAACCAGAAAGAAAAGCAAGACTGCCCAAGAAACTTAAATATCAGCGAGTTGACTCGAAATCGTATTTTGTGGTAGAGGTTAAAATAATAACAAGTAACAATATATACAGGGTGGAAAGGCACGACGATCCTTTCCGCAAAAGGGGGATTGTTTGAATTTAGTACTGTATTTCCTCTAAAGAAACTAGGCTCATAATATTTAATTAATTAGGCTAGTTATTTAATTAGAGAGCTTGCTCAATTCGCTAATTACAGAGGCTATAAAAACGTCACACAATTCTCGTAAACGCAGGGTGAGTGCTTCGATATGTCCCCATATTGTCATCGGCAACGATATTGTAATGTGTACCGAATGCGTAGCAAGTTCACTCTTCATAATGTTAAGTGACAGTACAAACACGATAGTGACAAGAAATTGGATTGTAAACAGATGCAGATGAAATTGCTGCTCCTCTATATCAGACTTCTACACGAGTGCACAGATGTGCATATACCGGACAACTTTGCAGACACCTCAGCAAAAATCTGCCTTGCTACTCTCTGGTGATCTTGTTTGCAAGAAATTACCTATGGCTTACACATTTATAATATTGTTTTTCAATTTACCAATTTAAAAATAATTAGCAAGATAAAAACGAAATAAAATAAACATAATATATTTAGGTATTTGGCATTTGACACAGATACATGACAGATACAGTTTATTTTAATCTCTATGGTGACTTAAATCTATCAGTTAAGGGCTTCACAGAGATTGCAATAAATCGCACGCGACTTTCGATCCATTACCGACTAAGGGTTCATCCATTAATTACGGCACACGAACTGCAAGGTTTTTTTACCCCCCCCCCCCCCCTCCTTGTCACACTTGGTAACATTTGGCAAACCCCTCCCCCCTGGTGTGACATCACATTTTTGAATGAAATCGGCAAAACGAATTAAGTATTATTAATATTTTATCAAAATATTTTTGGCAAAAAAAAATTTAGTAATTAATTTTATAACCCAAAACTGATTAGGAAAGGTAAATTAAACGATTATCGTTCCAGTAACTTGCTATTTAACTGTACAGCGAATAAAATAATTTTAATAAGTTAAAGTGACGTCACAAAGTTTGTGACTCCCCCCTCCCCCTTGTCACAACATGTCACATTTTCTTGACATTGTAGCCAATACCATACACAACTAGTTCTTCCCTGGGTACATTGTATGTTCTCAATTATATTTTTATTAATAATGAAAATGAACAACTGAATAATACCTGCTTCCCAAACAAAGTTGTGTGCTAACCACTATTTACGTATTAAGCAGCGATTATTAACGCCTTTACATTATTCCTTATGTCGAGCACTATTTTATCTGAACAATTCAATTATAAAAATAATACCTATAACATTTAAAACTTTCGCGTTTTGAACACATATTAAATCACATTTACAATCGGGTCTATCGCTAATTTATTTTGTTACCTTTATTTACCGACGTTACCTATTACCTATCTGCAATTGAAAATATTAAATAAATTAAATGCATTAAGTACAGAGAAAGCGCCACAAAGCCCACAAACAGTGTGTAATTTGTATATAGTAAATAGTGTTAGTGTTCACTTGTTCAGTATTTCAGTTCAACGACATCTCCAATTAGTGGTGACCTAAATGTTCACATAGGAAGATATACAATTAATATGATTCTGGAATTACACGAGCACCGTCCACTAGAACTAGTAACGTTATTAAGTCGTGTATGTACACTACGCCAGACAATAACAATATACTGTAGCCAGGTGTCCATCAACGTGTCAAAGCGAATTATAGTATAGGTAATCAAAACCATTGGTGGTGTTTTCTGGACTAATTCATGTAAAGCCGAACTTTTCTTAGGTATTTGTAAAGAAATACTTTATATAAAGTAATAATCGTAAATCTAAATGAAATCATTACCCACATCCTTAATAGTTCCATTTCTTCTAGTATTTTCCCAACGCTTTGGAAAGAAGCACATATAATTCCTTTACCTAAAAAGTCTAAACCTTCTTCCTTTTCTGACTACCGCCCCATTTCCATTCTCCCTTTTCTTTCCAAGGTTCTTGAACGGTTAGTCCATCAACAACTAACTTCTTATCTAAATAGATATAGCCTCATGAACCCTTTCCAATCCGGTTTCCGGTCCGGTCATAGCACGGTCACATCGCTTATTAAAATCACTGATGACATCCGAGCGGGAATGGATAAAAGGATGGTGACGGTATTAACGTTGTTGGATTTCAGCAACGCGTTTAATACTGTCGATTTTGACATTCTTATTTCAGTATTAGGTTCCCTTAATCTATCACCTCCGGTTCTTCAATGGTTTAGAAGTTACCTTGTTGGCCGTCGGCAGCGAATTAAGGTGGAAGGTTCTCATTCCTCTTGGTGCAACACTATTGCCGGCGTTCCGCAGGGTGGCGTTCTATCCCCACTTCTCTTTTCGGTCTTTATTAATTCTATAACTAGCAACATTGTTTCTTCTTATCACTTGTATGCTGACGATTTACAAATTTATTCCCAGGGTGTGCTTGACGATCTACCATCCGTTATTAATATTACCAATAATGATTTAGAAAACATTTTAGATTGGAGTCATCGCTATGGTCTCATTGTCAATCCATCTAAAACGCAAGCAATCATTATAGGTAGTTCGAAATTAATCTCCCGAATTGATTTTTCCAATTTACCTACGATTTTATTTAACGGCACACAGATTCCTTATTCTTTTCAAGTTAAAAATCTAGGCATAATTATGGACCGTACTCTATCTTGGATTCCCCAAATCAATGAGGTTAGTAGAAAAATGTTTGCTGCAACAGGATCTCTACGGCGGCTTCGTAACTTTTTACCGCTCGCTACTAAAATTGCGCTTGCTCATGCTCTGCTTCTTCCCATTTTAGATTATGCGGATATCAGCTACCCCGATCTTTCTGAAGAGCAACTAAATAAACTCGAACGTCTTCAAAACCTATGCATCCGGTTCATTTATGGCTTGCGAAAATATGATCACGTCTCCTACTATCGTTCGCAGCTCAAGTGGCTTCCTATACGTTTGCGACGCAATTCCCACATTCTAGCTCACCTATACGGTATTCTCTTCAACCCCTCTACCCCGCTTTACCTGAAGGAGCGCTTCAAATACCTCTCTTCTTTAAGATGCTCCCAGAATTATCTGCTTACCCAAGTTTCTTCTTCTTCTAAATTCTATAACGATTCTTTTACCTTCCAAGCGATTCAGTTGTGGAATGCTCTGCCGTCGGAGCTAAGACGAGCTAAATCACTCCCCATTTTTAAGGCTCAGCTCAAAATCCACTATCTGTCCCTTCCTCAAACTCGTTAATTATTAGATTCTGTCTGTCTATCTGTATTGTGTGATATGTTTATATATATATATATATATTTATTTATTGTATATATTACATTTATGCATGTATTGATATTGTTATATATTTAGTTGTGCTGATATATTTTTTTTTCCTGTACTCGTTCTCCATTTATTTTTGCTACCCTTATACATATTTCTTCCTTGCGCTAATTTCTACTACCTGAAGGTTGTCTGGAAGAGATCGCTTTTAAGCGATAAGACCGCCTGTTGCTGCTTAGTTTTTTATGTTAATTTGCTGTATTTAATCATGTTTCATTGTGCACAATAAAGAATATTATTATTATTATTTGTATCTCCTCGGATTTCTCGGGCCTATAAATCCCGGTCTTTTGATAGGCTTGCGTGGGGATATAGATCCAACACGTAGAGGCCCCTTGGAGAGCTTTAATGTCATGTAGAACGCCTGCTGGAACCCGTTCACAGGTGCAACAATAGACACCCATGAACCGGTTGCAACAGGCATTGGGACTATTGTAGAAAAAGTGAACAGTATACCGGTCTATGGATTGAAGTTTGAGTGGACAATGAGACTGGGCTATTGAAAAGAAGTCCGGACACCTGCCATAACAATGCTAACACACGTTATCGAGGCAGGTGGTGACTTGCCGCTGACTAGATGGGCCCCTGAAACTGCCGTCGTGAAGACGACCAGGAGCAACACCGGTGTGAGCGGCTCAGGGGTGTCGAGAGGTGTGCGCCGCTTTCTACCCAGTGGCTGTTACCAGCCACTGTGCCAACTCGCGTCTTATGCATCTTTCACTTCCACCCCTGGAGCATATAGCTCTAGCGACTCCTCTCTGGACAGCCAATGAAGGCAAGCCAGAGCTGAGAGTCCTGCGGGTCCCCTTGGGGTCCACTCCGACCGACGAAGACACGCCGGAGACGGAGACCCTGACCGACTCTCGGGAGCACTCGGGTCCGTGGGGTCGTTACTCCCCAACAGCTCGCCACAAGCTGCCCTGCGGGCTTATTATTATTATTATTATTATTAGTATTTTTGCTAGCTAAAGTTTACAACAGGATAATTTTAATCCTAAATTAGTAATTAAGTTCGCTTGATAGAATTTGGTCGCGGAAGTACCTACTTTCAATCGAGTCTTAACTCTAGTAATAAGTTTATTGGCAAAAATCAACCCTGCAAGCTTTGAAGGTATCGCTAGAGCTAGACTAAAAACCGCTAACCATAAAACATGCTGCTTACTTGCCACCGACATGGGGCTTATGAAAAAAAAGTTCAGTTACAGTTTCCACACCCAATAAGCGCAGCAGTGAGTCACAGCCACAGGGTAGGTTGGGTTTTCCCACACAAAACGCAGTCACTGAACTAGGAACCCGCAAGTGGCCAGGTGACCGCTGCTCTACTAATTGGTCGCACGTAACTGACTCTCGATGACTCTGGGATCTTCTGGTGTGTCATCGCGAACATTCGCAACACTCGTGTATGGTGGAACAAAATATAATTTATGACGATGTCATGGGTTTCTTATTAAGTTTTTTTTATTATGGTAATTATTTAATTGATTATTTATTTATTTATTTAATCTTTATTGCACAAAAGAAAATACATCCGTTCATCGAGGTATAATATTTTTGAAGAGAAGTTTAATATCTTGATATCTCTAATTTTATTTTATTTCAAATAAGATAGGGCATATTGTTCTATATTAATGTATCATAAGTATTAAAAATTATAAGTCACACAGACAAGAAAAGTAGAGCGATAATTGTAAGAACTCGGTATTGCAAATCGGTACCATACCAGTAAAGGTAATTCGGCTTTAACTATACTCGCACGGGAGTTTAATGCGGTGTCGATATTAGTCATGTTTAACGGGTCACTTGCGACTTAAATTGTGTAACTGACCCTTTTAACCGGTTTAAATAATTTAGATTCCTCGTTCTTATATTTTTGAAAGTCAAATATATATATGTGTGTAAGTATATAAAAAAACTGGCCAAGTGCAAGTCGGACTCGCGTTCCAAGGGTAAGTACATACACAATTACACAATTTTTAACAATGTTTTTTTTTTTTAATGTGAAACGTGAGTGAAATGTCTTTAAAAAACCCGGGTCGGATCAAAAACTATAATTACTTAGTTAGTATAGTCTGACTCACGCTTGACTGCACATTTCTAATAGGTTTTCCTGTCATCTATAGGTAAAGAACTATTTTGTGTATTTTTTTTTCAAAACTTTAGACCCAGTTGTTTCGGAGATAAAGGGGGGAATGGTCATTTTTTGTCAATTTTCTTTAATAACTTCTAAACGATTTATTTTACTTACAAAAAAATATTGAGATTATTAAAATAAGGTCTTTTATTAAAATATTTATTTATTACGATACAGGTATTGAAATAACAACAAAATAAACTAAACATTAAAACTAAACTATACCTAATAAATCTTAAATAAAACTTATAAATAAAAAATGCTCCCCAGGTCACCTTCATGCGTCATGGTGCCCAGAAGGCTGGCAGCGTTACCTTTTTGGATGGCCAGGCTGCCTTATCCTCTGGCCGAGGTAGCCGCCAGCCCTCCGGTCACCTGAGGTGTCAATAAGGCGCTGGGAAATTTCCTTGAAAAATGTTTTTGCGCTGGGCCCCTACGGTCCCAGAGTTTCTACGCCAAATGGCGCAAATATCTAGCCCTCGCCGAGGACAGCATATTTGCGCCGCTTGTTCTGTTCTGCGGTTGTAGCCGCAGCTCACGCCTTGACGGAGGTCGCCTGTAGGTGGGACGGCGCGAGCGTGTCAACGCAGCAGGTGGCGTCCCACACAAGTGTCCTTCCCAGCCTCCACGGAATGAGTGTCATTCCGTCTTTCATTTGATATGTAACACGATATAGTTTGAAAAACTTTATTTATAAATTTTCTCATTTACCCCCCAAAAGTGGCCCCCATGTTTAAAATTCATTTGTTTACGTTACAAATGTTCGTCTTTGGGTCACAAATTTACGTATGTGTACCAAATTTCAACTTAATTGGTCCAGTAGTTTTGGAGAAAATGGGCTGTGACAGTGACTGTAATAAGGGTTCCGTTTTTTCCTTTTGAGGTACGGAACCCTAAAAAGATTCCGACGAATTGAGAATCTCCTCCTTTTTGCAGTCGATAAAAAAAAGGAGATAAACATCCTTTCTCCAAGGCTGATGAGGTTTAGGTCAGGACAATAACAAATGAGCGAACTGTAAGGCCGCGATAAACTTACGATTATTATGAAGCGTAATTTTTATCTTGCGATAACAACAAAAGAGATGTGGGAGGATGCTGATGACGCCGGCACCTAGCCGAGTAGCCGCGAGTGCATTTGACAACCCATTTGCTGAAATGGGTTTTCACTCGTACGCCAATGATGGTTCCTAGCTATTTGCATAGATACTTACCAAATAGGATATAATATTATAGAGCGGTACTGTCATAGTAAATTTTGTAACCACAGTAAATTCACTGCCATCTATCGACACACTTTAAAACTAAAAATGAAGATTTATAAAAATACGATAAAATGTATTTAAATATGGATAAATGATTTTTTTATTAGCATTAATTATTTTTATATAGTTTGACCCATGTTCTTTCATTGATATGCGTTAAAATTGTTAAATAACAAACGAAACCGTCAACGCCCTCTATACGAGAGTAGGCCAAAAGTAGTAGCGACATCTGATCGAGAATCAAATTTTCTTGATTTTCGAGGCACGTTTTTTCCTAAGACTGTATCTATCTATTACGAAGTTATATCTATCTTTGGTACTTACAAAAAGAAACTGATAGGACATACACAGATATAAGGCCAGGATTACACTTGTAAGTTTTACTTACGTAAGTAGGGACAAAGCTATTTGCTAGAATAACGATATTCATATCTCATTCTGTAGTATAGCTGGGGTTGAAAGTTTGTATGGAGATCAAATAGTTTTTTGAGTCAGGAATTGAATCTTTGTATAAAGGCATATATTATTAGAATACAAGAAAAGTAATTTAAGCGTTTTTAAATATTCATCCCCTAAAAGGGTTAAAAAGGGGTTCAAAGTGAATCTATTACAAATGCTTTGAAACTTCTTAGAAAGGCATTGTATATGATTCCAAAAAATGTTATTTCAACGTTCTTAAAAATTTAACCCCTAAAGGGCAGAAAGGCATTGTATATGATTCCAAAAAATGTTATTTCAACGTTCTTAAAAATTTAACCCCTAAAGGACTCCTAAAGGGGTTAAAAAGGGGATGTAAGTTTATATGTGGTACAAATTTTCTATAAAGCTAGGAACTTGAAACTTGGTAAAAAGGGCATTATATTAAAATATACGAAAATTGATTACTTACACCGTTTTTGAAAAGTTTGTATTTATAGTTTCGGGAGCGAATATTTCTTTAAATAGTGGACTTGTAAATCTTCTAAGAGGGTCGAGAGGGGAAATAATATATCGGAAACAATTTTTTTCAGTTAGGGTCTTGAAACTTCGTAGTTTGTGAAAGACAAATTTCATGCGTTGTATAATTATTAACAAATGATTAACCGTCCCTACTGATATCTTTTGCTGCATAATGTTCTATATTATGCTCATGTAGAATATATAACCATCAACATACAAATCCAGGCGTACGAAGTCGCGGGCAACAGACTGACTATAAAAATCTACAATCACCTTCCAAACTCTATAAAAGATCTGGAAAATCTAGGCAAATTTAAAAAACGGCTGAAAATATTTTTGATTAGTGGATGTTTTTATACTATTAATGAATATTTTGATCAAGTCAATAGGTGAAAATATTACCGTGCTTTGTTTATGTAAGGAAATAATGTAATAATGTGTGAATGTATGTGTACTCTTAATTTAATGAAATGTGTAAAATAATTGTAATCAAATCACCTACCTACTTGTAGCCCTCTTATATTGCTGTGCCCTTGCAGGGTGTCACATGTATACCTTTATGTTCTATTCCATCCATGTTTGTAATGTGATATGCAATAAAACAATTCTATTCTATTCGATTCTATTCTATTCTATTCTAAGGCAGCAGTTGGTTTTTAGGGTTCCGTACCCAAAGAGTAAAAACGGGACCCTATTACTAAGACTCCGCTGTCCGTCTATCCGTCTGTCCGTCCGTCTGTCCGTCTGTCCGTCTGTCTGTCTGTCACCAGGCTGTATCTCATGAACCGTGATAGCTAGACAGTCGAAATTTTCAAAGATGATGTATTTCTGTTGCCGCTATAACAACAAATACTAAAAACAGAATAATACAAATATTTAAATGGGGCTCCCATACAACAAACTTGATTTTTTTTGCTGTTTTTTTTCGTAATGGTACGGAACCCTTCGTGCGCGAGTCCGACTCGCACTTGGCCGGTTTTTTATACGTTTTAGTCACAACAAATGTTTTAAAAGTAGATTTTACCTTAATTAGCTAATACTTCGTCTATCTTGTCTTGTTATTTAGTTATCTTTAGAATTAACCTTTAAAGGACAATGCTCTCGACAAAATATATTTAAATTTCGCAGAATTCTTTTATTTACGTTTTCTGCAGTTCGTTAAACTTATCTTTGATGAAAATTGAGAGAAACAGAATGGGTGACTACTTATGTAGTATGGTTTTTACTTAATCAGTTTTGTTGTCCCTTTCGTGTTTTTAATCTTTTTTAATTGACTGTTATTTTAAGTACTTTGAAGCTGTAACTATATTAACATTTAAATAAGTTACACAGTTATTCATATCAATAATACCTAGGTACCATAAGAAAGAAATGGAATTTTACTGCTATCCATGTATATTATATGTTGCACCTTTGGTATAGTGAGTTATGTTGGGCATATCTAACATATCTTGACAGGTCCCTTAAACAAGCAATGCCAGTAATTAGCAATGGATGCAAATGGGTCTCGACTCGCGTGATCAAGGAGCCAGGATAACTGTCCAGCTCTGTCATTCTAATCGCTCAGCGAGTCCAAGGCTCTTATAAAGATTTCCCATAACTGATCTCCGATGAAGGATCACAAGGTCAAGATATACTGGTTCTCCCGAGTTGAGTCAGTTGCGCCTACGCAACCTATGTGAATACATGTTTAGAGCGCCACATCCTGCGCGCGCTGCCTTCGGCATACTGATAATACTGATTCCGTAGCTAATGCCGAAAAGCAGAAAGATGTAACTGTGTATGAGCTGGTACAATGTTACTGTCTTCTGTATTTGCAGTGGTACCTTTCTGATGCCGCGTGGCGCCTGCTCTATGTCGACTAAGTGTCACGAATAGATATATGGATTTTCACACTCATGTCAACAACACAGTCATGTGTATTTATTTACTAATTATTAGTAAAATCATTTTAACGTTTTTAACTCTTCAGTTAGGCAAGTCCCTTCCTAAATCCTACCTTTATTACTGTCAAATATAAACAAAATAGTATTCCAAAGTTCATGTTTAGGTGGGTCAAAATTATTTTCGTTGTCTTGTTTTTTGTCCCCAAAAAACGTGACGGAGTGGAGCTTTTTGTATGAGATTATATTTTGTTTAAAAAATTTCTCATTTAAAATATGTAAAATATAAAATATGTACCAGTCAGTATAACTGCCCGGAGCTCCTGGAGGCTATCAGTTTCCGAGCTCCCACCTACATGATACGAACACCGTCCCTATTCGCGGTCCCGACGCCCGCTACTAATGCTGGGGCACGAGCCCCGCTGCGTAGAATTTGTAATAATTACAATAAACGCCTAGTCTCGGTTGACATATTTAATAATACGCGATCTAACTTCAAGCGCAAAGTCAGCTTGCTCCTATAATTTTAATTACCCATATTGTAGCTTCATTTCTTGTGTACTATTTGTTTACTGTAATTTGTGTAATAATTATTTTTGTGTTTATGTAAGTTTAGCTGCTTAAGTTATGTTACGAGTAATTATCGTTATTGTTTAGTTTTAGTTGTGTAGTTTTAGTTTTAGTAGGGATATCTGTTTAAGTTCCGATTACAACGCTGTCTTAAAATTAATGCCTGAACTCCTAGTGGGAATTGTGTTAGGATGCATGCTAAACCTATCATTTTATAATCTTATCTGTGTATTGTCACTGGCCTGTATCTGTATTTTTCCCCAATAAAGAAAATAAAATAAAATAAAAATAAAATTTAGGTACAGCTAGAAAGACATGCCATAGCACTCGACTTTTTTTGTTTATTTGATAGAAGACAGAAATACAAGCGTGACAGAGTGGTCAGAAACAAGACAACGAAATTATGACCCAGGTAAGAATGTAAGTTTTTGTTATGATTGACAAAGCATTCTGCAGGACTCGTTCCTGTCTGGCCAAACAGTCATGATCTTAAAAAGTTTCGCGCTTCGGGTACGTTTCAAGCTTCAAGGTCGAAATCTGAATCCATCGAGATTTGAGGAGTTCCTTCACTTCCTCATGGAACCCGTTATCAGAACTGGACCTCAACAAAAATGTTCCTTAACAACCTTACCTGCTTAACAAACTTAGCGAAAAAGACAAATCGTCAAACGTGTAATACGTGTCGTTGAAGAGTTCCGTTCTGGTCTTTATAGGCAGTTCCACTTCATCAAATAGCACTGTTATGAATGCAAATGCTTGTCTTGATGTAAATATAAAAATCGCTAAATGTATGCTCAAAAGATTAGAGGACTTCAGTTCCCTCAATTTCTCATGGATCCCACAATCCGAACTGGATTTTGTCAGAACTGAGACCAATCTGGAACTATATTCGTTTAAACAAAGAAATAATTTTCCAAACCAGTTCAGGAATGACGGTGTTCTGAGGTAACTACAAAAAAATGTCGAATTGATAAATTCCTGCGTTTTTGAATTCGGTTAAAAAAGTAAGTAGGTAGGTAATAAGTCTTGGTCAAGTCTATTGGCAACCGGTACAGTTATTTATTGGAAGTCTATATGACTATTACGAGTATGAGACTCACTGAGGTTGAGACCTACCTACATAAATTTTGCATTGTATCGATATAGGTGTAGATATGGCTTAATTTTCGAACAAGCTCGTAAAATAAATTAAGTAGGCATTTCTTCTTCTTCTTCTTCTTTTCTAGGGGCTATGTAAGGCTCCAGAGCCTATGTATCACTGCGACCATCTCTGATCTATTGTGATCGCCACCTACTACAACTCTCGATCCAAACCTGCAACTTCAAACAGCTGCAGGATCTTTTTGGTTTCGAGAGACTTTAACTCCTCCGGGCGCAATATATGTCCACCCAGGATCAAGTCACGAGTGCGCATTAGGCAGGGGCACTCTGTGAGGATGTGTAGGGGCGTCTCCTCTGCCTCCATACAGAGTCTGCACCGCCCCATGTCACGTTTCCCCATAGTGTGCATGTGCTTATTTAGGCCGCAGTGCCCGGTAAGCACCCTGACCAAGTTGCGCAGTTGGTTCCTAGGCAGCGCCAAGGCGCTCGAAGACGCCTTTTTGCTGAAGGCCTTGATAAGCGCTTTGGAATGGTTCAACCCTGGTTTCTCCCTCCAGAGTTGAATGGTTTTGTATTGACAGTAGGTCTTTAGGGTGAGCCGCGTTAGGCTTCTGGGAATCCCACAAAACGGCTCAGGACTGTAGTTCTTCCCCTTAGCCCCTGCTCGCGCGAGTTCGTCGGCCTTTTCGTTTCCAACGATACCCGCATGCCCCGGGACCCAACGTAGAACAACCTTGTTCCTGGCTCCAAGGTTGTTCAATAATTGCCTGCAGTTCTCAACCAGCCTCGATGTGGTGACATCAGAGGTTAGGGCTAAGAGTGCCGCCTGGCTATCCGAATGGATATAGATAGTATGGTTGCCGTAGTTGCTTTGCAGATTCATTGACGCACATTCAATAATGGCGTATACCTCTGCCTGGAATATAGAGCAAAAACGCCCTAGGTTTAAGCTGATGCTTTTCCTGGGCGCTTCACCATATACTCCGCAGCCTACTTCAGATCCGGATTTGGAGCCATCAGTGTACCACCTCAGGCTTCCTTCTTTCCACTTAATTTGACTGTTTGACCAGTCCTCCCTTTTGGGGAGTTCCACTGAGTAGAGTTTGAGTGGACAAAATTTGGGTGCCATAGTGTCGGACGGCATCCCAAGAACAGGAATATCGTACACTGATTCCCTAAACAGTCTCAGAGTTTGCGATAACCAATTACCTCTCCTCGCGCCCGCTATTCTAAGCATACTAGATCTCGCCTCCAATTCCAGATGCAGGTGAAGGGGCGGTAGATTTAGTATGGCCTCTAGGGCTGCCGTCGGGGAGGATGACATGGCTCCAGTGACGATGACACAGGCAGTTCTTTGCAGGCTGCCAAGCCTCGTCACTGTTGCCTTCTGCGTCGTTTTCCTGTACCATGCTACGGAGGCGTAAGACACTATCGGCCTCACTATAGCCGTGTACAGCCACAAGGCAATCTTGGGTTTTAGACCCCATCGGTTGCCTGCTAAACGACAGCATATTGCCAAGGCTGATCTAGCCTTTTGTATAGTTCCGTCCACATGCTTGTTCCAGGTCAGTTTCTGGTCCAGTGTTACCCCCAGATATTTGACCTCTGTTGAGAACGGAATAGTTTTACCATTCATGACAAGCGGCTTAAGTTTGTCTAGTTTCCGCTTGTTCGTGAATGGAACTATAATTGTCTTGTCCGCATTGATAGACAATTCATTATCTCTGCACCATGTATTCATGGTGTTGAGAGCCCTCTGCATAAGGTCTGATAAAGTACTTTGACAGTTGCCCCTCACCGTCACAACAAGGTCATCTGCGTACCCCTGAGTGTCGATTCGGAGCTCCGCCATCTTATGCAGAAGTCCATCCACCGCGAGAGTCCAGAGCAAGGGAGATAGTACACCCCCCTGCGGGCAGCCTCTCACAGTGGCCACTTCCAGTGTAGTGTTAAGCAAGTCTAGCCTAACCAATCTGCTTGAGAGCATGCTTTGCACCCAGCGGATAGTGGTGTCGTCCACCTCCTTGGCCCTGAGCCCTTCCACCAGTGTCCGAGTGGGTGTATTATCAAAAGCGCCCTCAATATCTAGGAAGGCCGACAGGGCTATGTCCTTGTCTTCCAAAGCCCTTTCCACTCTGTCAACCAGCTCCAGCAGGGCAGTCTCTGTAGATCTGCCCCTACGGTAAGCGTGTTGGGTGTCGTGTATGGGTTTGTTTAGAAGACAGCTCTCCCTGATATACTTATCAATTACCTTTTCCAAGGTTTTAAGGAGGAACGAGGAGAGGCTGATGGGTCTGAAGGACTTGGCTAAAGCGTAATCCTTCCTCCCAGCCTTCGGTATAAATAATACCTTAACCATGTTCCACTGCTCCGGTAGGTGTCCCCAGGCATAACTAGCTCTGAAGATCCTGACCAAATGCGGGATTAGGACTTCAGCTCCTCGCTGCATTAGCACAGGGCTTACTCCGTCCAGGCCGCACGTCTTGTAAGGTTTAAAGGAGTTTATAGCCCACCTCACTATCCCAGGTCTTATGACGAGGGCAGCCTGCCTCCAGTCCTCTGGGCGAGGCCTATGCAGGCCTCTGACCAGCTGGGGCTCGTGTGACTGTCCTGCCCCCGGAAAGTGAGTTTCAGCCAAGAGCTCCAAAGTCTCCATCTCACTAGCAGTGAAGGAGCCATCATGCCTCCTGAGAAGGCCTACTTGATTACTTCTAGCTTTGGAGAGTATCCTGTGAAGTCTCGCTCCTTGAGGCGTATTTTCAATTTCCTCGCAGAACCTCCTCCATGACGCTCTCTTAGCTTTCCTAATCTCTTTACTGTATTCATTTAGGGCTTTCCGATAGACCTCCCACTCCTGTGTCCTCTTAGCCCTATTGAATAACTTGCGTGTTTTGTCCCTGAGCCTCCTGAGGTTGGAGTTCCACCATGGGACCACACGTTTGGTTGATTTGAACTTGGGAGCACAGTTTTCTTCAAAGGCACTTACAATGCCATTTGAGACCACCTCCACCGCAAGTTCTAAACTCTCCCGCGTATTGATTACCTTCGCTGCGGATTCCAGATTACTTTCTAGGCTGCTCCTGTAGCCTTCCCAGTCCGTCCTCCGGGGATCCCTGAAGGTGACCGTTTGAACGCTGAGAGAAAAAGCTATATTAAAACAGATATGCTTATGATCTGACAACGATTCCGCATCACTTACCCTCCAGTTCTGAATGTGCCTGGCTAGATTTGAAGATGCAAAAGTCAAGTCTAAAACCTCCTTCCTGACCCTAGTGACAAAGGTGGGTGTACATCCCATGTTTAGAATTTGGAAGTTATTGCATAGAAGAAAGTCATGTAGTAACTCACCCCTATCATTGATGTCGGTGCTTCCCCAGTTGGTGTGATGGGCGTTAGCGTCACATCCCACCAGCATTTCTGCGTTGTGTCTGCGGGCGTACTCGGCCACGGCTGTGAGATCCGCAGAGGGGTCGTTCCTGTCTCCAGGGAGGTATGCCGAGCAGAGTATAATTCTCTGCCCGCTCCATCCCTTGAGATTTACATACGCTGCTACCAGGTCGTCTGTGCATAACTCTGGAACAGGTAGAAAGTCAATGTTCTTGCCAAAAACAATGCAGGCCCTAGGCTTAATTCCATTAGTATTGCATAAAACTTTACCAACCGAATTCAGTCCTAGTATGGTTGAGTTTCGCACCCAAGGTTCTTGAAGTAGTGCGAGGTCGACGTGTCCTGCAAGCCGGCTTTCAACAATGGCCGTGGCGGCTGCCGCATGATGGATGTTCGCTTGCAGGACCCTCGCGGGTGCCGTAGGTCCAAGGCCTTTTATTTGGCCCTTTTGGTGACCCGTTGTGGCCCACCCCTGCCTCTCGCAATAGGAGTCCCTTGAGGCCCTCCTGTCGCCGAGGTTATGGGTCTGGCCCTACCGGGTACCATGCCCCTCGTCATGCCCCTTGTGCCTCTGGCTGCCGGTTGCCCGCCCCCACGGCCACGAGAGCCCTGGGGTATGGTTCAGCCGCCAGGTACCTTGGTACTTGGCCCTGGAGTAGATTCGGCGAGGGACTGAGGTTGCTGTTCCGTCTGCTGTGCTGGGGGAGCGTTTGGCCCCCCTTTTAGCCGGAACAGTACTTTCTTAAAGCCAATGGCTACCTCTCCACGATTGGCCTTAAGAGTTTCGGAGGAAGGCTCATCCAGAGCGAAGGTGACCACCTTGCCCCCCTGCTCAGCCTTTTCCCCGAGAACTTTCCAGAGTTCTGTGTTCAGGCCAAAGTTCTGGACCCTGATCAGCGCCAAGGCTTCCTCCACTGAGGCCGCCTCAGACTCCGGAATAAAGGTGATAGCCGTAGCTGGTTTGGGTAATTCACCCTCCGGGATGACGGAGAGTTTGGCCTCCGGCCACGGCTTTAAGTTCGGGACCTCATTCACAAGCCAGTCCCTGCTAACCTGGTTAACACAGGTCACAAGTATCCAGCCTGTCTTGTGAATGAAGCCCAGAAACTGTGGTGCACCGCCCTTCGCATTTGCCCATTGCTGGACCATGGCGAGATTTAGATGACGGTGGACCAACTTCATCTGGTCCTCACTCATAGGGTCCGAATTACGGATCCCTACTCGTGAGGACCCCGCTACCTCCCGGAAGCTCGGATGCCGAGACTCCCCTGAGGTTTCAACGCGGAGTTTCGGGGCCTTTTTCACTGATCCCTGCGAAGATTCGTCCTCAGATCGGACCCTTTTTACAGGGCCTTTTTCCGTGGCCGGCTTCTCCACAGTGATCTCCGCCCAGGGCTTACGGGCCATAGACAGGGCTTGCTCTTTGGCTACCCCGTCACCCAACAGCCTGCGGAATCTCTTGCGAGCAGCACCCGACAAGCGTTTCGAAACATGCAGCTCTTTGGCAGAGGAGTTGTCGTTGGGCGCACCAGAGACGATGTCGTCTCTGTCGACCTCAGCTTTCCCCTCCCCTCCCTGGGAGCAAACTTCGGGCGTGCTGGAGGCTTCTACAGCCTCCATCGCTCCGATATTACCTTCGGCCTGGATCCCGTCCAGAGCCGAGGACATGGCGTCAAAGCTATTTAGATTTTTATTTATATTTGTATCTTCCATAAAACGTCCCACGAGTAGCAAGGGAAATGGTGGTCACAGTACGGCAGAGCCCCGCTTGCCGCCTGAAGGACTGAATACTGCTACGATTCGCCCCGGTTTCGTAGAGACGCCGTTTGAGACTGGTCTCGCCACCAGCCACGCATCCATCGGCACGGTACGTATGACACCTTGGATTGGCGGAAAAAGGGGTAAGATAAGGGAGCAAGAAAGGGGGGAGATAGAGAAGGGAGGGAATTAGAAAATACCCCAGTAGCATTCCGGCCAGCACTCTGCTGGGCCTCCGTTTACTTACAGAGACCCAACAGAACGCCGTGCCAGAATGCCACTGGGATAGAGGGGATAAAGATAGGAGTGAAGACAGGAAATGACTGTTTGGAACACGGGATGTTAACCTCTCGAAAGCCGGAACGCGGACCCACACTAGCTGACACCGAACTCCAATTATTAATTAAATTGGAATTCAATGCCTACCGCGCGGATCCCCGCTCCGGCGTTCGAGAGGTTAAAGACGGGAATTCTAGGGAAGGGAAAAGGAACACCTGGCGGGTGGGGATGCCACATCACTCGGCGTGGCCCACACCAGGCGAGGCCCTCACACTCTGCTACTAGTGGTCCGGGGTATGTTGGTAAACATAGCGACGCCCGTACTAACCACTAGCATTGCCCAGGGGGGACGACAGGGACGTGTGTGATGGACTTGGGGTGTTGGCCAATAGCTCAGCGTCGCATACCTGAGCGTACCTACTACCCCCTAAGTAGGCATTTATACTTAAAGCAAGTTAAAAGCACTTTTCTGCAGGTACTAGCTGATATCAAACATTGCCACCCAGGTCTTACAATATTACAAAATAAGAAACATAAAATAATGAATACCTAATTCTTAATATGAAACGTCCATTGTAGCCGCCGTGCAGGTCTCGACGACAAATAAAAAGACTTCGATTTGAAGTAAACTTATAATTAATAGATAGATGATGATAGATAAAACGTTTATTTGGATGCTGCAAAACACACAATTTTAGTGTAAAGTATAAGTAGGTACATTGCAGTCAGAACAAAACTTATGTACTAAATTAAATTAACAAAACATTTTTTTTTACTTAAATACGAAAAATTAGTTTTTAGTGGTTAGCTGTACGCTGTGTGCATTGCAGCAACAACAAAAGGGTTCCGACTCAGCTATACGCTCCACTCTATTGAGCGAAGCACTGATATTCTGCCGGAACCCAGATCACGTTACAGTTAGGTAACTATGACGGTGATAAGTATACGGTACTGTAAAAAGTGTGTAGTTGAGTGGTGTTAGAAAGTTCTGAAATAAAATACATAAATAAAACAGAAAATAAGCATAAACATAGAAATAAAAATAGAAGTGGCCATAAAATAAGAGTGAGAACAGGTGCTGGTTACTTTACAAGGTACAGTTGACGTAAACGGTTAAAAGTGTAGAAGTGGTGGTAATGGTATGGAGGCTGATGCAAGAGTGATTAAGCTAATTTTGAATAGTAAAAAGGTAGTCTAAATTTAGATGCCTCTAATGGCCGCGATACAGGTTATGTGGAGCGCTCCTATAGGTGCTATTAAATAAGCCTCCGCATAGTAAGCGAGCCCGACGGCTGCGTTTAGCTACTGCATTATACAAATAAAAGGTTGCGTTCGCAACATCAATCAAAGTATTATTATTAATAACATTGTAGTTAACTGAATCACTAAATAAACATGGAATCCTAAGAAAAACATTATATCGTTAAACTAGCTGTTGCCCGGGACTTCGTACGCGTGGATTTGTATGTTGGTGGTTATATATTCTACATCAGCACAGAGCATATGCTGATTAGGGACGGTTAATAATTATACAACGCATGAGATTTGTCTATCACAACCTACGAAGTTCCAAGCTCTTAACTGAAAAAAATTGTTCTTACTCACCTTAGAAGATTTTCAAATCCACTATTTATAAAAAAAAATTTTGCTCCCGATGCAAACTTTCAACCTTTTTTTCACCAACTTGGGGAAAGAATTTTCAAAACCGGTTAAATAAGTTTTCGTCTACTCGTATTTTCACATAATGTCCTTTTACCAAGTTTTAAGTTCTTAGTTTAGTTGTACCAAACTGGTACCATATATAAACTTTTTAACCCCCTTAGGGGTTGAATTTTCAAGAATTTTGAAGAGAGTTGAAATAACTTTTTTGTAATCTTATATTATGCCTTTTTAAGAAGTTTCAAAGCATATGGATTCAAACTTTCAACTTTATTAGGGGATGAATTTATAAAAAACGCTGGAATAACTTTTCTTGTATTCTAATAATGCTTTTAAACAACGATTCAAGTCCCGCTCTTCGTGTTTTTTGCCACCTTGAGGGATGAATTTTCAAACACGCTGAAATAAGTTTTCTTCTCTTTTATTAAAGTACCTATTTATGAAGTTTTAAGTTCAGAGCTTAATTTTAAATTTTAACCCCATACAAACTTTCAACCCCGTTTTAACCTTTTTAGGGGATGAAGTTTTAAAAACCCTGAAATCACATTCCATGAATTCTAATAGTATGCCTTTATACAAAGTTTCAAGTCCCGCGCTCAAAAAATGTTTGAACTACATACAAACTATGATCCCCTTTTTAACCCCTTTAGGAGATGGATTTTCAAAACGCTGAAATTGGTTTTTTGGACTTTAATAAAATATCTATTTACGATGTTTCAAATTCTTAGCTTAAAATAAAACTTGAGCCCAGTACAAACTTTCATCCCCTTTTTAACCGCCTTAGGGGTTGAATTTCTTAAAGGCTTCTTATCTCTTGTACACTATTTATAAATGCAACCTGGTGTGCAAACTTTCTATCTTTTGTAGTTTCGGTTCTGCGTTGATAAATCAGTCAGTCAGTTAGGACATGTGCATTTATATGATAATAATAAGAAGATATAATAGAAGAAGATAGATAGATAGATTATTAGAAGTAGATGCGAAGATATCGTTATCAAGACTCGATCCCTTATTTTGGGATGGATACCAACAGCCCGGCTAGCTCAGTCGGTAGAGCATGAGACTCTTAATCTCAGGGTCGTGGGTTCGAGCCCCACGTTGGGCGCATCTTTTTGCATTTTATTTTTACACAATTGAGAACAATTTATCTTATAACTCATTATTTCATGTCCTTTTATGTCGATTATAATAAATTGTAACAATCAATCAATTGTCGCTGCGTGTGTCACGGCTGAGTCACACACATGTCGGGCTGCAATTTCGTATCTATTTCGATAAGGAAATAACACAGACAGTGGTATCGTAACTATAATATCCTATCATTGCTGCCTACCAATCCCTAACAAACATTCCATTAGTTATCATAACACATGTGATATTCATAACTCATAATTAAAGGTATCCGCTTCCTTTTTCTACGCCTTTTTAAATACACGCACTTTTTACTGACTGTGCCTAAAAAAAATCACAATAAACCTCCAAAATGCAGCCGCGATGCAAATTGAATCGGGTTCAATAAAGTATGCAAATATAATTAAGTCGCGCGTAAATCCCGTGATTTTTCACCTCCGATCATCGCCCGGGGTGCCGGGGTGAATGCATAAGCTGGCTGTTGTTCATTCAGTCATTAGCGAGCGCACGGGAGGGTTTATCCCAGACCAACCAGTATATAAGAGCGTTTCTAAAAAAATGCCACTTTCATTAATTTTATTATTTTTTCATAAATTTTGTATTATTTCTACTCAGAATCACGAAAAAAGAAACGCTCATAAAAGGTATCCCCGAACTTAGCAATTCGCAACTATTATAAGTCTATTTAATGATTAAATAGAGACTTATTTGAGTTGTTTGATACGTATTTAATTCTAATGTTGGACAATTGTTGCTCGAAATGGAATTAAGTACAAAAATCTTTGACATCGGATTGATTTCGCGTTTTCCCAACTTCGCCGTCATTCCCCGACCTCACGTAGTATTTTTTTTATTTTTTATTTAAATATATTTACACGGCATTACAGCATATGCCGTGTATATATGAATAGGTAGGTTACACAGGTTAAATTTAAAGGATCTTTTTAGGTTTTGGTCAAATATCCAGATTAGTTCCAGTTTCAACCCACTCGGCGCAAAATTTCTATATTTCGGCATTTTTACCTTGTTACCAATCAAATTTGTCACTTCTTGCAACATCGATCAAAAGCTTTATCAGGAGTTCCCACTTTAACTGGTTCCGTCTCAAGCAAACTGTCACAAAGCGACGTGAATGCACGGCTTTATTTAAATCACGCCTTACACAACTTACACCACCCTTTATTACAAAACAAACGAACTCTTTGTTACGGCTCTGGGTCCAATTATTCTGTAATCCACACCCACGGCGTACCCTCTAATTTCAGGAATCGGATTTGTGATTTGACGGTAATGCCCGACTGTTGTACACAATCGGATTTAAGCTTAACCTACCTACAGTGCTTCTACTCGTTTATCAAGTGAGTCGGAGGCTGAGTTACGAGTAGGTAGTAGCAAAGACATATATAACTCGGTATAAGATGAATAAAGTCTAAGGAAAAAACGTCACAGTAAATTTACTCTATCTACATCTATCGACATACAATTAAAACAAAAAAAGAAAATGTATAAAAATATCAAAAAATTTCATATATATATGGATAAATGATTTTTAGGGTTGCGTACCCAAAGGGTAAAAACGGGATCATATTACTAAGACTCCGCTGTCCGTCCGTCCGTCCGTCCGTCTCTCTGTCCGTCTGTCACCCTGCTGTATCTCAACTATCTCATGAACCGTAATAGCTAGACAGATGTATTTCTATTGCCGCTATAACAACAAATACTAAAAACAGAATAAAATAAATATTTAAGTGGGGCTCCCATACAACGTTTGAACGTGTTTTTTTTTGCCGTTTTTTGCGTAATGGTACGGAACATTCGTGCGCGAGTCCGACTCGCACTTGGCCTGTTTTTTATTTTATATTTTTTTTTTAGATCGCCATGTGACTTTGACCCATGTTCTTTCACTGATATGTGTTAAAATTGTTAAATATCAAACGGTGACACCACAACAAACCGAAACAACGCCAAGCTGAGCATAGGCCAAAGGTGTGGCGCCATCTATTCGAGAATAACTTTTTCTTGATTTCCGAGGGACGTTTTTTCCTTAGACTGTATCCATCTATTACGGAGTTATATCTAACTTTGGTCTTTGGTAATACGCCAGCGAAGTAGTGGTCCTGTGTTGGAGTGCTCTGAAATTACTTAAACTCTGATTACCTACTTACCATTACCAGATCCTATATATGTATACATAACGAGTGATCCTAGGTATAAGGGTTTCGTTTTTTCCTTTTGAGGTACAGAACCCTGGAAACCATCTGGCTTTTAGGGTTCCGTACCCAAAGGGTAAAAACGGGACCCTATTGCTAACTCCTCTGTCCGTCTGTCACCAGGCTGTATCTCATGAACCGTGATAGCTAGACAGTTGAAATTTTTATCAGTAATACCCCCTATTTTCTTCGTTGTTGTTTCGTTACAAATTCAATAAAAAATGTATGTTTCATTATGTTTTGATGGCCCACTTCGGGATCCTCTTGCAAGATTTGCAATCTTTCGAAAACAGGTTGTGGAAGTCCTTTGCCATCGATCACCATTACATTAGGATTTTATTATCTTATATACATGTGTGTTTCAGTTTCATTTTAATTTAATTTTTATTCTAATTTAATGTATTTTTGTTCATTGCTTTATTTTTCCTCTCTTCTTAATGCGAATTAAGTTTTGTGCCTAAAATTGTTTAATTGTATTTTATTGTGTAATTTAGTGTGAATTTATGTAGTGTATTTGTAGTTCTCGCTCTTTAAATATGCCTTTCATGTTGAGCATACATGCTTTGGATAGCATTCCCAAACAATACCTGTGACTTACTTTGACTTATGGTCCTATATCCCCTAGATGGGGCAGAGGGCATCCACAGTGCTCCGCCATCCCGTTCGGTCTTGAGCTTCGCGCTTCATTTCGCTCCACGTCTTGCCAATGGTCGCCGCCTCTGCGATGATCGTCCGCCGCCAGGATTGCTTAGGGCGACCACGTTTCCGCTTTCCTTGGGGATTCCAGTCTAGGGCTTGCCTCGGGATGTGATCCGGGTCCCTTCGGAGCGTGTGGCCGATCCAGTTCCACTTGCGGCGTTTGATCTGCTGGTCGATCGGAGTCTCACCGCAACGTTCCCACAGATCTACGTTGGATATTCTCTCGGGCCAGTATACACCGAGGATACGGCGAAGACAGCGGTTGATGAAGACTTGGAGCTGACGCGAGATGTTGTTAGTGACCTTCCACGTCTCACATCCGTACAGCAATACGGTTCTCACGTTGGACCGGAATATCTTGAGCTTAACTCTCCTAGTCAGTTTCCGCGATTGCCATACCGGACGGAGCTGTGCGAAGGTTGCTTTCCCCTTGGCGATTCTCGAAGCGATGTCCTCTTCGGTCCCTCCTGTTTCCGACACTACACTACCGAGGTACGTAAACTTGTGGACCTTCTCCACTCCCTCTGTGCCGATGAGCAACGGCAACGAGCTCGTCGCTCCGCACCTCATTTCCTGGGTCTTCCGGATGTTAATCTTTAGTCCCACCTCCAAAGCGTCTCGCCGTAGGTCGTCCAGTTTGGCTTGCATGTCGGCGCGCGTGTGGCTCAATAGGCATAGGTCATCGGCATAGTCCAAATCTTCCAAGACGTTGGACAGTCCCCACTCTATGCCGCGGCGCTTGCTGTTGGTGGTGTTATTCATGATGCCATCGAGGACGACAAGGAATAGGAGAGGTGAAAGGAGACACCCCTGACGAACACCCGCATGGACCGGTATGTCCTCCGAGACGAGGCCGTCGTGAGTCACCCTACAAGAATACTTCCTGTAGATGGCCTTAATCATGTTCGTGATCTTCTCGGGGACTCCAATTTCACGCAGCCGGTCCCAGATACAGCTCCATCGCAGCGTGTCGAAGGCTTTTTCGAAATCCACAAAGGTCAAGTACATTTCCCTCTGCCATTCTGATGCTTGTTCGAGTATTATGCGCAAGGTGTTGATCTGGTCCGTACACGATCGGTTGGGTCGGAATCCAGCCTGCTCTTTGCGAAGAAGAGGTTCGACGGCCCTCGACAACCTGTCCAGGATGATCTTGCAGAGCACCTTAGAAGGAATCGAGAGCAAAGTGATGCCTCTCCAATTGCCACATTCACTGAGGTAATACCTGTACCTACTTAAAATAATATTTCGTGTAATAAATGTTCTGTTTTGTGTGCTTAATAAATAAAATAAAAATAAAAAATTAAATCTGAGCATGGAAGTCTTATTGTCATAGACTCGTTAAAGTATTAGGTATGTTCAGATATATTGCGTTTTCTGAGCACTGATGCGCATAAGGTACCTACGTATAGTGTGGAAAGAATGAATGGGCCCTGGAGGGAAAGTACCTTAAAACCTTAAGTTTTGCTTAAAGGAAACATTACTTTTTTTTTTGCAAATTTTATAGGACATTCTTACACAGATTGACTAAGTCCCACGGTAAGCCCAAGGAGGCTTGTGTTATGGGTACTCAGACAACGATATATATAATATACGAATACTTAAATACATAGAAAACACCCATGACTCAGGAACAAATATCTGTGCTCATCACACAAATAAATGCTCTTACCGGGATTCGAACCCAGGACCATCGGCTTCACAGGCAGGACCACTACCCCACTAAGCTAGACCGGTCGTCAATTTTTGAAAATAAACAAAACTGCATTCAAAGATTTTTCGTTTTTTTTTTCATTTTGCTTGTCAAAAAAAAATCTTGAATACTAAATATTCGATTTTGTGGATATTTTGTATAACAGACGCAAATAAGCTAACTTAAGGTTTTAAGGCACTTTCCCTCCAGGGCCCATTCATTCTTTCCACACTGTATTATGTTTGATTACAAATGTACCAATAGGATATTATTAATAGGACTTTTGAATATATCCGGTTAGAAATTTGCAATGGCATCCATCAAGACTGATGCGATATAGACAGCGGGCCAGGAGCATATTATATATATTTGATATATCGTCAGACATCGCCTTCCGGCTGATACTTTGTCAGATGAATATTGGTCCTTGCTCGTAATAGATGGATACAGTGTAAGGAAAAAACGCGCCTCGAAAATCACGAAAATTTGATTCCCGATCAGATGGCGCCACTAGTTTTGGCCTACTTTCGTATAGAGGGCGTTGACTGTTTCGTTTGTTATTTATAATTTTAACGCATACAAGTGAAAGAACATGGGTCAAAATCATAAAAAAATAATTAATGCAAATAAAAAAAACATTTATCCATATTTAAATACATTTTAACGTATTTTTATAAATCTTCATTTTTAACCGACTTCAAGATTTCAAAGGAGGAGGTTCTCAATTCGGTTGGTCCCGTTTTTGTCAAAAAGCAGTTCTGATGATGGGATCTATGAGGAATCGAGGGAACTCCTCAAATGTTAAAGACATATATATATATAGTGATTTTAGTATTTTCATCAACAAATCAAGCACTTACATTTAAAAAAGTGACATTTGATGAAGTAGAACTGCTGATGATGATCAGAACGGAACTCTTTAATGACGCATAGTTGACGTTTGGCGATTTGTCCTCTTCTTTATGTTTGTCAAGCAACTTAAGTTTTTAAGATATATTTTTGTCAAGCTCGAGTTCTGATGATGAGACCCACGAGGAACCGAGGGATCTCCTCAAATTGTAAGGCATACATATAGTGAGTGGGTGGCTTGGGTTTTGAACTGCGATTCTCACAGAACAGAACTGCTATCAGAAAAGTAGGTTAGGTTAGTGTAGAGCTGTGACCCTTACATAAACCATAGAGTAACTTATACTAGAGCGGTACTGTCATA
The DNA here is from genome assembly GCF_947568885.1 of Cydia strobilella. Lineage (NCBI taxonomy): Eukaryota > Metazoa > Arthropoda > Insecta > Lepidoptera > Tortricidae > Cydia > Cydia strobilella. The sequence continues at coordinate 12,529,546 of NC_086052.1, forward strand.
GTAAATTTTGTAACCCCAGTAAATTCACTGCCATCTGTCGACACACTTTAAAACTAAAAATAAATATTTATAAAAATACGATAAAATGTATTTAAATATGAATAAATGATTTTTTTATTTGCATTAATTATTTTTATATGATTTTGACCCATGTTCTTTCACTGGTATGCGTTAAAATTATAAATAACAAACGAAACAGTCAACGCCCTCTATACGAGTGTAGGCCAAAACTAGTGGCGCCATCTGATCGAGAATCAAATTTTCGTGATTTTCGAGGCACGTTTTTTCCTTAGACTGTATCCATCTATTACGGAGTTATATCTATCTTTGCATAAACGAAATGCTATCAGAAAAGTAGGTTAGGTTAGGTTAGAACTGCGACCCTTACAAAAACGAAATGCTACTAGAAAAGTGGGTGGTTTCACCTTTGTTTCTACATAATTCTACAAGATGCTGTCTTTTTCATGTCATTGTCTGGAATCTAAGAGTGCACCATCAACAATAAGTGAACTTTCAGCGGCATCCCCCATTTAAGTCGGTTTTTTTTTCTTAAAAATTATTAGTTTTAAACTATGTCGAGAGATGGCAGTGAATTTACAGTGGTTACAAAATTTACTATGACAGTACCGCTCAATCTTATTCCTCTTTGCTCGCGGTCTAATAGGTTGGAATTCCACCTGTACAATTTCTTGGCCCAACGTGCATTGCGTCTCACTCTCTCACTAAGTAAAATGTGAGACGTAAAAACACATTGGACAAACAAATTAGACAGGTGGTATAACACCCAGTCACACTAGCTAGTTCATAATAAAATTCTCTTTTTGATATACACGCCACCTAGCGGCGAGTAGCGGTATTTTTTCATCAATTATATTAGTTTGCAAGTCTAGTGATACCCAGATATAGTGGTAGATGGCAGCACGTTGACGTTGGCGGTTGGCGATTTGCTGTAATAAGTGTAATAAGTAATAACAAAGAGTGGTAATAACAAATAAATAATATACGTTTTATCAAAGAGGATTTAATAGGATAGAGCGGTACTGTCATAGTAAATTTTGTAGCCACAGTAAATTCACTGCCATCTATCGACACATAGTAAATAAATATGGGACTTATAACATTAAATCACAGTCTTATAAGGTATATAACTATTTCGACCCATTCGTGCAAGCCGAAATAGCTCAGTTGGGAGAGCGTTAGACTGAAGATCTAAAGGTCCCCGGTTCAATCCCGGGTTTCGGCAAATCTTATTTTTATTTAACGATGCGGCTTTGAATTTTGTCAATTTTGAAATTGCCTCGTTCGATACACCAGCTGCCCATTTCTCGAACGATATTAGTATCCTTTGGTATCCTCAAACATTCCTCAAAGATATATTATGTAACTGCGTATTCTCTTTTGGTCTGATATTATTAGTGTGTTGTCGTGGCAACCCATACGATTTGACCGTTCATGGACTAATTTTATTTATTTAAATTATATAAAAAATTTATTGCACAAAAGAAAATACAATCGTACAAAAGGCGGACTTAATGCTATGAGGCATTCTCTACCAATCAACCTTCGGGCAAAGCAGATAATTTGTAGGCGGTGCAACATAGTGATTACATATATACAAGTATAGTTAAATAATGGATAGGCATAGACATACATACATATATCTGTATATATAATATTCATATAAATACATACAATATACATACATACAAATACATAAGATATCAGATGAAACTTTCAAAACAGAAACACTAAGAATTCATCGTTTTGCCAGCAAAGTACTCACGTAAGGATTTTTTAAATGCAAATCTATTCGGACACTGTCTAATTTTAACAGGGAGACTATTCCAAAGGCGAGCTGCCTGAATAGAGAAAGAATAGGACATGAAACCTGTTCGGTGAGATGGTATGGACAAAGAAAGGTTGCCAGTAGAGCGAAGTTGACGGACACGAGAAACACCATAGTAGTTGAAGAAAGATTTGAGATATTCGGGAGATTGGGGATCATTAATAACAGAAAAGAGGGTGCAAAGCATGCGAATATTTCGACGAACACGTATAGGAAACCAGCCGAGTTTAGAGCGGAAAGAGGAGACATGGTCGTATTTACGAAGACAGAAAATGAAACGAATGCAGTTATTTAGTAAACGATCTAACTTGTTCAAGAGCTCTTCATTTAAGTCTGGATAACACACATCACCGTAGTCAATTATGGGTAGGATTAATGTCTGTGCTAATAATATTTTTGTTAATACTAATAATATTAGCAAAGATAGATATAACTTCGTAATAGATGGATATAGTCTAAAGAGGCCCACTATCAGTCCGTCGGACGATATAGGCCTGTAAGTTGTTCGGAACGGTCAAATTTTTGTTCTAACTGACAGGCCGATATCGTCCGGCGGACTGATAGTCAGTGGGCCCCTTAAGGAAAAAACGTGCCTCGAAAATCAAGAAAATTTGATTCTCGAACAGATGGCGCCACTACCTTTGGCCTACTCTCGAACGGCTGACGGTCGGTCGGTCGGTTGACGGTTACGTTATGTATATTATAAGTACTAGGTAGCAGATACAATGATTCTGTACTGTTTATTTCATTAAATTACCTACTTATTCGACAGTGTAATAGTGTGTTTATAGGTTAGGTACTTACTTTAAAATAATATTTGGTTAGCACAATGTAGTACCATAGTACATATATATTTGTGACGTTCAACGGGCACGGGTGCCTCATGTTTTATTTTTTACTCTCAATTGCTCAAAGGTTGACTCAGAAGAGTTTTCCCTTATAGGGTTATAAGTACCAATAAGTACGGACATAATTGTATATATTTTATTGTGTCTTAATCTTAACCTGTCTTATATACAACTAGCGACCCGCCCCGGCTTCGCACGGGTGCAATGCTGATGTATTATACATACATATAAACCTTCCTCTTGAATCACTATCTACACCGCAGCAAAATCCGTTGCGTAGTTTTAAAGATCTAAGCATACATAGGGACAGACAGACAGCAGGAAGCGACTTTGTTTTATAAGTACTATGTAGTGATGATTAGTGATGATAAAGTGTTTACATACATACCTATGTACCAAAGATAGGCGCTTAAGCTATTATCCGATACAAATATGATGCTACGTGACGTAAGGGCCGATCGGCGTAACCGTGAACATCACGTTCCACTAGTACCTTTACCGGTGGAACGTCACATTTTTCGTTAAACTGTGAGCTACTGGCACGGTGTGTTTGTTATTCAGGTACTTATTTTTTAAGTAAAGTAAGAAGTTACATTTAATATGCAAAATGAAATGTCTACGACAAAAAAAAAGGGAAATAGTCTTCACTTGCAAAACAAAAATAGAAACCAGAAGCAGCAAATTAAAAAAGTCTGCATCGGCCGGGAATCGAACCCGGGCCGCCCGCGTGGCAGGCGAGCATTCTACCACTGAACCACCGATGCTTATGATGACCATTCTGAAATTACGTTTCTAGTTATAAAACAGTTAATACACGGTTCACGTTTAATTTTCGTTATGGATAAATGTTATTTTTATTTTTAATTTATTATTTTTAGAACTGATATGTGTTAAAATTGTTAAATATCAAACGGTGACGCCATCTATTCGAGCATATTTTTTTCTCGATTTTCCGAGGCACATTTTTTCCTTAGACTTTACTTATCTTATACGAAGTTACATATATTTTTGGTAAAACCAAGTAAAACATTCCTGTTTACGTATGTGCGTACGTTTATACAGGGTGACCTTAGCCATTGGGCAAACCTTGAAATACTTACTTCTCAAGTTCTCAGGAATGCTCTAACGTTATTATTTTTTTAATAAGAGTTTCAAATTATGAGTGAAAATCGTGTTAGTTTAAATCAACAAAAAGAATCATATACATACCTGTATTACATTAGTAGTATACACTGTATTGGCAGTGCTTTTGACAATTTGTTCGAAAATACCTATGCGGCAACGATGACATTTGTCAGAAGTCAGAATCTTATTAGTGTCATAAATAAAAAAGATATCAATCAAAAAGGTCGAAAAAGGTTTCATACTAAGGAGCTACTAACAGATACAGGCTGCTCCAAAGTAAAAAATCGTAATTTGTTAATTTCTTCGTAACCGCTACACCGTTTGTTATGATACTTTGTATAGTGGTTCTAAATACCCTAATGCATGTATACATTTCGGCTTTGTCCAATAGCTAGGGACACTCTGTATAACGTGTATGTGTATAATTATAATATTTAAGTAGATACTTAATAATTATTAAGTACAAATAGCTTTATTATATACATATTTGGCCGGCGCTATAATGGCAAACAGAGCGATGTAATGACATACCTACTCGTACAAGAAAAAAATATTAATTAGTAATTCTAATTATATAGTTAAATAAGTTATAATTAAGATATAACGGGTCAACGGGTATCGGTCTTTGTTGCCTCCCATGATGAAACTTCCGCCTCAAATTCTATGTGTGACGTGATAATTAAGATAAGGCCATCGTGAGGTACCTATTCTTAGTTTAGCAGCAGAAGTGGTAAGAGAGACACAGACTTAAACTCACACTTTAACAAAATTTTCCGTCTAGAATAGAATATATTAACATAACTAACACATTTAAGGTAACACTATGGTGATATTCAAATGTTATACCTACCTACTTACTCGTAACTTGACATTTGCGGGCATGTAACAATTCCCGCCTGATGGTATAGATCTTATACTTAAGTAAAAGTTACCTACGTTTCTAATATAGGTAATACTCATATGTATTTGACGAAATAATGTCGGCGTCGCACAATATTTTTTCAAACATCTGTTTGAAAAAGTGAAACTGAGTACGCTCCTATGATTAATTTATTAAACCAGTATCTTGGGACAGTCAAAAACATGACGTTTTTTATCCCAAAATATTTTATATTTCATGTATTACTACAGTAAATGACTAAATGAATACACTTAATAACTGAAAACTAAATTTGGATTTGATAAAAAAAAAACTTCATTAAATAAAGCTCTATAAATATGCAAAACAGTATATCAAAAGTATGGGACAACCCGAAAGCGCTGTGTACAACTTTGAATAAATTGAAAATCAATGGCCCCAGCTAAGCGATAGAAAAACATCGAAATTGCCATTAAGAGGCCATCGGCTTTAAATGACGTAACCATAAACTGTTGCCAACTTAGGATCGTGCCATTTAAATAATTTATTAAAATAGCCATTTAATATAATTTAATCATATACTATCAGACTATCACGGTCTAATGAGAAGTCTGCAGTCGTTAAAAGTTAAAACTAGGTGCAAATATTATAATGGTACTTTATGGTACCTGTAGTAGTGTTTGATTGAAAACATGCTCAGGAGATCTTGGGGCACGGCCCCCGCCAAGACGAGCCAAGCGAAGCGCAAGGGCACTATCTACCTTTTCTCGAAGCGCTTCGTCGTTTTTTTGAACCCTCGTCATAACTTGGGTTTGGATTATACCAAATAAACAAAATTCTCGGCATATGATGTCGATAGTGGACTAATTAAACATGAAAAGTTTCGCTAGCATAGCTCTTACTCTTTAGATTTTATTGATATTTTAAAAACCCCGATTTAGTCACTCACTCACTCACTCACTGATGATCATCAAAATTCTAGGGTACTTACTTCCTAAAGTCCTAGAAGCTGAAATTTGGTATGTAAGCTAGTATTAGTACACAAACAACAAAAAAAATCTAAAACTTGGAACTTTTACCCCCCAATCACTTAAACTAGGGGATGAAAGTTTGTACACATGAGACTTCCGCAAATGTTGATTCTAATTGATTGAGGGTTTCCTTGTATAATAATAAAATACATATTTCAGGATTTTTAGTAAATCACCCCCCACGGTTTAAATTAGGGGATGGAAGATTGTCATAAGCAACTTCCAAAAAAAAGTGAAATCCTATCAAAAACATTTCAATGTAAAATGTTGCCAAGACGAAACCATAAGGCTCGCACTGTCAAAAAGTTATCAGATCTCATGTATAGCCAGGCTTCTAACTGTACAAGCCCTAACTTCACAAACTCTACACCTTAGTCAAAATTATGTGGCTTGGCCGTTTCGTTACTACAAGGTACCTACGTATAACAAAACAGTAATGAACAGTAAATACATGTTTCACCTTACGCGCATGTGACGATAGCGAAACGGCCAAGCCCCATAATTTTGACTAAGATGTAGAGTTTGTGAAGTTGGGGCTTGTAGAGTTAAAAGCTCTACATGAGATCTGATAACTTTTTGACAATGCGAGCCTTATGGTTTCGTCTTTGCAACATTTTACATGAAAATGTTTTTGGTGGGATAACTGACATAATACTAGTCGTGTTAAGTCAACTACTGCAATAAAGTCGGACTAAGCTAAGTTTGCACATATTTTGCAGTAACAGAGTGTAATAGTGCAACTACAAATGCTAAATACCTATATGAAAATATTTTGTTTATGAAGTGTTAGCTTAAGCCCCCTACGGCAAATCTCGTGTTATTGATACTGCCAGAAATCAATATACGATTGCAGCCCATTTGTTAAATCAATAATAAGTATTTCGTGAACGTGTGAACGTGCACAACATATTAATCAATGCCCCATAGATGACACCCTGCTATCACCTTTATTGCCAATAAGGTCGGCCAGCTCGCCCATCTGGCAGGCTTTTGTTATTCGTGGACTTTTTACAATATTGAGGAGCTAAATAATGTTGCGACCGTCCCCGGCGGGGTGCTAGACGATAGACGAGACTCTTCCTAGATGTCAAAAAGGAATAGTGTCAAAATGCTTGAATCTCAGAACAGTATATACTACATTTCCAAAATGTATAAACTTCATATCGACGTGGTGTCAATTATGTATTAACCTAAATGTCAAATTACCTAAATTAATGAATGCTATTTTACGCAATTTTATCGTCTTTAGCAGATTGTTATACGACAAATAGATATATTTAAAATAAAGTCCCAACAGAAATTCAGCATTTGATGAAACATACTTTTTGATATAGGTATTTTTAGACTTGGACGATATGAATGTCTGTCTGTCTGTCTTCCTGTAGCATCGTAGCTCTCAAACGGATGGACCTTTCGATGCGTTTTTTTTATATAGTGATAGCGGGTTTCCTTGCAGTAGTTTTTACCTAGAGGTATGTTTGATAAAAATATTAAGCTTCTATCCAGCAGTTTGAAGAGTATCAGCTCTTTTGCAAAACTGTGTAAGGTATTTTGGGTATAAAATTGTTTTTTTTTTTTTGGCATAATGCGTAGGGGTTGTTCAAATTTTGACCGTTTTATTTTCTTATTTCAACTGTCTATCTATAACAGTACTTAAGATAGAACCCGCTGACAGGCAGACGGACGGATAGCGTAAGCTTAGTAGGTAATATGATTCCGATTGCCAAATTACAAGTACGGAGTTCTAAGAACATACTTATTTTACAAAATAAATGAATAAATTTGGAAAGTGATCGAGCGAGGTGGAGTGGTGATTTGGAGTTTGGATAGTGATCTCACTATTTGTACAGACGACAATGCACAACAAGTCATACTACAGAATATTATATTCAGTTATTATCAAACTTAATAAAGCATTGAACCGTGAAATCCATAGCTGTATTATCTTATCAGAATGCCAGTTTGGCAGCTATTGAGCACTGTGAATTTAAAATTTGTACAAGTGTAAAACAGTTATTTAGGGTATAATATAAAAGAATTTATAAAATTATTCTACTCAATTGTAGTTATTTAGTAACCAAAGACGCGGACAAGAAAGGTATTTTTTTCGATTTCGTATTTTGTCTTTTCGAATATTATCCTATAAATATTTCTGTTACTAACTGATATGTATCTCGCTACGCTACGCTCTATAGTTAGCCGCGCGGTTACAGGGTTAAGGCTCAGAAAATAAACGTTATGTTATATAAATCTAAATCTATAAAAATGTGACATACTTACATTACATATAAATATTATGTTTTACGTCTAAATTTATTCGATTTTTCAAGAAATCTCCAGTCTTAGTTACTCAAAATTTAATACATTGAATTACATATTTTATTAAGTTCTAATTAATTTATAAAAATTTTCGTTATGAAAAACGTTTATCATAGTATACTTTTCTATATTTACTTTGTACTAGACATTGGTTTGGGTTACGTACCATTCGTCAGTAGGTAGAAGTTGGTATAAGAAACAAAGTTGGAGGGTTTTGCAATCACTACGCCAAATGTAACTGTTATCTACTTACTTACTTTAGGTTATTTTACAAGTTTGATATATGATGATATGGTTTTAGTAAATAGATACATTATTGTTAGTTATCTTATAGTTCGCCACAAGTTTGAGATAATGAATAAAAGTAGGTAAACAGATTATGTATTAGCAAAGATAGATATAACTCCGTAATAGATGGATACAGTCTAAGGAAAAAACGTGCCTCGAAAATCAAGAAAATTTGATTTTCGATCAGATGGCGCCACTACCTTTGGCCTACTCTCGTATAGAGGGCGTTGACGGTTTCGTTTGTTATTTAACAATTTTAACGCATATTAGAGAAAGAACATGGATCAAAATCATATAAAAATAATTACGGAAATGAAAAAAAAAAAATTTATCCATATTTAAATACATTTTATCGTATTTTTACAAATCTTCATTTTTAGTTTTAAAGTGTGTCAATAGATGACAGTGAATTTACTGTGGTTACAAAATTTACTATGACAGTAATGCTTTATCCTTTTATATCCTCTTTGGTATTAGTATTATCAGCATTGGGCACAGATATCTATATGTAACTCCGTATAAGAAAAATAGTCTAAGGAAAAAAACGTGCCCTCGGAAATCACGAAAAAGTAATTCTAGAATAGATGGCGCCACACCTTTCGGCCTATACTCGGCTAGATGGCGTTGACGACATCGTTTGATATTTAACAATTTTAAAACATAATCAGTGGAAGAACATGGGTCAAAGTCATATGGAGTTCTAAAAAAACATTTATATACATTTTTTGATATTTATAACACATTTTCATTTTTAGTTTTAATCGTGTGTCGATAGGTGGCAGTAAATTTACTGTGACTACAAAATTTAATATCACATTAACCCTCTATCTATACTATGACAATAACCCTCTATAGTAAGTCTGGGTTGGAAGGTCAGATGGCAGTCGCTTTCGCAAAAACTAGTGCCTACACCAATTCTTGGGATTCGTTGCCAAGCGAACACCAGGCTCCTATTAGCGTTGCAACAAGCCGGGACAACGCGAGGTAGATGATGATGATGACCTAGATGTACCTACTTAATTGCTGATGCACGACATAAAAAAAAATAAAAAATAAAAATGTTATTTATTTAGGTATCAACCCATTACATTAAAATAATTAAATTATTTTTGTAAAAAACGTACCTACCTAGTCACGAAATAAGCCAATCCCATGGTTATTCACAGTAAGTTCATTGAGCTGAATATAATTAATGTGAGTGTTATTTATAGTCTCCGGTTGCCGGTAAGGCTTTAGTCTTTTGAATTCCTAGGTATGTCTTTCGCGGTATTACCATTTATTATTTAGTATAACTAATGTCCTACGGTATTAATACTAGTACAAATTACACTCAATGAATATACCGTAAGATACCGACAGATATCTTATAGTATAGCTAAGCGCCACACACGCCAACGATACAAAAATATATATCGCTCTGCCTAGCACCTACATTGTGAAAGAGACGAAATATACCAAAATATATCGTAATATACCGAGCTATAACATCTTAAGGTATCTTAAGATGCCATGTTATAAGATATCGTAATATTCCAAAATATATTTATTATATTATAGCTGCGTGTGTGGACTCTGTCAATTAATACGTAAAATTGTAAATCGTAAGATGATGCCTTGCTATATGATATCTTTTGGTATATTATCGCTCCGTCTGTAACGGGCTTAAAACCGTATGGAGCGAAAAGCGCCTACGAACAGAGAACTCGCCTAGCCACTGGCAGTATATGTGTTAAATGCACCGCCTTACCGCCTACAATCTTTTCTGCTTTGCCCTAAGGTTGACTGGTGGAGAATGCCTCATGGCATGTTTTTATATTGAAATTGAAATTGAAAATCTTTATTTCAGGCCTGTCGGCCCATATTTTGTTAGTTTACAGTTCAAGAAAGTACAATAAAGTATAATTAGGTAAATAAATAAGGCCTTAGACCAGCAGTCGACTTCTGTCGGTTGATATTGTAGATGTGGAAGGTAAACTTGCCTTAAAGCTGTAAGCGGGTGCAGATGCAGGAATAATTAGGCAGCAAACGTACACCGATTTATTGAAGAAACAGTTTAAGCACAATACACATCTATATAAAATAGAAGGAGAAGGAGCGAAAGCGAAAGCAAAAACAATTTAAAATACAAATCTAGCAGAAATGCAATTTTACATGACAGCACAATAACACATGCGTCTCTAAGGGCTCACTGCGCCTATGCCAATACATGGCTGTCAGCGCTGCAACCGAGGGCCGCTCATTAGACCGTCCTGTACGGCGCGCAGCGATTACAGCTGCACTCGGATTATTGACACCGAACAGAGCTCGTACAAATTGAATATTATCTACTAATAAAATCGGTCGCTCTGTCCGCGAGTGATTAAAATATATTCTGGATTTACATTATTTTTATTTGTTAATAATAAATACAAATTCATCCCCACAATATGTTCGAATTACGTAAGTTTTTTACTAAGATAAAACTTTGTTCTTTGGTTTACCCAACTTGACTCGATAATAGTTATTTGTTTTACAAGGGCGCAAAGTTGTTGTTTAACCTCTCGCGCCTATATTAATACCCGAGCAAGCGAATGATTTCAAAATTGTGGTGAAAAATTATTTTATTTGCACAAATAATCAACGCCGATTAATTGAATTAGAGGGCAGTGATCTTGGCTAACTGATACGAGTGTCATTATCGACACGAGCTAAGTTTATATTTCCACTGCTGAATCAACACTGATTAATGTTTAATAAGTACATAATAAGTATAATAACAAATGAACAAGAAATAAATAGTGCCATGTTTTATCGAACAAGTTAATTAAAGGTAAGTGTAAAGATTTGCGTTTATACTTATCGAAGAGTTCATTGACATGAGCCACTGGGCTATTATTTCCACCACTAATCGAGAACATGGTCTCATTGAAAAACGAAATACAAACCTACTCATGAAGAAACCTGTATAATATGATAGCTCAGAATGTTAAGTAAATGCTTTACGGCACGATCTTGTATAAAACGTATGAGACTATACAAATATAAAAAGAGCTTAGCTTATTTATCACATAAAAAGCGCGGCCTGTGCTCAAGTGTCACAAGTAGAAGTTAAGTGTTCAGGCGATAATCATAATTCGCGTCTGTTAGATCCAAGATTACGTTATCAAGAAACTGAACTGCAGGTGAGCTTCCAGACTGCACGTTCACGTTCTAAAAAATCCAGGTTCAGGTACTTACCCAGTGCCAAACTACTTAATCTCACGTTATATGTCGGGTAACGGATCTTGGATTTAAAATGCAGCGATCATGAAACGGAGATTAGAATTCTCCTTAAGAAAAAGAGAATAGAAGACTAATTTACGGTTGGATTTGAGATAAAGTAAAACACTAAAACAAAATTGTACCACAGTAAATATTTACCCTCCTTTCTTCTTTTGTTACACGCCTGTCATCATATGGAATACTGGCTCGTTCCACTCAATTTTGATTAAGTTAATTCGCAATGATTGATTCGCAATGAATTTTTCTACTACTTTACCTCCTACGATAAATTTCTTGCAGGTATACTGTATACTTAGGTATTTTATAAAACAGGTAAAAACAATCATCAATGTAACTAAAATACTAATTTTAAATATTTACTCGCACGTTTTTCATTGTTGCGCTGCTTTGTTCAATTAGCGTTCAAGACATAATAGGATGTACGACCTTTATGTGTCCTTTACGCGAATTGTGTTTAGATGCCGACATAACCAAAACTAATACGATTATACTTGGTCCGTTATCGAAGACTGACGGGGACCCATTCATTACTTACAAGTGTCACACATTTGTATTATAATCGTAAAGGAGCGCAACGCGGTACCACTGACACGCGTTATAGACTTGTTAGATTCTCACTTTATCTTCATTAGATTTAAAGTATTAGGTATTATGATTTAGCATTTATTGGTTGCACACATACACATACATGGCACTAGTCCTCCTGCGACAGGCCAAAAGGCCCAAAAGTGCAGGAAAGCGGACCTCTGGTGTGTTGTTTGAACTATGATTCTCTCCTCTTTGTGGCGACTAAACCTAATCAAAGCGCGATGTATCGCCATCAGTCATGCTACACTGGAAATTAATAAGCATGTTGCACATTAAAAAACACATTAAACAAAGTATGCGTGGAAGAAGTTTGTGTGCGGTTACGCTGGGAATATTGAGTTATAGAAACAAAAATGCGAGTGAATAAAGATCTGCATAGAAATTTGTTTGCAGGGGGGGGGGGTTATCTCTGCAGCTGACTATACTTAATGACAAAAATGCAAAACAGTAATTTGCAATAAATATATAAAAGAACGAATGAAATAAGACTAATAAAAAGTAACGTTAATTTTTCATTATAAGTGGGAAAGGAAGAATAACACTTTGGCCAAGGTATCACGTCGAAAAAAGGTTTAAGTGAGTACCTACCTAGATTGTAATAGTACATTTCGATGCTAGTGCGGAAAGTATGTTATTACCCCACGAGTACCGAGATACGGCTCGTGGCAAGACTCGGGACGAGTGAAGAATGACATTTCCGCACGTGTATCGAACGACATTTTTTAATACAGTTGCGAAAAAATGAGAAAAGCAACAAGTAAGGAATGGAATTCGAAACTTTTATATTATTAATTCTGTGACATCATTGACATTGACATTATGAAGAGGTGTTTTCTAGCTTTTATTCGACTAGAATAGATTTTTATTGAACCCATTTCAATGAAAGTTTTTTTTTCAAATGCATGTTCAATTGTAAATATTAAAACATTGTACTATTATTACCTAAATATCATTATTTACGTTACGATTATTTGTGTATCGTATATTTATAAAAACAATATCGAATGTTGCCTTTGGGAACTTAAAACATTCTTGCAGTAAGAAAATACGCCTCTTCTTTGACAGGCGTTCCGTAAGTTCCGTTCCATTCAGACAACTTATTAAGAACGGTTTCCAACATTAAAAAATAAACGTGCTATAATACTTATAATGATGAAGAGGTAAGTAAAACTAATATTAACACTCATCAATAAGTAGTCATGAATTGGAACAAGTGAAAATTTAAAAAAATTGGAAAAGTAAAAAGCACTAGTTCGCGAAAACCAACTTTCCGCACGCTAAACAGCCACGAAAAGTAGCACTTTTTGAGCAACTGTATTAAAAAGTTATTTATTTATTTATACTATATTGCACATAAAATAAGTACAAATGGTGGACTTAATGCCTTAAGGCATCCTCTACCAGTCAACCACTGGGCCAAAAAGAGACGTTTGTTGGAGATATGTCGTAGCAACTTCGTATTTTTCGCCAGAACCTTCAAAGAAGAAACGTAACGTAGACTATATTTGTTAAATCAAAACAATGACAAGGGAACAAGTTTAAGAATTTCAAAAGTTTTAACTCCGTCAATAAATTACTGAATCGAAATAGGTGGGAAATGTAGGGTTAGGTATATTTAACCGGGAAACACCGGGACACGACTGAGTTTTGGGTTATGTAGCAGACATGACTTGTAGATCATTAGTAAAGTCGCAAGGTCATTAGGACAGTGCGGCGAGGTCGCCCATCCCAATCCCTGATTGTCCCGACAAAATGCCGAATGACACGGGTCATCGACGTACTTACAATCTGGCCTGTCAATTGTCATCGCTTACCAACCGGACCGGGGGCGCTTGAGATCAACCAACTTATATGTGTGATCATGTGAAAAGTCATTATGGATCTCAAGGTGCCAGTAAAACTGGTTCGCCAGGCCAGAGTCTAACGCTATGCCATGTAGGTGAGCGATAGCAATGCACAATCTCGACAAGTGATTCTTAGCCGGATCTGATATAATGCGCTTCATCAAGGATTGAATCCAACGTCGTCAGGTCGTCTTGATCCATCAAGCTCTGGCAGGCACCAGTTAAATATTTTATGGATTTGTCGTATTTATTAGGCTCTACGTTTAAGACATTTAGTTTAAACCCCTTACTTCATGTCATAAAAAAATGAAATTTATTAGCTGTCAATATATACATAATAGGTATAATAATTGCCATATAATGTATGTACGTGGGTACGTGTGGTAAAGGGTTCAGGCTCAGACAATAAATATCATGTTATAATATAACTAGCTGTGCCCGCGGCTCCGCCCGCGTGGAATTCGGTCTGTGTCAGTAAGCGGCTAATTCACCCCTAATGTCTCGCCCTCTACCCTGGAGGCGGAACTAGATGTAAAGTATTTTTTGGGTTTTTACTTCGGAATGGTATCATTTGATATCATAAATGAATTCGGCATTAGGTAGGTTTACGATTACGATTTTTGAAATCACGAATTCCGAATTGCCATTATTCCGAAATTTTAAATTCCGAACCACATACGTCCGATTATAACAATTCCGACAGTGACAAACGCCGAATTTAACATTTACGATTTTCAAAATCACGAATTCTGAATTGCCTTTATTCCGAATTGACGTGATTCCTATTTTAAATATCCCAATTTTTCAATTTCCAAATAACGATATTCCGAATATATTGTTAAAAATCGTTTTCTTGAGGGTCGCAGTTCTAACCTAACCTAATATACTTTTCTGGCAACGGTTCGTTTTATTGGGGGTCGCAGTTCTAACCTAACCTAACCCACTTCTGGCAACAGTTCGTTCTCTTGGGGTTCGCAGTTCTAACCTAACCTAACCCACTTCTGGCAACAGTTCGGGTTCGCAGGGTCGCAGTTCTGCCTGATTTATTGATGCCGAATTTGAATGCCAAAAATATTTTATGCCGAATTTAACATGATGCGGCACCCGTAATAATTACTAAAACGTGAATTTTCATTTGAATATCACGGATTGAATTTTTTCGACCTTACAAAAAACCGAATTTCTGAATACCGAATTACTAAAACGTGAGTCTTTATTTGAATATCACGAATTTCATTTTACCGACCTTACAAAAGACCGAATTTCTGAATACCGAATTATTTTACTTCCGATCGGACAATAATTTTTCGGAATTTAAGAATTCGGAAAAAAATATTTTCGGAAAATTGTATAATCGGAACTTTAGCTTTCGGTCAAATGACAATCGGATTTTAAGTTTTCGGAAATAGCACATTCGTGATTTTATTCCATCGTGGTTATAAAAATCGGATAAACGTATTTCGGAATATTTGGATGTTCCCGTATAAAATAACTTTTGAAAGGGACATTTTTTTGAAAGGGATAATTGCACCTGCCATGACCTGTGCGGATTCTGTTGAGGCGGCCCCAGTATTTCAGTAGGGTATTGGGTACTTTTGTGGTGACCAGTCGTCGTTGTGCCCAAAAAATGTTTGACCTCCATATAAACTTTCAACCCCTTTTTTTCCTACCTTAAGGGATACATTTTCAAAAGCGATGAAAGTAGTTTCCTTGCTTTTTAATATAATACCTTTTTGCAGTTTCAAGTTCCCAGCTTAAAATAAAATTTGCACCCCAAGACAAACTTTCATCCCCTTTTCAACCCCCCCGAGGGGTTAAATTTCTAAAAACGTTGAAGTAACTTTTTTTGTAATCGTCTATTATGCCTGAAGTTTCAAAGCATTTGTAATTGATTCAAAATTTCCAACTCCTTTTAACCCCGTTAGGGGATAAAAAATTTTAAACGCTGAAATCACTTTTCCTGTATTATAATAATATGCCCTTATACTAAGTAACGCATTCTAAAAAAAAATTGATCTCCATACAAACTTTCAACCTGTTTTTCACCACCTTAGGGGATGAATTTTCAAAAACGCTGAAATGTGTTTTCTTGTATTTCAATAATATATCTTAACGAAGTTTGAAATAGCTAGCTTAAAATAAATCTTGAACCCCATACCAACTTTCATCCCCTTTTTAACCCCGTTAGGGGTAAAATTTATCAAATTTTTGTAGCCTGTAACCTGGCCGTGGATTTTTTCGACAGATTAGTAAAGTTTGTATCAAAATCCGTTCAGCCGTTTTCACGTGATGCGCGGTCAAATAAACAGACAAACAGACAAAAATTCTAAAAACTGTTGGAACGTGTTCTGTTATCGATTCTAAGTATCCCCAGCCAATTTTTTTTCAAATATCTTCCATGTACAGACTTTCGACCCTCTTCCGCTTTATTATATGTATAGATAAGGTGACATACCTACATATAAAATATAAATATTATGTTTTCTTGAAGATATTGACGTATAAATTTATTCGATTTTTAAGAAATCTCATTGCAGTCTTTCTCAAAATATTTGTAGATACTTATATTTCTTAGGTTTAATACATTGAATTATTTTTATTATTTTTTCGTTATGAAATTTAACATTCATCATAGCATACTTTTCTATAGTTACTACCTACATTTAGGTGGGTACCAGACATTGGGTTGGGTTGGGTTAAGTACCATTCGTCAGTAGATCCGTATAAGAACAAAGGAAACTAATATTGTAAGGTTTTTCAATCACTAATTTAAAGTAAAAATAATTGCTAAAACTAAGTACCTAATAAATTGTCCATTTTCAACAACCTCTGTACCTCTGTACCTCTTCAACAAATTAAGGTTTTCCACCCGCCCGACTAGAGAAGCCATTCGACTTATCTGCCCGAGACACGGCAATTCAGCAGCATTTCGTGGCAGTTTTCGCTACTCTCCCACGAAATGCTGGAACAACATAAGTTCTATTTTATTACAACCTCTCAATCTTATAATGTCTATAATACTAGTAATATCTACCTACCCTTACGGCTAGCAATGTACAAATTGCAGAACATTCCCAAAACGCGGAAACGTTCTCGAGAATGTTCTCAGAACATTCCTGCAACATGGAAATTATTGTTTAAACGAGAGAATATACTTGAAATAAAGTTTAAATAGGCATAACTTAAAACTAAATGTTATTATGCATATATTATTGTCTATTACAGTTAGCTATTTTGTTGATGTGATAAGTTAACAATAAGTTACTTAACTTCTCACTGTATTTAAGAGAACATTTCGACTTTCGGACTTCACACTTTACACTAGCCCTGACTTTTTAAACTTAGTTACCGAACTATTTCTTGATGCGTGTCTTTGGACTCTTTGATCGTGTCGTGTCAGTCGTGTCACTCGTGACAAATTGACGCGCTGACTTGTTTCAACGAGTGCATGTTTATGATGAGATTCTCGTTCTCGAGAACATTCTCAGAAGTTACCGAGATATTCTCAAGTGGAAAGTTTCGCTACTTTGCAAAGTTCTCGTGAGTGCATTGCTATCAGATGGTAAGTTACCATCATAACATTTAACCCAACATGAAACTGCCTATAACCTATCTGTATCTTTATAGTATTTATATTATCTGTATTTTTATATTTGTTTCAAATGATCATGTCTATATTTTCTCTTTTCTTAAGTTCTGTAATAGTGATGTTTACAACAACCGTTAGATAATAGGTAGTCTTAAGCTACCCTCCGGCCCGGGGTGCTACAGAAAACCGGCGCTGTGGTATTTATTTATTTATAAATACCAGAGCATATGCTGAGTGGCGTCCTTTTGTAGCCACTATAGCGGCGCCAAAATTTATTTTGTAATAGTTACCTTACTCCTTTTTCTTTTCTTTTTCACTCTGCTGGTGGACCTGTCTATTTTTGTGTAACATTTACTTTAATAATTCATCATCATCATCATATCAGCCTTTTATCGCCCACTGCTGAGCATAGGCCTCTCTTCGAGTACGCCACTTATCCCGGTTAATACCCAGCTTTAAGTTTAAGTGTTTAGTGAGTAAGTCCTTTTTTTGTAACTGAAGTGGCGCTGTATGTTGAAGGTTTTTACAGTAAATGTCTTTCTTTCTTTCTTTATTTTCAATAAATTCAGAACTGGCAAACACAAAATCGGGACGAATGGGAAAAGAGGCCGGAGGCTTCTGTTCTGCCCAACAGTACCTAGGACGTAATAGGTAATTATTACATAAACAAATTCAGTACAATCACTACAATTTGATATATGTTCTTTATTCTTTATTGTATTGCAGTCATGTTCATAATACATTAGGTGTTACAGTTTAAGGATGGTAGGTACATGACACCCTGTAAGGGCACTCAATTTTTCTTAAGTTAAGTAAGTATGAAGTATGTTCGAAGAGCATGAGTAGCATGACCAAGGTAAAGGAACAGCTAACAACCAACCACTCTCTTACCCCTTGAAAACCACCGGGTTTTATTAAAAAACCGGACAAGTACGAGTCGGATTCGCCCACCGAGGGTTCCGTTCTTTTTAGTATTTGTTGTTATAGCGGCAACAGATACTTATACCTACATAATCTACATAATTTGTGAAAATTTTAACTGTCTAGCTATCACGGTTCATGAGATACATCCTGGTGACAGACAGACAGGACAGCGGAGTCTAAGTAGGTACAATTATTACCTACTTAGATTCCGCTGTCCGTATGTCTGTCCGTCTGTCTGTCACCAAGATGTTCCCGTTTTTACCCTTCGGGTACGGAACCCTAAAACAGACTCAATTAGAAGCCTGATTTACAGTTATTATTATTTTTATACCACGTCGGTGGCAATCAAGCATACGGCCCGCCTGATGGTAAGCAGTTACCGTAGCCTATGGACGCCTGCAACACCAGATATATTACACGCGCGTTGCCGACCCTTTAAAAACCTGTACACTCCTT
This sequence comes from Cydia strobilella, assembly GCF_947568885.1. NCBI lineage: Eukaryota > Metazoa > Arthropoda > Insecta > Lepidoptera > Tortricidae > Cydia > Cydia strobilella. The sequence goes on from NC_086052.1 coordinate 12,548,524, forward strand.
TTTTGAAGAACCCCATACTGTAGGTGGCCCCTCGGGAAAACCTCGGCAGGGAGCTCATTCCACAGCCGAAGCGTCCGCGGGAGGAAATTCCTCTTAAATACGGCCGTTCCTGCCTAGGTAATTGTGGTTTATCGCATACTGGACTCCGGCTGGAGCAATACTGACAGTCACGCCTTCTGGCTAGAAAGTGAATTACTTACTTAAGTACATTACAACCATGTGGCCGCTCGGAGTCGTATCGCTATTACTATATTACTAAAAAGAGGTGTTTGTTCCATTCGGTTGGATAAAGCCAGTGCGTTCCGATATTATATCTGCGGACCGCTGATTTTACCTCCAACTGGCCAGTCCGGGCAGTCCGCCGACTCACGTGAGGCGGGAAGCACGCTCGTATGTTCGGATTTAGAAAAGCGCGCCAGAATAAATACCGGCTAACTTTTATTGTTTGTTTTTATGAATTCAAAGATGTAAGAAAAAAATAGTTGAAAATATAACATAATAAAGTAATTTAGATAAAATATACGTTCGGATGTATAATTTACATCTAAATACAATATCAATTACAATTCTTGCATTTTCGCGGGTGATTAAACCGTAGTTCTTTCACATTTAGAAGAAAGTTCGTGTCTACGCCAAATGTAAGTACTTTAGGTTATTTTACAAGTTTGATTTTCAGGTTTTTAGTAGATTTATATTATTGTTAATTATCTTATAGTTCGCCACAAGTTTGAGATGATAAATAAGTAGGTAAAAAGATTTGTCTTATCAGCGTTGGGCAAAGATATATGTAACTCCGTATAAGATAAATGAAGTCTAAGGAAAAAACGTGCCTCGGAAATCAAGAAAAAGTCATTCTAGAATAGATGGCGCCACACCTTTGGCCTATACTCGGCTAGATGGCGTTGACGACGCCGTTTGATATTTAACAACTTTAACACATATCAGTGAAATAACATGGGTCAAAGACATATGGCGTTCTAAATAAAATAAAAATAAAAACCCATTTATCCATAGGTACATATATTTAAAAAAAAAATGATATTTTTACACATCTTCATTTTCAGTTTTAATCGTGTGTCGATAGATGGCAGTAAATTTACTGTGACTACAAAATTTACTATGACAATAACCCTCTATACTATACTATTCTCTTTGGCGTTGGGTAAGAAAAACGAGCCGGTGGGCATTTCAAAATTCTCTTAGGTAGGTTCAGTTATTCTCATCAATTCTTATTAAGTAAGTACATACAAAGAGGATATAATAGGATAGAGCGGTACTGTCATAGAAAATTTTGTAACCACAGTAAATTCACTGCCATCTATCGACACACTTTAAAACTATAAAACCGGCCAAGTGCGAGTCGGATTCGCGCACCGAGGGTTCCGTACTTTTTAGTATTTGTTGTTATAGCGGCAACAGAAATACATCATCTGTGAAAATTTCAACTGTCTAGCTATCACGGATCCTGAGATACAGCCTGGTGACAGACAGACGGACAGCGGAGTCTTAGTCATAGGGTCCCGTTTTTACCCTTTGGGTACGGAACCCTAAAAATGAAGATTTATAAAAATACGATAAAATTTATTTAAATATGGATAAATGATTTTTTTATTTGCATTCATTATTTTTATATGATTTTGACCCATGTTCCTTCACGGATATGCGTTAAAATTGTTAACAAACGAAACCGTCAACGCCCTCTATACGAGAGTAGGCCAAAGGTAGTGGCGCCATCTGATCGAGAATCAAATTTTCATGATTTTCGAGGCACGTTTTTTCCTTAGACTGTATCCATCTATTACGGAGTTATACCTATCTTTGGTACATAGTTTCAAAAGTAAATTAGGTTTGCGGTATGCCACAACAGTAAGTCATAGAACGAATTGCTATAATAATATTTCTAAGTACCTTAGTTAAATATGTTAGTCTTACATAACATGAGCAAATAACACATAAAAATTGTTGACGATAAATATTTACATAATAATATATGCGAATACGAAACATTTCAAACATTTTTATAAAAAAGCGGCCAAGTGCGAGTTTCACTCGCGCACGAAGGGGTCCGTACCATTACGGAAAAAAACAGCAAAAAAATCACGTTTGTTGTATGGGAGCCCCATTTAAAAATTTATATTATTCTGTTTTTAGTATTTGTTGTTATAGCGGCAACAGAAATACACCATCTGTGAAAATTTCAACTGTCTAGCTATCACGGTTCATGATGATACAGCCTGGTGACAGACAGACAGACAGACGGACAGACGGACAGCGGAGTCTTAGTAATAGGGTCCCGTTTTTACCCTTTGGGTACGGAACCCTAAAAATAAACCCTCAACGTTGTAAACTGAAATTCCGACGTTTCAGCTGGTGCAACTATCAGCTGAAACGTCGAAATTAAAGGTAAAAACATGAAGTTAAATCGCGGTAGACCCGTTCCTATACTTACACTTTCTTATTATTTTTATTTTTATTAATTCTAATCACTACAATGGCAATAATGTTAATATAGTCATTATTTATAAGTACATTAATATACTTATGTTCTATTTACTGATACTTATAGTGTGTAGTCCGTATTTATGTTAATACGGATAACCTAGATACAAATTATTTTTACAAAAACTGTTTGCAGCAACGCAGAGCTCAACGAGGGAGAAGAGTGTTAGGGTCGGCAACGCGCATGTAACTCCTCTGGAGTTGCAGGCGTACATAGGCTACGGAGACTGCTTAACATCAGGCGGGCCGTATGCTTGTTTGCCACCGACATAGTTTACGAACCTGGAAAAGTTAAATAAGTACAAGTTTTTCAGTACTCGGAGATTTAATAATTTACTTGCACGTGCCGTTAATCAATTAAAGCCAACCGCATGAGTTAATGTAAACTCAAGTTTGGAATCTATCAAAGCCAATAACCTAATACTCGTATACCTTATGGACAGATTGTATTTATTTATAATGCGCCAAATCAAATGCGAGTATAGGCTAGTTATCAAAATGTCGGGGATAATTGAAATAAAGGTACTTAGTACTTACCTACAAATATATAGGTATAGTGCCGTTTCCTTGCATGTGAATGTATCCTTGCGTAGAAAGTAGGTCACTCTTATTTCCTCATGCCAAAGCGCGGGTAAGGCCTTAGTCTAAAATAATCGAACGTCAGCCCCGAAATATTTTTAAATTGCTGTTCTGATTTAAATTTATTTATTTTTCATATTTTTTTACATTGTAATGTGTTGGACCTATGTTGTCTTCAAGAAACGGATTTATTATCGTATTATAATATAACTGATGTTATAGTATGTTATATATATTTTTAATCTAGTCAAGAATAAAAGATATTACTGATACAATTTCACTTATCAGTAGGTACATACTTATTTAATAAAATATAAAAAATAAATTTAAAGTACCATTTAAATCACAGTAAATAGCGTTTTAGTCACTGGGCAAAGTTTTCTAAGTCGATCCATCGCTGCATTTAAGGTATTAGAAATATGCGTTATTCTCGAATTCATCACTCGATCAAAAAATATGACAATAGCTTATTGTTCAATAAAATCTTTTTATCGAAAGGACTTGAAAGGATCATTCTTTGGTCTATTCGTGAGCCCAAACTTACAGTTTTGTTGGCGAGCGCACTCAATAAGATCGTGATAATGCATTCCTTAGGGCACAATGCGTCTATTCAGCTAGTATATAATAAGATGTTCATCCCATCGTTAAACAGGCTAATGGCCTGAGAAAACCAGTATAAGTGGGATCTCTGAATGTCACGAATCTTGTAATCACCTTTAAACTGGTCGGTTTGGTGATGAGCGATAAGCCAAGGAAATATAGCAGAGAAGGGTAGAGAATTTTAATGGACTGAGTGCATGGAGATGTGTTCCTCAGATGCTTACTTAACTCAGCAATTTCGTATTCGAAGATGTAGCCGGATCATGATCGTTGACTTTGTTTGTTTTGAATTATCAGAGGGGTAAACAGGGACATGATGAGACATAAGTCAACTTGCAGGATAGCAACACTTTTTAGGTTTCCGTACCCAAAGGGTAAAAACGGGACCCTATTACTAAGACTCCACTGTCCGTCGGTCTGTCCGTCTGTCTGTCCGTCTGTCACCAGGCTGTATCTTATGAACCGTGATAGCTAGACAGTTGAAATTTTCACAGATGATATATTTCTGTTGTCGCTATAACAACAAATACTAAAAACAGGATAAAATAAATATTTAAGTGGGGCTCCCATACAACAAACGTGATTTTTTGCCGTTTTTTGCGTAATGGTACGGAACCCTTCGTGCGCGAGTCCGACTCGCACTTGGCCAGTTTTTTTGTTCATAATTTGCTTTGAAGGTGGAAGTATATTTCAAACCCATTTAAAATGAATTTAGTGCAAAATTACTCTCGTTTGCCGGGTGTGTTTACAGTGACTTGATTTACTTTTATCATAAGTGTTTTTACAATTTTAAATCAATCTTAAGTATATACAAGCATACAGGTGAGTAATGTAAGTATATTAGATTGTAATAGCTAGTAGCTCAAAGTCGTTTAATGAAGAGACTAAGCGTTTTTGGTTCAGAAGCTTCTACATCTAATACTTCCTCCATCATGAGTCGTGACTCCTCCCTCCAGCAATGGCAATATTCCACTGGCACTGTTAAGGATGACTCACGTCACGTTAGACCGGGCCGTGACCGGGCCGGAGCTTCCGGCGCTTCGTTTTCTATGGAAAGCATCACGTGATCACCTGTCATGTCATAGAAAAGTAAGTGCCGGAAGCTCCGGCCCGGTCACGGCCCGGTCTAACGTGAGTCATCCTTTAAGGAACATAAACAACTCATGTATGATATTGATAAAATAAATAATATATATGTATACGGACGTAGTATATTACTTCGATCCAGAGAAAATATCATTTTCCTGAAATCTTCATACTTCCGTGTCTATTCATTGTAACATCAATTACAACAATTAAATTTAGTAGTTTACAAAACATGCAAAATAATTCTCTATTATTTTGAGTGTCTACATTAAGAGCCTTTTTATATTACATTAATTTACAGTTAATATTCAATTTCTGAATGTTTATAATTACATTATTTATATCCTAAATTGAAATTCGCAACTTCGCTTCAAATGTAACGTCAGTTACGGTGGAATTACCCAGAGACTAACATGGAAAAACAAAACTGAGTACCTAATACAGGTAAAGTAGAGGTCAGAGTATTCATCACTGTCCTAGTACATTATGTCATCTTTAAACTAAAATCATTGTCCTTATTGGAAATAAAGGTGACAGCAGGGTGTCATCTATTGGGCATTAATTAATATGTTGTGCACGTTCGCATGTTTACGAAATACTTATTACTGATTTAACAAATGGGCTGCAATCGTATATTGATTTTTGACAGTTTGATTTGCCGTACCCCCGTCTAACTCTCCGTAAACAAAATATTTTCATATAGGTATGTAATGTATTTAACATTTGTGGTTGCACTATTACACTGTCACTGCAAAATATATGCAAACTTAGCTTGGTCCGACTTTATTGCAGTTGTTGTCTTAAAAACAAAGCTATCTCCTGAGCATTTTCAATCAAACACTAAAGTTAAATACCGTGAAGTAAAGTACCGTTAAGTACCGTAAAATCAGGTAACTACTTATAGTCCTTAAGTACAACCTATAGTCCAGTTTTTAACGTTGATTCTCAACGAGCCTTTATGATTTGTACTCGTTACATAAATGTAACGAAATGTAAAATAAATTTTGGAGCTTAAATTACATAGTGATGTCAAAATTATATCTAAATTAAATAAAAATATAGTAACAAAACTTATAAACTAAACGTAACTAAAATATACTACCTATCCTAAACCTTAACTAATATAAAAATTCACCCCTCGGCAAGGTGCCGTAGATGCTGGCAGCATTACCCCGCTGAATTGCAATACTAATGCGCTGTGCGAGGAAGCTGCCAGCCCTACGGTCCCCAGTCACATCCACCAGCCTCTTTCATAAATACACTAATGTTCTTTCTATATTATATACTCAACATAATTTGAAAAATACTTATACATATTTTACTGGAACTTTAATTCGGACCATTTGTAAGTTGTGGACTAGTTGTACCTGATTTTACGGTACCTACTATTATAATATTCACACCTAATTTTAACGACTACAGACTTCTAATTAGACCGTGATAGTAAATGATGAATTCGGTTTGCCGCTGTCACTGTCACATTTCACAAGAAAGAACGGGAAAGATCATGCGCGCCAAGTGTCAGTTTTGATCGAATTTTGTCGATTTTTATTTATTTTAAAAACTTTACCTTACAATATCGAAATTCGAAAGCTATGAAATTACTATTTAAGTTAAGATTGTTTTTTCTTCTTTTTTTGTTTATAGTATCACATAATAACTAACCGAGTAGTTGGATTAAAAGTCCGAGTTAGAGGTTACTTTGGGAATTAATTGTATCGAGCGAAGTGTCATAATTCGTGTATCGGAAGCTATGATATTAAAGATAATATAGTCAAGAACTACATTTTTTTTTACCACGTCTACGAATATCAACGCCTCTTTGAAAAACATGATCATATAAGGATATTTTTCGCCTTCTGGCTCAGGGAACCGCCTTAAATGGCTATTTTAATTTTGCGGATCACCACGATCCTTTGCGTAATCGTAGGTATACTTATAAAGTTGGCAACAGTTTATGGTTACGTCATTTGGAGCCGATGGCCTCTTAAATGGCAATTTCGATGTTTTTCTATCGCTTAGCACCCGATAAATGAAGGTATCGGGTGCTTGACTTGCCTCACGTGTGGGGGACTTTTTTGTGTGAACTTTTCGCAATTAGTTTGAACAGTGTGTTTAACATTATTTTAACGATTTAATTTATTCTTAGGTATAGCGCTGCGCGAAACTCTTTAACTTGTCTAAGTTTGAGGTTTTAAGACGTTAAATATCACAACCAATAGAAAATCTATAGGTAATTCAATTATTTATGTACGTTGCTACTTATGTTATATAATATATAAGGTGCTAACAAATTAGCTACCGATATCTTTACAGCTGATAGTACTCGGCTCCTGAAGTATATGTAAGTACGAAACATTAGGTAAAGTCTCAGTGTAACTGAATGTGTAATTGTATATTCGACCTGCAATGTAACCTGATTCTTAATACAATAAAAACTTACTTACTTACTTACTTATAGGTTTTATGATGTTATTTGTAGAAAATTGAAAAACCAATTTGCTTCGTAAAAAGGTTAATGAGATAATTAAATGAGACCTCATTGAACAAATTCTAAAACCTCTTTTACCTAACACTTAACTGGCCACTTCACGTTGATAAATCAAATGACACGTTGTCAATGACATTGAAGACAAACAGTTAAATACATGATGATTATTTTTAGATAGTATTATTATTTATTTATTTTGTTCGGTAAATGAAAACAAAAAATATATATGAGAAATTTTCTTAATTTCTATTTAAAGTTAATGTTTTAGTGTAAAGTACCACCTCGTAAAATATCTGTAGCTAATTTGTTAGCACCTTATATTGGTAGATGAACTGTCGGTGTTAATTGAAATTAATGTAAGAAAATAGGTAAAAAAATGGTAAAATCTATTTTTGCAGACTATTTTATCCAGCAAGCCTAAATTTAATGAATTGGTTTCACTGTTAAAACTAAGTACATACCAATGTACAAACTTAACTCGATGATACCATATATGTAACTTTCGTGGAACTTCACTTACTTCATTAAAACTTGCAACATCTAACTGAGCACTGCAAACTGTCAACTATGCAAAGTTTACTTTTGTTATGGTAGATAACTAACCCACATCTTATCTAAGCACTGTCTACTAAGTACTATTTACTATTGATCAGCCCGTGGTTAGCCCTAGTTTCTAACGGTCAAACACGTTTCGTTTGTTCCGCAATCAAAATAGTGCAATAAACATAGGAAATATACGCCCGTAATCTCGTGCTCTACATACAAACACAAACATAGGCCTGCCACCTCATTCATAAATATATCTGCACACTCTCGACCCTAGTGTAACTTGACTCCCCGATTCGTAAAAAAGTAAAAACTATACGTAGACGGAGACCACTTCATTCATAAATCATAAAATTACTTATACAAGACTCTCTTATTCATTACAACTACGCGTAGCTAGAGATCAACAAACATTGTAAATGTAAATAATAGTCCTACTGATTGATTTCTCGTCAGTTTCTCACTGCTAATTTGTTATGTAACCGGATACCAGACTAATTTGCTGTGAGATAGACAAGCCAATAAACTGGTAGACAATACCTATATACCTACTAGTGAATAGATTCTTAACTAAATTTATTCTGACTTACAAATGTATCGGCATTTATACCTTATATATAATTATGTAGTACCTAACGTAGGTATTTATTCCATACGACTTACGAACTTTGATGGAGGGGATATAGGACCACTTACTAAGTAAACCACCTTCCCTTAACCGAATGATTTTTCCTAGTAAAATTGTCTGCACATTTTTTCCAGAACGGGCAAAAAAATGTTTGGCTTCGATCTCAGATTTTTCAGAGAAATTATGAATGAAATGAATGAAAATCTTTATTTTCAGGCAGGCATACATATTATTGGACCCGGGTATGTCCATAAACTACGTCCGGACCCGGATATGTCCTTAAACTATGTCCAAAAGAGAGGTATGGGCACTGCGAATGACATCTCGCTTTGTGTGGTAGGGCACAGGACAGCGGATGTCATTCCAGATCTAGAGCAGAGCCCAACTGGGGAAGTACCTTCACCTTACAGAAAACCGCAGCCAAATAACACTAGACCCTACTCATAGTGTTGTGTTCCTGCCGGTGAGTAAGGTTGCCAGAGCTCAACGAGGGAGAGGAGTGTTAGGGTCGGCAACGCGCATGTAACTCCTCTGGAGTTGCAGGCGTACATAGGCTACGGAGACTGCTTAACATCAGGCGGGCCGTATGCTTGTTTGCCACCGACGTAGTATAAAAAAATATATTATAAAATATATCCTAAAACTAAAAAAAAACCACAATTATGGCTGCGATGCAGTTCGCAACCCCGCAGTGAAAAGGAGCCGGCCGCGGAACGGAAATTATGTTTAGACTGGTACATTATACCATTATACCTATGCATTGCTAGCTAGTAAAATCTTAATATAGAATAGGGATAATGACACATGTTGAATTTTATAACAAAATCTAGTAAAATATATAGCAAATGACCACAGCGTTTTCACATTGGCCGGTCCAATATCGGATGTCGGATGATCTTTGGAGAAAAACAACTGCTTGAAAATGCCCTATAATGGGATCAAGTCCTTATATTTTTGCGTTACCGCTCTTTTTAGTGCAGTCAAAAGAGATAAGGTACTTTTTAGGGTTCCGTACCCAAAGGGTAAAAACGGGACCCTATTGCTAAGACTCCGTTGTCCGTCTGTCTGTCTGTCCGTCTGGCACCAGGCTGTATCTCATTAACCGTGATAGCTAGACACTCTAGACAGTTAAAATTTTCACAGATGATGTATTTCTGTTGCCGCTATATATAACAACAAATACTAAAAACAGAATACAATAAATATTTAAGTGGGGCTCCCATACAACAAACGTGATTTTTTTGCCGTTGTTTGCGTAATAGTACGGAACCCTTCGTGCGCGAGTCCGACTCGCACTTGGCCGGTTTTTAAAAATTCATTCCCTAAAGGGGTTAAAAAGGGGTTGAAAGTTTGTAGGGGTCCTAATTTTATTTTAGGCCAGGTACTTGAAACTTCGTAGGAAAATATTTAATGAAAAGAGAAGATAACTAATTTCAGAATTTTGAAAATTCATCCCCCAAGGTGGTAAAAAACGGGTTGAAAATATGTATGGAGATCAAACCTTTTTTTGAGTGCTACACTTCAATCTTTCTGTAAAGGCATATTATTAGAATACAAGAAAAGTAATTTAAGCGTTTTTAAATATTTATCTCTTAAAAGGGTTAAAAAGGGGTTAAAAATTTGAATCTATTACAAATACTTTGAAACTTCTTAGAAAAGCATTGTTTAAGATAACAAAAACAGTTGTTTCAACGTTCTTAGAACTTCAACCCCTAAGGCACTTGGCCGGTTTATTTTTCTTTTTTTACGTTTTGCTTCGTCGTTTCCGACATCCGATATATCCATCGGACAATGTGAAAACGCTCTAAAGGAACCACAAATTTTATTTGTATACCCTAACTGTCTACATCTACATACAAGGTATGTTACGTATCACTATCAGAATATATTTCTTAATTTGCATAAAATGTCATATTTGTACAGACACCTACATAATTGATTAATGGTTATTTATTATGCAGTCGTTCAAATTCATATGTAAGTATTATGTGAGAGTTGTAAATTTTTAAACAATGTGTTTTATCAGCTTTAACAGAGAAAAATTAGTAATAAGAGTAGGTTACCGGCATCTAATCTAAAGTACTTCCGTAAAGTGTAGATGGTATCGCATTAAGCGAAGGGTTATTTTGGTAAATTAATAGGTATCCTATAACAAGTTCTAGAGCGCTGTTCTTAAAATCTACAGAACTTGAGAATACTTAAATTTCAGTTAATCTGTGTTTTGTAGGTATGTACTACACTAAAACCTTTCGTAGCAACGTACCGTGATTGTATGATTCTAGCAGTCTGTTATGATATTTATTACCTATACTCGACTTGTCGCTGTCATACTCGCATGGTGGTGCATGGCATCCGCAGAATTCTGATCAGTTCGCATTGTTTATGCGCATGCACTAGAAAGCCGCGGGTGTTGTAATCGTTACATTACTGCATTGTATTTACACTTTTACATAATATAGAGCGCATGGCCATTTTTCCTGCATTGTATCACTGACTGTAGAGTGACAAACCTAGGAGCTATTGACGCGAAGCTCCTGACCGTTAGTATTGCTCAATTTGCTATAAATATTTTACTAATTAGTTTTTGATAGTGCAAAGTTTGTTTTTAATAGCAATTGATAGGATCAGTTGCCATGCGGACCCCGGGCTCCCTTGAGCCGTGGCAAAAAGCCGGTACACCACCAGGAAGAAGTGCAAATAATGCAAAGATTGCGTAAAATATTAAGTAGATACTTAGTCTACTTCTTCGAATTTGGTTATAATTTTGTGCTATTACCTACCTACTGTTACTTAGTTTCACATACACGCTGTTACTTAATTTCACGCGGTATATTTATTTGTACCTACATTTGATTCAATTCGTTAAGTAAAATTTGAACGAATTTCCGGTCCCTGATTAAAGTGATTAAAGCTCAGATCTGAAAGCACCGTTGGCTAAATACAACTAGGCCAACTAGCTTCCTCATCCTCACATCTTGGCATGTTTGTTAACACCGCGCCGGCTCGTCTCGCATGATACATTGATCTCTCAAATGACTTAATCCATGGTTTCAAGGTAAATAAATAATCCGCATCGAAACATTAATTATCACCGCAGACTGACTGGCAGCCAGAGCAGAGCGCCTACGTGTAAGAAATAAAGCAATTTTCTTCTCGGCTAGCGGTAACAAATATGAGCGAACACATTTAGTAAATTATTAGATATATATATACTTAGGTTAGTACTTGTTTAAAACAGTGGCTTAACAAGTACGGCACATTTTTAAACATGACTTCAAAATATTAGAAGGATTCTAATTTGTAGAATATGTAGTTATGTGAATGATAATTCTTCAATTATTTAATAGTTACACATGCTGCACATGTTCTTGCTTTCAAAACAATTGTAGAAATACATGTTATTTTGATCACTTCGCCCGCAGTTTTGTTCGTACTAAAAACTATACGAAGACTTCCTACATTCTGAGTCTTAGACAATGAAATGAATGACGGTGTAAAGAACGGAACAAAAACTTGAAACTATCATGTTACAGCTTCTCATCTTTTTGTCATTGATGGCGTTTCAACAGCAGCGGTAGAGTAGTCAGGCGACTCAGGCGTATGTACCTACTAGCCGGTTCGTATTGAATGCAGTTCGTTTCAGTGTTTTGAGCAATTTTGTTCGTATACAATATAACACTACAGTAGTATAAAATCGAAGATTTTGTAACTATCCCAGACTTTTGTATGACCCATTATGAATTTTATGGATAACTTGCTGTTTTTCCAACATTTCTCTTCCAGGCCGATTCCACGATACTCCATAGCTCCACACTAGCGTTCGCCTTAAACATTTCATCTAAATCACTGATTTTTTTGCATGAGTGAGTAACAAACACATATATATCTCCATTGTTTCAGATGTTATTAAAGCAACCAAGACTGTCGTTAGTGTTCCTGACCCTACTGGCGTCCACGAACGCCGTAGTACCAGGGTCGCCCAGTGCGAACGAGATCAACCACTTGCAGAAGCCTCGAGCACCGGCCCAGGACGGCTCTTTGTATCCACAAGCTACGGAGACTAGAGACTTGAGGAATTTGGATGGCATATGGAACTTTCGGAAGTCGCCTGTAGATCCAGAGTATGGATATCGGCATAGGTGGTTCGCACAAGATCTCGAAAAGGTAAGCTAATAGATTAATTTATTTGCTATTGAAAATATGTTTGGTATTTTTCATTATACATAGGTGTGCATTCGCCATTTACTCTAATCTTTCAATTTTGTTTCGAAATCGTATATATATTTGCCACGAGTGATCGAAAAACTGGCGTCATTAACAACATTGTTATTGCTACAGACAGGTCCAGTGATCCACATGCCAGTGCCGTCTTCATACAACGACGTAGGCACGGACGCGTCCCTCCGCGACCACGTGGGCCTCGTGTGGTACGACCGGCGGTTCCACGTCCCAGCCGGTTGGGCGCGCGCCGAGCAGCGGGTTTGGCTGCGTTTTAGCAGCGTTCACTATGCGGCACAAGTTGTAAGTAGCTTTACAGTACATATGGTGCTACTTTCTCGCACTAGTGCGTAAAGAGCACTTTTCGTGCATATGTCGAAAGTTTCAGTAACCAGTTATTTATTGCTTTCATAGGTACAATAAGGTCTTACATTAAAAATGTTAAAAGGGCCATACTGTAAAATGTTGTACGATACACGTGCGAATAGGTAATTCGCAACTCGTGTCGATTTAAAACATTCCCTGCGGTCGTGTTTTAATTTAGTTTCGCATTTCCTCTTCTCCGCACTTGTATTGTAATACTAATAGTGCTGTACGCCGTTCGCCTTTTCGTGTCAATGGATAGGGCGCGCGCGCGCAGCAGCTGCATTTTGAAGTGCACAATGCAGCAATGAGGAGAGGAATAAGTACCATCGCCCACACTGTTAACTGAAAGTTCGTAAACCTTATTACAAAAGGCATAAGGTCCACCGATGGACAGTTACGAGTTGCTCTTTGTATAGTAAGTCGTGAGGTCGTGACTACGCTACGACCAGCAGTTCCACGTCTGGCGGTTATATTATCGAGTGTAGGTTTACACTACACCTTCTCGTACCCACATATTTTGGCTAAGGTGTAGTTTGTGAAGTTAGGGCTTGTAGAGTTAGAAGCTTGGCTCTACAAGAACTCTGATAACTTTTTGACAGTGCGAGCCTTATGGTTTCGTCTACATGAGAATGTTTTTGGTGGGATTATAATATCGTGAAGGCAATTCCGGAACTATAAATATGTCGCGTTTTTATTCCAAAGCTGGTCCTTGGATCTATACCTTCAAATCTAATTCAAATACTCAGAATCACATACAAAATGACACTTGACGCAAACGCGTACGTGGCGTCGCGCTATCGAATGCAATTAACACTAGGGGTACCTGTACCTACCGTACTCTATGCGTGACGGCACAATGAGTTGAAGCCGTATAGAAGTATGAGAAACAAGAAGATTACGATATTGATTATTTTTCGAATTACTTTGTTTTTTAATTTTAGAAGTTACAAAAATATATTTTATTACTGAGGATTTGAATTTACTGTGATAAATTGCTCATTTTCTATCTTTTTAGTTATATTTTGTTAAAAATGCTTATACTGGAGCAGAAATAGTACAACGCGTGTCGCGTCGCGTGATGGGCGCTGCACATGCAATGCATGCGCAATTTTTTGTATATCTATAATATTACCTTTTTTTTAATACACAATGCCAAGGTAGAACATATTTGATACTATGTTAAAAACCATTTATTTACATAAATAATTAAATATACAGAGGTACTACAATACAAATACTAAACTAAATGAATAACTAGCTTAAATCTATAATAGGCCCTTGAGGCATTTGATACTATTAATATGTTTAAGTTGTCAGTTTTACGTATCCCAGCCGCCACTTAGGTAACAGGTACACGGGCCGACCCAGTTTCACTGTCACACATTACGTACGAATTGGCCGTAGTCGGGTGACTCGGCCATCGTTTACGGCAAATTGCCCTAGAGGGCAAGAAGCACTGACCTCGCTTAACCGACGACGTTACTCAATCAACTTCCTACATCACTCACACGGCTTTCAGACTACAACTGTTTACACTCCTTCGTCTATACGAGCGTGTCGAACGATTCGAGCCGTCACGGGAATAAATATGTTGAAGCACTCGAAGAGTGACTCGTCTTTTGTTTAAGACTAAGTAAAACATTAAGCGCCACTTGCACCATCCCCCTAACCCTGGGTCAACCGGTTAAACCTGGAGTTACCATGGTTACCAGTACAATATGACACTGTGTTAACGGTTTAACCCCGGGTTAGTGGGATAATGCAAGTGGCGCTAGCTAGGTCGAGTAGTGTTGCCGTTTGACACTTAGTAATTTTAACAAAAATAACCATGCTCTTCAAATTGTTAGCAGTGGACTTGATTTCAACGTCTAAATGCGCTAGTAGATATCTATCACAGCGTACTACGTAATAGGCGAACAACACGAAGCGATGCGGCGCGGGGTGAATCAATCCTTTGATGGCTTTGATACCTATAGAAGTGTCCTACGTGGGCGATCTCGTTGCGAACGCGAACGCCGCGCCATCGGCGTCGGCCCGCCGCGCCGCTTCGCTTCGCGTTCGCGAGTAAGTTCGCTTACGTAACGGTGATGTTGATGAGGTTGATGAGCTATGGGTCAATAATGTAAGTAGAATATTATATGTAGTTTATTTTTATTGTTCTTATATTTACATAAGTTTTGACATTGTAAATTTTAATTATGGATTTGTAAGCCCTTGTACCTACCTACCTACTCCTCCTACCTACCTACTCCTACCTACCACCTTAAATATAAATGTTTGATTGTTATATAATTTAGTCTAATTTTATTTTCAATATTAAAAAAAAATATTAAACTGATTATTTATTTCATCATTAAATGAAATATCTATTTAGTTTAATTTTAGTGAGAATAATAAATTAATTATTAAAATTAAGTTAAAACTAATAAAAATAAATTTAACAAATTTTTTTTTTAAAAAGCTCAATTCATGAAACAAATAAATAAACCTAATACGCCTAATAAAAAAGTTAGAAATAAAATATAGGATAATATAGGACGTACTTACTCGTATTCTAATTGTGTCGACAATCCTTATTGCAGCTATAATTTTATTTCATTGGTATTGTTATTATTTTATATATATATATATATATATATACATATACATAGTACATATATGTAGGTATATATAATCTAAGTAGTATGTATGTATATGAATTGTCTTATTGTAGTTTGTGTAGTTTTAAACTTGCACTTTTAAAGGTATCTTTTTTTTCTAATGCTATTTAGTTATAACTTAGTTTTTTGCACCTCCTAATTGGTTAATTTGTCAAATTTCAATAAAAAAAAAAAAAAAAAAATGTTATTGTAGGTACACAAAAATATTTACAGGGTTGTTTAGATTAACTTAAATTAAACACAGTTGACAAAATGTACCTGGCATAGAAAAATACAGTCAGGTTACTCTGGTTCCTACACTAGGCTTAGCCTGTCTCGTAGGTAACCCAGACTCGAATGAGTTTATACAATTAATTAACATAACTTAAAGCCTATAAGAAGAGGAGATAGAAAACAGAATTAATATCACATTTTTTTACAATAAATTATTAAGAAACAAGCATTCTAAAACTATCTTAAATTCACAAACACACATTCAGTCACATCTTAAATAATCAGCCGTATAAATCGTCCCGCGACCCCCCCCCCCCCCCCCCGACGCAAAGGTGCCCATCGCGCTCGCCGCGTTGCCACGTTGAACCGCGACGGACAATCTTTGCATCAGGAAGGACCCAGAGCGAGGATCTAAACCTTTCTCTCGCATGCGTCTCCCCACTTCCCCGAAAAAGGCCTTGGCCTCCGCACACCAGCACCCCGTAATTTCAACGGCAAGAGGGACAAATAAATAGTTCGCCAGGACCTCGTATTTCTCCCGCTTGCGAACTGCAGCCAACTCGGCAGCTGCCCCTGCCGTTCTCACAGTACGGCTAATACGAGTATGCGACGCCGCGAAAGTGCTGACGCACGTTGCGTCCCACACTAAACATTTCCCTCTCTCCCAGGGAACCAAAGTCAATCCATCCGGTCTCTTCCCGTCAGAGCGTC
Organism: Cydia strobilella; assembly: GCF_947568885.1. Lineage (NCBI taxonomy): Eukaryota > Metazoa > Arthropoda > Insecta > Lepidoptera > Tortricidae > Cydia > Cydia strobilella. The sequence goes on from NC_086052.1 coordinate 12,565,121, forward strand.
TGAGACCCGGAGGTTCTAGGACGCACGGGACGTTTGCAGAAACCAGCGCCCTTCGCACGATATCATTAAGCGCGTGGTGCCGTGGGAACCTCCCCGCACGCCGACCACAACTCAACGCGTGATGACCGTTGCTCTCCACCATAGTACCGCAGATGCAAACGTGGGGTTCACACACCGCACAGCCCAGGCGAAGAGCAACTGCAATCCGCGTCGAGTCGTTGTCAAGCAGTGTACCCAAGTGCGGAGAAGGAAGCGCGTGAAGCCACGCTCCAGACTCCGGCTTCGACACTGCGATTACCCTCGCCCTGTCTACCCCCACCGCACTCTCCACCAAGCCTCCCAGCAACCGCTTAACCCCCACGTCATCCCACAAACGCTGACGATCCGGTCTCTCCGGCGCCGTCGCCTCCGGGTTGAGAGCCAGCCAAGCCTCCATAGCTTCCGCAGCGACAGGTATGGATACCCTGTCACCATATAAAGATAAAATTTGAGTGACAAGGTCCACGAACCCCGCCGCCGACGCCAGGAAGGCCGGCAAGCTCACGTCCCTTGCGCGCCTTACACCTAGCCCGCCCGATCGAATGGGAAGGGAGGCCAGATCCCACTGGTCCGCATTGAGGGAGACGTTCAGCAGTGACTCGACCGAGTCCTTCAACACTGCGTCAAACGAGTCAATAAGGCCGGGGCAAAGGCAGGTCGGCACGGTGCGCCAAAAGTAGATGACTCTGGGAACGGCGAAACAGGACCGCAACAGAACCAGCAACACGTGCGCAGAAATGTTCTTCAACTTATCCCCGGCGCTCAAAAGAACCTGTCTTCTCACCTCGAAGGCCTCCGGGATGGCTTCCGAAAAAATGGGATGGGATTTGTATTGTATTACTGTATTGTATTTTCATCATGATGCAAACTTATTGTCTTTCATGAAATAAATAATCTAATCTAATCTAGTATCAGTCCACTTTCAATCGGTCAAACACGCACTATCTATAAGCTTAGCACTTCGTTTATCACCTGTCACCATGCCTGTCACGTTCTAACAAGTATGTAAGTGCGAAAGTGACAGGCATAGTGACAGGCGATAAAACTGGAACCATGCTGCCAACGAAGGACTACGTTTGTATGGAGAAGCGGCCGTCCCCTTTCCTCTTAAGTAAGATATTCTGATAATAGCAAATTCTGCTGTTTCTACGAGTATTTACATATTACGTGATAAAAAAGGGTGCAGTCTTGTTAGATTAGACCACTACCAGCTTAAAGGATATAACCAAACGGAGACGCCTTGTCTGTAATTTTCTGTACTAAAAAGTCTGCCGATTTTTGCGGGGGAGGGGAACGTCAAATGTAAACGTAACGTATAAATATCCATGTCAGATAAACGTCAGTCCATACATTGTGTATGACTATTGGCAGACTATTTCCGACAGAGGGGAACGCCTGTTACCCCAGTAGCATTTATACGTCATTATGACGTCAGCGACGTCATTATGACGTAATAATGCCGTCACTATGACGTAGCTGACGTCATTTTGCTACCTGGGTAATAACTACTCCGTTTGGTTATATCCTCTAAGACTACCAGCGTAGTCAACGCAGACCAGCGAGTGCATGATGGCCGATGGACGCTGTGTTATCGACGTGAGCGTGGCAAGCAACTGTCACTTTTTATCACCGTTCTGTAGAAAGTGATAGACGCTGTCACTGTCACGATATCGCGTGGATAACTGCAAACACTATATCCGGGGCAAAGAGAAGCCTGTGAAATGCACGGAAATAGATACCTACTTAACTTACCCATTACAGTGTTGTGATATGTGACACCGCCATGGGGCTCCAATTACGCCCCGTGTAATTCGGAATTCCGTACAAAATATACCTAGCCCTAGCTAGTCCTTAGCTCCTGCATTTAATGAAGGTAAACGGGTTTAACGAAATTAATACTTTAATATTATCAATAATAACTTTTTATTAATAAGAGTTAATATCTATCTGCATGTGTAGGAATGTCCTATACTTAATATTTATTAATTTCATTATTATCAATTATCTAAACTATCTATCTAAATTTTATTATCTAATGTAGAAAGCATCTTTCCATCATTATCTTCCAAAATTTGACATGGTATTGTTTTCTTATTTTCGTTATTTTTTTCTATTGAGACCTAGAAAACGCTAAAAGTAACATCCCTGATTGGTATTGTAGTCTCAGTAAAATATACCTACGAATAGTTAAATAGGTTGCTGCTGCAATAAATACATTTACTAGGGAAATAGCCTTCATTAGTCAATTCGGTTGACACAATAGAACATAGATAGATTAGATAGGAGCCAAGCTAGGTACATTACGAGTTAAAATTTAGGTACTACTAAATCGGCATGCCTCATTAAACTTTACAACCGTAACGCTTTCCTTATCGATTTAGTTCAGTTACCTAAAACATAGTAGATAAAGCGACTTTGTAATACTATCGACTTGCCTATTTTAAATATAGGTATACACGGTGGCTAAAAAATAAGTGCATTCCCGTTGCCAGGGAGGTTTTGGGATTATACTGAGCAACCTTTACTATGGGACTAACCCCGAAATCGCGAAAAAAAAAATTGGCTGTTTCATACATTTTAGCTGGTCTATTTGCTAAAAAAATCATTTTCTATTCTATTTTAAGAAATTTGAACACCTTGTCCTAAAAACTATAAATAATAAAGCCAGATTTACTGTGCTCAGGTTTATCGGAAGGGATATAATAGGTATAACACTATTATGTGACTTCCACTACATGCCTTTTTTTGACTCGTATTATATTTATTTATTTAAGCTTTTTTGCACAAAAGAAAATACAATCGTACAAAAGGCGGACTTAATGCTATGAGGCAATCTCTACCAGTCAACCTTCGTGACGACGATCTTATATTATTTAGCTCTACTATTATACTATATGTATACTTGATTGGGTATTTCCGCTTGTAGGTAATCTAATCACATAACTAAAACTGTCCTATTATGAAACCAAAGGCATATATTTATGTTTTACATTTAAGAAAAATGCCAATTGGCGATGTCAATTCACGGCCAAATCATATCATGAATCATGACATATATAAATATTCCACAGTTTATGAATTTTATGAAATTTAAGTCACAAATGTCGTTCTAGGTATAATTATATAATATACTTAAATAATTTTATAGTGGATAAACGGCATCTCGGTTGCATACCACGAGATCGGGCACTTACCTTTTGAAGTGGAAATCACGGACTACGTTCGGTACAACGGTAGCAACCTCCTCACCGTGGTGGTGGACAACACGCTGCTGAACGACACCGTCCCGCAGGGCACTATCACTGAAGTACAGACACAGATGTGAGTCATATTCCCTAACCTCTAATAGATGGACGGTACACTTGGTCACATGCGAGTTAGGACATTTACCTTTTGAAGTGGAGATCCCGGACTACGTTCGGTACAACCATGGTATAATAAAACAAGGTACTCTCTTCCGAGACTCGCGAACCACGTGACTGACACAAGCCTACTTTAGCCTACGTCATCGTGCTGTTAAAAGGTTCACGATGACGTAGGCTTGTGTCAGTCACGTGGTTCGCGAGTCTCAGAAGAGAGTACCAGGCGAGTATATTATTATACCATGAGTACAACGGTAGTAACCTCACCGCGGTGGGGACAACACGCTGCTGAATGACACTGTCCCGCAGGGCGTCATCACTGAAGTACAGACAGACATGAGTCATGTCTCCTAATAGATATAACACTATTTTGTATTTGTTTGGTAATAGTAATAAGTAATAGCTGTATTTGTCCATGTAAAAACCCATACGTGTGGGTTATCTATGAATAGGTCCTCAAAAATGATATTGAGGTTTCTAATATCATTTTTTTCTAAACTGAATAGTTTGCGCGAAAGACACTTCCAAAGTGGTAAAATGTGTCGCCCCCCCCCCCCCCCCCTGTAACTTCTAAAATAAGAGAATGATAAAACTAAAAAAAATGATGTACATTACTATGCAAACTTCCACCGAAAATTGGTTTAAACGAGATCTAGTAAGTAGTTTTTTTTAATACGTCATAAATCGTAAACCGCAATTTACCTTTCACTCACGTTTCACATAAAAAATACATTGTTTAAATTGTGTAATGTACGGAACCCTCGGTGCGCGAGTCCGACTCGCACTTGGCCGGTTTTTTTAACATAACTTAAACCAAATATATAAACAAACACCAATTTTGTATTTTCAAGTAATTTAGAAAATGAGATATCGGTAAAATACTTATCTAGTTGAATTCCCTGACCTCAAATATGTACCTATATCTTTAGACACTAAGTTTGTAATTCAAGGTGACTTACTAGAACTCGAGATATTAATAATTAGCTATAATTCAAGATGGCCGCCATAAAATTAAATATGGACGACGGAGGAGTTGGTTCCTATCAAAAACATAAAGCTCTATGGACCTAACAAGTGCCTGAAAAAGAATTGGTGCTTTTGTCCAGCGTGTCCACATTACGACAATTTGTTCGAGCACTCTGCACTCTGCCCCACTAAATAGACTTGACCTTCAAACAGATGTTTTCGTTTAGCTAAATAACTTGAAAACTTACTATTGTTTAGCAAAAATTTGACATTGTCAAAGCATCGTCGGTAGGTGCAAGGTGCAGAATAATTCATAAGAATTGGCGTGAATTTCGATAAATCTCGAGCCAAGGTGGATGCACCTATATTTAAATGTCCATAATTCCATATCCTAATATTATTTAATTTGGTATTAGAAATCAGACGTTCCGGCTCAAGCAGTCATACACGTTCGACTTCTTCAACTATGCCGGCATACACCGCTCCGTGTTCCTGTACAGCACGCCGCAGGCTTATATCGATGACGTCATCGTTAACACCGACATACAGGGACTCACTGGTGGGTACTTTTAGTATTATTATTCAGTTTAAGTTTATAAGCATCAGCTTCCCGCTTCTAATATTTTGTATCACCAGGATTTGTCACCTGAACTGTCAAATAGTTATAAAATGTCTTCATTCTTCTCAGGTTTCGTGGTGTACAACATCACGTTCAAAGGCTCCGATGCAAGTAATATTATATGTCTCGTCCAACTGTTGGACAAGAACGACACGCAAGTAGTAGCAGCGCAGGACTGCGCCGGGCTCCTGGAGGTCGGCAACGCCAAGTTCTGGTGGCCTTACTTGATGAATCCTAATCCTGGATACTTGTACACTATGAAGGTACGATTTATTTATGACTTTACTTCATCGAATCTTTATGACTATCAGGAGTGATAGTGATAGTATAGTATATGGATTGTAGGTGCCCTGTTATCCTTATAGCACCAGCACATTTATGACATGACCAACAGGATTCGACCCATTTGTACCTACATCCGATTGGATATTTAGGACCCGTTTCACAATGTCCAAGTAAAGTCCTGAATAAGGTACTTGCCACTTATCTGACGAATAAAGTCATCTTTGGCGTTTCACAATCTTCAAATAAGCTTAACTGGTAGATATATAAATGGTAGATACCTTTACAACTGAATGTAGTTTTATCTGGCAGTTAATTTATTTGTTAATTAACTATCAATACTTTACTTGGGCATTGTGAAACAGGCCCTTAGTATGTATCTAATGAGGACATTTCTTGTGGGCTTATTTACCTAAGTATAAAATCTATATTTCAGGCCACATTGATAGGGCCTCGAGGCGAAGTAGTGGACACCTACTACCAGAAGATTGGCATCAGGACCGTGACGTGGACCAACACCAGTGTTTTCATCAACGACAAGCCCTTGTATCTACGAGGCTTCGGAATGCATGAGGATTCTGATGTAAGTTTCACCCTACTATTACTAATAATACCTATTAGAAAACACGTGTAAGTTAGCATACTCGTATTCAGATGTTTAGGTAGATGTTTATCATTTAATCATTGCAATCATGTTCAACATTATACACGGTAAGTATATAAGGTAACAAATATGTGAACATGCACCCTGACAGGGTATAGCAATTAGTTTTAATCTTATACTAAAGTTTTATCACAATAAATACTCGTAGTATAAATACTTGAAGTCGTAAATGTGGTTTACAGCCAGAAGTTTTTTTGATATTAACTATGATGCGTATTGCGTATATAGGTACACTGTTTTTGCATAAATAATAAATGCTTCATATGCATCGCCGCTGTGTCCCCAAAGTAGAACGCCATAACTTAAATGGTAGTCTATTAGGCAAAAGGGGCTAAAGAAATCTGGATGTAATAGGCACAAAGCAATTAACTGGATTAGCATAAGTAGGTAATATGACACTTTTTATCCCCAGCATCTTATGGTATGAAATGCGTAGAAGTAGTAAACTTCTAGGCGGATGAAGTTGCGGGCAGAGGCTTGTACTAACCAAAGCCTTCGTGTACCTATTGGTACTTTTTGAAGTTCAAGGTGCAAGACATTTCCTTCGATGGATTTTCTACTTATACATTTTGTAGCTGCTCTTGTAAATCATGACCATCTGTGATCAAATTATTTATATTTTTTAGCTTCGAGGGAAAGGCTGGGATCCAGTACTGTGGGTGAAGAACTTCAACCTCATCCGATGGGTCGGCGCCAACGCATTCCGCACCTCACACTACCCGTATGCTGAGGAAATCTACCAGCTCGCCGACGAGCAGGGCATTATGATCATCGATGAGTGCCCTAGCGTGGACACCATGTAAATATGGACTTCTTTCTTCCATGTTCTTAATTACTTATTGAATATCGTATTTAAAATGTTGTATTCTGTACATGTTTGAAGAGCTTTTTCCACTTTGAGATTAACGAACTTTTATCGCTGTGTTACAGATCTGTCTTTATCTATTTCCAAATAAACAAATATTTATCAGTGTTTGAAGTAGTTTGAAATACAGTGGGCACGGGATTAGCAATGTTTTGTAAGACATTAATCGGGCGCTTAAATGGTTTATAATTACAGTTACTTCACGGACTCGCTGCTCGCCAAGCACAAGCAGTCACTGAAGGAGTTGATCCACCGTGACAAGAACCACCCCAGCGTGATCATGTGGTCCATCGCCAATGAGCCGAGATCGCAGATGAAGGGCGCCGATTATTACTTCGGGTTGGTACGCTGGTTTATCCTATTCTGTTTATAAATTTCGTTCCGATTCCAACCTTACTCGTAGTTCAAAATATTTAAAAATGTTCGCTAGGCTAGTTTAAGAATTTGCATAGGCTCATAATTTTCCATCCTGTGAAGTAAATAAACCTGTCTGGAATTAGGGTGTGCACAATTTCCTATCACTGTGATGATAAAGTTCATACATATACCAGTATTTCGTCTTTTTCAGAGAGGTCGTGAAACACGTGAAGTCCATGGATCTTTCGCGGCCAGTCACCATTGCTATTGCACAGAGTTACATATCCGATAAATCTGTGAGTATTTTCAATCATGATGTTTTTATGATTCGTTGTTCTGATTTTTGCTTTAATATAATCCATACTAATATTATAAATGCGAAAGTGTGTCTGTCTGTCTGACCGTCTGTTACCTCTTCACGCTTCAACCGCTGAATCGATTTAGTTGAGATTTGGTATAGAGATATGTAGTTTGAGGCCCGAGGAAGGACAGGGTAGTTTTTATCCCTGAAGTCATCAGTCAAGGGGGTGAAAGGGGGGGGGGAGGTGGAAGTGTGTATGGGGAATCTATAAAGAGCAGATTGGATAAAGAAATAAGCTACCCGAATTACTAACTCCACGCAGACGAAGTCGCGGGCAACAGGTAGTAATATATATCTGTAGAATATTAATTCCAAAAGTCTGAGAGATAACACATACCTACTTAATATCATTAGCTCTCTGCCTGAGTGTTACAAGAAAAAGCATCGTGTGCTGCAAAGGCCGTTTGAACTTCATCATAATCATGACACCAAAGAGACCATGGTAAAAACTAATAAGTATTAAGTAGATTTGAAACGGTCGATTACGTACAGCTGCGGAGGACAGCCGTGATATAACTATAGGTACTTTAGTATTTATAATAATTGGTTCAGAAACCGACTAATCTTTGTTCAATGTTATCACGAGTATTGTATTTGCAGGCGCAATACCTCGACGTGGTAAGCTTCAATAAATACAACGCGTGGTACAGCGACCCGGGCACATTGCAGATCATCACGAACAACGTCATCGAAGAAGCGACCGCTTGGCACCGCAAGCATAACAAGCCCGTGCTTATGTCCGAGTACGGGGCTGACTCCTTCCCTGGATTACACTTCGTGAGTGCCGATTATTGGGTCACTGGGGAAACGCTCTGTTTTTTTTTTTTTTTTTTTTATACCACGTCGGTGGCAATCAAGCATACGGCCCGCCTGATGGTAAGCAGTTACCGTAGCCTATGGACGCCTGCAACACCGGAGATATTACACGCGCGTTGCCGACCCTAACACTCCTCTCCCTCGTTGAGCTCTGGCAACCTTACTTACCGACAGAAACACAACACTATGAGTAGGGTCTAGTGTTATTTGGCTGCGGTTTTCTGTAAGGTGGAGGTGCATCCCCAGTTGGGCTTTGCTCTAGATCTGGAATGACATCCGCTGTCCTGTGACCTACCACACAAAGCGAGATGTCATTCACAGTGCCCATACCTCTCGTTTGGACGTAGTTTAAGGACATATCCGGGTCCGGACGCAGTTTAAGGACATACCCGGGTCCAAAAGTTGATCTAATCTAAGTAGGTGATAAATAATAGTAAATACGCCTATTTTTTTGTGGTGAATCCTGCGAGTATAGTTCTCAGGCAAAAATCTAGAACTTCACGGTAGTCGCCTTCTGCGCTCTTTCCGAGGCTGCCAAATCATTACTGTTGTTCCCAATTAACCAATTTATTCTCTTGTAGTTACCGGAATTCATCTGGTCAGAAGAGTACCAAGTGGGAGTGATGTCGGAGCACTTCAAGGCTTTTGACCAGCTGCGTCAAACAGGTTTCTTCGTAGGAGAGTTTATTTGGAATTTCGCAGACTTCAAGACGGCACAGAGTGAGTCATTTTTACTGATTCGGTCACGACTTTTGTTTAATCAACTAGTACATTTTAATAACTGGTGTTGTCTTACTCCTTACGGGCGCTTTAGGTAGGTTTGACTTCCATCTTTCATTATTAAGGGCAGTCAGAGTCACAGTTACGTTGACTGCACAGGTTTCATACAAGTCATCACAGCAGTCATGCAATCCACCTTCATAATATTTTCCGGGATGACTTAGCTTTATATGATATATAGCGCACAGGTTAACCCTAAGATTGTACTCATTCGTCTGTCTTTTGCCAGCATATACCCGCGTCGGCGGCAACTGCAAAGGCATCTTCACACGTGCCCGGCAACCCAAGATGGCCGCGCACCATCTGCGCAGGCGCTACCACGCGCTTGCCGCCGCCGACGACGGAGCGCCGACGCTGCCGCAGCCCTACTACGTCAGCGACCTCACAAGGGCGAGGCATGACGAGCTCTAGGAGGCGAAACCACTCTTGCACACCTCGCCATGAGCTATCACGTGTGTTATATTGAGCTCCAGACAATGTGCGACGTGCAATGAGGCCTATTAGACGTAGGCATTTCGTAGATTAGAAAACTGGCCACGATTTTGCCTCTCCGCGTTCAATTCGCGACCCTGGCAGAGATGGCCAGAAAACAACTGTTGCGAGAGAAATAATGAATCCAATTTTTTCAATGTCGTTCAATCGATCAATCAATCAATGCCTTCGCCTGGTTGCCTCGTGTGATACGCCATGACAGTCTGCCAGTCTGTCAATTTTTCCTTTCAAAACTTTTAAAAGTAAACCAAGATATTTTTAGACTGTTATATACTTGTAGAACGAAAGAAGTCAGATGGCCAGTTGTGTCAACTCGTTGCAGTAAGTACCTACTGCAATGGATAATCGAGAGATCAGGTGTAGTTAGGTAGTTACCTATCTACATATGTAACGCCTCATATTGTTTTTTGAGAGGTGTGAGTGTGCCCCATTCCAAGAACCGAGTGGGAGGACCCTCTTAAAAATAGTAGGATTTATAAACTGTTCATATTTTATTAACCTAACTAATCGGTGCTGCCACCTTATATAATATTAACATCCTCTTTATCCGACTAGAACGACATTAAATGTTAGAAAGTATTTAAAAAAAAAGTAGTTTAGATTACTTTTCGAATAAGACTTTTTTATTAAACCAAATAAAAAATGTCTATAATTTTTTTAACAGCAGGGGCCTGTATCACCTTATTGAAGCACACTCAGCATTTCTGCCATTTAAATCTTACCAAAATAATAATTTTATTTAATGCAATTATTAGCTTAAGTACTCTAAATAAATAGAAAACCTCACAAATGTTAGAAGGATAGGCAAGTTTTTTTAAAGTCATTATTCATACATATTCTCATGTGCATTATATGACCGTGTGCCTCTGCCTATATCACTTGCAGTAAGTTACCTCACATAGCGACCCTTTCTCTGGGCAACTACTTATTGGCTATTGTGCCAACTGCGTGGTGGATAAACTAATTCAAATCAGATGCAGGTAGCTATTAATACCCTTGAACTAATTAGGGAGTTAGTTAACTATAAGCATTTCCTACCAATCGTCTCAGCTAAGTTAGAATATTTGACAGTCTTTGTCAGAAGTCAAATAGTAAAGTTTAAAGTTCACATCACATCAGAGTCACATCATTCGGTAGGTATTACTTCCTCCACCACGCGCTAAAAATCGTTGCAAGTTGGCAATGGCAGTTTTTCTAAGAGTACATTGTTTTTATGTGTATTGTGAGAACTTGAATGCTTATTGTGTTACTATTACTCATAAAATATTGTTGATAAGTAAATAAAAACATTAATGTGTTCATTTTATATAACCATTCAACGTTGTAAATATACATATTAGTCATATTACATGGTTAAATTGCACATTCAGAAACAGTAGCCTTACCAAGAGCTTGTCACTGGTATGCCAGTGCCAGTACGAGCGAGATGCATAGAAAGTAAGCTACGCACAGCACACGCTAGCGAATATGTCAGTGTCAGGCTAGGAGGATATAGCCAAACGTAGTAGCCATTAACAGGCATTCCCCTCTGTCGGAAATAGTCGGCCAACGGTCGTACACAACACAATGTATGGACTGACGTTTATCTGACATGGCTATTTTTACGTTACCTATACATTTGACGTTCCCTTCCCCCGCAAAAATCGGCAGACTTTTTTGTACAGAAAATTACAGACGTGGCGACTCCGTTTGGTTATATCTTCCTAGGTGTCAGGTCAGTGACAATGACAAGCTCGTGGTAGCCATAATTAAGAGTCCACTTCAATTAAAGATAGGTATTTTCTGTATTTTATTGAGTGCCACGGATTTGATATTTTCCTGAATTGTTATTTAAAGTAATTTCGAATAAGAGTTAATATGTGCAAGACTTACTTTATAAATTAATTACTAATTAAGTTAAAAATACTAATTACAAGGTATAATTAAATTGAAAGGTTTGAAATACTTTATACCTTTAAGTTAGTATTTTCAAGTTAGTTTACCAATAATGTTATTGCCACACAACAAGTTTTAATAAGAGGTAGTACCTTAGTAAAGTACAAAAATATATTTTGAGTACTTATTATCATTTGGACCTTTATTTATCTCTACTAAAACGGAAATATTTTGTGATAAGAAATCATTTGACCCTATAGAATAGACGGAGAGCTAGCTCGGGAAAATGGCTCAAGATTTCGAGAGCAACACCACAAACACGATTTTAGTACCTGCCCGGCAAGTTTTTCTATAGGTATTCGTATTCGGCACCGAATACGAATAATAGGTTGTGCTCTGATGGCTCCTCTACACGATGGGCCCATACTGGCCCAGAGGCCCACTAAGATGGGCCAACGTGTAGAGAGGATAGTGGTGTCGGATGGCTTATGGCGCGGAGGGATGGCGATGGGATGGCCACGGTGTCGGTTTTTCGTCCGCACATCAAAGGTAGCGGACCAGCGATGGTGCGTACGCAATGTACGCATCTACACGTGGCCCATTCCATAGAGGAGCCATAACCATCGCATGACCATCTCGTTGGTCTAGCGCTGGGCCATCGTGTAGAGGAGCCATGAAGAATTATTTGACATGATGCCAACGGGCGCTTTCTATCACCGCACCGCTCGCCATCGGCAAGGTCTTAATCCTCACACCCTAGAACATAAATGGTCGCGCACTGTGCGGTTTATGAGGAATTTCCTCCCGCGGACGCTCGGGCTGTGGAAACCTGCCGAGGTTTTCTCGAGGGGCTACAGCATGGGGTTCTTCAAAGAAGGAGTGCACAGGTTTTTAAAGGGTTGGCAACGCACATGTTACATAACCCTGGAGTTGCAGGTGTCCATAGGTTACGGTGACTGCTTACCATTAGGCGGGCCATATGCTTGTTTGTCACCGACGTGGTATTAAACAAAACTTTTATACCTAAGTATTATGTTTGTCTTGTTGCAACACTTCAATGTAAGGTCCTCCAGAACTTTTCAGTTAGAATATTCGGTCCATCTCTATTTAAAAGCCAAAAAAAAATAAAAATGTAGGCGCGAAGGTTCGGTACCTTTATCTGTAGTAATTTTGAATATCGCGCTTTTCATTTACAGACAAATTGGGCCGGTCATTTTAAGCCTAAAAAGGGGGTCAACCTCGGAATGAGAGATAATAAGCTGGATACTCGCAAAGATAGATATAACTCCGTAATAGATGGATACAGTCTAAGGAAAAAACGTGCCTCGAAAATCAAGAAAATTTGGTTCTCGTTCAGAGGGCGCTACTAGTTTTGGCCTACAGTCGTATAGATGGCGTTGACGGTTTCGTTTGTTATTTAACAATTTTAACGCATATCAGTGAAAGAACATGGGTCAAAATCATAAAAATAATTAATGCAAATAAAAATAATAATTTATCTATATTTAAATACATTCCATCGTATCATAGAGTAACTTATACTAGAGCGGTACTGTCATAGTAAATTTTGTAACCCCAGTAAATTCACTGCCATCTGTCGACACACTAAAACTAAAAATAAATATTTATAAAAATACGATAAAATGTATTTAAATATGAATAAATGATTTTTTTATTTGCATTAATTATTTTTATATGATTTTGACCCATGTTCTTTCACTGGTATGCGTTAAAATTATAAATAACAAACGAAACAGTCAACGCCCTCTATACGAGTGTAGGCCAAAACTAGTGGCGCCATCTGATCGAGAATCAAATTTTCGTGATTTTCGAGGCACGTTTTTTCCTTAGACTGTATCCATCTATTACGGAGTTATATCTATCTTTGATCGTATTTTTATAAATCTTCATTTTTAGTTTTAAAGTGTGTCGACAGATGGCAGTGAATTTACTGGGGTTACAAAATTTACTATGACAGTACCGCTCTAGTATAACTTACTCTATGATACTCGTATACACATTCGTTATGACGTATCAAAGGTTCTCTTAAAAATCGGCGCATAGAGCATAGATCGTGTGCGCGTCAGAAGTTATTCAAGGTCAAATGTCATACAAATCGTTTTTTCGCGGATATCAAAATTTCTATAGCTCCGATGTTATTTACATGTAGGAAAGAGTTGTAGAGCATAAAATTTACGACAACTTAGGTAGTACCCCATATTTATTTTTTTATGAGATGAGACGTTTCCAAGATATAGGGCACAGAAAGCGTAGTGATCAGACATAACGTACTATGAGGCAAGGTCAATCGTGAATATCGGCGAATAATACCTAATAATACCTTCTATAAAGTTATTTAATAATCTTTTATTGATCATATACGGCTTTTAAAAGTTGTCTGTCCTGTAGAAAATAAGTAACCGCTTGTGCCCAGGTAAGTATACGTACGGCGTACTTACAGGTTATTATTGAAATCGATCGTACACTTAGTTCCTATGGCCATCTAAGGTTCCCATCAACAGATCAGCATTATGCACGCACGTGCCTGTAGCCCCGACTGTCCCGCTCGCATGGAAACGGAATGAACGGAACATTCAAGGCAACGATCCCAAAGAAAGAGTCATCAAAGGTGAATTTTCGTTTCGCTTCAAATTATGTTTTGTGAAATTAGAAAAGGCGCGTAATTCAAATAATCTATGGGAATTCAACTCTTCGCGCCTATATTTTTTAATTGGCCGCCTTTGTCTACTAACAAGGTGTCTGTCTGTACCAGAATATTTATATCATGGAAAATTTTGAGTAACGCATTACTGATTTTGAAATTACTGTAGGTGCTGTAATCCAGTAATTAAACCTTTTTTTTGGGTTCCTCTAAATTTATCCATGAGTATATATATTAACTTCTTGGTTGTAAGGAGACGTAGTTAAATATATAGCTCAAACAACTTTGGTAAATAACATGTGCTGTTGACATTGATATTTGTCACATTTGATGACATTGACAGATGTTTACTCGACTTTATACGACATGCGTATCGTATTCAAATCAATTTGTTAGCTTTATTTTTATTTACTGCAACTGCAAATAAATGTAACTGAATTAGTACCTATTCCTTCAAAGCTTGGTTCCAGAATGAGTTGTATACAATGCGGAGAAGAATCGAAATACAAATGTCCAAAGTGCAGACAACCTTAGTAAGTGTCTGGATTATATGTTAAATCTATTGTACGTCTGACCTTTATGTCACTGTTAATAATAATCATAAACAGTTTCTTATTTAGTATTTCCTTGTGCTAATAATTGTAATGCAATATTTTAGTTACCTACTATTTTTTATGTGCAAAAAAGAAAGAATTAGATCTGATTGAGTACCTATTGTGCTATTTTAATTGTTTCTTAATTGTTATAGCTGCTCAGTAACATGCTGCCAAAAACACAAGGAAACTCCTTGTGAAGAGCCACTGAAACCTAATGCTACACAATCAGAAGTAGTTAAAAAAGAATATGAGTTTCCTACTGAAGATACTGTGCCTCAGGAAAAGTTGAAATTATTAGGTAGGTAGCACTTTGTCGATATTTTTTTTGGTTTGAAAAACCTAACAATATACTACCAGATGTACAGTCCGGTTTCCGAAGGGGTAGAAGTACAACTACAGCTTTACTGGATGTTACAGATAGTATACTGTGCTCTCAAGACAAGGGCATGTGCACTCTGTTGGTTCTACTTGATTTTTCTAGGGCTTTCGATAGCCTAAATATTGATCTTCTCTTGTCAAAGTTGAGATATTATGGTTTTGACAGCAAAACTGTAAGATGGTTTGATAGTTATCTGAATATGCGCAGCCAATTTGTAAAAATCAAATGTGACGGTTCCACAATTACCTCTGACCCAATTAGCGTAACCAAGGGAGTCCCCCAAGGCTCAATCCTTGGCCCTATTCTGTTTATTTTATACTCAGCCGACATTGGCTCACGCATCACGCACTGTAAGTACCATGTCTATGCAGATGATGTTCAAGTGTACATTTCATGCAAGCCACCTGATATTGATGACGCTATAGCTAAACTCAACACTGATCTTAGTAATATAGCATCATGGGCTTCAGATAACTGCCTGCTACTTAACCCGAACAAAACGAAATATCTAGTCTTTGGAAGTAAACACCTGTTGGCTGGTATCACACCAACTATGAAAGTCACGCTATTAGACGAGCCAATCGAGCAAGTTTATGAGGCTCGGAACCTGGGTCTCTTGATGGATAATGGCCTTCGTTTTGAGAAGCATACTGCTGATGTAGTAAGGAGCTGCTTTTACAAGCTAAAAGTGTTGTACAAAGTTAGACCTTTCATTAATGAAATACTGCGTGTTAGGTTAGTAGAGTCACTTATTTTGTCAAAATTAAATTATGTGGATGCGGTATTTGGACCACGACTTCTTTGTAAAACCAAAAGACTTATACAACGTGTCCAAAACGCCTGTGCTCGCTTTTGTTTCTGCATTCCATTGCGGGGCCACGTATCACCATTCCTTAATCAGCACAATATCCTAAAAATGCACCACCGCCGTAAGCTGCACCTTGCTTCTTTACTCTTTGGAGTAATAAACTGTCAGACTCCTATTTATTTGTATGAGAAGCTTTCCATATCTGAGTCACGCTGGGGTCGGCGGTCTGCGACTCAACTTCTAACTCCTAGACACACATCAGCAGCCTTCAGAGGCAGTTTTCGTTACGCAGCCACTAGGTGTTGGAACAACATCCCACCTCCTATCAGAAACCTGCAAAGCATTCATAGTTTTAAAACAACTTTAAAAAAGTTTATGCTTAAACATCAATTTAACGAGGAATGCCTCAAACTTGAGACAAGCTACATTTAGATTCAATATAGATTATTATATTTACATAAGTGTATTAAGTATGTACTTACTGCCTTTTTTGTCCCTTCCGCAACCGCCACTCACTCTCATTTTTATTATTTAACGAATTGTTGTTTATTTTTATTTTTGCATCTTGTTTGTTTTAATTAATCTTGACGTGTCTTTTATTATTTGTTTTATACTGTGTTAGTATTCTTAGAACTGCACTAGTTCATGGCCCCGACGGAAGATCAGCGCTAGCCCAGCCAGGCTAGCACCATGCTGAGTCGGGACCATTTCGTGGCTTATATTATTTATGTTGTGTTTCCTATGTACGTGTTTTCCTCTTTTTTGCCACGAATAAACGCTATCTATCTATCGATCTTTGTGTGTTAGTTGGCACATAAAAACACAAACAGTGAGTTTCTTAAAAAAACTTTTTAAATACATTATATTGGCATGCCTATAGTTCATAAAGAGTTATTGTTAGTTTATAATGAAATGATCACTGAATTCATAAAGTGTGTTACAAGAAATAGTTAAAATTTGGTTAAAATTCACTTTCATTGCATATAACCAAATAGTCAACAAATAAACGTTGCGATTCAGTGAGGAAATGCTGCCAGTATCTTTGGCACTATGCCCCAGGGCCCTATACCCTCTTTAGATATAGTTTTTTTTAGGTATTAGTTTTAGGTTACTTTTTAGGGTTCCGTACCCAAAGGGTAAAAACGGGACCCTATTACTAAGACTCCGCTGTCTGTCTGTTTGTCTGTCCGTCTGTCACCAGGCTGTATCTCATGAACCGAGATAGCTAGACAGTTGGAATGTTCATAGATGATGTATTTCTGTTGCCGCTATAACAACAAATACTAGAAACAGAATAAAATAAATATTTAAGTGGGGCTCCCATACACAAAACGTGATTTTTTTGACGTTTTTGCGTAATGGTGCGGAACCCTTCGTGCGCGAGTCCGACTCGCATTTTACCGGTTTTTTTATTGTTAATCTACCTATTAAATACTAGCTGTTGCCCGCGACTTCGAACGCGTGGATTTGTATGTTGGTGGTTATATATTCTACATGAGCATAATATAGAACATTATGCAGCAAAAGATATCAGTAGGGACGGTTAATCATTTGTTAATAATTATACAACGCATTTTGTCTTTCACAAACTACGAAGTTTCAAGACCCTAACTGAAAAAAATTGTTCTCGATATAATTCCTCTCGACCCTCTTAGAAGATTTACAAGTCCACTATTTAAGAAAAATATTCGCTCCCGAAACTATTAACACAAACTTTTCAAAAACGGTGTAAGTAATCAGTTTTCGTCTATCTTAATATAATGCACTTTTTACCAAGTTTCAAGTTCCTAGCTTAAAAGAAAATTTGTACCACATATAAACTTACATCCCCGTTTTAACCCCTTTAGGGGTTGCATTTTTAAGAACGTTGAAATAACTTTTTTGGAATTTTATACAATGCCTTTCTAAGAAGTTTCAAAGCATTTGTAATAGATTCACTTTCAACCCTTTTTTAACCCTTTTAGGGGATGAATATTTAAAAACACTTAAATCACTTTCTTGTATTCTAATAATATGCCTTTATACAAAGATTCAAGTCCCGCTCCATACAAACTTTCAACCCCATTTTTACCACCTTGGGGGATGAATTTTCAATAATGCTGAAAGATTTTTTTTTCTCTTTTAATTATATATCTTTCTATGAAGTTTCAAGTACCTAGCTTAAAATAAAATTAGGACCACGACAAACTTTCATCTCCTTTTTAACCACTTAAGGGGATGAATTTCTAAAAACGCTGAAATCACTTTTCTTGTATTCTAACAACATGCCTTTATGCAAAGAGAGAGAGTCGCGCTCTTAAAAAAATGTTTGACCTCCATACAAACTTTCTACCCCTTTTTCACCACCTTAAGGGAGGAATTTTCAAAAACGCTGAAATTAGCTTTCTTCTCTTTTAATGAAATACCTTTTTACGAAGTTTCAAACTCTTAGCTTAAAATATAATTTTGACCCTATACAAACATTCAACCCCTTTTTAACCCTTTTAAGGAATGAATTTTTAAAAATGCTGAAATTACTTTTCTTGTATTCTAATAATATGCCTTTATACAAAGATTCAAGTCCCACACTCACAAAAATATTTGATCTCCATACAAACTTTCAACCCCCTTTTAAAAACGCTGAAATGAGTTTTTTTTTTGTTTTATTATAATTAATAAACATTTATATTATAAAATTTGAACCACAAGACAAACTTTCATCCCCTTTTCAACCCCCTTAGGGGTTGAATTTCCAAAAACGTCAATATTACTTTTTTTGTAATTGGCTAATTTGCCTTTCTAGGGAGTTTCAAAGTATTTGTAATGGAAATGGATTTAACCTTTAACCCTTTTTTAACCCATTTAGGGGATGAATTTTTAAAAACGCTGAAATCGCTTCTCTTGTATTATAATAATATGCCTTTATACAAAGTTTCAAGTCCCGCACTCAAAATAATTTATGATCTCCATACAAACTTTCAAACCCCTTTTTCACCACCTTATAGGGTACGAATTTTCAAAAACCCCTTCTTAGTGGGTACTAACGTTATAAAAGCTACCTATTGTGAAAAATTCAGCTCTCTAGGTCCAACGGTTTGGGCTGGGCGTTGATTTAAGTGAGTCAGTCAGTCAGCCAGGGCTTTTACGTTTATATATATAGATTAACTTAATAAATTAAGACTAACAAAATAAATTAAAATTAAAGCTTGACCAGTAATATATGATAATTGTCAAGAGGGCGCTGTTGTTGTGCATGTATAGGGTGACAGTTCAGTATAGTATGAAAAAATTAGTTCCAGTGAAATTCCGCAACATGGCGCGTGATCATATATTCCTGGTCAGGCTTTAAAAGTGAATGTTATACAAAACAGTCTAATTGTGTATTATCTGAATTTCAGAGGAGTCAGCAGATTTAAAACAGTGCTTAGCAAATCCACATGTGCGGGAACTACTGAAGGTTTTAGATGGCTCACCCCACCCTGATGCATTGTTTCAAGAATACATGCAGGAACCCATCTTTACAGAATTTGTTGATGCATGCTTAAAAGTTGTACAACCCCCTGAAGAGGATGACTAAAGATGACATTTACAATAACATGTTAAACATGTTTAAATTGCAATTTAGTTATCAAATAATGTGGAGGCAAATACTTCAGAAACTCATCTTGTTCTCACACTCTTTCTGAAACTGTTACCATAAATAATAAATATTGTTTTTTTTTTTAGTTTTTGTTATTTCTCAAACTGAACTATTCTAAATATTCTAATACACCAAGGGACCAAATCACACAAGACCCTAAAGTACCTAATTGTGCCAACACCATTTTGTACTGACTGTAACAACACAAGATTTGACATTTTAAGGGCCCTCCACTCTCGTGCGCGAATTGCGGCGCGAGGCCGCGAACGTGAGTGTGGAGTCTAGTTCGCTAATCAGCGAAATCGACTCCACACTCGCGTTCGCGGCTTCGCGCCGCGTAGTCTGGAGCGGGCTTTATTGATTGAAACAACTCTAAAGCGGGATTTATATTACGAAATTAGTAACGTGAAATTAATGTCGTGACACTAGGCCAAGCAATAAGAAGGTATAGAGGGAAATGCTAGGAACACAATTTTTAACTTCGTAGCTGTGTTTGGACTAGTTAGGAGATGAACATATCAAAAGATCCGGCCGTAACCCTGGTGCTGGGGGGGAGAGGGGGGTTTGAAGGTTCCATTTTTCGGTTTTTCGATTATATCTCGGAAACTATGCGTCTGAGCGACTTGGCCACTTATACTAAATGAAAAGAGATTTAATTTGTTACAAGTTTTATTCAGACCAGGGACCGGCCCGCTATCCCTTATCGGGGTTTTATAAGGGTATTGCATAAGGCTTAACTCACCATACCCTTTGCCAGACGAAACCCTTTGTTTTGGTTTTAAAAACCCTTATATAAAGCTACCACATTTGAGTGATCGGTAGCCCAAATACCCTTACAAAACCCTTATCATCCGCTCACCAACACCTTGCATATTGCTTATAAGGGTTAGCCTTATAAAGGGCTTCCCTTTTAGCATATAAGCGTGCTAATTTAAGTCGTCTACATTGTTCATAAAGCACACATTACTTCGAATCCGAGCGATCGTCGGCGGCGACGGCGGCGTTCTTTGACTAGGCACGTATTTTCTTTCCTTTTCATACACTACCGTAGATATATACTAATCCTGTCTCTTTCACGCAAAGGGAAACCTTTATAAAAAGCGCTTAAAGATAAGGGTAACCCTTATTAAGGGCTAGCCTTATTTTTGGTTAGCATTTCGGTAAGGGTTAGTCAAAGGTAAGGGTATGAATGGGCTTGCAGTTCAAAAGTTAAAGTCTTTCAATGTGTTAGCCGTGTTTAAGTGTTGCCCATTGAAAGGGTTTTATCGCGGAAAGGGTTGTCCGGTCCCTGATTCAGACAAGTTTTTCAATATCTTGTATAGTTTTTGAGATATCCGCTCTTGAAGGTTTATTTAGGGCTCTCATTTTTATCTTGATTATCTACACCAGTAAAGCTGCTAGGCCGGGTTTGGTAACGTTTTCGTATAAATCGGGGGTGCTGAATTCATTTATGGTATCAACATTGACATCCTTTCCGAAGTAAAAACATACAAACTTTAAACAAATAACTTTTTTTTTAAACTCCTCTTCACGTTTAAACCGCTGAACCGATTTAGTTGAAATTTGGTAAATAGGTGTTTTAAGTCCCGAGACAGGATATAATATAGTTTTTATCTCAAAAATCATACTTTGAAGGTGTAAAATTTGGTGTGAGGGGAATTCAGCTTCTTCGCCGAAGTTGAATTCCTGAGGTTAATACTGTTTTAATTTAGGTTTGAAGTCATGTTTGGTATCATTATCAACTAAATCAAACATGTAGACCATCTCAAATATTATTTAAATAAGTAAAGCGGTTATTGATTCCCCATACAAATTTCCACTCCACTTTTCACACCGTTAAAAGATGATTTTGGTTATAAAAATTATCCTATGTACTTAGGAATGGTGTCAATGTTGATACCATAAATGAATTCAGCACCCCCGATTTATACGGAAACGATCCCAAACCCGGCCTAGCAGCTTTACTGATGTAGATAATCAAGAAAAAAATTAGAGCCCTAAATAAACCTTCAAGAGCGGATATCTCAAAAACTATACATGATATCGAAAAACTTGACTGAATAAAACTTGTAACAAATTAAATCTCTTTTCATTTTGTATAAGTGGCCAAGTCGCTCAGACGCATAGTTTCCGAGATATAATCGAAAAACCGAAAAATGGAACCTTCAAACTCCCCTCTCCCCCCCAGCACCAGGGTTATGGCCGGGGACTTTTGATATGTTCACCTCCTAACAAGTCCAAACAAAGCTACGAAGTCAAAAATTATGTTCCAAGCATTTCCCTGTATACCTTTTTTTGGGCATTTATTTCCTGGCCTACACTAGTTTTACCATCAGTTTCAAGTGTAATCTATAACTTTCTTACGTAATGCATGCATTACGAAAGTATTCAATTACACGTGAAACTGTTGGAAAAACTAGTGTATTCTATAGTACTTCTATTGCTGCAGCTATTGCAGCGTGAGTAGGGCTTGCAGTATCGGATGGTTTCCAATACCGGAACTGATTTTCGATATTGGGCCCCAATTCCGGAACTGGTGGTAGTATAACGGCTTCGTAGCCTAGTAGGTATATAGTGGCTCTGTTTACGAAGATGAAGGTCCTGGGATTCCAATCTCGGTAAGGGCATTTATTGTGTTTATGACGATTAGTAAAGTTGTTCCTTAGTTAAGGTTGTTTTCTATGCATTAAAGTATTTATCTATTACCTTTATTTATAAGTATCAATAGTTAAAAAATCGATGGTTACGTTAACGAGGCATGCATGCTGCTAGACTTCACTTTTAACAATGACGGCTAATAACACCAGCGTACCTAGTTTCTTGAAAATTTTCAATAGTAAACGTATTAAAATCTAATCTTCTTCGTCGTTTTACTCTTTGAAGAGTGTCGTGGTCAACTGCTGACATCAGGCACAGATGTTGCTTGCCGTACGATTTCTCGCCATTTTCATAAAATCTAATAAAAGTACTTAAATCCAATTCCGGAATAGGCTATTTTACTAATTTTTGAAAATGGTTTTAATTGATTGTTTATGACTTAATAATTAGACTACATTGATATTTCCGTGAAATTTCCTGTATTAAATATAAAAAAACAATGTTAAAGTTTATTTATTTTGAACGCGCCTTAAACGCTGTTTTTGCAAAGGGGCTAATCACGTGACACGTGTGACGTCACACGCGAGTAAACTCAGTCAATGACCTTAGTAAATCTTATGGTTTATGTGCATTGAATTGATTATTTCACTGTAAAATGGTGTATAGTGCCGCAATGTTCAAGTACGACTATAAAAAATCCAGATAAATTGTTTGTTTCCGTTCCAACGAATCCCAAAAAAAGAAAAATGTGGTTAAAACTAGCGCGAAGAGACCCAAAGAGCATTTCAGCGCATACAAATGTTTTTATGTGTGAAGACCACTTCGATGTAAGTAGTATTTAACTGTACATAAATATGGTAGTTAAAGCAGCGGATTTTGTTGTATTTAACGAAACAAGATCTAGGTATTTAATGTATTACTACATAAACTCATAACATAGCTCTTTCAGCATTAGTAGGTAGTTAGTAGCATACTTTTTCTTTCAAACGTATATATATCGTCGTCGTATTCGTATCATCGAAATCGAAATGTTCGTAAATAAACAATTTCTACGTATACTCACACAGCTGTTTTTACATTTCTAAGTTCCGCAGCATAGTAATCCGGATTATCTTTAAAGAAAAGTGCAACCATTAATGCGTCTGTCTGGTAGGTTGTCGCTATCAGCTTTCACATATTTGGGCTCCATTTTGAGATTCTTATGAATATTGTGCTACTAGATATACGCCTAAATCGGAATGTATCAGAAAACTGTAGAACAATAACTAAAATAACTAAATACAAATAAAACAGTTAAAGCACTCAAGGCAATCAAGAATTTTTACCCGCGTGTGACGTCATCCGAGCGTTGACCAATCACAGAGCGTTCACGTCCCTGATGAAATTTCAAAAAATATTAAATTTTCTTTCGTTTATTTTCCAAAACCTAAACATAATTTACATTCAAATATAGTGAAATATACTTTATTATTTATTATCTTTCAGGATGACAGCAATTCGTTATATATTTTTAATGTTGTCAAATACCCTATTGTAATATCGGAAAATTTGTTCGAAATTCCGGAATGCAAGCCCATTCGTGAGGCCCTTCATGCAAGAAAAATAAACAGTTAAATTCTTTTTTAACTAAACAAAACATGAACGCTGTTTTAATAAGTAATGATAAAGTAATGGTTTAAATTTCATTGAAACAATAGGGTATTTGACTACTAGTCAAATCAGTTTCTTTTTTCGAACTGTCAAAACGATTTTGCTACTAAATAAAATTATATCATAGAGTAACTTATACTAGAGCGGTACTGTCATAGTAAATTTTGTAACCCCAGTAAATTCACTGCCATCTGTCGACACAATTTAAAACTAACAATAAATATTTATAAAAATACGTTAAAATGTATTTAAATATGGATAAATGATTTTTTTTATTTGCATTAATTATTTTTATGATTTTGACCCATGTTCTTTCACTGATATGCGTTAAAATTATAAATAACAAACGAAACGGTCAACGCCCTCTATACGAGTGTAGGCCAAAACTAGTGGCGCCCTCTGATCGAGAATCAAATTTTCGTGATTTTCGAGGCACGTTTTTTCCTTAGACTGTATCCATCTATTATGGAGTTATATCGATCTTTGATTATATTAAACACTAGCATGTGATGTCACAATCAAATGACCTACTCTATAGTTTTATACGGGTTTTAAAATAGAAATTGTGTCTAAAAATAACTGCTGTCTATGTTTCTCTATTAATCGTCGTGCTTTATTTCATGCATGGTGTAAAATAATTTATTTTAACTACAGTCAAATACCCTATTATGTATAGTGCTTTATAGGTCTTAGGAGAAAAATAATTAATATTAAATTTACTACTTAAAGAAGAAAAATTATTTTTACAAAGGTACCTATTGAATTTTCCATTTTACATAATTACAAAAAAATGCTTGCCCATTTTTTAAATTGTGCACACTAGCGCTTGACACTTTTAAGATTGCTTGCCTTTTAACGGGTGTTAAAACACCAATCGAATTACGATTTTTTTTTCTAGGTAGAAAGTTAGAAACTATCGATCGACGTCGACATAGAACAGATCGAGAGAGAGTCGATCGATTGGTGGTCATCATGCCGTTAACCTTTTGGACGCCAATGACGGACATATCGGCACCGCATATAAGTGCATGTGCATAAAGTTCAATTTCAGTTTTGACATTTCGGTGACGTGGCGTTCGAGTGACAGCTTTTGTGTTTGACATAGCGCCGAAAAGGTTAAAACCCACTGAGTCAACCGGAGAGCGAGATTTGCTTGGGCAAGTTCCCGCGCTTAGAAGAGTAAGCTTTTTGGTTGACGTAAAGTATGTATAACTACACTTTACAAAATCAAATTCATTTAATCATGTTTCATAATAACTTACGTCGATAACTACAACATCATACATACAACATTGATGCTATGCATCTAACAAAGCGTTTCTTAGTAACTTCTCCAGATCCATAGACCTTTTTCTTTCTTCTTCAATTTGTTCCTCTAGTTTATCAACTTCGTATTTGCAATCTGTATATTTCGTGATATTTTCGTCAACTTCTCTGATACTCTCTTCTACAATGGTACTGTCTTTATCTTCAATCATGAGATACTCAACTGATTCTAAAGCAAGTTTACGACGCTTAACATTTATAAATTCGTCTATGTCATCTTCATATTCTATAGCTTTGTGCTTCAATGTACGAATCATATCCAAATCAAATAACCACTGGGCATTGCGGAACTCAACTAATTTTGATTTCTCATATATAGCAAACAGGTTATCAAAGTCTTTTAGACTGTAAATTCTTTCATATACTATTAGATTCAGGAAACTTGCCAAATCAAATTGTTCAAAGTACACTTTGAAATTTTCATGGGGCATTCTCAGAATGTCTGATAGTTGAAATAAGGTAATTTCACGTGTGCTCTTTTCTGGGTGTTGAAACCATCCGATTTCGGTGCAGTATATATAAATTTGCTCTTGCATATTGTCGACACTAACTGGCTGATACTCTCCTGTTGGAGTTGGTAATTTTAAGTGTTTCATCATATTTTTGATAAACGCTACATTTTCCGAAGTAGCAGCATTGCTTGTAATGAACTCATAAGGTTTTGGGTATAATGTTTCAGTGTTCAAATACTTTTTTAGCTCTAATGGAAACAATGGGTAGTTGAAAAGATCTTCTTCAGTAATAACTTGAGTCAATTTGTCCACACTTATATTATAACATTGGACTAGTTTAGGCAAGTCCTTCATTATTACATCTAAACGA
The DNA here is from genome assembly GCF_947568885.1 of Cydia strobilella. NCBI lineage: Eukaryota > Metazoa > Arthropoda > Insecta > Lepidoptera > Tortricidae > Cydia > Cydia strobilella. Next base: position 12,591,059 of record NC_086052.1, read on the forward strand.
GTGTCTTTTATTCTTCTTAACTGAAACCATATTTCATTTCCGAGATATCTCTCACATATAGATTTGACATAATCAATTTCAAGTGGGGGCACATGTGGATAGTTTCGCGCCAACCACTTTAATGCACTTTTTGTCGTAATTTTCAACGAATCAAATAAATTATTTGGATCCACAACAAATTCTTTATAAACAGAGATTATTTTGTTTTTAATGCATTGTGAAAGAAACAGCTCTAATTCGTGATTCGGTTTTTCAAGCATTATCAATGCGACTGGAATAACTTGGTACAGATATTTAGTCTTTAAAATATCTTCAATGGTGGCTATAATGTCAACATCTTTTTCAGTGACGTAAAAAATAAGACCATTGCTACCCTCTGTGGCTTCATTACAGCTATTTTGACCCTTTTTAGTCAAACTTACAGATATTGCAAAATCCAATAACTTATTCCACGTTTCTTTCCCTACATATATTAGACTGCTTGATACTTCATGTTCTTTTTTATCGCTAAAGGAGTCTATTATCCAATCTTGAACATTGATTTTTCGGCAGATAAATTGAGCATTAGAAGATACTAAAGTAACTTTCCAAAATAATCCTTTGTCGTACGAATAATGTATCTGTTTCATTCGCTTGAGAAGGGGAGATCTGATTATTTCCATCAGATTGAGAGTTTCAGGTGTTGGCAGCATTGGTAATTTTCCACTAAATTTGTAACCTTTGTGGATAGCATTCATATTATTTAAAGTAGCATTTTCAACCATACGTTTAAGACAAGATGCCTCTTCAGTTGGCGTCCTATTTGTAAGCCAAACTGGTGTATCTTCTAATAAACTTCTCCTTTTTATGTTTCTAATGTAATTTTTACGCCAAATGTGAAACCATTTCTTCATCAATTTATGGGTCCATATATTTTCTGCAAGCATTTCACCATTACAAATCTCTGAACACAATTCAGTAACAATCTCTTCAGTCACAACGCCAGCAAATTTCATTAAATCATCTAGTTTCCTTAATTCATCTTTCATCATATCTTTAACAGTGTCTTTGTTGATCTCATCAGCAAGTTCTTCTGTTATTTCAGTGGATTCTTTATCAACTCTTAATTTAAATAATCGTTCTTCTTCTGCCTTTCGTTTTAATTCAGCTATTCTAGCTTCTTCCGCCCTTTTTCTTTCTTCTTCTTCTAAGCGTCTCTTTAGTTCTTCCTGCTTCTTTTTCTCCTCTTCTTTACGCTCTTTTTCTTTCCGTTCTTCAATGCGCCGTAACTCATCTTGTTGTCGTTTAAGTTCTTCTTGGTGCCTCTTCTCTTCTTGTCTTTTCAATTCTTGCCTTAATTCTTCTTCCTTTCGTATTTGTTCTAACCTTCTCATTTCTTCTTCTTTCATTTTTTGTTCATGGAGCCTTTGTTCTTCAAGCTGTTTTTGAGCATCATCATTGAAATCAAATACTTCGCCGTTATTGTGTTGATTAGCTGAAGTAAATAGGTTTTGTGAATTGAATTTATTTTTACTTTGGAATATTGAGTACGATTTTTCGTCTGTGTTCTGTTCAGTTTTCACTGCGCTTTTAAATAGACTTCCAGGTGATATCGCATGAGACTCTCCATTGGCAGTAAATAACGATTTCGTGTTATTACTATCTTTCTCCTTTGTATTTACTGCCCCAAATACACTTGATGGTGTTTGAGTCGAAGGTTTACCAAATATACTTCCTTTTACAGTTTGCCCAGCAGTATCAGGCTTGGCAAAAAGATTATCCTTGGCACTTGCAAATATATTTTTACTCCCTAACACATTCTGGTTACCAAATACAGCACTTGGTTCATCTTTCTTTGAAAATAAGTTGGCACTTACAGACCCGTCAAACAACTTTTTCGTGTCTTGTTTATTTTCATTAACTAATAGACCAAAAACAGAAGGTTTGACATCAGGCTTTTGAAATACAGTTTCAGTGGGTTTTGACTGATTAAATGCACTCTTAAAAAGATTATTAGTGTCATTAGTAGCTTTTCCAAAAATATTCTTATTTCCACTAGGTTCCGCGGACATACTGAACAAATTGTTATTATCTTCTTGGGGTTTAGAAAATATAAAACCGGGACTTTTCTCAGGCGAGTTATTAATAATCTCACCTGGAGCTACTGGTATAGCCGGTTTAAACGAGAACAATGCTTTACCACTTCCGCTATTGTTGTTGGTTTGAGGACTGCCGAAATTTAAAGGTTTTCCAGGACTTTGCGATTTTACTTCAGGCTTAGCAAAAACATTTGACTTCGTGTCTGAACTTCTATCCGTGATTGCGTAACTTCTGCCACCTTGTGCTAGGCGCTGAATTTCTGCTCTTAGAGATTGGACATCTTTATTACTGTCGTTGCTGGTGTTATATCCTTGATCTTGAGCAATTAAAGCTTCCTCTTTAAGAGTACCGTCTTTGTTAAAGCTTGAATATGGAAGATTTCGTCCAAAGTCTACAACAGGTACTTGTCCTCCCGCAATAACTGCGCCCACTTTACATTGTCTCTTTGATTCAATGAGATGTGGAGCACGCGCGATAGGGAAGGGGTCACTGTCTTCTATAAATTGATTTCTGTCGAGTATAACTGTCAACTCCTCGTCATTTTTGGCAAAGCGTAAACCGTAATGATTAACAAAAGCTTTCATTCTATCAACTGATTCGAACGCGAGGGCATTCATTAACTCTTCAGCCGGATAGCGCGAGCCACCCCTCGGGGCGAAAGCCTTGACTATTCTAGCTAAAGCTCTGGCGCGAACGTCGTTAAAGTACCTTAGAAGAATACAGGCCTGGAGGTATGACGCTTCTTCTTTGACAAGGCGAAAAAACCGGACGTAGTTGTTATTATCCAACGCATTAAATACTTTTATGGCAAACGTGATGGCTTCAGACTTTTGTATGTCCACTGGCAGCTGTTTTATCTGAAAAAGGATTTAAAAACCTTTTAATAATTAATTAAAATTTATCCGTGTCGACTTACTTTAGCATAGTGAGTTTTTTACGAGTAATTTTGCAAACAAATCAGCCGCAGTATTGTACAGTCAGCTGCAGAAAAATGTGATTACCTCCTCATAGAAGTTTCTAAGCAGAGAACCATCAACTTTTTTTTCTTTTTTTTACGACCAAATACATTTCAATAATATGATCTAACCTCCCACCAAAAATTGGCATCACCCAAGTTGAGCAACGCTATGTAGCCGCGGAACTCCGCCTCCCTCGGCTTGTCCTCCGGGCCGACGTCAGCGTACATGTGCTTGAGCGTCTGCAGGCACTTGGTGAGGTTGTCGGTGTTGAGCTTCTGGTCGAACTGCGTGTGCTCCAGGTCGGCTAGCCGCGCCGCGCAGTGCGCGTGGAAGCGCGCGCACATCTCCACCAAGCGGATGGACTCTGTGGGAAACATTTGCAACTAATCAAACCACTGTTGACCAGAAAAATTGCCTCTTAGTTTGAATGTTCCTTTCTAGGGTTCCGTACCCAAAGGGTAAAAACGGGACCCTATTACTAAGACTCCGCTGTCCGTCTGTCTGTCTGTCTGTCACCAGGCTGTATCTCATGAACCGTGATAGCTAGACAGTTGAAATTTTCACAGATGATGTATTTCTGTTGCCGCTATAACCAACAAATACTAAAAACAGAATAATATAAATATTTAAATGGGGCTCCCATACAACAAACGTGATTTTTTTGCTGTTTATTTCCGTAATGGTACGGAACCCTTCGAGCGCGAGTCCGACTCGCACTTGGCCGGTTTTTTTTGGTATATTTGATATGAAGAGTTTCTTGAGTAATACACTCACCTGCACAACAAAGAGCCTGCTGCGTTATGTCTTTCCGTATTCCACGAAAACGGTCCCACATGAAGTGGAACCAATCAGCGAGAGTGACCTGAAACAATCAAAATAACATACTTAAAGAATTTATTAAGTCTTTTGAATAATTGATATAACTCGATCATTGCACAGGATCCAGGACTAAGCAACAGGTTGCATTAAAAATGGTATTTAAACTTGATGGTATACAGAAAATGTAGATTTGTTCAGCACTCACTTGTCTTGTAGTGTCAGCGATCTCACACAGCAGATAAGCGCAAGTCCGTTCGAGCACGACGGCCGGCCTCAGCTCGTAGCACATGGGGATCTCCTGGTCAGCCGAGCTCCGGCTGTACTGCTTGACGGCTCGCCATGTCTCTAGTTTGTAGTCGCAGTCCGGAGTGGTTTCGAGTGACATTACCTGAAATTTGGATTTCAATATTATGTGCCTGTTGTCGAGTGCAATTTAATGTATCTAATGAACACAAAGGATTAAAAATAAAAAATAGTAAAAAAAAATTTTCACATTCATTAATAAGGACTTGGATTACCCAATAACATTTTAGAGCTTGTAATAAAATTTAACAGATGTCTCTGCTTGTATGTATATCAGTGGAAATGTTACCTGATGTTCTGCTTGCCTGTGCAGGCGTTCTTTTTCTGGGCACATATCAGGACATGTGCCTATAGTGGCTCCGCCGACTTTTATTCGACCTCCTGCGCCACCCCATGCTCTCAAAATTCTATAAATTTAATATAAATTAATAAGCTATAGCACATAGGATTTGAAATTGGTTGAAGACAGTAAAACTATACTTTATTCAGTGCTAAATGTGCCTACCTGTCTCGAGCATCCAATATCCTCCACTGCTCATCAGGGGTTGAAGAAACCTTGTACCGCAATTGATGCAGTTCAGCAGCAGCTTCTGTTGTGTTAAGGGTTGTCTGGGTTGTGGTAAAAATTACTGGGGACTCTATGCCACTTTTTGGTTGTCTGAAATATAATGGTATTGATGATACTAATGAATTAAATATATTTAACTAGTTGTTACCATTGGTAAAATATTTTGAGACCAAAATAAAATTCACAAAATTAAATTAACTTGTAGCCAAAGTGAAAAATCTTGATCCCATGATTTATCCCCCCGGACAGATGACAGCTGCCGCATCACAAGATAATAAAACCGGCCATGTGCAAGTCGAACTTGCGCACGAAGCATGCCGTACCATTACGTAAAAAACGGCAAAAAAATCACGTTTGTTGTATGGGAGCCCATTTTATTTTGTTTTTAGTATTTGTTGTTATAACGGCAACAACAAATACTATATGTACAAATACTATTTGTTGTGATACAAATACATCATCTGTAAAAAATTTCAACTGTCTAGCTATCACGATTCATAAGATACAGCCTGGTGACAGACGGACAGACAGACGGACGGACGGACAGCGGAGTCTTAGTAATAGGGGCCCGTTATTACTCTTTGGGTATGGAACCTTAAAAATAAAAAGTAAGTATGCAATACAAAACAATAAATAAAACTCACATTGTCACTGGTTTTTCACGGACAGGTGCTTTCTTCCTCATGGGTGAATCACCCTTTCTTATCGGTGACTCACCCTTCCTTACAGGTGAATCTCCCTTACTTGAAGGTGAATGTGTGATTACCCTTGAGAGTATAGTGGGCTTGCTTGCCTCTTCAGCAACATCCATGCCTAAAAAAATAAAAACAATAACAATAAGTTTAAGAACACAGTACTAAAGTTTTGGAGCAAAATCAAGGAGTAGGAAAGATACATAAACAAGAAATAAGTTATTATCAAAAATAATGATGTGGCCCCTAATATGGTAGCAAGACTCCTACTTTGCAAGGGTTGCAGATGCCCATCTGGCAAAGCATCTATATAGGTTCCGTTATTCATACCACCAGCAGCAGAATCCACTATAAAATTAACAACAAATGTAGCTCAACAAGATATACCAAATTTCAATCTTACCACTACATGTGTCTGTATTCTGTATATATGTAAATAGTTACAAGTTGCTTTGTAAATTTTTGATATAAGTACTCTGAGTATAAGTATCCATTAAGACCCCCTGGGCCGTGTTGCATAATAAAATACAACAAATATTACAAGCGGAACTCCTTTTCTAATTTCACTTATTTTGCAGGAAAACAAGAAGATTTGAGGAGAATAGTGTGGGAATGCCGCCGGGACAGTAACATGCAGCTCCCACTTCAGGGAACTGGGCTGGGCTGAATGAAAGCAACATGTGATCGACAGCCTGCCTGCCTCCGGCCGGGCGTCCCTATCCCTACACTACATCTACTCCGCTTGTAATATCAGTTGTAGTTTATTATGGAACACAGCTACGAATGACTATTGGAGTAACAATGCCTGCTAAACTCACACTTGATAAATAATCTACAACATCTAGATACAAGATACATACGGCTTTGCCTTGTTAAATAGCTGGGTCCGCCTCCCATGGCTGAGAGTTCTTCTTCAACATCTGAATCAGGCACCCAATCTGGATCATCCTCCCGTTTGCTCTTTCTTCTTCTGAAAACAACATTGATGTTTAGATGTATAAGTCACTCTATTTTCTTTTTATAACAATTTTAAGCAACAAAAACAAATTTACTATATAAAACAAATATATACGGGAACAGATTTTTAAAAATAACTACTAAATTCATATTGATCATCAATCACCTACTTGCAATTCATTAAGGATCATTATCATTAGTAATTAAGGACAAGCTGAAGTTGTCGATGGGAACTAGAAAATAGTAAATAGTAATATATATATATATAATTGTAGAGAAAAATAAGGTATATTTTGAAGTAATTTTGTTACAAAACTTCAGAAATAAAGGCTATTTTTATTTTATTCATTTATTTTATTTATCATTAGTAATGTCATATTTAATCATGGATGTAATTAAAGGGAGGTAGATATTGCACCAGGTGCTCGACCGTGAGCCATCAAATATAGGTTCCGGAACCTATATTGAGTGTCGTATGGCTAACGCCAAGTGTCAAGATTGTCAAAATCATCTACTAATTATTGCCTGCATTCTAGTTTTGTCAACTATGAATGTCACGCATCTATTATTAATAAAAGGTTGTACTTAATAGTGTTTTCTAACTAAAGGATGTGTTATTTAATATTATACATATGGGCTAATACTTACACTCGAGGTTTGAACCGAGTGACATCAAACATAAAGCCATCATATGCCCCAGCATTAAGCACCGCTCGTTCCATGGAAGTCGGTTGGTCATATTCAACAATGCACATTTGCTTCTTGGTGACCAGGCGTATTCTCTGCACTTTACCAAACTTGCTGAAGTGCTTCTTAGCTGCAGCCGGTTCAAGGAGACTTTCAGGAACATCAGAACACCTATAAATACATTTTAATTATTAGCAATAGCAATCTTTACGATCCTCAGATCCTCACACACTAAAGCACAAATTTAAACATTGTATCCTGACGTCTTGACAAAAACACAATGCAAAAGATGAAATGTTTGTTGATATTGAGTGAGTAACCTTCAGTTAGTTTACATATTAAAGAACATCTTACGAGATGGAGGTCTTCGGATTAAATCCATTTCCTGGAGACGTTTTCAAAATTGGACTTTTTAACTTCTTGGGGGTTGTTGACTCCATATCACACGCCTTTTTTTCGTAGGTTTGTTTTGAAATGAATTGCTGAACATTTGCGTTTGCGATTCCAGCAGGTTATTTTGAAATCCTTCAAACATTTAAACACAACATGTTACAGATATTTTGAAGCACAATAACAAGTGAAGCGGGTTATACCTGCAACATGTAATTTTATATCAACAAGTAACAAAATTAAGCGTATTACATTTATACCACAGCAGTTGCGTTTTACAAATTTCTGGAGCATATTTTAGCTGTCAACTACTTTTTTTATATTTTTATGGCCTGTGTATAACTTCATGCTTTTATTAACGTCCATCAAACTGCATGACGCCATGAACAATTCAAAAGAGCGTCACCAGCACTACAATGTATTGAGTTTTTGTGCAGAGTAGGGAAAAATCTCAGGGAGGAAAAGTAACAAAAAGTTCAATTAAAACAAAACACAATGTTAATGTTATTTATCTTTCGAAATAAATAAAAACGCCACAAAAATTAAAGCGGGAAAAATAAAGTTAACAAACTAAAAAACGCCTTAGAGAAATTGATAGTGTTGCCTAACGAAAAAACTGGGATGTTTCAGTCACTAACAAAATCGCTATAAAATTACCTTACCTTGACCCATCCAAATATTGTGGTTCCAAGACTCTTCAATAGATGGCAGTAGGAGTAAAAAGAATCCTCTTACCCCCGGCCGCTCGGTGGCGCGTCTACATATAACTACTTACTACTTGTATATACCATAGAACGTAGTGATTATATGCTCTTTGGTATATACTATGTCTATGGAAAATAAAATAAGGAAAATGAAACCCACCGGGCTAACTGCGATTTTTGAAATTTATAGAAGTAAGATAGCAGTTCTATATTGATTAATTATTCAGGTATGGAATATTACTAGAAAGTAACCAATTCACTTCGTGGTTTGTTAACGGATCGTGCTATTTAGATAATAGGTATTTCCTCAATATGTCTACGAAAGTGACGCAGCGTCACAACGCAATAACTAAATTTACAAACCGAGTTATGTAATTTGGCCACTAAGTTTATATTATTTATTTATCATTTAATCTTTATCGCACAATACATGAAGGTACAAATGGCGGACTTAATGCCTTAAAGTAAAGGCAGTAATTCCCAAAGTTGACTGGGCTCCGACGACCCACCTAACAAAAACTAACAAATTCGGGACCCACCTCTTCACTTCACTTACCTATCTCAGGCAAAGAAGTTGCGCGTTGATCTAACTCCTAGTAAAAAGTAACTGAATTATGAGACTAAATCGAGTTTTACATTGCCTTTATATTTACTTACTTAACATAATACAAATCAGGTTCTTGTAAACAAACCTTCAACCATTCCATAGCTGGCCATATAAATATAATAACTTCTTAACAACGGCCTCAGTTAAACGGTACACATACCTATAACTACAATATGCCTGAAGAGAGTGGTGACTACTCCTACTCGTTTTCAGTGCTTTTGAAACCTACGGGTATACTTATAACTTATAATAAGTAAGATGTAAGAAAAATAAGGAGCCTTAAATTTATTACTACAACATTATTCATTCGTGCATATTGAATGAATATAATTTTATCGGGCAATTTTTAAGAACGTTGGGAAGTTTTTAAGTTGGGAAGTTCGGTGGGATTAGCAGCGTGACAACATCGCTCGATGACATAACAGCTAGCATTCCGTCGCGCAAGACAGAGCAGTTCCGGTATACCTATCCGGATGTAGGCACCTCTCACTTTCTAACGTCGAACATTGGCAATTCGGGCCCCGGATGTCTATATATAAACTCACTGTTTATTTATGCCATCCTGGTCATACGTTTATGGGATGCGGTATGGCAGTAAATTTTTAGTAATGTGCATCTTTAAGTGAGGTTTAGACTAGCAAGAACTTGCATGCAATTTTCATTACATTGCGGTATCTGATAAACATTTTGAATGCAGTTTACCTTATTAGTCAGCAATGTAACGTAAATTGCATGCAAGTTCTTGCTAGTCTAAACTTCGCTTTATTTTGTGGCGAGCTCTGTATCCCGAATTCCCGAGTCCGGACTATTAAATTCGGGAGAATTTATATGTAAGATTCATTGTTGATTATATGTAAGATCAAAATAATTCATCCAAATCATTTGTGCTATTAAATACGGATGAAGCTGAGGTGGAAAGAATTATCATGAGCCTAAAAGACGATTCCGCGGCTGGTTGGGATGGGATATCGAACAAAATAATAAAGACATTCAGACACATCTTGGTTCCACCACTGACACACATATTTCAAAAGTGCATCTCTGAAGGAATATTTCCAAAATGTCTGAAAAAAGCCGTTGTAATCCCTGTCTATAAATCTGGTAGCAAAATACAAGTAACAAATTATAGACCGATTTCTCTTTTACCAGCGACATCTAAAATCCTGGAAAAAAATATTAATAATAGACTTGTTCAATATCTGGAGAAAAATGCCTTCTTGGCAAAGACGCAGTTCGGTTTTAGGTCCAAGTTATCAACCGCAGATGCTGTACACGAATTGACTGACTATTTAGTTCAGGAACTAGACAAGGGAAACAAGACAATTGGAATCTTCCTGGACCTCGCAAAAGCTTTTGACACCGTTTCTACTTCCATTTTACTGCACAAGCTTGAATATAGATAGTGGCAAAATCATTTCCTACGCAGATGACACTGCCCTACTTTTTTCCGCAAAGTCAACAAACGAGGTCTACGAGTTCGCACAACGCGGATTTAATGTTGTAACTGACTGGCTAAAACGTCATCTACTAACACTGAACTCTGACAAAACGAATTTAATAAGTTTTTCCATGCGGAAAACAGATCCGGTCGCACATAACCTCAAACTTTACGCACATAACTGTAAGGAAAAATCGAATAATCCCTGTTCATGCCCATCTCTAGCTATTACTGACAAAATTAAGTATTTGGGAGTCTTGATTGACGAAACCCTCACTTTCAAAAATCACATTGAATCATTATGCAATAGAGTCCGAAAGTTAATATTTGTATTCAAAAAACTTCGTTCGATTGCTGATCTAAATTTAATTAAGCAAGTATACTTTGCACTATGTCAATCAATACTAACCTACTGCATTTGTTCCTGGGGTGGCACAGCTAAAACTACCCTACTAACCCTAGAAAGAGCCCAGAGAGCGGTACTAAAGGTAGCTACTTCCCGCCCATTTTTATACCCTACTGACCTCCTTTATAAATCATGGGAAGTACTAACTGTTCGTCAATTATATATATTAAGCACAACACTAAAGCAGCACGCCAGAATTCCTTTCAACCCTGAATACAGAAACAAAAGGCGCAAAGATATAATAGGTATTCAAACCGTTCAAAGGAAACACGTATTTTCATCTAGATTTTTTGTCTTCTTGGGCCCATTTTTGTACAACAGGTTAAATGTAAATCTAGACCTATACCCACTTAGCTATGCTTGTTGTAAGAATACTCTTCGACGCGCCCTTCAAAATATGACGTACGATGATACAGTCGATACAGAGAACCTACTAATAGTCGTAACATGATTGTGTACTTTGAAATTTAATACTTAAGACCCATTTTGTTAAGGCGATAAGACTTCTATTGTGTAAGTACTACTATTAATTTATAATTAAGTGAATAATTAAAAATTGATTAATTTTGTCCTTCGCTGCCTGAAACACAGGAACTCCTAGTTCAGGCATTCGTAAACCACTTTCCTCTACTAACAACTCTTAGTCTTTAAGATGAACCTCTGTACAATACTTTTTTCAATAAATTATTTGTATTTGTTGTATTTGTATTTTCAGTCGGCGATAAAACAAGCAGTCACCCATCTTCTTCGTCAGTTGCACCAAACCGTCTGTCACCGTTAAAGCGTTCACAAAATTTTATTGTATGGGAAGTTTTTTTTTTTATTATAAACTGATCGGCGATTGGCCCTAGTCACACCTGATGGAAAGTGAAGACAGGGCCTAAGATGGAGCTCACCGGTTCAGTAACAGCCTATTCACTCTTGTTTTAAAGAGACCGAGGTCACATTGATCAGGGAATACAGATGGCGGGAGCGCATTCCATTCCTTAGCCGTCCGTACCAAAAAGGAGGAGGCAAAACGCTTCGTCCGAACGAATGGAATGTGGACCACGAACGGGTGCATTCGCTCCCCGCGCCTGGATGTCCGATGATGGAAAGGGGAAGGTGGGATCAGGTCGTGTAGTTCCTGTGCGCACTCCCCGAAATGTATCCGATAGAACACCGATAGGCAAGCGACTCGACGGCGATGCTCAAGGCTCTGTATTCTTGACTTGACAGATGGGTCATCGCCAGAGTCTACGAGCCCGGCGCTCTATTGAGTCCCGTTTCCCGAGTTTCATAGATCTCTGCTGCCGTGACATCGATCAGTCTGTTAACAGTCAGTCAGTCAGTCAGTGTGTGTCAGTGTGTGTGTCTGTGGTTGGTGCAGCTGGCCCTTATACGATTTTTGGAGAAGTTAGCCTGACTAAAGCAGCATGCATTTGAATCTAAATCAATCTGATTATCAAAAACTACCCGTCGTCCTATGTCACTAACACAATTCTCACGAATTCAACCACGTCTCCTATGGGCTATATAAATTTTGAAAATGGCGCCCGCTAATGACAAAAGGGAGGGGGATTGTATTTTGTTCTTACTATAGCAATATGGGTACCAAATGAAAGCTAGTGAAAAGACCATTTCAAAAATATATGTAAACAGTCTGGTTTTTTGTTTGTTTTAATAATAGTTGCAGTTTAATGTAACAGAAAATTATACTTTTTTTTCAACTTGATGTACTTTTCTTATTTTTGGTTATATCTGGTTAGTTATTTTCTAACATTATATAGAGGATATTCACAGTCATTTTGTATGTATTTTGGAATGAATGGATCATTCCAGTTATTTTCGATTTACAGCAGTTCAAAGTCAACTGTGGATTGTGAAATTTTTGAACGTTTTCTAGTAATTTGTTAGACGAAGTAGTGAAAATGTTACAGTATGTTATATATTTGTGATCTAATCACAAAGCCCTTTCATTCCACATGGTATGATTTAAAAAAAAAGTAAAAAACTTTGTACTGCCGACTTTTTGACGTCACAGCAACTACCCCCACCACTTTCGCGCTTGTCATCTCATATATTTGTGTTCAGTACGTCACAGCATCACACTGAATGCACTGATACCAAATATGTCCATGTCTGCGACGATATGAGCGAAAATCGATTTCCAGAAGACTTCTCTAGACCAAAAACCGCCGCACTATATATGGATTACCGGTTACAGGCTTTCAAGCACGATTCGTCTGTGCGAACCATCTTCAAAGCAAAATAGATGTTTGGCGCGATACAGATACGCCCTGCCTTGAATATAACATTAACATGAATATATCTTAAGCGACTGATTGGAAGCCATGCGTGTAGCACGTGTAGCTATACAAAAAAAAAACACCGGGAGTCGGGCAGGCTAATCGGCGCGGTGAATCACCTCTGACGTCAGCGGCATAAATTCGGGTGTCGCATTCCGGCCGGTTATATAAAAGAAAGTAGCGCGGCCGCCGCGCGACCTTGCTGGTGAAAGGCGGGGCAAGTGGCGCAGCCGGAACTCGCTCTTCCCACGGACGCGATCTGGTCGTGTGTTCCCGTCGCGGGCGAGACGAACGCTCTGGGGATCTAGTGTAATCTGTTGCCTGAATCGTTATGTATATAAACCAATATTTAGATAATGCATAGAACAAATTAGGTAGCATATCATATCATATCATATATTATTTATTCAATGCAACCATGGTATTTTACAAAGATGTTAAGTCTAATTAAGTACAAACATGGACCCTACTAGGGTGTAGCAGTTTACATTATAATTACCCAATTATAGGTACCCACACTTTAACAAAAATGCTTGCCGCTTATCACTTAATTAATATCAAGTCCCCAGGAGTCCTTCAGGTTCATAGGCCGGAACCTTTACGGGCTTCAATGCAACACAAATTCGTTATTTGTTAAATATCTATAGGTACCTATATTAAAAAAATTCAACGAGAAGCGGCGGAGAAGGAAACTGGCCGAAACCAGGGGTATGAAAACTGAAACTCGATTTTCTAGCATTCTCAGAAAAATAAAAAATAAACTAATATTTTAAATACACTCAGCTCTGTAACTCTGTTAATGCTCCACATACTCATTGTCTCTTACAACTAGGGAACAAATCAAATCATTTTACCATTACCCACCAGAACAGTCCGGCCTCGACCACTAGTTTATGACTTATATTTCAGCCATTCAGTTTGTAACTCATATCTCTTACTAGTTCGTATGAGCTTTGACCTGCCTGGTCGCGATGGTAACAACTCCGCCGACTGCCGTTATGCGCTCGCGACTTTCGGTAGGGAACCGGTTCGCTGGTTCGTGAATTTGCACTGTTGGAGCAAGTGGTACACGTACACCACCAAATAATTAAACAATCAAATGACAATGATTGAACTACTGGGGCAAGTGCCTAAATTCTAAATGACAGTTAATTTGTTTCAGGTTAAAACGCACCTCATCGACTGCGTGTACCACGTGACACGTGTTTGCATAACCAGAATCCAACAATGTACCTATTTTAAGACAGGTAAGGCCATCCAATTTTTATCTACGTACCTAGGTAAATACATAAGTTGATAAATCTCATCTTTTGAAATTTAATTAGCTCTACCTCTATTTTATTGTGAACTTTTCAGACATATTTTATTTTAGAATTTTGAGGAGATTCTGATACTAAAACTAATTCAGAGTCCATCATTAAATAAAAAACCAACAGGACAAGTGCGAGTCGGATTCGCCCACAAGGGTTCCATACAAAAGTAACATTTTTTTACAAATGTATAATTTTGAGATTTTTCCCTGTGTAGTGTAAGACGATATTTCTTGTCAAATTTCGTATATCTAGGTCAACGGGAAGTACCTACCCTATACATTTTGATTCCCATGAGAGTGGCGAAATATAGGTATGTTTTTGCTCCATAAACGGCCGTCTCTTTTTTTACGTTAACTTAAGAAGTTTGATTTTTTCACAGCTTCAAGGGACTGTAGACCTGAGTTTTAATTTCAACTCGATATTACCTTCACGCGTTATCGAGATAAAGGGTCTTGACAGACAGACATACGGACGGACGGACGGACAACAAAGTGATCCTTTAAGGGTTCCGTTTTTTCCTTTTGAGGTACGGAACCCTGAAAATAAAGAGAGTTCAGGATTATCTTGTAGAAACATTAGGACCTTACACGAAACAAGGATAGTTATAGGAATTTGGCCAATTAAAAATATCCTTTTCCGCAAACCTGTAAAAATTGGTAGGTACTCCTGAGCTATAATCGCGAAAATCGAAGTTCGTCAATTGCGAGCATTTTTCTCTGTCACTCTAATTACGTCTTAATGAGAGTAAAAGAGAAAGATCCCCACAATTTTCAAATTTCTGTTTTCGCGGTAGGCCCCCTGTGCCTATGTTAACGCAGGAAAAGTGACACTTCCTGAGCTTATCAATATTCATTGTGGGTAAACAATTTTGATAAACAAAACTTCCTCTGCAGTCTACACGCGAAGCGAGTGGGACGCGGACGGAGCGCACAGAGCCGCGATGGTCGTGTTGGCCTAGAATTTAGACAATTTCCGATTGCCATGGCCGCGGCCGCGGCGCGGCCTAGCAACAGGCTGTGCATTACCATTGCTATACTAGCGTCAGAGAGTAGCACGCTCAAGCGATCTAGTTTAACTGAGACCTCTGACAACTATACCCAATGGGAGAGCGCACATACTGGTTGATCTGAGCCTTCAACTCTGTAAGAGATGGAAATGACACCCCAGAACCAGAGCTGTTGTTCACACATTTTACAATACTTTTCGAGAGCATCGCTTCAGGCGTACCAATATAAAAGTAATGTTCGTTTACGCGTAGGTATTTATTAGAGATCTGTAGACCATTTTATACTAGGGAAAGGATTAATATGGGATAAAATGGCTTATGAATCGGTAGCTGCCGGTTCGTGCCGCTCTACATTGTGCACGCTTCTATAAAGTTTGAACAGTTAGTTTCAAACGATTTAGGTTCAATAAATTCAATAAATTTCAGATAATGTGACTGTCGTCAACTTTATTATTACAACATCAACAACGTATGTTCACATCCCACTCTTTCAAGAAGAGGAAATAGGTATAGGAAAAAAGTCCTCGAAAATTCATCACGTTTTTCGTATACCTAACCTACCTCATCCCATCATAACTGAAGTCCTTCCATCTAAATGTCTCTAGAATAAAAAAAAATTGAAATAATAACTTAATACAAAGGTAAAGATTTATTTTATTATAATCAAAAATTACAAAATAAAGATTTTCCAAAATACAATAATCAATAACCTAACCTAATAAAATTATTCCACATAAAAATAATTAATTCATTAACATTAATAAACAACAAATACAAATCTATCAAAGGAAATTAAAATAAAAAACAAGTCAACTAAAGCACAATACATTAATTCATCAAAATAATAATAAGATTAAAACATAAATCTGAAATAAACCACCCTGAATCGTACCTGGCTCAAAGGTCCCCATTATTCCCGCTGCGTTTCCCCGCTGAACTGCTATGGAAACCTGCTGAACTTAATTAATTGTTGAGTCATAAATTACTCTACACTTGGCACTTTTTATAAAAAGCAAATTATCTATTACTCAGTAAATTTTAATTAACCTGTTATTTACATTACACTGAAGTGATAAATAACTTAACAGTTGGTAATTAATTTCATGTATATTTATATTACCTATACTAACTATACCTAGTACCTACCTACACGGGTGCAACCTTAGCCAAAAACACCTTGTACCTAAAGAATAAGCATTATATGGATTATAAAATTAAACAACTACGCATAGGCACCTAATATTTAAGAATTCGCTATGTAACATTTAAAACTTTCGCGTTTTGAACACATATTACACATATATCACATTTTATAATTAACATTTTTTTATTTAGTTAGCCGCGACAAGACCAGTGAAACCTGTGACGAAACGTTGGTAAATAAGGGTAACAAAATAAATTCGCGATAGACCCTATAGTAAATGTGATTTAAGAATTATCTGGTGGTCTTGCACTGATGCTGGTCTACTGCTGGACTGAATTTTTATTCTTTGATTTTGCAAATCTTTCCAATTCCTATACTTACTTACCTGACTTATTTGCGACTGGACAAACTAAATTGCCCCCCCCCCCCCTGGTCTCTGTAATAAACATCGATATTTAAAATTACATAGAAACGTTATACTGCAGCTTTGCATTCCGAATCCGGCTGCAGCGCGTGCGGCCGCGAACCCGGATACAGCGTGACGTAACGACGCAGCCTTCGCCTCTCCCTTGCGTCTGAGCATTCCCCTCCCCGCCCTCCACCCTCCCTCCCACTCCCCGCAAACACTTCGACTGTCATTCACAACGATTACCGACCACTTTACCCGAGTGAACCAGTATTAAGCCACTCCGATTGTTCAAGACTGTTACGGACCTTGTCTCAATCACGTTGTACTGGAGACTAGTTGTGAAATGATTACAAACTTTAGACTAGAGGTTTGTGAATGGTATAGCGGCACGTCTGGGTGACCGTCTGTGCCGCTTTGATCTCAATGCTATTGCCAGAGCCCGTGGTTAATTAGAACCCTATATGACGTTCGGAGTGGACGTAGACATGGATTTCAAATGCAGGGACTAGGTCTTTGAGTACTGCCCATAGGAAATAGTATGGAACGCTCATTTGTTTTTTGCATGGAAAATGTATGGCGTAGTACTAGTTAAACAAAATAAACTATATACAATATCTAAATTGCCTTCTCTTAGACGTTATATAGGCATAATCTGGCCAAGAATGGTGACAACTTGAAGATTAAGTACAAACAGCAACACTCTTAACTGTACATCGGTGGACCTTATTTTATTACATAAGGCATGGTCAGTTAACAGTGTTGGCGATGGTACTTAAAGCGATTAATTAATATCAGCTCGTACTGTTTATCGTTTCATAAATGAATCTGTTAAAAATTACACTGTAAGGTAGCAAAACATGACTAACCAAGCTCAGTCTGTAGTTTAATCCAAGATCTGGCAGAAATACTAAGCCCAATATGCCCGTGGGAAAGATGATCCTGGTCTGGCCGGTATGAAGACCTGCAACACCCTCTTCAAACTATTTAAACGTACTTAACAGTATACTTAACCTTTACTCATATTGAGAATGAAATGAAATATGAAAAATGTTGAGACCTCCTAGTAAGTATATCATCTATACTTGTGTTGTGACAGGAGACCCTGCTCTTCGAGCAGCAAGTATAGGTTATACAAACCAATACAATACTCGTTAATTATGTAGGTACAGAAAGTAATCAATTAAAATTATAATAAATAAATATTATAGGACATTCTTACAAATATTGACTAAGTCCCACGGTAAGCCCAAGGAGGCTTGTATTATGGGTACTCAGACAACGATATATATAATATATAAATACTTAAATACATAGAAAACACCCATGACTCAGGAACAAGTATCTGTGCTCATCACACAAATAAATGCCCTTACCGGGATTCGAACCCGGGACCATCGGCTTCACAGGCAGGGTCACTACCAACTAGGCCAGACCGGTCGTCATAATGAAACTAAAGTTATAGTTAAGTTAACAGTTTAATGCAATGTAATCTGAGTGTAGGGGAAATAATTCTTTTAGTATAGAGCATGAAGGTTTGAAGGATCCCCGGCAAGCTCGGTTCTCCATACAAACGTAGTTACGCTCTCATTTTAAAACGAGTAGCTAGTTTGCAGTTTGTACTTACAATAGGATACTGCGCGTGCGTGTTCGAGTGCCGTATCCCAGACTACATTTTGTATAATTTTGTGATTTCTATAACTAAAGTACCTTTACTAAACGTTTTCTAATAGTGTATATACTTAGTGTTTAATAAAATAACCATACCTACCTCGGATTTGCCCCTTATATCTACTTAAGTCTTTAGAACTTTATGATTATTCATTTATCTTTGTTAGCAACGGAGATCGTTAAATGGGATGCACTGGCTGTATCGCTTTACTCAAATAAGGGGCACAATTATTTTCGTTTTTAATTAGCTTACATGCTTGGAATAAAATAATTATTTTTACGCCACTTATCCGTCACGGTGTGCTCCCACGCCTGGGGACGTTGACGCTGCTTATACCAAGACTGCTTACTCTACTTATTTTCTCTTTTTAATACTTATTAAGTAATTAATAAAGTTAAGTCTGATACCATCAAATATAGATATAACTCCGTAATAGATTGATACAGTCAATTACAGTCTAAGAAAAAAACGTGCCTCGAAAATCAAGAAAATTTTATTCTCGATCAGATGGCGTCACTACCTTTGGCCTACTTTCGTATAGATGGCGTTGACAGTTTCGTTTGTTATTTAACAATTTTAACGCATATCAGTGAAAGAACATGAGTCAAAATAATATAAAAATAATCAATGCAAATATTGCAAATAAAATAAAAACATTTATCCATATATATATATATATTTTTTATATTTTTATTTTTAGTTTTAATCGTGTGTCGATAGATGGCAGTGAATTTACTTTGGCTACAAAATTTACTATGACAGTACGGCTCTATCCCATTTATTATATCCTCTTTGATACCATATATCTTTATATCTCGTTTTACGCAGAATGGATTGCAAGTGCTTAAACCGCAATAAATACTAGATGAATTGATTAGGTAGGGCTGACTGTAATAAAAATAAGACCAACAAAATACTGATTTAGGCAATGGAGTTGAGCTTCCCTGAAAAATATCAAGCAGGTCGAGGTTAGCCCAGGATCTTTGCTTATAATACGTAAACGTTATGCATTGAACTGTTTCCTACTATTCGGACGATTGACTGAAAACTAAAGAGCTCAATATTAGTTTTCTTGCACCGTATGCAGAGTGAATCCAAGTAAAAAATGTAAAAACAGCCTTGTATACAAATCAGAGTGAAATTAGCACATCACGCAACAACGGGTGAATCACCACCGGCTCTCACAAAGAGGTGAGTCAAACTCCGGGAATTGCATCATTATCTCCTACCTGATTCACAAAACATCTAGTATTGACGATGAGCTCAGCTCTAGTATAAGTTGCTCAAAAATTACCTATAATGTAATATAATCGATAAAAATAAAGAAGCTTATTTAATAAATGACAAGAAATATAAAATATTGAAGACAATATAAGTAAGATGTTAATAAATCTCTAAAGACGGAGGTTGTTTGCGTTAAAAAAAGGCTTTAACTTAGCGTATTAATGTAATTGGATGACGAAGAAAGCTCTTGGTTTCTGGCATCGTACTATACCTACTAGATGTTGATGGAGAGACTGACAAGGGCCATGAAAAAGCGCTTTCTCGAAAATACGTTATCACAGTTATCTGTGATAACGTATTTTCGAGAATACATTTCTGAGTTCAATTTTAATCATTGATGACACCTATTCGGAGATCATACTTCACTGGTGCCCCTGAGGCAAATGCGTGGTATTGTGAACAATAAACCTGATGGTCACAGCGAACTCTCCCTCCGGTAAACAAAGCGAGTCGCGATCAATCCGGCTTCAATGAAGTCATACGATCACGTTGTTGTGTCCAACGGCATGACCAATCGCAGTTAACATTCAAAAACGGTGTCGCGTTAAATTGATCACGTGAATTGTATCTTGATCGAGCCAAATGTTAGATCCACAAAAAATAATACCTATGTATTGACATAGTATTCAGGATCAGGACACATTTGTTTATATCCGGCACTTATTGTTAGGTAGTGAGGCAAGCGGAACATTATAGTTTATTTTCCTCTGGGACAAAGGAGCGACCAGCATTTTTATAGTGGTGCGAGATCTGACTTTGGTCCAGGGGGTCTTAAACGGCAAGTTGTTTGACCACTACAACTGAATTCAATTTTGAGCCCAGAGGGCTATTAAAATTTTATTAAACCCGAACTTGATTGGATATCACTTTAGAACTTAGATTATTAAAGTTAAGCTAGCTAGATGAACGGTGATACGATCTTATCGCGCTGAGATACTATAATTACTTCTAATATCTATTCCGATTCTGCATGTGGTTTTCCTGGCTAACTTTTCTTGTTTTCATGATTAATTGATATAACTAAAACATATTTAATATTGTCTTCGGTTACCGCGATAGTTACTCATGAAATAAAACTATGAAAACGGATTATATCGCGTATATTGAATTTATAATACATCCCGACGTTTCAAACCCTGTACAGCGTTCGTGGTCAACGGGTGACTGAGGAAAAAATTACAAAGTGCCAAAATACCCACATACTAAAATAATGAACAATCATAGACTACAAACTTTAAGGCTGGTTGTAAAGGGTTCGAAACGTCGGGATGTATTATAAATTCAATATACGCGATATAATCCGTTTTCATAGTTTTATTTCATAAAACATATTTATAAGGAAAAGTTTAATGATTAAATATTACACCATTCTATATGTATATTGTGCTTATTCATGACTCTTGGCTACATATACCTATAGTATTAAGAATGATGAAGTAGGCTTTTAAGTGTTAGCTTTCAGAAAGCAATAAGCATGCAATCGGCGATGGAACGTGGGTATACTGGGTATACAAGATGATGAAGTCAGGTTTCAACTGAAGATTGGCAGTCTTCGTGCAACCCGTCTGTCCGTGGCAACGGAAGCAGAGACTAAGCTGGCCATGTATTCACATACTCTCCAAGCTCCAGCAAGCATTCCACTCAGGTCGATCCAGTATAACTCTTAGCTCGAGGCCAGTAACATCGTATTCATAGTACTAAAAAACCGGCCAAGTGCGAGTCGGACTCACACACGAAGGGTTCCGTACCATTAACTATAAAAACGGTCACCCATCCAAGTACTGACCCCGCCCGACGTTGCTTAACTTCGGTCAAAAATCACGTTTGTTGTATGGGAGCCCCACTTAAATCTCTATTTTATTCTGTTTTTAGTATTTGTTGTTACAGCGGCAACCGAAATACATCATCTGTGAAAATTTTAGCTGTCTAGCTATCACAGATCACGAGATACAGCCTGGTGACAGACAGACAGACGGACAGACGTACGGACAGACGGACAGCGGAGTCTTAGTAATAGGGTTTTACCCTTTGGGTACGGAACCCTAAAAAGGAGTGTACAGGTTTTTAAAGGGTCGGCAACGCGCAAGTAATATCTCTCGTGTTGCAGGCGTCCATAGGCTACGATGACTGCTTACCATCATCAGGCGGGTCGTATGCTCGTTTGCTACCGACATGGTATTAAAAAAAAAACTAGTAGTTATAGCTGCTGCTGGACATTGCTTCTCAAAAGATTGCTACAAATCCCGTTACCATACTCATTCAGGGCAACCTTAACCAAAAGTTCGGTTCTTGTGGGAAGCCTATCCACGTCGTGGTTGGTTAGGTACTTGATTGCCATTTTAGAACTTTTCGTAGCATTACATACTACCGATTGGAATATCTCCCTGGTTTGTCTGACGCTCGCATACTACAGTAAGCAATGATAGGAATAGCTCAGAGGGCGAGCCCTGAATGCCGTCCAACTAGTTTCTCCTTTGCTCGGAGAATGTCACCTACATGGACGTTATACGTTATACACGCGCCGTCTGGATTTATTAGCTCTTACAGGCAGAGCTATCGCAATTACTTTTACATCGTTATTTGATGGTAACTTTGACTTGTATTTTTAGAAATCTTAGAATGTACTTATACCTAAGTTGTACATTTAAATTTTACATTATAGAGAATAATTACTATGCAGGTATATGGATTGCAAAATATGGAAGATTATTAGAGAAGATATCCTATTTGCTTAATTGTAAACAAGTAGGGTGAAATTTGGCATACCTACCCAAGTAAACGTAACTTTGGTAAAAATGCAACATTTTCATGCAATCTGCGAAAAAGAACTGAAAAATCTATGGAACTATGAAAAATCCTTCAAGATAGTAGATATAGTGTTCAGAAAAAAGTTCCATTAAACTATTAGGTATTATCCATGTATTATCCCAAACTGTGACACAAACTTGTTTTAAATACGTAAAACAGTTTTCACCTGTTATACATAAGTGTTCTACCTGAACGGTATAAAAAAGTTAAGTGATACTTGTTTAAAAGTCGATTCATGTCTCGATTCATTTATGAATAACAAAAAACAAGTGAAAAACAGATGCCATTCGAAATCACGCGGAGGCGAGCAAGGGACGGGTGGAGTGGAGACTGGCGAACGCCCCGCTGTTGCTAAGCCATAGTTCTCTTTTTTTACAGTGCTTACCGACTGCAATGAGTACCTCTTGGAATTTATGTAGGTAACAATGTCTTTACCCCAGCAGTTCACTTCGTGGATTCTTTTCGAGTTGCTATATTGCATCTATTTCCTCAATATGTCAAACGACAGTAATGTCTGTCAATGTCATTATTGTCATAAAACCGCGGCAAACCATCTGTCACTTGTCAGATATTTTAAAAATAAAACTCAAAGACCGTTTGAGATATCCTCAACATCTAATACATTGTAACATTTGTAACCGATCAATGGTTCATAGGCCTGGTTTTTATAGACGACCAGACCACTACTAAACCCACCGAATAGTCGATTTAACGCGGGGTCTCATAAATTAACTGTATTCATTAAAATCATTACGGTTCGGCAACGACTATCTCAACCTTATAATTTACCCGGATTTCTTAACCCGGTTAACGAAAATGGTATACGTAGGTATAAACGTTTCCTGTCTAATAAACAACTCTGGGACTGCATGCAGTATGCGAATATGTATTTATTAAATACGCCAGCATGCAGTGAGCGCTACTGTTGAGAAGAACTCTAGTATATTAGGCGATAAACAAGAATGAACACAATTTTGTCACGAAGAACAAGGGTATGCTTGGTAAGGTACCAGGTGTTTTAACTACATACGAGTATGGTATAAAATATGAGAACTGTAAACTAGAAGCTGCACACGAGACGATACCGGGTTTGCGAGGAAGACATAATGCGCGCGTTCCGTGACGGTTCCAACATGGCGGGAACCACGCGGTTTGGCGGTCGTTCACCCCGCCCGGAGTCTGCAGATCGCATGCATAGTGGCAGATTTAACTTGTTTTAATAACAACATGATGTGACGATCAGTTTTTTGTAAGACTGATGGAATGTAACAAATTTCGTAAGCGGTATGCGCCTGCCTTTTTGGCTCATGACGTTATGTAGATACATAGGTACTTAATTAACTAGTTGTTTTAAAATATCCTATTATCTACTTCAACCTCATAATGTTTCGATGCATTTCGAATAGTAATATGTAACAATTTCAAGCCATCATCGTTTCGGAATTTGGAACTCTCATTTTCTCTATAAAAGTTCAAAATCTTTTTAAAACATTGTACATTTTTTTTACGCAGGGTGCAGTAGGATACCACAAAATGTTCGATGTCTGTAGCTGTGATACAAAACGTTATCTGACAAACCACAAACCATTGATTTTTGTAAGTTATTCCGACAACTCGACAGCGCAATCTATTACGAGTTGGTAAAGTGTTTACTTACGTAATCTGGCTTGGAGCGTTTTGGCACGAACACTTGGTAAACTTAGCACCTGTTGAATAAACAAAACTGCCAAATAAGACATGGATTTGCAGCCATTGTACCCACTTTCAAAAAAATGTAGAGCTCCATGATTATATGGAAAAAGATTGAAACGGCTGATGGAACCAACCGGAAAAATACGTTTGCAAACATTACTGTAGGTTTCCACCTAAATTTTTTTTATTATTATGAAATCTTGATTCAGTTCTAGTCTCCGCAAAGGGAACGAGCGGCTGAATCCGTTATGCCTGTGTTATGGCATTTAAACTATAGCTAATTAAAAAAAGGTAACTGATGGGTACTTTTTAAGGCTGGTGGTAAATTTTTAAAATGCTAGAAGCGGCATCCCGCAAAGTGTAAGGCTAATAAGCTGAAGTATAACTTAAGTGAATCCTGGCTGATCAATATCGATTAGCTAAACAGAGAAAACAAACAAAAAGGACAAACAGAATTCGTAGAAGGAATGTGGCGTGCGTCGGGCGTCGGCAAACGGTGCGCGACCGAGAGCTCGGCCGCTTTGACCTGACGTCACACCCTGTCCAGAGTGACTCACCATTGGGCTGTTTTAAACATTACTAAACGTGCAATCGACTCTGGTGAAAACAGTAATCCATGTGGCTAAGAAAAAATTGACAGCTGTCAATGCATCAAAATTCTAATGCTGGCACCACACTGCCTTATTTGGCAAATATTCGTGTTGCATCTCTTTCCTTTGACAAACGAAACAAAAGGGGATGCAACACGAATATTTGCAAAATACAGCGAAGTGTGGTGCTGGTATAACAGTTCGTTTAGTTTTTAGTCAAGTGATGGAATTTCTGTAAATTACTTTAAAATGAGGTTTTTTTTTTAAATTTAAAATGCCCAATCATAGCCCAATCATGGCCCAATCGCTCCTGAAAGCTGTCGAAAATCCATCGATGACAGCTACGAAAATTCTTGCATTAGGTACTTTCAACCAGCTTTTTAAGTATTACTTAAATAGTCCAATGAACACTGAAAACCGAGTTATCGGTGATATGCTGCCTTTAGATTCAGGAAGTACAAATATTGATTAAATATTAGGTATACGTAAAAGGTTAATGTTATGAATATTGTAAATAAGGTCTGTGTTTTGTACAATGTTTTTTTTTTCTTTGGTGCAATAATAGTACATTACTACAGAGGCCGTGAAGTAAGAGGTTGCCGGACCTTGCGCTTTGCTTTTGCTCGTCTTGCCCTTAGATTAATACCGAAGAAGCAGTAGACTCGTAATATAGAGTTAAATAATTTTTATTAAAGCCCTCCTGAAACTGCAATTCATGCTTATGAAAGAGTTTATCGTTCTCAATTTCTCATAAACCTTGAGGGCGATTCGAAATTTAGTTTATAATCTAACAAGCTTGTCAAGTTCGTTTTAAATTGAGCTTCAGCAAGTTGTGACAAGTTTCTATAGTTATCTGAGGTATTAAAGTAGTAAACATAAACATAATTGCTGCCACCGATAATAGTGAACAGTTAGTTTGTAGTTAAAATGCCTAACCAGTTTGTATAAAAGTCATACCTGTTGTTTGATTATATTCAGTTCGACTTATTATATTCTTTTCTTTGCACCACCTATTGCATATTCTAATTTTATTGTCTCCGCTACCCAAAGGTTGTCTGGAAGACACGCTTTTAAGCGATAAGACCGCCTGTTGTTACCTCTTTCCAATTGTCTTTATTTGTTTAGGTACTTGTTTTGTAATTTGTGTCTAATAACGATTATTGTACCTACTTACAATACTTACATTAAACAAAATTATGTTTTTGATAATCATGCGCTCAAACTACAATGGCGCATTTTTAAGGATATCTACGAAGGCACTAAGCTTCCGCTGTTCCTCTATCCATCCGCTTGTCCTTTTTGGGCGGGGTGAGTAGTGAGTTCCATGAATAGGGGATATTACTGCAATGTTCTGCCACCAGAGTGTAGCACTAGCCTTTTTAGTAAACCATAGAGTAACTTATACTACTGTACCTTTAACAGGTTTTTGACAAGTTTTCAGAAATAATAAAGTATGACATTGATGCATCAAGGCGGTTTGTTTACAGAGGACCTACCGGAAAACGCGAATCCAAAATTTCGCTATCTGCTTTTTCATCGCCTTAATATGCCAGTGACAGAGATGTTAGATAACAAAATTTTGATTTTCTTGTTTCGCGATAGACCCTCAGATTGTGGTAGTGGCGCCCCCTTCGCAGAGTTTCGCGTAATATCCCCTATTGGTAGGAAGTTGGAAATTTTACAATGTGTCCTAGGCCAGGATTACACTTGTAAGTTTTACTTACGTAAGTAGGGACACAGCTATACTACAGAATGAGATATGAATATCGTTATCTCATTCTACCAAATAGCTTTGTCCCTACTTACGTAAGTAAAACTTACAAGTGTAATCCTGGCCCTATGCGAAATTTTCATTTTGTTAGGTTTAATAATTAAAGAGCACTAATAATACTAAGAAACGTGTAACTTATTTTAAAATTAAAATTAAATTTCTAATATTAAAGCAAATTTTGGAGAAAAGTGCGTATATAGGTACCTAATACCTACTTATTTTATAGTATAAGCTTCAACATTTTTAACAGCACCTAAATACCGTACCATACCTTGGCTCGCCACCCTCCCTTGTTAAATGGTCTGATATGCAGCAACCTACTCGTATATACTAGGACGGGTTTATTCATTAAGAAATTATACCTAGGATGGTATTATTTATTGCGGCTATCAAAGGACATTTAATATATTCTATTACCATTCCTACTATCTTTATAGTGAGTATTAACATATTTCAAGTCCTTAATTATTTCAATTTATTTATTGACTAGCTGTGCCCGCGGCTTCGCCTGCGTGGAATTCGGTCTGTGTCAGTAAGCGGCTAATTCACCCCTAATTTATCTCCCTGTCCCCTGGAGACGGAACTTAAAGTAAAGTTGACAAATGGATACGCTAGAGGACTGTAGTCCAGATAAAATATTTTACAATTAGGTACCTACCACCAAAGATAGATATAACTCCGTAATAGATGGATACAGTCTAAGGAAAAAACGTGCCTCGAAAATCACGAAAATTTGATTCTCGATCAGATGTCGCTACTACCTTTTGCCTACTCTCGTATAGAGGGCGTTAACGGTTTCGTTTGTTATTATTTAACAATTTTAACGCATATCAGTGAAAGAACATGGGTCAAAATAATAAAAATAATTAATGCAAATAAAATAAAAAACATTTATCCATATTTAAATACATTTTATCGTATTTTTATAAATCTTCATTTTTAGTTTTAAAGTGTGTCGATAGATGGCAGTGAATTTAGTGTGGTTACAAAATTTACTATGACAGTACCGTTCTATAATATTACATCCTCTTTGCTTCCACTAAATAAAATTACACTCCAAAATGTTTTTTTTTTTTGCCCTTATTCAAATTTTTGACGTGATTTAAACGGCATAGAGTAGTAGGTGTATATCGTACGATACAGTACCATTTTTGTATTTTTACGTCCTTGACTGTACCTATCCAAATCGGGTACACTACATATTTCCGAAAAAAAATTATTCCGAATTTTAGAATGTCGAATTTTATCATTCCGATTTTTAAATGCTTGACCCATCAAAATTCCGACTGTCATAATTACGAATGATGAAAATCACGAAGATTTATATTTCCGAAAACCCAAAAAGCCGAATTTTGTAAATTCCGAACTACATAATTCCGACTATAACAATTCCGATGGTGGCAAACACCGAATTTAACATTTACGATTTTCAAAATCACGAATTCGGAATTGCCCTTATTCCGAATTAACGTGATTCCTATTTTAAATATCCCAATTTTTAAATTTCCACTTTTTTGGCAACAGTTCGTTTTCTTGGGGGTCGCAGTTCTAACCTAACCTAACCCACTTTTCTGGCAACAGTTCGTTTTCTTGGGGGTTGCAATTCTAACCTAACCTAACCCACTTCTGGCAACAGTTCGTTTTCTTGGGGGTCGCAGTTCTAACCTAACCTAACCCACTTCTAGCAACAGTTCGGGTTCGCAGTTCTGTCTAATTTATTTATGCCGAATTTTTATGGCAAAAATATTTTATGCCGAATTTAACATGACGCGGCACGACAGGTACCCGTAATAATTACTAAAACGTGAGTCTTCATTTGAATATCACGGACTTCAATTTTCCAATCTTGTAAAAAACCGAATTTCTGAATACCGAATTATTTTATTTCCGATCGGACAATGATTTTTCGGAATTTAGGAATTCGGAAAAAAAATATTTTCGGAAAAGTGTAAAATCGGAACTTTAAGCTTTCTGTCAAGTGACAATCGGATTTAAAGTTTTCGGAAATAGCACATTCGTGATTTTATTCAATAGTGTTTTTAAAAATCGTAATTTTGATATTTCGGACTTATAAATAATCGGGATTATGAAAGTCGTGGTTATAAAAATCGGAAAAACGTATTTCGGAATATTTGGGTGTTCCCATCAAAATCATGTCATCCAAATCGGTCCTCCAGTCAAATCAGTCTAAGCATGACGCCGGCGGCGGGCAGTGTCTGCCCCTTTTTTTTTGTTTTCGGAGTGGGAAATGCAACTGTGTAGCGTCTGCCCCTACGACTTGTTGATAGTCATAGCGAAACAGACGCTCACAGGGACCTGTAGGCGCTTAAAGCGGAACGGGAAGTTGCTCGGAATGAGGGGGATACGCAGGATGAACACGGCTTCTCCGGCGCCATACTCCGTCAGGATCTGCGCCTACATATGTATTGCGTACGATGTATTTGGGATCACAATCGAGACTCGCGCTGGCTTGCCGTTTCAGCCGAAAGCGAAGCGACCTGCCTGGCTAGAGCGCCACTGAGTCTCTCACCGTGGTTTTTCTTAGACTCTTGAGACCGTGCCCCTTGTGGCCGCAATGCATTGCGAGACTTTCGCAAAAGATTCGATTTTTTTCGGGAAGGCATGGTAACGCGTATAAGTCCCAAATCGTTTGACATTTACTGAAAAAAAATTTTTTTTTAAAGTACCCACCTTCGTGACCATTATTAAGAGGAAAGGGCACGGCCGCTTCTCCATGCAAACGCAGTCTCCATTTTTTGGATAAAAACTACTCTATGTTCTTCCACGGGACTCAAACTATCTCTATACCAAATTTTATCTAAATCGGTTTAGCGGTTTAAGCGTAAAGAGAAATTAAAAAAAGTTTTTTTCATATTTTTTGTGTTTTCACTCGGGAATGGTGTCATTTTGATATCATAAATGAATTCGGCATACCCGATTTATACAAAAACGATACCTAACTTGGCCTAGTAGCTAAAATGATATAGTTGTCAAGATAAAGTTTTTAACCCCTTTTTCCATGGGGGATGAATTTTTAAAAACGCTAAAAGAAATTTCTTGCTTTTTAATATAATTAACGTTTTGCAAAGTTTTAAGTTCCTGGCTTAAAATAAAATTTGCACCCCAAGACAAACTTTCATCCCCTTTTCAACCCCCTGAGGGGTTAAATTTCCAAAAACGTCAAAATTAGTTTTTTTTGTAATCGTCTATCATACATTTCTAAGAAGTTTCAAAGCATTTGTAATGGATTCAAACTTTCAACCCCCTTTTAACCCTGTTAGGGGACGAATTCTTGAAAACGCTAAAATTACTTTTCCTGTATTATAATAATATGCCCATTATACAGTTTCAAGGAACGCACTCAAAAAAAAATGAACTCCATACAAACTTTCAACCTCTATTTCACCTCCTTAGGGGATGAATTTTCAAAAACGCTGAAATTAGTTTTCTTGTATTTCAATAATATATCTTCTTACGAAGTTTCAAATTGCTAGCTTAAAATAAATCTTGAACTCCATACAAACTTTCATCCCCTTTTTAACCCCCTTAGTGGTAAAATTTCTCAAATTTTTATAGCCTATAACCTGGCCGTGGATTTTTTCGACAGATTAGTAAAGTTTGCATCAAAATCCGTTCAGCCGTTTTCATTTGTAGCGCGGTCAAATAAACAGACAAACAGATAAACAGATAAACAGATAAACAGACAAACAGATAAACAGACAAAAATTCTAAAAACTGTTGGAATGTGTTCTGTTATCGATTCTAAGTATCCCCAGCCAATTTTTTTTCGAATATCTTCCATGTACAGACTTTCGACCCTCTTCCGCTTTATTATATGTATAGATTATATATTATATATTGATTATGTAAGTAGGTACCTAATAGGCACAAAAACACATCTGTATAAGGTATAAGGCAAATAGCGTGTTTCTAAAAGGAATGTCAGGCCGTGTCTATGTCTGCTACGATTATGACTAGTGTCCGATGCTAATTTTACGATAGGGGAGATTTATGGCCCAAGCTACGATTATTGGTCTTACTTAGCCTTCATTAGAATAGGATCGTTAATACGGGTAAATTGCAATAAAAATAGAATAAATAGGGGATTCCGGGAGACTTGAACTCTTGGAAAGTCACACTATATTTCAAAACTCAATTGGAGCAGAAATTATTATTTTAAGAAGCAGAAACGTCTGCAGTGTGTCTCACCCAAGGCAGTACAAGCAAGGCAAAGGTTTTTCCATTTTTAAATCAGTTAGAGCATATTTAAACAAGATCACTATACAACTTATACAAGTCTACAGTTTTAGTGAAAATTGGATTTTAACATGATTCTACTTTTAATATGAATGATTTTTACAAATATTTAATTTATTTTATTTATTTTAATCAGGTAATATACACATAATATACAACTTAATTACAAAAGTACCGTTAAACCAGTAAGGTTTGTCTCGATACACTAAAAAGTACAATGAAAAGGATGAATTTTTATTTTTAGTAGGTATGGTATGTTCAAAAACTTATTCTACTTTCCTGTGGGGCATCATAAAATTAATGTATTTTTAAGCCTAATTTTCTCACTGGACTCTTACTCTTACAACATGTTTAAACCTAGTTCTTAAAAGCTGTATAATGAAAAATGTACCAACCCAAAAAATAAGGTTCATAGGTATATACTTCTTATGGTATTATGTTGGTCACAGGAAAAATGCCTGTTTTTCTGAACGTTTTTCACCCTTTTCGGATAAGTTAACCGTTTGTTCTGTAAAACTACGATTGGGCTGGTTTTTTGAAATATATAGACCACAATAAGAATTTCTATGTAACAGGACAGACATTTTTCTTATGTAAGTACATATATTATAATATTAAACTTATTTGAGTAATCTGAACTTTTAACAGCTTTACACATCGCTGTATCGCAACTATCTATTATTCGTAGCGCTATCATAGTTCCATTCCTTTCACTTTTACTGTGAGACGTCACATTGATCGTTTAGCAATGCATTACAGCGTTAGTGAAGTCAGCGCCAATCTGACTCACGTTCACGTCTCATATGGTGCAGTCTTCGGTCCATATGAAATATTAATCTATACAGCACACGTAGAAATCTCGACAATTACGTTGTAATTATCGAGTTCGTTCACACCAGCAGCTCGTGGCGTCGCGCGGCTTTGCGCGGGCGCCGGTGAGTCAGGGGGCGGTGCGCCCGCCCCGCCCCCGGCACGCCCCCCGCCCCGCCCTGCCAGCCATCATTTTGCCGCGCTTTTTTTTCAATCACAGCAAAGTCGCGTCATTCTTATATGTTGCCAAACAGTCAATGACTAACTCGTTAATAATAAAAGTAAGCGGTTATACTGTGCAGGCTGCTTGATGTTTTGATCATTTCAAACGTGTTTCACTGATTACAACGAATTTTCAAAATAGGAAATGGATGATTATTCATCAAACATATCTAGACCATGTTACAGTGCTAATATTTTTTAAAGATGTACTCATTTTTAGTACCCACTTCCCACTTACTACTAGTTTATTCCGTACACCCTCAATTATAGAGCTTCATTTATACTGTATTGACAGTTACTTAATAAACCTTTACCAAATGTTGTTATTGGTTACCTAGTATTTAACAAGTGTAATCTTCCGGATAACTTAAAGTGTATTTATTTGTTTTGACCTGTTTTTAAGAGGAAAGGGAACGATCTATTCTCCATACAAAAGTAGTCCTCATTTTCCTCCCTCATGTCCCTATTGACATTATGGATTTTTTTTTATAGAATTTTATGTATTTAAGTCATAGCTATTAGTATGCCCGACCATTTGTTTTTTTTATTATTATAAAAGTTAGGAGGGAAAACCAGGTTTCATACAATTTTTAAAATGCTCGGATACTAACTCTTATAATAATGAAAAACATCCAAAAAAATGCAACGGTCGGGCATGATTAAAATACATCAAATTGTGTAAACATATTTTGAATAATGTTAATATCCAGAGAACAAAATGCGGGCTACGTTAGTATGGAAAGGCGATTTCGGGACTGTCGTCCCCTTTCGTCTTAATTTTAAAAGCACATACGCATTTACCGTGTAATGGAGTAATTTCAAAATCTGGACCTGGTACAACAATTTGTACTTCCCACTAAATAATTCCCACCAGATATCATGAATTAATGTAATAGTTATTTGTTATACAAGGGTGCAAAGTTGTATTTTACCCGCGAGTGTGGAATTGAAACACGAGCAAGCGAAAGGATTCTATAGTGGAACCACGAGCGAAGCGAGTGGTTCTAAAATAGAATCCCGAGCGTAGCGAGTGTTTTAACACACGAGAAGTAAAATACATTTGCACCCGTGTGTAACACAAAACTTTTCCCCTCACTATAGCGAGGAAAGTGCAACATCCATAGGCGTTAGATCATCTTCATCACTGGAATCACTCATTTTTTTACGATATTATAACAAAAATTCTGGAAATTCTGTACTTTTACGTGAGAAGTTTTTAAGTAAAATTTTTGTTGACAATGTTGACATTTCTGACGTATGAAATGTCAATGATGCGTTTTGAAATTGCATCGACTTAACTTGTGCGTTCAGAATTATATTTAACATAATTATTAAAAAACAAACGTTTATTATGGAATTTTAAGGTTTATGACTTAAAATCATTAAATAAAGCTAAATCTGGTATTTTTTATTAGATTCACAAACCATTTATTTAATGATAATTAATATCAAACGAACCATTATTATGAGCGTTTTACGTTTTGTTATCTGTCAAGCTACTTAAACACGCTCCATCCAAGGTCAAATTACTTTCCCCACTAGTGGATAAAATGCGTTTTTCCCCTCTTGTTTTAAAGGATAAAAGACGGCTTTCCGAGCTAGTGAGGGGAAAAATACTTTCCTTGCCTGCTGGTAAGTATTACGGTATTTCAATATTAGTTAATATGTATTATAATTACTCGTATTAATATGTGCTCTAGTTTTTTCTTAGCATTTACTTAGAACAGGTGTGACTGTGATTCGTGATACTTGAATTTATTGATAAATGTTATAATATTACACTATACAATAAAAGTACAAATTTATTAAGTTTGGTTTTTTAGTTTTAGTTAGTTACTTTATTAGTTATTATATTATGTTAATTAATTGTTAATGTGGTATTACATATTATTGAAATAAAAATAATTAATTACAAAAAAATACAATAAAACTCATCTGACAAAACGACGTAAATAAAATTGTCGACTGGCTAAAGCTCTCCTAATTGTATTTTTTTTTATTTTCATTTTTTTAACCCTTTTAATATAAAATAGGTAAGGTACCGTATGGGTTCATTTTTGGTAAAAAAGTTATTTTTTTAATTACCCTTCAAAAGCTGTAGTTTGATCAATATTGTGCTAAAATAAATTATATGAAAAAAGAAACGACCATTGTTTAAAATACAGGATTCTAGAAAATTCACAAAAGTAGTCTTAAAAAACCAAATCGTCAAGGGTTATGTCTAAAGTAGTGTTGGTAGGAACTAGTTTTTTGAGTCTAAGAACTAGACTCGTTTTTACGCGACTCAGCGCTTAAAACACTTCCGAGTCTTTTAAGCCCCGAGTCGAGTCCTTTATTGAGTCTTTTAAGCGCAAATTAAAAGGACTCGAGCCTTCGGATAAAGTCTTCGTCAAGATAAAATGTAGTTTTTATCTAAATAAACACTAAGGAAATATTAGGCGCCCTTGAATCTCATGTGAAGACTGCGTTTTCACAAATTTGTATACATAATTTAAGAGATCTTTAAACTACTCAAATCTTTACAGAAGACTCATGTCTCGATAAAAACTTCAGTTTTGACTTAATGAAAAACTTTTGAAAAGCCGAGTAGAGTCTTAAAGCAGAGGACTCAAAGGACTTGAGTCTTAACCAACAACACTAATAGTCCAAAGAATAAAACTCAATCTAAAACAAGAGTTGGTCTAAGCTGACTCTACTCCGGCTCATAATAAGATTTTCTTCAAAGTCACACACTCCGTTCAAGGTTACGCTTTTCCAAAACGTATTGAAAATTCGAAAAAAAATCTGTTTCTAAATACATAAGTAAGTAGTAAAACACGAAGTGCAACGTGTCAAATTATTTCCTCAATACCAATCGATACCTATCTCCAATAGTAGTAGAAAAGTAAAAGGTAGAGACCAACGGAATGCAGTTCGACCGGAAGCAGCAGACAACTAATATCATCACTTATTTCACACATATCATATAATCATAAGATTCATTTTTACCGGTTCTTTATCGAGAAAACCCGTTGAATTTCTTACTTCCTAATTCGTGATAATATCCATTGTTTCATTAGTATTCACTATTGAATAAATCTTCTCTTCTTATAATTAATCTAGAGGTACTGGAAGTAGAGAAATATTTTACGATCATATAATATAGGCTGATTCAGAAGACGCGTAAGCAGGATTAACCCTTCATATTCAGTAAATTAAATTAAGCTACGGTTTCGTACAGTCACCTGAAATAATAATTATGTTACTCTTAGAAGGCTGTAAAAATATGTGACACGCGCTCTTATGGGTCTACAAATAAGATTATGTTAGACAGTTTTGCGGCCTTCGTTGAGTAACATAATTATTATTGCAGGTGACTGTACCAGTATTAGTAAGTATAACATTTTTTAGTGTTGAAAACCAAAAGCTTTAAATTATTTGAATGTATTAAGTATGCTTTATCCGTAACAAGTGTTAAATTGAATGTCATCAGAATCACGTCTCATAAATCACCCTGCTTAGCGTTATAACCAAGTTATAACTATAGAAAAAACTAATCTTTACAATTTTTTAATTCGCAGTGATACTATTGGTTACTTGTATCTAACATAAGTTTTAAGTTCCTGCATGTTCGACTAACCTGTTATGGATTTCTGTGGTCCGAAATAAATGATTTTTATTTTATTTTATTTTTTTTATATTGGGTCTGGCTTGAAAATAAAAACATTTATCAATACGTATTATAAAACAAAGTCCTCAGCCACGTCTGTCTGTATGTCTGTATGTATGTTCAAACTACTGAACGGATTTTCATGCGGTTTTCACCTATGAATAGAGTAATTGGTTGAACTTCCCGTGCAAAGCCGGGGCGGGTCGCTAGTTTTCTACTAATTATTAGTTGTCTATACCTAATTCTTTATAATGGGAGATGGGAGAAAAGCGACCATTTTTAGGAATTAAAGGAAAACAGTGACTTTTCTAATAATACGAAAAGTCACTGTTTTTCTTAAGGCATATTTTGCCTATCATGCAATGCAAAGTTGAGGTATTTTAAATAATGAGGTACAGACAGTATACGAAAATATGCTGATCTGAAACACGATAAGAAATACTGATTACCTTAGTCAACCCAGAATATTTTATAAAATATTAATTCAAAATGAATAATTTCTTCTTATCAAAATTAACCTTTAGTGGAAAACTAGATCGACACATAGTTCAAATAAAAAAAAAACCGCCCAAGTGCGAGTCGGACTCGCGCACCGAGGGTTCCGTACATTACACAATTTAAACAATGTATTTTTTATGTGAAACGTGTGAAAGGTAAATTGCAGATTACGATTTATGACGAATTAAAAAAAACTACTTACTAGATCTCGTTCAAACTTTCAAACCAATTTTCGGTGGAAGTTTGCATGGTAATGTACATCATATATTTTTTTTTTAGTTTTATCATTCTCTTATTTTAGAAGTTACAGGGGGGGGGACGGGACACATTTTACCACTTTGTAAGTGTCTCTCGCGCAAACTTATTCAGTTTAGAAAAAAATGATATTAGAAACCTCAATATCATTTTTGAAGACCTATCCATAAATACCCCGTATGGTTAGATAAAAAAATTTTTTTTGAGTTTCAGTTCCCCCAAAATTTATTGTTAAAAATCTTAATGCGGTTCACAGAATACATCTACCAACAGTATAGTTCTTATAGTTTCGGAGAAAAGTGGCTGTGACATACGGACGGACAGACAGACAGACATGACGAATCTATAAGGGTTCCGTTTCGTAAGGGCAAAATGAGACTAAATTCAGGGAACTTTAGCCGGTAACTATATTGGGTTTTGATTATTAGACTACTTTTAATCTACCTATTACATATATGTATAACTAGCGACCCGCCCCGGCTTCGCACGGGCGGAACCTTAACAAATTATATACTGTATGTATGTTCGCGATAAACTCGAAAACTACTGAACGGATTTTCATGCGGTTTTCACCTATCAGTAGAGTGATTATTGAGGAAGGTTTAGGTATATACTTAGTTAAGGTTTTGTGTAACCCGTGCGAAGTCGTTAGTCGTTTTATAAGGTTTAGGGATATGAATACGTGTAAAGATACATATATATATATATATATATATATATATATATATATATATATATATATATATATATATATATAAATCAAATAAATAATCAACCTCTTTCAAAAACTAGAGCACCTGAGGATCTAAGT
Source organism: Cydia strobilella (assembly GCF_947568885.1). Taxonomy (NCBI): domain Eukaryota; kingdom Metazoa; phylum Arthropoda; class Insecta; order Lepidoptera; family Tortricidae; genus Cydia; species Cydia strobilella. The sequence goes on from NC_086052.1 coordinate 12,628,144, forward strand.
AAGATTTTGATCCAAATTTTCACTGGGCATTGCACAGATACAATACAAAAAAAACTAAACTAACAATAATTGAAATCTCTTTGTTTTACCACTCTTAATAGAGAGCCTAAATTGTTTTTTCAACACTTGCTCAAAACGACGTTTTTATTCCACCGATTTTAGGCTCATAATCCTAGAACCAATAAAAATACTGACATAATATTTTATATGTATTATATTGAAACGAGAGGCAAGTGTGTGTGTTTCTAAAATTCTTATTCTGAAATATTATTACCCCACCAAAAACATTTTCATGTAAAATGTTGCCAAGATGAAACCAGACGACGAGTTATCAGATCTCTTGTAGAGCCAAGCTTCTAACTCTACAAGCCCTAACTTTACAAACTCTACACCTTAGTCAAAATATGTGGCTTGGCCGTTTCGCTACCGTCACATGGACGTAAGGTAAAAAATTAATTCACTATTAATTATTTTTTATTAAACAATAGTTCTTGTAGTAACGAAACGGCCAAGCCACATAATTTGACTAAGGTGTAGAGTTTGTAAAGTTAGGGCTTGTAGAGTTAGAAGCTTGGCTCTACAAGAGATCTGATAACTTTTTGACAGTGCAAGCCTTGGTATCGCCTTGGCAACATTTTACATGAAAATGTTTTTGGTGGGTTTACACTTCTTTTTGTAAGTTGCTTATGTCAATCTTCCATCCCCTAATTTATAGGGTTGGTGGTAATTTACTATTAAAAATCCTGAAATACGTATCTGGAGGCATCTTTTACACAATCTGCTTTTTACTGATTCCCCATACAAACATCAACCCCCTTTTCCCCCTAACGCTTTTTCCACCCCCTTACGGGTATTTTGACTAAGGTTGTAGAGTTTGTAAAGTTAGTGATTATAGAGTTAGAAGCTTGGCTCTACAAGAGATATGATAACTTTTTGACAGTGCGAGCCTTATGATTTCGTCTTGGCAACATTTTGCATGAAAATGTTTTTGGTGGGGTAATAATATTTCCAAACAAGAATTTTCCATTAGAAACACACACACTTGCCTCTCGTTTCAATATAATACATATTAAATATTATATATGTCAGTGTTTTTATTGGTCTCTACCCCTTAAATGCATGATTTTTTATTTTTGCCCGATATGAATAGTGTTATGCAATTGTTTGCTGATTATGGGAAAAATTAAAAAAATTGTAACATCGATTTTCACTGCGAAATCAGTGTTAGAAGTCGCATAGGCTGAATCATAGTTATGTAAATATATAATTTTCAGTAAGAGATATATCAAAAATCATAATCCTCAGAAAGGTACTCAGAGTAAAACCAAGAAAAGTCTGCAGAGATTTAGAGAGCACACGCAGTGCAGCGGGCTTAGCACGGTAGCATTTTTATCGCTTGTCACCATGCCTGTCACGTTCTAACAAGTAGGTAAGTGCGAAAGTGACAGGCATAGTAACAGGTGATAAAAATGCGACCGTGCTTAGCCCACTGGTGTTATTTTAAACGTCAAACTTCTATAAAATTATGACGTATAAATAACACTGTCACTGCGTGTGGTGTCAAAATCTCTGCAGACTTTTCTTGGTCTAACTACACTATTTGTGATACACCTATGATAAAGCTTTAGGGTCGGTTGCACCAAACCGTCTGTCACCGTTTTACCGTTCGCTTAATTTTATTATATGGAAAGTTTCATAGTTCTCTGCTGCTTGACGTTAATCAGTCTGTTAATTGTGGTTGGTGCAACTGGCTCTTAATATATAAAATAATTACAAACCCCGAAAAAAACGTCCAAACTCACATACTAAAAATCATAAAATTCTGTATTTTTTAAAATTTTCCAACATTTCGTCTTAAAACGAATGTAATTTTTATAAATTATAATATTGCGTAAATTTAAGTAAAAAATCGGAAAACGGATTAGTTTTACTATTGAAATAATATATAGGAACAAATAGATTTTATCTAATTAAATATGTATAAAATTAGATGTTTTGGTTGTGTAGGCTGCATCCTACACTATGCATTTAATGGTTAAATAAGAATCTAGACGAAAAATGTGAATTGTATGAATTAGATAGAACCGCGGTCATTACCCACTGTAAGTACTCATACCAACGATATTTAACACTCACTTGTGGGAACTTTCTCGAGCTCGTGGCAGACTTGCCGACGCCGAATTATCAATGAGAATAGAACATTCTTCTGGGAATTCGTAGCCCCACCATAGCCTATGGGCATGAGCCGCATGAATGAATAATATGAACTGTAGAGGTTAGAACTTAGAAGAAACTTGCTTAACTAACGTTGACATCTTTAACATATATAAAATTTATTGTAAAATGTAGTTTGGTATAGGCAAGGAAGAAAAGGTAGAATAGAATAAAACCTTTCATAACAGTTATATGTATAGCAGACTGGCTAGATATACATTATATTTTATTCTCGAGTAAACGTCACCTACTAATAACATGGTGACGTGATACTTATCCGCAAGGTATTGTTAACCCTTAAATGCATAATGATGTATATATGCATCGTATATTTGATGGTCCGTGGCTCAATATGCAGCTATCCAAAATCACATTTATTACTTTTATACAGCATGACACATCTATTTCAATTTATTAAAAAGTTATACAAAAAATCATGCATTTAAGGGTTAATAGTAATACCACTATGTAAATGATAACATTTCTCGTGTTCCATACGCAGGTGGCAACGTGCCCACTGAATCAGGTAAGGCTGATGTAGTCCTGGGTTCGTACCTACAGAAATCGAGCAAAAGCGACCTGCGGAACTGTAACTAACATGTTAGAGTTAGACCAAGAAAAATCTGCAGAGATTTTGACAGCACACGCAGTGCCAGTGTTATTTATACGTCATAATTTCATAGAAGTTTGACGTTTAAAATAACACCTGCACTGCGTGTGCTGTCTGAATCTCTGCAGACTTTTCTTGGTTTAACTCTATTAAGTACGCACGAGTCACCTAAAATCAAACTGAGAATTCTGCTAACAGCTTTAACGTATTCTACTCTGCCTGAAACATGAAGGTATTATAAGATATTTGCTTGATTTAGGAAATGTTTTAACTTAAAGGATCATTCGGAAACGTAACATTTAATATGAATATGATACCAATTTGATTATGACCTTTGGAGCAAGCGATTTGTATAAATTAATTAAATGAAGGTACACTTTTGAATTAAGACTCTACGAAGCGCTTTGAGTGCCAAAACTGTAAAATAGACCACGTCACGCGTTCGGCGTCCTCCAAAATCTGTATCGAGCGCATTGGTGCAAGACGCGAGGGAAAAACGCCTGCGGCCGATGAAAAATATTCGCGAGACGCTAGTGAATTTTCAGAGGCGAACGTCTGTCCGCCCCACCATACCGCTTGACAGTGACCTAAATGCAGCGTCGGCGCAGTCAGTTCCGTGAGCGCGCGCCTGTCGGACCGACGCGCGCGCCGTCGTTCAGTGCCATTACTGTCGGATATTACTGTGCACAATGCTGTGAGTGACCACTGGACCCACTCGCTTAATGGACCTCGCACGTAACGTGCGATTAATTCTACCAGGTAAGAACACCCAAAAACACGAGAAAATTTGATGAAGAATTTGTGACAAAAAGCGAATTACATAGTGCTCATTATAAGTGTTTGTTACTAAGCGAAGTGCGACGACGTCAGTTGACGCGGTATGAGTCAGCTCTATCTCGAAATTTCTTTGCACGAATATTATGGTCGCAAGAGCGGCAAGAGGGAGCCAGTGGTCAGCTGGAGCGGCGAGGGCGGCTGCGTGCGCCAGCGCCGACTCCGGACCGCTGGGCTGACAAGACGCTGCAAGCTAACGGAAACCGACTCCTCGCGGCCGAAATTCCGCCGCGGCCGTTCACGCCGCGACTGACTGAAATAAATCGCTCGTTAACACAAATAGCACGACATTGTCGCCGCATTGACAGACGGACGAGCATTTCCGCTTCTCTTTTTATCGCTTTTCTCCCGGGGGTAGGACGGTGAAAAGAAAGCGCTTCCTCTGACGTAAGCGAATCCGTCACACACTTTCAACGGCCTTTTAATGGCACCAGCAGTTCATCGATGAGCATAATTTGACTCGCATTCATCTATACGCCACGCGCCACCACACGGAACGTGGAAAGTAATTTGACTCCCATATTAGACAGATAGACCGCATTACCAAACATGTTGAATGAATGAACGTAAAGCTGATAAATTAAACATGCACTAACGTCATTCTCTTTATTGACGCACTGAGCAAGCGTCCTGGATTTATTCAGATTTTTTTTATCATGGCATTGTCGTTTGTTGACCTTTATCCAAAGAAAGGAAGCATGGGGACATTATGACATTATGACTAAAGGTAACAAAATAAATTCGCGATAGACCCGTTTCTAAATGTGATTTAATATTATGACTAGGTTTATGTACCTACCCTATTATAATTTGCATTTAATGCAGAAGAAGGTATGTACTTATAATTAAGTACTTACATGTCTCGGTATATCAATCTGTATCTTTCTTTGTGCCATCACCGCAAAGGTCAAGATACAAAGGTTATCTTATCACTAGCAATAAATTATTATTGTACTTGTACACCACTGGCTGCATAATTTACGAGGTAGAAGATAATGTAAAAATATCAAGCGTAATTTTGATATTTGCTTAGCCAAGAGAAATCTTTCCTTGTGTTAACAGAAAGTTACGATAAAACACCTATCATAGTGACGTCAGCAGAGCCGAGCGTTGCGCGGCCTCGTTGAACTCTGAGGCTTTGTCACTGATAAAACTGAATTTTGCTTTAGGTACTAATTCAAACCTTTGTTCTAACTAAAAATATATGTAGGTAGCGAAAGTATGTCATTTATGCTTATTATAGTTATTATTCCTCCTTGTTTCAATCATATTCATATAATATGTATATACCTAGGCAGTGTTGGACGAAACGTTAATGCAATTAACCATTAACTAGTACAAATTGAACCGTAAACTGTAACCGTCCGTTACGGTTTACGGTTCAATTGGTACTGGTAAATGGTTAATTGCAATTAACGTTCGGCCAACACTGTACCTAGGTGGGTTAATTAACTATTTCTTATTGTTTATTGTGTCGCTTACTTAACTAGGTATTGTCTATATTTATGTTTGTACTATTTTATTTAACTATGTACCTACTTATGCATTTATGTCATTCAAGACATGCCTTCAGCAAGGACCACATTTTAATTAATTTAATTTAAATATAACAATTAACGCTTTAATATTAGAGGGGGCGTAACAGGGCTAATAGGATTTCAATCCAATTCCAATAGGTATCTTATCGATAGTGTGTTTGGGACACTAGAATTAGGTACAGGTACAGAGGGCCTACCTCAATTATTTGCCTCTCTATCGCTCTTCCTTTCGTGTAATAGAGAGGCAGGCAGGTAATTTAGATTTTCGTTTTTCGCGGCAGGCCTTCAAACTCTAATACGAACTTTACCCCGAGCGATAGGTCTCTCCTGATCCTGATTGCCCTCCCCGGTGAGGGCGTGCCGCGCGCAAGTCGCGACTTGTCGGGGACGGGGTCACAAAACAGGCCCAAGCGCGGCTGAGTCAGGCGGTGTAATGTATGTAGGGTTACCAGACGATACTTTTCTTGTGCCTGCATTGCAGCAGGAATTCTGAAAACTCCATTATAAAAATAGATAGGAAATCGATAGAGTTACAAGCGTTCTAATTTTAAGTATAGGATATGAATTCGATCTGGATTAGAATAGATCGAATTCATATCCTATATTTAAAATTAGAATACGCCTGTAGAAACTTTCAGAGATTTTGTATTACGGTTGCAGAATGGACTGTGAAAGAGCGCGTATAATTTCAAGTGGGAATCATATAAAATTTTCCATATGAAAAAGTGATGTATACTAATTTTACCACATTATCAGGTTATCTATTCGTAGTCGCTTTGTAGAGGTACAAAGCGTGAAAACGCTGGGATCGGCTACGAGCGTAGCGCTACGAAAACGTTGTTTTAAGAGTCCCTGGCAAACGGTCGAATTTCACCTTCCCATACAAACGGAGTTTTGGTCTTATTTTAAAACTATGTGTTGGATTGTAATGAAACTTTGCACATATAATCACATGAGGCATATCTAGGTCTGTAATTAGTTTATATAGTTTATAAAACAAACGAAATATGGCCCAGTTAAATTAAGGGTTTCACCTCGGAATGAGAGATATTAAGCTGGAAACTCGTATACACCTTCGTTATGACGTATTAAAGGTTCTCTTAAAAGTCGATGCATATATTGTGTGCGCGTCAGTAGTTATTCAAGATCAAAAGTCATAAAAATCGGTCTTTCGCAGATATCAAAATTTCTATAGCTCCGATGTTATTTAGATGTAGGTAAGAATTGTAGAGCATACAATTTGCGACTAGTTAGAATCAAATATTAGCAGGAACAAACAAATAATCGAAATTGAGCAACAAGTTTTGTATAAAAAACTTAAATTAGCTGTATTTTTTACTATTGTATCTGAAGCTACATAAACTAATTTCCTTATCCTATTGTAAGTACTAAGTTTCAGAGCAATCTTAGCTAGTTGTTTTAAAATGAGTGCGTAACTACTTTTGTATGGAAAACCGAGCTTGCCAAAAACATTATGCCATTAACTTGGTATATAGTCACGTTTTAGCTTGAGCAAAAATGTTTACGTATGTCAGGCTGGCTGCAGCGTAAAAGTTATCCTGGAGCCTATTCGACTTGAAAATATTACGGGTATATCCGGACTACATTATAACAGATTGTAACCATACGGAGCCATATTACACCTGTAATTTTGACTAATTTAATATCGCTCTCGTTCTGATGCGCAATATCAGTTGTAATGCGCTATGTAAATGTTATTGTGCATTTCGTAAGTTTATCTAATTTTGAATTCTTCCCTCATCTACTCGAAGATCCTTTGGATCCTTTAAATTAAGGCTTGGCTTGCAACAAGAGGATACGGTAACACCTTATACCATCAGGCGGCTTAGAAGAGGCTGCCAGCGGTGAGTGAGTATGGGAACCACTGGGCCCGCTAGCTGGTTGCGCGTGATTCAGTGGGCGCTGACGTGGGTGCACCGGCGTCAGTGCGCGTCACTCCCGTCCCGTCACCCGTATATTTAGCCGCGAAAAATGCCACACCAGCCCCTCACGCCTACACCTATCATTTCCGGATAAAATTGGCAACAACGCAAGAATTTACGCTATAACTTTTATGGAGATTGATGGCATCAGCTTCTTTTAAGCTCGTGTTTGTGGTATCTTCCGGATTACAATTTTAGATCCTAGAAATTATTTTTACGCGACAATTTTTTTAAAGGTTTAATTTTAACCGCCCTTAATTCTGTTTCGTATCTCGAAAATAGTTGTTTGCAACGCAAGTCATAACTTATTTATTTATTTATTTAAACTTTATTGCACGATATAAAATTGTACAAATAGCGGACTTAATGCCTTAAGGCATTCTCTACCAGTCAACCTTTGGGTCAAACAGAAACTTCTAGTTAGTGCAGGATAGTTAATATTGTAAACAAACATATTAGCACAATCGGATTAGGTCTAACCTCGAAATCTCTTCCAGTTATGAAATTTGGTATGTATGTTAATTAAAGGTCTCTTTTTCATGGGACTTCGAGGAATCGCAGCCATCTTGGAAAATGTGTACCATCCTGGAGAAATTTGCGTTTTACTATAAATCTACGTTCTCTGTGAAAATATGGTGTAAGGCAACATTAAAGAAAAATTAAAAACTTATAAATAAAAAATTTGGCCTAAGTCGAATTCGCTCGGTAGGGTGCCCAGAAGGCTGGCCGCATTGCCCCACTGGATGGCAATGCTGATCCGCTGGACAAAATATTGGCCAGCCCCCTGGTCAACAGAAGCCTCTATGTGGCGCTTTGATAGCTCCTCATAGAGGCGCCGCGCGCTAGGTCCCCACGGCCCCAGGGTTTCCACCCCAAACGCCGCAAATATAATGTAGCTACTACCTATATAGTGTGGCATATTTGAGACATTTGAGGCTTTCGGCCGAGGATGCGACCGCACCAGCGCCAACTTTAGTGCCTGGAATATGGGACGGCGCCAGGGTATCTACGCAGGTAGCGTCCCAGACAAGTGGCCGACCCATACTCCAAGGCACCAGCGTCATTCCGTCAGGACTCTTGCCATCGACCCTGGCCAGACCGTTGGGTTCGAGGACCGCCGGTACCTTGGCACTGACAAGGGCCCTTCGGATGACGTCGTTGAGGCTGGCCTGGCGAGGGATCCTCCCAGCGCTACGGCTGCATGAGAGGCCGTGGTGTCCCAGATTATCCACCATATCTCCGCATTGGCACCGGTGAGGCATGTTTGTTGATGCCCCTATTCTGAGACATGTGGTCAATCGTAATGTTGTATTATCCAACAATGTGCCCACCGTTGTGGATGGTAGTGTCTGCAGTAGTATTTTTAGACAAGCGAAATTAAGTCATATATTTAGTGGTCATATTCTGTTTATACACATAAGAATAATATCAATATATGTATACCTACACATATACAAACATGCATACATACATATATAAATAAATATACTATGTACCCTATATAAGTTCGAGATGTACGCATACGCAACTCGTAACCGGGACGTGGTGCTACAAAATTAAATTTAGATTTAAGGTAATCAGGAGCGGCTGGATCAAATAATATAGAATAAAGGGTGCACATAATTCTAAGTGACCTGCGTTCACGGATGGGAAGCCAGTTCAGTTTGCGGCGGAAGGCCAATACGTGATCGTATTTACAAAGTCCATATATAAACCCAAATAAACCTAATATCTACAACTATTCAGTAGTCTGTCTAGTTTGTTGAGAAACTCCTGGCTAATATTAGAGTAACACACATCTGCATAATCAATCACGGGCAACACCAATGCCTTAATAAGAAGAGTTTTTAAAGACACACGTTTTTTTGTGCTAACTGGGAGAAAGTGCTTGAACTTATAAAGAGATCTCAGCATGTTGGTTACTTTGCGACAAACGTCAGACACTGGGAGGTCCAAGTCAAACCACTGTCAACGATTAGACAAAGGTTTTTCATGTCAGACTAAAACGGAACTACATTATTTTCGAAGCAAAATTTGTAAAACAAAGGCAACGGTAATAAACGAATTAATCTTAATAAATCAACGTGCAATACTGTATCAATTATGAATAATTACGCGAACGCTAATTAAAGTTGCGGTTCCCTGTGTGATGTCCACAACCTATCGACCAACAGCTCCAACCGTGGAACAAGAGCCATGTGATTTCAAAGAATTATTTAGTATCTAAATAGTGAATGAGGAAAAATACTCGTGTGACGGCGTCTGCACAATCTAATCAGTTAACGAACTGTGACGGACGAACGCAGAGAATTCCTTAATTAGGACATTAAACTATGTATAATGTATTAGCACCCATCGCTTTATGAGAAAGGCGATATCGTAATGCTTTTTTATAATACCTACGACTAATAATTTGATATCATGCCGCGTGGTTTATGAATTTCGGAAATTTATTAGTCAAACCAAGAAAAGTCTGCAGAGATTTTGACAGCAGTGCAGATGTTTTTTTAAACGTCAATCTTCAATGAAATTATGACGTATAAATAACACTGGCACTGCGTGTGCTGTCATAATCTTTGCAGACTTTTCTTGGTCTAACACTAGCAACTGTATTTTTTTAAAGTACAACGACAAAATGGATGATGATTTAAAAAAATATCTAATCACGCTGAGCTGATCTTATAACTTGGGCGGCTGACGGATGCAAAATATGTTAAAATAGTGTCGAACGATATATGTAATATGGATATGACTACGATTGGTTTAAAATATAGCACATAGGTACTCTTAATTGCAAAAAAAGTTAAAAGTATCGTTTTTTTTAAGTTGAAGTAAATAATCATATTTTTTCTATATTTTGTTTATAATTCACTATCGTCTCCACTGATACACTGAAAATGATATCTACATACTCAATTTCAATTTTTTTTTTTTCAATTTAGGCATTAACATAATGCACCTATGAAAGTCAAAAAAGTACAGTTGTACAAAATTAAAATTAAACATTCATTCCAAATAATCACAAATCACAACATACATTACAATTTACATACTTAGAAAATACAGAATTATTAATAAAATCAATTTCAATTATTTGCCCTTAAACTACTTGGTTTGTCACTTATGTTAATTTTCCATACATCCCGATCTGTGATATAGTCCTTAACTCTATAATATGCCCTTGCAACCAGTGCTCGTTTTACAACGGTTTTAAATTTTGCATCCGTGAGCTCACAAATTTCTAAAGGAATTTTGTTGTACAACTTTGTACAATTTCCCACGAAGGTCTTTTTTGTTTTTACAAGTCTATAAGAAGAAACTTTCAGCTTACCCGAATTTCTGGTAACCTTTGGTTTATCAGCGTTTGTTGGAAAATTGTACAAATTTCTCCTGACATACATTATTACCTCAAAGATATACACGGGACGGCAGCGTTAAAATGTCAATTTTCTTAAAAAAATATTTTAGTGACTCCCGCGCCCTTAAGTTATATATTGCCCTTTTTGCTCGTTTTTGTAGTATAAATATTGTTTCTATATCGGCAGCAGAACCCCACAGTACAAGACCGTATGACATTAAACTATTAAAGTAGGCGAAGTAAACCATTCGTGCCGTCTCTACATTAGTTAACTGTCTCATTTTTCTGACTGCAAAAGTAGCTGAGCTCAACCTACTGGGTAGTGTAGTTACATGGGATCCCCATCCCCACTGCAGTGTTGAGTCAAGTGTTATTCCTAAAAACACCGCTGTTTCTACAAAGTCAACAGACTGACCATTAAGTTTAATATTAGAGACTAAATTTAGATTAGAACCATTAACTAAAGATAATTTCAAACATTTGTTTTTTTTTTGGATTCAGCATTAAATTATTTGCAGCAAACCAATCACATACTTCATAGTCATTCGGCTCAGCTAGCTCAGTGTCTTTTCTGTTCACCTTGAAAAGCAAAGAAGTGTCATCGGCAGACATGACAATGCCGGATTTTCGGCTTACCATATAAGGCAGGTCATTTACATAAACCAGAAACAGAAAAGGGCCTAAAATCGATCCCTGCGGCACACCTAGCTCTACCACTTCATCTGGCAATAAGTGATATTTCAACATTATAATTGGGACTATATCACCAAACCTTATAATTTTTTAATAAAAAAAAATACATAAGTATTACTCGAAATTTATAAATAGTTATTTGTTATACAAGGGTGCAAAGTTGTATTTTACCCGCGAGTGTTTCAACACACGAGAAGTAAAATACATTTGCACCCGTGTGTAACAAAACTTTTCGCCTCACTATAGCGAGGAAAGTGCAACATCCACAGGCGTTAAATCATCTATATCACTGGAATCACTAATTTTTTTAACGATATATTATAATAGAAAACTGGAAGTTTTGTATTTTACGTGAGTCGGAGTCGGTGAGAACAGTTTTAAAGTAATTTTTTTTGTTGACACTTGACAACGTCACGTTCACGTTCATCACGTTTTGAAATTGCATCGACTCAACTTGTGCGGTCAGTTATATGCAATATCATTATTAAAAAAAAAAAAAAAAAATCTTATGGAATTTTAAAGTTTATGACTTAAAATCATTAATTAAAGCTATATTTGGTATTTTTTATTAAATTCTCAAACCATTTATTTAATGATAATTAATATCGAACGAACTATTATTATGAGCGTTTTACGTTTTGTTATCTGTCAAAAGCTACTTAAACACGCTTCACGGTCAAATTACTTTCCGCACTAGTGGATAAAATGCGTTTTTCTCCGCTTGTTTTAAAGGATAAAAGACGGCTTTCCGAGCTAGTGAGGGGAAAAAGTCTTATCCATCTTCTGCTTTCGTCACCAATTGCATCCATCGGCCGCCCTTTGCTTATAAGCGTTAGAATAATACTACGGTACTTACCATTAAGAATAAAATTAAGTAGGTATTGTTACAAAAAATTTTTAAACCAATTACCTTCTGTAAATATTATATATTAAATGTTGGAATGTAGAGTAAGTCTATACAAGTTCACAGACAAAGAAGTACCTATCCAACTAGGTAGTATTACTAGATATCGATAGTACACAGCTACTAGAGGTCGTGTTCCAATGTCAAATAGACAAAGTGTCATTTAAATCGCGAAGTATGTGAAGTGCTAATGACTAAATGATGCTCCTCTAGGGGCAGTGTGAGAATTGTCGACATAAACAAACGGATGACCACACTCCGACGATAATAGACTAGCATTGAGTCCCGAATTACACTTGAAGAACGGCCCGCGTTTGTTGGAGCGCCAACAATATATCTATTTGTCACGGGGTGTAGCTAATGAAATTTTTTCTAGATATTTTTGTGTAACTGCGAATGTTTCTTTAGAATCAATTGAGGGTTGACTATTTTACACGCACTGGTAGTATAAAATATAAAAACCGGTCAAGTGCGAGTCGGACTCGCGTTCCAAGGGTTCCGTACATGACATAATTTAAACAATGTATTTTTTATGTGAAACGTGAGTGAAATGTCTTTAAAAAACCCGTAGGGGCCGGATCAAAAACTAAGTAATTTAATCCGACTCACGCTTGACTGCACATTTCTAATAGGTTTTCCTGTAATCTATAGGTAAAGATCTATTTTTTGTGTATTTTTTTGTGTACTGTTTATCATAAAATTAAAAAAAATATATTTGAGATTCTCACTATGAGCTCTTTCATTTGATATGTAACACGATATAGTTTGAAAATCTTTATTTTTTAATTTTCTCATTTACCCCCCAAAAGTGGCCCCCATGTTTAAAATTCATTTGTTTACGTTACATGTCCGTCTTTGGGTCACAAACTTACATATGTATACCAAATTTCAACTTAATAGGTCCAGTAGTTTCTGAGAAAATAGGCTGTGACAGACGGACAGACAGACAGACAGACGCACGAGTGATCCTATAAGGGTTCCGTTTTTTCCTTTTGAGGTACGGAACCCTAAAAAGGGTCATTCACAGATTTAGTGCAAAATTAAATAAATAAAACAATAAAACTATTTTAGTTTTCCTATGTAATTAATTTGAAATAGATATTACTCGTACTATATGTGTGTCAACCTACCTACCTACAAATATACTAGGATAGTTACACTTATATTGCCCTAAAACTATAAACAAATGATTTCACAATGAGACAAGAATACACACACACACAGTGTAAAATAATAAGTAACAGGGCCTTTGTCGTTATAATTAGCAATTTGTAGCCCTGCGCAAGAGTGGCTGCCAAAGTGCCCGTTCTTTTCGTTTCATTTCAAACTGCCAGCTACATCGTGGCCACGCAATCAGAAGTAATTACACTAATTACACATAAAATATTTGGCAGTTCGCCCCTTCTGTGCGCTGCTTACACGTACGGTATTAATTATATCTTCATCATATGTTAATTTAATAAGTAAAATAAAATACACCACGGTGATGTCCTTTTACCATGTTTATTTTCAGCTTTAATACAATTATTCTTATCATAGACCATTTTTTTTTAAATGGGAATAGACTTCCTTTTTGTATCTTTCTCATTGACCGAGCGTTAGCGAAGGTCTCCGTTTTAGCTTGGCCAAAAATGCTTTCGTATGGCCGGATGTTCTCCTCTACATGTCGCATCGCAGTTCTCAACCGATTCTCGTGATGTATAAGAATTAGATTTTTTGGATTTTTTTCAAAATGGCAGAGCCATACATTTATTCAGTTTTAAGTTATGCTCGCGAGGTCTACAGCTCACAGAGCCACTAGTTTGTATCATGAAATAAAAATAATTAAACATTGCACTTTACTAATTTGCTTATAAATTTATTATTATTATTACTTATGTTACCTCGTTTTGAATTACCTTGTTTTCCACTAGGCATTAATTAAACACACATCGATTTCTCCACTCGTCACTAGTTCTGATAATTACTAAATTGTTACCTCGTTTTGAATTACCTTGTGTTCCACTAGGCATTAATTAAACACACATCGATTTCTCCACTCGTCACTAGTTCTGATAATTACTTTAATAATCTTGACACAACCTTCACACTAGCATTGTATGTACACGTATGCGTTGGTAAATGTTTTGGATACCGGAACATATGAATTTCAGCTATTGTCCCAATAATTTGACACAATGACGCTAGAGCACACGTCCAATACGTCCATGTTAGTGTTAGTACCTAAATGTTTTGGCTACCGGATCACATGAGAGCGTGGCTCGGAATGCGGCCGTTGGCGTTCCCTCAGGAATGCGGTGAACCTGTTCCGAACAGCTGTGCCGTGACGTCACTTGCCGCGCCGCCGGAACTGTCAGATGGATTTCAAAATGCCTTTACGGCGGTAGAACGTTAAATATCAATCAAATTTAGTTCTTTATTTTTTCTTATACAACGAACATGGCCAAGAATAGGCAAGAATACCTTTGTACTATTAAAACGACGACTAAAAACTCCATCTATGTATTCCGGAACCCGGACATACCTACTCAGTTATAGGTACTTAGGTATGCAGTTGGTGATGTCAAAAGGCAAAGTTTTTATTTATACAATCTGTTATGTATGTATAAGTACTTATCACTTACAAAATTTTCATCCTAATTATCTACATAAGATAAATAACTAAGTAATCAAATTTCAGCCTATTTGTATGCTACCTACTTATTAAAGAATTATTTTTCGACTACAGAATAACTAACTAACAACAGAATAAAAGCTTGGTACCAAATTGAGTAGTTTGATAGAATTATTAAACTGTGCCAATATCATGTTACCTACTTAGTATCATGCAATAGAGGATACTCTTATAAAATGGTTCACGTAACCTCCGGTAGAATGGCATTTAATAGAATATGAATGTACCTACTACCTACTTATGCCTTTCACCTGTTGCTGTAACATTACTTTTAAGAATTGTGCCTACCTCCGTTACGAAGTGGACTCTGAGAACCCCCTATAATAATAATAATGCCCCCCTATAATGACCAGTCCGCCATTAAATAATAGAAGAAGAAGAAGAAGAACCCCCTAAAATAGCAAGGCCATTTTGTCAAAATGGCGTCCACAGCTGACGATGACGTCACGTTGCTTGTGACACCACTACCACTATCGCTGCGATAACGTGTCGCACACACACACTGTCATCATAATCGTTGTGTGAGTTTCGCGGTAAACCATATGAAGTGTTCACGATGAGATAGAAGATTTAAGACACTCGAAAAAGTTCATTGACCTTAAACGTTATGCTGTAGGTAATAATTTTGCATCATGAAATCTAATGAGAATAGGTGTAGCTGTGTTTTCATTACTCGGGCACAAGATATACAAGGTGTTGAAAGGATCTTCCACACTAGTATTTGGTTCAATGACAGTGTGTCAGAGACAGGGTTATCAGGTAACTTGCAGGTAACTCAGGTTATATATAAACAGTTTCCATGTGCCAGATATGCTGTCATTGATCCGTGGAACCCTTTATGAAGCTTTTATGTCATACTGACAATGAGATCGAATTAAACAAGAGCATTAGATTCCTATAGTTTGACCTTGCGTATAATACAAAATTACCTAAGCTACAGTGAAACCCAGTTTCATTTACATCCAAGAATGGAACAAACAGAATATTGATCGTTTTTCTTCATGACTTTATGTGTGTACAAACAGCTCTATCCAGCCCTATGAGGTGATGAGTAACTAATAATCATCTAGTTAGACTCCCAAATCAATAAGTAAGGAAGACAAACACGTTTTGATTCACATCGGCAGGTGACATCATGCAGTACTTTAGCTTGTGATTGAATTTACACTTCACTGTACTGTACTGTTTACTTGACAATTTTCCTGGAATCTAACTCATAGGCCAACAAATGGAAATTATGTTATGGCTCCTTTACACGATGGCCCAGCGTAGGCCAGTCCAAGGGACGCATTTATGCGTAAGAGGGAGCAAGTGATATTGATATCTCATTCCACCGCATAGCTGCGTCCCTTGGACTGGCCTACGCTGGGCCATCGTGTAGAGGAGATGATAGGAAAGCAATCAAAGGCCATATGAAATAAGTAAGTTAATATTCTTTATTGCACCAATGATTATACATTTTACATACATGTATAACTACAAAGAAATTTCAAAGGAAAATAGAACCAGGTAACAACAGGCGGTCTTATCGCTAAAAAGCAATATACATGTTATGTTATACCTAAGTAACTGTATTTTTATTTAGTTTTACAATACGTTACTCTTTTCAGAAAAACGTACTAGAGATCTCAAACAATAACTAATATATATTTATTAACACAAACACTTAAAAATTAAAAAAACTTATAAATAAAAAATTTCGCCTAAGTCGAATTCGATCGGTAGGGTGCCCAGAAGGTTGAACGCATTGCCCCGCTGGATAGCAATGCTGATCCGCTGGGCAAAATATTGGCCAGCCCTCTGGTCACCAGAAGCCTCTATGAGGCGCTTTGACAGCTCATAGAGGCGACGCGATATATTGATTTGATTTAATATTTATTAAATTATTTTTATGATAATATATATATATATATATTATATTTAGATATTTAGTTTATAATACATATGTTTATATAATACTGTTTTTTTTTTTCAGGTTACAAAAGATTGGTGTGATACGTAAATACGAGATGTCAAAATCAAGATGTTCATAACTACGATTGGCATTACCAAAAGGTAATATAAAATAATAAGTATTTTAATACTTGTGACTATAGACGTTATTTTCGAATAACAATTGACGGGTTTTGACTTGTATTTAATTTACTGCAATACTGAACTGTTTAGAGGTACTAAATATTTCTAGACCATTATATTTTAAAATGAATTAAAAATAGAAACAAAATTAAGTACCAAATTGTGGCTAACCTCTAGTTCTTAAATATTTTTGGTAGTTTAGTTTGGTGCATTGACTCCAGTTGAAGGTAGCATTTACTTGTATATTCAAATCAATTTTATTCTAATGTTCGTGTTGATGTATTGTAACAGCATACAAAATTGATCCGACTCGATCAGTCCCCACACGCGACGGGACTCCTAATGCGCGGCGACGGAAGCTCGCCTTATATAGGGTAGAGGTTAACGTTTTACATCTGTATTTCGAGGCAGCGTTCTCAGATTGTTTTGCAGTAAAACCCGCTTTAGAAAATTTTGAAGGGGACACTCAAAAACGCGTTTTAAGCAGATAAGCGTATACGCAAAAACAGTATTAAAACTAGTTTCGTATTAGACATCGTATTAGAAATCGTATTAAACATGATCGTTTGAAAACTTCTAGATGTCATATCGATATTTAACATATTTAAGTAGCGTTTTAGATCTATTTTGCACTTAATTAAGCGAAGTAAATGAGAGCTAGTTTGACACTTGATAAAATATGGATATTAATGTCTAATAGAGAACGGGTTTATACTGTTATGTAAACCGCCTAATAACCTCTCCTGGCTCCATTTAAATGACTGTGATTTTTATTAAAGCATACCTACCGCTGGCGTGCCGACCGCCACATTCGTTTACTAACATAATAACAATAACATTAAAAAACAACATAAAACAACAATATAAAATTTTATGCATAAAGCCCATATTAATACCATTGTCTATAATATGTATTAACAGTAAACTTGACAGACAGACAGACGGACGGACGGATAACAAAGTGATCCTATAAGTGTTCCGTTTTTGACTTTTGAGGTACGGATTACGGAACCCTAAAAAGTATCACACTACAATAATTCAACTAGGTACTTAGTCAACGACCAGGAGATTTCGCAAGCCGGTAGGCCCGGTAGGCCTGCGCTGGCGCCGAAGCTGAATCATCATTCCCGGATGCACATCTAATACATATTCATTCACAATTATAACCAAGGCTCTATAACGTAGGTACCTACGCACGAATTTTGACGGTAACTTTGGTACAATAACAGTACAGTGAATGGCAGGCATGCATGATTATAATGTTGAGATATATGACAATAATCGCTATAAAAATATATAGATCTATTAAAAATGCTTCGCCGATAAAATAGATATTAGAAAATGTGCTTCTTCACAATTTCACACTGATTGTTACTTTTTCATTACCTACGTACCTCCCTAGCGATTAAATCAATAACATAATAACAAAATGATTGGAGTTAGCAGAAGTATAGATTAAACGTACTTACTAATCTTACTATAAAGCTAAAAATTATGATTTCAGTAATTCAGTAGTTTGCTAAACTTTAGTTTTTAAATTTATATATGATGAATTAAAGTTTATTGGTAGGTACTATTGGTAGGTAGTCAATTTAATTAATCTCTGATATACAGTAGTATCCGCATATAATGACATCGAAGGGGTGACAAACACGTCTTACTTACTAAGCGGGCTCCAAAGGGTGCGCGACAGCGGCCACAGTTTCCGGCCGTCGTGGCAGGGAGATGGGACAGTGCACTAACTAGGCACTGGACCTCCCAACATCTTAGTTTAGGTACTAACATAGTAATTTAAGTATATTTGTAACTAACAAAATATGGATTGTAATATCGTCCGAAATAAATGATTTATTTATTTATTTTATTTTTTATTTATTTTTATATTTCATATAAAGCATAGTTGATTCTTATTAACCGACTTCAAGATTTCAAAGCAGGAGGTTCTCAATTCGGTTGTTTTTTTTGATTTTTTTTTTAAATGTTTGTTTACTACTCCATAACTCCGTCATTTCTGGACCGATTTTGAAAATTCTTTTTTTGATTGTAAGTATATACATACAGATTGGTCCCGTTTTTGTCAAAAAGCAGTTCTGATGATGGGATCCATGAGGAATCGAGGGAAATCCTCAAATGTTAAAGGATTATAAATGTTATACTATTTTCATCAACAAATCAAGCGCTTACATTTAAAAAAGTGACATTTGATGAAGTGGAACTGCTGATGATGATCAGAATGGAACTCTTCAATGACACATAGTTCACGTTTGGCGATTTGTTCTCTTCCTTATGGACCCAGACCTAAACTTGGACCCGGACTCGGACCCGGACCCGGGTCTGAATGTGGACCCCAACTCGGACCCGGACCCGGACCGAACTCTGACCCAAACTTGGACCCGGACAGCTGGACACGGACCCGGACTCTGATCCGGACCCAGACCCGGACCCGGAAATGTTACTAGAAAAGTGGGTTAGGTGGGTGGTTGGGTTTTGAACTGCGATTCTCACAGAACAGAACTGCTATCAGAAAAGTAGGTAAGGTTAGGTTAGAACTGCGACCCTTACAGAAACGAAATGCTACTAGAAAAGTGGGTGGTTTTACCTCCTTTTCTACATTATTAGGCAAAAGATGCTGTCTTTTTATTTCATTGTCTAGAATCTAAGAATGCACCATCAACAATAAGTGAACTTTCAGCGGCATCCCCCATTGAAGTCGATTTTTTTTTCTTAAAAATTATTTTTGTAAATTTTACCAAATTAATCTCAAATTCCTTTGTTAGAAATTAGTTTTATTAACCTTATACCAATTATCAACTTGTCACTGAGAATCAAAACTATTTAAAACAACTTACACGCCACGCACGCACCAAAGACGTAACCTTATACCAATTATCAACTTGTCACTGAGAATTTATTTTTCCAAACTAATCTCAAATTCCGTTGTTAGAGATGAGTTTTATTAACCTTATACCAATTATCAACTTGTCACTGAGAATCAAAACTATTTAAAACAACTTACACGCCACGCACGCACCAAAGACGTAATAATTTTATGTAAATATGATTTATATGAGTATAAGTATAAGCTATTTGTCAATATAAGAGAATTCATCATATTATCCGACTTTGTCACAAATAATTTTATATGAAAACCAAACTTCGCACAGCAAGTAATTACTTCATAGTAAGGGGTTGGTCAGTATAAGCGGAGTCATAATAAACGGATTCCAATGTATATAATTATTATAAATGCGAAAGCCACTCTGTCTGTCTGTTACGTCTTCTCACACTTAAACCGCTGTCCCTATTTTGATAAAATATATGTAGTACCTGTACAACAAACTATCTCCGTTTGTGTAAGAATATAAAGTTAATATCCATAAAGGGAAATAGGGACTACGTTTGTATGGAGAGAGGTTCTCGAGCGGTCGTCCACTTTCGTCTTATGGCTCCTCGATGGCCCAGCGCTGGACCAGCGAGATGGCCATGCGATTGTAATGGCTCCTCTACACGATGGCCCAGCGCGACTGCCATGCGATGGTTAAGAGCACGCACTATGGAATGGGCCACGTGTAGATGCGTACGCACCATGGCTGGCCCACTACCTTTGATGTGCGGACGAAAAACCGACACCGGTCATCCCATCGCCATCCGGCGCGCCATAAGCTATCCGACATCACTACCTTCTCTACACGCTGGTCCATCTTAGTGGGCCAGTATGATTGCCCATCGTGTAGAGCAGCCATTAAATAAGCGGATGATAAAAAGTGGCGGGAAATGTAATGGCGGACTAGGTGTTGTGGTGACGCGAACCGCGAACGTTCGTGTTCGGGTGAACGACACCTGACTCACGCGCGCTGAATATATTCTACATAACGCACCGCCTTGCTGGAGAAATATGCTTTTTTTTTATTCCTTCACACCTTCTACTTGCACGGTTATTTTCATTTAAACCTAATTGAAAAAAGGCAGGTGTGTAGGGAGTAGAATGGTTTTTAAATCCTTGTATTAACCTTATAAAGCTGTAAATAAGTACTTGCTTCAGTGGGAAATTAATTGTTCGACATCAACATCGACATCATGCACTAAGATGATTTTGTTCAGAGGTACTTAAACAGAACTTTTATATTCACACAACATTGTTGTTATAAAATTAGTCATTAAAACAACAACGTAGCATATGAGTATGAACATGAGCAAAATATTATAATATTATGCATATCTTTAACGGCATAATTTGCACTTTTAGAGCCTAGGTACTTTAGGTAGGTACTCAGAATTTGAAATAATATCGTCGATTACAGCTTCCGAGATATTACAGACTTTATAAAACCATGCAATTTGATGATTTTCTTTTTTGTTCATAATCGATATATGTAGGGTAAGACGGGGACAATTGAAACTGGTTATGTTTGAAACGAGTCAAATTTCTTGAAAATTACACTACCTATGCATGTGACTCAATACTCAGGCTAAGCGGTCATGCATTCTTAAATCCTGGATCAATAGAGCTCGAGCGCGCGAGCAACGCAGTAGTCTTGAGGAGCCGTTCAAAAATTTAGCGATACAAAGTGAAGGACATGTACTAACCTTTAATAATACAGGCACATACCCGGTTAAACATAAAGTGTTTCAAACGTCCCCGTCCTACTCTACAGATAGACGTTTAAAATAATAGTCTACGTTAAAAAAAAACATCTGAAAATCAACCAATTTTATATTATTTGACATGGAATTAAAACTCGGCTTCATTATAATTGCATTATAACTTACTGTAATAGTTTATTTTATAGTTGATAATATTGTTGATTTAATTTTACATTAAATCGTTTTTCAAATTTTTTTTATTAAAAAATGTAACAGTCATTATGTATTGAAAGTTATAATCATTATAAGCTAGATTACAGGAGTTCATGGACCAAAATAGCCAGAAAATATCCATCAATTTAAAGCAATGATTTCTTTTCCACTTCTTGACACCTTAACCTTTGGTACAATTTTTATGAAATTCTAAATTATCTGTGAAATGCAAACTAGAACAAGGTTTTAACACCCACAAACTTCAAAATGAAATATCTCAAAATAGTCCATTTTACATTTAAATTTTCACGTTTGTACTACATCCCGATATCAATAGGTAACTCAATACCGTAAACTGGGGTTACTTTGATTCGTGGGGTAACTGGGGTAACATAAATAATCGATTTTTAAACTATAAGGAATTTGTTTCTGAACGCTTTTATAATCTATTTCTGTTAAGCATACCAACCACATCATAAGTTCGCGTTCATAAATCAACTCCCTATTCCTCAAAAATCGATGATTAATGTTACCCCGCGAATCAAAGTAACCCCATTTAACGGTACCGACAAAAAGTTCTTTTAATTGAATAATGGCACATACAAATAAGTAAGTAAGATTAGTTATTGGAGTTATTACATGTCCTTATTTATAAAAAAAATAAGCAGCCGGCATATTACCCTTATAAAACTATGCATTTAATAAAACATTTGAACTAGCCTCTCATCATTTTCAAGATAAATATGTAAATTTATGTAGTGTCAAATATGCGAACGACTAGGTAAAATTTCATGTAACATCTTTTGAATTAGTCAGGCCAAAGTTTACTTAATAGCAGGAAGAAAGGAATTACAGGAAACTGTTCAAACAGGAAAATAAGGCAATCTTTTTGTCCGAGATAAGCACGAGAAAATACGAATTCTGAGTTCACTTTACGAGTTCAGACCGAACTATTTTATAAGTTATTGCGTGTGGGATAGCTACATGCCGACGCAATCCAAGAACAAATTGAGTTCAATATTTTATTACGCCTAAAATCAATGCAAAAAATCTCAAAGTTGGTTGCTAGATCCAGCCACTAATAATTGTGACGATGACGACCTCTAAACGAAAGCTGTGTAGCAGGTTTTGTCGACCTGTTCATGAGTCATGCTCACAGAACCAAGCCGCGTTTAGCGATACATTTCTATTAAATTATATGTATTTACTTACCGCTGGTATTAATAAATGCACCCGGTTTTTAGTAAATATTTTTATTGACTTCGTGGTGCTTTTCTATATTGCATAAAAATGTCAACTAGAATTTAATTTAAATAAAAATGCAGCGTTACGACTTACGACATAGTTGATAATTTTAACAAACAACAGATTTAAAATAATATATTTCATAAATTTCATTATTAGAGCTATTGACTTTATTCCCAATACCTTTACTACAATTTTCTTGCAATTCTGGAGGCTGATTCTTATGTAACAATTTACTAAGGTTTTGATCATGCTATGATATTTAGAACCTTGACTATCGCTCACGCTATATGGTGCGCGTGAAATAAATTCACAGTTGTGTCATGAAATGAAATCAAAGTGTTGAGCTAATCATATTGAAAATCGCATAGAAAAAAGTGAAAAATTGCTCACATTGCGGCAGTTACGAGTATCTCTTAGTGTGCTTAGAGTATATTTTCCATTATGACAGAATTTCAATGCCAAATATGGCATATAATAATGGCTTTTATTGTGCCACCCAAAATTCCTTTACAGTAAGAACTAATCCCTAACCTAAATTTTCCATCGAATAAATAATGAAGAAAAAAAAACATACAAAAATGAATCACGCATTACAGATAGATTGGCAGGTAAATTATTATCGTTCACAAATTAAATTGAAATTATATGTGACAGTATGGATAAAGGGTCCTTATGCTCGATATGGAGCTAAGCATGGATCCTAAATTAATGTTATACATATAAGCTACCCAATACAACAAAAAAACATGTCCCTACGTACGATACTTTTTTATATCGTTTATAGACGTTTCTGCTTAATACTATAAGTAATATTGTTTTATATTAATAAAATATTTGTGTTTCTGAATAAGGTCCGGCCAATCATTTGCATTTTTATCCCCTCCATATTGGGATGAACCTCTTGTCAGACCTCTCGCGTTTGATTAATGCCCCTTGATACTACCGACCACGGACAAAGGGATTGCAACTGCAATTATATGTTTTCACGGA
Organism: Cydia strobilella; assembly: GCF_947568885.1. Lineage (NCBI taxonomy): Eukaryota > Metazoa > Arthropoda > Insecta > Lepidoptera > Tortricidae > Cydia > Cydia strobilella. The sequence goes on from NC_086052.1 coordinate 12,652,023, forward strand.
TGCGTGTCGGCGTCGGCGGTGGAAAAATACCATTTATCTGCCGTTCCTTACCGAAAAAAACTTTAATTTCGTGGTTCCGTTCTCGATTGTTTTCCCGTACTTACATAATTGATATGTATTTATTATATTACAAATACTGGTTTATGTTTAACTCATAGATGACGAGTGATGTATAGGAAATAGTACTAAAACCACGTCACGTGTTGTATAAATTGACACAGCAGTTAATGCTGCTACGTTAAATACCTTAACGACCTACTGTAGGTCTTTTAGGTATTTAACTTGTATATACTACAGTGGAATCTGTTTATTATGGGTGCGCCAAAGTTCACATAAAATTGCGACTTCGATTATTGGAAGTCCGAAAATGTTTGTTATATAATTTTATATCATAATGATCATTACTTATAACTTGTCTTTGCGCATAACTATCGTAACACCAAATCATTCATGTTAATAATGTCAATCATAATAAATATCTGTAATACTAATGTTAATTTTCATATATTCTTTTAATATAACGATTTTAAATAATAAAATTTTATATCATATTTATTTTTTAACATAACGATTTTAAGTAATAAAATTTTATATAATATTTATTTCAAACGTTACCTGGTTTTATTTATAAACTGTCAGGTATCTTGCATCCACACAACATTCAAGTGGCTATCAAAAAAGAAATACAATCCCAGAGTCGGGATAGGTACGACGACGAGCGAAGCGAGGAGGAGTGTTAGTTTTCTTGTGATCCTCAGAGCGGAAAAAGGAGCCCCGCGAAGCGGGGCTTCGTCGACTCCTTGGCGGGCCGAAATAGCTTAATAGGCTAGGTACATGAAAAATAAAAAAGTTGCGGGGACATGACTAATAAAAAATAATAATAATAATTAAATTAAATGGGGTATGAAATAATAACTTTACATGTAATTGGCTTTATTTATTACTTTTAATTTTCTAAAAATCGCTGTGTACGTTCCAATACACCCATACTTTATATGTTATGCTTTCAAATACTTATACAATTTAAGTTTATAATTAATAAGTTTATTATAAAAACCATTATGAGTCGTGACGAATAGTTGGAAATGACATTATGTTGTTAAAAAAATCTGCCTACAGATAATTATGAGCAATGATTTTGGTAATACAAATTTATATACAACAAATTTGTACGCAAAAAAATTATGACAAATTATTATTATGATCAAAAAGCGTTATTATGAAAAATAATATGACAAGTAATGTTATGTGAGCCAATATGGACCCGTTTATTATGACCCCGCTTACATGCTTACCAACCGCTTACTATGACGTAATTACTGTGCGAAGTTTGGTTTTCATGTAAAATTCTTTGTAACAAAGTCGGATAAGATGACTTCGCTTATAGTGACAAATCGCTTACTATAACATATTAATCCTATTTTCATGAAGTTATGACGGGTTACACTCACACATTCGCTGGTTTTCGTGGCCGTCCCCACGTAATCCTTGCAAATACGATTGGTGCGCGTGTGGCGTGTAAGTTATTTTAGTTTTGATTCTCAGCGACAAATTAATAATTGGTACAAAATTAATAAAACTCCTCTCTCATAAAGAATTTTGAGATTAATTTGGAGAACTTAATATAAATAAGAAGTTGATCAACTTTGTTTTATATGACATCCGCTTAGTATGACGTATTTGTCACTTCCCTTCGATGTCAATTTATGCGGATTCTACTGTATATCTATATAAAATTAATCTACTTCTTAAATGTAATAAATTTCTATCACAGCAAAGCTTGATAAAGTAAATTTTAATTTATCTTTCACTGATATGGAGAAACAAACGCGATAGATATTAAAACCTACTTTTTCCCATGTTGCTAAGGAAAAGTAATAATACAAATAGGTAACGAATTAATTATTTGTGTTATATCATTTAGGTATAATATGTGCCATTTTCAACCTAAAGGGTACTTATTGTCGGTTGTCAATAGGGCGCTATTTCCATATAGCTTCAATTCGAACAACTTTATCGACAAGCGACAATGTGGTACCTTTTAGTTGAAAACGTCACATATAATCAGGAGGATATATTTAGTAACAACATTTTCTCATTATGATAGAAAAACAATCGTATTAAGTACCTATTTATTTATAGTTTTGGTTCCCTGTACTATGCTACGGCGTAGCTGGGGCGTAGCAGCGCTACGGCGGCCGTAGGAATGCCCTTTAGATCGGCCCTACGAATGCTGTCCCAATAGGCATTATAGGCACTACGTTATCGCTGTGTTATAATTTTCTATACGTGTCCCCTTTTACTTTTTTATATTATAAAGGAGGTTATAAGCTGGCTGTCTACTAATTTCTCTCTCAATTGTTGCGCCGTTGTTACGTCATTATTAAGTTTATAATAATATTAATATTATATATATGGTTGTGTAAATATAAGTTCGCCTACATACACGCGAGTAAGATCGAGCTATGCTTATAAAATAAATCGTTAATATTTTACAAATTGCGCGCAGTACTTTAAGATTAAGTAATATTTATGTTTATAGAACTAATTCTTTCGATACGCGCGTGGGACTTCGATTAGCAAATGTTTTTAGACAGGACTGCATTGACCACTCAACCCACACTCGTAATGTTTTAAATATTACGATTAAAGGACATGTATGACTGTTTTATAAACTTATTCCAAGTTAGATCTCTTTTAGGTTCCACTAATATTGTTGTGACTGTCTGACTGAAATAAATAGGCGTCGCAAATTATGAAATGAAATAAATTTTGTTTAGAAACACATTTCCATATCGTCAGGTGACAACCAAAACATACTAATTGCATAAACTAAATACACAAAAATAAACCTTGTTTTCTTCCTAGTACGGTTCACCATGGCTCTGAATTTATGGTAGTAATTACTGAGTCTTGGTTGTTACCAGACGACATAAGATAAAAATAAAAATGTATTTGTTTAGAAAATATAATAGCTACAATTGAACTAAAAGATACATACAGAAATTCAATTTAAAACAATAAAGAAGTGAAGTTTATATTATCCTACATAAGTATTCTAACTTCAAAAGGCAGCTCCATTTCTTTTCAAGGCATGTTGTTCCGTAACTGTCATCGTATGGTGGCATATATGCAACTTTGACTAAAAATCGTTTTCAAATAATAAATGGAATACGTTCAAACGTCTTAGCAACCGCAATAAAATATTGAAGCGTTGTTTATTTTCCCTAAGGTTTGAAGGTGATTCAATCGTCGGTACTCGGTTCCACGAACCTGCAGCGATGACGCCTTGCATCCGCCATTTTGGTAATAAAATGGATAATTACTAGCACTCACGCGCTCAATTTTTCGCGCTCGAGGTAAAATTGCTCGGTGGATAAAACGAACGTTACCCAGCCATATTTAGGTATATTACATTTAAAAAAAGATGTATCAGTACGCTGTTGTGGTACGCACCGTACGCTGTCACCGTACCCAAGCTACGTGAAAAATATTATACCTAAACGATGTTCAGTATCAGTATCACTATCGCTATTGGTTATGGGATGGGCAGTGCAAGTTGTCGTACCTATAGTTTCTAGCAAATTCATCGTAAATTTTATTTATTTTGCATAGCAACTGCCATCTGTATTCAATAACAGACGATTTTTATCGAATCGCAAATATAGGTAATAGGTATATCCTAAAACCTCCTATTTACGGATTAAATTACTAACTTCCACTAGCCTATTCCTATTACAGTTTGGTTTGCATCACGCCGATAATAGGCAATTATTGGTCGGCGGGAAACTACATAACACATCGTTTTTACTGCCTCGACTATTCTTGGCTGCTCACGTGAGTGCCACTCGCCCAACCGTGGTATCCCGGCAAAACATGCACCAGACACTCCAGACAGTATCTTGTTACAATAGTTAATTATGTAATTAGAATGTACGTTAAACTTATTTTACCTCATTAAAGTTATATTGAATAATTTTCTGTCTGTCTACGACATGAATAGATGTTGTCACTAACCAATCTATAGTCACTGGCATTTATTACTAACTAAAATATATGCGCCTATATCGGTAATACAACCCTGTTTCCTTATTCCTAATGTAGTTGTTATGTCGTTATTTTGCCTCAGTCATCACAAGCAGACAACGCTCTGAATGAAAGGTCGTCACGCTGAAATCGCGCCGCTAGCGACGGCGACGCGAGCGCCATGCGGGCAATGCTCAGACGAGTGGTTCCCGCCAAAACGGGCGCAGGCTGTGGCGCGAAGGCTCGCGATTGGTCGACGACGCGGCGGCGGCGCGCGAGCAAGGCCGCCGGTTTTCCCGCGAACAATGCCAAATGGTGCATTTGTCAAGGTGAGTTCGTTCACCGCCGACGCGCGCGGGCGCCGCTGCCGACTATCGCTCACTCGTTCGCGTCGCGCCGATCGAAGGTCGACAGAAGGCAGCGGGCTCTTATCTCACCCGTTTTGCACTGAAGATACATTCATTAGCATCCACTCTTCACTACAGGTGAAACTTTAAATTATTAAAGCGTAATATAAATAGTTATTTACTTTAGTTCAGTGTAGTGTGGTTTTAAATTAATAGTGTTTTTTTTTGCCACAGGAAAACAGGTACGAGTATAAATAAAAGTGCGTTCTGATTATTAATGGCATTGCTATTTAGATACGTATGTAGTGAATTATTATAATAATTTTAATTTGATTTCGCTCAGCAAACACGATTTTATGCAACTTCCTCTGCCGACTCTACCAAATCTAGTTCATACCAACTCGAATCAAATTTTCTTTTTTTAAGTCACGAATACTTTTGTCATTTATTTCAGTACGTTAGGTATTATAGCATCTACCTACTGGTAGATGCTTTAATTTAATTTTCAATTTTAAAGTTTAATTTCGTAAATTTTTTATTATTATTATTTTCCGTGGGACTTAGTCAATCTGTGTAAGAATGTCCTATAATATTTATTTATTTTAATTAGTATAACACGCTCATTGCTCAATTCTTGTAATCCAACTTATCTTACGTATTTTTTTTCCTTAATGTTATTATGTCAAGCCACATGTGACGTCTACCTCATTGGGTAAGGATTGTACAAAGACTAAATATTTGGATGGATTTATTTACCTGCCAATAATATATTATCTATGTTTATAAGTACCTTTGGACATGGTCACTTTTTCTTTAGTGCATGTTATCTATTTCAGTTTGTGAAATATCATTATTTCATGGTCAGATTTTCTCAACGGTCTATCAAGGAATTTATAATTTCGCAGCACCAGTACCTAAGGAAATAATTGAAGGAAGTTATTTAAAATAAAAGGAATATATAATGATACTTACTACCTACATGTACGACAGGATTCTGAAGAAAGAAGAATTAAGGATTGAACAAAGAAAAAAGACGACCAGTATCAAGTGCTACGCCCGGATGAACTTCCCAGTTCGGCCGATGAACGGGTCGGTGGGATCTTCGTCCGTTTGTATCGCTTATACGTGTTTACTTCGTCACACTGCACCTGACAACTGTTTTACGAAAATATATCAAAGCATCAAGGGATTTGGAAAGGAGACAGTTACTTAAAACGATAAGTTCTTGTAGACAATCGCTATAAGTAAGCTAGTCTCCTGATTCGTCGACTGCACACGCGGAAAACAACACAGAAGACACAGCCGTCATTTATATTGGTCATACACCATCTACACCTATCAACTAAGTAAGAGTTTTGTACCCAGATATTATCTCTTAATCTACACCGTTTATTGTGGGTTTCTTAATAGAACTCCATAATTAAATAGTAGTGCAATGCATCTAATCTGTTTACGACTGTCTAGCCACCGAGGTATGTAGAACGTATAAAGTAGGTAAGTACTGTAATTTGATCTTTATGTTTTGTTTTAATGTAGTTGTAACGAGTTATTTCGATTGTAATAGAATCATAGAGTAACTTATACTAGAGCGGTACTGTCATAGTAAATTTTGTAACCCCAGTAAATTCACTGCCACCTGTCGACACACTTTAAAACTAAAAATAAATATTTATAAAAATACGATAAAATGTATTTAAATATGGATAAATTATTTTTTTATTTGCATTAATTATTTTTATGATTTTGACCCATGTTCTTTCACTGATATGCGTTAAAATTGTTAAATAATAAACGAAACCGTCAACGCCATCTATACGACAGTAGGCCAAAGCTAGTAGCGCCCTCTGAACGAGAATCATATTTTCTTGATTTTCGTGGCACGTTTTTTCCTTAGACTGTATCCATCTATTACGGAGTTATATCTATCTTTGAATAAAATTAATAAAGCTACTTGTATTTCCATACATTTTGTTTTTTTCCATTCCATTGTCGTCATACAATGAAAAAATATAACGGAATGGAGCATACCTACATCCTGGGCCACTGTATCTCCTATTAGGTTCGAAAAAGAAGTGATTCGTAGAAACAACAAATAAAAATTAAGAAAGTGTTATGTACAACTTCAAATACTACACTAAAATGGCTCAATGATTATGTTGTGTTCCTCTGTTTTGCTGCTAATTGCTTTTATCATTTTCCTCGGCTTTGTCCGTATAGAGTTTAACAGCATGTCCATATTGCAGTGGCTGATAACTCAATTTCCGACGGCTTACATCCAAACGTACATCCACACAAAAATAAAAGCATACAACTTTCACGTTTTTAACCCTATGACAGCCACAGTTGGGAATAGCCGACAAAGGTTAGTTTGAAATTGAGCCTTCATATATTCCCTCTAATTGTACTAATCCCTACTAATGTCTCTTCTTCTTTTTCATCTTCACGCTTAAACCGCTGAACCGAATTGGATGAAATTCAGTATGGATATAGTTTAATTGCCCGAGGAAGGACATACCTATAATAACGACACCATTTATAAGAATTTTTAGGAGAAAATTCGTCTTTTATTTTTTCGGCGTGTTTAATTAATCAGAATTTCTGTTGGAATTTTAGATAAAATGGTCCTTATTGCACTTGAAGCATATGGACCCTTCTGTGATGGAATGCCACAAAGGTTTCTTTACTTATAGGATATCTAGTAGTGCAAGCACCTTATTGAAGTCTATGATAGTAAGACTAAAATTCATAGTAATTAAGTAGTAGGTACCATTAGTGTATATATTTGTATTATACATGTATATATGTATATACAGGGAGGAAAAAATTAATGGGGCCTCGAGGAGTGCCTTAAAACCTAAAGTTAGCTCATTTTACTTAAAGGAAACATTCTTTTATTTTTTTAAAGAAACAAAACTGCATTCATAGATTTTTAGGCACGTTCCTTTCAGGGCCCTTGAATTTTTTCCGCACCGTATATGTATATTATTTATTTTTATGTATTCGTAGATATAGTTATGGATTCGTATGCATATAATTATTTGTAAATGTAGGTACATATATTTATACTAAATTTTGTTGTTAAACTTTTTTCTTGTTTCACACTCGTCTTTTCCCGCACCTAAAACGGTTTCCTGTTTGGCTTGATAGTTGACTGGTAAAGAATGCCTTCTGACATTCAATCCGCCTTTGTACTTTATTTTCTGTGCAATTAATAAAATCCAAATTTGGAAAACATCTTTTAGATTTTTAATGACTCTACCGTACACGTCTTGCAGTGTGCACAAAGCGTAGCCGACGGGCGCCGACTGCCGACGGGTAGCTTAGGTCAACTGCTTCGTTGTCTGGTGTGCCACGTATACACGAGAATTTCTGACCTAAAACGATCAACTTCGGTTTTGTTAGACTGTAAATAGGATTTCTATACTTTCTGTTTAACGCAATTTAAACTCTTATGTAGGTAAGTACCCCTCTGTATTGGAAGTGTAATTTAGAAAATTAGTAATAAGTAGTATATATAGTGAACAACATGTTTTGCTATACCCTTCCAGGATCCATTATGTACCTATGTAACATACTGCAAATAAAGATCTCTATCTCTACCAATTATACATCATATTTACCTATTAAAAAATCACACATATTACATAAAATTATTAGGTACTTACGTCAAAGTCAAATAATAATAAACAAATGAAACTTAAACTCACCAATTATTATTCATTAAACATAAACAAGCTACAACTAGATAAAACTAAAAATTAATCTTAAAAAAAAGTGAAACCGACTTTAAAAAGGATAAAATAAAATAGCATCCCGTTTTATATGCTCTAGCAACTGCCGATGCCGGGCCACCACATGATTGGCGCGAGAGTATCTCGCCGCGACATAGACTTCCCGTTTTAATTCATACAGTTAGTAAACGACGGGTAGTCTATCTCGCGGCGAGATACTGTCGCATCAATCATGTGCTCGGCCTACTGATGCGTTTGAAGTCGGTGCCAAATCAAATCTTAAAAGCATCAACACGCCGTTAACCAGAATGCCAACCCTGGTAGTTCGATGATAAAGAAAAACGTACCTATTGTACAGATGTGTGCATAATTGTTTTCCATCGTATTTTCTCGGAAACGTTCGTATTTGTCATGCTACTTCAGTCAACCTCAGTACCTACTTTTTGTACCGAAACTGATTGAAATAGAAAGACGTTCGTACGATTCCGTGTAAATATGATGGAAAACAATTATGCACTACATCTATGTATGTATTTGGCTTGGCATCGACTTCAAACGTATCAGTTGCTAGCGCATATAAAACGGGATGATATTTTGTGCCTAATAAATAATATTGATTAAGTAATTGGTGTAGGTAGAAGGCTTATTATTTTTCTGTAAGTAATGTTGTACACTCAAGGTTTATAATTTCGACACGAAGCGCCTAAAATATGTGTGTGTTATACATTGCGATAGATAAGTGACAGTGCTTACAAGTTACAATTGATTTAGTTTTCAGAAGTTGTTTGGTTCTTTTTCTGTTAATAAATATCCCATAAAAACGTTACATGTAAAAAGAAGCAAGTCTCGCAACTTCTACTACAAAAAAGTTTTGAGATGTAATGTGAAACCAAGTCGGTATTTTAGCCAGTGCCAAGGGGTGTTAAAATCGTATCAATATTAGATATCTTTATTTTTTAATACATATAATGACTTGGTCATACGCACATCGTACAACGTAACGTACCTCATACTTAACCTACTAATTGTAGGAACTACAAACGTAACTTTGTTATCGCATATATTTATATAGGATTACAAACTTATTTGTGCAGTTATTAAATCTTTAAAACGTGACTGATATTGCAGTATTTTTAAGTTTTTATTGGCTTAATATGCTAATAACTAATTACGTTTCAAATTTGGAGCTAGTGGGTCTGCTAGAAGTACCTTAGAATTATGATGATCGTGAGTGAGTGAGTGAGTCAGTGACAAAACTAAGGAACTTTGACATGCAATAATTCTTAAACTACATGTTAAAATTACATGTTATTGAGAATATATCTAAATCATGCTATGCTCTATACGTTACTGAAAATTCAAGGTTCTAGCTTAAACTATGACAAAATTACAGAACGTTGAAAATGGCCTGAGTGGCTTCGAGAAAAGGATGGTACGGCCGTGCCTCTTTGTTTTGCTCGACTTGGCGGGGGCACTGCCGTGCCCCCAGATTATTGTAATAATATGGGGCATATTCTATGAATTGAAAAGGGACCTTACTGTCGATGGCTCTTACGCCGCACAGCGTCGCGCGGCATTGTATTTATATCGGAGCATCGTTTATAATGGCGTACGCGCCATCGACAATAACGTCCCTTTTTATAGAAAATACCACATATTTCTGCAATGTGACTTTTTTGTCTGTACTGTATACGAGTGGATTCCATATGAGTGCTTACCGGTGTGGTTGCCCAGAAAGGCCATCAAACGGCGAAATATCCCCTCACGTGACAAATTTAAATACCTGTCAAGAGTGCTTACTGGCGCTTAACTAATTGGCGTATTCCCATTTGTCCTCGCCACACTTGACCGCCGCCATACATGAGGTGGGGACAAATGGGAATACACCACCTAATTAGGGTAACATTTTAAATTGTTTTTATGTTAGTATTAATAACACTACTCTGTTTTTCTGCAGCAATCTAGTTCCAACAACTTTGCTTCTGCAGTCTGCTTCGAACTGTTCCACGTTTGCACATCACTATTTCAAGCAAATTTATTTTAAAAAAAGTAACTTCAACATCAACGTAGTGACGTATCAGGAGGTCAAAACAGTGGCAGAAAGAAGAACGGAGTGGCGGTTACTCCACCGATGAATTTCAACATGCCATTGATCCTAAAAGTTCATATTGTAAAATTTTTAGACCCACCTAAAAATATGTCAACAGGTAAGGAGAAGAAAACTGTTATTTATAAAGGGTAATTCCATTGTGACGAGTGGGACATTATGACTCTTTTTAGGGTTCCGTTCCAAAGGGTAAAAACGGGACCCTATTACTAAGACCATAGAGTAACTTATACTAGAGCGGTACTGTCATAGTAAATTTTGTAACCCCAGTAAATTCACTACCATCTGTCGACACACTTTAAAACTAAAAATTAAGATTTATAAAAATAGGATAAAATGTATTTAAATATAGATAAATGATTTTTTTTAAATGCATTAATTATTTTTATGATTTTGACCCATGTTCCCTCACTGATATGCGTTAAAATTGTTAAATAACAAACGAAACAGTCAACGCCATCTATACGACAGTGGGCCAAAACTAGTGGCGCCCTCTGAACGAGAATCAAATTTTCTTGATTTTCGAGGCACGTTTTTTCCTTAGACTGTAAACATCTATTACGGAGTTATATCTATCTTTGCTAAGACTGTTGTCTGTCTGTCCGTCTGTCACCAGGCTCCAGGCTGTATCTCATGAACCGTGATAGCTAGACAGTTGAAATTTTCACAGATGATGTTCCTATTTCTGTTGCCGCTACAACAACAAATACTAAAAACAGAATAAAATAATTATTTAAGTGGGGCTCCCATACAACGTGATTTTTTTGCCGTTTTTTGCGTAATGGTACGGAACCCTTCGTGCGCGAGTCCGACTCGCACTTTGCCGGTTTTTTACTTACACTTTGATTTATTTCTTCCTAACAGCTACGATATTTGTATTAAATATTATATCATCATATAATTAAATAATCATTTTATACTTCACCATTGAAAAAAGTTGAAAAAAGTAATGAAATCGCTTTTTTGGTATTAGCAAAGGTAGATATAACTCCGTAATAGATGGATACAGTCTAAGGAAAAAAGGTGCCTCGAAAATCAAGAAAATATGATTCTCGATCAGATGGCGCCACTACCGCCTACTCTCGGATAGATGGCGTTGACGGTTTCGTTTGTTATTTAACAAATTTAACGCCTATCAGTGAAAGAACGCCGATGTCGATGAAAGAACATGGGTCAAAAATCGTATAAAAATAAATAATGCAAATTAAAAAAAAAAAAAAACATTTATCCATATATAAAATACATTTAATGGTATTTTTATACATCTTAATTTTTGGTTTTAATCGTGTGTAATTAATAAAACACTTTACATTACTTGACAATAACATGGCAAAATTGCTTTTCCAAGATGGTCCCTCACTGAAATTTACAGCAAAATGGCGCATAACCTCTCACCTCTGCGTTCGGCGAGCGACTAACAAGTCAATTGTGCACCGATCATGGTCATTTTTACACAGCGTATGCGTTATGAAATAAGGTTATTTTAGTATGGAAAATTCCGTGTATTTTTGGACATATTAAGTTATTTAACGATTAATGCAGGTGCCTGGTATTACGGTATTAGGGGGGTGGCTGGAATAAATAAGGGCACTATACCCTACTTATATTCTTTTGACTTTTCCTCGCAGTAATCTCTAATTTGACCAAAAGGTACCTAAGTGCCAATCTTGATAGTGTCTCCATCACTACTAACCATTTACTCACCTATATGCGCTCTAACACGTATCACTTCACAGCGTAACGTAAAGAAATGGCGCCAAACAGTGCAGCCAACTTAGGGAAAAATATACTACCATGATAGAGGTACAATAATATAGAGAGAATATGACTCCTCCATTTGACTGAATGAAATGCTCTTATGGAACTTTCAGTAGGAATAGCAGAGAAAGCGTTATTATTGTTTGTCCTTGTTACAGCCTCGCATAGTTTTTTATTCCCCACCGTAAATTTGTATGGTTTAATGGTGGGCTACAAATCTACTTGACCAACAGTGTTGGCCGAACGTTAATTGCAATTAACCATTAACCACTACAAATTGAACCGTAAACCGTAACGGACGGTTACAGTTGACGGTTCAATTTGTACGGTTAATGGTTAATTGCATTAACGTTTCGGCCAACCCTGTTGACCAATCATATTGTCGCATTGGGTATGTTCTGTCCCTCACGAGCGCATGCGTATAGCACATCTATGTACATCAGTAGTTACTATACATATACTATTATACTCTTTGATCAGTAGATGACGAACTAGCTCTGCAAAATGACCCCACACATTTTGAGCCACGCTGGGTTGGGCGTAAATATTGCGCCACGGCGCTATTTAGTTCGCAAATGGCGGCCTGTTGTCCCAGTCGTAGTAAGAAGTATTTAGATTATTTCTTTAAGGAAAAGATATGCCTTACTGTGCGGTTAAATGATGTGCTAGCCGTTCCAACAAACACTGAAAATATTATGGGATTACCTTTTTCACATATATTTTGGCCATGATAATATTATTTTGATTTCTTTTGCTCATGACAGATTTTATATGGGGATGATGTCATGCATTTTTAAACAGCCATTGATATTAAGATCCTATTATTTTAAATTTGTTAATATGTTGTGGTTGTTTTGATATAGTCCGTTTAATTTAAATTAGTGGTAGTAAATACTAATCGCCGTTGTAGGTGGCGCTTTTTTAATGTGTATGTTTTAACTTGTCCCTGGCATCTTGGCTCAGCCCCTTGACTACAGGACCGATGTGGCTAATTTTGGTATAGAAATATTTGTGGCAGACCAGTAGGCCTAGCACAAGATTGGCGCGACAGTATCTCGCGACGAGATCAGACTACCCGTCTTTTTCTATGTTAAAAGAGGGACGGATAATCTATCTCGCCGCGAGATGCTGTCGCGCCAAACATGTGCTAGCCCTACAGGGAAGGTTAGAATGGTGAGAAAATATGGAAATTGCAAGGAAAATATTAAAAACAACAGTGTTATTTTCCCACACAAACTGTTCTTACGACGTGTCTAATAAGAATTTCTGCATTTTTTCTCTGATCAAGATGAAAATTGATATCTGCGAATCTGAGAGGCTTTTTATTATGATTCTGAGGTAAGAGCGGCAAGAACGGCCGCCATATTGAATTTCTGTATTTTAGCTCTAATCAAGATGAAAATCGATGTCTGAGGATCAAAGAGGACCTTTATTATGAATCTGAGAACAAGTTTGGGAACAAATCAAATTATTTTATTAAATATTTTGATTTGTGATTTTTAAGTAGTCACACTACTATATATAAATTAAAAACTGTAATAGATGTCTGTAATATCTCTAATAATGTCTAATGTCTGTAATATATGACATCTATTACAGTTTTTAATTTATATATAGTAGTGTGACTACTTAAAAATCACAAATCAAAATATTTAATAAAATAATTTGATTTGTTCCCAAACTTGTTCTCAGATTCATAATAAAGGTCCTCTTTGATCCTCAGACATTTTTATGAATCTGAGGTAAAAATTTACAAAAACGGTTACGTTTTTTACAGTACATCTGGTGCTCCATTACGATACCCTGTGCTATAACAAGCACATTACGTAACTATGGCGGAAATTTAATGGGCCATATGTACTGTAAAACGTTGTGCGATACACGCGGGAAAAGGCAATTCGCAACTCGTATCGATTTAAAACACTCTCTTCGGTCGTGTTTTAAAATTCGCCACTCGTTGCGAATATCGCGCTTGTATCGTATATAACTATTGAAAACGTGCGACAGACGTACATGGCCATCAATAAATTATCTATCCCATTATTCACTTAAAAATAAAATAATAAATTATCGTACAAAAATATTGCATATAAAACATGTTCTATATTGCATAAAACCGTCTACTAAGAGACAGTTTTCATTGTCATGTATTTTCAAGTGAGTGTTACAGCATGGTTACGGCCAATCAGAGCGACTAATTTTAAAATAGACCAATAGTATTTCGGGGCACATAGCGAGGATCTGAGGAAGGATGAAAAATAACAGATGGACAAAAATAGCAACAAATTGGAATCCAAAGATTGGTAAGAGAAAAAAGGCAAACCAAAAACAAGATGGGAAAAAGACCTAATAGAAACAATAGGAAAAGACTGGAAAGAAATGGCAACAGACAGATAAAAATGGAAAAAAATGTTGGACACATACTTAAATATAATAGAAAAAGGCGATTCGGAAGAGGCCTAGGTCAAAAAGACCTTACGAACATGCATATGGAAGAAACATACAATAAATATTAATAATTGTTACATAAAATGTCAACAGTTCGTATAATAAAGGCTTTAATAATAATAATAGTATTTCGGGCCGGTGAAATTGACCAATCATAATCTTGGTCAAAGAAAACCCATACCTAAACTGATTTTGCAATTGGTCCGCTGGTGAGCATGCGTATTCTAATTTTGTAGCCTTTTATAAGCTGGTATTTTCTTTGAAGCTAGTCATCTGATGTACATATCAAAAGTCCCCGCCCGTAACTCTGATGCCGTGCCGTGGTGAGATATAATCGAAAAACCGAAAAATTGAACCTTCAAACCCCCCTCACATGGCCTAGCTAGTAGCTTCATTGATGTAGATACAAGATAAAATTGAGGACCAATACACTTTCAATAGAGAATATCTCGAAATCTATTCAAGATATCGAAAAATTTGACTGAATTTAACTTGTAGCATATTTAGTCAGCTTTCGTTTTGTTTAAGTAGTCATGTCGCTAAGAGAAGACGCAAGGTTTCGAAGATGTGAAAAACCGAAAAATGGAACCTTCAAACCCCCCTCTACCCCCGACACCAGGGTTACAGCCGAGGACTTTTGGTATGTTCACCTCCCTCTTAACTAGTCCAAACAAAGTCACTGAGTCTAAAATTGTGTTCCTAGCATTTCCCGTCGTTTTAGAAGGTAATAGCTTCTTACTGCTTGGCCTAATTGATTGGAATATATTTGGATTTTTTGGGAAAACCTTGGATATAATAGATTGGAGCGGCCTGAAAAAAAACAAAAGAAGGGTTTTATGGAAGAAATCAAAAACATATCTTTGTTTAAACAATTCAATATTATTTGCATAAATTTATCAGTACATCCACATAGAATGCATTATTAATTTACTTCATAAAATACAACATAAATTCTCGGACAGCGTGAAAATAAACGAAAGAACGACTATAAGATAAAATCTATTTACATTCAGGTGGTTTAAACACAAAGAAACATCGAACATAACAAAACCAGTGCAACAATTAAATAATAAATATAGACACGGGACTTCAACGTGGTAAGGTAATAGTAAATCTAGGGCAATATAATTATTAAATCGTTAGTTATACAAGTTCGTTACAAAAATGATCTATTGGCCTTCACATCACAGAGCTAAAGCGATCTGAAGCGTCGACCGGCACCGGCACCGGCACCGGCACCGGCGTGCCCGCCGCGACTGAACTCGCGGCAACACAAACTCCTCTCCGGGAACTAAACTAAACTGCATGCTCCATGCTGCATGCCGCATGCCCCAACCGCTGGGCTGCGCGTAACAGAAATGCTTACATGCTGCACGTCGTCAATGCGTATGCAAATGTCATCGATGCTCATAAATGCGTCAAGACAAATCGAGACCGTCATTTAGACTTGTAATCATTATTATTTAATACAAACTTTTTTTAACCAGCTCATACTTCAAGAGTAGAAAAAGTCATGCAAGAAATTGTAAGTTGATTATAAAGACTAGAAAATGCAAACTATTCGAAAAAACCTCACGACCCAGGCCGTGTGCATAATGCCCGCACGTAAACCTATAATTGATATGTGTAGCTCCGCAAAGCGATAACAAGGCGACAGGTCGGTTACTGCGCGACGAGTCGACGACGCTCACCGATGAACACACATTCATGTATCTTTATCTAATATAATATCCAACAAGGGGACCCGGCGTCGCTCCGCCGCTCACGTCGAGGTTTAACAATATTATATGTATGTATAACTTAGGACAGTCGTTAGGCCTTAATATATAAAATGTACAAGTATTTATTATGGCAGATATCAACAATCAATTTTATATCTATCAATACGATACTGTCAATTTTTACAGATACGATACTAGAGATATATACACGCTCCGCCGAGGCGCCCGTCTCGCGCTCGCCGCGACGCGCCGGAGGCAAATGGCACTTCAATACAGGCTCGGAGTCCCCTCTCTCGCACCGACCGGCGGATACGCCTCGGTCGCTCGGTCGAAGATCCAAACTAATAAACTATCAACTATACTCTAAATTATTCTAAGTTCGAATTACAATATCAATAAATATTTCGAGATCTTCGAGCGGCCACCGACGGGGCGCATCTATAATATTAATTCGAGGTACCGGCAGCGGGCGGGCCGGTCCGAGTCGGGCTCGCGTTCCGAAACACGTCGAAAGAGGTAAAAAGAGTGAGCAATAAATTTGAACAAGAAACGGTCCTCGCGGGCAGTCACGGGCGGGGTCGCCCCGGCCGGCTACTCGTACCCGGGCGGGTCCCACGTGGCCGTCAATCAGGACAGGTAGGGCAGCAGCCAGTACAGCGCCGCGGCCAGCAGCGGCAGCGCCACGGCCAGCAGGCGCGACGCGGGCAGGCGCGGCTTGTGCTGCAGCTCGGCCAGCTGCGAGGCCAGCCGCGCCCGCTCCGCGCACACCGAGGCCCAGCTCTCCTTGGCGCGCACCAGCTCCTCCTGCAGCGCGTGCAGCGACCCGTTCGCAAGCTGGCTCGCCAGCCGCTCCTCCTCCAGCACGCGGTCGCTCGGCGCGGGCTCGGCGATCATCTCCTCGGGCGCGGTGTCGATCTCCGTCGCGACCGACTCCGTCTCGTCGTCGTCGTAGTCGAGGCGGAACATCTCGTCGATGTCGGCGGATATGTTGGTCGCGTCCGCGGGGTCCTCGAGCTGGCGCTCGGTCTCGACGGCCTTGTCGGCGGTGTCGACGGCGGCCAGGGAGCGGGGCTGGTCGGCGTCGTGGTGCGCGGAGAGACGGTCGATGGTGGCGTCGCGGGCCTGCAGGTCGGCGCGCAGGGCGGCCACGTCGGCGGTGAGGTCGTCCACGTAGGCGCGCGTGGGCCGGAAGGCGAGCTCGGCCTGCATCCACGCCGCGCTCGACGCGAGCCGCTGGATCTCGGCGAGGTTCGCCTCCTCCACGGCGGTCGACCTCTTCAGCTGGGCCTGCGCGAAATAAATCAGATTGTTATTGTATTCGTTTTTTTAACACGCTTGTATTTGAACAAGGGAACAAATCAAATTAAATGAATCCGGCCTTCACCACTGGAGGGCTTCGTCACTTTTTCTTTAATATATGACATCTGTTACAGTTTGTACGCTTATATTTGTAACTAAGCGACAAACTAATAAAGTACAGTCAAATAGAATAGATAGTGACGGCCAAAGTAGTCAAATATATCGGAACACGTCCTTATTTCTATGGTATCAAAGTTGTGTTACGGTATATTTTGTTTATGAATGCGACTGAAGGACTTGTATCCATGGTCATTAAATAAATGAAGAAAATAAAAATAAAAAACGATATATTTGCCCACGTTGGCCGTAACTGTGTATTGGATACTGACTGTACATTGTACATAATTAAATCTTGCAAATTATTGCATTTCAACTTACTTCTCAAAGTCCTGTTGTTATAAAACATTGCAAGTACAAATATTTTATTTATTTATTTACAAAATAAAAATAAATAGCAGCTCGTCGCGCACGGCGCGCAGCTGCTCGGCCTCGGTCGGGGTGGACGCGAGTAGGGTACACACCTGCAGGTCGTCTATCTTGGCTTGTGCCTGTGCTCGGTCGTCGTGGTCGGCGTGGGGCGGCGGCTCGGGCTCGGCGCGCGCGGCCAGCAGCTCGTCGCGCACGGCGCGCAGCTGCTCGGCCTCGGCGCCGGACGAGGCCAGGCGCGAGCGGAGCGCGTGGATCTCCTCGTTGAGGCCGGCCATCACGCGGAGGATGTTGGCGTATTCTACGCCTCCTTTCGTCTGAAAGTTTTAACATTCGTAATTTAAATAAACATGTTAAAGTAAAAGCAAATGTTTGGTGCTTTTCTTTGTCAACAAACCCTCCGCCCTACATTTTCCTCCTCCTCCTCCTCCTCTTGATTGATCGAGATGATTAATCGGTCTAGTCGAATGTGAAATAGCTCCGCAATATCACGCAGAATTCCTAGATTTATTATTTAAATAGCGTTCGTGACCTGGCAGGACCACGAACGAATTTCAAACCGAAGGTCTCGGGTTCGAACCCCCGGCTCGTATCGATGATTTTTTTGGAACTTACGTCAAATGGCCGTCTAACTAAACAATTCATTAAGGATTATGTTGCTTAACGAACCCCAGTATCTCCCAAGTGAGCCGTGGTAAAGAGCCGGACAACGTTAGAAAATTGAACATTTTTCCTATTGAAGAGTTCCTATTTAACCAACATCGTAAACCTTCACAGAATGTACGAAGGTTATAAATTAAACTTTATACATACGCGTCTGCAGCAGTCTTTGACTGGCAAAGGTTTGATGCAGGAAGAAAAATAGCCAAATTGTTGTGTGCATCTAATACTCGCATTATTACAACAATAAACTCTTCCTCGGTCTCGGTGTAGGTGGAGTTGGCGTTGTTGTCCTCGCGCAGCTCGCCGTCCAGCGGTCTCGACGAACCATCTCAGTCCGGCTCTGAAACTATCATACCGACGAGTCCTCGGTCTCGGGCTCGGTGTAGGTGGAGTTGGCGTTGTTGTCCTCGCGCAGCTCGCCGTCCAGCGGTCTCGACGAACCATCTCAGTCCGGCTCTGAAACTATCATACCGACGAGTCCTCGGTCTCGGGCTCGGTGTAGGTGGAGTTGGCGTTGTTGTCCTCGCGCAGCTCGCCGTCCAGCGGGCTCGACGACCCGTCTCGGTCCGGCTCTGAAACTATCATACCGGCGAGTCCTCGGTCTCGGGCTCGGTGTAGGTGGAGTTGGCGTTGTTGTCCTCGCGCCGCTCGCCGTCCAGCGGGCTCGACGACCCGTCTCGGTCCGGCTCTGAAACTATCATACCGGCGAGTCCTCGGTCTCGGGCTCGGTGTAGGTGGAGTTGGCGTTGTTGTCCTCGCGCCGCTCGCCGTCCAGCGGGCTCGACGACCCGTCTCGGTCCGGCTCTGAAACTATCATACCGGCGAGTCCTCGGTCTCGGACTCGGTGTAGGTGGAGTTGGCGTTGTTGTCCTCGCGCAGCTCGCCGTCCAGCGGGCTCGACGACCCGTCTCGGTCCGGCTCTGAAACTATCATACCGGCGAGTCCTCGGTCTCGGGCTCGGTGTAGGTGGAGTTGGCGTTGTTGTCCTCGCGCCGCTCGCCGTCCAGCGGGCTCGACGACCCGTCTCGGTCCGGCTCTGAAACTATCATACCGGCGAGTCCTCGGTCTCGGGCTCGGTGTAGGTGGAGTTGGCGTTGTTGTCCTCGCGCCGCTCGCCGTCCAGCGGGCTCGACGACCCGTCTCGGTCCGGCTCTGAAACTATCATACCGGCGAGTCCTCGGTCTCGGACTCGGTGTAGGTGGAGTTGGCGTTGTTGTCCTCGCGCCGCTCGCCGTCCAGCGGGCTCGACGACCCGTCTCGGTCCGGCTCTGAAACTATCATACCGGCGAGTCCTCGGTCTCGGACTCGGTGTAGGTGGAGTTGGCGTTGTTGTCCTCGCGCAGCTCGCCGTCCAGCGGGCTCGACGACCCGTCTCGGTCCGGCTCTGAAACTATCATACCGGCGAGTCCTCGGTCTCGGGCTCGGTGTAGGTGGAGTTGGCGTTGTTGTCCTCGCGCCGCTCGCCGTCCAGCGGGCTCGACGACCCGTCTCGGTCCGGCTCTGAAACTATCATACCGGCGAGTCCTCGGTCTCGGGCTCGGTGTAGGTGGAGTTGGCGTTGTTGTCCTCGCGCCGCTCGCCGTCCAGCGGGCTCGACGACCCGTCTCGGTCCGGCTCTGAAAGTGTAAGCAATGTAAGTACCAGAAGACAAACACTTAATTGCGATGGAAAATTCCGCTGATTATTAATCTATCGCCGCGATCAAACATCATATCATATCATCAGACATAATAATATGCGAGGCCATTCGAACCTCGACTTTATTAGTATGATTAGATTTTTTTTATTTTTATTTAGAGATGTTTTTCAGAATGACCAATGCACAAAACAGCAATATGTATATATGTAATATAATATGTGTAACATTGTAAATAATGTTGTCAATATCCACAGTTGTTAATAGTTGTCCAAAATTGCTTATAGTTGTCATGGTTTTCTGAATTATTTTTCACACTCACATGTCTGTTTTGCCCTATGGTTGACTGGTAGAAAACGCCTTAAGGCATTAAGTCCGCCATTTGTCCTTATTTTTTATTGTGCAATAAAGTTTAATAAAAATATAATAAAATTGTGAACATTTCGAGTTTTGTATTGTATTTTCATAGGAATCAGTATCACTGCCGCCGCATTTCGTTGCAAAGTGCGGAGTGACGAATTTGCATGCGGCGACGACGCCGACGGTACAATGGTGCAGTTTGCTCCGTATCTTCGTCGTTATGAACAAAAAACTGTACGGTAGTACGGAGCTCAGTGTGGCATACCCTGTGGCCAGCACCGCATCTCCGTCCGAAAGCGCGAATCGTCGTACGACTCGCACCTTCGCACGGAGAGGCGAAGCTAATGTGTTATAGTTATACCATGCAAGCTTTGCATACAAATCAAGATTCTACAGTACAATTAAGTTAAAAACCGCAGCACCGGACGCTGCTCCGAAGCGCGCAGTAGTGTGAACCGCCTCTTGGCCGCGTTCCACGCTTTGTTGTTTGCAGACTAGACGTGGCGTGGATAAACTATATTGACTTAAAAGCAAGTTACCGTAGTTGAGCCTCTGCTGCTTCTCGTCGTCTGTGCAGACGTCGGTCTCGCCAGTCTTCTCCTCGCCGCTGCCGCCGTTCTCGCCCGTCGACCCGTCTGACACTTCATCTTTTTCTGATAACAAAACAACTAGCTTTTAAAGCCACCCCACACTAGCGTCTCCCGAGCGTCAGCGTAATGTCAACTATGGCTGCTTCTCGACACAACGTTGGCTCAACTGCGCAGCGACGCCATTTTCTATAGCGCTGACTAGACGCCGACGCTCGGAGCTCGGAGTAGACCCAAACCCAACGGACGACCGGGGTCATATCTCTATCTCTCTCACCCTACCTTCGAGCACGCGAGCGTAAATAAATTTTTAAAGTTTTAAATACCCCGGGTAATCGGCTCATCTATTGTGGAACCAAGCTAAGAGCCGTAATAGACATACAGTATATACACACATTAAACTTAAAACATTTATCTTCTTCAGTCGTGGGAACCCTTTGACCGCCAAAGACGTCAACTGATGCGCTCGGTTACAGTGTTATATTTCTTCGAGCATTCCAATAAGATTTCCACTGGCGTGTTGCATATAATAGGCATGGCGTTCAAAGGGCCCACATCCTAACATATCCATCGTATGTTACATAAGAAAACCAGATCTAAAATGTATTTTATTGCGATAGAATACGACATACAATTGCTTTTGCCGATGTAATAACTGGTCATTATGCATGAAGAGAATTATAAATATACTTAAATGAAATTGTATTAGTAAAATAATAATAGAAGTTTGCCAGTGCCCGTACGTGGAAATACTGAAAATTATGTTGTATATAAATAAAGACTAAGTGAAATGCAAAAAAAAATACCTTTGTTTTCTTCATCGTAAATATTATTCTTCTTCAATATCAATTCGAATTCTTTCGCCGAATTGCCCTCTGCGGATATGGCTTTAATGCCGACCTGTAAACA
Organism: Cydia strobilella; assembly: GCF_947568885.1. NCBI lineage: Eukaryota > Metazoa > Arthropoda > Insecta > Lepidoptera > Tortricidae > Cydia > Cydia strobilella. Next base: position 12,674,101 of record NC_086052.1, read on the forward strand.
CAATTTAAAATCCATTAAAATAATCAACAAAAGTCAAAGCGCTTCACACTAAACGTGACAATTCAAGGGACAATCACTCTTGAAACTACATAGGTAGTAAAGATACCTTTCCTTTTCCTGTCGAATAGACATTGTACCAGCAGAACACTTATGTAGTTCATTTTCATTGTAAGAGCTAGAAGAAAACGTAAAAAAGTAGATCCCCAAAACGTCTTGACATAAGGTGAATTTTTGACAAATATGTGTCGCAGCAGATGCTATCGATCTATGTGAATATATTTTTTTAATTATTTTTTTATTGAGAAACAGTCTTAAAATAAACATAAGCAACTTAGCTAATAGCTACAAATTGATTTTTTATAGACCTATAGTTTCCTAATTCACATATCAAACTTGTAGTACCTAGTAGTTGTACATACTCGTAATCATAACAATAGTATACCTACTAATAACAATAGTATATAAATGTATAAAAAAGAGAAAAGACTACTTATACTTCTTTACTTACTTAGACTTAAATTACCGAAATTACAACATAAGGTCCAAAATTCACTAGGTTGTTGCTGTCCATACCAAGTAGGTGAACCTCAGGACTAACCTTGTTAAGCAGGTGTTGCGACAGTAGCATCCTGATCCTGATGTAGTCGGGCAGCGCCCTCCACCTCCATGTTACACCTAACCTAGACGTCTTAAGCCGTGCCGTGCCTTGCCGGCATGATAAACCTAAACGTGTGCTACATAATAGACATGTGTAAGTAATGCTCGTAATATCACAAATGAGATATCTCTCGAACGCGTAATATGCCATTACGTATCACACGGAAAATCAACCATTACTTCATGTATCACGCGTCACGCGAGCCGAACGACCCGCGCCGAAGCGCGCGTAATGGTTTCAATTCCACATAAATTCAATATATTGACGCGCCGATATGAATGGTCAGTTCAACTCTATACACAGTGCGCGTAATGTATAATTGCCACTTGTAATAGTGTCATCAGTGGGAACAGACGGAATCTACCCAGCCCTACTAAAGTGGGGAGGACACACACTAATAAAACATCTATCCAATCTACTGTGCAGCTGTATAGCCTTTAGGTATATACCACAGAAATGGAGGGAAGTGAGTGATTTTCCTACCAAAACCAGGAAAAACCGATTATTCGGATCCTAAGTCTTTCAGACCAATCAGCCTAACGTCCTTCATGCTAAAAACACTGGAAAGATTATGTGACAGAGAACTGAAGGACACGGCTCTAAAAAACATAGCAATCCATCCAAACCAACACGCCTACAGTCAAGGTAAATCAACTGACTCAGCTCTCCATGCTGTAGTAAGCGACATAGAGAATGCGTTAGCGAGGAAAAACTCCTGTCTAGGCACCTTCATCGACATAGAGGGAGCCTTTGACAAGACCAATTTCAGCAGCATTCAACAAGCATTACATAGACATGGAACCAATCCGCTCATAATCGAATGGATAATGAATATGCTAAGACAGAGAATAATAAGACTAACCGAAAATCAAAATCACCAGGCACTAGTCATGAGAGGATGCCCCCAGGGAGGAGTACTCTCACCATTGCTTTGGAACCTGGTTGTAAACGATTTGATAACAAAACTAAACAACAAACACTTTATGACTATAGGGTACGCAGATGACTTAGTAATACTAATCAGCGGCCTAGTAATAAGCACACTGTGCGATCTCACACAGACAGCACTGAGAATAGTAGAGAAATGGTGCAAGGAGAATGACCTATCGGTAAACCCAAAAAAGACCGACACAATTCTCTTCACACACAAACGAAAACTGGGTACATATGCAATGCCAACACTTTTTGGCACAAAACTGACACTTTCAAAGGACGTAAAGTATCTAGGCATAATCCTGGACGATAAACTGAACTGGAACAAACACCTGGACAATAAACTGAACAAAGCAACAGTAGCCTTTTGGCAATGCCGGAGGATGGTGGGAAAAAGATGGGGACTTGCCCCTCACATTATACTGTGGCTGTACAAAATGGTAGTAATGCCAATGATCAGCTACGGCGCGGTGGTATGGTGGCCCCGCACCCAGCTAACTACAGTAATAGACAAACTAAATAAAACACAAAGACTAGCATGTGTGGCTGCAACGGGCTGCATGAGAACTACTCCGACTGCGGCTCTAGAAATAATGCTAGGACTCCTGCCACTACACATATACATACAGAAAGAAGCGGCTGCCACAGCTCTTCGTTTGAAAAATCTAAACCTATGGACATCTTTCAGCTCATCGCACAAAAAGATCTATGAAAATACGATCTTAAAACTGCCCATGCTGGAAGCGCCCATCGACAAAATACCAAAAACTATGATCTTCTGGAAAGATTACGCCATATCGTTAATAGAAGATCCGAAAGAAGGACTAAACCAAATAAACCTAAGAATATTCACAGATGGCTCAAAGACAAACGAAGGGACAGGATGTGGTGTCTTCTCAGAGGACCTGAACATACACATCACAAAGTCCCTTGGTGAACACAATACGGTATTCCAAGCTGAATGTTTAGGAATAATATAAGCTTGCAATGCTATTACAAGACGACAAGTGAAACACGAAACCATACTAATACTGTCAGACAGTAAATCGGTACTACAAGCGCTATGCAGCGACAAACTTACTTCAGAGCTTATACTTGAATGTCATCGAAGCCTCACTGAAGTGAGCAAAGAAGGCAACAAAGTAACAGTACAATGGATAAAGGGGCATAGTGGATCAAGAGGAAACGATGCAGCGGATGAACTGGCCAGGAAAGGTTCAGAAACACCGGCATATGGACCCGAGCCAATCATGCCCCTACCAATATCCTACATACACAACCAGCTAGAACAACATCACAGACAACTGCACAACAAGTACTGGAATGAAATGAAGACATGCAGGCAAACCAAAGAAATTCTACCGGAACTGAACCACAAACTTACCAAAATATTACTGAAAACACCAAGAAGCCAACTACGTAAAATAGTAGGATTAATAACAGGACATAACACACTAAACAAACACCTACATATTATGGGTAAAACGGACAGCCCCATGTGCAGAGCGTGCATGGCAGAAGAAGAAACAACAAAACATATTCTCCTAGACTGTAAACAGGTAGAAGTATATAGGAGCAAATACCTAGGGAATCCATGCACACTAAAGGAAGCAACTAGCAACCTGAAGACCTTGCTAGGCTTCGTGGAGGAGCTGGGGTGGTTGGAGTAGCGCTACCTCGTTTCACGCAAAATAGGCACATTGGATGTCGAGTTGCGGAAAATGCCCAGCAAAACTAACTAACTAGTGTCATCACAGTTGTTTGTTTGCCAAGCCATGCTTTGTTATCTCGCTCGCACTCGCACTCAGTGATCGCTCGCTCTCGCTCTGCGATTCTTTCGGCTATCTTTGGAAGGCTTCGGGTCGGGCCGCTCGGCCGATTGCGTTTAAGTTGTCGCAAATTTCACTAATATTCTTACGAATATGATTTTCTGCATCTGCAATAGATTTAAAACTCTAGTGCGTCCGCGTAGAGCTTATAATGTTTTCTTATAATACGAGAAGGATGCGGCTAAATCAAGTAATTTGTTTGAGATTTTGAATGTGACGAAAACAAAACCGTTTTTTTTATTATTGTTATGAAATGTTTGGTTGACTTTCGCGGTTCGCGGCAAACTAAGTACGAGTTTCTTGTTTATCCTTTAATTTAATTGTGAATTCGTGCGTACCGTACCGAGACTGAGTGTAGAAATTAGATTAGTGTATATAGGTATATAGACTGTTCGAACTAAATTATAAATATACTTAAATGAAATTGTATTAGTAAAATAATTATAGAAGTTTGCCAGTCCTAAGCCTGGAGTTCCATTTTATTTTGGTAAAGTATGAAGGGAAATCAATTTGAATGCAGGTATGGTCTCTCTAATCTACCAGCGAAACATACATACATAATTAATTACATACCTGTATCAGTGTCATATAAATTGTATCCAAATAATAATCAATTATGCATATTTTATGATTTATAAGAATTAACAAAAAATCTTCCACATAGCGGTGACAAAACGCAACGCGTAATAAATTAAATAAATCGATTGCCGATACGGATGAAGGGGCCCACTGACTATCAGTCCGCCGGACGACATCGGCCTGTCAGTTAAAACAGAAATTTGACAGTTCCGAACAACTGACAGGCCGATATCGTCCGGCGGACTGATAGTCAGTGGAGCCCTCGGATAGGTACGAGACGCGCTAGTTACTACGTCACTAGAGTGCTGTAGATGCGCTGCGTAATGTAGGAGATGCTGTAATTTGACCATCACGCGCGCGCCGGAGCGCTGTTTCACGTTCGGGTCATGTTTCGAGTGATGAGTGATGTGATATCTCAGTGTACTATTACGTTTTCGAAAAAGTGATGTGATATAGCATTACTTTTTGGAGCACTGTTTCGCGCATGTCTACTACATAAGGTCCAACTGTCCAACCTTGTTGAGCAGGTGTTGCGGCAGTAGCATCTTGATGTAGTCGGGCAGCGCCCTTCGCCTCCGCTTGCTTGTTGTCCGTACCCAGTGCGGCATGTTCGACCTAAATGTGTGCGACATAAGGTCCAACCTTGTTGAGCAGGTGTTGCGGCAGTAGCATCTTGATGTAGTCGGGCAGCGCCCTTCGCCTCCGCTTGCTTGTTGTCCGTGCCCAGTGCGGCATGTTCGACCTAAATGTGTGCGACATAAGGTCCAACCTTGTTGAGCAGGTGTTGCGGCAGTAGCATCTTGATGTAGTCGGGCAGCGCCCTTCGCCTCCGCTTGCTTGTTGTCCGTGCCCAGTGCGGCATGTTCGACCTGAATGTGTGCGACATAAGGTCCAACCTTGTTTAGCAGGTGTTGCGGCAGTAGCATCTTGATGTAGTCTGGCAGCGCCCTTTGCCTCCGCTTGCTTGTTGTCCGTGCCCAGTGCCGGCATGTTCGACCTAAATGTGTGCGACATAAGGTCCAACCTTGTTTAGCAGGTGTTGCGGCAGTAGCATCTTGATGTAGTCGGGCAGCGCGCGCACGGCGTCCTCTAGGGTGCCGGTGCGTTTAGCCTCCGCTAGCTTGTTGCTGTCCGTGCTCAGTACCAGCATTTTTGCCTCGCCGTTTTGTAGTGAGTACTGTAATAAGACAAATAATAATGTAAGGTAATCTACTAACATTAGCGCATTAGCTAGCTGATAAATTAATAAACTTTATGTCATTGTAATAAGGGCTACGTATAGTATAACTATAGTGAATTAATTGTAGGTACGGCAAGTACAATTGGTGTAACAATAGTGTACGGTTTCAGTAGCTCGCGCTCCTCGGCGGCGGCGATGGCGAGCGCCGTACACTCGTACAACAATACTCACGGCGAGCGGCAGCTGGCTCCTGGCGGCCAACTCGCGCTCCTCGGCGGCGGCGATGGCGAGCGCCGTACACTCGTACAACAATACTCACGGCGAGCGGCAGCTGGCTCCTGGCGGCCAACTCGCGCTCCTCGGCGGCGGCGATGGCGAGCGCCGTACACTCGTACAACAATACTCACGGCGAGCGGCAGCTGGCTCCTGGCGGCCAGCTCGCGCTCCTCGGCGGCGGCGATGGCGAGCGCCGTACACTCGTACAACAATACTCACGGCGAGCGGCAGCTGGCTCCTGGCGGCCAGCTCGCGCTCCTCGGCGGCGGCGATGGCGAGCGCCGTACACTCGTACAACAATACTCACGGCGAGCGGCAGCTGGCTCCTGGCGGCCAGCTCGCGCTCCTCGGCGGCGGCGATGGCGAGCGCCGTACACTCGTACAACAATACTCACGTCGAGCGGCAGCTGGCTCCTGGCGGCCAGCTCGCGCTCCTCGGCGGCGGCGATGGCGAGCGCCGTACACTCGTACAACAATACTCACGGCGAGCGGCAGCTGGCTCCTGGCGGCCAGCTCGCGCTCCTCGGCGGCGGCGATGGCGAGCGCCGTACACTCGTACAACAATACTCACGGCGAGCGGCAGCTGGCTCCTGGCGGCCAGCTCGCGCTCCTCGGCGGCGGCGATGGCGAGCGCCGTACACTCGTACAACAATACTCACGGCGAGCGGCAGCTGGCTCCTGGCGGCCAACTCGCGCTCCTCGGCGGCGGCGATGGCGAGCGCCGTACACTCGTACAACAATACTCACGGCGAGCGGCAGCTGGCTCCTGGCGGCCAACTCGCGCTCCTCGGCGGCGGCGATGGCGAGCGCCGTACACTCGTACAACAATACTCACGGCGAGCGGCAGCTGGCTCCTGGCGGCCAACTCGCGCTCCTCGGCGGCGGCGATGGCGAGCGCCGTACACTCGTACAACAATACTCACGGCGAGCGGCAGCTGGCTCCTGGCGGCCAACTCGCGCTCCTCGGCGGCGGCGATGGCGAGCGCCGTACACTCGTACAACAATACTCACGGCGAGCGGCAGCTGGCTCCTGGCGGCCAACTCGCGCTCCTCGGCGGCGGCGATGGCGAGCGCCGTACACTCGTACAACAATACTCACGGCGAGCGGCAGCTGGCTCCTGGCGGCCAGCTCGCGCTCCTCGGCGGCGGCGATGGCGAGCGCCGTACACTCGTACAACAATACTCACGGCGAGCGGCAGCTGGCTCCTGGCGGCCAACTCGCGCTCCTCGGCGGCGGCGATGGCGAGCGCCGTACACTCGTACAACAATACTCACGGCGAGCGGCAGCTGGCTCCTGGCGGCCAACTCGCGCTCCTCGGCGGCGGCGATGGCGAGCGCCGTACACTCGTACAACAATACTCACGGCGAGCGGCAGCTGGCTCCTGGCGGCCAACTCGCGCTCCTCGGCGGCGGCGATGGCGAGCGCCGTACACTCGTACAACAATACTCACGGCGAGCGGCAGCTGGCTCCTGGCGGCCAGCTCGCGCTCCTCGGCGGCGGCGATGGCGAGCGCCGTACACTCGTACAACAATACTCACGGCGAGCGGCAGCTGGCTCCTGGCGGCCAGCTCGCGCTCCTCGGCGGCGGCGATGGCGAGCGCCGTACACTCGTACAACAATACTCACGGCGAGCGGCAGCTGGCTCCTGGCGGCCAACTCGCGCTCCTCGGCGGCGGCGATGGCGAGCGCCGTACACTCGTACAACAATACTCACGGCGAGCGGCAGCTGGCTCCTGGCGGCCAACTCGCGCTCCTCGGCGGCGGCGATGGCGAGCGCCGTACACTCGTACAACAATACTCACGGCGAGCGGCAGCTGGCTCCTGGCGGCCAGCTCGCGCTCCTCGGCGGCGGCGATGGCGAGCGCCGTACACTCGTACAACAATACTCACGGCGAGCGGCAGCTGGCTCCTGGCGGCCAACTCGCGCTCCTCGGCGGCGGCGATGGCGAGGCGCGCCGCGCACATCTTGCGCTCGCACCGCGCTGCCAGCTTCTGCAAATTACAATTACTAAATTGTTAACAGACGTATACTGACTACTGATGTGGCGGACGGCCATTTAACTTGATTCCCCACGAAATTTTTTTAAATCGCACTAGTTCCGATTCTCCTATGCAGATTTTGACTCAACCTGACTGTGATGTATATAATATTAGGTAATAAGTATATTGGGGTCCGTTATTGGGGTAGTCGAATGCGATAATATAGGTACCCAAAAGTCATATAAATATTCAAACAACTATCTAAATCCTTATATCTTCACTTTCAGTGCCAAACGCCCCGTTTCCAAGATAAAATTAACACACCTAGCGTGTAGCTGATGTGTTGACATTCCAAAACCGAAAAAAAAAACTAAATTTATGCTTCCGCGCGGCGCTGTGTTCGAGTCTCCTCGATAAAGTCGTTGTTAGTCTGTCGAGTCTGTCGACAGTCGGTATGAAGCACGCACCTGTAGCTCGGCCGTGGCGTTCTTGGCGGCGAGCCGCAGCGCGGCGTTGTGCTCGAGTAACGCGGCGGTCTCCCGTCCGCGCCGCTCGAGGGTCTCCTCGAGTGCTAGTCGTTGCTCGTGAGCGGCTCGAAGGCTCTCTGTTGCCACCTCCTGTAATCATATATGATAGGTCTTCTTAAATTATGTCGATTCATAATAATCAAGAAAAACATTGTAGGCGATTTTTAAATTTCTTGTAGTTTTTATTTGTCAACAAACTACAACGGTTGTCTCAGCACCGCCTAGGTAGTTAATTAATTATAGACATCCAATTCACACACGCGTCCAAATATAGGGATTCTACTACAAAGTCGACTACAATAATGTATCGTGTGCAGTTGCTCATTCACTGCTAAACTATGATCGTAGCCATTATCATGGATTTCTAGATATGTAGCGAAAATGGTTCACAGAGGTGAAATGACAATATGTCGTGATGAGCGTTGATCGGTCGGTCGTCGTCCGCTGTCTGTCGTGAACTGGTCGTCAACTGGTCTTGTGATTGTCATGTCTAATTTTGAATTTAAATGTCGGTTGTTCCAATATTCTAATATGCATGTCAGTCAGCCAGTCAGTTAGTCGGTCTATGTCAGGTCGCCACGGAGGTTAGAAGCCCAACAAGCGTTGAACTGATTAAGTAGTAATATAATAATATGTTTCGTGAAGAACAAAGACCCTCATTGAGTCTCTGAAGCAAGGTTGGCTAGTGACCTGGTAGTTCTTCTTGTCGTGCAGCAGCTGCGCCACGTGCGCCGCCTCGGGCTGCTTGCCGGCCGCGAGCATGGTCTCGAGCGTGTGCACGCGCATGAGGAGGCGCTGCTCGCCCACGAACAGCTCCCACGAGGCGCGCGCCTCGGCCTGCGTGCGCTGCACACACTCGCGGAGCGCACGCAGCCGGCCCTCGAGGGAGGCTTCGCGCTGGATCGCTTCCTAAAATGTAAGGGCAGGACAGGTAACATTATGTATGAGGACATGCGGCAGTGGTGTATCACTAAATTGTTCAACCGCTCACGGCTCACGGCAGTCACGACTGTACCGAGCATTCATAATGTCATGCACAAAATGATTTAATCAGTCATGACCTTCCACTTTCAAACATTGGTTTTATTAAACAGTAGGAATTCTATACTTAATTATTTTGTAATTGCGATTCGCCATTTTTTACGCAATTCATAGTAATCCGATAAATAATAAAAAAATTGATGTAAAAGGTACTAAGGTAATAACCAGGTAAATATAACAGGAATTTTTAAGTGTGTTAAAGCAGGGGTTAACAAACTGTGTGCTGAGGGCCCGGGTACACCGTAGACAGTAAAGAGGGGCGCCGTGAGGCAAACCCTCACCATGTTACCTATCTATTTCGAATAGCCTAGCTAGGTTAGGGCGCAGAGATAAAATTTTAAGTATACAAGTGTGCCGCGGACTGAAAAAGATTGAAAGCATATAAATAATGCTGCGATTTCGACTTTTACTACTTTATGATCCCAGAAATTGTTTACCAATAAAATAACTGAATCCAAATTAAATAGCAAATAAACTGCTATTAACCAAAGGCCATATTTTCAATCGGTCATTGTAATTTGCATAATTCATTGTGATTTACACAAATATCTGCCACGCGAACTTTTGTACCTAATAAACGTGCATGTCATGAATTTGCGCCGCTGGTAACTAAAATATTTACCTGGTAGCCCTTACTGACCCTCAAACGCGAAATAATCCTTATTAAATTACATAATGTTCCATGACAGAGTAACGGGAAAACAAGAAAAGATCAGGTTATTGTACAATATCTTTGACTATTCATTTGATTGTGCCTGGTTTTAGACTGAAACGAGTATTACCAGTTCCGATAGACCGGCGTGGCGAGCTAAGTCAAACAGGGTAGACGATTTGTTTTACATATACAGGCTGTCCATAGTAATCCAGCACGGAAATAAAAGTCATTTATTTGAGTTCGTTAGGGAACAGTAACTCGGAAAAAAATAGCCGGGTACATTGGCTCCCTCAACCTAATTCCAACATGAGAGAGGCTATTTGCTTCCCTGCTAATACAACAGAAGCATAGAGTAATCGAACAAATTCAAATGGACGAGCAATGGTTCTATTACCTACTCTTGCCTATTCGAGCGACAGAGAGGCAGATAACGAAATTTAAATATATGCCTTAGACCCTCAGGCACCTACACGTGCACTAGGAGACTATATGATGAAAATAATCGTAAACCACAAGCGCCATATAACACCACGCAAACCATGTAAGTAACTTGATATAGAACGACCGACGTAAATAGCATCAAATCAACTCTCAAGCCTACTTGTTGAACATTATCAACGTCATTAATAAGGAGGAATTCATAACAATAAACTCGGTGCCGTAATGGAATGACATACATATCAGTATTGTTTATTGTTTTCTAGAAAACAATTATGCTTCTATTCGTAGATTCGTACCTATACAGTTTATATCATATTACATCCGGTGTTAAGATAATTTTTCAAATGCAAATTGCATATTTTTTCCATTTTTACGTCATCCCTTCCATTTATTTTATACCACGTCGGTGGCAATCAAGTATGGACGCCTGCAACACCGGAGATATTACACGCGCGTTGCCGACCCTTTGAAAACCTGTACACTCCTTTTTTGAAGAACCCCATACTGTAGCCCCATTTACCAACCTTTATGTAATACCTTATTGAGTATTTTCACAGGGGACTTTGGCATCTAAATATCGATTCTTAACGCAATCTGAACATCAACAAACAAGTTTATAATGGCGTTCACTTTTTTCAACTTGACCACGCATAATGTACGACTACGAGGTTTGAAAGACCATCCCAACTTGAACTCTAGGCTAGGCAAGCAGCTATTGTACAAGTTATCAGATTTTGCTTTACTGAAGGTGCTAACAGCAACACTCTTGGCTTATCATTGGTGAACCTTAAGTCTATGCAATAAGGTTTACGAATTATCAGTTACCGTTAATATTGTGGACGATGGTACGCACCTGTACGAAGCTGTTCAGCTGATACAGTTCCTTGAGGTGCAGCGGCGTAGTCATGGTGGGGTTAAAGGACAGCTTTGCCTCTTTGCCGTCGGGGTGAAACAGCTTGAGTAGCGCAACCACGGGCGGGAACGTGTTCTGCGAATAAATACACACGTGTTTAAGAAAGTGTTCTTAATGCACTTAACAATCTTTTAGGGGACGTATTTTGGTCAATTTCTTTTTACCTTAGATTATCTACTGATTTGGGTTAACTATTACCACAGGCATTAACCACTGGAGGGCTTCGTCACTTTTTTCTTAATAATATGACATCATTGACATCTATTACAGTTTATAATTTATATATAGTAGTGTGACTGTTTGTACTTAAAAAACACAAATAAAAATATTTAATAAAATAATTTGATTTGTTCCCAACGTTGTTCACAGGCATTAACATTTATTGTCTGACAATAAATGATAAAAATATAATACCTAATAACATAAGTATGTTTATTGAAAATTTTAGATCTGAGAGTATTACGTTTTATATATACACATTCGTAAAATGAATTTCATAAATAACATGCATACCAAGTAACAAGCTTTAAATTGACAAGATAATTACACCATGAAATATCGTTTACATATTAAACGCAAGATGATGATGAATGTAATTGCAAACACGCATTTGCGTGCTAAATGAAGACACGATTCCTTAGTTAGCCTACAATGTAAATGTAGGACCTACATTCAGTGACTAGCTAACTAGCTTGTTTACAGTGCACTAAATGAGAGAAAGGCTAAAGACTAAATGGAATCCTTGTATATAATCATTCAGCTGGACTGTTATGTTACTAACCGCTATGTCACTTGTCACGCGATACACCATCACATTTCTCGCATCGCATTGCAACTAATTTGAAAGATGCGGGTATTAGGGAGCGTTCTCGACGGCAGCGGACAGCGGGGCGACAAGCGGGCATATAGGGAGCGTGCATAAACTGTAGGGGGCAGCACAGGAGACGTCAGATTTTTGGCGCGAGGCGTAAATGTGTAGTTTATGCTTCCAAAGTAGCCCACAAGATGGCAGCACTTGCTTTGGCGTGAAGTGTCAATGTACATGTGATGTACATGTTTATGGTTCCGATTCAGGCCACAAGATGGCAGACCCTCCAACGCGCACGGTCCCTATATGTACCTATACATTTGATTGAGTTCAATTTGTGAACGACCGCTAGTCGCCCAGCACCGCGGCCTTACTTTTAAGTGTTTTATTATTTATTAATAAACGGATGTACTGGAACATATATATGCGGCGGCAGATCGTAAAATCAGGCAGATCACAAAATTCCCAGGCATATTGTGAATCGTGAAAATCATTGTCTCGTTGTCCGAGTCGACGGAGCCCTTGTTCTTATTCTGAACAGTTTGCCCTTCGGGCATCTGAAGCAACCTAAACTATGCTAGTTGTAAACATTGCCTCTTTTCAGCTTGAATAGCCTCGTGCTGATTTTTTATTATTGTAAATTTATTTATCATGCGGAAAAGTCGCTTTTATACGGTTTTGTCTTCCCCGTTTATCACAAAACACAAGTAACACAACAAATATTTATACGATTCTGACAATACACATGCCATATGAATGACGTTTAGTGACAGCTAAAAACATTGCCATATATAGTTTTTTTATTGAACGACAGCTGCAGACTTTTCTTTGTCTAACTCTACCTATCTATTGGTTTAATGTGACTACCGTCAAAACATTACATAGGAACTTTACGATTGGCCTGATTTTACGATCGGCCGCCGACACATACATTATTAAATCTGTTGCTATATAGGTACGCGGCAGCAAACCGCCGTCAGCGTGTGCATCGCCTAAGTCCCGCTTTTACATATTTCACACGTGGGAACTGGGAAAAGGAGCGATCGCTAAATTATCCTACATGACCAACATCCTACAAATGGCGTGTGAGCCATAAACTTTACTCATTCGAAAGTTCACCATAATCAATGATCAGTGTTTTTCTTTAACGTTTTATATTAAGAGGTGCGTATTACAACAAATTTACTACTTTTCGCGAGATTGTAGCGTATAGCAAATAGTCTAAACTACTTCGTTTTTAATCATAAATCGTTAACACCAATATGGAGTAAGTAATTTATGGAAATGATGACTTGAATATCATTTCGATACATGTTTGATCCATAGCTGAGTTCTTAACGATACACGTGTCGCTCTCCCGACGAATACTTCTGCATACAATCTGACTGATAAGGAAAGAGCAGCTTCCTTATTAGCGAATTCGCCAGCCAGTGTGATACTTCCATTTATATCACAAAAACAAAGATCTGTTACGACGACTGTGTTCTGTCAGTTGTTTCCGTGGGAAATAAAACGCATAGGTAGTTGAAGTGGGAAACAAAACGCATAGTTGAAGTGACAACCGTTCATGTAGCTCTAATTATTAGTTAAAGTAATTAAACACAGATAATAAATAAGGACGATCAATTTCGATACCAGATTGCGTTTTTTTATCATTATGGCGTCACTTCGCGGCAATTATTACGTGGTTTTAGAATTCGACACGACTTCGTGTCGAGATGATCAGTCCTTATTACTTAGAGTCTCTAGCGTTAGCGATAAAAAATGTATATACATGGTAGCGGAAATGTCGTTGAGTTATGTGCCACACGTTATCGAACTCCCATAATATCACAATGTAGGAAACAACCGTATTAGTTATTAATAGGTACAACCCAATTCATAAGGCGCAGTTATTTCTGTTGAAAAATAAAATACCTACATGTAGGTAGTCCAAACATCAAAACATGAATTTTGGTGCTAAATTGTGATATAACAATGACATTCGTTACGGTTTTACGCGTCCGTAAATTTAACTTCGTGATACGCAGACTTTTTACAGATATTTATGTATATAAATATTCATAGTTCATGGTTAGTTATTATGCGTAGTTTAAGATTTTGTTGTAAATATATAAGCAAATGTTAGAATATGTAAATAGTATCAGTACTGTAATCTCACTATATACATAAATATGATTGCAATGTAATCTTGACCTGTAAAATAATGATTTTACCAATAAATAAAACAATCTATCAATCATAGGAAATGATGCATTTTTTACAAGAGGTCTTAAAAAGAGAAGATACAGTATTTTGTAAAAAAAAACTTCACAAGTCATTTGAATTCTTGTAGCTAATTCTCGAGACGCTCCTTTACACCTTTACCCTCTCTTAGGGTTCCGTACCCAAAGGGCAAAAACGGGACCCTATTACTAAGACTCCGCTGTCCGTCTGTCTGTCTGTCTGTCACCAGGCTGTATCTCATGAACCGTGATAGCTAGACAGTTTAAATTTTCACAGATGTATTTCTGTTGCCGCTATAACAACAAATACTAAAAACATAATAATATAAATATTTAAATAGGGCTCCCATACAACAAACGTGATTTTTTTGCTGTTTTTTTCCGTAATGGTACGGAACCCTTCGTGCGCGAGTCCGACTCGCACTTAGCCGGTTTTTTTTTTAACTTCCAAAAAAGTAAGAGTACCATTCTATTCCTTACATTTTAGCAACTAAATACATAATTTAAACGCAATATTTCACCGACAAAAACGCAAGTTTCTTGTAGTTTGTGTTTCTCTTCAAGATGGGCTCTCAGTGACCTTGACGTCACGTTCACTTATGGTTTTCTTAGGAGCGTTTCGCGAGTGAAGTACGACTCGACTTTGGCTATCGATTTTGACTTTTGTATTGCTTTAATGCAATAGACATTTGATCCTAAACACAAACCCGATCGATTGATACCATTAATAAAAATTTGTCATGTAGCCTATTAAATCTGACTAAAATAGTCTTCACTTTGTATGCGGCAGATTCGGTGCACGAGCGGGATATACGTAATACGTGCATCATACGGGCTATCTCGTTATAGCGTCAGTTTGATAACCGCGTTACATTTGTAAAACTTACCTTCTCCGAATTGGTAGCATTCTCAACGACGGGAATGCCAAATTGGACCACGTCCCCTGAGAAGACCTCGTGCGGCTCCTGCTCCTTCGATATCGAACACCGGTTGTTGTTGATGAACGTGCCGTTGCTGCTTTGGTTGTCCTGTCAACAAACAAATGCTAGTCAGAAAGGTAAACTGAAACAGGATGGTCAGTTTCGCGGAGTAGTAGTAGTAATCACTTTATTGTACACAACACAGGTTTACAAAAAAAATTTGTTTTTAATACCACGTCGGTGGCAATCAAGCATACGGCCCGCCTGATAAATTACAGTAATGAGAGTTTGGATGTTTACGGAGCTGCAACGGAGCCTATCGGGACTGGGAAACAGACAATAGGTTGACCGAAGTGAAGGCGATGTGGACATTGCAGGAGAGCAGAGGTTCTACGCTAACTCGAAGTCGAAGGCCACGGAGAAAAACCTAAGCTTAAAACGTTATTCCGCGCCGTCTAATCGCTACAAATTGCAGCGCGCCTTCGCGTTTCTGATAATGACAAGTATATAACAGTTTTATACGGTAGACGCTGACATGGATGAAGCTGCAGCGTCTAGCAATTTAGCTCGCAGCCTCGTAACCAGGGGCCCTCGGGTAAGCCTGGCGAGGAGTTGAATAACCGACTACAACCTGTCATACAGAATACAGAACTTTATTGGTGGCAAACATAGCATTACGTTAGGCCTCGGGTACCTACGACTACGCATAAGAGCTGACTCGACCTAACAAGGACGACGATGACGCTTGCAGCTTCATCTTTGTTTTTTTAAGTTGTTTGCTCTATGACCTTTTTCGTGGCTCCGCCAGGGCCGCAAGTTAGGTGGATAGCAAGAAATGCGACTGCATATTTTCTGCACAAACTGGGTACGTCAGTCATCTGAGCGGATAATGATGACCAAACAAACAAGCGGTCACACAACAAACGACATTCCATGCCCGACGGCTTGATGCCAGATAGCTAAAATTAAGAATGCAATGCAACAATGCTCCATATCTAATGTCGACCTCCAAATTACGGACACAATGGCGCCTCGTGTTGTAGGCTAGATTTTGATCGACAATTTATAATTTTGTCGTTGTTTGGGTTTAATTCCAACGGGCTGCTTTTTCATATAGTGATAATACGTAGTACAAACAATTAAGGGGCCCACTGATTACCAGACCGCCGGACGATATCAGCCTGTCAGTTAGAACAAAAAGTTAACAGTTCCGAACAACTGACAGGCTGATATCGTCCGGCGAACTAGTAATCAGTGGGCCACATTAAGTCAAAGCTATGCTACGAAAATATTGGATAGTTTCTGCTAGAAATAATCAGTATAGGAGAGCAGATACAAGCCTATATTAGGCTTTATAACTTCCATTCTTAGTTCGCATAGCTTCATCCATATTATAATAACTGCTAGGTATGCTATGGAATACGCAGCCAACGCAGCATAACTTATATTTAGCGGAAAACATGATCATACTGAAACTTGGAGCAGCGTTGGCTTTTGACAGAGGTACAGTAGCCAACAAAAATATTACAACATGCCTTAAAATTTATACAAAAGCAAATTAGCATTGGTGGTCCTTTATAATACATATTGCAGTGTGCGAAGAGCGGTAATGCAACGTACGTAGGCTAGAATTATGGTTTAATAGTATGTTCTGCTTAGTAATTACACAGACGTTTCGTAAACTGGATATATAGGAGTCTATGTTTGAAATAAATTGTTTCTGATATAAAACTATGAAACCGGATTATATCGCGTATATTGAATTTATAATACATCCCGACGTTTCGAACCCTTTACAGAGTTCGTGGTCAACGGGTGACTCAGGAAAAACTACAATGTGCAATGTGGAACTTCGGTTTATGCGTGCTTCCTCGACCTGAGCCGTGCTTTTGACTTAGTCAATTATAAAATTCTCTGGGACAAATTGTACGGCTTAGGCACTGCGAGAGAGGTAGTGGAGCTGTTGAAGTGCTGGTACGGAGGCCAAACAAATCGTGTGAGGTGGGGCGACACGACTTCTAACAGTTACAGGTTAGAATGCGGTGTACGCCAAGGTGGGCTTACGTCTCCGGATCTCTTCAACGTTTATGTCAACGACCTAATAGTGAAATTGAGGGGCTCGCGTACTGGATGTCATCTTGGTGGTACGTGCGTCAACAGCCTCAGCTACGCTGACGACATGGTGCTGCTAAGTCCCTCAATTAAAGGCTTAAAAAAATTGCTTTTGATCTGTGAGGATTATGTAAATTCTCACGGATTAAAGTACAATGTGTCTAAAACTGAAATGATAGTTTTCAGGGCGGGAAGGGGTCCGGATTACGTGCAGGAGGTCAGATTGAATGGAGATGCGGTAAGAGTTGTAAAACAATTCAAATATCTAGGGCACATCCTATCCGAGGATCTCAAGGACGATAAGGACATGGAGAGGGAGCGAAGGGCCTTATCGGTCCGCTGTAACATGCTGGCGCGCAAATTTGGCAAGTGTGGCAACGACGTTAAAATAACTTTATTCAATGCATATTGCCAGTGTTTTTACACTTGTCAACTTTGGACAGCTTTTCGACGAAAGTCGTACAGCAGCATGAGGGTGCAATATAATAATGCATTTCGCGCCCTCATGAGGCTGCCACGCTGCTGCAGCGCGTCCGGCATGTTTGCCGATGCGCGTGTGCCGGACTTCTACGCGGTGATGAGGGCACGTGTGACTTCCTTTTGGGAAAGGCTGGGGCGCTCACAGAACGAAATTTTGAAAACCATTTTTAGGGATCCGGATAGCATATTTTTCCGATATTGGCTGTCTGTACACCGAGATGAGAATCGGAAATAACGTCGTATGATGTACTTGTGACATAGTTGCAAATTCCATCAAGACATTATGGTTTCCGAGATGTTCATAAGTCGCGCTAAAAAGTCTTTGTATGCATCCATCAATTCTTTACAAGTTTCATCATCAGGCCACGGGCAAAAATATCGGCTGAATTAAAGATGGAGTTCTACAGTAACAACATCAACAACGCTGTTACGTCGTCGCCCAAATCCATTGTTTAATTTACGTTTTATGACATAATTACACACATTGTGTATTGTTTTTTTTGTTTTCATGTATTTTCTTTTATTTTGTAGTTTCGCAGTGTCTTGGTATTACTGTCATGCTGTGTTACTAATTTGAATAATAAAATTAATAAAAAAAATGGTGAGTGCCGTGGAACACTCGGAGAAAGGCTGGTGACGTGTTTATCATGTTTATGCTTATTGTCATGTTATGTTCTTCGTGTCCGTGTCCGTCATCCTCATTCTCATTAGTATCATTACATATTTTTCAACGCGCCTTACTACGTGGACCGCCTCCATGGTTCCACTTCGCTCTTTTCTGTTCATTTCATTTCGCTCTATGGTTCTTCAATTTCTTCATAGCCTACAGATCTTCAGGTATTTGCATGTTTAAATGACATTGGGTCATCATAAGAACATCAAAAGTCGAACCTATTAGAACCAATTCCTTTTTTGGAGGTCGGTTAATAAAGTGAAACATAATTCGATTCGGTCGAAGCTATTTAAATGTCTTTAACTCGTGTCTATTTTAAATGCGAAGTGGATGAGAAGCAAACGTCAATTAATAATCGATTTAATTTAGTATATTCGTTATCAAATCGCTTTATAATAACAAACTAAGGTCTGTTTTTTTTATTCCGTAGACTAAAATGACGTTTCATGTGTAAGACATGACATTTCTTAGTACCACATGAAATGTAATTTTAGTCTACGGAATAAAAAACAGAATATACACAATCTAAGCAATTAAACAACTGTAGGTAATGTATAAATCACATTGGTCACTGATTGCATTAGTCTTCAGTCATGTTTTTTTATTGTGCAGTTGTGCACTTATCCCCTTTTTTAATGTGCAATGAAATTAATAAATAATAATAAATATTTAGCTGTGTAAAAAAACGCAAATAGGTTTATCGGTAACCTATTGTCTATCACTGCAACACCTTAATCACAAGTGAAGCAAAGATTTTTTAACCATTATTTTATACAATTTATCGAGGTCTATTCCTATAAATGTCTCTGAGCCCGGCGATGCAAGACCGTGTCATAATCATAATCACCAAGTTAATCTGCACGACATCGCGATTACATCGCAGCGATCACTCATCCCACATGTAGCGAAGCGTTGTATTAGAGCCTTGAACGGGTTAACTCTCACTAATTTCCGCCTACGGCCTTTGGTTCTGTATTACTAATACTTACTGAGCGAATCGCCTATAGCTAACCAAAATAATGGTCTCTGGTTGCGCGAGGTTATTACGAGAGGCCAATTCGAACATTATTAAATGATCTCATTTTCATAGGTATCACTCACAGTGCATCTCACTCGTACCTACCTCCTTGCTATATTAGAGCAAGAGAGTTAAGTTGCAATTGATGGAGTGCTGAAATATCAACTTGTCAAGTTCGTATAATATGTATAGGCCTTCGGATTACGTGATCACACATACACAACGAACGCCATTAGGTACCTACTTAAAACTAAATAATAGGCATTTTTTATTGGTCTAAAAGACAGATAGACGGACGGACAATGGATAAGCATCCATATTACTAAGCATTTATATAGGTAGCGTTACGTTTATGTCTCTTAGGGTCCTAAGAGGTTTAAAACTTTGCTCCCATGAGGAGAGGCGATGCGCATTGCTAGTGCTACCAATAGGAATAACAAGCCTGTGAGCGTGCCGCCGTTGTCTCTATGCTAATTTACTTACAAAACTGTACCCCTGGTTTTAAAAGCTATGCCGACTAGAGTTTTGAGGTAGCCTTCAGGGATATTGAAACTGTTTTGGCCTTAATTTCCTGTTTTTATTACTAATAACATGATGGTCAAAATAATTAGGTCAAAATGCGTGAATTTCTTTAAGATATAACGGCAACTGAATAAAAAGTTAATGTTTATAAACTATGTTAGCAACTGTAAAATTACACAATTGTTTAATGTGACTTTACGGTGTACCAGTTTTATATAAAATGGTTTTTGGTAACCACTGAACTTTACGGTGTACCAGTTTTATATAAAATGGTTTTTGGTAACCACTGATTGATATCTCGGTTAGAAGCGAACTTCCGGTTGGCGCCATTTCTGATTGTTGACGTATTATGAACGTAATTATTTTTGATATTATGACACTTTTATCCCATGCACGGCTGTGGAATGAACTAATGTCATCATTCTTAAAGGACTAAAAGGGTTTTTTAAAGAAGTATAATGAATATGCTGAATAAGCTACGTATCTTATAACAATCAGGTAAGCCGTACGCTTAGTGCAACCGATTTACTACGGAAAAAATAACTGACCGAACATGCAGGTCACATGAAAATCAGCGTTTAGATTGTCTACACTGATATATGTCTGAAACTAAACAGAATCAGGTTTAGATCTGCTCGTACCTTTGAATAGCGCGCTTTATACAGCACAAATGAGTAATAATTACTAGCTATAGCTGGCACAGTTAAGTATTGCGCATTTAACCTCGCATCCTCATATATTGTCCGATTCTCTACAAAACGTTAATGATAGAGGCCGTTTCGTCGGATTTTATGAATTCTATTCTTAAGGCGGTTCCCTGAGCCAGAAGGCGAAAAATCTCCTTATATGATCATGTTTTTCTAAGAGGCGTTGATATTCATAGACGTGGAAAAAATATATGTAGTTCTTGACTATATTATCTTTAACAACATAGCTTCCGATACACGAATTATGACACTTCGCTCGATACAATTAATTCCCAAAGTAACCTCTAACTCGGACTTTTAATCCTACTTTACGACACGTACCGCGATCACTGTAAATTATTAAATGGAATAAAGTTCATTTAAACTTGAAAAAGCGCTTTTGTATTCTCCATGCGCAAGTGGTCCTTCGAGGGAAAAAGTAAAATCAGTGTTCGACGTTTTCGTCAAAGTAGTGTTCGCGGCAAGTGCGTGTGCGAGCTGCCTGGCCGTCTATATCGGCTGGGATTTCGTCGTGGTCGTGCCTAGGCTAGCGCTGCTGGCCTGGAACTTCGTTCTATCCATAATAGAACGAAAATCAGACACGGATTGGAGAAAAGAGCATCATCAAAAACCGCAAGTAACTCGGTATAAGTCGAATTTTTCGACCACCGACATTCCTCACTTTTAATATGGAGTGAAGTTTGTGCAACCCGCAGCCATCTTGCGG
Organism: Cydia strobilella; assembly: GCF_947568885.1. Classification (NCBI taxonomy): domain Eukaryota; kingdom Metazoa; phylum Arthropoda; class Insecta; order Lepidoptera; family Tortricidae; genus Cydia; species Cydia strobilella. The sequence goes on from NC_086052.1 coordinate 12,695,285, forward strand.
AACTTCGCATTGGTTTTTGACTTTGACAGTTTGTGTCATCTGTCACGTTTGACATTGACGTACAATAAATATCAAAACAAAGTGCTATCAGCGTCGTTGTGCCTTCCTTTAAAAGTGTTTGTGCATTCGTTCGTCATAAATAAAAATTAAAATGGCTACCGAAACGGAAAACCTAAAAAAATTACGCGTTATACGCTCGCAGTGTAAAGGAACGATTACGAGAATCGACAATTTTGTCAAGGATCCCGTATGTTTGGCAGCCGCCAGCGCCGATATATTAGAGGCGCGAAAAGAGAAGCTCATTTCCACCTTAAAAGATTACGAAAAGGTGCAAATGGACATACTAAGCATTGATGAAGGCGATGGTGAACAGGTGGGAGAAATTGAAGACAAATACTATTCTATATTAGCAAAAATTAACAGCTCTCTTAAAATGTTAAACACAAAAGTGACTTCGGATTGCCACAACGCATCCACATGTAAGTTGCCCACAATAGAAATTCCCTTTTACGATGGAAAGGATTTCACTAAGTTTAAACCCTTTTTCGACTTATTTACTGCTGTTATCGATCAGAATAACTCGCTGTCTGATGTGCAAAAGCTTTTTTATTTGAGAAAGTACCTACGAGAGGATGCGTTGGCGGTTATTCTGAACTTGCCATTGGTGAACGAGTCATATAAACAAGCAATACAATTATTAAAAAAGAGATTTGACAACAAGGCTAGATTAGTTGCAAACCATATAGGTATATTGTTAGATATTTCGAATATACAAAAGGGCACAGCGGCTTCCATACGAACATTTGTTTCACAAATAAATCAACAGATGCATGCATTAAAAAATTTAGATGAACCCGTCGATAAATGGGACATGCTTTTAATATCAATTTTGACTAGAAAGTTAGATCAATTCACACACCGGGCATATCAATTAGACCGGGACTCTGACACCATGCCTACTATGGCTGGTTTCATTGAATATTTAGAAAAGCGTGCTATAGCGCTCGAAGATAGTCATCCAAATAAACATAGTACCTACTATGATGGTGCTACCAAACATGTTTATAATAAAAGTACTTGCTATGAAGGTACTCACAAATCAATACCTAAGGTTACAAATGTGGTATCGAAGTCGTTGCCGCCCTGTAGGTACTGTGATAACAAAGACCATCAGATATATAATTGTCCCATATTTAAAATGTTACCTATTGCTCAGAGGCAATCTTATGTAACTGAAAAACACATGTGTAATGTATGCCTCAATAACCATGATGGTAAATGTAAATTTACTTTTAAATGTAAAATGTGTAAACAGGGCCACAACACATTGCTGCATCAGGAGCGCAATGTGAATGTGGAGAAGCCCAGAATAAATAATGATGACAGTCAGCAGCCACTATCATCTGATGCTGGTGAGTTTGAAATTGCTGTTAATACTATTTTAAATTGTGTGTCCGATAGTGGTGTTTTGCTTCCAACCATAAAGGTAAAATTAGCAACCAAAAATAATGAAGAGGTGGTATGCAAGGCATTGCTGGACACTGCGTCTCAAGGCAGTTTTATTAGATCAGATTTGGTAAGCAGGCTTGGCCTAAAACCTATGATTGAGCCAAATAATATTATTGGGTTCCGTAAACAACTATGTAAAGTAAATGAGTATGTAACTTTAACTCTTCAATCTTGTAAGAATAATGTTAAAATAATATTGAAATGTCATATTAGTGATGAAATTACTTCCAAACTGCCTCAAAGATCATTAGATGTATCTAAATATCATATTCCACAAAATATAACTTTAGCTGATGACACATTTTACATAAGAAATGATATTCCTCTGTTGCTTGCAGCCAACATCTATTTTGCTATATTGTTGCAGGGCTGCATAAAAACTGAAAATGGACCGGTATTCCAGAATACCATGTTAGGATATATTGTCGGAGGAAGTATCCCCGAGGAAGGTACTACATGTAATATTGTAACAAATTTAGTTAATAATATATCTGATGGTGAAAAATTGGAAAATGTAATGGAGCAATTCTGGCTCTCTGAAAAACTTCCTGAAATGGAAAAATCTACAAATGATGAATTTATACAAGCTGAAAAAATATTTCAGGACTCTGTATCACATAAAGACAATAGATTTTATGTTGATATGCCATTAGCTTTCCCTATGGAAGAGTTAGACCTTGGTGACTCATTTTCTGTTGCCTATAATAGATTCATAATGTTAGAAAAAAGGTTACAAAAAGATCCTTTGCTATTTGAACAATATAAAAAATTTATTGACCTATATCTGGAATTAGGACATGCAAAGATAGTTGATATTGAGGGTTATGATTTAAATGGTCCTGTGTTTTTTCTAGGACACCACTGTATTTTTAATCCATCGAGTCGAACCTCACATCATCGTGTGGTCTTCGATGGATCGATGAAATCTAGAAATGGGACATCGCTGAATCAAGTCATGCTGAACGGACCTGTTGTACAGAGTGAGCTCTTTGATATTCTTATTTTGTTCAGGACTTATCCATTTATTTTAACTTGTGACATTCAAAAGATGTTTCGCAATGTTTTTATAAATGAACATCAACGCGGACTTCAAAACATTTTATGGCGCGAGTCGCCCAAAGACCCTATCAACTGCTTGCAGCTTCAAACTGTTACATACGGTTTAAAATCGAGCACATTTTTAGCTACAAGAGCTCTAAATGAGCTAGCAAATATGCATAAGGATCAGTTTCCTTTGGCCGCTCAGGCTATTTATAAAAATACATTTGTTGATGATGTGCTTACTGGTGCTGATGATGTAGGGACGCTTCAGGAGCTGAAAAAGCAAATTGTAGAGCTTCTGAAATTAGGTAGTTTCTCGTTACATAAATGGTGCTCGAACCATGCTCCAGTCTTGAGCGATATTCCAGTTGAGCACAGACAAATTGATAGTGTAGAAATAGGTCAAAATGACACCGTGAAGACTTTAGGTCTTACACTCGAGGTAAATTCAGACAAATTGACTTTCTCTTGCCCTGCAATCGATGAGGCAAACATAATGAACACAAAAAGAAAAATTCTCAGCTTTATAGGGAAAATGTTTGACCCACTTGGTTTAATTGGCCCGGTAATCGTGGTGGCCAAACTATTCATGCAAGAACTCCATAGCTCTATGCATAAAGATTGGGACTCAATAATCCCGAATGAAAAATTCCTATACTGGTCAAAGTTTTTGGAAAATTTAAGGCAAATGGGTCAAATTAAAATAGAAAGATGTGTAAACTATAAATTAGTATCACATGTAGAGCTAGTAGGGTATGCCGATGCATCTATTAAGGCTTTCGGGAGCTGTCTCTACCTAAGAGTTTTTATGACTGATGGCTCGATTCAAGTGAACTTAATATGTTCCAAAAGCCGTGTGTCCCCACTTTCTAAATCTCACACTATTCCTCAATTGGAGCTTTCTGCTGCTCTACTTTTAGCGCAATTGGCAAGTAGAGTCAGTAAGATTTTAAATGATAGAGTTCCTCATAAAATATTTCTCTATAGTGATTCCCAAATTGTTTTGTGGTGGATCAAGACTGAGGCAGCAAAAAGTACTGTATATGTAAAAAATAGAGTCAAACAAATTGTAGAGCTTACTAAAAACTCACAATGGCTGTATGTTAGGTCAAAAGATAATCCTGCTGACTTATTATCAAGGGGAGTTGAACCGCATAAGCTGCAGGAGTGTGATCTATGGTGGCATGGTTCGCCTAGTCTTTGTGATGTAAATTATACACATACAAATTTAGAAGAGTTTAATCATGACGATATCATGACACGCATAGACTCTCATAGTGCTTCATTGGATGCGTCTTCTGACGATGTAGAGGGAATTTTGTGCCATACCGCAAATTTAGAGCCTCTAGATTTATTAAGAAAATATTCCAACATAAATAAACTTCAAAAAGTGGTTGGTTTTATTTACAGATTTTATAATAACTGCTTGAACAAAGACAACAAAATAACAAGCAGAAACTTAACTGCAAAGGAATTGCGTGACTCTATGACGAAAATTTTACGTTGTACACAGGCAGAGCATTTTGATAAAGAATTAGTCCTGCTCTCAAAAAATAAGCCTGTGACAATTAGTGATCAATTAGCATTCCTAGATAAAAACGGAGTAATTAGGGCCGTGGGGAGGCTGCAAAATGCAGAGAACCTGTCTTATGACAAGCGGCATCCATCTATACTTCCAAAAAACTCCTTTATTACCGATCTTATTATAGAACGAGAGCACTTAAGACTTATGCATGCAGGCGCTAGGCTAGTATTAGGCTCTCTATCTCAGAGACACCATCTTGTAAATGGTATACGAGAGGTAAAAAAGGTGGTGCATAAATGTATAAAATGTATACGTATGAAGGCTGAAGCAGCAAAGCAGTTGATGGGAGACCTCCCTAAAGAAAGAATCACTCAGAGCAGACCCTTTCAGCATGTAGGAATTGATTTCTGCGGTCCGTTTAATGTGAAGGTCTCTCGCATTAGAAAACCTATTATTACTAAAGGCTATATCGCACTTTTTGTTTGCTTTGCTGTAAAAGCGATACACTTAGAACTTGTTTCTGATCTCACGACTGAAACTTTCTTAGCATGTCTTAAACGATTTATATCTCGGCGTGGCATGCCCACAAATATATTTTGTGATAATGCAAAAACCTTTAAGGGTGCTTGTAATACATTAAATGGCTTGTATGACCTATTCTCCTCCAAAGATTGTAGAGACTCTGTCAACAGATTTTGCTCAGACAAATATATAACATTTAATTGGATACCGAGTTACTCTCCAACATTTGGAGGAATTTGGGAAAGTGGTGTCAAAAGTGTAAAACACCACTTCAAAAGAATAGTAGGCAATCTATGTTTGACCTATGAGCAATTTAATACTGTAATCATAGATATTGAAGGAATTTTGAACAGTAGACCTATACTTGCTGCTATTTCTAATGATTGTGATTATATAACTCCTGGACACTTCATTTGTGGCGCAGCCTTAACAAGTTATCCAGAAATTGATCTCACTGAAACTCCAGTAAATCGGGTTTCATTTTGGAAAATGTGCACTAAGCTTAAGCAAGACTTCTGGAAAACTTGGTCTCAAAGTTATTTGACCCAACTTCAGAGCCGCCCCAAATGGAAATACCAACAAACTAATTTAAAGGAAGGTGATTTGGTAATAGTAAAGGATATGAACACCTCTCCATTAAATTGGCCAATGGCTCGAATAGTAAAAACGTTCCCTGGTAGGGACGGATTAGTAAGGGTAGCTGATGTTAAAATTAATAATAAGATATTTCGTAGAGCCATAACTAAGTTATGTCCTTTACCCGTAATGTAGTTTTAAGAACTTGTCCTATGTAGATTCCTAATGGCGGGTCCAATATTTACCTGTATGTAATATTGCCTGGCCCCAACTATGTTTAATACAAAACATATAGAGTGTAAGCTTAGCTTAAGTATTTTTTTATATAGCAACATTTTTGCAGTTGCCTGTTAATTTGTATGTGGCAACTCGCTCTCTTCTGCTCCCGATCCGAACTCAACGACACGTACCGCGATCACTGTAAATTATTAAATGGAATAAAGTTCATTTAAACTTGAAAAAGCGCTTTTGTATTCTCCACTCGGTTATTTATTATGTGATACTTTAAACAAAAAAAGAAGAAAAAACAATTTTAACATAAATGGTAATTTCATAGCTTTAGAATTTACGGTAACGTTTTTAAAATAAATAAAAACCGACAAAATCCGAACAAAATTGACACTTGGCGCGTATGTTCTTTCCCGTTCTTTCTTGCGAAATGTGACAAAGACAGCGGCAAACCGATGGAACGGCCTTAAAAGGACACTATTTATGCTTGTAGATATGCAGAAGTGCTCGAAGTTTGACGTTCGACCTAATCGATATTAATTACGCACTCGAGCAGAAGTTGCAACGCAACGTTTGGATGGGATTAAAAATAACTAAAAATATTGACCACTTTTGAAATATCTGTGAAGTTGCGAAAAAAAAGCAATATTATGAATTTATGACACAATAACTGACTTGTTAGGTCTAGGGAGATGCGTTTAAAAGGGTTGAAAGGGCTAAAAGCGTAGAAACCTTTCTCTATGTGTAAGTTCGAAAAGGGTCGACCAATAAAAATTTGTAAAGGATTTATTTGTGATATGCCAGTGATGGTTCTTACAAGTTTTAACTTAGTAGTGCTGTAAACAATTGTAACGTGTTTTCTCTAATTTCTAATTTCAAGTTATTCTAAGACAAACCTGAGTTATTATGACCTAAACAGACGAATTGTTAAATTCACGAGTAGACGGTTCAAGAACTTGCTTGCGATTTTCGTTACATTGCGGTATTTGTTCGATGGACTGACTTCATTGCACTATGTGTAAGCAATGTATCGAATATTGCATGCAAGTTCTTGAATCGTTTAAATGCGGCTTAAGTCACAGCCACAAGTTAGATGGGATAAAAAATGAATGAAACTACCGTGTAGTTCTTATCGACCGCCATTGAAATCATTTGGTAACATTTAGGTCACCTGCATGCGTACCGGTTCTCGACTTTGACAAAATCAATACAATAGGCGTGATGGTGTCGCGTAACACTGTGCCGCTATCAGTATTAAAGACTGGGGCTATAAGAATATTTTATACCATCGCAATACTTGGAGAAAATGATGTATACAGGTAAGTATTCGTTAGTCGGACCACACGCTAAGTATTCATGCAAAGTGCTACGTCAAGTACGGAGCTTATAGGTTAACATTTTCAGAAAGCGTACCCGTGGTCAAAGTCTTCAACTATTGCGACGATAAGACCTAAAGTTTTTGATTGTCATCGTTTTAAACACCTTTTTTTAAATGTTTTATAAATATACTTATACATATTATTCCAGCCTTTTATGTTTTGTGTAGGTAGTAAGTCTTAATTTTAAAAGTGGAAAAATTACTGCCTTGGGTGAGACTTAAACTCACGGCCTCTGGATCGATACTCCAGCGCTTTGCCAACTGAGCCACCAAGACCTCATCCATAGTCAGCAAATCTTTCCACTATATGGGTCTTCTTCTTAAACGGCCACCGGGGTCATATTGGAAATTCACCAGTTACGATGTAATGTGCTACCCATTCTAAATTAATTTTTAACAAGCAGAAGCAGAGCTTAATAGCATCGTTCGCAGACCTTTCTGCTTGTTAAAAATTAATTTAGTATGTGTTAAACCATTTTAGTATGTGTTAGACTATTTTGTATTTTTTATTATTTGTCAGTTGTGACAGTCGCCGAAAGCTACATCATATCGTCTACAAGACATAAACTACATACATATTATGGTGATTTTGATTGCTACAATTTTTCGTTTTCTTAAGTTACAAGCTACTAGTTTTGGCATCAAAACAACGTGTCTTCAGATTACGTACATCTTTAACATTCGTGTCTTCAATATTAGAGCAACGCTATACTTTGTAGTGTGCACCTATTTGCACGTCACACGATTACAATGTAATAGTTACATAAGTGGTTCTACGTAAATGATAATAATAAGTCCAACTTAACACTGGATATCCCATGAGGCAAACTAGAAGTTTTAATTTAACATTTTATCAAAACGCAAATACATCTCAAAAGCACAAAAACTTGGAAAACCCTTAAGGGTGATATCGACGCGTAATCGCTTTAAGCAGATGCTGCTTCATACTACAAAACGGTAAACGGCTCCTACGGCATTTGACAAAGCGATTTTCGTCGACTAATTTGACGACACCCTAAATAAGCAAAATTAAATAAACTTACCACGAGGTAAAAGTGTCCTTTGTCATAATACAGCGTAGCGTGGTGCCGCGATAGCACTCGACATTCGAAGATGGTATTTGTAGGGCTGGGGGTCGCTCGATATACATTGCGTCCAATCTGTAAAAAAAAAGTAAAAATACAAATGTTTAAACATACGGTGATAAAGCAAACGTGCTACGTTTGTATACTTTGTATTATACGAAAAGATTAGATTAGATCAGGTACACTAGAACGGTTCAGTATTTGTTCAAATTAAGCCGTTTTGAATGAGATTTTAACTTTAAAATTCGTCGTAGCAGATTAAAAAAAGGAAAAACAATATGACGTTCACTAAACTAGTTTTAAAAATGTGCTCAAAAAAGGTTAGGGGTAATATTTCCATAATTCCTTTATCTCATATGCGGTAAAAAAACATTGAGTGGGTAAATAGTTGACCTGTCCCGCATTGTTCGAGTCTTCGTTGTTTGTTACCTAACAGCGAAACGTAAGTTACACCAACAAAGTTGTACGTCGAACGTAGACATCGCTTTCCAATAAGTATCAACAGGTGTCCCGCCTACAAGAGTCATCTTCAGTGGGTGTTTCTATAAAGATCTGTAATACAAGCGAAAGTTTTGTTTAACAAATATGATTATTAGAAGTCTTCCGCTTGTATTAAAGGTTCCGTACCACGCACTATATTTTCATAGCTTGCCTAGCTGTGGCAACTGAGGCGAGTCGAATAGTTAGGCCATCTACATAAATAACTTATTATGGCGGTTATCACACTGATGCGGTTTCCGAATGCGACACCACCGATGTGTGTTAAACATAATAAGGTAAATTGCGTTCTATGAAAATCTAAAATAAAATAAAAATCACGGTCAATTAACAATATGAAGGAGTAATTTTATTATGTGTATACTACTGTTCTAGTTAAATTGTGAGATCTGTACCGCACTACACATACAACAATGACATTGCTAGTTCCCTACTCATGCGCATTTGATCTAGATATCAACGTGTAAACGAGATCTTTGTCGGAGTAGGTGTTTGTTTTACGATTTGGGTTCAGTGTTTGCGATTAACTAAATGCTAAAAATGATTACAAATTGTATTTACACGTATCTGTTTACATGGATACCTTAAATATGTTAATGAAATATATGTATAGGTACAATGCTGGGAATTGAGTGCTTCGCGTGCATTGCCTAACGCCGGATAGGTCAGTTGTTCGACAAATCAATAGTTTTATTGAAGGTGCAATTACTAAGTATGAAATAAATAACAGGCAGGCGGTAATAGTGTTTTGCTTGTATCAGTATTAACCGTCTGCCGACAAAGGGTGGGTAATGTAGTGTTAATGATTTTAAATGTTTAAAAACACTGGCTGGTTTTGACTGCGCACCCTAACTCCATCCCTAAGTAGGAGCGTGCGAGCAGTGTTACGGAAACACGAGGGAAATCGGGATGTGAATTAAAATAAACCTTCTAATGTACAATTGGCATCAACCGACTAGTCACGAGGAGCCGACCTGGCATATAAGTTCCATTTATGTATGGAATGTAACTAATGCATTAGAAGCTTGTTGACTATGTCTAGTAGTTTGACTTGTTGGGAATAGTACATTACAAATAAGCTCATTAGTAGTATATAGTATAGTATAGTAAGCCCATTAGTAGGGATGTAATGCACCGACTAATCGGGAAAGCCGACTAACCGGGCTATCAGTAGTCGGGGATTAGTCGGCAAAAGATTTTAGACAGATAAACAGGACATAAACAGAAATAAATGTCATATACGAAAGAAAAAGTGACAGACCTATATTGGCCGGTCAATATAAGTCTAGTGAAACCCTGTGAGTGAAACTAACCGTGAATCATTCAAAACTCTTAAAAGTGAACCGGCATTTGCTGTATTCGCGGCAGAATCAAACACAAATTTTAATCTTCCTAGTTAATCAGGACATAAACGAAATAAACAGCCAATATTTTATCGTATGATTTATACCTATTTTACTTAAATACCTATACGCAAAACCATTTTATATGCACATTTATTATGCATTTATTATGCGCATTTTTCGTATTCACAAAATGTGGTATTTAGAGTTCGCTACACCAGAACCCAAGTACTAACAAATAAGTTCTTGTATATATCCTAAAATACAAAACCTATTCACAAAATGTGGTATTTAGAGTTCGCTACACCTATAGAACCCAAGTAGTAACAAATAAGTACTTGGAGAACGGTGTCTCACCAGCTGTAACTCAATAACGGCTCATTTAGCGAACCGTATCGATGAAACACATTATTACAGGAACAAGGCCAGCCATTAGGATCTCATGACGTCACTTCAGTGTTGTCTCATTTTGAGCATTGTTTATTTTTTAAGCTGTACCTTGAATATTTTATTTAGGGGTTGTTTATTAGGGTTCCGTACCCAGGGTAAAAACGGGACCCTATTACTAAGACTCCGCTGTCCGTCTGTCTGTCACCAGGCTGTATCTCATGAACCGTGATAGCTAGACAGTTGAAATTTTCGCAGATGATATATTTCTATTGCCGCTATAACAACAAATACTAAAAAGTACGGAACCCTCGGTGCGCGAGTCCGACTCGCACTTGGCCGGTTTTTTATTCATAGTGAGTTGAAGGGACTTACTAACACGATGGACAGACTTCAAGAAATTCTCAAATCCCAACTGATATACTAAAGCTAATAAACTAAAGAAAATTGGCCTAAAACCAGCAACCCATAAATGAGGGCAATTGATGCATCATGCCTTTTCTCAAAATAACAGGGAACTTATGGGATAGTATCAGGTGGGGCTTTTTTGCGATTATACGCAACAGATCGGCGTCACATGCTCGTGAAGTTGACCACCCCATTTCGTTTGCCCGCAAATGGCATATCTATATCGTTAGTTCATCGTTAGTTCACGTTTGTTCAGTAGGTAAAATCGTTAGGACCCGATTCCAAAGTCGATTTTTTTTTTAAAAAAAAGGGGGTGGCTGTCTTCACGCTAGCCACCCCAAACCACTTTTTGTTAGTTTTTTTGGTCTAGATAGCAAGATATTCGTTAGTTCATGATTGTTCAGGCATTGGAATCGTTAGGACCCGATTCCTTCATTTTTTTTTTTTTTTTAAGTGGGGTGGCTGTCTTCACGCTAACCACCCCACCCAGAAATCAGTCAAACTAACCATGTGAATCCATCGGGCGACGTTAGTTCACGTTTGTTCAGGCATTAAAATCGTTAGGATCTCAATAGATTTGCTATAAAAAAATAAAATCAAAAAATTCATATTGGCCGGCCGAGATAGTTCAGCAGGGGGGGCGTAACAAGCAATCGACACAGATACTAACGATTATATGCCCTAAATAAGCATCTATAGACGATATATAACCGATACAGTGCGGTAACTTGCGGGTATTCAGAACAGATTAAAAGATTTTCGTGGTTTTATATTTTTTTTATTCTATGGTGGTGGCTGACTTCACGCTAGCCACCCCAAACCATTTATTGTTATTTTTTTTTGGTCTAGATAGCAAGATATTCGTTAGTTCATGATTGTTCAAGCATTGAAATCGTTAGGACCCGATTCCTTCATTTTTTTTTTAAGTGGGGTGGCTGTCTTCACGCTAACCACCCCACCCCGAAATCAGTCAAACTAACTATGTGAATCCATCGGGCGACGTTAGTTCACGTTTGTTCAGACATTAAAATCGTTAGGATCTCAATAGATAAAAACATAAAATCGAAAAATTCATATTGGCCGGCCGAGATAGTTCAGTAGGGAGGGTGTAACAAGCAATCGACACAGATACTAACGATTCTAAGCCCTACATAAGCCCGATATAACACCGACACAGTACAGTAATTTGGCGGCATTAAATAAGGTTAGACAGGCAATAATAAAATGCAAAAACTTTAACTTATGCTCCTAAGTCGACGGCTGAAAAAAATACTCAGAATCGGGTCCTTACGATGCCACTTGCAGAATAACATCATCAGACTATGCTAATTCACGATAGGTAGGTCATTTGCGGGCGATCAAAACAAATTTGCCGAAAAAAAAAACTTGAAAATTTTAATAACCCAACTTATGCTCCTAAGTCGACGGCTGAAAAAAATACTCAGAATCGGGTCCTTACGATGTCACTTGCAGAATAACATCAGCCGACCATGCTGATTTAAGATAGGTAGGTCATTTGCGGGCGATCAAAGCAGGTTTTGCGGAAAAAAATAAAATTTGAAAATTTTAATAACCCAACTTATGCTCCTAATTCAACGGCTGAAAAAAATACTTAGAATCGGGTCCTTACGATGCCACTTGCAGAATAACATCAGCCGACCATGCTGATTCAAGATAGGTAGGTCATTTGCGGGCGATCATAGTAGATTTTGCGGAAAAAAATAAAACTTGAAAATTTGAATAACTCAACTTATGCTCCTAAGTCGACGGCTGAAAAAATCCTCAGAATCGGGTCCTTACGATGCCACTTGCAGAATAACATCAGCTGACCATGCTGATTCAAGATAGGTAGGCCATTTGCGGGCGATCAAAGCAGGTTTTGCGGAAAAAAAATTGAAAATTTTAATAACCCAACTTAAGCTCCTAAGTCAACGGCTGAAAAAAATACTCAGAATCGGGTCCTTACGATGCCACTTGCAGAATAACATCAACCGACCATGCTGATTCAAGATAGGTAGGTCATTTGCGGGCGATCATAGCAGATTTTGCGAAAAAAAATAAAACTTGAAAATTTGAATAACCCAACTTATGCTCCTAAGTCGACGGCTGAAAAAAATACTCAGAATCGGGTCCTTACGATGCCACTTGCAGAATAACATGACCAGACCATGCTAATTCAAGATAGGTAGGTCATTTACGGGCGATCAATGCAGATTTTGCGGAAAAAAATAAAACTTGAAAATTTGAATAACCCAACTTATGCTCCTAAGTCAACGGCTGAAAAAAATACTCAGAATCGGGTCCTTACGATGCCACTTGCAAAATAACATCAGCCGACCATGCTGATTCAAGATAGGTAGGTCATTTGCGGGCTATCAAAGCAGATTTTGCGGAAAAAAATAAAACTTGAAAATTTGAATAACCCAACTTATGCTCTTAAGTCGACGGCTGAAAAAAAAAACTCAGAATCGGGTCCTTACGTTGCCACTTGCAGAATAACATGAGCAGATCATGCTGATTCAAGATAGGTAGGTCATTTGCGGGCGATCAATGCAGATTTTGCGGAAAAAAATAAAACTTAAATACTCGTATTTTAATAACCCAACTTATGCTCCTACGTAGACGGCTGAAAAAAATACTCAGAATCGGGTCCTTACGATGCCACTTGCAGAATAACATCAGCCGACCATGCTGATTCAAGATAGGTAGGTCATTTGCGGGCAATCAAAGCAGATTTTGCGGAAAAAATAAAACTTTTAAATTTGAATAACCCAACTTATGCTCCTAAGTAGACGGCCGAAAAAAATACTCAGAATCGGGTCTTTACGATGCCACTTGCAGAATAACATCAGCCGACCATGCTGAATTAAGAAAGGTAGGTCATTTGCGGGCGATCAATGCAGATTTTGCGGAAAAAAATAAAACAAATACTCGTATTTGAATAACCCAACTTATGCTCCTAAGTCGACGGCTGAAAAAAATACTCAGAATCGGGTCCTTACGATGCCACTTGCAGAATAACATCAGCAGACCATGCTGATTCAAGATAGGTAGGTCATTTGTGGGCGATCAAAACACATTTTCCGGAAAAAAATAAAACTTGAAGATTTAAATAACCTAACTTAAGCTTTTAAGTCGACGGTTGAAAAAAATACTCAGAATCGGGTCCTTACGATGCCACTTGCAGAATAACATCAGTCGACCATACTGATTCAAGATAGGTAGGTCATTTGCGGGCCGCTCAAAGCAGATTTTGCGGAAAAAAAATAAAACTTGAAAATTTGAATAACCCAACTTATGCTCCTAAGTAGACGGCTGAAAAAAATTGGCTGGAGTTTATCGGTTTGAGTTACTGGAGGTTTCTTATGGAGGCTAATGGATGAGCTGTAGGGGTTGTTGTGGAGGCTCGTCGGGGACCACATGGTTCCCACCTCAGTACTCATCGGATGAGGTTGAGAAGAGTATACCTATGAGATGCGGGATGCACGATGAGTTCTCTTGTCGAGATTCAGTTGTGCCGCGCATCCACTGATACAAGCCACGGGACTTGGGGCCCTTCTAATCTCCCTGAGAGTGTTGAGGTTACATTCATAACAAGAGAATAGAGGTATGAGATTGAGAGCAGATGGAATTGTGCGCCCATCGAGTGTTGATTCCTGGTCAGTGCAATAGCTATTTTATACTGTGCTTTGTATACATAGAGATCCATGTAGCGAGGTTATCATTACATCCCCCTTGGAGTAAAACTCCGCTACAACTTTGCTGAAGGGTACAAGAAATGAATTTCAACGGCGACTAATTTTGTGTAGCCGGAACGAGGGGGCTCATTTCAAACAATTTATCAGTTAAATAATTTAAGTGTAACAAATTGATAGTAAAATAAAATTAATGTTAGATTTAACGATCATTTTTATTTTTAAGACCAAATGTTGGTTAGAGAAATTTTATCCTGAATAATAATACTATCGATTAGTATAATAAAATAGGGAGTGTTTGTTTTTTTTTATTTTAGTTGGTTCGAGTCCCGTGCGAGGCAAGCGAGTTTAAAAAAATCTTTGAATGCAGTTTTGTTTCTTTTTAAAAATATAGGAATGTCTCCTTTAAGTAAAATGAGCCAGCTTAAGGATTTAAGGTAGTTTCCCTCCAGGGCCCGACTTATCTTTCCACGCTGTATAATGATTTTAAATAAAAAAATAAAAATAGCGTCAAATACATCATGCCCAGAGCCCAGTCCATCATCTGATTAAATGTATTGCTGCAGGCGACTTTGACTTATAAATAGTTTTCTTACGGAGTAGTTGTATTTTGTACTAAGCATGATATCTTAAGCTGCATTATCAGCAACTGACCAGCAAGATGATTATTATCAGTGCGCTTTTTTCTGGAAATTATTTTTCATGGTTGCCTCCACTGGGTATAGGTGAAAAAAAATCTGTTGTTACCACTGTTACCAATTTGGTGGTACCTAGTGGGAATAATCATTTGAAACCCCATCACTGATTGATCTTCCTATGCCACCAATCAAAAATTGTTAGTGACAAGAAAGGGCTGTTTCCGTTAAAACTTCTTTGTTCTTTACTATACTATGCCAAGTCTTGAAATAAACAGGTTGCAGGCGTCCATAGGCTACGGTGACTGCTTGCCATCAGGCGGGCCGTATGCTTGTTTGCCACCGACGTAGTATAAAAAAATAACACCAAAACTTGTCACTACGCATTTTGTACTGATTATTATCAAAATATATTGAGACATTAAGTAGTATGATAGGCAATTTATAATAATTATTATAACATAACAAAAGTATATCCGACCCGGGTATGTCCTTAAACTACGTCCAAAAGAGAGGTATGGGCACTGTGAATAACATCTCGCTTTGTGTGGTAGGGCACAGGACAGCGGATGTCATTCCAGATCTAGAGCAGAGCCCAACTGGGGAGGTACCTCCACCTTACAGAAAACCGCAGCCAAATAACACTAGACCCTACTAATAGTGTTGTGTTCCTGCCGGTGAGTAAGGTTGCCAGAGCTCGAGGGAGAGGAGTGTTAGGGTCGGCAACGCGCATGTAACTCCTCTGGAGTTGCAGGCGTACATAGGCTATGGAGACTGCTTAACATCAGGCGGGCCGTATGCTTGTTTGCCACCGACGTAGTATAAAAAAAAGTCAATGTAATATCGCACATATTTGGCACTAGTTGTAGTTCATTTTGATCTTAAATTGTACATTGTATTTTTAACCTATGTTGACAGTGTATATGATCAGTAAATTCAGTACCTATAAATAAATCTATATGTTTCGCTATATTTATAATTCTATATCCTCCTATTGTCAGTAGGCAGGAGGGTTGTTATCTAAAAGGTATGCTATCAGTGCCGGATAAACCAGTGATCAAATAAAGCAGTTGCTTGGGGCTTTATGTATAGAAGGCACCAACATTTCAGGGAATTGGAGAGAGGAGCAAACTGTGGTGCGCAGATGATTAGAACTTATCATCTTCCTCGCGTTATCCCGCCATTTTGCCACGGCTCATGGGAGCCTGGGGTCCGCTTGACAACTAATCCTAAGAATTGACGTAGGCACTAGTTTTTACGAAAGCGACTGCCATCTGACCTTCCAACCCAGAGGGGGAACTAGGCCTTGTTAGGATTAGTCCGGTTTCCTCCCGATGTGTTCCTTCAGCGAAAAGCGACTGGTAAATATCAAATGATATTTCGTACATAAGTTCTGAAAAACTCATTGGTACAAGCCGAGATTGAACCCGCGACCTCCGGATTGAAATTGCAGATGATTAGGACTAAAGGCATAAAAACATTAAATGTATTGAATGATAAATAAAGTGAAACAAAATAGGTAAATAACTAATTATGTTCTATTGTCATAATTAGAATTTTTTTTTTAGTACTACAATAAAATTATAGAATAATAAACACTTGTCACTTTAAGTAAGTTAAATCTTGCAAGCAGATCTTGTCAGTAGAAAAAGGCGGCAAATTTTAAAAATGTAGGCGCGAATTGATATCGTACCAAAGAAAATTTGAATTTCGCGCCTTTTTCTACTGACAAGATTTGCTTGAACAACTATATGTTAAAATTGGAAATTGTACCAAAATATATATCGCTCTCTGTTTAGCACCTACATTATTATTATTATTACTATATACGAATGCACAGGCAGCTTAAAATAGCTGATACGTGCATATCAATGTCCTGCACTTGTGTTTTGTCCATTCGTAAAATGTTTGTAGAGTCTGTTTTTAAAGGAGTTCACTGAAGGCGCACTGATTACGGATTCGGGCAAACTGTTCCACACTTTCACTACACGGTTAGACAGGAAGTGTCGTCTTGGGTTGCTACTACTCTGCGTCCGTGCCAGCTTCAGAGAATGTCCTCTCAGTCTGTCATTCATATTCCGAGTGAAAATGTCACTTAACCCGGGTACGTTGTAGTGTCCTGTGAGTATTTTGTATGTTTCTATTAAGTCACCACGTTGCCTTCGCTGCTCCAAGGTTGTCACTGTTGTCAGGCCCAATTCCTTTAACCTATCTTCGTAAGATCGGTTGCGAAGAGATGCGCGCCAATTTTGTTGCTCTTCTTTGGACTCTTTCAATAAGGTTGATGTCCTTTCGGAAATATGGATTCCAAATTTGGAACGCATATTCCAATAAGGATCTTACAACCCGGTCACAATATCTGTGCACCTGACCTCGTGACGTCATATCGGCGGTCTGGGTACGGTGTGAAAAAAAGTTTTTTCGAGAAATGTGGAGGTGTAGCGGCAACGAAGATGCTAACCGTACTGTCGCACCGGGGAGTGCGCGGAGAGGTGACAGGGGAAGCGGGAGAGGCGCCACATTCCAGCGAGGTGCACAGATATTGTGACCGGGTTGTACGTATGTTTTATAGAGTTTAATTAAAATATTCTTTTCCCCTCACTAGCTCGGAAAGCCGTCTATTATCCTTTAAAACAAGCGGGGAAAAACGCATTTTATCCACTAGTGGGGAAAGTAATTTGACCTTGGATGGAACGTGTTTAAGTAGCTTGACAGATAACAAAACGTAAAACGCTCATAATAATGGTTCATTCGATATTAATTATCATTAAATAAATGGTTTGAGAATCTAATAAAAAATACCAAATTTAGCTTTATTTAATAATTTTAAGTCATAAACTTTAAAATTCCATAAGAAACGTTAGATTTTTTATAATGATGTTAAATATAATTCTGAACGCACAAGTTGAATCGATGCAATTTCAAAACGCATCGTTGACATTTCATACGTCAGAACAGAAATGTCAATATTGTCAACAAAATTTTTACTGTTCTTCTCACAGACTCACGTAAAAATCAGAATTTCTAGTGTTTTTTGTTATAATATCGTAAAAAAATTAGTGATTCCAGTGATGAAGATGATCTAACGCCTGTGGATGTTGCACTTTCCTCGCTATAGTGAGGGGAAAAGTTTTGTGTTACACACGGGTGCAAACGTATTTTACTTCTCGTGTGTTGAAACACTCGCTACGCTCAGGATTCTATTTTAGAACCACTCGCTTCGCTCGTGGTTCAACTATAAAATCCTTTCGCTTGCTCATGTTTCAATTCCACACTCGCGGGTAAAATACAACTTTGCACCCTTGTATAACAAATAACTATTTCCCCTCACTAGCTCGGAAAGTTGTCTTTTATCCTTTAAAACTAGCAGGGAAAAACGCATTTTATCCACTAGTGGGGAAAGTAATTTGACCTTGGATGGAGCGTGTTTAAGTAGCTTGACAGATAACAAAACGTAAAACGCTCATAATAATGATTCGTTTGATATTAATTATCATTAAACA
Organism: Cydia strobilella; assembly: GCF_947568885.1. Taxonomy (NCBI): domain Eukaryota; kingdom Metazoa; phylum Arthropoda; class Insecta; order Lepidoptera; family Tortricidae; genus Cydia; species Cydia strobilella. Next base: position 12,713,618 of record NC_086052.1, read on the forward strand.
AATGGTTTGAGAATCTAATAAAAAATACCAAATTTAGCTTTATTTAATGATTTTATGTCATAGACCTTAAAGTTCCATAAGAAACGTTTGTTTTTTAATAATGATGTTAAATATAATTCTGAACGCACAAGTTGAGTCAATGCAATTTCAAAACGCATCATTGACATTTCATACGTCAGAATTTCAACATTGTCAACAAACTTTTTACTTACAAACTTCTCACGTAAAATACAGAATTTCCAGTTTTTTGTTATAATATCGTAAAAAAAATAGTGATTCCAGTGACGAAGATGATCTAACGCCTGTGGATGTTGTACTTTCCTCGCTATGGTGAGGGGAAAAGTTTTGTGTTACACACGGGTGCAAATGTATTTTACTTCTCGTGTGTTGAAACACTCGCTACGCTCAGGATTCTATTTTAGAACCACTCGCTACGCTCGTGGTTCAACTATAGAATCATTTCGCTTGCTCGTGTATCAATTCCACACTCGCGGGTAAAATACAACTTTGCACCCTTGTATAACAAATAACTATATCCATATAACGGAAAGCTTTCTTAATCATATATAAAACAGTTAGCCTTTTTGGTAAAACCCAAAATGTGTTCCTCCCAATGTTAAGTTATCAGCTATAACGACACCAAGATCTCGCTGGGAAGCAACACTGCAAATTGTGAGAGAAACGAAATATACAGACCGATACATCGCAATTCATCTGCAGATGCCTCGCGGAGCGAAGCCGCGAACGCGAGTGTGGTCGATTTCGCAGATCAGCGAACTCGACTCCACTCTCGCGTTCGCGGCTTCGCTCCGCGATTCGCCCACGAGTGTGGAGGGATCTTAAAAGATATCGGCAGATGCCGTATCTGTGATGGGCTTTATTTGTTACCCACCATAAACCATACTATGTGCACCATACTCCTACTGAAATATACATGTATCTTCAAGTATCTTTCAGTAGGTGTAGCAGAGAAAGCGTCTTCTAGTATAAGACTGTCCCGTTCGGTCCATTCCCCCCACCGCACATGTATAAAGCCCCCTCCACACACGAGTGGCTTAAGACTGTCTTGTACGAGCAAAGAGAATCCATGACTGATCCACTTATATACTAAGCCCCCTCCACACTCGTGCGGGAATCGGGGCGCGAAGCCGCGAACGCGAGTGTGGAGTCTAGTTCGCTAATCAGCAACTTATAACCTTCTTATTTTCTTTTAAAGCCTGGCAACCCTTATTATATCGTCTATAGATGCTTATTTAGGGCATAGAATCATTAGTTTCTGTGTCGATTGCTTGTTACGCCCGCCGGCTGAACTATCTCGGCCGGCCAATATGAATTTTCCGATTTTATTTTTTTATAGCAAATATATTGAGATCCTAACGATTTTAATGCCTGAACAAACGTGAACTAACGTCGCCCGATGGATTCACATAGTTAGTTTGACTGATTTCGGGGTGGGGTGGTTAGCGTGAAGACAGGGGTGGCTATCTTGCTATCTAGACCAAAAAACTAACAATAAATGGTTTGGGGTGGCTAGCGTGAAGTCAGCCACCACCATAGAATAAAAAATATATAAAACCACGAAAATCTTTTAATCTGTTTTGAATACCCGCAAGTTACCGTACTGTATCGGTTGTATATCGTCTATAGATGCTTATTTAGGGCATAGAATCGTTAGTATCTGTGTCGATTGCTTGTTACGCCCCCCCTGCTGAACTATCTCGGCCGGCCAATATGAATTTTTTGATTTTATTTTTTTATAGCAAATCTATTGAGATCCTAACGATTTTAATGCCTGAACAAACGTGAACTAACGTCGCCCGATGGATTCACATGGTTAGTTTGACTGATTTCGGGGTGGGGTGGTTAGCGTGAAGACAGCCACCCCACTTTTTTGAAAATAATGAAGGAATCGGGTCCTAACGATTCCAATGCCTGAACAATCATGAACTAACGAATATCTTGCTGTCTAGATCAAAAACACAAACAATAAGTGGTTTGGGGTGGCTAGCGTGAAGTCAGCCACCACCATAGAATAAAAAAAATATAAAACCATGAAAATCTTTTAATCTGTTTCGAATACCCGCAAGTTACCGCACTGTATCGGTTATATATATCGTCTATAGATGCTTATTTAGGGCATATAATCATTAGTTTCTGTGTCGATTGCTTGTTACGCCCGCCGGCTGAACTATCTCGGCCGGCCAATATGAATTTTCCGATTTTATTTTTTTATAGCAAATATATTGAGATCCTAACGATTTTAATGCCTGAACAAACGTGAACTAACGTCGCCCGATGGATTCACATAGTTAGTTTGACTGATTTCGGGGTGGGGTGGTTAGCGTGAAGACAGGGGTGGCTATCTTGCTATCTAGACCAAAAAACTAACAATAAATGGTTTGGGGTGGCTAGCGTGAAGTCAGCCACCACCATAGAATAAAAAATATATAAAACCACGAAAATCTTTTAATCTGTTTCGAATACCCGCAAGTTACCGCACTGTATCGGTTATATATATCGTCTATAGATGCTTATTTAGGGCATAGAATCATTAGTTTCTGTGTCGATTGCTTGTTACGCCCGCCGGCTGAACTATCTCGGCCGGCCAATATGAATTTTTTGATTTTATTTTTTTATAGCAAATCTATTGAGATCCTAACGATTTTAATGCCTGAACAAACGTGAACTAACGTCGCCCGATGGATTCACATGGTTAGTTTGACTGATTTCTGGGTGGGGTGGTTAGCGTGAAGACAGCCACCCCACTTTAAAAAAAAATAAAAAATGAAGGAATCGGGTCCTAACGATTCCAATGCCTGAACAATCATGAACTAACGAATATCTTGCTATCTAGACCAAAAAAACTAACAAAAAGTGGTTTGGGGTGGCTAGCGTGAAGACAGCCACCACCATAGAATAAAAAAAATATAAAACCACGAAAATCTTTTAATCTGTTCTGAATACCCGCAAGTTACCGTACTGTATCGGTTATATATCGTCTATAGATGCTTATTTAGGGCATAGAATCGTTAGTATCTGTGTCGATTGCTTGTTACGCCCCCCCTGCTGAACTATCTCGGCCGGCCAATATGAATTTTTTGATTTTATTTTTTTATAGCAAATCTATTGAGATCCTAACGATTTTAATGCCTGAACAAACGTGAACTAACGTCGCCCGATGGATTCACATGGTTAGTTTGACTGATTTCTGGGTGGGGTGGTTAGCGTGAAGACAGCCACCCCACTTAAAAAAAAAAAAAAAACGAAGGAATCGGGTCCTAACGATTCCAATGCCTGAACAATCATGAACTAACGAATATCTTGCTATCTAGACCAAAAAAACTAACAAAAAGTGGTTTGGGGTGGCTAGCGTGAAGACAGCCACCACCATAGAATAAAAAAAATATAAAACCACGAAAATCTTTTAATCTGTTCTGAATACCCGCAAGTTACCGTACTGTATCGGTTATATATCGTCTATAGATGCTTATTTAGGGCATAGAATCGTTAGTATCTGTGTCGATTGCTTGTTACGCCCCCCCTGCTGAACTATCTCGGCCGGCCAATATGAATTTTTTGATTTTATTTTTTTATAGCAAATCTATTGAGATCCTAACGATTTTAATGCCTGAACAAACGTGAACTAACGTCGCCCGATGGATTCACATGGTTAGTTTGACTGATTTCTGGGTGGGGTGGTTAGCGTGAAGACAGCCACCCCACTTTAAAAAAAAATAAAAAATGAAGGAATCGGGTCCTAACGATTCCAATGCCTGAACAATCATGAACTAACGAATATCTTGCTATCTAGACCAAAAAAACTAACAAAAAGTGGTTTGGGGTGGCTAGCGTGAAGACAGCCACCACCATAGAATAAAAAAAATATAAAACCACGAAAATCTTTTAATCTGTTCTGAATACCCGCAAGTTACCGTACTGTATCGGTTATATATCGTCTATAGATGCTTATTTAGGGCATAGAATCGTTAGTATCTGTGTCGATTGCTTGTTACGCCCCCCCTGCTGAACTATCTCGGCCGGCCAATATGAATTTTTTGATTTTATTTTTTTATAGCAAATCTATTGAGATCCTAACGATTTTAATGCCTGAACAAACGTGAACTAACGTCGCCCGATGGATTCACATGGTTAGTTTGACTGATTTCTGGGTGGGGTGGTTAGCGTGAAGACAGCCACCCCACTTTAAAAAAAAATAAAAAATGAAGGAATCGGGTCCTAACGATTCCAATGCCTGAACAATCATGAACTAACGAATATCTTGCTATCTAGACCAAAAAAACTAACAAAAAGTGGTTTGGGGTGGCTAGCGTGAAGACAGCCACCCCCTTTTTTTTTTTTTTTAAATCGACTTTGGAATCGGGTCCTAACGATTTTACCTACTGAACAAACGTGAACTAACGATGAACTAACGATATAGATATGCCATTTGCGGGCAAACGAAATGGGGTGGTCAACTTCACGAGGGTCGGCGTCACTTATGCGGAGACTGTGTGGCAGTAACAATAGTATCCTGAAAACGTTGGCAGGTAAGATAGATGCACCATTACTCAAACACTGGAACAGTCTACACGTGGCCGCAACAGATGTTGAGAAATGGTGCATCTAGATTGCCTAGATTTTATTTTATTTGTTATTGTATTTTATTTTATAATTTATGTGTGTGTTTTGTGAATTGTAATTGTATGTCACTAACCTTAATTAATTTTAAGTTTTGTTGTGCTTACTAACACTATATGGATCAAAATGATTCGAATTAAATAATTAAATTGAATTGAAAAGCAACTAGTCAAACCCTGCAACTCGTCATAAAATGGTCAGCCTACTTCGTTCACAGGGGAACTAAATTTAATTTGCTATAAGATACCCGACGCATTCTAAAAAAGCTAATAAGAAAAGAAAACATAATTATTTGCTTCTCTGTAGTAAGGCTGAAGGAACTGAAAATAGTAGGCTCCTTTGATGTTTACGTCATTCTCTATTTCGTAATTCGTAGTCGGTGTCCCAAAGCTTGATATTTTACAATTCATACACGTCACGGTTCTTTTAAAAAAAGCTTCTCGAGGCAACATGCCTAGCCTACGTTGTCATTGTTAGAGCTAATAGATATGCGCAGAGCGAGCGAGGCATTGTGCTACCCTCGTTTTGTAAGCACCGGTAATTAGTGGGAAGAAGGTTCAAACAACGGGCTACGACCACTGATGGGCGTGTTGTTAGGCTTGTATCATGTTCTTTGAACTTGCTAAAAAGCGTTATTAGAAACCAAATTTCTATCTATAAAGCATATATGACAATTTTATTTGATATCGCGGCATTCAAATAACGAAAACGATATAAAAAATAAAACTTCTGAAATAACTTTCGGCAATCGTTCAGGAAAGTTTTAAAGAAGCCTTGAAACCGTTAATTCTACACAAAAGTTTGGAAACTAATTTTAAGAAAGGATATTTAAAAACAAGTATTTACTAATTAGGTAGGTACGATGCCGACTTTCAACAAAACGTAAACGTATTGACGGAAACCACACCGAAACGAACTCCTATGACGTCGGCGAGCATTCAAACAGCTGCCCCAAATAACGCACGTTGAGACAAGCTACCTATGTATTAACATTGCACCACCGTTTACGAGACTTCAGAATGGCGTTCGATTAATGGAATAAACGACAAAGAGCCGGTTGCGAGTCGTAGGCGGAAGCTTCGGTATCTAAGGCATCTAGTGCCTAACCTAAAACAGATAAAGCTACGGAAATCTATTATATTCTATCTCTGGTTGTTCCCTTATAATCGAGGATCGTGGTCAACATAACCCGAGTTGACCACGCTTTTATCTATGCTTGGAGGTCGGACGAGTCTTACGATGGAGTAAAATTTGGAGGTATTTCAGTATTTCTCGAGCTAGCCGCCAGCATTCCCGATCAACTTATCCAGGCTCACATTATTCTTTTGTACTCTATGTGGCCCAGATGAAGGATTCGCTGATGGCAAATTGTAGATGTTATATCCTGCTTATTGTGACCACGTGTATCACGTTCACGATTAAGAACAATTGGGAGATGTAATAATTCTGTTTCATCATTTCGTTGTAGACCATTAAAAGGCTAAATAGTAGGTAAGTATGTTTGACTAGCAAAAGTTAGTAAAAGTTAATCTGATCTCATTATATGAATCGTATACGATACACAATTAAATGTAAACAATGCGTTCATTGCAGCAATAAAGGTGTTTTTACATTGAAATAAATTCCTTTCCATTTCGTACCCAATCAAGTGTTATATTACCTTGCATCATGTCTCTGTTATAAATTCTAATCATGCTTGCGATATGTCTATGGCGTCCGCGGACGGTCTACTGTCTTATTCACAAATCATATTTACCGTCTAGAATAACTTGACATAATGTTAAAGACAACTATGTGTAATCGAAGTTCACGCTTTTACTGGTTTCCTGAGATGCACCCTTTAAGCGTTGCGAGTATAATAGCGTACTGCACGCGAATAGTCGTCGATTATGCACATAACTAGAATGTAAATCACTTCGCATTGATGATCGAATGTACGTTACATTGACGCCAATGAAAATGTATTGATTGCTTAATTATTTAACCAGCCAGATCGTCAGGTAATGTAAAGCACGAACCAATGTGCAAATGTTGTTTTAAAAATCCATGTAATACGCCAAAAATCAGCTTTACTAATGCTACAAAACATTACGGTATTTTGCAAGTTAAAATAAATACAGAACCGTGTACACCTGCAGCACATTTACGAATATTTTAAGGATAATAAATTTTCATATGTACTGGTAGTGGTGACAATTCATTCCCAATAAATGTAAGATAGCAATTCTAATATTGTACTAATTGTAATAGTATAGAATAGGTATAACTGTTACATATATGGGCAATACTTTGTCGCCATTCTCCCCTATGGTGTGCCATGGTTACACACTTGTAAAACAAAACTTGTAATATTTCTGAAATGGGCCCCATATAGTGCGTAGAGAAAAGCAAAAATGTGCAACCGTCAAATCCTATCAAAGGCCCGTTTGTCAAAAGCTTGTAGCTTGTAATACAAGCTTTTGATAAACGGGCCCTAGGTCTTATTTGGCTTCACGCTGAATAAGTACCTACGCGATTAATTTTTCGGGTACTTTTAATACCTTCCTATAAACATCTATCGACTAACCCACTGAATCTACTGTGAACATCCGTAATTTGCTTCTTCCTCGTGTCGTAGGTAGGTATAGCGGTTAGAGATCATTGTAGAGCAAATGTGTGGTCATTTTAGAATGCAAGATTTACGCGCATTTACATATGTCAGTACAGTAGGTACCTACGCCACCTACGGAGGTCACGAAGAACAGACGTTTATTTCAATTATCTTGTCAAAATGTAAAGAAATAATCTCAACGTTCATAGCCTGCCCCTGCGCTGCTGTAGGAGAATCTAACTTCATTTCTATAGGTAGTATATTTTATTGATTTAAATAACCAGCTTGCGGGATGGACGCGTCAGTGGGTAGATTAATAAACCTAATAATGCTAACGCCAGAACGCCACAGTTTTTTTACATAATAATTTTTAACCTGTACCTAATTTTTTCCTCAAAAGAGACGTAGGTGGTACTGATAAGACTGGCATCCGCTACTAGCGGCAGATGTCCAGAAATAGCACAATTTAATCTCATTAAATTTAATTGCCAATGCACAATTGTCTCGAGTACTTCGGGTCACGCTGACTCAGGCAGGACTAGCACAATTTGCGTCAATAATATGTACGCATTCTTCGCCTTATTGCAGTGCAATAAAGTGCAAAATTGTAGGCTTATATTTGGAGGCGAATGTACGGTATGCAATCAAAGTTCGACTAGTTTTAGACGTTAATACTATTAACATAAGGGCTAAAAGTGTATTGGGTTTACATTGACTGATTGACTACAAACACGCCTGAGTTGCATACTTAGAGGAATCACTTCTATGCATAGGGAGACGCGGGTTGAAACGTTAATAAGGATGGCGAGCAGACTTGGCTCTTGTATTTTTTATTATGACTATTGAATCAATCAAAGCTTTGGTTACTCATGTTGATTAACATTTCAAATTGGAAGGTTGGTCAGTTCTATTTTGATTGAGGTCAATAACATTTTAACAGTTACTTTGGTTTGCTTACCAATAACATGCATGCATGGTTTGGTTTGGTTAGCAATAGTCCTTTATTTTGTTGACTTCAAACAAGGAGAACTATGTAAATTCATGAATTTATGTAAGTACAGTAAAACTGAAATATCAAATTGCAACAAAATGCTACATCCCTAGCATAAATTTAGTTTGTTTATAAACTTGTAGTTTTGTAGTTACTGTGAAAAATTAAGCAGCTTGATTACAAAAAAACCTGTAATGAACGTATTAACTTAGAATATCTACCTACCTAGCTAGAATTTACATGTGCTTCATGTGGAACAAAATTGTGATTTTTATCTTAAATCAACAGAATTTAAAGAAATTACTTCCATTTAATCCCTTCCTGAGGTTTTGCCAAAATGTGGTTGGAAAATGTTGCCCTAACTTAAAATTTAAAATAAATATTATATAAAATGAGTATTGAGAAACATCAAAGGCATGTTGCCCTAACTTAAAATTGAAAATAAATATTATATACAATGAGTATTGAGAAACATCAAAGGTGTATACCTAGTTACTGGAGATAAATCCTTGTATATACAGGCTCCAAATACTGATAAATTCTTATCAATTGTACACTCACAGATTAGGACTGTTGTGATACTAGATTAACGAGATTCAATGAAACTGCTTGTATAGCCCAAATATAAATGTTATATCAGTATCTATTAAAAATCCTTAAGCATAAGGACTCCATAATATACCTGAGACTATATTCTACGATGAGATTTAGCCAGTACCCAGCAGTATCATATATAGTCTGGTAATGGTTGTCTATTTAGATTTATCTAAAAGAAGGACCCATATCAGGTAAATTACGTCCAAGCTCCCTTCAATAATACCTTGCAGTCAAACTGCAGAGTAGCTACAAAGTCTATCAACTGTTATCTAGGGATGCAAGTTCTAATAAACTCATATTGTTAATCAATTGAGTAAGATATGGTAAAGGTAGAATGTGTGTGTGTGTGTGTGTGTTGAATTTTTAGTCCTAGTTAACCTAACATTAAGTAAAATTGTCAACCGGTTATAACACTCTTTGTTACAACTACCTACTGTTTTTGGTCCCCGCGATACAGGCGCGCCTAGTGCGGGTACCAAAGTTAATCTTACACGAATTGTAAACTCTTAGTTAATAAATATTTTTTCTTTTTTTTTTTTTTTTTCCGATCCCATGACGTCTCCCATACGGCAATGCGGGTAAAGCCGATGTGGGTTAAGTGGGTAGGACTTCTCCCCCTTTTCTCGCTATGAGAAAGGAATGGGAGATGGGAGTCCCACATAACCCCCGACGCCTCTCTAGGTCACAGGGGGAATGCGTAACAGCATTACCACATTGCAAAAAAAAAAAGGGTGTGCTCCCGGGCAGGTTATTAGGGTTTATATTTCAACAGTAAATCATATTATTGGTTTTGTCTTATTCATAGTCCACTCATTCAATTATAAGATATACTTTATTACTACATTTGTAATATATTGGAGCAAACAAGGTGATACCAAATTACTTTTGTCAGGGAGTTAGTACTTGTTAAAAAATAAACACCCGTGTGCAGATATTAAATAACAAGTCTAAAATCAGCTTTGTAAATAAATTAACTAGTTTATTAGACTTCGTGGTACACTAAACCACATTCCATTTTCATTTAAATTATTCCTTGTTTAGCAAAGTTGAATATGTGGTGGATGGAATTACCATGGCAATGTACAAACAATTTGATAATAAGGAAAAATAATAGGGTAAGTGGTATCTACACCAAACCACAATTTATAACATGAATGACTATTTGTTATCAATGAAAAACCCAGATAATCAAAATTATATTGGTTCAGTAAATGCAACGAATCTTAACAGGTTTAATAAGAATACAGCAGTGACACAACAAAGCAAACACATTCAACGAAAAGTATAAGCCAAAAATACACTTGTTTACTATGAGATTTTTGATAGAAGATGTTTAGTGTCAGTGACCTGAGTGCCAATATTTTTAGAACAGTCAAGTGTTTGGGAATACTTGCCTTGACAGGTTGCTCCAGGGTGACCCTTCTCTCTTCAAACGGCAAGGAGTTGGAATGTGGAACGAACACCGCTTTCGGCACCCCTATCTCCTGGTTGTTAGGGGGCTCTGGACCTGGTGCCCAGTTGTAATCCATATTTTTGATAGTACTCGTGTTGTACACCGGTTTTTTAACTTTTCGCTTTGCTATCACCATCGCACACAGCACTCGTCAGAGCCCGCACCCGCGCCGCGCACACTCTCCGTCGAGACGCTCATCGAGGATCCTGCCCGACTACTCAAGCGCTACCAGGTGAAAGGTCTGCTCACTGCCATCTTGACGGTCAAACGATAATTATCCCAAATTCCCAAGACAACTTATTTATCCTTCGCGAAATGATTACGCTGAACTTACGCAAACACTTATTTGTAATGAAACTTGATTCCTTTCGTCTAAGTACGGCCGAGACGATAAATATAAAACACTAAATTCTTCAATAAACTAACAAAATATACTACGCTCGAATCGAAATCGTTCTTTTAAGAACTCATAGTGCACATTTGCCCAAATATAATTTAAAAATAATTTTAGTAGGGCGTCAATCGAAATAGTCGTTCGAGGAACTTACGAAATGGGCGCAAGATCGGACATTTGTTTTGGGTAGGTAGAGTAGGCAGTGTAGGCACGTCTCAACGTCTCGTACTTCATCTGTTTAAAAGGTACTTTATTGTCCAGTACTTCGTCAACCGAATATGGTAGTACCAAATACCTCATGATGTATAATCTTCTGAGCTTTTTTTATCAAAACTATAAATATTAATAACAATTATATATACCATAAAAATATTTTAAAAATATGGAAAGAATAACACTTGTTATTATACATAATATTTTTTATAAAAATCTTAAGATAATTATCCGTTGAAGCTGTGACTATAAAATACCCATTAGTGCGGTCTTATTCGGTAAATACCGATATTTTCACAAAAAATCTTTATTGTCTATGGATTTTACCTCACCTTCATGTTTTGTTTATCTGCGTTAAAAGTATTGCCAGGTTGAAAACATAGAGCTTTTGCTCTTTGATCATAGATGGCGTTAAAACTTCAACACGCTAGAAAGCAGAGAAAAGAAAAATCGAAACTCGACAACGGCTTATTGAGCCATTGCAACGAACGGTTTCTGTCTCGGGTCTTGTGAAGTGTGTTTGTCAGTGATTTATTACGAATAAGTGCAAATTTAAGTGTTTTTGCGTTTTGTAAGTAATTATTACTTAGTTTTGTTAGTGAATTAAGATTTAAGTGAATCTACGTTGTGCCTTGAATGTTTCTCCGTCCGTGTTATGTGGTCAATATGGCCGTTCTGTTACATTATTTGACTAGTTGTACAGTTAGTTTTATGTAGTAATTCCCGACACTTGTTAACAACTAAGTATTGTAAACAAGGAAGTGTCGTAAAATCGTTTATATTCCAAAATTTCATCGCATGGTTGATGTGGCAAATTGACAGATATTGACGTTTAATTTCTGATTCTGAGTCACTGCAATGGTCATTACTGCATTTTATCATTTCAGAGAAATTCAAATCTAAACCTAGTTGGACATTAGACGCAACAATATTTGTACTATTGCCATCGCAATGGTTTTTTTATATTGACATCTAAACTGTCGTAGATACAGTCCTTTTAAAGTGAAACAGTGACCTTAGTTGGAAAACATTTGACTATTTTGATTATTTTTGTTGTAATAAAGGACTGCAGTGTGTCCTTATACAATTATGGAAAAACATTTACAACGCAACATTTTAAAATCATCTATATGCTTCACTTCCTTCTAATTAGTAACACTGTATGTAATATTATTATTGTCTTGAAAATGTTTCAAGGCATGAATTGAGTGGCACAACATTTTCCTTTATTAATAAATATAAAATATTGATAATTCCTTATAATGTTATAACCGTTGATTAAATTTGAATTCAATCTTTTTGATTAGTTAAGATTGGCCAAATTTGTGGATTTATCCTTTTTTTTATTACTATTTTATAGTAACCTAAACAAAATAATGCTTGGTAATGAATGATATCTACTTAAACCAAGTTTCAATATAGTTGTCATATATATATATATATATATTCTAAGCCTATTCTTATCAGAATGCCTACCTACTTGAAAAATATGCCATAAATAAATACCTATATGTACCCAATTGACTATAATGTTGAGTAGGGTAGGATACATCAAATATATATTTGATTAGGTTACTACTGATTCGTTCACGAAAACAGGTGCCAATTGTCACCAGCTGTGTGGCTGGTGTATCATCTTCCAATTTTTAGCAACAACCGCAACACAAAGACCGATATATATTATAATATGGCATATTGTATGGCATGCTTATGTGTGTATCTACCTGTAATGTTAAAGCTTTGAGATGGATGAACCAATTTAAGTGGTTTTTAATGCAAAATCTTATTGACAAAATGGTTCTTTAAGATAATAAAAATAGCCTTTATTATTGTAGTATACAATTTAAATTTAGCTAATTTTGCAAACAAACAAACTTTTCCTTTGACATAGACATTTTGGCAGTCTACTTTTTCTTTTCTATCTGCTGAGATAGAATCAGTGGTGGTGCAAGACTAAAATTGAATGTGGGCAAAGTACATTTTGTGAGGCCCCCTGGTGGCCGAATTATGCATAAGCGCATTAACCATTGGAGCGCTAGGTCACTCGGACCGCAAGGCTGTAGGTAGTGGCCCATGTTGCCGATGCCTAACGCCACCCCTGGATAGGATATATAGCTTGCTAGATTATTTACCTACTAACCCTTAGTCTGCAGTGGGTTAGGCTTTTCCCAAAGGGGTCTGTAATGTGGAAATAAAAACCTATTTTATTATTAGTAACCCTTAGTGTCGCAGTATGCCTGAGAATGCAATTAAACAATTTATTAAAAAGAAAGTTATCCTTTCGACAACTCAAAAATACCAGTACACTAATGTATGCTACCTGAAGGCTTAATGAACCATTTACACATAGTTAGATATCAAGTTTAGGAAAATAGACTTAATCATTAAGAAAATTGATTTGATTTATAGTTAAAAAAATATTTTCCCATACATAGTTTAGGAGTTCATTATACTTAATAGGCATGATAAAAATTTGGTGTCTCTGATACTGCTACTTTTTTCTCCTTGGCTAGGTATATCTAGGTTGTGTTTAAAACACAGTTAATTATACATTCATCGTTCTACATTATAAGCATACATATTTAATGTCATTACCGGGTCTAACACGAATAAAACCTTTTTTCCAACGTTCCAACTAACATTTATATAAAGTAATTATCAATATCTCAATTGACATTTTGCTGGGACGTCAGTCTTCTGGGACAAGGTAAAATAATGAAATTTAATCGCTTTAGACCCGGTAATGACATTAATTATGTGTACAAAACACGAGAGTTTAAAGTCTTATAAGCTTACATCAGGGTTTTTGGTGTGAGAATGATTTCGTGTATTTATAATGCTGTTTATTGTAAAATAATTACCAAACTATGAATTAAAAATAGGTAGTAAGCTGCAAATGTGCTTATAAATGGTTTTTCTAGTTTTTACCTCTTTTTTTTGACTAGTGTATAACATTCCCGCACTGAAAACCCCGATGTATGCTTTTAATCACAGGCCGGAATTCTTGTGGCAGTTTGAATTGTCACTCAGGGACTCTCATTTACCGACTTTTTATATAGCACCTATATGGATGTATTAGAATACAACATATTAAAAAAGATTTATAGTACAGGTACCTAAATAACAAGCGGTCTTATCGCTAAGGAGCGATCTCTTCCAGATAACTTTTGAGTACTTGAAAGTGCAAAATAGGGATGTGCAATAAAACAATAGAAAACTTAATAGTTATTAGTTTCACATTTTATTACTTTAGTTCTGTGTTGTTTTTCAATTTCACATTCAGTCTGTTTTAGTGCTAACAAATATTCCATTGGTTTCTTTACAGAAGAAATAAGTGGTCATCTGTTTCCATATTATTTGCTTAAATTACTTCTTTTACAGTCAAATACCCATTAACTATTGTAACTTTTTAATATTTTGTGTTCTACATTGTATTGATATTGTGTATCGGAAGTCGATAAATGAGAACTCAAAAAATGCCACAATAATTCCAGTCTGCTTATAATAATAAAAATGAAATCTCTATTTCTATGATTATAGTTTTATCATTGTATTTTAATATCAAATAAATATCAATTTAATAAAAATCTGTATTAATCAAAAGGTTGAATTAATTTAGGTACCTAACTACCTATAACAATTTCCTTAACTAGTATCAAAATAGGCGTAATAGGATTTCAGTAATTCCAATCAAATTTAAACCTGAAGCAATAGTACTAAAAGGTTACAATTTCAATGTGACATATTTATTTAATCATGCCTAAAAGTAAAGCTTGTTGTCAAATAAACCAGTTTGTCTTTGTTTTATCGAGACCTAATTGGATCCTAAAGTAATATTGCTAAGGTTCAAAGTTCAATAACACAGACAAACTATGCCTATAAGTAAAGCTTGTTGTATTAAACCTGTTTATCTTTGGTCAGGTGTGATAATGGCCACGGCGCTCCCGCCGTCTCCCGCGTGAAACAGTAGACTAGTGCAGTACCCGGGCCCGCCGCAGCACCCGACCACGATGAAAATGGTGTTGTCTCAACGGCAACGAGAGGAGTTGTAAGTAATTACTTGAATATTTTGTGTGTCTTTTTCTCTGAATAACTACTAAGGGGTTTACTTTAGGCGCCAAAGCGTGTGGACGTTTTCAAGTATAACCAAAAACCTAATAAATTTAACAGCACCATGATTGTGCAGTTCAGTTCAGACATTAGTATTTGTCGTAGACAGTATTAGATCTAAATTCATTAAATACACGCCTGTAAGCATCGATGACTGCTTTTAGTTTTAAATAGCATTTTACACTACGAATTCTACGGGTGGCCAAGTTATTGTGTGTAGATGCGTATTTTTTTATGCTGCATTGAGATATTGACATGTGTTATTATTACGTCATATACTTTACGCAGTTTCTATCTGCGGAAACTTGTAATCGGCTTACTGTTTCTATGTTATTACCCAACTTGTTACTCTAGCTGTAAGTTTTCCTAACAAATAAAATAAATAAATAATTACTGGTTCGTCTTTACAAACCTAGGCTGGAAATAAAACGATCGATCTTTTACAGCATGTAGCGTCTTTGGGTTTTATTTATATTTTGGTTGTAGAATTGACGATGCAGGCTCTGCCTCCCTTAGTTCGTTTATTAAAATAAAACTGATATCCGTTTTTTATATTTTATGGAATAAATATTCAAAGACCGTGCCAGGATAAGCTAAGTTAATTTTCCCCCAGCGAGTTTTGGCTTTGAACTTTCGATTTTTTTGTTAGTATTGTGTTTTGCCATTACTATCCGAAGTGGGAGTCACTCGCGCAGAGTGCAGAGACAGCATAACGTCCGCAAAAGACCATGGCCTTTTGACCTAAACCTGGCTGCCGCGTGTCTACGTATTTAACTACTTTATTTTCCTAGCTTTATTTAGCCCGTCGTTATCATTATCACTAATTATACGAGTATAAACCATTGAGTACAGAGTGGATTCCAATATTGCCATTATGTTTGCCGACTTATAGGTACATAACGTGCACATATTCTAAAAAAAACGACTACTTACGATGACTGAGAATTCTTAGCGCTTAATGTGGTGAATCTAAGCTTCACCTTTAACATTATTTTAATTTTAATCGAATACAAGCACTATTATCTATCGTTAAACTAAAGTTGTTGATAAGAAGTTATTTTGGTCAGCTACGTACTTGTTTAAAAGCTTGGCTGCATGATGTTGATTTTTATTAAGTTATGTAAGTAAAAATTTAATATATAAGCTACTCTAGAAAATCTACTAGGAAACCGCGCAACTTCTTACCTACCATCTGAAATAATTGGAAATAATACAAAAGCGTATCATTTTCGGCGCCTTGGCGCTCAAAGGATTAGCACAATAGGATAGAGTATATCTAATATAAAAAGACTGTAGAAATACTACAGTTTCAATGAATTCGGTCAAGCAAATAGTTGCGCGGTAGCAAGGTCGTGTCTAACGCAATCTTACCGACACTTTACTGGCACTGGAAACTTTCGTTCCCACCGTATGCACAGCTATTAGAATTAATTAGGCCAAACGTTTATTAGGTTTTCCAACATCCTGTATTCAATATGAACCTAAATACAACCCAGATTTTTTCTACATAAATGCCTCGGATTAGGACTCTTCGAATATTGGAAGTGTGAAATACACCTGTGGGATGCGAACCTGAGACCAACAATTCGTACTTCTGATCTGGTCACTACTCTACCCTTATATTATAAGATTTATAAGGCTAGCAGCGTCGTTATTTTATTAACACAAGCTATTCCAGTAATTATAAATGTGCCTTTATAGTTCTTACGCGAAGATACAGAGTAATTGAAGATTACTCATTCCTATGTGAATCGTTTTAGATCGGTAATAAATGTGGCCCGCCGGTCTGTTAAAAATGCCGGAAGGAAACCGTATAACCTCCTGATACGATGATGATGATGATGACATAAGTAAAATGTGTTGTCTATAACGTCATCTAGTAAATACTATCAAGGAATATGATTTCTGTGTATTTCGTACCTTGTTGATTGAATATGAAAGCCGCTAGGGATCTCCAGGGCCGGATTTCCGCATAGGCCCACACGGCCTGGGCCTAGGGGCCCAGGCAACCTAATAAAGGTTTTGAGATGGAGAATGGGGCCCCTTTAAATTCCAAGTGTCATACCAATTACCAAGTGCCTAGGGGCCCTGGGTCTCTAAATCCAGGCCCCGGGGATCTCTTATTATTGTCACTAACGAGGTGGTACGGTACATAAAACTCCTTGACCGTATATCACATTTAGGTATCTGTAGTGTTTCAAAAATTTGGTATAGGAGCCTAATTAAACAATTAATTACCCATACTTCTGCAACAGTCATATCGGATGTCAGCTAAAGATGATACCAAAATAAATGAAATGCGAAATAAAATAGTAAATTTTACCATTACATAATTAGATAAGTATTTCCTATACACACCGTGTTTTTTTTAAATTTCCTTTAATATCAAGGGTGCATTCCTGAGCTTAAATCAAGTAACTTTCTCAAAGACACCGGTATTCTAATTAACTCCATTTCGGAGGTAATCATTTTTATTTTTTTTGATAATGTCCCTACGACCGTGTACACTTGCCTTAGGGCCTGTTTACATATTGATTAGTGTTTAGTACGAGTTCATACATTTGCTACTAAACTTAAGTATTATGTCGGACGATCGATGTTCGAAATGACATTGATATGTCACTGTTTTCAGTTGTTTGGTTGAGTTAAATGTAATGCCCGTGTTACAATAACGCTATATGCAACATTTAATTACTTTTGTAAAACAAAATTAACTATGCCATTTAATTTTCTTAAACATACTCAAACATACCCCGAAGTTAACGGAACAGTGTACCTATATTTGACTGTATTTAAAATAAATTATTTTAAACTATGCATGAAATAAATCACCAGAAGATTAATAGAGAAACGTAGACAGCAGTTATTTTTAGACACAATTTCTATTTTAAAACCCGTATAAAACTATAAAGAGTAGGTAATTTGATTGTGACGTCACATGCTAGTGTTTCATATAAATTCCATAGTAGCAAAATCGTTTTGACAGTAAAGTTCGAAAATAGAAACTGATTTGACTAGTAGTCAAATACCCTACTCAATAAAAACACGGTGTATACATATGTTTATAGTAATTAATATTGTAACATGTCAAATACTGTGAAAACTGTAAGCTTTATCTGAAAGTGATACATCTATTACCGAAGTCGGAACAATTCTAATAGAAATATAAGCACAGTTACGTTTGTATAACCGCATAACGACTTACTTCCTTCCGCGTCTGAGTAACTGTCTGCGTCATTCCTAAGTGCTCAGTATTGATTTAAAAGTGGGAAATACAAGATATCTACATTTGACAGAGAAAATCCAAGGCATAGAGAAATTGTGTCGAGAGAAATGTAATAAGTAGGTATCTTATCTTAAAACCCCAGTTTATACTTAAGACTGCGTCGACCGTCCAGTGGCGCCCTCATTATGGGAATTGGGTTTTCTAATAAACCAATTATTTTTTGTATAAATCAGTATAATAATATTGTAGTCCTACTGATTCCCCAACCTTTGGTATATGTCACATAGTTTTTTTTTTGCTTTATCAACTAAACGGCAAATGGTGGCCACTGGCCACTTCTTTCCGTTTAGTTACAGGATAAAGTCAATAGTAAATACCTACAAAACTATATCACATAGATCTAAAATTGTGGAAGGGGTCGGCCATTAATTACATCACACAAAATTTAGATTTTTTAGACCTTATTGGCGCGACAGTATTTTGCCCGCGAGACCCGTCTTTTTCTAATTGTATTAATTAAAGAGGGACGGGTAGTCTCTCTTGCGGGCGAGATACTGTGATGCTGTCGCGCCAATCATGTGCTAGCCCGGCTGGTAGCCAAGCCAAAATGACAATAGTTGACAGAAAACGCCAATCGAAATTTAAATAATTTATAGGAACAGTCATGTGAATTTTCGTGGCATCTGTCATCCCGATGAATGTTTACTATATGTTTACATTTGACGTTTGTCGATGTACGATTGCTATCTTGGCTACGCCCCCTGGCCCGCTTAGTCACTTATCCTAGAAAGTATGAATACAAATCACGGGTGATATGCCCAAGGTTGAAATTGGTATAATTACTTTTAAAGTGCGACAGAGGATAGTACTCGTTACATACTACTTAAAGAAGATCTATTTATTAGCCTTGTCTGTTGAATAATTAACACTTGCTGAGACAAACTACGCACTGTTCGAGAGAAATTGGAATGTGCCTTGTGCGAAGCTAAATTGGTGTGATAGAATTTCGCTGCAAATGTACTGACTTTCAATCATGATTTAATTATTGATTTCACTATGATTGGAACGTACATTAAGATATTTTATTATTTTAACATTGTAGGACAACACACCCTTTAAAATAAACTCTTACCAAGAGTTACTTAATTCCCTTTTGAACACTGTTTATCTTCATGATATTCATAGGGTACCCTCCAGTCAACACCAGTGCGGGCTGAAATAGCTTACTATACTTGTATTTTTACCATCTAAGATACCAAAGATCGGATTCGATAACAGGGTATTGCGATTGCGACGCTTGGGTGTGAAATTGCGATTTATCTCTACGGAAAATCTTCACTGATTTTGCTACTTTAGTCTATTGTCGACTGGGCGATTACGGGGTCGCCCGTTCGCTCCGTCGACCTTTGAAAGTAACAGTGTTCTTATAGCGCCAAGCCGAGTCGTTGAACTCTGTGCACCTTCCTTCATTTAGGACTCAAACGCACAGATAGCGGTCGAACCGACACGGAAGGTAACTTTTGCAATGTGTTAAAGAAGTCACATACTGAAAACTGGACAGTCTCACTTCCTGTCCAAAGCTCTATACCTAGCTACAATATAACCTCTACATTACATAAAAGTTCGAATAATATAGAGGTTACCGCCCGGCGTCTGTGCGTTTGCAGCTTTTTACCTCGACTTTCTTCATCTACCAAGAAATCCCATCATCTTTACTCGGTACTGTGGCGTTTTTGAATCCCATAACCTTAGTTGGACCGTTGATTACATGTCATGAGCTGCGTAACTGAGCTTTAATGACGCTGATCACGAGATTCTTACGTATGTATACGGTTTTCAATAGCTATCAATGAAGCTAACCTGTGTTTACTGGTAACAGAAACTTTTACTTACATTTTGGGACATTTGTAAGTCGAAAGTTGTGTAGTCGTAAATGAATACGTGTCAACACTGCTTATAGACAATGGCCTTACGTCAGGTTTGCCCAACGGTTCACTTACCGACTGGTTTGGTTACAAATGTTACAATACAACAAACATGTGAGAAAACCCGTGACATGAACAGATGCTGACACTTTGCGTACTTAATAAACTTGTAACTATCAAACAACGCTATCAATTTAGACAACTATTCTTTTAATTTATTTCGTAATACTTGGTACTTATTAAGATCCTCAATGAGATCCTTATAGGTAAGGTCAGACGCGCATGTCTAATTTTCTATTGTGTTGTGACCTAAAATGCCCCGGCATTCCTTGACATACCCTTTGCCTCAGCGCGGTGAAAGGAGAACCGCGAGCACCATGATGTCTAAACAAAGATGTGGCCACGCCATTCACACGCTATCGTCCCACAATGAACAAATTGGACGTTTTAACTTGTCAAAAATATATGTCAAGTTGCGTAAGCTCATTAGAGAAATGCGATCAAAGTATTAACGTGATTTCCATAAAAGTGCCGAGCCCGGACAACAATCTCCTAATACGTAAGCCATTGCGTCACGACGTGTATAAGGTCGATCGGAAAGCGCTCAAAACGCACCATCTTTTATCAATTTTAAACTGCACCCTCTTCGTAGATTGCTCAGATTCCGCCTTCCGTTTCAATCTGCTACGCAACGAATCGGGGTCGTCGAACGCGCCTTGATTAAAAATAACGATCACGAATTAAAACTGTAACATTTCGTTGAATGGATATGGTCCGCGATACTCTTAATTCCGAAGATCGCCGAACCACCGTTCTAGCCACGCGTGCCGGTTGCGGAATTTGAACTTTTTGTTTCGTTACAATAATAACGTTTTAGCCAAGTGTCGGAACGCAGCTTCTTTCGCTATTAAATTAAATGAGGCCCGAATAATATATAAATAACTTATTTTACCCGGTTGTTTGAGCCCTGTAACCATGACAGAATATTTATTTATGCTCGTCTACAAGCAGGTGTCTCTTGACCCTGAAGATACCTCAAGTTCAAATTTCCGCACAAACGCTATTTGTAAAGTTACTTATAGAAAGTATTAGCTACTGAATACTTTAAACAGCATTTGTATTAGTAGTTTTATTATTTTTGATACAATAGAAATTAGATTGGACAAATGAATAGATTGAGTAGGTACTATAGTTTTAATTATTTTTCCTGTAAGAAGTGCCTTATCATCGCCTGGGATACTCGAGATAATAACAGTGAAAGTGGGTGGATCAAAAGCAATCTTATTCAGTGTTCTATTGAATTGAATTAAACGATAACGGTCTCGAAATTCGTGTCGTAGAGGCCTCAGCTATCTGGGCCAAATCGAGAGTTGTACATTACATTTGAACACCCAAACAACAACAAAAAATCTCCTTGCATCATACCATATAATCATAATCGATCAACATTCAGTTTTACATTTGAATATCCGAACAACGACAAAAAGTTGCATTACGTCATACTTTATGGCCAAAATTTATCAAGATCATAATCTCGCTCGTGTTATGTAACGTGTTATCAGTTAGAAAGCTGCGCTGAAGTATGCGATCTAGTAATCATTCACCTACTGAAGTCTGCGTGTGATGACAACTGTTTATAAATATAGACCAAAATACTCAAGTAATAACCCAGGTCGCGTATTCTTACATAGCAGGTGATTCAGATGCTTAGCTTTAGCTCAGGACCCGTAACAATTATAAATAATCGGAGAATGCATTTATTCTGGTCTGTTTCACTGAGCAAGTAATAGCATCCCAGGTGGTCCTAAAATAAATTACATCAGTTACGCGGTACCGCGGACCTTGAAAAGTATCATGTGAGGATTCTTAAATAGGTACATTCCTCTTGCACACAACACAAACGTATTCAATTAACTGGCTCGTATTGAATGCGAATGAATCATCGTATCACAGAAGACGCAAGTAGCATCAATGTCAACCTGCTCTTTACGGACCATTCTTTTAACGAAGGTTACCGTTGTTATCAAAACAATCTTGCCTCGTTTCTGCGGTGAATTGTAGTAACAAGTTTTGGGAGCGGCACGAAAATACTTCCTCCAATACACAAACTTGATTATTTTACTTATAAGGGTTATAAGTAATTTAAGCATTTTTTCGTAACTTAATTGGGGATATGAATAGGTATACTATGGTATAGATCAGTATAGATAGATACATAAAATACCCTTTATTGCACACCTCTATAAAAGATACAATTTCAAATTTAAATACTTAGAGGCAACCAACAGGCGGTCTTATCGCTAAAGAGCGATCTCTTCCAGACAATCTTTGTGTATCTTGTGTAACGGAATTAGAGAATTGGGTATATGTTTTGTCTGTACCGCATTGTAAAAAAATGCTATAAATATTTTTGGAAAGAAAATGTACGAGGAACTTTCGCAGTAATAAGATTTGGTTAACCTTGCGGATTTACCACCGACGCAGCGAACGCAATTTAACCTAAAGTTTTATAGCTCATGGTAGAAGCCGGTCGTGGTCGTGAAATGAGGCATGCAACCCATTATAAGGTCCAAGACCCGTTGGCTAAACAACTCGGTGGATCGCAAGGAATGCAGTCTTCGCCGGCGCCGTTTTGCCGCTACCTTAAGCGCTATCTATACATTCAGCTTCTGTAGTATACAATAACGTACCTACATTTTCTAGTTGTGTACAGTTGTAGATACACGTCCCTATACTGTACTGCCTCACACTACTTATAAGCTTGTAAATTCTTGCTCGCTCTGCGTCTGCACTGCTTTGCGCCACGCCTTACTTGTTTGCAACGTGGAAGTATCTCCAATGCTCTCTTATTTAAATTTATTGCTAAACACAAATTGAAGGTTTTTCTTATACCAAAGACAAATCAATGAGAATATTTTGTAAATTAAATGGAAATCATTCGGGTGTGCAGTTAGCCAATTTATTAGTTTTGACGTCTAAATTACTTTACATAATATGCATAATCGTTTACGAAATTCAATGTTTTATTTACATAATTTTGTGAAACGTGCACACAGGCGCACTTCTCACTCACTACATACAAAATCCAATCTGTAATGACGACACAATTACATAAAAAATGACACACGTCAAAGACAAATCTTGCAGACGTCGATCTCTTTTTGTGTACGGACGAGTCACACTCACAACACAACACGCAGCGCCATAGGCACAGTTGTGCCTATGCCTGGCAGAGGGGAAATAGTGCAAATGCCGTCTCCCTTCCGTGTTGCTCGAAGCCCTTTAATAATAAATTCGTTTATTGACAGGCAAGTGACACCTATAGAAATGTTACATAAAAATAATTCAACTAAATACAAAGAAAAAACAAAAGTTAATAAACATATAATAAAAATTAAAATAATACTTGTTTTGTTCTGTAATATCTTGATGACTTCGTTGGTTTTTTTATACAAAGATTTTGTCAACTGTATCCTGACTAACCAATTGTACAGTCAAGGGCATAAATATATATTTTTTATTCCCAAAGTTTCAAAAATATGTGTACGCTCTTACACCTTAGACAATAAAAACGTGTTCACATATTTTTGGCCATTTGTCTGGATCGATATTTTTGCCTTCGATTGTACAAATAAATACTAAAAGGACTTACTGAGGTAATAAGGAAGTATATGTATATACAACTTAGATAAGACGACTAAGACGAGTGTAAATAAATCTGACCATAATAGATAGATGACTCTCTTATTTACTTTAAAAGCCGTCGTTGTTTTGAGCAATTGTGAGTCCACAATACGCCAGCATGACAACAAGATATTAAGTAAACCACTTACATAATTGAAAAAGAACATGTAATATCACTATCAGTGTTTGACCTATCCCCATCATGAAGCGTTGATGGCATTTGGCGCCCCTCTGTTTTTCCAATTTCGCCTCAACCCCCGATGTAACCCCATTTATCATTAGCGGGAAACCCTACGACGGCATGACCGTGAGTTACTCGATATCCTTATACTTTTTAGCATCACGCATGTTTGTTTTCGCCTCTAAACGTGGATTATCTGGTATTTGTTGATAGTAGTGAGTGTAGTGACATGCGAGTGTCATTTAGGAATGTGTATACACGTTTACTACGATTCAAATCGCGAATTCTTAGTAAAGAAGTTATCCAATAGGTACTTTTTGTTTAGCTTAGGTATACCGGTACTAAAGTTGAAGCTATACATTTGGTTGGTTTTTCTTCAATAGCTGTTTTGAATTGAGCACCTGCGCTCAATAAAATTCTATTGAAACAAGCATGCCGGTGGTAATTTATTTTTAAGGATGCCTCGCCACTTTACACAAGTAACCTATGCGAAATTGCGATTCAGTGAATTAAATCTAAGCTGCTCTGTTGTACGAGTACCAAATCAAATAAGTATCTCTTGAGGAATCCGCTGATTACTCGCATCCGAAGGACCCCAGGGAAGGTTGTCCGGACGAGTCCGTGAAAAGGTTCTCAGCGTGACGCACTTCGCTCTGGCCTGGTATTGTATTCCCATCATACCTTTAGCTCGCGAGAAATCGCCAAAACAAACCAGTATAATGTAACTTCGCGATCAATGAAAACTAGGCGTAAATTAAGATCACACTATCGCAAGTACGAACGTTCTCCTGCGGTTGGTAAGTAATGAGAATAACTTCACTGACGTTGCGGCGCCAACGGGGGGCGATCGATACAAGCAAATCGCGTAGGCGGCACCACCACCCCCACACTAGAAAACTTATTCTAAACCTTACCTTCTTCATCCTAGGATTTTCTCTTCTTTGCTGGGCATAAATAGACGACAGCTGATTTTTTTAATAAACCCCATTTTATGGAGCCGTTTCCAAGGCTCTATGCGACTTAATTAGAAATCAATTTATTTAAATTGTATTACGCCTCGTTTTTGTTTGGGGTGGAAATCCCGAAATATTTGAGGAAGGTGCTGCCCACGCATGGTTTTGTTTCGTTGCGTAGGTTCCTAATTCCTATCACATTTATTAAGCGTAGGTAATTCTCATTTGGTCCCCGAGGACATACTTGACATAAACGTTTACGGCGTCTAACTCACAAATGTAATATCAACAGATGTTTAATAGTCATCCTGCAGATTAAAATTTTGTTAATTGGATAGAATTAGACACGCGTAATATAAACTTTTTTGTCAAAAATACTTCATAGTATTAAAAAAAAGTTCATGTACTATAGGATGAAGCTATAAAAAGTTTGCGGGGTTATAAAGGTCTATTAATATTAATCCTAAATCATATTCTGTTTGAAATCGAAATGCACCACTTCACAAGTGGCTCTTTATTAGCCAGTATAACCACTACATACGTACTACTTTACGCAGAACCTTTTGTTTGAGCAATGTTAATTCCTTCCCGCAACCTCTTTATCGGGATGGCTGCGCAAACATTACAGAAACACGCGAGCCACACGCACTCTTTTGTCTAAAACATTTTTAAAATTGTTCAAATGTGAGGTCTTACGCAACTTCACAGTAGCACTAACTAAATTTTCATGTCACGTCCCTATGAAAATGAGCTACGTGGTTCTCATACGATGGTACCAATAAAAATTGCGATGTTCCCGTAGAATTGTTTAGTTTTACTTCATTACGCTTGCAGGCTTGCCGTTATACGTCGTTTGGGGTACCTAAGCTTTATTATTTGTATGTTTACGTGAAGTATGTATGTGACTCGCGAGTACTCGTACGAAGGATTTCATTTCATACCAATTCTTATAAATAAAACCATTCCTTGTTCGTCTTAAATTATTTATTACAGTTTTAATCTATAAAACGTTCATTTTCACATAGCGGCAATGCGTTCATAAAATCCAATTACCAAAGTGATTAAGGTAACTTGCAATTCAAGAAGAAAAACGGTTATATTACAAACGAACTTATAAGCGTCTAGCGAATTCACGATTCACTAGACTTTTACATAACTCGAGGATGCAGTACTTAAAATAGATTGCGTTTTAACTTATTGCGTCTGATTTAATTATGAATCGGTACAATTATCTAGTAAACGATTGTTATTAGTCTTTCCACTCTTTCCTCCAAGAATGGAAAATGGAATGAAGAAGGAATTTCAAGTAGGTATATACAACATGCAACTAATAAAAAGCCGGCCAAGTGCTAGTCGGACTCGCGCACGAAGGGTTCCGTACCATTACGCAAAAAAACGGCAAAAAAATACCGTTTGTTGTATGGGAGCCCCACTTAAATATTTATTTTATTCTGTTTTTAGTATTTGTTGTTATAGCGGCAACAGAAATACACCATCTGTGAATATTTCAACTCTCTAACTATCACGGTTCATGAGATACAGTCTGGTGACAGACGGACAGACAGACAGCGGAGTCTTAGTAATAGGGTCCCGTTTTGACCCTTTGGGTACGGAACCCTAAAAAAGATCGTAACATATATACCTATGTGTGTATGAATGAGGAGACCAAAAAACTCGTGAGGGTGCGAACATGATTTTCGATTTCCTGTAAGGAAATAAAGTTTCAGATCGGATTCAGAGAGTTGTACCTACCAACGCTCATCTATTTTGACTATTAATTTATGAAGAGTATATTCATAAAACACGAGCGTCAACGTCTACCAGTGTTATGTAAGTTATGTTACATTTAATAATATTCAAACGTGGTCGCATCGCCAATTTGAAATACTAATCGATGACGAACGTCACGTAATATCAAGGTAATGGGGTTGTCGTGTTATTTTCGCTAATCACACTTGTTTACGATTCATTCAAGAACCGCTATTTAAACAATCTTATCGCACGTTAGTGATAACGTATCAAATTTTAGGTAGTAACTGTAGTAAGAATGAAAACGAAACGTATTCCGGGACTTGTGTAACTTCAAAAGGGTAATGTCCACTAACGTCCACTAATTGTAGCCTATTAGGGACTTCGCGGCACTCTGCCTTGTTTAAAGGCCTCGTTAATGCAGGTGGTAAAGAGTATAAAATGCTATTCAGGCGGACTTTGTTTTTAAGATCATTTGAAGTAACTTACACAAATTAACTTAAATGCCACGTCTTAGATACCTGACCGTCTAGCATTAGTTGACGCGAGTCCATACCGCAAGATGTATAGAGTCGCGCGCGAGAACGCAACTCATGCTAGCAGGTCTGAGGTCTTTACCTGAAAATGTCACGCTTCTTTAGCATCTAAAATCATAAAAGTAGACGATTTATATCTGGTCCAAACATTTCGTTGTACTTCTTAGCTTTAACTAGTAAGATTAGTCGCTAGATTGAATGCAGCTAAAAGATATTGAATGTAACAAAATTCAAATACAGATTTGAGAGATTTAATTCTAGTCAGGCTTTATTTTGACCTATCGACAGTGTCGACCGAGCAATATATTTATATCAAAATGTTACTAATGTATTTTTCAAATAAGAGGCAAGTTACTGGTACTAAGTTGATGCGTCTCTAGTTGGTGTCCACATCGTAACAGGGCAAAGAGCTCTTAAGCTCACCTAATAGACTTAAAGGGCTCCTAAGCTCCTCGCCCTTTTGTAACGTTATAATAGAGCTATATATATTTTAGTTAGTGCTTATACTAGCGTAGGAGCCTTAGTCCCTACAGTTGTACTAACATCGGAAATGTGGCGTGAAAGTTATTCTCAGGCGGTCCCCGATCGACCTGCCTCTGCCCACGAAACCACTTTCGCTGTACTAACTGTAACAACCAAGGTTGTGTGGCCAGTGCACCTATCAGAACAGTAAACATTACCCTTAATCGTCGTAGCTTTCGATTACACGTTAATAATATGCCGTCATCACTTTTAATAGTAAACCTTCGTCTTGTGACAGTCATTGATACAGTAGTTACTACGCCTTAAGCGTTTCGACAATCTAAGATTGGCTGCAATTGCAAATTTCCATGTCGCATGTATCTTGTAATCAAGTAGCAAGCATGCATCCATATCCTATGGAGTCCACTTATTGTTAGGCGGACACTATGCTTGTTTGTTTTTCTTCTTGCAGTGGCAAAATAGAAGCTTGGAACTGGAGTGACGACTTGTAAAATGTATTTATTTTACCAATAAAGATCTGTATACCTATAGAGTCTACTACTGTAAAATTGATTGTGTTGTGTGTTGTATGTGACTCTTTTAAACCCGATCGGTAAATTTCGATCACATGACTCCCAGGAATTCTATTACGCAAAGTATTATCCAATATCTAACCGAGACATTGATTGTTTTCACTTCCAGAAAATAAAAGATTCGCCTGATTGGTCCCACACGTACAATAGGCACCCGCGAGATTGATTGTCTTTCGCGCCGGTTCGGTTTCTCCGGACGAACTAACGCAATAACAACCAAGAAATTATCTCTATTCAATATCCGAGGGTTATACGTACCACCGCTACTATAAACTTCGCTTTAGAAAGGTCAGGAATTGAGAAACGCTTTTGATATTGCCGATTACAAATAATTCCATTTTTGGGGACTATTTTTTTATTCCAAAATGGCTTTCCCAATTTGTCGCTTTATGTTTGTAGGTACTCCCCACCCCACCAGTGGAATGTACTCTATACATTAAAACTACAGTTCATTATTATAGCTAATATTTATCATGTAAATGTCATCTGAAGTTAGCTTAAAATCGTATTTTTAACCGAATTCAAAAACAAGGTTGACTACATTGATTTTCGCAGACGCTAAATGCCGAGGATTATCAGTTGCGTAAAGACAATAATCGAATTACGCTTTGTATTAAGTGATTAGCGTTTTTCTAGCTTCTTTAGCGTGGCGTATCATTATCATCTGCTATATTTAACTATATATAAACCCTGTGTCATTGACCCCGGGCTTGTATTAAACTACATGACCTTGTGCTTGAAGATTGCTTAGTAATTTGACTTATTTGTGATATATATCAATTAGTGCAAATATGTTTTCTCTGCTACCATAATGCAATGAGGAATCGTTCTTATTGACCACTGACAAGATTACTGTATGATTTGATGAAAATGTCAAGTACTATTTTAAAAGGTAAATACTAGGTAGGTTCCAGATAATAGAATAATAAAACATTAATCCATGAATAATGTACAACAATATTACTAAGGGGTCACACGAATTTCTAGGTTTTCCGGTTTTTCTTCAATGATTAGATTAGATTAGATATATTTATTTCTTAAAGAAAAAGGCACAGTATTTTACAAAAAGGGATAAAACAAAGTCCCACTAAAAGTTTCACTAAAAGATCGTCAACTTAAGATTAGAACAGAAATTAAATAATAGAATATAAAATTAATAAATAAAACAAATGTCACAGAAAAAGAGATGTCAATGTATACATACCTAGGGCCAACCTAGGTATTGTTGAAAGTCAAGAACAAGAAAAAAAAACAACATAAAACAAAAATATTTACAAAAAAAAATACTAAGATATAAAGTAACTTCATCAGAGTTTATATCAAAATAAAAATATATTAAATGTCAGCGATCTTAATAGCTAGAATATTAATGGCAATGTCAATTCATATCAAATTAAATTAAATGTCACAATAATAAAATAGGTATAAAATCAATATAAAATATAACATAATAAATTATTTCTGGCTATATTCTTTAACTGAATATAGCGACATTTCTATTAAAAGTTCTTTCAGTTCGTGTGCAAACTTGTCATTGGAAGTTTCGTTTCTGAGGCTGGCGGGTAGTCGCTCATACAACGACAGGCCGATCACTCGCGGAGACTTATCTAACAATGCGAGTCTTTAAAACGCGTGCTCAAAGGTTTTCAAGCAGACTGGCCGGCAAGATAAAAGCTCTATGGACGCTAATAGAACGAAAATCTTCTATTAATAAAACCTTATTCCGTCACGTCAATTCCTGGGATTAGTTAGCAAGCGGACCCCAGGACTCCCATGAGCCGTGGCAAAATGCCGGGACAACGCGAGGAAGATGATGAATAAAGCCTTTTTCCAATAAGTATCCTTGACAATCTTCATCATATATTAACTTTTTGCACACTTAACGAGGGTCACAATTTTTATATCAGGTTTGACTTAGCATCTCATACTCAAGATTTACGTTATACAAATTTAGTCGCTGACCTCATCGACATACAGCTTGACAAAGTGATGTCAGATGATGTCATGCGATACACTGAAGCAACTTATTAGTTCGACAGTCAGAACCTGCATGAAATTGTTTAAATATCAATAAACACCGGTACAACGTGTAAGATTAAGTTATTTATTCGTATACCTGGCGTTACGTAACAATGTTTTTTATTATTATTACATAAAATACATACATAATCACGCTCATTTCCCGGGGAGTAGGCAGAGACCACGGATTTTCACTTGCTACGATCCTGATACACGCTCGCCCCTTATTTCTTCAATTTCATGATTATACTTTGCTGAACATAATAAATTGTGATTTTTAGGTAAAAATGTTCACTTGAGTGTTACGTAACTTTTAGGTAGGGGGAGGGGGGTACTAGAAAACGTTACGGCGCGTTACAAGGGGGGGGGGGGTCAAAAGCCTTCGAAAATTGCTTTACGTAATATTTGAACGCCCCCTAATATACGAGTACAATGCTGAAAGTTGTCCAGCAAAGGAAGGTCAACATAAGTCTTAAAATATAATATTTAAAACTTTCGCGTTAATAATATCACTACATCTTATAAAACAAAGTCCCCCACCGCGTCTGTCTGTTTGTATGTTCGCGATAAACTCAAAAACTATTGAACGGATTTTTATGCGGTTTTCGCCTATCAATAGAGTGATTCTTAAAGAAGGCTTAAGGTGTATAATTAGTTAAGGTTTACCCGTGCGAAGCCGGGGCGCGTCGCTGATAAAATAAAAAGTAAATGAATAAGTAAAGGAAGACAAAAAGCGTAACAATCCCAATACCACAATGTGTCTCTATTTAATCGAAGACGCGTAGCTCACAAACAGGAAGACACGTGAAACGCAAAACTATCGGAATTTCCTCGTAGACTCGTAGTGACATAGTTTCTATAATTCCGGATACGGCCCATTACAGGGCAAGGGCGGCTTATCGAATTGGCACAAGTTAGACATGTATTCCGAAAGTAGTTGTAACTAGTAAAGCACCCAGTTATTAGAGCTCCTTGACGCTAATGGAGTTTATGCTGAATCACGAACGTTAACATAATGTTATGGTGTAATCTGTCATTCATTGTGGTTATTTAGGCACTCATACTATCAATATCATGTATACTTCAAGAAAATAGGGATGTTGACATTTTTTTACAACTATTTTCATTTTGTAGATAGACACGTAATTATTGAAAAAAACATTTTTTTTATTAATTAATTTTTAATAAAAAATCGACTTTAATTAGTTTATTAGTGTTTAAATTTCGCGCAAAAACGCTCCAAGCTGTCACGTGATCTGGATGACCGCCGCACGCGCCGCCCTGCTGCACGCCACTCGAGCGTCCACTTAGGCCTTTCCCTTAGCAGCAAATGTAGATGCGAAACATTTCCTTGAGATTACGGTGACACACGAGATGCCTGCGGCCGAGTGTTGCGTGTTAAATGGCAGCCTCTTACCGTAACCGGGCCTGATAAACTGTTCCTATACATCTTTACTGTGCCATAAACTTGCTCAACAACGTTGCCTTCCATGCCAAACATTGAGTGGCTATCCACATGAATCTTGTTCTAAAATATGCTTTAAATTTATGGGACTTTGATTTTACGTCGCTATAGCCGAATGGTCGCTACAACTAAGGTCGTAATAAATGAAATCCACTGTACTTTCATAATCCAAAAGCATATATTATTAATTCTACACTCCGTCTTTCATTAGACCTTACCGCTTTCACGTAATAAACACAACTCGTATTAGTTAGGTGTCAGTTTCTCTGACTTTTTCGCACCTTCACTTCGATATGGCAAACCCTTGTATGAAGTACCTCACAAGTACCTACGTCATCAAGACTGTTATCGGACAATTTATAAGCTTTAAAGCAAAGAGATAAGGTCCAACGACACCCATGGATACAATAGTTGAGAGTGTAGCTGTTAGTAGTTACAGGTCTCATTTAGAAGCTATGTAGTTGAGAAAAATATTTTCTTGTTACGTGAGTTTTACCTGTCGGTTTGTTGTCATTGACTGCCAAATAAGGAGTTCCGTTCCGACTGCAGTCCTCTCGAGACAACGCCTATTGGTTATGTGCAAAATGTTAGGCCAGGAAATTCCAATCAATCACAGAAGACTCTGTGGAATAAATTTGAATCTGGACCGAATTTATATGACATTGCTTATCATATTAATTAATTGGTCCTAAAAGCGCTTGGCGGAGTCATTCACGTGCACATACCATATAGATATCAGGTTTAATCTTGCAGATATCAAGATCAACTGACCATTCAAAACATATAACAAAGCGTATAAGTACTTATTAGCTCTGTAAATGTGTTTTAATTCGCCGAAATATTTTTCCGGTTGTAATTTATAATTGTCATTTTACATGTTAACAAGGCCTAGTTCCCCCTCTGGGTTGGAAGGTCAGATGGCAGTCGCTTTCGTAAAAACTAGTGCCTACGCCAATTCTTAGGATTAGTTGTCAAGCGGACCCCAGGCTCCCATGAGCCGTGGCAAAATGCCGGGATAACGCGAGGAAGATGATGGATTTATAATTGACATTTCTCCATTTTCTAAGGCCCTAAATCACCCATGATTTATCATATAGTCTCTCCTCCTAAACTCTTAAAACCCAATTACGTACACACTACTCTGAGTACTTTGTTACAAATCCCCAAATATGGGCCCCACGTGTCATAATGGCATTAACAGTTTCAGATTTCGTAATATCTGCTTAAATTTTAAGGAAATCCTGTCCTCATAAGCTTAAATAGCAGCTGTGAGTTTCCGTGAAGACGGTGTACGTTTTTTGCCACATTACTATAGCGCACGTTTTGGTAAGCACCTTGAAATGAGTCTGTTACATCCGTTTTTCGTATATTTAATTAGCGGCTTGAAACATCTTGTCTTCGAAATTTTTTAAAGAGATCTGTTGAGTATGAACATAATAAAATGTTGTAAGTAAGTGACATAAATTCCGTAGCCTGAAAAGTACCTTAAACGTTAATAAAACTAGGCGAACGCACTAGTTTTATGTATTTGTAGTACATTTGTTTTCTTAATTATACTCGATCGAATCATAAAATATACATATATACATAATTCTAGACCAAGTCAGACGACGCAACGGAGTCACGCTGTTATGTCGTCGCCGAAATCTACTTAAATTGTATTTTGTTATTATTTGTGTTTTCTCGTATCTTTGTATTTTTATTTGCTTTGTAGTTCGCAGTGCCTTAGTAGTAATACTGTAATGCTGTGTAACTAATTTGAGCAATAAAATAAAAATAAATAAAAATAAAATATGGCATTACATACAGAGTTGGAACAAAATTATTACTTTCATTGGAGAAGGGAATTTTCCTTATGTGTACTGAAGAACAATTTCTGTTTGGCCCAGTGGTTGACTGGTAGAGAATGCCTCAAGGCATTAAGTCCGCCTTTTGTACTTGTTCTTGTGCAATAAAGTTTAAAATAAATAAATAAGAACATACATAAAAATAACACATTTTGTTAGTAGGAGAGATATATTACCTAGTCGGCTCATAAGTTCTGTCACTGGCCTTTAAAATTTAAATTTGGAACTCCTAAAACAAAAACCGTTCTGCATTTGAATTTCGAATCTTTATTAAATATTTGAGTAGTATAATTTTGCAATTTTCTGTTTTCTTCAACATGGAGTGGACGCTTAAAGATAGCCGTACCGCAATAATTGCACTATATCGTTGTGGTCACTCGACGACTAAAATTTTTAAGCTACTTGAAAATTTAAAATTCTCTCTAAGATTTGTGTATCGTACCATAGAAAGATACAGTGAGGTCTCTAGTTTAAATGACAAGAAAAGAAGCGGTCGTCCGCGTACAGCTAGGACTCCAGCGGTTGTACAAGCAATTAGGACACGCATTGCCTGAAATCCCGCTAGGAAACAAAAAGATATGGCCCTCCAGATGGGTTTGAGCAAAAACACGGTGAAAAGAGTGCTTAATCAAGACCTGAGACTTCGTGCTTATAAACGAAAAACTGGCCATCTTCTCAATGGTCGGCTTAAAGCTTTAAGGCTTAAAAGATCTAAAGCTTTATTGAAGAAGTACGCTAAAAATAAGCACCGTTGTATACTGTTTTCGGACGAGAAAATTTTTGACATAGAAGAAAACTGTAATAAACAAAATGATAGAGTGTACGCTCGCAATAGTAAAGAAGCGTCTAATAGCATTCCCCGTATTCAAAGAGGTCATCACCCTTCATCTGTGATGGTTTGGCTGGGAGTTTCTTATGCGGGCGTCACTAGTATGCATTTTTGTGAGAAAGGAGTAAAAACTAGTGCCAAAGTGTACCAAGACACGGTGTTGACTAATATTGTGAAACCACTATCCCATACGATGTTTCTAAACCAGCATTGGGTTTTCCAGCAGGACTCTGCTCCAGCCCATAAGGCAAAGTCTACACAAGCCTGGCTCGCCTCCAATAAAATCGACTTTATACGGCATGAAGATTGGCCCTCCTCTAGCCCAGATCTTAATCCTTTAGACTATAAAATATGGCAGTATTTAGAGGAAAAGGTGTGGTCAAAACCTCATGCAAATCTAGACTCGCTGAAAAAATCTCTTGCTACGGCAGTGGCCAATATCGACATGAAAGTGGTGCGTGAATCCATTGACGACTGGCCACGAAGACTTCAAGCCTGTGTAGATAATTATGGCGGTCATTTTGAATAAATGTTATACATTTAGATTCTCTAGTTTATAAGCTTTCAAACGCTGTACAAATTATACGGAATAAACTTAAACTTTTGATTTTATTTGATACTATGTATATGACAGAACTTATGAGCCGACTAGGTAGATATGCTGCCAAAATAGTCTCTTATTCCGCTGCCATTTTATTGTTAATAATGTATACTGCCTATTGTATTTATACCTATAGTATGAAAAATAAGTTATGTTAATATTGTTACAGGAACAAAGCGATCGCCGACTACCTAGGCAGTAATGGCTACACGGACGCGCTGGAAGCGTTCAAGAAGGAGGCGGACATGAGCGGCGAGATGGATCGCAAGTTCGGCGGCCTGCTCGAGAAGAAGTGGACGTCCGTCATCCGGCTGCAGAAGAAGGTAAACATACAGGGACAGAGCCACCGCCGACTACAGCCAGCAATGGCAACACCGATGTTGCAAGATGGGCAAGATTACTTCAAATTTGCTGTAGTGTTCTAATCGAGCTCTTACAACTTATACATATTCAGTATAATATTAAATATAACCTTCCAATCCATCTAAGATACCGTACCTAACGCATCTCAACTTGATGACCTTGTAGGTTAGGTACCAGTAATCTTATAAAAGTAAGTTGGTCGTTTGAGACTGTTATCTATCTTATAATTATTATTGCTATACTCTGTAGAGTATACTTAGCAATGTCATAATTAGAATACATTAGGAAGTAACCAATTTTGCAATGACATGTAATGTAAATAATGAGGGTTATACATTTAAATACTTCTACAAAAAATACCGATGCCACTGGAGAATGTTCTTAATCGACTTAAATGTTTAATTAAGTTATGTAATCGTGAATGTGGAGTGCTCTTAATTATTTAACATTCCAGTATTTCCAGTCTCGTTTCCACTTGAAATAATCCGTATCTGGTCAATTGGTTTATAATGTCACATCGGGTCCAAGAATTTCCGGTTTCATACCGCCTTAAGAATAACGAAAGTTATAAGTGTTATGGCTTTGTAATCAATCGATCGAGTTTGACACCCGGACCGTCGAAACATTCCACTTACGTTTCCAGTAACAAAATAGTATAAAATGGTATTTTTACCTGACTGCATCAAGGAGGGTAATGTTTTTCGAGCGTGGGTATGTACATATGTCCATTTATTTGGGACGCCCTACCAGGGACCGGACAACCCTTTCCTCGATAAAAGCCTTTCAATAGACGTCCCTTTAAGATGGCTAACCCAGAAAAAGACTTACCGGTTCGAACTGCCAGCCCATTCATTTGACTATCCCTGACCAAAAAACTTACCAAACAATAAAGCTATTTATAGCCCTTTATAAGGGCTACCCTAACAATTAGGCGCTTTTTATAAAATTTCCCTTATTATTTTAGCCAAGTTTTGTATGCGGCCAGTATTGAATGACATTTATACATATCAAAGATAGATATAACTCCGTAACTTACTCTATGTACATATGAAACCTTTTGCAATCTCCAGTAAAATAGACACTAACGATTCCGACTACATCATACGATCGTTCGCTATCGGATGCAAAGTGTAATGTGTGCTTTATGATCAAGGTAAATGGTTTAAATCAGCACGCTTATATGCTAAAAGCGTAACCCTTCATAAGGCTAACCGTTATACGACTTATAAGCAACATGCTTGTATTGGTGAGCGGATGATAAGAGTTTTGTAAGGGTATTTGGATACAATCATATGGGTTAGCGCTTGGACAAGGGCTTTAAAAGTAAAATAAAAGGGTTTTATCGTGAAAAGGGTATGGCGAGTTAAGCCTTATATCAAAACCCATAAAAACCCTTTATAAGAGATAGCGGGCCGGTCCCTACAGCCCAAACGGCTGGTCGGCTTTTGACATATGAGGTGTGATTGAAATTCGTCAGAATTGTGGTAGTGACATAGGCTATACCTATAAATTTTAAGAATGGCGCCTGCAAATAAAAAAGGGGGGTGATTGTTTTTTATTTTTCTTACGATAGCAGTATGGGTACCAAATGAAAGCTAGTGAAAAGACCATTTTAAAAATATATGTAAACAGTCGGGTTTTTTGAAATAAAACGGACCCCCGGGTGACACCCGTTGACCACGAACGCTGTAAAGAGTTCGAAACGTCGGGATGTATTATAAATTCAATATACGCGATATAATCCGTTTTCATAGTTTTATTTCATGAGTAACTATCGCGGTAACCGAAGACAATATTAGTCGGGTTTTTTGTTTGTTCAAATAATAGTTGCAGTTCAATGTGACAGAAAATTATACTGTTTTTCAACTTGATGTACTTTTTTTATTTTTTGATATATCTGGTTAATTATTTTTAGACGTTATATGGAGGATATTCACAGTCATTTGGTGTAAAATTGGAGTAATCCATTCAGTCATTTTCAATTTAGGGCTGTTCAAAGTTAACTCTGGGTTGTGAAATTTTTGAACGTTTTCTAATAATTTGTTAAACCAAGTAGTAAAAATGTTACAGTATGTTATATATTTGTGATCTAATCGCAAAGCCCTTTCATTTGGTACCCCACATGGTATATTTAAAAGAAAAGAGTAATAAACTTTGTACTGCCGACTTTATGACGTCACAGCAACTACCCCCTTATATATTTGTGTTCAGGACATTATACTGAATGCACTGATACCAAATATACCCATATCCGAGACGACATGAGCGAAAATCGATTTCTAGAAGACTTCGAGAAAGGGCCAGGGCACTATTTATGACTTCAACTCACTCTTGTGAATCATGTGTCGTTTTCAATCAAAAGGTACCACATTGTCGCTTGCCATAAGGACGCTCTGACAAGTTATTCGTATAAAGATACAATCCAATTTCGTCCTTATGGTAAACGACAATGTGGTACCTTTTGCTTGAAAACGTCACATATAGTTTCTCTTTCACATATAATGATTACCTTTGTTGAACGAATAAGTTACTAGTACAGCCTTACATAACCCAGTAATTGATATCTATATAATCACATCACGAGATGATGGATTACACCAATTAGATGGTTCCATGAACATAATTCGGCGTCAACTTTTCGTAACTTGAATGGCAAAGCGTTTGCCGAAGTGCTATTGTACCGTGTAACAGTTGTAACGGCTTTCAATAGCTAGTCATGACATCTCTGTTTGTAAGCAATGCATCGATCTTTGTCGACTGTCGTAGACGTTTCTAGGTCGGTGGGAACTATTTTCCTTCGAACCGGTCGATGCTATTGGTCCGAAAATGAAGCCGAAGATCTAAACACACATTCAAGCAGATGAAATGTTCGTTTTAATGTGAACCTTGCCCCACTTAACCTATGTACAAGGTTTTAATTAAACGCGTATGTGTCGCTCTCAGACAAACAGACCCACTTTGGCGGTTGTCGGAATAACAAATCAACGTTTATTTATATTATTGTCAATGTGGTACCTACCATATTATACAAACGAATGAAATAAATGGAACTGTTGCATCCAAACAGCAATAAATTAGTCATTATAGCTGTAATATCTTTGACAATGTATGCTTAATACTAATATATGAATATGAATATATATTATTTTGTAATAAATAAAAAGCACGCTCTTATTATCTTGAACGCAAAACAACATCCTTGCATAAAATAACAATCTTTGTTTGTAAGTGTTGTATAAAATATCTATACTCCACTCAATAATGAATCAGTATATTCGAATCGCGTTTATTCTTCTTAATTTGACATAGGTATAGATACTTTCTAGACTACCTTTATTGATTATTGAGGCAATATTTGAATATCTGGTATGTCGCTATGACTTCTTTAAAATCTTAAAGCAGAGCAGCGCAGTTTTATGACTCTATAGTGAATGTAGATACATTATTTACCAATAAGTATAAAGCCTCATGTTCTCGGGAAAATACTTCCGCTGAGTAATTCTATCATTAATGTTGATGGTGACATTGGTTACCTTTGACAGAGCTAAATGTTTTCACATGAAGAATTATCAACGCGGTGGACTTGAACCTTGTGAATCCGCACAAGCCTCAAGCTATGTGATGCAGATTCGTTACGTTATTAGATTGTTTATCTACCTATTACGTTACGTGCTGGAGCTTCGGGGGGCGAGCGTGGGCCCGGAGCCCACGTGTACACAGTAATACACATGTAATGTAAACTTTTTGGGCGTTTACACTTTGCTTTATGACGGGTGGGTGAAATTCGAACTGGTTTTATGTATGACACGCAACTCTTTATGATGGAATAAGCTTTAGATATGTTTTCTACACAAGGTCTTTTTCCTTACTTTGGTCCTTAGATCCGTGATTTGGCGGTCCACACAGAACGAGCCGCCTCGCGAGGAAATTGCCGCGCGACGCAGCTCGTTCTGTGTGGACCTGCCATCTAATGTACGGTCGGAATAAAGCGCTGCAGCCATACGCTTGAAAGTAAATCGCAACCTAAGTTATCGACATATTGTTATACTGGCCCTTAACCAATTTCTTAGCGTTTGACGCCGTATGTATTTTTCATTTACATCTACGTCTCCAAATAATGTACGTACATAGGTCACATATTAATATACCAGGTCACGAGATAAGTTTTGCAAGAGACAAATATGAAACACAGAGGAGGCCTATCACATAATTATACTTTTTAAAACTATATTTCCACAGGCAATGTTTTTCGGAAAAACAGTTACTTTCTTTTTAAAAATACTTATTAAAAAATAGATTTAAACTTTGTATGAAATGAAAATATTGTATAAAATATTCTAAAGTCTCTATCCCACGCGCCGCCATTTTCAAAGTTTAAATTATTAAGTTTCTAAGCAAATTTAAAAAGGAAGTATATATTTTACGGCCAAACATTGTCTAAGGAAACATAGTTTTCAAAAGTATATGTGATAGATCACCTCTTTGTTTCATATTTGTCTATTGCAAAACTTATCTAGTGACCTATGTACTTAGTTGTATATGCATTGATTGAACTATTTGTGACAGGTGATGGAACTGGAGTCGAAGCTATCTGAGGCGCAGAAGGAGTTCATCGAGGGCGCTCCGACTCGCGCCAAGCGCACCCCTGCCGAGTGGATCCCGCGCCCACCGGAGAAGTTCTGCCTCACCGGTCACCGCGCCACCATTACCAAGGTACTCCTCAAAATGTGCCTGCACGCCCTAATCTAGAATTTGCCTGGTTCGTAGTTATCGGAAATACGTCGGAAGAGATTTTCACATTTACATACTTGCTGCTCACACAATGAACGAGAAAATGTAGCGCTATGTGCGAAAAAAAAGTATCGAGATCTAGATCTAAAGCGGGTGATACC
This sequence comes from Cydia strobilella, assembly GCF_947568885.1. Classification (NCBI taxonomy): domain Eukaryota; kingdom Metazoa; phylum Arthropoda; class Insecta; order Lepidoptera; family Tortricidae; genus Cydia; species Cydia strobilella. Next base: position 12,753,929 of record NC_086052.1, read on the forward strand.
AGGGTATGTTTACTATGTTTATTTAATCCCACATTATTTTCTAATCCACAAGCTCTGTAACTGTAATCTTTACTTAACCAACCTAATGACCAAACACTGCTGTATGTAAAACAGACAAATGTATGCTTGTAATAATCAAATCATTTCACGTGATGTAATAAATGTCCTCATAAAAATTAATTGTTGTCTACCTCTGATCTGTGTTACGAGTAAATATTTATCTTCAATGAATATTTCCTTCCAATGTTCGCCCCGGGGTTCTCGGACATTACCAGATAATAAAATTCAAGTAAAAAACCTTGTCTGTGAAAATCTGATGTGTTCAATGCTTTGCAAATTTTACACAAATAAACGTCGACGAGTTGTTTGTGAGGCGAGTTGTTAGTAAGCGAAGACGTCCGACAAAAACCTTTATACAATATCCCAAAAAGCATGTTGCATCCTCGCGGCAAGACTAATGAGCACTAGGTATTCATTAGATCGTGGTACTAAAAGCTTTTATTTAACCTTACCGCTCAATCTGTGTTATGCGGCTGTGTAGTGAAACCTCGGAAAGGTTTCGCACAATAGAAACTGGGCGCGTTTTAAAAAAAATATTTGCCACCCGGGGGGGTACTTATTATAGTCAATAATATCAGTTTGTTTATATTTGTAAAAAAATGTACATAAATTATTGACTTCGTCGAGACAAGGTAAGTTAGCATTATTTTCATTCTCCGATTTGGTAAGATTTCAAAAGTGTACCATGCCATTCTTGGTATACCTACCAATTTACCGATCTATCGATTTTGATGGATTTTAGGAACACTAAAAATAAATAATTTAATTTAATTTAAAAGCGAAAACATATTTAAATCTTGATCATAATGTTGAAATTAACATTAACATAAACATTATAATCCATATTGTTCATGAAACCCGAATAACCTGATCTAAATATACAAATACTTCTTGCTCAGATGAACAATTGCATAGAAAGCAAGACATATATGAAAGTTACTCATTATTCCATTATGCGCTTTTGATATACGTGAGATCAAATCACATAATAGTGTGTCATTGTTCCAAGCAAGTCAACATCAATATATCAATAATGTATTGTTTTTAAATATAACTAAAACCTGGCCGTAAATATAACTAAAACATAATTATGCTTGCATAAAACAAGGCCAATAACAGTCATCCATTGAGTTTCATTATGTAACAATTAAAAATAACAAAAATAAAAAAACACGAAAATGTACAATACATACACACAAATGCTCGCTGCGCTAGAAGTACCTACTACATATTGGTTTTAAAATGTTTAAGTAATATAGTTTAATTCAATTCTTAAAATTATTTTAAATTTCACTTAATTTAATTCCGAGTGTAATACATACATGTAAACATTTGACAAAAGTATAACCTGAAAAATATGTGTAGTCAGTGAGATGACCTTTGGCGTAATATTTGACCATCCCACACACTCTTATGTTGTCAGTTATGGGCGTTATGGCACTTATGGCGTGACCGCTTAATGTTGTTATTTAACTTGATCCAATGTTGATAACTTGTTTTAAAAGACGCTGACACACTTTAATTAATGGTCGGCAAATGTATCTTAGGCGCAATCGGCGCAATAGTTAAAATTAATCTACCATTTATAATCTGAAATAATAGGAGTAATAGTGAAATATGTTTAGAGAAAATAAAGCTATTCGGAAGTAATCTATAGGTATAAATTAAAATACGTTTAGAACAAATTAACTATAACGTACTTCTGAAATTTTGATTCGAGGTGTTTTTTTTTCAGTCTATTAGTGTGTCCCACTGCTGGGCAAACGCCTCCCCTATTTCCCGCCATTCTTTACAAAATGTATCGTCCCGCCATCTCCGTTTTAGTCTTCCTTTGCCCCGAGATCCATCCGGTGGGACCCAGTCTGTGGCTAGTTTGGCCCAGCGTCCCGGGTGCATTCGGCAGAGAGAAACACAGAGAGAGAGAGGAGTACAGAAATCGAACATATACAAGCTGTCTTGATTTGAGAAATCATTTGTCTGTGGGTCTATAAGTTACTTAATCTAGTTTCCTCTCAGCATCATACTTTTATATTTGTGCAAAAACATACGAACTTTTTATAAATTCTAGTGTATCTTTTCCAGGTTATATTCCACCCCGTCTTCAGTTTGATGGTCTCCTCGAGCGAGGACGCCACCATCAAAGTGTGGGACTTCGAGAGCGGCGAGTACGAACGAACCCTAAAGGGGCACACCGACTCCGTTCAGGACATCGCCTTCGACCACCACGGCAAACTACTTGGTAAGTGACAGGTTATATACCGCCTTGTATTGTCTTCTCAAAGTGGGACTTCGAGAGCGGCGAGTAATTTCCGGTGAAGGATACTGCGCCCAGCGGTAGGCCTGATATCGAAAACCTATATTGACATTACCGCTTATAAAAGCAGCAGCATAAGTGCTTCGCTACACAGAAAGTTTATTTTAAGTTTAAGTTTATTTTAACATAATTGTCACATTTCTGGCTTGGTGTACGATATCATTGTTATCGGTTCCTCCTCCCTGTACCTACATTGCACATAACCTATTCCCGTGACATTGAAGTATTACTACTTTTGTTTCTAGACTTATAGTTCATATTATTGTAGATACCGTAAATAGAAACTGAAAATACTTGTAAGTAGTAAGGTTTTACGTGTGCTTATCTCAAACACACTTATCGACGATGTGCTGCATCGTGATTGCACACTAATCATTGTCACAAATCTAATACATCATACGTATTATTATTACCCACAAGCCAACCTTTTCACAGTCACTATAGCATTTTCCCACCTGTTTCATAAGAGATATGCATCTATAATACTTTTTAATCTGATGGCATTATTAATATTTTATGATGCCAAGACGAAGGTACAGACTACAGTCACAGAAAGCAAAGTTTTATCATGTTTAAACCTTCACTATATAGAAAAAAGCTGAAAATTTACAATCCGCTCTATCTTTATAAAAAAAAAGATCATTCCCAGCATGCGATAAAATTAACCACGCTATAAAACCATTAAGGCAATACCAAGTCATATCCAATTAAACCGGACACCTTTATTTCCCAGTTTCCTGCAGCGCGGACATGTCGATCAAACTGTGGGAGTTCAACCAGACGTTCGAATGCGTGAAGACCATGCACGGTCACGACCACAACGTGTCGTCCGTCGCGTTCTCGCCCAGCGGCGACATCGTGTACTCGGCCAGTCGCGACAAGACCATCAAGGCCTGGGAGGTCGCCACTGGGTAAGTTCAATCATTCTCTAACCAATAATCAAAATTAAAATTCGTCTGCCTCCAACGTCCGCCGTTTTCGGCAGTGAATAATGTAATGATTTGATAGGAGGCGAAGGGATAATGCCCCTGTACGTGAAATTTAAACCGCACACTATATTCACTGACTACACTATATTCATTTACGACGCAATGAAATATTCGAGCCGAAATTGTGGGAGGAGGAAAAAATCATTGCACTATTTAGTCATTAAATGTTATTAGTGCATTGGTGTTTTATATAAATGTTTATGTATATATGATGTCGATATTTCAGTAGAAAATGGCGTAAAAACCAAAATATGTCCACATATTTTGGATTTCCTAGATTAAAAGAAGAAGAAAATTGCCGCAGTTTTCTTAAGACGGTTTGCCAGATTATAAGTGACCATGTCCATTGTCTTCGTTCGCAGATACTGCATCAAGACGTACAAGGGGCACCGCGAGTGGGTGCGCATGGTGCGCGTGTCGCCGGATGGCTCGCTGCTCGCGTCTTGCTCTAACGACCAGACCGTGCGCATCTGGAACGCGGAGACCAACGAGTGCAAGGTAAACAAGTACATATGAAAAATCTAATAGTAATTACCTATGAAAGCTTACTGAAAGTTTTTATATGTGATAGAAGTGTGGATAGTAAGTAATTCTATAACGAATAATAAACATGATGAAAAAGAGGAAAAATATTTTAGTTTTTTTTTTTTTTTCAAACGACCTATTGACATTATTGTGATTTTAGGCCGATCATAGATGATTGTTCGTGATATCATTATCAGGCCATTTACGATGCGTCCTATGGGTCGTATACGTATATAAGTATTGTACGGTTATGGCTGGGCCCAAGCCTCAACTCTTAAAGTTTCATCACAGTACAAAATTTGCAGCGAGCGCTTCGCCCCGCGTGCGCTTAAAGACCCGGCTACGACTTTGTGCGGCGGCGGCAGCGGCGAGCTGCAGCCATAGGTGGGACTGAAAGCTCCGATCGCTATTTCTTGCTCTCACCTATGTTTGAGTGGCAGGCTGCCGCCGCCGCCGCACGGAGTCGTGGCTGAGCCGTTACGTTATCTATCTGCTCGATCATACAGAGAGAGTGATAGAGCACGACGCGTCGCCGGGGTAACGGGGCGCGCTAGCGATGTTCTTCGTTCAAGCGCGCGACCACCCCGCTCATGCCCTGTTGCAATGCAACATAACCTACGGCTAAGCCTCTTCTAAGGACTGTGGTATTCAAGTAACTTTACTATATATATAAAACGACCTCGTTTGAGTTTAGATGGAGCTCCGCGAGCACGAGCACGTGGTGGAGTGCATCGCCTGGGCGCCGGCGGCCGCCGCGCCCGCCATCAACGAGGCGGCCGGCGCCGACAACCGCCGCGCCTCCCACACCGGACCCTTCCTCGCCTCCGGCTCCAGGGACAAGTCCGTCAAGGTAACACCAACGTCACTTACAATGAGGGCTAACGCGTATGAATTCGCCGCTAGGGGCGCTAGTGTAGATGGTGGTCTTTTCCATAGTTCGAAATGTCAAATGTCACTTGTCACTTCAATGACTGACAGCTGTTCTTTAGTCTTTTGGACCGCCATCAACAGAGGCGCCAACTGGTGAGCAAAAAAACGATAGCCCTCATTTCAACACTAGCTTTGACAAATTCTAAGGGAAGGCACTTACTCGGCGCACAGCGTGTCGCACATTCCCTAGCAAAGAGGTGGAGCGACGAGGACAACAAATTCATTTTAACCAAGAAGACTTGTGAACTTAACATAATTTTGAACGCAATCCGTTTATTAACTAACAAGAAAATCAATATGACGGCTTACGGTCATTTACTACTAAAACTTTTTTTTAATTTTGTAATAGGGCATCTCCGACTCGCGTCGATACGAAACCTAAGCTGAGGTAGAACTACTATTTTGACATTCGCCTCAAATCTGTCGTAGATCTAATCCATGGACACCCTTATCATTTTCATTCATTCATTTATTTATTTCTATAACAATATGATATTGTGTTAGAAAAATCTTACAAACTATGTATTAGCGCATAAATAATAGCGGGACATGTCGAGAAATAAAATTCCAAAAATACAATTCAAACAAAAAACAAAAAAAGTACAAATAAAGTAGGTAATAAAAATGTCATCATTTATGTGTAAAGTTACATAAGATAATTTTGTAAAAACAGTTTAATTTGCAAATATCTCGTCGATGCTGTAAATCGATCGTCGTCGATCTTGCTCGCATGCAAATTTGAAACTCATGCGTTTGTCTGTCATGTTCAGATCTGGGACGTGTCGACGGGGCAGTGCCTGGCGACGCTGGTGGGGCACGACAACTGGGTGCGCGGCGCGGCGTGGCACCCGGGCGGCCGCTACCTGCTCACGGCCAGCGACGACAAGACGCTCCGCGTGTGGGACGTGCCGCACACGCGCTGCCTCAAGACGCTCTACGCGCATCAGCACTTCGCCACCAGCCTCGGTCCGTATACACCCCGCAGCGGACACAAATTCCGACTGGCCCCTATATAAAGGCTCACCAAGGTCATTGTGCGACGCACCCATAAGTAATAGCGAGAAAGAGATATCGCTTTTTCGCTCTCAGTCGCACAATGACCTTGGTGCGGTGCGATGGTGTGTTACGGCCTTAACACTCACCAACAGGAGGCTTAGATGCAAAAGTGCATGATCATTTAATGAATTCATTCATTCATATGTGTCCATGCAATATTGCAGCTCGAGCTCGCTGTACAGTTGTCCGACTGTTACACAACCCAAATGTTCCAACCATCACACAACACCAGTCGTCCAACCATCACACGTCACAAGTCGTACAACGATCATCCAATCATCACATCACATAACACCAGTCCAACCATCATACGTCACAAGTCGTACAACGGTCATCCAACCATCACATAACACAATCGTCCAACCATCGCACAACGGTCCAACCATCACACAATACAAATCGTCCAGCCGTCACACAACACAAGTCGTCCAACCATCACACAACACAAGTCGGTCGAATCATCGGACAACACATAAGTCGTCCAACCCTCACGCAAACACAAGTCGTCCAACTATCACACAACACAAGTTGTCCAACTATCACACAACACTAGTCGTCCAACACTCACACAACACAAGTCGTCCAACACTCACACAGCACAAGTCGTCCAACCATCACACAACACATAAGTCGTCCAACTATCACACAGCACAGGTCGTCCAACAATCACACAGCACAAGTCGTCTAACCATCACACAACACACACAAATGTCCAATCATTACAAAACACATAGTCGCCTATTCCTGGACATCACACGACACATCTAAAGTTCTTGAAATTGAATTATACTAACAATATTAAATACATTTTCAATCTAGTGCTAAACGATATTTTTTGTTCCAGATTTCCACAGGAGCTTGCCATACGTGATATCGGGCAGCGTCGATCAAACCGTCAAAGTTTGGGAGTGTCGCTAGGAGCGTTGCCATTTTAGTAACTTTAACTCACCGATGATATCTTTATCATTATTTTTTCACATTAAATAGCCGCAATGAGAGCAATGTGTATTTGCGATTTTAATGGTTAAATCATTTTAGAACGGAGAAATAGTTTTGATAATTTATTGATAATGTTTCTTCCTTCGGCTCATTGTGGAGCGTTCTCGAACGTTGACGATGCTATGTCCCCTCTTAAACTCTTCATCAGATCCTCTTTACTGTAAACTTTGGATTCTCACATTCCATTCAATTATAATGGCTCATAGTAGTTTTAAGTGAATTCGGTATCTCCCAAGTGATAAGCAGAAATCCATGTAAAATCAGTTGCAAAAATAGCTACATCACACTACGTTGATACTCAATATGATAGTAGTAAATATTTGTAGTGGCGAGTAAAGTGGCGAAGATATCAAACCAACAAACTATGTAGAACAAATACCTCAAAACATAAACACTATACCCCCGTTTTTTTAAGATTAGATATTTTCTAACCTCAATTGTGGTAATTAACTTTTTCTTCCGAAATCTAGGGTTCCTATGATATCTAATATTGCGGTACATAGATTTAATTTTGGGGGAAAAAATTACCACTACTTTTGTTGTTATATTATTTCTAATCTGAAAAAACGGACTATTATATTCCTATTGAAATTAAAAATGTGAGTTGTTTAGTAATGTATGTATTTTTGCAATAGGATTGTACTCAAAATATGGATGTAGCATTTGTCATGCGGCCGACGGGAACGACGGAGTGAGGAGTAAAAGCTGTGTTATAATTTAACATTTCATTATTCTACGTTTTATTTTATAGTTATGGTTTATTCATAAGATTTGTTTAGATATAAATTTTATTTGGTATTAATAGTTAATTTCTTACGTGTCCACTCTAGAGAAAAATATTTGTACCTCGATTTGTTTTATGGTAGTTTAGTTTACAAAATTTTTGATATTGTTGATTATTCATGACAATCGTCCTGGATGGTTGGTTGCATGCGTGCCCGGGGTGCCCGTCTCCACCATGGTGGCTCCCCGAGGCAGCCACTCCAGGGAGGATGATCGGAGTGAGCCGCCTTTGTACATATGTTTCGTGTCAGTCTCTGGTGGATCCACTCTCATTGTGCTTGTTCGCTGCCAGTGCCAACAGCATTAATGGAAGTCTCCAGGGATTTGAAACTAAATTCATACATTAGATACGTGTTCCGTTGGTTGTTGTGGGCGCTTTTTATGTGCAGTTTCGTAGGGACTTATTTTAAGTTTTGGCGATTCAAAACTTTAACTATAAGTTAGAGTGTTATATTTAAAAGTTTTAATTATTTATTATTAACGATTAAATCTTCAGTGTATGCTGTCTTGAAAGTTTTTTTTACGCAGAATTGCTAGATGACAACTTAGTTCAAAACTATGCAATCGCTTACATCGACGCGTTACTATTAGATCATCCATAATTAATCATTTGAGCTTACGACGTTTAAAGTGTGTGATATTGATATGCATTAGTAATTCGTGTTATCATTTCAATCTCATTGAGGTAGCTAGATGCAAAGATAATATTTAATTATTTCAATTGAGTTTGATACAATAGTTATTATTTATTGCTATTTTGAGGATTTCAATGGGTTTGAATACCCGATATTTTTACTAGGAATTAGTAGTAGTTGTAGGTGAGTATAGTCATACTTTTAGACGCTTTACCGTGTTGACGCCTATCGGAGCCCTTGTACATTGCCTGGCTCAGATATATAACGGTTGAAATTATATGAGATGAACTAGTTCTAACAAAACAATCCACACAATTATCAACCTTATTATCAATGCAAGAAAATTCAAATTAAGGTTCATCTCAATAACTTCAAGTAGAAGGTCATGCGATACTAGACTATCTATCCGACAACTTCAGCCAGTGGCTTGAGGGACCTTCATTTGTTCTAAAGAACTGAGACGTTTGTACCGTACACGTTACTTTCAGTTTTTCGAAGCAAATGGTATGTCGCCAGCAGTACAGGTTCTCCCATAAATGTGCTTGAAACCTAGTGCCCACATCAGTAACACTGTACTGGGTCACCGGCTAAATACCTATACTTAAACATTGAGATTATATTAAGCATGCGAGGGTGTACAGCGCCTGTTGTTAAGCTATAATGGTACGTATTTAGTAGCCATTCGCTTACTCAATGTGACATCGTAAATACATGGTGATATCATCTTAATTGATTTGAAGCTTGCAAACTACATTTATGTACAATTTATCAAGTAAATTATCTGCACTCACATGAATATAATTATTATAAATGCTTACAGTAAAAATAAAATATGTATACCAATAATTATCATCATACAAAATTCTCCGATACCTAGAGAGACCACTGAAGTAGGTATGCAATGCAGGCTACTATTACCATATATGAGAATTTTGTATTTACTCAGTAATCCTGTATTTTGTCTAAATTTATAAATAGAAAATAATTACCAAAATTGTAATAGAATTTGGTTTAAATATTGTGTAAATAAAACAATTAAATTATATACTGTGTCTTATTGTTTTAAACTATGTATGAATCCGGATATGAGTTCTAATCTAAACTAATAGATGGATACAGTCTAAGGAAAAAACGTGCCTCGAAAATCACGAAAATTTGATTCTCGATCAGATGGCGCCACTAGTTAAGAACTACTCTACAGTGAAAGAACGGGTCAAAATCATATAAAAATAATTAAAGCAAATAAAAAAAACATTTATCCATATTTAAATACATTTTAACGTATTTTTATAAATCTTCATTTTTAGTTTTAAAGTATGTCGATAGATGGCAGTGAATTTAAAGTGGTTACAAAATTTACTATGACAGTACCGCTCTATCTTATTATATCCTCATTGTCTAAACTAAGACTTACTCAACATTTTAACACTCGTGCGAATAGCGAACGCGCTTTTTACTCACGTTTACAACTTCACACACGTGTTCGCTATTCGCTTCGACTTGCGCTAGTGTGTGTGTAAAGGCAGATATATCTAAATATAACTTATAAGTAAATATTATTTATTGCACCAATGACAATAACATTGCAACATAGTATAACAACAAAGAAATTAAAAACAAAAAATAAAACTAGGTTACAACAACAGGCGGTCTTATCGCTTAAAAGCTATCTCTTCCAGGCAACCTTTCGGTATCAGGAAATGTAAGACTTATAAAAATCAACAGATAGGAAAAGGAGCTAAATATACTGAAAAGAAGCAAGGTAAATATCAGCGTGCGCTTTCGTTTCTGGAATTTTAGTGAATAAAAAGGCTATCCAGCAGGTTGAGCTGGGTGTCAAGACGGCTGTCTCTCAACACTTATTTATTCGATCCTCAGCTCAGTTTTTCCTATGTAAACATATTCGAGTTCGCTTTTGCTATTTTCACAAACTGCTAAGAAGATACTATGTAAGTTGTGTACGTATGCTATCATAATATATGTATTTACAAAACAATATTTTAAAATGATTTTATATTTAAAAACCTGATAGCCAACATCTCGATAAATTTCGAAGAGTGTTACTCTCCTATATATTATACTACTCTTTGTGTTACCTTCCGTAATGTTGGCTTTACGGTTTTAGTTACCGATTCAAACGGGTATTAGGTGCACATCACTATTTGTATATCATAGACAAATCTAGTTATGTCACGAAACGTCAAAATGAATTAAACGTCATTTCTGTTCGATCAGCGGTTGGAATGGTACCTATAGAACGCTTGATCGGAATTTCTCGAATTGTATGTGAATAATCAATTACCTAGTCTCATTGAACAGTGCAATCATGGATGTAGAAGAGTGTCTGAAAGAATGGGAAGACCTAGCAACGGATTACAAGCGTTTAGAGGTATGTTTAAAACATGAAAACATAAATCGTATAGCATACTCTCCGGATGTTTGACTTGCTTTTCAATTTTCAAAGCAATTACATTAAGTTGTGGGAGCTTGTTGGCTTAAGTGGGTATGTTATGTTCTTACCGTAACACTTTCAATCACTATTGATTTCGGATTCTGAAGTAATACGTAATATCCTTGCTTTAAGTGGAAATCGTCATAAAGAATTAATATTTGAAGGCTTTTTGACCTCTACATATTTTTGAAAAATTAGACCCACAACACCATGCTTGCGTGCAATACCAAAGGAGTCAGGCTGCCTTGAATCTAAATTGTTAAAACATTGTTGTGAACTTGGGTAAAATTTTGTTTTCAACCTGCCTTGACTTTGGTATTAAAATTATGAGATTATCATAAAAAAATTGGTTTAACCTTTCGAGACCCGGACCCATATTCGAGAGCCGACGGGTCTCGAAAGGTTAAAAGATAAACTTAGCTTACAAACAAACTTAGCTTAGCTTACATTATTATAATGATATAACACAGAAATCTTGTATTTTCATATTGTCATAAAACAAGTGTTTTTATTTTCAGTCCGTCAACAAAGATTATGCAGCAAAATTAGAAGAAGTAGGTGAACTGCAGGCATCATGCTTGAAGGAACTGAGCCACCAGAGATATCGCATGTCGGTTATCACAGGAGCGCTCAAAAGGTCAGATCTATCATCACTAATGATAGTGATTTACAGTAATGAGTCTATATAGGTTACTTACAAGATATTGTGTATCTTAGGTATGACAGATATTACTATATAGAGTTAGACCAAGCTAAGTCGGCACCAATTTTGTTAGCCCAGACTGAGCAAGTGTTATTTAAACATCATAATTTCATAGACGTCTGACATTTAAAATAACACTTGCATAGCTAAATCAAAATCCAAATCGCTGCTAACTTAGCTTGGTCTAAAGGGGCCCACTGTCTATCAGTCCGCCAGACAATATCGGCCTGTCAGTTAGAACAAGAATTTGACAGTTCCAAACAAGTGACAGGCCGATATTGTCCGGCGGGCTGATAGTCAGTGGGCCCCTTAACTCTAGTATATGCTTGTTGACAAAAATCTCTTGATTATTCAACATTAACAATATTAACATTAGTGTTGTGGTTAAAACCTTTTAAATTAAATTAGAGAATAGTAGTAGTGTCAAGCTGGTGTCAAGAGATGACAATCAGTAATTATAACTTATCTCATTCCGAAGCATTATGAGATTCCTTACATATCGTAAAGCTAACATACCAGTTTTTACTTAGATAAATTTGCACAATTTTGCAATCTGCAATTCAAAGTCTAAACAAATATGTGAATATTCTTGATTGTGCACAAAGCAGTAAAAATTATACAGGATAAAAAAATTAACTCACTTAAATATTTATTTTATTCTGTTTTTGGGGTGTGAGGGGTCCAAATTCCATCTTACGGACCCCAAGCCAACCTCCCCTGCTCGTGGTCACCCTGCTGAATAACGAACGAGGCTCTGGCGACCCACCAACTCGCACTGGACCAGCGTGGTGGGCTAACGGTCCAAATCCCCCTTATGATGTACAACTCCCCGTCACGGCCCCGAGTGCCCGGCAAAAGGGGTGCTAAGAATCCCCGGGCGGAGATTTCCCACAAAACTAATTTACCAACCCATGCAGGAAAAACGGACTCCGAGACGCTTCATGTTTTAACCTACAACGTCCGCACTTTGATGAAGGAGGACCGCCTCATTGAATTGGAACACGCCTTGAAAGAGATTAAGTGGGACGTTGTAGGGCTATCAGAGGTTCGACGAAAGGGCGAACAAACCGTGGAACGTGAAGACAATGTATTCTACCACTTCGGAACAGCCGGCGGACTGTACGGGGTAGGTTTTCTCGTCAAAAAGAAGTGGAAGGATAACATTGTCGAGTTCTTGGGCTATTCCGATAGGGTGGCTGTGTTGAAATTAAGCATATCTGAAAGTCACACCTTAACACTTATTCAGACATACGCTCCAACATCTTCGCACAGCGATGATGAGGTAGAAGAATATTATGATCTCTTGAACAAAGCTTGCGATGAGAACCGAGGAACATGGACCGTGATCCTCGGTGATTTCAACGCTAAAGTCGGAGTAAGGACCGAATTGGATAATGCTGACATACTTGGACCACATGGCCTTGGCAGCAGAAACGATCGCGGCGCTCGCCTTATTCAATTCGCCTTTGGACAAAGCATGAGTATCAGTAATACCTTCTTTCCTAAAAGACCACAGCGACGTTGGACCTGGGTCTCGCCAAATGGGCTCATCAAAAACGAAATAGACCATGTCCTCACATCTAATAAATTTCTAATAAAGGATGTATCAACTATAAACAAGATCAAATTTAGTTCCGACCATAGACCACTGCGAGCCAAGATTCAATTCAATATAAAACTTCATCGCAAACAGCTTTTTATTAAAAAGATAAAACGCTTAAATAAAGACACACTGCTATCAAATCACGATCTCTTTAACTTAGAATTAAAAAACAGTTTTGATATACTCGACAAAGGCAACTTAGATAAAGATGCACAAAATCAATACAATACCATCATAACCAGTATAAAAACTGCCAGCAGTAAAATAAAACAAAGTAGAAAGAACAATAACAAACTCACTAAAGACACAGTAAAGTTAATTGAGGACCGGGAAAATACTAAACATGACAGAAAACAATACAACATTTTAGACAGACTAGTGAAAAGAAGCATAAGACGAGATATACGAAATTTTAACACGAGACTTGTCGAAATAGCCTTAAAAACCCATACATCTCTCCGAACGGCAAAAGAAGGTATAAATAAAGAAAGACCGTGGATTACAAGCCTTCGAAACGAAAATGGGAAAAAATGTAGTAGCAGGGACCAAATCACAGAAATTGCTACATCATTTTATAAATCTTTATACTCTTCCGACTCTTTATTTTCAATACAAAACGGTAACTCTAGCCCAAATAACATTCCCCCTATAACAGGTTCCGAAGTAAACGCCGCTCTCAAGAGCATGAAGTACCTGAAAAGCCCTGGAGTAGATGGCGTTACAACCGAAGCATTAAAGATGGGAAAGAAAACTTTGTTACCTCATTTAACAAAACTATTTAACTCCATTATTTGCACTGGCAAGGTCCCTACAAAATTTTGCCATTCCGATATCGTACTTCTGCATAAAAAAGGAGACAAATCAGACATAAATAACTATCGTCCCATTAGTCTGATATCCCATTTATATAAATTATTTATTAAAATAATAGAAAATAGAATTGCCCCACTGCTGGACAAACACCAGCCACCCGAACAAGCCGGATTTCGACCTAGCTTCTCCACCACTGACCATCTCCACACTCTTAATCAAATAATAGAAAAATCCAACGAGTTCAGTGTCCCTCTGTACCTTGCTTTTGTTGATTATAGCAAAGCATTCGACAGCGTCAAACATTCCGCTATATTTTCCGCCATGCAGAATCAAGGTATAGATCCGGCATATGTTGAGCTCGTTGGAACTATTTACAATAATAGCACAGCTAGCATTAAATTGCACGCACCCGGTCCCGTATTCAGCATAGCGAAAGGCGTCAAACAGGGCGACCCGCTATCTCCAAAATTGTTCACCAGTTGTCTCCAAGAGATATTTCAAAAGCTGGCGGTCTCATGGGAGACGATGGGCATTGAAGTTGGCGGCAAGAGGTTAACAAACCTGCGCTTTGCTGACGACATAGTCCTCTTCTCCCACACGTCATCACATCTGCAACAAATGCTGCAAGACCTCAGCACGGCGAGCCTTGAGGTTGGACTTACAATGAATAGAGCGAAAACTCAGTTGATGACCAATCAAGCTAAACATAGCATAGTAGTAGATGGGCAGGATATACAATATGTCGACGAGTACGTTTACTTGGGCCAGATAGCATCCTTCGAGAACAGGCGGTCTATCGAAATCGATAGACGTATCGAGAACGCCTGGAAGAGCTTCTGGTCCATGAAAGCGCTAATGAAGGGTGACCTTCCCTTGTGTCTTAAGCGCAAACTCCTTGACATGTGCATCCTGCCCATCCTAACTTACGGTGCACAAACTTGGTCATTAACTGAGGCCCTAAAATCGAAACTCAAGGTTTGCCAGCGAGCTATGGAGCGTAGTATATTAGGTGTTCGTAGAACTGATCGAATCAGAAACACGGAACTACGCTCCAGAACTAGAGTTGCAGATGTAGGCGTCAAGACCGCTAAGCTTAAGTGGGACTGGGCGGGACATGTCTGTCGCATGCACCCGGAAAGATGGGCCAAAATGGTTACTGAGTGGGACCCACGGAGCACCATAGACGGTGCAGGCCGGGGTTCAGGCAGACCAAAAAGGAGATGGCGGGACGACTTGGACGCATTCTACCCCAAATGGTGGGAAAATGGCGATGACAGGGTCGAGTGGAGAAAACGAGGGGAGGCCTTTGCCCAGCAGTGGGACACCAAAATTGGCTAATAAAAAAAAAAAAAAAAAAAAAAAAAATTCTGTTTTTAGTATTTGTTATTATAGCGGCAACAGAAATACATCATCTGTGAAAATTTCAACTGTCTAGCTATCACGGTTCATGAGATACAACCTGGTGACAGACGGATGGACAGCGGAGTTTTAATAGATTGCTCTTTTCTCTATTCCCTTTTGTGCACAACTTGACATCCTCATAGAATTTTTTATATATATATTAGTTTTTTCTTTTTTTTTCTTAAGCCTACGAACGCCTCTCCCCTTGATCTCCACAACTCCTTGTTGTTGTGCTTTTTCCGGCCAGTTACTGATGGTGTCTAAGTCGTCCCGCCATCTCCGTCTGGGCCTTGTAGTTATTGTTCTTATCCTTGCCATGCTGATTGGTGATACAGTAATTTCTCTTTTCTATTTTAATGGCTCCTCTACACTATCGGCGATGATAGACGATAACTGGCGGGCACGATAGTGTAGAACTGGGGTCACCTTTAGTTTCCTCAGGGGTCCGGTTCTTAAAATAAAATGATCATCGCGGTCCGTTTCACCTTGAGTTTATTAAATAAGCAAAAAAATAAAATAGGTCGACATTCCGGATGCGGACCGCGGTCCGCTATTTGGTGACCCCTGGTGTAGAAGCATACTCGGCATCCACGCCAGTCATCGTCTATCATCGCCTGCGACCCGTGAGTTGTCGGTTTTTTGGGCACGCATCAAAGGGAATCAAGGGAATCGCCGGATAGTTACGTTGTACAGGCGATCATGTGGATGCTTGCACGATGATCTTGCCGACGATAGACGATGATACTATCAACGCGTCAGTGTAGTAATACATTACATTTTAAAGCAATTTTATGTATAGATTGTGTAAAGAATTGCTTCATCATGTATCATTGTGGAAGGGACATAGGGCAGTTTTATCATGGAAATCATCATTCTCCAGAGACAAAATTGCGGACATAAGCTAGTTGATTATAAGTAAATATGTAACTTATATAATAGCTATCATTAAACCTGATACAAATTTTATTCAAGTACACATTAGTTATCACATTTTGTGTTATCATTATCAGTAGTAACACTTAGTAGGTACTTTGTTAGTGGGCACTAATCCTCAATTTGTTTATCAGGTGAAAGATAAGTGCTTACGGCTATACGGTAAAACATTTGTTATCATATTGAGAGTATAATAAACCTTGGTATGGACAATAAATGGATATAGTTATTTGTTTTACAATGGGGAAAAGCTGTTGTTTTACCTCTCGTGCTAATATTGATATTGTGCTTGCTCGGGCAAGCGAAAGATTCCAAAATTGAACCACGAGCGTACCGAGTGGTTCGAAAAATGGAAACTTAAGCGTTGCGAGGGTTTCAAGGCACGAGGGTTAAACAAATTTTGCCACCGAGTGAAACACAAAACCAGAGCAAATCAAATTGATTCAAAATGAATGTTATTAAACATTATACATTCAAAATCATTATTTAAAATTTAATTTTACCCATAAACATAAGGAAACAACTCAAAATTTGCGTTTGAATATTTTTCCTCACATGTGAATAAAAAGCAACTTTCTTATCAGTTTTTGAACAATCAAGAGAGCTTTTACCATATGGTGTGGTGAAAAATATTAAATTGTGACTCAATATTTGTTAAACGAAAACATCCATGGAACTATATTTTCAATTATGCATGTACAAATAAAATAAACTTGTTAAATAAAGTTTGCTTCAGGTAGCCTTAATCCCTTCAGCGTAAAGTCCGTTATTAAAAACTAATCAGATATCAGTGATAATTTAGGCTTATTAGTTGTTCATGATAATTTCAAACAAATAATGCATTACAATTCTTTATGATTATGACTTTCTAATATTTTAAGTGACTTGAATCTTGTTTGCCATACGTTTAATTAATTAATTTAAAACTCCTGTATTTTTTTAAACAGAAACCCAATCTGGAACCTCTGATTTTAAGTAACTACCTATTGAGTATAAAACTAATTTTAATTATATATGTATAAATATGCATGTATGTGTGTATGTATGTAGTTTTATGTTTTATGTTGTACTATTTAACGTAATAAATGCTTTTTTTTGTTTTGTTATGGATTAATGATTTTCTTATTTGTATTTATGACTTTAATAATATCATTTTGACCCACGTTCTTTCACTGATATGTGTTAAAATTGTTAAATATCAAACGACACCGTCAACCCCATCTAGCCGAGAATAGGCCAAAGGTGGTAGCGCCATCTATCCGAGAAACATTTATTTCCGAGGCACGTTTTTTCCTTAGACTTTATTTATCTTGTACGGAGTTATATAGGTCTTTGGTTTACCATAAAGTTGCAGAAAAAATTCTAAAAGTAGACAAGTTCTCAGAATTTCTGGAACATTTCACGGAAATTTATATTTTGGCAACAGAAAGTTTTAATCTCCATACAAAAATATAGAGAATGCTCCCGGGACTGAATTTCCAGTTCTGGGACTGATTTAGTATACAAAACTAGTCCCCGGAATAAAACGAGTGCGAGTCGGATTCGCCCACCGTGGGTTCCGTACTTTTTAGTACTTGTTGTTATAGCGGCAACAGAAATACATCATCTGTGAAAATTTCAACTGTCTAGCTATCACGGTTCATTAGATACAGCCTGATGACAGACAGACTGACAGAGGAGTCTTAGTAATAGGGTCCCGTTTTTACCCTTTGGGTACGGAACCCTAAAAAGATAGTAATAGCCTTTGTTTCATGCTTCTTTTTTTACAATTACATAAAATTACAATTATTATTGGTTTATTACTTGCATGTCGCGTGTGCGGAAAAGGCCTCCCCCAGTTTTTTCCATTCCTTCCTATCCTGTGCCTAAAAAGATACTAAAGGCTAATTAGTTGGCTCTGGGTTGGAAAAAATAGTGCATGTCCCAATTCTTGCCATTAGGTTGCTGAGGCGACTCCAGGCCAGTCCAGGCTCCGTTTCAAAAGGCCGTGTTAACGCTAGGAAGAACATGATAAAATAACATGAAGAAAGATATGATATGATATTTACGTCAATATGAATACAACTAAGCAAGTTTCCAGCTTCACTGGTAAAACCGCCGACAAATATCTTACCAATTCAATTCCCTATGTACAGGCTACAAAAGAAGGGCGTGACAAAAGATGAGCGCGTGGCAACGCTGGAGAAGGAGGTGATGAAGAGGAAAGCCATGCTGCATGAGATAGAAACCACGCTGCCCAAGCAGAACGGCCTGTACCTCAGGATCATACTTGGCAACGTCAATGTATCTATTCTTAACAAAAATGACAAGTGAGTATATTTTTATTTATGTAACAGTAGTATATAATATGTAAAGTAGTATGTAGCAGCAACCTTACGTCTATGCAATAAAGTTTACAAATGCAAAAATTAGTATTAATCTTACACAAATGGC
The DNA here is from genome assembly GCF_947568885.1 of Cydia strobilella. Classification (NCBI taxonomy): domain Eukaryota; kingdom Metazoa; phylum Arthropoda; class Insecta; order Lepidoptera; family Tortricidae; genus Cydia; species Cydia strobilella. Next base: position 12,772,558 of record NC_086052.1, read on the forward strand.
ACAAATCAGTGTACTGTTTCAGTAACCGATTTGTGGGTACCTTCTAGCCAACAGTATATAATATGTACTTGATTATGAAGATAAACAACTCTCAAAACTCAAAAACAATCCCCATTCATCATAAAAATAAATGCCTATACCAAGTTTACCAGGTTTCAAGCCCAACTAGATTCATGATATTGTTGTGTTGTGTTGTTGTGTACTGTACAAGAAGCTTTGCTTAAATATTTATCACTCTCTTATTAATTGACTAAATTGACTTACTATTACCAAATAAAGAACTATAAAACACTACAACAGACTGCCAAAGAAATACCTTGGAACGACAGTCTAATAAATAAATAAGTAGGCAAGGCACCTTGACCGTTAAGTCATGAGACTTAATTTTATACGTGTTTTATTATAAATACCTACCTTATATAATGTTCTGTAGTCAACAAGGAGCTTTTAGTTTCACTATTTTCATATGTTTCAAAGACCATTAGTGCTAGAAAGCATGGGAAATATTGAGTAGGTATACATTTCAATCACATGTTTACGGGTATAGTGGAAAACGTTTTTGTCCGTTCGCTTCCTTGGGGATGTATTATTGTGCCTTATAAATATTATAATGGGTGTCTGAAAAATATCCAAACAATCAAAAATAGGGGTCGGCAAACTTTTGTGTAGAAGAGTCAATAACCCATATAAATATGACTAACTATTGTGAACTTTATTGTCAGGGGCGTAAGAGCGCACAGAGGTTTTTGTCCCTATGCTATCATATTATAAGTAGGTATTTAAACTTCCTTTCTTTTTTATAATTTATGACTAATAGGTGCGTACGTGTGCCATGAGCGAGAGACTTTGTTTTTAATTCTTTGTTTTATACACCGCACGTGCACGTGTACATAGATTATGAGTAAGGTAGGTAATAAAATAAAGTCCAAAGAGCCAGCTGACATTGTTTATAAAACTATTGTTTTTATGTAAACACAGACGCTAACCTATTTATGTATAATTCTGCATTTCGCTTCACCCTATTTGCCCAAATAATCGTGTCGCATATGTATATTGATAAACCATAGAAAAATATGAAGAAGAAGTGGTTTTTTATTTTAGCACAATAAGTACCTATGCAAAGTTAACGAATCACAAACAAATTCGTCTGTACATTATATAATTTATATACGAGTATGTCGAGTATGTGTGAGGGGACATATGTACCTACATGATTGATTTTGTGTTGCGAATGAAATAACATGATATTGTTTTACTTTCAGGTTCAAGTACAAAGACGAATATGAAAAATTCAAACTCATTCTCAGTGTCATCGCATTCGTGCTGGCGGTTTTAAATCTCTATATCGACTTCAGGTAAGCAGTGTACGAATATATTGGATGAAATTTTATTCAGTGCACATTCTTTAACACCTTTTATAATTTGCTTGGCAAAACATGAAAACACTATTTCCGCTAGTGAATGCTTTTACTTTTTTCTTTGTTTAGATAGGTGTATCAATGGTTCAATAAAACAAGTGGGCATTGTTTGGTAGGGACAAAGTATTATACTACTTATTAGAGATATCCCATCACGTGTAAGTCGCCATTAAAAATATTTGTTACTATAAATAGTGCACAAAAATATCTACCTAACACTTTAAAAACACACATCATATTGAGTCACAGTCCAGATATTTTACTGTGACTGCCTGATAAGACCGCCTGTTGTTACCTAGTCTTAAGCTTGTATCTCTCTTTGTGTATCTTTTTAAATTTATGGTGCACAATAAAGAATATTTACTCACTTACTACTGTATGTACTTTGTAAAATAGTCATGGTTCTATACAATGAGAAGTAAACAAGAGCAAGTATACACATTAATAGGTATAATGTCGACGTCATACAATACAATGATAAAATTGTCACCTTAGTGTAAAAAATTGTCTTGGTAATGCTCTCACATATCATTGTGTCACCATCCAGTTGTTTAATGTTTCTTGATAGCCTATACTTGAAATTTTAAGGTTGGTTTTTCTGTACCTAGTGCAGTGTAGTTATAATATATCTCTATCATATTTATATTATATCTCTGTCATATTTTCACAATAATTTTTGCAGGCCACTCCAACTGATCCTAATATTCCTCCTGGTCTGGTACTACTGCACGCTGACCATTCGCGAGAGCATCCTTAAAGTCAACGGCTCAAGGATCAAGGGCTGGTGGCGGCTGCACCACTTCATCTCCACGGTGGTGGCCGGGATCCTCCTCATCTGGCCGCAGAACGTGCCCTGGAGCGAGTTTAGGCACACCTTCATGTGGTTCATCGCCTATATCAGTAAGCTTCAACATAAACCTGAAACCTTTTTTAACGCCAACAGCACCTAAAGTCGTCGTTATTAGCCGTGCCCATAGCGCCATGGACAACTATAGGTGTTATGGCGGACGCTGTCAAAGTAACCTACACACTTTCGAGTAAGGTTTACATTAGCTCCCTTGCGCCCGGGACCTTGGCGTTTGAGTGATGTTGGTGTTTATGACATAAAGCGTTCAAAGGGTTAAATATCAATTCGCATTGCTTTATAGTGATCCTAATGTTAAATAACAGAGAATCTGACTAACTTCGAAGACTTAATCGCGTATAATTAAGCTTAAATATTATTTTCGTCTTTTCGAAAGCGACATATCCTTCAAGTATTATGATGGTCTCTCTTGTCTACGTGACACCTTGATAATGGCAGTGACTGTCTCTTTCAGTCGTACTGTGTTTAAAGCGACGCTTATTCTATCATGTGGATAACGCCATCCATCATGCGCCTGTTGGTCCCGGAGTAGATTAGACTTGTACTTGGTTTGTACTTTACACTAAAATTGTGTGTTTTGCAGCATCCAAATAAACGTTTTATCTATCTATCTATCTATCTATCTATTAGCTAAAGTCCCGTTTTAGTATAGGCAACGTGTAAAAATCGTGAAAGTTTAATTTTGAGGAATCGCGTCTTTTTATCACATTGCTCGTAGACGATCCGGTAACTCCTAAATTTCTACCTAGGGTTGTAATTTGTAATGTACGTACGAAATTAGGCAGAAGTTTTATTTATTTCCCCTTTTTTCCTCACAAATGTGATGAAAAACATTGTGTGTACCACGGGCGGTACAGGAATTGCGAATTCGTGTTAATTAAACCCTCGCCTACGGATTCGGGCTTTAATTCACACTCGTTCGTAAATTCTTGTTTACCGCCCTTAACACATAATGTACTATTTCGGTGTATCGTGGTAGATTGCTGTTTTTCTTTTCACTGAATTAAACTACATCATAAAATTCCATCTCTCTCGCAGGTGTTGTCCAATACATGCAGTTCCGCTACCAGAGCGGCGTGCTGTACCGCCTGAAGGCGCTGGGCGCGCGGCACAACATGGACATCACCATCGAAGGCTTCCACTCGTGGATGTGGCGCGGCCTGTCCTACCTGCTACCCTTCCTGTTCGGCGGCTACGTGTTTCAGCTATACATTGCTTATAATCTGTACCAGCTGAGCTACCACCCTGAGGCCACTTGGCAGGTATGTTCGGTCGAGAAGAATTAGCTCCATGCATGAATTTATTTTTATTTTTGGATTCATAATTTATATCGTTGAAACACCGGAACTGATAAAAATACTTTTGTAAACCTTAACATTATTTTATTAAAAAATATTTAAAATGTTGAAAATTTTTGAGCGGTTGAAACGCTCATAATTTTTGGCGCGAATTCGACAGAGCGTGATGACGTCACACGTTGGGCGGCCCAACTGACGTTTGCTACTAATAACACTAATCTGTCGAACGCGTGACGTCACGTGGCGTTTCGCTCACTAGCTTTTCGCGGGCAAATTATTGTACTTTTTATTTATAATTTTAAGTAATTAAATGGTAATTTAAAAACGGAAATGCATTTGTAACATGATATAACGGTAACAAACATCCGAATAAAACATATTTCGTTCAAATATAAACTTCATGCATGAGGCTAATTGTGGCAGTTAAAAGTAGCTATTACTCTTATCTCTTTCTGTAAACTGCGTGAGGGCTTATCACACTGATACGGGTTCGCATGTCGCTCCGATATGTGAGACACGGATATAGCGTGCCGCTCGCACACCGGAGCTACGTGCGGATACGCTATATACGCACAAAATGTACTGATTTTCTTAGCATAGACAAAGGAAATAAAGGAATATACTAAGACGTGAATATATATAATGTAGTACTGAACATATTCTGGAATATATTCATTTTGTATCGCTGTATGGCTCCGTACGTTTTGTGGTACCAAATTCTATTGTCAAATAAGCTGCGTGTAGATAGGAAAGAGATGTGTGTATGCTCTTAGGCTACCTTTTATTGCCACGTTTCTTGTTTAAACTTTATTACAATCTTCCACAGTTCCGCACTCTTAAATGACAATTTATAAACCTTATCGCAAAGATGTAAAGTCCAGGATTTGTTAGTTGAGAGTGTTTCAGTTAGTACCAAAAGCTGAGAATTTACTTCATTACCTAATAAGGATAACGTGACGCGGCTGGTTATGCTAGCTATAAACCTTTTTTCCTTACATCTATTATGTGAATTACAATTACTCCCATATTTACCATGCTGATTCCATAATGTTGCATTAAATTGTAGATGATTGGTCTCAATAAAGGTCGGATTTAATTAGAGCAATATGTTCAGGTGTCTGACCGTAAGATGCCACGCAGCGCACACAAGTATACCTACGTCGTGTATTGACATAACACTTTAAGCGCAATTCTTCTTAAATTAAGTGACAATAACATTTTTAGTGGTTATATCTTCAATTTATATTACACAAAAGTGTTAAATCTCTTACGGTCCGTAGAGTTGAAATTCTTAAATCTTTAAAACAATGACAGTTTTATCATTTTTAATAGTTGTGTCATACTCAGAATTTGCTTGATCTTTCGTTTGTAAAAACTAAAAACATTGGTTAAACAAATGCATTACATTTCAGTTTTCGCCACATTGGTCGTGACTTAAATAGCCCAAAACTACTTCGAACCCGGATTTAGGCGATATAAGTCACAACTAAAAACTTTAGCATTTTTTACGTACGTAACCTAAACCTTTATTGAGGTTAAACAATCTAATCACTTCATGTCAATTACACCCTATCACCCTAAATATAAAGCATATTTCCGACCGAACCGGCAACAGGTCCCAGCGTTAAGTATGTCGTTCCTGCTGACGGGCATCGGCAACACGGCCACCATGCTGCTCGTCATTCCGCAGAAGTTCAACGAGCAGGTATACGCAGACCAGTGAAGCTTCCAGCACGTATGTTAGACAGAGACAGTGTCACTCTGTAAGGCGGTTTTCACATTGGATGCGGATATATAGTCGCCAGGTACTCGCAAATATCTGAACACGCTTCTATAGTGAACGTGCATGAATTGTGGGAGCAACACAGGAGCCCTCCGTTTATTGGCGCGAAGTGTAAATGTCAAGTTTAAGCTTCTAATGTAGGCCACAAGGTGGCAGACCATACACTGCATAAAAAACGTATGTGAACTGTAGAGGGCAGCAGTTGCTTTGGTGTGAAATGTCAATGTACAATTTATGTTTCCGATTCAGGCCACAATACAAGATGGCAGACCCTGCAACGAGCACGGTCCCTATTGTCAAGGCGTGAGAGTGCGTGTTCAGATAATTTTGAGCACCTCCGCCGCTCCGATATATCTGCGAATGTGCGTGCGTATAGAGCTGTCTCGCTCACGCACTGCGAATCCGCATCAGTGTGATAACCGCGTAAGGTCCGATACCGATACTTAAACTATCGTAAACGTACGGGTTTGGATATTCAGAAGAGTAATGTTATGACTACCTACACTCGTAGCAAAAATTAACCTTTTCGACGCCGTGTCAAACGCAAGAGCTGTCATTCGGAAGTCGGACGCCACGTCACCGAAGTGTCAAAACTGAAATTGAACTTTACGCACATGCACGTAGGTCTATGTTGCTCTGTGGTCTATGACCGATTAATCCGTCTGGTGCTGGACCTGCGGTGCCGATATATTCGTCATTGGCGTCCAAGAGGTTAAATGGGTGAATCAACGTTTCCTAGCCACTCGTCGCCATGGTTACGACTCCTGGGTCGCTCTTAAATACCTGTTTTTATGGTATTTTAATTAAGCAAATACATAATTGTATATTTTTGTATCATAAGTGTTCCATCTACGTATGTTCGTAGTATAACATTTTTTCTAACAAACTTTCCTACTATTGTATCCTGGTTGACGAGATAAAATAACAACAAGAAATATTTGATCCACCCAAAAGTAGTATCACGCTCACAACCGTCAATTTACAATTTACATAGCCCACAATGTGTTAACTGGATTATGAAAACTTCTACTGTATACGTCTACGATAGTTCTTTTGTCTTTGATGATACTACAGCAACGCCATTGATTATATGAAAATTCCTACATTCTATTATATTGCTACTTAATATTCGGAATACATTTGCCAATTAGCATCGTGAGCTAAAATAATAAAAATAATCGTTATGACGGTGCTAAAGTGTCATCAATGGAACGGATATTAAACGAATTTGAGTGGCAAGGTGACTAGACAATTTAGAATAGTCGTGCGGACCAACCCTATGTAGTGAATAACCTAATGTACAACACTACACAAATATAAATTTATTTTTCATATTCTATAAAATGACTAAAGTTAAGAATAGTTTTTCTAAACTGATGTAAATCTCTTTAAAAAAATCTTACATTTGTGTAGCGTTGTGGATTTTAAGGAAGTAGTATCAATGTGAAAACTTACACAAATAAAATAAGGACTTCACCAATACTTATAGAATAAGTAGATAATGCTTAAATGAATGTTTAACTGTATTTTATTTTGTGATTATAGTTTATACAAGTATGGTAACCTGCCATAAAAGGTGGGCCACCCTCGATAATATTGGGATACAGATGTAGAATAATCCTTTACCATCGTTTTTTCACGGAAACGCACAAACGTGTTATGCTATTTCAGTCAGTCTCAGTACCTACAAAACGTACTGACTGTGGTTGACTAAAGTAGCATGACAAATCCGAACGTTTCCGAGAAAATACGATGGCAAAGGATTGTTAACTACATCTGTATAGTTGTTCGATTAGTAGCTGGCCCCGAACGGCTTATCCTTTTATATTGTAGCGTTCTTCTGGTTCTGTAGCGTTCGACTCGCCGGCACTCAGTAACCGTAGAGGGACCACACAAGAAATAGCAAATTATTTTTCCATTTCTTCATTTTGAATCTTATTGCAATTTCCATAGGAGTTGTGATTCAATAACCGGTTACTGACCGAACCATTTTTTATGCAGGTCGTAGCACGTGCGGTTTTACTTAACAATAGACAAAGGATAAGCCGTTCGGGGCCAGCTACAAATAAAATGACTATAGCTGAGTTTTGTGAGAGGGTTGGCCGACTTTAGGTAATTACCCAAATACCCATTTCCCCTAGCTACGTTTTGCTTATGGTAATTAACTTGTTATTTAGAAAATGTTTAGCGACACTTGGAGGGACTTGATGTATATGTATAACTTTTAGATCACTAAATCAAAATATAGGTGAAATCTATTTCGGACCGTGTACCAATTACTACGAATGCGAATGCAAAACGGTGGTCAGTTAGCATAAGTACGAGTATAACATTTGAACATGTTGTTGTTAATTATAACAACTAAATAATCTACTGAAACCACTGGGTTGACAGATAGACAGAGGTACAGATGTAGTGCATATTAGTTTTCCATCGCATTTTCTCGGAAACGTTCGTATTTGTTACGCTACTTCAGTCAACCTCAGTACTTTTAGTACTGAGACTGACTGAAATAGCAAGATGTTCGTACGTACACGTTATACACAAGTGCTCAAGGGCAATTGACATTATTTGCAAGGGCAGACTAATCAAAACCTTAAAAAGTTAAAGATAGCTTGATAGAAAAAAAATCACGAAAACATGTCTAATTTTCATTTGTACATCGTTAGCCCATAGCTGTAAAATATTTGCTATTAATGTTAGTATCCAGAGAGGAAAATGAGGACTTCGTTTCTATGGAAAAGCGGTCGTCCCCTTTCGTCTTAAAAGACACAACTGTGACTCCATGACAGCGTTCGATTTCGGCGTGTTTTCAAATCACACTTGTACAGTGACTCTACCTTTGCCCTTCCAACTCTGTGACAGAAACAGATGCTATATAGATTGTAATGTTATATTGTTTTGCATCTAACAAGCGTGCGGTACGTATTGAGTTGAGTTGTGGATGTCTCTAAATGCCTACGAGGCCTAAATTATAAAAATAGTTGGATTCATTTTTTAGATACATATAATAAGAATCCTGTCTAGTCCCGAATTATACGAGTCATGCCTTTGACGCGCTTTGTATATATTTGGATTTGGAAATAATCAAAATAGTTATTTTCATTAATAAGTGATGATAATGTAGTACTTATTTTAATCGTTGAACTTCATAGCATACTGTAATGCATCGCATTTATTTTTAGCCTCTGCCAAATTGTTAGCATGACTTACCTAATCTACCTATGTTTATTTTAGCGTGCGTGTAAAATAAAGTATTGTTTGTACAAAACTAAATAAAATAATTTTATTAATATCTGTTTTACGTGTAAACAATGGTAATAGATTAACAAGATTTTAGCGCACATCAAATCCCTGCATTTCGATAATACAAAAATATTTTTGGTTGTGAAAACTTCCGTCACTAACCTGACGGTTTATGTACGAATACCTACTATGGACTAATAGATCTGATTTGTAACATCGAATATATTCGTGCCAAAATTTTTTAGATAGATGGAATGATGTGGAAGTATTTAATTTATGTATTTGTAGAATGTCTGTCATTGAAATTTGCATGAATGGTTTTATTTATTTGTTGCATGTGGTAGATGATATTGATATTTTATATTAAAAGCACTGTGGGCAGCACAAAAATTCAAGGAGTACATACTTATTGTCGTCTGTCGTTTAATTTTAATAGTTTAAAAAGATTCACTATTAGTAAAACCGTAAAACCACCCAAGTATAGTCCAATACTACAACTACAGTCCACATGTTCAATATGTAATTATTAAGTATCCATACCAATGTTCTATTCGGTTTTTTCTGAGTTTGTTCTCTCATTAGCAAAATATTTAGCCTTACGCAGCGTACTACTTAGGCGAACAACACGCGAACGCGAAGCGAAGCGATGCGGCGCGGGGTGAATCAATCCTTTGATACCTATAGAAGCGTCCTACGTGGGCGAACTCGAACGCCGCACCGTGGGCCCGCCGCGCCGCTTCGCGTTCGCGAGTTGTTCCATTACGTAAGACGATGCGTTAGAATCAGTTCATTCAAATAATAATCTCACCTAAAGTAAAGTAAGATATTCAAGTTATTTTTGGACCATAGTTGGTAAATTTTGGTTAGGTGTGTGGTTTTGTTTTACGGAACCTAATTGTATATTCACTGTCATCGCCGGGTTAGTCGACAACTAATAAATATACGAAATTAGGTAGTATAAGTTAATGTATGATTATTAAGTTAAATTATTTAATTTAGTGTACTTACTTTGTTAATCTCAACTTTAACAAACATTTTGTTTTATTTGCCTACATACCACTTGCTGTATCAAGACTTATTAAATGTACATCATATGTGGTGTTTTCTATAAAAAGGGACCTTATTGTCGATGGCGCTTACGCCATTATAAACGATGCTCCGATATAAATACAATGCCGCGCGACGCTGTGCGGCGTAAGCGCCATCGACAATAAGGTCCCTGTTCATAGAAAATGCCCCATATATGTATATTAGCCAATAGCAGATTATCCATCAAAGAATAGGAGCCGATTGTTTATGGCGTACAATATACAAAACAACGAGTACCTAACACAAATGTTTTAATCTTATGTAAAAATTATCATTAATTTAATATTTTTGATTCCTTAATTTGTATATCTTTTCGATGTTATGTAATAAATTTGTTTTCAGTTGTATGCTTGTATTATGATTTATTTATGTTTGCGACGTTCGGCAGGTGCCTTACCTAGCGGCCATGTTTCTAGTGTTGCACTCTGGCAACATGTACACAATTCTGCTTACTATGCGGAAGAAAACTAAGAGCGGCTTGAAACTGCGGTACAGACTTCGCGCGATCGCATACCGCCTGTCCAATGAGCTTGCCATATTGGTATGTCATACGCCATACAATTACCTACACTTGATCATATCATAAATATACTTTCATATCATTACAATAGTGCCTTTCTGCCTGTGAGGCTGAATAGAGTTGGAATAGCCTATCATCAGACATGGAAAAATCGTGGTAAAAAAACTAGAAAGCAAATGGCTTCTTAGATCAAACATGCATCAGCCGATTACAGGTAGGCAGGTAGGTAGGTACCTATAGTCGATGTAATTTAAATATAAAATTTGCTAGATGGAAAATTAAAACCAAAACGCTACAAATCTATTCACCTTATATGTACCTATATTTGTATATAGAACTATATAACGATTGATAGCTAATTAATGCACTGGAACGAGGTTCTTAGAGAAATAACAGACTAGCTTTAAAAATGAAGGGCATCAAATGTGATGTAGGTAATTCTTGCAAATGCAAGCGCCAAGGGATCTCGGTGTCTAACGCAGCGTACTAGTACTACGTAGGCGAATAAGACGCGTACGCGAAGCGAAGCGATGCGGCGCGGGGTGAATCAATCCTTTGATACCTATAGAAGTGTCCTACGTGGGCGATCTCCAGTACCGGATTAAGCCAGCGCAGGGCATGTAGCAAATTCTATCATGGGGCCCATGGATTGTTTTAGATTGTTTGTTTTAGAAGTGAAGTGAAACTTGGGTTTTTTACGGCCACAATGCGCAGGTGCGCGGGGCCCGTGATATTTGCTATATTTGCCACGTGGCTAATCCGCCACTGGCGATCTCGTTCCGAACGCGAACGCCGTGGGCCCGCCGCCCCGCTTCGCTTCGCCATCGCAAGTTGTTCGCTTTTCGCTTACGTAAGACACTGCCATGATTTTGTCAATGGAAGATGATATTTTATCACAACTCAAGTCTCAGAGCACTATATTACCTACATACCAGACCAATATACAGAACTGGGTTATGCATTCATTGGGAACGTCTTTTAGGTGGATTGTCTCTCGTTTGTGATTGTCGAACCATAATAATCAGTGGCTACATTAAAAGGGGTTGCTTTGGTGTTGTTTTACTCTAATATCTAATAGAATTTAAAATACCAGATGAGCTTTTATGGCATCGGTTGTATTAAAAATATTTATTTATTTATTTCTAAATCCGAAATACATGTCTGTTTTTTGTTCCGCATTTTCAAATCGGATATATCAAAATTTTAAGAATTCCTGGTATTGGACTAATTGTTAGGTAAGTAAATATCTAAAAAAATCTTGGTTTGAGATTTCAGACGCTTATGGTGTGTAGGGTGTTGGCATGTTTTATTTTGTTTCATGTTATGAGGTCATTTATTTTAAAAATGCAGAATACTTGGAATGCACAAAGTTACTGGAGTTTGAACTTTGTAAACCAAAAAAAAAATAGCACGTAGGTACTCCTCGCACTGAGTAAAATGAATGTAGTAATGGTAACATAGACAGTTATATAAAAAAACACAAATTGTTTACGATGTGTAGTCTATGGAAACAGCTGAAGAAGATGGCGTTATACGGCGCAATGTTTTGTGGTAGCTGAATTGACAAATATCAACTTTTTACAACCCCTGGCTATTGGAATAATGTACAGAAGCGTACCTGCAGCGCCATCTAAACCAGCTGTAAAATTCGAAACTTATTTATCTTACGGTTTACACATGTAATAAAATCAATGACTTTATAAACCTCGGTATGCATGCTTCAAATCCGTCTAACGGTTTCTGTCGTAAAACGTGCCAAAAATATTCCTGTACAAGAGCATTTTCTAAAATGTATTGAAAACCCGATTCTTTCAAATCAGGACATTCTTGGGCTCATTGTACTCAGAATCGATATTATTCTCCATCCTGGCATTAAAAAAGATGTCCATTCCATTACGTCACGTTCCAGTGTGAATTTTTTTTCACTCGTATGTGCGTGACGTAGTGGAATGACAATAACCATACTATCTATTCTCTTTGGCATGAACTAGAGGCTTAACTTCGGGGTATGGCTTAGTACATTTAAGGAAACTAAATGGCTTAGTTTAATATTCGTAAATTTGAATTTTTTTATATAAAAAGATATTAAATGCTGCATAGCGTTGTTGTAAAACGGCGGGCATTATATTTAACTCAACTAAACAATTTAAAATCAATGTAATTATTGTATTAATTAACAATGTCATTTCGATCGATTGTCCGAGATGTACCTCGTTGTTTTAGCATAAGAAAAATGGTAAACAATCTTTACGTTTCTTTTTTTTTGAAAAACGCTTTAAAAAAATAGTAACTATTATTTTAACTATTTCAACTTTGCGGGTTCAAATCCTGGCTCGTACCAATGAGTTTTTCGGAACTTATGTACGAAATATAATTTGATATTTACCACTGGCTTTTCGGTGAAGGAAAACATCGTGGGGAAACCTGCATCTGCGAAGAAATTCAAGACTGTATGTGAAGTCCCCAATCCGCATTAGGCTAGCGTGGGGACTATAGCCCAAACCCTCTCGCGCATGAGAGGAGGCCTGTGCCGAGCAGTGTGACGTATATAGGCTGAATTATTATTTATGAAAGTAAAAGAATGTAAATGATCATATAGGGAGCGTATGAACTATAAGGGGTAGCACAGGAGCCGTCAGATTTTTGGCGCGAGGTGTAAATGTGAAGTTTATGTATCCGATGTAGCCCACAAGATGGCAGAACCTACTATGCCCAAGAAAACGTACGAGAACGGTAGATGGCAGCACTTGCTTTAGCAATGTACATGTTTATGTTTCCGATTTAGGCCACAAGATTGCAGACAGCACAACGCGCACGGTCCCTATAGGTATATATAATTGTTACATATTGATATTTGCTGCGACTTACTTTTCAATAAAAGGACACGTCAAGATTGTTAACCATTTTTCTAATGCTAAAAAAACGAAGTATAGTACTTACTTGCAAACGCAACAAATGCATGAACATGAATGAATGCATGAAATGAATGAACTCGTACTAAACACTAATCAATATGTAAAGTTAAGTGTACACGCTCGTACCTCGGACCTTATCCCCCTTATCAGATAAAAATAGATGATTAATTATCGTCAAAATGGAGTTAATTAGAATATCGATGTCTTTGAGAAATTAACTTAATTTAAGCTTGGGAATGCACCCTTAAAATTAACAGAGTTCAAACAAACATGGTGTATAACTTGTACAATACCTACTCTAGAAAAACTTAAACCCTGCCTCCCCCTCTTGTATAACCTGCTAAACAAATTTCCTATTGGTTCATAATTATAAAATCGAAGGTTACAAATGTTTTGTTCCTAGTTTTGAGTGATGAGTACATTATTTTAAACCTATTGGGATAAGCATCCCATCCATCCATTTTATACATATAAAGAAGTAGGTACATACAAACATTGTTTGGGATTGGCACATGTTCTGCAGTGTTTTGTTTGTATCCCTAACTACCGTCGGCGTCTATATCACCATAACAATCATTTGTTTTCGTTAATTACAGGAACAAAAGTGGCGACCGAATAAAACGGAACAAAAGACAGATTGAGACCTTAACTGAGATTATTTACAGGAGCTACTAAGTATATCTTTTATATTAAGAACAATGATAACAATTTATATTTTCATATTATCATGGTGATTGATATTATATAAAGATGCTGTTATAATTATATATAATAATATCTTTATGATGTAAATACAATTATATTCAATATTTTGTGTGATTTTATTTCCCATGTCAGGAGCAAATGAAAACAACAATCGAAATGAGCATCCATAAATTTATTAATGTAACATGTAACAAAACAATTCAACATTTGTTCAATTTTTTATGCGTTTCAGTAAATCTCTAGATAGGTAATTTTTACCTAAGCCAATATTTTCATTTATTATAAATAATTCGACAATTAAATCCCTGTCATAACGTAAAAGTATATTATTGTTTATAAAATTATACCAGAAATTAAACTTTGCTTCCATTCAAAATAAAGATAAAAAATTACACCTAAGATAATACAAACCATAGTAGTGGACACCTCAACACTGGAGTCTTAAATATAAAGGTACAACTCTATTATTTACAAATCTTCACATTAGACATTTACACTTATACATGACACTGCATTCATCTCTCCATCGCTAGTTTCATACTCGTGTGCACTATCAGAACCACAACTTTTTATAATAGTTTTATCACTGTCAATTTTAACTTATTTACATTATTATACAATAACAAAATTTGTGAAATCATTCATCATAATCATAGTCATCATACGGTTCCTGCTCCTCGCCATCAGAATTTGGTGGATCGGGATCTTCTTCAACTCGGGGTTTCTTTATTAACAGACCTTGCTTTTGCAATTTTTCTATAGCCTCCAGTGCAGTTCGTTTTGAAGGGCTCATTTCAGTTTTCTCCACCCGGCTTACTTGACAGGTCTTAGCTACTTTTAGCCCAGAAATGTTGCCGAGTCTATTTATTTGTTGCTGTTGAGTTACTGACTGAGCTTTCATTTGTGTGGAAGATACGACAGAGTTACCTTTTTGCTGTTGAGTTACTGACTGCGCTTTCATTTGTGTAGAAGTTACGACATAGTTACCTTTCACTGTTTGACTGGTACTACAGAATTTACTCGTTTGTGTACTGGATGCGTAATGGAAGTTGGAATTGGTTTCTGCAGTCTCATTGCCGGGAATGAGAGATTCTTTCGGTTTCTTGAAACAACTAAAATGTCCTGGTTGTTCTTCGTTCCCAGGCCTTTTCAAAGTCTGGTTTACAACATTAGGCGAAATTTTTAATGGTCGCCCGACGGGTCTCGGTTGACGTGGCATGTTTTTTACTGGCATTCTTGGTGCATTCATAGGCCTTATTGGCGTTACACCGGGTCGCATAGGTACTAACTGATTTGAAACGGGTGGTCTCACTACCGTACTAGAGGGAGGTCGAATAGGAGCCGGTTGTCTTATTTTAGGCCGGACGGTGCTAGGATTAGGCTGTACGGTCCTAGAATTAGGCTGTACGGTCCTAGGATTAGGCTGCCTTACTGTAAGCCCTTTTAGATTGTTAGACGAATAGATATTTGGCATTCTAGGGCCCATCTGCGGTTTTACCATTCTAGGAACAGGCGACACATTACTGGCATTGAAAACCTGCTGATTTACTGTAGTTTGGTTTACTCTACGTATGGTTTTCGTAACGGTTGTGGTAATTTCTTCTATCACTGTTTCAGACTGAAAGGTTTTCACTTTAACTTCTTTGTTAACAGTATTCACTGCGCCAGATTTTGTAATTTTCTGCTGCGCAGTTGGACAATTTGGACTTGAAGTGCCAGGACCGGCGTTTCGTTTATTATTATGCATATTCGAAGTACTGGCCTTCTCGCTATCATTTGCAATGTCAGGTCTGTTTTGTGTAACGGGCATCATTACTAATTCTTTACACAAACTACTTTGATTGGCTTTAGATACATTTTCACTAGATTCAGCGGTTTTTTCAATTATTGACTTAATTGTTATATTTTTACTAATATTTTGTAACAAGCCTTGGCTATTAGGTTTAAGATTTTCATTTAACCTAACTTTTATATTTTGACTACTATATTCATCCATATCGTCTATTCCTTTTGTAAATGGCTCGTCGCCGCTGTCTTCAGGAGACTGAGTTATAATCCCCTCGTTATTACAATCAATTTCGTGGTCGATGTTATCATCATCTTCAGTTACTTCTGTTATTTTTACTTTACCAGTGTACGGCTCCTCGTCACTATCAGTCTCATGCGCATCATTGTCTCGGTTAAAATCTTGTGAAGGGTGAACCGTTTTAATATTTGATTGATTGAATGTATTTTTTGATTTAACTGTAACTTGTTGACCCAACTGTTTAAGAACATTGTTAAAATTATCGTTTTTATTTTTGGTACCTTTGTTGATAAATGTTGGTTTATGAGAAGTATCCAATATCTGTTCAAAATCAGCATTAGAACTAAACTCCCCATCATCGTGCATTTCATATTCATCTGAAAACTGCTCTGAAAAGGTTTCATCCTTTTTGACAACAACTTTTGGCGTTACTTGATTGTTTGAAGACTTAAGAGTAATATGTTTACTCATATTTTTGATAGCATTAAAAACGGCAGGTGAATTAATGTTAGCTTTAATAGGTTCTTTTTTAATTTGGGTAGGTTCTATTTTGTCTGTTTTTTGTTGTTCGTATTCATCATCAGAATCATCAATATTGTAAATTTCAATATCTTTGTTAATTTCTTTTGTGTGCAAAGACTGTGTTATAACATTACCTTGCTTTATAGCATCAGGCGTGTTATTTGATTTTACTGTTCCTTGTTGGTTAACGCTTTTATTTGTAAGTACTGGTTTCGCCGTTATATTTTTCAAATTCTTTAAAATATTGTTACTGGACTGAATGTTAGTCGTCTTGTGCGTTTCATGGCCAGTTATATTTTCATTTATGTTTCCAAATGTTTTCTTGTTGGTGAATGATGATTGGACAGTTTTTATTTTGATATTGGACTTGTTTTTCAGTCTATCCAAAGCTGAGCCGTGATCATTTTGACTTTTCATTGGTGTATCATCTTCGAAATTGTCAAACTTACTATCATTATCTTTATCTTGAGGAACGTCTTCTTTTGTTTGTTTCATCATAGGCGACATGGGCTTTATTGTTAAGTTTTTACTAATATTCTTTAACATGTGGGACGATGATGTGAGAACAGATTGTTCTGTATTTTTATCGCATTTGTTTTTATTTTCAATCGATCCATCATCTTCGGGATTATCAATATCACTGTCATTATGTTCGTCATTAGGAATATCATTTGGGTGTTTTATGAGGGGTGACATGGATTTTATTGTTATATTTTTACTGATATTCTTTAGAAATTGGGAAGTCGATGTCAAGTGATCAGACTGTTCTATACCTTTGATGCTTTTATTTTTATTTTCCGTATCATCTTCCATATTATCAAAATCACTATCATAGTGTTCTTCGCTAGGAGCATCCTCTTTTGGTTGTTTTATTATGGGTGACATGGGTTTTATTGTGATGTTTTTGCATATATTCTTTAACATGTGGGAGGACGAAGTAATAGGAACAGATTGTCCCGTAGCTTTGTCGTTTTTATTGATACGTTGATTTTCAACTATTGTGTCGCCTTCGAGATTGTCAAAATCACTTTCATTATGTTCGTCGCTAGAAACATCTTTTGTGTGTTTTAGTAGGGGTGACTTTGATTTTATTAATATGTTTTTACTGATATTCTTTAACACGTGGGGAGTCGTAATGGGAACAGTTTGCTCCTTAACTTTGTCGGCTTTACTGCCGTCTTCAGGACTGTTAAAAGCATTATCATCACATTCGTCACTGTGAACATCCTCCTTTGGATAATTTAAAAGGGGTGACATAGATTTGATTGTTATATTTTTACTTATACTTTGTAATGCTAGGGCAGGCGATGTTTTGTGAATAGATAGTTCTTTATTTATGTTTTCAGACTTTTTTACATGATTATTCTCAGTATTAGGGGCATCATCTTTTTTGTACATCGCATCAGTCTTTTCGTTACCTATTGTGCTGTTTTTATTAGTTTCTGGAGCACTAACATTTTTGAGTGACTTGATAGTAATAGCACTGTTCAAACTCTTTAATGTGTCTAAAGTATTCGTTTTTTGCAAAACATTACTTGGACAATTTTGTTCATCAGTGTTATCTACTTCTGATGTGGAAGTGTTAGACCTTTTTTCTTCATAACATGGTGCTGATTGAGTGATAGGTTTGATTGTTATTTGTTTGCTAATATTTTTAATTGCGTCATTCTTGTTATGGTCAGCCAAAATGTTATTGCTTACATTTGGTAACTTGACATGTCTGGCACCTTCATTATTGCTTTCATTTAAATTTGCGTTAGCGCATTCTTTATTCACCGTTGCATCATTCCTATCGTCTATAGTATCTTTATCATTGATCTCTTGATTAATGTTTCGGTTTGTTTTAGGAATACATAATTGTGGCTTATAAGATTTGGCATCATCGCCTTTTTCTTCTCTTTCATGACTATTAGTTTCCATGCCTATAGGGGCTTCCGTAGTATCAGCAGGGTGTTGATTAATTGTTTTTAGTTTGAATTCTGTTTCGCCATCGGGCGCTTTCTCTTGTGCAGACTTCATTACTATTTTCAATTGACTGCTACTTTGATTAAGTAATTTTGATAAAACATCATTTGATGCACTTATAGCGTTTGTTTTTGGCTTATTCACGAGATTTTTAATTTGCCGGTTAGCTTGACCTATTGCTTTAACTTTTGGAAATGATGGTTTGCTACCAGACGGAACTTTAACAGCAATACCTAACTTTTGTAACTTTTGCAAGTCTGCAGATGACACATGTTTTGCACTTGATTTTGGAATTTGCGGTTTTTTCATTTTAAGTTGTTTTGTTATTACCTTTGTAGGAACTTCCTCGATACCTTGGAAATCTAGATCTTCGCCAAATACATCCTGGTTCATGCTTAAGAACTCGTCAAGAGTAATGGCTGATTTCTTAGATTTTTTGTGCTTTTTATGTTTTTTGGACCTTTTTTCAGGGACCTGATCACTGTCCTTAGGTTCATCCATAGCCATTTGGAGAAAACTTTCCTAGAATGTGAACAAAGTATTAAAGAAAAATGACCTATCACATCACAGATTTTGACTTAAGACTATGTTTTCTAATTAATCGAAACAGGGACTGCTGCTACTGTTGCTGAGCAAATGTATAATCATAATATTTAGATCTACTTTTCATTATCTAATGATAGTATAGGTACTTACGATTCCAACAGCATTCATATCAGTCTCAACATCAGGTAACCCATTCAAATCTTCAATCCTTTCCATAACCGGAGGGACAGTCTCTAGAGAGAATTCTGTTATTTCATTCTCATTCCTGCAAAACATACAACTGATTTAGAATAAGTAAGCTCCGCAGTTGGGTAAGGATTGTGAAACCGGATATGGTGATTACGATCCCTAGCTCGTAGTGTAGTACAGAATATAAGTTATTATTTGGTGAGAAAAAAAAACGTGAGTTCTAGATTAATCCCAAATTGGCTGAATACTTGTGAGATGACAAAATCTTTCGTAAAAAAAACGCATGCACGAAGTCCTTTAGTTATAGGGTTTCAGTGAACCTAATGTTGCTTAGGTAGGAAGAAGTTGATAAAAACTTTAAACGCTAATATGAGCCAGTAGAGGAGTATTACAAATTCAGTTTGTTTTGTATTAATGAAATTAAAGGAACATAAGGCTTACATTTCATTTGTTTCACTGTACAAGTCTTCTGAAGAATGGAAGGTGAGATGTAACTCATAGGCGTCCAAATGATAGAAAACGGCTTCACAGAGGGCACACCGTAATACATCTGTTGGACGTTGGTTCTCTTCCTCGTGATCGTCACACATATGTTTCTACAATCAAGACATTAAAAAGTTGCATTAGAAATTCATAGTTAAATAAATAAACACCGGTTTCTTTAGCCCTTCACTTGCGTATATAAATGATTTTAATAATTTTTTTAGAGTTCATTAAAGCGCCATCTAGTGTTGAGTAGCTGCATTAGATTAGTGTTAGGCGAGCTTTTGTGAAATATTAAAAAACAGATTATGTTTCATAACTTTGACATTATATTTTAGGCCGTGGTATATGTTACCTACAGTTGTGAGTTGATATTCATTATAAAAATGTCCCTTATAAATAAACCCCGTTATCTAACGCTCAATTTGGGGGCAAGTGATGGGGCAGTTTCGCTAATCTGAATCGATAAATAATGAAGTTGATTTCAATACTCACTCAATAACATAGCAAAAGATCTGATTCATACTTAACAGAGCTCTGCAATAGTGATTTTTTTAAATTATTATGAAATGAAAGATTTTTATTATTTATTATTGTATGTTTCATAATTAATTAATTTACTAATAATAGCATACCATCTCGACGTCGAAATTTTAATAACTTTAATATTCACATAATTTTTAAGAAAAAAAAAACCGACTTCAATGGGGGATGCCGTTGAAAGGTTACTTATTGTTGATGGTGCACTCCAGACAATGAAATGAAAAAGACAGCATCTTTTGCCTAACTAAAATGAGGTAAAACCACCCACGCTTCTAGTAGCATTTCGTTTCTATAAGGGTCATAGTTCTAACCTAACCAAACCCAATGTTCTGATAGCATTTCGTTTCTGTAAGGGTCACAGTTCCAACCTAACCTAACCCACTTTTCTGATAGCAGTTCGGTTCTGTGAGGATCGCAGTTCAAAAAAAAGTCCAGGTCCAAATTTGGGGTTGGGTCCATAACGAAGAGAATAAATCGCCAAACGTGAACTATGTGTCGTTGAAGAGTTCCATTCTGATCATCATCAGCAGTTCCACTTCTTCAAATGTCACTTTTTTATGTAAAAGCTGGATTTGTTGATAAAAATACAAAAATCACTATATGTATGCCTTTCTCATTTGAGGAGTTCCCTCGATTCCTCATGGATCCCATCATCAGAACTCGAGCTTGGCAAAAATGTGTCTTGAAAACCTAACTTGCTTATCAATCATAACGAAGAGGACAAATCGCCAAACGTGAACTATGCGTCGTTAAAGAGTTCCATTCTGAAATTTCTGATCATCATCAGCAGCTGCACTTCATCAAATGTCACTTTTTTAAATGGAAATGCTGGATTTGTTGATGAAAATACAAAAATCACTATATGTATGCCTTTCACATTTGAGGAGTTCCCTCGATTCTTCGTGGATCCCATCATCAGAACTCGAGCTTGACAAAAATGTGTCTTGAAAACCTAACTTGCTTACCAATCATAACGAAGAGGACAAATCGCCAAACGTGAACTATGCGTCGTTAAAGAGTTCCATTCTGATATTTCTGATCATCATCAGCAGCTGCACTTCATCAAATGTCACTTTTTTAAATGGAAATGCTGGATTTGTTGATGAAAGTACAAAAATCACTATATGTATGCCTTTCACATTTGAGGAGTTCCCTCGATTCCTCATGGATCCCATCATCAGAACTCGAGCTTGACAAAAATGTGTCTTGAAAACCTAACTTGCTTACCAATCATAACGAAGAGGACAAATCGCCAAACGTGAACTATGCGTCATTGAAGAGTTCCGTTCTGATCATCATCAGCAGTTCCACTTCATCAAATGTCACTTTTTTATATGTAAATGCTTGATTTGTTGATGAAAATACTAAAATCACTATATGTATGCCTTTAACATTTGAGGAGTTCCCTCGATTCCTCATGGATCCCATCATCAGAACTGCGTTTTGACCAAAACGGGACCAATCTGTATGTATACTTACAATCAAAAAAAGAATTTTCAAAATCGGTCCAGAAATGACGGAGTTATGGAGTAACAAACATTACAAAAAAAAAAAAAAAAAACACAACCGAATTGATAACCTCCTCCTTTTGAAATCTTGAAGTCGGTTAAAAAGAAGAATTTTAATTTGACAAATAACTCAAGTAAATATGAATCAACTAATCTGATATTTAAATTGTAATTGGTTCCCCGCGATACAGGCACTGCCTAGTGCGGAGACCCCTGGAATGTCTGTAACCTTTAGCTGAAAATAAATGATTTTTATTCTTATTCTTAATTATATGTGAAGCAACATCACTATTTTAGCTTGCCCCCAAACTGAGCGTTAGATAACGGGGTTTACTAATAAAACCCTATTGGAATGAAAAGTTGCTATTAATGTATGCCTATTGTACTTAACTATGAATGTATAAGTTTGGTGACACTGGTTTTCATACTAAAAAGCTGTCATTTCAAATCCACTAGTTTATTAATTCATGGTAATTATTGTCAGATTTTTCATAAATATTGGAGTAAGTAGGTAAATGTGCCTCTAAAATTCTTAAAGCATTGTCAATACTTACATGTAAATTAACTTTGTTTATAAATTCCTCTCCACAGAATGAACAGTAATAAACTGGCAGTAGATCCTGAAACAATACAATTCCACATTTTATTTCTTTACTAATACTATAACATTGTTACATTTCATAATCATTGGCAGGAGTCTACAACGTCGATCCAGACTCCAGAGGTAATCAGGGGCCTATTTCACTACTGTGACAATTGACACCTGACACTGACAATTTTCTGTCCATTTCTGAGTTAACAATGGTACCAAGTACCAAGTGTCAATATTTACTTTTTTCTGGCTTTACTCCCTGCAACAATATTTACTTGTTAAACCAGCAATGTACGAAGATTTGTTACTGTCAGGTGACACTTGTCATCATAGTGAAACAGGGCCCTGGTGTTAATTGCAATAATAGTATCAAAGATAGATATAACTCCGTAATAGATGGATACAGTCTAAGGAAAAAATGTGCCTCGAAAATCAAGAAAATTTGATTCTCGTTCAGAGGGCGCTACTAGTTTTGGCCTACAGTCGTATAGATGGCGTTGACGGTTTCGTTTGTTATTTAACAATTTTAACGCATATCAGCAATTTTAACGCATAACGCATATATATATATATATATATATCTTTACTTGAAAATAATTGTAGTGTATAACTAGCCTTATGAACCGATTTTGCATGTACAACCAGCCTTAAAGTTTCTATAGTCAATGATTGTTCATTATTTTTAGTATGTGGGTATTTTTGCACTTTGTAAACGTCGGGATGTATTATAAATTCAAGATACGCGATATAATCCGTTTTCATAGTTTTATTACAATGTTATGATTATGATGACATGCAATAGATGTATAAAACTGCTAAGCCATAGTTTTTAAACCAAGGTGTAGGGTTAGTAAAGTCAGGGCATACTAGGCTTGGATTTTCCTAATCTGATAACTTTTTTACAGTAAAAGCTAGTGAGTCTTGTAGCGTATTTTACCTAAAATGTTTTACTTGATCTCATTTCTTTTTGTGAGGTGCCCTATTTGTTTTCACTAGTTCTGTATACAAAACTGCACCCCCCCTTTTAATGGGCAGGTATAAGTTACAGATTTCTTGGTTTTCCTGTTCTATGTATGTAAATCCTAGGTTCCATGCCAAATTTCAGCTGAGTGCCCAAGTCGTTGAATTTTAGGTATTGGTAAGATCTAAAGTATTCAAGCTAAATTGCTGAAACTTAATGTACATTTCATATGTTCCCTAACTACATCTTGTGAAATCTACATCCTGTGAATATGAGTCATCTGGGATGATGCTATGGGGGTTTAAAAATGAGACAAAACAGTTCGAGAAAATGTAGGTAATGAAGAAAGTTTGCCCACCACTGGCACTGGCACCTTAAAGGTTGTAGAGCTCAACTAAGAAAGGATTTTCTTTGAATTTAACCCCAAAGGAAGTGAAAATGTGGTTGTAAGTTTTTTTAAACTAGTAATAATACCAACCTGGTTCACCACCTTCTGTTTCTTGGAGTGTCCAATAATAGGTAGATCCGAGTCTTGTCTATGAAAGAATTTGTTGTGGTACACCATAGCAGATGGAACCACAAAGTAAACACTACAGCTATCACAGTGGAAATGACTATCCTTGCTTCCGGGTACCTCCTCAGTAGCATCATGGTTTGTCTGTAAATGTTTATTATATAGGTGCTGAAAAGAAAACGTTATAATTATAGTTTTGTACCAACAAGTTATTCAAAACATTCAGAAATTAGTTTCTATTAGTAACAAGAAATGCTCTTTTATATCAATTATAAAATATTTGTTTACTACCATAACTTTTTACATCTTCAAAATATGTAAAAGTAACTTCCTAAATGATTTTTTAAGGTTCTACAAATTAGCATATGCCGATTATGCCATTTATGCCGGTTTCCAAACAAAATACTAAATATGTAGCAGAAATGATACCTAATTAAAATATAAAACTACTCAATTTAGTACTGAGATAGGAGGTTTTGAAGAGTAGTGACAAATTCATCAGTTACTTTTAGTTGTCTACTCACTATTCAATCCAAGGACAAAGTACGCACCGATCGTTCGTTTTATTGCCTTTGCTAGATAATACTTTCGAATGAGATAAGTGGTACAGTGTGAGGTTATGTGTCACACTTGCCACACTGGCTTACCTTCATCGTGAAGAGCTTCCCACACCAAGGACAGAAGTACTTCGCATCGTACTCCGGGTGGACTTTATGCTTGTGAGTTATGGCCTTAGATATAGTAGGAAACACTTCGTCGCACACATCGCAGTTCACCATTTCTGACGCGTCGTTCGACTTTTCATTTGCAAACGGCGCCTCATTCTGGACACGGCTTTTGGTCTTGATGCTTTCATTAAACTTAGGATCACCATGTTTCCTGGCAAAACCATAAAATGATTAAATATACAATAAGATATGAACATTAACATCATACAACTTAATTAATATATGAAGTCGATAGATACCTGAAATGAATTTGTAATTCATCCTTATTATCGAACGTTTCCTTGCACAAAATGCAGTTAAATTCTTCTATAGAAGTCATAACGGCAAATACGTATATAGTGCAATTTCTTCAACGTTGTATTTACACTGAAGCTTCTACAAATTTACATGAAACATCCATAACACTGAAGCATTTTATTTAACTGTTTACTGGAAAGTACATTAATGACATAATAACTAACTGTTGTAATCCCATAATCATTGATTCAATGCATATTTATTTTATGAAATAAATAAACTTCAAATTCAACCACATTACAATGAAAACACAACATTCACAACAAGCAAGCCATTTTGTTTTTGTTTCATAAAATCATATTAAATGGTGTGGTGTGGCAACACAGAGAACAATATTTCAACATTTTCAACCTTATGGAAATGTTTAAGCTAACCTTTACTACACATTTAAAAAGCCACCTTTTACAATCGCAGTTATAATTTTGACTCAAATTCATGAACATGGCTATCATGATATTATTACAAATTAAAATCTTGATGCATGTTACTTGAGCCAAATATGAAAATCGGTTTTAATTAGTTTGAAACTTAACTCTAACGCATCAATGTCCGCCCCAGTCATTTTAAAATCTTCCTTTGTATCTTCATAAAAATTCATACATTTGGGTCTAAGGTCTAAAGGCCCTCCACACTCATGCGCGAATCACGGTGCGAAGCCGCGATTAGCGCATGAGCGTGGAGAGACTTTAATACTTTATTGTGTTGGAAAAATGTACCAAATCCAAAATGCTGTAGTCTGGCTAATGAAAGTTGAACCTGAAAGAACGCGTCAATCAAAAAAATTGTAGCAATGTAGGTGAAATTTTCTCAGGTGATTTTTTGCTTGAACTTTCAATCAATATCAATCAATATTTTTATTTCAGGCAAAAAACCCATGGATAAAAGTTACTAAATTAAACTTAATAATACATAAAATAAATTGTCATTACATTAGAAATCAAATTAAAATTACAAATAAAAATTAAAGTTAGAATTACAATTAAAATAAAATTACAATTACCTATTTACATTAAATTATATACTGTGCCTCTAAAACCCATATGTAGGTCATTCCAGTGCCCCCAAAGAGTACCAGCTGGATTTCCAGGGATGAGCTGAAGCAGACTGTTGGAACTGTCACGTACTCGGCGCATGAGGGAGGCAGTACGTTTGCGGATTATAACACTGAACGCGTCCACTCTAGCTTCCGCAAACATCCCCGAAGCGCTACAGTAACGTGGCAGTCCCATCAGCATGCGGAAACCATTATTGTAATGGACACGCATGGCATTAAGGGTCTTTTTCGTGTAATTTGTCCACAGGCTGCACGTGTAAAAGGATTGACAAAAAGCCTTAAAAAGGGTCTTTTTGTCATCCCTGTCACACCGCGCGAACCTACGTGACAGCATGTTACACCTTACTGACAATGCCCTGCGCTCCCTTTCCATGTCAGCATCATCTTGGAGGTCCTCGGTGACCCAGTTCCCAAGGTACTTGAACCGTGACACTCTATTTTTGCCTGCCTTGAAAACGAGTAGTTCGCTCTTCTTGGTGTTGTACATCAGGCCATGGGTCACCGCATACTCCTCACAGATCTTTAACAGCTTGACAAGAGCGCTGATCGCGGGGAACAGCAGCACCATATCATCTGCATAGCTGATATTGTTGACAATGGTACCGCCAATTGAGCATCCAGTACCCGTGCTGCTGAGCCTAGCGATCAGGTCATCCATGTACAAGTTAAACAATCTGGGTGAGCTGAGACCACCTTGTCTCACACCACACGTCAACCTGTACACGTCTGAATACGCTCCCGCCCATCTGACCTGGTTGATTTGGTTGCCGTACCAATAACGGAAGAAGTTAACCACCCCCCTCGGGAGTACGCGTACACCTCTCAAGTTTATTCCATAAAATGTCATAGGAGACCATATCAAAAGCTTTTGACAGGTCCAAAAAACAGGCAAATATAGGTGTTTTATCATCGTTGTAGTACTGGACGGTATGCTTTAAACAGAGAATCGCACTCTCCGTTAAAACCAAACTGAGCATCGTGCGATTGGACATGTTTCGACAGCAAGCTATCAAGCAGGCCGTCCAGCACTTTAGCGGTTACCGTTGCTAGAGATATTGGCCTGTAGTTGGACCCGTCTGAAGCATCTCCAGTTTTATTTTTGGCAATAGGCACCACAATAGTCCTCATAAGATCATCGGGAAGGTAACAATGGCTCATGCACAAATTGAAAAACATTTTGAGTACCCGTGGTAGGTGATCACCTGCATGCTGCAGGTGCTCAATGCTGAGACCGTCGTGTCCCGGTGACTTCCCTCTCGTCATCGACTGTATCACACGTTTAACCTCTTTAAAAGTGAACCGGACAGGCACCTCATTCGAAGTAACCTCAGCATCGAGCACTTTAATCTAATAACTTTAATAAGCAGAATAATAGAAGGCGTTGTTTCTTTTCTGCAGCGCAGTTAGCTTTAAGTTGAAGGTTTTAGTTGAAAAATATCACCTCAGAAAATTTCAATTATGTACATTTTAGTCTCCTGCTGTGTTATGACAATAAATTGTATCGTTACCGTGGACGATCATGATAAGGTTTAAACTTTCTAATTTCTCTTCCCTACAAGCGCCAAATCTTTACACGTGACTCGAACAACTTGTAAAGATTTACTGTACATTCTAGAATGTCTTTCAGGTATAACTGACAGTTTATAATTGACGGAAAATGTTGAAGCAAATGAGCACGTCTACGTTCTTCTGCGCGAAACGCGCATATTCGAACGCTGTTGGAAAAATAAATGCACGCAAGTATGTGCTAACAAAATATTTCCAAGGGGAGCCAAAAAAGAGCGACTTTAAAATTGTTGAAGAAGAACTTCCAGAAATAAAAGATGGAGGTAAATTAAATACATATAATATGAGTACTATAAAAATAGTACATTGTTATACAAGTGTGCTACGTTGGTCATTACACGACACACGAGGCGATATTGAGCGCGCGCGGTATAAGCGATAATAAGCGCGCAATAAGAAAGCCGATGTTTGTAATGACCAATGCACACGCATTTTATACGACGTTTTTCAACACACTTGCAAGAAAAAAAATGAAATTTTTCATTTGCTAAAACAGTAAAAGTACAAAATCTGTCATACTGCCTGCCGCCACCCTCTGTAAAAGCAATAACCCTAATACTTCAAAGAAATAATTAAATTAAATATTGGCCATAAATATTTGTGATCGTCTAGTTCAAATTGTAAAACCCTCTACGTTAATTAAATATCGCTATGAAATCGATGTATTTGAAATTAAAATAAATTAATTTGAAACCTCTTTTCTTCAATAAATAAAATGTATGAAAAAAACAACATAAAAAAATTAAACAACCGTCAAATAAAACAAAATTGTCTCAATATTAAACATCCGCTTGTAAAAATATAACCGCAAATACGAAATGACAATGATAATAATGAGGGCTATCGCGTATGAATTCGCCGCTAGGGGCGCTAGTGTAGATGGTGGTCTTTTCCATAGTTCGAAATGTCAAATGTCATTTGTCACTTCTCAAAAAAAAAAAAAAAACAATGACTGACAGCTGTTCTATAGTCTTTTGGACCACCATCAACAGAGGCGCCAACTGGTGAGCAAAAAAACGATATCCCTCATTCTTAAGAAAAGCCGACCACAAAGGGACCTCATGAAATCAGACCATGTACACTTTTGACTAGAACAAACGGCGCGATCCGAGGCCTAATCCCGACTGCCCTCCTGGAGGTCTATTTTATAAACAATCACATTTACACGAATTAGTTTACAGAGACGTTTTACTGTAGATACATTTTGCATTAAGTAACATACGTCATTTATAAGTTAGATCAGTAAAAGTTGTAACTGTTTTAACTAGACGACGTATGTGTCACCTTATTATAATTAACCTACGCCCTTTTAATACGCACCAGCCCGGCCACAGAACTTAAATATCTCGCAACATGAAACCGACCGATGATTTTATATTTATACTAGGTCGATTTCAAAGAATTTTTAGAGATCCGCATTAAAACTCTAGCTATTTATAAGAAGTCTATACCTAACCCTTGACCCTGCCGCTGGCGGCCGGTCCCCGGCACGCGGTGGGCGGGGCGCCGGCGCCCTCCAGTCCTTGTTGTAAAAGCTATTCGACCAAAAGAAGGTCTGTCCGTCTCCATACACATTATTAGCAATTAGTTACAATCTTAACACGATCAGATTATCATACATTAACGCACAAGTGCGATAATATAAAGAAAAAGCACGCATGCGTAATATTTCGGATTATAAGCCTAAAAAAAGCGGTTCAATAAGTTCCGCGTTACGAGCAAGTGTGTTAAAAAAACTATATAATTTTAGTTCTGATTAAAGCATGTGTTACTTGCATAACTCAAAAAACTGTGTTTTTTAATCTTTTACAGAAATATTAACGGAAGCAGAATATTTAAGTGTTGATCCTTACATGCGCGCTTATATGATCGGATACAAATTGCCCACTGACATGATAGGTGGCCAAGTCGCTAAGTATGGAGTATTTTATTATTAAATTGATTTATTTTTGGTGTCATGAAACTTAAGAGCTCTAGCTCCACAGACTGCAACAATTTGCATGCGATTTTTGATACATTGGCCGACTAAAGGGATTTGCAATACATTGCGGCATTTGATGGATCTATTGAACTCGTTGCTCCTACTTAGCCAGCAATTATCTAAATTAGCATATTATTTGTTGCAAGGTAGGCTGTAGAAGCCTTATGCAAATGCAACAAATCAATAGATCGATAAATTGCGAAATGTATCAACCGCATGCGATTTGTTACAGGGTAAGTAAAGCCCTTAAATTATAATCAGTGAATAGCTATTCAGTTGAGATTATCTATATTCGTTTTTAAATAATAATTAACTTTTCACAATTTCAGAATAATTGCGAGTCGTAATGATCAGTACCCAGTGGGCAAATACGTGGCTGGTTCATTTGGATGGCGCACACATACCATTTGCAACCCTAAATCATCACCCTACTTAGGATTTATGCCTATCACACTTTTGCCTGATATGAGCCCACATCCAATTTCGCTTGGCTTAGGAGTAATTGGAATGCCAGGGTAAGAACAAACTTTAAAGAAAATATACAAGTCTACTGGAACGAACTGACTAGAACTTCTACATTATGAGAACGTTTTGTTTTTTAGTAATACAGCGTATTTCGGAGTTAAAGAAATATTATACCCAAAAGCAGGTGAGACCATTGCCATTACTGGAGCAGCTGGTGCAGTTGGTTCCCATGTTGGACAAATAGGAAAAATATTAGGTAAGGGAAATGCATTATTTTTTAAGCAGTCTAAAGGGCCCTCCACACTCATGCGCGAATCGCGGCGCGAAACCGCGAACGTGAGTGTGGAGTCTAGTTCGCTAATCAGCGAAATCGACTCCACAGTCGCGTTCGCGGCTTCGCGCCGCGTAGTCTGGAGCGAGCTTAAGCATTATAATTGTAATCATACTGATGTCAATGTATTTATGTCCTTTTTTGTTTCATTAGGCTGTCGCGTGATTGGATTTGCTGGTACAGATGAAAAATGCGAATATTTACAGGAGTTGGGTTTTGATCACGCGTTCAATTACAAAACTGCTAATATCAAAACTGCTTTGAGAGAAGGAGCACCAAATCGCATAGACTGCTACTTCGATAATGTATGTTTTAAATTATTCTTTGAATTGAATATGATATTCTTGATGTTTGTGTTTTGATATTAATTTCATGTACCTAAATATTTTTTTAAACTCGACTGAAGGTTGGCGGTGAAATTAGCTCGACAATTATGGGTCATATGAACAAATACGGACGCGTGGCAGTTTGTGGTTCTATATCATCGTATAATGATACGGCTTTACCAAAAGGTAAGTGACAAAAACGACGTAGGCGACTTAAGAGTATATCTTTTAATAATAGTAATCTTATAATAATAGTGAGTAAAAACCGTACTGATCTAAATATTTTAGTATATCTTTTATTAATTGTATTAATTAATTAAAAAAAACTATTAAACTCTGTCAAAATTACAATGTGCAAAACTACCCACAAAAATATTGACCAATAAAATAATAATAATAATGCCCTGACCACCGGCAGCTTGGGCCCTGCCCCGCTGCTGGCGGCACCCTAGGTTAGGTTTTTTATAATTTGTTTATATGTATTTTGTATTGTTTTGTAAGTGTTTTTATATTTTACTTTTATATGCATATTATAAAAAACCTAACATAAGAAAAAGAATAAATAAAGAGAATAATAATAAAATAAATAATTCATAATGCGCGATATAAACCTTCAAATAGTTTTATTTCATGAATAACTATCGCAGTAACCGAAGACAATATTATGTATAAATTAATGTTTGATTTAATGTTTTATAAATGTTTTTTTTTCTAGTGACTATACTACAACCATCAATCGTGTTTAAAGAACTTAAAGTAGAGGGTTTTTTAGTAAACCGTTGGCTTGATCGATGGGACGAAGGAATCAAAGTTAATATGAACTGGCTGCAGGAGGGAAAAATTAAATATCAAGAGAAAGTTTACAATGGTTTTGATAACATGGTTGAAGCGCTGGTTGGAATATTGAGAGGAGAAAATACTGGAAAAGCTGTTGTTAAAGTGAAGTAATCAATATTTTGTTTTAATAAAATTTAAAATTGATTTTTTTTTATAAAATGTTAGTATATTAGATTATTTTAAACCAGGTCACTCACGTATTATTAAGTCGAATAGCTCGACATGTTTCGGTCCAATTTACGAGGACCGTCTTCACGGAGACACGACGACACGTCTTCACTGGTCGAGGGCGCGGCGTGTGGTGTGTGCACACAGCTATTCGACTTAATAATACGTGAGTGACCCGGTTTAAAATAATCTAATATGTTTGAGTCTCACGGGAGTTTTATAGTTAAAATGTTAGTATACAAAGAATTTATTAAAAAAAACCGACCCTATACAAAAATTATTTTTATTTCAAACATTATTTTATCATTTTCATAAATTATTATGAGCCCATATATCCCACTGTTGAACAAAGGCCGTCTCTTTATTTTCCCACTCGTCTTGTTTTTTTTGCTAATTGTGGCCAGTCTCTCAAAAAGGAGCCCAGTTATTCCACCATTTCCACCATCGCGGACGAGGTCTGCTCGCTCACTGGTTTGACGCCTGGAGCTCTCACACTTAGTTATCTTGGTCCACACCTAATCCAGCATTCGACAGAGATGACCAGCCTAGTCCCGCTTCAACAACTTGAACTTGTTTAAATTATAATGAATGTCAACTGAT
Organism: Cydia strobilella; assembly: GCF_947568885.1. Taxonomy (NCBI): domain Eukaryota; kingdom Metazoa; phylum Arthropoda; class Insecta; order Lepidoptera; family Tortricidae; genus Cydia; species Cydia strobilella. The sequence goes on from NC_086052.1 coordinate 12,804,599, forward strand.
TGATGTTATTAGTTGATTAGAGAATATGTGATATGATGATACTTTTGTAATAAATATCGATAATTATTCCTAGTCATTAATAAATATAATAAGAAATCCTAATGTTATTGCAATGTCTAATTCGACATTGGGGCTCTACAAATCACAAATATCATCAATCTGTACGTCGGCAATTGAGGCGTTTTTTTCGCGTTTGGTTCGCCCCAAGATGGCGGAAAAGCATCAGCTGATCGAGTTTAACTGCTAGTTATCTATGGCATCATACGGGACTTAGCTATTTTTCCATTTTGTTTTTTTGTAAAACCGTAAAATATAACCGCTTTATATAATATAATTATTATTTATCTTGCCACATATGAGTCAAAATAGTGTGTAATAATGTGGAGTCTTGCCAGTTCGCGCTTCGCGCCTCCTTTGACGCGGGCTAATAAACCGACAAAAACGGGGAACTTGGCTCGAAGGCACAGAATAAGTAATAGTAAAGGCGTGAACAATCTGCGAAATCGACGCCACACTTACGTTCGCGGCTTCGCGCCGTGATTCGCGCACGAGTGTGGAGGGTCCTTTACTGTGGATGGCTGCGATAAAGTATAATTTTAATATAGTAAAATGAGAATGATTTGAAAATCTATCCTGTCATAAAATGTAATGCCCCCAACCCCATAAATGTATGGATGGTATAGAAAGGACGCCAATCTCTTAAGGCAGAATTGTTGCAAAAGTGATCGCTTTTAGCTTTAAATAATAGTTCCTAATCTCTCCGGTGGTGCTAGTTAGGCTCTGGGACATAAGGCAATAAATAACCCGACCAAATTACGTAGGTTGTTTTTGGTAGTATTTCGGTGTATGGTGGCGCCGCCTAATTACTGTTTTTTGATGGACACTTTTCATACATAGAGATTTGGCTCCTTTATATAGTCTCCATGCATAAATGCTTCAAAGTCACAGACTGTATACGAACGCTTGTATACTTTGTCGTAGTCGTTCACGGTAAGGACAAGGACTGGTCATTTATCGTCACGGCAGAGCAGGGGACCAAATCTATGTATGAGATTGTATGCAGTCGTTTTTATACTGTCGTCGATGATATTGTCCCCGATTTACCTTTACCGTCTACGATAAAGTATAAATTAATATCGCCGATAAATGAAACCATGCTAGCCCTGCGTTCAACGACCAACAGTAATAACTGTCAGTGTCATGTCACTCGCATTTTGCGCGCGCCGGCTGTTTTATTTATGTTGTGTACTGTGTACTTACTACCGCTATAAGTTGAACTGGGAATTTTGACCCATCTTATTTTAAATAGTATCAAACCATTCTGACAAATCCATCTTAATAATATTGCTCTTTGTGAATTCAAATACATTAATTGTGTTGTGTCAACAACATACTCGCAAGATCAGTGCTTAAAATTGGTGCTTAGTGGTGAAAATAATATCACACTATGCCTAAATTGAGTTTCCTCGATAAATACTTAAAGAAATCGTCCAAAACTGTTTACGTGTGTACGTTTGAATCTCCAGTGGGTGAAGTGATTGCAGCTGCAGATGATGAGTTCTTGTATGTTGTCACTTTCGAGGATTCTAAAATGTTCGAAAAAAGTTTCAAAACTCTTAGTGATGAACTGTCGTGTAATTTCAAGAAAGAGATGAATGGTATTTTGAATCAGTTTGAAGAGGAACTCAAGGCTTATTTGAATGGTGATTTAAAGAATTTCTCAGTGCCTATAAAAACTTATGGCTCTGATTTTCAGAAGGTTTGTTTGTTTATATTTAATTCACGCCTAGGTTTTCACTTAAGATGAAGTAAGGTCGTGTTCTTCTCTCACTCTCACTAAGGGTAAGCTCGAGCTAGATGTTGTTTTAAAATTAAAAAGTAATCGCTGAGTTCCCTCAAGCATAATATTGCTCATTTTTTGAAATAATTTTCTTTTGTGCAAAATTTATTATATGTTTTTAAAGTGAATTTTAGAATTGTTCGTGATTTTTTTCCATAAGGCGAAAGTGTAAAACTCAGGATATGAATTGCTGAAGTCCCTAGAGAAAGGCCTCAAGATTGCTAGTTAAATTTATGGCAGCCATATTGTGATCTATGCACTATGACTTTTTAAAAATCAGTATTCTGAACCTATTGCACCTTAAGTTGAATTTTTTAATAATTTAATAAATAAATATTGTAGGACAATTACACAGATCAACCAGATCAACCTAGTCTTATCGTAAGGCTTGTGTTGTGGCTACTAGACAATGATATACTTATGTATACAGTTTACTTATTGAATAAACCTTTTATTTATTCATTTATGCATAAATACTTCATTCATTCATTTTAGCCTTTAGTCACCCACTACTTAGCATTGGCCTCTCTTCGTGTACGCCACTTATCCCGGTCCTGGGCTAGTCTCATCCAAAAGAGAATTCATCCACATGAATTTTGTACTAAAGTATGCTGTAATTCATGGGACTTGGATGAATGGTCGCTACAACCAAGGTCGTAATAAATGAAATCCACTGTATATTATATGTTTAAGGTATTGACCACCAAGAAAATAACTTACATTAATTTCATGTTTCAAATTTGAATTAAAAATATTACAGGAGGTATGGAACAAGCTATTAGTGCTTCCATATGCATCAACAATGTCTTATGGAGACCTGGCTAAGGCCATGGGACGGCCAGGCAGCCATGCCAGGGCTATTGGCGCGGCCTGTGGAGCCAACTCGCATCTGGTGGTGGTGCCCTGTCACCGGCTGGTTGGATCTACATCTAAAGGTGGATTTAACAGCGGAGTTGACAGGAAGAAATGGTTACTACAACTTGAAAACAAACACTCGTGAATTGGGTAAGGTTTTTATTTGAATGTAAAATTTGTATTATAATTATTTATAAATAAGTGCAAAATAAATCATGATCATTTTTCACTTAGTATTTGCTGACATAATAAATTAAGTAGGTGAGTGTACCAGTAATACACGAATCCAAACTTATTTTGTAAAAGTTACGAATTCTTAGTCTCCCAATTTTATTATTGTGGTTGGTAGTCTTGAAAGGAATTGTAACGAAATTGTAAATTAAACCTTACTTTAACAAGAAAAATATTAAGTACCTCAAAATTAAAGCAATAAATTAAAAAACCGGACAAGTGCGAGTCGGACTCGCCCACCGAGGGTTCCGTGCTTTTTAGTATTTGTTGTTATAGAGGCAACAGAAATACATCATCTGTGAAAATTTCAACTGTCTAGCTATTATGGTTGATGAGATACAGCCTGCTGACAGACAGACGGACAGCGGTAGTAATAGGGTCCCGTTTTTACCCTTTGGGTATGGAACCGTAAAAAACAAACCGCTTCCTGCCGTTCCCGGTGCAAAGGTGCCCATGGTGCTCATTTATTATAAATTTTATTTTAAGGGCTAAATGGTTGATACTGGTACTGTTTCAAAGTCTTTCTAGAAAATGGGACTGTACATCCACCCTATAATACCTATAGTTAACAATCATAGACATATATATTATTTCGTAAAGACCGGCCTTACGAGCACTACCAATGGGGCCGATACATTGGGGTCAAAATCGCATTTATTTACACCAGCGACCACACGATTGTCCACACGACTGAGAGTGCTGCTTTCCCTATTTACAACTAAACAAACCCTCAGTAAAAAAATTTTTTCTAATAAAATCATATTTTTTAAGACATCGATGCCTGGGTGCCCAGAGTGTTTTACTTTCAATAAATAACAATATAAAAATCACCATTGACACCAAAAAGAAATTTTCACCACACCAGCTGGTAAAGGCTCTCTTGATTGTTCAAAAATTGATAAGAACGTTGCATTTTATCCACATGTGAGGCAAAGTAATCAAATGCAAATTTTGTGTTTTTGCTTATGTTTGTGGGCAGAATTGACTTTTAAATGATGATTATGAATGCTAAATATTTAATAATATTCATTTTGAATCGATTTGCTTTGATTTGGTTTCATATTTTACAGTTAGTATTTTCCTTGTGTTGATGTGGTGAAAAATTTTGTGTTTCACTTGGTGGCAAAATTTGTTTAACCCTCGTGCCTTAAAACCCTCGCAACGCTCAAGATTCCATTTTTCGAACCACTCGCTACCCTCGTGGTTCAATTTTAGAGTCTTTCGCCTGCTTGGGTATCAATATTAGCACGAGCGGTTAAAAAAAATGTAATAAAAGTATGAAGTTCATGGCCTTCACTAAATTAAAAAGCTACATTGTTTCACTCCCTGGAGTGAGGAAAGTCGCACTTTCCTCACTCCAGGGAGTGACGAAAGTAGGCTTGTTTGAGCTGCTGAGGTGAAAATAACTATTACCTATCTAGGTATAAGCTCTAGGCTCCAAATTGGAGGGTTGAAAATTGTTTAATTTTTGTTCCAAAAGCTAAATAGAGTAAATAACACAAACTATACGCATTCTAACGGATTAGACTCCCCTATGAATATCCGCGCCGGTTGAGGTTGTAGTACAGTTTCCTGAGGTCCATGAGCTCCTGGTGCGTGCCGCGCTCGGCGACGCGTCCGTCGTGCACGACGCAGATGGCGTCGGCGTCCCGCACCGTGCTCAGGCGGTGCGCGATCATCACGCACGTGCGCCCGGCCTTCGCCAAGTCCAGGGCCTCTTGCACCACCTAAAAACATAATGTCGCTGATGAGTTACAAGTTAAAAGAGTTTTTCGGTCACATTGCCCGTGAGGACGGTCAGAATCTCGAACAGTTAATGGTTATTGGGAAGGTCGATGGAAGGAGACCGAGAGGTCGCAATCCGTTAAGATGGTCCGACCAAATCCGCTCAACTCTCGATACCGAGCTACATGAAGCTCTCTATGACGCCAAAGACAGACACAGATGGAAAAGCATCATCAACGAGGAATTGATGTCATCAGCAATGACAAATACGACGCGAGGAGGAGGACTTCAAAATGGTTAGATATCTGACTGATGAGTGCAATAATGATAGAGAGGCAGCCGAGGCAGGTAACAATTTTGTTATAGTTACCAAATAGGTACAACACTTTTTGTAACTACATATGTATCTGATTCGAGCACTAGTATTTAGTGCATCTCTTAAAGCACTCTTTTAATACACCTCTAAAAAATAACTTGAACACTTGCCTACAATTGCATTTTATTAAAATTTGTTGTAGGAGTTCTTCTGATTTTTTTGAACTACCTACACCTACTAGCTATTTTGCACTGATATAACTTGATATAACACTAGCATGAAAGTGAGTGGAGTATTTAAGATAAGTCTTGTATATTTATTATCATTGCATTGCACATACCTTTTCGCTCTCGGTGTCAAGTGCGCTGGTAGCTTCATCGAGCAGTAGCATTTGTGGTTTCCTTATCAATGCTCTTGCGATGGCTACTCTTTGCTTCTGTCCACCGGATAATTGAGTACCTTTTGAGCCGATATTCGTATCGTAACCCTTGAAGAAAAAACTAATAATTCAGTGCCTGTATTGGCCCGTATTAAAAAAAAACTGGCCAAGTGCGAGTCGGACTCGCGCACAAAGGGTTCCGTACCATTACGGAAAAAAACAGCAAAAAAATCACGTTTGTTGTATGGGAGCCCCATTTAAATATTTATATTATTCTGTTTTTATAGTATTTGTTGTTATAGCAGAAACAGAAATACATCATCTGTGAAAATTTCAACTGTCTAGTTATCACGGTTCATGAGATACAGTCTGGTGACAGACAGACAGACGGACAGACGGACAGCGGAGTCTTAGTAATAGGGTACCGTTTTTACCCTTTGGGTACGGAACCCTATAAAACTACCTGTTTCTACTGTTTCAGTTTGATACACAAATCGAAACTAATGAAAATTATCGATCTATCACATCTAGAACCTGCATTGCATTTATATTCCTTTATACCGGATACCGGGGGTACCTTGTACCTTATACTCGACCCCCACCTACCCCTATTAAATTTCCGAGAGTGGGTAGTACCTACCTACTCGGAAGTTTGAACCCATTTCTCAAACATTGTTTCTCCTTAACTCAATTTTTTAACGTCAAAGCGAGTCATTCACCCGTAACCTGTAGAGAACGTCGCGAACTCCTTACAAATCTTACAATGCCACGTTAACCCCACTTTGAATAACCCTAGATAGGGAAACATAATCTAATAATAAAATAAATAGCTTAAACTCACCAATGGTAGAGACGTAATGAAATTATGAATATTGGCTTGTTTAGCAGCGGCTTCGATTTCGTCTCGGCTCGGTTTGCGCGCATTGTCTCCGTAAGCAATGTTCTCGCAAATCGTGCGGTCGAATAGGATAGGCTCCTGTTGCACAAAACCGATGGTCCTTCTGGCTTCATGAAGACGAATTTTTGTTAGAGGCACGGCATCTTGAGCCTAGAATAAACGAGGTTTCTAATTCGTAATGTCCTTTTAATTTTTTAACCGCTATAGATTGCTTTAAGTTTGAATATGCAAGTTTGATATTTAGAGGCAGATAACGAAATTTCGATTTTAGCGTTTCGCGGTAGGCACTTACAGCACTCACAACTTACCACTAGGCCTTCATCAGGATCGTAGTATCTTTCGAGCAGTTGTATGACAGTGCTCTTTCCGCAACCACTTGCACCTACCAGAGCGACGGTCTTGCCCTTCTCTACTTCAAGGTTTAAGTCGTTGAGGACGCTTATCATAGGCCGTGTGGGGTATTTGAAGAATACACCTTGTAAGCTGGACTCACCAGTTCCTCTCTGTGGGAAAGACACTTTTTATGAATATACGATAATTTAATGAAAAAACCGGACAAGTGCGAGTAGGACTCGCCCACCGAGGGTTCCGTACTTTTTAGTATCTGTTGTTATAGCGGCAACAGAAATTCATCATCTGTGAAAATTTCAACTGCCGTGCATTGGTGTTCGGTACCTCAAACTCCTCAGTGGTTGAAAATTCAGGCATCGCAAATCGGTAACTGCCGTTATTATGCGCGTTTGTTTCGAACTGCCCAAATGTTGGGACGCTGTTATTTAATTCGAGGACTGGCATTATGTGGTTTTAGATTTAGTGTGATACTCGCCTAGAGAAACAGGCTGCCTTTTAAATTTTAAACCCCATTGTGTACCTAAATATGGATAGGTAGTTACTTACGAAATCCTTAACCGCCGGTTGATCTGGATCCCTGATTTTGGATTCTCTGTTCAGCAGTACAATAATACGACCAGCAGCTTTGATTCCCTTTTGGAAGTTGGGAGCAAATGCAAACGCTTGTGCCGCCGAGGACGCACCCATTAGTAACGCCTGTGCCGATCTACAGAAATAAATTGTGTTAGTTATTAATACTTAGAGACCATGCAATGTCTGTATCAAACGATTTTTGTCATTTTTTTGCAAGCAAACCATATGAGGGTAAAAGTACGGAACCCTCGGTGGACGAGTCCGACTCGCACTTGGCCGTTTTTTTTATTTATTTTTTATTTCCCCGACATAGATTTACATGATCCTCAGGACCCTTGATTGAGTCCTAAGAGAGGTAAAAATCTCAAAAATACAAAAAGGCGCTTAATAACGTAGCTTACGTACTTTTCTTACTTACTTCAAAACTACATCATAACCAACTTGGTCATATACAATGAGAGTTCCACCATAATACATGGCTGCAGCGTAAACGAAATTAAAAAGTCCTCTGGAGAGACCAAAGACGATGCCACGATAGTGCGTAGCTTTCTTGGCGAGGGCTAAGCCGGGCAATAGCTTGACACTGTATTCCGTAACGAATTGTTCTTCTCTACCAAGTGAGGCCACTGTTCGGACGTTTGCAACTGCTTCTACAGCTATCTGAAATTGTTAATAATTTTTTGATCTCTTAATATGTAAGGCCACATCCGTTCTGTATTACGACTAGGGTTCGGCTGAGACTGAAATACTAAAATGTATGTTTACAGCTTCCTTCCTTATATAAGATTGCGTACTCACCTTAGAACTGGATTCCATGGTTTTAGCTGTCCCAAATGATTGCGCACTTGCCATTCTTCCTTCCTTGTATAAGATTACGACCATAATTGGCACGCAAGTTAACGCGACCAATCCAACCCTCCATTCATATACAAGAGAAAGGACTAGAGCGAACCCAAAGGTACCAATGGCCGATAGGACTGTGCCAATTCTTTGGCCCGTGGCCTGAAAACAAATAAGATACTCTTATATGATCTATACGAATGATTCGGAATGAAATACTTGAAATAAGAATATTGTTTTAGTGCGAAATCAGAAATTGTTTTTTTTTTAAATTGGTTGGTCACTAGTAAGGTCGACAGAGCTTCTGAAGAATGGGCTATGTTATCACCGAGGGAGGATGCGGAACTACACTACACACCATAAAATAAATCATTAGGTACTGTGCAAGCATTATTCATTCTCTCAATTTTGAAATCCATTGTCTGTGTCATGGCATGGTAACACCAAACTTCGCACTGCGCAGCCGCGAAAAGAACAAGCGTTCAAATGGACCAATCAAGTTAGTCTTGATTGTCGGTTGTAAAAATGTCGGAATGTAAAAGTTTTCTCAGTGCATCAAACTAAGATTTATATTAAAAATATTGTGAGAAGTGAACTCATCTTTACCTAAAAAGATTTATAATATAACTATAAGTGTGTGTGCATAAAGATATACGCTGGGCCCGGTCGAAACATTTAAATCTGTGCATGAACAATCTAGCGCACATCGCCGTCGTCGCATGTCATCAAAGAGGTATGTGGATTCATTTTTGGTGGTTTGTGTAATGCTAGTACAGTTAAAGGTTTAACCTATGGTTTACAGTTAGCAATTATAATATCGAAGGCAAAAATACACAACATAATATGGTCCATCGAACCGGGTCATTGACCTTTAATTCGCGGTGCGGTCAATGTAAATAAATACGTGTGTTTATTTTGTGTGTTTTCAAAATGGCGAAGAACAAAACAAATTATATTCGGTTTAATATAGAATGCGACTGGTTGCAATCATCTTTTGAGATGATAAAATCCGAGATTAGTTCTAGTATTTTAGCGGCGAGATTACGAAAGTTGGAATCTCATTTCGATAAATTGACTGTGGCGTATGAGGGTTTACTTGAAAGTCTCGAGGTGGAAACCGATGGTGAAAAGATCAAAGAATATAAGGTTTGCTATAAAAATGCTGAGATGCACTATAATAATTTAGATGCGTTGTCCTTGGAAAAAATGAACTTGGAAGTCGCAGCGGCCGTGCCTTCAGCACAACGGCCACGCCTCCCACAAATCCATCTTCAGCAATTTGATGGCGATATATTTGCTTGGTCCGGGTTTATGAGTCTCTACACCTCGTTGGTCAAGTCAAGGACAGATATTTCAAAAACTGAAAAATTGCATTATTTAGTTTCAAACTTATGCAATGAACCGAAGTCATTAGTTCAACATTTGCCTATGACAGATGCTTCGCTAGATGTAGCGCTGGAAATTTTGAAGTCGCGGTATGACAATAAACGGTTGCTCGCGGATAGTCATATTTCGCGTATTTTGAATCTAATGCCTATTAAAAAACAAAGCGCATTACGGGCGCAAATATTGAATCCTTTACTTGAGTCGACACGGGCCCTTAAATCTTTGGGTTTCCCGACAGAGCACTGGAGCTTCATATTACTCCATATAAGTCTTACGAAATTATCTATTGATATTAAATCTCGGTTTGAACAAGTTTATGGAGGCGTGAAGAAGATTCCTGCATTCGAAAACTTGGTTGAATTTCTACAAAATGAATGTCAACTTATTGACACTGCTAATACGTCAGAAATAATCGCACATAAAACGGGAAAAAGCGTAAATATAATTGAACAACGCGTAAACTATGATAATTCGATTCCTAGTTTGCGGTGCGCTTTTTGTTCTGTGTCGGGACACGTTATAACAGATTGTTATAAGTTTAAAAATAGTACGCCCAGTGATCGCAAAAATTGGGTACGAAATAATAATCGCTGTTTTCGTTGTTTTGGAAACCATTCGGCGGCAACGTGTAGTCAATACATTCCTTGTGCACGATGCGGGAATATTGGACATAATTATTTAATTTGTGTGATGGAAATGAGCACACGTGACCCGGTTGAACAATATAATCGGCGTGTTCGAAATGAGCGAACTACAAATGCGGCTATACTAAGTTCTAGCACCACCGCCGCCGCCGCCGCGGACTGCATGCGTACTTGTACTTGTACGTCCGAGCGCTCCGATGCGCCAGTGACATCTATTGACAACACGGAATAGCAATTAATCACGAGTAATGTTTCTTCGAAGCCCGCTTTGCTTGAAGATGTAATTTTACCAACTGTTATCGTTAGTGTATTATCAAAAAATGCAGAATTTATTAAGACTCGAGCTCTTTTAGATTTAGGTTCTCAAACTACAGTAGTGCGGAGAGATTTTGTTGAAACTTTGGGGCTAAAGAAACATTACTCTTTTACCTCGCTATCGGGTGTCGGTGACAAAGGTAGTAATAGTAAGCATATAGTGACTCTTACTTTTCGGTCGGAACGTAAAGAAAACGTTATTTTGTCGGTAAATGCGGTGGTTTTACGGTCGCCAACGGCGTATATTGCTTCTCGGCTCGGTTTATCTAATGAATATCTTTCGGATTTCGGTTTTGAACACATGTCTAGGGTGGACATAATATTCGGTTGTGACATACTCGGTGAAATAATTGAAGGAAATAAAATCATTATACGGAAGGGTGGTCCATATGCTATCGATACAATATTTGATTTGGCGGTTTTCGGTCCATTACGTGGTATTAATCGGGAGATACCACGTAGTGTGGAATGTTTTTCGGGTGTGTCCTTGATTGACACGGTCGAGCGGTTTTGGAAAACGGAAGAGCCTCCTAAGGTTTCTATAAAGGATCCTATGGATGTGGATTGTGAGAATTTCTTTACTACTACGGTTACTCGGGGGACTGATGGTAAATATGTTGTTCGTTTACCGTTAATACCTAATCATGCGGAGTTAGGTGACTCAAAACCAAATGCGATTCGTCGGTTTATAGCTTTAGAAAAGCGCATGAAATCGCAGCCGATATTTAAAGAAAAATACAAACAGTTTATGGAGGAATATCAAGAACTTGGTCATATGAAACTTTCACACTTTGATGTGGACTCTGGTCATCAATATTTCATTTTGCCTCATCATGGAATTTTTAAGAAATCTGGGGACACTGAAAAGATTCGTGTTGTCTTTGATGGAAGTGCAAAAACAACAACTGGTGTTAGTTTAAATGATTGTTTATATTCAGGGGAAAAATTACAAAATGACATAACTACAATAATTTTAAATTTTCGGTTGCCCTTGATTGTTTTTACTACTGATGTAAAAATGATGTTTCGAATGACGTGGATTCATCCTGAAGATCGAAGATACCAGCTAATTCTTTGGAGACAGAATGAAGCTGAGCCTGTTCAATTTTTTGAACTGGCTACTAATACCTACGGGTTGAAGTCGAGTCCTTTTGTATCGATTAGGTGTCTTCACCAGCTGGCTGCGGACGAAAAGGAGCGGTTTCCGAATGCTGCCAGGCTTCTATTAGCTAACACATACGTAGACGATATCAACGGAGGAGCAGACTCCATTCAGGAAGCTGAAATGCTTATGAAGGAGCTAATCGAGATCATGCGAACTGCGGGCTATGAATTGCGAAAATGGGCATCTAATGAACCTCGCTTATTGGCTGGATTTCCCACGGATCATTGTGAAGTTCCTCGTTGTTTTGACAATGATGATAGTACTGGATTTATCAAGGTCTTAGGTATTCAGTGGAATCCATCAACGGACACGTTTACCTATAGAGTTAATTTACCTGACGAGCAAGCTACGCCTACTAGGCGCAGTATTCTTTCGTCGTTGGCAAAATTATTTGACCCACTCGGATGGATTAGTCCAGTAGTTTTCAGAGTAAAATTATTATTACAGGAGCTAGTAAGTGATGGAGCTAAACGAGTAGACTGGGATTCACCGGCACCTAGCCATATAATCGACAAATGGAATAACATTCTCTCAGACTTACTCAATTTAAAAAAACTAGTTATTCCTCGGTGTTTGAAGTTAAAGAGCGAAGTGTCATACTCTTTGCACGGTTTTTGTGACGGATCGTCTGTCGGTTATGCAGCTGCAGTATACTTGCGATCAGAATCTTGTGACGGAGAAGTTACTGTTCGCCTGGTTATTGCAAAAACAAGAATTTCTCCACTTAAAACCAAATTGACGATACCACAGACGGAATTAAGTGCCGCAACTTTGCTGGCTAAATTATTGTTTCACGTATATTTAGCACTATGTGAGCTCTCACTTACAATAACGGAAATTATCGGTTGGTGTGATAGCACGATAACTTTAGCTTGGCTAAGTATTTCACCCCATAAATTGGATGTATTTCAAGGCAACAGAGTTTCCCAGATAAATGAGCTCAATTTACCAGTTTCTTGGTTTTACATTAACAGTGATTTAAATTGTGCGGATGTTGCATCTCGTGGTTGTACAGCCGCCCAATTACTTGAACTTCCTTTGTGGTGGAGTCCAAAATGGTTAAATCAGCCTCGAGAATATTGGCCTAGTCAAACCAAGCCAGATTTTCCTGAGAACTTGCCAGGTTTACGTTCAAAATTTGTGTCTAACAGTCTAGCTTTAGGTGACTTTGATTTAGTCGAACGGTATAGTTCGTTTGAAAAATTAGTCAACGTAACTGCTCTTTTGTTTCGATTTATGAATAATTGTCGTGGTAATAAAAACATTAACAAAAATGTTTCTGTATCGGAACGTCGTTTCGCCTTGTCTCATTTGTTCCTGATGATTCAAAAGAAACATTTCTATAATCATATCGAAGATATATGTGCTGGGAAACCTATTCGAGACTCGTTACGAAAACTTAACTTATTTGTCGACGGACAAGGTTTGATTCGAGTTGGCGGACGTCTTTGTCATTCAGAACTCCCTTATTCGGCTCGACATCCCATTTTACTTCCGGGAAAAGAAAAACTCACATTTCTTTTAGTGGAACATTATCATAAGGTATATTGTCACGTAGGTGCTGACACTTTAGCTTCAATTCTAAGTCGGAATTATTGGATATTATCAATGCGATTTGTGACTAAAAATGTGACATTTAAATGCATTCCATGCTTTAAAACTGCGCCTCGACACCAACAGCCATTTATGGCAGACTTACCTGCGGATCGGGTTCGATGTTATCGAGTGTTTGAAGGAGTAGGAACGGATTTTGCAGGTCCAATCCTCATGAAGAGCAGTAGTTTAAGAAATGCCCGCATTCAAAAGTGTTATTTGTGCATTTTCGTTTGTTTGTCAACAAAGGCGGTACATTTGGAAATAGTCTCTCAACTATCAGTCGAAGCATTTGTCGCTGCTTTTACTAGGTTTGTTTCTCGAAGGGGGTTACCTTCATTGATTCGCTCTGATTGTGGTACAAATTACGTCGGGACTAACAAACATTTAAAGGAGTTATTCATATACTTAAATAATCACCACGGCGAGTTAGAACGCGATTTAATCAAAAACCAAATTACATGGCTGTTCAACCCTCCCAGTAGCCCAAATATGGGTGGATTGTTTGAAGCTGCTGTTAAATCGGCTAAAACACATATGTATCGTGTACTCGGTGATCAACGGCTTACGTTCGAATGTTTGACGACATTTTTTACTAAGGTCGAAGCTGTGATGAATTCAAGGCCTTTGTGTCCTCTTAGTTCAGATCCGACAGACTTGGAAGTTTTAACTCCTGGTCATTTCATTATCGGTCAACCACTAGTAGCTCTACCGGAATATCCATTTGAACTAACGAACATAGGGCGTTTGTCACAATTTCAACAAGTTCAAAAACTGACACAACATTTTTGGTCTCGTTTTCGCAATGAATATCTTCATACTCTACAACAGCGTCCTAAATGGACTTTACGTACGAAATCTCCGGAAATTAATGATTTAGTTTTAATAAAGGAAGATAACTATCCACCCTTACAGTGGAAATGTGGCCGCATTATTAGATTATTGCCAGGAAAAGACGGAATCAATCGTGTAGCTGAATTAAGGGTTCAAAACGGTTCTTTACTTCGGCCTGTTTCAAAACTCTGTGTATTGCCTTTGATGGATAGTTGCTAACCAAGACCTAGCTTGGTTCGGGGGGAGAATATGTGCAAGCATTATTCATTCTCTCAATTTTGAAATCCATTGTCTGTGTCATGGCATGGCAACACCAAACTTCGCACTGCGCAGCCGCGAAAAGAACAAGCGTTCAAATGGACCAATCAAGTTAGTCTTGATTGTCGGTTGTAAAAATGTCGGAATGTAAAAGTTTTCTCAGTGCATCAAACTAAGATTTATATTAAAAATATTGTGAGAAGTGAACTCATCTTTACCTAAAAAGATTTATAATATAACTATAAGTGTGTGTGCATAAAGATATACGCTGGGCCCGGTCGAAACATTTAAATCTGTGCATGAACAATCTAGCGCACATCGCCGTCGTCGCATGTCATCAAAGAGGTATGTGGATTCATTTTTGGTGGTTTGTGTAATGCTAGTACAGTTAAAGGTTTAACCTATGGTTTACAGTTAGCAATTATAATATCGAAGGCAAAAATACACAACAGGTACTGTAAAGTGTTTGCAACTCGCACCCGCGCAGAAAAGAATCCTGAAGCCGCCGCAAGTGTCTTAAGTCCATGGACTACAAAGAACCTAAGTGTAGCTTATGCTAGTTCTTGGTGTAGAAAACTTACTCCTTGCACTGAAGCTGCCTCGCCAGCCAGGCGAGCGCAGAGAGCGCCCGTGGAGTTGTCCATGTCGTCGTAAAACGCAATCTCTTGCTGCAATAGCTTTCCAAACAGCATACCACGTAGCCGCTCTGTCAGGTGTTCTCCAGCTACGCCGTACAAGAATACCTATCAAATAGTAATGTTATATTACAAAATGTATTGTCAGCAAAATAAGTGTTAATTGCGATGTTTAACGAACTGGTCGTACACATTATGAAAAGGAAGAATTGAGAAAAGACGGAAATTTGTGGAAGAAAATAATCCCCTGCTAATAATAAGGGCAAATGAAAAATGATTATATAATGTAAGTACTTTTACCGAAAATCACCAGTACCCGTACCATGTATACGCTCACGTCTAAGTAATTTATTTTCTAAACATCTCGCTCGCACTAATATGCGAGTACGAGCGAATATGCGAGAAAGTAAGTCACATTCTCGATGGCGTTTATGTCAGTGCCAAACTGGTGGTAGCCACACAGAAGTTAGAGATTGAATACTTACTTGTGTAAAGTTCGCAATTCCCGAGAAGACACCAATACCTACGAAAATAAGTGCATATCTCCGGACTTCTGCCTGGACTACATCCGGATCTGGATGAGATAGAATCTGTAAGATGACGGCTCACTTGAAACATGCGTTTCATCGAAAAATAACTGCGTACTTGGAAAATATATAAAGGGCTAAAATATATCTTACACCAATAAAATCTCCTAAAATAATAGCAAGCATTGGCATTGCAAATCCGCTTATCAAAGCACAGAGACTGGCAGCAGTGATGGATTTCCATTCTGGCTTGTTTAGTTTGAGGACTTGCAGGAATGAAACGTCATTGGCCTCGTCTTTAGCGTCAGGAATCTGGAAACAAAACGGATTTGTGAAAAAATACATTCTTTTTTAATTATTAAAGAAAGCGGATATCGTAAAATTTATTGGTGATAACGTTTGCAAAGAGTCTTCCACCTTGTTTCCACTTTTTTTTTCTCGTTTCGTTTGCAATGGATGAAATCTGAGCGGTGTAAATATGTCGCCACCATCCGGCTTCTTATTAACATTATTAAACCATTCCTTACCCACCCTTATCTTTCCGATTTACTTTGATTATTCAGAGCATGCTTCAGACCAGCTTAGTAAATGTAAAATGAATAGTAGCTACAATTACCTCAGTATTCATTGGTATAAAATCGTCTTCATCCTTTTCACTTTTGACTGAAATCTCTCGAGTTAACGATGGCCGCTTATCACCTAGAAAAATACAGCTTTATGTCACAAAGAAGTTTTGATAAATATTAATAATGAAGCGAGAGACAACTAGCGTAAATTGATTCAACTTGGATAGTATAATTTTATGGAAAAGCAAAATAAGTTCGTGTATTCGTTACCCTACTCTACCTAATTCTTCAGCGCCTGGGAATGTTTGCAGCATAACCATGTCGTAATAGTGTCCTTTGCTTCTCATTAGCTCATTGTGATTTCCTGTTTCTACGACCACTCCGCTCTTGAACACATATATTACATCAGCGTTCCGTATTGTTGACAATCTGTGGGCTACGACAATTGTAGTACGTCCTTCCTGGGCCTGTTAAAATAAAACATTTTGGCTAATGTCGGTGCTAGTTCATTTGGTCATATCGCGAGTGTCTGGTCTATATCTAATCAATTCTACAATTCAACTACTTATATTGCGGACATATGTAATACCTAATCATAAAACAGTGCAAGTCTATTAGTTTTGTGCTTATTTAAATCGTCTCGATGTATTCACTGTTTTAGATTCTGTATGTTATCATAATTAATGAAGTTTTGGTACCTTATCGAGTGCCTTTTGTACTTTCGCTTCTGACGAAGTGTCAAGAGCGCTGGTGGCCTCATCCAACAGCAAGATGCTAGGGTTGCGCACCAGAGCGCGGGCGATGGCAATACGCTGCTTTTGTCCACCTGACATTGAAGCACCGCGTTCTCCGACGAGCGTGTCATAGCCCTGTTAAATAGAGTTAGATGAATTATTAACGACACACTTTATGGCTTGTTGCCAGTCAACGAACGCTATACTTGACAGACTATCAGTCATCGTATCGACATTTCTTCTGGTGTGGATGTAAATGATGCTGGGTATAGGTTTGATGGGATAAATATGCCATTGTAGACGGGATAAACATCCAGTAAATATCCAGTAAGTGGCCGTTGGGGCGGAAAGGTTCTCGAGTCGCGACCACGTACTGGAAGACGCAGCGTGGGTAGACAAGGTGGACTGATGACCTGCTAAAGGTCGCGGTAGTCCGCTAAATGCGGGTGGCGCAAGACCGGTGATTGTGGCACTCTTTGGGGGCTTGGGGGAGGCATATGTCCAGCAGTGGACGTCCTCAGGCTGATATGATGATGATGATGATAAAATATCCAGTGCAAACCTTGGGAAGCTTCAAAATAAACTGATGCGCGTTGGCCTGCTTTGCGGCAGCCTCTATATCGGCGTCGGAGGCGTCCTCTCGGCCGTAACGGATGTTCTCGCGGACGTTCGTGTTGAACAGCACAGGTTCTTGCCCCACCAGCCCGATCTGCGCACGCAGCCACCGCACTGACAACTCTCGTACGTCATGTCCGTCAACACGCACCTGAAAATTATGTTCAATTTGGGTAGAAACTTGGGTATAAACAAGACAATTTATATATTGGTATTGGAGGATACTTACGCCAAGGCTTATTTGTCATTAGGGGGATCAGTGCTTGAATACTATTAATAAACAAATATAGGACATTTGACTTTGAGTCTACCATGGAGGGCAAAATGAAAGGAAGAAGAAGCGAAAAACCCAGGTACCTTGGATTCTGAAGGTGAGGTATAAAATCCCGTTGCCCTGCTGTCTTTAAAAGAGGTAAAGAAGATTGCAAATACAGGAAATAACTGAAAAGTTCTTATACCAAGAGCAACTGAAGCAACCAACTTAATTTCAACATATCTCACTTGATATATTCCTGGAAAAAAAAATTCGCTTCAATGTATCCAGAAGTATGTATATATTCACACTACTTACGCTTCCATCGATGACGTCATAGTATCTGGATAAGAGCTGAATGATGGTAGACTTTCCACAGCCTGAGTGCCCGACGAGCGCCACTGACTGACCTCTTTTTACTCTGAGGTCTACCGCCTTCAGCACCTTGAATGAAGTGTTTAAAAAGGTTAGTGGCAAGCATCTCATATTTCCATGTAAAATAATTCATATCGCCTAACATTGAGTTTTTCAATACCTTATCCTGGATAGATGCCGGAGTATGCCAGCCTATAGTATATTCTGCGTTTATGCAAGTACCTACCTATCTATGCACCTGTATGAGATCATGTTCATGATGCATGATAGCAGAACAGGATTATGAAAATGAAAATGAAAAAGCGTTTATTGGTTACAATATTGTGTACAGCAAATTATGGTTGGAATCTCCAAGTAAGTAAAATTATACTTGTGGCAGGAGATCCCGCTCTTCCTACCAGAGTTACATACAAAGTAACCGAACATATACTTAAAATGAATATCTTACAAACTAAACTAAAATTAATTAAAGCTAAGATATGTGCGTGTGCATGTTTGTAGTTGTGTTGGGTGTAAACACATATATATTTATTATTTATATTTATTTTTATTTATTATTTATTGTCTTTGTAAAAGTGCTTCTGTTTCCTCGTAGTCTAATTTTTTAATCCATTCGACTATAGCTTTTTTACAACTGTATAAGTGCAAAGGGTATATAGAAATAATTTTATTTATTTGATTATATAGGTGAACAGACTGGCTTGTAAATTGTCTTCTGGCATAAACAGATTTAGTAGGTGGCTTAGAAATTACATTTGTTTTCCTTCTCCGCGTTACTGTGAGGGGTTTAAATTTTATTGTTTTATGTAGCTTTAGTAGTGTAAATAGAATATAAAGTTTCCTCATAGTAAGTAGATCACAATCCTTGTACAGTTCAGTGGTTGGGTATCTGTAAGGTTTGGAGTATATAACTTTAAGAAGGCATCTTTGACCCCTTTCAGCATCAATGAATTTGGTCTTGTTTGTTCCGCCCCATACTGGGATACAATAAGTCATAACGGACTGGGCTAGAGTTAAATATAGTTGTTTAAGTAAAGCTTTAGCCGAAATATCCAAACTAACTTTCGAATCCGACCAGCTATAAACTCAATATGCGGATGCCACGAGAGCCTCTGATCTAGCATTATTCCTAAATACTTAGTGCTGCTTACTCTTTTTATTTCGTTACAATTACAATCTAAAGTATTTTGAGGGTTACAAGTGTGTATTTTCAATTTAAGAGTATCAGGTGGTTGTGTGTTTTTATACTTTGTGAAGCATATATAATTTGTTTTGGTAATATTTAGTGTTAGAAGGCAGAGATGGGCAAAATGTAATCGACTAACGATTAACGATTAAGATTACAAGAATTAATTGCGACTGACGATTGAAAACGACGATTGATCAATCTTAGTTGTATAGAGTGCAACTAATTTAGTTGCAACTAAATTAGTTGCCGATTGATTTCGGACAACTAAATTTTGTAATCGACTAATTAGTTAGACTATTTTCTCGCGACTAATGTTAGAAGCAAATTGAATAGAATACCCCGGTATGGCTATGTTGACAGACTGATTAGGACATCTTAACGGATGTTTAAAAATAAAATAGTCATGTATTACTTACGATATTTTGACCGTTTCTAAGGAGTGAGATCTGTTCTCACTATTATTTTGCTTCTAAAGTAGTGCATCTCTCTGAAATTGGATTAAATTTCTCTTATCTAAGGGTAAATAAGAACTGGGTACTTTGTGCATTAGTAAAATAACACTTAAAAAACACAATTATATAAATCAAACTTTGTATATTAAATATAAAAGCAACCATGATATGTATTTAGTTAAACTATATGAGGTTAGTCTTGCAATCGTTGCAATAATAATTAAAAGCAAAAATTATCAACAAATCAACGTTGTTTATACAATAACATGTTCATATGTGATAACATAAAACATTAAAAACCACAGTTATAATAAATCAAACTTTGTAGGTATATGAAACATTCAAAGCAAAAAGTATCAAAAAAATCAACGCTGTTTATACTGTAAGATGTTTATATGTGATAAGATAAAACATTAAAAAACACAGTTATAATAAATCAAACTTTGTATATGAAACATTCAAAGCAAAAAGTATCAAAAAATCAACGCTGTTTATACAGTAACATGTTTATATGTGATAAGATTTAAAAAATACAGTTATAATAAATCAAACTTTGTATGTATTATATTATGTATATTAAATCGTATATTAAACAACAATAATAATTTAAAGCAAAAAGTATCAAAAAATCAACGGTGTATACAGCAACATGTACCTCTATGCCTCTATGTGTACGTATATCATAACATTCTGCCATACTTAATACAAATTTGCAAAGAATGTTATTTATTTGTGACATTTACTTATTATTTAATCAGTGAGTAATATAAAAAAACTGTATAAAATTAATAAAACAGACACGATTCCAATATTGTGATAGGTTTAAAAACAAGGACAAAATCATAAATTAAGTAAATATTTTTTAATGACACGTTGAAAACAAAATAGACCGCGTAGATAATAAACAACATGCAGATGTGTCATTCAATAGAACGTGTTATTTTTAGAAGATGCGTCGGCACTTGCACCAAAATGCAACAAACAACTTCCAGGTAAGTAGGATTATCCCATTGTTTTGTCACCGCGTGACACTAAAAAGAGTTTTACTATTGTCAGAGACAGCAAAATATTGATAGACTCTATGTCTAAGATTTACTCAGTATCGTATAAATCAAAGTATTAATAATGCACCAACCTACTTTATTGTTTGCGATTTGTAAACAATGCAGTTTTTCGCTATTTGTCGTTATTACCAATATATCGTTATAATAATATTATGGCATTATTTGCATTGTCATTCAAGCATTTCAAATTAAACGTGTATACATAATTTTAGCTCAATCGGATGAAGATATCTGCTTCAAAATAAGTCGCAAAATTCTACCCAAACTAACATAGTTACAACATACGAGTACCTCCGTATGTTACATACGTACTTGTAGTTACATATTGCAAGATAAAAAATGCAAAAACGGGCGACTACGTAGTTTTAATATAGATTTAATCGTGAAATTTAGTCGATTGAAACTAAAACTAATTTAGTTGTTAGTCGAACATTCTCACAACTAATTTAATCGCAACTAAATTAATCGCGATTAAAAAATGACGATTGATATTTTTAATCGATTGATTAGTTAACTAAAAGATTAATCGATTAATGCCCATCTCTGTTAGAAGGTTAGCATTCAACCATGAAAATATATGCTGAAGACCTTGTTCAGCTTTATCAAAAACGCCAGCCCAGGTACTATCGTTAAAAATAACCACAGTGTCATCTGCGTAAGAGAAAATCTCTCCTCCGTCAATGCCAAGATTTGACAAATCGTTGATATATGTTAGAAACATAGTTGGGCCTAGCACACTTCCCTGAGGGACGCCATACGTGATATCACTTTTTGTACTAACATGATCTTAACAATTTGGCAGCGACCGCGGAGGTAGTTATCCAAGAGCTGTAGAGGTTAAAGTTGTTATTATTTAGCCATGATGTCACCTTCTTCACAATACCAGTAATGATGAAACAGCAATATTTATCCATACTTCCATACTATCCATACTAATATTATAAATGCGAAAGTCTGTCTGTCTGTCTGTCTGTCTGTGTTACCTCTTCACGCTTAAACAGCTGAAACGATTTAGTTGAAATTTGGTATACAGATAGTTTGAGCCCCGGGTAAGGACATAGGATACTTTTTATCCCAGAACTCACCCCTCAAGGGGGTGAAAAGGGGGGGTGGAAATTTGTATGGGGAATTGATAACCGCTGAACCGATTTAGATGAAACTTGGTATCGGGATAGTTTGAGCTGTGGGAAAGGATATAGAATAACTTTTATCCCGGAAATCATCCCTTAAGTGTATAAAAAATGGGATGGAAATGTATAGTGTGGACCAATTTGGGGGTGAAAAAAGGATGGATTAAAGAGCAGATTTGTTTAAGAATTAAGGTACCCAAATTACTAATTCCACGCAGACGAAGTCGCAGGCAAAAGCTAGTTATGAATAAAACATTATCGAAATAATTATTTTTAGGTCTAGATACCCTAATCTGGTATACTGATATAGCAAATTTATTACGAGCAGAATAATATTTTCTGTCTGATTCATGCATTTTTCCAAACATTATTTTTTAATTATATCAGTATTAGTGATAATCTAGCACGTGTATAATATTCTTAGAGCATAGATAAAACAAACTGATAGGATTATGAATAGTGATAACGCTAAGTCAGCCCTTGAAACGAACAATGATAGTTAAAAATATTGTCTCCGGTTACCGCGATAGTTGAAATATCAATTGAAGGTGTGCAATTTATAGAGCTCTGAGTTTGGTGTGATATAATACATAAATTGAATTTATGTATTATTTATTTATTGTATTGTAAAATGTACAATACATATTAATAATAATTAATATAATTATACACACATTATGGCAGTACATTGGGGAAGGTAACAAAGGGTTGGGAGTTGGGAAACGACTATGTGATGCGGTTTCTCAAACAGTCCATTGCATTAGCCATCCGATTACCACTGTAAGTAAAGTAAGCTTATGCTTACAACAGTGTTCCGAGTCTTAGCGTGTATAGCTCGATACATATGTAAATAAGCACCCATTTAGGTACCTATAATAAGTTTCACGCGAGTTTAGCATAAACTTTAAGATTTAAGCTTAAGAGTCCCCGGCACGCTCGGCCGAATTGCACCTTCCCATACAAACGTAGTTCCGCTCTCATTTTAAAACTACGTGTTGGATTCTAATGGAACTTTGCACATACAATGACATGAGGTACATCTAGGTCTGAAATTAGTTTATATAGCTCCAGTTTATAAAACAAACGAAATAGAGCAAAAAAAGTTTTGTATGAAAAACTTAAATTCGCTGTATTTTTTTAACTATGGTATCTGAAGCTACATAAACTAATTACAGACAGTTATACCTTATCCTATTATAAGTACAAAGTTTCAGAGCTATCTAGCTAGTCGTTTTAAAATGAGAGCGGAACTACGTTTGTATGGAGAACCGAGCTTGCCGGAGACCAATAATAAGTATTCACTTTTAAGCGAGTTTTAAACTTTTTAATAATACGTTCTATTATACCTCCCATACAATGTATATAGGTATTATTATATAGGTAAGGAAATCGATTTATGGAGTAAGAACTCCATCAAGCTTCATTATTTTTCTATTATATGGTCGGTACTGACACTGCTGACCCAATTACCGCGTTGAAGAGTTTTATTTGGGAAACATTGCGGGTTTGAATTGACTAATAATGATGATCATACTAAATATTACTCACTGGGACATCAGGTCTTGAAGGATAATGGAAGAAGACGTTCTTCAACTCGATGTCGCCGTCAATGGAACTGGGGGTGACACCGCGGTTCAGCAGTGGGTTGATCGAAGGCACATTGTCGATTACAAAGAAGATCTGCGCGCCGGCACCCTTTGCTATCCCGAATACTTCCATCAGAGTAGACGATATGCCGAAATTGGCTGATCCCATCATGACTCCAAAAAATACCTAAGCGGAAATGATTTCAATTTATAATACCTATACATGTGTTATAAAAAAGTACCTATGTGTTTGGTGTAAGGTGATTAAGTATATGTACGTCGTAAAGAACTTACTGCAATCATAGTTTCCACATCGTAGTTCTCCTCAGGGTCCGAAAGAAGTTGATAACCGAACCAGAACGATAGAGCATATGCGCAGAAAATGCAAAAGAACAGTGTTCCCATTGCCATGCCGTTGAATAACCCTGCAAGGAGTGCTCGTTTTGTATTTTAACTTATTAATAAATATTCAATTATTTCCTTTTAGTTTACTGTACTATGAACACCGCTCGCAGGGGCCAAAACATAACATAAAAACACACTTAAATACATAATAACTCAAAACCAACAATCAAAACGACAGATGTTGTATTGGCCCCAAGAGCTAAATTCAGGCATCGGACCTCAAGACTACATTGGTCCTTTAAATATGTTTGAACTTTGAACAGTTTGCCGCTATGCATGGAATCTTTCTGTGGGGTGAATTGGAGTTATGTTATTGATGAAGATGAATACCTTTCTTAATATTTATTCTTCTTACGTCTTGCAAGTGCCCTTGATATCTTTCTATTTCTTTTTGCTGTCCACTAAACGCGTAAACCGTGCGGACTGCGCTAATGACTTCTTCGGCTATAGATCCTGCTTTTCCTGATGCTTTAGCTTCCTTTTTTGATAGTTTAGAAGCTATCTGCAATGTTATAATGTCGATTAATCCTTTCCAACTTGTTCTGATTGATAAAGTATTTCACCAGGGCTTACTCGGCTATTCTAAATTGTATGCAGTCTAATATGCAGAGATCGGTGTTCAACAGAAAATTTTGAGCACAAAACTGACCACGCTGAAACTTGACATAGCGCGTACGTAAAAATGTAATCTTGTGCGTTGCTATTTTCGTATATCTCGCTGCGAAAACGCTGTTGTAGCTCCACTGTGGTCGCCTGGTCGGCCCTTCAACTTGTATAATACATTTTTGAGTATATTTACCAATCCGGCTAGTCCAACGAGAAACAGAGTCACTGGAAAGGATATCAAACACAGCAGTGCTAGTTTCCAACCCTTTATTAAAGCCATAGTTATGGAACTGATGAAAGCTGATTGGAAGAATATAAATGTGCCCAATTTTTCCCCCATTCCGTCTTCAACTTTTACCACATCGCTGCGAACAAAAGATATAATAATTAGCAAATGCTGGTCCGGGTTCTAACTTCATTAGTAGCAGTATTTAATATTTTCTTAGCAACACCTACTCGGACATTTTAGAAGCAAAATCCCCTGTTTGATGAGTATCGAAATATTCAAAATCTTGATTTAATGCTGCTTTCAAGTATTCCTGTCGCATTTTGAAGACCTGCAATTAAAGGACGGTTAAAAAGGATTATCTTATTAGTTAATAATTAATAATAATAATTAGGCCTTTTATTTCCAATAGATTCTATCCTAATAAGATTACATTCATGCATAAATATATTAATTACATTAAAATCATATCATAAACTTAACACATCATTCACTATTCACGTATCAAGTTTAGTAGTAGATTCGTAGCATCAAAGATAGATATAACTCCGTAATAGATGTATACAGTGTAGCATTTAATAGGTATTTCTATTTAATAGTATTAGAAGTTCATTTACATATAGGATGTGATAATTTTAACTAAGTATTTATTTATTATAATTGTTTTCTTATTTCTATTGGGCTGTCCATTTTTGGACATAGGCCTCCTCCCTCCTGTGCCACTCGTTCCTGTCGGCGGCTACTCGAGTCCAGGTGATGCCCGCCTCGGCGACGATGTCGTCTCGCCAGCGTCGCCGCGGAAGATACGCGACACGCGTGCCGCGTGACGCTGCGCGGCCTGCGCGGGTACCAGTGCAGGATTTTCTCGCTCCATCGTCCGTCATTAGTGCGAGCCGTGTGCCCAGCCCATCGCCATTTTAATCTGCAAGCCATTTCCGCTGCATCTATTATCTTTGTGCGACGGCGGATATCTGAACTGCGTACTCTATCTGTTAACTTAAGATTTAGCATACTTCTTTCGGCTGATCTTTGAAACACTTTGAGTTTGTGCACAATTTCTTTAGCTAATGGCCATGTTTGGCATCCATACAATAAAGTGGGCGTTACTACCGAGTCCATGACTTTTTTCTTTAATTTTATGTCAAATTTAGACTTAAATATGTGTTTGTACGACCAGTACGCCTGCCAGGCTTGTTTAATTCGTCTCTCGACTTCTTGAACCGGGTCGCGATCCTTGACAGTTATATTTTGACCAAGGTATAGGTATTCTTTAACGAATTCTATATCTTTGGATGATATTGTCGTAGATTTAACGTCGCCGTTAGTCATAATACATGTCTTTTCGGAGTTCATTTCTAAACCACATTTTTAGAAGAACCACCTAATAACCAGAAGCACCTAATGTTTACGCGACAAGGTTTTATAGGTAAATCATTAAAAATTCGCCTATAGGTATCGTCATTAATACAGGACAGAGCCGATCCCGTATCGACCTCCATCTGCAAGGGCCTATTCTGTACTAAAAGTGACATACACACCGGTTTATAGTTTGTCAAGGACATCTGATACATAGGTTCTTCATCATCGTAATCACCATCATCATCACTATCAGCAACAGTCTTGCCCGACTGCTCCGAAGTGGTAGTCTCGTCGACTGGCTCCTGCATCCAGTAGGCACCAGTAACCCTGCGCCCGCGCGCGCCGCCTCGTCCGCGGCCGCCGCGCCCGCGCCGCCCGCCGCCGGTCACGCTCGCCCCGCGTGACGCGCGGATTGGGGGATCCTCCCCCAATTCATTTCGTCATCTTAGATTCGGTTCTTGATTTTCAGGACACATTCTCCGCAAGTGACCGACCCTTTTACATAAACTGCAATCATAGTTGCGGAATTTACAGTTTTCCATTTTATGTTGAGTATCACCACAGGCCATGCATTTAAACATTATATTTATTTTGTTCACATCGATGGGAGTGCTCGGGTTTTGGTCTACTGCGCTGGCATCACGTTCGGCCGCCTCCAAAGTGCACGCCATTTTCACCGCCTTGCCGTAGGTTAATTTATCGTCCTCCGCGAAAAGTCGTTGCCGCGTATTTTCACTTCTTATGCCGCACACTAGCTGGTCATGTAAATTGTCTTCTAAAGTCGTTTTAAAGTCACAATGTAAAGATAACTTTTTAAGTTCCGCCACGTAATCCGCTACTGGTTCGCCCTCCATTTGCCGTCGCTGCCGGAATTTATATCGTTCGGCCAAAATAGAAGGTTAAGGTTGCAGATGTTTTTTAAGTAAGTCGACGGCGTCCGCGTAAGTTAATGCTGAGGGCTTCTTCGGACTCGCCAAGGTTGATAATAACTCGTAGGCCTCCTCTCCCATGACCGCAATCAACGTGGCTAACTTAACGGTATCGTCCACCTTGTTCGCAAGGAAGTACATCTCCACTCGCTCGGAATATGCAGTCCAATTGCCACTTTTCATATCAAATTCACGTAACTTTCCCACTGACATTGTTTTAAACTTGTTGAATCACGATTATACTGTCTTTTTCGAATTATTTTTACCTCGTTCGCCACTGACAAATAAAAGACGTATTGAACGCGCACCATTTATTCTGAGACAAAGAATACCCCGCTACCCACATATGGGTTATTGTTAGGATACCTACATATACAACACTTTCATGTTGTAAAGTTTTCAGCATGTATGCTGCTGCGAAGCGTAGGTGATGAAACCGTACAGAAATACCACAGTTTTTCCAGTCTAGTCTTCGAAATATGTATTCTAGGAGAGCCGTAAATAAGTTGGGCGAGCTTGGGTCTCCTTGTCTTACGCCACGTTTAATTTCGAAATACTCTCCTTTCTTTTCTAATTTAATAAGAGACTTTCCCCTGCTGTATATTTCTAATAGAATATTTATATATTTGCTGTCGACGCCCTGTTCATCTAGCGCGATCCATATAACTTTTCATGTGAAGTAGTGTCAAAAGCTTTCGTGTAGTCCACGAAAGCTATGTAGAGTCGCTTGTTGTATTCACTATACTTCTCTATTACTTGTTGTAGAGTGAAAATGTGGTCGATTGTCGAGTAGTTGCGTCTTAACCCTGCTTGCTCTACAGGTTGTTCAAAATCTAGTGTTTTGCGTATTCTGTTTAAGATTATAGTCGTAAATAGTTTATACGTCGATTGGAGCAGACTTATAGGGCGGTAATTATTTATTTTACATGGATCTCCTTTTTTAAATATTAGTGTAATAGTAGATGTTTCCCATTCTCTAAGTATTATTTCCTGTTTAATTATTTCATTGAATAGAGCTGTCCGATGAGGAGTTAAGGGTTCTACTATTGCCTTCAGGATGTCGTTAGTTACGCCGTCTTCGCCAGGGCTTTTCATATTTTTCAATGTATTTATAGCACAATGTATTTCGCTTTCTAATAGCGGCGCTATATTGTTCTTTGTCCGTCTCTCGGAGTAGAGTCTTTGTTTTCAGAGTATAGAGTTTTGTAAAATGTAGTTATATATATCTTATTAGTTAGACCAAGATAAGTCTGCAACGATTTTGATAGCACACGCAGTACAAGTGTTATTTATACGTCACAATTTCATAGAAGTTTGACGTTTAAAATTGCACTGCGTGTGCTATCAAAACCGTTGCAGACTTATCTTGGTCTAACCCTAACTCCATTGAAATGTATCTCTGTTCTGACTCCTGACATTCTGAATTTGACATTCTGAACTATTTTGGGATGGCATCATGGCGTTTTATATTTTGAGATGGATTTGATTATCTATCGTTTAAAATATATTTAGTCTCCAGAAAGAGCAGACGCCTTCAAGGTGAGCGTATATATAATGCTTGATAGTAATAATAGTTACCTGATTATAAGCGGCTAAGTTCATTAGAACCGTAGCAGCATAGGATAGGATCACAAGTACCACGCCCAAAGAACAGTTGTATGTGGCAAAGTTCCGGATCGCTTTGAGGAAAGCTTCCTCATCAGGGGCACCCATCATTACCGAAATACCGTAGTCTACCATGCTTTGGAGCAAGGAAGAGAACAGCAATGTGTTGAAGGGCGTCGTGGTCCCGGCCAGCATTGAACATATTATCGCCAAAAATATGAAGATTTTGTCTTTTGTGGTCGCGAATCGATACTGAAAATAAATAGCGAAGAATATCATCAACAGCCTGAGCCTGTGGATGTTGGACCGGATATCCGTGAAACATTGGTTTACGGTACCCTGAGACTGATTTTCGTAATGCAGCTATTTAAAGGGCGCCCATCCATTCGCAATTTTGAAGCATCTCTTATTTTTTTGTTGTTAACACATTAATGTATCACGCTCAAAACAATAAAAAAAACTTACTAATGTGAAAAACGATATGCTAGGTACATCTTCTTTTACTTCGCTTTCAGGTGCACTGAAAAAAAAAGAAAAAAATCCATGCAATATTTTCTTTCTTTTAATTCATTCTAGTGTCTGCGCGCTAAACAGCGCTCAAAAATCGATTTGGGCTGTTGACGCAACTACTTACGATAACTGTAGGCGTTAGATATGGACATCTAAGCGCCATCGCCACTTGCACCATTGTACTGGTAACGATGGTAACTCCAGGTTTAACCGGTTAACCCCGGGTTAGTGGGATGGTGCAAGTGGCCCTAAGAGGTTATTTGGAAAGTAGTTCGTACTTTCCAAATAAGATACCTAATGGAAATTTCATTAGAAAATGCATGATTACGACAATAGGGTTGTGTCCACATGTTGAATTTTATAACTAAATCTAGTTAAATAGATAGAAAATGAGCAAAATCACAATAAATTGGAAACTTAAAAAATATATGGGAATAGGTAACAATAATAAATAAATAGAAGACTTCAAAGTAAAAAAAAACTTCCAAACAGGAAAAAATAATGGTACCATTTGATTCCTTACATTTTATTAAAAATATATTGTATTGCATCAATATACATAAACGTAATATTTCACCGACAAAATCGCAATTTCCTTGTTTTCCAGCACGGCTTCTAAGTAATAGCGACCTTACATGCTGACGACACGATGTAACGCCAATTTTTTAGAAGCGTTTCGTCAGTAAAGTGCGGGTGCCAGACTTTGACCATCATTTGTGACTTTTGTATTGCTTTAAGACAATGGGTCCCAATGGTCCCATACAGTCATATGATCCTCAAAACAAACCTGATCGACTGATACCATTAGTAAAAAATTGTGGAATACCCTATTGCGACTTAAATACCTGTGATGTGATAAGAATATTAAAAATAAGCTAACTGCATGGCATTTACAATGACAAAGTGTGGTAAATAATGTCATGACACTCCACTTTATTCTGTTCAAGTCGGTGCAAAGTTAGCTTAGACGGCCTTTATGTCAGGCTTATTTTAATTTAATTATAGGATATGAATTCGATCCGTATACACGGTATACAATCCATTATCTGTGTAATCCAGATCGAATTCATATCCTAAAAATTAGATAGAGACTTTGTTGGTAAGTGCGGTAAATTGTTATTGTTGTGTTGCATTTAAATTTAGGTACAACGTATAATATAATACAATGATAATACATGACATAGAGCTTGTTCTGTATCATCAATTGTTTTTAACTAGTTTAAATGAAGAGCCCATTGAGACTGGAGATATCTTACATTATCTTGATAGGAAGGAATGCATTGAAATAACATAAAACAATAAACGTGTGACTGGCTGAAAACAGAAACACTAACACTTAAGGAGTGTCTTTCCAAAAGATCCTTTTTTTGTATGGTTTTCATAAAGAAATAATCCCTTTTAATACACTCCACACTTGATTTACTCGCTACGCTGTGCGCTGTGCGGTCAATTATGGCTGGCGCAGCATATGCTGAGCCCGTTCCTTAATTTTGTCGCGCATGCCAATTGCTAATGTTATTTGTAAATATATTCCTGAAATCTCTCTTTCTTTATTTTCATATTCTTACTTATATAAATAAATTTAAAATAAAACGGCTACCGGAGTTCCAAGTCATACTGGAAATTCACCAGTAACGATGCGTTATCCCATTTTTTTTTCTTAGCCTATTTGAGTGTCCCACTGCTGGGCAAAGGCCTCTCCCCTGGTTCTCCATAACTCCCGATTTTGTGCTTCCTCCGGCCAGTTATTGCAAAGGAAGGTGGGCTTACTCGACGAAACACGCAAGACACGCTCTTATGTCTACAAATAACATTATTTTTGCAAGTGACTGTACAGATATAATGTTGTGCAATGAAAATACGCAAATCAGACCACTTAATTAATACGAATGCCAATACTTACTACTCCTTTTCCGAATCTGCTTTTCCATTTGTAAACTGCACGTTTGAGAGATCTGTCTTGTTTATTTGCTTCGGTCTGTGGTCTTCACCAAATTTATAAGTGCCGGAGCGCTTCATTTTAATTTTTCACATCAAATTAAATCACTACTAACACTGTTATTGTTCATTTATTGATATATTATGAAGAAAGAACTATTTCACACGTAAATTTAATAATAGTGAATAAAATTTATAAAAAAATAAGCGCCACGTCCGTGGCGTCCCAATCACAACTACGCGATATCGGTATCACCTGCCATTATATGATAAAATATATCTGAAGTGCGTACGTATATCCCGTTTATGCTTACATATTATCATAAACACGGAAAGCCCATATTTCTGCATTAGTGAATTAGCCATTTAATATAGGTAACAAAAAACCGATAAATGTATCAAAACAAAACGAACTTTATGCGCGCGAGATGTGTGAAGAGTGTGTGTAGGTTAGGTACAACTTACAAGATACTGCCAAAATACGCGCTGCTACCGAAATAGATCCCCTGAAATTAATACATTTACGAACACAACCGTTGCTAAACCTTTTTAGGGTTCCGTAGTCAACTAGGAACCCTTATAGTTTCGCCATGTTCGTCTGTCCGAGGCTTTGCTCCGTGATCGTTAGTGCTAGAACTGTTTTAACTGTACATGAGGTACATGGTACATGAGGTTGAGCTATAGGAAAAAGTTATACACACTACCTACCTAGTACCTAGTTCGTCCCGAATTGAGAACTAGCGGTTCGCCGAAAACTATATACTTAGTGTTAGGGAATGCAGGTTAAAAATTCAATATACATGCAATGCACTTCTAACTTATTTTGCAAGTAAAAAAAAAGTTGGCGGCTACGAGAACAAAAGCAGATAATAGTATTGTAATAATACAATGCCATTGTTAGCACAGGTAAGTGAATGAGCTCAGTTGAAATGATTTAAACTATACTCACGTTCCCTACTGTACCTATATTTTAGTAATTTTTTTACTTGATTGTAAATTTATCATTTTTTTGACGAAAATTACCGTAACCGATTATCAGTTATTTTTCGGGCATAACCGTAACCGAAACCGGTATTGAAGTTTGGCCGGTTATTGCATTCCCTAACACTAAGTATATATAGGTAGTTTTCGGCGAACCCCAAGTTCTCAATTCGGGGGAACTAAGTACTAGGTAGTGCAGTAAAACAAACACATCTGCACAACACGTATAATTTGTTAAGCACTTCTCTAAATTTAACATAAAACACCAAAAAAAACCTACACATGGAATTTAAAAATTATTATAACCAAAACAAATTATTTTTCTGACTGTCCGCTTTCCGCACTGGCGTGAACTGGTGTACGTGCGAAAGATAACGGCGTATAAATTTAGCTGTAGAAGGAAAGAAATGGATTAATGAGATGGAGATTATGGACGATAATGGCTATTTCAACGGGTGATAGGTGCCTAAATTTAATGCCGAATATTAGTTTCGCCTGACAATTAGGGGCAATTAGAATTTTGAGAATGCCGTAAAGAAATGCGGAATACGCATAACAGCGGCTTTACAGAATTAAAAGAAATATGGCACAAAAAATAACAATGAACAATTATAGGGTAATTAAGCGGGAAGCGATCCCATAACGTTAAAAAAATATTCAAGCTCCGTAGACGATGACAATTTGCTTGTTCCTTTCCAAAGTAAACGTTCGGCCAACCAACGCTGTACCGTGACCTATCGAACCACGCAGTATGCGGGCTCGTGTCCTCCGTGGGTCTGATAGTACCTGACCGCCGGGCGACGACCATCCACTGCCGACTGCCCGTCGGCGGCTGTGCTTTGTCGTTGATACGGCCACCACGTACCACCGGAGCACTGCTCGACGGTGGCCTTAAAAGCGTCTTGGTGCAGGCAACTACGGCCAACAAGGCCGCGGAACGACGGGAAGAAAAGCTCACTCCAAGTTATTATTGGCAACTTCCGAAGAAAACGTTCCTCTCGATTAAAGGTTTACTTGACGGAAACAAGGAAAAAAATTGATAAAATATTCGCGGACCACAAACAGACCTTTCCACGTCAATCTCAAAATCTATCTGAAGTCCTCCGAAGAAAACAAATTTCTTCTTTCCGAATTAGAATTGAAATTCAAAATTCAACGCAATTGTAACCTGCCTACATCGAAAATATCTCAGTCCAAAAAAGGTTCCATGTGTTTTGATAAAGCGCCATCTAAGAGAATTCCGCGCTAACGATAACCCACTCGCATAACAAACAACAAAAAAACCCGAAGAAACGCAAACTACGTTGATATGGAAGAAGTTCCAAAAACCACCGATAGATGGCAAAATAGTATTTTATACAATCGTGATATAATAGAGAGCTTTTCAGTCGAGTACCGTGTTTAAGCAACGAAGCTTGCTGAGTTGCTTAAGTTAAGGTACGAGATTGAAAAGCTTGATTATATCACTATTGTATACAATACTTTTTCTACGAGACAAAAAAATAATACTTTCAACTCTTTCAACTAGTAGAATCATATACTTAAGTAAATAAACCAAAAGTATACAGCTAAGATACGCGAGCTGCCGCGGCCCGCGATACCTTCATACTCGTACGCGCACCGGCCGCCGGGCCTGGCGCCCCCGGCGGGTTGGTCAACGACACCTCCTCGTAACTCATGAGACCCTGGTACCTGCTCCGCGCTAAATTCAATTTTAAGACAGTTTTTTTCTCGATTTTGGCCACCGTAGCCTATGGAGACTAACAAACAACGCTAAGCGGTTTTCGTAGGATATGGATGTTGCTATATGAAGGGTGTCACATGCGCGTTTATGACTTATGAAGCAATTGTTGGCCAACCAATCACAAAGCAGATACGACGCAGCAGCGTGTTTAAGTAGACTAATTTGTATTGAATCGAGTCTCCTTAAACAAGAAATATTTTACTGAAATGTATGAAGTTCTATTTTCAAAATTTTTATAATTGACTAAACCGTATCGATAAAATTCTTATGCTTGAGTCGGAAGTGCCATAGACTATCCAACGTTGAAAAGAGTAAGGTTGTAGTGTTGCATGTGAAGTCGTAATACACAGATTATACTCGACGAGTAGAAAAAAAAAATTTGCGAACGCTACAGTAGGTAGTTCTGTGTATAACTTTTTCCTATAGCTCAAGTAGCTCAACCTCATGTATCTAATAGTATTTCAGTTCAGTTACCCGGCATGGCGTTTCAATACATTGCACCGAGGAAACATTTATTACGAGTGAAACATTTGGTGTCTGACTCATTTATTTCATTTTAATTTTACAACATGATTATTTTTTAGCAACTTGGCGGTTGTGCAATTAATTTTAGCACATTTAGAGTCCTTTAACATCTTGGATTATTTGGTATTTAGAGTATTAGAGATAAAACAAACAGATATGATAACTGATTATAAATATTATGGACTGTGATAAATGATGTTACTCTAGCTATTAGTTGATTACATCGTCTAGAAGGATAGTTAAAGAAGACGTTTCTTTAACTCTACCTAGTCGGCTCATAAGTTCTGTCATATACATAGTATCAAATAAAATCAAAAGTTTAAGTTTATTCCGTATAATTTGTACAGCGTTTGAAAGCTTATAAACTAGAGAATCTAAATGTATAACATTTATTCAAAATGACCGCCATAATTATCTACACAGGCTTGAAGTCTTCGTGGCCAGTCGTCAATGGATTCACGCACCACTTTCATGTCGATATTGGCCACTGCCGTAGCAAGAGATTTTTTCAGCGAGTCTAGATTTGCATGAGGTTTTGAGCACACCTTTTCCTCTAAATACTGCCATATTTTATAGTCTAAAGGATTAAGATCTGGGCTAGAGGAGGGCCAATCTTCATGCCGTATAAAGTCGATTTTATTGGAGGCGAGCCAGGCTTGTGTAGACTTTGCCTTATGGGCTGGAGCAGAGTCCTGCTGGAAAACCCAATGCTGGTTTAGAAACATCGTATGGGATAGTGGTTTCACAATATTAGTCAACACCGTGTCTTGGTACACTTTGGCACTAGTTTTTACTCCTTTCTCACAAAAATGCATACTAGTGACGCCCGCATAAGAAACTCCCAGCCAAACCATCACAGATGAAGGGTGATGACCTCTTTGAATACGGGGAATGCTATTAGACGCTTCTTTACTATTGCGAGCGTACACTCTATCATTTTGTTTATTACAGTTTTCTTCTATGTCAAAAATTTTCTCGTCCGAAAACAGTATACAACGGTGCTTATTTTTAGCGTACTTCTTCAATAAAGCTTTAGATCTTTTAAGCCTTAAAGCTTTAAGCCGACCATTGAGAAGATGGCCAGTTTTTCGTTTATAAGCACGAAGTCTCAGGTCTTGATTAAGCACTCTTTTCACCGTGTTTTTGCTCAAACCCATCTGGAGGGCCATAACTTTTTGTTTCCTAGCGGGATTTCTGGCAATGCGTGCCCTAATTGCTTGTACAACCGCTGGAGTCCTAGCTGTACGCGGACGACCGCTTCTTTTCTTGTCATTTAAACTAGAGACCTCACTGTATCTTTCTATGGTACGATACACAAATCTTAGAGAGAATTTTAAATTTTCAAGCAGCTTAAAAATTTTAGTCGGCGAGTGACCACAACGATATAGTGCAATTATTGCGGTACGGCTATCTTTAAGCGTCCACTCCATGTTGAAGAAAACAGAAAATTGCAAAATTATACTACTCAAATATTTAATAAAGATTCGAAATTCAAATGCAGAACGGTTTTTGTTTTAGGAGTTCCAAATTTAAATTTTAAAGGCCAGTGACAGAACTTATGAGCCGACTAGGTATATTGCCGCCAATGCGATGCGTATTTTCGAAAATGATGTCTATATTAAAATCAAGCTTGTGG
This sequence comes from Cydia strobilella, assembly GCF_947568885.1. Lineage (NCBI taxonomy): Eukaryota > Metazoa > Arthropoda > Insecta > Lepidoptera > Tortricidae > Cydia > Cydia strobilella. The sequence continues at coordinate 12,840,392 of NC_086052.1, forward strand.
CAATGCACTTTTTTATGAATGACACCTTAAGGGGTAGGTAGTCCATTTTATTTGACCGAGTTTAGTACAAAATGTATTTATGTCCATGTAGGTCTTTAGAAATATTCAGTTAACGATTGCTATTTAATTTAACACCATTGAACATATTTTAGGCCAACAAACCTGTTTCTATTTTAAAATCGTCAATTTAGGTCGCGGCCGTATATTATTGATTGGTGCGACGGAACATGGCTAACGTATAATTCTGTCAATATCGCAGTCCATTAGAAATTGCCTTGTCGATTGCTTTCTACCAATTTCGTTTAGGTAAGAACCTACCTATATATTATTATTTTAAATGCCAATTAGTACTATGACCCTGGCATATATTATGTATGGACACTTGCACACGGTGTACATACTCATAAAGTTTTTATAGATTGCTAAACTTGAAACCGCAAAGAATAGTAGTAAAAGTACGCAAATTACGCAATTATCCAACTATTCTAATAGTATCGTTAGTTAGTAGGTACTGTTAGTAGGGTGTCTTATAAAAGTTTACAGTTAAAGGGTTATTAAAACTACATTTCCTTAGTTTAAACTTTGTATTAAAATAATAGTGTAAGTAACCATTACGGAAACTAGGGACACGAGATAGCCATATTCAAGACGGAAGAAGAACGCAGTATGAAACTGTATGGGTCGTAATTGGATCAGCCCTTGGAGTACGGTCAGCTCTGACCTTAGATCAGCATCTGAAATTAAGTTTTAGTTTGTACCTACTCAAACATGTTTTATAGAGACTAGGCCTATAACTTACTAACTTGATAAGTATTGGTGGCTTAGTGGTAGGGCGAGCGACTTTTAAACCGAAGGTTGTGGTTTCGAGTCCCGACTAGTACAATGAGTTTATGGAATTTATGTAAGAGGTAAGAAATATCATGAGATCTGGGGGCACGGCGGTGCCTCCGCCAAGTCGAGCAAGAAATATTTCCAAATTATAATCAAGTAATAAGTAATGGTAACGCCGCCAGCGTAATGGGGTCCATGCCGCAGGCCGACCTGTTGGACGGGACATTTTTTTTATGATTGGGTTATTTATAGGTTAGTTTAATTTTTATACTCTATGTTTAGGTAGTTATTAATTTAATTTTAAATTGTATTTTATTTTAATAAATGAGTAATAAGTAATCACTGTTCGGTAAAGGAAAACATCGCCAGGAAACTGGATCAATCCCAATAAGGCTTAGTTTTCCTCTGGGTTGGAAGCTCAGATGGCAGTCGCTTTCGTAAAAACTAATCCCTGCATTAATTCTTCGGATTAAGTAGTCAACCTATCCGGCCACCAGCGTGCACGTCACCGATCTCCTGTTCCACTCGCCAGGCTCTTTGTCGAAGAGAATGTGGTCGATGATGGCGAGCGCGTTGTCATATATCCTGCATCGAGCGCTCGCACTGCGCCACTAGCATGTCGGCCACCAGCGTGCACGTCACCGATCTCCTGTTCGAGAAGTAACCTGACAGTCTAAATCTACTCACCAGGCTCCTTGCCGACCAGAATGTGGTCGATGACGGCGAGCGCTGTGTCGCGCTGCCTGTACGTGCGCTCGCACTGCGAAACTAGCGTGCCGACTACGAGCGCGCACGTCACCATACGCAAAATGTTCGCGGCCGCGGGGTAGTTTCCAGATGCGTACATGGTGGGCTTGAATCAAAATTTATATACGTTCAATGCAAACGATATGTTGCTTACTACATAAAGTTAACCTTGTAAAATAGGGTATCTCTCTCTAGTCTCTTATTCAATACCTGCTATACCTATAATCCTTCTTAGGAAATGTTATTATTAGATCGCAATGCCGCATTCGACAGCCCAAGGGGCTCAAGGGTCTTAGAATATAGAATGATAAAAACCTGCGATCCGGTGACCAGTCTTACGGCTATGTTAGTAAACCGTATCATATCTATCAGCAGGCTCAGACTGTTCAGTAATATCTACAAGAACGCAAAAAGATTAGTAAGGTATTCTACTATGTATGATACCTACCTACTTTGTGAATTTACTTATTGCTTACAATTTGTATCAGATTTTTAACTTATAACAGAAGTGTTGTTTACCACTCACAAAGGCAATCACCTAAATTCTTATTATTCTATCAATTATCTATCAACTTCGGTAGTGACTTACTTAATAACAGGAAGACAGTGTACCTAACCTAAATCTCACTTTGTTATATGCCCGACAAAAATTAGTGCCACGAAACTAACACTTATAAATTATAACTCTATTGCCTAAGAACAGTTTTTATTCTTAATAGTTATTTACACGGAACAAATGAAAAATATGTGTGTTAGACGAGCTAAGACCCAGAGCCAAGATCATTTGTATCTAATGCTACTTATAGATGCTTACCCTAGTCCCAAACATGCAGTTTATGAAGCCACACTGTTCACACAAAAGAAGATAGCATCTGCTCAGCCATTTTACATTTTGAGGGTTATTCCCTGCCAATGTTCTGACTGGCTGCTTCTCGTTGGTATTGCCAAGTTTCGATGAACTTTCACAATAGAACCAAAATTTGTTACCAATTGGGTCGCTGAAATCTCCTGGAATGTGCTTAGTATCACAGTAGCATTCCTGAAGTTGATTCACAATACATTTCAAACGATATTCTACGTGCATAACATGTGACATGAGATCAAGCGTACTGAACATCTTGATTAAGAGATAAATGTAACTGGTGGAATATAATGTTGGAAGTAATGTTCCATAGCTTACTGCCCATGCGGTAAAGTCGCACGCTGAAGTAATTATCCAAATTACAACGAAATATGCTATGAATTTAATATGTCTTCTTCTAATAGCTGAATAATTGGTGGAAATAAGAATTTGATCGATATTTATCATGTGTTTATGATACTCTGCATATGTCTCTCGGCCATATTTGAACACAAAAAACAAATCCACTAGGTATTGACTGTAATCGTAGCACATTTGTACCGCGTCGGTTAATTTAATAGAAAGGATAACATCATTGTAGTGATAGCGAATTTTTATATACAAACAGTAAAAGGTGAAACACCCTAAGACTGATGCCGAAGCCAACGCTTTAAACACTATCCAGAATAATTGCCAACTTGTATTAGGGCCTGAACAATTTAAAGAAACTATACTCGTTAATATTTTTATAGGCTTGAAAGTATTTTGTATTTCGGCACTTCTTCGGTCAGATGATCTAACCCTAAAAACGCCAGAAACTCGCATTTTTATTACAATAAAAAACTAAAATATTGGATACACCATGGGAACGACCGCTGACAATTTCCATGTGCGATAAAGTAATTTTAATTTAATTAGACTGTAGAGCAAACTTAGGTGTGGCCGAATATACAGCGTGTTCAAATTTGTAAATACAATTCGCGTAGACAGTTACGGTCTACAGATGAGTTTAGCCGTAGCGTTATTACGAACTATTTAGGTACGTATCGCCCACACTGTTAACTGTACATCGGTGGACCATATGCATTTTATAATGCTGTATAACTGTAATAAGATTCACCGATGTACAGTTAGGGCTGTTGATGTTGCTGCTTGTACCTTAATTAGCTAAAACATAAACGTGGACGAGTATCGTATCAATTAGTACCCCTAGTTTAAATTTCATTCGATAGCGTGACGTGACGTACGCGTTTGCGTTAAGGGCCATTTTGTATGGAATTTTGAGTTTCTAAAACGTACGTCCCCGCTTGGCGCGCTGTTCAAAATCCCGTTCAAAAATAGACATAACGCGAACGCTTGTCACGCGCTATCGAATGAAATTTAGCCTAGAGGTTCAGCACCTCAATCATAGTTTGATTTTTAACCGACTTCAAGATTCCGAAGGAGGAGGTTCTCAATTCGGTTGTTTTTTTTTTTTTAAGTGTAAATGTTTAATACTGTACATAATTACAATGTTGCACGCATCAGGCCCTAGCACCAGCCGGTGTAAGCTAGTAGCTTAATAAATTATTACTGGCTATAACCTTGCAGCACGCATCCTCTTTTCACACCATTTCGAGCTCATTTCCATAGAACAGGGGTTGGCTATCCGCGGCTCGTTAGTTTAGACTTTAGAACCTACAAAGTGTAAAATTGGCGCTTTTAGTTTCTCAAAAAAATAATACAAATAGAACTTTATTGCTCTCATGTTGGTGTACAGCCGGCCTAGCCAAGGTGACAATCGCTATCGCTTCGACAACGAAACGCTTTGTGTCTCTTTATCACTCTTCCATATTAGTGCGACAGTGATAGTTGCGTTTAGATCGCTACGGAGCGTAAAAGCGATTGGCGTGTTGGCTACGCGGCCTGGTCTAGGTAATCAGCCGTAATAAAAGTGCATGGCGACTTATCAATAAATTCATTCATAATTTCTCCATGCAAATTCGCAGCTCACTGTACAATAGTATCTGCACTGCAAATGTTAAATGTACATACATTTAAAACGGGTCCAAAAATCTTACAATTAACGCTAACATAACTATTCCTGTATGCTTGTAGTTTAAGTAATAAGTATGTTGTACAACGACTAAAAGCCTGTTCACCGAAAGTTTCTTGTTATTAATGATACGCAGACGTTGGGTACACAATATATATTTAAATTATCAACAATTAATAACACAATATAGATCTTCATTTTGTCACGCTGTGACATTTGACATAGAACTCTAGTCAAGTTCATAATAACTAACCTGCCAGTATAAATCTATACATACTCAACACTTGTAACTTGTTATAGGTATTAGCGGAAGTCTCTTTCTAACTATTGTTTTACAAGTTACAATTGTTAACATTAATGAAACGCCATTCTTGCCCTTTGAAATTCCTGTTATTGTAACTGATGATGATTTCTACTGCTTTTGACTTTCTCTGTTCATAGAACTCGATCCTCACAGGCTTGCCAAATTAGATCCGGCTTACCTTCGATTCCTACTAATGTTATTGACGCGCTGCCACTGCTCTTATCTAAAAAGTTGACGACCTCTGCGTAGTATAGTTTATTGATCGCGGGAGACCTGTATCGGCAGTATTATCAAATCGTCACTATCATCAGCCACGATTGATGCGCACACTGGTATGGTATGCAGTGCCGTAGAAACTGCTATATGTATACGGACTGACAGAAAAAACCTGGGCGTACCTACCTACCTACATATGTATTAGGTATTTATGCATGTCGCATGTCTCCCTATGCTATGCTGCTGCTATATATGCAAGAGCTATGTTATAGTGGCGTAGAGTAGAGGCGTAATGCGTGTGGGCTAACGCATAATTGTAGTTTTTATATTCTGCACCGTGTTTGATAGCATATAATGTGATAGTATTATTTTAATGTCATTATTTCATATAAATTAAAAAAAAATGCATTTTGTGATCGTACGTAAGATAAGCCCCTAAAAGTAATAAATGAATGGCGCCAAAGGTCCCAACTGACATTCTACGTTTAGAAGGAGTATCGATTTTGTGCAGCTATAGATAACACTTAATTCAAATCCAAAGCCTCCATAAAAACCAGATAAAAAAAAAGCAGATGGAACCTTTTTATTTTCTATAATAACTACTTTAATTGTATTAAAAATATAAGCTAATCAATGTTCGTTTTATTCGTTCGCCTTTTCTTTACTTATCTATGCATATGAATAATGAAATAAATTATCTGTCCAACATTAGAAAAGAATTAGGTGGCTAAAAAATACTTAGCTAATTACAATTTTATATAAAGTAAAAAGGTGGGTCTCGAGTTCAACTCCAGACTAAACAAATAATTTAAAAATAAAATAAGATACAATTAACGTTTCAGTAGGTGTCTGAGCTATTAATACCAGTCAAAATAAAACTTATTTTTCGCACATTCAATATAAGTAATTTATGCAACCTATTCAAGGTGAAAAGTAAATACAGCAGTTTTAAACAATACTGCATAACTGCAGTGACGCAACTATATGTAAATATTTTCTATACTATTATATGTGAAGTTTTAAACCAAAAGGTACCACATTGTCGCTAGTCGATAAGGTTGATTTCAAATTGAAGCTATATGGAAATAGTGCATTATTGACAACCGACAATAAGTACCCTTTTGGTTGGGAATGGCATATATTTTCTAGCTGTTATTTATGACATGTTTATGACCTAAATAAAATGACGGTACGATTTGCTAATTTATTTCCCTTTTTTGTACCAATTTTGTGCTAAAATCACAGATTGATTCGGCAACTTGGCACAATCGGATTGACATCTTGGTATCTGGGAAACAAAAGGGTTAAAATTATACATACCGTAAATTGTGCCTACTTTGCTACTGGGTAATAATGTACTAGGGGTCATCCATTAATTACTATTATTTTTTGTCCCCTCCGCCCCTCTTTGTCACACCTGGTCACATTTGGCTTCTTCCCCCCTTGGTGTGACGTCACGTGTTTGGTAATATTGTTTTCAACGAAATCAACAATGTCAATTAGTTTTTATTATTTTAACAAAAAAAGCAGAGGTTTTGCCCGAAGGTTGACTTGTAGATAATGCCTCATAGCATTAAGGCCGCCTTTTGTATGATTGTATTTTTTTGTGCAATAATGAGTAAATAAATAAATAAAAATTAACTGTGATTTTTTGTGCAATACATTCATAACAAGGATTAGTCGAAATTAATTCGTTAAATTCAGCTGAACGAAAGGTCAATACAATTCCGTTAGCTTATTTATCCGCTTGACAATCTTGACGGTCTTTTAAAGACCTCAAGTACGGATAATACGGACATTTCCTTTACGGACTAATATAAAAATATTATGCCCATAGTAGTAACACTAGTAACATTATTGCCTAGGTACCAAGTTCTTTTCATCGTCTTTCTACTTATTAAACATGCAAGTACTACGTACCCAATTTGTCCATTATATCAAAAATATCTGGCCAAATTGTATATATATATATATAGTATACCTGTATTCTGTGAAACCTTTGTATCGGTTACCTTTGCATAGGTACTTGAATGATTGTGTACCCAAGCATGAATAAAAATCTGCATTAATGCATGCATTCATACCTATCCCTCATTATTTTATTTTATTTTTATTTTATTTTGGTACATGGAAAACCAACAGCGCTAAACATATCAAAAAACTATAATAGAATTAGAAAGCCAATTATAGGTTTTCACTTATAGAAACGGAATAAAATATAACAAGCTTATTGCCCAACTTAATTACACATGTACAAGTTCATACAGCACAAGAACAGAGGATCGATATGAATATGATCGATTACATAGACCTATGATCGATTATAGGCTATTTGACTAATTTTTGAAAATGGTTTTAATTGATTGTTTATGACTTAATAATTACACTACATTGATATTTCCGTGAAATTTCCTGTATTAAATATAAAAAATCAATGTTAAAGTTTATTTATTTTGAACGCGCCTTAAACGCTGTTTTTGCAAAGGGGCTAATCACGTGACACGTGTGACGTCACACGCAGGTAAACTCAGTCAATGACCTTAGTAAATCTTATGGTTTATGTGCATTGAATTGATTATTTCACTGTAAAATGATATATCAATGGTGTATAGTGCCGCAATGTTCAAGTACGACTATAAAAAATCCAGATAAATTGTTTGTTTCCGTACCAACGAATCCCAAAAAAAGAAAAATGTGGTTAAAACTAGCGCGCAGAGACCCAAAGAGCATTTTAGCGCATACAAATGCTTTTATGTGTGAAGACCACTTCGATGTAAGTAATATTTAACTGTAAATAAATATGGTAGTTAAAGCAGCGGATTTTGTTGTATTTAACGAAACAAGATCTAGGTATTTAATGTATTACTACATAACCTCATAACATAGCTCTTTCAGCATTAGTAGGTAGTTAGTAGCATACTTTTTCTTTCAAACTAAAGTGCAGTATGGAGATACTATTCTCGTCATCGTATTCTATATATATATATATATATATATATATATCGTCGTCGTATTCGTATCATCGAAATCGAAATGTTCGTAAATAAACAATTTCTACGTATACTCACATAGCTGTTTTTACATTTCTAAGTTCCGCAGTATAGTAATCCGGATTATCTTTAAAGAAAAGTGCAACCATTGATGCGTCTAATATGTCTGGTAGGTTGCCGCTATCAGCTTTCACATATTTCGGCTCCATTTTGAGATTCTTATGAATATTGTGCTACTATTAGATATACGGATAAATCGGAATATATCAGAAAACTGTGGAACAATAACTAAAATTAACTAAATATAAATAAAACAGTTAAAACACTCAAGGCAATCAAGAATGTTTACGCGCGTGTGACGTCATCCGAGCGTTGACCAATCACAGAGCGTTCACGTCCCTGATGAAATTTCAAAAAATATTAAATTTTCTTTCGTTTATATTTCAAAAACTAAACATAATTTACATTCAAATATAGTGAAATATACTTTATTAGTTTATTATCTTTCAGGATGACAGCAATTCGTTATATATTTTTAATGTTGTCAAATACCCTATTACAAAAAATAAGTAGAAAAGAAGGTAAAATCTGTTAGGTAGTACATTTAGCCACAGTACATTAGCCCTGACCTGCGCCAATCCAAATCCAATAAACTAGAAGCATGTCGAAACGATTAAATACTACATCTTTAGGTATTTGCAATTAAACAACAAGCAAACAATAAAAGCGCGTGTCATTATAGCCGAATATTTCAACAAATTCAACCTGTCCAGTATAAAATACCTAGTGGCAGGCAATCTGGAGCTTTCTAAGGATTCCCATAAATTCTCCATCTGAATTTTATATTATTACCTATATACCATGTTTTGATCATTACAAAATAACCTATCATTTATCAAACTGTGCCAGTTGAAAACTTAGTAACCAACTAGGTATGATTTAGGTATTTGTTAGTTATTATTTAAGCTCTAGAAAGTAACAGTTTTTGGCCAAAAACTGCGCGAAGCGCCTTAACTTAGTTAATACAAATAATTGCATAATACTTAGTAAGTAGGTAATTACTAGATGGAGTTTTGGTATTTAGTTCCAACTTATAAGTTACCTCTCGTCGCAGGGAAATCTATGAAACTTTAAATCCTGGGATTTCGATGTCGAATTACATCCGTACACAAAACGTGCGCACTATTATATAATACTAATAACTATGTAGTAATGATAATTGAAGTAAAAACACGCCCGCGTCTGCCCTTCGCGCTCGGTACCACAATCTAGGCGTGTTTGTGGTACGCGGCCCGCGCCGCCCGCCTCCCGGCGCGTTCCTCTCCGTTGCTCTGCGTAAGTACATTCGTCGCGCTACTGTAGGGAATATTGTAATACTGTGGTTTTGGTATAGACCTTTCTCTGTGCACACCATAGAGGTACAATAATATAGAGAGGAAATGGCCCAAAAATGGCCCCTTCCCCCACTTGACTAAATGAGATGCTCTTATGGAACTTTCAGTAGGAGTAGCAGAGAAAGCGTTATTATTGTTTGTCCTTGTTACAGTCTCATATTTTTTTATTCCTCACTGTAAATTTGTATAGGGCCCTCCACACTCATGCGCGAATCGCGGCGCGAGCCTAGTTCGCTAATCATGGTTTATGGTAGCCTACAAATCTATAGTTTGTCAAAGGACTGTCTCAACAGAGAGAATCATACTATCTTTATCTTACACTAGTACTAGCACCCGAAAGAAAAGGATGAGTATAGTTTTTTCGTTCTTATTTACTGCCAATTTGGTTTGACCAACTATACTCGACCAATCATATTGTCGCATTGCGTTTGTTCTGCAAAGATGATCTGTCCCTCACGGGCGCACGCGTATAGCACATCCATGTAATGCTAGGTCTATGGTGAACACCGCTGTATAGTCTGTGGCTTGAAGTGATGCCGCAGCTGTCGTTTTTGACAAGTGAAGTGAATCAAGCGATGCTATTCTGTTGTAACACTTTTACAGTGTTTTAATTAAATATTAATTTATTGGAACTGTACATAAGTGAACAATAACATATTGTTAATTTATTTGTCTCACAATATTACCATTAGTGTCTAATATTTTTATAACAAACCCTTTGCTTTACTGGTTTTGATTAGGTAAGATATGTTAAACCATTTTAACGCTAATATTTATCTTAAGTATTTTAGAACTTGTGCCCCAAAAATTACAATTATCACAAGTATGACTGCCTAAGCCGTAGCAGAGGGTGTAATAATTAAAACAATTTGTATTACAAACAAATATGTACTTTGTTTGCTTAAAATTTCTATAGATGTAATGTGAAAAAATGTATATGACCCACGCTAGACTAGTTCAGCAAAAACACATATTTCTCATATTTCAGGCATATCAGCATGGGAGGGTGCCGGTGCACCTACAAGAATTGTACCATCAGGTCTGATGGGAAGACCCACTTATTTCACTACCCTGTATTTGACAAGGTCCGTTGCCATGAGTGGCTGATGAGAGCTGGCCGTTATGACTTCCTAAACTTAAAGGTCTCTCAACTTAAGAATCGGTGTATATGTCAACACCATTTTGCAGACAACTGGTTTATGAATGATAAAGTAAGTTTCTATTGTTTTATTATTACCACTTTACACTTTATTATCATGTGAATTGAAATATTACATATACATACAATAATACACTGCCTATGAAGCTGATGCTCCCGAGTTCAATTCCTGGTATGGGCATTTATTTGTGTGATGAGCACAGATGAGATTTGTTCCTGAGTCATGGGTGTTATCTATGTATTTAAGTATTTTTAAATATAATATATATCATTGTCTAAGTAAGTACTCACAACACAAGCCTTATTGAGCTTACTGTGGGGCGAAGTATATTTGTGACGTTTTCAACCAAAAGGTACCACATTGTCGCTTGTCGATAAGGTTGACTTCTACTTAAAGCTATATGGGAATAGCGCCTTAATGACAAGCGACAATAAGTACCCTTTTGGTTGAAAATGGCACATTTGTGTAAAAATGTCCTATAGTATTTATTTATTTGCATACTTTTAACAATGACTATTTTATGGAGACAGGAGAGGTCCAATCCACTTGATATTGTCCTGGCAAACCTCTTTCGCGTCCTCTGCTGTCATAATATTCCTTATAGATGTGTTAGTTTTTCTCTGGTAAATAATTGGTCATACCAGATGATAAAATATAATTATTTTATTTGTATGAAATATGAAAGAAAACATAGAATAAGATTAAAGTGCCACAAAATGGCCTCATCTCAGCATGTTGCTGGTGGCTTCTAGCGCTTATCTTACAATGAGACCATCAAGTGAGAATCAGTTTTATACAATCAATCCTCTGAATCCTCAATGCTATATTTTTGCCAATTTTGGTTTTCTGCTTAATGAAACCAATTTAGAATATGGTACACTTGTGACATACCTGTGTTAAAAATAATTGGTTCATCATTACTAATTGACACTCATGTTCTTTTCAGAAAGATAAATTAAAATTAAAAGCAGTACCTACCTTGGATGGTCCATTTTGTGATTTAAGCAAATTTAAAGAAACTGAAATGCCACAGAACATGTTGGGTCTATACCCATTAGCATGTGAGGTTGCTGAAAATGATGACTTCTTTGAGAGGAAGTCAAACTATAATTTACTTTATGCAGATTATTTAACTAATGACACCATGGATTATAAAATGATAGATGTGGATATTAAAAACTGGACAAATATAGAGAATGTGACCCCTTCAACGAATAATAATATTACAGAAGTGTATACCCATAAAACTCGATATGCAGATAAATCTAAAATTAACCAAATCAATATACCAGAAAAAGATGTGGCTAAGGAAATTATAGTTGAAGTTCCGCTTCTAACAAATCAACAAAATAATAAAATTGTTACCAAACAAGAATTTCCACTGCAAGATGAAGTTCCACCATTACTTGCATTTAGTAAGAAAAAGAGTAAAGTAAGAATAATATCAGAAAAAAAGATAACAGAACCAGAAAAAAAGATAAGTGTTCCTGTGTCTGCTGCATCATTTGAGGTAGTTAAGCCTTCAATGATTTTAAGTATTAATAGGAATAAGGCAAATAACACTCATGTGCCTCAGCCTATACAAGTAAAAGAAGATCAGACAGTTTTAAATAATGTGGAGAAAAATGTAAACAATGTAGTTGATGAGATCATAATGTCATTTAACAATGACAAAGAAGAAGCAATTGTGCAGAAAAACATGCCTACTTCTTGCAAACGAGATGAAAGTAATCTTCCAGAAATACTTAACACTAGTGATCCAAGTAAATTTGAAATTAAAATTAACTTGAATGAACCAAATCCTTTAGAAAAAGCTAAGTCTTCTCAAAAGAGAGATAGCAATAAACTTCATAGCCACAAAAGTAAATTATCACCAGAAAGAGTTGCTGCAATTAATGAGAAACGAAAGTTTAATATGAAACTAAAGGATATTATTGTAGAAGAACTAAGCCGATTAGAAGAACAAGGTTCTGCTGATAAAGATATTCTGGTTCCAAAGAAAAACTTAAATGACTATAGAGCTAGATCTGAAAGAGTAAGGACTTCTTTATCAAAAGATCCCAGTCTTCCGAATGAGCACGCTTATATTGTACACTATTTAGAGGCGAGAATGGAAAAAATGGAAAACTTGTTGTTAAACAAAATTGATCAAAACACTAAAAAAATTATGGATTTGAAAAAAACCCTCGAAACTAAAGAAGATGATAAGCCACTCCCTGCAAAATCATCAACGAAGAGTGATTTAAGTGATGAAGCACATAAAAAACAGCTCTACAAGGAAATTTCAAAATATTTAACACCTAACTGTAACAGTTTACTTTACGAAGAACTTTTTATTAATAAGTATGATCCAAATGAAGCAAAGGCTGTGTCTGCACCAGCTAAAAGGAAAAGAAATAGATGATAAATCACAACTAGGTAATATTTGTATATAAAATGTAACTAAGCGCTTTTTATTGTACCTAATAATACAGGTAATATTTGTATATATAATGTAAGTGCTTTTTAATATACCTAATACATTTATTTTTAAAATATTTTATATCTTATTATAGCGTTTGCTTTAATTGACTTTTACAATAGATTTCCCTGTATTATCTCCTTTGAATAAACCTATAAATGCATCTACCGTAGATTCAAATCCCTCGTAGATATGGTTCTTATATTTCAGTTTCCCTTCTTTCACCCATTGTAAATTTTGTCGTATGCCTTCTGCAGTGCGCTCAGCAAATCTGTTAACTTGGAATCCTTCGCTTATCAATTGTTTCCCGACTATGAACGGTTGAAGAAAAGTACCTGTCAAAACGATAATTGTTAAGATAAGCTTAGTATTTATCAGGAGCCCTCAAAGTTGAGGCAAAGAGAAGATATAGGATAGAGGGGTACTGTCATAGTAAATTTTGTAGTCACAGTTAATTTACTGCCATCTATCGACATAAGATTAAAACTAACTAAAATAAAAATTAAAAATATAAAAAAATATATATATATATATATATATTATACAGGTTGGTCCAAACCTCGACGTCGAAAAATTTTTTTTTAGATTCCTCGCGGGCTATCAGAATATACCATGTATGTAAGCCGATTTTTCGTAGTTTTCGAGTTATGGATTTTTGAACTTTAACTTTTGATAAGAAATTCCGGGGTGAACCAATTTTTTTTTCCAAGTGAGGATGCTGATTTCTTTTAGCAACTGCGCCGTTTGTAAAGGATTATGTTACAAATCAAAAAGTGCAATAGTTTTTTTAAATAAATTAATTGGTTCACCCCGGTATTTCTTAACAAAAGTAAAAAAATTAATAACTCGAAAACTAAGAAAAATAACATTGAATTCTCGTGGTCATTTCTGTGTATGTTTAACGTTAGGCATAATAAAAGAGGATATTTTTTAGCGAATCACTAATTTGAGAACTTTACACGTCGGTTCCTTTGACCGGCGACTCTGTCAAATTTTGACTATTAAATGTCACCTTTTTTTGACCTTTTAAAAAACTTAGGGTCTAGCAGTTTCTAAATTAACCAAAAGTCCTTGAAATCGCTTGTAATTTTTTTTATTTAGCACAAGCGCAAAATCTAAGCTTGACATGCTTGATGCCTTGAACGTAAAGCTTCGACTTTTTCCTTTTATTTTAACTCGCAGCCAAGTGAGGATGCTGTTTTTTTTAGCTACTATGGAATTTATATGAAACTAGGACGTGACGTCACAATCAAATTTCCTACTATTCATCGTTTTATATGGGTTTTAAAATAGAAATTGTGTCAATTAATCTTCTGATGCTTTATTTCATGTACCTATGGTGTAAAATAATTTATTTTAAATTAAATACAGTCAAATACCTATTACCCTATTACCTTACCTTTACGCTTCATAGGATCAGTTTCATTATAGACAGAGATAGCCCCGCACACCGCGACCCTCCCGAACTCGTTCATGTGCGCCACCACAGTGCTGCTGATCTCCCCTCCGACGTTGTCAAAGTAACAGTCTACACCGTTGGGAGCGTTCTTTTTAAGGTAGTCAGTAATGTTTACAGTTTTGTAGTTGGCTGCGCAGTCGAAGCCTAACTCGTTGACCAGCCAGGAGCATTTGTCGTCGGATCCGACGATACCGATTACTTTGCAACCTGGAATTATTTTTTAAATGTATAATTATAAAACGATGATGGGCACTGCAGAACGTATATTGTACATCATATATAACTTCCTAATTATAACAGTGTGAGAAACATAGACAGAGAGGTGATGTGTATAGTTAATCAAACCAAATTGGCAGTAAATAAGAACAAAAAAACTATACTCATTCTTTTCTTTTGGGTGCTAGTACTAGTGTAAGACAAAGAAAGTATGATTCTCTCTATGTTTGAAATGACACAACAACTCTTCGTGTAGGTACCTACCTATTGTCATGACATGAAACTGTCATTGTGAGCGCCGTTTTCAATTCTAAATTCTTATTTACATATATAGCGGAGATAGTATATTAGGTACCTTTGCCCGTGAAACTTTTTGTTCGGGGCAAATGGAACAGTGTGATAATTATATATTAACAAGTGTTACCTACTTGAACTAACTCCAACCGACTCTATAACCTCCTTACCTTACCTATAATTTTGGCAATTTGTCCAACGTGTGAGCCTACGGCGCCCGCTGCCCCCGACACCACCACAGTTTCTCCAGCTACGGGCTTGCAGATTTCCGTGAAGCCGAAGTACGCAGTATTGCTAAAACACATAAGTGTAACAAGTTAACAACATCGTAAGTTGTCGGAACTCAGTCAGACTCGCAATTCTGAATTGATTTTTGACATACCATGACATTGCAAATCTCGTGAAATGTTCGCTATTGTTCGAATTTATGACTGCATTATGTATAAAAGTGTTAAATTATATATTATATCTTTGAATTTTCCTTCGGATAGATATGGCATGCTGAAGGGTATGTTAACGGCGAACTACGTTAATTTTACAATTTGAAATCCTTTGTTGGCTAGTCAGGGGTTCCATTAGGCTTTATGTGTACATTTATCTACTAAATAGTCTAAATACTAACCCAACTCTCCCACACATACCCAGCCCCAACGAAACGGGCAGTTCCCCGAAATCTGGCAATAAGTACATGTAGGGCTTCTGACCGCACAGCTTCGCGTTGTCGGGGTGTACTATCGTATGCGTCCGCCACCCGAAGTGGCCCATAACCAATGCACCTACTGGGTAAACCGGATTTTGGCTTTCGGTTATTCTGAAATGAAGTTACAAACCCACAGATTATAAATGCTTTCAACTGTCTCGGATCAAAACAAGTCTGAAAGGCCTACCGCGAAACACGAAGTTCGAAATTTCGTTATCTGCCTCTATCACGCTTGCATACCTATATAGAAATTGCATACGAATATATATTATAGGCGATAGGGAGACAGATAACGTAATTTCGATTTTCATGTTTCGCGGTAGGCCTTCTGTAGTCAGCTATTACCTCTAATCTCTAGTATCTCTAGTTTTGGCATATCTATGTATCGACAGACATGTATATTAAAACGATTGAAGCGCCATCTGGGTTAGGCTTTGTGCGTTTAATCTCTATGCTATTGCAAGGACGACGTCAAAACATTCTTCTACTTATTAATTGGTGTTATTTGGTATCTAGTTGAGAATGGGAGATTAGCTGCTGCTTTCAGAGTGCTGGCTGACATGAAATAAATCATTTATACGTATAGAACAAATGTTAGCCTTTATGCGAGCCGCAAATATCGAAATTTTGGTAATCTGCCTATCTATGGTTTGGGTCAAATATGCAAGAAGTAGATAACGAAATTTCGACTTTGCACTCTGTTTTGCATCCACGTGGTTATTCATTTATTTACCTTGCTATTTGTCCTCCGATCATATCGCAAGGGAATGTGTTTCCAAGCTTCACCCTCTGATAAGGATCTACACTTATGTACAGCGCTTCAGCTAAAAATTCTAAAAATCAACTGGCTGATTATGATTAATATAGATACAGGGCGTTTTAACACTTAACTGAATGAAGTGCAGTGAGGAAAAATCTAAAACCATAATAAAGCTCGTCACAGACGGAGCGATAATATATCGGCAGAAACCGACATACTTCTTAGAGTATCGCTAAGCACCACACAAGCCAAAGATACCAAAATATATATCGCTCTCTGTCTAGCACCTACATTGTGAGAGACGAAATATACCGAGCGATATATCGTATTAAGATACCAAAGTATATATTACAGCTTCGCATGTGTGTGGTGTGTCAAATAGTAGGCACGTACAAGATATCGGCAGATGCCGTATCATAAGGTATCTGCCGATATATTATCGCTCCATCCGTGCTGGGCTTAAGTTAATACAAGTAACTAGGTAATTTGTTTCTTAACTATAAAAAATAAACTAAAATGTTTGGCGTGTGTGCCATTGCCATTATCATCCATTAGCAAAAATGTCGATAAAAAAATTGAAGATTGAATTCTTGACCCATCATAGTTGAACTAATAAGTACCTAATATTGTATACGCGATATAATCAGTTTCCATAATTTTATTTCATAATTGAATTGAATACATTTATTTCAGATTTACGTCCATATTTAATCCATATCCATATTTATTATATAATAAGTACCTATCCAGTTATCTACAATCTTTTCTTATTCTTATCTCACCATTTTTCTCTAAAGGCCTCATTTCTTCTTCAACAGTTATAAAATTTTCAAGCTTCGGTTCTCCTACAAACGGAGTTATTACCACATATTTTTTGGCTAAAACCATTGTTGTAGGTTAAATGATAATTTAATAACTTGTATTACTAAAAGGCACAACTATCACAGTTAACAATAATAGATTATGCAGTAATCTTTACAAATGTATTTATTTTTATCACTTATCACAACCAGTCATTATTACTGTTCCGATACTAACACGTGCAGAATCTTCATGTCATTTGTTGACAGTAATTATATTATGTTGTTACAAGATGGCGCTAGTGGCTGCAGTGTAATGGCGACACCTAGTGAGAGATAGGAAAATCGATTTGTGCGGCAATCGCCACCGCAGCAGTCCACTACATTTTTTTTACAAAAAATGTATAAATATAGTTGGTCAATCCAATTTGTCAGTCAGTAACAACCAGGAAAATTATACTCCTCCCTTTCTTTTGGGCGCTAGTACTAGTGTAAGACAAAGATAATATGATTCTCTATGTCTATGTTTGAAATACTACATACTTTTTGATACTTTGAAGAGTGTGAAGTGCAAAGGTGAAGTGTTACTTTTTGGAATAAAAAATAGGAGCTGAATAACTCTATTATTTATTTAGTGCAAATCATGACACTGTGATTGCAAAGGGCAAACTAGTGACAAAAAATTTATAATTTTAATTATTCGTGCATGAATCCAATTTTTTGTATAAAAAGGTAAAACGATTATTTCATAACCGGATTTCGTGCCTAATTTATACAAAAACGATACCTAACTTGACCGTATAAGTTACAGGTACATGTAGAAATAGAGCTCGAAATCGAAGAGGCACTAAAACAAACGACAATCGATTTGAATAAATAAATATGTAATTTGCATATCAATATTATTCCAACACTCAAGTCTTAACTCACTGCATAACTACAGCTTAGTATTAGGGCTATGGCTTGGTGTGCATCTCATAGTACAGTTGGCGGCGGTCCATGAGCTGCTGGTGCGTGCCGCGCTCCGCGATGCGTCCGCCTTGCAGCACGCAGATGAGGTCGGCGTCGCGGACGGTGCTGAGGCGGTGCGCGATCATGATGCACGTGCGCCCCGCCGCAGCTGACTCTAGGGCTTCTTGTACTACCTATAAACGTGATTAACAAAATTTATTGTAGGTAAGGTAAAAAAAAACGTGCCCGTGAGTTTGACAGCTGAAGAAACAGCGCTGTACCTACGCTATATGTTTCGTGGTAACGTTAAACGTTAACTTTGACAACCAGATCGCTTAGCATAACCAGCGTCGTCGCACGCGACTCCATTTGTTAAGCGCGAGGTTAAGTAAACGGTCATAGTTACCGCATAACGTAGATTCGTACAGCGCCATCTACAATGCCTATGTGAAATTTCGTCTGTGGTTCGGTACCTTCTCGCTCTCCGTGTCGAGGGCACTGGTGGCCTCGTCCAGCAGCAGCACTCTGGGCTTGCGGAGCAGCGCGCGCGCGATTGCCACCCGCTGCTTCTGCCCGCCGGACAGCTGGGTGCCTTTCTTGCCGATGTTGGTGTCGTAGCCCTGTGCATTTTTTTTCCAACATACACACTTATCAGGGATTGCGCATGCAGGAATATGGGATTAAAGCATTTTTGATTTGTCATCTCTGGGGCATTATTCGAATGAAACTTTTTGATTATTAGATTTCCTCATGCTTAGGAAATTTGATGGAAGTCTTGTGAAAAAACGAAGTAGATAAGATTTTTTTTATTTTATACCACGTCGGTGGCAATCAACCATACGGCCCGCCTGATGGTAAGCAGTTACCGTAGCCTATGGACGCCTGCAACACCGGAGATATTACACGCGCGTTGCCGACCCTTTAAAAACCTGTACACTCCTTTTTTGAAGAACCCCATACTGTAGCCCCTCGGGAAAACCTCGGCAGGGAGCTCATTCCACAGCCGAAGCGTACGCGGGAGGAAATTCCTCTTAAACCGCACAGTACGCGACCATTTAGGTGCTAGGGTGTGAGGATGAACACCCTGCCGATGGCGAGCGGTGCGGTGATAGAAAGCGGCCGTTGGCATCATGTCAAACAGTTCTTCAGAGCACAGCCCATTGTACAAGCGGTAGAACACGCATAAGGAGGCGAAGTCTCTCCTTAGACTTAAAGGTTCAATACCGCTTGTGAGTTTGGGATCGTCGACGATTCGTACAGCGCGCCTTTGGACTGAGTCGAAGGGGCCAAGCTGGCATCCAGGTGCTCCTGCCCAAAGGTGACAGCAGTACTCCATATGGGGTCTGACTTGCGATTTATATAGCAGCAGTCTTTGCCCCGGAGTAAAGTATCGCCGTGCTTTATTGAGCACACCGAGTTTTTTGGATGCCAGATCAGCCTTCCCTTCCAGGTGGCTACGGAATTGGACGTCACTGGAGATGTCGACACCGAGGATCCCAATACTCCCTGACATGGTAAGGGCTGTGCCTTCGAACTGTGGGACCACAGTAAATGCCGCCCCGAAGATGGAACATGTCGTTTGTTGCTAGAGAGTGTGAAAAGACGCGCCAACACGGAACATAACTCAGGAGCACACTGCTTAAGCACATGTGCTGGAATGCCGTCTGGCCCGCTCGACTTATGAACGTTTAGGGATAGCAACTCCCGCCGAATATCCCTCTGCGTGTATGAGATTTCGGGCATGGAGTATGTACACCGCGGGATGGTGGGCGGCACGGCGCTACCGTCGTCGTTCAGGGTCGAGTTCGAGGCAAAAAGAGTGCCAAGAAGATCGGCTTTCTCTTTTGCACTGTGGGCCAGATCACCATCAGCTTTTCGCAGAGGTGGTAAAGACGACTGACAAAAATTTCCCTCGGCAGCTTTGGCGAGCGACCAGAACGCGCGACTCCCAGAGGGATAGCTCGCTAGCTTGTCACCAATTCTGCCGACGAAATCGTATATAGCCCTGGCAATGGCTTTTTTACTGGACCTCGAGGCAGCGTTTAATTTGCGTTTCACATCAGAAACGTTCGGATCCTCATTAGCTACGGCCTTGGTCCAAGCCTTGTAAGCGAACTATAGCTTCTTTACAAGGCCGATTAAACCAAGGTCGTCGCTTTGCTCCCGCTGCTATTACCGTGTTGGGAATGAAACAATCCATTCCCAGCAGTATGGTATCGGCAACATTGACTGCGCAGGAGTCAGGATCTTCTGATGTGAAGCAGAGCTGCCTCCAAGGGTACGAAGCGTAGAATTCACGTAGTCCGTCCCAACCTGCTGACTTATATTGCCACACGCGTCGCAAGCTAGTTGGCCGTGGTGGGTCGGGCCGCGCGCAAGGCGCGTGTGTCCGGACGAGGCAGTGAATAAGTATTTAATATGCAAGTTACTTTAATAAACAAAAAAAAGCTTAGAAAAATGCAATATTTGTGTTGTCTACGCCTTCACTAGTACACTCGCTTACACATGAACAATATATGGATGGAATAAAATTAAACGATACATATATAAAACATAATCGATTCAGAACGTACCTGTGGTAAAGTCACCACGAAACTGTGCACATTGGCCTGTTTCGCAACTTTAATTATTTCATCGCGTGTCACCACTCGGTCGTTTTGTCCGAAAGCGATGTTCTCTGCGATTGTCAGGTCGAACAGCACTGGCTCCTGGGCCACTAGCCCGAAGCTTGCACGCAAGTCCTTCATCAGCAGTCGGGGCAGCGGAACGCCATCCAATGACTGAATTTAGAAACTTTTTTTGAAGCAAATATGGTTAATAAATTAACTACGATTCCCACCGAACGGGCGCATTTCACATTTGTACGGCCGCAAGCCGGTCAGCCGGGCTCCGGGCGGACTCCATAGGCATATTGGATAGTGTATTGGATTGGATCTGTCTCCCTATCATTACGCAAATATAAAGGCTACAGCTAAAAACAACAAGTTATATAATAACAAATGATGGCTCTACGAGTTGTGATGTGACAAATCTGCTGGTGTATGGAAGGAAAGACTCACCACGGTACCCGCACAAGGGTCGTAGTATCTTAATAACAGCTGTATGATCGTGCTCTTGCCACAGCCGCTTCGCCCGACAAAAGCTACCGTTTTCCCACTTGGTACCTGAGAAAACAAAAAAAAGTGCGCAGGTACTTAGGTAAATATTTACTTTATTTAATTTATTTTTTATTTTATTACCCGACGCCCCAACATGTCTTAATATTAAGGTCGATTGTAAGACAGGCAATAAAGTAGGTACCTTTTCATTTCTCATGCTCTGAAAGTGGGTCGTTGTTGTTCTAAAAAGTGTGCAGAAAATGATACGTTATTGCTCTAAGTTCGTTTTTTTTTCTTTTTTTTACCGTTTCCGTTTCCGTTTAGTGACTACACCAGCCAGCAGTTCTGCTGCAAGGACGCAGAAGCGTTGGTCACACAAGGGAGGGAGAGACGGAGAGGTTCGTCGAGCTTGCTCAAATGCACGTGCTGGTACGATCCAGGCCGTCGGTTAGAGGCGTATGCTACGGTACGCTAACGACCTCCGTCCAGACAAACCTGTTCCGAGGCAGGACGTGTATTCGGGCCTACTCGTATACACCTCCCTTCATCTGCCGCCCCGGCATGCTCAACTGACCCTCCTGCCCGAGACACCGGTGAGCCAATAATACAGGTGAGGAGTGTGGGGCTGTTGCAGTCGAGGATAGGAGTTGACGGGAGTTGAAGAACCAGACCGAATACCAGCATCGTGCCCAGTTTAGGGAAGATATAGATAAATATTAGTGTAAGTATATACGAAGGGATGGTGACTGCGATTAAGTTGAGTTCATTGTTCGAAGGTTAATCGTCTCTCGCTCTCGTCAGGCTCGTAGTCAGCAGCAGTCGAGGCCCCTTGATAGCTTTCGTAAGTGACTTTTCTTCAAAAGGCCTGCATTGCGTTAATGAGTGCTTTCGGAGAGTAGTATCTTTATATTATTATCATTATACCGCCTTCACTTGTGGGGCCCTTAAGTTTATCCTGAGTCTCTTCCACCCATATGCTTATACCACGTCGGGCTCGATCACGCAAGTGCTACGCGCGCACTAGGCTGTCAATTTCGTCGGTAATCCGCATCTGTCGGGTCTATCCTGTCCTGTGTTGGCTGCCACAATAGTTCGCTTTGCCGAAAAGTCGTGTGTTGCCCGCCGACGCCTGACATCTTGGGGTTGCGATTTCGCGAGTAATCTCTTGTCGCCTCATAATAAATAGTATTATTTTGGTCGCTGATGATGATGGCACACAAAATTAATAGCACTTAACAAGCAACACTGGCACGAGTCCCGGCACCTCAGTATCACCAGACACAAATGACACAATAAATATATTAGGTAATATAAAATACACCAACACCGTCAATAGACACCACTAAAACCCGTACGTAATTAATTGCTAAAATTTGATATCATATAAATAACTGCTCAAACACCTATAACATTGTTCCATGGACCTTGTGCTTGCCGCGGCATTCTTTTCTCCTGACTGATTTATTATATCTCGTAAGATTATTCGCTCGTGTCGTCTACGTCAACACTAAGAAATAGTCAGTTTCAACATAGTAGTTTTAAGCTGGTAAAAACAGCACTACAAATATTATCCATACTTATGCACCAAACCAAACACTGTCATCGGTAGTTATGTTTTCGCACAAATAAAAAACACAAAGACACTGACACTGTAATAAACAAATCACTAATGTCCGGGAATGCTAACAAAAAAAACCTGTTGGACCAATTGTGCAATGTGTCGATCTGTCTTTTTTATGGTTATTTGGTCAACAGATGTGTTTAAGGGAAGTGCATTGTTTTTGTCTACGACTCGGCCTCTGTTGTAAAGCTGCATATTGCACCACAATTTAAAAGTCGTTTCCCATAATTCAACGCACCCGTCTGGCCAGGCGACGTCTGAGCCCCAGATGGCCGAAGCTATAGGCTAGGCGAAGCTAGATGCAAGTTCTACTAACTTTTAATCCAATAAAACCAATTTCAAATATCTGTCTAATGACCTAATTAAGACGAACACGGACCATTAAGGTGTCACTACAGAGTTAGATGAAGCTAGGTGTTTAACTGAGATATGACTATGAGAACTGCGATCGTTTCGATACCTATTTAATACAATATAATCACGCTATTAGACAACGCTGTCTCGTAGATGGTAGGATGGTATCTACTCTTCGGGGGACTGTTGTAGTTTTGGCTCGACTAACAATGGAATATCTTGGGATGTTAATACTGGGGCTAAGAAACGTATCAAGGACCGATCTCACCAATTTGTCCGTCGTGTAGGCGGAGCCGGCAGCAGTACCGCGCCTCAGCGATGGGCCGCAGGCGCCGCCGAGCTGATACATGGCGCAGACAAGGGCCACACGCACTTGACTCAATTCACTCATGGATACACATAAATATTATTTGACCGCGTTTCACTATTAGGGATATTTATGAACAGCGTCCCGAGAATCTGTGTCGCGTCGCGTAAAGGAACTTGAACCGACGGTCGGCCAGTTGTCGCATGTGGCGTTAACGCGGGCTCTATTGTTTTGTCTGGGATTTTACAACCGGGAAAGAACAAAAGGGCTCCCAAACGTGCGTCCGTCTCCCACGGCGTGTCAGACGACTCTCGTTTTTTTTTCTTTTTTTTACGATAAGAAATTAAATTTTGGTTATAAATGGATTTGTTGTACGATTTCCATTCTGATAATTAACTCCCCATTGCATAAACAACGATATTTTTACCTAAATTGTTAATTGAAAGTACCCTCAAGAAAATACTACCTACTGTACTGTTTTACTTTTTCGTATTCGAAATGAAAAGTAGAGTGTTTGTGTTTTGTTAAAAGTCGGACTATTGGCGCTCTCACTGCGTTCGAGCGCTAAACTACCTCAACAGCATTGAGTGTGTGAAGCCTTCGGTTAACAAGCTACTAAAGTAGTTCATCATTCGCTTGCCCTTGTCCCATTCACTTGGGGTCGGCGCAGCATGTAAGCTACTAAAGTAGTTATAGAAAATAATTTGCAAAGGAGAAATCTTTACCTCAAGGTTGAGTTGCTTCAGTACCATAATGCTACGTCTGTTTGGATAGTAGAACTCGACTTCCTTGAAATTTATTTCACCCAAAGCTACCTGCCAGAAAAGTACAGTCTTATATAGTCATAATTTCATAGAAGTTGACGTTTAGAATAACACTTGCTGACCTACATATGCTACATAGTTAAGAAAAATCACGGTTAATTCATAAAACTTACAAGGCCAGTGACAGGATCCTTAGAGTCCACGATAGTCGGCCGCGTGCGCAGCAGATCAATCACTCGAGCTGCTGCCGACATTCCCTTTTGGAAGTCGGGCATGTACGATAACATTTCGTTCGCTATCCCTGCAGCCATTTGAATGCACTGCGTTGTGCTGAAATACAGAAATTTGGGTAATGATGTCAAGAAACTTGCGTTTGTCCGAAAGTAAATTTACATATAAACCTGTAAAGCGTCGATAATGTGTAGGTAAACCCAGCTGCAAAAGTGCATACCCACTGCAGCTTACTGTTATGTACCTGAAGGTCATGCATTAGCAAACGGCCATTGAATATGATGGTAATGACAGCTATCCGTCAAGTGCCATAAGCAGGGAGCATGTCCAGTTGTCCACTACCGTCAAGGTACATATAGCGTCCCAGCGTCATTATGACGCAATAGTACATTATGATACCAGTGTGCTAAGTTGGTCACTACACACGAGGCGATATTGTGCGCGCAAGCTGTAAGCGAGCGCGCAATAAGAAAGCCGATGTGTGTAATGACCAATGCACACGCGTTTTATACGACGTTTTTCAACACACTTGCGAGAAAAAAAAGAAACTCATATTAATCAAATTTTAATAGTTAAAACAGTTAGTATTGTGTGTTGCATCAGTCATACTGCCGGCCGCCCCTCGCCCCGGCCGCGGGCGGCGCGGCGGGCGGGCCGGCCGGGCCGCGCACCGCGCAGGCGGTCGGGCGCGCCGGTGCCCGGCAGTCTGACCAATTAAAGAAGGCTCCCTTTCCATGCATATTATTAGCAATCAGTTACCTTCTTAACTCAGTCGGATAATATAATGAAAAAGCACGAGTGGAATAATACACTGAAAGAGCACGCGAGTTTAATATCTAGGATTATGAGCCAAAAATCGGTGGAATAAAAAAGTCGTTTTGAGCAAGTGTGTTGATAAATCCTTTTTAATACAGTTGCTCAAAAAGTGCTACTTTTCGTGGCTGTTTAGCGTGCGGAAAGTTGGTTTTCGCGAACTAGTGCTTTTTACTATTCCAATTTTTTTAAATTTTTACTTGTTCCAATTCATGACTACTTATTGATGAGTGTTAATATTAGTTTCTTTTAAACGTCGTAATCAACATAAAAACCTACTGTTAATGTAAGAATACAAAAAAAAATATGCATAATTCATATTTTATTTAGTGATGTACCGACTAGTGATTTGGCCGACTAGCCGACTAGCCGACTAGTCGGCGCTCAGATGGCCGACTAGTCGGCCGACTAGTCGGCTTGGCCGATCATTGGTTTCGGCAGAGTTTGGATGCAATCGGAACCGTTTCGGTCGCCTCGTTCCTGAGGGCCTACCGCGAACCACGTTCGACGTGTTGCGTCTTTGTCGCACTTGTAAATTAGTACGTAAGTGTGACAGGGATGCAACACGTCGAACGTGGTTCGCGGTAGGCCCTCTGGCAGCACAAGTCTTGCGTTCATGTTTACGTATGACTAGTTTTGTCTACCTAAGTTTTCGTGATTTATTAGTCGCCCTTTCGTGTTTCATAGCGAAAACAAGAAATTGTAATAACTGTTTAAATAAATAATACATATAGTGCTCTTAATAAATACGAAAAATGTCGAAAAGGAAATCGCGAGTGTAGACTTTTTTTGAAGATGCTGAAGGCGATGCAAATAAAGTGAGGTGCACCCAGTGCTCGTTACTAAATCATATCAAATATAAACACAAACACCAAATGCCTCAGCTGGCCGCTGCAATTAAATCTAGCGATTCATCACCTTGTTCCATTTCTCTGCCGCAACTACCGCCGACACCATCACCGACACCGGCGGCTATATCGGCTCCAGCGGCCAGCCAATCTCAAGTTGTTATTCTCAACGTTGTATTCTCAAAGTATTCTCAATGTTGAGATTCTCAACGTCAACAGAATATCAAAGACTGTTTTTGTTAGAGTAGAATTGAAAGAGTTGAAATAAAAATCTTATCTTTCCTGAAGATTAAATAGTGCCGACTATTCGGCTAATTTTGCCGACTAGTCGCCGACTACAAACGTGGCCGGATAGTCGGCTTTCCCGACTAGTCGGCGACTAGTCGGTACATCCCTAATTTTATTACTTACCTCTTCAACATTATAAGTATTATAACACGTTTATTTTTTAATGTCGAAAAACCGTTCTTAATAAGTTGTCTGAATGGAACGGAACGCCTGTCAAAGAAGAGGCGTATTTTCTTACTGCAAGAATGTTTTAAGTTTCCAAAGGCAACATTCGATATTGTTTCGATATTTAGGGAATAATAGTACAATGTTTTAATATTTACAATTGTTTCTGTCTTATAGAACATGCATTTGAAAAAAAAAAAAACTTTAATTGAAGTGGGTTCAATAATAATAACAAAATCTATTCTAGTCGAATAAAAGGTAGAAAAAAACCTCTTCATAATGTCAATGTCAATGATGTCACAGAATGAATAATATAAAAGTTTCGAATTCCATTCCTTGCTTGCTTTTGCTGTTTTTCTTATTTTTTCGCAACTGTATTAAAAAAAGTCGTTCGATACACGTGCGGAAATGTCATTCTTCACTCGTCCCGAGTCTTGCCACTCGCCTGCGGCTCGTGGCAAGATATCTCGGTACTCGTGAAGTAACGACATACTTTCCGCACTAGCATCGAAATGTACTTATTATACTCACATCAAAATTTTCTCGTATGCTAATCGCTCGTATGCAACTAGGTGTCCGCCGTAAACAAGGGCTGCAGAGTTCATCCAGTTAAACATGGCTCGGGACAGGCCAGTGACCAGGCCAAAGAGGTGGGCTCCGCGCTTGGCAAACGGCAGCGTGAGGCCCAGCTGAGCTACGTACTTCCGCACAAACGCGGCTTCGCGTCCCAGGGCCGCTACCGTGCGGATGTTGGACAACGCGTCTACTGCTATCTGCGAAGAAGTTATGCGGGTGCCTAAGGATGTTCAGTTTTACCGGATTTTAAACGAAATAAATTAGAGTGAGATTCAACGGATGTTCCATACCAATTAAGAACTTAAACAGTATTCACTATTTTTCTTTTTCTGCCATAGTTTAAAAAAATACGTCAGGTGTGTATAAGGAAATTACCTATCATGCGCATGGTTGAAAATAAGTACCTGAGTGCTTCTCTCAACAGCCTTAGCATTCATTGAAGCCACAATGGTGGCGATGACATTTTGGTAGTAAAAGACAGGCAGCACGAGAGGCACAAATGCCAGTGCCACCAAAGCCACGCGCCATTCGGATGTCAAGGCCATGCCCAGAGATAAAAACACAGTGCCTATGCATTGAACTAATGTGCTGATTCGGTGACCTGTTGCCTGAAAAGGTGTAAATATTTATAAGATTTGCGGCGCCCGATGTAGTGTGCGTGAACTGTAAAATGCAGCTCAGGGTGCGTAGCCAACGTGCAATCGTTAACGCTCCGTAGCGAACGAAACCCAAATGTCACAGCCGCACTAGTGGGGAAGAGTGATAGAGAGAGATGACTCGATACGCTACGGAGCGTTAACGATTGGCACGTTTGGCTACGCGCCCTGATGGAGCTTTACTGGCGCGAAGTAGGTATCAATACTATCACTTTAGGCCACAAGGTAGGCATACCTTCCAACGCACACGATCCTGTAGTCTTTAGACGCTCCCTATGAGGGGTATCCGCCAGCTCTGTTTGAAGGCAGTTTGTAGTGTTTGTAAGTACGATGGTGTTGACGTAGCATGTGCGCTAGTACGTGGCTACTAGTACAGACGCTCCGAGAAATTTGCGCCCACCCGCCAGCTCTATTCAAGTACAGTTTAAACAAGGGTACGTACACCTTGCACGTGTGCTGCCTCAGCAGACAACCTTGCGCACAGTGCGCCCGTAGAATTAGCTCGTTCGTCGAAGAATGCGATGTCCTGGCGCAGCATATGCGCAAACATGCTCAAACGCAGGCGCTCCGTGAGATGCGCGCCAGCCAGCCCGAAACATACCGCCTGGTCAAACATACATCATCATTGTCATCAGCATCTAAACCTATCCGTAAAGTAGCACAAACATATCATAGTTATACGTTAATCAGGACCAGTTTTGCTTATATATAAGACGGTGTAAACTTTTGCAAAGTACTTCGTACAGTGGAACTGCTCATGTTGAAAACAAAAATTTTGTTTTCAACATACGCAACTACATACAAGTACTTTGCAAAGATCATACTTGCTTGAAAATAAATCGTGAATCACGCGTCGAGCAGTTCCGTTCAGGTTTTTATAAGCAGATGCGCTTCACCGAAAAAACATTGTACTTACAATCATCGATCATCATTAAATTCAAAAATCGCTTAACGTAGGTAGTATCTAAGTAGGTGACGGTAAAAACTCCTTTGTTTGAAGTCGGACCCTTAATTTGGCAGAAATCACGAAGGTCGTGACTTCGTGAGTTCAAACCTCGGCGCTCAATAGTATCAATAATTCTGGTTAAGAAAAAAATACAATAAGACGGTCAATGATTTTGGAGAGTGCCAAATTAAGGGTAGACGCGATGAGACGTGGAGGTCCACATAAATCTATTTCGTTACGCCATTAACAGCTTTGACAACTGCAGGAGTGCAAAATGAATATATATATATAGTATAATATATGCTGCAGTATTGCGTATTACTTACTTGTATAAAGTACGAAGATCCAATAGCTAGACCTATTCCAACACATGCCCACGCTATGTGAGATACTTGTTTTAACATGATGGCTGGGTCTGGATTTGATAATGACTGTAACCAACCATAATATGTAGTAATATAGTTAAAGCCTCAGTTCAACTATATTAATAGAATTCTAATTGTAAGTATAAAAGGTATAATATTTACCCCGAATAACTGACCAAATGCCAGAACAGCTAGAGGTAATGTGAATCCCACAACAAAACCGCAAATACATCCAACTAATATCAACCTCCACTCCGGCGCATTGAGCGCTAGAGCATCTCGAAACGCAACGCATTTTACTTCGTTCTCTTCTTCTGGAGATATCTGAAAAAACATAATGATCTCGATGGACCATCTCGAAACGCAAATTTACCTATAGGTAGAGTGCAGTATCCTGTTATCGCCATCAACATATATCTATGGTGAGATGAGGTATTGGCCATGGCTAGGGCTTAAGCAGTGAAATCGAAACCCTTCCTGTCATGGATAGATTATGAAGCTAACCAAGATGAATAGAACAAATAAAATCTTATATTGTAGAGCTCCAAAATTGTTATTTGTGGATAAACAAATTTTGCCACTGAGTGAAACACAACAAATTTTCACCACAACAATGCGAGGAAAATACTAACTACATCAAACAAAATCAAGCGAAATTATATCTAAACGAACGTTATTAAATATTTATCATTCAAAATCATAATTTAAAAGTCAATTCTACCAGCCAACATAAGGAAACAACTCAAAATTTGCATCAAAAATGAAAAAAATTGCCACGCTTGTGGACAAAGGGCAACTCTCTCATCAGTTTTTGAACAATCAAGAGTGCCTTTACGAGCTAATGTGGTTAAAAATATTTTTTGCTGTTAAATGTTTCTACGAATTATATTTGGGCGAGGTCACCGGGGGAGGGCTAGTTTGTACATAAAGCAAGAGTTTATAAAAATACGTACGTACAGCTGGTGTACCGTCCGGAATATCATGTTCACTTAATATAGAGATGTCCTTATGCCTTGAACCAGCATCTGAAAGTTTATTATCTACTTAGCTACTGCCATGTAATTTATATGTAAATCATATGTGTTACAGCATGGCATGTCGCTTAGAAGCATAATTATGTAAACTGGCATTTCTAGTCGGATATTGCGCTAGGTTGTTTCCATTCCGTATTACCTACCTATTATCTAAGATTAGTCGGCGACTCGGCGTTAACGCAACAGGAACACACAGGCGGCGTTTTATTTTTCAAGGAGTCTCCGCGTTGCCACCACCACAGTAAACGATAGTTGAACTACTTGGATTAAAAAATAAATAAATTTACTAATTTACCAATTAAATCTGGCTCCTGAAGCTTCACCATTTCATAATAGAGCCCTTTTTTGGCGACAAGTTCTGTGTGGGTTCCTTCTTCAGCTATGACTCCGTCCTTCATCACACAAATTAAGTTCGCATTTCTGATCGTCGATAACCGGTGAGCTACGATTACGGTTGTTCGTCCTTCGGAAGCCTGAAATTACGAGGGCTAAAGAAGATTTTTTTTTCCATGGTGGTGGAATTGACAGGCAACGGTAATCATCTACGGCTAGCCAAGTGAGATATCAAAATGCAAATCTGTACTGTACACACCTTTCTGTCTGTTAGTTAGTAAATTAAGCAAGCCAGTACCGACACTTGCCTTTTCCAAAGCAAATTGAACCTCCATTTCCGAAGCCATGTCAAGAGCGCTGGTGGCCTCGTCCAAAAGCAAGATGCTTGGATTCCGCACCAGAGCACGGGCGATGGCAATGCGCTGTTTCTGTCCTCCTGACACGGAGACACCGCGCTCTCCCACAAGCGTGTCGTAACCCTGTTGATGTGTAAAAACATGCACTGAAGGCGAATCTACAATTACGTTTTTGTCTGCAGTGCTGATAGCAGATCTTAACTCAAATGGATAGATTGGAAGGATGGTAAGCCGCCGGACGGTATCGCCGATACGTAAGACGAAAGTGGACAAACTGCCTATCCATACAAACGTAGTCCCTATTTTACTGACTAATTATTTATTAATATTAGACAAAATATAAAAAATACACAATTTTATGTAAGTATATTTATTAACCACAGCCACTATGCCACTTCGTTTGTATTTTAAATTTTTTGGAAAGAAGTTCCTTATCGGACGGTTGGCGGATGGGGGCTAGGCGAAAAAAAGTGTGACGGCCTGACGGCCCTCTTTTGTTTAAATTCTTTCACGAGAATAAGTGACCTAATTTCACCGACATACGTATACCTACTCGTATCATCCTATAGTGGCGCAGTTGACAAACAGCCGCTTAGAAACAGGGCGCGTAGCCAACGTACCAATCGTTAACGCTCCGTAGCGTATCGTAGTCAGAATAGTCAGAAGACTCTCTATCACTCTTCCTTACTAGTGCGGCAGTGACAGTTGCATTTCGTTCGCTACGGAATGTTAATGATTGCACGTTGGCTACGCAAGTCGCAACAGTGACGACCCGGATTCAATCCTCGGACGTGTATGCAGAATTGTAGATATTACTTTTTGTATTTTTTTGCACTTGAATTTCGTATTTTTGATTGACAGCGAGTGTGAAGCTCGAGCTAAGCGTATCAGTTTCAGCTTGTACAAAAATGTTTTATTATGTTTAGTTGTTCTCCCTGCCTGTCGCATTTCTGAAATCTGAACTGATTTGTGAAATTTTGTGAGTAGTTTTGATAATTATTATTTTGTCGATTGTTTTTTTTTGTATTTGTTAATCAATAATATACTACGTTTATCAATAATAATATACCTACATACTTCGTTCCAACCGAGTGTTCCACGACACGACACACGATTTTTTTTAAATTATAGTGTCATTGTATGATGTGCAACTACGTCATAGTGGGGCCCTTTCCTGCGAGTCTTAACTAAATAGTAAAACAGTACCTATATTTACTAGACTTTATTGTTATCCTGATAACTACAGGGTGCATAAACCTGACTAAACTTGAGAAGTTCTAGATAGCTACCATCGGTAATTTTAGTATGAAGTGATGCGCGTTGGCCTGCTCCGCGGCCGCCCGTATGTCAGCATCCGAGGCGTCCTCTCGGCCGTAGCGGATGTTCTCGCGGACGGTCGTGTTGAACAGCACAGGTTCCTGCCCCACCAGCCCGATCTGCGCGCGCAACCACCGCACTGACAACTCGCGCACGTCGTGCCCGTCCACGCGCACCTGCAAAACGACGTGCACGTGAAATCACAACATACATAGGTATAGTCTTAGCTAGGATAACGCTCATAGCAAGAGAATAAAATGTGAAAAATGTAGGTAGAGCTGTTCAGATTCGTGTTATTTTTTCTCCCAAAGCCCAAAAGCCTCACACTGATCTAATTTGTAGCAACTCTTTTTAGCATACGATGGCCACGATGGCCTTAGCATAGAGCACTTTAAATATGCAGGAGTGCACCTACCTCGAGTGCTTTCGATGTTCCTAAATTTATGTATTGGTCACTCGTACCTTCCAGCGGAACTCATGAGGACAATTGTTGTACCAGTGGTTAAAAATAAAACGGGTGACCTATCTGATAAGGCGAACTATCGGCCTATCTCGCTCGCCACCACTACAGCTAAGATACTTGACCGTGTGCTTGACAATATGCTAGACTACTACCTAAATATACATGACGGCCAATTCGGTTTTAGAGCGGGGCTGTCCACGGATAGTGCAGTTCTATGTCTTAAGCACACGGTCAGGTATTATACAGATAGGAAAACCCCCGTATACGCCTGTTTCCTCGATTTGTCCAAGGCATTTGATCGAGTCAATTATGATCTGCTTTGGCAAAAACTAAGTGAGACAGGTATACCGAGGGAGTGTGTGGGACTGTTTAGGCACTGGTACAGCAATCAGATAAACCAGATCAGGTGGGCGAGCAGTTTATCCAGTGAGTATAGGCTTGAATGTGGGGTAAGACAGGGCGGTATCACCTCACCGAAGCTCTTCAACCTATACATCAACGAGCTGATAGTCGGGCTGAGTGGCATGCATGCTGGGTGCTATGTGGGTGGCACTTGTGTCAACAGCCTAAGTTATGCCGATGACATGGTGCTACTGAGCCCGTCTGTCAGTGCACTGGAGTAG
Organism: Cydia strobilella; assembly: GCF_947568885.1. Classification (NCBI taxonomy): domain Eukaryota; kingdom Metazoa; phylum Arthropoda; class Insecta; order Lepidoptera; family Tortricidae; genus Cydia; species Cydia strobilella. The sequence goes on from NC_086052.1 coordinate 12,873,709, forward strand.
CTGCTTGCCCACTGCGAAGCCTACGCCTTGACCCATGGTCTAGAGTACAACACCAAAAAGAGTGAGGTGATGATATTTAAGGCGGGTAAAATCAAGCCATACTATGTACCACCTATTTTGTTGAACTCTAGCCCATTGCAAGTTGTGGACAAGGTTAAATACCTGGGACACGTTCTCACGAGCGACCTAAGGGATGATTTAGACTTAGAAAGCGAGCGCAGGGCGTTGGCGGTTCGGAGTAATATGATTACCCGCAGGTTTGCTCGTTGCTCACATGATGTAAAAATCACACTATTTAAATCATACTGTCAATACTTGTACACGAGCAGCCTGTGGGTCCGGTACACGAAACGAGCATACAACGCCTTGCGCGTACAGTACAACAATTCTTTTAGAATGCTGATGGGACTGCCCAGCAGGTGCTCTGCATCGGGCATGTTTGTGGCAGCTCGCACGGATAGTTTTGAGACTATATTACGTAAAAATATAGTCTTATTACTAAGTCGTGTGAGATGTAGTCCCAACAGCATTCTAAGAGAAATTGCCGATAGGTTTGATTGTCCGATCCTCAAGCACTGGACCGAGAAAATTAAAAGTGTAGTTCAATTTATAATATAAGTAGGTACCTATTGTATTAAATACTAACACTAGATTAAAATTTTGCTTGTAGTACTAACACTCTATGGATGCATTTGTCCGAAATAAAGAAATTTTATTTATTTATTATTTATTTATTTAGTCAGAAAGTCCAGTATTAACAACTTAACAAGTCTGTCTGCTTATTCAATTTGCAGGTAGTCCAAGAGCCGATGTATAAACAAAGCTGAACCTACTGTAAATTTATAAAAAAAAGGATATTAGGACATTACTTACGCTGCCTGCGTCAACATCATAGAATCTAGTTATAAGCTGTATGATGGAGGATTTTCCACAACCAGAGTGCCCAACGAGCGCTACTGACTGCCCTCGCTTTATACTTAGATTAACGTTTTTGAGAACCTGTTGCAAAACATTAGTATAAGAAGAGCAAGCCAATAAGTCGTTTAAAAAAGTCTAGTATACCTTAGTGTTCTAAATAGGTAATAATAAAAAAAGTACCTAGTTATGTGATAAAATACCATTGCGTTTAAATAGTGCACCATTCACAATCACTAAAAAATATAATACGTATGTATCTATGCTAAGTCGAAACCAGTAACGTTAAACAGGACCCAGAGCCTGACTGGTGAAGTAGATCTAAAGGCATCAACTAACCATTACATCAGGCCTTGTAGGATAATTGAACATAACATTCTTGAGATCTATATAGCCTTCGAAACTCAAAGGTTTTACTCCCGTTTCCTCATAAGGATTTATACTTGGCGTATTGTCAATGAGGCGGAAGATCTGGGCAGCCGCGCCGCAGGCAGACCCAAAAGTGTTTACCACGGCACCCGCCATTCCACAATATTGTAAGCCATGTACAACACCAAAAAATACCTGAAATTAAAAGATTCGTGTGATAACGTCTCTAATAAATCTGACCATTCACAATTGTCTTCTAGATTCGTGGAGAAATTATAGTTTTGGATAATTAAGTAATTACAAGTATTACAACTTAAGTACGTTTTCACAAGATATTTATCTCCATTGCAAATCTATCAGGCGCTTTTACACTGTGTTAAGTATGTAGTTACTTAACAAAACGGTCCCGTTATTATAATATTCGTAATGAAAATAAGCCTAAGATACTTACAGAGAACATGACGTTGGCATCATATGACTCAGGCTCCTTAATCATCAAATAAGCACCAAAGTAAAATGATAAGCCGTAGGTGCAAAACGTTCCAAGTGTCAGTAAGCTCATCGCTAGTCCCGTGAAAATATCTGAAATATAATTCCGATGTACGCTGGCTCTCTTCGTTACCCAAATTAAACATTCGAAACGCAGGTTTCTCGATTGGGCGATGGCAAATGGGAATAACGCCCTGCACAAGTGAGAATGTTTTATAAGTAAAGAGCATAGGATTTCGCAGCCATTCGTCAAATCCTTAATTCGTCAAGTTAGCCATTCGTCAAATCCTTGATTCGTCAAGTTAGACATTCGTTAAATCCTCGATTTGTCAAGCTAGACATTCGTCAAATGCTTGATTCGTCAAGTTAGACATTCGTCAATTCCTCGATTTCTCAAGTTAGTTAAAAAGCTTATTTTTAACGACATGTTTGCTTTGGTATGCGCTCGGCACGCGACTAAGGCGCCGCTCCATAAAATAAACAAAGGCTTTTGTTTAACGGATTAGGGTCTGAGGCCTAAAAATCATTTAAGAAAATTCATACTATTTTTTTTATTTTAAAGAAAGAAAGAAAGAAAATACATTTATTTAACGCCACAACAGATTACATATATGAAAAAAAGGAAACATACAGACAAAAAACATTGGACGCTAAAATAGGACCCCACTCAGCATAATGCCGCGGTAATCCGCGGCGCTGGTTTTCAGTGGGGACCTGACTTAAAACTATGAGTTGGTGGCGACACATACGCCAACGACACAAACAAAAAACACAACACAACATTTTAAGTAGGTATCTATTCTCAATGGGGTCAAGTGGGAATGAAACTATTCTCACTTATTGACATTTTTGCCTCGAGAGCGTTGCGGTAAGTAGTAATAGGTAAAAAGGTAAGCTTGTCTGTAAAAAAACCTTTCTTGATATGAAGCTGTCGCGCTTTAGCAAGAGGCTCCTTATATCTCTCAATTTCCTTTTCCTGCCCGTTGTACGCATACACTGTGCGGATTGAACTGATCACTTCCTCGGCGATGGCACTTGCTCGACCGCTCTCAACTGCTTCTTTCTTAACCAATCGGCTTGCTATCTAAAATGTATTAAAGTGTGCATTTTATGTCGCTTGTATTGATAAAACAGCCCCTTTATTTTAGCAAAACCTTAACAGTGTCTAAATGCGTATATATCCGTAATCGGCGGCTTAGAGGCTTGGGATTCGTCTTTAGACATTTGCCAACATCAAACTACCAGCAATAAAGCAACGAAGTTAAAGTTAGGAAAAGTATGTATATTAATCATTAATCTCAACCTTTTTCTCTTGCACATGTTTTAACAAAACAACATACATACCATACCAGACACCATAAGGAGGACCAATGTTACAGGAGCCATTATGAGACAGAGAAGCGTGAGTTTCCATCCCTTGAGGAAGGCCATGATGAAGGCGCTAATCGAGCCCGTTACATTGTACACGAAGGTCGATACCTTAAGACCAATGCCATCTTCCAATTTTAGAATATCACTGAAAAGATTACAGCCTTTCAGCAATAAATTCCTCATTTGTGCAATTTCCGGAAAGAACATTTCTAAAACTTTAACAATGATAGTAGCTAGGGCTTCCTAAACTATATGAATGAATGAATGAATAAAGCTTTATTAAATTTCCATACAGATTGAATGCAGTGAAAGAGATATATCGATTTATAACCTTACATGCTATATATCAATTACATTAATTTAGGAATAATATTAATTAATAAAACGTACAATTGAAAAATCATGAATATAAAGTAAAATTTGAATAATTATATAATTTAAATATGTCAACAGCATGCAATACATTCATTATTAATATTAAATAATCTGTGTGGACCCCCTTCGGGTAAAAGCCTCCTCCAAAGAAATCCAGGTTGCCCTGTCCTTTGCCAGGTCTTGCCACCCTTGCTAGAGGCACCAGAGCGAGAGCCCGCCCGCCCTAAACTATATAACTACTTTAAATTTGCTATTTTGAAAGATCGTCAACTGACTGCGGTTTTAAATGAGAAATCCCCCGTCTGTCATTTTGGCAACAATTGGAAAAAAATTCAATTAAAACTCCCCCATTTGTTATTTTGGCATGGAGTCGAAAAATCAACAATCTTACTCTGCCATTTTCGATGCGAAATCCCCCGTTTGTTGCTGGTCGAAATAAGACATATCCTGGTGCATTGCGGCTCTTAAATATGCTTGTTTTATTTGGTAAATCTGTTGAACAGAGCAAGTTACATTAAACGACAAAATTAACAGCTACTACTTATTTGTGCTACTTTCAATAAGATCAAGCAAACTAACTAAGTACGTAGACTACGTAGGTAACTTACCTGATTTATAGCAGCAATCTCAACAAAAGCCGTGCCTATATACAAAGAAACGACTACTGTCAGACCGATCAATGAGTAATTAACTCCAAATTTATGCAGGGCTTCTAAAAACTTGGCGTTGTCAACAGGTTTGGACTGTAGAATATTCTTCTCGTGTTCTACCATTACGTTAAAGATGCCAGCCACCGCAATAATAGAAAACGGCACCATTAGTCCTGCTACAATGCTGCCAATTGTAGACATGCATATCAATATCCTATCGGATGTTGTTGCAAACCTGTACTGAAATCAAAAAGTTTGTTGATAGTGCATCGGTAAGTATGTACTGAGCCGACAGGTGGTCAATAAGCGACGAATAATTGGCCGTTCGTAATCTTGAGGGTCGCAGTTCTGCCGAATTTTTATGCCAAAAATATTTTATGCCGAATTTAACGTGATGCGGCACGACAGGCACCTGTAATAATTACTAAAATGTGAGTCATCATTTGAATATCACGAATTTCATTCATCTTACAAAAGACCGAATTCCTGAATACCGAATTATTTTATTTCCGATCGGACAATGATTTTTCATGATTTATTAAAGAATTCGGAAAAAATATTTTCGGAAAAGTGTAAAAATCGGAACTTTGAGCTTTCGGTCAAATGACAATCGGATTTTAAGTTTTCTTAAATAGCGCATTCGTGATTTTATTCCATCGTGTTTTTAAAAATCGTAATTTTGCTATTTCGGACTTATAAAAAATCGGGATTATGAAAATCGTAGTTATAAAAATTGGAAAAACATATTTCGGAACATTTGGGTGTTCCCATTGAGAAATACTCCCATACCTACTGAACAAGAATGGCTGGTCATATAAGTGCTCCCCTGAACTTCCCTTTGGTTTAAGGTTCGTTGACACAACAAGGGCGCATGTTAAAATAAGGGCAACATACGCTGTCAATTTAACATTTAAGCTTAAATAGGAACCTACCAGCATATAGTATGGCACATTAGGAACTTTCTCCTTTTCTGTTCTATTATCCTGGGCCATAGTACCTATACGTACAATCCTAGTACTTAATAATCACTTAATCCTGGGGCGCCATGTAACTTGATGTAGATCTACATCAAGTATTTATATGCATGTATTTAAAATGTACCTATGTATCAAACCGTACATAAACCTTAATAGAATATGAATCTACACACAACTTAATTTGAAATGATATAACTCAATTATTTTATTGAATTGAACATTATAGACGATGGTTTCTCATTTCTTATGGGTCTAAATGTTATAATATACATATTCATCATGGTCTAAATTATTGGTGAATAAGAAAAATGTCAATGTCATTATGTGACAAATTAGTGCAACATGCAGTTTATGTTTTAGACCTACACTACAACCTCTTTTCTAATTGACTTAGCGTCTGTGCAGAAAGAGAATAAGTCGTGGCTCGTGGCAGAAACGGGAACTAACATTATCAATTTTTTACTCATTTTTTTATGGCAATCGAACTTTTGACATCTGTCTTGTAAAAAACAAAGAGCATATAATCACTACGTTCTAGTAAAAAATAAACATGAAATAAACAAACTTATGTATTTTTATATGTCATTGTGTATTTTTCTTTACAAAAACTGCAAGATTTTCAAAACTATGGTAATGGTAGTCAAAAGTCCGTGTTTACCCGAATAAACCTTTATTAATGGAAGATGTAGTAGGTATAATGAGATGAGTACCTACACGTTAGCTTTAATAATTACCCGAAATACTCTATATTTATCAAAAGAATAAGAAATACCTAATCACAAATCACACATCATAATTACCTAGTCGAACAGGATGTTAACAAGAAACTACTTTATTAGAAAAATAGGGACTCGTTTAAAAAAAAAAAGGATTATTTACAACAAACCGACATTTATTGATTGAAAAAATAAATGCTGTGATTAGAAGCACCCGTCTCTTCTTTTATCTGAAACAAAATACAATTTAAATTAATTTGACTATGAATTTGTCGTCTTATAAATAAAAAACGACTAATTAGTTTATACTGTAATAAAAAGACGTTGTGTCTATACATTTTAAAAGAATAAAGAAACAACGGATACTGTGAATGTGGTGTTAAATATACCTACTTCTTGGCTAAATTTTATTCTTAATCTTTAAATTAAGATATGTACTTAAATCATTTACTATTTATTGGCTTGAAGCCGTATGTGTGTCACTGTACTGTATAGGGTGAACCTTATTATAAATTCCATAGGTACAGTCAGCATCAACAGTGGCGAATGTATACATTATACTCTTTTGTTTACATTACTTTGATTTCAAGGAGCTAAAATGGCGTGGGTCGCCCTCAAAAGATAGTATCAAAAGGTCATATCAAAGTAATAAAATAAGGCAAATATATTTATTACTAGCAAAAATAGGTATAACTCCGTAATAGATGGATACAGTCTAAGAAAAAACGTGCCTCGAAAATCAAGAAAATATGATTCGCGAACAGATGGCGCCACTACCTTTGGCCTACTCTCGAATAGATGGCGTTGACGGTTTAGTTTGTTATTTAACAATTTTAACGCATATCAGTGAAGGAATATGGGTCAAAATCATATAAAAATAATTAATGGATAAAAAAAACATGTATTCATATATATCAACTTCAACTCAATACTCACTCAACCAACCAACTTAATAGAAATTGACTTGCATATGCCTAAATGTATTATTAATTTTATAATTGTATTGTTCTTCTAATTGTAACTAATTTTTGAATATGACGATGTACAATTACTACAAATAAAATATATTCTATTCTATTCTATTCTATAAATACATTTTATGGTATTTTTATACATCTTAATTTTTAGTTTTAATCGTGTGTCGATAGATAGCAGTGAATTTACTGTGGCTACAAAATTTACTATGACAGTACCGCTCTATCCTATTATATCCTCTTTGTTAGTAGGTAGGAACATACCAACTATTTTATTTATTTATTTATAACATCTATTAAGTTTGTTCTAGTTATTTGTATATAATTGGAGGTCAAATTTATATACTATAAATGAATAAAATAAAATGATTTTAATTCAGACAGAGTCCATAGTATACACACATTTATCCATACTATCCATACTAATATTATAAATGCGAAAGTCTGTCTGTCTGTCTGTCTGTGTGTTACCTCTTCACGCTTAAACCGCTGAACCGATTTAGTTGAAATTTGGTATACAGATAGTTTGATTCCCGGGGAAGGACATAGGATACTTTTTATCCCAGAACTCACCCCTCAAGGGACTGAAAAGGGGGGTGGAAATTTGTATGGGGAATCAATAACCGTTGAACCGATTTAGATGAAACTTGGTATGGGGATAGTTTGAGCTGTGGGAAAGGATATAGAATAACTTTTATCCCCGAAATCATCCCTTAAGGGTGTAAAAAATGGGGTGGAAATGTATAGTGTGGACCAATTTGGGGGTGAAAAAGGGTGGATTAAAAAGCAGATTTGTTTAAGAATTAAGGTACCCAAATTACTAATTCCACGCAGACGAAGTCGCGGGCAAAAGCTAGTTACAAATAAAAATTACAATATAGATTAGATTTAGATTTATTTATTTCAGGATATAAGGTACAAATAAAATAAAATTAAAATGCAATATTCAAATTCAAACAGCTATAGCTCACTACTTACTACTTAGCCTGATCAAAGATAGATACATATAACTCCGTAATAGATGGATACAGTGTAAGGAAAAAACGTGCCTCGAAAATCAGGAAAATTTGATTCTCGCTCAGATGGCGCCAATACCTTTTGCCTACTCTCGTAGAGATGATGTTGACGGTTTCGTTTGTTAATAACAATTTTAACGCTTATCAGTGTAAGAACATGGGTCAAAATCATATAAACAAAATTAATATAATAAATGAAAAAAAAAAAAACATTTATCCGTATATAAATACATTTTTTGATATTTTTATTTTTGGTTTTAATCGTGTGTCAATAGATGGCAGTGAACTTACTGTGGTTACAAAATTTACTATGACAGTACCGCTCTATCCTATTATATCCTCTTTGGCCTAATCTGCCTAATATGTTAATCAAAACTTGCCTTACTCGGTAGGTACCGCGTCCGCTCCGTTCATGGAAATTAAACGTGAGAAGTCCAAAATACTTACGGGGTGGGAGCGGCCATGGCAATCGATGTCAGCTTAGAGAGGACACTCCCAGCTGCCAGGTTGCCGTAGTACGCCTGTGCGGCGGCGGCTGTGCTGCCGGCGGTGATGCCCGTCGAGCCGATGCCCATCATGGACGCCACCAGCCCCGCACCCAGACCTCCGGTGCCGTAGATCACAGCCCCACCTAGAGCACCGACAACTATTGCCGAGAAGATACCCATGCTAAAATCAGATGAGCAGAAGTTTTAACCCAAGGAGTCCTACGGATACGGTATCGCGTCGGCAGAATAAGTTACATCTAAGTTTGACGGGAAAACCCTAAAGTCGAATTTAGGTAACATTGGTTGGATTATTATTTTTCGTCCCTATGCGCAAAACCGTTAAAAATACATTCGATCCGCAACTATAAATAGACTGTTTAAAAAAGTTAAAAACCTACATTGTTCAGTTATATAAAAGCGACGCCATTAGCGCCGGTTTAAACACTAACTTGATGTTATAAAATAGGTGCTTTTAACGAGTTCAATAAGGTCTCCTTTGTTCCAGAATTAGCACAAACACGTCATCCGCAATATACAAGCGCCTTTGTAAGTAAAGGCATGTTTAAACGACAATGCAAAACCAAAGTTATCAATGTTAGCATGGCGATAGCAAAGTGCTGTATTTATAACTGAGTACTATTTATTTTATATTTTATTTAGTCATTGAGACACGCCGGCCGATATTTTATAAAGCCTAAAAAACTAAATTCTTTCTTAGTATTTCACATAATTAATTTGGTACTCACATGGATAATCAGAACACTGAAATAATCTTAATAACCGCAAGACAAGAAAGTGATGCCCAGATGCTTGAAGCTAGAAGGTTCAAGTAAAAAATGGCGACTGCATCCGCCGTCCGCTTCAGTTCTCTTTATAGCCTCTAGTCTAGATTGTGTTGCCAGTTTTCTGATGCAAAATCGATTGGCACTAGGGCACTACTGTGCACTCGTATGTAACATGTCTGACCGGCATTCCGGTCAGTTCTTGCAGCAAGTAAGCTGCAAAAAAGTACCCATCCTCTTCTAAAAAATGGTAATTATGAATTATGACCAATGACCACATGGAAGAATCGGTGTAACTGATAATTCTGTGAGAAATTCTTATAAAATTTAGTTGGTCAAACTTTAGTTCCAAATTTATCCACGAGTAGTTAGGGGAATTACCGCAAAATGTGCATGTAAATTCCCCTAGAATGTTTGTAGCAATAATGTTTATTGTATCAGGTATTTAAACAATTTGTATTAAATTACGATGAAAATACAAAAATACATTAGTTTCACATTAATACAAAAATACTAAAGTTTATTACAAATCTAGTGTTGCTATATGTATAAATTGTATTGCTGTGTCATAAAATGTTTACCGGAAATATGATCATCTAATGTTGGCGGTATTGGTATTTATATTTTATTAAAAAATATATATATTTATTTACATTTAGTTTATAAACAGGGTTTTCTAAACCTACTTTTCATTTTCATTTTAACACAAAAAGTTACGCTACGTGATTGTTACGTTAACGCCATCTCGGGGAAATTATTTGAACTACAAAACAATATTGATTTAACTGCCATCTTACGGAATACGTGTTTATTAGTGCAACCTCCGAATAGCGTCTGAAAATATATAAGGAAAAAACGTGCTTCGAAAATCAAGAAAATTTTATTCTCGCACAGATGGCGCTACCACCAATACCAATTTTAACACATATATCAGTGAAAGTACATGGGTCAAAATCATATAAAAATAATAAATACAGATAAAAAAATCATAAAAATCATACATTTTTGATTATTTGTAGTTTTAATCGTGTGTCGATAGATGGTAGTAAATTTACTGTGACTGCAAAATTTACTATGACACATTATAGAGCGGTACCTACTGACCCTACTGTCATAGTAAATTTTGTAACCACAGTAAATTCACTGCCATCTATCGACACACTTTAAAACTAATAATGAAGATTTATAAAAATGCGATGAAATGTATTTAAATATGGATAAATGATTTTTTTATTTGCATTAATTATTTTTATGATTTTGACCCGTTCTTTCACTGATATGCATTAAAATTGTTTAATAACAAACGAAACCGTCAACGCCCTCTATACGAGAGTAGGCCAAAGGTACTGGCGCCATCTGATCGAGAGTCAAATTTTCGTGATTTTCGAGAAACGTTTTTTCCTTAGACTGTATCCATCTATTACGGAGTTATAGAGCCCTCGCGATGGGAGCAGGAGGCAGCCATACGAACGGAATGGCGGGATGCAATAAATACCCGGGTGGCTGAATTTGAATCGCGATGGCGCTTAGAGCTGGATTCCAAGCGCGACGAAATAAAGGCCAGACCACCTGCGGCAATACATTATAATTACTCAAGTGGTGTGCTCACATGCCCGCAATGCTCGCGAACTTTTGGAAACAAAATTGGCTATACGTCAGCCACTTGCGAGCACACCAGAGACAGCCATTACGGAGTTGATAGCAGTCGCCGTGGCCGAATCGGCCGTGAAGTTATTATTATTATATTTTGGTTAAGTATTCAGTATTCATTTATTTCTTGCTTCCATGGTACATTTTTGGGTAGTATTTACATATTTCTTACGGTATCACATGGACCCTGAATAGGGTGTAGCAAATACAGATAATTAAATTAAATTACAGTTACTTAACTATATCTAGTGGCTTTTACAAACTTATAACTACGTATATAAACTTTGTATATGATATAACACAAAATTATTACTAGTAACAACAATAATTATAATATTATGTATTACGAGCATATCGATCAATAGGGGACGTAGGGGAGGGGGTAGGTGGGACGACCTATGACTATAATTTCCTTTCTTCCATAAATTCGGTTATTGTATAATATGCTTTTGTTAATAAATGCTGTTTTAATTTCTTTTCATTAATCGTATACCTAGGACATCAGTCAGTTAGGTTCCAGAGCTAGTAGACCGCAGGCCAGTCATCTCGTCAGTCATTGCCTCCCGGCTGATACTTTGTCAGATGATAGTTTAGATGCATATCATGAGTTAAAAAAATAGTCAGCCGGTTGTATCGCGGTGGAAAGCCCGTCAGTTGATGACTGAACATCTAAAAATATTTTTTTTTCAGTCATCGCCTCCCGCTTGATATTGTGTCAGATGATAGTTTAGATACTATTTTGAATAAATAAAAAATCCGTAAGCCGGTTGTGTCTCGGTGAAAAGACCGTCAGCTGTCCACATGAACATGTAAAAACGCGCCTTACCACTTATGTCCGCAAAGTATGCGTAATGCGTAATTGAAGTTGCGTAGTTTATTGAAATGCCTGATGAAATGCTACTAGAGAAAGAAAAGAAGAAAAAGCATTTATTAGCACAACATGACATAATACTAAAACTAGAAATAAATAAACAGAATGAGGTTGCGCTAAATGGTCCTTACTCAGCTTGGTGTCACGGTGTGAGCCAACATGGCACACTCCGCGACGCTGATTTTCAGTAAGGCCCAGTAGATGGACTAGTGAACACAATGTAAAAAATAAATAAGGGAAGGCTTAAATACAAATAACAATCAAATTACTTAATTAAAATTAAAATTATAAAAATTAAAATTAAACTGCTATTTTTTTTTACGTGTTTCGGTGGTTGCCATTCCTCAACCCACAAACGGAGCGGCAGCTGACGTCCACGAGGGTTCATCTTACATAGCCTTTAACCAATATACGAGCATTTCGCCCGGGAGGAGATTGGTCATGGAAATCTGTTCCTGGCCCGCGGTCTATGTCTATAGTATTAACGTGCGGGATAATGAGGGAAACTCGGGCACCTCGGCAGTCGGGGATCAACCGGCGCGCTATACACACGCCTCACGCCCTTTCGCGGACTATCCAAAGATCGCGATACTTATCTCTTATCATCATAGCGCACTTATAAAAAATGATACATTGAATTACCTCACGAGTAGCCAGATAACACGGTATCTACTGTGATAAGGCGTAAACGATTTGATTTAATGCAATATTGTTAGTCATTTCAAATACTAAGAAAATTCGTGTTTCTTATTATTGTAAAACTTATACTATCAGTTAGTGCAGTCAAATGTTATTGTGAGATATGTTATTAAGACTGTAAACAAGTCAACTTTCTTTGTCTTTCCGTGAATTAAGTTATTAACAATGTTCAAAACATTGATAGTTTTTCCGCTAATTTTACTGTGCAGTGTAAACTGTGAACCGTGTAGGAGAGTTGAGAGTGTGAACATTACATATGGTGAACAATTTGAGAACAATTCAATATTTTACGATGGGGTAGAGTATGCCGAAGGCTCGTGGTACGAAGTTCAAGAAAACAATGAGACTGTCAGGCTTGGTTGTCCATGTATTGGACGTACATGTTTATGGAAGTGCTGCCCAAGCGGTCAACTCTTCATCAATGGGCAATGCACGGACTATGACTTAAAGGAAATTAATCCCTTCAGTCCACAGATATTCAAAGACAGGGAAAGCCTGGACATAAAAGCACATGAGCATTTCTTCTATATGTACAACAATAAGCTGTGTGATTCTCGGTATTTGGTGGACTCGATGTGGGGCGAAGGAATTTACATTCAAGAGGTCAGTTTTTTTTTTCAACACGGTATGGAAAAAAAGGAAAGGATCCGGTACAAAGTACATAAATCCTTACATTAAATACCTGGTCTACACCTTACATCAAATATAAACCCGGTCGGTTAGTTTTTTTTATATTATAATGTTAGTAGTGGCAAAATGTTCATGATAAAATCCAAGTCTTGGACCTCGAAAACCCGCCGGCCACTATCCCGTGTTTGGCACGATTTTGATGGGCTAAGTTAATTAATTATGAATTTAAATAATAATTATATTGAAGGTGTTGAGTAAGTAGGAAGTATTACTAAGTTAACAATAAACTAAAGAAGAAAATGAAAGGTAGCGTGAAACTGCGTATTCTGCCCTACCACACCATACATGTTTTACTTCGTAGGCAAGCCAGAGCTAATTTGGCTTGCTTTTATTCATGAGCTGAAGGAACAGTGCTAAACCTGCGTGAAAATTAGGCAAGCCCATGCGATGGAAATCAAGTTCTACAAGTCAAGACGCTTCTATTTTTAACAAATTATTACGGTTTTGATCTTATTTTGATTGGTGCATACAATATACAACTTATTGATTGGTGCATGCGAAATGACGTGAAAGTCTTGCGTGAGATGCACGCCAATCACGGAGACGATCGTCAAGGTCGTGTCAAAACCAATTCAAAATGAAGTGAAAGTCGTGCGTGAGATGCGCGCCAATCACCAAGGCGATCGTCAAGGTCGTGTCAAAACCAGTTCAAAACCACAACAAATTGTTAAATTTGAATCGACCTCACGGATGGTGATGTTAGTTTTCTTACGACGCTATATGTACATATATGAATGTAGGAACTTATAGTTATCTACTTTCCATGGTATTATTAAAAAAGACCTGAAGAAATTTTAACCATTAGGTATCGGTATGAGGCCAACGAGTACACCCAGTACGGCCATTACGATGTGTCGAGTCGAGTTACAAAGCGCTGGTGGCCTAGCGGTACGAGCGTGCGACTTTCAATCCGGAGGTCGCGGGTTCAAACCCTGGCTCGTACCAATGAGTTTTTCGGACCTTATGTACGAAATATCATTTGATATTTACCAGTCGCTTTTCGGTGAAGGAAAACATCGTGAGGAAACCAGACTAATCTCAATAAGGCCTAGTTTCCCCTCTGGGTTGGAAGGTCAGATGGAAGTCGCTTTCGTAAAAACTAATGCCTACGCCAATTCTTAGGATTAGTTGTCAAGCAGACCCCAGGCTCCCATAAGCCGTGGCAAAATGCGAGGAAGATGATGATGAGGTATTTTAAGGGAAAAGGAAATTTAAAAAAATGTTCTTTGAGGTTTGAAGTACCTACACCTACAAGATATTTTAATTTGTTTTCGACTGAGGTGACGCTATCGTAATAGGAGTAGGATTAAAATTGGTAGTGTCACTGGCACGATCATCTAATTTTGAATCATTAGTCATCGCCTAAAGTAAACAGTTTACGAGTAAAGTAGGAAATCTAAGCTGTCATTGGGAAGGTAATGCCCTGCAAGTCCTGCAACGTCTTGAACTGTGGGATGAGAAGATTGATGTTGCGAAACAAAATCTCAGAACACGCATGATGCACAGCGAGAAATTTCAAACACACACACTAGCTCTCCTTCTTGTAGCAGTGTATTTTCTGACTTCTGTAATTATATTTATTGCAAAGATAAAAGTTAAAGAAGATTATTTTATAAATTCTTCGATCAACAGACCAAAGCAAGTTCTCTCTTTTTATTTGAGTGATGTTCCGAGAATAAGGTTTGCGGTCACCATGGTTAAAGGAAGTATCACCACGCGACTCAATATTTGAACACGCGAGATAAGGAAACGACGACGTCTGTTGACAATGGCAAATTGCGTCGGCAATTTAAAGAAGAGCGAACTCACTGAGTAAGCGAAGAGTGGATTTTTGGCACAGTATGTCATCAGAACAAGGTTTCCCAACGTTGCGTCGAGTCTATCAAAAAGTATAATACTTGTAGAGTTAGACCAAAATAAGTCTGCAACGATTTTGATAACACACGCAGTGCAACTGTTATTTTAAATGTCAAACTTCTATATGAAATTATGACGTATTATATAATAACACTTGCCTGCGTATGCTATCAAAATCGTTGCAGACTTATCTTAGTCTAACTCTATTGTATTTCTAGTTATTTTAGTACCTAATCAGTATAGTATTAGTAGGTAGGTACACAGTAGTTTTATTTTCATCAAAAATGCAGTAGGTTTCTGCCCTTTCCGTATTGCCAGCTCTCTACGCCCGCCTACAAAAGTATCACACCCACTTGTAAAACATCGTTGTCTTTTAATAATAGTTCAATATAATCATTATATCTATCTTTGATATAACATAGAGTAACTTATACTAGAGCGGTACTGTCATATTAAATTCCCCAGTAAATTCACTGCCATCTGTCGACACACTTTGAAACTAAAAATAAATATTTATAAAAATACGATAAAATGTATTTAAATATGGATAAATGATTTTTTTATTTGCATTAATTATTTTTATATGATTTTGACCCATGTTCTTTCACTGGTATACGTTAAAATTATAAATAACAAACGAAACAGTCAACGCCCTCTATACGAGTGTAGGCCAAACCTAGTGGCGCCATCTGATTGAGAATCAAATTTTCGTGATTTTCGAGGCACGTTTTTTCCTTAGACTGTATCCATCTATTACGGAGTTATATCTATCTTTGATATAATTTAGAAAAGATTTATAAATAACCTTACATTCTATTTGTTTACAGAAGTTGTTAACTACACGAGCCAATACGTAATATTTAGGCGCGCAGCGTATAAGCTCATGCAGGCGTATTTTCTGGTGTTTCCACGTTTTCTGCGCAACACTTTATTAAAGTAACAGGGTGCATATTGAAAACATAACCTTTGACAACTACTAATATTTACATTGGCTATTTTATTGTTTTCCCATTTTACGTGCCGAAGTTAGAAGTTCAAGTGAGGATTTGTAAATTCTGAAAATAACATACAGCTTGTTGTGGTTTGTGGTTTAAGCTTGGAATGCTAAATCAAATAACAAAAGGCCAAGCGCGTACTATGATTAAAAATTTTGTGACGCGATTTTAGAATCGCGCTGTAATACATTTTTTTGTCGTATATGCGCGCACTGACATATAAACACATACGTTGCATTTCTGCGACAAAATTATCGCACGACAAAAAATCGTAGTGCTCGCTTGGCCTAAGTATCTTTTAGTAAGTGCCTTTTTTATACCACATACGGTCCGCCTGATGGCAAGCAGTCGTCACTGTAGCCTATGGACGCCTGTAACACAGAGATATTACATGCGCGTTGCCGACCCTTTAAAAACCTATACACTCCTTTTTTAAAGAACCCCATAGTCCCCATACTGTAGCCCCTCGGGAAAGCTTCGGTAGAGAGCTCATTCCACAGGCGAAGCGTCCGGGGGAGGAAATTCCTCTTAAACCGCACAGTACGCGACCATTTAGGTACTATTAGGGTGTGAGGATGAACACCCTGCCGACAGCGAGCGGTGCGGTGATAGAAAGTGGCCGTTGGCATCATGTCAAACAATTCTTTAGAGCACAGCCCATTGTACAAGCGGTAGAACACGCACAAGGTGGCAAAGTCTCTCCTTAGACTTAATGCCGCTTGTGTGAATATATTGAGGCATTATTCTGGAACCCCTGTATCAAACAATGCCACAAAGTACTCGCTGATTTTACGGCGCTTTCGAATATCTGCGTACGTGCACTTTTGTCCCACCAATCATTAAGGCGGGATTCCACCAGAGTGCGGCACAAGCATCTTTGTACTGAATATGCTTGTACCGCACAATGCCGCACACTGGTGGAATCCCGCCTTAAAAGCCGTGACAGCGATTGGAAAAGTCATTTTATTGTTTACGTACTTACCTACTCTATATTCTTGCCCTACGAATTCCAAATTCAAACTGTTTTCTCAGTTGCCGTTGATGGGGCAAACTTACTCGTAAGGTGACTTAGGGCCACTTGCACGTTCAGGGTTAGCCAATACTAACTCGAAGTTAACAATTTAAACTTGGAGTTAACAGTACATTTTTATCCTGGAACGCGCAAGTGGCCCTTAAGGTCACATTGAATTGGTATTACATTGCCATTGAATATTCTTTCTGAATACGGACGTGGGTGTAAAACCAATGTGTTTATTGTTTCAACTGGCGCGTTGCAGCGTGCGCTGTGGCTGATAATTGCCATACGCTGAGAAAAATCTATCAAAGTGTACGGGAATCAAAAGATGGTATAAACTGATGCCACATGTTCAAGAGTTTATGTAGGGGCCAACCATTGTAGGGCTAGCAAACGTGTTGAGAGACTCTATGAAAATATTTATGTTACTGAATTAGTCATATCATAACATTTGATATTCCACGACAATAAGTAATAACCTAAGAATACTTACACTTACTAAAATAGCGACAAAGCTCATGAAAACTGGCGGTTAGATAAGTATCGCAATTCCCATCTTTCGAGGTTCGCCACAACTTTTTTTTTATACTACGTCGGTGGCAAACAAGCATACGGCCCGCCTGATGTTAAACAGCCTCCATAGCCTATGTACGCCTGCAACTCCAGAGGAGTTACATGCGCGTTGCCGACCCTAACACTCCTCTCCCTCGAGCTCTGGCAACCTTACTCACCTTACTTGTCTTATAATCTACTGTAGTCCTGACGGTTCACCCCGAAATTCAGTAAAATGCTGCAAATGGTGCTAAAACTATGAAAATCGGCGCGATTGTCCATTTAAATCAATTTGACCCGAAGCACAAAAAAAAGAGTTATGACGTCATCTTTTTTTTGTATAAAAAGAGAACCGATCAAATCAATCAAAGAATTTGAATTCAGAAACCTATCGTGTGAATAAAAGGGCATTCTGAGCCGGTTCTAAAAATATATGACATTATTACATTTCTCTTCTTCCTCGGTTCCTCATGGCTGAGGGTCGCGACCACATGAGGTCGTTACAATTCAGTCACGTGTTTTAAATAAAAATAATTTTCAAAACATACCGAGTTCGGGCTACTTCAGATACGATATGGCAGATTTTTTTTGGTACAATATACCACAAATGATACCCTCATATCTAACCCCCAAGAAAGCAATTTTGAAAATAATTTGATTAATATTTTTATTTTTCAATATTACAAAGTAACACAGTTCTACTTCAGTACCTATTTTACGAGACTTATGGAACTACTGTAGATACGGTACATATTAATCATAAAATTATACGTAATAACCGTAATGTAAACGAAAACGCGCAGTTAAATGATTATAATCATTTAACTGCGCGTTTTCATCAGTTAGTATAGTAGTTTGTTTAGTTTTCCACAGTATCTGAAGGAGCCCAAACTTGGTATGTTTTGAAAAATATTTTTATTTAAAACACGTGACTGAAATGTAATGATGTGATATATTTTTAGAACTGGCTCAGAATGCCCTTTCATTTAATACCACACACGATAGGTTTCTGAACAAAAATATATTTTTTTCCATAAAATAAAAAAGATGACGTCATAACTCTTCTCCTTTTTATTTCATTTTTTGGTGCTTCGGGTCAAATTGATTTATATTGACTAAAGATCAATCGCACCGATTTTCATAGCTTTAACACCATTTGCAGCGGTTTTTGGCGATCCGATATCACTACTGGCAATTTGGGCAATGAGGGCTAACGCGTATGAATTCGCCGCTAGGGGCGCTAGTGTAGATGGTGGTCTTTTCCATAGTTCGAAATGTCAAATGTCACTTGTCACTTCAATGACTGACAGCTGTTGTTTAGTCTTTTGGACCACCATCAACAGAGGCGCCAACTGGTGAGCAAAAAAACGATAGCCCTCATTGGCCTGTATTTTATATTGTGGTTTCTTATTGCCAAAATCAAAAGTCCAACTAAAATAAACAGGCGTTTCTACTGAGTGCCAAAATAAACCTGTCCATTTAAAATCAATTCTAAACCTCTCCTTAGTCCGTAGTCCTTTTGCTCTCTAAAACCATAGAGTAACTTATACAAGAGCGGTACTGTCATAGTAAATTTTGTAACCCCAGTAAATTCACTGCCATCTGTCGACACACTTTAAAACTAAAAATAAATATTTATAAAAATACGATAAAATGCATTTAAATATGGATAAATGATTTTTTTTATTTTCATTAATTATTTATATGATTTTGACCCATGTTCTTTCACTGGTATGCGTTAAAATTATAAATAACAAACGAAACCGTCAACGCCCTCTATACGAGTGTAGGCCAAAACTAGTGGCGCCCTCTGATCGAGAATCAAATTTTCGTGATTTTCGAGGCACGTTTTTTCCTTAGACTGTATCCATCTATTACGGAGTTATATCTATCTTTGCTAAAACCTAATACATCTATCTATACATACTATACATCTAATCAATCACACTCGAGTCTCTCTTATTCAACTGAATAGCCACGCCTTTGCAGCACATTGTATGCTTTTCCTTGAAGTGTAGTATCTTAAAAAGAAAATTTATCATTATTGAAAATTCTATCAAAAAGTGGAATATGGGCTTCCCAATGGTTATTTTTGGTGCGCGGGAATCAATTTTAGTTCCGACATCCCGGATAATACGAGAAGATATGCCGTATCTCGTAAATCGAATAGTATCTAATTTACGGCATGTTTTCAGTGTGTGAATCGAGTGGATTGTGTAAATAGTAACGCAGCTGTTCAACATCACACTAAATAATACGTATTTTACTGTAGCTAAAGAATAACTGTAACGTGTTACGTGAGTTACAGCAAAACAGGGAGTAAAGTTGCTACGATAAGAGTCGAATAGTGTCGCGCTTTAAAAAGAAAAACTTAGCCTAGTCATTTATGTATTAAAAGTAGAATATATAAAATTCCGGTAGTGTTAAATTTATTAACTTTTTACCTACTTGTTGATGTAGGTATCCTAGCTAGGTTTTAATATTTAGTAGCTTGTCTAGCTAGGACACCACAGCACAAGTAGTAGGCAGTGCTATATTTCATCTACCATTATATGTTGTGTGGCTACATTACATAGCCTACATCATCATCGAAGAAACCATTTAAGTACCATTAAAAATTCTGAGTTAAGAATGGTAAATCACAGTCCGCTCGCCGACGTCAATAATCAGTTCATTTAGCTGTAAATAAATTACTGAATACCTATTTGTATATTTCTCTTATCGACAGCTAGACAGCTACAGAGCCTGGAATTCTACGGCCAGACTGGCGATTCTGATTCATTCACATGACGAATTGAGCTTTATTGCTCAATGCTGCATAGAAACATGAATTCTTATTTATGATGATGTAATTAATTAGGTACCTTTGGAGACTTATTTTGACGCTGCGAAGACAATGCTTTTTATAATAATGATGACATGTTTATTTGTGCAATTAATTAATCATTGATGATATAATAATTAGTTATCGGAACGGTTATTATTTAACACAGGGATCGCAATCAAGGACAGCGTTTTCCGCAATTAGATAAATGGGACAGTTTTTATAAGTGAGACAAAGTATTATTGTGGCATTATTGGAAGAGCTCCAGACTTTCATGCATGCCCGAGTTTTTCCCCAAGGAAATAATCATGGATATTATGTACCAGAGAATAAGTTTTATACTTGTCCCCGTTTTTGCAATTGTATGAGCATTCATGCTTTCAAACTTTTACGAAACTGAATTAAAAGTACCCCTAAGTAAGTTATATTTACATGTTATATTACATGTAGATTAAAACAACCTATTTAATCTCCCCATTTTCAAAAATGTGCTGAAACTATGTATTTTATATATTGTATATATGTAAGTATAAATATACATATATATTTTAAATACACACATATATATTATATATTTATTTGAGTATTAGGTTTTGTTTTAGTACTTATATAAGTAGTATGTAGTTTGTGTGTTTGTGTTTAATAGTCTCCATATTTAGCTCCTTGCACTACCTGTTGACTTTTGTATGAGTTCTACATTTCCTGCTACCCGAAGGTTGTCTGGATGACATCGCTTCTCGCTTCTGTGGTTCTATTTTTCTTTTAAATAAATAATAAATGAAATAAAATAAAATAAAACGTTTATTGACAGGCAAGGATCACCCATGAAAAATTTACAGACATAACTACAATTACACTATTTAACACTAATTGCTACTTAACTAAACTTACAATAAATAAATTGCAAATATGTCACAAGTACATCATACATCGTTACTTCTGATTCTCATCTCGGTGTACGGGCAGCCAATATCGGAAAAATAGGCTATCCGGGTCCCTAAAAATGGTTTTCAAAATTTCGTTCTGTGAGCGCCCTTATCACCGCGTAGAAGTCCGGCACACGCGCATCGGCAAACATGCCGGACGCGCTGCAGCAGCGTGGCAGCTATTTTAACGTCGTTGCCACACTTGCCAAGTTTGCGCGGCAGCATATTACAGCGGACCGATAAGGCCCTTCGCTCCCTCTCCATGTCCTTATCGTCCTTGAGATCCTCGGTTAGGATGTGCCCTAGATATATATTATTTAAATTTCTTTGCAGTTTTACATGTATGTAAAATGTATAATTATTGTTGCAATATTTACTTACATACTTACTATTGAATATACTTATATAGCAATTTTTACTACTCGCTCGTCTATGTATATTTTTTACTACTTATTCGAGACAGGTTTTGCTCTGATTTGTGTTATGCTTTAACATAATTTTCACCATCAATACCTAGTAAGCAAACGGTAGGTAGGTACTTAACCGTAGCGTCCATCTGTTGCAATTTATGGGACAAGCATGCAATGTAGAATTTAATTTCCTTACAACTTAGTCAACTTACCTTCCCTACCTACGATTATGCACGTTTAAGTGCTAAAAACTACAATATGATTTTTATTTTAAACTGAATGTACTATGGATTCCTTTTTGTCGTACAATGCAGGCCCCATGCACCTTTTAATTTTATGTTTTCAAGCACTTTTCAAGTATCTTTCGTAACTCGGGCAGATATAAAATGGTCGCTGCAATACCCATTTCTTTCACTAGAATTTCTTTTTCTATTTTCAACTGTGTTGCACATTCGAGAGCATTTATCCGCTAAACTTTCTCAATAATGCTACGAGAAATCTTGAAATTAACTGTCAAACAAATTTCTAGTAATAGAAAATACATGTCAAAATCCCTACTCGAACGTAACTATGTCTGTCGCTTATGTATGCTTAAACTGCTGATCTAATTGAGATGAAATTGGTATAGAATAGAGAAAGGACATAGGATAGTTTTTTATTTATTATTATTATTTATACTTTATTACACATAAAATAATAAGTACAAATGGTGGCCTTAATACCTTCAGGCATTCTCTACTAGTCAACCGCTGGGCCAAAAAGAGACGTTTGTTCGTGCAGGCTTTGTACTGTATTTGTAGTTTTTATACTTTTACTATTACTTACATTTAAGCGGGTTAGTGATTGGGTTTTGTTTTTGCAGTTTAGTGTTATCTATATCTACTTGACAATCTTATAGATTGCAAGTAGAGTTGTGCCGTTCCCAAGATCAAAGAAGAATAACAACTCTTTAAGAGCTACACACAGGCATTCTCATTATACCACATAAGTGTATCAATGTCTTATCAATGTAGATTTGTGTAGCTTGTCAATCATGTGAACACCCCATAACTTTTGCTAGGTTTTTGAATTACTTAGGTACGGAGAGGAGAGTTTCCAAAGTGAACACCAAACTACAATCAATGGTCGTGAAAAAGCTTCTTCCTATAGCCAGCTTCTTAAGTCATGGGCTACAATACAATACATTTTACAATAAGAAAACTTTTTTTTAATTGTCTCAATAAATGCCAAATCACACATTTTGGATTTTGGACAATCTCAGCGCTCCGATGAATCCTACGAGGAACTATAACGAAAATCATAATTACCTATATCATTTTGTTATGGATAAAGTTGCGATTAAATACCTACGGGTGGTGGTGTCACATAATTCAAAAAGCTTTCATGTTCTGCGTTCTAAAACTTATCCTGATATTAAATTGCCTAGGATATCTTATCGAGTAGTGGATGCGCTGTGAATTCAGAATTTTGCCCCTCGGGCACAATCAGCAAAACAAACATTGCACCGGAACCATTCATGAGAAACGCTTCAGCTTCCGGATCAAAATTCTACGCAGGCCAATAACAGTTTGATTTCCGAATATTCAACACATTAGTGGTCAGATTTTATATGAGCTTCGGACTAGAGACTAGAGGGTCCACCGCAAAAAACGAAAATCGATATATACCTACATTGCTGCACAAATTTGGACTTATTGCAATCCTTAATGTCTAAATGTCTAAACAATATATCTATCTAAATAAAAATGATATTTCGCAAGTAGAAAATTAAAAATGAAACATATTATTTGCTAATAAAGTCAAGTGGACGAAAACTAGAGCATGGACGGAAACTAGCGCAATGACCCTATATTATACCATACGTTACGAAACGAACTCGCTCCCTACCTGAGTTCCTACCGTAAAAAAGGTAGGAACCTATAGGTTAACTGGAAGAGACCCCTCTTAGGGATAAGTTGGCCTTTGTACTGCACATTTATGTGTAATTCCTTTCTTTTCGAATAACAGGTAAAGTGTTTACTTACTTAAATATTCAAATTTCGTCAAGTGGACTAAAACTAGAGCTGGACGAAAACTAGCGCAATGGCGCTGTTTTGGACCCGGGTATGTTCTTAAACTACGTCCAAAAGAGAGGTATGGGCACTGTGAATGACATCTCGCTTTGTGTGGTAGGGCACAGGACAGCGGATGTCATTCCAGATCTAGAGCAGAGCCCAACTGGGGAGGTACCTCCACCTTACAGAAAACCGCAGCCAAATAACACTAGATCCTACTAATAGTGTTGTGTTCCTGCCGGTGAGTAAGGTTGCCAGAGCTCGAGGGAGAGGAGTGTTAGGGTCGGCAACGCGCATGTAACTCCTCTGGAGTTGCAGGCGTACATAGGCAACGGAGACTGCTTAACATCAGGCGGGCCGTATGCTTGTTTGCCACCGACGTAGTATAAAAAAAGACCCATAAATGGCTTTGTTAACCTGCAGATTACGTACAATAAATATATAAATAAATAGATAGGGATATATATTATTATTTTATTTTAATAGCCTTGGCTGACCTACTGCCGGACAAATTTCTACTACGTATGAAGTGAAGCTTTTTTCTGGCCCCGAGGAAATAAGAAAACATTTAGGTTAAAAGCTCACGTTTACTAAACAATGTTGGTCGCCCCGTTACGCAACGCGAGGAAAACGTCGTCCATTGTATTGCCTGGTCTTATAAGACCGGGCATCAGCTCTAAGATGGTAGCGCTTTAATAGTATGACATCGTGGCAGTGGCACATGGCAAAATAAAATATAAATAAAGATAATTAAGGTTCACTTACACCATCCCACTAACCCGGGATTAAGCGGTTAAACCGTTAACCCAGTGTCAAATTGTACTGGTAACCATGATAACTCCAGGTTTAACCGGTTAACCCGGGAATGATGCAAGTGGCTCTAAGTGACTATACGGACAATAGGTGACCTAATAGTCGTTATTTTTTGTGCAGAACGGCAGTATGATGGAGGACGTCGAGGGCCGCGTGCAATGGCACAAGCCAGGCTACTTCTGTGTGGACATCATGGTCACGGACAACAACAGTCGCCTTATTGCTGGTCCATGCCATCCGGCTGAGGTCCCGCTCGACGACGACAGCAAGACATTGTACGTCATGTACGCTGCTGGTGAGTAATTATACAAGCTTCCTTCGTGGACATCATGGTCACGGACAACAACAGTCACCTTATTGCTGGTCCATGCCATCCGGCTGAGGTCCCGATCGACGACGACAGCAAGACGTTGTACTTACGTCATGTACGCTGCTGGTGAGTAGTGACACAATCTTCCTTCGTGGACATAAATGGTCACGGACAACAACAGTCGCCTAATTGATGCCATGATTAACTCCAAATAGTTCACATTGAATTGGTGAATCGTTTTAGCTCTTGCGTAAAGTTTCTGATTTCTCATTTTAAAAAAGGCGGAAAAACAAATCGCTTCTAAAGGCTATAAATACAAGTCCATTTTTATAGTCTCCGTTAATAACCGCCTACAGCTTGCGGCCTCACCGTTTATTCGGTTTATTGTAATAAACCTTCCCCTTCTTCTTGCTTAGTCGAACGTAAATTTGTCAGCAATAATGGCAAATTTAAACTTTGTCTGAACATTGGAAAGATATTTTAAATGCTTACCGTTAACTAAAACTCGAATGTTTACCTACGTTGTTCCATCGTGTTAAGTACAGCGATCAATTTATGAATGAATTCCATTCATAAAGTGGGTATGCAGTTTTGGAACTGTGTTTATAATATATTGTACATCAATCAGCTGCAGAGATAGTTGTCCCCATGCATAGGAGGTTGTATGCCAGGAAGCAGCTATTTCTGTAGCTGACTGTATAGATATAGATCATAAACAGTTGAATGAGTTTTGCGGCGTTCTACTGCAGATATACGTACTAGCGCAGCGCGCAATGTATCTCACAGGTCTACCCCTTATCTCAGGTGGTTTATCGCGATAGTTTCCTAGTAGAACGTAGCTGAGTTTTGGGACTAAGATACATTTGTAATCACTTAAAATTTATTTAATCGTATGGCATAAAGAAATCACGAATAATCAATAAATAATATAGTAAGGGTTCATCCATTAATTACGTCACACGAATTTCGAGGTTTTTTACCCCTCCCCCCTCCTTGTCACACTTGGTCATATTTGGCAAACCCCACCTCCCTGGTGTGACGTCACACTTTTTCAATGAAATCGGCAAATCGAATTAAGTATTATTAATATTTTATCTAAATATTTATGACAAAAGAAATATTAGTAGTTTTATAAATAACCCAAAACAGATTAGGAAAGAAAATTAAACGATTAAAAACGATTATCGTTCCAAAGACTTGTTATTTAACTGTACAGCGAATAAATTAATTTAAATAAGTTAATGTGACGTCCAAAGTTTGTGACTCCCCCCTCCCCCTTGTCACATGTCACATTTTCTTGACCCCCTCCCCCCTAAACGTGTGATGTAATTAATGAATGACCCCTAATAATATAGGTCCGAGCCGGTCCGTAGCTGACCATAGTTATATTATAAATAACATCTAACAATTGCCGTTAGTTAAACGGTAGATCTATATATATATATATATACATGTAGCCCATATAGGTAATTGCCCTAATGAGGGCTACCATTTTTGTGCTCGCCGGTTGGCGCCACTGTAGATGTAGGTCCAGAAAAACATATCTCAAAATTCTTCTATGCTTATTTTCATAAAATCAATACGTTCTTATATACACAACGGTATTTTAACGTCTAAATGTGCCATTTTTTCAACCTGTTTAATTTTGCATATATTTTTAGTTGGCACTTTTGTTTAAACCATTAACATTTATTGAGCTATATCTATTGTTTACTATGATTAATGAAAGGGACAAAGAATTACCACAATTATGAATAAGGAGTGAAAATTCCCGATAAAAAGCTTGAAACCCCCAAAACTTCTATGGCTGACATTTTGAAAAACCTCCATTTACACTAGCGCCCCTAGCGGCGAAATTAAACGCGGTAGCCCTCATTGCAGTTGTGTGACTTGTGTGTTTGTAGTTGGGAATATGTCGAATATTAATAAATTCACAATCTGCCAATCAAAATAAATTTATTTACATAACATAAGCTTATGAATATTTATCATACATTTTAAGTAGGCATATTCAAGCATACTATTGACCGAGCGACGTCATTTTTGTGGAACGCTGCGTTGCCGGTGTTGGTATTAAATTTCAGTCTAGTGGAATATTTACACATGACCAGAGTCATTAGTTTGTGGGGTGCAAGGAAAAAAATGTTAGTATAATGAAACAAGGGCGTAATTCCCAACAATGCATAACACAGCCATTTGAAAACACATTCAATTTTATACCGTATTCTCGCACAACAAATTCCAAACTCAAACCGCTTGGTTACCTATGCGTGGTGGGTCAAAATTCCATAGATTCGCCGAGGTTTTACCGATGTTTGGCGAAGCCAATCTATTCGGGTCATTAACACAGCACCCTCGAGTTAATGGCACATAAAACTTATATTACGCTTAGTTTTATCGCTTGTTAAACCTTTGCATTGTAAATTTGAGGAGAAAAAATGTTTTTACCTAAATAATTTAGTAAGTAGGCAGCGGGCAGCAAGCTCAAAATAAGACCTTGTATTTCTGTAAACTTTGTGGAAGTGTTCATAAATCTTACCATAAGGAGATTCGTCTGCTCGTTTACCTCCTGTATCGTCAAAAAAAATTGTGGTCAAAGCTAGTGGATCGGAATCGATTAAGTACCTTAATTAATTAGTATTGTAAAAGTTTAGGTACAGTGCACACTTATATGTAGGTACTTTCACTTTTACGTACCCTAATATATTTACTTATCTTTTCTTGTTGGGTGCCTAACGGAACCGTTTTTTTTTAACGTTGGGGAAATGCGTTTACGCATGCCACCTGATCCGGGGGAACCAGGAGGGATGACGGACTAACCAGAGGACTACCGTCTAAAACCACCAACGAGTGCCGAATCGGCTTTAGATGGGGTGCCGCAGGGTCGCTATCAGCATTCGACCGCATGCCGCATGTACTTTCACTTTTACGTACCCTAATATATTTGCTTATCTTTTCTTGTTGGGTGCCTAACGGAACCCTAAAAATTTACATATTATCGACATCGGCAATGAAGTATTTTCTCTTATCAGGTATGCACTCCACACTAACATAGCTATTACTTGTTAGCAATATCTTATTATGCCAGTTTTAGCAAACGAATGATTTACAAAACATTAAACAAAATCTAGCTACTGCATAACTTCTCTCATAAAGTTTTTAAATAACACAATAGCAGCAAATTATGAAAACTGGTTCCGATAATGCTACATAATAACAGTTGTATCATGCAGTTAAATTACAGGCTCTCACGCTATGCATGCATGTACCGGCATTCGATTTTAAACATTTCATCTTTATTTAACTCGAATTGCATAATTTATTCATTGGAGTATCAAGATGCGCTGCGTGTAATGTCAAATGAATATGAGTGTCAAATTAAAATTTAATAAAGTTCGAATCCCGCTCTAGTAATATTGCAATATTTCTTGTGAAAGCCTCCATAGGCTCCATAGCGCCTTAGTGCCTGTCTCTACGACAATGCTACGATATTGCTACGCCGTAGCACTTTGAAAGCCACGATTAGCGTAGCGATAACGTTGATTACTTGCAATTTGCAATGCTATCGACTAGTTGATGCTTTTTATTAAGAAGCCTGTAGACGGGCCAAATTTTCACTGCAATATGTGGCTGGCAACTATTGGTGTCTTTTTTCTAACATGTGAGTAAGAGAGGGACACGAATAGTTGTAGGTTTAGTAATAGGTTTGTAACTTTGTACCTATCGATATTTTAATTATCTGAACCTTAATTTTATTATACTGTACTGTTCATATGTATACCTAAACAAAAGTGTTGTTTTTGTTTGATCTCGTCCCAATAAACCCACATTTCGGTTATCAGAACTTTTGTTTAACCGAATTAGTCTCTGTCCCAATAAGTTCGAATAATCGAGGTTCTCCTGTACTTATTCAAGTACCCTTAAAATCTCTTGAAAATGACAATGTTTCTTTCCGATTCCAAGAATTGTACCGATTACATTTTTACGGTTCTAGAACACTTAAGATTGCAACGAAACGTAGCTCGTAGCACGAAATGGAAAAGTACCAATAATTGGTACTTCTTTTGTTAGAAAGTAGCCTCTACTATCTTAAAATAAGATTAAAAGTTCCAATAATTAATGTCACTTCTGGGATTGAATATACTTGTTTATTTCAGGTCTCCTCCTTTCGGCTCCGTTCCTCCTGGTCACGTTCCTGGTGTACGCGTTCATCCCGGAGCTGCGGAACCTTCACGGGATGTGCCTCATGGCGTACTGCGCTGGACTTATCGTGGCGTACCCCTTCCTGGCGTACCTTAAGATGCACAGCGGGACTGTGGGTGTGGGCAAGACAGGCTGCATTGTAATTGGTGAGTGATATAATTAATTACTCATCAGGAGATGGCTGATGGCCTTCTAGGTGGGACTTATTGTGGCGTACTTCTTCTTAGCGTAGTAGGCAAGACTGGTTGCGTTGTTATCGGTAGGTAAGTGAAATACGCACTAATGAGAGGCACACTGCTGTGTTTGCGCACTGCTCAGGAGGTATGATGTACCTCTTCCTGGCGTACAGTGAGCTGCGAAATTGCATGGAGAAATTAAGAATGAATTCATTGATAAAGTCGTCATGCACTTTTACGGCTGATCGTACCTCAAAATGCACTGCGGGGGATTTAACAAACAACTTTTTTCCGGGATCTTAAATTATCGTTGACTGTTTAAGTATTAGAGACAACTTAATAAGAAGATATCCTATCTTTATTTTTATTAAGTGGTGTTAGTGCAGGTGCCAGTTTAAATAATGTTATAGATTAAATAATAACTAAAATATTTAATGGTATAAGTATAAATCTGAATAGGGAATTTATTTATATATAATTTATATAGACTTCTTGTATTCTTTGCGCTTCAACGAAAACAGTAATTTGAGTTTATGTTATAAAATAATGTTTTCCCAAAATCCCCATAATCCAAAAATAAATAGATATTAATTAATTGACATCTTAGCAAGGTAACGACTAATCGAATATTGTCGTTTCAGTCAGTCTGCCACACCTATTAGTGTATAAAAACAAAGGGTTATGAAATAAAACTATGAAAACGGATTATATCGCGTATATTGAATTTATAATACATCCCGACGTTTCGAACTCTTTACAGCGTTCGTGGTCAACGGGTGACTGAGGAAAAATTACAAAATGCAAAAATACCCACATACTAAAATAATGAACAATCATAGACTACAAACTTTAAGGCTGGTTGTACATGCAAAATCGGTTCATAAGGCTAGTTATACACTATAATTATTTTTCAAGTAAAGATATATATATATACGCGATAAAAATAAACTATGCCGGCTCCAACCCTACACCACGGACCCGAGAAGATTTAATTCCCTCCTAAATTGTAGGAGGGTATCCCAATATGGGACCGGCAACAAACTCGGCGGGACACATCTTTTCAAAACATCAGAATGTCCAGCATCATCCAACACTACGGTCTCACAGTCTATGTCTCGCTTGCTCCTTTATCAGGTGGACTACAGGATCCCAAGCTGGTGGTAGAGAAAAGCCATCTTCCCTATTAAAGTTTGGATATTTCTTAATCTCAATGGCCTCGCGCAGCATTCTGGGTATGTAACGCTTCTCCTTGGCAAGAACCAGAGGCTTATCAAACTTGATTGAGTGATTGGCTTTATCCATGACATGCTCACAGACAGCAGACCTAGGTCGACGGTGCTTGACATCAGCTATGTGTTCCTTCACCCGAGTGGAAATGCTCCGTTTCGTCTGCCCGACATATGATAGGCCACACTCACAGTCCAGCCTGTACACTCCTGCAGTCTGTAGAGGGGTATTGCATTTTACAGGCCTCAGGAATTGTGACATCTTCTTCATTGGCTTGAAATATGTTTTTATAGAAGCACGCTTCAAGATGTGGCTGATCCTGTCCGTGACCCCCCTGACAAAAGGCAGAATGGCAGGCCTGCGCTCGACTGTGGGGATCTTAATGTGGGACCTCTGGTTGACCCGCGGTATCCTGAGCTCGTTTGCCTGGAGCGCGCGCCTGGCATGCTGGAGCTCCGCGGCCAGATGCTGGTCATCACATATCCTCTGGGCTCTCTGAAACAAAGATTTGCCTACTGTAACAAGTTGACTGGGATGGTGATGCGATTTGCCATTTAAGTACCTATCAGTATGAGTAGGTTTCCTATACACAGTGCGACCTAGGGTGTTATCAGGATTTCTTTTTACCAATACATCTAAGAAGGGGAGAGAACAGTCTTTTTCCAACTCCATAGTAAATTTTATTTTGCTATGGATGGAATTTAGGTGATCCAAGAAAGTTGAAACACTACTTTTTGGAAGTATAGTAAAAGTGTCATCTACGTATCTTTTAAATATCTTCGGTCGCACAGGAGCCAGTGAGAGTGCCCTCTCCTCGAAGTCCTCCATAAAGATGTCAGCGACTACTGGAGACACCGGAGACCCCATGGCCACGCCGTCGACTTGAAGATAGAATTCACCATTCCATAGCAAGTAGCCAGATGTAAGGCAATGTTCCAACAGCTTAGCATATTCCTCTGACATGTTCTGCTCACATAACCTCTTCTTGACAATTTCAATGCAGTCTTGTACCGGTAGGCTTGTAAATAGCGACTGGACGTCAAAACTGACCATGATCTCATCATCAGTCAATGTTAGGTCTTTAATCTCACCGATGAAATGGTAAGAATCCTTTGTATGCGTGCTAGTGTTACCACGTAATGCTGAGAGGGCTCCCGCGAGGTACTGAGCCAATTTATATGTGGGAGCATCTATCTGGCTCACTATGGGACGTAGTGGGGCACTAGGTTTGTGTATTTTTGGCAACCCATACAACTTTGGAGGCACGGGGCAGTCAGGAACTAAACTTGCAACATTCAGATCAAGGCTCTCCGAGTAATCACTAATTAGTTCTTTAGTGGTTTTCAATACTTTCATAGTCGGGTCCGTCTTTACATGTTTGTAGGTTGTAGTATCCGCTAATAATTCCCTAATTTTCTGGTTATAATCTGAAGTATTAAGTACAACCGTCGCATTTCCCTTATAAAATGAATGAAGATATTTAAAAGATACGTAGATGACACTTTTACTATACTTCCAAAAAGTAGTGTTTCAACTTTCTTGGATCACCTAAATTCCATCCATAGCAAAATAAAATTTACTATGGAGTTGGAAAAAGACTGTTCTCTCCCCTTCTTAGATGTATTGGTAAAAAGAAATCCTGATAACACCCTAGGTCGCACTGTGTATAGGAAACCTACTCATACTGATAGGTACTTAAATGGCAAATCGCATCACCATCCCAGTCAACTTGTTACAGTAGGCAAATCTTTGTTTCAGAGAGCCCAGAGGATATGTGATGACCAGCATCTGGCCGCGGAGCTCCAGCATGCCAGGCGCGCGCTCCAGGCAAACGAGCTCAGGATACCGCGGGTCAACCAGAGGTCCCACATTAAGATCCCCACAGTCGAGCGCAGGCCTGCCATTCTGCCTTTTGTCAGGGGGGTCACGGACAGGATCAGCCACATCTTGAAGCGTGCTTCTATAAAAACATATTTCAAGCCAATGAAGAAGATGTCACAATTCCTGAGGCCTGTAAAATGCAATACCCCTCTACAGACTGCAGGAGTGTACAGGCTGGACTGTGAGTGTGGCCTATCATATGTCGGGCAGACGAAACGGAGCATTTCCACTCGGGTGAAGGAACACATAGCTGATGTCAAGTACCGTCGACCTAGGTCTGCTGTCTGTGAGCATGTCATGGATAAAGCCAATCACTCAATCAAGTTTGATAAGCCTCTGGTTCTTGCCAAGGAGAAGCGTTACATACCCAGAATGCTGCGCGAGGCCATTGAGATTAAGAAATATCCAAACTTTAATAGGGAAGATGGCTTTTCTCTACCACCAGCTTGGGATCCTGTAGTCCACCTGATAAAGGAGCAAGCGAGACATAGACTGTGAGACCGTAGTGTTGGATGATGCTGGACATTCTGATGTTTTGAAAAGATGTGTCCCGCCGAGTTTGTTGCCGGTCCCATATTGGGATACCCTAGGGAATTAAATCTTCTCGGGTCCGTGGTGTAGGGTTGGAGCCGGCATAGTTTATTTTTATCGCGTATATATATATATCTTTACTTGAAAAATAATTATAGTGTATAACTAGCCTTATGAACCGATTTTGCATGTAGAACCAGCCTTAAAGTTTGTAGTCTATGATTGTTCATTATTTTAGTATGTGGGTATTTTTGCATTTTGTAATTTTTCCTCAGTCACCCGTTGACCACGAACGCTGTAAAGAGTTCGAAACGTCGGGATGTATTATAAATTCAATATACGCGATATAATCCGTTTTCATAGTTTTATTTCATGAGTAACTATCGCGGTAACCGAAGACAACAAAGGGTTAATTAAGATATGTGAGTCACGCTCAGGTACGAAGAATTCCCTAAATACCACATTAAAATGCTAGTTTTTAACCGACTTCAAAAAAGAAGGTTATCAATTCGACCGTTTTTTTGTATGTATGTTACCCCAGAACTCCGTCATTTCTAAACCAATTTGGAAAAATATTTTTTGTTTGAATGTAAGTATATGTATAGTCCCATGCTGGTCCCGTTTTTGTTCTGAAGCTGGGATCCAGGGAACTCTTCAAATCTTACAGGCATACATATTAAATATAGCAACTTTAGTATTTTCATCTACAAACCAAGCATTTTCATCCAAAACAGTGCCATTTGATAAAGTGGAACTGCTGATGATGACCAGATCGGGTCTCTTTAAACGCATATTTCACTACTGGCGATTTGTCCTCTTTGTTATGTTCGTTAAGTAAGTTCTGAAGGAACAAATGTGTTAAGGTCTGGTTCTGATGATAGGTTCCATGAGGTCTAACTCCTCAAATCTTGATGGCTTCAGATCCAGACCTTGAAACTTGGAACGCACCCAAAGCGCAAAATATTTAGTGACATGACAGTTTGGCCAGACAGGAACGAGTCTTGCAGAATGATGCATCACTCGCAAGAAAAACTAAAAATGGGTTTCTTATCGAACTCCACCAGGGTTAGCTTTCGGGTTGACATCGTGTTGACACTTTTATGATTTGGCTTGGCACCGACTTCAAACGTATCAGAAGCTAGCGTATATAAAACGGAATTATATTTTATTTTATCCTTTATGAATTAGGTTTACTTTTTTTAAAGATTTATTTTAATTTTTGCTTTACGCTATCAATAAACTTGACATATTTTCTCCAAATAGAAGTCGAATCAGAAACTGGAAACTCCTACATTTATCGATGCCTCAAACGGATTTTTCACTATAACCTTGGGCCCTTTTGTACCCTTTTAAGTTACTCTGTGAAATGTCAAGTCGGAGACGAACACTAACGAAAATATATGAACTGCTCTTTATTGGACAGTTGACGTTAAACAAAAGTTAGATAGATAGAAAATACATACTTATAGTACTTACAGGGACCGAGACGTAAGAATTTCTTGACAAATGTCCGTACATATAGCGACCGTCCGAAAGCCTTGACTTGACATATGAAATAGCATTTTCCCCTCACTAGCTCGGAAAGCCGTCTTTTATCCTTTAAAACCAGCAGGGAAAAACGCATTTTATCCACTAGTGGGGAAAGTAATTTGACCTTCGATGGAGCGTGTTTAAGTAGCTTTTGACAGATAACAAAAACGTATAACGCTCATAATAATGGTTCGTTCCATATTAATTATCATTAAACAAATGGTTTGAGAATTTAATAAAAATTACCAAATTTAGCTTTATTTAATGATTTTAAGTCATAAACTTTAAATTCCATAAAAAAATATTTGTTTTTTTTTATGATGTGGAATGTAATTCTGAACGCACAAGTTGAGTCGATGCAATTTCAAAACGCATTTTCAGAAATGTCAACATTGTCAACAAAAAATTTTTCACCGATTCCGACACGTAAAAATACACAACTTCCAGAGTTTTCTGTTATAATATCGTATTATCATAAAAAAATGAGTGATTTCAGTGATGAAGATGATCTAACGCCTGTGGATGTTGCACTTTCCTCGCTATAGTGAGGGGAAAAGTTTTGTGTTACACACGGGTGCAAATGTATTTTACTTCTCGTGTGTTTAAACACTCGCGGGTAAAATACAACTTTGCACCTTTGTATAACAAATAACTATTTTAGAAGATAGTGGAAGGCCGCTACTCCATACAAATGGGGATATAGTCCCCATCTTCCTCTCTGGATGTTGACATTATGGAAAATACCATAGCTATATATGCCCCTTCGTTTGACTTTTTCGATTTGTTGATTATTAAGAGAAAGGGAATAAGAGTTAGGAGCGAAAAACAAAGTTTATACATTTTTTAAAGCTCCTAACTCTTATAATAATTATCGAAAAAAAAAACAGATTAAGAGGTACAGCTGTGATTAAAATACCAACATCCAACTGTGTAAAAATATTTTCTATAATGTAAATATCCAGAAAGGAAAATGGGGGCTACTTTCTTATGAAAAGGCGGTTAGCTTCGCGGCGGCTTAGGTACCTCCTTATTAAACATTCTAAGCATTCGTTTTACTACTTTTGTTTTGAGTAATATTACCAGGAGTTTCTGGTACAATAGGTCGAGGTAAATATATAAATGTAAATGTAATAGGTAATATGTACTTATATTAACTTCTCTAGATCTAGGTAAATAAATATAAGTATATTACGTGACATTTATTTAACGCCTATGTTACTTTAAATCGTCTAGGTATATCCTCGAAAGGCTAGTCTGCAAACGCTGTGGAAACCATTAAAAACCTAACCTTGTGCACAATCCGTGTTATGGAGTACTAATTAGCACTCATGCAATCAGTGGTCACGTAGTTGGCACACCTATATTAATTCACTTAATTTCACATAGTAAATGTCATTTCCTTCCCTTAATTACTTGTAAGTAGGCCCGCCCTATATTTTCAATTAGGCAGCATGGCTGGGCGTGGACAAGCTATGATAAATAAAGTATCCTAATGTACCTTCGTTAATTAATGGACGGTATTATTAATATTAATGTGATGTTGTTGGAAAATTAAAAGGGCGTTTATATGAAATGTCTAAGGGCCACTTGCACCATTTCACTAACCTGCGGTTAACCGGTTAAACCTGGAGTTACCATAGTTGCCAGTACAATTTGACACTGGGTTAACGGTTTAACCGCTTAACCCCAGGTTAGTGGGATGGTGCAGCTGATTTAAGTGCTTGTTGTTACGTATTTTTATTGAAATGTATGCACCCTAGCCTGCACAGAAAACGTGGTATGTGCTAAAGTGCTAAAAGTGAGTACCAAAACAGGTAACTACAATTAAACTTGCTTGCTGTTCTAATAATTCTTGGCACTTACTAATTGATATGTTGTAAATTCCTTTGGTATTTGGCACCAAGTGGTTTCTGAAACCCAAACACTACAGACAAGTTTCCAGTATTAACATTTATAGCTTTTAAAATAGGTTTAATATTGTAAACAACAGTGTTTGGGTGGAAATAGTAGTTAGAAACACGTTCTCTATCTATTTTGTAATCAATTTGTCGCTGATGAAAGTGATGAATTAATTCCAAGTGATCAAAAGAGTAGTGATGAGGCTCCCATAAACTCGATTTCCACCGGATATCCGGTATGAAAAAATAGCACTTTTCGTAGGTACAGGTCATGAAGAAAAGTAGGCAAATCAGTTCCGGCTTGCCACACCGATATGATTGACAATTCACCATTGCTAATTTTCGCTAATTGAATTAGTAAAAAGAACAAATGTATGTAAATAATTTAACTCTGATGTACCAACATGGGTTGGTTTAATCCATGTACATGTACCACTACTTATTAAGTTATAATAAACTGTCGATATGCTTCTACGAAGCATGTTCGTTACATAGCGGAAAAACTATGCTACAGTCGTAGCTTAATAGTAAATATGTAAAAACATGTACTTTATACGCCTTATTGTTTTTATGCTACTTTAATACTTAAGTTTCGTAAAAGATAACCCATTCTGCAGGAACTTTATTCAGGAAATGTTCCCTGAAAGCAATAAAAGAGCAATGAAAAGAAACGCCTTTCGTAATTGTTTCTATTTTACATTGAAAGACAAATTTCCAGAACAATTTACAACAAAGAAGCAAGATGTATTTTACAGTTTAGTTACATAATGCCAGAACTGTATGTTCTAATTACCGTTCTAGTGAACTAACGTACTGACGGTGCAATGGACTTTAAGAATGATATATGTCGCTACTTTAATATAAGATAGTAGTTCTGGTTCTGGGAAGTTAATGCCTCTAAAATAACGCCGTGCAATGATGTGAACTCTTGTAGCATGATTTCTGTACTTATAAGAGTTTGGAGCAAAATATTCACATTCATAGTTAGGTAATATAATAAGACTATTTTGGAGACTAATCAAATACATATATGCCTAAAAACAAACGGTAAATATTATAATTCTATCATTTAATAACATTTAAATGAGCATAAGTAAGAGCTAACAAATTAGAATTTATGTTCAAAAGAATCTCAGAACAGC
Source organism: Cydia strobilella (assembly GCF_947568885.1). NCBI lineage: Eukaryota > Metazoa > Arthropoda > Insecta > Lepidoptera > Tortricidae > Cydia > Cydia strobilella. The sequence goes on from NC_086052.1 coordinate 12,911,085, forward strand.
ATCAGCGTTACAAAGGTAAGAACAAGTTGAAACTGTAAAAGTTACTTAAAAGCTAAAAGACGACAATGTGGCTTAATTTTCTGTTAAAATTTTATATCGATATCGATTGGTATTTCGAAATGCCTAGTGGTAACTTAACTATGTTAGGTACATTTCACCATTCTCGAGAGTTACGTTTTATTTCGATGTACCAATATTTATAAGTTCAGTTATTTATAAAATGTTATTGACAAAACAACAATTACGAATCAGGTCCTAAGCTCGCTAGTGTGTGTTTGTAGTCCTTTCCTTTTCCTTTCTAACTTTGTGGCTTCATCAACATTTGCTTTAGAGATTCATCTAATTTGTAGTCACATGCAGTAGTAACTACTGTCGTATTAGAATGCAAACGTTGAAACGTTTTTTTTTTTACTTTTTGCGTAAAATATTAAAACCTATTTATTAACGTCTTATGAAAAAATCCATTAGTTACTTAATGCTAAAGTACCAGCTAATAATTATTTACAAAGCAATCGATATTTTAACAAAGGAATGTATTGGTTTCTAACTCCAATACTCATCCATCACTGTATTCTCATCATGAGTGATATTTTTTGCTAATACCACTAACAATAATGTTACAGAAAATATATACTTGTAGGATCACAGTCACACACAGCAATATCATCTAGAACGTCTCTCTCGTGGACGTTACCGTGAGGGGCTACTTATAAACATTTATATTCTGAACACATCCGCATAGAGAAATATTTACTTTTCTATTATTCATATTTATATTCATATTAATTTATTATCCTCAGTCATAATTATTACTTACTCGTATATATATGCACACAGCCGTATATTGTCCACAAGGGCGACAAATTTTAAAATTTTGTTTTAAAATCTGAGTTTTAGTCTACTTAACGAGAAAGTATATCGATTACTTAGTAGTAGTTATTAAATGTCAAACCACGTTTGCGTGTTTCCCACTCTTACCTATCTATTTTAAAAACGTTACCTTACAATATCGAAATTCTAAAGCTATGAAATTATGTTGTTATTGTGTTATGTTCAGATTGTTTTTTTGTTTTTTTTTTTTTTTTGTTTATAGTATCACATAATAAATAACCGAGTAAAGTAGGATTAAAAGTCCGAGTTAGAGGTTACTTTGGGAATTAATTGTATCGAGCGAAGTGTCATAATTCGTGTATCGGAAGCTATGTTGTTAAAGATAATATAGTCAAGAACTACATATATTTTTTCCACGTCTACGAATATCAACGCCTCTTAGAAAAACATGATCATATAAGGAGATTTTTCGCCTTCTGGCTCAGGGAACCGCCTTAAAGCCTTTACATTCACGAACACCATTTGCAGCATTTTGCCGTCAATGTATTAATGCCACAATACATTTTCCTTCGAAGAAATCTACTTGGCTATTACTATTATGATATCATAACAACTAGGGCGAGATGAAAGAGTTGGATGAATGACGTTTGATCAACAGGATATCATACGAAAATACACTCAAAGTGTGTATGTTTGATGGCGTCGAATTAACCCGATGGTGACCTAGTTTTTGATGATATCACAATTAGGTGAAACGAATGGTAAAGTCTCTTCAGATAATATGTATATAATCAATTGGGTCAAAATGTTTCGGAAAACCGACATACCTATAACCTGACACTAAAAATGGCTCTACCTGCTCGTAAAACAAAGAGAGAGATAATATGTATTTTATTCTTTTGTTGCAGCCTTCATCGTGTACTACGCTTTTCAATCCAGCTTTTTCTGGCTCAACGTGATGTGTTTTGACATTTGGCGGACATTCAGGTACGTCATAGTGAAACATTGTGAAATGGTTTTTTAAAGCTAATCAAACTAACTAAGATCAATATCAGCTACTGATGTGCTGACAGAAACTTTCCAAAATTACGAAATTTTCACATCAAAAATAAAATCATTACCTTCATACCTTACAACACCTTAACAGCTTAATTTTTGCATGTGTATGAGGAACGAAATTTTCCAAAATTTTAGGAAACTTTTCTCAACTTGCATACCTATCTGTAATTCCGACAACACGATTTTATTTAATATAAATTTAGATATTACAATTCTTAGTTAGGTACGTAAGTGATTTTGCTTCATGGGCTTCATTCTTTTTGGAATAAGTTGGTAGGTATGGTAACCTACCTACTCGTATATTTTGGCCCGACTCCCAGAGACAAGTGGAAAGATAATTAAAGATGCAGCAGCAAGCAGATCTAGGTGTCCTTAGGTACCTACAAGGCTACAATTTATTAGATACCTACATGCGATCGTAATCATCTTCCTCGCGTTGTCCCAGCATTTTTGCCACGGCTAATGGGAGCCTGGGGTCCGCTTGGCAACTAATCCCAAGAATTGGCGTAGGCACTAGTTTTTACGAAAGCGACTGCCATCTGACCTTCCAACCCAGAAGGGAAACTAGGCCTTATTGGGATTAATCCGGGTTCCTCACGATGTTTTCCTTCACCGAAAAGCGACTGGAAAATATCAAATGATATTTCGTACATAAGTTACGAAAAACTCATTGGTACGAGCCGGGGTTTGAACCCGCGACCTCCGGATTGCAAGTCGCACGCTCTTACCGCTAGGCCACCAGCGCTTGCATGCGATCGTAATGATCATGTTTTTAGTTTTTGGTCTGTAACTAATGCAGTTATTTAGGGAACCCGTTGATTATATGCAAGTATTTTAAATACGTAGTTCTACGTAATATGTATATATTTCCAATGGTTTGTACTCTGTGTTGTTACGCATTGCAGATCGGCCACACCGATTCCCTCCAGTACCGGAAACTCTCTGTAGGTTTCACCGTTGTTCACAATCGATGTTTAACAATAGCATGTGCTTAGTAAAGGTTTAGGTGGCATGCCTCTGTAGTCGATGTGTTTAATATTATGCGGGGCGCCAAATCTTAAAGATCCAACCGCGATCGTAATCAAGAATTAATTTTTGTAGTTTAAAAAAATATACCTACATGTATTTATAACGAAAGAAAACACTTCGAACAAAAAGCGGACGCTATAAAGCATTCTCTACCAGTCAACTTTCAGCCAAAAGAGATATTTAAGCGTATAATGTGTTTTACTTATACTTTTCACTGTGTCATTCGGTAGCGCTACGACGTCGTAGCGTATAGAGTAGGCATTTCCCGCTTTGTAGCGCTTTTTCGTGATGGTATGGCATTGGCATAACATGCAGTGCAATGGTTAGTCAGTTTCTAAATTTAAAAGTTACTAAAAATACTTACCTACTGATAAGTAATACATTTTATTATAGTAGAGTAGACATATTTAGTTGTCTAAAATTTCTAGACTAAACAACTCTGACAAGTGATCTCATGTTTAATAGTCGAAGAAAATAGTACATTTCGATGCTAGTGCGGAAAGTATGTCATTACTTAACGAGTACCGAGATATCTTGCCACGAGCCGTAGGCGAGCTGCAAGACTCGGGACGAGTGAAGAATGACATTTCCGCACGTGTATCGAACGACGTTTTTAAATACAGTTGCGAAAAAATAATAAAATCAACAAGTAAGGAATAAAAACTTTGGAATCTTAAAACGCCTCTTAGTAGGTAGTAAAAATAAGAAAAAAACGCCTCTTCTTTGACAGGCGTTTCGGCAGCTATTCCGTTCCATTCAGACAACTTATTAAGAACGGTTTTTCAATATTCAATATTAAAAAATTTACGTGTTATAATGATGATGAGGTAAGTAATTAAATTATAAAATATGTATATTTTTCGTATTCTTACATTAACAGTAGGTTTTTATGTTGATTACGACGTTTAAAGGAAACTAATATTAACACTCATCAATAAGTACTCATGAATTGGAACAAAACCAACTTTCCGCACGCTAAACAGCTACGTAAAGTAGCACTTTTTGAGCAATTGTATTAAAAAACATTATTTGCATAATAAATAAAACAAGCAATATCAAATAAACTTCACATAAATTGGTTATTTGGTAATATTTCCTATCATTCGTACAAATTATCGAAAGTAGGTAGGTACGTAGGTTTTCTATGTGTTAAGTACATCTTCCTGTGGTATACGGTATACGTAAGTATATTTAGTTAAATGTGTAATGTTTTGATATCGAATTCCGCCACTCATCGGGATCGTTTAGGTTCTCTGATCTTGCTTGAAATAACTTTGTATTTTTTTCAATCCGAGCGAATTTAATTAAAGACCGAGATCGCTCATAAATATAACTTTTACTCTTTTTATCTCTTATTAATAATTTTATTAAATTTCTTTTAGATTTTCCTTCGTTTTATACTAAGGCATACAGTAGCGGCAGAAAATCTATCATACCTACTGCTATTTCTTGTAGGCATTCGTTCGAAAATTCATGAAATTAGACTATATATTATATATCATGTAAACAATAATTGTATCATCATCATATAATTATGCTTACGTCCCACTGCAAGTGGCAACGTGGGCAACCACGTTAACACAATGCGGATTGGGGTCTTCTGTAAAATCTTCGCTGGTCTCAGGTGTTGTTTAGGTGGTGAAATAAGAGTGGACTGTAGTTTTAAATGCTGGTTTACTTTCTAAACTACGAAGAAGTACAAAAGTGGCAAAGTGAAATTGTCGTTAGGAATCGAGAGAAATGAATGGTGAGTTTTTGAAAGCCCTAACTGTCAAAGTCTTGAATACAAAATTGCCATATTAAAATCAGAACATTGAGACTTAAATTATAATATCATTGAATGTTTTAGTTAAAAAACATGCAATATGAATTAAATTAATTATGTGAACATATTGAGACGTTAAAATAAATTATATAATATAAAACTGTGAAGTTAATTTTTAATACAAATATTCGCTATTTATCCTAACGAATACAGGATCGAAACTGGGTATATTTTCGAACGATTCGTAACATGCTCCCGGCTTTGAAGTGTGAGAGCTTCAATTATTGGTCGATAGGGAGAGGGCAGATGTTGTTGAAAGCTCGTCGGATGACCCCTCTCTTCGTCTTTATGTCTGCGACGCGCGCGACACCGTCGCTGCCATGAATAACTCCGACTACTCGACCGAGGTGCCAGAGAAGGGGAGGCAGAGTTCTGTCTTTGACGACAACCAGAACGCCTTCCTGAAGTTCTCCTGCGGATGAGTGCCATTTTGTCTTCTGTTGCAGCCAGAGGATGTACTCGTTGGAAAAACGGTGCCAAAATTGCTGTTTGAACACCCCAATTAATGTATGTTATAAAATTTATAAATATTGTATTTCTGATTTTAAAAAACACTCAAAATCGAATCTTACCGACAATAAAACCTAGATGGATCAACTTTTCTGCCTCGTTAGCCTCTGGTTTAAATATTAAATCGCATCTAACTTTACAATATAGTACCCGCTGCCGCGAAACTCGGACAAACTAATTATTTTCAAAATGAACCCTAGCTTAATCCAATTGTCGTTTTCATACGCCCCTATATTGTAAATATCATCGAAATCAAGGCGCGCTGTACGAATTGTCGACAATCCCAAACTCACAACAAGCCTCCTTGTGTGTGTTCTACCGCCTGTACAATGGGCTGTGCTCTGATGAATTGTTTGACATGATGCCAACGGCCGCTTTCTATCACCGCACCGCTCGCCATCGGCAGGGCGTTCATCCTTACACCCTAGCACCTAAATGGTCACGTACTGTGCGGTTTAAGAAGAATTTCCTCCCGCGTACGCTTCGGCTGTGGAATGAGCTCCCTGCCGAGGTTTTCCCGAGGGGCTACAGTATGGGGTTCTTCAAAAAAGGAGTGTACAGGTTTTTAAAGGGTCGACAACGCTCATGTAATATCTCTGGTGTTGCAGGCGTCCATAGGCTACGGTTACTGCTTACCATCAGGCGGGCCGTATGCTTGTTTGTCACCGTCGTGGTATAAAAAAAAACGCTGGAACCATTTTTGAGAAATTGTTAAAAAATATATGCCAATGTATCTGAAAAAATATACTTAATAGATTATTTGCCGCTACTGTACATGAGAAACAGTAGATTTTTATTTGTTTATACATTTTAAGCATGACTGTTTAGAGCAATGTAATAAATAGTTTTACATTTTTTACTATTACGATGTCATTTGCTATATATAAAGAACAATTTGTATACTTAGTTTTTCCAAATTTTATAATCAATGTTATCATTGCATGAATTTGATTATTTCCAGTTGAATTATTTCAAATTATTTCGAATTGTATCTATCAAGCAACTAAAACTACATAACTAACTATAAGAATGACAAAATAACAAAACTAAAAACATCATTTCGTTCCGATGAAATTATACGTGTTTTGATCCTTTGTGGTGCAGAGGAATATAGCAAAGCGCTGGTATAATTTTCAAGGCGCATTAGAATTCTCGAAACACTGACTTCACAAACGTCGCATTAGTTCATGAACCCAAATGGAACAGGCCTGTTTAAGCTTTGTGCGTTTGCAGATATAAGTAATGTAATGTAGTTAAGTGTAGTTATTCCGTTGCAGAGACAAGTAACCTCTTGTACTTAGAAACTTCTATATATTTCGGGAACAAAGGACTCTTTTCTCTATATATTTATTCGTCCTGGCTATCTGCTACATCGTGCCACCGCTTAGGTCTGGCGGGTCTCTTTTTTGAGTAGTGAGGATATTTTCCGTGTAAGTATCTTGGCCCACAAATTTTTTAGCAGACTGCAGACATCCCCTACACCATGAAGTTTTGTTGACTAATATAATATACGTAGGTATTTATAGTAGGTATGATTTAAACTTGTTGGTTATAATAGGTAAAAGAGGCAACATTCCACTAATTTAACGTTTTTAGGGCAGGCACCTGAATACAATTTTCACAAACTAATTGTATAACATTTTTAACGCTATCCGATATCACCAAAGGACATCAGGGCAAACCATAACCCAGGAGTCACAACGGTAAGCTTTTAAATTTCGTTAAATTAATAATTTAGGTCATAATACATAGAACCCGAGATGTTCGTTCCTTGTGCTTACTCGTATTTTTGCTAAAAAGAGCCGAGCTCAAGCCGAGAATGCACGATGCAGTTTGGACGCTTTATTTTATTTTATCTGTATTCAGACACTGCATTTTACAGGAGTGCAACAAAACGAAAACCTTTCTATTTTATTTAGTTTTTAATTTACGTTCTCGTGTTCGAAAAACATTATCTTCTTAAAATATAAAAAATAAAAGGTTATATTAATAACTGTAATAGATGTCATATATTAAAGAAAAAGTGACGAAGCCCTCCAGTGGTGAAGGTAGGATTCGAACCGGCGTCTTTAGCTATCGCGGCTAACGCCATGAACCCCTAGGCCACCCCGCCACGGCGGTGCCCGTCCGAATTTCTCGACTATATGCCATCTTAGTAAGACTAGGCGTCTTTATATATAGTAGTGTGACTACTTTAAATAACACAAATCATAATATTTAATAAAATAATTGTATTTGTTCTCAAACTTGTTAAAAGGTTATATGTTTTTCGAATTAAAGAATCAATAATAAAAATGTACAATAATCAAAACAATTTGAGCAACAACAACAAGAATACGATGCTAGTGCAGGGTAGAGGTAGACGAGTTAGGCAGGGCTGCACCGTCATTGAAGCCAAAGAAATTTTGGATTGATTTAAATCTGTGCCGTGTCCTGCGGATACGCATGCTTTTAAGGGTTTACTGTCATTAGGTACAAATGGAAAATCGTCCACTTCAAATGACCATTCTGAAATTGGATCAAAAATGATAGTATCCAAAGTGAATCAAGTCAAAATGTAATTGTGCTAAAAACCATTTTTAACCAAATTTGTAATCGTCGTAAATTAATTAAGCCAGAATGGAATTCTGTCCATTATAAATTATATTTTTTCTGAGTGTTGCTATGCCCTTATGCGCTACTGCTGAAATGTCATTATTAAATTAAATTACCTAATTGTAGTTGTCACATATGTGTGACCACCAAATGCCATCCAAACACAATACATTACCTATTTAAAGGTTATACGATGTTTCTATTTAAATTCTAACAATACCTTTTTCTCTAACTTCCTATATGCTCTTTAAAAAGAGTACAGACGATGTACTCAAATAATTAGAAATAATAAACTTAATTAAGAAGCTTACCGCGCGCTGCGATGCGACCATTTGGTTTAATTCGCATTTCCGTAAACTCCACACTTAGGGAGAATGCTCTAAATTCTTTTTACGATTCTTTTATTGAAGTAATTTCCATTAATTACCTCCTTCATAAAATCGTAGTCTGGTGAAAACTATGCATTAAGCTACGGTCTGATAATTTGCGCTAAACGTAAGTTCTCCACCAAGCAGCATAGTAGATTCTTGCAATTATCTGCAATAACTAGGCATTGGTAATATATAGCATTTTATAGTGTAGGTACTTGAGTTGACTTGTTAAGAGAATACATTTGTGGTAATTTTTCCATACAAACGTTTTCCTCTCTGTATTTTGGCCCTAGATGAGTAACTTTTTTTATATGAGTTCAATATTACCAGTATCTGTGTCTGTACGTTTTGCTTTATTTTGATATGATTGTTTTTAAAAGAACTAGGTTACTTTAAATAGCGCTAATAACGGCCAAATAAATGCGCCGTAAACAGACGCCTAGCATACACAATCGGCAACAATAAACGCAAAAATCAAAACTCCTTAAACTACTTAGTGCGCGCTAAGGAAGATCCGTATTGTTAATTTTCAACAAAAAATCACCTCACCGATTCCCTTAACTACGGTGCCACCAAACGCTACAACCACCAAATGCTACAAGATTACCAATATCTTTTTGTGATGCCGCATGCCGCGACACGACATTTTTGCATAGGGGAATACAAAAAATCACCAGTTTATTGCAATCACAGGGGCTACCGAGGAGGCAGCAGTAAGAAGCGGCACGAGCAACGACGCTTCGCCATGTATGGGCTGTACGCGTGGGGAGTGCCCTTGGTGCTCACTGCTCTCACCGCCTTCATGCAGTTCGGGCAACTGCCCAACTACATCTTGAAGCCGGGGCTGGGGGATATGAAGTGCTGGTTTGAAGGTGGGTGATAAGTAGAAGTTAAGTATGTAGTCGTAATAGCAAAAATCGAGATAACGGTATTTTTAGGGTTCCGTACCTCAAAAGGAAAAAACGGAACCCTTATAGGATCACTCGTGCGTGTGTCTGTCTGTCTGTCCGTCTGTCACAGCCTATTTTCTCCGAAACTACTGGACCAATTAAGTTGAAATTTGGTATACATATGTAAGTTTGTGACCCAAAGACGGACATGTAACATAAACAAATCAATTTTAAACACGGGGGCCACTTTTGGGAGGTAAATGAGAAAATTAAAAAATAATGTTTTTCAAACTAAATCGTGTTACATATCAAATGAAAGAGCTCATTGTGAGAATCTCAAATATTTTTTTTAATAATTTTATGATAAACAGTAGAAGTTATTCAAGAAAATAGCCAAAAAATTACCATCCCCCCCTTTATCTCCGAAACTACTGGGTCTAAAATTTTGAAAAAAAATACACAAAATAGATCTTTACCTATAGATTACAGGAAAACCTATTAAAAAATGTGCAGTCAAGCGTGAGTCGGACTTAATTACTTAGTTTTTGATCCGACCCCTACGGGTTTTTTAAAGACATTTCACTCACGTTTCACAGAAAAAAATGCATTGTTTAAATTATGTCCTGTACGGAACCCTTGGAACGCGAGTCCGGCTCGCACTTGGCCGGTTTTTTTACTTATCTGTGTAATAGTTACTTACATAACTTTGAGTCATGTTGCTTACGCGTTTGCTGTGTAAACCTGTTAATAGTATGTAATTTTCTTTTAGTGCCCTTGTTCAATTACTTAGGCGTAAACTGCTGAAATCTAGAAACTTTTTTCTACTTTTCAAATGATTCGGTGGTGTAGAGAGATAGGCGAGTGTGAATACAGGCCATGTTTCACGTTGGATAAAATCTTGTCGTTCGTGCAGTGGCGATTGTTCCCACAGGATAGATATAAACTTCCGAGTGATGAATATATTCTTCCTATAACCCCTTACCGAGTGCCGTATTTTGTCATTTTTAGCAATCACTATTATCATGTAGCAATGCTTAATATGAAAATTATATCTTAAGTAATGGACTTTCGCCGAAAAAGAAAAGGGAAATAAATAAAACATATACTTTTCTATTATTCTATTACATTTAGAGTTTTCCGCGGAGATTAACTCGTGAAAATATTAATTGCTTATTCTACTTTTCACTCGCACACTTGTTAAGTTTAGCTTAAATTAAAGAATATTAGTGCAGAGATATAGCCGAGTCTGAACACAGGCCATGTTTCATGCTGGATAAAACCTTGTCATTCGTGCGGTATTGCCATTGTTCCCACGACATAAACATGTTTCCGAGTGATGAATTCCCCATAGCTCCTGACTATCATATAGGGTAATTTGCAGCAATCTCTGTAGTTTAAGGGTTAACCTAGGAATGGTTAAATTAGAAAATGATAAGTTCGCAAAAGGCTTTCCCCGAAAAAAAAAAAGAAAAAACATCGAGTTTAATGAGTATTTTGAAATTCTTAAAATTAGTGCCCTCTCTCCGCTCCTCCAGTTCCCTCAAAAGTTGGACCAACAAAAATTTTAATTGTATCACTAAAATTTTACCGTATTAAATGGCAGGTAACTATTAATTAGCCCGTGAAAACATTAAACTTTTTGTTTTACTTATCACTCGCATATTCGTTAGGATTAGCCAGATTTTAGCTTAAAAAGGATGCAGACAGTTAAACAAGGGCCATATTTTACGCGGGATAAAATCTTGCCACTCGGTAACGATTATTCCCACAGGATAAGATAAACTGAAATAATGCCGAATCCCGAATTATGGATTCTGACTCTAATCCTACTATCGATTATGTAATGTTAAGTGAAAAAGAAGGAAGATTCCGAGCACAGTTTTAAATATTGTACTTAATGTAAAACTTACAAATGTGACTGTGGTTCTCTGTGGTTGTGGCCATCTGTACGTCTGTCTGTCTGTTACATTTTCATGGTTAATTAAATAAATCAGTATTATATGAATTGTATAATGCTGTAGTATATAAGTTTTAATAACAAAACTTCCGTGAGACTCGACGTTTTGAGTCTAGTCGTTAGAATTGATGAAATATATGATGAATAATATGTAGAAAGGTTAGGCCCCGGTGAACCAAATACTTTAATTCTGGAAATCCACCCCCTGGAGTAAGGAAATTAAAGAGAGATAAGTAGCAGGCAGAACCGCATCTACCGCTAAGTAGTTAGTTAACAATATAATTTTATTCAACAAACTTATTAGCTCAGTCGTCTATATCTTCGCTTTCAGTAGTTTACACTAAAAGCTTTATTATTTCTTTGCCTCTTGTTTTCCTTTGGTAAAACAGAAATCTGGAATATGATCCTAATTGCCAGATACAGCCATCTTTGTTTCATTTCCAGAGTAAATTGTTAATCCGGTATTACAGCAGATTAATTATGCTAAACAAGCCATTTTCTAAATGGTGTGCTTCCGTTCCCAAATGTTGTGGAAAGTTATAAATAATGCATAAGTACGGTATTTACTACAGGATGGTTGTTACGTGATAGGTTCATACTTATACATAAATAAAAAGCCGGACGTCTAGAGATTGCTTGTAACTCTTGTAAGTTTATAAGGACGAGTTATAAAATGATAAAAAAAATCTAGCTTATGCGATAGGTAGGTAAAGTAAGTAATAAAATTATATAAAACATGATACGTAGAAATATTTAGTTACACACAAGTCACACAACCCACGATTTCATTGTATTTATCTAAGGTATGTAGGTAGTACATAATAACAACTAGAGATCCTTATCTTAGTGCTTACCCAGTGGATCAGGAGGCGTACTGTAGGTACGTACGCAGGCTTTGGCGAATACTAATAGTATTAAATCGTAATTTTGCGAACTTATTTTCGACGTTTCGACGCAGATTACACGTCTTGTTCGCGGATGACTGAGTGATGTCTCAAAATGTCAAAACAGAGATTTGACACAGAGAAACACAATATATAGGGAAGGTAGAGGTACCTCTACCTTCCATAACAAGATACAAATCAGATTTATGATTTTTTATAACATATTTTTAACCAAGAAGTAGGTATACCTATGATTTAATGTGTTCAAACGCGATAATTTTGATTGTTACCTATATTAAAGGCACTAGAACTAAAAACTAGGCTTTACCGAAGTTACTATAAGGCGGTACCATGAAGCTCGTGGGTAATGATATAAGTTTTCCAGCCACCCCATACTAAAGCTTATTTTATCTTGACCCCCGTAGACAAAAATTCCTTAACCTGCATTACAATTTGAATATGCAGACTCCTCAAGGCCATTTAAATAATTTATCATCCCCAACAATCCTGGAATGCTACGTATGATTTTATCTGCTGACTACCCTACGCCTACAAGAGCGCGGGCGTAAAATATGGCTTTTATTAACGCTGTATACGGGAGTTAAAAAACAATAAGCCTGGCATTCGATCGTGAAATCCACCGCCCGTCGAACGGTAGGAGTAATTGATTTTCCATCAAATATTAGAATACCGCGGCGGTGAAAAATTCAAGCCCATTGGAAATTAATAAGATGAAGACATTAACCGATTTCTTTGTATTATTTTCCAATTTTTTAATGCTACAATGGTGGATATTGGCAAAGACACTGTAGCCTATGGACGATTGCAACTATCCTCTAGCGCCCCATTGTCCTCCTCCTATCCTATTTATTTAATACGAGTACAAATTACCTCCAATGAAATTTAAATAATTATTAATGGCTCTGTGAACTGTAGATCTCGCGAACCCCCATGATTGCACCATTTTGTAAAATTTCAAAAAATGAATCGACAAACAAAAACTACATAATTATCGAATCTGCTCACAAAATTTCACGAGAATAGGTTGTAAAATGCGACCAGGGGCCCGTTTATCAAAAGCTTGTAGTTTGTAATACAAGTGGAAGTCCTTTTTGACAGTTTTTGTTAGAAAGGGACTTCCACTTGTATTACAAGCTAAAAACTTTTGATAAACGGGCCCCCACTTGTATTACAAGCTACAAGCTTTTGATAAACGGGCCCCTGTAGAATCCAGGCTTTTCTGCCCGAGCTGAAACGAATACCTTCAATTAAATGAGTTGCTTTTGTTTTGTCTCGTTCGATTTTAAAACGAAACAATTTCAATTCTGTTTTATAATACCGTTAATTTAAATTCGACTGCTATTTTTCTTGTATAATGGGCCGCTAGGTGTTATAACTGTTATAAGTAGGGGTAGGTGGCAGGGATCGGATACCGGTATTTTTTGTATGGGAACGAAAACGGTATTATTTCGTTCTTTGTTAATTATTTCATTTCTAATTGGGCAATCTAATAATACAAAGTCGCGTTACCTAAGAACACAACTAAGTCTTACATTTCGAATATAAAACAATTGGAAAAATATGGTTATTTCCAAGTTTTTGCAAAAAAACCAGTTCCGGTCCCTGGGTAGGTGATATACCTAAGTAGAAGGTATACCTAAGTGATATATACCTACTCTCTATGTCAGTGTCACATGCTTACAACCTGGAGCTTTGTTACCTACCTACTTACCTATACCCGCTCACCATCAGAAACACAATAGATACTAGGCAGGACGATATATACATACCCATATTCACTATCTAAAGGATCTATATGTGGTATTGTGGGTCACTTCTGGATGAGATTAGCTCAGGACCGGGACAAGTGGCGTACTGGAAGAGAGGCCTATGCTCATCAGTGGGCGATAAAGGGCTGATATGATGGTGATGATGATGATGATGTGGTATTTTGTTGAATTGAATAGTTTAGTTCAAACTCACGAACGTCTTTTAATTGTTTTTGAATAACAAATCTACTATTTTTTTTGCGATACATATATGCCTAGTCAGACAATTTAGAATAGAATATAGAATAGAATAGAAATAATTTATTCGTTATAGCACACACAAATAGAAAACACAGACAGATCAAAAGGTACCTAATTATATTTAGTGTTGAATAGATCAATTGGGGAGTAAATAAGCCAAGGGCGGTTAATATTACTGTCTCATACTCATATTTACGAGTATGACTTCATCCAACGGATTAGTTTGTCTGACACCGAATTACAGTCATTTGCAAACTCTGTAAGGGGCCCATTTCTGCAATGAAAAAACCGGACAAGTGCGAGTCGGACTCGCTCACCGAGAGTTCCGTACTTTTCAGTATTTGTTGTTATAGCGGCAACAGAAATACATCATCTGTGAAAATTTCAACTGTCTATCAATTACAGTTCATGAGATACAGCCTGGTAACAGACGGTAGACGGATAGAGGGGTCTTAGTAATAGGGTCCCGTTTCTACCCTTTGGGTACGGAACCCTAAAAACTTACGTATCCCATGGATAAGTATAACTATTAGAGATCCTTTACATAATATTTACAAACGTAAAAAGGACAATACATATCTATATAGGTACTTAGATGATATTTTAGGTGTGTCCAAAATATTGTGAGATGCTGAAATTATTGTGAGAGTAGTAGGTAGGTACAAATATTGTGCGGATTGTGCCAGCTGCATGGAACCGATGTTCTTTACACGCACTAAAGGATGACTCACGTTAGACCGGGGCGTGACCGGACCGGGGCGGGCCGGAGCGATCCGACACAGGGGCTATCAGGAGCGCCACCGTCGCCGGGGCGTTCCGGGGCCGGGGCGTCAGGGCCACCCGACACTAGTTGTATATCCGAGCAACGGACTGTTTATGACAAATGTCACAAATAATTGTTTGCTGATAGTGATAACTAGGAGAAAAAATGGAAAGGCCGAATAAAATTAAAATTTTGTCCCTTGCTGCCGTAATGGCAGATGAAGAGGCTGCTGCGGGCTCCTTAAGCAGCTTTGGACCTACGAAGACAATTTTTTTGATTATTTTCATATGACCCAAGGCTCTTTCGAAGCCATTCACGACAGGATTAAACACCGTTTGGTCAAACAAATAACTGGATTTCAGGAACCAATAACCAGCAAACATCGTCTGGCTCTCTGTTTAAGGTAAGATATACAATGCGTGTATTGTGTATAACAAATAAGTATAATAATGTGCCGAATCATATATAAAGGTATTGAGAAGGAAGGAGATGACCGGTTCGCCATACAAATATAGTCCCCATATAGTTCGCACCTGGCCGGTTTTTTTAATATAGGCAAACGAGCAGAGCCCATGAACAGAGGTCGTATCATAGGATTGGTAGATACATTAAATATTATTATGTACAAAGAAACAGCGCTATGTTAAGTAGAAGTTATTTTTTAGGGTTCCGTTCCCTCAAAAGGAAAAAACGGAACCCTTATAGGATCACTCGTGCGTCTGTCTGTCTGGCTATCCGTCTGTCACAGCCTATTTTCTCCGAAACTACTGAACCGATTAAGCAGGATATATTTGAGCCCCAAATTAAAATTTTCGTTCGTCACTATGGACCAGATATACCTATAGAAAAACTGTTTTTTTTTTCTTATTATTACAAGTATTCTCACGGAGCCCCAACAGAGGCTTTGCGGAGCCCTAGGGGTCCGCGGAGCACACTTTGAGAATGGCTGATATAGACAACCAGATAGCCAAAATAATGTTACAGGTGCCCTCTAGTAGTATTAGGTATTGTGATAGGTACAATGAATGGTATAATAAACATTTTTTTTCATATATGTACCATGGACATTCCTCGATGGCATCAAGTTGCAACCGAAAAGCGATGATCACATGGCAAATAAAATCCTGAAGACCGTAGCAGCCACGTCTAAGCAGGATATATTCAATAAATGTTTATTCTTTGTTGTTTGATATATAACTAGTAGTTCGCCCCGGACCGGACTGAGAACTCGCGGTTTGAACAACAAGAAAACCTTTAACAATTATATATGTTTGCCGTAATGTAAACGCTGCAGCTTTACGGCTTGAGGGTTCTGGCCCCAAATTCACCAGGATCCCTAGAGGATCAGGCTAGGGGATTCGTGTCATGCTACTCATGCTCCACAGCAGAACCACCTTAGCTTTAATGAATATATGGGAAATATCTATATAATGTCTAGTCTGTTCGAAAAGAGAAGAGTTATGGAATGTATTGGGACCTATACATTCCAAGACTCTTCTCTTTCCGCACAGACTCTTTACAATTCTAGACTAGTTTAAAAAATATCTATATTTATCACTAGTTTCGTTGTACGCTTTCTTATGTTTCAGCTGTAGAGCATACTCCCTGGCAGAATTGTAGTTAAATATTGTTACACACGCAGTATGCCTGGTTTCATACTTCACAGTCAGGGCTATAGCCCGCGGTTATAACCGCGAACCACTTCATTTGTTCATCTATTTGCCTCTCTATCGATCTTATATATATTTATGCGGAGGAGAGGCACATAGATGAAATTTTTATTTTGGATGTCTGGCGGCTCCCCTAAGGAAATTACGCGTTCCACGTCTTAGTCATTAATATTAAATAAGAACAATAAAATGTACGAAGAGTACTATTGTATTATTTCAGTAGTTAGTGCCTTTGGGTAATTTTAGACAGAAAATAGGCAAAACTCTGCATAGGTAGAGGGCGTCACTAGCACAATCACAGGGCCTACCGCGTAACCGGCGTAACACGACAATCGAAATTTCGGTCTGCCTGTATATCATTCTTGCATATTCGATCGACAGAGAGGCAGATAACAATATTTCGATTATTGCGTTTCGCGGTAGGCCATCTGTTAACAAATTACCTTGTCAAAAACTGTTTAAGGCATAGTATGTATACGTTACTTACACGCTATGGTGTACAATACACGCAGTTAGCAATAAATATCCCTTTATGAGTAATACAATGAAATAATATGATGTTTGTACTCTTTGCAGGCAGGCATTTTAATAGGAAGTATTACTGCAATGTTCTGCCGCCAGAGTGCAGCACTGGTGCACAATACTAACTCTTAAAGTAACTTATACATACTAGGCCTTAAACAGTTTTTTGACAAGTTTTCACTGAGATTATACATCAAGTCCTATTGCGATTCCTATAAGAGGAAAGAGAAAATAGTGCCATGCTTTGTCCCTATCACCGACTGGGTAGCATCATATATAGGAGGCGATGGCGAAATACCGAATTTATAAGAGTGAAAGAGAAAAAAATCCTATGCTGCCAAATTTTATATGAATATTCTATCTTTTACCCCCGGTCGCTCGGTAGCGCGTTTATAACTACCTACTTGTATATTATACTATGTCTATGATCAAGGCGGTTTGTTTCTCAGGTCTGTTTACAAGTGGTCTACCGCGAACCGCGAAAATCTAAATTTCTTTATCTGCCTCTCTATCGATTGAATAGGCAAGAGTGATAGAGAGGCAGAAACCGATTTTTTAATTGTGCTAGTGACGCTCGCTACGCAAAGTTTTGTGTAATATTCCCTATTAACCTACATGCTCATTATTGAATTATTTTTACAAGCAGTAACATCAATAGGCATCTCATTTAATATAATCCGACTAAATTACATTTCAGCAACACCTCCATATTTCACAAAATAAATCAAGACATTATCTAACCTATATAATTTTGACGTATACGTCCGAGTCGCCCGTGTTGCGACTTAGCTTTCATGTAGCAACACCTAACATGGAAAAGTAAATAATAAAGACTGCATGAATCTTAACGGATGACAGCGTTGTTTGGAAAATATTTATAGGTAATATATTATTTATGAATTAGTTTTCTTTGTAAATGTAAGGTATTTTAAATAGGAATTTTCCCTTATTTTAAATATTTATTACGTAAGAGTCAAATTAATACTTAGCTAAATCGCTTGTAATAAATCTTACGTAACGACATGTATACTTATTATATAATTTATTTCATTGTCTGTAATATGATATTCCAACTAGGTATATGTTTGAAACGGCAGTCTTTACTTCTTAAAACTCTGCTTCTTGGGAACATTTTTTATTTCAATGCAATTAAGTCAAATGATGAACGGAACTATTAAAATTGGCAAAAAAATTCTTAGGCAACTGGCTGTCTGGCGCTATCAACTATCTGAAGTAAAATGTAGAGCCAGTGTGACTAAAATAGATGTACTAATCTTTAATTGCTTTTCATAAAACCGGCAATATATATAGCATTGTGTAATAGCTTTATTTATGGTAATGTGCTTTTTTAAAGAGATTGACAGTCATTGTTGATTAACTTCTCTTTGCGCCAAGTAACATAAACCGACCAAGTAACGAATTAGCTAAACCATCATATTTAAGAAACAAATTTATGACGTTTTGCAACCTTCTTATTTTGGCAAATATATTCCGACACACCCGGGCATGCATATTGCGAAGGGTGGTATTCCATCTGTCCAATCTTGGTCCAACGTGTATTTGCGTTTCACATTTTGCTTAATGAGAGAGTGAGACGCAATGCACATTGGACACTGATCTTGAACAGTGGAATACCACCCCAAGAGAAGAATTGAGTCTCTGGCTTGTCAGGAGGCCCCGGGATGTCATGAACATAAACCGACCAAGTAACGAATTAGCTAATCCATCATATTTAAAAAACAAATTTATGACGTTTTGCAACCTTTTTATTTTGGCAAATATATTCCGACACACCCGGGCATGCATATTGTGAAGGGTGGTATTCCATCTGTCCAATCTTGGTCCAACGTGTATTTGCGTTTCACATTTTGCTTAATGAGAGAGTGAGACGCAATGCACATTGGACACAGATCTTCAACAAGTGGAATACCACCCCAAGAGCAATGGCTTGTCAGGAGGCCCCGGGATGTCAGGCCTTTGTACATAGCATGACCGGCCCGGGCCCGTACCGTGTCCGCACCGTCGCACTCCCGAGCCCCGGTCATGACGTAATGCTTTCCATAGAAAACAACGCGCCGGAAGCTCCGGCCCGGTCACGCCCCGGTCTAACGTGAGTCATCCTTACTATTATAGGATTTCGTGGAAGATTAAATATCTCCCCAAATTAAATCGTGCCTGAGCTTCTTGTGCAGAACAGAGCGCTAAAAATTTAATTCTACAGGATTGCAATGACCACAGGACTTTTAACTCATTATAAGCTTTGTACTCTTGTTATTTAGATTGGAAACGCGACCTCATGTATTTCTTCACGCCAGTGCTCGCGCTGGTGCTATGCAACACTATCTTGTTCTCGGTGACTGCTCACCGCATCCGCTCTATCAAGCAGGAGACGGCCATCTTAAAGAGCTCGGAGTCGGCCAGAAGCGACCGTCTTAAGAAGGATAAGCAAAGGTAAGCATAAGGTACTTTTCGCAACGGCACTCTTATTGATCTTTGGTAGCCATTATCTCGTTGCAATAAGTTAACCACTTCGGTGCTGACGCTGGTGCTTTGCGACACTTTCCTGGTCTCTGCTCACCGCATCCGCTCCATCAAGCAGGAGACGTTGAAGAGAGGTATGGGCACTGTAAATGTCATCTCGCTTTGTGTGGTAGGGCACAGGACAGCGGATGTCATTCCAGATCTAGAGCAGAGCCCAACTGGGGAAGTACCTCCACCTTACAGAAAACCGCCGCCAAATAACACTAGACCCTACTCATAATAGTGTTGTGTTCCTGCCGGTGAGTAAGGTTGCCAGAGCTCAACGAGGGTGCGAGTGTTAGGGTCGGCAACGCGCATGCAACTTCTCTGGAGTTGCAGGCGTACATAGGCTACGGAGACTGCTTAACATCAGGCGGGACGTAGGCTTGTTTACCACCGACGTAGTATTTAAAAAAAAGGAGACGCGACGGTCTTAAGAAAGATAAACAAAAATAAATAGTAAATATTTGGCTCATCTTGGATTTTATTACATGACAAAGGCATGTTACAGCTGCACCATTGAGTAGTTCCCCTCACTGTTCAAGTCAGGCGCAGGGAAATACCGAACTTTTGCCATCTGTACTTTAGGTGAGATTCCCATTTTTCATACAACAAATGGCATTTTGTTATTTAATCACTAAAATTATCCCTAGTGTGAAATAAAAATCATGGATCACGATTTCACAATAGTTCCATGATAAAAACGACAAGTAACCTAACACAATTTTCTTGTGTCAGCTGTAAATGTATTACGATAAGAATCTATCATGATGATAACACATAAATCGACACGAATGAATCGTCGATGCAAGGGCATCAAGCAATCTAATCTGTCAACCTATCTAACTGTCAGATAGGTAGACGATACAACGAGCTTATTCGTTTAAATGGCTATAAATATTAATGGAACTTACCCTTAACCAGATACGGCCTATACCTGAAGCTGTTCATGGTGATGGGCGTGAACTGGTTGGTGGAACTCATAAGCTTCGCCGTGGGAGGCTCCAATTGGTACTGGGTCGTCGTGGATCTGTCCAACGTGATGCTGGGCTTCTTCATCTTCTTTATCTTCGTGTGGAAGAAGAAAGTGCGCAACTTAGTTAGGAAAAGGTGAGTTGGACGAATTTTTCGAAACTTAGTCTGAGACTTGTTTTCATTAGTTGCGTGAACAGGCATTCCTGTGCAGGTAATGTTTACCAACTGTCAACTAATAAAAATAACTACAATTCGTCTAAGCTGTATACACTGACGTGAACAGAACAAAGTGTCGCAGTGTCATTGTAAATGACATATTTTCGTAGAAATTTGACATAAATGATGACATTGGCACATGTTGTCATTGCAAATGCCATGCAGAGTTAGCTTGGTCCGGCTTTATTTATTTAAAATTTAAATCAGGCAACAAGGCCCATATTACAAACACCTTACATTTACATATTATCTTCCAATCTCTTTAGGTATACAAACTTCTATGTATAGTCTGGCAAGAAATTGTAGAAAATTATTGAGGGCGCCACTTTCTACGTATGTCACATTTTTGACGTCAAATGCAATAATTTAGTATGAAATTATTTTAGTTCCGTTTTATACATAATTTCTACTATTTTTATATCGCACTACAGCTGAAGTCAGATTTATCTGCAGCTGGCTGGGCCTACTAAGCCGCTAGTTTCAAACTAGGTACAGTCGAAGGCAAAAATATCGATCCAGACAAATGGCTCAAAAAATATGTGAACACGACTTTATTGTCTAAGGTGTAAGAGCGTACACATATTTTTGAAACTTTGGGAATGTATATATATTTATGCCCTTGACTGTACATGTATTCACCCAAATACAGCTTAACGTCATCCCCAAATCTGTTGGAAAAGCACGTTGTACAACGTGTACAACAGATCTGGAAATTACACGACCTCTAGGCACAGCCGGAGTAGCCGTACTCTTACCACAGCACGAAATTCATGGCTAAACCCGCGAACATACGACGACACGACGTTCACGACGTTCGACGTTCACGACGTTCGACGTTCGTCTACATATGTGCCTCTCGAATAGGTAAGAGCGATAGAGACCCAAGAAAACTATTTTTAAATTTCGGTTTCACTGGCGGTTTTAATCGCTCGGGAAATTAGTATACCGCATTAATTTTCAATTACGCGTAGTTGTTATGCACCTTAATAACGTTGCACTGGCAGAAGTTCGAACGCATCTCGCCTGCACTAGCAATCGGAATATCCGGCTGGATTTGTGCCTCTCGGGAGTCGGGACACACTCTATAAACGCAAGTTTAATTGTTTTGGTTGGAGAGCCGGCAGTAAAGTTTCGAACCAACGTGATACCGCGACGAGATGCACAATGGTTTCCCATAAAACTGATGCTAAGTCCGAATTTGATAGTCTGCCACGGCGGAACTAGCCGAAAGTACAAAAAAAATAGCCACTTCCGGTGCGAAAAAGGGGGGGTCATTTAACCCATCTGATACTGCAATAAAAGCTATGGCATCAGTTAGAAATTTACTGGTAGATACAGAAAAGCGAAATCTGCCAGTATGATTCCTGCCGGAAGTGCTTGGCATACGCTCTCAAAGGTGACCATCAGGACCCCTAAATTAACCCATCTGATACCAGCATGAAACCAATTCCAGTCGGTAGATATGAACCTTCTCTTCACGAATATATAAGTCTGCCAGGGCGCTTTCAGCCGAAACACCTTGACATACGAGATTATGTGGCGCAACATCCGTGGTACCCGTATAACCCGTATTTTGGAATTGTACATATTACGGACATTTCAAATACTGCAGGCTTATTAATTTATTACTCTATGCTTATATTTGTATATTATTACGTTATTAATAACACATATTTATAATAAATTAAGTTAAAATAAATTAAATAATGTGATTAATATGATTAATAGTCATTGAATTAGCTATATGAATCGTTTGTCTTTGTCTGTCATTTTGACTTATGTATTTGTAAGAAAAGGGTAAAACATAATTTAACTAATTCAGGCTCGTAAAGTTTTACGAATAAGGGGGTATTAGTATTCATAGCTAAATCAGGCTTGTAATGCGACATAAAATGATTTTTGGTGGTTTCTTTTACGCTTGAGGCGTTTTTTCACCTATTTGGTGTATCTAATCACTATCTTATGTAGGGGAGAGAGGGGCAAGACGAGTAAGACGGGGTAGCGGCTTTATATGGCGACACGACTGACCAACCATCAGAATCCCGTTAACGCATGACGATGCGTCGCCATCATAGCAATCAGTTCGCAAAGTGACCGGCTAGACAAATGGTGTCGTTAATTATTTATTTGCAAAAAAACTGTTTTTGCCATATTCCTTGTTATTTTTAGCGTTCCGTACCCAAAGGGTAAAAACGGGACCCTATAACTAAGACTCCGCTTTCTGTCTGTCTGTCTGTCTGTCCGTCTGTCACCAGGCTGTATCTCATCAACCGTGATAGCTAGACAGATGAAATTTTCACAGATGATGTATTTCTGTTGCCGTTATAACAAACTATAACTAATTGTTTATAACACCTGTATTCATTACCTGTAATGCACAATTGATGAATAAATGATTCTAAAAACATTATAAAATAAATATTTAAGTGGGGTTCCCATACAACAAACGTGACTTTTTTGCCATTTTTTGCGTAATGGTATTATGGTACGGAACCTTACGTGCGCGAGTCCGACTCGCAATTGGCCGGTTTTTGTGTTTTATTTGGTTTGCGTTTGTTTCCTTATTATCACCAGCACATATATACTGTTAATTTATTCCTATGGCCCAGCAATCACGCCAACAGCTAAGGACTTGTTTGGTTTCAAGTACGGTTTATTTTACAAAAAACTTTCGAATTTCATTAGGCACATGGGGCAAGATGGAGTACATCTTGACGGCCGTAGTTTTAAAGTGATAAACTGATGAAGAATTGCGGATTTGAATTTATTTATTCTTCAACATCAACATCAAACATTTATTCAGCAAATAGTATATATGTCAATTTTTACAAACAATAAAATTAACCCAACAAACAATAAAATTAACAAGGGAAGATGGGGTACATGTTAGCTGTAAACACATTTTCTGTCTCTCAGACGACTTAAGAAATAAAAGTAAAACAGTTCGTGAGAAGTTATCAGACGATGGACCCAAAAGCCAAAAATTTAAGTTTTGTTTAGGCCCTAAATATAATATTTATATGAATCATTCTTATCTTGTCCCGTAGGGGTTCCCCATCTTACCATACTTGGGGGGCAAGATGGAGAGAAGGCACTTTTGGCCATTTTAATTTATTTTTAATTTTATTGTCTAACTAGAGAGTTCCTAGTAAGTGTTGATTATGAAAGACTGATTACCAAAGATAAAAATAAAAATAACAAAAACTTAAAAAAAATAGCATTTTCAGTTTTATTGGACTTGAAACATTAAGTATCCCGTCATGCCCACCTCTCCCCTACATTTCTTGACGTTGACGCAAAACTGACGTAGTTTAACATTCAGGGTGTTGTTTTATAACACTACAAATTGAGATAACTAAGGTCTGTTTTTTTATTCCGTAGACTAAAATGACGTTTCATATGTAAGACATGACATTTCTTAGTACCACATGAAATGTCATTTTGGTCTACGGATTACGGAATAAAAAACAGAATATAATCTATTGGAGTCTTAGTAATAGGGTCCCGTTTTTACCCTTTGGGTACGGAACCCTAAAAATGATTTAAAATGTTCATATTTGGATTATTGGTAAAAATCGTCCTTGACGTTGAAAATCCTGTCTTTTTACACCCGTTTACAATAAGTATGTAATAATAATAATTTTGTTCATTTTGGTAAATAAAGGATATTGTAATTTGAAATTATTGTATTATTTATATATAAGGTGCTAACAAATTAGCTACAGAAATTTTACGAGATGGTTGGTACTTTACACTAGAACAATTAACTTTTAATAGAAATTAAGAAAGTTTCTCATAATTTTTGTTTTATTTACCGAACAAAATAAATAAACTATAATTCTATCTAAAAAATAATTTATGTATTTAACTGCTTGTTTGTCTTAAATGTCATTGTCAACGTGTCATTTGATTTATCAGCGTGAAGTGGCCAGTTAAGTTTTATATTTAAAAGAGGTTTTAGAATCTGTTCAATGAGGTCTCATTTAATTATCTCATTAACAGAGTTTTTTTTACAAAGCAAATTTGTTTTTCAATTTTCTCAAAATAATATCATAAAACCTATAATGTTTCATACTTACATATACTTCAGGAGCCGAGTACTATCAACTGTAAAGATATCGGTAGCTAATTTGTTAGCACCTTTATAAGGCAAACAAAGAAGTACAAAGCCGTGAGCAGGTATTAAATTAATGCCCAAATTATATTGTGTATATTAATAAATTTGAAATATATGTTATTAATGGCATAAAAATATACAAATATAAGCATTAGGTAATAAATCATAAGCCTGCAATAATTAAAATGTCTGTACTCTGTACAATTCCAAAATACGGGTTCCACGGATGTTGCTCACATAATCTCGTATGTCAAGGTGTTTCGGCTGAAAGCGCCCTGGCAGACTTATATATTCCTGAAGAGAAGGTTCATATCTACCGACTGGAATTGGTTTCATGCTGGTATCAGATGGGTTAATTTAGGGGTCCCGATGGTCACCTTTGAGAGCGTATGCCAAGCACTTCCGGCAGGAATCATACTGGCAGATTTCGCTTTCCTGTATCTACCAGTAAATTTCTAACTGATGCCATAGCTTTTATTGCAGTATCAGATGGGTTAAATGACCCCCCCTTTTTCGCACCGGAAGTGGCTATTTTTTTTGTACTTTCGGCTAGTTCCGCCGTGGCAGACTATCAAATTCGGACTTAGCACCATTTTGATGGGAAACCATTGTGCATCTCATCGCGGTATCACGTTGGTTCGAAACTTTACTGCCGGCTCTTCTACCATTTCTCGCGGCATCGGATAAGTTTAATCTAAATTGTTTTCTAGCCTTACCTAGTCTATTTTATATTACAGTAACAACGTATGCCTATATTCATCTATGTATATATTAAGTAAAGGTGTAAAAGCTTCACTTGATTCATTGTTTTGTGAAGGGAATATAAATTTCAAGAAAAAGTATAAACTCTGACATTTTATAAATTTATTTGTGCAACAAGAGAGGAAAGTTGGTTTTTCTTGCGAGTGTTGATTTTGAGTCCCGAGTAAGCGAAAGATCGTACAATTGAATCACGAGCGAAGCGAGTGATTCTAAATTAGAATCTTGAGCGTAGCGAGGGACTCAAAAACACGAGATGTAAAATAACTTTGCTCTCGTGTTGCACACATAATTTTTCACATCAGTAGTGAGAACATATTAAAGGTTAAAATGTATTTCGAATTTGTAATAGACCCCGAAGTATGAAGTGGCAGTTCATGGCCTTCACTAAATTAAAAAGCTTCTTTGTTTCACTCCCTGGAGTGAGGAAAGTCGCACTTTCGTCACTCCAGGGAGTGACGAAAGTAGGCTTGTTCGAGCTGCTGAGGTGAAAATATGTCTTGTTTGTGCCGAACCAGTCCCAGTTAATATCCTATTCCATATCTCGGGCTTGCAAGTATCACTTGAGCGCAATGTAATGGCGAACATCAATAACCCTAGTTTCATGTCACTAATTTATGATGATCGTAAATCAGCTATAACCTGTGGCTATAACATATCAGTTACCAGCGTTTGTCAATAATATTTGATGTTACACCACACTTGCCGAGTGTTATTGGAGTCCAAGGGGCATATTCGGAAATAAAAAATATTGATGTCAAGTTGACTTCAATATCAGGGGCCCATTTGACTCGAGAAGTCGAGAACGTGAAAGAAGGTGACTTAGCACTAAAGTAAACATATATATGGCAAACACACGGCTACTTTTGTGACTACTAGGGGCACACCGACCACAAGGGAACATGTAGGTAGTTGACGGTACGAGTTCGAGGCATCTATGTATGCTACTTTTAAGGTATTTATGTATGGGCCAATAGTTGCCTGAAAATAAAGATTTTATATAACAACCACTCATATTGAATTAAAATAGCAATCATATTTTAAATTTGTGAATTCTTACTTCTGCCCAGCGATACAATTGCCTGTACTTTATGACAGCCATAACACCTTATGAAGTAATGTATGACGTACCAAGCTGTGAAACTAATCAATTAGCGTAGTAGCTTTATTAGCATCGTCAGTGGAGCCACTAAATTGCCGACGAAGCGATAATGAACCAATTTCTGTGGAAATGTTTGTTATTAAGTTAGTTTGGAACTTGTGAAGCAAGAACTAGTGGCAGCAGGAAGTTCGTAAAACTAGATTCTCAATTATAAAGAGAGGTCAGTGAGGACACCACACGGCAGCGGTCCTAGCAAGCGTGTCTTATGTGTGATTCGTTATCCCCCTTTTTCTCATTACATAATTCTATATAATACTGTATTATTTCAGCTGGAACAACTTCTGCGGCACGCGGACAGTCGCAGACGGGCTTGGAAAATGGGAAACTCGGACTAGTTCGGCACCGACTGAAGACACCCGAGTATCGGCCGACGAGACCGCGATGCGCATGAAAGAACTCCACTAACTACCGTAGGTCTGTATCTGCCTGCTTACTAAATGCCTCGGCCACGACAAAACCTCTCGCAGCGAATTCGCTTGTTGGCAGACTCTGGCAATGTCCCTACATGGACATTGCCTTCTTTACCTACGATAGTAATGATCCCATACATGACTACTCACTTACTCTTTTTCTCACTGCATCCACCTTGACGCATATATGTTTGGCCCTATTGTAGACTGGTACATAGATAGCGACAGCATGTTAAAGTCAGCGGCCATTCTCCAGCTGCCATCTGTAGCTTCTATCATCATCATCATCATATCAGCCCTTTATCGCCCACTGCTGAGCATACGCGTCTCTTCCAGTACGCCACTTGTCCCGGTCCTGAGCTAATCTCATCCAGAAGTGACCCGCTTCTATATGGAGCTTCTTTATTCGTTGAAAAATGCACAATAGGGGCAACAGGAGCCCAATTCGAACTTCAATTTTGTTAGTAAAATGACGTAATTTTGTTATCATTCGTGCGTGTATTTCGCTCGAAGGTACTTGTTCGTACATATAGGCCAAATAATCTAAAATTATAGAATTTACGATATTACTTGAACTTCATTACATGAAGCTTGAGAGACGCACACTTTTGGTGCACAGACCAGAACAAATCTGAGCTCTAAAAAAATTATTATAAAAATATGGGTCTCCATACAAGGAACTCATTAGGGTCGCTATGTAGGGTAATAATAGCCGCAATCTTGAATATCTCAATTCCGGTCAAGATTCGGATTCAGCGGGGTTAAAAAACCCGGTTGCCAAAAAGTAATATGATTTGCCAGTCACATCAAGAAGGAGAGCGATTTTGAATTTTTTTGTCTAGACTAATTAGTTAATTAGGTAGGTCTATTGGCGCGAATGAGACGCACGAATTTATGTACGATTCCCACCGACTGGCTAGAGTCGGGCTGCGCCGGAGCGCATTTTCAATGTGCCTAGAGTCTGTTTGGAAAGAGAAGAGTCGTGGAAAAAAGTCGTATTGGGCTCCATACATTCCACGACTCTTCTCTTTCCGCACAGACTCTATACATTATGTATGGCAGAAGCAATGGAGTCCGACCGGAGCCGTCCGCGTCCGCGAGGAACCGACCGGCTTGCGGCAGTACAAATGTGAAACGCGCCGACTACGCCCGTTCGGTGGGAATCGTATTCTAGGGTGCAAAATATATTTTTTGTAACCGAAATTTTGGGGTAGGAATGATAATAACTAAGTATAATTTGATCTTGTTTCAGAACCAGTCGACATGCCATATCAAAGCCAAAGAATTCTCAGAATAAATGCGCATCTATAGTTTTAAGTAATTTAAGTAAACATAGTTACTTTTAGCAATTTTCAATATGTCAACCAGAAGTAAAATGGGACCCATCACCTTTCCCTGTAAAGTCCGGCTTACATTCGCGTGCGAGCACTGCGAGCCGAGCCGCGAGCCGCGCCACGAGACGCGAGTGTAAACGGTGGGCTCGTGGCTCAAGGGATAGAGGGAGCGAGAGAGACGAGCCACGAGCCCACCGTTTACACTCGCGTCTCGTGGCGCGGCTCGCGGCTCGGCTCGTGGCTCGCACGCGAATGTAAACCGGACTTTAGGGTTATTAGATCTATCCGGTTTTTTGGCACTTTCTGCAGAGAAGGAAAGAGAAAGGTATATGCACGGTATATAAAATAGGTATATTTCCCGGTCACTCTAAGCAGGAAGTTAGCACAGTGTCCGGCGACCGGATAGGGCCAATAACCCCTCCTGTTCAGTTATGGTCACCAACAGATATTCAGATATGTTTATGCAATTTTACCGGTCCCATAAAATATACCTGATGGCGACTAATATAAAACTGGCGGTACATATTTAAGTTTAGTGATGAAATAGCTTTTTAACTCTAATAACTAGGTAGGTACTAAGGTACTATAGCTAACTAATAGTAATGGTAAAATTAAGGTAGGTAATATAAAACATGGGTACCTACAGTCCGCTCCGCAGCACCAATATGTGTTTTCTAGAATCTAGAGCAATTTAAAGCTTTTAGATCATTTCACAAATTTGCTGCTGACTGTACCTAGGTATTTTGAATAAAAAGTACAAATTTATAATGATGTTACAAGATTCGTTTGTAACTTACATTAAGTATTTAAAAAAATATTTAGAATAGTAACATTTGCCAGGGGGGTGTCACTGCGCAGTTTAGGTATATTTAGCGAGTGTAGGTACAATTTTATACCTAAATCTGGCTTTTGTGAAGGAGTTAATTTTCTGTACGGTAGTACTATTAGTTATTCTGTGCTTTTGCATCGTATAAGTGAGACCACAGATTGCTGAAATTAAATTAAAAGAAACGATCGTGTGTAGTAAGGTGCAGTGGGGTAAATTACAAAACGAGATGTTAAAAAAATCACATACACAATCATATAACAAGAGGAACTTTATGTTCTGACAATACTTACTAGAGGTCCCTCCAGACTATGTGCGTGAGACTTCGCGGAGAGAACATGTCGCGACGTTGACGTCTGACTCCACACTCGCAAACTTCACGGCGATTTCGCAGTTTGGTTCTCGTCAAGATGGCGGAAAAGCATCAGCTGATCGTGCTTAACTGCTAGTTATCTATGGCATCATAGGTGATTTAGCTATTTTTCCATTTTGTTTTGTTGTAAAACCGTAAAATATAGCCGCTTTATCTTCTATATTATAATCGTAAAAGTCCTGACTAACTGACTGACTCACTTAAATCAACGCCCAGCCCAAACCGTTGGACCTAGAGAGCTGAATTTTTCACAATAGATAGCTTTTATGACGTTAGGGTCTCTGAGTATGTAGTGCTTCTTAAATAGTACCTAAAGACGTACTTTTTTTTACCTCGTTTTCGAATTAACCCCAACGCACCTAACCAACAGTTGTTTATGATGCGTAAATTCATGCTTCTTTGTTGTTTGTGCCTTTCACTGAGTAATTAAAATAATGTTAAGTGTTTAATTGACTGCGTTAAAATATGATTCATTCAGTCGAGCCGTTGGGAAACGACAAGTTTCGAGGTTATTTAAGTAGGTTTATTTACTACCTAACCCCGAAACCGTCCTTTTCTAACTGTTTAAACTAGAGAGGGACGGGTAGTCCATATCCTGGCGAGATATTGTCGCTGCACTCCTCTGCCGGCTCAATGCACAAAAAAATGTTAGAAACTAAAAATTGGACAATTCTATGCTGCATATCCATACAGAAACGCGAAGAAACATTTAAGGTAAACGTGTCAATATCTGACACACTCATACAACCACCACCACCGCTATTTCTAAGGGCCACTTGCATCATCCCAGTAACCCGGGGTTAACCGGTTAAACCTGGAGTTACCATGGTCACCAGTACAATTTGACACTGATGGATTAACGGTTTAACCGGTTAACCCCGGGTTAGTGGGATATATGATGTAACTAGACCTGTAGTGATATCTGAGATTTTAAGATCGATAGACTACATTAAGGAACCAAAATACCTTTGGAAAGACTGTTTTCCTATCTGTATATAGTATATATGTTTCCTATATGTTTTATCGTCTGCTTATCTGTAGCCACGTACTTATATTTCTACTTACTTCTGTCTTATGATGGCCATTTGAGTAAACCATAAATGAGTGAATAAATGAATTTAAGCTTTTGTATTAAATTGTTCAATGCCTGATATTTTGTGTTTTATTATTTTATCCTGAGGTTTTTATTTTCACTAGTTCCGTATTTTATGAGGATCGGTATTTTGCTTTGGAAGTACCTACCTTCCCCGCGGTTCAAACCCCAGATTGGTAGCGACTTTTTCGAAACTTATGTACTCTCATATTTACCAGTCACTTTTCGGTGAAGGAAAACATTGTGAGAAAACCGGACTAATCTCAATATGGCCTAGTTTTGGAAGGTCAAATCTCTTTCGTAAAAACTAAGTGCCTAGTCATTATTTTGGGAATAGTTGCCAAGCGAACCCCAGGCTTCTATTAGCCGTGGCATATACCCGGGACAACGCGAGGAAGTTACCTGTCCCATTCTGCCTTGCAATATTTCAGTGGGATTTCCTGTAATGAAGATAAGAACTGCTAGAGACTGGTAGAGAATGCCTCAAGGCATTAAGTCCGCCTTTTGTACTTGTTCTTGTGCAATAAAGTTTAAAATAAATAAATAATAAATAAGAACGCGTAGCTCTAAACGCAGATGGCGTTACCATCGTATAAAACAAAATCATGTATTTATATAATTTGGCCAAGGACTAGAGAGAATCATATTACTTCTTACTGTCCTTGTCTTACGCTAGTACTAGCACCCAGGGCTCGGAACCGGTATTGAAATATCGGTTAATATCGTTCCTAAACCGTTATTTTATTTCGTTCATTAATAAACCGGTTGGTGGAATAAATTGATGGAACGCGAACTTTAAAATTTCGTTCTCTCTTCTTACCGGTTAGTTGAGAGAACGATTTTTTTGTTTTCGTGGAACGATATAATAACGGTTAATCTCAGCCGTCTACAATTCTCCGAATTCTCGATGTTGACTTGAAAGTGCTGTTGCTTGCTGACTGAATTGTTTATTTTTTATACTTTTTTATACTACGTCGGTGGCAAATAAGCATACGGCCCGCCTGATGTTAAGCAGTCTCCGTAGCCTATGTACGCCTGCAACTCCAGAGGAGTTACATGCGCGTTGCCGACCCTAACACTCCTCTCCCTCGAGCTCTGGCAACCTTACTCCCCGGCAGGAACACAACACTATTAGTAGGGTCTAGTGTTATTTGGCTGCGGTTTTCTGTAAGGTGGAGGTACCTCCCCAGTTGGGCTCTGCTCTAGATCTGGAATGACATCCGCTGTCCTGTGCCCTACCACACAAAGCGAGATGTCATTCACAGTGCCCATACCTCTCTTTTGGACGTAGTTTAAGGACATACCCGGGTTCAGAGGCGTTTTAGGCGTGTGACTTTTGGCTGTTGGTGTGTAGTGTTACATTTAAAATGGATTCACAAGTTTCAAATACAGTACCGGCCAATAATATATCACCTCCATGTTTTTACGGCATTCCTTTTTTTATATTTGTGAGTGACTTCCACCTTGGTCCACACTTGGTCCACACTCCACACCAAGTCCACACTAGGTTGAATCTACAAGGGCGTAAAACGGATCGCTGTCAGTGTCAGTTTGACAGTTTGTTGTCTACGAATGACAATCTCAGATCAACGGGGACTGGACTACCTGGACTACAGCTTCACATTAAATTTAAATAATCGTTTCACGTTTGTAGTTCCCTACAATCTAATCTACATAAACATTTAGAATAAGGTGCTAAAAAGCAAGTTTTCAATATAATTTTCATATATTTACATAATTAGGTATTGTATGGTATTGGTATTTATTAGTTTCATTTCAACAGTGCGCCTATGTAATCATACAGCAGTTATCATTTTTGGACTATATCTAACGAAATATTATAAATAAAATAACCGAATAAATATATAGAAGTTTAGTTGATTATGTAAATATACCAGTATAAAATGTAGATAAATAAAAGCTTTAGTGGTGTAGAACCTTATCAACATTATCATTTGTAAAAAATAACCTTTGTACTGTACTAAAGAATGTTTAGCTTTAATCTCAGCCTTTCGTTTATTGTGGTATTGCTATCATTACTCATATCCTATATCTTTGTCGTGTTGAACAATAATTCAGGTGGGTGTAAGTACTAAAATGAAATCTGCTTTATATGTATCTGAAGTAACTTAGTAACAAATATGCCTGCACTTTTAATACTACGACATTGCAAACGAGCCTATGTGGCCCTTGAAGCCCCAATTAATACCCAATAGTATAACAATAACAAGTGTTTAACAAGCGTTTGCCAACCCATGTTCAATTGTTCATTGCCCTAAAATACCCCTCAAAAGTTGTTGGAAAATGTACCATAAAGAAAGTTTTATCAAATATGATCAAATTAAGTGGATATTGCTGTTCTTACTTTAAAAGTTATGTAATGTTGTTTTATTTTGTTCACAGATATCAAAATGGGAAAAAATGGTTTATTGTTTGTGTCAAATGCTGCAAAAGCGCACAATTATTGCTTGAAGGCCTCACAGTTTGTTCAAAAAGTGCTGTACATAAAGATTAATGAAAATTCTTTTAATACCTTGCCAGTTCTTAGTAGCCAGATATCTAATATTTATACAAGGGTACGTAATAAACACTAAGTATAAATATTAAGGGACTAATTATCAATCTTAAACTGGATCCAGATGGATGTAAGATTGTGTGTAATTTAGAGTCAACATGTGGACGGCACTGGGAGGGCCTTTGTGTTCACGCTAAAAACTGACAGCCGATGGATAAGGCACAAGCATTACATGTAATGCTCGTAGTGCTGTCCACGCACAGTATTCATGTTACATCACACAATAGATTACATTAATAATAATCAAGCTAAGACATGAAATAAATTTTATGTTCTTTTTACAGACATCATCATATTCCAAATTGGATGTTCGGTTGATAATTAAACCTATGGAAACAGTTAAAAATATTAGGACATATCACCCCATTGACCTAGTACTCTATGATAATGAGCTATCCTCAGAGATAGAAAAGCTGAAGAAATCAGTGGAGAGCCTTAAAACTGACTATCGGATACAAAGCATTGGTATTTTTTTTTTTGCACATTTGTATCATTGATATTATAGGACAATTTTACACAGAACGACCTAGTCCTATAGTAAGCTCAATAAAGCTACCATTGACAGTACAAATCATTGAGGTAACAATCAATGCAAAAATATTTGCTTTTAAACAAAAGACATACTATGACTGAACTGCCCATAATATCAGTGCCCACTCTGGAGGAGGGAAACAGCAAATCGGGCTTCTTGGAGAATAATTGGATTGGTATAAGCCCAACAGTGGGCGCATACTCACTGAAGAAGAAGAAAAGACTAAAAGAAGAAGTTCACTAGACTTATATTGACCGGGATATAGACCGTCATTACCTTTTGTATTATTTGTGAGCTCCCGATTTGTTTAACTGCGTCGAAATATCGGGAGCTCACAAATAATACAAAAGGTAATCACGGTCTATATCCCGGTCAATATAAGTCTAGTGAAACTAACCGTGAATCATTCAAAACTCTAAAAGAAGAAGTTGTTTCTACTCCTTACAGGACTTCAACTTGTTTCATTTGCCTTTGGTCTCGAAGTATGTTGGGCCTGCCATTCTAAATGTCTTCTTTGCTTTCAGGACAAGAGGGTGACCTTGAAAGTATACCTCAAGAGCCTGTAAAGCAATATGAGTATGTGGCACTGGGTGGGACATTCGACCGGCTCCACAATGGGCACAAAATCCTCCTGTCACAGGCTGTGCTGCGCTCGACCAAGCATGTCACTGTGGGGGTTACCGATGTTAACATGATTCAGTGTAAGTCTACTATCAGATTATACGGAGTTGTTAGTTTGTATAGTGTTGTAAAACAAACAACACCAAACAAAAGCCAGTCGTGGCTCACTTCGCGATTTTGTCGCGTCGCTACAAGTACAATACACCAATTTTGGTGTTTACGAAGTTTTGGTCGCGTGGTACAGGTTGCGATTGCGATAATTTCATTGTTTGGTATGCCTTCTCTATAGTAATAATAACTCAATGTAGAACGAATAGTAAAGATTTTTCAATATTTTATTTCATTTTCGAACATAAAAGCTTCCTTGAATTTAAATAACATTCAGTATTTTCAGTAACGAATCTATGTTTTTATACGTTGAACAAATTACAGATAAACGTTTTATTACAGCCAAAAAGCTCTTTGAATTGATAGAACCGACGGAAACGAGAATCAGAGCTGTGTTAGATTTCCTTACTGATATAAATCCCGACCTAGAGTACAATGTGCTACCCATACATGATTTGTATGGACCCACCAAAGATGACCCTAAGTTTCAGGTAAGCTTGGCTATGTGTGTCAGCGTCAGCACAAGGTTAAACAAATTTTGAGAAGAAAGTATATATTTCAAACACGTTTACACATAGGCTTTATGATTATTTAAATAAGGTAGAAAATCAAATGTGTAAAATCTGTCTAATAAGTAATGTATGTGGCTGCATGTGTGTGTGTGCGTAATAAAGGTAAAGGTGTAGCAGACATCCCACCTTTTTCTTTGAGCCGAAATTACTCAAGTAGCTTTACATGTTTCTGATTTGACCTAAAGTTTAATGGTAGATAATGCAAAAAAAACATCTTGAATGTATCATAGAATTTAATATACATACATGTTGTGGACTCTAAGATATTTGTATTACAGTTAATAGTAGTAAGCGAAGAAACCCAACGCGGCGCGCAAAAAATCAACGAAAAGCGAAAAGAGAACGGTCTGCCATTATTAGACACTTACGTCATCGGCCTCGCCCAGGACTCGAGTCCGCAGCGCTTTCACGAAGAGGAAGAGAAAGTGAGCTCCAGTAACCAGAGGATGCGGTTACTGGGCACCATGCTTAGGCCGCCTGTGGTAAGTAGTCTCTATATATTGCAAACGTATGTACTTCGGCCTCGCAGCGGACTCGTGAAGAGGAAGAGAAAATGACCTCCAGTTACCAAAGGATGCGGTTATTGGGCGCCAAAATTGGCCCTTCATTTTGAATGTTTTGTCTTATATAGCGATGGACATTTGTTAGCCAGGCTATAGTTTAATTTCTAATTAAACTTAGTGTTGCTTTAATCAAATTTAAAAATAATTTGTCTATTTGTAATGCTCAGTTCACTTATATTTACAGGAGAACAACAATATACCCGCGTGGCCTTATGTGATCGGACTGGCTGGTGGCATCGCCAGTGGAAAGAGCAATATTGCCGAGAAATTAAGGTAAGCTTTATTTTAAACCTAAACGCATAGAGCAAGCACTACATCCAATAAAGGTGCCTGCAGATGTGGCAAATGCGCCGGCGCACCATTCGCACACTCGCCTACGCCCTGCATATTGTATTATGTACAGTCGCCATCAGATATATCGAAGCGGCCAAGGTGCTCACAAGTATCTGAACACGCCTCTATTGTCAAGGTGCTAGAGCGCGTGTTCTGATATTTTTGAGCACTTCGGCCGCTCCGATATATCTGATGGCGACTGTACATGGTTCACGAATGGGAATGGTGAACTAGCGTCATTCGCCAAATTTGGAAGCATCTTCAGATTACCCCAATCTTTGGCTTTTAGTACGATTCGCAATGACTAAGGCCGTTTTTCTTTCAGAGAGGCTGCGCTATATTAGCCAAGCTATGTATTTAACACGTCTTCATTTGCACCTGAACCATGTTCAGTATGATTTTATTTGTAGAGTCGTAAGAGCGTGTCAAATATTTTCGCTATGATCGATATTATTGCCGGTGACTACTGGCCTATACTAAATTATTTATTAAAATCTGATTTCAGATTAAAAGGCGCCGCCATTGTGAACTGTGATACGATAGCTCATGACTTATACAAGCCAGGGTTACCGCTGAATCAGACGGTGGCTGATGCCTTCGGGGGCGACATTATCACGGACAGCGGCGAGGTGGACAGGCGGAAACTGGGGCAGATCGTGTTTAGCGATAAGGTTTGAAAGACTTTCTTGATGTTATAAACATTACATTGTATTTCTTTCGAGCTGGTGAGGT
This sequence comes from Cydia strobilella, assembly GCF_947568885.1. Taxonomy (NCBI): domain Eukaryota; kingdom Metazoa; phylum Arthropoda; class Insecta; order Lepidoptera; family Tortricidae; genus Cydia; species Cydia strobilella. The sequence continues at coordinate 12,947,842 of NC_086052.1, forward strand.
TCGCCTCACTCACGCTAAGTCTAAACTTCAGCTTAGATACTGGTTGAAAACGTCGTGAATCGAAACGTTCAAAACATGTCCAAGTTGGGGGTGTGGTAAACGAAAATTCGTAAACCCGATTCGTATAGAGCCTCTAAGACAACGAATCCTATTATCAGGAAAGCGGAAAATCGTGCAGACTGGAGAGCCTGGGTGCACAAAATAACGACCTCGTGGTCGCGACCCTCAGTCATGAGCATGAGGAATCGAAGAAGAAGAACGAAAGGCAATCTTTTACTAATTTGAGATTAAACTTACCTGTTTGCTGCTGACTGTAGGCAAATACATGTTTAAAATGAACCGCTTTTAATTCCAGGTGCAATTAGAAAAGTTGAACCGACTGGTATGGCCAGCGGTGATCGAGGAGGCCCAGAGAAGAGTTCAGGCTCTCGGGCAGGAAGGGTACAGGGTGGTGGTGATGGAGGCGGCCGTGATGGTGCGCGCCAAGTGGTACAACCAGTGTCATCAGCTGTGGGCCGTCATAATACCGCCAGAAGAGGTGAGATGATGGATTAGAGAGAGATGTCAGCACAGATAAAAGCCCTCGGGCAGGAAGGGTACAGGGTGTTGGTGATGGAGGCGGTCATGATGGTGCGTGCGAAGTAGTACAACCAGTTCCACCAGCTGTTGGGCGTCACCATACCACAAAAGGAGGTGAGATGATAGATTAGAGAGATGTCAGTACAGATACGTCCTCGGGCAGGAAGAGTACAGGGTGTTGGTGATGGTGGCGGCCGTGATGGTGCGCGCCAAGTGGTACAACCACTTCCATCAGCTGTGGGCCGTTATTATACCGCCTGAAGAGGTAAACCGATGTGTGCGTGTGTGATACGCGTAGGTCTCAATTTTATCAGCAGTCGGGGTGCGTCTTACTAGAGTTAAAGGATTTTGAACCTTCTGTACGCGCCACTCCGCGCTCGCGAATGCTCGCGACCACTGCCACTGCACTGCCCTTTAAATGTGGAGTGACAAATGTATAGAAGGTTCAAATTATTGATTCTAGAGGCGCTGAGATTAGATTAGACGATACTTGAAAATCATCACCTTCCCTTTTCGTCAAGGTCAAATAAAGTAAATAAACAGATACATTTGTAAATCATTATCCTCTCTCTACGTCAAACATGAAAAGTTATCCTTAAAATTTACTTGTTATTTAGGCGATCAAAAGACTACAAGAGCGCAACGGCCTTACAGAAGAAGAAGCGAGACAACGCATTGAATCCCAGCCTTCAAACCAAGAGCAAGTGTCGCAAGCTAACATGGTGTTCAGCCCCTATTGGAGCTACGAGTACACGCAGATGCAGATCGATCGCGCATGGCAACACTTACAGGAGTTATTGGATAGCAGGACGTGTAACTGCTAACAATATAAACTGAAATAGATGTCATATATTAAAGAAAAAGTGACGAAGCCCTCCTGTGGTGAAGGCCGGATTCGATCCGGCGTCTTTAGCAATCCGGGCTCTTGGCCACCCCGCCACGGCGGAACCCGTCCCAATTTCTCGACTATATGCCATATTACTAATAAATAAATAAGACTAGGCGTCTTTGACCAACTCTAAGGGCAAGCAGTACGCGCTTGCACCTCCTTTACGAATTCCTTACTGAATTACACACACGGAAAACAAATCAAAATATTTAACAAAATAATTTGATTTGTTCCCAAAGTTGTGTGCTAACAATTGTATATTAATTTTGTATCAAGCAAAAATGTCTGCCAACGATGCTATTAAGCTTAGAATAATTTAAAAGTGGAAAAAATTACGGTCTTGGATGTGACTTGAACTCACGACCACTGGATCACTAGCCCAATCCTCTGCCATCTGAGCCACCAAGACCTCATCCACGGATAGCAAATATTTCAACCATGTGGGCCTTTTAGGGAGGGGAGCTGTTTAAGAAGTATAACACTTACAGTAGATGTCGCTAGGGTGCCCTAGTCCCTAAAAGACGCTTATAGTGGAAATATTTGCTCGCCCAAATAGTACGAAAAATTTTCCACTTAAATTTATTCTAAGCTTAATAACAATACATTGTTAACCCTTTAAACGCTATACCTATCGTGAGCGTGAGCGTCGCGTCAACGTGAACGGGAAGATTGATGTTGGGCTGTAGCAGCGCGCGTCAGTTGCGTCTTTAGTGGTCAAAGGGTTAACCCTTTTTCAGGTCGCACCAATGTACAAGGTTTTCCCAAAAAATCCTAAAATATTCCAATTAATCCAGCTTTGGTGATTAATTTGAAGACAAGTGACGTTTATCGGAAGTGCAATCAAATTTTAACCTTAAATCGGAATGATAAGGTTGCAATTCAATATGTGGTCGATAAATCGTACTATGCCTGAAAAAGGGTTAAATTGTTACAAGGCCATCACTGACATGTCTGTCATTTACAACCTGATTTTCTTTTGGCTCTAATAAATTTTGATCGTTACAGAAATCCCGTTACAGATAAAGCCGGTTAAAGCTAAACGTATACTCTGGCACAGCGACCTTGTCATCAGAAAAAGGCGGCAAATTTAAAAAATGAAGGCGCGAATAGTTGAAATCCCATAGAAAATTTGAATTTCGCGCCTTTTTTACTGACAAGTTGGGTGTGTTTTAGTATAGATGGCGTTTTCGATGATGGTTACCTTTTTTGTAAAGGCGTAATACACCATCGCACCGCACCGCGACCTTGGAGCAGTTCTAGGAATAGGTAGTACTGGCGTGGGCTTCCACACTATCGCACCGAACCGTCAAAACGGTGCTATCCTACCTTACAGACTGCCGCACACGTGCGCCAGTGTTGCCAAGTGTCCCATATTTCCATGTTTTTAATTTTTTTTCATACACGAGTAGGTATGTAAATTATGCAGTCTGCCACGTTTTTAAACATGTATAGTCTGACTGGCAAACCAACTTTGTTAGTAGAAAAAGGAGGCAATTTAAAAAAATGTAGGCGCGAAGGTTTGATAATCCATACTAAAAATTTAAATTTCGTGCCTTTTTAACCGACTTCATACAAGGAGGAGGTATAAACTTCGAGTCGAGTACAATGCTCAATAAAAAATATCTTATTCTAAAAGATCTCCGCGAGCTGTACCGGGTGCAAAGGTGCCCATCACACTTGCAGGCCTTGCAGCATTACCACGTTGGATGGCGATGGCTAACCTTTGCACCAGGTACGAACCTGCCCAAACTGATTGGTTTGCCAGACGATAGATATGGCAGAACGGATATCTCTCTTTTAGATACAGAAAACAGGCCATTAACGACAATGAAAACGTACATAACGATACGTAGGTACCTATATAAGAAGCCACAATCAAAATTTATGTTTAAATATTGCATTGGAACTTATAACATGAATAAAATATATGTATTTTCATAACTAGATTGTCTCATTTAGTATTATTATGGAAATGTGATAGGTAGATAATGTAATGAGTATAATAACGTAAAACGAGTATTACAATCCCCTTAATTTGATTGGTCTACTCTACATTGATTTACTAGCTAATTGCTCAGATACGCTCGTTGCGCTACGTTGTTGCCCATTAGTTTCCACTTCCAGTAAAAATCCTCCGTGGAGACTTGATTGATCTCCATAACAGGCTATGAAACATATATGCTTGTCATGTATTTCGCTCTTTATTTTAGTATATCCTATCTGCGAAGCTAGAATCTTACCGACTACCAATTACGAGTCTACAAATGAAGGGAAAAGGACCGAATTTATTGTAAGTTCAATTATTGAAACTAAATTTATTTATTTTGACATAAATAGCTTGTTAGCCAACATAACACATACATTCATTTTACATTCTGCGAATGTGGACTGTGGAGTCCCCCAAACAACAATACACAAGACTGTTCGTGGTGCACTGAGGCAGATCTCCTGAGGGCTAGAAGTGGCAAAGCATTGGCAGGCAAAAATTTATTATTTAATTTACTGACAAGATTTGCTTGACCAACTATATTATATAAATCGTTGTCAATTGCGCTTGCACAGTTTTATCGTTGCGTGTGGATGGCGATCGCTCATTTTGGCAGTAATTCACGTATCTTGCTCGTGTGCGCACGTTAATTTTTCAAGTAAATTAATGAAAAATATAAAAGTTAATCCCTATTTCCCTTGGTCACGGCATCACGCGTGAACGGCTGGACCAATTTCGCTAATTATTTTTGTCTTGTGTTTGTTATTGTCAGAAGGTTCTTATGAGAAAAAATAAATAAGAAAGTTGCGTGGAACATAAGAAAATGGGTTATTCCCACTAGTTACTACCAAATTGTTACCAGGACTGGGGAAAAAAAACCCAGTTTGGTGGTAACTACTGGGAATTATTTTTCCCAGTAGTTACCACTGGTAAAAGGTGGGAATTTTTTTCTCAGTAGTAGCCACCAAAATTTTGTTATAGTTCAATACTAATAAATACAGGGTATTTTTTTAAAGTCACCTGCAATAATTTACAGGGCTAGAAGTAACAAAGCATTGGCAGGCAAAAATTTAGTTAAGAAGTTTGATCCCTTTACACTTACACGAACAAGAAGAAGTCAAAAATATAGGATTTGACATGTCGAGAAAAGTTAAAGACAAAGACATCTTTACACGAAACGACCTTAGTTGATGATATAGTCAGATTGGTCTAAAGCTCCTCCACACTCGTGCGCGAATTGCGGCGCAAAGCCGCGAAAGCGAGTGTGGAGTCTAGTTCGCTAATCAGCGAAATCGACTCCACACTCGCGCTTGCAGCTTCGCGCTGCGTAGTCTGGAGCGAGCTTAAAGGTTCCTCCACACTCATGCGCGAAGCCGCGAACGCGAGTGTGCAGGGCCCTTAACAGAGTGACAGAACTACATAGTCCGTCTAATGCCAGCTACACACGTAACAATATATCGTTGTAGATTATCGTTCATCGGTGGCAGTACTGGCAGTTGCAATTTTAGTATATAGTCTGTCAAGGGACTGTCTCATTTCAATAATAGACAGAGATAAAACTATCTTTGTCTTACACTAGTACTAGCACCCAAAAGAAAAGGATGAGTATAGTTTTTTTGTTCTCATTTACTGACAAGATTTGCTTGACCAACTATTAAATAAATCGTTGTCAATTGCGCTTGCACAGTTTTATCGTTGCGTGTGGATGGCGATCGCTCATTTTGGCAGTAATTCACGTATCTTGCTCGTGTGCGCACGTTAATTTTTCAAGTAAATTAATGAAAAATATAAAAGTTAATCCCTATTTCCCTTGGTCACGGCATCACGCGTGAACGGCTGGACCAATTTCGCTAATTATTTTTGTCTTGTGTTTGTTATTGTCAGGAGAAGGTTCTTATGAGAGAAAATAAATAAGAAAGTTGCGCGGAACATAAGAAAATGGGTTATTCCCACTAGTTACCACCAAATTGTTACCAGGACTGGGGAAAAAAATCCCAGTTTGGTGGTAACTACTGGGAATTATTTTTCCCAGTAGTTACCACTGGTAAAAGGTGGGATTTTTTTTTCTCAGTAGTAGCCACCAAAATTTTGTTATAGTTCAATACTAATAAAAACGGTATAAATACAGGGTATTTTTTAAAGTCACCGCGGTAAATATGTATGTATGTCATACTGAACAACTTTTACTATGGATGGAACCAATACCAAAATCGCGAAAAAAATTGACCCTCCCATACAAATAATCAACATCAGACCAGCCAAAATGTATGACACAGCCAATTTTTTAAAATAAATTTTGCTTTAACAAATTATTCTAAATTGATTAGTGTTTCATTTCAGTAAAATGCCTTGAAAATGATCAAAAATACTAAAACAAAGTGTTTAATTACCTCATAAAATCACTTGAAAAATAGTCTAAATGGATGATTAAATTTATCCTTACATAAGTTTTAGCTTGTACCGGTTAAACTGATGTAATATAATTATCTATTACTTATAATTATCTATTAAAGCACTGTATATTTATACTATACTATTTATATTATACTGTTTTTATTTTTTTTGAGATACAGTAATATTTATTAAGCAGAGAAAATAAAACAAACTAAACACAATATCAATCCACAGCGCAGGCTTCGTCATAGTTGCTACACACAACAATAGTATCCACAACACGCTTCGTCAAAAATGAAAAAAAAAAAAATCTCTAATCTGTTTTTATTAGTATTGAACTCTTACAAAATTTTGGTGGTAACTTCTTCTTCGTCGTTCCCTCATGACTGAGGATCGTGACCAAGAACTATATCCCTCCATTTAACGCGATCAATGGTGGTAACTACTGGGAAAAAAATTCCCGTCTTTTACCAGTGGTAACAACTGGAAAAAAACCAAACCGAGATGTCGACTACTGGGAATTATTTTTGGTAAAAGGTGGGAAAAAAATCCTGGTAGTTACCACTGGTAACAACTTGGTGATAACTAGTGGGAATAGCCCTAGAAAATTTTAGAAAACTTAAGGACCATATTAACTTTGAGAACATGGATGACATGTTTCTTTTCTTGCGTGAGCTTCTGCGGAGAACTGACGAACCTTCGATTTATCTGCACAGTATGAAATCGCTACGATATATAGTTACGTGTGTAGCCAGCAGCTAACTTCACAGGTCTAGAATGACGCTTCTAGGTCTGTCTGTGGCTAACATTGCACCGACAAGGCACCGACTTGAACAGAACAAAGTGTGGGAGTGTCATTATAAACGTCATATTTTGATAGAAATTTGACATAACGGATGACATTACCTCACTTTGTCATTGCAAATGCCATACAGAGTTACCTTGGTCCGACTACAACAGCCTGACTGACTAAATCGTCAGTACTTAATAGATAATGAAAAAATATATTCTGACAAGCCAATTTTGTCAGTAGAAAAATGCGCGAAATTCAAAATTTGTACGGGAGATCGATCGACCGCGCCTGAATTTTCAAATTTGCCGCCTTTTCCCACTGACAAAGATGGCTTGCCATAATATAAATACTCAACCCTTTTCAAACATTCTTTCAAATTAAGTTCAGTCATCTAAATCTAGTGGCGCTGATGTGAGCTGTAGCCCTCACAAGACCCGTTCCTCCGCAATTTGAAAAAATCCTAAAACTGATTCGATAAAAAAATTCAATAACATGCGCTGGCATCTGGCATAGAAGGTAGGATCCTATAGAAGTGGCCTACCGCGTGCGCCCGTGAGGCACAGAACATAATATTTGCAATGCGACAATATGATTGGTCGAGTAGATTTGTAGCCCACCATAAACCATACAAATTTACGAAGGGGAATTAAAAAAATGTGAGACTGTAGGACAAACAACAATAACGCTTTCTCTGCTACTCCTACTGAAAGATAGACTATCCCGTTCCGATAGCCCCCCCCCCCCCCCCCCACTACTCAAGCCTAATCCAGTTTTATACTAGATTCATGCATGTTCACAGAATTTCACGAATTTTTTTTTTTTTTAATTTATTTTCAAAAAAGTATAACACATTTTAAACTTATACAAGTTTCGCCAAACTTGCGTTTAACGGCGAAATGGTGCACTCATTTTCAATGTTAGTACCTTAATCTAAATTTAATGATTAACTTATATTACTAAGGTTAATACTTTTATATTACATTAACAAAGTGTAAGTTGTAGGTATATATGTTGTTGTTATTCTTTAAGAATTTATTTGTAGTTTTACATGTATGTAAAATGTATGATTTTGGTGCAATAAAGGATATTTATTTATATACAATATTTACCTATCTTATATATTTAGTCATGCGTTGTACCCAATAGCAACTTCTTAATTTTTGATTTAAAGATGTTTTTACTAGCACACTCGTCTTCTATTGATAAATTGTTCATTATTCGCGGTGTGATATACTTGCGCATCCTTTTACCATAGTAGTTGCTAGCGGTTGGTTCCATGTATTTACGACGTTTTAACCCCCTCGACGCTCGGGTGTATACTCGCGGAGTTTTGAATTCGGGATTTTTAAATTGATCAGTTGCTATTAAGTACTTAACTTTATCATGCACTGGCAGGATGTTCAATTTCTTAAATAAGATCGTGTAATCGTTACTACAGTTTGCTCTAGTTTTTTTGTCTATTATATTTTTTATCAATCGTAGTTGTAAGTTTAATATTTTATCCAAATAAGTTTTGAAGGTGCGTCCATAAGCTATTAACCCGTATCCAATAACAGCGTCAGCCAGTGCATGGTATAACATTCGTAATATTTTATTATTAACTATATTTTTTAAACTAATAATTTTACATAATATAGACCGTAGTCTATTACATACTGTATCTATGTGTATTTTCCAATTAATGTGTTTATCTATAGTTAGGCCTAAGTATTTAAATTTATCAACTACTTCTATTAAGTTACATTTACAGTCCCGCTTCTCGACATGTAAACAATCGTATGTATGACCAATAATTTTAATGGGCTCTTGACTTGGTTTTATATATGGTGATTGTATGAGTAGAAATTTGGTTTTTTCGGTGTTCAATATTATACCGTTATCGTGTGACCATTTGAGTACATTTTCGAAATCCTGCTGTATGTATAGATTGAGAACTAGAATTTTTTATAGAGAAATATCAAAAACTCAATATTGAAATAAAGTAATGTATTGTTACAGGTAAATTTAATAAATGTCAACTTAAAAAATAATGGTTGGAATAATATTTTAAGCATGGGGCATTGGTCAGACATGTTTTATAGTCTGAGTAAGTTACCTCTGTTAACACACACAATATCGAACATTGAAAACGAAGATCATGATATAGAAGATACCGTACCATATCATTCAAATATTATTGTTATCTATTGTTTAAACTTTGAAGAATTTGATGAGTCTTTAACAAAGACAACAGAAAGTCCGTATTGGCATCCTTTAGGAAATGTTGTTGTTCTGTTTAGAACAATTCTAAACGACATAACTATAGCAAAAATATTCTTTATTTTGTGGTATTTCAAATCTCCTAATGCTGCAATAATACAATATGACGATGACAAAGAAGTACTATATTTGTCAAGTTTTGAGCCTTATGTGTACGAAAATTACACACTTCCATTAGTATTTGGGTGTTGGACTACGAAAAAAATCGGCATACCAATTGATGGTTTTCAAAATGGATTCGCGTGTGAAGAAGGATGTTATAATGTATCTTCCCAATCAAAGTTTCGAGCTAACAATCTGGGCACCTGCATTGGATTTTATACTCGATCGATACCCTACAGTGAGTTAAAAATTGTAACCATTCTTGATTTGTTTGAGCCCAAAGGCAAAAATCTCCACGGGTTTCCTCTACGAGCGTTTACGTCAGAAGTTAAACCATTTCTTACAATAGAAGAGAAAGCGAATAATACATATTCAATTGGAGCAAGAGATGGAGAGTTGTGGAAAGCTATAGCAGAAGTCATGAATTTCACCATTGATCTATCTCCGAGCGCTAGCGTCATGAAACTACCATTTAATTTCGAATTAAATATCCAACAAATTTTCTCATTCGGGCATAGGAAGGCAGATCTTTTCCTTATACCAATATATCAAATGGATTTAATAATTGTAGCATTGGATCAAACATTTATCATAGCTGATAGTGGAGTTTGTTTAGCAGCTCCTAGAGCAGAATACGAAACTATTTTATTTGATTTTAAACTCTTACAGAACAATTACACCATGATCATAAATTTCATTTTAAGTTTTTTAGGATCTTGGATAGTGTTTTCAGTTTTCAATTTTGCAGAAAAAGGTGACATAAGTTTAGATCAAATAGGCAAGGATTTCCTAAATTGTATACGAAATATTCTAATTATTTCATTGTTAAAACCTCCTAAAAAGGGGTCCTTTCGAATATTTTTAGGCTTTAGTCTGTGGAGCTACTTCATTTTAAATTTCGCCTCTCAAGCAGCTATTACTTCTTTTTTCACGGCCATGAAGAAAGGAAAGGAAGTAGAAACTTTCGAGGATGTAATTGAAAAGGGATATATTATTGAAGGTTTTGCATCACCAGATGTAGTCCTTCCAGATACAGAAGACAAATTTAGAAAGATTAACTCCAAATTAGTACCAATTAACAATTTATTTACATGTATAGAAAGAATGAAAAATGACAGCAGGAGATTTTGTCTCATAGATTGTGAAGTGGGACGGTATTTGGAAAGAAATGAATTAAATTATAAAGGTCAACAATATTTACATATAATTAAAGACAAAATACATAATCACTATTTAAATATGGTATTTCCTAAACATTCTCCCATGACGGAGCATTTTAACAAACATATGATGGCAATATTTGAAGGGGGTCTTGTAAGAAAATGGGAACAATATCGTTTTAGTGAACTAAAACAAGAGATTCCAGTAAAGCCTTTAGGCACGGAAGAACTTTCAAGTATTTTTAAATGCTATTTTCTTTTTTTGGGTTTTACTTTTATGTTGTTTGTTGCCGAAGTAACCTTTGGTAATTTAAACAAAATTATAAAAAGAAAGACATGTAGCTACTCAAAGTGATAAACGTGTAGGACAATGGACATTGAGCAGCGTGGGGGGTAAGAGTATTAAATTGTACCTAAAGACATTAATTTCAATTGAATAGATATAAAAAAATAGTACATTACTACAGAGGCCGGGAAGTAAGGGGTTGCCGGCCGAATGCATATATACGGCCGAACGTAGTGAGGCCGGATAGTTATGAGGCCGACAACCCCTTTTCACGCCGATGTATGTATAGTGCTTTTCTCAAACATGCAATGAAATAAATAAAGAAATCTCCTCGAAATCAAAATATAACTACCACCTGTACCTATCTTTATCACACGTGTCGTATATTTTAAACATGTAGTTAATCAATTTATTACACAAATGTTCAAAGGTATATCTATGTATCTTTGATTTTTCGCCTTGCATCCTTCTGACTGTAGTTTTAGCCACATAACTAAGATTACATCGTTTTTTATGTTGATGTTATGCTTCACATACATCGTTGCCTTAAACATGGAGTATAATTAACAGGTATTCATTTAATATTTTCGTCGGAACTCATATTAAATAACACAATAAACAACGCACAATAAATCCAATAAAATAGAATTACAGATACACAATGAAAAATGTTCAACTTTTCCTCCATAACGATAAAAAAAACACCAACGCGTGTTTGAGTAGACATTTTTACCGCTAATATTTAAATGAAATATAGTTTGTCAAAGGACTGTCTCATTTCAAACATAGACAGAGATAATCATACTATCTTTGTCTTACACTGGTACTAGCACCCAAAAGAAAAGGATGAGTATAGTTTTTTTGTTCTTATTTACTGACAAACTGGTTTGACTAACTATATTTTAAATCTGTATTTGAAGGTAAATTTGCAATTCAATATTATTGGAATTTGTTAATAATGTAACATTTATATATTTTTTGTAAATTCGATACAAATAAAACTGCAAAATATATTAATTATCGTTTATTGTTTTTTTTAAGGGGTATTGGCAGAATGTCATTCGGAACCATAAGCAAATATTGGTTATAGTTTTTTTTTTTGGCTGAATGCCATGATGCTGTGTCACAAATATATGTGAAATGGAAATTAAAAAAGAGCCACTTCCCGGCCTAGGCCTGCAACTTTGTATGAAATTTCATTACAGGCCCCTCGTCTAGCCGCGCCGGAGTCGTGATACTTCCCAGCCTAATATAAAGAACGTAATATCAATATTACATAGCATGTTTGAGAAAATTCATTTCCGGTAAATATTCACTTGGATACAGATTTGGCTGACCTCCACACTAGGCAATGCCTTTGCACATTGTTACACTTTGTCATTGCAAATGCCATGCACTATGCAGTTAGTCCGACTCGTCCGACTCTAGAACCGAGTCCGTGAGTGTGAAATCGGCTTAAGTAGGCTGAATATATCTATGTCTATGCATCTTAAAACTGAGCAATAAAAAAAAACACCATGTTTATGGTTAGAATTAGGTCACACAAACATTTCGAAATAATTTAAAAATACAAGTGAAACAAATTTGCTACCGATATGACAAGATATTGTAGCTAGTTTAATGGGCAATTCGCAAACAAAGAGCACACAGCAGCGGAACAACAAATCTACGCATTCAAACCGTGACGGACAAGCCTTCTCAAGTCAGGTAAAAACTTGCTAATGTCATTCTCAGCTGAATATACGTAACGCAATAAAAATATGTGTTTATCTTTTGTTCTTCCTTAGTTTACTCCCATGTGCTGTGGTATCTACAACATAGATGACTTGTATAATTATAATTATTTCCGTGATTGTCAGTTGACAATTCTTTGTTACCATTGATAGCTAACGTAATTTATTTTTGTGATTAGTTTAGCCTGTCCCATTTCGTTGGTAACCTCAGTGGGCGCTCGCTGGTCAGCGTTACGAGTAACCAGTCCGTGTACAGCGCATCGCGTCCTTGGTCTCGCGTTTCACGACGAAGGTTAGTAGCATACATTATTTAGATATCAAAACAAACCATGTACGAATGTTACACAAATCGCGATCTGTTGTTTTGAGTGTTGAAGAACTCGTTTCTATTTGATATGTGGTATTATTCTCAATGTATTCTAGTAGGCACTAAACCAGCGGGTCTCAATCTTTTTTGGTGACTGTACCCTTTTGAAAAGCGAAATATTTGACGGAGCCCCAAATAAAAAAAAAACGTTTGTCACTGTAGACCAGACATACCTATAAGAGCTGATTTTTTTCTTACTTTTATGTGTATTCTCTCGGAGCCCCAACACAGCCTCCACGCAGCCCTAGAGATCCGCGGAGCACACTTTGAGAATGGCTGCACTAAACCTTCAGACTTAGTGTAAAACTGACAGATGAAAATATGCATTTTATGCCATCAGAACATTTTACCTAGATGTATAGAAACCAACAGTTTACATATTTTCTGTAAACACATGTTGATGATAATATGTTTTCAAATCAGGTTTTTCTGCATTGATATTGTATGATTTGTGTAAGCTAAAATCGTTACTTGTAGAAAAGGCTTACTACTCGATCAGACGAATTCATGCTGTCTATGCGAAATGGTAATTGATTTTCATATTGTAACTTCCTCTAAACATTTATATCAAGTTATTATTGTGAATAATAATTTTATTTTTATTTTATTCTTAAGAATTGAGTGACTTGTAATTTGTATTTTATTTTACCAATAAAGATCTGTATATCTGTATCTTTTTGTAGCATTGAAGCTTCCAAACAAGCATTTTTTGCTGTTAGTAGCCATCTTTGGGAATAAATCAAATTATTTATATCAAATTTGATTTGTGTTTTTAATGTAGTCACACTACTATTTATACGTAAATTATAAACTGAAATAGACGTGAAGGCCAGCTTAGAGTTGTTCAAAGATGCCTAGTCTTTCTAAGATGGCATATAGTCGAGAAATTGGAGGACTTTAGGCCTAGGGGTTCATGGTGTTAGTAGCCTTTTAAACTTGGTTGTTAGTTAAAACTAATGTGCAACATCTTTCAGATGGAATGACTCAACATTGACCAATCCCTTTGAAGCCAGTAAGACAGCCTGGCCGGTGGCACATAAAGAATCAATATTCCTACCAGAATTCCCAATATCATCTGACTTGCTACAAAAAGATTTTGAAATAAAGGAGACAATAGCCAAAGGTGCCTTTGGTCACGTGTACAAAGTAAACAAAGTTACAGAAGACAAAGATTTTGCTTTGAAAGTTCTCAGCAAAGCCCAGGTGAGTTGTTTGCAAATTTTAATGATGTCTCTAATTAATATAACATGTTTAATGTAATGTAACTAATGTAACATAGTTATGCATAATGATACCTTCCGTGTTTGGGTAATGAGGCCTAATTTAGTATAAATTGCTCTGAACATCAGTTTTTCTATCTAATCACAAAAAATGTGTTTTGATGATAATCAACGTAAACCTCCAAGAATAAAAATATACAAGTTTTATTATAGGTCCATTTCACAAAAACTAAGTTAAAATAGTGGAAGTCTCTACCAAAAGGAGTTATATAGAGACATCAGTTTGTTTTAACCCATTTAGTCCCACCAGGTGTTATAACACCGTTAAAAAAATTTTTGGTTTTTACTAGGGGCTAATTGATACTACAAATCGAAAAAAACCGGCCAAGTGCGAGTCAAACTCGCGCACCGAGGCAGGGTTCCGTACTTTTTAGTATTTGTAATAAGAAAAAAAAACCTGAAAATTTCAATGGTCTAGCTATCACCGTTCATGAGATACAGACTGGTGACAGACAGACGGACAGCGGAGTCTTAAAAAATGTTTTCTGCTCTTCCGACAGATGAGAAGTAAGTAGACATTCCCAATATAGGTACTTACACCTGCTGTTATTATTTTTACGATAGTTATAAGCTACGTAGGTAGATACTATTTATTTTTTTCAAAGATGTAGGTAATATTTTTTACGACATATTCCTAAGTATTTGGAATAAACGTAGGCAACCCTAGCGTTGTCCCGGTGCGCGCGGTGCGGGGAGCGGCACGTTGAAGGTCACTCCATTGTATTTTTGTGTAGGTATCAAAACGAATAGGTATTTGCATTTTCTTTGAGATAAGTATTTGTTCTTAAGAACTATTATATAATCTGTGCCTTAGGACTATAATTGGCGATGAGGCTTGTATTGAGGATATTTTCAGTCTTGCCCGTTAAAGGGATATATATCAAATTGCGTAAAAATATTTTCAATAATGTTAATATCCAGAGAGGAAAATGGGGACTATGTTTGTATGGGCACCTTTATGATCAGTTTGCTGCTCTTAGATTATTCATTATGATAGGCTAAAGTTTTTCCTAACACCATTGTTTACAAAGGTAAAGATCTATGCAAAAAAGATGTTTTAGTCATTATTGTTCTATAAATAGTATACCTAAATCTACAGCATTCTTCAAGTCGAACATCATCATAATAATTATCAATATAACCTATATTTGTTTTGTTATGAATGCTTAATGTGTTTTATGTGTAAGTATTGATAAGAATTCTGAAGTCCAATCCATTGTTGATTTACTACTTTATTACCAAAGTGTCTGCAGAGTAAAATACTAGCTCAGTGTTAAACTTCAAATAGCTTTTTATTTAGATACTATCATTGGATTTCATTAATTTTAATGTAAGTTAATTAAGGCAAAGGGGTTAATAATATGTAGATTTGTGTCCTCAGCTTTAGTGCGTTTTTATAGCGTTAGACACCTGCAAAAGAGTCAGCGTAATCTCTAATCCGAAATCGATGAGGAGGACTATAATTAATGGATTGGGGAATAGGGTAGTAGAGTAATATACATTTTTGCTGCTTATAAATGATGATGATGAAAGTGGGTTTGATGATGAAGATGGAAAGCTATAGGATTATATTAGTAAGATTTATATGAGTGAGTGTGGAGTGAGTAGACTTATCATCATCATGTTTTTTTTACTTCAGGTCCTCGGTGATAATGCAGTAAGGCAGGTGAAAGAAGAAGCGCGTATCCAAAGTGCCTGTGGACACCATTCCTTCATCGCTGGGGCTGTGTCGCGCTGGCAGACTAAGAAGAGACTGTATATTGGTAAGTGTTTTATAAATTTAATTTAAAATTGATAAGTAATTTATTCCCTCAATAGATACTGAGATTTGTGATCTCTTATCTTTTATCTTTATATATCTGTAGATCAGGTTCTTCAATGGGTTCATCCATTTTTACTATGCATTTTTTCTGTGTATTGATGATAAAGAAGTGTATGCCATAGCAAATGCGCGTTTACACTTCCAATAGTGTCATAATCTATTTAGACAGAAATCTCTGAAGCTAAATAAATAAATAAAATCTGCGACGACTTGGGCGCGATATTGTAGGTTAGGCCATTTTATTTACGACTGTTATTATATGTGATTCTCATTAATAGTGTCCGACTAAAACCGGATTTTTTGCCGACACCGAAACAAAGGTTCGGTCGGACACTATAGTTAGTTTTTTTAGCATTAGAAAGAAGGTAAGTGATCTTGACGTGTCTTTTTATTAAAAACCACGTATGAAAAATATGTCACAGCAAATATGTTCCAATTATAAATAATATACGATCCTTTACATTCTATTGCTTTCATTAATTATATAAACTAATTTATAAAAACCGTTTTTCAATATTTTTCAATAAAAACACGTCAAGATTGTTTACCTTTTTTCTAATGCTAAAAAATGAACTATACTGAAAAACCATGTTTCGGCGTTGCGTCTGTTTTTAACCGAATCATAACTTTTGTGTCCAAACCTCCCAAAACCTAGACTTCGGTCGAACACTAGTGATTAAACTTCCTTCACACCGACACGTTATTCGTTATCGGCCATATTTGGAACTCCGAGACGCAAGGAAGGATTACTCACTGATTACAGAGGTCAGTTCTTTGGGTCAATACTTTATGTGGACAGAGGTAATAGATAATGCAAGTCTGCAATTATTGGCTTAATATTAAAGTTTCTGTTCGACTTTTGAACCCCGAAAGAAAAAGAAGATTGTTTGCAGTAAAAGAAAACTAAACAAGCGACGTGTTACACATTTTCCCTTAACAATAAAGTTGTGTTTGCTTATTACTTTCCACTTTATTTTGGGAAATTTTGTTGTTATTAGGATTGATACATATACCTATGTATTACAGTTAGAGAAAGTGGCTATTATTTTTCGATGATGATGAAAACATAAAACAAACCTGCTATTTACACTCTCTAATAACGGTGGAGCGGCCAAGGTGTTCACAAAATTCACAAATATATGAATAAAGCCTCTAATATCTAGACGTTAAAGTGCATATGCAGATATTTTTGAACATCTTAGCCGCTCTGATATGTCTGATGGCGACTGTACGTTTGATAATTTTATTGTACACCTTAATGTAATGGAATAAGGTAACAAATTGAATGATTTTTCAAATCTGACGGGCCACAGAATTGCGCGCAAAACTCCACGTGGTGCGCTCATTCGGCTCCAGTGATTGTCACTCGCATCGTGGCTGATTGGGTGGGTTATCTTGTTATAATTAAAACGGTACTGCCCGCTGGGCTACCTATTCATAAAACAGTGTGACCTCGCTATTATAAGATCTCTAGATGCGTAACAATTATGCGTAATTATAGGTCAGATTAATACTGGTTCTTGCCGCGGTTGTTAAGCGTAGTAAGTTGAAATTAGGTAATGGTTCGAATATTTAATTTCGATTAAGGGCTCGAATCTTAGTCTGACTTGAAAACGTCAACTCAGTTTTTTAAAACTCAGTGCTTAAACAAGACTCGTAAGGACTGGAAATCTTTGCTAAGTTCTAAACCATGAATCACTACGCGACATGATCTCAACGACAATGCGTAGTCTAAAAATTATTGTAAAAATTTAAGATTTCTGTAATAAGTACTCGAGTCTCTACAGAAGACTTAAGTCTCAAACAACCTTTTAATAACTGAAACTTAACTCAACTACTAGTGCCCAGTACTATGAGTCGATTCGTAAAGGCTCGACTCTAAAGACTCGATTCTTTACCAACACTAGTAGCAGTCCAGGCCAAGGGAGACTTTGTTTGCGTCAATTGATGCTGTTGACATGCACTTCGATTGATAACATTTTGTTTATTATGAGGACAGTATTTACTTGCAAGATATAATTCACTATTTACCTAAATACAATTCTGTCAACACGCGTAGCAGTTTCGTGATAATAGGTAAATACTCGTAAGACTTCAAAACATTTAGATGTCGTGAATTGAGACGGCGGCAATGGATTACTTACATACGTCAACACTGCTGGTCAAAACTTGTTTGTTTCTTTTTAGAGGGCCTGTGTGTGGTGTCTGTGTATCTGGGTGTGCTTTTATGGTGGCGTGTGTGTATGTTCTATGGCTTCTGGGGGCTCGGATAGCGGGAACAATATCCATGTTTTTGTACAATCCACTTTTCTTTTCAGATCTTACTTTTGTGGGTTTTCCTTTTTACAATAAAAATGTCCCATATCTCCGAATCGTTCCATTTTGGTATGAACTTTTTAAATATCATGTATTATTCTTGAAGCATCGGAAACTCATTATTTTCATCCAAAAATGGCTCTACTTTTTCATCGTTTTCTCAATTGATAGATTTCACGGTTATAATTATCCCCTAAATTGGCAAAAAACGTGGTAGGTCGTGAGTTCAAGCCTCCTCCAAGCGAAGTTCAATAGAGCTATTGATGATTGTTTAAAAAAATGCAAAAAGACGGTATAAGGTAATGTGCCTCCTGTGTTCCTTTGCCAATTTAAGGGTAAGAAAACACCGAATCAAATAATTCTGAGCCAAAAAGCCCCTGTGAAGAAGGAAATGCATCTGAACCTGTACTTGTGAATGATTTGCCCTGTTTAACTAATTTTGCTTGTGATAAGTGTTTAGAAGGTCGACGGTCTTGATAATTCTAATGTGCGTTATCGGCCACGTCTTATCGTTCGAGTCGCGGCTAGACGTTACTGTTTATTTGCTCAAATAATTAGGTCACAACAGGTTAATACTTCGTTGCCGGATGCGTACAATGTAACCATTTTAATTAATATATCTTAAGTTATGGAAAGTTTGCAAGTAAATATAACTGTTTAAACTCTTAAGTGGAGAGCGAGTATAAAGGTTGCCGACGTGCGTAAAATCCAACTGATGGCAATGCTTAAAAATGTTTCATAATCGAATGATTTGATAAAAATGTCAAACTTTAATGTAGCTATCCCATTGCCGACGGTCAGTGACGAAAAAAACGATTATGTTTTCTACTTGAAAAGTGACTTGATCAAGTGTTAAATCAATTATTTTCAGTTTCAGAATTAATTCCGTGCGGGGAGCTGCTAGCTTTGCTGGATCGATACAAGGTTATCCCTGAGGAGCTCGTCAAGATCTTCGTTGCCGAGATTGCTGTAGTTATAGGTAAGTCTTTTAACCATTGGCCATAATCCTTTGAGTCCCAGGGATCTAAATTGCCAGCCATAAAGCGACCTCGAAGTTTTAAATCTAGGATTTAATTTTGATTGTTATTGCGGACGTGATGTTCCGTGGGAATCACCGAGTTTAACGCCTAGAACTTTTTAAAGGTTTCGTGAGTTGTTACAGAAAATATTCATGGCACATTTGGAGAAAGTTAGGTTAGGTTTAGGTCTTTTAGCTAAGTAAGTTAAGGTCTGTGTTTCTCGTAGTTACCGTACGTTACATATAGCGTCATCACTACATAGTATTCTCTGTGCTCAACGATGTGCACTGAGGAAGATCTCCTGAGGGCCACGCCCCGAGGGCTAGAAGTGGCAAAACATTGGCAGACAAAAATTTAGTTTTTTACAAAACTAAACTAAACTTAACTAAACCTAAACTTCTTAAGTTTGATCCCTTCACACGAACAAGAAGAAGAAGACTACATAGTATAAAACAAAGTCGCTTCCAGCTGTCTGTCTCTCCCTATGTATGCTTAGATCTTTAAAACTACGCAACGGATTTTGATGCGGTTTTTTTTAAATAGATAGAGTGATTCAAGAGGAAGGTTTATATGTATAATACTTTAGCATTGCACCCGTGCGAATCCGGGGCGGGTCGCTAGTATTTTATACTTCCGATACTATGTGATGAATGATGTATACCTACGAAGCCGTTTGTACGTTGAACAGGTGTCTAATAAAATAAATATCTCATTTCAGATTTCCTCCACAACGCCGGCGTGATTTACCGCGACCTTAAACCAGAAAACATCCTACTTGATAACAACTACCACATCAAGCTCATAGACTTCGGGCTCTCCAAGTGGCTCTCCATAGGCTCGCGGACCACCACCCTCTGTGGCACCCTGCAGTATATGGGTATGTTACTTTGTATACTCCCTGTATAAAACAGAGAACATTACAACAACTCCAAGTGGCTGTACATAGGGTCGCGGACCACCACCCTCTGAGGCACCCTGCAGTATATGGGTAAGTTACTTTGTATGCTTCCTCTATAAAACAGAGAGCATTACAACACTTACTACATCAAGCTCATCAACTTCATGCTCTCCAAGTGGCTATATATAGGGTCGCGGACCACCCTGCAGCCTGGAGGCACCCTGCAGTATATGGGTAAGTTACTTCATATGATATTTAAGCATGCTTTATTGCTAAGGTATTTATTGAATTTCATTGTATTATATGGAATTATTACGAGTTAAAAAATTATGACCACAGGGCCGATCTTGTAATATTAATTCAATATTTTTTTTGGGAAACGTAATTCAATAACTTGTAAACAATTGAGGGCGGCATAGGTATGTCATAAACTTATGGAACAACAATTATCCGGAAAATTAACCATTTTAGACGTAATTTCATTTTGCGTTATGAACTCGTGAACTTTGTAAAGCCACGTTTATCAATATTGATTGATAGTTATGTTGATACTGATATTCGTTTTATATAAGAGACAGAAAATAAACGTTTCGTATTTCATGTAAAGTTACATAGGTATAATTCTAGTTCAATTAATATTTTTCTAGCATGATCCCTATTTCTCTTTCCTTGATAACATTTTGGCAAACAAGCGAGCAATTTTTACTATAAGGGCTAAAGGGAACCGACTAAAGCGGTCATTTTCCATTTCAGCGTGGGACTTGACACATTACCTAATTTAAAAGTGAAATGGATCAGTGCTCGGCTCTTGTCAATTATTTGTCAACAATCTCCTTCAGTCGCCAGTAGCCACACCGTCCGAGTGATTATGTCAGTCGGAGGTCAGTGACCCCGAGATGAACGCTCGGAGCATCGCGTTCGAGCTGTCCATGGAGGGTCGGCAGGTGGACGAGGTGGTCGCCAGTATCTTCCATACCGTTCTGTTCCATCGCTCGAGCGGCAAGTTCACCTACAACAACGAGGAGAGCTACTCCATACGCACCGTCAGCTACGTGGACGTCGACTGCGACTTTATAGACTTCACGTACGTGTGCTGCGAGTCCGAAGCGCTCGGGAGGAACGTCAAACGGGAAATATCCGATTTTTCCGACTTGCTTCGCGGCGCTGAGAACACGGCTACCCCTCGCGGTTCTATAAGCTTAGAGTTCTTCCAAAAGCGACGCGCCCGCTGGCCGTTCCAGCCCGAATGCGTCCCCTGGGAAGTGTGGACGGTCTACTGCGAGCTGGCTGAGGCCCGCTCCGAGCACCACATGCGCGCGCAGCACGAGGGCGTCGTCGAAATGCTCCAAGACAAAATAGTCTTCATCACGGAGATCATCAATCGACACGAATACGTGCCCAAGATGCCGAGTCGCTCCGACGCGGATTTAATCTTCGATACCTCGTACCCTGACATCCAACCTTACCTATTCAAGATCCATTATAATTTGTCTGGCGCGCCGCCGCTCACCGTCGGCAACACTGTCCGCAAGCTGATACGAGATACGCTTTCGTTGTGATGTCTGTCTCTATACTATCTATAACATGTTTGCACAATAAATCCCCTTGGGTCAAAGTGCATCCAAAATGATCCCCAATTTAAAGGCCCGGGTACTACAAAGGCGGATTTTATACGGCCTTGACACGCAATAAACTCTGGGTCAAAGTGTATCAAAAGGGGCCCCTAAACTAGAACACCAGCGATACCCAAACTCCCTATTTTTCGGCTATGTCTAAATCGACGTGTGATATAAATATTCGCTATTCCGCTTTATATAAATATTCAATTGTACATCAAAATTTTAATCGGACATTGTAAATTGTAAATAATGATGGACAATTATAAATGTAATTAAGCAATTAATGTTTTATTCTATGCAATAAGGCAAGTGTAATGTTTTTTTTTTTAAATCTTGACATACATAATAATCCTTGATATACGCAGCAATATTAACAAATTATAGAGTGTACTTATGTAAATGTTTTTTGGTCGCACAGTTATTATTTGTCGTAAGTAGAGTTAGTTTGAAGCGTAGCGCCGTGTCGTACTTGTTTTATTTATTACCAACACGGCTCTACGCATGTAAATAGATTTGTTTGTTTGTAATTGATAATAACAATACTTTTGCTATTTTCTTTAAGCGCTTTTTAATGCAGAAATAAATTTAATACAGAAATGGTGGAATGAAGCAAAAGTATTCGTTCTTACGCTTATATAAAAGCTATGTCTTTAAATCTTAGTAAATAAATTTAGTTGTAATTTTTTCAGAGCTATGACTCAGAAGGCTGGTTGATGTGTCCACTCATTTATATGATTTATTTAAGGTTCTTCGCCTATCGTTTACTTATGAGCTCGCTTCGGAGAATTCACGTTCATTGTGCACTGTAGAAGTTCCACTAGTTAGTTCTCTAGTTATTAATGACAAGAAAAACAATTTATTGTTGCAATTAATATAGTTTTATGGGGTAGGTATATTTATTAACCCGCGACACCAGTGTAAGTGCACGATAAAATATTTAAGTGAGTATGTATATCTATTTGGTGGCAGTCTGTGTATAGAGTTTCCTATTGTAGGACGCTTAGAGATATCGCTGAGTGACTCGCTCAGTCTAATTTAGTAAAGTCATTTGACTATTTCGTGTGTATTTTTATATTAAAATAGAAGCTTTTGTGATATAGCTAACGAAAGGTAAAATTTATGAATAAAAAAACATATTTCGGAATTATTTTGTTTGTGAAAAGTAATTTAGATTTATACTTGAGCCATTGTCGAGAACTTTAAATATGTGTATATGTATATGTGTGTATTTTAAGTATATGTATTCTTAGAACTGTCAGTGCATACTGTGTATAGTATAACTACAGTTGTAAGACAATGTACAGATCAACTTATTGTAGATTTTCTCATTGAATTATATTATAAAACCGATTTATATTAAGGTATGTTATAGATCTAGACGTAATCGTCTCACAGTGATCGTCTATTTGGGTGTGTGTAGTTTTAACGATAGTTTAGATGAAGGTGCATGAATCATCTCATAGTGGTAAGAATAGTAGATGTATTAGTTTGCAATTTTGTGTTGTTGTCTTAAGTTAAAAAACTTTTCCCTTTTAGTTTTTCGTCGTTATTGTTCTCTTGAATTTAATCTATAATTTTTGAATTGAATGTCTTTTAGGCTCCACGTGTAATGTGGATCAAATTCTAAATTTAAATCAGCGGGCCTATTATAGTCGCCTTTATCGCGTGATAACTACAATATACAACTATTTTATATTTAAATCCAGAGGTAGTAGTAGGTAGTTATAAATTTGACTCCCATTGTTTTTCTCTCTTATTAATTACTCGATAAAGGCTCATATAACACGTCATTCGAACGGCTTTGATGGCACGGCGTCGGCAAAAGTATGTAATGGAACACACTTTAAATACAGCAGTAAACGCTTTTTTTTCCGTGGAACACTCCCCCGCAACTCAACGTCGCATACATTTTCAGATTTGAATCGTATGTATGAGGGTTGTTTCACGTACAAATAGGCCCGCAGAATAACGTACAGTAAGTTCCAGAGATAACTGACCCCCTGCTAACAAGTTTCTATGCAGGGGGGTCAGTTATCTCTGTGGCTTACTTTACACGGCATAAAACGTTCATAACGTACGTAACCTAAACCTTGATTTTGTCAAACAATGGTTTTTGTTTCTATTATTCTGAGGTCATTCGACGGGCGTTGTCACGACTCCATCCACGAACTTCTGATTGTTTACTCTCCTACCTCATTTTGTGACTAGCTTAGGTGTCGAACTTAAACTATCGTGAGACATATTTCAAAATATTTAGATCAGTACGGTTTCACTCACTTATTATTTTTAGTCGCTTTTGGCGAAACATCCAACACAAGAATCCGAAACATGTCGCCAAAAGCGACTAAAAATAATAGTGAGTGAAACCGTACTGATCTAAATATTTTTAGCTTAGGTGTGTTTGCATCTCGATTGGATTATAGTACATACCTATCTATTTATCTATATTTATCACTATATAAATTTGTCACCAAAGATGAGGCTGTACGTACCTTTGAATCTTTTTTAAACTTCTGACGGTCGTTGGACGCTTTTTTTACTGAACTGGTGTACCGATTTGAGGGTGACATACGTCACATGGTACTCGTTTAAGTACTGTTTATACAATTGCCCGTGGAGTCTCGCTGGCGAGAATCCGCGACATCAAAGTCGCTATGATAATGTTAAAAATTAAGTTGCGAGATTTAAAGGAATCAGCTCGGGTCAGTCACGATGTAGCGTATGTCATCCCACTTGTGGCATCTCATCATGTTTCATATCAGGGAGTACCTTGTAACATATTATTTACAATATTGGTGATAAGACAATATATTTTATTCGAGTTCGTGCCTCATTCAAAAGCTGGAAGTGTGGAGCACATTGTAAATAGTCATTTGTGTCGTTCTTAACGAAAAGGCGCCTAAGTGGAGGCACTTGCGACATTATAAACCATGCTCCAATACTTTAAAGTAAGCGCCTACAGCACTATAGTCTGAGTTAGGGAGTTTTAGAGAACGTAAACAAAACAAAATTGAGGAAAAACCCATTTGTATTTATTACATCATTGGCCAAGTGTAGATTCACTAGACTTATATTGACCGGGATATAGACCATGATTACCTTTTGTATTATTTATGGGCTCCTGATATTTCGATTTATATATAAGTCTAGTGAAACTAACCGTGAATCATTCAAAACTCCAAGTGTAGATTGTTTTGTTTGTTTATATTCTTTAAAACTTAATTAAGAAAACATGAATAATTTCGTACATTCACCTCTTATCACTTTTGTCTCTGTTACTCGCGCGGAAAGCTGCGCATGTATGACGGCAATATATAGTTGGTCAAGCAAGTCTTGTCAGTAGAAATCAATAGTCGTAGAAAAAAACTACGAAGGTAGTAGAAAAAAATCAATAGTTTAAGTTACCTACACCATAATGTTTCTGTTTCTGTGTTTTTTTCCCATCGCTGTAAACGTATTTTGATTTTATTTATTTATTTAGAAATGGGCGCGACAGTCAAATTTTCTATGGGACGATAACCCTTCGTGTCTACATTTTTTAAATTTCCCGCCTTTTTCTACTGACAAAGTTTTGCTTAAGCAACTATAATTTGTAGTGAGCAATAGAGATATCCAAGGTCAATGTACCACATTTTCGTTCTGTTGTCTAGACTATGCGGTACCTTTTCCTTAAGAACGTCAGTTTTCTGCACATTGTAACTTGCTATGGCCTTATTTGAAAGAATATATATGTATGAAGAGAAGCTGAATACATGACTGCTGTTACATATTAGATTATATGAGATGGCGACACGGGAAGTATATGTTGTGATGTGTAAGTTCAAAATAAGCTGAAATCTTAGTCTTGTGATAATTTATATATAAATATATGAATAAAAATAATGAAGTATTATGTTTTTGTATTATTTTTTAATGTTAATTATTTCCCAATACGGTAAAGCAGGAGTGGCTATAATTATTTTATATGAACATAATTTACATCATTATATGTTTTTTTTATAAAAACATTATTCTATATTTTTTGTAAATGTGGGCTTCCCAAATATTGTTCAACTTTTGTAGCACACTGAAAAAGTTTTGCCTACTCCCGGTTTAAAGTATTTTTTTAAAGAATAATCATGGTAACAACGGATAAAGCTATAGTTTTATAAATGTAAAGCGGCAACACTGGCCAAAACGCCGCTAGCTATTGGCCAAGCGCGTGTCATACCATACCAACGCCGTATTATAACTGTAACTTGTAGCTTAATAAAATGGGGTGGCAGGTTACAAACTCGTTTGAAAAATTACGCTAATTTTCGTAAAAGTTTCGAAGTAGAACCAACATTAATATCTCTATTGCTAGTTGCTAAGCATAGTATACCAACATTTTCACATTTAATTTGACTCAAAATGCAATAGCAATGGAAATAAGATGATAATGGGGTTCATTAATAGCAAATTAATAGTAAGTTCAGGTTATAAACGCTTTTGTGAACCTGAATAAAGTCAACGCTTCTGATTGATGTACCCAGTGAAATAATAAAAAATTGCTCGATAAAATCGAAAAAATCTTGTTATTAATGAATATCATACACCGTTTTGTGGGTTAATTATTTTGAAAAATAATCATTTAACCTTTCATGTGTGTGGTGGTCAAAAATCGTGGGTTCAAGTTCAAACCACGATAGTGCTGTGTAGAGCAGAAAAAATCGTTCTAAAAAAAATGCAAAAAGATGACTAAAAATTCGGCCTGGTTCCTTTTCATACACATACAAGAGGTTAATAAAATCATAGTTTCATAGAATTAACGGGAAGCTATTTAGGCCAAGCAATAAGAAGGTATCGAAAAACTTGACTGAATAAAACTTGTAACAAATTAAACTACTTTCATTTTGTATAAGTGCATGGCCATGTCGCTAAGATGCATAGTTTCCGAGATATAATCGAAAAACCGAAAAATGGGACCTTCAAACCCCCCTCTCCCCTGTCTCAAGGACTACGGCCGGGGACTTTTGATATGTTCACCTAACTAATCCAAACAAAGTTACGAAGACAAAAATTGTGTCCCAAGCATTTCCCTCTAACTTTTTTCGAGAATTCATTTTACTGGCCTAATTGTGTTATTACTCGTACATATCCGTTGTCGTTTGTACATTCTACTACCTACTTCACACCCTCAAAAGATGATTTGTTCGCTTCAAGGTGGCCGTTACCTCCCGACCCGTTTCCCCGCATCACCCCATCTGACGCCTTATCCACTCGGCTACCACAGCTTTATAACTACTTTTATTAACTTACATTTAATAAAATCACAAAAATTATTGAATGTGAGCATTCAAAAATAAAGTACGAAATTATTATTTTCTCGACAGTACTAGTATTTGTACCTGTGACGTTATCATGTAAAGGCGGGGTTCCATCAGTGCGGCACAAGCATAATTCAGTACAAAAATGCTTGTGCCACACAGTGCCGCACACTGGTGGAATCCCGCCTTAACGGTAGCCGACGGCCAACTTGGGACAATCATATTCGAAAAAAAAATATACTGTAATAAGTAGGAACGTTACAAATGTTACAATCTGTACGACTAATGTGATATGTGTATGTTGTATGTTGTGCAAAAGGAGCTCAAACAGGAAGACTTCGTGTGCTCCACATCGAGAAGTTCCTACCATCGATAAGTAATTTTATATTTTAATTTATTTTATAAGTGTGAATGGAGGAATGTTAGTTGCATGGAGCACAAGAAGTTTGAATGTTTGCTGCCCTAACATAGATAATCTGAATAGAAGAGAGCATTAAACATATACATAATTATAAGGGGACGTTCATTAATTACGTGAGCTAGGCATGCACACAAGTCGAATTGAATAAGGGGTAAAAATACAAAGTTTGAAAGATCACACGTGAGAACAGGGCAGGGGGAGAGGGCCAATACAAATGTTACGACATCTGACCAAGTTAAAGAAATCCTCAAAAACGCTTCGCGTAATTAATGGACACCATAATATTAGCATGAACCATATTTGTGTTGTAAAAAAACGGCCAAGTGCGAATCGGACTCCGCACCATTACGCAAAAAACGGTAAAAAAATCACGTTCTGGTCACCAAATATTCATTTTATTCTGTTTTTAGTATTTGTTGTTATAGCGGCATCTGTGAAAATTTCAACTGTCTAGCTATCACGGTTCATGAGATACAGCCTGGTGGCCTGGTGACAGACGGACGGAGCGGAGTCTTAGTAATAGGTTTTTACCCTTTGGGCACGGAACCCTAAAAAACGAACTGCTATATTGTCCACATTTATTGCCCATCTATTTATATTTATTTATTTTTGTCCATCTATTAAAGACTTATAAAAAAAAAACACTGGGCGCCATTTGTAGGTAATGCTGCAGCTGACTTGCTATATGCGGAAATATGGTTTTGTGTCGCTATTGTTTTTCTATACCTACAAAAGTATTACTGAAATAAAATTGTGCCACGATCACAAACGAAATCTCTTCTATTCAGATACCTATCTATTTAGGTACCTAATATATATTTATTTAATGTAGAGGCTCCAGTGCCCGACACAGTTCCAATAATCGACATTTTCAATCATAATGCCATAGCAAAAAAGTTGACAGCAAGGTGTCGAATATTGGGTCTTAACATGTCGATTATTGGGTTGTTTACGCTACCTTATATTTGTTCGCAGCCCCTGAAATACTGAGTCGAGAGCCTTACGGCCATGCAGTGGACTGGTGGTCTTTGGGTGTCGTCGCTTGTCGAATGCTGACTGGTCAAGTAAGTGGATTTTTTAGTGTCGTTATCAGGCTTAGAGGATATGACCAAACGGAGACGCCTTGTCTGTAATTTTCTGTACAAAAAAGTCTGCCGTTTTTTGCGGGGGAGGGGAACGTCAAATGTATACATAACGTAAAAATAGCCATGTCAGATAAACGTCAGTCCGTACATTGTGTATGACCATTGGCCGACAATTTTCGACAGAAGGGAACGTCAATACTCAATACTCAATATTTTATCGCCTGTTAATGGCTACTCCGTTTGGTTATATCCTCTTAGTTATCTGGTTTTCAGGTTATGACACCATCCCACTGTTTATACAAGGTGATTCATGAGACGTGAGTAGGACTAATCCTGCACACTCAGGAATTGTTAATAGATCGATCACCGTCGTGTTTAGCGGAAACAACCGAACTTTTTCCTATTTTTAAACTTTTTGGTGCGGACAAATTTAATTCTCTACAATCATGGTCACCCTAAAATACCTAATTAATAAACATAACCTCTACCCGTAATGACAGCATTTTGATTATGAAGCAAATAAACTGTCACGCTTAAGTGAGATACGAGCTTTCAAATTTAACCAGACTGATAGTGTTATGAACTTCTGACTTTTATAAAACCTTTACATAAAATGTTTCGGTGGGATTCAATCTATTTAAATACATGTATATACATGTTAATTACACATTTACTTATGCAGTGTGTAAATCCAATACGGGCAATAAATTAAACCAGATACTTAAAGAGTTTATCCGTGTAATAATTAATTAAGGTATTTTTTTAAGTTACACTGACCCCGTAATTATTTTTTTAAAATTTACCGAGCAGCAATGTACTGCAAACATTTTACGAGACCTAAAATGCCATGAAATTACGAGATACGAGCTTTTTATAGTAACTGTCAACAAACGTTGACAGTTAGGTTAAAATGCTCGTATCTCGTAACTTGTGTGTTGCTTTACATTGCGGGCAGAATTATTTTGTACGGTTAATATTTAAATTGTATTTCTAAGCAAAATTTATCTCAATGTATTTCTTAGGTCCTATGCTAACCACTGTCATACTATTAATTATTTTGTGCCACTGTTTAAATTTTCGCCCGTATTGGATTTACACACTGTATATTACTTACTACGTAAAGACTTCGCGTTCGTTCGTTTAATGTTCGTTGGTGCACACATGTTCGCTCGGAATTATATTAACGGGCCCATACTTTATTTTTCAAATCTTTGATAGACCATTGCTATTATATTAACATCATTTTAATCTTTAACGCCATGCGTGGCTCACTCCGCGATTTCGTCGCGCCGCTACAAGTACATGCGGCCCACCCCAATTTTGGTGTCTAGCCATAGCAGTTGCCGCGCACCGCTACGGAACGGACGCCTGCTCGCGTCGTCGTCGTGGCGTGCCGCTGTCGTAATAGACGCGTTTTGTTAGAGAGTGAATCTTCTGTATCTAGTACTATTATTTATTCTGTAGTAACGCGAGAGTAGTCCCTGGCAATCTTACCGTTAAAATATTTCTGCAGGATTCTTTGGTAGTTCTTATTTTAAATTGACCTTACAATACCTATTTAAAGATTTCTCCCACAATTTCTTAACACGACACGCGTTCATAATGCCAGGCGAAGCTGAAAACACAGATTTCCGCTTAGATTCGACCGTAGGCGCTGCTATTATCATCTTCAATTGTTTCCGACGTACTACAAACGCTACAATTAGTTGCAATACTAGTTTTATTTTATTTATTTAAGGATCACCAACGGATGATACATCTACACAATTACATAGGAACAAGGATATTTGACATTACAGATGCTTAGCTACTTATAGGTGACCACAGCTCACAGTTACTTGGAATAATTTGTTTAAAATTATCTACAAAGAGTTGTTTGCAGAATATGTTAGTCAATACTTCGTGCGTAGCTATAGGCACATACTTTTTTAAATTAATTTTTAACAAGCAGAAACGTCTGCGAACGACGCTATTACGCCCAAGGCAGTATTTTTCCTTTTAAATATACTTTATTGTTATTAAAATGGTTTAGGTAAACAAGTCGTCTACCTAAAATGAATTAAGTTTACTAAATTACGAAAATCGGCAGTAACGAGCTAAGGAGACTTTTTACTAAGGTTTTAATAGTTAAAGGGGCCCACTGATTACCTGTCCGCCGGACGATATCAGCCTGTCAGAAAGGCCACACACAAAGGGGCCCACTGACTATCAGTCCGCCGGACGATATCGGATAAAATTTGACAGTTCCGAACAACTGACAGGCCGATATCGTCCGGCGGACTGATAGTCAGTGGGTCCCTCAGTTCTCGTTCAGGTTTCGGCCTGACGACTAACACGAACTGATAGTGTGTGGCCACTTGACGATTCCGGTCAGCGCCGACCATGAATCTAGTATATAAGTGGATCAGGCATGAGGGGTGGGGGGAAATGACCGAACGGGATAGTCTTATGTATCTTTCAGTAGGAGTAGCAGAGAAAGTGCTATTATTGTTTGTCCAAGTCACAGTCTTACAGTTTTTTTGTTCCCCACCTTAAAGTTAGTATGGTTTATGGTGGGGGAACAAATAAACTCGACCAATCATTTTGTCGCATTGCGTGTGATCTGTCCCTCACGGATCCTGTCCCTCATCCTACCATTTAAGGTTTTGTTTTTTGGGGTTTCATGATACGAGCATAATATAAAACACAAAATTGTAAAAAACATTATTTTATTACTTATAGTACCGGAAATTCGATAATTTACTTTGTGAGATAATTACAACTTAGGTAATTTCGGTTCGTCTATTTAAATAAGTCTCTAGAACTATGAATAGTGATTGCCACATCGACGTGCGGCGATCGTTCACACTCACAGGCATAATATCCCAGTGGTTACTCCAAGATGGCGGAATCCGCGGAATGACGACTGGGAAGGGAATATACCATTCGGAGCGGCGGGCCGCAGGCGCGTGTCGAGGGACGTCGACACACGCCTGCTGCCAGTGCCTTCCCATTCACTAACCTAAAGCCTAGCATTCACTACACGAGCCACAAATCCGTGGGAAAATCCGTCGCACATATACCGCGCTTGGAAATAGAGGTGGCTTTATTTGGAAGCGACATCCTCTTGTGACGCAGCATTCACTCGCGGATTTGTAGCCAGCGACAGAACCGGCGCAAGGGTTCAATGTCAATGCTGGGGTTAATACTTCACTAATCTACCTAAGACTGTTCCTTGCTCTCTTCTGAAGAGTTTGTTTCTTTGCTGTTTTCTTTTTCGCTGCTCTCCCCGCTCTCGTTAGAGCTGTCTGCTGGGGCATCTCCCAAGGGCTTTTCTGCTTTTACTTCGGGCTTCTCAGCCTTTACTTCTTTCTTTTCCTCAGGCTTCTTCTCTTCTTTGGCTGCCTTGACCTCAGGCTCGCTAGGTTTTTCTGCTTCTGGTTCAGCTTTTTTAGGTTCCTCAGGCTTCTCTTCCTTTTTAGGTTCTTCGGCTTTAACGGGCTCTTCGGCCTTAACAGATTTCACTTCCTTGACCTCCTCTTTCGGAGATTCTACTTTAGGGGCTTCTACTTTCGCAGGCTCGGCGGACTTTTCCTCGGCCTTAGGCTCCTTAGGTTTAGTCTCCGCGGCTTTAGGCTGCTCAACAGCAGCGGCCTTGACTTTGTCATCGATGGTATCGCGAACGACACGTAGGCTATCATCGCTGGGCGCAGCAAGTACCTCTTTGGCTTCAGTTGAAAGAGCAGCGTTCTCAGCGGGTTTTTTGGCAGGTTCACTTGCCTTTTCTTCGGCTTTAGGAGCTTTAGGTTCTTCGGCCTTTACTGGCGCCTCAGGCTGTGCGCTTTTGGCTTCGACAGGTAAGTCAATTTTCTTTACTGGCGTGGGGATGATTGCGGCGGGGTCTGCCTCATCGTCAGCGATAGCCGCCGGGCTTCTGACAGCACTTACTACGTCAATAACTACTTGCGGTACAGATGGCTTAGGGGCAGGTTCATTGGCAACCTCTTTAACAGTAGCCTGAGATTCAACGGATTTAGTTTCGGGTTTAGCTTCAGGCTCCTCGCGTTTCTCTTCTGGTTTAGATTCTTCAGGCTTCTCTTCCTTCTTTTCCTCAGGTTGGGGCTCAGCGGACTTGGCTTCAGGAGCAGCTTCTTTCTTTTCTTCGGGCTGAGCTTCAGGTTTCGGCTCTTCCTTGGCCTTCTCTTCTACTGGCACACTTTTGGCTGGGGCCTCTTCATTTTTGGCTTCAGGAGCTTCTTTTTTAGGCTCTACTGCTTCCTCTTTCTTGGGTTCAGCGGCTTCGTTATTGGGCTTGGCCGCTTCTTCTTTTTTAGGCGCTTCCTCTTTTTTAGGTTCTTCTAATTTCTTAGATTCCGGGGACTCTTCAGGCTTCTTCCCTTCAGCAATTATTTCTTCAGGTTTAGGGTCAACTAGTTCAGCCTTTATTTCGGGAACAGCAGGTACTTGGGGCTTCTCCTCAGCTACGGGCATGGCCAGAGCTGCGGCCGCAAAGGCCATACATAATAGTAAGACCTTCATTCTGAAAAGACAGAAAAGGCGCAATTAGTGGTTGTTGAGATGATAGCAAAATTATTGTAATTTGCAATGTACGTCTGCAAGTCGTGAGTGTGGTAAGGCCAATGTTACGCGCCGGCCCGTTTCGCCGGTCGGCACCAATTTTCCTATTAAGACTATCGAGTAAGGGCCCGATAATAAGCCGGGTATTTGCCTACCTATTTTCTAGTCACAACGAATTGAAGTCGATACGCATAAGGAGGATGTACTCTATTATGAAACTGGGCTACGTAATTGGTTTCGAAAGTAATTTCTCATGCGATAAAAAGATATGCCAGCAACACTGTCGCGAACCGAGTGTTAATGTTAATATTTTTTGCCTATTATGGCTTTGTGAGCGGCTCATCTATTTTCCATTAGTGCGGAAGGTCGAGAACCTCGTGTTATTTTTAGCGTTGCCGGCGGAAGGTAGGGCATTAAGGCGATATCCCTAGTCCTGGCGGAATGCAGTCCGGCGCCGAGCTGAAAATAGATTACCTGGGTATTTAACGTAATTATTGCTCGTATACTATGTGCACTTGGTCTTTTTCTAAGACGTAATTGTAGTGCTGCTTGCTTTATTTAATCCATTTTAAATGTATGTAGAAGCGCGTGCGGGCAGGATGCGCCATCGCTGATTCGACCAGACACTGCATAAGCTGAATTTTAATCGTCTGATTGAATTGAATCAGCAACTAGAATGCAATAGATGGCATCGTGTGACTCATAACGACTGATACCTACACGCAAAGTTAAATTTACGATCATTACGTGCTTTTTGATGTTTTTTAATTTATTTTATCTCCGTATCGGAAGATGCAAGTTCAGTACGTAATGGCAGCTGGTTTCGTAAGACGGCCAGTTGTCCAACCCGTTCTTACTTCATATAATGAACTTGTACTTTAAATTTCTTTTTGGCATCGTAGGGTTGCGTGAAATATTGCGCTTGGTTTATAAATTTGACTGGTACGTGATACGTGCGTGCTCATAACGTAAATGCTTATAGGAAATAATTTATTTTTATATCGGCCTAATAGGTATGCAATGGCAAAATATTAACAGTAACACACATTTTATGCAGATTGTAAAATTGTATATGATAACATATTGATTGCTAATCAACTATATTATAAAGTAATATTTCATCAGTCAATTATAAGCTAATTAATTATTAAGCACGTCTAGTCAACGTTAAACGTAAGTATAAACGTTGAAATCTATCGCCGATGATAGGTTATCCACTCGTACTAAGTACCTAAAGTTTATAACGGTTTGATATTTCCATCAAAACGTTTGATTTAAAACCGCAATGATCTTGTTATCTTGTCGACAAAATAATTAAAACAGGAGTTACTAGAACCACAAATCATAAGAATATAAAATTTCAAAAATATATAATTTAACGAACTACAATTTCATTTCGTAAGGGCAGCCCTGCAGAAACTGAAAGTATACCGATACATGATAAAAAAGAAGCCACTATCAAGTTTGCGAAACAGGTTCCTCGGACGATGCTTGCACGGCCATTGCCTCCATCGGCGCGGCCCATGCGGCCATAGGGTTACATCGAATTATTGGTACAGACATCGTAAATTTTGTTTCGGTTTTGTTATCCTTTTAGCCAATCAAACCGTCTGGTTTTCGTTTTATTTAAGTTGTATAGTTAAATTTCAATATATCTCAAGTTTTGTTTATCTAAATTGTAATATTTAAATCTAACTCTTCACTTTAGGTAACGAAACTTGGGCGTTTAACATTGATAGATTGTAATGGGTCGGCGGACAATTACAATTTGAATAAAATGTACTTATGAATGTGTCATAGGAACCGGCAATATAAGCGGATAAAAACCATATAGAATATAATACAGTAACTTAGTCGCCTGAAGGCCGTAGCACGGTCGCATTTTTATCACCTGTCACCATGCCTGTCACATTCTAACAAGTATGTATGCGAAAGTGACAGGCGATAAAAATGGAACCATGCTGCCACCGCTGATCGTTACGGTTCAACTTCTAGATTTTTTTGCCCTTAAATGTTCCTAGTCATTTTTTTTAAATAATCGAACCGTTTTCTAGAATACGTTTACAAAATTTTGTACATTTTACAGAATACGTTTACAAAATTTTGTACATTTTGTAATCGTATTCTAGAAAACGGTTCGATGCATAGTGTAAGATATTCCCGCTGTCCCTTGATTTATGCCCCGTTTACATTCTGGAAGGATATCCTCGCGCTGAGGGCAAGAATTGCCGTCCCACACGCCAGCCAATCTTCCAATTGAAGCACAGCAGAACGCGAGTTATTGCTCCAATGAAAAAAATTGCCGGCCGCCGTCTGCTGCGCGATAACGCCCCAGCGATGTACATAATACGTACCTAATATGTAATACATTTATTGATATATCTTTGCCATATCTGGACTTTATCCATTGGATCTATTCATGCCTGATAGTTATGTCAAGCCGTTGGAATTACGATCGACCGTATTATTTAACCCTAAATTTTACTGAGAAGTCGACTTAAAGTGCTTTTTGACCAACTTTTATTGATAAGTACCTAATGTTTAAGTTCTCCGAGGCTTTTTCTTTTTCAATTAATAAATAATATTGTAACATTATTTAATAGGTGCTAACTAACACTGATGTAAATTTCAGACGAAGCAAAGCTTGTGCTTAGGGTAGGGTACAAGGTCCATGATTTTATACCTAGATAGAAAGAATCAACTACACGTATTTAAAGCCAGTACCGCTTCATTGTTCCTCATCATTTACCTACGCACTTTCAGCTAAGGAATAATAATTTATTTTACAGTACATATGGCGCAATTTTACCGCCCTAGTGCGGTAATTAGGACTATACGTGCCTATATATGTACTGTAAAACGTTGTACAATACAAGTGCGAAAATGTAATTCGCACTCCCTTCGGTGGTGTTTAAATTTATCGCCACTCGTTGCGAATTTCCGTAATGTATTTACTATTAAACGAGGTTTGTAATATCATGCAAATTTTAACCATGAGATAGGTTTTCTGTAGAGCTCTGAATAATTGAATAGTAACCTGATAACGTGGGCCTTGTAAAGTTTAGACACTTTATACTATTCACGTTGTCCCGGCCGTGTTGCGACACAATGTCCAGTTTTACGGTTCACCGCTCGTTTTTACGAAATGCACATATTTTATTAGTATCTCGTATAGTCAGCCGTGACCGATGCAAATTGTCTGTCGATCGAAAATAGAGCTCAATTCGTTTTTCTCGTTTACTATAGGTAATCAATTAAACGTAGACGTACATTTCGTTAAGTACTACCAAACCAATTAGTCAATATTAATTTAACAACAATTATGAAAGGCAAAACTACCTAAACCGAAAATATAGATAATACTGTTTTTTTATTTATTAAAATTAAACCTAAATGGTCGGACATGGTAAGGTAGGCTAAACATTACAAATATCCAGGCTTCGGAGTTTTCATAGCACGGAAAGACTGAAGTAAGCTATATGTGACGTCTTACCGTACTATGAAAACTCTGAAGCCTGCAAATATCTATCGCTCTCAAAACTTATAACATTCAAACGCACTGACTGACTGACTGAATGACCTATTATACATTATTTATACTTCCTTAACAACGTGTTAAACATTAAATTATTATGTTATGACACATTGCATGAACTGATCATTGATTATTCAATAGTAAGTGTAAATTATCCTTTCACAACTAATGTTGCCAAAGTTGTACAGGAAATAGTTGCTTGTTGCATGTTACACAAACACGCCCATGTGTGAAGTTAGTTGTAGATGTATGCATGTTACCATGCATGCATTGAATCAATATTAGAGCTGCCGAGCCACGGTATAAATAAAAATAAGTCTATACCTACATAGAACCTACATCAATTTTAATACTCTTGAAATCCAATCTGATGAAATATGATTTGTGAATAAACTATCAAAAATTAGTTATTATAAAAAATCTAGAAAAAATATTAATTCGACTTAGGCGACGTTACTCTTACGTAACTGAAGCAATATAACAAGAGAGTTTGGGCTATATCGCGTTGTCCGCGTATTTGATAGATAGATAGCGTTTATTCGTGGCAAAAAAGAGGAAAACACGTACAAAGGAAACACAAAAATTTGCACAGTTGGACACAAAAATACGTCGTGACAGATCATCAGACACAAAAATTATCTTATAAATATTCCATTTTTCTAAATTCTCGAGGTATATAGGTAGTCAGATTAATTGGGCTAAGTAGGCTTTAACAAGCCAGATTTTGTTTCAATAAACGCAATAAATTAGGTTGAATGGAACTCTTAAACTGGGATAACCGACAAAAATCTTTGGCGCCTCACAATTTCAAAATTTCCAAACAGGTTCGACTTTCTCTGTTAGAATGCAGCAATTCCCGAGAATCTATGCCCATTTACATATGCATTGCATCACATGCGAGATATTATAATAAGGCACCGGATTTTCATCAATTTTCAAGAAGCAAAGAGCGATCAACGATTAGTTTATTAGAGTCGTTATGTTGGAATGCAGTCAAGAATCGAACTTAACGCAACGACGTGTCTCTTACTTGCTATATGCGTTTTTAATGCAAATAGCGTACACAAATATTAAAGGTGTTTTGAGAAGAGAAGTAAGCTAAGCGATGTCCACAAACGACTACGCCATATGAAGCTCATGTTAATAAATTATTATGTGTAGCTAGCTTCATTGATTGTAACCAAGAAAATATATATTTTTACCACATCAGCTCGGAAATGCTCTCTTTGTACTCCAAAAATGGATAAGATAGTTGCATTTTATCCCCATGTAAGGCAAAGCATGTTGATGCAAATTTTGAATTTTTTCTCATGTTGGCTGATAGATTTGACTTTTAAGCGATAATTTTGAATTATAATTATTTAATAACGTCAATTTTAATTGGATTTGTAATGTTTTACAGTTACAGTAAGTATTTTCCTCGCCTTGGTGTGGTGAAAAACCTTGTGTTTCACTCGGGAGCAAAGTTTGTTTACCCCTCGTGCCTTGAAACCCTCGGTATGCTCAAGTTTCCACTTTTCGAACCACTCGCTACGCTCGTGGTTCAATTTTGCAATCTTTCGCTTACTCGGATTTCAATATTAGCACGAGGGGTTAAACAACAACTTTGCTCCCTTGTAAAACAAATAACTATTATACAATCATTTTTATACTCGTAAATATATTGTACCTACCAAAGAGCGCATTTAGTTAGTACATAATATGTACACCACTGAATAAAAAAAACTTTCAATAAAACTACGGTTTCTCAAGCGCCCGTCTTTTTTTCAATACCTTGTGAAAGTAGTGAATTCTAGGGAACCTACAGATTGGTTCACAAGACCCGTCGTCAAGTGGCTATAAAAATATCGACAGATAAGTACAAATCACGTACCACATCTCATGACCTGTACCCGCGTAAGTAGTTGATGCAGTTTATGAGAACTGCTTCAATTCATATGTCGAAAGCCGTTATTTGATATGTAGGTTGATTGTGCAACAACGACCCACAGTTCATTGTCGACGCATTGGGATCGATCGATCCTATTATACTGATCCGATACAATACGGCGAGGCCTATGAATCAGGCAGGCTAATGGCTAAAGGTTTCATGACATGGCTTATGATGGATTTATGTTTTGGCCTATTTATCAGGTTGGTAATTTACTAAACCAGATTGGCGCGTAGTTAGGCCCATGGGGCGTTCGTCATGTTCAGATTTGGTAAGGTCTTTTATTAGTATTTTAACACGTTTGAGTTTGACGACGATAACGGCTATAGCAACCATACTTGCAAATTGAATTTAAGATTTATCATTACGTCTATCACTGTAAGTATCGCTTTCGAATGTGTTATAAACTTTTTAAATTCAGCTGCAAATAGTTTTGTTTTTCAGCAGATACAGCTTTTTTTCTTTGTTTAAAAAAATACTACGCGTGCATTCAATCACTTATTCTTAGGGCCTCTTGCATTGCACCATCCCAATAACCCGGGGTTAAGCGGTTAAATCGTTAACCCAGTGACAAATTGTACTGGTAAGTTGGCAACCATGGTAACTCAAGGTTTTACCGGTTAACCCCGCGTTAGTGGTGGTGCAAGTAGCGCTTACAGTTGTAGTGCACATGACACACATGTTAAAATGGCTACATTTATCCGCAAATAGGCTTTATATTTGTAATGGTTTGCCATTTTCTACAAACCAAGGAGCGATTATTAATTCGCATTAGATAAATGGGTGTGGTCCTGTATACATTTACACACGTGGAGCCATTAGAGAGGAACTTAGTATTTAAAGTTAAGTCTATCCGAGATGAATTGATTTAATTTACACGAAAGGCTGCCGCGTCACATATGAATGGGCTGCGCAAGAAAACTATTACTTAACGTCATTGAAGACCTTTATAGACACGGTAAAGGGGAAGACGTAGGTCTACCTACTAAACATATTACTAGTGACTCGGAACTGTAGACCGTACGAACCCTATGGCTCCGTTACTTTTTTTTTAAAGTGAATTAGGTAGGCAAAATTTCTAGGTATTTAATTATCGAATCTGTTCACCAAATTTCACGAGAATCGGTTGAGAAATGAAACGTTTTGAGGAGAACAGCCGGACAGACATACGAAAGCATGTTTAAGCTGAAACGGAGACCTTCGTTCTCACTCAGTCACAAATAAATTGTTAGGTACCTTGAATAAATGAACTCTACCAATTGAAATGCGTCAGACTTGTCTGT
The DNA here is from genome assembly GCF_947568885.1 of Cydia strobilella. Lineage (NCBI taxonomy): Eukaryota > Metazoa > Arthropoda > Insecta > Lepidoptera > Tortricidae > Cydia > Cydia strobilella. The sequence continues at coordinate 12,987,444 of NC_086052.1, forward strand.
TTATGTTATGTCTGTCGTATGTGTAGCCGACGCTTTAGTTTCACATGGATATGTTATTATAAAATATATACAATACAATAATTTTTATTTGCAAAAAAAGGGTAACGTTTACAGATCTTAATAAGTAAACAGTAGTTTGTTTCACCTTTTCAGCTGTGTAAACAGCTGTATAAAGATAATAGTTTTATTATGTCTGTTTTGCATATATTAGTCGAGGACTTCTGTAGATATCTATTAAATTTCTTCATAATTCATAAGGTTATAGTCAGCACTTTTGCTGAGCAATTAATGATTTTCGCAATTAAGCATACTTTGCATGGGGCCTTTCGATCTCATACTGCAGTGAACGTGTTAAGGAAATTTAATCATTTAGTCGTTCAAGCTCTTAGGTATACGAGTTGTTTTTTAATAAATTAGAGTGTCGCGTTGCCGACCTTATAAAATACCTGTACACTCCTTATATACTCTTTACTAATAAAGCCTTTAAAATTATAAACTGTCTAATAACATCGCCTTGGCAGCGAACTATTTGTCTGGTTAGTTAGTAAGTTAGTTGGGTTAGTTATTTTTTTAATAATAGTTAAGAATTAGCTTTAAGTTTTTGGTTGGGGACTGAAAATCAGCGGTCTCGCTGAGTCTCATTCATTTTACTGTACAAATATTTTGTTATCCTATCCGATTTTTTTATTGTACTCGCAATTAATTGTTTTTTTGTGTTAGTAAATAAATATATTTTTATTTATTAATTTTTATTTATATTTGAAAAACCCCATATTGTAGTCCCTCGAAAAAAAGCTCGAAAGTAAAGTTCTATTTTCCTTATCTATTTCTATTTTAATGTTTGCGTTTGTTAAAAAGATACAAATAGTGTGTAAAATCAGCGAATGTATAGCTGAAGTGAATAGATACAGCATGGGGTCATTGCCAGCGGAAGAGCGGTCAGGGAGTTCGGGTAACGGCGCTTGGGCAAGTGCGAAATGTCAACAAATACGTTTTATCACCTTTCCCACCGCAAACACTTTATTAAACCAATCAGTTATGTTTACCTGTCCGGCTTAAGTGGTAAAACAAACGGCATTTACATTATTTACCTTTAAGCGGTTTATCAAAACGCGTAGGCAATCCGTTAGTTAATTATGCTTAACTAAGAGAGAATTAATCCCTTCAGTAAGGATATAATGTTTACGTGTGTATTTGTCTACGTGACAACGTGACAATGACAGTATCCGTCTCTTTTAATCGCGTGGTGTTAAAAAGTGACACTTATTTTATCACGTGGAAGCCATATTAGATCTCACAATAGGCAACATCCATAATATTATTTTAGGTATTGTCGCCAACCATAGCGACGAGTAGGATCTTAGGTATAGGTAATATAGCATTGATCGAACGAGCTCAAAACTATATTTTTAGGGTTCCGTACCCGAAGGGTAAAAACGGGACCCAATTACTAAGACTCCTCTGTCCGTCTGTCTGTCACCAGGCTGTATCTCATGAACCGTGATAGCTAGACAGTTAAAATTTTCACAGATGATGTATTTCTGTTGCCGCTATAACATCAAATACTAAAAAGTACGGAACCCTCGGTGGGCGAGTCCGACTGGTTTTTTATTTTTGAAATCATTATTATTTCAAGGTGAAATTAATTTTTATTTTTATAATCATTATTAACGGTCAAAATCAAATTATATAGGTAGGTTGTCTCAGAACACTAACGATTATAGGCGTGATTTCTTTTGGCTTCACCTTACAATTAAAAATATATGAGAATAAGTACATTACATTACAAATTGTATAATATACTTAATTTTAATTAAATACCTTTCAATGTTACCTTTATAGGTAAGTAGGATTATTGGCTGTAGAGTAGGTCAGTGTTCTCTTTTATATACGAAGGCAGCCTTGCCGAAAATGTCTCCTTGAAAATCTCGGAGTGTGCATCATTGCCTTTGTCGGCTAAATACCCGTGATCCGTGAAAATCATTTGTGTTGTATAACCTGACGAAGTCGCCTTGAATGTGGCTCTTAGACTGCCTCCCATAGACTCTGCATTAGAAATGTTCACGAAAACTTGGTTAGAAAATCTAGGCTATGTGTATTGTGCGCGGGGGGCTAAAAACGATGATAGCGTACGTCGCGACAGAAACGCGAAAATTTGTATTGTGTATGTGTATTGGTATCTGTCATAATACCGTAGTTACCGTACGTGCTTTCTTTTAATATTTAGGTACTTTAAATTTTGCATGCCTATTTCTGGTGGAATGTGTGTGACCACGATATATTTTTATAACATCTCTTGTACCACATTTTTAAGCGAAATAAAGATATTATATTCTATTCTATTCTATTCGTGCAATGCGCGCAGTTACATTCTACACCGACATTAATACAACTCACTAATTTTTTGTTACTCTTGTTTACCTTGTAGATCTAAATTTCAGTTTTTTATTTTATAATATAAGATATTTTAGAATAAGCGGTAGCACTTTTATAGGTAGATTTTGGCATTAACTTATATATTGCCGAAAAATTGGTGTGCAAATGGCGTTTGTGCACATTTCGTTGGTGCGCATGTTCGCTTGGCGTTGTATGATCGTTCCTATCGTTACTTTTGAAATATTTGGATTGGGGACCGCCGCGAGTCGACTATGGAATAAGGATACTATTCATCTGTCCAATTTCTTGGTCCAATTTGTATTTGCGTCTCACATTTTGCTTAATGAGAGAGTGAGTCGCAATGCACATTGGACCAAGAAATTAAGCAGGTGGAATACCTCCCTTTTATCTATGCTTCGTCTAGTGGATAAGTGATCTATGCTATGGCTCTATTGGGCAGTTAACTTTTTACACAGATCTGCAATAAACTTGTAACAATAGACCAGCCAAAAGTTTCCACGAACTCTTAACGACTGCTATTTTAGTACGGATTTATGTCTACAAGCCTAATAGCGATGAATTATATATTCTGTGTCTTCCGTTGTTGTTTCCTTTAGTGAGTCAAAACCACTGAGATGTATGTAGATAAGTAGGTACGTTTAATGGTTGACTTGTGCACGTGTTGAAATTTAATATGAACTACGCAACTCTACTCTAACCGCGGCTACCTTTTAAAATGTGTATCATATTTATCATATCAGCATTGAGTATTTACCTAACGTGAAACTTGTTGCTGCGGCTCCGCTTTTGCAAATAGTGGTACCTACAAAATTTAAAAAACTTTTTAACATGCCAAGTTTTATCCACATCCCTACAACTGCTGGCTAAAGGGAAAATTATAACGTTTCGAGTATTAGTTTCTTTTCTGCATACACCGACCTACCTGTATTGCATTATTAAAACACATCTCATCATGTATTTTTAGCCAAATACCTACATCAACATCGATTAGAAACGGTTGGACACGTGCGGTGCGTCACATTCAGAGTTGTGCGTCACACAGGGACACAATGCAAACTTAACGTGGGCTTGAACCATTTAGCTCAGAGGGCCTATACTGCGTTCGTCTAAATGTCTTTATCACTCAAATAAGCAAGAGCGATAGAGAGGCAGATAACGAAATGTCGATTGTTGACGTTCGCTGTAGGCCCCCAGGGTAGCTACATAACTATTGTTACTACGAGTATAAGTATTACAATTGACTAGCTGCACCTATGGGTGTTCCGAGGACAAATCTGGAATCCATTTATAGGCTCCATATATGGATAGCACTTGTGTTTCGCCGGTCACTGCTTATATTTTCGAAGTTGAAAACATGCTCTAAAGATAATTAATGTCATTACCGGGTCTAACGCGATTTAATTTCATTATTTTACCTTTTTTCCGAATGACATTAATTATGCGTACAAAACGCGAGAGTTTAAAGTGTTAGGAAAAAATTGATATCACGAATATGTTGTTTTCTTGCAGTCGAGTCAGATTATCTTGATTATGTTATGAACATCACTACCAATATACATTTTCATGTTTAATGTGAATTGTTAATTTAGTTTTATGTAATTTTTAATCTCAGTATTTAGGTGAAATTGAATAAACAAATTGATGATATGTCTGTAATTAATTAATGTGATTCATTACACATGTACACACCACACACAATAATAGTGTTTAATGAGTTTCCGTAACTGGGCTGGGTTAAAACTTATTAATGGAATCTAGTGAAATTGAGTCATTTCGGACTCATTTTCTTGATGGATCAGATAGTCACGCTTTGATATTGCGTACATGTAGTTTCTGTACTTACAATCATTTACAGGTGGTTATGATTATTACACGTGTTGTTAGCTTGATTCCCTAAGCCTAAGTTTTTTTGTATTTCTCTTTCTTCAGGTCAGTTTACAAGACAGGTAGGTTTGATGGCGATAACTACATTAAGCTGCAGAGATAACTGACCCAACCCCTGCAAACAAGTTTATATGCAGGGGGTCAGCTCTGCAGCTTACTGTACATACGATTTGTTAAAACGGGCATCTATCTATAGGTAGGTACTTTCCTTGCGTTACGAATTTTCATGCAAATGTTTAATTAACAGATTCAGAGACATTATTTGTTTCTGTGCAATGTATGTAATGTACATTTAAGACACCACGAAAAAATAAACAGTGTTGTAAAACAATTATCATATATATTTTTTTCATTAAATTGTAATACATAAACGAATAGGGTTTTATACGCATAAAAATATTTCAAAACTATATACCTTGTTGTATTTCAATTTATCATCAACCGACACATTGTGTTGTATGTTTAAAATATTTTAATCAAAATGCTTTTATTTCTAAAGTTACGATGTCTGTAATACCTAGGTAGGTACCTACCTAATAAATATTTCAACGACCCCTGATTCCCGTGTTTCCCTTTGAGAGAGCTCATTATGTTTTTAGTGTTTTGTTTTTAAGACTGTTTGTTTGTTTTTGTCTTCGTGGCCATGGCACCTCGACTGTGACGAACCGTTCATTGGTCATAAGGTAACAATAACAATTTAGTATTTTCTGTACCGGCAATTATATAACCGGAAATTTAGACATTTTAATAGCTCGTCTCGAAAAGGCACATACCTACTCGTAATTGTGGAATATTTTGTTTAAATTAGAATCTTTATCGTTGCATATGTTTTAAAACATGTCTTACCTTTTAGGTATATTTACCAGCATAGTTTAGTTTAGTGAATTTTATATAATTTGTACTAATATCAAATTAATGTACCCATCCCATTAGTAAAGTCATCCATTATCATAGCGCGTTATCAAAAAAATCCGCGATACGTTTCTTCAATCGACATTCAACACGAACTTCATCTGATCAGTTTTGATAAGTAAATGCCCTTGTTGGGTTGGGCGTTTAAATTAGAAATATCCATGACGATGCAAATTTAAATAACTCCAGGTATCGGTTTTACGAGTATGTCTCGAGTTTTTGGCGGTCTACATTTAATGATACCAAAATTGTGTTTCTGGAAGTATCCATAAAAAAAGTGAACTGGGCTGATATACCTATGAATATTAATTCAAATATCTCCTCCAATTTCGGGTTTCTTAGAACTGTAGGAAAATAGGGACTAAGTTAATATGGAAAAGCGGCCGTCCAGTATCCTCTTATTTAAAAAGCGATAGCCAGTTGCATGTTTGACTACGTGCTAGATATTTAGAATGACAGATGATTAGGCATGTGAGTTTCCAATTCTATCTTTAAAACGTCAAAAGTACCTATACTTAATTGAAAATTAACAGATTTCAACCGTTAAAGTTATTTGAAACTGATAATAGTCACTTTTTACCTAAACTAAAAACATACCTATTGTAAATACCTGGGGCTCGTAACATCTATAGGAAATCAATTTAGCACGGTTTAGTCAAGGTGGACGCTTATATTTGACTGCAGGTACACGGTTTACTAGACTGTGCCAGGAAGCTAAGTAATGAGAAAAATTACCCCTTTATTGTTTCCTTACAGGACTGCGAAATTGCAATGGTTGTGATTATTAGACTGCCTTTCCACTGAGGTGGGGAAAATATATACGAATCTAAAATTGCCTACTATTTTACGATAAAAATGTTAAAGCTTTGATTTCTGTAGCATCAGTTACCAAGATTTCTGCGATTAGTACCTACTCACATAATATATAGTTACACTTTGTCCCTTTTTTGATCGCAAGATGACTTTGATATATGCCCACAGAAACGAAAAATGGGATTACCTATTCGATAGAGCCATATTTCGTGATAAAGGAGAAGCCTGAAGGCCCCGAAAAAAATAGGCAAAAAAAACTAAATCGCGTATATTTAATATATTTTTCCCCTCACTAGCTCGGAAAGTTGTCGTTTATCCTTCAATACAAGCGGGGAAAATCGCGTTTTATCCACTAGTGGGGAAAGTAATTTGACCTTGGATGGAGCGTGTTTAAGTAGCTTGACAGATAACAAAACGTAAAACGCACATGATAATGGTTCGTTCGATATTAATTATCATTAAATAAATGGTTTGAGAATCTAATAAAAAATACCAAATTTAGCTTTATTTAATGATTTTAAGTCATAAACCTTAAAATTCCATAAGAAACGTTTGTTTTTTTATAATGATGTTAAATATAATTCTGAACGCACAAGTTGAGTCGATGCAATTTCAAAACGCATCGTTGACATTTCATACATCAAAAATGTCAACATTGTCAACAAATTTTTTACTTAAAACCTTTTCTCATCGACTCGCGTAAAAATACACAACTTCCAGAGTTTTCTGTTATAATATCGTGAAGAAATGAGTGATTCCAGTGATGAAGATGATCTAACGCCTGTGGATGTTGCACTTTCCTCGCTATAGTGAGGTGAAAAGTTTTGTGTTACACACGGGCGCAAATGTATTTTACTTCTCGTGTGTAGAAACACTCGCTACGCTCAGGATTCTATTTTAGAACCACTCGCTTCGCTCGTGGTTCACCTATAGAATCCTTTCGCTTGCTCGTGTTTCAATTCTACACTCGCGGGTAAAATACAACTTTGCACCCTTGTATAACAAATAACTATATCCCTGACCTGAGTAAGTGAGCATACGGGATTATGATTATGATTAACTTCCTTTGGCATAACTGAATGTTAAATAAACTTTCGTATTAATCGATTCTCCTGTGACTTAGCCTGTCTCTTAACCTGTTTTATGTGCAATAAAGTGTTTACATACATACATACTTAGTGATCTTTGTTTTGAATATAAGTTGTTATATGAACGCCAGCCATATTTACTAAAACATTAATCGCTCCAGTGGCTTGGCTCATCGGTAGTGACAGTTGACGGACGGACACAAGTCCTTTGTGTTTATTCGTAACTCGTGCGGCCGCCGCTTGCCGGGAAAGATCCCAGTGATTGTCGATAACCGTATAATTATTAAGTATTTCAAATAAATATCGTGCCCTAATCAGGAAACATTTCTGTATATTTTTGTAACTATGTTATAAAAAAATGATCTAATTCTAGAAGAACATTCTCAATGTTTGTTTTCGTGCAGGAGACCGATTTTTAAATTTCGATCGTTCGATTTCGCCACTCGAAAAACGGTGGAAAACGGCGCAATGCTAATTTTTGAAATACGAGCGATAGAAATTGGGAATCTAGTGGTTACCACTCGTTTTCGATTCTATTAGTAGAATTTAAATGCCGAAGAGTGGAGATATTATTGAACGCAATACACAAAATCGAGCGGTTGAAATTCAAAAATGGGCTCCAGAAACCATTATACTATTTCCTATTATTTATAATCCAATATTTTCCCTTTAGAACAAAATATAAGAACCAGTTGGATTTTTATAAAAAATGCTTACAAATGAATCGGACCAGAAATTATTCTACCATGCACACTTAAATGAGGTGGACGAAATTTAAGTTAAAATACTATGTATGCTAGCAATTTTAGTACTTACATATATTTAAAGCAAAGGTAATTTTGGTAGTGACAAGATATTTTAATAAAATTATCAAGAGAGGCTTAAAATGTTAATTGAATTTAGTTTATATGTTGTTTTTAGATTTTTATAAATAAAATAATCCTAATTTAATAATATTTTAAACTAAAAAAGATATTTTTTTATAATTTAAATGTAGGCTAGGCTTATCATATTAGTAGGGTATTTTAATCAGACCTTGGGAGTTCTATAATTTAAAATAACTTTTTATTTTTGGATGAATATTTTTCAATATTTTAGGGCATTAAAATGAATTATTAAAAAAAATTACCTATTATATTTTTTATCACATTTAAAAAACTTACCTAAAATTGGTCCTTCAAAAATTAAAAGACAAGCAACCACTGACACTGAGGTTTAAGAAAACAAATAAATCCGTGTTTTTGGTTCGATATTTTTTATGTGCGGTCGCTGAGACGGCCGGCAATGTATTGAAGGCGGTTTGATAATGCCTGTTTTATATACCGCGTGCAGAGCTGTTGGTCACACCACATAGACAGCGCAAGCGAGTTGCTTGTTACACCTATCCAGTATACATTAGATCTCCGATTACGCATTCTTTTTAAGTAGCTCGAAGTCACAGCACTACTTGTAGCCGGAGCCCAGCGCTCTGTGCTCTGAACACGATTGGAACATGTAAGGAGGCGTCGCAGATGCATAGCCTGCGCGGTTTGAGGAGATAAAATACATCTCATGAGCTTTTTCCTTATTGCCATCTGTCATTTTAAGTTCCATTTGTTACATCAGCTTCCTGCCTGCTGAGGACTGTGCGTGGAAATGAACTGAATTTGACTCTTGTCATAAAATAAGTACTTAAATGTCAACACTGATTCGCGTACTGAGAAACTTTCTTTTCAGTAAAATTCTAGTTCAAGGTTAGAGCAATATTGTTATTGAAGAAAAATAGTAACGCTTAGTAGTTTTTGCGAACCCAAACAATGATTCTTATTTAATTTACTAGATACTGAAAAAGAGGTAAAACGTGGGTACACTGAAAAAAAAAAAACGTTGGCATAAGAGTAACAACATATTTTTCACAACACAAACTGGTAAAAGCTCTCTTGATTGTTCAAGTACTGATGAGAAAGTTGCATTTTATCCACAAGTAATCAAATGCAAATGTTGAGTTGTTTCCTTATGTTGGCTGGAAGAATTGACTTTTAAATTATGATTTTGAACGATAAATATAATTTTTAATAACATTCATTTTGAATTGATTTGGTTTTGGTTTTGTTTATATTTTACAGTCAGTATTTTGCTTGCGTTGGTGTGGTGAAATTTTGTGTTTCACTCAGTGGCAAAATTTGTTTAACCCTCGTGCCTTAAAACTCTCTTGCTCGGGTATCAATATTAATCTGAAAAATATTATATAACTACGCCATACTTGACGTGAAACCTGGCCAGCGAGTTAGCGTAGACGTATCTACTCTATAAAGCGAGTCGCTGTAAGATGTGCTAGTGCTAGCAATAGAGGTGTGCCTATGATGGCCCTGTGAGTCCAAATGACAATAAAACAGGATAACGGGACTTCAGTAACTGTATAGGTGTATGAAACATTAAATGTTAATTCCAACGTAAATGTCTGTAATAAAAATATGATAATTATCGTAAATTGCAGTACAGTTAACGTTTATAGATATTTCTAAAAAGGTCATATGGCTGTATAATATTTTAGATAAGACATAATTCTAATCAACTTCCTCTAAGTACTTGTTAACATCCTGAATAAATAATTTCAATTAAGGATGATGACATATGTTGAATTTAATACTTCATATATTGTATTCAATTAGGTAGTAGGCCTTGTGCAAACTTGTAAAATATATTAGGTAATTAAGTAAAAAAACCTTTCCGCCATTATACGATCTATGTTAAGAGTCCCCGGCAAGCTCGGCCGAATTTCACCTTCCCATACAAACGGAGTTTCGTTCTCATTTTAAAACTACGTGTTGGATTGTAATGAAACTTTGCGCATACAATGGCATGAGGTATATCTAGGTCTGTAATTAGTTTATATAGCTCTAGTTTGTAAAACAAACGAAATAGAGCAAAAACAAGTTTTATATGAAAAACTTAAATTCGCTGTATTTTTTTTTACTATGGTATCTGAAGCTACATAAACTAATTACAGACCTAGATATACCTTTGCATGTACAAAGTTTTTGAGCACTAGCTAGTAGCTAGTAACGTAGCGTAACTACGTTTGAATGGAGAACTGAGCTTGCCGACGCACGGCTCCTTAGGAAAGTGATCGACTTTTGACAAGCTTTGATTTGCTTAAACAGTTGTCGGTTTTTAGGGTTCCGTACTACCCAAAGGGTAAAAACGGGACCCTATTACTAAGACTCCGCTGTCCGTCTGTCTGTTTGTCACCAGGCTGTATCTCATGAACCGTGATAGCTAGACAGTTCAAATTTTCACAGATGATGTATTTCTGTTGCCGCTATAACAACAAATACTAAAAAGTACGGAACCCTCGGTGCGCGAGTCCGACTCGCACTTGGCCGGTTTTTTTATTTAATTCTTTGTCTAGGTAGAATAAATAGGTAAGGTAAAACATGAGTTGTAAATATTATCTTGGTTTCACGAAAAATACAAATATTGACATTGTTTGTTCTTTTTATGTACTTAATTTAATGTACTTGTTTTTTTAATTAAGAGTAGTTTTGTTTTTTAATTTTTTATTTATTTATAAGTTGTTATTCTTAGTTACTTTTAGTTTTACCTGTACTTAATTAGAAGCTATATTCTACAATTATTTAGCACTCGATACACGATTTAACCCGTAATGCTCCATTATAAATATTTTCGTTATGTTGCTTTATTCTTTTTTTAATGTAAAATAAATTTTATTACTGTGCCTGTACAAATACTCAAACGGAGTATTTCATGATTAATCTTGTTCAATCCCTATTTGGGTTCTAACGGTCGCTCTTTCTCATGCTTAACTCACAGCTCACACTATTAAATATCGACAGCAGGCAATTTCTAAATGATAACAACAAATGTGACTCATCCTTGAATATACTTTATTAATTAAGAGCGTTAGCTCTTTCATTAGTTCATTACCTATTTGCAAACTTTTTTCATTTATACTTATCGTAACTGTAAATATGCGATGTCTAATATTAACTCAAGTCATTCTGACAATAATTAAAATGACATCGTATAATAATGCAGTTAATTTTGTTGTAAAAGCGATTAAATATTTAAATATTACATAACGATATACTGTCTAGTAGACAGTGTCTACTAATTCAACTTCACTCTAAGAACAAATTAAATTATTTTCTATGAAAATATTTTAATTTGTTATTTTCTATGAAAATATTTTAATTTGTTTTTTTCAAGTAGACACACTACTATAAAACACGCGGTGGACACTGGAGGCTTTGGTCATTTTTTCCTTCGTATATGACATTTATTTCAGTTTATAATTCAACTTTGTTCCTTTCTGTGTCGAGACCCTCGGTCCGTGGGGCCCGGGAGCTCAGAGTTTGTTCACGGATTTGGCCAAACGGCTGGTTGAGGTCACTGGGGACAAAAGAGCTGGCAGCTTCCTCGCTCAACGAATAAGCGTTGCGATTCAGCGACGAAATGCTGCCAGTTTTAGTTTTGTAGGTAGTTTTAGTTTACTTTTTATTGTAAATCTAATTATTTACTAATTAAATTAATACATTTTATCGACATTAAGTTCTACTTTCATCACACTTTTTAAACGTCAAACCAAATTGCACCCGTTAAATCGGGGTATGGTCCTGACACATCTATGGTATCTACATCTATGCCTTATTCCAGCCAAACATTGACAGCTTATTGACAGATTTAATCTTGTCCGTCAGACATATTTAATAGACAGATCTGTCTGGGTTAGCTAATGGATTGCCATCATAGAGTAACTTATATATGATTGCCATCCTGTTTATAATTACCTGCTTGCGCTTATACGCAAAACTATGTGTGTGCAAGCGCGGTGCACTGATAAAAAATACAAATTGCTAATTATTTTTATCATGGAATTAGTTTGCTTAGGATCGATCTTTCAGTTCCCATTTATATGCCATTCCAGCGATAAGGTTATGAGAATGACACCGTGTGCTATCAAAATCGTTGCAGACTTTTCTTCGTCTTACTCTATCAATAGAAGAAATCCGATACGGCTCTTTAACTAGGGACTCAAGAATCGGCTCTTAATGTGCTGCCTGTTCACCGGCGTGTTGCTATTCCTTTTGTTAAAATGACTTTTTTAATCCTTTTAAAGACGCGACCCTTGGTGTAAAAAAAAATTTCGCTATTCTTTTAGCATGGATATATGTATACGCAACCTGCTGAGCATGACAAAAAATCGCGACTTGCCTAAATTATCATTAATTGGTACTAACTTTCAAACCAGTGGTCAAAACTTTTGACCACTGGTCAAAAACAAAACTAATGCTACTTCCTAAGGCATTCGATACGATTTCAGGTTTTGCAAAAAAATCTAATTACCTTACGTGTCTTTTGACTCACGCCGTTTTTACCCTTTGAGTACGGAACCTTAAAAATTAAAAAGTAAGGCAATCTTGCTGATTTTCGTGTTATAAATACGTGTGTTTTCGTAATTTTTTCAATCTAAATGTTTTTCGCTAGGGGTCATTTATCTTCACACATGTAGTCTCCGATTGCAAGTAACTCCTAAGAAAAAAAATCATGGCCGTAGGTCTAGGCACTTTAATTATTGATTATGCAAAATTTCCTTGTTTTGGTTTCCTCGCATTCGATATGAAAAGTAGTGTTTAACTCGGGTGAAAGGCACCATTTCCATCTCGGACTATTGCCAACTGACTGCGTTCGAGAGCCAAACTACCTCGGCAGGAATGGATGCCTTTCAACCCTTGGTTAACAATCTACTATTTACAAGGGGCCAAAGTTAATGCTTAACCTCTCGTGCTAATATTCAAGCAAGCGAAAGATTCCAAAAGATTTCAAGGCACGAGGGTTAAACAAATTTTGCCACGAAGTGAAACACAACATTTTTCACTTCGCCAACACAAGGAAAATACTAACAGTAAAATATTAAACAAAATCAAAGCAAATCGATTTAAAATAAATGTTATTAAATATTTATCATTCAAAATCGTCATTTAAAAGTCAATTCTACCAGTAAACATAAGAAAACAACTCAAAATTTGTATTTGAATATTTTGCCTCACATGTGAATAAAATGCAACATTGTTATCAGTTTTTGAACAATCAAGAGAGCTTTTACCAGCTGGTGTGGTGAAACAGTAGATTGTTAACCAAGGGATGGAAGGCACCCAATTCTGTCGAGGTATGATTTTGTTCTCCCGATTCGTCAGCCCCAGAATCCTAGACGGTCGCACGCTAACTTTATATGAGGTATTGCCACGTAATTAAATCTTGATAGGTTCAACTATGTTTTTATCAACACTAATTATTTACGCAAACATATAATAAATATAATCGGCATTGCAAATCTGCAAGACTGTCAGCGTGCAACATGCGCATTACTAATGTTATTAGTATAATTTTCGTATTTGTTAATTTTACTCGCCAATAAAATTTAATTGCACCCTTTAAGGTGACTGTTGTTAATGTCATAATAACCTTGATTGAATGTGCTAGACATTGGCGATTTGTTTAATTTACTGAGTTCAATAAGGGACAGGATCCCAATCCCTCGGGATTTTTAATATACTGTCAAACTAGCCAACTTTGCGTCCAGGCCAGACCAGGGGTATCTTTGCCCAAAGACAATTTTTTTAACAAATTCAATTATAAGAGATTGCGTTACACATCTATTTTTTCATAGAAAATAGGTTATAACTTATAAATGTTATAAAGTATAAATACTTGTGATAACACTACATAACACACTTGTGTTTAACTTAACTCGGGTATTTTCAGCGAGTTGTCAAATGTAGGGTGAACTTTTGCGGGCAAAATCTTGATGAAAAATGGATGCATGTTTCTCGTTATGAAACGACTCGTCTGGACTTTCTTGGAAAATTATCTTTTTATTCGAAAGGTACACCTATTACTTCCTTCCTTAGTCTCATTCCACTGTCGTCAGGTCAGAATTTGATAATGGGAGGGAGAAATCAAGGGAACATTTCAAATATGGGCATTGGCACGTGTTGTCTACTGTGCAATGCCAAAAGGATCTATTTTCTAAAATGGCCTAATGCAGGTAGAGCTTAAGTATACAAGTATATTATCCTTTATGCTATTGGATCTATCTGCACAGCAGATACACGAAGACAGAAATTTACGATTACCCAATGCTATGTGTTATAAGTTATAACTTATAAGTAAGTAATATAAGCAAGCATTTAATTTTTTTATGAAGCAGAAACGTCTCCGAGCGTTACTCCAAATTTTGAAATTAAGTAAAGGAAAAATGTACACCTCCGGCAGGACTCGAACCTGCGACCACTGGAACACCGGTCCAATTGCTCGGTTGGCAGAAGCGATTGGACCGGTGTTCCAATGGTCGCAGGTTCGAGTCCTGCCGGAGATGTAAATTTTTAAATTTTTCCTTTTATTTAAAAATTTCAAGCATTTCATGTCAACTCATAAAATTTACGTACGTCATGCTGGGGTAACGCATTATATCTAATGCGTTACCCCAGCATGATTGTAATAGTAGTTTATGTGACTGCTACATAATGAAAGGCATTAAAACTCGAGTGTGGGTTTATGAAATGAACGTAGTGAGTTTCATAATAGAATCACACGAGTGTTTTAATGCCTAATTATGTACAGTTACATACACTGCTTTATCTACACACATATTATAAACTTTCTATGATATATTCACTAACCTCATATTACAGCCGACATTGGGGCATAGTTGCTTCTTGGCGGAATTCGCGGATATGAGGTGGCGTCTACGAAATATCGTTATCGCACATTTTACACGAAACTTTTGCTAGAGTAATTTTAAAAACAACAAAACAAATTATTTTTTACTTACAAACTAATTAAAAGATAAACTGCACGTCAAATGGCGGCAACTTTTTTCCAGCATGTCACGCATCCGTAGTTTTTTTTTAATTCAGAGACAAACTAGAGTGGGGGTCGATTGCCATATCATTCGATACCAACTAACAAGCGAGATTTGTCAAAATTGTATGCAATTGACATTTCGTTTCGAATAAAACATCATCTCGACTGATATTAGAATAGAGGTCAAATCAAATTTCTTTGTTCTTCAGAGATGTTCGAATTTTTAATAAAATAATATTATCGAAATCGATGTTATTATTTAGCAATAATAACATTTTCACAGATAAAAAAATTGCTGTAACAAAACAGTTTATCTTAATGTTGGCCATTATTTACGGATTTTGAAGGCATCATACAGGGTTTATGATATGTGTGTAGATAAAATTCATTCAAGATTAAAGAACCGTGAACTCCTAAACAAAGCAAGTTACGTACCTATATATTCATGCCCGTGACCTTAACTCACACAACCTATCATATCGAATTGTTATGGTGAAAGTCACAATATTTTGAAACCATCGCTGGCCGGCCAGTTCAATAAATAGTGATGTACTTGTAGCCTCATACACATATTTGTATTACCATGTACTATAGAATGTCGCACGACCTGCCTTACGGCCCACATAATGCATAGGAACATTTATTTTATTAGAAACGTTTCATCCATCCAGTACGAATCTTTATGCATCATGCATTTCATTTTATGCATCAAAACGCTTACTAAAAACCCAAGGCCAAGTGCGAGTCGGACTCGCGTTCTAAGAGTTCCGTACATAACACAATTTAAACAATGTATTTTTTATGTGAAACGTGAGTGAAATGTCTTTAAAGAACCCGTAGGCTGTAACCGTAGGGAGGGAAGGGGTCGGATCAAAAACTAAGTAATTAAGTCCGACTCACGCTTGACTGCACATTTCTAATAGGTTTTCCTGTGATCTGAAGATCTATTTTGTGGATTTTTTTCAAAATTTTAGACCTAGTAGTTTCGGAGATAAAGGGGGGGGGATTGTCATTTTTGCCTATTTTCTTGAATAACTGTTTATCCTAAAATTATAAAAAAAAATATATTTGAGATTCTCACAATGAGCTCTTTCGTTTGATATGTAACACGATAATTATAGTTTAAAAAACTTTATTTCTTAAATTTCTCATTAACCCCCCAAAAGTGGCCCCCGTGTTTAAAATTCATTTGTTTACGTTACATGTCCGTCTTTGGGTCACAAATACATATGTGTACCAAATTTCAACTTAATTGGTTCAGTAGTTTCGGAGAAAATAGGCTGTGACAGAGACAAACAGACGCACGAGTGATCCTATAAGGGTTCCGTTTTTCCTTTTGAGGTACGGAACCCTAAAAATAAATGAAAATAAGCTTTAAAACTATTATTTGCCTACACTAGTCTTTTCCCGCGACTTTATCCGCGTAGAAGACGTTTAAACTTTTCAACCACATTTTCACGTTGAATTTCTAAAATCCTTGTATATATGTATCAAATTTCAAGGTCCTTAAACGGTTCAGACTGTGCGTTGTATGTCAGTACCTAAGTAACACAACTGTTATATATTTTTATAATAGAAGAATAGCTAAAAGTAGTAGTAGCAGTTGCTAGTAGTTTTTAGTTGTTAACAAATATTTGTTTGTTTTTATATTTTGGCATGTGAAGTATTGCCGACGGCTTCTAGTGGTAAAGAAGGGAATTACCTGGACATAATAAATTATATAATATTGTCTTCGGTTACCGCGATAGTTACATTAGTTACTCATCAAATAAAAGTATGAAAGCACACAAATATATATAGACATAAATAGTTCCATGTACATAAGCAGTGACCATAAGACCAAAATATTAAGTAAAAAACTCACTTCCACCTATGAAATAGAAATACTTACTTCCTGTCTAGGACGCGCACATGCTTCTGTTGTCGTTTAACTCATTTAGAATGGTCTAATCACCTCGTAATGAGCTAATTAAGTTTGTCAGACGTTTACCTCGAAAACACTTAAGTATTTATTTTTAAATTTATCTTTAGTCTTATTTTATCTTTAAAGAATAAGCATTTTGTTATAAATATGTTATAAAAAAGTGTTCCTATGTTTACATTTCTTGACGCAACAGACAAACGGCAAAATTACTGTCTTTTGTTTTGTTTATAATATATATGAGCGTAGGTGCTGCGGTGGGTTGCGCAGTTTAAAAATGGTTGATCCATATTCCGTAGTAAATCCCTAAAAAATCTGAAAGTTAAATAAAACGTTTATATTCGTGCATACTTTATCTGCTTATTATTTTTTTATTTACTACGCATTTACGGAAAACTTGCCTTTAGGTAGGTACACAACAGGTTTACTAAATCTCACAGTTTTCCTATACCGGCCCTGATAGAACCATATTGTTATTTTGAAAATTTAATATATAGCCAGGTACTTAGTCCTTTATTTATAATCATATGGAGATGCCTCAGCGAAATATTCTTTGTTACAAATATTGCTTCATTTTTCCTTCACGCAACAGGAATTACCTAAGATAATTCTTGATCTGATGATTTGATTGCAAAATTATGAGGAATTTTATACATGTGTATAAAGTTTTTTATTTGTGTATAACTAACACAAGCAAAAGTGTTATAGTTAAGGGGAGGTTATTCGCGTAATTCGAAAACACGCATAATTTCATCATATCAGAGTTAAGAAATCGTCTGATATTCGGAAGTAATTCAAATTACCCGAATAGACCTTTTTGATGCGATTTGATGTTTTTTTCAAGAAAAGTTACCCATAATTTACCTATATTACTTAAACCCTATTAGAAACCGCCAGGGGATACGTCGTAATGTAATAAGGCCTTAAGTTCATGCCAGACAAACAAAGATGACCATCGTTTTTATTGGGCAGTTTTTTAATCAGCACCTTGGTGACATCCGACTTAAAAAAATAACTTCACGGGTTGTGATGGTCAGGTGTTTTAGCGGTTGAAGTGTCAAAGCGTGGAGGTCATTTTGATTTTATGTTCTTTTCCAACATTTTTCAATATCTTAAGAAAGAGGATTTCCATGGGTTCTTCGAGAAACACTTACAGGTTTTTAAACGACCGGCAAGGCAACCCACATTATTATATCCCTTCTGGTGCTGCATGATATCAAATTTTTAAAGAATATTTTCGTTATTTAATCTCTATGATTTATGTTATAAATAATAATTAAATCAAGTGTCGCGACATGGCAACGCGAAAAATATTATATAATAAAAACTATATACTACTGTATAATATACATATAATAAATATTACCTAAAATACGGGAGAATCTTACACAAATTGATAAAAGTCCTAATAATCCAAACCGTAAGATCTATAAAGCTTAAGTTATTGAGTATTAGACACATAAATACGGATTCGAATCCAGGACTTCAAGATTTGTGGGCACTGGGCAGGGTCACTACCGAGGCAGGCCGTTAAATGAGGGGCAGCAAAACTTCCTTTGGAACTAGGAAGAGTTAGGAAGGAGTTGGCTGGCACTTATATGCTCCTGCATGGGGTTAGGGGCAGGTAGTTTTAGGTTAGGTAGGTACTTTATTTAAAAACATCTGGAAAGATGAATGCTGGGTATATAGGTATAATCTAATCCGATAATTGTGACGATCTAATAATACTGATGGTTTTGATGATTCAGTTGGAACATTAATTGGTGAGAATCCATGGATGAGAATTTTCATTATGGATTTACCCATGCAATTTACCTCATTGTTCATCATTATGATTGCTTCAGATTTAGAATAAATAGGTAAACTAAAAATTCAGTTACGATTATATTTACTGATATACCTACTCTGAGTAGGTATATCAGTCAATATACTTGTAACTGATTTTGTAGCCTAGTCGGTAGTGTTTACAAGTAGGCTACTCGTATAATATACACCAAGTCATTGTAATTGTGTATTTCCGGACAGTTTGGACGCTCTTGAACTTTTTTTATCCAAAATGAGCATGCGTACGTAAAACATTATAGAACACCTACGCAAAACATCAAATCGAACTCAATAACATTTCAAATTGGGTATCAGTGATACCAAAGTCAGGAAACCTCTTTAACACTAATAAAGAGGGGAGCTCCCGAATTTATTGTCGGTATCATGTTTTTAAAACTTCATAAATTCATATTCACGAAGGCTTCATGTAGATTTTCGTCGTTATTTCCCAATATTGAGTGCCACCCGGATGCTGTTAGGTATTAACACTTTAGTGTCTCGTGAAATAACCGGCCAGATAATTTTGTAATTAAAAATAAAACAATGAACCGTTTGCGCCACCTAATAGTAAAAACTGCAAGTGCAAGATCGCTTGCTGATCGTGTTAGTATGACGCAGTTTACGTTGGAATCGTATTTTTTCGTCCTCAAGTGCCGTCGAAATCACAATTTCCTGGAGTTCCTGCAATAATAGTAATTTGTTTTCGTTTCTTACTTCTCCAAATTGATGCTGCTTCATATTACGTCATGCAAAACGGACGCCTGACCGTCACATGTTATATTTGCGGTTTACACGCGTGATGTCTTCAGCTATTTGCTAATTACCTATATCGTCAATTTGCGACTTTATTGTTTTTCTATCAGAGCTCAACATGTCATGTTAGCTAACCATTGCCAATTTAATTTTTTTACTCATGTGCATCCTTTTGAGAATGTCTGCCACCAATTACAATTGAATAGACACGTACTCGTAAATTGCTACGAAGATGTCGAGTTCTCTTAGCACATTCGTTTGCACAAAAGCAAAAAACATTTTCGTTTAAAATACGTTGTTTTCGTACCAGGGTGCGTAGCCAACGTGCCATACGTTTACGCTCCGTAGCGAACGAAACGCAACTGTCACTGTCGCATCAATGTGGAAGAGTGAGAGAGACACAAAGAGTTTCGTTATCGTAGCGCAAGCGATTGTCACCTTGTCTAGGCACCCAGAGCAGGTGTCGGTTATAAATACCTAAATAAAAGAGCTACAGATGTAGTTGTAGTGCATAAGTAATTATTTTCCATCGTATTTTCACGGAAACGTACGAACGTGTCTTGCTATTTCAGTCAGTCTCGGTACAAAAAGTACTGAGGTTGACTGAAGCAGCATGGCAAATACGAACGTTTTCGAGAAAATACGATGGAAAACAATTATGCACTACATCTGTACATAGTAACGGAACTGTAGGTATTACACACGCAAGTAGGTACAATCTATTAGAGTGTAGATTAGGCTAAAGTAGTTAAATTTGTAATTTCTTTCTTTGAAATAAACAGTAAAATATATTTTTCACCTCAGCAGCTCGAACAAGCCTACTTTCGTCACTCCCTGGAGTGAGGAAAGTGCGACTTTCCTCACTCCAGGGAGTGAAACAATGTAGCTTTTTAATTTAGTGAAGGCCATGAACTTCATACTTTTATTACATTTTTTTTATGGTACGGTACGGTACGGTACGGTACGGTACGGTCACGTCTCGTCTCGTATCGTATCGTATCTTATCGTATCGTACATATTATAATACTTTTTGTCTGTTTATTCTGTGTAATTCGAAATACATTTTAACCTTTAATATGTTCTCACTACTGAGGTGAAAAATTATGTGTGCAACACGAGAGCAAAGTTATTTTACATCTCGTGTTTTTGAGTCCCTCGCTACGCTCAAGATTCTACCTTAGAATCACTCGCTTCGCTCGTGATTCAATTATAGAATCTTTCGCTTTCTTAGGACTCAAAATAAACACTCGCAAGAAAAACCAACTTTCCTCTCTTGTTGCACAAATAACTATTTTAGGTAATGATTAGATGATGATGAGTAATCTAAAGTATTTACACATGATTTGACGAAAGTCTAAGAAACGGTATTAAATTATTACTAAAAACAAACTTAATTCAACCTTTTAAATGGATTTTCAGCCACTTCAGGCATTAGGTGCAGAATTGCAGATTAAGCAAAAACAGTGGTTCAAGTTAAGCGTTATTGTTAAGGTATGTTGGAATAAGTTCGAATCGGTCCAAGAGTTCCAAGACCCACTAATTCAATTTAAAGACGGTATTTTTAATCTTACAATAAAACTGCAAATTGAAAACCTATTCAGACACGTGTAACGAAAAAAACTATTGTCAATAAGGCGTTGCTGCGAAAAGGATCGTTGATCGATCGTTGCGTTGCTGACAATCAGTAAATGTGGAATTGCACGCAGGCTTAGCGGGAACCAAAGATAGATATAACTCCGTAATAGATGGATACAGTCTAAGGAAAAAACGTGCCTCGAAAATCAAGAAAATTTGATTCTCGTTCAGAGGGCGCTACTAGTTTTGGCCTACAGTCGTATAGATGGCGTTGACGGTTTCGTTTGTTATTTAACAATTTTAACGCATATCAGTGAAAGAACATGGGTCAAAATCATAAAAATAATTAATGAAAATAAAAAAAATCATTTATCTATATTTAAATACATTCTATCGTATTTTTATAAATCTTCATTTTTAGTTTTAAAGTGTGTCGACAGATGGCAGTGAATTTACTGGGGTTACAAAATTTACTATGACAGTACCGCTCTAGTATAAGTTACTCTATGGCGGGAACTATAGACAAAGCGTTTCCCTAAGGAGTTGAAGTTTCTAGTATTATAATTAACAGTTTTTTGTCTTTATATGTACTTCATTTTTGTATCGCAAGTGTGATGAAAAACATTGTGTGTAACTCGGGGCGTAATAATATTGCAAACTCGAGTCTATAAATCGCTCCGGCAAGCCGTCGCGATTTAACTATACTCTCGTTTGCAATGTTTAACTTACGCCCCATGTTGCACAATGTACTATTAACGACCTACTATGTGGTAGCTTTTTCCTGTAAACGTAACAATATTGCTATCAAATTTGATTCCAACATACCTTACGTATAACTAAGTTCCATGTTATCTTATAAATCTTTGATTTAATTTAGACGAAAAAACGGTTGCACCATCGAAAGTCAGAAGCTTACCTTAGCGGCCTCGGTTTGAATATATTTATTGTTCAACAAAACAAATTTTCCCAGTGTGAGTAGTCGTGCTGAATTCTGTGTTTTAACTGATTCCACGTGCCAAGAAACAGGCGAACGAGCGGATTTAGCGACAACACTCATTTATTTTTACGAAATCTAGAAACTACAACTGATTCTTTTCAATACTTTCAGTAGCTGATTGATGTTGTTTACCTACTAACTTGTTTATGAAGATTATATTTGGATGGCGACTGCTTTGACGCGGGGGATAAATCACTGTCAATTTCATTGATAAATTTCGTAGCTGTCATTGCAGTAATGTAACGTTAAATAGGTAGGTACGTCACTAGTTTTACTACACGTCACTACACAGCATCAGCGACACCGCCCGCGTAAACGCATATGGAAAAGTCATGTGACTTTTCGTAGCATCTGTCATCCCTATGAATTTTTCTTTTCACATCACCAATTCGAAAAAGGGCTTTTTCTTCCCTGCTAGGAGGGATCAAAGTGACACTTTTCTGTTCTAGGACATTATTTTTAAAAAAATCCGCATTATTTTTATAGTTTAAATAATAGTTTTAAACATTACCTCATAGGTGATAAGTAATATGTGTCACATGGTAGCAAAATTATTTCCATCTTGGGCGTAACACACTTGAATCCCTCACTACGCTCAGGATTCTACTTTAGAATCCCTCGCTATTCTCGGGATTCTATTATAGAGTCCTTCGCTTCGTTTAGGATTCAATTGTACGCCCTCGCCGTAAATATGTCATTTTGCTCCCTTGTGATCTACTATTTCGTTTGGCTTGGCGTTTGTCGATGTACGATTGTCATCATGACTTAGGCCCCAGGGGTGAGTTCGGAATTCGCTGCTTTGTTCTAGGCGTGTACTAAATCTATTGGTCATCTTATGACTAACCGCATTGTAATTAATACGAGTAGTATGTTATAAAGGCATTTTATACGTGCAAGACGTGATTATTTTGTAAGTAATTATTTACGAGTACGTGTAGATAGTTTAATTCATAAAATTTATTATTTTTTAATAATATATTACGTTATAGTTATATTGATTTCAGTTAAGTCATTCATCACTTTTATCAGGCATGCATTAAATCTTGTTTTGTGTTGTTCGGATCAGAATTATATTTATCAGTAGGTGTTGTTGACACTAATCGCGAGTCCACATGTACCTATATCTAGAGTAGATACTTTAGCGAGCCAGCTTTATCAGAAGAAAAAGGTCGCAACTTTGAAACATGCAGGCGCGGAGGTTCAAACTCCCATACTGAATTTCACGGCTTTTTCTATTACTGATAAAGTTCACTTGCCAGAGTATGTATTGTTTTGAGTGCGCCAGCGATGTACTTACGCGAAGCGATTTGAATAACAATGTGAATATGACGAGCATTGAAATTTTTCGATTCTTATACGTTAGAGCGTTTTCACATTGTCCTATCCGATATCGGATGTAGGATCCTACATTCCTGTAGTCAGGCCGCGGAGCGCGCCCGGGCGCCGTCTTTAGCGGTCACGCACACTACAACAAGCATTGTGCCTACACATACGCACACAAACAAATATTATCGGTCAGACAGCTGACGTGACGGGGGGCTCCGACATGGCTGAATTTATCGGAAGCGCCTTTCCGATAGCGGATGTCGGATGGTGCCTTTGAGAAAAACAGCTGCAGGAGAGTGTCATATGGCATCAAGTCTACCTTTTTTGAGTCATCTATCGTTTTTTAGTAATAATTGTTTATTAAATGAATAAATACAGAAACACATATGTCTCACATTTTCATCCGACATCCGATATCGGATCGGGCAATGTAAAAAGGCTCTTACACTAAGGAACGGCATAGGAGTTTTAAAAATTAGTAATTAATGGTTTTGTTAAATAAGTAGATACAATGTTATTTGTTACTCGGTATTGTATCTTGCTTTCATCATAGTAGGAGCGACATGCATGGGGACGCGAGACGCGAGTGATGTCAAAAGATCACATTGACATCAATGTGTAATATAAAATTATAATTCGAATCGGCCTCCAGGGCTGCACTCGAAAAACTGGTTTATTCGAAAACATTTCGATTTGAATGCTATCTCGACTTTTATGGCCCGTTTAATTTAGAGATATGTTCTGCAGTACACTGACTATATATGTAGCATATTATGTGTAGGTATGCACTTTTATTTATTACGGTACACTTTTGATTTATTTGTAGACATGTAGGTATATCGATTTACGTGCATTTTGAATTTTATACCCACACATGACACATGTTACAATGCAAGATTTTATAATTACCATTTTTACAAGCTTTTATTTATTACAATCTTTTATTTAACTTGCCCTGTTAGTATGTATTCGTATATTAGTTAGTGTGGGTCAAATCTTGGAAGCTGAATTTGACGCACTTCCCGATTTCCCATTGATCTGAAATTTTGCATAGGTACATACGCAAATCGGATGACAATGCAACATTATGATGACATGGATCTATAATCTGACAATGGAAACAGGAGGTGGCCATTGGAACTCTGTAATAAAACAACGCAAATTAATTGTGTTTGGGGTTGTTAAAATTATCTCGATGAATGTTAGTTGTCTGTGGAAAGAAAAGTACAGTCAGCGATAAAAGCTTGTACCAAAAAAGAAATTTTTGCCAAAAACTTTTTATATTATATACTGTCTCGCCACTAGTCACAACCCTTCTTTTACTGTAAAAGGGTTTAGGTCATATAGTCCCTACCCTATACAAATGCTTTTCCTCATAGTGTTTTTCACACTCAGCACACGAAGAACTGTTTATTATCAAATGAAATTTCGTACATAATTTCCGAATAATTCATTGCTACAAGCACAAGAAAAGGTTATGAACCCATAACCTCAACTTTGAAAGTCGAACGCATCACTGCATCAGACGCCAATTTTTATTAACCTAATTACCTTCCCACGTATATCAATATAACCTTAATAAGGAAGGTAGTTTGGATTAAGTACGTAGTTGACGTTCACTGGCGTCCAATTAAAGTTAAACCTAACGATAAGCCAAGGCTTAAAATTTGGACAATAACCCGGTGAGTGTAAATCAATCTTTAGGTGTTGAACTGTCATTATTTTACCGTACACCCGTCGCTGAGCAAGGGCCGCATTTGGTGTTAGGTTCGTTTATATTTCATCTTCAAAAAAGTTTACTCGCTAAGTTACTTATTGTATAACTGTGTAATAAGAAAATGTTTTCTTTTTTTATTACATCTCAATTTTTATAATGAAAAAGTAAATCAATTAGATGATTGTAACTTGAAGATCACATTCATTAATATTGTTTAAAATTATGTCAAGAGTAAGTACATTATAATTTGCGGCATAACAATTTATATTGTGGTAACAACTTATATATTTTCGTGTACAGAAAATACTTATAAACTTTAAAGTCCGCCCCTGTAACTGTAAACTTTATGAATTAAGCGCACTAAGTAGGTACAGAGGCGACATTAAGTCGGAAAGTAATTATTTACCGCGTTCCGGTTTGCCAGTTAACAGTTCAGTCGGAAACCGTTATAAACATTTTGTGGTAGTCGGTCAGTTAAGGAAATATAGAGACTGACATGAAAGGAATCGAGATGCTTTGGTTAAGCAAGTTAATATTAAGATTTCACTACGATTCGCGTCGAACTCGTTAATTTTCAATAAGGGGACAATTTCTGTAATAAATATTATAAAATATGATGTCCCATATGTGTAAAAGTATTCACTGCCAGGGGGCGTGGCCTAGGAACAAACTTGTATAACGGTGAACGCACATGTGCGTTGGGGGCAGTGAATGTGTTAAATAAATTACTTGGTGGTTGGTATCTTATTTTTACCAATTGGTTCAACTTGCTGTCTTCTTTAGTTATTTAAGTGCCCTTTCACTGTAGGCTTGTTTGCCTAGTCATTTGCATCAAATTGGACTAGTTGATATGTATTTTCGATGCTCGTACCTATTTAGAATCATTTATTCATCAATTGTGCATTACAGGTAATGAATACAGGTGTTATAAACAATTTGTTCTCTGTCTGTCTGTGTTTGTTTGTTGTCTATTAATGTGAATCAACTGCTAAAACGTAGCTAAAATTATTGATTATTTAAATATTCTCAAACAAAAAAAATGATACCGTGCAGTGTATGTTTTAAAAATAATATAAGTATTATAATTTGATGTAGGTACAATTATGTGAATATCCTAGACTTTAGAATTCCATGAAACAACGTGAAGTTTTAAAAATAGGCAGGTAATTATTTAATGATGCCAATATTTACGGAACGGCCATTTTGTTCCTCACGTAAGCTCATTATCAAGATGATTTTAGAACGACTTCAGCAAGGCCGCGTTTTCCTAGTGCTTAACGGGCTCGGGGGAGTCGATTGCATTGATAAACTTGTGTATTAAGTAACTGTGAAATCAAGATCCGTTATAAATATGCGTAATCGCACTTATCGCAAAGCTTATTAGCAAAATTAAGTAAATACTCATGTGTTAGCAACACTGTTTGTAAGGATCATTATTTATTAATAGCTTATATTTTGATAATTCTTACTTTTACGATTAGCTTAAAAAAGAGTATCAGTTGACCCTTACTTGTCACTGGTTCCCGCCATCTTGAATTGTTATTAAAAGGCGGGTACACTGTGACAAGGGGCAGTTCGTGGACAGACGAGTTACAGTGTAGACGTCTTGGAATATTTATTGTAAATTGGTTGTTATTATGTTGGTAGCGAACGAATAAAGTTAAAATATTGGTACAAGTATTAGTTTTCATCATCAACCCGGTGGTAACCTAACACATGTCTCTTAAGTTATCATTATCATTAGAATATGATTAAGTTTTTTAGACTCTATGGATATGGATGTACAATCGAACAAACTGATGTGTGACATACCATAGAACGTTTTCACAGTAGGTAAGTGTCATAATAAGTTTACGTTTTAAATCAATGTATTACCAATGGGTCCAGAATCAAGTTGTTCGTTAGTACCTACAACACTGGTTTTTGTGCGCGGGCGACTCGCTTATTACGATTGTAATAATGACCAAGGAGAGGAAGTCTCGGAAGTAATCATTACCGTGGATCTGTCATTATAAAAGCTATTCGTTTAATATGGTACACATGCGCGTTAAGGTAATTTGCTTTGTACGCATAGTCCTCGTTCCCTTACGCAGCGTAGGTACTACGTAGGCGAACAACACGCGAACGCGTAGCGAAGCGATGCGGCACGGGGTGAATCAATCCTTTGGCACCTGTATGTAGAAGTGTCCTACGTGGGCGCTCTCGTTCCGAACGCGAACGCCGTGGGCCCGCCGGGCCGCGCCGCGCCGCTTCGCTTCGCTTCGCGTTCGCGAGTTGTTCGCTTACGTAAGACGCAGCGTTAGCCGTTTATATATTTCAGTACCTAATGTAGTGCGAATGGTTTCTCCTCTTTTGTTAAGGGAAAAGTTCCTTAATGTCGGGAATGTATTTTTCGAAATAACCAATAAAATATTGTAAACATAGGTGCATCCGCTTCGGTTTTAGAAAAGCTGTGGCTTTTTAATGTGAAATAGGATTTAAGTGATTGTGGTGGTGAAATGCCGTAATTTTTCCATAAAAATATTGTGATATTTAGTCACCTAACGTACATTAATGCAAGGAAAGCCTACTCAATATTTTCTTCAGCTGAAATGGGAAAAATTTACCCTGGTACACACATGAAGCTTAGATCTCTAATTTTGCCAAGATTAAATTAAATTATAATAAAGATTAAATTATAAGCATGTAATTAGTTCGTAAGTTTTCTAACACAATGTATTTTTGTTAAAAAAATATTTATGAATGAATTGTATCTAGGTACTCTTTAGGTATACTTACAATTCATTGGGTCATGGCAACAAAACACATATATGATGCATAACCATATTACTAATTACAGTACTTAATTCATCAAGGCTTCACACGACCACTAATTTATGGCTAACGCAAATGTTACCGTAACATAACACAATAAACACCATGCTAAGTTATGGCTAGAATTAACGTCTACGCTATAATCATCAAAGTGGGGGATAATAGAGATAACATCATTGTTAGTTCAAACAGGTTAATTTCAAGAAACAAAGATTTAGATACTCATCTGCCACGAGCACTTTGATATGTGATATGACATACATACAGGGTGGAAAAATTAA
The DNA here is from genome assembly GCF_947568885.1 of Cydia strobilella. NCBI lineage: Eukaryota > Metazoa > Arthropoda > Insecta > Lepidoptera > Tortricidae > Cydia > Cydia strobilella. The sequence continues at coordinate 13,015,612 of NC_086052.1, forward strand.
TGGGCCCTGGAGGGAAAGAGCCTTAAGTTAGCACATTCTTTTATTTTTAACAAGAAACAAAACTGCATTCAATTTTTATTTATTTCGCTTGTCTAAAAATATTCTTGAGTACTAAATATTCGATTTTATGGATATTTTGTACGACAGACGAGTGTAAGACCTAATGTTTCTTGCAGACATATTATCATTAACATTAACTGTATCGACTAGTACAATAAATTTAATGTAAATAGTTAATTGTAATTTAAATTTTCATTGTAATTTTAATTTGATTTTTAATGTAATTGTAGTGTAATGTAATTTCAATTTATTTTATGTATTTTTAAGTTTAATTTGTAATTTTTATCTATGGGTTTTTGCCTTAAATATATTATTATTATTTAAATCTAAAATCGACGCCATGGTTCCTAAGAACAGATTTCGCTATCTCTCATAGTTTCTGACTTTTCCATACTGACCCATTTGGATTGATCAGCTTGTATATTATGATTAAGTACCTTCTTCGCGTAGATTAATTTTATTTTTAGTCCATTACAATGGAAACTGTTCCTTTCATTCAAAAAAGTTTAATAGTCACACGAATCCGACGCCAAAAAGCTAAAATAATCAATACAAAACTCCTACTCGCTTTATTTTCTTTGTATAACAATTTTAGCAACGAAAACTAAGTACCAGACAGATATATAGGTATATTACGTAAATGTTCATGACAAGTTTTATGTAATATAATATAATAATATCGTATAAAACAAAAGAGTGTAATTTCGATTGTATGTCTGCGGCTATTTACCTACTTGTTATCACATAGCGCGCCTGATAAAACTGAGCAGCTGATATTAAATGCTCCCAAACGTTCATACGTGTCCAGTAAGTTTTTATGGTGGTTACTTTTGAGTATGTTGGCGATGTCATTCGTCACGTCAATTATTTTTAATTATTGGAAATATTTCAATGCGTAAATTTTCTACCATTCCAAACGCCATGCCCAAGACACTTTTGCATTAATACAGTCATGTCTAATTACGTCTATGATGTCTCGTCTTTTCCGCCGTTAATCTTGATTGATAGGAATAATTTATCGACTAAAGATAACTGGTATTACATCCTACATACTTAAGATACGTTAGCTTCGTCGAAAACTAGGAATAACGTGGTGCTTAAGCACACGCAAACGATGGGGGTACAATTTCATTCGATCACTAAATACGAATGAGTCCAAGGTTCTAGCAAAACCATTATAAGTTGGGATCACGTTTAGATATTACGGACCTCGAGATCATGTTTTAGTCTAGTTAGCCATAGAAGTCAGTTCTCCTGAACCCACTTAACCAACGGGATTGTACAAGAGCGAGGTGCATCAGGTAATTTTAACGGGGTAGTAAATATCGCATATTATGGCGTCAGGCGCTGTTAAAGTTATTTATAAACTGAAAACACCTTAATTGCTTGGAAAATATCTATGAGGGTGCTTTCCGATGTTTAACAAACCTCTATCATTGAAACCTGTTTAATCTTATTCCATCGAAGAAGTGCCGGTTAGCGCTATGCCATTGCGTTCTATTTACTTCAAAATGACTCTACATTACCTGGCTCCGGCTTGAAAAAATAGTGAATCTCTATCAAACAAGTGTATCTCCTAATAAAATGGCCATGTTTCTCCCAGTATTAGTAATCAGACAAATGTTTAGTAGAGAATTACTAATTTTTCAAGCCAGGAAATGTAGAAGTAAAAATTTCCTCAATGATTTTCTACACAACTTATCGTTTTGAAATTAGTGTGTTTTCAATATTTTTATATCTTCTAAACTTCTGTTTAAGTCTTGTTTAAGTAGTAGTTGTTTACAGATACAGACTATTCTGCTCTATTAAGCTGACATAAATCATAAACCGTAAATGGTGCGCCGGCGGGCGGCGGCTGCGATTAGTATCATCATCAGACTCATCAGTGCTGTAATGGCGCCACATAACCTGGCGACCTGTCTGGCCTAGTGGGTAGTGACCCTGCCTGTGAAGCCGATGGTCCTGGGTTCAAATCCTGGTAAGGGCGTTTATTCAGTGATGAGCACGGATATTTGTTCCTGTGTCATGGGTATTTTCTATGTATTTAAGTATTTATATATTATATATATCGTTGTCTAAGTACCCACAACACAAGCTTTATTGAGCTTACCGTGGGACTTAATCAATTTGTGTAATAATGTCCTATTATATGTATTTATGTATGTATGTATAAGCCTCTACTCGAAAAGTTTTTACGCAGAGCTCGCAGGGCTCTAGAACCGCTATTTCGAGACCCGTCCGAGGCGGTGATATTATAATTTTTTCTTTTACCTCGAAAATATTTCGTTTGCAGACAATTTGCTGAGCCCAAAATTAATTCAGTCAAGTTCGTTTATAATTCTCTCTAAACGCATTGCGTCGTATGTACCTACCTACACCTAAAGGATGGTGATTTCTCGTGTCGAAGGCAAAATCTTCTGCATTGTAACGCGTCCGAATAAATAAAGTTTTCAAAACAAAAACCGTTTCTAAAGTTGAGGTTGAATCCTGGTTATTACAGCTAATCGCCGAGTTAACGTTAACGCTACATAATCGCAGGAAGGTTGTTTCCGCGTCGTTAGTATATTTGTGGCAAACATGTGCTGCTACCACAGAGCGGTTTTAACAGTTCGGACTTACACTTAGTAACACATTTTATACATTACTCATCATAACCCATAATAGTAATTTTTAATTTGTTTAATTTTGATCGAATATTTAGTAAAGTTACATGAGACTTTTATTGTTAAAAAACTGGAATTTAAAAAATGTTGTCCAAATCATATTGTCCTCTCCTACTGCACTTCTGCACGCATGGGCTCAAAGCGAAATTGTAAGTATATTAGCAGAACCGTGTTTTATATCCAATAAGTAATAGCCCTTTCTACATCTGCTAAATTCCTACTCCAAAGAATTTGAAAAAGAAAATGTTTTTTTTTCGCGTCGGGTAACTGGTATTTCTTGTATTTAAATGTTGTTTATTTATTTTTATTTATATGAGCCGATTAGAGTGTCCCACTGCCGATGCCGGGCAAAGGCCCACCAGTTCCTATCAAAGGCGTCAAGGTCATCTCGCAATAAACTTTGTTATAGTAGAATATTCGGTCATCAATTTTGTTATTGTAGAAAATTTCCATATAAAACTAAACAGCATCTTAAACGTTATTGATTTTTTTTACTAAATATTTTTTAAAGCTGGTGTCGTGAGTGCCGGTGAATGGGTGCTTAGAATATAGGGTTTCCAGTATCAAAGAGCCAAGTGCCGTCAAGGTGGAAGGACTAACGTCTCTAACACTTACGTAAAAAATAGAAATAAGATTAAAAAAAAACAAAAAAAAAATATGTGACCACTTTTTTTTCGTGATATAAATGATTTTGAAACAGCATACTTTCAGATCCACAGCGCAGGCTTCGTCATCATACAGAAAGCTCATCCACCTTATATGATTTTATATGGAGGATTAACATATTGTAGTAGAGGCAAAGATAGATATAACTCAGTTATATGGATACAGTCTAAGGAAAAAACGTGCCTCGAAAATCAAGAAAATTTGATTCTCGTTCAGAGGGCGCTACTAGTTTTGGCCTACAGTCGTATAGATGGCGTTGACGGTTTCGTTTGTTTTTTAACAATTTTAACGCATATCAGTGAAAGAACATGGGTCAAAATCATAAAAATAATTAATGCAAATAAAAAAAATCATTTATCTATATTTAAATACATTCTATCGTATTTTAAAATAGCAGTATATTAGATGTACTTAGAGATAGTAACAGAAAAATAATTAATGCAAAAAAGTAAAATTAAATTATAACAAATACAATATTACCCCCCACTCTGATTATCCCCCGGACCAAATGTGCCAAAAATACTGGCGGCATTACCTCGCTGAATGGCCAGGGATATTTTTTGGACGAGGAAAAAACCAGAGCGAGGGTCGCCGCCCCTTTCTCTTAAGCGTCGCCCTATATCCTTAATAAAGGCTTTGGCCTCGGCACACCAAGGTCCAGCCGTCTCGACGGCAACCGGGACAAAATCATACACCTGTTCAAGGTTCGCGTACTTGCTATGCTTGAACCTAGCAGCACTTTCAGCCGCTGCACCTGCCTTGTTCACCGTGCGCGCGAGATGAGTGGGAGCAAAAGTACTCACACACGTGGCATCCCAAAGTAAGCTGCGGCCCTTCGCCCAAGGAACAAGCGTAAGGCCGTCCGGTCTCTTACCGTCCAAACGACTTAGACCCTGGGGCTCCATGATGCATGGGACGTTCGCCGACACCAAAGCTCGCCTTATTAAATCGTTAATGGCACAGTGCCTGGGTATCCTACCCACACACCGCAAGCAGCTGAGCCCGTGGTGTCCATCTGCCTCCACCATTAGGTACCCCACACTTACACTGATGTGGCTCACACACCTTGCCCCCAATTCTTAGTACAATCGCCATCCGTAATGTGTCATTATCAAGTAAGGTTCCCAAGTGTGGTGTCGGCAAGGCATGTATAACCATGCCCCAGACTCAGGTTCCCTAACAGCCTTTAGCCTGGCAACGTCTTTCCCCACGGCACCCTCCAACAGGCCCTTATGCCACTCACGGCACAAAATATCATCCCATCGTATTTTTATAAATCTTAATTTTTAGTTTTAAAGTGTGTCGATAGATGGCAGTGAATTTACTTGGGTTACAAAATTTACTATGACAGTACCGCTCTAGTATAAGTTACTCTATGGTAGAGGTATATTAAGTAATGCACAGTAATTATGCATTGTGCACGTAAAAGTAGGTATTCTAGCTGCCTAATTGAGAAGATAAGAAGGTAAATGTTGTAAAAATGGTAACGATAGTGGAAGAGAATAGTCTCTGACCTAACCCATGTCAGAGGATTGTTAAAACTAAACTTGTCTGTAGGCTGTCTCATTGTACGTAGAATGAAAATAAAAGAAATGATTATCAGAGGAGTGAGGTGGGCAGAAAAAAACCCTTACGCTATAGGTATTGTAATAGGTCAAGTTGCCCCATTCAATGGACGCACTTGTCCTGACTGACCTTAGTGTTATATGCGTAGCGTAGTACAGAACAATAACACAGTTTGATAATGTGAATATTCGTCAAAAAATTCCATCGGTTTATTCCGTTGACCCTCAAGTATCCTTTCAAATAATTGGTCATTTGTCTGACTAGTAAAGGTTAGCGCGGACATTCGGACAATAAGAAACGAAATTTAATAAATGTCCATCGTTCTTCTTTTTTCCGACAATGTCTTGGACTCTTGGCACACTTCTGTCTAAAACTAAAATAGAGTCGGACCAAACTAACTCTGCATGGCATTTACAATAACAAAGTATGGTAATGGCATCATTAATGTCAAATTTCCCAGGTAGGAAAATGACGTCGCTGACGTCATTATGACGTATAAATGCTACTTGGGTTATATGGCACTCACACACTTCGTCCTGTTCAACTCGGTGCAAAGTTAGCTAAGTCAGACTAGATGTCATATTGGAAAGAAAAAGTGACGAAGGCTTCCAGGCCCAGGACGTAAGGCAGGCCTTGGTCACTTTTCCTATCGTATATAACATCTATTTCAGTTTATAATTTATATAGGTATAGTACTGTGCTTCTAGTTAAAACTATATTTTAATAAAATAATTATATTTGTTTCCTAGTTACACTTCCTACTCGTAACTTTAATAAGTATTTGGATTTTACACTAGATTCGGTTCTAATAAAAAATGTCTGTTCCCGTAAGTATACAACCATGATTTGTTTAACAATTTCGTGTGATTGTTCAGTGTGAGGGTTCAGATAATCGAGGGTCGGATTATTGTGGTTCTACTGTTAGTAATTTATTAAAAACATCAATGTGTACGTAAAAAGCACGGTGTATTTCTACTCGTAAAGGCGTTGGTTGCTAAGGAGACAATTAAACGAATGATGAATGTGTTTTGTGATGGACGATGGCAAATCTATGAACAGGGAAAACGTCAAGATGGTCTCTAATAAGGACAAATGAAGGAAATATGTATTGTCATATTGTAGGTGTCCCCTAAGTCAGGGGCACAAACTCACATTGTGGTTGTTTGTTATGCTAAGGGAGGGACTTCATCCTTATATATGAATTATATGATACATATTTCCACACCGGCGGTCTTTATGTCTGTTAACATGGCAGTCACTTTCTAACTAGTATGTACCTAATTGCGAATTACTATAAAAATCGATCATTATATTCACATTCACACTGATCTCCTTAATTTTAGTATTACTTGTCTTATGGTATTGTTTGCAATTAGACAATATTATCAGAATACCTACTATTGTCTCATTCATTATGAAGGCATAAAGGTTATTATGTCATCGTTTACTGAAATCGCTCTTGTTACAAATTCTCTAGAATTCTTATTTATCACATAGCCTCAAAGTGTGTTAAACAATAGTTATGGTAAGGCAAGACACCTTGTCAGTGGGAAAAAACCCACTTCAGCCCTGTAACTCACAAAAACATTATGGACACGGAGCTATTGTCCAGAATAACTTTATCGCAGTTCGCCAAAACTATGACTAGTCAAAGATCCTACTTATGTCGGTTCCTTGAACAGCTAGTTATTCAGCATTAAGTCTTTAATCAATGAGAATATCAAAACTATGCTAACCACTTCGAGGCATGAATAGATAGATAAACAAGTACCTATAGCATCCTAATCGTACATGGACTGCGAATACAGAAGATATTGACTGCACATAAGTGGAAAGTCTAATTAATTTTCCATAGGATTAGTAACAGTCGAGTCCACAAACATAATTATAGATGTTTGTGGACTCGACTGATGAACGACAAGTCAACATTGTATAGACAAGTCAACGTTCTAAAATTATATTCTAAGACACTGACAATAAAGTCGCGTAAATATACCTATTTACAGAACGCTGACTTGTGAAGATGTTTTTGAACGCGACCGTTGGTACATGCACCTACCTACTTAACCTACCGACCTATAAACCTGTGTAAAGGCTTTCGACTTGTCAGGCCAAACACGCTTTACTTACTTATCTAGCAAAGTAACAGAAAACATAGTTCCCTGTCTATTACCTAATAATCCGGTTCATAATAATACTTGTTACTTCAACATTAAAGTTTATAAAGATTAAACCTTCATCTAGTTTAATCATTAGGTACCCCTTGACAGTCGGTACCTAATAGTTGAACTAAAATGGTTGTTATATTTAGAATCAAGTTCAAGCTATATTTAATTTTGTTGAGACAAATCTGCATTCCAAATAAAACGTTTTAAACACCAGATAGGTATCGGCTAATGAGAAAGTATTCCAACGAGTTCCACTAACCCCTGGCCAAATCACGCGCCGGCGCAGGTTAAAAATAACAAACATTATAAACGGGTACAATGTCAAGGCTGTTGACCGCACCTCGCAGGGCCTGCTATACCTACTTAAAGAACTTAATAATACTTTCGGGTGTGTACCGTGCATTTCATTATGCTGATAGGCTTTTGGCTTCGGCTCCGCGCACGCCTTCCTAATTAACGGAACATCACCTTTCTCATAGGGGGTATTACTGCAATGTTCTGCCGCCAGAGTGCAGCACTAGCGCCTATCGTTAACCGTAGAGTAACTTATACATACTGTGCCTTAAACTGTTTTTGACAAGTTTCCACAGATAATAAAATATGACATTGATACATCAAGGCGGTTTGTTTACAAAGGACCTACTGATGGAAACGCGAAAATCGAAATTTATTATCTGCCTCTTTATCGCTCGAATATGCAAGAGTGATAGAGAGGTTAGATAACGAAAAATGGATTGTGGTAGTGGCGTCCCATACGCAGAGTTTCGCGTAAGGGAAGCCACTACCACAAATCAGTAAGAATGTCGTGTAAGTTGACACGTGACTTTTCGTAGTAGGTATCTTTCATCCCGATACATTATTCCTTTTTGTTTGGCGTTTGTCGATGTACAATTGTCATTTTTGCTAGGCTCTCAGTTACATTTTACCAACCTATAATTATTGACACCTTTTCTGGTGTTAAATCCTTAAGGGGCCCACTAACTATCAGTCCGCAGGACGATATCGGCCTGTCAGTTGTTCGGAACTGTCATATTTTTGTTCTAACTGACAGGCCGATATCGTCCGGCGGACTGATAGTCAGTGGGCCCCTTAATTCGTTGATTTCGTTAATGCTATGTGAGTATACCGTGCCGTACCATAAATGACCTGGATTAAGACCCACTCCAAGTATAGAATAGAAAACGAAACGTCGTAAATGGTCCTCAAATTACCCATATTTAAAGCATTTTATGGAAACCTTGTACGTTCAATATGGCCAAAAGTTATTGATTATTTCGACTTTATTTATTTTATTTATTATTACAAAAAAGTTATACAGCATTACAGTTATAAACTAAGGCACTGTACAATTCAAAATATAATTAAAGAAAAAAAAAACAATAACGGATCAGTTGGAAACAATTTTCGACATCCGAACTGCAAATATATCGCACAAGAGTACTCTTTTGTAAACAAGATGAGTCTACATGACAAATAATTTCAGAATCAGGAGATGAAGAATGTCATTCATGTATATAGTGAAAAAATTCTGCACCTTGTGGGTTCCTTGAGGAACGCCGAATTTAAGGCGCTATAGTCGCTATTGTTGGCCGTAAACTCTTACTTTCTAGAGTATATATCTGCTTAACGGTTTGACAAAAAATTATGGAAAAAAAATATATTAATCTACATTTTATGTACAACATTCCTAACGTTTGACTTTTACCCTGTGACTTATAGTTTCTCCATAAAAGGAGCATTACGACAGGCCGTTTTTCTTCCGTTCCGTAGAACTTTTAGAGGAACTTACTTTGACAGTGCTCTGACAAGTTTCCTTCTCCCTGACAGGTAACTCGCGAACCACGACCGTGTATGCCGTGGTTTTGAAGATTGCGAAGTAAAATGGTATCGAAACATTATCAAAGGCTTCAGCCAGATCTAGAAGTGTATCTCCAGTATCTCCACATACCTATTTTAATAATAGGTTCGGTTGTAAGTCCCTATGGACTACGTACTTACCATCAGGCGTGGTATAAAAATAAAACTTGTATATCAACCTCTGGTCAAGATCGATCCCATTAAGCGTCTACCCTCGAGATACGTTCGAGGAAACACCAACCATATCATTATGCTCTCGACAGTCTTAGTAAAGATACTATGAGGTATCCTCTATGGAATTCAGACGTATTTACATCTTTTTGGATCTGTTAGGCTAAGCTAGACTCATTTAGAGGAAGACTTGAACCAACAGGAAAATATAGGAGTTAATGTAAGCTTCCAGTATAATAAACTCATTTGAGTCGTTGTGTACATTGCCTCAGAGTAAGTGAAGGAAATAGGAAGGAAAACAGTCAATAACGAAAATATTATAAACAATAAATTATTACGAAAATTATAATAACTGGGAAGGCTTTACGTTTCTCAAAGAACATTTACTTAATGGTCCAAAACAGGTAAGACATTAGCATTAGAAAACTATCCATCAATATAAATTACATGAGACCATATTTTGACAAATTTCCTATAATTATTTAGTTTAGTCTAATTCTTAGTATGACATACTTATAATATATCTAATATATCCTATAATTTGCAAACGGGACATTTAAATAAGTTCTGTATTTAAAATTCGTCGCAAAACACAGTTACATTCCTAATACAAAGTCACGCCATCTAATCATAATCAACATTTCTCTATTCATTAAATAAAAAAATGAATACGATAAGGATATGTTTTAACTGCTGCACATTAAAAGTAAAACCCGTCTTATAATGGCCGTGCCGTTTTGTGTCATTGACTTCTGACAGACCTGCCTAGGTTTATAAGTAGCCATGATTTAAATCTTCTACTTCCTTTGCTATTTCTAGTGCCTGAGAATCGATGTTATAATCGGTTAGCTTTTGCCTGTGGGTTTGTTCACGTAAAGCTCGTTTCTCGCACTTTATAGTAAACTCAATCTAACCCTTAACCATTTTTAGGGATACATACCGGATAAAAAAATCTTATGTAGAGTAGAATCTGTGCGGAAAGAGAAGAGTCGTAGAATGTATGGGCTCCTTACATTCCACGACTCTTCTCTCTCCACACAGACTCTATCTTTAACTTATGTACATTTTATCCAAGACCTTTGAAATCTATTTAGGGGAGCGAAGACCTAGGAGAGTTGAAAAAAAAAAACATTTTTAGTCATAAAACAGTCATAATATTAAAACCTAGTAGGTACTTACTGTTGGTAGACTATTACGTGATTAATTAATACCCATCCCGACAAACAAATGTTAACATTTATATTAGTTGTCAGTAGAATCATGCATGTAGAGCGGATCTTGTAAATTGTAGGCATTTGGTTAGCAGCTAAAATTAGCAACTCTGAAGATAACCGTCAAATACAAAGTTAAACTGTAAATTAAAGCATTTACCATCCGAAGGTATACTTATTTATAAAGCATTAAAAAACTGTAGAAGTAAATTAGGTCGTTATGTTAACTGCATTATCTTAAAAGTCGACAAAAATGTAAAACATACAGACCTTAATCGATCGATAATCAAAAACCCAACGAGGGGTTATTACTTCAGAATTTCGTACCGCCAGCACAAACCAAAAAGTTTTATCTTGTTGAAAATTATCTACTATACTATTGGTAAACCTTAGGTTCCTAGGTAGGTACCCAAATGAATGATAATTTTTTTTATCGTGGCAAGTCAGCATTCTAGAAATTTGTTTAACAATGCTAATACCTACTGTTATGTACTAAAAAATATTAGATTTGTAAAAAAATATTTCTACGCGTATTATATTTGATAAACAACAATTGCCTGCGATGCGTATATTTTCCAGGTTTATTTTGGGACTCGCGACACGATTATTTTATTACGAGCCCCAACCATTAAAGTTACATTGTCGTTGGTGTTTTTTTTAAACAACGTACATAAATTGCACAATGCATATAATTATACGATTCAGCGTAAGTGTGGCGTCAAGCCAAGCCAGTATTGGTATTGCAGTAAGGTGTATAATCGGTTTATTGACGAGTTGTATTCCAAGCGTTAAGATACAAAACACATGGTGCTATATTGAGTTGAGATCCGTAGCTTTGCGTGCTGAAGCGTTCTGTGACTGAATTTCAATGTACATATCTGCACATGAACAGATAAAGAAGTGCACGACCGGTAGTAGTTGTAGTGTTGTGCTACCTAATTTCAGATGTATCTGAATAGGTCTCTAAGGATTTATAGTAAAGGTAGAGCAGCTTGGTCGATATATGTATGATGGCGACCGTACAAGTATTAAATAATAAAATTTCTTGAACCCTAAATGGCTTGAACCCTAAATTGCTTGAACCGTAAATAGCTCAACAATTAAAGACTGTGACCGTACGCCACGGACCTCGTTACCATATCGCCACGTATGTTTCGTCTTGTCGGAGTCAAGGTTGTGTCAAGATGAGACTCCGGGTGAAACGGACAATGCACGCAATCGCGCTTAGCTTTGTTAATTAACTGTCATTGTGAGATTGTGTCGGATTGCGACACTTTCGCTGGACACACAGGGGAGATTATACAGAAGATTATTTGCTGCATAGGCTGTAGTTGCGTGGTTGGCTGTGTGGGCTGATCCGTATGTCGGGGAATTCAATCATAATTTTATCATAATTTTTCTAATCTAATGCTCAGATTTTACAGATTTTTTGAGAATGCTGAGCCGCATTACTGCTGCTATTATGACGTTCATTACGTTACTCATCAAGGAAATTATCAGATACAGCAGCGGCAATAACGATGCCACAATACCCGCCCGGTATCCCTTTAGAGGGTTTTGAAAGGCTTTGCTTACCTAACTAAAACCCTTTCGTTTGGTTTTTTATGCGCTTCATAATACGGGTAAGCCGATACCCGTTCGATACTAAGCGCTAACCTCTTAAAGGGGCATCGATTATAAATTATAACGCTTATTCCATTTTCAACTTTCTCTTCGTACAAATAGAATCAAATATTATATATATAGATACACAAATGTCATAATTTTTTAAATTAGAAAGGGGATACCCAGCTGTCACTGTAGGTACCCAAGCTATGTAGAAAATACTATAGGTACACAAGAAAATTGAATTTTTTTACATATGTATTTATTTTCCTATATACCTCCTCCTTTTAGAATTCGATTAAACACGTTCATTTTTCTATATTTGAGACATTTGAGGTCCACGGCTTCTGCTAAGTGTAATGATGATGATGATTTCAAAAACTATCAGATGCTCTTTCCCGGGCCTCAAACTATTGCCACACCACATTTTATTTCATCTAAATGGTTCAGCGCTTTAAGCGTGAAGAGGCAACAGACAGACAGACAGAGTTATTTTCTCATTCATAATATTAGTAGGGGTGCATCGTTAAAAATCAGATCAAAAGCTTAGGTAAGCACGCTTCACCCGAGACCTCATTTTCATCATGTCATGTTTGATAGTAGTCATGTGATGTGCTTATCTATTTTTCACAAGAAAATCCTAGTGAAAATCAATTTTAAAATACGGCTTGATGTGATTAGTGTATAGCATTCTTACTTTCAAAGGCCAAAAAGACTAATACAAGAAATATAAACTTTCCTTCTCTCCTAATTTTTAGTCACAAACGTTGCTATTATAAATGGAAACCGCCAATTTGTAATCGCCGCCTAAGATTTGCAATATAACGAGCTGTTGTAGAGCAGTCTGAAATGGCGCCCCTGAACATGTGCCTGTATGTAATGGTGTCAATGACCGCCGTTGACTTGCGAGCGGCTAGGGACCCTCGCCGATATGGGCGGCCGTGCTAATACATATAGGCCGCAGCATCAGAGCACAGCCCATTGTACAAGCGGTAGAACACACACAAGAAGGCAAAGTCTCTCCTTAGACTTAAAAGTTCAATACCGTTTAGCTCATTTTGAACACTTCGCCCGCTTAGCAACTGCTGACTGTAGTCCTTGCGCGATGACCAGTTACCAGACCAGTCAAACTTCACGATAAATCCTTCCGAAACCACTGAGGTCAAGTTTCACGGCAGTAGGTCAACTCGGACAGTTGACAAATCAGCGGAGGTCCGCGCCGGGGTCCCACTCGCAACACCGTTAACTGTGAGACTTCCGTTGGATTAGGGTCTAACCCTAAAACAACATCAAACTAGTTTGACGACAATGTTGATCTACTTTTTAACTGTTTGTGCAACAACATGGTTCGAACAACGATAAATGGGATAACGGGGGAAATTAGGGTAATTGGGAACACTGAACTTTTAACTCCTGAAATTGCATGCGAATGTTAATAAAGTATGTATTTACTTTAGGGCTGTATACAAACTTTTTCATATAAAATACAGAAATCACTGTCATGCATTTTAACCCAATAATATCCGGCGTTTAATAGAAGATTAAAAGTTGCCATCATTTCGGAGCAATAGTAAAGTTTACCCAAATAAAAAGTCTAAATTGATATACCGCGCGGTGGGGGCGGAAGTTCCTTATAGAATCTTAGGCTAAGGTCTACTTTTTCGGTCGACCTCAAGTTAAAATAAATCGAATCTACTAAGTCGGATAGTTTCAATGTCGTTGTAATATAATTCTAACGGTGCAACGGTAACAGAGCTTGCATTAACAACAATTACTTTGATCTTCAAAGGCTCAAGGAGAACTAAGCACAATCTAAATTCCTAGGGCTGCCTTTATATTCCAAGAATCAGTTATAATAGGTGCCTTTTATAGTTAGGTGTAGGTTGTTCCATTATATTGTAGATTTTAATTTTGCTGCAACGTATTACATATTTAATCATCGGGCAAAATTTCCGAAGTAAAATATAGTACTAAATCGAATGCTAGCCTAACAGAAAGGCGGCGTCTACAATACGACTTGTGGTTTGGCAATTTTTCGATATCGAGACCTTGTGAAATTCGGCTCAAATTTGTCTACCTTTCTTCTCCCCCATGAGATCGGTAATAATACTAACAAAAGTACAACGGTATAAGTAAAGTAGTCTTGGTTCTTACCCGTCCTCATAGATGACTCCTGATATTTTAGTATTCAATATGAACCTGCTTTACATTTGTAAATGACATAATTCCTAAGCACATTTTCGGCAACCTTAAAAGGCTCAGGTGCTAATTGGCATGCCCCTTAAAAATTGCTGTAAAACACACCCGCTTGGAACCAGTGGCCATTTTTTTTTACTAATGCGGTCGAGTCGTGACTGGATCAGAATGTACGAGTGTGAACACTGCTTCCACAGATCGCAATATCTATAGACTGGCAACATCGAGACAGTAAATTAGATAACACCGAGCAAAATCGTTCTTTGTAAAAGTCTGGACTCTGGAGCGTATGTTAATTTCATTTTAACCCCTCAACTACCACATTTTGAAGTGCTGGGAATAGAGGGCTTATAGCCGTACCTATTACTTAAATATATTAAATAAACCTTTACCCCAGTGTCAAATTGCCAAATTGTGCAAATTGTGGTAACCATGGTAACTCCAGGTTTAACCGGTTAACCTGGGTTAGTGGGATGGTGCAACTGGTGCAAGGGGTGCTTATCTCTTATGTAGCGCAGGGAACATACCAGATTCGTGCTGACTGTGATCGACGATGCACGGGAATAATGTAGATGGTATTTTTACATTAGAGCAAAATGTTCAGCAAGAAACATTTTGTTAAATTGAGTTCAGCCATTGAGCGGCACCTCTAGAATTCAGACACAAGCCATAAAATTCTAAAACTGAATCCCTGAACTGTAGTTTTAGAGCGTCTAAACGACCGAATATAATTTTGTTACCGTACTCTCCTTTACACTATAAAACATAAAGGTACCTAAAATAGTGGGATCAGAGAACGATTTTTCTAAAAATACGGCCAAACATCAAGACACCATACTGAACCAAAATGAAGCTTACTCAGAACCGTCTCTCACTTACTTAATCTTTGCCACTTTGTTGATACCGGAGATAAGACTTATTCTAACGGTTTTTTATACAATCGAAGCGTGCCGATAATAGGTCAATACTTAAAATTAATGACCAGTCAAAATCGTATGCGGTCAAAGATGTAATGGTTAGATTAAACTGCATGTGGGAGGAAGACAATCACAAAACAAACCATCAAAACAAACAAACAATGTGCCTACCTACCTATAGGTCTACCACATATTTCAGGCGATTGGTAAAGAAGTTGCCCGGTTTATTTATTTATTAGAAGATGACTTAGTTTTCGCGCTAAATGTATATTACAGTTTACTTACCTATTCAACTTTATGTAGCCAAGCCATCAGCCAGTCCGTAGCGGACCATAATAATTTCTTAACAACCGCCTTATTAATCAGTAGCCCTATAGTATGCTAACTTTTATTTTATTTGTAGTTTACTAGGTCCTACAAGATAGATGTGTTTCGGTTCCCGCGAAAGTAAACTAGGTATATGGGAGAACTAAATGCGGACAATTTGGTACAATACAAAACTACACCGGTGGCGGTTTATGGCTCATTGAAGATGTGACGTAATTCATAGCGAAATTTCTATGATCACGGATATCTGGGGGTAGCATGACGTTATCGTGCGCGAGAGCATAAGAGTTACCTACTTAAAGTGTGGATAGAATCAAAAGAACTGACATAAATTACTATGTTAGATCAGAAGAAACACATAGATATTCCGGTCGGAATTCTGGCTGGTTTGTGTTCTCCTTTCAACATCTGTACCTTATAGGTACCTCAGTCTTGAGCCGAATATTATTACGCTCAAGTATTTTAATTAATGAGATATGTTCCTTAATAAAAACATTTGATGTATCCTAACATCTACATTCACTATAACTAAGTAATAAAATAAATATGGCAGCATTGGCAGCACTTTTAAACATTAATATACATATATGTCTAAATTACGAGTATATTACTGCTTAGGTGCTCGCTTAGGCACTTACTTACTCGTAAAAGTTCAGATTTTATACCGAGGTACAGGATAAGTCTATTTCATAATTAAGACTTTATTTACTATTACTTTATTTTCTATTCGTACATTATAGTTTTATTGCGTTGCCATTTTAGATACTACATTTAAATGTCTAACTACTAGCTAGACCAGCATGATTATATGGTGGTAATTAAAGCATTAATCCACACCAGAAGTTTTCATAGGTGCAACCAACCCCTTAGATATTTAATTTTATCCCATGTTGAATAAGTAAGCCTATCAAGTTAATTTTCGAGGCCATTACGGGCGCCAGTCGTTAATATACGCAGTAAATCCCAACAGTGTAATTAAGGTGCATATTTGCTATTTTTAGCTTCGATAGGATTCTTTGGGTTCCTTGCGTCAGAGCCTTGGGATTTTTTCTAAAAAAAGGAGTTTAATTCTTGAACTAATGGTCTTTCCCTTCGGACTCTAGTCGCTTTTTAACCGACTTCAATTTCATAGAAGGAGGAGGTTCTGTATTCGGTTGTGGCTATATATATATATTTTTTTTTAATATGCAGCCAGTCAACCGCTTGATGTTAAATCATTCGGCCTTATACATCGGTGCACTCCAACTTGGGTTCGGGGGAAAAGTGTATCTATATATAATGTTTAACATCATTAGGTATAATGTTTAATTTAATTCCTTTAACGACGGCTATATAGGGTGGCAAAAAAAAGTGCATTCCCATTGGCAGGGAGGTTTTGAGATTATACTGAGCAACTTTTACTATGGGATCAACCACGAAATCCGGAAAAAAAAAATTAACCCTCCCATAGAAAATGGACCAGCCAAAATGTACGACAGCAAAATTTTTATTCGCGATTTCGGGGTTGGTCCCATAGTAAAAGTTGCTTAGTATAATATCCCAAAACCTCCCTGGCAACGGGAATGCACTTATTTTTTAGCCACCGTGTAAATTCAATCTCTAGTTTTCTAAACTATCGTTTAGGCCTCATTTTCATAAACGAGTTTTACACGCAATCGCAATTTAATTCGTAGATAATCTTACTAATTATGTTGGTTATAACGCCAAGAGTGCCAAGACGCAGTCAAAAAATAGTAGATAAAAAAGGATAAAGCACTGTTTTATGTCACGGGCGCGATATGGAGTTCTAAGCAAACGAGGGAGGAAAGATTTAACTCCCGTGTTACGACTGTTACGAGTCCTCAGTGCAGCGAGGGATTCAAGCTCGCCCAAGACGAAAACAGCTTTATCCCAAAGGAGAGTACTCTACTTTTCTCACCTTTTGCGAGACAATAAAAAGCAAGGCTACTTACTAGAAACAACGTTTATATTAAAACTTAAAGTAAGTGCCTACCTTATTTAAAAAAAACCGGCCAAGTGCGAGTCGGACTCGCGCACCGAGGGTTCCGTACTTTTTAGTATTTGTTGTTATAGCGGCAACAGAAATACATCATCTGTGAAAATGTCAACTGTCTAGCTATCGCGGTTCATGAGATACAGCCTGGTGACAGACAGACGGACAGCGGAGTCTTAGTAATAGGGTCCCGTTTGTACCCTTTGGGTACGGAACCCTAAAAAAGTACAAATTTCATCTTTAACCGCTTTAACCGCTAATACTGCAGCGTTTTGCAACACTCGCGGCTTTTGAATTAATTTCTTTGTTTTACGTATATGGCTTGTAGTGGCCAGTTCGATTTTTAAATAAGTTCTTTTTCTACTCGTCGACTTCATATGAAACACTACAACCTTACCATTTTCAACGTTGGATAATCTATGGCACTTCCGACTCAAGCATAAGAATTAAAGAGTAAAGTAAGTATAATTAATAATTCTAAGGCCAGGATTACACTTGTAAGTTTTACTTACGTAAGTAGGGACAAAGCTATTTGCTAGAATGAGATAACGATATTCATATCTCATTCTGTAGTATATCTGTGTCCCTACTTACGTAAGTAAAACTTACAAGTGTGACCTTAGGCCAGGATCGGGATACCAACGAGCTTTCCTAAACCTAAAAAAATAATAAGCAATTTAAAATAGAACCCTCCGCACAGAACAGCACTTAATCAGTTTCTTTCTCAAGACGGTCACGAAAGAATGCAACTAAGTTGAGGCTTGTAAAACTTAAAAGCCCATCAACGTGCTGACTAGCGCCACTGCTAAATAATTGTGATTGTGTGTGTATGACTAGACAAGATCGACGACGAATAAATGTTTATAGCAGTATCAAACACGATTTACAACAACGTGGAATCCAGCTATGATACAAAAACATAAATTTGTAAAAATTGAATTACACGGCAAATAATGTAGTAACTCTTCCATTGTTTACAGTTTCCAGTGCCTGCGGCTGCGCGCAGAGCAACGAGCCATGCGGATGATACTGACGATGAAAAAGACATCACGTATGACAAAAAAAAACCTGCAAACAATGCATCCCATACATTTTTCTTTGATAAATTGATTGATAGAACAAGATACGAGTTTTTTTCAAAGTAGTCACGATTGCCTTGGTTTTCCGGAAAATATCAAAAGAACATTAAATAACGCGGAAACAATATTCTAAATCTAAAAGGAGAAATCAATATTACCTCCCGTAGTTTCGTGGGTCCTGCTTAAGGCTTCTACACACCTTGCAACAGATGGCATGCGATTTTAGATAATTGCCGTCTAATTATTAGAAGCATCGAATTCAATCAATCGATCAAATGCCGTAATGTTTTGCAAATCGCATGCGATTATCGGTGACATTTGTAGAGGCCATTATAATTGTATTCTTCGTCCTGATATATTATTTTCAGAAATCAAGAGCAGCCTGTACCGGGCACGTTACCACCAAACGCAGAACTGTCGAAACCCGCCCGCGGCTTGCTGGTGCGTCTCCTCGATCGCGATCCCCGGGTTCGCATGAAGAGCTTGAGGCAGTTGGAGCAGTCGGCATTCTTCATGGGGTACAAGTTCGACCATGTAAAGGCTATGAAGGTAGGCTTAGAATACTAAAGTATTTAAAATTACTTTTTCGCTAGTTTGCGTAGGTATTTGAGATTTTTTCCTGGGTTTTTAATATTAGCATGATTGATTGGTAACTCACAATCCTAACCCTTTTATCAACAACAGTGGGCCTACCTCCAACGTCGAGAAATCGAAACACTTTATTTTCCCGTCTGTCGCTCGAATATGCCATAGAGAGGCAGATAAACATTAGGTCCTGAGGAATATGTACATCTCCAATTTCTTCAAACATGCATATGCCCACAAAAATCAAAGTCGCAGGACTCGGGATGTATGTATGTACCTACCCTGTTCCGCGTTCTTACCTAAATATAAATTTAATATGTTATATTTTTCAGGTGACTCCAAGATCCATTCTCGAACGCTATTTTCCGGATGGACCTGATTGCACTGAAAAAAGCGAAGACGATGATCTGCACTTCGAAAACTTTGAATCTACTTAAACTTCCAGAAAACTAATGATAAATTCTTAATCATTCCATTATATAATTAGTGCTTTATACCTCATTGTGATTAATGTAATTCCAAATGACGAAAATTAATTTTAAATAATAAGTACTTTGGTGCCATAGGTGAATTATAAATGAATCTGTATTATATTATTCAGAATAGTATACATTTAGGTCTATGAAGTTTTACATAATTTTGATCCTTACAAAATAGCTAGTAGGTAGGTATCTTCTTATAGTAGTTTGTAGTTAGCGCCTTGAAAAGTCCTGATGTTTTCTGGTGAGGAAACGAGTCTAATAATTGTAATAGGCCACATCACCATATTATACTATAATCTGTGACATCACATAGGACCAGTTGGCAGCTAGCCCTCAGAGCTAGCCTTATAATAAGAAGCATAAGTTTAGCAAACGTAGCTGTACTTATTTCTATCTGATTTCACCCTTGCACTCTAATATTGTTTTCTGTTAGTAAAAATTAGCGTTGAAAAGAAACCGGGAAAATTACGGGAAAATTTCAAAACGGCTCGTTCTTTTTTTAAAGTTTCTTTCGAAAAAAACAATGCAAATTTCAGTTACAATACTTCCAAAAATAAGAATAAGGCTGAAAAAAAAACAAGTTTTTTTCAAAACTTCTGTATTTTTCAATATCATTTCAATATACTTATAGTTTGTAATAATGAACTTTATCAATAGAACTACGAACACAAATTGTATATTGTAACGTAGTATAAATTTATTATAATTATATGGTTGACATTGTATATTATAGTATGGCTGAATTGACGTGTAAAATTTGTACAATTTTATCAATAAATGTATCTTATCTTATCTTATCTTAAAGCACTGTCTCATTTCAAACATAGACAGAGAGAATCATACTATCTTTGTCTTACACTAGTACTAGCACCCAAAAGAAAAGGATGAGTATAGTTTTTTTGTTCTTATTTACTGACAAGATTTGCTTGACCAACTATGATTAGGAATTTAAACAGGTAGGTTAAGGTTGCATGTCTTCTTCTTCTTCTTCTTTTAAAATTATGGCTTCAGCCCAGTGGGACTATTTCGCCAGTATCAAGGTATTGAGAGGTTTACAAACGACAAAAATTGTACGGTTGTACAAGACAGTGTACGGTGATTTGTTAGCTCTTGTAAATCGATAGCTAGACTTTACAAGAAGCACGTGGACTACCGGCCGTTGACTCCAAGATGGTGGTTAAACGCGCTTCAAAATTAATTCTCCATTCACTGCACACTACCACATTAGTTTACTATATAATAAGCTATCGATATTACACTTTAAACAATATTAATAAGCAAAAAACAAAGTAATTAATCACGATGCTAACTATCAAGATGGCGCTCGAACCGGAAGTCTTGCATGTCTAATGTGTTTGTTTTTGGCATTGACACTGACATCACTCATCAGTGGCATTGTGTGTGATGTATTTTTCTAAATAGAACTGGAAAAAACTGAGAAGAACGAAATTTTGTAAAATTCCCGAAAAAAACATTCGATTTTTTCTGGAATTCTCATCCCTAGTAAAAATATGACCCATTTTTGTAAATTATAGTTAGTCTGGCCAAATCACCTTCCCACCACCAACTTCGCACATGGCCAATAGGTAATCTGTATTTTGTTAAGTTAATAATAATATGATAACGAACGCCGTTCGCCTATATGATAAAAATAATACACATATATTGTGATTATGATGATGATGGTTAAACATGGATTAAACCTGATTAAAATAAATTCGTAATATAGTTTGTCAAAGGACTGTTTCATTTCAAACATAGACAAAGAGAATCATACTATCTTTGTCTTACACTAGTACTAGCATCCAAAAGAAAAGGACGAGTATAGTTTTTTTTGTTCTTATTTACTGACAATTTGGTTTGACCAATTATATATAGTTTGTCAAAGGACTGTCTCATTTCAAACATAGACAGAGAGAATCATACTATCTTTGTCTTTGTTGTACTAGCACCCAAAAGAAAAGGATGAGTATAGTTTTTTTGTTCTTATTTACTGACAAGATTTGGCTTGACCAACATGGATCGGTCATGAGGGGTGGGGCTAAATGACCGAACGGGATAGTCTTATGTATCTTTCAGTAGTAGTGACAGAGAGCAATATATTACTTTTTGTCTTTGTCATAGTTTCACTTTTCCACCTCTGCCACAACCGAAATTGTGGCAAACAAATAAGTACGTGACATGTCATGCTTGTTCGTTGCTTGTTTAATTATTGTTGTTTTCTATGAAATTGTGCTTTCTTTTATAAAACATAGTGATGGTTAGCGTTTTGAATTGATAAAATAATGGTGAATTGTTCTGTAATCGGCTGTAATAGCCGCTCTGAGCAAAAATATGAGAACATAACCTTTCACACGTAAGTACGGTATTTTACACCTTCCTCTTAACGCAATATGTGAGAATAACATTGTAAAATTACGTTACACTCAAAGCAATGTAGAATTACGATTTCAATAAAAATATCACAATTATTTACACAAATTAACAAAACATTATTTGTAAAATTATCCGCCCAAATTACGTAGGTTGTTTGTGCTAATATGTGAGCTACTCAGACGAGTCTGAGGTCAGCCGTTTTTAATCTTCTTCTTAATTTAGCTGCATAACAATCATGTTAGGGATACCAGATGAAAATATCATAATTTTATGGGTAATTTTGACCTCGTAGTTTTTTCGTATTTCTAATTCCAAAAAATAAAATAAACAAATGTTGTGAAGATTAAATGTGGTGTACATTAATTGGTGTGAATAATGTGATTGTGATTTGTGATTTCATAAAATTAAAACTCATAATACATTTTATTTTACGTTTTATTTACTAAACATGTTTAGTTTTGTACCACCTGCGCGAATTATAGGAGGTATTTCATTGTTATTACGCCTAAAAAGAACGGCCCATTGACATTTTATTCAACAATTTTAATACCGTCAAACTTTGCCTCCAGGGTAATCGCCCCAACGTGATATCAAATATTGGGGTAATTTTTACCAATATGGTATCCCCACGTTTATCACGTCATCTATGTCTATCCCTTACGGGCGCACGCGGTAGGCCGCATCTATGTAATGCTAGGTTTATGTTGACCAACTATAAAACATAACGGTTTTCTTTCAATTTTAGCAATAACAAAACGCCATGTTACGTCCTACTACTATCTGTGGTATGGATTCTTATCTGTCAATTTGACAGCAGTAAATTTCGATTATAGAATTTTGTTGAACGAGATTCCCGTGAAAATGGCTGCTATTCTGCAAAGGGCCGCTCTGAGCTACCTGAGGAACCAGGCTCGCGCCTCCTCGCACTCTGCCACCGCTGGTGGTCACGGAGGTAAACAATATTTATGAGTATTTTGAATTATGTAATCATGTATAACCTAAAGGCTTTATCTCTGACCTGTTTGTGCAGTCTTGTAAGGTGTTTTGTCTTTGTGGTAGGTGGCCATGCCCTGTGGAAGAAGATGTCGTTCTTCGTGGGCTTCCCCGCCGTGGGTCTGGGCATGCTGAACGCCTACTTGGGTCATCAGGAGGGACATCATGAGCCTGCGCCCTTCGTCCCCTATGAATACCTTCGCGTCCGCACAAAGGTAATCGTTGTTGCTAATATTTATCGTTTATGTCACCAATAACAGTTTAAATAATTTACTATACTCAAATCCATCGTTTTTGCAAACTAAAGAGTTTAGTGAGTATACATATTATGTAAAATAACTATTTTCCCTATAAGTACAAAAAGTTGGACTACCTGTAGATTTATTTCTAGTTCTTACATATTTCTTAGCATGTCGCAATATTATACAAGTATACTTAAATTAAATGAATTTAACACTTTGTCTGTGGCAGTTACTTTACATTGAAAATAAGCATACTTCCATTGGGCCAAATTGACCTAATGTTGCAGCAAAAATGTTAAATGCTACAATGTACAGTAGGACCTTGCTGTTGAAAACTGTTGACTGATTACAGTGATTACAGAGATTTCTGGATTATCATCAGCAAAATTTTTGTGTTTCAAAAATCACCTAATAAATTTATGATTTATTTCTGTGGGTTTAACATATTTCTTTGAGGAAACTAAGCATATAAATTACTAGCAGTAAAAAAACAGCTAATTATACTTTTTTCTGCTTTATTATTTTTGCGTTTAAATAATCAAGACACTTAGTTGGAAGAAATTGAAAAATATTGTGACTCAGTTTCTTCACGCTGAGACTTTCCGGATTACAGAGTTCGCCAGATTGGAGAAGGTCCAGATTAGGGAGGCTTTTGTGTATTTCCTCCTCATCTTAGTGTTTTCCCTGTTACATTATTCCTAGTTTTAATGCTACTTTTGTTATTTATTATTTCAGAGGTTCCCATGGGGTGATGGCCAGAAGTCCCTCTTCCACAACCCCCATGTCAACGCCCTGCCCAGCGGCTATGAGCACTGAACATTCTATGATGTAACTGAAACTGTGCATGAGCACTTTATTAGAAAATTAATTGTGATAAGTCATTAAAGTAATAAAAAGTATATGATGAAGTATTTAATTTTATTGTAAGTTTAAATGGGATAAAAGAAACTATGAAGCAAGAAAAACACTTTTAGGGGACTTGCCCCAAGTAAAATTAACTGCCCTATGACCCCACATAGCAAATTTCAATGTTCCTGTTTCAGACCTTAAGTCTCTAAATGCATGTGCATATTTCTAGTAGCTAGGGCTGGATTTAGAGATCTGGAGGCCTCGGGGCAAATAAGGAGTGGCGGCCCCCTGGCCTCAAATTATTTTTCCGAAGTCTATTGTGGAGGCCCCTCTTTTGTGGATGCCCTCCCCTAAATCCGGCCCTGCTAGTAGCTAGTCAGACAAGTACATTGTCAGGTATTAAACAAAATAAATTTTGAAATAAAACTATGAAAACGGATTATATCGCGTATATTGAATTTATAATACATCCCGACGTTTCGAACCCTTTACAGCGTTCGTGGTCAACGGGTGAATGAGGAAAAATTACAAAGTGCAAAAATACCCACATACTAAAAATAATGAACAATCATAGACTATAAACTTTAAGGCTGGTTGTACATGCAAAATCGGTTCATAAGGCTAGTTATACACTACAATTATTTTCAAGTAAAGATATATATATATATATATACGCGATAAAAACTACGCCGGCTCCAACCCTACACCACGGATCCGAGAAGATTTAATTCCTTCCTGAATTGTAGGAGGGTATCCCAATATGGGACCGGCAACAAACTCGGCGGGACACATCTTTTCAAAACATATTATACTCAGAATGTCCAACATCATTTGAAAATCTTTACTTGAAAATGATTGTAGTGTATAACTAGCCTTATGAACCGAGTTTGCATGTACAACCAGCCTTAAAGTTTATAGTCTATGATTGTTCATTATTTTTAGTATGTGGGTATTTTTGCACTTTGTAATTTTTCCCCAGTCACCCGTTGACCACGAACGCTGTAAAGGGTTCGAAACGTCGGGATGTATTATAAATTCAATATACGCGATATAATCCGTTTTCATAGTTTTATTTCATGAGTAACTATCGCGGTAACCGAAGACAATATTAAAATAAATTTTATCATGCTACAGATTAAGTCCAAATTTCAGTAAATGTTGCTCATTGTGTAAAAGCTTGTTAAAACAGTATCAATATCAGGTGAACTACAGATTAAAATAAAATCCCTCAAAATTTCGTCTATTTCTGCTATGTTGGGGACCATGGGTTTTAGGTAAAAACATGGTAAAAAAAAATGTTTTTCTGGATTTTCCGGTTTTATTCAGTTGAATGTTATCTGTGGTACAAAGAAACGGAAACGTCAAAGCTGACAACGTCGACGTCAACTGTCAAAACATGTCTATGAAAAAAACCAAGAACATGCTGAACATGAAAATATCAATAAAATATGAAACTGCAATGAAAAGCAAACAAAAGGCATTGTATTAAATAATTGTGAATTTAATTTAATTGATACTTAAAATGGCAATTAACTCAGTTAAAGATTTTGGAAAAGCCTGGTGGTCTGAGGTGTACAATCGAATAATAGGAGCGGCCGTGTTCCTGGACGACTACAGTTCAGAATGTTTACATTGGGACGGAGGATTGTTGAATCTCATATACGGGGGAGCCGTCTCTGTGAAGAGCTTATCGCCTTTTGAGGTATGGTTTTTAAACTTTTGAAGTCTTTTCCCTTTCTTTCATTCAGTTTCATTTTAAACTAAATTTGTATTAAAGGAGCCTAATCTCTTTAAAAAATGCTATAGGAATATTAGGGAAGGCTGCAAAATGTGTCCTAGTTATACCAAAGTTGCCTTCTGAATGGCAGGCTTTTAGATAAAGAGTTAACTAAGAGAATATAATTAAGTCAATGATTTCGATCAGATTTGGTTTGTATACAAAATACAAAAATTCCTTTTATATATACAGAAGGAATCTTTAAGGTGTGTAAATGTTTAATTTATTGCTCTGTTTACAATCTTAAAACATTCTAAAAATAACTTATAAGAGTGCCAAAACACCATCACCATATATTTCTTTTTAGTTTGCAACAAAAGACCAAAAGAAAGCCGTCTTCATCACACAATCCGCCAGCACACAGCTCCGCACAGTCCGTGAGATCATCAAGCACAGTGACTTTGCTCACTGCATGCTGATATGCACTGTCAGCCTGGACGTGATTTATTTGGAGCTAAATGACGGGAAGGATGTGAGCGATGTGGTGGCGGCGGGCAAGGCTCCCACAGAGGCCACTAAGCAGTTGGAGGGAATGCTATTGGAATGGATTGGTAAAAAAGTATGCACCTTTAATCTTTTCATATTAAATATGTCAAAATTAGTGTTTTTAGTTTTTATGATATTTCACTTCAAGTAACTTTAAAAAGGATGTATATAATTTTGTATAGCTTGTACTACTTCTACACTTTGCCAAATATTTGTTGAAATGGGCACCAGTAGAAAAATACATAATAAAAAAACTTAAGTTACCGCAATCCATACCCCAATTTGCACCTTTGATGTATTGGACTAGCTAGATAATTTTTACAGAAAATTGTGAATGGCAGCACCAAAGAGCTGTACACACTCTGCCCACATCTTTTTCCCTCCCTCCCCAGAGGTTAGATATCCAAAATAAATTAGCCTATGTTTTTCCAGGGCTCAAAATTTCCACATGGCAGTAGTTTAACTGTGAAAACCTAACAGACAGTCATTTTTGCATTCAGTTTCAATTTTATTTTTAATAGTTCTATGTTGTTGGAAAAAAAATATTTAACTTTATTTTTCCTCACAATGTTTTCCTTCACCAAAAAGCTAGTGGTAAATATCTAATGAGATTTCATATATAAGTTCCGAAAAACTCATACGAGAAATTCAAAGGTGTATGTGAAGTCCCCAATCCGCATTGGGCTAGCGTGGGGAATATAGCCCAAGCCCTCTCACGCATGAGAGGAGACCTGTGCCCAGCAGTGGGACGTATTGACGTGACTTATTATTATTAACTTCATTTTTCAGCAATGTGCGGTTGAAGTGGTCCATCTCCCACTATTCACAATATCACCAACGAATGTAGTGTTCCTCACACCACCATACCACAAAGTGTATCCAGCGTACGATGGTAAACTCACAACAGAGTCAACATCTATAGACCTGTACACGCTGAGCAAAGAGGAGAGGGCTCAAGTGCGGAGGCTGGCTAGTGGTTTGAACAGTATTATGGAGTCCATGAATTTGAAAGAGGATGTGTATTACATGGGAACTTTCAGCTCATTGATAGCTGGGGTGCTGGAAAATTCGCCTGTTTGTTTGGCTCGGAGAAAGGTAAATTCTAATTTAGTTAGATGCAAAGTCGCATATTTGTGACGTTTTCAACCAAAAGGTACCACATTGTCGGTTGTTGATAAGGTTGATTTCAAATTGAAGCTATAAGGAAATAGCGCATTACTAACAAGCGACAATAAGTACCTTTTTAGTTGAAAATGGCTAACTTTTAGTTTTTGCTGTTCCTAAAAGTTCAGAACATTGGTGAAACCAATGCTGACCATTTGGACCAGGTTAAGTCATTCCAGTATCTTTAATTTTCGGGAACAGAGACAACTTTTGTTATCTGTGCGTGTGTAAGACCCATAAAGTGACTATCTTATGTTATGTTCTAATATTTATAAATTGCGATTATGACGTTATGTCTTGTTTCATTCTAGAATTGTACAAGTCCCGCGTCCCTAATCGTCATCGATCGTACCCTGGACGTGTGCGGTGTGACCAGCCATTCAATGGAATCTGTTCTTGACAAGATTATGACAGTGTTGCCAAGGTTTCCGGGACACAGCAACGATGTCGCGGTGGATATGTCACCGTTGTGTGAGGCTAATGTGTGAGTAAGCACTCTCTCAAACTGTTGTTTACGAACGCTTCTCTTATAATTGTTTATGCTTGGAAGCCGAGTTTTGGCGTGACATTTTTTTTTGCAAAAGCCAATTTTATAAGTTTCAAATATTCACAATATGATAATGACGACGTTGTAAAGTCGTGTTACAATCAACTAAAAGTACAATAGATTATCGACTTCTCTTACCTGAAACTCTTCCAGTATCTCGCATCCGGAAGACCTGCAACTCGCCCCCGGCTGCCTATACCACGCCAACGACGACTCCTGCACTTCCACCTTCGACCACATGATCAACAAGAGCCAGAAGGAGGTCATGTTCGACCTCTACAACAAGCTGTCCAAGATAGATGTGCAAAGGTATTTCTTTGACACTTGGAGAACCTTTACACCTCCAAATCTTATTAACAGCTATTACCGATTATTTTTCTCATGTCGTGGCGAACTTTTTCATCTGCAAATTTAATGTGTTATTTACAACAGAGACATATACGTCTCTGTTATATTTTAGTAGTTATTTATTTTAAGAATATTATAATATGTTGTTTACCCGAATATTGGCTGTTGTATTTATAAATGTTGCGAAAGTAAGGACGCTAAGGGCGAGAATTTCGTACATTAACCCCCCATTTCCTATCTCTGTCGCACGCGCATAATTATATGACTGTCCCGCTCGAACAGTGACATTTACCGCTGGCATCATCGGCAGGACAGCAATATAATTATTTGCGTGCGATAGAGATTCATAGAAAATGCCCCATATGATGACACTGTAAATGTTGTATTGCCTTGTGAAAGAGCCCTTGAGGCCTACTAGCAGAATATTTTTTTAAATTTTGAGGTCGCCCAGCCCCAAGACGCTCCTCAAGGTCACGCCGCAGAGCATTGAGAAGATCGTCGCGGCCGCTAAAGGTAAAAAAAACTTACAAACACACTGTCGGCAGCCCTAAATACACTCATGGATAATTTAGAGGAACGCAAAAAAAGTACTTATTTTTGAAATTGGGTCAAAATGCTTTTCGTTGTCTTGTTTTTTGTCCCCAAAAAATGTGACGGAGTGCATGGTGTGAAATTTAGTTTGGTAAAAGTCGGCACTTTTGCTGTATTTGTGTGCGTGGTGTCTTTTACATTACGAGAAATAAGCAGGCAGATAGACGTAGTGCCTTGGAGAAGGGTGCGTACTTTTTAGGGTTCCGTACCCAAAGGGTAAAAACGGGACCCTATTACTAAGACTCCGCTGTCCGTCTGTCTGTCACCAGGCTGTATCTCATGAACCGTGATAGCTAGACAGTTGAAATTTTCACAGATTACGTATTTCTGTTGCCGCTATAACAACAAATACTAAAAAGTACGGAATTCTCGGTGGGCGAGTCCGACTCGCACTTGTCCGGTTTTTTTCATTTTTCTCAAGATAATTATAATCTACAGCTAGAATGACATGCAATAGCACTCAACTGTTTTTATTTATTTGATACAACAAGACAACGAAAAGAATTTTGACCCAATTACTTTAGGTGCTGTAATCCAGTAATTGAACCTTTTTGTTTTGCGTTCCTCTAAATTTGTCTATGAGTATAGTTACTCTTGTATTAAACAGTTATTATTTTATTTCGAAAACATTCTATTGCAATAGGGAATATTACGCAAAACTTTGCGTAGAGGGCGTCACTAGCACAGTCATAGGGCCTGCCGCGAAACAGACAAATCGAAAGTTCGGTTTCTGCCTTTCTATCTCTCTTGCATATTCGATCGATAGAGAGGCAGACAACGAAATTTACATTTTCGCATTTCGCGGTAGGCCACCTGTAAACAAACCGCCGCGATGCATCAATGTCATAGTGAAAACTTGTCAAAAAACTGTTTAAGGCATAGTATGTATAAGTTACTCTATAGTTTAGGATGTGTGCTGCACTCTGGCTGGCACTGCACATTGCAGTAATATTCCTTATTAAGATGTGTTATTAAATTTTCAGGCAACTACGACATAATAGAAAAGCACATCGGCGTGCTGCAACAAGCGCTAGGCGTGGTCCACACGCTGAAGTCCCCCAAGCGTTCACAGGTGGAACTCCTGCAGAATTTAGAACGGCAGGTGCTGCAGAGCCTGGCCGCTAGTCGTGACTCCACTAGCGTGCTACACCAGGTAATTAAATAACATGCAAGTGGACGAGTATAATTACTTACAGAAGGCAATATTGCCACGTTTGACGCTAGTACGATGATTGACGCTAGTACGTTTTGAATGAATCACGGTTAGTTTCACTAGACTTATATTGACGGTGAACAAGGTGCATGTAACTGCGTCGAAATATCGGGAGCTCGCAAACAATACAGAAGCTATTTTTTCCATCGAGCGAAAGTTGTTTAATCAGGTTTTGAATCGATTAAGTTACTGGAGAAAGGCATCAAGATTGTTATTAATATATTATGATCTAAAAATGCTCTACGATTTTTCAAAAACTGCTGGCTGAACCCACGGCACTTTAAGTACTTACGTTCCGCGTTTTTTGTTTCAGTTTGCTGAAATATAATATTCTTGAAATAAAACTATGAAAACGGATTATATCGCGTATATTGAATTTATAATACATCCCGACGTTTCGAACCCTTTACAGCGTTCGTGGTCAACGGGTGACTGAGGAAAAATTACAAAGTGCAAAAATACCCACATACTAAAATAATGAACAATCATAGACTATAAACTTTAAGGCTGGTTGTACATGCGAAATCGGTTCATAAGGCTAGTTATACACTACAATTATTTTCAAGTAAAGATATATATATATATATACGCGATAAAAAAAAAAACTTATTTTTTTTCAGATCAGCCATCTAATAAAGACCAGAAAAGACCGCAACCTCCCCCTAGAAAGCCTCCTCGCCCTCATAGTCCACGTGTATTCCCTCACCGGCACCGAAGTGTCCTTCTCAAAACAGCACGAAGACAGCCTCACAGAGACGTTAAGCGTGGCCATATTCGAGGACCACAAGACCCTGTTCGCTGACCATGGACTGAGGGGCAGCCCGGAGCACTGTGATGACGTATCCAAGTCCATCATGGGGAGGCTGAAGGAGATTGCGACGATGAGGAAGAATTTGCAGAAGTGAGTAGAACTTTATAGCTAGCATTATGCTGAGTTGAGTCCATTTCGTGATGCACACTTGATGATCTCTTCTTTTCTTGCTGTTGTTGTCTGTCACGAATAAATGTCTTTTATCTTATCTTTATCTTTTAATTTTTGATCTGTATTATGAGAGTTGTGAGTAATATACCGACAATAGGAGTTTGCCGATGTTTCCCTTTGGAAACAATCAGGCCGAGCAAAGTAAAGGTCCCGGGCGTGGCCATATTCGAGGACCACAAACCACCAGACCCTGTTCGCTGACCACGGGCTGAGGCGCAGCGCGGAGCACTGCGATGATGTGTCCAAGTCCATCATGGGGAGGCTGAAGGAGATTGCGATGATGAGGAAGATTTTGCAGAAGTAAGTAGATTTGAAAAACAAGACAAGGAGACGTTTCACGTCACGTCATAGTATACTATAGACCTACCAATATTTCTTAAGACTAGTATAAAATTATGAAGTGTTACGCCGCAAAAACGTGGCAAGTGTTAAATTATGTCTGAAATTCGGTACATCTATCAGTTATTTAGGTATTAGTATGACCATGCGGGAGAGACTGTTAACGATAGCATTTGGGATTGCTAGTTGTGCTAGATTCGATTCATTTGTCACTCACTATGTCCTAAAAAATAAAAATGTTTAAGAATTTAAGTTCAGTAGGTCTTTTTCTTTTTATTACTTAGTTTTTAGGGTTCCGTACCCAAAGGGTAAAAACGGGACCCTATTACTAAGACTCCTCTGTTCGTCTGTCTGTCACCAGGCCGTGAGCCGTGATCCGTTGAACCGTGATAGCTAGACAGTTGAAATTTTCACAGATGATGTATTTCTGTTGCCGCTACAACAACAAATACTAAAAAGTACGGAACCCTCGGTGGGCGAGTCCGATTCGCACTTGTCCGGTTTGTATTACAATTATTTTGCCTAAAATATAATCTTAACGTGGTGATATTTTTTGGTTGCCAGGTACAACTCTGTTCTAAAGCCGTGCGAAACAGGTGGGGGACACGAGTACCGTGGCGCGTTACAACAGCTGGTAGAAGACCTGGTAGACACGGAGCGACCGGAACTAACGGATCTGCGATACAGGAACGAGGGGCTTAAGGATTTGCTGCGGAGCGGACTCAAGTGAGTAGTCTGGGAATTGGACCTAAAATAAAAATTAATACTGGAAGGCAAGGTACTCGCTCCTAAAGCCGTGTGAAACAGGCGCGGGGCACGAGTATAGTCTGCATCTTCTCAAATTATTTTTTCGCCAAAGACCCTTATATGTTAAACAAACACCTTTGTTCCTTTTATTCGTGCGCGTGCCTATTGCTGGTGAGCGCGTGACCATTGTGTATTAGCGAGTGGCATGCGCTTACCAACAATGGCCACTCGCTCACCAACAATGGGCACGCGCACGCACAAAAGGAACAAAGGCTTTTGTTTAACAGACTAGGGTCTTTGGCGAAATAATCATTTGAGAAGATGCAGACTATACCGTGGCGTGTTACAACGATTGGTAGAAGACCTGGGCCGTGTTGAATTATAAACTACAACTAATATTACAAGCGGAACTCCTTTTCTAATAAGTGGAATTAGAAAAGGAGTTCCGCTTGTAATATTAGTTGTAGTTTATTATGCAACACGGCCCAGGTAGACACGGAGCGTCCTGAACTAACGGATCTGCGACACATGAACGAGGGACTCAAAAATTTGCTGCGGAGCGGACTTAAGTGAGTACTGAACAGATTCTTTAAAAATAAATAGTGGAAGGTAAAGATCGATTCGGCCTACAATAAAATTACTTTATAAGCAACAGATCCACGATATAAAAAAGGTAAATTTGCCAATAGATTAAATTATTGGATACACATAAAGTAGTTATTAAATTTAAAACTTCCTTGATTCCCGTGACTTAGTGACATAATAAAAAAGACTCCCTTGACAGTAATATTCCAGCGCGGAATAACAAACTTTAAGAGCAAATATTTGCAAGGTCAAGATGTTTGCTTTCCGTTAACAAGTTTGGAAAAATCAAATTATTTTATTAAATATTTTGTTGTGTGTTTTTTAAGTAGTCACACTACTATATATAAATTAAAAACTGTAATAGACGTTATATATTAAAGAAAAAGTGACGAAGCCCTCCAGTGGTGAAGGCCGGATTCGAACCGGCGTCTTTAGCTATCGCGGCTAACGCCATGAACCGATAGCTAAAGATGCCGGTTCAAATCCGACCTTCACCACTTCACAAGTTCACAAGTTTTATGTACCTCTTGTAGGTACGCCTTTTCAAGGGCCACAGTTCCTACTATTGTTGACACAGTTAACTGACAATTTGGGTTCCTTATTGCAACGATATAAGGCCTACCATTGTTCAGATAATAGTGTTGCTTTTCGGTATTAGTAGGTAACCGATACCTAAAGACGCCGGTTCGAATCCGGCCTTCTCCACTGGAGGGCTTCGTCACTTTTTCTTTAATATATGACGTCTAGTACAGTTTAAATATTTTTTGCTTTCCGTTAGTCGTTCGTGTCAATCAGTCACCTTTTTTATTGTTTACTATTGTTAATACATGTTTACGTGTTTTTCCAGCATTCTAACGAGCAAGAAAACTCGCAGCACCAAGCACCCGCTCGACAGCCCCACCGTGATCATCTTCGTCGTTGGCGGCATTACGGCCGAGGAGTGCAAGCGTATCCACAGGTAGGCACAGTCGCCATCAGGTATATCTGAGTGGCCGAGCTGCTCAAAAATATCTTACGTTTAACTATATTTTTTAGACTAACCAATGAATTTTGAAAGCAATCTATTTCGGATACAAATACAAATAATTTATTGGAAAAAAAGTATTGTACAGAGGTTCATCTTAAAGACTAAGAGTTGTTAGTAGAAGAAAGTGGGTTACAAATGCTTGAACTAGTTCCTGTGTTTTCAGCGAAGGACAAAATTTATCAATTTTTAGTGTTCCGTGCAAAACTTTCTTTTGACAAACGGAACACTTATGGGATCACATCGGTCTTGCAAATCGGTTAAATACGTTTTTCTCAGAGACCGTTTGACATAGATACCTAAAATTTGAAACAGTTATAGCAATTACCACCACTAATATTGTGAATAAGTCAAAACTGCTTATTTCTTATTTTAGAGGGTTGAGAGGGCTAACCTGTTTTTTATTTTTTGTAGGATTTGAACTATCATACGTCAACTTTTGATCACCAGAGTGGCCGCATAACGTATAGAGCCGTACGGCTCCTGTATCTTCTTCAATTAGCTCCATGCATGAATTTATTTTTATTTTTGGATTCATAATTTATATCGTTGGAACACCGGAAATGATAAAAATACTTTTGTAAACCTTAACATTATTTTATCAAAAAATACTTAAAATGTTGAAAAATTTTGAGCGGTTGAAACGCTCATAACTTTTGGCGCGAATTCGACAGAGCGTGATGACGTCACACGTTGGGCGGCCCAACTGACGTTTGCTACTAATGACACTAATCTGTCGAACACGTGACGTCACGTGGCGTTTCCAGCGTTTCGCTCACTAGCTTTTCGCGGGCAAATTTTTGTACTTTTTATTTATAATTTTAAGTAATTAAATGGTAATTTAAAAACGGAAATGCATTTGTAACATGATATAACGGTAACAAACATCCGAATAAAACATATTTCGTTCAAATATAAACTTCATGCATGAGGCTAATTGCCAAGTTCGAAGCACTAACTTGTCTCATACTTTAAATAATGCATTTGGTGAATAATGTTGAAATCGTAATAGCGTAATCGTACAGAGTAATCTACTTCAACTGACACTATTGGCTACAATATTTTGCAGTAAAGTGGAGTGCAATAGAAATTGCAAATAATGTAAACAAATATGACAGATTTTTTTAGCATTTGACATATAACCTAAAATTCTTACGAAGGTTGTTTTCACTGAAATATTAATAATCAACATATATTTTAAATTAAAAATTTAATTATATTAACTGTTGATAAGGTCAAGTTTGTCCTTAAAAAGTGCGAAATTACGAAGTTATGAAGGTAACTTGGTTTGTTTACATTATTTGCAATTTCTATTGAACTTCACTTTAAGTACTTTACATACGCATTTCGCTATTCCTTTGCTTAGATAGATAGATAGAATACTCTTTATCGGCACACCTCAGTAAAATATACAGCTTACAGCAAACAATAGAGGTAAACAACAGGCGGTCTTATCGTTGAAGAGCGATCTCTTCCAGACAACCTAGAATAGGTAGTGTAGGTAACCGATTAGCTGTTAATTGACAATTTCATCTGCAGGACCGTGATCACGAGCGGCGTCGACACCGCCGTATTTATCGGTTCCACAAAATTCGTCACTCCAGTGGAAGCCATGAGAGACGTCCTCGCCTTATAGCAGTACTCACCCCTGATGGCGCGCAAGATAAGCACCACCAGCGCCGTCAAAGACACATGCCGAAAGATGGTGTATTAAGTTTGGTAAGTTGTCGATAGATGGCGTTATAATTAGATGTTTAATTTAGCCGTGTTCATCGTTAACCGAAATTCGTCACTCCAGTGGAAACCATGACAAACGTCCTCGCCAGATAAGCACCACCAGCGCCGTTAACGACTTACCGAACTTACAACTTACCGAAAGATGGTGTAGATGCCGTAGGTTCAAAGAGCGGAGTTTTTGAATAATCGTACCGCTTTTTTTAGATTGTAATATGGTTGCAAAATTTTTTATTAGCAATCTTGAGGATTTTCTCTAGTGACTTCAGCGATTCGAATCCTGATGTTTTGACTTTCGCGCGATATGAAAAAAACACTAACATAGGTCTAAAACGCACTTTAAAAATTTGTAACAATTTATGCACAAAACTAAAAATATGAAAATTGCTTCTAAAATGTGCGATTTTATTTAAGAATAAAAAAGAAGAAGACAACATTTATTGCCACACAACAAAAGATAAATTACAGGGTTATATTTACAAATAACATAAAAAATTGGCATGCGCGACAAAAGGAGCGGGCTCTGCATATGCTATTTGTGAGCATTCTTACTTTTTGTTAGGAAAATCGGGTATAATTTACCTAGCATGATTAGCATATGTTGTATCTTACATTATAATATATAACTGGGTACCTGTACCTAGCTAAGCTTTTATGACCCTTACCGTTTAAATGTCGTTGTCATAGGCTTCATTTCTCTGTTGCTTGCTAGATAATGTGTATTTTGGCTGTTATTTTTAAGCTAGATGTATTTGGTTACTCCAAAAGTAACGTTATGCAATGTTAATCTATGTAATACTGTGAATATTTATAATACATTTTAAATAATTTAATTAATTGTAAGTGCAATGCAATAACAATGCAGGTATAAACTGTTAATATGTTATTAATATTATTTAACCCTTAAATGCATAATGATGTATATATGCATCGTATATTTGATGGTCCGTGGCTCAATATGCAGCTATCCAAAATCACATTTATTACTTTTATACAGCATAACACATCTATTTCAATTTATTAAAAAGTTATACAAAAAATCATGCATTTAAGGGTTAAGTTTTTGTTTATAGTCAAGATAAGCCTGTAGGCAATTTTTATAACTATTAAGATATTGAAATAAAAGTAGTTTAAACGTGTAAGAGTATTTTATTAAAGAATCCTGCTAGATGTAAATTTGATAAAGACAAAAATCCCTCACGCAATCGCCATCGAAAGTACAGGGTAATATAATCGAACCGCGAATCGGGCCATTATAATCGAACCGCTTTATTAACAACTACATATAATATGTGAAGTGGTCCGCTAGTCCGCTAGTTACGTTAAAATGGATTAACAATATCATAATAGACATGAGTTTAATATGACAGACTGAATTAGCCTCGTCGGGCCCGAGCAAGAGTCGTTTTCCGTTTCACGGAATATCAGCACATCTTTAACAATATTGTACACATTTAAAAAATACTTTGTCTCTTATGGTCTAATATTTCCAATGTTTGATATTTTTTGCATATGAACCATTTATTTACATTTCAAATATTGTTAACGATGTGCTGATATTTAGCCCGATAGCCCGTTCGCAAGTATAAACATATTAGGCCCAATAAGATGGCAGATTTGCTATAATCGTACCTGCAAAATCCTTCGTCCACATAATCTGACGTTTATGTTTATTTCATTCAAAAAATAAGACATTTCACTTCTACTCGTCGCTAGATGGCGTTGTTATTAAATTCCAGGTAGGTTCTAAATTCCGTCTTAAGCCGGACTCACATTTGTCTGTCGTGTTGCTTTGTGTTGTGTCGTGACGCATCAGAACGGCAACCGGTTTCATACATTTAATATGGTTGCGTTCACAATTTGTCTGACGTGTCGTGATGCACACAACACGACAGACAAATGTGAATACGGCAGTTAGGCACCCTGAAGAAATTACCACTAGCATTAATCCTTTGTACGCCATGCGTATCGTACGCAGTGCATTATTGTGAACCTTATCGGAATGCACGAAGGTTGATATTAGGCTGTAGCAGCGCGCGTCAAATGACGTATGTGGCGGCCATAGGGTCACAAGAAATTACAAAAGAAATAGTCGAATAAAAATCGCTATAACGTTAAAAGAGGTTTTATTAATGCTTTTCACATTGGACATCATTTAATAACCAACTTGGAAACAAATCAAATTACATATTTTAATGAAATATTTTGATTAGTGTTTTAGTAGTAACACTACACATACTAGTTTTCTTTAGTGTACTATCATACACTAAAGAAAAAGTGACAAAGTCCACCCTCCCGCCGCCAGCGGTGGACTTGGTCACTATTTCTTTAGTGTATGATATCTATTTCAGTTTAATCATTTAATAACATTTATAATTTAGATATTTTGTCATTAGTATCAAATTAAAGGTATTACCTATACTATACCAAAGAGTTATTGATTCAAATCATTCATTATTTCTAGATAAATCTTCTCTATGAGTTTTACTTTCTTTGCTGTGTAATGCTTATTTTTTATACATATTTTTTTCATACAATATTATCACAATTGGTGACAAAGTTGTCGGCGAAAGAAATAAGACGTGCAAAATTCATACAAATTCCTTTTGTCCAAATTTGATACAAATTCACTTTCATCAACAGAACTATATTTTCATAACTACTAGGGTAGCTTTAAAAATAGAGTTTCAAAAATTGATTTCTTAGTTTCTATAATTTCAAAAGACCTTTCATTTGAAAACTAATACTTAGGTAATACAACAACGTTAAATAACGATAGTACTAGCAACAAATCAATACAAGTATTAATAATTATGAAAAGCAACACTTTTAGGCTGCGTTTCTACCAGAGATGTGCGAGAACGCGTAATGTGTTTGTAGGAACCAATAGAATTACTTCATTTAAGGTAAGGTGGGGTAAGACTGTCACCGGGATAAGACTATATATCACTTGACTATATCGACCGGGATATGGACCGTGATTACCTTTTGTATTCTTTTAGAGCTCCCGATATTTCGACGTATAACTCTAGTGAAACTAACCGTGAATAATTCAAAACTGTAAGATGGAATCCCCTTGCCCCGAGCAAAATAAACTATGTTAGTCTTACCCCACCTTACCTTACCTTACCTATTCTCGCTCAGTGCAGATCTGGTTGACAATTGGTCCTTAACAAAAACATCCTCCTCATCCTCGCGCATGCCTGGTGGAAATGCAGGCTTAACTTTTTCGACGCCGTGTCAGACACAAAAGCTGTCATCCAGACGCCACGTCACCGAAGTGTCAAAACTGAAATTGAACTTTATGCATATGCATGAAGGTCTATGTTGCTCTGTGGTCTATGATCGAATTGATCGATTAATCGGTCTTTGGCGTTGAACCTACGGTGCGTATATATCGGCCATTGGCGTCCAAAAGGTTAATCCCTGGAGTCCCGCGGAAGCGGTATCCCGTCGGCAGAGTAATTCCCTCTACGTTATAGGTACAGATGCGCGAGATCATACAAAATGTATGAGATATCGAAAACCTCCAGGGGACTTGAGCCACACAAACTTATCCGCCGCCATACAATAGAACTTACAATATCGGCCATTGGCGTCCAAAAGGTTAATCCCTGGAGTCCCGCGGAAGCGGTATCCCGTCGGCAGAGTAATTCCCTCTACGTTATAGGTACAGATGCGCGAGATCATACAAAATGTATGAGATATCGAAAACCTCCAGGGGACTTGAGCCACACAAACTTATCCGCCGCCATACAATAGAACTTACAATATCGGCCATTGGCGTCCAAAAGGTTAATCCCTGGAGTCCCGCGGAAGCGGTATCCCGTCGGCAGAGTAATTCCCTCTACGTTATAGGTACAGATGCGCGAGATCATACAAAATGTATGAGATATCGAAAACCTCCAGGGGACTTGAGCCACACAAACTTATCCGCCGCCATACAATAGAACTTACATTTTAAACCGACAGCATGATTGTTCATGTAACATAATTATACATGTCTAGTACTAGTTTTCGTTGATAGAAATTGTAATACAAATAAATTATAGCGATTAGAAGTTTTACATACAACTTTTACTCGCTTTTATTATTTCTGTGTAATAATTTAAGCGGCGGGTTCGTGTGACTATTATTTTGATTTTGCCTATGCCGAGGAGGTAAGTTAGAACTATTGTTAGACCGTATAGTGTTGCAATAAGGTTCACGAATGTCTATGCAACGTCAGCTTGTCTTTTCAGACACGTTTAGACCAAGGGCATTTTCTTTAGTTTTTGTGTTATTAGCTTAGTACAATACTAAGCTTAAAGCATTGTGACAGAGATAGATTGATTTGAGCCTGAAAAATAGTAATTACTTATTAATGCTATTAAAATATGAAAAACTATCGGCAAACACTGTACATTTCTCTTATTTTCAACTGTTTTCATCCGTCTTCTAGTATACTCGTACCTTATCTTAAGAGACGATCCCGTAGGTTTGATATCGGCTGGGATACTAGGAATGTTTATAATTTCATTAAGTTTACATGCCTCAATGTCGGCCCCGAAACCGATAACTTGTCGGATATTAAGAGATATATTGATAAGTAACAGCATTCAAAGTTCTTAAGTAAAGGATTTTAACCCTTACAGCGCTGGGAACAACTAAACGCGTATCATGAGTTATTATGTCCACTGTGCTAAGGACGAAAAAATCTGGACGCACCTATAATTTAGATGTAAACACTGTAGATAAACACTTTCTTTTATTTCTAGTACCACTTCGAACTTATTAAGACTAATAAATGCGACACCAAGTGCTCATCATAAAGTTTTCGCATTATCGCATGTAATCACAGAGCTTGGAAGCTACTTTCTTTATCTAAGTGTAAAACCATAAGGAAATCTGTTAAAAATCAGGAACTTATTTCACGCGCTTAACAACTCTTATGAGACTCATTAGTGAGGTATTGAATTGTTACTTAATAACGATAACAACAGATTACTAATGATTTAAATATTTAGAAACATAATTATTTTTATGACCAAATACGGAATCATGTAGGTAGTAGGCGTAAATTAAGAGTCTCCGGCAAGCTCGGCCGAACTTCCGTATCTATCAACATTTTGCAGTAACGAGTTTTTTTTTTACTGTTTGACATCTGATCATTCATTTTAAGTCTTATGTAAGTGAATTAACTCGTAGATGCAAGAGATTCAGTTATGACTTTAAAATTTCAAGTGTGATCTAATCGCCAGAAACATCGCCTCCTTTCCTGAAGTCGGCGTTGGCGTATATTGCCGTTTTGTTCCTGTAGAGGGCGCACACGATGGAGCCGCGGCCGCGGTAGCGGGTCATTGCGTGGCCTTTGGCTTTTAGGCCATTCACGATTCCCTGTAAGAAAATAATATATTGTATTAGACTACTATATATTTCTTTATTTTCACTCAAATTAAATTTGATGACTATCTGCTGGTTATTAAAGAAAAAAAATACCTCGGTAACTCCAAACTCGTACTCCACTTGCATGGGCAGCAACTGATGGTGTATCCGCGCTTCATCAACCGCCTCTTTGATCGTCTGCTGGAACCATAACTTGCGGATGGCCACCTAAAAATGTCAGGCAATTTTTTTTATTAATGTAATTCATTTTAATTTTTTTTATACTTTTGGGGTCAGTAAATAACAGGCCTATTCGAACGTACACCTGACATCAAACCGCTACCAACCCAAAACAAAAATGTTGCCAATAGCGACAAATAATTCACGTGAGTGTAACCGTTGTTATTTAAATATTTTAAAATATTTATTTAAAACCGATATTTAAATAGACCTGTAAGAAGCCGTATTTTATTGTTTATAGTCAATTAATTTGGAAATGTAGACTGCGTAATAGGGGGCTTTACACTTTGTACAGCTGAAAGCCTCCCAATAATTACTTATAGACAGTCTCCGATCGTTTCTATAAGTACGTTTCTGAACAAAAATTTGGATTACTCTTCCGCTGGAAGTAAAAATAGGGGGTTTAAACTTACCAAGGCAACGGCAGTGGTTATCTTAGTGCCTCCAGAAGCTCCAAGCACCATCTTGGCGTTGCCTACAGTATCAGAAATAATGCTAGGACTCATGGAAGATAAAGGTCTCTTTCCTGGCGCGATGAAGTTGGCCGGGGAAGGCTCCAGGCCGAAGTAGTTAGTGATGCCTGGTGAGGAGAAGTCGTCCATCACGTTGTTCATTACGATGCCCGTGTTTAGAGTTGTGAAGCCGGAGCCGTAACTGTAAGATAATGGAGTTAATGTATGAATATTTACGAGTATACCGGGAGTTTGATCGTGCACCTAATTAAGTACAAAACCGGCGCTTTATATACTAGTGCTATCAGCCGCAAAAGTGCATTGCGAATTTATCAATGAATTCATTCATAATTTCTCCATGCAATTTCGTAGCTCACTGTACATATAAATCTTCGGCGGCGTTCCCTTTCTATATTCAGTCGGCTGACTACTGACTGAGGTTCATCTGTAGAGTTTTCATTATAAATTAGACAAAGTCCGATATCCAGATTAAGCTATATTCGTTCACCTAAAGCAGCCCGTGCGCCTGTCACACCGTCACTGTATAAATTCTGGTAAAGACTCGAATCTAAAGATCGAACCGGGTGCGTTCTCCTACAAAGCCGCTAGTTAGGTACCTACTTATTCACATATCAGATATTCGGAGCGAGCTATAAAGTCATATATAAAATAATCAGAGCAAGTTTGGGTCGATTGTTATCTTAATTACTAAGCTATTTAACAGAGATGTGCTGTCCCAGCATCAAATTGTTGGTATACCTCCGCGCCGGACGTTTTTAGTCATTTATTAATGAGTTTAGACTTTAGAAAATCACTTACTAGTAGTTGATAGAGCTGGTGACGGACACAGCGTCTCCATTACTGGCTATCACAGAGATGTGCGCTGTGCCAGCATCAGGTTGCTGGTACACCTCCGCACCGTATATTGAGGAGTCATTGCTTGTCATTGAGTCGTTGATTCTGCTGCGGATCTCTGCCCCATATTCAGGTTGCGTCACGTTTTTTATTAACTGAAAAAAAAAAGATACGTTTCTCAAAATGACTGAAAACTACGAGTACGTATTTTAACTATTTTGAGAATTAACTTTGACTAGTAATCAAGTAAAATGGTTCCTGACTTAAACTGTTTTCTCGTGTCATTAAGTAAATAACCGCCGAAAGTAAATACCCAACTCAATTTTTAAGCCGCACCTTACAATCAATGAATTATATAGATTTTAACGCTTTGAGATATTTATATGATGAGGATAACTAGTGTAAATAGATATATATCTCCGTGACAACCAAACTATTTTTCTTTACGACAGCGAGTTTAGATCTTCCCTAAGAGTCCCCTGCAAGTTTGGCCGAATTTCACCTTCCCGTAAAAAAGGAGTTTCGTTCTCATTTTAAAACTACGTGCTGGATTGTAATGAAACTTTGCACATACAATGACATGAGGTATATCTAGGTCTGAAATTAGTTTATAAAACAACCGAAATAGAGCAAAACAAGTTTTGTATGAAAAACTTAAATACGCTGTATTTTTTTAGCAATGGTATCTGAAGCTCAAACAAAAAACAAAGGCCGAAGTCGCAGGGTTAGACGAGACGATCAAGGTGGCGCTTGAATCCATCTTAAATGTGCATCTGGATGAAGCGCAGTGGTGTCAGGCTGCTCTCCCTGTCCGTCACGGTGGGTTGGGAATACGTCGCTGTAGAGAGGTCGGGGTGGTGGCGTTTCTTGCCTCGGCTCACGGTACTTTGGGTCTTGTCACTCGGATTTTGTCTAACAATGGTGATATTACCCAGGTACCGTTTGTAGCGGAGGCACTAAACAAATGGACCACTTTCTGCGGTGGCGATGAGCGGCCGGATAATCCCATCGTTCAGCGGGGGTGGGACGATATATTGTGCAGAAGGACCATGGCGAATATGTTAGGGGAGGCGGTAGGATCCGACTTGGCGCGCCTCAAAGCCGCTTCGAGGGTTGAGTCGGGGGCGTGGCTACACGCATTGCCTTCCCCCTCGCTAGGCACACTTTTAGATAATGATTCCTTAAGAATCGCGGTTGCCTTGCGTTTGGGGTGTAAGGTGTGCGAAGCACATCGGTGCATTTGTGGGGTCATGGTTGAAGAAGACGGTCACCATGGCCTTAGCTGCATGAAGTGCGCGGGTCGTTTTTCCAGGCATTATGCCATCAATGATGTCATCCGCAGGGCTTTGGTGTCGGCCAATATTCCTTGCGTTTTGGAGCCTCCAGGGTTGTGCCGCACGGATGGCAAGAGGCCTGATGGTCTGACATTGGTTCCATGGCAGAGGGGACGATGCCTCTTGTGGGATGCAACGTGCGTGAGTACATTTGCGCCGTCCCACTTGAGTCTCACCGTCAGGTCTGCTGGTACTGCCGCGGAGTATGCCGCCAAAATGAAGCATGCCAAGTACTCTGCCCTGGAACCAACGTACGACTTTGTGCCGGTTGCAGTCGAGACTGCGGGACCTTGGGCTGTGGAGGCTAGGGACTTTGTGAGGGATTTGGGTCGGCGGCTGAGGGACAGGGGGTGCGACCCTCGGTCCGGATCGTACCTGGTCCAACAGATCTCGTTGGCCATTCAGCGCGGTAACGCTGCCAGCGTAATGGGGACATTTGAACCAGGTGCGATTCGTGACGGTTATTTTATTTAAAAAAAAAAGTGACGAAGCCTGTTGCGGATATCATCATTGGTATTTTTGGGACGAAGCATGTTGCTGATTTGCATTTGTAGCCACCTGACGAAGCCTGCGTTGCGGATTTTTTACATGTAACTAAATATTATTATTTTTTAAGATTTTCTTTATAAATAAAATTAAAACCAA
Source organism: Cydia strobilella (assembly GCF_947568885.1). Classification (NCBI taxonomy): domain Eukaryota; kingdom Metazoa; phylum Arthropoda; class Insecta; order Lepidoptera; family Tortricidae; genus Cydia; species Cydia strobilella. The sequence continues at coordinate 13,060,045 of NC_086052.1, forward strand.
AAAAAAAACAAACAAATATATATACAAATACATACATAAACAAATAAACAAATTACAGATATAGATATACCTGATCCTGTTGTAAGTACAAAGTTTCAGAGCAAAGTAGCTACTCGTTTTGAAATGAGAGCGTAACAACGTTTGTATGGAGAACCGAGCTTGCCGGGGACCCTTAAGTACGTACATACCTCATCTAACTGCAGAAACGCAGCATCCCCCAACTTAGTTCTCGTCGCGTACGCGAACTTAAATGCCTCTATAATCCTATGGTATGTCAGGATCTTGTCCTCCGTTGTGTTGATGCTGTGCGGCCCGAAGCTGTACCCGGACAGCACGTTCAGGATGTTGGCCAGGATGAGCCCACTGCTGGGCGGTGGAGGCACGTGTAGTCTTTCCCCGTTTTCTAATCGTACGTCGATGGTCTCGGTTATTTTTGCCCTGAAAGGAAGAAAAAGACGGTTAAAGGAAAGTATTCATTAACACGCAGTTAATGTCCTTAAATAAACGCTCAGCGGGATTTGTACTCATTATTGTGGGCATTGGGGTAACATAAGGAGCGGGACAATTTCGAATACCTTTATTTGATATAAACGTTGCTCTAATATACAAAAGTAAAGTTATTAACGTAATCTTCTCAAGCAAAGAAGTTGCCTTTTGATTGAGAAGGACACGTCGGTTGTCATTATCAAGAATTTACTGCCATAAGAATACAAGACTGGCCAAGTGCGAGTCGGACTCGCGCACTAAGGCTTCCGTACCATTACGCAAAAACGGCAAAAATATCACGTTCATTGTATGGGATCACGTTTGTTGCTATAGCGGCGACAGAAATACATCATCTGTGAAAATTTCAACTGTCTAGCTATCACGGTTCATGAGATACAGCCTGGTGTCAGACGGACAGACAGACAGACAGACAGCGGAGTCTTAGTAATAAGGTCCCGTTTTTACCCTTTGGGTACGGAATAATAAAAAGCGACAATGTTATATTTTTTAAACTGTGTCTGCATAAAATGTCCGTATAAAATAATCGGTTCTAATTGATTTTAAGTGTATATATGGGTTATATTGATAAAACCCTTTTTACAAGTAGGTAGTTTGAACACAGGCACTACTTACCTCATATTTAAATACCAAAATTGCTTTTAGTATCGACAAAGATGATATAACTCCGTAATAGATGGATACAGTCTAAGGAAAAAACGTGCCTCGAAAATCACGAAAATTTGATTCTCAATCAGAGGGCGCCACTAGTTTTGGCCTACACTCGTATAGAGGGCGTTGACGGTTTCGTTTGTTATTTATAATTTTAACGCATATCAGTGAAAGAACATGGGTCAAAATCATAAAAATAATTAATGGAAATAAAAAAAATCATTTATCCATATTTAAATACAAATGTATTTTTATAAATATTTATTTTTAGTTTTAAAGTGTGTCGACAGATGGCAGTGAATTTACTGGGGTTACAAAATTTACTATGACAGTACCGCTCTAGTATAAGTTACTCTATGGTATCGATCACGCGTTGGTATTGTTATTACCAGTTATTACCTATATATAAACTCTTTAATATTTAGGTTATAATTCCGATTATAGCAAACCTGATGGAATATTATGTGTGAATGTAGGTGATATGTTGTTTTGACGCAAGCAGCTATCTCCTTAGGTCAGAGGGGATGACTATTTACGCAAACATTATTATTAACATATACCTATATGTATATATATTTTAAATGCAACGTTCTGTACTTATTACATAAATGACAATTGTTTATAATTTGATTGTGTTTATAAACACTTGACAAAAAGACCAGCTGCATATTTCCCCGACTTGGTACCTAATTTTAATCTGACTGACATTTCGTACCTACATTTATCTGGCATCTGGATAGGTATCCACGGCCACAAACACTAAATAATGTATAATGGCCCAGTTGGTGATGTTGGAGCCTTAAATTAAAGGTTTGCGGTTTAGTATAATAGTTTTTTTTAAAGTTTTGTGTGCAAATGAAGCCTCTATTGTCAAGGCGCTAGGTGCGTGTTCATATTTATATTTTTGAGCACCTCGGCCGCTCCGATATATCTGATGGCGACTGTAGCCACTATAAAGTGTAATCACATATTTCCTTTGCCAACTTGGCAGGTTATAACTATCGTGTTGCGTTTGCGTAACAATACCTAAGCAATTGCAGAAACCTTAATCAGGCATAAGTACCTACCTACTCGAATTTAGCGGAAATATGCAATCTGCAGTCGTATGTTTATTTTAGGTGATATAATTATGCATAACTTTTTTAAATGGTTATGAAACTAAAAAATAATAACGTAAATACTCTGCAGAGGCTTCTGTTATCAAAATCGTTTGGGTGAGACTCGGACTCAATTTTAACGAATATCGACACACTGCTCTAGCAGTTGACAAAAAGGAGAAGGAGAACTTCAAAAGACCTTATGTTATCCTGATATTAACCCGTACATGTAGCTCATACGTGTATACGTACCTAAATACCATACAGTTTGGTTTAATTATAGTTTAGCACAAGCCTAATTACTATTAGGTATAATAAGAAAACAGAGATACACAGATCATTTTCATAAGGTTTCTAAGCAGGTCTCAAAAAATATGACTTAATGAGTAGTCATTCATATTTTGATAATGAAAAGCAATAAATTTATTAAACATGTTTATTTATAGGCGTATTATGAGGAAATAAATAGGTGAAGTAAGCTAAAGAATCCCCATAATAAAGCAACGGTTTTAGCTATAGAAAACGTTAAGTACGTTTAAATAGCAACTGAAGGTTTCTGTAAATTTCCACAGCAACTATTTAAATAAACATTGTTGCAAATGCAATATGTTATCGGCAAAGACTGTAACAACTAGAATGGAAGTTCATTAGAAATGTTTTGAATAACTTTCCATATTACGCACATTACGGCATCTTATGCTTCGTGGCGTGGCTTCTTGGTCAATGTTTACGCTAAAACACAGATTGGTTGATTTAACACATGTTTTACTAATAACTTTAGCTGACTAATCAATTAAATTAGTATTTTGATTAGGTACGAGTAATAATAGGTACTATTTAAGTAGGTAATAGATAGGTTAGGTACTATTGTTAGTTCGGTATTTCGTATCTAAGGAGAACCAAAAATTGTTTCGCTAGGTCTCTTGTTTTGACATAGTTAATCGTTATGACCTGGATTAGTAATTTTTTTTATAATGCATTGTGTATTTTATATGTAATTAGTATGTTTTTCTCTTTTGTTGTTGTTTAGTATGTATAGATTTTTGTGGTACTTACTTTTTTATGTCTGTTTTTTGTGTGTCGTTGGTGTAAGTGTCGCCACTAACTCATAGTTTTAAGTCAGGTCCCCACTGAAAACCAGCGCCACGGATTGCCGCGTGGGGATATGCTGAGTGGGAATCCTAATTTAGCGTCCAATGTTTTTGTATGTCTGTATGTCTTCTTTTCCATATGTAATATGTTGTGGCGTTAAATGTTTTTTCATTCTTTCTTCTTTCTAAAATCGAAAAAATATCTTAAACATACTTTGCACTCGTTTGAGATTGATGTGACCTTCATGAATAATACTGAAAGCGTCTACGTGCTGTCGACTAGGGAGTAGGGACTACCTATAAGTACATAGTGTTATCAGTTATAACTTATCACTACAGTAGATGTAGACCAAGATATCTATTCTTACCTAATATTGTTTATTATATTATCCATTTGTATTTAATTATTATCAGCGGCTTAAAAATGTAAACAACCAGCACTGTTATCTGACCCAGAACTATTTTCGTCCAGTTGGAAGTCAGGTTTTCAACATATACCTATCTGTTTATAACAAAAACATACTTATCTATCATAATCGACTTATACGTACCAAATACTACTGTACCTAAATACCTGTAGGTACGTTGCTTGAATTACTCTCTACGTAAGGTTTTATAAAACATACCTACGCTACATCAGTGTTTGGTAGAGCATTTATTCATGTAACAAATGCCTATGGTGTCTAGGGTCCAAGTAAACTAGCCACACGGTTTGGCAAAACAACCCAAGGCGCTATGACACAAAAAATAAGTTGGCTATTATTCATTAGTTAATTAGTTGTTGGGTGTTATTCATAAACTTTTGTCGAATCTAACAAACCGTTGATATTCGTTTGTCCCTATCCGTCATGTTGACAATTCTATTTGTAAGAAAGAGACAAAATTTAAGGGAGATTTGTAAGAGTTTGCTAAGTTTTATGATTTATGAACAAGGTAAGTTTGAATTAAGTCTATTGACTGTACTAAAATGTTTCCAAAGTTTCCATCTCAATTCTCTAAAAGGTTAAAGGAAGGTTTATTATAGGAACCAAAATTTGTGTAAGTTACATAACATTTTTACAATGAATCATTTGTGACAAAAAATAAATATACCTACAAGAATTTGCATGAATCAAGTTACATAAGCCAAGGTAAATAATTATTTTTACTTCGCTCGATTAACAATATAGCGATAAGATTCCAATACTTTCTAGAACTGAGTCATTGCAGTCATAAAAATAAGTGCTTTAAAAAGTTGGATAGGTATTCAGGTGGAATATACTCGAATTGTTATTAAAAATTGTAAATAAATGAACACTTGAACAAGCTATGGAATGATGAAATATGTGAGTCATGTTACGGCAGGTATTACACTGGCGGATCGAATAATCTTTCAACTTTGCTGGTACAATAAGTGATTATAGCATTACAACTGCAACCGAATAGCTATTTCATGATAACAAAACTGCGCTGTGAAATAAGATACGATTGCAGTGAATTTTTGAAATTGTTCCGCTTCCTATTTCCTGTCGTATGAATGTTACTAACACTAATGTAAGATTTGGTAAACCTACCTAAGTAATTATGACTATTGGTCATTTATCGCTACATCATGATACACACGTACTGTTCGTGTATTATACTTAAATGCTAACGATTGCTGATGCCGATGGCTAATATCGAGAAAATTGAAGTAGGTGCCTACTGTTATTTAAAAATCTGTTTAGGAATTTATTTTTGTGATATACTTAATTTATATGGGATAGGTGAAACTAAATGAAAGCTTGAGAAAATTAATTTATTTTTTCCCACGAATACTGTAACATTATTTTGCCTTTAATTGCAAAGTGATTAACGTGATATCATTGTTTGGGTGTGTCCCATTCGTGTGGGTGTGGACACACACAGCTGTCCCAAATACAGAACAATACTGTTAATGCTCACAACAATAACAATGTGCTACACCTTAATGAGGAAAATCCCTATGCAATAACAATAACAACAACTAACTTAACTATATTTTAATCGGTTTCCTTATTACGTGGTTTTAGCCCTAGTTGATAAAAAAATATTATTTAGGTATTTTTTAATGAGGAATTCATATTTTATATGGTTATAATTTTATTTTATTTACTTCGATAATGTTTGAAACACGTATTTGCCAATTTGACTCTTAAAATGTGAATTCTGGGCCTCTATTCGATCTTTAAAACCTAAGGTGACCTCACGCTTACTTTCAGGTCAACTTTAACCTTCTTCTTTCTTTCCGTGCCTCTTCCCATTATTTGGAGTCGGCCCTCCTCGTTCTTAAAGCGCCAGGACGGTCGATCCTGGGTTGTCTGTTTGTTCAACTGGCTCTGTTCCAAATCCATTGATATGGTGGACCACCACGTAGCAGGCGGGCGGCCTCTGCCTCTCTTATTATTTGGTATAGCAAGGGCTTTCCTCACGACATGGTCTTCGTCGCGTCTCATGATATGTCCGTACCATCTCAATCGGGATTCTTGAATCTTGTCGGTGATGGGGGCGACCTTGTAGCTTTCTCTGATGTATTCGTTACGTACTGTATCGAGTCTCGTCACACCGGCCGCCCACCTCAACATCTTCATTTCATTGACATGGAGTTTTTGTTTATGCGCTTGTTTAATCGTCCAGCATTCTGCACTATACGCCATAGCAGGTCTCACAGCTGTTTTGTAGACCTTGCCTTTGGTCTTTATCGGCACACGGCGGTCCAAGAGCACCCCCGAGAGCGCCCTCCACCTCATCCAAGCTACATTTACCCTATGTGACACGTCCATGTCTACATTTGCGTCCGCGGACAATACCGAGCCTAGGTATTTGAACTGGCTTACTATCGGTACCGGGTATCCATCAATGGTGATTTTTGATGGTGTCTGCTCTGTGCGGCTATATTTGCATGGCAGGTACTCTGTTTTGCTTCTGCTAATCCTTAAACCATTAGAGATTCAGGTCAACTTTAACCAGTCAATAAAAAATAAGGAAGTCACCGCGAACATCAAAATTCAAAATTTGTGTGCGAAAAAGAGCGGTGATGATGCTGTCGACCCTTTTCAAGTAGTCCAGGATATCATTCGCTTTTTTGGGCATTTAAAACGCGTCATCGGTATTTTGGTGCAACATACTAGTCTAGTAGTATGGGACTTGTTAAAACAACTCCATCTTAAAATACTCACTCGTAGTTCCTCAGATCCTCAGCGGAGATGATGCTCCCGACCCTCTTCAGGTCGTCAAGGAAGTCCTTGGCCAGGGTACCGTTGTAGAGCTCGTCGCCTCCCCTCTCGGCGATGAGGCGAAGAGTCTTGCAGAAGGCTTCGCTCGGCTTCACTATCGTTCCTGGGTTGTAGAAGTTGTTGGTTAACGGGTCCACGTACATTTTTCTGAAATGAGAATGAAATATCTTTAAAAAACCCGTAGGGGTCGCATCAAAAACTAAGTAATTAAGTTCGATTCACGCCTGACTGCACATTTCTAATAAATTTCCTGTCATCTAATAGGTGAAGAACTATTATGTTTCGAAGATTACAGGATCTAAACTGCTTATTCAAAAATTATAAAAAAAAACAAAATTTATTTGAGATTCTCACAATGATCTCGTTCATTTGATATGTAACACGATATAGGTTGAAAAACTTATTTTTTTAATTTTCGCATTTACCCCGCCTCCCCCTCCCTCAATAGTGGCCCCCATGTTTAAAATTAATTTCTTTACGTTACATGTCCCGTCTTTGGGTCACAAACACACATATGTGTACCAAATTTCAACCTAATTGGTTTAGTAGTTTCGGAGAAAATAGGCTGTGGCAGACGGACAGACAGACAGACGCACGAGTGATCCTATTCCGTTTTTTCCTTTTGAGGTACGGAACCCTAAATAGAAACCATAAACCTTTTTATCTTTTTCTTAAGTGTATTAAAAAGGAGTGCTTAATACTATCGAGTAAAAACGTATCTCTTGAAATAAGCCTATTTGTGGTTAGGAATTTGCACCTGCGCCCTTGGATTCATTGAATGATCAAAAGTTCAGTAACGGACGTTAACCTATGTATAGGTATAATAGAAGTTTGTTTATAAACGCTTCACAAAAAGCCTGGGTCCATTCGGCATCTTAATTCCAAAAATGTATACAATACATTTACAATAGCGATCCTTCTGACTTCCACCCACAGGGAAGAGCAGGCCTTTTGGGGTTATTCCTATCCCCTCACGATTTGATTTATTTTATCAATAAACCACTTAATTACCTTAAAATTGGATCACTCTTGATATAAGGCGCGGCCAGCAGTCCGTCGAACATGACCTTGGACACCTGGAAGCCATAGCTGCAGAAGCCCATGGTGGGAGCCACCAGATCCGCCCACGGCAGCTTGCCCCACCGCTTGTGTGCTGCCCACATTCCTCGGAGCTCTCCTGGTACTCCTATTGCTAGAGGCCCTGTGGACAGAAAATGTTTAGGTGAATAACCTTTTTCTTGTATTGTATCACGTTGCCATGGTTGTGCTTCCTGGGTCACTCTTTAAGTGTATGTGTCTAATAATCTTTAGCATCTCCTGAGGATGCTAGAGAACTACAATGACATTTGCTTGTAAGCACTTCTAAATAAAATTGACAAAGTTTATATTTTGGGAAATAATCACTCCGAGAGGAAAAAAAGCCTATGGTGACGAAAGAGTAACTACTGCCCTACACTGAGCATGGCCCGACACCGACAGGTTCTTGTTTAATTCTGTTTCAATTTAATGTAATGATAGAAACCAACCTTGAGGCGAATTATTTCGTTCATCATTTGTGAATAAACAAGCATTTATGAGCGACGTATTTAATAGTATTTATTTAGACTGTTTGTTTGTCGCATGTTCGCTGCAACATTATTGCATTTATTCGATCACACCTTGACACCGTGATCAGTCGCAGTGACCGGGGTGACATATCAATCGTTTTCAATGTGTTGCACGCAGGAATCACGTAGGTACAGCGAGCTGCAAAATGGTGTGGAAACATTGTGAATGGAATTCATTCATGAATCGGCTATTGCAGCTTTGAGTACATTACAAACTGAAGGGTTTACTTCACAATGTGCAAAATAGTGTAGGATCCGATATCGGTTCGGACAATGTGAAAATGCTCTTAAAGTCACACGATGCCAGCTTGATCGTGATCTTAATCTAATTGACCTTTCGGTTATCCAGTAGGTAAGCCATATGCGCTCCATATGTGCCATTTTCAATCAAAAGGGTACTTATTGTCGGCTATCAATAAAGCGCTATTTCCATACAGCTTCAATTTGAAATCAACCTTATTGACAAGCGACAATGTGGTACCTTTTGGCTGAAAATGTCACATATTATCTACAATGCCTTAGTGAAACGGCGCCGAGACCGGATGGTCGAAGAGAAAGCTTTAGAAACTTTACCAGCACCAAACGACTGCAAAACGCCTATTAATAACAATTCACTTTTATAACTGTTTCTTTACTGTTTGAAGAATTAATTTTTAATTGCCTGACCGTGGAAGGGAAGTGGTTTTGAAGTAATTCCCGTCCATGAAAGTTCATGATTTTGTAAAAAAAAAACGCAACATCGCATTAAGTTTCCCCACCGAACTCTTTAGTAAGTATGTAGACAATAAATTGGATGCTGATAAGCAATAATGTGTCAACCCACAAAAACTAAAATAACCGGCCAAGTGCGAGTCGAATTCGCGTTCCAAGGGTTCCGTACAATACACAATTTAAACAATGTATTTTTAATGTGAGTGAAATATCTTTAAAAAACCCGTATGGGTCGGATCAAAAACTAAATAATTAAGCCCGTCTCACGCTTGACTGCACATTTCTAATAGGTTAGGGTGATCTACAGGTAAAAATCTATTTAGTGTATTTTTTCAAAATTTTACACCCAGTAGTTTCGGAGATAAAGAGGTAATGGTAATTTTTTGCCTATTTTCTTGAATAACTTCTAAACTGTTTATCCAAAAATTATAGTTTTAATGCCATTGTAGCTGGTCCGCCCCGCCATATTGCGCCCGACTCGTTTTACGGAATTTAAATATATGCGAAATATCATTTGATATTTACCAGTCGCTTTTCGGTGAAGGAAAACATCGTGAGGAAACCGGACTAATCCCAACAAGGCTTATTAGTTTTCGCTCTGGGTTGAAAGGTCAGATGGCAGTCGCTTTCGTAAAAACTAGTGGCTCCCATTAGCCGTGGCAAAAAGCCGGGATAACGCTAGGAAGATGATGATTAGCTGGTCCGCTCGACTTAATTTTGTAAAAATGACGTTAGCGCTACTTGCATCATCCCACTATCCCGGGGTCCCGTTTTTACCCTTTGGGTACGGAACCCTAAAAAAGGTTAACACAAATCCGTTAACATATGTTGTCTGTTTTGCATTAATGCGTTTAGTACGGTCAGAACGCGTACTAAAATGTCGATAATGTCTTAAGAGAGGTTAACTCATTATTGCGGAAGTCACATTCCATTAGTTCTGTTTTACCAGAAGCGCTACGAAGGTAAGTGTTGCTAAAAATTGTATTAATAATTTAGTGAAAAAATCTGTTAATTGTTGCGGTTTTCAAGAGGTAAACACTAATGCTGATCGAAATAAGGTATTTTTATAAAGCGTAAGTAATCACACTAGCTTTTAAGGGTTTAATTTTTGAGGTAAGTTTGCCGGAAGAAATTAAACAAAACCGCAAAATGCTGTAGTTTTTCTTAGCAATTTATTTTAAATGGCAAGTTCAAGAATTTGAATGTATGCACATTCGTAAAATAATTTTATTTCTATAATTATAATGATTTTAAATAACTTGTTACATTTGAATGATTCTTGCAAATCGAAAAAAAATATCATATCAGTGCATACTGAGGCTTGATTGAATCTTTCAAAACAAAATTTATAATATTTAACAACAACAAGTTATGTGCATGTTGATTCTAAGTTTAAGGCAGATTTACACAATTAGCAAAACTGTGTTAAGTATAATAATGACACGGTCTTGAAAAGGTTTGACATCATCATGAAATAAACAAAAAGGGGATTATTGAGACAAATTCCGAATATTCCGAAAATTATAATTATAAATTACTAGTGTTAATTGTATTTAAAGTGACAAATACAGCAGTTTAATCAAAATCTTAAATTTTTAGAACAAACGCTCAAAAGACACGAAACAATCTTTAGGCGCTATTTTCTCTAAATGGTTACGTGAGTTAATACGTTATTGCTTATCAGCGTCCAATAAATGTTTACAGTAGGTACAGATACTAATGGAATACCACGAAAAAGTTGTTTATCCGTTAATTTAACCACAGCCTTTCTTAATTTGATAAATTAACAATTGTATAGAATTACGGAACACGGTAGGCACCTAGATAATAAATACAGATAATTGTTAAATATTCATTTTATTCAGCACAGAATAACGAAGCAACAAAATACCTACAAAAATACAATACCTATTGTTCTCATTCAGTTACATTTCTACGCCGAACATAAGTGTTTAAACAATTGTAGCACAGAGAATAATAGTTTTAATGATAAATAAAATTTATTACAAATGTTGCAATCCATATATACACGGTGGCTAAAAAATAAGTGCATTCCCGTTGCCAGGGAGGTTATGGGATTATACTGAGCAACTTCTACTATGTATGCTTGTTATTTAACGCAGAGGCTTGTTATTTAAATCAATAATTGAAATAAATAAACCTGGTTATTTATTATAATTAATATAAATATAGCATTACTATTACCCCAGTTACTCCCTTATATAATTGTTATTTGTACCTATATACAGCCTTTGAATGTCATATTTGAAAATGACAAAATTTCATGAAGCATTTTAATCTGTTCTAGCCTATGTATATTCAAATGGTTTAGCTACCTACCATTGACTTATTGTTTTAGACAAAAGACGATCTTCTGTCTGCCTTTATGTAGGTATACCTACTAACTATTTAGTACCTAGTACTTTATCCTTCATTATTGTCGGCCAAGGTAATCGATCTACATCCGCACTACTCACTTTATCTTTATATTCAACAATAATATTTAAAAGTCAATAGTATAGAAGCCCCCGGTCACGCTTCCGCGTGTTTTATCGTCTCCTCTAACTGACCTACACGACATTATTTTATGTCTGAGCTGTAGAAAGTATTCGGGTTAATATGGGAGCGATTTAGGATACAAGGCCCACAATATAAGAGCGGACTTTTAAGTTTTAATACGAATACAACATAGATCACAATAGTTATTTTTAATACGATTGTGGAAAGTAAGTTCCCAACGAGCGGCGATATTATATACAACATGAGAGAATGCCATCAGACTGCGCAGGCGTACCCTAGCGTGTATGGCCAGCTTAAAAGAAGGACTATCAGAGCATCTACTTACATTGTTAATACTCTGAACTTGTACCTTGTAACATAGACGTATGTTATACATACACACAAAAATTACACACACATATATATATAGGTGTGATTTATTGCTAATGAGCTTGTATAGAACAACATTTATACCAACACAAAATTACCTTTAGAGGCTTTAGAAGCGTCTCCTTTGAACATGTCTCTCGTAGCCGCCAAAGGCGCTGTTTCTCTCGCGTTGACGGTGTACGCCTTCTCTTCATCTCTGATGTAGACCGTCATGAAGAAGCCACCGCCGAGACCCATGCTCTGCTGGTTGAGGAACCCGTTGCAAAACATGGCGGCGATCGCTGCGTCCACCGCTGATCCATTTTGGGCAAGGATTTGTCTGTAAATAGGAAAGAACCTTGTTAAAATACTGTCTAGGTTTAGACTCTTCGGTAAAAGAAACATTGTGAAGAAACCAATGAAGAAATACAGAGATACCTACTTATTTCATTACTCACATTAGGCTATTAGATTAGCATAGGGGCTATAATATTAGCCCTCTTGTTGCTATGCGTAGTTAGCAGTTATGGGGAAGTTGAGACTGGTGATGAAGATCTCTAGTGAGATAGAGAGTATTGTTTTGAAAAAAAAAGCTATGCTTATAGATTTTTGGTATTGGATTGAGACATGCTGTGGAAAAACTTTTTGTTTACACAAAAGATACAGAGGAAAACACTTCTGTTCTTCTGAAAAATATCTTCCGGTTCGTTACTGCATAGTTTAGGAATTATAAGTACAGTGTAAAGAACTACATTTTAGATAGGTACCAATGTTAGATAATAATAAAATAGGCAAGCATCAATTCTATAAGTCACAGGTGGCCATTTAATTCAGAAAGTACGATGACCGCAAGTCGCGGGCACTAGGCGATGCGTAAAAATTTGCTCTCAAATTTAATGCTCCGTTATCGTTTTATTATCGTAAGTGCGATCAGCGTATGGCAACTAGTTTTAAATGTTTTAATACAGGACCTGCCTGTATTAAAACTAGTTGCCATATGCTGATCGCACTTTGTAGAAAAGGTTTTTTTGTTGCTAGCTGTAGGTACCTACTTACTTAAAATACCAGGTTATTGTATCTACATATTCCGCTTATTGAGCGAGCGAGCGTTAAGCGCGAGCGGTGCGTCTCTGTTTCAGAGGCTGGCCGTATGCTTGTTAGCCACCAACGTGGTATAAAAAAAAGTGTTATTCAGTACAGGGAGCATTTCGCAACCGATTCTCGTGGTAGGTATATTGATATTGCAAGGTTAGTTAATTTTTTTTGTCGATTTAATTGTAGGAAATTTTTCAAAATTGTATGGCGGAGCCGTGGGAGTTCGCCATATCTATCTATGAGGATTCGAGCAATGGACCTACTGATTCGTATGCAAGTTCACTGTAACTTTATACAGTCCGTCGAGAGGCGTAAAAGGGGACCCTCGTGATATTATGGCACCACGGCTATAGCCGATGATTTTTACTTTAACAAAACCGCAATCCCGTCACAGACGCCGAGTTTTCATAGGATTATAATGAAGTCAAGTATCTTGTGCCGTTTTAGGTACACTGGCAAAATCTTCAGTGTGACTTACTTACCGACTTTATGCATCACCACCACCAGTATAGGGCCATGACGCATGCTGTTGGCTGAGAACGTTACGGCTGGTTACGGCTATAGACTAGATGCCGTATCACAGCCTCTTCAATTTAATTATGAAGATGTATACAAACTGAGCTGTCAATATGTCAATATGTGAACTTTTATAGAAAATGCGATGTGGCAGTCCGTCCATAGACGGCAAAAAATCTTGTATGGGATTTAGCTGTGCCACATCACGCAGTTTCGAGAATGGGGCTATGTCCGTGAACGTGTTAATCTCGTCAACTTTATTTAAAAACAGATGGGACATTTCTCGCCTAGTCCCTGGCTTAAGTATCTTTCTAATGATGATTGATGTCCCTACTGACGATCATGTAATACTTTTTTTAGTGACAGCCCCACACGAAGAACACGGGACTGTTTCAGTCAGTCTTAATATACAGTGTGGAAAAAATTATGGGCCCTGGAGGGAAAGTACCTTAAAACCTTAAGTTAGCTCATTTTAATATTGTCTTCGGTTACCGCGATAGTTACTCATGAAATAAAACTATGAAAACGGATTATATCGCGTATATTGAATTTATAATACATCCCGACGTTTCGAACTCTTTACAGCGTTCGTGGTCAACGGGTGACTGAGGAAAAATTACAAAGTGCAAAAATACCCACATACTAAAATAATGAACAATCATAGACTCGCGTATCGCGTTTTTATCGCGTATATATATATATCTTTACTTGAAAAATAATTATAGTGTATAACTAGCCTTATGAACCGATTTTGCATGTACAACCAGCCTTAAAGTTTGTAGTCTATGATTGTTCATTATTTTAGTATGTGGGTATTTTTGCACTTTGTAATTTTTTTCCTCAGTCACCCGTTGACCACGAACGCTGTAAAGAGTTCGAAACGTCGGGATGTATTATAAATTCAATATACGCGATATAATCCGTTTTCATAGTTTTATTTCATTAGCTCATTTTATTTAAAGGAAACATTTTCTTTAAAAAAATAAAAGAATGTTTCCTGTAAGTAAAATGAGCTAACAACTTAAGGTTTTAAGGCACTTTCCCTCCTGGACCCATAATTTTTTTCCAGCCTGTATAATTATATATTTCAGGGATCTCGCAAACGGTTCTAACGATTTTGATGAAATTTGCTATATGGGCGTTTTCGGGGACGAAAAATCGATCTAGCTACTCTAGCTTCTAGTCTCTGAGAAAACACGCATTTTTAAGTTTTTATATGTTTTCCGAGCAAAGCTCGGTCTCCCAGGTACTGTATATTAAATAGGTTACCCTTGCAACAGAAGTGGCTCGATTTTAAATCCCTACCAAAGATAGATATAACTCCGTAATAGATGGATACAGTCTAAGGAAAAAACGTGCCTCGAAAATCACGAAAATTTGTTTCTCGATCAGATGGCGCAACTAGTTTTGGCCTACACTCGTATAGAGGGCGTTGACTGTTTCGTTTGTTATTTATAAGTTTAACGCATACCAGTGAAAGAACATGGGTCAAAATCATATAAAAATAATTAATGCAAATAAAAAAATCGGTTATCCATATTTAAATACATTTTATCGTATTTTTATAAATATTTATTTTTAGTTTTAAAGTGTGTCGACAGATGGCAGTGAATTTACTGGGGTTACAAAATTTACTATGACAGTACCGCTCTAGTATAAGTTACTCTATGATCCCTACTAATCCATACTAATATTATAAATGCGAAAGTGTGTCTGTCTGTTACAGGATAAATAAGTAATGATATTTAATAGCTACGATAAGTAGAATCTGAGTTGGCAACAAGTCCCCTACTTAACTCAGTAGGGTAATATGCATCGCTGCACTATTGATTTATACACCTTGGGTGCTTTATCGATCGCCCTTGCAACCACTTGTAATCTATACAATAAACCGACCTGTGGGTTATATAGGTATAAGCTGTTCTTGGTTATGCTATCATCACGTGATAATGTAGCTATAGCTACATTAATTAGCTGTAGCTAAAATAATACAATATTTACTGATAATAGCGGCAAGGCCAGAGGCGCGCGCCGCCTCGGCTTGTGCTTCAAGGTTGTTTTTGTGTATAAACAGCTAGGCGTAGGCGGATAAAAACATAACAAAGAGAACGACCTCACACATTTTCCGACACAAAAAAAACAACAGAATAATCGTAAATTAAATCTTTATTAAACCTTAAATTATTATTACAGTCCTTTGAGCATCCTACCCCAAACATATACAGGGAGAAAACACAAAATTAACAGTAATAAACTAACTAGGAATTAATAACACAGCAAGATGAGCTCTATAACAAGCTCGGTTTTAGTTTGAGATCAGATCTGGGAACGGTGGTGTGTCCAAAATAGATTTACCGGTGGCCTTGGACCCTGGGCCCGGCACGTCCGATGACCTCGCCCGCTGCTGCTGGCGAAGTAGCACCCCTGCATGAGCAGGAAGCGCCAAGGATGCTCCACTGATCTCGACGAGGCCTACCCGAGCTCTCCTCGGGTATCCGCCTTAACGTTCTCCATTCGTTCTGCATATCGACGTCCCAATTACAAGCCAAAGTCGTTTTTGGATCCGGAATGTTCATTGCTTGCTGCCCTTCTTGTTTTTCTCTGTGTTCGCTAGCTTCGTGACGATCTTTCTAGAATGGCCGGACGGGTCGAAGTGGTTCTGGTGCTCGCTCACCTCGCGCTTCGATCGCTGCTTGCCGCTGTGTCCAGAGAAGATGTGTTTGTCTTGTTCGAAGTTGTAGTGGTCGTACTCGTCGAAGAAGGTTTCAGACATGGTTGCGAAGTGGATTTTTCTTTTGTTTTTATTTTTTAACTAGGTAATACACTGGTTGCGAGTGCAACGTTGCTTGGTTGGATATTCTGGCTTGAATGTTCGGTGCGGGCGGAGGTGGGCGCTTATATACCGTCGCGAGACACGTCACTGACCGCATGCGCGTCGATAACGATGAAGCTTCGCGATTGGTCGATGCAGCCGGCGACCCGGTTATGAAAGAGTTTGTTTATAAATGCGTATGTGAGTATGTAGGTAGTCATACGTTATATACCTGTGTGCGCCGGTGTGTCACACCACATTAAGAATTATAAACACCTCAATATTTCCGAAGTCACGTTCACATAATTTAGCATAATTATTTTATATTAAGAATTTATACCGCGTCAGGTATTTATAAAAAAAAGACATTTTGTTTGGTTGGCGGTTATTCAATAATCGGCTGAGATTATTTTAAAAATAAGACGTTTGTATACAGGATGAGCAACCTACATGCACGATATGTTCCTTATTGTAACTACTGCATGCCAGTAGGTAATGCATAAGGAAATCTGCATGAATTCGATTTATTATCAAAGTAGGTAGTATGGTTTAAAATAGTAATTAATGTATTAAAACTTGAGTAGGTAGGTATTATAAATTGTGTCAGTAAGTATAAGTACCTAAATTTTATGTTATCGTACTGCCTGAATAGAATAGATTTTCCTAGCTTTTCTCAGTTGACTTTATATGCGAACTTTGATTATAACTTTATTAAGTTAAGAAATGAAATAAATATTAATAAATAATTAATAGAAATATAATTTTCCTAATTCTAATAGGTTAACTTCATTGTGCTTTAAGTCCTCACTGGCTATAATGTTTTTTTTGGGTTTGAGATTACAAATGCATGCTGATCGACTACACTACCGCTACCGGTAGTGTACCTATGTATTATTAGTAGGTTGTCAATATCTTTAAATAAGTACTTATCTTTTATCGGGATACTGTATTCAAATAAAAAAAACCTGACAAGTGCGAGTCGAACTCGCCCACCGAGGTTCCGTACTTTTTCGTATTTATTGTTATAGCGGCAACAGAAATACATCATCTGTGAAAATTTCAACTCTCAAGTCAAATTTTAGCTATCACGGTTCATGAGATACAGTCTGGTGGTTTTTGTAGTTGGCTTAGTTTCACCTGACCTGAACTACCAGCATTACTATCCTATGTGTTTTGACCATATACATATTTATACATATATCACGATTAAACGACGTAGTTTCCAAACATAGTTTTGAATTACAATAAAGTTCCACCTGCGTTTAATTCGAAGCAGCACGTTTAAATTAGTTTTAAATTAAAATAGACATCAATGTTTACATGATCGAATTTCAAATGATAAATCATCATCATATCCCCGATTTTAATGAGCGTTATTCGTGAGTTATCAGATGACTAAACCCTAAACATCGGTGTAGCCTTGCTGTACGAGTACCCTATATACACTACCGCTCAAAAGTATTTAGGCACCCGCACACACACAAGACTACATGAATGATGAAACACCGTGGGATTGTGATTGAAAATAATTAATTATTTATTATTGTGTTAATAATGATGAAATTGATAATTCAATGAATACCTATATTAGGTAATCTGTATTTGTTGACATTTAGATTTTTATTCTAGAAAGTTTCTAGACTAGTATTTTTTATACAATTTTGGTGTTTGACGATCCTTTTGTGAATTCTTATTATTAAGTTTGACATATCTATAATAATTCAATGTTTTTAAGAATAATAATAACTGCATCAATAAATTGCTCTGATATTTAGATTAAGGTAATATTTAAAACTTGACAATTTAAAAGTGCTTGTTGCTAGGCCTATTTGAATAATGATTATATTGACTTTGACTTTGACTTTTCATGCTTGCTTTCTTCAGTAAGGCTTCACGAGACTTCATCTTACCTAAATACCTACTCACGTACATAGGTACCCAATTTTTCAACATGGGTAATAGGCGGGTTATATTACCCCCCTCTTCCAAATCAGTACTTAAACTATAGCTATGCATACCGCACAACTTTGCTAAATGTACCGAGTCAGATTAATATTTACCAATATCGATTTCATACAAACTATATACGAAAAGAATTCGACTGTCTTTTGCCCGGCATCTCGATTATCCAGGCATACACAATGGTGTACTTCCTTTTTGGCGAAATTTATTTCGCCAAATTTCACTTGGCAACCAACTTTTCGCCAAAGTTTCATTTGGCAAACCAATCGTTAGCATAACCTTACTTCGCAACCATTTCATTTCCCAACCCCATACTTGCGAAATGAAAACGTACGTACTAGGTTGGGTTAGGTTAGGTTGGATTATGTAAATTTGCGAAATGAAATTTCGCCCAACTAAAAATATGGGATAAATATTTTGGGAACTGAAAGTTTGTCAAGTAATTTTCGCCGAAACATCAGTAAACCATACACAATGCGTTATCCTCATCCACATTCGCGAAGAATATAGATCGGCCAAGTGTAATAGGGTCATTGGGCTAGTTTCCGTCCATGCTCTGGTTTTCGTCCACTTGACGGATTAGCAAATAATATATTTCATACCTATTTATTTTGCTACATGCGAAATATAATTTTTATGTAGATAGATATATTGTTTAGACATTAAGGATTGTAATAAGTCCAAATTTGTGCAGCAATGTAGATTTATATTCAAATAAAAAAAAACTAGAGCTGGATGAAAACTAGCGCAATGACCCTATTACAAAAGCAATTAGCGCTACTTGCACCATCCCACTCACTCAGAGCTAACCGGTTAAACCGTTAACCCAGTGTGAAATTGTACTGGTAACCATGGTAACTCCAGGTTTAACCGGTTAACCCCGGGTTAGTGGGATGCTGCAAGTGGCCTTAGCCATTTTCGACCCCGTATTCCAACAACATACCTACTCGTACATACATCAAAGTATTTAAACTTACCTTCCTATTTCGGAACAAGGTGGCGCATCAGTGCACACTGCCGCCTTCTTAAACACATGAAGCCAAGAAGCCGAAGGTTTCAACGGCTCCACCGGGTCCGGGGGCTCGAAGCTCTGTTTCTTGACGTTGGTGTTGCTGATGATGAAGCCACAGAAAGCCGCAATTACAAGGAGCAGCGCTAGCGAGCCGATGATCACCTTGGTCTTGAATTTACTCGGCCTGTGGACAAGGTGAGACTTGTAGCGCCATCTGTTGTTGAGTAGTGGAACTAATAAGAAAATGGAAGTTTTCTTCGAATTAACAATTTTTATGTTGAAAAAGTAAAAATAACAAATTGTAATAGACAGAGCGTCAGCGAAGGTCTCCGTGTCAGCTTGGGCAAAAATGCTTTCGTGTGTCCGGATGTTCTTTACAGATCGAAACTCTCAACCGATTTTCGTGAAATTTTGTGAGCAGGTTCAATAATCAAATATATATACTTTTTTGTCGATTATTTTTTTGAAATTTTTCAAAATGGCGGAGCCATACATTTATTCAGGTTTATGCTCGCGAGGTCTACAACTTACAAAACCTCTAGTTATAACTAATAAATTGCGTTATGTTAACCAACGAATAACTAGCAGTTAAACATGTTACACGGTTATGGAAATGTACTTAATTTAGATCTATATACTATATAAAGGCAGGGAATTAATGAAACCTTATGTGAAAAAAAAAAACTTCTTCAATGAAATAAATTATAAGTTTTATTACCAAAAAGACTTATTTTCGTAGTCAACATCTAGCGCCAAGTAGCGGAATTATTTGGGTATAGAGATAGACCTAATTTTTATTCTTTTATTTTTGACATGTTTCCTGTAAGTTAGTTAATATTTTAGTAATACATATTTTAATTTTTAAGTATGTATTTTAATTTTAATTGATTTTTTTTATGTTTCAAAGCTTTTATGAGCCATGTTGTTGCTTGAATTAAATTAATACAATACAATACAATAGTTTGAGTCCCGGGGAAGGACATAGGGTAGTTTTTATCCCAGAAATCATCCTTTATGGGAGTGATAAGGGGGTGGAAATTTGTATGGGGAATCAATAACCGCTGAACCGATTTAGATAATATTTGGTATGGAAATAGTTTGAAATATGAGTAGAAATATAGAATAGTTTTAACCCTGAAATCATTTCTTAAGGGTGTAAAAAGGAGGGTGAAAGTTTGTATGGGGAATCAATAATTTCTTAAGTTCTTCTTAAGATAGTAGGGACCTATCTATCAAAGTTAAGGGAATTTAAAGCTAATTTTTACAATGCACCCTAACAGGAGACAAACAAGAAAACGGGATATATTATAATATGTATTAGAGTCTAACTTTTATTGTATTATCCACAGAAGTGATATTTTTCTAACATGTGTTTGACCCAATTACCTATAAGGACGAGTGGTTCGTAAAAAAAATGGCAGCACATTATGTAGATTTTTCATTATATTTTGTGATAATTTTTAAGCAGCGCATTTTATATAGTAAGCTGTAGATACTATTCTATATAATCAAATATCTATTAAAGCAAGCCTAACACTTTTTGGACAGCGTCTTCGAATGAAAGAATTTATGAGGTGTTTCTCATAAACATAGTTTTTTCTTTAAGTTTGATGAACTAATTAATACCTTATTAAATTGTCTTTTGTTCAATATTTAACTTTTTTGATTTGACTTCACTTTGAAGTAGTTACATGGAATTTCTACTTTTGTGTATTTTTACAGAAATTTGTCTCCCATAGAAAAACCTCTGTCAGAGTCAGAGGTTAAATTGGAGAGACTTCCTGACTACCTAAGATAAAATTCATTTAATTGGTATAACTTATTCGTAACATGATATTCCTAAAAGCATAAAACCAATTGTGAATATTGAAATGCAATTGTGGCATTGTGGAAAACGGCATGTGAAGATTGTCAAATTGCGTTGTTCAAACGTGAGAAAAAAAATGAGAAAAATCAAACAATCTTATATTTTTCTATATGATTTTATTTTTATTTTATAGTATATATTACTATAAAAAACAGACTGCTTCTTAATTAGTAAAAGATAAATATACCAAATAATTCACTGCTACTTTTTTTAGTGCATCACTCCTTATAGCATGAAGTACCCTGCTACTTTACAGATACAGATTTTAGTAATCCCAGCCGATAATGAACTTGATATTAATTATTAATTAAAGTACGTTAAACTTATTTATACACATGGCAAATGCTAAATACTCATATTAAGTACCTGCTAAGTAGGTACTATATCTAGATAAGACTCAAATCTACCAAAGGAGTAATAATTAGATTTATTCTGTAATTAATATTTATTAGGAACCTTTGTATATCTGTTTGTTTATGAATAATTTGGAAAGCAAATTTTAAGTTCCCTTCTACTTACTTCTCAGGAAAGTCATCCTCATCATCATTGACAAAGTTCCCTTGAAATAACGCAAGCCTATTAATAGGTGACACCAATCGGATTGTGTCCATAGGGATATCGTCAGCGTGCGTGCTTATAAAATTCCTCCGGTGCAATCCACTTCCCAATTGCTCCATTATTTTTGTTTACATATTTAACACTTGTATTTAAACACACATCATAACATAACCTAAAACTATACACCGGTCGATAGTTTAAACTCGATTTCTTTTTTGGTTTTTCGTTACGTAAACTAAACTAAACATTTTTGATGTATTTAAGGTTTCTGTGTATTATTTCATAGTGTTTAAAGCCGTGGGCCGTGGCCGTGGTGGTTGCAGTGAATTTGCCTGCGGGTACTGTGGAAATCGATACAAACAGCTGGTAGAACCACGTATCTGGAACACTTCGGACGGGATTTCAGAAGTTCTTGAACGCTGCGAGTTCATTTCGTAGCGTAGCCGTGTGAGTGGCCTACAAAGTTCCGTTGCTCGACCACAGATGGCATTAAAGAGGCAGATATGTACCTATCTCATGTTTAATTTTTAATTTTATTTTATGGATACTTAGTCAAATTCTCACCGTTAACTGGTAACTGTTCATGTGCTTAATATACCTATAGATTGTGTTCCTAAAATATAGTTCATCATACTTGTTATTTATGTTGTTGTGGCTTTGCTTTATTTAATTTAACAGGCGTCTTTCATTATGATTGCTATGTATTGGGACACGTAAGTCAAACTTTAGAAGCTAAATTTTAGAAGATTAAAATAAAACTATGGAAACTGTTTAATTTATAGTTTTTGTTTCATTATTTTTGTATGTGAAAGGTGGGTTTTGCACATTGTAATTTTGACAGAGGTAAATAAATATACCTCTACCTATATTTTTCCGCAGTCACTTGTTGACCGTGAACACTAGGGTTTAACTTTAAGCATCGGCGTGTAAGCATTTTAAATTCATTATAAGCGATATAAACCGTTACTATACTTTTATTTCATGAGTAACTATCGCGGTAACCGAAGACAATACTTATAAAATTAATTTTATTTACCTGTTACTGGAATCCGGTAATTTGATGAGAACATGTCTGTTCGTCCGTCGTTCACTGCCCGGCCTTTTTAATGTACTTTCTCGACGTAACAATTTTTCATCACACATTTTATTACTTTAAAACATTAGCCTTCTTTAAAAAAACACTAGGTACCTAATCACTAACAGGTGAGGTCTATGTTAGGTTGAGCTAAATAAATTTAAGTTGAATAAACATTCCTAATAAAAGACGTCATTAATATATAGGTAAGTAAAAGATTTTAAAATAATCTATCGTTTAATCTAATTAGTACTTTAATCTAAGTAGTAGTTTTAGTTTAGTTAATTGTAGTTAATTTTTTACTGTAAGGCTTTATTTATTGTTACTTTTAATTTAATAGTCTAAGACAAACCTCCATCTTAACGTAACAGCAACGCGTTTTAACGCAGTTTCCATTAGTACTTATGCTTTATATTAACTATGTATATATTCTATTAAAGCACTTCAGTGTGTCATAACATACCAATTTCAGCTTATGTAAATGTCATGCTGACATGCTAAGTTAGTCCATCTCGTGCTTAAGGGTCCCCGGCAAGGTCGGTTCTCCATACAAACGTAGTTACGCTCTCATTTTAAAACGCGTAGGTAGCTAGTTTGCTCTGAAACTTTGTACAATAAGATAAGGTATATCTATGTCTATTATTACTAATTAGTTTATGTAGCTTCAGATATCATAGTTAAAAAAATACAGCGAATTTAAGTTTTTCATACAAACCTTGTTTTTGCTCTATTTCGTTTGTTTTATAAACTGGAGCTGGAATGCTATATAAACTAATTACAGACCGAGATATACCTCAGACCATTGTATGTGCAAAGATTTATTACAATCCAACACGTAGTTCTAAAATGAGAACGAAACTCCGTTTGTATGGGAAGGTGAAATTCGGCCGAGCTTGCCGCGGACTCTTAACCTCGTGACATGAAAAAGACCAAAAAAGGAAAATATCACTTTCAGCTACGCCTGCGAGAAACACCGAGTAATGAAACACAAAATAAGATTTTCTTCTAAATAGCGATGCTACGTACGAGTAGGATTTCTAAGATTGACACTGTAATATTTTAGGAAAACAATTCTGGTCGAAATATAAATAGTAAGTGAAGTTCCTTGCTCTGAAAATTTGATAATTATACATATATCGACATTATCTACTTGACATATAAAAGTAACAATTCTAAGTTAATAACTTAATAGATAAGACTAAGGTTCTCACTAACTTTCTAACAAACGAATAAGGACTCGAAATAGTTTATTTTTATTATACATACCTATTATGTTTTTAAATAACATTCATTTTAATTGTTTAAAAAAATTGCGTAAGAGAAAAAGTCAGCAACATGCGTGCATTGTCACGAATAAAAACAAAACTGTGCTATTTAAATTTCATAATTAGGTAAATATGTAGATATTTAAGTAGATACAATCAAGATACAATCAATAGAAATAATGAAACCCGACATGAATCTTAATAACTGTCTGTGCGTGATTTGATTGAGTAGAAAGTTGAATATTATCTACTTATAAATTTACTAAACTGGCAATACGTGCTTAGCTACTTAGCGCACACTAGGCCAAGCAATAAGAAGGTATAGAGGGAAATGCTAGGAACACAATTTTTTACTTCGTAGCTTTTTTTGGACTAGTTAGGAGATGAACATATCCAAAGTCCCCGGCCGTAACCCTGGTGCTGGGGGGGAGAGGGGGGTTTGAAGGTTCCATTTTTCGGTTTTTCCATTATATCTCGGAAACTATGCATCTGAGCGACTTGGCCACTTATACAAAATGAAAAGAGATTTAATTTGTTACAAGTTTTATTTAGTCAAGTTTTTCGATATCTTGTATAGTTTTTGAGATATCCGCTCTTGAAGGTTTGTTTAGGGCTCTCATTTTTATTTTGATTATCTACATCAGTGAAGCTGCTAGGCCGGGTTTGGGATCGTTTTCGTAAAAAGGAAAAAACGGAACCCTTATAGGATCGCTTTGTTGTCCGTCCGATCGTCCGTCTGTCTGTCAAGACCCTTTATGTCGGGAACGCGTAGAGGTATCGAGTTGAAATTAAAACCATGTACTCAGGTCTACGGTACCTTGAAGTTGTGAAAAAATTAAACTTCTAAGTTAACGCAAAGATAATTAAGTAGACATCAAAGAGAATTAAGTTGACAAGAGTGCTCAGTACTGCTACTCGGCACTAGATGTCACTTGTGTCGCGACTGACGAAAAGTGTTTTGCTCAACAATTTACAATTCATATTATAAGCAGGAGATGAAAATAGAGTTTCGGTTAATCCGGTTATAATATTAGCTGAAAATCGTTGAGCATTAGACTTTCCGTTCGTCGCGACATCTATTGTCGAGTAGCAGTACTGATAATTCCGTTACTTGACGCCAGATGTCGACTACGAAATAATAGTCGTTTTGGTAACAAAACTGATGTATGGAGTGAGCACTCTATGTCTACTTAATTCTCTTTGTTACAATTACAACCTAAATTATGTGTAGGCCAGGAATTAAATGCCCAAAAAAAGGTATAGAGGGAAATGCTTGGAACACAATTTTTGACTGGGTAGCTTTGTTTGGACTAGTTAGGAGGTGAACATATGAAAAGTCCCCGGCCATAACCCTGGTGCTGGGGGGAGAGGGGGGTTTGAAGGTTCCACTTTTCGGTTTTTCGATTATATCTTGGAAACTATGCGTCTGAGCGACTTGGCCACTTATACAAAATAAAAAGAGATTTAATTTGTTACAAGTTTTATTCAGTCAAGTTTTTCGATATCTTGTATAGTTTTTTAGATATCCGCTCTTGAAGATTTATTTAGGGCTCTTATTTTTATCTTGATTATCTACATCAGTAAAGCTAAAGCCCTAAAGCATCAGTATAGCCCTAAAGGCGAAAAGCAGCTGTACCGCCTAGCGAAAGCGAGAGAAAGAAGTTCTCGGGATATGGCTCATATAAAATGTGTGAAAGATGATGCAGGTAAGGTGATTACGAAAGATGAAGCGATATACGAAATAACGTTGGAAAGTCTACTTCGAAAAGTTGATGAATGAAGAAAATGAATGGGGCAGGGTTCTAGAGCACAGGCTGATAAATATGGGTGCAGTGAAAGAAATATGTATGGATGAAGTAAGAACGGCTGTGAGAAGTATGAAAAATGGAAAATCTGTAGGACCAGATGATATACCAGGAGAGGTATGGAAGTTATTGCGTGAGGATGGATGTATGTGGCTGACTTTATTCTTCAATAAGTTGTTGCATGAAGAAACAATCCCCGACGAATGGTGTGACAGTTTGCTGGTGCCCATTTTTAAAAACAAAGGGGATGTACAGGAATACAACAACTATAGAGGAATAAAGCTCATGTCACATAGCATGAAAATATGGGAAAAAGTGATAGAGAGACGCCTGAGAGATGAGTGATATAACACAAAACCAGTTTGGGTGCCTTGCCTTGCACTTCGCCAAATGTGCGAAAAATACAGACATGCCAAAAAGAACCTGCATATGGTGTTTGTTGACCTCGAAAAAGCATACGATCGAGTACCCCGAGAGGTTTTGTGGTGGGCTCTGAAAGAGAAATGCGTGCCTGGGAAGTATGTGGAGCTAATCCGGTCAATGTACAACCGATGTTGTACACGCGTCCGGTCAGCCGCTGGCACCACCGACAGGTTCAGTGTCACAGTAGGCTTGCACCAGGGATCGGCTTTAAGCCCTTACCTCTTCCTGCTAGTTATGGACGCTCTGTCGTCGGACATACAGGAGGAGGCACCTTGGTGTATGCTGTTTGCTGATGACATTGTGCTTGTAGGTGAAAACGAACTAGAGGTGCAGAGCAGACTTGAGAAATGGCGGCAAAAATTGGAGAATGTTGGCCTAAAGATCAGCAGATCTAAAACAGAACACATTTTCTGCGATTTTGGCGGTCTCTCCAGTTTTGCTGCCATAGAACTCGATAGCGTTACATTGCCGGTCTGCTCCGACTTCAAGTACCTCGCTTCGCTCGTACAGTGCGATGGCGATATTGACCGTGACGTGAAAAACCGGATTAACACAGGATGGATGAAATGGCGACAGGTTACGGGAACCATTTGTGACGCCCGTATGCCCCTTCGGTTGAAGGGTAAAATTTATAAAACGATCATAAGACCTGTCGTCATGTATGGATCAGAGTGTTGGGCCCTAAAGGTGACGGATGAAAAGAGATTGCATGTAGCGGAGATGAGAATGTTAAGGTGGATGTGTGGCGTGACGAGAATGGATAGGATAAGGAATGAGTATATAAGAGGAAGCCTGAAAGTTGCACCCATAACAGAAAAAGTAAGGGCAAATCGCCTAGCATGGTACGGGCATGTGATGCGGAGGGATGAAAGTCATGTGACTAGAAAGGTATTAAGAATGAATGTGGAGGGAAGTACGAGGAGAGGAAAACCGAGGAAAAGGTGGATGGACTGTGTGAAAGATGATATGAAACTAACGCAAGTGAATGATGAGATGACGGGTCACAGAGATGTATGGAAGAAAAAGACATGCTGCGCCGACCCCAAGTGAATGGGACAAGGGCAAGCGAATGATGATGATCTACATCAGTAAAGCTGCTGCTAGGCCGGGTTTGTTAACGTTTTCGTATAAATCGGGGGTGCTGAATTCATTTATGGTATCAACATTGACACCTTTCGAAGTAAAAACATATAAACTTTAAACAAATAACTT
This sequence comes from Cydia strobilella, assembly GCF_947568885.1. NCBI lineage: Eukaryota > Metazoa > Arthropoda > Insecta > Lepidoptera > Tortricidae > Cydia > Cydia strobilella. Next base: position 13,087,409 of record NC_086052.1, read on the forward strand.
TTTTTAAACTCCGCTTCACGCTTAAACCACTGAACCGATTTAGTTGAAATTTGGTAAATAGGTGTTTTAAGTCCCGAGACAGGATCTAATATAGTTTTTATCTCAAAAATCATACTTTGAAGGTGTGAAATTTGGTGTGAGGGCAATTCAGCTTCTTCGCCTAAGTTGAATTCCTGAGGTTAATATTGTTTAAATTTAGGTTTGAAGTCATGTTTGGTATCATTATTAACTAAATCAAACATGTAGACCATCCCAAATATTATTTAAATAGGTTCAGCGGTTATTGATTCCCCATACAAATTTCCACCCCACTATTCACACCCTTAAAAGATGATTTTGGTTACAAAAACTATCCTATGTACTGTCCCAGGACTCAAACCATCTCTATACCAAATTTCAACGAAATCGGTTCGGCGGTTTAAGCGTAAAGAGGAGTTTTATAAAAAATCATTTTTTTAATTTTGTTTTTACTTAGCAATGGTGTCAATGTTGATACCATAAATGAATTCAGCGCCCCCGATTTATACGAAAACGATCCCAAACCCGGCCTAGCAGCTTCACTGATGTAGATAATCAAAATAAAAATTAGAGCCCTAAACAAACCTTCAAGAGCGGATATCTCAAAAACTATACAAGATATCGAAAAACTTGACTAAATAAAACTTGTAACAAATTAAATCTCTTTTTATTTTGTATAAGTGGCCAAGTCGCTCAGACGCATAGTTTCCAAGATATAATCGAAAAACCGAAAAGTTGAACCTTCAAACCCCCCTCTCCCCCCAGCACCAGGGTTATGGCCGGGGACTTTTCATATGTTCACCTCCTAACTAGTCCAAACAAAGCTACCCAGTCAAAAATTGTGTTCCAAGCATTTCCCTCTATACCTTTTTTTGGGCATTTAATTCCTGGCCTACACATAATTTAGGTTGTAATTGTAACAAAGAGAATTAAGTAGACATAGAGTGCTCACTCCATACATCAGTTTTGTTACCAAAACGACTATTATTTCGTAGTCGACATCTGGCGTCAAGTAACGGAATTATCAGTACTGCTACTCGACAATAGATGTCGCGACGAACGGAAAGTCTAATGCTCAACGATTTTCAGCTAATATTATAACCGGATTAACCGAAACTCTATTTTCATCTCCTGCTTATAATATGAATTGTAAATTGTTGAGCAAAACACTTTTCGTCAGTCGCGACACAAGTGACATCTAGTGCCGAGTAGCAGTACTGAGCACTCTTGTCAACTTAATTCTCTTTGATGTCTACTTAATTATCTTTGCGTTAACTTAGAAGTTTAATTTTTTCACAACTTCAAGGTACCGTAGACCTGAGTACATGGTTTTAATTTCAACTCGATACCTCTACGCGTTCCCGACATAAAGGGTCTTGACAGACAGACGGACGATCGGACGGACAACAAAGCGATCCTATAAGGGTTCCGTTTTTTCCTTTTGAGATACGGAACCCTAAAAACAGTAATCAATAAAAAAAATGTGTAGTTAAAAGGGCTCACCCGTTATTGTATTGTCCTAGTCCTAGCTCTACGTATATTGATTTGCATGGTTGGTTTTAATTAATTGTACTGTTTAACATTAGTATTTAAGTTTTTTGTTGTTGTGTTTTTTGTTTTGTTGTGTTGTATGGGCCATGCCTGAAAATAAATGTTTATTTAATTTAAATAAATTTATTTAAAATAAATATTCTGCAACATTTATAAATACATACATAGGTTAAACACTTTACCGCCAGTCGCACCATCTCATTAAACCGGGATCAACCGGTTAAACCGTTAACCCAGTATTAAATTGCATTGGTAACCATGGTAACTCCAGGTTTAACCGGTTAACCCCGGGTTAGTGGAAACCGTAACCGTAGTTTTGTGGAAACTTTTTTTAAATATACCGTCAAGTCTTTTTAGCCATTGTATAATTAGCCGCTGTGAAAACGTTTGGTTGTCTCCAAAGAGAGTACCGTGAAATTGCCTTTGTGACATTAGCTGTGGATCGAATCGGCTAGTGTTAGGGTTGCCATATGTCAGGATTTTCCGTGACATGTCAGGATTTTCCATGACATGTCAAGATTTTTCGTCCTTTGTCAGGGTTGCGGGGGGAGTTTCGCGAGTGTCAGGTTTTTCAGAAACCTCCACTAGCCTCTAGCAGCTAGCTAAACGTATGGAATTGTAGCTATAGCTACAACTCTATACGCTATAGCATATGGTGGTAGCTTTCATACAGCAGATTTATAAAAACTGACACACGGAGGTCATATTAAAGAGACCCCAGTGGGGTTTGGAGAAATGTTAGGATTTTTAGGGAGATGTTCAGATTTTTGCTAGGATAATCAATTTTTTCATATGGCAACCCTAACTGGTGTGACCTTTGCATCTAGTTATTACAATCTGGCTCTAATCAACGGCGAGTCTGAACACTGTGAAATCGGAATCGTATCGGCAAATATTCATTGCTTGTATATACGGGGTGGCTAAAAAATTAGTGCATTCCCGTTGCCAGGGAGGTTTTGGGATTATACTGAGCAACTTTTACTATGAGACCAACCACGAAATCGTGAAAAAAAAAATTACCCTCCCATAGAAAAAGGGCCAGCCAAAATGTATGAAACAGTCAATTTTTTTTTCGTTATTTCGGGGTTGGTCCCATAGTAAAAGTTGCTCAGTACAATCCCAAAACCTCCCTGGCAACGGGAATGCACTTATTTTATAGCCACCGTATATAGATTTTCAAGATACCTTTCTTCAATAGGCTGCGCGTTGTCTGTCAGTATCTACACGGTGTTTCATGACCCACTGAAAACCTAATAACAGTTTGTTCAGAATCGATAGGAGAATCACTTGCGCTATATTTTAATGGGGGTAATTTATTTTTTATTATTTTTACATGCCCAGTCTACAAGTTTGTAATGCAACATTATCAATAACTAGCATTTGACACGTTATTTGTCAATGAGCAACACCCTTAACTGGCCATTGGTAAACCTTATCTCGTTGCAGTAAGGTATGCAAATGGTCAGTTAACAGTGTTTACGATGGTAACTAGCAATTGTTTGACCTCACTAAAACGACGAAGCATCTTGTGTAGAATTATCAGTCGAATAGAATTGTTAAGAAAACAACGAATATTTATTTTAAATATTTATCGGATTAAAAAATAAATACGCAAGATGAGTTAAAAAAAAAAATCTGTTGGGGTGTCTCAGGTTTTGAGTGGCTCAAGTAACACCGTGTATATAATTTAGGGATTGCAGAACCGGTACTGTTTCAAAGGACCGGGATTTTCGGTTCCAGGCAAGGATGGAACCGGGATTTCCCGGGAATTCCCGGTACTTTCGGGAGTGCTTTAAAAAATCAGTTTTTACCTCAATTTTCAGTAAAAAAATCGTAAAACGACCGTAAATCTTTCTCTAAATATCGGTACAATATAAAAAGTACCATAGTGAAGGTACACACACTTCTTTTTTACGAAAATATTATTATGAGTCTTAAAGCCACACAACCATTGCCTACATTGACGAAGAAGTTTGACACCCGAAAATATGGGAAAGAAATTGGTAGTGTACTTCGAGAATCATGTAAGAAAACCTGTGTGATGGTTTTATTGGTGATGGCAATTCGAAAACCAATATTGGTGTATGTGTCATGGAGTTTTGTTTTAATTATGTACTAATGTAATGTGTGTGAGACCATTTCGTGGCACTTTAATCTTATTTTATAATGTCTTTTGTTTGTTTGTGCTTACGAATAAAATTTTATTCTATTCTATTCTACTAAGTATTAATAATATTCTTGTTCATTTGTTTCTAAACATGCCACATTTGTTTATATTTATAACATTATTATGGCAGTTATAAGATATCGATAATATACGATATCAATGAACTAAATCTCGGAAGGAAGTCACTAGCGTTGCCTCGTTCGTGCTAGTACAAATCTCCATGTCTACATATGTGTCACTGTAATATATTAATTCATTTTAAAAAGGAACGATAATCATTTTTAATCGTTTAATTTTCTTTTCTAATCTGTTTATATGTTTATTCATAAACACACACACACACACACACACACACACACACACACACAGGTCAAAAATACAAAATACAAAATTAAAAAAATGGTATTATCATTATGAGCTTCTTATACCGTGCTCGAATTAAAAGGAGTATTTTATTAATTCCAAATGTCTTTTTATTTTTTGCTCCTATTTAGTACTTATACAAATAACTAATTGTTCGTATAAAATCATTTATCGTAGAAAGAAACACTTATACACATAAAGTTTCAAATTGCGCTATTTTATAGGTATAGTCAGCATTTTCAAACCCATAGACGATTTTTGTTTTGATTTTAATATGTGATCAGCCGTAAAAGTATAAGCCTTAGATTTATAAAATATATTTCTTTAAAAAACATACTATTTCATGCTAAGTAACAAAAAACAGTCAAATATTGTACCGGAAATAATATATATCGTCGTTTGCACTTACTAAAACGGATATGACAGTGCGAGATTTTAATCAAACCTTATTATTAGGGTTTGTTCCCGGTACTTTCGGTACCGGTATTTCCCGGGATTTCAAAATTAAAATCCCAGTTCTTTGCTTGGCTCTAAATCCCGGGAATTCCTGGTACTTTCGGTACCGGTATTTCCCGGGAGCAAACCCTAGTATATATAACAGTACTGTTTTATCTATTTAGATTCATCAGAACCGCCAAAATGAATGTGTACTAATCTGTCAATATTAACATATTTATTGTGAAATGGTCTAACACTTCAAGGTGCATTATGCAAATTGGATGTCTAGACGACTATAAAAAAGGTGAAAACGAAAAAAAATATATAAAATTCGTACAAAATTTCTAAAGACTACACATCTAAATCTAAAGTAAAATTTGTCTAGTTAGCTAACAAAAATTGAATACCACCGTGGTTCAGGTGACCTTGTGGTTATGGCGTCTGTCTCGAACGACTCGAACACAGAAGACGCTGGTTCGATCCCTGGGCACTGGATGCTTTGGTCTTGATTTTTCTTTATATTATACTCTATTAAAATGTACCAGGGGCCCTATTCGAGATGCACAACTGTCAGTTTCGGCTTCAACATCAGTTCAACAGTGGAATGAATCATTTGTTCATCAACTGTGGAAAGTATCATTTGGTTGTACACCAAAACTCATTCATTGAAAAAATTATGCAACAAAAATCAACTTTGTTTTCTTACTACTATACGGTTTAAAATGGCTCTGAACTCTGCGTGGTTCGGTTTGATTTCGTTGTCACCTAACTGTGGATTGCTAATGTCAAATTTACCTATTTGACAACACACGATTTCTTCCATTCAACTGAAGTTCAACACGAAACGTCACTTAACGCATGTCGAATACCGCTCCTGATCTTCGTCCTGTTACCAACCATAGAGTTAATATTTTCCTTAAAAAGTACATCTCTTTCCTTTGACATACAAAACAAAAGGGATGCAACACGAATATTTGCCAAATACAGCGAAGTGTGGTGCTGGTATTATGTACTTGATATAGACCGGTACAATGGAAAATCTATATCTATTTGACGACCGGTATGGCCCTGGGCTTACCGTGGGACTTAGTTAATCTGTGTAAGAATGTCCTATTCAATTTATCTATTTTACCAGATACTGGAGATGTACAACTATATTGATTATTTACCCAAGTCAAGGTATGTTTATATGGTTACCAAATAATTCAATTAACGACTTGTAGATCAAACAGGTTTCTAAATACCGACATTTGGCACGCTGCTGAGAATGTAAACAACGCCTAATATGTCCATTGTGTCTCTTAAAACACCTTCGTTATATTTTCTGCAGTCGAAATAGAGTTTTAATTCGTTTGCTAAGTTATTTCCTATATGTACACTAACGTGGTAATAAAATAATAAGTTATGTAGAATTGTAGATATTTTGAAGCATATATATGTTCGATAATAGTCACAATACATAATACGCATAGGAAATCTTGTTCAAGGTCATTCGCAAGCGTTTTTTATATCGCCCAAGTAGTATAACTAGGTAATTTTGACAATACTTTGGTTTTGATAACTTAATATGCAGTATGCAGTGCAGTAGATAAATGATAGATTCTGATCTAGAATTTTGAACTCTATCATAGCACCGACTTATCGTAACATAGTATGTAGTATGTAACTTTTATTATTTCTGTGAGAGATTACACTTTTTGACGAAATTGGAATAACAATCTATTAGTAAAGGTTAGGATACATGTAGACTATTGTATAGTAATCATAATCATGGGGTAAGCTTTATCCGTGGTCAGTCAATTATCACTTGTCATTTGTATAAAGATGTAAATTATTAACACATATTTCGTAAAACATAAATGCGGTGTAACATAGAATACTATCAAAATTAGATTAGCTTTTGTTACTTAAATTATTAGCTACAGTACGCTGCAGAGATAATTAACCTCCCTGCAAACATGTGTCTATTCAGGGGGAGTCAGTTATCTCTGTACATATGTATCTTAGTACTACAACTATTAATGATAGTTATTGCCTATTGAAATAAATAAGGTTTAAGTAAGAACTGAGAATAAGATACTGAGTTATAAATTATATATTATCGTTCAGTAGTTTACCTTGTCGCACGAGAGATCACGAGTCAGTGCGATTATGTTACATATGTATTTGTAATTATTATTATCTTTTCCTTTAATTGTAACAAAACATTTATTGCGTGCTTTAACTCTTTCTGATGTGTAAAAAAAAGATTATCCAGAAATGCCAATGCTCATTCTCCCAAAGCATTTTTTTGTATGGGGATTTTGGATTCTCAGAGGTTTTATATGAAATTCATGAGGTAGTCAGTTATTATTTTCATAAAGTATATGCCTCTTTTTATTATTAAATCCCTAACGCCCACTTGCATTGGCCCATTCACTAATCCGGGGTTAACCGGATAAACCTGGAGTTACCATGGTTACCAGTACAGATTGACACCGAGTTAACGGTTTAACCGCTGTTAAACCGTTATGGACCGGATGGTGCAAGTGGCGCTAAGTGGCCTAATCTAAGAACTTACAGTTTGCCCTATGTATTTCATTACGATGGAATTACTACAATAGCTAAAGAAGCCGGTAACAAATTTATCACTACACCTTATAAAACAAAGTCCGCCGCGGCGTCTGTCTGTTATGTTCGCGATAAACTAGAAAACTACTGAACGGCTTTTCATGCGGTTTTCACCTATCAATAGAACTTAATTCTTGAGGTAGGTTTAGGTGTATAATTTGATTAATTTGTTAAGGTTTTGTGTAACCCGAGGTTTTGCGAAGCCGGGGCGGGTCGCTAGTCACATAGAAAGTAAAGAGATGATGCACACTGTATTGGAAGTGCCATGGCGTATGGGTTTGTTTATCAAAAGTTTTAACATACGAAAATAAAAGACTAGAATTTTCCAATAAAATAAGAACTTCGCATTTGTTGGTTGTTGCCGTACCTACGTACCTACAACTCTTGGCGTTCCATTTAATGTATCCCTTATCTGTGTAATATATATTATTCAATTTATTAACTATATCCCTTTTCACGTTACTCATTTGTTTAAACAGTTGTTGAGTCTAGAAAATATTCTTGTATTTTTCTCATACCACATCGGTGGCAAACAACACTGCCCGCCTCACCCACTACATAGTACCTAACTACCTAAGTGGTCACAGTAGTCCAGGGGGCCTGAAACTCCACGTGTTTACTAGTAAATGTCTTTTACTTGAAATTTTATACATTATAATAATACAAATTTTATAATTAAACACATTTTATTAGGTACCGGTAAAACGGGGTGGCTTTAGAAAAATTTGGCGTTACTTTCATAGTTTTAAAATGGCTACAAAATTACCATTATTCATTGTTCACTGAAACTGTTCGTGTAACTAGTTAGATTATTATATATTGATGGGCACCTACTGTAAAAAATCCTGCATAAAAATATATTATGGCTTAAAAACTGAAATTTCAAAGTCGCCAGTACATTTCAAAGCCACCCCGCTTTACGGTACTCTGCGTTCGGAATAATCCTATAAATTTTACGGGAATCCTGAATTCAGTAAAGCCGTGTGAAATTAACTTTCAAGGAAACACTTTTTTAGCCGTAAATAATCGTTTTTTACGACCTGCCTTAAGCCGCTCTCTATTTATCTAAATTGCGATGTCTATGGTATATGACCACCTAGACTATAAACTTAATTGCCTACGTTCCTTATGTAATCTATGAATAAGGACGTAGCTGTTATGACACACAGAAGTCTTCTATTATTATTTCCAACATTTTTTCCTCCGGTATTTTATACCTTGTATTAAATACTGGTTAAAACATACGGTATAAAATATTTCAAATTACTAATGAACACATATTAAATCAGATTTAGAAACGGGTCTATCGCGAATTTATTCTGTTACCTTTATTTACCGACGTTACAAAATAAATTCGCGATAGACCCGTTTCTAAATGTGATTTAATATGTGTTCAAACCGCGAAAGTTTTAAATGTTATACTAATGAACACTCATATTAACCTGTTTTTTTTTACTAAACTGGTTTAAACAATAGCACAATGTTATCATATCGGTCACTTCACGTTTTCACATTTACGTTTCGCACCGTGACGATGTCACGGCGCCGCGGTTGCTACTGGCTGCGCGCGCGCCTATCGCCACATTTTCATCGGCTCTCATCACGTGAACTTTTCAACTTCCAGTTTCCCTGTTCCGTGTTTTTGCGAAACCTTAGACTGGAATGGAATTTGTTTACAAAATAAATTGAAAAGTACTTAAGTATTTACGCATGAATACTAACTGTTGCCCATTAAGTTGCAGAGAAATTCCAGGGACCGGACAACCCTTTCCGCGATAAAACCCTTTCAATGGGCGACACTTAAACACGGCTAACACATTGAAAGACTTTCCCTTTTGAACTGCAAGCCCATTCATACCCTTACCTTTGACTAACCCTTACCGCAAAGCTAATCAAAAATAAGGCTAGCTCTTAATAAGGGTTACCCTTATCTTTAAGCGCTTTTTATAAAGGTTTCCCTTTGCGTGAAAGAGACAGGATTAGTATATATCTACGGTAGTGTATGAAAAGGAAAGAAAAGACGTGCCTAGTCAAAGAATGCCGCCGTCGCCGCCGACGATCGCTCGGATTCGAAGTAATATGTGCTTTATGAACAAGGTAGATGACTTAAATTAGCACGCTTATATGCTAAAAGGGAAGCCCTTTATAAGGCTAACCTTTATAAGCAATATGCAAGGTGTTGGTGAGCGGATGATAAGGGTTTTGTAAGGGTATTTGGGCTACCGATTACTCAAATGTGGTAGCTTTATATAAGGGTTTTTAAAAGCAAAACAAAGGGTTTCGTCTGGCAAAGGGTATGGTGAGTTAAACCTTATGCAATACCCTTATAAAACCCCGATAAGGGACAGCGGGCCGGTCCCTGAAAAATTCAAAGGTGTATGGTTAAGGGAAAATCTACTTCTTTTTCTACCCTATAGGTAGTCATTTACTTAAGAAGTGAGGCGAGAAAAACTTAGGTAGGTAGTACCTATAGACCGTGTCCGTGTGAGTACGAAGTACACTAGGTATCTAACTAAACCGCTTAAAGACAAAACTGCCATCGTAAATTTTCGTAATAAATGTTTTACTACTATAAAACGTCTTCGTAACGACGCTAATGCTCGATAAATTTATAAATGTCAAAAATATGATATGAGGCGGCTACTTTATGAGTTATGAGCAATAAAGACAAAACTTATACTTGTAGAAAATTTGCGCTTAAATAAGGTGGGCAAATAAAAAAAAAGGTTTTAATATTTTTTTTCCTTCATGTACCAGTAGTACCAGCGGCCGTAGCATGGTTCCTATTGTATCGCTTGTCACTATGCCTGTCACTTTCGCATAGGCATAGTGACAGGTGATAAAAATGCGACCGTGCTACGGCCGCATTATGAGCAAGGCAAGGCAAGCTGTATGAGCAAGGCAAGGCAAGCTGTATGAGCAAGGCAAGGCAAGCTGTATGAGCAAGGCCTCCGCTGCAAGTATTTAATTAGTGTTAGATTATTTAATTTTAGTTTAGTTTTAGAATTGTTAATTTTAATATAGATTAGCATGTATAAATTAATGTAATGGGTTGATACCTAAATATATATATTTTTTTGCCAAAGTTATCATCAATGCGAGAAAATAAGCGTTTAATATCAAATTAAATTTTCTGTAATTATTAACACATTGCATCGATATTTCAATATACGTTTTCGTTTTCCTAATTTTTGCTTGGCAACATGTCTTATCTAAGTGGTTTAAATCATTTAACATATATATAAGAGTAAAAACTAATAGGTATTGTAACGGATTTACCATTAACTTTTCGAGAAGGTGTACTTGATACATTTATTGTTGGTTGGACAAATACTTACCTAAATGGTTGTCACTTTTTTGTTATGAACTTAAAAGAACATATTTGTAGATATGGTAGCTAAGTATAACAGGTGCGTGGCAAACGTCATAATCAATGTGTTAACTGATATTACTGGCAAGTTGTTGGCAAGTCATCGTTACAACTTATTATTTTTGTCGAGGCAAACAAGTTGTGCGACTGTATGCTTGAATTCTATGCATTTATTATTTATGAAGATGAATAATACTCATTTATACATTTAATCCATGCCTCTCAATTCAAAATTATTATGCTTGTATCCAACTGTGACTGTGACGCGTTAGGTGGTGCGCCTATAAAAACCGGCCAAGTGCGAGTCAGACTCGTGTTCCAAGAGTTCCGTACATTACACAATTTAAACAATGTATTTTTTTATATGAAACGTGAGTGAAATGTCTTTAAAAAACCCGTAGGGGTCGGATCAAAAACTAAGTAATTAAGTCCGACTCACGCTTGACTGCAATTTCTAATAGGTTTTCCTGTAATCTATAGGTAAAAATCTATTTTGTGTATTTTTTCAAAATTTTTGACCGAGTAGGTTCGGAGATAACGGGGGGGGGGGATTTTTGCCTATTTACTTGAATAACTTGTAAATTGTTTATCCTAAAATTATAAAAAATATATATTTGAGATTCTCACAATGAGCTCTTTCATTTGATATATAACACGATATAGTTTAAAAAACTTTATTTTTTAATTTTTCCATTTACCCCCAAAAGTGGCCCCCATGTTTAAAATTCATTTGTTTACGTTACATGTCCGTCTTTGGGTCACAAACTTACATATGTATACCAAATTTCAACTTAATTGGTCCAGTAGTTTCGAAGAAAATAGGCTGTGACAGACGGACACAGACAGACAGACAGACAGACGTACGAGTGATCCTATAAGGGTTCCGTTTTTTCCTTTTGAGGTACGGAACCCTAAAAATGTCGATCTCATGTTTGACCGAGCGTTAACGAGTCTTCGTTTCAGCTTGGGCAAAAATTTCGTATGTCAGGATGTTCTAGTTTGCAGGTCGCATTTCTCAACCGATTCTCGTGAAATTCTCGTGAAATTTTGTGAGCAGGTTCGGTAGATAGTTACGAGTAGGTAGACCGCCTCACTGTCTTTCGTCCGCTGTCGCCCGCCATCACGTAATTTGTCAAACTATAGTTGTATATTTAAGTAGGTACATACTTAAAAATGAGGAAAGATGTAATATTTTCTTCTAATGCAATATAAAAATATAATATAATTATAAAACGTAGTACTACTAGGTACATGACGTATTTGACTATTTTTAACAATATCTTAACAAATTATGAGACAAGAAACTAGCCTTATGCAAAATAGTTGAGACATTACGTTAACTAACATGACATGACAGATTAGAATAATTACCACAAGACAGAGTACGATAAAAATGTGATCACAGAGAGGGGTATAACAAAAAAAAACCAATTTCCTTAAAACGACATGGCATGGCTGAATTAAAATTAAAAAGTTCTCTAAGTGACCTAGATTATATAGTTGGTCAAACCAAATTGGCAGTAAATAAGAACAAAAAAACTATACTTATCATTTTCTTTTGGGTGCTAGTACTAGTGTAAGACAAAAAAAAATAAAAATTCTTTTATTTGCATAAAATATGGTACAACAAGGTGATATTGGAAAGGTTTTCCCGTACAGTGACATATTTTGCTGGTTAAGCATGCAAATATTATCTTAAGATAGTATGATTCTCTCTGTTTGAAATGAGACAGTCCTTTGACAAACTATATATGTCTGTAATTTACACTACAGATCAACTTATCAGTGTTAGTTTCTTACTATATTTTAAATGGTCGCTTAATCGAGTGTTAAAGAAAAAGCCGTTAGAAATTAATCATCTTTTTCTGTTTTATTGGGCATTATATTTAATTTCAGACAAAACTTACATAAAAACGGGACTGAAAGCGCAAAAAGTAAATCATAACGTCAAAGGCATTTGGAAAGTTTACGTACTGAAATTAATGAACTAGACACGAGATGAATTTGAAAGTACCTCTTTGTATGTGAGCTCAAAAGCTGTAGTCAGACTAATTACCTCCATCTGCGCTTAATTTGTTCAGCTTATCTTTCACCACAATACCTCTTATTCAGAAGCAGACATATTCAGTAACATTAAGTATGATAGAAGTTTGATTTAAATATTATTACGGTACGCTCACGCTAAAAATAAGTATTTATGCATCAAAGGGCGTTATTGTACCATACATAAATATTTCATATTTTAAAATGATATTCAAAAAGTGCGTGAGCGTTGTTGTTCGCCAATAACTAAGTAGCTGCAAATTATGTTTATGATGTTAATTAATGTCCACATTACAATAAATCTGGTGGATGTTAAATAATTTATTTTTCGAAAACTATGAAGATTTCTGGCTGGAGAAATATTTGGTTATATTTGCTAGCGTTTGCGTAACTTACTTTCTATGCATCTTGCTCGTACTCGCATATTAGTGGACACTGCTAATAGACCGCGGGCCAGGAACAGATTTCCATGACCAATCGCCTCCCGGGAGAAAACTCGTATAGTGGTTAACGGCTATGTATAATGAACCCTCGTGAACGTCAGCTGCCGCTCCGTTGGTGGGTTGAGAAATGAAAGGCAGCAAATAAAGTCTATAAAAAATTTTTTGTCATCGCCTCCCGCTTGATACTTTGTCAGATGATAGTTCAGATGCTATTGTGAATAAACAAAATCGTCAGCCGATTGTATGATACAATCGTCAGCCGGTTGTATCGCGGTGGAAAGACCGTGTTACGCGCTTCGGTGGCCGCCATTCCTCAACCCACCAACGGAGCGGCAGCTGACGTTCACGACGGTTCATCATACATAGCCGTTAACCGCTATACTAGTTTTCGCCCGGGAACTGACTGACGAAATTTGCGCCTGGCTCGCGGTCCATAAGGCAGTCGTGGTAAGGCTACTGACGTCTCATCTCATCTCATCATAACTTAATCGTCAAATTAATTGCATGAAATAAACGACTACATATCGGACTCGGCAGTGGTATTTCACACAAAATAATTGCTCGGGCCTTGGTTAACAACTGCTTAGAGCAGTTGTTGCGAACGCAAGCTTTTATTTGTATAATGCAGTAGCTAAACGCAGCCGTCGGGCTCGGTTACTATGCGGAGGCTCTTTTAAAAGCACCAATAGGAGCGCTCCACATAACTTGTATCGCGGCCAATTAGAACCGTTTTCGTCAACTGTACCTTGTAACTTAACCAGCACCTATTCAAGATTATAAGTTTACTTCAAATCGAAGACTTTTTAGTTGTCTTTGAGACCTGCACGGCGGCTACAGCAGTCAATACTGTATAATCTCACAGTTTATTTTCTTTGTATAACGAGTTTTAGAAACGAAAACTAGTACAAAACATATATGTTAAGTAAATATGTTCATGCCAAGTTTAATCACAACAAAGTCGCTTTCCGCTGTCTGTCCGTCTGTCCCAATGTATGCTTAGATCTTTAAAACTACGCAACGGACTTTAATGCGGTTTTTTGAATAGATAGAGTGATTCAAGAGGAAGGTTTATATGTAGGTATAATTTGTAAAAGTTTTGTGTAAATTAATTGAACTTACCGTGCGAAGCCGGGGCGGGTCGCCAGTTTAATATAAGCACGTCGTCTAAAATGAGAGCGTAACTTCGATTGTATGGGAGCGGCTTTTTGGTTCGTGTGGCTCTTAAAAAATCCAAAAATGATGAACACTTACCGCCTGCAGCACATAATTTTGGTGGTGGCGTCGCGGGTGTCGGTCACGGTCATGCTGCGGATAGTCATCTTCACGCCGGTTCACTGGAACAATGCGGTTATGAAGTTAATATAATAACGTAGTTGAGCTCATGACCTAACACTCCTAACAGCAACGCTCTTAAGGTGCCGTAGGTTCAGAGAACACAGTTTTTGAAATTCGTAGTGCTTTTTTAGATCTCTGTACGGTTGCCAAAAATTTAATTAGCAGTCTTGAGGCCTTTCTTAAAACTTAATTGATTCGAATCCTGATTTTTTGACTTTCGCTCGATAGAAAAAAAATCACCTTAAAATATCACCTATACCTTAAAAAATTGTAACAACTTTCACACAAAAGCTAAAAATATGACAATAGGGTATTTGACTGTATTTAAAATAAATTATTTTTTACACCATGCATGAAATAAAGCACCAGAAGATTAATGTAGAAACATAGACAGCAGGTATTTTTAAACACAATTTCTATTTTAAAACTCGTGTATAACTATAAAGAGTAGGTAATTTGATTGTGACGTCACATGCTAGTGTTTCATGTAAATTCCATAGTAGCAAAATCGTTTTGACAGTTCGAAAATAGAAACTGACTTGACTAGTAGTCAAATACCCTATTGCTTCTAAAATGAGCAATACTAATGTTTGTTCGAACTCACCGATAACTTTTTTCGTTATAACTTACAAAAAATGAAAACTAAATAAAAATACATGATATCCTCGGTCCCGGGTACGCATCCATCTGGCTCACGCTCATTGAGAGAGAGAGAGAGAAAAACATGAACATACCGGGCCTTAACGGACCGCTGGTAGACCTTGAGTTCGATTCTAATTTAGGAATTTGATATGGTTTTGATTTGAACTGGTTTAAACACGACCGTGACGATCGTTTTGGTGATTGGCGTGCATCTCACGCAATATTTCAACTTCATTTCGCATGCACCAATCAGTAAGAGCGATCTTCAAGGTCGTATCAAAACCAGTTCACAACCATAACACATAGTTAAATCTGAATCGGGTTCCAGTGTGTGTCTGCATTTGCAATAAGGTTTACGATTTTTTTTTATCCAGTAGGCCGAGCACATGATTGGCGCGACAGTATCTCGCCGCGAGATAGACTACCCGTCTTTAACTAACTGTATGAATTAAAGAGGGACGGGTAGTCTATGTCGCGGCGAGATACTCTCGCGCCAATCATGTGCTAGCCCGGCAGCAGATACATTTTTTTAATTAAAGCAAAAATTGAAAAAAATACCGCTTCGGAACCTTTTGGAACACCGAAAACTTTGCATTTTTTCCATTTTTCTTTATATTTAAAAACTTGTACGTTTACAAATTTTCATTTTATAGATGGCTTAAGTTTAATTATCGTAAAATGGCCATCGATGGCCAAAAGTTTGTGGTCTTTGGCAAAAAATATTGACGAGTGCTCTAGATAAGAGATAGCTGAACCACTGAGGTTCATCTCAATCGCTGTGGTCATTTACCCATGAGACTAAGGACTAGGATCAATGTTTAGTCTATCTGTAAAAAAAATACATTCTGCCTTACATTTCCTAGCAAAGATACGTCGTTGCCTACGCCGGCTGCAATACTTGCATTGCATTTGTCAGCTTGTTTCATCGATTGCGTTGCGCACCCAACGTACCAAAATACAACGGACGTGTGCACAGGTTTGTCCACGCAGCAAACATAACCTGGATGACTTGGTAAGCCGGACTCGGTGGGCCGAGGCGTCCGCACTTCTTTTCTATAGAAACCGAAAGAGACTGGAGACTCGAGAATTGCGTCGTTGTACGACGCGCGAGATAAGTACTTCTCGGCTTAGCTCGGTAGTATCTACCAATTGAATGGCTACCGTACCGGTTACTGACACTACTGACCTAGCCAATAATTTATACATGTCCTTGGTTGAACTAAGCGCATAGATTTCCCATGTCGATATCTATGTACATTGTATGAACATACGAACCATAATAGCATTCACTAAGCAATTGTCAATAAATAGATAGGTACTTAACTTCATTTACTTAATTCATTCATTTAATTATTCTCTACAATTTTTTGACTTTCAAAAAGTGTTCTGTATGAATCTATTTTGAATAAAAATATTATGATTATGATTATGATGATTATGATTATTATTCTCTGACATTCTATTTTACTGTACTTGAATTTTACTTTTAATTTTTTGTTATGATTATTTGATTGTTTTTTTTTTACCTAATACTTAATTATTTTAATGAATTACCTATTATTACTTATCTTTTACAATCTGACGATCTGTTTGTGAGTTCATGTTATTTAGAAAAAGTGACATTGTTAATAATCATGTAATTTTTAAATAAGAAATAAATTAATCTATCTATCTATCTTCAGCAATGATGAGTACCTACGCTAAACGCCATATTTTTAGCAGCAGAGACTTAAAAAATAAGGAAAGTTACTTTATATATAATCGCTTTCTTCATCGATGTTGCAGGACTTGCAGGTAGCGTTACTTTAGCGAGATAAACTAGAATCGTAACACGAACGATTGCAAAATATTGCTCATATAAATATTTAGGCGTTAATTACTTTATGTGTGAACTGAGTAAAGTCGGGTAAATTAATATCCTCACAAATTAAACTTTACTTTATCAAGTTTTAGTAATAGAGTGCATGTGAAATTGCCACTATAAACGTCATACTTTTGATATAAATTTGACGATTATGATGACACTGGTCATTGCAATTAAATAATGTGCAGAATAAACTGGCTCCGACTCCAGTATAGAGCATTGACAGTCTTTGTTAACCCTTTTCTCGGTTAGCAGTCCGTATTCCGCACGACTCCATTCACCGTCTGATGATCGGCGTCTTCGCAGGAATCATTCAATTCGCATTGATACGGAGAATATTTGGTTCGTCCTTATATTATAAACATTGACAGTCTTTGTGTTAAACTTTGTCTCGGTTAGCAGTCTGTATCCGCACGGCTCCATTCACCGTCTGTCCCGTCTGACGATCAGCGTCTTCGCAGGCGTCTGCGACGCAGGAAGCATTCAATTCGCGTTGATACGAGAAATACTGCGAGGGTCCGTCCTAATATTAGACTGCGTACAACACGATCCTCATAACTGTTATTATTATTGTTTAATTCTGTCAATCACGTTTACTTCGTGCAAAATTGATCTAATAGTGATCTTATTAACGTTTATTATATTTTTGTTTTTATATTTATATGTTTTTATGAATATTGTGAAAGTAAAATACTTCCAAAACAAAAGTATATGTGTTACAGGATTAGCCTTTTACAGGGTGGTACATATGAATCTGACTGCTGAGCATGACTTGGGTTGTCGCGCGATAACGCAAGTCATGCTAAGCAGTCTGGTAACTCAAAATTCATTTAATTATCTACGAGTATACATATAAACCCATTTAATGAACATGATGCTAAACGTCTGAAATATAGATTATTTAAACCAAGTTACGGAGGCACTATTCCACCATAAGTAATTTTGCAAAGACCTAGTTTTCTCGACTTAATTTTCTTAGTGCATTCTTCTTAGTGCTTTCTTTGTAGAAAAAGTTTTTTCCGCGATTGTACAAGGACCTCAGGCTCCGTCGCAATGGTATTATTATTTAATTATCTCTTGTTATTACTGGAATGAGGAATAATTTTAGTTCACTTATTCGTTGGGTATATTGCGGTGCGGTGCTATCGTGGCAAACATCATCATCTATCTAAATGTAGTTACTTGGCAACCTAACAAATGACACAAATAATTTCTGATTGATTCTCACAGGTCAGAAGATACTAAAGTCGTCGTTAATAGAAATTGCAAACAACGTAAACAAACCGTTTTAACTTCATTACTTCGTAATCTCGCTTTTTAAAAGGACAACCATGACCTTATCAACAGTCTATATACTTAAATATTTTATTTATATAATTTTTTATTTAAATTAAATATTAATTATTAATATTTCAGCGAAATAACCTTCGTAAAAATGTTAGGTTATGTGTCAAACGCTAACAAAATCTGTCATATTTGTTTACATTGTTGGCAAGTCCAACAGAACATACTTGTTATATAATGTATTAACTCCTTTTTACACTCTGTTATTTTACTTTTTCTGTTTCCATGTAAACGGATAACAATTAGAATCTATCCTTCACATTCACCTTACAGGTGCTTACATTGTGTGTGCTTTAAATATAATAAATTGTGACCATCAAGACGGGCTTTCCTTCCTCGCCTTACTGAACCAGCCATTCCACCTCACCGCTGAACAACATTGTTTGCAAGTTCTATTGACGACGACTTTAGTATCTTCTGACCGACTTTACCAACTGTTTAGACAGTAAATTATTAATTCCTTTTTTGTAAATTAGACGAACATTTTTTCTGTCGTTCCTTATAAAAAGGAGTCTTAACTTGCTTGCCTGCTTATTGGTTATGCCATTAATACCATTATATAACGCGTATCACAATCTCAATATCACAATATTGATATCACGCGTTGAACGGAGGGTGTCTGTGTTGGCGGTCACAGGACACAGTGGTGAACCGCCTTGCTTCAGTACAGGGCTCTGCTGTTGTGGACATTTAAATCCCTTTTACTCGTGGGAACGCAATGGAGATTCAAAATTATAATAATCATCCGAATGGCGGCGACGTGGTACGCCACCCGTCACGTCTCGTTTCTCGCGGGGGCGACAAGCGGCTCGCGGAGAGCCGCTTTGCTACGCTGAATGTTGGAGGAGGAATGGAAGATAAATTAAATGAGGTTTTGCAGATGATGGATGAGAGAAAAATTGATATTTTGTGTGTTAATGAGACGAAACGGAAAGGATGCGATACCACCTTGCATGGAACCTACACGGCGTATTGGTCTGGGGTACCTAGTTCGGATCGCGCCTGTCAGGGAGTTGGTGTTGTACTTTCCGCAAGAATGGCTGAGTGTGTGAGAGAATTTGAATGTGTGAATTCCAGACTGATGTGGATTAGACTGAAAGTGGGAATGATGCGCATATTTTTGGTAGGCGTTTACGCTCCAGTAGACCGGGGTGCGAGTATCTCACAGCGCGTTCGGGATGAAAGGCAGATATTTTGGGATGAACTGAGAGAGGTTTTGAAAGTATGTAAGAGTAATGAAAGATTAGTTTTGTTAGGTGACTTCAATGGCTGGGTAGGAATAAAAAGGGACGGATTTGAAAAGGTTCTTGGAATGTACGGTGACGAGAGAGTGAATGATAATGGGAGAAGCGTGTTAGAAATTTGCCAAGAGTGGAACCTTTGTGTAACAAACACGATGTTTGACCACAAATGGATTCACCTATACACTCGAGAGGCGGAGAATGTTAGGAAAAGTATGATTGACTTTGTGATAGTGGATGAAAGAATTAGGAAGAATGTTATCGACTCCAGGGTGTATCGAGGGTCGGGTATCCATACTGACCACTTCCTGGTAATGTGCCGATTAAGTGGCTTGTTTAAAGGATGGAGACAACGACCCTGTACAGTTACTGCCGATTTAAAAAGAATAAAAGTGGAGAATTTGCAACAAGAAGGAGTAAATGATGAGTATAGGAGTAGAATAAAAACCGAATTCAATGGTATGGATGAGATTAGTGAGACTGAACAATTGTGGAATAGTTTTAAAAATAAAGTAGTAAGTGTGGCAAGTGAAGTATGTGGAGTGAGGAAGAGGCACAAAGGAAAAAAGGAGAAGAATGTTTGGTGGGATAAAGAAGTGCAAGAAGCTGTGTGTAAGAAGAAACAGTTGTGGTTGGATTGGTTAGCCACAAGAGCTAACCAAAGAAATCACACGGCTTCATATGACGAAGTCAGTGAAGCGAAAAAGGATTATAGAAGAATGAAAGTTTTAGTAAAGGAATTAGTAGACAGAAAGAAAGACGAACAGAAAGATAAAATGGAAGAAAGGCTGTCTCAAGATTTCCAAACAAATATAAAGTTTTTCTGGAAGTCCGTTCGTTTAGCCAGGGGTAACACCCAGAGTTCTGAGCTAAAGTCAATAAAAGACAAGAATGGAAGATTAGTGAATGAGGAAGAATGCATCTTAGAAAGATGGAAAGAGTATTTTGAAAGTTTGTTTGATAAAGAGGAGGCAAGCACGTCAATTTCGGAGTTGAATGAAAGCATTGAGAACGTGTCGGAGAACGAAGATAGTATTAGCATGGATGAAATTGTGAAAGCGTTGAAAGGAATGAAATCAGGAAAGGCTGCAGGATATGATAGAGTTTCTGTCGAGATGCTGAAAGCTGGACAAGGCATTGTAGCAAGTCAGTTGTACCGCCTTTTCAATATGTGCTTGAGAACCGGTCAAGTGCCCAGGGACTGGTGCAAGGCCGTCATTGTACCTCTTTACAAAGGAAAGGGATCACAACTGGATTGCAAAAACTACAGAGGCATTAGCTTACTCAGCGTCGTCGGCAAATTGTATGCAAAGATATTGATTGAAAGAGTAGTGAAAGAAACCGATGAGAAAGTATGGGATGCACAAGCGGGATTCCGAAAGGGTATGGGATGTACGGATCAAGTCTTTTCCTTGCGATGCATAGCCGAAAAGCATTTGGCTAAAGGTCAGAAGGTCTATTGCGCTTTCGTGGATTTGGAAAAGGCTTATGACAGAGTGGTGAGGAATGAACTTTGGTCGGTGCTGTCGGTGTATGGATTGAGCGGCCGTCTCATTCAGGCACTGAAATCGCTCTATGAGGATTCCAGTGCTTGTGTGAGAGTAAACGGGTCGTACACTGAGTGGTTTAGCATCGAAAAGGGTGTTAGGCAGGGATGTGTAGCGTCACCGTGGCTGTTTAATCTGTTCATGGACAGTAGTTTGCATGATTTGAGAAATGATGAATGTGGGCTGAGAATGAGTGGGTTACCCGTCAAATGTCTTCTTTACGCTGATGACCTGGTATTGCTAGCGTCATCGGGTAAAGAGTTGCAGGAGATGGTAACTAGAATGCTTGGATCTTTTGAAAGGAAAGGAATGAAAATTAATGTAAGTAAGACGAAAGTAATGGTATTTGAAAAGGAAGAATATATGACAAACTGTGAAATTTTGATTGGTCAAGAAAGAGTAGAACAAGTGAAAGAGTTTGTGTATCTGGGAACCTTATTCACTAGGGACGGTAAGCATGATAAAGATATTGAAAGGAGAGTGAGTGCTGGAAATCGCGTGAATGGGGCACTTAATGCTTTTATGAGCAGCCAGAAGGTGTCGCAAAAGGCACGGTTGGCTGTGCATAGAGGGGTGCTGGTGCCTACACTTATGTATGGTAGCGAAAGTTGGGTATGGCAGAAGAGGCATCAGAGCCAAGTGAATGCAGTGGAAATGAGAGCGTTGAGAAGTGTGTGTGGTGTGAGATTACAAGATAGAATTAGGAACAGTGTGATAAGGGAAAAGTGTGGACTGAACGAAGATGTAGTGACAAAAATTGAGAAAGGTATGTTGAGATGGTTTGGACACGTGGAAAGAATGAGTGAAAGAAGGCTAACAAAGAGAGTGTATAAGGGAGAGGTAGAAACGGGAGTTGGAAGGGGCAGACCTCGGCGGACTTTCTCTGATCAGATCGGGGAAATCCTGAAGAAAGGCCAGGTCAAGAGCACCCTAAACCGGCGAGCGTGTATGAGGAATGTTATGAAAGTGAAGGAAGCGAAAGAGGTATGTCAGGATCGCAGCAAGTGGAAATCCGTGGTCTCTGCCTACCCCTCCGGGAAATAGGCGTGATTATATGTATGTATGTATGTATGTATGTATCACAATATAAGCTTAAGCGTGTGTGAATCTTTAAGCAGTTAGATACAAAATATATAGTTAAATCGATAGTACCTAGCGTCTACCCCACAGAAAACCAACGCCACGGTTTGCCGCTGGGGATCCTATTCAGCGTCCAAATGTTTTTTTTATTTATGTACTATGTTGTGGCATTAAGGGTCTCTGGCAAGCTCGGTTCTCCATACAAACGTAGTTCCGCTCTCATTTTAAAACGACTAGCTATATTGCTCTAAAACATTTACAATAGGATAAGGTATATCTATGTCTGTAATAAGTATGTAGCGTCAGATACCATAGTTAAAAAAATACAGCGAATTTAAGTTTTTCATACAAAACTCGTTTTTGTTCTATTTCGTTTGTTTTATGAACTGGAGCTATATAAACTAATTACAGACCTAGATATACCTCATGTGCTCATGTCATTGTATGTGCAAAGTTTCATTACAATCCAACACGTAGTTTTAAAATGAGAACGGAACTACGTTTGTATGGGAAGGTGCAATTCTGCCAAGCTTGCCGGGGATTCTAAATAAAAGTATTTTCTTTCTTTCTTCTTTCTTTTTTCTTTCTTTCTTCTTTCTTTTCTTTCTATTTTACTATTCATAAGCATTTTCATCAAAATTTCAGTTTTACCATCCTAAAAATGTTGACCCGGAGCACGATTCCAATTTACCAACTTGTTACGGTTTTGATGTTAGTTTGATACGATCTTGAAGATTGTTCACACTGATATGCACCAAATAGCGAATTAAGTGAAAGTCGTGCGAGAGATGCACGACATTATCTGTGTTTTCCGCACAAATATATAAGGGGAATGATAATAACTAATATTTTTTCTCCTATTTTCTTAAAAAACTTATAATCTTTTCGTCCATCTTTGAGTCACAGACTTACATAATTATGTGTACCAAATTTGAATAAAGAATAGAATCAGGCGTTACTTTGCGGAAATTCATTTCATTTAATGCCAAACGTTACTTTGCTAATCCGCAAAAAGATAACGTGCTAGAATCAGTGCTAACCCGTTATACTTACTTGCGTATTTTTTACATGCAATGAATGTTCCCACCCTCCCACCGCAAAAATAAATACGCAAATAAATATAACAAACCACCACCTTTAAACCATCCGTTCAAAATTTGACTTTATACTTTTACTGTTAAATGTGTGTCAAATTTTAGATAGGTAATACCTACTTAATCTGATTTGATTGTAAATATTCGTCAGTAAAACAAATACCATTTAGCACCTATGGGATTACTTTTACAGTAAGTATATTCTTCTACCTACCAGCTATAACAATAAAGCTATAACACTAGTATTTTTTATATGCTACTATTATCTCCAAGTAAATTCATTGTATAAAGTAAATACAGCACTATTACCCATCTATTGATATTTTAAAACACTAAATAACAATATTAACGTCAATATCGATCTAGTTATAAATAACCACTACATAAAATTACACCCGTATTGTACTAAAGCCAAATATAGCAAGTTATATCTATGTCTATGTATAAAATAGAACCGAACCGGTTTGGGACTATCAAGTAACCATCCATCGTAGAAGTCAAGGGTACGATACGATACGACCGGCTTAGGCAAATACTAAAACATAAGGTTTACATTTTATACATAGGTAGACTGGTAAAGTGAGTAGAGGGTTCTGCATTTATGCACATTTCCCCATGTTTTTACCGAATTGGTTATGTAAGAAATTTACAATTTCTAGTATTTCATTTTAAAACTTTCTTATTTTTGTTATCACTTATCGGACAGGAGAAAATGCACCACATTGAAAGTGCCTCTAATCCCTACGTACGCTTGCATTATATTGTCTATTGTGCATACCCTAACTGATGTTAGGTTTCATTTTTATTAGGGTTCCGTGCCCAAAGGGTAAAAACGGGACCCTATTACTAAGACTCCGCTGTCCGTCTGTCCGTCTGTCAACAGGCTGCTCATGAACCGTGATAGCTAGACAGTTGAAATTTTCACAGATGATGTATTTCTGTTGCCGCTATAACAATAAATACTAAAAAGTACGGAACCCTCGGTGCGCGAGTCCGACTCGCACTTGGCCGGTTTTTCATACCTATTTACATAGTTCATGCTATATTTTTTTGTAAATAAAGTTTTATTTTATTTTACGAATACGAGAAAATGTCACAAGAACTTCCTTAATTGTACAGTTATACAGCATATATCGCATTCTAGGATGCTCAATATATTCCTTGTTGCGTCCGAGTGCAGTGACTGAGCCAGTTACGTCAAGGTGACGCGATCGACGCAACGCCGTGAAAACATCATAATATACACGGTGGCTAAGAAATAAGTGTATTCCCGTTGCCAGGGAGATTTTGGGATTATACTGAGCAAGTTTGACTATGGGACCAACCCCGAAACAGGGACCGGCCCGCTATCCCTTATCGGGGTTTTATAAGGGTATTGCATAAGGCTTAACTCACCATACCCTTTGCCTGACGAAACCCTTTGTTTTGCTTTTAAAAACCCTTATATAAAGCTACCACATTTGAGTAATCGGTAGCCCAAATACCCTTACAAAACCCTTATCATCCGGTCACCAACACCTTGCATATTGCTTATAAGGGTTAGCCTTATAAAGGGCTTCACTTTTAGCATATAAGCGTGCTAATTTAAGTCGTCTACCTTGTTCATAAAGCACACATTACTTCGAATCCGAGCGATCGTCGGCGGCGACGGCGGCGTTCTTTGACTAGGCACGTATTTTCTTTCCTTTTCATACACTACCGTAGATATATACTAATCCTGTCTCTTTCACGCAAAGGGAAACCTTTATAAAAAGCGCTTAAAGATAAGGGTAACCCTTATTAAGGGCTAGCCTTATTTTTGGTTAGCTTTTCGGTAAGGGTTAGTCAAAGGTAGGGGTATGAATGGGCTTGCAGTTCAAAAGGGAAAGTCTTTCAATGTGTTAGCCGTGTTTAAGTGTCGCCCATTGAAAGGGTTTTATCGCGGAAAGGGTTGTCCGGTCCCTGCCCCGAAATCGCGAAAAAAATTTTGACTGTTTCATACATTTTGGCTGGTCCATTATCTATGGGAGGGTACCTAAAATCATGACACATGTAGCACACCAAGCTCCGAGACTCAGATCCTGGAGATAAAGAATTTGGATAGTACCCAAATATTTTTAAGAAAACGGCATTTGGAGTGCTCTTTCTATGACATAAAATTTTTTTTTGACCTACCTAACAATGTATAAATTAAATTTATTAATATTAATATAATATATCCAAATTAATACATTAATTGAATAACTGATATTGTAGCTGCCGTGTATAATAACGAATTTGAATGTTTTATGATTTGACGTGTAATATTTAAAATATTATAAATAAATGTCTTATGTTCAGTTACGTCTATGTCTAATCCATATAAACTGACGTAAGTTTACTAAACATTAATTAATGGATGAGGAGATCACGATGGCAAGATTTTGTGATAAAAGTAGCCTTGAAGACAATGTCATGTTCTATTTGATTAATTAATTGGCCCAAACAGGATTTCCCGTAACTATGGTCCGAGAGTTTAGTTATCATCAATAAAATAAACATCAAAAAAGTATATAGGCACGTAGTACTTCCTTCAGTTGTAGTCAACTAAAATTATTCTTCATAGATAAGAAACTAATAGCTCGCGTAGCTGAAATTGTAATAACCTATGAAGTAGGTTGTTTCAAAGCAAGAGTAACGCGACTCACCATTTTATTGTAACATGTTACTTCCATTCATAATGCAATAAATAGCATTCATTAATAAATTAGCATCATTATTATAAACGCTTTATTCCTTGACCTTTTTATAGCCAAAAGGTATTTCCAGAAATTGTACACGATGACTATAATCAGTCAACTTACCAAGTCTTTTAACCAAAGGACAAATCATCTTTTTTGTTGTCAAGTGATTTAATACCACACACGTGTATGTGCAATGCATAGTTTGGGTGCAATATGCAATATTCGCAACGAGGCGGGAGTCATTTTGATGACGTCACTCCGCTGAAGTAGATGGCCGGCGCCGCTGTCTCCCTGCAGTTTTAGAGACCCAATACCATGCCAAACAACATACTAAAAGTTGAAAGCGGTTTCCGGGTCCCAAGGGAATATAGTTCAGACCCGAAATAAACCTCCCATAAGGGAGTGCACTATCACTTATGTAATTAGGTAGGTTGTATTTATTTAATGTATTATATTGTCCTTTCTCTTTTTCTGTATCATTACATCATTCATCTTTAGCTATAGTAGAGATAAGGGAGAAAAAAAATAACATGAAAGAGTATACAGTTTATAGAAATATATTATGTACTTGCACGTACGAGTTTAGGTACTAGTATACCTACTTAAAATACTGCTAACGAAGAAGAAAGTTGTTTGGTAACTAAAACTGTATTTTGTGCATTGTTGTTAATAAACTCTTGCACGTGTTTACCTACTATTTATCAAGTATAATCAGCATATAATCTTGCAAGAATATCAAACAAATAATTTCATTACATTACTTTTTCAAGAATAAGCAAAGAAAGACATGTTTAACATCGATATCTTCATTCATTATTAGCCATGTATATTCATAATATAGTTTGTCGTACCCAACAACGACAAACTTGACTTCGATATGAACATAAAACCTAGGCATTACCTGCGTTCTTATCAGAGAAACCATTCACGTGTGCAACGCGAACCACATCAAATTAAACCAGCACCAAGACCAATCCACGGTCAAAACGCTTTTGAAAAAAACACACAACTCTTTAAAGAAAGCACTCTTGTTTCAAATTTCATAACACATGACATGATCAAAGAATAGGGAACTAAATGTTTGTTTTAAATATGAATTTATAAGAATCGGTAATCGATAAAGGGATTTAATTTGTAAATTAGTGAGCGTAGGGAGTGCGCGTGCGCGTCGGGGCCTGCGCGGTGCGCGCGATCAGTCGTGACGCCGCGGCGGGACCGGCCCACTAACTAGTAGAAAATTTTATACGCATCCTTTTAGGGATCAGCGGGACCAGCAAAAACTTGGAACACGTTTTATCCTCCCGATTATAGATTATTGTGCTCGTGGTTGTTATAACTTCTGGTTTAATTTGTGGATAAGATGGTAATTATAATGCTTTCTGTAAACAAATTGTTTGGTTTTAGTATGGTTTTATTGCGAATTTGTTGTTAGTTTCAATTTAAGCGAAATTGATATCTAGATGGAGTATGGAGTTAATGCCTCTTTGTCTTTACTGTAAGTATTTACTCGCTAAGAGTAAATACTTACAATTATTAGGCATATAAACGCAAACAGTTTTTGTTACGCAGCGTCTTACGTAAGCGAACAACTCGCGAACGCGGCATTCACGTTCGCAGTTGCATCGCAACACGTTGGACACTTCTATAGGTATCAAAGGATTGATTCACCCCGCGCCGCATCGCTTCGCTTCGCGTTCGCGTGTTGTTTGCCTACGTAGTACGCTGCGTTACACTTCAAACAGCAAATAATATAATATGTTATGTGTTTTTGACTTGTTAGGGTTATTCCGTGACTGTACCTACAACCTACAACATAATAAATGGCATACTCAGGCAAATCCATTGGATACTGCATGACTGCGCACATTGTTCGACTCCATTGAATTGTTCGATTAGCAGAGTCTAAAAATACTTTAAATAAATCCATTTGACTCACTAAGCCTTGTATGGAGACATTATAATTAAGTAGGTATTTATTTCATCAAATTTGAACGCCCATTAAAAGTATTAAAACTAACAAATATGATAAAAGTTATTAGAATATGGTTTTAATTTGAAAGGAACCGTAGTATGTTACCGAAATTTGTTCTTTACTCAGAGCTCAGATCGTTAGATCGTTTCCACGACTCCCATTGTTCAAAGCCAGTATCAAGTACATTGTTATCAGGGATCGTGTGTTTAATCCTTTTGCTATGGCATATTAAGCCTTGTGACTTGGTAAAAACGACGTCTTTGTAATATAAATATTGACAACAAAATATACATATAATTTTAGAGTAAGATTATGTCGTAAATGTATTTACTTACTTACTAATTTAATAAAACTAAGTACACGTGGACAGATCTAATCGTGAAAGTTAAAATCTGTAAAAAATGTCTATTTCACCCGCATCATAAAGACTCATTTACCAAAATCGGCTGAGTAGTTTTGACGCTGCAGCGGAACACACGACGTAAATACACCTACAAATAGAGACTGCTAAAATTATAACTCTTATAATTAAAGTCGGGCAAGAGGGAAAACCCACAAAAACAAAATCATGCTGTTTCCCCTATTTATATACCATCTACAATACAATACGATAAGTCGGTAACGCGTTGCGAATGCTATTTCATTTGCACACACGATTGGTTTCTGAACAAAAATGATTTTTTTTCTATACAAAAAAAGATGACGTCATAACTAAAGTAAAGTAAAATTTACTTTTTTTTTAATTTATTTTATTGTAACTCCTCTCCTTTTTTTTGTGCTTCGAGTCAAATTGCCGATTTTCATATCTTTAACACCACTTTAACACCATTTGCAGCATTTTAATAAATTTCGGGGTGAACCGCCAGGACTACCTTTTGCAGCTCCAAATTTAATGTTTTATTTACCATAGAGATTTATAGATCTCTGTTATATTGTATTAGTTATTTATTTTAAGATTATTATAATATAATGTTTACCCAGGTATAAGGCTGCGTATCTACCAGAGCTGTGCGGGGATGCGTTACGAGGGATGTGTTTTTAAGAACCAATAGAATCACACATCAAAACAAATGAAGTGATAGTATTGGTTCTTAATAAACACATCCCTCGCAACGCATTCTCGCACATATCTGGTTGAAACGCAGCCTTTAGCTGTTGTATTTATAAATGTTGCTATGTATTTTTCACCTCAGCAGTTCGAACAAGCCTACTTTCGTCACTCCCTGGAGTGACGCAAGTGCGACTTTCCTCACTCCAGGGAGTGAAACAAATTAGCTTTTTAATTTATTGAAGGCCATGAACTGCCACTTCATACTTCAATTACAAATTCGTTTTTTTTCTGTATTATTCTGTGTATTTCGAAATACATTTTAACCTTTAATATGTTCTCACTGAGGTGAAAAATTATATGTGTAAAATGTGCAACATGAGAGCAAAGTTATTTTACATCTCGTGTTTTTGAGTCCCTCGCCACGCTCAAGATTCTAACTTAGAATCTTTCGCTTTCTCGGGACTCAAAATCAACACTCGCAAGAAAATCCAACTTTCCTCTCTTGTTGCACAAATAACTATTTCATGTCACTATCTCACTATACGATGTCACTGTATATGTTGTATTGACTTGTAAACGAGCCCTTGGGCCTTATTGCTGAATAAATTTTACAACACATCGTGCCTTTTCCAAGTGTCATCAATGTCATCATCGTCATTAACGAATTGTTGAGGTTTGCTTAAAAATACAAATAATAGGAAGTGGTTACCGGCTAAAATATTTTGAACCACTTTTTTATTAGTCATAGCTTATGATTGATTATTAGACCACCTACATAGCATTACGCATCATTATTTTTAACCGAACGATGTTTCCTTTTCGGCAATGATTTAGCAGTTCACTAATCAATCTAATCATCCTTGAACTTGTACGAGTGGCTGGCGTCGGGACGGAGTTGTATAATTATTATTACGCCGCGTCTTACGTAGCGAACAACTCGTGAACGTGAAACGAAGCGGCGCGGCGGGCCCACGGCTTTCGCGTTCGCAACGAGATCGCCCACGTAGGACACTTCTTATCTATAGGTATCAAAGGATTGATTCAACCCGCGCCGCATCGCTTCGCTGCGCGTTCGCGTGTTGTTCGCCTACGTAGTACGCTGCGTTACAATCAGCATCAAACAGATAGTGAAACGAAAGTGGCTAAATATGCTTACCGTAGCACACCTTTTTAGGGTTCCGTACCTTAAAACGGGGCCCTATTACTAAGACTCCACTGTCCGTCTGTTCCCATACAAGTTGCAGTCGGGTTGCAGTCCGTCTGTATCGGCCCTTACTTGTAAAATGTTAAGCCGCGAGCAGCATTGCTGAGTATTACTCTACACCATTATTGCGGGTTGTCATATATCCTACATCTCGTTGGCAAGGTGATGTATGTTTTTTTAATAAGCCTAAACGTTGATGCAGCAATGCACAGATTTGTTAAATTACTTACTTATAAAAATAACTAACAACGATTAACTAGCCAAAAAAAATATAAACAGCACACTCATTACATACCTCGTAGCGTTGCTACTTTAATAACGGTTCAAATCCACAACGATTACAACCAAGACAACCGATTACAAACTGGTTGTTTTTTGAAATATTACATTCAGGCAGTGGTCTCAATCAGCTTTTTCTCTGTCTGTTCTGACCAGGATAGAACTGGTGCCTCTCGCAGACCACTGACCCTCAGGAGTTTGGAGATGAAGCAGTTGTTCAGAATGGCATCGTTGATGGTCCTGGTTTTATTGTCGTGATACTCGAATGAGTGCATCGGGATGATTTTTACGTTGGTGCGTGTGATATTTGCTGCAACAAAAGTCTTTTGTCAGTTTCCTATAAATGTGAAATATACAAGTATATTGAAATAGTTATTTTCACCTCAGCAGCTCGAACAAGCCTACTTTCGACACTCAGAGTTAAACAGAGTAGCTTTCTAATTTAGTGAAGGCCATGAACTGCCACTTCATACTTCTATGACAATTTTTTTTCTCTCTGTATTTTGTAATTATTCTTGTGTAATTCGAAATACATTTTAACCTTATATATGTTCTCACTACTCTAGACCTCGAAAGGGTGGACATGTTTAAATATCTTGGGCACATAGTCACGGCAGACCTTAAAGATGATAAAGATATAGAGAGAGAAAGGAGGGCCCTGTCGGCCCGGGCGAATATGATTGCTCACAGATTTGTGCGCTGTACCAGGGAGGTGAAAGTGACACTCTTTAGAGCTTACTGCACCTCACTGTACTCGTGCACTTTGTGGCTTTCATATACGAAACGGGCCTACGAAGACCTCCGCGTCCAGTATAATAACGCGTTCCGGGTGTTGATGGGGCTGCCGCGCTTCTGTAGCGCATCAGGGATGTTCGCTGAAGCCAGGGTCGATTGTTTCTATGCCACTATCCGTAAGAGGGCCGCATCCCTGGTGCGCCGGGTGCGCGCCAGCCCCAACATCATCATGAAGATGATAGGGGACAGGCTGGACTCCCCCTACTTACTATGCTGCAGTCGGCTACATGTGCCGTACTCAGCTGACAACAAAAATTGTTTAATTCATAATAATTCATAATTCATTTATTGCTTATTATCATGTGGTACAAAACAGATGTTACATTAGGGTACGTTCACACATGAACCCTGTTAGGGCACAGCAAGTATTTCTTAAAACTAAACTATAACTAGGTACATAAATTAAAATTAACGCATTTATATCAATAACGCATATATATTATTTTATACTTATTTTATTATAATTTTTATTTTATTTTATTATAATCAATTATGTACTTATTTGGGTACTATTTCAATAGGTACATATAAGTATTGATTTATTTTATCTTTATTACACAATTTGTTGTTAAATACATTCCCACAGTAGCATTAATAAGTTTGCATTAAATATATTTAATTTAATTTACCATTCATTCAATATATAATATTATAAGTAGATGTATTTAATTTAAATGTAATGTAGATTATCATTTTAGGTATTTTTATATATGAAATAAAACTCGGGTGTCACCCGTTGACCACGAACGCTGTAAAGAGTTCGAAACGTCGGGATGTATTATAAATTCAATATACGCGATATAATCCGTTTTCATAGTTTTATTTCATGAGTAACTATCGCGGTAACCGAAGACAATATTATTTTTATATAATTTAAATTATTATTATTTTATTTGGGCAAAGATTCATCTTTCAGGTACTAGTCTATGGAATAATAGCATTTTTTGAGAAGCAAATTTTTTAGTTCCCTCTTGAACACATTGTCTTCGATTTCGTTTATAATTTTTTCGGGAAGTTTGTTTGCTACAAGTATGCATCGGTAATAAGGGTCTTTTTTAAACATTTCTAATTTTGTTGGGGGTAGTTGTATTTCAATTTTATTATTTTGCCTTCTTTGCGAGTTAACAACTTTTTTTGTGAATAGATGCGAATTTATTTTATAGATATAGATGTATCCCTAGGTTTAAGAAATATTAATACATAATTTAGAATTAAGTTTTACTAACCACATTATGATTACTTGCAATAAAAATTAATTATTATTTCTCTTTATTAATCTTTTTTTTTAAGTTAGGATTTTTATAATATGTATATAAAAGTAAAATATAAAACACTTACAAAACAATACAAAATACATATAAACACATTATAAAAAACCTAACCTAGGGTGCCGCTAGCAGCGAGGCAGGGCCCAAGCTGCCGATGGTCAGGGCCGCAGAGAGAGGAACCGGCGGACTATCCGCGCCGTGTCCAAGATCACCGCCTTCTGCATCTGACCCAACCAGCGAGAGTCTCTCAAGGTGTTGGTCGAGACTCTTCGCTATGAGACCGTTCGCCGAAACGACTATCGGGACAATGATCGTCGAATCAACATCCCACATGGCGGTTATCTCGTGAGCCAAGTCTAGGTACTTGCTGGACTTGTCCTTCTCGGCCTTCACGAGAATTATTATTATTATTACTACTGAGGTGAAAAATTATATGTGCAATACGAGAGCAAAGTTATTTTACATCTCGTGTTTTTGAGTCCCTCGTGTAACGTGACTATTAATATTGCACTGGCAACACTGTGCTAGCTAAATCCAAAAAAACGAATGGCTACGTTACAACCGGTAGGTCACGGTTGACAGTTGACACTTGGGGAACGAGACGTCTTCGCGTAAGGTTGGTGATATTTTGAATATTTATGTGTTTGCTTTAAATAGTTGAATATTTTGTACAATAAACATTTGATTCGTTAATTGTTGTTTAAAACTATCTTTTACCTTTCAAATATCGTAACATATCAGAAGTAGG
The DNA here is from genome assembly GCF_947568885.1 of Cydia strobilella. NCBI lineage: Eukaryota > Metazoa > Arthropoda > Insecta > Lepidoptera > Tortricidae > Cydia > Cydia strobilella. The sequence goes on from NC_086052.1 coordinate 13,120,578, forward strand.
GATCGTTGCGAAAAAAATAAACAAACTTTTCGTACGTACCACGCCACTAGCTCGAACGTTATTGAATTCAAATTAAATAAAAAACGATTAGCTATACTAAAAATATTAGTGAAAATAGAAATAATTTTAATATTTAGACATCGTAAGTACTGTTTATTTTAAAAATAATCCGTCAGTGAACTGATGTATATGGATTTCAAATTGAAATCCTACCAACATCATTTTTTTTTAAAAACAGCGAGTTATTGCTAAAATATAAGTGAAATATTAAAGAACTGACATTATTATATGAATTTTATGTTTTTAGTAATAATAATAATACATTTTGAAGCAGATGAACATGGATTAAAGACAAACGGTTGATCATTTTTGTTTTTTTATTACTTCAAATATCTATAAAATACAAAAATATAGTTACCTATAGAAAGAATAAATATATTTATATACATTATGTACAATAAATCGTGAAAATAAACAGCCATGAATTGGATCAATATGGATAAAAAAAGGGAAAAGATAACTTTACAACAACGTGATTTTTGTGACTTACCCTCATTAATAATAATTGAAATACATGAGTAATTAATTGTCGTATTCCGACGTAAATTTATCTAACATTAGACCGAATGATTGATTCCACTGACTTTTATGTTCTGTTAATTTCATTGTGTTAAGGATTTCTAACTTTCAAGAGCTGACATATATGTACCTGAGTTTCAGAAAATGAGTGACGAAGATACTGAAACACATCGGCCTGGAGGCTCGCGACGCAGCCGTGGGCGCAGTCGCTGTGATGATCGGAGTGAGCGTACGCGACATACCCGCAGCCGCAGCCTACGCAGACCCCGCAACTCATTGACACGGCCAAGTCGCAGTCGCAGTCGTCGTGATGATCGTGCTTCGCGAACGAGGCCTAGCCGTAGCTGCAGTCGTCGCCGAAGTTCGAGCGTCGACAGCGCTGAATCACTGCGAGAGCGAGAGCGGGAGCTCATACGAAAAAGGGAACAGCTCAAGATTCTTGAAAGTGAGGTACGTTGTAAACGTTCACGAATAAACTACGAGCGTGAAGTGTGTTCTTTACCATCTTTGCGTGCCTCTCGTGGTCAAGCCCGAAGCAAAAATACGCCACGAAACAGCCGTCATACTCGTGATCGTTGCCCTGACTTAGATGGAAATAGAAATGAGAAGCATAAATCAACATCAAGTTTTTTTGATGACTTTGTAAAATTATTAAAATCAAAGACTGGGCATAGTGAATCGTTTTCTGGCTCGAGTTTAAATAATGTCATACCCGAGTTTGACCCTATGTCAAAAGAGCAGACAGTAAATGTCTGGCTCGATAAAGTTGAGGAATGCTCAGAAATTTATAACTGGAACGATAAACAAACGATTCACTACGCCCTGCCAAAACTTACTGGAATTGCGAAGACCTGGTATCAGGGTCTACCCTCAATTAAGCATACATGGTCTGAGTGGAAAGAATTATTAAGAGAATCATTTCCAGCCACTGAAAATTACGCTGAATTATTAACTGATATGCTTAATAGACGGGTACACCCTGAGGAATCATTTGAGATGTATTACTTTGCAAAGATTAATCTTTTGAATAGATGTAAGATATTTGGAAAGCAAGCTGTGGACTGTTTACTTTACGCAATTGATGACAGAGGTGTGTGCGTAGGCGCCCAAGCAGCTAAATTTGACAGGCCTGAAGATGTACTTGAGTTCTTTAAAACTATAAAATCTAATAATAAAAATCAATTAGATAATGCAAGTAATATGAACCGCGATAGTCGTCTAGGTAACACGAATAGTTATTCATTAAAGCCTAGTGATGTTAACGGTAGCGCATCTAAAAGTAATAGCCAGAAGGAAATTATTAAGTGCTTTAATTGTCAGGGCGTGGGACATCCTAGCTTTAAATGTCCCAAACCCTTATTAAAGTGTACTACTTGTAACTTTATTGGTCACGATTCTCTACATTGTACAAAAATGAAAGAAAATCCACCTAAGGAGTGATTCTACTGTTCATTAGAGAAATAATATCTTATTATGTCTAAAATTAAAGTGAAAATCTAGTATCATAATGAATAGCCATCTTCACTATCGCAAAATATACGGACTTGACTGTGATTAATATGATGCACTGATTGATAAAATGTAAATGTACCGACCTATAAATTTAATTGAATAGTAAATATAGTTATTTTGAATTAGTGTTATTTGAGTCGGGCATGATTGGCATATGAACTTGTCGCCCAGGAGTGGCTCAAATTCCACGAATGTCTATTGATTAAGTGAGTCTTGTAATCTTTATACGTGATATTTGTAAAAACAAAGGATAGTAAGCGATGTTTGAGCCGGGCATGATTGGCGTATGAACTCGCCGCCCAGGAGTGGCTCAAACTGCATAAATTTGTGACTTGATGATTATATGATGATATAATGATGAATAGGGAGGAATGATTGAATCGGGCAGGATTGGCGTATGAACTCGTCGCCCAGGAGTGGCTCAATCATATCCATAAATGATTGTGTGGTTGTGAAGGAAGTAACTTCCACACTTAGTGAGGGTGTCTGGAATCGGGCATGATTGGTGTACGAACTCACCGCCCAGGAGTGGTTCCAAACATCGCAGTCATGACAGTGAGGTAGTTGTGAGGAATAGCTCTCTTACTTTATGACTATAATTACAGTGATCTTTTGATTTAGGATTCTGTGAACTTGTATAAAATATTGAATTGATATATGAATTAACGTTATAATCTTAGATAGGTTATATTGTAATCTTTAGATCAATTTACGTGATATTGTGATTGGAGCGTACTTGTAAAAATTAGAATAAAATCTAGAACGAAGAGACTCGTTCCTGAAGGATGGCCGACTGTAACGTGACTATTAATATTGCACTGGCAACACTGTGCTAGCTAAATCCAAAAAAACGAATGGCTACGTTACAACCGGTAGGTCACGGTTGACAGTTGACACTTGGGGAACGAGACGTCTTCGCGTAAGGTTGGTGATATTTTGAATATTTATGTGTTTGCTTTAAATAGTTGAATATTTTGTACAATAAACATTTGATTCGTTAATTGTTGTTTAAAACTATCTTTTACCTTTCAAATATCGTAACACTCGTTACGCTCAAGATTCTAACTTAGCTTGATTATAGCATCTTTCGCTTTCTCGGGACTCAAAATAAACACTCGCAAGAAAAACCAACTTTCCTCTCTTGTTGCACAAAATAACTATTGTGTTTTACTATTGTCTACCCCTTTCTGTTTAATGTTTATTGTCCACGGCACGACACGCAACACTACAACCTAGGTGAAACGTAGGAAAAAAGGTAAAATAATGAAATTTAATCGCGTTAAACCCGTTAATGACATTAATTAACATGAAATTCCCCAAATTTGAAAAAGAAGTGTTGGTTACACTAGTGTACAACTTTAAATACATAAAATGGCCCATTTACCGTTTATAACTCCAGACTTGTGTTCGATGTAGCAGTACGTGTACCCGATGAAGATGCCGATAGTTATCGACAGAGCGGTGATCATGAGCAGTGCTCCGGCACACGCCAGGCACGTGGCCATCTGCGGTCTCCTGTCAACGGGTGTTATGTGAAGTTAACATGGGCTGTTAAAGCGGGAAATACGTACGAGTAGGTAGGTATACAGAACTACAAAGAGCAGACTTTGATGGAATGAAATTACAACGTTATGATAATCAATAAATTTGTGGTTCCTCGTCAAAATGTTACAAATTGCAGTGCCTCATTGGTGCAGCCGACTGCTTTGGATCACAAGCACTTGTCTTGTATAGTATGAATTTTATGAGCCGATTTTTTCGGCTCGGGCCTTAATCTGTTAAACAATAGTAGATTGTTAACCAAGGGATGAAAGGCACTCATTTCTGCCGAGGCATTTTTCATACTATAGTATGCAAAGCGTTTCGAAAATGCGTATTTACTACGGTACAGACACCTAAAATACATTTCATACGCTATACCTAAATAAAGGCGACATGCGACAGTTGTCCATAATTGAAAAATATAAAAGCTTATAATTTTAAAAAAGTTTTATGATTTTCAAACAAGTTTTGGCTACCTAGTTCACCGAGTAAGAAAAATGACTGAGTGGTCATTAAAAATTCTTGGGAATATCCTTCGTTGGTAATTCCTCATACCTACTCGTAATAGTCGCAATTCACATTTTTTTTACTGAGAGAAATATTGTTTGTTCGTAACCAGGAATATCGCTAAAATAAAGACAAAGTAAGATGGCAAAATATGAGTAATGGTAATGACGATACATATTTTGTTCCATGTTTGAAAAGCCTCATTTGCATAAGATCTGGGTTTCCCATTGACTTAGAAGTAAAAAAATCAGTCCTGTAATTAGAAATTAGATTCTACGCCAAATCTTGATTAAGGTACCCCGAGCGAAAATTGGAATTATTATAAAATAGGTAGGCATGTAAAAGTTTAGGTATATATATATATATATATACATTTTTATTATTATTGGGATTTATAAACATTTATGCCATTAGATAAGATAATTTATTGACCATGTAATATATAGGGTAGACCAAGTCTTTTTTAAATTTTTTTGGTCCACCCTATACATTACACTTAGCACGTCATACATTACATAACAGTAGAGTTAAAAATGTATGTATGTATATATCATTGTCTTAAAGAAATACAAAAGTCACGAATGATGGACAAAGTGCTGGACCCGCACTTTACTAAATTAAATTCAGGGTTGCATAAAACTTGATATAACGAAATTGATATTGCTGACGTCCAAATTATCATTATCATTACACATCAGAGATCTTCCTCCCCTTCTTTGGTAATATACCTACATACATAAGTAAACGGATTCCGTAATTCACACTTACCCTTTTAGGAAGCCAGGTAATGACTCCTCTTGTAAAACAGTGTATCCCATTACGTCCATATTAAGTATTTCTGCTTCAAAACACTATAAAAAATCCATAAAAACGTGGAAAAGTGACAAATGTGTCTTTTTTTGTAGATTTTATATATTGCACTATTTTTCGGGCAGTGTTTATTTTGTAACTCGTTTGAACTTCAAAGGAAACGCAAAGAGAATATATACGTGCTCGAAAAAGTATAGTTAGTCAAACCAAATTGTCAGTAAATGAACAAAAAAACTATATTCATCCTTTTCTTTTGGGTGCTCGTAGTAGGTACTAGTGTAAGACAAAGATAGTATGATTCTCTCTGTCTATGTTTGAAATGAGACAGTCCTTTGACAAACTATAGCTCTAATATGTTTAGTAAAAACAAAAAAATCACCAAGTAAAAAGGGTACAACATTTTAGGCTCTTTGTTACTTTGTTTTTAGCGTAAATCCTTCAAGTTTTTAGCTGATATCTAAAGAGGAGATTTTTAATGAAACTGTTTGACATATAAGCATATTCTAAATTGCTATTTTTACTACGATGCCTTATTTACATTTTTCGCAAGAAAGAGAATGTAGGGAAAGTCGGACCAAGCTAACTCTGCATGGCATCTGTAATGACAAAGTGTGTTATATGGATGGTATAGAAAGGATGCCAATCTCTTATGGCAGAATTGTTGCAAAAGTGACCAGCTTTTAGCTGTAAATAATAGTTTCTAATCTCACCGGTGGCGCTAGGTAGTGCTAGGTAGGCTCTGAGACCAAAGAGTATTGTAATATATAGGAGACTCTATGACATGAACCATAGAGGTATAATAATGTAGACATAAAATGAGGGAGGGGCAGCAAATAACCCGACCAAATTACGTAGGTTGTTTCTGGTATGTTGTTAGGAATGTTAAAACGTGTTTTTATTTTTGTCGCATTGCATATGTTCTGTCCCTCACGGTCGTACGGGTGCACATCTATATAAAATACTAGGTGTATGGCTAGGTACTTCAGTGTATGGTGGCGCCGCCTATTTATTGTTTTATACGGTCACTTTTTTATACATGAAGGTTCTTTTCCTTCCATAGGCTGACAGTTGCTAAACGTCACTTGTTTGATTTTTAGATTGCATGGATCAATTTCTTCAAATTGATCATTCAAGCTGTTTTTAATATATTTTTAAACATTTTTTTAAATGAACGTGTTTATTAATCATGTGCATATGCCATTACTGTAGCATTCTAGGACTTTTTATTGGTGAATTATTATATGCTGCACAGAAGTAAGTACCTCAAACGAGTTTAGAACTTTTAACGGCGCGATTCGGGAAATGAATTAGACGTAAGCGCCATCCAATAATAATTGGAGCGGCGTTAATAATAGCGTAAGCGCCAACCGCCATAAGTTACCCGTGGGACGTCACATATCTTTACTATTTCATATCTATATAGTGAATCTAATTGATCTCCCGAATCGCGCCGGTATCGTATTTTCACTTCTTAGAACATGCTTTTTTTCTGAAACCATCACATGTATTTATAATTACTTAATATAACTTTACCTTAATTTAACTTACCCACACATTGTACACATAGGCAACTTAATATTGGAGAGTGTCGAAGTAATAATAGTTTAATGGAGACTATAGCACAAACGTTTCCTCTGAGCGAATCGTCCACACTTAACAAGTTTTCGGTTAGGTAAAGGAATCATTTTAAAAAGTCCGATAGAGACCAGTGCCAGAGACAAATTCTACGCCGATGCGATGCCGATTGAAATTGGCTAGTATACAGGTAGAAGATTTCAGGGCAAACACCTATTTAGGGATTCTGAATACACGAAGCGGTAAGCTATTTCAAAGCATTCGTGGGATTTTTAGGATTCGTCGAAGATTCGTCGTATATTTCTGGGATTCGTACAGGAGCTGGGGTGGTTAGATTAGCATATAATAACTAGAACTACGTCAAAGAATTGTACCTACCTATTACAGTCGATCTTTTAAAAATGCCCAGGAAAAAAGTATTTATTGTTACACTTGTTATAAATGGGTAAAAAACAAGACTCGGCATGCATGTTCTGCCAGGATTTATAGGGGACAGCAATGTAAATCCTCTGTTTCTGCGGACCACTCATGATAAAAAGGAGTACCTAATTAGGGCGGCACATATTGCAACCTTATGAGCACATTACAGCCCAAATAATGTGGAATTTCCTAGATTCAACGGGAATTATTCGATCACTGTTGGTTATTTATTTATCCTATGGCATATGTACATGTCACTGGATTATAATTTAAAAACAAAACTTATGGTTAGTTAGAATTTCGCCCTTCCCAGGTACGCGACTGCTTCATCTGTCAGGATCTTAAAATCGTCTACATGGCCTGTGTATCTAGTAAGAGGGCATTCCAGAATGATGTGGTTGATGGTTGGTTTATGTGGCACTCAAAAAAAGTTGTATATTGCAGGTTAATCCAGTGTTTAGCAGTCGGGTCGGTGTTCACCTGTTTGATGTTCTCGTTTACGGTGATCCTGATGCTTGGCGTGGGACTCGGCTACAACCACGCCTATGTCGAGATTACTGGGACTAAGAAGCCGAAGTGGTTGAGGAGTGGTAACCTTTTTTTAAATGTTTTACTGGAAAGTGTTTTTACTTGGATACGATAATCTGTCGATAATTCACTGTTGTGACATACAATTCAATCGAAGTTATGTACAGTCGAGTTAAAAAATATGTATCCATTTGTTCACCTTACTCCATTGTAACAAGGTGAAAATAATTATAGATATTTATGAACTCGACTGCATGAGGATCGTACTTTTTAATTTCTCGTAACATGGATGTTTTCTTTATTCCTTGTAAATTTCATGAAACCAGGAGCTTTTGCACTTCTGTGATATAAGAGCATTTTCGTTTTAACTTGTACTTTAAAGCGCGACTTAAGTCGTGTTACAGTAAGGCCAGGATTACACTTGTAAGTTTTACTTACGTAAGTAGGGACACAGCTATAACCCGACCAAATTACGTAGGTTGTTTCTGGTATGTTGTTAGGAATGTTAAAACGTGTTTTTATTTTTGTCGCATTGCATATGTTCTGTCCCTCACGGTCGTACGGGTGCACATCTATATAAAATACTAGGTGTATGGCTAGGTACTTCAGTGTATGGTGGCGCCGCCTATTTATTGTTTTATACGGTCACTTTTTTATACATGAAGGTTCTTTTCCTTCCATAGGCTGACAGTTGCTAAACGTCACTTGTTTGATTCTTAGATTGCATGGATCAATTTCTTCAAATTGATCATTCAAGCTGTTTTTAATATATTTTTAAACATTTTTTTAAATGAACGTGTTTATTAATCATGTGCATATGCCATTACTGTAGCATTCTAGGACTTTTTATTGGTGAATTATTATATGCTGCACAGAAGTAAGTACCTCAAACGAGTTTAGAACTTTTAACGGCGCGATTCGGGAAATGAATTAGACGTAAGCGCCATCCAATAATAATTGGAGCGGCGTTAATAATAGCGTAAGCGCCAACCGCCATAAGTTACCCGTGGGACGTCACATATCTTTACTATTTCATATCTATATAGTGAATCTAATTGATCTCCCGAATCGCGCCGGTATCGTATTTTCACTTCTTAGAACATGCTTTTTTTCTGAAACCATCACATGTATTTATAATTACTTAATATAACTTTACCTTAATTTAACTTACCCACACATTGTACACATAGGCAACTTAATATTGGAGAGTGTCGAAGTAATAATAGTTTAATGGAGACTATAGCACAAACGTTTCCTCTGAGCGAATCGTCCACACTTAACAAGTTTTCGGTTAGGTAAAGGAATCATTTTAAAAAGTCCGATAGAGACCAGTGCCAGAGACAAATTCTACGCCGATGCGATGCCGATTGAAATTGGCTAGTATACAGGTAGAAGATTTCAGGGCAAACACCTATTTAGGGATTCTGAATACACGAAGCGGTAAGCTATTTCAAAGCATTCGTGGGATTTTTAGGATTCGTCGAAGATTCGTCGTATATTTCTGGGATTCGTACAGGAGCTGGGGTGGTTAGATTAGCATATAATAACTAGAACTACGTCAAAGAATTGTACCTACCTATTACAGTCGATCTTTTAAAAATGCCCAGGAAAAAAGTATTTATTGTTAGACTTGTTATAAATGGGTAAAAAACAAGACTCGGCATGCATGTTCTGCCAGGATTTATAGGGGACAGCAATGTAAATCCTCTGTTTCTGCGGACCACTCATGATAAAAAGGAGTACCTAATTAGGGCGGCACATATTGCAACCTTATGAGCACATTACAGCCCAAATAATGTGGAATTTCCTAGATTCAACGGGAATTATTCGATCACTGTTGGTTATTTATTTATCCTATGGCATATGTACATGTCACTGGATTATAATTTAAAAACAAAACTTATGGTTAGTTAGAATTTCGCCCTTCCCAGGTACGCGACTGCTTCATCTGTCAGGATCTTAAAATCGTCTACATGGCCTGTGTATCTAGTAAGAGGGCATTCCAGAATGATGTGGTTGATGGTTGGTTTATGTGGCACTCAAAAAAAGTTGTATATTGCAGGTTAATCCAGTGTTTAGCAGTCGGGTCGGTGTTCACCTGTTTGATGTTCTCGTTTACGGTGATCCTGATGCTTGGCGTGGGACTCGGCTACAACCACGCCTATGTCGAGATTACTGGGACTAAGAAGCCGAAGTGGTTGAGGAGTGGTAACCTTTTTTTAAATGTTTTACTGGAAAGTGTTTTTACTTGGATACGATAATCTGTCGATAATTCACTGTTGTGACATACAATTCAATCGAAGTTATGTACAGTCGAGTTAAAAAATATGTATCCATTTGTTCACCTTACTCCATTGTAACAAGGTGAAAATAATTATAGATATTTATGAACTCGACTGCATGAGGATCGTACTTTTTAATTTCTCGTAACATGGATGTTTTCTTTATTCCTTGTAAATTTCATGAAACCAGGAGCTTTTGCACTTCTGTGATATAAGAGCATTTTCGTTTTAACTTGTACTTTAAAGCGCGACTTAAGTCGTGTTACAGTAAGGCCAGGATTACACTTGTAAGTTTTACTTACGTAAGTAGGGACACAGCTATACTACAGAATGAGATATGAATATCGTTATCTCATTCTAGCAAATAGTTTTGTCCCTACTTACGTAAGTAAAACTTACAAGTGTAATCCTGGCCTAACGTCTAACCGTCACATACCTCACAAAATGTATGAGATTTGACATTGACCGTCAGATTTGTGACGATTGCTAACCGGCCGTTAATGGTACACAGTTAAGTAAAAATGCCCATAAACTAGGTACGACAAATATGGGCGAATCGATATTCAGTGTTTCTAACCGGCTTATGAGACTAAAATGCATTCTATTAACGTCCGGAAAATTAACATTATTAATCAAAAAAAAAATTTTGCCAGAAAAAAATTACAGTGGCGTCACTGCAATACATACAGCTGGCAATGACGCAATATATACGAGCATTGAAATACCCGAAATACCCGTGGACATGGACATACCAGTGTACGAGTATGACGAAACACGGATGAAACGAAGTCAGAACAGAAGTTCTAACGCTACCACGGAAGATTATCCGTTGTCCCCCACCATGGTAATCCCTCTCAGATCGAAGAAAAATATTCTACAGCTACTAAGGAAAGTAAAGAAACGAGGAAAAAACGTAACCTTGGAGATTATAGCCACGTGATAGGGAGCGTGAAAGTTGGGAAAGACGTCCTACAAACATTCAACCAGTCGTGTTTTGTAGATGTTGTTTTAGACGCGGTACATTTTAATTGTATGGTCTATCAGTTTTCTTATATTTGTACATATAAATACTTGTACAGTGCAGCATTATTTCTTGCTTTAAACACGACATAATTATTACTCTTTAGCTTTCCTTTGACCCCTTTGAGTCATAAATCTCAAGGTACAGTCAAGTGTAAAAATATGGGTGCACAAATCTACTCAAAAATATGTCCCATAGCTCTTATGTCAGCGAATTAAGAACTATGGGACTTATTTTTGAGTAAGTTGTCTACACTCATATTTTTACACTTAACTGTACTAACTTTAAGGAGCAGCGGCTTTACGAGTAAGTTCACACTTAGGTACTTATTTATTTATTACGATTTGTTATTATATTACAATTATTATAAATTATAATAGTAATAATTGTTAGTAAACATCTTATATTTTCCTTTTTACTTCGCGACGTTACAAGTTTTTATTTTTTCACAGAAACGTAAATTTTGAGCACAAATCGTATACATTTTTTATTTATTTAATTGTCATCATGCTGTATATACCTAGTCACTTAAGTTATTATGGAGACTGGAACGTCTTATTAATAACAATGAGTGCCTGAATAGTTCTAATAGCAAAGTTACTAATATAAGCCAATTTCCAATTAATATGGATGCATTGCGAATTTTCATATGTTGTTAATTTTTTTTTCTCTATTATTTCATATTCAGTTATTTTTAATATAATTAAGGTACCTATTTCATTATATTAAACACTAAGTATAAAAAAAATCAAAATTACAAACTAAATTAAAAACTAAAATTAAAAACTAAACTTAAAAATAAACTATAAATAAAAAAATTGCCCCAAAACAGTACCGTCTATTGGCAGCGTGCCCAGAAGGCTGTTTATGGTTACATACTTGCGCCGCTTGAGGAGCTCGGCCGAATTGGCAGCCGAACCAGCCTTCACTGCGGTGCCATGGAGATGGGATAGCGCTAAGGTATCGGCACAGGTTGCGTCCCAAACCAACGGCCGTCCCATCTTCCATTCCATGTTGTTAATTGTTATAATGGGATACTCTACTTCACAGGTACGGAACTCTTCACTACGCTTAGTCCACCTCGTAGTACTTGGCTTATTTTTATTTTATTAATTTCATCTTATAATTATAATATGTATATGTAATCTGAGTGCCTTATTTATCATGTTGGTACGAGTAATGCCAATATTGAAACTTTTGTCATCTTATGCCTATATTGTATTTTGATCCTGAACTCTTGAGTAATAGCTCGTTAAGTGTTAAAATTTATGACCAGCATTATAACGAATTCCGTACCTAGACATTTTGAACTATCACCAAGTATTATTAAATGATAAAACATACAATGTATGTTTGAACTACCGATGCCGCGATCTTTGTATAGGTAATTATTATATCATGTGTTGGATCTACCTATTATCGTTATATATAATAAATATGTTAATGACGTTTTTTTACATGATGAGATGAAAAGTGGTTGAGCACCGTCTAAAATATTGCAGCTTCTAACGCAAACACTAACTACCTATTTACACGTTGACTATAACATTTTTAATCAAAAAGGGTTATAAACAGTATAATCTTTTTTATGTACCGTTACATAAACGTTTAAATTGTTACCTGATATGCCAGATACCTTGGTAAATGAAAATGGCCCTGAGCAAAAGTCGCGACGTTAAGCGCCGGATTATGACACATTTGCAAATATTGCTCGTGCAATTATTACAGGCGCTTACATATTTTCCTCTGGGAACTGGAAGTCCTGTAAAAAGAAATTTGCTAAGAAATAAAACTAGCTAGATCGAGGATCGAGTTTTCGACTTTTGTATAGCTCTATACAATACTTACTCAAAAGTCTCGATTTTCAAATACGTATCAATCTCCCGTTTATACCTTACCTACTTTGAGGGCCTACTTGGACATGAATAAAAATATTGACTCACTTAGAACAAACGTTCTCATAATTTTAATATTCTCATAAAGTAAGTGGATACCTTTAAGCATAGTATACAAGTATACAATAGTTAAATATTTTTACTAGGAGGCAAAGTTTTTGTTTAATCCCTCGTGCTAATATTGATACCCAAGCAAGCGAACAGTTGCCAAAAATCACTCAAACAATCAATCGAAAAGCGGATATCACACCAACGCGAGAGAAATATTAAATCTATAAACATTACATTACAAATCAAATCTAAATGAGCCCTATTAAAAATTTATCATTCAAAATTCTAAAAGGTCTTTTCTACCAGCCAACATGAGGAAACAAAACAGCTAACAATTTGCATCATTGCAGCAATTACTTTGCCACTTGTGGATAAAATGCAAGTTTCTCATTAGTTTTTGAAGAATAAAGAGAGCTTTGTAAACAATATATACACGTTTCATGAACAATAATCTTTAAATAGATAGATGGTAGGACAGGTATATTATTGACGTGTCTTACGGCGAAGAACTCCTAAGGTTGAGTTAACTCAGGCAGCTCAGCTGATCTGCAAGACGCGTATATCCATACTATAATATTATAAATGCGAAAGTGTGTCTGTCTGTCTGTTGTTACCTCTTCACGCTTAAACCGCTGAACGGATTTAGTACAAATTTGGCATAGAGATAGGAGTCCCGGGGAAGGACATAGGATAGTTTTTATGTCGGAAGTCATCCCTAAAGAGGGTGAAAAGGGGATGGAAATGAAAAAAATAATGAATTGCCTGTTAATTGGCGTAAGCAATTATATGCTCAAAATTATTGCCATTTAGATTTTATACAGAGGCTATACTTATTCTAACTGCTGGTACTAATTCCACGCGGACGAAGTCGCGGGCAAAAGCTAGTTCGTAATATCCAGAGTATCTAGACTAATTCGCTTACCTTTGTACAATCAAGAGCTCCATTGTAAGTGATGCTGATGTATGCGTAAGTGATGCTGGACAAGTGGACACCACATCAAAGTGTAAGTAGCCGTGATCTACCTCCAGCCACAATCGATTCAATAAAATTAATTTTAAATTACCTCAACCAAAATGTAGTACCTAAGTGTTTTTTTTATAATTCTTATTGCTACTTGGTGGTCTAGGGCTAAGCTACATAACCATTTTTTTAATGCTTAACACCATTTTCGCAAAATGATTTTCAAAAATACGATCTTTCCCGGCAGCGTCGAACTATATTTGGTTATTACACTCTTAAACTCTGTTCTCTTTGGGTTCTCTAAGGTTGTCTGGAAGAGATCGCTTACAGCGATAAGATCGCCTGTTGCTACCTTTATTTACACAGTGTATTATCATTGTAAATCTATTATGTTATAAGGGAAAAGTGTTGACTGAACGAAGATGTAGTAACAAAAATTGAGAAAGGTATGTTGAGATGGTTTGGACCTATCGAGTTTTGGACACGTGAAAAGAATGATTGAAAGAAGGCTATCAAAGAGAGTGTATAAGGGAGAAGTAGAAGTGGGAGTTGGAACTTCTCTGATCAGATCGGGGAAATCCTGAAGAAAGGCCAGGTCAAGAGCACCCTAAACCGGTGAGCGTGTATAGTGCGACATAAAATATGGAACTAAAAAAATTCCATACTAATTGCCATGTTTTAGCATTCTACACCAAAAATGTGACAGTTACGTAGGAAGTGGCGCCCTCAATAATTTTTACAATTTCTTGTCGGATTATAGTTATGAGGAATGTTAACCGAGGTTTAGACTAGCAAGAACTTGCATGCAATTTACGTTACATTGCTGACTACTAAGGTAAACTGCATTCAAAATGTTTATCAGATACCGCAATGTGTGCCGCAATGTAATGAAAATTGCATGCAAGTTCTTGCTAGTCTAAACCTTGCTTAATGAAAGTGAAGGAAGCGAAAGAGGTACTTATGTCAGGATCGTAGCAAGTAGAAATCCGTGGTATTTGCCTACTATGTAAATCTGTTATTGAATTTTTCTTTTGTGGTGCAATAAATAATAAAGCAATAAAGTATTTACTTATACTCACTTGATACTTACACTCTTTGAGCAATTTGACATAAGTACTAAGCATAAACAATAATTAAATACATAAATACCATAAACAGAACTGTCAGTGTCTGCTTGATTTAATCATTCTTCTACATGAATTCGAATATATAACAATGTTTACCATACTTTAAAATGTTTAAATATGCTCGCTATCTTTTCTAGTGGCCTTAATTATGTGGTAATGTACCTATTCATGTATTTTTGTAAGTCTTAATATTTGTCGTAAGTGGTTCTACCTGGCTTGCACCAATCTTACATAGAGGATGCGTTAGCGCGATCTGAGGGCCTATCGCGAAAATCCAAATTCGCAAATTGCGAGGATCTTTCCCTTTTACTCCAATGAAGGCGTAATTATAGTGACAGAGAAAGATGCCCGCAATTACATTGCGAAATTCGATTCTTGCGGTTATATCCCTGATCTCTATGAGAGCGTGATGGGTTCCGTGAGGTAGTTAAATAGACGTGGAATACAAAATCCATTATCAAGCTTAGCTAGGATGTGATTATATTGCAATAGAGATAGTCAATAATGTAAATTAGAATAGAATAGAATAGGTAATTTTTATCGGAACATATTAAGGGGCAGATTTTATAAATCTATTTCCTAGCTATTTAAATATCTATGACAACGAGCTCATATAGCACATCTTGCTGCTACTTTACGACTTTATATTTCAAGTCAAGATGTGCTAGGCATGCAGGCTATTTCTTTGTAACTTTACTAGCCTATTTTGACAGCATCCTTTGTCCAAAGCCACAGGATACAATAGTTACATTATTTTATACGATATTTCTGTTTAACTTGTCTTACGTATGTTTATTTCAGTCTTTGTCCAACCCTTTGCTGTCTAAGTCAATGCGTATGCTGTGTCGTAGTCATATTATGCGTGATACCGTTCATGATAGCGATGTACTTCTGTATTCTATGGATATACTACTTCGCTACAACTGAATGTGTGTGATATTGAAGGATTTGTAAGACCAGGTACGTGCCCCAGTAATACTAATTAGGTACACAAATACTGTTCCAGTAAAGGATCCATAAACAAAGTCTGCCAAAGTACGCGTTTAAAAAGGTATCACAAAAATCTGCTAAAACAGCATAAGATGTCCTTCCCTTGCATTGTATAAAAGCTTGGAACTTTCCATGTACGTGGTTCGACACTTACTTGGCTGGTTTTTAGAATTTTTGGTTGTATAACCCTAGCCTGTTTAGCTATAAACAGTTTATATACTCTTGTTTCAGAATGGGATATTATAAAACAACTGGTGCAAAAATGACCAGCAGTATCAACGAAAGACAAATTTGGCTAAGAACTTTACTACACAATTTTTTTACAAACTTCAGGTCAGTAGACTTAGAACACTATTATAGATGTTTTTATTTAGTTTTATTGTCATTGTTTATTGATATATCATTATACGGTTTTTTGTAAAAACCAGTCTTCATTCATTGAAAGGTTTTTTATTTATTTATGAAATTAGGTACTGAATTGTATATATAGTAAAGTATTGGAAAACGCATCATGTACAGCATTACATTCGTGTTGAGCTGTTGAGAAATAAAGCTAATTTCATTACAAGCTCAAGGCGTACCTATAAGGACTCGCGTGTCTTCAAGATTAAGGTGTCCGACTCCGAATGTTAATGTTAGCTCTTTCAACACTTCGAACACCTTAAAAAGTTACACCTTTATGTGGGTATAGTGTTGCAAGATATTGCCTTAGCAGCTTATGAGCCCTGAAGACTCGCGAGTTCTTTGTCCTCAAGGCGTTAAGACTCGAAATTCGCTCTATCTTACAAGATTACATTACGAACTTTTAGTCACCCTATTCCTGGCCGATATGTTTTTGATTAACTAGGTGGATACCAGTGCCATAGGCGTAGGTGGCCAGAGATTCTCAATGTAATAGTTTCACATTAACGTCAATATAACCCGACCCTAACCTTTCATTTACCTAGGCTAGTATCCCTTACAAGCCTTTTGGTCTTTAAATTACAAATTTACGTGCATTATTTAAATTCTAGTAGGTACATTGGGCAAATGTCATTAACAGATGTAACAATGATGGTTTTACAAAAATAATTTTGTATTTACCTACTGGATCGTTCACTAATTGTTTCAGCTTTAAGAAACAGTTTTCGCTTGACATGCCGGTTGTCGTCTTGGCTAGGCCCCCATGGAAGTATTCCCTTATGCAGTTCTACCAACTAGAGCATTGACTGACAATCTAACACTCGTAGACTAAACATACCTATACATGAGAACCCGGTTGGTTACTTGTAGTAATAAATTCTCTTGAGAGAATATTAATAACTCGATCAAAAACTTACCTTATTTCCTGAGAACAAGGTGTATAATTGTAAATTTTTCTGACGTAGTTAATACAAGTAGAAACGGTAAGGTAGACGGTGGGTCCTCAGAGGTATATGGGTCCGATTGCTGCCGACGCCTACGATATATTAAATATTAAAGAACAAACGTACCTACCGCCGCGCCGTGCTTGCGAGAATCAAATCTAATTAAATTTTCTGAGCGTCTTACATTTTCAAAACGGTTGTAATAATTTTTCATTCTATGCTTTCAGGAATAGGTTTAATCATTATCATTAGGTAAAAATAAAAACAGGATTAATGTTAATACCTCAAATTGAGCGGGAATCAAACAAGCAAGCGTAGCACTACCATAGTCAAGCAATGTTGCGAGTTCAAATCCTTCTCAGCTCTTTTCTATTTATTTATTAAAATCTATTTAACGCTCATATGGCCCCCTAAATTCAATGATGATGTAGACTCAAATGTAGCCGTGTGCTATGTTAATGTTATGATTTTGTTGAAATTTGCCTTACACATACAGCTAGAATTGAGTGATTATGATGTCATATTAAGTAGGTAATAGTATTAGTACTAAGCCTTTCATCTTCAGCACATGAACCGGGAACCAATCCAATCAATGCGTTACCGTCAAACCACAAATTTAAGAGCCCTTCAGTACTTCATCACCGTAAGTATAGGTTGTAGGTATATGGTTACACCTTTCTACTGCAGCACGTATTAGCCTGGCAACTTTTTCATTATATATTTTCCATATTCGGGGTCAGCAAAGTTCTGCAGGGCGTATAAACACTATCAGGCGTATCCGAATTTTAGTTATTCGATCTGTTTCCGACATGATACTGACCTGTCAGTGTCAAAAGTGACATTTATTCAAACAGAAACGCAACTTCTGATACTGACAGATCAGTATCATATCGGAAACAGATCGAATACGCCTGTATAAGCGCTATTCAAAGTATTTAAACTGCCGTGCCTCCGGTCGGCGGTCATACAATTTTTTTCACTTCTCATGCTTGTATGTTTTTTATTATATAATGAGTGTTTAATAACGACCATTTCTCGATGTGGACGAAAGAAAAGTTAAAGAGTAGGCATGTAGGTACATAGTAGGTACATATTTTTTCAACGTCATTAGAGTATCAGGTCAATCGGATGTAAAAGTGGGTCACCATCATCGACTTGCAAACCTTGCTTTTTATTTCTGGCGGAAAACATTGTGTTTGCAACTGAATTGTTCACTTTATTCCATTTGTACATTTCTTTACGTACACTATCTATATATAAGGTAAGGTGGGGTAAGACTATCACTTGCTGTATGGAATTATCATTGTAAAACTATATTGCCTTACAAATTAAAAAATCAAAAGTCACACCTGAATGAAGATATTAGAAATAAAACTGTGAAAACGCATTATATCGCGTATATTGAATTTATAAATACATCCCGACATTTCGAACCCTTTACAGCGTTCGTGCTCAACGGGTGACTGTTTTCATAGTTTTATTTCATGAGTAACTATCGCGGTAACCGAAGACGAAGATATTAGAGTTAAATTTGGACAATAGTTGGGAGCTTCTGGACTATAGCTGGGAGGTTTTACGGTACTGTTAGTCTTACCTCACCTTACCTTAGTAGATGGAAAACCACAGTGAGCGGAAGAGTGAATATACAATCGTGTAACTGTGCATTTTATACTACGATTAAACCATAATAAAAAGCTAATGCGTATCAATAACTGAACTCTGCATCGGTCATCGGTTTTGTTTGCGTAACAAGATAACTGACCCGGACCCGGACTTGGACCCGGGTATGTCCATAAACTACGTCCGGACCCGGGTATGTCCTTAAACTATGTCCAAAAGAGAGGTATGGGCACTGCGAATGACATCTGTGTGGTAGGGCACAGGCCAGCGGATGTCATTCCAGATCTAGAGCAGAGCCCAACTGGGGAAGTACCTCCACCTTACAGGAAACTGAAGCCAAATAACACTAGACCCTACTAATAGTGTTGTGTTCCTGCCGGTGAGTAAGGTTGCCAGAACTCGAGGGCGAGGAGTGTTAGGGTCGGCAACGCGCATGTAACTCCTCTGGAGTGGCAGGCGTACATAGGCTACGGAGACTGCTTAACATCAGGCGGGCCGTATGCTTGTTTGCCACCGACGTAGTATAAAAAAAAACTGAAAAAATTCTCATCTTTATCCTTATATGAACATTTTCTCGGTTGTTGAAGGAGCCCGGGATCCGCTTTGGCACCCTAATCCAAGTATTGGCCTAAGCAAATACTTTTCAGAAAAGCGACTACTCACTTATGGTGTTTTTCTTCACCGTAAAATCACTGGTAAATAGATATGAAATAATGTTCGTTTTAAATATCGACCCTCGTCGATTTACCACGTTCACTTCGGGACTGGATTGAGTTCTCATGCAAAATATGCTTAGTTAAAAGTTACACTAATTGCCGCAGCGAAGGTGTTAGGTATATTTTGCAACGTTTTATACTCGTAGTGAAATCGCGATAGATAGCAGTAGACTGAATTTTTGCTCTTGAATGCTTTGCAATATGAAAAGGATCGCACAAATGTGTCGCTTAACTTCAAACTCGGGTAAATCCATTCGACCCTCTCAGCAAATATCTACTCTACTTACCTTTTCTTAATACCAAAATCGCATAATCTGACAAATGGATTTACCCGAGTTTGAAGTTAAGTGACGCAAATGAGCCGATGAAAATTGAATCGAAAAGTTTGTCCCCCGGAGCTATTGTGGCGAGGACGAGTGAGGTGCTGCTGATGTAGACGGGGATATTGAAAAATTGCTGGCAACGTCGGCGACAATATAGTTGCGTAGAAAATAGTAAAAAATAATAATAGGCAACGAAATTTTGTCAGTAGAATAAGTAACAGTAAAAAAGTTATTTACGATACAAGTGCGGAAAAGAGGAAATTCGAAACGAGTGGCGATAAATTAAAACACGACCGCAGGGAGTGTTTTAAATCTACACGAGTTACGAATTACCTATTCGCACGTGTAACGGACAACGTTCAACGAAAAGTGCTCTTTACGCACTAGTGCGAAACTACCCTCGTTTACGGCATTATTGTCAAATGATGGGTTATTGCACACAACACTCACTACGTCATTCGCTAATGGTTCGTCCACACTGTCTACCGACGTAATACTCAAAACAGTTTTCTAGGTCGGAGGCACTGACCATCCACAATCACGGCTAAAATTCGGATGACGACTACTTAATTTCGATAGCCTCCCGTACTTTTTTGTGATTAAGCGAGCAAATGCGTCTGGGTGCAGTGGTGTGAAAGGGTCAGGCTGAAGCCGCGGCAAGATAATTATGACTAAGGATCGGGAATAATAACCGGTTATTTTGAAAATCGATATAAATCGATATAAGCCTTGTATGAACCAGTTCACTTAGTCGCACCATCTAGGCTAGGACAGATACTATGTCGTTCGAAAAGCTAACTATTAAAGCAGATTAAACGATTATTATTAAACACAGTAAATAACATACAATCTATAAATTGTATATACAGATTGTCAATCACAATGAAAGAATCAACAATTTTAGTGTACTTACCTACACTACAGGAAACAATAATGATTATTGGTTTTCGACGGCTGCAGTCCCATCCCTAAACGATATAACGTTTTATTGGTTGTATCCAGAATCCAGAACGGATTTGCATTGAATGTTTATTGTCGGTGTTGTTTCTTTTTTTTTTTTTTTTTTTTATACCACGTCGGTGGCAATCAAGCATACGGCCCGCCTGATGGTAAGCAGTTACCGTAGCCTATGAACGCCTGCAACACCAGAGATATTACACGCGCGTTGCCGACCCTTTAAAAACCTGTACACTCCTTTTTTGAAGAACCCCATACTGTAGCCCCTCGGGAAAACCTCGGCAGGGAGCTCATTCCACAGCCGAAGCGTACGCGGGAGGAAATTCCTCTTAAACCGCACAGTACGCGACCATTTAGGTGCTAGGGTGTGAGGATGAACACCCTGCCGATGGCGAGCGGTGCGGTGATAGAAAGCGGCCGTTGGCATCATGTCAAACAATTCTTCAGAGCACAGCCCATTGTACAAGCGGTAGAACACACACAAGGAGGCGAAGTCTCTCCTTAGACTTAAAGGTTCGATACCGCTTGTGAGTTTGGGATCGTCGACGATTCGTACAGCGCGCCTTTGGACTGAGTCGAAGGGTCCAAGCTGGCATCCAGGTGCTCCTGCCCAAAGGTGACAGCAGTACTCCATATGGGGTCTGACTTGCGATTTATATAGCAGCAGTCTTTGCCCCGGAGTAAAGTATCGCCGTGCTTTTTTTTTTTTTTTTTTTTATTGAGCACACCGAGTTTTTTGGATGCCAGATCAGCCTTCCCTTCCAGGTGGCTACGGAATTGGACGTCACTGGAGATGTCGACACCGAGGATCCCAATACTCCCTGACATGGTAAGGGCTGTGCCTTCGAACTGTGGGACCACAGTAAATGGGGTTTTCTTAGCGGTAAACGCGCAGACTTGTGTCTTGGTGGGGTTGAATCGCACTAAATTGTCCCGGCCCCACACCGAAACTCTGGATAGAGTGCCCTCAATATCCGACACAAGCTTTTCACGACTCTCTAGCACCACGGAACGAGGGATGTTGGCACGGCCTGCGTAATAGGCATCCCCAGTACTGTCGTCTGCATAGCAATGAATGTCGTCGATAGACAACATGTCATTGATGTGCAGCAAAAACAGTGTTGGGGATAGCACAGAGCCTTGCGGAACGCCAGCGTTAATGTCCATGCTATTGGAGCAGCTTCCGTCTACTACGGCTCGTATGCGTCTGCCAGACAAAAAGCTAGCGATCCATTTGCATAGTCCCTCCGGCAATCCATAAGATGGTAACTTCGACAGGAGACCCCGATGCCAGACCCGATCGAACGCCTTCGCTATATCTAGGCTAACTGTCAATGCCTCACCTTGACTCTCAATGGCCGAAGCCCAGCGGTGAGTGAGATACACTAGAAGATCACCAGTCGAGCGACCGTGGCGAAAACCATACTGACGGTCGCTGATCAGGTCGTGTTCTTCTAGGTATCTCAGGAGCTTTGCGTTGATTATACGCTCCATGACCTTAGAGAGAAGGGAGGTAATAGCGATAGGCCTGTAATTCGATGGGTCCGATCTGTCGCCCTTTTTAGGCACAGGGTGCACAAGGGCCGTCTTCCACGAAGATGGAACATGCCGTTTGTTGCTAGAGAGTGTGAAGAGACGCGCCAACACGGAACATAACTCAGGAGCACACTGCTTAAGCACAAGTGCTGGAATGCCGTCTGGCCCGCTCGACTTATGAACGTTTAGGGATAGCAACTCCCGCCGAATATCCCTCTGCGTGAATGAGATTTCGGGCATGGAGTATGCACACCGCGGGATGGTGGGCGGCACGGCGCTACCGTCGTCGTTCAAGGTCGAGTTCGAGGCAAAAAGAGTACCAAGAAGATCGGCTTTCTCTTTTGCACTGTGGGCCAGATCACCATCAGCTTTTCGCAGAGGTGGTAAAGACGACTGACAAAAATTTCCCTCGGCAGCTTTGGCGAGCGACCAGAACGCGCGACTCCCAGAGGGATAGCCCGCTAGCTTGTCGCCAATTCTGCCGACGAAATCGTATTTAGCCCTGGCAATGGCTTTTTTACTGGACCTCGAGGCAGCGTTTAAGTCGCGTTTCACATCAGAAACGTTCGGATCCTTATTAGCTACGGCCTTGGTCCAAGCCCTGTAAGCGGCTTGCTTGCGAACTGTAGCCTCTTTACAAGGCCGATTAAACCAAGGTCGTCGCTTTGCTCCCGCTGCTATTACCGTGTTGGGAATGAAACAATCCATTCCCAGCAGTATGGTCTCGGCAACATTGGCTGCGCAGGAGTCAGGATCTTCTGATGTGAAGCAGAGCTGCCTCCATGGGTACGAAGCGTAGAATTCACGCAGTCCGTCCCAATCTGCTGATTTATATTGCCACACGCGTCGCGAGCTAGTTGGCCGTGGTGGATCGGGCCGCGCGCAAGGCGCCTGTGTCCGGACGAGGCAGTGATCGGACGAACCGAGAGGTGCATTCACTGAGATGGAATATCCGTCCGGACGTGTAGTCAGCAGGAGGTCCAGTAAAGAGCTAGTATGATCCTCGATGTCTGGTATTCTCGTGGGAGAATGTACCAGTTGCGAGAATCCATAGGCCAGAGAAAATTCGTGAGCAGACCTCCCCGCGTGGTCGGTGGACCGGGAACCAAGCCACTCAACGTGGTGGGCATTAAAGTCCCCTAAAATCACCAGCTCTGCGGAAGGGTACTGCTCTAGAAGTTTGTCAGTCGTCGATTGCAGGTGCTGGAAGAGCCGGGTTGTCTCCGTGTTTCCGCTATGAGACCTGTACAGGCACGCGTAGACACGAGTGTGGCCGCTGTAGTCCACACGCACCCACAGAACTGACAGGTCCCTGTCTTCAAAGGCATGGAGGCGGCGACAGCAGACCTCCTGCCGGGCATACATGCATACACCAGCGCGTCTCATGAACTTGTGTTCAAGTGTATAGCCGGGATATAGTAGTGGAGGTACTTCCCCAGTTGGGCTCTGCTCTAGATCTGGAATGACATTCGCTGTGTTGTGCCCTACCACACAAAGCGAGATGACATTCACAGTGCCCATACCTCTCTTTTGGACGTACTTTAAGGACATACCCGGGTCCGGACGTAGTTTAAGGACATACCCCGGGTCCGTTTCGGTGTTCAATTGATGCAAAACTACGAGTACACGCATATCGACTGGCCAGCAAATCATGCAATCGTCTATTCTCTCTTCCTCAAGGATTAGGACAAAAAATAATTGAAATGACTACCTATTTCTTTCCTGTGGTTTTTGGGGTTCCGTACCCAAAGGGTAAAAACGGGACCCTATTACTAAGACTCCGCTGTCCGTCTGTCAGTCTGTCTGTCTGTCACCAGGCTGTATCTCATGAACTGTGTTTTTTTTGCGGACAAGTGCGTGTCGGACTCGCTCACCGAGAGTTCTGTACTTTTTTAGTATTTGTTGTTATAACGGGAACAGAAATACATCATCTGTGAAAATTTCAACTGTCTAGTGTCTAGCTATCACGGTACATGAGATACAGCCTGGTGACAGACAGACGGACAGACAGACAGCGGAGTCTTAGTAATAGGGTCCTGTTTTTACCCTTTGGGTACGGAACCCTAAAAACATCCTCTGTTGACATCTACTCGTGTATACGCCGTATAAAAGTAGAATATGCCATTATTGTGATGGAATGCACCTGACCTATTACAGCCATAGGTTTACGGCTCACCATACTCGCATAAATATATACGGTTATGGTGCTATAAAATATATAATTCCATTCGATAGATACAGATACCTGTCCTTAAAGGTAACTTCAATAACGGCAGGTACTCGTGCCTCCCATTCTGATCGATCGTGAAAACACATGGAAAGTATTTTTTTATTTACGAATAAAGATGCTTTGCGAAAAACAAAATCATTTGTTAAAAAACAGAGGGCCTATCTAAAACATCAAAAATCGAAAAACGTTATCTGCCTCTATCACTCAGCACTCTTAATTCGAGCGATAGAGAGACAGATAAAGAAATATCGATTTTCGGGGAAGGGCCCCCAGAACCTTATTTTTCGCTTTTTTATATTTATATTTTATATTTTGGAGATCCAACAGCTATCAATACAAAGTAGCACCAATTCATAAGAGATGTAACACACACACACACACACACAGGATCACACTTGTAGCTATGAATACATTCAAGTTTACTCAAATGAAACGTGTCGACGCTCGGGCACATCAACACACAACTTGTTACAACTTTTACACGATTTTGTACAGGTCATCATAACTTAAGACACTTATAAAACAATCCTTTAAAAATCATTAACGCTTCTAATTCTGAGCTTGTTATTTATCAGAAGAAGCGTAAAGTTGGCAAAGTATGGTAAAATGGTAGACACTGGATCACCCCATTTTCTAATGCCCGTACCCGTATCTCGAGTAATAACAGTGATACATACTCGTACCTATTTGATTTATGAACTATTGTATAGTGCGACATAAAATAGTAGAAATTACATAAAATGGAACTAAAAAAATCCCGTACTAAATAGTTGCCATGTTTTTACGTCAAAAATGTGACAATTACGTAGGAAGTGATGCCCTTAATAATTTTCTACAGTTTTTTGTCGGACTATAGACATTATTCAAGTTTTATTACATTACTTATGTTATGTTATACTTCAAAATCTAAATTTCGAACTATTTAGTGCCAGTAACGCTTTTAATTAATAATGCGAATTGACTCACTTTGCAACAGGGGCTATAGTGGTGCACTGAATCACCCGGTGGTCTACAGTAAATCAAATATGGAAATCGTCTGCTAAATTATTGGACTAGTTCTTTTTTATGCTCAAACGACTTGCGATCTTCTCGAAAATAAATATTTGATCAATAAATGGACTAAGTAAAAGTAAAAAACAAAAAATATAAATTTTCTAATTTTACATGAGGAAAAATCCTAATTAGACAAGTTTTAAGCCCCTTAACGTTTCCAAACTTCTCCAGGCAGTTTTAAAACAAAATTAACTTCTTATTCCCAAGAAATTTTTTGCATTGTCAGGGTTCCTTTAGTGAGCTTTGACCCACTGTCAACCTGATTCAGTCGAACGACTGTCGGCCCAGTTCTCAATTACAAAATAAAATAAAAAGAGTCAATATAAACCAAACTAAACCAATTAAACTAAACTTTATAAACTAGTTAACAATAAAAAATGTAAATGAATTCATGCAGTTATTATTTCGCATAAACACATTAAACTTGTATAATCATAAATATTTGCCTACGCAGGAAATTCACTTAAACAGATCTCCTTGTCGTTGTGTTCACTTTATTGAATAATAAACTTAGACTAAAGACTTGCTGCCAAGGAAAAAGTATTAGAAATATTTTGCGTTTTCTCAGAATTCGCGATAATTACTTACTGTGCACCACCAACCCACTGTCAACCAGCTTACCCTACCTATACTACAACCACTTCTCTTCGAATCCTCTAAAATGAACCAACTAATTGTTGTGATACAGTCAGATCAAACTAAGTCTGCATGGCATTTGCAATGACAAAGTGGGGAAGTGCCATCAATCATAATCAATATAAAATTTCTATAAAAGTAGAACGCTTATAATGACATCCTCCACTTTGTTATATTCTGTTCAAGTCGGTGCAAAGTTAGTTTAGACACTATACTGTTATAAACCCGTGGAGCGCCCTACACGTGTGTCCGTAATTAGCATAGAGTAACTTATACTAGAGCGGTACTGGCATAGTAAATTTTGTAACCCCAGTAAATTCACTGCCATCTGTCGACCGACTTTAAAACTAAAAATAAATATTTATAAAAATACGATAAAATGTATTTAAATATGGATAAATGATTTTTTTTATTTGCATTAATTATTTTTATGATTTTGACCCATGTTCTTTCACTGATATGCGTTAAAATTGTTAAATAACAAACGAAACCGTCAACGCCATCTATACGACAGTAGGCCAAAGCTAGTAGCGCCCTCTGAACGAGAATCAAATTTTCTTGATTTTCGAGGCACGTTTTTTCCTTAGACTGTATCCATCTATTACGGAGTTATATCTATCTTTGGTAATTAGTATAGACTTCCATCATAGACCTAGCATTACATAGATGCGGCCTACCGCGTGCGCCCGTAAGGGATAGACATAGATGACGTCATAAACGTGGGGATACCATATTGGTAAAAATTACCCCAATATTTGATATCACGTTGGGGCGATTACCCTGGAGGCAAAGTTTGACGGTATTAAAATTGTTGAATAAAATGTCAATGGGACGGCCCATCTTTTTAGGCGTATGAACAATGAAATACCTCCTATAATTCGCGCAGGTGGTACAAAACTAAACATGTTTAGTAAATAAAACGTAAAATAAAATGTATTATGAGTTTTAATTTTAAGAAATCACAAATCACAATCACATTATTCACACCAATTAATGTACACCACATTTAATCTTCACAACATTTGTTTATTTTATTTTTTGGAATTAGAAATACGAAAAAACTTCGAGGTCAAAATTACCCATAAAATTATGATATTTTCATCTGGTATCCCTAACATGATTGTTATGCAGCTAAATTAAGAAGAAGATTATAAACGGCTGACCTCTGACTCGTCTGAGTAGCTGACATATTACCACAAACAACCTACGTAATTTGGGCGGATGATTTTACAAATAATGTTTTGTTAATTTGCGTAAATAATTGTGATATTTTTATTGAAATCGTTTGATTCTACATTGCTTTGAGTGTAACGTAATTTTACGATGTTATTACCACATATTGCGTTAAGAGGAAGGTGTAAAATACCGTACTTACGTGTGGAAGGCTATGTTCTCATATTTTTGCTCAGAGCGGCTATTACAGCCAATTACAGAATAATTCACCATTATTTTATCAATTCAAAACGCTAACCATCACTATGTTTTATAAGAGAAAGCACAATTTCATAGAAAACAACAATAATTAAACAAGCAACGAACAAGCATGACATGTCACGTACTTATTTGTTTGCCACAATTTCGGTTGTGGCAGCGGTGGAAAAGTGAAACTATGACAAAGACAAAAAGTAATGTCTCTCTGTCACTACTACTGAAAGATACATAAGACTATCCCGTTCGGTCATTTCGCCCCACCCCTCATGACCGATCCATGTTATACTAGATTCATGTAATGTAACGATTGTCATATTATCATTAGTTATGATTATGATTTGGTTTTTCTCAGAAACGCGTAACTTTTCAGGATTGCCATAAAACAAACCTAACCTAATCTAACCTATCCCTACCGATCCCTATCCTAATCTAGCCTATTTCGTAACATAATTGGAGCATCATGTACAGAAGTTGTACAGAAGTTCAAGTACCTTGGCCACTGGGTAACAGAAAACATGTCAGATAATGATGATATAGAGAGGGAGCGTAGGGCGTTGTGTGTTCGTAGTAACATGCTGGCCCGCAGATTTGCTCGTTGTAGTAATGAAGTGAAGCTAACGCCTTTTAAAGCATACTGTCAAACATTCTACACCTGCATTCTGTGGGTCAGTTTTACGCAGCGGGCATACAGCGCCCTGCGCGTGCAATACAATAACGCGTTTAGAGTGCTGTTTGGGCTGCCGCGTTACTGCAGCGCGTCAACTATGTTAGCCGAGGTGCAAACTGATAGTTTCGACGCAATACTTAGAAAACGGTGTGCGTCATTAATCAACCGTCTTCGCCACAGCCCAAACAGTATTCTAAACGTGCTGGCGCAGCGCTGGGACTCGCCTTTGTGCGCGCGCTGGGTTCGGCTGCACGAACCGCCGCAGGCCGCACCACGCCGTTTTTAATTTAAGTAGCTTATATGTTTGTTTTGTTTGTTTTTATTTTATTTTATTTTTATCACTAACATAGATTTATAAGTTTTGCTGTGCCTTGTACTAACAATAATATGGATTTTTTTATTCGAAATAAAAATATTGAATTGAATTGAATTGTACTCGAGCGAGTGCAGAACCGGTCCGAACAGAGCGGCCGGCCGGCAGAACAATAGGATAAGGAAAAAATGTGTTAATATGCGCTCAGTGCAACGGTGTCGGATTGTTGTAATTTAAATAATAGATTACTTAAATTGAGCATTTTATGAACTTTCCTATGTTGTTGTTATATTTTATTATTGTATCAAATCTACTGCGGATGGTGTACCGAGACAAACCTTACTGGTTTAACGGTACTTTTGTAATTAAGTTGTATATTATGTGTATTTAGTGTATTTACCTGATTAAATAAATAATAATAAAATAAGGATAACCCGAAGAAAATCCTGAAAAGTTAACGGTTTCAGAATTATGACTAATGATAATATGACAATCATTACATTATGACTTTCAATAATTATGTCAAACAAAGGGACCCCTTACCTATTAGGTCAGTATCATAACCTTTGTGCTTCTATAGAGTCTTTAGCATGGTCAGCGAATCCAATAGCTATGTAAATTAACCCAACCTACAGCCTACAGTCTAGGGCATTCGCTACCGGCTTACAGTTACAGTGCGTAATACCGTTCCGCTTGAATTTAAAAAAAAAGGAAGTTCGTGGTTTTAAGAAAAAGGGACTGTTTACTTTTTTTTTTAAGTAACAACAGTCAGTATTAGTTGCCTGTGGAAAGAAAAGTACAGTCAGCGATAAAAGCTTGTACCAAAAATGAAATTTTTGCCAAAAACTTATTTTCCAAGCTTTTTACTGTATGTATGTATGTACTGGTCAAATCTTGCAAGTTAAATTTGACCTTCCCGACTTCCAACGAAGCTGGCATACATAATATGCATATTATGCAAGACAGGTGATAATGCAATATTATGGTACCATCGAGCTGAACCGATGATGATGACAGGTGGCCATAGGAACTGTTATAAAAGAACGAAACCTAATTGTGTTTGGGGTTTTTAGAATTGTCTCGATAAGTATTAGTAACCTCAGTCATAATAACTGTTCTACAGACAAAGTTTTTTGATAAACGATTGTTTCTAGAGATAATATTATATCATTTCCCTTGGGTGGTTCTCTTTAAAAGGAGCCTTTATTAAAGTGAGTTTATCTGGGTCCTATTTGTGGACTCTCAAATCTTACTGGGACCTTCTTGTATCTAACCGTTTCAAATATACAATTTTGAATAAGTAAATATATTTTATGAGTTGTAAATTATTTTGTGGGTTTAATTATATAGGTAGTACAGGTAGTACTAAATAAAACTCCCACTTTATGTTTTTAGCTTTCGTGGACAGCATTTTACTCATATCCTTTATTTTTGCAAATAGTTTAGAGTCGGAATAAAAACAAAAGTTACTTATTTGTATATTAATTTATCGGTCTAGTAAAAATTGTACAGATTCCCTACATATGCCAAAGATACCTATTCTCCACCTGTGAACTCTTAGGTCACACAGTAAGTTGTAGTTAGTATAGGGTGCAAAATTTGTAATTTTATTGACCATATGTTTGTTTAATCATATCAGCCAGTTTTTCTCCGATCATTATACAGGGAGCATTAATGTTGCCACGAGTAATACTTGGCATGACACTCGCGTCGCAAATCCTTAGCCCTGTAGTACCCCATACTCTCAATTCAGCATCTACGACGCCTTTTCCTTCAAACCCCATTTGGCAAGTTCCCGATGGATGCCATTGAGTTGAGGCAGTATTCAAAATGTGGCATTTCCAGTAATCACGAGTATTAAATTCTATATCAACACACTGAGGTACCTCCATATTTACAACCTCAGAATTTAAGCTCTTCATATACGTGCTATTTATAACGTCCAAGTAATCCTGTAAATATTTTGCATGATTCTCCAAATCTGTGTCACTTGCATAGTAATTAAGGAATATTTTTGGAGCGACTTCAGGATCGTTCTTGCTCAACTCGACGTATCCTTTGGAATCTGGATGCAGAAGTGTTATTGTCGTGAAAAGACTTGCCTGCTCCTGGGTCGCCTCTGCAACAGCTTTGCAGATCTTATCATCCAGGCCAAGTGTGTAAGTACACATCAACGTCGACATAATTGAGCCGGCTGTAAGTGGTAACACCGATGCTTGGTATTCTGGAACTGTGCTGGCATCTGATAGAGCAGCAAACCCTAAAATGGCAGGCGGAAATTTGTCTAGATTTTTAAAAGCTTCAAGGTTCTGAGTTACTGATTGGGCTCCTTTTTTAGCTGTTACCATAACTGGTGCTAATGCATGGTCTTGTAAGTTTTGACCGACTAATGGCGAGTCTAACAATACTTCAATGCCCTTTTCAATCAAATGGTGTTTAGGTCCGATTCCCGATAACATTAAGAGCTGGGGGGTATTTATAGCACCAGCTGATACGATTACTTCCTTGGTAGCGTAAAGACTAATCGTTTGCTTGTTCGGTAATTTCACTTGTACTCCGGTAGCTCTATTAGTTTTATCGAAAAGTATTTTCGTGCATAAGGTGTTTTTGAGGACAAAAAGATTTTCTCGATCTTTGATTGGTTTGAGGAATGCCTCTGCAGTGCTTTGTCGTCTTTCGTCAGCAATCGTGAACTGAGGAAGTGAATAACCAATCTGCTCGTGACCATTTGTATCAACGAGGATTTTATGTTTTTCTCCGAATGCCTCGAGATAATTTTTAGTTTCTTTTTTCCAAGTCGATCGTGTAATTCCCAAGGGGCCGTCAGTATTGTGCAGATCAGCTGAATCTGATTTCAAGACCTCCGAGCTTTTAAGACCTTCGCTCTTTTTAAAGTAGTAAGTGACATTGTTCCAATCCCATCCATCGGCTCCCAGGTTGACCCACTGCTCGAAGTCGGCCTTATTGCCTCGCACGTAGAACATATAATTGGAGCCACTGGAACCCCCAACCATCTTGCCTCTAGTTAAATGGATGGTTTTCGTCTTGTGAGCCTGGACGGAGTAACCGTCGTTATCACTGTAGTAATTCCAGTCATAGTCCGTAGAGTAGTCCAACAAAGGAAACAAGCCGGGAATCTGGAATAGGGGAGAATGCTATGTGACAAGTGCAACGGTTACAAGCTACATCTCAAAATTACGTTAGTATACCTCTATAATAGTTGAATATTTAAAAATATCAGTACTAGTTGGCAACCATGCAAGTACTGCCCTTTGGAGTTTCAAATATGATTATTAAACGGTTATAATATAATAATCGTATTTTATTCGCAGTTTTCTATCTCGCCCGTCAGCCCTACAGTAATGTCTTCATACAGTATTATGTTATGGTCCTTAAACGTAACAGGACTGATTGGTTTTGTGGCTTTTTAGTACAGTAGCGTAAGTTGACCCATAGTTAACTATTAATACTGGATAGGAATGGAATCGATTGGCATAAAAAAAATTGCATGTGAAAAATAAAAGTTTTCATTTTCATACAAATTGTATGGGATAAGTTTTCCTGGATGTGTGGCTTTTCTAGTCGTTCATTTTTTTGTCCCATGCAAGCTTTTGATCCTGGATATAAATGGGATCGATTGGCATCAAAAAAAAGTTTGTCAAAAAATGACCTTTCTCTCGCACCCTGTATGTTTTTTCCAAAATCTGTAAACGCCAATCTTCTTTAATATGAAATCGAGGGAAGTTCAAGTTCAGTCATCTAAGACCGTTTTCGCGTAGCAGCACGGGATCTGGTAGCTGCTCTCACTGACCCGTTTAGAAATTCCACCCTGTATACATAGTTAAATGCTAGGTTAATCTTGGTCGGGTTATCCTATGGAGGTAGGTAATATCAGCGTAACCTACCACAGAGTCAATAGGTGGGTTGTCTCCGGCTTCGATAAGCAGCACCTTCCAGTTGGCTATCTCTGAAAGGCGGGCGGCGGCCACCGTGCCAGACGACCCAGCGCCCACCACGATGAAGTCAAACTTATCTCCATCTGTGTATAATCGTGTATGAGATCATTATATGATATAGGTATTTAAACATTGTAATTGTATAAAAGCAAAGATAGATATAACTCCGTAATAGATCGATACAGTCTAAGGAAAAAACGTGCCTCGAAAATCAAGAAAATTTGATTCTCGTTCAGAGGGCGCTACTAGTTTTGGCCTACAGTCGTATAGATGGCGTTGACGGTTTCGTTTGTTATTTAACAATTTTAACGCATATCAGTGAAAGAACATGGGTCAAAATCATAAAAATAATAAATGCAAATAAAAAAAATCATATATCTATATTTAAATACATTCTATCGTATTTTTATAAATCTTCATTTTTAGTTTTAAAGTGTGTCGACAGATGGCAGTGAATTTACTGGGGTTACAAAATTTACTATGACAGTACCGCTCTAGTATAAGTTACTCTATGATAAAAGTCAGCAACTCGCGTAAAAGTTGTTTAAAACTTTTAACTCCATTTTCTCTAATACTTTAGGGTTTGAATGTCAATGGAGCTCCATAACATTAATTAAAGAATATAAATTATCCAAATTAAAAGGCCCTACCTTCGATAACTTAGGTATATATTCTGCTTCAATATATAAATAACGGACAATATCTATCAAGTACAATTATTATGTAGATTCATAGCGTTAACTAAATATTCTCATAGTTTCAAGTAGATTAAACCTATATATCCTACAGTTCTAAAAAAACTAATCAGTTCTTACATAAGATACAAATACCTACCCATATTTTGATGTAGATGAAATATTTGTACCTTTCTCTATGAGGGTGCGTAGCCAACGTGCCAATCGTTAACGCTCCGTAGCGAACGAAATGCAACTGTCACTGTCGCACTAATATGGAAGAATGATAGAGAGAAATAACTTCTCGAAAACAGCGCTAACGACTTCCTTGAAACTTACAATATAGGATAAGGTAGGCGTATCGTTCGCTGGTTAGGTGGTTTACACACAAAAATTTGTTTTTCCGGCATTTCTCTCGAAGTCCCAAATAAGGAAAACGCCTAGTGTTTATCCATTCCAATAGTTTATAGCGCTGTGACAGTTCTTTTGCAAGGAATTTAGATTTAAAGTGGCAACTGTCGGAGCAGTGTCCAAGCCCTAGTCTTGACATTCAAGTTACTTACCGGAGACAGTTGCCTGTGGCGGGTAGTTCTCGGCACCGAGATGCAGAACCGTGAGAGCGGCTAGCGCGAGTTGTATCAATTGGACCACTTCGGGAATAAGTGATACCTCTAACGTCGATAAAAATGGGCCTAATATAGACATCTGTAAATAACAACATCAAAATCTATAGGTTTGTCTAAATCTAGCGATAATGTTTTAATGAACAGTTTTACATATTACTACTCCTTATCGACAGCTCTAACTTTCTACGAGACCAAGAAGTTTGATGCCGTAAATATTTCTAACCCAGCGAGTTTTGAGGGGAATTTGTAGGACCTACCTAATATTTCGTTAAGATAATATTTAAAAAAATTTAGTTTTTTACAAAACAAAACAAAACCGACTTCAAAAATAAAATATTATCCTGTATATAAGTAAGTATATGCGTTACCAACTAATATTATTGAAGTCAGTGCCACGTTAAATTTTGAAGCGTGCGGCTATATGTCCTACGGTAGATTAGTCTAGTCTACAAGTGCAGTGGTGAAAAATAGAGATATTAGGATATTACTCCTAAAAATACATGTGATACCTCATTGGATTTAGAATGATGTCTAGAGAAATGTATTCGAAGCGTTTATTGCCACATAATTTTTTTTTACAAAAAACCGGCCAGGAGCATGTCGGACCATGCTCAGTGTTGGGTTCCGTAGTTACCCTTCCGTCATAATAGGCTAAACTGGAGCTATAAATAAATAATAAATAAATTTTAAATAAATTTTATAGGACATTCTTACACAGATTGACTAAGTCCCACGGTAAGCCCAAGGAGGCTTGTGTTATGGGTACTCAGACAACGATATATATAATATATAAATACTTAATATAAATACATAGAAAACACCCATGACTCAGGAACAAATATCTGTGCTCATCACACAAATAAATGCCCTTACCGGGATTCGAACCCAGGACCATCGGCTTCACAGGCAGGGTCACTATCCACTAGGCCAGACCGGTCGTCGAAGTATAGCTAAGCTATTAGTATACAAGATTGTTAACAAAGGGAAGAAATGATGCTTGGTGCCTCTCACCCAAGTTAAACAATCTACTTTTTATATCGAATACGAGGAAACTAAAAAGACACGGCAAATTAGGATAATCAGTACTTAATTAAAGTGTACATAGACGTATTGGCCATGATTTTTTCCTTGGAACTTACTTTCAATCGGAGACTGCATGTCTGGTCATAATAATCCATAGCGAAAAACATTAAATTGCAATATTTATGAAAACACACATATTTAAGGAAACTGCAGTAATTATTTGTTTATTTGTTTATTAGGATCACCAACAGAAGATACAATTTACATACTAGTATTAACTTCAAAAAGGGCACATTTTTTATTGATCCCCCACTTACAGGCAATCACAGCATGCATTATTATATTAATTTAAACATTAAGTCAACAGTAACACCTAGAAAAAGACTTAGTATATATTACAAAAATCTAGACTAAGTATATAATACTAATTAACAAGACACCTAATAGTTAATATTAACAATAACTAAGGTAAGTTAGCCGAGCTAGCTGAGGTTGTCAACAGACAATAATTTGTTTTTAAATAAGACTTCACTATCGTGAAACACATCCAAAGAAGGAACATTATTAGCATGCTTGTTGTATAGGCGAGCCAGGCGAGGCAAAGGGGAATGAGCTAATAGTTTAGTTCGACTACGACGCACATAGAGTAAGGCACAAGGGTAACGTGGCAAACGAGACGGCACTTTCAGCCCTATCTGACTAACCATATGCATGCAATCAATCTTGTCGTTTAGAAGTTTGTGCAAGAACATTAGGTCCAGCAAAATACGCCT
This sequence comes from Cydia strobilella, assembly GCF_947568885.1. NCBI lineage: Eukaryota > Metazoa > Arthropoda > Insecta > Lepidoptera > Tortricidae > Cydia > Cydia strobilella. The sequence goes on from NC_086052.1 coordinate 13,156,258, forward strand.
ACTACTAAGAGAAATCAGTTTAAATTGTTTAAGTCTTGTGTTATATACTTGGCAGCCTGTTCCATAGCGATACGCAAGATGTCTAGTGAACCGTTTTTGCAATCGTTCAATCCTTTCAATATGTATTTTGTAACTTGGGTTCCAGATAACGCTACAGTATTCTAATTTACTCCTTACATAACAGTTAAAAAGGGTCACCATTGTAGAACATTCTTTGAACTCCCTAGCACATCTTAACACGAACCCTAGAGATTTAATATATAATTTAAGGCAGCATTTATTGTCTTATCTATGTGACTCACAAAGCGTAATTTGCTGTCCATTGTGACATCCAAATCTCTTATTTCCTTGACCTCTTGCAAAGTTTCGTTGAGAATAATGTACTCTGATGGTATAGGATTTCGTTTCCGACAAAATTTTATGTGGTAACATTTACTGGGGTTAAGTACCATATTGTTAGTCCTACACCATTTTACCAAAACGTCCACATCCTCTTGTAACAGATGGACGTCCGATTGGTTTTTTATTACCCGGACCAATTTTAGATCGTCAGCAAACAGCGATACAGACGAATTATTGAATTCATGGGTAATGTCGTTAATAAATATGTTAAAAAATAATGGCCCCAAATTAGACCCCTGTGGTACACCGGACAATGCAATATAACAGTCAGACTGAGTGCCTTCTATTACCACGGTTGAAAGCCTGCCCTGAAGGTAAGATTGGCACCAATTAAGTAAACTACCTGCAATGCCGAAATTGTGCAATTTATTAATTAAGATATTGTGATTAACCTTGTCAAAAACCTTCGAAAAGTCAGTGTAAACCGCGTCTACCTGATGACCACCATCGACAGCTTCAGTAAGGTTAGTGACGTAGCTAAAAAGATTTGTACAAGTCGAGGCATAAAGTGATTTGTCAATTAAAGCATGAAAATCAGTGGGATTGCCTGTAACTTTTTAATTTTTTACTTTTTAGTTTCAAAACTGCTAATAATCATTCAGCCAATAAAACTGTTTCAGAAAAAATAAATATTAAATAACAATTGAATGAGTAAAATAAGCAATTTTATCTTTTATTTTTCTTTATTTACATGAATAAAGCCAAATATCTTTAAAAACCCATTTAATGTCGTAATATCGTACTATAACTGTGTCTTTCTTAAGCTCTATTTCTACGATTTTTTTTCATATTTTTGGACCCTTGGTTAGAGGGGGGGGGGGCACATTTTTTTTCTTACGGAGCGATTAATTCCGAAAATATTTACTATCAAAAAATGTTTGTTTCCCCCCTATTCGTTTTGAAATGCCTATCCAACGATACCCCACATTGTAGGGTTGAAGCGAAAAAAATTTTACCCCCCAGTACGTGTAGGGGAGATACCCTAAAATTATTATTTTTTAGATTTTATTCTACGACCTTGTTGGATTTATTGATTTATATATCCATGCACAAATTGCAGCTTTCTAGCACTAAGGATCACGGCGGAGCAAAGCCTCGGACAGACAGACAGACGGACGGACATGGCGAAACTATAAGGGTTCTTAGTTGACTACGGAACCCTAAAAAAGGGTGGAAAAAGAGATTTCTTATTTCCCCAATATCTCACTCTCAGAGTATTAATATTTAAGAAATCAGCATAAAATATTATTAAAGTGAATCGACGTAGACGAAGCCTCAACTTGATAACTTTATGCCACCTAAATATGCAATACATTTATCTGCGACATCGATATTATGAATATCAACAGTATGCCAAAATATGGGTCTGGAACTTCTGGATTATATAACTCTGCGAAGTGATTGCATGCTAGATGATACTACGCGAAAGGTAAATCTGCCAAACGACACTTCTGCCGAGTAACATTATGCAATACAAAAACTTTCTGCAATACAATACTACCCTTACTTTCTTTTCTTTTTTCAAAATGGCGGAGGTTACATTTATTCAGTTGTAAGCTTTGCTCGTGATTCGCGAAGTCTACAGCTCACAGAGCTAGTAACTTGGCTCTGAATGTTATTAGTAAGAAAGTACAGATGTACATATTATGATTTTTAGACATACTGATTATTATTGACAGGTATTGTTACTATTTGACTTAGCACCGACTGCAATTAAACATTCAGTTGGTAACAGAAATACTTAAACAGGAAAATATTCGAGGACAAAATACGAAAACGAAAAAAATACCTTTTTTGAGTTCCTACTCCTTGTCCGCGTCTTTGGTTACTAAAACCACAATTGAGTCCTAAATTCTTTTATACTGTACCCCAAGTAACTGTTTTACACTTGTACAAATTTTAAATTCACAGTGCATAATAGCTGCCAAATTGGCTTTGTGATAAGATAATACAGCTATGGATTTCAAGGTTCAATGCTTTAAGAGCAAGATTAAATAGAATATTCTGATATGACTATTGTGCATTGTCGCCTGTACAAATAGTCTAGTCAGATCACTATGTAACTTTCCAAATTTATTAATTTATTTTGTTAAATACATTAGAAATCCGTACCTAAAATTTGACAATCGGAATCATATTAATTACCTACTAAGCTTACGCTATCCGTTATGGAATGTAGAGTTAAGGAAACGAATCTTCATGTATCAAAAAGTGTAAAAGTGTACAGCAGTTAGCTGTAAATAATAGTTCGAAATCTGTCCGGTGGCGCTAGGGTGGCACAACGATATGACATGAAATTAGACTTCATTGACGGAATGAAGTGCGCTGTCAGTGATTTAAAATTGTTATTTAAATGTTTAAGATATTTATTTTAATAACGATTTAGGATTTCATATTTCGCAGATTTAAAGTCTTGCCCGCCTAGGAACCAAGTGCTAGGTACCTTGCAGTCAAACTAGCCGCCCCTTTCTCAGTACGCATTATTTAGACTGCCACCCCTGTTATCTATTAGCCACCGCCGCCCCGGGCCTGGGCTTACCAGGCCTTGGGGCAAAGCCGCCGCTATATAGGATATATATATAAATTAAATAAATATGGGAAAAGTTTGCGTCGTAAACAGTTGCCAAAGCGGGCGTAAGGTGAAAAATCTGAAAAATGTTACGAAGTCCATAAAATTTTTCCGACCAACGGTAAGTTTGTAAAATATTTAAAAATAGTATTAAATTGTTACTTTTATATTTTTTTTAGTAAATTAACAATTTTACTTCAACCATTCTTCATGTTTCTTTAATTCCCAGACTCCAGCACGGTTAGAAAGTTGGAAAAAGTCGTTAGGAATTGCATTAAAAGCAAATGATTATATTTGCCATCTTCATTTTAAAGAAGAAAATATATACATGTACGACAAGTTAACTATTAAAGGAGAGGTCAAATATATTCCTACACAAAGAAAAACGCTTAAGGAAGAAGCTTCTCCCACGATTGAGCATCAGTTTATTCCCATACTTGAACATGAACTCCAAGCTAATATTATTAATGTAGAGGAGAAATCTTTCGAACCATCAACAACCACCATCAACCCCAATCAACCTAAGCAGCAACAACAAATAAATTCCGAGCAGCAGGAATTATCAGAGGGTCAAAATACTTCTAATAATGTAATGGATTATGAAATAATACAACAGGACTTTACAGAACCATTGTTGAGTCAATATCAGGATACCGATGTAACAATTAAAATGAGCCCAAGAAGTCAATATTTTGAAGACATGAATGAAATGTACATTTTTTTTGGAAAACGCTCATTTAGCGTGTTCTACATTACGCTTACGAAGTGTCCATTGCTAATATACAACTCTCAGTGGATTTCGGTCTCCAGGCACAATTCTACCTGGAGAGAGTACTAGCTCTCTATTACGCCTCTACTACTCTCACATGTGTTTATATGTAGTCTGGCTAATGAAAGATGAACCTGAAAAAACGCAACAATTTCAAAAAATCTGTTGCAGGCAGCCCTTTGATTACAAGGATTGCATAATTTTGATCGGTATCGGTATAAAGATTATGCAATCCTTGTAATCAAAGAGATGCTTGATATATACTTTCATTAGCCAAACTGTTTTGTGGGTATTGTTTTGTGACTATTTTTTTATATATATTTTACTTTTATATTCATGTAATGAAAACCTAAAGTAACGTTCGTGCTTTATTTATTGCTAAATAAGTTTTATAACAAAATATATAACTGTTAAAAAGATCTAAGTAATAAATAAATGAATAATATTATTGTATTTTTATTTTATTTGTTAGGAAAATCTACAAATAATAAGTAATAAGTTAGGTAATGACATAGAATCAGTGAGCCAATTACAAGTTTCCATTGGTAGACTAGGTAGATTATAGGAAAATTTTACACAGATCGACATACTCTCACTAGACGATCATATATATAATTTTAAATTGATATATAAGTACTTATATAGGTACATAGACAAAATCCATAACCCAGGAACAAATATTTGTAATAAAAAAAAAACAAATAAATGCTCTTGCTTTTACCAGGATTCGAACCCGGGACCTCCTGCTTCATAGGCGGGGTCACTACCGACAAGGCTAAGAGACCGTCAAAAATTGGTCCTCGATTGCATTGTGGCGCCACCTAATTACTGTTTTTTACAGTCACTTTTTGATATATGAAGATTCGTTTCCTTAACTCTACATTCCATACTATCCGTCCTTCTGCCTGTCAGCGGGTTTTATCTTAACAGTATCTTAAGTACTGTTATAGGTAGACAGTTGAAATAAGAAACTAAATAAAGCGGTCAAAATTTTAATAACCTAGCTCCTACGCATTATGCCGAAAAAAAAACATTTTATACCAAAAATACCTTACACCGTTTTGCAAAAGAGCTGATACTGCTGGATAGAAGTTTAATATTTTTATCAAACATATATTGGTAAAAACTACCGCAAGGAGACCCGCTACCACGTAAAAAACCGCATCGAAAGGTCTATCCGTTTGAGAGCTACGATGCTACAGACAGACAGACAGACATTAATATCGTCCAAGTCTCATCATCATCATCATCATCACTTAAGAGCTTTGCTCTTGTCGGTGGAGTAATTGCCAGTCCTTTCTTTCCTGAGCCAGTCTTTTGATTTGCTCGTACGATGCATTTTCTTTTACTTGGCTCAGGTATGTGATTCTAGGCTTTCCACTCCCTCTCAATTTTTCCTTCCAGGGTTTCAGGGTTCCAGGGTTTTTTTAGGATGTCCAAGTCTCAAAATACTTAAATGTCATAATAGTTATTTGTTATACAAGGGTGCAAAGTTGTATTTTACCCGCGAGTGTTTCAACACACGAGAAGTAAAATACATTTGCGCCCGTGTATAACACAAAACTTTTCACCTCACTATAGCGAGGAAAATGCAACATCCATTCATTTCTTTACGATATTATAACAGAAAACTCTGGAAGTTGTGTATTTTTACGCGAATCGGTGAGAAAAGTTTTTAAGTAAAAAATTTGTTGACAATGTTGACATTTCTGACGTATGAAATGTCAACGATGCGTTTTGAAATTGCATCGACTCAACTTGTGCGTTCAAAATTATATTTAACATCATTATAAAAAAACAAACGTTTCTTATGGAATTTTAAGGTTTATGACTTAAAATCATTAAATAAAGCTAAATTTGGTATTTTTCATTAGATTCTCAAACCATTTATTTAATGATAATTAATATCGAACGAATCATTATCATAAACGATTTACGTTTTGTTATCTGTCAAGCTACTTAAACACGCTCCATCCAAGGTCAAATTACTTTCCCCACTAGTGGATAAAACGCGTTTTTCCCCGCTTGTATTGAAGGATAAAAGACAACTTTCCGAGCTAGTGAGGGGAAAAGTATGTTTCATCATTCATTGTTTTGCTGCAACGCACACAGCAATTCTACGGTTTATTTTTTTAAGTTTTGTTTTTTCTAGTAGTAATAGTCTTCATTTTCTCCCTGGATATGAACATTATAGAAAATGTTTTGATTTAATTTGATGTAACATTTATGTTCACCACAGCTATGCCCTTTCGTTTGATTATTTCGAATTTTTAAGTATTTAGGACTAGAGCAGTAATAAATTTTACATTAGAAACTTGGAAACTAGGTAGGGCCCGGTGTGGGACGCGACGTGCGTAGATACCTTCGCACAGTCCCATATCCAGACGACCCTCACCCAGGCCGGCGGTGCGGCTGACCAGGCCCAGGTTCTCAAGCGCCGCAAATACTCGTCCTTACTTAAGGCCTACGAGTTCGCGGCGCTCGCTGTAGAGACACTGCATGGGCCCTTGGTCGGCCGACATGAAGGCCTTAGTAAGGGCTCTGTCGGCACGGCTGATTGACACCACGGAAGACCCCAGGGCTAGCGCGTACTTCTCGCAACGGTCCACAATTACCTTCTTATACAGCACATGGCGTAATTTTATCCACTAAACAGACCTTATTATGGTTAAAGCATTTGATAACCCTTAAAGCTGTATAGGTAAGTAGCAAATATACCTTTATTATATCACTTTGCGTATTAATGGTAGTTTTCAGAGCTGTAATGCAGCTTTTAATCAGCTCTAAGCTATTTAATTATCACGGAGAGCTACACCTACAGCTGTAGGACCACGGCTTTGTTCTTATAAGTGTCTTATTACGCATCGAGCATTAAATAGAACTAAAGTGAGTAGTTATACAGTTATCTGTGCAACTTGGGTAGTTCCTAACTTACAAGCAAAAACTCGCAGTTCTTACGTCTGCACCGGCAGTTAGGCTGTTAGTTATCTTGCAATTATGCACCGTTGGTGCAAATTCGTCGAGCTCGTCATGCACGGAATACGATCGAAAAACTTGTGATATATATTAGTGTTCAAAACGCGAAAGTTTTAAATGTTAGATCAAAAGACTGTCAATAACGTTAATAATCGATTAATGAAGCAGTTTTTATAAAATGGTCTGAAAATCGTTCCGGTGATTTTGGCAGAGAGGAAACGACATGAAGGCAGAATCCATTACTAATTCCTTCAAGGCTGCGAGCAATGACACCTGCAACTAAATATTTTTTCAAGTCTCTGACGCAATTACAAAGACAATAGCCCCACGAATATCAATAACACATCTGGCATTCGAATATTTCGAATCCACGCTACGATTATTAAAATTAAACAAATTAAAAAAGGTGACAAATTAAACTGTGTATTAGATAGATTAGGTTAGGTTAGGTTTGTTTTATGGCAATCCTGAAAAGTTACGCTTTTCTGAGAAAAACCAAATTATGACTAACGAAAATGTGGACAAACAATACATTATGACATAACTTTATGGGAAACAATAATAAAGACCCCTTACGTTACATACAACGTAGAAATCAAAATAAACCTTAAAATCCCATTGTGGGTTAGTGGTACGTTAACACTTCTGATTTGTGGTGCTTCTTCTCGCATGGTTACTCTAAACTATTACTAACACACCAATGGAGGTACTTGCAGGTACTCTGACCTAACCAGTCCTTTGCGATGTATCCTCTATGACGGTCTCAACCCAAGTGAACGAGCCTGGCCAAGTTGCTCCGTGTCCCACCACTTGCTAAAACTACCGTGTTGCCAACAGTATAATGTTATTTTCCCAACTACCCCTGTATTAATCGGGGTAACGTAATAATGTTCACACAGTAGAATATACTGCTATATTATTCTACTGCTATATTTAATGGAAACATAAATAAATCATGACACTGTAATGCTGTAATGCGACATGCTAAAGACGGTTAAATTTGAGGCGATCGAATAAAAGTTTCACTTTAATAAACGTCTTAAACTCCATTAGAACTTATTTTTCAAAACCTTACCACGTGTAGATAAGTGGTGATAGGATGTCATTTAGCCTATAACATAATATAATATTAATAATATACTAACTATTCATTAAAATACGCTTTAAGTAAACTTGTTTAGAATTGGTTTTTCAAAAGCTCTAACCATGGATATTTTTTAGGGTTCCGTATCTCAAAAGGAAAAAACGCAACCCTTATTACCCTTGTAAGATCACTCGTCCGTTTATCTGTCCGTCTGTCACAGTCCATTTTCTCCGAAACTACTGGACCATTGAAATTTGGTATACATATGTATGTGTATGTTGTGTGTATGTATGTACTCCGATTGCGCGAGCGAGGATTAAGTACGTAAGTATGTAAGTTTGTGACCTAAAGACGGACATGTAATGTAAACCAATGAATTTTAAACACGGGGGCCACTTTTGAGGGGTAAATGACAAAATTAAAAAAAAAATATTTTTTTAATATATCGTGTTACATATCAAATGAAAGAGCTCATTGTGAGAATCTCAAATAGATATTTTTTTTTTTTAATTTTAGGATAAACAGTTTAGAAGTAATTCAAGAAAATAGGCAATATATGATCCCCCCTTTATCTCTTTCTAATACACAAAATAGTTCTTTACCTATAGATGACAGTAAAACCTATTAGAAATGTGCAGTCAAGCGTGAGTCGGACTTAATTACTTAGTTTTTGATCCGACCCCTACGGGTTTTTAAGGGTACACAAATTTATCGCCGAAAATTGTATTGCCGATTATCAGTTCCCAACCGTCTTTTCGCATAATTTCATTTCGCGGAATGGTCATGTGCCAACTTATCAAAAGATTTTGTTTTACTTCTCAACCTCACAGTTACCAACTGTACGTTTAGTCTGTGTTTTATAAAGTCACTTTTCAAAGTGCCACGTTTCGAGAAGTAGAATGGTTTAGTACGCGTAATATTCATTTCGCTGTTTAATGTTTATCAAATGTTTTATTAAGTTTCGTTATGTAAAAAGATACGCAAAATTATTAAAAAGTCGATTCTAGCACTCGCCGGCCGCTACCGCGGCAAGCCCCCTTCGCTCCCTCGGCTTCCTGCGCTGTTTGCACACGGTTGACCTAACATGCTCCTCCTCGCTTCGCTCGTCGTCGCACCTACCTGTACTCTGGCACGTATAAGATTTCTGTTGCTATATTTATTACAAATTCATATTTGTCTCAGGAAAGTTCAAGAGCTGGGTTTCTGCCAAATGAACTTAGTTTAAGTAAAAAGCTGCCTCATGTATGAAAAGGGAACTGTTAGACTGACGAAACGTTATTCGTTTAATAGTTGTTTGGCCAAGTAAAACATTTGACAAATGATAAGTATCCCAAAAGTTGTGAATCATTATAATAATCTGCTTAAAAATAATTCTGCCGAATGAAACGTTGTCATACAAAAATTTGGCAATAGTTAGTTGTCAAAGTGAATCATCGACGAAATGTTGGTTAGCAAGTGAAATTCGGCGAAAAGGCAGGATACCGATTATTTTACTTCGATATTTTTAAATTATATGGACTGTATTTTTAAAAATTATGACGAGAAACGAAACGGTATATCGCGGAACTTAGGATAAGCTGGGTCAACTGTTAGAACCACTCACCTTGCTGAGCTGTAGATGATGGAGCAGCTCGCGGCGATGGCTGGCACAGGGTCCTCAGACTCTTGGATCGTTTGGACTTTCCTTGAACCCGAATTACCTTGACCAGCGTCGAGACCGCAATGAGCTGGAGAAGCACTTCTTTAATTGAACAGCCTTCCACAACGTTTGCACACGATTTGCATATAAAATCGAACCTTTTAGATAAGCGAGACGATAATATTCCACGAAACAATTATGAACCAAATTAACTATCTTACCTGCAGACAAACTGTGAAAACAGTTTAGCAGGAAACTGTACCTATATAACATAATGTATAACTTTTAAATAATAAATCTCTCTATCTATCTATCTATCTATGCGAAAGTATCATTCGACTAAAAGTTTTCTGCGATACGTGTTATGCGAAGTGTATTTCTTACAAATAATATTCTGCCAGATGAGGGGAACCCCTTTCAAGTAGTGTAAATGAAAGTTAGACGAAATCAATTTTCTCCAGAAATTACTTCAAAACAAATGACAACTTAAACAATCTACAACATTTGCTGAAACTGTTCTTATACATCATTTTACATTTATGCTCTAAAATCGTTTAAAGACATTTTTTCACTCACGTTTCACATAAAGAATACATTGTTTAAATTGTGTAATGTACGGAACCCTTAGAACGCGAGTCCGACTCGCACTTGGCCGGTTTTCTTTCAATCTACAATCTAACCTACCTTTACCTTGTCGTTTTTATAGTGAAAAACTACGTTTTACTATTGCACGTGTTTTTGAAAATCGTGACTTCTCAGATCTAAAATGATGGCAAACTACTTTTCATATTATAATTAGTAGTTATCTATATATATAAACGTAAAAGTCCTGACTAACTGACTGACTGACTGACTCACTTAAATCAACGCCCAGCTCAAAGCGTTGGACCTAGAGAGCTGAATTTTTCACAATAGATAGCTTTTATGACGTTAGTATCCACTAAGTTTAGTGCGGGACTTGAAACTTCGTATAAAGGCATATGATTAAAATACTAGAAAAGTGATTTCAGCGTTTTTGAAAATTCATCCCCTAAGGTGGTGAAAAAGGGGTAGAAAGTTTGTATGGAGGTCAAACATTTTTTTAAGTGCGCGACTTGAATCTTTGCATAAAGGCATGTTTTTTAGAATACAAGAAAAGTGATTTCAGCGTGTTTAAAAATTCCTCACCTAAAGTGGTTAAAAAGGGATTGAAATTTTGTCGTGGTCCTAATTTTATTTTAAGCTAGGTACTAGAAACTTCATAGAAATATATAAAAATAAAAGAGAAAAAAACTTATTTCAGCATTATTGAAAATTCATCCCCCAAGGTGGTAAAAATGGGGTTGAAAGTTTGTATGGAGATCAAATATTTTTTTGAGTGCGGGAATTGAATCTTTGTATAAAGTCATATATTATTAGAATACAAGAAAAGTAATTTAAGCGTTTTTAAATATTCATTCCCTAAAAGGGTTAAAAAGGGGTTCAAAGTGAGTCTATTACAAATGCTTTGAAACTTCTTAGAAAGGCATTGTATAAGATTCCAAAAAAGTTATTTCAACGTTCTTAAAAATTCAACACCTAAAGGGGTTAAAAAGGGGATGTAAGTTTATATGTGGTACGAATTTTCTTTTAAGCTAGTAACTTGAAACTTGGTAAAAAGGGCATTATATTAAAATTGATTACTTACACCGTTTTTGAAAAGTTTGTATTAATAGTTTCGGGAGCGAATATTTTTTTAAATAGTGGACTTGTAAATCTTCTAAGAGGGTCGAGAGGGATTATAATAAAATAATAAGTAATTAATATAATAAAATAAGTATAAAATAATATCTATGCGTTATTGATATAAATGCGTTAATTTTAATTTATGTTCCTAGTTATAGTTTAGTTTTAAGAAATACTTGCTGTGCCCTAACAGGGTTCATGTGTGAACGTACCCTAATGTAACATCTGTTTTGTACCACATGATAATAAGCAATAAATTATGAATTATGATAATATCGGGAACAATTTTTTTCAGTTAGGGTCTTGAAACTTCGTAGTTTGTGAAAGACAAATTTCATGGGTTGTATAATTATTAACAAATGATTAACCGTCCCTACTGTTATCTTTTGCTGCATAATGTTCTATATTATGCTCATGTAGAATATATAACCACCAACATACAAATCCACGCGTACGAAGTCGCGGGCAACAGCTAGTCTATATATATATATAAACGTAAAAGTCCTGACTGACTGACTGACTCACTTAAATCAACGCCCAGCCCAAACCGCTGGACCTAGAGAGCTGAATTTTTCACAATAGGTAGCTTTTATGACGTTAGTATCCACTAAGAAGGGGTTTTTCAAAATTCATCCCCTAAGGTGGTGAAAAAGGGTATGAAAGTTTGTATGGAGATCATAATTTTTTTTGAGTGCGGGACTTGAAACTTCGTATAAAGGCATATTATTAAAATACTAGAAAAGTCATTTCAGCGTTTTTGAAAATTCATCCCCTAAATGGGTTAAAAAAGGGTTGAAAGTTTGAATCCATTACAAATACTTTGAAACTTCCTAGAAAGGCATAATAGCCGATTACAAAAAAAGTAATATTGACGTTTTTGGAAATTCATCCCTTAAGGTGGTGAAAAAGGGGTAGAAAGTTTGTATGGAGATCAAATATTTTTGTGAGTGTGGGACTTGAATCTTTGTATAAAGGCATATTATTAGAATATAAGAAAAGTAATTTCAGCGTTTTTAAAAATTCATTCCTCAAAAGGGTTAAAAAGGGGTTGAAAGTTTGTATAGGGTACAAATTATATTTTAAGCTAAGAGTTTGAAACTTCGTAAAAAGGTATTTCATTAAAAGAGTAGAAAGCTAATTTCAGCGTTTTTGAAAATTCATCCCTTAAGGTGGTGAAAAAAGGGTAGAAAGTTTGTATGAAAATCAAATATTTTTTTGAGTGCGGGACTTGAATCTTTGTGTAAAGGCATTTTATTAGAATACAAGAAAAGTAATTTAAGCGTTTTTAAATATTCATCCCCTAAAAGGGTTAAAAAGGGGTTGAAAGTGAATCTATTACAAATGCTTTGAAACTTCTTATAAAGGCATTGTATAAGATTCCAAAAAAGTTATTTCAACGTTCTTAAAAATTCAACCCCTAAAGGGGTTAAAAAGGGGATGTAAGTTTATATGTGGTACAAATTTTCTTTTAAGCTAGGAACTTGAAACTTGGTAAAAAGGGCATTATATTAAATTAGACGAAAACTGATTACTTACACCGTTTTTGAAAACTTTGTATTAATAGTTTCGGGAGCGAATTTTTTTTTAAATAGTGGACTTGTAAATCTTCTAAGAGGGTCGAGAGGGATTATATCGGGAACAATTTTTTTCAGTTAGGGTATTGAAACTTCGTAGTTTGTGAAAGACAAATTTCATGCGTTGTATAATTATTAACAAATGATTAACCGTCCCTACTAATATATTTTGCTTCATAATGTTCTATATTATGCTCATGTAGAATATATAACCACCAACATACAAATCCACGCGTACGAAGTCGCGGGCAACAGCTAGTCTAGGTATATGTATGAATGGCATTTATAATAAATCTAGATTTTCCGGCTCTGCTTTAAATTTTAATACTTAGAACCTCAAATGACACCTGCATATATAGATACAACATTTCAATTATTTTTGGATTTCCAACGTTTCATTAAGATGAAATTTCCCGCGGTGAAACAATTCCCTTTAATAGGAGCCTCTATTAGTGTGAGATTTCATCTGGGCCCCATTTGGCGACTCAGCAACCATACTCGGACCTCTTATTCTCATTGCTGACGGTTGTTAGCCTAAGAGAGACCCCACACTATTGAAGGTAGAGGTACCCCACACTAGCGTCTTTTGAGCGTTGGCGTCTAGTCAGCGCTATGGAAAATGACGTCGTTGCGCAGTTGCGCCAACGTTGCGTCGAGCAGCAGCCATAGAGTTGGCCCTAAGCTCCAATGTAGTGTTGTCTCCGATTAAAATAATTTGTTATCGATCTTAGTGCGTTTTTAAAGCTAGAGTCCCTCTCAGCTAACTTTGCCCTGATTTGAACAGAACAAAGTGTGGGCGTGTCATAATAGACATCACATTTTCATGTAAATTTAACATTAATGATGCTAATGCCTCACGTGTAAGTTTTACAAGTCTTAAGCGAGGTTTAGACTATCAAGAACTTGCATGCAATTTACGTTACATTGCCGGCTATTAAGGTAAATTGCATTCAAAAGTTTGATCAGATACTGCAATGTAATGAAAATTGCATGCAAGTTCTTGCTATAGTCTAAACCTCGCATAAAGCGTCAACACTGGCCATACATCTCTGGCCATTGGTCCATATTGGTCGAGCGCTTGTTAAACGCTGTTTTACACCTGTAAACTTGTAGCTTTGTAATATGGGCTCCTGGCGTCTATTTCACCATACTGACAATTGACACCTGACCTGACATTGACAATTTTCTCTACGTTTTTGTAAGACGGTACAGCACAATACATTGTTGAACCAACAATTGCCATTATTGCCATTGACAATAGGTAGGGAATATTACGCGAAACTCTGCGTAGGGGGCCCCACTACCACAATCTGAGAGTCTATCGCGAAACAAGAAAATCGAAATTTCGTTATCTAACATAATCTCGGTCACTTGCTAATTCGAGCGATAAAGAGGCAGATAGCGAAATTTCGGATTCGTGTTTCCCGGTAGGTCCTCTGTAAACAAACCGCCTTTACGACTCGGCCACGACTTTGCGCGACCGGCGACGGCGGCGGCGATAACCATAGGTTGGAGCGGAACACAGCGATCGGACCTTTCGTTCCCACCTATGGTTGTCGCCGCCGCCGTTGCGAATTACGCAAAGGCGTGACCGAGCCGTTATGCATCAATGTCATATTTTATTATCTCAGAAAACTTATCAAAAACCTGTTAAAAGGCTAGTGCTGCACTCTGGTGGCAGAATATTGCAGGAATAGGGGATATCCCCTATTGTCTCAATGTGAAACATGGGTCTGAAGATCACATTTACACTGGTCGTACAGATTGCGCTGCATAAAAGTTAGATATAGCAGACCACTAATGATTCGAAATTGAGACGTTTTACCTCACTCATTGACGGAGTTGACTTGGGTGAAATGGGTAAACTTTAAGTGTCTGATCTCCTGGGGTATCTTTTCATTACACTCGTAAGTCATTATGCCACAGGAACAGGAAGGAAAGGACATAGGTATTCGACATATTATCTTATACCTTTAAACGAGCAATTCTTGTATCTATCTATATATTTATTTCGGGGATCTCGGAAAGGCTCTAACGATTTCGATGAAATTTGCTATATGGGGGTTTCCGGGGGCGAAAAAACGATCTAGCTAGGTCAATCTCTGGGAAAACGCGTATTTTTGAGTTATTATTTGTTTTCCGAGTAAAGCTCGGCCTCCCAGATATTACCCTAGATTATGGGGATATTCTTTAAATTCGTTTTTTCTTACAATTAATTACAGTTGTAATTAAATGCCTTTAAATAACTGCAAGTTGCCATGGCATAATTTTTTTAATGAAAATTAAGTAAGAACTGATATGACATAGATACAGGGCCCCTATTCGAGATGCACAACTGTCAGTTTCGGCATCCACATCAGTTCAACAGTGGTATGATTCGCCAGACCAGGTGTAAAAAAAAAAACTGGCGATCTGTTTAGGGGCATATTCTGTATTATGTTCTGATTAGGAAAAAATCTAAGAAAATTCTTTTTGTTTTTGGCATTTAAAAAAAACATAAATTTCCGCGTAAAAACATTTACCAATCAGAACAAGATACAATATGCCCTTAAACGGATCCCCACTATTTTTGTTACACCTCTGTACACGTATCAATGAAAGACTAAGAGTATATTCACTTATTGTAAGAAATTTCCGAATATTATCTGTAGATTTTACGAGCATTCAGCTGAAACGCGGTCACTTCAGGTGCTAACTTTACGGGTTTGTTTCATGGGCTGTTTACGATTAATTTGCTCAACTAATTACTAACGCGTACCGCGTAACGTCATCCTGCCGAGTTCTCGTGAGATGTAGAGGTAGTTATAAATATGGGCGAGTTTCCTCAAATTATTCACTTATTTATAGAATTAGTCATAAGAAGAAATGTAAGTAATATAAAGAAATGTAAAGTAATGTAAGTTGGTTAGCATTCAAATCTAGAATTACGACACCTGGCTTACGCTTACGGTTGACATACAAAACGGGTATTTTTTCACTCCTTAACACACCAATTGTGTTTTTGTATTATCTACTTACCATTGTAGGATTTGCTAGGGTAGTATACAATAAGTTCCGGCATGTACCTTCTTCTTCTTTGTCGTATCCTCATGACTGAGGGACGTAACGACTGTGGACACTTCACCAGTACTCTGCTCTCCAAGCCGCTCTATCTAGGGCTCGATGTATGCTAACCTGCAATGTGGCTTTTGTCTCTGACTTTATTTTGTCTATCCCTACGCTTGCTTGCTATGCGGCCAGTGCTCAATAAGTAGGGTCAGGTGTTCATCAGTTAGCCACTAATACACAAATTTAATAGCCAAGCGGATATCTGGCGAACGCGACGTTGCCGTTTGGTGCAACCAAGGGCATTAGATACCTAAGCACTTGCCTGCCCTACTCCCCAGTTAACAGCTCGCTCGCTCCATTTACGGACGAGTGAGACAAAAATTTCAATATTTCGTAAAAACTTTTTGGGAAATAAAGGAGTTTTTTTTATTCATGCCTTTTTGTTAAGTTTTAGAAGAATCTTAATATTTTAACTGCTCAGACGCGTTCTACAAGTCTCTTTTGACGTAGGTATTATGTATCTTAAACTGATAGTTTAAAAGTCAGATGAACATAAACGCGTCGGGAGGGGGTTGTCGATCATTGAACCAAAATCTGATGTCGAACATTTAACCATGGCTGTTCATATTGAAACGTAATATAAATGTTATTTTTGATGAAAAATACGCTGCAATGCCTGCAATCCTAACAAAACTTATAAATATAAATATGGAAACTAGTTACAACAAATAAACAGATGTTACTACCATAATTAGGTACATAGTAATTCGACTTATCATATGTTAGAAACTTGTATTTTTTACGGTTAATCACCATGTTACAAAATGGTGATTTTTGAGGATAATATACTAGTAAAAATATGTATTTATATATCTTTGTAATTATTTAACGAAAACTACGTTCTTAAATTTGTGGGGCTTATTATTTTTAAATAATTAAAAACATTTAAATTTTCATTCAATGTGTACAACCTGGTTAACTCTAGAAACCCCCCCCTGGCTTATACTGTCCTATAGGGTGGGCACTTTTAGCCAAATTCCATTTTTTTCTAAAAGCACAATAATACCTTTAAGGAAAATTAAAATTTCTTGAATGCAAATTTGTAGCCAATTAAATAATCTATCAATTAATGTCGCAATAATTTATTTTAATTGAAAATTTGCGAGATATGACCGCTCGAAAAAATGGTTAACTGATGAACAACTCACCATACGTGTAAATAACTAAGAAAAATAATTAAAATAAGTGACTTTTTCAAATTGTCTCCGAAATATAACGAGCCACAGATTCTTTAAAATGCCCGTTTAATATTCGTGACGTGACCGGTACGTCGATGTATGAAATATCGTTGTAAAAGAGTCCTGGATAAAAGTAGATAGCTATTTCATATTTCCCGGTTATATTTCTAACTCTATAACTAAATTCAAAAGTCACACGAATCGCTTACTCGAAATTAGCTCTTGTGATTCTTAAATTTTGTCTTTTTGTCCCTAAATTTACATATGTGCTCCGCTGCTGTCCTTTTTGGAAACATCAAAATTTATTGTCGCCTTTAGATGATTTGATCAAAATTAGTTTAGAGACGATTCTAAACATTCAGCTAAGTGAGCCTTCCTGGTCTCAAGCGTCCCTCCCTATTCGGTTTGGAGGTTTAGGAATTCGCAAAATTTCCAGTGTGGCTTCCCCAGCCTTTTTGGCGTCCACTCATAGCACGTCTGGTCTCATAGGAAATATTTTAAGGGCTTTGCCCACAAATTGTGAGATTGCGGGCTTTGAGGACGCCAAAAATGCTTTTAAAATTGCTTGCCCGGGAAAACAATTTCCAGACAACCCAAATTCACAAAGGAGTTGGGATAATGTTTACTGTGATTTAACTTACAATATTCTCCTAAACAACTGTACAGGTCCAGACCGCGCGAGGCTTTTGGCGGTCGGAGCCCGGGAAGCGGGTTACTGGCTACATGCCCATCCTTCGCCTAATACTGGTACTTTCTTGGATCCGGCCTCCCTTAGACTGGCGACTGGTTTGCGACTCGGGGTTTCGGTGTGTACGCCACACATATGCTCTTGTGGCACGGACGTGGACCGACTGGGACACCATGGATTATCTTGTCAAAAAAGTGCCGGCCGTTTTTCAAGACATGCGTCGCTTAATGACATAATCCGTCGGTCTCTTGCCACCATCAATGTACCCGCTCTTCTAGAGCCGACGGCATTATCAGAGATGATGGCAAGAGGCCCGATGGGGTGTCCTTGGTTCCTTGGAGCTTGGGACGGATGTTGGTGTGGGGTGCTACCTGCGTAGACACACTGGCACCGTCCCACCTCCAACGGACTAATGTAAAAGCGGGCGGAGCGGCGGAAAGCGCCGAAATTTTAAAACGTAATAAATATAAGAGCCTCGGTAAAGAGTATCATTTCGTTCCATTTGGAGTTGAAACTCTAGGTCCATGGGGTCCCAGCGCGCATAAGTTGTTTGCAGAAATCGCGAAGCGTCTGGTTGACGTAACTGGTGACCGAAGAGCTGGCGGCTTTCTCGCACAACGTATCAGCATTGCGATACAGCGGGGAAATGCCGCCAGCATCCTTGGTACAATGCCTCAAGGGCCTATTTTAGATTTAAGCTAGTTATTAATTTCGTTTACGTAGTACCACTGTATATATCTTGTATGTAAATAAATGTTTATTACGTTTCATATATGTACAACTAACTTGTATTATGGCGAAAGTGCATTATTATTACAACAATTTTATGAGTAAGTATTACAGCTTATCGGTCTGGTTTTAAAGCGCTATACTGGTTGCAACAGTTTATATTATGCTAAGGTGCCGTCCGTTTAATGCCCGTTTATTAAGCCATTTTATAGCTGATGTAGAATTTAGACGACAATCCGAGTCGTAAAATGAAGCTTGGCTCCCTAGATAACGCTATGATATAGTGGCTATATTACCTATACTCTGTACCTATACCTGTAACTACCTGTAAATAAGTCTTCCTAATTTTTTGTAATAATAAATAGGCTACGTACGTGTACTTACATGGGTATCTTAGTGATATTCATGGTGCTTTTGCCAGTCCTTTCCGTACCAGTTTGAGTTATAACTACTAAAAAACAAGGAAGGTGTGTTTTGTTGATGGTACTTATCGTTTTATCCCATGCTACTACTTCTTCGTAGCACACAATAATAGCACAATTTGAATAGGACAAACTGCGAAATCTCTTGAACAGTGGTGACATTTGGTATAAATCTCAATTAAATGTCCCTTTTCATGCCCACACCATTTAACATTTGGGGACCCCGACGAACCGCAGCCATCTTAGAAAATATGTACCTTCCTGGAAAAAATCGCATTTTACTCTGAATTTACGTATTCTATCGAAATATAAAATTCCTACGTACCTTTGTGGAAAAATTAAATCCCATCAAAAACATTACATTTTCCAAGATGGCTGCGGTTCCTCGAGGTCCCCAAATGTCAAATGGTTCGGACATGAACAAGGGATCTTTTTAATTAACATATAGTTTACAATACAATACAATACAAATCGTTTATTTAATCGTTCGTTTATAATCGTTTGTCAAAGGACTGTCTCATTTCAAACATAGACAGAGAATCATACTATCTTTGTCTTACACTAGTACTAGCACCCAAAAGAAAAGGATGAGTATAGTTTTTTTGTTCTTATTGACTGCCAATTTGGTTTGACCAACTATATATATATATATATACCAAATTTCATTACAGTTTTTAAGAGATTTCGCAGTTTGTCTTATTCCGATTGTGCTATAACAACAAGACCACAAAGAAACAAAAAGTGCAGCTGCAATTCTTATTTGCTTCATTAAGCAAATAAGAAGTGCAGCTGCAATTCTTATTTGCTTCATTAAGCAAATAAGAATTGCAGCTGCACTTATAGCAATGTTTATTTTCATTAAAATAAACATTATTAAAAACCGGCATGTATTTAACAGATCACCAGATTTAGTAAAAGTTAACACCAAAAAATTCGTTTTTACCACCAAAAATAATGAATGATCACCAAAATAAGAACTCCTATTTAATGAGAAATGATTCCCAAATTTGTACCATATTTTTATCCTTTTAAAACAAATAACACCAAAATAATCATTATTAACCCAAAAATTGTAAACGATCACCAAACTTAGACCTCCATTGTGAAATTATAACCAAATTTTTTAATCTTGTTATCCTATTAAAGCAAATGACTCCAAACTAATCATTGTAAATCCGAAAATAGTAAATGATTACCAAAATTAAACCTCCATTTTAATGTGAAATTATAACCAATTTTTTTAATTTTGCTATCCTATTAAAGCAAATTACTCCTAATTAATCATTGTAAACCCAAAAATAATTAATGCGTTTTGACAAAAACGGGACCAATCTGTATGTATATACTTACAATCAGAATAAGAATTTTCAAAATCGGTCCAGAAATGACGGAGTTATGGAGTCACAAACATAAAAAAAACCGAATTGAGAACCTCCTCCTTCTCAAATCTTGAAGTTGGTTAAAAATGTGCAAATATTTATCATCTTGTTATTCCATTAAATTAATTAATCCACTTCGTCACTTTTTTCTAGTAGCATTTCTTTTCTGTAAGGGTCGCAGTTCTAACCTAACCTAACCCACTTTTCTTGTAGCACTTCGTTTCTGTAAGGGCCATAGTTCTAACCTAACCCACTTTTTTTGTAGCATTTCGTTTATGTAAGGGACGCAGTTCTAACCTAACATAACCTAATTTTATAGTAGCATTTCGTTTCTGTAAGGGTCGCAGTTCTAACCTAACCTAACCCACTTCTCTAGTAGCATTTCTTTTCTGTAAGCGTGGCGCGTGACTGAATTGAGGATTGGGTCAGGCGAGCGCGGCGAGTGCGGTGCGGTGTACGAGGGATTGAGCGGGTAATTTTGGCATCATTTTATTTTATTTGGTAATATGTATACATTTTTTGGTAATCATAGTGGTTTATTTAAGTGAAAATATCGCATTAATTTGCTCTTCAAGATTTGGTGATCATTAGTTATATTTGGTGATCATTCATGATTTTTGGTGTTTGAATACAATTTGAAGTGCAGTCGTGATTTAAATCAGTGGTAGTTTTGTAATTTTAGACCTTATTTTTTTGGTGTTTAATATTTTTTTTGGTGAAAGCGATTTCTTTATTTAGGGTACCGGAGTATTTTTTGGTGGTCATTATATTTGGTGCCTTAAAAAACCACACGCCGCCGGCATGTAAGCTTATCCTGCCATTCAGGTGCAATGTTTACACCCGCCGATTTTCTTTTGTCCCTTTCATATGCAATACTTGCATACAATACAACGTCTAGCGACCTTCACCAACATAGACATAGTATAGTAGTTATAGACATGAAACCGAGCGACCAGGGGTAAGAGAAAGACATATTCATGTATTGACAGGTTAATGTATGGCAGCATAATCCTCCCCCCGCGGGTTGCTCACCTTGTCGTGGTGGAGGGGCTTAGTAACCGTGGCTTGGTCACCCACGGTGAAGCGAAGAGGCAACCAGGGCCGGTCTGTTTGAGGCGCGGGCTGGCCCGAGGAGGACGCTCCATGTGGGCTGGTTAAGCCCGCTTGTGATGCGCCGAAGGTGGACCGTCGAGGAAGAGGAGTGTCGGTATTGCGGTATGCCGTTCTCCCTATCCTCGGCGGCCGAGGTGGGATCGCAGGGGAAGAAGAGTGATGGTATTTCGATGCGCCACTCTCCCTATCCCCTGCGAACTTGGCGGGGCCGTTCCGCTGTAGCGGCGTTGGTGGGGCTGCAGAGGAAGAGGAGTGTCGGTGTTACGATCTGCCGTTCTCCCTGTCCTCTGCAGCCGAGTTGTGGTTTTGCGGCAGAACCATAGACCTGATCTGTCGCCGGGCGCCGGGGAAATTCCTGGCGCCCGTGGCTTCCTTGTGGCGGGCTCGGGGGGGGTCTGCTACAATACAGAATGGAAGCCGAGGAGGAAGGCGCGTCTTACCATCTGGCGCGCCTAGCGTGAAGGGCCTTCGGGCATTCGCGAAGGAGCCGCGCTTGTGGGCGGCTGCCGCCGGTGGGGTCGCGGATGACAAGCGCAAGCGTTCCTGTAACCCCACCAATAGGGCGGCGAGGCGGCATATGGGGGGTTTTTTAGTGGGTACACCGTGGGCGTCATTAGCCTAGACGGGAGTCCCACATAACCACTCGGGTCACCCCCGCACCCGGGTGGTATGCGTAATGCATTTTTCCCTCCTAACAAAAAAAAAAAAAAATGGCAGCATAATCCTTTTTCTCTTTCACTTATAAATTTCGGTATTTCACCATCGCCTCCTACCTATGCTGCCATAACCCGACCATGAAAAAAATCCCGGTCGGTGAAGGACAAAGCATGGCACTATTTTCTCTTTCCTCTTATAGGAATCACAATAAGACTATCTTTCTCTATCAAAGAGTGTCAGGCGTCAGGCCCCTGTTCACCAAGGAGGAGTTTTGGCCGAAGGGTGTCAAGTTTCGGTGGTTCCGCGGCCGGCTACCTGACACTGCGGGGTTGCGTATATACCTCATCGCAGCCATAATGTTTTTTAAGTTTTTTAGTGTTAAGATATATTCTTGTAATATGTATGCTAGTTTTAAGTTATTTAACTATTTATGGGTCATTAGTTGCCTGAAATATAGATTTTCATTCATTCATTCAAAAGAGAGGACACTTTGCTAGCTCGTCTCGACAAATGATATTTGTTAAACATAGGATTACGTATCATAAACAATGGAAAGGAAAATCATAGAATTTTGCGTTTAATTCTTCACTTATAGTCTTCACTTACATTATAAATTAACACAGATATCGTAAAACAACAGCTTTCTGACTAGAATAACAAATTATATTTAATATCTACAAAACATTTATCATTACATAACGATATTTAAATCTTTCACTGACATATATCTCTACTTTACAGGTAAAGAACATTTTCTATCGCAAAATAACACTATTGAGATTGAGATTTTATCACCATCCTCCTTGTGAAAATATTTTACACAATAAAGTCTTTCAAGTGGATTGAATCTTTCAATATACTCTAAAATACATAGTTTCCGACAAGATTGCGAGACAGAATCTATTTAAAGCCATTCCCGAAGTGACAGCGTACCCTTACGTGAGGTATAGCGAGTGTCTAACACTAAATCAACTTAGGTATACGTCGCGAGGGCTGTGGCCCAATTCTCCGCTCGATCGAGATGCATCACTATTCAGAAATTCTATCAACTTTCAATGCATCTTCCTTTGAAACTTAATAGACATCATATCAATCGATACTGAGAACTAACTGAGTGGACGGCGGCTGGGCGGCCTACACACTACTATACGATCACCTGAGTAAGTACATACCTAACTTTGCCTTAAAAATATCATCGACTTCGTCACAAAATAGACAAAAAAATAAATTTAACCATCTTATTAAACTCTTTCTAAACCTATGGAATATTTCAAAAATAAAATCTTTAGAAATACATACTAAAGTAATACTTTGGTAGTAAAGCTAACGATATGGAGGAACCCTGTAGAAGAAATAATTACGACTACAATACTCCTAATAAATAGTCATAGGAAACTTTATATTTGGTCACAGTTTGGTCAGGAGGGTCGAGAAGAGTCCGGTACAAAGCGACTAAAAATAATATCTTTAAACACCGAAGCTGACTCATTTTCGAACCGCAACACACAGTTATTGTCTTTATACGCACATCTATCTATCCTAATTTTATACCCATTTATAAAGCGTCGTGTGTGTTTACGTGAGGTTGGTGTTGGGGCCACGAGAGGAGGAGCTGCTCGTCGGCCGGCTGATCCAGACTCATGTTCTCTGACACGGCGGGCGAGTACACCTGGCCCAGGAGCGCCCCGCTGGAACGTGACTGTTGCCTGCAGAGCGGCCGCCGCGTCGGCGACTCGCTCTCGTCCGACATCGCTCGAGTAACTGTGATGCGTGGAGATCTACGCCGACGGCGATCCCGAGCCGCATTTTCCTCCAACCCGAGAGCTCGGCCGAGCACCACGTGCGGCGGTGCGCGGATTATGGGAATAGCCGACACCCGCGGCCGCGCCAATTCTTCGTGTGCCTGATCCTGCAACATGTTGCACGACGCGGCTCGCTGTGCAGGCCTCTCCGATCCACGTAAGCCCATCGCTGCGGCATCCGAAAGCCGTCGCGTCGTCGGCGGACGAATAGAGCCCGAGCCCGCTGACAACGACGGCCGCCGAGAGCCGCAAGCACTCGGAGTCCTCGCCTGAATTTCCTGTGTCACCTCGCTTTTCGTCATTCTTTTCCGTCGATAGTTTCGCAAGGAATCACGAAGCGGTCGACTTCGGATGCCGTATAAAATACTGTTGATAGGCGGAGCGGCTGCGAGCAGTGCCGCCGAAATGGCCGCCACCAACTGCGGTGGAATGGCAACAGCTGGCCATATCAATACGCAGTAGTACGGAAAGTAGAGTATAGCTAAAGAGCCGAGAGGTTGGAGCACCGCGGACAGAGCTCGACGTCGGGGTGGCGGTGGTGGTGAGAATGGGTTTCGTTGGTGTGTGACGGTAACCTGTGCAGAGAGTGTAACTTCGTAAATAGCGGCCGCAATTCTGTGTCGATGATACCGCGCTATACGAAGAATTTTCAGGCTGCAGAGGGCGACTAGAATAACCGGCAGTATTAAAGTTAGTAAAGCGTATACGAGGCAGAAGCCCAGCGCGGCGGGACCGGCGCCGCAGTCGGGCGCGCAGCTGCCGATGCCGGTGTTGTACACCAGCGGCGGCTTTGCTACGGCCAAGGGCGCAAGAAGCGCCGCCATCGCAACCCAGCCACCTGCCACGCTTATAAGCACCTGAAACCAAAATATCTTTTATAAACATATTATTGCTGCGAACTTGAAAGCTAACCCGATATATTTTTAATTTAAAAGGTGAATTATTGATAATAGGCAAGCGACCTGTGAATGCTCAAGCAATTTAAATTGGATGGCTTTGGACAGAGTTTTGACCCAGTTTTAAGTTACGACTGTAACCAGTTAACGATTCGCGCCTGTTCATATTGGCCGGTTCCTATTTATTAATCTGTGCCGGTTCCGAGTCTATACTTTGACGGCGCGGAATTCAATATCCTGTTTCCTGTTTTACCAACAATAAGAAATGGCAAGTTTTGAACAATTTCAACGAGGTTAAAAAATAAACCTATTTGAAAGTTTCCCATAAAAGCTTTCAGCATCGACGTGTATCATGACAAAAGGAAAATATAACAGTTAAAATTTTCGCCAGTATCCACTGAGGAATTAACTTGCAGGTTTTTCCCTAATGATGTCTAACAAGTCCTTGGACTTTTTGCTCTCTTAAATCGTTTCAAGAATTATATGGTTAACAATTATCTAAGTATCTAAACCGGCCAATGTGCGAGTCGGACTCGCGCACTAAGGGTTCCGTACCATTACGCAAAAAACGGCAAAAAAATCACGTTTGTTGTATGGGAGCCCCACTTAAATATTTATTTTATTCTGTTTTTAGTATTTGTTGTTAGGTATAGCGGCAACAGAAATACATCATCTGTGAAAATTTCAAGTGTCTATCACGGTTCATGAGAAACAGCCTGGTGACAGACGGACAGACAGACAGACAGATAGACATACTGACAGACAGCGGAGTCTTAGTAATCGGGTCCCGTTTTTACCCTATGGGTACGAAACCCTAAAAAGCACCTATATTGATTTTTTTAAGCTTAACAATGAAAGACGACAGTGGAGTGGACAGTGCCGCAGTGTATGTAGCTCGCATAGTACGAGTTTCAAACGCGTTTAATTTCACTAAATTGAACGCTTTTGAGACTCCACTATTTCTCGAGCCCTATGTATTGGAGTACACCGATTGCTCTAGTCGTAAGTCCATTTTTTCTGTTTATACCACCATAACCGAATAGGGCCCGAGAAATTGTGTAGTCTAAAAGGAACATTCCACAAGAATGTCGCTTACGTAACGCTTTTGCCTTGTATGGCACATCTACCTCAATCAAAACTGTAAAACTCCAGAATATACTGCCAATTTGTTAAACAAGTCATGAATATTACCAGACAAGATAGAAAGCTCTCAGCATTTTCGGAAGTACCTAATAGAAGAATGGCGTTACGTAAGCGACATTCTCGTGGAATGGAATTTGAATGGAATGGCCCAACCGGTTCCTTTACCTTCTTGGCTGAGACGATGGCCGCATAGTGCAGCGGTGCGGCGATGGCGGCGGCGCGGTCGGCGTGCAACCCGCAAACGGTCCACAGCTGCAGCGGGTGCAGCGCGTGCAGCAGCGCGCCGCACGCGCACGCTCCGCCGCCCGCGCAGAGTGCCGCGCCGCTTGCCAGCGCGCCCACCGCCCCTAGGTGGAGTAGCAGCACTGATGACGCTGTTGCTGGCTGGAAGTAAAATTTGAGGAATCAGAAATATAATAAATTAAAAATATTTAATCAAATACAAATGAACAACTTTGGGAACACATTTTGATTTGTGTTTTTTTAAGTAGTCACACTACTATATGTATATAACTTATAAACTGTAATCGATGTCATGTATTAAATAAAAAGTGACGAAACCATCCAGTGGTGAAGGCCGGATTTGAACCGGCGCGGCGTCTACTAAAGATAATAGCTAATATCGCGGCTAACGCCATGAACCCCTAGGCCATCTCGCCACGGCGGTACCCGTCCCAATTTCTCGACTATATGCCATCTTAGTAAGACTAGGCGTCTTTGACCAACTCTAAGGGCAAGCAGTGCGCGCTTGCACCCTCCTATACGAATTCCTTACAGAATTACGTTATAGCGAGAGGGACTGGTGCTGCCATCTATGAACAACTTTGGGAACAAATCAAATTATTTTATTGAATATTTTCATTTGTGTTTTTAAGTAGTCACACTAGTACTATATATAAATTATAAACTGTAAAATATATAAATTATAAAATACAAGTCTTTATTAATAACACCAAAGTTACAGGTCAAAATGTCTCAATGTACTATTAGTTATTCTGTGATAATAGAGTACTATTAGTTGTTCTGTGATAATAGGTACAGTACTTAAACTAAATATATCAATGTTATATTGTCATTTCAATTGTAACCAAATGGCTCAAAACTAAAACATACACACACACACACACACACACACACACACACACGCGCGCGCGCGCGCGCACACACACACACACACACACACACACACACACACACATGCGCGCAGGCTTGAGTACCTACTGGAACCTTCATGTGGATTGTATTGCTGTTATTGTACTGCTTGTAATTAGTATAGTTTGTAAATAGTAGTATAGGAAATAGGTAGTCAATGTTTGTAAATAGTATAGCTTAGCTTAGTAGGTGTATTAGTTATCAATAATCACGGAAGAGCGGTGCCTCCAAATTAGTCCAAATACAGACAAAAATATTGCTTACCGGGAAATACCATCCCTCAAATTATATGGACTCTGTTTTCTAAAATAAAGATTTTTTTGTATTTTGTATTTGTAACATTCTAGACTAGTATTTTTTATACTTAAAATTGTTTTATGTTTGACGATCTTTTCGTGAAATTCTTAGTATTAAATTTGATCTGTATATAATTCAATATTATTATGGAATAATATTAATATCAATAAATTGCTCTGATAATTAGCTTCAGATCAGCAGATCTAAAACAGAACACATGTTCTGCGATTTTGGCGGTCTCTCCAGTTTTGCTGCCATAGAACTCAATAGCGTTACATTGCCGGTCTGCTCCGACTTCAAGTACCTCGGTTCGCTCGTACAATGCGATGGCGATATTGATCGTGACGTGAAAAACCGGATTAGCACAGGATGGATGAAATGGCGACAGGTTACGGGAACCATTTGTGACGCCCGTATGCCTCTTTGGTTGAAGGGTAAAATTTATAAAACGATCATAAGACCTGTCGTCATGTATGGATCAGTGTTGGGCCCTAAAGGTGACGGATGAAAAGAGATTGCATGTAGCGGAGATGAGAATGTTAAGGTGGATGTGTGGCGTGACGAGAATGGATAGGATAAGGAATGAGTAATAAGAGGAAGCCTGAAAGTTGCACCCATAACAGAAAAAGTAAGGGCAAATCGCCTTGCATGGTACGGGCATGTGATGCGGAGGGATGAAAGTCGTGTGAGGAGAAAGGTATTAAGAATGAATGTGGAGGGAGGTACGAGGAGAGGAAATCCGAGGAAAAGGTGGATGGACTGTGTGAAAGATGATATGAAACTAACGCAAGTTTATGATGAGATGACGGGTGACAGAGAGGTATGGAAGAAAAAGACATGCTGCGCCGACCCCAAGTGAATGGGACAAGGGCAAGCGAATGATGAATTAGCTTAAGATAATATATAATGTACCATTCATAAGTTGTTGCGAGGCCTACATGAATAAAGTATATTTGAACTTTGAACCTAAGTTTACGGATGGGACAAAGCAGGTTAATGTTAAGGGTCGCTTGTTATCCTATGTCAAACGGTTTCTGGATCAGAACGTCTCAGTGTTTAAAGGGTTGATGAATGAAAAAATACAGATGTATTTTAAATAATGAATGGTATTTATTGTATGATGTTCTTAATGCATAATCGACTAACAGTTAAGTCATAGTGTTTATGTTGTTAAATTAAAATTTTGTTGTCTAATTTTTCTTAATTTTTAATACTTAATCTAAAAAATAAACCAACGGTATTGAAATTTAGTTGCTGACGAAATTTTGTACGGGTTGCATATATACTTATCAGTTTTACCTTTTAACTTTCTTGCTCATAAAATGTTTTGTATTTTTCGTTACTAACTACTAATCTCTGAGCAGAATTCAAATACATTATGAATTAAATTCATATTAATGGGCACCCTTCCATTAAATAGGACTACTTAAGAAAACATACTTGATGACATTATTTTCTCTGACCTTAATAAAAGGTAGCTCGGCTACCTAATTTATTAACCACGAGCATGTGTATTTACTCGTATGAGGGAAAATCGTGGCACACGACCTTAACGTTGTTATGTGGTACAAAGGAAAGGCGATAACGAAATGAATGCTGAGAAGATGGAGAATCCTGAATGCCATGGCAAGTAAACATCGACGGAATAAATAAATTTGCGCGTTCCTTATTGAGATATAGAATATAGACAGCCACGAACGCAAGTGTCGTAACCGCGATGCTACTTAAAACATCTGACACAGATGATAAAGGGATGATGATATATATCGAGGTATTTGTATCCAGTCGAGAAAGATTTTTGTTGATTTAAAATTAAAATAGGCTGATGTAAACGGGTCAAACACAAAACTATGTTCACGTCTTTCCTGTAAACATACCCAAAAGCTTAGGTATATAAAGGGTAATTTTCTTATTTAACCCTTATCCACATGAAAGGGTCCTTCTTTTATTTGTATAAGTATGATAAATTATATAATTTATAATTTATCATACTTAATAAATTAAATATTTTTAGAATTATATAATTATGTGTTTGAGAACTAACAGCTTTAGAAAGAAAGCTGTAAAAAAAACTAGGTATAGCGATGTGTTACCAATGCTATGTACAGTCAACTACTGATGAATTGAATAGGGTATTTGACTGTATTTAAGTAAAATAAATTATTTTACACCACGCATGAAATAAAGCACCAGAATATTAATAGAGAAACGTAGACAGCAGTTATTTTTAGAAACAATTTCTATTTTAAAACCTGTATAAAACTAATAAAGAGTAGGCAATTTGATTATTACGTCACATGTGTTTCATATAAATTCCATAGTAGCAAAATCGTTTTGACAGTTCGAAAAAAGAAGCTGATTTGACTAGTATAATACCCAATTAGAGATGGGTAGTGAGTAAATACTCAAGAGTAAATATCGAGTAAATACTCAGTATTTACTCAATTTACCCGTATTTACTCGTTTATACCCAATTTGGCGGGTATAAACTATTTAGAGTGCTGACACTGCTGACAGGGTATAGAAATCTGAAATAAAGGTGTATTTTGTACTAGATTTAGTAGTCCAATTAGTAAAAAATATATTTTAAGAGGGGCGTTCCATACATGTAACTAAGTGCCACAATAAAAAAATCTGAAACCACCAACGTGTGGCACATCATTAAATTGGTCTTTAAAAATAAATTCAATGTTATTACGCACTTTTTTCGATAAATTTAATACTTTTGGGAAAAAACCGTTTCCAAAGGCCAAAATAATGTTCATTCCTCTATAACTTTTGTAACAAAGTTAAATAAAATATGAAAAAATATCGGGAAAATAGACCCTAGAAAACACTTTGAGAAAAAAATACTTTAAACATGATCGGTCGGGTCATTTTTGAGTTTTCATTAAAAAACTCTTCATAAAAGGACGTAAGTGCCGCGTAAACACGTGATTTGGCGTGTACGGGAATTCAGGATTCCAAAAGGAGGACCTGTGGATTCTATTCCAGTCCTCAGTCACTTATTTTAATGGGAGAGTGGAACCCAGCATGGAAACGCTTTCTAAGCAGCAGTTGACCGCAACTAGATGGGTAGTTAGTAAAAACCCACCTACCTAAAATACCCGTATTTGCCGTATACCGTAACTATGTATTTAGTGTGGTTAAAATATGATTTTATTATAGTCGTTAGTTTTCAGGCTGGCCCTTTCGGTTAACTCTTTGTCTATTGTAAGTAAAACCGCACGTGCTACTACATGCAAAAAAAAAGAATCGCTAACTTTGACCGCGTATACTATACGGCTATACTATGTATAGTCGTTAATTTTCAAGCTGGCCCTTGCAGCTAACTCATTGTCTATTGTAAGTAAAACCGCACGTGCTACCCAGTCAACAAAAAACGGTTCGGTCAATTTAACCGGTTATTGAATTACAATTTCTATGGAACTTGCAATAAGATTCAAAATGAACTACGGAAAAATTTACGGTTACTGAGTTTCGGTGAGTCGAACGCTACAGAACCAATCTAAAATATGTCAACGAGATGCGTAACAAAGGCGCGTTATCCGATATAAAATTTCTGAAATTCTTTGAGAATTTCTGTTTTGCCCAATGGTTGACTGGTAGAGAATGCCTTGAGGCATTAAGTCCGCCATTTGTACATATTTTAATTGTGCAATAAAGTTTAAAAATAAATATCCATATCCATAAATTACATCACACGAATTTAGTGATTTCACATTTGGCAATCCCGTTTCCCCTCGTGTGACTTCACATATTTGACAATTTTGATATCAAAGAAATTAGCAAATTGAATGAAATATAGTTATTTTAATAAAAATATTTTAATTAATAGGAATATTAGAAATTGTATGACACGAAACCGATACGATATATCGTTTCAAAAACTAGCTTATTTAGTTGTATCGCGAATACAAACAATCAAAACAATTTTCGACTACGAGTGAAGTTAAAGTGACGTCACAACGTTTGTAACTCCTCTCCCCCGTGTCACAACATGTCACATTTTCTACACCCCCTCCCTCCCCCTAAACGTGGGACGTAATTAATAGTTTTCCATTGCAATTGGCACGTATTTAACCGGTCAACTAATTAATCGAATTTGGGTAGTTTAAAAAAATAGAAATGGGTACTTTTTTATTTTTTAATAGCCTACTGTGGTGTCCCACTGCTGGGCAAAGGTCTCCCCTCGTTTTTTACATTCGACCCTGTCATCGGCATTTTCCCACCATTTGGTGTAGAATGCGTCCAAGTCATCCCGCCATCTCCGTTTCGGTCTGCCTGAACCCCGGCCTGAACCGTCTGTGGTGTTCCGTGGGTCCCACTCAGTAACCATTTTGGTCATGGGTACTAAAATTAATAAATTCGCAACAAAAACGGAGCCTTAAATTATACAATATGAGTTGTATTTTTATGAATTTTGGCCACATTGCCAGGAAAGACAGTGATAACCTGGAAAAGCTGGTAATCACTGGTAAAATCGAAGGCGATAAGCCGAGACGTAGGAGCCCAATGCGGTGAACAGATCAAATTAGCTCAGCCCTTGATGTAACGCTCCACGGTGCCCTACACTCGGCGACAGACAGAAAGAAGTGGCGGCAAATTGTCCAAGAGAAGCTAGAAGTTACCTAGAAGTGACGTGACCCTCAGTGATGAGGAAACCGATGCAAGGAGGAGGAGACCACATTTTAAAAAGAAAACGGCTATATATTTGAGGCTCATATAAATTATTGGCGCTAAAATATTAATACACAGCCAAATTATATTATTATATGCCCAATGAAAGTTCGTGTTTAATATTTTACATTCCCGAATATTGATAAGCCAATAGCGTATTTGACTGTATTTAAAATTAATTATTTTACACCATGCATGAAATAAAGCACCAGAAGATTAATAGAGAAACGTAGACAGCAGTTGTTTTTAGACACAATTTCTATTTTAACGCCCGTATAAAACTATAAAGAGTAGGTAATTTGATTGTGACGTCACATGCTAGTGTTTCATATAAATTCCATAGTAGCAAAATCGTTTTGACAGTTCGAAAAAAGAAACTGATTTGACTAGTAGTCAAATACCCTATTAGAATTATATGCCAATGACCGAACCTTTTTTGCAGGTAGTAGCACGTGCGGTTTTACTTACAATAGACAAAAAGTTAGCCGTAAGAACTACTATACATACTATCTAACAATCGCCGCGCTATCTGGTAAGAGCTAATATTGTAAAGTATTTTCGCCGCAGTTTTATTTTAATAAACAACTGGTTAAAAACTGTATAATATGTGAATCAGCTTGCAACATGCACTTATCTAGAACGCAAGTAATTAAGTAACTTTGAATGTAATTACTAATTAAGTACCATCTTATTTAAAACAAAATTGTTAACTATACTTTATTACGTCTATATCCGCTAAATTCCAAATGACCTCTCACTGATAATCACCTTTTTGCCAAAAACTAAGCGTAATAAGCTTCTTATAACATAAATATCATTAATATACGTTAACACAATAAAATAAAAACCAATTTAGTACTTAAATCTCACCAAAGTATTGAAATTTTGTTAATAATCGTTTTTACTCACCGAAATGAGTAAATACGAGTATTTACTGTATGCTTTGAGTAAATACCGAGTAAATACTCAGTATTTACTCACCCCTACCCATCTCTATACCCAATACACGTTTGTATGTAGGGGGTCAATGATCTCTGTATCGGATGGATTGTACCACATGTTTATGAACAACAAAAAACCGGCCAAGTGCGAGTCGGACTCGCGTTCCAAGGGTTCCGTACATTACACAATTTAAACAATGTATTTTTTATGTAAAACGTGAGTGAAATGTTTTTAAAAAACCCGTAGGGGTCGGATTAAAAACTAAGTAATTAAGCCCGACTCACGCTTGACTGCACATTTCTAATAGGTTTTCCTGTAATCTATAGGTAAAGATCTATTTTGTGTATTTTTTTCAAAATTTTAGACTCATTAGTTTCGGAGATAAAGTGAGGGGAATGGTCATTTTTTGCCTATTTCCTTGAATAACTTCTAAATTGTTTATCCTAAAATTATAAAAAAATATATATTTGAGATTCTCCCAATGAGCTCTTTCATTTGATATGTAACGCAATACAGTTTGAAAAACTTTATTTTTTAATTTTCACATTTACCCAAAAGTGGTGTTAAAATTCATTTGTTTACGTTACATGTTTGTCTTTGGGTCACAAACTTACATATGTATACCAAATTTCAACTTAATTGGTCCAGTAGTTTCGGAGAAAATAGGCTGTGACAGACGGAGAGACAGAGAGACAGACAGACAGACAGACAGACAGACGCACGAGTGATCCTATAAGGGTTCCATTTTTTCCTTTTGAGGTACGGAACCCTAAAAAAACAGAGGTTTTTAAAAGCTTTCCATTGTACCAAACAACGCTATACCCGACATTCTGGCCACATTTGGTTAGTTTATCCAAACACCGACATTAGAACATTACAACACAAGGGCACTTTCCTGAATATTTCATAATGACCGCACTCAGCTGTGTCGCGCTATATATGAGATGCCAGTTTACTTTCAACCTTATTATTGCCATGGTAACGTTCAGAATAATATGTCTAGGTGGTAAAGTCTGGCCTTTCTGGTTAACCTTTACGGTTTACCAATCGAAGGTGAATGCGAGAAAAAATAGTTCCTGCGTACAATGTGTGAATTATGAGGGCTGAATTCATTCGCAGAGCAGACACTGGGCAGAGAACCTAGGCGCCTACATTTAATACAACTCTGGTTAGGTCAGGACCACATCAGTAAGCCTAGCACAGAAGCGGCGCGACAGGATATCGCCCGCGCGAGATACTGTCGCGTCGCCCCTGTGCTAAGCTTACAGTCATCTTATGAAGATAAATAGAGAAAAACCATTTCGAGGCTGCCCTAGAGCTAGAGCAGGTCTATTACGCCAGCATCTAAGTTATCTAATAAGCATAATGTAGGTACACAAATATAGTAATAATAGTACCAGGGGTAGGAATCTCCTCGCTTCGGGCAAACTCGGTTCCGTTCGGCTCTGCATTGCTCCGAGCAATTATTAGGGTTGGCACAACTTGACGTCCCTTTGTGTGCACGACCACAGATAAGATAATGACTTGAATTTTGACAACCCTAAATAGCTGAAAGGGATAGTGCCATATATTAAAAAAAGGATAGCATGATTCGACCCTGAACCGCTGTCAAACTTCGGTTTTGTAGGAAGTTTCCTTTCTGTACGGTGGTAGTAGGTACTATTATTTATTCTGTGATAGTACGTCGTGAGAGAAAAAGCGAGCTGTTTATAAAGGGTCATTATCTTTACGTCACAGCCAAGAAACAGTTTTGTGTGTATTTTAAATTTAACCTTTTTAGGGTTCCGTACCCAAAGTGTAAAAACGGGACCCTATTACTAAGACTTCGCTGTCTGTCTGTATGTCCGTCTGTCACCAGGCTGTATTTCATGAACCGTTATAGCTAGTCAGTTGAAATTTTTACAGATGATGTATCTCTGTTGCCGCTATAACAACAAATACTAAAAACAGAATAAAATAAATATTTAAGTGGGGCTACCATACAAGAAACGTGATTTTTTTGCCGTTTTTTTGCGTAATAGTACGGAACCCTTCGTGCGCGAGTCCGACTCGCACTTGGCCGGTTTTTTTACAAAGCAACGTCTCTTACGGCCCGATTCGAACAATGCGTATAAGAAGTCAGTCAGTCAAACAACACTTGTTCGAATCGGGCCGTTAGCCATTTCGTTTCATCATACCGGAAAATGCCACAGGCTACGATGTTGTGCTACGGCTGTAGCTTAGCAGTAGGTAAATGAAGTAAGTATTATCCATTGCACCTAAAGCTACTTTATTTATCTACGTAACAGGTTCATGATTTACTTAGATGGGTTTTACGCTTCGTCGGATCTTCATAAAACTTAGCTCGTCTTGACATTTTCTTATTTACTTTTTCCTTCAAGCTCTTACTATTGTATTATAATACTATACTAGCTCTTACTATATTCACTAAATTCGAAATACACAAAAATGGTAATTTCATTTCTAGAACTAGTAACCGTACAAATTCAGCCAGTTGGACATATACGTGATATAAGGATGTCTTAGGAATAACATATCGCCATGTTCAAAACTAAGTAAATATTAAAATAGAACCCAATGTATGAACCCAAGTCCATAACCTGTGAGCAAACTGGGTCGGCACTATTAGTCAAAGGTTGCGGAACAGATGTGTGTCAACAAGCGCTCCTAATGCGACAACTGGCGCAGTTCTAGGGCTCAATTTGCTACGTTCAATATCCTGTTTCTTAGCTTCTCTCTGTGTGTGTGTGTGTGTGTGTGTGTGTGTGTGTGTGTGTGTGTGTGTGTGTGCGTGCGTGCGTGCGTGCGTGCGCGCGCGCGCGTGTGTGTGTATGTGTGTGTGTGTGTGTGTGTGTGTGTGTGTGTGTGTGTGTGTGCGCGTGTGTAGTGTGTAGTGTGTGTTTGTAGTGATGAAAATGATATTTGGTGTAGTCCATATTTGTCTCATTAATCGTGTTATGCTAGTAAAATAGTAAAATAGTAATTTGTGCAATAAGAGAGCTATGTTAGTTTTTGCTTCGAGTGTTAATTTTTAGTCCATATCTGAGCTCAAAATTCTAAATTAGAATCACTGGCGTTGTCTTCATTTCATTAATTATAATTAAAACCTTCATTGACGTTTTTTAAAAACTTAATTTAGATTATGGTACATAATAGTGTCATTGCTTTGTTGACTGCTGATGACATGAAAAGATCCTAATAATTCACCAATAAATAATTAAATTACAGGGCCTCTTGAAACTGTCGCGCTATGGCAACAACCAGAAGGTAGACAACGATGAGTGCTAGTATTACGCAACCGTTGTCCCAAGTAATTCTTCTCAAAGGGGATGCGATGCGCGCAGTTCGGACAAAGGCCCTTTGACGAAATAACTCTTGCCGTTGTATTACCCGGCTTGAGGATTTAAAAGGTATATTCACAGTAACGTTCTCAAATCCACTATTTTGTCGATTTTCATTGTATGTTTATTTACCCACATTCACCTACGTATCTTTTACAGGGATAAGTTACGACTTTGACCCGTGTTCAAAGTCCGTCCGTCCGACCATCTGACACCACAAAGTCAAATTGCCAGAGAGTTACAAAACCAGACTGTGCAAATATCTGGCTTTAGTTTTATCAGAAAAAATCATGTTATCAGCAAACAACAATATTTTTTATATTTGATTGCAGATTTATTGGCATCAATGAAATGCTCTCACAATGTGCTGCATATTTACATGGATGGCCTGGTGCTTCGATGCATCGCACAGGTAACATTATATAATATATAAAAAACCGTGCGAGTCGGACTCGCCCACCAAGGGTTCCGTACAAATTCAACTTTTTTTTACAATTTCATAGTATTAAATTTTTTTCCTGTATTTGTAGTATAAAACAATATTACTTGCCAAATTTCATAGTTCTAGGTCATCGGGAGGTACCCTCTTAACACGTTCATTGCCAAGAACACGTATGTGTGTTCATTTTGTATTGTAAATAGGGCGCTCGGCATTGGAAGTGTTAATTGTGATTACTTTGAGAGTCGAAATATACGTTTTTTGCGGCACAAACGACCGTATTTTTTTATATTAACTTAGAAGTTTGATTTATTTACATCAGTTTCAAGAGACTTGAGTATATGGTTTTAATTTCAACTTGATACCTCCACGCGTTCCCGAGATAAAGGGTCTTGACAGACAGATGAACGGAAGGACAATAAACTGATCCCAAAGGGTTCCGTTTTTTTTCCTTTTGAGGTACGGAACCCTAAAAATTAGGTAGGTAGTGCAACTAGTGCAGTAAAACAAATACTTGTGCACAACACGTATGATTTGATAAGCACTACCGAAAGTCACAAAAAAATTTACACTTGGAATTTAAAAAATTAATGTAACCAAAACACACAGACAGACAGTTTTTCTGACAGTCCGCTTTCCGCACTGGCGTGAACTGGTGTACGAGCGAAAGATAATGGCGTATAAATTTAGCTGTAGAAGGAAAGAAATGGATTAATGAGATGGAGATTATGGACGATAATGGCTGTTTCAACGGGTGATAGGTACCTAAATTTATTGCCAAATATTAGTTTCGCTTGACAATTAGGGGCAATTAGAATTTTAAAAGACAATGCCTTAAATAAATGCGGAATACGGATAACAGCGGCTTTACAGAATTAAAAGTAATATTGCACAAAAAAATAACAATGAACCGGGAAAAAATAACAATTAAACGGGAACCGATTCCAATACGTTAAAAAAATATTCAAACTCCGTAGACGATGACAATTTGTTCGGCCAACCGAAGCTGTACCGTGACCTATCGAACCGCGCTATATGCGGGCTCGTGTCCTCCGTGGGTCTGCTAGTTCCTATACGACACGACTAAATAAACAAGCAAACTAGACATGACTGACAAGCAAGTAGTTTCCAAAACAAAACGACAGATGTAGCGTCACGCTACAGTAGGTACTAATATAAACTAATGTCGGGTAATGTAATGTAATATACGCGATATAATCCGTTTTCATAGTTTTATTTCATGAGTAACTATCGCGGTAACCGAAGACAATATTAATGTGGTTTAGTGTTGTTTGCCAATATCTCAATCGATATTTTGCTGAGACGTCAGTCTTCCGTGACCACATCTAGTGCAATCTAGCTGAAACGTCGGAAAAAAAGTAAAATAATGAAATTTAATCGCGTTAGACCCGTTAAAAGTGTGGACTGAGCGAAGATGTAGTGACAAAAATTGAGAAAGGTATGTTGAGATGGTTTGGACACTTGGAAAGAATGAGTGAAAGAAGGCTAACAAAGAGTGTATAAGGGAGAGGTAGAAACGGGAGTTGGAAGGGGCAGACCTCGGCGGACTTTCTATGATCAGATCGGGGAAATCCTGAAGAAAGGCCAGGTCAAGAGCACCCTAAACCGGCGAGCGTGTATGAGGAATGTTATGAAAGTGAAGGAAGCGAAAGAGGTATGTCAGGATCGTAGCAAGTGGAAATCCGTGGTCTCTGCCTACCCCTCCGGGAAATAGGCGTGATTATATGTATATACATACATTTTTATTATATGTATGTATATAGACCCGTTAATGACATTAATTATGTGTACAAAACGCGAGGGTTTAAATTGTAAGGTATACGTACTTCTTCTTAATAACGATATTCAATATTTGTGACATGTTCAGCCATTTTAAAGGCACAGGTATAAGTCCGAAATCATATCATGCAGTTCTTTAACACCTCGGCCACGGAACGCACACTTCAAGCGTCACGAATGTGCACGCTCGCCGACTGCCATACATTTGAGGCGTCAGCGTCAAGCGTACACGCTCCTGACACTGCGCGTGCGTTTCGAGGCCATAGGGTAAGTGCCGTACTTACATTGCATCGAATAGGCTACCAAGACGTAAAAATCGTAAGAAAAAAACCTTGTTCAGGGTCGTGGTTTTCATCATGGCGTGCCTCATCAGCTCGTCCGTTTGCTGCTTGCTACTCACAGCTTCACTGGCAGGCGTTGCCATGGGTTATAATTACTCATTAGCTGAGTACATCGACCTCAAAGGTAAGAGAGTAAATAGCTTGTATAAAACGTTACTAAGACATATTATCTGAGAAATTACACGACCTCATTTTGTTTTTTGAGGTAAACTTACTAACTTTCTAACAATTTATACAGCAGATCAGTTAGATAGTACCAGAAAGGTACATGTAAGTAGGTGCGCGCAAGCACATCTACTAAAATATCGCAAAAATGTACGGTAACTAAAAGCAATCTATGAAAATGCTCAATATATAATTCTCCGGCAATTGTACGTTGCATCATTGCATGTCAGAATATAGACCCTGTTGATTTGCGGCATGCGTTTGATTAGTTAGCGAAATAGAAATGATTGGAGCAGAACGATTGATATTGGAATGATCCGTACCTATGCTGAATTTTAATCGTTGAATTACAAACACTGTCATGACCTTCGTAAAACTTTGTCAACTCTAGTTAGTGGCTGAGCAAACTATGAACTTAGATAAAGAGGAATATTTATTAACTTAATTACGTTTTTTCAGAGACCAACATATCCGTGTATATCAAGCGAGGTGTTTACGATGACGAGATAGCTGATGACTTCGACTGGCGACGAGCGGGCGGCGGAGAACCGAGCATTTCTCTCAAGGACAGCTCAGGCCGTACGTTGATATTTTAATAACATCATTAAGTATTTTTACTACAGGTATTCATGACTCCATAAAAGTTGATAATTACGAAACGATCATACACATAATATTTCTAAAAGTTGATTACTGATGCTGCATCAAAATAAATACTTTAGAAACTGTTTCTGGTTTAAATTAATTTTTGGTTAATTTACAAGTATTGGCAGTAATTAAATGTCTATTAAAACATTGTCCGATCACAACAAAAAAAATTGTCAACTCAATATAAAAGTAACTTATACGTTGCACTTTGCACCTTGAGGATCTTACATTTTGCTAATATTACTTATTTATAAATCTCGGGATAAACACAATGACTAAGCAATGACAACAAAAGAACGGAACTTTCGTCTTATGAAACACTCAAGTTATATTAATATATCTATATTCAATGTGCATTTATTGCTTCTACATAAATTTTTTTTAAATCTTGATAGAGAGAATATCACCCGGAGTTCAAGAAGGCGAGCAGCCTCTAGCGGCCGGTCGTCGCCGATCGGGCAACTCCATATTTGAGTCGGACGATCAACACAAATACGAAGGCAGCCTCATGCGACTCACGTCTATGGCGGCCGGAGAGACTGTACGAAGATTTGAACCTCCAGCGCCACCTTACACCACTAGTCGAACGACGACTCCGAATGTAGTCGATGCTTTGCTGCAAGTAAGTAGCATTAAAGAGATGAGTACATACCTAAATATTTCGGCAGGTGCAACTAAAGACTGCAGGTACACGATTAAACCCGGCCACGCATGATGTGGTAAATCTTTTAAATGAATGTACATTTTCAAGCAGCATTTTTCCCTTAATAATTTGTGGTTATCAAACTACATGATAAAATTAGAAACATAATTTATAAAGTTAGGTGGTCTGTGACTTTGAGCGTTATGTATACCACAGTACCTATATTTTTTGTCCACGGTCTTCTGACAGTCTTTACCAAAATTTCCAGTTAAAAATATTTTACTTAGTCCTCTGGCGCAGCGACCCACTGATTACGGTCCTGTGCAGTTTCTCGCCAGTCTGCCTGGAGCCTTCAGCCTGGAGCTCGCGCAGATCAGCGTCCACCACATCCGCCCATCAATACCTAGGTCGACCGACCGGGCGGCGTGCTGTCGTTTTTCGCTCAAACGCTCTTTTCACCGCCCGATCGCCTCCCATTTGCTCAAGGTGGCCGAGCCACCGAAGCCTTTGTCACACTAATGATGTTTGGTTCAGCAACTAGTTGTTCAACTTCGGCGTTTTTGCGGATTCTCCAGCTGCCATCGACTCTCTGCTCTGGGCCAAGGATTTTGCGGAAAATCTTCCTCTCAACCACCAACAGCTTACTTTCTACCTTCAAAGTTAGTGTCCAAGCTTCACATCCGTATGTTAAAATAGGTCGTATTACGGTCTTGTAAATTCGGATCTTAGTTTTTCTGCTGAGAAGCCTAGACACCAAGACTTTGTGCAGAGCTGAAAATATTTTATTATTCTTAATTTTAAAAACCAAATGATACCTTATTACATACTCTTTTCACAATACCTAACATTTTTCTGATTGTGTTTAGATTGAGATAGTTCTGAGGTGTTTTAACTTTGGTGAATTTGACTTTTTGACAAAAAAATGCCTCCCATATAAATACAACTTCCAGTGTTTGGCTTTCCTGACTACCTCAAGTAGAAAAGAGTTACAAGAAGTATGTTTTTGGTAGGATGACATTATAATGAGCATAAAACAGCTTATGAAAATTTTAATACGAATTGTGGCAGTGTAGTACGAAGCGAGTGAAGATTATCAAAAAACGCTGGACAACAAAAAAGGTATGATGGAATATATTCGGCGAAAACTCACAGAAGCCCATACATTGTAATATTATTGTATTTTTATTATAAATTACATTAATTTCGTTTTTCGGATTAATCGGGTTTCATCGTGTGCAGTCTTTAATACGTGTTTAATATTCAAAATTGGTATCAGTGGATTAAAATGCTTTCAAGAGGGCTTTAATAGAACAAAACAAGATAAAGTGATTAATATTGGTTAGCATAGTTGATTTTGGCTTTCACAAATAAACATTTTAGCCCTCGGTTGATTGACCGTTGAATACTTGCAACGACATACGTTCTTTCAATGGTCACCTTTAGTTATTTGTGTTTCTCATCTTCAAGACACGTTTTTTTTCTTACTAGGTTGCCGACAGCATGCCAGGCGGTTCTGTAGAACGATTGAGAGCTATTCAAGCAGCAGCAAGGCACCATGAATCTCGCAAAATTGAATTGGTAAGACGAGGCTACACAGATGAATGAATAAGTAGATATTTTCAAGAGAAATTAGTAATTTGTCATGTTCTGTTATCCATGTAGTGAATCTATGTATTTTTATCCACTCTACTCTACGCACATGCTTTTTTTACTAAAACTCATTTTTATTTAAAGGCTACCGCTAAGATTCCCGAGGATCCGTTAGATCGAGTAAAGGCCATAGAAGCTAATGCTCAAATACACAATGCCAGGAGAAACGACCCGGTATGTTTTAAGAACAAAGCGAAGACCACTTATTTAGAACTCAGCCCACATATGCATTTTAATATTTTCTGGTATTTCAAAATATGCTCGAGTTGTGACAGCAACTACCTTTCAAATCCTGGTCAAAGTATAAATACATATTTAACTACCTTCAGACTTTGGTTTTTAGATTAGTGAATATTAGAGCCTGATCACACAGCTTAGAGCCTAGCCAAATAGCAATCGTTTATATGTATAAGTAGAAAACGCCAATTTAAACTAAAATAATGAATGGAAATGGCGAGAAAGCTTTTTGCATTACATTATTCTTTTGGATTGCCATTTTCGA
The DNA here is from genome assembly GCF_947568885.1 of Cydia strobilella. Lineage (NCBI taxonomy): Eukaryota > Metazoa > Arthropoda > Insecta > Lepidoptera > Tortricidae > Cydia > Cydia strobilella. The sequence goes on from NC_086052.1 coordinate 13,198,690, forward strand.
TAAATGATTGTCTACTTGGCTACGGTCACAGGATGTACATATTATATATCTTGGTTGCATTAAAAATACATTTTGACCCTAATGAAAATATTAACCCTATTTTAGTTCATTTTAATATTTTAGACCACAACGACGGATAAGTACGCCAAATATTTCGGGCAGTTAGCGAAGCATCCTGGTTTCCCAGGCTCCGGACTAAGTGCCAGGAAGTTCATGGAAAGCAACGATAAGGACGTCTTGGACACACCCCCGCCTAATCGTTTTAGAGACGCAGTGTTCCGCGGGGACCTTTCAGGCTGGCCTTCAGCGGGTACGTAGATTTCTAGAGTCTGCCTTAGATAGTTGAAGGGATGTTTGTAGAGAGTAGCGGTAAGGGCTTAATGAAGCTAACCCGCCTAATCGTTTTAAAGGGGCTGTATACCACGGGCAACTTTCAGTCTGGCCTGCAGCGGGTAGGTACGTAAATTCCCAAGCGTTAGGCCAAGGGCTCGGCTCTACTTAACAGGTTGTTTATGGAAAGTAGCGGTAAGGGCACAAATCTGCATGAATGCTTTAGACATGCTGTATTCCAGGGCCAACTTTCAGTCTGGCCTGCAGCGGATACGTAAATCCCCAAGCGTTGTTCTATTTGGCAGGAAGATTATGGAGAGTAATAACAGTAACTTATCGTCGCCGATATGATAATGGAGATAAATCCGTCTAACCGATATATAAACGCTGAAAGCCGCAGGCACGTCTCCGTTGGGCTATGTTGGTTACGTAGGTTTCCATTATGAAGAGCGATAACATCATGGTTGATGTAAATCTGCTCAACCCAGTGCTCAACCTCGCTTATGTTATATCAGGTGCGTAGGTTTTTTATACTTCGGAAATATAGGTAGGTATATCAAGGTGACAAAGCTAAAGACCCTGACTGGCTGGCCGGTTTTATCATACTTGTCAAAATGTTTAAAAAAGGCATTTTTTTTTCACTTTATTTAAGAGCTTGTTACCGAGGTGAACATGTCGCTCCATAGAAAACAACAATACAATGTTCTCACAATAAAAGGACATCATTTTGACAAATTCACTTATTTAGTGTTATCATAATAATTTCAATTTACAGATTCTTCTAAAACTTCGACAGCCGAAAATTTCTTCGATTACGAAGTTAGCCACAAGTCTTCAGCACTAACACCGCCATCAATAAGGCCATTACTCGTTCGTCCGTTAGAAAATAAAATGCAGCAGATTATGTGGGATACGCCGAAACCAAAAAGTCCGATTAAACAAACCCAAACTGATTCCAAGGAATACGGGAATGATAAGTAAGCAACAAATATTATTAGTTACTCATTTTATTATTGTGAAAGTAGGTATATTTGAATATTTGTTCCTCTAAGTATATGTATAATAATGGCAGTAAAACATTTTCATGTCAAATGTTGCTAAGACGAGGCCACATGGTGACATGGCTCGCACTATCAAAAAGTTATCAGATCTCATGTAGAGCCAAGCCTAACTTTTCTACACGCCCTAACTCTACAAGCTCCAACTTCACAAACTGTATATCTTAGTCAAAATTATGTATCAAAAATAAAACTCTTTTAAAACCTTTTTGTAAAGTTACGAGTCATCGCGTATGGATTAAATTGTTGACGGCCTGACTGACTATCCCCTAAAGTCATAAAAAACATATAAATGAAGAAAATAAGACTAAGTTTTTTTTATTTAAAAGAAAAAAACCTGTAAATGAGGTTTTTCCTTTTAAATAAAAATAAATAAATGTTGTCAATGTCCTGTGGCCCCACACTAGGCTATGCCTGTCACGTGGTAGCCAGATTCGTAATAAAGTAAATAAATAAATTTACGACGATTCTATGACAGAATATTTCTTTCTAAATAAGCTTTTTTTAAGAGATTGGAGAGCTTTTGAAGTTTAACGCGTTTAACTTTTCAGGTCTGTTAAATTGTTAGATATGCCCAAACAGGGAAACATGTACAGTGACTACGATGAGTCTCATGGATTACCTATACGAAGGAAAAGAAGCGGCAGTAAAGTTAGTTTAAAAGATTCAGATGCCATTTCCATCCTAATAACTAAAATTACGACTTATGACAATTACCTGCATACCAAAACCTTAGACGAGGAGTTAGAAATATATACGATTACCGAATGTGCCTTACTAACTGACTCAATACAAAAATCATCAGCAAAATCCACGACAGCTGAACTTGTTCATCAAAATAGTTTGAACAGTACAAACAATAACTCTAGTTATACCTCTCAAGCGATGCTTTTAGAAACAGGTCATGACAACAGCGGTGTTTTGGTTAAACAATCTAAAGTTAATATCTTGGAACATTTAACCTCATCTTTGAAAACGACAAACGTAAATTGGACGCCTAAGAAGCGAAAGAACAAGTCAGAAGGCCACGCATACAAAATCCTCGGAAATAAGCAAACGGAATCCTTTTGGTGGAGATTTTCTGACGGCGTCTCTGAGCAATGGAATAGAATAATTTCGTATCTTAATAAACGAAATTCTCCAATATTGGACCATTCTCGGAATCCGAAGACAGCAGATAACAAAGATTCAAATAGTTTCGTTAACAAGAAAAGTTGTTATTAACAAGTTGGTTGCCATATCGACTAAGAAACCAGTAGAAAGGAATTTGATATCAACAGAAACTAATACGGGAACAAATCTTGATATTTGACCCAATTATTTTACCGTGTTGTGCTGTGTGTCGTTTGTTTTGTGATGATAATAAAGGTATCGGTGTACGCGAAGTTCCAACTGACTTGTTTTATTGCGCATTTACGATTTTCTAGAAAATTAATATGGTTTCGCAACCGTTACTACGTTAATAAAATAATTTATTACTTATGCAAGCAGACTAATTTTAGTATTTTACTGCTGATCGAACGTGTTGCAAGTAAATTCATCCAAATTAATTAGGTTACTGTATTTCAGTCTAAGGTAAGACTTTGCCATAAGGTAAATTTGGATAAGATTGACTGCGGGGTAAATGTGGCTGGCTGGCCTTTACATTGGAGCCAGTTTACACGTTGACCAGTGTTTATTGTGAGTTACATTTGATACTTGCGTTGCATGAACTCGTACTAAACACTATACTCGCAACTGGAATTCAAGACCAAAAAACTACGACCGTCAAAACTGTCAATGTCACTTATGTTACTGTCAAGTAAACATTTCAGGTTTCGCCAACCTTATGCTTCTTTATATTGGTTGGCCATCATTGATAAAAAAAACTGGACAAGTGCGAGTCGGACTCGCCCACCGAGGTTTCCGTACTTTGTAGTATTTGTTGTTATAGCGGCAACATAAATACATCATCTGTGAAAATTTCAACTGTCTAGCTATCACGGTTCATGAGATACAGCCTGGTGACACCGTCTGTCTGAAATTTTTGACTAAAAACAGACTGTCTAGCCTGGATCAACATCATTGTTGGTTGATAGAAATCCATTCTGAATTGATGTAAAATAAAAATATAGTAAACTTACAACTATAGTAAATAAGCAAGTGAAAATCACAACGTTTGTAGTTGGATGTTCATTTTCAGAGATAACACAGCCATTCTGCAAACTTGCGTTGCCTGTTTGCCAATTAAGTTGATGTTTATTCGTTCGGGAAACTATTTATTTACTATTTACTTTTATGGTTTATGTATAACTACAATATATAACAATATATAACTACAATATATGTTATTACTAGTTTTTAGGGTTCCGTACCGTACCTCAAAAGGAGAAAACGGAACCCTTATAGGATCACTCGTGCGTCTGTCTGTCTGTCTGTCCGTCTGTCACAGCATGTCACAGCCTATTTTCTCCAAAACTACTGGACCAATTAAGTTGAAATTTGGTACATATATGTAAGTTTGTGACCCAAAGATGGACATGTAACGTAAACAAATTAATTTTAAACACGGGGGCCACTTTTGGGGGGTAAATGAGAAAATTAAAAAATAAATTTTGTCAAACTATATCGTGTTACATATCAAACGAAAGAGCTCATTGTGGGAATCTCAAATATATATTTTTATAATTTTAAGATAAACAGTTTAGAAGTTATTCAAGAAAATAGGCAAAAAATTACCATCCCTCCCCCTTTATCTCCGAAACTACTGGGTCAAAAATTTTGAAAAAAAATACAAAAAGTAGATCTTTACCTATAGATCACCGGAAAACCTATTAGAAATGTGCAGTCAAGCGTGAGTCGGGCTTAATTACTTAGTTTTTGATCCGACCCCTAAGGGTTTTTTAAAGACATTTCCACATAAAAAATACATTGTTTAAATTGTGTAATGTACGGAACCCTTGGAACGCGAGTCCGACTCGCACTTGGCCGGTTTTTGTTGTATAAATTTAGTTTTTAAACAGCCATTTTATACTATAGATGCACAATCATAACTGATATTGTACGGTGGGGAGACGCCACACACAACTGAGTATGGGTACAAGTCTTTGTCAGCTTCATTTAAATTTTTTTTATCTCACATCGCTAAGTATTTGTTTTATTTTCCTCTCTGCAAATATGGAGACCCATTTGTCTCCGATATCATACATATTAATTTTTCTCACGTAAAGTTGAACAGTGAACTATTAATATTACAACGGACACATTTGTACACTTCCCGTTGAGTATTACCCAAATTTGATGAAAAAGAGGGTAGGTTAATGATTGATTTACTATTCCGTGACATAAACGATTACCGTCATACCCAGACAATTAGAACGAGTTCAACAAATAACTGGTAGACACAGAAAGTAGACTGTGTGAAACTAATAAAACGGCTGAACTCCAGTAATGGCCGCCAGATTCTGAGGACATACATCTTTAACTTGCCGGCTGCAGACAGTGCAGCCACCCGAGAAACATTACTTCTCGATCGCGAAGTTAGGTGCCTACCTCAATTAACTTGGTGTCGTGGCAGAAAGGAATTGTAAAATTAAATGTATCGTTTGTGTTAAGTAGTCAAATAAATCCTTATTAATTCTTTCACTAATTTAGGTACCTACCTATGTCTGATTAAAAAAAATTCTTGAGACTACACTGCAAAACGCCCGCTGATACCTATACCATATACTCCTTGTTAATCGTATAACTAAATTCAACACGTTTGTGCAGCGCAGCGTACAGCTCTCATTTTCCCTGAATCAAGGCGGGTCTTATTTCGGCAGGGTTAATTGTAGCTCTAAGCCCGTAGACTTGTTATCACAATATTCGCAGGCTGCCGACTTTGCTGAATAGCCTGGTTGAGCTGACACAGCCAATCTGAGTTTGTTTTGTTTGCTTGTTAGCTGGGTTAAAACTTCAAATATCAAGTGTAACTTGATAAAAAAATATTTCGTTTGTATTTTAAAACCGTTGACCAATGTGAGTAATAAACTGAATGACTGAGGCTATTTTTTGAGCGACCTTTGAAGTGGAAGGATGCCGAAAAACAATCAACTAAGATAATCAAAGTTTTAGTTAATAGTTCCAACGACTCAAAAATGAATAATTATTTTATCTGAAGGGTTTCTAATTTTATAGTTTAATAATTTACTGAAGTGTCATGTAGATATATAAGACAATAGATATACTCGTAGGTATTTCAATTTTTACATTTGTGTCACTTAACTTCAAACTTAGGTAAATCTATTCGACCCTCTCAGCAAATATCTACCCATTCTACCCTATTACCTTTTCTTAATACCAAAATCGCATAATCTGACAGATGGATTTACCCGAGTTTGAAGTAAAGCGACTCATTTACCTAAATACCTTAAATATGGAGTTAAGATACCGTTTTGATATTGATTCATATCTATTCGTTTCCTTTTCGGTGACACGTAAAATTGAAATGCATATACATATTTTTGTTTTTAAGCCATAATTAAAAGCACAATGCTGGTGATCTCAAAATATACCTGAAACTGCAATATTTGTATATTTAAATCGAGCGCACGATCTTAATTGATACGTCTATTATCTACTTATCTAAGATAATATATCCTAATTGAAATTGAAATTACATATTTGCTTTAAACGTGGTAAGTATAAAAGATGTTAAAATGTTGCACATTATACCAGCACCTACTAGTATCGTTAAAATATGTACTCATTAACGTTTTTTTAAAGTTCTTAATCAACAAATAGAATAGGTTATATTCAAATATGTATACTTGTTGTCAAAAACGTTTTATATCATGTTTTTTATGTTTAATATCATTCTTTTATTTTAACTGATTGTTTTTCTTCACCTGGAATTAACTTCGTACAAGCTGCTTGGCATCGCGAAACTTGTTTAATTAAAGCAAATAGGTCTTTACGAAGTTTAATTAGTCTGACGAATATTTGAAGGCAGCGTCTTTAAGACAATCTGTAAAATCTGAGGCACGGAAACGACGAACGATTCAAAATATTATCAAGATTCACTCTGAATAAGATTAGAGCAGTTATACTTGTCTATTTATTATATAAATTTAAGTACTTACGTTACCAATTAGAATTTCTAAAGAAAAGCACTCGCTGGCATACAAAAAAATTTTCATTTATCACCGACGGTGCCACATAATAGATAACCTACTAACCTACTAACTCCAACATTTTTTCTATCTAACTTAAAATGTTTTTTTCCCCTCACTAGCTCGGAAAGTTGTCTTTTATCCTTCAAAACAAGCGGGGAAAAACGCGTTTTATCCACTAGTGGGGAAAGTAATTTGACCTTGGAAGGAGCGTGTTTAAGTAGCTTGACAGATAACAAAACGTAAAAACGCTTATGATAATGGTTCGTTAGATACTAATTATCATTAAATAAATAGTTTGAGAATCTAATAAAAAAATACCAAATTTAGCTTTATTTAATGATTTTAAGTCATAAACCTTAAAATTTAATAAGAAACGTTTGTTTTTTTATAATGATGTTAAATATAATTCTGAAAGCACAAGTTGAGTCGATGAGATTTCAAAACGCATCGTTGACATTTTATACGTCAGAAATGTCAACATTGTCAACAAGTTTTTTACTTAAAAACTTTTCTCACCGACTCGCGTAAAAATACACAACTTCCAGTTTTCTGTTATAATATCGTAAAACAATGAGTGATTCCAGTGATGAAGATGATCTGTGACGCCTGTGGATGTTGCACTTTCCTCGCTATAGTGAGGGGAAAAGTTTTGTGTTACACACGGGTGCAAATGTATTTTACTTCTCGTGTGTTGAAACACTTGCGGGTAAAATACAACTTTGCACCCTTGTATAACAAATAACTATTGTCGATCGGAGAGTCCCTGCTTATAGCACGACACGCTTTCTTTTTCGCTCGCTAAACTATCCCTTATTTACTGCTGTGAAAAATCGCGAGCCCAGCTCGTCCAAACTCTTGAATAATATATTTATCTACCACCGTACAGTAAGTGGTAAGGCAGCTGCGCTATTTGAGTACTGAGCATATAAATAGGTATCTTGTCCTAAGCGTCGATGAAAGCCTTAGCTCACAGCCTCAAGTGGACCCTCACGAAGATGATCACGCGCACGCTATCTTGGCCATCTACAAGAGTAGTATTACCTATCTCTTTCCTACCTGCACAAATCTAAAGCGATCTCGCGTCAAGTGTCGACACTAGAACAAACACAAAAATACTGGAATTTAAACCTTATTTAACGGCTCATAAGACCCACTCTTATCGCAAACTCTTTCATGAAACATTGGTGTCGATTAACTGACTGAGATTCAGGAATTTAAACCTTACATGTTTGATACAAGGGTTAGATTTTAATGAATTTCGGCACTCACTCTAGCGGTAAAATGCAATGTCGCGCGGGTCGCGCCTCGACGCTCTGACCGGGCTCTGATTAGGCACGTTTATAGCGATTTTCCTCGAATGTTCTAATATTTCCAAGAGAATAGGAAAATATAAATTTTACGTCTTCGTTCCAGAATACCGGGATTGTTGATCGCGGTATTTAAAGATGTTTAAAACTTGACGCACGTTCCTTGTGTACATACGTACGGTGAGCATCAAATAGATAGTGACGGCCAAAGTGGCCAAATGTATCGGGACACATCCTTATTTCTATGGTAAGTTGGTGACAAAGGTGTTACGATATTTAAGGCCACTTTGACCATGAATATGTATTTGATGCTGACTGTACTAGGTGCTTACAAATTATCTAAACTAAGCATTGTCTTGTTACATATTACACGTGTCGGTATGGTGCTCCTCCACTGCACTGGAAGTTATTTAATGTTATAACATTGTGTGACAGGTGTGTGGAAGTACATTACATTATACCATAGAGTAACTTATACTAGAGCGTTACTGTCATAGTAAATTTTGTAACCCCAGTAAATTCACTGCCATCTGTCGACACACTTTAAAACTAAAAATGAAGATTTATAAAAATACGATAGAATGTATTTAAATATAGATACATGATTTTTTTATTTGCATTAATTATTTTGATGATTTTGACCCATGTTCTTTCACTGATATGCGTTAAAATTGTTAAATAACAAACGAAACCGTCAACGCCATCTATACGACTGTAGGCCAAAACTAGTAGCGCCCTCTGAACGAGAATCAAATTTTCTTGATTTTCGAGGCACGTTTTTTCCTTAGACTGTATCCATCTATTACGGAGTTATATCTATCTTTGATTATACATATTGTCGTACATCCTAGCAATTATTTACACGACTTAGTGTCGCGTTACTGGATAGATTAATAATGTGAACATGATTTACATCCGGCATGGAACTTGACATAATTAATATAATAATATGACTAGGTGGTCTAATTTAGTAGGTATAGATAATTCTTGAGAAGGTTTCTTGAAGGTATGCTTCGATCTTGAAACAACTACTTGGCTTATGTAGGAGTTTTCCTAAAAGTGGAATGAATGATGCGGAACTTCAGTATTTTTACTATTTTTAAGGTAAACAAAACATCTAGCTAGAAATTATGTATTTTATCAATAAATGAACAGTATTACAACTAATAAGGCAATAAAAATTATGGAGTAAAATTTTGCGTAATTACTGACATCTTTCTGCACTATTATGGGTTACTATTAGAGGTATGGTCATTATTGTTCAGTACCAGTACTGAAAATATCACAAAGCAACAACTTATAAGCCGCGGGATTATATTTAGCTACACGGAAAATGCGAATAAATAAAGCAAAAAGACTAAACTCTGGTCCGAGTCCGAACGAGCTTTAAGCTCTCGAAACGAAGCACACCGTCTAAAAAAATCACGACTATTACGATATATTAGTAGGGTAGAAATGTTTTATACGGAATACTATTAAACAGATATATTTAATGCGTTCAGTTGCTCTCTGCGACCTACCGGTATTACAGGTCAGTAAGGATATGATGGTCGTACTTGTCGACGTAACAGTGTGATAATGACAGCTTCTGTCTCTTTCGGTCGCGCGGTATTAAAAAATATGTTTTACTTTTTTATTATTATAAATAAGTATTATCTGCATATAACGAAAACACTAATCGACGTCTGGTCCTTTAAACTGTATTCAAATCTAATCTTACATAAATTACGTATGCTAAGTACAGAAAAAATCATCTTTATATAAAATCTCGGTTAACTCGAATTTAAAAATCAATCTGATTGGATTATGTATCATTTTAGATTTCGTATTATAATTTTATATTTATCTAACGGTAAACAAACATTAACAATTATCGTACTTAAGCTAAAATCAAAAGTAAAAATGAGCTTATAATTAAGGTGCAATATGTTACAAAAACGCCCATGAATGGCATTAAATCATTGTTGTCAATAGCCGAAATTAACTAATTATGTGAATAGAAAGATTAATCAGCAATTCACTTCAAAAAAAAAGTAAAAAAAAGTAAAAGTAGAAAAGTAAGGGCAAATCGTCTAGCGTGGTACGGGCATGTGATGCGGAGGGATGAAAGTCATGTGACGAGAAAGGTATTAAGGATGAATGTGGAGGGAGGTACGAGGAGAGGAAAACCGAGGAAAAGGTGGATGGACTGTGTGAGAGATGATATGAAACGAACGCAAGTGAATGATGAGATGACGGGTGACAGAGAGGTATGGAAAAAAAAGATTTGCTGCGCCGACCCCAAGTGAATGGGACAAGGGCAAGCGAATGATGAATCAGCAATTCACTTGATCAACCCACACTGAAAAAAAAGTAATAATAACATTTTTTTCTAATTCCCAGGACAACAAACTATTTGTAATCGCAAGAAATCGATTTTAGTTATTTTATACAGTAATTTGTGGGAATTACATTTTAATATTACCAAAGTGATGTAAAATATAGCTAGCACCTGTAATGACAGCTAAACTTTAGTGTAAATTAACAAAACGGGTTTGTCATTTCTAGCAAAGTATTTTTTTCCGTGCAGTCTCTCAGTAAAGCTCGTATTATATTATATACTCGACGACGTTATAATTATATAATTATAGTAAGTAAGAAATATTTACTTAAAAAAACGGCCAAGTGCGAGTCGGACTCGCGTTCCAAGGGTTCCGTACATTACACAATTTAAACAATGTATTTTTTATGCGAAATGTCTTTAAAAAACCCGTAGGGGTCGGATAAAAAACTAAATAATTAAGTCCGACTCACGCTTGACTGCACATTTCTAATAGGTTTTCCGGTGATCTATAGGTAAAGATCTACTTTGTGTATTTTTTTTAAATTTTTTGACCCAGTACTTTCGGAGATAAAGGGGGGAATGGTCATTTTTTGCCTATTTTCTTGAATAACTTCTAAACTGGTTATCCTAAAATTATATAAAAAATATATTGGAGATTCTCACAAAGAGCTCTTTCATTTGATATGTAACACGATATAGTTTGACAAACTTTATTTTTTAATTTTCTCATTTACACCCCAAAAGTGGCCCCCGTATTTAAAATTAATTTGTTTCCGTTACATGTTCATCTTTGGGTCATAAACTTACATGTGTATACCAAATTTCAACTTAATTGGTCCAGTAGTTTCGGAGAAAATAGGCTGTGACAGACGGACAGACAGACAGACAGACGCACGAGTGATCCTATAAGGGTTCCGTTTTTCCTTTTGAGGTACGGAACCCTAAAAAAACACTTTTAACAATTTGGGTAAAATATAACTTTTGATCGTTTGCACGGATACAAAGTAAATTTTATCGTATCGTAAATGTCTACTAAAAGACATTAAAATTCCATCATATTATTAATTCCAGGGTCTGATTTCAATGAAATTAATTGAAGCTAAATTACAACGGTGGCACTTATTGGCATGAAAGTGGGATTTCATTACGTAATTTGATTATGAGCGTGGCATACGGTCTGAATTCCCGTCAAGCCAACATCGCAAGTACTAGGTATCGTTCCGCTGTTAAGTGACATATCGTTTTTTTTGCAAATACAAAGGAGACGAGGGAGAAATTAGTCGGATCTATTTTTATTTGTTTTCATTTTGCAAATACACAATAAGTACTAACTTTCATTCTTCATCACCTGAATGTTCCTGAAACAGGTACCTATTACCTATCGTCGTTGACAGTCTGTATAGTCTGTCTGTATCATGCCTGTATAGACACGCTGACAGTGTGGTGTGACACTGTCACATTAAAACCATGAAGACTATACAGGGTGGGCACAGGGATTCCGACAGACTTTAACCGTGGATTCCTGGCAGTGTTACGAAAGAAAAATGTTATATCAACATGGGTCCAAAATTGCCTAATTAATTTACTTAATTTCTGGAACAAAATAAATCAATTAACGATAGTACTAACTTGTGAACGTATCTTTAGTTTGAAAGAGTGAAAAAGACAACATGCGACACCAATATGACACTTTATAGTCTAGTTTATAGCAGGTGACAGGTAAGTTTACTATTTTTAACACTTCTGCTTTGCATGTGTGATTGTTTGTGTCTTGGTATGTATGATTACGTCACATAAGGGCGTGTTAGCCTTGAGTTTTTTTAACTTCGAAATTACTTAAATAATTGAATATCTCGTAAATTAGGCTTTCTATGGCATTGTTATATTACTTTTTTTTTATCCAAATAGGCACTAGAATTCATGGTTAAAGTGTGTCGGAATCCCTGTGCCCACCCTGTATAAAGGAGCCAAATCTCTATGTATGAAAAGTGTCCATCAAAAAACAGTAATTAGGCGGTGCCACCATACACCGAAATAATACCAAAAACAACCTACATAATTTGGTCGAGTTATTTGTTGCCTTATATGGTTCATGTTATACTCATGTCCCAGAGCCTAACTAGCGCCACCGGAGAGATTAGGAACTATTATTTAAAGCTGAAAGCGGTCACTTTTGTAACAATTCTGCCATCGGAGATTGACATCCTTCCATAATTAAAACATTAAACTTCATTAAGTAGTTTCATTACCATGTAGTAAAGAACAATATTCTCAATTAACGCATATCGCGTATAATTTTTGTTCAAATTGCGATTTTCATCCTGTATAAATGCACTGACCGTATGACACTAAGTAACTACATTAAACTTCATTACCGTTCTCTAATGGACGTTATTGTCAAACAACGCGTGCCATACCATACTCGTACCAGCTAATATTGCTTTAAATGTAGTTTCAAGTTTCGACATGTCGACGTTAATAGGAATTTAATATGTGTATACTCTGCTACAAAATGCTAGTAGCTTAGTTGGAAATAACAACCTTTGTTTATAAGGTGCAGTGTGGGGTAACTTCGAAAGTGGGGTAAACGAGAAGCATTTCATACTTTAGCAACACTTACGCTACTGCAACGCTTATCATGTTATCTTACTTACTGTTGCTACAATAAAAAGTAACGTATTGAACTTTTTACATTGACAAGGTTCTAAACAAAATAAAATAAGAATATAAACCTTATACATATAAACCTTTTTGCAATAGAAGAGCAGAATACGTCACAATGACAAACATACTAAATAATGCTACGGGCTACGGCGTAGCACTCGTAATGCGCCTACGCACTGCCGTCAAAATGGTAAAAAACGCCGCGGCGCGATTCGGGAAATGAATTAGAGATTCACTAGATATGAAATAGTATAGATATGTGACGTCCAACGGGTAAAGTTATCTTAAGGCGGTTGGCGCTTACGCTAATATTAACGTCGCTCCAATATTATTGCGGCGCTATGCGACGTGAGCGCCAGCCGCCATAAGGTACCTTTTTCCGTGTAACGTCACATATCTTCACTATTTCATATGTAGTGAATCTCTAATTCGTTTCCCGAATGGCGCCGATAATACGCAAACGAACGACTGTGCACTGTGCATTAATATAATAAGTTACTAAAGAAAACGAACTAGATTTTGTAAGATTTTGCCCTCTCATTTATGGTTTAATGTTTTTTTATTAACAAGCAGACACAACATACAAATCAACGGACATAGAATGTAATAAAACTATAGTAGCAGGTTAATTTTGTCATTTTTAGGGTTCCGTACCTCAAAAGGAAAAAACGGAAATCTTATAAATGAGAAAATTAAAAAATAATGTTTTTCAAATTATATTGTGTTACAATATCAAATGAAAGAGTTCCTTTTGAGAATTTCAAATATATATTTTTAATAATTTTAGGATAAACAGTTTAGAAGTTATTCAAGAAAATAGGCAAAAAATTACCATGCCTCGCACTTTATCTCCGAAACTACTGGGTCTACAATTTTGAAAAAAATACACAAAATAGTTGTTTACCTATAGATGTCAGGCAAACCTATTAGAAATATGCAGTCAAGCGTGAGTCGGGCTTAATTACTTAGTTATTGATCCGACCCCTACGGGTTTTTTAGACATTTCACTCACATTTTACATAAAATAATATATACATTGTTAAATAAAAATTGTGTAATGGACGGAACCCTTGGAACGCGAGTCCGACTCGCATTTGGCCGGATCCCTAAAAACCCGACTAAACAATTTATCTTCCGTCCAGGCAAGGAAACTTGATTTTTTTATTATTCGGTAGATACCTAAAGCAAATTTACACTGAGCATACATATGACGTTTTCAATCAAAAGGTAGCACATTGCATACGGGATATTTTTTGAACCCGTAGACAAATTTTGCGAGGTGAATATATGGATCACTGAATAACTTTTACTACTTATGGAACCAACCCAAAACTTCCATGGAAAACAACGATATCCGAGCGGTCAAGATGTATGAAACAGCAATTTTTTTTATTTTTTTTATTTAAGAAACAAACAGTCGTTTACAAACAAGTTTACAAATATTTCTTAAATTAAGACCTGGAGTTTCATTATTGTATATAAATTGCAGTCTATAAAACAACAAAAACATAATGTAGGTAGGTACTAGGTAGTAATAGTTTAAAGGTATAGGTAAAACTGACTTATTTCGCAATTTCGGTATCGATCCCAACTTAAAAGTTCCTTATATGACCTATTGTTCTCATTATAAAATGAACTTAAATAGTTCCACTTTTCTCTGCTAACGAATTATTACCTAACATCGACCGAGCATGACGTTTATTTGACAAACACTATGCTTAAAATAGTACATTTGCGGTTTCACTTGGAAATTAAGTGAAGGTGGAGCTACATAAGCACTACCAAAGATAGATATAACTCCGTAATAGATAGATACAGTCTAAGGAAAAAACGTGCCTCGAAAATCACGAAAATTTAATTCTCGTTCAAAGGGCGCTACTAGCTTTGGCCTACTGTCGTATAAATGGCGTTGACGGTTTCGTTTGTTATTTAACAATTTTAACGCATATCAGTGAAAGAACATGGGTCAAAATCATAAAAATAATTAATGCTAATAAAAAATAAAAATTATCCATATTTAAATACATTTTATCGTATTTTTATAAATCTTCACTTTTAGTTTTAAAGTGTGTCGACAGATGGCAGTGAATTTACTGGGGTTACAAAATTTACTATGACAGTACCGCTCTAGTATAAGTTACTCTATGGCACTACGAAGTGGTAATAATTTATTTTCACCTCAGCAGCTCGAACAAGCCTACTTTCGTCACTCCCTGGAGTGAAGAAAGTGCGACTTTCCTCACTCCAGGGAGTGAAACAAAGTAGCTTTTTAATTTAGTTAAGGCCATGAACTGCCACTTCATACTTTGATAACATTTTTTTGTTTTATTGTTTTTTAATTTTTTTTCTGAACTAAAACATAATGTAGGTTTTTTACTGTAATTCGAAATACATTTTAACCTTTAATATGTTCTCACTACTGAGGTGAAAAATTACGTGTGCAACACGAGAGCAAAGTTATTTTACATCTCGTGTTTTTGAGTCCTTTGCTACGCTCAAGATTCTAACTAAGAATCTCTAGCTTCGCTCGTGATTCAATTATAGAATCTTTCGCTTTCTCAAAATAAACACTCGCAAGAAAAAACAACTTTCCTCTCTTGTTGCACAAATAACTATTACCTATATCTTTACCTCCTCATATCGAACTTTGTTATTTTATTAAAATTGAATCCTTTCATTGAGTAAGAATTAATGTTCGATAAAGTCGATTGTTAAGCTTCATGTTTGACTTAAAAATTCCCCGAAAGGTGACAAACGGAACCTACATACAACATAGGTATGTAATTTTTTCGGTTTTTTGTTTATTAGTACTAGATTCTACCAAATATTTACTACTCTCTGTTAATACGAAGAACTCTATATTTATGTTCATTCTACACCGGTTCTTTAATAAGAGCGTGAAATCCCACGTGGTCACATAGAATTTATGTTATGATAGGTAACTAAATAAGATTTGTTTTGTACAATAATTAACTCATAGAAAGTAAATTTAACAAACTATCTCAAGGGTAAAATATTAAAATTAGCTTCCCGAATGCAATGAATACAAATTAACATAAACTTTTTTCTGACAAGCAAAAACAAAGGCGCTATCAAACTGAACGCCTCTAAATGAACCCTTTGCGGAAGTTTCAGTCGGTTCTGAAAGCAAAGTTCAGTGAATAGAAGTGAAACAGACGTGAACCGGCCCGGTCGGATACCTCTTGCATTTGGACAGGACTGTGTTAACATATACCTAGTTCAGCAGCTGGCGAGTGTTCGGCTACTTCTTTTATACTTTCACGATTTTCACACATTATTATTTAGGTAATTAAACGGGACTTAATCACGTGTACATCCTATTCTTAAACTTTAAAATTACCTACGACGTTTCGAGGACGGTATTGTCTCCGTGGTCTCGGAGAAAGACTGGCTAAACTTGACATCAATATCTTCTAGCTGCGCGAGTTTTTAGAACTTTCACATACGTATCCTTTTTTATATTAAGTTGTTCTTTTGTGCAATAAAGTTTAAATAAATTAATTAATTAATAACTATACCCGCACTTGGTCTTGTTTATAAACTTGAACGTTTTGCACGCTCGGGTTGTCACTCGGTCGACACACAACACTAACGATATTCGGATTTTGGAATGTTTCCCTAATCCCACAAATGTGTGTAGGTATATACCTACTTTACAATTGGCCCATCTCTAATCAGGACCTAATGATGGAATTCTTACAAGTCGAGGGAATTTTCCAAATTATAGGCACACCCACAGTTATGTTTATGGGCACACCCACAGGTATTTAGATAAGTGGAACTAAATAAATAAAAACTTAATGCCTTGAGGCATTAAGTCCGCCATTTGTACGTTTTTAAATTGTGCAATAAAGTTTAAAATAAATAAATAAATATCATTAAAATGAAGGTATTTGGCAAATTGATTAATTGTTTAAGAGAATAGGAAAAGATCGCTTCTCCATACAAACGAAGTCCCCATTTTCCTCTCCGATTATTAACATCATGGAAAATATTTGTACACAATTCAATATAATTGTATATTACAACAGCCTATGCCCCTTTGTTTTTTTTTTCGATTTTAAATTATGTATTATGAGTTTGGAGCTTCCAAAAAAATGTATGAAATTTTTTTCGTTCCTAACTCTTATAATGCCTAACGAGGAATGTGGACTACGATTTTAAGAAGTCGTCCACTTTCCTCTTAAAGATTATTTATTACGCACGTAACGGTAAAAGCCAAATGAATGTTATTTTTTTAGGTAGTGTTGTCAGGTGAGCGGAAGAGAATTATCGTATTGGAGTGTCAAAATTCTCGTAGCTACCGATGAAAAAATTATCGTACGCCTATCAAAAAGGCACTACGTCTAAAATAAGGTACTTCTTCTTCTTTTGGTGCCATGCCCATCTAATGGGCGTCGGCGGTCAGCATGGCATTCAACTTCCTGGTCTTTGCCAATTTCTTGAGAGTGGCTGCGTCTTTTGTAAGTGTCCAGTCCTTAATGTTATCTATCCATTTATATCTAGGTCTACCTCTCCCTCTTCTTCCCTCAAATTTTCCCTCGATAATTGTTTGTAATAAGTCGTATTTCTTATTTCTGTATATGTGACCCAGATAGGCTGTTTTTCGTATTTTAATGATGTTGAGTACTTCTGGAGTCTTCTTCATTCTACGCAGTACTTCTTTGTTCGTAACGTGTTCAGTCCATGATATCTTTAACATCCTTCGGTAGAGCCACATCTCAAAGGCAGCAAGTCAATCTGATGTGTATTTATTCAGTGTCCATGCCTCCATGCCATACAGCAGGATAGATATAACATAGCATTTGACGAGTCTCCACCTCAGTTTGGTATTTATGCTTCTATTGGTAAACAGCGATTTCATTGACATGTAAAATAAGGTACATGTATAATCAAAGAAAACGCAATTTTCTTCTAAATTTCGCAAAAATCAGTTTTGTATTTGTGATAGATCCAAACGGTTTACAGGAAATTTCGACATTTTTGACTTACACCAACAAGCCGAACCCCCAAAAAGGTGCTAATTATAGCCTATTTCTAAGGAAAAGTATCATATTTTGCTTCAAATACTAGACTTTTTGGGCTGAAATTATCGTACTTTTGTGTACGATAAAGGTCTTTGGAACGTACATCGACGGAGCCCCAATAATCATACGTGTACGACAATTATCGTAACTCCTGACAGTTACTGTTTTTAACTTTAATGCCCCGTAGTAATTAATCAACATAAAAACATAAATATTATTGATTGGTGAAATATTTACCAAATATTAAATTAGCATCCTGTTACATAGCCGTAGCATCTGTATTTAGGGTTCCGTACCCAAAGGGTAAAAACGGGACCCTATTACTAAGATTCCGCTGTCTGTCTGTCTGTCTGTCTGTCCGTCTGTCACCCGGCTGTATCTCACGAATCGTGATAGCTAGACAGTTCAAATTTTCACAGGTGATGTATTTCTGTTGCCGCTATAACAACAAATACTAAAAACAGAATAAAATAAATATTTAAGTGGGGCTCCCATACAACAAACGTGATTTTTTTGCCGTTTTTTTGCTTAATGGTACGGAATCCTTCGTGCGCGAGTCCGACTCGCACTTGGCCGGTTTTTTTTTCTCGTTTGAAGTCGAACGCTTATCTCAACTTCGTAAGCATTGGGAAAATAGGAGCTGATATGCCTACTACCAGCCGCTTGTCAGAACACCAGAATGGAACGGAACACAAGTAAAAAGTTTTTAGTTTTATTATCAAAAGTATGTAGGGTAGGGTATAGTATCTAGGCAGGGTTATTTTATGTTCGTTGCCTGGGCTTCTCTTGCTGTACTTTTAACAAGTTTTCTTTTTAACTAAAGGTACCTATAGCCTACTTTAAAATTGCCCTTAAAACTTTTTTAAGTACTTATTTACTCTTTAATATTCTGTGCCAGCCACTCATTATTATTAATGCCGCCTGGTTGAAATATTTTTGGTAAAGTTTGGCCTCCCTTTTGCACAGGGATAATATTTATGTAAGTTCGAACGAGATGTACGGGGATTATTATGTTTAATATTTTTTAAATTCGCAAAATGTTGATTGTATTACTAAGTTAACTTGAACTTTGGTTGTATATATCATTCTGATATTGATAACCCTGTTTTATTTATTATTATCATTACAAGTCATTAAGATAAGTACAAATTTCAGTTATTACATTAAAATACATAAAATCCTTACATATTAACTAAAATCTAACACAAAAACACAATACATTAAACAAAAATACACAAAAAAAAACTTACAAACTAATCGTTATCTAACCCTAGTGTTGCCCGAGACGGCCGAGACATTGTTCCCAAGCACTTCCCAAGACACTGGCCGCATTACCTCTTTGCAGGGCTAAGCTTAATCTTTGGGCAAAAAATGCCCCTGCCCGGAGGTCGCCAGACACACCATTTTTAAGATTCCGTAACCCAAAGGTTAAAAATACTAAAAACAGAATAAAATAAATATTTAACTGAGGCTCCCATACAAGAAACGTGATTTATTTGCGGTTTTTTGCGTAATCGTATGGAACCCTAGGTGCGCGAGTCCGACTCGCACTTGGCCAGTTTTAGGTGTCTGACGACCAAGGCCCAAATGTCTCAACCGCCGGTGCCACAAATACATAATTGTTCTTCAAAAACGCGTATTTGCGGCACTTGGCGGTTTGCGCGTCGTCTGCGGCTGTACCTACCTGGCTTTCTGGCAGAACGCTGTACCGTGTTTCATCTTCATAGAATATGATTTTTCGAAGTAAAATGTAAGTGCCACATTTTCAGTTACATAAAGATGTGATTTTCAATCTTAATAGCTATAAGTTATAGCGTTTTGAAGAAAAGGGTACTAGTAAAAAGGCGTTATAGCCTATAACGCCTTTTTACTAGTACCCTTTCTTCAAAACGACACAACTTGCGATTCGATGTTTGTCAAAAGTTAAAGTGCAGAATGCTTTTCTTTTGTTTCATTTGTTACCTTATAATGTTAGCTTTTATTTGACTTTTCAGTTTATCTTTTTTAATGAAATTTTGCCATCCCACTAAAGGGGCACTCACAAAGGTCTCGTCTCGAGTGCACGTTGTGTACTTTTTGCCACAACTTATAAATGTTGTTAACGACAGATACATATAACTTTTTATACAGAATGTATTGTGATGACACAACATTCATTTTGGAAACGAAAATAAAAGCACAGCACCCGACTGTAATTTAACTTTACGAACAGTTTTTGCCGTTTCATTATGAAAAGATATTTACTTTTTAACAAAACTGTGTGCATTTAACTGTATGACAATACAATGCCTATTTTCTATTATTTGTTTGTGTGATCATCATAGATAGATTTGTACCTGAGTTATGGAAGTATTAAGTATTATATATTATATTATATATATACATTATACACGGTATTTATTTAAGTAATATCGACATTTATTATAAATCTACCCTTTGTTCTGCAATAGGGTATTTGACTGGATCTAAAATAAATTATTTCACACCATGCATAAAAATAAAGCACCAGATAATTATTCCAAAAACATAGATATACTCTGTCAAGCAATTTCCGTCAGTAGAAAAGAGCAGCAAATTTAAAATATGTAGGCGCGAAGGGTTATCGTCCCATAGAAAATTTGAATTTCGCGCCTGTTTTTACTGACAAAGTTGTTTGACCGGCTATAGCAGTTATTTTAAACACAAGTTCTATTTAATAAATCGGATAGAAATATAGAAAGTAGGTGAGTTGACCGTGACGTCATTGTGTTTCATATAAATTCCATATTAGCAAATCGTTTTAACAGTTCTAAAAAAGAAACTGATTTGACTAGTAGGAGAATACCTTATTGTATTCATTTGTATTTTATTTGCGTTTCGTGGAACGAAATATTTCCTATTCGCATTAATTAGAATCAAGGTAACACGATTAGGAAGGCAAAATCGGCCAGAATGGAAAGCACTACATCATCGAGCGACTCATAGTGCCCACGACCCTAAATCAAAATCAAATCATAAGAACTCGACGTAGAAGAAGAGCTGGAGTTAATAATGAATAATAATGGACGCATTTTATACTGACTACCATCGACCTTCGTAAATACAAACGTGCCCTGAAGTTTCTCTGGCACTAAGTGCCTAGTATTAGCGTCGTAGCAATGCGCTTGATTACCCAACGACCGCCATTGGAAGCCGGAACGGCGGGACACGTTACAGTTGACAGTTACTGGTAATTTATCTCTGGGATTATCTCAGGTCACTAATGCCAGGCATGTTAGAAGGGATATTTAATATAAGCGGGTACATAAACTAACCAACTAAACTTATCCAATACTATTTATAAAATTTAATATAATATAATACCTTTAGGTTTTCGAATGAACACGGCAAATGACCGACAGCCCGCTGACCGGGCGTCTCTAGGTAATAATACACAGTCATCATCATCGTAATCAACATGTTTTACTGTCCTTTGCAATTAATGTTCCTTTATTCCAGATCAAACACCAATTAAATCTGGTTATCAATATTTCGCATTTGAACACACATTTAGGTTAGCTGAAGCAAATTTAGTTAAAGCAATAAAAATAAATAAAAGGAAACGTAAACGGGCACTACCTATTCGTACGTGAGAATACTAATATTACCACAAATATTCAAGTTCATTTTATCTGAAAAAACATGTACTCCACCCAACATCCATACAAAATTGTTTCTTGGCATAATTCGCAGTCTTTCTGCATTTTACGAAATATTTGCTTTACATAGCATCCGTGAAGTCACAGAGCGGCAAGCCACATGGCCCCCAAGTGGAAGTATTTCACATTTAATTTCCTCATGTCATCTCGCGGCACAGGATTCTCTTTATATAGGTAGAGTTCGCAGCATTTAATTATATGGGTGAGGCAAGCTATCTTTAAAGATTATAGTGGTTTTGCTGTGCAGCAATTTATCATGCTTTGCTAAGATTTCCATCTTCAGAATCAGCTTCATGGTTCGTTATTCCATGATCGCAGATCACCATACCACAGTCTAAAAAATATTACTTTTTACACTGTGACCATACGGGCGCGCTTGTTTACCTACTTGTCATAAACTAAGCCGTAAGCTACAGCAGGAGGTTACATATTACCAATGCAGAATTATGTAATTTATTAGACGCAACATATTATTTTTTGCTTAAAGCTTTTTATTTACAATTTAATTTTTATGTTAATTAATTCGGTTTAAAATGTATTTCGTAATCTATAAGACTAATTGTTATTGTAGACAGACTAATTACTAGTTCCGTATTAGTGTGTTATCGATTACTTAAGTATCATACAACCTCTTTTGCTTTAACTAACTAGAATTAACTTTAAATTAACTTATTATTCTTGTTATAAACCATGGTTCATTGCATATGGGAAATAGGCCCCAGATGGCTTGACCTACGCTAGTAAGTATCTATGGTATGTTCCCAAAATATAATTACTTAGTAGGTATAAGTAAAGTTAGACCAAGCTAAATTGGCAGCGATTTTGAAACACTGTACGAGAGTTATTTTAAACGTCTAACTTCTATGAAATTATGTCGTTTAAAATAATACTTGCACAGGCTGCACTATCAAAATCGCTGCCAACTTAGCTTGGTCTATCTCTACAACGTTTGTTCCAGGTCTGCTTTGATATTATTCATCCTTGGTCACACTTACAAGTTACGAGTACAGCAGCAGTGGCACAGTGGGACTCAATGTTTAACTAGCGAACAAAGGGATACATGTGGGATAATCTTTCTGGTACCGTATTTTATTTTATTTTTATTTTATTTTCTTTATTGGGGAAAAAAACAGATACAGACCAATAAGATTTACAGACAAAGTTAAAACAGTACATATAGCCTACATCCTAAGACAATTCCCACTAGGAGGTTCGACAGTAATTTTCATTAGCACAGAATAAATAATAGTTTAACTAAATGTTTAACTAAATGTAGTGTAACTAGCGAACAAAGGGGGTAATACATGTGGGATAATCTTTCTGGTACCGTATTTTATTTTATTTTTATTTTATTTTCTTTATTGGGGAAAAAAACAGATACAGACCAATAAGATTTACAGACAAAGTTAAAACAGTACATATAGCCTACATCCTAAGACAATTCCCACTAGGAGGTTCGACAGTAATTTTCATTAGCACAGAATAAATAATAGTTTAACTAAATGTTTAACTAAATGTAGTGTAACTAGCGAACAAAGGGGGTAATACATGTGGGATAATCTTTCTGGTACCGTATTTTATTTTATTTTCTTTATTGGGGAAAAAAACAGATACAGACCAATAAGATTTACAGACAAAGTTAAAACAGTACATATAACCTACATCCTAAGACAATTCCCACTAGGAGGTTCGACAGTAATTTTCATTAGCACAGAATAAATAATAGTTTAACTAAATGTTTAACTAAATGTAGTGTAACTAGCGAACAAAGGGGGTAATACATGTGGGATAATCTTTCTGGTACCGTATTTTATTTTATTTTTATTTTATTTTCTTTATTGGGGAAAAAAACAGATACAGACCAATAAGATTTACAGACAAAGTTAAAACAGTACATATAGCCTACATCCTAAGACAATTCCCACTAGGAGGTTCGACAGTAATTTTCATTAGCACAGAATAAATAATAGTTTAACTAAATGTTTAACTAAATGTAGTGTAACTAGCGAACAAAGGGGGTAATACATGTGGGATAATCTTTCTGGTACCGTATTTTATTTTATTTTTATTTTATTTTCTTTATTGGGGAAAAAAACAGATACAGACCAATAAGATTTACAGACAAAGTTAAAACAGTACATATAGCCTAAGACAATTCCCACTAGGAGGTTCGACAGTAGTTTTCATTAGCACAGAATAAATAATAGTACTAAGTACAAAAGGGTCACTCTAACAAAACGCGTCTATTATGAAAGATATGACCGCAAGGTGGCGCAAGCGTGTGCAGGCGTCCGTTCCGTAGCGGTGCGCGGCAACGGCAACTACTATTATGGCTAGACACCATAATTGGTGTGGGCAGCATGTACTTGTAGCGACGCGACGAAATCGCGGAGTGAGCCACGCCTGCCATTAGTCTAAATTTAAATCAAGTTCATATATAGGATACAATGATATATTACGAGTAATTTTTTTAAATCAGAAAACATGGTATTCAAACATCATTTATTTTTAATAGAGGTATAGTTGATAGTTTCCTATTTTTTTTCTTCCAAATAATGAAGGTTCCCCAAGTACACCGCATGCCACCAAAGGTGCCACGTACTGCACGTGCATGATATCGGATCGTGATCTTTTTCCCATAACCTTTATCCATTTACCCGTCTTTCTTATCTTAGCTTTTATCTCATCTGAGCAGCAAGTCAACAGTGATCCCTTCCCGCGCGCCTGCGTATCTCATTCCGTACTCCCCCTTACGTACCTGTTTAGTGACAACGATGAGTGTGAGTATGTACGCGTTGAGCAGCAGGCCGACGGCGGAGATGACGGTGACCGCCACGTTGAGCGCCAGCGCCCCCGCCTCTCCGCGCGCTTCCGTCTCGTTCATCCTCACCCCGCGTCCAGCCCCGTCACCTTACACACGCTGCTGCGCACCATGGCATCTTCTATGCGTCTGAAATTAAAAAAGGGAGGTCTGAAGTTTGAACGTCTTTGTCAGTAGGCAACTAAGATAAACGAGTACGTATTGTAGAGTCTGTGCGAAAAGAGAAGAGTCGTAGAATGTATTGGATCCCATCAATTTCACAACTTCTCTTTCCACACAGACCCTAATTATATGTAGTTCAAAACATTATAGCTGCAATTTGACAGCTGAAGTAGACAATGTACGACGGTAATTTGATTGTCAAACCCGGGCGTTGGGAAATCCCGGAATATGGAATAAAACGGAAATGTTCATGAATACTATTTGATAGACACCTGTCAGATAACTAATGTGTCCTGTAACTACCCTCCACTCCCTCCAGGGCGGCGACACAGTCATACACAGAGCAAATAATTCGTTTTTCCCTACAAATTAGCCAAAGTTTGAAACTAATGTCGACAGAGCTTAAATAAATAAGTTTTGTTTTCTACCTGAGTGCGTAATTATTCATAATTAAAATAGGGGTATGCGTCAGTAGGTATATTATGGATATATAAAGTATGTAAAAAAAGTCTGATATGGAAACGTACAAACCTAAGGTTGATCCTTTTTCTTGTTGAGTGTTTAATTCACAAAGAATGAAGGAATCATAGGCTTTATCGTAATTTCCCGGGTATGTTTGGATTTACCGCATACAGAGATCAGGTGGTACGGACACGTGACGCGAAGGGGCAAAGAGTACGTTGCCAAAAAAGCTCTGAACCTACCGGAGAAAAAGAGAGGCCAGGGACGCCCGCCGTCAGCATGGTGGACCAGCATGAATTTACCCAACTCGACAATCCTCGACAGAATCTCATGGCGCAAAATAATTAGGACAGCCGACCCCACCTAAAGTGGGTTGGAGCAAGGAAGAAGAAGAAGCATACAGAGATACTATTGGTAATATTTTATAATAATTTTAGACGAGTTTATACGATACAAGTTTATCTAACCTAAATTGGTAACTATTAATTTTTTGTTCTCATTTTGAAAACTTACTTAAACCGCGCCATAACGTCAATTTCGCTTCATAATTTAATTTTACAAAACTGGATCATTTACATAAAAAAATGCATGTATGTATATGTGACAGAAACATGTGAGATAGTATGAATGTTTTATAATTCAATAAATAAATAATAAATACTTCTCATAATATAATAATACGATGCTTAACCAGCGCTGGTGGCCTAGCGGTAAGAGCGTGCGACTTTCAATCCGAAGAACGCGGGTTCAAACCTCGGCTCGTACCAATGAGTTTTTCGGGTACGAAATATCATTTGATATTTACCAGTTGCTTTTGGGTGAAGGAAAACATCGTCAGGGAACCGGGCTAATCCCAATAAGGCCTAGTTTCCCCTCTGCGGACCCCAGGCTCCCATGAGCCGTGGTAAAATGCCGGGATAACACGAGGAAGAAGAGAGAGATAAATACAATGCTTATCAACTATTCGTAAAAGTTCCAAACCAAAATTTAGATTTTTTTCTCACGGCAATAAATAAAACTATCGATCAATTTCTTGCTGGCAACGGTAACCATCACTTAAACATGACCATGTTTCACCTATTTATCAATTTCCATTGACCTTCAGACTGTATCGACTCCGTCGTAAATAGCCACCGTTTATAATGGAGAATTGATTGTACCTCAATTTTATGACACATAACTGCCTCGTCAATAACTTATGTATGAAAAATACGGGTTGTTTGGCCAGATGTACATATACAAGCGGAAGGGCTTTGAATATTAAATTTGCAAGATAATGGCTGTGTAATGGAGAACTCTTGGGTCTACTCATTAAAATTCCCATGTTAAAACCTTGGTTATTATTGGGTATTTATGAAGCAATAAGGGTCTATCAATTTTTGTGCAGTATTTTTGCCAAGAAAACACGCTCAACGGTATGTAGCTTCTAGGTAAAAACGGTATTATTGGCAAAGAATGACGCAATTTCCCGGGAGTTGTTATAGAATTGGCCATTTTTCTTCCGTTATTATGTACAATATAGCGAGCTTATTATTTTCTAACAAGGGGCCGTCTTGGAGTAAAATTGTTTGCGCGCAGGGTCTAGTTTCATTCAGGTGATCCATCACAATAACAAAGCTTCCAAATAACGTGGACGTGCATTAGAGAGGATCAAATATGTTTGCACTTTCGGTAAATTACTTATAAGTAAAAGTGATAAAACATATAAGCAAAGCCAAGGTCTTAAAGCTTATTGTCCATGTGGTCCATTCATATCTAGCGAATTGGACCGCACGCGCGAATTACGTGAACCCGCCGCCAATAAGCCGCGCCCATCCCATACATTTGAAATTCTTAAAACAACATGCTTAAATTACATAAAACTTGGCATGAATATTTGCGTAACATATATCAATATCTGGTACTAGTTTTCGTTGAGTAAAAATAAAGGTTCGTGTGACTCTCCAGTATATGTGGCTCCAGGCAGATCCATGAAATTTCCATTTGAATTTTCTATTAAGCTAGCTTTAACAATTTAGCAATTAACAACGTTGAAAGGCGACATATTGCAACGGGTAACATTATAAAGGTGACACTATCCTTTGTCCTGTTTTTGTCACAATGTTATAGTCGCTACTTTCGCATTTGGCGCTTACCTAAGTCCTATAGGGCAACAGGTACAATACAGCTTAGAAAGTTTTTTAAGTTGAGTTTTGACTACACCTGCATAAACCAAGTTTTTGGGTTCCGTATGCTAAGTACACAGCAGGTATACCTACAGGCAACACACACTCACTTATTAGTTATTAAGCACTAATGTAACAGATAAATACCTACATTACTCTGGGACGGTTCTAAATAGCAATTTTTGAACAATGGACATTAATCTCACAGAAATTCAGAAACTATTTGTACTTAGGCAATTACCTAACTTCCACTGTTAGCTTCTTATCTTTCGCAACAAGTCTCGACCTACAGCTATTTAGGAGCCGGAACGGCGGAAAATGCCTGTTGAATTATTTAAGTTCACTTGTAAGTAAACAGGCGGTGCGTGTTTTGGCTAGCTTATTAAATTAAGCAAATTAATCCCAAAGCGGCGGTAGCAGGCTATTACATAACAGGCGTAGTACTTTTACACTGGGAGTCCTGGCTTTGTTCGATCTTAACTCGTACCAATGAGTTTTTAACCGACTTCAAAATTTCAAAAGGAGGAGGTTATCAATTCGGTTGTTTTTTTTTTTTTAATGTTTGTTACTCCATAACTCCGTCATTTCTGGACCGATTTTGAAAATTCTATTTTTGATTGTAAGTATATACATACAGATTGGTCCCGTTTTTATCAAAACGCAGTTCTGATGATGCGATCCATGAGGAATCGAGGGAACTCCTCAAATGTTAAAGGCTTACATATAGTGATTTTAGTATTTTCATCAACAAATCAAGCACTTACATTTAAAAAAGTGACATTTGATGAAGTGGAACTGCTGATGATGATCAGAACGGAACTCTTCAATGACGCATAGTTCACGTTTGGCGATTTGTCCTCTTCGTTATGTTTGTTAAGCAAGTTAGGTTTTCAAGAAACATTTTTGTCAAGCTCGAGTTCTGATGATGGGATCCATGAGGAATCGAGGGAACTCCTCAAATGTGAAAGGCATACATATAGTGATTTTTGTATTTTTATCAACAAATCCAGCATTTCCATTTTAAAAAGTGACATTTGATGAAGTGGAACTGCTGATGATGATCAGAATGGAACTCTTTAATGACGCATAGTTTACGTTTGGCGATTTGTCCTATTCTTTATGTTTGTTAAGCAACTTACGTTTTTAAGGCATATTTTTGTCAAGCTCGAGTTCTGATGATGAGACCCATGAGGAACCGAGGGAACTCCTCAAATGTGAAATGCATACATATTGTGATTTTTGTATTTTCAGCAACAAATCCAGCATTTACATTTAAAAAAGTGACATTTGATTAAGTGGAACTGCTGATGATGATCAGAATGGAACTCTTCAATGACACATAGTTCACGTTTGGCGATTTTTTCTCTTCCTTATGGACCCAGACCCAAACTTGGACCCGGACTCGGACCCGGACCCGGGTCTGGACATGGACCGCAACTCGGATCCGGACCCGGACCGAATTCTGACCCAAACTTGGACCCGGACAGCCGGACACGGACCCGGACTCGGATCCGGACCCAGACCCGGACCCGGAAATGCTACTAGAAAAGAGGGTTAGGTTAGGTTAGAACTGTGACCCTTACAGAAACGAAATGCTATCAGAAAAGTAGGTTAGATTAGGTTAGGTTAGAACTGCGACCCTTACAAAAACGAAATGCTACTAGAAAAGTGGGTGGTTTTACCTCCTTTTCTACATTATTAGGCAATATTATAATAATTAGGCAATTAGGCAAAATTAGTCAAAAGATGGATTAGGATAATTACGCAAAATATGCTGTCTATTTCATTTCATTGTCTGGAATCTAAGAGTGCACCATCAACAATAAGTAAACTTTCAGCGGCATCCCCCATTGAAGTCGGTTTTTTTTTTCTTAAAAATTATTGTTTAAAGAATACCTGCTTGCCAGTGAAGAGATTAATAGGGTTATGATTGTAGTCACATTTCTACATACGTGCAGTGTAGAGATTATTTAGGTATAACAAGTTCAAGAAAGAATTGGTTGCGTGAGAGGCGATCTTGAAACTTGTTCTGATTGTATTAACTTTGATCTGGTGGTGCCGATAGCACCAGCGCATCATCATGAGCCCTGGACGCTCGGAGCAGAACCGGTCGTCCATCCGCGGCCGGGCACGCGCCCCGCGCCCCGCGCGCCGCGCACGAGATTCTCTCACCAACCGCGACACACGAACGAAACACGACGGCTCGCGCCCGTCCCGCTCGCGATATACTGTAGCGTGTACGCGCCGCGCTAAGTTATTATTGTAACGGTCAATTTGTAGTTTTTAATATATTTATAAAAAGTGATACAGTCTGCTTATTTCTCTCCAGTAGCTAGACCAACATCTGGATTTATAACAAATGTGTAAATAGTGTGTGTATATGTGTACATACATAGTTAAATATCTATATATTAATTATTTTATTTTTTTATCCTACGATCTACGAAATCTACCTACTTAATAGAAAACAAAAGTAAAGAAAAATTCATCGAAAATCCCGAATCAATCACAAGGCCTCACAACTAACATTTGTCATAGATCTGACAAGACGTGCCAAAAACTACGACGACGTAGATCGAAAACTTATAGAATGGATTTTGATTGTGTACCTACGTCACAGAATAAGTAATATATTATCATACAGAACGGCCACGCACCGCCCCGCGCCACGCCTCGATTAGAATTACCTCGCCCCGCGAGTCCCACGACACCAGATTGACATGCTTTTGGCGAACGCTCAGTTCGGTATTTAAGCAACCTCACACAATGACGCATGACGCGTGTAACGTGCCGTTCACACAGAAACGCAAATAATTTTTGATGTATGGCCCTGTAAGTACCTAAGTGTCCTGTGTGCCTGTGGGTATTTCAAACGCTTGGGATACAAGTGACGTCTCGTGTCGTAAGGTCGTTAGATTGTAAATGACATGCAGCGGGTCGCGTGTCGTGGCTCCCACTGCAGAGCTGTCAATCTCATCGATTGCACTCGCCCCAGTAAAGCCAGTATTTAGTGTGACCTCGGGATCCGCATCTAAGCGATGATTTTGCAGCAAACATTTTTTTAAGGTTTTTAGAGCACAAACAACGTGAAAAATGTTGTCCTTTACTGATTCTTACGTTCTAGGATGAACTTTTTTAGTTGTTGTATTTGTTTGACACACTGAAAATTCATATTTCCGTATTCAGATTAAAATACTTATCCAATTTTATTCACCTAATAAACCCGTAGAGCTCTAACAGTCGTACTCAAATAAATAGTTATGTGATCGTTATTGATTTTGCACAAAAAAAAACATCTATTATTCGTAATCAAAGATCTTGCCAATACTGGTTCCCTTAAGCCAAGTACTCGGACTGCTTTGGGAACGAGTTATAAATATAGGTGTATCGCCCATAAACACGTATTTTTGGGTGAAATATTGATGACACAGTATATTTCAATTGCATGTATCGTACCATTCGTACGTATAAAACACGGAATTTTGCAATGACAATCCAGCACCGGGTTAAAAAGTTTAAATTAAATTTCAAAATCTCAATAAAATTCAAAGCTTTGTTATACTTTTTAGGCTTTTTTGAGGTAAGGTTAACTTTCTATGAGGTCGAACATACCGCTGTTATGATTTCATTACCATGAATTGTTTTATAATTAAGTTATGGTTTTTCTTAGTCCTCCCGGAGTTTGAATTGTGAATCGTAATTTCCACTGAGATGATGAACTTTATAAATTATCCAGGAAGTTTTTTAATTGTTTTCCTGTTTATGAACTAAAATAGATAACATACACTAAAGAAAAAGACAAGTGACCAAGTCAACCCATGGCCGAGGCTCTAATCGAACCCGCATCTTCAGCTTACGCGGCTAACGTCCTGACCACTATACCGTAATCCAGTAAAGGATTCGTATAGGAGGTGCAAGCATACACTGCTCGCCCTTAGAGTTGGTCAAAGGCGCCTAGCCTTTCATAGGTAGCATACACCAGAGAATTTGGGACGGGTACCGCCGTAGCCGGGTGGTCTAGTGGTCAGGACGATAGCCGCGCAAGCTGAAGACTCGGGTTCGATTCCCGCCGCGGCCACCGGTGGAGATTACTTTTTCTTTAGTGTATATTATCTATGTCAGTTTATAATTTATGTACAGTGTGGGAAAAATGTATGGGTCCTGTAATAGGGAAAGTGCCTTAATAAATAAAACCTTAAGTTAGCTCATTTTACTTGAATGAAAGATTCCTTTATTTAAAAAAAGAAACAAAAGTGCATTCAAAGATTTTTTTAATTCGCTTGTCTCGCCCGGGAATCGAACCGACTAAAAATTCCAAAAAATAAATACGTTATTTTATTCTACTACTCGATACAGTTAATGTTAATGATAATATTTCTCCAAGAAGCATTAGGTCTTACACTCGTCTGCCGTACAAAATAAATTCATAAAATCGAATATTTAGTACTCAAGAATATTTTTAGACAAGCGAAATTGAAAAAAAATATGAAAATCTTTAGATGCAATTTTTTCTTTTTAAAACAAAAAAAAAATGTTTTCTTTAAATAAAATGAGCTAACTTAAGGTTTTAATGCACTTTCCCTCCAAGGCCCATTATTTTTTTCCCCTTTAGAATGTGACTACCTAAAAAACACAAATCAAAAAATATGTCATAAAAACCATCGAGGGTGTAAAAGTATTCGACATTATACACTAGGTAACGTGTCCAAAAGGGTGTAAAGTTATACGAAATTTGCAATAGATATCCAGGCAATGTTTCTTTTCAAACAACACTCGATAAATAGACCCAATAGTAAATGTTTTTCAGCGCCTTGCTTCTAAACCCTTTGGAAAAGGTCTTGAAAAGATACTGTAAATAGTTTATAAGCCAGTCAGCGACGACCTCGACCTGCTGCGTGTTCGATACGGGTAGAGCTGTGCTGTTCTCGAGAACGTTCTCCGTTTACTATGGGAAATATTCTCGAGCGAAAACATTTCCCATACAAACCAAGAACGTTCTCGATCACGGCACAACTCTAGATAATAAATAAAATAATAAAAATAAAAATAAAAAAGCCTCTATTTTCTTAATTTTTTAAACACATGCATCATTTCAAATTTCAGTTTGGTTTATAATTTATAATATTATTATTTGAATTTATATATCTAAGTAGTACTTAACTCTAGTTTGATAACTGGTATACAATTCATGTCCTAAGCATAATTGAAAATAATAATTAGAATTAAGAAATACAAAGAAAAAATTTCATAATAATATTTATAACATATGTCACAATAAAATAATTCATTAAAATTTTAAAATATGATTATTATTGTTTCGATATTGAATTTAATGTATATATAACGCCATTTGTTACGTGTGATGCCAGGGAATTATATCTAATGAAACGTCGGTAAACAATTTAAGATTATATTCTAAACACACACGAGGGCACTAAATGCTAATAATCCTACGACTAAATTAAAACTATATGTTGGACGCCAAGAGGAGTTTAAACCGCTAAGGTCTGGGAATCCTGCTATTCCAAAGATACGCCGGCTAGCGTGACAACTGTGCTTTATCGAGTTAGTGGTCGTATTTTCGACCGAACCTTGAATATTATATATATATTCTAGTTAAATTAAGGACCTCTTAACGAGTAAAGGCCTCCTCCAAATTTTTCCATACCTCTCGGTCGTTTGCCTTTTTAGTCCAGTCTTTACCTGCAACTTTATAGATCTCGTCACTCCAGCGTTGTTTTGGTCTCCCTTGGCCTCTGTTACTGATGGGACCTGACCAAGTTGTTGTATGCCAAATATGCCAAAGGGCCATGGAACGAAATACACTCAACCTAAAATTAAAAGATAGGATAAGAAATACAGAAATTAGACGAAAGACAAACGTGATAGATGCTTTAGTTCATTGTAAAAAGCTCAAATGGAAGTGGGCTGGCCATATAATACGCATGAAAAATACAAAATGGACTAGGAAAATAACAACAACTCTAGATACTGGCCTTGAATTTGATCTACAGACCAGTGGTTCTGTTATTGTAAATATAGTTTCATTTGAAATACTGTTATTCGTGTTCACAATTTTTTTTAAATAGTTTATGAACAAGTGACACCTCGAGAATTACAAGCAGTATATAGTCACTTACCATCTGACAGCACATTACCAATAGATACCTTAGATATGCTACTATTGTACAGTCAGTATCAAAATTATCGTATCAGACTGCGTCAAAAGCGTCTACCGTTCTCTGATAGCTTCACAAAAAGAGATATGCCTCTATTTAAAGAACAACTAAACTATTGCAGATACTTTTGACAAGACACATAAAATAATAATTCTAAATTGGTGATGATTATTATTTCAATGAATTGTAGAATTTGACATGTAAAATTTGTAATTTTATGAATCAATAAACTTTGTCTTTATTTGTATTGGCAACAATAGTTGTTTATAATTATAAATTGCATCATATAGGTACTTCTGATCATGTTTCCAATAACATCTAATCTTAACTTTAATTCTCTTTCGTAACGAAAATTAGAATTCTTTCTTTGTGAAGTACCTAATCACTAAAATTTAGACTTGGTTAATAAAAATATTGAAATTCATAGTTAATTAAAAATAAACGCAATATCCGCAGTTATTTTACAGCCGCGAGCAAAATCTATCCGTTTCGGCAAACGGATCAATGTTCTGCGGATATTAAGTTTCCGTCATTCCAGATATATTTAAATCTCTTGGGATTTATACCCAAAAAGATCTCATATAGATTAATCTGATAGGATGAGATATATGAATCCTATGTATTAGATATTTACCTTTTAGGAAGCCTAAACCCCTCTGAGTAAATAAGCGTTTTCGGAAACTCAGCGGCGTGCGTGAGTCATCCTTATATAACATCGCACACTATGGGCTTAAAAAAATCACTAAAGATAAATTATTTTCTCAAGATCTGTTTACGAGTGGTATATGACATTGCAAACCACAGAGTTAAAGCCAAAAAAATCCCAGTTTTACATGCCATTTTACGGCATTGTCGGTGTGGTTATATTATAATATTGTGAACTTCTTAGACAAGCAGACAGGCAGAAGGATATAGTGAGACTATAATGTTGAATTAATAAGCAGTCCTAAAAATATGAGATAGAAGGCGTAATAATCCTGAAAGCCTTATTTCAACATTCTACCTTTAATTTAAAAAAAATTGGTGATTGATGTTCCTCAGAGCAAATTCATAAACATCAAATAATATAACAATTTCATATCATATCAGTTCCTGCTCTAAAGCATGTGAGACGCAGTGAGTTTGATAGAGTTAGACCAAGAAAAGTGCAAGTGTTCTTCAAACGTCAAACTTCTATGTTAGTCTTCGTCAGACTTATCTTGGTCTAACTTTATTAGTTACATTGATATAATATTTTACGGTTCTAAATGCAATCGTAAACTGAGCTTCTTTTGTTTCGGCATGACTGATTGAGTAGGGTAGGATTAAATTTCAAGGAAATTATTATTTTTTCTTTGCAAAGTGAACAAATCCCTTATTTTTTGCCCACCCACCCGTTTCGTTTAAAGCCTCGGCCACTAAAAAAGCTCCGAGCGTTATCGCTTGATGTGTAACGCTGGCAGCTAGGTTTTGAGCGATACCTATCGCTTAAAACGCGTGGCATTCTGATAAGCCTCACTTTGACAGTTTTGACATGTTTGTAGCTTCTACGTCGCCACCGTTGCACATAGACCGCGTAGCAATTCCAAAGCCTTTTTTGTACAATGACTGTGATTAATTTTAGGCATTTCAAGTTTAGATGAATAATTGTTTTTTTTTTCTATAATCGGAGCAGATCTTATAAAAAAATGTGATAATTGGGTAGTTGACAATTTTTTTATGGTACCAGTCGATGGTTTGTTTTGAGAATAAAATGTCTGTATGGGACCCATTGTTTTAAAGCAATACAAAAGTTACAAATGATGGTCAAAGTCTGGCACGCGCACTTTACTGAGCAAACGCTCATACAAAATGGCAACACATCGTGACGTAGTGTGTCACTTTGCTTAGAAGCCGTTTCGATGTATGGAAAACAAGGAAATTGCGATTTTGTCGGTGAAATATTGCGTTATGTATATTATTGCAGAACAATATTTTCAATCGAATGGTACCGTTATTTTTTTCCTATTTAAAAGTTAAAAAGAAACTTTGAGGTCTTGTATTTTTTTAATATTCCCGTATATTTTTTAAGTTCCAATTCCAATTTATTGTGATAAATTGCTCATTTTCTATCTATTTAGATTTAGTTATAAAATTCAACATGTGTCGACTACCCTATTTGAGTACATGTCTATAGCCAAATTTTGCAAAAAAACTGAACGTTAGTAGGCAAGAGCTCTGAAGCACACTTGCACGATGCACGTGAGGCAGGTATCATTGGTTTGCTTTGGACGAAGCATGTTGCTGATTTGCATTTGTGGCCACCTGACGAAACCTGTGGTGTGGTTTTTTTTTGTACAAACAGGATAATTTTTAAGGTTTTATTTTGAATCAGAATATTTTTATTTGTGGAAACACAGGTACAATAAAATTGTTGTGTTAAATTATGTACAGTACAGGTTTCTCTATTCAGGTTTGTCTAGGTTTCTATGTTTATGTGTTATGTTTGTTGTATGTGAGATTAAAAATTTTGGTTTTTATTTATAGGTAATAATAATTACTATATATGTAAACAAAATCTCAATAAAATTATGTGTACACACCCTAGCGAGCGAATAGCAGCAGTCACTCGAGACACGAGAACTGTCAATTACTGAGTGCATTGTTAGCGAAGTTGGTTTAGCTGAGCTAACGGGGTGGTGTTGAATTTCGAGTGCATTTGCAACAATTGGCAAAATGGTATTGAATGCAATTTGGCTAAACGTGCAAGTATTTTGATTCGTGTTGAGTTAATTGAGAAATGTTTACGTAACACGTTAAATTAGATCAAAGAATTTTAAAGTCCTCTTGTCACGTCAGGTTTCAAGTTCCTAATTTTTTTTTATGGTCTTTACATTTTTTCTGGATGGGAGCCGATCAAGTGCCATTAGACACACAAAAAACAGGTTTTAAACTGAAATTGGCCTACTATAACTAACTATTGTATGAACTTAATTATTGGCTTAAGTGAAAAGGGGTATAAGTCTCGCGCTACTTAGGGGAAAAAGGGCACAAGTGTTAAATATATAAAACTTTTACCCTTTTTAATCTGAGGTGCGCGAAACTTGTACACCTTTTCACTCGAGCTACAGCTACTATACAGGTTGGAAAAAATTAATGGGCCCTGGAGGTAAAGTGCCTTAAAACCTTATGTTAGCTCATTCTACTTAAAGGAAACATTCTTTCATTTTTAAAAAGAAGCAAAACTGCATTAAAAAAAAATCATTTTTTTTTTTCAATTTCGCCTATCTAAAAATATTTTTGAGTACTAAATAATTAATTTTATGGATATTTTGTACGACAGACGAGTGTAAGACCTAATCTCTCTTGGATAAAAGTTATCATTAACATTAACTGTATCGAATAGTAGAATAAAATAGCAAATGTTTATTTTTTGAAATTTTTAGTCGGTTTCATTCCCGGGCGAGACAAGCTAATTTAAAATATATTTGAATGCAGTTTTGTTTCTTTTAAAAATTAAAGTATGTTTCCTTTAATTAAAATAAGTTAACTTAAGGTTTTAAGGCACTTTCCCTCCAGGGCCCATAGATTTTTTATCAGACTGTGTAGTTAGGTACTCGTATATACCTATAATATACCGGGTTTAGCCTGTAACGCGAGCAAATAATTAAAACGTATATTGTACTCCTCAAACGATATAACTTTTGATTAACAACTTTTAAAAATTATGAAGTCTTTAGATTTTCTCTTTTTCATACAAATTTAATATTATTTTCAATTTATATACGCCGTCATCGGTGTGTTTTACATTGCTTGTCACACTTAAAACATAACAAAATGCGCAATACATTGCATCTTAGAATAAACTTTAAAGTGTAATAAAAATGAAAACGGTTATTAAATAAGTTATTATTAAAAGTCAGTGAACAAATGTTGGTTAGTTTGGAGAATACAGCCTACAGTTTAATCATTCCACCTTACAAGTTTAGTTAGGATAACACTTGTAAAGTTAGTATAGCCCCTGTTAGTTTAAAATGCAAAACAAACTATGCATAAAGTCTTTGCTTAGCTTAATTTAGCGCCGCGGGTATCACGTTATTCGTCTGAACATGAATTTTTAATTTGTATACCAGAGCAGGTCTACATTAATAGACGGAGAGCTGGTGGAAATTTGGAGTAGGTCCTTGAGGCAAGCTGAAAATTTGCCTGATGCTTCTCCTATCTTACCCTACCTCAGCACTACAAGTCTGGCTGCAGGGTAGCGGGTCTAAACCAACCTATAAATTTTTAAAGAATTTTTTTTTTGGTGCCCAAAAAAGGTTCTTGAGGCAATCTGTAATTTCTACAAGTGAAAATTGAATATCTAAATAGTCATAAAAAAATTATGCCAGACGATTTGGCCGGGTCTTTAACCTTGCCAGACGCGTGCAAAATATTTTTTCAAAAAATTCAAAAAAGGTTCTTGAGGCAATCTGTAATTTTTACAGGTTAAAGTTAAGTATCTAAATAGTCATAAAAAAAATAAGCCAGACGATTTGGTCGGGGCCTTCTACCTGCCAGACGATCTAGAAAGTTACGTATGGCACTTACTCGCACGCAAAATTAAGTTTGTTATCCTGTATAAATGTATGCTAATACAAAGTTAAATTTGTAGTGCAGAAAATTAAAGATAGAAAAGTACAAATTTGGATGTACGATGTGATTGTGAGTATATATTTATGATAATTATGGGTATGAATAGGGTGTGGGCATAGTACATATGAAATTAGCGACAATATGTCCAGCTGTATCTCTATTGTAGATACATGGGTAGTTCATTAGTTATGACGAAGGCCTAGGCCGGGAAATATTTTTATTTTATTTTAATGTAAACATGGCGTGCATGGCTGTGTTCATGATTTTTTTTTCATCTTTCATATATCATATAATATAATTAAATAATAAATATTTTATTAAATAATTAATTAATTATTTTAGGGGTTTAATATAATTTTAGTCTAATTTAATTTTAATTTTAATCTTAACTGTAATATAATAATTTTATGTAATGTTATAATGTAATGTATTATGATCCTAAGTTGATTGAAATAAATGAATAAATGAAATAAAATTAATTACATCACACGTTTAGGGGGGGAGGGGGTCAAGAAAATGTGACATGTTGTGAGGGAGTCACAAACTTTGTGACGTCACTATAAGTTATTTAAATTATTTTATTCGCTGTACAGTTAAATAACAAGTTTTTGGAACGATAATCGTTTTTAATCGTTTAATTTTCTTGACATGCAATGAAATATCGTCCTCATGTGCGTCAAAACAGCCTTCAAAGTATCACGTTTCGGGCGGAGCAACTCGAGAGAACTGTAAAGCGAGGTTTAGACTAGCAAGAACTTGCATGCAATTTACGTTACATTACCGACTACTAAGGTAAACTGCATTCAAAATGTTTATCAGATACCGCAATGTAATGAAAATTGCATGCAAGTTATTGCTAGTCTAAACCTCGCTTAAAGGAATTTCATACGAAATTGAGTATTTTTTTTTATTTTAATGTAAACATGGCATCTGTGTTCATGCGAACGGGCTAAACAGCTGAAATTTGTTTTAGTCGGAGCGCAAAAATAATCAAATTTTCTTTCCCGCGTAAGCAACCCTTAATTTATATTTAAAATAAACGCAAAAAAAAACAAAATCTTTATAGGGCTGTATCTGCTAAAGCATGCGTCGTAGCGCAAAAATAATAAAATTTTCGTTCCCCTCTAGGTAACCCTTAATTTATATTTGAAAAAAAAAACCAAAAAGACAAAAAAATCTTTATAGGGCTGTATCTACTAAACCATGCGTCGTAGCGCAAAAATAATAAAATTTTCGTTCCCCTTTATAAAACCCCAAAGTAATATAATAAAGAACACAATGAAAATCAAAAAAGAAAAAAAAATATAGATCTGTATCTCCTAAACCATGCGTCGTAGCGAAAAATAATAAAATTTTCGTTTCCCTCTAGGTAACCCTTAATTTATATTTAAAAAAAAAAACAAAAAAAAAATCTTCATAGGGCTGTATCTTCTAAACCATGCGTCGCCAAA
Source organism: Cydia strobilella (assembly GCF_947568885.1). Lineage (NCBI taxonomy): Eukaryota > Metazoa > Arthropoda > Insecta > Lepidoptera > Tortricidae > Cydia > Cydia strobilella. The sequence goes on from NC_086052.1 coordinate 13,238,065, forward strand.
AATAATAAAATTTTCGTTCCCCTCTAGATATGATCCTTAATTTATATTTGAAAAAAAAAAAACAAAAGAAATATCTTTATAGGGCTGTATCTCCTAAGCCGTGTGTCGTAGCGTAAAATAAATCAAATTTTCGTTCCCCTTTAAAAAACCCCAAAGAAATATAATAAAGAACACAATGAAAATCAAAAAAGAAAAAAAAAGAAAAATAAATTTATAGGGATGTATCTCCTAAACCATGCGTCGTAGCGAAAAATAAATTTTCGTTTCCCTCTAGGTAACCCTTAATTTATATGTAAAAAAAAAACAAAAAAAAAATCTTCATAGGGCTGTATCTCCTAAACCATGCGTCGCCAAAAATAATAAAATTTTCGTTCCCCTCTAGATATGATCCTTAATTTATATTTGAAAAAAAAAAAAAAAAAGAAATATCTTTATAGGGCTGTATCTCCTAAGCCGTGCGTCGTAGCGTAAAATAAATAAAATTTTCGTTCCCCTTTAAAAAACCCATGTGATAAATAAAAAACACAATAATAATAAAAAAACAACAAAAAAACGTTATAGGGCTGTATCTGCTAAACCGTGCGTCGTAGCGCAAAAATAATCAAAATTTTCCTCCCCTTTAGGAAAGCTTTAGGAGTTAATACAAAAATTACCAAAAAGAAAAAAAAACAACTTTATAGGGCTGTATCTCCAAAACCGTGCGTCGTAGCACAAAAACAATCAAATTTTCGTTCCCTTTCAAGGAACCCATAAGTGATATAAAAAACACAATGATAAAAAAAAAAAAAAAACGTTATAGGGCTGTAACTGCTAAACCGTGCGTCGTAGCGCAAAAATAATAAAATTCTCGCCCCCTTTTACCCCACACACTGAATAACCTATGAGTACATGAAACAATCACCATCATCATCATATTTGTATTATTATTTGTATTATTCAAGCATTAATAATAAAATAACAAATTCACACATTATAATAATTACAACACATTACTATTCTGTATTTAAATTGTACATGTATTTATTAAAATTACAATACATTCTTATAAATTCGGTCATATTACATTTACTATATCCCTACTAATACTCAGTGTACATAATTATCATAAATATACAAATATTCATAATCACAATCACATCGTACATCCTAATTTGTACCTTTTACCTTTAATTTACTGCACTACAAAAATAACTTTGTATTAGCATACATTTATACAGGATAACAAACTTAATTTTGCGTGCGAGTAAGTGCCATACGTAACTTTCTAGATCGTCTGGCAGGTAGAAGGCCCCGACCAAATCGTCTGGCTTATTTTTTTTATGACTATTTAGATACTTAACTTTAACCTGTAAAAATTACAGATTGCCTCAAGAACCTTTTTTGAATTAAAAAAAAAATATTTTGCACGCGTTTGGCAAGGTTAAAGACCCGGCCAAATCGTCTGGCATAATTTTTTTATGACTATTTAGATATTCAATTTTCACTTGTAGAAATTACAGATTGCCTCAAGAACCTTTTTTGGGCACCAAAAAAAAATTCTTTAAAAATTTATAGGTTGGTTTAGACCCGCTACCCTGCAGCCGGACTTGTAGTGCTGAGGTAGGGTAAGATAGGAGAAGCATCAAGTAAATTTTCAGCTTGCCTCAAGGACCTACTCCAAATTTCCACCAGCTCTCGGACCATAAGCAGACGTCTGAAAATGTATTTAAAATTTGAATTTAATTGCAGTGGTGAAACATAAAAGCCGTATAATTTTGATGCTATAGAAATGCTTAGTGGTAACAGCTAACTAGGAACTCGCAAGTCAAAAGTACAGTCCCAACCGGAAGAAAGCATACAACTTGGAATGAAATATCTTGTATAAGTAAGAAAAAAATTGAAGGGGAAGCCACTTGTCTAGTGCGTATTTCCCACTCTTTTTCACCTTTAGGTCCGATTTTTGTATTTTTCTTAGCTACATAAGCTACGTGCATGCCATGTTTCATGCGTTCTTCCAGATGGGACTATACTTTGAAAATTTGGTTGGGAAATGAGCCAGACTACCAGCGGATTGTTTTATTTTAATGATTTACAACCTTTAAGATACAGTAAGCGGAAATATCTTTCTTACACATATGTTTCTTATGGCTTTTAGTTTGGTATTCAACTCGTTTAAATACACAAAACTGCATTTTAGGTTTTTTATTAAATATACAATACGCTTGTTGCAATTAAAACGTTCGTGGGATCTACACCGATTGGGCAAAACCTACTTAATTATGGGTGAGTAATGAAAATGGTAAGTATGTATCTATATGGTACCTATATATATCATGAACATTTTTTTTTATTGGACTAACCACAAAATCGCAAAAAAGATAATCTACTATCAATTTTTATAGTAGTAGCCGTAGTAGCCGAAACATGGGAAAATATATCCATAATTATATATTTTTGTGCAATTTACATACATTTCGTAGTCATTTCGAATCATAACCCCGGATTCACCCAATTGGTTAATATGCTAAGAAGTATTTATACAAGTGTTTAATTTAAATATATATACTAAAGAGCATTATTATAAAAGTCTTGAATTAAAAATCGTCTTTTACAAAATGGTCGAATTACATTAGCATTAGCAGTGACAGCGTAAGTGGCTGCGCGTCCCCTTTTGAGCAACAGAACACCGCAGCGCAACGCCCGACTGACGATTTGCTCCGATGACACAAATGGACCTTTACCATCTCGCTCAAAGAAAACGGCTAAGTGGGCGTTTATCTGTTTTAGTTTTAAATTTCTAAGTTGTTTGTTGGTACTGGTAAATACAGACAAGAAAAACAGTCGATTAGTGTTTATCTGATGTAACCTTTATAGAGCACTCAGTTTTTAAAGTACATACTGCTTTAGTTCATTGTGATTATCACACCCACACCTACTTAGGTACACCCCGTACACCTAACACCTACCCGGCTCGCAGTCTACGTCGGTCAGCTCGAAAACGCGTGTGGCTCTAGGTCTAAGTGAAGCTTATCGTTGTGGAGCGAAGCATGTCGAACAGTTTTAAACTTGGCCAGTGAATGCCCCGTTTTAATATATTTAATATCTCACCCATATTTCCTAGCATATAAAACCCAAATTGGTACCAAACCAGTCTTTGGCCGACAGTTTTGAAATTAACAAAACCACTACCTATTGCCTTGAAATGATGCTGAACTGGCCAATTATTGATGGGGTTCCAAAAAAGGTTTGTTTACCTACTGTATTGTGTACGTTTCATCACGAAGTTCTAGGTAACTATGCACATGATGCTAATTGTTCTTTGTTAAAAAATCGGCCACGTCACAACAAAAAACAAAAATTTTGAATCACTCACCCTACACGTATATTTTTACATAATATATGCCATGCTAAACCGATTGTTGTGTTAAATACATATCAAATAAACACATATGATTCCCGTAAATAAACAACATTCAAATATTCTATCACTTAAGCGTTACGTTTCGCACGAGCCTTTTCTCAAGCCTTATTGAGATTCAGTTCACATCTGTAACTACCTATAAGATCTGACTTTTCAGTCTGAAAACGTTTCATCAAACCATTTACAGGCGACAAAGACTTTCAAGACTGAAAGGCGTTTTAAATTTACACGAATTCACTATTATTTTCAGTCAATGTACCTTCTTTAGAGGGAAGAAACGTTTAATGTTAAAAACCTTCATTCAAAGAGCTTACTCAACTTAAAGGCCGGCAACGTACTTATTGTAACCCCTCTTGGGTCATTCTCAAAAAATATGTCTGCGGTCTAATTGCCGCGACCCATACAAAATGTATGAAAAGAGTCGTGGAAATTAGACGCAACCGCAGACATATTTTCAGAGAATGACCCTCTGGTGTTGCTGGTGTCCACGGGCGACGGTAATTGTTTACCATCAAGCGATTCGTCTGCGAAACAAACTTTTTTTTGACATACTTTAGGTATTAAACAATTACTTATTTATATGAAGTATACAAACACTGTAATCGAAGTGAGAACGCTTTTTAAATTACAGTTAACAAGTAGATATACGTATACATAACTTAGAAACTATTCGGAGCGGGAAATTGGATCGGCGAACTCTAATAAATTTGCTTTGTATGTTCTGAGACAGTTTTAAGATAAAGCACGCTTAGAAAATGCAAATTTAATGATAAATGTACATTCTTAAAAGCAATTTCAGTTGCCAAAAAGTTGACGTTAACTAAGTGAGTTAAATGACCATCCGTCATCTTGTTTCTGACTTATTTTACGAAAGTATGAAATGGTAACCACTTTATAAAAAACTAATAATTGTAATTTAATTAGATTCATACTTTTCTAAACATCATTTCTCGGTGCTAAATCAGTAATTCAATTCATGTTACTCTCTCTGCATACTAGAGAAGCGAACTTTAGACTCGTATATTCTATTATAGTATAGTCTAGGTACTTTGGTTGGAAGACACTTACTTACTTACTAAGGTGTGTTTTATAATGTTACTGTATGTATGGCAAAGTATGTAGGTATAGGGTGCTTAAAAATCCTCAATTCAAGCCTCAGCGCCAATTTATAGTCCTAAAAGTTCTGTACAAGAAAAAAATACAAAAAGATGATGTTATAGGATGGTATTTTTTGAGACCTTTTACCCTATAAAGGTTTAGGGGTCCACTGATTATCAGTCCGCCGGACGGTATCAGCCTGTCAGTTGTTCGGAACTGTCAACTTTTTGTTCTAACTGACAAGCTGATATCGTCCGGCGGACTGATAATCAGTTAGAATGGCCAGAATCTAGATCTTTTAAGAAAAAGATCTAGATTCTAGCCATTCCAACTTTGCACAAATTTGGCATTAAGAATGGATACATTTCCCCATTATCATAGTATAAACAGGGCAAAGTATGTTATCTTCATACCGCACCGCGAGCGACTTGTATGTGTGCGCGACTTGTATCTATGGTCGCCGCACGCACACTCAAACAAAATCTCGACGGGGGCCTGTCACTTTCGCACTTACATACTTGTTAGAAAATGACAGGCATGGCGACCGTGCTACGGCCGCTGCGCACTGAGAAACGCGGGTCGAGATTTTATTTGAGTGCGCGTGCGGCGACCATATATACAAGTCGCGCACACATACAAGTCGCGCGCGGTGCGTTTTGGTTGTATGAAGATAACATACTTTGCCCTGCTTATACTATGCTATTATCCTCCATGCTAAACGTAACACTTGGCATGAAAACTTAGCGTGGGCGTGTCTACTCGACTTTGTATGTGGAAGTGCCATAACTGATATGTTTCATTCGCGTTTTGTCAAGTTCCATTTGCTAGGTAAGTGATCTGTGTCACTCAGACAACTACTATAAAGCATTCCGTAGGGAGTTTGGCACTCCATCGCGAACAAATTCTTTCACTTCTTTCAGTCACGCGATGCACTAAAGACTACAGCTTCATTGAACGAAATTACTCACTTAAGCTTTTGCTACCTGTTGGCCAAGGCCAGGACGAACAAAAATTAATTAACTAAGCATTTTAACTACTTACGTTTATTTTTAGGGTTCCGTACCCAAAAGGTAAAAACGGGACCCTATTACTAAGACTTTGCTGTCCGTCTATCCGTCTGTCTGTCCGTCTGTCACCAGGCTGTATCTCATGAACCGTGATAGCTAGACAGTTGAAATTTTCACAGATGGTGTATTTCTGTTGCCGCTATAACAACAAATACTAAAAACAGAATAAAATTAATATTTAAGGGGGGCTCCCATACAACAAACGTGATTTTTTGCCGTTTTTTGCGTAATGGTACGGAACATATTAAACATGCGAGAAATAAGAATAACATATAGTCATTCTTGAAAATATGTCTGTGGTTAGTATAAATTGTAATTTATGAAAACAATGGTGGTAGGCACGTAATTAGACACGACCGTAGATTTTTACAATGGACGATGAATAAATGCCCATAAGAAGAATAAAAAAATCGGACAAGTGCGAGTCGGACTCGCCCACCGAGGGTTCCGTACTTTTTAATATAGAAACACATCATCTGTGAAACTTTTAATCGTCTACCTATCACGGTTCATGACATACATCCTGGTGACAGACAGACAGAACGACGGACAAACAGACAGACGGACAGTGGAGTCTTAGTAATATGGTCCCGTTTTTGCCCTTTGGGTACGGAACCCTAAAAAGGAATGTTACTTCAATTTAATATCACTTTGATTTATCAAAAGGCGTCTATGTCTATGATAACAAAATTTAATATTTTTGATAGTTCGTATAATGCTATAAATAACATATCTAATTTATAACCATATCAGCAAAATATTTAAAAGAATGCACGGCTATGAACTCGCATTAGGAATTTTCAGTCTAGATTGGGAGACAACGGATATTTTTTTAGGTTTTATTCAGTTTTTACCTGTTATCGTAGAAAATTTGTGTTACATTATAGGTATATTTGTATACATATATTGTACAAGTTTTGCGGATTTTTTTTTAAACTTCTTAAATAGGTAGGGTACAAACGGTAAAAAGAACTCAACGATCCCATTTTATTCTTCATTCTGCCGATGCAATGATTACCTGAAAGAAACAAATAGTTATTTAGTTAATTTACTCAAATATTCAGCTTTTTCACTAAGAGTATAGGGTAAAAACTGGGTAACAACTCAGGTAGGTAGGTCCGGTCATATATGAAACAAAAAATTCAGAAGGTAACAATATTGTATGCCATATGTTGTGATTTTCTTTAACGGGTCATTCTCTGAGAATATGTCTGCGGTTGCGTCTAATTTCCACGACTCTTTTCATACATTTTGTATGGGTCGCGGCAATTAGACCGCAGACATATTTTTTGAGAATGACCCTAACAATTTCCGTCCCTGTAGATACCATAAAGTTTATGTATTGTTTGTTTGTTTTAAAGGTTGTAAAGAAAGTTGACATTAAAACCTCACATCTTTTTTCAATAATCATCTTTCTTCAATCTGATCCTACGCTACAAAAGTACCTTTACGAAAATAAAGTCAATGTTCACGTTGTTGAATATTATTGTCTTTCTATTTGCAGAAAAACAATCTGCATGTGGATGGGAAGGTCACGAGGCGAGTGTCGTGTTTTCGCTTCGGAAAGTGTTATTAAAATAAATCTCACTTATATAATTATCTGAAAAAACTATAAGCTCCGGTTCATCTACATACCTATGTAACTTCGAATTAAGAAAAATTTAGTACAATGCCACTGATTGCTACGCGCTACAAGCGTAGCCGATAACATGTGAAAACCCGTATGTAGCGAAAAGCGACCACGGACTGAGCGTCCGCCTGGCGGGTTGCTGGCAGTGACTGCGTTCAGGGATCTCGTCATGGTTTGCCGGTATTCACACTAGCTCCGGAACAGGATGCAACAACTAACCATAAGACACTTTTTAATTAAAGTCAGCAGTGCCGCAACAATTCAAAGTTAATGACAATACAATTTAAGAGGTATCGTATCGAAATATCATTTCAATACAATACAATGTCAATGTCAGTACAAGAAAAAAACATATAAATTAAAACAAGAACTCTCCATCTGTGAGGTAAATAAATATGTTTTTAAACCACGAGTAAAAAACGGCAGGATAACTTTTAATCGACTTGTTTATGACGTTAAAAGTCTTGGCCTACTTTCAGAAGTCACTTAAGAATGTACTGTAAAAACGTGAACATTCCTTTCAAAGCATTTGTTCGCCTAGTTTGCCATTTTGCTGGCGCCCCTTTGCCGCTTGGCAGAGGCTGCAGCCGAAAACAAAAAGGCTTGATTTGAATGGCATTTTGGACGAATAAATGTAAAGCGGGGCAGGGAGCCAAAGGATTTAGCTGCCAAAAACTCAAATTTAATGCTGCGTTACTGATTTGGTGCAGAAAATACGATCAAATATAAAGCCACAATAGTTACTCACTACATTATAAAAACAGGTTTATAATCAACGTAAATCATCTATTGAATATATTTTGCCAGGGGATGGCCAAGGGCAAACTACTTGGAAATTAAATTCTATTCACTACAAGGCGATGTTCACTAAGCAAAATGAAAACTTAACCAAAATAAGGATGCCAGTATGGAGTTAATTTGAGTTTTTGTTTTTAAAACAACGTGAATTACAAGATCTAGTGATACAAGTCTGAGCTACTTGGAGAATAAAACGTAGCATACAATACAAGTAGAGGGCGGACATAACTAAATAAACTGCTTTCTGTTTCAATTCGCGCCCATGTGTTTGTAACTCGGGTGTAAGCTGGTTTCCTACGGGACAGGCATCGCCTAGTGTAGGAATCAAACCAACAACAGGAAAGGCATTCCTTTATTCTTTCAAATTCTATAGGTAAGTTCCTGTAAGTTCATTAATATAAGTATATTGTGTATAATCAACCGGAATTTGTAAAAGGAAATAAATATGTTTCATGTTTAAACGCAACAATCCCATTTATCTCGGTATTTCCAGCTGATCTTTTCTAAAATTACCTATAGACCCTGTAGAGACATAATTATAAGCTACATATCTCAAGTGGGTTTTGTGGGTGAGTGGGTGGGTGGGACATAGTTTCATGATGGGCTGGGGTTCCATCTTGCTGAGTTTACTTACTATAACACTGTTCAAAACAAGCCCGGAATCGACTGAGTTTCCATGTATAACTTAATTATGTAACGTACAAGCGAAGTACCTACCCAGATTGTGCTTATTTATTCGTAAAGCTACTTTGCGAATCCAAAGCAAGCTACGATTAAAATATGTACACTAAATGGCCTAATATGCACCCGAGAAAGATACTTTGACTTTTTATTTAGATAACATTAGGAATATTTAAAATGTAGTTCATCGCGATATATTTGGTTGACCTGAATGGATGCATAAGAGTTTAAATAGGTTACAATATTTAAATCTAAACGTCGAAATTTATTTCTATTTTTATTAGGGATGTGATACCGTGATACTTTGAAAAAAAATCGAAATTTAATTTAAATTTTAAAATTATTTTATTGTGGTTGATAGGTATGTTAATTATACACTTCTAGCCCAAACCAATCTTGTATTACAATAGAAAAGTGTGATTTTTTTAAGCGATGTATTTTATACTAATACTCATTGACAATTTAAAAACAAAATGTTAGAAATTATAAGAGAACATTTTTAAAGTATAATAATGATGAATGCACGATGGATGAACAATTGTTTTTCAAGCGTATCCGAACTTAAACGAAACTAATAGTCAGCCGACTAATCTGCAATACGAGCGCCGATTAGTCGGCTAGTCGGCCAAATCTATAGTCGGTAGTCGGTACATCACAATTTTTTATCCTTATTGACAATTCGCATAATCAATCGACGTTTTGTGATAAAAAAATTGATTGAATCAATCAGCCTTCAAAAAGTTTTTTTGGATATTTATCACGACACGTCAAATTACTATGCTACTGAGGGTGGAGTGCCAATGGGCGGGAGCTAAGTTTTGTTTAACAAAAACCGATTTGTTTAACAAGATATATAAAGTTAAAGTCAAAAATATACATATGCACCTCTTCTTTTCTGTATTCTTTGTATTGTTTTCTGTAATGAGGTGTGCATTAAAGAGTCTTTGTATTGTATTGCATTGTGTGCAATTACATATACCTACTACATAAATATTTCTACCTTGACTATGTCTTAAAACTGTGTCTTAAAATCAATCTAAAAAAACCTGAGTTCCATGTTATTAACGCTGACAGATTATTTCTGTCGAAAAAGCTGTAAATAGGTAAAATAAATTGGACTAGCCTATTTTCCGCCAAGTCAAAACGGCTTTTAGAGCAGACTAAAGTCTTGTTTACACAATAATTTGGAATAACGTTCATTTGGTTGTACACCTTTCGTGAAAATTCAGTTTTCTTGAGGAACTTAGCTCGGTTTTAAGCCAGGTTAAGATTATTTTAAATTCGAATCCGTTTGAAGTGCTCATTAGTGAAAGAGGTATGCGCTTGTATTGTTTTTGTGATAAATTAACGCACATACAATTAAGAGGGGCGAAACTGAGCGACTAAAGGGGTTATTAAATTTATCATTTGGAACAGGATCAGAGAATGTTAAATGTTTTTTCCATGTCCCTCTTCGCAGCAAGGAGAAAACCAGATAGCAGAAAATGTCCGGCGAAATTATAGATGTAATAACCCCTTTTGACATGCATTTTTGACTGACATGACTGCAGCCGCCGTGCAGGTCAGGATCTCGACGACTCAAATGAAAACTTAGTAAATTGACATAATCTTCTAAGAATAAGTACTGATTTTGTATGGAAGTTGAAGAAAGAGAGATTTGCAAGAATTTAACCATAGTACCTACAATGTTTTGTAAGATGTAAGAAACTTAGGTACTTTTTATTGGCCGCGATAAAGCGTATGGGGAGCGCTGCCATTGGTGCTTTAAAAGTAGTCCCCGAATACTATCCGAGCCCGAATACTGCATTATAGTTTTATACATATAAATAGTTGCATCCGCAACAATGAGAGTTTTCAGACTGTCTTGTGTCCCAAAAAATCGGAAAATCGGCCCGAATGTAGCCCGTCGTCGACAAATCGAGGAACAAACATATATTTAAAAAAGCCAAAAAAACTATCCCTCGAATTAAAACCTCCTTATTTGAAGTCGGGTAAAAAACAAGCAAATTGACAAATAATGCAAATCAAATGGGAAGCTTTTATAAAATTGAAATTCAGTAACTGTCTAATAAACGCGGCCAATTCCGGCCAATTACGCCGAGCGGAGTAATAAAATTCCTTGATGGCACTTCGATGTAAATTCCTTGTCTGAGTGGAAATATTCCTACGCAGCTTTCTTTATGCGGCTGTTATTGCTATAGCTTAGACAAATATGAAATCTACTATGGTAACAATTAGCTTTATTAGGTGGCGCGATGGTACGGCCTGTCAAATTTTGAAAGACAAAGCTTAGTAGGTACAGGTAAAATAGGACCTCATATGGCCATTTGGTGGCAAAATATGCACATCAATAAAAATTTGTTGATGCGTTGATTTGTTGTGTGGATCCGAGTACTAGTACTATCAAAATTTAGGGGTCCGACCCCGCTTTTCCGGGGTATGTGCAATATGGACATTTTACAAACTATTAGGTGTCATTTTCGTGTAATTTTTTGGATTTTTTCTCCATGGAAGTTGAAGAAAGCTTTCAGATATTCTGGGAATTGAGGTTCGTTAATTACAGAAAAGAGAATGTAAAGCATGCAAATAGGAGACATGATCGTATTTACAGAGACAGAAAATAAACCGAATGCAACTATTTAGTAAATGATCTAACTTGTTCAAGAGCTAATACAAAATGTAATATCAACTATGAACATGACTGTATATAAATTAAAAACTGTAATAATTATTAATATTAAATTTATTCTTAATCTTCTCCGAAATCACTGAGTTAGTTCATCGTCATCGTTGTGTTGAGGGGCCATGCCTTTGTCCAAGTCCGAGTTGGAGTAAGAAAGCCCCTCGCGTATTTTGCATAAGACTGCAGCACACTCCTTTAGGGCAGGATTTTCCTCGAGGAGTTTGATGAGTTGTTTTTTACCTTTGCCGTAAACAGCGCTAGTTTATTATTTATATTACTTGTATTATATAAATAAATAAATATTATATGACTTTGGTCCAACCAAGTAGGTACATAAATATTACACATACAATGCTGTTGTCAATACCTAATTCTGTGAGCTCGACTTCTATATTTAATATGACAGTGACCGGGCTGCGACATTACCGAGATACGACTGATTTTGTGTAAAAACGCTATTAAAATCTAATTTTATCGCGTTCAGCTGCCAGCTGCTGTCGATACTTACCTAGCTCTTCTATTTCTACATACAACACTCTGATTTTGATACAGATCAAGCGAAAAAAGACTGGATATCTCAATGATAAGGAATCCAAACATATATATTGATAGGAAGTGGTAGTTTACGTGGTACTATCTCTTAACGAAAATATACTATATCACTACTCACTCGCTAAGATAGACAACACAGTTTTTATGGTACCGTACCCAAAGGGTAAAAAAATGGGACCCTATTACTAAGACTCCTCTGTCCCTCTGTCCGTCTGTCCGTTTGTCTGTCTGTCTGTCTGTCTGTCTGTCCGTCTGTCTGTCACCAGGCTGTATCTCATGAACCGTAACAGTTGAAATTTTCACAGATGATGTATTTCGGATAACAACAAATACTAAAAAGTACGGAACCCTCGGTGGGCGAGTCCGACTTCGGTTTATGTTACTTTGTGATGCGTATCCCGCTCACTATATTCGATTTTTCTGTGAATTTGAACGAAGAGAAATGCTACACAGATATTAAAATAAAACTGGTCACTCCTCGGGACAATCTTCACACTAACCGCTTGCGTGCATATTTTATAAGAAATAATATTAGATAGATAGATAGATAATAATTTATTCATCAACACATGGTAATAGATACATTTAAAATACCCCCTTTATGCGGATAAGGGTTCAACCCGATAACTAAGCTTTACAGCTTAACTTTTGAGTGTTTTGCATACTTACTTATATCCAGAAAAGACATGATCCTTATTTACAAGTCGTGCTCATATTCAGGTAATAAAATTGCTATATGCAAAACAAAAAAAAAATTCATTGTTTGGTACCTATATCGCAATACCTACACAAACTGTACTGAATCGTAGCCTCAAAGTTTGCCTTCTAAGGTAATCTTCGGGACGGTTACTTAGCTACAAACATTTTTCTGTTCTTTTTACAGCCAAATTTTAAATGATTTATACATATGTGAATTTTTGTTGCAAACAAATGCGTATGTTACCCAAAAACTGTATGTCTGTATAATCTTACTCCTCGCATCGAATCCTACATTAAGTTAACTAAAAAATAGACGTAAAATTATAATGTTTGCAAGTATGTGGCTTTTACATAAGTATTATATTATAAGGAACCATATAGGTACTTATACTTATATCTCTGAACCTCCGCACCGCAACACCGCAGCTGAGACCAATTTCCGGCAAAGTTAATTACTATCTGACTATCGAGACTATCGAGACTATTCCTCACACTACGAATATGTTATCATGGATTTTCTGTATTGTGCGGTACAGAGGTTCTAAATTATTTATGCCCTTATAACTTAGCCATGTTTCACACTTTAAAAATGTTGCTCAATAGTAAAGTACATAGATAGAAAGTGATACAAATTGCAAATTATAGTAAACTAAAATGAACCTCAGAGACTTTGGAGTTGCATTTTCACTAACATTACAGCATTACAACATTTAAAAAACCGGGCAAGTGCAAGTCGGACTCGCCTACCGAAGGTTCCGTACAAATTAAACTTTTTATTTTTTTACCAATTTATTGTTTTTAGATTTTTCCCTGTTAGTTCTTGTATAGCAGTTGTGGTGCAGTCATGCAGTTAATTTAGTATTTTTCCTCCTCTCCATTCATTTAGTATTTTTCCTCCTCTACATTTAGTATTTTTCATCCTCTCTACATTTTATCAAATAGACATCCATTTATAATATCTCCCGCCAGCCTGCATAATCGACGAGAAGACGGCCCAATAAATTGGCTCCCAACGGGAGGCGCTAACACACTAAAACGAGGCGACGTTAAATCACTAGTATCAATCGAATTATGATGTTGAACGATTGCTGTTTTGACTAACAACCGAGAACTGAAAATATTAGGGAATTGAATAATTTGTCTCTTTGAGACTGCGGAATCTCTGAGGAGTGCAGAGGATATTTCAGGTTGCCATATTACCTAAATGTGTAAATAAATACATTTTCCCCTCACTAGCTCGGAAAGTTGTCGTTTATCCTTCAATACAAGCGGGGAAAAACGCGTTTTATCCACTAGTGGGGAAAGTAATTTGACCTTGGATGGAGCGTGTTTAAGTAGCTTGCCAGATAACAAAACGTAAAACGCTCATGATAATGGTTCGTTCGATATTAATTATCATTAAATAAATGGTTTGAGAATCTAATAAAAAATACCAAATTTAGCTTTATTTAATGATTTTAAGTCATAAACCTTAAAATTCCATAAGAAATGTTTGTTTTTTTATAATGATGTTAAATATAATTCTGAACGCACAAGTTGAGTCGATGCAATTTCAAAACGCATCGTTGACATTTCATACATCAGAAATGTCAACATTGTCAACAATTTTTTTACTTAAAACCTTTTCTCACCGACTCGCGTAAAAATACACAACTTCCAGAGTTTTCTGTTATAATATCGTAAAGAAATGAGTGATTCCAGTGATGATGATCTAACGCCTGTGGATGTTGCACTTTCCTCGCTATAGTGAGATGAAAAGTTTTGTGTTACACACGGGCGCAAATGTATTTTACTTCTCGTGTGTTGAAAAACTCGCTACGCTCAGGATTCTATTTCAGAACCACTCGCTTTGCTTGTGGTTCACCTATAGAATCCTTTCGCTTGCTCGTGTTTCAATTCTACACTCGCGGGTAAAATACAACTTAGCACCCTTGTATAACAAATAACTATTATAGTATTTCTTAAGGGTACTTTCAGTTAACAATGTATGCAAAAGTATCGTTATTTATGGAATGGACAGTCAAATATCAGTACGGCTACCATCAGTTCGGCACTGACATATACTCTAGCGTTTACGTAATTTACTTTCTATGCATCTCGCTCGTACTGACATATTAGTGCGAGCGAGATGTATAGAAAGTAAATTACGTAAACGTTAGAGTATATGTCAGTTTTGACACTGTCAGTGAGTCATGGTACTGGTATAGAATGGAAATTGTATAACAAATCCATTTAAACTCAAATTTTATTTGCTTATCCTAAAAAATATAAAAAAATCGTAATCGATAGTATGCGCGATATGTGGCATTTTTTAGGGTTCCGTAGCCAAATGGCAAAAAACGGAACCCTTATAGATTCGTCATGTCTGTCTGTCTGTCCGTCCGTCCGTATGTCATAGCCACTTTTCTCTGAAACTATAAGAACTATACTGTTGAAACTTGGTAAGTAGATGTATTCTGTGAACCGCATTAAGATTTTCACACAAAAATAGAAAAAAAAACAATAAATTTTGGGGGTTCCCCATACTTGGAGTTGAAACTCAATTTTTTTTTCATCAAACCCATACGTGTGGAGTATCTATGGATAGGTCTTCAAAAATGATATTGAGGTTTCTAATGTCATTTTTTTCTAAACTGAATAGTTTGCGCGAGAGACACTTCCAAAGTGGTAAAATGTGTCCCCTCCCCCCCCTGTAACTTCTAAAATAACGTCATCCCGCCTGGAGGGCGTGGGGTGGGACATGTGGTTTTTGTACATGACCTTTCAGACCAATTTTAAAGACGTGTCACGTTAAAACTTCTTGTTACATCTGTAGGTACTTATGCCTACGGCCGTCGAGGTAAGTTCTTGAGTAAGACCAGTGTACTAGCTCGACGCTGATCTTTTGATCTTCGTCTCTGCGGATTGACCAACTGCAAGATGTTGCTTAGGGATATCGACTTACGGCTCTCAAAGCAGGTTCTTGTGTGAGGTTAGTGTACTCCAGCACTCTCTCCACGCTGGTCATCTGGTTCTCCATCTCGGCGGACTGGCGCATGCCCCACTGGAAGATGCCGGTCAGAGATATCGACTGCGTGATCGCCAGCCCCACGGTACTTGCATCTATGTCTAAATAAACCAACGCAAATATTACAATATACTAGACAAGGCAACAGTGCCCGCGACTTCGTACGCGTGGATTTATATGTTGGTGGTTATATATATATATACCTAATATATATTCTACATGAGCAATACGCAGTAAAAGATAGCATTAAGGACAACCGTCCTTACTGCTATCTTTATTAAACAAATTATTAACCAATCATTTGTCTAATATAATTATTAATTATACAACGCATTAGATTTCTCTGTCACAAACTACGAAGTTTCTAGCCCCTAACTGAAAATAATTGTTCTCGGTATAATCCCTCTTCTGAATTTCTAAAAACGCTGATATCACTTTTCTTGTATTCTAATATTATCTTTTTACAACATTTCAAGTTCACTAAAATGTTTAAAAAAATTCGTTCACGAAAACTTTCTACCCTTTTTCACCAACTTATGGAATGACTTTTCGAGAACGGTGAAATCAGTTTTCGTCTATTTTAATATAATGCCATTTTACCAAGTTTCAAGTTCCCAGCTGAGCTATGTATGCTATATAAACAAGTCAACAAAAAAATTAAAAAGGAGTATGAGCAACACAGATCACGAATAATAGAAAAACACCTAAAAAGCTCAGAAAGTATAAAAAGAGCCAATAAAGAGCTCAATTGTGGCAAGAAATGGATTTCACAATTAAATAATAATGTATACAGAGACCAAACATCTTAGAAGTAGCTACCTCTTTCTATGAAAACCTTTACAAGTCCTCTAAAAACAGATCATCATATAAAAGTGAAGCAAACTTTACAAACAGAGACGAAAATCCAGAGCTTTTTGATGAAAACGAGATAAGTACTCACTATTAAAGAAAATGAAAACTGGTAAAAGTCCAGGATGCGATGAAATAACTAATGATATGTTGATTGCGTCCAAGGATATACTATTGAAGAAAAAGTCCCTAAACAATGGGTAGAGTCTGAAATCGTAATCCTCTATAAGAAAGGTTACCCAAAGGACATCGCAAACTATCGTCCAATCAGCCTCATGTCAAGCTTTTACAAGCTGTTTGCAATAGGATTGCAGAACAGAATGTCTCCAAAAATCGAAAACTTTCTTACAGTGGAACAAGCGGGATTTCGGAGAGGAGAGGGTTCGGTACTGTTGATCATTTGCAAACGGTCACTGTGGGACGAAATAATTTTATTGAAATAGGTTTAGCCCAGCATTGTTATGGTAACTTAATGAATTTTAGACGATTAGGAATGAAAACTGTCGTTACGATTTTGTTTTCAAAAAAAATGTATGGAGCAGGAACAAGAAATCATTATTACTCAAGAACCGCAAAACGAACCGTAATATCCTCTCAGATGGTAATACTATGCCAATGCTATTTACTCTAAGGTTAGCTGGGAGGGATCCCTTAAATAAATAAATCCGTTTATTTAAAAGACAACATAGTCCCTACACATCACAATAAAAAAAAACAATTAAAATTAAATAAATTAAATTAAAACATAACAGCAATTTATAAAGAATATTTGGACGTTGATGACATTTATAAAATCATTAAAATAAAAACTTAATGTTGTTAAAAAATAAAATTCATTGTAAAATCATTGTACAATAAAGTGATTTACTACTACTACTATGAATTATTATTTTTAAATCATTAATTGTTTCTATGGAAAAAACACAAAAACCAAATTCAACATTTTAAGGATTTTTTGAAATATCTCAAGAACCGCAACAAATACGGTAATATCCTCGCAGATGGTTATGCTACGAATTATTTGTGATATTTTGGCATACTACTGATACTACATATATATATCCGTGACGGGTGCGTTTTTAAAAAAAAATCATTAATTGTTTGAAAAACAAGAAAAAAAAATATTTATTTCAGTAATAAAATGTTACATTACAAGGTAGTAAGTTGGGACTTCCTTTTAAGTTAGGTATATTATACGTGTATCAGGAAGCCCCGCTCCTCCGTAGCATCAAGTAGTTTTTAGTTTAACAAAAGCAGAAAGAAAACTTAAGCTAATACAATTTTATCTACATTAAATGTGTGTGTGTGTGTGTGTGTGTGTGTGTGTGTGTGTGTGTGTGTGTGTGTGTGTGTGTGTGTGTGTGTGTGTGTGTGTGTGTGTGTGTGTGTGTGTGTGTGTGTGTGTGTGTGTGTGTGTGTGTGTGTGTGTGTGTGTGTGTGTGTGTGTGTGTGTGTGTGTGTGTGTATGTGTGTGTAGGTGTGTGTGTGTAGGTGTATGAGATCGTGTGAGTGCAGGTGGTGAGGTGATGTACTAATCGGCACTTCTTATATATAGGTACTGTAAAGCATAGAACTATGTATCATGTATCGTACTTTTCTTACACAATAGGTATTTTTCCCCTCACTAGCTCGGAAAGCCGTCTATTATCCTTTAAAACAAGCGGGGAAAAACGCATTTTATCCACTAGTGGGGAAAGTAATTTGACCTTGGATGGAGCGTGTTTAAGTAGCTTGACAGATAACAAAACGTAAAACGCTCATGATAATTGATTAGTGATTCAAGTGATGAAGATGATCTAACGCCTGTGGATGTTGCACTTTCCTCGCTATAGTGAGGGGAAAAGTTTTGTGTTACACACGGGTGCAAATGTATTTTACTTCTCGTGTGTTGAAACGCTACGCTCAGGATTCTATTTTAGAACCACTCGCTTCGCTCGTGGTTCAACTATAGAATCCTTTCGCTTGCTCATGTTTCAATTCCACACTCGCGGGTAAAATACAACTTTGCACCCTTGTATAACAAATAACTATTTCCCCTCACTAGCTCGGAAAGTTGTCGTTTATCCTTCAATACAAGCGGGGAAAAACGCGTTTTATCCACAAGTGGGGAAAGTAATTTGACCTTGGATTGAGCGTGTTTAAGTAGCTTGACAGATAACAAAACGTAAAACGCTCATGATAATGGTTCGTTCGATATTAATTATCATTAAATAAATGGTTTGAGAATCTAATAAAAAATACCAAATTTAGCTTTATTTAATGATTTTAAGTCATAAGCCTTAAAATTCCATAAGAAACGTTCGTTTCTTTATAATGATGTTAAATATAATTCTGAACGCACAAGTTGAGTCGATGCAATTTCAAAACGCATCGTTGACATTTCACACATCAGAAATGTCAACATTGTAAACAATTTTTTTACTTAAAACCTTTTCTCGCCGACTCGCGTAAAAATACACAACTTCCAGTTTTATGTTATAATATCGTAAAGAAATGAGTGATTCCAGTGATGAGGATGATCTAACGCCTGTGGATGTTGCACTTTCCTCGCTATAGTGAGGTGAAAAGTTTTGTGTTACACACGGGCGCAAATGTATTTTACTTCTCGTGTGTTGAAACACTCGCTACGCTCAGGATTCTATTTTAGAACCACTCGCTTCGCTCGTGGTTCACCTATAGAATCCTTTCGCTTCCTCGTGTTTCAATTCTACACTCGCGGGTAAAATACAACTTTGCACCCTTGTATAACAAATAACTATTACTTGTTCGTAGCAACAAATCTTATTGCTTCACAGATAGATAAACACGCGTTTTTAATTTGCATGCTAAAATATCCACGGTAAGCATTTTCTTTCTTGAGCTGAAAATGATAATTGATAATATTAGGTAAGTTCCAAAAAGTTAAGAAACAGATTGCCAAAGTTATTTTTCTACGTTGAGCGCTATATATTTATGTTTATCATTATTGTTATGCGCAATAAGTGCGAACATAATATGTCTACAGGAAGGGCATGTAACGTCTTAAATTTGTGTATTACTGACAGAAATATCAACTCAGATAAAGAGAATCATAATAAGTCATAAAAATCAGCAATAACTCAGACATGGGTCATTCTCTGAGAATATGTCTGCGGTTGCGTCTAATTTCCACGACTGTTTTCATACATTTTGTATGGGTCGCGGCAATTATTTTTTGAGAATGATACGAGTAAAACTCTCTGTTTAACATTATTATCCCAATTAAATTACTTACCATTTTGTCGACAATATGTCGTTCCAATTAAATAATTTTATGCACCAATTTAACATTGGCTTATCACATGCAATATTCGCCCGGCGGTTTAATTATAAATTCAATTGAAAATACGTTTTCACTAATCCATTGTTGCAACTCTCAATTTGCGAAAAGCGAAAATTCGTTGCTCAAAAGCGACTCGTGTTCTCGTAAACCTATACCTAGATCATTTAATATTCCATTGTGTTTTATTTTTGTAATACACTTATCTTGTTTGCAGGACTCGTGTACGAAAAGCTAATTGAAAAATGCTTTTTGAAAGCAGTTGGTGCTTCAGGTTTATGGCAAAAATATTGAATTTCTCGTGAATGAATGTTCCTCCATAAGTAAATTCATCTGTACCGAAATACTTAAAAGCCTGCTTCAAAGGCAGAAAGTGAAGATCAGAATTTGAATAAATATCTTTGAATGCATCGCCATATCATGCGGTCTCATTTAAGAAGTTGAATGCCACTCTCACTAGTATCCTTGCCTAGTACTAGTAGGGAGGGAAAGTAGTGAAAGTTAATTGTAGAAATTAGAGCAATGACAGGCTATTGCGGTCTTGTAATCTCGTCTGGACGTCGGCCAAGCTCCGAGATTGGGCTAATTCTCCGCGCACTGATTATACGATATTCTAAGAGACGCATCTATCATAGAATATAAGCGCAGTTAAGATGTTTTATACCTCAATGTCTTGAAACTCCACTTGAAAAGAAATAAATTCTAAATAAATGCTGATTGCATGGTTTGATGAAAAGAAACGAGTAGATTATTGTTCTAAAATATAACGTGTGGAATGTAATATAAAGTTGCTACATTATCTATAACTATAATACATAGGTATGACACATTACAGAACGTTTGCAAGTAAGATAAGCTTGAATTTGATAAAAGTGATAATTTCCGCAATATATAATTACTTCTTAAGCGCGACAAATTAGTATTTTAATATAGGTACCTACTTTATTATATTGTTAACTGTTTTATCCAGCTGTTACGACACGACCACTTCATTAGAAACATCAGAGAAGAGAAAATAAAGATAAGGAAAGGAAGGGGAAGACCAAGAAAAAAGTTATAGGAGCCACGTAGGTAAAGGAGCATGTAGGGGCCGTGTCGTGCCAGGACACTAAAAGGCTGGCTTCGGACCGACGAAGATGGGGACAACTCCATCAAGCTGCACCGGCAAGAGTCCGGCTGATTAAATTAATGAATGTGACTGTATTATGCATATTAGACGCAGGCAATGTTTACCCCTGTCAGTATCACGATACATTTTTGTGCAAACCGGAGGTTTGGACCCCTGGCTTATGGCTTATGGTAATGCTGGTAAGTATAATAAGATTAATAAGCAAACCAATTATGTTAGTAACAGTAGAATAATAGTAGATTGTTAACCAATGCGCTTGTCAAAATGTCGCATCGCACACAACACTCACTGAGTGACTCGCTAAAGGTCGGTCCACACTGACCGCCCGAGCTATTCGACTTAATAATACGCGAGTAACCCGATTTAAAATAATTTCAACGGAATATTTTCATACATAATTTTTTTTCGGGACAAGTTGTGATTTCGTGTTTATCCCGCCCAGAACGAGGAACTCTTCAAAGTAGCCAAATTTTGTCCAAATCTAACGCATTGAAAATCGACGTTACGGCACAAAAAACAAGGCTGCATCTTTTGTTAGCGAAAATCAATTTTGTTAAATTTCATTAAAGCATCCACAAAGAAAATCGCTTTACAGAGGCTTTTAATCGCTTTATCATAGTGTTACGCACGGACATATACCTATTTCTATAAGTAGATTGCGAAAGAAGATAATTAAAATCTATCGTGCCCTTGTATTAACGACGCGTTATAGTATAATGTTATACAATAAATAAGGGATATTTCAGTGATAAGGAGTATACTTTCATTATCACTGAAATATCCTTCGACGCATTTTCTGTTTCTTTTCTTTAGTATTTTTAGGGTTCCGTACCTCAAAAGGAAAAAACGGAACCCTTATAGGATCACTCGTGCGTCTGTCTGTCTGTCTGTCCGTCTGCCACAGCCTATTTTCTCCGAAACTACTGGACCAATTAAGTTAAAATTTGGTATACATATGTAAGTTTGTGACCCAAAGATGGACATGTAACGTAAACAAATAAATTTGAAAGTAAATGAGAAAATTAAAAAATAAAGTTGTTCAAACTATACTGTGTTACATATCAAATGAAAGAGCTCGTTGTGAGAATATCAATTTTTTTTTTTATAATTTTAGGATAAACAGTTTAGAAGTTATTCAAGAAAATAGGCAAAAAATGACCATTCCCCCCTTTATCTCCGAAACTACTGGGCCTAAAATTTTGCACCAAATAGTTCTTTACCTATAGATGTCAGGAAAACCTATTAGAAATGTGCAGTCAAGCGTGAGTCGGACTTAATTACTTGGTTTTTGATCGGACCGACCCGGGTTTTTTAAAGACATTTCACTCACGTTTCACATAAAAAATACATTGCCCTTGGAACGCGAGTCCGACTCGCACTTGGCTGGTTTTTTGGAGAACTTTTTATTACCAAACGTAACAATAAAATCGTATTTTAAAGGCTCTCGTTCCTTGCAAAAACGTAGTTACTAGTTTTAATTTTACTATTTTATATTTAAATATCTCTTTTGCTTTTTTTCATGTGTTTCGAACACATGGTTTAAAACTTAGAGAATTGGGGGCCAATAGTTTCAGAACGAGTACCTACAAACATATTCAGTTAATAAGAGGAGCGCAAAAGAGTGAAATGCACCACATGGAATGGAACGTGTTCTGCAATAAGCGATCCGTTGGCACACACTTAGCACCTGCGTGATATTTCTAGAAACATGTCTGTGGAGCTGCGTATTCATTACATTCTTGAGTGGAATCGTTTTTCAATTATTACCCATTGGGAGCTTTAATTTTTATATTTAATTTTACACGTTTTAATCAAAGACAAATGCCATGAAGAAATTCACACGGAAACTAAACTATATTTGAAAGGGCAGACTGCGAGCCACAACTATAACAGGTTAAAGTTGGCCCGATAGAAAAAATCACGAAAACATGTCTAATTTTCATTAATTTGCAGTTGTACATTGTTACCCTGCATACCATGGCAGTATTATTTTAGTATAAAATAGCTATTGATATAGCCGAGGGATCTGACGAGCAAATATTAAACAGAAGTATAGTATGCATTTATTTAACATGCACGCCGTACGCCCCGCCCCGTTGCACGCCCAACTCTAGCGTCCACTCAGGCCTTATAAGCTTTACAACTGACTGGCTTTATGTCAACGCCCAGTCACGTCCGCTGTTAAGTGATTAAACGATAAACCGTCCATAAATACGTTTTGCTAATACGCAGCTAACGCCTAACGTACGTAATCACAGATTAATCCATTAAACGCTGGATTCTGAATCAATGTAAGTATCGCAATGCCTTTAGAGTTGACTTGTTCCACTTGTCGCGCGAACGCTTGCAAGTTGTGTTCACCAAAGAACCAGCGTAACTTGACATTGTAACTCACAAGAGCTATGCGTAATCAGAGAGAGTATTTTGACTGGTTCGCTAGCCTCTATGTCGCCTGTACTTGGCAACCATTTGGAATGATGCCTCTGAGGCGCGGCTGCCCCCGAGGACGACAGTTGTTGAAAAATGTATTGTTACGTTTATGGAGTATGCAATGCGATTGCATTCGATTGTGACGAACTGTAGATTTGCTGTTTGTATAAATATTCTGTCGATTATTTTTGGAAGCCAAATAGCAATCCTAATCTAATACCTACCACAACGTTTTCTAAAATAAAATGAAATACTAAAATTTCCTATACTAAAAAAAGCCGGCCAAGTGCGAGTCGGGCTCGCGTTCCAAGGGTTCCGTACATTACACAATTTAAACAATGTATTTTTTATGCGAAATGTCTTTAAAAAAAACCGTAGGGGTCGGATCAAAAACTAAGTAATTAAGTCCGACTCACGCTTGACTGCACATTTCTAATAGGTTTACCGGTGATCTATGGGTAAAGATCTATTTTCTGTATTTCTTTCAAAATTTTTGACCCAGTAGTTTCGGAGATAAAGGGGAGGAATGGTCATTTTTTGCCTCTTTTCTTGAATAACTTCTAAATTGTTTATCCTAAAATTATGTAAAAATATATTTGAGATTTTCACAATGAGCTCTTTCATTTGATATGTAACACGATATAGTTTGACAAACTTTATTTTTTAATTTTCTCATTTACCCCCCAAAAGTGGCCCCCGTGTTTAAAATTAATTTGTTTTCGTTACATGTCCATCTTTGGGTCACAAACTTACATACGTGTACCAAATTTCAACTTAATTGGTCTAGTAGTTTCAGAGAAAATAGGCTGTGACAGACGGACAGACAGACAGACGCACGAGTGATCGTATAAGGGTTCCGTTTTTTTCCTTTTGAGGTACGGTAAAATAACCAAGTACCGAGGCACAGTGCACAGTACGACGCGTTTATTAGTGGCGTTTCTAGTTTTGTAGGGATAACGCTTTAAATCAAACCATTTAATAAAGGAAGAAAAAGGAGGGTAATAAAATAAGAGAATGAAACGAAATATTGAACGAATTAACTATTACTTATTCAATTAAAACAAATACTGATGCTAATATATAACATGTACACACGGTAGTGTGACCGAGTCTTGCCATATAACAAAAAAACGAGCCACCCTCCAGTGTATCATAATTACCATAAAGTCCTGCAAGCCATTTTTCCCATAACGAGGCCGACCGTATCACCTTTGGCTTCATTCCCCGCACGGGCCTAACGTAGACGTAACGTAACGTAGTTTATGATCTCTGAACCGTAAGTTATCATTAGCAATTATGCGAGGGCTGTGTAAATCAGCCGGCGAGAAAAGGCCTAAGTACACGTTACATACAGTTTGTTTTACCTACCCTTGAACGCGGGAGCGCGTCTAAAATTCAGATAAGTACTCGTACTTTTGAACGATGCGTCTCTGCACTTAACCCAATACAAACTTCAGTATCAAACCTTTCAGTGAACACTGCTCGCATGCCACAAGTTCTCAAAGTATACAAACAAATATTATAAAGGAAAAACTTGTACATCGCACAGGGCAAATCCTTGGTATTTCTCAGTGGAAAGTTCTGTCCTTTTAGCCCGTCCGGACCGTCCGAGTGCTCGCGCGCGTAAGCCAGGGATCATGCGACAAATGTGCCCATTTTGAAGAAACTGCGATTTTTCCCAAAAATAATACATATATCATTTTTATTGTCACACTTTCATTGTTACGAGAAAATATGCTTAAAAGTTGAAACGAGACGGCGCATTATTTCGACAAATGACAAATGTTGGATAAATTATTATTCTGAAAGTTAAAGTCTTCTTTTTATTGCCAGGTTCCCATGTAAATTACAACATTACAGCAATAGCCTTCAGTTTGGTTACAATATGAATATATTATAATTTGTGCCATAGTACTGCGAATGTTGCTAACTTTGCTTCTATATGACTCAATTATATTTATATTGAAGCCATCTGTCTAATATGTACCTACCTAGGATTACAGAGATCAATTTGGACAATGAGTGTATTTGTTGGATTACCTATTAGTCAGTCTGTTGATAAACTAATTACGTAATTAACTTTTGTGTTTATTACAGGAGATCGAGACCGATGGGTGCCGATGGAGACAAATCACAGGAACTGCAAAACCAAGGGGTCACGATTCTCAGTAACAAAGAGAATCCCATCAAAAACATTACATGTAAAAAGATGCAAGTCTCGCAACGCAATTCTTCTACGACAAAAAAGTTTTGAGGTGTAATGCGAAACCAAGTCAGTTTTTTTAGTCAGTGTCACGGGGTCTTAAAATTAAAACCGTATCAATATTAGATCTTTATTTCTATCTTTAGCCAGCACAAAATTACAGGACGTCGAAAATGGCCTCAATGGCTTCGAGAAAAGGATGGTACGGGTGCCTCTTTGTTTTGCTCGACTTGGCGAGGGCACTACCGTGCCCCCAGATTAAGAAGACACAGTGCTCACTCCATACATTGGCTTCGTTACCAAAAAACAATTATTTTAGTAGTCTACATCTAGCGTCAAGTAGCGGAACTATCAGTACTGCTACGCGACACTAGATGTCACATGTGTCGCGACTGACGAAAAGTGTATTGCTCAACAATTTATAACTAATATTGTAAGCAGAAGGAGTTGAAAATAGAGTTCTGGTTAATCCGGCTATTATACATATTAGCTGAAAATCGTTGAGCATTAGACTTTCCGTTTGCCGCGACATCTATTGTCGAGTAGCAGTACTGAGAGTTTCGCTACTTGACGCTAGATGTAGACTACAAAAATAATAGTCTTTTTGGTAACAAAACCGATGTAGTGAACACTATGTCTTCTTAATTCGTTTTGTCAGTAATGACGGACCAACAAAGAGAGAGGTGTTTATTACAGAGTGTTTTTTTATTTATTTCAGTTTTGATACTGGTGACAGTGTAAAATATACTTCCTTTTTTAACTAAATTAAGATATCCAAACAGCAGCAATTGGGTCACGTTGGCAAAAATAGCATATTCATAAGTTCACCTATAATGCTCGTCTGGGCGCCGAAATATGTCTTAATCACTGATTCCATAAAAGTAATGGAGTTGCGAAATACACCATTATTTTTACTGCAGATTTATGACGCAGGCTTGGCACTGCCACTGTATTACCATCGAGCAAGTGTGACCTAGAGATCCGTAAGAGCGCTTTTACACTAGCGTTTTGTGAGCTCATTTCGTATGTGGGCCCGCGCGTCCAATAACAAATTCGCCATGATTATTACATTTCTTGGGTTTGAGTTATACTTAGAAAGACCAGGTCACTTGAAAATTACGAAGTACATGCTAAAACCTGCGTATCAGGGAAAACTTTATTCTAAACGGCTCTTAAAACTATGCGTCAAACATATATTGGTTCAATTCACTAGAATTCTTGCCAGGGGTCTGTAGTCATTGGGAATTATAATAAATCTTTGCGAACCTAACGCGTTCTAATAAATACGCAAATATGGGTTTGGGCTATTCCAAACAGCATTAAAAATCATGACGGGAAAAGTGGCACAAGATTGACAAGCTTAGTAAACAAACTTGAGTGTTTGATTTGCAGTTCGCAAAAGTTCTAGATTTGACGCTATTTTATTTAAATTATTAATATTTTTAAAAACATTACGTTACCTCAAAACGCTGTCATTACATACATAAAAATCTGATGCGATTAGAAAGTCGTATCAGATTTTTATATATGTAAGTAAGCTTAAAATGATAATAATCCTATTTTTGTCGGAATATGTCTGATGAAATGATATCCCGATCGGTTTCAATCCATAGAAGTTATACATTTATATGTACGAGTAAGTCAGAAGTTTTCTCTTAATCCGCAGTATACATTTTTTGCAAATAGTTCATTACCGATTTATTTATTTTATTCACACAAGTCGCACAAATTCACATTAATATTTTATTATCTAATTTAAATATTGTAATATGACGATGTAGAATCAATACAAATAAAATATATCTATCTACCTAATTTAAAAGGTAGGTATTAGTTATACTCTGATATTCCTCGTATTTCGTTCACTAAATTAAATTATTATTATTTCAAATAAACATCTTGAAAATAATAATCTTGATTCCAATTACTGTTATGAGATATGTTGAATAATTTATATTTTAAGAAATAAGGATCGGAAAGATGAGTTAGAGGGCGTAAGGGATCGATAAATTCATAATAGGAAACGCCCTTAGACATGGAAAAAAAGAAGTGAAAAGATACTTGTACCTAACTTTTGTCGAATTCCGAGACAGTCTCAGATATACCGGGTGTGACCTGTACCTACACGACCAAATAATTAGAACATAGATTGTACTCCTCAAATGGTAACACTTTTGTTCAATAACTTTTAAAAATTATGAAGTCTTTAGACTTCCTATTTTTCATACAAATTAAATATTATCTTCAATGTGCGCCATTATCATTGTGATTGACGTTGCTTGTCACGCCTTAAATATAACAAAATTCGCAAACAATGCGTCTTAAAATAAACTTTGAAATGTATTAAAAATCAAAACACAAATTATTTTTAAAAGTCGCTGAACAAATGTTGCTCAGTGTGAGGAGTACAGCCTACAATTAATTTTTTTGCGCGTGGCATGTAATACCCGGTATATAATTGAATCATATTTATAGACCCATGTCCCATATCCCCCATGACCATGGGGCCCTGGATCCACCTATTTGTCTGAACTCTCTTTTTATGAGTTTTACAATTGTACATTTTTTTCTGACTAATTTCTGTAACACTATAAATTTTATTGCATCTGGAAATAGCCGTACTTATTTTATTTAAGTGCCTACATAGGTATTTACAAACTCATGTCATGTACAATCGTTCCTTAATAGCGTGCGTAGCGTTTTAGTAGCGTGTTACCAAAACGACTTCTAATCCACCTATTCTGAAAATACTAGGCACTTAAATAAAAATAAATAAAAATTACGTACCCCTTACTCCAAAAGCAGCGGTATTCATAATTTCAAATCGTTATGGTTATATTGATATGATACGATTACTCGCTCTTATTGCTGTACGCGAGATACACTGCTGCTTTCGAGTCTTAGTCGCAGCATAACAAACACATACTTACTTATTAATTTTAAAATTGAAACTTCTAAGTAAAACCTCCGTGTAAATACACTCAATATTTTGATGCAGAAGCGTGACCACGACCTTGCCAGTACGAAAACTGGAACGATCTGGCGGGTGATAAACAAAACAACACCGCTTGACCACATGCATGCAGACGTGACTGGCTTTGTAAGTTTACTCGTCTACTCGTACAGTCAACAGAAGAAGTTACAATGTGCCGGTTAAAATGAACTGAATGTACAGTCAGCAGCGTCACATAAAGCGAGCCGGTTACAAAATGTGTATTATATAATTAGCTAACCTAATGAGCTTAACACATCTTTATTATTGAGAGAATAAGAATAAGTGTGTGGTATTTGTAATTTTGAACAGCACGCTTGCTTAGCTACACATGTATTGCTAACTGTAGGCATTCATCGCTTAAATATTAATAATTGTTATTTATAATTGTTTGTCCTTTCAGAGACAATCGTGGTCATGTCACAGGATTTGCTAAAAGTAAATATGTCCCGATTTCCCAAACACAATCAAAAATTCTGCCTCTAAACAAACGTATAGATATGTAGATATGTGTATAACCAGTACGTGATACAAATTATAGTTGCATAATATGTATAACATAGTACTTACATCAATTTTACTCTAGGTACTTACTCTTTATTTCACGCCTCAATAAAAGAAAACTACAAATCCCAAACTTAAAGCTCTCGAGAGGTACCATAAATAGATTGAATGTAATCAAAATGAAGGACGAGATTGCCGTTAGGTAAATAAAGTAAAAGAATCGTCGACAATCCTATCCTAATGGCAACTAACCTAATTCTGTCCTTGGTCACTCCATTTATATTCATCCCAAGTAAGCCCATGGCTCCCTAAGGTTTGATTTTCATACGTATTGTGATTCAAGAACCCGGACAGCAACTTTTTGGCTAACAATATGTCTACCAACTTAGGCAAACTCACTCGACTGCTTTGAGTCTTATTGTTATGAACTCTCATAAAATTACGTGAAAATGTAATTGAAATAAGCAAAAAGGTTAATCAGGTAATTTTATAATAATATTATTTTGACCACGATCATAACGACAACTCCAAAATATACATAACAGGTGTGATCTCTCTACTTCTTAAGAATATTTATTTTTGTTAAAATAATGTACCTAAATACTTATGAAAACCGTCACACGGTAGTCCGTTAGGAATCTACGGAGAAAGTAGTTTGTTCCATAAAAATAGGAATGTTTTCTATGACCATGAAGACATCTGTGATTTGGACTCATACGCGTGCAATGTTATGCGCCTAATGCGCCACACATGTCAATTTCATAGTAGCTTTGTTAGCTGTATGTTGAATATGACGTGAACTTAAATTAAGAGTAACATTTTCATGAATGAAGATTGTCTGGTATTTTTCTTAGTTTTGTGTAGCACTAACACTAAACGTAAATACCTATTGTACATCACATACATTAAGTGATTGAGGTAAAATCCTTTTATTGAAATAAATTACCTTGTGTATAAATAATTAAGCTAAATACAACAGTAGCGGATGAGACTACGCGTCAAAAGTATCCACTCACTAGTAGCTTTACAAAAAGGTATGTATCTATGTTTTATTTCACATTCACTTTAATTATGTATTATTACAATTAAAGTGAATGTCGTCTAATATAATGCTTACACTTTTACGCTTCGTTTGTAATAAGGTGATTTTTTTTTACATATCTTTGACGTCGACGGTGCAACAAACAAATTAAAGTTATCCCTATTTATGAAATAACTAGACGGTGAGATATTTACCCCCTTATTCATAAAACTTTACGGGCCTGATTTACTTAAATTATGTTTTCTCCCTTTCTTACAAATACATAAGTCAAAATGACTGATAGAGACAAACGATTCATAGCTAATTCGAGCCAGTAACGCGTTTATGAATAACGCGGTTATACCTACTTTTATTTTAGCTCGGCTCGTTGTTCTACCTGCTACTACTATTGATAATAAAAACAATGTGATGTACCTCCTGGATAGATATAGTAGGAACATTACTAATGCATTTACTAGACTAGTACAATAATTACCCATAATGACTTCCTAGATACATAAACTGTCATGAATAGGTAATTAACGAATTATCGCTACACCGTTTCACAAAGACAGTTGCTGTATTGTGTTCATTACGCAAAGGACAGGTGGAATTTAAAGATCCAATATCAGAATATCACAAATATGTTGGTTTTTAATTTTTCGGCTCATGATCCTACGGCGGCACTAGTTTTTTACGAAAACGACTGTAGGTAATCTGACCTTTCAACCCAGAGGGTAAACTTATTTGGATTAGTCCGGTTTCCTCTCGATGTTTTCCTTCACCGAAAAGCGACTGGTAAATATCAAATGATATTTCGTACATAAGTTCGGAGTTTGGGTTAAAATGGTCAATCGACTGAATTCATTGTACTGTGTAGTTAGCAATATATCGAATATAGGCTTACGACAGCTCGAAAGGATAAATAATTGCGCTTTTCAATAATAATGGTTTAATGGTTTACGATAGTCTAGCCATTAAAAGAGGCCGGGAAGCCCTTACATTGCTGCTAATTACAAGAAAAATGAAAGGCTATTTAAGCAGTTTTTAAAGTTTTTATAAAGAAAAACATGCAAGTCATGGTCTGGAATGGCAGTGAACACGCATTTTCGGTGGGAATGTTGATGATTTCACAGATTACACAATACCTTTCCATAACATGTAATTATAATATAATTTTATTTATTGAATTTTTAATCTGTTATTTTTAATTATTTAATTTGAATTGTATTGTTTCAATTAATTTGTTGCATTTCCTAGTCAAAAATAATTGAATTTTTAATTTGTTTTTTATCTTTTGATTTGAATTGCAGAGTTTTAATTAAATTGACCATTTGTTGTTACATTTCCTAGTCAAGAATGTTAATCTTAATGATAATAATATAATTTGTTGTATTGTATTTAAATTATAAGGCTCAACCGGTTTTGTACTAGCCCTTAATAAGCTAGCCTAGTCAATTAATTTGCACGTTAGGTTTGTCTTGTAATTGTACTCTAACATAATGTTATTTTTATTAGGTTAAAGTAAGGTTAGTAACACATATATGGGTTATATTATATCTGAAATAAATGATTATTTAATTTAATAACAGATACACCATTCCATTTGCATCTGCTCCATTTGAGATTTTATTCAGATAAATATTTATGCTTTAGCACTTTCTGCCTTGGAAGCAAAATAAACAATTTTATACAGCCATCAAATAATTCGAAACTTAAACTAGAATATTATAAATTTTAATAAATAGTAAAAAGCACCATAGTCACATATAAATAAAGCTACTTACAATACTTAAATTAAGTATGAAATACTTTAATACTAAAATCTATTATTTTTACGAAGATGGGTTGCATCGCTTTGAGACCGGAAATAAACCTTTACTAAATACCTAGTTGCCGTGAATAGACGCTTTTTTTATTTTTATAACTTTGTTTTTGCATTTAAGTCTGAAAGTACGAAACGACCGATCTTGGTCCTTGGCTATTTAATGGCGTCTCTGCTTAAGTTATGTAATCTGCGCCAGCGTTTGTTGCGATGCCCAATTGACAGTCGATAAGCTGTACAATAGGGAAGTTATCGCTGCTAGGGCTGCTGTTTTCATATAAAGATATAATTAGTGTGTTATTATGTAGTATGGTTACAGTTTTACTTTTTTTGTGTGTATAATTAAAATGCTCTTTTTTTGGGCTAGGTAAGATATGCACTTGCCTATGTGAAATGTTTACCCCAATATATTTAATTAGCAAAATATAAAATAAAACTATGAAAACGGATTATATCGCGTATATTGAATTTATAATACATCCCGACGTTTCGAACTCTTTACTCTTTTCTATGATTGTTCATTATTTTAGTATGTGGGTATTTTTGCACTTTGTAATTTTTCCTCAGTCACCCGTTGACCACGAACGCTGTAAAGAGTTCGAAACGTCGGGATGTATTTTATATACGCGATATAATCCGTTTTCATAGTTTTATTTCATGAGTAACTATCGCGGTAACCGAAGACAATATTAGCATAATATAATTAAACTAACAATGGCCTGAGTTGTTCATTGTACTTAATTTATGTAGGTGATAAAATATATGTATCAATAAACGACAACAAGACGCTGCGTCTAACGTAAGCGAACAACTCGCGAACGAGCGGCGAGCCCACGGCGTTCGCGTTCGCAACGAGATCGCCCACGTAGAACACTTCTAAAGGTATCGAAAAGATTGATTCGCCCACTTCGCTTCGCGTTCGCGTGTTGTTCGCCTACGTAGTACACTGCGTAGCCAGTAGTCAACCGTAGCAGTCCATGGCTGAAATCGAGTCGAGTGGCGCACTCAATAATGTGCGCTGATGTTCAATAAAAACGTTCTCTAAAACTTTTTCAGATAAAGTGATTCAATTTCATGATGATGATGATAATGATGATGACGTTGGTGTCATACACACGAACGTATAGGAATAATGCGAGGATCTAATATGTTTTGACGCACTTCAATACCTACTAATTTAGAAATGAAAGAGATTGTGTTTTTAGTATGGTATGCGGAAGAGGCTACGTAACCTTATATTGAGCATAGTCCGACATTCAACTTGGTTTTTGTGTAAAAGACTTAATAATAAATAATTTGGCAACGATTACGAATTGAAATTATATTATTGTGCACGAAATAAATAAAGTAAGTTTCACAAAACACAACAAAAAATAAAAAGCCGCAACATTCGTGAGAAATAAAGTATGCCTAGCAATATGACACTAAGTAGCACTTTCAACTTAATAACAAAGGCGACGGTGTCAGTGCTTCTGAATTGTCGTCAACAACCCACTTCAGAAATAAACAACAAAACATAACGTCATAAGGTTTCATGTCAAAGTCGAGTCGATAACTTGGCTATTTCAAGCCCTACAAAGTTTGTATGGGCATGAGCGGAAAAACCGAGCAGTATAAGTTCACCCTCTGGGCAGGAAATCGATGTCAACGCACCAAGGTTAGCGAGCCGAGCCGCAGATCACATTAAAGTAGACAGAGTCCAACTAACCTAACTCTGCACAGACTTTGATGTGCCAAAGTGTGGCCATGCCACTACAAACCTCATATTATCATAGTAGTTTTAAGTGAATTATTTCCACACTACATCAGTGCAAAGTATGTGCAGAGCTAGCTAGCTCCGACTCTATGATGGCAATTTTGAAAAACACTTTTTGAATTACAACTACGTGGTTAAATAACTACAAGCCTGAGACATACTAAGCCAGAAATAACTAAAGCAGAAACTTCCATTCAAGTAGATTGTTTTAATCTATTGTTCATAACATACACACACACACACACACACACACACACACACACACACACACACACACAGGCTACAGTATGGGGTTCTTCAAAAAAGGAGTATACAGGTTTTTAAAGGGTCGGCAACGCGCATGTAATATATCTGGTGTTGCAGACGTCCATAGGCTACGGTGACTGCTTACCATCAGGCGGGCCGTATGCGTGTTTGCCACCGACGCGGTATAATTTATTTTGCATGAGCAGCGGTTACGATAGCCGCACGCCGCGTAGCGTACTATGGTGTCATTTGTGACCGCTGCTCAGCTGTTAGTTAATGTTTGAAAATGAAAACCTAGGCTTTCGAAACATGTCGCGCGAGTGACTAAAAATACGTACCGTAATAATATTATTAGCCTAATGTTATTCACTCACGACACTTTAAATTCCATTATTGCAAACCTTTATGGTGACTTGTCTATTCTATCACTAGGTATGTAATCTACATTACAACGACTACTACCAAGTAGCGTGTCTCTGATATATGCGAGTTCCGCATTCTCGCGGGCTGTTAAATCGACTGTGGCATATTGATGTGTGACCTCCCTATGCAGAGGCTACCCTCGATCGCTGGCTCTAACCCCGCCCGCGGTTTGTATTTCATTTAATCTCTAGCCGCTCAAATATTTTTAAAATTTCTTACCTAATCAAGTCCAATTGGAACAGAATACCGTTTTTGTGTTGTTCTATATTAAAAACTAAATAATTTAACCGACATGTACATACATACACATTGCAATGTGCAATGTTATTTTGAGATTCTAAATGGAAATAACTAAGGTCAGTACGGGTAAGTGTAGCTATGAGGCAAGTGTAACTGGCCTTCATATTACGTAAAATAATTGAGATTTTGATATTGCTATAATCTGTTGTCATGAGTAAATAAACTATCAACAACAACCTCATAAATAATACAAAACGTAATCACGGTCTATATCCCGGTCAATATAAGTCTAGTAAAACTAACCGTGAATAATTCAAAACTCTCATACCAGTGATATTGTACCTTAGGGCGCGCACAGTTCGAAATCCAACTTTATGATATTGATTTATGTGTTCAAAGTAAACTTTTACAAAAGTATGTCCCACTTAAGGGGCCCACTGACCATCAGTCCGCCGGACGATATCGGTCTGTCAGTTGTTCGGAATTGTCAAATTTTTGTTCTAACTGACAGGCCGATATCGTCCGGCGGACTGATAGTCAGTGGGCGCCTTTACCCATATCATAGAGTAACTTATACTAGAGCGGTACTGTCATAGTAAATTTTGTAACCACAGTAAATTCACTGCCATCTGTCGACACACTTTAAAACTAAAAATGAAGATTTATAAAAATACGATAAAATTTATTTAAATATAGATAAATGATTTTTTTATTTGCATTAATTATTTTTATGATTTTGACCCATGTTCTTTCACTGATATGCGTTAAAATTGTTAAATAACAAACGAAACCGTCAACGCCATCTATACGACAGTAGGCCAAAACTAGTAGCGCCCTCTGAACGAGAATCAAATTTTCTTGATTTTCGAGGCACGTTTTTTCCTTAGACTGTATCCATCTATTACGGAGTTATATCTATCTTTGCCCATATTGACCTTATAACGTATAATTATTTAAGCTTTATTAAAACATATCGATAGAATAATGTGTTATGACTGTGCGTTTTGTAATTGTTCTGCTCGACTTAAGGGTCTCCGGCAAGCCATACGCAAACGCAGTTTGTCTATCATTTTAAAACGACTAGCTAGATTGCTCTATAACTTTGTACTTACAATAGGACTTATCCTATACTAAACTTACTTTTTACTTAGTATATCTATGTCTGTAATTAGTTTATGTAGGTTCAGTTCACCATAGTTAAAAAAACACAGCGAATTTAAGTTTTTCATACAAATCTTGTTTTGCTATATTTCGTTTGTTTTATAAACCGGAGCTATATAAACTTATTTCAGACCTAGATATGCCTCATGTCATTGTATGTGCAGTTTCATTACAATACAACCCGTAGTTTTAAAATGAGAGCGGAACTACGTTTGTATGGGAAGGTGTAATTCGGCCGAGCTTGCCGGGGACTCTTAAAGTTTGCATTTGTATGAGGCTTATCAAAATATACAGGGTGATTCAGGAGACGTGAGCAGGATTAACACTGCGCCTTTAGTAAATTATAAGCAACTGTATTAGTAACAGTATTAGTGAGATTAACGTAATTTTTTTGTAGTGTTAAAAAAAGTTTTTAATTTATTTACCACATGCATGGTCACCCTACAATTAGATTACATCCGTCAAATACAACACTGTGAAAAGTGGCAAATTGAATGTCATCAGTCCGGTTACTTTTGAAAACTCGTATCCTACTCAAGTATGACAATTTATTTTCTTCATAATCAAAGTGCTGTCATAACACTTAAAGAGGTTTTAATGTTTATTTATTAGGTGTTGTACGGTGACCATGATTGTAAAGAATTAAGTTTGTCCTCACCAAAACGTTAAAAAATAGGAAAAAGTTTGATTGTTTCACGTAAGTACGTTGGTAACCGATTTACAGTTACTGAGTGTGCAGGTTTAGTCCTGCTCACGTTGCATGAATCAGCCTGTATTATACACATTATATCAGAACCTGTTAGATAGAGGTTTCTTCCTAGGACAGCCACAACAACGTTTTAAACGGTTGGCGGCCTTCTATAGGTATGTGCTTCAAAAAGGTGATTTCAATTTTGGTAAGGCCAATTTACCCGTTCGTGCAATGGTACCTTTTTCTAATAAAAGCCATGGCATTGAACGCTGGAAATAAAGTCTGAATTATTAAATCAGTTCGTTGGTAGGTTGACATGTAGGCTGATGTATTGGTAATGAATACCGATCGTGGATGATACAGAAAATATATCATGCAAAAGTTCGACAAAGCAATAGTCTACATTGCCGGTGTATATTGGACAAAGCCCAAAGGCTAGCAGTGGGACGAACTTATACAGGCTGATGATCCCTAAGGCGTGTAAAACAAAAAGGAAGGAATGGAATGATTCACACACTTCTGGTAAACATTCGAAAGGTCGCAAGATCGAGTCTCGCCGAAACGATGGATTTCTGATGATGATGAGCTTACGTTAAAATTCGCGGTTAATTTTTTACCTACGAGGAGAGTTATTTGTAAATATTGTATACCCGAAAAGGGTAGCCGTTGGTACTATGTACTATGTATCATTTTAACATCATGTTTGACACGGTAAACAATAAACTTATTCTTATTCTTAAATTGATGTGGTACTTAAAAATAACCGGTGTTAAAAAGTTGAACTTTAGAGCTTTGTTGCGTCGTCTCCCTCTATCGATAGGCGTTTTTTTTGTATACTACGTCGGTGGCAAACAAGCATACGGCCCGCCTGATGTTTAGCCGTCTCCGTAGCCTATGTACGCCTGCAACTCCACAGGAGTTACATGCGCGTTGCCGACCCTAACACTCCTCTCCCTCGTTGAGCTCTGGCAACCTTACTCACCGGCAGGAACACAACACTATGAGTAGGGTCTAGTGTTATTTGGCTGCGGTTTTCTGTAAGGTGGAGGTACTTCCCCAGTTGGGCTCTTCTCTAGATCTGGAATGGCATCCGCTGTCCTGTGCCCTACCACACAAAGCGAGATCTGTTTATCTTATACCTTTAAGGCCGTTCCATCGGTTTGCCGCTATCACTGTCACAATTTCGCAAGAAAGAACGGGAAAGGCCATGCGCGCCAAGTGTCAATTTTGATCGAATTTTGTCGATTTTTATTTATTTTAAAAACGTTGCCTTACAATATCGAAATTCGGAAGCGGTAAAATTACTATTTAAGTTAACATTGTTTTTCTTATTTTTTTTTGTTCATAGTGTAATCGGCTGCCAGTTCTCCATAATTTAAACATATAGAACATCACTTGCAATTATTATGTTGTTATTTGTTATATGTTATATGTTATTTGTTATATGTTATTTTATTTTTATTTTTATACATACTTGCTCGTAAAACCCACCCAGTCAGCAACCTGCGTTATCTTATTAACTACGCCAGAATCAAACTGACTTGAATTAAATAAGTACGTCTTGGTAGTCACCATATATAAGTTGTATATAC
Organism: Cydia strobilella; assembly: GCF_947568885.1. NCBI lineage: Eukaryota > Metazoa > Arthropoda > Insecta > Lepidoptera > Tortricidae > Cydia > Cydia strobilella. The sequence goes on from NC_086052.1 coordinate 13,276,040, forward strand.
TATGTCTATGATATATAACTAACTACGAAATACCAGCCAGTACAAATATCACACAAGAAGGTTATCTGATTTGACTACCAACTGCTACATAGATATAACTTTATTGCAAAGCTCGAAGGTTTATTACCTGAATTTAGTACACAGTAACCTTCAAAATATATATGTTGTATGTCATAAGCTGTAAACACAGTATAAGTAAAGATTATCAACACGTGCGGGGTTTTATCGACAAAGGGTTTAAATTTATGAAAGACTAACCTATAAAGTACGGCAGGAAACAATAAATCAATCAATACATTTCCCTCATTATACTCGGCTGAAGGTCGATCACAGATCACTTACTAACTATTAGATCGAGTACCGTAAACCTGAGTGTAAGTAACGCAGGGTAGTTTTTAGGGTTCCGTACTCAAAGGGTAAAAACGAGACCCTGTTACTAAGACTCCGCTGTCCGTCTGTTTGTTTGTCACCAGGCTGTATCTTATGAACCGTGATAAGACAGTTGAAATTTTCACAGATGATGTATTTCTGTTGCCGCTATAACAACAAATACTAAAAAGTACGGGACCCTCGGTGGGCGAGTCCGACTCGCACTTGTCCGGTTTTTTAGTTTCGTGAGTGTTGCGGATTAATTAGTGACAATGGATGGATTTATTAAAATATATATCCTGGATATTTGGATGGGCATGGACAATGTCACCTATAACGTTATGTTTGTTACGTGACTTCTGCCATTTTCACGAGTCAAATTTGGCTCCTATTTATTCATGTAAGTTACAGACATCATTTAAAAATGGCTCTAGAGGTTGATGGGCTGTGGCAGTGTAACACTAGATGCAACAACTGTGTTTCGCGGCTCGACCGTACTACATACTTTCTTCACTTTTTAACAGCGTGTGTTATTTGTGTTATTGTGTGTTAACCACGCCACGAGTCTTTGTAAAGTCTACGTACACGATGCGGCGTCTATAATAGACAGCCTAGGTTTGAACTATACCAAAATAAACTGTAACGATGCCATTAGGTTATCAGTTAGGAATCTAGTTTCAGCTTCCAATGAAAAAGTGACCTTATTGGTTTACAGTTTTTAGATTAACGTTGTCAAATAAATTAACCGTTTTATAGTTGAATAGGTAATTATACCTACATATTTCATGTTTTATAAAGTCAAAGTAAGTTTATTAATATTTCTAAGTACATATTTATGACTTGTGAATAAATTACTACTTATGCCTTTATTTACCTAAATACTTTGTTAAAATACCCAATTTCGTACAAACTAATATTTGATGTTTATTAACTAAGTTACCAAGTGTAGAAAAATAAGAAACAAGTTTAAATAGATACTGTAATTTATTTATTTATCAGTCTTGTAGCTCCATCGTAGGTGTGAGACTCATATTTTACCGAGTTTTCATGGTTTATTCATACAAATGAATACAAATGTACGTGTAGCGTCTAGCTGTCTGGGTTTGTTTTGCACACTAGTAAGTGGATTTATTTATGTTAATACTACAAACTCTTGCTTAGCAAGTGTCGGTAGCGCAGCGGTAAGAGCATACGACTTTCAATCCCGACTCGACTCGACTCGATATATATATATATATATATATATATCGTTTGATATTTACTAGTTGCTTTTCGGTGAAGAAAAATATCGCGAGGAAACCGGACTAATATCAATAAGATTCCCTTCTGGGTAGCAAAATCAGTCGTTTTCATAAAAACTATATAGTGCCTACGCCAATTTTTGGGATTAGTTACCAAGCGGACCCCAGGCTCCCATGACCGTAGCGAAAAGCCTGAACAAACATGAGAAAGATGAATGGCTCCAAAAATCTTGCTTAAAATAACGAATCAGACTACGCCTCAGTAGTATAGTATGAATTTTCTCAAATGATTTTTAGGCCTCAGACCCTAATCCGTTAAACAATAGTTATTTGTTATACAAGGGTGCAAAGTTGTATTTTACCCGCGAGTGTGGAATTGAAACACGAGCAAGCGAAAGGATTCTATAGTTGAACCACGAGCGAAGCAAGTGGTTCTAAAATATAATCCTGAGCGTAGCGAGTGTTTTAACACACGAGAAGTAAAATACATTTGCACCCGTGTGTAACACAAAACTTTTCCCCTCACTATAGCGAGGAAAGTGCAACATCCACAGGCGTTAGATCATCTTCATCAACTGGAATCACTCATTTTTTTACGATATTATAACAAAAAACTGGAAATTCTGTACTTTTACGTGAGAAGTTTTTAAGTAAAATTTTTGTTGACAATGTTGACATTTCTGACGTATGAAATGTCAATGATGCGTTTTGAAATTGCATCGACTTAACTTGTGCGTTCAGAATTATATTTAACATAACTATTAAAAAACAAACGTTTTTAATGGAATTTTAAGGTTTATGACTTAAAATCATTAAATAAAGCTAAATCTGGAATTTTTTATTAGATTCTCAAACCATTTATTTAATGATAATTGATATCGAACGAACCATTATTATGAGCGTTTTACGTTTTGTTATCTGTCAAGCCACTTAAACACGCTCCATCCAAGGTCAAATTACTTTCCCCACTAGTGGATAAAATGCGTTTTTCCCCGCTTGTTTTAAAGGATAAAAGACGGCTTTCCGAGCTAGTGAGGGGAAAAAGCCTTTGTTTATTTTATGGAGAGGCGCCTTAGTCGCGTGCCGAGCGCGTGCGAACTCATGCGAAGCAACCATGTCGTTAAAAAGCAACCATCGTTATAGTTAAGGTTCAAAATGTAACAGCTCATTCAGAGATAACGAGTTTGGGTAATGAAGGACGAACGGTTGCCTGTGTGTGGCCTCAGAATATAGAGCTGCTACATAAATTTGAACCATATAAATAGGACGGTAAAATTTATTTTTAAACAAGTTTGTTCCCGTTCAGTCAGTAGCGGTAGCATTGATAATCGCTGGACAAAAGAACCAAAAGCATTTGTTTAACAAATTAGGGTTTGAGGCGTAAATATCATTTGAGAAAATTCATACTACTCCATTGTCTAATAGCTTAATAAAAAGAAACATTCCTCTAAATGTAGACCAATTAGACTGTATGTAATGACAAATAATTTTGAACGATAATTGCAGATTTATCTTTATTTAGAAAAGTATTAGAGGGTGGCAGATACTTTTGACGCGTTGTTACATCCGCTAGTATTGATGCTCAGACTGTCCACAACAAATGACAATAAATGATAAATGATAAAACAGCTTTGTTAATATTGTATGGGTACGCTTTGGCTACAATAACGCAAGGACGCCTTTACCAATAAATACAATTAAAATATGTCGGGCCATGCTCAGTGTAGGGTTTCGTATTTACTATTCTGTCAAAATAGGCCAAACGGGGGCTATATAGGGCCTTTGCAGCGCTTTGTACGTCTTTTTACTAAGAAAAGAAGATTTTTTGTAATACTAATAACTCAAAAACTACTGGACCGATCATGTTCGCTATAGTTTTCGTTGAAAGTATTTATTTGTTTCACGATTTATTTCATATTTTTTGGACCCAAGGTTCAAAAGTTAGAGGGAAAGTTAGAGAATATTAACAATATCAAAAAATGTTTTTTGGAGACCCTTATTCGTTTTGAAATACCTATGCAACGATACCCTACACTATTGGGATAAAGCAAAAAATAAAGAAAGGAGCAAAGCCTCAGACAGACAAACAGACATGGCGAAACTATAAGGGTTTCTAGGTGACTACAAAACCCTAAAAAGGGGGGAAGCTTTTTTATTACCAACAAAAAAATGAGAACCACTAGTCTAAAATGTGCATTTCCTACTTCTGATAGACGCTAGCACTCTCTTGAGTCAAATATTGTGGTAAAGCATAATCCCTATTCAAAACAGCCTCCTGGGGATGAGCGCCATTGTTTCGAAGAAGCTTTAACAAAACTTCGGTGCTTGTAGCTTTGGCATGAAAGAAGTTGATCGGAAAATGTGAACAAGAAAAACAAGAATGATTATAAACAAGAATTGTAAATATTCCGATTTTATTATGCACGTAAATCATTTAAAGGGAATCTTCTTACAAGAATTCTTGTATTTAATAATCACTTAATGTAATTGCTTTTTTTCTTCTTAATAAATATTTTTAGATACATACTATTTCTTAACTCTATCTGCCCTATAATACCATATGGAACATGCAGATAGAGTAATGCTACGAATACTAATATAATTTGGTGGTTAGGCTAGGACATCAACGCTGAACAATAAGCTATATTACAAAAGAGCGAGTAAAATTTCCCCATCTACATGAGTTCCAAGATACAGGCTCAGCCTAGTTGGAGTTGGGGCTCACCGGACTAGTGACCGGACACCATTTGTGCATCTTGCTACTGTGTATATTTTTGATAAACATGAAACTACCTTGCGGTAGCTGTACCAAGAACCTTACCTCCTCAGCTTACCTTCGCCGGTAAACGTCATGAATAGAAGAATGTTTATTCTACTACTTCAGCTTAAAATACACAATAGATTCTTGGCTGCATAAAACTATCCTTTGTGTAAACTTGGAAATAATAACAAAGTATAAAATGTTACCCTGCAAGTAACATTCACGAAGTTTTCGAGAAAAACATGTATTGTTAAAATAAAAGAAAATGGAAAATCAAACGAAGGGACGTAGCTGTGGTTAATATACATCAATATTTTCTATAAAGCTAATATCCAGAGAGAAAACGTGGACTGAGTTTGTATGGAGAGTCACGAGACGTCGTTCCCTTTCCTCCCATTATTATAACCTATAATTCTTTTGTTACCCCCTTATTCATAAAACTTTACAGGCGATTTAGTTAAATTATGTTTTATCCCTTTCTTACAAATACATAAGTCAAAATGACAGATAAATACAAACGATTCATAGCTAATTCAGGCCAGTAACGCGTTTATGGATAACGCCAATAGGCAGTTTTTATTTCTGATGACGCAGCGGAATTACGCTGTTGTCCCCAAATTCCCCAAAATCTCAAAATCAAATTATTATTAAGAAGATAACATATTTATACGTTCCTTTTGTAAGTTGTAACGCATGCAGACCACTTAATTGTTGGTTGTCAATGGGATTTCCATAATGGAAATCGTATTGCTCGCACAAGTTTATTTTTTAACTTTTAGTTCTACGTTTACAAAATATTTTATTAATTTTAAGTTCTTAACTAAGTGGCGGCTCACAATAACATTCCAAATTTCATTAAAATATACCTTATAATTTTAGAGTAAAATGGCTATGACTTACGGACAGACAGAGGGACGGACAGACACATGAATTATAGTTTATGAGGGTTCCGTTTTTACAATTTTTGCTACGGAACCCTTAAAATGAGTGATTCCAATATCATAATTCGTATCGCAAATATCGCTAGTTTATATCGGATTAATATTAATAGATTCTAAAGATAACAAATAGGACACCTAATTTTATCTTATCCGTTACGAAATCATAGTGTGAGGTGCTTTGTGATTTGTTTTGACATCATTTTATAAGCTTCTAACGATTTTTGATTGGGCTGCATTGTGTTAAATTGACAATATTGCTAACATCCGGAAAAACCAATATATATTTTTTCAATGTGATTCGTTTCAACTGTCACTGCTTCCAATTAATTTTGTGTATGAAAGCTTTATTTTTAAACTATCGACAATTTACTGGGTTGCACAAATGTTAGGTAACTATAGAAAGCTAAACAAAAAGTCTGTGATAACATGTTTATACAAGCTTTTTATTAACTTGCAATGTACTTAACTGTATATGTATGTATGTTTGTAAGGCTCAAATCTTGCAAGTTAAATTTGACCCACTTCTCGACTTCCAGTGAAGCTAAAAATTTGCATACAATGTAAGTCAGGTGACAATGCAATATTATGGTACCATCGAGCTGATCTGATGTGGAGACAGGAGGTGCTACTCTGTGATAAAACAACGAAACCTAATTGTGTTTGGGGTTTTTAGAATTGTCTCGATGAGTATTAGTTGTCTGTGGAAAGAAAAGTACAGTCGGCGATAAAAGCTAGTACCAAAAATTAAATTACATAGGTACATTGCAAGTTAAATAAAAGCTTGTAAAAATAGATCACTTTAATGACATCCTTTAAAAATACCTACATTCGTCGTAGTACCAAATTAACATAACAAATACAAGCATGGATTCATTTGCGGCACCTGTAACGTCATAATTTATTCAGAATCGCATCAGGTAAAACGTGACCTATCCAACTGAGAGAGACGTATGAACGTCGACGTAAAACGTTTTTCTGGTCTTTTCAATTCAAACAGGTAGGAAGCGAACGATTATGAATATTAGAACCTTTGATGTACCTATTATAAAAGCGATCCCTTTGCGATTTCATCAATTTGTGTAAAGCTTGTCCCAGAAAAAAATGTTGTTTGTATTCGCACTAGACTTCTGACCAAAAGGCTGGAGACTGTTATATGTAAAAAATACCAGTTTTCTTATTCTTTCTAAAAAAATCGCTTTCGTTTACATTTTCGAAGATATCGCCATCACAGAAAAAAACTACATGACAAAATGTTGTACAAACACTTACAAAATCGAGGCATTTCCACGAAAAACTAGCAGTGAAGTTAATCTATGTAGTTAGTAAGACCTGTTCAAAGGATGTTAAAACAATTCTAAGAAACTGATGGAAGACGAAGGTTTTCTAATAAATAATACAGAGAAGAACATCATAGCTGCGTTGCAAAAAACGCCTATTACCCTGTCTGTGCTATATCCCCTCGAGCGGCAAAGCAATATTTTAAATTTTCGCGCCGTGCGGCGCGCAGCCGCGAGGGGGCGTGTTTTCCATATTAAAAATGGCGGCCCGCCGCACGCGCGGTTGTCAAACAGCGTCCCATTCGAGGTAGCTTGCCGTTAGCCAAAAGTGCAAAGCGTACAAATGAACAGTGCAGTCTTTAAAAAAATAACTCCTTAAAGACGTATATTGACCGGGATATAGACCGTGATTACCTTTTGTATTATTTATGAGCTCCCGATATTTCGACGCAGTGAAACTAACCGTGAATCATTCAAAACTCTAACTCCATAAAGACCTACAAATAAACGAAAGTACCTAACAAACATGCAAAATATTAAACTGATGTTGAAACCACATCTACCATTATCCAAGAAAGCGATAAAGTGGTACTAAGTCAACAATATCGAATTTGTGGAAAAACACCTTATTCCTCCCAACTGCTCTGAATTACGATCCATTGAAAAATAATGGGCTCGTATGCTCTGAAGAATTGTTTGACATGATGCCAACGGCCGCTTTCTATCACTGCACCGCTCGTCATCGGCAGGGTGTTCATCCTCACACCCTAGCACCTAAATGGTCGCGTACTGTGCGGTTTAAGAGGAATTTCCTCCCGCGTACGCTTCGGCTGTGGAATGAGCTCCCTGCCGAGGTTTTCCCGAGGGGCTACAGTATGGGGTTCTTCAAAAAAGGAGTGTACAGGTTTTTAAAGGGTCGGCAACGCGCGTAATATCTCCGGTGTTGCAGGCGTCCATAGGCTACGGTAACTGCTTACCATCAGGCGGGCCGTATGCTTGATTGCCACCGACGTGGTATAAAAAAAAAGCAGACACTTAAAACATAAAACTAACGCCATATCAGTTGAAAATTTCAAGTCGAAATGGAAAAAAGCTTAAAAATTAATAACGAGTCCTATGTACATAACCTGATGGCAGGCATTACAACATAATTACGAAATTTCTGGATTTATAAAGTCAAACACTTAAAACATGCGTACATACATGTTGTTTTTTAAATTTGTAACAAGAATTTACCATAAAACAGTTGGTTTCTAACTGTTGTGTAAGATATTGTGAAAATTAAAATGCCTCATTTTTTCTGGGACAAGCTTTAAATTATCGTGGATATTAAATTTGTATCTGAAAAGTAAGTGAAAAGTCGATTTTTATTAATAGCCTTGATGATGAAAGCTTGTCCTCTAGCGGGGACTTAGTGAATTCAATGCCAAAAATTCACTTATCGTGTTTCCGAAAAACTAATATGAACGAAGCCTCTATTAATCAAGACCTTTAAGTGCATGGTCAGATATTTATGAAAACCTTGGCCGCTCCGATATATATAATGGCAACTGTACAACTAGAACATAAACTAAACTAGCCATTTTTTAATTTGAACTTTATCTATATAAGGTATTCATAATCAAATAATCAACTGTTAACGTAACAAGGAGAAAAACATTAGGGACACCATGGGGACACCAAAATTAGTGGGTGAGTATTGGAATTTCAATAAAACATTTTTCATAAGCAAAGGGTTGAGAGAGATTTTTTCTGGCATACCTAAAGCAATTATGGAAAAAAATATGTTTAATTAACATTTCGAAATGCCGCCCCGGGCATTGAAGGCCATGGTCATTTTCATTTTTCATAGCCCGTAAGCGCAACTTGCACCATCCCACTAACACGGGGTTAACCGGTTAAACCGTTAAAACAGTTTCAAATTGTACTGGTAACCATGGTTATATTTAGTGAATGGTGCAAGTGGCCCGAAGTGTATTATATTAGTAATAACTTTGGCAGCTTTTCAGATTATCGAAAGGACTGTAGTTTAATATTATGAGAGCCGACGAACGCTACGTTAACCAACGACTGCGGACTGGCAACCCATTTCCCACGGGATAATTGGTATCCACCAAAGAAATTATTTACTCACTTTAAACCATTTTGTAATCAGGCGAATCGATTTATTACGGTACGTATTTATGTACCCAACCTGTATGTATTGTTTAACCCTTCGTGCTAACTGCTAAATATTGATATCCAAGCAAGCGAGATTCCAAAATTGAACCACGAGCGCAGGGAGTGGTTCGAAAAGTGGCATCTCGAGCATTGCGAGGGTTTCAAGGCACGTGGGTTAAACAATCTGCTCCAGAGTGAAACACAAAAAAAAATTACCACACCAAATATAAGTAAAACAATACAAATCAAATTCAAATGAATGTTATTAAATATTTATCATTCAAAATTATTGCTTAAAAGTCAATTATATCAGCCAACGTGGGCAAACAACTTAAAATTTGCATCAGATTACTGTGCTACACATGTGGATAAAATGCAACTTTCTTATCAGTTTTTGAAGTACAAAGAAAGCCTTCACTAGCTGGTATGGACTAACCGCCCTGGAGTACCTTGTAATTAGTGTCACACCTGAGAAACCTTTGTACACAAACCTTTGTACACAATCATTGATCTTAGTTATGAAACTATAACAGTGATTTTAGGGTTCCGTACCCAAAGGGTAAAAACGGGACTCTATTACTAAGACTCCGCTATCCGTCTGTCCGTCTGTCCGTCTGTCACCAGGCTGTATCTCATGAACCGTGATAGCTAGACAGTTGAAAATTTTTCCCAAATGATGTATTTCTGTTGCCGCTATAACAACAAATACTAAAAACAGAATAATATAAATATTTAAATGGAGCTCCCATACAACAAACGTGATTTTTTTTGCTGTTTTTTTCCGTAATGGTACGGAACCCTTCGTGCGCGAGTCCGACTCGCACTTGGCCGGTTTTTTTTCTAAAGTTCTTATTGTCAACTTTCTTTTATTTGTAACTTAAAGAACAACAACGGGAACTAAATAATTTTATATCAGTTAAATCAGTTTTTCGTTATAAAAATGCACTTAAGTGGTAAACTAAACATTTTATGAAAAGACAAGTAAAGAAAGTAACAGTAGTTCATAATATTTTTAATAAAAAAAGGAGACCAATTATAAAAATAATCTACACCCGGCAATTGTTAAGCAAAATACCGCATACTTTAAAACGCTTAACTTAGCTTAAGTAACCCAAGAAATTCAAATTTCCTACCTTAAGAAGAAAATCCGAGGCAGTCCTTAATTGCTTTTATTCACTTGAATAACACCCGTCTCCAAAAGTCACTCAAAAGAAGACTTTTTACTCTTAAAAGTTTTCAATTTGGATTCACATGTTCGCAGTTGCGATAATTCTAAATACGAATCGGAACGTAGGGCGGGCGGGACAACCGGCCAGCCATACGACGCGAGTTGGACTGAGCCTCAACACCGTCGGTCGGTATACATTTCAGTATTGTCAATTAACATTTTTACCTGTAGACTGGCATTTTAATGTTTTAGCGCACGTGATTCTCGTGAATTCGTAAATAAACAAAGTTATTTTATAGCACGACCATGCTTTGTTTTCAGTTTTCACAAAATGTGAAATGCATTTAGACAAGTGATTTTTTAAACCATGAGTCGGTAATATTTTTATTTAATTAAAAATGTTTAATAAATCTTACAGCTAGCTTTACAGTTTCCCAATGCGATAGTGTAGGCAGGCTTTTATCATAAAAAAATAATACTACGAGTATAACTAGGTATATACTATAACGTAGAATAACACATATCTTTGCATGCGTTGTTTCGTAAACCGTACTTGTTTGAAGGATACTTTAATAACAGTAGTTTAAATAAATCCAAAAGAAAAGTTATTACTACCAAACTGATACAGAAAGTTATTTTGGTTTTATATTAATTAGTTAAAATTTGTTTTAATTACGTTTGTAACCTTCAGTAGGGATGCGAATATTTACTTCATTAATTTTAGTACCAAGTAAAAAGAATCACTACTTTTTAGTATGAAGAAGGAGATTCTTAACACATTCGACTGCCAGCGACCCGCTAGGCGGGTTCTATGTTCGTAGCCGCTTTTCGCTTTAAAACGGAACTCATACGTTATCGGTGAACAGTGAATGCGTTAAAGTAAACAGTATAATGTGCAAGCACTTTATAGTTCTTGCACACGGCGCACGCAGCTTGCGTATGTTGTGCCACTACGTCATAATACTATATGCATAGCTTGAAAGGTATAAATAAATGTGCAGATCTAGTTAATTCAGTATGAAGTCGGCAATAGATGTTGCTAAGCGGACGAGGTCTTAAAAATAATTTACACGTGCACGGGTTAGGAGCAAGACGGGTGCAGATCATTCTGTACACTCTTATTTTTGTTTGATAATTAATGCATGCTCCATCTCTTCTTTACTATATTTGTATGCCAAATGGCAAAACATAGTGAAACATAATTAAATTATTGTATAAAATCTATAGTTAACCTATGTTTACAAATATTTTTTTATTTTTTTTTAAATCTGACCACCCACCACGCCCGGTACGGCACGGTACGGTACGGTATTATTAGTCGGACCCACAGAACTGGATAAGCATAAAAATTACAGGTCTGTGGTCAGACCAAGCTAACTTTGCGTGGCAGTGACAATGACGAAGTGTGGTAGTGTCATCATTAATGTCAAGTTTCTATGAAAATATGGGGTTTATAAAATGACACTGTTGTGTTCAAAATGTTCAAATCGGTGCAAAGTTGACTTAGACGGCATCATGCTGCTTTTGCTGCCGACTGTTCCATAACGATTTACAGGATCACCATTACTCGTCCTCAAGCGCTGGTGGCCTAACAGTAAGAGCGTGCGACTTTAAATCCGGAGGTCGCGGGTTCAAACCCTGGCTGGTACCAATGAGTTTTTCGGAACTTATGTACGAAATATCATTTGATATCAGACAAATATTTACCAGTCGCTTTTCGGTGAAGGAAAACATCGTGAGGAAACCGGACTAATCCCAACATGGCCTAGTTTCCCCTCTGGGTTGGAAGGTCAGATGGCAGCAAAAAAAAAGGGATAGCGAGGAAGATTATTACGTCCTTGTCTCAATCTGTCATCAAATACCTAATTTAAGGAATTCCTATTTAATTAAATATATTAATAACGGGTCACTCGCGTATTTTAAGTCGAAAAACGCTCGACATGTTTCACTCCGTACCGAGTGATACGTGAGTGACCCGCCGTTATTAATATATTTAATATGTCTGTGTCTCACGGAAGTTTTGTTATTAAAATTCCTATTTTATTATATTGATTTAAACTAACACGATTTTCACTCATAATTTTAAAACTAACACGGGACTTAATCGCGCACAAACTTACTTTTATTTATGGCCTGACGTTTCGAACGTGACGTTACGTTCGTGGTCACAGGCAGTCTGGCGAGGAATTGTATTAACATCTTCTTGCTGCGCGGGTTTTGCGAACTACCCGCACTTGATCTTGATTAACTTGTACGCTAGGGCAGGCCTATGGAACTCTCCGCGGTTCGAAACGTCATGGTCAGGCCATAAATAAACGTAAGTTTGTACGCGATTAAGTCCTATTTTATTAACTGATCCAAAACGAAGGTGTCCGTTTCAGCTTGGACTAAAATAAAATGCTTTCGGATATCTGTCCGGCTGCTCTCCTCTACAGGTCGCATTTCGCAACCGACTTTCGTGAAATTTTGTTAGCAGATTGGATAGTTATTATGGGATTTTTTTGTCAGTTCAGTTTGAAATTTCTTACAAAATGGCGGAACATTTGGGGTCAGTGAGGTCTACAGCTCACGAATTTAAAGAGTTAGAGCCACTACTTTTGCAGTAGGCTCAGAATAATAGTCTTTGTTCTGAGGTAGAATTTTTATATTGCGTTTGCGGACAGTTATATGAACTGTATTAAGTAGGTATTATTAGTAGGTGTTTCATTGATTGATTATTGATAGCCAACAAATATATAAGTAATACATATGTTCTAATTACAGTGCATGTACATTTCATGCTAACGAGCGATAGATGGGCGCGTCGCAAAACTTTCAATATTGACTCGGCAACATATTGCTTTAATATAAGTAATAAACTACGTGACCCTATGTACATGTGCTCATTTAAATAATGTTTTTTCCACGATTCCTTCTTTGATGTTGTTCATAACAATTCCAATTTCTGACGATGACAATATAGATTCGTATAAATTGACATTAATGTAATTTGTACAGTCGCCATCAGATATATCGGAGGGGCCCAGGAGCTCACAAATATCTGAACACGCCTTTATTGTCAAGGCGTTAGTGCGTGTCCAGATATTTTTGAGCACCTCGGCCGCTCCGATATATCTGATGGCGACTGTACTGTAATCATATGTTGTGAAATAAATAAATCTAATCTAATCTAATCTAATGCATTTTTGTCGATAATCGAGACGGTTAATTTATCATGAAATACATACCCATTTCAGCTTTTCACTGGTACACCTCTAAAACTGATCATACCATGCAAACTTGAAATTGTGAACAACCACTTTTCCATAAAATTACAAATCACGGTTTATATATATGTAAGTACCATGTACCTATTAGGTATCCTCCGGGCTTTACTTCGTGCTCCTTTATTTATTTTGGCGCTTACTGTTTTGTGTTGTCGAATGAAACAAATTTAACACAGAAATATTTAAATTTATTTGTGTTTACAAACACTTTTCAAAATAACCCTGACGCCCTGACATCTGACAACTTACACATGTTGGACAATAATACTGGTGTTGCCACCGTGTTTCGCTTTTAATTATTTGTTTTTAGGGTTCCGTACATCAATAGGAAAAAACGGAACCCTTATCGTCCGTCAGTCTGTGAAGACACTTTATCTCGAGAACGCGTGGAGGTATCGAATTGAAATATACTCAGGTCTACAACCTCTTGAAGTTATGAAAAAATCAAACTTCTAAGTTAATGTAAAACGAATACTTCGACACTCCCAAGAAAAGCAATAAGGTACTTCATTTGACATAGAACTATTAAATTTGGCAAGTAATATCGTCTACACTACAAATACAGGGAAAAATCTGAAAACTCATGCATGAAATGAAGCACCAGATAATTATTAGAAAAACATAGATATAGTTGGTCAAGCAAATCTTGTCAGTAAATAAGAACAATAAAAACTACTCTCATCCCCTTCTTCTGGGCGCCAGCACCAGTGCAAGACAAAGACAGTATGACTCTCTCCGTCTTCGCCCAAAATGAGACAGTCCCTTGACAACTACGGCAGTTCTTTTTAAACACAAGTTCTATTTAATAAATCGGATAGAACTATAAAAAGGAGGTGAGTTGAACGTGGCGTCATTGTGTAATGTTTCATATAAATTCCATATTGGCAAATCGTTTTGACAATTCTAAAAAAGAAACTGATTTGACTAGTAGGAGAATACCCTATTTGTAAAAAAAAAACAGTAGTACGAAACCCTCGATGTATGGATGGTATAGAAAGGATGCCAATCTCTTATGCCAGAATTGTTGCAAAAGTGACCGCTTTCAGCTTTAAATAATAGTTCCTAATCTCTCCGGTGGCGCTAGTTAGGCTCTGGGACATGAGTATAACATGAACCATATAAGGAAACAAATAACCCTACCAAATTACGTAGGTTGTTTTTGGTAGTATTTCGGTGTATAGTGGCGCCGCCTAATTACTGTTTTTTCATGGACACTTTTCATACATAGAGATTTGGCTCCTTTATATAGTCTCCATGCCTCGATGGTTTTTTTTTGTTTATTTATGTCATGGAGACTATATAAAGGAGCCAAATCTCTATGTATGAAAAGTGTTCATCAAAAAACAGTAATTAGGCGGCGCCACCATACACCGAAATACTACCAAAAACAACCTACGTAATTTGGTCGGGTTATTTGTTGCCTTATATGGTTCATGTTATACTCATGTCCCAGAGCCTAACTAGCGCCACCGGAGAGACTAGGAACTATTATTTAAAGCTGAAAGCGGTCGCTTTTGCAACAATTCTGCCATAAGAGATTGGCATCCTTTCTATACCATCCATAATTTATGTTTTATTATAAAAAATCTTCCTTTATACTCTATACTCAAAAATAGGTTTGATGACTAAATTACTCTTTCTTTAGTCTATGAATGAGAATGTCAGAATGTATAAATTACCTACTCTATTGTCAGTAGTCGTTTGACTTCAAATGTAAATATCATGTAAATAAACCTTTCCATTTATTTATTTTGTTAGGTAAAGCGTTATACAGCTTGAATGGGATTAAACTATTAGATTGCGGTGAGTCAAATTTAATCTTTACCAAGTAGCTACGTCTATACTATATCTGCTTTGCATCGATTGGAATTTTACATGAATTGGTATGTAAATATGGGCCATTATAACAGCTTGTAGGCATGTAGGTATCATACTTATCCAAATAACAGGAGTACCTTTTCATGTGGATAAGGGTTAAATAAGAAAATTACCCTTTATAGCCCTTAACTTTTGGGTATCATATCAACAGGAAAGACGCGAACACAGTTTTGTGTTTGACCCGTTTAAACCCTTGACGTAACAAGATATGCCAAACTTCATTAGGCTTCTTTCGTAATTTTACGCGGGTAATAAAAAGAGCCTTAGTATTTGTATATTTTGTATCATTTTTCTATGGAAATTAGTCCAACATAGTAATTATCACACCACACATAATATAATAATTAACTAGCGAAATACATGTTTTGATTTAACTATCTATCTAAATCAGTCTATGTTGCCAGTATTAGGTATGTCTAAACAGAGTAGGTATGTCGAGCTTTTATTATTACGTTTATTTATCTACACATACACAGAAAATTAGACATCATTGAACATTAAATAATATTATTTTTCTGACAATCTGCCAACTAACATAATACCTATGTAATTATAATTAATAACTAATTGTAGGCGTGAGAGCCAATAGTTTTTTTTTGTTATTTATTCGTCGAAAAACAACCTGGTAAATAAATTCTATGAAACTATAGCCGGAGATACTTTCATAAGAAACCTTACGATTAACCTAGAACTTATTGGTAAATAAACTAAAAATAAAAATAAACATTTATTTAGAGTAGGTATCACAATAGCTCATACATAATTGGAACAGCAAACTTGAACACTACACTGAAACACTAACATTAAATAAAATAGCATTAACATTTAACATTAACACTTCGTATGCCTAATACGACCTAGACAATTCAGACTGTAATTTATAATTTCAAGTTTTGTAAGTTATAAATACTGAAACGTCACAACAAATTTAAACATTTCATATTGATTGAGACCACTCGCAGTGTGGCTTGCTCGTGTCGAAATTTATAAGTACGAGCGAAGTCCGAGGGATATCAAATCCATATTAATTTCATATAACTTTTTTATAGTTTGAAGGTCACTAATGGGCACTGTTTCACATTTCAAAACAACTGCTCTTACAGACTATTACATTAACCGTCGTATATAGTTGCTGTTTGTAAATACCTAACTTCATTAGTTTGTAAGTTTCTTCTTAAATTAAATTAGCAGACTGCATTTCCAGTAGTGTTTGTATACGCGAGCTGGAACATGATTAAGAAAACGCTAAGAGCAGTGGTAGCAGTTTTATTAAATTAGCAAGAGTTGCACTGGTCTGCAATTGAGAATATTGCATTAAGTTTTTCTAAGGGTTACGTAGCCAAAATGGCAAAAACGGAACCCTTATAGTTTCGTCATATTTGTCTGTCCGTCCGTCCGTATGACCGTCTATCCATCTGTCTGTCCGTATCTCATAGCCATTTTACTCGGAAAGTATTCGATATATTTTAAAGAAATTTGGCACGTAATAGGTGTATTCTGAGAGTCATAAGCGGACACCATAGCCTGTAAAACTTATAATTATAGAAGTGTTTCGAGCGAGTTGTCGACCCTTTATTTATAAAAAGTAAACAAAATTTGTCAAAAACGAATCTGTCATCTGGGTACATTTTTATATTAGTTTGGTGTTTTTCGACGTACGTTTGTCATCTCGGCTAGGCCCTCAGGGAAGGAATAGACAATAAGGAGTTTCACCCATCTAGGCTCCACTTGAACAATTAACAAAGCCGCAATTTTATGTTTCGACCATTTTTGTCACCAAACCGAGTGCATACAGAATGAGCTTGCCTTACACCACAATGGGCGACTCATGAATGATTCATTTACATTTTTGCCCGTTTCAAAGAGGCTAGGGTTGCCCGGTGCTATATAGGATTTTGAGCACTCTTTATAATTTACTACCACACACCTATGGAGTTGCAGGCGTCCATAGGCTACGGTGACCGCTTACCATCAGGCGGGCCGTATGCTTGTTTGCCACCGACGCAGTATTAAAAACAATTTTTTTTCAAGACCTACCGGACCACGTTTAGGCCCAGCATATAGCATCTTTAGCATTAACCTTCTTGACAAAACCCTAGTTTTTTGTCAAGAAGGTTCTTTTCCAGGCCTAACCTGGCCTCTAATTGTCGCACCTGTCACCGTGGTAGGGGCCGTAGGCTAATGTTGATAATATTTTCGTTTTATTTTAGAGTTCCTGCGAATGCTTGCAATGGGATATTTACACACGGTGAAGTGCAGCCGGAAGCGCCGTTGTTAAGGGTCAGCTGTTCTTGAAATGTGCTGCATATTTGGTTTTATTAAGTGGTCTCTTAGTTTTTTTCAAAGGTATGGCAATACTTATTTAAGCCTCTATAGTAAATAATAGCCTAAAGACTAGTAGAACCAGGAATGAAGTCTAGTCCGGGTTTTTTCGTATATTAATATCCTCTTTTTTGGAAGTTGGTTGATATAGTAGCCTGAAGAAACAGATCGCAGTCGCTTCCGTAAAAACTACTACCTACGCTATGCTACGCCAATTCTTGTGATTATTTGCCAAGCGGACCTCAGGCTCCTATGGGCCGTGGCAAAAACCCGGGACAACGCTGAGAAGATGATGATTAGACCAAAGTTCAGTTTTAGAAGAAAGTATCAGCTCGACATTCATTAATATCCTGAACGAAAGCATATTCATGGTAGACTAATTCATAAACACATTTCTATGTAAATACAGCGAATACATTATATTGATTTATGTATCCAAATTTCTTAAGGGGAAGTTTGTTTTCTTAATAACAGCTTCTCTGTGTTATCTCTTCAACATTTGGCAGTGAATCTTCAAAATTCAACATTTGACTTTTTAACTCTTCTACTTCGACTTCGACTTTCCTCTTATCAATGAAATTATGAAATACAAATAGCCAACATTTACCCGGAGAACAAGTAACGTTTAACCGCAAAATAATTACGATTTGGTGCGATCCCCGTTCAGGCTCCTACTTGGTCCAACAGATATCGCTTGCCATCCAGCGCGGTAATGCCGCTAGCATATTTGGCACTTTTGGGCTGGGTGGGGGTGGGAATGGGGCTGATAGTATAAGTAGGATAGTATATCAGTAGTGCTTATTTTTTTTAGTTAGTTTTAGTGTCTTTTTATGTTTTTTTATGTGCATACGTTTGTGTTTTAGATTTCAAGGTTTGACGTATATTTTGATCTTTGTAACTTGTTTTGTAATTACGGTTTTGTATCATAATAATCTATAACGTGATTAAACTAACTTTAAAGGCTGGCGTCCACTAGCCTTTTCGCCTTCTATACATTTACTATGAATGGTAAATTCGATTCGACGTGCCGCGGCTCTTTATCAATAGACGCAGTTTCATAGTAAATGTATAGAAGGCGAATTATTGCGATTCGCCTCGGCGAGCCTAGTGGACGCCAGCCTTTAGACTGATTCTGTTATAATAATTTGATATGGTTTTCATCTCATTTTGATACGACCATGCTTGATGACGTGTCATCAGAATCTCAACATCAATAAGTGCGAGCGAAATTAAACGAATCCAAAGGGCCTACCGCCAACATCGAAAAATCTAAAACCGTTATCTGCCCCTCTGTCGCTCGAATATGCAAGAGCGATAGAGAGGCAGATAACGATTTTAGATTTTTCGTTGTTGGCGATAGGCCCTCTTATTGCATTTCATCAGCATCAATCAGCATGAGCTGGTAAAGCTGATCGGTGCTAAGTGCCAAGCTCGTATCGAAATTAGATAAAAACCAAATCAAATTGATGAAAGATAATCGGCCTCTTTGTCTACGTGAGTAAACAAAAGTCCCAGAAAATGGCAATTCAACTGCGAATATGCTAAGTCCCTTATATCCGAGGCTGGGGATCTAAACACATTTGTATTCAATTTTTCCGAATTCCTGAGCCCAAATACATTCAGTATAATAACGCATGTAAACGACCGTTTTCACTAATACGGGCATTGACGCGGTATTACAGAAGATGGGGTGATAGAATTGTGATCTAAACAAATATGCTGTTGCTTTAATATTTTTAGGGTTCCGCACCTTCTGGTATACAACCTATTCGCTCCGAAACTACTGGACCTATTTAACCCTTAAATGCATATTGTTGCCAAATGTATACAAAGCATTGGACAGCTCACAGATAACAGAAAAAAGCTTAAGTTTCTGACTAAACCAAAAGGACCCTCCACACTTGTGCGCGAATCGCGGCGAGAAGCCGCGAACGCGAGTGTGGAGTCTAGTTCGCTAATCAGCGAAATCGACTCCACACTCGCGTTCGCGGCTTCGCGCCGCGTAGTCTGAAGCAGGCAAACGCCAAGTAGTAGTAGTAGTAATTTTTTAAATCATGCATTTAAGGGTTAAGTTGAAATTTGGTGCATAAGATAATATGTAAGTCTGTGACTCAAAGATGAACGTAACGTAAACATGAATTTTAAACATTAGGGCCACTTTTGGGGAGTAAATGTGAAAATTAAAAAAAAAAGTTTTGTAAACTATATTATTATCAAATGAAAGGGCTCATTGTGAAAATTTCACATATATATAATTTTAAGATACGAGTAAACAGTTTGGAAGTTATTTAAGAAAACGAAGAAATTTGTTATAATTGCCTGTTGCCTGACATTTAAGAAAATAGACAAGAAATACTATTATTATTTACTAATGTAATGTACTGTGTATACATATAATAAGTACAAGCCAAAGATTGCGTATCTTAATATTATGTATATGTTTTTATAAGCTTGTTTACATCGCACTTTTTCATATTAGTCCATCAGAATAAGGTTAAAAAGTGTATATATTTGGAATAGGTATCTCCTTGACTCTTCCATACTTAAGACTGTTTTGGTCTCTGCTTTTAATTAAAAACACCAAATGAGAAAATTAATAATAAAATAATAAGGTAACAAGATTCGTACCGTATCTCTGTTTTGGGAAATGACTTCGCAAACTTAATGTACAAATAGATTAAGTTTGCGAAGTCATTTCCCAAAACAGAGATACGGTACGAATCTTGTTAACTTATTATTTTATTATTTATGGTCAAGGAGAGTACACCACTTAAGACGAGTGGAGGACCCACCGTATCAAATTGTTAAAACGAATCAGCCATTAGCCTCTATATTTTTAACCGACTTCAAGATTTCAAAGGAGGAAATTCTCAATTCGGTTGTGTTTTTTTTCTTTTTTTTTTTTAAATGTTTGTTACTCCATAACTCCGTCATTTCTGGACCGATTTTGAAAGTTCTTTTTTTTTATTGTAAGTATATACATACAGATTGGTCCCGTTTTTGTCAAAAAGCAGTTCTGATGATGGGATCCATGAGGAATCGAGGGAACTCCTTAAATGTTAAAGGCATACATATAGTGATTTTAGTATTTTCATCAACAAATCATGCACTTACATTAAAAAAAGTGACATTTGATGAAGTGGAACTGCTGATGATGATCAGAACGGAACTCTTCAGTGACGCATAGTTCACGTTTGGCGATTTGTCCTCTTCGTTATGTTTGTTAAGCAAGTTAGGTTTTCAAGAAACATCTTTGTCAAGCTCGAGTACTGATGATGGGATCCATGAGGAATCGAGGGAACTCCTTATTGGGGCCAGGCTATTATCAATTAAACTATGAGAATTCTTTTAATACTTTGTTTTAATTTTACTTATAACACGTAAGACCAAGTTACATCATTGTCGGTTTCGCATTGATAGAGGCGCCACACGGCGGGACTTTAATAAACTAAATTACGTTTACGGAGTAACCTACTTTAACAGTTTACAGAGACAGATAGTTACCTTTTAATTTATACTCTAATACTCCCACTTAAATTAATAAGGCTAACTTCAAGTAACTTCTGCCATAACCACCACCAATACATAAAACATACTAAAACTAAATAAATCAGAGCTTAAAATAATATCTGATCTCGAATGCAATTAAATTTGCCAACAGGCAGAGCTTTAGTGAGAAAGTCTGCCAGTTGAGATGAACTTTCCACATATTTAATATTAATTATTTTTCCTTCTACTTTCTCTCTAATAAAATTATATCTCACGTCTATATGTTTGCTTCGCTTATGGAAAACTGGATTGTTAATCAATTTAATTGCACTCTGGTTATCTATGTTAAGTGTTACAGATTCTTGTGGTTCATTTATATCAAGTAAAAATTGTCTTAACCACAAAATTTCTTTAGCTGCATCGCTGGCAGCCATAAATTCTGACTCGGTTGTTGACATAGCCACGGTGTTCTGTTTCCTGCTAGCCCATGTAACAGGACCACCATTCATTAAAAATAAATATCCAGTATTTGATCTCCGCGTATCTATATCACCAGCAAAGTCAGAGTCTGAATATCCAACAAGCTCGCTGTTCTTGTAATAGCGAATTGACATTTCTTTCGTGCTTTTCAAATAGCGAATAATTCGCTTTAAAGCATTCACATGTATAGTACCTGGATTGCTGACATACCTGCTTACAAGATTAACTGCATAGGAAATGTCAGGTCTTGACACAGATGATAAAAACAATAATGCTCCCACTGCTTCTCTGTATGGGAAATCACTGCCCATTTCCTCATTCATGTCTCTCGATAACTGTACATTTACATCTGCAGGAGTATTACAGCTCTTAGCATCTGTCATATTGAATTTATTTATTAAGTTATCTATATAACGTTTTTGACATATAGACACACATCCTTTCTGTTTATTTATCTCCATGCCAACAAAACAATTAGAATCTACTGTTTTGATTTCAAAATTACTTTTCAAGTCATCTAAAATCATGGATATAATATCCTTACTTTTGACAGTAAAAGCCCATCGTCGACATAGATAATTAGCAATACTCTGATATTATTAAAATATCCCACAAATACACAATTATCAGATTGACATGGTTTAAATCCATATGTAGTCAAAAATGAACAAAACTTTTTATTCCAACATCTAGAACTCTGCTTAAGGCCGTATAAAGATTTGTTTAACTTACATACTTTTGACGACTCAACTTCTATGCCCTCTGGTACCTCCATGTAGATTTCTTCGGATAGCTCACCATACAAGAAGGCAGTCTTCACATCAAACTGCTGTATTTCTAGGTCCTCTTTGGCTGCCACGCTCAATAGCAACCTAATGGAATCATACCGGGTTGTAGGCGAGAAAGTTTCCTTATAATCCAGATCTTTTACTTGTGTAAATCCTCGGGCACAAAGTCTAGCCTTAAATCTTTCTATTTCTCCTTCTTTATCTCGTTTTACACAAAATACCCATTTACTTGTAATAGGTTTCTTGTCTGTCCTGTCAGTTATAGTCCATGTATTATTATGTTCATGAGACTGAAGCTCTTCTCTAATAGCTTTCTTCCATTCGTGATGATTTACACCACTAATTGCCTCTTGATATGTGTTTGGTATCTCCACTTCAGTAAAATTTACTTCCAAATTATTCTCATTTCTTTTATGAGACCGAAGTGTCACATTCCTAAGTTCCTCTTCATTGATGATGATTCGCTTAGGAGGCTGATACAAGTCGTCAGAGTCAGTGGTTGAACTCTGTATGCTATCATAGGTAGACAATTCGTCTTGACTTTCTGTTTGTGATGGAGATGAGACACCTTGTTCTTGATCATTTTCTATATTGTTGTCTATCATTATCTCATCACTACTTAATTTTATCTGTGCAAAGTGTTGTCGTTTTTCAGGAACACCTCCTTCATCAAATTTGACATCTCTCGATACTGTAATTTTTCTTGTTTTTTTATCATACATCCTGTAGTTCTCTTGCTCATATCCAACCAGCAACATCTTCACAGACTTCTTATCTAGTTTCTTCCTTTTCTCTTTTGGTGTATGTACATATCCCACGGAGCCAAATACTCTGATGTGTTTCAGACTTGGCTTATCTCCAAACCAGAGTTCATAGGGCGAGATGTTAGGTGTCTGGCTGGACGAAGTTCTGTTCAAGATATATACTGCACAATGTACAGCTTCTGCCCATAAGTTCATAGATATATCTTTAGCATAAAGCATAGATCTAGCTGACTCCATAATCGTTCTTAATTCTCTCTCAGCCCGACCATTTTGCTGAGCTGTGTAGGGCGCTGTGCACTCATGGCTTATGCCTTTGTCTTCTAAAAACTTCTTAAATTCTTGGTTCACGAACTCACCTCCATTATCGGTGTGTAAAGTGCGCACATCATGTAGAAACCTGTTCTTCACAATAGCATTGTATTTAATGAAACAGTCAAGCACTTCATTTTTATGTTTCAAGAAGTAAATATGACGATAGCTTGTGGCTCCATCCTTGAACAAAACAAAATATCTCTTTCCTGATACAGATAGTTCCTCTATAGGGCCACAGACGTCACTGTAAACAATATCTCCACGTTGTGTTGGCCCTCTATGAGATTTATTAAATGGGAGCCTGGACTGCTTGCCATATTGACATGCTTCACATATAAAAGTATCACTACCAGTCAGTACCACAGGAATTGCACCATTTTTGCTCATATTTTGTATTTCTTTAGTATTAACATGTCCGAGCCTGTCATGCCAAACTTTAATGTCAGTTACCACACTATTACAGGTTTCTTGTATAACAGTTTTAATGTTCAACTGATACAGATTATTGTCTTTCAACTCGGCACACATCACCACAACATTATTTTTAATTAGAAGCGCTCTTTTGTTATCCTTAGTAATAACATAACCTTTTCTAGTTACTGCACCCTCCGAGAATAAATTTCTTCGCAAGTCAGGCACATATAGTACATCTTTTAATATACTTTGCTCACTTTGCCCATTAACAACCTTATTTATGAGTACAGAGCCTTTTCCATGAACTTTAATCTGTAGTTTATTCCCTAATTTGACCGTCCTTTTATCGTCACTCTGAAAATCCTCCAAATCATGGAAGTATTCTCTTCTGAAAGTCATGTGCATGCTCGCTCCGGAATCCAAGAACCACACATTATCACCATATGTAGACGACAAGGTACTCTCAGCGCTGAACGCTAACATGTCCGATTGCTCTTGGTTCTTGCGAACAGATTTCTTCGGCGCTCTGCAGTCCCTTGCAAAGTGTCCCCGCTTGTTACAATTGTAACAAACAAATCTATGTGTATGACTGGAGGAACCGGCTTTACTATTTTTATTGTTATTTTGTTTATATTGTGCCCCTAGCTTCTTTGACACTATTAATGCGGATTCACTTTCTTCCTCTGTAGTCAAAGTTGCTTCTTCATCTAACAATCTTGAAGTCAAATTGTATAGTGTTTGCTTAGACGAATCCAAAGATAACCACGCTTGCCGAAGAGAACGGTAACTTGATGGCAGGGTCGACAGGATTTTAGTCATTATAGCCATGTCACTTATAGTTTCTCCACTTTCTTTTAACTGCTTTGCCAGATTTTCGACCTTCGAAATATGCTGAGCAATGCTGTCGGTAGATGACATTTTATATTGGTAGAACTTTTCATGTACCATCATTTTGTTATACTCCGACTTCTGTTCATAAATCGATTCCAATTTATCCATAATCTCTTTAGCAGTTCCACAATTTTCAATCAACGAGATTTGGTTCAAATCCATAGACGAGGTTATAATAAACATAGCCATGCCATCTTCTTTTAACCATTGTGTAGACTGCGTCGCCGTTCCTCCTTCCGGTTTTACTTTCGTAATATCCAAACCCTTTGCTTTCAAGGCGCAATTTATCTGAAATTTCCACTGACGGAAATTTCTACCATCAAATTTCTCTACTCGCATTGCATTAGTGACCTCCATCTTGAGAGTAGATATTTTACACGAACCACAGTCAATCGCCAACTTATTTCTGCTCTTCACAGTTTATTTCTACGCGCACTAGCGTGCCTGGGCCTCATAACCTATTGGGGCCAGGCTATTATCAATTAAACTATGAGAATTCTTTTAATACTTTGTTTTAATTTTACTTATAACACGTAAGACCAAGTTACATCATTGTCGGTTTCGCATTGATAGAGGCGCCACACGGCGGGACTTTAATAAACTAAATTACGTTTACGGAGTAACCTACTTTAACAGTTTACAGAGACAGATAGTTACCTTTTAATTTATACTCTAATACTCCTCAAATATAAAAGGCATACATATAGTGATTTATGTATTTTTATCAACAAATCCAGCATTGCCATTTTAAAAAGTGACATTTGATGAAGTGGAACTGCTGATGATGATCAGAATGGAACTATTTAATGACGCATAGTTTACGTTTGGCGATTTATCCTCCTCTTTATGTTTGTTAAGCAACTTAAGTTTTTAAGACATATTTTTGTCAAGCTCGAGTTCTGATGATGAGACCCACGAGGAACCGAGGGAACTCCTCAAATGTAAAGGCATAGTGATTTTTGTATTTTCATCAACAAATCCAGCATTTACATTTAAAAAAGTGACATTTGATGAAGTGGAACTGCTGATGATGATCAGAATGGAACTCTTCAATGACACATAGTTCACGTTTGGCGATTTGTTCTCTTCCTTATGAACCCAGACCCAAACTTGGACCCGGACTCGGACTCGGACCCGGGTCTGGACATGGACCCCAACTTGGACCCGGACCCGGACCGAACTCTGACCCAAACTTGGACCCGGACAGCCGGATACGGACCCGGACTCGGATCCGGACCCAGAACCGGAGCCGGAAATGCTACTAGAAAAGTGGGTTATTTTTGAACTGCGATTCTCACAGAACAGAACTGCTATCAGAAAAGTAGGTTAGATTAGGTTAGACCTGTCCTGTGACCCTTACAGAAACGAAATGCTATCAGAAAAGTATGTTACGTTAGGTTAGAACTGCGACCCTTACAAAAACGAAATGCTACTGGAAAAGTGTGTGGTTTTACCTCATTTGATGGATAGATAGATAAATGATTTATTTGTACAGCTGCAATTACACACAATATTAATTTACAAACACATCAGAAGAAAAAAAATACTAATTACTACTTACACTAACAAAGAAATAAAATTATAACGAAAATACCCTAATAAAAATGAAACAGAAATGGTGTAAAATTATGTGCAAACTGTGTGCGTTGCAGCAGGACAAAAGGGTCACGGCTCAGTGATACGCTTCGCTCTTTGGAGCAAAGCACTGATTTTCTTCCGGAACCCAGGTCACAACAGATAATATATATACGATGTGCTTACGTTTTCTACATAATTAGGCAAAAGATGCTCTCTTTTTCATTTCATTGTCTGGAATCTAAGAGTGCACCATCAACAATAAGTGAACTTTCAGCGGCAAAAAAAAACACCGACTTCAATGGGGGAGATTAGTCGGTGTTTTTTTCTTAAAAAATATTGATATCGTCTTCATACTGGTTTCGATTTTCGAATTTCGAGCGCTCGATTTCGTGTGGCTCTCTTCAATATATCTCCACTACTAGGCATTTAAATTCTACTAATAGAATTGAAAACGAGTGCTCACTAGATTCCCAACTTCTATTGATCGTATCGTATTTCAAAATTTATAACAGTTCGCCGTTTTCCACAGATTTTCTAGTGATGAAATCGAGCGCTCGAAATTAAAAAATCGGCCTCCTGGTTTTAATTGCAGTGTTGTTATATCTATTATGTCC
This sequence comes from Cydia strobilella, assembly GCF_947568885.1. Lineage (NCBI taxonomy): Eukaryota > Metazoa > Arthropoda > Insecta > Lepidoptera > Tortricidae > Cydia > Cydia strobilella. The sequence goes on from NC_086052.1 coordinate 13,302,753, forward strand.
TGGAAAAGTTGTTGTTATATTTATTTTGTTTTATCTAAATGGGATTTTAATTTAGGCTGCGTTCAAAAGAAACATAAAACCGGCGAGTAAGTTGCAATACCGCGGCTGGCTGGGGTTATTAAAACGCTCTGAGAGCCGTGATTAAAAAACTGCTTTGGTTGAACGGATACAAATGTTGTTTACAGTCTATTTTACAGCCGAGTTAGAACTAGGAGGCTAATTTAAATTAAGTTGAGATTTTGATATATGTAATAATTAGTATATTTTCCAATAAACATAACGTAATTGCTTTTACAGTACATATAGTGCTAATTTACCGCCCTAGTGCTAGTACTATACGTATGCGACATGCGTATTGCGAAAATTTAAAGGGCCATATGTTTTGTAAAACGTTGTACAATTCACATGCGAAAAGATAATTCGCACTTGTGTCGTAATGTACGTACTAATTTAAACCGTAACGTCTGACTATCTTTTCTTTATGGTGAAACTTCGACCAGACTATTTATAATTTAAACTCGTACGTAACTTTGTGAATTTGTTGTAATTTTTACGATTGACAGAATAATTTGAGTCAATGTCAGATAATGTTGAATATTTATGTGTAATTACCATAAGTATACATAAAACGATTCGCAAATAGTTAAAAAAAGAGCTGACGCTCTTAGTTAATAACGTTTAGGCCAAGGAAGAGTCACATTTGTTATTATATTTAGAAATTTCTTCATATCGATATTGATAACACTTGAATCGAATTTTAATTAAATCAGTAGCACTAGGGGCGTAGGCAAGATGACAATCCTTCACAGTAAACGAAACGCTAAGATACATAATAAAGACTTATTCCTGCAGGACGCTAACCTTTGTCCTGGGCTTATGGGTGTTTTTGATGGTGCTGTACGCGCTCGCGCTTGCCATCGGCGCTGGAGTCGCGTTCGGATACGACTACTGCCTTGCAGAATACACCGTCTTGGCCAGTCAGTACACGCTCTTACCATCTTTGAAATTTACCTACCTACCTATCAGCCACGGACGTCCACTGCTGGACATAGGCCTCCCCCATAGACCGCCACCGGAGCGATCTCTAGCACACTGCAGCCACCGGCTCCCAGCGACGCGTACGAGATCATCCGTCCATCTAGTTTGTGGGTGTCCGGTGCGTTTCCTTAAAGTGCGTGCGTTATACGTTACCAGGGCCAGTTGTCGTCGTTGGTAGCCATCACGCCTCCGGAGATTCTTAGCACTTCCTGCTCCACCGCTATCCCGACCGCTACCATAGCCTGGAGCGGTGGAGCTGCCGGAGACTGGGGAACTTTCAAATTTACTTTATAATAATATCCTCGATTCGATTTTAGGTGTGTTTTTTTTACGTTTGTAACCTTAATTAAAACTGGCGCTGTGAGCTGTAGACATCGCGAAGCCCAATTTTCAAAAACAGCATCGATAAAAAATGCTACATAATTATTGAACCTGCTCCTAAATTTTCACGAGAATCGGTCGAGAAATGCGACCTGTAGAGGAGAACATAATTGGACATACAAAAGCATTTTTGCAAAGCTGCAACGGACACCTTCGCTAAATGACGATGATTCTAACCAATGCGCGTGGCGATGGCGTGACGTGAGACGGTATCCACTGCTGACTGCTGAGAAATATTCGTACAAAATACTTATTTCAATTTCCTTACGCTTACTGATATTTCTTCTCTGGTCTAGGATCTGATATGGAGCTTAGATTGAAGCCCAGAGAATACACTCCAGAAATTCTGAACCGTCGGAGCGGTGACGTGTCTGGCATCATGGCGGAAGGCGACGGTAAGACATTCATTGTATAGTTTAGCAAATACGAGTACGTATGATTTGTACTTGCGCCACACAAATTTGTGTGATATCGGTGCAAATTATTTTTCGTTAAAATTCACCTTCCTTACGAATTCATCATTTTCATCTCTTTTAAGGCTCTGTCTCCGATAGACATTGTGCGCTGAGTTCGACGTGGTACTATATGTATAACAGTTAATCGATCTATCTCGTAAATGTTATTCGTTCGTAGCACTTTTTCAGAATATTTAGCTGAGAGAAACCGAGAAAAGTGTATTTTCTTTGTCCTTAAATTGTTAGCAGCGTGTCAGCAGAAAGTATCTGGCGAAATAATGGACGTAATAACCCGTCATGGAAAGATCACTTTGCTGTCCGTCCGTCCGTCCGTCTGTCTGTCAAGACCCATTATCTCGGAAACGCGTGGAGGTATCGAGTTGAAATTAAAACCATAATACTCAGGTTTACAGACCCTTGAAGCTGTGAAAAAATCAAAGTTCTAAATTAACTTTAAAAAACCGGCCAAGTGCGAGTCGGACTCGCGCACAAAGGGTTCCGTACCATCACGGAAAAAAACAGCAAAAAAATCACGTTTGTTGTATGGGAGCCCCATTTAAATATTTATATTATTCTGTTTTTAGTATTTGTTGTTATAGCGGCAACTGAAATACATCATCTGTGAAAATTTCAACTGTCTAGCTATCACGGTTCATGAGATACAGCCTGGTGACAGACGGACAGCGGAGTCTTAGTAATAGGGTCCCGTTTTCACCCTTTGAGTACGGAACCCTAAAAGAGATACGGCCGTTTATGCCGCAAAAAACGTAGACACTCTCAAGGGAATCAAAATTTATAGGGTACTTCCCGTTGACCTAGAACTATGAAATTTGGCAAGTAATATTTTTTTTAACTACTTGTAAGTACAGGGAAAAATCTAAAAACTATAAATTTGTAAAAAACTAAAATAAAAAAAAAAAGTTATATTTGTACGGAACCACTTGGCCGGTTTTTATAGAATGTGACGCATCGTGTCGTACTAGACGGCGCCCACCGCCTTACGAATTCCCCGTTCACTAGAACACAAATAAAACATGTAATTATTTAAAATTAATGAGCCGAAAAGATCATGCATGTATTACAGTGAAATACTAGGGTTGTCCCCGGTGCTGGTTTTTTATTCTAAATTATTACCGGAGCCGGTAAATCCCGCTTGTGGTTATAGAGATTTACCACCATTCCCTTGTAAATACACTCTGAAAATACATTTTAGCGCCATACACCGTTTAAGATTAAAATTCAATCGAAAGAGGTTTGAAGTGCATTTCGCTCGTGTAATGTGGTGTGTCCCGAACGCTTTAAAACGCTTTTCAAATGCACCAACCATTTATTATATTTATATTCATAATATGTCGTTTTTTTATAATTACATTAAAAAAACAATTAAATTAAAATTAGCGTTATAAATACAATAATTACATTAATAATAAAATAAAAATAAAAATTTACATTAAGATTTATACTAGAAGATTAGCAATACTGCTTGCCGTATGCAACCTAACAAGGATGGACTTTTCCTGTATCGATTGCAAATCCAGCTTAAATGTTTGGCCTATAAAATGGGCACATCTGCTTGCAAACTTTTGCTGAACTAGAACCGAATTAGGGCCACTTATTAGCAGTAAGTAACAAGTTTCCAATTCAAACTTTGTTTACCATTCATTGATATTAAATTAACATTTACTTAAGAGTAATTAATTGAAAACTAAATGGGTTCGCTTATAAATAATATACAATAAAGAAGTGAGGGTAAAAATACATATTTTCCCCTCACTAGCTCGGAAAGCTGTCTTTTATCCTTTAAAACAAGCGGGGAAAAACGCAGTTTATCCACTAGTGGGGAAAGTAATTTGACCTTGGATGGAGCGTGTTTAAGTAGCTTTTGACAGATAACAAAACGTTAAACGCTCATAATAATGGTTCGTTCGATATTAAATATCATTAAATAAATGGTTTGAGAATTTAATAAAAAATACCAAATTTAGCTTTATTTAATGATTTTAAGTCATAAACCTTAAATTCCATAAGAAACATATGTTTTTTTAAATGATGTTGAATGTAATTCTGAACGCACAAGTTGAGTCGATGCAATTTCAAAACGCATTGACAGAAATGTCAACATTGTCAACAAAAATTTTCTCGCCGACTCCGACACGTAAAAATACACAACTTCCAGAGTTTTCTGTTATAATATCGTATTATTGTAAAAAAAAGAGTGATTCCATTGATGAAGATGATCTAACGCCTGCGGATATTGCAATTTCCTCGCTATAGTGAGGGGAAAAGTTTTGTGTTACTCACGGGTGCAAATGTATTTTACTTCTCGTGTGTTGAAACCACTCGCTACGCTCAGGATTCTATTTTAGAACCACTCGCTTCGCTCGTGGTTCAACTATAGAATCCTTTCGCTTGCTCGTTATTCAATTCCACACTCGCGGGTAAAATACAACTTTGCACCCTTGTATAACAAATAACTATTTTTTAGTCATTGGCCTTCAACATCAATTAAATGATGGTTTAAACAGCGTCCCTAACATTGCGGCACTTACGTAAATGACAAGTAAGTCCAATACGAGAGCGGCATTTACGAGGCAAATAATAGATCTCGTGGTGACGAAGAACAACAAGTTTATCATGTATAAATACACTATGTCAGCGGTTCTCAAACTTTTTTGGCGACGGAACCCTTTTAGAAAGCGAAAAATTTGACGGAGCCCCAAATAAAAAAAATGGTTCGTTAATATTGTCTTCGGTTCGGGTCGGTCGGTTTAGCTCGTTAAATTAACTGTGGTTTCGGAGAGGTTTGACTGCCAGTACTTGAATCACTGTCATATGTGTCATTTTCAACCAAAAGGGTACTTATTGTCACTTGTCAGTAAGGCGCTATTTCCATATAGCTTCAATTAGAAATCAACCTTATCGACAAGCGACAATGTGGGGTACCTTTTGGTTAAAACGTCACATATAATTCACGTGCTGGTGTACAAGCCTCTCTAAGGCTCTTATTATTTTAGAGTAGGTTAAAATATAATGTGTTATTAATTTAATTTAACTTTAATTTTAATCTTAATTTTAATATATTAATTTTATGTAATATGATAATGTAATGTGATCCTACGTTGATCGAAATAAATGAATTTATTATTATTGTTTTCTCGCGGAGCCCCCATAGAGGCTTTGTGGAGCCCTAGGGGTCCGTGAAGCACACTGAAAATTGCTGGACTATATTGTATACACTACAACAGCTAGAGTAAAAACGCTCATTGATTCCAGAATTTAAAGCGGCGGAGGCCCCGGAGTCACACCTTAATTTTGCGGGAATGTTACCGTCTTGGCTATACAAAGAAACTACAAAATATATCGAATACTCTGAACCTACACGTACCACTCAAAAATCGACGTCAGTTACTCGTACTCGCACTGACAAGAGAAAGAAAGTGTTCAAAGTGTCAAAGGCACCTAAGAAGAGGCTACTAAGTACTACAACAAAATCGAACAAAATGTCAAAAGCCAGCAAGAAAGTACAACCAAGTACAACAAGAAAATCAAGCAAAGCGTCAAAAGCCAGCGGAAATGTACAACCAAGTACTACCATCAAGAAAGTCGAATCGAGCCAATTTTCAAATGTTATGAGGAACTTTTGGGAATCAATCGTAAGATTTTTTTCCGTGTGGTATGCATCTGTTTATGTGCCTATAATAACGTAAGATTGTGAGGATACCCGTAACTGGCTGCTAGCTGATGAATGAAGATAGAGACGATTCACTGTGGTTTCAATTGTCATAGAGCGCATGCGCGAGCGAATAAAGAGCATTGTGAAAGACGAAGTAAACTAATATTTTAAAATTTTACAAATTTAAAAATTTGTATGAAATCTGTTTTTCGCTCCTAATTTGTACCATAATCATAAAATATAAAAAGTCTAACGTAGGGGCATAGCTATGGTTAAGACGAAAGTGGAGGACCCGCGCGAAATCGCCTTTTCATACAAACGTAGTCGTCATTTTCCTCTCTGGATATTGACATTATGGAAAATATTTTTACATAATTTGATGTATGTTAAGAGGAAAGGGTACGTTTGTATGGAGAAACGACCGTTCCCTTTCTGCATATAACTTACTCCATAATATGTCCCATAGTTGTCATAAGAGCTATGGGACATAATTTTGAGTATGATGTGTGCCCTCATATTTTTACACTTGACTGTACCTATAAGATGAGAAATAAACAAAGATTTACAGCAATCAAAATTTGGTCTGGTCGCTTTTTTAGCTTAGTAGCTCGTTTATCCAAATTACTACTTACATGAGTTTCATATTTTTAGATTTACTCCTCAACTTCAGTAACGAGAACTCAGACAAAAGAAACACGGAGAAAAGTAGAGTCTAAATCTCTTGAACCAAAGACAACCAAGACTATATCAATAAATCACCAAACGAGTCCCTTGCCACCAAGTGTTATGAGGGTCTTCGTGCCTAAATCAACCCTGCTCAAGTGGCGTCCTACGAAGCCAGAAAGATTCTTCTACAAAACTTCTGCTACCAATTACCGCAGGAGGAAAATGATGGAAGATTCGGACCATCCCGAAATGGAGATATGGATACCATCGTACGGGAGGTAAGTTTTCTGTGCTTGCAGATTTTTGTCTTGGGTTATATCCGCCGATGCAAAAGAGGGTTGGTATAAGTTTAACACATGTATTAGTATGCTCATCTCTGGCATCATAGCTCCGAAACAAATGAACGAATATGTGTGCGGTTTTTCTTTAATCAAAATTTTATCTGTTGTGTTGGTTTGGTTACCCAATACATTGATTTGTAACTTGCTAAGATAATGCTAATGTCTTTTTTGTTTGCAAAATTCATCATCAATATTTAAGAGCTTGCTCTTGTCGGTGGAGTAATCGCCACTCTTCTCTTTGCTGGGCCAACCTTTTTACTTACTCGTACCATAGAGTAACTTATACTAGAGCGGTACTGTCATAGTAAATTTTGTAACCCCAGTAAATTCACTGCCATCTGTCGACACACTTTAAAACTAAAAATAAATATTTATAAAAATACGATAAAATGTATTTAAATATGGATAAATGATTTTTTTTATTTGCATTAATTATTTTTATGATTTTGACTCATGTTCTTTCACTGATATGCGTTAAAATTGTTAAATAACAAACGAAACCGTCAACGCCATCTATACGACAGTAAGCCAAAGCTAGTAGCGCCCTCTGAACGAGAATCAAATTTTCTTGATTTTCGAGGCACGTTTTTTCCTTAGACTGTATCCATCTATTACGGAGTTATATCTATCTTTGCTCGTACGATACGACAGAAACTTTATCTTTTATTTGGCTGAGTTATTTGAGCCTGGGCCTTCCTGCGTCTATTCCTCTCAATCTTGCCCTCCGAGATGTTTAAAATTGTTTAAAATCAATCTGTCGTGCCGTATCAGGTGGCTACTACTATTTGCAAAATTAAGAGTTACTAATTCACGACATGATTATTATTATTCTAAATCTCATTTGTTTAAAAAACCGGCCAAGTGCGAGTCGGACTCGCGCACGAAGGGTTCCGTACCATTACGGAAAAAAACAGCAAAAAAATCACGTTTGTTGTATGGGAGCCCCATTTAAATATTTATATTATTCTGTTTTTAGTATTTGTTGTTATAGCGGCAACAGAAATACATCATCTGTGAAAATTTTAACTGTCTAGCTGTCACGGTTCATGAGATACAGCCTGGTGACAGACAGACAGACAGACGCACAGGCGGACAGACGGACAGCGGAGTCTTAGTAATAGGGGTCCCGTTTTTACCCTTTGGGTACGGAACCCTAAAAACCACATGCGAAATGTATATAAGTCTTATTGAACCTCTTGGGAGTTTGCTTGAATACAACAGGTACTATTTATTACGTAGATGTTTTAAATGTTCAAAGACCTCAAATACCATTACTAGATACATTTAAATTTATATTACAAATAAAATTATACACCACTACAGGCACAAGGGGCTCCCTATGCGGCATTGGCATGTGTCAACCAAAGCAGCTGTTACAGAACCCGACACAACCCACGACGAGAACTATTACAGAAACATTTTATATTTTTGAAGACAATTATGAATTAGTACATTACTGTAAGGTAACGTACTTTGATGTTACAACTTTTGAGTTGAAGCGGGGTAGCAGAAAAGAAATTTCGTAGGTTAGTAACTATTTGTACCTACTGACAGCATAGAAGACCCCTTTTATTGATTATTGGCTGTGAATGTCAAGTTGAAGTTTTTTATTTAGGCCATAAGATCCTACAACGCACAAGGGAGCGCGCATGAACTAAGGTGGCAGCACCTGCATACGAGAAAGCGTGAAGTGACAATTTGGTCACGAGGTGGCAGACCCGCCAACGCACACGCTCCACGCTCCTATTAAAGTATGTGTAATTTTAGCTAGGCAGTTCCATATGATAGGTACGTTAATTTTGTTCTCTGCATTTTAATCAGTTTTAATTTACAATAGCTGACTGTCTGTAACAAATATTAACAGCTACTACAAATATCGATTGACCTGTACAAATGTTAGAAAAATCTTTAAAGCCACTGTTATGTTGTCAACTTTAGAAAGCAGTTTTTCTTATATACGATATACTAGTATAAATGCAACTTATTTTAGTCAGCTTTTTGACGCAGTTTTTTTTAATAAATAATATTTTATTTTAGTATTTTTTGTGCATATCTTATTTTTCGAAAGTATATTTATATAGCCCAACAAGAGATTGTAGAAAATTTTATAATTGAGGGCGCGACTTCCTTTTGGACGTAACTGTCACATTTTTGTCGTAAAATGCAAAAAAGAAACATGCCAACAATTTTTTTGTCGCACTATAAGTACGAGCCGAATCATTACCTAATCTGAGTTTAAAGGGGACCGTCCGTCCAGTGGCGGCCCTCGTTGGAGGAATTGTGTTTTCTAATAAACCAATCCATTCCAGTATATAAATTTTGTATGTAGTTCTACTGATTACCCAACTTTTGGTTAATGTGATATAGTTTTAGTTTACTTACTTTGATTTCATCAGTTCATCACCTAAACGGAAAAAAGTGGCTATCATTTACCGTTTAGGTGATGAAGCAAAATAAAACTATGTGACAAAAACCATACAGAAATGAATTGGTTTATTATAAAACATAATATTATAATCCCGCTAATGAGGTCGCCACTGGACGGTCGGTGCAGTCTTAAGAAAAGGTCGACATAGTTAGAGGTTAAACAGAGTAACGCTAGGAAGCACTGCTTTCACATCGGTTGCTAGGAAAATAGACAAAAAAAGATGGTTTTTTTTTGAGGTAATCAGTTTCTCATATTGTAATTCATAACTTAACTAGCACTAGTCCCCTTTCAATTGTACAAGAGGTGCGATGCGCAGCAAGCGCGTAAGCATTTGTTGGACCACGCCACGCAGTAGCTGTTTAGGGTTGCAAAATTCAGCTATATTACTAAGGCAATAAGAACCTTCCAAGATTATTATGCTTTATCGTATGGACTAGACTAGAGCATAAAAAAACTACTTTATGCAGCCCCTAGTATTACACACAACATTGACATTGACAAAGTTTACGTGCGTGACAAATAACCGCGCTTAAGTGCAGCGGCCCTGGTTTTGCCAGAAACCGATAACTTGTGAGAAAAATATGTAAAAAAAAAAAATTTAACTGTTTATTTTTATAAAGATATTTTATTTGTATACAGATATTTAACATATTTATACATACGTATTTCGTGGTATTCAAATTTAAATTGGTGATTAAATAAATTATAGGCCCGCTGCTGCGGCAATGACGCGCGTCTCACGCAACCCTGTCCGGTTTATTTTATGCAGTGCAGGAATTTATTTAAACTTGTGTATTTTTATTTATGGAACTTGACAAAATAAGACAATAGTAAAAACATTACTTTATTGCAAACATTTCAACTAATCTCATTTTCTGACATATGCAGATTTTGCTGTCGACGAGTGTTATGTACGTTGGATGGCAGAACAACCTTTATATCCTCCGATGAGTTTTTGCCCTTCCCGTTATTTCCTTTATTGCTATTTTCTACTTCAATTGTGGCAGCATGTTTATCATCGGTATGATCATTTGCATCGTGTCTTTGTAACTTATCTGCCATAGAACGTCTCTCAATGTTATCATCACTAAAGAAATTTTCATCTAAAAAGGGGACCTCCTTAGAAGCGAAAGCCCGCACCTTTTTTGCACCTGTGTCGTCAGCGTTCGGTTCATCCTTGTTATTTCCATTATCGTTGTCTGATATTTCTCCATTATTGTCTTCAACAGAATTAGCCTTAATATCAGCCCTGTCCTTTACTTTCCCGTCCAAAATACTATTATCATCTTCTTCATTAATAGCATCGTCAGATACTTTCCATCCTCCATCGCTATTGACACTCTGATGGCCATTAGTAGCAACGTCTCCCTGGGAATTTGTATTATCGTCGGAAAAAAAAACCTTTTCTAAATTATAATCAGAAAATAAGTTGTCCTCTATATGGTCATCAGACAAGAAATCTTTTTGTATATGTTCGTCAGACAAGAAATCTTTCTTTAAATGATCATCATCAAACGGCCCGTCAACAGCGACATCATCGTTTGTTTGTTTTCCATCATCGTCCTCAACTACTTCTTCGTATCTACCTTCCACATCTTCAACTGCACCTTCGTCTCCATCTTCCACTGCACCTTTGTCCTCATCTAAAACTGCACCTTCGACTCCATCTTCAGCTGCTTCAATAAGTGGAGCTTTATTGTTTTCTGCTGTCATGTCGGAGATAAAATCTTCCTTTATGTTTTCATTACTGAAAAAATATTTTTCAATAAAGGCGTCAGAGAAGAAGCCATCTCCTTTGACACTTTTGAGTTGACTACCATCCAAGACTTGTTTATTGAATCCATTGTGTGGAATTACCGACTCCTCTTCATCAATAGCATCATCTGATACCGGCCATCCTCCATATCCATCAACACTCTGAAGATCATTGCCTGCAATTGTTTTATCCTTGACGCCCATATTTGTTTCCTCAGAATCCGCACTTACTCCATCGCCTGAAATACTGTGTTCATAATCGTATAATAAATGTTCATCATCGTCAGCCATATCTTCTTTATCACTAACGGCAGATATATGTCTACCACCATCACCATTGACACTGTTTAATTTACCTTTGCTGCCCGCATTTCCATCATTATCATCATTCTTAAATGTTGCAAAGTTACCTTCGCTGTCCGCTACTGCGTCATCGTCTACACCTACATCGATTTCGCTTTCCGCTACTGCTTCATCATCTACACCAACATCGGCTTTTGCAGGTGTATCTACATCGCCTTCATCATCATCATTTACACCTCCACCATCTCCTGTTTCTTTCGAAACTTCCGCTTTTTCTGCATCACTAACAGCCATAAGTTCTCCCTCATCGTCTTCCACTCCTTCATTATCATCTATCTCCGATTTAAAATCACCATTTCCACTCGGCTCTCCAACACCCAATACTTCATCCTCTACACCTACGTCTTTAACATTATCTTTTTTGCCATCAGTTTCAAATTCCGACAAAAAATCTTTTTGTACATTATCGTCACTGAAGAAATCTTTATCAAGAGCATCGTCAGAAAAGAACTCATTATCCGAAAAGAAATTCTCGTCAAGACCATCAGAGAAAAATTCATTTTTATTATTCAATTGCTTTTCTTTAGCAGTATTATCCGCATAATTGTCATTGTCATCTACACTTTCCTTTTCATCCTTTCCCTCTTCGTCATCAGCACCATCAATACCATCACCACCACCACCATCGTTGTTGTCATCGTCGTTTTGCTTATTTCCATCGATGGGTGCACCTAATATACTTGTCAAGTGATCTATAATTCGTACTGGTATCTCGTTCAGAATATGACCGTACACCAACGATTGATATCCGTGCCTTTCTTTATATTGTGTTTCCCACGGGATAATTGAGAACTCCAAGGACCTTGAAGAGGAACCAAAAAATAAAACATTAGAAATAACTTAAGTAGCCACTATCGAATGCAGCTCATATATCGCTGGTGCTCTAATGCTTACTTACATATCTCAAATTTGTTTCAAATTTACTTCCGTTTAAGAACATGACATACAATACATACGTAACACTGAAAGCTTCTGAAATGTATCACTTATAAAAAAGAAAGAAGTGATTATCATTTGTTATTTTTATAAATGTTGACACTTGGAAAATTGCATACTCAGGCGTTGCCATAGTTGTAATGTAGCTGTGATCATAGGCACACTGTCGTAATTATAAAATAAGAACCATGTGTTTTTGAAAATGCTTCCACTGTATAGAAAAAATGCGTAAGTACGCGTTTTCAAAGATCATCATGATAAGCAACAACAAAAAATTGCCCAAATAATGCGGTTTTAGATGTTCTAAAAACTTTCAGTGTTATCCTTGTAGGTTAAAATCGATATTGAAGTTACTTATCGTTACAAATATATATATTTTTACATCTGAACTAACTAAACTTAAATCTGTACCTCCAACCCGTCAGAAGAATATCTCGTAACTTGGTCTGTCCTTCCTGTATGTCGATAATAATGTTCACTGTGATGTCCGTCAATTCGGCAGCAAAATCATACGTTATACTTCCCTTGCCATCGTCATGGGTAATTTTACCACGTATCTAAGAAATATCACATCCATAAAATATTCAACGAAATAATGAATACGATTCAAAAAGAAAAGCAGAAACGTCTGCGAACGATGCTATTAAGCTTAGAAACAAATTAAAAGTGCAAAAATTCACTGTCTTGGGTGGGACTTGAACCCATCCAAAAAAACAAACAACAAGACAGTGAATTTTTCCACTTTTAATTTGTTTTACGTATTTATCTTCTACAATTAATAACATTTCTTTTGCATACCTGTATGGAACTAAAGATAACTGCATCAGCCGCGGTATTAGGCGCCGAGCCGTCGTTATAAGGCCCTCCAGAGCGCGCCACGTAAGCTGTGTCAAGTCCGTACAATACCAGGTCTCTCAGAGCCATGTGGCACTGCCATCTTGTCTTGTCTGTCTACAACATGTCATTAAAAAAGGACATTCAGTATAGTCTGGTCACTGCTTTGTTTAAGATAATATATACAAAGAAAAAGCCTAACGACAAACAATACTATTTTAACCCATGTCGGACCCATCGGCATCAAGCGTCTGTAAACGACTTTTACACAACGTAGCATTAAGGTTGGAAGCACACCAAAAACCACCGCCGCCTCAACCCGATCAAGGTATTCTTTGTAGGAAACTTCATACTGCAACGAGCTAACTGGTGCGTTGATAACTCACAGTAACCACTCTTCTAAGTTTTTGTCCTAGTGCTTGGTCTTGTCTTACCGCCTGTGGTATTTCCCTAGGCGCCGCTGTCACACAGGAACTGTAAACGCGCTCTAGCCCAGCCCCAAGCGCGATGTCAACCAGCCGTAGGCTCTCCGAGGTGTACAGTCGCTTCCATTCCATGCGTATGTTTGACGACTTGATGACGGCGAGCGGCTGAGTTGGGGCGGCGCTGGTCTGGTGCCTAGCTTTTTGGTGGGCTCCAACATTATTTCTCGAATAGGCATCATTTGGGTACAGTCGACCACGTTTTATTGGAATGGTTATTTTCGCATTGGGAATACCTAGTCAAAATAGATATTATCTATAACACAAGAAAGAATTATATTAAGTGTAAGATTTATGTCAGTATATAGTAAATGTTCAACGGGCATTAGTAATGAACTTTAAAGGGCATATAACAATAGATCACTATTTGGTCAACGTGGCACTCAAAGGCCCACAACACCCCAATAATAAATAATAATAGTAAATGTTGAAATATTTCTTAATAAAAATTAAAAATGAATAAGTACTTCTGTGTTCATGATAATTTCGTAATTCGCCAGGTTGACGTGTCCTTTGCTCGCCTTCAACGTCTTCTGATTTACTTTTGCAACATAGTCCGTCATAAATTCAGCGTAGCTTTTAAACAGTTGGTGTTGACTATTTCTATAAGATAATAACAATTTATATATTATTTTATAGTTCTTCATTTGAAATATCCACTTGTTTAAATCTGTTCAACACACTTGTTACAAGGGTAGCCGAAGGGTAGGGTACACGAGAAAAACCGTATATAGCGAAAAGCGTCTATACGCAGCGAGAATCCGCATATCGGTCGCTGGCAAATAAATGACTTGAGTAGGCTGACGAAAATCTTGAAAAATCTGCATCTATTGTGCGGATTCACCTTAGTATATCTACTTACTACTATTTAGCCTTGACCACTGTGTGTGCAGGCTTGAAAAATTATATAATAAAGGAGGCAACAGTAACACTTAGGTACCTGAAATTGGACTCTTGACTTCCGAGCACAACACTAGTGTTGATGTAGCTATACATAGCTCCCTGCAGCTTTGTGTGCAACTCCTCGCGAATGGGCTTTGAAATTACAATTTCAAGCTTTTCCTCTGACATGTAAAATAAGATGTTAATTATTTACATACCGTATGTATCCAGTTGACAATTAAAGCTGTTATAGTATTTTATACAATCGTGATATAATGGAGAGTTTTTCAGTCGAGTACCGTGTTAAGGCCACGAAGCTTGCTTGCTGAGTAAACTAGTAGAATCATATAGGTCAACAAACCTACAGCTAAGATACGCGAAATGCCGCGGCCCGCGATACCTTCATATACTCGTACGAGCCCCGGCCGCCGGGGGCTCAAACTAATAAGTAATTAATTTGAGCTATCGTTTTGTTTCATCCTCTTGACCGCGGCGAGTAAGAGGATCTGCGATTGGTAAATTTCATTATAGTCGACTAAACCGTTTCGAAATGACTAATATAGTTGAGTTTGGAATCCATACATGAAAACTGCCCAATTAAGGTTAATACGAAATCTTAATTCAACAATTACAGTCGACGAGTAGAAAAAAATACTTTAAAATTTCGTTTCTCGATACTACTAAAATAACTAGATTCTCGCAAAAAAATAAGATGTGCGCTCTGTTTCCGAAAGTAAAGGATAAACAACTCTAATTCGCCTAAGCAACAATAATTGTTACTTTATTCGCCTATAACTTACCAATTTTATACATTGGTTTCATCTATATGTGTTTGTGTGTTACTCTTAACCTTTCAGTTAAGAAAAGTCAATTTTGAATCTAAATCTGTGTATGGCCCGATACAAGTTGTTTTTAAGAAACCTAAGAAGGCATTTGTTACTCAGAAAGTTAATGTACGAACGAAAGAAAGAGAAGTCCTATTAATTACAAGATTCCTAGCCAAGATAACAATCGTTCGTAGAGAAACAAAACGAAACACTATCTGTCTCTATCGCACTAATAATGAAGAGTAATAGAGAGACAATAGCGCTCCGATTAGTTTTCTGCAAAAAGATTGTCATCTTGGCTAGCCCCCCAGGACTGAATTGGACTTGGAACACTCACTTGGCCCCTTAGGGAAATATGGCGCAATCACTGGCGGTGCTCCTGAATTAGAAGTTGATATCTGTAACAATAATTATCACTGTTATTTCAAGTATTTTTCCGTCTCTAATAAAGATTGCTTATTTTATTAGTGTATAAGGACTCTTATTATTTCTACTATAAATATAAAACAACATTCCCAATAATATTTTCAATTTAGAAATGTCATTTGCAGATTAAAAAGAAATAAACAATCAGGGTTTTTTTATTTATTTACATATTATTTTTATTAAAGTCCAAAACACTGTTGATTAATAAATTAATAATTTTAGGTTATGGGTCGAAACGAACTCGTGCGCGAATTCCGGCGCGAAACCGCGAACGCGAGTGTGGAGTCTAGTTTGCTAATCAGCGAAATCGACTCCTCACTCGCGTTCGCGGCTTCGCGCCGCGTAGTCTGGAGCGGGCTATATAGGTGTTTAGCGAATTTAACAGGAGGTATTACTGCAATGTCGGAAGCCTGCCACCAGAGTGCAGCAGTAGCGCCTTTAGTAAACCATAGAGTAACTTATACATATTGTGCCTTCAACAGTTTTTTGACAAGTTTTCAGATATCTCTGAAAATATGACATTGATGAATCAAGGCGGTTTGCTTACAGAGGACCTACCGGGAAACACGAATCCGAAATTTCGCTATCTGCCTCCTTATCGCTCAAATATGCAAGAGTGACACAGATGTTAGATAACGAAATTTCGATTTTCTTGTTTCGCGATAGACCCTCAGATTGTGGTAGTTTCGCGTTATATTCCCTATTAATTCCCGTTTCTGTATACCGACCTCAACCGTAAACTTGCAATTGCTGAGCATAAACGTGCTGTGTCCCAAGTTGACAGAGTCACCACTCAGGGTTGCTATCGAAATGCCGGATAACGAGCAGTCCTCGACTACTATTCTGTAAAATAATAGAACAAACATTCATTCCAAGTGTAAAATATAACCTCTGACAGTGGACCGTGCACGACGACAGCGCCACATAGCGGGCACAACTGAAGGCATATTTATTTTCACCTCAGCAGCTCGAATAAGCCTACTTTCGTCACTCCCTGGAGTGAAACAAAGTAGCTTTTTAATTTAGTGAAGGCCATGAACTGCCACTTCATACTTTTATTCTTTTTTTTCTGTATTATTCTGTGTAATTCGAAATACATTTTAACCTTTCAATATGTTCTCACTACTGAGGTGACAAACACTCGCAAGAAAAACCAACTTTCCTCTCTTGTTGCACAAATAACTATTCAAACGAGAAGTATTGTTAGTAAACATCGTGTTAATTTGAGCGTTGTAAAGTGCCATATGTTTTGTGGGAACTAGATTTCCAAACTATAGCACTTGACAACTTCATCACAGCATAATGGTCAGTTCTAACATGGCTAAGAAGCTGGAAGGTGTATTTTGGCAGAATCTGTAAATGCTTACACCACTCTTCCTAAATTGTCGACCTGCTGTAAGCTGAAGGGTGAAAGCTCTTTCTGGTCATCTGGACTGGCGTATATCACAGAGGAGGAGTTCCTCGCTACGTAGTATGTCGTGTCAATAAACATGCGATCTACTTTCGACTCCAACTTCACGTGGTTAGAGGGCAGGTCTATATTCAGCTTCGGTCCTATCAAAGCTGGCAATTCTCTTAATACCATTTCAAAGAAATATCTGAAAGTAAAGAGAATTATATTACTCTTCTTTTAAGACGCAAAATAAAATAAACTTTGATCAGTACAGTTTTAAATTTTCATTATTTTAGTATTTTGAACCATGGACGAATAAAACAAGAAGACTGACAGTGTCAATACAAATTCGCATTCTTCCAATATTAAGCGCCGTCGGTTGAACTGAAGTTTGTTTGACAAGCGGTCTCAGTCGAAAAAAAATGGATGGAACTGAGATCTACTGCGACCTGGCGCTGCGGTACCTGAACCCGAAAGCAATGGTATATAAGCGCCGAATAAAATGGTTGAAACTTGGAACTGTGACCTTCTGCGTTAGTGACACCATCTGGCAATAAGCTCATGTTCTATCGTCTGTACAATGGGGAATGTTCCGAAGAACTTTTTGATCTGGTGCCATCGTCTCGTTTCTATCACCGCACCTCCCGCCAAAGGAGCAAAGCTCATCCTCACTTCTTAGACACATGGCACACCAAGAATAAGCGGGCATCTCGCTCGTTTCTTCCCAGAACATGCAGAATTTGGAATAAGTTGCCTCCTGGGGTATTTCCTTTGCGCTACGACATGGGATTCTTCAAGAAACGGGTATTTAGGGTTCTCAAGGGTCGGCAATGCTTAATTGGCTCCTGTGATGTTGCTTATGTCCATGGGCGACGATGACTGCTTCCCATCAGGCGGCTCGTCTGCTCGTTTGCTGACTATCACATAAAATAAAATAAAACTGAATATTAGAGGAACGTGACTGTATAGACGTTGTCGGTCTTGTTTATTCGTCCATATTTGAACAAAGTTTATTTTACCTTTTATAAACTCCATTAAAATCCTGTTTGCCATTCCGAATATCCATACTCGACACATCCATAATTTGTTTGCACCCACTTAATTCGTAGAGAATGCCATTTGGCTTTATGTTCACCATTTGCATATTAGGTAATATATTTCATTGTGCAACAAAGCGATGTGTATACACAGCGTTCGGATTGAACACGGTTCAGCGCTCCAACTGGCGTAGAATTTGCAATTTCTATCGTTAACATTTGTTTAGTCAAAATGTTATGTAAGCTTGGTATGTGAATACAATTAATATTACTCTATCTTGCGCATAACTTTACTTGTAGCTTAGCTTAGATTCCTTATTGCAAATGTAGTAAAAACTTCAAAGCATCCAAGTATGTGCATGAAGCCGTTCCGCATCATGCGCCGTGAAGACTTTAAAGCCGTATTCACATTTTGTCTGTCGTGTTATGTCGTGTTGGGTTGTGACGGGTATCGGTTTCATACATTTAATATGGTTGTGTTCACATTTGTATGATGCATCAGACAAAGACAACGTGAATGCGGCTTAACCCTTTAAACGCCACGTCTATCGTGCGCGACTTGCGCGACGCGTCATCGTGATTCTTGTCGTAATGCCGCGCGTGATTATACGTCTTTACGGCCAAAAGGTTTAGGGTCCCCTCCCCAGCAAGCTCGGTTCTCCATACAAACGTAGTTACGCTCTCATTTTAAAACAACTAGCTAGTTTGCTCTGAAACTTTGTACTTACAATAGGATAAATGTCTGTAATTAGTTTTGTAGCTTCAGATACCACAGTTAAAAAAATTCAGCGAATTTAATTTTTTCATACAAAAATTGTTTTTTCTCTATTTGGTTTGTTTTATAACCTGGAGTTATATAAACTAATTACAGACCTAGATATACCTCATGACATTGTATGTGCAACGTTTCATTACAATCCAACACGTATATAGTTTATAATGAGAACGAAACTCCGTTTGTATGGGAAGCTGAAATTCGGCCGAGTTTGCCGGGGACTCTTAATGATTTAAATTATTTTAAAAGTGGTACGTTATAAATTGCATACCTGAGTGGCTATCTACTACAGCTATAAATTAGTATTCTGTTCTGTAAAGCAAGCAAACTAGACTGCGAAACATGGGCGCTCGAGGATTTTGTTCGTGCCGTGGCGTCATCACGTGCGTCGGTCGGTCCATAATTACTTGGCCAGCAATCCCTAATAGTTCCCGGTCTCTGTAGTAATAACTTACAACAAACATTGCGCTTCCAACCGATGGAAACTTTTAAAAGTGCATAATCAAACCTAAAACAGCATCGATCCAACCGGCGCCAAGATGGCTCTCTCCCAAACGCTAGTGATGTGCTCATACTTCGAAAAACCAGTGTTGTGCCGTTAAATCGTTCGTAAAAGGAATACTGACACCATCACCACGCCGTCTGTCAGATGGAAGCCTCCTGCAAGGAAGTGTGCATCGGCATCGCGCCTGTCTGGCTCGTAGATATTTAGAGCTTTGGTACCGAAGTTTTCCTGCAGACTCTGAAATTATTCGAAATTAGGTAATTAATTGTGCTTTCCTAGAATAATGTAAAAGATGTCCCTAAGTCCAAAAAGGATTATCATAAAAAGATTTTTAGTTTGAATATTTTTGGATTTGTACTCAAACACATCCAATTTGTCAGTAGAAAAGGGTCCGAAATTCAAATGTTAATTACACGGGCAAACTTACTTTTCCTCATTGTGTGTTACTTTTATTATGTATTTTTGGACAATAAAGAATATACTACTACTAAAAGCGATCTCTTCCAGACGACTAAGAACATATTTACAACATTGAACGGGTAGTGCCGATATACCCACATTTTTTTTTATTAGCCTAAATATTTTGGTGTCCCACTGCTGGGCAAAGGCTTCCCCTCGTTTTCTCCACTCGACCCTGTCATCGCCATTTTCCCACCATTTGGGGTAGAATGCGTCCAAGTCGTCCCGCCATCTCCTTTTTGGTCTGCCTGAACCCCGGCCTGCACCGTCTATGGTGCTCCGTGGGTCCCACTCAGTAACCATTTTGGCCCACCTTTCCGGGTGCATGCGACAGACATGTCCCGCCCAGTCCCACTTAAGCTTAGCGGTCTTGACGCCTACATCTGCAACTCTAGTTCTGGAGCGTAGTTCCGTGTTTCTGATTCGATCAGTTCTACGAACACCTAATATACTTCGCTCCATAGCTCGCTGGCAAACCTTGAGTTTCGATTTTAGGGCCTCAGTTAATGACCAAGTTTGTGCACCGTAAGTTAGTATGGGCAGGATGCACATGTCAAGGAGTTTGCGCTTAAGACACAAGGGAAGGTCACCCTTCATTAGCGCTTTCATGGACCAGAAGCTCTTCCAGGCGTTCTCGATACGTCTATCGATTTCGATAGACCGCCTACATACCCACATACATAATCATAATACCGAGTATAGTTACCGATGCGATTTCTTTTTCGAAAGCACGCCTGTATTGATTCCATTCCTTTTCATACTGTGTGTGTATGTCTGGAAAATTAATGTCATTTTAATTAAAATCCGACATGTACCACAGAAATTGAATATTTTCTAATAAACTTACCACTATCGTAGTAACTCCGTAGTGCATCATATATATTCGAACATTCGATATCTTTTATTATATAAAATGCTATTACTGAAAGCAAATATAGAAATTTGATCATCTTTCAAAAAAGTACTATACCGGCATAACTTAAAATATCCTGAAAATCAGTATCAATCTAAGCATTCGAATGAACGCAATTTTAAATTAAATTGACTTGAAAATCTTTACGACCGTATATTCGATAAGAATAAAATAACCAATATAAGATTTCCGATTTAACTAAAGAAACGTTATGCTCAAAAAAGTGATGAATAACAATAAGCCAAAAATTTTTATTTTATTTTGTATTTTATACCTAACACAATTATCTCAATGTAAGGTCGCTCACAGGCGAAACGAAGATGTGGGTAAGTCACTTAAATGTATAAAAATATTTTTTTATCAGTTAATGACATTAATTTGTCCTTTAGTAGGGTTCCGTACCGGAAGTGTGATAAACGAACCCCTATTACTATGTCTATACAGTGTCCATCCGTCCTCCCTCCGGCTCCGGAGGAATCTATCTCAAGAAACGTTACGTAGAAACAGAACCTATTAATACTAATAGAGACAAATTACTACGAGTATAAGGGCCGATCTGAAAATTGTTAGCCGCTTCAAGTGAACTTATGTTATTGCAATATTACTTATTTATGATTTTATACCATTGTGAGGGATATTTCAATATTAATTATATGTGGGTTATGAGCTAATTCAATACCAGTACAAAGGTTAAATGTAATTCAATAATTTATTTAATACCTAACATAGTCATAGTTGTTATGTACAATTAAAATATGTAGTTGCAGAATTTATGGGTAGAATATCATAAGGTACCTACATTATTGTACGGTCGAGTTCATAAAACATATTTTAAAGCTAATATTCCAAAATAGTTATTTACGATACGAGTGCGGAAAAGAGGAAATTCGAAACGAGTGGCGATAAATTAAAACACGAACGCAGGGAGTGTTTTAAATCGACACGAGTTGCGAATTACATATTCGCACGTGTATCGTACAACGTTTTACTGCACATGTGGCCCTTTAAACTTTCGACATATGCACGAAAAGTGCTCTTTACGCACTAGTGCGAAAAAGGTGCACCATTTGTACTGTAAATATATTTTTAATACAGTTGCTCAAAAAGTGCTACTTTACGTAGCTGTTTAGCGTGCGGAAAGTTGGTTTTCGCGAACTAGTGCTTTTTACTTTTCCAATTTTTTTAAATTTATACGTGTTCCAATTCATGACTACTTATTGATGAGTGTTAATATTAGTTTCCTTTAAACGACGTAATCAACATAAAAACCTACTGTTAATGTAAGAATACGAAAAATATACATATTTTATAATTTAGTTACTTACCTCATCATCATTATAACACTTTTATTTTTTAATATATTGAATATTGAAAAACCGTTCTTAATAAGTTGTCTGACTGGAACGGAACGCCTGTCAAAGAAGAGGCGTTTTTTCTTTCTGCTTTAAGTTTCCAAAGGCAACATTCGATATTGTTTTTATAAATGTACGATACACAAATAATCGTAATTAACGATATTTGGGTAATAATAGTACAATGTTTTAAATTTACAATTGTTTCTGTCTTATAGAACATGCATTTAAAAAAAACTTTCATTGAAGTGGGTTCAATAATAATAACACCCAGCTCAAAAAACACCTCTTCATAATGTCAATGTCAATGATGTCACAGAATTTATAATTTAAAAGTTTCGAATTCCTTACTTGTTGTTTTTCTTATTTTTTCGCAACTGTATTAAAAAACGTCAATTCAATTCAATTCAATTATTTATTCATAAAATTTTACATTTTACACGTGTCGTTCGATACACGTGCGGAAATGTCATTCTTCACTCGTCCCGAGTCTTGCCACTCGCCTGCGGCTCGTGGCAAGATATCTCGGTACTCATGGAGTAATGACATACTTTCCGCACTAGCATCGAAATGTACTATTATTGTTTAGGTCCCAAAAGATCAACCAAAAAACGAAGTTGACGGTAAAATACATTTAATTTTGTATAAAGTACTGTTATTTAGACTAGCCTTCGCCCGCGACTTCGTCCTCAAAGATATATCGTTAAAAACTTTCAACCCAATTTTTACCCTCTTAAGGCCCAGTAAGTTCGTTTTCTTCTCACTCTTTCTTTAACTATTTTCTATTATTGTTTAGATCCCGAAGGAGATCAACCAATAAACGAAGCTGACGGTAAAATACAAGCATTTTGTATATTACCATCTATTGATTTATTCCAAAACTCCCTTAGTTAGGTGTTCGTAATTCCCCGCCTTCCTCTATGGAATTGTCTCGATGAGTATTAGTTGCCTGTGGAGAGAAAAGTACAGTCAGCGATAAGCGATAAGTTTGTACAGTTGCTGCAGAGATAGTGGACCCTCCTGCATAGACTGATTGTATGCAGAGGTCAACTATCTCTGCAGCTGACTGTACAAAAAAATAAATTTTTACTAAAAACTTATTTAAGGATAAGCACAAAAACTTCTAAAATGGTTGTGAAATATTGGAGATACGCGTGTTCTGTATCTTAATTTAATTAATTTTATTATTGTTTCATAGATACCAAAGAAGACCAACCAAACTCAATCAAAGTAGACGGTAATAATTACATTTTTTTTTTCCTACATGTATGAGGGACTTACTACATAGGTAATGTATTATATTTTATTATTTAGAAAAAACAAATTAGACTGATACGCTGATAAATTTTCCACGTTTGAAGTTAATTATTATATTTTTTCCGAAAGTATAACGAACTTTATTTATTTTATATATTATTTAGGTGCATAAGAGCCACTTATCTCAGGCGCATTGACTACAAACGATAATTATTTTGATTATTTAATGAAATTCTATGTATTCTATTATATTAAGTTTTTAAAAATGCCTAAATAATCTCCCTAGCAATGTTATGTTAATGTTAGCGGTTTGTAGAATCTTTGGTTGTTAATTCAGTTTATTTTCTACTCGTACAAATGGACAGAAGCATAAGCTAGAAGGTAATGAAATAATCAAAATTATTACACCTCACATTTTACGGTTTATTAGATGTTTAGAAACCTCGTGGATAATAAAAGCTAAACGCCAGTTCTGGGCTACGCTACCAATTTTAACACTTTTCCGGTTCAATCCTAAGTCTCTGGGTCCGCTTTGGCAACCTACACGGCCATGAGTTGACATTTGACATTTACGCTAGCGACTGGGTCAACTCGATCGCATCCCCTCTCGCTTGATCGCACCAATACAAAAATAGCGAGATGGACTGCGATCGAGTTCACGCAGCGCTAGCGTAAACGTCAAGTGTCAACTCATGGTAGCCGTCGTACTAATGCCAATTAGCACGACCACTAGTTTTCCGAAAGAGACTGCCATATACTGAAAGCGTCAGGTAATTATCAAGCGTCAGGTAATCATTTCGTACAGAAGTTCCAAGATACAATTCAAAGAACTATGTACAAAATTAACCTTTTTTTAATTGCAGATCTAGAAAATCCCAATGGATGTTGGATATCATTAAAAGAACAAAGTTATTTTGCGAAGATGAGTCAACTGGAGAGTAAGCAACGTTCTCTTTTCTATAATTACATTTCTATAATTATTTATTTGAAGGCACATATACATGCTACGCTTGTGGGCACAGAGGGCTTACCGCGAATGTTGCCTCCCTGTCACACTTACGTACGAATTTACAAGTGCGACAGAGAGGCAACACGTCAATTGTGGTTCACGGTGGGCCCTCAAATTATTTTTCTGCTACAAACGGAATTTGCTACGGGCTACGGGCAGTGTTCTTCGTAGCGTAGCATAGTTCCTACCTCGTGTACCCTATTATACTTGCCGCATAACCACAGGGCGGACACGCTATACATCAAAAATCACTCGCGTTTCTATGTGTGAACGGCACGTCTGTACACGCGGCATGCGTCATTGTGTGAGTAAATTTGCTTAAATATAGTACTGAGCGGCCGGCAAACGGCCGTCAATCTGCAGTCGCGGGGCGAGGTAATTCGAGTCGGGGCGGGGCGGCGCGTGGCTGTTCTGTATGATAATACTATTACTTATTTTGTGGCATAACTAAACGGCGAGTCAGAAAGAAAGTAAGCACGAAAATCGAAACTTCGTTAACTATCTATCTATCACTCTTGCATATTCGAGCGAGAGAGAGGTAGATAACGAAATTTCGTTTTTCGTGTTTCGCGATAGGCCCTATATCTGGTCTTAATAAATCATCGGAATCATGCTATGTCTTTCGCACTTGCACGGCCTTGTGGAGCTGGACTCGCAACTCGCAACAGTAGTGCCAGTACGCATAAAAGTTAGACACCTGATTTTTTATTGCCCGACTCGCCATTTGGTGCTGCAACAAATAGTTAGCAGTGCATTAGCAGTGCGCGCGAAAATAACTTCAGACCGACGACTACGGATACATTAGTCATTTGACAGTTGACAGATGTCAAACAGCATTAAAATTAGAACCCTCGGAAGTATGTCGGAAGTTGACATTATTGCTACGTCCAGCACAATGATCACTGTTCTATTCCCCACCGCACTACGCACAAAGTCGTCATAGCCAAAAATAAAGAAGTTATTATCAAAAACATTTTTTGCGTCATTTCTGTACTTTTCTTACAACCTTTTTCTATTCATCGTTGACAGAAAAGTACAAGGACGTCAGGGAAGCATACGCAAAGGCTGTAGACTCGCAACGATTCAATGAGAGAATGCTGGAGGTAAGACTTACTGTCCATTTTTAACGCGTACACATGCTTTCAGTTTTGCGTACGTGTCTTCATACTAACGAGCAATTTATCATATGTATAAGATTTGGCTCGATGCAGATAGATGACTCCACTCTTACAACCAACCAATTTATAGTTCTTGTAAAAAAAATTCATGTGGGTCCTTATGGCTGAAAGGTTAAGGTCTACTGATACTGCTCTAAAGCCAGAATGATCAATTTCATTTTACTTATTGAAACTTCAAGTTATATACTTTAACATTCATTAATGATAAACTAATAATGCCCGTGAGCCATTCTAGATGTCGCTTTTTGTGGGGGCCCATCTTGTGAGGGCGAGTCACCGTCTGCCGGAAATAAAATTGCATACCGTTTTATTAGGCAGGCGTCCGGTTTTTTATCCCATAGCTCAGTATTTAGTCCATCGCTTTCACCCAAAAACCTAGTTCATTTAGATCCTGTCAACTCTCAATAGTCCTTATACCCTGGCGGGTGCTGCCTCTGCGTGCGCGCCATCCGCTCGGTGTACCCCGTACATTTCACTAAAGTGTCAAAAGGGACTCTACGTGTTGGCTTCAGCTCCGCGCACGCCTCCCAAAGGTCCGGAACATCATTGTTCCGTGATGGGAAAGACAAACTCCATAATAATCATAATCATTTAGTCGACCTCAGTTATGATTATGAACAAGTCAGTTTTTTAACGCACATTATGATGGTTTAGTCACTGGCGCAAAGAAGAGGCATAGCGGAGCGAGCTCTCCAGGTGTTTGAGGGGAACCCCAACGTGATCCCCGCCGGCCTCAACCTCGGCAGCTACTGCATGATGAGGATGCCCGACTCTATGCTGTAAGATATACTCCTCAAATATCTTCTTTGCCGTTTCACTCTTGATAGAGTGGTCCTGGTCAGCATTTCAGCAACAGGTGACAAGCTTCACAACACGCCGCTATACATCTCTGTTCACTGCCTAGAATATATTAAAGGTCATACTGGGTAACTCTTAATTACTATGAAAGTATGGAACCAACCCCAAAATCGTAAAAAAATTGGCTCTCCTAATGTCTCTGGCCAATTTTTTTCGTGATTTCAGGGTTGGTCCCATGGTAAAAGTTACTGTATGACCTATGTAGGTATATATTCACCTTGCAAAATACAGCTAAGGGTTGAAAAACACCCTGTATGCGAAACGCTATCGCGGTCACTACCTAAATTCTTTAACCAGTTGTTGCTTAATGAAATTCTGCACAAAGTTACTCTGCTAAAGGACTCAACTGCGAATCATGCATTGTCTGCGAAACGAAAATCGGCGTAATTTTATTCGGAGAGCCAAAAGGGCACCAGAAGTAGCTCTTCAAACCCACGAATCGAAAGAAAAAAATACGATAGCGTTAAGAATTTGATACAATATCACGATTTTATGAATAAGTAGAACTTTTTACCCCGAGAAGGAAATGGCCTCGAGCCAGATAATATCTTTATAGAAATTCACTCACAAATGTTACTGTGAAAGAAATGGAAAAAATATCTACGTGATCATTAATACTCGAGCGAGGGTCGCCTTCCTCTGAAAACATAATTTATTATAGAAGGGTCATCGAGTTTAAATGTCAAAATAAGGTTACTTTCTGCAGTTCTGGAAGATAAAGGCAACATTATTTCAAGTCATGTTTACTTAAGCATGCGCGGGAAAATGCTCCCTTAAAATATTCAACTTGTTTGAGCGAGACAACGCTGTCCACGTATCTGAGGACTTACGGTATATTTTTTTATTATTTAGGTATTTATTGTTTTCTGCCATTTAGAAGTAAAACTACAGCTAGTTTTCAAAATATCAAATCTCGCAAGCCTTGATAATGGGAATTTGATACTGATAGAGTTTAGACCAAGACTGCAGCGAATTTGATAGCACACTAGGCTGTGCAAGTGTCATGTACCTATAAGTCATAATTTCATAGGATTTTGACGTTCAAAATAATACTGGCACAGTCTGTGCTATCAAAATCGCTGCAGAGTTTTAGATATTAGTCCAAGGTATATATATATACTATATCAGAAATCTAACAAATTGTAAAACTTGAATACCACTTCCGATTACATGAACAAAAGTTAAGCCCCTGGCGCCGACGGCTGTGCCTTGTATATTTAAATCAAGTAGACCTCAGTTCACCTATCATTACCTACCATAAGGAGAATAAATAAGTTGTTGGCAAAAAAGTTTTATTTTTTTTGTACAAGCATTTATCGCTGACTATACGTTTCTTTCGATAGCCAACTAATACTCGTCGATACAATTCTAACAACCACAAGCACAATTAGTTTGAGTTGTTTATCACAGAGTTCTCATGGCCTCTCCTGTCTCCATCATCAGATCAGCTCCATATCATCATAATATTGCATTGTCATCCGATTTACATACCTATGTAAGTATGCTAAATTTCAGCTAAATCGGAAATCGGGAAGTGGGTCTTTAGCTTCCAGAGTTGGACCCACACTAATAACAAGTAACTAACAGGGCAAGTTAAATAAAAGCTTGTAAAAAGCTATAAGTACCTAGAACGTTTATCCTTGCTCAACTTTTGGACGATCTCTAAGTAAGTAATTGCAGTAATAGGTCATTCGACAGCGGAATGTGATTGTGATGGCTGCCCTTTTATGCTCGTCATTTAAATTCCTCGGCTGCCTGATTCCGACCAGGCTCTGAGGAACCCATTTGCGTAAACTAAATTGCCGTACTAAAAAAAATAATTAAGTAAGTACTTAGGTTGTGAACTTTATTTTAACAAAAATAGCTATTATTAAACATTCCAGATTATAAGTCTCTTAAGAGTTCATTTACGCAATGTAGGTCAGAAACAACAGAACGTTTGCCTAATAATTTTTTAGACAATTTTGCAGTTTTTTTTTATTACTATTTGAGTACAGGGAGGCTTGGACTAGCTTCGCTTTTGACCTATTGTGTACTTCAAAGGGTCCCTTAATATCCGTTTTCTATATCTCAATTTCAACGGTATTTTTTAGTTTCTTCTACCGCCTGAAGCTCCGGAACAACACGCGGTTCACTGTGAACTTCATTCACAACGACGTGGAACAACTTATGTTGACGATGCGTCTGTCCCTCAACGATTTACACCTGCTCGGAGAATATGAGCGCGCGATCACATCTAAGGAGGACTCATCGCAATTATACTACAGGCCAAATAAAGGAGAAGTTGAGTAAGTAGACTACATCAATATCCTGAAATATCTGACACTGGTGATGCGTCAGTCCCTCAACGATTTACACCTGCTCGGAGAATATGAGCGCGCGATCACTTTTAAGGAGGACCCATCGCAATTATACTACAGGCCGAATAAAGGAGAAGTTGAGTAAGTAGACTACATCAATATCCTGGAATATCTGACACTGATGATGCGTCAGTCCCTCAACGATTTACACCTGCTGCTGCGTTTAAAGAGGACTCATTGTACTACAGGTAAAAAATATAAGCTCTGTGCAGTGTGTATTTTCGATATACCTAACCCAAATTTAACCTTTTGGACGCCAATGACCGATATATACGCACCGTAGGTTCAACGCCAAAGACCGATTAATCGGTCATAGACCACATGCAGAGCAACATAGACCTGCATATGCATAAAGTTCAATTTTAGTTTCGACACTTCGGTGCCGTGGCGTTTGTGTTTGACACGGCGTCGAATGGGTTAAACGAGTCGATTTCGCTTATTAGCGAACTAGACTCCACACTCGCGTTAGCGGCTTTGCGCCGCAATTCGCGCACGTGTGTAGAGGGGGCTTTACGTACAGATGTAGTGTATAATCCTTTACCATCCTATTTTTTCGGTAACGGTCGTATTTGTAACGCTAATTCAGTCAACCTCAGTACTTTTTGTACTGAGACTGACTGAAATAGCATGACACGTTCGTACGTTTCCGTGAAAATACGATGGTAAAGGATTATGCACTACATCTGTACCTTTAGGCCGCTTCCCCACTTGGCGGCGCGGTATCGGTGCAGTGCAGAACACACGCAGTATTTCTTCCTGATTGGCGCGGAGTCCACAGATTATTAACTAGTTTGGCGGAGTCGTGGGCGCGCCAATCAGTAAGAAAATACTGCGTGTGTTCTGCACTGCACCGATACCGCGCTGCCAAGTGGGGAAGCGGCCTTAAATCATAATTGTGACAGTTGTGACGTCACGTCAGTACCTAAATGCTTTGAGTTAAAACGAAGCAGCGATAGTTACATCACTTGTTATATAAGGAAAAATAAAAGTTATAATAAATAATTGTAATAATGCAGCACACATTTGATTATTTATCATATAAATATATCACGCCTGCAGGTTCTTACTGAAAGATGTGAAATACAAGGTGGAGGGACGGTACCGACTCCTCGATGGCAGGCTTCACATTGAGCACATTTTATCGGAGATACCGCCTATGCAGATACTTATGCGTGTAAGTTTACAACTTAGGTAGGAACTTTCATACTTAACAGTATGCAGCCATTATTTGTACCAAATATATAAAAAAATCGACGCATAAATTAAAAAATCGTGAAAGCACATTAGGACCAATTGTATGTTGTTTTGTTTCACGTTTCGTATTTTTTCCAGGAGGAATAAATATTAAATCTAAATATGTCCTAAAATTAGTTTTTTCGATGATACGGTAAAAATTATGCTTACGAGTTACGAGTATATTGAACTACTTAATTATGCTAAGGAACTATTTATCCCCTAAATTTTATTGAAATCTAACAAGAAAAAAGCTACAAAAAATAAAACAAAACGGCCCATTGAATCCACTGATAAATAGTAATCAATATGTACAATGTACATAGGTGGGACCTAACATTTTTTTCCTGTAAAGGCAACCTAAACGCGATATAATGCTGTTTCATACATTTCGGAGGGTCATAATGACCATCTACTTCAGCTGTCAAACTACATAAAATCACCTAGCTAGCTAATTGCTAGCTCGGAATCACTCGGGATCAGTTGATTTAGTTAGAAGATCGAAGTTCTACCTTAGGGATGGCCGGGGGGCGCCATAAGCCTTCGGCATATACTTGAAAAAATTCGAACTATGCCGCCGTGACCCCGATGACCGAATGGTTCAGGCACCTGCTGCGATAGCAGAGGATGCTGGTTCGATTCCAGCCTGGGGCACTGGAGGCCTTGGTCACTTTTTCTTAGTATACATATGACATTCATTTCAGTTTTTACATAAAATCATATTATAAAACGGTAAATGCTGTTTTATTATATTTGTTTTCAGTATTCAGCAGACAATGAAGGGAAGAGCGTTCCGTTGGATCCTAATAGCTTAGGTATGTTTTCCGAAGTCAAATAGAGCTAGACCAAGCCCAGTTGGCAGCGATTTTGATAGCCCAGACTGTGCAAGTGTTATTTAAACGTCATAATTTCATAGTCTAGCTCTATAATACGGTGCCATTTTGGAAAACAGTAATGAAATTTATGTCCATAATTGCTTCTAGAGGATTACCTGAACAGAATGCAGATCGACCTCGACCACTGGCTGAAGGACTACTTTAACGACTTTCTCATGCTTTATGGAGTTGAGGAGGTCAAGAAAAACAAGCAAATACAGTAGGTTACCCTAATTTTTCAGTCCTTACCCCACTTGAGTTAGAGCGTTTTCACTTTGTCTGCTCCGATATCGCTCTTAGTTCAACCCACGTGGACCAACGAAACTTGTAGGAGTGCATACTTTGCTGAATCGATGTAAAACGACAACGACTTTTTGGGTTTTAAGGGGTCTACTTACCTATTTATTGCTGGTTACCTCTTCGACTTTTCACATCCATGAACATTTTAAAGTTCAGCACAATTTTGAAGAGGGTCTTAAGTCTTAACCAAGAGAGACTCCATCGACGAAAAGCAACTGTTAAATATTTAATAATATTTTCTTCGAACATAAGTTCCTACAAATTCTTTAGTAGGTGGGTACAAGGCTAGAAACCATCTTCTGGTTTCGACGCTGTTGTGGTTTTATTTATTAATTTATTTGAATTAGGGCTTGGCATAGGTATAGGTATATAAATTGTATAAATATGACACTGATGAACAAGTTTGGGAACAAATCAAATTATTTTATTAAATATTTTGATTTGTGTTTTTTTAAGTAGTCACACTACTATATATAAATTATTAAAAACTGTAATAGATGTCATATATTAAAGAATAAGTGACGAAGCCCTCCAGTGGTGAAGGCCGGATTCGAACCGGCGTCTTTAGCTATCGCGGCTAACGCCATGAACCCCTAGGCCACCCCGCCACCGCGGTGCCCGTCCGAATTTCTCGACTATATGCCATCTTAGTAAGACTAGGCGTCTTTGACCAGCTCTAAGGGCAAGCAGTAAGTAAGGGTAAGTAGTAAGGGTAAGGGTATGACACTAATGTTTTGTTACTAGGGAATATGAAAACGAAAGGACGATCCTACTAAATCAATTCGCGGACCAAGTTATGGGCGTGCTGAATGGACGTATGCGAGAGAAGGGACCAAGCCTCATGATGCCAGACTTTACGCTGAACACTGCCAATGGGATGGTACGATAAGCAACTTATTATTTTAATATAGTGTGCTGGGAGAGGTTTTAGGTTTATAGGTTTTTTGTATAACAAGTCGAGAAGGGTACTTCATTTTATCCGTTACTAACTCCCATACTGTTCCTTAGGCCACGTTTACACTATGCCGTTACGACAGTATAATCGTACCGCCCTTTATGTGAACACCTCCATTAAAATATACAGACTACGACGCACAACTATCTAGTATCTGTCGTGGGACGCGGCCTTAGAGCGTTTTTACATTGTCCGTTCCTTATCGGATGTAGGTTCCTACAATAGGATATAGGATCGAAAATTGGTTTGATAAGGCTACGGTCTGTTGAAAACGCCAGCATCGAGAGACAGCGTGCTATGACGTCATGGCAGGCGATTGATACGCTACCCGCTGCGGGTGCCTGAGGGCCTACTGCTAACACCGAAGTGCACAAATTGCGGGCATCTGTCTGTCAGTCAATAACACCGTAATTAGAGTAAAAGAGAAGATGCCCGCATTTTGTGAACTTCTGTGTTCGCGGTAGGCCCTCTGTTTGACACGCCGTCCGCGGCAGATGACTGCCACGTATCAGTATATTATTCGATCATTTAGTTATTTTTTTTCCTTTAGCAAATAAGGCTGTACGATGGTTCCGTTCGCGGTCTGGACACTATGTACCGGCGCTCCGTCACCACCGGCAAAAATGTCGGCGAAGTGCGCCACATCGACACCGACATCGGTTTCAGCGGACTAAAGGTACCTTGACTAAGTAGTAGAATACTTTATACGATTAGGGCTGTCAAAACCCCACTGCGCTAGCGCCACTTTTACCTTGTAGATATGTCTAAAATACCATTAATACACGGACCAGCAATGACTTTTTCATTTCTCATGCTCTGAAAGAGGGTCATTGTTGTTCTAAAAAGTGTGCAGAAAGTGACACGTTTCTGCACTAGAGCATTTTACTTTCCTACCTAACCTACGATTCTTTTTTTTTATAATAAACAATTGAACGAATTTGGTGTTTTAAATGGATTTGTTATATAATTTCCATCCTGATATTTAACTCCCCATTCCATAAATAGCGATACTTTTACCTAAATGGTAATTGAAAGTCAAGAAATGCTATAAAAAAGTCATGTTTTTAAGAAAAACGTGTATTTTACTTTCCTCGTATTCGAAATGAAAAGTAGAGTGTTTAACTCGGGTGAAAAGCATCATTTCAGCCTCGGACTGTTGGCAACTAGCTCGGCTCATACTACATACTCATCCCTTGGTTGACAATCTACTAAGCTCTTACTAAACGCAGGGGCAGAGGCAATTTAAATTTGTCAGTGCATTAATTGTATAAACCGTCATCGGGGGGCACGAGCAATTTAAAATTGGATTTTTTGTCGCAGTACCAACTCCATTAATTCCCCGCCCATTTAATTCTCCTTTCTAATAAGAACCAATTGCACCAACTACAATTAACGGACTGACCAACGGCAATCAGCAATGGTCTATGAAATTTCTGATACCAACAATAAAACATAATGAACATTTTCACGATGACAGACTATTTATAATAGAATTAATGGAGCAATATACATTGATTTAACGTTACAAAATGAACATTACAACACAGTACCTATATAAAAAACCGGGATGTCAAAAAGGATGCTCACTACATCTAAGCCATAGAGCTGGTTTTTTTTTTTATTGATGGATAGTGGATGGTGGATGGTTTTGGTGGAAACGACCCTTAGTTTCGAGATCTAACTGTTTCACTTTCAGACGGAGTACAGATACGACACGTACGTGAAGACCGGCATGCCGCCGGTGTCCGGGGTGTTCGTGCTCAACTCCGAAGACATTAGCGCACACATGGCTCTCCAGATTGTTGGATATAAGCCTTCTGTCCCGGACCTGCTTATCACCTTCTTGAGACATGGAAAGTAAGTTATTTTAGAGTACACGTACTTCGTTACCCGTCGTGCTTCGTCGCTGTATAGAATACTGGAATCAGAATGTCAAACTAAGTTGACGAGTGCTCATTCAAAAATCTCAGATTACTTTACAAGCTAAATAATTTTTAAGATTTCTTAAAAAAAAATTAAATTGGTTTTAGCCTTTTATATTATCTCAACGAGATAGGATCTACGCATGGACAGTTGATACTGTCTCGCATGATAGATTTAAGATACCTGCTTATAAGTATGTTCCTAATGCTATACCTACTTAACTGAATACTTAATGTTTAGTGTACCTGTTTAGTTTAAGATTATTTTACAGCGCACCGCCAACAAACTGTTTCACAGATTGGCGAAAAATTAGATTAAGGTACTTTTAATGTTGTAATTATTGTTAAATTTACAATAAAAATAAAAAAAATATTTTGCTGATCAGTAACGTATACCCCCCTTTCCAGACCAGAATCGCTGACGGTTGAAGGACCCGCCAGTAGAATAATCGCCAACTTCAAACACCTTTTAGAACATCACATCATTTCAATTATGAGCAGCACGCTGATACACCACATACGTTCTTTGAGTGCTTTGACAAAGTGTGGTGAGCATTGTTTCAATATTAAAAGTTTATTTTTGATGAGTACCGTACTTAGGTACCAAGTCAACATATTATTTAATCATTAAATATCTTATAGATCCGCAACTTCCTGTCAAAGACTATGAAGAGGGTAGAGAAAGATTTACTACACAGACTGAAAATTATGGAGACTACGATATAACTACGCCAATGGAACCTGATGATGCGGATACAGAAACGCCAGATAATAACGATGATGATAATAGTCCTACCGATCCCTCAGATAATAATAATGTTGATGAACCAACTTCAGATAATAACGATGAACCTACTGAACAGCCAGATTATACCGAAGACGAGCAGCAAACTGAACCGCCAGAGAATGATGATAATGATGAACTAACTGAAGAGCCACAATATACTGAGGACGATAGCACTACTGAACAGGCGTATCCTAACGACGATGCTAGCAAGAAACCAGAGTATGCATTTGTTAGAAAAGAAAGCGTAGAATTAGAACTACCCCCAAAAGATGGTTCAGAAAAAGGAGAATCTTATAAAATTAATCATAATGAAACATTTAGTCTGACAAAATTAAATAATGATGAAAATGACGGTGATAGGGAAGTATTGGCTGCTGATTACGCTGAAACACCAAAAAAAGACTATCGTGGTAAGGTAGTATAGCTTATGGCGAGCGACGGCGATTCAGACTGATCTGACAAAATATTCCTAATCTTAATAGGTATAGCTAGTTTGTATATACTAGTGTATGTAATTTTTTTAAATATAAATAACATTTAAGATTGATTTGGTCTTTTTTTGTAGTTGGTCTAGCAAATCTTGTCAGTAAATAAGAACAAAAAAAACTACACTCAAAGACAGTATGACTCTCTCCGTCTACGCCCGAAATGAGACAGTCCCTTGACAAACTATAGATACATGTCTCAATTTCCTAATACTTAATAGTAGAGCAGCAAGTAACGACACGAAATGTATGGAGCAGTATGCACTTTAGTTGTTCCTTAGGTCAAACAAAGCTGATTTGGCCCGGAAGCCACGAGATCGTACCGTGCCTCCCCCCCCCCTCAAAGAGAGGGGGAGGGGTCGACTCCCCAGGTCTAATTCGTAGATTAAAAATGTTTACAAAAACACTGAAGTTAGCATTTTTTTATTACACACTTTTATTTAGCTTCACTGCGTATATACCTACCTACCTTTGTATAATATACATATAATATATAGTGCTTCAAATCTCGTAACTAAAATTAAAACCACTTCCCGGTATCTGATTCAGTTGAAATTTGGAGCACTGTCGTAATTCCGGTGACAATGCAATAACATGCTAACATGGAGGTGTTCTGATGATGCAGCCGGTAGGTAGCCAAAGGAACTCCTCGATGGCAAAACACAAACACATCAAGTTTAGGCTCATTATAAAGGTCTCAAGAAGTACTCGATAAACGGATGCCAATCTCTTATGGCAGAATTGTTGCAAAAGTGACCGCTTTCAGCTTTAAATAATAGTTCCTAATCTCTCCGGTGGCGCTAGTTAGGGTCTGGGACATGAGTATAACATGAACCAACAAATAACCCGACCAATTTACGTAGGTTGTTTTTGGTAGTATTTCGGTGTATGGTGGCGCCGCCTAATTACTGTTTTTTGATGGACACTTTTCATACATAGAGATTTGGCTCCTTTATGTAGTCTCCATGATGCAAACGAGAAGAAGTACAGTCAGCAATAAGTGTGTCACAAAAAAAAAAAATTTCACCTCAGCAGCTCGAACAAGCCTACTTTCGTCACAATGTAGCTTTTTAATTTAGTGAAGGCCATACTTCATACTTTTATTACATTTTTTTATGGTATGGTACGGTACGGTACTATACGGTACGGTACGGTAAGGTCCTGTACGGTACGGTCCGGTCCGGTCCGGTACGGTCCGGTCCTGTCCGGTCCGGTCCCGTCCCGTCCCGTATCGTATCGTATCGTATCGTACATATTATAATACTTTTTTTTTCTGTTTATTCTGTGTAATTCGAAATACATTTGAACCTTTAATATGTTCTCACTACTGAGGTGAAAAATTATGTGTGCAACACGAGAGCAAAGTTATTTTACATCTCGTGTTTTTGAGTCCCTTGCTACGCTCAAGATTCTAACTTAGAATCTCTAGCTTCGCTCGTGATTCAATTATAGAATCTTTCGCTTTCTCGGTACTCAAAATAAACACTCGCAAGAAAAACAAACTTTCCTCTCTTGTTGCACAAATAACTATTTACAGTTACTTGTTAAAGTATGATTATAATGTTTTTATGCTTGTTTTTATTTTTCTTACATACTTTCATCGCCCCATTTCACCCCCTTAAGGGTTCATTTTATAAAATATTATTTCATTATATATAGGTACTTAAGCCGGTCGTATTTATTTGATGTTGAAAATTTCAGCTTCATATATTTAGTGGTTTAGATTGTATGATGTCCGGAGGTAAACAGAGTAAGGTAGTTTTGTTAGATATTTTAATGTATGGGATATTATAAAACAAAATGTCTTTAACTCAAACGCATGTAGATGCTAAACTACTGAAAATTTGAAGCTGGAAGTTTGAACATCGATTAATTATAATAGGTATAAGTTAATTATAAAATAAAATAAAATAAAAACTTTTCTTTTAAGTGCTAGTACTAGTGTAAGACAAAGATAGTATGATTCTCTCTGTCTATGTTTGAAATGAGACAGTGCTTTGACAAACTATAATCAGATTGGCGAAAAATTCTTCCCGTCTGGACTGGCCTTAATAGGTCCTTTACAAACAACGATACAGAACAAAACGCAACAGGCGTTGACAGCCAGCTGACAGTGACACTGACAACACCTCAGGACAACACAACAGTTTATGTCAAGCAATCGTGTAGTGTCTGTAGTGTAGTAGCAGTGCAATATGTTTCCAAACTCGCGGTGACGTTATTATTTATTTATTTTATAAATTCTTGTAAGATAATAGTATATTTGGGTATGTTTAACTCAAAATGTCGGAAGAAGAAACAGTGGATATTGCGAAAGAACTTGATGACTTACTGACGAAAGTACAACCAGACTTGCAAGATGTTATCAAAAGAGTGAATATTGTTTTTAATGCCTATTTTCAAATTCTCTGAAACGACTGTAGTTTTTTTAAGTGTTATGTATTAAATGATATTCCTTTCTCTCGCTTAATCGTTCTTAAATATTGTTTTATTGTAATTAGAAAATGGTCATAAAGTAAATATGTAATTGCAGAGTTTTACTAACGTAGCGCTTCAACTGGCAAAAAATGGAGAACAAATTATTCGGGATACGCTGGAAGACACTTCTTACTTTGCAAAGAACACCCAAGTGTGAGTATATTTGTGGCAAATAAAAATAATCTAGTTTTATTTTTGGGATTGTCAGAAGGCTAGTAAAAATTCACGGGAGCATTTTGGTGTTTCATCAATAGTATGTTTCATTCTGAAACTGGCCTATTATTAACAGACTATAATTATTTGCAACTTTACTTACAAATCAAATTATTTTATTAACCTTCACATGTCAGTTTTTTCTGTAATATATGACATCTATTTCAGATTATAGACTAAAATTATTGTATTAAAGGAAACTTTATTAAAACATTTATGGCAACAAATCTTTTGCAGCAATTTAACAGCTCTAGAGCTGGTAAAATCTCCAACGTTCCACATGCAAGGTGTATCCTTGGACCTCAAGTCTATGCTTCTGAGTCTGCGCTGCTCCCTCGGCGAGGTCAATGTTAAGGGCCAATACAGTGCCTTTAATGAGAACCTTTATAACCTCATTCCTGTGTTGTCTGAAGGACATGTTGTGTGAGTTTTTCTTTGTTTCTATTTTATATTATTGTTTTATTTATACATTTTGTTACACTGCTGAAGAAGTAAACAGCAATATTTTATTTGTGTGTGTGTGTGTGTGTGTGTGTGTGTGTGTATCTATTTATTGACACACCATAACATTGACATCTTGAGGTGTCATAAAGCAAGGTTTAAACTAGCAAGAACTTGTATGCAATTTACGTTACATTGCTGACTACTAAGGTAAACTGTATTCAAAATGTTTATCGGATACCGCAATGTAATGGAAATTGCATGCAAGTTCTTGCTAGTGTAAACCTCGCTTAAGACTTGAATCTGTTAACAGTAATTAAATTAAATTAAATATTCGTTTATTTCAGGCCTGGGGCCCATAAAAATGTTGTTAGAAGTAATGTGTACCTATTTATTATTTAATTTCACTTGATTTAACAATATTGTCTGATTATACTAACAACATAGGATATATGTAATATCAATAGATATTACAATTAATCATCAGACATCTTGAATGGTTATGCTATAAATCAAATGTGCTTTATCTCATATGTAGTAAAACAATATGGTAATTAAAGTGATACGTTAATATAAATTATGCCTATATGAGAGTAATAATTAATGTAGAGAACTGTAAGTGTATTTATCATTACTTTTAATATAGTATATGAAGATAGAGCAAAGGAATGTGGACTCAAATATTGCCTTGAATAACTTTAGGACTTTAAACATAATACACCGGTCTGCAATCAATCTAAAGTAAATCAAAGGTGGGTGTGTTAAGTCCCAACCCATATTGGGCTAGCATGGGATTGGGACTACAGTCATTTCATCATTCGATGATACAGATAAAGTCATGTTTACTTTTTTTTTTTTTTTCATTATTTAGATAGTTAAATTACTTACAGCTCAATACACTTTGGCAGTTTAGAAATAGTATTATTCTAAAAGGATTCATACATGCCACGAAAATATATTGTCAAGTTTTCAACTGCCAATAAACCACCCTTTTTATACTCCAGGTCTGTACCTTCCTAATGGATTAAGGTAATGTTGTGCAACAAAGATTAACAGCAACAGATAAACACAATAATCTGTTACAGAATAGACCTTGTTTGCGTCCAATTCTGGCGAACGCTCCACGAATGTTCTTGTTTCTGAAAGGCTGGACAGATTCGTTTACATTACGTACCGTAGTACAGCCAGCAATCAGCATCAAAAGTAACGTATCAGACTATACGTATCTTCTATTCTCTGATAGCTTAATAAAATGTGTCCTGGTTACATGAAATAAATGCATTAAATTGAATTGAACTTTCCACGCGAACTGCCCTTATTTTAGAGTTTTGAAACATTTTCACGGTCTATATCCCGGTCAATATAAGTCTAGTGTCCTTATTTTGAAGAGAATTCGAGGGTGGCAGATACTTTTGGTGCGTTGTTTCATATGCTACTATTGATGCTGGCTAACGCGTGGGCAATAGAGCGCAAACAACTTATTCGCCAGATTTGGTATCATGTGTTGTCAGTGGAATCTCGCCTTATTGCATATCATAATAGCGACATACTTCCAGCATATCGCTATCCAACGTGACGGCGGACGTGAACGTGGGGCTGATCGTGGACGACGATGCCTTCTCTTTCATCAACCCCGGCATCGAGTTCTCGCACGATGAAGTTCTTGTCAAGGTGATGATATGATAGACGATGACTGGCGGGGTGTAGAGGGCATACTCGGTAGTCCCCGCCAGTCATCGTCTATTATCGCCTGCGAACCGTGAGTTTTCGGTTGTTTGGGCACGCATCAAAGGGAATCGCCGGGTAGTTGCATTGTAAAGGCGATCATGTGGATGCTTGCACGATGATCTTGCCGATGATAGACGATAATACTATTATCAACGATCATCAGGGATATTATAATAAAATGAACAATCGCAAAACGGCACCCTATTCGCATAAGTCCTTTAAAACTCGCTTCCGCAAACCCTTTTTACAAAATATCCCGTGTGTGAACAAATTGGTTGGTATGATTTATTACCTACAATAGGTCTTCAGAATTACTCGCACGCTCAATTTCAGGCCATTTTACAAAAATTTGCGAAAAATCTCCAGAGTAGGTATTTGCTTTCTTAACAAGAAGAGTTCTGGAGAATTACGATACCTAAATAAATAACTATACTGATCAAAAATTAAGGCAACATCAATGCGTTTAATAAACAAATTATTTGATTAAGAAAGACGCCATTAACGCCCTATTTAAGTAAAGTAGTGAATGATAAGAGAAAGTGTCGTTTTTTGCAGCTGTCGTGGCCTTCGCCTCAGCGGAAAGGCGGCTACGAGTTCGTCACCACCGAGCAACTG
This sequence comes from Cydia strobilella, assembly GCF_947568885.1. Classification (NCBI taxonomy): domain Eukaryota; kingdom Metazoa; phylum Arthropoda; class Insecta; order Lepidoptera; family Tortricidae; genus Cydia; species Cydia strobilella. The sequence continues at coordinate 13,343,368 of NC_086052.1, forward strand.
GCCAAACATATCGGTGAGTGTCGTTGAAAGGGTCACTGACCGATCGTGAACCTTATTAGAAGGAGATAAGGTCGACTGGTGGTCAGTGAAGTGTGTTGTTGTTTGTATATTAAAGGTCTCTGCATAGTATTATTTACTTGACTTGCTATATCATTATTTTTTTGTTTTTACATTGATTTTGTAATTTTTGTATTTAATTGATAGTATACATAATGGCCCCTACAGATGTTACCGCATTACATTGCATTGCATGCGTTTTGCGATACATTTCAGACCACTGAGGGCCTAGCCAAGATGCCAATCGTTTGCGCCGTAGCGAACGAAACGGTAATGTCTCTCTACCTATCACTCTTCCATATTAGTGCGGCAGAGAAACATTAGCGTTTCGTTTCGCTACGGCGCAAACAATTGGCATCTTAGCTAGGCCCCTTGAGTTGCAACGATTTCAATCGATGGATCAAATGCCGCAATGCATATCAATAACCCATCTAATATTATAATATAAAAGTAAACAACTGCTATAAAAGACCGAAAAGTAGGAAAGGAAAAGATATGACCTAAGTAAAAAATATATCTGTTATTAAGTAAGGCGGTGTAGCAACTGGCGATAGTGACGATGTTTTTTAATAAGTAGAGCAGATAACAGGTGTACCGGTGTACCTTCCTTTCCAGCGATAACGATATTGATGTAGGTAATAATTACTGCTTGGCTTGTCTTTCAAAGGCTGCTGCGTGTGTCTATCGGTTTATGTCAATCATTTTACATACAGTTTAGTCCTAAATAGTTTCTACCTACTCAATTATTGCACAAAATTGATTATGCGACGAGTCACCGCAAGGAAACATAAACGTCGTGGGATAGGTAGATCATTCATAACATTATTATTAATTAAGGCGTTTTTAAAAGTTAATGTTCATATCACACCTTTTCTATCGTTTTATTTTTTCCAAGCGTAGTTAAACATAATTGTTACTTTTTAAACAAAAAGGCGTCATTTAAAACTAATTAAACTTTTAAATGTTGTCTACTTATTTATAGTTGAGTAGTAATACTATACGTTCTAAAACCTATCTTAGAATCGCTTGCACCCGATCTACTTAGGTACCATGTAACGGTGAGTTTTTTACGCCGAGTGCAATGCCTACGACGCACAGAGCCCGAACTTTTTATTTTTTCACTTAGCCGGTAAAAATAACAGGTACCTAGTTTTCACAGTTGACTTAACCAAGCAACGAACCAAGATGCCTCTTATCATTTACAGCGATTGTTATAGTTTTTCTATTTAATTCATATTAATTATATAGAAACTAAATCAGTTACCGTAATCAAATGGTCGGAAACCCGACACCAAATCCGGTGATCTATAAGATACAATACCTACTTACCAATCTGAAATAAGAATTTCTACAAGTAAACTGAAACCGTCAAGCGAGTGTTATACTCGTGTTATAACTTTGTTTGTTGGGCACATACAGACAAACATAAATATTTAGACGTCATGATCTGTTATTTGGCTGTCTGTGAAAAGTCCGCCCATGGAAGATTAAAAAGTCAGTGTATTTAATTTAATCCCTATAAAATACTGATGTCACGTAGTAAAAAAACTATTTATTCATTTACATAAATGACCTCGCGCCTTAAATCTCTTAATGTTCTTAGAATAAACTTCTGTTGCAGATGACCTACCGCTGTCGGCGGCGGTGTCGCTACCGCTGTTCGCGCTATTGCGACAAAAACTGCAGCGACATCTAGCGCGAGTGCTGCGGCAGAGCACCAGCGTCTCCGAGGTCATGTGCTGCGACCCCAGTCTGCATGAGGCCTACTGGTGTGTAAGCCTAACGTACACTTGTCGCTGGACGCGCTAAAGTGACATCAATTTCAGCGATATTAGTGCCAGTTGCACCATCCGCACTTAACAGACTGATCAACGTCAACCGGCGCGCCGCGGCGGTTTACTGTGAAACTTTCCATACAATTAAATTTAGCGCACTCTTTAACGAACACAAACAGTTGGTGCAACCGACCCTTAGAGTTGGATCAGGCTCAAGGTCGGCACCAGACCAAGACACCCCAACTGATCCACTCTATAAACTAGTCGTTAACCACACATAACGGAAACGACGTAACGCCTAGGCATGGCTACGGCTGGTTGACATCGCGCTTGCGGCTGGAAGACAGCGCGCTTACAGCCCCTGTGTGACAGCAGCGCCTAGACGGAAATCACGAACGCTAAGCGCGCCGTCCCCGCTGTTCCGATGCCGATAAGTGTGCGTTATAGAGAGATACTCAGCGGGTCGGGTTGAGGCGGTGCCGAGTTTTTTGATGTGCCACAATCTTTAATCGGCCAAGCAGACCTGTTTTTGCGATCAGTACGAATTTAAACGCTTAAAGAAACCGTTATTCATTTTAGGCCAAAAAAACGGGAAGCTATCTATAATTGCTGCTGGAAGAACTATCTTCTTCTTCTTCTTTTCGTGTCGAGGTTCCTTTTCATACGATGGATGCCCAGTAGGCAGCGGTATTGACAGCCCTGGCTGTCGCGTCCCTCAGATCCAGCTCCGAGCAGTGATGTGGGCATGCGGGGCACACCAGTAGATGTGCCATTGTTTGCGTTGCTGTGCCGCAGGTACATTGAGTTGAGGGGCTATGGAGCAGTCCCCATCTGGCCATGTTTTGCTTACATCGACCAACTTGGGACCTGAGCCTATTTAAGGACTTCCAAATTGGCCAAGGCTCTTTATAGCCAGGCGGCAGCCGCTCTAAAGCCTGCACGTACCCGTCCGGTGGGGGCCACCGGGTCTGCCACAGCAAGCGGCGCACATCGGGCGGCTCACCCTGCAGGGGGCTGGTGCTCCGCATGAAACTCCTGCGACTTTTGAGACGAGCAGGTGGCGGGATGTGTCCATGCAAGGGGTGCCGCTGGTCGTTCTCCTGTATGTGCTTTTCGATAGCGCAGGCTACCTCCCGGCGGATATCAGGGGGGGCCACACCAACTAATGGGTATAGTTTGTTGAGCGGGGTCGGCTTAAGGCAGCCTGAGATGGTACGGCAGGTGTCGTTGAGCGCGGCGGTTACGAGGCTGGCGTGTGGGGACCGATGCCAGACTGGACAGGCAAACTCTCCTGCAGAAAAACACAGAGCTAGTCCGGTGGTACGCAAGGTGTGCGCGGTTGCGCCCCAACTTGTTGATGTTAGCCTACGCAGCAAGTTGTTGCGCGCACTAACTTTCATACGCGTGTTAGTACAATGCGCCCTATAGGTTAGCGCTCTATCCAGCGTTATTCCCAGATATCGCGGATGGGGGCAATGGTCAAGCGTCGCTCCATCCCACTCTACGCGAAGGGGTCTGTTTGCTTGATGGTTGCGCAGGTGAAACGCACAGGTCTGAGTTTTGCTTGGGTTCGGCCGGAGGCAGTTGGCCTTATAGTATCTTCCGAGTTAACTAAGTTAAGTGTAAGAACTATTACAATACTTCACTAATAATCTATTTGTGGAAACTTGTAATTGGCTCGCTGTTTCTATTTCATTACCTAACTTGTTAGTTGTTACTCTAGCTGTAAGTTTTCCTAACAAATAAAATAGGGCTAAACGCTAGGACCCTTTTACCCTCACTTCTTACAAGGAAATGTTCAATTCAATGTAAAATAGCAGATTAACTGTATTAATCTGAAAAAAACTGCAATAAATCTAACAAGTCCCAAACTTAACCACAAATTCAAACCGAGACGACGCGTTTCGTTCATTCAATTTCTAAAAGTGGGCGACATTGTGAACATTACTCGTGTCTATAATTACGAAGTTACCCCTGTTATGTTGCTATAGGTTATAATATCGTCAGGTGACAACCAAAACTCACTAATTAGTAATTACCACCACAACAAGTTCCACCACAAGTTCATATCCATAGTGAACCATATTATTATCTCAGTAAGGTTGATTTTTGTTTAATATTTTTTTTAGTAATTAGTGAGTTTTGGTTGTCACCTGACGATATATTGAAAATTGAAAATTAATACAATTAAGTACGAAACTTGCCACTGACTTAGCTAAATAACCTAATTTGCGAGCTTTATTATTCACGATCGTTAATCTATTTTAGCTTAAGTTTAATTTATATAATTGCCAAACAAATTGGTGCCATTAGTACGTAATGTATCAAACTAATTAAATAGTTACGTAACTACGTATCGGGAATTAGAGTAGAGCTATAGTAGAGCCCGCTTAATACAATCACGTTTAATACGATTTCCCGTTAATACGCTATTTTCTGGTTTACACTGGTCCCTGCAACACGTATTCTTTAATTTTTCACGGTTCACTCTTTGAACGCCACGCCGATAGTGCGCGGCGCGTCATCGTGAACCTTATTGGAATGCAGGAAGGTTGATATTGGGCTGTAGCCGCACGCGTCAGTTAACATCTTTGACGGTCGAAGGGTTAATACATATATACGCATACCCGTTTAGACGGCTGTTCAGAAACTTCTTAAGAAGGCATAGAAGTTTGTATGCCGGGGTGGCACCTTTTTTCTGCAGCTAACTGTAACAAGTGGCGATAAGTGACTTTTTCGAGTTGGCGACTGTTTTGTGCCGGCAGTAAATATAAGTAGTAATATATCAACGATTAATGTATATTATCACACGTGATCTACACCTCGGACACCTGCCTAACAGAGGTTGAATACAAATTTACCTACAAATACCTTATTTCTGATAGAAGCCGGCGGATATTTTTTTAAGTAGGCGGTAGCGCGAAGCTGCCTGATGATTGGTGTGAAATGTCCAGTTTAAGTTTTGATTTAGGTCACAAGATGACAGTCCTTCCAACTTCCAACGCACGGTCTATCTATGGGAAACGTTTTATGTTCGTAGCGAAATGGTGAGCAACCTGGCTGCGAAAGGCAACAAGGTGATAGATATGGTGCTGATCAACATGCGGCGCACTTTACTGCAGACGCGGACGGAAGTGCTGGAACTACCGCCCTTACACGCCACCTTTATGCACAAGGTATTCATAGTTTCTTGAGCAAAGTAACTTACCAACCTGTTATTCCAATGATTACTTAATATGTTATTTTGACCAGTTTCACATCGGTAGGTTTCCACGGAGAGCGCGCTTCCCTCGAACCGAACAGCACTGGAACTACCACTTTATCTAATTTCGTACGCTGAATACTGCATCACGTTGTACAGAAATGTGGCTCTTTCCTCCATCTGCGGGAGTTGTGGCTTTAGTCCGGACGCAGTCTAAAATATTGTCCTAGCTCACGACGACGACCTGCCAGCGACAAATAGCGACGAACGAGTGTTTTTTGCAATAAAAGTTCTCTTCGGCGTGTAAACAGTCAGCAATGAACGGGTAATAGGTACCTGCATAACTGTTACTGCATCTATATTACATAGGTACGTTTCTTGCGTAAGGAAAAACTCAACGTCGTGTCATATGAGGCTGTCAAAGAGAAGGCAGAGGACCGACATACATATGGAAATCGCTCCACCGACAAGAGTATAAGGGTATCTTAAATATATGATAATGATGACAGAAAAATAAGAAGATAAGTAAGTTGAGTAGTAAGATAGTCGAACGCTAGTCGCTTTGCTCGTTGTGCCAAAACAAAATGAAAACTCATACTCCATCAAAGTTAGAGATATAAAAAAAAGCAACAGAACTTTCCGAATTGGATCATATTTATTTAGATAAAGCTAAATTTCCCAATATTCTTCCTTAGATCGGGTCAATATCTTTCATCGGCAAGTTCGAGACGGACGCGGGCTGGGTGAAGAACCTGGCCACAGTGAACCGCGTGAATGACGTCAGCGTGTCGCGACCCGATCCCATCAAGACCTGCTTCAGCGTCACGTTGCGGATCAAGGACTTGCAGGTACAAATAATATGTCATATGCGGCCAATATCTTTCATCGGCAAGTTCGAGACGGACGCGGGCTGGGTGAAGAACCTGGCCACAGTGAACCGCGTGAATGACGTCAGCGTGTCGCGACCCGATCCCATCAAGACCTGCTTCAGCGTCACGTTGCGGATCAAGGACTTGCAGGTACAAATAATATGTCATATGCGGCCAATATCTTTCATCGGCAAGTTCGAGACGGACGCGGGCTGGGTGAAGAACCTGGCCACAGTGAACCGCGTGAATGACGTCAGCGTGTCGCGACCCGATCCCATCAAGACCTGCTTCAGCGTCACGTTGCGGATCAAGGACTTGCAGGTACAAATAATATGTCATATGCGGCCAATATCGTTCATCGGCAAGTTCGAGACGGACGCGGGCTGGGTGAAGAACCTGGCCACAGTGAACCGCGTGAACGACGTCAGCGTGTCTCGGCCCGATCCCATCAAGACCTGCTTCAGTGTCACGTTGCGGATCAAGGACTTGCAGGTACAAATAATATGTCATATGCGGCCAATATCGTTCATCGGCAAGTTCGAGACGGACGCGGGCTGGGTGAAGAACCTGGCCACAGTGAACCGCGTGAACGACGTCAGCGTGTCTCGGCCCGATCCCATCAAGACCTGCTTCAGTGTCACATTGCGGATCAAAAACTTGCAGGTTATTCCGAATTGTTAACTTTTATCTTTAGTCGAAAGCCTTGAAAATTAAATAAATTTACCACCATAGAATAGATAATAACACTACGTACCTACAGAGTTCTGGCTGTGAAGTTAACGTCGGAACTCGGAGCAGACGCAACTGATTGACTGACATACCTACCTACGATTGCCTAAACCTAATGAAATGAAATAAACCTAAATACATGAACTACCATTTTTTGCCTAATTTCTTTAAATAGTAATAACGTTTGCCCTTTTTCAGATCGGCTACGACGAATACCGGATAAAGGCACTAGGCGCGTCTTGTTCAGGACGAATGGCGGCGGCGTTCGGCGACAACACACTACGATTAGAACTAAGTGTGGGGCTCGCGCGGTGGGAGCCCTACGCGCAGCTTCACGACCTGCGCGTGCTACACATGGAGTGAGTAATAAATTAAGATATGAGGCATCTCAGCCAAGCAATTCACGCAGTCGATCGAGGCCTAAGACCGAGCAACTAGGCGAGCCAACATCACAATTTTTATTCCAAGCTCTGCTCTTTAGCTGTTCCTATGCGGATCCTTCTCCTCAGTCAAACTTGGACATTGGGCCAATTCCAAGCTGTGTTCCCTCTCAACTACCCTCTAGCCTCGCACGGCACTACGCCGTGATCACACCAGCCCTATGCAGAGCTCGGCCTTAGCTCTCTTATCTATATTATAACAGTCGGTCATTGGTTCTTGTTCGAGCTTAGCTCTAATGAAGCTCAGCATTTCGCCTCTTACGAAAGCGTCACGCAGGAGCAGGGCCTTGCCCTTCGCAATTAGGATTACTTTGGGGAGGTTGCGGGAAGCGCGCACCTGTCGGACACTCCGGGCTTTCGGCCCTACGCGGAGATTGGCCTTCGGCCTTCGCATTTAGGCACTTGTATTATTATTCTGTGTTTGAGCACTAACCTCTTGCAGCTCGGCCTTCGGCCTCGCCTGAAGGCGCGCAATGGTCGTCCGCGACACGTTTCACGTAAACCATTGCAGTTCCGGTTCGCCATGTCCAGACTAACATTAGGTACGTTTGGTCTCCAGCGGCATGGACCTGCACGCGACGGGGCTGGGTCCGCTGGCGGGCTCGGCGCCGCTGTCGGCGTGGGCGCGCGGCGCGGCGGCGGCGCACGCGGCGCCCGCGCTGCAGGCGCAGCTGCGGCACGAGCTGCACACCGCGCTCGCCGACCTGCCGCTGTGGGACCTGCTGCACGACCATTAGCACGCTGCGTATGCTGAGACGCAGGCGACGCACTTCCACGCGGCGCAGGGCAGATCAGATTTTGTAAAGTGTGGAACGTCCTTTAGCTACGTACGCTGCGGAGCAGGCACGTGCGACGCGGACGTGTCTGTTCTGATCTGCGCCTCGTTGTAGTGCCGGCGCAGATATCTGCGCGACGCGTGCACGTCGAGACGATTTTTTTTAACAATATTTCATAGTTTACCCCCCCCCCCCCCCCCCCGAAAACGAATTGTTGCCAGAAATATTAAATTTAAATTTCCGATTGCTATTCACAAAATGTATAGATTTCCTAGGAAATGTGTCTAATATAATTTATTTCATCACTTTGCCAAATACTTTTTCTAAGCTTTGGCAAACTGTAAAGCGGCAACCACTCGTTAAGTTCACAATCAGATTGACTCTGAACTTATTTTGTTCGTCAAACGTCTACTTCTTGTAATAGCTAGGAATGGTCTGCGTGGAGTGGAGCTGCGTCGCAGCATGCGGAGGGGGCCTATGTCTGTCCCGACTGCCCTGCCCTGCAAAATCTGCAAAATGCTTTGCTGCGTCGCCTGCGTCCCAGCATACGCTTAGCCTTAGGACCGTACAAGCGCCATACTTGCTACCTAGGGGCTCAACAAGATCGAAACGCCATTGCGTCAGTGCGTCACCCACCAAACCGCAACAATTGAAGTTTTTTAATGGTTAAAATATTAATAGTACTTTGGCGCGTCGCCACGATTGTAATTGCAAGTGCATATAAACCCTTAATATGTATACAATCCCTCTGTTTTCAAAACAAATAGAGGCTGCTAGAAGTATTTTAAGGCTTTAGAAAGTGCATCCAAGTCAAATTTGCGCCGCTAGCGCACTACATGAACTACATGCTAGTATAATACATGCTAGCATTTAGAGTTTACAGCAGACCTAAACCGCCTGAACGCACCTTAAGATTTTAAGTAGTTCCACTGCTTCAAAAGTTCAAGAATCGATTGGATAAAGAAATCATTTCGGAACATTAGGTACACAATTTTAATAGTACACGAATTTCTTGTAACATTTGTTATTTTTGTAGATATCTGTAATAGTAACATTGAGTAAGTTGTGTTATGGGTGTGTTCTATACGTATATGTAGTCTACGTTTTATTTACAACTGCCGTTCTGTTATACGTTAGGTATATTTGACAGTCCGAACCCTTATTCTAGTTAATTATTGCTGTATATTTTGTGGCCTTATATTTTGAACTGACACATTTTTTTCATACCTAATTACCTATTGTATTTTCTATATTTTTGAATATATGTTCTTGTTGGTTTTGTTTTACATTATGGATATACATTATAGAAGGGTTTTTACATTTTTGTACATGACTCATTGCTGCTAAGCTCAACTTTTGTTCATAGTGATTATAACAATTATTTAAAGTTTATAGTTTATTGATAGTAGCAAACCAATTGATTTTATGTAAAGATATTATGTACATATTACAATTTAGTCAATTTCTATATCGAGATCCAACAGTGCTGCTTTTTTTATAAGCCTGTGTGCAAAATATTTTATTTTTCTGTTTTGAGCTCAGTAATAATTAAAAAGCGACTGAATAATCTGTATTAAATTTAAAGAAATATTTGGTATTGCATGGGTTGTGAGACTTGCGAGTGCCTTGTATATACTCGAAGACTGTTGTATTAATTAACGCGACTGCTCCAGAAAGTAGCGTTTTTTATTATGTTGTACACATTGTTGAATAATAAATAAGTACATCACAAGTATGTTTTTTTTATTTAATAGTCCATTGTAGTCAAAACTAGTTTGTGATTGACAAATTATTTTAATACATTAATTGACTAATTTAGCGCAAACAAAATCAAGTTTTTTTACCATACCAGCTCGTAAAGCCTCTCTTTATTATTAAAAACTGATGAGAAAATTGCATTTTATCCACAAGAGTGGCAAAGTAACTAATATCATGCAATTTTTGAGTTGTTTCCTCGCATTTTTTAATGATACATATTTAATTGCATTCATTTGAATTTGTTTTGTAATTTTCGATTTAATTTGTTGGTGTAGTAAAAAAATGTGTTTTTTAATACAGTTGCTCAAAAACTACTACTTTTCGTGGCTGTTTAGCGTGCGGAAAGTTGGTTTTCGCGAACTAGTGCTTTTTACTTTTCCAATTTTTTTAAATTTTTACTTGTTCCAATTCATGACTACTTATTGATGAGTGTTAATATTAGTTTCGTTTAAACGTCGTAATCAACATAAAAACCTACTGTTAATGTAAGAATAAGAAAAATATGCATATTTCATATTTTATTACTTACCTCTTCATCATTATAATAATTATTATAACACGTTTATTTTTTAATGTTGAAAACCGTTCTTAATAAGTTATCTGAATGGAACGGAACGCCTGTCAAAGAAGAGGCGTATTTTCTTACTGCAAGAATGTTTTAACCCTTGAATGCATAGTGATGTATGTATGTACACAACAAAAAATATATAATTTTATGCATAATTAGGTAAAATCTATTTGGTCCTGTATAATTATTTTGATCGTAAATTAATACGCTTTCCGTTGTTTTATTTTGCGCAGTATTTAAGTTTAAAAAAATTACATTTCTTTTAACACGAAATGGCGGAAAATTGGAAAAATTTGATGATTTTTAGTATGTAATTTAGGCGGTTTTTTCGGGGTTTGTAATTATTTATATTTAAAATCTTTATTATAGGTATATTACAAATAGTATAAATTTCTAATGGTAGTAAGATTTTTGATATATCTTTTACCAATAATTGTATACATTTACATAAATTATTATTTACCCTATGTAACTTCTAATACTGGTTAAGCAGTGAAAATCGATGTTTTAATTTTAATTTTTCCTAGAATCAGTAAACAATTATGTAAGACATATATTAATTCCAGGCAAAAAGAAAAAATCATGCATTTAAGGGTTAAGTTTCCAAAGGCAACATTCGATATTGTTTTTATAAATATACGATACACAAATAATCATAAATAACGATATTTAGGTAATAATAGTACAATATTTTAATATTTACAGTTGTTTCTGTCTTATAGAACATGCATTTAAAAAAAACTTTCGTTGAAGTGGGTTCAATAATAATAACAAAATCTATTCTAGTCGAATAAAAGCTTGAAAAACACATCTTCATAATGTCAATGTCAATGATGTCAGTGTCACAGAATTAATAATATAAAAGTTGCGAATTCCTTTCCTTACTTGTTGCTTTTCTTATTTTTTCGCAACTGTATTAAAAAAACGTCGTTCGATACACGTGCGGATATGTCATTCTTGACAATCTTGACAATGACACACTTTCCGCACTAGCATCGAAATGTACTATTACTCGGTAGTAAAGTTTGTTTAACCCTCATGCCTTGAAACCCTCGCAACACTCAAGATTACACTTTTGGAACTTTCGCTTGCTTTGGTATCAATATTAGCACGAGTTATTCCAGTAACCCGGGTTAACCGGTTAAACCTGAAGTTACCATGGTTACCAGTACAATTTGACACTGGGTTAACGGTTTAACCAGTTAACCCCGGGTTAGTGGAATTGTGCAAGTGGATCTTAAATTACTTAACGATTGTTACAACAAGGTTCTACTGCCAAACTGTGCCACTGGGTAGGCACGTAAAGCAGAGACGCTACCCACATAGATTTTTGTACATTGACCCGTCTGTTGCTATCTCTATTGCACGCGCATAATAAGCGACCGGCCCTGTAGCCCTGTACAGGGCCGGATCTAGGGTAGAGCGCGTGGAGCGGCCGCTCTAGGCGCCGGATGGCAAGGGGGGGCAAAATGGCAAATGAGAAAAAAAAAAGTTTTAAAAGACGCGAGTGTGACGCGGGCCCAAAATACGGTTCGTTTTGCTTTTAGGTAAAAAGCTTCAACGAAGGGCACCAAAACCCGATTTCGCTCTACCCTGATCAAGGACTCGGGCCGGCACTGGAGGGACTGCAATGTTCTGCCACCAGAGTGCAGCACTAGCCCGTTTAGTAAACCATAGAGTAAGTTTTCAGAGATAATAAAATATGACGATGATGCATCACGGCGGTTTATTTGCAGAGGACCTACCGGGAAACGCGAATCCGAAATTTCGCTGTCTACCTCTTTATCGCTCGAATATGCAAGTGTAACAGAGATGTTAGATAACGAAATTTCGATTTTCTTGTTTTGTGATAGACCCTCAGATTGTGGTAGTGGCGCCCTCTACGCAGTTTCGAGTAATATTCCCTATTATATTGTTGTCCCGCCCATGATGGCGGTTGTAAATGTCACTGTGCGAGCCTTGGCAGCCTTAGAGGATGTAACCAAACGGAGACGCCTTGTCTGTAATTTTTTGTAGAAAACAGTGCCGATTTTTGCGGGGGAGAGGCACGTCAAAATGAATACGTAACGTAAAAATAGCTGTCAACTAAACGTCAGTCCATACAATGTGTATGACCATAGGTCATAGAGTTTCAACAGAGGGGAACACCTGTTAATGAATACTCCGTTTGCTTATATCCTCCAAGTAAATTATCTATGTAATTTTCTTTTAAACAAACTCAACCTAACTTGTTCAATGCAGCCTATGAATATATTATACTACTCTTTGCTATGAATGCAGCAGAACTTGTTTGTCAGTTACTCAACAAAAAAGTGTCAATGGTACACTGTCATACATTTTATTTGTCAATGGTGCATGTTGCTGTACCAAGAAATTGTTATTTATTTTTATATTGAATATTGTTTTTTTTTATTCTTTTAAAAATCAATTTCAGGTGGTAATTCACAAGTCTTATTTTATTAGCCTAGTAAGTACCTACTCGTTACAATAGGTATTAAGGCTGGCGTCCACTAGGCTCGCCGAGGCGAATTACAATAATTCGCCTTCTATACATTTACTATGAAACTACGTCTATTGATGAAGAGCCGCGGCGCGTCGAATCGTATTTACCATTCATAGTAAATGTATAGAAGGCGAATTATTGCGATTCGATTCGCCTCGGCGAGTCTAGTGGACGCCAGCCTTTACTGGTACCTATAGTCTGCTAAGGTATTATGTCATTCTTCTTTTAAGAGCCCCTACCGCGAAAAACGAAATTCGAAATTTCTTTATTTGCATCTCTATCGATCGAATATGCAAGAGCGATAGAAGGCATATAACATTTTTCGGTGTTGGTGGTAGGCCCTGTGACTTCTTTTACGTAAATCGTCGACTAAGTAGTTTTGTAATTAAACAGTTGAAAAGTCACTTGCATCTGGCGAAATAAATTAGTGGTAAACTTGGCGTATTTTTACAGATAACTCGTGGCATCAAAACACGACCATGGGGTTGATACAATCGCTCATTTGCTCTGTTATGTTTTGCCTCGAAAGGTAAGCGGACTGCTATAATTCAAAATAACCTCGCAATTAATAAGGTTTAGTGTGCAATCTTTAGTTGCTCGAGGTGTTCGCTGCAACGTCTGTTTTAGGCGGTCCTCACATTGGATGCGTGTCATGTGTGCGGATTCGCACGCCGCTCCGGTTTGCGAGCGAGTTAACGCTGTCTCGCTCACACACGCGAGCGGCGTACGAATCCGCTCAGTGTGATAACAACAAATGCCGTATGCGAGTAGCCCCCGTGGACCCTGCTTAAATCCCTTGTATGCTTGACACCACGCTGCTCGCCTCGCCGAAAGTTCACTGGACGTTCGCCACTAAGACCATATGATAAATATGTAATAAGCCCTCATGCTGTGACAATACATGGATTTAGAGGTCAATCCATTTAGATTTCGTTTATAATTTCAGGGTTTTGACATGGGTGTGCTTTGCGTTCGTGCTAATACTCCTAATGGGTATGATGCTTATATTGATGGTTTACGGCATTTCAGTCGGCTATCACTACGCACAGAAAGAACTTGCAGCATTTGCTAGTAAGTATACTCAGACTTATATCACTAACATTCAGTATAATTTTTACATTTTTTCATATAGGAAAGAGTTTATTAAAACCCACTGCGGCGTATGGCCACGCGACGCATCGTCGACTCATGTTTTTTTTTTTTTGGTAGGACCATCCACGTAGCGTACATTCGTGTTGTTTGTTCTGCAATGAGATTTTGTTCGACTTAATTTATAATAACAGTTTTATTACAAATCGTGATTGTGCCTTACCTACTATTTATTCACAACTTGACATTAAGTGGAGCATTCTCAAAAAATATGTCTGCGGTCTAATTGCCGCGAACCATAATCAGTAATTTATTGCTTTCATAGGTACAATAAGGTATTACATTAAAATGGTAATCTAGCTATGAACCCTGTAAGGGCACTGCAAATTGAGCACGTAACTTAATACTATAATATTACATAATATATCCCATATATGTAAATTTAACATCATGAGAGGGGGGAGGCCTTTGCCCAGCATTTGGGACACAATAGGCTCACACATGAACACAACATACACGTAACATTCATAAGATCACAACATAACATTAATGAGATCTTTAGATTTCCATACAGAATATATAGCCCCCTCCACACTCATGCGTGAATTGCGGCGCAAAACCGCATGTATATTGTTAAGAATTAAAAAAATAAAAATAAATAAATAAACGCGAGTGTGGAGTCTATTTTGCTAATCAGCGAAATCGACTCCACACTCAGCTTCGCGGGTTCGCGCCGCGTAGTCTGGAGCGCGCTTAAGAAAAGAGTCGTTGCAATTAATTGCAACGACTTACACCCTTATTGCATTCAAACGCAACCCCAGACATATTCTCAGTCGTGCCTCTCAGTCCGCCATTGTGGTCAAAGTATTATTGTGATAACCCAAACTCTGCCAACAGTGACATCGAGAACAACAACACCTGACCCTATGAGAATGGGACGGTCAGGCGACGAATCCAGACCAGTCGTCCGACTAGTCGCTGTGAACAGGTCCTCGATTGACAACGCACCCCGGCCGATGCTTGGTATGTTCCATTGAAATACGAACAATCAGCACACACTGCAAAACTTAAGAGAATGATAAAACTAAATCTATTTTTTTCAGAGGTGTATCAGAATAGAGCACCTCCAGAGAAAATTGTGTTGGAAAAACCAGCAACACCTATTGTTCTATTAGAAACGGAAAGGTATGGTATAATCTTATACTTTTAAACGAGCAATTCTTGTATACAGAATGTCCTTAGCCATTGGACAAACCCTGAAATCCCACGTAGGGTTACTTCTCAGGAATGCTCTAACGTCAATATTTTTGATGGTTGCGTTCACATTTGTCTGATGCACGCTGCCTGCGTGCGACAAATGTGCACGCAATCATATTAAATCTATGAAACCGGTATGCGTCACGACACAACACAACACGACAGACAAAGGGCTTTATTAGTGTCATAAATAAAAAGATAATCGGAAATAAATGTCATATACGAAGGAAAAAATGACCAAAGCCTCCAGTGTCCAGAGCTGGAATCGAACCAGCGTACCCCGTTTACCGGACAGGTGCCTGAACCGCTCGGCTATCCGGTCACGGTTACATTTCGGCTTTGTCCAATGGCTAAGGACACCCTGTATATATATGTACATTTATATATTTCGGGGATCTCGGAAACGGCTCTAACGATTTCGATGAAATTAGCTATATGGGCGATGGGCGTTTTCGGAGACGAAACATCGATCTAGCTAGGTCTTATCTCTGGAAAAACGCCCATTTTTGAGTTTATAATATATGTTTTCCGAGCAAAGCTCGGTCTTCCAGATATTATGCATAATCAATAACAAAGTTATAATAATGAATATTGTGACTGTCCACTTCCTAAAGAACTATTTAAATGACGAAGCCCATGCACTCATGCCCCAATAAGGTTTAAGGCTTAACAAGTGTGAAGGAGATAGCGTTATAATTTGTGGTATTTTCTATAAAAAGGGACCTTATTGTCGATGGCGCTTACGCCGCACAGCGTCGCGCGGCATTGTATTTATATCGGAGCATCTTTTATTTTTTTATCTTTTTTTTGGCGTAAGCGCCATCGACAATAAGGTCCCTTTTTATAAAAAATATCACATTTAATGTCAATTACCTACGTGTTTGCAATTGCGGATACTGTAGAAATTTACTAGTATTTAAGCAGCTGTTTTTTTGTGCAGTCCTCCACCGGAGCCAGAATTGCTGCCACACGAGAGAGACATAGCTAAAAGACTCATCGGCCGCTTCAGGCGGTCGAAGAACAATTCAATGACTACTACGGACATTCCATTTTTAAGACCATTTAAAGCAACCACCCATTCAGATCAGTCTATCAAAATGGATGACGCTGCTGCCGATCAGAGCAACGTTAGCCCCTTATCATACTTAACTAAAACTCTCGCTGCACTGTAACGAGCCCCGAAACAACCATTACTAGTTAGCTAAGTATAGAGCCGGAAATATTAGGAGTTTTCTTTTATTCGGATCCGGGGATCATCGTCAAGATCACCTAGATATTATCTCCTGTCCCACTACGCGAAACACTTGGACCTGGACCCTCAATACCAGAGCTTTTTTTCAAGGATATATCCACCTCTTGTCCTTGCCCTTTTGATAAAATGCCATCCTGTATCAGAACGTCCGTCGCGTTAAACATTTGGTTGGTGGGGCATTTCACGTCAAGCGGGCAGCAAAAAGATTGTCAGGTTCTGGATTTTGTTTATAGTTGGGTTAATTGGACCTATATGAAAACTAAAAAAATTGGCATTTTTTTTAATATATATATACTGCTTCGTTAAACATTTATACTTACGCATTTAAAAAAACTACAAAATCTGAGGAACGGCTTTTTTTAAAGTTATTATGGCAATTCTTCGATGGATGTAATAAATAATAACTATAGTAAAGTTGGTCAAGCAAATCTTGTCAGTAGAAAAAAGCGCGAAATTCAAATTTTCTATGGGACGATATCCGTTCCCGCCTACATTTTTTTTAAATTTGCCGCCTTTTTCTACTGGCAAGATTTGCTTGACCAGCTATTGCTTATAGTGTACAGATGCCCTATAAAAAATTTCGAAATGGCATCTCGATTGGTTTTGAATATGGATTTTGAAGATTCATGAAGTAATTTTAAAGTACTGCGCATGACTGCGCGGCGCTCCGTACCTACTGAGCGGTAGTTGTAATGCAAGAAAAACTTAAATATTTAAATACTTTTGCGTAACGGAATTAGAACAATAAACACTATTTCAACAGTTCAGATTTATAAATCATTTATTAATTTTATTATTCAATCGTGCCTTGTAGCGCCATCTCTTATCAACCATATCTTGGAACTGAAAACAAAACGTTTATGTTTTAACAAAACGCTACAGGCTAGAGGTAACTAAACTTGATAATTATAACTATTGGATAACTATAACTATGGACGTTTTAGGCGGAGTATGTCACATTCTTAGGTCACTTTCGAGTTAGGTCACGTTCTGAGGACGTCACTTTCTGTACGTCACATTCTGAGTTTGTCACTTTCTGAGTTCGTCACATTCTGAGTACCTACGCCACTTTCTAAGGATGTTACTTTCTGAGTTCATCACTTTCTGAGTACGTCACTTTTTTAGCATAGTAAGATTTAAGCGTAGGTATACCTGCATGAACAATGGATACCAGCAATCATGTTAGCTGTACGGCATACGGCCGCTTTTATGTTATGACATACAGGTTCTATGTTTTTTAGTGGCCATTGAAAGGTAATACGAATCTATAGACGATAACGGAAAACTGTCTTAAGGTGACATTCGGATGTGTGCGGCAGCAATGCAGTCGACCCTAATGTCGCGCTGCAATACTGCTGCAGTAGTGCTGGTGCAGTCTGAATCCGAACGGTTTCTCAGATTTTGTAGTTTTTTTGATTGCGTTAAGGAAGCAATATATTTAAAAAAGTAATACCTAATGCAATTTTTTTTTAGTTCTCATATAGGTCCAATTAACCCAAATATAGTTGGTCAAGCAAATCTTGTCGTAGAAAAAGGCGGCAAATTTAAAAAATGTAGGCGTGTTGCCTCTCTGTCGCACTCGTAAATTCGTACATAAGTGTGACAGGGAGGCAACACGTCGAACGTAGTTCGCGGTAGGGCCCTCTGGTTCCAAATCAAGGGCCTGACACTCTTTGATAGAGAAAGATAGTCTTATTGCGATTCCTATAAGAGGAAAGAGAAAATAGCGCCATGCTTTGTCCTTATCACCGACCGGGTGGCATCATAGGTTTGAGGCGATGGCGAAATATCGAATTTAATAAGAGTGAAACAGAAAAAATCCTATGCTGCCTAATTTTTATAAGTATGAATATTCTTTCTTTTACCCCCGGTCGCTCGGTGACGCGTCTATAACCACTTATATAGGTATAATATATATGCTATGTCTATGTTCCAACAAGTGTACCCGCTCCTACTTAAAAAAAAAGACATTCCAACGGCATTGATACACGATCGGATATGGTATTGCACTAAAATTTTTATCTAGTGCCCTTAACGACTTATAACTTTTTTTATACTTACTTTTTGTTTACTTTGTGTTGAATTTGAATATAAATGACGTTTGATGGGTTGGTTTACAATAAAACAATTTTTATGGTTGAATTCGTTTTATTTCTTTGTTCACCAAAATAAGTTTGAAAAAGCCAAAGCGTAGATATGTATAAATATGCTATGATTTGGAAAATCAAAATATCTTGCCGTTAAAAATATTCCTTGTAACAAAAATTATCAAATTGTGTTTAGACTTCAGACTTTAACAATTGATACATTTTGACACATTCTGCTTAACTAAATCTTCTCTCAACGATAAGGCAGATAAATTAGCCGTTTGGTTGTTGCTAAGTGGTGGCAAGTCAGCAATTTCCCGGCGTTGCAGGTGGCGCCTCAGGGCCGCTCCTCGCTGCTGGGCGCCCAGGCCCGCGCCCTCCACTGCTCGCACCACGTTCGCGCGCCTTAACCCGGTCAGTGCACTTGCACTACCTGCTCTCCTACCTTCTTCAGCACCAGCAGTTAGTTTTGCGGCTTTGGCTGTAATAATTAATTAAAACTTTAAACTACTTTATTTACGGTAATAGAGATGGTCACCACTCGTGTAGTTTGGCCAGTTTGGGGGTTTAATTTTATGCCAATGTTTGTCATATTCATGGTCAGTGTCTATTGCTGGAGAATGAATTCATTCATTGACAGGGTCGTCCTCAGACCTAGGTATAAAGCAATTTTGAAACCCAACATTAGTAGTTGGCAGACAGATCGACTTCCCGGATAGGCCTTGAGTTAGGGGGCCCTAGGCCCTATACTCTTGTACCCGTATGGCAAAGACGACTCTATTAATCATCACATAACCTACTAAAAATCATAAGAAACTTTTTTTTTTTTAATAAACTGATCGGCGAATGGCCCTAGTCACGCCTGATGGAAAGTGAAGACAGGGCCTAAGATGGAGCTCACCGGTTCAGTAACAGCCTAAACTTGTTTAAAAACAAGAACAAAATAAAGACAACTTACACATTTCTTCCACCGTCTGTGTCACAAAACAATAGTGAAATCCAATACCGACTCCGATAGCCAAAACGGCTAATATTGTGAATAGCAAAAAAAATGTTAATACTGCACACACTGTGCACACTGTAGCTCTGCCGAAAACATAATAAATTAGTATAGGTATCTATCTACTCAGAACATTACCCAATAAACCATACTAAGTAAATGATAGGTTTTGACCAGCCTTGCTAGATTAATTATTATCTCATGCGACAAAAGCAGCAAAGGTGGCGTAGCTAGGCGTGGGCGAAGTGGGGGCGGCGCCCACGGCCTCGCGCCCCAAGGGGGGCCTCGCGCGAGGCGCCTTTTGGTACAGTGAAAGAAAAGGGCCTCGCAAATGCGATTTCGCTCACGGCTAGATTAGTTAACGCTACGCCACCGCAGCAAAGGATAGTACCTAAGCATGAACTAAGCGATTTAAGAAATTAAAGCAGTTTTAGCAGGTATTACTTACTAATGTTTTTGCGATACCCTACCAGGGTCCATGTGCCTATATGTTACTATTACATGTAATATAAATATGTACATTGGATGCAAATAAAGGTCTCTATCTTAAATCGGTTATCGCTGCTGATCGCTGCTTAAAGCCCAATCGAGACGGGGAAATTTTTAGCCAATCTGATTAAATTGTCCGATTTGATCAGTTCGTGCGGATGCAAACGCCAATTTTTGGCTCGCCGAATTCGACTGCTGATTATGACCTATATTACCGATACGTAAAATGGAGGTGCGGACACAAGAATACCAATTTGTGACGCTAGTATTCGCGTTTGGAGGCACTTTTTTTTTGAGCACTCAAATATCACCATAAATCTAAAGGCCGCAGTACACATGGATAAGCCATGCCATGCCATCGCCATTGTCACAGGGGGCAATGGTATACAATGGCGGACGACTGGCCATCAGTTGTCTATCGTGGTGCGCAATCGGGAAGTTGTCGGTTCTTATGAGTCTTATTACACTTCAAAGGAATCGTGGCGTTGGTGTTCACACAGTCGCCCATAGTCGACCAATTTAATCAGATTGGCGAAAAATTGTTTCCGTCTGGAATGGTAGACATCCACGTCCACAGGGCCGCATCGGACGCATCGCACGCAACGGACGCTTTTAATATAATTTGTAATAGAAAGTCACACAAGTGCGTCCACTGATCCGCACCGTGGATAAATTAGTTGTATTTCGTAATGTAAAACAATAGTTACCTCTCAAATGCATTTAGACAAACAGATATAAACGAACTCAATGAACAACACATACAACCCATTATGGGAAATTTTGAATTTAACTTTAAATATAATTATTTAATTTGGTGCTTTTGTGAAGCTACATTAATGGATAACAGTACGATTTCACAACATTTAAAATTCAGACGTATTAAAACTAAAAGCGATTGATTAATAATGTGAGATTATATGCTCTTTGAATAATGTCATTGCATAAAGGCAGAGGGCCACCGCGAACCACGTCGACGTGTTGCCTCTCTGTTGAACTTGTAAATTCGTACGTAAGTGTGACAGGGAGGCAACACGTCGAACGTGACGGTAGGCCCTCAAAATTCTGTTCGGAAAGAGAAGTCGTGGAATATAGGAACTACCAAGTGGCGCCGAGATTCGCGCATCAGTGTGGAGGACCCTTATAGTCTGCATTTTCAAATTCAAAGCCATAACAGACTGGCGTATCGGACCTTGGTCCGTTCAGCATATTTTTTTCTCGCTCTCACTTATAGATGCGCTTTAAAGGCCTTAACACACCATCGCACCGCACCAAGGTCATTGTGCGACGCACCCATAAGTAAGAGCGAGAAAGCAATATCTCTTTCTCGCTCTTACTTATGTGTCCGTATGTATGTGTACTTAACGGACGTACGACGGACCACCTTTCACACAATTGAACAGGCCTCGGACAGGACCAAATTCTCGGTCTGGTATGCCCGTCGATTACACTCAATATGTCAGTGACGCAGAGGCAACGCAAGAACCGAGTTTGATTTTACGTGTCCATCCGTTTCAAACTTCCAAGCCTTATCCGATCGTGCAAAACCTATGCTCGTGCATCCATTTCTATTCATTGCCCAAGTTGTCAATGGTCGTAATAAATTTAAAAAATAAATGTCAATGTCATTGCTGTCAGAATGCGTAAGTCACATGTAAGTCAAAACAAGGTTAGAATTCCTGAATTTATTATAATAGCACTTGCAATATAATGGCAGATGAAAACGTAGTGAATAAGGAAGAAACAAAGAAAAAGTTTAAACGTAATCCAAATAAGAATTATGCTATCAAGAAGAGATTGCCTGTGCGCCCAATCGATGGTGACAATGTTGTGTTCATAACTAAAAAGACTAATTTTAAGGTAATTCTAGGTTTTAAAATTGATAAATCTTTATTACGTTTGGTCTGTATCAATATATGACAATAACTCTATTTATAAATAATGAAAACGTACATTTCAGGCTCAACTTGACAAGTGTTGCGATCTTCTTACGAAAGGCGAAAAGGAAATAATATTGCACGGTTTGGGAGCCGCTATTCAACGTTGCTGCAACTTAGCCCTGCAGTTGGAGATATTATTCTCAGGCACATGTCAGATTGAAGTTAACACTGGTACTGTGGATGTGGTTGGTGAGTATTCACATATGGTTGAATCTATATTATATACTCAAATGTTAAAAATAAAAACAGGGAGCAGTGGTCAATGTTAAGCTGGTCAGCTTACCTCTTATTACTAGAATTTATTTTGTTACTGCTATTGAAGAACAGTAAATGATGACATGTCTTAGGCAATAAATACAGTAATACAGTAACAATATTTTGTGCAGATGACTTGGAGCCACTAACTGATGACTTGGATTTTGGTGCTCAAGTGAGGCATTCCTCTTCCATTCACATCCGTGTGTTCAGAACTGCAATGCTTGGAGCCAACCAGTAGACATCATGTTTTTCACACTTAATGAGATTGTGCAGTGGATAGGACTGACAGTGTTCGAGATATGGATAAACTTGATAACAATCACCATATTCTCAGTGCTGCTAGCCTTAAAGATTGATGGTATAGTGAACAGTGCTTGGTGGACCATATTTGCCCCACTGTTTGTTAGTGATGCAATGAATGCATACTTTTGTTGCATAGTGTGTATAAGAATGAATTTAGAAAGTTCATATAAGGCTTCATTGTACAGAGCATCTTGGAGTGCAATATTTCTGGGACTAACATTTGTATTTAAATTTCTCTTGTGTAGGAAGTTGCAAGGTGATTCTGCCATAGAGTATAGTGAAGTGTTCGCTCCTTTGTTTATTTTGTTACAATTAATAGCTGTAAGAGCATGTCAACTCCATCAGTAATATAGTTGGTCAAGCAAATCTTGTTAGTAAATGGTAACAAAAAAAACTATACTCATACTTTTCTTTTGGGTGAGTACTAATGTAAGACAAGGATAGTATGATTCTCTCTGTCTATGTTTGAAATAAGACAGTATAGACTATAGCTACTTTAATAAAAAATGTTAATAACTTTTCTTTAAAATAAACAGTAAGTTTTATATCAAAAAGTAATTTTTATTTTGTAGCATTATATAATCATGTAATGTTAACATTTTGACCAATGGCAGGAATATAATAGTATAATGACTATAGATTCAGCCTACATTAAAACTAATTTTACATGTTTTTATAGTAATTTTGTTAAGGAACAAAGTATAAAAATTAGATAAGAGATTTGAAAACTTAATAACATAGAAGTTGCCTTATTGATCTGTTAGATGGCATTTAATTAAACATATTAAATAGTCCACCTCTCTTTTTCTTATCGTCACCTCCAAATGCAAAATTAAAATTGTTGCCAGTTGGTGTGTGGGTGGTGTCTTCTGTCTTAGCACTTGTTCCTGCCAAATCTCCAAAAAAGGATAGTCCTGTTTTCCGCAATCCTATAATATAAACAAATATTATTGCAATATCAAACAGTTTATTTTGTTGCCTGATACATTTATTTTACTTTATTACATATATATTTTAACTAGAAAGACAAAATCAATTTAGTTTTTTAATTAACAATGAAATCCTTTGGCAATAATTTATATGAAGATAAAAATAAATGTATTCAGCAGTATAAAATAAACTTACCTGAGAGGAAGTTTGGTACATCCTGGCTAACAACATCAGTTTTGTCATTGGTTGAAGGCATTGTCAAGTCAGCCTTAGGAGACAGAAGAAGACTTGAGTCTGAAACAGTGTTTAATGTGCAGGCCCGGATTTAGATACCTAGAGCCCCTAGGCACTTGGTATAGCTCTTAGAATTTAGGGGGGGCCCCCTTCTCCATCTCAAAATCATTGCTAGGTTGCCTGAACCCCTAGGCCCGGGCCTTGTGGGCCTCGGCGGAAATCTGGCCCTGTTAATGTGTTTTATCCTCTTGGAGACTTTATGGGTACTTACTTTATTACTGGTTTCACTCAGTTATTAAATTGTTGTATTGGTAATAATACTAATAATCTATGTACATTGGCAAGGAAATTATGAAGGCTGAAATTCTTCAGTTTTCATACAAATGACATTAATTTGCTGATTATTAACCCTTAAATGCATGATTTTTTGTATAACTTTTTAATAAATTGAAATAGATGTGTCATGTTGTATAGATTGAGGGAATAATATTTTGGATAGCTGCATATTGAGCCACGGACCATCAAATATACGATGCATATATACATCATTATGCATTTAAGGGTTAAATTATGCGTAAGAAAATACATAACAATATATTTAGATCAGTACGGTTTCACACACTATTATTTTTAGTCGCTTTTGGCGACATGTTTCGGATTCGTCGGGAATCCTTCCTCACAGGCACGAGTGTCCGCGGCTATTAATAGCTAAAAATAAATAAAAATAGTTTAATTACGAAAATACATAACGTCTCGAAACTGACGGTATCTATATCTTTGTCTTTATTTTTTACTCGTCTAAGCTAACTTTACACCTACTTGAACAGAACAAAGTGATGAGGTGCCATTATAAACGGCATATTTTCATAGACATTTGACTTTAACACATTCACTGCCATTTGCCAACGTTTTCATAGCGCTACGCTTGTAGCCGATCCCATGGTTTTCCCGCTTTGTATAGGAAAGTGACTACGAACAGAGAACCCGCCTAGCGGGTTCCCGGCACTCGAGTGTGTTAATGAGATATTGCCACAAATGCAATGCAGTTAGCTTTGTCCGATTCTACCTATCTAATGACTTTAAACTCTATTAAATAGAGGAATATTACATTGAGGGTAGTCTGCATCGCCATCTTCGAAGCCGGTTGTGTTGATCGAAACATCCAGGGAGTCAGGGAGGCCTGGGCCGTGATTAAATAGAAGTCCAGTTATAGGCCTTGCGATGAGCTCTCGATTTTCCTGCAATTTTATTATCATAATAATGCCTTAATTTAATTAATTTAATTTTTAAATATTTGTAAAGTTTGTATCATACTTCAACGAGATAAGATTTCAATACAAATTATGGCGTCTTAGTTAACAGGAAAGACGAGCTAATAATAAAGATGTTTAAATTGCAAAGTATATCTATAGGAATACCAAAGATAGATATAACTCCGTAATAGATGGATACAGTCTAAGGAAAAAACGTGCCTCGAAAATCACGAAAATTTGATTCTCGATCAGATGGCGCCACTAGTTTTGGCCTACACTCGTATAGAGGGCGTTGACTGTTTCGTTTGTTATTTATAATTTTAACGCATACCAGTGAAAGAACATGGGTCAAAATCATATAAAAATAATTAATGCAAATAAAAAAATCATTTATCCATATTTAAATACATTTTATCGTATTTTTATAAATATTTATTTTTAGTTTTAAAGTGTATCGACAGATGGCAGTGAATTTACTGGGGTTACAAAATTTACTATGACAGTACCGCTCTAGTATAAGTTACTCTATGGGAATACGAACCTACAAGCTACATTTCTCAAAGTTACTTTAGCAAGGCGTCTATTTATTAATATTTCACTCATTTTTAGGGTTCCGCTTTTACTTTTGAGGATCATTTCCTTATAGGATCACTCGTGCGTCTGTCTGTCTGTCCGTCTGTCTCAGCCTATTTTCTCCGAAACTACTGGACCAATTAAGGTGAAATTTGGTACACATGTAATTTTGTGACCCAAAGACGGACATGTAACGTAAACAAATGAATTTTAAAGATGGGGGCCACTTTTGGGGGGTAAATGAGAAAACTAAAAAATAAAGTTTTTCAAACTATATCGTGTTACAATAACATTAAAGAGCTTATGTTGAAAATCTCAAATATACACGGTGGCTAGTAAAAGTTGCTCAGTATAATCCCAAAACCTCCCTGGCAACGGGAATGCACTTATTTTTTAGCCACCCTGTTTTTTGTAATTTTAAAATCAATTGTTTAGAAGTTATTAAGAAGATAGCCAAAAAATTACCATCCCCCACCCCTTTATATCCAAAACTACTGGGTCTAAAATTTTGAAAAAAATACAGAAAATAGTTCTTTACCTATAGATGACAGGAAAACCTATTAGAAATGTGCAGTCAAGCGTGAGTCGGACTTAATTACTTAGTTTTTGATCCGATCCCTACGGGTTTTATAAAGACATTTCACTCACGTTTCACATAGAAAAAATACATTGTTAAAAATTGTGTAATGTACTTCCGTACATTCCTTGGAACGCGAGTCCGACTCGCACTTGGCCGATTTTTTTTTGTTTTCAGTTTTTATTAAGGATACATATTCGCCAATAAGTTTATTTATATACCTACTAGCCATGGTTTTATGTTAAAGCCTACAACTCGCTTCCTGTTTGCTATTAGCTATTACTTTGCGCTGCTGCGCCAATTTAATTTGACATAATATTTCAGAAAGAGTTAGAAATAGTGCAACCCGATAACAAGGCACGAAGTGAATTTCGAAAATAGGAAAACAATATACCTTCACACTAGAGATAACATTTTCACCAACTTCCGTTTCTACATCATTGCCTTTGACTTCATTTTCTGTTGCGTCGGCCGCTTCCGGCTCAACGCCGTCCATTGCATCTACGTCGTTGGTAGGTTCCACTGTGCCTGACTGTATTCCCGAAATAGAAGGAATTTCATCACAACTCAGTTTGAAATAACTGGATTTCACAACCTCCTCGTGTTTCTGTAAAATATATAGGCTACATTAAATTTAGCGGACCAGGTTAAACACAGTGCCTCCCTGCGATGAATACCTATAACTCAAATATCTCGTGGAGAACTATCACTTCCCATACACCATAACATAAATTTAAAGGCATTTGAAACAACTACACTACCGCTCAAAAGTATTGGCACCCGCAATTTTCACCATACAATTGTAGGTATACAAAAATTCTTTTCAAAATCATACTGTTCGATCGCAGGCAAATGACTCTCTTACATGTTGGACTGAATTTTTATTTAGGTAAATATATTGAGCCTCAAATTGTTGCCAAAGACATCCTTTAAAATTTCGAGTTTACTTTATGCAACGATTTAAAACACCCTTATGTAGGTACTAGTTCATACAAAATAAAACGATTTTGTACTGGTATGGAAAACGATTAATGGATTTTTTTACGCTTGCCATTTGGTAATTTGGCAATTTACACAAATATTCTGCACATCATTTTGAAGCTCTATGTCTGTTAAATTAAAAAAGTCAACTGCACAAAAAACTGTTACCCGACTGCGACTTAGCGGTATAATTCTGAAAGTCGATTTTGTATACAATTGTATGGAAAAAATTGTGCCTAAATAGTTATGAGAGGTAGTGTAGCTCTATTTAGTTATCCCCCAGGGTTTTCAGTTTATTTAAATGGTAGTTGCAGCTGTAAAAACCAGTATGAGCACTACTTGTTAAAATGTTATAGAGTAGATGATGTAGAGTAGTGAAATGGCTAAGACGAGATGGGAGTTACCTGAGGCGTGATTGTATTTTTGCCGTAAACAAACGTTGGGGATAAATCCAAGTTGTGTTTCTTCAAAATCATGTCCTTCATTTTGGTGAAGCTTTCTTCGCTGCCCGCGCTTTCGTTCATCGGGCTGCTGTTTATTGTTGCATTTGCCTCGTTTTCTATATCGGCTTCATCTCTTTGACTTTGGCTCCACTTCTTCAAATCCAATGATATATTTTGCTCAGAGGATGGTAATTCAAATGTTACTGTTTTCTTCTTCTCCTGATAACTCGAAAATACATAAAGGATAAGTGCCCCCGCGGGGGCCGCGGGCAAGTACTTACAGTAGGTGGTTAGGTACTATAGGGTGTCTGAGGAAGTTTGTCATATTTATTTCCTTTTTTTAATTTACTAGGTCCGTATCAACGTTCAGGACCACGTGCCTCTAATGTATTTTTAAGCTAATAGTAACTAGCCTCTGCCCGCGACTTTGTCTTATAATATTGACCTTAATTATGGAGATATAATATACGAAGGTCAATTGAATTAAATGTTATATAATTAATAGCTACCCTAAGTTGGTCTAAAAACCCGGTTGGTGGCAGTATAATGTGTTCTACGTTTGAAGAAGTTAAATCCAGTTCTTCTATTTCGGCTTCTTGGGGTTCAGTTTGGACCTAAAAAGTAACAAATGTTTAGATACCAAATAAATTATGTTCAAAACACTAACTGTTCATGAGACTGCAAACCTTTTGGTTCGGAGTTTCAGTGTTTGTCTCTTTCTTCTTATTTGGATGAGCGGTTATTTCCGAAACCCCTTGCAAAGTATTTACATTAACCTTTGATACGATATTATAAGTGTCACTTTTGTCAAGCCTGATATCTTCCAGTATGTTTATCAGTTTACGTTTCGAGTAATTGTTACTGTTACTTCCATCGGTCGAATCGGCGGTTTCCGAATTTTGAAAATATAAAGAAACTCGTGATGCTTTTTCAGGAGTTTTCGATCCAATTTCTAAAGTTTGGTGTCCTGTTGTAATTCCTTTTACTGGACTTGGTGTAACTAAATCGCTCTTCTTAATCTGAAAATTATTTATTGAGTGAATTGCAAAAAAATGTACAAAAATTAAGAAAAAACGCTGAGCCAATTTACACCAGTTATGAATTTTTATTTACAGTGCAGATTTATGCATTTTGTATGGGAGAAAAAATACATTTTCGTTTTTTTTTTAAATACTTAAAGCAATGTTTTACTGTAAAAGTGTAAAATTCCTGTTAGCATTTGAGTTACACTATATGTAAGAGTATTTAAAATGATTGTATGTGCAATATTTACTTTTTACAGATATTTTAATTTTGAAGACATTTCTGATTGTGGAAACTACATTTTTTTGCAATTCATTCTATTAGTGATTATAGAATTTACGTGAATTTTTGTAAATTATTTTGGACAACAAAATAGTATAATTAAAGTATTCTAGGTGACCTGGTCTAATTTCACACTCATTACGTCCAAGTCGATATTCATAAGCTGCAGTTTCGGCATCTGAAATACATGCAAATGACATTCGATAAAAAATACTGCAATACCTATCTAGACTGGTGTATTTTGATAAAGTATGTACATAATTATTTATATGGCGATGATAATCTCAATACCTAGTTGCGTACCTCAGAACACATTCCCTTTTATATGTTAAAGATGCTGAGCTCTTATAGAAACGCAACTTTGTATTGGGATTGCCAGTCATATTTAATTATTTATACGTCTGGTCACAACATACCAAGGTCACATTGCTGGCTGTATTCTTGTTCAAATTTAGCCAGCCATTATCAATTTTCATTTCGCTCAATTTCTGAGATTGTGTTCGAAGTTTGGCCTCTGCACTTTCCGCTTTCTCTTTGTTTCGGATATTTTGAGTTTCTTGGCTCTTCATGAGCTGTTCTCTTTGAGAAATCAGTTCTTTAATTTCTTTTGATAGAGCCAAGATATCCTGTTCAACTTTCGGTTTTTCGTTTACAAAATATTCTGCTAATTCTATTATTCGCTTCTTGGTTAATTCCGATATCATGTTTTCTTTATTTTTAATTTCATCACGAAGTCCTTTGGTTTCTTTTTCAAGGACATTAATGTTTTCCTGTAAAGCTTCCTTTTTTTTAGTAGATTGCAACCAGTTTTGCACAAAACTAATACTTTCGTATCTGTTTTTGCATTGCTCCCAAAGCTCGTCGTATTTTTTTTCTCCAATCTGTATGCGCTCCGCCGTTTCTTGAGTCCTTTCCTTGGCCAACTGCCACTCTTTTTTAAGTTCTACATTTGCGGATTTTATGCTTTCATGAGCCAGCATCAAGCTGGAATCAAATGGACCCTTAGCTTAGGACTAGGGAAGGCAATAACCGGTTTCGGTTGGTTTATGTTATGCCCAAAAATTACCAATAATCGGTTATAGTTATTTTCGACAAAAACTGATAAATTTACAACCAAGTCATCAAAAAATTACGAAAATAAAGGTACTTGGTATTAGGGAATGTGAGCATAAGGTGGCATAAGGCTTCGTTTTTAGGGTTCCGTAGCCAAATGGCAAAAAACGGAACCCTTATAGATTCGTCATGTCTGTCTGTCTGTCTGCCCGTCCGTATGTCACAGCCACTTTTCTCTGAAACTATAAGAACTATACCGTTGAAACTTGGTAAGGAGATGTATTCTGTGAACCGCATTAAGATTTTCACACAAAAATAGAAAAATAATAATAAATTTTGGGGGTTCCGGAACTAAAACTCAAAAATTTTTTTTTCATCAAACCCATACGTGTGGGGTATCTATGGATAGGTCTTCAAAAATGATATTGAGGTTTCTAATATAATTTTTTTCTAAACTGAATAGTTTGCGCGAAAGACACTTCCAAAGTGGTAAAATGTGTCCCCCCCCTGAAAAAAATTGATTTATATGGACTAAAGGTCAATCGTGCAAATTTTCATGGCTTTAACACCATTTGCAGCATTTTACTGAATTTCGGGGTGAACCGCCAGGACTAGTAGAATCCGTCTAAGCACATTCATTAAAATTACGGGGACAGACGGTAACAGCCGATCGACACAAATACATTAGGTGTAGGTAGAACTTAATCTGACCTAATGGTGTTCTCCAGTCGCCACAGAAACTGTGAAATAGAGGCGGCCGATATTGATGGGGTTGGCCGACGTTAATTACGTACCTATAATTTTATCCTAACAACCTACGTACTTTATAATAAGCTACTTCTACTAATTTTCAACCATAATCATGAACCTTACCTTTTTATCTCTTGTTCAGCATTTTTTATTTCGGCTTCAAGTTTCAAGTTGTCGTTGCTAATAAATTTGGATATTTCTTTCTGGCGGGTAAATTGCCTTGTGAGCCTATTCACTAGAAATGATTGTGCTGAAATAAAAATTAGTCACCATTGTTTAATAAAAATATCTGAGACCGAGCTTTGCTCGGAAAATATATAAAAACTCGAAATGCGCGTTTTCCCAGCCACCTACCTACCACTCTACCTACCTAGCTAGATCGATTTAGCAAATATTATCGAAATCGTTAGTAAAGCTGTTTCCGAGATCCCCGAAATATATATACAAGAATTGCTCGTTTAAAGGTATAAGAATGTGTAGGTATAAGTATCTATGTACTTAAAGAGATTTTTAAATGTTTTTGGCACTATCTATGAGATGAGTAAAAAGTATACCTAGAACTCCTAGAAATGACAAAAGTGCAAACAATTGATTGCAGTCTTTTCTATGCTTTTGATCAAGTGGCACGCAATTGCGTGTGTCATCTACGTGTATAATTTTATTATCACATCATTGTATCTTTTCAAATAAACACACTTACCCTTTATGCACTGATTCGAGAGAATAATCTTAATATGAGTTTCTCCGACTGCAGCTGAAATACTTTCAATGGCTCTTACATCATTTGGTTCCGCCATATTTATTTACTTACTTGATTATTTTGCAATTAAACGAAAATTATAAAGAAGCAAGTAGATACGCATTCAGCTCGACTGAAAAATACGTGAAATCGGCGGGAAATATTCTTTTTTATTTATAATTCTATACTCTATGGATATCTGTTAGGGTGCGAACACACTGGTACAGCACATACAGGCCAGTCCAGACGTGAATAGCGCCAATCTGATTAAATTGTCTGATCAAATCAGGTGGTGCGGAAGCAAACGCCAATTTGGCTCGCTGATTATGCGCGCCGACTATGACCGATATTAACAATTAAATGGAGGAGCGGACGCAAGAATAATATTTTTATTTTATTTAGAGGGCTCAAATTGGAGATTGACGACAATTTCTTTTCTGATCCAATCGGTCGATTTATTCTTCCCGTCTGGACTGGCACAGCGACCTTGTCAGCAGAGAGGCGGTAAATAAAAAAATATATAGGCGCGAAGTTGACTTCCCATACAAAATTTCAATTTCGCGCCTTTTTCTACTGACTATTTGGGTGATGATTTGGGTGTGTTTCAGCAGCTGCGACTTAAGCCAGCTCCAAATTTGCACCAGACGGGCGTACCGGACCGCGTCCTAGGTCCGATTTTCTTTCCTTTCGCACATGGAGACTATATAAAGGAGCCAAATCTCTATGTATAAAAAGTGTCCATCAAAAACAGTAATTAGGCGGCGCCACCATACACCGAAATACTACCAAAAACAACCTACGTAATTTGGTCGGGTTATTTGTTGCCTTATATGGTTCATGTTATACTCATGTCTAGAGCCTAACTAGCGCCACCGGAGAGATTAGGAACTATTATTTAAAGAGATTGGCATCCTTTCTATACCATCCATACGAAAAACGTTATGCCGAATTTCAGAATATCGAATTTTATTATTCCGATTTTTAAATGCTCGACCTATCAATATTCCGACTGTCTTAATTACGAATGATGAAAATCACGAAGATTAATATTTCCGAAAAGCCGAATTTTGTAAATTCCGAACCACATAATTCCGATTATAAAAATTCCGATGGTGACAAACACCGAATTTGACAATTACGATTTTTGAAATCACGAATTCCGAATTGCCATTATTCCGAAATTTCAAATTCCGAACCACATAATTCCGATTATAACAATTCCGACAGTGAAAAACGCCGAATTTTACATTTACGATTTTTGAAATCACGAATTCCGAATTGCCATTATTCCGAATTGACGTTATTCCTGTTTTAAATATCCCAATTTTTAAATTTCCGAATAACGATATTCCGAATATATTGTTAAAGTTCGTTTTCTTGAGGGTCGCAGTTCTAATCTAACCTTATCCACTTTTCTGGCAACAGTTCGTTTTCTTGGCGGTCGCAGTTCTAACCTAACCTAACCCACTTCTGACAACAGTTCGTTTTCTTGGGGGTCGCAGTTAAAACCTAACCTAACCCACTTCTGGCAACAGTTCGTTTACTTGGGAGTCGCAGTTCCAACCTAACCTAACCCACTTCTGGCAAGAGTTCGTTTATTTCGGGGTCGCAGTTATAACCTTTTTTTTTTTTTTTTTTTTTTTTCTTTTTTTTTTTTTTTCGTTGGAAAAATGCTTTATGCATACCCACACCCTCGGGGGAGAAAGTGCGGGTTATGTGGGACTCGGCAAAGGGCGCCACTACCCACTAAAAAACCAACGGTATGCCTGCGCGCCGCCAATGGGGCGTGGCCACGGGTTCTCTTAAGTACGCAACCGTGACCACGCCGGCGCCGCCCGCCACTACCACATGCAGCGGGCCCTTCTCTGGGGGGGGGGGGGGGCTAGGGAGTAACTTCTAGCCCTGCCTCCTCAGAAGGCGCGTGGGCACACCACGCGCGCCTTCTCTGCGAGGCCTATGTAATGGGCAGCGACGCCCCCGCGCCGCTCCTCGACTCGACCTCGACCTCGCTAGGTGGGGGGGAGGAGATGGGCATACGCCCTCCTCCGAGCCCCTGCGCGCTTGCGGCGGATCGGGTGCGAGGCTGGGTCGGCCTCCGGTTCCCTCTCCGCTGCGTCCTTCTGCGACATTACATCCTCGCAGAAGGAGAGGACCGCTTTCCACGACCTCTCGTCGGCGACCATAGCCTTAACTACGGCCGGCAAGGAGAGGTCGTCCCCCACCACTGCCATGAGGTCACGGCGCTGCCCCGCCCAGGCTGGGCATTCCTCCAGGGTATGCTGCGCCGTGTCCTCGCCGCATCTGCACTGGTGACACTCGGCCGTCACCTCCCGTCTTGCGAACCGGTGCAGGTAGCTCCCGAAGCAGCCATGACCCGTGAGCACCTGCACCAACCGGAAGGTTAGCGAGCCCCGCTCTCTTTCCAGCCAGTCTTGTAGGACCGGCCGGACCGCCTCGACAGTCCTGTGTCCTCCCTCGCGCCCAGCTAGTTCTTCCTCCCATTGGAGGACGATGGACTGCCGGACGAGGAGCCTCTGCGCCTCTACTTCCCTGGGCGCAGGATGGTACTCCTGGAGCCGGAGGTCCCTGCGCCACTCATACAGGGCCGCTTGGGCCTCCGCCTCCAGATCCCAAGGAGGCGTTCCCGCTAATAGGCACGCCGCATCATATGAGGTGGTGCGGTACCCGCGTACGACGCTGATGGCCATCGCCCTCTGAGCCTTCCTCAGCAGGGCGACATTTCGGGCCACCAGAGTCACCGCCCAGATCGGCGCCCCGTACAGGGCCATCGATCGCACCACCCCCATATACAGACGGCGGCTCGCAACCTCCGGCAGTTATAACCTAACCTAACCCACTTATCTGGCAACAGTTCGTTTTCTTGGAGGTCGAATCGAGTTTGCGAGGAGATGAGATGTCAACTGTGCTATGACAATATTTATATGATATCTGTAGCACTCCACAGTCTGCACGTTTATCCTCATTAATTTATGAGTTTTATCGTCCTTAGCAGGGAAATTCAAGAATAAAACCAGCATGAAAATACCTAAAATTTATTTAACAAAATAGTGTCATACGGTTATTAAAAATAACAGACATAAATGATAATTTGCAATACAACCTAGCATCCTAATTAAACCAGGTACTTTTCATAAATTTATCCCACTAAAAAATTAAAAGGGCAATGACGAATGCAGCACAAAGGAATGTTGGCTAACTAACGCTAGTGGTACGCCTTTGTGCGTAGCTGTTTACACTGCCAGTCACCCCTATTTACACATTACATTACAGTTACATACAACTTATGTCATTCATTTACAGTGTAAATAGCTAACCATTGGCACAGCATCACCATTCAGGATAATATTCACAAATTCTCCAATCCCAATTTTACACTCATTCTCACTACTTATAAAACATTCGTAATACTGTCGCAAAAAATATATAATCAGTTTCAAGTATCCAGTACGGACGATCGACACTTCGACACATTAAATGAAATTCTATGAGAACACAACACTCAAGTATGTTATTATAGCGATCTGTCAATGAAATACTATATTTATTGAAAGTTTTTTTATCTCCTTACATTTAGGATCCAATATTTCCGGTTCACCTACTACTTCGGCTTTGGTTTCAGCAACTGGGTTATTTATTTAAAACATTCAGTTAAACTACAATTTAGGTGCTCGTTACAATAAATTTTTTGGAACTAAATGCACGACAACAAGAGGGTAGAACACTGCCCGCGCAGCATGGTTCCCCTATCACTAAGTCCGTCACTTTCGCACTCACATACTTGTTAGAACGTGACAGGCATGGTGATAAGCGTGTGATAAGCGTACCGTGCTACGACCCCGGAATCCGGCGATCACACTACGTAGGAACTAACGCGAACGGGTACGTCTACCAAATACGGTCGCCTCGGGCGAACCGCACGAGACAGATCAATTTAAAAGGAACAAATCAAAAGCACAACATTCTGGAATTACTTAAAACGTAATACTTAAAAATACGAACGTATCGAGTTTACCTACTGGGTCCCACTTTAAAATTATAGTACTCCTTTAGATTAAATAAACGTAGGCCGGACCGCCAACATTCACTGAGTGCGACCGCTGTCCGGTCGGCGTCGGGGGTGGGGTGGGGGGGAGTGGCTTTGGGCGCTCGGCCCGGCCTCTCATTAACTGTCCGGCTGCAGGATCTCAGTGAGCAGGCGGGTGAGGGAGTCGATGCCGGTGAGGAAGCCGCCGTCGGGGCCATGGTGCGGCGTGGCCGTGGCCAGCGGGGAGGAGGCGGCGGCGCCCGCGTACGCCGTGTGCGCGAAGTCGATCATGCGGATGTCGACGCGCTCGTCGGCGGGCGGCGGGGGCGTGGGTGTGGGTGTGGGCGTGGGCGTGGGCGCGGCCGACGCGGGCGGGGCGGGGCAGGCGACGAGGGTGCGCGCGCGCTTGCCCAGCTCGGGCTCCGGCGCAGGCTCGGGGTCGCCGCGCCAGGACTCGCTGGAGGTGGAGGAGTACGCCATCCAGCTGTCCGTGGAGTCGGGGCTGGGCGGCTGTCGGCGCGGCGACTGCCCCGCCGTCGCCGTCGCCCCGCCCACCTCGCCCTCCTCGTACCCGCCCATTGTTTCCTGAAAATAAAGAAAAATTCATTACATACTTACTTTAAAAAAAAATAACACCCTGTTGTACGAGATCTTCCTGACACAAATGAGGATTTTTAATAAATCGATGATGACTTTGCATTTCGAAATACACGTGGTAAAAAACACAATTCATGTCTAAGACTACTAACTTTTATCTTGAACCAAACCGAATACTTATATCCATAGTTAGAAGTGTGTATATGTATTTTGTCATGCCATGATCCTGGGAAACGATACGGACGCGTAGGAAGCTGGAATAAGAACACATCTGTGACGGACCTCCGAGTGCGGCTGGAAGGGCTCCCGCTCCCGCTCGCGGTCGGGGATCCCGGCGTGCAGCGTGGACATGTCGAAGTGTGAGGGTGGCAGCTGCTCGGCCGAGCTGCTGGACGCGTCCGCGTCGTACTGTGCCGCGCAGGGGGTGTCAGGCTCGTCCGTGTCGCCTTCGTATACTATCAGTAGGGAGCTGGAATAAAACGACATCGGATTAATTCGATGTTTCGTTTGAAAATCTAGTATAAAGATAATATCCCAAATATTGGAGATTTCTCTTCCATTGTTAAAATACAGATGATAATATTTCGACTTGAAATGTTTTTCACAACTGACTCTGCGAGCGTTTGTCGCGCGACACTAATTTTAAAATACACATAGCAAACGAAAAGCGAATTGATCGTATTTATATATTTCGGCTTAAAAAAACTAAAATTAAACCTAGAAATTTAATAAAAACACACTATAAAATATACTTCATCATCATCATATCGGCCCTTTATCGCCCACTGCTGAGCATAGGCTTCTCTTCCAGTAAGCCATCTGTCCCGGTCCTGAGCTAATCTCATCCAGAAGTAACCCGCAATCTTCCGAATGTCGTCCACCCAACGAGCCAACGGACGCCAGGGGCTTCTTTCATCCGACAGCGGCCACCGTTCCCTTAACATTTTAGTCCACCTGCCATCACCCTCATGTCCCGCCCAACTCCATTTTAGTTTGGTCATGACGAAACTAACGTCTGCACCTTGGTGCGGCGACGGATCTCGACATTCCTTACTCGATCTTGAAGCTTGATACCGAGCATGGCGCGCTCCATGGCCCTGTGCTACGCGGATTTTATGCACAGCCTCCTTAGTGAACGCCCATGTCTCGGCACCGACGAAAACATACTTACCTACAAAAAACAAAAGCAATTACAAATAGAATACCCCTTCTAACAAGTCGGACTGCGGCATGGACCCCATGACACTGGCGGCGTTACGTCTCTGCATCGCAAGGGAAATACGTTGAAAGAGGTACGCGCCAGCCCTGGGGTCCCCTGAGGTGTCGCGCCGACATTGCTCCCATGAATATTTTCATGTCGGCTGACCAGGGACCCAAAGTCTCAACCGCGAGCGCCGCAAAATCTTAGTCGTTGAGCAACGCTGAGTATTTGCGGCGCTTAAGTACTTGGGCCTGGTCAGCCGCAGCGCCGGCCCGAATGCGGGTCCCCTGAATGTGGGACTGTGCAAAGGTGTCGACATATGTTGCGTCCGTCCCACACCAGGGCCCTTCCTGATTTCCATGGCACCAACGTGTCTCCGTCGGGACGCTTGCCGTCGTCCCTCGCCATGCCCA
This sequence comes from Cydia strobilella, assembly GCF_947568885.1. Lineage (NCBI taxonomy): Eukaryota > Metazoa > Arthropoda > Insecta > Lepidoptera > Tortricidae > Cydia > Cydia strobilella. Next base: position 13,380,811 of record NC_086052.1, read on the forward strand.
CGGGTTCTAAAACCGCAGGCACAGACACGGTGGCAAGCGCGCGACGGACCAAATCGTTAATAGTGCCGTGGCGGAACATTCGGCTGGCGCTTCTTGAGCAGGAGAGGCCATGGCGGCCCAACTGGTCCACATCCTTGCCGCAGACACACATATGAGGAACACATATTCTGGACCCAAGCCTCAAGCATATTGCTATCCTTAAGCTACGTACTTGGGTCCAGAACAGTGCCGATCTGTCTAGATGGGAGAGCTTTTAACCAGAGGCCCGACTCGGGGGCCGAAACTGCCAGATTGTGCGCACGTTCGGAATCGTCCGGGCCGTGTTCGATGAGTGAGGCATCGGCTATCTTCAAAAGTGGGGTCCCAATCCCGCTGACAATGACGGGCAAATTGATCGTATATTATTTACTATGGACTAGGATTCACTGACAACGGCGCAGCGGTGAACGTGTGATCCGCTCTTCCATGTTATCCATGTAACCGCCTCTGCGGCGCTACCGCAAAACGTGAGCCTGTACAGTTGTACAGCCTAAAGGCAAATAGGCAAGAACACTCACCACGAGTAGAAGCGATAGCTGGTCTGCTTGGCGATGGCGCGGCGGAGCGCGTCGAGGCGACGCAGCGCGCGACGCACGACCTGCGCGCGCGGCGCGGCGCCCGCGGCGAAGAAGTGCCGCAGCGCCTCGCGCAGACCGGTCTCCGTTAGCGCGCGCCCCCAGTACTTGTCGCGGCGTACACACGCACCGGTTTCGCCGTACACCTACAACAATATAACACATTTGTAGAATATCAAATTGTTTTGGAGTCATCGGCATTCGGCACTGAATATGTAACTAATAATACAATAAAACTTGGCAAACGATTTATCGGTGACAGAGTGACAGACGGTTCGGACCTACCTACCGATCCTTATTGTTCCAATTAATGTTTTTGAATTTATTTATGTCGTAGACCTGTAAAATACTCATGAAATTAACGTGGCGTACCCGACTAACACACGACGTGTTATTCAAGATGGCATAGTGTCATAGTCGGAGTACCGACATCTATAATTTTGAAATAAATATCATATACGAAGGAAAAAATGACCAAAGCCTCTAGTGTCCAGAGCTGGAATGCCACCGTGGCCGGATAGCCGAGCGGTTCAGGCACCTGTCCGGTAAACGGGGTACGCTGGTTCGTTTCCAGGTCTGGACACTAGAGGCTTTGGTCATTTTTTCCTTTGTATATGATATTTATTTCAGTTTACAGTTTAAATAGTAGTGTGTCTACTTGAAAAACCACAAATTAAAATATTTTCATAGAAAATAATTTAATTTGTTCTTAGAGTATTAATGGCAGCGCCATCTCTCTTCGCTAGCCCGTAATCACCTGAGTTGATTCAGTTAGAAGGTCGAACCATACTGTTCTACCTTAGAGATGGCCAGGGGGCGCCACAAGCCTTCGGGAATTGTCATATACTTGGAAATTTCGACCCATGCCACCGTGGCCGGATAGCCGAGCGGTTCAGGCACCTGTCCGGTAAACGGGGTACGCTGGTTCGTTTCCAGCTCTGGACACTAGAGGCTTTGGTCATTTTTTCCTTCGTATATGATATTTATTTCAGTTTATAGTTTAAATAGTAGTGTGTCTACTTGAAAATCCACAAATTAAAATATTTTCATAGAAAATAATTTAATTTGTTCTTAGAGTATCTATAATTTTTTAGGGTTTCGTACCCAAAGGGTAAAAATGGGACCCTATTACTAAGACTCCGCTGTCCGTCTGTCTCGCTGTCACCAGGCTGTATCTCATGAACCGTGATAGCTAGACAGTTAAATTTTCACAGATGATGTATTTCCGTTGCCGCTATAACAACAAATACTAAAAAGTACGGAACCCTCGGTGGGCTAGTCCGACTCGCACTAGTCCAGTTTTTTATAGCTATTAAAAAGCAACTTTAAACATAGCTTGAAATGGTCGTATAGATTATGGGCAGCGCTATGAATTATTGCAGCTAAACCGACCACTTAAAACTTTGCGATAACCGTCGTCTTCAAATAACAATAACCAATGGTAACCATTTTAAAGGCCCCCAACGGACTTAATCGCCAGAACAAATCAATAACAGAAAGTTTTTGGTCGAGCCCTTGATAACCCGTGGTTTAACTATAGGTATTTATGATTATCATGAGTAAAGGACCTATTTATCCACCTGCTGATAAGCAATAATTACATTGAACATATTAATAACGGGTCACTCACGTATTTTAAGTCGACAACGCTCGACATGTTTTACTCCGTACCGAGGAGCGTCATAATATGTTTAATATGTCTGTGTCTCAAGGAAGTTTTGTTATTAAAATTGATAATTACATTGCTATGCGGTTCCGGTTGTTTATCTAGATTTTAAGTAATAATACATGCTTATGAATAAATTTAATTGATATTCTACTGTTAATTTCAAATGTCAAATACCAATGGGCGACTGTGCATATGATAACACAATAAATAAGCGATCTAATTAAAATAAAAACAATCGATAAAACCATATCTGCTGCCTTAAACGTGACATTACATGAATTACATTCGTTTCGGTCGCGTGTGTCAGTAATGTAAAATTTTAAATCTAGTTTACAACCATAAAATGAAATCATAGAACGAAATGGAAAACTGTCTGACTCACTATCGTCGAGTGTTTGCTTTGAAAATAATATTGTCATTGGCAGTAAAATATTCCATCACAATACACAGCCAATTTAGGTATAGGTCGCTCAGAAACGTCTGGTGCATTGCACGGTCGTCGCGGGGATTTTATGAGAATTATGAGCTAACTTTTATGCAATCGTAAACCGTGCCATACCTACAAAACAGTAACTTTTCAATTCTAAGATCGTGAACATTTTAAGACTGACAGTATAGTTTCAATATTATTAACCTGAATAAAATAAACTGCAGATAAAATTCCTAGGTATCTATAGATTTATAGTAGATACACCACTCAATGACTTGCAGTTGTGGTAGTACCACGGAGTAGGATGGAGATGGCAAGTGGGCGTTCCCGTCTATCCGACAGTTAGTAGCGACCGACTCACTTTATGCACAGACTATGCTCAGTTGTTGTGTAAACTTCATGCTCGAATGACATTCACGTAGTACGTACGCTCGTCTAACAAAAATTGATAATTAAATTTAAAATGCCGTATTGTGCAGTATTAAGCTGCAGAAATCACAGCGGTTTAAAAAATCTTTCACGTGGAGGTATTTCCTATCACCGGTGGTTATTTATTTAAATATAATCCAATAAATACGAAAAATCTGTTTATTTTGCATTATTTAGGAATGTTCGTTAAGTAAATCTATATTTTATTAGTTAGAACTTAGAGTTCACAATCCTTTGTCACTATTCTTTACGTTTATCTGGAATATTCGCTATCCTAAATGTCAAATAACTTCGCTACTCAGATGCTGCGCAATGTCGATATTTATATCGATAAAGTTAAAGTTACGATATTTCAAGTTTGATGTTTGGTTTGGTAATAAATTATTATTTTAGACACGTTTCTAATTATTATTTGGGATAATCAATGTCTTAGTAAATATGGCAGCTCTGGTCATCAAGCACTAAGTTAAGTTGGGGTCATTTCATGGCAACCTTTCAAACCTTCGTATTCCTTTACATATGTTTTTGTTTTTTACACCCATCATATTTTCATCGTTAATATAATTAGACTAGGTACTTAATGCACTTATGCGTACAATGCATGCAATGTGCCATGAATAAAAGTTTTATATTTTCTATTTCTTTACCATTAATTATTGTAGGTTACCACAAGATGCCGATATTAAAAATAAATGGATCAATGCTACTGGGCAAGAAAATTAGTTTCCGCAAAAATATAGCACCATTTGCTAGGAGCATTTCTTAGAGAAAGATTTCTGGGGATAAAATTGCCATACATCTCATCTAGCGTCCACACGCAACTTAGTTACTAATTTAGTAATTATTAGTGACATTCGGGCTCACTAAATTAATAAAAAGTGTTCCGTACCACGCAAACTAGCGTCAAATATTGGAATTTTGCCGCCCCCCTTCCTGATTTGATAGGTCACAATCTTACAATCAAATCAAGTGGGATCGATGAGCCAGTTTCATGTATGCTTTCACACCATACGATTAATTTGACAATTTAATCAGGTTGTCCCGTCTAGATTGGCCTTAAATGCTGCTACAAGTAAATATATTGTTAAAGACGAATACTTACCTATGTAAGTAATTGCAGATTTGTGATTACAAAATAACAGCAATACCGAGTTAATAGACCTTTAAAGAACTATGATTTTATCTGTTTGACTTTAAGATATATTTAATGTTTACATTAACAACCTAGTTGGTCAATTAATAAGAAACAAATTTCTAGTTAGATATTGTTCAGAGAACTGGGTCGGCGGCTGAGAGAGAGGGGGAGCGATCCCCGATCTGGGTCTTGGCTTGTCCAACAAGTCTCCATTGCCATACAGCGCGGCAACGCTGCGAGTGTGATGGGGACTTTTGGACCAGGCATGCCACGGAACGGGTCTTAGGTTAGTTGATAGTTTTAAATTTGGGTTTATAATAATTATTTATTTAACTTATATGTTAGATATTTGTTGTACTGTACTACATATTATTTTTCATACAATCACGATTATCACTACCTATATTATAATCATAAATAAAGTATCATCTAAATGTGTTAAAACATACGGTAATGAAATATCAATACCTAACTGAACACACAAATATCGATAAAACACTCCGATTACACTGTCCCCTCCCTATATCGTCGAATGGAAAGAAGTTCCAACGGTTAGCTACTCGCAGGCGTGTAGAGATCTCGAAAGCACCAGTGTAACGTGACCGTGAGATCCGTAACAAACCATGCGTAATTAGACCTTACTTATACTGGTTATTTAGCCCTTTTCTCGCCTGTAATAAGTGATTTTAAAATTATATAAAATAACGCCATCTGGTGTTGAGTAGTTGTATTAGGTGAACGTTGAGCGAGCTTTTGTGAGATGAATGAGATAATGAAAGAGTCGTATGTCATATAGCTTTGACATTATATTTTAAACCGTCACTCATGTAGCCTACAGTTGATATTCGTTCGAGAAATGTCCACCGGTAATAACCTTTTGGTATGGAAAGGTGCTACGAATCAGAGCAATTTTGTAAGTGTGTGACATATTTTAACGTGGCTATGAATGTGTGAGTTTAGCGACGCTGGTTTTCATACTAAATAGGAGTCATTTCACATCCACTAGTTTATTAATTCGTGGGTAGTACACATTACCACAAGGTTCGTAAGCTTTTTAAACCTAATGCCACTGATTAAATAAACTGTTTTCTCTCTCCCGACATCGATGGAAATTTCCATTTCAGTAAGAGAGTCGTAGGTATCTGCTCAAGCCATACACGTGGAATAGTTGCCATATTATTAAATTTCTGACTTTGACACTCGACCTTCTTTCAAACCATGACTATTTTATTATTCAATAGCTATAAAAAATATCGAATTGGCTGAAATTGGATTGATACCTAACAACGGACGATAACGCACAATAGGCATTAATTTAATTTGATACTGAATAAGATAAGTTATAATAAGAGCATGAGTAATGCGATAACTGATGAATCGAACGGTCTAGAAAAATATCCAAAATATCTATTTATTTACAATGCATTACAGTTAACTGAGCTAGATATGAAGTGCATTACTTTCGCCAAGAATTTAAATAGGTATTAGACTAAGCACTCTAAGCAGATAATTATTTTACCTTCACCCTGACTCTGACAAGCCTGTATAACAATATATGTCCACTTGTCTAATATCTATTCTAAAAATGCCTAATGCGTGTCATTAACGAAAACGCAACAAGCAATTATCGGTCGTTACTCCTAAGAAGCCTTAATAAGTAATAACTAATCACGACCTTGAACTCGCAGGCCCGAAATGCGTAAGTTTCAGTAAATCACTTCGCGGGGCGAGATCGGAGCTCATTAACTCGGGTGATTGTCGTAAGGTACCGCACAAATTGAAACTTGAAACTTTTAATAAAATACGAAAAGCTCCACGAAGAGTAACAAGGATAACGAGCTGTAAAATCTCTAACTAATTTCTTTCTTTTACATATTAAACTTCAAAAAACTAAAAACGTTATCATTTGTTTAAATTATTTGTAAACCTTATGGATATCATGTTCTCCAGTCGCGCGACTTGGTATATGGAGTCGACATGTTGTGAAGGTGCAAGGACGTACCCATTATCAAAATGGCCGCGGGTAAGGGTCAGTAACCGCGATCGACGGGCTGATGCAGTGAGTTATGAAATTTCCCTTACAATAAAATTTAACCGTGACAGGCGGTTTGGTGCAACAGACCCTAAGGGCCAGTTGCACCAACCACAGTTAATAGACTAATCAACGTCACGCATCAGAGTTCCCATAGTTCCCATACAATAAAATTTAGCGAACGCTTTAACGGCGACAGCCGGTTTGGTGCAACCGACCCTAAGTATGGTTGGATTGGTTGGTACATACCTGCATGCCACAGAGTCTGACGCCGAGCGAAGCGGAGGTGGACGCTGCACACTTCGCGATCTGCTTGGAGCGCTTCTCTGCGCTGGCATCGTCTCCGTGTTGCCGCGTGCCCATCTTCAGGTCCAGGATACACGGCCGCCGGTACGATGATGTTATATTTTCCATCATCAGGAAATCTGCAACAATGGCATTCGTTAATAGTACTTAGTAGGACCAGTGGCGGAACAATAGGGCGGCAATGCGGTCAAAATGCCACTGGCCTCTGCCGCGAAAATGTTGACCAAGTGGTCTCGTGAGCGCAGGCCACCATTGCCTCCGATGGTATGGTTAAGACATCGAGCCCGACCGGATTTAGGATTAATCCTTAGCTCGTTTTGTATTCTCAGATACTTCGGCCAGATATCCCTTAAGTGTTCGATTAACCAGATAAAGACGTATAGCCCTAAATAGTTAAGCTAAACTCAAACGGTGTACAATTGTTCGAACTAGTTGTAACTATTGTATTGTAGGTAAACATCGTGTTGACACACTGACAAAAGTGGTCGCAGACAACTCTCCGTTGGTGGACATTGGGCACTCCTGCCATTCGTACCTAATATTGGTGCATCTGGCGTGTATCCAAGCGGCCCAAGTCAAGGTCAGTAAAAATGTCCATTGTGCAGACTTGCGGTATTTTATAGATTTATTGTCTATCCTCTTAAGTCTGTAAGGATAGGTATTAATCTAAATCGACTTTAACGCAACGCATTAGGACCCAAATTCGTTTGACTTGAGCGGACAAGTAGGCAGACAAATTTTGCCAATATTGCCGTCCGTTGATTTTTTTAAGCTGGGATCATCTGATTTGGATTAGAGATACGTACAGCAACCGAACGTAAATATTTCGATACCAAAAATGTATATAGGAATTGGATAAACGCGATGCGCTAACAATTAACAAAATTAGAACTGTAACCTGTAACCCAGTTTCTGCCGCCACACGCATTTGTAAACCGCGCTAATCACTCATAACACCTCGATTCCTTCTTTATTAACATAACCATAGAGCACATGTTAGCACCTTCATGCGAAGATAAAAATAGCTGTCTTATCGTGTTTCGTCATCCGATTACGCGATTCCATGTTTCATAATAAAGATTACTGAACTCAGCTGATCCAGCTGACCGTCACAGTTATTTTAAACAAGTGATCGATAATGCCGCATGGTACCGCTGATCGCGTGATATGTTACCCATTGTTCGCATTTAAAACGAAAGAATCGCTCATTTATTTATACCTAACATATCTACAGTAGGACAGATTTGGAATATTTCCCAGCGAAAGCGCTTCTCATGTAAAATAAAGAGACTGCGAGACTAATTTACTTACTAAAACCATAATTGCAAAGGATTTAATACCGTCGTTGTTTAAAATATATGTTTACTTCAATTAAAATCATATGTCTACTTTAAGGCGACCAAACAATGAAATACCAAGAGAATACTTACATTGTTTATTAGAATTGTCCATGTGCGCTATGCTCTTAAGCACTTCGCTAGCATTGCCATTTCGGTGAACTTTAAATCTGCAAAAGGAAAAGGTCACATTGTAGCTTTCCACCAACATTCTCAGCATTCGTAAATATTAAAACAATGAAACACTTAGATGGTGTAATTTGTTATAATTGATTTCAATCAAATATCATTACCACTAGCGAGCGACGCGGGTCACCAGTCACGGGCGCGGAGTGACCGACGTTAGTGGGATATGTAATATGAAATAATGGCGACGGCAGCCGACGGTCGCCAGAATTCTGAAATATGATAAAGGACACATGACAAGTGTCAAGGATTGGGTCGCGGCTCCGTCGCGCGGATACGCACTTGAACACGTCGTCGCGCTTGCGCTTGCCGCCGAGCGACGCCTTGCGGCCGTTCTCCTCGCGGAAACATGGCGAGTACCGCTTCTCCGGCTTCGAGCCTCCGGCTATGGAGGCCTGCATCACCCCTGCAACAAACAGCTGGCCATCAGCATTGGAAACAGACGCTAACTCGACTATTTATGAACAGCAATAACTGTATCGACAGGAACGAGAAGTGTATGAATTCAACAAGGATCAGATCTAATGGAAAGGGATATGAAACCTTGTGTTTTATATTCTTGTAAATCTACCAGGATGACCTGGCTTAAAAGGCGTCTCTCGGATGTATTGGGATCGTAGCAACATTTTATATTTACTTACTTTTAAACAATATTGGAAAGACAACATTAACTTACTGTGCAAGTTGACAGCAAACATTTTAATGAAACAGTGAAGGTACAAAGGTTACATTTTAAAAAGGGTTTGTATATCTTTTGTGGTTTGCTTGTTTAGAGTAGTTGTTTTTTATTAAAGTGGTGTTTGATATAGATGTGTGTATAATCGTGTATGTAGCATCACAAATATAATAAGTAATGAATAGACACAATTTTTTAAAACCGGCTCAAATATCTAATGGCATCGGCGCGGGAGTGCTTAACGTTATAACCAATAAAAGCCATGTCAAATGGATTGTAATTTGTAACCAACCGCCACACCCAAAATGTGTGTTTATTGGTGCAGACGAGGTCTGCGAGGGTTGGTCCAAAAGTTATTAACTGCTCCTGATCGTATGTAGAGCTAGAGCAGCTAACAACTTTCGGACCAACACGTATGGTTTGCTTAGTTAACGAAACAAGACATTGTATAAGTTTTTTCGCGTTGCAGTTCTTTACTTACCTATTATATTGTGATGGTGTGTCGGGTGTGTGTGTGGGTGTAGTTTAAGTAAAGGTTTACAAACCCAAAATGTAAATTTACCGCTATAGGGCGCTATTAGGGGCGGTAGTGTGGAGTGCCGCCGGAGCCGCGCCGCCCGCCGCTGCGCCGCAGCCCTTGCGACAACAAGGAAACTAATATTTTGTTCCTGACCCCAGTCCCGCTGACGCTCCCGCTCTCTCGCGCAAACCCGCCCGCCCGCGCTCACTTAGCCAGCCATACGAGATTGCATTAATCGTTAAATCGCTGCGTCGTCAATATCTATTATAAGTATGACGTTTCGTACACATGCAAATTTGTATTACAATAAACGGTCAACGGCGTTATATCGTGTCAGTCGCCATATACTGCGAAGTAGCTATTTATATGACATTTGTGTTGTCTAGCCTTAGCGAGTTTATAAGTCATATATATAAATAAAACCACTATGTTATTAGTGATTCATAATTAACGACCTACTATTAAATAAACATGATTACACATCTAGAATAAAATTTAACCTAACTCATTACGATAAAATAACATAAAACCCCATTAAAAGTAATCATATCAACATGACGTGTGCCTAACTTGTTTCTAATCAAAATAAATCAAATTACTTATTATAGGTACTATATAGCGAAAGCATAAAAATTGATTAATTCAATTTTAAAATATTTTCATCACGCTTGCTCGAAAAAGATCTTATTTCATGCAGGTGTACTGAAGGACAAAGGTCTATATTGTTCCCTGGGAGTTATGGATTCTGAAAATAAAAGCTGTAACACTCGTGAGTTACAGCTTTTTTTTTATTATGTCACTAATTCATACGAACCAAGTAGGTATATATTTGAAAATACTGAGGTTTTTTTTATTATGCTTTAATAGTTATTTACGATACAAGTGCGGGAAAGAGGAAATTCGAATCGAGTGGCGATAAATTAAAACACGACCGCAGGGAGTGTTTTAAATCGACACGAGTTGCGAATTACCTATTCGCACGTGTATCGTACAACGTTTTACAGCACATATGGCCCTTTAAACTTTCGACATATGCACGAAAAGTGCTATTTGACGCACTAGTGCGAGAAAGTAGCACCATATTTACTGTAATAGTTATTTACGATACAAGTGCGGAAAAGAGGAAATTCGAAACGAGTGGCGATAAATTAAAACACGACCGCAGGGAGTGTTTTAAATCGACACGAGTTGCGAATTACCTATTCGCACGTGTATCGTACAACGTTTTACAGTACATATCACGTACATATGGCCCTTTAAACTTTCGACATATGCACGAAAAGTGCTATTTGTCGCACTAGTGCGAGAAAGTAGCACCATATGTACTGCAAAATATTTAATTTGATTAATTTAATTTTTGTAAATGTTTCAAATATTATTACACAATTTTCAATTGTGGCTGAAGGCCGATGGGTCTGTGCCTTCGATGCCTAAACTGCTAAAAAAACAAAATGGCGGACGAATGTTTGAAGTCACCGTATTTAAGAATGGTTTCGCTTAAAATTTAGTTTTTTCTTCGCAAGTGTGATGAAAAACATGTGTTAACTCCGGGGTAAGAATATTGTTACTCGAGTCTTTAATTCACTCCAGCCTGCGGCTGTCGTAAATATATAGACTCGTAGAATATTCCACTTACCCCCCACGTTGCGCAATGTACTATTGTAGTAGTAGTTAGGAAAAAATAATGCGGTGGCGGGTTTGCTTATATCAACATACACGCACTTCTTACACACTCATACTCATTTTATAATGATGGTCACGATCAGGTGAGCAATAAGGAAAGAAAAATCACAATATTGTAGTCGGTCTTTATTTCACAGCTGTACGATGCTATCGAATGGCGAAGATTAGATAATAATCGGGAATAGTTATAAGTGGAACACCTTCAGTTGTAAATAATTAAAATTCAACTCGATTGTAGCAAAAGCATAAACACGACGCGTGAGACAGTCATAGACAATAAAATAATTCTAAGAATTCGATCACTTGTACTAACATTTAGATTAGCGATGTACCAATTGCGTCTCAAATATAAATTCCGATTCATTTTGTAGACTCGCGACTCGATCATGCACTCGTCAAGCTGCGAACGACTCTTAAAATATAAACTTCCTTAGTGCTCCAAAATGAAATAACATCAAACAACACAATTCGAAGTATAAACAAAAACGAGGCATAGACAAAACGTTTTGATTAATATTAATAAAAAAAAAGTTAAATGCAATGAATGATAATAATGCATTCAGCTAATCTTAAAAGCGTTCCGGGCATTACAGATCTATGGGTCAATCGTGGGGATGCTCACCTTTGTAGCGGGGGACGAATCTCTGGATGTCCTCGGGAATGTTCATGTAGAAATGCAATTCGCGGATGTTGAGGGGCTTGATGACGGTGCTGTCGTTGAGCACAAGCAGCCGCGTGTGCCCGCCCACCTGCGCACACAACTCACAGTTACACACACATCAAAACGTGATAATTAGCATGCTATGCACGAGACAGTGTAAGCTTTATAACTGCAGCTAATACCTACTTTATCGATAAAATAGCACAGCCGGTTCGTCTATAAGAACATGACCGATACAAAATACAATTAATAATAGAATACCCATATTCGAGTTAATCCGCTATGTATGATGGATTATGTTGATACTGTAACAAAAGGTACCAAAAGGCGCAGCAGCACGTAAAAGGTTAGGTACTAAACTTTTCTATAATCCATTAGTTGATAAAAAAAATAGTTTGATCCTGACCTGGCGTTCTCATGTTGTCTAGAGTTAGGTAGGAAGGCATAAATTAATATAGCCCATCGTCTGTAAAGTAATTATTAATTAACTTAACCTTAAATAATTTGACCCAAAATAATAATGTACCTTGATATAATTATACCTGTGAAATGGTGAAATGTGACTATTTTGTGTAAGTAATGTTCTTATTTATAAAATAATTATGTGTGATCCTATTAAATAGAAATAATGTGTTGAAATGTAAAATATTTTTATTTTGATAATTGATTTGAGTTTTAACTGTTTTGAGTGAGAGTAACTTAACCTTATCAAATTTTCCCGCACCCTCATCTGACGACAGACACCTCAAAGGCACGCAGCCAAATATTATTAGAATTCTCATTATAACGTGCAACGCCGGTATTTTCCATGACAGCGAATCATACGAGTACGCGCTGAAATATGCTCACACTACCAAGTGTTTATTTAATCGCTAGAACGTATATTCAACTATCTAAATCGGTCTTACAAACAATTGGTTCATTCACTTGTGAATGAGAATAACAATGATATTGTTGCTTTAGTCCAAATTTTAGTCGTCGTCATTTATGACGTCACCCGATAATATTCGTAAACAATAGATTTTATACGTATTGACTGATATCCGCGAGCCTTGAGCCATTCAGATGTTGCCAAACATTCTCTATCTGATAACAGAACAATATGCTAAAAACAGTCCACTCTTTTACGAGCTAGCTCGGAATCAGTATTAGGTTATCTCAATGTAAACTTTCCACTGCTAAGGTTAGTAGGAAAGCGAAACATGTTTGATGTCAAACGGTAAAAGACCTGCTTCAGAAATTGCTACGTTCAGGTATAATGAATCTGTAGAATCGGGTTGCAAATGCACGTGGCGATTGCGTCATTAAAGTAACGCAACATCGGAAAGAGCATCGTTTTTGAGTGTCATAAAAATGAATCTGGTATTTAAGAGTAGGTAGGTAATAATAACTATTTTCTACATTTTAGGTCAGGCAACGCAGGAGATGCAGCGGCAAATAAGGTTGTCAGCCGGGCTAGCACATGATTGGCGCGAGAGTATCTCGCCGCGACATAGACTACCCGTCCCTCTTTAATTCATACAGTTAGTAAAAGACGGGTAGTCTATCTCGCGGCGAGATACTGTCGCGCCAATCATGTGCTTGGCCTACAGGATTACGTACTAATAACGTCTGCTATATCAGTCCAGGTCTAGACTAGTATAATCGTCTGTTAGCGGCCGTTTTTCCTTTTCTTATACAGCTAACACGCACGATAACTAGGTATTGTGAGCAAACAAAGGCAGTTTTCTTCGACCACCCGACTGTATTAATCGTGAGCGTTTTATAAATGCCGTCTTTGTCACAAAACAGGTCGCATATAGCACACAAAAGGCAATATAAAAGCAAACACGCGATGGCGATATACGTACAGTACACGGTACACCTAGCGGCGGCACAATAAGTAAAAAACGTGGGGCTGTGGCGTTGACCCTTGCATCGCAGCTGACCGCAGTCTCAACTGTCTCAAGCAGGGTTACCACGGGTACACATTTGAAAAATTTTGTCCAATTTTCTATTTTTATAACAAACTTTCTGAAATGCCATGGCTCTTCCCACGCTGAAAGGCGCTAGAATTTCGCGAAACCTGCTAAACACAATCTACACAGTGTTTTTAGTTAAGTGTGTAGTATTTCTAGTGACTTCAGCATTTCATTCATTCTTTGATAAATCAGACTTTTTCGTTTTTTTTTAGTATTCCGACCGCAGTCCTAAAAAATTACCAAAATCCCTGAACAGTCGGGGAAAATCTAGACGTTTGGTAACCCTAATCCTAGGGCACGAGCCGCTGGCTAGTCTCTAATCCACTTCAATTATTTAATGGACCGAAGAAACAATTTTCTACTCGAGTCCTGATTGACAACTGCTAAACAACGAATGACGTGTATTGGATATTAAGAGTGACAGGTGTATGATTTAGGTCTTTGTAGTTTTTTGCACGTTTATAGTGTGTTTAAGTGGGCCAGAAACTCCCTTCGACATTTCAGTGTAAATATGGTCCTGCAATTCTTTGATGTACCTACTCGTACTAACGAAAGCTATGCAATGCAACACAAAGATTTGGGCAAATTAGACCAACTAACTTAGGAAGTTATTGCTTTGTTTGTCTAAAGTCTTAGATTCTGATAGAGCACGAGTTTGACCGAAATGATTCGCCAATCCGATACTGGCAACGCACACTTTACATCAAGGCCGGTGGAACGCGGTCGGTTCTCATTGAAGCTCTTATTTCACTGCCCGGCCATTTGTACCGAACACACTTGGAAAAATAGGCGAACAGGACTCCTTCCCTGTTCGCCTATTTTGCGTCCATCGCGAATGAACAATCATCATTTTAAAGTACCGTATGAACCTAATGTCCCGTAAAGCTCAATATCAGGGTATATAGTATTTGCTCGGCTATACAGGTACTCGTATTTTTCGCTCAAATGTTTTTTTTCCCGCGTGGCAACCGCAACGGGCTTAAACAATGTATAAGACCAGAGTAATTGTATTTATCTCGTCAAGTGAATTGTACAATTCTTATGAGAATAAATGATCTTAAACCTAAAACCTAAACCTAATTGCGTTGCACTGATTCGGTTTTTTTTTGTTCCGTGAGCGATCATATAACACGATATACAATGGTACACATTAGCTCCATTGCGGTCAGATTCTATGAGCACAGGGCTGGAATGCACGTAGCAAGTCACGTTTGCTTTATGCATATTGGCAACCACCGCACTGCAAAAAATATTTTATGAAACTCGTAATCAGGGCATTGCACAGCAAGCCCGCAAGCCCTATGCATGGACAATAATATCATCTATTGAATAGGTACAGTTCGTGTAACTCAATTAAATTATATTAATAATATTTACATATATGATTTTATGTGAATCGCTGATTCTTTCAAAGTTGAATTATGGTGATATACTTTATGGACCACGCCTGCAACATAAAACTCGTCGCTTAATACAAAGAGTACAAAATGCGTGTTATAGATTTTGTTACTCTATACCCCCTAGAAGCCATATCACCCCGTATTTGAACAAATCGTCTATGCTGAATATGTCTTCTCGGCGACACCTACATCTTGCATGTCTCCTCTTTGGCGTCTTAAACAATAAATTTCCGGAATATCTCTTTTCCAAGATTAACATTTCAAAATTTCACAACCGTCATGACACTAGGTCAACTCGGCGTTGTCTCTTAGAAATGTACCCTCATAGAACGATTGCATTTACCGGTTGTTTCCGGTATCTCGCGACCAAATGCTGGAATGATATCCCTCCACCTGTAAGACGGCTCAAAAATAAGCAAACTTTTAAACACCAGTTTAAAAAGATACTGCTTGAAAAACAAAAAACAGGGATACCATACGGCTTTTTGGTTGCTGATTTCAGGATCTAATCGGTATTGCTATGAGATCTTGTACCGAACCTTTCGCGCTTTCTCACTCTTATTTTATGGCCACTACTATTTTTATTTCTATGTTTATGCTTATTTTCTGTTTTATTTATGTATTTTATTTCAGAACTTTCTAACACCACTCAACTACACACTTTTTACAGTACCGTATACTTATCACCGTCATATTTACCTAACTGTAACGTGATCTGGGTTCCGGCAGAATATCAGTGCTCCGCTCAATAGAGTGGAGCGTATAGCTGAGTCGGAACCCTTTTGTTGTTGCTGCAATGCACACAGCGTGCAGCTAACCACTAAAAACTAATATTTCGTGTTTAAGTAAAAATTTTTTTGTTAATTTAATTTAGTAGTTAAGTTTTGTTCTGACTGCAATGTACCTACTTATACTTTACACTAAAATTGTGTGTTTTGCAGCATCCAAATAAACGTTTTATCTATCTATCTATCTATCATATATTTAGGTAAATTGTTTTGATTTAATGTCATAATGAGCTAGCTGTGTCCTCTTTACATAGGTTGCTCCGTTGCTCGTCGAAGTCGCCGAGGGTATCGATCCAGTTCGATTAAAATCACGACTACCTACCTGTCCTTTTGTACAAATCTGGAACATACTGGATTTGATTGTGTAAGCTCCGCATTGTTTTTGATGATAAGTACCTAAGTCCGTCTATTTCTGGATATTCAGTACTATTTATTATTCAGTTTTGTTTGAAATCAACGACATTTTTTAACATAGATTTAACACAGATATGTCTGCGATTGAGATTTGCAAGGTTCTGGTGTGGGCTTCCGTAGCCTAATTGGTTAAGAGCAACGCACGGATTGCGGAGGTTGCGGGTTCAAGTCCTGCCGGAAGTGTAACTTTCCATTTTTCCTTTAATATAAAATTTCAAGTTTACCTGATTGTTGAGCGGCAACACGTCCACCTCGTGTCCGTCGTCGGGCGACAGCGCCGCCGCGGGCTGCGAGCGCTTGCGTTCCGCGCCGCGCCGCTCCGGCTCACCCATCCCCCAGCCAAGAGAGTACACCATCACTTCGGCCGAGCCACCGCCGCCGCTGTCCACCTGTAACAAGCACATGGTAAATTCATGTGTACACTCCGCGTGCTCTATAGATAACCGAAATACAACACGCGTAAGTATGGATAAAGTTTATTTTGGGGTTACCATAATATCGCATAGGTACATTAGATTGAAATATTGATTATTGTCGCCGAATCAATTCAGCAATTAAACAAAATTGATGCATAATATATATACGATGATGTTACGGATAAGGTAAACGTGGAAAATACCTGCCGTGTAACTGATAACTGAAATTAACTGAATTATGTAACTTTCGTAGTACATATCACAAACATTCATATATTAGGCCTTTTCATTCAAATTCATACATCGTAATCTCAACTGGAATTGGAATATAGCTGCTAACGTGCATGTATCTACATCCCATCTCAGTATACAGCATAGATATAGACTATTAGAAGGAACATAAATAAAGATTGAAAAACTAAGCCGCATTCATGTGCCAAAACATGTTCTGACTAATTTCCCGTCCATCTCAGAAGTCCATTACAAAGAGATCTGGAACGACGTCACTAATGTACGAATCTATTCTCATTGCGTAATGCAATCGTCGCAAACGCGATATCTATTATGTGGCTATAATGGATTTTTGCGTAACTGGAGATAAGCAGAGAATAGTAAGAAATATATTGTAAATTTTCGGTTTGTTTGGATAACAAGATTGCAGTGACAGTTTTGTTCTAGTCCTTTGTACTATTTTTAGTTGAAATGATAATTAACAAATCAACAAAAGGTCTTTAACTTTTGTGGAAAACAATGAGTCAGGTGACATACTAAGTAGGTAAAATAATCTGAATCTATTTGGGCTGCAAGCTAAGAGGATATACCAACGGAGACGCCACGTCTGTAATTTGCTGTACAAAAAGTCTGCCAATTTTTGCGGAGGAGGGGAACGTCAAATGTATACGTAACGTCAAAATAGCGATGTCAGATAAACGTCAGTCCATACATTGTGTATGACCATTGGCCGACTATTTTCGACAGAGGGGAACGCCTGTTAATGCCTACTCCGTTTGGCTATATCCTCCTAGGCTGCAAGTGATAATACATATTCAAGCAGCAGTCAGTAAACAATAACTTGCAACTGGTGACATAACTGATGTATACTAGCAAAGCAAATGTTTAGCAGGGAAAAAATAGTTATGTACCATTACATAACATCCTTTACTTTAAACAATCACAACACAATCACGACTAGCAGAGTCGTGGAAGAAACATTACTTGATTGACCTACATAATCATAGCAGAGCATAGTGTCACATTAAATGGAAAGATAGCAGCTAGCAGAAAAACTAATTGACAAAACCTCTCCGACCTCACACCGACTGTAATTACTCGTGCCTATCTACAGTGATAGCGTGACGCAAGAACAGAGAAATATTTCACATGGTTCGTCGACGGACCAAGATCTTTTCAAGACCGGTAAACTTTTGATAATTCAGTTATCGGTCGTAGGAATTTGTGCGAGATAAATCGGGTTCAAGAGCGTGGTCAGTTCGTATCTAGTAAGGACAAAGAGACAGTGGTTTAAGTCAGTGTCTCACCAGTACTGTGTTCGACCTGTTCTAGTTTTAATCAGTAAAGGTACAATGCACGCGAGTTCGAGGAACTGATGCGCGTGAGTGGATCCCATTTGACCGGTCCATGCCCTCGCGCTCTTCGAGATAATCGACTGAGCCCGCCTCTTGATTTGCTTCAGTTTTACCTTAAGGCGATCACGTTTGCATGTTAAGTATGAAAAGGAAATAAAAAGATGAATGAGCTTTGCATTTAAGAGCATCAGCATCGTCAGGTCCAACTCTAACAAGTAGGTAGATGCAATAATTCTTGGCACTAAATCTTGCAATATTATGCAAATTGCAATATGAGCAATAAGTACTGTACAAAATTAGTAAGTTAAGACGATAAACAGAAATGCGAATTTAAAAGAGAACGTGTCGATTCGATTAAAACGTATGCCTAATGCCAAAGGAATGGCTGTGTTTATTTAAACAATGTAATGCATCAATGTGTACAACTGTTTACTGTTTGCTTAAAAGATAGCGTCGCGCTCAATTCTTCCGCTTGCTATTTCAGAAGAGAACAAAGGACAACAAACACATGGAGTTTCACGTTCATTGCCAATATCGCGCGAAATATTTTTCTCTCATCGAAGTGCCTATAGTGACGTAGAGGCGCGGCGCGTCGGCGATTGCGTCGCGCGGCCACCGCGGAGCGGCGTCACCAAATTAGACGCGATGCCCCAGTCGGCCCAGTCGCCGGCGCATCGCGGGGAATCTGGGTGACGCGCAAGCCCCGCCTTAATCGAGCATCGGCCGGTCTTTAGCGAACCACAGAATCCACAGATATACACTACAGTTGTACGTCAAAACAGAGCTGGACTAAAATAAAGTGCCGCGAAAATATGCCAGGAAAAGACCCCAAAATAATTTGGTTTGTATGTAGTAGTACATTTTGCTCAGACATAAACAACTACTTACATATACTAATTTTGTTCAAAAACACAACGAATTCTGCAGAATACTTAATTAAATATAGAAACCAAAGAATGTAAATATTTGATAGCACAAACAGGCTCCTCAAGTCGAGGGTACCTTGAAACTTGTGATAAGAATAACATAATATAACTCAATGTCAATGAATCTTCGACTCTAATGAGTACACGGAGAAATCACTCCAATCCAAAGTACGATAATAGAGAATGATTGCAGATGTTAGATAATAAGGTCGTGCTCAAATGGTAACCGGGCACAACCGGTTTAAAGAAGTCGAGCGCTACAAGTCGTCATCGCCAAACAGTTAAATTTATCATTTGACTTCACAACTGCGTAGTGATACACTATATACACAGCACATGTGCCCTGTGAATACACAAACCACAATGTTCACGTAAATCGCAACGTAAAGGACAACGGCGAAGACAATGAGCACAAAGTAAATTAAATGAGGCACGTAAAAACTTTATCCGGAAGAGGAAACGACAAAGGAAATAAATCTAACTATCAATGTTAAACTAATTATCCGAAACGTGGCCTAGAGCCCAATATTAGTACACAGTATTCAAAAAATGGTTTGGAGAAGGATAGGTATGTGTTAGGTACTTTAAATTCGTGATGGACGACCGGAGACTAAGCAGATGTTACTGGAATGCGGATAAATGCAATAGGTACAAATGAAAAATTACACGCAAAGTTAGTAACTGGAACTATACAGCATTCTGCACGCTAACGGTTGTAAATTAGGTATTGGATGTGTCACACGTTTAAAAATAAAGCAAATAGCGCTAATATTGTAGCAATCAAGTTGGAAAAGTCAGGCAACGTATGGCGGGAAGGTTAATTGTAGTACCTATACCTATAGAATGCGGAATATCACAATAAAGCTAGCTGGACACCCCAGCGAGGGAGCGGATTAGTTAGTCCAATGTGGGTTAATATCAAGTGGGTCAGTGGGTCGGATGCAGTGCGTGCTGTGCGTGCCACTCGCTATCTGCACCGTCTTACGGCTAGCCAACCATAGACGGTTCCAAGTCTCTAGGCTCTTCTAATTACATCACTTCTCCCCACTACCGCCTGCCAACTGTCGCTGCCCATTAAACAAGAATTTATTCCCAATCACAACCCATATACCGTATCGCATCCGGGATCGTTTCAAACATGCAATAACTATGATTTACGTAAAAATGCTCGTATACTCCGCTGTCACATGATGGTGGCGCCAGACATTTATAAATCTGTTATTTTTGCTTTTGAGAAAATAACTCTTGGTCAAGCTAAAATGATGCGTTGTTCAATATGTCGTTCGTATTTTAGGGTATTCTTATTTATGTATGCTAGTACATATTTATTTTATTGTATAATGCTATTGATGTAGTTTAGTTATTCGTAGACGTTAATATTGCAGTTTTCCTTTTTAAATATTATTGTACGTTCTGTAAGTTTGTCTATCTATCTAATTCGAATTTTCCACTCATTTACTCTTAGGTTAGCTGGAAGAGATCCCTTATAGGGATAAGCTCGCCTTTGTACCTAAATTTATATGAATTTCATGTTAACAATTTTTGTTTTGTACAATAAAGTGATTTACTACTACTACTACTACTACTACTATTCTTTGCGTTCACTGTGGCAACACCTTGTCACAGTTAAAATTCAAATATTTAAAAAATAAACTCGCTCTGTCATACAGTTGACAGAGCTTAATGTGTCAGAAACCTACTACCAGTTCACATCCCCTTTCGTTACTCTCGTTTATTCTCGCACATTATTCAAAGCACTGCTACCTTTAGTTACAGTTGTGTACCGGAGTACGTCGAACTCACCCGTGGAGTGGAAATCTAAGGTCTAAGTTGGGCGACTGCAGGTAACGATTTTAGTTTTACGCTTACTCTAGCTTGCGACAGAAAGCCAGAATCACCGCCAACGGGCTTGAGCGGTGACCAACGATTTGGTTCCCATAGTTTCCGGATCTAAAGTAACTTCGCCTACACTTATTACACACTTTAGTTTAACTTCCTAATTTTATTCCAACTGATCCCAACTTTCTTGCTCAACCGGCCCTAAATTTCACTTCATCTTTCGCCCCTTTTCTCGCTAATACAGTCCACCTTCGCTATCGAACATGCGTATAAAATAAACGTTAAAATCGCGAATCCATTTATCATTTGTCAATCCGCTTTATTGACTTTATGTGTGAAAACATCATTACATATTAAAGGCGAACACGAGTATGATACGATAGGAAAGTCCTCAATGAAATTAGACTAGAGCCAAAACGTTGATTCACCATTTTCATTCATAAACATTTCCAAGGGCACCCAGGGTCATGTCGAATAAGGCTAAGACAATAACCTTTGTGTAACATTAACATCTTATTTAAAATCAAGGCTAAAGTGCTGAAGTCTAATAATTTATCAGGAGTAACTGTCAAGAAGGTGATTCAGTTGTAGAGCGAGCGACGACTCACACCCGGCAATGTGCATCGAACTAAGTAGGCATTTCATTTACCTTGAGCTTCACCTGACACCAGCTAAATAAAAAACAAGACAGTCTATTGGCGAACAAAAGATTACGTAACCCGATTGCGAATCATAATTAGAGCCGTTTGTCTAAGATGTTCATGTAAGCGCCTATGTTACGTCTCGTTTAGATTTTTTGCAATCTGTTCACCAAAATCTATAATGATAGTAAAATCGTACGGTCACAGAATTAAATATACTCTTATTACACGTGCGTTTAGTCATCAGACGCTTATTTTGAGGAGGTAGATATGATCATGTGACGCTGCAAGCAATTCAAGACGCAGTGCAACAACTCACGCCAACTGCAATATGGAAGCTAACAGTAATTACCATACCACACTATTAATAAATTGATTGATGGTTACAAAAAATTCAACCGGCACTTCATGCATGTGGCTACTAGAAATGTAAGTATCTTTGTTTACCACACAAAGTAGTACAAGTACAGAAAAATGTAATACAACATAGGCAGGCGGAAAACTGATTTATAAGTAAGTGATAATATATATATGATATTAATAAAATAAAAATAAAGACAATGCGTTGCTTTATCTGAAATAGACATATAGAGTACATATTCTATTTATGCGAGCGTTAAATATACCACTGAATCTAGACCATGTAGACTACGAGTATATTAGTAAGCTATTATACTTGATGTAGACTGGACTGAAAACAATTGATTGTAATGCAACTTTGCATCGGAATAAATTTAACAACAAATAATACGCATACAAACAACCAATAACATTGCATAGATACGGTTTACAGGATTCAATTTAAGGCAGACCAATTTACAATGGAAAATTCCAAAGCTTTCTAGAAGCAAGTGCTTGCGACATGCATTGCCGGTGGCGTGGCAGCGGCAATAACACCAGTTCAAGTAAAAGACAGTAAAATGTATAGGTCTTATACACTTTTAATGCCTTTTTGATTCGTTAGGCAACGTATCGGGGCTTGCAACCAAACGCACTTTCACTATGCAACATAACGCTTCGGTTAGCAACCGTTTACAATAATACGATGCGTTACGACCTTAACACTTTCGACCAATCCAGTTTGGAGTGCATTCAGAATATCAAGCTGTATTTCATCAGTTAACCGTCAGTCATCTCATCCAAACGAAGGCAAATTGTGGTAAATTTGGAGTCTCTTAAGTATTAATGCTATTAAAAAGTTCAAAATAGATCTTTGTGCCAAATTTCAGGGACCTATGTGAGAAACTTCAAAAAGTTTCTCTCAGGCTTTTAATTGTTATCGGTTTATTGATACTTAAAAAACTTAGTTAAGGAAGCAAACATTAGGAAATTTATCTCTTTGCTGAAATTATATTTTGGTCCCGGGTGATAGGTGCCTGGGTAAATTAGTATGCCTAATATATGAGTATATTATCTTATAGCTAACTTCGTGTAACAAGATAATGTTAATTGTATTGTCAATAATTATAATTACGTACCTACGTCACAATAGTTAAATTTTTTGTATCTCCGAAGTAGTTTCACGCGAAATTATGACGCAAAACGAATCCAAATGTTATGATACCATAACATCAATAATAAACATCAATGGTTTGAATATACCTACCTATCAGACGATAACTCTTCTGCATCATTAAATTACTAATAATGAATAAATAAGGTAATACCTAATATTGTCTTCGGTTACCGCGATAGTTACTCATGAAATAAAACTATGAAAACGGATTATATCGCGTATATTGAATACAACGGGTCACCCGTTGACCACGAACGCTGTAAAGAGTTCGAAACGTCGGGATGTATTATAAATTCAATATACGCGATATAATCCGTTTTCATAGTTTTATTTCAAGGTAATACCTATTTATGAAATAATAACTAACCTTCCTCAAGAATCACTCTATTGATAGGTGAAAATCGCATGAAAATCCGTTTGGTAGTTTTCAAGTTTATCGCAAACATACATATACGACTTTGTTTTATAAGGTGTAGCTGTAGTGATAATCTCGTAATAGATGCAAATAGAAGAAAAAAAAATTTAAATAAAAAAAGTGACACTGAAGTCGACATCCCAACACCTGTCCTCCTCCATTCAGTCGATTACTATTGATTGAATGGAGGTGTTACTGCCGAGGTCAACGCAGTAATGGGTGCTCCTTCCAAATAAACAATGTTAAACAAATATAAACAGTGAAATAAGTACGTAAAAGTTTTGACAACACAATAATTCGATTGACGCGGGGATAAAGGCATGAGCGAGATAAGCGATTCTACAACGTCGGGACGGGAGCCACTCTGCGATCAGCAGTCAGTACTCAGTAGAGATGACGTGGTCTCGGCGGGCACAGGCGGCTCTACGCGGCGGCGGCACAATGAATGAAATAACCAAACGTCAAGTCAACACGTCGGGAGAATTCTGGCACCAATGATGACCACTGTTTCACAATATTTAAATATCGTTATTAAACATTATGTTAATCAAAATCGCCTGCACCAAGCTGTGAAAGAAGTCAAGGCTTTCAAATAACAGTTGGATCACTGTCAACTGAGAATTCGAGAAGAGATTATTGGTCTGTATCCTACTTACTTGACTATACACTTCCTTAAGCCCGCTCGTGGTGAAATCCTAAATGGGAACACGTTAACGATGAAGTCTTCAGATTCTTCAATCACAGTCACTACAACTGACACAGAATTACTCAACACACAGGAACCGAAGTAGGTAGACCACAAGCGTAACACACTGAACTTATAATTAAAACACGTAGATCTTTAGTAATATTCACAGAAGATAACACGGGCAATTCATAACAGGTTTTTGTTGTTTGAAGCAGAACTAAATGAACGCAAAATAAAAGTTGCACTCTGGAGCGCTGAAACACTTGTATCTGTTGGCGTTGCGCACTAGTGACTGAGCTCTCTCGATCGCGCGACCAGCGAGTAAATCAATGTTGCGCGCGCGGGCGTGTGTGCCGGCGGCGTAGCCCGTCCCGTCGGACGGCGCTGCGCGCTGCGCCTGTGAGCGCCGCACACAAGGCCCACTCTCGCGAGTCCCGCGGGGCACGCATTGTTCTGTCCTGGGACCTACCTCACCCGCTCCCGATACCTGTTCCATCCAGTGAATGAACCCTGCTCAAGTGACCCCTAAACTCGACCAATGATATTGAACACATCACTGAGCTTCAAAAGTTCCAAGGATGTTTTAGCACAATTACAATACATCGTTTCGGCCTCAGAAACAATGAAACTCATTGTTTGTCGAAAAAATACCACAAAGGTTGTCAAGATTCAATAACAACAAAACAAACAAAAATTACTATTGTAATAAAGTATTAAGATAATTTTTCTGAGTCAAGCACTACATACACCTCGTAAAACTTTGATTTTCAGGCCAAATTCCTTGAAAGGTCTTAAATGTGCTTCAGAAATATTTCTTACTTGACACATCACTGAGGGTGCATATATCTTATTGAAATAATAACATTTTGTTGGTTCGCCTCTTCCTTGTTATGAAATCAGTGGAAAACAACTTAACAACCTTAATTTCATGTTTAGAGATGCAGTATCCAGCTCTGACGCAAGACCTCCAATCTGAGAAAAACAAATGTCAACCAGCGAAGACTGGAACAGTCAAACCAATTGAAGCGTGAAATTGGTTAAACGCTGATATTGGTAGACAAAATAATGGCGCTGACGTCAGGCGTTGTTGTCGACATTTCGACAATGACAACGATTATTTGCTTTAGATATTTAACAAGCATTATCTGGTGCTTCTGGTAAAATCCGGACTTCTGGAATAATCGGATGTTGTTACAGATGGTCCAATCACCTATAACCTATAATATAATATATTTAAATGTTATTATTAAATGTAAATGTGATTTAATATAATATATTATTATGGTAGAGTTGGACCAAGCTAACTCTGCATAGACTTTACACAGTGATAGTGTGGAAGTGTTACTATAGAAATATGACGTTTATAATACCACTTCCACAGTTTCTCATGGCTCCTCTACACGATGGGCCATCAAGCCATCTTACTGGCCCACTAAGATGGGCCAGCGTGTAGAGAGAGTAGTGGTATCGGATGGCTAATGGCGCGGCTGGATGGCGATGGGATGGCCAAGGTGTCGGCATAAATACGGCAAAACACAAGAAACGCAGTATATCGTTCGTTATTTCACACCGAGCAATGAACAAACTCTTCCTACTGCCTTCAGCTTCCTCTTCCTAGCAAACTCCTGTTACGAGAACCCAAATATTTGAAGTGCCTTGAAGGGAATTTAGATACTGTTCAATTTTCTGCAATGGTAGATTATCGGTAGATTCTGAGATTTCCGATTCATATTTACTTATTCATAAGTACATTGTACAATGAGGGAGGTAAGAGAAACATTGGAAACAAGTTTGCAATATTCTTACACACAATTTTTTTCATTATACTTGCGAAGAAAAAACTAAATTTTAAGCTAAATAATGGTGACATTTCAAATATTCGACAGGTTAGGCATCGAAGGCACCACATCCGGCCTCCAGCCTCGATTGAAAATTGTGTAAAGATATTTTAAGCGGTTATTAAATTAATCAAATTAAAAAAATTTAAACACAAATTTATAGGTATTAAATTATAAACGTCAGTGTGGTGTTCATGAATAAATCAATCAATCAGATGCGTTGGCAACACTAGTGAGAGTCAGTAAAGTCATGGCGGAGCGGTGTTTCGAGCGCACTGTGTGGAACAATAATAAATTGTTTTATTTATAATATAATTAATCCAAGAGTGATTAGATTCAGTATTTTAAAACTAAAACTCATTTATACCTACTTAGTTCGTATGAATTAGTGGCATATTTTTTTAAAGCTTTTTTTACAATCAGTAACTCCCGCGGGCCTTTGTCCTTTAGTGCGCCGCAATGAAATAAAAGATCTCTTTCGAGCAAGTGTGATGAAAACAAACGAATCGTGGACAAAATTCTTGTTGTAGTAGGTATGTACGTAAAATAAATTAACACAGCTACAATCTACCAAAACTTCAATGAGCCAAAAAATATCCTACAAGGCGGGCGGCGAAAGTGTTGTTTTTGTTCTCACCTTGTCGAAGCTCGGGATCGATGCGAAGCCAAGGCTGACCGGAGCCACGAACAAGGGCGCACCTGAGACCAACATATTACAGAATGACATCAAGCTCCGCTCCGCTGCAGCCTTACTTAACAGATAAGATTACGCTTTGTGTACACCGTGCAGGCTTGAAACTACCTCCGAGTATTGATTGGTGATAATGATAAAAGTGATAGCAATAAGTAACAGGCGAGCAACTAATGGTTTATCAATATGCGACGAATTTGTGCTCAGTGAAAAAGACACAGCTTCTGTAACGAAATAATACTTACATTGTTTTTGTTACGAGTACATTGCTCTGAGATTCACCAGTATTTTTCCCATATAATAAAACTATGAAATGAAATCGGATTATATCGCGTATATAGAATTTATTATACCTCCCGACGTTTCGAACCCTTTACAGCGTTCGTGGTCAACGGGTAACTGAGGAAAAACTACAATGTGCAAAACTACCCACATACAAAAATAATAAATAATAAACTTTAAGGCTGGTTATACAAGCAAAATCGGTTTTTATTTGTGTGTTTATCACAAAGTTGTGGATATTTTCTGTGTACCTATATGTATCTATTATACACAGAAAATAGTAGCATCGTCTAATACCCACAACCCACAAACACAAGCATTATGGATCTAACTGTGGGACTAGGTCGATTTCTGTAAAATTGTCTCATAATATTTATTTATTTGGCATTTATTTGTTTGTTAATCACAAATCTTATTGCATTACAAAAAAAGGAAAGAATTCACAGCATTTCTACTTTCACAACATCCTAGTCTGGAACCTATATTTTTCCTTATTTAAACATTATTTTTCCTCGACGAATGGGAATAAATATTTGCAGTTTAAATTAGGCCTACGCCTCGTAGAGCTAATATTGGCGCAACCGTATATTATTTCCAAGAATAACCTGGCTAATATTTCTCTCACTACGTCAACACGACTCTTTGCTTAGATTACCAGTTATCTACAACAACCTACGATAACAGGGTGGATTAAGAAAATTTCCATTATAAATCAAACCACAGTTGTACAAATATTTGTTTAAAGTAATCCTCTTATTTATTTACGAGTACGTGGTATTGCATCGAATAGTTTCGATTAAACGATCAATCAACGTATATTTTGGCTTTTGTGTGAGGATAAATTAATCCTCGAATGTACTTTTTGAAGATGATTGTTGTAAGAAAGACGCAGGTTTTGTTTGGCATCTCATGCTCATGCATGGCTCTCATTTCACATTTATATTTTTGATGGGATTATAGTGATCATTTACAATTTAACTAAAGTTGATAATAATAACTACCCATAATAATATTTAAGTTATCAAAACATTTATGATTTTTAATTCAACATCAACATACAAACTCCTCTTCGGAAATTAACATACATCGATATTACGATGACAGTGAAAAATATCAAAAGTTCAAGTTCTAGTCAAGTTTTAAAGATCAGAATGCAGTCAGTCATAGCGGACGTTGATACCAACTGAAATCCTAATAACAATAATGATACAATTAACCTTCACCTTATCGGCTAAGCACCAAATATAGAATGGCGTGCGCGCCGTGCTGTGCCCTTATCAGAAACACATGAAATAACTACCTAATGGCATTTTCAGCGTATTTTGCTATAATATATTGTTGTTATTTTGATCGATTACGTTTGGACACGCCGCAGAACAAGTTTTTTTTCTTTTTTCGGTTATTGATATGTACCTATAATTTGTATATTTGTAAAGAACCATAAAGTGTACAAAATTGTTTTATTTCGTTGAGGAAGCAGAGTGTAAGTAGGCTCATAATTTACATTTACATTATATTTGATTTAATTTTGATATGTTGGGCATAAAATGGAAGCATGATAGATAACTCAACTTACAATGTGTACTCAAATCTCTGAAGGGAAAGAAAGTTTTAAGTTAGTAAGAAAACGCAGTGAAACGCACGAATACCGCAAGAAAGCAATGAAGTAATAGCAAGTTGTTAGGTATTTGTAACATTGATAAAAGGTATCAGCGTTAACTAAACGCTTGACTTCCATTAAAATAATTGAGGCCGTTGACAAAAGCCGAACCCTGAAGCGAATCTCTCCAGCTGGCGATTTGCCAGAGATCTCTTGAATCACTAATTAAAGTGTCCCCGACCACGTGAACTCATTGTTAGAAAAGGTGACACGATAATTAATAAAAATATTCTAAGCTAAGTAAGAACTGAGCGCTCCCTTGTTTCAATATAAAGCGCTTTCTCTGTAAATCTCTTTAATAACAATACCTATATAACAAGCATTGGAGCTCCAGATCCTTGAACGTAAATATATTTAGCGAATAATGCGGTCATTAACCGGGGTTTATAAATTGTTTTCAGAAATGCCTTGCTGTTGATTTGTATGTTTTTACAGGACTTATGTACGTGTGGGAGTAATTTTAAACGGGGGGCAATAATTCAGTCGCCGCATTTTCAAAGTAGATAGTCGACGTCAACGCTTTAGTTTTTAATAAAAATACAGGTAATATACCTAAATTATAATTTATAAATACATAAAGAGTCTTGTGACCTTTGGATTGGTCGAAAATTCAAGACTAAGGTCACACACTTTTTACTTTTATGGCCAATGGTGTCAAAACCTAACAACACTAAAGGCAAAACATCGCCAACAACAGAAAATGGTTAGGTGTATATACTCCATCTCATATACCATGGCGGGATTCCACTTTAAACTGCACAAAGAGAACCATAATGTTGTTCTATTGTTTAACAATTGCTTTACGAGCTCTGCTCTTCAAAGTCAGCGTGTGGTCGTATTACCTACAGTGAAGTACTGTCGGGTTAAGCGATATTGATACTTGATACTACTTGGGTATATAAATATTTATGTTAAAGGTTCAAAACTTTCAATAAAAAAAAAGAAAGTCGTCTAGACAGTTTAAACAATTACTTAAATTGGTTTATTAATTTTTTGCGCATAAGAATAACAATAAAGATTATTTATTTCAGCTAAGGGTTACAGACATACCAGGGGTCTCCCGCACTAGGCAATGCCTGTATCGCGGGGAACCAATTACAATATATTAGAGCTGTTACAATTAAAAACTATCGTTTAGTAAGAAACTACTAACTACAAACTAAGGCTTAAGGTATAACGGTAAAAGCTTAAAAAGTTAATTATTTATTTAATAATATCTAGCCTTGATCGAATTTAGGAATAGTATGCAGTCCCTGCAAGTACAACAACAACGGCGGGGGTCTGGTACCTCATAGGGGTGCGTACCATCCTCCGCTCGAAATAGCTGTGCCTCTTAAAGTGTCCGACCATAGCCCTGTTTTCTGAACCCAGATCTTGCATCAGTTCTTAAATCTGCCAGATACTTGCTCTATGCTGATGACCTCAAAGTTATTTACGGTGTGCAAGAAGTATCTGACTGTGTATCTCTCCAGGAGGACGTGGATAAAGTGCACCAATGGAGTCGCCAAAATAAATTGTCCTTTAATGCCTCTAAGTGTGCCGTCATGACTTTCAGTAGGGCCCGTCGTCCACTATACTACGAATATCATCTAGGATCGGAACCATTATCCCGGGTCAATACTATTCGGGATCTTGGCATCATTCTTGACACCCACCTCAACTTCCATGAACATGTGATATCGTTAGCTCGTGATTGTTATAAGAGGTTAAGGTGTCGATTTTAGTCGCAAAAATGTAAAATTGATAGATTTAGTCGGTGAAATTGTACACCTTTTGTTACCTAATTGAAATAACAAGTACTGGTTTCTATTAGCACGTCTTCTTATCTTACCTTTTATCAGATCAATTTTTCGAAAACAGACTCACTAATTTAGTAATGTTGGCTTTTCTGATGGACGTTTAGGTAAACGCGCGTAAAGCACTGATTTTGTCGCTCTTATTTGTAAATTTCGTAAAGTTTGGACGGCTAAACATGGTAATTTTGTATTACACATATCCTGTACTTGACGTTTATCAGACTACATTTTTATTATTATGACTTTGAAGTAGTGTAAATGAAAGTCAGACGAAATCAATTTTCTCCAGAAATTACTTCAAAACAAGTGACAATTTCTCTGAAAATCGACTTAATTTCAACATAATTTTGATACTTAACATTAACATTTGCTGAAACTATTCTTATACATCAATTTGTATAATTTACCACCATAAATTTTTGATGAATTTTTAAAAACTGCCCCTTCTCTTCATATATTACCGGTGACGCACGCTCGCGACCTGATTATTAAAAGGCAAGATGAGAAGACGTGCTAATAGAAACTAATACTTGTTATTTAGATATTACGTAACAAAACGTGTATAATTTCAACGACTAAATCTATCAATTTTAAATTTTTGCTCCATAATCGACTACGGCCCCTTAGGGTTTGTTATTAGGAACGGGAGAGATTTCCAGGACTCGGGTACTATAAAGCTTCTATACACATCTCTAGTCAGAAGCAAGCTCGAGTCAGCTGCCATCGTTTGGAATCCTCACGAGGTATCCTACGTCTTGCTTTTGGAGAGGGTACAAAAAGTATTTCTCCGGTTCTTATATAAAAAAATATTCAGGTATTACCCGTTTTTATACCCAACCAAATACTTGCTGGGTTCTTTAGGCTTGAACTCTTTGGAGGTAAGACGAAATTTTAAGCTCCTTACGACAGCCTGTTGCGTCTTGCGAGGTGAATCGGATTGTGCCGAACTGGTGGCGCAATTACTGCGTCTTTTTGTCCCTACGCCGACCAGAGTCAACTTCCGGCCTCGGGACCGTGGTCTACTTGTAGGCCCGATATCGCGAACCGTGTCTCGCAGAAAATCTCCACTTGTTCGCCCTTTACCCCTCCTGAATGCGCTCTTAGCATCAGCGCTCGAGTGTGATTTATTTGCTGGCAGGTGGAGCGAAGTGCGAGAGGAATTGTTGAGGTTCTGTGAGAAGATGGATGCACGTCCTTCAACAGTTTGAATGTGCTTATTGTATAATAATCTTCTTCTTCTTCCTCGCGTTATCCCGGCATTTTACCACGGCTCCTGGGAGCCTGGGGTCCGCTTGACAACTAATCCTAAGAATCGACGTAGGCACTAGTTTTTACGAAAGCGACTGCCATCTGACCTTTCAACCCAGAGGGGGAACTAGGCCTTGTTAGGATCAGTCCGGTTTCCTCACGATGTTTTCCTTCACCAAAAAGCGTCTGGTAAATATCAAATGATATTTCGTACATAAGTTCCGAAAATCTCATTGGTACGAGCCGGGGTTTGAACCCGCGACCTCCGGATTGAAAGTCGCACGCTCTTACCGCTAGGCCACCAGCGCGATTGCTTATTGTATAATAATATTATTAGTTTACCTGTTTTTGTTTTTAATTTGTTCGTAGTTGTGCAGTGACTTTGTATATTTCATACTGTTATGCTGTACAACTATTAAAAAAGAAAGAAAAAACTAGTTTTGAAATATTTTTGTCAGACTGACATTACTGTCAAAAGTGCCAAATAATAACACAAAAGGATCAACACTGGAAAGTTACATAAGACGACGCCGCAGTTAAAATTTTCCGTGAGTTATAAAAATATACAGGACCCCGGATAGGTACAGTCAGCTGCAGAGAGAGGTGACACCCCTGCATATACTGATTGTCTGAAGGGGGGGATCACCTCTCTCTGCAGCTGACTGTACTACGTGACCTTCATGTCGCATCCCTTGTTGAGTAAACAGTGTTAAAGCAAGTTTGAAAGCGCCACTTACCCGAGAGACCTGAATATTTCAGCGAGTGCTTAGCGTATTCCGTCCCACGCGCTAAGCACTCATTTAAGTTTTATGAAGATTTCATGACGGGTTTAGGGAGACAATTATTCAAGTTTTTTGTAGAATAAGTTACGTACCTAGGACGGAATAATTAAGAAACGCTATCTGAGATATTATTAGTTAACCCCTCAGCTGTGAACGGGCCCAGGGGGCAGTTGAATTTTTTATATGTCATAATTATATATACCAGAACCTGTCGGGCTTTTCCACAGCTGAGGGGTTATTTGACGCCCGTAGTGTTTACAAAGCTTAATTTTCTGCCAGGGCAGCCGGCGCACCCTGCTCTTTAATACTTTGGGTTGACAAGTACACAGTGTAGTGTTAGGTTAGTGTAGGTACACAAAATAAAGACTACCGTTCTAGTTGTCATTGTCACCATTCATTTGTCTGGCATTAAGATTAAACAAAAATTTGATTACCGTTACGCCCCTACCAATGTAACGTTGGTAGGGGAGGGTAAATCAAATTATGTACCTACTTAATTTTTTTTACAAGGCAGACAGCGTTTAGGTACACTTTACACAATGCAGGACTGCAGGTAGCCGATGTTTTATTTGGTGCATAAATTTCGCTATCTAACTTTATCAAGGGTTAAATTACGAGGGATGCCGCCAGAGGCGCCCACGGCTCGCCGAGCCACCCGCCCGCCCACGGCCGCGCTCACCCCTACGCTACTACCCACGCATTAATTCTAAATTCCTGGCCCGTCCCGGGGCTCTACTCTACTAGCCTTTTTATTACTAATTATCACGGACTAATAACGGAGTATCACGGATACGACGCAAATTGGCATAAAAGTAAACTAATCACGCCCAGGCTCAACAGAATATATTTATACCGTTTCAATTCAAATAAACAACTGTTTATAAAACGTAAAACATTTTTTATTTAACAAGAGAGATGGTTCGCAAATCGTCAGCAATTTCCTCGACAGACGCCGGCTTATTGAAAATCCGACGGAAATTTATGTAAAAGTAAACAAGTCCCTCTCTCAATTCATCAATTTCACCGTTCTGATTCAATTATTGATTTACTTAGGCACAAAAAGGTGTTATTTTGGTCAGTTTACTGAACTTTTCATTGGCTATTTCGGTCGGGTCAGGCATTCCAAATATTTCTTATTTCAGAATTGAAGTCAAGAATAATTGCCCATAAATTAATTTGTTTAAACCTGCTTCAGATGTTAAGTTTTATTTGCCATTAAACTGAATAGTAGGTTCTTTTGTACCAACTACCACGGCGTCATGCCGGAGAATGCAGGAGAAAATACTTTTTTCAGAACAACAACATTTTTTAGGATGCCTTCTATAATATATTTGGAAGCTGCAGGACTTTTAGGATAATAGTAGAAGAATCTGGACATTCTTATTCTTATTACATTAATTTGTGTGGATTGTCCTCAAATATAAAAAAAATCTATTTTTTTTGCGTTTTTAGAAATATGGGCCATTTATTTTGAATTTTGTAAGTATAAATATTGCCATGAACGTACTCAATTAAAATAATGGCGTTTTGGCAAACACATTGTAGCAGCGTAAAGTATCATCTCAGAATGTCTGAGCTTCTAAAGGTTTTATTCATATATTTACTTTATATACAAATACTTGGATGTTGATCGTAACGTCGCGTCGGCCAGACTCGAGGTTAATCCCGGAGTGCCGCATTGCGTTCCCTGGCTCCCGATAAAGCTCCAAGGTCATGTTACGATACGATATACCCGGGGTCCTGCCCTTCGAGTAACTTATTATGGTTCCGTACCCAAACGGTAAAAACGGGCCCCTATTACTAAGACCAGTCTATATAAAAATACCGTAACTTTATAAAATTGTGTAACACATAACGTAATAGATATAAAACTAACTAGATTAGACTAAATATCATTGGAATATAATTGAAACTAAAGTTGAACCTAGAAACAAATTTAATAGCAATAATGTAATAACTAATAACAGAAATTGTATTTATCTTAATACAGGTATATAAACCTGAATCTCATTTTTGTCCTCAATCGTAAAAATTCTTAATCCAGGTATATAAACCTGAATCTCACTTTTGTCCTCAATTGTAAAAATTCTGTGTAAATGTACATCTGGTCTCCCGCGATACAGGCCTAGCCTAGTGCGGGGACTCCTGGAACCTCCGAATGTCAAGTCAGTTGCACCAACTCTTTTCAGTAACTTGTGATATGTACTTACTATGTACTACAATTGTATTTGTTCTGTGCAATGAAAACATTTTTTTTTTCTTTTTATCTTTATATCCCATGAACCGTGATAGAATTTTCACAGATGTATTTCTGTTGTCGTGATAATGATACAATCATTGTTTTTTTATTTATTTTTTTATTACAAAAAGGCAAGCATTTGACCGCAATCTCACCTGATGGTAAGTGCCGATGCAGTCTAGGATGGATCATGCTTACCTAAAAGATGTCTATTCACTCTCGATTTAAAAAGATCCAAGTTATAGTGGACTGGGAATATATTTGCAGGAAGTGAATTCCACTCCTTAGCCGTTCGCATAATAAAGCTGGATGCATAGCGCTTAGTACGAATCAGTGGCAGAGTAACGACGTAAGGGTGAAACGCAAGTCCGCGTCTAGTCCCACGGTGGCAGAATGGAGATGGGGGGATTAAATTATGTAATCCCATCGCACACTCCCCGAAATGTATCCTGTAGAACACCGATAAACAAGCTACCTTTCTACGGTGTTCAAGGCTCTGTAGTCTAGCCTCTACTAATCCCGCATCTCCAATAAGCTTCCTAGCGCGTTTGTCTATGGAATCTAAGGCGGCTAACTGATATTTGGCGCATACATCCCAAAGGTGGCTGCAGTACTCCATACACGACCGGACTTGAGCTACGTAAAGCTGAAGAAGCTGCCCCGGTGTGAAGTACCGCTTGACCTTAGAGAGGACGCTCAATCGTCTAGTTGCAGATTTGGCCCGAGATTCAATATACGCCCCAAAGCTCAGGTTAGACGAGATACTCGCGCCAAGTAGCTGAAGATGGTTGGATATCGGTACGGATACATCCCGGAAAGTCAGGCCGAAAGGACTCCGTTTCGCAGAGAACAGACACGCCTGCGTTTTGGTTGCGTTGAATTTGACCAGGTTAGCGTCGCCCCAATAGGACACTGTCTTAAGTGTTAAATTTAGACGGTCCACCATCGCTCTTCGACAAGATTGAACTTCATCTTTTTCATTGTTTACATGATCATGATATAAAGTCTCAATTTCACGAATTTTCGAATGAATGTCTGCAAAAAAATTGCAATATGATACTCGTAGATGTTTTTCCGCTACTGTATGTATCACTATACATATTACTAAAATTCCTCTGTTGGATGTGAACCAAATTACCCGATATTTTCGCCGCAAATGGCGTATCCTCGGTTCTCATAAATTTATTCCAAGACCATACCATATACGGGAGCAACTTGTGTCCTTCAAATAAATACAAATAACGGTTTTTTCCGTGCGCTGAGATAATATTTAGGAAATGCTGTTGCACGGCGACCACAGTTAAGATAAAAGATCCATATTCGCCAAATATAGCGCTCATCATTCATCATACTTTCTGTGTTCCCGGTAAGGATATCTCTCTGCTACAAGGTCTAGTCTAGTTACGTTAAGCCTGAGGTACTATAATCATGATTTTTTTAGGGTTCCGTACCCAAAGTGTAAAAACGGGACCTTATTACTAAGACTCCGCTGTCTGTCTGCCTGCCTGTCTATCTGTCTGTCCGTATGTCTCATGAACCGTGATAGATGAATTTTTTACAGATGATGTATTTCTGTTGCCGCTATAACAACAAAAACAGAATAAAATAAATATTTAAGTGGGGCTCCCATACAACAAACGGGATTTTTTTGCCGTTTTTTGCGTAATGGCACGGAACCCTTCGTGCGCGAATCCGACTCGCACTTGGCCGGTTTTACCTTTTTTTTACATTGCTACAAGCTACGTACTAAAAATTAGGAAGTTTCTGTAACGCTGCCAACCAAAATTAATCCGAAAATGACCCGATATTCGCGTCGACGGTCGTCACGATCGATGCTTGTTTTCCCTCAAAGGGGCGAACAGGTGTTGATGATACATACATACGTGATCAAAATTAAAACAAAAATATGTATCGCCTGTTTTGTAAAGAGCTCACGTCGCTTTTTTACACATTCAATTCACTTTCACTTTTATTTATGAATAAAGTCACTTGATTGTCAAGGTTTCAGTATCGAATGAGTTATCTATGCGGGTAAGCCTTGGCCCCGTACTGGGGTGCGTAGGGGGTGGGCTGGCGTCACGCAGACGATGACGTCACTCCACCCTGAGGTGTGATTTCGGCGACTTGCCACGCGCCACCCCGGCCAGCCAGTATCCGGTTACGCATAGCATGATGCTGATACGGAGCTGCAGGTCATTTTATGCTGGGGGGTTAGCAATGCGCTCGTTAAGCTATGAGATAAAAAAGCCCTGGTGCCCTCGGCCTTCCGATTTGCTGACGGGCAAGACCACTGTAATTTGACCTTAAGGTCGTGAGAACCCTCAATCCGGAGACGATAACGCTCTTAGACTGTGGGGAGCGAGGTTTGGGTTCGGGCACCTCGCGACCTTGCCGCCGTAAGATGTTTTCGTCAATAACTAATGTGTACGGGCCACTTACGCAGCACTGAAAGACTTTCGCAGTCATTCAGTGCTGTAACAATTTCGGCTGTGTGAAAAATGGAATATTCGTCTAGACATGATAATATTAACATAAAAACGTAGTTATTTACATAAGGGAGATTACCAGTGTTTGGTATTTACTTATTGTGTTAGGTATCTCTTGCTTTACACGCAAATATTATTATAAATAAACATACAATACCCCCAGTCATAGCGAAATAAGTAAGCATAGAGTGCTCACTCCATACACCAGTTTTCTTAATTAATATTATTATGTTGTATGGGAGGTTGTTGAGATGGTTTGGACACGTGGAAAGAATGAGTGAAAGAAGGCTAACAAAGAGAGTGTATAATGGAGAGGTAGAAACGGGAGTTGGAAGGGGCAGACCTCGGCGGACTTTCTCTGATCAAATCGGGGAAATCCTGAAGAAAGGCCAAGTCAAGAGCACCCTAAACCGGCGAGCGTGTATGAGGAATGTTATGAAAGTGAAGGAAGCGAAAGAGGTATGTCAGGATCGTAGCAAGTGGAAATCCATGGTCTCTGCCTACCCCTCCGGGAAATAGACGTGATTATATGTATGTATGTATATATGTATATGGGAGGTATGGTAAAACGTATTGCTGATAAGTTTAAAGCTTGCTAAAACTTAATACTTATTAAGCTTATATCTTATTATAAATTAGTTTTTATGCTCACACTCTATGCCTACTTATTTCGCTATGCCCTGGTGTAAATTTCATTCGATAGCGCGACGTGACGTACGCGTTTGCGTACGCTCGTCACGTTATCGAATGAAATGTAACACTTAGGGTTCAGTACGAGAACTTGCGCATACAAACTTGATGCATTAGAAATTAGAAATTCATAAGAAAATAAAGAAGCTTATGAGTATTTTATACTTCAATTCTGACCGCACGGAGATAGTTGTAATTATTAACTGATTAAGTTATCATATAAATTATTGAAAGAAAAATCATCATTCACGTGCTAAATAATGGACTTGTAAAAAATCCTGTTGATGTCATTGCAGGACCCTGTGGAGTAATTTTTAAATCACCTCTACACTGCGCCCAATAAATTGACTAATGTGAGTTACTGGATTAATCCAGATATATGCAAGAGGGCAAAGTTATTGAATACCTACTTAGATATTCCTCCTACGAATCTTCGGATCCACACTACCAACAAACATGAGCGATCTGCGATCGGGCGCGTGATGTTTGAAACATCAATTAAGCTTTATCGCGTGAAAAACTAGATAAAACTGGATAATTCAAAAAAACAGAGGATAAGCTATTCCGTTTTTTTACAGCTTGGTAAATTAGATTAGGTATATCGATAAGCAACAAGTTGAAAACTTGAAATGGAGTTAAAAACCTGAAAAATGTAGCCTATGTGACCCGAAAAAAGAATTAACACCCCATTTGAACCTCCTTTTTCGGAAGTCTGGCTAAATGGAGCCGGCGGAGGCGACCTGACCTCTCCTCTTCCGCATACACTATATAGCTTACTTAATGCTGCTAGCGAAGTCAACAGTTTTCCTTGACACATAACTGTTACGCTGTTCCAGATGACTGCACAAGTGACAAGGCTTCCTCTTTTACGAGTTGCGAACTTGTTGCGAACTGCCTCATTCACCGATTTGCCTAAACTATTTCTGTGTACCTAACGCGTGTTTTGTATTTAAGGTTATTTTAAAACGCACTGCGCGTGTAAACATTATTTCTCGGCAACATAAACCTGAAGGTCTTCGTAACTAAAACATGGAGCACTTAGCGTTACATAGTTACATTACAAACATACATTCCGTTGAATTGATCTTGCTTTAGACATAACCAATGATATACGCTATTTACAGAAACTTCAGCTCTGAATCTTGTTTCAATAATATTATGCTGACACTAGCAACATTAAACATGGTACTTGCGCTAGGTTTCCAAAACTTCTTATCATAACAACATAATAAGCATTACGATTTCATAATAAACCAGTGAAACTACTGTAAATTATCTCAACTGAAATTCTCTGCTTCTTTCTTGATTTAAAATGTTCCCAAAAAGATTTTCCCGCGCGTACTTTTTAGCAATGCATTCAACGAAGAAACGGATCATACACCAAATACACTCTAATAAATCTGAAGTCCAATGAAGCTTCAACTCATTCTGATATGTTCTTTTCAGTTTTACAAATTTTAAACAGTAAATCAAATTGGTCGATTTATAGTGGGATGTTTATATCACGATAAATAAGCTTTTATTACGTATAATGGCTGGTGTGGTTGGTGATTGGGAATGATGGACAAAATGTTGCAGCGCTGAGCATTTCCGGCGTATATACGTCTGAAAAGATCATTCAATTGTACACCTTGTTCTCATGTAAGAAGTCACTTAATTGAACAACTTTTCAAATGCACGTATGGCGAACATGCTTAGCGCGGTAGAATGAAGTATCGCATAAGCGTCGCAAATGCACCAATTAGATTCGTTCCCGCAGCATGCCATCGAACTTTGACTTTCTTTTGGCATGTGTCGATGTCGCGAACGATAGATACCTACTTGGAGTGCGTCCAACGAAATGTAAAAAATAGCTGTATCGGACGCCAGGTCGCCGTTATAAAAGATATAACGCAAGCGTTATGACGGAAATACTGCACTTTTACGATTACCAGTCTCAAATAATCCTATAAATTAGATACTTCTCTTGATATACGAGTCTCAAGCGTGACCTGCGTGACGCATGCAGATATATTTAGTGATATTTTTTAATTCGTTGACTGGTAGCAACATAGTAACATTAGTAACGCTTGCGTGTAAATATGACACATATCATATTACAACACCCGCAAACGTAAACAGTTGCTAACTGCAATTCTTAGGAACGTATTATCACAATAACTTGCATAGTGGATAATTATTAAGACGAATTTCGTAGGTATACCTGCAGAATATTATACAATAATGTTGTAAGTGTATCACAATGCAATATTTGCAGAACTGCAAATACTGCAATGGCGCACACGTGGACTAATTAAGCGTTTATTCAAACAAACGTGGAGTGTAAGGGCACTGCTGAATCATAATTTTAGGTCTGTTTACTGGAAAAGACTGGCTCAGGAAAGAAAGGATTGGCAATTACTCCACCGACAAGAGCAAAGCTCTTAAGTTATGATGATGATGTTACTGGAACGAGTTCATTCTTCGAAAAAGGCAAAACCATAATAAATCCAAAATATCAAACTCGTATTCAACTATTCACTGTTAGCGCGAGCTACGCAGCCTACGCGCTACGCTTATAGCTTAGAATAACGCGTATTTTCCGGTCTGTAGCGAAAAGCAGATACGAATAGAGAACCCGCCTAGCGGGTCGCTGGTAGTAAATGTATTTAAAAAAACTTTGTTATGAATAAAAGGAATATTTAGTGGATCGGCCCCACAATTAAATATGGGTAAAATAAGTACCTACAGTAGTAGTAGGAAGTAAGTAGTACAAACAATGAAACAACCATATTTATTAAGCTTAGAAATAAATTAAAAGTGAAAAAATTCACTGTCTTGGGTGGAACTTAAACCCACGACCACTGGATCACCAATACAGTGCTCTACCATCTGAGCCACCAAGACTGTACCCAATCAGGGACCGGACAACCCTTTCCGCAATAAAACCCTTTCAATGGGCGTCCCTTAAACACGGCTAACACATTGAAAGACTTTCTCTTTTGATCTGCAAGCCCATTCATACCCCTACCTTTGACTAACCCTTATCGAAAAGCTAACCAAAAATAAGGCTAGCCCTTAATAAGGGTTACCCTTATCTTTAAGCGCTTTTTATAAAGGTTTCCCTTTGCGTGAAAGAGACAGGATTAGTATATATCTACGCTAGTGTATGAAAAGGAAAGAAAATACGTGCCTAGTCAAAGAACGCCGCCGTCGCCGCCGACGACCGCTCGGATTCGAAATAATGTGTGCTTTATGAACAAGGTAGACGACTTAAATTAGCACGCTTACATGCTAAAAGGGAAGCCCTTTATAAGGCTAACCCTTATAAGCCATGTTGGCAAGTCCAACAGAACATACTCGTAATACTATGTATTAACTCCTACAGTGCTTTGCAATCTGTTATTTTACTTTTTTCTGTTGCCATGTAAACGATATAACAGTTGTATCTATACTTCACATTCACCTTACAGGTGCTTAAAATATTGTGCCTTAAATATAATAAATTGTGACCACAAGACGGGCTTTCCTTCCTCGCCTTACTGAACCAGCCATTCCACCTCACCGCTGAACAAGCAATATGCAAGGTGTTGGTGAGCGGATGATAAGGGTTTTGTAAGGGTATTTGGGCTACCGATTACACAAATGTGTGTACATAAATATAAGGGTTTTTAAAAGCAAAATGAAGGGTTTCGTCTGGCAAAGGGTATGGTGAGTTAAGCCTTATGCAATACCCTTATAAAACCCGGATAAGGGATAGCGGGCCGGTCCCTGTACCCAATGCAGCGAATATTTCCACCATATTAGCCATTAGGGAGGCTATAGCGCCATCTACACTTCTGGTGGTGGAAATATTCGCTGCATTGGGTACGTTCTTAGTGGTTCAGATGGTAGAGCACTGTACTAGTGATCCAGTGGCCGTGGGTTCAAGTCCCACCCAAGACAGTGAATCATTCCTTTTAATTTATTTCTAAGCTTAATAGCATCGTTCGCAGACGTTTCTGCTTGATACAAAATTAACCATATTTATGTCCTAAAATATTTCCACAAAAGCAAATCCTGCTCTTATAATATAGGTTTGCAAGGTGTACTAAAGAAGCTAAGGTTACCCTTTTTAAGACGTTTTCTCAATCATTTTACACCTGCAGCCTATGGATCAACTACACACAACGGGCTCTGAGCGCCCTACGCGTCCAATATAATAATAGCTTTAGGATGCTGTTGGGGCTGCCGCGCCATTGCAGTGCATCGGGGATGTTTTGCGAGAGACGTACAGATGGCTTTCATGCTATAATGCGCAAGCGCGTTGCGTCCTTGGTGAGGCGCCTGCGCGGCAGCCCGAATAGCCTCCTTCAGACGGTGGCAGAGCGCCTAGACGGCCCTTTCCAGCTTCACTGGGATAAGCTGCACAGGGCGTCTAACTGAATCGTTAGTTTTATGATATTAGTGTTAATTTTAGTTTTTATTGATTTGAATTTTAATGTTTTCTTTTTTTTTCTAATTTTATTGATGATTGTTGTTTGTGTAAATAGTTGTAATTATGGATCATGTATCTGAAATAAATGAATTTATTATTATTATTATAATATTTTTACTATAATGTAGAGATACATTAGAGACAAGCAAGGAATCAGGTTAACAATATTATTGAGTATTGAGGTCGCCCACGAATCTAGGTCCGACCTAGAAGCTCCGTGCGTAAGAATACGTAATCCTCACGTAACGACCCCGACGAGTATATTCCCTATAGGGTTGCCCACTCTCGCCAAGACTTGTCTACCCAGACTGAAAAGAATACAGAGAAGTAACTACATAATAGGGGTCAGATTTACATTGCAGATAATATACCAAGGGGTTGAAGGCGTTTCAAATTAAAACATTAATAAAGTTTATTGCACCAATCGTTGTAAACAAAATCTTCTATGGAGCCATTGCACCAACCACACTTGACGATAGTAAACAATGAAACTTCCCATAAAAAAAATAGCGGACGTTATTACGTTAACAAATAATAGGTATGGTGCAACCATAAGCTAATTATATGTAGTCTGTGAGGCCATTTCCGTCAGTAAAAAAAGAGGCAAATTTAAAAAAATCGAATTTCGTGCCTTTTTCTACAGACAATGTTGTTTGACAGGCTATACCTACTGTTCCTTCTAAAATATATTTCTGCTTCCACAGTCATGTATTTCAAGTGTATCCTTGAGAGGCCCTTAAGCCAATGCGTCACCTAATTCTATTCCGGTAAATACGTAGATAAAGAGAAATCATAACAAACCACAACCACTTGTAAGTTTATTGCCGACGTCATATATATCATAAGATTCATAAGCCATTTACGGCTGCACGTTATTTTGGTAGAGTGTAGCCTTCGCTAGTAGTCACGTTTTACGAAAGCCGGCAAGTTATGTGACGTAGAAAACACACGTTTGTGTATGTATCCAAACTACGTAGGTTCCGCTAAGTCTAAGATCGTGCGAAGTAAAAGAGAAAATGCTGAGTGCCTGGGCTCCGAAGCAAGACAGAGACATATTAAACGGTTGCAAGAAATTTAAATAGAATTCTGCGGCAAATTATCGATGCCGTTACTTTGGAGTTGTGCCAAGTTGGCTCTCGCAGCCTGCCTCCCTTCGAGCCCTAGAAACAGACTTAACGAGACGAACAAGAAATGACTACGCACATAGCGGTATATCATTCTATAAACGTATACGCATGTTAGTTTATGTATGATAATTTTATATGTAAAAACCGGCAACACCGGTCATCGCGCTCGTCATATCCATACTGTTAAAACCCGAGACCGAACAATCTGTAAGTATGTACTTTATACATGTCTCAACCAATCTACAAACAATGCAACACGCAAATGTTTACTGATTACGACTTTTTTTAAATTCTCTACAACGCTCACACGAACTGCGTATAAATTAATAGGCCAGGAAATAAACGCTCAAAAAAAGGTATAGAGGGAAATACTTGGAACACAATTTTTGACTTCGTAGCTTTGTTTGGACTAGTTAGGAGGTGAACATATCAAAAGTCCCCGGCCATAACCCTGGTGCTGGGGGGAGAGGGGGGTTTGAAGGTTCCATTTTTCGGTTTTTCGATTATATCTCGGAAACTATGCGTCTGAGCGACTTGACCACTCATACGAAATGAAAAGAGATTTAATTTGTTACAAGTTTTATTCAGTCAAGTTTTTCGATATCTTGTATAGTTTTTGAGATATCCGCTTTTGAAGGTATATTTAGGGCTCTAATTTTTATCTTGATTATCTA
The DNA here is from genome assembly GCF_947568885.1 of Cydia strobilella. NCBI lineage: Eukaryota > Metazoa > Arthropoda > Insecta > Lepidoptera > Tortricidae > Cydia > Cydia strobilella. The sequence continues at coordinate 13,425,048 of NC_086052.1, forward strand.
CATCAGTAAAGCTGCTAGGCCGGGTTTGGGATGCTGAATTCATTTATGGTATCAACATTGACACCATTCCTAAGTAAAAACAAAATTTTAAAAAAATGATTTTTTATAAAACTCCTCTTGACTGTCCCGGGACTCAAACCATCTCTATACCAAATTTCAACGAAATCGGTTCAGCGGTTTAAGCGTGACGAGGAGTTTAAAAAAAGTTATTTGTTTAAAGTTTATATGTTTTTACTTCGGAAAGGTGTCAATGTTGATACCATAAATGAAATCAGCACCCCCGATTTATACGAAAACATTACCAAACCCGGCCTAGCAGCTTTACTGATGTAGATAATCAAGATAAAAATGAGAGCCCTAAATAAACTTTCAAGAGCGGATATCTCAAAAACTATACAAGATATCTAAAAACTTGACTGAATAAAACTTGTTACAAATTAAATTTCTTTTCATTTTGTATAAGTGGCCAAGTCGCTCAGACGCATAGTTTCCGAGATATAATCGAAAAACCGCAAAAAAGGAACCTTCAAACCCCCCTCTCCACCCCAGCACCAGGGTTACGGCCAGGGACTTTTGATATGTTCATCTCCTAACTAGTCCAAACAAAGCTACGAAGTTAAAAATTGTGTTCCTAGCATTTCCCTCTATACCTTCTTATTGCTTGGCTTATAATGACAGTGTCAATATTTAATTATTACGTACCTTACCTACTCAAATAAGGCCGAAGAAGCATCGCTAAGGGACCTAACCTAAGCAGCAAATATTACTTATATAGGCTAATATTAATTTAACCTACACACGCGACGTGGTCAAATACCTAACCGCTTTAGGAACAAGGCTGGTTCACGGACGACACGAACAGTAACTATATACATGAGTTACAATAATATTGATTTCAGATTGGGGATTCACCAGCGTTCGTTTATGCTCTGTTACCAAATTAGTAAAATAAGTAAGGTAATAAGTAAATTTTAACACTTACTAAAAAGTAATATAATGAGCTATTTATACTTTTTAGCACCAAACGATCTAATTTAGGTACGTGGTTCCTACTTTCAAAAATCGTCCACATAAAATTATAAGCCAATTTTAGAGTTTTTAAACGTTTGTCAGGCATATTTTTAGGGTATATTTTTAATAAGAATTGGAAAAACTGGGCTTATGCAAATTTCCCGAAGTGAGAGACGCTCATCAATCAACCTGATTTGTCACAAAAATATGTACGAGTATAATGTACCAAATATCCAAAATTGTGTTTGTGTTGCAGCAATAATTCGTGTACCGAAGAGCTCAGCCAGAATAACACATTTAATAATAGAAACTATGATAACAAAACCGGTTTAAATTCAGCTTATTTAAAAACAAGTAGATAATCAAAGTTATCACTACAGTAACGAATAACATCAATCAGCTATCACGCCACGCAACAGGACATCACCGGTTATCAGTTAAGTAAACTTTATCGATTGCGTCAAACGGTTTCGTGTTTATCTACTATACACCATCAACCTTCCTTCACGTACCGATTTTCGTTAATAATGCTGTTCCATTACAAAAAAACTGTGCATAGTTAATTTTAACTTCGTAAGTATACCTAGAGCTCGGTTAATGATTATTGATTACACAATTACACATACACAAACTAATTGCAAAAAAAGTGAGTGAACGAATGTGATTTAAGTGCTCGAAATTTAAGCTTTTTAGGAAACATTTTTATTAATCTTTCAGTAGGCGGTTGAACTTGCTATCGACTAATTTCAAAATCCCGCTGCCATCAATCGTAGTCATGACAATAATCTATGTTGTTGTGTGACCTCAACTCTGGAGCCGATACCTACACCAATTAACTATATTTATTATTTTATTAAACAATGCATAGTTAATGAAAAAGCGTCGGTGACATCACGCCTACAGTGACACGCAAGTTGAACATCAGACAAAACCTTTATTAAAATAAATACAAGCCCAAAGCTTCGCCCACGCTCAAGCGTTAGTGATCTCAGTAATGTTATTGATATACATACCTATAACATTGATTATCAATATAAGAATAAGAAATATTTATTAGCACAAAAAGTATATAAGTAGATTAGTATTTAATGGTACATTGGATATTGCGATAAATGGTCCTCACACAGCTTGATGTCCCGAAATGAGTCCTAGGAAAACTAGATGGCACTAATATCTAAGAAAACATAACAACACATTAAATAAACACAGCATTTGTAACAAAACTTTTCAATAGGTAGAATTGAATAACAAGTTTCAAATCTTTCAATAAACAAAAAGAAAAAAATAAATAGAATCATAAGATAACAGTTGATTATACCCATATAAACCCATATTGTATGTACTTGTGTGTGTGTGTGAGTAACTGTGCAATGATTGAGAAACAAATGATTGTTAATAAATCAACTGGAATTTAAAAAAACCATAATCATCCCTTGCATAACGGATCGAGTGTGTTAAGTGCATATGTACATTATAACATGACTAAATCGAAATATGTATCTTGGCATTCTTGGCAGTGCCCCCGCCAAGACGAAGCAAAAGAAGCGCCAGGGCACTACCTACCTTTTCTCGAAGCGCTTCGTTTTTTTGAATACTCATAACTTGGGGTTGAATTATACCAGATAAACTAAATTCTCTGGATATGATGTCGATAGTGGACTAATTAAACATAAAAAGTTTCGATTGCATAGCTCTTATTCTTTAGATTTGATTGATATCTTAAAATCACTGATGATCATCAAAATTATAGGGAACAGTCCTAGTGAGCTGAAAATTGGTATGTAAGCTAGTATTAGTACACAAAAAACAAAAAAAAATCTACCTAATCTACTATCTTTTACCCCCCAACCCCTTAAAGTATGATAGGGATGAAAGTTTGTATGAGACTACCGCAAATTGTGATATATACAATTTATAAATAATAAAATACATATTTCAAGATTTTTAGTTAATAACCCGCCATCCTTTAAAATAGGGGATGGAAGATTGACATAGGCAACTTGCAAAAGATGTGAAATCCCATCAATTTACATTTTCATGTAAAATGTTGCCAAGACGAAACCATAAGGCACTGTAAAAAAGTTATCAGATCTTATGTAGAGCCAAGCTTAGAACTCTACAAGCCCTAACTTCACAAACTCTACACCTTAGTCAAAATTATGTGGTTTGGCCGTTTCGCTACCGTCACATGGGCGTAAGGTGAAAAATGTATTCACTGTTCATTACTTTTTAGGGTTCCGTACCCAAAGACTTGTAAGACTTTCGGTTCCGTTCGTGCCTAAGAACCAGCTCAGGCCGCGATGTCCTAGTCTTCTGGCTGTTCCTCTTGCGCGTACAGTTTCCTGTAGAAACTCTCCAGTTCTTCGAGCGCTCAGGACGATTAACGCGTTCCAGACATCAGCTCCTGACAGTGATGTGTTTGCTAGCAGATGGCTAAATGTGTGTCGTGAATGTCTGAAATACTGTGAGATGATGGATGAATGATAGCTTTCTAATTTACCTTGTTGTCTATTGTGTATTGTTTGACATGAAATTGTATATGTAGTTGCAAAATCACTTGACATAGGTATTTTTAATTTATATTATTTGCATGACTAAATTGTATTTCAATAATTATGTACTGTTTTGCTATTTGCATGTATAAATCTGCCAGCGCTTTGGTGCAAACTGTAATGCTGTGTAAATATGTTGTTATAATAATAAATAAATAAATAAAGTGTAAAAACGGGACCCTATTACTAAGACTCCGCTGTCCGTCTGTCTGTCTGTCACAAGGCTGTATCTCATGAACCGTGATAGCTAGACAGTTGAAATTTTCACAGATGATGTATTTCTGTTGCCGCTATAACAACAAATACTAAAAACAGAATAATATAAATATTTAAATGGGGCTCCCATACAACAAACGTGATTTTTTTGCTGTTTTTTCCGTAATGGTACGGAACCCTTCGTGCGCGAGTCCGACTCGCACTTGGCCGGTTTTTTGTTATAAGTGGGTACAATAGTTCTTGTAGTAACGAAACGGCCAAGCGACATATATTTTGACTAAGGTGTAAAGTTTGTGAAGTAAGGGCTTGTAGAGTTCTAAGCTTATTGGCTCTACATATCCTTATGGTTTCGTCTTGGCAACATTTTACATGAAAATGTTTTTGGAGGGATTATGATTTTTATTTTCAGAGAAAAAGATTGTGGCCTTAGAAATGATGACTGCTCATGCCCAGCTAACTTACTCACTAATGCTCACTTAATCGATTCACTCATCTAGTTAGAGTAGTTACAGTTACTTCTGTTCTGAGTAATAAATGACTTTTTTGCTTACTGTAAATTTATAAGTTCATAAGGAAAACTTAAGAAGTCTTAAGATCCATTCTGAGATCATCTTCCAAGTTCGAGGAGCCAAGGTTTCGACAACTCGGATCGTGTGATTCAGAATCCAAGTGGAAAAAAACTCATTATCTTTTCTACTTTAATCATTTCGTGGCAGCGATTTGCGATTAATTTGATTATGTTTTTGTGTAAGGTAGACGATTGGACACGACATTGATCGCAATGGCAGCCTGCCTGTCGCCGGCCGCGTGAATATCAATGTGATTCGAGCCATTGTGGAAACACTATTATGACAATCAATAGGTATATCGTGCCTTTAGAACTATATCCTCAGTCAAAAAGTAAATAAATTCATATTTTACTCGATAATAATCGGATTATATATAATCCGTTTTCATAGTTTTATTTCATATTATACTCGTTTCGATGGTTGTTTCAGCTATACAGCTTAAGTTTCTTTTGCCGCTAGAAAAAGTGGGCTAAGTAGCATTTTAACTCTTGAGGCATATTAACCTCATTGGTTTAAATTACTAAACTTTCCTTTTATTTTGTGGGGTCAAGACAAATTGGAAGCACATGCCTATTTTACACTCTGTAAGTAAGTACCTTTATTTTCAGTACAAAAAGGTGGAATGTATTTTTAAGTCGTAGAGATAAATCAAAATATGTACTTATTTTTTTATAAAATTTCTGGTTTACAGTAGATACCTAGTCGATCGATTTGTGTAATAAAGCTTCAAGAGTCAATGTTTACTAGTTGAAACCACAAGATCCGATAACAATTAGCCTCATGCATGAAGTTTATATTTGAACGAAATATGTTTTATTCGGATGTTTGTTACCGTTATATCATGTTACAAATGCATTTCCGTTTTTAAATTACCATTTAATTACTTAAAATTATAAATAAAAAGTACAAAAATTTGCCCGCGAAAAGCTAGTGAGCGAAACGCTCGAAACGCCACGTGACGTCACGCGTTCGACAGATTAGTGTCATTAGTAGCAAACGTCAGTTGGGCCGCCCAACGTGTGACGTCATCACGCTCTGTCGAATTCGCGCCAAAAATTATGAGCGTTTCAACCGCTCAAAATTTTTCAACATTTTAAATATTTTTTAATAAAATAATTTTAAGGTTTACAAAAGTATTTTTATCATTTCCGGTGTTCCAACGATATAAATTATGAATCCAAAAATAAAAATAAATTCATGCATGGAGCTAATTGCGACCAATCTAGGCGTCAGTCTAATATGACTACAGACACGTGAGCAGAAAATATAGAGAGATATTTACATCTGTAGAAGGCACATGACACGAGTGTTAAATTGCCCACGTGTGTTTATAAAATAACCTACACTCGCGTGAGTTTTGCTTATGTTATGAGTAGTCAGGTTCTTAAACCTAATGAAGACGACTACCTTAATTAGTTTTTGATTGCAGGTGTGCCTTAAAGGTCACAACAATGAACATAGGTATATATATAAAGTGTAAATTTGTGATACTTCGTTGCAAATTATTTTCAAATAATGTATAAATATTTAATAAAACTATCAACGTTAATGAAGAAATTATAAACAAATATGCCCTACTTAAAAACCGATTGATCGATGTGATAAACAAAATCACAAAATCCGTTACGATAACGACGATTAGAATGAGTAACGAATTTAGATAAGAATTCATTCAAAAACAAATGACAATCACATACATTCATTTTGTTTCCATTGGTTGATTACTGATTACAACGCGACGAAAATATTAGGTATAAAATATTATAATATACTTAACCTCCTAAGTCCCCGAAGGTTTTGTTTTTGTATTTGAAACCTTGTCTTATTTAGGTTTAGGTAATAAAAGTAGTACACATAAAATTTTGGACAAAAGCCTACCCCTTATGTAGGCTTAGAAGGATATATTATAATGTTTTAAGACTGGAAATATTTGAAGATATTAAATATATTTATTAGATATAATAAACGCTCAGTATTTTTTTTTTGCAAATGTCCCGTTCAAATTGCCAGATTGCCACCCTATTTCATCCCCTAAACTATGTCTTTCTCCAAGAAACAAACTTCTTATTATTTTAATACCAAATTCCTGTAATACAATATAGCTGTTCAACAGTGACAAGGATCATACTGACATTACTTTCGTACCTACTTATTGTACATACGTGTAGGAATAATTCAAAAATCTAATTTAGAATTTCCGGAGACATAATAATAAGCTTCATAATTTTACTGCTTCTTGAAATACCCATATCAAATCAAAACTGGCAATAAACTTCATGAGATAATCGTCTGAATCCAAGGTCAAACCTTATTTTAGACATTATCTGTCATCAATGTCATTTGCCTGTCTACGTATACTGTATTTACAGAAGCACACAAAAGCAACAGGATGATAATAGCCCAATAGTGGCCAATAGGATGCCAATTTCATCCGGGAATTGGTTGATAAATAAACTCATCCGATATTTCGAGATCGTTCAATCAGATCAGACGCCAACTAATCTGGTCGATAGCGTATGAATAATTCAGAGATGATGGATCTGGAATTGGAATATCAAATACTTGGCAGTGTAAATCAGTTGCATGCCAAGCACAAGTTTAGTAAACGTTCAGCCGGTAAAAGGGAACTAAGCAACCAGTAGAAAAACTACGCGTTTCTTACGCCTTATGTTTGGCCAAGCCTTTAACAAAAATTTTGCGTATTTATGCTTCGGTTCTTCTTAACTTTCGAGAACAAAAGAGACAAATTAGACCGTAACCAAACGAACGACTAATACCTAATCGTGGATCACACGGCTCGGGATTTTAAAAGTACAATCTTTCGGACATCAATGTAATAAAAAATGTTTTGAATATGATCGGACATGGTCTAAGTCTAACAGGCGTTTAAACTTTACATATCGTCATACGCTTATATGTACCTGCAAGCAATGAACCCTCTAAGCAAGCAATGAACCCTATCAACAACCTTCAAACATTAAAACAAGTCGGACTCGCGCACGAAGGGTTCCGTACCATTACGCAAAAAATGGCAAAAAAAATCACGTTTGTTGTATGGGAGCCCCATCTAAATATTTATTTTATTCTGTTTTTAGTATTATAAGCGCTGGTGGCCAAGCGGTAAGAGCGTGCGACTTGCAATCCGAAGGTCGCGGGTTCAAACCGCTCGTACCAATTAGTTTTTCGGAACTTATGTACGAAATAACATTTGATATTTACCAGTCGCTTTTCGGTGAAGGAAAACATCGTGAGGAAACCGGACTAATCCCAACAAGGCCTAGTGTCCCCTCTGGGTTGGAAGGTCAGATGGTAGGCAGAAATTTTTGGGATTAGTTGCCAAGCGGACCCCAGGCTCCCATGAGCCGTGGCAAAACAATGCCGTGACAACGCGAGGAAGATGATGATTCTGTTTTTAGTATTTGTTGTTATAGCGGCAACAAAAATACATCATCTGTGAAAATTTCAATTGTCTAGCTATCACGGTTCATAAGACACAGCCTGGTGACAGACGGACAGCGGAGTCTCAGTAATAGGGTCCCGTTTTTACCCTTTGGGTACGGAACCCTAAAAAATCTAATAACTCAGCAAAGACGGCGCATGTCATGTCAGCATGATTAGTGGGAGGAAAGCACGAGATCAGGCCATGGCGTGCTTTTTAATTGCACGCTTAATTGCTCAGTAATTATGTCTTGCATAAATCTATGCATCCGAAATCCATCTTGAAGATTCATGGATACATTTTTTGATTACTCGCCAAAATGTGGACAAGTAAGCAAAAATCAAAGGAAAGCGTTTCGAAAGATTAAGACAACACGTTGACTCATATCGACTGTAACGACAAAAAGTTAACCTTCAACGAATTTAAAATGGAATTCCTTCAAATTTTATTCATCTGACTACTCAAGAAAATACTGGAATCTCTGGAGAATCGGCTTACCTAGATTGCTCAACTGGGCAATATCAAAGAGAAATGATTCACTAATATCTCATCTCAGTCATACACTAGTCGCAGGAATGCATTTCTTGGCGCTGCGCCTTACGAGAGTTGAAGGAAATTGCATTTACCTTACACTTGTCAAGTCTTTGACTGTAATGTTGCATGCCAGTTGATGATATATTGTTTATAAATAATAGAATAACTATCTATTTTCGATCCTTCCTTATATCTTTATACAAGAGAATAAATATAAACAAAACTTAATAAAGTTGGCAGTACGATATATGCAGTTGTGCCACAGATTAATAAATAGTTACTACGTGCGCTTACAAATAATTTGTTTTCATCACCAGGATTACTGTTTTATCTCACAAATATTTGCCAGAACAAACTGTTTGTGATCTTTTTGGCACGCACATTAAGATTGCAATCTTTGAAAGAATTATTAAAAAGGCGCCTATATGACTTTTTTGCCGACAAACGATAAATTTGTGAAGTACCTTAATAGTTATAAAATATTTCTTGTAGAGACTGTAATCTCCACTGACGTCCACAAAACTAGTCAAGCATATGGCTTCAGGATAAACAGTATAAGTGTAAGCAGGATTTAAAGCTCAAATTATACTATGGACTTTAAACATACGAGAGTTTATGTTCTCAGTCTTATCTACAACAATAATATGGTTCATTTGTTTTGATAGTCGTTGACCTCAAATTTGTCAGGGCAATAGACACCGGTAAAAAGTGGATAAGATAAAGCAAATCGAGTCTCAACAGCTAAGCACTGGTGCAGCGATCACGTCGACGGCGACTGATAATATAATTTACATAGTTACAGTACAGATACAGACGTGATGAGAAGTCAAGTTCAAGTGACACTACAGTAGGTATGCTGAGCATTTACGGCGCCTCGGATTTTTAAGCCGCTTACAGATTCGCGAACATGAGAGCTCTGCAAGTGGTTCCAAGATGGAAGCCTTGTACATTTTCTAGCGAAGAATAGAACACGTTCTCTCAATGCGACTAAATTAAGATTCTTAGCATGATAGCATGAACTGACAAAATTGCATACCGAATCGAAAATTGAAGGACAGACACAAGGTGAAGATGAAAGAACAGAATTAAATATCTATTCAGATTGGGAACTTGCAAATCGCTCTAAACACTTGTAGTACAAAAGACTGAACAGTTCAATGTGCACTTGTCAGCATAAAAGACTCTCCTAGAACTTTCTAAATAGGTATTCATTTACTGTAACTTTACATAAACCACAGTATGTTACCCAACGATTGCAAGAGGAAGTTCTCATTAAATGATAAAGCGACTTAACCGACTATATGACACGCTCACATTCCGTTCCGTAGTAATAAAATCTATTGAAAAGTAGTAAACATGTCTAATGTAAATTTTATGCAAAATACAAGGCGGACACTAACTGTAAATCTATGAAGAGCATCCGGGAAGTTAATTTGATTTGAACTACTTAAGCACGACTTTTCCGTTGGTGTTCGTCCTAGTTTCTAGTTTGGGTTCTCAAAGTTAGGCAATGGACAAACGCGAGTTCTTCTCGGAGAGTTTTGCAGTGCTGTGAGATTCACTTATAAATTTTGTAGAAAAGAAGTTGCCCCAGAAACATCTACAGTTAAGTGGTATAAGCGGTAGTAGATGGTATGAGACACTAAGAAGGGCCTTAGGAAGGCGGACCGACGATCATAATCGCGAAGAACCTTTGGATAAGGGCGACAAGTAGAAAGGTCGTCGTAAACCTCTTTGAGAGAGACCTTTGTCCACCGGTTTCCTGAAAACGAGTAACAGGTACTATCCAGGATTCGAAAATTCGTATCAAATCGAAAGTTGTGAATAGATTGAAATCATTAAAACATTTATTCATTTGCAAGAATGTAGTACACAAAACAAGTTCTTACGCTTAAGCGACTGTTAGACGGCTGTCACCGTTGTTTTGGAATAGGTCTTAGATATTTTAACATAGAACTCATAGAAGTCACAAGAGAGCTCGTGAAAACAATAAAATCCCCTTATCGCTCACACTTTTGTGTAATTCCCCGCGCCGTCAAACAAAACCAGTTCGATATTGAGCTATTGAAAGGTATGTTAAGCAACCTCTTGCACCACTGATAGCAGGAGTGGACACGTCTCAATGAGAATATTACTGCACTTCGAATCGTAGACCTTCAATTGACAAGCAGGAAGCAATGAAATCTTATTTAAACGTTAACCCTCCCACTGCCGCGATATGCCAAGCCGGATTTGTCCCAGTGGACCTTTAAAGCGCGTTATTTAAGGCCCTGTAGGGGAGATGACAGTTACATCGATCTAAGTAAATTAAGTTGCTCCGGAAAATCAAGCTGCTGCTGCTGGGTTGTTGAGACTTGCACGATTATGGAGCGCGTCATACTGCTGTTAAATTGCATGCTGTCACTTTTTTCCGATAAGCAAAATTCAAAAGTGCCGACTTTTGAATTTACCACGTTTAACCAGAGACTAGTAAATATTCAGGACAACTACCAATTTTGTGTTAGAAGTATAGTGACAGTTTCCATACGTAGATACATTAGATACATAACTTACATAAGTTAGCGCTATACACGGTGGCTAAAAAATATGTGCATTCCCCTTGCCAGGGAGGTTTTGGGATTATACTGAGCAACTTTTACTATGGGACCAACCTCGAAATCGCGAAAAAAATTTGGCTGTTTCATACATTTTGGCTGGTCCATTTTCTATGGGAGGGTAAATTTTTTTTGCGATTTCATGGTTGGTTCCATAGTAAAAGTTGGTCAGTATAATCCCACGATCTGGCTTTCCTAGGACAGATCGACAATGACTTGAATGAGGCAAATCGGCGGTGGATTTATCAGGTGACGTTCTTCGCGGGAGGCCTCACAGCGGCGTGGCGATTCTCTGGCGAAATAGTGCGTTTCATAGTGTTACCGTTATAAAGTGCAGTAGTGAGCGTATCGCTGGAATAAAAGTCGTAACTAAGGGTCAAAAGGAGTTCATAGTGCTATGTGTATATATGCCGACGGATGTACCGGATAATTTGCCAATTTTTACGCAATGTTTGGGCGAAATGAATGCTATAATCGAGGACAACAGTGTTGAAAATGTATATATGTTAGGCGATTACAATGCGCACCCATCGGCTCAATTTTATGAAGAAATGTTCGAATTTTGTAATGAAAGACGGTGGTTATGTGCGGATGTGATTCGACTAGGTACATCGTCGGGAACCCATACGTTTGTGTGTGATGCGCACGGATCCCAAAGGTGGTTAGATCACTGCTTGGTAAGTACTTCTGCATTTTACACGTTAAATAATATCGAGGTTCTGTATGATGTATACTGGTCGGAACACTATCCATTAAAAATCGAATGTAATATTAACGTAATTAGGTCAAAAGACATACAGAAGAATGAAGTTTGTAATAAAGTGTTATGGGGAGTAAGAAGCCCCGAACAGATTGCTAAATACTCAAAGCTATGCAATGACTATTTAAAGGTAGTTGATTTTCCGCAGGAACTTCGCTACTGTGCGTATAATATGTGTCAGGATATTTCACACAGAAGTATTATTAATCAACTATACTGTAACATAATAGGAGCGCTAAGTAGGGCATCTGTAGAGAGTAGTGTACATAAGTCGAAGGGGAAAAATAAACATAAAAGCATTTTGGGCTGGAATAAACATGTATCAAACAGTCACAAGCAAGCTAGGGAAGATTTTTTGACATATGTATTTTATGGGAAACCCGAGAGTGGTCCTATTTATGAAAGGATGTGCTCTAGTCGTAAAATTTTTAAATCTAGGCTTAAGTTCTGTCAAAACAATCAAGAGCAGATTAAGTTTGACATATTAGCAACACAACATGCAACTAAACAGTTTAGTAAATTTTGGAAAAGTACCAAAAAATTAAATTGTAAACCAAGTCGGCTAGTGTGGATGGCATTAGTGAAGCCAAAGATGTTGCCAACATGTTCGGAAATTATTTTAAAGTGGAGCCCCCTTATCAACCCGTGCGGGAGGGGTTCAGTGCTGAGTCCAACGTGAAAGATGCTTCAATTGCAGTCTCCGCTGAAGACGTCAGACTAGCTATAGCTAATATGAAAAGAGCCCATCGTGCCCCGGAGACTTACTCCGGGGCACGATGGGCTCAGCATTGAGCACCTTCAACACGCGGGTTCGCACATTGCGAGGTTATTATCTATGCTGTTCACGCTATGCTTGAGACACACATATTTACCTCCTGATTTGATGAAAACTGTGGTCATTCTCCTTGTTAAAAATTCTACAGGAGATCTCGCGGATAAAAGTAACTATAGGCCGATTTCTTTGGCTACAGTCACCGCCAAGGTACTTGATAGGTTTCAGGACACTTGTTTAAACCATCATGTTAAATTAAATGATGCGCAATTCGGTTTCCGTGAAGGACTGTCTACGGAAAGTGCAATATTAGCCTTAAAACATACAGTAAGCTATTATGTAAAGAGAAATACGCCTGTTTATGCCTGTTTCTTGGATATTTCTAAGGCTTTCGATACTGTGTCATATGATATACTGTGGTCAAAATTGAAGGAGACAGGCATAAATCCGGCGGTGACAGGAATTATGTCGCACTGGTATAGCAAGCAGATAAACGTGGTAAAATGGGCTAAAGAATATTCGGATCCGTATGTGCTAAAGTGTGGGGTGAGGCAAGGGGGGCTAACCTCGCCTAGATTGTTTAGTATGTACATAAATGAATTGATTGAGGGGCTCGGCAGCACACATGCCGGCTGTAGAATTGATAACGTTTGTGTAAATAATATCAGTTATGCGGACGACATGGTGCTGTTGAGCCCATCAGTATCAGGGCTAAAAAAGCTTATCAATGCATGCGAGATGTATGCGCGGCAGCACGGTTTGAAATACAACGCTGCCAAAAGCGAGTTCATGATTTTCAGGGATAAAATAAAGTGTCCAGCCTACACGCCCAAAATAATGTTAAACGGAGTTCCTTTGAATCGTGTCACTCAATTCAAATACCTTGGGCATATTGTGACCGAGGACCTGAAAGACGATCTCGATATCGAGCGGGAGCGCAGGGCGTTGTCGGTCCGAGGCGGGATGCTGGCACACAGATTCGCACGCTGCAGTGCCCAAGTGAAGCTCACTCTATTTCGAGCTTATCGTTAAAGTTTTTATACGTGTGGCCTGTGGGCCAGTTTCAGGCTGAAGACCTACAATACCCTGCGTATCCAATATAATAACATTTTCAGGATGATGTTTGGGCTTCCTCGATTTTGCAGCGCCTCAGGGATGTTTGCCGATGCTAGCGTAGAGGACTTTTATGCCATAATAAGGAAGAAGACGGCATCTGTGGTGCTGCGGATGAGGGGGAGCTCAAATAGCATCCTGAGAATGATTGCCGAAAGGTGGGACTCGGATATCCTCCGCCGATATACCGACCTTCATGTCGTACGACCTAGGAAATAAGTATTTATATGTTTTTATGTAATAGGTAGTTTACTAATGTAGTTTTATAAGTGTCTTGTAACTAACAATTTATGGATCTCAGCTATCTGTTTTTTTTTTTTTTTTATAATCCCAAAACCTCCCTGGCAACGAGAATGCACTTATTTTTACTTTTAGCCACCTTGTATACAACAATGACGATTCTGGCGGCGTTTCATGGGGGTGGGTCGTGTTTCTCAGTCTTATTTTGGTTTGACCAATCTTTGAAAATCAGAGTACTGTGATTATTTAATACTTATAAAGCGCATCCTCGTTAGTGGCACTAAAATGCACAATTAAAGTAATGGACTTTTCGAAAACAGGCCAGCATCTCAAACGAATAAAATGAACGAGTGCAGCGACAGGGTTAGTTGACATTAGTAACAAAGGAACCCTTAACCTTTCTGTCAGTGACAAAGGAGCGTAAACAAAGCCAACAAACGTTATTCAGCACGCGGATGTTGCGTAAGGCACGTAGATAATTTAATGAAATGCCTAGGCATTCTTACAAGTGCTGTTTATGCGATGGAGATCATAAGTACTGACCTGACGTTAGGTTTGAATGGAATGGACATTCTTAACCCTTAAATGCATGATTTTTTATTTTTGCCGGAATTTAATACATGTGTTACATAATTGTTTACTGATTGGGGGAAAAAAAATTAAAACATCGATTTTCACTGCTAAATCAGTGTTAGAATGTATAAATGTAAATAATAACATAAATAATGTAATGTTATTTATGTAAATATATAATTTTCAGTAAGAGATATATGAAAAATCTTACTAGTATCAGAAAGGTACACTATTTGTTATATACCTAGGATTAAGATTTTAAATATAAAATAATTGCTAGCCCCGAAAAAAAAACGCCTAAAACACATACTAAAATTCACTAACTTATCCAAATTTTCCGCCATTTCGTCTTAAAACAAATGTAATTCTTTAAAACTAAAATACTGCGCAAATTTGAATAAAACATCTGAAAGTGTATTAATTTACGATCAACATAATTATACAGGACCAAATCATATTTATCCAATTATGCAAAAAATTATGTTTTTTGTTGTGTAGGCTGCATCCATCACTATGCATTTATAAGGGTTAAAGGATTATTATTTATTACAAACGTAACAGTAGGCATTGTATGCAATTGACCTTATTCTCACAAGGGTATATTAATTAATTTACCTGATGGAAAGCGAGGACCTACTATGAAGCTCGAGGTATCAGTATATGATAACATTCACTCTTGCTTTAAAGAGACCTAGATCGCATGACAACGCAATACGAAGAAAAAGCTAACAAGTGTCTATCAAGTTTTTACTTATCTGTTTACCAGTATATGGAATGGTACGTCATCATGAAATGTATTACAAGAAAATGTTTTTTGTTGATAAAGTTGGTCCAAAGTCCAAGCTAACTCTGCACGGACTTTGCAATGAAAGTGTGGAAAATAAACGGGTAGGTACAATCTTGCACACTTGGTTCAGTCAAAGCCAGTATAGAGCTACCTTAGACGGAATTCATAGAAATATAGTTATCGAAAAGGCATTATTAATCTACTAGTATCTTGAGTTCTTGAATAAGTGCAATTTACGTAAGCCCACACCCCACACTGCACTTATACTTACTATACTCGTCTGTATACTTTTGCAATAGTGAGCGGTAAATAAGGTGCTAATGTTAGGATGCAACCTTGTGTTTGAACTGGAGACCTACTTCACAAGTCTAAACTTTGCGTAGGGAACGAGTGATGAAATCAAAAACCTAGTACCCATGGTCTTGTTTATAGGCAGGAGCAACCTGCTATAACAGGGACGCACAGCTAGAGTTAGACGTGGTTAGACCAATGACATTTTATTACTAATTGACGCGTGACGTTCATAGTTGACAATACTAAAATGCAGGCAATATTTAGTAGATGATTGTAACAATCTTGACACATTGGCGTCAGCCATCGTCTGTCACAGCCTATTTTCGCCGAAACTACTGGACCAATTAAGTTGAAATTTGGTATACATATGTAAGTTTGTAACCCAATGACGGACGTGTAACGTAAAATACCGGCCAAGTGCGAGTTGGACTCGAGCACCGAGGGTTCCGTACTTTTTAGTAGTTATAGCGGCAACAGAAATACATCATCTGTGAAAATTTCAACTGTCTAGCTATCACGGTTCATGAGATACAGCCTGGTGACAGACAGACAGATGGACAGACGGACGGACAGACGGACAGCGGAGTCTTAGTAATAGGGTCCCGTTTTTACCCTTTGGGTACGGAACCCTAATAATGAGAAAATTTAAAAATAAAGTTTTTCAAACTATACTGTGTTACATATCAAATAAAAGAGGTCATTGTGAGACTCTTAAATATATTTTTTTTATAATTTTGGGATAAACAGTTTAGAAATTATTCAAGAAAATAGGCAAAAAATTACCATTTATCTCCGAAACTACTGGGTCTAAAATTTTGAAAAAAATACACAAAATAGTTCTTTACTCACAGAAAAACCTATTAGAAACGTGCAGTTAAGCGTGAGTCGGACTTAATTACTTAGTTTTTGATCCGACCCCTACGGGTTTTTTAAAGACATTTCACAAACGTTTCACATAAAAAATACATTGTTTAAATTGTGTAATGTACGGAACCCTTGGGAGCGCGAGTCCGCCTCGCACTTGGCCTGTTTTATTTTAATAATCTGTAATTATTGTAATTTACTTAAGGGGCCCACTGAGTATCAGTCCGCCGGACGATATCGGCCTGTCAGTTAGAACAAAAATTTGACAGTTCCGAACAACTGACAGGACGACATCGTCCGGCAGACTGATAGTCAGTGGGCCCCTTTATAATAAAAATACAATGATATTACAATATATGGGCTTCAGTGAGTTTTCGCCGAATATATTCCATCATACCATACCTTAAATTTGTTTTCCAGCGTTTATTAAGGTTCCGTACCCAAGAGGGAAAAATATTTAAACTAATTTTGTACCCCTCACAGGCAAGCTATACTGAATCTACTAAATGCCTGTTAAGCAACCTTTCTGTACAAAAACTAATAGTCAAACAAGAGATGGTTTTGATTTGGTGTGATCGCCTCCAATGTGCCTCCAATAAATTAATCTATAACCGCGAACATCGAAATCTAAGTTTCGACTCTCCCTCTCTATCGCTTGAGTTCGCAAGTGACAGAGAAGGAAGTAAACGAAACTTCGATTTTCGACGAGCCCCCCAGCTCTTGCAGGGCCGCCAGGGCTTAACGTTAACAGGTTTGAGCGTGTGAAGCAATTAACGACTTTAATTACGTTGATCGTGATCATCAGAATTAGATTAAGTGTCGTTAAGTCGTTAACAGTAAAGGTTGGATATATGTAATTAAAGGGATTAAACCAACTATGTAAATATGTATATGTACATGTAGGAGACTACTAAACATCAAGGTGCATTGTATGTCTGTGTGCCAATAATATTTCTACGATTGTGTGACTCGTCTCTACAGTCTACGTCCACTACGAGTTAATTATTTCTTCCACCAGGCCCCAATTTTACATCGGTGACAGGTGCGACAATTGTCACAAAACATGACATATGTAGGATTATCGGTTAATTATAAAATTGTAATAGTCACCTGTCGCTTGACAATTGTCGCTCGACGTATGTCACCGACAATTGTAGCCGTGGTGAAATAGGAGCCAGGAAAGGAAATTTTCTTGTGCGTTGCGGGAGGTCATTTTTGATCTACACACTGGGGACCATCTGACAAAACTTGTAACTTTTAAAACAAATGAAATGAAAGTTATGAGCTTTTTTGAAACGGGCAGACGTCTGTCTTTTACCTACTTTACAACACAATACAAATACTCTTTATTGCAGACCTCAACAAAAGAAAGCAAACAGAAACACAAGCAGAGGTAAACAACAGGTGGTCTTATCGCTAAAAAGCGATCTTTTCCAGAGAACCTTTGGGTAGCGGAAATTAACCTACCTTACTTGGAACTTGAGCTTTAAAGATATAAATTTGTTTGTTTAATAATTTTGCCGTTCAAGTCAGCAGATTACTGAATATCTATTTATTTACAAAGCTCATGACCAAAGTGCGAGTACCTAAAATTCTTTAAAACAATAACATTATTGTTATGTAGGTTATTTATGAATTATCAAAACATTATCGTGTGTTATCGACCTATACAATAGCTTTGTTTTTAGACAAGTTGGATAAATAATATAGTACCTATGCAAATTCCATTAATCTTAAATCGTTGCTTCGAGATTTTTAACTATAGACTCAAGGGTAACAAAAATGGGTCAGTCAGTATCCAAATCGAACCGGTCACTTAGTATCCAAATTTCGATACGCTCTGATGAGTGTAGGACCATTTGGTGTTTCAGGTTGCTATTGTACTAGAGGTGCACTTAAGGTAAAGCTTATGGCGACAC
Source organism: Cydia strobilella (assembly GCF_947568885.1). Taxonomy (NCBI): domain Eukaryota; kingdom Metazoa; phylum Arthropoda; class Insecta; order Lepidoptera; family Tortricidae; genus Cydia; species Cydia strobilella. The sequence continues at coordinate 13,443,285 of NC_086052.1, forward strand.
TACGCGTCTCGGTACTCCGGGCCGGTATTGTATTGATGACACAAACATCGAACAAGTACATAAAACGAAATTTCTCGGTGTCACTCTGGACTCTGCCCTCAAATGGGACAAGCATATAGATGTTACATGCGGCAAGTTGGCAGGCGCGTGTTACGCTCTTGGAAGGCTAGCTCATGTGTTACCTCAAAAGGAACTGTGCACCAGCTATTTTTCCCTGTTCCACTCAATTATGTGCTACGGCCTGGAACTGTGGGGAACAGCGGCAGAATGGCATCGTGTCTTCGTATTACAAAAACGAGCGGTCAGAATAACATCTATGTCTCGTCCAGGATCACCAGCAAAACAACTTTTTATAAATAACAACATTCTCACACTACCATCACAATACATATTTAACATCGCCAAACACGTACATACACACAGACACACATTTAATACAAGCAAACTCACCCGTACCCGGTTAGGAAGCAAAGAACGCCTGCTTCCCGCATGTTACCGATTGACTAAGTCCTCCAAGACCATGCAGGTGATGGGCCCCAAAGTTTTTAACAAATTGCCAAAAGTCATCACCACGATAGAATCGCCCAACTCATTTGCGCGTGAATTAAAGAAATGGCTGCTCTCCCATGCCTTTTACAGTCTGAACGACTTCTACGATTTATAATTTAATTAACATCCAAAAAATAATTTTAATGTAACAATACTAATTAATATGATAAGGCTCACAATTGTAAAATTAATTGACATATTTGTACCTACACAACCCAAAACTTTAAAATAATGTAATCTATTTCATGTAATTAAATGTAATTAAAATAATGTAATCTATCTCATGTAATGAAATGTAATTAAAATAATGTAATCTATCTCATGTAATTAAATGTAATTAAAATAATGTAATCTATCTCATGTAATTAAATTAAATTTTTGACGTGTAATATGTAACAATATTATTAATAAATGAGTATGAGTATGAATATGAGTATTAGGGAAGGGTGGTTAAAAATAGCAAAAAGAAAATGTTTTCTTGAATATCTTTTCCATTCCACTACACCGCTAATCTGTTGTAGAAATGACAGGTTTGACTTTAGTTTATCAACCCACCCTCGTAGCTCTTTCGCAATAATTAATACTTATACATATAAGTACAGCATATGATCACGTTTTTCCTAGGAGGATAATAACCAAACGGAGTAGCCATTAACAAGCGTTCTCCTCTGTCGAAAATAGTCGACCAATGGTCATACACAATGTATGGACTGACGTTTATCTGACATGGCTATTTTGATGTTACGTATACATTTGACGAAAAATTGGCAGACTTTTGTACAGCAAATTACAGACAAGGCGTCTCCGTTGGTTATATCCTAGCGTTTTTCCGCCTAATCATGAGATTAGAATTTTATGATTCTAAGAGAATATAAGTTTTGTAACAGAGAACAGGTGTCTGGCTATTATAATATCTTATGCAACAAAGAGTGTATGAATAATATTTTCATGGCTTTGCACATAAGATCGTGTACTCTAAACATTTTTTGCGCGCTTAATTTTGCAAGATATTATTGCGAAGATATAAGTACTGGAGTGATCCATTCTACAAACAGTCAACCTTTTAGTATTAAAAATACATCGGTTGCCTTTTCACGAATAAACTACTGATCAATCATAAAGAAAAAAGTGGGCATGTAGACAGCTTAAGTCCTGGGTAGTCCTTACGAGTTTTTATAAAAAACCACTCCAGAAAAGGTGGGCATTCATCACAGATCAAATCTATTATGTGAAGCAACAGACACAGCCAGTGAATAATAAAATAACAATTGTGTTTGTTCCAAAGAAATCTAGCCAGTATGTTTGGCATTGCAGATGATTATAATTAAACCTCACAGTGGCAACGGGATGAGTTATTTTGGTTACTCATATTCTTAGCTTTAACAAATTGTCGAGCTAGTTGAGATAAGTATTTTAAATCATTTAACTGATCATCTACATCATAAGTTCTCAAACTTTTTTAGGCCACTTAGGTGTAAAAAAAATTTTTTGCGCCCACCATCACAGAATAATAGCTGAATAAACGTATTTTTTCATTAATTTAGCCATTATTCCGTGATGGTCTGGTAATATCGGTTTGATGTCAGGGCACGTTCGATTTGTACCGATCGCAATTTATTTTAGTTTATTCGCTAAATTAAGCCAATCAAATTGATGATGATGATGATGTATTCCTGTTATCCCTCATTAGGGACATAGGGCTCGCAGAAGAATCCTCCATTTGTCACGATCTTGAGCGGCTACTTCCAGCTCTTTCCAGTCGAGTCCAGTTGAGCCAGCCTCTTTTTCAACTGATCGCCTCCATGTACACGGCCTCCCCGACCGTCTACTGCCAGCCGAATTCCAGCGGAGAATGGAGAATTGCTTGGCCAGATGGCTGTCTGGCCTACGGAGTATGTGTCCGATCCAACGCCACTTCCTTTCAAGGATTTCACGTCCTATGGGTTTCTGCTCAGTCATCTGCCATAGTCTGACGTTTGAGATGGTTCGTGGCCAGTAAATCCCTAGAATGTAAATCATAAACAAATGCCTGCGACGCATTCTAGGGATTTACAGGCCAATCAAATTATATCCGAAAAAAGCGTTTTGAGGAATTAATTCCCAGCAAGTCTGAAATCGTTGTTATAACTTCATCTAGTCCTAAATGCTTGTACTTAATCCGGGTTGGCTTGTGCATACATTTTTGCTCTTTTTCAGTTTTTTGCTTGTAGCTTGAAAACGGTACGTCTGATGGAAAATTTGGTCTAATCATGATGAAAATTGATATCTGAGGATCTGAAAGGTACCTTAATACATTCGTAGTCAGTTTGTAATGAAAACCGAACAAGTGCAAGTCGGACTCGATTTGGGAAAATATGATCTACATAAAACATGCTTTTATGCTATTACTAGTTTACCAAGTTTGTGTTATATAAAATTTATTTTGTGGTTTGCTTCATAGTGTGATCATGTCACTTATCATTCATATTAAGGAAAAAAAGCAGTACAAATGTTTAGGTAACTCCCGGTAACAAACCAGAAACAAGTCCTTTAGAGTCAGCTGCTAGCTATATGTGTCGTTTTCAATCAAAAGGTACCACATTGTCACTTACCATAAGGATGAAATTAGATTGTATCTTTATACGAATAACCTGTCAGAGCGTCCATAAGGCAAGCGACAACTTTTGATTGACACATATAAGGGCATTTTGCCATATACTTCTAAGGTCCATGGTATACTTTTTGCTTTGTTACAACTTTTATTTTTATAATGATACTTACTTAACAATTACAACAATATACCAGATACTTATATGTATACTTTGGACACCTCTCATGTCACTCCCCGGGTAGCCTGGAGAGTCTTAATAACGGGCAAGATTTAAGGCATGACACCTCAAGCCCTCCCCCTGCTAGATGGTGTGCTTAAATTACTGCACTAATGCAATTAAAACTGCACAAGGCCATGCAGTTGGCGAGGAACAGAAGCCTATGGAGGAACCTGGTTTTCCATCTTACCTACAATAATAACTTTCCTGAATTTAGTAAAAGCAATTCATCAGTTGTTAGTGTTACAAGTTTTACAAATCTGTATGAATAAATTAAATATGATATTTATATTGCATTATTTCCAAATCCACTTAGAACTAGAACCAATATAACAATCTTTGCTCAGTTTAGGACTAGATTGTTCTACAATTCTTCAGTCTTATTGGTATTTATACTGTAACCTTTACCTTTGAACGCCATTCTATCAATCAATTAAGTCTTGTCTTTCAGTGGAATGGAAGTATTACTTTAGTAATAATACCTAAATGCCGATTAGGTATAAGCTTTTTACCAAAACTAAGGCACTTTAGTTTTAAAAGTACACAGTAGTGATAGTTTTCACTAAAATGTTAAAAACTAATTTAATTAATATTATATTGTAATAACGTGTTGTTTGTAGTACATTAGTGGTAAATTTTCACTTTTTAGTCCTCCAAAGAACAAACCCTCGATGAAAGTAGCAACATACATACATACATACATATAATCACGCCTATTTCCCGGAGGGGTAGGCAGAGACCACGGATTTCCACTTGCTACGATCCTGACATACCTCTTTCGCTTAGCAACCCTCATAATAAATGTTCTTTTGCGCCTACGTTTAACTTCAAGAGCAAACCAAAAAATAAAAAGCTTACCTTATATGACGTAGTCTTCAAGGTAAACTCCAAACAGCTGAGAAAGTTTTTAACATTCAAAATTTTATCATACACCAATAACACCAATGATATGAATAACAAGTGACACGGAGAACTTCACGGTGGATTTTTCTTTCAGATGACTTGTATTTCAACACACGGATGATGTTTCGCTATAAATTACTTCATAAACGAATTGTAGAGAATTGTAAATCGATTTCATATAAAGTATAGGATTTTAATTAAGTTAAACCTCAGGAAATAAGTACAAATTTTTGATCCTTTTTAGACAAGGGCCTTTTATACTCTATCATTCATAGACAATGATAGACAATATAGATAAAATGAGTAAATTTTTAATTAAGCAAGCAAAGGCTTCAACAGACTATGCATCAAATGCCTTAAGGCTTCTACACATGGGCACAGAATAAGGCCAGTGAGTATTATATTCTTTGCCACAGACCAGTTCGGTTCCCGCTCTGAATTTCTGAATTTTCTGATAAATTCAGCTTGTGTGTATGCCCCTAAAACCTATTTTATAAATATTTTTGTCAAAGTTGTCAAACACATTTGAAATAAGAATCTGTCTACGTATTAGTGAAATTTAATTGAATCCTGCTATTTTAGAAAGTATTATAATGACCCATTAAATTTCAAAATATGTCTATCGAGCATCCTTGTGCCTGTAGCTCTCCCACGTTATGTTTAACGCAAAAATCGCAAAATACAACACAAATAGCGGCGGTAAGTGTTAAGCTTCCTGTTACAGATAACTTGTACATTATGGCATTAAATTAAATTAAAAAATATCTACTAAGCCTACTAGATGAAAAAAATCTTATATTTTGGCCATTTATTCAATAGTACGAAATCATGATTCAGTGTTCTATGTGTACATATATTATACTACTCATTGGCGCCTATTGATATATTATATATTGTAATGTGTTTTTACTCCAAATAAATATTTTCTATATTGAAAGATAGTTGAGTTGATGAATCCTTGAGAAGTATTGTAATTTTACGGTAGATTGTCACTCCGTCTTATAAGTATACAATTGGAAAGAACTAATCTCTTTCACTTCAACTCTTCAACTTCTCTTATCAGCATTTTGAGGAACTAGAAAGTGGAAGAGACTAACCAATTATTTCAAAAAATTGCGCTCTAGGTTCAAATATTTTCTTTATCTGTGGCGGTTATACATTAAAATTCATTCATTCATCAATACACAATCACTCAATAATCTATCTTGTCTGTGAAACGAACCCAAAAGTAGAGTAGCAACACGAGGGTTTTGTCTAGGAAAAATAGTAAAATATATATAATTCCCGTCCTAAGTCCGCGTACAGCTTCCACTGGATCATTTCAATCGATTATCTCATTCTGAGATAAATCCATAACATGCTTATGGAATTGACCGATGAACTGGAGCAGAGTGATAGCGGTATGGAGTCTTTGACAGCGAGTAAAGATGATACCCCTGAGCGTAAGCCTGAAGATAATTTCAGCCTGCCCGTGGTATGTGGTGATGAAAAAACGTAATTTCTAATTGGGCAATTAGCGTGTGCCAACTCTTTAATGTTCGTTTACTTTCTCTTTGCAGTTAGGATCTTCGCCAGAGTTAGGAGGGCCATTAAAGGAATATGATGATGTGAGTATATATTTATTTGGTCTATCTCAACATATTTATATTACTGAAAAAAAATCCTTATAATTGGTATTTCATCATATTGTCATGTTTCCAATATTTAGGTTATCTTGATAACATTTTTTCATAAGGTTATGTTGATTGATCAAAGTCATTGTGTAATTTAAATAAGGTCCAATTGTTTTTTTTTTCTTCTAGGAACCAGATGAGACCCTATCTGAAAGACTATGGGGACTGACTGAAATGTTTCCACAATGTGTCCGAAATGGAACATACACCTTAACTACCAAGACATTGTAAGTCATTCATAATATTAAACATTATTCAATTTCAACTACCCAATTTATAATATGAATAACTTTAGGGTTCTGTAATCAACCAGGAATATATAGTTTTACCATTGTCTGTCTGTCTGTCTGTCCGTCCCCGGCTTAGCTCAGTGTTTTCTTAATTGTTAACTATCCAGTTTTAAACCTTATTTATTGCATCAAAGAAGTTTTACTTCTGAATAACACATTAGTTTTTCTTTGTCATAGAAACAAGTTTGCCATAGAGATATAATGGGAGTTGAGGAACAAAAACTATAAATTACCTGCACTCTCATTGAATTTAACCTAAATGTATGCATTCAGGTTTCCTATATTAAGTATATCATCATAAATATATTGTGGCATAATGTGCCGCTTAGTGGCAAATTATATTCTTAATAAAATCTATGGCTTGGTCTTAATCCATTCTAATATTATAAATGCGAAAATGTGTCTATCTGTTACCTCTTCACGCTTAAACCGCTGAACCAATTTAGTTGAAATTTTGTTTCCAGATAGTTTGATTTCCGAGGCAGGACATAGGGTAGTTTTTATCCCAGCAATCATCCTTTATGGGGGTGGAAATTTGAATGGGGAATCAATAACCGCTGAACCGATTTAGATGATATTTGGTATGGAGATAGTTTGAAATGTGGGTAGAGATATAGAATCGTTTTTATCCCTGAAATAAAAAGGGGGGTGAAAGTTTGTATTGGGAATAAATAATTTCTAAAGTAGGAAATAAAACACAATATTCTAATTACTAATTCCACGCAGACAAAGTCGCGAGCAAAAGCTAGTTTATTATAAAGAAAAGAATAGTAATATAAGACTTTATTACCAATTTTTAATGTTATGAATTATAAGTTTCATTAATATCACTAATCCTCCCAACCCATTTCATAATTTGTTAAAGCAAATATTAAATTATTGAACATCTTTTTTGCCCAGGTCCGGAGCTAAAGCATTCTATGGTTTGTCCCGCTCACTGGTGTGGATTGTTGCCAGCTCATCTGTAATACTGTTTGCACCTGTCATTTTCGAAGTGGAGAGAGCTCAAGTAGAGGAGATGCAAAAGTCTCAACAGAAACAAGTGAGTCTTGCATAAATATCTCTAGATTAAGACCTAGATTTACAGTAAATCCTGCTTAAGAAGGTTTTAAAGGGACCACGTCAAAAGCACATCTTAACCGGCAGTGTAAAAATTTCAAAATTTATAAAATCAAGTTGCAGGGAACAGTGTAAAATAGCATAGCAGAAAAACATATCAAATGTTAACATATTAAATGGGTTCTACTGTAACTGGAAACTTCATACAAACATTTGATATCCTCTTGTATGGAATTTTCCAGATGAGATATGTTGTATCTGGATGGTTCCATACAAGTTAGATCCAGTTTACCAACCTTCATCAGTCCTGTTACCATTGTGTGTTGTTTCACTAGGGTAGGGTGTGCTCCCAGTACTGGTTTTTATTACACAATCAGCCCTGGAACCAGGAATCCTGGTTCTTGACACAAATTCAGTCATAGGAACATTCCCTAGTTGTCACTATGTTGCCACTTATCAATACAATACCTTATACAAAACTGTTTGCCATCTCTTGTCATTGGGTTTTGACGACTGGTCTGGCCTAGTGGGTAGTGACCCTGCCTGCGAAGCTGATGGACCTGGGTTTGAATCCCGGTAAGGGCATTTATTTATATGAGGAGCACAGATATAAGTATAATTTTAGTTGTTTCTTTCTTTAAAAATGTAATCTCTTTTATTACTTAATCTGTTTTATTTGTTTTACAGGTGTTACTGGGAACCAATACTGCCTTATCAGGGCCTATGCCAAATATGCCACCGATGCCGCGATAAACTATACGTAATCAAGCTAAACAATATTCAGTCATATTATATTGTTCTATCCATTATGTCGAAATGTCACCCTTAATGGTTTAATGTTAGGTTGTTAGTTATAAATAGAGTAAATAGGAATCCTTTATGTAAATTACAATATTTTCTTTTGATTTGACTTAAAGTATATAAACATTGTATTTATTTTTCAACATTTCAGTCATTGTCGCAATTCGAAACTAATGCATTTACCCATATAAAGTGAATCAAAATGCAGATATTGCACTCTAGTAATGTTCTACACTGAGGTTTTTGGTTTAATGGAATACCCTATTTCCTATAAAATCTAATATATTTAGGTACATCGATGTAGTGATATGATTTTTTTCAGTCATTTGTAGATAATGTTTTGTTAACAATACTTATAGAAATAAAATATTGTTAAAGGAAATATACTCTTTATTAGGGTTCCGTACCCAAAGGGTAAAAACGGAACCTATTACTAAGACTCCGCTGTCAGTCGGTCCGTTCGTCTGTCACCAGGTTTGTATATATGAACCGTGATAGCTAGATAGTTGAAATTTTGACAGATGTATTTCTGTTGCCACTATAACACCAAATACTAAAAACAGAATAAAATAAATATGCTGCCATACAACAAACGTGATTTTTTTGCCGTTTTTTTAGTAATGGTACGGAACCCTTCGTGCGCGAGTCCGACTCGCACTTGGCCGGGTTTTTTTCTTCACTTAATTTGTACCTTTACCTGACCAAATAATGAGTGTAGAAACCTACACAAAGGCACTAATGCGTTTGTATATAGATGCACAATAGGATAGGGTATATCTGTCTGTAATTAGTTTATGTAGCTTCAGATACCATAGTTAATAAAAAAATAGAGCGAATTTAAAATAAATCTAATCTAATCTAAGTTTTTCATACAAAACTTGTTTTTGCTCTATTTCGTTTGTTTTATAAACTGGAGCTCCTATATATTATACTACTCTTTGCTGGAGCTATATAAACTAATTTCAAACCCTCGTGGGCCCTCCACACTCACGGCTTCGCGCCGTGATTCGCGCATGAGTGTGGAGGGCCCTATAGGTAGGAGGCGATGGCGAAATATCGAAATTTATAAGAGTGAAAGAGAAAAAATTCTTTTCTGCCCAAATTTTATATGAATATTCTTTTCTTACCCCCGGTCGCTCGGTGGCGCGTCAACTACTTGTATATACTATGTCTATGTTCTAAACAATCGATTTTGTCTGAATAAGTTTTGATTCCAATTTCTAAGCCTCCATGAACTCGCAAAAAAAAACGATACTAGAGATGGTCGGTGATATTATCGGTTTTTGTATGGTAATTAAAAAAATGTTTTATTGCATTTCATCATAAACTTCTTCTAAAAATGTAAAGCATACGATATAATTATTACTTTACACAAATTTATCACCGTTACTGTTTAATTTTTACCGTTTCAATCATCGACCAAGGTATCTCTACCTTCCATCACCTTATAAACCAAGGTCTGTGGTAGAGTGAATGGTTTCAAAGAAACATTCATTCAGTCACTCACTCATTCAAGTTAACTGTCACTAGTCGTCACTAATGTCAGTCAGTCATTATTTTTTCGAATTGGACGAAAGGAGTTCAATTTGTCTTTTCATGATTTAAATTACAATAACCATGGCTAATACAGGCTTATTGCCATTTGTACGTGGAGTAGACTTCACATGTAATGATTTCAGTGTAAGTATCTCTTGAACGATTCAAATACCTTCGGCCACAAAAAAGATGATATCATATCTCTAACCTATGTCCTACTATTTTTGTTGTTGTCCTAATTAACTTCTTTATTTCAGGATGAAAAATTCCCAGATGCTATTCGATATATGACAGGGCTTCAGTGGTTGAGGCTAGACAAAACAAATTTGACTGAAGTGCCAGAGGAATTAGGAAAACTTATGAAATTGGTAATGAATCATTGAATAAAGTGATAAATATAGTTCAGCTTTATAAGCAATTTTACCAACTTATTAAACTGGAATCTTGTAGGTAAATATAATTTAATTCTTGTGAATTTGTAGGAGAATCTCTCATTGAAGAATAATAATCTGGAAAAGTTATTTGGTGAGCTGACAGAGTTGAAATGTTTGAGATCTCTCAATGTGAGGAGAAACCGAGTGAAAAGTTCGGGAATTCCCGCGGAACTGTTCCGATTGGAAGAGTTGACTACACTGGACTTGTCCCACAACAGACTGAAGGCTGTACCTGAAGGCTTGGACAAAGCCAAATCATTACTTGTACTGAATCTCAGCCATAATAAGTGAGTCACTATTGTTTTGGTATTTAATATTTTTATCTTCTATTGTATATTTTTACTGTATAATCAGTAGCCTATTTAATAAAGCTACAAGTTACAATTTCAAACATCAAACAAACATTTATTCAGCAAATAGGCCACAGGGGCACTTTTACATGTAAATTTTTACAAGCAATAAAATTAACCAAAAATTACAAAAAAGCGATTACAAATATGGAATCAAATTTACAAGCAGAAGTCTTTCTAACTTTAATTTAATTGCAGTTCCGCTTGTAAATTGTAACTTTTAGCTTTATTAAATAGGCCACAGGAAAGTAACTTTAAAGGCTACATTAGTCTTGTTGATGTACCATATTAAGTGTCAGGCCATTGTCATAGGTAGCGAACGCCAGCTCGCGAAAATAGATTCTACACCCCCCGTATATTTTAATGGCACTCCGATTCCTTACAGCCAGAGTGTAAAAGACCTAGGCGTCTATTTAGACAGCACCCTGAGTTGGAAGATACAGGTAGCTGAAATTTGCCAAAAAGTCACTGGATCTCTACATGCCCTTAACAGACTTAAACACTTTTTACCCGTTAAAACAAAAATATTATTAGCACAGACATTAATCCTACCCATAATTGACTACGGTGATGTGTGTTATCCAGACTTAAATGAAGAGCTCTTGAACAAGTTAGATCGTTTACTAAATAACTGCATTCGTTTCATTTTCTGTCTTCGTAAATACGACCATGTCTCCTCTTTCCGCTCTAAACTCGGCTGGTTTCCTATACGTGTTCGTCGAAATATTCGCATGCTTTGCACCCTCTTTTCTGTTATTAATGATCCCCAATCTCCCGAATATCTCAAATCTTTCTTCAACTACTATGGTGTTTCTCGTGTCCGTCAACTTCGCTCTACTGGCAACCTTTCTTTGTCCATACCATCTCACCGAACAGGTTTCATGTCCTATTCTTTCTCTATTCAGGCAGCTCGCCTTTGGAATAGTCTCCCTGTTAAAATTAGACAGTGTCCGAATAGATTTGCATTTAAAAAATCCTTACGTGAGTACTTTGCTGGCAGAACGATGAATTCTTAGTGTTTCTGTTTTGAAAGTTTCATCTGATATCTTATGTATTTGTATGTATGTATATTGTATGTATTTATATGAATATTATATATACAGATATATGTATGTATGTCTATGCCTATCCATTATTTAACTATACTTGTATATATGTAATCACTATGTTGCACCGAAATTATCTGCTTTGCCCGAAGGTTGACTGGTAGAGAATGCCTCATAGCATTAAGTCCGCCTTTTGTACGATTGTATTTTCTTTTGTGCAATAAAGATTAAATAAATAAATAAATAATGTGTTTTGCAGTAATTTTCTGTTCCTCTACTAACATTGTCTTATATGTAGACCATAGTATTATGAACCATAATTACCTATTTATGAGTTTGCTAATAAACTGTGTTTTAGCTTGTATGTCAAATTCTAAAAATAAGTTAAAAACTGAACCATGCATTTTTTCAGTGCATATTTTTAATAAAAAATAATGCAGTTCAATAGAACTGCATTATTTTTTCATCTTTTGTCGCTTATAACTCTCATGTTTGTTCATATACTCAGCAAGTCAGTAGAACAGAAGGAGGGAAGCTCTACCTTTCTCACTGTGTCGGAGCGTAGTATGTTTACAAAGCCAGAGTTCTTGCCCTATGACAGTCTTCTCGTAGTTCTTCAGTAGGATTTATCAGCAATTAATTTCTAAACACATCATTAACCTATTTTTTATTTCAGGATTGAAAGCATACCGCCTACACTTTTCGTCCAACTGACAGACCTATTATTTCTGGACCTATCTGATAATTTATTGGAAACTCTGCCACCTCAGACAAGGAGGCTGGCGAACCTGCAGACTCTGATACTTAACGACAACCCATTGGGGCTCTTCCAACTACGGTAATTAGGCAAATTGATCACTATGAGATTCAAGCCTTATTGCCTCTTTAAAGTCTAAAAATTCTGTATAAGAATAAAATATAAGAAGATGATATTATAGAGTGGTTATTTTTGCCGTATAATATCTAAGTATGCCCTATAATGGGTCAAAGGTACATGCAGATTTTACGAATGCGCTGCTAGTTCGCCTTTTGTGTATGGGACAGTCCTGGCTTGTTATACCAATTAAGTAATGAACGTGACAGGTCTTTGTTAACAGGCTCATTCGCGAGTTCTAGACGCGTTTGCCATATCTCCATATCTGGACCTTATTATCGGTTGTCTGGAAGAGATCGCTTTTTAGCGATAAGATCGCCTGTTGTTACCTGGATTTATTTTTCTTTAAAATTTCTTTGTAGTTTTACAAATTTACATGTATGTAAAATGTTGAATTTTGGTGCAATAAAGAATATTTACTTACTTACTATTTATCGAGTTAAAATTTCCCTCATGTCATTTTGTTTTTTCCCTTTCAACTTTTTCATAGACGAGCAACCATAATGTCATAACATTAGATTTAAATCCTAAAGTTGTGTCATCCTCCTAGAGTAGGTATTCTAGTTTTGACAGTTCAGTTTGTTTTGATTTATTTATTATGCAACTATCAGACTATCAATAAAAAAAATATTCTCCATCTTTATTTAAATCATCCTTTTGTTCCACAGGCAACTTCCTTCCCTCCAGAGCCTGGAGACCCTACACATGCGAAACACGCAGCGCACACTAGCCAATCTTCCTACCTCACTGGACACACTATCCAACCTCTCCGATGTGGATCTCTCTAAAAACGCCCTTACGAAGGTGCCCGATGCGCTGTATTCGCTGCTCGGACTGAAAAGGCTTAATCTTAGCGACAATGAAATCACAGAGGTGTCTCAAGGTAAGAAAATAGAAATTCGAAAAAACCAGCGGTGGCAATACTTTTTCCACCACACCACATTTTTAATGCCTAAAAAAAACTAACGAGCACAAGGACGTAAACCCATTATAATGAGAAAAACAAGTGGTCTCAAATATTTTGCATCAAGCCCTCTCAGACCTCACCAGGTGAGGTGACAGAAATTTTGGTCTATTTTTGTGAAACGAAACATTTTAATACTAAAAACTGGCCAAGTGCAAGTCAGACTCGCGCACGAAGGGTTCTGTACCATTACGCAAAAAACGGCAAAAAAATCACGTTTGTTGTATGGGAGCCCCACTTAAATATTTATTTTATTCTGTTTTTAGTATTTTTTGATATAACGGCAACAGAAATACATCGTCTGTATAAATTTCAACTGTCTAGCTATCACGGTTCATGAGATACAGCCTGGTGACAGACAGTCAGACGGACAGTGGAGTCTTAGTAATAGGTTTCCGTTTTTACCCTTTGGGTACGGAACCCTAATAATCATGTGTATTCTTTATTGTGTGCCTTATTGTGGTCATTGAGATCCTTGTCGAAATGCACAAAGGTTGATATTGTGCTGTAGCCTCGCGGCAGTTGACGTCTTTGGGGGTCAGAGGGTTCGGATCCCGATAATTTCTTCAGATAGTAGTACTGATTTTAGATCATATTTAAATATAGGTAAAAACGCGCACACAAAGTAGCAAGTGCGCTTGAAAATGAACGGTGAATGTGATGATAACTCGCTCATTAGAATCATAAGCGGCATAACAGATGGTGCGGATGATAACATATTCTTCACACTTATGTAAGCAATTTCTCTCAAGCCACTATTTAATATGGCGCGTGTCGCATGCCATTCCCTGACTATTAGAGACGAGTACAGAATAAAGACTGACAATCTTTGTAAAAAAGATTGATTGATTGTATTAGATATGTTCTAAGATAATTTGTACTTCGAATTTAACAGCTAATGTAGGTAGCGCTGTACGGCTCCGCACATTATGCGGTATAGTATGAATTTTCTCAAATGATTTTTAGGCCTCAGACCCTAATCCGTTAAACAAAAGCCTTTGTTTCTTTTATGGAGAGGCGCCTTAGTCGCGTGTCAAAACAACTGTGTCGTTAAAAAGCAACAATTGTGATAGAATTATAAGGTTCAAAATGTGACAGCTCATTCTGAGATAACGAGTTTGGGTAATGAAGGACGATCGGTTGCCTCAGAATACAGAGCTGCTACATAAATTTGAACCATATGAATAGGACGGTAAAATTTCTTTTTAAATGAGTTTGTTCCCGTTCAGTCAGGCAGCATTGGTAACCTGAACAAAAGAAACAAAGACTTTTGTTTAACGGATTAGGATGTCAGGCGTAAAAATTATTTGAGAAAATTTATAGTATACACATATTCATACTGTAGTATGAATAGACAGATATATAGACAACCAGGGTTATAACCTCAAAAGTTGACCTTTGACAATTCAGTTACCGTTACCACAAAACATAGCGCTATTTTCATAAGCATAAGAGATGGCAGGACAACTTGGATGCATATTGTAAAGAGTGGTCGAAAATTTTGGCGAATAAGGTCGAGTGAAACAAGAAGGTAGGACTTTGCCTATTCTTGTTACACTATTGAATAAAACAGATTTAATATTAGCTCTTAGAGGGTTCTCTCTGAGACATTAAGCTATTGTTACGGTTTAACTGACGAATTTTGTTATAAAGGCGTAAGCTCTGTAAAAGGGTTGAGAGATATGATTTTGATATGCGACCGTGTGTGTAGATTAAAAGTCTATATAATTTATTTGTCTCTACGGACTATTGAAAAAAAGCAAAACACCGAGAGAAATGGAAACTTCAAAGTCATTGGTCAGGCGAAAAGATTTTATCTTACTTACATTTATACAAATGAACTGAACAACATGTCTTAAGAGAAAATAAAATAAGGATAGATCGTAAACGTGGTGTTTATTTAATTAATGTTTATTTAGAGTAGCTATTTCCTGTAATAACTAACAATATTAACTTAATACCACCAGAAAAAAAACCTGACCTGAAATAAGACAAACGATTATTAGCTAATGGACGTTTGTAGCGCGTTCACTAAGGGGGTTATATATACATAACTACAATTTCCGCACACTTTACTATAGACGTTATATTTGCGTAGATTTTTGACATTCTTGATCCTCGCAGGCGTGGTAGTACCATCGCTAACGCTGCGTAAACCGCATTGCGAAGAAATAAGGTCTACGGACACATAGGAAAACCGCGACAGGAACTGGTGTATGAATGAATGATAGATAATATACAGTCACACACTATAAATAAACTTGACCTTATCTTCCTTGAACCTTACTATAATAGGGAGGTTGACACGTATTCAATTTTATAGCATTGTTTATCATAGTTAATCTTTTATTATAAAGTGACAAAAATATGTTGAATGACATCAAAACTACCTACAACTCCTACCAGACAGTTCCTGAGTTTGGAAATGTTAATTTTTTTGTGGCTTCCAAAAATGATAATAAATGGTAAATTGAATTCTCTTCAATAATTATCTTATAAATTTTACACACATCTTTCCGTACCTCAAAAGGAAAAAACGGAACCCTTTCAGGATCAGCCTGTTGTCCGTCCGTCCGTCCGTCTGTCTGTGAAGACCCTTTATTTAGGGAACGCGTGGATGTATCGAGTTGAAATTAAAACCATATACTCGGGTCTACAGCTTCTTGAAGCTGTGAAAAAATCAAACTTCGTAACGTAAAAAAAAAGATATATTTCGACACTCTCAAGGGAATCAATGCTTATATGGTACTTTCCGTTGACCTAGAACTATGAAATTTGGCAGGTAATATCGTCTTAAACTAAAAGTACAGGTAAAAATCTAAAAACTATAAATTGGTAAAACAAAAAGTTAAATTTGTACGAAACTCGGTAGGCGAGTCCGACTCGCACTTGGCCGGGTTTTTTATTTATTTATCCACATATTTTGTATCCGGCTCGAAGGACCATATGTACAGCCACACGCTAGGGCCGAGTACCTGGACAATAATGGGCTGCCTTAAAATGGATGAAATGGTACTCTTGCGCTGCGTGTGCCTGCACAGACTGCATACGATAAGGTGGGCAGCGATAGCAAGGGATCCTAATGGCCTAAGTCCCTACTTCCCTAGCCCTAAGTTATCCTAAGATAAGGATGTCTGTTACCGTGAGACCTAAGGTAACAGACGGATTCCTATTGGGAAGGAATTATTGCTGCCGATCACTCAGGCTCAAGTGACCGATTAAGGCTGAAGGTCTTATGCCACAGCAAGGGTACCTAAGAAATGTGGGGGAAGGAATCCTCTACTCTCAGAGAGTCGCCCTAAGCTAGCAGAGGTTTTGGGTGGAGGTAGTGAAACACCAACGGACAATTGGTATCTGATTTATTTACAATGTTCCTATCTATTTATACAATCTTCGTCTACAGCACACATACGTAAATTATTTTCGGGTACTGTCCGTGTAAATTGCAACTAGTGCTGGCTTATGCCCTAGTTGCATAGACGCGAGTCAGCACGAGTCAGTACGATGCGGTTACGAAATCTGTTGTTTAGACATATTTATTATATTATTATTTAAAATTTAAATCACGCGACAAGGCCTTTATTACAAATACCTTATAAACTAACATAATTATACATTTTATAAACTAAAAACTATTTAGGTGCCAAATCGGCATGGCTCCGTTAAATCCTCTCTCTCTCTCTGGTCTTTTGTCCGATTCGGCAGTTTGCCCCGGAACCTCCGAAACACGACACCCGTATTTACGAGGGGCGTTCAATAAATTCTCGACATTGATATCTTACAACCTTTTTGAGTATTTCTTTTGTTACTGGCCACTAAGAGTCATTCATAGACTTTAAAAAAAAAAGTAAAATTCAAACCGATATGTTCTTGTTTTTCTGCAATTGCCGAACAAACGTGAGCACCATGAGCGATTTAACAATGTTAATTAAATTAGAGCATCGAGCCGTAATAAAATTCTTGACCAATCAGGGTAAAAATCAAAAAACTATAAAAGAAGAAATGGATTGTGTTTACCGTGAGTCTGCTCCTTCTTTATCTACCATTCAAAAGTGGTCAAGTGAATTTAAACGTGGGAGAGAGAGTATTGAAGATGATCCTAGACCAGGCCGGCCTGTAGTAGCTACTTCACAAGAAAATATTATCAAAGTGGAAAAACTTATATTGGAAGACGGCCGAGTGAAGGTAAAATCAATAGCTCAAATAACCGGTCTTTCTGTTGGTACCATACATGATATTATCCATTACCATCTTAATATGTCAAAAGTAAGTGCGAGATGGGTTCCGCGAATGCTGACACCGGTTCAAAAAGATATGCGAGTAGCTTGTTGTTCCGATTTTATTGACCTGTGCAGTGAAAATCCTGATGAGGTGCTGCAAAAGATAGTTACTGGAGATGAAACCTGGGTTCATTATTATGACCCAGAAAGTAAACAGGAGTCCATGCAGTGGCACGTTAAGGGTACAGCTCATCCCAAGTAGTTCAAGGTCATCCCTTCAGCTGGCAAGGTCATGGCCACAATATTTTGGGATTGTGAAGGAATATTACTGATCGATTACAAACAAAAGAGTGTAAATATCACAGGACAGTACTACGCTAATATTCTACGTCAATTAAGGGGTGCAATCAAAGACAAGAGGCGAGGAAAATTAACCAAAGGTGTTCTGCTTCTGCATGACAACGCCCTTGTGCATACTGCTCATATTGCCAAGGCGGCTATTCTTGAATCTGGGTTTGAAACTATTACTCACCCACCGTATAGTCCGGACTTAGCCCCCAGTGACTTCTTTTTGTTCCCCAATCTTAAAAAGGATCTGCGTGGAAATCGATTTTCTGACGATGAAGCGTTGAAGGCGGCAGTGGAGGAGCATTTTGACACCAAAGATAAAAATTATTTTTATGAGGGATTAAAAAAAATAATAGATCGATCTTTTAAGTGTATCAACATAGGGGGGGAGTATATTGAAAAATAAAAATATTAAACTTATCGTATTTGTTTGTTTTCATTCACATACCGAGAATTTATTGAACGCCCCTCGTATTAAATATCTTGGTATCTAAAATATCTAAATAGTACCCGCACACCAAGCCTTATTGAACTTCCTGTGGTATTAGGTTGGTTTATGAAAGGTTTTCCTATAATATTCAATGTTTAATTATTTATTTTAAATGTCCGCCGTAGTTTCTAAATTCTCATTTACAATTTTCTTCCAGCCATTGACAACTGGCAGAAGCTAGAAAGTCTGAACCTCTCCCGCAACAAACTGACGAGCCTCCCGCCTACCCTGTGCAAACTGCTTAACCTGAAGCGACTACATGTCGATGACAACCAGTTGGACTTCGAGGGCATACCGTCGGGGATAGGGAAACTGTGTAGTATGGAGGTGTTCTCCGCCGCTAATAACTTGTTGGAGATGATTCCTGAAGGATTATGCAGGTATGTTGTAACACTAAACTGTATTTGTAATTGTTTTTTGTAATTTTTGGTTAATTTTATTGCTTGTAAAAATTGACATGTAAAAGTGCCCCTGTGGCCTATTTGCTGAATAAATGTTTGATGTTTGATTTCGCGCCTTTATCTACTGACAAGAGTTGCTTGACAAAATTTTTATGATCTGACTAATCCAGTTATCATGAGTTTTTCGAAACTTATATACCTACTGTAAACATCATTTTGTGAAAAAATAGAAGGAAGGCATCCTTCAGCACGCAATACATGCAGTTTCTTAACCGTATCCCACAAACGATGATGAAAATAATGTAAATAATCATTTGATGAAATTCTACACTAGATATTTATGCAAACATAATTGTAACGCGAAGCAATAAAATCCAAGAAAGTATGTTCCCCGATTCCTAAGAAAACAATTTTTAAATTCATATATATTAATGAATTCTCTCCAACGAACGTCTAGTGAGTTCGATGCGTTCCCGCTAACTCATTTACAATGCTAAGTTATAAAACACTTTTCGTTTCAACGGTTTTCTAATGGATGTGACTGAAGAAACGTTTAGAGTTCCACATTATTAGGAATACCTATGTGGAAGAAATTACAAGGGTTTCAGGATGAGTTTCCTAAAAATAGCAGATGCTATCAGTAATGTTTCTTTGACCGTCTGTGTGCAAGTCAGATGGTTACTAACTTCGGAGCATTGCTAGGATACGCAGTTTCTTTAGTAAGTTTATTTCCTGGATGGATTATAATGAAACTTTGGTCTGTAATTAGTTTATATAGCTCTAGTATATAAAACAAGCGAAATAGAGCAAAAGCAAGTTTTATATGAAAAACTTAATATATTATTTTATTTTCTTAACTATTGTAACTGAAACTACATAAACTAATTACAGATCTAGATATACCTTATCCTTTTGTAAGTATAAGCGTTCAGAGCAATGTAGCTAGTCGTTTCAAAATGAGAGCGTTTGTATGGAGAACCGAGCTTGCCGGGGACTCTTAATTACAATGCGCAAACACCATTTTCACCTCAGCAGCTCGAACAAGCCTACTTTCGTCACTCCCTGGAGTGAGGAAAGTGCGACTTTCCTCACTCCAGGGAGTGAAACAATGTAGCTTTTTAATGTAGTGAAGGCCATGAACCTTATACTTTTATTAAAAAAAATTTATGGTATGGTATGGTACGGTACGGTACGGTACGGTACGGTCCGGTCCGGTCCGGTGGTCCGGTCTTGTCTCGTATCGTATCGTATCGTATCGTATCTTATCGTATCGTACATATTATAATACCTTTTTTTCTGTTATTCTGTGTAATTCGATATACATTTTAACCTTTAATATGTTCTCACTACTGAGGTGAAAAATTATGTGTGCAACACGAGAGCAAAGTTATTTTACATCTCGTGTTTTTGAGTCCCTCGCTACGCTCAAGATTCTACCTTAGAATCACTCGCTTCGCTCGTGATTCAATTATAGAATCTTTCGCTTTCTTGGGACTCAAAATAAACACTCGCAAGAAAAACCAACTTTCCTCTCTTGTTGCACAAATAACTATTATATCGCTCGGAGAAATCTATTAAACATAAATAACACGAATAAAATTCGATTCATATTTTCACAATAGACATGAAGACCTTAAGACTATGAAGAATTGCGTAATAAAGTAATAACAGTGACAGTATGTTGCATAAAAACAGTGGGAAAACCACACACACTTATAAAAAGTCACGCTTGCCGCTTGTACGCCCAATGGTGCGTAAAGAAGTTATTATGATTTCACAAACGAATGGTCACTAAATAATATTGGCCATTACGTTCGCATCGTGTAATGTTTTACATTAACTATATTTATTTATTTATATTTATTTAAAATACTTTAGCGTTGCAGTAGCAAAGTATTAATTTTTGTTTCGTAATAAAGAGGCTTTTGAATTACGAAATAAGGAACAAGTTTTAACCGGACATCCCACGACTTGTAGTAATATAGGTTTGTGACTAGTTAGACCAAGACAAGTTTGCAACGATTTTGATAGCACACGCAGTACAAGTGTTATTTCAGACGTCAACCTTCTATGAAATTATGACGTATAAATAACACTTGCGCTGCGTATGCTATCAAAATCGTTGCAGACTTTTCTTGGTCTAACTCTACATAACTTTGAAATGAAATTGTTTAATTCTAAAAAATATTTTCCATGTGTCAAATTAAACTAAACTAATTAAACTAAAACCATACGAATAATAAATACAAAATAAATAAAACAGTAAAAAATCAAATTAGAACTTCTTATTAGGCCTGTTTCATTTAAAAGAATAAAGCATATTTAGAATTGAAATGATATATATTTTTTTCGATTATAAATAACAATGTAAACCGGGTCCTTTCTATCTAACCTAACCTTATTAATTCTAAAAAAAAACAAATGTTAAATGGTTGCTTGTGTAAAACCACTTAAGTTTAATAAACTGCGTATAATATAACAGCCTTATTAAATGGCTAAATTTATTCAAGGGTTCATTTCAAGTTTTTCGCTGTAACTGATCTTAAACCATAGGGGCTAAGATGGCCTTATCTTTATATTCCGTCACCATAACTAACAAGAATGTACCTAAGTGCGAAGCAGACGCGTGACACGACAGGCGGTAAAAGTGCAGCTACCCTATCCATGCTGTGATTCACAATTACTTTTTCAACACACTTGCTCAAAACGACGTTTTTATTCCACCGATTTTTGGCTCATAATCCTAGATATTAAACACGCGTGCTCTTTCAGTGTATTATTCCACTCGTGCTTTTTCATTATATTATCCGACTGAGTTAAGAAGCTAACTGATTGCTAATAATATGCTTGGAAAGGGAGCCTTCTTTAATTGGTCGGACTGGCGGGCACGGGCGCGCTCCTCGCGCCTGCGCAGCGCGCGGCCCGGCCGGCCCGCCCGCCGCGCCGCCCGCGGCCGGGGCGAGCGAGGGCCGGCCGGCAGTACGAGTATGACAGATGAAACACACAATACTAACTGTTTTAACTATTAAAATTTGATTAATATGAAAGTTTCTTTTTTTTCTCGCAAGTGTGTTGAAAAACGTCGTATAAAACGCGTGTGCATTGGTCATTACACACATCGGCTTTCTTATTGCGCGCTCGCTTACAGCTCGCGCGCGCAACATCGCCTCGTGTGTGATGACCAACTTAGCACACTTGTATCATAATGTACTATTAATGTTTCATTAAGTACTAAGATTTATTCGTTTCCCACAGATGCGGCTCCCTCAAGAAACTAAACCTCAGCTGCAACAAGCTCATCACGCTCCCCGACGCCATCCACCTCCTCAGCGACCTCGAAAGCCTCCAGCTCCACGGGAACCCAGACCTGGTCATGCCGCCCAAGCCTGTCGAGCGAGTCCGCGGCTCTGGCTTAGCTTATTACAACATCGACTTTTCACTGCAAGCGCAGTTGCAGTTGGCCGGGGCCGCTACGTCAGAGCCTGTCACACCTAGCAGTGAGTTTTATTATAGTCTTCATACTTTAGATACCTCCATAATCTCTGATTACATAGGAATACAGGTCGGTCATGCTGCCTAAACCGGTTGAGCGAGTCCGCGGGGCCGGGCTAGCTTATTACAATATCAACTTTTCACTGCAAGCGCAGTTGCAGCTGGCTGGGGCTACGTCAGAGCCAGCTTGCAGTGAGTTTTACTATAAAGTCTTAATAGGGGATATTACTGCAATGTTCTGCCACCAGAGTGCAGCACTAGCCTTTTTAGTAAACCATAGAGTAACTTATACAATACATACTGTACCTTTAACAGGTTTTTGACAAGTTTTCAGAGATAATAAAATATCACATTGATGCATCAAGGCGGTTTGTTTACAGAGGATCTACCGGGAAACGCGAATCCGAAATTTTGCTATCTGCCTCTTTATTGCTCAAATATGCAAGAGTGACAGAGATGCTAGATAACGAAATTTCTATTTTCTTGATTCGCGATAGACCCTCAGATTGTGGTAGTGGCGCCCCCTACGCAGAGTTTCGCGTAATATTCCCTATTTCATGAACTCATAGACCTAGTTGGCCTTATTGTACATACTTCTTTTGGTCAAACTTTACATACATTTCAAGTAGGTCACACAGTAGTTGCATTCTCTTACATACTACGGTATGGTCAATAACTTAGTTTTCAAGAACAATTTCCCTGCCATATATTTTAACAATCTGTTTTTATGCAGGTGTAAAATCCGACCCGATCGCGCGCAAGCTCCGTTTGCGTCGCGGTCGCACCGAGGCCACGGGGGGTGAGCGCGAATCCGCTATGATACTCCGTGGCATGCAGGAGCAGGCCAACACGCAAGCCAATGTCGAGTTACCTCCCAACAGCGAGCTCAAGTGAGTGCCTATCATTCGCTTGCCCTTAACCCTTTGAACGCCACGCCCGCCGCGGCGCGTCATCGTGAGCCTTATAGGAAAGCACGAAGGTTGATATTTGACTGTAGCCGTGGATTAACGCATGCTGTTTGCTTTTAGCAGTGTTGCATCGAGACATTGATGTCTAAGCATTTCGAGAGCATGGTGCCCCCTTCCCGTCTCTTTCTGTGGTCATCCATCAGATTTAATTGTTTCCTTGATGATGTCATGCTCAAGCGCGCCACATAACATACTACATAATATTCGTAAGCTAATTGTGAGCCTTTAATAGGGAAAAATTACTAAAAAAACTACACCTATTTTATGTATTATGTTATATACCTGTTAGTGTATGATTTTAGGCCTAAACGTTGGGACGAGAGCTTAGAAAAGCCGCCGCTGGACTACTCGGAGTTCTTCGACGAAGATACGGGACAGACACCCGGCCTGCAGGTCTGGGAGATCGAGAACTTCATACCCGCGCCTGTAGAAGAGGTATGAACTAACAGCAACAAACAATACAATCTAACCTCATTGCAAGAAGGCCTATGAACTGTCAGTTAACGTACTGAACATAAAAAATGAAAAAATTGCCCGCCGTTTTAAACTATTTAGTTAATGAAACGATTGCGTTTACAGCAAGTCCAAATGATCTTCATATATAAATCCGTTGTCGGAATATTGGAAAAAAAAACTATTTTTCACCCCCTAAAAATTTAACAAATAAATTATACACCTTTAATTCTAACACTAATGTGCTGAGATTTGTTGTCCATACACTCTGATTACTCTATATAATAAAGACATAACAAAAAGTATCAAGTATCCTCACTCAAAACACGTAAATTTCAAAAATATTTTTAACAATTTGAAATGTCAACTGTTATTGTCAAATAATAGTACGATACTACGATCGAACTACATTACTGATTGTTTGCTTCTAATCTAACGTAGTATTTATTGTATTGTAATGCGTAGAGTACGCAATAATTATGTCAGCTCGTATGACAACATCCATTGTTGTAGGTGGCGCAAGGCAAGTTCTTCGAAGGCGAGTGTTATATCATTCTGAAGACGGCGCTGGAGGAGCAAGGGCAGCTTACGTGGGATATACATTTTTGGATCGGATCTAAGGCCACGGTAAGAAAAAGTACTAGTACTAGCTACGAGCCCCGATGCATAAATTTCGTCTAGTCAGACCATTTTTTGAGGTTCTCGCGTTTGTACAAAAATAATGTTTAAGTTTAAAAATCACTAACATTTAATGCTAATGTAGTTTAATTTTATAGGTATATGGTAATATTCTCCAATAACTAAATCCAAATACAAGAAATACCGTTTGTACTGAAAGAAAAATAAAACTATTTTTTATTTGACAGGTAGGAATATAACAGATGTGAAAAGGGCTATTACAGGGAAAGCAACACGGCTCTACCGATGTAATGACAATTTTGTTTCGAGTCCGTGCATGCAGCAGTGCTATAGGAGAGGACAATATGATTTGGAGAACGTTTTTAAAAAGTAATTTTTTTCACAATAAGAGTCTCATGCAATTTTATTATACGATCAAAATAAACTAGATTAAACATTACTATTACGGTTCCCATTACTGGGTAATTTTATCTTCATGTGTAAAATTTATTAGAATAAACTAAATTGTTGTGTGGAACTAGACGAACTGATTTGCATCGGGGCTCATACTATGTTTAACAAAGTATGGCCTTTATGGCTTTTCTGTCAGTTTTATTGATACGCATACATTTTTAAATAATTTTCTTAAATTATAGCCGGATTCTGCTATACTGCATATTTTAATTCTATTGGATAATTGTTTTTTCTCCTTATGATAATATTACGGAACCTATTAAAATGTGTTTGATTATTATTTATATTATTTGTAACATATCTGACTGTTAGATACCTATAAGTACGATTTTACTTTGTTCGAAAACTATTAATCTGACGCCGATAGTCGGGTCCACACAGAACGAGCCGTCTCGCGAGGAAATTGCCGCGCGAAGCAGCTCGATCTGAGTAGACGACGTGCCTCGACCGCATTGCCTCGGGCGAGGCACGTCTCCATCGACCGAGCTGCTTCGCGTGGCAATTTCCACGCGGGGCAGCATGTTCTGGATGGACCCGCCTGATACCGTTTCAGATAATGTACACCGGCATTTAAAGTTTGAAGTAATACAGACCAGACTTGTGGTCACGATTTTGGTACGTAAATGAACTTAATGAATAAAACCTTCGCTTGTCTCTTTTTTTACTCAGGTTTAAAATTAAATGATCGTAATTTTAACAATTTTTTTTTTGATCTAGCTGGACAAAGGCGCATGCGCCGCAATGCACGCCGTGAACCTGCGCAATCTGCTCGGCGCCAAACGTACCCAGCGCCACGAGCAGGGCGACGAGTCCGAGGAGTTCCTCGCTCTGTTCCCCACACCGCCCGTCTACATCCAGGGCGCGCACACCGCTTCCGGCTTCTTCACCGTGGACGAGCCGGTCAGTGAACATACTACTTACTGCTCACCCAGCGCCACGAGCAGGGCGACGAGTCCGAGGAGTTCCTCGCTCTGTTCCCCACACCGCCCGTCTACATCCAGGGCGCGCACACCGCTTCCGGCTTCTTCACCGTGGACGAGCCGGTCAGTGAACATACTACTTACTGCTCACCCAGCGCCACGAGCAGGGCGACGAGTCCGAGGAGTTCCTCGCTCTGTTCCCCACACCGCCCGTCTACATCCAGGGCGCGCACACCGCTTCCGGCTTCTTCACCGTGGACGAGCCGGTCAGTGAACATACTACTTACTGCTCACCCAGCGCCACGAGCAGGGCGACGAGTCCGAGGAGTTCCTCGCTCTGTTCCCCACACCGCCCGTCTACATCCAGGGCGCGCACACCGCTTCCGGCTTCTTCACCGTGGACGAGCCGGTCAGTGAACATACTACTTACTGCTCACCCAGCGCCACGAGCAGGGCGACGAGTCCGAGGAGTTCCTCGCTCTGTTCCCCACACCGCCCGTCTACATCCAGGGCGCGCACACCGCTTCCGGCTTCTTCACCGTGGACGAGCCGGTCAGTGAACATACTACTTACTGCTCACCCAGCGCCACGAGCAGGGCGACGAGTCCGAGGAGTTCCTCGCTCTGTTCCCCACACCGCCCGTCTACATCCAGGGCGCGCACACCGCTTCCGGCTTCTTCACCGTGGACGAGCCGGTCAGTGAACATACTACTTACTGCTCACCCAGCGCCACGAGCAGGGCGACGAGTCCGAGGAGTTCCTCGCTCTGTTCCCCACACCGCCCGTCTACATCCAGGGCGCGCACACCGCTTCCGGCTTCTTCACCGTGGACGAGCCGGTCAGTGAACATACTACTTACTGCTCACCCAGCGCCACGAGCAGGGCGACGAGTCCGAGGAGTTCCTCGCTCTGTTCCCCACACCGCCCGTCTACATCCAGGGCGCGCACACCGCTTCCGGCTTCTTCACCGTGGACGAGCCGGTCAGTGAACATACTACTTACTGCTCACCCAGCGCCACGAGCAGGGCGACGAGTCCGAGGAGTTCCTCGCTCTGTTCCCCACACCGCCCGTCTACATCCAGGGCGCGCACACCGCTTCCGGCTTCTTCACCGTGGACGAGCCGGTCAGTGAACATACTACTTACTGCTCACCCAGCGCCACGAGCAGGGCGACGAGTCCGAGGAGTTCCTCGCTCTGTTCCCCACACCGCCCGTCTACATCCAGGGCGCGCACACCGCTTCCGGCTTCTTCACCGTGGACGAGCCGGTCAGTGAACATACTACTTACTGCTCACCCAGCGCCACGAGCAGGGCGACGAGTCCGAGGAGTTCCTCGCTCTGTTCCCCACACCGCCCGTCTACATCCAGGGCGCGCACACCGCTTCCGGCTTCTTCACCGTGGACGAGCCGGTCAGTGAACATACTACTTACTGCTCACCCAGCGCCACGAGCAGGGCGACGAGTCCGAGGAGTTCCTCGCTCTGTTCCCCACACCGCCCGTCTACATCCAGGGCGCGCACACCGCTTCCGGCTTCTTCACCGTGGACGAGCCGGTCAGTGAACATACTACTTACTGCTCACCCAGCGCCACGAGCAGGGCGACGAGTCCGAGGAGTTCCTCGCTCTGTTCCCCACACCGCCCGTCTACATCCAGGGCGCGCACACCGCTTCCGGCTTCTTCACCGTGGACGAGCCGGTCAGTGAACATACTACTTACTGCTCACCCAGCGCCACGAGCAGGGCGACGAGTCCGAGGAGTTCCTCGCTCTGTTCCCCACACCGCCCGTCTACATCCAGGGCGCGCACACCGCTTCCGGCTTCTTCACCGTGGACGAGCCGGTCAGTGAACATACTACTTACTGCTCACCCAGCGCCACGAGCAGGGCGACGAGTCCGAGGAGTTCCTCGCTCTGTTCCCCACACCGCCCGTCTACATCCAGGGCGCGCACACCGCTTCCGGCTTCTTCACCGTGGACGAGCCGGTCAGTGAACATACTACTTACTGCTCACCCAGCGCCACGAGCAGGGCGACGAGTCCGAGGAGTTCCTCGCTCTGTTCCCCACACCGCCCGTCTACATCCAGGGCGCGCACACCGCTTCCGGCTTCTTCACCGTGGACGAGCCGGTCAGTGAACATACTACTTACTGCTCACCCAGCGCCACGAGCAGGGCGACGAGTCCGAGGAGTTCCTCGCTCTGTTCCCCACACCGCCCGTCTACATCCAGGGCGCGCACACCGCTTCCGGCTTCTTCACCGTGGACGAGCCGGTCAGTGAACATACTACTTACTGCTCACCCAGCGCCACGAGCAGGGCGACGAGTCCGAGGAGTTCCTCGCTCTGTTCCCCACACCGCCCGTCTACATCCAGGGCGCGCACACCGCTTCCGGCTTCTTCACCGTGGACGAGCCGGTCAGTGAACATACTACTTACTGCTCACCCAGCGCCACGAGCAGGGCGACGAGTCCGAGGAGTTCCTCGCTCTGTTCCCCACACCGCCCGTCTACATCCAGGGCGCGCACACCGCTTCCGGCTTCTTCACCGTGGACGAGCCGGTCAGTGAACATACTACTTACTGCTCACCCAGCGCCACGAGCAGGGCGACGAGTCCGAGGAGTTCCTCGCTCTGTTCCCCACACCGCCCGTCTACATCCAGGGCGCGCACACCGCTTCCGGCTTCTTCACCGTGGACGAGCCGGTCAGTGAACATACTACTTACTGCTCACCCAGCGCCACGAGCAGGGCGACGAGTCCGAGGAGTTCCTCGCTCTGTTCCCCACACCGCCCGTCTACATCCAGGGCGCGCACACCGCTTCCGGCTTCTTCACCGTGGACGAGCCGGTCAGTGAACATACTACTTACTGCTCACCCAGCGCCACGAGCAGGGCGACGAGTCCGAGGAGTTCCTCGCTCTGTTCCCCACACCGCCCGTCTACATCCAGGGCGCGCACACCGCTTCCGGCTTCTTCACCGTGGACGAGCCGGTCAGTGAACATACTACTTACTGCTCACCCAGCGCCACGAGCAGGGCGACGAGTCCGAGGAGTTCCTCGCTCTGTTCCCCACACCGCCCGTCTACATCCAGGGCGCGCACACCGCTTCCGGCTTCTTCACCGTGGACGAGCCGGTCAGTGAACATACTACTTACTGCTCACCCAGCGCCACGAGCAGGGCGACGAGTCCGAGGAGTTCCTCGCTCTGTTCCCCACACCGCCCGTCTACATCCAGGGCGCGCACACCGCTTCCGGCTTCTTCACCGTGGACGAGCCGGTCAGTGAACATACTACTTACTGCTCACCCAGCGCCACGAGCAGGGCGACGAGTCCGAGGAGTTCCTCGCTCTGTTCCCCACACCGCCCGTCTACATCCAGGGCGCGCACACCGCTTCCGGCTTCTTCACCGTGGACGAGCCGGTCAGTGAACATACTACTTACTGCTCACCCAGCGCCACGAGCAGGGCGACGAGTCCGAGGAGTTCCTCGCTCTGTTCCCCACACCGCCCGTCTACATCCAGGGCGCGCACACCGCTTCCGGCTTCTTCACCGTGGACGAGCCGGTCAGTGAACATACTACTTACTGCTCACCCAGCGCCACGAGCAGGGCGACGAGTCCGAGGAGTTCCTCGCTCTGTTCCCCACACCGCCCGTCTACATCCAGGGCGCGCACACCGCTTCCGGCTTCTTCACCGTGGACGAGCCGGTCAGTGAACATACTACTTACTGCTCACCCAGCGCCACGAGCAGGGCGACGAGTCCGAGGAGTTCCTCGCTCTGTTCCCCACACCGCCCGTCTACATCCAGGGCGCGCACACCGCTTCCGGCTTCTTCACCGTGGACGAGCCGGTCAGTGAACATACTACTTACTGCTCACCCAGCGCCACGAGCAGGGCGACGAGTCCGAGGAGTTCCTCGCTCTGTTCCCCACACCGCCCGTCTACATCCAGGGCGCGCACACCGCTTCCGGCTTCTTCACCGTGGACGAGCCGGTCAGTGAACATACTACTTACTGCTCACCCAGCGCCACGAGCAGGGCGACGAGTCCGAGGAGTTCCTCGCTCTGTTCCCCACACCGCCCGTCTACATCCAGGGCGCGCACACCGCTTCCGGCTTCTTCACCGTGGACGAGCCGGTCAGTGAACATACTACTTACTGCTCACCCAGCGCCACGAGCAGGGCGACGAGTCCGAGGAGTTCCTCGCTCTGTTCCCCACACCGCCCGTCTACATCCAGGGCGCGCACACCGCTTCCGGCTTCTTCACCGTGGACGAGCCGGTCAGTGAACATACTACTTACTGCTCACCCAGCGCCACGAGCAGGGCGACGAGTCCGAGGAGTTCCTCGCTCTGTTCCCCACACCGCCCGTCTACATCCAGGGCGCGCACACCGCTTCCGGCTTCTTCACCGTGGACGAGCCGGTCAGTGAACATACTACTTACTGCTCACCCAGCGCCACGAGCAGGGCGACGAGTCCGAGGAGTTCCTCGCTCTGTTCCCCACACCGCCCGTCTACATCCAGGGCGCGCACACCGCTTCCGGCTTCTTCACCGTGGACGAGCCGGTCAGTGAACATACTACTTACTGCTCACCCAGCGCCACGAGCAGGGCGACGAGTCCGAGGAGTTCCTCGCTCTGTTCCCCACACCGCCCGTCTACATCCAGGGCGCGCACACCGCTTCCGGCTTCTTCACCGTGGACGAGCCGGTCAGTGAACATACTACTTACTGCTCACCCAGCGCCACGAGCAGGGCGACGAGTCCGAGGAGTTCCTCGCTCTGTTCCCCACACCGCCCGTCTACATCCAGGGCGCGCACACCGCTTCCGGCTTCTTCACCGTGGACGAGCCGGTCAGTGAACATACTACTTACTGCTCACCCAGCGCCACGAGCAGGGCGACGAGTCCGAGGAGTTCCTCGCTCTGTTCCCCACACCGCCCGTCTACATCCAGGGCGCGCACACCGCTTCCGGCTTCTTCACCGTGGACGAGCCGGTCAGTGAACATACTACTTACTGCTCACCCAGCGCCACGAGCAGGGCGACGAGTCCGAGGAGTTCCTCGCTCTGTTCCCCACACCGCCCGTCTACATCCAGGGCGCGCACACCGCTTCCGGCTTCTTCACCGTGGACGAGCCGGTCAGTGAACATACTACTTACTGCTCACCCAGCGCCACGAGCAGGGCGACGAGTCCGAGGAGTTCCTCGCTCTGTTCCCCACACCGCCCGTCTACATCCAGGGCGCGCACACCGCTTCCGGCTTCTTCACCGTGGACGAGCCGGTCAGTGAACATACTACTTACTGCTCACCCAGCGCCACGAGCAGGGCGACGAGTCCGAGGAGTTCCTCGCTCTGTTCCCCACACCGCCCGTCTACATCCAGGGCGCGCACACCGCTTCCGGCTTCTTCACCGTGGACGAGCCGGTCAGTGAACATACTACTTACTGCTCACCCAGCGCCACGAGCAGGGCGACGAGTCCGAGGAGTTCCTCGCTCTGTTCCCCACACCGCCCGTCTACATCCAGGGCGCGCACACCGCTTCCGGCTTCTTCACCGTGGACGAGCCGGTCAGTGAACATACTACTTACTGCTCACCCAGCGCCACGAGCAGGGCGACGAGTCCGAGGAGTTCCTCGCTCTGTTCCCCACACCGCCCGTCTACATCCAGGGCGCGCACACCGCTTCCGGCTTCTTCACCGTGGACGAGCCGGTCAGTGAACATACTACTTACTGCTCACCCAGCGCCACGAGCAGGGCGACGAGTCCGAGGAGTTCCTCGCTCTGTTCCCCACACCGCCCGTCTACATCCAGGGCGCGCACACCGCTTCCGGCTTCTTCACCGTGGACGAGCCGGTCAGTGAACATACTACTTACTGCTCACCCAGCGCCACGAGCAGGGCGACGAGTCCGAGGAGTTCCTCGCTCTGTTCCCCACACCGCCCGTCTACATCCAGGGCGCGCACACCGCTTCCGGCTTCTTCACCGTGGACGAGCCGGTCAGTGAACATACTACTTACCCACGAGCAGGGCCACGAATAACCTGTCAATGACGTTTTGCCGGCCGCGGTCACATAAGAAATGTTATGTCCCATAAAGATACCTGGGTGCGTATCCAACCTGCAATCGGTAAAGCTCCGTATTGAACGAAACGCAACTGTCACTTCCGCACTAGTGGGGAAGAGTGATAGAGAGGGATGACTACGATACGCTACAGAGCGTTCGTTAAGGATTGTCACGTTGGCTACGCGCCCTGTTCTGATTATCTTGTTTGTGTACAGCGTTACGTGACCCGTCTGTACCGAGTGCACGCGCACGGCAGCGGCGTCCACTTGGTCCCCGTGGAAGTGTCGGCCGCCTCGCTCGACACGCGCCACGTGTTCATACTGGACACCGGCCTCATTATATACCTGTGGTAACTATTCATTGCTACCAGCAAAGAGGATATAATAAGATAGAGCGGTACTGTCATAGTAGATTTTGTAACCACAGTAAATTCACTGCCATCTATCGACACACCTTAAAACTAAAAATTAAGATTTATAAAAATACGATAAAATGTATTTAAATATGGATAAATGATTTTTTTTATTTGCATTAATTATTTTTATGATTTTGACATTTTTGACCCATGTTCTTTCACTGATATGCGTTTAAATTGTTAAATAACAAACGAAACCGTCAACGCCATCTATACGACAGTAGGCCAAAGCTAGTAGAGCCCTCTGATCGAGAATCAAATTTTCTTGATTTTCGAGGCACGTTTTTTCCTTAAACCCATCTATTACGGAGTTATATCTATCTTTGCTACGAGTATAACGTTTCTGACAAACAAACCACAGAAGGTATGTCTACTTAGCCAAAGAACGAGGAGAAGATTCACAACTAATTAGGGTTCCGTACCCAAACGTTTCAAAAACGCTTACTTTACCGTTTACCTTAGTATTAGGGTAGACAGAGGGGTGATGAGGGGTCTGAACTCCTCTGTCCGTCTGTCTGTCTGTCACCAGGCTGTATCTCAGGAACCGTGATAGCTAGACAGTTGCAATTTTCAAATGATGTATTTCTGTTGCCGCTATAGCAACAAATACTAAAAACAGAATAAAATAAATGTTTAAGTGGCGCTCCCATACAAAAAACGTGATTTATTTACCGTTTTTTTGCGTAATGGTACGGAACCCTTCGTGCGCGAGTCCGACTCGCACTTGCCCGGTTTCTTTTTTGTTAACATAACATGACGTGTGTGTACGTTATTTCTTTGTCGTAAAAACAAAGGAATATACACATACAAGGAATTTCCAGAAATTTGCTAAGCAATACGCCGGCTCTAGAATAATTACATAGTAAAAAAATATGGTCAATTAAAAAAGAAACATTAAGTCAGAATTATAGATTTTTTAAGTTTCAGTGTGATGTTCTAAAAGAGGTAAACCCGCTAAAGTTGACCGTTTTTTCCTAGGTACGGTAAAAAAGCGAAGAACACGCTCAAGTCGAAGGCTCGCCTGTTCGCAGAGAAAATAAATAAAGAAGAGAGGAAGAACAAAGCTGAGCTGATAGCGGAACCGCCGGGCAAGGAACCGAAATCATTCTGGCAGACTTTAGGATATGAGGGCGACGCGTTTGTACCAGAGGTAAACATTAAGGCCTTCTAATATGTTCAGATGTTGGTCGCATAATGCTTTTACTGGATAACTGTCATCCATCTCATACGTACGATGAAACCAGATGGTTCCCTCTACTAGAGTAGTTTCTTTGAACATAGTTTTAAGATACAATAGGGTATATTTGACTACCAGTCAAATCAGTTTATTTTTTCGAACTGTCAAAACAATTTTGCTACTATGGAATTTATATGAAACACTAGCATAACAAACAAATTACATAGTCTTTATAGTTTAATACAGGTTTTAAAATAGAAATTGTGTCTAAAAATAACTGCTGTCTTCGTTCTGCGTACTATGCGCGCACTTAAAAAAATATCTAAGGTCAAAGTAGAGAACACACATATATGTTTTTTTGTAACGTTATTAAATACGGTTCAGGGGATATAACCTTCTCTTTGATGACAGGAGCACGTGCCAGTAGACTTTAGCTGGCTTCCCCCTCGCCTATACCGTGTTGAGCTCGGTATGGGCTACTTGGAGTTACCCCAACCCGAGGCAGCTCCGCTAGCACGAGGCGTTCTAGCTACGCGCAATGTGTACATACTGGACGCGCATCGCGACGTGTTCGTGTGGTGAGTTGACAGTAGAATGCAACTGTACCGCGTGGAGCTCGAGCGTGTTTATGTGGTAAATTGAACTAAGTGAGCTAAGCTGGGCGGTGGGCGTCGACCGTACTGATACGTTGCGGGTGGGATGAGTGCGTAACTTGTTTGACCACTTTTCTATCTCGCCCATCAGTCCTACAGTAACGTCTTCATACAGTATAATGGTCCTTAAACGTAACAGGACTGATTGGCGAGATAGAAAGATGTGAATAAAATGTCACGTTTTCTCCATAGTAAATGTATGGAAAAGTTTTCTTTAAATTGTGGCTTTTTAGTACATTACCGTAAGTAGGAAACTATTGATACTGGGTAGGAAGGTAATCGATTGGCATAAAAAAATAACATGTGAATAATAAATATGTATTTTCATTTTCATACAAATTGTATGCGAAACGTTCTCCTCGACTTGTGGCTTTTCTAGCCGTTATTTTTTTTTTTGGTCCCATATTAGCTTTTGTACCTGGATAGAAATGGGATCGATTGGCATAAAAAAAAAAAGTTTGCCAAAAATGACCTTTTTCTCGCAACCTGTATGTTTTTTCCAAAATTTGTAAACGCCAATCTTCATTAATTTGAAATTGAGGGAAGGTCTTCTAAGACCATTTTCGCGTAGCAGCACGGGATCTGGTAGCTGCCCTCACTGACCCAATAAGAAAATCCACCCTGTATAAATATATATATTTTTCAATTTAACTAAAGGTTTTCAAATAACCTACCAGGTTCGGCAAGAAGTCTTCCCGGTTAGTGCGCGCAGCGGCCGTGAAGCTAGCGCAGGAACTATTCAACATGGTGGAGCGCGTGGAGTACGCTCTCGTTACGCGTCTACAAGAAGGCACCGAGACTCAGGTACACTGATCCTACGAACAGTACAAACATTTTTACATTCAAATAACTGTGTATAGTTTAACCCTTTGAACGCTACGCCTCGCGTAAATATTGACCTGAAGCCGCGCGCGTCAGTTGACGTCATTGGCGGTCAAAGGGTTAAACTTATAGAATTGAATAAAATAGAATAATATTTATTCAGGAAACACATCATTATTACATTACAAAAGTACATTAACCACAACAAGAAAAAAAACAAAAGTGAAAAATACAAAACTAACAGATAAGGATGTGAGGCTGAAATGGTCTCCACTCAGCAATGCAGTTGCAACTTTATGTTTAAGTGCCAATTAAGCCTGCCTGCGTCACACTTTCCTTTAAATAACTGTGTCAAGGCTTTATAAATTAAGTTCAAACTCTCATATCATACCACATTGCCACGAAAGTTTACGACACCGCAGACCAATGAGGCATCCGCACAAGGAAAGGTTGAACTCGACTGCCTACTGCCGCCTTAGTCGAATTTGAGTTGTTGAGTATTTTTCTCAACCAAGCACGTCCTACTAGCCGAATATTTGCTATAACGGCTGCTCGCCTAGCATCAGTGGTTGCAATCAGAGATCGTAAAGTCTGTTTTTTCTTCTTCTTCTTCTTTTAAAATTATGGCTTCAGCCCAGTGGGACTATTTCGCCAGTATCAAGGTATTAAGAGGTTTAAAAACGACAAAAATTGTACGGTTGTACAAGACAGTGTACGGTGATTTGTTAGCTCTTGTAAATCGATAGCTAGACTACAAGAAGCACGTGGACTACCGGCCGTTGACTCCAAGATGGTGGTTAAACGCGCTTCAAAATTAATTCTCCATTTACTGCACACTACCACATTAGTTTACTGTATAATAAGCTATCGATATTACACTTTAAACAATATTAATAAGCAAAAAACAAAGTAATTAATCACGATGCTAACTATCAAGATGGCGCTCGAACCGGAAGTCCAGTCTGTTTTTTATTCCGTAGACTAAAATGACAACCACAAATGTCAAACGTAGAAATAATGTGACCAGCTTAAAACAAACAGTGCTGATCTTTGATTTGGGTTTGTGAATAACCAATTAATATTAAATAAATTTTAGATTCAAAATAAACAATAAATGAAATCTCCTCGCTACATGATAGGAAATAAACAATAAATAAAATCTACTCACCACTAATCTACTCAAACATTTAAAAAATGATATTGACGTATCGCCGACCTGACGCAACGCCATTTTGGTATTTTTAACCGCCTTCATTGGTTTACGTATTCGACTTTCGTTACTTTACTCGTATAGTGATCGGATGTATTCTGAGCGTTTTCTCTCGTCTTCATCAACAAATATAAGTAGCTCCCAATGGTTTATTTTCGGTTAGTACCGTTTGTAGCACGTCACTATTTATAAGACTATAATATAAAAAGCTAGCAACACATGAAATGTTATTTTAGTCTACGGAATAAAAAAACAGACTTTAATAGTAAGATTAATAAATCGTATTTGTGTGCAGATATTCAAGACGTACTTCTTGGGCTGGGAGGAGGTGATCGCCGTGGACTTCACGCGCACGGCCGAGTCGGTGGCGCGCACCGGCGCCGACCTGGCCAGCTGGGCCAAGCGACAAGAAACCAAGTCAGAATACCTACATACTTGCTTATTCCCACTAAATATACATTCACTGATAATGCTATACCGGGGACCATCTTTCGAGCCTTTATTTTGGTTCGCGGAAAAGCTAAACACCGTACAATCTGGCTCGCGAAATAGAATCAAAAGAACACGAGGCCTAGCCACGGCCCTCGGAACAAAAAGTTTGACTCCTGAGCTATACAATATACATAGATGATTTCAAAGTTTTAATTGAAATAATTAGTGTCATAGTTTGCTACTTGAGTCCAGTCCAGTATCTTTGTAATGGGGTTGGCCGATCGAAATATTTAGCAGATGGCGCCAGCATAGCTTGCCTTGTCAATCCCTAGAATTGTGTCAAATTTTTGTTTTTTTAATCCCCTGGATGCCAGCCCTTTAAGCCAAATCTCATACAAAAAGGGGCAAGCTATGATGGCGCCATCTATGCAAATCTTTGAGAGTTGCCAACCCCATTGATTAAGTCTACTTAATGTAAACGTTTATATAACCAGAGCGGACCTATCGGCGCTGTTCACACCGCGTCAACCATCGATGCCGGCGACCGAGGCCAAGACGCTCGCCGACGAATGGAACGAGGACTTGGAGGCCATGGAGGCGTTCGTACTGGAGGGACGCCACTTCGTGCGCCTGCCCGACACTGAGCTAGGCGTCTTCTACTCGCAGGACTGCTACGTGTTCCTGTGCCGGTACATCCTGCCCGCGGTTAGTACAAATAAAACCAACTAGGGAACAAATCAAATTATTTTATGAAATATTACCCACCAAACAAACCACCAAAAATTAACAGGTAGAAAAGCCACAAATCGAGAAAGACTTTTTTCATACAACTTTATGAAAATGAAAACTTTTATTTTTCACATGCAATTTTTTTATGCCAATCGATTCCATTCCTAACCATTATCAATAGGTCCCTAGGAAAATCCACCCTGTACATAAATTATAAACTGAAATAGATATCATACACTAAAGAAAAACTGTACCGAGGCCACCGGTAGCCGCGTAAGCTGAAGACGCGGGTTCGATTCCCGCCTCGGCCACCGGTGGACTTGGTCACTTTTTTTATTAGTGCATATATCTATTTCAGTTTATAAAACCAATAAGGACTATCAATTGTGGCGTAGCAAAGACTTATAGCCGTGAGCGAATGCCTTTCTCTTTCAATAAGTGTTCCCGAGGGTGAGAGCCGCTTCACCCTGAAGCTGCCACTGAACATCGATTTAGACAAAGAGACAAAATCCGGCTAAGTGCGAGTGCGAGTCGGTTCCATTACGCAAAAAACGGCAAAAAATCACGTTTGTTGTATGGGAGCCCCACTTAAATATTTATTTTATTCTGTTTTTAGTATATGTTGTTATAGCGGCAACAGAAATACATTATCTGTGAAAATTTCAACTGTCTAGCTATCACGGTTCATGAGATACAGCCTGGTGACAGACGGACAGACAGACGGACTGATGGACGGGCGGACAGCGGAGTCTTAGTAATAGGGTCCCGTTTTATACCCTTTGGGTACGGAACCCTAAAAGTTACTGAACTTTATTATCAGATGCTTGAGGGTGTATACATACGTATTAATTACAATTCGGTTTTTATGAGTGAG
Organism: Cydia strobilella; assembly: GCF_947568885.1. NCBI lineage: Eukaryota > Metazoa > Arthropoda > Insecta > Lepidoptera > Tortricidae > Cydia > Cydia strobilella. The sequence continues at coordinate 13,481,320 of NC_086052.1, forward strand.
TGGTAGTAGAATGTTTCGTTTTATAACTATTTCACTTTCACCAGCCGGAAGACGAAAGCGAGAGCTCCAACGGTGACGAAGAAGGAGACGCGGACGCGGTCACGTGGGTGGTGTACTTCTGGCAGGTAGGTGGTAGGTGCCACTGTCAATCGATGGTCTGCATGGCTTTAAATATCATTGATCTTTTATTCCATGGCAAAGTCATCAATAATTTTGCTGTAGCTAATAATATCGCCAATATCTATTTAAATTGATATACTAGAAGTAGCATCGAATATCTGAAAAATAATGACGGATGTGTATAATCTTAGGCCAATGCAAGTTTTCGTCAAATTGTCCCAACAAAATGGCGGTGTCTCACTTGAATTTGTAGGTATCTTGGGCAGGTGGGTAATTTTTTTCAGTTTTGTTTTGTGCACCCTTATTACTTATTTTTAACAACTGACTGACAAAGTATCACAGCTAGGAAAGAAACTATATTGTATCGTCCCATGTAGGCCCAGTTGCACTAACCACAGTTAACAGACTAATCAACGTCACGCAGCAGAGATCTATGAAACTTGTCATATAATAAAGTTTAGCGAACGCTTTAACGGTGACAGGCGGTTTGGTGCAACCGACCCTTCGTACCACGCAACTTCTAAACTTTGAATAATTCCAGGGTCGGCGAGCGCCCAACATGGGCTGGCTGACGTTCACGTTCGGGCTGGAGCGCAAGTTCAAGCAGCTCTGCAAGCGGCTGGAGGTGGTGCGGACGCACCAGCAGCAGGAGAGCCTCAAGTTCATGTCGCACTTCCACCGCCGGTTCATCATACGGGACGGCAAGAGGAATCAGCCGCCGGTGAGTATAATAACTTGTTCATGCCTTGCGAACCAATAAGTACAACCAATACCACCAATAGGTACAAGTAAGTTAAGATACAATGTGATATGCAATAAAGATTGAGTATGAGTATGAGTAAGTCAATAAATAAAGGCACAACATTCAAATTGTGTAGGTCGAACCCTCATATGTGGATTTTTCAAATCCAACATTTTTTTTACTGACAAAATTGGTTTGCCAGACTATAGCTATTATACTATGCCATGTGAAATGAGACAAAAAAAACCGGCCAAGTGTGAGACAAACTCGCGCACGAATTACGCAAAAAACGGCAAAAAAATCACGTTTGTTGTGTGGGAGCCCCACTTAAATATTTATTTTATTCTGTTTTTAGTATTTGTTGTTATTGCGGCAACAAAAGTACATCATCAGTGAAAATTTCAACTGTCTAGCTATCACGGTTCATGAGATACAGCCTGGTGACACACGGACAGACAGACAGACGGACGGACAGCGGAGTCTTAGTAATAGGGTCCCGTTTTTACCCTTTGGGTGCGAAACCCTAAAAACTACATTTAAACACTGATCTTTTGGCAAATCTTTGATACAAAAGGAAAAACATCGTTACACTCTCAAGTTGACTACATTACAATTTGTATTAACGACGAACGATAACATCTCAACTTCTGGAGTCAAAATTTTCTAGCCATAAACGATCTTGAATTATTAAATACAGAAGAATTGGAATTTGGTTCTCTTTGCTGACCCAATATTGCGAAAGTGTAAAGCTTGGGATTAATAGAACCTTAACATTAAATAATTTCACGGTTTAGACTCACTTGTTTTAGTCACTCGCGCGACATGTTTCGGAGAGCCTAGGTCTCCTTTCTCAAGCACTAATAGTGCGAGCAGCGTTCACGACGACCGTGTATTGCGTACTGCCGCTGCCGCGCGCCGAGAAAACCGGTTGGGGGAGGTCTTGCGCTATCGTTGTAGGCGGGCACAGTGGTGTGTTTGGGTTTGGGTCACCTAACACTTGTAGCGCCACACAGCACGAACTCACAACAAGTGAGTCTAAACCGTAAATTGATTTAATGTTAGTATGTCTCACAACAGTTTATATTCGATTAATAGAACCGTTTATTGCAGTCGGGCGGCAAGCAGCCCGTGGAGCTGTTCGAGCTGCGCAGCAACGGCTCCGCGCTGTGCACGCGCCTGCTGCAGGTCAAGGCTGATGCGGCGCAGCTCAACAGCGCCTTCTGGTATTTACTGTTTTACTAGCGACACCCCACCCCCTCCCCCCCCACCCCCCACCCACCGGCTGCGCACGGGTCTAATGCTGATGTATTATACATATAAACCTTCCTCTTGAATTACTCTATCAATTAAAAAAACCGCATCAAATCCGTTGCCTAGTTTTGAATGAATGAATGAAATTATTTACTCCAGATCTTTTTTCCATATGAGTTTAAAACATTTAAAACGAATTACACAAACACAAAAACGAATACACAAAAATGTTTAAATAAGGACCTGCGTCTTGGGTCACCCCGACCCCGATTCAACAGGCTTGTGGTAGGCCCTCCAGCGCTCGTGCAGCGGACTGGCGTCCCACTCTCTGACCGCTGACAGCAGCGCGTTTTAAAAATCTAAGCATACAAAGGGACCGACATCCATCCAGACAGCAGGAAGCTACTTTGTTTTATACAATGTAGTGATTTTTCACTACTCATCCATCTATCTGTGGTTCTTAATGGTGGTGTGTTGTATGTGGTGGTCCCTTGAAACACATTGATAAACAAAACTGCCCTGTTCATCACAGATCTATTTGCTTCAGTGACTGAGAAAGATTAAGAACATCATTAAAGTTATATAGTTAGGACTTCGGATTGTTTTAGTATGTCCTCTTTCACTTATCTTTCGTCGATGTTACCTCCGCTACTTGGTCACATATTCCTTGCCTTGAAATTTATTTTACTAACTGCGAACACATTCTTTAACAGTTACATCTTAAACGTGCCGCTAGAGGGCGCCAACGACACCTCATCAGCAATCGTATACGCGTGGATCGGCAGCAAAGCTGACGCGGACTCCGCCCGTCTCATCGAGCACATCGCCGAACACAAGTTCAACAGTCCCTGGGTCAGCCTGCAGGTAATCACACATTCACAGGGTTATAAAGTATGGTTATGTACAGTTGATGTCAAAGATATGTTTACTCCTTTACAGTAAGGCGAAAAATATGAGCACATGTTTGACGTCAACTGTAGATTCAAATACAGGCTTTAACCCATATATGCCCATAACTAGTCTTTGGTCTAGACTCTGAGGTTCCAGGCTCGCTCTCCTACTAATTTTAATGCATAGGAGCGTGTTTTATTCAGTGGGTCAAAAACGACCCAATAGGCATATATGGGTTAAATCTTCACAACTAATTACAACGACCACTCCGTAGTTAAAATTACTTAATAATTATGTTTGGTATTTAAGAAATATGACGCCTACATCTCGCTGGTATTTGCGAGATTGCGTATCAAAAATATTATTGGTCCTTCTTCCCTTCTCCTTACGAGAACTGATCTCTCAATGATGAGTCAAAATCTATAAAAGTTTGAGAGAACAAACCTATAGCGCGATTCAGGATGCAGACAGCGACATCTAGCGACAAATGTTACTACTAATAACAAATTTCCATTAGCGACAGAAAATACAAATTCGTTCGGTATTAAAGTTTTTAACTTGACCTGTACTTATTTTGAGTTAAATCTATGAATGTACTAGTATTTTAAGTATAAATTGTATAATTACCATTGTATACAGCCAATTAGCATAAGTTTTAAATTAATAAATATTATCTTATCTTAATATAAAATAAATATATATAAATAAATAGTCATTTATTCACACTAAGTTTAGGTTACATTTGTAAGTTTAAATACTAATACTAATATATTACAAATAAATATTAGGATACTAATGACTACATAATTTGGTAATTTCATAGTCCACGTTTTCCCAAGATAATAAAATAACATAATGAACATGTTCAATTCAAGGTGTGGGAATCGTAGATTTCTATCTCTGTTTACAGTAAAATACTTACCTAATAAAAAATACGTAATTTCATTGTCAATCCCGCCATTGAACAGGGAATGGTAATGCACTAATTAACATTAATTTGCGTCTGAGCTCCAGTGTCAAGGCCGACCATTCCCAGGACAAAGCGGGAAGGATAGAGATATGGATAGTATCCGTACCTCCGTTTATAAACGAATCTAGCAAATTTTCTTTGAATACGCTCGAGCATGAGCACATACTTTGTCTCGTGCGGGTCCCACACGACGGCGGCATACTCTAACCGGCTCTAATAAGCTCTAAATGAACTTAGGCTAGTATTAAACATTCCCGCACCCGCACCCAAAACCCCGAGATATTATGCTAATTGTCAGTGTTTAGTTTATACATGTTATTGAACTCGTTGTTTTGAAGGTGTTGACCGAGGGCAGCGAGCCGGATAACTTCTTCTGGGTGGCGCTGGGCGGCCGTAAAGAATACGATACCGACGCGGGCTTCCTCAACTACACGAGGCTGTTCCGCTGCTCCAACGAGAAGGGATACTTCACCGTGTCTGAGAAGTGCACCGATTTCTGCCAGGTGAGATTTTACAAATGTAGTGTCCATCTTTAAAATTCAGAAAGATTATTTCTGTAAAATTGGGACTATGCAACCAAACTAATCTACAGAAAAGCAATAAAGATTATTTAAAAAAGCGGTCAAGTGCGAGTCAGACTCGCGCGCCGAGGGTTCCGTACTTTTTAGTATTTGTTGTTATAGCGGCAACAGAAATACATCATCTGTGAAAATTTCAACTGTCTAGCTATCACGGTTCATGAGATACAGCCTGGTGACAGACAGACGGACAGCGGAGTCTTAGTAATAGGGTCGGGACCCTAAAAAGACACAAGTATGGCTCGGTTCTAATTGTTCGGGTGGCTGTCTGTATTAAGCTAATCAAACCTTGCGTTACAATCTAAATTGATTCCTATTCTCTAAAGACAAATGCAGTCGGATATTTAACCTTTTTGACGCCGTGTCAAACAAAAGCTGTCACTCGGACGCCAAGTCACCGAAATGTCTTAACTGAAATTGAACGTTATTCACATGCACGTAGGTCTATGTTGCTCTGTGGCCTTTGAGATTAACCCGTCTTTGGCGTTGGACTTGCGGTGCCGATATATCCGTCAGTGGCGTCCAAAAGGTTAAAAAAATCCTATTTTTTAACAAAATTTTGAATTCCATTAGTTTTGCGATATTATAAGTTTGGTTGTGTGTCACTGTCAGGACGACCTGGCGGACGACGACATCATGATCCTGGACAACGGCGACCAGGTGTTCCTGTGGCTCGGCGCCAAGTGCTCCGAGGTGGAGATCAAGCTGGCCTACAAGTCCGCTCAGGTAATTTCAAACAAATGCGCAGTTATTATATTAAAATAAGTAGTAATAACAAGGTTAAGTCTAACTCCTCGCTTTTCCACTAACGCCATACTGGGGGGTCAGCAAAAGACTTACCCTCTTATTCATAAAACTTTACGAGCCTTAATTAGTTAAATTATGTTTTATCTCTTTCTTACAAATACATAAGTCAAAATGACAGATAAAGGCAAACGATTCATAGCTAATTCCGGCTAGTAATGCGTTTTTGAATAATGCCATTAAAATTCAATCCATACTATATAATATAAATGCGAAGGTAACTCTTTGTCTGTTACCTCTTCACTCTTCATGAAATTTCGTATGGAGATAATGGCTCGGTGAAGGACATAGGATAGTTTTTATCAATCAACATCATTCCACGCATACAAAGTTGCGGGCAGACATAGTTGTAAATATAAAACTGACGTCGTTTTTTAGCTGTCAAATTTGGACCAGGGGCCGTTATGTATTGTATACGCATACGTCTGGCTGGTATGTGCGAGACAGCGCGTCAAAAATCTGCTCTAAGCCGCTGGTCCTTCCGTCCTTCGTCCGTTTGTATAATGGGATGATGGAATCAAGAGACTTAACGTAACTTGTGAAAGCACATCGATAGCGCGATTCAGGATGCATAAAGCGACATCTAGCGACAAATGTTATTACTATTTTTTACATTCATATGTAAGTGTTTGTATTAAGTATGTCGAAGCCCGAGTTCTGCTACTCCAATCTCTTCTGACACGCCGATCCTTATAGACCGCGAGCCAGGCGCAAATTCGTCAGTCATCGCCTCCCGGGCGAAATCTCGTATAGTGGTTAACGGCTATGTATGATGAACCCTCGTGAACGTCAGCTGCCGCTCCGTTGGTGGGTTGAGGAATGGCAGCCACCGAAACGCGTAACACGGTCTTTCCACCGCGATACAACCAGCTGACGATTTGTTTTATTAACAATAGCATCTAAACTAATCATCTGACAAAGTATCAAATGGAAAGCGATGACGCCGATGACTGAAAAGAATTTTCTTTATTACATGTTCATGTGACCAGCTGACGGTCTTTCCACAGCGATACAATCGGCTGACGATTTTGTTTAATCAAAATAGCATCTAAACTATCATCTGACAAAGTATCAAGCGGGAGGCGATGACTAAATTTTTTTATAGACTTTATTGGCTGCCATTCCTCAACCCACCAACGGAGCGGCAGCTGACGTTCACGAGGGTTCATAATACATAGCCATTAACCACTATACGAGTTTTCGCCCGGGAGGCGATTGGTCATGGAAATCTGTTCCTGGCCCGCGGTCTATTACATGAATAGTGTTTATTAAAATGTCTATTTTTACTGCCTGTGATAGCTATCTATCCATTAAACTTATAGCGGAGCAAAGCGGGTAACGTGCAACTATGCTTTTGTCTAACGACCGTAATACGCGACTTAAGGGGCCCACTGATTACCAGTCCGCCGGACGATATCGGCCTGTCAGTTGATCGGAACTGTCAAATGTTTGTTCTAACTGACAGGCTGATATCGTCCGGCGGACTGATAATCAGTGGGCCCCTTTACACTTGTAGATAAGTCCACCTGGTAGGTCCCAAGTGACCTGTGGTTTGATACAGCATTATATTGGCAGGTATACATCCAACACATGAAGACCCTGCAGCCCGACCACCCGCGCAAGCTGTTCCTGACGCTCAAAAACAAAGAGTCTCGCCGGTTCACCAAGTGCTTCCATGGCTGGGGCGAGCACAAGAGGCCTCCCGAGTAAATTGTACGAAACAATAGAAAATAGGTCTTCAACAGTGGTTCTTAACCTTCCCGTGATAAGAGAACACTCGATAAAATTACTTTTAAAATACCTATGACGAATAAATGTTTTTTTTTTATAAATTCGCAGATCACTAAGTACCTAATGTATGACCAATGGTCCGCGAACCATGGGTAAAGAATCACTGGCCTCAAACAAATGTTGGCAAGATTGGAAACAGCCATTCTCCTGTCTTTAAGCCGAAAACAGGGCACCTATAAAAGATTACTTATTAGAATAACTGATTCGAGTCTCTTTTGCCAGGCGTCACTTTATTCATCCTTTTCACTTTTAGCCCAGTGTTCAAAATGGTTCCATTAAATTAGAAAATAAAAATCTTTCTGAATAATTACACTACATTCACATTTTAAAAATGTAAGAGGTGTGAAAGAGGACATTTTGAGAATGAAGTATTTTATGCCACGTTTTGCGAAAGGTAGAAAGGGACATTGAATGAATACCGAATGGGTCTATGCACCCTATCCCTGAAGTCCTACCTTCAGTATATAATCGATTTCGGGTTTTTTACCCTGTTTTCACATAATTTCTTCACACTGTTTCTTTTATAGACTCCTAAATGTATATTATTTTAAGTTTTGCTTTTATTACTACAGAAGTTTCTTTTTATCAAAGATTCAAAAGACAAACAATTTGTTCAACATAGGTCCTGTATTGACATTACATTATTCCTCATGATCAACATTGTATAGTAGTCAAATAGTGTTATTGAGTAATTTAAAAATGCCCCTAAATGGCCTAAATATAAAGTGGCACCAGCAACTAAGATCTGAAGCACCAGCAACCAAAGTTCCTTTTTCCTCAACTGCAAAATATTTTACAATCAGCAGAAAAAGTGACTGAGCAGACAAGGTGTTCAAAATGGCCTGAATATCTCCTCTTCTCTGGTTAAAATTTGAACATGTGCTTAGCCATTTCTGCTGAAGTAAGGTATGACTTAAACTGCGTGTTTACAAAACTGAGTGTAGTTTAAAATGTAATGTTTTGATAGTAGTAAGTATACAAATGTAAAAGGGCCACACAACCGTAAACTTTTTTATACTATGAAACTTTGTAATCTAGAATTTTAAGCCCCAACTATTGATTTGATGTCAAAACATTTGCTTGTAGTATGTTGGAAGAGCTGAATCTGTTTTGTGAGCCATAGTTTGCTGACCCCTGTTTTAGGTAATTATAAAAACAATTTGCAGTTGTAAATTAAGTACTTGTTCAAAATATGTCAAGGAAATAAGATCAATCAGATCACTTTTATTTTATAATGGTTATCAAGGACAGGCTAGAAATGCAAAGCCTGAATTTGTTACTGTCCAAATGTTTTTGATCTTTATTGGGAATCAGTATTAGATTTAATTTTATGTAACAATCGCCTTGATGATATGCAAGCATTTTTAAAGTTTTAGTAGTAATTTGCACAATTTTTAATTATGATATCCAACTGAGCTTCCATGAAAAACATTAGCAAGGAATCAGATATTTGATAGCAATAAAAGACTGAATCATGCCATTTTATAAAGTCATCTTCACTTAAAATATTAAGCACAAGTATGAGATTGAGATTATATTACCCTAATGCTACTGGGTGTAACAGTGACTAGCATAGCAGAGATTTCTTTTTGTGTACTCTGTGACAAGTTATGCATTTGTTATATATGTTATAATACTTATAATGCATTTACATATGTATCAAATTCTAACAATTAATTTAGATGTACATAGGCATATTTTTGAATTTAATATAAATTGATTTTCATCCTGTAATCATGTAAATAAGATTTAATTTATTAAAGAGTAAATTTTCAAATGTCATGATTGATGTGCAATAACAGTTTTAAATAAAGCAGTTAGCACACAATATATCACCCAATTAATGTAGCTTTTGTAACAATTGTATGATAAAATATATTAATAAAGTAAATAAACTGTTAAAAGGCATTTTTACTATGCACAAAATTTAGGTGTAATATATTAATGCTTATATATGGAAGAGAATATTATTATAGATTAAATTGAAAATATTAATATGTACAAAAAGTTATTCCTACGAGCTAAACACATCACGCAGTCGCAAACTAGTCATCATCGTCGTCGTCGTCCGAGGGCACGAACAGCTCGTTCTCTTCCAAGAAATTAGCTATATTTTTGCTAATGGCAGCTCCAATGAGTAGACCAGGTACTACCGCACACACAATACCCAGAAGACCAAATGGAGTCTTCTCGGGCTCGGGAAGAATGGCACCAGTCGGGGTGGTCGTTGCCGTCCTTTTTTGTACTATCTGCTCCGGCTTCGAGAGACTCTTGGTCTGTGCGAGAAGTCTGGACAGTCGTGAGATATACATCGTGCTTGCGACGTAATAAAGCCGACCGTCTCTCGCAAGAAAACGAAATATATTTTTAGAACTTCTCTTCCCTGAGACTGTTACAGTATTGACAGTGGTGATGATGACACTGACAGACGAAAGTACAATTTTTTTTAATTTATTACGAGCATTGGCAACCTGGCCATCAGCAATGATATAGTTGGTCAAACCAAATTGTCAGTAAATAAGAACAAAAAAAAACTATACTCATCCTTTTCTTTTGGGTGCTAGTACTAGTGTAAGACAAAGATAGTATTATTCTCTCTGTCTATGTTTAAATTGAGACAGTACAAAGCCAAAGCGAACGCGAGTGTGGAGTCGATTTCGCTGATTAGCGAACTAGACTCCACACCCGCGTTCGCAGCTTCGCGCCGCGATTCGCGCACGAGTGTGGAGGGCTTTAACAAAAAGAAGAAGTTCCTATAGAATGCATTTTTACGATGTTAATTAATATCAATATCGGTTTTTGAAAGGTAATTAAAGTTAACTTTAGTCAAGCACTATTTTTCACCAAGCAGCGAAATGTCAAGTTGTCAACAAAACGAAAATATTCGATTGTACGTATTGTTTTTCGCAGTAAGCGAATAACTATTATATTTATTTTTAATGTTTGAAGATGAATGTAACCCTAGTGAGCCTGGAGGCATTACTACGTAAGTATACTGCTATCTTCTTATCTGACTTAACGTAGTTCTTAATATGAGATGTTAAAATATTTATTTGTTGTTTAGTAAAAGCTACGCACGAATCCCTGCCATGTCCGGACGCTCCAGCATTGGAGGCATTCTGCAGTGTGATGCGAGACTCCTCCGAAGGCCCGCAGTTAGCAGCTCAGACACTATCACATCGCATCCACACACAAAACGCCCGAGAGGCACTGCTAGCGCTCTCAACCGTAGACCGCTGTATGCGCAAATGCGGGCCGGCTTTTCATGCGGAAATTGGTAAATTTAGGTTCCTGAATGAAATGATAAAACTAGTGTCGCCTAAATACTTTGCTAATAGGACAGCACCTGAGGTTCAAACTAAGGTGAGCTATTTCATTAAATATATTTAAAAAAATATATATTTACGTAATTATGTAGCTAATATTGCATACCTATATGTTTTATCTCGGATAAATCCCAAGGCAATATGTTAAATTAGTTCCTGATACAGGAAAATAAATAGTGAAATTAATTATCCTCATACAGAAATGATATTTTAGGTACTCCAGCTACTTCATGCTTGGTCAATTGAATTCCCCAAGGAATCTAAATTTAAGGTGGCATATGAAATGTTGAAAAACCAAGGGGTGGTAAAAGAAACTCCTCCACCCCTGCCCCCAGAAGATGTGGTGGTTAGCCCTCGGAATAAGAATGCCATATTTGAGGATGAGGAAAAATCTAAGCTGCTACAGAAACTGCTGCAGAGCAAGAAGCCCGAGGATTTACAGCATGCTAATAGGCTCATTAAGAGTATGGTCAGAGAAGTAAGTTACTTTGCATAATTACTACCATAGTTGCATAGTTAAAGAAGAGTTTCAGAATTAGTTTATTCAGAAACAATACAAGCATTGTGTTTGAAATCCTTACAATGTAAGTTAAACTTACTATGCATCTACAATTTGAGAGATGCTTTGCACATAGATTTTCATACTTCCCGCCTGTTGACATCTCTATTGCACTCACATTATAAGGCCTCATTCTCACAAGCGCTTTTTCAACTCGCGTTAAAAAAGCGTTTGAATGACACAAATGGAAACATGTGTATTCACACGATGATGGTAGCGCTTTTTATCAAGCATTGTTGGATTTTCAACTTTAAGCCTTGGTGAATAAGTTTGAGAACAAATCATTCGTCACTTTTTCTTTAATATATGACATCTATTACAGTTTTTAATTTAAGCCTTGGTCTTTAAATCGAATTTAGCGTGCGGGCAGATTCAAGCGCTTTTATAACGCGCGTTGAAAAAGCGCTCGTGTGTACATTGCTGGCAAATAAACATTTGTATTTGAGATAACACTCACATACATATTTATATTATATATATGATATAAAAATAAAACACTCACATAATTAAATTTAAATTATTATGTTGAAATCCATGAAGCTGTAACAGTTGTAAAGTATCATAGTAACAAACATACTTAACATACCTTACTGTGATGATCTTATAGCGAAGGTGCTGGCTATGTAGGTTCAGAAGGTTTGTAGCAGAAGTGAAACACTATGTACAAGAATTGAATGAATTTATTTACAGAATACACGGTTTATATACAAAAATGGTGGAAAGAAAGAAAGAGACATATTTACATAGAAGAGTGAAACAAGAGATAACCCCGCGCGGGGGAGGTACGCTAGTACATGCGCGCCTATAAAACTGAGTGGCCCGCCTTCGCGAGTCCTTCGCGAAGGCCGGGAAGTCTTACTTCTCGGCCCCGTCTCGCCCGGGCCCCATCACCAACGCCACGGTCGCCAAGCCCACGGTGGAAGAGTCGGCGCCTTCAACACTGATGGCGCCGGCAAACCCCCCCACCCAAAGGGGGGTGGTTCGACCGCAGCCGGCGAAGGAGCCCGGAACCGCTGCGAAAATGAAGCCCACAATCAAGACTGCCACCATGAAAACAGCGTCAACCCAAACGACGTCTGCCCAGACCCCGTCAACAGCTCCGGCACCAGCCCCCGAAACTGCCGCACGCTCCACGCCGCCGCCAGCACCAGCACCCACCTACTGCACGCCCCCGGATGCCAACGACCCCTTCGACGCCCTCGTCCTAGAGGTCTTAAGCATGCCGGTCGGACCCAGAAGCCCCAGACGCGTCACGCCGCCGCCAGCGCCAGCACCCACCTACCGCACGCCCCCGGCTGCCGACCTCTTCGATGACCTCGTTGCGGTCTTGAGCAGCCCGGATGGACCTAGAAGCCCCAAACACTAACAACAGGGCCATACGAGCCCGCTAAGATGCCAGCCCACTTTTTTGGGCCTCAAGAGACCCGCCCGTTGTAACGGGCGGCGTACAGATACCGCCAAAGATCCAATGTAAGGATGAGAAGGCAATTCGCCCCTCCTTCGGAGGTGCGAAAGAAGCAATGGAAGCTCGCGAGTCCTTTCGCTCGCCGGCCGCTGTGGAGTCAACATCGTGTCGTCGGTCCGCCGTGCCCCGCTGCGCCGCCTCGCGCCCGGTGCTTGGAAACAAAACACGACGAGTCCGACGAAGATGCTGCAGGATATTCCAACTGTCCTTCTCAGGACAATCCAAACTGCTCTTATCAGAGCAATTTCATGTTTCTCCGCCTAACCGCGGAGTATGTCAATCGCACCGTTTCTCCGCACACGGTGTCAATCGATGTATGTGTAGTGTGTTCCCACTTTCCAAGCAGCGGGCGCGAGGCGGCGCAGCGGGGCACGGCGGACCGACGACACGATGTAGGCGGGCCACTCAGTTTTATAGGCGCGCCGCGCGCGCCTGCGGCATGTACCAGCGTACCTCCCCCGCGCGCCCCGCGCGGGGTTATCTCTTGTTTCACTCTTCTATGTAAATATGTCTCTTTCTTTCTTTCTTCATTTTTGTATATAAACCGTGTATTCTGTAAATAAATTCATTCAATTCTTGTACATAGACAAGTGTTTCACTTCTGCTACAAACCTTCTGAACCTACATAGCCAGCACCTTCGCTATAGTGGGTGCTTAAAAATCAACCTTAAGAATGAGGTGAGGTACCCTTACATGTTGAGAGACAGGCGGGAAAAATGGAGCAAAATAGTAACAGATTGGTATCCAAGAGGTTGTACACGGGGCCAGAGACCTCGAACAAGATGGGAGGATGAACTCAAACTCACAGCGGGTCCGAACTGGAGAAGAGTGGCCCACGACAGACCTCAATGGAAAGAGCTAGAGGAGGCCTTTGCCAAGCGGCACACTGAGCTGCGGGTTTTTTTTTTGTATTTTTGTATTTTTGTATTTACCCTATTATTTAGCCCACCCTATACATTATCCTGTTCCACCTGCCGCAAGCAAGAGCGCCAAGAGCCCATTAATCTTAACGATGAGCTGGTTTACCTTTTGCCTATACCCTACCCCAGGGGCCGACTAACTATTGGGGAGAAGAGCCTTAGAATACTGTGTGATTTTATTGGTTCACTTGAAGAGCGCAATCGTATCTCTGAAGAGAAGAGCCACATGCGGCTTGCGAGCCGCGGTTTGCCGACCCTGCCCTACCCTATACACTTTACCCTATATTGTAGGAGGAGCGACGTACTGAGGCGAACTTCCGGCGGGCTCACGAGGTAGCGTGCGCGCTGGACAGCGCCGGACTACTGCGGGACATGCTGCGGCACGCGAACGCCGCCACGCCCGACGAGTTACAGCTCATCCGCGAGCTGTTCGCGCGCTGCGCCCGCCTGCGGCCGACGCTGCAGCGCCTCGCGGCCGCCACCACCAGCCAGGACAACCTGGGTAACTAGCAATACTTTCCAATTAACATCCCTTCCTTATTAATCCTGGCTTACGTGAGCCTCGCCCCGCAAGCTGCCTGTTGCTGCTGTTATAGTACCGTCAGAGGGAAGTAGACCATGTCCAAAAACGGTGTATCTCCAGTGTTACACCATAAATCGCCTCCAATAGATGAAATGATGCCAATGATGAGTAAATTTATAGGACTTTAACATCAAAGTATAGTAAAATAGTATGTGTATCAAATGGTAGATTTGGTCACTCCCTTATGTAGTAATGTTACTTACTTATTTACAAAACTACTTATTTTACATTCTTGTTACAGATGATATATTAAGTTCAATTGATCTCTTAGACGAAGTGGGCGAGCAATACAAACTGTGCATGCAGCAACAAACCAAAAAAGATCCAGACAAGCCCACCAACGATAGTCTACTAGACTTCGCCGGGGCTGCAACAGATGATAAGCCCAATGTAATTCAAAGCCCGGCTATAGATGAGCTCGGGGATATATTTTCTGCAAAAGATGGACCCAGCAATATCGCTGAGCCGTTGAAACCAGTGAATCTTATGTCTAATGGGAAGGATAGTGGTCAGTATCTTACTAGGTATTATAGGAATGCATTCTTCAATAATCACTACACATTCATAATTAATATGTACTTAGTGTTTACCATCTTTTTAGGGTTCCGGACCTAAAGGGTAAAAACGGGACGGGACCCTATTACTAAGACTCCACTGTCCGTCTGTCAGTCTGTCACCAAGCTGTATCTCATGAACCGTGATAGCTAGACAGTTGAAACTTTCAATGTATTTCTGTTGCCGCTATAAAAGCAAATTCAATTTTTTTTATTTGTGACGGAACCCTTGGTGGGCAACTCCGACTCGCATCTGTCAGGTTTTTTTTAAATATTTAACTACGTTGCAAAATGCTACGAAATTACAGTAAGTATACCGTAAACTTGGGTTACTTTAATCATGGGGTGTGATACAGTCTTTGGTACTAAGGATATGTTGTGTTTGTTAGATGACGTCGATCTCCTCGGAGAGAAAACCGCCAAAACGGAAGGATGGAACGAGCTGGACTCACTCGGAGCGCAACTTCTTCGACAGTCTTTACCCGACAGCGCGAAACGACTTGACAATTTTAACAGGTATCCTAGCTTATTGTCCCGTAGCTTTTAACACAGTCTTGTATACATATACTTAATGTTGGCAACGCGCTTGTGATACTGTTAGAGACACATCGTCGACAGGCGGCGGTGCTTAAACAGGCGGGGGCCGTATGCTTGTTTGTCACGATATTGAAAACAATAGCAATGAACATGTAATGGGAGGTTGAGTTTTAGATTTCTCATATACTTTTTATGACATTTTTTTGCTACATAATTATTGTTCGTGGGACTTGCTTGACTTGAGGTAACTTTACTGTTGACGGAATATCGCGTCTGTGACACTTGAGGGGTTAATCCCAACGGTGAAAATGAAGCAAAGATACATTTTAAGTTCGCATTCAGTTTTTATTATTATTATTTTCAACTGTACCTTTTTCGTGGGGTTATTGTTTTAAATTATTTTTGCTTTTCCAGTAAACCAGTGAAAAAGGTCCCCATGAACGAATTAGAAAAGCTCTCACCAAAGCAAAGCGAATTACCAAAGAACGGCGTTTTCGACTTAGACTTCTTTACCAAAAAACCAGAAAACAAACCCAGTCCTATAGAAATCAAAAATAGCACAGAAGACATTCCTCTAAGTCCCAATGACGATGTTATGGTAGATATATCAGAGAATGCTTGTGCTCAAGAAGAAATTAAGAAGCCATATGAATTAAAAAGTCCAGCAACTAAAGATACAATGACAGTAGAGCCGTTAACAGATGTATACATAGATTTGGGGAGTGTCACACCGAGTCAGGTGCCTTCGATGGTTGCTTTTAAAGAGGAAGCCGGAGTGACGGTGATGTTGGAGTTCTGTAAGGACAATCCGAGGAAAGATGTTAGTGTGGTTGTGGTGGTGACTACTAATAACAGCCATCATGAGATTGACGATTATAAGTTCCAGCCCGTGGTGCCAAAGGTAATGTCCCTTTTGTCTTGATCGCGTATTAAATAAACTTTAATGACTTTTTTTTACTGCTATCAGTACCTATAGAAGTCAAGTTGATAAAAAAAGTGTAAACAATTTGAAAAACTCATGAGTCTATTTTAGCCAGTGTGTTTTCGATACCAAGGGCGTAATGTCGCGGTAGAAACGTCTGAGGTAAATTCAGTCAAAGGTCAAGGAGGTCAAAATCGTGAAACTTCAAAGAAACTTAACTCGATGAGTTATAAGCTCATTCACTTTCGCAGCACATCTTTTTTTCATACCTCTCTCTCATCCGTCAAATTTAGTATTGATTGTATCATAACACATTTAATTTTCAGGGTTGCAAAGTCCGCCTCCTCCAACCCTCCGGCACGTCTCTGCCCCGCTACAACCCGTACGAGACGCCATCTTTGAAACAAGTCATGCTGATCGCCCGCCCCGCCTCCAACCCGCCCGTGAACCTCAAGTTCGTCATCACCTATTCTTCTCAAGACGAGCCCTGCTCTGAGATCGGCGAGGTCGCTAGGCTGCCACTTGACGAGATATAATAGTTTCTGTCTTAAGGTATAAGTTGGAACCCGGGGACGTGTCATGTCGCTGTGTTAATTTTGAACCCGACTGCAGAACGGTAGCACCATATGAAGTTGGTTCTGAGTGAGAGCGAGATAATCTGGAGTCGTCGCTTGGCAACGCGTCGCTGTCTTCGTGCCCCGTACTTCGGGTCGTTTTGTTTTTTCATAGATCGTCTGTCTGCAGTCGCGACACGTCGCCGGGTTCCAACTTGTACCTTTACGGTTAAACTAGGGACCATACATTCAAACTGGAGGGTGCACATAGGCCAGAGGTTCCTGAACTGTTTGAACATGTTAAGGGTCACACACACTACAAACAAGTTTGGGAATCTCTGGTTTATTTCGTTGGCGCACGATCAAATGACCCTTTGATGGCCAACGACGTCAACTGGCGCGCGCGTGGCCGTTTTTGTGAATATTTGAAGTGCTCTAGCGCCTTAAAAGCCAAAAATATAAAAAAAAGCAAAACATTGCGACATAGATATTAATAATAATAATCTGTGTTGAAAAAATCAATCCTCTAGCTTCAAAAACCACGAAGGAAACAGGTCATTCAACGTACCTAATTCGCGCTTCAACGGGATGGCCTGGATGTCGTTTGAGTGTAAGGTCCTTGGCTTAAACCATTGCAAACGAATACTAAAACGTACCTGGAGACAGACCCAGCTAACTCGGCACCGATTTTGATAGCAATCTCTGACTGTGCAATCAAACTTGCTGCCGAGTTAGCTTTGTCTGACTAGACGTGTAAAGTGTTAGAGGATATAACCAAACGGAGACGCCTTGTTTGTAATTTTCTGTACAAAAAATGCCGATTTTTGCGTGGAAGGGGCACGTCAAGTGTACACGCAACGTACAAATAGCCATGTCAGATAAACGTCAGTCCATACATTGTTTATGACGGCCGACAATTTTCGACAGAGGGGAACGCCTGTTAATGGCTACTCCGTTTGGTTATATCCTCTAAGTGTAAAGAAGTGCAAAATATTTTAACCGCAATTTTGACAGATGATATTGATGTTGCAGTAGTGTGCTACACACACACACTTACATAAACATACATTTTGTCAAAACGTTACCGTTTGACAACTTAGTTACAGTCAAATGTACGGTCTTACCTTACCGAGCCATCTATTTTGTAAATTTTATTAATATTTTGCACTACTTTACGCGTCTATAACTTTGTGTGTAAGATTACGCTTCAGGCTTATTTCGATTCAATTAAGCTTTCAAATATCATTGCGTTTATCTTTCTAGATAAATGAATAATAAGCCATTAAAAAAAACAGAGAGAAATAACGCATTCATGACGCATTCGAAGTTCAGCTTTTAGATATAAAAAAATCCCCTATTAATATGTAAGCAAATAAAGACAAACAATTACATTGTTTGATAAGTTACATTATTTAAAATTGATGATTATGATCTGATTATTGTTTAAACTAAGCTTAACATATTTACTTATGAGATGACTTATTATTCTTATTAACTACACTATTTTAATCTTTTTTATTTGCAATATGTTATGGTCTCAATTTATTTTAAGTTTATAATACTTTGGTAAAAAGTTTAAATATCGAAGTCTTCAAGTCATTAGGCAGATCAGGCGTACGCAATTTTTTTTTCTTTTATTCGTCCTTCTGGACAGGCTAAGACAAGGGCGTACGCTAAAAGAGCACATTAAAATGCGTTAATCCATAGATGGTAGGATCCTATAGATGAGCTATACGCGACTACGCGTGCGTCCGTGACACTCCGTGAACATACGCAAGCGACAAAATGATTGGTCGGGTTATTTGTTGCCCACCATAAACCATACTATATTTACGGTGGCTAATAAACAAACATAGCGCTTTCTCTGCTACTCCTACTGAAAGATACATAACACTATCCCGATCTATTGTTCCCCTCACCACTCATGCCCAATTTACAAATTGTAGAAGTAGTGTAAAGTGTAAGAAGAGATCTCCTCGCAGTTGACAGCCGAACTATACAGGGTGGCTAAAAAACAAGTGCATTCCCGTTGCCAGGGAAGTTTTGGGACTTTTGGGATTATACTGAGCAACTTTCTCTATGGGACCAACCACGAAATCGCGAAAAAAAAATTACCCTCCCATAGAAAATGGACCAGTCCAAAATGTATGAAACAGCCAATTTTTTTTTAAATCCCTAGCGTAGCGAGGAAAGGCCCTATGAAGAAATTATATCACCTATGAGGAAATTATTGTTTCAAAATATTATTTAAGCTAAAAAAAAAGTATACTATACTGGCTATAAAATGTCCTAGAGCAGAAAAGTGTAACTTTGATCCCTTCTAGCAGGGAAGAAAAAGCCCGAAAAACATCTGTAGTACTATTCTGGTCGGTGGTGCTCTTTTAGCGTTGTCTGTCCCCTTATTCATCTTTGGTGGTGGGAACACAGTAGTGTTTAGTGGGCGTACATTATTGAGTGAGAGAATATTTTAAATATTTTTATATTTTGTTCTAGTCGAAATTCCATTGAAATTTTGCACTTATGACATTCCAAACATGACTGTACTTATAATTATTGTGTTTTTATATTCCAGAAAGCATTTATGTATGTGCTTTATAATTATTATTAAAGATCGGGTAGCAGTATAAGTGTAATACGAGTTATTAATTTAAGATAACTACCTATTGGTTTTATTTATTTACAATATATTTTGACTAGAAACTCTTAGCTTAAAAATTATCTGTGTATTTTTTTTTCCTATTAATGTAATGTAGTTGGGATAAATATTTAACTGTTCGGTTATTTCTTCCAAACCGCTTTTGAGTACGTTACCCAAGATACCTTTTGATAACATTAACATATTTTCGGTAGAGCAAGTTTCTGGTTAAAATCCTATTATTACTTTGTTTAGTAACTAAATATACACAATGAGACATTACTTAGCTGCATACGTTAGAAGTCTCCTTATATTCCTATATTGACAAATATAAATATGTTGAATCTCTGACCAAATCTGCAGCTGGACGATAAGGCGTCCTCTCTAAGGTCAAGCGGTACTTCACACCGGGACAGCTTCTTCAGCTTTACGTAGCTCAAGTCCGGTCGTGTATGGAATACTGCAGCCACCTTTGGGATGGATCCGCCAAATATTAGCTAGCCGCCTTATTAGATTCCATAGACAAACGCGCTAGGAAGCTTATTGGTAGAGGCTAGACTACAGAGCCTCGAACACCGTAGAAAAGTAGCTTGTTTATCGGTATTCTACAGGATACATTTCGGAGAGTGTGCGATGGGATTACATAATCTAATCCCCCCATCTCCATTCTGCCACCGTGGGACTAGACGCGGCCTTGCGTTTCACCCTTACGTCGTTACTGTGCCACTGATTCGTACTAAACGCTATGCATCCAGCCAGTGTTGGCCGTACGTTAATTGCAATTAACCATTAACCAGTACAAATTGAACCGTGACGGACGGTTACAGTTTACGGTTCAATTGGTACTTATGGTTGATTGCAACGTTTCGGCCAACACTGCATCCAGCTTTATCATGCTAACGGCTAAGGAGTGGAATTCACTTCCTGCAAATCTATTCCCAGTCTACTATAACTTGGATCAGACAGATCTTTTAGGTAAGCATGTTCCATCCTAGACTGCATCGTCACTTACCATCAGGTGAGATTGTGGTCAAATAAAGAGTGTTCTTATCTTATAAAATTTGCAGGGTAAACTACCCGATTATTGGCACTAAAATTATCTACCAGGCAACTTATTTTTTTAGGAAAGCCACCACTGCTACCTTAAAATAAGGTTGAAGGTGCCAAGTGCCAACCAATGTTGAGATGCCGACAATAGAGACGTTTACCCTACATGTTCTGTTTTGTCACAAAGGTATTTATTTTAGTGCCGTCTAAATAAGAATATTTGTTATATGCTGGAGGTTATAGGTATCTTATTTGAGCAGTTAGTTTTATATAATGAGGACTGTGAGTTATATTATATCTTGATTTAAAATAAATGTATTGAAATATACATATTTGTTTTAGTAATTATGTTTTAAATTTATCCTTCAATCTACCAATTTACCGCTAAATCCCTTTGACAATAAATAAATAATTCAAAATAAAAAATATGTTATTTGATAATTACATTTATTATGTAGGAATTTACAAAAAACTTAACAATTCAATCTTATTGTAAATATGTACAATGTCAGTGCGTGGCACAATAATCTAAATAATTATGTACATCGACTGTACAACGTATTTGTTTCCATAATCGGCAGTGGATAGCTTACTTAGCTATACTTCATAAATAGAGAAACCATATAACAAAAATATGACATATCATTATAACCCAAAATATACAAGATTTCTGACAATCAACTGAAAAATAAAATTATATTGTAATTTAAAATTCAAATCGATTTCATATTAATAAATCATTAAACATGGAGTAAATCATTCGGAGTTTCTATATCGTAATAAAATTAAATACAATAATACATACAATTTCTAGACCATAGTTTAAAATAATGGAATTTAACTGAGGAGTGTCTTTTCAAAAGGGCTCATTTCTCTAAGAAATCCATACAAAAATAAACCCTTTTACCCTACTTAAAGGGTAAAAGACACTCCTCAACTACTGTATAGGAGCTTAACTTCGTTATAGCATGAGATAGCACTTAGCATAATCGACGGACTGATTAACAAAACTCGTGATAAGATACGGCGTCTTGAGCCCTTTGATACATTCATAGGTAGTTGTCGGTGCTGCTTTGGCTAAAGTCGGAAACCTCTTTAATCCTTCAAATAAAGTCAAGCGGTTTTCAGGTTTAGTACGCTATACTGAAAGTCGCAAACCTTAACTCCATTTGGAGGTTTGTGTAAGAGTGCAAACTGAGTGGGCGCGGCGTCCATGTTTAAACATTTAAGCATACGTCATTTCGAGTTGTTGGAATTATGATTTTATTTCAATTAATAAAATTTCAAATATAAATGACGTAATCAGTCGGGAGCCGACGGCCTACCACTCGCAGGGCGCAAACTTACGCGAGCGGCCTCAGAGTCTGCGGTACGGTCGAGTTCACAAACAGCTTTACAACCCAACGTATAGTACGAATTATCTCAAATGATTTTTTCGCCCAAACCCTAAGCTGTTAAACAAAAGGCATTGTTTCTTTTGTGCGCCGCGGTGGCTACCTCATTTCTCATCAGTGAAAAGGATCACGCCCGTTTAAAAGGCAATTTTAGCGTTCTACTTTTATGGTTCAAATTCAGAAAAACAGCATTCGGAGTCAACACGTTTGGGTAATGTAGGACGACAGGTAAGAATATTCGGAGATAGCAAAAAGCTGTTAAAGGCCTAAGGGCAAATCCACCACTGCTTCGGGTAAGTGTGTAGTAGATTCTAGACGGCCTGGTCGCGGAAGGCGAGCGCGGTGATGGGCTTCTGGTGTCCGCAGTACTCGCGCTCCAGCGTGCCCTTCTCGAGGTCCCACAGCCGCGCGTAGCTGTCCGATGAACCTGCAACGTTACATTCTAATTACACACACCAGACATGAGTTCTATACCCCGTTTTTTAGGGTTCCGTACCCAAAGGGTAAAAACCCGCTGTCCGTTCGTCTGTGACCAGGCTGCATCTCATGAACCGTGATGACAGTTGAAATTTTCACAGATAATGTATTTATGTTGCCGTTATAACAACAAATACTAAAACAGAATAAAATAAATATTTAAGTGGGGCTCCCACTCCCATACAACAAACGTGATTATTTACCGTTTTTTTGTGTAATGGTACGGAACCCTTCATGCGCGAGTCGACCTCGCACTTGGCCGGTTTTTATAGATTATTAATTTTCTAACCTTAAAAATAGTGGAATAAACTGTTTCTTTCCGAAATGCTGGAGTTCCTATGATATCTATATTGCAGTACAATAATATGTAAACGACACCATAATTCATTGCATAGTTATTCGGATTTAATTTTGGAGGAAAAAAATACCCCTTCTTTTGAGGTTATAAAATTTCTAATCTGTAAAAAAACGGCCACTGGACCGTTGGTGCGCCATATAATGCAGCCAGACGTAAATACCTGTTGGCCAAGCCAAATTGTCAGTAAATAAGAACAAAAAAAAACTATACTCATCCTTTTCTTTTTGGCGTTAGTCCTAGTGTAAGACAAAGATAGTATGATTTTCTCTGTCTATGTTTGAAATGAGACAGTCCTGTGACGCGATTAAGTCCCGCCGTTGTGAATAATAATGAGTCCTTTGAGAAACTATATTTGCAGGGATCGCAATAGCGTAAAGCCGCTTACCGGTGAATAGGTAGCGCTCGTCGTTGCTGAAGGCGCAGTCCCACACCCAGCGCTGCGAGTCGTGGCGCAGCTCCCGCTGCAGGCCCCAGTCGCTGGTGCGCCACACGCGCGCCGTGCAGTCGCCGCTGGTCGTCACGAGCATTCTGAAAACGGTCGAAACGGCCGGTAAACGTGACTTAATCATAATTACTAAAAACAAGATCGATCGTAGCAAGTGGAAATCCGTGGTTTCTGCCTACCCCTCCGGGAAATAGGCGTGATTATATGTATGCATGTATACAACAATAGCGACTAATCGTAAGGTCTATTAGCTAGACGGAGATGCGACCAGCATGAAGCACTCACGTGAAGAATCATAGAGCGTAGCGCCTAGAGGTCCTTTCTCAGCAGTTTGACTAATCGTAACTGCGACTAATCGCATCTGCAACTAATCGCAAATAAGAGTAATCGTGGCGACGTTGGTGGGGCTGCAGGGAAAGAGGAGTGTCGGTGTTACGATGTACCGTACTCCCTGTCCTCTGCAGCCGAGTTGTGGTTTTGCGGCGGAACCATAGACCTGATCTGTCGCCGGGCGCCTGGAAATTTTCTGGCGCCCGTCACTTCGGGGGGGGGGGGTCCGCTACAGTGCATAACGGAGGCCGAGGAGGATAAGGCGAGCTTGCGCGGTATATGAGTAACTGCAAGTAAGGTTACTAGGTTTAGGTAGTATACTAACGTGGAGTCGGGGCTGAACCGGCAGCGCAGCGCGTACTTGTTGTGCGCGACGAGATGCTTGCGCGGTATATGAGTAACTGCAAGTAAGGTTACTAGGTTTAGGTAGTATACTAACGTGGAGTCGGGGCTGAACCGGCAGCGCAGCGCGTACTTGTTGTGCGCGACGAGATGCTTGCGCGGTATATGAGTAACTGCAAGTAAGGTTACTAGGTTTAGGTAGTATACTAACGTGGAGTCGGGGCTGAACCGGCAGCGCAGCGCGTACTTGTTGTGCGCGACGAGATGCTTGCGCGGTATATGAGTAACTGCAAGTAAGGTTACTAGGTTTAGGTAGTATACTAACGTGGAGTCGGGGCTGAACCGGCAGCGCAGCGCGTACTTGTTGTGCGCGACGAGATGCTTGCGCGGTATATGAGTAACTGCAAGTAAGGTTACTAGGTTTAGGTAGTATACTAACGTGGAGTCGGGGCTGAACCGGCAGCGCAGCGCGTACTTGTTGTGCGCGACGAGATGCTTGCGCGGTATATGAGTAACTGCAAGTAAGGTTACTAGGTTTAGGTAGTATACTAACGTGGAGTCGGGGCTGAACCGGCAGCGCAGCGCGTACTTGTTGTGCGCGACGAGATGCTTGCGCGGTATATGAGTAACTGCAAGTAAGGTTACTAGGTTTAGGTAGTATACTAACGTGGAGTCGGGGCTGAACCGGCAGCGCAGCGCGTACTTGTTGTGCGCGACGAGATGCTTGCGCGGTATATGAGTAACTGCAAGTAAGGTTACTAGGTTTAGGTAGTATACTAACGTGGAGTCGGGGCTGAACCGGCAGCGCAGCGCGTACTTGTTGTGCGCGACGAGATGCTTGCGCGGTATATGAGTAACTGCAAGTAAGGTTACTAGGTTTAGGTAGTATACTAACGTGGAGTCGGGGCTGAACCGGCAGCGCAGCGCGTACTTGTTGTGCGCGACGAGATGCTTGCGCGGTATATGAGTAACTGCAAGTAAGGTTACTAGGTTTAGGTAGTATACTAACGTGGAGTCGGGGCTGAACCGGCAGCGCAGCGCGTACTTGTTGTGCGCGACGAGATGCTTGCGCGGTATATGAGTAACTGCAAGTAAGGTTACTAGGTTTAGGTAGTATACTAACGTGGAGTCGGGGCTGAACCGGCAGCGCAGCGCGTACTTGTTGTGCGCGACGAGATGCTTGCGCGGTATATGAGTAACTGCAAGTAAGGTTACTAGGTTTAGGTAGTATACTAACGTGGAGTCGGGGCTGAACCGGCAGCGCAGCGCGTACTTGTTGTGCGCGACGAGATGCTTGCGCGGTATATGAGTAACTGCAAGTAAGGTTACTAGGTTTAGGTAGTATACTAACGTGGAGTCGGGGCTGAACCGGCAGCGCAGCGCGTACTTGTTGTGCGCGACGAGATGCTTGCGCGGTATATGAGTAACTGCAAGTAAGGTTACTAGGTTTAGGTAGTATACTAACGTGGAGTCGGGGCTGAACCGGCAGCGCAGCGCGTACTTGTTGTGCGCGACGAGATGCTTGCGCGGTATATGAGTAACTGCAAGTAAGGTTACTAGGTTTAGGTAGTATACTAACGTGGAGTCGGGGCTGAACCGGCAGCGCAGCGCGTACTTGTTGTGCGCGACGAGATGCTTGCGCGGTATATGAGTAACTGCAAGTAAGGTTACTAGGTTTAGGTAGTATACTAACGTGGAGTCGGGGCTGAACCGGCAGCGCAGCGCGTACTTGTTGTGCGCGACGAGATGCTTGCGCGGTATATGAGTAACTGCAAGTAAGGTTACTAGGTTTAGGTAGTATACTAACGTGGAGTCGGGGCTGAACCGGCAGCGCAGCGCGTACTTGTTGTGCGCGACGAGATGCTTGCGCGGTATATGAGTAACTGCAAGTAAGGTTACTAGGTTTAGGTAGTATACTAACGTGGAGTCGGGGCTGAACCGGCAGCGCAGCGCGTACTTGTTGTGCGCGACGAGATGCTTGCGCGGTATATGAGTAACTGCAAGTAAGGTTACTAGGTTTAGGTAGTATACTAACGTGGAGTCGGGGCTGAACCGGCAGCGCAGCGCGTACTTGTTGTGCGCGACGAGATGCTTGCGCGGCACGGGTCGCGGCGGCGCGCCGCCCAGCGCCCACACGTAGCAGCTGCCCTTGTTGTTCACGGCCGCCATCATGCGCCCCTCCGGGTCGATCGCGATGTCCTGGATCGATGCTTCGGCTTCTGGTATCTGAAACGATCAACTCATTCTTTTTCGTGAACAAATAAAGTTTTCAATAAATAAGTGGTCTTTTTGATTTGGTGCCACCGTCGCGTTTTTACCACCGCACCTCCCGCCAAAGAAACAGCTCATCCACACTCTCTTGACACGTGGCAAACCAAGAACAAGCGGGCATCTCGCTCGTTTTTGCCCAGAACGTGCAAGTTGTGGAATGAGCTACCTACTGAGCTGTTTCCCTTGCGCTATGACATGGGGTTCTTCAAGCAGGTATTTAGTAGTAGTAGTAGTAAATCACTTTATTGTACAAAACAAAAATTGTTAACATGAAATTCATATAAATTTAGGTACAAAGGCGAGCTTATCCCTATAAGGGATTTCTTCCAGCTAACCTTAGAGTAAATGAGTGGAAAATTCGAATTAGATAGATAGACAAACTTACAGAACGTACAATAATATTTAAAAAGGAAAACTACAATATTAATGTCTACGAATAACTAAAATACATCAATAGCATTATGCAATAAAATAAATATGTACTAGCATACATAAATATATAGTACTAAATAAATATTAAATAAATATATATATTAGCACTCAACCAAATCACAGTTCGTGGGAAAGCCAAAGCTTTTTCAGATTAACTTTGAGTGATGCTACAGACCGGGACCGTTTGAGCGACAGGGGCAACTAGTTCCACAACTTCACCGCGCGCACTGTGAATGAATTTGCGTACGTTTGAGACTTATTCGAAGGGATAGCAAGCGTAAGATTAGCACTAGAACGTAAGCGGTGATCACTTCCTTCAGCCAGATAGGTATTTAGGGTTCTCAAAGGTGGGCAACGCATGTGGCTCCTCTGATGTTGCTTATGTCCATGGGCGGCGATGACTGCTTCTCATTAGGCGGCTCGTTTGCTTCCTATTATATTAAAAAAAAGTCCAGGCGAAGATGACAATCGTTGATAGAAAACGCCAATCGAGACTTAAATAATGTATGGAAATAGTTACGTGAATTTTCGTAGCATCTGTCATCCCGAAACTTTTTTTTTTTCGTTTGTCGTTCTTCGATGTATTATTGTGATATTGGCTAGGCCCCTGGACAGGTTTTCCAAAGCGCTATGGAGCGAGTGTGGACAAAGTAGATAGCTACACGACTTGGATTCTTCCATTAGCAACTGATCAGAGGGAGGACTAAGTATATTGGAGTAGTGGAGATTAAGAGAAGATGAGATGAAGAAATTGCTCATCCCGTAACTCCGTAAGCAACCCAGTTACCGCAGAATGTGCGTGATCACCATATACTTCGATGTCAGATTTAAAGCTATAGAATTTTAACACTTCTTTAAAACCGTGTGTGTATGATTATATCAAATTATAGTAACGTAGCGTTCAGTGGTACACACCAGCTGTTCATTCTGGTCGGTGCGCAGGTCCCACACGTGGATGATGCCGCTCTGGTCGCCGACCATAATCTGCGTCTGGTCGGGGTGCATGATGACGGCGTTTACAGGCGCCGGCACTTGGAAGATTCGCTGGCATTGGAACTGTCTGCCCACTCTGCAATGTTTATATTTGCTTAATCAATAGCACAAAACGGTCGTAGGTTTACTCAAAATCCCGGTAGAGGTCGCTATTACGACTGGTCAATATTCTACAATATACATCGTGTGAATGTTTGTTTGGCTCATCGTAAAATCCATAAGATGTTAAACTTATTTTTAAATTTCTGAGAGAATTTGTGTGGAGATTATTCAGCTTGAATAAACATGATTATAATTAAGCAGTGTTTGATTCTTGGTTCTCCTTCCCTTCGAGACCTTAATGCAAAATTGTACACCAATTGATTATGAGCCAAAAGTTAAGAAAACTATAATGCATCCTTTAACTTCTTCATACACATTGTGGTTTATATGGCATGATGGGCATATTATTTTAGGAGTTCCATTCACACATGCTCAGTGTAGATAGAGCCTGTAACAGATCAACAAGATGATCTTTTTTTTATGTAATAGGAAGCAAACGAGCAGACGAGCTGCCTGGTGGGAAGCAGTCATCGCCGCCCATGGACATAAGCAACACCAGAGGAGCCACTTATGCGTTGCCCACCTTTGAGTACCCTAAATACCTGCTTCTTGAAGAACCCCATGTCATAGCGCAGGGGAAACACCTCAGAAGGTAGCTCATTCCACAACTTGCACGTTCTGGGCAAAAACGAGCGAGATGCCCGCTTGTTCTTGGTTTGCCACGTGTCAAGAGAGTGTGGATGAGCTGTTTCTTTGGCGGGAGGTGCGGTGGTAAAAACGCGACGGTGGCACCAAATCAAAAAGACCACTTCTTTATTGAAAACTTTATTTGTTCACGAAAAAGAATGAGTTGAACGTTTCAGATACCAGAAGCCGAAGCATCGATCCAGGACATCGCGATCGACCCGGAGGGGCGCATGATGGCGGCCGTGAACAACAAAGGCAGGCAACGAGCGAGATGCCCGCTTGATCTTACACTGTACGGTCCAAAATGATGTAAGTAATAACAACTATAGTATCTATTTTTATTACCCACTAACAAGCTAAATGGTCGGACGACATTAAAATGTGGGCGGGGCGACCTGGCATAGAACCGCTGCATACAGAACAATCCATGAAAAAGGCATTATGTTCAGCAATGGACGCAAATATGCTAAGAAGACCCACTAATGCTCACAAGCTCACCTTATGTCCCAAATTTTAGCTGTACAATCTTCACCTCCTGTATACATCCATTTGCCATCTTCCTAAAACAAAAACAACTCATTCTTAAGAGCCCATCAACGTGCTCACTAGCGCCACTGCTAAATAATTGTAATTATTTAAAATTAACGATAGATATTCAAAAAAGGGGGCCGCTACGTACTGTATTTTGTATTTAGGGTAGTACCATTAGTTATTCTGTGATTTAGGTCCATTTTACATTGCTAATAGTTTTTACATTGCTGGATTCGTCAATCTATGCGTCCAAAGTTAAAAGCGTTGAAATGGCCGTTTTTGTTTTGAGTTCATAGATCGACGACTCCAGCAACGAAAAACTATTATAATGTATTCAAAAGGTACCTAAATACAAAATACAGTACGTAGCGGCCAGGTTTTGAATATCTATCGTTAATTTTAAATAATCACAATTATTTAGAAGTGGCGCTAGTGAGCACGTTGATGGGCTCTTAATGACAAATTTCTTGTGTTCTACCTCTCTATCACACTTAAATATATGACGTTTTCAAGCAAAAGGTACCACATAGTCGCTTACCATAAGGACGAAAATTGCTTGTATCTTTATACGAAAAACCTGTCAGACCGCCCTTATGGTAAGCGACAATGTGGTACCTTTTGCTTGAAAAAGACACATATTTGTGCGATTTACGTTTTTCATGGCAGGCCCTCAGAGCACAACTGTGAGTAAGAAGTCCAATAAAAATGCTACATAACATACTTCCACTTTCACATGATTTTGCCCCACGATTAATAGCTAGACTGCAATGGCAATGATCACATGAACTTCATAGATTTGAGGAATCATATTTTAAACAAATTAAATATTCCTTCATTATATAAACTTCGGTTTTTTGTTATGTAGGCCATTTCCTATTGACCTATTGGGAGGCGGATTGTATCACCCATTTTTAATATTTAAATTAAATCTAGACATCATTAATACACATAAAAAATGTAACCCCCCTTTTGTGGTAATCAATTCCAAATTTGGAACCAATGTCCTACATGCATTTAAAGATGAAATGAATAACTTACCGAGAATCCAACTCTAGAAACATTTTTGCTTACACCCTCATAGTTCATGACAGGGTCTGGGTTGGTGCTAGCGAGGTCATACATGCGTATGTGCTGGTACCCGCATGCGGCCACCATCTGCCCATCGGGCCTTATTTCTAGGCCATTTATTTGCTGTAAATAAAAACAGGTAGTAAGAAAAAGCTCTGGGTAAAGTCAAATGGAGGACTTTGGGACAGGGCTATAGCAACAACATCATCATCATCATCACCTGTCAACACTATATTTAGGGTTCCGTACCCAAAGGGTAAAAACGGGACCCTATTAGTAAGATTACTGTCCGTCTGTCTTTTTGCACCAGGCTGTACCTCATGAACCGTGATAGCTAGGCAGTTGAAATTTTTGCAGATGATGTATTTCATTGTCAACTTAAATAATAATAATAAACAAAACAATAAACAATTTCTGTTGCCACTATATCAACAATTACTAAAAACAGAATAAAATAAATATTTAAGTGGAGCTCCCATA
The DNA here is from genome assembly GCF_947568885.1 of Cydia strobilella. Classification (NCBI taxonomy): domain Eukaryota; kingdom Metazoa; phylum Arthropoda; class Insecta; order Lepidoptera; family Tortricidae; genus Cydia; species Cydia strobilella. The sequence goes on from NC_086052.1 coordinate 13,511,419, forward strand.
CGTGATTTTTTTGCGTAGTGGTACGGAACCCTTCGTGCGCGAGTCTGACTCGCACTTGGCCGGTTTTTTTGGTATAAGTACAGTACAGGAACCAGGTACCAGGTTTCTACTATTATAAAATTTAAGAAGTACCAAAATAAAAAAAAATGGTTTGTGTAGTTTTATTTAACTCGTAATAATGGCTTCTCAGCTACCAGGGCACTTTGCCAACGTCAAGTGTATTATATATATATAAAACTGTAAGTCGTCGATATTCAGTCATCCATTGAGGCCTTCACGATGCACTGGAGGATAGCTGGAGCAGCAGTACAAAGCACAATGGCGGCCGAGACTACGAACCGCCGAATGATGTCCAAACAATTAGTTATTTGCATTTCCAGAAGAATTTCTTCATTAACTGCACCCATTGCGCTTGCCATTCACTGCATGATATCCTATTAAAATTATACATTAAACAGCAGAATGCAAAAAAAATTATAAAAATGTCTGGAGCACGATCCGCCATGTTCCGTGGATCATTCGAAAGTCCTCATATGTACTTGTTATTGTGGATAAACAAAGTCGAAATGAAAACAGATAATATTAGAGATAGTTATTAAATACCGAGTCCGGATGTTGCATAGTCCGCAAGCAAACGCCGCTGTGAGCCTGCCATAGCTTGATGGTGTGGTCGTAGCCGCCCGTCACCAGCACCACATGCGACGCGCCTGCCGCCGCGTCTCCCGACATCTTCAACCAACTATTTATTGATTAAGATTAAGAGCATCAAAATGTCTTTAACAATTATTCAACCAAATGTACTCAATGCCAATTTGTTTAGAATGATACGTAAATTATTTATTATTCATGCAAGGAAATATTTATTTTCGAAAAAATATAAACACACGCTCGACGACACAGGGTATGCTGTCAAACTGACGTTTCAAATGTCATAATTGTCATGTCTACCGGGTCCGTAATGGTATCTGATGGTATCAAAGAACTATCCTCATCAATCATAAGCTCGCTCCAGACTACGCGGCGCGAAGCCGCGAACGCGAGTGTGGAGTCGATTTCGCTGATTAGCGAACTAGACTCCACACTCACGTTCGCGGCTTCGCGCCTCGATTAGCGCATGGGTGTGGAGGGACCCCTTTAATAAAAAATTTTTGTTGTTTCTAAATTACCTTCTCGTGATCCAAAATATTAGTTATACTATTCTACGTGGCGGAAGGTGGAAGGGGCAGACCTCGGCGGACTTTCTTTGATCAGATCGGGGAAATCCTGAAGAAAGGCCAGGTTAAGAGCATCCTAAACCGCTAAACCGGCGAGCGTGTATGAGGAATGTTACGAAATTGAAGGAAGCGAAAGAGGTATGTCAGGATCGTAGTAAGTGGAAATCCGTGGTCTCTGCCTACCCCTCCGGGAAATAGGCGTGATTATATGTATGTATGTATGTATGTATTCTACGTGGTCTAGTCTACACTTGGTTACCTAATTTCCTAAGCAGTTATGGATATACGTTAAAAACATGAATCTATAAGTAAAACTGTATTAGGCATGAGTGGTGGGGGTCGTGGGGGGTATCTGTCAGAACGGGATAGTCTTATGTATCTGTCAGTAGGAGTAGCAGAGAAAGCGTTATTATTGTTTGTTCTTGTTACAGTCTCACTTTTTTTTTACTCTCCACCGTAAATTTGTATGGTTTATGGTGGACTATAATACAAATCTACTCGACCAATCATATTGTCGCATTGCGTATGTTCTGTCTTGGTTCTGTCCCTCACGGGCGTAAGCGGTAGGCCACTTCTATGGTTCAAAACCAGAAAAAAAAGTATCGATTGAAAAACGAAGAAATATGGTTTACTGGCAACACTAACCTGCCCTGCCCCTTTTTTAACAATGTAAATTCGATAATTGCTTTATAATTTGGGTCAAAATATAATGTTAAATAATACCTGTAACCTATAATATTCATAACATGGTCCAAACTAGATAGACATCCTGAATATAATGATTTGTCATATTTGTTGACTTGACAATATCTCCCTTTGTCGTTAATTTACATACATTTTGGGTGTACGGACTTTCATATTCGACATTTCTATTACGAATCAAACAACATATCTTATTATTGGATTACGCATGAAAACAAATCATTGTATGCCTACACGAGCGAGCACCTCCACACTCACGTAAAAATAATCAATAAGATAGCACGTGACGTCGTACTCGTCGTAGTAATAATAACCATTAGAGGACGCGGTCACCATTTTGTTTCATTGGCTTGGCTTCATATAAATGTCGGTGCATTATCGCGTCGATTTTTTTATTCACTTTTGAATACTTGTGTAGGCCAACAGTTATGTACAGTCTACTGCAGATATATATACAAAGAAAATAAAGAATATTTAGGAAGAGCTCTCGTCTGTACGGACATTTGCCGTCTACTGTACTACAGTAGAACACGGCATTGGGTGAATTCAGTACACAACCACGACCTTATTACGAAGAGTACAAGATCGTTTTCGTACAAGGGCCGTTGGGTTCCCCCAAAGGAGTCTTACTTTTTACAAGCAAAGCAAGTGCCGCCAACTAGCTGAATCACGTTGACGAAGTAACTTGCAAACCAATATATGGACTGCAATTTACCTCGCCAAATGTCAAAACCAGGTCCAAGAACATGAAGAATGAAAGACAAATCGAAAAATAGAAGTATTTTATATGAAATTACTTTATTGAACATGTAAAATCCGTATTGACATGAGGAATGCTAATTCTCATTTACAAAATAACACAAATGTAAAATTTGAGAGACAAATCACATCGAAAACCTACCTATTAACTAACTAAAATTACAACATACACATCAATTTCCTAAATTATTTAAATTGCTCGGCATGTAGGCTTGCCCCATGCTTTCTGTTCTTAGCTTAAGTTTGGTACTATTATCATCAGCATTGAAATTTACAATGAGAAGAGGTAGGTTTTAATAACAATAAGCTGTCACATCCTTCCATGAAATAAGTCTCTAAATTTACTTTTCTGTTTAAGATCTGACCAAAAACCACTTGTCCATGTATACTTATAATAAAGATTTACATTAACACTGAGTTATGGCATAATATTGAAGCACAGCTACAGTCAGTATTACAAGACAGTTTGGGTAGAACCAGTTGAGGTACAAGTAAAGGTGTCCAGTCACAGCGAACTTAACGAGGGAGGGCTAACTGTACAAATTCCCCAGTGTATACATGCTAACACTTAACATTATTTTTTTTGTGAGGCTTAGACCTAAATTTGCCTTAGCCATTGGAGATTTTCCAAACTCTGCATTACAATGCACTTTAATAAAATTAATCTAAAGTCGAGATAGAATGTCAATAAGAAATTATAACACAATGTTTTTAAATTCATATGAACATAGCAGGATACAAGACAATTCATACTTGTTTCCTAATTTATAATCCAGACAAATACAAATTCATGTGCATAATACAAATCAGCGTTAACCCAGATTTTGGAAAATCAGTCCAGTTTTACTTTGTAATAAATTAAGTCCAAGTAAATTACTCATTATGAACAAGTCTTAGCGGCAGGGAGATCATTCGCTTTCCTCTTCCTCCTCATCATCGTCATCACCATCCTCCTCCTCGGACTCCTCCTTCTTCTTCTTTGTTTTCTACAAACAAAAACAGTTTGTTAATGTTAAGCTTCATTAGCTTCACCTCAATAAACAAAATGAAGGACCGTACAAATTAAGTCACTTAATGACTTGAAGTTTTTGACAGAACTTAAAAAATTTGTCATTGAGTTATGCCCCTACACCTTAAGTGAATACTATAATATAAACTGTTAGTTAATAAGTATGTAAATATGTAGCTACACCCACCGGGTAAAATTGTATTGATTCTCACTGTCCTTGTCTAACATCAACATGTACACATACAGTTTATGGCTATTGAATAATAAAAAAAAAAAAAAAAGGAAATTTAAATTGAACAAGGGATTTAACTTACGGGTGCTGCCACCTTTTTGCCGGCCTTCTTTCCTCGCTTCTGTGCCTTCTTGCCTCCACCCTCACCGCCGCCGCCGTTCGCATTAAATGACTCTAGGTCCTTTGTGTACTGCTCCTTCGCTTTAGCCGCCTTCTCTTCCCACACCTGTATGAAAAAAATAGTAAGCATTTTAAATAACGGAATTCGTAATTAGGTAAAAGTAGACAATGGAAAACGGTTGAGGTGAACTTACACTCTTGTCCTTCATCCCCCGCCATATTTCACCACCTTTTTTGGCGATTTCGGTGACTTTAAGTCCGGGGTGTTCGGACTTGATCGATTCTCGGGCACTGTTGAGCCACAGCATGTAAGCTGACATAGGACGCTTGGGCTTGTCCGTCATTTTGTTTTTTTTCCTGCGAAAAAAGAAATAAATAATAAAAATCTAGATAAAAAGCTCGTTTATGAAAGGCAACAGGTTATCCGGGCCATGCCTTCCACAAACCGAACGGCGAAATACGCGACTTCATATGTACACGGCAGTTAGGGCGTCGTTTTGGCGGGAAACGCTTAAAGGGCTCATATTACTGTAATTTCACAATCTCCATTGAAAGAAATCGATAATTACGACTAAAAACAACAAAATGCACTATATCACTAAACAATTTATTGTAGAAAACGTCTGAATCGGTTATCACCCATATAACGAGTTCACTGGCCTAAGCTTGGGTCGAACGAGCCATTTTGTTTTCACGTTCTATGTCGAAAGTACGCAATAACTGTACATGACATCATTACCAAATAATCTATTCACTATTAAGGTATAACTTGTAGAAGAAGTGATTCGGACCTTCAATGGAAAAGATGAGAGAAATAAATTATTGAAAATGAGGCGTCCTCCGTACCCACGCGTACTAAGAAAGTATGGCGAAGCCCATAGCCATGTTTGAACGAGAATTCCAACGTGGAACAAAATCTAATTTTAAGAAATACGCGATAATAAACACTACTAAACACAGTAAAACACTTAACTTTGATTAGAAAAATAATGTAACTTACCTGATGGCAAAAATTTTGAAATATTTTTTGAACTGGTGCACAACCAAACTGCAGACTGTAGAGAGCCAGAAGAAAATGTATGGAGCTCGAAGCAAAGTTCCCAGAGCAAGGCAGCTTGGGGGTCGGCTCGCGTCACTGTACAGCGCCATCTACGACGCCTGTGATTGGCTGACGAATTCAATGCTGCCAACTGCACGCGCTCGTCATTGCATCGTGTACTACGTATATCCGTGATAGGCTTACGAATAGGATTTAAGAAATTTCAACCTTATTGTGTTCATTTAAGTCAGGAAGTTGTTAATCAAAACGTGCTTCATACATTTACTTCAGAAATTTTATTCTGCATTTTTGTTAGGAATATAGCGTTATATTTGGCGAAAATCGAAAGGAATCTGTGAAACTCGATACAATTTATTTTTTCCTTGACACTTTTCTAACAAAATTATTATAAGTACATCAAAAAGTGACCCAGTCCTTCGAGTATCCCTTTACCAGCATACTACCAAAATTAACTCGCGCCTCATTTTAAATGCCGCCAACGTTTATTATGAAAACACCAAAAGCGCGGCAAACGTGGTGAGAAAGAGATGCCAATAAAACATAGCTCTTGAATGGCAGATGCGTTTGTTTACGATTTGATATTTTATAGGAACCATGAAATAGTTTTTATTTCAAAGGATATAGAGTGTTGTATTTGCAATACATTACAATGAATGTGTATGTATCCTACATTGGTTCACTTTACTCCAAGATTCTGTACGCTAACGACCGACGACGCATTATCGCCCTAGATGTATAAGGAAACCCATACAAACGTACAATCGTAAATTTACGGCCTTATCTTACGACTTGCCGAATGTTTACCCAATGTGGTATCGTATTCGAGTTATAAATTTATCTTGTAAGACTTAAGTTTTAATGTTTCTGCCAATCTCACTTAAGTGAGATTGGAGTCCTCTTGGAATTCCTAGTAATAATCTAGGATTATAAGTTACAGTTTAGTTATAAGACTCATTGAGAATTGATTAATTTCTTACAAAATATTGATAGGTATAATCCATCGAATTAATAAAGGATCGACGCACATGTGCTACCTCTGAGGTTGCAGATACATATCTATATAATAGGCTTTTTTGTGGTTACCATCATTGCGCTGGAAAAGTGGAAAAGTAGTGCTTAAGAAGGTACAAGTTACAACCTACATTAGCAGTGAAACAGGCAGTTCTATCGCACGAACACTTAATACGGTCAAAGTTGTACTGCTTCATTTATTACCTACTAGTTATATCTTTCTTTGCTACTAGCTTTTGCCGGGACTTCGTCGGCGTGGAGTTAGTAATTCGCGTAGATTATTTTTTACCCAATCTGCTTTTTATCGATTCCCCATACAAACTTCCACCCCCCCCCCTTTTCACCCCCCTTAAAGGATGATTTCTGGGATAATAAAAACTACCCTGTCCTTCCCCGGGACTCAAACTATCTCGATCTAGTCTATAGGTACCAAATATCAACTAAATCGGTTCAACGGTTCATAAACCGTTAATTTATTGCAAACCATGGTACTAGACCGCGAGCCAGGCGCAAATTTCGTCAGTCATCGCCTCCGGGGCGAAAACTCGTATAGCGGTTAACGGCTATGTATGATGAACCCTCGTGAACGACAGCTGCCGCTCCGTTGGTGGGTTGAGGAATGGCAGCCACCGAAACGCGTAACACGGTCTTTCCACCGCGATACAACTGGCTGACGATTTGTTTTATTAACAATAGCATCTAAACTATCATCTGACAAAGTATCAAACGGGAGGCGATGACGCCGATGACTGAATAGAATTTTCTCTTTTACTTATTCATGTGACGAGCTGACGGTCTTTCCGCAGCGATACAATTGGCTGACGATTTTGTTTATTCACAATAGCATCTAAACTACCTATCATCTGACAAAGTATCAAGCGGGAGGCGATGACAAAAAAAAATTTATAGACTTTATTTGCTGCCATTCCTCAACCCACCAACGGAGCGGCAGCTGACATTCACGAGGGTTCATCATACATGGCCGTTAACCACTCCAGAAACTTCCTGCCTCGCACAGCTAAACTGTGGAACGAACTATCGCCTGCGGTATTTCCGGACCGATACGACCCTGAAGAAAAGAGCGTACTTCCATCTTAAAGGCCGGCAACGCACTTACAACCCCTCTGGTGTTGCGGGTGTCCATGGGCGGCGGTAATCGCTTACCATCAGGTGATCCGTCTGCTCGTTTGCCTCCTATATCATAAAAGATATAAAAAATAATACGAGTTTTCGCCCGGGAGGCTATTGGTCATGGAAATCTGTTCCTGGTCCGCAGTCTATACATAGTTGTTACAATTAAATTATAGGAACACATGGCACCCTAAAGAGGGTATTGCAAAATATTCTTAAATCTAGTTAGAACTAAAGTTTATTACAGTAATACACGGTTGAAGCGTGAAGAGGACAGACAGACACTTTCGCATTTATAATACTAGTATGGATTTAAGGATTTTTATAAGTCTGCGGCCAGCCAGCAGCCTAAGTATAATATTATAATATCCACACGCTATGGGCATGGGTGTACGAAAATGCATTGTAAGTATAAGAGCAATGGTAGGACTGGGACCTAGGACTAGCTAGGGCGACTTTTGTTGGTTGAGTTTTGTTGGATTCACGCTGCTCTAAACTCGAATGCCTATAATTTTCTTGCACCTACAATTTAATAATCATAAATAATCTTGTCAACTAGTTTGGGGGATTTTATTTACTGAAAAAGTGAATAGGTACAGTCGACTTTCGTTAATTCGAAACTCAGGGGACTTTTAAAATATTACGAATGATTGAGTTTGAAATATCAAATGGTTCGAAATTTTTGAGACAAAAAATGAGTCAATTATTATTTATTAACTGCTATTTATTTAACAATATCAAAAGGTTACTAGAGGTACATACATGTATATACATAACTGTATCATGTTTTATTATGTGAAGGTTGTCATGTATTATTTCATTATTGCGAAATGACTTGCAGTGTAGTGTACAACGAGGAATTAGTTTACTCGGAAAACATCGTCTAGGAGGCAAGACCGGACACGTGAATACTACGCGATTTAATAGTCTTAATCGAACGAACAGTCCTCCTCCAACGTTACCTCACATTCCTTCCGTTAGAAATCTTAAACTCAGTACCTAAATGTAAGTGAATAAGGTCGGCAAACGTTTAGACGGGTCCACGGTAGTAAGCCTATGTGTGCTATGAAAGAGATAACATAGAATGTGTGGTTAGAATGATCGTAGGAAAACCCGTTTGATTGAATTATCTAGAAAACTAAGCGTTAATTTCAAATAGAAGCCACACACTTTCCATCGCAATTTTCTTGCTTACTTATCACATATCACGTCCAGTCGTCCTCAAATTTTAAATACGTATACATTGCTTTTTAAAAGAGCAGCCACAACTCCATGATAGTGTATTTCCAATGGCGGTTTTATGCGTCTAAAAACTAAGTGAGTTTCCCGTTATTGTGTATTTTTTATTTACTTAGTAATGTTATAATATACCTAGGTCCTATGCTTCATGTTTGTTACACTTTCAATAATAGCTGGATTTGACTGTACGTTTAATCCTTTATCATTAAATTCATCCGCTCTTTTCCTGTTTTAAAACGTTGATATAGGAGAATACAATGGTTCTCAAACAACGTATGTATATGGCCGCAGTACTTATTAGGGGAAAGTGGGGTACAATGTCCCTTTTTTGTACGTACAAATTGACTATAACTTTTCTTAGATTTATATCAGTAACATTATTGATTTAGTAAACTACTAGAGTTAGACGGTCAGACCAAGAAAAGTCTGCAGAGATTTTGATAGCACACGCAGTGCCAGTGTTATTTATACGTCATAGTTTCATAGCAGTTTGCCGTTTAAAATAACACCTGCAGACTTTTCTTCGTCTAACAAATTACAAGTTTGAAGTTTGATCGAATAATGTGTGGACAGCATGATTAGTCTCTCTGCCTGCCCGCAATCTAATAATCTCTGTGCCGCGGGCTCATAGGCTCTAAGAATAACATGCTCTTCTCACTGGTACTTTTGCCTGAAAACTCACTGAGCTAAGTATGTGGATAATCTTGGTTTTTTTAATGAGTGCGCGCGCTGTATTTTTAAGAGGTGTTAAATTTAGATTGGTTTCGAATAAATAAGTACGTATAATAAATAACTAATATCGAACATTAATTCTTAGGTAATAAGTTAGTCTGTTCCTAAGATCTGGATCTGGTCCGGGTCCGGCCGGGCCCGTGTTTAAGTCAAGTTTCTTAAGTATTTGATTGCTTGTAAAGCCTGACCTAATATATGATAATTGTCAAGAGGGCGCTGTTATTCTCATTTATATGATGACAGTTCAGTATAGTATGAAAAATATTACTGGTCAGGCTTAATTTAACGACATACCATGTAATGCACATATTACTTTCATCATCATTCGCTTGCCCTTGTCCCATTCACTTGGGGTCGGCGCAGCATGTCCTTTTCTTCCATGCCTCTCTATCACCCGTCATCTCATCATTCACTTGCGTTCGTTTCATATCATCTTTCACACAGTCCATCCACCTTTTCCTCGGTTTTCCTCTCCTCGTACCTCCCTCCACATTCATTCTTAATACCTTTCTCGTCACATGACTTTCATCCATCCGCATCACATGCCCGTACCAAGCTAGGCGATTTGCTCTTACTTATTCTGTTATGGGTGTAACTTTCAGGCTTCCTCATTCCTTATCCTATCCATTCCCGTCAGACACAATGCACATGAGTCGTAATGCACATATTACATCATGGTGAATAAATGAAAATAAAATAAAGTCCTGGTGCGGATTCAGATTAAATCCGAGTTCAGACGTAAGACCGTTTTGTATGTGGTAGAGTTCTGGATCTGGACCAAATTTGGATCTTGGTCCTGGTCCGGATTTGGTCCTGGGTCCGTGTTCTATCTGGACTGGGTACAAGTGAAAGATAGTCCGGTATTATCCCACAACATAGTTTTGTCATTTTACATGTAAAGTCAGTGGTAAACATACGGCGTCCTTTCAACTCTCTAAGGAAATTGTTTCCTCGCCGGAATTGCATTTAACGGTGTTTATGTTCATCACTGGTCACTCACTGGTATTCTAGTAGATCGCTTTTGCCCCATGGTCAAAATTAATCCTCCTCCAGTCTTCCTCGTTTTGGTTCATTAATTCTACTTACTTTTCGATCGACAAAGCTGCCTTGAAACAATTATGTTATGTTCTTTCCCTTGGACAGTGTTGACAGCAAAGGCGCGCACGGACAGACAGACAGACGACAGACGGACATGGCGAAACTATAAGGGTTTCTAGTTAGAGCTAAACCAAGACAAGTCTGCAACGATTTTGATAGCATTCACAGTGCAAGTGTTATTTTAAACGTCAAACTTCTATGAAATTATGACGTATAAATAACACTTGCACTGCGAATGCTATCAAAATCGTTGCAGATTTTTCTTGGTCTAACTATAACTACGGACTCCTAAAAATAAGCATTATGAAAATATTTTGAAAAATCAGAAGCCTCTTCCTTTTTTGAAACCGATTGTAAAAATATGAATAGCAATAAAATCAATTTCAGGAAAACTTTAAATTTGGCGCTGAAAACTAGAGCAAGACATGTAGATACATATATTTTTTTTACTACAATTTGATGTATTTTATCTCATTCACACACATGTCACAGATAAGACATGTCTGGATTTGACAGCGAATGGAACTTCAAAATGACGGCGGAAACGCTAATCGAATCTTGTCGAATCGAAAAACAAGCGTATGTATGGGCGGAGGCGACGTGGAGCAAAGAAAAGCGGACAAAGCGGTTTTGGAGCGCAAGCGAGAGCGGAGGTGACGCAGCCCGGTGCGGTGAATGCACAAAGTAAATGTATAGAAAATGGAACTATATATGTCGATTGTACGGGCACGGCTGACGCTCGCTCTTGGGATAGCTTAGCCTTTCACCGCCACGTCGCTTGTCGCTCCGCGAATCGCTCGTAGCTTGGCGATAGTACTAATAAAGCCGTGTTTCTTGCGAAATCGTGAATATCTTTATATTCATTTGTTTTTACAATTTTTAGGTGAGTTTTGCAAAGTAAATCTGACGTTGCATTTCATATCTTTCGTCTGTTGTTTCATTTGATTAGAAGTTTGTTTTTCTTTGTAGAAATGATGAATCCGCATCCACATCCACCACCACTACAACATCCCCAAATTCAGCAAATTCCTCATCATCAGCAAGTTTTACCACCACCTCAACAACAACAAGTACCTCAACAACAAGTACCACAACAACAAGTACCACAACAACAAGTACCACAACAACAAGTACCCCAACAAATACAACAACAGCAGCCAAATCGAGGTTACTCTCTCATGATGGCATTGGTTAAAAACAGTAAATACTTCGATTCAGAACGTTTGCAGGCTATGCAAGATACTCCAGGCTTACCAAAAATCAAAAGATCTAGGAAAAAAATACGTGATACGTCAACTTGGGAAATAAATAAGGTGAAGAAAGCTAGAGAACAAGGTAAGCCTTATTTGACCCAGAAACGGATAAAAGGCGTAAAAGTAGGTTATGAAGAAAGAAAGAAGAGGGTCATGGGTCCGGCCTGCATGTCGCGTGTGTGCCACAAAAGCTCAAAGAGAAAATGTGACCAATTAGATGATGAATCCCGACAGGAATGCTTCGACAGCTTTTGGTCTGAAATGACTTGGGCCCAAAGAAAAGCATACATTAGTGCTTTAGTAAACATATATTATACAAGAACTACAACTGTACCGAATGGTGAGTCTAGGAGACACAGAACAATTAAATATTCACTGAAGATAAACAATCAACACTGGCCAGTTTGCAAAAAGATGTTCTTAAACACCCTCGGTCTCGGGGAAAAAACAGTTTTGGGCTGGATCGAGAAAGCCAATGAACATGGTGTTGTTTCTACACCAGTTCGAAAAAATAACAAAGAACGATACAATAGAGAAAAGTTGATACATGTTGAAACATATTTAAAGAATTTGCCCAAGCTTCCCTCACACTACTTTCATGGTAAATCTGAAAAGGAATACCTTGACATTAACTTCAATTCAGGAAAAGAGGTGTATTTAGGATATAAAATGTATTTGGCGAAAGAAGGAATTAAGGACAAAGAAATATCCTATCCCTGTTTCCTGAGAAAAATGAATGCCTTGAATATTGCTCTGTTCTCACCAAAGAAGAAAGTTCCCCCAAACAAAAACAGTGCAAAACCCATTTTCAGGCAGGAACAAACATAAAAGACGGAAACAGTTGAATATTTGGCAGTGCCCCGTTTAAGTGAAAAAGTTCTTTTGTATTCTCTTCAATATATCTTCTGCTTTGTTGGCACGTTAATGTGATATTGGTTAAATGTGTGATCAATTTGGACCACGGAAGTGATAAAAAATCCTTCATGTTTCTCAAGATATGAAATATTTGAATATAAAAAGATAATTTTAAGTCCACACAGGGATGGATTACTATCAGAGGCAATTTAGGCAAATATCCAAGCTACCTGCATGTCCTTCCTACCTAACTGGACAGGAGGCGTAGGACTTTCTTAGCCTCTAAGCTTCTATTTGCCTAAAATCAGTCCTAGTAATGTATACTACAAGTTTATAGCTCTCTTTCAAGCATAAAAATCAATGTTATATTTCTCAACTCTAATACACTACTGTTTCAGTGGCATACTAAACTTTAAGTTATAATATCACATTAAATATCATAATCAGAATGTTATTTGTAAGATGGTAATTATGATAAGGAAATCCTTGTGGTAGCTATATATTTGCTATGTAACTAGGCATATGTAGTCATCCAAATTTTAATGTATCACACATGTTATTTTTGTATATAGATTGGCTGGTCCAATTTATTGATAACAGTAGAAACAAAACGCCAGTTATAAGAAAAATGGTATGATCCTCTGCCTTTTCTCTAAGGACAAACTTTTGGTTAAACTGTAGGAACTGTAGCATAGGCTTAATGTATGTGTCACTGTTTTGGTTTGGATGACATCATATAAAATGTATGTTACATTACGAGTCAACAAATTCAACATTTATCGCCCAATTTAGCTCTTATAGTAGTTTACGCTTGATAGGTATTGAATTAGATTTAAGATTATTTATTGTTCAAAAATAAGTATTTAGAACTTTTACTTATATTTAAGACAAAAGAAAATGATTTCCTATCTACTGCCATAGATTTTTTTTAATTCTATGTAAATGTTAAAAACATTGAAAAAAATGGGATCCATGATTTCATTTCAACTATTTTATGTTTTAATACACATTTGCCGAAAACGACTTGTTGTTATGTTTTATAATTTAAAATTCTAAGACTGATTAAATTTCTATTTTGACTTATGAAAGTATTTTTTCTATGTTTTATGATTCAAGTATTCACTGTATTCATAAAATAAATGTAGGCATACATTTAAGAATAAAGGTGAAATTAGAAGATTAAACTGTTTATTTCATTATTCTTAACAGAGTAAAACATCAAAGGGACGGAAAAAATCCTTTTAGGGAAAAGGATCCAATCCACAAAAAACTGTCAATAGAATTTGAACTTTCTGTCAACACGAAAAGAGATTCATTTAAATGGCAAATTTTAGAGGATGGATCCTTTATAAAGTAAGGACGCTATTCGCTAACGCAGCGTACTACGTAGGCGAACAACACGCGAACGTGAAGCGAAGCGATGATGCCGGCGCCGGCGGTCAATGCCACTGTGCGAGCGGGACAGGCGTACAGGCGAAATTATTCATGCTTAGCGTCCTTACTCTAGTTACTAGTATAGTGGATCAAAAAAGCTTACAATGTTATTTTTTTGCTTGACATTTGGTTTTTAGGGTTCCGTACCCAATGGGTAAAAACGGGACCCTATTACTAAGACTCCGCTGTCTGTCTGTCACCTGTATCTCAAGAACCGTGATAGCTAACTGTTCAAATTTTCACAGATGATGTATTTTTGTTGCCGCTATAACAGCAAATACTGAAAACAATAAAATGCACAGTCTGGGCTATCATCTAACTACTCTAGATAACAATAAGTTTTTCATCATCATCATCAGCCGATAGACGTCCACTGCTAGACATAGGCCTCCCCCAAGGCTCGCAATAAGTTTTTACTTAGAGTTAACTTGGTCTAACTCTATCAGTTAATATTTTAGCTGATGCTTGACAGACGGTTGCAATTAAACACTACGCATTTAGGCGAATTCTAAAGGCCAATCCAGGTGGGACAATCAAATTGTCAATTTTCAAAGGAATCTTGAGCGTTGCGAGGGTTTCAAGGCAAGAGGGTTTTTTCACCACGACAACTAAGAAAATACTATATAACGGTAAAACATTACAAATGAAGTCCAAATGAACGATATTAAAATTTTATCATTCAAAATCATCACTCAGCGCACGTGACGCGAGCCAACAACTCGAAATTTGCATCTACATATAATTATTTTACCATCTTTTGTGGATACGAGTAAAATTTTCCCTTTTTTTGAAGAATAGAGCCTTTACGAGCTGCGTGTGGTGAAAAACTAATGGGTTTGGCCGGTCGAAATAATTAGCAGATGGCGCCAGCATAGCTTGCCCTGACAATCCCTAGAATTGTGTAAAATTTTTGTTTTTTTAATACCCTGGATGCCAGCCCTTTAAGCCAAATCTCATAGAAAAAGTGGCAAGTTATGATGGCGCCATCTCTTCAAACCTTTGACAGTTGCCAACCCCATTGTAGAGCTCTCAGAATAATGAAGTCATTATTCTGAGGTAGAGCTATAACGCAAGAAGAGGACAAGTTTAACCGCATCGTAGCTTCTAAACAGATTAATCGATTTGAGTGCGGTTTTCGGTAAAGGACTAACTATCACAAATTTTAATTTGTGATAGTTATGATTATGACACAATTAGCCTCATGCATGAAGTTTATATTTGAACGAAATATGTTTTATTCGGATGTTTGTTACCGTTATATCATGTTACAAATGCATTTCCGTTTTTAAATTACCATTTAATTACTAAAAATTATAAATAAAAAGTACAAAAATTTGCCCGCGAAAAGCTAGTGAGCGAAACGCTCGAAACGCCACGTGACGTCATAATCATAAAATAATGTTAAGGTTTACAAAAGTATTTTTATCATTTCCGGTGTTCCAACGATATAAATTATGAATAATAAAAATAAAAATAAATTCATGCATGGAGCTAATTATATTGAGTGTAAAAGTCTCGCTTTGAAATGCAGTTATTAGGTACTTAAATACCTTAATTATCAGCTTTTGGTTGTGATTAAACTTTTAAATGTACCCAGGCTACCTTTTTTAAATGCTTTCGTCTATTTTTTTGTTACTAGGCTAACAAAACTATTCTACAGTAAAGACAATGCGTCGCATATCGCACCCCATTCCCACGTTTATGACTATCGCCGTTATAGGACATAGGACCAAGGGCCCGAAGGCCCGAGGGTCTTGAATGTCGTGATGTACCGGGAAGGAAGGAGCATAACAATAAATATACCTGCTTGAGCGAATCCGTGCCGACTTGACGCCTTTCAAAAAGTTAGCTTTAAGAGCTCTTTATAATTTGCCTCAAAAACGCAATAGGATATGGTAAAGCTCACTGAATGGTAAAAATTTTAGACAAAAACTATAGGTACCGTCAGGTGATGACTAAAAAATTATTAAACAAAAATCAATCTTAATATCAATACACGGTTCACTTATGGCTTTGAACTTGTGATGGTAATTAGGGAGTTTGGTTGTTACCTGACGATACATACTTCAAATCTTAGTTTATATCGTTTTAGGGGTGTTAGCTTTTGACATCAGAGCTTTATTTAGTTGACATTATAGATTTTTTTATTTACTTGGCTTCTGACCTGCTTCAAGTATGGACTCGCGCGCGAGAACACATACAACTTATGCTATCCGGTCTGATTGAGGCAAGCAACGAATTAAAAAGACAGGAAGAGTTGAATTTTGTATACATTTGTATCTTGAATGAGCTGCAATTTCCGTCGGGCAAGGCGTTTAAAATAATCTGAAACCAAAGTTAATGTTGTTAAAATAAGAGCGTGTGCATATAGTTTTGAACAGATTTAACCCTGAAGTCAAAAGTGGACGCTCGCCCCGAAATCGCCTTTCCATACAAATGTAGCCCCCATTTTCCTTTCTGGATATTAACATTATTGAAAACATTTTGACTCAATTTGATGTTTATATACATATAAATCAACCACAGCTTTTTCGAATTTTAAATTATTATAACTATTATAAGAGTTTAGAAGTTCGTACGGTACCTTTTTTGTTTTTCGCTCCTAACAATTCTTATAATACTTCTGATCAAAAAATCCAAAAAAGTCAAACGAAGGGGATAGCTGGGTTTAATATACATGTAATTATGTACAAATCTTTTACTTAATTTCAATTTCCAGAGAGGAAAATGGGAACAACGTTTGTACGCAGAAGCGGTCGCCCCCTTTCCTCTTAAGCTGCTGACTGACACATTATGTACCTACCTATAATAATAATAATAATAATAATAATATGTTTATTGCTTTCACATTGGTAAAATTACAGATGTTCTTAATCGATAATGTATCACAACATGACACCCTGTAAGGGTATTGCAATTTTATCTATCTACTCTAAACTAATACATATGTAAATTAAACACAGAGATAACATTACACAAAAGTTATACCTATCTAAGCTATGTATTACTTATATGTCTATTTATGGTATTTATTACAATCAAAATATTCTTGTATAGAATAAAAACAATTACTCGTTAAATAATTTTTCAAGCAGTTAACAAATTTATCATATTTTTGCTCTCCCGCTATTTCCTTTGGGAGACTATTGAAAATTCTTATTGACATATTATAGGGGCTCTTATTACTTATTTGTAAGTTACTGGCGGGAAGGGCTATTTTGTTTTGGTGTCTTAAATTTAAGGTACAAGTATTATGACGATCTTTAGCTTTTAAATATAGGTCAGGATGTTTTCTTACAAATTTACATGTTTCTAATATATAGAGGGATGGTAGAGTTAAAATATTAAATTTTTTAAAGTACGGTCGGCAGCTTTCTTGGTTTTTTATATTACTTAATATTCTAATACACCTTTTTTGTAATATGAATAAATCTGCACTATTTGTGCTATTACCCCACAAATTGATCCCGTATTGGAGCCATGTCTGGGTAAATGCATGATAAGCACTAAGAGCCGTTTTTAACCCTGTGGTTTTTTTAATATTTCTGAGGGCATAAGCAAAGCATGATATTTTCAAGCTAATTTTATCTATATGCATTTTCCAATTGATATTCTCGTCAATGACTATGCCGAGGAGATTGCAGTGCTTTATTGGTTGAATTTGGGTATCTAGGTAAGTGAAATCAAAATTTAATGGGGTTCGTTGATGGGGTCGAAATTGAATTAAATTTGTCTTTTTTAGGTTTAGTTGTAGATTATGATCGCTGAGCCATTGAATTACGGTATCAAAAATATTATTTAACTTATGAGTTAGATTGTTACTGTTTGAACAAGAGAATACTATAGATATATCATCGGCATATAGGAAACATTTTGTATATTCGGTATTTATTATTTTTGCCAGATCGTTAATGTAGATTAAGAATAGGATGCAGCCTAAAACACTGCCCTGAGGAATAGAACCTGTGATTTGTCTTTTTTGTGAAAATGTTTTTAAAAGAGAGTTAGTTGTTTTGTTAAAATATTCTATTTCTACATACTGTATTCTGTTTGTCAAGTATGATTTGAACCAGTCATGAGTTGTTCCACGGATTCCTATGCCATACAATTTATTTAGGAGAATATTATGTTGTACTCGGTCATAGGCTTTGCTCATATCAAGTAAAAGCCCAAATGCATATCTATTACTGTCAATAACGCCAATAATTTCATGCATAACTTTATTAATAGTTAATATTGTACACCTTTTCTTCCTGAAACCAAATTGACTATCGTCGAATATCTCGTATTTATCACAGAAAGCTGACAGGCGTTTAGCCATTACCATTTCAAAGATTTTTGAAATCGTCGGCAACAGAGCGATGGGCCGGTATTGGCCAGGGTCAGTCAAGTCTCCCGATTTTGGAACTGGTTTAACAATCGCTATTTTCAAGGCGTCGGGGAATTTTCCTGTTGAGAAGGATTGATTGATTAAAAATGTCAGGGGTAGGATAAGTTCGTTGGCACATTTTTTAACTAGCGATGGTGAAATTTCGTCTATACCAAAGCTGTACTTATTTTTTATTTTTTTTAATGCTTTTTTCAACTTCTATGTGAGTCACAGGTGATAGAAAAAGGGTGTTGCAAGTGGGATTAAGTACCGGGCGACCACAAGGTTGGTTATTGTTCATATTAAGCCCTATAGAAGTAAAATAATCATTAAAAGTGTTTGCTACGGTTAGTGGTGCGTCTATTTGTTTGCCGTCTATTTTAATCGAAACATTTTTTTTACATTTTGATTGTAGTTGGGGTTTTTTTGCCTGTTCTTTTATGATTTTCCACACAGTTCTGATTTTATTATTTGACATATTTATTCTCTTCTGATTATAAATTTTTTTAGCTATCATGACACTTTGCTTTAATGTTTTTGCATACGTTTCTGAGAATTTAATTAATATCGGGTCATTTGTTTGGACGATAATGTTCTTTAATAATCTTTTATGTAGGCAAGATTTCTTAATTCCTTGTGTTAGCCATTGTCTTTTAGAGTTAACTTTAAATTTAATTACCTTTTTTGGGATACATTTGTTTAGTAACATAGTTAATTTATTATTGAATTTATTATAATTTTCATCAACTGTAAACTGTGGTGAGAGGATAGAGCACCAATTAACCTTCTGTAATTCTGTTTTTAATGACTGAGTGTTTTTCTCTGTAAACAAACGCTTAAATTGCCTATATTCATTAGGGTTATGTCCAATCTTTTGTATTGCATTGGGCACTATTATAGACACACTTTTGTGGTCTGAGAGACCAAGTTCATCAACATTTACTTTAAAGCTATCGGCATCAAAATTAGTAAATACAATATCCAAGCATTTGGCTGTGTTTTTCGAGACTCGAGTTGGTTCATTTACGTGTTGTTTGTAGTTAAAGGTTAACATAAGGTTTATAAGGTTTTTAGATAAATTCGACTTACTGAGAACGTCTATGTTTAGATCTCCGCCTATAATGACGTTTTTATTTTTATGTTTTGTCTCTATTAAATGTAAAAGTTGCTCTAATTTTTCAAAAAATATGTCAGGACTTCTCACACTATTTGGCCAGTAAATAACAATTATTATCATATTAGATTTTGGTATTTCTATGGCACAAGTTTCAAATATATATTCAATTGATAATTTGTTAACATCTGCTAATTTTATATATTCTATATCTTCCCGAACAAGGATACATACACCTCCAGCTTCGTAATTTGTTCTACAGAAGTAACTAGATAAATTATAGCCTTCAATATGCAATAAACTAATCTTAGACGTAGTTATCCATGTCTCGGATATACATAATACATGTAAATTAGGTTTATCATCTATCACAGCCTCTACTAAATGTAACTTATTACTAATGCTACACATATTCTGGAAAAGTACTTCTAATTGACTTGGTTTAGGGACGAAAATTATTTGAACTCGATGCAATTGGGGTTGAAGATCTACAGTCCGGAGGCTGCACGCTCAGGTTTTGGGCACCTCTCTGTACGGCTTGCGATAACGGTGCTGCATGCGCAAGTACGGGTTTCGGTTCGTTTTGTTGCGTTGATAGATGCCTAGTTGTCTGCTCCGTAACGTCTCGACCATTAATAATAAGTCTATTGTTCCGTATCACTGCTTTCTTTCCGTTTTGCCTTGCTTCTTGTAGCCTTAGCCTTAATGTTTGTCTTAAGTGCAAGCTTTCGGTATCTAGGAACTCTGATATATGCAGTCCTGTACGCTGTAAGTATCCTACATTATCTAAGATTTGCTTCTTTGTCCTTTTGCTAAGTAATTCGATCACTAATGGTCTTTTCGATGTTGCTCGTCCTATTCTATATAAGTCATCTATATATCCCGTGAGATCCATGCCGTAAAAGTCGTAAAATAGATGTAGTACTCTGTTGAGAAGCTCTGGCTCTGTTTCGCTCCAAATTTCTCCCAGGCCGTAGAGTACTATTTTCTTAGAGTTGTCTGAGGTATTTTTCGGGTTTATCTTACTAATTCCTTCAGATTGTATATAAGTGGTTGAGTTTGTATAGTTCAAATATTCTTTAGTAGCATCAGCGTATGACTTGGGGTGTTTCAGATGTTCTTCTAATAAATCAGTTTGCTTTTTCAATGAGGATAGCTCGGTTTCAAGGTGTTGCAGTTGGGTGTTTGGGTCAGCGTTCAGGTTGTGATGTGTCTTATTTTGTAAATCACGTATTTCGGACTGTAACTTCAGATTATCATTTTCTAGTAAGTAAATTTTTTGGCTTAAGTTACTTATGTTTTCGTTTATCTGTTTTTGCTCTTTAGATAGCTCATTAGTTTTTTGGGTTATTTCTAATTTAAATGATGTTATTGCTGCACATACTTCTGTTTGAATAATTGATTTCAATTCTGAAATAGTAGTCTGATGATGTGATGTCAGTTTCTGCTCTAATAATTTGCTGAGAGCGTCCATAGTAAGAGTACTACCATCAGCCGTGTCCAATTCCGAAGATTGCGATACGTTCAAGCTGTTTAAAGTGTCACCTAGCATGCTAGTATCAGTAGACTCGCTATTTCTCGACTGGGAGTTATACATTGCTTTAACTGTAGCTGGTGGCTTTGGTCTTAAATTCATAGTTTTGTAAGTCTTATTTCTTGTACTCGAAGGAGGTGTTTTGAGAGCTTGCAAACGCGTCGGCCTCACCGGTATGTTAATATTGTCGCCTTTCGGGAGCTTACTTTTACAACTTACGCACATCCATGTTGCTTTGCGATTTGGGCTCATTGTGCTAAAGAACCTCTTTTCTGCATTAGCACACTGTAGACATGAAGCCTCTTTACATTTCCAACATTGTAAATAGCATCTATCACCTTCAGCTATTATACTTCCACAACCTGCACATTTTTTATCCAGTGGCGCCATTTTTATTAGGTAAGTGTCGGTCGTTAATCCAGTATATACTGTGAAAAAACTAGTTGCGGCTTCGGTTCCGAGCCCTGGTCAAAATAAGCAGGAATAGTAAACACTAAAAGGTCATTGACTTCTACGCATCACTTTGGCGTCACTTATTGTTTTGAAAACTTAACGGTATTAATATCAATATTTATTGTCTATTTAGCTTTGTTGTATACATTGTAAGATTACAACTGAATAAAACGTTGAAAAAAGTTCACTTTCTACACTGGTTTAAGTTATTATTGTTTTTATATACACAATAATCGTTCCAAGAGTTTGTTGAGGTTATGACACTTTGAGATTTCACTATAAGTCAATATCGAAGCAAGTTATTTATTTGTGAAAATTTAAACGAATACACACGAACATGTTCGAATAGATTATTCGCAACTCGTGTCGATTTAAAGCCACTCGTTGCGAATTTCTCATTTATCGCACTTGTATCGTACTAATGCACAACGGACCAGGAAAAATCTCAAACGCATAAGTCTTAAATATTAATAATCTTTACCCAAAGTTTTTTGTACATCTAAAAACTTAAACGGTCCTAAATTAACAGGAATTCAATGACGCCAATTTTTTACTCGCACCCAACTTAGGTTGGGTCCAAAGTTTTTTCAAGGGAAGTACATAATTCAACGATCTTTCTCACAGTGCTTCCCTATATTTAAACTCGGATTCCCCATACGCACATAATAAATCGTATTTGCATCTAAAGGTGCAAGGAATTGTATCAAACGTATTGACATCATCGAGTTATTCATGCAATGATATTAACCCCTACTAACCTACCGCAAGCGTTCCCCTAGCTTCATACAAAGCGGCTACAAAAACGGGCCCATGCTTGAACGCTTAGCGCTGCATCTTTACTACCGGTTCTGGAAGTTTATCTTCGAAAAGGACTTATAGACGTTCAAATGCAACGGCGCTTAGAACGTTTTTGAATGTATGACAGTTGGCGTCTCTCTGTTTCGCGCCATTTTTACCCTCTGTAAAAAATGCGGCGTCTGTCGTCTGTCCTTTAGCCGGTTGCAATAAATAAGCGTGGTGATTGAATTACGGAAGCGTTATGTCGTTTATTTTACCATAATATCACCACAATTAAATACATTTAAAAAAATATTTTTTTGCTTTTATGCAATATTGCGTATATGGAATTAATTAGGTAACATGTATTATTAGAACTACGAATTTTACGAAATTTGAGCCACTGTTAATAATGGCGAGACAAAACAATCAATCAAATCGTCCAATAATTGAGAGAGCTAACGCCTTTAGGCTTCTTCTAATCTAAAGAGTAAATTTAATATGCACATTATAGATTGGTCTATGAAGGAAAACTTTGTTGGATATTGATGAAATTATTTACGGTTTTTGTTAGGGCTGAATTTTATGGTCCTTCGATCCGGATATTATGTGTCTTATTTATAGGACAATAATGTCGAATCTTATAGCTACTCTTATTTTGGCAAATATAGGGTCATTGCGCTAGTTTCCGTCTAGGCTTTACTTTTCGTCCACTTGACGCAAATAATATATGTACCTATTTCATTTTTATAGGATCGTTCAATAGGCCCGAATTTGTTCAGGAATAAAACTAGCGCATTGACCCTATACGTGCATATTCCGTCGTCGAAACTTTTGAGATTCAATCGATTGGTTTAATTCTTTATGACGCGAGTGACATAGGCTATAGGCTGCTATAGGTACGTTTTCAACCATGTTTGAAAGAGGTGATGAAAGCATTTTTTAAGCTGAAGCAATAAACAGCTAAACGTTTGAGAAACTCGACTACGTAAAAAACCGGCCAAGTGCGAGTCGGACTCGCGCACGTTACGAAGGGTTCAGTACCATTACGCAAAAAACGGCAAAAAAATCATGGCTGTTGTATGGGAGACTTACCACTTAAATATTTATTTTATACTGTTTTCAGTATTTGTTGTTATAGCAGCAACAGAGATACATCATCTGTGAATATTTCAACTGTCTATCTATCACGGTTCATGAGATACAGCCTAGTGACAAACAGACGGACAGCGAAGTTTTAGTAATACGGTCCCGTTTTTACCCTTTGGGTACGGAACCCTAAAAATAGGAAATAAAACAAACACGTAAACGTAGTATTAAAGCTATTGTAATTTAAACCATACAAGATAAACAATCATAAAACAATCGCACATTTATCTTACTCGTACGGCAATGACGTTTCCAATAAGGATGATAGTATGGGATGATAGGACCAACTCAACTTACATGACTGTAAAATAATATATTTGGGGATAGTCACACAGATCGACTACCTAACCTCAAATAAGGCAAAGCTTGTATTATAGCCATTATGGGTACTAGGTGACGATATACCTAGTCGGCTCATAAGTTCTGTCACTGGCCTTTAAAATTTAAATTTGGAACTCCTAAAACAAAAACCGTTCTGCATTTGAATTTCGAATCTTTATTAAATATTTGAGTAGTATAATTTTGCAATTTTCTGTTTTCTTCAACATGGAGTGGACGCTTAAAGATAGCCGTACCGCAATAATTGCAGTATATCGTTCTGGTCACTCGCCGACTAAAATTTTTAAGCTTCTTGAAAATTTAAAATTCTCTCTAAGATTTGTGTATCGTACCATAGAAAGATACAGTGAGGTCTCTAGTTTAAATGACAAGAAAAGAAGCGGTCGTCCGCGTACAGCTAGGACTCCAGCGGTTGTACAAGCAATTTGGGCACGCATTGCCAGAAATCCCGCTAGGAAACAAAAAGTTATGGCCCTCCAGATGGGTTTGAGCAAAAACACGGTGAAAAGAGTGCTTAATCAAGACCTGAGACTTCGTGCTTATAAACGAAAAACTGGCCATCTTCTCAATGGTCGGCTTAAAGCTTTAAGGCTTAAAAGATCTAAAGCTTTATTGAAGAAGTACGCTAAAAATAAGCACCGTTGTATACTGTTTTCGGACGAGAAAATTTTTGACATAGAAGAAAACTGTAATAAACAAAATGATAGAGTGTACGCTCGCAATAGTAAAGAAGCGTCTAATAGCATTCCCCGTATTCAAAGAGGTCATCACCCTTCATCTGTGATGGTTTGGCTGGGAGTTTCTTATGCGGGCGTCACTAGTATGCATTTTTGTGAGAAAGGAGTAAAAACTAGTGCCAAAGTGTACCAAGACACGGTGTTGACTAATATTGTGAAACCACTATCCCATACGATGTTTCTAAACCAGCATTGGGTTTTCCAGCAGGACTCTGCTCCAGCCCATAAGGCAAAGTCTACACAAGCCTGGCTCGCCTCCAATAAAATCGACTTTATACGGCATGAAGATTGGCCCTCCTCTAGCCCAGATCTTAATCCTTTAGACTATAAAATATGGCAGTATTTAGAGGAAAAGGTGTGCTCAAAACCTCATGCAAATCTAGACTCGCTGAAAAAATCTCTTGCTACGGCAGTGGCCAATATCGACATGAAAGTGGTGCGTGAATCCATTGACGACTGGCCACGAAGACTTCAAGCCTGTGTAGATAATTATGGCGGTCATTTTGAATAAATGTTATACATTTAGATTCTCTAGTTTATAAGCTTTCAAACGCTGTATAAATTATACGGAATAAACTTAAACGATTGATTTTATTTGATACTATGTATATGACAGAACTTATGAGCCGACTAGGTACATACTCATACAGATAAATACATACTTAGATACATCCGTCATTTTGACTTATTTGTAAGAAGGTATAAAACATAATTTAACTAAATCAGACCCGTAAAGTTTTATGAATTAGGGGGTTAGAAAACATCCATAACTCAGAAACAAATATTTGTGATAAGCAATTAAGTACACAAATAAATGCCCTGACCGAGATTCGAACCCGGGACCCCCTGCTTCAGAGGCAGAGTCACTACCAACTACCAATTAGACTAGGAGGCCGTCAAATTACTGTGAGATTTGTGCAGCTATCTATGTATCTAATTAGCATGTTATGTCTGTTTTTAAAATGGGATTTTCGTACGTGATTTATTGGCCTTATTTATCCAAATATTCAATTTGTATTTTTTTCGTTAATATCGTAATTGAAAGAGTTGCAGCCATATTTTTCCAAATACAACGGCCATATGTGTGTGGGCGGGGTATGATCACCACAACTAGGCTTACTCGACTTGATATTTAGGGCTAATTTATCATGTTTATAGCCGTTTTTCGAGATTAAAAAGTCCAACATTTTTGGGATAGTGACAATTTTTTTTTCAAGCAAGGTATTTTATATTTGCCATACGATTTGTGTTATGTAAGTATCAATGAACAGATTTAAACAGGGGTATGACAAAATTAATAATTAACAATTACTTAACTATATTTACAGGTTATGATTGGTACAAAACAGATCATATGTTAGACAGGAATGGTTTACAAACATTATCGCAATATTCCATTAGGACACACATATTATACTCAGCCTAAGAAATATGGAACATTAAATCCTGTTGTTTTGTGTAAGTACTATTATTGTTTAGTTAGATATTATTGAAAATTTCTATCATTTTCATATATTTTAGGCTGATTATAATATTATCACAAACAAATTTAAACAATAAAACCGCAGCTTTCGTAGTACATCGCTAATTGTATCCATAAACATAAGCTTCAAATTATATAATCACGATCATGACCAATTTATGTCAGTTTCCTTTGTATGCCAAGGGTTTTGTTTAGTTTCATGTATATTTAGCGTTACGGAGGAAACAAAATAAGGAAAACCTGCCAATAGTAATAATTAAGGTAACCAGCCTGAATGAACGTAATTAATGTAATTATACAGATACCTAACAATTATCGTCTTGAAATAACCATTTACAATTCTGTTGTACATAGCTATAAGGAAATTGAAACATAATAATTCTAATAAGTTTCAGTATGGCTCAAGATATCTTAATGTTTTTACAGCTTTTACTGCCCTATTGTTTTAAGAAATTATTGAGCACTGTACATTAGTACGTTGTCATAGTTTACTTGAAATGTAATGCTCAAGAGCAGCGCTTTTCGCAGGTACTTTTTTATGAAGTGAACCAAAAATCCTGTTACAATTACAAACATGGAATTAATCTTTCTCTAGCCTCGTAGGCCCACCATACAAAGTTTACCTATTTTTAATTTGAACCTTTTGTACAGTAGATTATGGTGACTTTCGTTTGTTTTTTTTTAAACAATGAAACAAAAGAAATGCTTCTTTATGAAGACTTGAAGAATTAATTTTCGTACTTGCAATCTGCTGATCATGAAAAAAAAAGTAAATCTATAACTTAAAAAAAACGGTTTAAAAACTCCGCGATTGGCCACTTTGCGAACCAAACGTTGACCAATGATACTCTCGAGCTATTCAGTTTTTATTCCAAAATGACAGTTCTAATGTATTTATGGGTTGTACTCTATCTAAATGTATAGTTAGTGCACTAATCGCTCCCGCTTCCGCTTGCGTCGGAGCCCGACCCGGAAGCGGATGCCTCGGCTTCTGATTCTGAAGAACTCTTTGCTTTCGCCTTTTCTTTCTTCGATTCTTTGCTCTGTAAAAAATAAAACAAATTAAAAAACTACCGGGCAAGTTGAGATTGCTCCAAGACATGAACGATTTCTAAAAATATATTTTGCTCTTTGGAAAGTCTGTTGCCAAAACATATATTATTTCTACCAAGAAAAACGATTAAGTCTACTAGTAAAGTAAAATGTATTTAACACAGCTAATTATATGCTTACTCCTACGATCCGATTGGATTTCACTACTATATATTTAATGCATGCATTTAGTTTAGAGAATTTCACTAATGAGCCCTGACCAATTTATGTATATCTCATATAAAACAAAAGAAACTCGCTATAGCTGAATTAATGGTCTACCAAAATACAGCACTATTTACGTATTTACTATAATACAGGTACAGTACAGTACACTATAATCAAAGATAGATATAACTCCGTAATAGATGGATACAGTCTAAGGAAAAAACGTGCCTCGAAAATCAAGAAAATTTGATTCTCGTTCAGAGGGCGCTACTAGCTTTGGCCAACTGTCGTATAGATGGCGTTGACGGTTTCGTTTGTTATTTAACAATTTTAACGCATATCAGTGAAAGAACATGGGTCAAAATCATAAAAATAATTAATGCAAATAAAAAAAATCATACATTTTATCGTATTTTTAGTTTTAAAGTGTGTCGACAGATGGCAGTGAATTTACTGGGGTTACAAAATGTACTATGACAGTACCGCTCTAGTATAAGTTACTCTATGCTATAATGTAATTAATGCGTATCGGCAACTTTTTTGTTCCGCAAATATTTATAGTGACGCCAGTTTCTTTGACCTGACGTTTGCTGCCTGTATTTAACCGAAATTAGATGAAGATTGCCGAAACGAATAATATAAGGCGCAAAGCTGTAAAAAAACATACTATAAAAATGAATGAAGCATCAGTTACACATGCTTTAAATAAAAATCTAATGAATAAATAATATACTGCCGAACTATACAATTATGTGCCCCATTTATAATCGCGTTCACGAAAATAAAATCTACGAAACATTGCCTTTACATACTTTTTAATCATCCTTCTGGGGCGTAAACGAAATATTAAAAATTTGCCATTAGCAAAGTTAAACCTTTATGCAAATAAGAATACTAAGCCTTCCAATATCTAATAGCACCTACTTCTCGCTTTGGTGGTCTAACCAAATTCAAAGTTAGCAGACAGATTTATGATATATTTGAATTTAAAGAAAAGTTCACAGTTATCGCAGTTCATCTTAACTTTCGATACATAATACTGCAGGTTATATGTAAACCAGGGACAACTAAGAGAAGACGTTATGTGGATATGAGATATTTTGAG
Organism: Cydia strobilella; assembly: GCF_947568885.1. Lineage (NCBI taxonomy): Eukaryota > Metazoa > Arthropoda > Insecta > Lepidoptera > Tortricidae > Cydia > Cydia strobilella. Next base: position 13,539,588 of record NC_086052.1, read on the forward strand.
TGCGAGCAGATTACCTTTTTTTTTAGGTGAATTGTTTAAAATATCGTGTCAAAAATATTTTGAAAAAATATTAATAATACCTAATAGGGGTGCAATGTTCTGTAACTTATACAATACTGTGCCTTTAACAGGTTTTGACAAGTTTTCTGAGATAATAAAATATGATATTGATGCATCAAAGCGGTTTGTTTACAGAAAACCTACCGGCAAACGCGAATCCGAAATTTTACTATCTGCCTCTTTATCGCTCGAATATGCAAGAGTGACAAAGATGTTAGATAACGAAATTCCGATTTTCTTGTTTCGTGATAGACCCTCAGATTGTGGTAGGGGGGAGGGAGGGGTAAGAAAACCTAGAAATTCGTGTGACGTAATTAATGGATGACCCCATAGTCGTGGCGTTCAAACTTTCAAAGTGTTAATTTAATCTAATGTCAACTAGATAGCTACTCAATACTTACATCTTTAGTATCCTTCTTCTTCTTATCCTTATCCTCGTCCGAGGAGCTGTCATCGTCCTCGATGTACTCCTTGCTGGTGAACTTGCCCGCCCCGGAGCCTGCGCTGGTGTTCTTGCTCTTCTTGGCGGGCGCTTTGCTCTTCTTCTCGGCCGCCTTGGCCTCCTTGGCCGCTTGTTTCTTCTTCTGTTTGAACTCGTCGGCGGCGCCACTGTCTTTGTATTTCTTCATAGCTGCGTTGTAGTCTTCTTTCGCTTTGCCAGCTTTTTCTTCCCATTCCTGGAAATAAGTAATGTTTTAGTAAATAATAAAAACCGGCCAAGTGCGAGTCGGACTCGCGCACGAAAGGTTCCGTACCATTACGCAAAAAAACGGCAAAAAAATTACGTTTGTTGTATAGGAGCCCCATTTAAATATTTATATTATTCTGTTTTTAGTATTTGTTACAGCGGCAACATAAATACATCATCTGTGAAAATTTCAACTGTCTAGCTATCACGGTTCATGAGATACAGCCTGTTAACAGATCAACAGACAGAAAGACAGCGGAGTCTTAGTAATAGGGTCCCGTTTTTACCCTTTGGGTACGGAACCCTAAAAATCATGTCATCGATGGTTGCGTTGGCATAAGGCGCCGTAGCAGCATTGTTGAAGGTGATTACTGGAAGGTTTAACTGCTCCATAATGTAGCATGGAATAGGTCAGGACTCAGGATTGCATTGAAATACAAGTAGATAAGATAATGAATACTGATTATATTCTGTGTACATATTTTCAACTTTTCAGTTAATGTAACAAACATTATTTGGACTTTACTGGTCTGAAATAAAATATTCGAGTTTAATTGACTAAACGTTGACAACAAAAGGTAGCAGTACTTTTATGGTCCTTGGCAGTAGTATCCAAAATTAGATAGTTTTGTTTGTTTCAGAGAAAGGGGAAAACTTAGGGTCGGTTGCAAAAAATCATCCGTCACCGTTAAACGGTTCGCTAATTTTTTAGGGCTCCATACCCAAAGGGTAAAAACGGGGCCCTTTTACTAAGACTCCGCTGTCCGTCTGTCACCAGGCTGTATCTCATGAACCGTGATAGCTAGACAGTTAAAATTTTCACCGATGATGTATTTCTGTTGCCGCAGAAGAATAAAATAAATATTTAAGTGGAGCTCCCATACAACAAACGCGAGTCCGACTCGCACTTGGTCGGTTTTTTTTAACGAGATGTTGGAAATGATGTGTATATTAAAGAGTTTGTAAAGAAGTACAGAAGAAGTGCGTCCTACGGTTTGCATTTGAAGTGACTGGATCGTCAAATGTTCGCTCTTAACTTAACAACCTACTTACCGCATAATGTACGAGGCCGTACAGCGCCATCTATAATAGAATGTAGTACTACACTTACAGACTTGTCCTTGAGGTCTCGCCACAGCTCGCCGCCCCTCTTGGCGATCTCGGTGACCTTGATGCCGGGGTTCTCCTCAGTTATCTTCTTGCGGTTCTCGTTCAGCCACAACATGAAGGCGGTCGAGGGCCGTTTGGGCGCGTTTGCGTCTTTTTCCTTTTTGCCTTTTTTGTCTTTGCGTTTACGGGGTGCTTCGGACTGGAATCGTAATTAAAAGAATAATTATACAAATGAAATGAAGTTATATTCTGTGTTGGGTCACAGCATAACCACAACTGGAGAAAAGAGGGGCCTTTCTCTAATAACTTAATCGATTCGAACTCTGTTAAACAACTTTCGCTCTATAGAAAAAAAATCACGAACATATACAACAAAGTAAAACGCACCATTTAAAATTTGTAACAATGTTTTGGACAAAAGTTATTAACATGTAAATTGCTTCTAAAAATGCGTAATTTTATTTATATCGAACTGATCGATGACTATTTTTTTGTTTAAAACTGATTAAAAATTACAATTAAAAAAACTGCACGCATGGCCTCCGCTCAGTGTAGACCGTGAGAAGGACCCGAACTCACGGCGTATAAAGTACCATCTAAAGTCGTCATATTTGTTAACTTGCAAATAATGTTAACAAATATGACAGATTTTGTTAGCGTTTGACACATAACCTAAAATTTTTACGAAGGTTATTTTCCCTGAAATATTAATAATTAACATTTAATAGGTGTAAACTGTTGATAAGGTCATAGTTATCCTTTTAAAGAGCGAGATTACGAAGTAATGAAGGTAAAATGGTTTGTTTACATTATTTGCAAGTTCTATTGACGACGACTTTAGCAAAATGTACTTACAATAGTGATAGCTTTCTTGGGTTTCTTTTCCTTCTTCTTCTCTTTCTTGTCGTCGCCTGACGCGTTCGACGCGTCAGAGTCTTCCGATGACGACGGATTCGTGTCGTATCTGTAGTAAGCATACAAATAGTCTCAAAAAACAAAATTCAAGTTAAGAAACAATGTTAAACATAATTTGATCTTAAACATCTCTGACAGTGGCGTACTATTATTTAAGACGAGATTACTAAGGCTGTGCACGTGCATCTTTCAATGTCATTATTAAGATTACTGAAGGAGCGCCAATAAGGTAGTAAGTAATAAAGTAGTTTGGGCGCGGAGGTCAACATTTAACAACATTTATTGCAACTCTGAACTCTACTACTACTAAGGGTCGGTTGCACCAAACTGTTTGTCATCGTTAAAGAGTTCGCTAAATTTTATTGTAAGGAAAGTTTCATAGTAAACCGCCGCGGCGCGCCGGGTGACGTCGTTCAGTCTGTCGTGTGCGGATGATGTAACTGGCCCTAAGTGACGCTTAAAAAGAATATCAAGAATAAAGCGTACTCCTCGGCGACGTTTTTCTCTTTAGCCTTGTCCGTGCTTTCGTCATGACTATCGTCGCCGTCGCGCTCCTTAGCCGCCGAGATACGCTTCTTAGTATCAAAGTCATAAAAGCCAGGTTAACTGCATCCCTAATTAATATTATAAATGCAAAGGTAACTCGGTCTGTGTGTCTGTTACCTCTTCACGCATAAATCGCTGGACCGATTTCGAAGAAATCTGGTATGAAGATAGGTAGTCCCAAAAGAAGACACTGAACAGTGTATAATAACGAAAATCATCTCTTGAAGGGGTGAAAACTGAAAAGCGGAGGAAACTCTTCTTATGAAAGTGGGATATGGAAGAATTGTGCGCTGAAATTAGCGTTTTATAGAAAAAAAAGGGTATACTAACTCTTCGGCGACGTCGCTCTCTTTAGCCTTGTCGGGGTTGAAGTCCTCGTCCGTGCTCTCGTCGTCGCTGTCGTCGCTGTCGCGCTCCTTGGCCTCGGCCTTGACGCGCGCGAGGTACGCGTCGGGCTCCTTCTCCGTGTCCGAGTCGCCGAAGTCGTCGTCGTACAGGGCTTTGTCCTGGGAAGATGGAAAATAGCGATTCATTAACGGTTCTCGTCAAGTTTAGACGCGTCGGTCAACTATTTTAATCTTTTTATACGTAATATAAGTGCGAAAACAACACAAATGTTCACGCTCTTTTTTGTGTTTGGTTCCCAAGTAGAATAATGCATGCACACGGAGTATCTGTTAGTAGAGGTAGCTAAGTGATGTAGACAAGCATTTGAGTCTGCAGCAATCAGTGTGTTTATTGCTTTCATAGGTTATACAAGTTGGTACATTTTATTGGTTTAGCTATGAAACCCTGTAGGGCACTGCAATATAGCTTAAATCTAATTTAATTACTATGGCTTATGGCAGTGTTTGATCCTACCTGAAAATTGGATTTTGAACCAAAAACTCATGTTGCCTATGCTTGCCGAAGGTATGCAGGAAGTTTGTTGCAATAGTATAATAAAGAGTTATTCTTATTTACATACAATATCTTTAGGAATTATAATTTTGAAATATGTGGCTTATTAACTTTTTTAGGAGTTTTTTGTTTTCCTTACGCCTCAATATTGTGTCATTCAACATAAAACGTAAAAATGTATTAGGACAATAAACCTGCTTCAGGGTGTCCACTACAAACCAAGAGAAAATATCCTGACTTTTCCCTGACATTCCATGACCACTTTTCCAAATTTCCTTGACTAAAAAAGCTTTTCTACTATAAGTCGGTGGCAAACAAGCACACAATAAACGGCCAGCATAGATAGCCTGGGGGTTTGGTTCGGCCTATTACCTCGCGCTCCGGTTTAGGAGTATTATTTAAATAGTGGTTAATACTACCGGGCTTTTATTACGCTTCATGCTTTCTACCTACTAAAGGCTATAAATTATAACATAAACAAAACACAAATCAAAATATTTTCATAAAATAATTTGATTTGTTCCCTAGTTGGACGATATAGGGTAATAACACTAATAACAAAACCAACTTAAAACGCGAGCACAAAGTTATTCGTTACCAATTACACAAACCGACAGCCGTGATCTTTGCATAATAGATAATACAATCCGGTTTTTTACCTACTTATGCCTTGAACTTTTCGAGGTTTTCCCGAGGGGCTACAGTATGGGGTTCTTCAAAAAAGGAGTGTACAGGTGTTTAAAGGGTCGGCAACGCGCATCTCTGCATCTCTGGTATTGCAGGCCTCCATAGGCTACGGTGACTGCTTACCATCAGGCGGGCCGTATGCTTGTTTGCTACCGTCGTGGTATTAAAAAAAAAAAGAAACTAATTTTTCCCTGACCTCCCTGATTTTCCAGAAAGTGGACACCCTGTGCTTGTATTTGTAAGTATTTATGCATGTACTTACGTTCTTGCCGGTATTCTTAACGTGTAGCTTCTTAGAGGTGATGTAGTCGAACAGCTTGTCGTACTCGCCCTTCTCGATGCTGCTGAACGTGTGCACGCTGCCGGACTTCAGCTCGATCTCGAAGTCGAACGATCTGGAATCATACGTTACATGCTACTTTACTATACTATTGGGCTATAGACGCAGATATAAATATATACCCGACACGTATACATATATTACATATGTTGCTATAGATAATTCGGTATGTACTTATCAGAATCAATAAAGGCGCTAAATAATAAGGCGAATAAAATAATTAGGCGCTGAATATAAATGTGTCTACAATTGACCTTAATGGTAACTCCGTAATAAAAGAAAAGATGAGATCGCCTGAGACTTGTATAGCTGGGTCAAAATTATTTTCGTTGTCTTGTATTTTGTCCCCAAAAAATGTGACGGAGTGGAGTTTTATGTATGGGGTGAAATTAAGTATTTAAATTGCTCAAGAGAATTATAATCTACAGCTATAAAGACATGCAATAGCACTCGACCTTTTTTTATTTTATTTGATAAAAGCGTGACAGAATGGTCAGAAACAAGACGATAAGAATTTTGACCCAGCTGTATAGCTTTAACCAACAATATACTGAAGTGGCATACCATAAGATATTCATACACATACTGGCTTAGACAGGCCGGATACGGTCTAAGCCTGCTATTCTGGTGAAAAGAGCCCAAATCTTTTCAATCCGACCGCGAAAGGGATGCGAAGGCCTTGCCGTAGCCGTCGTGGTCAAAAGGTTTGGAGACAGAAATGTTTTTTTTTTTGTTTAAAAATTTTAATCAGGCAACAAGGCCCATATTACAAATACCTTACAGACTAACATATATATGCATTTTATAAACTTAAAAAGTAAACAGTATTTATGCGACAAAACGGTGTGGCTCCGTTGAATCGTCTAGTCTTGTGTCGGATTTGGCAGTTTGCCCCGGAACCTCCGAAACACGACATCCTTTCGGCCAGAAGTTATTGTGTGTAGGTATTGGTAGGAGTCCAAATTGTGTATTCGGGCTTTTTGGAGAGTCCCAAAAGACTCAAGTTCCAATTCCAAGGTTATAGCAAGTTATCTGTAGTAGTAAGAAAGCTTTCACTCTCCTGAAACAGCTCACAACACTTTAGCGCCCCTTGCACCATCCCAATAACCCGGGGTTAACCAGTTAAACCGTTAACTCAGTGTCAAATTGTACTGTAACCATGGTAACTCCAGGTTTAACCGGTTAACCCCGGGTTAGTGAGTGGTGGAAGTGGCCCTAAGCAAGGTAGCATACTTGGTGGATGAGGCGCCTCCTCGGGCGAAGTTGACGGAGGCGATCTCCTCGAAACGGATGTGCACGGGCGGCTTGTGCACGTAGATGAAGCCCTTCTCTAGCGGGTACAGGTAGCCGGCAGCCGCCTTGTATGAGCACGCGATTGCTGGTGTTTTGTGGTGGCTGAAAAAAAGGCATATATTATTTACATTGACTGTATACAGAGATGCAGCACATTTTACAGCCTGCCTGCCATTTCACTTAAACGAATAAGCTTTGCTTTGATTTCTTGAAATGGACTCCCTGTTCAAGTTCTCTGGAAGTTCTACAGTAAGGGGTTCTTTAATAAAAGATCCTTCATGGTAAGGAATCCCGAAAATTTAGCATATGGACTTTTATATAAGGACAGAAGAGGGAGAAAGGAAGGGGGAGGTGTATAAGGGAGAAGCAGAAGCGGGAGTTGGAAGGGGTAGACCTCGGCGGACTTTCTCTGATCAGATCGGGGAAATCCTGAAGAAAGGCCAGGTCAAGAGCACCCTAAACCGGCGTGCGTGTATGAGGAATGTTATAAAAGTGAAGGAAGTGAAAGAGGTATGTCAGGTTCGTAGCAAGTGGAAATCCGCGGTCTCTGCCTACCCCTCCGGGAAAAAGGCGTGATTATATGTATGTATGGACTTTTATAAGGTTAGCAACGCGCACGTACTTCTGCAGTTGCACGAACTACTTACCATCAAGTGAACTGTATGTTGGTTTGCCAAATTGTCACCAATATACATGGTATTTAAAAAAATGAAGAACTCGGCCTGAATACAGAAAACCTGCTGAGAACATATTTTTTTCTACTGTTGCTACATAGTTGCTATCAGTTTCACCATAACATTTCATTGGTATAACAAGTTACAGAACTATGTATCTACGATTGTCAATTGGAAAACTACATAATATGAAAGATGAATTGGCTTACCCTAAGAAGTCGCCTGGGCCTGTGACTCTCCTGTTTATGATCACCTTCATAATTTTTGCCAACACTTCATATGTTGGTCCCGAGAGCTCTTTCTTGATTTTATCCTCGTATTTTTCTTTCAGCTCCTCCCTAGAAACATAATATATCATTAAATAAAATAAAAGCCTTTTATTTCTGGGTAAAAAATATGAATATAAACTTATTTGCAAAACTTAGTCTAGGATATGAAAAAAATCACACCAGAACCCTCTTATGAGGTATAGGCCTCTTCCAGAATCTTCCACCTCTCTCGATCTTGGGCCTCCCATACCCAGTTGGCCCCCGCCACCTTAACTATGTCGTCAGCCCAGCGTATATCATTATGGTTGTAGTTATATTCTTTAACATGATAAAATACCAATCGCTTTTCAAACATATAGACACATTTACATACTCAGTAAAAGGCAGTTCCAAGCTTGTCTCCTCTTCAATACCAAACAGCAGCACCAAGTAATGGTATCTGGTCTGGCCCTGCTTGATGGGCGGGTCCAGCGACACCACGAAGAACATCTGCCGCGTGTCCTTGTGGGGCAGCAGGAACAGGCGAAGCACGGTCGACATGGGGATCTTGTAGTCGAACGTTTTACCGTGCAGTTGGAAGAAGGTTTGGAACACTTTGATGTCGTAGCGACCTCTGTGGAGAAATTAGTTTGTTTGTAGTTTGTAGTAGTGTAGTATGAAAAGCTTTAGATAAATATATTTACAAATATTGAGCAACAATGCACAAGAGTCTCCCAAGAGTCAGTCTTCTAACAATTTCCGTTCAAATGTAACAACAATATTAGTCATTTAGAACATTCAATACTTCATGAACACATACAAATCTTATTCTAAAATCTAATTAAAAAACCGGCCAAGTGTGAGTCAGACTCGCGCACCGAGGGTTCCGTACTTTTTAGTATTTGTTGTTATAGCGGCAAAAATCTGTGAAAATTTCAACCGTCTAGCTATCACGGTTCATGAGATACAGCCTGGTGACAGACAGACAGACGGACAGGCGGACATGCGGACAGACGGACAGACGGACAGCGAAGTCTTAGTAATAGGGTTCCGTTTCTACCCTTTGGGTACGGAACCCTAAAAACAAAGAATTAGTGTTTTTTTTTCTTTCGTTTGACTGAAGTAAAGACAAGCCTTTGCGAAGGCATCATCGGGCCGCGCGTATTTTTGTTCCTAGGTGGTTCCAAGCAAGGCACGTATAGACAAACACGCGACAATAACCTTGCGAGACAGCTCTTTTTGTCTGAACCTTCCTTTAGAAGAACTTTTAAAATCTTTTCATACCTAGGTGTTTGACACTGTAGCTCCCTGAAGATGATAACGGCATCACCGGAATCAGAGATGACGCTGGCCTTGTTCATAACCTGTAGGTGGAAGGCCTCCACGGCATCCATGTCACCCGCTAACTCGTTGGTAGGGATATGGAAATGCATCTCCATTAGGGATGCTGGTGTGTTGTCATACTTTGCATTAGGTTTTAGTATAAATCCTGACATACCTAGGTGTGAGACACTGTAGTTCCCTGAAGATGGCAATGGCATCACCGGAAACGGATATAACGCTGGCCTTGTTCATGACCTGTTGGTGGAAGGCCTCCACAGCATCCATGTCACCTGCTAACTCGTTTGTTGGGATGTGGAAACGTATCTCCATTAGGGATGCTGGGGTGTCGTCATTCTGAAGTAGGATGTAGTTTTTAGTTAAATGTTGAGCAGAATAGAATCAAATTAGTTTAAATCTATGTTTATAAATTTAAATAACATAAACACTCAGTTCAGTTCAGTTCAGTTTATTTATTGGTAAAAAATATTTTACATAACATTACTTTCCTCTATGCCATTACCATATAAGACAAATATTTCTTCTTATAGAAATCATTAAAGTAGAATTGTTTCTTTGTTCAAAATTCCAAAGTAATGGTGAAGAAAAATGCTACCTTACTTATATTGAGAGTGCCAGTATGTTCTGGGACAGGAAAAATTAAAAATATTTACAATTGCATCTTGAAAGAGTGTGTCCTTTTATGACAGTTGAGTAAGCTTAATAATAAGCTTTTTAATTACCTGATGAAACTCAAGTGTAACTTCGTTTTTCCCTGTATTACACTGTGACACATAATGCAGCGGGACCTCAAAAGCGGTGTTAGATCCCACATTAAAGCTGAGCACCGCCCCGTTGAACTTGGCCGTGCCCCAGTTCCAGCCCTTGAGGGACAGCTCCTTCTCCAGCATGTCCTTATTGTAGTTTGATTTGAAGAACTTGGCCACTTTTTCTTGTTCCTGTAAATGGAGGATTATAACATACTCTTTATTGCTACAACTAAATAAAATAAACACACACACATACACACACATATACAGAGACCAAAAAACAATTATAGAACTAGAGTATAACCATAGAATACTTCAGAAATATGTGCTACCACTTTAGTAGTATTTTGTCATTATCAATTTGATCCTCTTTAAACAAAAACAATAAACCAGTAAATGTTTTAACTGTATGAGAAGCCAATGCAGTAAAATTTACCCTACCGATAAACCAGACCTGCGACTTTCCGCGGCATAATGTCAAGTTGAGGTCCTATTTAATTGTTCATGGCTGTATTGGTGTTTCGTATCAAAGTACTGTTGTAAAGTGTAGTTTCCTTCTTTCAAAACTTCTTTTATCTGTAAGGATTTAGCAAATTAATTGGAAAATACATACCCCCTCCCTGAAGCCTCCGTATCTGTGTAGTGTACCATTTTTCATGAATATTCTCAGGCCCCAAGATCCTACGAACTTCTGGAAATTTACTAGTTCAATGTCGTTAGACGATATTTGTTCCACTTTTCCGGTCTTGCTGTTCTTGAATATAATATTCTGATCGGTCATTTTTAAACGTCCTGGCACCTAAAAAAGAAGAATTGATATAAGAAAAAAAAACACAGCTGATAATTAGAGTAAGGAAAGGTCTTAAACAAAGGTGTTTGATTACCATAGCTCCTTTGATCTCTGCTGAAACATCATTATATTCTAAGAATTCCATTGTAAACCTCTAACAAGGGACAAATTCACTTGGAACCACGCCGCTTCTGATTAACGTGCGCCAAACAAAATTTTAACAGGCGGCAACAGCACAGCATGAATGACACAATGACAGTGTCTGTGTCTACTGTCTGTCACTGTGTTGAAAGTTTAAAGGTGGATGAGTGAACGAATGAATATTCAATTCAATTGTCATTATCGTAGTTGTCTATGGTTTTAGTGTTGCGAATACCTTTGGTTTTCACACGGTTTTCAATAGTTTTCATAAATAAAAAAAACCGGAAATATCGATAGAAATTTAACCATATGTAGGGCAGCTCTAAGCGCTCTCTCTCGCTCGCTCTTCGCGCAATCGCGCAGTTCGTTCGGAAACTTCGGAAAGTACGTTCGCTGCTGCTGCGTTTCGTTTCGTGCGATTGTTTTGTATTGTTCGGCTTCTATTCTATTCAATCATCCAAATTTTGACAGACGTGTCAGACGTCACAGACGTTTATAGTGTTATATGGCATTTGGAACGGACGGACGTTGGCAGCGCAAAAGGAAGTGTGTGATGTGATACTGACTTCGAAATAACACGAAAAAAAAACAGTTTCTGATTTAAATATAGATACAAACCCAGTGGTAATAAAATGTACGTAGTGTTTATAATAACATAATAAGTGTAGTTTGTGGTTAGACATATGAACAGTTTACTATTCAGTCGTGTTTCCACTGCAATTTGAAATTGTGTTTTTGGATTTCCTGCCGCCAGTTCTTCGCATGTATCTGACCCATGGCGTCCCTTTCTTTGCCCCGTGTCCTTCAGCTAAAGAAAAACAGTTTGGACGCTGAGCGTGAGCACTTTGAGAAGTTTCAGGTGAGCGCCAAGTACCTTGAAGTACCTGACATTATGTTAACCTTTAGTAAGGAAACTAGTGTCTTTGTATCCTCAATTACTCAATTCTTAATACAGAATTGATTGATAGGACACTTGTATGTTACTATGAACTCAGATTATATTTTTTTTATATAATGATATAATCTACTCTATTTCTGTTCCTATTAATAATTCTTCAGAAGAATGCATTCAGAACCTGTTCAATTCAAGTACAGAATTGAAGTTTTTATCTAAGAAATACCAGTATAAGGCACAACATTTCTGGATTTAGGTTTTTTTTATATCTCAGAACCAAGGTATATCACATAATAATAAGGTTGTTGTACTGTTTAATACAAACTATAACTTAAATAAATAATAAAAAAAACCCTACTCTATATGCCAACAAAATCAATTTTATGCCAAAAATGTCTTACATCATTTTGAAAACTTGCTGATACTCTTCAAACTGTTGGATCAATTTCTATGAAACATAGCTAAGAACCACCGTAAGAAAACTCGCTTTCACATAAAAAGTCCGCATCGAAATCGGCTCTGTTAGAGAGCTACGATGCCACAGACAGACAGACAGACATTGGCGTCAAACATATAATACCCCTTTTTTTGCGATGGGGATTAAAAATATCGGTTTTAACTTTTAATCAGTTATTTATATGCAGTCTTGCATTCTGTTGCACTTAATTGAGTCTTTTATTAGGTCATTTATTCAACATTAGTCATAATTTCCATAACATTAAATTACATGTGATGTTTTCAAGCAAAAGGTACGACATTGTCGCTTACCATAAGGAAGAAATTTGCTTGTATCTTTATACAAATAACCTGTCAGAGCTTTGTTATGGCAAGTGACAATGTGGTACCTTTTGCTTGAAAACGACACATATCTCTTTATATTCATGCTGTGCTTATAAGAGCATCTAAAGAAACACTACACCTGTAAAATAGCTACAACCATTATCTTTCTCATCATTCATGTTTTGAGTTCTAAATAGCTGTTGATTGCAATAATTAATGTGTAATCTAGTTAATTTGTTAGTTAAGGATGTCAAGGTTGAAATTAAACAAAGATCATGAAACACCGGCATTTCATCAATATTACACCTTGAAGTTTGCACAATATGGCTAGTGGTCGCTAGGCAGATCATGAAATGCCAGCTTTCATGATCTGCCTAGGAATATCATCCCTTGAGGTGTGCACGATATGGCTGGTGGTCGCTAGGCAGATCATGATATGCCGGCGTTTCATGATCTGTCTAGGAATATCACACCCTGCCTATTTGATATGCCTAAACCTCACCAGGCAAATCTTCAAACGTTGAGGTTTGAACAATATGGCTGGTAGTCACTAGCCAGACCATGAAATGGCGGCGTTTCATGATATGCCTAGGAATATTTCGATATGCCCAATATTACGATCTGCCGCCGACACATACATAAACTGCTACAATCATAACCCTTTCCAAATGTCGGGTAAAATGGCCTTCACAATGTATAGTATTAAAAAAACATTGCATAGTGTGATGTGAATAGGTATCTACCGCAACTACATATTCAGAACGCGACACTTACAGGTATGAAAATACTAAGTATGCCCTCGTTTGTAACGCAGTGGTTAAAGGTGGCAACCTTTGCACTTACTATTGCACTCATCATCATTAATTTAACAGCCTAGCTCTTGTCGGTGGAGCAATTTCTATGTATCTCTTTCCTGAGCCTTTCGTTTGACCGTCTGATACGACACGACGTTTATCTTTTCCTTAAGTTGGTCCATGTATGTTCTTCTTGGTCTCCCTCTCTTCCGCCTTCCTTTTACTTCCTTCCTTCTACTATTGCACTAAGCGTTACTATACTATTGTCATGTGCTCGTGTCGTAACAGCGAGTCAGTCAACCATCTCACGAGCATTCACTTCCTAAGTGAAACTAGAAATTCTATATAATTATATTCAATTAGGTACTAGGTTTCCGTTGCAACTTTGCCCTCGTAGCGTGATTCGTATATCCATCAGTAACCTACTGTGTATTTTTCGAGTAAATAAGTAGGTATAGTTAAGATCCCCAGCTCGTTTCTTGGAACTTATTTATGTGCGATTTATCATTTGCTTAATATTTATCACTTGCTCTTCGGTAAAGATAACAAGGGAAACTTGATATTATATCTGCGAAGAAATTCAAAGGTCTGTAATAGTACATTGTGCAACATGGGGCGTAAGTTAAATATTGCAAACGAGAGTATAGTTAAACCGCGACGGCTTGCCGGAGCGATTTATAGACTCGAGTTTGCAATAATATTACGCCCCGAGTTACACACAATGTTTTTCATCACACTTGCGATACAAAAATGAAGTATAAAGACAAAAAACTGTTAATTATAATACTAGAAACTTCATAACTCCCTAGGGAAAACGCTTTTTTTTATAGTTCCCGCTAAGCCTGCGTGCAATTCCACATTTACTGAGCGAGTGTGATGAAAAGTTAATATCTTTTCTATCTATCTAATCTTCACACACCTTTTTCACTAATGTGTTAGATATTCCTTATTTTTTTTTATTTCAAGGAGAAAACAGAAGCATACAAGTGAAGAACAATATAGACAGAATATACGTAACTGGTACAATATATGTAGATTATGATGAGCATATCTCACCGACAACATAATATTATTATTTATTATTATTCAGAGCCGACTGTGTCCCACTGCTGGGCAAAGGCCTCCCCCCCTCTTTTTCCACTCGTCTCTGTTTAATGCTATATCCGGCCAGCCTGTCAAGAAGGAGTCCAAGTTATCCCGCCATCGCCGACGAGGTATGCCGGATCCCCGGTTAGACTCGTGGGGCTCCCACTCCGTGGTTAACTTGGCCCACAAGTCATCCGGCATTCGGCAGACATAATAAGTGGTTTAAAAATGTAAATCTAGCAACATCCAAACACTATTTTTTTAACTACAAAAACTGCATTAATTTACAGTTAAACATAATAATACAGGGTGGGCCAATGATAAATGCATTTTAACGAAAGATAATTTATCACTGGCCCACCCGGTATATTATATCTTGATCTTTACTACTTATCTTTTTTTTACAATTTTGTGACAGCAGCCTTGAATTAGGCACGGGATCATGATTTTGGTTCCAATATTTCCAATATATAGAATGCATCGAAATAGAAGTCAGAACACTGCGACAGAACAGATCACACTGTTTCAATCCGAAGCTATTAATGTCGGGGAACGGAGGCAAATCAATTTATGATTCGTGTGGGTTTCCCCTTCAATGATTTACTATTCAACATTTCTTATACTTATAACTTGCGCAATTTGCTTTTGTTCTGAGAAATCTTCCAAGTTATTTTCATATACGCATAGAGATTATAGATTATAAGTACACAAATCGTGAGTAGTGTTTATGTTATACAAATCAGACCGCCAATAGAGGCGATGAATGTCTCTTCATCGCCTCTATTGGCGGAATCTTCAGTGTAGATACCTATTTACTTACGCTTTCAAAAAGCGACATTGCGTCTACTAGGTAGGTACTTTGTCAATTAATAATATGCTTTTCAATTACTGTTTATGTCAGTAGCGCCTTATTAACAATGGAATGTAGTCAGCGATATATAGGTACCCGTTGCCGAAAATAAATAATAAATAGGTCATTTATACATTTTAAAATGTATAAATGACGGCAGTTTATCAGCCCGTTGAACTGCAGTCGAGGCTGCGGGGGCCGGACTGCAATTTACGAATTTCCGACCGACACGCAAACGCGCGCCGACCCACTTAAATTATCCAGGCCGTATGTTTCAATCTCGTTCTTAGGGCGAGGGCGAAAGAGTCGAGTGTTGAGGGCTAACCAGTGCGAGGTTCGACTAGAACAGCGGTTCTCAAACATTTTTGGTGACGGAACCCTTTTCAAAAGTGAAATATTTGACGGAGGCCCAAATGAAAAAACAATAGGGTTTTGTCTTTTTTTTCATTAAGTATTACAAGTATTCTCGCGGAGCCCCTACAGAGGCTTTGCGGATTCCTAGGGCTCCGCGGAGCACACTTTGAGAATGGCTGGACTAGAATTATGTGCCAAGTAGCGGCGGGATTATTATGGCCCTTACATAGGTAAATTAATGTAATGCAGTTAATACGTTAATGAAAAGTTAATTGAATAAATTAATACGTAAGTACTAAAATAAAACCGCGCGGAGTCTTATTTGATTCGTCACTACGGAATCTTATTAATTCTATTAACTACACGCAAAACAATAAATGATTTAAAAGCAATTTTGGAATATAAATTAAACAATTTAGATATGCTTCGAGCCAATTGCCTTTACAAACATTATTTAAATCGATAAACCGAGAAAGTGTATCAAGTAAACAAACACTTTCATATTATTTCACTTTAATCACTTTCATATTTTTAACGATACTCACATTTGGTTAATAAAAAAAACCACAGTTAATGCTCAAAATCCCAACTGGGAGATGTAGTATACCTAATTAGCAGCAGAAATAGCTAATGGATGAGGTGTTCAAAATCACCTACACACGCTCTAAATCTCTTAACAATAAAGTTATTTTGATCAGCTCGCCCATTTCACAATTTCTGCTGTTGACTGTACTCTAGTACTTAATCCAATACTATTTTTGGCTCTCGCTGTTGGTCTTTCTTCGCGTCCATCTCGATGTAATTTTCACACCTTTACATGCATTTAATTAAACAAGCGAATGTCAATTATTAATAAAACCGGCCGAATATTGGAAATGATATTTGTCTCTTTTGTTATCGATAAACATTCGATAATGGCGATTGCTGTGAAAACCT
Organism: Cydia strobilella; assembly: GCF_947568885.1. Taxonomy (NCBI): domain Eukaryota; kingdom Metazoa; phylum Arthropoda; class Insecta; order Lepidoptera; family Tortricidae; genus Cydia; species Cydia strobilella. Next base: position 13,555,765 of record NC_086052.1, read on the forward strand.
GACGCATCTGATAACTTATCACTCGCCACTTTTACTCCCACCTTAGTTTTTCATCGTACGCCCTTTTATTCACAGGGATTTATCGTTTTTACGACAATAATTGGTATATTTCGTCGTTTTTCGTTATCTATCGGACAAAAGGTAAGTTTTAATCTTTTAAAGAAATGTACGCTTAATGATCTCGAGATGTTTTCATTTCTATTCTGCAATTTAGATAGCATTGAATGCCTTTTAATCTCATCAACACAACACAACCATTCTTTTGTTTGAAGCCGTTAAACGGCTTTAAACAGTTGAAAATCTCTGAATGTAAGCTATTTGAAGTCGCAGACAAAGCACGAATCAAGTCGAGATTAGACATAAAGTGGTATTCTCGTATGTACTTAAAGACAAATTGCTCTTGCATGAAGACGTCTCTGTCTGTTGAACCTTCAGCTTCGTGACTGGTTCTCAAACTTTTTGGCCGCAGACACTTTTTTTTTTGGAACCTCTCTAAATAAAGCCTTTTAAAATTTTTGGCCGCAGACACTTTTATTTTTCTTTGGCACCTCAAAAATTTTTTGTAAAGATCTAAAAATGTTTCACTACGAGAACACCAGCTGTGCCGGCCCTATGAGCTGGATTTTCAGAGAGCCTTAAATTTCAATGGTCTGCGCAAACTTTGAGAATAGCTGGTGTAGGTAATCAGATCCCACGTTCCCATTTGATAACCGACCACGATGCGAGGAACCCACTTTATTAGTTCTCACAAACCGATCGATTTCAATTTCCCGACTGCATGGAAATCTAATAGCATTAATGTTGCCGGTATAACCTTATTTGGCTAAGCGCGCAAAATCAGTAAAACTGTATTAAAAGTAAACCAATTGTGTCATAGTTTCGCTCGTCATTACCGGTAGTTCTTTTCTTAACGTGTCGATTTAAGAAATGAATTTGCGCTAGAGTTGAGATAACGGATAAACAAACATTTAACCTGATTTCAACAAAAAATTGTTAAATATTTTGCGCTATTAAAGTGTAAAAAAATGCGTTTACGATGATTACCGAAGTTAAGATAAAAATGTCTAAGATCCTCTAGGTAGTCCATACACAGCTAACCCGTTTTATATGCAATCGCATGCATTGTTTATACTGTCTATGTATTAACAACATGCAATCAACCACGTTACGCCATCCTATGTTGTATACAGGTCGTATATTCCGTTTTTAGCGCGATCACATGTGAATTGTCCGAGTTGTCAGAGTCCGAGTCTTCTAATTTAATTTAACCAGCCAGTGTATGGTGAGGTTGCTGAGCCATCACTTAATTTATTTTCTACGAAGCGGGGTCGCTTGTTATCGATAGATTTATTTTTAGTGTCATATCATAGATAATATAAAATTCAATATAAATTATTCTAAACGTATATATATACGTATTAATTATATTAATAACGGGTCACTCACGTATTTTAAGTCGAAAAACGCTCGACATGTTTCACTCCGTACCGAGGAGTGTCATCAGAAGCTACGAGAAAATACGCGAGTGACCCGTTATTAATATATTTAATATGTCTGTGTCTCACGGAAGTTTTGTTATTAAAATATATATACGTATTTATATTATCATCGACGACCGTCAATATTATACACACATTATTTAATAAATTGATAAAAACAAGGATACAATAAGTAGGTACAACATCTAATGAGAACTACAGGTTCTCAAGGAAAATGGAATATGTAATTTATCGCATCTGGCCAAATGGTCCGGTATCCCAGAAATATCGTGTGTTCCAAGTTCGCTCGAGGTGGTAAACTTTCAATTTACCTTTGCAAAATAAACTTAGATATTACGAGTGAGTAATGGTAACGTACGTAACTAGATCATCCGATTCCTAAACTCGCCTAGCTCAGGTTGCGCTATGAATAACATAACACATTACATACTTCAGAGATACGGGCTGTTTACTAACAGATATCCGCGTATAAGATGTGTTATGTTATGATTCATACTAGACGCGCAATCTATAGTTGCTATATAGGTATATGCTACCTGCTTAGTTGCTTACCTTGTGGACTGTGATGTTAATGGGCTTAAGATTGTTAGCGAGTAACGCATTCCGATTGCAGATGCAAGTATTGCTTTATTCAAAGTAAATACGCTTATTATTCGCCTAATACGCAAAAAAACACAGAACAAAGTTTTACATTATAAACAAAATAATAAGATAAGGGGTCATTCTGATAAAAGAGTGATCTGTTTTTGGCTACCAAAGAAAGGAAATCGTCACACATCAACTATAATTGTAGTGCCAGGAACCCACATGAACCCACAGAGAATTAATTTTTTTGTTTGCTGCTTTTAATTTGCAGATCAATCTGAAAATCAACCTATGTACCTACCTAATAGATAATTTGTTTACAATAATAAGAGCTCAGACTCAATGACCAGGAATAATCTTGTAGCTAGGACAAAGATGTAGGTATAATATGCATATGTCTCTGGAAACTTCACCCAACCGCATCGGACCCAAGGAAGTCTCAAGCAAAAAACTGTTAGTTTACGTTTTTCACATATCGTTAAAGTTGATTTGGCACAGCTGCATGTTTTTTTAAAGCAACGTTAGCACGTGAGAACATTCCCAACATGCAAGACGTGTAAATAATGACAATTACCTTTTGTACCGCAAGTTGCCGATACCGACAAATAAAATAACTGGCCAGTCTTACCATTGTCCTACATTCTCATTGGTACACAATTTACATAGATATAACTCTATGTAAATTGTGTACCAATCAAGTGTTATTTTAAACGTCAAACTTCTATAATTATCACATAACACTTGCACTGCAATAAGCTCTTATTTTCTCAACAATAGAGTCAATTGTATTTCGGCTGTGGACCGTCGGTGTTTCAGATAGCACCATTTATAGGTAGCCACTTAGACAGTCATTAAGTAGGTACATTATATTAAAAAAACCTTCGGTATTGTATCAAATACCTTGACCATCAAAAGACATTCAAACTAATTTACTCAAAGTCGAATACGTTTGCCACAGTCTTTATTTCAACTAAATTTTGATATAATATACTTCTGCATATGCAGGGATACAACACATTGTAATAAGAATCCCTACTACGTTCTCACATTTATTTAATATCCAACGGAAATACTTGCCTGTGGTGTGTGGTTTTTGCTGCTGACTCGGTATTTTTATCATTGAAAAAGTAAACGTGCAACCTGTTTGCATTGAATTTTTTCATCTATCATTCTTAGTCAACCTATCATCACAGTCGTTGTATTATAATTTCGCCTTTGTACTTCCATTACTATAATTTATTTTTGTAAACCTGTGTTGTGTACAATAAAGTAATTACTACTACTACTACTATATATAATATAATAACGTCGTTTTAAAAGATAGTTATGTCTTTATGATAACATTTTCTAGCGTTTCAAAACAGATTCATTCAATAGAGTAGCGTATGTTTTTACAGTAGCACAGAATAAGTAATAGTATTATCATACAGACCATACAGTAGTCTATTCAATTAGGAACACTATCACATAGTTCCAATAATATGCAGACAACGCCTAAAACTTTGCGGCAATATCTACGTTGTTATGTCAATTTTTGCCTATTGGGTATAGCTTGGCGGCCTCCTTTACAGAGCAGTGGCAAATAGTCAGGAGGAAAAACAATAACCAACGCAACCAACTTGCATGCTGGCACTTAACAATATATATCTTATAGTTAATTCCACGGACTAATAGTTGATCAATCTACTGCCTTATAGGGAAGGAGGTTAAGCAACGAGGTCTCGACTTTACGTTTAAGAATGTCCGTCCATTTGCGAAATAACTCCACCGTAAATATCATTCGTTCATTTCATTGTATCAAACTTAAAACATCAACTTGCTTGTCGAGAAGGATTGTTATTTTTTCAATAACATTTCTCGTTCGACGTGATCGGAGAAAAGAAACTTTGTGAAGTTTGCTAGTACATACTTCTTTTTACACGCAATAAGCGACGTGGATAAAATAAAACATGTGTGTTATGAAACAGATACGGAATATTTATACTGAAATTTGGGTTCTCTCCTTAAAAAATAATGTTTCATTTTTAAGGGGACATTTTCACACAGAAAAGTTAACCTTTTGTTGTACTAGACTAGTATAATGAAATGTAGGGAACAAAGAATAATAGTTTTGCAGGTAACAACCAAAGTTTAGTTTCGGAAAACTATTAAAATTCGCCATAAGTCAAAAAAATCTTTACACATATTTAAAGCTGTGACTCTACACTACACTAAAGCATTGACTTATGAAACAAATGAACGACCTATATTGAAAAGTTCGTCGAGTAATAATGGACTTATTTGTTGCTCTAGCTTACTCGTATATTTTCTCTTTAACGGTTAGAAAAATATTTAAAAAGGAAATTCTTCGCGGCATGATAAGGAAATTAGGTTTAGTCACGCTTCAAAGTATTTGTATGTCGTCATTTCAACATTAAACAGCATATACATTTGTGAAAATGTACAAGTCATTAACTTACGCCACATGTTGCCGGGGAAAAAAAGATAATGAGTCATTAGCAAGGAGTTTCCTGAGTCTCTGTCTAAGCCGGCATCGGCAAATTTGCGCGTGCCGTAATCACAAACCGGTTGGCCACCCCTGACCCAGTAAAGTTCACCGCGCCGGGTGAATTATGAACTGAATTAGGTAGTCGATAACTTGCTTGATATTTTTATTCGTTAAAAGATGCTCGCTTGCAGTATACAGTCAGCATCAAAAACAACGGAAACAACAACGGACCAAAAGTATCTGCCACCCTCAAATACTTTTCTAGAGATATATCTCGACAGTTTCCGTTTAAAAGTATGTATCTCTTTGTGTTATGATATCAGAGAATGGTACTTTTGGCTGATACGGTACAGCCGAAGGCAACAATATCGATCCAGACAAATGGCTCAAAAATGTGTGAACACGACTTTATTGTCTAAGGTGTAAGAGCGTACACATATTTTTGAAACTTTGGGAATGTATATATATTTATGCCCTTGACTGTACCTTTGATGCTCATTGTACTATTAAGGTTTATCAGGAAAATGGTTTAGAAATACGAAACTAAATTGAATTCATTATTCTAATTGAGTTTTGATCGATTATAGAGTTTGTGGTGTAGTTAGTTAGGATACTATTTGATGAACACGAGAAACACATAACACACAAATCTTACAATAGTTACAATAAAGGTCAGAAGTTAAAGGTTGCGCGGCGTGGTCTTGCCATACTTAGTCAAATTCTCTTACCTACAACCAACCAACCATTATACCAACTTATGCACCACATAATATATGATTTACTTACTTACATACATTAGATATTACATCGAATATTATTTTTATACTTGGAAGAAATACATAACTTATTTTTGTTTTGATATTTTTGTAGAACATTAAAATTAAGAAATTTAATTGCCATAGAGTGGAATTCCTGTTTCTGCACTTTTTCCAAATTTCTTGCATTTTGTTCTTGATGGTAGCTTGATATTCTTTGTGATTTTTTGGTCTACAAATTCATGCGTTGTGATTTTCAGTCCCAAATATCTGAGCTTGGACTGCTTGGTTAGTTACGGACTTACGTATTATAATTGTATATATTTATTTGTTCTAACACATGGTTATACACTCGTCAAGAGCTCCGCGAACGGGTCACGGTAAAATAACCCATTTTCATTGCTCTTGAGTGTAAGTTGTACAGAATTGGGAGTGTGTGGGCGACGTAAGCTTTCATACACTTCGTGGAAGCGACAGCGATTTCCACAACTCGGGCTTAATGCGAGCAGCTTTCTAATTATCGTTTCCACGACTCTTACTGCATTTCTTTATCGAAGAATGAATATTAATTACATTGTTGCAGTCGTGCTGCTAGCTTAATTAGATATTAATATAATGTAGTCAGTATTTTTCGGTACTTTTTGGTTTTGTTTGGATTTGAGGCGTGGGAAGGTCCGGCTCGATTTACCTAAAGGCAAGGAACTGTTGGAACCGCACGGCCGTTACAGACCCATAAGCAGAAGACCTCTTTCTAGTATAATGATGATGATTGTTGATCGTATCATTCAGATTTTAATCGATTGTATTTGGTTATCAACATGTCGCCAGAGTCGCCATTCCTCTCTAATAGCTGCTGCCCTTCTACCATTCTTCTATTTCTGTCAACTAGTTAGTCATCTAGTCTAGTTGCTGATTTAACATCGTTTTCTCAAGTGCCCTTGATTTTGCGTGAATAGCAAATTTTCCGCTTTTACTGGTTACTGTTAGTTTAAGCGCGTGGTTATGAGGAGCACCGTGTGTGACCACACTGATTAACTCTACGATTTCGTCTGGGCTATGCAAATGTACTATGATAATTATCTAAATGTTCATCATAAAAATTTGGTTTTCTCCAAGTGAGTGAGCAATTGGATTATTTTAGAAAGGGTTAGTTCATGTAAATCTGTTAAAATGGTTTTTTTATTTATGGTCTGTTTGAATCACAAAAACGGTAAAGTTTAATCGCAGAAAGCTATATCCTTATATGGTCTTGGCCCCTATTTTAAAATAAAATAAAAAAATAAAATGTCATTTATAAAGTAAAGTAAAAAAAACAACATGTACAGTAGGATGTAAGTCCAATAGGGTTGTTGATTTTATACCTATATTAAAAATATATGTATTTATTAAATTATAAACTGGAAGTAAATATAAGATTTGAACGTGTCGTCATGTGTGCGTTTCATATACACGCCATAGTCGCTAATCGTTTTGACAGTTCGAAAAAAGAACTTGACAGAACTACCCTATAAGGGCTATAAACATTATTTACAGCACAGCAAAGTAACGATAAGTATACATAGAAGTTTTTGTTGCAAAAACTAAGATTGCGAACTTAGCCGTCGCTTTCGCAAAAAACTAAGTTATTTTCTCATGCAATCTGAAAAGCGGTAAAATGTGCACGAGAGTAGTTACAATTACTTTAATTTAGTAACAACTACGATAGTGACTCAATAAAAAAAATGTCGAAACTAAAACTTTCTGTGACGAAGTTCTCCCCCTATTGCCCCCGAAGATTGGCCGAAGTTCTCCGATTGGCCTAGAAATTAAATTGTTTAACTATAGAGGTGTGGATAGGTACGGTGCCCTTGTTTAGACGTGTGTGCACGCTCATAATGGTGTATGCATTAATAACTATGCATGTTTGAACTCGGCCGCTCCTCTATATGCCCCATCATACATACGGCAGAAATGCTTTTGCGTGCCAGACTCATACCGTTAAATATTTGTCCCGAAATTAATAACAGTCTTGAAAGTCTACAATTTATACACTGCCCAAGTACTTGTTTCCTAATTCCGCCATTGTCACATTGTCATCAATCATCCACCAATTTTCCGCCCCCATAAGTACCCGTTATATTATTATTAATGTCCGGCAACTGAATGTAGCTCTATCTCTCATAATCATAACCATTCATAGTTACTGTGGCTACTTTACAATGTTCCCCGTTTGTAGGGAGGAGTTGAATGGAGGGAGATCTTTGTTGTGTGGTCTGGTTCGTGGCAGATGGCAAGTGGGGGCAATCACCGGCACATCCTCTTCCGTCAGCATCCCGAATCTCACTTATGTTCCTGTTTGTAATACCAACTACACTTTTATTTAGCCAGCTACTACAACGTATACCTGGGGCCCGTTTCTCAAAAGCTTGTAACTTGTAATACAAGTGGAAGTCCCTTTTTAACAAAAGCTGTCAATAAGTGACATCCGCTTGTATTACAAGTAACAAGCTTTCGAGAAACGGGCCCCTGGTGGCCGATTTTTGAATTTCGAGCGCTCGATTTCGTGTGGCTCCCTTCAATATATCTCCACTACTAGGCATTTAAATTCTACTAATAGAATTGAAAACGAGTGGTCAATACCACAATAATTTCTATTGCTCGTATTTCAAAAATATCAATTCGCCGTTTTCTACTGATTTTTCGAGTGACGAAATTGAGCACTCGAAAATAAAAAAACGACCCCCTGCACTTATGTATATGTATCACTAATATTCACTATTAAATTAAAAATTAAAAAATGAATCAACTTTGATTTCTGTGCTTACTTCGGGAAATATTGAATTTTGTTAGATATACCTAATCATTATTACGGTTTTCGTAAGAGGAAGCAATTTCATAATATAAAAATGCACATCGAAGGCTACCAGAAAAATTAACTTTTATTAATGCCATAATGCCTACATTAGGCAGGAAAATACAGTTTGTCGTGATTTATTTGACGGGGAAGCTTTTATGAACATTCATTCATAAATTTCCCCGTTCTGATTTATTGGGAAATAAAACTATGCTATAAAAACCCAATAGGATATATATGTAAATTTCACATATAGGGCTATATTCTCATTGACCTACTGATACTCCTAATAGGATAAGGTTATTAGCTAAATGTCTACAGTCATATTTCCACGAAATGATTCGCTGAAAATGCAAGTTTCGGTAGAAATTTTATTGTATCTGTGATATTTGTGTAATTTTATTGTATATATGTAATCGTCCGTGCTTCAGTGCGAATCGTGTTGCACGTCCATTTCTCGTGTAATTTCGTCACTTACCTATTTATTTATTACTCAAATAAGTGACACAGAAGTATTCAGCAGTTACGTGCCATACCGGGTCGAGTGTTCCGCATAATTTAATTCATTTCCTCACCACTAGCTGGCACCCTATTCACAAACCGGTTTCTACTCAGCTGAGAGCTGATGACCAGTATCTATTATTGCATCCTTAGATTCGTAACGTCATCGTCCCCAAGGATCGCCTTACAATCGGTTTCTTGTGGTATTCTAACAGGAGTACCACGAGCGACGACAAGGGAGAAGGGAGTCGTAAAGGATACTTCGCCTCAAAATGGGGACGCAACAGCGCAGCAAGTAAAGAGGGGTTGGACCCCTTCAACCATTACTATTATAGTACGTCCAGAACGTCCACCTAAGACGCCGAATACCCCATACATTGCTTTTATGTGCATGGTCCGACTAAGGCTGCCATGTGGCTACTATTTCCGAACCATCCATCAGTTTGAACATAATTATGAACTACGTGCGGCCGGACATCATACTCTCGAAGCTGTTGACGAATAAATTACTGGGTAATGGAGCTCACTCTATAAAATTAGGTAGACTGAACTTCAAGAAAGAACTCTGACAGAGTTCGTTAGTTTTCTTGGGTATTTTCGGCAAGTCAACATCCAATCCATCCTAAACATGTCTCACCAGCTCCACTGCCAGCAATGCTTTGACATTGCATACTGCTTCGTGTAGGATACTCGGATATTCATGATCGAAGCATCTGATCGAGTTATACTGGTAGACTGCTACAGCGTAGCCGATGGTTTCATGAATAGCAGGCCGTGTTTACAATGGCTAATGCCAGCGATAGTGATACCGTTTAGCTGCATCGGCGTGTGAACGCCCACGAGATCATTACCCTAGTTGTCGCGTATGGTAGACGTAATGCACGTTTATGGTATTAGCGCACGATATAGGATTTTTGTCTATGTGCCAGTCAGCATTTATCCACTTGTAATATTTGCTGGGCCGTTGTTTTGGTCTTGAAGCAGGTACTGTTGGTAGTTATAGTTACCCTAAATTCTGTAATCCGTATCTAATTATACTAATTATGTATAACCAAAGATAGATATAACTCCGTAATAGATGGATACAGTCTAAGGAAAAAACGTGCCTCGAAAATCAAGAAAATTTGATTCTCGATCAGAGGGCGCTACTAGCTTTGGCCTACTGTCGTATAGATGGCGTTGACGGTTTCGTTTGTTATTGAACAATTTTAACGCATATCAGTGAAAGAACATGGGTCAAAATCATAAAAATATTTAATGCAAATAAAAAAATCATTTATCCATATTTAAATACATTTTATCGTATTTTTATAAATCTTCATTTTTAGTTTTAAAGTGTGTCGATAGATGGCAGTGAATTAACTGTGGTTACAAAATCTACTATGACAGTACCGCTCTATCTTATTATATCCTCTTTGGTATAACTTATCTTTACCCTTTTCCCGGTAACAACCTGGATTAGAAACAGCAAAACGACCTTTCAATCCAAAAGGCAAACCTAATGAGCTGTTCTTGAAAAAGTGGTTTGGAAATCATTAAAAATTTAAAAGGAACCTAAAAATCATACTTTTTATTTGAGGTTTGTCGTGTATTTACTTGTTGGTAATACTTACATGCAGCAGCATAGGTTAAGTAATAGCAAAGATAGATATAACTCCGTAATAGATGGATGCAGTCTAAGGAAAAAACGTGCCTCGAAAATCACGAAAATTTGATTCTTGATCAGATGGCGCCACTACCTTTGGCCTACTCTCGTATAGAGGGCGTTGACGGTTTTGTTTGTTATTTAACAATTTTAACGCATATCAGTGAAAGAACAGGGGTCAAAATCATAAAAATAATTAATACAAATAAAATAAAAAACATTTATCCATATTTTTTTAAATACATTTTATTGTATTTTTATAAATCTTCATTTTTAGTTTTAAAGTGTATCGATAGATGGCAGTGAATTTTCTGTGGTTACAAAATTTACTATGACAGTACCGATCTATCTTATTATATCCCTCTTACCATAGACAAAGATTAACGCAGAAATCTAAGAAGGTAGACGGACTGCCATGACCGCGTCGTTTCGCACGCTCGAACTAAGTCAAGGTACTGATTATGATACTTATGACTACATGTAGTATTGTGAAAGAACAAGGCACGCTATCCTGGGTCCTACCGCCTATTGAATATGACACAATGTACAATGGCACCTTGTGAAATCCGTCGCTATTGTCCCCCTTCCCGCCTTGAGGATTGTGTGGGCTAAGTAGCTGCGGAGGTGGCCACAGTGGGCTTGAATTTGTTAACATAAAAAAATTACTCTACAGGATCGGTTTGAATGTATCATTTTAAGCACGTTTCCATTGCCCATAGTTTGAGTGAAAACATATAGCTATAGACATGCAAACGCAATTTAATTAGGATAGGTACCATCCATGGAAATCTGTTTAGATTATGAAAGCCACTACGGCATGTTTCCGTATCCCAGGACTCACAGGGCAGTATTTAGGGTTCTCCTTTTTTATTGCATCTAATAGTCGTGTGTGTTGTAAACCTTGGTTGGCATTCCTACCTACCCACGCCCATGGAAATACCGCAGCCGACAGTTCATTCCACAGTTTAATAGCTGTGCGAGTGAGTGCAGTTGAGGACTGCCAACCATCTAAGTGGTGCATATGGAAATGTTGTCGCGTACATATGGAAATGTTGTATGGGGCTTCTAATAAAGTTGCTAATATTTATGCAAGGAAGTTTCTAAACTCATTTAATTTAGCATTTACGTTGCCGAGTTGGTAACATTGATTGCGGGACGAGACCATCTGCCGAGCGACTTCACCGCACCCGAATAACGTGCATCTTGAAAGTCACTACAATACCGAGATAATGTATACCTATAGGTATTATGTAAAGTTATGTTACCATTTCCATTCCATTCCACAATCCACATTCCACTGCGCTCTTAATCGAACTAGTACCAGATAAACAGCCACGCAGTTTCATTATCTAATTTACTACTATTTCATTCATGACACAACGGAACTCGACCACTTATCCCGATGTACATTATTCATTTATACATCATATTATTTACATTTATTACTGATTATTAAATTATAAAGACTGTCGATCTTTATACAAAGTTGCGTTCCTTATTTAACCTTTCATATGTGTGTTCAAAAACCGTGGGTTCAAACCTCGGTTGTGCTGTGCAAAAAGAGTAGAAAAAAATCGTTCTTGAAAAAAATGCAAAAAGAAGATTGAAAATTCGGTCTGTCAGATCCTTAGAGTTTTGAATGATTCACGGTTAGTTTCACTAGACTTATATTGACCGGGACATAGACCGTGATTACCTTTTGTATTATTTATCGGGAACTCATAAATAATACAAAAGGTAATCACGGTCTATATCCCGGTCAATATAAGTCTAGTGTCAGATCCTTAATTTACACAGACAAGAGGTTTGTACGTTTTGTAGCTTTGACCTTTGCAACGCTAGTAGTAAAATAAAATGGAGGTAAATAATACGAGATGGAACTCGCTAATAAGACGCCATCAATAAACATGACGAGGAACGTAGCCGTAATTTTATAAAACAGTCTTAACTCATTAATTTGTCTCTGCATTTATTAACATCTAAATGCATTAATCGCATTGTAACGTAATTCATTTGCTCGCATTGTTTAGCATTGTTTTTCATCACCAAGAAAAGCTGGTCCGCTTATTTACGTACGAGTATAGTCACAAGTTTCATGTAATCTTGGTCGCTTTTTTCGTTTGCGTCATGTTAGCTGACCTGATTTTAATTGCCGCTGAAGCAGCACTAATTCTGAGATTATGTTGTGCTTGAAGCCTTACAGTTTAGCCCGCCAACGAAGACAGTATTAGGTTAAGGTGATGTGCTGATGTGTCTTTTAAACTGTCCTCAGTGTCCTCTAAGTGAATGTGTCATAAATTTAATGTGAGAAAATAGATAAAAAACGTAAATGTTTAACGGCAATGGCAACGAGTACGTTTTTGTATTTAATGACTAATGTTGCTCTACAAAATGTATGTATACTTAGTTATATTTTTTTATTTAAATTTTTGGACGAGGATTTATAAGTATGTATGTATAAAATGTCTCGTACCTGATGTAGACTGGTTAGCTAATCCGCTTCAATATAAATAAGTACCTTACCTTTAATACCTAACTAGGTATTTGATTGATAACTATCAACATTTGCCTTTTTTCCTTGGACCAAAAAGTCGATGTTAATTTATGTTCTTATACTTATTTAATTTAATTTGTTTCAGGTAATAAGCGACTAACCCTCGACATCTACTTGAATACCTCGGCAAGTACGTTTTCCTAAGTACTACTTAAACAATTCGTATTGAAACACGCTTTTGATGAAGATTACCCGCTTCCGAAGCTGGAAACATAACAATTATATAACTTTAATTCTGTTTGTATTACACAGAGTTTATATAACTACTTCATATTTAAAAACATGCGTGCCAACGAACCGCACTGCAGCATTTTCATTTCATATTTGATTCTAACTTAACACAAGCATTGTTGTTTGAGTAACAAGTTTGTGAGTTATTTGGTTTCTACTGCAACGTAAACTCCTCATCTTTGCCCTCCACACCAAACAGCTGTAATTGAATTCCTAATAGTTAACGGGAACGAGGCCATCAGGTTTGACAAAAATAAAGCCAGGCAATGTTTCGCATGGTGGGCAATGATGAGCAAGTTTACGGCATCAGGCAAGGCATGAGTACTTTCGCTATCTTAATTCAGAGAGTAAGTACGTGTATTTTGGGCATGGAATAAAGGCACTTTTGTGCTTTTTTTTGTTGCATCGCATTTTATCTATATACTTAATACCTACTTATACTATTTTTAATTTCTATTTTCTAGTCTTTCCCGATCATATTTAAAGTGGCAATACTACTCATGTCTTATTACCTATGCGTATTATTCGGAATGCGTATTCAATTAAATCTTGTTCATGTTATTCAGAAATAGTTAAATATAGGTACTTAATGCTCTTTTAGAGCAGTGACATTTTTTAATTATAATTTATGGATTCAAATGTATACGCTATTTGTGTCGCTCTTGATTTCTGTCGTTCTCATGCAAAAGGTACAACTTTGGCGGTTTGCAATAAGACATACTTAATTAGTTTTTAATTCTTTAATGCGGGCTGTACACACTCATCGAGAGACCCCGAGACAGGCCGAGAACAAGTGTGTACATGCTCCCTTCTCGTCTCGCTCTTCCTTCTCGTCTCGCGCTTCTCCTATTGGATCGGAGCGGCGCCGAGACTCGGCGAGAGGCTCTCGACGAGTGTGTACAGCCCACATAAGAGTGCTCCACGGCCCCTCGCAAGCGTACGATGTACTCGGTTATCGAGTGAGAAAGGCAAGAAAATCATAACGCTCACATACACAAATTAGGTAAGGATATACGTTCTGAAGTATTCATCAGAGCTGTCTGTGTCTGGCATAGGCCGATGTGATTGGAGTCCAAATCTGTCAATGTTTGGCGGGAATCAGGCACAGATGTGTCTACCGGAGATCTGTCTGCAGATACTGCTTAATTTCCTCCTTTAACCTGTACCTAATAGGTATACATTGACATACTAGCCCGCCAGACAAAACTGACGGACAAATCAGTTCGTATATCCATAGCTATTAAAATTTGTTTTAGAATTATTATAAGTATTTTTTAAATTAGTGTTACAAACTAATGCCAAAGTGTACCATTAACATGAAGGCTCATTTCCACTTTCCCACTAACAGTACTAAACTGGTGTGGCGCGTCTCGTCTCGTTTCAGCGCCACATCCCGCACTTTAACTAATGCATGCCGACTGCCGAGCATTAATATAGTCATGGCCAACCCGACTGACAAGCGCTTCCATATGCTGGTAAGTACACAATTATTGCACACTTCATTCATATACTCGTACCTACAAGAAAACAATCCTCCCATCCAAAAAAACAAGAGAGGAGGAATTGGAGAGTTAAAAAAATCGCTTGAATTTAGCGCTAATAAAGAAGGCCTTATTTAGTTAATAAATTAATCTGATTTAGGGAAGGTTAAATAAGATTAATTAATTAATTAAAGAAGGCTGAATCACTATCTATCACTAAAATTTTCCTGTCCGAGCCTGAATCTTTACCTATAGGTAAGGCCACCGTTATAACTACGGTACGTTTTCCGGCAATATTATTTTTTACCAAGTACTGAGATGATCATGAAATGAATGGATGAATGAAAATACGTACCTATATACAGCTCCTAAAGACAGCATAGGTTTACACTTGGATGGGCGTAAGATAGACCACATGACACCCAATATTCTTCTCTTCTTCAATAGCTTGATATAGAGAAAAACAGTTTAGTAATCAAATTAACAAAACTAAAGATGTGTGTCTTTACGAAGGCCCTTCCACCGTAAAATAAATGCATTATCAATTCGTCAAACAGTTTACCGGCTGTTCAAACAGACTTACAGAGTTCATTACTTGCGTAGAATATCGATAATCGATTATGCTTGCCTTTAGTTTAGACAATTGACCTTTAATAAAAGCTATCGAAACAATAGTATTTTGAGGTAACTGGGTCACGTAACCATATTCGTTTCTACAATTCTGTATTTGGTAGTATGCGCGGTATACTCAGTCTAAAAGGGGCCCACTGACTATCAGTCCGCCGGACGATATCGGCCTGTCAGTTGTTCGGAACTGTCAAATTTTTGTTTTAACTGACAGGCCGATATCGTCCTGCGGACTGATAGTCAGTGGGCCCCTTAAGACTGCTTGTATGCAAAACACACAATAACACGGTCCGACAAAATCTTCGTTTGTGACTTTGGCTTCATCACTTTAGATTTGCCATTGCACATATTGTAAAGAGTATACCAGGGCAAGGTAAGCCAGGGCTATTGTGGTATATATATAAAAAAATATTTCACGTTATGTGCATGCTGATGTATCTAAAAGAACAATTATATCAAGCGGAACAAATGCGATTAGCTAGAGACTAGAGCGTGCTATATTAGCTAACCGATTTTGCTGTTCTTTTTACCGCCTAAGGTACACTAAGAAGATACACATTTTACCTTTAGCAAGTGTAAAATTTAGATGGTGTATTATGGAGTATAAGAATGAACAAATACTTATAAATATTTCAATAATCTTAACGCATCCCTACGTTTAAAGGTTTTGCCTATATTTAAGGATTGCACAGAAA
Organism: Cydia strobilella; assembly: GCF_947568885.1. NCBI lineage: Eukaryota > Metazoa > Arthropoda > Insecta > Lepidoptera > Tortricidae > Cydia > Cydia strobilella. The sequence goes on from NC_086052.1 coordinate 13,571,659, forward strand.
CGTGCATTCGTGTTCTAAATCGTCACGCGTCTCATTCAGAAAGCGTGTCAACGCCCTTTACATTTTTAGTTGAGTCTAATTTTGTTAAACCCACGCGTGCTGTTTTAAATATAATAAACATAAACGTTACCATAAGTGTTGTTCTACTCCTTACCTTATTGTAATATCAATAATGTTGTATTTAGCTGTATTCCCTAAACTGAGCCGATTGTTATAGATGCATTACTAGAACGTCACGGAAACTAGGAATTGCTTATGCATTGGTGTTTTTACAGGTATTTATTCTAGAAATTGAAAACTTCGATTTTTCTTTTATCATTTCCAAGAAGTAGTAGGTAGAGTACACTGCGGTTCATGGTTATTCTTGGAGGGCGGGATGCACGTTGCACCGCCCGCAATGGACGAACTGAGAAAAAAATATAGCGCTAACATACCCCACTATGACCTGTAAAATTTTCCCTACTCGCAAGTTTTAACGACAAGTGATCCTAATCCAATGTTGTTAACCATCAAGCATTATGTTATTGAGAGCAGAGAGATAGCGGGAGAGTAATTTTATTTAAACTATTGAACATCGATCCGAAACACTTACCTACTCGTTGACTTGTACAGTGTATATAAGTACACTAAGTTAGTCATTTCCCGTGTTTAATACTGGCAATAAAATTTCTTCGCTTTGCATTCAAAGGAACTTTAACGCGACGGCGTGTCGCTTTTCCAGAAACGGTCTTCAGACATTCAGTGACGCTGACGTGCGATTTAAGCGCGGGGCTAAAGGAAACAAAAAATATCGTACACAAAGAGAGCTCAGTGCATGGCTTTGTAGTTTTTTGGGGCTGAAATAACAAATAGTTCGATTGGGAGTAAGAAGTGCGACAGCGAACTCGAGCTTTTAGGTGAGTAACGGTTACTGTAAATTTAGTTAAATAGATATCTTTATTTACCTTTTCATTCTTAACTACTAGTAAACTTATATTGACCGGGGAATGGACCGTGATTACCTAATGTATTTTTTTCGAGCTCCCGATATTTCGACGCAGTTACATGCATCTTGATCTAGTGAAACTAACCGTGAATCATTCAAAACTGTTATTCTTAACTAAACTCATAAAATGTCACCGAAAAAGACCTTCGGTCAGTGATTCAGATCAGGTTCGATCAGAGGCTCCCAAACATATTTCTGTCGCTTTTCCCTTGCGTTGCTGCTTTACTGCGAAAAGGCTTAGTTACATTTTTAGACCGTTCGTCCGACCGGACGGCTTTTTCTATCTTACTGAATTTAGCGTGCTAATAGAAGTTTGCCCGGAAAGGTGGGCTAAAATGGTTACTGAGTGGGACCCACGGAACACCATAGACGGTGCAAGCCGGGGTTTAGGCAGACCGAAAAGGAGGTGGCGGGAAGACTTGGACGCATTCTACCCCAAATGGTGGGAAAATGCCGATGACAGGGTCGTGTGGAGAAACAGAGGGGAGGCATTTGCCAAGCAGTGGGACACCAAGTAGGTTAATAAAAAAAAAGAATAAGAGTATTTTGCCAGCATGCGGCTGCTTCATAGGTTCCCAGGAAAAAGGCCACGCACCATATAAAACTACAATTTGGCGCTTATTAACGATGCTTCAATACAGTACAACCCTAACGATAGTTCAAACTACAAACACGTGTAAATTGGGCGCTGCCAGCGCCTTATCGTATTAGTTATCGAGTGCGTATAACGGCGCAAATCAATTTTATCAGTTTTATCACTTTCAGTGGTTTTGATTGAGCTTTGAGCTTAAATCACTTCGGTTACCTATCTACATGGCGAATTTCTTATTACTAATGGTACCTATGCTAAGGTAGCTGTTGCAGTAATAGCTGTCTTCAATGATGATATGGTAAAAAATACGCACGACGTTTCGTTGTTTACAGCAGATTAATATATTGAACATTTTAAGTTTTGTGTAATAAGCGACAAGTTTCTGGCTAAAAACTGTCTGTTTTTTTTCTGTTTTAACGTGTACAGTAGTAATTAGGATACAGTTAGTTAGTGTAGTGTATCCTACAGTTAGTTTTTATATATTGTTAGTGATGATGTCGTCACGCGCAATAACTGTCGCGAGTCATTACCCGCTCATTAAGATTATTTCGCTGATGATGACGATAACATATGCTGAGACAACGAAGCGAACGTAAGAGTATGTGCGAAATGGAGCTGCAAGTAACGGTGATTTGTAACAATTGATGATCTTAATATAATGCATAAGTATTAGGGGCGTACACGTAGGACGGGGCAAAATTGTAGTTTTTATAAATATTAATCAATGGCAAATGCCATGAACAAACGAAAACTATATAACGAGGGCAGACTGACCAAAACCTTAAAAGGTTAAAGTTGGCTCGATACAAATAAATCACGAAAACATGTCTAAATTTCATTTATTTTCATTTGTATATCGGTAATTCGTTACCCTGCATACCACAGCAATATAATTTTAGTATATAAGTAATAGCTAGTGATATAGCCGAGGGATTTGACTAGCAACATTTTAAATACTTTCAGAGTTATTGAGCAACCCGCGCAAAAGCCAAATCGTTCCGTCGCAACGCAAGTGTAGCGCGGCGCGGCATATCTTTTGTTTCCTTCTTATTTCCAATGTTCTCCAAGGGAAGCAGATCACTTCCACGTCACGTCAAGGGGACGGGACAGATACTAGGGATTCTACAGGGGACACGTTAGGAAAAAGTTTGAGAACCTCTGATGTGAATGAATTGAAAAACTACATCCATGCAAATATGCTAAGATAACAAACTTCATTGAGTTAATTTATATATTATGCCAACATCAGTTTTTCAGTAATCAACTAATCACCCGCAAAACCATCCAAAAATACCAAGCTTTAGCCAGCTCGAATTTATCTAAAGTGCGGTGTTAGCCCTCCTCGGGTCAAAAAGTTTACAGCTTTTTCGCATGCGAAAGTTCAAGTTCATATCATTTTATTCCCAGGATTAGCTATGTAGGCAAGCCAAAGCCAACTGGGCTCTCTGAAATATTGCTCGAAAGTCTGGCAAAGTTGGCACGCTGGTGGACGCCTTGCCACAGTACTTATCCGCCTTGTGTCGTATTATTCGTATCGCCTATAATGACTGGAAATTCCCTAATATAGGGGACTTCCGCTTCGTATTTTGCTTAGCATTTTATGTACCTACTGTTGAAAACGTAATACTTAATACCTATTTCCTTCATACAGTTTAAAATCAGTTGACAAGGTCAAGTTCGCGTACGTCTCAGAACTGCGTAAGTGATGTTCGAGGAACTTTTAACGACCACACAGTCCGTATGATTCACGGGTTACGAGTACGTAAGAGTAGGAATTAAGATTTTGCAGTCATACCATTAGCGGGTATATATCCTTACCACGAGTTTGACACTGACATATTCGCTAGCGACTGTGTGAACTAACTCACAATGCATCTCCTTCGTACTCTGACATTGGTGCAAGCGAGATGCACTGCGTTTGAGTTGACGCACTCGCTAGCGTTTAACGCGCGTAAAACTCATCTTGAAGGTACCTACTAGTGTAGGTATGTAGTGGTAGTGTAGGTGTGTTCATTACCCGCGTATTCAAAATGGGGTTCAATTTGCTCATTATTTTTAATTGCGCTAAGCAAACACACGCAGAGTCCCCACACCGTTCCATTTCCTGTTCGCACACCCGAGCGGCGTGCGGATCAGCATCCAATATGAAGATGCCTAACTACAATAAGTTGTACTAATCGTGTTAAAATTGTAGGTACCTATTTTTCTCTTTCTCTCTCCCTCTCCCTCTTTATAGTTAAGCAAACATTACCCGGTAATAATAATTGTTTTAATAAATGTTTTTACTTCATTCTTAAACTATTGATTAGTTAATACGGTTGCGTTTTGTGTTTTTTTTTTGCCGTTTTCCATGCATGTAATTTTTTACAGTAACGCAACAGAAGACGAGTTCAAACGTCTATAAAATGTTTCTGGTGAGTGGCCATAAGCGACGATGACCGCTATCCCTCTGGGAGTCTCGTCTGCTTGATTCCACATATTTCATTCATAAAACACCTTTTTAAGGTCTTTGTATAAATAAGGTATATTGTTGTATTGCAGACGCTAGCAGTCCAAAAGGCGACCAACTCTGTGGAGACCCCCGTGAAAGAGAAACATGTGCGCAGCGCCATCATCGGCACCTTTCAGGAGCAGAGCGCCGTCACCTATTGGGTAAGTTTGGTCTTTAATCAATTGCAACAAGGTCTACTTTCCACGATCCAACTAAAGATGACTTATAATAGGACGTGTCTAACCACATGCACAATTATATTCGTATTTAGTCCTGGATAATTTTAACAGTGTAGTAGTCTCGATCGCTGGCCAATCTGACGCGAATTTAGAGTCGCCGAGATGAAAGAAAAAATTACCAACTGTCACGATGACATTCATATCTTTTTCGCGCGCCATATAACGCACATGTCGCTTTATGAACAATTTATGTTTTATTGAGTAATTCTTAGTTTTCCCGTAATAATCAATGCAGTTATACCTAAAAAGACGATATGCGGTGCAAAGTGCACATGGAAAGTGAAAGTTATAAAATATCGGAACGTAAGTACATTATCATCAGGAGATAATTGAAGCAGTCTTCATTTTCCAAATCCTTGCTACTATAAGGTGCTAAAAGTGTTCCCGTGGGGAAACTTGGAGGTGTGATACAATAGTTTATGTACTTATCCTCACTTTATTATAAAATACCTATACAATTTTGTATCTAGTTCTTATACATTCTCGTGTGACGAGTTTGTCTATGTCCTTGTTGGACATTGTTTAAGGGTTGACTTGAAAATACCCATATGTCGCGTGGCGACATGGTGTTATGTTATCTTTGTCCGTGGGACATTCTGGGAGATGTTGGCTTAAAAATATCCACATGTCGCGTGGCGACATTGTGCCTCGTTCGTGGAACGAGGGTCAGATCTTTTTAAAATGACTTCAATTACTATGCTCATTGCATAGCAAGAAGCCCTTCGTCCGTGGGACAAGTAAGAGAACCGAATATTCATTAATAAAATGGAATTAAATATATGACCAGAAACACGTCATCCGTGGGATGATAATACACGAAATGTCTTTTAATAGCTAATTAATTTCTTATAATGACATTAGCAGCTGAGATTGACCTAACAAGAAACCCAAATATCTGGATCAAATTTAGCGCATCTTGTCACAGTCATGAACGGGGTCCTGTGTCATGTACATAAATATCAACTAGCTTATTCTAGTATTGTATGCTAATTAAGTGCTGACTTATTGTTTACAAATAATAACATTATTCTGGAAGCTGCTGGAATAAAATATTTGGATTAAGGTCTGTACCAAACACTTATAATATATGCTGAACCCTTTTGAGGCATGTCATTTTTATTATTCCTTTGCTAATCAAAAATTCTGTAGCCTTATCCAGAAGAGAGGCAGTCAGTAAATAAATAAGTGACTCAGTAGTGCACTTCATAGTCTTCATACCTACTCATATTATACTAATATGCAAAAGAATGCTATCAGCCTTTATAAGGACAAGATCCAGACAGCTGCCTTATTATGAAGATCAAATCTGGGGGTTCATGGCATATACTATTTTCATTAACACTTCTTACAAGCTTCCTATAGCTTAAGCTTGTTTCATAAATTTCATAATATCATATTGTTAGAACGGAATTTTTTTCCTTTTGCAGGCAGTTTGGTAAATTGCCATACATGTTGACTAATACATTCCTTCTAATATCATAAGGAAAAATAACCCTTTAAGGGTTACTCAATTCAATTCAATTATAAATATAAATACTAATTTATTTTAGCCACTCTCACAAGAAATATAAATATCACAACAAATTATGATAATATTTCTTATTTTTATTCTTGATATGTTCCCGGATAGCCCAGTCAGTTGTGCATTAAAATTTTTAGGTTCTCAAAGCCCAATTGCCTTTGATCAAAATAATCAAACATGACATAATTTCCATTTCCTTCAGAAATATGAATTATATATTGAATTAAATCAAGAGTTTATTCCTCCTTCAAATTACAGATAATGAACAGTAAGTTGTATAAAATACAAAACTGTAGGTGAACAAGGGTACTTACAATACCAAAGACTATACATAGAAAACTTTAATCAGTCAGCCATTGGATGGATGTCTAATATCAATAAATTATAAATTCTGAGCAAGTCCAAAGCTCCAAACTCTCATTTATTTAAATTATTTACCAAACTTTTGGGCCTTTTATAAAGGCAAGGCAAATTGTGTCAACATTTTTCCTACAATTGCTTGGAACCCTTTCACAAAATGGTAGGGTTCAATTTAGCACGAGCTCAGATTTCGATACATTTGTGATAAGGAAATAGAAATTTAATGGATATGTAAGTAATATTAAATAGGTAGGTAGGTTATATAAGTAGGTAGGTAGGTAGATAATAATGTAGGTTTATAGGTATTATGCAATAGTCATATCACATTTCCCAACATTTAAACATTAGTGTCCCCGTTACCTGGTATTGTTTGGTTTTGAAGGGTCTACTAACTTTAAGCCTAAGACATTAAATAAAACAACATTATTAGTTAGGTATGTACTAGAAAGATTCTTATCCAAAGTGTTCGAATGTTTGATACCTCTTGGTACTGTAAAATTACTTTAAACGGTTGGGGGATGATGATGATGATGGACCTGATGAAGACAATTATCGATAATAGAGCTGAGATGGAAAAAAGAATTGGATTCCAAAAAGAAAAATGTGCTTTATGCCATAATGAGCAATTCCTATTTATTTTTATTTTATTTGTAATGATATAATTAATCAATTATATTTATATAATCAGTAGTGAATTGAAATAATTTCACAAATACAATAAAATTCACAACAGATCATATTGTTGCATTTCATTTATATCGTTTTTTATATACTTTCTGTATGAATATGTTCAGTATAGATCAAACAAAGTTGGAAAGACCTTTTAGCAGTAAGACTGTCCAAACTGATCTATGAAGTTATTTGTGGCATTTAACAGAGCATTTGAGACAAACTTTCTGTTCATAATAACTCATAATTATGATATGTAATGAGAATAGTCATTTTCTGTTTTTCATTGTATTTCGGATTCTCAAGGCTAATGCTTATGTTGTAATTGATTCATGGCTTTTATTATGGAATTATGCAGGAAACGCCACAGACCGATCCACATACATATGTGGTGGTAATTTCACACATTTTCAATATAATAAGAATTTATATTATCTGAACCAAAATTATAGGTTGTTTCGGTTCAAATTGCTTACTTACTAACTCATTTAGAATCTTTTGTCAGATTCAGTAGGTAGTGGTTGAGAAATACTAGAACAAATAATTGAAAGATATGATTCTTTATCTCTAACAGCATCACCTTTTTATATTCCTAGATGTATATAGACATTAAATAAAATATATTAAAAGACAATGTGAAACTTGTTTTAGATAGGGAAGCAATTTAGAATATTTTAAGTGTAGGATGTATTATTTATATTACCCCTTATAGCATAGTAAGTGACTATTACTTACTTAGCTTAGTTAAGTGGTTACTTAACAACTTTTTAAATAAGGGTGCTTAAATCCCTTCCAACATAAGCTATCTAATGTTTAATCACCATGTACATTTATTAGTACTATTGTTGAAAGTTGTTTAAACAACTCCGAGCATGTCCTAATCTCCCAAGAAACACCAGGTCTGGGAAAAGAAGAGTGGTATTCAGACTTTAAAATATGGACATGATACAATCTATTACGCTTAATTGCGTGAATGTGAAGCAATGAGTGTCTTCTTAAGGGTGTATGTTACAAATAATAAATCAACTTGAGATTTTGAAAGTAAAATTACAGTCTTAGATATTTCATGTTTCAACAAATAGTACAGTTCCTTTTATTTTTATGTTTATTTAAAACAGCAATACTCTTTAAAATCTTTAGAGAAGAAAAATTAATAATAAAGACTGCCACGCCACGTTTTTCCTTTACTGGGTGATGCCCCGAAAATATGACTGTCTAGACTCAATTTATTATTGTTTATGAATAAATAAATGAAATGAAATATGTATTTATTGGAATAAACAAATATAATATAAGAGAAAACTATAGCATCATAATGTCTTAAAACCTTGTCTGATGTGTCTTAGACAAGCAACAAGAAAATAAAGGGTAGATAAATAGTAACGAATAAATATCTTTTATCTTTATCTTTGACAGTTCTCATGTCTTCTTTCTTTTATGGAGGCTTTATATTTATATACCGCAATATAGGTACATTATTACATATTTTCTTTACATTTTCTAATTATGATGTCTCACATTGGTCAAGATAAAGATCATAGTATATGGGTAGGTCTCACCAGTGAACATAATGTTTTAAGCATAAAGGGATGCTCCAGATAACTACTCTGTTACTGTCTGCTGCTCTTGTTAGATATGAATTATCTTTACATCAAAACTCAAAACTCTTATCTTTACATGTTCAAAACTTTGAACGCAGTAAATAAATCTCTGATTCTCAGAGTATTTACCCATTAAAGTAGTATAAGTTCATAACCTAATTTTATTATTGGTAATTCTCATGTAATTGGTCGGAGAATTTTTTAAAATTTCTCTGCTTTTTGCCAGGAAACTCAAAAGCCGATTTTGATATTTTGAGATTTCTCATAGCGACTTGTTTATTTAGCCTTAATTTTAATTTTTTTTTATGGAATATAGAGATAGGTATAGGTTTCCATGATAGATAATATATAGATATACATATTCTTGCCAAAAATACAAGTGCTTGTTTTTGGGTAGATTTTTGAGACATTTATTTTTACAAATTATTTAATTATCTTCTCTAAACATCTACACTGTTAAAATTATCCAGGACTAAATACGAATATAATGATAGGATTAAACGAACTTACCTGAAGTGAAGTTCAATCCTGGATAAGGGGTATCCCCACCCTCCTCGAGTAACCATGAATCCATGGTTACTTCCCATTTAGTGCATGAATACTCTAAACTATATGAATGTCATCGTGACAGTTGGTAATTTTTTCTTTCATCTCGGCGACTCTAAATTCGCGTCAGATTGGCCAGCGATCGAGACTACTACACTGTTAAAATTATCCAGGACTAAATACTTCATATAATCAGGATTGAACTTCACTTCAGGTAAGTTCGTTTAATCCTATCATTTTATTGCCGTAGGTATTAATTAGATAGCATCGACAGCTGTGATCCCATAGAGTGGCATAGAGAACTGATTCATGCAAACAAGCATTTAATGAACTACAAATAAATTTTATATTAAAGGAAAAAATTGAAAAAGTTACACTTCCGGCAGGATCTGAACCCGCAAACTCCGCAATCCGTGCGTTGCTCTTAACCAATTGAGCTACGGAAGCCTACCAGAACCCTGCAAATCTTTCCATTCCTTCCCTTATGTATACACGCCTTTGGGCGGATTGCGGAGGTTGCGGGTTCAAATCCTGCCGGAAGTGTAACTTTTTCCATTTTTTCCTTTAATATAAAATTTGGAGTATCGCTCGCAGACGTATCTGCATGTTAAAAAATTGAACCACAAATAAATTCAATGAAGGTATGGTGAGATCGGACCTTAGTCTGTCAATTTAGAGTCAGTACGCCAAACCGTCTGTAACCGTAATAAATAAAGTTCGCCAAATTTTATTGTATAGGAAGTTTCCTAGTTCTCTGCTGAGTGACGTTGATCAGTCCGCCAGTACGTTTAGCATGAGAGCGCCACGACAATATCTCTCGCGCGAGATAGACAGATCGTTCTTCTCTAACTGTATTAATTATAAAGGGACGGGTGGTCTCTCGCGCGCGCTATACTGCCGCGGCGATATCGTGCTAAACCTGCTGTTGTGGTTGGTTTATCCACCAACCAGGCTGGCGGCTGGCTCTTAGTCATTCATGGTCAAATCAGTAGGTGAGCGTGATTCATGCACCTATGGCTATGGCTTTATCGTCACATCTATCGCTATCCAATTATAGTTTGGCCATAATCTACATACTTACAGGGGCGAACTGTTATTTAAGTATTCTAAGTAGTTACTCGGATTACTTTTGCTGGAAAGAAAAACTGTATAACACTTATTAGTGTCAAAAGGAAATAAATGGCCAAATAAATGTTTAGGGGCTAATGATGTCCTATTTCCGGTAGTTAAGGATAACAGTTAATTGCCCTTACGGGCTTACCGACATAATAGGGGATCCCTATTATGTCGGAGTGACTTTTATCAATCTAAAAATCATTTGTTTAACTTTAAGAAACACAAAGCACAAACACTTAACGTAAAATTTATTAGACAAACAATAGTATTGGTAACGAGAGATCCTCAAAAACAAAAGATAAGAAGACCGATCCAACGAACACGTTTTTCTTATAGATGGTGGCGATCCGTCTCCCGCTCCAAGACAATCGCATCGTGGCATGGAAGTTCTGTCACGTGACACACAAACTTCTCAGGGAAGGTCATCCGGCATGCCTTGATGACTCGCAAAGGCACATCGGCATGATACAGAACCTGGGGAAACTATGGGTGAGTCCAACGCATTCGTGATATCTCTGCTGGGCTATTTTTTCAATAAAACGAAGAACTCCGGTTGCCTTGGATGGATTTGAACAAGCGTCTTAAGCCTTTGAACGCCACGCCTAGCGTAAGCAACGCGTCATCGTAAACCTTACGCTATAACGACGCGCGTCAGATGCCGCATTTCTATCGACGTCAGCTCGCAAGCTCGCAATTTATAACAGTTGTCCATATTTTTTTACTAAGTATATGAAAGGTCTATCACCTCGTTGGCTTGCGAAGGTTGGCCAAATAGCTAACAATCAATCAATTTAGAATTTACATGGGTATTCTTCCAGGTCCACTTACGCGAAGGCTACGGCCGCCTCGTGCACCTGTACTGCTCGCTGCTGGTCTGCAAGCTGAAGTTCCACGCGCGCAACCCTCGGTTTCCCGGCAACATGCAGCTTACGGCCGACGAGCTGGACGCCATCGCCGAGAACGACGTCAACAACTAGTGAGTATGACAACATCCTACTCCAGGCTATGAGCACCTGAACAAGTTTGGTCTGCAAGCTGAAGTTCCACGCGCGCAAACCTCGGTTCCCCGGCAATCTCACGGCCGACGAGCTGGACGCCATCGCCGAGAACGACGTCAACAACTAGTGAGTAATTTTATCCATCAGCCAAAATGTTGGTCTACTTACTTACCTGCCTTGGCGGTACGGGATTGGTGCAGTATGCAATCAGGTCTGCCAAATCAGGAAAGACCTATATCAGTGTATGGATCATCCGTCAATCTAGCATTGTACACATTACACATGCTACATTATTAAGATTTTCAATTTAAATATTTGTATTGTTACAGCTTCCAGTTATGTGTCGAGTTGTTCGACTATATGGACGATATTTTGAATCTACAAGCAGCAGGTTGGTATTTCTTAAATTCATATTTTATTTATAGTTGGTCAAGCAAATCTTGTCAGTAGAAAAAGACGGCAAATTAAAAAAAATGTAGGCGCGAAGGGATATCGTCTTTACAAGATTTGCCTGACCAACTATACATTTTGTCGTCACCGTCAACAACTGATAATTAGTAAACCTTATTGCAGTTAACGAGTATGTACCTATATAGCTGTTATATTCTGGCAAGCCATCTTTGTCCGTAGAAAAAGGTGCGAAATTTAAAAAAAAATGAGAGATCGGTCCTACACTTTTCAAACTGCAAAGCTGGCTTGCAGAGAACAGTACTTAACACGATTTTTGGTTCAATGTTGCTCTGTCCTCTTCCAGTATTCGACAGTCTCGGCAACGCACGTGCGAACTCCATGACCGCAAGCGGGCAATGTCGACTGGCCGCACTAATCCCGTGCGCTCAGGACTCGTCGCAGATCTACGACTGCAACGTGCGCCTGCTATTCCGACTGCACGCGTCGCTGCCGGCCGACACACTGGCCGGACACCGGGAGAGGTATAACCCCCTTACACCAGCGCGCAGCGTTTATAGTTGGTCAAGCAAATCTTGTCAGTAAAAAAAGGAGGCAAATTGTGTGACTGGCCGTCGCTTGTAAGTAGCCCCTAATAAAGTTGCATAGTTTGTTACAATTTGCGAAGTATCTCAGTAACTTCGCAGAGGAGGGGCCATTTGATGTCCCATCCGTCACACTTCTAATAACATCTATTTCTAGTAATAATAATAAAAACATTTTATTACTTTTTTAAATGGTGAAGCATTAAATGATTATTAGCGTTTATGATTATATAGTGAGTATTTAATGCAAATATTGTAGTTGTGGAAGAAATATATCAAAGTGTAGGTAAAAAAATAGTAAAAATGTCCCACCCGTCACTTTGGAATGACCCATATGCCTTAATAGCTTAATACATGTACGGATAAATTCGAAACGTTTCGTTGAGTTGTTAAGACTTTAATTCGATAAGATAATGACATGGGGGTGCCTTATCTTGTCCTTTAGTTTTTTGATGTTCTGTTCCAAACTTAATTCATAGGACACATGGGTATGTCCTTATGTGTATGTTTCTTGGTTTTCTCTCTCTTCTTAGCAATAATAACAATATTATTTTGTTGGTAGATTCCGACAGCAGTTTAAAAAGTTGAGCTCATTCTACAAGCACGCGAGCAGCCTGCAGTACTACCGCAATCTGCTGACGCTACCCTTGCTGCCTTCTAACCCACCTAATTTCCTTATTCAGGTAAACCTTACGCAACGTCACTAGTGACACTCCGACATTATGATCGAATCTTTAAACCATTGTCAGACCGTTTCTTTTTTTTTTTGCCATTTTTTTTTATGTGACCGTTTCTACAACTTGTGTTATTTCTACTCGAATTTCGATCCTAATGGGATAAAACAATGTCCCAAGGTTTTTTTCCTATTGTGTTACTATCGTTAGTCATCATGATTTTAAAATCAAAATGTGGTATTTTCTATAAAAAGGGACCTTATTGTCGATGGCGCTTACGCCGCACAGCGTCGCGCGGCATTGTATTTATATCGGAGCATCGTTTATAATGGCGTAAGCGAAATGAAACGAAAAACTCACATATTGAAGTCGCAGTTACTGCGGCATGATTCGAATGCACACATTGCATACGAAGTAATATTAATGAAACCTTAACACATTCACTCGTAGCCGATCCCAGCGTTTTCCCGTTTTGTAGAGGAAAGCGACTACGAACAGAGAACCCGCTCGAGCGGGTTCTCGCCACTCAATGTGTTAACCTTTAGAGTTTTTTTAAAGGCCATCTTACAAAAACATTTTTTTTTGTTCTTCAATAAATTAAGGATTCGAAAATTAATGTTGTTTCGTGTAGCTAAATCTATCTCTACTGTTGTACATACAGAGCGATTTCGGAACGTACGTGACACCGGTGGTCTCAATCCCAGAGCCGCCTCCGGACGAAGTGGACGCCGTGGGTTCGCTCATCGACACCTCCGACACCTTCAGTTTGGTAAGTATAATCTTAATTTATCACCCATTATGCTAAGTTCGTACTCGTTAGCCCTGTCTACCGCGTATAGTTGCGCGTTGACCGCGTGATGCGTACAACGCGCACGGTACACGGAGTACGCTCATGCGCACATCGCACATAGCCCGCACTCAACCTTTGAGCGTCGTCAGAGCTACAGGAATATTGCGAGAACTCAAACGCAGGCGTTTTGAGTGGTCTGGACGCGACGGACGCAGGAACAGGTGGTAACGGTGCGCAGTCTGCGTGACATCGCTGACCTGTTATCGTACATGTATATTTCGGTGCACATTCGCGTCATACGGAATGCTCGTTCCTCAGCCACCCATTTCTTTTAGCAATATTTGATGAAGATAGTGATGAAAATGAAAAAAAAAAATGATTATAGGTACACGATTATGATCGATCGAAGCCGACAGTGATTAATCCTAATGTTTTTTTTATCAGGCTACAACTCCAGATAATAGTGATGTGATCGACACCCGGACCACTCCCTCGCCGCAGCCCGACCCTGTGGTGGAGCGAGACAGGCTGATCGATCATCTGCAAAACGAGCTTAAAAGGATGCGGTAAGAGACATGTAATCAGGGCACGACCCGGATAATAGTGATGTGTACCCGGACCCCTCGCAGCCTTACCCAATGGTGGAGCGAGACAGGCTGATCGATCATCTGCAAAACGAGCTTAAAAGGATGCGGTAAGGTAAGGAGTAAGGGTAAGAGGTAAGGGCGGTCAGGCCACAACCTGAACAATAGTGATGTGATTACCCGGACCACTCCGTCGCCGCACCCCGACCCTGTGGTGGAGCGAGACAGGCTGATCCATCATATTCAAAACGAGCTCAAGAGGATGCGGTAAGACATTCTTTAAGCATAATATATCTTAATATTGTCTTCGGTTACCGCGATAGTTACTCATGAAATAAAACTATGAAAACGATTTTTTTTTTTATCGCGTATATATATATCTTTACTTGAAAATAATTGTAGTGTATAACTAGCCTTATGAACCGATTTTGCATGTACAACCAGCCTTAAAGTTTGTAGTCTATGATTGTTCATTATTTTAGTATGTGGGTATTTTTGCACTTTGTAATTTTTCCTCAGTCACCCGTTGACCACGAACGCTGTAAAGAGTTCGAAACGTCGGGATGTATTATAAATTCAATATACGCGATATAATCCGTTTTCATAGTTTTATTTCATAATATATCTTCTTTTCTATCACATTCAGACATACTCTATGAGTAAACCACAGTTGAAATGAAATTTTCATTTTTATTCCTTCTTTTCATAATTCATGATAAATAGTTAAGCAAGAGTTTACCAGGCTGTTGTTCGGTAAATATAAGAGATATTAAATGAATAATCAGTAATTCTTGTTAAGTGAGAAAGCATCTTACTAAAATGTTATCCAAGTATACCTGGATGGATACCTTTACGTACGTATGCGCAATCCAGTTGTAAATGTACATTTGGATTGTAGAATAGTAATCATCTTTAAATACTTCTTATTGCAACTTATTGTAAAGATGATCGCAACTGAATAATTAAATAAATTATGACAACCGACTGCAAAAAAGAATAATCTTTAACAGACAGAACTGACTTCATAGAACAGCGAACATGCCATAATTTTATGGTCTTCATTAGCAGTTCTACATCACAAAACAAACTTTAATTTACTTTCCGAAAACAAATGCACAAGTAATCCATATTACTATAGATGTGCATATGATTATTCAGATGATAATGGGACCAACTGCGAAGTATACCCACTAATGTAAATTAAAAATCCAAATCCGTACAGCCGTCCTTGACAAATTCATAAAAAACACACTTAGCTAAATTCCAGACGAATTCAGAATCTAATTTAAAAAGTTGTGTTAACAATTTATCAATTATTGTGTTCGTTCCACAGATTAGAGGTATCACAAATGGTGCAAGACCGAAATACAATGATGGCATCCATGCGTGAACACTGCTCGAAGCTAGAGGCGCAAATACACACTACAAAGGTAATTCATTTACTTTAACTCATTTCTTAATTTAGATGTATCGACAGACGATGTTATTGACCAAATCCTCCTTTTTTGCAGACTGAACTAGAAGAAGAAAGGCATAGGGCTGAAGTTTTAGCAGCGGAAACCCCAGAAATCAAACGTAAGCATAAATCATAGCTTAACAAAACTTAGTGTCAATCATAGCTTAGGTATTTATCCAAGGTTCTAAAGGAGATCGCCTGCTGGTAGTTTTACCGAATTATATTGTTCTCTGGTACTGAACATATACTGAACAACATTTAATATTTAATTTTATAGAAAAACTTACACAGACTGAAGATAAAGCAAAAATACAAGACGAGAAATTCCAGAAGTTAAAAGGAGCGTACACACAGCTACGAGAAGAACATATCACACTTATCAGACAGGTAAAACCCTCACTTACTTCCTAGATATAATTTACAGGTCGATTCACGAAAGCTGACACGAATGGAATGAACGAAACTTTTATTGTATGGGTGACACCTGTACCTATCGTTATGCAGTCAGAGCCTCCATTTTATTGGTTAATGTAATAGATATTTTCATTCACTCATTCATTCCTTTCGTCCCAGCTGTTGTGAATCGTTAGTCGTCGTGAAGTTGTTACCGCGATAGTTATTAAGAGATCTATAAAAAAAACTGTATCCTGTTTCGAGCCCGTTGGTCACTTGTAGACTGACTGAATAATATATGTCACAATTAAATTGTGAAAAAAAAATCTACACTAGTTTACTATTCTTCAATGGACGTAGGCTGTCCGCTTGTGTGTAGCTTATATCCAGTGTGCAGGTACCATCACGCTCCGCGATTGTTATGCCATTTAGGGTCCTAGCTAAATTGGTTCTTCAATACTTGCGCTATGGAATATCCAATTTAGCTAGAACCCTAAATAGCTCAAATACATAAAGTATAAATAGTCGTAGCCACACTAACCAAATATATCGCAAATAGTAACACAAATAGTAGTATATTTTTGGTCACTTTGGCTGTCACTATCTATCGTTGGTGGTTGTACAGCAAGCGTACGATGATGAATCGTCTATGCACTATGCTACATCGACAGTAGGTCTAATACGTATACGCATAATGTTTATAGAAAGCAGAAGTAGACAAGACAGCGGCCAGCTTAAGGGCAGCAGCGGCGCAGCACGAGAGCGCCAAGACCTCCTTGCAGCAGCAACTCAACGACAGGATGAAGTACGTAATAACACCAAATATTTGAACATAAAGTGGGCTAAATCAAGCTGGAAATGAAGAAGCAGCTCGGGCATGAAGGTGTTTGATTCCAGCAGCAGGAGTTGCTAGGCGGGCGAGGTGTTCAAAATGATCTTGACGCGACCTTTATTATTAAGAGAATAAGAGCGTGTCAAGGTAATTTTGAACACCTCGCCCGCCTAGCAACTTCTGTTGCTGACTGTACGAAGAATAACAAATTCTTAATTTCCTTTTCAGAGATGTAGAATTACTACAACAAAGCGCATCATCGAGTGAAGAAATCGAAGCCTACAAAATGCAAATAGCTAACCTCCGCACGGAACTCGAACACGCCAGAGAAAAGGAAACAGAACTAGAAACCCTTAAAGTCTCCATGGAAGCATTGGACATAGAGAATAAAACGACAACCAGAGTTCAGCAGGAAAAACTAACAGCACTAGAAAACGAATTAAAAGAAGTCATGGATAATTTAGAAAATGTAAAAAAAGAAAGTGAAGAGAAAGAGATAGCGTTAGCAAAAGTAAAGGAAGAGTTGGTAGGGCTTAGGGAGAAGAGTGGGGATGAGTATAAAAAAGTGGTGGAAGAGAGAGAAGCCGCGTTGAAGCAGGTTGCGGAGCTAACTCAGCAGCATCAACAGGAGAAACAGGTCAGTGAACTTATCTGGTTAGGGATAAGCGTTTGTTTATGTACAATAGATAGAAGTTGTAGAACTCATTGCAGACTAAGTGCATGGTTAGAATTTCATTTTTAACAAAATAACATCTTCATTTTCTGTATATAACTGCATGAATGCTTTGAACGTCTAACAGGAATGACACTAGTTTCATTGACTTAACTAATTTTGTATTAATTTGATCATTTAGTTTTAACTTTAATAGGAGCAGGACGATGTAGTTAGCAATTTGAAAACAGATCTAGAAAACGCCCAGCAAAAAATACTAGAAACAGAATCAAATTATAAAAGTTACATCCTAAAGTTAAACGATAAACTAGATGCGAAAAATAAGGAACATGAAAATGTTATTAAGAGACGTGACGAAGAATTAAGAGAAACGCTCGAGAAATTAGTCAAACTAGATCAAGATAAAACCGATGCTGTGGAAGAATTGAAACAACAACTTGAAAGCGTAATTACGGAGAAAGATTCGAATATAAATGAGATACAGAAAGAACTTGAGGAAAAACAAAGTAGCATAGGAGAACAAAATAGTGAATGCAATGCAATGAAAAATACTATTTCTGAGCTGGAAACTAAAATAGAGCATACAACTAAGGAGCTAGAAGAAGTACAATCAAAATTAGATAATGTTATTTTAAACTTAGAAAATGAGAGAACAGAATATGAATCTAAATTGAAAGAAAAACAAACACAGATAGACACATTGAAAGATGAATACAAACAACTAGTACAGAGCACGGAAGAAATTATAACAGGTTTAAAATCTCAGATAGCCGAAAAAGATGAACAAGTAATATCACTTGACATTGAAGTGAATAATCTTAAAGATAACGTTTCCAAGCTTGAAGAAGAATTAAATGAGACCCAAGCTGAACTAGAGATTGGTAAAAATGAGTTACTACATATAAGAGAGGAACACGACGCTTTTGTAGAACGGAACGAAAATAACTTAACTTTAAAGAATGAAGAGTTAAGGAGCCTTCACAATGAAATTAACAAACTTAAGAAAGAATATGAAGAATTAACTACAGAAAAACAAACACAAAGAGGTAATTTCGAGTTAGAGAAAAAGGTTTGTTCTTTTCTATACTTATTGTGTCGTCCTATTCTATACAATAGGGATCACGAATACAAGATTCTTAACTAAAATTAGTTGACTTTGATAGTTTCTCTGACGCTGTGTGTTTTTGTTATTAGGGTTATAGTTTTGTTTTCTGAAGTCAATCGCCTAACTAGTTTTGTAAAATAACATGTATCTTTATTATTAGGAATTCCTGAATAAAATCGAAGAATTAGACCAGGAGCACTCTAAACTACGTAATGATTACGAAACGATGAAAAACGAAAAGGATGCAATAATTGGTAACCTTAATGACGAAATAGTCAATCTGAAACTGCAATGTAGCCAAATACAGGATAGTAAGGACGATGAAATAAAATATCTACACAACAAACTTCAAGATCATCAAACTGATTTCGCATCACAGATTTCTGAGAAAGATATCACAATTCTAGAAGCGAACAGAAATATTGAAGAATTGAAGGATCAGTTAGAGGAATTGCAGACGCTTAGAGCAAAAGAGAAGGAAGATGCAGATTTTTTGTTGTCTGAGAAAGAAGGCAATGCTAAGGTTAGGATAACTGTGACGTCTGGGCTGGTTGTTTTATTTGTTCATCACGGGAACCACATGTTTAAGTCAAAGGATCCACATTTCGTAGTAAAATAACACTTTGCTGGTTAGCCTACTTGTTTGTCTTGGGTTTTGGGAACTTCCCGTTTTATTGTCATACTTATGTTTCCCAGCATTCGTTTTCTGGTTATTAATGTATTCATCTTTGTTGGATATAATTACTCATAACCACTTTGGTGTTTGGTTTCACTTGATTTATATAAACTGGTGTTGGATTTAATTACTTTAATAATTGTTTCAGCTGATTCTTTTCGGTATTAAGATGTTTCAATCTTTATTTTCCTAGTACAGCTATATCTCAAGCATATATAGTATTCTGGTTCCGATTATTATTTTGTATTTCTAATTATTGTTTCATAAATTATACTTAGCTCACGATTAGCGCTTTTTTTTAATTATTATTCTTCGTCTGAGGCACCACGGCATTTCCAGCAATTTCAATATTTCACCTCGCACATTTCCAAATGTGTAACTTAGCATCTTGTAGTATAGACTGAGTATATCTAACGCATGTTTTCTCTCCTCTGCCACCTCCAACTTCAACTCCTTCAACCGCTTTGCATGGACTACAATGGCATGGCCGACACACACGTGTATCGCTACGGTATAGTTGCTGGAAGTAAGGCTCGGCCACACGGAACGGGAGAGACTGAGCGCGGAGTGTGAGTTGCAGGATCTGCTGCAACACAACACGGTGTTGGAGGCTGATCTGACTGCGGCGAGGATACGGCTGCAGGAGGCGCAGGCGGAGATTGAGAAACGTGAGTGTTAATTATTGTGTTATTTGAAACTAGTTAGTGAATCTTGCTCATAGTGTACATTATGTTTTAAATTTAATTTGAGGATGTGCAATAAAGAGGATTTGTATTGCATACAAACACCGGTGTAGTAACCGGTGAGCTCCATCTTAGGCCCTGTCTTCACTTTCCATCAGGTGTGACTAGGGCCAATCGCCGATCAGTTTATAATAAAAAAAAAAAAAAAAAAAAAAAAAAAAAAAAAAAAAAAAAAAAAAAATTAAAGTACATTCAATTAATAACCTACGTTGCATGTATAAACAGATATAATCATTTATGCAATCAAAGGCATATTAACAACAACCATGAATATTGTTCACGAAACACTACAGAGGTAAATAAATATAATCATAGAGAATCTATTTATTTGTTTATTTTTTATTTAATTACATTAACTTGATAACGATATGGTAGTGCTGTGAACCAAGTATGAAAGACAAGAACCAGAACCAAGAACCTTGAAATACAAATAGAATAGAAGTAACTGCTGCCCTTACAGGGTCTGTATTCCATGTACTATAATGGCAATAAAGATGTTTGAAGAACTTAAAGTAACACCAAAACAAATATACTGTCTTATTACTTATCATAAATGGCCTGTAAACACACACAAATTAATACGTTGGATTCAACGCAAGGTCCTTTTTCGACTTGCGTGTATTCTAAGCGAATATATTGCACTTACATACACGTATTGCTTCTGCTTTAAAGTCGACTATGCTCCTTTAAAATTTTCAAATTTTCCAGAACGACTAAAGCTAGTGACGACAGCAGGCGCCGCGGCGTTGGAGGTTACCAGTGGAGCGCTGGAACGAGTAACTGCACAGGATTCCAACCGCGCGGCCGCTGAGCTCGCCGCACAGGCTCTGAAGGAACTGGCCAGCACCACAGAGGTAACTATATAATATGAACATGTCGCCTATCATCCTAAAACCATAGTAGACAATGCTATAGAAATATAAATATACTATATTATATATTGATTAATTTAGGGTTTTTTGGGTCATTTCCACCATCCAAGTTAGGTTTATTGAGAATTCATAGTGCCATAGCTCTGTTTGGATAACTTACTTTTTACTTGCAGATCAAAGGTCACGAGGAAACTTTGGCGCGCTCGGCTATCTTCGCCGCGCATAATGCAGCGCAGCTTTCAGCATACGTAACAGAAGTGTCCAATCTCTCCACCGACATTGAGCTTACAGACAGTACGTGTGACTTCTCTTATTTGTTTCATGTTTCTATACTGTGCTATGTCCCCAAAGTAGCATGCCATATCGTAAAAGAGACTGTGCATACTCGTTGTATGCTTTTTATACGTACGGTATTTGGGGCTCGAGGGCCCGACCTTTGTCGAATAATTTTGCAAAAAAATTAACGATTCTTTCCAGAACTAAACACCGAATGCCGCCTAATGCTATCAGCAACGGCGGACTGCCTCACGCAACTCTCCCGCGGCGAATTGGAAGCGCCATACAGTGATGCACGTAGCCGCATCAGCACTGTCGCCGCTGCCGCCGCCGCCGCTGACCGTACTAATACTGGAGCTCGCAGTGTGGACGACGAGCTGGCCGACATGGACAAGGCCATCGAGCTGGCTGCGGGACAGATCGAGGTTAGTCATTGAAAAAACGTGGTCATATTAGGTATATGCTTAAGCCTTGGCCTCAGGTTCGGTTTGGGCATCTGTTGGAATTATGAACCCGAAGTTCTGCATGTATGATTGGAAACCCTACAGCAAATCTACCGTATTAACACGGAGACGTTGGTGAACGTTATTTCTATACTCATTGACTTCGAATAACATTGATCTAGGTTGCATGATGCGTCTTCATCAGAATGTTTTTCTTTGTTGTAATGCAAATAACAATAAGCAAACATTTGTATCGTAAAGATCGTAAACATATAATCCGTTTCACAGGAGATGTTAGCGGCAAGTCGCGCAGGCGACTCGGGCGTCAAGCTCGAAGTGAACGGCAAAATCCTTGACGCGTGCACCACGCTCATGGCCGCCGTCAAAGCTCTAGTCCAAGACGCCAGGAAACTGCAGGCCGAGCTCGGAGACCCTGGGACCAGGCTGAAGATGTACCGGCGCAATCCTCAGTGGTCGGAGGGGCTCATATCGGCTGCTAAGGCCGTTGTTTTTGCTGCTAAACTCCTCGTGTAAGTATAAACTGCGGCCCTGTTAAAGCTCGGTTTAGGATTTTAGGAAACTGCAGGCCGAGCTCGGAGACCCTGGCACAGATGATATAATAGTTCTTACTAACAGATACTTATCTCTGAAAGAAAACGCAAATGCCTACCGTTTTGATACCTACGCAATAATACATTGGAGTGACCTTCAGCGCGCCGCTCCCCGCACCGCGCGCGCCGGCACAACGCTTACTTAATACTTAGGTATCTTAGGTAGATATCTAACTATAAATGTGTCATAATAAACATTACCTACATCTTTAAAACAATTTAATAGTACCTACGCAGCTTGTAACTATCGTAAAAATAATAACAGTAGGTAAGTAGTAAGTACCTATATTGAGAATGTCTACTTACTTTTCCTCATTTGTCGGAAGAGTAAAAAACCATAAAGTATTATTTGTTTTGGTATTCCTGCATCCACTCACACTACAAGCTGACCTATTTTTTCGTTGCGGAGACATTTCTTTCGTATGATCTCTGGCTTATTCGAGCGCGCGGTTACATGCGTGCGTTAGCGCGTGTGGCAACACTGGCAACCAACTGGCTCGGTACCGTGAAGGGGACGCGATTCGTAGGTATAAATCCGAGTTCGCGCGGAAAGTGCCATAGGCCTGACCCTGAGACCGGGCTGAAGATACACCGGCGCAATTCCCAGTGGTCGGAGGGGCTCATATCATCGGCCGCCAAGGCCGTTGTCTTCGCTGCTAAACTGCTCGTGTAAGTATATGTCGGCGGCAGATCGTAAAATCGGGCATATCGAGATATTCTTAGGCATATCATGAAACGCCGCTCTTTCATGATCTGACTAAGAATAACCCAGGCATATCACGATCTGCCTAATAAAAGAGGCGGCAGATCGATCATACCAATTGCATTCGTTGATATTCCTAGCTTCATACCGGGCGCATCGTAAAATAACATGAAACGCCGGCATTTCGTGATCTGACTAGCGACAACTAGCCATATCGTGCAATCTTCAAGGGTTTTAAGTGGAAAGATAAATATCAATTATAAATTAGTATTATATTGTATTAAGCGACTATATTTTACGGTTTTACAACAAAACAAAAGCTAAATCACATATGATGCCGTAAATAAACTAACAGTTAAACTCGATCAGCTGATGCTTTTCCGCCAATTTGCCGCAAACCAAATTGCGAAATCGCCGTGAAGGGGTGATATTCCTAGGCAGATCATGAAATGCCGGCGTTTCATGATCTGACTAAGGTTAACCCAGGCATATCACGATATGCCTTACAAAAGATGCGGCAGATCGATAGGAGCAATGTATTCGTCGAAATGAGGGCTATCGTTTTTTTGCTCACCAGTTGGCGCCTCTGTTGATGGTGGTCCAAAAGACTAAAGAACAGCTGTCAGTCATTAAAGCATGAATCTAGTATAACTGGATCGGTCATGGGGAGTGGGGGAAAATGACCGAACGGGATAGTCTTATGTATCTTTCAGTAGGAGTAGCAGAGAAAGCGCTGTTATTGTTTGTCCTTGTCATAGTTTCACTTTTCCACCGCTGCCACAACCGAGGTTGTGGCAAACAAATAAGTACGTGACATGTCATGTTTGTTCGTTGCTTGTTTAATTATCGTTGTTTTGTATGAAATTGTGCTTTCTCTTATGAAATATAGTGATGGTTTGCGTTTTGAATGCTTGAACTTTGATAAAATACTGGTGAATTGTTCTGTAATCGGCTGTAATAGCCGCTCTGAGCAAAAATATGAGATCATAACCTTTCACACGTAAGTACGGTATTTTACACATTCCCCTTAACGCAATATGTGAGAATAACATCGTAAAATTACGTTACACTCAAAGCAATGTAGAATCAAACGATTTCAATAAAAATATCACAATTATTTACGCAAATTAACAAAACATTATTTGTAAAATTATCCGCCCAAATTACGTAGGTAGGTAGGAGTCTGAGGTCAGCCATTTTTAAACTTCTTCTTAATTTAGCTGCATAACAATCATGTTAGGGATACCAGATGAAAATATCATAATTTTATGGGTAATTTTGACCTCGAAGTTTTTTCGTACTTCTAATTCCAAAAAATAAATAAACAAATGTTGTGAAGATTAAATGTGGTGTAAATTAATTGGTGTGATTGCGATTTGTGATTTCTTTAAATTAAAACCCATAATACATTTTATTTTACGTTTTATTTACTAAACATGTTTAGTTTTGTACCACCTGCGCGAATTATAGGAGGTATTTCATTGTTTATACGCCTAAAAAGAACGGCCCATTGACATTTTATTTAACAATTTTTTAATACCGTCAAACAAGCTAACTTTGCCTCCAGGGTAATCGCTCCAACGTGATATCAAATATTGGGGTAATTTTTACCAATATGGTATCCCCACGTTTATGACGTCATCTATGTCTATCCCTTACGGGCGCACGCGTATAGCTGGTCTATGTAATGCTAGGTCTATGCATTAAAGTGACAAGTGACATTTGACATTTCGAACTATGGAAAAGACCACAATCTACACTAGCGCCCCTAGCGGCGAATTCATACGCGTTAGCCGTCATTCCTAGCTTCATACCGGGCGCATCGTAAAATAATTGCATTTTTTACCACTGGTGGCGCTGCATTCTATGTGGCGCTGCGTCCGCCAGTGTTGCCAGATCGGAATATCATATATCTGTAATAACATATGGAATGCAATAAATAAATGAAATTAAATATCGTAGGTACGTATCTTTTGTAAAAATTGTGTATTGGTATAGCCCCCTCCAGACTATGTGCGTAAATCGCGGCGCGACTTCGCGGAGATGACATATTACTCCACACTCGCACAACTTCACGGCGATTTCGATGCGACGATCTTCCTAGGAATATCACACCTTGAAGTTTGCACGATATGGCTGGTGGTCGCTAGGCAGATCATGAAATGCCGGCGTTTCATGATCTGCCTAGGAATATCACAACTTGAAGTTTGGCACGATATGGCTAGTGGTCGCTAGGCAGATCATGAAATGCCGGCGTTTCATGATCTGCCTAGGAATATCACCCCGTGAGGTTTAAACGATATGGCCGGTAGTCGCTAGTCAGATCGTGAAATGGCGGCGTTTCATGATATGCCTAGGAATATCTCGATATGCCCGGTTTTACGATCTGCCGCCGACATATATATAGCGCTTATTAGGTTGTCTCTGTTAAAGCTTTAGTTAAGGATGTGAGGAAACTGCAGGTCGACATCGGAGACTCTGGAACCAGGCTGTTTGATAAATAAATTGAAACAAACCTGTCTGTTCACAGAACGTCAGCGGACGAGGCAGTGAACGCGTCGGGTCGCGTGGAAGGCGTGTCCGCGGCCGCGCACGAGGTGGCCGCCAGCACCGCGCAGCTCGTAGCCGCCTCGCGCGCACGCGCCGCGCCGGGCTCCTCCGCGCTACAACGCCTGACGCAGGCCTCTAGAGCTGTCGCTGCTGCTACTGGGGCCGTGGTCGCTGCGGCTAGGGATACTTCTAGACGACTCAACGATCAAGGTAACACAACCACAGAACGTTAGCAGACGAGGTGGCCGCCAGCACCGCGCAGCTCGTAGCCGCCTCGCGCGCACGCGCCGCGCCGGGCTCCTCCGCGCTACAACGCCTGACGCAGGCCTCTAGAGCTGTCGCTGCTGCTACTGGGGCCGTGGTCGCTGCGGCTAGGGATACTTCTAGACGACTCAACGATCAAGGTAACACAACCACAGAACGTTAGCAGACGAGGTGGCCGCCAGCACCGCGCAGCTCGTAGCCGCCTCGCGCGCACGCGCCGCGCCGGGCTCCTCCGCGCTACAACGCCTGACGCAGGCCTCTAGAGCTGTCGCTGCTGCTACTGGGGCCGTGGTCGCTGCGGCTAGGGATACTTCTAGACGACTCAACGATCAAGGTAACACAACCACAGAACGTTAGCAGACGAGGTGGCCGCCAGCACCGCGCAGCTCGTAGCCGCCTCGCGCGCACGCGCCGCGCCGGGCTCCTCCGCGCTACAACGCCTGACGCAGGCCTCTAGAGCTGTCGCTGCTGCTACTGGGGCCGTGGTCGCTGCGGCTAGGGATACTTCTAGACGACTCAACGATCAAGGTAACACAACCACAGAACGTTAGCAGACGAGGTGGCCGCCAGCACCGCGCAGCTCGTAGCCGCCTCGCGCGCACGCGCCGCGCCGGGCTCCTCCGCGCTACAACGCCTGACGCAGGCCTCTAGAGCTGTCGCTGCTGCTACTGGGGCCGTGGTCGCTGCGGCTAGGGATACTTCTAGACGACTCAACGATCAAGGTAACACGACCACAGAACGTTAGCAGACGAGGTGGCCGCCAGCACCGCGCAGCTCGTAGCCGCCTCGCGCGCACGCGCCGCGCCGGGCTCCTCCGCGCTACAACGCCTGACGCAGGCCTCTAGAGCTGTCGCTGCTGCTACTGGGGCCGTGGTCGCTGCGGCTAGGGATACTTCTAGACGACTCAACGATCAAGGTAACACAACCACAGAACGTTAGCAGACGAGGTGGCCGCCAGCACCGCGCAGCTCGTAGCCGCCTCGCGCGCACGCGCCGCGCCGGGCTCCTCCGCGCTACAACGCCTGACGCAGGCCTCTAGAGCTGTCGCTGCTGCTACTGGGGCCGTGGTCGCTGCGGCTAGGGATACTTCTAGACGACTCAACGATCAAGGTAACACAACCACAGAACGTTAGCAGACGAGGTGGCCGCCAGCACCGCGCAGCTCGTAGCCGCCTCGCGCGCGCGCGCCGCGCCGGGCTCCTCCGCGCTACAACGCCTGACGCAGGCCTCTAGAGCTGTCGCTGCTGCTACTGGGGCCGTGGTCGCTGCGGCTAGGGATACTTCTAGACGACTCAACGATCAAGGTAACACAACCACAGAACGTTAGCAGACGAGGTGGCCGCCAGCACCGCGCAGCTCGTAGCCGCCTCGCGCGCACGCGCCGCGCCGGGCTCCTCCGCGCTACAACGCCTGACGCAGGCCTCTAGAGCTGTCGCTGCTGCTACTGGGGCCATGGTCGCTGCGGCTAGGGATACTTCTAGACGACTCAACGATCAAGGTAACACAACCACAGAACGTTAGCAGACGAGGTGGCCGCCAGCACCGCGCAGCTCGTAGCCGCCTCGCGCGCACGCGCCGCGCCGGGCTCCTCCGCGCTACAACGCCTGACGCAGGCCTCTAGAGCTGTCGCTGCTGCTACTGGGGCCGTGGTCGCTGCGGCTAGGGATACTTCTAGACGACTCAACGATCAAGGTAACACAACCACAGAACGTTAG
The DNA here is from genome assembly GCF_947568885.1 of Cydia strobilella. Classification (NCBI taxonomy): domain Eukaryota; kingdom Metazoa; phylum Arthropoda; class Insecta; order Lepidoptera; family Tortricidae; genus Cydia; species Cydia strobilella. The sequence goes on from NC_086052.1 coordinate 13,599,130, forward strand.
CAGACGAGGTGGCCGCCAGCACCGCGCAGCTCGTAGCCGCCTCGCGCGCACGCGCCGCGCCGGGCTCCTCCGCGCTACAACGCCTGACGCAGGCCTCTAGAGCTGTCGCTGCTGCTACTGGGGCCGTGGTCGCTGCGGCTAGGGATACTTCTAGACGACTCAACGATCAAGGTAACACAACCACAGAACGTTAGCAGACGAGGTGGCCGCCAGCACCGCGCAGCTCGTAGCCGCCTCGCGCGCACGCGCCGCGCCGGGCTCCTCCGCGCTACAACGCCTGACGCAGGCCTCTAGAGCTGTCGCTGCTGCTACTGGGGCCGTGGTCGCTGCGGCTAGGGATACTTCTAGACGACTCAACGATCAAGGTAACACAACCACAGAACGTTAGCAGACGAGGTGGCCGCCAGCACCGCGCAGCTCGTAGCCGCCTCGCGCGCACGCGCCGCGCCGGGCTCCTCCGCGCTACAACGCCTGACGCAGGCCTCTAGAGCTGTCGCTGCTGCTACTGGGGCCGTGGTCGCTGCGGCTAGGGATACTTCTAGACGACTCAACGATCAAGGTAACACGACCACAGAACGTTAGCAGACGAGGTGGCCGCCAGCACCGCGCAGCTCGTAGCCGCCTCGCGCGCACGCGCCGCGCCGGGCTCCTCCGCGCTACAACGCCTGACACAGGCCTCTAGAGCTGTCGCTGCTGCTACTGGGGCCGTGGTCGCTGCGGCTAGGGATACTTCTAGACGACTCAACGATCAAGGTAACACAACCACAGAACGTTAGCAGACGAGGTGGCCGCCAGCACCGCGCAGCTCGTAGCCGCCTCGCGCGCACGCGCCGCGCCGGGCTCCTCCGCGCTACAACGCCTGACGCAGGCCTCTAGAGCTGTCGCTGCTGCTACTGGGGCCGTGGTCGCTGCGGCTAGGGATACTTCTAGACGACTCAACGATCAAGGTAACACGACCACAGAACGTTAGCAGACGAGGTGGCCGCCAGCACCGCGCAGCTCGTAGCCGCCTCGCGCGCACGCGCCGCGCCGGGCTCCTCCGCGCTACAACGCCTGACGCAGGCCTCTAGAGCTGTCGCTGCTGCTACTGGGGCCGTGGTCGCTGCGGCTAGGGATACTTCTAGACGACTCAACGATCAAGGTAACACAACCACAGAACGTTAGCAGACGAGGTGGCCGCCAGCACCGCGCAGCTCGTAGCCGCCTCGCGCGCACGCGCCGCGCCGGGCTCCTCCGCGCTACAACGCCTGACGCAGGCCTCTAGAGCTGTCGCTGCTGCTACTGGGGCCGTGGTCGCTGCGGCTAGGGATACTTCTAGACGACTCAACGATCAAGGTAACACAACCACAGAACGTTAGCAGACGAGGTGGCCGCCAGCACCGCGCAGCTCGTAGCCGCCTCGCGCGCACGCGCCGCGCCGGGCTCCTCCGCGCTACAACGCCTGACGCAGGCCTCTAGAGCTGTCGCTGCTGCTACTGGGGCCGTGGTCGCTGCGGCTAGGGATACTTCTAGACGACTCAACGATCAAGGTAACACGACCACAGAACGTTAGCAGACGAGGTGGCCGCCAGCACCGCGCAGCTCGTAGCCGCCTCGCGCGCACGCGCCGCGCCGGGCTCCTCCGCGCTACAACGCCTGACGCAGGCCTCTAGAGCTGTCGCTGCTGCTACTGGGGCCGTGGTCGCTGCGGCTAGGGATACTTCTAGACGACTCAACGATCAAGGTAACACAACCACAGAACGTTAGCAGACGAGGTGGCCGCCAGCACCGCGCAGCTCGTAGCCGCCTCGCGCGCACGCGCCGCGCCGGGCTCCTCCGCGCTACAACGCCTGACGCAGGCCTCTAGAGCTGTCGCTGCTGCTACTGGGGCCGTGGTCGCTGCGGCTAGGGATACTTCTAGACGACTCAACGATCAAGGTAACACGACCACAGAACGTTAGCAGACGAGGTGGCCGCCAGCACCGCGCAGCTCGTAGCCGCCTCGCGCGCACGCGCCGCGCCGGGCTCCTCCGCGCTACAACGCCTGACGCAGGCCTCTAGAGCTGTCGCTGCTGCTACTGGGGCCGTGGTCGCTGCGGCTAGGGATACTTCTAGACGACTCAACGATCAAGGTAACACAACCACAGAACGTTAGCAGACGAGGTGGCCGCCAGCACCGCGCAGCTCGTAGCCGCCTCGCGCGCACGCGCCGCGCCGGGCTCCTCCGCGCTACAACGCCTGACGCAGGCCTCTAGAGCTGTCGCTGCTGCTACTGGGGCCGTGGTCGCTGCGGCTAGGGATACTTCTAGACGACTCAACGATCAAGGTAACACAACCACAGAACGTTAGCAGACGAGGTGGCCGCCAGCACCGCGCAGCTCGTAGCCGCCTCGCGCGCACGCGCCGCGCCGGGCTCCTCCGCGCTACAACGCCTGACGCAGGCCTCTAGAGCTGTCGCTGCTGCTACTGGGGCCGTGGTCGCTGCGGCTAGGGATACTTCTAGACGACTCAACGATCAAGGTAACACAACCACAGAACGTTAGCAGACGAGGTGGCCGCCAGCACCGCGCAGCTCGTAGCCGCCTCGCGCGCACGCGCCGCGCCGGGCTCCTCCGCGCTACAACGCCTGACGCAGGCCTCTAGAGCTGTCGCTGCTGCTACTGGGGCCGTGGTCGCTGCGGCTAGGGATACTTCTAGACGACTCAACGATCAAGGTAACACGACCACAGAACGTTAGCAGACGAGGTGGCCGCCAGCACCGCGCAGCTCGTAGCCGCCTCGCGCGCACGCGCCGCGCCGGGCTCCTCCGCGCTACAACGCCTGACGCAGGCCTCTAGAGCTGTCGCTGCTGCTACTGGGGCCGTGGTCGCTGCGGCTAGGGATACTTCTAGACGACTCAACGATCAAGGTAACACAACCACAGAACGTTAGTGAGGTATATGCATAAAAGAAACACGCACGTCCGTTCACTTAGCTATTTATTGCGAGACTAAATGGTCTGCAGAGGGCGCATCCGAATGCACCGCGATACATGACAAGTACCGTTAGGTACGTAAGTAGGTACATACATTACATCACTCTCTTCTTAAACATTATTTAAATATTTAAATACTACATACTTTAAACACCATGCCTTCTCCTTTCCAAGTACCTACTCGGTAAGTAACTATATATAACAAAAAGGAATGCACAACACTACTGTTATGTTTCAAGGGAAACAGTAAACCAAACAATATTCTTAGGTGAATCTTAAGTCTACGGTAAGTAGGTATAAAAATAGCATGCCTTATATGAGGAAAACTTTAACTACCTACTATAAAAAAAAGGTTCGATAACGCCGTCATTCATAAAATATGTTCATCTACAATATCTAGATATTTTTTTCTTGTTCCAAGTGAAGGATATTATAACTGGTTTCTTTTCTCTAATTACCAAAAATATTGTTTATTTGAGATTGGGTCATTAGGAGCGTTAATTGACACCATTAAAATGTTGCTGGGAATATGAATAAGGGAGTTATCGGATGTTCAAGTATTATATTACGATAATTATTTACAGTCTTAGAGCCTAAATATAATTCGCGAACTATGTAAATGTTTACGCACTCGAATTACATAGGCATTTCTGGCACTAATTAGTGTTTTCTTTATTAATGATAACAATATCAAGAATATAGTTAGATATCTAATTATGAATGATATAATCCATACAGTTACAGAAATACCTGAGAAAATTAGCTTCTATTTTTTTTTTTTTAACACTACGATCATAATGGTACAATACCTATAGTCTTTCACAAGTTATGCTTAAGTACATTTGTTTGGAACAGTTTAATATGGCACTAGTGATCCTCAACCCTATACCAAAACGTTACATGGCACAATTTACAGTGACTAGTCTAACAAAAAAAAATTTAAAGTTTATATTTTGGTGGATTTTTTTTTCTACATTCTCTGACAGGTCTAGGTAACTGGGGCGGTTTAGATGGTGGGGTGGAAATTGTTGTAGGCGACAAAAAGAGGTCTTCACTACCGTCTGACCTTGGCGAGGGCTGCGGCGTTACGGACCGCGCGTCCGCCGGCCGGCTCGGACCTGGACTCGCTCCGCTCGAAGTGGGCGGTCGACCTTGATGACTGCGCTGCGGCGTACTTGTGGCTATCGGTGTATCGGGACGGTCAGGGATGGCATCGCCAGTATGTTGCACTGGTTCGGGCCGAGGTACCTGCAAAGCTGATGAGTCACCTGGGCAGGTTAACATACTTGATCGCCGCCTTAACTGATCAACGTGCCTATGTACCTCCCTATTTAAGTTATCGCGCACTGTATAGTCCGTAGTACCTGTCCTCTGAGTAATACGACCAGGAAGCCATTTCGTATCTCCCTGATATTGCCTTATCCATACTTTATCTCCTGATTGGAGAACCCGATTAGGGCTTAATCGTATGTCCGCTTGTTTCCTCTGTGCCTTACGAACCCTATCTTCACAATCTGGACGCAGTACATCTAATTGGGTACGAACCTGCCTGCCAATCATAAGCGTAGTTGGACTTTCTCCTGTTGTGCAGTGTGGCGTATTTCGGTAATGTAATAAGAAATTACTGATAGCTAAATTAACATTGTGTTTTTGTCGCACGGCTTTCTTTATAACCCGTTTAATTATTCGAACCGCATTTTCGGCGGCTCCATTAGACGCGGGGTGATATGGAGCTGAGTGTACATGTTCAATACGGTTTTTTGTTAAAAAGGTCGCGAACTGTGTACTCGTAAACGGAGGGCCGTTGTCCGAAACTATTTGTCTAGGGAAACCCCATCGAGCGTTAACTTCACACAACTTTTCAATGGTGTTATTAGCCGAGGTACTATTTACCGGGAATACCTCGAGCCACTTTGTTCGAGCGTCAATCATAACCAAATACGTTACTCCATAAAGAGGTCCTAAAAAGTCTAAATGAACCCGCGTCCACTGGCGCGAGGGCCAGCTCCACGGGCACGGCGCGTGGCGCGCGGGCGCCTCCGCCTCGGCGGCGCACACGCCGCACTCGCGACACGTGCGCTCCACCGCCTCGTCTATGCCCGGCCACCACACATAGCTCCGGGCAAACGCTTTTGTCTTTACGATTCCCATATGGCTCTCATGTAACACGCTTAAAACCCTATCTCGGCAACCTTCCGGTATAACCACGCGATGGCCCCACATTACGCATCCTAACTCTTCGTACAGTTCTAGCCTACGGTTAAAGTACGGTTGTAAATTTCGCATTTCAACTTCCGTCGGCCAACTGGACCGTATATATCCTAACACTCTGCTCAAAGTCGGGTCGCGTTGTGTTTCTTTTTTAACATCGTGATAATCTAATAACAATTCGTTGTGGGCGAAATGTAAATACGTTTGCTCGGGCGGCGGACCGTCTAGCGACTCGGCATTTTTGATCGGCACGGGCAAGCGCGACAAGCCATCTGCGCCATTTGCATCGGTGCGTACGTACTCTATATCATAAGTATATGCGGAAAGTTTAATCGCCCACCGCTGCAATCGGCTAGCCACCATCGCGGGAATACCCTGCTTGGAACCAAAAATACTAACGAGCGGTTTGTGATCCGTTCGTAATGTGAAATGTCTGCCATAAAGGAATTGATGTAATTTCTGTAAACTGAATACGATTGCTAACGCCTCTTTATCTATTTGCGAGTAATTACGTTCCGCCTCATTTAAAGAACGCGAGACGTAAGCCACTGGTCGTTCGCGCGCCCCGCCCGCGCCCGCGCCCGCGCTGTCCCCGGGCTGTGTCAGCACGCCGGAGATTCCGCGGCTGCTCGCGTCAGTGGTCAGCGTCAGCTGTTTGTTGGGATCGTAATGACTTAACACCTCCGCGCTCACTAACAGTTTTTTAATACTTTTAAATGATTTTTCGCATCGTTCATTCCAATTCCATACGGCACCTTTCCTAAGTAAGTCATACAAAGGGGATAGAATCGTACTCAAATGCGGTACAAATCGAGCATAAAAATTAACTACCCCTAAAAATGACCTTACATCTTTCACATTGAGAGGTCGAGGTATCTTAAGGATACCTTCTATCTTGGTGGAATCTACTTTAATTCCGTCTTTTGAAATTACATATCCCAGATACTGTACCTCTTCTAATAAGAAAGAACATTTACTTTTCTTTAATTTCAATCCATGACCGTGAAGCCGTTTCAAAACTTTTTCTAATGTCCCCAAATGAGAATTTATGTCCGCGGAACCAATAATTATATCATCGAGAAATACTTCTACTTGAGGTAGATCTTTCAACAAGTTGGACATAATTCGCTGGAATATACCAGGGCTGGAAGACAATCCGTAAACAAGTCTATTATATCTGAATAATCCCTTATGCGTGTTGACGACGGTATACTTTTTAGAATCGTCTAACTCCACCTGATTATACGCCTGCGTCAGGTCAATTTTTGAAAATACGCGGGCACCATTGAGTCTTACACCAGACCATTTAGTCTTACTAAAAGGTCATCTATCTTAGGAAGCGGATACCTATCAATCAGCAAGGCGGGGTTCAAGGTCACTTTGTAATCTGCACAGATTCGCAAACTCCCATCAGCTTTACGTACCGGTACCAGCGGCGTGGCCCACTCCGACGTGTCGACCGGCTCGATGACGCCGCAGCGCAGCATCTCGTCCAGCTCCGCCTCGACGCGATCGCGGAGCGCGTACGGCAGCGGCCGCGCACGGCAGAACACCGGCGTAGCCCCTTCACGCACTCGGAGTGTCGCTTTTCCACCACTAAACCGCCCGAGTCCTCCGCTAAATAACTCCTTATATCTGTCGAGCAAAGTACATACATCATTATTAAGGGACTCGTTAAAGTTAAATAAATACTCTTTACAAAACCTAGGAACCCGAATCTGTAACTCTGTTAGCCAGTGTCTGCCTAATAGTGGGGTACTGCCACCCTCAATAACAAACAGTTCTAACTTTTTCAATCGGTTTTCAAATCTAACCACGGGCCTTATGACCCCTAGGGGTCTAACACGGCGGCCATCATAAACTTTTAACACCAAAGGAAACTGTTCCAACGGTCTGTATTTAAAGTACTTATTATAAGTATCACTACTTATACACGACACCGCGCTCCCTGTGTCGATTTCCATAGACAAAACTTCATCATCTACACATAACGATAGGCTTACCGATTTATAATCGTTTAGGCAGAGATGATACAGGTCTTCTTCGACGTCGGACCCCGACGTACCCTCTCCTTCATACTGAGTCTCGCCATCCTCTGCCAGGACATGGTGTAGGGCGCGACTGGGGCGCCGCGCGCCCCTGCGGCCGCCGGTGCCCCGGCGCCGAGCGCCGCCACCGCTGCTACCGCTCGCCCCACGAGCGCCGCCGCCCGAGCCACGGGCGCCGCTGCCACTACCACCTGCCATCCTTGCCGGACACACGCGTTTTAAGTGACCTACGTTACCACATTTGTTACACTGAAAATCTTTGTAAGGACATTGGACGTCACGGTGACCTAACCTTCCGCACACTGCACAAATTACATTGCTAGCGCCATTACCGCCACGCGGCTGCCACGATGTGAGTGCATGTACCGTCTCGGCTCTCTCTCCCGCATCGCCCTTCTCGCTCACACTCGGGCGTTCTACCATCGCTGCGTCCTTCTCGGCGGCTTCCAACGAAAAGGCTAGTTGTACGGCCCTAGTATAGGTTAACTCAGTCTCAGCAAAAAGGCGTTGTCTAATTGTGTCATTCTTCAACCCGCACACAAATTGGTCCCGCAGATTGTCCTCTAATGTTGTGGAGAATTCACAATGCTTGGCTAATTTTTTAAGGTCCGTTAGATACTGAGCGACCGTTTCCTTATCTCCCTGTCGCCTCTGACGCAACCGGTATCGCTCCGCCATGAAAGATGGTTTGGGTTCGATGTGTTCAGACATTATCTTCACAACTTGCGCATAAGTCATGTCTGCTGGCTTCTTTGGACTTGTCAGGTTCCTGAGGAGCTCATATGCTTCTTCTCCCATAACGGCAATCAAGGTCGGCAGCTGCAAGTCGGCCTTGATGTCGTTGGCTTTGAAATACATACTCACACGCTCCACATAAGTACTCCAATTGCCCGCCGAGACCTCGAACGCTTTTATTTTTCCCACGGACATTTTTTATACGAACAGCCAATTCTCGGTTCTTGAAATTAAATCCAATCCTCGTTCGCCACTGAGGTATATGCATAAAAGAAACACGCACGTCCGTTCACTTAGCTATTTATTGCGAGACTAAATGGTCTGCAGAGGGCGCATCCGAATGCACCGCGATACATGACAAGTACCGTTAGGTACGTAAGTAGGTACATACATTACAGTTAGCAGACGAGGTGGCCGCCAGCACCGCGCAGCTCGTAGCCGCCTCGCGCGCACGCGCCGCGCCGGGCTCCTCCGCGCTACAACGCCTGACGCAGGCCTCTAGAGCTGTCGCTGCTGCTACTGGGGCCGTGGTCGCTGCGGCTAGGGATACTTCTAGACGACTCAACGATCAAGGTAACACGACCACAGAACGTTAGCAGACGAGGTGGCCGCCAGCACCGCGCAGCTCGTAGCCGCCTCGCGCGCACGCGCCGCGCCGGGCTCCTCCGCGCTACAACGCCTGACGCAGGCCTCTAGAGCTGTCGCTGCTGCTACTGGGGCCGTGGTCGCTGCGGCTAGGGATACTTCTAGACGACTCAACGATCAAGGTAAAACGACCACAGAACGTTAGCAGACGAGGTGGCCGCCAGCACCGCGCAGCTCGTAGCCGCCTCGCGCGCGCGCGCCGCGCCGGGCTCCTCCGCGCTACAACGCCTGAAGCAGGCCTCTAGAGCTGTCGCTGCTGCTACTGGGGCCGTGGTCGCTGCGGCTAGGGATACTTCTAGACGACTCAACGATCAAGGTAACACAACCACAGAACGTTAGCAGACGAGGTGGCCGCCAGCACCGCGCAGCTCGTAGCCGCCTCGCGCGCACGCGCCGCGCCGGGCTCCTCCGCGCTACAACGCCTGACGCAGGCCTCTAGAGCTGTCGCTGCTGCTACTGGGGCCGTGGTCGCTGCGGCTAGGGATACTTCTAGACGACTCAACGATCAAGGTAACACGACCACAGAACGTTAGCAGACGAGGTGGCCGCCAGCACCGCGCAGCTCGTAGCCGCCTCGCGCGCACGCGCCGCGCCGGGCTCCTCCGCGCTACAACGCCTGACGCAGGCCTCTAGAGCTGTCGCTGCTGCTACTGGGGCCGTGGTCGCTGCGGCTAGGGATACTTCTAGACGACTCAACGATCAAGGTAAAACGACCACAGAACGTTAGCAGACGAGGTGGCCGCCAGCACCGCGCAGCTCGTAGCCGCCTCGCGCGCGCGCGCCGCGCCGGGCTCCTCCGCGCTACAACGCCTGAAGCAGGCCTCTAGAGCTGTCGCTGCTGCTACTGGGGCCGTGGTCGCTGCGGCTAGGGATACTTCTAGACGACTCAACGATCAAGGTAACACAACCACAGAACGTTAGCAGACGAGGTGGCCGCCAGCACCGCGCAGCTCGTAGCCGCCTCGCGCGCACGCGCCGCGCCGGGCTCCTCCGCGCTACAACGCCTGACGCAGGCCTCTAGAGCTGTCGCTGCTGCTACTGGGGCCGTGGTCGCTGCGGCTAGGGATACTTCTAGACGACTCAACGATCAAGGTATCTACGATTAAAACCTGGACAACTTAAACATCGCACCGTCTCAGCCAAAGAGGATTTTACAATGAATTTTGGGTGAAGCGAAACTACGCATAAATAGTGTTTTTTTAGGGTTCCGTACCCAAAGGGTAAAAACGGGCCCCTATTACTAAGACTCCGCTGTCCGTCTGTCACCAGGCTGTATCTCATTAACATTAATAGTTAGAGAGTTGAAATTTTCACAGATGATGTATTTCTGTTGCCGCTATAACAACAAATACTAAAAAGTACGGAACCCTCGGTGCGCGAGTCCGACTCGCACTTGGCCGGTTTTTTTTTAAATACTTAAATACATAGAAAACACCCATGACTCAGGAACAAATATCTTTGCTCCTCACACAAATAAATGCCCTTACCGGGATTCGAACCCAGGACCATCGGCTTCGCAGGCAGGGTCACTAACCACTAGGTCAAACCGCCCGGTCGAAGTGTTCGATGTAAAAAAGTGATTATTGATAAATTAGAAACCACCCCTGTGACGTCCTCAAAGTAGAGGCGCGGAGTGTTAACATACTTGAGATGCGATATGTAGATCGGAGTATTAACATAAGTTTTTTTTTTACAGAGGCCCTTGACACGTCAGCGCTAACGCTCACCGCAACGCGGATCCTCGAAATGGAGAGCAAAGTCCGCTCGCTGGAACTAGAGAGCGCTCTAGAGGCAGAGCGGGCGAAGCTGTCCGCGCTCCGTGCGAGGCACTACCAGCTCGCACAGATGCAGGAGGCAAGTATGGAACGAATGATGATGAACGATTGTATGAATGGGATGACTAAAGAGTAAAGTTACACACACATATAAAAAAGTATGGCCCTGACAGTTTTATGTCTGTACAATGTAGGTGTTGTTGTATGAGTTGCTTCTACTGTGCAACATCTATCGACATACTCAGTATTTCGATTTAGCGCAGCATGCCGCATGATAAGTGGGAGGTTTAACGCGTGGTAAGCGAAATTTAAAAGCCTAGTGTACATCACTCGTGCTAGCCAGTCTAGAAGGCCTTCTTCATATACCAACTTTTTGCAGCGTATAAATAATACTTATGTATTCTTGGGGCTATGTATGCATCCAGACTATGTATGTATGTTGGGGCTATGTATGTGCTAGCGTAGCTACTAAGTGGATGTCAGAAGAGGGGCACGGACGCGGCAGGCCCAGACGGAGATGGCGGGACGACCTAGACACCTTTCTCAACAACTGGCCGGAGAAGGCACTATATCGGGAAGTCGGGAAGACAAGGGGAGAGGCCTTTGCCCAGCAATGGGACACCATAATAGGCTAGTAAAAAAAAACTTGGCGCACAGGTAGATTGGGCAGGACAACTCCCAACGCCGCCAACAGGTTAACCGAATTTATTATATCTTCCACAGAACGGCGGCCTTACAAATGGACAAGAGTGAAGAACATTACGACTAAATTCAATCCTCCGCTACCTTCGACGTATTGCACGCATGTAGCAATAGCAACGCATTTATCAGTATTTTCACTGCACCGTCGACTGTTTAATCATTGCATTTTTCTTTAATGGCATTTTATACTTGCTATACAACGAAGCTTTTTCGTATATTTGTGAGTTATGTACCTTATTGTGACCGATGAGAGAATCATGTCTTCCCTGAAAAGGCTCAATAGTAGCTATGAAATAACATATGAATTTTCCTCTAGCCATAGCCATAGACTTCATAACGTCCTCAGGCCCATCATACAAAAAAAAGTGGCAATTGAATTTGAAATCAATAGCGAAGGAAATGTCGAATTTCTTTTGTTTTAAAATCAAACGACAAAAAGGAATGCAAGTATGTTACTATTGAAAATGATTTATACTTCATTGAAATAATTAAAATTAGTGTAGGTAGGACCGGGGGCCTCAGGATAAATAGATGTTCGAAAACGATTATTTGTCAGTGATATTTGCACTAATTTTTATTAAATCTAAACGGGTAACGAGATTAACCCTTTTGCTGCCAAGCTCTCACTGTTTTTTATCATCTATTATATAAACAAACATTGGCATTGAAACGATTAAGCTCATTCCCTGAATATACTTCACTAGAGTATTAAATTAACTTAATTGTTTTGGATATGGAAGTTTTAACGCATTTATTGGCTATGTGTACAACTGCGACGCCCGCCTGGTGACTATGGACTACATTTGTTATTGGTGGTTGATGATTGACGGCAGAGTATAAAAAAAATCACATTTCTTCGATCGGATCAGTCAATTTTTTTTTTACTTTTCGCACCACACATTCCGCAGTTGTAGCATAGCTAATATCGCATTTATGAGTTTATGAATTAGAGGTCTTCTTATAAAAATGTCAATTTATTAACACGCATTAGAGAGAAGGATAACTAAATTTAATCAGTGTATTGTTGAGGCTAGTGTAAAATTAAGCTGAGTTGGAGTTATTTTGTAAATGAAATAAACATCTCAATTTTGTGGACTTAGTTGTATACCTATCGAAATAACTGTCTGTGCGAATTCTACGCAACAAGAGAATTATCCATCTTTTCTTTTCATGAGACTGTGAGAGAGAAGATAATTTATTGATGTAATGCAAGTACACCTAATTACTATTTCTAATCAAAGGTATGTGAACACATAACGTGTAGATTGTACTAAGTGTATAGATAATCCATGTAGCTAGAAACCCATTAGGCTAACACGCCTTTAAACTGTTCCCAGCGTAATCAACCTACCGCTCATTAACTAGGTGTAATTTTCGTATATCACTTTTATAGGGTAATTAAAGCTCTGCTCTCGACCACTCATTGACTTGAAGCTTTTGATAAAAATGATTAATCGTTTGCGCATGTTTGAAATTGTCTAGAGTTAACAAAACAATACGTACATACAAATATCAACTTTCTTGTCTATGCAAGAAGATCCCAATTGCAACAGCTAATTGTACATTATGTTTTTGTCATTTTTATATCTACTGTATAGAGGTGTCTGAGACCTACTTACGTTTAGGATCCACTGTTGTCTCTTATGAATAGGTACATGAAACCCGTAGGTTAGTTTTAAGTATTAAACGTAAATATACTCTCAATTAATGAAATGGTAATGACAGTAAAACAATAAGATCACTAATCGGTAGCTGTAACTCGTAATTTTTATAAGTCCTTTTGGATGTCTAAATCGGATTAAATCTAGCTCCTTTGTATTAATTCATAGCTTATATTTTGATGTTTAATAATAAACTATACACAATATTTTACTGTTTTTTTTCTACTATGTTCTGCCGGGCTAGCACATGATTGGCGCGAGAGTATCTCGCCGCGACATAAACTACCCGTCCCCCTTTAATTCATACAGTTAGTAAAAGACGGGTGGTCTATCTCGCGGCGAGATACTGTCGCGTCAATCATGTGCTCGGCCTACTGTATATTTTACTTATCCGAATTTTTTTTGTAAGATATGCTACCTGGAGGTAAGTGCAGTACAGAAGGTTATTATAATAAGTATGCTACTAAATGCTAACATGCTTAAAATTGTTTTGTTCCCGACTCTATTTCGCTAATAATAGGGTCGACTTCAAATATTTTGATAAAATATTTTAATATTTTTGAATTTAAAATATTTGATCAAATAGAGTAAGGTGATAAAATACAGCACAAATGCATTACTGTCGATTACTTCAGAAGTCGTGTACAGTAGTAAGACAACAGGGTTTTTAAGGGCTACATTTAGGAGTTGCATGTTTTCTCTAAAACTAAAGGCAGTTTACGACTTATACTGTAGACATTGGAACGGACCGGAATAGAAATTTACTAAATTAAATGTTTAACAGAAATTTTACGGCCACATTACGCCACTACTCCTCCTGTAAAAAGGTCCTTGTAAAACAGTAAGGAAAAGTAAATTTAAGGATTTCAAGTAAAACCGGTTAAAATGCTTACACATAGAAGTTATATTCGCTGTCATATCTATAATTATAATATACTAAGTACGGTAGCTAACTCGAGCATGACATACAAAAGTAGAGGGGAATTACAAATAAAATACTGCAAAAAGGGCGGGTTACTGCAACAACTAATAACTGCTATAATATAACCGAAAAATACTACAAGAAAAACGTTGATTTACGTATTCTCTGTATACGTAATATACGTATATTAGAAACAGAGGCTTATAGCAACATTAGCAACCCACCCATAATTAAAAACATTAAATAGGTTAAAAACACATTAATAATATACATTGAATTGTTCGTAATTTTCATTTACACAATCTTGAAATATTTAAATACTGTAAAATGCTTTTTGGATTGGTAGGAGGTATAAAACGGGCATAACATTTATTATCGTTTTTAAATTCATTGATCGTTTCGTTAAGAGTACAAGTAAAGAACGAACACCTATAGAATTAAAATACATCTTAATGTAGTGATAACGTTAGATCTTTGATTGATATCCTATCACAAATAGTGGCACAATTGATTTGTGCTATATAACATCACAACTATCACAAGAGTAAAGAAACAAACAGACAACTAGGGAACAAATCAAATTATCTTAAATTGAATATTTTTTTACGTAGGCACACTACTATAATATAATTATAAACTGAACTAGATATCATAAATATATTTTATTAGTAAAAAAAACCGACCTCGGCCAAGTGGCCAATCTACGTATAAGGGGTTAATTTTGGCCGTGACTATCTATTTGATGCAGACTTTCATGACAATGTCATGTCTGGTAACATTTCTTTCTCTTGTGGTTACTACATTTAAAAAATTAACAATGCAACATAAGACACTGACTTCAGTTAATATATAAAGCTACATTTAGGCCAAATAATTCGTTTTAATTAAATTACGAATTAAATAAGTACTTCATATTTTGTGCAAGTTAGACCACAACACAAAGTTGCCAACTCACTAACCATCATTAATATAATTTTTTTTATATTTTTATAACTGCATAATAAAGGAATAAGTCTCAAAGACAGGAATGTTGCAGATAAACAATGAAATTAAAACTTACTTATACAGTGGAAACCTTAAATGTGTCAAAAAGTCATCAGCTTGTCTCTTGCTAAAACACTAAAATGATCTTCTTAGGAGGAACAGAACCACAACCAGCGTTTACCCCCTGCATAAAACAATTTTACATCACATTTATATTGACAGTGGTCCAACTACACATCTAATAGTACATGCAAGAAGCCGTTACCCACTCTGTATGACTACAATGATATCAAAATCTTAAGATGATGGTAAAACCTTCAAAAATTTAGCACCACAATATTGGCTTCTCACTTTTTCAGTACTGAATTTATTGTGTACAATATACTATAGTAACACAACCTTAAATTCATTATTTTGTTCAAACAAAATGGGAGTTTAGTGTCATGTGATCGTGTCTGAGGTAAGTTTATTAGGCCAGTCTCCTGTCACTTTAGATAATATTATTATGGTAGGAATTATCTGAAATGAACATTTACAAGTGTTCAATAATCAACCTTAATTTCTTAGTAAGAAATTTCATATTGTAAAGACAGCGTTTGCAAATTATGTTCATTTCAACTCAAATAACTTGAATTATTCAGAATAAAGTAAAATGTGTCACTTTTGTATAGGATTCAAATTATTAAAAGCATTTATTTTAAAGGAGATTCAGAGGACCACCAAATAAAAACAAAAAATAATATTATCTAAACAAGACAGAACACAAGTTCTTCTACAAATTGTTTTAATTAAAAACATGGTGGAGTGATATGGCAAGGGAGATAATCGCAAAAACAAAGTGTAAATATTGGGCAAATCTGTTCTTAGGTAGTTACAGCGGGGGTTCGTCCCACTTTAGGTGCTTCTCTGGAGTCAGGTGCACTATGCGCACATGAACAGCTTGAAACTTTTCGAACTTGGGTGGGATGGGGCACAGGCGGTAAATGACTTCATCACCAGGCAGAGGAACATACTCACCTTCAATGCTGGAACAAATAAATATAACAATAACTAACAGATTACTGACCAATTGCCTAATTTCTCTCAAACAATGATTCATTTAGGATTCACTTCTGGTTCCGGTGTACTTTTCATATTATGTTTCCACCATAGTGAAATATAGGTAAAGAAAGAGTGGCAACTCCATACATCAGTTTTCTT
Source organism: Cydia strobilella (assembly GCF_947568885.1). Lineage (NCBI taxonomy): Eukaryota > Metazoa > Arthropoda > Insecta > Lepidoptera > Tortricidae > Cydia > Cydia strobilella. The sequence goes on from NC_086052.1 coordinate 13,614,966, forward strand.
ACCAAAACGCGCTTACTCAACACTAGATGTTGTAGTACTGCTACTCGACACTAGATGTTGTAGTACTGCTACTCGACACTAGATGTTGTAGTACTGCTACTCGACACTAGATGTTGTAGTACTGCTACTCGACACTAGATGTTGTAGTACTGCTACTCGACACTAGATGTTGTAGTACTGCTACTCGACACTAGATGTTGTAGTACTGCTACTCGACACTAGATGTTGCAGTACTGCTACTCGACACTAGATGTTGTAGTACTGCTACTCGACACTAGATGTTGTAGTACTGCTACTCGACACTAGATGTTGTAGTACTGCTACTCGACACTAGATGTTGCAGTACTGCTACTCGACACTAGATGTTGTAGTACTGCTACTCGACACTAGATGTTGCAGTACTGCTACTCGACACTAGATGTTGTAGTACTGCTACTCGACACTAGATGTTGCAGTACTGCTACTCGACACTAGATGTTGTAGTACTGCTACTCGACACTAGATGTTGCAGTACTGCTACTCGACACTAGATGTTGTAGTACTGCTACTCGACACTAGATGTTGTAGTACTGCTACTCGACACTAGATGTTGTAGTACTGCTACTCGACACTAGATGTTGTAGTACTGCTACTCGACACTAGATGTTGTAGTACTGCTACTCGACACTAGATGTTGTAGTACTGCTACTCGACACTAGATGTTGTAGTACTGCTACTCGACACTAGATGTTGAATGTGTCGCGACTGACGAAAAGCGTATTGCTCAACAATTTAAAACTAATATCAAAAGCAGGAGTTGAAAACACAAGCATTCATAATAAAATCAATTACCAAGTATTGCAGGCCAATCACACAATATACCTAGATGAAGGAATGATATTAAAGGCTAGAAGCTATTGAGGACACCTACTGACCTCATATGGAGGTGCTAATTAATTCTTCAACAAGATACTGTTTTGACTCACGCAATTGCCAAATTCAAAGTAATTTAAATTTATGCTTGACTTAATTTTTAAATATAAGAGATTTACTTACTCAGAGATGTGTACAAATATGTCTTCGCCACTTTTTTCAGGGGTCACAAATCCATGACCTTTCGCCCGACAAAATGACTTAATTTTACCACTTTCTAATGGATTTCCTAGAGCTCGTTCAGATCTAAAATGAACACAAACAAATTATACTTTCGTTACGGTACTTGCTCTTAGTATGTTTATAATTATTGTCAACCACAAGACTTACGTCGAGGCGGTCCGGTTTCGGCGAGTAATAATAGGACTAGGAAGCTGCAAGTGTGAATTAGTTTTGTTAGGAGAATCATCGCTGTTGAAACCGTAGTCGTTAGACATGGTTTCGGAAAACTAATACTACAATAGCAATCGAATTCGAATCGAAGAAAGGATATAAATCAAATAGCGTCCATATACGACGTAGGACGTAAGCTGCGAGTTGGCTGCGAGCGAAGGCCGGATACAGATAAAAAATCAAAGAGACACTTAAATGTCAAATATGCAAATAACTCACTATAGTCCAAATTGTATACTCGACGCGGCGAATGATGATCCATGTGACAGTTCCGCCAATTCGCTTTTGGATAGACCTCGGATAGACTTTAAGAATTCATATGAATTTCATGTTATCAATTTTTGTTTTGTACAATAAAGTGATTTACTACTACTACTACTACTTTATTTAAAAAATATAGTTGGTCAAGCAAATCTTGTCAGTAGAAAAAGGCGGCAAATTTAAAAAATGTAGGCGCGAGGGGATATCGTCGTTCTACTGGCAAGATTTGCTTGACCAACTTTAATTGAAGAAATAGGTTTTTAGTTTTTACCGTCTTTTTATTACTTAATTGCATGAATCTAGTATAACTGGATCGGTCATGAGGGGCGGGGGAAAATGACCGAACGGGATAGTCTTATGTATGTTTCAGTGGGAGTAGCAGAGAAAGCGCTCTTATTGTTTGTCCTTGTCACAGTCTCACATTTTTTTTATTCCCTACCGTAAATTTAGTATGGTTTATGGTAGGCTACAAACAAGCTACAAATTATGGATGGTATAGAAAGGATGCCAATCTCTTATGGCAGAATTGTTGCAAAAGTGACCGCTTTCAGCTTTAAATAATAGTTCCTAATCTCTCCGGTGGCGCTAGTTAGGCTCTGGGACATGAGTATAACATGAACCATATAAGGCAACAAATAACCCGACCAACTTACGTAGGTTGTGTTTGGTAGTATTTCGGTGTATGGTGGCGCCGCCTAATTACTGTTTTTTGATGGACACTTTTCATACATAGAGATTTGGCTCCTTTATACCTAGTCGGCTCATAAGTTCTGTCACTGGCCTTTAAAATTTAAATTTGGAACTCCTAAAACAAAAACCGTTCTGCATTTGAATTTCGAATCTTTATTAAATATTTGAGTAGTATAATTTTGCAATTTTCTGTTTTCTTCAACATGGAGTGGACGCTTAAAGATAGCCGTACCGCAATAATTGCACTATATCGTTGTGGTCACTCGCCGACTAACATTTTTAAGCTACTTGAAAATTTTAAATTCTCTCTAAGATTTGTGTATCGTACCATAGAAAGATACAGTGAGGTCTCTAGTTTAAATGACAAGAAAAGAAGCGGTCGTCCGCGTACAGCTAGGACTCCAGCGGTTGTACAAGCAATTAGGGCACGCATTGCCAGAAATCCCGCTAGGAAACAAAAAGTTATGGCCCTCCAGATGGGTTTGAGCAAAAACACGGTGAAAAGAGTGCTTAATCAAGACCTGAGACTTCGTGCTTATAAACGAAAAACTGGCCATTTTCTCAATGGTCGGCTTAAAGCTTTAAGGCTTAAAAGATCTAAAGCTTTATTGAAGAAGTACGCTAAAAATAAGCACCGTTGTATACTGTTTTCGGACGAGAAAATTTTTGACATAGAAGAAAACTGTAATAAACAAAATGATAGAGTGTACGCTCGCAATAGTAAATAAGCGTCTAATAGCATTCCCCGTATTCAAAGAGGTCATCACCCTTCATCTGTGATGGTTTGGCTGGGAGTTTCTTATGCGGGCGTCACTAGTATGCATTTTTGTGAGAAAGGAGTAAAAACTAGTGCCAAAGTGTACCAAGACACGGTGTTGACTAATATTGTGAAACCACTATCCCATACGATGTTTCTAAACCAGCATTGGGTTTTCCAGCAGGACTCTGCTCCAGCCCATAAGGCAAAGTCTACACAAGCCTGGCTCGCCTCCAATAAAATCGACTTTATACGGCATGAAGATTGGCCCTCCTCTAGCCCAGATCTTAATCCTTTAGACTATAAAATATGGCAGTATTTAGAGGAAAAGGTGTGCTCAAAACCTCATGCAAATCTAGACTCGCTGAAAAAATCTCTTGCTACGGCAGTGGCCAATATCGACATGAAAGTGGTGCGTGAATCCATTGACGACTGGCCACGAAGACTTCAAGCCTGTGTAGATAATTATGGCGGTCATTTTGAATAAATGTTATACATTTAGATTCTCCAGTTTATAAGCTTTCAAACGCTGTACAAATTATACGGAATAAACTTAAACTTTTGATTTTATTTGATACTATGTATATGACAGAACTTATGAGCCGACTAGGTATAGTCTCCATGCTACAAATCTTCTCGACCAATCATATTGTCGCATTGCGTATGTTTTGTCCCTCACGGGCGCACGCGTATCGCTGATCTATGTAATGCTAGGTCTATGCTTAATTGTTACACTTATGGATGGTATAGAAAGGATCGCAATCTCTTATGGCAGAATTGTTGTAAAAGTGACCGCGTTAAGCTTTAAATAATAGTTCCTAATCTCTCCGGTGGCGCTAGTTAGGCTGGGACATGAGTATAACATGAACCATATAAGGCAACAAATAACCCGACCAAATTACGTAGGTTGTTTTTGGTAGTATTTCGGTGTATGGTGGCGCCGCCTAATTACTGTTTTTTGATGGACACTTTTTATACATAGAGATTTGGCTCCTTTATACAGTCTCCATGGTTACACTTCTAAATAAAAAAATGTGTTGAAATCATGGATGTAAGTATGGTTGAAATACCAAAAAGAGTCCAAAAACATTTGACATTGACAGTTACTCCATACAAAAATGAACTGTCATAGGGATCATCATTCGCCGCGTCGATTTATAGTGATTTATAGTTAGTCTTCCGAATGTAGTAAGTAGTTATAGTTTGGCAAGCCATTTCCAAAGTATTTTTTTATCTAGCAAGAATTTCTGAATTACAAAGTGATATTTAACCTTTTGACCATATGTAACCGGTTTACTAACATTTAGGTAACCGGTAACCTTGTAACTGAAACTAAGTGTGTGTGGGATTTAGCGGAAGCCGCTCGACCCCAATTACAAAGAAATACCGCAAATCGATGTACAGGTTAGCCGTTTGGCACACGCATACTAGAGGTCAAAACAAAATTTTTGACCCGCAGTTCCTAAAAAAATTTCCCCGGGGGAGTGGTAAAACATAATTTTTCAACCTAAACCTATTATGTGTGGTATCATACGAAAGGGCTTTTTGAGGCGATTCTTAAAATATATCACATCATTACATTTCGGCCATTTTTTTTTTGAATTAAAACAAAAATAATTTTCGAAACATACCAAGTTTGGGCTCCTCCAGATACGATATGGCTGATTTTTTTTGTACAATATACCACAAATGATACGTGATATCCTCATATCCAACCTCAAGAAAGCAATTTTGAAAATAATATCATTAACATTTTTTTTCCATTTTACAAACTGACACAGTTCTACTTCAATACCTATTTTACGAGACATGGAACTGTACTGCAGATACGGTACATATTAATCATAAAATGATACGTAATATCCATACATCGAACGGGAAATACCTCTTTAACCCTTTAACTGCGCCTTTTCATCGGTTGGTATAGTATGTTTAGTTTTTGACACAAAATATCAAGGTTGTATCCTTCAGATAATCTAACATATAATGAAAAATATTAAAAAAAATATTCTTAATGAAATTATTTTCAAAATTGCTGGGGTTAGATATCAAGATATTACGTATTATTTATGGTATATTGTACAAAAAAAATCAGTATGGTACATATATCGTATCTGAAGGATACAATCTTGATATTTTGTGTCAAAAACAAAACAAACTATACCAACCGATGAAAAGGCGCAGTTAAAGGGTTAAAGAGGTATTTCCCGTTCTATATGTATATGGATATTACGTATAATTTTATGATTAATATGTACCGTATCTGCAGTACAGTTCCATAAGTCTCGTAAAATAGGTATTGAAGTAGAACTGTCAGTTTGTAAAATTGAAAAAAAAAATGTTTATGATATTATTTTCAAAATTGCTTTCTTGGGTTAATTTTTAACAAGCAGAAACGTCTGCGATCGATGCTATTAAGCTTAGAATAAATTTAAAAGTGGAAAAATTACTGCCTTGGGTGAGACTTGAACTCACGGCCTCTGGATCGATACTCCAGCGCTCTGCCAACTGAGCCACCAAGACCTCATCCATAGTCAGCAAATCTTCCCACTATATGGGTCTAGGGGACTCTAGCGACATCTACCGTAAGAGTGTTACACTTCTTAAACGGCCACCGGAGTTCCAAGTCATATTGGAAATTCACCAGTTACGATGTGCTACCCATTCTAAATTAATTTTTAACAAGCAGAAACGTCTGCGATCGATGCTATTAAGCTTAGAATAAATTATAGTGGGAAGATTTGCTGACTATGGATGAGGTCTTGGTGGCTCAGTTGGCAGAGCGCTGGAGTATCGATCCAGAGGCCGTGAGTTCAAGTCTCACCCAAGGCAGTAATTTTTGCACTTTTAAATTTATTCTATGCTTTCTTGGGGTTGGATATGAGGTTATAACGTATCATTTGTGGTATATTGTACAAAAAAAATCAGCTATATCGTATCTGGAGGAGTCCAAACTTACTTGGTATGTTTCGAAAATTCTTTTTGTTTTAATTAAAAAAAATGACCGAAATGTAATAATGTGATATATTTTTAGAATCGCTTCAAAAAGTCCTTTCGTATGATACCACACACGATAGGTTTTTTTTTCATACAAAAAAATAATGTTTTACCACCCCCCGGGGAAATTTTTTTAGGAACTGCGGGTCAAAATTTTTATTTTGACCTCTAGTATGCGTGTGCCAAACGGCTAACCTATACATCGATTTGCGGTTTTTTAATTCGAACGGGTTACACTAATTATTGTGATTTGTGAATTCAACGTATTATACTGAAATTGAAAGTTCATGTAGGTATTTATTTTAAAACCAGTTACATACATATATTTTTACATATATTATATTTTATTTCAATGAATGCTTGTAGGACATGTATGTCAACGGGGTATAATAAAAAAATACAAATTATTCTAGTATTCAGCCAACTTTATTATGGTCTAAATATTTGACATAGATCCTTAAATCCATATTTACATTTTGAGATCTAACTAATTTTATCACCTATTTATTACTTTTTTACCTTTAATGATGATACTCATATTAAAGAAATTAGGAACATCCATATTAAACAAATAAATTATTAAAATTCTACGTAGGTATATCTTGTTTCATTATAATCATTATTCAACATGGGTATAATTATTATAAAGCACAACATTATTAGGCTTATCTTATATTATATGGCTCAAATATGAATAACTGTCATACAACTATTTTTTTAACAACTACTACGTCTACAACTAGTAACTACAACTAGTAGGGTAATATCTGTACGAGTCTTCTTTTTATTTTATAAATTCTTATAAGTACAGTTTGGCAGGCCAAATAAAAAATACTCGTCAGATTTTTTTGGGGGTGATGATAGTGACGGTTAGGATAAAAAGACAGTATGATTGCTCAAGTGACAATGACCATTTGCTAAACATATTTACCTCTCTTCTTCTTCTCAGTCGGATACTCTTGTCAGAGCAGTCGTGGTCATTGAGGTCGTTGTACGGCTTTTTTCGTAGTTTCCCGCCATATGCTTCTCTATTTACTGCATTCCGCACGCACAGATTTAAACCTGACCCGGTGAGAGCTTTGACTTGGTCGGTCCATCGCATTGAGGGCCGCAATCTGGGTCTTGTGCCATCCACTCTGCCCTGGACAACAAGCCTCTCCATGGCGTTGTCTTCCTTGCGCGTAACGTGACCGAAGTATCTAAGGATACGAGAGTGAACGATTGCCGAAAATCGTTGTGTAACCTTGAGTTCCTGGAGAATGGATATATTAGTGCGGCGCTGAGTCCACGATATCCGCAGCATCCTTCTCCAGCACCACATTTCCAAAGCATCAATGCGTTTCCGTTCACTCTCTCTTACTTTACTGTCCACGTTTCGGCACCGTAGAGCAACACTGGGAAAACGAGAGATCTTACCTAGTTGCTCATTAAATAAAGTTAGAAATAGATTAGGGTACGACGTCACAGAATAACTAATAGTACTACCGTACAGAAAATTCACTCTTTCACAAAAGCCAGATTTAGGTACAAAACTATACCTACACTCGCCGCCTGCAAGCAAAATTGAAACTTATAACCGCGCACGAACCGTGAATCTTCTTTGCGCGCCGCAGTTTTATAACCGAGCTGCGAGTGTCGGCACGGGGTTGTCACTTGACAAGTTTTTGTACCTATACCTACTGATTTATTATTTTTAAGATAAATATGTAGGAATTACAAACGTAAACATAAAATTTTTAGCCGGAAATAGTATGTCTGATTCTCACGGAAGTAGGTATGCTACAGAAGTACTTATTCCTTTGAAAATACGTCGGTCAATGTAGTCCGGAATTTAAAAAAAAATGTTTTTTCTGCTTCCTTGTTCTTCCGTTTATTCAGACATCCGTAAACAGAACATTATCTTTTATACAGATTAGATCGCGATTTAGGTTTCGAAGCCATTATGTATTTTCAATTTTGCGCGAGCGGCAGCCCACTGCCATACACCTGCCCGGGTGGTGCGCCGGCCAAATATACCTAAACTGCGCAGTGACACCCCCCTGACGACGTACGACATAGATTATGGTCTGAACAAATTAAATTACTTTCTTATGAAAATATTTTAATTTATGTTTTTACAAGTAGTCACCCTTTTTTTTCCTTTGTATATGATATTTATTTCGTTTATAGATAATGGTCGTGATTGATTGGTAATGTTTTTTTATTTATTTTTTAAACTGGATTCCATTGTGGGTATTAGGACAAACACGTCGTTGGGCTGGAAGAGGAAGCTTGATTCTGGGGATAGGCAAACCTTCCCAGTCACCCTGAAACAAACACGTACAAATATGAATTGTATGATTATATGACCGACAGCACGTCGCCCGGTCGGGCGACCTAGGTACCGATGGGCGGATGTGGTGGACGCTGATCTGCGCGAGCTCCAGGTCCATGACTGGCGAGAAACTGCACAGGACCGGGATCAGTGGCGAACTGTCGTGTTGGAGGCCAAGACACACTTTGGGTCGCTGCGCCAAAGGAGTAAGTAAGTAAGTATGATTATATGACTATGTAGTATTTATATTATTTTGTACACACCGCGGTTCAAACTGATTACAATGTAATAATGTCATTGCATGAATATCAGCCACTCTGTGAAGATGGAGCAAACATTAACATTAACAGTGGGCTCACCGGCTTTACGGACAGATAGCTTAGGCATGGAGGCGACGATTTACAGGTCGATAAACAGAGTTATCGGGAAACATCAGATGGCGGCACCTTGAATCGGTCCCATTGGACATTGGACTCATTTTACAGAGGTGCAATAAGCTCACTCGCAGTAGGCTCCATGGGACCATGCATCTATGGTTTGAAGGTTACACCATACATACATGTGCCGTTTACATAGAGGCGATAGTATCCGGAGTGTATTACCTGGAAACGGTGCCCATCGGACTGGTTGCACTGAATGGATATTGGCGACTCCATATAGAGCGTGTGTAACGAGCTCACTCTCAGCGGGCTCCACGGGTCTATGGACAAGTAGCTCTGGCGAGGTGGTGAAGACTTGGAGATCGACATGTTGTCCCAGCTGAAATAAGCGATACAATGTTGTTTTTAATTAAACCAGAAGCGCACCTTAAAATAACTATTTCCTTCGAATTGGTCCGCTAATATGTAAGACACGACACTAGTTCCAGGACTTTATTTCTCCCATGACCCATGAGGCAAGGCAATCTAAAGCCTTTATCTTGAATTCAGGTTAATTAATTGGGCAACTTGGCTTTTAGAAGACTGTGCAAAGCGCATGAGTAAATAGAGCAGCTATCTATGATTATAAAATAGAATCCTGAGCGTGTTGAGGGATTCAAACGTTAACGCCCAAGGCGCAAATAATTCTGCTAACATTGTGACACGTACTGCTTTTCACATCACCTATAAGAAAGTTATTATATAAGATTACATTTTAGAAACAAATTCGTACTTTCTCTCAAAATTAAAGAAGCTCTTCAGTGCGGCGTTAGAGACAGCGCTCTTGCAGACCTCGAGCGTGGTGGCGGGGTAGTAGTGGATGTAGTTGACGCACATCTCGTCCGTTATGGCATGGCCTCCGATTGTGGCGTTAGGGCGGTCCAACGTGCGGTAGATGCAGGTCGTTTCCAAGTAGTCACCCTAAATAACAAATAATAGTCACATTATGTTAAGAAAACCTTGAAACCAGAAAAAGCTAGAAGTGGTTACTAGCTTAAGCAACTGGTTATAAGAGCTTAAGTACTACTAATGAATTTATTTAATTGTAAATACTATACCCGGTATTAGGGACGACGGTGGAAATAGTGGTTTGATTAAGTCACTAACCGGCAGAACTTTAACAGGCTTGTGCAACAGCCTGATCTCCTGGAAATGCGTGGAATAGTGCATGTCACGGTTCAGCACTGGCAGCTCGACGCCGCGCCGCGAATGCCTTGTCCAGACCGCCACACCCGTCAAGTGCGTGTGTAACTGACTGCCGAAGATGGTGATGCCTTCCGCCGGAAGACCCTGGAGAAAGTAATTTAACCGTGCATTCATTGTTAACCTTTTGACCGCCAAAGATGTTCACTGACGCGCGTGCCTAATATCAATCCTCGTGCATTCCGTCAAGATTCACGATGGCGCGCCGCGCACGATATAGGCGTGGCGTTCAAAGGGTCACAATATTTTAAAATTATAAAAAATATAGTAGTGAACCAGGTAAATAATATATTACATATGAATTAGAACACTATGGGTATAAAATTATAAGCTTCATAGTATCGGGTTAGCCTTTTGACCATCACTAAGGTTCACTTGCACCATCCCACTAACCCGAGGTTAAGCGGTTAAACCGTTAACCCAGTGTCAAATTGTACTTTTTTTTTGTTAACGGAGTGGGCGAATGCTTTCACGCACCGTCCCCCCGGCCGCGAGAAGGCCATTGATGGGGGGGTGTGTGGGACTCGCTCCTCCTGTCCCCTCTCAACTGGCGAGAGGGGAGGGAGAACCTGGCCCTACCCACTAAAATGTCAAATTGTACTGGTAACCATGGTAACTACTAACTACAGGTTTAGCCGGTTAACCCGGGTTGGTGGAATGGTGCAAGTGGGCCTAACCGGTTAAACCGGTATGAGTTGCATTGCAATGATATTTCTCCGTACAATTGTATACACCTTCGAAAAAATATATTGAGAAGAAAAAATGGGCATGGATTAAGCCTTACCAGCGAAGAATGACAATCAACACCGCATTTTCGAAATGTATAATGGTAAACTTACAACGCCTGTGCACTGCGGCACGCAGTAACCGGATAGCGGGAATGCGTCTTGTCCCGGAGGAATTGCCATTTTGTCCGTATATTCGAGGCCCAGCTCCATGATTGCCGCGTCATATTTCCGCCGGTTAGGGGTCACGTAGAGCATGATTCCGGAACTATCAACCCAGTCTAAAAAAAAATATATAAAGCAGAGAATTAAATAATTAGTATCATTTTCTACCAATGAAAGATTCACTATTATTACATAAAAAAATATCATGCCTGCAGTGCACAGCAGTGTGTGTGTATCACAAACAAGTGCATTGGATAAACGTAAGAAAAGAAATAATATGTCATGTCGCCTGACTGGTAAAACTACCGTGTTAGGGCCTCTAAACACCTCACCGATAATTGCATGCGAATTGCATTACATTGCGGCATTTGTTTCCTCAATTGAAGTCGTTACACCTATTTAGCCGGTAATCAGATAATTGCCGGCTAAGTATTAGGTGCAACGAAATTGGTTTTGGCGTCGAATTAGTACTCGTACAAGATTTACTCGTACTCGGCTGCTGCTGCTGAGGATCCAATCGCATAAAGTCAAGGTGACAATGACAACGTAAAGCCACAGTCTATAAAACAATACAGTCATTCGAAGAAGCCGTCTAGATAGGGCAATCGTGCGGGGTGCGAGGGGCGAGGGGTGTACCGTACGCACCCGAGCTGCATACATTCGCCATTGTTAGTAGATCGGTACACGTCAAAGGCGCCAGTCCACTGTATACTTAAACTGTGGTAAAGCTTCGTATGTATTTTAAAATGTATATATAAATACCCTTTCTTAGTTCTGGGTTGTTGTAGTGCACTTCTAGCATGACGAACTTGCTTGCCTGGGGCCCACCGAGCGGTAAACCGGCGTCATCGGGGTACGTAAACGGACGAGCGCCCATCGCCCATGCTGCTTTTACCTTCGCAAATAGATACATGAGTGTAAAGAGGGTATTAGGCTGTTATGGTTGGGTTATCGGTTATCGTTAATAAAACAGTGTTTCTTGAATAAAATCGTGAAAAATGTGTATGTAACATGGAAGTTTGTAATGATGAGTAAAGTAAAATTCATGCCTAAAACGAGAAAGTCGTAGTGACTAAATTGCAAGAGAAAACTCACCTTAGAACATTTTTTAGTAATCTCAGGTCTACCCGAAGCAAAGCAATCGCCCTCGTATAATGGGACCTCTTTCTTAGGATCCACGTCGCAGTAGAAAACTTCCATGTGGTGCACCAAGCCTTCATTTCCTCGGGTTATAACCGATTCAAACTAAAAAAAAACAGATATTGCATTCTAAAATTATATTTCTAATCGATACAATATCTGTAATACTCTTCAGATTCACTCCTAAAATAATAATAAAACCTAACAAAATGAAACGAATGGTTAATGTACCTACATAAAATTGTGTAAAAATATTTTTTATAAATGTCAATATCCAGAGAGAAAAATGGGGACTACGTTTGTATGGTAGAGTGGCCGTCCACTATCCTCTTAACTGAATGTGTAGATTTGAACGAATTTCAAATTACTTAGAGCTAAAAGTGTTAATCATCTATAGACTAGACAAACCTGTGTAATATGATGAACCTTCTCAGTAATGAAATCAGGCAGCTTGAACACTTTGCACCAATAAGTAGTGTCACGGCCTGGAACCTTAAGGTCTTTATTGGTAACGTGGTACTGGGTTCCCTCAGGTTTGGGTGAGTTCACAGGAGTCATGAGCCGTACTCTAATAAAGCCATGGTGTTTGGTCGAGGTGCAAGTCAAGCAGAGCCCTTGGGATGAGAACAGTTTGTCGGTGCCTCTAGCCCAGACCACGTGGACTGTACCTTCCTGTAGAAAAAAATGTTTAATGTGTATTTTATCAAAACATAGGCCAATCAATTCTAGAAGAATACTATAGTTATAACAAACAGGGAACTTCTAACGTAAATGAAGTTACCGGTAAAAATTAAAAACGTGAAACGATGATGTAAGCTGTGTGCAGATACCACCTACCTGTAAATAGCATAGATGTCGTTAAATTTACCCATTAATAAGCCCACCTATTATCCATTAATTTACCGATTAATAAGTTAACCGGTAAAAGATGATGTAACCGCTATGAGGTATACCGTTATAAGAACACATTTCTGTAAAATACTAGTAAAGAGCATGTCAAAGATGTCATTAAATATGGACACAACACAAAGCGGTAGATTAGGTTAAAAGGTTAAACCTCGATGACATAATCGTGATCATCGCAGGTGTCGAAGGGGCGTTCGAAGAGGATGGTGCGCGTACGCCCGTCGAGGTGGAAGGCCTCGCAGTCCTGCCGCGGGTCGCGGAGTAGCCGCCCGGATCCATCAGCGTGCATGTCCTAGAACAAGTAAATATGATATCTGTAGTTACTTGTAGTTGTTAGGTTAGATTTAATAAGTTTGCACTTACTTATTTTCATTGAACGACGAATACCACGATACAAAGATTACGAACTTTTATATTGAAGGAGATTATCAGAGTATTGCATATTTGTGACGTTTTCAACCAAAAGGTACCACATTGTCGGTTGTCGATAAGGTTGATTTCTAATTGAAGCTGTATGGAAATAGCGCCTTACTGACAAGCGACAATAAGTACCCTTTTGATTGAAAATGGCACATTTTACTGTTAAAGGACGAAAAAAACATTCCAAAACGTGAAAAGTCAAATAGTATTGACGATCCGAAGAATAGGGCCCTATTGCATAATAAAACAGATAGTACAAGCTAACTAAACGGCTACCGCCTGGTTCTCCGAAGATAACCGGTAATTTAGGTTAAAAGGTTAAAAGTGTTAAAACTCGATGAGGTATTTACAACTTTTGATTCTAACATAAACCACAACCTAAATATACTCTGGTAAACCCACTTTGTCAGTAGAACAGGACCAAAATTTAAATTATCTATGGATGTGGACCATGGGATAACAACTCTTCGCCCCTAATTTTTTTTAAATTTGCCGCCATTTTCTACTGACGGAAATGGCTTGCCAAACTATACTTACCTCGAAGTGCTCAGAGCCGTTATAATCAGTCCACAGCACACACACATCTGAATTCTCCAGGTCCCCTCGGTCCGAGAAGCCGAGTGCGAACCATTTGAAGACGGGCGCCGACTCGGACACCAGCAGCTGAAATTGGACCCTCCGGTTGGCGTAGTTTACGCGCCATCTCAGCACCAGCTGGCCGTCCGGGTCCAACACGGACTGGCTTTCTGCGAGGTGCCCTAAAAATGAGAGTTAGAATGAGATCGTTGAAAACGGCACGTGTAATGGATCTTTTACATTCTACCCATGAGACGGATGATGGTGAGTCAAAAACTTTTTTTTATAATTTTAAACATTGGCTTACCTGCATCACGAACAGAGTACGTCAGCAGCGAGCACACGCACGAAGCCAACACGAGCAGGACTCGTTTATCCAGCATGTTCCCGAGACGTGGTCTGCGCGGCGGCAGGCGAGAGAATGGAGATGCCGAACGTTGCCCAGAGTGTGACGGAATGTCGGTAACGTACAGTCGGAGGATATTTTTATTACTATTAAATTTCACTGATTTAAACTTTCACGATTTTTACTCATAATAACAACTAATTTGACTTGCTATGTTCGTATTTACGATTCGAGTAACTTACAAGGGTAATATTTATTCAACTAGGTCATAATTACATAGGATAAAAAAACTATAAATACCTACCTAAGCTTAAAATTAATAAAAAGCTTTAGACCTCGCCATAAGCTTAAAAAAAATAAAAATAAAAATACTTACATTACTTACTTCGTTGAGTCATTATCACAGCGAACTCACAATGGTCTTAAGTGCCATATTCCCAAGGCCCATGTCCAAAAGTTCACTTGATATTAGCTCTACTATACACGCTTAGCCACATGCCAATATAAATTTGTAACGGCAATTTAAATACATTAACAATTTGATACACAGGGGATACTTACCTATTACTCACTTGATTTAACTTTATTGGTTGCACTTAATTATACAAAGTTACAAACCTAATAATTCGAGCAAAGGGGAGCTAGCGCGCGTCGCATCTATGAATGAGGAGCTACCAAAGCGCCTCATATATAGAGGCTTCTGGTGACCAGAGAGCTAGCCAATATTTCGCTCAGTGGATTCAGCATTATGCGGTCAGAGCTTCTGGGCACCCTACCAAGCGACCAGGATTTAGGGCATTTTTTATTACAATTTTTTAATTTAAGTGTTTTTTATTTATTTATTTAATCTTTATTGCACAAAACAAAATACAATCGTACAAAAGGCGGAATTCATGTTATTAAATAAATTACAAACACTGCAAGTAATAAAAGCTTGTAATACAAAATCCAGTATGTAAGATTTACCAGTCGGACTGTCCAGTTTAAGAGGAATTAATAGATTTGCACACAAATAGGTGGCTCGGGGGCGGCGCGGAATGCACCGCGTTATTAAATTCCTGGCGCGGGGACACCTCGCAATCCAATAAGGCTGTAATCATGCCGCGGGCCGCAAGGAGATGAAACTCCGTCTGTTGGTTATTGGGGTATGGATTTTGTTTAACGACGGTGTGTTTATGTGGTTTTGAATCAGTTTAAGAAAATAATTTTGTAAGCAGTAACGAACATTATAATGTTTGAAATAAAAGAATAAAATTAAACTTTATTAACACAAGAAAAAATTACGTTACCTAGCTCGTCTCACTAATATTTTTTGCTTAGGATAATTTATTGAAAGCGCAGGATTGATCCTTGAGTCATTCTATGATTTCTATGTATATTTAAAATTACATTATTTATACAAAACATTCTAATTTTCTTGAAGTAATTTTATATTTCCAGAATCTTACTTATACTTAATACAAAATTTAAAAAAATATATATATATGTTTCAAGAATATTATAGATTAGACAATATAAAAATCTGCAATTATAACATTTACAAATTGGTTAAACCTGTTGCTGTAAAAACGCACTTATTTGTACCTATCTCTTATTCTAACCCTGTAGTTTAACTTGTACTTTTCGGATCTCTTGATACGTTCGCTTCTTATTTATAAGTTTCTTCAGCGTGTCGGACACGGGCGTGAAGTAGACGAACGACTCTCTATGTCTCGAAATCCCCACCAACAAGTGAGGGGCGGAGTCATACAGCGGCTCATTTAAGTTGCTGGATATCCTCACCAGAATTACATGCTTTGCCTCCTTGCCTTGGAATTCATGTATTGTTGACACATCGTACCCAGCTTTTTCCATACGTTTTTTCTCAGCTTGCTTGAACACTAGATATTTCACATCCTCGGATTCGTACCTAGGAACGCATTTTATAGTCGTAAAGGTTTTGCATCTTAAGCTGCGCAGTACTTTTGATGCAGAATAAGCACCTTCATCGTACTTGTTAGATATGATGGAAATAACGTCTACAGGACATCTATATGACACGCTTAAGGACAATGTTGGCTTGAAGAACATCGATGACATATAG
Organism: Cydia strobilella; assembly: GCF_947568885.1. Taxonomy (NCBI): domain Eukaryota; kingdom Metazoa; phylum Arthropoda; class Insecta; order Lepidoptera; family Tortricidae; genus Cydia; species Cydia strobilella. The sequence continues at coordinate 13,631,273 of NC_086052.1, forward strand.
TAGTGTAGCGTTATTTCGTTAACTCGATTTATGAAGCCAAGCTGGTTGGGATCGCCCAGCAAGTATAAATTCTGGCAGCGGCTGAACAGGCAAACGAGGAACAGTTTCCCGGGATGTTCCATCAGCGCCTCGTCCACCCAAACAGAGGAATACCTTTTTCGGCTGTTAATTAAATATGAGTCGATCGTTCTGTAAGTGTCTTTGTAATCGGACGGATCACCGCCCCGTGTTTCTGCCATACGTGACCGTATGTCTCGAGCTCCCTCTGCACATGAGGTCAATACCAAACTTCCGAGCTTGTGGTTCTTAATAATATGCGTTGTCTTCCCACAGCCGGGCACACCGACAGTCAAGCTTATCTTCGGCATTACGAAAGAGCCAAATAAACTTGGAGCCAATTCAGTTTTCTCCAGTAAGTTCGGTTCTTGTATCAAAATTGTGAATTTCCCTAAAAGCAAAAGTCTGTTACCGCTTTTATCTCGTTTAGCATCCATGAATTCCACAAAGTCTTCTCCGTTGAAACAATATTTATATTTCGGTTCATCTGTTTCAACCAACCATTTTTTACGTAGTTTATCATATACAGCGAAAGCTTGCCTGTGTTTTTGTAATTCCCGTTTTAGTTCATCATTTATGCGAATAGTTAACAGGGAATACACTTTAGGGTAGGTATAGACAGCTTCTAATATTACATAGGCCCACAGTTCTCTGATTTCAATTATAGCATTAATTGCCTTATTGTTTTTTACGTGGTTGCCCAGATACTTGGGATTAAACGTAGGCAATGTCATTTGGTCGGAACTCTCGGAAGATGTATCACTTGTATCTTTGAGTTCTTGTACAACCCACTGTTCTGATTCGATTCTATTTAGTATACGTGCAATATTTTCAAAATCAAATCTTTCAGAACTCATATCGCTTTAAGCAGTTTAAGCTGCTGAAATAACAAGAAAAACACCTATTAGTACCTGCGCTAAAAGTAGCTAACCTATGTAGTAGAAACCAAATACTTTTTAAAGATCGTCATCGTCATAATACTCATAATAAAATTAAAGATACATTTCTTACATCCTAAGCTCCGAATACAACTCAAAAATGTAAGTGGGATGTAGTGTAGAGTGTAGAGCCAGTAAGAACCTCGTATACGATCTTTAAAAAATTATATGTGTCTTATATAGTTTTAATCGTGATATTCGTAAAGAATTAACTCTTAAATGTATTTATAAATATAAGTATCTACTTACATAAGTATATTAACAAAGTCGAAGAAAGTCCTCGGTGTCTTACACAACTCACTTTAGGTATGCGTATGTAGGAATCTAGGAATAGAACTGCTTAATAATCACAGTTCGGAACTATATTTAATAGGTATGGAATGAACTACCATTATTACAATGTAGTAGAGCATACAATACATATACATTGCAAATGGCAGTTTTGCTTTCCAAGAAACTTAAGATAAACAATGCTTTATTCTCTGTTTCAGCTGAACGGTGATAGAAAAGGACAAGCCGAGCAAAAACAGTGTTTGGTGCTTAACAACCAAAATAGGGGGTATTACTGCAATGTTCTGCCACCAGAGTGCAGCAGTAGCCCGTTTAGTAAACCATAGAGTAACTTATACATACTGTACCTTTAACAGTTTTTTGACAAGTTTTCAGAGATAATAAAATATATGACATTGATGCAGCAATGCAGCAAAGAGGATATGCAGTGAGGCGGTTTGTTTACAGAGAACCTACCGGGGAACGCGAATTCGAAATTTCGCTATCTGGTTCTTTATCGCTCGAGTATGCAAGAGTGACAGAGATATTATATAACGAAATTTCGATTTTCTTGTTTCGCGATAGACCCTCAGATTGTGGTAGTGGCGCCCCCTACGCAGAGTTTTGGCGTAATATTCCCTATTGGCACAACTAATATTTTCCTGGCTTCCGATTCTGACAAGTTTCAATGATAAAATAAATGAATGTGCAATAAAATTAGTGGCAGGGAAATATTATTGGTAAATCTGGGAACGGGTAGGTGATACATCATTGCACACATTTGTATAACTCGGGTATTCCCCTTTGTCTTAGGTTAAACTACCTTTACACGGTACAATAATATGTCGTTAAAATTGCAATATTTTTTATGAGACCATTATTTTAATTAGCTGATTCATTCATTATTAGAAATAATATTATTTTACTTAAAATAAAGAAAACTGTGTTGCCTTATAATATTTCTTACATATTCGATAGTGTGATGCCTCTGTGATGCAATCTTGGATGAAAAAAAAACGGGCTGTCAAAACAACGAGGGATAACCTATAAAATATTAGGCTCGATTCCTTGTTTTTTTGTTAATAAGTGTAGAAAAAGCTGCATATTTCCTAATAATGAGTGACGGGAAAGAAGCCGAAGTCCGCGAAGAGTATGCGTATTTAGACCGGGGCGGATTTTCGTCGGAAAAATTCAAAATAGAGCTTCGAGGACTACCAAAGTTTTACGGTATAGCGGTAAGTAAAACTTTACTTTCGTAATTGGTTATTTTTTTGGTAAAGACATTACTTTGTTATTTTACAGTTTTTGAGTACTATCACCAAGTATTATATAAGTTTTTACTAAAACTCCCACTGTTGGATTAGCACAATTTTTTGTCTAGTGTAGTGTCTTTTAGAAGAAATAACTGTGTCAGGGTATAGCAAATGAGGCACAAGGACAAAAGTAAATTAGCTAAAATTTATTAATTTTACTTTTATGTTTTGTATAATTTTCTCTTCTGTATTTGTACTTATGAATAAATGATTTCTAATATATTCTAAACTTAATCAGAAAAAAGGTATTAAAAGTATATTTTGTGTAAAACTATTTCAGGAACTGAAAAAGCTAATGAACCACAAACTGTCACTGAACACAAGCAAGATAAAGCGACCCAAGAATGGGAGTCACTGGTTGTTTGCCTGCTTCCAGAATGATGAGGATCGGAACAAAGCCATTGAGGCATTGAATGGCTACTCATGGAAAGGTAAATTATCCATTTCCTAGGTTACCGTTAAACTAACTATCTTTGCCCAAAAAGACATTTCTAAAAAAATCATTTATTTAGTCAAATGTGTAAGAGACAGTAACACTACTATTTTTAAATAGAAAAAAGATTATATTTGTGACAACATTATAATTACATACACATGTGGTTTAGTTAACTCAGGAAATTTCAGTGCCCTATTGACAACTAGTGTCAATAGGGTATTATCATAATCATAATATTTTTATTCAAAATAGATTCATACAGAACACTTTTTGTAAGTCAAAAAATTGTAGAGAATAATTAAAAATAGTTTACATTGAATATGTATAGGTCTATAAAATTATAACTTATATGCCACGCTTAGCTGTACAGATAAGGTATCCAATCCGTATTACCATAGAGTAACTTATACTAGAGCGGTACTGTCATAGTAAATTTTGTAGCCCCAGTAAATTCACTGCTATCTGTCGACACACTTTAAAACTAAAAATGAAGATTTGTAAAAATACGATAAAATGTATTTAAAAATGGATAAATGATTTTTTTTATTTGCATTAATTATTTTTATGATTTTGACCCATATTCTTTCAATGATATGCGTTAAAATTGTTAATTAACAAACAAAACCGTCAACGCCATCTATACGACAGTAGGCCAAAGCTAGTAGCGCCCTCTGAACGAGAATCAAATTTTCTTGATTTTTGAGGCACGTCTTTTCCTTAGACTGTATCCATCTATTACGGAGTTATATCTATCTTTGATATTAGCAAATCGTTTTGACAGTTCTAAGAAAGAAACTGATATGACTAGTAGGAGAATACCCTATTGTAGGGTATTTTAGCAGACATGATCTTGTTGAAAAATACATGCAAGTAAAAAGATATGGAGAACCCTTTAATGTATATTTCAGTTATCTTTTTTTTTTTAATACCACGTCGGTGGCAATCAAGCATACGGCCCGCCTGATGGTAAGCAGTTACCGTAGCCTATGGACGCCTGCAACACCCGAGATATTACACGCGCGTTGCCGACCCTTTAAAAACCTGTACACTCATTTTTTGAAGAACCCCATACTGTAGCCCCTCGGGAAAACCTCGGCAGGGAGCTCATTCCACAGCCGAAGCGTATGCGGGAGGAAATTCCTCTTAAACCACACAGTACGCGACCATTTAGGTGCTAGGGTGTGAGGATGAACACCCTGCCGATGGCGAGCGGTGCGGTGATAGAAAGCGGCCGTTGGCATCATGTCAAACAATTCTTCAGAGCACAGCCCATTGTACAAGCGGTAGAACACGCATAAGGAGGCGAAGTCTCTTTAGACTTAAAGGTTCAATACCGCTTGTGAGTTTGGGATCGTCGACGATTCGTACATTTTATTCATGAAACCAATTTACATGTCAAAAACTTAAAATTAGAATACAGTTAAAATATAAATTGAGATAAAACTTAAAATTAATATCTAACTCAACAATAAATATACAAGTTTGGGAACAAATCAAATTATTTTATTAAATATTTTGATTTGTGTTTTTTAAAGTAGTCACACTACTATATATAAATTAAAAACTGTAATAGATGTCATATATTAAAGAAAAAGTGACGAAGCCCTCCAGTGGTGAAGGCCGGATTCGAACCGGCGTCTTTAGCTATCGCGGCTAACGCCATGAACCCCTAGGCCACCCCGCCACGGCGGTGCCCGTCCGAATTTCTCGACTATATGCCATCTTAGTAAGACTAGGCGTCTTTGACCAGCTCTAAGGGCAAGCAGTGCGCGCTTGCACCTCCTAAACGAACTCCTTACGGATTTACGTTGTAGCGAGAGAGACTGGTGCTGCCATCTATGAACAAGTTTGGGAACAAATCAAATTATTTTATTAAATATTTTGATTTGTGTTTTTTAAAGTAGTCACACTACTATATATAAATTAAAAACTGTAATAGATGTCATATATTAAAGAAAAAGTGACGAAGCCCTCCAGTGGTGAAGGCCGGATTCGAACCGGCGTCTTTAGCTATCGCGGCTAACGCCATGAACCCCTAGGCCACCCCGCCACGGCGGTGCCTGTCCGAATTTCTCGACTATATGCCATCTTAGTAAGACTAGGCGTCTTTGACCAGCTCTAAGGGCAAGCAGTGCGCGCTTGCACCTCCTAAACGAACTCCTTACGGATTTACGTTGTAGCGAGAGAGACTGGTGCTGCCATCTATGAACAAGTTTGGGAACAAATCAAATTATTTTATTAAATATTTTGATTTGTGTTTTTTAAAGTAGTCACACTACTATATATAAATTAAAAACTGTAATAGATGTCATATATTAAAGAAAAAGTGACGAAGCCCTCCAGTGGTGAAGGCCGGATTCGAACCGGCGTCTTTAGCTATCGCGGCTAACGCCATGAACCCCTAGGCCACCCCGCCACGGCGGTGCCCGTCCGAATTTCTCGACTATATGCCATCTTAGTAAGACTAGGCGTCTTTGACCAGCTCTAAGGGCAAGCAGTGCGCGCTTGCACCTCCTAAACGAACTCCTTACGGATTTACGTTGTAGCGAGAGAGACTGGTGCTGCCATCTATGAACAAGTTTGGGAACAAATCAAATTATTTTATTAAATATTTTGATTTGTGTTTTTTAAAGTAGTCACACTACTATATATAAATTAAAAACTGTAATAGATGTCATATATTAAAGAAAAAGTAACGAAGCCCTCCAGTGGTGAAGGCCGGATTCGAACCGGCGTCTTTAGCTATCGCGGCTAACGCCATGAACCCCTAGGCCACCCCGCCACGGCGGTGCCCGTCCGAATTTCTCGACTATATGCCATCTTAGTAAGACTAGGCGTCTTTGACCAGCTCTAAGGGCAAGCAGTGCGCGCTTGCACCTCCTAAACGAACTCCTTACGGATTTACGTTGTAGCGAGAGAGACTGGTGCTGCCATCTATGAACAAGTTTGGGAACAAATCAAATTATTTTATTAAATATTTTGATTTGTGTTTTTTAAAGTAGTCACACTACTATATATAAATTAAAAACTGTAATAGATGTCATATATTAAAGAAAAAGTGACGAAGCCCTCCAGTGGTGAAGGCCGGATTCGAACCGGCGTCTTTAGCTATCGCGGCTAACGCCATGAACCCCTAGGCCACCCCGCCACGGCGGTGCCCGTCCGAATTTCTCGACTATATGCCATCTTAGTAAGACTAGGCGTCTTTGACCAGCTCTAAGGGCAAGCAGTGCGCGCTTGCACCTCCTAAACGAACTCCTTACGGATTTACGTTGTAGCGAGAGAGACTGGTGCTGCCATCTATGAACAAGTTTCAAAGACGCCTAGTCTTACTAAGATGGCATATAGTCGAGAAATTCGGACGGGCACCGCCGTGGCGGGGTGGCCTAGGGGTTCATGGCGTTAGCCGCGATAGCTAAAGACGCCGGTTCGAATCCGGCCTTCACCACTGGAGGGCTTCGTCACTTTTTCTTTAATATATGACATCTATTACAGTTTTTAATTTATATATAGTAGTGTGACTACTTTAAAAAACACAAATCAAAATATTTAATAAAATAATTTGATTTGTTCCCAAACTTGTTCATAGATGGCAGCACCAGTCTCTCTCGCTACAACGTAAATCCGTAAGGAGTTCGTTTAGGAGGTGCAAGCGCGCACTGCTTGCCCTTAGAGCTGGTCAAAGACGCCTAGTCTTACTAAGATGGCATATAGTCGAGAAATTCGGACGGGCACCGCCGTGGCGGGGTGGCCTAGGGGTTCATGGCGTTAGCCGCGATAGCTAAAGACGCCGGTTCGAATCCGGCCTTCACCACTGGAGGGCTTCGTCACTTTTTCTTTAATATATGACATCTATTACAGTTTTTAATTTATATATAGTAGTGTGACTACTTTAAAAAACACAAATCAAAATATTTAATAAAATAATTTGATTTGTTCCCAAACTTGTTCATAGATGGCAGCACCAGTCTCTCTCGCTACAACGTAAATCCGTAAGGAGTTCGTTTAGGAGGTGCAAGCGCGCACTGCTTGCCCTTAGAGCTGGTCAAAGACGCCTAGTCTTACTAAGATGGCATATAGTCGAGAAATTCGGACGGGCACCGCCGTGGCGGGGTGGCCTAGGGGTTCATGGCGTTAGCCGCGATAGCTAAAGACGCCGGTTCGAATCCGGCCTTCACCACTGGAGGGCTTCGTCACTTTTTCTTTAATATATGACATCTATTACAGTTTTTAATTTATATATAGTAGTGTGACTACTTTAAAAAACACAAATCAAAATATTTAATAAAATAATTTGATTTGTTCCCAAACTTGTTCATAGATGGCAGCACCAGTCTCTCTCGCTACAACGTAAATCCGTAAGGAGTTCGTTTAGGAGGTGCAAGCGCGCACTGCTTGCCCTTAGAGCTGGTCAAAGACGCCTAGTCTTACTAAGATGGCATATAGTCGAGAAATTCGGACGGGCACCGCCGTGGCGGGGTGGCCTAGGGGTTCATGGCGTTAGCCGCGATAGCTAAAGACGCCGGTTCGAATCCGGCCTTCACCACTGGAGGGCTTCGTCACTTTTTCTTTAATATATGACATCTATTACAGTTTTTAATTTATATATAGTAGTGTGACTACTTTAAAAAACACAAATCAAAATATTTAATAAAATAATTTGATTTGTTCCCAAACTTGTTCATAGATGGCAGCACCAGTCTCTCTCGCTACAACGTAAATCCGTAAGGAGTTCGTTTAGGAGGTGCAAGCGCGCACTGCTTGCCCTTAGAGCTGGTCAAAGACGCCTAGTCTTACTAAGATGGCATATAGTCGAGAAATTCGGACGGGCACCGCCGTGGCGGGGTGGCCTAGGGGTTCATGGCGTTAGCCGCGATAGCTAAAGACGCCGGTTCGAATCCGGCCTTCACCACTGGAGGGCTTCGTCACTTTTTCTTTAATATATGACATCTATTACAGTTTTTAATTTATATATAGTAGTGTGACTACTTTAAAAAACACAAATCAAAATATTTAATAAAATAATTTGATTTGTTCCCAAACTTGTTCATAGATGGCAGCACCAGTCTCTCTCGCTACAACGTAAATCCGTAAGGAGTTCGTTTAGGAGGTGCAAGCGCGCACTGCTTGCCCTTAGAGCTGGTCAAAGACGCCTAGTCTTACTAAGATGGCATATAGTCGAGAAATTCGGACGGGCACCGCCGTGGCGGGGTGGCCTAGGGGTTCATGGCGTTAGCCGCGATAGCTAAAGACGCCGGTTCGAATCCGGCCTTCACCACTGGAGGGCTTCGTCACTTTTTCTTTAATATATGACATCTATTACAGTTTTTAATAAATATACAATTAGGTGTAAAAAAAAAGTAAATCAAGTTGGAAATTAGAAATTAATATCAAAAACAAAACTCAATTTACAAAACATACATAAAATTGTTACAAAAAAATATATTAAATTTATTATAGGTATAAAGGTTTGTTCTTGACTACAATGTTAGGCACTGACCTTGTGTGTAGAACGGGCGTTCGATGAGCCACTTTTAAGTGATGCTTAAAGTTGCACAAACTTGGTGCGTTGTTTTGTGGCAAATTATTATAGACAGTAGGTTACATGTTACACGAGTTAATTTATTAGATTTTTATTTTTCTACTAATTCCTACAAGTAGTAAGTAGTACACCCTACCCCTTGCATTGCAGAAGTGCCTATAACACTGTATTACCATGTTGGATATCTATGGGCAATCTTTGCATATAATTATTCATAAATTTTTACAGGTAAAACACTAATAGCAGAGGTAGCAAAACCAGCTCCAGATCCACTGGTTAGAAAGAGAAAGCAAGAAGAAGAAGGAGCTGGCCCTGACAAGAAAAAGAAGGAAGATGTCAGCCAGGAGCAGAGGATCAAAGATGCCACTACTCCTTATTGGAATATGCCCTATGAAGAGCAGGTTAGTATTAATAAAAAAAACAGCTAAAAAAGCTATACAAAGCTAAATAATACAGTAACTTTGTCGCCTGAAAGTACGGGGTTTGTTTGCGTCAAATCCGGTAGTTCTGATTTTTTGCAGACTTGTTTATGATGTTGGCCCAATGAATAATCCAAGTTTGTGACCTCGAGCGCAGAACGCAACTTTGTCAAAAATCTAAAAAAAAAAACCGCGAAAATTTCAGCTGTTTTTTTAGATTTGGGTGATGATGTTTTTAAAGTAAACTAAATGTGCTACAATACGAGACTAGAATTGTCTCTGTAGATCTAATAGTTTCAGAAATAAAGCCTTTCAAAATTTATAATTTTTTTCGAACTTGAATTCGTAGGCTAAGTAAGTGCAGTGAGTATGCACTTTTGTCTCAGGGGATACCGCTTGTCACGATTGTCATAAATTCTTTTCTTTAGTTCTATACATGTTAAAATAATTAATTTGTATACATTTTCAGCTGAAATTAAAAGAGAAAGAAATAAAGCACCTGCTTATGAAATTTGACAATGAGAGATGGAGGTTGGACAGAGATAACCGCGGGGCTCTCGAAGCGAAGCGCAAACTTTTCAACGGGCTCAGCTTCGAACTGAGGCCCATAGAGAGGTCTCCTGTCACGGAAGGATATAGGTAAACCTTCTAATATTCGTCATTAGTACATTTTCACATTGTCCAATAAAATGTCTTTTTGGAGATAAAATTGCAGCAACTTGGAGTTTCTAGACCAAGGAGAACAACGTTTGCGGCACTTTGAGGTTCCTAAAACTAGTGATTTGTCGACCAATATCCGAAAAAAAAATCCGACTAGATATACATTTTAGAACTTTGAAAAGTGCAAAATAAAATACAAGTGCTTGAAATAGACGCATCAGCTCCAAGAGCTGCTAGTGTATGAAATAAATAATAATAATAACCGATACAACCAGTCGACCACGAAGAATCAAAATGTGAAAAAGTGCCTATTTATATATTCTAATAATTATTAATTAAGTTATTTTTAGTTCTAAAGAAAGTGCTAATGCAAAAATAAAACGTCTTGATGCCATAGGGATAGGGATATATAGTGGCCTAGATAGCCGTGGTTGTGGGCGAGTGGGACCTTCGCCCACGGCCTCGCACTTAGGAGGGCCTCGCACAGTCAACCTTTTTCTTACCTTGGGAAAACACATTGAAAAGGGCCTCGCAGATGTGGTTTTCGCCCACGGCTAGATTGGTTCACGCTGCGCCACTGGGGATAGGGCACTCTGTAGCATCTGTTTTTCTCCAAGGGTCATCCGACATCCAATGTCGGATCGGACAATGTGAAAACTCTCAGTGTTGCTGTTAGTATAATGACTAATTCTAACTTTAAGCACCATTCATTCTTGAACCGTCTAGTTCAAGAACTTGCATACAATATTCGATACATTGCTTGTGAAGAAGAAGAAAAAGGAGAAGTTCAGTAGGCACAATGAATTCAATTGATCAACCAAATACTGCAATGTAACGAAAATCGCATGCAACACTTATATTGACCGGGATATAGACTGTGATTACCTTTTGTAACACACACAACTTTGACACACACCCGCTATCTTCACTCACCCGTGAACAAGATTCATGTAACAATACAAAAGGTAATCACGGTCTATATCCCGGTCAATATAAGTCTAGTGAAACTAACTGTAAATCATTTAAAACTCTACTCGCATGCAAGTTCTTGAACCGTCTAAATGGGGCTTCAATGTGTATAATGTCTTATTCTAATTTTGGCCCCCAGGAACAAATGCGAGTTCACAGTGGGAATAGATGGGGAGACCGATCTGCCCACAGTTGGGTTCCGGTTGGGCAGCTACGCGACGGGCACTGTAGCTGTCGGCCCTATACAATCGCTCATACATATCTCTGACAAAACGAAAAAGGCAGTTTTGGTAAGTCATTCTTTGTAAATGCACTGTTAATTGATATTTGTAAACCGTATTGCAAAGCCATGTACCTACATACTCGTAACTTTACGTAAGTCGAAGAACCCACGTAGCAGTGTGGCACCGCTGCCCCGCGCGGAACGGCGGAGGCGCGGCGTGAAATTTTGTATCCCGGTGTAGTGTAGAGTGCAGAGTGTAGTGTAGAGTGCAGAGTGTAGTGTAGAGTGCAGAGTGTAGTGTAGGTAACCCGCCTAGACCGGACACACGGCGCCGCGACGCCGCACCGCGCGGAACCCACCGCCACGCCTAACCGTAGCGGATGTTAAGTTGGTGATATACCATGGGCCGGTTGCACCAACCACAGTTGACGGACTGATTAACGTCACTCAGCAGCAGTGGACTATGAGATTTCCTTTACAATAAAATTTAGCTAATTCTTTAACGGTGACAGATGGTTTGGTGCAACCGACCCTAAGTGTTACGTGGGCGCGGTCGGGAGAGACTGTTTTTTTTTTAATTTTACTTACCTCCCTAAGCCACTTACGCTAGCGTGAGCAAACGTGTCCCCACTCCCCACAGACATAAGTTTCACAGTGGGCACAACGAGGAGACCAATCTGCCCACACTTGGGTTCCGGCTGGGCATAGGCATAGTCATAGTCATTTATTCATGTAACAATATACATTGCGTTTGAATTTTACATTATATCACAATTTTATAAATAACAATTAAAATTAAAGTATTACAACTATCTCACATAATAACAATTTTAACTATAGTTGGCTTATAATAAAAAAAAAACCAAGTCTATGTCAATTCATCTAAATTAATTATTCGATACTATTAATTATGTCAGAAAGAAAGAGAAAAAAAAAACGATTTATTAATACTATATTGTACTCTGAACCATAGATTAGTATATGTTATTACTGTAATAGATAAGAAACTCTCGGACATTTCACGTTCACGTCTCTACTAGTGCTGCCCCTAGCGGTCCTGCTCTCAACTAATGAGACTGTATATGCAGTAAACACGCACACATGTACACACACACACACACACACACACACACACACACACACACACACACACGCGTACTTATGGGTTCTTTACCTACATGTAACAACTTTAATATTGGAAACTGATTTATCTAGTAATCTTTGTCGTACCAATTTCCATTTGCTTAGAAAACTACATAAATCAGTTTTTCAGAATAAATAAATGAAAACTTATGTTGAATCAAGTACAATATATTATTTATAAGTACCTACTTATTTACATACGTTCCATTCCAAGTAACTAAGACACATGCAAATACAGCGACGCTTTAAGCGCACTTCCGTGAAAATAACTTAACAGCAAGTATGTAACAATTTATTTCCTGACTATGTTTTAAACAATAATTAGAGGCAACCTAATTCATTTCTTCTTCTTGATCCCAAAATAACTTGGAAAGCTTCAATAGTTTGATCCAACTTTTTTTGATTTAATTTAAATCCATTTTTGTCGCATATTTCATAGTTTTGAGAACATTCAAGCTTTTTATCCACAATTTGTGGTGCGGTGATCTGGGTGTTACAGCGCATTAGATTAGGTAGATTTTCCTTTTTTAGGTTCACTGAAATTGCCATTGACAACTTCGAAAAACTTATCGAAGAAAAGCACGATACCTGCCGTGTCGCAACTTTATTCTGAAAGCTTTTTAATACCTGAAAATATATTAACAGTTAAGATGTTATCAAAAGTATAAAAAGGTTATTTTACAGCGAAACAGGACAAGTGTTGAGCATGCATTTTAAGGGTGTGCTATTGTCACATTTAATGTTAGGTAACAAGAAATCAGTGAATCGGGATATTATTCATGTAAAATGTCGACAAAGGTAACGTATTGTGGTTGGATTTTATCAGTAGATGTATGTCTTTCTAATTTTGGCAGGTTGTAGTTGATTTATCAGATTAAGACCTAGGCACGGAAAATAGTATCTTAATTATGATAATCAGAGCAACGTGTATGACGGGCCTTACGGGCACTAAGAATGGTGCTAGTTCAACGGCTGTTATTTGAAATGTTACAATGTTCCATGTTCCATCGCCAACATTTCATAAATATGCTTTACCCGAAGCCTCTATCAAAGCTTTTGATAAAGATGAAATAATAAATAAATGTTCAGGAGGTATATATATATTATAAACTCGAAAATTTACTTACCTTGCCCTTATACCGATGTACATACAAGAAGGTACACAGATTCGGCGCGGCCCGGCCGGCATTGCTTTTCATCTTGCCTGCGTTGGTTTGGTTGAATGAGTAAGAGCACAACTCAACACAACTTACAAGGTTGGTTGTGATATAAAGAAACGCTGTTTGTTAATATCTTAACATAAATCTGACCAAAAATATGTTTAAACGGAATTTATATTAAAAAACAACTTAGAAATAATTTCAAAATTTCCCGTCAAACCAAACGTCATTTGGTTTTTTTATTCGTCTAAATACGTCAGTCTGTCATTGTACGGTGTTTGCACTACATATTAAAAAAACTACTTTTACGTTTCAAATTTATTTTGTTTCCTAGTTCATTTGCAACGTAAGGTTAGTAACACTATCAAAACATTTTTTATTAAAATATATTCTTCTAGATTTAATTAAATACGATTAAGTTACCTGCTTAAATATTTGTTTTGGTATATTTTGTTTTCTACTATCTACACACAAGAATGATATCTAGCCACACTCAGCCCTCCTTATGCTAAAGGCGGTATCTCAAAAACGAATGAACTGGAAATGGAACGTTATGATTCAAATTTAAGGTACTTATTTGCATGCAATCTTCAATTGAGATACCGCTTTTTAGCTCAGCAGGGCACCACGGCTGAGGAATATATGTCCAGCATAACCCAGAGATGGCATTATTATCAGCATTACATTACTCCTCTTCAGAGATACTATACCATGCTCTGAACTGACAAAAACTCAACAGAATAGAAGCACTTCTTCAACAAATAAGTTTTGAGACAATAAGACAAAAATTTAGTGACTGTCTTCAAATCGGATGTACCATCGCCCGGGCGATGGTACATAAGGACAACTATCACAAACATAAATTAAAATTACCCCTAATATCTCGAATTGAACAGCTACAGTGCCCGTCGCGTAGCTGCCAAAAAAGATACTCTATCTATTCAATAGATTGCCATCCGATTTGAAGACAGTCACTAAATTTTTGTCTTATTGTCTCAAAACTTATTTGTTGAAGAAGTGCTTCTATTCTGTTGAGTTTTTGTCAGTTCAGAGCATGGTATAGTATCTCTGAAGAGGAGTAATGTAATGCTGATAATAATGCCATCTCTGGGTTATGCTGGACATATATTCCTCAGCCGTGGTGCCCTGCTGAGCTAAAAAGCGGTATCTCAATTGAAGATTGCATGCAAATAAGTACCTTAAATTTGAATCAACGGGTGACCCCGTTGACCACGAACGCTGTAAAGAGTTCGAAACGTCGGGATGTATTATAAATTCAATATACGCGATATAATCCGTTTTCATAGTTTTATTTCATGAGTTACTATCGCGGTAACCGAAGTCAAAAACACTTTTCATAAAACTACATTTAAACCTAAACCTGTTCAATTTACACTCTTCATAGTCTTCATATTCCTTTACTTTTACCTATATAAAATGATACGTTTTCCCTTGTTTTTAAACTCGCTTTTATTCGACAGATCTTCCAAGAGTTCGTGCGCAAATCTGAACTTCAACCATTTTCGCCCGCGGACTATTCAGGCCACTGGCGTTATCTCACCGTTCGGCACTCCATGTCTACTGGGGACCTAATGCTCATCGTAGCGTTGCATCCACAGGTATGAACATTTTGAACCTTATTTCTGGGGCACATGGTTCAATATTCAGGCCACTGGCGTTACCTCACCGTTCGGCACCGTCCGGGACCTAATGCTCATCCTGGCATTGCATCTACAGGTATGAACATTCTGGACCGTATGTCTTGGGCACAAGGTTCAATATATGGTATACTGGTACTCGCAAACCAAACTGACGAACGGCGTCGTAAAACTTCTCATTCACACTTACATAGTCGCAGCAGGAGCGAAAGAGATGGTAGCACGATCTCGGTCGTCAGTTTGGTTTCCCGAAATATATTAGATCTTATATCTGGGGCACAAGGTTCAATATTATGTCCAAGGGCGACCTAATATTTTTCGTAGCGTTACATCCACAGGTATACCTGTATTTAACCTACATTTGCGACGTTTTTAATCAAAAGGTACCACATTGTCGCTTACCATAAGGACGCTCTGAAGGTTTTTAGCTTGGTTCAAGGACTTCAAGGTAGTAGGGTTAACTTTATTCATCTTTGTGAAAGTTGACCTTAAGGTATAAGTACTTATACATACATAAATAAACAGTCTGTAATTTCGCCAGGCTAAGCAAATACCTAAGCAACTTAGAATAATGGATCGTCGACGGGTAAGTCTTGATGCCTCAGTTGGTAGAGCGAAGGGCTAGTATCTCCAAGTCTCGAGCTTAAGTCTCACCAGAGGTGTCGAATATTTATTTAAAAAAATATGATTTCGATGGTACAGTATGCTGCAGAGATAACTGGCCCCCTGCAAACAAGTTTCTATACAGGGGGTCAGTTATCTCTACATAATTAATTTATGTTTTTAGGAGCTGACAAGTGAACAGAAGGAGAAGATACAAAAAGAACTAGTGGAGCATTTCAGTTCAGAAGAATCAGCAGCTTGCGGGATCAAATCGCTGTACATTGACTACATTACGAAAAGGTATACAATACAATACAACATTCTTTATTGATCATCAATCGATATTAATATTATATGTGTGAAAGTAAACTCTGTCTATCTGTCGTATTGTCGTACAGCCAAGGAATTCGATTTATGCGCCACTTTGTACAGTCAACCAATTTGATTTATATTCCACTGTATAACCATGTCATAATTATATTAATCAATTTGTTTATCTTCTACAACAGTGCTTATTGAATGATGTTTGTCATGTATATAGTAGTTAAAGCGACAAGGTTCTATAAATCAAATTGGTTGACTGTACCCCGACACAGTGACAATAAATATTAAAGCTGCTATAGGGATCTAATATCAGTGTCACTGTGACGAGGTACAGTCCACATCATAGATATGTTTAAAATATTCACCTTACTCTTTTGTAATAGTTATTGCGAGGAACGGCACGCAGTGACGCGGACGACGCAGATTGTCTATTGTTTTCTCACTACAAAATATAGTTGTTAAAAATAAGCCAATTAATTGATTTGTGCTATTATTTCAATATAAACCGAAATAAGTGTCATATACGATGGAAAAAATGACCAAGGCCTCCGAACAGAAGAAATACTGTTTACGCGACAGTTGCCTAGACCGCCCGGCCATCCGGTCACGATGGCATGGGTCGAATTTTCCAAGTATATGGCAATTTCCTGAGGGCTTGTGGCGCCCCCTAGCCATCCCTAAGATATTCTAATAGAAAGTAATTTAATTTGTTCTTAGAGTATTTCAATATAATTAGCGACGAGCCGACGAGGATGGGATAACATATAAAACGTAGTTATGAAATTCCTTGACCCTTTCATGACTGAGTGAATATGTTTAATTGTCTATTAAACATTTTATTTAGACATGCTTAATTTACTTAGGCGAGTGGGCGAGGAGGCAAGCAAACCGCTACATCTGTGGGGCGACACGCACATAGTGGACACTATTCTCGGCAGGCAGTTCAGGATATCCCCTGAAGCATTCTTCCAGGTAATAACGTTTTTATGTATTTTTGTTTTATGATACTCTTAACATGTATAAAGGATACTTACACCAATACGTGTTTTTGTGCCAATAGGTAATTGTATCAAATAATAAATACGTATTACAACCAGATAAACACAGCGGGTGCTGAAATACTATACCAGAGCGCCATCGACATGAGCCAAGTGGACGGTGGCTCCACTGTCGTCGACATATGCTGTGGCACCGGCACCATCGGACTTTGCTTCGCTAAGGTAAGGATAACACAGGTCTTAAGCGCGCGGTCGTTTTATGCGATAAATGCAGCGTTGAACGCAGGAAAAGTAACATACACTATATTGTTTTACGCGGTATGCGCAGCGGTAAGCGCATTGACATTTTTCATACATTCCGTTAACGCATGCGTTCAACGCTACATTTATCGCATAAAACAACATACATACATATAATTCATAAATGAATACATCACGAACAGTTTAAAATGTTTTCGCTCTATCCAATAAAAAAAACATACACCACAACTATAGTTGGTCAAACCAAATTGTCAGTAAATAAGAACACTAAACTGGACTCATCCTTTTCCTTTGGGTTCTAGTACTAGTGTAAGACAAAGATAGTATGATTCTCTCTGTCTATGTTTGAAATGAGACAGTCCTTTGACAAACTAAATATTTCAGCACTGCGGCCAAGTGCTAGGTGTGGAGCTAATCCCAGAGGCGGTGCGCGACGCACGCGCTAACGCAACAGCCAACGGCATCGACAACTGTCAGTTCTTCGCCGGCCGCGCGGAGGACACGCTACCCTCCGTGCTGGCGCGCGCCGCCACTGATGACGTCATCGCCATCGTCGACCCCCCGAGAGCGGGCTTACGTTAGTATACTATACCAATGTAGACATTATCTCCATGCAGTAAGGTTTACATTAGCACACACGCAACAGCCAACGGCATCGACAACTGTCAGTTCTTCGCCGGCCGCGCGGAGGACACGCTACCCTCCGTGCTGGCGCGCGCCGCCACTGATGACGTCATCGCCATCGTCGACCCCCCGAGAGCGGGCTTACGTTAGTATACTATACCAATGTAGACATTATCTCCATGCAGTAAGGTTTACATTAGCACACACGCAACAGCCAACGGCATCGACAACTGTCAGTTCTTCGCCGGCCGCGCGGAGGACACGCTACCCTCCGTGCTGGCGCGCGCCGCCACTGATGACGTCATCGCCATCGTCGACCCCCCGAGAGCGGGCTTACGTTAGTATACTATACCAATGTAGACATTATCTCCATGCAGTAAGGTTTACATTAGCACACACGCAACGGACAACGGCATCGACAACTGTCAGTTCTTCGCCGGCCGCGCGGAGGACACGCTACCCTCCGTGCTGGCGCGCGCCGCCACTGATGACGTCATCGCCATCGTCGACCCCCCGAGAGCGGGCTTACGTTAGTATACTATACCAATGTAGACATTATCTCCATGCAGTAAGGTTTACATTAGCACACACGCAACGGACAACGGCATTGACAACTGTCAGTTCTTCGCCGGCCGCGCGGAGGACACGCTACCCTCCTTGCTGGCGCGCGGGTCACTGATCACAAATGACACGAAGTCATGTAGTCATCCGTGACCACAGCTGGTGCAGCTGAAACGTCGGATTAAGTTAAAAATAATAACATTATAGAGTTAGACCAAGCTAAGTTGGCAGCGATTTTGATAGTCCAGACTCTCCAAGTGTTATTTTAATAGTCATAATGCGCTATCAAAATCGCTAGGTCTAACTCTATCGCGGTTGATCCGTTCATATCATTAAAAACGCCTTTACTCTTTACAGACATGCGAGCAGTAACCCAACTGCGGAACACGAAGTCAGTCAAGCGTCTAGTGTACATATCGTGCAGCCCGGCCTCGGCCGCCAAGAACTTCATAGACCTGTCCCGGCCTTCGTCGAAGACGCTCAGAGGAGCGCCCTTCCTGCCCGTCCGCGCCGTGCCCGTGGACATGTTCCCGCACACTAAACATGTCGAGCTTGCCGTCTTGTTCGAGAGAGAACAGGTACATTCACCATCAGATATATTTGAGCGACCGAGGTGCTCAAAAATATCTGAACACGCACTCTGATATCTACACAATAAAGGCGTGTTCAAAAACTTCCCTGTTGCTTTAACCTTCTGGACGCTAAAGACCGATATATCGGCACCGCGGGTCCAACGCCAAAGACCGATTAATCCGTCACAGACCACAGAGCAACATAAACCTACGTGCATGTGCATAAAGTTCAATTTTAGTTTTGACACTTAGGTGACGTGGCGTCCGAGTGACAGCTTTGGTGTTTGACACGGCGTCGAAAAGATTAATAGACAAACTTTTAATTTTAAGGTTTTTCGAATAACGGTCGATTTCCATTTTCAAGCTCATACCCCAAACAACTTCTGTCATTTTCGTAAAAATAATTAAAAACTACTCTTCTCCTAAAACCACGAATAAAAAATATGTACCTATAACTAAAATTTAAACTATATTTCATGATTACAGGTACAAAAATAAGTTAATAATATTATTACCAGTGTAACTAATAAAACATGTATGATAAGTTGTTACAAATATATTTATATGTATATGATTTGATAAAATTAAGGATACAAATAACAAATAAAATTATAAGTAAAAACGTATAAAATAAACCGCTACCTGCCGTCCCCGGACTCCCCGGTGCATGCGAGGGTGGCATTCTGAATTACTATGTATGTGCATGTATAGTCTTTGCACCAGGAAAAAAGTTAGAATGTAAAGCATTAAGGCAATCAAAGTTAAAAACATTCTTTATACAAATAGGCCTAGCAACAAGCGATTTTAAATTATTATATTTTTTAAATATAATTTATTGATTCATTAAAATAATAATCAAAATAAAACATTACAAAAATCTTAACCTAAACTAGAAACTAACAAACACAAAAACTATTCACAAAATTCGCCCCGCGCCCCTCCAGACGCAAAGGAGCCCATCACGCTCGCCGCGTTGCCACGTTGCATTTATTGATGCAGTTATTATAATTCATACAAAACATTGAATCATTACAGATATGTCAAACTTAATAATAAGATCATCAAAAACTAAAGTCGTGTAATAAATACTTGTCAAGAATAAAAACTGTCATTAACCTCGTAAGCCGCACCATACAATTTTTCCAGTTTTTTATTTGATTTAGATTTATTTATTTCAGGATAAAAATTACACTATAAATTTGCATCAATGTCAAAATTATGCTTATCTTCTTATCATGACCATGAACCTTGTTCTATACGTAAATTGTACATTGTAATGCACATTGGGTTAAATCAGAAGTACTAGTACTGTCTCAACATTGGATGCGGTACCAGTATGATAATGATAACCGAGTAACTTTGATTTTAACGTTTTACCAGTGGTTATACCGCGAAAATCTAAGTTCGTAAATTTCTAGCAACTATCTCTGTTACTCTAATTACGCCTTTATTGGAGTAAAAGAGAAAGATACTTGCAATTTGCAAACTTTTTGGTTTATTGTGCCCCAGAAAGATGTATAAAATGTAACAATAAATTGGGAAACAGTATTCAGTTAAGTTCAGTCGCCATCAGTTATATCAGAGCGGCCGAGGTGCTCATAAATATGTAAACACGCACTCTATTATTGTTCCTTGACAATAGAGGCGTGTTAAGATATTTATGAGCACCTTCATCTCACCTCTTTCTCACACCTGATCTCTCAGGCGGTCTAGCATGAGTTGCGTTCTCGCGCGCGACTCCATACATCGAGCGCGACTTCAAGTATGGACTCGCGCGCGAAAACGCAACTTATGCTAGACCACCTGATCTGATAGCGACTGTACCAGTAAACTTTCCATTGACATATAATATTAATGTAGAATATAAAACAAAGATATCTAAATAGAAAGCTTTTAATTTTTTTTCCAACAGGTTCCTGAAGACCAACAAGAAAAATTGGAAATAAAAGAAGACAAGGAATCTGTCGCACAAGAAGGGGCCAAACAAGAGGAAACTGACGAAAAAGTGGATACGGATAAAATAATGGAAGTAGAAATAAACAATGAAATAGAAGCTAGTGAAGAGGGGAAATAATTAAATAAAGGAAGTTGATGGAAAGGTGAAATAAAATAAATATGGTCCATGTAAACTTTAAAAATCAATACAAAAAATGTAAAACTCCTTTAAATGCGAAGTACTGAACTTTTTGCGATATTGGTGATTGACGATTGTAATGTGCTCAGGCGGTTGGTATAAAAATTTAGGAACTAAAACTAGTTTATATATATATATTACATTTTTACCAACTTAACATAGTACAATCAGCTTCATAAAGCCAAGTCTTCAACTAGTCTATCATAGCTGATCAACCCTGCCAACTGCCTCAGTTAAACGGTAGACCCTTTAATGTGAATATAAGGTCCGTTTAAATGCAGCCCACAGCAGACCCTGTTGTCACGTTGCCACCTTTGACAGTTAAGATAAGAAAACCCCATTAGTTAGACCAAGATAACTGTGCAACGATTTTGACAGCGCAGACTAATTATTTATACGTCATAATTTCATAGAAGTTTGACGTTTAAAATAACACTTGCACAGCCTGGGCTATCAAACTCGCTGCAGACTTATCTTGGTCTAACTCTAGAGACTTTTGAGTTTTTGAATTTCCCAGTAGCTATCAGTATACGATACGATAGAGGTCAAGATTGTTCTTTTTATTTGTTGACTATGCTAACTTTAATGGTTAAGTATTATGTAAAGATGTTACAAGCTCGTAATAAATATTTAATAACATCCATGAGTTTTTAGTGTATGTTTGATTAGTGCCAGCTGAATCTGCTGAATAGTATAGTTTGTTATTATTAATTAATCGTGAAAGTACCTACTAGAAAAGATTCATTCGTTCATCGAAATTAAAAGCTAGTCAGTGTACTCCGTACACTGCGGTTGCTCTTGACTGTTAAAAAATGCCGTCTGACACATGTACCTATACTGTACCACAAAACCACTTGCAATATAATAATCAAAGAATATTAGGTACTACTAGGTTAGGTAATTTATTTATTATACTGCTTATAACTGCGTTAAAAAGAACTGTAAATTAATTTTTATACCTCCTATTGTTATTACGTATTTGTCTATCATTCCTAAACCAAACAATAACAATTAAAAACCAACAAACCACAACACAACCACAATAATAGGCAGTACGAACCATTCCACTTATTATTGTAATACCGTGTTTTACAGGTGTGAGATAAGACGAAAGCGACTTTTGATGACTTCTAAGCTCCTCATCAGTCAATCGCGTTTCCATAAGTTTTCTGAGGCTATCTCTCACCGGCGAGTAGTACACGAGCGATTCTCTATGTCGCGACATGGCCACCACCAGGTGTCGCACAGACTCGCTCTGTGTCTCCCGTGAGTTGCACGACATCTTCACTATAACTACACGCGCTGCCTCCTTGCCCTGGTACTCGTGCACGGTCGACACGTCGTATCCAGCCTCCTTCATTTGTTTCTTCTCAGCCTGCTTAAACACCAGATATTTTGTACCTTCCGATCTCGGAACATCTTTAAGCGATGTAAAAATTTTACACTTCAAACTGCGCAAAATATTCGACGCTGAATACACGCAGCCGGCGTAGTCACATCTTTTAGACAAGATGGCCATTACGTCGACAGGACACCTGTAAGAAACGTTTAAGGTTTCGGTAGGCTTGAAGAACATGGAAGACTTGTCATATCGCAATGTTACGTCAGTCCTGTTGATATATCCGAGCTGGTTCGGGTCGCCCAGCAAGTATAAGTTTCGGCAGCGGCTGAACAGGCACACGAGGAATAGTTTCCCGGGGTGTTCCATCAGCGCCTCGTCTACCCACACGTCGACATACCTCTCTCGCTTGTTTATTAAGTATGAGTCAATCGTCCTGTACGATCGACTGTAATTAGATTGCGGAAATTCATTATTTTCGGCCATACGCTTCCGGATATCTTCAGCTGCCTCCTTACCGGACGTGAGCACCAGACTGCCCGGGTTATGGTTCTTGATAATGTACCTTGTCTTCCCGCAGCCAGGCACGCCGACAATCAGTCTAATATTCGGCACTTCGAATTCATGAAAATATGCCCGACAAGTAGCAGTTTGTGTCACCAAGTTCGGTTCTTGCATCATTCTTGTAAATTTCCCCACAAGCAGGAACCTCCAGCCCCCTTTCTCTTTTTTAGCAATTGAAAAATCTATGAAGTCTTTTCCGTCGTAACAAAATTGATATGGTGGTTCGCTTGGAACGACGAGCCACTCTCCTGTTATTTTATCGTACACTGCAATGCTCTCACTGTGCTTCTGGCACATCACCTTTTCCTGGTCCAATAATGGATATTTCAACTGTGAATATATGTGCGAATAGTTATGAAAAGCGATATTTATGACATATTCCCATAATGCTCTAATTTCTATGATAGCAGCGATTATTGTTGCCTTTGTAATGTTGATTTGTTCCAATTGTTCCAAATAGTACTCGCGCTTATAGGTAAATTCAGGTTTTGCGTATATTTTCTTTTCGCCCCGCAATATGAGCCCTTTTCCTGCACATTTTATATATGTATGGGCCATTGTGGCAGTAGTAGGTATCTTGGACTTTAAGTATAATGAATTAATTAAGTAATGTGAATTGAAACAACTTTTTGAATCACAAATTTATTTAATTTTGCAGTGAAGATCCTGGAACAACAATAACACGGCAATATTATAATTTGGGACTAATTTTGGTACTTAAATATTATAGGTATATGGATAGAACAAAGTCTCATATTCTTCGTATGTATTGTAGAGGTAGCTTCACTTTATGGACTACATAAATATGGGCGAAGGCCCTAAAGCAGATCACAATAATTAACCCCATTTGTTTTCAATAGTAGAGCGAAATAGTAGGTACACATTGACGCAAGTGCGCAAGGTGTCTCATTAAAATTAAACTAGGCCTGAGATGCCTTTTATGAGCTGTAGGCGAATAGGTCTATTTTTTTTACCGAGGTCAAGATTTCAAAAGAAGGATTAGGATTTCTCTATTCGGTTGTATGTTTTTAGGGTTCCGTACCCAAAGGGTAAAAACGGGACCCTATTACTAAAACTTCACTGTCCGTCTGTCTGTCACCAGGCTGTAACTCATAAACTGTGATAGCTAGACAGTTGAAATTTTCACAGATGTATTTCTGTTGCCTCTATAACAACAAATACTAAAACAGAATAAAATTAATATTTAAGTGGGGCTTCCATCCCATACAAGAAACGTGATTTTTTGCGTAATGGTACGAAACCCTTCGTGCGCGATCCCGACTCGCACTTGGCAGGTTCTATAGGACCTACTGACATCTTTTATTTATTATACCTCTACATTACTTGACATTATTTAAAAATTAACTGTAACCTTTAGCTACTTAAATAATATTGAAAGTAAAAAATAAATAATTGTCAAAAGCGGCTTTTTTACTAAGTAGCGGAATTTCTTATTTATAACAATGATTGTAAAACCCTATAAAAAAAATACAATTGTGTAAGTACAAATTTGTATTGCGTATTGTAATTTAGTATCTTGCCTATTATTTCCAATTTCCAATCAAAGCTTAACCATCTAAAGTTCTAAACCCATGTAAACCAGAAAACAATATTTTTTTCTATAAGACGATCTTCGTCGCAGTGTACTATTTAGTAGTCCATCATTCGGACTTTGTTGTTGATTTTTG
Organism: Cydia strobilella; assembly: GCF_947568885.1. Taxonomy (NCBI): domain Eukaryota; kingdom Metazoa; phylum Arthropoda; class Insecta; order Lepidoptera; family Tortricidae; genus Cydia; species Cydia strobilella. The sequence continues at coordinate 13,655,729 of NC_086052.1, forward strand.
ACCGAATAATACTTGCTTTTATTTGTTTGCTTAAGGCACTAAATTATGGATGGTATAGAAAGGATGCCAATCTCTTATGGCAGAATCGTTGCAAAAGTGACCGCTTTCAGCTTTAAATAATAGTTCCTAATTTCTCCGGTGGCGCTAGTTAGGCTCTGGGACACGAGTATAAAATCCTTAAATAATCCTCTTGATATTTTTAATCCTTTAATAATCCTTTTCAAAATAGTCAAATGCTTTAGTCATTATTCTGAGCAAAATAGCTTTAGCTCTGTGACACTTGAGTTTATTCCATTCCACGCCATGAACGTTTCAGGCTAATACTTTATAAAAAAATATAATTGAATCCCAAAAAACAAATAAAAATGTAGATTACCATAGTTTAAAATATAAATATTATAGGGACATTCTTACACAAATTGGCTAAGTCCCACGGTAAGCTCAAGAAGGCTTGTGTTGTGGGTACCATATAATACCTATACAAATACTTAAATACATAGAAAACATCCATGACTCAGGAACAAATATCTGTGTTCATCACACAAATAAATGCCCTTACCGGGATTCGAACCCAGGACCGTCGGCTTTACAGGCAGGGTCACTACCCACTAGGCCAGACCGGTCGTCAAAAAAAATTTCGTAAAAATAAATACTAATCACTTAAAACATATGATTATGTTACAAAACTAAAAATATAAATTTTAATATCGTCAAGTCTCATTGTGAAATACGGAACTCAATTACAATAGAGCTTTACTTTGTCTATCGACCGAATCGATTCCGCCATCTTGTCAAATCGTTTGGCTCGCGTCATCTATCTGTCAGTGTCAGTTAGTACGAGAGCTTGCTTTGCCTTGTATGCGTGTTTTGTGTTTCGCGTTTGCGTTGTTTGGTGTTATTTTGATGAATGTAGGGGATTCTGATACCTCCACTTTAATCCATACTTCAGATTCAAGTTCAGAAAATTAAAAACACTTAAATGTACTTGTGTTATGATGTTCCTGTAATGTTTGTTTAAAAAATATATTTATCGATTACGTTCCCTTGTTAGCACATTTAATCGAAAATCGTAAAAAATCGATTCGACTTAACATTGTCACAACCCTTTAATTGCTAAATGACATGTGTCAAGCTCAAGCTGTTTGAAAAGGATTATAAAGGCTGGCGTCCGCTAGACTCGCCGAGGCGAATCGAATCGAATCGCAATAATTCGCTTCCTATATTTTCTAATGCAACTGCGTCCATTGACGAAGAGTTGCGGCGCGCCTGTCAATGGACGCAGTTGCATTAGAAAATATAGGAGGCAAATTATTGCAATTCGATTCGATTCGCCTCGGCGAGTCTAGTGGACGCCATCCTTAATATGTTTGTACACAATAAAGCCTTTGCTAGACGGTCGCCGACAAGCCCCTCGGACCGCGTGGCCTTGTTCTGGACGGACCGTGTAGACAGTGTTACCAACAAAATTTCTTACAAACATTACCAAGGTCAGACGGTCTGAAGCCTTGTCAGCTACCGTCTAGCACACGCTTAATATATCACTACAAAGCATTTCGTCGCTATACGTACTCAACCTCATATCTGCAACAATCATTTGATGGAAATGTCGCTTTTCTTTCATTCGGAATACGGGTGTTTTTGTCAACAAATGAGTGTTGCAGATACGAGGTTGAGTAAGTATAGCGGCGATTTGCCCATACATTACATAATCTAACCTAAGCTTACCTCAATTCGCAAATGGAAAAATCAAGAGAAGTCAAGAATGCGCGTTGTTACGAGTGAAAATAATGTAGGTACCTAGTCGGCTCATAAGTTCTGTCACTGGCCTTTAAAATTTAAATTTGGAACTCCTAAAACAAAAACCGTTCTGCATTTGAATTTCGAATCTTTATTAAATATTTGAGTAGTATAATTTTGCAATTTTCTGTTTTCTTCAACATGGAGTGGACGCTTAAAGATAGCCGTACCGCAATAATTGCACTATATCGTTGTGGTCACTCGCCGACTAAAATTTTTAAGCTACTTGAAAATTTAAAATTCTCTAAGATTTGTGTATCGTACCATAGAAAGATACAGTGAGGTCTCTAGTTTAAAAGACAAGAAAAGAAGCGGTCGTCCGCGTACAGCTAGGACTCCAGCGGTTGTACAAGCAATTAGGGCACGCATTGCCAGAAATCCCGCTAGGAAACAAAAAGTTATGGCCCTCCAGATGGGTTTGAGCAAAAACATGGTGAAAAGAGTGCTTAATCAAGACCTGAGACTTCGTGCTTATAAACGAAAAACTGGCCATCTTCTCAATGGTCGGCTTAAAGCTTTAAGGCTTAAAAGATCTAAAGCTTTATTGAAGAAGTACGCTAAAAATAAGCACCGTTACTGTTTTCGGACGAGAAAATTTTTGACATAGAAGAAAACTGTAATAAACAAAATGATAGAGTGTACGCTCGCAATAGTAAAGAAGCGTCTAATAGCATTCCCCGTATTCAAAGAGGTCATCACCCTTCATCTGTGATTGTTTGGCTGGGAGTTTCTTATGCGGGCGTCACTAGTATGCATTTTTGTGAGAAAGGAGTAAAAACTAGTGCCAAAGTGTACCAAGACACGGTGTTGACTAATATTGTGAAACCACTATCCCATACGATGTTTCTAAACCAGCATTGGGTTTTCCAGCAGGACTCTGCTCCAGCCCATAAGGCAAAGTCTACACAAGCCTGGCTCGCCTCCAATAAAATCGACTTTATACGGCATGAAGATTGGCCCTCCTCTAGCCCAGATCTTAATCCTTTAGACTATAAAATATGGCAGTATTTAGAGGAAAAGGTGTGCTCAAAACCTCATGCAAATCTAGACTCGCTGAAAAAATCTCTTGCTTACGGCAGTGGCCAATATCGACATGAAAGTGGTGCGTGAATCCATTGACGACTGGCCACGAAGACTTCAAGCCTGTGTAGATAATTATGGCGGTCATTTTGAATAAATGTTATACATTTAGATTCTCTAGTTTATAAGCTTTCAAACGCTGTACAAATTATACGGAATAAACTTAAACTTTTGATTTTATTTTATACTATGTATATGACAGAACTTATGAGCCGACTAGGTAGGTAAATTCGTTGGCACAGAGCTGATACATCTTTCAACTCTCTTTGCTTACTGGAAAAGTAAAGTTTACTTGTGTCCACTTTTTTTTACGATACGATATTTATAATTTCAAATACGTACATGCAATTTTCCTTTGAACTTAACCTCCTGAGTCCCAGACACAAATGAATTGAAATCGAAATGGATGGATTGGATGGACGGATGGTGAATACGCTACACTACACTAGTACACTGGCATAGAGAATTATAAATAATCTAATCACTACGTTCTTAAAAATATGGAGATGGACGTGTTTATATTCTAGATGTCAGACAAAATCAAAGAGTATTGTAATGTCAAAATCTAGGTAAGTAGCTACCTATGGATGGTATAGAAAGGATGCCAATCTCTTATGGCAGAATTGTTGCAAAAGTGACCGCTTTCAGCTTCAAATAATAGTTCCTAATCTCTCCGGTGGCGCTAGTTAGGCTCTGGGACACATGAAGTTATACCCTAAACAGGAGCGAACTGTCACTTTTTTTGCCATACTAAATTGAACCTTATCACCGAGCCAGAAAGCTGTTCGTACCAGACTAGAGAAAACGGTCCACATGAGATAGCAAAAGTGGGTCGCGGTGTCCCACTCGCACATGTTGCCAATGTTAAAAAAATACCATTTTGGTAGTATTTCAAAATTCAAAAATATTCAAAATTCTTTATTGCGTAAGACACACTTATTTCATAATATAAGGGTGATGGAGCCACCCGGTAAGCAAAATGCCTGTGTTGGGTGGCGCCGCTCTTCCTTCAGGTTACATAACTATATTATAAGTACCTATATATATTACGTACTTATGCTAAACTAATTAACTCTAATTAACTTTTATTTACTTACTAGCTAAAAATTCTAGTTTATACTATTTACAACTAAGGTTACAGTTTAGAATTAAGGTATTTAAATGAATGAAAAATAATAATAATAAAAGCTGGGTATCGTATACATGAGTCCAAAAAGAAATATCTCTCTCTCTCTCTGTCTCTCTGTCTGTCTGTCTGTCTGTGTGTCTGTGTGTCTGTCTGTGTGTGTGTCTGTGTGTCTGTCTGTGTGTGTGTCTGTGTGTGTGTGTGTGTGTGTGTGTGTGTGTGTGTGTGTGTGTGTGTGTCTGTCTGTGTGTGTGTGTGTGTGTGTGTGTGTGTGTGTGTGTGTGTGTGTGTGTGTGTGTGTGTGTGTGTGTGTGTGTGTGTGTGTGTGTGTGTGTGTGTGTGTGTGATCAATGTAATAGCGTCTCTGTCTCATCATAGGTTATGGTCTTCAGCCAATTTGTAACTTCTCTTTTCAATTTATTGAAAACATGTGAAGATTTTAAGCAGAACTGTCTGAGCGCAAATGAGGTCCTTGTTTTTACGAGTTCCGCTACGACAGCTTTTTTTCTTTTGGTTTTATGATTTGTATTATAGGGTAATATTTTATGTTTTTTTAATGTGATATGTAGAATATATAGTTTTCTGACTGTTAGCAACTCACTGATTAAATAGAGTTGGTCAGTAGGGAACCAAATTTTTTTTAAATACATAACTTTAATTAAAGCACGTTGAGCACGTTCAAGGTCAATGAAACGACTCTTCACCGATCCCCCCAGACGGAGATACAGTATACCAGGACAGATTGGACCAGGGATATATATATTTCATTTAATATATTACGCGAGTTTGACTGATTGTTTTTCCCTGGTACAATATGCCTTAGCGTCCTGAAGATCCAGACAAGTTTCCTTATTCTACCCATGACTTGGTCAAGTTGAGAATACCAGTTGAGATGTTCATCAAGTAGAACTCCTAAGTATTTAGTTTGTTCAACCTTTTCTATTGTTGGACAGCCACAAGTAGACGAGGTTGAAGACGGGCATGAATGAATCCTGATCGACATATCATTTTTGGGTTGTGTATTTTTCGAGATACTGAAGCATATATAATTTGTTTTTTTCGTGTTCAGTGTTAGTAGGTTCCTTTTGAGCCAACTGTCTATGTATGTCAAACCATTTTCAGCATAGTTCTTAACCTCATTCCAGGATTTGCCAGTAAATATTATTGCAGTGTCATCGGCATATGAGAACAGTTTTGCATTTGGAATGTTCATATTGCATAAATCATTTATGTAGACCAGGAATAACGTAGGTCCTAACACACTACCCTGTGGGACACCATAGGCGACGTCTTCGAGCCCACTGACTATATCTCCAAGTTTCACCCTCTGTTTCCTATTAGTAAGGTAACTCTCGAATAGTGACAGCGGTGTTCCCCTAACCCCTATTCTATAGAGTTTCTGTACAAGAATGGGAACAGAGACGGTGTCAAAGGCTTTTTTCAGGTCTAGGTAAACAGCCAGGCACTTATTGCTGCTGTCTAAATTTTCAGTGACTAAAGACGTAAGTGCAATTATAGCGTCTTCGGTTGATTTTCGCTGTCTAAATCCAAATTGGGCATCAGATAAAAGGTTAAATTTGTTTAAAAAGCTTAAGAGTCTGGCGTTTAGTAGCTTTTCGAGGATTTTTGATAATGCAGGTAGAACCGAAATCGGCCTATAATTATTGACATCGTCTCTGTCCCCTCCCTTGTACACCGGAGTGATAATTGATTGTTTCAGTGACTCGGGGAAGATACCGCATTCAAAACTTAGGTTTATGAGGTGAGTTATAATTGGCACTACTTCTGCAGATACGTGTTTCAAGAATGTTGTTGGTATATTGTCATAACCCGGTGCACTTTTGGATTTTAGGTTTGTTATTGCATTATTAACTTCTTCAAGACTAACAGGTAGTAAAACAAAAGAATGTAGTTGTGTAGGTAGAGCATTCATTGGCGGACACGAATGAGAGTTCGGTGAAATTTTCAGTGCAAGATCTTTGCCGACATTTGCAAAATAACTATTTATGAAATTTGCTGACGCATAAGGAGTAGCTTTTAAATTAAGTAATTCTGGATGGAGTTTTTTTAGTTTGTTAGTGTAAGTTATGGATTTTATATTTTTCCAGAGCATTTTGTTGTTTTGAATTGATTTTTCAATAAGCTCTCTCTCATAGTTTCTTTTAAGCTTTTTAATAAGATTATTACAAAAATTTCTGTATCTTTTATAGGTTAATTTTAGTATATTATTAAATGGGTTTTTGCGTAAGTCTCGCTGTAGCTTGTCACGATTACGTATACAGCGCAGTAACCCGTGAGAGATCCATAGTTTTATGATACGTTTACTACTAGGTATCACAGTGATTTTAGTATTTTGTTTTATGGATTTGCTTAGCAAATAGATAAGGCGTTCAGTTACGATATTACAAAACATCAATTCAGACAGGTTTTCTTTTTTTAAATCATTTAAAGCAGCTTCAAAGTTAATAGTGGTTTTAGTTTTATTTATAATTGGTGTATTTTTTATATCAATGTAAGTATTTATATCATGTAAGTATTTATATCAATAACTACTAAAATTAAATACCTTCTTATATTATTTAAGTGCTATATTCAGAGTGCGGTTCTGATATCTTTTACGTAATTTGTAAATAGTTATAATGTCAATATTATTAATTGATTTAACCAAGCATGTGCACAACAAAAAATACATTAATTTTAATATGGTAGACATTGTAGTAACTTTGAATATTAATTGGTATCCCCAACTTGATAAAGAAATTTTCAAAATACATGAATGGCGGCGCTCAAGATTTATTTGCGAAATAAAGTATAAAATGGGTAAAAGATGTTGTGTGAAAGGTTGCAGAAGTGAAAGTTTTGTTGATTGTGGTATATCTTTTCACAGGTAAGCCTCAACTATTAAAGTTTACGATAAAAATACAAGAAAACATTGTCAAACTCATTAGAGTGACTATGATGTCGGCACGATGTGAATCGGCCTTACATAGTTCTTATTACCTACGTACTTACTTAATGTAAAAATAAGTTTACCTAAATAAGTATATCTTTATTTCGGCATGTTTAATTATTTGGTTGATAGATAGATAGATAAATGATTTATTTGTGCACGTAATGAGAGCTATATAATTGCCAAAATTTAAATCCAAAATCCTTAAATATTACAGACACATTTATACATAATATTCTATATAGGTTGAATACACATTTCCGTCAGTACACAAAGGCGGCAAATTAAAAAATAATGGTGCAATTAACTACGATGACGCTTAAAGAATAGCTGAAGTGTGCAAAAGAGAAGCCATTACGTATATGAACATACCATGAGTGCAAAAGAGGCAGACTACAAATGGAAAAAACGTGACCATTTTTAGGGTTCCGTACCCAAAGGGTAAAAACGGGACCCGATCACTAAGACTCCGCTGTCCGTCTGTCTGTCATCAGTAACAGCTTTTATAACGACTAAATTAAGTAAGGTTTTGTGAAGCGTTTTACAGAGGAGAAAAAAACTATATCCATTCTCTCTGACTTCCTATGCATGAATGAAAAAAGATCTTGGCCAAACTATACATTCCAACTTATCCTAATATCCCACATACATATGACTTATGGTCACCCTAATTAGAAAGAGATGCAACCGCCCACTTTGACTTCTCATGTGGACACACTTTTTGGCCCGTGTACTCCATCCGGTTTATTAAAATCTAAATCCGTGCTGGGACATGAGTATAACATGAACCATATAAGGCAACAAATAACCCGACCAAATTACGTAGGTTGTTTTTGGTAGTATTTCGGTGTATGGTGGCGCCGCCTAATTACTGGTTTTTGATGGACACTTTTCATACATAGAGATTTGGCTCCTTTATATAGTCTCCATGTAGCTACCTAAACGTAGAGGTTTCAGAGGGCCTACCGACGAAGTAACTAGTTAATAATCTGTGGCCTACTGTACCGCGAACCACGTACGTAAGTGTGACAGGGAGGCAACCCCTGTCACACTTACGTACGAATTTACAAGTGCGACAGAGAGGCAACATGTCGAACGTGGTTTGCGGTAGGCCCTCAGAACGTACCCAATTCCCTAATGTTGCTATGGCAGAAAAAATATATTTAATATGGAATCCCCGATCTAGTATAGTTGGTCAAACCAAATTGTCAGTACATAAGAACAAAAAAAAAACTGTACTCATCCTTTTCTTTTGGATGCTAGTACTAGTGCAAGACAAAGATAGTATGATTCTCTGTCTATGTTTGAAATGAGACAGTCCTTCGACAAACTATATTGTCACAGAATATATAATAGTACTACCGTACAGAAAGGACACTTCCTACACACCCGAAGTTTGACAGCGATTCAGGGTCGAATCATGCTGTCTCTTTCTAATGTATGGCACTATCCCTTTCGGCTATTTAGGGTTGTCAAAATTCATTATCTTATCTGTGGTCGTGCATCGTGCACGCAAAGGGATGTCAAGCTGTGCCAACACCAGCAATGCTGAGCCGAACGGAACCGAGTTTGACCGAAAGGATGAGTCCCATCTCACTGGTATTGTGTTATTTGTGTTACAATAGACTACACTCGCGATCGCGGCTTCGCGCACGAGTGTGGAGGGAGCCAAAGGCAAGAAATAAAGCTAATGAAAGTTGAACCTGAAAAAACGTAACAATTTCAAAAAATCTGTAGTAGGCGCTCTTTGATTACAAGGATTGGATAATTTTTAGGGTTCCGTACCCAAAGGGTAAAAACGGGACCCTACTACTAATTTAAGACTCCGCTGTCTGTCTGTCCGTCTGTCACCAGGCTGTATCTCATGAACCGTGATAGCTAGACAGTTGAAAATTTTACAGATGATGTATTTCTGTTGCCGCTATAACAACAAATACTAAAAACAGAATAAAATAAATATTTGAGTGGGGCTCCCATACAAAGTCATACAAAAAACGTGATTTTATTGCCGTTTTTTGCGTAATGGTACGGAAGCTTAGTGAGCGAGTCCGACTCGCAATTGGCCGGTTTTTTATACTTTTTATGATTTCTAGAATATGAAAATTATAAACAGTATATAAGTTATGCAATCTTTGTAGTCAAAGAGCCGAGCCGCCTGCTACAGATTTTTTGAAAATGCCGCGTTTTTTTGGGTTCAACTTTCATTAGCCAGACTCTAGGTATAGGTATATTTGGCCACTTTGGCTATCAATGACTAATATAGTTGGTCAAACCAAATTGTCAGTTATATTATGTTATGGTTGGTGGTGTGACTGGTGTGATAACGTGTTATGGTTATTTGGTACCAGTGGTTATGGTTAGCACCCTGGGAAACTGTTCGTGTGCCTGGTCAGTGGTTGGCGTGGTTGCCGGCAACTGTGCTTGCTGGGCGACCGCGACCGCAATCAGCTCGGATATATCAACATAACTGATGCACCGCTGATGTATCACAAGTCCTCGAAATTCTTTAAGCCAACCGGAACCTTAAAGAGTCTTACAGGTGTCCAGTCGACGTAATGGCCATCTTGTCTAAAAAGTGTGATTACAACGGATGCGTGGATTCAGCGTCGAATGTTCTGCGCAGTTTAAAGTGTAAGGAATTTACAACGCTTAAAGATGTTCCGAGATCGGAGGGTACAAAATATCTGGTGTTTAAGCAGGCTGAGTAGAAACAAATGATGGAGGCTGGATACGACGTGTCGACCGTGCACGAGTACTAGGGCAAGGAGGCAGCGCGAGTAGTGCTGGTGAGGATGTCGCATAAGTTGCAAGACCCTCTTTATAAGTCAAAGTCTCACCTGATCGTAGCCATTTCGCGACATAGAGAGTCGTTCATCTACTTCACGCCTGTTAGTGATAAACTAAAAGGAATTCTCGACGTGTCCATGTTTACTGATGCCGAGATAAATATATCAATATATACATACCTGCCGGAAATCCTTCATCTAACGATATACTCGACGCTCGTGTTGGAGTTCAATATCTTTCAACTCAACCACATCTCCTAGCAACCCAAACACAATTTTATAATAATAATTTCATTTCATTTCATTTATTGACTGCGTAGTGATTATATGCTCTTTCTTTTCTTGATGGACTTGAGGGCGGTGTTGCCCGTAGCCAATGTCACGTAAAAGGGTAGGAACAAAATAAATGCTCTTAGAGCACGACGCTGTTCGGTGGTTGTTGTAGTTGTCTCGTAAAACCGATAGCTGGATTTTACGAGAAGCACGTGGACTACCGGCCGTTGACTCCAAAATGGTAGTTAAACACGCTTTGAGATTAATTCTCCATTCACTGCACACTACCACATTAGATTATTGTATAATAGAGCTATCGATATCGATATTACACTTTAAACAATATTAATAAGCAAAAAACAAAGGAATTAATCACGAGGCTACTATCAAGATGGCGTTCGAACCGGAAGTCCTATATGCTCTTTGATTGACTCATGATTGACTGCAATTCATGGTACCATAGAGTAACTTATACTAGAGCGGTACTGTCATAGTAAATTTTGTAACCATAGTAAATTCACTGCTATCTATCGACACACTTTAAAACTAAAAATGAAGATTTATAAAAATACGATAAAATGTATTTATTTTATTTATTTATTTATTTAAACTTTGTACAAGGCATTCTCTACCAGTCAACCATTGGGCTTAACTTAAATATGGATAAATAAATTTAAATATGGATAAATGATTTTTTTTATTTGCATTAATTATTTTTATGATTTTGACCCATGTTCTTTCACTGATATGTGTTAAAATTGTTAAATAACAAACGAAATCGTCAATGCCATCTATACGACAGTAGGCCAAAGCTAGTAGCGCCCTCTGAGCGAGAATCAAATTTTCTTGATTTTCGAGGCACGTTTTTTTCCTTAGACTGTATCCATCTATTACGGACCGTACCGTACCATACCATACCATAAAAAAATGTAATAAAAGTATGAAGTTCATGGCCTTCACTAAATTAAAAAGATACATTGTTTCACTCCCTGGAGTGAGGAAAGTCGCACTTTCCTCACTCCAGGGAGTGACGAAAGTAGGCTTGTTCGAGCTGCTGAGGTGAAAATTATATATTTTTATTGATTGGTAATAGGGCCCGTTTTTATATAATGTTAATTTAGGCTCTGGAAGAGCTAGCTGATTATTTCGACTGCGATTTCGATAAGTTAACTGGCACAGTAAACAATCCTCAACCAATTCTTCCTTTGCCGTTTAAAACTTCCGATATAACTCTTTGTTCGCCCCGTCATACGAAGGGTCCTATATCTTTCCAACCTGATGACTCTCAGTATATTCCGGATAGAATGTTAGGTTAGGTTCCTCTTCCTTTGATGACGAACATAACATTTTACAGCCAATCGTGATACTTACCTTTATGTTCATTATTATATTTATTATTTATGATTTAAAACGCATTATTTCAGAAATTAAAAAATCCATATTTGTATGTGATTTGCATTAATGTTAAGACGTATGTTTTATTTGGTTTTATTCTTCCTAAGTACCTATTGTTAGCTATGGAATATTAGGTACTTGAAATAAAAATAAAAAACATTTGCGGTATAAAGTTAAATAATAATATTAATAATGTAAATTACGCATTAATACAAATAAAAAATATGAATATGATACATTTGTTGTTTTCTTTTGGAAAGGCTATAATTGAAATTGTTAATTATAGCCTTTCCGCGTGCGACTCCTGTTTTTTTAATGTTTGCTGGTAGTTTAATTTCGCGTGCAAGCTTTGAGCAAAAAATATAAGATATAACTGCATTCAGACAAGGTTTTAAACTAAGTAACTGTATCGGTCAGGAGCAAGACCGACGCCTGACTAGACCCTACTGCTAAGGCAATAATGGTCTTAAAAGAAGATATGTTCTGTAGAGATCTATATAACCTTATCGCCTTAACTACATGATATACATCAGTTCACTCAATAAGCACTGTCGTTGAAGATAAACAAATTGATTCATTATGATATGGTTCTACAGTGGACTCAAATTGGTTGACTGTATAAGAGTCCAGAAATTTGTTTCATGAATCGCTTAGCCAAACTAAAGACACGAGACATATAAAAATTTCAAAATTTTAAAATTAGCTCGTTTTATACTAAAACACTATGAAAGACGGAACGGTCAATAAGATGTGCAATAAAGGCGTGTTCGTCACTTCACTACTGACTGTTGCAGTAACTGCAGACTGTGTAGTGTGTATTTTGTAGTCTTATTACAAGACAACTAAAGCATTCATTCAAAATATTTTACAGATGGCGCCAGCATAGGTTTTACCTGTCAATTGCTGTCAATCTTACGGATAGTGTCAAAATCTTGTTTTTCTTTTGGTACTGTACGCTGGGCTGACAAAAACCTTTGACAATTGGGAACCCTATTATTTGTACCCTATTAAGAGTATGATTAATAAATAAAAAAATATGGTTTACGACAACAAATTATATTACACAATTTACACATAGTGAATAACAAATTGTAGATAATTTAATTAAATATACTTTGCTTAAATGTGGCTTTCCATCAGAGAACGGTCCTTATGCACATTGAGCCCGTCTACTTACTTTTCTCGTCTTTCGAAAGAGGAAAAAACTATATTTTTAGGGTTCCGTACCCAAAAGGTAAAAACGGGACCCCATTACTAAGACTCCGCTGTCCGTCTGTCTGTCACCAGGCTGTATCTCATGAACCGTGATAGTATGTATTTCTGTTGCCGCTATAACAATAAAAAAACCGGACAAGTGCGAGTCGGACTCGCGCAACGAGGGCTCCGTACTTTTTAGTATTTGTTGTTATAGCGGCAACTGAACTACATTATCTGTGAAAAGTTCAACTGTCTAGCTATCACGGGTCATGAGATACCTGGTGACAGATAATAGACAGACGGACAAACGGACAGCGGAGTCTTAGTAATAGGGTCCCGTTTTCACCCGTTGGGTACGGAACCCTCGGTGGGCGAGTCCAACTCGCACTTGGCCGGTTTTTTTATTATTTGTTTTGTTGTTTCTTCATCCACACTACAAGCTGTGTTATTTTTTCGTGACGAAGACGTTTCTTTGGCATAGCGCGCGGTGACGTGCGTGCGTGAGCGCGAGTGGCAACCAACTAGCTGCCCTAGCTGGCTTTTGTACCGCCGGCGGGACGAGATTCGTAGGCATAAATCCGAGCTCGCGCGGAGAGTTCCATAGGCCTGCTCAAAGGGTTAAAACTCGACGATAAACGCTACGTGCCGTTGTCGGTCCCGAACATCTTTCTCAAAGCATCCTTGTCTTTGCTCTCCTTATCCTTCTGTAATTTCCTTATGTGCGCTAGCTCCTTGTCCACCGTTGGGCCCATCGTGGGGTTGAGGGTCTTCAGCCGGACGAAGTCCTCTTCCGCGGGCGACGGGTTCCAAGCTCCAACGTGAGCTTTCGCTCGTCTGTATAGAGCTTTTTCATTGTCTGTAAGGTAAGGTTTACATTTTATTGTATGGGAAGGATTACAATTTTTAATACCACGTCGGTGGCAAACAAACATACGGCGCGCCAGATGGTAAGCGGTCACCGTAGCCTAAAATTACATTGTACGAACCCAAAATAAGTAGCATTTCTTTTGTTTCATCGCTTTCTCAAACAAACAAAATTCATCCCAATTTGCTATACAAAAAGTTCCAAATTAAAAATAGGAAATTTTGTACGGTGGGATTGATTACGAGGTCACAGTTGCCTCTTAAGGGCCTCTTGCACCATTCACTAACCCGGGGTTAATCGGTTAAACCTGGAGTTAATACCATGGTTACCTTACCAGTACAATTTGACACTGGGTTAACGGTTTAACCGGTTAACCCTGGGTTAGTAGGATGCTGCAAGTGAGCCTTAGGCCTGAGATACACTTGTAAGTTTTACTTACATAAGTAGGGACACAGCTATACTACAGAATGAGAGATGAATATCATTATCTCATTCTAGCAAATAGCTTTGTCCCCACTTACGTAAGTAAAACTTACAAGTGTATCTTAAGCCTTAGAGCTATAAAATTGAAACTTACGACGGTATAAAGCTCACGTACCTTTATCGTGTTCTAAGACGGTGTTGCAATGTTCGATGACCGCGTAGTACTCGCCTTTGATGAGTTTGCACTGCGCGTAGTTCAGTAGTAGCGGCAACTTTATTTTGTTCAAGTTGATCCATTCCTCGTCACTTTTTCGTTCTCTGTTAAAAAAAAATTGGAACGTCAGTGTGGTAGAGTTAGACCAAGATAAGTCTGCAACGATTTTAATAGCCCAGACTGTGATGTGAACGTCAAACTTATGTCAAAGTTCTATGAAATTCATCATCATAACTCTTAAGAGCCTGGCTCTTGTCGGTGGAGTAACCGCCACTCCGTTCTTCCTTCTGCCGCTGTTTTGAGCTCCTGATACGTCACTACGTTGATTTTCTCTTTGGCTTGGTCCAAAAACGCACGTCTCGGTCTTCCTCTGCCTCTGCTTTTTTCTATTCTTCCTTCTATTATAGACTTTATGTAAGTATCGTGACGTATCAGGTGCCCCAACATGTTTCCCCTTCTGTTTGTAATGAAATTATGACGTATAAATAACATTTGCAGTCTGTGCTTTCAAAATCGTTGCAGTTATCTTGGTCTAACTCTAATAACAATTGACTTTAGGAAGCATTCATGGTGGCTCCAATCATAAGCCATAAAGGGTATAAACTTTTTTTGGAGATTAGTGCAACTTTAGGTTGGGCTGTATATTATTGTCAATTATTGACATCTCAAAAAATTGGTTCTGTCTATACTTTTTGGTTTGCCTATATATAAGCAAGCAAGCAGAGTGGGCAACACCCATGTAACATCCCTGGAGTTACAAACGTCCATAGGCTTTGGTGACATTGTAAAGAAAAAAAATTAAGTGTCAGAAGACAAATCATACCTTATCATAAGTTGTTCACAAATAGCAATGGCCTTGGCGTACACCTCCTCTGCTTCATCATATTTCTTCTGTCCGTACAGCTGGTTCCCCTTCTCCCGGAGACTGGGCACCAGCTCCAGCCGCTCTTGCGAGGAGAGCTGCCACACTTCCTTCTCGTACTCGTCGGCTCTTTCCACTCGAAGCAGTTCTGCAAGACAAGATTGGAAATAAAGGATACTTGAGGATGCTACCTGTAAGATGCGGTTTGGACGCCCATAAGGCCCAGCCATACAAGAAAGTAATCAAACAATTTGCCATTAAAATTTGAACCTATAGTGTAGGAAATAGAGTTGATTTAGTTTGGGTGAAAATTGACCTAAACAAAAAAGAAACTATTCGGATTGAAAATGATTTAAATTTCATCACAATTGCTTTTTGCTAGGTGTCCTAGCAAAGTCAAACCCCTTTAATCATAAAACTTAGCAAACCTTTATAAAATTTAGTCTTTTCCTAACAAACACTTATTTCAAAATGACAATAAAATTTTCAGGCTTGTTACAGTTGACAGATGTTTATGTTTATTATTTCAAATTGGTATTAAATTAAAAGGGAATATTACGCGAAACTCTGCGCAGGGGGCGCCACTACCATCTACCACGATCTGAGGGTCTATCGCAAAACAAGAAATTTCGTTATCTAACATCTCTGTCACTCTTGCATATATAGCGAAATTTCGGATTCGCGTTTCCCGGTAGGTTCTCTGTAAACCCTGTTCCTTGGTGCATCAATGTCATATTTGATTATCTCTGAAAACTTGTCAAAAAACTGTTAAAGGCACAGTATATATAAGTATGGTTTACTAAACGGGCTAGTGCGGCACTCTGGTGAAAGAACATTGCAGTAATACCCCCTATTAGACTGCAATTTAAAATGGCATTCTAATTCTAGGTCAATTTTTCCCACTAGCAAAATGGGTGACTGTTTTTAACTATCAAAGCACCCTTGTTTGAACTGCTGAGTTTAACATACCTATGATGAATTCTAAATCACATGGCTCCTTCATTAAACTGTCCAAGTCGGGGTAGCCAATGCCTTCTGTGTGCAATGTCATAGTGCATGCATGTTTCTTCTTACTAGTCTCCTGCCCGAGCTCCCGCAAGGTTTTTGATACAAATGGATAGCTGAATACTAGCTGAAAAAATAGAATCAAGTATTTATATATGTTTTTTTTAGTATTGCAATGATAGACTAACAATTGAAATACCCCGTACCCAGGAAAGAAAAGACCCCAATGTAAACCATACAAAAGATGGGAAGATCACTTTCCTGAAGACTGGAGGGCTCTTAAAAAACCGTAAGGAGTGGCGCTGCCTGAAGTTGGCCTATGTCAAAGACAGCCTTACAAAGAAGCAGAAAAAAAGAGCATAAATAAATAAAATATAGATAAATTATTCTAAGCTTAAAATATAGATATACTAATATAATTTTAAAATGTAAAAACTTCATGAGTCAGGAATAAAGGCTATTTCAATTCAATTCAATTCAAAAATTTAAATATGTATGCCATGATTTCTGGATGAACCCTTATATGAGCAGCGTCACTTTTCGAATAACATATTCTGGAGAAGTCTTTCTACTAACGTCACATCACCTAGTAATATTGTCAAAATTATTTTAAATAAATTTCAGAAACTTAACCTTGTAGACTCATGTTTCTGAAATGTGTATCAGAAAATGCTGACCAAGTGCTGACAAATAAGATGAGAATAGTCAATCAACTACACAGATAACATAGTGGAGGAGTGTCTTTTCAAAAGGGTTTATTTCCCTGTGAAAAGACTTCTCAGTTGTATGTATTAATTGAAAGTTAGCATACTTCTTTTTTAACAGTAAAGCTGGCCACTTCTCCAACGGCCATCATTTTGACTATGGACTCCCAGACCTCCAGCTTGAACTTGTGTCCGATGACTAGAATCATGGGCTCTTTCTTGCCGATCTTCCTGCTGTCATCAATGAGGACTCTCTCTTTCCCACACTTCCATGTTTGAAAATGAAAGTGCACCTGTAAAGGACAGAAAATATGTAAAAAATATGGGTATTGTGTGAAAAATGCACTGCAAGTACTGCAACAGGGGTAATTGCATGTGCTTCCTTCAGAATTATAATTGAGGAACCTACATATTGGGGATTCTGGCAAACTTACTACCAGATGTATAACGTTACATTTCATACCTACGAAATAAATCTAGTTTGGCTAACTAACCTTGTGATGATGGCTTTGGTCTTCTATGAATAGTTAATATGAAGAAGAAAAAAAACAATATTTACCTTGCTTCCATCAGATATTGGTTTGTATTTCTGCCCAGCGTGAATTACATTTTTCACGATAGGTGCAGAATCACCCATTTTTAACACAAATATGTATCTAGGCCTCACTGATTGTGGGAATATATAGTAACTTGTCTTTAAAATCTACATACAATACAACTATAAATCCAAGAGAAGTAGAGGACTACGGAAGATATAGAAAAAAAAATTGGCTTATTACGTAATGCTAGGTCTATGCTTATTACAGTTTTTAAGATATATTACGCAGATCACGATTACATTTTTATTTATATAATATTAATATTTACAACGGGTCACGTCACAAGTCATAACAAGAGAAAGATAAGATAAGGTAAGAAAAATCAACCACAACCACTTGTAATTTTTTTTTAAACAAATAATGGCCTGGATGCGAGTCCTAGTTTAATTTTAAGCAGCCAATTTCTAAAGACCGCTACACACTCGTGCGCGAATCGCGGCGCGAAGTCGTTTGTAGTATGTTTCTAGAAAAATAGCATATTACTTTATTTTTTAAATATGATTGAGTATTCTATATACACTGAATACTCTTATATGGCATATGAAATGAAATTTAATATTTAAAAAAATTGTCTCACTTGTGGTACTATCGATTTACTATCGATTATTCTTGACGAACAAATCGGTCACAGTTTAAAATAATCAATAATTATGTATTATGTTATAATTAAGAGAATATAGTTTTAACATTTTTATTGACTTAAAATATTATTGTATAGTTTGTCAAAGTACTGTCTCATTTCGAACATAGACAGAGAGAATCATACTATCTTTGTCTTACACAAGTACTAGCACCCAAAAGAAAAGGATGAGTAGTTTTATTTTCTTATTTACTGACAATTTGGTTTGACCCACTATACATAACCAATAAAAAAATACTTTTTAAAAGAGAACTTCTTCAATCGATACGTTACTAATACTGTAGCAACATTAACATGTAGAAAAAAAAAGTTTACTACCAACAACACCACCAACGCCAAATTTGATAGGTGGTGGACGGGTGAAGTGAAAGAAAACTCATTTTAATTCCATTCTTTCTATTCGTATATGTGTAATTTAAATGAAATTTGATAACTTAGTTTCGTAAAATAATCCTTAGACTGTGCATTCCCGTTGAAAGAGCCGGACGTGTAGATTAAAATGGCAGATTTTCTGGAATCTGAAGCGGAGGAGAGCGAGGTTAGTGTAAAGATCTTGGTTGTT
This sequence comes from Cydia strobilella, assembly GCF_947568885.1. Lineage (NCBI taxonomy): Eukaryota > Metazoa > Arthropoda > Insecta > Lepidoptera > Tortricidae > Cydia > Cydia strobilella. The sequence continues at coordinate 13,674,207 of NC_086052.1, forward strand.
TTGCGTTTTTGATTACGAATACATTTTTCAGCAGTGTTCTTGATTATGTTGTTTGGATTTGTGGTGTACTCACTAAGTTCTTGCATTTTTAGGTTGAATCCGATGACGAGCAACCAGCAGAGCGCAAAAAGCCAAAGCGTAAAGCTGCAGTCCAGAGTGATGATGAGGAGGAGGATGAAGAAGGTCAATAAACGAGCCACGTTTGTGCTTGGCGTTGATTTCATAGTTATTCGAATCTATTGTGCAATAGAGGATATCAAAATCCGAGGAATATGTTAGGACAGCAAATATAAGTAGGGTTATTTTCTAATGACACACTTTCTTATTGTGTGAAATATTGGTGCGTACTTTGGTACCGTTAGTAATTTCTTTTGGTTTTTGTGCAAAGCCAGTTTATACATAGTTGATTTTTGTTAGTTTAACAGTAAAAATGTTTCTTGGTTAGGTAAAATTTAGATTTTTAGGCAGAACCTAGGTTAAGTAATTAAAATCTCATTTTCTGTATATAATGATGCATATCTCAGCGCCCATAATTCATTATTTAATCAATTTGAAAAATGCTTTTTTTTTCATTTGTGGCCCCAAGGTTTACATCTATAAATAAATAAATATTATAGGACATTCTTACACAGATTGACTAAGTCCCACTGCAAGTCCAAGGAGGCTTGTGTTATGGGTACTCAGACAACAATATGTATAATATATAAATACTTAAATACATAGAAAACACCCATGACTCAGGAACAAATATCTGTGTTCATCACACAAATAAATGCCCTTACCGGGATTCGAACCCAGGACCATCGGCTTCACAAGCAGGGTCACTACCCACTAGGCCAGACCGGTCATCAAAACTATAAAAACGAATATTGCTGAGGACTCATGTAAAATGTAAATTCATTTACTAGATTTCTTGTCAAATGTTTTTTTTTATTTTTTTATCCTATCTGGCTTTTACTCCCCGCAATTTTGCACAGGGTGAATTTGCCAATGTCGGTTTTTGACTTTATAATTGTTATGAACATCACAGACAAACACATGACGAATACAAAAATTAGTAGAAAAGTGGGAAGTGGGTGACAGAACGTTAATAGTGCCAACATGAAGGAAGTGGAAGAGAAGAAAACGATATATAAAATAAATATGCAGTATAGAATAAAACATAAATAATTAGACGCATTAGATTATAAAAGATAAGACGCTATTTAGAGTTTAATGTTGTTCGTTTGTAAATATTTAATGAGTATAGAAGTAAGCCTAGTATCCATGTGACAAAGCAGTGACCTAAAGCATATAGGTCGTGGAACATTTTCGGGTAATACATCGTACAGTGAATAGCTACATCCTGAACAAGCAAAGAAGATGTGGTCCAAGTTACCCTCATCCAACCCGCATTCACACAATGAGTTCGCACGGACACCAATCATAGCCAGAAATAAAATCATCATTGTCAAATGTTATTAAAAATCTTCTGAATTGACATCTGTCACCCTATTAGTATTTAGTTTCCTTATGTAATTACCTTAGACTAGCTTGCATATATTATATTTTTATGTGCAACTTATAATATCTCACACTTACATGTAGATATCACTCTATAAGGAATGGTATGCACACAACACCATGTTGTGTATAGACATGGAACTGTCTGTGTGATTGCAGTGATTCCATTTGCCTTTTACTAAATTGTGAGATTTATACATGCGCTATGCGACTAACCTCTTATACTGTGTAAAAATTGTAAATTTATACAAATTTTTAGCATTTTAAACCTCTCAAATTTAAATTCTTTAGTTGTTTACTGATGTTTATATTGTATTACAGATGATGAAGACAGACTCAGAGAAGAGTTAAAAGATTTGATAGACGACGCACCTATAGACGAGGACAGTGACGGGGAGGACTCGGATGCCAGCGCAGGGCCAAAAAAAAGAAAAAAAAGTGATGACGAACTGGATGATAGGCTAGAGGATGAAGATTATGATCTCATTGAGGAGAATCTTGGTGTAAAAGTTGCTAGGGTAAGTTTACTAAAGATTGTGAGTAAATTGCACTTATTCCAATAGGCCTAATTTCAAAAAGCTGGGACAAGACTAAAGAATACAATTGTTAGCCTCTTTCCGATTTGATTTAATTAGAAAAAGACTTCCGCTTGTAATACAGTTTGCAATGACTAATGCAGTGGTACACTATGACAAAGACAACTTTTTGGGCTGTGACAAGATTTGCCTAGATATATTGAAACCTGAACTTAGTTATGATTGCTTGTGTTGTTGACAGAATAAATTCAAGCGTCTGCGCCGTTTGGAAGACGACGACAGCGACAATGAAGGAGCTGATGACCCTGAGCTGGAGAGAGAAGTCATTGCCGAGAAGCTGTTTGTTGCTGGCTCTGATGAGGTAGTGTACATTGAGTTGGACCAAGCTAACTTTGCATGAACTCGCAGTCACAGTGTGTGGAAATATGATTTTTTGTGGCCACTCTTTTTCAAGTCAAGTCAGACTAGAGCTGTAGGATTTAAAAAGAATGTTAATAACATAAATTGGTGGCCCTTATTATCGTTGGAGTGATAAAATAGGGTTCAGGCATTCTGTGGTTCCAGAAACCAAGACAAAGCTATTTGGACATTGAGCAAAGCTATTTGGACTACCTACTTAATAAGTATATTTACGCGGAAATTGCCGCGCGGTAGCAGTAGCTCGGTCTGTGTAGACGTGCCTCGGGTGAAGCAAACGTACTCGCGGCTACAATGCCTCGAGCGAGCACGTCTCCAGACCATGCTGCTTTGCGAGGCGGCTCGTTCTGTGTGGACCCGTCTAATGATCCACATGTCTCCTCCAGGAGGATGAGAACCGGTCCGAGTCCGCAGCCCCTCGGGAAGTGGAATACGACGAGGAGGGCGAGGAAGGTGAATCAGACGCCGACGATTTCATCGTCGACGACGACGGCAAGCCCATCGCTAAGAAGAAACGGAAACCTATATTTACTGATGCGTGAGTAATATAGCCTTGTCTATAGTTGCCTAAGGGTCGGTTGCACCGAACTGTCTGTCACTGTTAATGCGTTCTGTTATAGAGTTTCGAAGAACACTCTTGAATACAATGTTCGGGTTGTATTGTTTATTTACCCAAAACACACTGCACAAACTTACACACTATATGATTTATGATATGATATCTTGATCTATATAATTTAAAGAGTAAATTACGAGTGACATTGTTTTTACTAGTATTCGAATGTTTATATCGTAATATTGCTGTCAAATCGTAATATTCACCTACATTTTAGTATCACTGGGTATACAGTCACTGTACTGTGACTAAATGGGGCTTAATATTCTAGTTACCAGTTCAGGAACATAATATAAATCAAAGTAAATTCGACAGGTCTTTACAAGAAGGCCAGGACATATTCGGCGTAGATTTCGACTACGACGAGTTCGACAAGTATGGCGACGAGGATTCAGAAGAGGACGAGGAGGAGGACTTGGACCAGTATATTTCTGACGACGAGGAGGAAGGTGACAATCTGGACTTTATGTTTGTAGTCATAAGGTCTGAAATAAATTAACTGCAATACGAGTTCGTTTATGACTCTTTAATTTTGTAACTATAGGAAAAACTATATCGCCCGTGACAGTATTTATTGTTAATTTTTTCTTATTTTCAAAACATTGTGTAATTGCTAGGAGAAGTCTCTGCTTATTTAATACGAAATAGTAAATTTTGTAGTTTACTCTTTTTAGTATTCCCGTGTCTATGGTTCGTAATAACTCCTTGTATTGTTTTAGGTGAAAGGAAACGCACAAAGAAAGGCAAGGCCAAGCGTCCAAGCAAGAAATCTATCTTCGAAATATACGAGCCTAGCGAACTCAAGAGAAGCCACTTCACAGACCTGGATAATGAGGTTAGTGCCCGTTTTAAATGACTATAAACACTACAGTTGAGGTCACGCACACAACATGTCACGTAATGTTCTGAATTTATCTGTTCCTTTACTACCTTTTTTGCATTTACATCAACTCCCCTGCCGTCATCTATGTGGGACATGTCCCACATAGATGTAATACATGTATTAACAACCATACCATAGTTCAAATTGTTTGTCTAATTATTATAGATCTCTGAATTCTAGGAAGAGCTCATAAGTATCATTCGACAGTTAAAAAAAATCCAACTATACTGAAAATATTTTCATAGATCCGCAAAACCGACATTCCGGAGCGCATGCAAATCCGCGAGGTGCCCATCACCCCCGTGGCCGAGGGCAGCTCTGAACTGGAAGACGAGGCCGAATGGATATACAAGCAGGCCTTCCTCAAGCCACCCGTCTCGAAAGCGGACTCGCAGGAGTCCCGCGAAAGGACTCGACGGTCAGTATATGAGGACCTCACTTTTAAAAATATTATTAAGAAGGTATGGAGTCAGTTTTAAGAGTTCTCAAAGATCAGCCACGCATAAGTGGATCTTTTGATATTTTTATCTCATTTTGCTGCCTGTTAAATAACAAACTTAGATATCTAGAAATTCTGTATTCTCCTTCTCAAGAAATTGAAGAAGAAAGAAGAAAGAAAGAAGGTACGCTCTTGTGTATTAAAGCTTAGGTATTAAAGTCGATGTTTAAACGAATTTCTATTTTATTCAGGGGCCCAAGCACCGTGGTTAAGATCCGACAGGCGCTGGACTTCATGAGAAATCAGACGCTGGAAGTTCCGTTCATAGCGTTTTACCGCAAGGAATACGTGCAACCGGAGCTTAGTATCAATGATCTTTGGAAGGTCTACAAGTATGATGCTAAGGTATGTGTATCTGAAGATTTTATCGTCTGGCCAGCCAACTATGTTAACTGAACATTTGGATGGCACTTATTTATTTTATACGCGAGCACTTTTTCCTATGAGAAAGGGATAAATGTTCGTTACTCTGCTAATAACAAAGTTGGCTAATTGTTTTGCTGATTTGTGATCACTTACTTTAAGTATCTGTGTTTTGAATATAATCTATTGTAATTATTGTGTAATGGTTTATAGCAATTTTAATCCCTGACTGTTTGTGTGTTAATACACAGAATGACATACAGAGCGATTGGAATGTGTAGTTTTAACCCCTCAAGTCCCGCGGACGCCATATCACATGGGCAGAAAAGTTACCTCTAAGTGACAGGGATGCGACATCGGACACTCGATTTCAAACAAAATGTATGAATAATCAAACACCCCTGGGACTTGGAGGTTTTTAACATTGTCCCTGGCTGGACTCAAGGGGTAAAAGAGATGTTTATTTCCCAGTGGTGCCAGCTAAAACAGCGCAAGGAGAACCTCCTCAAGCTGCTGGAGAACATGCGAGAGTTCCAGCTGGACAAGGTGATGCTGAACCCCGACGCGCCCATACCCGAGAACATGAGGCTCATCAAGGATGAGGACATCGACAGGTCAGTCCCAGTCACCACTGTTGTGCAATCGTAGTTGCTGTGAACCTTCAATAAGAGTCACACGAACGCAGCGCAAGGAGAACCTCCTCTAGCTGCTGGAGAACATGGGAGTTCCAGCTGGACAAGGTGATGCTGACCAAGCCACAGGATTTTTCGGAATTTTATGACCAAATAAAGATTTGAGTAATATGCACAAACTTGATGCAGTATTTACTCTTAGGGTGGTATGCTGCGTCTCACTCTCTCATTAAGCAAAATGTGAGACGCAATACACATTGGACAAAGAAATTGGATACAAAAAAAAAACTAAATGAAATTATTTTTAAAATAGCTTTCTTGAGGTTAGATATGAGGATATCACGTATCATTTGTGGTATATTGTACAAAAAAAAATCAGCCATATCGTATCTGGACTAATCTGGAGGAGCCCAAACTTGGTGTGTTTTGAAAATTATTTTTGTTTTAATAAAAAAAAAATGGCTGAAATGTAATGATGTGGTATATTTTTAGAATCGCCTCAGAAACCCTTTCATATGAGACACACGATGACACGATAGGTTTCTCTAATATTTTTTTTTCCATAAAAAAATTACAGAACTAAGGGATATTTTTTAAGAACTGCGAGTCAAAATTTTTGTTTTGACCTTCTAGCATGCGTGTGCCAAATGGCTAAACTGTACATCGATTAGCGGTTTTTCTTTTAAAATTAGGCTCGTACAGCTTCCACTATAACTTTGATTACGTGACTGTAAGTTCACTTTTATTTCTAACTATGTAATCTTGCTACTTATCCCCCGCTCTCGTTGGCAGGCTAAAGAGCGTGCAATCACCAGAAGAGCTCCGCGACGTGCACACACACTTCCTGCTCTACTATTCCAGCGACCTGCCCGAGATGCAGAAAGTGCAGCGTACTAAGGAGAAGAAGCGGGAAATCGAGGAGAAAAAGTGAGTAGTTATTTATCCTCTCTCTATCTATCTATCAATCAGTATACAGAATTATGAAGTCTGGACATGGATAGGCAGTTTTCTATGCCGAGGTTGGATAGAGACAAGTAACAGCCTTTCATGTAGTGCTGGAATACAACGGAGTGGCTCCATACAGGGCAATACATCTCGGATCTCCGAGGAATCTCCCCGAGTTCCTACTCAACATCAAAGGTTTGATAAGATACCTTGAGGAGATACTACCCTAAGACTACCCTAACCTACTACTACCCTAACTAGACTAGCCTAACCCTAAACGCAAAACAAGCGCCAGTCATCGAATTGCGGAAACCTGCTCGTGCTACAATGCAATACAATAGACAGCCTATGGACCTAACAAACGTTTCTTTTTGGCTCAATAATTAGCCGGGTCCACACAATTTCCTCGCGCGTATGCTCGCTCTGTATGGACCCGGCTACTGACTGAGAGAGTGTCTCAGTAAAGAAATAAATAGTTTGATCAATGATATTGTATAACAATTTATAACTTATATTATAGATTTACATGATAACTGAGAGAGAAGAAAAGGCACATGATTCTGATATTGAGAGAGAGAGAAAGATAATTATATATTTACCGTTGGAGTCTACTTTTATTCTTTGATTGCCTATCTGAGAGGACAGATACAAGGTGTAACAAAAATAGTGGGCGAAAATATCTGGCCTTTGTATGGAAGGCCGGCTTGGACGGCCTGCCCCATAGAAAAAAAAAATTCGCGTCAAAAAAATCTTCTTTTTTCTAATCAGACCACAATACTGAATATGCCCTTAAACGGATCCCCACTATTTTTGTTACAACTTGTATATAATGTGTTAGAACATCCAAACATTAATATTGTCTTTACAGACGAGCAGCTCGCGCGGAGGCCGAGCGCAACGGTGAGGATCCCGAAGAGGCCGCCGCGAGCGTTGAAGCCATGCCTGATGAAGAAGATGTCATCGAAGTGAAATACGCAGCGCGCTCCGGCCCTTATGAGCTGTGCCGTCGCGCTGGCATCGGTGAGTGACACATCACCTCTCTTTCCACGTGTACGGTTTGACAAGGATGAAAAACTTGTTATGGAGTGAAGTTGAACATAGTTGCAACTTAAAGGCAAGCGTTGAAGCCATGCCTGATGAAAATACCCTGTTGAAGTGAAGTATTCATTAATTTGTCGTCGCGCTGGCATTGGTGAGTAACACATTGCGTCTTTTTCTGTCGTATAGAATTTGATAAGGATGATATGCTTGCCTTGGAGTAAAGTAAAAGATACTAGGAACAACTGAGGATGCCAAAAAGGCAAGCGTTGAAGCCATGCCTGATGAAAAGACCCCGTTTAAGTGAAGTATACGGTGACGGAGACTTTTTAGGTATATAAGTAAAATTATATTATTCTTTTTACTGAACTGAAATTTTCTTGTTAGATGGCCTCGTGAAAATGTTCGGTCTGACGCCTGAGCAGTTTGCGGAGAACGTGCGAGACAACTACCAACGGCATGAGGTTGAGCAGCAACCCATACCGCCGCTGGAGGCTGCCGCACCTTTTGTGAGTACCTTAAGTTCTGAAATTTAGGTACAAATGCGAACTTGACCGTAAAAGGGAGAAGGGACAGGTGGGTGCTAAAGTTGGTTTTAGACGCCAAATGTGCTACTAACTAACAAACAGAAATAATACAGCGAGCTGCCAAAGTGCTGGAATCTATATATATAAACGTAAAAGTCCTGACTAACTGACTGACTCACTTAAATCAACGCCCAGCCCAAACCGTTGGACCTAGAGAGCTGAATTTTACACAATAGATAGCTTTTATGACGTTAGTATCCACTAAGAAGGGGTTTTTCAAAATTCATCCCCTAAGGTGATGAAAAAGGGGTTGAAAGTTTGTATGGAGACCATAATTTTTTTTAAGTGCGGGACTTGAAACTTTGTATCAAGGCATATTATTAAAATACTAGAAAAGTAATTCCAGCGTTTTTGAAAATTCATCCCTTAAGGTGGTGAAAAAGGGGTAGAAAGTTTGTATAGAGAAAAATATTTGTATGGAGATCAAATATTTTTATGAGTGCGGGAATTGAATCTTTGTATAAAGGCATATATTATTAGAATACAAGAAAAGTAATTCATCCCCTAAAAGGGTTAAAGTGAATCTATTACAAATGCTTTGAAAATTCTTAGAAAGGCATTGTATAAGATTCCAAAAAAGTTATTTCAACGTTCTTAAAAATTCAACCCCTAAAGGGGTTAAAAAGGGGATGTAAGTTTATATGTGGTACAAATTTTCTATTAAGCTAGAAACTTGAAACTTGGTAAAAAGGGCATTATATTAAAATAGACGAAAACTGATTATTTACACCGTTTTTGAAAAGTTTGCATTAATAGTTTCGGGAGCGAATATTTTTTTAAATAGTGGACTTGTAAATCTTCTAAGAGGGTCGAGAGGGATTATATCGGGAACAATTTTTTTCAGTTAGGGTCTTGAAACTTCGTAGTTTGTGAAAGACAAATTTCATGTGTTGTATAATTATTAACAAATGATTAACCGTCCCTACTGATATCTTTTGCTGCATAATGTTCTATATTATGCTCATGTAGAATATATAACCACCAACATACAAATCCACGCGTACGAAGTCGCGGGCAACAGCTAGTACATTATAAATGGAATTCATTCATAAAGTGCCTGTGCACTTTTGTAGCTGGGTGTTCATGATACTGGTTTGATATAATTCAATATTTCTGAATATGTTGGGATGTATTTTAAAATTCATTATATGCGTAATAGATCTCATCATAGACATAGGCCCGTCTCGCCTTTAAACGTTTTACCTTGTATTAAAGGGCATTTTTATACTCCCTTTTATCAGTAATATAGGTATGTGATGGACAGACTTACTGATATTTTTGGACTACTTCTTCACTCTGACTAACCATACCATATATATCAGGTGGGTGCCAGTGGGTCAGCGCAAGAAGTTCTACGGCGGGCGGTGTACATGTGCGGAGTACAGCTGGCACGCGAGCCGCAACTCCGGGGAACGTTGCGAGATGCGCTCCGTGAACGAGCCACTGTATCGGCGAAGCCTACTGCCCGCGGTCTGAAGGAGATCGATGAGAGTCACGCGTGCTACAAGTAAATATTCCTTTTGTTACATTGTAAACCTTAACTGAAGCGTACAGGGTTGTTTTTGGCTTGTGCGGGTCGAAGAAAGCTGCGGGGGACACCACGGGCGGTATACATGTGCGGAGTACAGTTAGCACGCGAGCCGCAACTCCGAGGGACGTTGCGAGATGCGCTTCGGGAACGAGCCACTGTGTCCGCGAAACTTAAGGCAAGAGGACTTAAGGAGATTGACGAGAGCCACGATTGTTATACGTAAATGTTGCTTCTATTGCATTATAAATGTTACTGAAGCGTATAGGGTCATGAACCAGCCATCGTATCAGCGAATCCAACTGCCCGCTGTGTTAACACATTCACTGCCCCCAACGCACATGTGCGTTCACCGTCATACAAGTTTGTTCCTAGGCCACGCCCCCTGGCAGTGAATGCGTTAAGGAGATCGATGACAGTCGCGCTTGCTACATTCCATATCAATACATTTAAAAGTAAAATATTTTATCAGCTCAATCTCGGAAATAACTTTAATTTTGTTTTTATTGAAATAGCTAAATTTTTCCAACAGTATGAAATACCTGAAGAAGAAGCCAGTCCGCGACCTGACGGGCGACCAGTTCCTGCGACTGACCATGGCGGCAGAAGACAAATTGCTAGACCTCACCATCAGCGAGAACATCGAGGGTAACACTGGGCCAAACTATCTTGAGGAACTCAAAAATTTGTATCAAAAGGTATAGTATTTTCAATGTAGCTAGCTCTAACTTTGTGATATACTAAACGATTTATACGATAACTTGTTTGCGAATCTGTTGTATTGATTGTATCTTAATAGTTGACAGTATAAGTAAACACGCATTCTCACAGTCAGTATCAGTGCTGCCGCTTAGGCATAATGACCCGCAACGTATCATAAATTTTGCAATTCCTACAAATACTAACTTACAATACGAGATTATACGCTAGTGCAAAAACGCTACATATTCTTAAGTTGGTCAAGCAAATCTTGTCAGTAGAAAAAGGCGGCAAATTTAAAAAATGTAGGCGCGAAGGGATATCGTCCCATAGAAAATTTGAATTTCGCGCCTTTTTCTACTGACAAGATTTGCTTGACCAACTATAAAATGTTTTTCAAATGCTTATGTAGAGCGTTTTCTCAGGACGAGTTTGCGGCAACGGTGCAGGCGTGGAATGAGCTGCGCGCCGAGGCCGTGACCATCGCCTTCTCCAAGATCGTGATGCCCGAGATGCGGCGCGAACTCAACGCCCTGCTGCTGCAGGAGTCCAAGGAATACGTGCTCAAGTCAGTGCCTTTACTACACGCCATTACAGCAAGGCAGAGGTGACCATCGCCTTCTCCAAGATCGTGATGCCCGAGATGCGGCGCGAGCTCAACGCCCTGCTGCTGCAGGAGTCCAAGGAATACGTGCTCAAGTCAGTGCCTTTACTACACGCCATTACAGCAAGGCAGAGGTGACCATCGCCTTCTCCAAGATCGTGATGCCCGAGATGCGGCGCGAGCTCAACGCCCTGCTGCTGCAGGAGTCCAAGGAATACGTGCTCAAGTCAGTGCCTTTACTACACGCCATTACAGCAAGGCAGAGGTGACCATCGCCTTCTCCAAGATCGTGATGCCCGAGATGCGGCGCGAACTCAACGCCCTGCTGCTGCAGGAGTCCAAGGAATACGTGCTCAAGTCAGTGCCTTTACTACACGCCATTACAGCAAGGCAGAGGTGACCATCGCCTTCTCCAAGATCGTGATGCCCGAGATGCGGCGCGAGCTCAACGCCCTGCTGCTGCAGGAGTCCAAGGAATACGTGCTCAAGTCAGTGCCTTTACTACACGCCATTACAGCAAGGCAGAGGTGACCATCGCCTTCTCCAAGATCGTGATGCCCGAGATGCGGCGCGAGCTCAACGCCCTGCTGCTGCAGGAGTCCAAGGAATACGTGCTCAAGTCAGTGCCTTTACTACACGCCATTACAGCAAGGCAGAGGTGACCATCGCCTTCTCCAAGATCGTGATGCCCGAGATGCGGCGCGAGCTCAACGCCCTGCTGCTGCAGGAGTCCAAGGAATACGTGCTCAAGTCAGTGCCTTTACTACACGCCATTACAGCAAGGCAGAGGTGACCATCGCCTTCTCCAAGATCGTGATGCCCGAGATGCGGCGCGAGCTCAACGCCCTGCTGCTGCAGGAGTCCAAGGAATACGTGCTCAAGTCAGTGCCTTTACTACACGCCATTACAGCAAGGCAGAGGTGACCATCGCCTTCTCCAAGATCGTGATGCCCGAGATGCGGCGCGAGCTCAACGCCCTGCTGCTGCAGGAGTCCAAGGAATACGTGCTCAAGTCAGTGCCTTTACTACACGCCATTACAGCAAGGCAGAGGTGACCATCGCCTTCTCCAAGATCGTGATGCCCGAGATGCGGCGCGAGCTCAACGCCCTGCTGCTGCAGGAGTCCAAGGAATACGTGCTCAAGTCAGTGCCTTTACTACACGCCATTACAGCAAGGCAGAGGTGACCATCGCCTTCTCCAAGATCGTGATGCCCGAGATGCGGCGCGAGCTCAACGCCCTGCTGCTGCAGGAGTCCAAGGAATACGTGCTCAAGTCAGTGCCTTTACTACACGCCATTACAGCAAGGCAGAGGTGACCATCGCCTTCTCCAAGATCGTGATGCCCGAGATGCGGCGCGAACTCAACGCCCTGCTGCTGCAGGAGTCCAAGGAATACGTGCTCAAGTCAGTGCCTTTACTACACGCCATTACAGCAAGGCAGAGGTGACCATCGCCTTCTCCAAGATCGTGATGCCCGAGATGCGGCGCGAGCTCAACGCCCTGCTGCTGCAGGAGTCCAAGGAATACGTGCTCAAGTCAGTGCCTTTACTACACGCCATTACAGCAAGGCAGAGGTGACCATCGCCTTCTCCAAGATCGTGATGCCCGAGATGCGGCGCGAACTCAACGCCCTGCTGCTGCAGGAGTCCAAGGAATACGTGCTCAAGTCAGTGCCTTTACTACACGCCATTACAGCAAGGCAGAGGTGACCATCGCCTTCTCCAAGATCGTGATGCCCGAGATGCGGCGCGAGCTCAACGCCCTGCTGCTGCAGGAGTCCAAGGAATACGTGCTCAAGTCAGTGCCTTTACTACACGCCATTACAGCAAGGCAGAGGTGACCATCGCCTTCTCCAAGATCGTGATGCCCGAGATGCGGCGCGAACTCAACGCCCTGCTGCTGCAGGAGTCCAAGGAATACGTGCTCAAGTCAGTGCCTTTACTACACGCCATTACAGCAAGGCAGAGGTGACCATCGCCTTCTCCAAGATCGTGATGCCCGAGTTGCGGCGCGAGCTCAACGCCCTGCTGCTGCAGGAGTCCAAGGAATACGTGCTCAAGTCAGTGCCTTTACTACACGCCATTACAGCAAGGCAGAGGTGACCATCGCCTTCTCCAAGATCGTGATGCCCGAGATGCGGCGCGAGCTCAACGCCCTGCTGCTGCAGGAGTCCAAGGAATACGTGCTCAAGTCAGTGCCTTTACTACACGCCATTACAGCAAGGCAGAGGTGACCATCGCCTTCTCCAAGATCGTGATGCCCGAGATGCGGCGCGAGCTCAACGCCCTGCTGCTGCAGGAGTCCAAGGAATACGTGCTCAAGTCAGTGCCTTTACTACACGCCATTACAGCAAGGCAGAGGTGACCATCGCCTTCTCCAAGATCGTGATGCCCGAGATGCGGCGCGAGCTCAACGCCCTGCTGCTGCAGGAGTCCAAGGAATACGTGCTCAAGTCAGTGCCTTTACTACACGCCATTACAGCAAGGCAGAGGTGACCATCGCCTTCTCCAAGATCGTGATGCCCGAGATGCGGCGCGAGCTCAACGCCCTGCTGCTGCAGGAGTCCAAGGAATACGTGCTCAAGTCAGTGCCTTTACTACACGCCATTACAGCAAGGCAGAGGTGACCATCGCCTTCTCCAAGATCGTGATGCCCGAGTTGCGGCGCGAGCTCAACGCCCTGCTGCTGCAGGAGTCCAAGGAATACGTGCTCAAGTCAGTGCCTTTACTACACGCCATTACAGCAAGGCAGAGGTGACCATCGCCTTCTCCAAGATCGTGATGCCCGAGATGCGGCGCGAGCTCAACGCCCTGCTGCTGCAGGAGTCCAAGGAATACGTGCTCAAGTCAGTGCCTTTACTACACGCCATTACAGCAAGGCAGAGGTGACCATCGCCTTCTCCAAGATCGTGATGCCCGAGATGCGGCGCGAGCTCAACGCCCTGCTGCTGCAGGAGTCCAAGGAATACGTGCTCAAGTCAGTGCCTTTACTACACGCCATTACAGCAAGGCAGAGGTGACCATCGCCTTCTCCAAGATCGTGATGCCCGAGATGCGGCGCGAGCTCAACGCCCTGCTGCTGCAGGAGTCCAAGGAATACGTGCTCAAGTGAGTGCCTTTACTACACGCCATTACAGCAGGCACTGGCAATCCAAATGAAGCCGTTCGACAGGATGTTTTGTCTTAGAGAAAGAACTAGCTGGCAGTTTTCATTTACAGGGGACATCTACAGTTTTACAGTTACGTTTCTTGCACGAGAAAATTGTCTTCCTCGTCGCTAGTAGGACAGAGCTGCATGACACGGGGGCAACGAATAAGATAACTTTTTGTGACGTATGGATGAATTCTGCCCAAATATTCGTTTGTCAGATATTGTTATATGTTATATATGTTGTTTTCTGATTATTACAAGCTTTGTAATATATTGTATGTTTGTTAGGGTCAAATCTTGCAAGTTAAATTTAACTCACTTCGCGACTTCCAATCAAGCTGAAAATTTGCATCAATATGTAAGTCGGATGACAATGCAATGGAGACAGGAGGTGGCCATAGGAACTCTGTGATAAAACAACGAAACCTAATTGCGTTTAGGATTTTTAGAACTGTCTCGATGAGTATTAGTTGCCTGTGGAAAAAAGTATAGTCAGCGATAAAAGCTTGTAACAAAAATGAAATTTTTGCCAAAGACTCATTTTATAGATAACCTTGCTAATTTTTTATAGGTGTTTGTTAGTTTTAAAGATAATGTTACATGTCGGTTTTTACCTATTTTAGTAATAACCTTGCTAATTTTTCATAGGTGTTGTCGGCGGAAATTATACGACTGGTTGAAAGTGGCGCCGTACGAGTCGAGAGTTTCGGATGACGACGACGAAGAATGGGACACCAATAATGGTAATCATAATCAATTCGTAATAATCTATCGTTTTCCTGTCGCTACTGTGCTAACTTTTTGCTTTCGTCCCCGCAAATTTACCTAATGGCAAGACCCTGAAAAAAATTTAACACGTTTCATTGCTCGTCATTTACTGAACCGAATCACTTATATTGTAAAACGATACCTGTGCCCAGTTTATCAAAAGCTCGCAGTTACAAGCGGAAGTTTCTTTCTAGAAGAAGCTGTCAAAAAGTGAGTACCGCTCGTATTACAAGTTACAAGCTTTTGATAAACAGGGCACTGCTCTTGAAGCGCGTTATCATGTTAAAGTTGTCGCTCGCAGGCCTCCGAGTGGTCTCCATCGCGTACGTGCCGGACCGGCAGCACTCCGCGTTCGCGTGCCTGTGCGCGGGCGGCGGCGAGGTGGCCGACCACCTGCGCCTGCCGCACCTGCTGTACCGCCGCAACGCCTGGGACGCCATGGAGCGGCTCAACAAGGAGGCCGACATGACCGCGCTGCGAAGGTTATCTAAAAAGGGTTACAGATGACTATATTTGTATAAGTTCCATCTTATTAGGGCCTCGGTTTCTGGTTGTCGCCGGACGCTGCGTACGTCCCGTTCTATAGGAACATTTCTTTTTCCCATTCGACGACGCCATTTATTCATTTATTTTAAACTTTATTGTATTCTCTACCGGTCAACCATAAGCCCTTACAGAAAAATGTCAATGTGGGTGCGGTGAGAAGCGTTTAAAAGCAATCGAGTAGTACAGAATACTATACATTATCTAGACATTTGGTGTCTGAAGACTGACTCTTCTTTGTAAAGTTTTATAAAGAATTTGAAGACTCTCCAGTGTCAAAAGCACGGATTAGTGAGTGAAATTTATAAATTTCATAAAAATCCTTTCTCTCTTCGAGATGAGAAGCATTAAACACGTTTTTAGACTATTTTGAATTTGGAAGTAGACTTTAAAGAACAAATCTTGCAAGCCCCGAGAGATGCTGACGATTGTTATCTGACTTTCAACTTTAACCCCATATTTTAGAGTACAAAATTTGTCACAGATTCATCCTCCGCAAGAAACCGCATGTGATAGTTATCGGCGGCGAATCCCGCGAGGCGCTGAACATCAAAGCGGACGTCATCGAGGTGGTTCAGCAGCTGGTCGAAGACGAACAGTTCCC
This sequence comes from Cydia strobilella, assembly GCF_947568885.1. Classification (NCBI taxonomy): domain Eukaryota; kingdom Metazoa; phylum Arthropoda; class Insecta; order Lepidoptera; family Tortricidae; genus Cydia; species Cydia strobilella. The sequence goes on from NC_086052.1 coordinate 13,690,123, forward strand.
GCGTATACCCGTGGAGATAGCTGATAACCACATCAGCAAGATCTACAGCAACAGTTTGCGCGGAAGGGTAATTGACTTGGGAAGGAAGGGTCTAAGTGTCCCTTTTGCTTAACTTCTCTTCTGCATATCACAAAACGTCCCATTTAAAAAATGACTTATTCGCTAAATGTCCTGTTGAAATTTTGTCTGATTAAAATTTACGTAAAGGATATTTTATTGAAGGGACGTCTAGCGCATGAAACTTGATTATGCGACCTAACAGAAGAAAATCAATCAATCGATGTAGGCATGGGACCCGCATGTAAAACTGTGCCTACATATGATTCTGTCCTCATCCCCGTTTTCTTCGGTAGGTAAACAAACTTTATTTGCCTCCAGAAGCGCCAAGAAGCTAGCTACACAACAAACTAGAATTTCATAATTTAACTTCGTCCACAGAATGACTTCAGAGAATATCCAGAAATCCTCCGCGAAGCCATCTGCCAAGCGCGCCTTCTTCAAGATCCGTTGATGGAGATCTCTACACTGTGTGGGCACGACGAGGAGATACTGTGCTTCCGGTACCATCCGCTGCAGGACCAGATCGCTAAGGAAGACCTGCTCGAGGGCATCGAGCTGGAGTTCGTCAACAGGTATATTCAACTAAAATATGTTTTACGCCTCGCGTGAATTTATAATAAACTAGCTTTTGCTCGCGACTTCGTCTGCGTGGAGTTAGTAATTTGCTTTAAGTTTTTTATCGATTCCCCATACAAACTTCCACCCCTATTTTCACCCCCTTAAAAGATGATTTCTGGGATAAAAACTACTCTATATCCTTCCCTGGGACTCAAACTATCTCTATACCAAATTTCAACTAAATCGGTTCAGCGGTTTAAGCGTGAAGAGGTAACAGACAGACATACAGACACACTTTCGCATTTATAATATTATTAGTATGGATTCTTATTGATATCTTATTGACTTTTTGGCTGTTCATGTATCCTGGAAATGCCAGAAAGGAATTAGACTTCTAGATTCTACTATTTTTTATTACAAAAATAAAATTTAACTAATGAGAATCTTCCTTTTGTTATAAGCTTGGTAAAATGCTTTGTTTGTATTTGTGTGATTTGCTCCGTTAAATGCCCTTCTCTATTTCCTTATACACGATATGTGCTACTATTCTTGCAGAGTTTTGTAGCTCATAAACATTGCTTACTTACAGGGTGAACGAAGTCGGCGTTGACGTAAACGAGGCCATTCTAACGGGCAGAGGTACGGAACTGCTTCAGTTCGTATGCGGTCTGGGACCAAGAAAAGCCCAAGCCCTAATTAAACTCTTCAAACAAACCAACCAGAAGTTAGAGAACAGAACACAACTCGTCACATTCTGCCATATGGGACCTAAAGTATTCATCAACTGCTCGGGTTTCATCACAATTGACACAAGCAGCTTAGGAGACAGTACGGAAGCGTACATAGAAGTTCTAGACGGTTCCAGAGTACACCCAGAAACGTATGAGTGGGCGCGGAAAATGGCAGTAGACGCTTTAGAATATGAGGACGAAGATGCCAACCCAGCCGGTGCTTTAGAAGAAATTTTAGAAGCCCCTGAGAGGCTAAAAGATCTAGACTTGGATGCGTTTGCTGAAGAGTTAGAACGACAAGGCTTCGGTAATAAGAGCATAACCCTATACGATATACGAGCGGAATTGAACTCTAGGTACAAGGATCTTAGGGTGCCTTATCGCTCGCCGACGCCCGAGGAACTGTTCGACATCTTGACCAAAGAGACTCCCGAAACATTCTTCGTAGGTAAAATGGTGCTGGCTTCTGTTGTGGGGATCACGCACAGGAAACCTCAGAGAGAAATGCTCGATCAGGCTAATCCAGTGAGGAATGATGAGACCGGGCTCTGGGAGTGTCCATTCTGTCATAAAAACGATTTCCCAGAGTTGTCAGAGGTGAGAAAACAAATTACATAAAGCTAATAACGTTGTCAGGATCTATTAATTTTGCGATCAAATCGCGATATATTTCCTAAAAATACTTTTTCTTGGCCAATGAACGTGACAAGGGGAGCTAACTTGGAAAATGAATTATTTTTAGGTGTGGAATCATTTCGACGCAGGCGCTTGCCCGGGCCAGGCCACGGGGGTCCGCATCCGGCTCGACAACGGTCTCTCGGGCTACATCCACATAAAGAACCTCTCAGACAGACACGTGGCAGACCCGACCGAACGCGTGCGCATTGGCCAGACCGTACATTGTAGGATCTTGAAGATTGACGTAGAGCGGTTCTCTGTGGATTGCTCGAGTAAATCGTCGGATTTGTTGGATAAAAATAACGAATGGAGGTGAGTTACTGAATACTGATCCTGATACCTTCTATTCAGTTTTGTTCAAACTGGTAGACATTGAAGAGAGAGAAACAGTTCTTAATTGCAATACGCATGTTTCTTCCAGTGTCATGTTTTCTATCTCAGCGGTAGAAAGTGACACAATTCATTACGAACTCGTTGCATATTAAAGAAGAAATATACTACTTATGAAATAAACTATGAAGGAATATGTTTTCCAGAGCCTTAAGTGTTGGACAAGAAGAGGCTATTAAAGCTATCTAAGCCAGAAGGAATGGTATAAATAGTGTAGTTGAATAATTGAGTTATATGTTTTTAGGCCTTCAAAAGACCCATACTATGACCAAGAAGCTGAAGACAAAGACGTGCGCAAAGACAAAGAGACGAAACAAACAAAAGAGCGGATGCAATACGTGAAGAGAGTCATCGTCCACCCGGCCTTCCACAACATCTCGTTCGCGGAGGCCGAGAAACTGATGGAGAACATGGCGCAGGGAGAGGTCATCGTGCGACCGAGTAGCAAGGTAAGAGCATGCATAAGTACATATGCTCCTGGAGAAATAACTAACCCAGGGGTTCCCATTGTTCCCAATCTTTGTCTGTCCGCGACGCACTTGCATGTTTAAAATTGAATCTCTGCGTCCTAACCTAGTTAGGCTATTCGAAATAGATAGGTACATTGTGAGGAGGATTGCCTCACGGCGCCTCTCTTTACTGTAACTGGAGCCCCTGAATTAACCTATCCTGATAAGAATCTTGTATGCAAAGGCGCATGCCACACTTATTTAGTGTCTGTTCTTTAATCCCTCGAGTCCCGCGGACGCAGTATCCCGTCGACTTAAAAGTTATATGTCGAAATAAAAAATGTATGAAAAGTGAAAGACCTTGAGACTTGGAGGAATTCTATGTTCTCTGTGCCTCTATTACACGTTCCCTATTATGGTCTCTAGAGGTTATCTTAAAATATGTAGGTAGGCATATCAATATTAATTAACTCTCTTTAGTCTGAACCACTGCGCTACTGAATCACTTACCAAACATAACTATTGCTATTCCAATGCAACTTTTAATATTGCTTTTGTTTTACAGGGGTCTGACCATCTCACAGTTACGTGGAAGGTAGCCGATAGCATCTGTCAACACATTGACGTTCGAGAGGAGGGCAAAGAAAATGCTTTCTCGTTAGGTAAGTTGCAAACGACGAATCTTTTTTTTATGAAAGAGGAAAATACGCTTTTGATTAGAAACGCACATGCAGAGATTAAAAGCGCTTTGTGTAACCCTAAATATTATTCCGCAGGCCGAAGTCTCTGGATTCAAGGCTCTGAATTCGAGGATCTCGATGAAATCATCGCGCGCTACGTCACTCCCATGGCCGGTCACGCGCGCGACCTCATCTCCTACAAGTACTACAAACCGCTCGGTGGAATGCGAGACAAAGCCGAGGAAATACTCAAAGAGGACAAATCAAAGAACCCCAACAAGATACACTACGTGATATCGGCGGCGAAGAACCATCCAGGTAGATTCCTACTGTCTTATCTACCTCGAGCGCGCTGCACGCACGAATACGTGTCGGTGACTCCAGATGGTTACAAATTTAGGCAGAGGATGTTCGACTCTCTAGGAGGTTTGCTCAAATGGTTTAAGGAGCACTTTAGGGATCCTCCGCCCCACGGCACGCCGGCAGCGCGCACTCCCGCCATGAGAACGCCGCACGGAATGTCCTCCATGTACCACACACCCGCCGCGCACACGCCCGCGTTCCACACCCCCGCACACACACCCGGGCCCGCGTACATCAACACTCCCTACACGCCGTCCGCTCAAACTCCGTACATGACGCCGTTCGCGACCACACCCAGGCAACCAGACTTCCTGACGCCCGCGGTGATTCCCCGCCACAAACCGGCGCCGGTGCCGGTTTACCAGGAGCCATCCGATTGGCAGAAGGCGGCCGAGGACTGGGTGCGGCATAGGACCGTGCGCGACACCCCGTCGACGCCCCGCAGCAGCGAAGGCATGTCCACTCCGCGACAGTCGAGCCGCACGCCCCGCATGGACTCCCGCTCGACGCCCCGCCACGACTCCCGCACGCCCCGCCACGACTCTAGAAGCACCCCGCGGTCGCACTCGGGCAGACAGTCGCGCGCGCAGTCGGTGCGCTCGACGCCGCAGACCAACACGTCGCCGCGGTCGATGTCGCTCGGCGACGCCACCCCGTTGTACGACGAGAACTAAGCGAAGACTGCTTAATGTAAGGATGTATTTTTATTTTTGTACCGCGGATGCTGAGGCGTTTCCCCGCGACGGAACGTTTGTAAGGGAACGATTTCTTTACACCTCGAAGCTCGCATTTCTGTCGGCCGGTGTATTAAAGTGATTGTTCTCTTGTGACGGTGAGGAACGTCGACGGATTTGTATGATTACGAATGAAATGTTAAACATTTATAGCTAATTATACGACAATTATGTGTATTGAATGACATGACTTAATCCTAGTCTTTAAAGTTTCGAAAATTTAAGCTCGATGACTTGTTTTTCTTAACTTGTATAGACGAACACTTTATCCTGTTGCCACTAAAAGATCCAATGTAAAAATCTTCCTTTATCCGGCATATTAGAATAGGTATTTTATATATCTAAATGTGGCTAACGATTGTAATTATCATAATTATTTATTATTTCTGAAATCCAAGGATTGTGCTAGATAATATTATCTTTAATAATGTTTATTTACCAAGTTAAGTTGGTATTTCTTTGACATCAGATAGTCTGAAATTGTGACTAAATAATTATGAACTCTATTGGAATCAAATTGTTTCAACTATCACACTTACTGTGTCAATTTATATCAAAATTGTCTGCTCGACTTCTAGCGGATTGGCCTGTTTGTTACAAGAGAACTTCTAAGTTATATGTATCCTAATTTCCGGTATTCCAGGAAGTCCCTGGAAATTTATTAGCAAATTTAAATTGAGTCCGCCTCCATACTACTCAACAACAACGCGGTGTAGGCCGAAGTTTAGGTATAAAACCATCCGAATTTCCGATCCCTGCTTCTAACCCTGACATCACTCTGATTTAGGGGAAAAGTCAAACGTTATGAAGTAAGAACTTACTCCACAAATTGTCCTTTTTTCGTTATGACATTATTTTCATACAACAGAGTGGATTTTTTTTTTACTATTTTACTTTATTAGGTACACTAAACAGAAATCGTACAATAACATGAGAAACATACAATTCACATTATGGCTTAAGAACTAGCACGAGATCCAAAACAAGTGTACACAGCGTGTTTTACAATTCAGCGGAAATGTTACAAATTAGTTTAACTATCATAGCTACAGTGAAAATATCAGAAAACAAATAACTATCTAAACATTACAATATAAGGGAGTAATAAACTTTACATTATTAAGGTTAAACTACACAAATTAGGACAATTTTGATATGGATTGACCACAAGTAATGGCAATTATTGTCATTGAACACTAATAACACTATCTAGTAATTAGTAGTTTAAGTTTTGAGCCTGAGAAGTGACCCATATACAGATGCCTTAGAGATGGTTAGTGACATTGTTAAGGGTTTTCGCACACTTGGGTCAAGATCGCGTACCAGGCAAGCATGTGTGCGTACGCCCTAACCACAGCTGTTCTCTCAATCATAAATGAATAAACGTTGACAAGGACCGTATTATTTTTTATTCCTCCCATACTTTTTAAGTACCTACGACACTAAACAAATATTCATCCGAAAGTGATTTTTTATTTTTCATTTAGTGCACGTAGACTTCCCTTCATTGTACCATAAGGTGCCATAAGGTAATGTCTCTGTCTTAAAATTTGCTATCTTATCTAGATTACTCGAATCATTAGTGTTGGTAACTGAAGCCTCTAAAATAGGACAATTCTTTAAACTGCGTAATACAAAAAATGTACACCACAGGTATGACAGCGAACCGAAAAATTGCATGGCCACTTTAGAATGGATTTCATTCATAATGTGTCCATGTACTTACTTTTGCAGCTCGCTGTACATGCCGTATTGAGTGTGACGTCATACCTTTCAAACGGGCGAATAGGTTTTGAATAAATCCTTTTTTTGGATCATAATCGAGTGCTTTTTGTTAATAAAAAAGAACGGTTTACCGTTCTCAACGCGAGGTTCTTTTCTTATCTTTTCATAGCTAAACGGTTCGAATATCCAATTGAAATCAATATTTTTTTAAGGAAATAGTTAAAAAAAATCATATGATATTGTAATACTTATCAAAACGTTTGCTTTGTTTAGTCTGACTATAACTTATTTCGTGCCGAAGACTCGACAATGCGTGTACTGAATGGTAAATTTTTTACAACACTATACGTCCTGTTTTCAAACACTGACAGTTCCAAGTGCGGCTTTATCAAAATGCCCAGATAAGAATCAATTGTTCCCAGCGCGAGCGCCCCGCCGCGCGCTGATGTAACTAAGATGGTTTTAATTTGCAACAGTAAACATTACAGGCGTTGTTCCTGTTGCTATTAATATAGCGATTCGGTAGCTCAGCTGAACCAGTGTCACTGTTTAGTAACAGTTCTTAGTGTTCTTACAGTTCACAGAGGTACTACTGGTGAGTGCTCGGCTACCTAATAAAGCTACTATTTTGATCCTTATGGGAAGCCGAGTTTTAATTTAAAATAATTTTTGAAACAAACCAATATTGGAAAGAGCTATTTCATACGTAGTTTAGCTAGTTTCGGATTACCTATGATATTTTGATGCCCCAATCATTTGTATACAGGATAGGTAGGTACCCTCCTAGTCTCAGGGGTCATCCATCAGATTCGATCGATTTCTGGCATTTTTGTGTCCCATTAAACGCCCTAAGCAACTACTTAATTTGATTATCTATTGCTAAATCCCACTAACATACTAACACTAATACTTCTCCTAATATTAACATTGGTTACAAATTTACAAGTTATAGTTACACTGTTTTTCCTAAAACTGTTCGGCTCTTGCGCTAATCGCTGTTATAATAACACCGGCGATGATTAGAGAAAAACAATAGGTCAGGGGCAGCGCATCGCCCATGGCAGTGTTTTTACCTTCCTTACCTTCGGTGTTTTAGTTTTTAGGCAAACTGGAATAGCGGAACTGGACTACTTCATTAAACAGGTCTTTAATGAGGAAATCCTACATTAATTTATTAACTAGATATTAATTAAGTGCCACTGGAGTGACTTGTGTGGGAGCCTAGCAATTAAATAGAGAAAACACTCACAAGTGTTATGTGGAAGGGTCCTGGATTATCCCCAGGCTACCTTCCTCCACACAGTCCTATCACTCTACTTTCGCAGAGGTATAGAGCCTGTGTCAGATAAAAAAAACCGGCCAAGTGCGAGTCGGACTCGCGCACGAAGCGGAACCCTTTTTCCATTACATAAAAGATAATAGATATTTATTCGTGACGATCACGACACAAGTACGAACATGTACAGACAACAACAGCAAGAAAAGAAGAAATCATCAAGTGTGCATCACGAAATGGACCCAACTCGGCATAATGCTAGCTATAAAGCCAGCGCTGGTCTTCCGTCATTACCCTTTGGGTGCGGAACCCTAAAAAGGCCGACAGCAAACAGAAATGTAGTTGAGATCCACGGAATAGTACATTTCGATGCTAGTGCGGAAAGTATGTCATTACTGCACGAGTACCAAGATATCTTGCCACGAGCCGTAGGCGAGTGGCAAGACTCGGGACGAGTGAATGCTTCTGCACATTTCCACACGTGTATCGAACGACGTTTTTTAATACAGTTGCGAAAAAATAATAAAAACAAGTAAGGAATAAAAACTTTGGAAATTTAAAACGCCTCTTAGTAGGCCTTTTATTTGACAGGCGTTTCGGCAGCTATTCCGTTACGACAACTTATTAGGAACGGTTTTTCAATATTCAATATAAAAAAAAAACATGTTATAATGATGATGAGGTAAGTAATTAAATTATAAAATATGTATTTTTTCGTATTCTTACATTAACAGTAGGTTTTTATGTTGATTACGACGTTTAAAGGAAACTAATATTAACACTCATCAATAAGTAGTCATGAATTGGAACAAGTATAAATTTAAAAAAATTGGAAAAGTAAAAAGCACTAGTTCGCGAAAACCAACTTTCCGCACGCTAAACAGCTACGTAAAGTAGCACTTTTTGAGCAACTGTATTAAAATAGTTATTTACGATACAAGTGCGGAAAAGAGGAAATTCGAAACGAGTGGCGATCAATTAAAACACGACCGCAGGGAGTGTTTTAAATCGACACGAGTTGCGAATTACCTTTTCGCACGTGTATCGTACAACGTTTTACAGTACATATGGCCCTTTAAACTTTCGACACATGCACGAAAAGTGCTCATTCCCGCACTAGTGCGAGAAAGTAGCACCATATGTACTGTAAAAAATGTTACCTACACAAATTTGGCAACTGAGGTAGATGGCGCTAATATACGGTGCGGGTCAGTCGCATTCGAGGGAACCCAGTACTGTCAAACTGGTTTAATTTGGCAGACATTCAGCCACAGTTGAATATACGGTGCCATATATTTGGTGATAACTTATTTGTCGAACGTCAACTTATCAGAAACAGAGTTACTCTATCCCAGAATGTACGGAGCCGGTTAGCGCCATCTACAAGATAAATTCATGCTTCGAACTTTACACGTCTTGTAGAATCAATTAATCTGCTTACTCTTAAAGCGGTAGAGCAACTGCGCGGTGATAAGGTAGCATAAAGTATACCCTCGTCCAGGACCCGTCCGCTACTAAACTTGACTTCCTACAATGGAATATTCTTACCAGTTTGGCCTCCAGTGAGATATTTTTTTTATACTACGTCGGTGGCAAACAAGCATACGGCCCGCCTGATGTTAAGCGGTTTCCGTAGCCTATGTACGCCTGCAACTCCAAAGGAGTTACATGCGCATTGCCGACCCTAACACTCCTCTCCCTCGTTGAGCTCTGGCAACCTTACTCACCCGCAGGAACACAACACTATGAGTAGGGTCTAGTGTTATTTGGCTGCGGTTTTCTGTAAGGTGGAGGTACTTCCCCAGTTGGGCTCTGCTCTAGATCTAGAATGACATCCGCTGTCCTGTGCCCTACCACACAAAGCGAAAGGTCACTCACAGTGCCCATACCTCTCTTTTGGACGTAGTTTAAGGACAAACCCCCGGGTCCGGACGTAGTTTAAGGACATACCCGGGTCCAACCGAGTTTAAGGACATACCGGGTACAAGTTGAAATGATTCAACCTGATCTGGGATGTGAGAGTGGTGCTTGAACTATTGGGTGTTTTGCCGCTGGTTAGCTAACCTAGGCGAGAAAACTCCAAGAAGCGTAGTTGTGCCGTTCTCGAGAAATGTTTTGTATGAGAAACGTTCTCGTTCGAGAATATTCCCCATAGCTGTGCCCGCGGCTTCGCCTGCGTGGAATTCGGTCTGTGTCAGTAAGCGGCTAATTCACCCCTAATTTATCTCCCTGTCCCCTGGAGACGGAACTTAAAGTAAAGTTGACAAATGGATACGCTAGAGGACTGTAGTCCAAATAAAAGATTTTACAATTAGGTACCTACCACCAAAGATAAATATAACTCCGTAATAGATGGATACAGTCTAAGGAAATCACGAAAATTTGATTCTCGATCAGATGTCGCTACTACCTTTTGCCTACTCTCGTATAGAGGTTAACGGTTTCGTTTGTTATTATTTAACAATTTTAACGAATATCAGTGAAAGAACATGGGTCAAAATAATAAAAATAATTAATGCAAATAAAATAAAAAACATTTATCCATATTTAAATACATTTTATCGTATTTTTATAAATCTTCATTTTTAGTTTTAAAGTGTGTCGATAGATGGCAGTGAATTTAGTGTGGTTACAAAATTTACTATGACAGTACCGCTCTATAATATTACATCCTCTTTGCTACCACTAAATAAAATTACACTCCAAAATGTTTTTTTTTGCCCTTATTCAAATTTTTGACGTGATTTAAACGGCATAGAGTAGTAGGTGTATATCGAACGATACAGTACCATTTTTGTATTTTTACGTCCTTGACTGTACCTATCCAAATCGGGTACACTACATATTTCCGAAAAAAAATTATTCCGAATTTTAGAATGTCGAATTTTATCATTCCGATTTTTAAATGCTCGACCCATCAAAATTCCGACTGTCATAATTACGAATGATGAAAATCACGAAGATTTATATTTCCGAAAACCCAAAAAGCCGAATTTTGTAAATTCCGAACTACATAATTCCGACTATAACAATTCCGATGGTGGCAAACACCGAATTTAACATTTACGATTTTCAAAATCACGAATTCGGAATTGCCCTTATTCCGAATTAACGTGATTCCTATTTTAAATATCCCAATTTTCCACTTTTTTGGCAACAGTTCGTTTTCTTGGGGGTCGCAGTTCTAACCTAACCTAACCCACTTTTCTGGCAACAGTTCGTTTTCTTGGGGGTCGCAATTCTAACCTAACCTAACCCACTTCTGGCAACAGTTCGTTTTCTTGGGGGGTCGCAGTTCTAACCTAACCTAACCCACTTCTAGCAACAGTTCGGGTTCGCAGTCCTGTCTAATTTATTTATGCCGAATTTTTATGCCAAAAATATTTTATGCCGAATTTAACATGACGCGGCACGACAGGTACCCGTAATAATTACTAAAACGTGAGTCTTCATTTGAATATCACGGACTTCATTTTTCCAATCTTGTAAAAAACCGAATTTCTGAATACCGAATTATTTTATTTCCGATCGGACAATGATTTTTCGGAATTTAGGAATTCGGAAAAAAAATATTTTCGGAAAAGCGTAAAATCGGAACTTTAAGCTTTCTGTCAAGTGACAATCGGATTTAAAGTTTTCGGAAATAGCACATTCGTGATTTTATTCCATCGTGTTTTTGAAAATCGTAATTTTGATATTTCGGACTTATAAATAATCGGGATTATGAAAGTCGTGGTTATAAAAATCGGAAAAACGTATTTCGGAATATTTGGGTGTTCCCATCAAAATCATGTCATCCAAATCGGTCCTCCAGTGAAATCAGTCTAAGCATGACGCCGGCGGCGGGCAGTGCCCCTTTTTTTTTGTTTTCGGAGTGGGAAATGCAACTGCGTAGCGTCTGCCCCTACGACTTGTTGATAGTCATAGCGAAGCAGACGCTCACGGGGACCTGGTAGGCGCTTAAAGCGGAACGGGAAGTTGCTCGGAATGAGGGGGATACGCAGGATGAACACGGCTTCTCCGGCGCCACACTCCGTCAGGATCTGCGCCTACATATGTATTGCGTACGATGTATTTGGGATCACAATCGAGACTCGCGCTGGCTTTCCGTTTCAGCCGAAAGCGAAGCGACCTGCCTGGCTAGAGCGCCACTGAGTCTCTCACCGTGTTTTTTCTTAGACTCCTGAGACCGTGCCCCTTGTGGCCGCAATGCATTGCGAGACTTTCGCGAAAGATTCGATTTTTTTCGGGAAGGCATGGTAACGCGTATAAGTCCCAAATCGTTTGACATTTACTGAAAAATGTTTTTTTTTAAAGTACCCACCTTCGTGACCATTATTAAGAGGAAAGAGCACGGCCGCTTCTCCAGGCAAACGCAGTCTCCATTTTTTGGATAAAAACTACCCTATGTTCTTCCACGGGACTCAAACTATCTCTATACCAAATTTTATCTAAATCGGTTTAGCGGTTTAAGCGTAAAGAGAAATAAAAAAAAGTTTTTTTTCATATTTTTTGTGTTTTCACTCGGGAATGGTGTCATTTTGATATCATAAATGAATTCGGCATACCCGATTTATACAAATACGATACCTAACTTGGCCTAGTAGCTAAAATGATATAGTTATCAAGATAAAGTTTTTAACCCCTTTTTCCATGGGGGATGAATTTTTAAAAACGCTGAAAAAAAATTCTTGCTTTTTAATATATAGGTAATTAACGTTTTGCAAAGTTTTAAGTTCCTGGCTTAAAATAAAATTTGCACCCCAAGACAAACTTTCATCCCCTTTTCAACCCCATGAGGGGTTAAACTTCCAAAAACGTCAAAATTAGTTTTTTTGTAATCGTCTATCATACATTTCTAAGAAGTTTCAAAGCATTTGTAATGGATTCAAACTTTCAACCCCCTTTTAACCCTGTTAGGGGACGAATTCTTGAAAACGCTAAAATTACTTTTCCTGTATTATAATAATATGCCCATTATACAAAGTTTCAAGTAACGCACTCAAAAAAAAATTGAACTCCATACAAACTTTCAACCTCTATTTCACCTCCTTAGGGGATGAATTTTCAAAAACGCTGAAATTAGTTTTCTTGTATTTCAATAATATATCTTCTTACGAAGTTTCAAATTGCTAGCTTATAATAAATCTTGAACTCCATACAAACTTTCATCCCCTTTTTAACCCCCTTAGGGGTAAAATTTCTCAAATTTTTATAGCCTATAACCTGGCCGTGGATTTTTTCGACAGATTAGTAAAGTTTGCATCAAAATCCGTTCAGCCGTTTTCATTTGTAGCGCGGTCAAATAAACAGACAAACAGATAAACAGATAAACAGATAAACAGACAAACAGATAAACAGACAAAAATTCTAAAAACTGTTGGAATGTGTTCTGTTATCGATTCTAAGTATCCCCAGCCAATTTTTTTTCGAATATCTTCCATGTACAGACTTTCGACCCTCTTCCGCTTTATTATATGTATAGATAGTAAACGGAAAACGTTCTTGAGACCGGCACAACTGTATGTTGAAGTGACGATCCGGTACGCTACGTTACCGGACCGGAGGATAGGGGCTAAGGCTAACTATCGATCCCTTATTTCTGATCTACTTAATCATTAATGGGTTTCTATGAACGTTTTTAGTTTACATGCTGTATCTAATTAATAGTGATTAACCAAAGAACAGGTCTGCTGATACACCCCAGGCCAAAAGTATGGAAACAAGCTTGTATTTCAAATTTTCAATAGAAAAGTGTGATCTTTTAAGCGATGGATCTTATACAACACACACACAATTTGGTAAACAAATAATAGAACATTTTAAAAGTAAATTACTCTGGCTGTGATAGTTGCCAATTCAACATTTTGTCATGTAATTAAAGGATAGGTATTATGTAACTTTGTCCTACTTAAATTTTTTTAGCTTTTTGACAATATTTTAGGATGTTTTTTTTTTTTTTTTTTTTTTTTAATTTATTTATCTCAATGTACATCACAACAATTTTCTTACAATTATATCTTCTTCTTGATATCTTATTTCTTGATATTAAGCGTGTATTTTTAATCTTTTGGGTTTGCCTAATGTAAGTCTTAGTTTACAAATATATACAACAAAGATAGAAACATGAGATATTAAAGAAAACAACGTTGTTTCCATACTTTTGGCCTGGGGTGTAGGTCACGGTCATAAAACATGATCAACTGTAATTATTTAATTAACATAACACTTGCATCAAAATACAACATATTGACAAGGAAAACCCGTAACTGGGCCAGGGCAGCAGCCTCGAAGTTGAATACACTTCCTTACCGCACGTGTAATGGCTTTTACGACATGGTCTCAGTATAGTCTGTAGCAAGACAGATCATAATGTTTAGCGAGATATCAGTATCAGTCCCATACACCTAACCTACCTACCTAGTATTTATTATTACTAAAAAAGTAGTAAAAATGATGGATTTATACACGGTCATCACGTAAAAATTGTCAGGTCTCCCTTCGGTCGTGTTTTAATTTATCGCCACTCGTTGCGAATTTCCTATTTTTCGCACTATCGTAATGTAACTATTATAAAACGCGACCCAGGGTGGCTATTTATAAAGCTTACCAACCACTTTGCTACGGAAGTCGAGTATGTGTTTATACCCCTGGTAATGGTTAGGTACCTGTTACGACCAATCAATAGGTCAAATAACATTAGGGACAAGTTCACTGACCAATATAAGCGTTTTGACAATAGTTTAGAAGTGTCGCCGAAATAAAATATCTGCTGATATCTGTATAGTATTGTCTAACTTTATCTTTGGTTCAACGAACTTTGTCCTCGAGTAAACAGAAGTATTTTTACTTTTTACATTACATTTGTTAGGTAGAGGTTGTCCAGCGGTCACTGCTGAAAGACCGGTCGAATTTCGATTGAAACTCATTGTCCTGTTTGAAGGACTACCGCGAACACCGAAGTTCTCAAATTGCGGGCATCTTTCTCTGTCACTCTAATTACGCCTTAATTGGAGCAAAAAAGAAAGATGGCAATAAAGATATTTGAAGTTGAAGAAGTTAAGCTGGTAGAGCTGATATAATCGAAGAAATTGCAACAATTGATTTTACATTTATAGCCATTATTTGCGTTATCATATTTATTTATTTAAACTATTGCACAAACAAAGAAAAATGTAAAAGTGGCGGACTTAATGCTAAAAGGCATAGTCATTATAGTGGCCGAATGAAGCCTTAAGTAGTTGGATTTTCAATGACATTAGATACGATTCCTACCACGCTAATTTCGCACCGACTTGCCTTTGACAATGCACACAGCACACATATCATAACTTACATAACCCATAGAGGCGTCATACTTGACGTAGCACTTGACGTGAAAACTCGGATTTTTACCTTGATTGAACAAAAGATACTGATTTTCCTTATTTACCTACAAGTCGACGTATTAACAAACTTTTTTTGAAGTCGTTTAAAATCCGACTGAGCTTTACTCACATTGTAATCTCATTGTTTACAGTAAAATTAATTAGTTATCTATAGTGGGAACTTATCTATCGGCAATTGGGATCTCCCGAGTTCTTGCTAAATCCGCAGATTCGTGGGAACATATTCCTTGGTCGGGAAACCCTACCGGATATCTTTTGCGGCTGCTTCTATTATATTAAACCATTGTCTGATGCGGAGTAAAAAACTATTTAAATGTTATATTTGTTTGTAATTATAAAAGGCCTTATCAGTGCGGATAATCTTGATCTCGTAGCCATATACTCGAGCGGGTTAAATATTCAGTCAGTGAAGACGGTCGCGCGGTTGCGTACGCTTGGCGCTTGCCATAAAAGACGCGCGAAAACTTTTGAAACTTGAGAAAATATTTTTAAGTAAAATTTGGTAACTTGTTTTCTAAGTAGTTAAAAAAATTGTTGCGGTGTTTTTCATTAATTACCGTTCAAAGTATGATATTAATAAGATAACAGGTAAATACCAATATTAAAACATTGCAGTTCAGTGATATATATTAGGTACCGACTTATAGTTTGTTCAAAAAAGGCACATAACAATGACATATCTATTAATCTAACGAAATAAAAGTACATACTACAGTATCCTTGAGTGTAACATAGTGTTTTGTATAGGTAATTCGAAATGAAATTATCTCTTAAATGAGTTGCAGGCGTACATAGGCTATGGAGACTGCTTAACATCAGGCGGGCCGTATGCTTGTTTGCCACCGACGTAGTATAAAAAAATCTCTATGAATGTTTGCGATACTTACATGTGACTTTTCAAATACCTGCCTAAGCGGCAGATTACCTTAGGAAAATGAAACTTACTCTTTTGATTAAATTCTATATAGAAATAGCCATTCATATACATGCAAAAAATATATAATAACGATTTCGTTTTAATATATCCATTAAACGAAATAAGAATAAAAAAAAAAAGATAAATTAAGCTAATTTTATACATTTTATGAGCAACTAAAATATTTTCACATTTATTGTTTCGTTACCTACTGCGAGTAGGACAGTAGGTAAGTCAGTGGCAAAATAAATAACTTAAATTTCAGTAAAAATTATAGCCAGAGATAAATCAAGAGTAATTACTTACATTTAAGTAGGTATTTTGCCAAGTAAAATGAGAACCTCGCATATTAAGATGAAACGCTGTGCCGTCAATGGTGCGTCAATTTAGGTTTCACAATGCAAAAGTTATAAGTATTATTCATTTCGTATTAGTAAGTAATATACTACATTTGAACTAAGGAAACCTATTACTATAATGTTTCCCATTTGCCTGTACAGTCAAGAAATTCGATTCATGTGCCAGTTCGTACCTCGTCACACTGGTAATGAATATTAAAAATAATAGGCAATATTAATAGGTATCACTGTGACAAGGTAGTACCTACGAGGTGGCACAGAAATCTAATTCCTTGACCAATCCTGTAATGTCGTCTGTTCATCTTGAAAAGGCAGAATTATTCAACTTGTTTACTTTGATTGCGGCAAACGCAGACGGAGGAAAATATTAAAAAGAAAAATAAATTTCTATTTGCAGTAAGAAACGCGATAACGTTGCATTTCAAGGCGGTGTGCTCTGCACTTACAATTAATCACGTCCGTCCGTCTGTCCGTCTGTCTGTCTGTCACCAGGCTGTATCTCATGAACCGTGATAAAAACAGACAGACAGACAGACAGTTGAAATTTTCACAGATGATGTATTGGGATACCGCCGTAATAAATAAATATTTTTCGCCAAATTTCACTTCCCAACAAACTTATGGCATCAGTTTCATTTCCCAAATGAAATTTTAGCAAGTTTTTATTTCGCAACCATTTCATTTCGCAACCCCATAGTTGGGAAATGAAAATCACGTACAAGCTTGGGTTAGGTTAGGTTGGATTATGTAAAGTTGGGAAATGAAATTCGGCCAAATGAAACTTTGGCGAAAAGTTGGTTGCCAAGTGAAATTCTGCAATGCAATTTTCGGCGAAAAGGCAGTAAACCTGATGTATTTCTGTTGCCGCTATAACAACAAATACTAAAAAGTACGGAACCCTCTAGGGGCGAGTCTGACTCGCACTTGGCCGGTTTTTTTTTCAATATTTAATATTCTCCATCCATAAAGAAAAAAAGTATGTTTACTATAATATTGATTACTGTCGTTTGCTTCACACCACACGGAACAACCGTGTAAGACACAGTCCCGGCTCTTTGCCACGGTGCACTAAGGTAGCCTCCTGGGATCCGCACGGCAACCTAATCCCGAAAATTTTCGCAGGCGCTCCTGACCATCTCGCCTTCAACCTGTACCTGACTTTTTCAACCCACGGGGGAAACGAGGCCTAACTGGGATTATTTCCATTTCCTCACGATGTTTTCCTTCGGCGAAAAAAACGTAAAATATCTACTGATATTTCGTATCTATATCGGTTTGAATCTGCGACTTACGGATAGGCTACCATCGCGGCAGTTTTGATATTTTGGCTTCTTCGATGTTTTGGCCACTTTGGTGGTTCGCGTCTACGCCGTAGACGAAGTAGGCATTCGTCGATAAAACTTCCGTTTTATCGACGTTGGAATTCGGGTATTTTTTTCAGCACAAGGCACACTCAATGATCGGTCACCTATTGGCTCAAATTCACTCAGAAGCCGTTTGCTGTACTCGAGGCTAAAAATAGCGTTATGATGAGCACTCAAGAACCCTAATGCCTCATGATGGGAAAATTGCACAGTTCCTACTGTGGACCGGCGAAACGCTCTGGTGAATATTGCGTTCGAAGTAGGTACTCCGACTTGAACCCTACAATGCCCGCATAATGTATTTTTTATTGGTATGTTTTTTAGGGTTCCGTACCCAAGGGTAAAAACGGGACCCTATTACTAAGACTTCGCTGTCTGTTTGTCTGTCGGTCTGTCTGTCTGTCCGTCTGTCACCAGGCTGTATCTCATGAACCATGATAGCTAGACAGTTGAAATTTTCACAGATGATATATTTGCCGCTGTTATAACAAATACTAAAAACAGAATAAAATAAATATTTGTGGGGCTCCAATACAGAAATACATACGCGGCAACAGAAATACATCATCTGTGAAAATTTCAACTGTCTAGCTATGACGGTTCATGAGATACAGCCTGGTGACAGACAGACGGACAGCGGAGTCTTAGTAATAGGGTTCCGTTTTACCCTTTGGGTACGGAACCCTAAAAACAATAGTAACTAAACCATTTTTAACAAAGAGATAAGAGTATTACCTGTCTATTTCATGCCCCTTCGTAGATGTCATACTCGTATGTTGGCCGAATTCGAGTAGGTATCTCATTATATAGGTCCATTCCTTCCGTCCTCCCACCAAACTGCACACGGGCAAATAGTTAACTATTACCGTAAAGGAAAATAATGAGCAATGTTTTCAAAATATGTCATCACTTTAACGCGCAATACTGAATACTTAGCAAATCCTAGATAGCTAAGTACGTGGATAATATTGGGCTAAGGTTTAAAAAAACGGTCTAAAGATAAAGTACCTAATCATAGTTAGCGTAATCCTTAGTTACTTCTAGTGTGTTATCTCGCCGAACCGACTTCTATTTGACATGTCTTTGTAGGTTGTAGCTAAGGTAACAATTTTTATGCTTCTAGAAAAGATTATACTCTTGAGATAAGATTGATGACGTTTAATACGGCTCTGCAGGCATATTATGGATGGCTTTATTCACGTGATAAAATAACCGTCACTTTTTAACACCGCAGGATTGAAAGTGACGGACAGGGCCGGATGTAGAGGTCTGGAGGCCCCCTGGCCCCAAATTATTTTCCGAAGGCTCTATTGTGGGGGCCCCTCTTTTGTGGAGGCCCGGGGCAGTAGCCCCGGTTGCCCTCCCCTAAATCCGGCCCTTGTGACGGACACCGTTTTGTCATTCTGTCACGCTACTGCGCAGCGTGAACTAATCTAGCCGTGGGCGAAATGGCATCTACCAGACCCTTTTCTCTTGCTGTGCCCGAAGGGTCCTCGCGCGAGGCCCCCCTTGGGGCGGGAGGCCGTGGGCGACGGCCCACTTTGCCCACGTCTAAGCTACGCCACTGCTTGTCACGTAGACAAGAACGACCATCATATCCGTACTGATTTCGGTAAATTTATAAAATTGTAATTCAACTTAGTTTTATTTTCTGTGTACTATGTAGTTTTGTTTTTCTGGCGGTAAAGATTTAAGAAAGGATTCGGGTATGCACTGCTATATCTAGCAGTTAGTTTTATGGTCCCTACAATTTAAAATTAATCGGATTGAATACTCGTGCTCACAAAAAATAGGTATGAAAAAAATTAGGGATCCGTCTTACTCTTAATTACCGAAATCTATAATATCATGATGCGTTAGAGATATTTGACTTCATCATATAAATATTTAAGAGCTATGCTCTTGTCGAAGTAATCGCCACTCTTCTCGTTGCTGGGCCAGCCTTTAAACTTCTTCGTACGACACGACAGAAACTTTATCTTTTATTTGGCTGAGATATGTGAGCCTGGGCCTCCCTCTGCGTCTTTTTCCCTCAATCTTGCCCTCCAGGATGTTTAAAAAAGAATCTATCGTGCCGTATCAGGTGGCCAACCATCTTGCCCCTTCTTTAGCTACTTAGCCTCTTCGTTCGTCTTCCTTTCTGTCCAGCTAATCCTTAGCATCCTCCGCCAACACCACATTTCAAAGGCCTCCAATCGCCCTTTGTCCCGTTGTGTTAGTGTCTACGTCTCACTCGCATATAATAAAGCAATGCTCCAGATACACATCTTAACTAAGCGTTGTTTCACATTCTTCGAGCTATTTGTCTTGTCTAGGGAAAAATCTTTGTTTAAAGTCGTCTCATGCCAAACCATTTACCCACCTGCAAAACTTACATACAGAAATAGCCACTCGTTATGCATGGCATTTAATTTTAATTCATGGTTTATAAAAAAAATGTTTTCTGTGTCCAAACAGCTAATCGCATCCTTTAGGAAGAATATCAGGTTTATAAATCAAGGTTGTTTCTTTGCGAATCAGCGCTGATTATTGGCAAAAACTGTTAATTGATTGGGTTATTATACAGTATACAACTTCCGGTATCTATTAACTATTAACGATAGATGTAAACAAAATCGCATAGGGTAATGTAAGTGTGTAATGTTTATGTCTAGCGGTAATTACAAAACTAGATACATATACATCAATCAATATTTGTAAACATATCAATATGTGTACGTACGACGGTATTGACTGGCCACTCAACTTTTTGTACTTACATTGCAAGGTATTTTAACGAAAATTAACAAAAGCAACAATATTCTTGTCGGTTTGTTTCACTCGAATTCAGATACTTTCAGATGCTTTTATCATTAGTTCCACCAGCCACAATGACAACACATGGATGCTAAATCTGTGAATTAAGCATAGTACTAATGAGTGTGTATAATGTCTAGACCAACACATTATTTGGAGATGTCATTGGAACTGGAACACAATAATTTGTAATGTAGACACTTCTCTAAGATATTTCTTTGCCTTCGGTTAAAAATACTTTAGTGATTTATTATTGTTATTGTCTGCAATAGACTTTAAGGCCATTGAATCATGCTACTTACCATAACAACTGATCTTTGTTTAGCTTTTCAACGATATATAGGTATATATTGTACAGTAGGTAGGTTAAGGCACACCGTACGTAAGTATAAGTGTAAGACCTGAGTGAGTGCACGCTTGAAGCGGAGCGTTCGGCGGGGCGTGCAGCGTGGCGTCGGGCTCACAAATGATTTGAGCAGCATGCACTAAAGCCGCTCCTATACGTTTGCATTTGCACGCCGCACGCCCCGCCCCGCTGCACGCCCAATTCGAGCCTCAACTCAGGCCTTACACTAATGTATTCAAAGACTCTAATTTCTGTGGCTATTGACCGCACTAATAATAAACCGAAATAAATGTCATACAGGTCGCTCGATCACGGCGGTTAATAGTATGTTTAAAATAGGAACAGGCCTCGCGAGTATGTAACTTGCGCGTTTTCACTCGCTCATGCCTTACTTACGGGCTTGGGGTAATTCCACGGATGCCAATAAGTGCTGACAATTACAGAAGTGAGCAGTGCGCACAGTCGTCGGGGTTTAATAGTAGACACTCTTGTATCTGTTTGAGGTGATCATGTTTGTACGAGGCTATAATTATGTACGAACGAACTCGTGTGACTTATGTATAGGTATAAACATTGAAGATGCGTCGTCAGCTAAATGCCTAATTAGTCTAATTACCCTTGCAGTTTGGCCCAAATGGACGGTCATTCGCTGCATATTAGTGAAGCCCGTAGTCCGAAGGGCCAGGGCCATGTTTGATTACTCAATGGTTGACTGATTGCTATAGAGTTGGTTTGCTACCTATATTCAATGTATAATACGCATTTAACGTGTTTATTGACATTAGGCATGTCGACAGGTGGGGTACTTGTAACTTAACGACGCTTAAGGGATGACGCGCGCTACACCAGGCCAGGTCCGGGCCGAGTCGTCCGACATGTCATTTTCTATGACGGCTGATCGGTGATCACGTGGTGCTTTCCATAGAAAACGAAGCGCCGGACCCGGCCCGGCCCGGGGCCCGGTCTAGCGTGAGTCATCCCTAACTCTATTATTTACTGTTTCGTCTGTTCCTTCGTCTCAGAGGTGAAGTGATGGACCCACGTTTCGTCCATCGTGATGAATCGTCGTAAAAAACTCTGCTTTATTCAACGCAATAAACTTTATTGCGTTTGAAATTTCTCCTAACACTGGATTGAAACATCCTTTTACGATGCTGCTTTTGTTCAATGGTGAGCAATCGCGGCAGCTATCTTGCGCACAGCTTTCTCATGTCCAAATTTTCAGTCAATGTGCGATAGCACTTTGAGAAATGCCTACCACGTCTGCTAACCTGCGCAGTTTTAGTCTACGGTCTTCCAGTACTAATTTTTCACCATTTCTGGCGTAGTCACTTCATTTGGTCGACCGCTTCGATGTTCATCTTTGCAGCTCGAGCATCTTTTAAACCCAGCAACCCAATATTTTACAGTTGTAAATTAAGCAGACTCTCCCAGAGCGACTTTAATATCAGTTGGACTTATTACACCTTTCAAATGGAAGTATTATAAGGGGGGGGGGGGGAAGATGTTGATACAATTCCTCGCCAGTCTGCCTGTGACCACGAACGTAACGTCACGTTCGAAATGTCAGGCCATAAATAAACGTAAGCTTGTACGCGATTAAGTCCCGTGTTAGTTTTAAATTATGAGTGAAAATCGTGTTAGTTTAAATCAGTATATTATTAGGGTATTAGTAGGGCTAAGATGGTCGGTTTTTTATCATGATAAAAAACCGATATCATGTCAAAAAACCGGCCAAGTGCGAGTCGGACTCGCGTTCCAAGGGTTCCGTACATTACACAATTTAGACAATGTATTTTTTATGTGAAAAGTGAGTAAAAAACCCGTAGGGGTCGGATCAAAAACTAAGTACATAAGTCCGACTCACGCTTGACTGCAATTTCTAATAGGTTTAAAGATCTACTTTGTGTATTTTTTTCAAAATTTTAGACCCAGTAGTTTCGGAGATAAAGGGGGGGAATGGTCATTTTTTGCCTATTTTCTTGAATAACTTCTAAATTGTTTATCCTAAAATTATAAAAAAAAATATTTAAGATTCTCACAATGAGCTCTTTCATTTGATATATAACACGATATGGTTTGAAAAACTTTATTTTTTAATTTTCTCATTTACCCCCCAAAAGTGGCCCCCATGTTTAAAATTCATTTGTTTATGTTACACGTCCATCTTTGGGTCACAAAGTTACATATGTATACCAGATATCAACATAATTGGTCCAGTAGTTTCGGAGAAAATAGGCTGTGACAGACGGACAGACAGACTGACAGACAGACAGACGCACGAGTGATCCTATAAGGGTTCCGTTTTTTCCTTTTGAGGTACGGAACCCTAAAAATGACAGATTCACCACCACCAGATGAATCTGTCATCATGCCTGCCACGTTCTAACAAGTATGTAAGTGCGAAAGTGACGCATGACATGACAAGTGATAAAAATGCGACCATGATACCGCCGCTGATATTTGAAGTACATTACGAATGTATAGGTAATGTAAGGCTGAAAAAATAACAAAGTCAATTTACTTGAAGAACGAATAAATTTCATAACACTTTTTACATCGTGTTTGGTCATAATATTGCGGTTTCGTGTACTTTACTAGACAAAACATAGCCATTAAGGAACTATTACCACAAGTCAAGTAAATTACATATTTTTTACATACAATAAAGAGGGCAATAATAACACACAAAAACCCCTAAGTTTGAATATGCGCACTTACAAGTAGGTTATTCACTAAATATGTATATGGTCGTAGATCTGCGACCATATATTTAGAATAAATATTACTATTTGCAAACGGACGTGTAGGTAATATAAAAATCTCAAACAACATTCATCTCCCTTGTGTCAGTTTGGTACACTGAGTGTGGTTGTAAACCGTAGGCAGCTTTTGTACTTAGGTATCTACTTTTTTTTACAAATTTAAAATACTATCCTTATTTTTCTTATTCCAAATATTTGAATATTATTTTCTGCAGTGTAAAGTTAAGCCGTTTCTCTTTACAAGCACACCATATCCGAGAACCAAGATAAACGACGAACGGTGGTATTTTGCGTGGAATTCACCATAAACATTTTCATGTAAAATGTGGCCAAGACGAAACTATAAGGCTCGCACTGTCATAAAGTTATCAGATCTCTTGTAGAGCCAAGCTTCTAACTCTACAAGCCCTAACTTCACAAACTCTACACCTTAGTCAAAAGGTAGTGCCCTTGCGGTTCGCTTTGCTCGTCTTCAGATCATCTCGCTTGGTTCTAATTCTGGCTAATTACGCGGACGCATGATCTTTACAACCACAACCTTGATTCAGCATGTGCAATGCAACTACCCGGAACATACGCTAATTATTATCATAAAAAGTATACTTATATCTTTTTAGGGTTCCGTACCTGTCCGACCTCGTGGGCCGGCACAATTTATTGGATTCAAAAAAATGATACAAAACTGGTTCAACGTGCAAACATGGAGATTTTATTGAGAATAGCCATTTTGTTTTCTTTTTTTTTAATCTAAACCGAGCTGTTTGAGGTATCAATAAAAACTTGAAACAATACATATAACGCTCAAACATCCCGCCCGCCAAGAACAGTATGTTCTTCTTACCGCCCGCCATGACCTCACATCATACAGAAATATATAGAAGTACATACAGAACAAGGTTTAGGTACTAAAGTAACTAAACTAAGATAAGACAAAAAGAATTACTAAACTGAGATAACATCAATATATAACTTGAACTTTTAGCTAAAAAATTTAAACCAAAAACAATACAAGATACACTGTTCACCAGTCTATAATGAAGAGATCATGCACAACTTTGACAACAATCTATAGAGATAGAGATCACAGTGTAACTAAGGCAAGTTACATTGTATGCTAAACACTTGTTAACATTTACATATACCCGTACAAGGTGAGTAGGTATCATCAATCATCAGGGTTACAACCCCTTTTCACATCATAACATAAATGAAAATTAAAAAACACGTACAAGATAAGTATACCTATTACAATACTGATACAACTAGTAAGTACGCTCTTTTCTATCAGTCATTTTGAATAAATACACTTTTATAGTAACTAGTAGAATTTATAAGTATTAATAGGAACTTCCTTAACAACCTTGTAGGAACTTAATTAATTACCTAAAGTTATACAGTAGGTAACAGTATAAATCATTTGAATTTTGCAGAACCTTTTGGTTACCTAAACTGAACTTAACACTTATTATTATTAATAACATCTTAATCTTGCTCTGACTAGTAGCAAGATAATTATACAGGAAAAACAATAACTACATAAAAAATAATACTAGTTAGCAACAGGCAACACTATCAATTTGGAAACAGGTCTCACTAGGTTGGAATGTTTACATTTTAAAGTAACGACTCTAGTGACATTGTCTGGACCAGGGTGCTTTTCTTGTACTAACCCGTATAACCACTTCGAGGGCGGGAGATCATCCTCCTTGACTAACACTACGTCGCCTACCTGTGGCTCCGGGGTGACCTTAGTCCACTTGTACCTCTGATAGAGCGTTGTTAGGTACTCCTGAGACCATTTTCGCCAGAACTGCTGCATGAGCTTCTGGGTGAGCTGCCATCTATGTAAGGGGCTGATCTGAGAATCTTCATAGTTGCGATCTGGAGCGGTTACCAGAGCTTCGCCAACTAGAAAGTGTCCCGGGGTGAGTGGACTAGTGTCCACTTCATTTGACGGCAGCTGGTACATGGGCCTACTGTTTAGACAAGCCTCAGCCTGAACCAAAACTGTCGATAATTCCTCAAACGTGAGAGTGATGCCATCTAGGACTCGTTTCAAATGGTATTTAGTAGAGGCGACACCTGCCTCCCACAGTCCGCCGAAATTAGGAGCCCGGGGTGGAATAAAATGCCACTCAGTACCTTCATTCGCTAAGGCCTCGGCGACCTCTTTCATGACAGAAGACTCGCCCTGCTGGAAGAGGACCCGCAGTTCCTTGGATGCACCGACAAAGTTGGAGCCGTTGTCGCTCCAGATCTCCTTACAGGGTCCCCGACGTGCAACGAACCGTCTGTAAGCAGCTTACAGACGGTTCGTTGCACGTCGGGGACCCTGTAAGCTGCTAAAAACCCTTCAGTGGTAAGTGAACTTACTGCCTCCAGGTGGATACAACGAGTTACCATACATACAAACAGTGCTATGTAACCTTTATAGCTTTTACAACCTCTACCTTTGGATATTCTGATATTTATAGGGCCTGCATAGTCGCACCCTGTGCGGTGGAACGCCCGAGCAACAGTAACCCTGGTACTGGGTAAATCAGCCATGAAGGGTTGAGTTTTGGTGGCTTTGTACTTAATGCATCTCACACATTTACTTAAAATATGCCTAATTAAGCTTTTGGCATTAACAATTAAAAACTTGGATCTCACATAATTTAGAGTAAGTTGGGGACCACCGTGGAGAGTCCTTGTGTGAGCGTCACTCACAATCAGCTTCGATAAGTGATGGTCATGAGGCATTATTATAGGATGCTTAACATTATAAGAATGATCGCTATGCTCAATCCTACCTCGAGTTCTCATAATGCCATCCTCGTCCATGAAGGGACACAATGATAAAATAATGCTTCTCCGAGGGATTGGATGAGAATTATTCAAGTTAGTTAACTCCCTAGGGAATGCGGAGAATTGACTTGCTTTGATACCTACCTTTAAGGCATTATCGAGCTCTCTTGCGGTCAGATAGGACGGAAACGATTCTCCTTTCAGTTTTTTACAAAATCTGAGACAGTAAGCTACTACTCTTACCGTCTTTGTTAAAGATGAGTATTTAGTCCAAACACTCAACTCTTCGGGTGGCTGATCAGGGGATAAAACTGTACATACGAGTACTTTCATGGGCTTGGCTTCCAGCTCAGTGGATACTGGCTCGGATGTTGGATGCTGGTAGTTAGGGTCTTGTAGCCATGCTGGGCCCTGGACCCACAACTCGAATTGGATGAAGTCGGAGGGTGACATACCTCGACTTGCACAGTCTGCAGGGTTACTGGTGGATTCTACATGCGCCCACTGATCATTGTTTAGTATGGATAGAATCTCAGTGACGCGATTGGCAACAAACGTTGTCCATCGGTTTGGCTCGCCTTGAAGCCATGCTAGGACTATAGTTGAGTCTGTCCACGCCCTACAGCGACTGACTGGAATGGACAGGATAGTGGATACTTCTGCCAGCAGTTTGGATAATAGTACTGCCCCGGAAAGTTCAAGACGGGGTATGGAGATTTGACGGATTGGACTGACCTTTGTTCGGGC
Source organism: Cydia strobilella (assembly GCF_947568885.1). NCBI lineage: Eukaryota > Metazoa > Arthropoda > Insecta > Lepidoptera > Tortricidae > Cydia > Cydia strobilella. Next base: position 13,717,235 of record NC_086052.1, read on the forward strand.
TGCGACTAAATTAACGGAGACATTACCTTCATGATCCACCACCCGAAGGTATACGACTGCTGCGTAAGCGTCGTTGGAGGCGTCACAGTAGCCATGTAGCTGGACATCACTCGCGTCTTGCCTGATACCGACCCATCTTCGCACGATGAAGCTGTTGAGAGCCGGCAGCTGCTCCCGGAACTCGTTCCACTCCGTCAGCAAGTCGGAAGTTACTTCCTGGTCCCACGAGTGACCTGAAACCCACAGTTTTTGCATGTATATCTTGGCTCGGATTATGACTGGAGAAATCCATCCCAGTGGATCAAAGAGACGTGATATGTCAGACAAGATGTTTCGTTTGGTGACGGGGGTTGGCTGTGAAGGTAAGTTAACCTTGTAGTGAAATGAGTCGGTCTGATGATTCCACGACAAGCCCAGGATTTTGATCATGTCATCTAGTTTTATGACTTTATCAGAGCTAGTAACCGGGTGTGGGTAAATTGTTTCCATCAATTCTTGGCTATTGCTTGCCCATTTTTGTAATTCAAACCCAGCTTTACTTAGCAAACTGACCATTTCCGAATAGATTTGTATAGCTTCATCCTCAGTCTCACACCCACTCATGAAATCATCCATATAGAAATCTGTCAGCACCCTTTCTGCAGCCAATGGATAATCTTTACCATCATCTTTAGCTACTTGCTGTAAACTTTTGACTGCAAGATAAGGAGCTGATGAGACCCCGAAAGTTACACGTAACATCCTGTAATCCTTTACAATGTCATCAGAACTCTCACGCCATAGCAGGCGTTGGAAATCAGTGTGTTTGTCCACGACTTTAACCTGCCTGTACATTTTTATAATATCCGCTATAAAGCAAATTGGATAAATACGCCATTTCATGATGATATGACGCAGTTCAGGTTGTAGTCGTGGACCAACCATGAGATCATCATTTAAAGACCTGCCGTTGACACCCTTAGAAGAGCAGTCGAAAACCATGCGAAACTTGGTTGTGGATTTGTCACTGCGAATCACGGCATGGTAAGGCATGTACACACAACCCGGTTTCACAGTTTCCCGCTGGTCTTGGATAAGTTCCATGTGATTTAGTGATAAATATTCATTAATCACTTTGGTATATTCCTGCTTTAGGAGTGGATTGCTATTCATCTTTTTCTCCAATGAGAGAAATCTCCTTAAAGCCACTTTCCGTGAATCCCCATATTGACATAATGGATCCTCATCACGGAACGGAAGACTAACAACATAGCGACCGGTACTGTCCCTAGTTGTAGTGGATGCATAATGCTCCTCACACGCTTGGTCCTCCTTAGACAACAAGGTGCGAGGCTGATCAGTTTCAATTTCCCAGAATTTACGGAGAGTGTCATTAATGGAGCTATCCAGAATATGTGCAGTTATAAAGCTATTAGAATGGTTACTCACTTGTGTTTTCCCTGACAGGATCCAGCCCAACGCGGTGTTTTGTGCTGTCAGGGTGGACGTCGGATTCCGTACAATACCATCTGTCAGGGTCTGTCCATACACCTCAGCACCCAGCAACATGTCTACATGGCCTGGAGTGTCATATCCTGGATCTGCCATCTTTAACTCCCTCAACTCTGGCCAATCACGAATCTCAACTTTCTGTGAAGGAATGGAATTAGTTGCCTGACTTACCACATATGCCTGAACGACACAACTAAAAGAGCTACAAGTGGATTGTATTTTGAATTGAACCTTGTGTTTAATTGGTTTTGGCAATGGGATTTTCTCCCCGCCCAGTCCTGAAGGATCAACCCTACCATTTGCAGGTATCTTGTGTAACTTGAGTAATTGTACAGTACGCTCAGTCACAAATGATAATTGTGCACCCTGGTCAAGAAATGCCCTAAGTGTATGACATATTCCCTTATTTTCTACCTTAACTAATGCCGTAGTTAACATTACCTCACTATTGGGCATACTAGAACCTTCAACCGCATGAGCCACAATATTGCTAGATACAGGTTCCTTCTGCTCTGACTTCTCATGGCTGCCTTCACGCTGTTTGCTGTGGATCTTTTCCCCTTCACTGACTCGGCTTGGCTGCGCTGAAGGTGGATGCTCGCTGTCCAGATGCAGCAGGGAGTGGTGACGACGGCCGCAGCGCCTACATGATGTATCTCGCTTACACTGTGTTGCAGAATGCTTTACTCCGAAGCAATTGAAGCACAACGCCTTATTTTTGACAAAGTCCCGCCGTTGTTGTACGGAGTCCTGGCTAAACCGCTTACATTGATACAACAAGTGAGCCTCTGCACAGCATGGACAGGACACTGATGGTGCTGATGTAGTAACGCTGAACACTTTAGGTCGATCTGTTTCTTTTGGTTTTATTTCTCTCTTGTTACTTGGCTCTAGGAACTCTAATGCTCTGAATCTGGATTCCAGGAACGTTGAAAATTCACTAAAGGTTGGTAGTGTGTCTGCATTCTCACTGATCTTGTGTTCCCATAGTTTCCGGGATTCCTGGTCAAGCTTCTGTATGATCAGGTGGATAATAATGAGATCCCAGGTTGAAATGTCAATATTCATGTTGGTGAGAGCACTTAAACATTCATTTGTTGTATCTAATATTTGTTTGATTCCATAAGAAGATGCTGCGGATAAGGTCTTTTGACTTGTTAATCGGTTGAGTATGCATGATGAGATGTAGCGAGTGTTGCTGTACCTTTTCTTTAATAAGGTCCAACATTGTTCATAATTTGCATCAGTTATGGGTGTGTGTCGTATTAATTGCTCTGCCTCACCTGTCAGATGACCTTTCAAATAATGGAGCTTTTGCACAGGTGCTAAACTTTGGTTGTTATTGATCACAGATTCGAATAAGTCATGAAAAGTAGGCCACTCTGCATACTTGCCGGAAAACACTGGGATAATAATTCTTGGTAGTTTCACTGCACTGGATACATTGGATTCATTTTGCGGATTATTGTGTGAGTGAACTGTGGGTGTTAACATTGTCGGCAAGTTTGATTGGGGTTTGATTTTGTCCAAGGCCTCTTTTAATTGACATTTATATTCGATGTATTTTTCTTCTACTCTGTCATAACTCTCACTTGTGAAATAAGTAATGTTGAGATCTTCGGATTGTAACAAAATAGCTTGATGGTTGTTCTCGAACGATTTCCAGTAGCCATCTAACAGTTCTAACCTCGTTTCTAAATATGTACTGGTGATCCGCGCCTTGGGCGATTTTTTGAGGTTAGAAGCGGCCTTGTCTATCTTCTCTTCTGTATTTTGTTGTAACTTTATGAAAGAGTCGACTTCCATTGTGATCTTGGTGAACTTTCACTGATTTTATTAAATTCCGGTTCGATTGGACCATGTCCGACCTCGTGGGCCGGCACAATTTATTGGATTCAAAAAAATGATACAAAACTGGTTCAACGTGCAAACATGGAGATTTTATTGAGAATAGCCATTTTGTTTTCTTTTTTTTTAATCTAAACCGAGCTGTTTGAGGTATCAATAAAAACTTGAAACAATACATATAACGCTCAAACAGTACCCAAAGGGTAAAAACGGGACCCTATTACTAAGACTCCGCTGTCCGTCTGTTCGTCTGTCTGTCTGTCTGTCTGTCTGTCACCAGGCTGTATCTCATGAACCGTGATAGCTAGACAGTTGAAATTTTTACAGATGATGTATTTCTGTTGCCGCTATAACAACAATACTAAAAACAGAATAATATAAATATTTAAATGGGGCTCCCATACAACAAACGTGATTTTTTTGCTCTTTAGTAATAGGGTCCCGTGTAGTATTTAGTCTTAGTAGACTCCGCTGTCTGTCCGTCTGTCACCAGACTGTATCTCATGAACCGTGATAGCTAGACAGTTGATGTATTTCTGATGCCGCTATAACAACAAATACTAAAAACAGAATAAAATAAATATTTAAGTGGGGCTCCCATACAAAAAAACGTGTTTTTTTTGCCGTTTTTTGCGTAATGGTACGGAACCTATCGTGCGCGAGTCCGACTCGCACTTGGCCGGTTTTTGGATTTGAGGAGTTGTTGAATTCAAATAAATAATTCAATATCTAAATTTGATCAAAATAAAATAAAAATAATAAAGCAATTGATATTATAATAGTGTTGTTTGGTTTAAGAATAGAACTATATAAAGAATATAATGATGCAAAATACGTGACCACGAGTACCACGACACATATTCATATTCATATTTATTTATTGCATCCACCAACACAGGTGTTACATATATAATAGTTTCACATGGGCCCTGGTAGGGCAAGGCAATTATCTTAAATCTTAAGATTAATTTATATATGTACAATATATTTGACAGTGTCTTATTTAACTTTTAATAATTTCATAGTTGTATTATATAATATATAGTTATTTCTAAAGTCCATAACTGATTTTATTTTACCAAAATTTATAAAATTAAAATTAATTATACAATAATAATATATAGGTACATGCTTAAAACGATTGTAAGTTTATGTCAAAAATATCGATACCTATATAATGTCAATTTCAAGCTTAAATTAAAAATTGTAAAATGAGACATGTCCAATAAATACACTAAACTACAAAAGAATTACATTTCATCTTCCAAAAAATCTTTAAGCGTATAATAACACTTATTAATTAAAAAGTCCTTTAACTGCTTATTGAATAGCGTTTCTGATGTCTGCAATTTAATGTCGTCGCTGATTTTATTATAAATTTTGATGGCCATCATGTTTGGGCTTGATTTATGTTATATATGTTAAATATGACTAAAGTAATTTTCCTACAAAGTACTAGGGTATATGTGTACCTACACTGTAAAAAGTAATATTACTAATATTTTTTATTACCAGTGGGTAGCGACATAAATACATGTTTGGTAAACATTACTTGTCATCATGAAGTCATACTTAACTGTGTCGTGCGTTCGATTACTAAATTTACAAATTTTAATACTATTTTTAATAGGATAAGTCAACAATTAACATATAAAGCGTGTTGCGACAGTCCGCCAGATAGCAGTCGACCTAAAGTTATACATCAGTAATTAATATAACATAAATTTAATTAATCATAAAGTGAAAATTCACCAGCTGTTACAATTATGTTAATTTGCTTTCGTTACAATGGTGTAATTATTTATATAGCTGCCAGTAAACCAATAACTATTCAGCAGTCTGCCGTATAGGTATTAGTTGAAGTTATCATGAAATATAAATGTTAACTACCAAATCGAATACAAATCTAACTTTTCTTTATTGCTACAGGTAAAGGAACAAACATAAAACTAAATTTGTATACAACAAAGTTTTTCTTAAAACATTGATTTCAAAATGAAACTATTCTAATCTAAACTTTATAGTGTAATAAACTGAAGTGCAATGTGCGAAGTGAAGAAGTCTAGCATGGAGAAGGTGGAGAAGGGAGACAAGGAAGTGTTGCCGAAGCCGGGAGAGACGTGGAGGATCGTGAAGAATGTTGTTATCATCAGCGTGGCGTTCATGCTGCATTTCACGGCTTACAGTGTAAGTATCACACACAAGTATCACAACTTTCGTGCACTAGTATTCAGTATTCATTTATTTCTTGCTTCCATGGTACATTTTTGGGTAGTATTTACATATTTCTTATGGTATCACATGGACCCTGAATAGGGTGTAGCAAATACAGATAATTAAATTAAATTACAGTTACTTAACTATATCTAGTGGCTTTTACAAACTTATAACTACGTATATAAACTTTGTATATGATATAACACAAAATTATTACTAGTAACAACAATAATTATAATATATATGTATTACGAGCATATCGATCAATAGGGGACGTAGGGGAGGGGGTAGGTGGGACGACCTATGACTATAATTTCCTTTCTTCCATAAATTCGGTTATTGTATAATATGCTTTTGTTAATAAATGCTGTTTTAATTTCTTTTCAAATGTATTGTTGTTTTCTTCTGATTTGATAAAACTGGGGATATGATTGTAGATTTGTATCGACGTGTAGTATGGGCCTTTTTTATAAATGTCTATTTTTGGTTCTGGTAGAATTAGATCTAAATTACGGCGGGGGTTTGTACTGAAATCGAATAGATGAATATTTTTACGAACAAATATGGCTGACTCTAAAATGCAAATTGAAGGTAAGGTTAAAACTCCTAGTCTAATAAAGTGTGGTTTGCAACTAGTTCTTTGTTTGATATTTACGATTATGCGTATGCATTTCTTCTGCATGACAAAGGCATCATGTGCGTCAGTACTGTGTCCCCACAATAAAACTCCGTATCGTAACAAGGAATGCGCATATCCATAATATGCTGTAAGCGCACATGATTCATTTGTGTTAGACTTAAGTACACTTAAGGCATAAATAAATGAAGCTAGTTTATTTTTAAGTCTTGCTATATGTCTTTTCCAATCGAGATGTGTGTCTATAGTGATGCCCAAAAGCGAACAATCCGATACCTCTTCAATGTTTAATTGTTTTGCTATGTAACTTATGTCTATGGCGCGTTTTTGGTGTGGTCTGAACTGGATAATTTTAGACTTTTTGTTATTGATTACAAGGTTGTGATCTTTTAGCCAGTTTACTATTGTGACGTATGTTTCGGTTATATTTATATAGGCGTCGTTACTCGTGGGGCTTTTGAAGAGTAGTGAAACATCATCGGCAAACATTACGCACTTGTGTTCTGTAATTTTTGGCAGGTCATTAATATATATTACAAAAAGTACACAACCGAGCACGCTGCCCTGTGGAATTGAATTGTTAATGGATATTAAATTAGATTTGTATGTTTGTAACTGACGCGATTGTTGATTGTAATATTCTATTTGGACATACTGTTTTCTGTTATTTAAATATGATTTTAACCAGTTCAGAGCTGGACCACGGATACCTATGTCATTTAGCTTTTGAAGTAAGATGGGATGTGATACTCTGTCATATGCCTTAGACATGTCTAGTAACAATCCAACCCCATAGGTTTTATCACGTAAATGCTCTAATACCGTTTGTATATAGTTATAAACTGCAAGTGTTGTTGAGCTGTTTTTTCGAAAGCCAAACTGGTTTTTATTTATGAGTTGAAATTTCTCTAGATAGTTATATACACGGTTTGCTACACATTTTTCGAATATTTTTGATACAGTGGGGAGTACTGCGATAGGCCTGTATTGGTTGGTATTATCTTTTTCCCCCGATTTTTTATACACAGGTCTAATTTTAGCTATTTTTAGTCTTTCCGGAAAACAACTTTCATCTAGGGATTGGTTAACTAGCCTAGTTAGGGGTGCGGTAAGTTCGTTTACGCATGCTTTGATTAATACAGAAGGTATTTCATCATGGCCACAGCTGAATTTATTAGGTAGGTTAAGGATAATACTACGCACTTCTTGCTCTGTAACTGGATATATGTATATAGAGTTAACTGAACAGGTTGCACTTGCGATGGAAGTGGTTTGTTGTTCACTTATTGACGCAAAATATTCGTTAAAATGATTAGCTACTTGCTGAGGGCAATTTATGTCAGTATTAGATACTCTTAGTTTAATATTATTTGGCTGATTTTTTGAGGCATGTTTCCCTGTTATTTCTTTTATACAATTCCACATAGTTTTTGTCTTATTTTTAGATTTATCTAGGGCTTTTATATACCTCATTCGTTTGGCTTGCTTGACACAGTTTTTAAGTGTTTTTGTTATTATTTTGTAATGTTTTGTTAAAATGATACTGTTTGATTGATTTACTAATATTTTTAGTAACCTTTTGTGCTTGCACGACTTTTTTATTCCAGTTGTAAGCCAGCTGTTGTTTTTTAGTTTTTGTCTGGTGTGTTTATAAGGTATATATTTGTTTAACAGTTGTTGTAATGTATTTTCAAACTCATTATAGTTTTTATTTGTTGTTTGGAAGTTATTGATTAACTTATTCCAATCAATTTGGCTGAGTGCACATTTAAATGACGCTATATTTACGGCATTGAAATTACGTTTTAGGATATACTTGAAAGAGTTTTTGTTGTCAAAGGGTGTCATTTCTTCGAGTTCGTATTGCAAGCATTTGTGGTCTGATATGCCTTTATCCTCGACTGTTAGTTTGTAATTGGTACTATTTGTGAACAAAAAGTCTATGCAAGTAGAACTGGTGCTAGTCTCTCGAGTAGGCTCATTTACAATTTGACGGAGGTTACATTCAAGCATCATGTTTACTAGTCTATTATAATTATTGGAGTTACTAAATTTATTTATGTTAAAATCTCCTGTAATTATAATGTTTTTATGGCAATTCGATTTTAGCTTAGACAATAACCGATTTAATACATTAAAGAAGGTCTCAGTGTCACGGTCTGCTCTATATATAGTTATTATAATGAGATCAGATTTCAATTCTATTGCACAGCATTCAATTACTAATTCTACTGACAAGTCTGCATAGTCGGGTCTCTCCTTGTACGGGATATCTTGTTGTAATAATATTAATACTCCTCCACCTTTGTGATTAAGACGATTGTAGCTTGCTGCAGCCACATATCCTTCTACTTGCACTGCCTCTTTTTGTTGTTCTGAAATCCATGTTTCCGTGAGGCACAATACTTGATATGGGTGGTCTTGAAGGAGAGTTTCTATAACATGGATTTTATTTTTTAGGCTTTGGACATTCTGTACAAATAACTGAAAATTAGTTTCGAAAGGAGTGGTTCCCTGTAGTATATTCTACAGGGCCAGGGGTCGTATTTTGAGGGGATGCAATGTTTTCTTCACCAGTTTTTTGCTGTGTGCATTCTTGTTCAGTTTCAGGTTTAAATACTTTACCATTGATTATTAGCTTATTGTCTCTTATAACTGCATGTTGTCCTGCTTTTCTAGCTTCTCTCAAAGTTTGAATTAGTTTTCGTCTCATTTTAAGGGATACATCATCTAAGTATTCAGTCACTGTCAGCCCAGAATGCCGAAAATAGTTCCTATGTTGTAGTATATATCTAGTCATTTTTTTGCTCAAAAACTCAATGACCAGCGGTCGTTGGTTACCCCTCTTACCGAGCCGGCATAGGTCCTCTATGTGCCCAACAATTTCTATATTCATAATCTCCTTAAATATGTTTCTTAACCGTTCTTCCATGTGCTCCCCGGCTTCGTCCCATTGTTCTTCAAGTCCGTGAATAACTATTTTCTTGCAAGCGTTATGGTAGGTTTCGTTAGTATGTTTATCATTTTTAATTGACTTTTCTATGTCTTTTATTTCATCGCGTAGTTTGTTATTATCTGCTTCTAATGTTTTTATTTTCTGTGTAATCAAATTTATGTCTGTTTTTAATATTGTTTGTTCTTGGTCTAAAACATCGGTACGCTGAACCATTTCTTTTTTAAATTTCTCTATTGCTGTACTAATTTCACTTTGGATAGTTGTCTTGATTTGTGCTATTATTGAGATTCTGTGATTGTTCAGTCGTTCGTCTAGTATTTTTGTGAATTCTTCCACCTGGAGGGCCTGCGTGGTTTGTGAAGGAGCTGGTCCATTTGGTGTGATCAACTGAGGATTGTTTGGTGAGAAGTTCAAGTCTACAATTGTACTCGAGGCTGGCTTATTTGGCGTTATTGTTATGTCAGCTAGAGAGGACTTTGTATCACCTAACTCACTTAGTGCATTGCTTTCCGTGGATGAGTTTGTTACAATCGTGTCGTCAATGTGGGGCTTCTGTACTTTCAGTTGTTGTCTGGAGGTGCTGCGTTTCGTCTGTAGGAATGTTAAGCGAGGCAGCTTTGACGTGCCAGGTTTTGGCAAAGGAGTACTTGATAGTTGTGGTAGCAATTTTTCGCAGCATTTCCGGCACTTCCATTTTTTCTTATCATCCATAGTCATTAATGTGTAACGTTTACCACTCACTCCTATACATTCCAAACAGTCTAAACAGTATCTTACTTGACAAGATGAGCAGTCCAGGGAATGTCTGCTCGAAATTCTCGTGTCACATTGTCTACATTTCGCTGGCAGACCCATTTTGTTGCGATTAACTTTTGGTATTGTTTGGACTAAATAACTCGTATTTTTATTGTAATTGTGTTCTATTGGCTAAGAAAAAATATATGTTTCTTATCAGATGTTAGTTTGCTATGAGTGTTATCGGAATTAAAATCTAGATGGCGTTGTCATTTTACACTCCTTTGCGTATGTTCTACCACTGTGTTAACATTATCTTATCTGTGGTAGTGGTACCTGATTGGTCGAGTCTTCTATGATGTTATTGGGTTATGGTTTGTTTACATTTCATATTTCAATTTTGAACGTCCAACAGAATATTATAATTTATAAGCAGCTTGCTTTTTTATGTTTTAATGTTCTTGGATTTATGTTCCGTCACAGAATATGTAAGTTATTATAATACACTGACACTATATTATTGAGAAAACACAGTTTATTTGCACTATGAGAGTTTTGCTGTGGGGTCATTGACTTTTGAAAGTGGTGTCGTTTTTGCGGCAGTTAAGTAATTTAAATGTTTTTATTTATTTATAATAGTAATTGCCATCACTTCTAGTTTCTAAATGTTTATACTAACACTGTTCTAAACTTATGCACAGGGGTAGGACGTTTTATTTTGAAACTATTATAAAAAATGTCACTGTGGTAATCCAAATAATTTTAGAGAACACTTTTTGGTCTTATACGGTAACAGTTTATTGAGATAACACTTGTCGTGGGTATTTATGCTATAATCTATTGATTTAAACACATTTGACTACTTTGGAGTAAGTTTAACTATTTTTAGTTAATAAATTACGCGGAATCACGGCGCGAAGCCGCGACCTTAGTAATTATATCTATCACTACTTAAGCTAATAAATAATCTGAACAGCCGTCATTGTTTTCAAAATTCGAAACAACTTCGATATAATCTACGTGCAACACAGAACAAAAACAAAACAAAAACGAACGCTCTTCTATTCCGGAAAGTTATGGATACTGGAGCCTAATTTAGGTTTGCTACCCCGACGTTTGTTCTGACTTGAATCGAAATTGTTGTCAATTGTTTCACCAACTATTCTTTACCTACTTTCTGGAAGAGGAAAAACAAATGAAAACCTCATTGTGCATTGCATTGTTGATGTTATGATTACAGGGGGCAGCCAATCTCCAGAGCTCGATCAACGCCGAGGCGGGACTGGGCACCGCGTCACTGGCGGCCGTGTACGCTGGCCTCATCTTCTCCAATATCTTCCTGCCCGTGCCTGTTATCAAGTAAGAGACACTAGAGTCTTTTGTGTGTCGGCGTCTATATTATAGTCAACGCTATGGAAAATGGTGTCGCTGCGCAGTTGCGCCAACGTTGCGTCGAGCAGTAGACGCCGACGGTCAAGAGACGCTTTTGTGGGATCTCTCTAATAATAAAAAGAAAAGTACAAAAGGCAAATATCTAAGTGTGAAGAAGTTAATCTTCAGAGTTCAGGGTTCTATAAAGTATTTATACGCCTGACTTGCTATCTTCCTTGTCTCCCATATCTTCTTGATGTACTTATCTGTTATCAAGTAGCATGCACCCATATTTTAGTAGTCGATATAACGGCCTTATTATTAATATACCTACTTGCCGGTTGGTTGAGCGGCGTCCAAGTATTAGCTAGAAAATGGTGACGCTGGACGCTGGTCAAAATTAAAGAGCACATTTTTGAGGACTAACATTTTTCATTTAGAAGAAGAGTTTGTAATAAATAAGTTATATTCAAGGAGAAGGTATTATTTAAAACTATCGTCATGTTGGATGGTAATGAGCTTATGGTTATTTTAACAACAAAAAGAACGAGTAAATGCTGTCATTGAAATAACGTCGCGAGTCGCGAGACGTCATTTTCTGATTTCTATTAAGATATTACCTGACATCAAGCCCATTTAACTATGTTTAAATTACCATTTTGATAATCTTTCAATTTCAGATGGATGGGCACGAAGTGGGCGATGTCTCTGTCCTTCATAACGTACATGCCATACATGGCGGCGCAGCTGTGGCCGCGGTTCTACACCATGATACCCGCTGGACTGATGGTGGGATTGGGTGGCGGGCCACTGTGGTGCGCTAAATGCACTTACATCTCTGTGGTAAGTGAGCGATGTCCATTTTACAACCCATGTCGATTCTACACCATGATACCCGCTGGACTGATGGTGGGATTGGGTGGCGGGCCACTGTGGTGCGCTAAATGCACTTACATCTCTGTGGTAAGTGAGCGATGTCCATTTTACTACCCATGTCGGTTCTACACCATGATACCCGCGGGAATGATGGTGGGATTGGGCGGCGGGCCGCTGTGGTGCGCCAAGTGCACTTAGATCTCTGTGGTAAGCTAGCGATGTCCATTTTACTGCACATATCGATTATACACCATGACACTCTCGAGACTGGTTATTTCTTGTAATACCAGCGGGGTTGATAGCTGCGCTCAGGTTGGGCCGCTGTGGTGTGCTAATGCCGAACTGAGATTTCTGTTGTACGTCATTGAATCAGCGCTTTGTGTTGATAGTTGTTTTTAATTTGAATGCTGACGACTTACAAAATACGAGCAGCACTACTTAAACGAAACATACCTACTTATTACTTTGCTCATTGAAATTTTTTAGGAAACAACTAAAATACGCAGCGCAGTTTTATAATAAAGAGAAAATATTATATTATTCACAAATTTGTTATCTAGCAATTGGTGCAATTAGTAAGGCACATAAGTACATAATCAATTTGATTAAATTGTTTAATATATCGGCCAGTTTGTGATCAAGTCTTATCAAGTGTTAGATCACTATGTACAACCTATTTGTCATTTCAATGAAGCTATTCAATTTAATTTATAAATGTGGCTTTTGTTCTTGTTTTGCTACTATATACAGACTGTATATAGTTAGTTAGTTAGTACTGTATAATACAGTACATTATAAGAGATAATTAGGTAATCATATCATAGTAGGTACATTATGTACCAGTAACAATAATTACTATACTGTCTCTGCATGATTCTATATTTATTTGTATTCAGATTATCCATTATGTGTGATAAACATAAGCGTAATATTTTATTTCAGGTGTCAGAGGTGCACAGCAAAATATCCAATATACCAGCCGAGGCGCTCCTGGTGCGGTTCCTAGGGCTGTTCTATATGATCTTCCAGATGAACCAGGTGTGGGGCAACCTCATATCTTCGCTCGGTAAGTTCTACTTATCAGAGCATATTACTCGTATCAAGATGTTCAATAGATTAATCCTCGTATATCGTGAATGTTTCTCTAGAGCTAGTTGTGTTGAGTTGGTTCTCAACTCAATGTCGTCTAATCACGCTAGACCGGGCCGGGCCCGAGCCGAGGCGTCCGACATGTCATTTTCTATGACGGCTGATCGGTGATCACGTGGTGCTTTCCATAGAAAACGAAGCGCCGGACCCGGTCCGGTCTGGCGTGAGTCATCCCTAAGTCTCGTCATAAATTCCGCCATATTAACGTATCATTATTTTTATTGTCTCTAGTAGTATTAAATCTTCATCGTTGATTGTTGTTGTCAACGTTGTCATATACCCAATTACGATTGGAGATCGTTATTACTAACCAAGCAGATGTATAAATAATATTATCGCGCATAGTATTAATTAGTAGTTAAAGCAATCGTTTCCTCCATATGGAAGATGTAAGAAATGACGCATGTAGCGCCAGCTAGCTCGGGGTTCGATGACGAGGCTATATTTTAAAGTGAAAAGACACACATATCAGATTAAAAGTGTATTCTGCTAAGTATTGCACTGGTAGAGTACACAATTGGTTAACTTAAGAGTTAAACACTGATTACTTTTATGAATTAACAAAATATTAGATTGAGGTGTATCAATTGTACCGCGTCGGTTGCCGGACTGCGCGGGAGCGGCGGGAACGTATCTGTATACGGTCGCTCACGCGCAGCGCGTTGCGATTCGGAGCCGTGATTGGCTCATGGGGTGCAGCAATGAAGTCGTCCAATACGCGAGCTTGGCTTGACGTTTGTGGTTGGCGCGTTATACACTCCCCCTCCAAGTTCCCAGAACGACCCGTTGGGGACTTGGTAACATTATCATCTCGCGCTAAGTTACGAGGGCGACCACGTAGTCGCCGTGGTTGGACAGGCACCGAAGGAATACCTTGACCTGGTGTGAATGGTGTCAAATCAGAACTATGGTATTTACCCAGGTCGGTATTGGTTTGTATGTCAGCTATAACATAAGAAGTTGGACTAATTACTTTACTAATGAGATAGGGACCATCCCGTTTTGGCATGAATTTCTTTGTTAAACCTTTAGAAGCGTTACTAAGCAAATGAGTGTCTACCAGAACTAGGTCATTAACGCAAAACAGAGGTGACTGCCGTCGGTGCTGGTCAGCGTCGCTTTTCTTGTTGTCCTGCTGCCGTTCAGCTCTCTCCTTTAAGACATACCAGTTTTCAAGAAACTTATTTAAGTAAGGTGTGATTTGTGGCAGAAAGTTTTCTTTCTGTAGGATGGCCTTTAAATCACGTTGGGCATCAAACGGAGTCCTCAACTCCCGGGCGAACATCAGGTACGCTGGACTGCATCCAGTGGTGGCACATAGAGCACTATTCATCGAGAACCTGATCGCTGGCAGGAACTTGGGCCACGCACGATGATTGTTCTTCACTAGGATGGAGAGTTGAGTCTTGAGGTCTCTATTCTTGCGTTCTGCAGGGTTGGCCTCAGGATGATAAAGTGGTATTAAATTCTGTTTGATTCCTAACAAGAACATGGTCTGCTGCATAACAGCTGAGACAAACTGAACTCCATTGTCAGAAATGACTCTTCTTGGGAATCCATACCGTAGGAAGTACTGCTCGATCAGGGCTGGAGCGCAGACTTCTGCTGTGGCGTCCTTGAGGGCTATCAGCTCAACCCAGCGTGTAGCTGTATCCTCGATGAGCAGCACCCATTTCTCCCCATTATCTCCTTCAGGTAGAGGGCCAAAGAGGTCTATAGCTAGCACCTCTCCTCTTTGATTAAGCACTGGGGTCTGTAGTAGTCCCATAGGCTTCTGGTTACTTATCTTGTAGCCTTGGCATTCTTCACATTGTTTTAGATATTCCGTGATGTATTTGCGCATTCCTGTGAAGTAATACTTTTGACAAATGCGTGCGAGAGTCCTTTCTACGCCCTGATGACCAGCTGTTGGGGCGTCGTGGTACTCTTTTAAGACGGCCTCCTTCATAGAGTTGGGTACTACCAGCTGAGCTTCCTCCGACTCAGAGTTGGGATTGTAATAGTAGAGGACCCCTTGGGCCATGACATATCCTCTCTCTAGCCATCTGGTTGAGTTAATGTGATCAGAGTCTTCCAGGTCTTGAACAATCTTGGCGACTTCTGGATCATTGAGCTGAGCAGTTCGTAGTTCCGTCGCGTTAACTTGTGGAATATCAATAATAATAGAGCAGACTCCACATTCTTCTTTGGAGTTTTCATCGCAGACCGGTCGACTCAATGTGTCTGCTATGACATTGGCCTTTCCAGGTGTATATTCATATTTGATGTCAAAACCTTGCAGTTTAAGTGCCCACCGGATAAGGCGACCACTTGGTGACTTGTGAGTCAACAGCCATTTCAACGGCTGATGATCCGTCTTCACTAAAACTGTATGACCATCAATATAGGGCCGGTACTTCTCAACAGCCCAGATCACAGCCAAACACTCTCTTTCAGTTGTACTGTAACGGCGTTCTGCCGGAGTGAGCAGCCTGCTGGCATACTCAATGGGACGCTCATCATGTCCTTCGCCTTGCATAAGGCAAGCTCCAAGAGCATAGTTGCTTGAGTCAGTCCGTAGAATAAAATGTTTGCTGTAGTCCGCTTGCACCAGGATTGGAGCAGAAGTTAATCTGGTTTTGAGCTCCGCAAAGGCCTGTTGTTGCTCGTCATGCCATTTCCATGGTTCATTTTTCTTGGTAAGCTTGGTGAGCGGCAGAGCTATCGCTGAGAAATTTGGAACAAATTTTCTGAACCAAGCGCAGGTATGGAGAAATGTCCGAAGATGCTTGAGGTTATTAGGCTCCTTCATGGCTAAGATAGCTTCAACTTTCCCATTATCTGGCTTTATACCGTCAGGGGTGATGAGGTGTCCAAGGTACTTGACCTCTTTGCAGGCAAAAACACATTTCTCTCGGTTTGCTCTTAAGCCAAACTGACGTAGTCGGTCAAACACAAGTTGCAGGTCTTGCAGGTGTTTCTCGAAACTGTCAGATATCACCAGGAGATCGTCCAGGTAAGCTAGAACTGTAGTATTTTGCAAGCTGGCACCGGATTTGAATTTATCCATCAACCGCTGGAAGGTTGCAGGTGCATTCTTTAAACCGAATGGCATCCGTACAAAACGGTAGGTACCGAATGGTGTGATCACCGAGGTCTTATCTCGATCATCTGGATTCACACTTACTTGCCAGTATCCGGATCTCAGATCTATGGTACTTATGTAGCAATGTCTTCCGGTCGACTGCAGCAGCTCATCAATTAAGGGTAAGGGATAGTTATCTGTCTTTGTGATGCTATTCAGCTTTCTATAATCAGCACAGAATCTGACAGTATTATTCTTCTTAGGGACAAGAACTGCCGGTGAGGTCCAAGCAGATTCACATTCCTCTATTATCCCTTCCCGGAGCATCTTCTCAATCTCCGCTTTCATTATTTCCTTCTTTGCAGGTGTGAGCCGGTATGGAGGTACAGATATAGGTGCATGGTCTCCAGTGTCAATATGATGTTCAACAATTGGAGTGGGCGCTCCCCCTAGACTGAAGACTGCACTATTTCTCTCTAACACTTTGGCTAATTTAATCTTTTCACCTTCGCTGAGCATTGATCCTTCTTCAGCATGAAGTATATTGCTTGTAGCAATTGACAATTGCGTTGGCATGTCAGATTCATACTGTATGGGATACCTCTCACCACCAGGAAAACACCAAGTATGGGTATCAAAGTCCAGGTTGAGGCGAGATGCTTTTAGAAAATCGATTCCCAGTAAAGTTTCATTTTCTTCAGCTTCAGGTAAGATCAGGAACTCTTGAGGTATTACTCTATCCTTCACTTTGACATCTAAGGTAATATTGAGCACATTTCTAATTTGAGGTAAACCATCAGCGAATCTCACTCTCATTTGCTTCTCGCAGAACTGTTGCTTTTTCTCAAGTAACAGTGAGTAGAGCTTCTGACTTGCCAAGCTTCTCTTTGCACTAGTATCCACTAAGGCAATACCTTGCATGTCCAGGATTCCAATCCCTAAAATTGGCCGCTGATGTCTATTTGTGTATTCCTCATAAGTGTCAAATAAATCCAACACGGGGTCCTTAGAGTCATTCTGGTCAATTTGGGCTCCAGGTGCAGGCTCCGTGGAGTCCTCAACCTTCTGGTTTGTCCCTGAAAAATTCACAGCTGAAAATAGAATTCCCTCACAAGGTGTGGTTGACATACTGGAATTATCTATACTGTGACCCAAAGATGACATACTGTAGTTAGTTATACTGTGACCATTCTTAATACTGATATCAGCTGTTCCAAAAACAGCTGTAGTCAACCTAGATTTGGCGTCAATGACCTGCTCTGGCAGCACAGGGATGTTACTAATATTATTTGACACGGTGCAAAATGACATTTCCTTACTATGGGAACTATTTACTTGCTTATCACTGTTATCAATAAAGGACTTTGCAAAAAGTGTGCACGATTGTTGAACAACTACGGGGTCGTCCTGGGAGCTGTCGGCGGCGCGGGGCGTCACCGGCCTTGCTACTAAACCGTCACCAAAAAAATTTGCAGGAAGTGCATGTCGAAAATCAGTGAGAGACAAAAAGGTCTCGTCAAGCTTATCATTTTGAACATTAGATATAGTGTTAAGAGAACTACTCACCGGGGAGAGCTTCTTAGACTGCTTACCAGTGCCCTTTAACCCTGGATTGGACGAATCCATGCTGCAGTTGACAGTACAGAATGTAGCATTACATTTTTCGCAATTTGCGCGTATAACACCAATTTGACCACATCCATAACAACGTAAAACATTGACATCTGATGCGTTACTATTATTATTATCGTTAGACGTGCTAGTGTCTTTACTTAACTTTCTACATTCTTCTTTTACGTGCCCGTAACGTTTACAATACCCGCACTTCTTACTATACGACTTTTTCGCGGCGGACGCGGTATTGTTATTATCACTGTTATCATCTGAAAGACGCGGCGGAGGCGCGCGGGGCTCGCGGGGCGGCGGCGCGGCGCTCGCGCTCGCGGTAGCGCGCGGCGGCTTTGACACGGCGACGGGACGACTCGGCGAGGCGTGGCTCACGTTCTTGGAAGCGGCGGCCTTTGTATCGTTCGTACTCTCGTTCAACGATTCTTCGACAGCGCGCGCCTTTTGTAACAATATCTTAAACGTTGCGCACTCTTCCCTCTTAACACGTTTACGTATTCGTTTGTGTAGAAGTCCGTACACCATGTCTAACTGTGTTTTCTCAGTTAACTCGTTGCGCGGCAATTTTGAAAACAGCGCTCGACACTTCGCGACGTAAATATGAGTGTTTTCGTCGCCTTGAGGTGTAGCAAATAGGTCGCGGTAAATGCGCGGCGGAGCTCGATTGTCGCCGTAGGTATGGCGCAAGCTGTCAATTACTTCGGCCCATGAAGTTGTCTCAGGTTTTATGCCCTGCCACCAATCTGCGGCTGAATGCGTTAATAGCATAGATAACCCTCGAATGGCGTTATCGTCCGAGATATTTGCACAATCTTTGTAGGCTTCAATGGCGTCAATAAAACCTTTGATGGACTCCTCTGAATTTCCAGCTTTGCAGCGAGAGAAATTTCCTCCTTCTACTGGAAGCGGAAACGGTGTCGATGTAGTAGACGACGACGGGTGCCTAGAGGTTGTGATGACGCTTTCCAGCAGTTCCCTGAAGGCGTTGGTTTGCGACCGTTGTAACGACTCCACTAGCGTCGCGACGTCATCTCTGGTGAAAGAACCTTCTCGAGCGGGCTCGAGGTCATCTGGCGTCGGCGTCGACACACGTCGATTTCTCCTTGATTTAGGCGGCATTTTATTACACTATATTGTTTATTTTAACGAATCACGGCACAAATGTTCACTTTTTCACTATAGCCTCACACTTGGGCAGCCATTTTGTAGCGCCAGCTAGCTCGGGGTTCGATGACGAGGCTATATTTTAAAGTGAAAAGACACACATATCAGATTAAAAGTGTATTCTGCTAAGTATTGCACTGGTAGAGTACACAATTGGTTAACTTAAGAGTTAAACACTGATTACTTTTATGAATTAACAAAATATTAGATTGAGGTGTATCAATTGTACCGCGTCGGTTGCCGGACTGCGCGGGAGCGGCGGGAACGTATCTGTATACGGTCGCTCACGCGCAGCGCGTTGCGATTCGGAGCCGTGATTGGCTCATGGGGTGCAGCAATGAAGTCGTCCAATACGCGAGCTTGGCTTGACGTTTGTGGTTGGCGCGTTATACGCATGAAATAATCTCATCTACACCAAGCCCGTCGTTTCCTACTCGTATCTTCGCCGTATTTGACCTGTTAACTTCCTTGTTTCCAGTGCTATCATCGTCAGATAATGCGGCAGCAGTGACAGCCGTGAACGAGACGATGATCCCGGTGCTGTGTGGAGCCAACTTCCTGCCGAGCGCCGACGCGGGGGAGGTGTTGCAAGCGCAGCCGCAAGCCAAGATACAGACCATCGCTGGTCAGTTTAAACAAGTTGTATCATTTATTTATTAATAAGTTCTTCATGTTCTAAAAGTAGAACATGAGATGAAAGATTTTCTGTTTAGCCATGCAGTTAGGCAAACGCCATCTCCGATCTTCTCCTGTCGTTTCTATCCTGTGCTACTCTCTTCTAGGTTACCTACTCCAGCGACCTGGAGAATATCGTCTTCCCATCTCTAAATTTAAGAGTTTTTAAGTTTAGTTAGTCAGATTGAATGAGTTTTGTGAACATGTTTTATTTTATTTTCTAGGTATTTATCTCGCGTGCATGGCCGGGGCGGCATTAATTGTTGCCGTCGGTGTGGATTCTATGAAGAGGTGAGTAAATTTGACCAATCTAAAGTATACTTAAAATTTTGCTCACGGGCCAGTCGAGATTAATCCTTGTGCCCATGTCATAAAGACTTTCCAAGCTTTTATAACTCTAAGTACCTGTTCTTAAATGTAATCGTCTCGTATTCGATGTAGGTTCGACTGTTAATTGTACTGCAGGGCTTAGTACTTTAGACTTCTAGTTCTTTCGTACTTATTGTGGTTTAAATAGTTCTTTTAACCAACATAACTGGATCTTCAAATATCCTTATTGACATCAGATACGACACCGGTCGCAGCGGTTCTGGCGAAGGCAAATCCGGCCTAGAACTGTTGGCCGTCACGCTCCGGTTATTGGTGGAGCCAAACCAGCTGCTCCTTATCATCATTAACATCTTCATAGGAATGCAGCAGGCGTTCTTTGGCGCCGACTTTACTGCGGTGAGTTACTTACAGTTGATTTTAAACCTTGCTTCATCGCAATAAGGGTTAGACCATAGATATATGAAAAGGTAAGTTCCTATATCTATGGGTTAGACTCTGATGGTGAAGGCAAATCTGGCCTAATATAGAATACTTGTATAACCTATTTCTTATTTATTTAATAATACTGTTTAATTGACTTTTGCAGTCATTCGTGTCATGCGCCATCGGCACGGGCACGGTAGGGTTCGTCATGATGGTGTTTGGACTCTCGGACGCTATAGGCTGCGTAGTCACTGGATACTTGGCTAAGGTAAGTCGATGCGATTCGAGTCATCGGGACAGGCACGGTGGTTCGTCATGATGGTGTTCGGATTGTCGGACGCTGTAGGCTGTGTCGTCACTGGATAAAAACTTGGCTAAGGTAAATCAATGCGCCATTTAGTTGAATGCCCTATAAATGTAGAGGACACGACTTGTTGCTGCTTATATTTGGGAGAAGCTCGCGGCAGAACTTTATGGGTGGAGGCCTGGAGTGGGATCAGGCCGAACCATAACGAAACCAACGACAACGCCTGGTTCAAAGATCAGGGCCGAGAGTGCGCATGAAGGTATACAACCCTCAAGAGTTTTGCGATGATATTATTATGATCCTCCATTTCAGCTATCATAAGTGCGTAAAGAGGCTTCCTGAACTATCTACCAAAATGATTTATGTACAAGACCACATTGGAGTGTGTGCTTTTATGTGTCTGTGTATGATACATAGATTTATCAATATGGTAAAATTAACCATTAGGTAGGTGGTGTGGCGAAATATAGAAAGATGACGCCTTATCATGTATCATAAGAATCTCTAACCACTGAGATTCAGTATTCGTTATTTATCTGCTGAATATTTGAAGTGCCTAAGACTCCCATGTTTTCAGATTTCAGGTCGCATACCTTTGATTATTGGAGCGACAATCGTCCACACTGGGCTGCTGGCAACACTGCTCGCGTGGCAAGTGCAGGCGGGCTCTAGCTATGTCATATACGCGATCGCCGTGCTGTGGGGCCTGGCCGACTCTGTGTGGATGGTGCAGATCAACGGTGAGCTCAGTTTCTAACTAAGGCCTTGATGTCCGGTTGATGCCTAATGCTGTATATCCCTGATTATCGGAGCAATAGTCGTCCAGACTGGGCTGCTCACAACAGGCGGGCTCTAGCTATGTCATGCCTGGCTGACTGTGTGGATGATGCAGATTAACGGTGAGCCATTAAACACAGCTACTAAGGCTTGGTGTCTGGTTAACGATCAAGCGCCCATATTTATGTTTGGCTCAACTTCCTTACTCTATGGCATGCATTTGGCCTAACATAATATGGGCGTCTAAAATCACGTAAAATTCAATCTATAAACTAATATTTAAATTCAACCTCTATATTTCCAGCGTACTACGGCATCCTCTTCCCCGGCCGCGAGGAAGCCGCCTTCTCCAATTTCCGTCTCTGGGAGTCCGTAGGCTACATCATCGCCTACATCATATCACCCTACCTACGAACCAGCGCCAAGACTTGGCTACTCTTCGTCATGATGGTGGTCGGAGTAGCGGGTTACTTCACCGTGGAGCGTAAAGAGAGGAGGATTCAGAAGAAGCTGGTGGAAAAGGAGAAGGAATTCGGATGTGAAAAGGGTTGTGATAATATTGCTTTTCAGAGTATTGAGAGGTTTTGATTGATGTAGTGTAAAAATTCGAGCCTCTGTCATTCTCACCTTTAAGATTCGAGACCTTAGAACCTTATTGAGCCGAAGCTCTAATTTGTAATATTTTTAGTCTTTTCTACTTTTTATTAGAGAATTGCTTTCAAAAGGAAATACAAAATATTTACAAGCTTTTTTTTACATCCATTGTCTATCCATACAATTTATGGTAATGTATTAGACTCAAAAGAGACTCGACTCATCGAGTTCTGCGGTAAGCCTCTGGCCTCAAAATGAAAATGGAGCTGACTGACAATAAAAAAAATTGGTAGGAAGATTCGTAATCTAGCGTTAAATTTGTCTTTAAACTTAAGACTCGCGATTAGGGGTCTCCAAACATTTTTACCTGAGTGCTATGGCCAGGCCTACAGGTCTGACGATGACGCTTCCTTTTCGCAGGCCGGAAAGGAAGCCTGCGAAAAGGAATAATAATGGCCAAGGATTGTATGTCCTTTGGCTCTCCCGATATTTTCAGCGGCCCAAAAGCAAGCCCTCATGTGGACCCATGAATTTAGAGGTTAGGTAGTTGCTGAAGTTAAGTGATATTGTAAATAGATTTATGTTAATTAAATAATTAATCCATGTTAATTGTGCGTAGGTACACGTATTGCGGGCGATACAGTATTTTAAAGTATCTATGTGTTATTGATTGTTATATTTTTTTTATAAGGTTAGTTAGGGCAAGGGTCTAATACCATCCATGGTCCTACTACAACCAACTTATATATTTTCTTCATTTTTCATAAGCTGCTATTTAGATTATCTATTTCACACCTTTCCCTAAAAATATTTTCAAAGATGCAAAATGTAAGATTTTAACAGATACATATACTAAAGGTTTATATCTACTTACATAAGCATACTTTTCCAATATCTGTGATCCATTTATTATTTTTAGATCTATGTGAATTTATTTAAAAAATATTTTTTATAGCTTATATTAAAAAAGTTTTATATAATTAATAGTTATTAATTTTAAACATTTAATGTGTTCTATTAAGTTTACCAGTGATATACGAATTACATTATACTAAGGTACAGTGATACTATTTGTTTTGTGATATAAAAATAAAGTTAATATAATAATAGTGTTTTGTTTTAATTTACACGGTAAGTACTTTACACGGTATTACACTGTAAGGGGAGGCCATCATGAGCCCACGATATATGTAATGAACAAAAAAATAATTGCCCTTACCAGGGTTTGAACCCGGGACCTGCTGCTTCGTAGGCCGACTAGGTTAGGGGGCCGTCTAAACTAAAATGCGAGGCCTACGAGTATACACGCCCTGGTGCCTGCATTCAGTGTAAGGCAAATTACGAAAGAGCATCTGTGCTATTTCTATGTAAAAGGAAAATAACTACGATGGTAAAGAATACCTACTTTTCTTTTGATTGGTTGACCGCGATGTGGTGACTATTTACTTAATGTTTTTATTATACCATAAACTTGTCGCAAAAAGAAAATGATTCATTTAACTACGTTGGATAATTTCCACTTTATTTTCTGTTTTCCTGGTTAAAAGATACAAAGAATAAAATATAATAACAGATTTAAAAGTAAGTAGGTAGGTATGTTTTTAACCCTTAAATGCATGATTTTTTGTATAACTTTTTAATAAATTGAAATAGATGTGTCATGCTGTATAAAAGTAATAAATGTGATTTTGGATAGCTGCATATTGAGCCACGGACCATCAAATATACGATGCATATATACATCATTATGCATTTAAGGGTTAAAGAATGTCTTCGTTTCTTGTAGGTAGGTAGTCAAAGTGTCTGTCTTGGGAGGGGTGTGACATGGAGTAACGAGTTATTCTAAAAGGCAAAAAATCGTGTATCTTAGCTGTATACTTTTGGTTTGTTTACCTATATCATTCTACTAGTTGAAAGTATAATTTTTTTGTCTGGTAGAAAAAGTATTGTATACAATAGTAATATAATCAAGCTTTTCAATCTCGTACCTTAACTTAAGCAACTCAGCAAGCTTCGTTGCTTAAACACGGTACTCGACTGAAAAGCTCTCTATTATATCACGGTTTTATAAAATACTATCATGTGTAGGTACGTCTGCGGTCTGGATCTGATAACCAACACTATCTTTCTGTTGTTGCTTATGTTACCTCTGGACTCGACTTAACACCACTAGAGACATTTCCTTATAGTTATTTGTGCAACAAGAGAGGAAAGTTGGTTTTCCTTGCGAGTGTTTATTTTGAGTCCCGAGAAAGCGAAAGATTCTAAGGTAGAATCTTGAGCGTAGCGAGGGACTCAAAAACACGAGATGTAAAATAACTTTGCTCTCGTGTTGCACACATAATTTTTCACCTCAGTAGTGAGAACATATTAAAGGTTAAAATGTATTTCGAATTACACAGAATAAACAGAAAAAAAAGTATTATAATATGTACGATACGAGACGAGACGAGACCGGACCAGACCGGACCGGACCGGACCGGACCGTACCGTACCGTACCGTACCATACCATAAAAAAAATGTAATAAAAGTATGAAGTTCATGGCCTTCACGAAATTAAAAAGCTACATTGTTTCACTCCCTGGAGTGAGGAAAGTCGCACTTTCCTCACTCCAGGGAGTGACGAAAGTAGGCTTGTTCGAGCTGCTGAGGTGAAAAAGCCTTCCTTCCTAGTAATGACGTCATTAAAATTTATGCCGGGTCCATACGAAACATGCTAATTATGTTACAGTTACCTAAAAGCGAAAATGATTATATTTTATTTATTTAAATTTTCCTTAGATACATTTTGTACGATAAAATCATGATAAAGATAATAGGAATTTAATGGTTTATGTAGTTTAAAATTTCTGTTGTTGATCATGTTAATAACCTACGCCTACCTATCAACCTACCCGTGCACATTGTTATACGGTAAATGACGTACCGTCGTTTCATTTTAGCGTTGTCATTCTAAAGAAGATCTCAAAGTTTGGCGCAGGCGCTAGTTTTAATTTACGCGATGGCCATCTGACCTTTCGACCCAAAAGGGAAACAAGGCCTTCTAATCCCAATGATTAGTTCGATATCCTCAGCAATAATGTTTTCCTCTCACCGAATAATAACTAGTAAATACCAAATGAAACTCATTTCTCGTTAGTACGAGTCAGGTTTTGAATTCACGACCTTCAGTTTGGGAGCCGCAGACTTACCGCTTGGCCACTAATGCTCTAATCTAAATGATAATGTCATTACATTACCTATATATAAATAGCGGGAGGTTTCCAAATAATTGCATATTCTCGGAAATTACACAATAAATAAATTAAGTTTTAATGTTGGAATTGGAAACTTAATTCCCCATAAAAAACCGTGTGAAGTTTCCCCAAATTTTTCTACGTGGAAGTTTTCGCAAGTTTGAAAATTTCGTCTGCATGTCAGTTCCTATAAATGTACCTCTCTACGTAATCACGTTGAAATTAAGTAACTATTAATTCGATATTTTTTAATGAAAAATCATCATAAAGAATAGTTAATGTTTAAAAATAAATTATAAGATCTCTACAGCCTAAATAGCAATCACTATTATCATCACCATTCACCCGGTCGATCACAAATAACAACGCAGCATACGCACAATCCTACATTGGCGGCCAGAGCGAACGCAGGGCTAGACCAATCTTATAAATCGGTCAACAAAGCGGGCCAATTTAAAATAATTTACAATTTTTACGAACAATACTTTTATTCGCGCCATGTTTTTACATATTTAAAAGTTAAATCGTGAACATGTGCATTCATTCCGATTTTTTTTAAAATAAATTCAGTTCTAGAAACCTTTATTAGTTATCCTTTAGTGAACGTGAAAAAGAGTGAAATTAAGCGAAAATACGTGTTTATTTAATTGGTTTGGTAAGTGACATTTAAAAATTAATACCGAAACAAGAAAAACATGCAAAATAGTACACACCCTACGTGTGTACTATTTTGCATGTTTTTCTTCTTCACGTAGGTACGCTAGCTTCCAAATATTTGTAGGCTTGACTTTTGACTAACTTACACTTGACTTTATTGAAAATAAAATAAGTTAAATTTGTACGGAACCCTCGGTGCGTGTGTTCGACTTGCACTTGTTTTTTTTTTAAATTGATGTCATTGTTGTTCTGTCTATCAATATTATCAAATTATCTGTGGTTACAAAATTTACTATGACAGTACCGCTCTATCCTATTATATCCTCTTTTATATTATCCAGTCATATGCACAATTGCCCTATTGTTAATAGATAAGGTTATATTTGACAGTTGACCACAGAATAATCGTACGCCAGTTATAAAATCGGACATGTGTCAGTATAGGTACAGTTACGGCCATAGTCAGTTACAGTCAGTTGTAGTGTTACCTGACGCAGGGGTACCAATTCTAATGTAAGGTGGGCAGCTTTTTCTGCAGCTGACTGTATTGGATATACAAGTGACGAAGTTAAGGGTGGGTCATGTTTTTCGAGTAGGTACCGTAAACTCAGGTAACTTTAGTCCACAACTTACAAGTCTTACAACTATGGTCCAAATTCTAGTTCCAGTAAAATATGTATATAAGTATGAAATAAAACTATGAAAACGGATTATATCGCGTATATTAATTTTCCGTTTTTATAGTTTTTATTCATGAGTAACTATCGCGGTAACCGAAGACAATATTATGTATATAAGTATTTTTCAAATTATGTCTACAAATCAAAAAGGCTCGTAAAAACTGGACCATAGTTGTATTATAGGTCTACAGTTAAGGATGACTCACGTTAGACCGGGCCGTGACCGGGCCGGAGCTTCCGTTCCGGCGCTTCGTTTTCTATGGAAAGCATCACGTGATCACGTGTCATGTCATAGAAATGTAAGCGCCGGAAGCTCCGGCCCGGTCACGGCCCGGTCTAGCGTGAGTCATCCTTTACCTGAGTTACGGTACTACATTTAGGTATGTTTGGGTTTCTTTCTTTGACACTACTTACAACCCAAATCCAGTTTGACGGATTTTAAACGTGCAGGGAGTGTTTTGATTTGTCGTAGTTAGTAAAATAAAATATGTGGTTAGGCTATATTATTACATGTGCATAATTTTTTTTAAGGTTACTTTACACTACTTATCGTGATTGATAAATTGGCCATTATCTATATTAGAGCGAAAGTAATCATAAATATCTGAACATGATCTGTTGTCAAGGCTTAAGACGTGCAAGACAATAGTAGGTAGCCATCAAACATGAGTGGCCATACGTATTACGCATGTAGCCTTAGCAGTGTTTAAATACACTTATTTTTGCAAGTAAAACAAAACCTTGTTTTAAGAGTATTGATAGTCAACACAATTGGGTAAATGCTTAGATTGGATGCTCTTAAACTTCGTCCTTGAACTTTGCTTATTTAAGAAAACCAGTTCACGAGCACGAAGTCGACTTTTGTGAAAAAATAATCACAAAATGTGTACCTATATTACGAATTTATTAATTGACTGAAATTAGGTTACAAACACAAAATTGATTTCTGGACGACCAATACCAACGAGTTTTTCGAAACTTATGTACGAAATATTATTTGATATTTACCAGTCGCTTATCGGTGAAAGAAAACATCGCCCGAACCCGAATTAATCCTACTAAGGCCTAGTTTCCCCTCTAGTTGGAAGATCAGATGGCAGTCGCTTTCGTAAAAACTAGTGCCTACGTCAATTCTTGGGATTAGTTGTCAAACGGACCCCAGGCTCATATTAGCCGTGGCAAAATGCCGGGATAACGCGAGGAAGAAGAAGAAGATTTCTGGACGATCCAAATTTCATCACATAATTTCTGGACGAGCCCTGATAAGGTTTTGGTACCTACTTGTAATAACTAACCAAGATTTTATTTCGTTATAAGACCCGTTAGAGAGTTGATATTATTTCCCCCACTGATTGAATATGTATTTGCTAAAATGAAATTAATGGATAACAGCAAATTGTATAATTAAAGTATGTATATAAAATACCACATTCTAATTATATCTCTCCTGTTCAATAAAAACCTTTCCTAATGGAATAAACAAAAAAAAAAACCAAATAATATCATTCTAACTAATCATAAAATAGTTTAATAAACAATATCTAGCTGCGAGTATGACTAACAATATTACCACATTACTCAATTACAAATAAGTAAACACCTTAAGTAGGCGCCATGGGAAAACTATAATGACCTAATACGTCATTGCACAGTAATACCCGTTAACAGTAGTACAATGTACAGTACAGTCAACAGCAAAAGTTGCTGAGCGGGCGAGGTGTTCAAAATGAAACACTATTTTATTGTTAAGAGAATAAGACCGTGTGCAGGTCATTTTGACCACCTTACCCGCTTAGCTACTTCTGACGCTGATTGTACACGCTAATTTCGCGTAATTTACGCCTATCGCTGCATCAGAACGCAGCGATGCTAATATTTGGTGCGGGCGTTGCATTGGTATCAGCTCATTATATGCGCTTATTATGTACCTACAGCATTTTACAGTACAAACAGCAGAGAAAAAACTTGATATTGATTTGATACATAATTTATAGCTATACATAGATACATATCCTATTACCTACTCGTAAGGTCAGGAACGTAGGTAGTCCATTTTGACCGGGGCGAAGATGACAGTATAACGATTGAACTGATGTATTCCTCTTGTCCAGGGTTTAAATAACCTAACACTTCATATATAATTCTTATAATTCGTTACTAATAAATAATTTAAAAAAAAATAGTTACCTGCCTGTTTTCATATAATACCTACATATACCTATACCTACCGATAAAATCAAGAAAAATCGACAGAGTACAGTCGAATTAAGGACGACTCACGTTAGACCGGGCTGTGTCCGGGCCGGAGCTTCCGGCGCTTCGTTTTCTATGGAAAGCATCACGTGATCACCTGTCATGTCATAGAAAAGTAAGCGCCGGAAGCTCCGGCCCGGACACGGCCCGGTCTAACGTGAGTCATCCTTTATTCGCTCATAATTATTTACTCATACCGACCACGGTATGATAAAATCAGGCATTATAACTTTATAGTTTAGAAATAACCAAAGGATGTTCATTGGTGTGAAGGGGATGTTCCCTTCACACCAATACAAAGTATTACAATGTTGTAGTTTGAAAGTATTACAATGTTGTAATACTTTCAAAATCATAAGGTATCTAACCTATGAAGAAATAGATATGAACACAATGCAGGAAATCAAAGTGTATCTATAGGTATAAATATAGTTTCTGCTAATTTATTCCTTATTTAATTAACTAGGAATAATACAATTGATCTGCAGTTAAGGGCAAGCTGTTGCCGAGGACGGCTAAGTTGGCATATTTAAGTTGTTCGGCCGATAATAGTTATTTTTTTTACAAGGGGGCAAAGCTAAGCAATATTACCCAATGATACCCGAGGGAGCGAATAATACCAATATCAAACCACGAGCGTAGCGAGTGATGGTCGAAAAGTGCAAACGAGCGTTGCGAAGGTTTCAAGGCCCGATATCGTTTTGTTACAACTTAAATACTATGTTGGTAAAATGAATATACATACTTAATGATTAAATGTTACGCATAGGTACCTAGGTTTTCTCGAGGGACTACTATATGACGTTCTTATAAAAAAGAAGTGTAGAGGATCATTAAGAGTCGGCAACGCGCATGTAACACCCCTGGAGATGCAGGTGTTCATGGGCTTCGGTGACCGCTTACCATCAGGCGGGCCATATGCTTAATGGACTCTGCATAATTATGTGCTCGATAGCAAATCGACGTTGTATTAAAAAAAGTTTTAAATTCGCTGAATACTTATGGTTGTATCTATACATATAATAAAGCGGAAGAGGGTCGAAAGTCTGTACATGGAAGATATTTGAAAAAAAGTTGGCTGGGGATACTTAGAATCGATAACAGAACACGTTCCAACAGTTTTTAGAATTTTTGTCTGTTTGTCTGTTTATCTGTTTATCTGTTTGTCTGTTTATTTGACCGCGCATCACGTGAAAACGGCTGAACGGATTTTGATGCAAACTTTACTAATCTGTCGAAAAAATCCACGGCCAGGTTATAGGCTATAAAAATTTGAGAAATTTCACCCCTAACGGGGTTAAAAAGGGGATGAAAATTTGTATAGGGTTCAAGATTTATTTTAGGCTAGCAATTTGAAATTTCGTAAAAAGATATATTATTGAAATACAAGAAAACTAATTTCAGCGTTTTTGAAAATTCATCCCCTAAGGTGGTGAAAAAAAGGTTGAAAATTTGTATGGAGATTCCACGCGGGCGGAGCCGCGGGCACAGCTAGTTGCAAATAAAAGTTTTTGCAATGCTCGCTTATAACAGTTATAACTTATTATAAATAAGCTTTTATCTATGTATGGAGTGAGCACTCTATCTAACACTCTGTCTCATTTCAAACATAGACAGAGAGAATCATACTATCTTTGTCTTACACTAGTACTAGCACCCAAAATAAAAGGATGTTTAGTTTTTTTTGTTCTTATTTACTGACAATTTGGTTTGACCAACTGTACATTTCAAACGATTAAATTAAGAGCCCATCAACATGCTCACTAGCGCCACTGCTAAATAATTATGGTTATTTAAATTTAACGATAGATATTTTAAAAAAGGGGGCCGCTGTGTACCTACTGTATTTTGTATTTAAAAGTACTTTTTGAATATAATAGATTTTACATTGCTAGATTCGTTAATCCAAAGTTAAAACGGCGGTTTTTGTTTTGAGGTTCATAGATCGACGAATCCAGCAACATAAAAACTAGTTTGGACCTTATCCGCGACACCGGAGCTTGTTGATTTTCAAGGTTAGATTATTATTATTATTTCGTTTTGCACGTACTAGTAATGTAGGCGCTCGCGCTTATAATATGCAAATTGTTGCTAGTGGCTGTCACGTTTAGTGTTATATACGCAGCGCACTACACTACGTAGGCGAACAACACGCGAACGCGAAGCGAATCGATGCGGCGCGGGGTGAATCAATCCTTTTATAGGTAAAGTGTCAAACGTGGGCGATCTCGTTGCGAACTGCTTGACACTGCCCTAATAGATGCAGCCTTTAGTTTTAATTAATTCCTGGTGCTGTCAACTATTGGAATCACTAGGGCAGTCGTTGCAAAAGTCATCATTCATATACTAGAGCGTTGCAAAAGCCCTTAGGTAGGCCACGTAGTCCGATCGGCTTATCCGATCGATCGAGCCAGCAATTTTTTTATTTTCTGATGGTTCGATTGGTCGAACTCTAAAGTTCTCGTAGTCCGATTATCGAATTAATGGGACAATATATTTCCTTGTAGTCCGAGCGATCGAACTATGAGGTCGTTTTTTCCTGTTGAATCGATTGATCGGACATCATTTAGACTAGTTTAATAGGTTACCTGCCATCAAATTCATACGGGTGTGCCGCGAACATATGGATGCCGAAAACTGGCACTGCGTCATTAACGCCAGTTGTACGGCTGTCACAAGTTTTACTAGGAAATTGAAAAGTTTTGTAACTTATTTATTTGAATAGAATAGAATAGAATAGAATAGAAAACGTTTATTGTAAAAATCTACAAACAGCACCATACAAGTTTAAAAAGAAGAAGATCTTATACACTAACACGTAAAATTTGCTTTTTCTTCCGAGACAAAATTCCTATTGTAATGCTCATATAAAAAATGCACCTAGGCAGGAGTGGATTATGACAAGTCCTTATGTAAATTTAATTAGAATGAATCGTGTTACCACAGATCACTTAATAGATGGAGCATATAAGACGACT
This sequence comes from Cydia strobilella, assembly GCF_947568885.1. NCBI lineage: Eukaryota > Metazoa > Arthropoda > Insecta > Lepidoptera > Tortricidae > Cydia > Cydia strobilella. Next base: position 13,749,280 of record NC_086052.1, read on the forward strand.
CGCGGTTATCACGTATAGGCGCTCATACTATTTCAGTATAAGCGGGAAACCGCTTATTTCAGCTGCGTGCGTCTATGTTTACAGTACTCCTGTCAATTACAAAATGAACATGAATTTAGTTCTAGGGGTTCTAGGTTTCTAGGGGTTCTAGGGGTAAATGTGGTGTTGATGTTGAAGTGCGCCCAGGGCCCAGGTCTAGGGAAGGCGCTGCGTGTACCTACTCATGAGCATATTTTCTTCAGCGTATTTATTTAGCTCACGCAAGTCTCGCATGTAGCACTCAATCTACAGTAAATTACTTACATATGCCGTAAATTACTTAGTATGCGGGTCAAAAACGTCCGGGAAAACCGGCGTCTTTTCTGTAAACATTACAAAAGTTAACGATTTGGATACATTTTTCTTAGACTTTTATCATGTAACTTTTAAGAACTAGAAGGTTTTAACACTTTTATCATTCCTATAAGGATAAAGTAAGAAGTATTGGGCTTTAAAGTCCGTTTGTTTTATGATTTCCACAGGAAGGATGCATCTAAAAAAAATTATCACTCATGCGCACTCGCATTCGCTAAATTCGGTCGCGTCGCGACGCCCGCGACGCACCTTAATGAAATGAAATGAAATGAAAATCTTTATTTCAGGCAACTAGTGGCCCATAGATATGACCTTAAAACTAGCATAATGTTGGTGTAGGGTGCATCTGAGTTGGTAGCGTTTTATATCACAAAAGAAAGAATATCGATCATCGTAATCGCTTTATAAAGTGGTCTGTGTATGTGTCTATACTTCTATAGTTAGTTAGTTACAATTAAATAAGTATTCTAAGATCAACATAGTTGATAAAAAAGCATTTATAGCTGATGCACGCCTGTAATTGATTTTGAACTTGATCTTAACCTAAAGTTCTGCGATAAATAAGTAGTTATGATTTCTGGACCTATATCTACTGAAGTTTTTGTCATTATATGCAGGTGAATTGTCCACTCCATTTTATGAAATTTATGATTTTTAGAATCTCGAGCTCCATCTATACCTACTTTTATAAAAGAATAATGTCCCATATTTTCTATCCATTACATTCTTATAGACTTTGTATGACGGAAACGGAATGAACGGCATTAAAAATGTATGAAAACTGTAGAACCCTTGTTTTCTCCTATGTCTTGAAAATTATATTTGCACTCAAAATATATTAATTCAAGCTAAAATTATCCCGGTATTTCAAACACTATTTTATAAATTAATGTAATATGTAACTAACAACTATGGATTTATGTCCGATTTTTTTTATAAGGTTAAAATGAAACATCTACTGATACTGTAAATAAGTACTTAATATTAAATAACACGTATAAAATAACCATCAATGTCAAATAAGCTCTCATTCATTCTCTACATGTAGGTACATTATACAAGCAAATAAAATATTCAAATGTTAACTAAGCTTAAGTTTTTTTTATGTCAATATTAAAATGGCAAGCTTTATGTTTCGTGAATTGATTAGAAATAGATACATTAAGTTTGATGATGTTTGGCGTCAGCAATAAGTAAACGGAAATCGAAAACACGAGACTTGAATCTAAATAATAGTATTATATATACGAGTTTAGTATACATATGGAGTTATCGCTATAGCTTTGTAAGTACATAGGTGACCCTGCGTCAAGCAAAAGGGACCACGAACTATTAATTTTATTAAAATAAATATTTAACAAAAAATGTTCATGTGAGCAGTTTTAAAACACGCAAAAGGTGTGGATTTTAGTGCGTAAAGTGCTCAGTAAACATCGTTAAATATGAGTCGATATCGCCGTTTGTCTTTTATTTGTAGACGCATTCTGTGATACGAAACAGTTCTGTAAACTGGTCCTAGATCGTGTAACGTTATATATCCTTGAGGGTAGAGAACGGCACGACTGCGTTCGCTATTGTAATGTAACTGTATCTGTAGTCATATTTAGTGTCATGCTCGTAACATGTCCGGAAGGATTAGACCTTAAACCAAACAAACAAATGGCATTTTAAGTTGTAAGTTCAGTGGCTTCATCTTTCTAATACTAGTAGTTATTAAAAACTGTAATAGATGTCATATATTAAAGAAAAAGTGACGAAGCCCTCCAGTGGTGAAGGCCGGATTCGAACCGGCGTCTTTAGCTATCGCGGCTAACGCCATGAACCCCTAGGCCACCCCGCCACGGCGGTGCCCGTCCGATTTCTCGACTATATGCCATCTTAGTAAGACTAGGTGTCTTTGACCAGCTCTAAGGGCAAGCAGTGCGCGCTTGCACCTCCTAAACGAACTCCTTACGGATTTACGTTGTAGCGAGAGAGACTGGTGCTGCCATCTATGAACAAGTTTGAGAACAAATACAATTATTTTATTAAATATTTTGATTTGTGTTTTTTTAAGTAGTCACACTACTATATATGTATAAATTAAAAACTGTAATAGATGTCATATATTAAAGAAAAAACAGTCAGTCAGTCTTACTAAGATGGCATATAGTCGAGAAATTCGGACGGGCACCGCCGTGGCGGGGTGGCCTAGGGGTTCATGACGTTAGCCGCGATAGCTAAAGACGCCGGTTCGAATCCGGCCTTCACCACTGGAGGGCTTCGTCACTTTTTCTTTAATATATGACATCTATTACAGTTTTTAATTTATATATAGTAGTGTGACTACTTTAAAAAACACAAATAAGTGTAGGCAGATTAAAGTACGCGAAGGCGGCAACAAGGAGACTTCAAGTAGATATACCTACCTTCCTATTGGAATATTTATAACTATTAATACAATAGGTATGAAATCGAAAACAAATAATTTCCAACGAGGGCCGGTCTTTAACATGAGCAAAACTAGTGTTTTGAATTGACACAGTTGAATTTACTATTTTTAGAGCACGCTTGATGATCTTGTTTGAATATGCAGAATTTTTGTTAACAGTAGACATATGCGTCCGAGTGGTAAGATATACATGGTAAGATAACTAAGTCAAATCAGAGACGTTTTAAAAATATTAATACGATTCTACTGTATGACGTAGTTTGGAGGCGTCAAACTTCCTCCATTTCTTAGTTTTGAGAAAAAAGTAGTTAAAAGTACCAAATAACTAAACTTGTTTTCATATGTTTGGTTTCTGTTTGTTTAATTAATAGATATAAATTTTTTACTCTTATTGTAGTCCGATGCCCATTGTTACTAAATATTGTTAGTTGTTAGTCTAGAGATAAGAAATTAGATAATATTTGTTGACAAAATTCTACTGACTAAGCCTCCATGTTCTAGGCCAAAATGCCGACAGACGTGGTATTCGGCGTAAATGAGAAATGGCGCATCAACCGCAACATCTTCGTGCTTGGGTTCGCGTTCATGGTGCAGTTCACCGCGTTCCATGGCGCGGCCAATTTGCAGAGCTCCGTGAACAGTGACGCAGGCGCTGGAGCATTTACCCTGGCTGCTATATATTTTTCGTTGATATTGTCGAATATACTGCTGCCTGCTGTGGTTATCAGGTGAGATTCCTTAATTACGGTTACGGACAATTTAGCGTAGGCGAGGATTGTTCAATCACAACATCTTCATGCTGGGGTTCGCTTTCATGGTGCAGTTCACCACGTTCCATGGCGCGGCGAATGTGCAGAGCTCCGTGAACAGTGATGCCGTTGCCGGCGCTGGGACATTTACCCTGGGCCGGTAACGGCTATATATTATTTCGCTGACATTGTCGAATATATTATTGCCAGCTGTGGTTGTGGTGAGATTCCAATTTATCAACTATTAAAATCTTGTTTGCATTAATTTACTTAACTCTAATTACATTAATATGGTTTTACATATTATTTAGACAATTATTCCTGTTTTTTAAGTACGAATGCCACAACCGATAATTTAGACACTTATTTTATTTTCCTCCATTAAACAGTCTATTAATGTCAAAGACTGGCACACATTTCAGAATATAATCAGTTGCCATTGAGTCCATTGACAAGCCGCACTCATTTAGAATCATTATTCAATAATTGGACACGTTTAAAGTTAATTAAAACATACTAGTTAGCAAGGCTAATATTTCGTACATTCTATCCGTATCTAAGATCGCAAGGCCGATACTGTCCGACAATTGTTTGGTAACTGCAGTTTTGGCTATCACGCAAGAACTGTAGATTATATGGGAAGTGCTGGTGACATTATGTTACAATCATTTCCTAGTATTTACTTATAAACGCAACATCTATATTGACTATTTTTAGACCTTATCTCGCAGCAGTAAGGTTCAGGACTGGTATCTACAATGGGGCATCCGAAAAATAAAGAAATTAAAGTCATGGAATGCTCGGGTCTTTTACAGCCTGTCGCTTTATAACTCTATTAGCACCGTTAGTGATTTAGAATATTGTATGATATGACGTCACATTAAGCACTTATCAAAGTCTTAACGACCGAAATGAAGTTCCTACTGTGTCTGTCATTAGTGTCGTTTGTTTTCAAATTACTGTCATTTTGGTGCGGTCTTGTATTACAGTCATAGGAGGGTATACAGAGAGGATGTAAATTAAATTGAAATTACCGAGAGGTCAACTGAAATGAAGGTACAGTAGGCATATAGTAGTCGGGGTCAACGAGATAAACGACGCAATAAAGCAAACGTTAGTAAACGTAAACGTAGTAAAAGTAAACGTAAATTGAGACTGCTCGATAGAAAGAAGAGGATGCTTTCTCCTGCGGTTTATTATGATAATCGTTTTACGCATTTTTAAACATGTGAGGAAGGTTTTTCCATTCGATTTCAGGAGTTTTTAGTTAATTTGAGAGGCCATTAATTCATTTATACATTAATTTATTTATTCTTAGAATGACTAATATGGTTACTTTAACAAAATGATAACCCTGTTAGAACCTGAAGTATTGGTCCTTTGAACCAGATCATTGAATTTAGGAGTGTTTGCTAATAAATGAACAGGCAATAAGCAGAATTATTTCTCTTCAGATGGCTGGGCTGCAAATGGACAGTGACCCTGTCCTTCCTAGCGTACATGCCATTCATAGCGGCGCAGTTCTACCCCCGTCTGTACACCCTGGTACCAGCAGGCATGATGGTCGGCTTCGGCGGTGGGCCACTATGGTGTGCCAAGTGCACCTACTTGTCGGTGGTAAGTACAGCTCAACATACTTCCTAGAGGACATGTAGAGCCGCAGGTAGCACTACGCCGATCTACAGTACGGCGTAGTTCTACCTGCGGCTCTACACGCTGGCATGGAACCAGCTGGCATGATGGTGGGATTCGGACTGTCGGACATTAGCTATATCTTTTGTCGTCTGGTGTGACCTTCCTGTATATTAGGTAAAAAACTTAGCTAAAGCCATGCCAAGCATGTGTGTGTTCTGTTTACAAAAAGCATTAAATAAATTACTTGACCTTTTATGTTCCCAAATTGATATTACTTTGACTTTAGTTAGAAGCTTGTGCGTTCTTCTGTACAGGTAGCTGAGCCCTATTCACGGCTATCGGGAGTGCCAGCAGACGTGCTGGTGGTTCGATTCTTCGGGCTCTTCTTCATGTTCTACCAGATGGCTCAGATCTGGGGAAACCTCATCTCTTCAGCCAGTAAGATATAAACTAACACTGCCTCCCCACGCGTAACAGCCATTAAAAATGTATGCACTTGTTTTTAGTATTCTGGCGCAAAGTTTCAAATTCAAACTGGTTTTCCAACTGCTCTTATCCATGGTAAGATAACATGTTATACAAAATATACCTTCTGGAAAAGTGACCAGGCTTTCAAACGGATTCAAACGGGAATCTATAGCATTCGTGGCTAGCGTCATAAACCCTAAGACCGCACGATGACGGTGCCATCTATCTCAATTTATTAATTTACTGAGGTGGAGTGAACAAATTTTTGTTGTTTTTTATACAACAAAGCAATGTGCGACCAATGTAGGTAAAATTTAACATCGGAGTTATTACAAAAACAATGACGCATTTCCAAACAGTATAAATAAATACATAGAGTAAATTAAGGAAAAAAATACCAAACGGTATTTAAACAAATTATATAATTCAGTTACCTATTCATGGCTAAATTATGATAAGTCTATTAATTTGTATAGATTTTAGTTCTGCCATTGTGTACGATACCATTGGAATGCTAAGAAAATACTCATATTTCCACGCGCGGTGAGGCATAAAAGTCAGTTTTTGAATTTTATTACATTTTTGTACGGGGGTGGGTGGGGGGGATGTCCTGAACAAACCAGTAAAACTTCCCCCTACTCTCCCCTCCCTCTTCCCAATCTACAAGATAATACTTACGCATATTCATTCCCGATTCTGGAAGGCAACCACGATTCCGTAATTTGACCTCGACGTACGACAGAGAATGGTGTCGGTGACTCTCAACTTGGCCAGCTATATTTTTACATGCATTCATCGGTGTTACTTATTAAACCAGTTGTCATTAACGAATCATTATTTAACTATTTAATTGAATAGCGCCATTCTGATTGCAGTTAAGTGTTATAGTGTATTAACATTGTTTACTAAATATAGCAGTACAAATATTTAGTATACAAGTATAGACTGGAAATCCCCATACATAGTAGCGTAGCGTTCCTCGTTATTGTAGGTGGCATGATCATGTACCGATCAATACCTATATTTTTCACTAATCATGCCCTGATTTTTCTTGTACACCTCAATATTGATCGCTGCTTTAAAATATAAAAACTGTCAGTATATACATATGGCATACAAAATCGAAAGGCCTAAGGAATAGTTTGTACAACATAATACTTACCTTCATTAATTTTAATTAGGTTGTTTCCGGACGTTTAGTATATTATAGAGGCTAAGGTAGAGGTCAAATCACCTTACCCTCTCTATTGTGGTGCCATTTACAACTATGACGGGAAGCACACTTATGTTTGCTAATGTATTGTTTTTATTATTCGCTCGTCTCCGCCAAATACTTAGTACCTATACGCGTACGTTACTCACCTATTTACTTATGTGTAACAGGTATGCTTTAGAACATGTTCTTATTATTTTATAATATTTTTTGCTAGTTAAGTGCAATGGGAGCTTAAGTAAGCTTGAGGTCAATTTAATCACGACTAGGTATGATATTATATTATTTTTATGACTCATAATCTGAATTGAAAACTTGCTATACTTTGTTATTTTTATTATTTTGTTTAGGGGACATCTGATTCGAATTTGAACCCGGGATCTCCTGCTCCATGGGCAGACCAACCACCAACTGGCTATAGGCTATAAATTTATTAATATCAAGAAAATTTACAAATATCTAGTAACTTGGAAAGTTATTTGTTCAAAGAACTTTATGGTATATATATCTGCCTTTTTTGTCGCGGCCGATTTACTGCCTTCGCGGAAATGCTTCTGAGAAAGTGTTGTTTCATTCGCGACCTTGGTTATTTTAAGATACAGTTGGACTATTTAATTTTGTAAAGTAAATATATCGTATTCTATAAATAAGTATATGGTTTTGCTACCTGAACTATCAAGCAAAATTAAATTATAAATGCGTCAAATCCAAAATAACTGTCAGTGTGTAAGGTCGACTTCAGGACAAAAGTGATACTTAAAACGTGATTTTTCTGACATGGTATTTTTACATATAGACACTGGGACACTCCTTAAGTTTTGAGCCATTTTGTACTTTATTTAATTTTTCAACAGTTTTGTCATCATCGCTTGGTGAGGTGGTTTCATACACCAACGAAACCATAGCGCCGACCGCAGCAGCATTGGTCGGCAACATCACTTCTCCCAAAGTGGACTTCGGGTCTACCTGTGGAGTCAACTTCTGTAGCGGCAGTGAGGCTCATGTAAGTAAATTAACTCACATTGGGGGGTATGTCTGCTGAGTCAGGTCCCAAATGTGCCGACAATGAAGCAGATAGCTTCTATGCGATGTTCCGTCTTTTGCTCCTTAATAGTTGTCGCAACTCATGCTAGCAGGTCAGGTACAGAAATACTATATGTACTTTACTTTATTTTCTTCATTAGTTACTAATGACCATAGAAATATAAATTTAAGCTAATGACCCCTCTAGAACGCTCCGGGTTCAAGGCCGAAACTTCGTTTTGTATATCTATCGTCGTTTTGTATGTCGATGTCGGACGCCTCGGCCCGAACCCATACCGGTCTAGTAAGCAATTTCTCCATTTTTTCAGGGGAACGCGAACCTTCAACCACCGTCGCCTCTAAAGATCCAAGTGATATCTGGCGTGTACCTGGCGTGTATGGCGTTCGCCGTCATCTTAGTCGCTTTTGGCGTGGACTCTCTTAAAAGGTTAGCAATACCTTATTTATATGTCTACGGCCCGCCTGATAGAAAGCGGACACCTCTTCCTATGTATGTTTGCACCTCCACTAACAGTAATGTTGCAAGCCTTTTAGCGAACGGGGATTCACTTTATTAGGTATTAACCCTTTGAATGCCCTGCCTTCGTGTCCGGCGCGTCTTGATATTGCATTGTAGCCGCGAGCGTCATTTGACGTCTTTGGCGGTCAAAGGGTTTATAGCTATAAGAGATAAATCAGATAAATGTAGTAGTAGTAGTAATCAGATAAGTGTAATACTCCGTTGGAGCTATACCCCCAATAGCTTTTATCTTGACTAGAAATATAGGTATACTTTACCAGTTACAAATTAAGTTATTCAGTAACTAAAACTAGTGGCCAAAATGATTCTACCCCGTAGTTTTTATTAACAGGTATAGCACCAAAAGATCGTGTGAAGGCAAGTCTGGTCTGAAGCTTCTAGCGGTGACGCTCAAGCAACTGCGGCACCGGTACCAGCTGCTTTTACTGCCCGTCATCGGCTACATCGGTGCTGAGCAGGCGTTCATGGCTGCAGACTTCACGCAGGTAGATACAGCACGAGAGCATCGTAGATAGAGTCCCCGATACACCAATGTGGGTATGAGAGGGACAGTGGCCGCCTCTACATGAGGGACATTCCACAAAAAGCTCTACTTTGTCGGGGACGTAACGCGTATGGCAGCTATCCAGCGATTGATAATACACAATCAATTATATATATAATATTTATTATCAATCGCTGCAGCTATCTTAATAACCTGCACAAATCGTATTATAATCTACCGTTGAATTAAAAGCTTCTAGTGATCAAATGTTATCATGTCAAATATCGACTTCTTAAGCTTTAACAGAAGTGATAAAGAATTACCGTCACGTACCTGGCACTTTTCTGGAATGCCGAACCAGGAAACAAAAATGGCTGCGTGAAATTACGTTAAATCAATAATTCTTTGCTCTGAACTGGGTACTGGGTAAAATGTTTTTAATTGTAAATGTAAATTGTGGTGATTCATCGGCTGATTATTGGGTAATATTTGGGCATAAATATAAATACATCCACTATGCTCCGACTTTCCCGTGAGTACAAGTGGCACTAATATACCTCACGCTCTGTCGCCTCCACACAAGCTTATAGCAATTAGCGATTTTATATTTTTTTTTGACAAAGTAAGAATATTTGTTTCTTATTTGCAATGGTGTTATGTAATTATGAAAACTGTATAGTTTCCTATGTTGTCCAACAAAATCACGAGGTACCTAACTGAAATTAGATAAAAATATTTAAATAGTGAAAAATCTCACATTCCATTGTATAAACGACGAAGCATGTCCGCTGCTATATCCCTGTATATAAAAATTAAATACGTCGCTATAAAAATGAAATGATGTTACGGACTCACTCCAAGAAGATAAGCCAAATTTACTATATAACTACTCTGTTAAGTCTGTATTTTAAGCCCCATCCGCAAACTATTGTCTGCCGGCAGTTTCCGATTCGCAGTGACCTTTACGGTTCCATGACTGTCTATTTGTCACACTGATTCATAATGTTATCTAAATTATTCACACAAACCGAGCGCAAATTTTATTACTGCTATTTTATAAGATAGATCGAGCATGAATTGTGCAAATTTAATAACATTAGCCTTTTAACCTACAACTCTTTTGTTCAATGATAGGCATATAGTGATAGGCATATTGGGCATATGCATAGATATTTGAATTACACACATTAATTTAATAGGTTTTCGATTGGCCATCGTTTAAATCAAAGTCGGACTTGAATCTCTAAGAGTTCGAGGTGCTAACTACTTACTTCCACTTCAAATTTACTTAGGTACCTACGTAATGAACCGTTCATGTTTGCAGGCATTCGTCGGCTGCGCATACGGCATCAACAACATTGGCTACGTGATTATCTGCTTCGGCGTGTTCAATGCGCTTGCGGCGCCCGTCGCCGGCGCCGTCGTCAAGTTGACCGGACGGTACCCCGTCATGGTCACTGCTTTGGTAGGCTCCTTTCTTTTATAGCATAAAGGATGACTCACATTAGACCGGGCCGTGACCGGGCCGAAGCTTCCGGCGCTTACTTTTCTATGACATGACAGGTGATCACGTGATGGTTTCCATAGAAAATGAAGCGCCGTAAGCTCCGGCCCGGTCACGGCCCGGTCTAACGTGAGTCATCCTTAAGCCTCCCACGTAGACTTCACAACTACCCCTAATAATCACAAGTTCTGGCGATGACGATTTGAGTTTTTCCAACAAAAGGAGGGTTAAAACTTTCGTATTGGCGAAGTTCTCATTAATTAAAAATGGTTGCTCACCTTTTAGTTGCTAAACATCGTTCTGCTGACTGCGTTGATTCTCTGGCGCCCGGACCCTGATAACTGGCTGGTGTTCTACCTCCTGGCTGCTATATGGGGCACTGCAGATGCTGTGTGGCTTGTGCAGGTCAATGGTAAGAAGTTATCTGACACATTTGAATACCTATGCTCTTCTCTTTAGAGTAATAGTAAGTTTTACGCGGCTATTATCTAGATCAATATCTCATTATGCTATTTTTTTGCATAATGTTATTGTGTGCATATTATCCCAAATACACACATACCGTAAGGTTTTTTTTATACTAGTGATACAAAGACGCGACTTGTCTACTACAATCTTTTTTATGATTATGCTATCAAAACATTAGGCAGATATTCCAAATGACTAACCTTAATTTAATGTGTTTCTGATCCGCAGCTCTGTCTGGAATATTGTTCCCTGGCAATGAAGAAGCCGCGTATTCCAACTTCAGGCTTTGGGAGGCCACCGGCAGTGTTCTATCCTATGCCACGGCGCCATATCTTTGCGTAAGAACGAGGTACGGACTTCGAATATTTACAAATATTAATTGAGCAACTTACTAACTATAACTAACAATGTCTAATAATTAAAAGCTAAGAAGTAGGCACAACCTATAATAACGATACACTAAACTAAATAGAACGGAACCTTGGGTCACTATTAAACTAATTTAGTTAACAGAAATAAGAGTAAAGTTATATCGTAATAATGCAATCCAATCAATTCAACAATTGAATTGGTTGAATTAATAAATTGTAAATAATGATGAGTACTCCTAGCCAACTTCGATCACTAAGAGCTTCCGAGAAACTTTGCTGTGTTATAATCTGAAGGAGGTATAAAATCAGTTTTTTTTATAGTACAGTAACATAGTGTGTCGGGGTACTGTGCCAAACCAACAAGCATGACAAAAAATGTAAAGGAAAGTATTTTATCAAAGCTGGATTTGGATTTGATTCTACGTAGTATGGAGGATCCTTAGCGTGAAGAAATGCACAGATTGTGTTAAGCCCATAGCTGCAAAAACTAATATAATTACTTAATTATCAACATTTCTTCAATAGGTTGTAGGTATTGCTCTTCCTTAGATAGATGGCTTCCTAAAAGCATTAAAAATTGAAGATTTTTAACCCTATGAACGCGTGATCCTCGTCCGAATGCACGATATTTGGCTGTAGCCGCGCACGTCGGTTGATGACTGGTGGTCAAAGTTATTATTATTAATGATTGATTACACAAGAAAAACTAACCAACTTTACCCTAATTTCCAGGCTATACGTCCTCGTATGCTTCCTACTCCTGGGCTTCGCCGGCTACACCACCATCGAGCTGATGGAGTACCGCGTCAAGCGCGCGCACCAGCTCGAGAGAAACTTCGAACTCGTTGATAAGAAGGGGGACGATTGAGGCTGCAATCATACCAGTGTATTCGGGTAAAATATTGAACTCTAATATCAGGTAATTCCCAAAATGGACTCTGATGTGATGATTTTCGGAATTACATTTGGAATGGAAGTGATACGGAATTGGGTACCTATCCGAATACACAAACTATAACCTGGCCGAACATTCTCGTCATTTAAAAATGCAAATGGTTAGGCAGGTTGTTTAAATGAATCAATTCAAACGTAATACTTGACATCATTGTAAAATGGTGTAAAATACCAGTTAACACATTTACAGCGAGCGGGTTGTCTGTTCGTGTTATCAACTACGCTCGTAGCGGATAGCTCGCGCTGGCACTGAATGTGTTAAGTCTTAAGGAAACTCATCGCCATTCTGAAAAAGTGAATAGCAAAAATCGCTCGAAGGATGACCGTTCAAGGGTCGCCGAGTCTGGTTATACTTAACACATTCACCGCTGAGCTACAGCCGTACCGCTACGTCGTAGCGAAAATGCTTTGTAGAGGCAAAACGACGTGTCGTGATTAGCGCGGAATAAATATAAATAACTATTATAGGGACATTCTTACACAAATTGACTTAAGTGCCACGGTATCGCGGTAAGCTCAAGAAGGCTTGTGTTGTGGGTACTAGACAACGATATATATAATACTTATACAAATACTTAAATACATAGAAAATATCCATGACTCAGGAACAAATATCTGTGCTCATCACACAAATAAATGCCCTTACCGGGATTTGAACCCAGGACCATCGGCTTTACAGGCAGGGTCAATACCCACTAGGCCAGACCGGTCGTCAAAAAGCGCTGAATGAGTTAATAAAAGCTGATTGTACTACCAGGATTTAGACATGGGGCTCTACTCTTACATAATATCCTTACTTATGTCCATTTCCTACTATGCAATATGTTATCACAAAATGCATGTTTAGTAAATTTAAATATGTGCCATAAAATAATCAGACGTAGTGAATACCTAATCCTTTACCATAGTATTTTCACGGAAACCGTGTTATGCTATTTCAGTCTGTCTCAGTGCAAAAAATACTGAGGTTGACTGAAGTAGCATGACAAATACGAACGTTGCCGAGAAAATACGATAGCAAGGGATTGTTCACTGCATCTGTAACCATGGCAACGTGTGACACTAAAAAGTTAATTCACCCTTGTATTTAATAGTACAACACGATACAAGTGCGAAAAATAGGAAATTCGCAATGAGTGGCGATAAATTAAAACACGACCGAGTTGCGAATCCTATTCGCACATGTATCGTACAACGTTTTGCAGTACACATGGTCCTTTAAATTTTCGACATAGTTGCGTAATGTGCTAATTATCGCACTAGTGCGGTAAAGTAGCACCATATGTATTGCAAAATATTTTGTATAGGTATTAATACTATTAACATACATATAGTGATAGTGATAATCGCTAGTGATTTAAATATCATATTATTTTTATATTATACTTAGACTTAAGGTACGTAAAACCTCTCTATAATTTTCTAAGTTTATGTTCAAATTAATTTTAAGACAGTAAACTAAGTGTAAGTATATTGTTTTGCAGGAAAATAAGAATAAAACAACATACATATCTCAATATTCATCATTTTAATTCTTTCCACATAAAATCGGACCCAAATGTCCGTAAACAGATAAACAAGCACATTCATAAACTAAGTACAATGCGAAGAAACAAGTGACTAATACCTTGTTAAACATAATTATTCTAATAATAACATAAGACAAGTCTTTGAGTTATCAGACACTGTACCGCCATTCAAAGACGCATTCAATATGTTTTCAATGTAGCATTGCTATTTCGAACGGCAGTGTAGGTAAATATTAACACTAGCTGTCTTGCTTTAACGATGCTATTTAGAAGAAGATAGTGATGTAAATACACATCGTCTCCTGCGACACGAGTCCCGGGATTTCAAAATATATTATGGACATAGAAATACGGTCCTTAATTAAACGGAATCCTTAATTTTATTGTAAGCACAATTTATACACGAGTGAACTACGGCGTAGCATTTGTAGCTAACGTTTCGTAGCTCTAATTCTCGTAGCAAAATTGTATTATTCCACTTTAGACTTCTGGAAAGCATTAGGAAAAATAGACATTGATTCACTTACTGATTAATATTATTTAGTAACTTCGGAAACAAAATAGACTAAGTTTTATGATTCAGTCGGTAGTAAAATAACGCTATATGAATAGTAAGTATGAAAAGATGAAGTACCAAATTTTTCTATATTAATAGTTTCATTTATGCGTTTTCGCGAAAATGTCCTATACCCACATGGCGCTTTGATGCTACCGGCAATTTGGAAATAGAAGATGTAAGCTTACAAAGTTTAGTCTATCTTTTAGTATCAAAGCCCATTTCACTGTCAATAATGTAGTTTTATAGTAAATAACCCTAAAAAGATGGACGTGGTTTTAAAATATTAAAACTAAATTCAATGACAGAGAAATCCACTTGTAAAGCTTCGCCGTGATAATTACTAAATTTTTGGAAAAATGGACTCGTGTCACGCTTGGAACTCATTAGATTCGAATAAATTGAATTATCTGATTTTTCTCATTAATAGATTGTTAAGCAATCTATTTAATGAAACAAGCCAACTAACGGCCTGATTCAAACTTTAAGATACGTTAAAATTTTGCTAAAGATACGATATGAATTGGATATGTCAGTATTAAAACTGACGATTCTTCAAATAAAAACGTAACTTTTGACACTGACATATCCGATCCATATCGTATTTTTAGCAAACTTTTGATGTATCTTAAAGTTCGAATCAGGACGTGACTCTATTCAATATCTACACTACTGTCATCTCTTAAATCACATGAAACAAAAAAATAATACACACATAATCATTCATTCGTAAGTCACTGGTCCTATTATCCGTTATTATACGTTAGTTACATAATAAAAGCACTGATTCTTGAATATAATGCTAAAATAACATCACCTATTTATATTTTCAATTATTATCTATAATTAAGTATTATTGTATTAACTGATTTAAAGCGTAGAACCGTAATACTTTAACATCTGAATATATTTTCATTTTAGGAAGACTATTTTAAGGCACGAGCAAAGATTTTTATCACCAAAATAGCACCTTAAATATTTTTTAAATCGTATGTGTTGCGATTATGCTAAGATTATTATGATTTCAGTACTATTTACTATTGTTAGGTGATTTATATGTTGGAAGACGTACTGTATAATGTTATAGAAAAATTATATCGTGCCTTTCAAAGAAAAGTTTTTTCTCGCTTGTCCATCACGTTACTCTAACATATTGTATGTATACATACGTATTGTCTATATGTCGCAGAACATATACTATTTTGGCAATTAAGGAGATTACCACAGGTAAAAACCTACTCGTTACATTGTATTTATCTCTACAGTCAAATAGAACTGAAAACTAGTCACAAGTG
The DNA here is from genome assembly GCF_947568885.1 of Cydia strobilella. Classification (NCBI taxonomy): domain Eukaryota; kingdom Metazoa; phylum Arthropoda; class Insecta; order Lepidoptera; family Tortricidae; genus Cydia; species Cydia strobilella. The sequence continues at coordinate 13,764,855 of NC_086052.1, forward strand.
GAACGTAACTATTTACATCTTTTATACAGGCAAATATTATGCGGGCTGAAAAAAGGTTTTATTTATACTAAATTACACAATCGTATTATGTACTAAGTAATATTACTGTAGTCGGTATCAATATACTGAGCTTTTTTCAGGTGTATTAAATGCTATGATACAGTGACGTAATTATACATCTTTACAAACTATGTATGTATATACAGTATATCTTTGTGACCCTGTATAGATGTAGATTATAGTAGCCTCAAAATATATAAGTAACAATTTTTACAAACGGAAATTATATACATTTTTAAACAGCTTTTACTGTTTTTATATTCCCTCAGGGTCTTAGCACCGAATTTTACTATTTAAGGTCGTCGAAGTATTTAGACAAAAAATATACTTCACAAAATTATTTATTAAGTCATTTTGGACGGCAATACACGATCTATATTTACATAGATTAAGCTAAGTGTACACCTAAATGTAATAATTAACTAAATGCAAAATCTACATATACAAATACAGGAAGACTGAAACGTGGACTCGATGACTTAGGAGTCGTATTATTAGCTAGTGCAGGCATGGTTCGTGTTCGATATGTTCAAAACAAATGAAAAAGGGTATTCATTCACGCCCGTACCCGTTTTCATTGCTCTTGATACTATATAAAAATATTCAATTATTATAAATGACATTGATTATTCTGTTATATTAAAAAAATGTTTTAAAATCATGTTTACGAGCGCATTCAATGTCAAAAATACACGACAATTTGTTTTTACAAACATCGATATTTCTAACGTGATTTTAATTTAAAACACCATTAGAATCCACATATGACTGCACCATAAACGCGCTCAGAACCTAGCTGGATGGAAACACGAAACACGACATGATTAAAAAAAAGAAAATTAATACTATTTCAACCCTAACTAGGGCTAGTGGTGTTGCTCCTAGGCTCCGCCTTTAGGGCTGCCCCGTTTATCCTGACACTGGTGGGACTGGCTTGGGCCTGTGCCTGGCAGCTCGCGCACGGCTCGAGCCTCCTCGCCAGGACGGCTTTGAGCTTGAGCGCCGGCCCCAGCTTCATCTGCAGCATGCCTGTTAGGTGGTCTTCGGTCAGGAGGGGAAGGCCGGCTCCGTCGATTCTCTGCTCGCGAAAGTTCTGTAAATAAAGATAAAGCGGCGTAAGTATTTGCTAGAAAACAAATGAACTAAATTAACCTCTAGCGTATGGAAGGTAGAGGTAAGGAAATGAATCTTCATGTATCAAAAAGTGACCATAAAAAACAGTAAATAGGCGGCGCCACCATACACTGAAGTACCTAGACCATACACCTAGTATTTGATATAGATGTGCACCCGTGCGACCGTGACAGAACATACGCAATGCGACACGTTTTAACATTCCTGACAACATACCAGAAACAACCTACGTAATTTGGTCGGATTATTTGCTGCCCCCCCCCCTCATCTCTACATTATTATACCTTTATGGTTCATGTCATAGAGTCTCCTATATATTACAATACTCTTTGGTCTCAGAGCCTACCTAGTGCCACCGGAGAAATTTGGAACTATTATTTACAGCTGAAAGCTGGTCACTTTTGCAACAATTCTGCCATAAGAGATTGCGATCCTTTCTATACCATCCATACTCTAGCGGCCTACCATACAAGAAAAAATGACAGTCAAATTTAAAAATAGAATTGAATTTATTTCGGTTTAAAAATTGAATCATTAAATAATTATTTTAATTTCATTGGGGGCAATTAGTACTAGTATTAAGGACCTTGGGACGCTAGAGGTCTCTCGATAGTCGGACAGGTAGGTATAATCTAAAGCCAATGACGAAGAAAATAAAACTTGAGACACTAACACCAGTGGTGTACGAGTCAGTGTACAGTCAGTTACACGACCTTATTCTCAGTGTCTTAGATGCGTATATATTTTTGGGACGTTGGCTTGTAAATATGTTTGTGAACTCGATCTATATGTATATAACTTTGACACAGTCACGTGGTTATATTTCTTACTTAGAAACTATATTTATGCCCGTGTTAGATCAAACAAATCGTTCTAAATGATGAAGACACGACATGAATTATCAATTTATCATCGCACTAATCCGGTAATCTGAGACGTGGGCGCTAACAATGGGCCTTATAAGAAGGCTCAAGGTCATGCAAAGGGCAATGGAGAGAGCTATGCTCGGGGTTTCTCTGCGTGATAGAGTCAGAAATGATGATATCCGCAGTAGAACTAGGGTCACCGACATAGCTCGCAGAATTGCAAACCTTAAGTGGCAGTGGGCGGGGCACATTGCTCGCAGAACTGATGGCCGGTGGGGCCGGAAGGTTCTGGAGTGGCGTCCGCGTACCGGAAGACGAACTGCCGGTAGGCCTCCAACAAGATGGAGCGACGACCTGGTGAAGGTCGCGAGAATTCGGTGGTTGCGAGCGGCATTGGATCGGTCGGAGTGGCGTGCCTTGGGGGAGGCCTATGTCCAGCAGTGGACGTCTATCGGCTGACATGATGATGATGAATCCGGTAATAAGTATCAAGTTGTATAGCGACAGCAGGTGTTTCATATTCGGTAATTTACCTATTAATACCGATAATCGATCGGCGACAAGACAGCAATGACGGCCCTACATGCATTATTGAGCTCGGGTTACCGGTTTGGTGGCGTCTGTTCAATAAAACCACATACTTCAATATAGCCAATAGAAGTGCAATTAACCAGTATTTATGTATTAGGAAGCTTTCAATAAAATAATATTATAACAATAATAAAAACGATAAGTGAAAGATGATTAATTGAAAGTAGTAGATTTTTCTAAAAACTATGTTCAGCTGCAGTACTTTTTGTTACTAAAATCGTTTTAATTGAAGACGGTTTAATGACAAAAGCTATTATTAAATTCCCACAAAATCGATATTGGTTTAAAAAAAAATGGCTCTCAGAAAAAAGAAATTCCTTAATTAATATAATTACAGAGACATGAAATTTGGATTAAAACGGGCATGGCCTACAATTTACAAAATAGTTTTTTCTGCATAGCAATTATGAAGCGGGTCAAAGTGACGTGAGCTAAGGCTAAGTGGCAGCAATTAACAAAGTGGGAAAGTGGAGCTCCGGTGCCTGGTCCGGTGGGAAATCTAGACGGAATTTAGAGAAAAAAAATAGCTATTAGGGCTAGTTACTGAGAAACGCAAGGATCATTTCTTTTACGGCTTAAGTTAAGACCACTAAACTTGTTAGTGCCAACTTTGGAATTTTCAGAATAAAAACGCATAGGCACCTTATTACTAGTAAACTTTTACACACCTTTTACGGTGAAATAAAATGTGTACCGTTAATTCAGTTAACTTTAGTCCACAAGTTACAACTATGGCCCAAATTAAAGTTTGTGTAAAATACCTATGGGTATACATATTTCTTAAAACATGGTGATCAGAAAAAGCATTAGTACCTACAAAGATAGATATAACTCTGTAATAGATGGATACAGTCTAAGGAAAAAACGTGCCTCGAAAATCACGAAAATTTGACTCTCGATCAGATGGCGCCCCTACCTTTGGCCTACTCTCGTATAGAGGGCGTTGGCGGTTTCGTTTGTTATTTAACAATTTTAACGCATATCAGTGAAAGAACATGGGGCAAAACCATAAAAACAATTAATGCAAATAAAAAAATAATTTATCCATATTTAATACATACATTTTATCGTATTTTTATAAATCTTCATTTTTAGTTTTAAAGGGTGTCGATAGATGGCAGTGAATTTACTGTGGTTACAAAATTTACTATGACAGTACCGCTCTATAATATAATATCCTCTTTGATACCTATATCTAATGTCGAAATAATAATGTCGATTTTAATGAAACATGTTGTCAGTTCACTATGAAAAAAAAATTTTTGGTAATGTTCAATTTGAGCTTTTTCAAATGATACCCCATTTGACCTAGTAACTAGACTGAAATTGTGCCCCCTCTTCATAATGGAAATTTTCCATAAGTAGTTAGAAAAAAATAACACTTTCAATGTGTCTGGGTTAGCTTTGTTCAAATTATTTCAAATTTCGAATCGATAGCTTACGTAGTTCTCGAGATATTTAGAAATGTGACGGACAGACGTTTTTCGTACGGTAACCTAATAATAGAATACTTGGTCAGAATAGCTTAAAGCTTTCTAAACTAAGCATGTTCATTAAATATCATATTTAATTCTGTACATACTTATTATCGGTAAGTGTTAGTTCTGTACAGCATTTATACTAAAACTTTACTGTACTTTACGTTCGTTAGGAAGTTCACTAAAACTTAAACAAAAGGTTTATTGAACAGTAAGCAAGATCGTATAGGCGCATGGAGTCACACGGCTATCGGAATTACGAGTAGCATCGGAATTCAACTACAACAGAGCGCGTCGGTATATTACCAGAGTCTATACATAGTTCGTTTTTTTAGTATTACAAAAAAGGTAAACAATCTCGACGTGTCTTTTCATTGAAAAACGCTTTTTAAAAATTAGTTTATATTACTTATGAAAGCAAAATAATGTAAAATATCGTATATGATTTACAATTATAACATTTGCTGTGACTTATTCTTCAAACACGTCAAGATTGCTTACCTTATAAATAAAGAAGACTGACAGCCCCATACAATGCCGCGAAAACCGTATTGTTGCTGATCACATTAAATACAATTTTTATATTTTAGTTATTTGCGTATGATAACTGCCATCCTACTGCTATTTATAATTTCAAAATGTAAAATTGGACTTGACTGACCGCAGCTAGACACAAAAAGTAGATTTAAAGCATAAGTAAAGCATTTTGGGCTCTTAGAAAAGATTTAAAAATCTTAAAAGATGGCGCCATTAAGTGAGATTGAGAATATATTATGCTAAAAATGCTTTAATTGTACCCTTGCGCATATGACAGCGTACACGAAAGTCGGATTTTACGTTTATTGGTTATAAAAACGTATGTGACAGATTGTATACGTATACATGGAGAACAAGTAAAAAAGGAACGCAGTGTTTTATGGAAGTTTTTGCTCTGATACTACCTACGTCTTAAAAACCTTTAATAGTTCAATGGGAAACCGTCGAGCAGAGTGCAGTAGATAATTTGCCGCTTAAAAAGCCGTTTATACGCAAAAAGTCGTCATGATGCGACAAAGAAATTCCACGGCTGTTTGTTTCGTATTTGGTAGTTTAATTATTATGGGGACCATTATAGAGGCAATTAAACGGTTTGATGAAAACGGGGAGCCTATTTGTACAGACAACATAAATAAATGTATTTGTGTACCTACGCGTGAAATGTACAACAAAAAGTTCTATGTCTTTACAAGCCGCTCTTGAATGATGCAAAATCAACTTTAGATAAATTCGCCAATCTTTAAGCGCTTTTCAACTTATGAGTTAAAGATTGAGCCGTATACCTAATATTAACTTTACAAATATATTTTCGGAATAATTTTAGGTTCAGGCATAAAAAAAAATCGGTTTCATTATTGGCATAAGCGGTGTCAACCCGGGGATCCGACCCTTAGCTTATGTAGCTATTTATTCTAACTTGGCTACATCAGCCATGTGATACGATAAAAAAATTATCGTTCATAAAATAGTACACCCTTTCCGATCTCTGCCTATTAGATTAGATACCAACTGTTATCAAACTCACCCAAAAAGCCATTGTAAGTATTTTTGCGAACGTTATAGTAGGAGATACGTTATATATGGTCGACCTTCACCCATACGTCTGACGGATGAAACTTATATTTTATGAAAGAAAATATGTTCCTGAACATAAATAAATAGGGTTGCCTAAAGAAATATGGTCAAGGCTATTTTAAATAAATTTTTGAAAATATTTTTTTTCTTAAAATTTCACCGATTTATAAACACATTCGAATATTATTAAATAATATTAATAAACACATTCGAAAATAGTTAAAACAATCGTGATCAGTTAAGCCGTTTTTGAGTTATCGCTAAAAGTCTTTCCTTCTTATTTTCTTTTAAAGCCTGGCAACCCTTATTTGTGACCGGATTTTTGCAGGCAACCCTATACCATTGTATTCGCAATAAAATTACCATTATTTTGATATATAATTCAAGCGTCAGAGAGATAGGTGCAATTATCGATTTTAACTCACCCGTTTAAACACGGCAACCTCATAATAGTGACCGGAAAAACATAGGAAACCTAATTTATTCATGTTGTACAAGTTGTATACTTTCCATTGGAACTTATTTCGTTCGTCAGAAAAATCGGTGAAATTTGAAGAAAAAAAAATATTTTTAAAAATTTATTAAAAATAGCCTTGACCATATTTCTTTAGGCAACCCTATTTATTTATGTTCAGGAACATATTTTCTTTCATAAAATGTAAGTTTCATCCGTCAGACGTATGGGTGAAGGTCGACCATATATGCCGTATCTTAGACTACGTGCATCGCGAATACGAATACAAAAGTAGCCATTCACAAGAAGCTGTACGTATTATTAGTAGTCCTGCACCTGTCGCGTTGTCACGCGTCCCCGCGGGGTCTTGGCACTTGCGGTTATATTATTAATTGATACTTATATACCCTGTATTATACCCTTCGTAGGAAAGACTTCGGGCAAAATGCATGAGATGCGTGCATGCGTCTTGCAATGCGGGAGAGGAACACTTTTTCATTTGCCTGGAATAATATAGTGGCTTTTTTCATTACTTTCAGATGTACGAGTAGGTAGATAAATTCTGAATTTTATAACAAAAGGAAAAATTGCACTTTTATTAATTGTAGAATCGGTCAGATTAAGTCAGTTAATATAATTCATAATTCCCTACATATATATATATATCTGCAGTTACAGAGATTTGAGAGATTCTTAGGTATACAACAGTTCGCTTCTCTGATGACAGTTCATTCACATTTTGCCAACGTTTTCCTTCTATTCTAAGTATCAGTCTCAGCAGAATGTTGTATATGGAGTTGTCGTAAGATAAGTTAGTGACTTGTCAAAGTATCAAGAAGCTGCGGCGGAGGCGAGGCGGGTCGCTGGACGCCGCGACCCGTCATCTCGGCGGGAACGTTGACAAAAACCGCGCCGCCTACGTGACGTCCTGCCCCCCCTCCCAGCGCAGCCTCACCTCACCCCTCGCTCCACCACGCTTGACCACTTTTTACCGCGCGACATTTGCCCAGAGTTCAGTTCGATCCGTGTCATCCGACGTATTCCTTTTTTAAATTGCGCCGGAGCGTTCGATTTTGTTTTTTAATTTTTATAAGGCTTCGGCCGAGCGGTAAAAAGCGATAGGGCATAAAAAGTCTATGAATAATTAAAGTGAGATAGCTACCGGCGCTCGCTAGCATGGGAACGGAATTATTAGCGGCGACAGGTCGGCGGCTGCGCCCGCGCAGCGCTGAAGGACAGGTCAATTTGCGATACATTTTGCTCTTTTTAAAGCATTAGCCTTATCCCTGCCAGCCAGTGAGTTTATGTTCTTATTACCGAGATACCCTAATGGAAAAGGCATCTAGGCTAGATTAGAAAAATACTTAGTAAGAAAGAAGTACATGTACTCAAGTAAAAGTAATTTTAATACACGTTAGAAATCAGAAATTCAAGTCTCGTGTGCAGCGAAACGACAAATCTCTGCTATCAGCTATCAAGATTTTGGATGAAATGTAGACAAATAAAAAGTGCACCCACTAAAATCTCCACCACATGAGCATACTTACCGATACACATTTCTTAGAAAGGAACAAAGGGTCGGGCTGACCCCGACGACCTTCAGCCGTGGTTAGGGGGCATATTTTATTTAATGGGGGTTACCTTTGGAATCGTTTCGGGACTAATGCGCGCCCGCGGGTCAGGGCTGAACCAAATGAAACGGAATGATATTTGAGAAAATTGTTTAAGTGGGGGTCAAATTACAGGTTAGAGGAATCCGGACCAGTTTTATTTGTATTCCTTTTAAGGGTCGCATCGAAGAAGCCTCAGAGATAATGGCGGTCAAGTTTAAAAATGGTTGCCCGGTTTTTGTGAGTGATTTGCAATGATGATACTTATTGCTGTTTTTATTGTACTTCGGTATACAACGGTATTACTAACGGTGGTATTCAGAAGATATTACTTATATTTTAACGCCTTATGACGCCTATGCCTTAAAATAGCACGAAAACAAAAATAACTGCTCATTACTTATAGTCTTAATATTAAGTAGTTGCAAGAAATCAGGATTTACTTACTTACTTTAAAAAGTAGATTATGTATATACATAAGTTCCGACCGAATCTTACTTGACCCCCCCCCCCTGCATAATTAGACATTTGTATGCAGGGGGATCACTTATCTCTGCAGCTTACTGTACATACGAATTGAAAAATCTGTTTTATAAATCATTATGACTGTACACTAATTTAGTAATTTAGGGATGATTTACTTTGTATATGTTAAATATACTTCCGATAGATACCTCACTTTCAATAGTTTCAATATTAAACAGTACGGAAACTCGATCGCATTTCCTCTCTATCGCACCAATTATTTGATACATCAGTGCATTCACCAACGTAAACGTCAAGTGTCAACTCGTGGTACGGGTACAGGAAGCCGTAATTGTTAGAGGTAGGCTAGGTTAGATATGCACAACATTTCTTATGGATATTAACAGTTGGAATAAATTTACCAAGAAATAAGAATTTAATACCAATAACAACATTCAATTAACCGTAATTCCTTACTCCTCATTGTACACCGCACAATGCAGCCCTGACTCGAAGCGATAACTTTAAATACAACCGGCCCACGTTATATTTACGTACCATAGTTAACAGGCTCGAGATACCGCGTATGGCCTATGGCCATGATCTTTAAATTGCCTGTATAGTCACAGCAGCATCCTGCGAACAGGTTGGGAGCAAAAAAGGTTAAAGTTGCCAGGGGCCATGCAGGGGCATGCGGGGGAGGGAGGGAGGGGGGGGGGGTTAATGACAGGGGCGGCCGGCGCCCGCGGCTGCTACCGAGTAAATTGATGCTTGCGCCCTCAGTGGAACCTTTGCTCCCGGCTAGTGATGTGCACTCGATAAATTGTGACAGCCGGGAATTATGGCGTTTATCGATCGGGTGCTAGTTCAATAAATGCTGTAAATGGGTTTAGTAAGGCCGAAGCTAATGTCGGGTTATCTTGGCCCGGGATTTACGCGTCGGATTGGAGTTAGATAGGCAGGTTAGAAACTTTGAATTGAGAATTTGCAAGGCAAAATATCTTTACATTTACAAGAGGCGACGGAGAAAGTTAATCAATTTATGCTCACATAAATAATATGCCTTACGGAGTTACATCTAGGAGTAAAGTTATTATGAATATAACTTTTAAATTACCTGTCTATGATTTCTGTGATTTTACTAGCACTTACACTATCTTTATCAATTTAATTATAACTATTAAGTAAATGCATCATAACATATTTACAGTTGGTCGGCTATAGCTAAAAATAGGTATATTAAAGGCGACACTTTAAAACGTCTAAAATATAATTGTCGGACTTTCAAGTTGCGCCCTTGAGCATACCGGCATATCGATATCGATAATCAAATTCCTGACCTCACTAGCGCAGCATTACACCATAAAGATTGCTATTAATTTTAAAGCAAGAGACTGGGCTTATATTTAGCTGACGATGCGCTGCTGCTGTTCGTAATTATGTCTCAGACCATCGCCATTTCTCAACTCTTTTTCTTTTTAAAAGTAAGAGGTAAGGGGTCATGAGACTTGGGTTTTTTAACAATTGTCGTTTTGTTCCATTGTTCGACTTTCTAACTTTTACTTCGTGGTCTCTATTAAAGTTTTAGATGGAAATAAGTCGATATCTTGCATAATGTTTGTATAGCTACTAGCTATTGATGGTACCTAGATGTACTTAATTATATAATTGCACGAACATCATGCTCATTGTCATAAAAAATATAAAAAGTAGTAAAGCGTGAATTTGAATAAAGAAAATACATTATAAAAATTGTGTGTCCCACTCGCACTTGGCTGTTATTTTCTTTGGCTTTGAGCAGACATAGTTGAAACGTTTTTTGACGATAAATAAGATAAGATCAGTTACCAGGAAACCAAACGTAATTTAAACTCCAAATAAACTTAACCTCGCAAGTGGGTTTCTCTAAACAAGGTTATCGATTTTCAACAACATAAGTAGCGTCATAACATTACTGTCAAACCTTTTGTTGGTCCGACTGCAACACCGACTCATTCTGTAACGAGAAAGCTTATCTCCGGGCATCGGCGTAAGAGCAAAAAGCTCAGTAATTGGAAAATAGCCTAACGTTTTGTGGGAGTGGCAGGCGTTAGCTACGGCGTGTAGAGACAGACTGAGCGAGTGGCGCTAAGAGCGATAGAGATAGCGCCACGCGCCTGCGCAGGTGGGCGGGGCTTAAGCACCCGAGTGGCAACGAACGCTGCCGAGCGCAGGCAAATTGAAAACGCCCAGTCGCTGATGCCCGCGCGCTTTAAGCTGGTTAACTGAGACCCGTAGTTACGTTGGTATTCGAATGAGATGCAGGTCTTTTTGCTCTGGTTGTTTACGGTCTGTAACAATGTTTCAGCAATGCGGCTCGGTTACTGTTTTGTATCGGTATAACATGTGCTTATTCGTACAATGGATAGAGTATGCGGGAATTGCGATATTTTTTTACAGAAGGTAATTAGTTAGCTGAGAGATTTGTGTAATGGTATGTTCTGTGTAATTTTCTGTTTATTATGCAGAATTCACACTTCTTGCGAGAATTGAATCAGCGATAGCTAATATAAATGTGCTTCCTCATTCATAAAAAGAAATTCTTTAATTATACATATCAAATATATGCAAAATAAGAAAGCGTTAAAGTTTTACGCCTTGTTTCTTTTGTATTTTGTTTTTTTCCGTCCGTAAACATCAGCATTGCACCCGTGCAAACCGCATCAAAATCAGTTGCGTACCTGGTTTTAAAGATCTAACATACATAGGGACAGACATCTATTCAGACAGCAGGAAGCGACTTTCGAGAGATTCACTAGATATGAAATAGTAAAGACATGTGACGTCCCACGGGTAAAGGTACCTTATGACGGTTGGCGCTTACGCTGTTATAAACGCCGCTCCAATTAATATAATAAGGTACCTTTTGCCGTGGAACGTAACATATCTTTACTATTTCATAACTAGCGAATATCTAATTCATTTCCCGAATCGCGCCGTTTGTTTTATACTATGTAGTGATATGACGTCACAACGTGTTAAATTGGGACAAAACAAGTTATGCTTCCTAAATTCCGCCACACCTGCCAGTGCAAAGGTTCACAGAGTTAATTACCGAAGGCCAGTAGTCACCGTTAACCAAACACTGACCGTTAGTTAAAGCTCGGTTAGCACGCGTTTATTGCTAAGCGTTGCTGTTCTTTAAGTGCTTTTAAGTGTTGTTCCAGCATTTCAGCCGATTTTATAATTATGATTTTAAGAGAAAGATGACGAGATTACTTTGTTATATATTACACTTTCTTTGTAAGAATAAATCAAGGCTTAATATTATGGATATACTTTGTATGAATTGTGTTGTAAAGTTATCCAACAATTATGAATCAAGAATGTCGGAAAGCTATAAAATACAGTCAAAATTGAGTTTTATTACGACTTCTTCCGATTCTTGTGTTATGTTATGTCAAAGAATTTCATTCGGCTTCAATAATGCTGCTATTATTTAATTTTTTAGTCATTAAAAGCATATTTTTTAGTCATTAAAAGCATATTTCTTCTACCAATTCAAAGAGAGATATAATTCATATAATCAATCTCCAGCCCACTGAAACATAATGACTTGGAATGCGCAATGAAATTCAAATAAATAAGAAACTATTAAATAATAGTCAATGCGAATTTAGAAACGAAATCTTGTAAAAACATCCCCATGACTCCTCCTAAGGGTCTATGCACATCGCGTATTTTTAACGGGCCATTGACGCGCGCTTTACCGTCATCAACATCGTCTTTAGACGTATGTATCTATACAAACGCGCGTTACGGTGCTTAGAAAAAAAAGCAGTGTACATAGGCCCTAGAGCTAAGCCGAATACAAACCAAACACAGCATTAGTGGACAAGTGTGTAGACGGCTCACCAGGTGCGAGCGTACGTCGTACGTGGGCGTGCGGCTACGTGCATGTTGACTCGGGCTCAAACGGTAACGACAGGTGCGGGTAGTGATTTAGAAGGTCAAGGCTTTTGAAGATCAGCTATCGATGAAGACAACCGTTTGATTGTTCAGTTGTTGTCGATGGCGGGAAAAAGTAGGTAGAGTAGAGGATAATAATCCTGGTATCTCTGGTGTGCCTAATCAAAATCTATGATTCCTTGCATTCTATTATAAGCTCATTTCAATGACTCTTCCTAAAGCCAAGCCAAATATAAACCAAACACAACATTAGTAGGCAAGTATGTAGACGGCTCGCCAGCTATAAGTATCACAACACAGTAGGATTTCCAGAAAATGACAGTTATTTCGTTACCAGATAAATCGTTAAACGAACGCGTAAGCACATATACTTAATAGTACACTGAAAAAATATTTAGACACTTAACGTAAGTATGTGTACTCAAATTCATTTTCTCAAGTCTGAGTTGAGTTATTCTTTATTGTCCTGATTTTGTTGTTTATGTCTGTAATTAAAAATAGTCATCGTTCAAAGCTACAGTATCCATTTGCAGTGCAGTTACAACGGTAGACCAAAACACATTTTCATCTCATTATTGGCCAATGTCACGCTTTATTCGATTACATCTATTGTTCTAACAGAAGAATATTTTCAATATTTATGCGTGGATCCATTTATTTATATTCGTCGTGCGTCTAATATCCTTTTCAACCTTTCGGCTACTCCATTGATCTATGGATGAAAGGCAGTATCAATTTCCCCAGCGCCCTACAAGTGCAAGTCGCTCCGTCTAACAGCCTTTATAGCTACAGCGGTAATATAGATGTGCTATAGATACCCAGGCTCTGGTGAAACAATCTAGTTGTATCATCGGCGGAATAGATACTATCGCGGCTCGTGCCACTTGTAAACTCGGTAGAGGGGCGTGCTTGCTGTTTGCTGGTATCGATATTTTACTTCTTATTTTTGGAGCAATTTTTTTGTGTACGTGTATTATAAACATAAAGTAAAAAAAATTGTGGTATAAGTGAAGCATTATTTGTAAAATAATATTGTAGTTACAAATTAGTGTTAAATTATGTTAAGAAACAGAATAAACCTAAGAACTGTATGCCTAACACCAGTTTGAGACTGACATCGCATATTAATGCGAGCGAGATGTATAGAAAGTAATTTACGCAGACGTTAGCGAATATGTCAGTTTGACACTTAAGGCAGTCGTGGTAAAGCTACTGGAATTTATCAGCATTCTTTCGAACTTTCTCATTTTTAAACTGAAATAAATATCATATACGAAGGAAAAAATGACCAAAGCCTTTCATAGAAAATAATTTAATTTGTTCTTAGAGTTTCTCATTTTTCTTTTCAAAAAGGGGTAGACTAAGGTTATTTTTCGTTCATAACGCTCGCTTAACTCCTTCGCTTAGTATCGCGTTTATCGATATCGACATGAACCCGGCGTATCCCATCACTAGCTGCGCACGAGTAGCGGTCGCGTGCCAGCCCTGGAAGAAAGTGCGCCACGGACGCTTAGATATATTACCGCTTACTACCTTTATTATCTATCATTGCTTTCACGAGATAGCTCTTTTTACGGCTCGGTTTCCTGTCGCAAAGGAAGGTGTGCATTATAATGTTTTAGGATTATTAGTAATAGCTCTATTTCATGCAAGTATAAAAATATTGCTAAGTTCAGTCTAATGCGAGGGAAAATTATTGGGTATGATATATTTGGCTTCTGGAGTAAAAGATTGTTTGTATCGACAGTTTACGGTGACTATAATGAGTGACGAAAAGTTTGGTCAGGTCATATTATATGCTACATATTATGCATATGTAGCACCAGTGAATATATCATCTTGTATTTATATTAGCGAACCGCTCCGGCATCGCACGGGTTTATTGCTGATGTATTATACATATAAACCTTCCTCTTGAATCACTATCTATTTAAAAAAACCGCATCAAAATCCGTTGCGTAGTATCTAAGCATACATAGGGAATATGTAGTGATCTACCATGCAATGCTTCGTAAGGTACATTAGATTATTAGTGTAATTATGAGAACGTCTGTTATGGCTTTCAATACGTAGTTTCCTTTTTCCTGCAATTTGGAAAACCGTTACTATATATAATTTATTGTAATGTTTCCAATTACTTTAATATTACAATTCAACATATAGTAGATGGTTGCTATTAAATTGTGTTCAATTACAATTTTATGCTTTGTGTTATAGTGCTAATTTGTTTCTTGCCGTAAGGGAAACACTTATCTATTTTAAAGATCACTAATCAAGGTATGAAACATGAAACTAACGAGGAAATGAGTTACATACCTATACCTATAGTTAGAGCTCAACGAGGGTGCGGAGTGTTAGGGTCGGCAACGCGCATGTTACACATCTGGAGTTGCAGGCGTCCATAGGCTACGGAAACTGCTTACCATCAGGAGGGCCGTCTGCTTGTTTGCCACCGACGTAGTATTAAAAAAACCGAGAAAATTATTATAAGTAGCCGGGGTTAGATAAGGGTATGATAAGGATCCCGACTGAATGTTTAGTCATCTATTTGCATTTTTTTCGAGAATGATTTTTTTCTGCTCTATACCTACAGCACAACAGAGTGCCAGCGCTGGTGGCCTAGCGGTAAGAGCGTGCGACTTTCAATCCGGAGGTCGCGGGTTCAAACCTCGGCTTCGTACCAATGAGTTTTTCGGAACTTATGTACGAAATATTATTTGATATTTATTTACCAATCGCTTTTCGGTGAAGGATAACATTGTGAGGAAACCGGACTAATCCTAACAAGGCCTAGTTCCCCCTCTGGGTTGGAAGGTCAGATGGCAGTCGCTTTTGTAAAAACTAGTGCCTACGTCAATTCTTAGGATTACCTAGTTGTCAAGCGGGCCCCAGGCTCCCATGAGCTGTGGCAAAATGCCGGGATAACGCGAGGAAGATGATGATGACGCACAATAGATAGTTAAACCCACGATTTTTTACCACCACACACATATGAAAGGTTAATCATTACGATACCACCGTTAAATAATATTATACTACTATTTGATAATATGAAATTATACTTAAAGAGTTTTGAAAGGGCAACGTATGAACCTTGAGAGGAAGTATCACAATGTATTGATTGAAACTTATCATGTCTGACGCCGCCCTTACCGAGTCACCTTGTCGCTCCATTTAGACGTTGATATATTCAAATACGAACAAAGTACTTACTACGGACAAAGTATCTATTTTTCTAAAGTTCAAGCTTACAATTAACATCAAATATACTTATTTATTATTATGTAAATGTATTAGAATTTAGAACTGATCATTTATACAAGGTGTTCACGAGGAAACAAATATTTTAACCAAGCTTTTCTGAGGCCAAACGAAGGAAAAAATTTAACAAGTTTAGGTCAAATTCGCGAAAAAAAAAAATTTTTTTTTTTTTAAGATTTTTTAAATGTTTATTTTGTACATAAAAAGTGAATTGGTATACTTGTCACTTAAAATGGATTTTTACTTTGTTTTTCGTAAAACCTAGTTTTTACAAAGTGTTACTTGTCACTTTTTGACATCTATCAATAAGGATACTTAATCTACGTGCCATAGTGACAACATCGCCATCAAAAATGCGTTTTGCACGTGTGACAATAAAAACTTGTTTTTTTTTTAATTGGTATTAACTGAAACTAGGCGGGTTACAGAAAAGTTTATAGGACAATTTAATCTTTAAATATGATCAGGAATACGCTGTTAAAATTATTCGGTTTCCTTATGTTACACCGTGTATACACAACCAATGTAGATATTTTATCAATCGCTTTAGTATCATTAGATACAATTTACATCATGTTTGATTTACATTTTACATGAAATGCTACTTATGTTAATTGTATTATTTACTAAAGCTACCATTTCACATCTATAGAATACTGGAAAATTATGCTACAAGCTGAGCGTGATCAAATGATGTTACAGTAGCAACCGCATTGGTGTAAAATTTGTTAACACGCCGGCATACTCGGATAAGTACTTAGTATTAGTATAAGTACCTTGTAAGATGGAAATACTTGTAAGTGGCGTAGAAAATACTCGTGAAATGTTAGTGCCGTGCGATCCAGTAAACGCATTAGTGGATAGTAGTAAGATTTATCCAGTATGCAACAGTTTATGATAATAAATTGTAAAATAATTGGTATTCTATTTGGTACTGGTATTATTTGGTATTATTGGCGATCAGATTGTATTTATTTATTAGAATTTCTATTTGCATTTTTTGTTGTATTCATTTTTTTTTGTGAAATTAGTAAAATTGCGCCAAAATTCGGAAATTAATTTAAATTTAAATTATAGGTAATATCGTTTTCATATATAAAAACTGGTGGAGCACATCCGAGTGGGGAGAAAATTTAGGCACATTTAACGGTATTTATTTAATTATATATTTGTATTTCAAAATTCACTAGCTACTCTGTGTTAAAGTGTTGGCTAAGTAACTTAGCCTAAGTTACAAGAAGAATCATAGGGTCAATGCGCTAGTTTTCGTCCATGCTCTAGTTTTCGTCCACTTGACGGATTAGCAAATACGATATTTCATTCTTAATTTGCTACTTTCAAAATAAATTTTTTTGTTAGTTAGATATATTGTTTAGACATTAAAGATTGCAATAAGTCCAAATTTGTGTAACAATGTAGCTTTATATTTAAATTTCGTCCAAGTGGCCGAAAAATAGAGCTGGAAGAAAACTAGCGTAATGTCCCTATAAAAGTATGTATTTAATAATACAAGCCCGCACAGCCAGCCTGGTAATTTGTTTTTCTAATTTCGAACTTTGAAATTCATAAGATATCAGAATACCGTTGAATATGTTTATGTACAACTTAAGCCTATCGTAGTCTTCAGCCTAAGATAATCGATGGCACTAAGTAGCCCTACTGTAGTAGATTTAATAGCACCATAGCTATTAGCCGTGCTTTCATCCGATAACTGGTCCAGTGGCGCGCCCGTATAAGGGAGGCGGATGTGGCCACCTTGCATTGGGTTCGTTCATTAGTATTTAGTGAAATTGGAGCACTGGTCACAATGTTCGGGAATTTATACTAACTCGCGATTTATGTTGAGACTTTAAAGGGAATTGGAAACGAAATCCGATATTCTGTAAACATGTTTGCTGGTATTAGAAATTTGCACCCGCGTAAGTGCGCAATTACGTCCTTTTTGCAACGAGATCTTGTTGGTTTTGATTTCCTGAAGACTTTTTACTTGTGTTTTTAGATAAGATTTGTAAAAGTACTACGTACACCTTCTTTTATTTTGCAATTTCCTAGTGGGGTCAAAAGCACCTATAACCTATATAATACAAGGTTATCTAAGTTTTTCTTTGCTAGATTGATATTTTCAACAGCGACATCCAAACTGTGCGGCGTATCCTGGATACGCCGCACAGGATTCCTGACGGAGGAGTTCTTTAGGTGAGCATGCCTTATTGAAATTTCATTGTCCTGTATTTTTTCTTTTTCTTTGTGTATCTTCTTTAGTTAATTTCGAATTATGAGTTTACTATAGCTTTGGCGTGTAAATGTAGGAATCGTGCAATAGTGCTAACCACCAATTGTTTTTGTTAATATGTAGCTACTGGTGAGAACCTGTAATTGGCTTTTTGTATCATATTTATAAAACCTATAGACATGTTAACAGCTGTTGGATCTCCAAATAATAATAAATAAATAAATAAATACTAAATAGCAATAACTGAAGTACAAAGGGTCATGTAATGTGGGTATATTCTTCCTTTAGTGGGCAATCTATTTACCGTAATATAAACAAAGAAAACTGATTTTATCAGAAGAAGAACAAATTAGAAATCAACTGTTTCATAGAAATGACAAAACTGCTCAGGACAATATACCTACGTAACGAATGGTTACCCTATTACGGCCCTATCTCGGTGTAAGACAAGGTATCTCGTGCGTTTGTTTGTGTTGTTATGTATTGTTTATTCTCATGTACTCTTGTCTTACTACACATTAGCGTCAGTAGGAATTTATCGTATTTGACTACGCAATTCGCTAACGAGTTGATACTTTTGTTACAATAATGGTAAGTATGTTTTGTTTATAAGAGATCTTGGTGCATATACATATGATATGATATAGGTAAAATCCGATTTCAGGCATTGCCCTACTGTAGTACTTGCCCTAGACCAAACCAGTTTTTCCCAGACTAAGTTAGCTTAGCCCGTTATGCTAGTTTAGCCTAGGATAGTCTAGTTTTGACTGAATATAACTAGGTCGAATTGATTTGGAATTGGTGTACGAGAAAATTTTAGTTCGTCCATTTTGTCGATTTTAAGATATCTACTTTAGAAATGAATTCTACAACGATATTAATAATATTATACTTTCGTCAGAATAATCAGAATACCTATTTATGAACAGAGAGCAAAATTTTCCATTGTTGTTTATTTATTTACAATCCTAATTTTTTTACAAAATATTAGCAGCAAATCATGTTAGCGGCTAAAACGGTGTATAAAGTGTATAAATCTATCCTCTGGCCGCTACAACCACCGATCCGATTTTATCGTGACACCGCCCGCTTTGTGTTGTCCGGCCAAATGAAGTGTAGCCAGCGTTCTGATTTTAAAACGATAAATATTCCTTTTTCAAAAGGGGATTTGAATTTTGAGGCACGAATTGGTAGTAAGTGAGATGATTAGAGGCGGTTTGCTTTAGCACCTATCTATTAATAGTTATCGAGGTATAGGAGATACCGTTACGTTGTTTATATTAGTATTAAGGCGAGTTAGATGTATGTATGTATTTGTCTTATCGGTAAAAGAGCTTAACTAACGCTGCCTAAAATTCTAAATCCAAATATGTGTTGTTCTGCCTTGGTTGTGTGTTCTTCTTAGAACATTATGGCGCAGATCTCCTTCAACCATTTCCACTTTGCTCTATCTTTAGCTATTTGTGTTATATTTATCTGGAAATCATTATCATGATATTCACGATGCAAATACAAAAAACAATCCTTAAAGTGTTGTCCACATATGTGTTTATTTACGCCAGTAGAACTCTTCGCCCCACTCTAGATGCGGCGCACGCCGATGGATAATGACATCGATTACATGTTAGAGGCAACAATCATGTTCGTTTCCTTTGCCTCCGCGCATCCGGATCAGGGCTGTCAGGAAACGATTAACGTTCATGCATTTATATATGATGAAGTGTTAGAAAACGAGCCATTGTGAACCTGCATATAGAGTACGATATATTTTTATTGAAAAAATCTAGAAACCGTTTTTCACTGGTCTTACCACTTGCTATTTTGTTTTACAAATCACGCACACACTGAAAGTAATAATTCGAGGTTGATTTTTTATATAATTATATATTTTACTGTATTGTTATGTAAATAGTTAAAAGGAGTATTGGTTTCCTAAGAGTTTCTAAGAATCAAGCACGGTGATTCTATAAATAGGTACAATTATTACGCAATAGGTATAAGTTTAACATAACGTTTTTGAGCGGCTACACTCGTACGTGATTTTGAGTCCCCGTTTTACATCCTACGTCTCTGGCTATACTAACTGGAAAGTTCATAATGTTTCGTGCTCAAAAACCGAAGAACGTTTCCAGCAGCTAACAGTTATCTAATAAATCCCAGTTAACGGCACCTAAAATAAGCATCCTAGGCATCATACGTCGTCCTATCGGCAACCCTGATACGATCAGAGCGATCTCTCTTTAATTATATTGTTATATCGACCGCCGGCCGGGAGGTCGTGAGGTTACACCAAATAGATTATCTACAGGCCTGCCGCTTTGTGAATAGCCTCTTTCATATCTTATATCGGATTGCCGCGGGTCATTATCATTACGGCACAAGCGTCTTTGATTGCTTTTTGTAATTTGGAGCATTCAATGCTATTTGGAGAATTCTTTTTGTCGATTTCAGGCCGGCCGTTTTCGTTTGTTTGATTGTGCTGAAGCAAGGAATGTGGAACGGAAGTCTGACAGCAACCAGTGTAAGAGCCAAAAGTTTTATGTATAGACGTATGAAACTCTGCCATTCGGAATACATTTTAAGGCAAGAAAGCAGTTTAAAACTATATGTATTTCTGTGGACGTTTTCGTATTGTTTGCTAACAAGCTTTTGTTGCTTCAAGATGTCTGTATCTATAGCGTTTCTTTATATGTTACGGTAATAGTTTGATTAATTTGTTTTATGGACGCGCGTGCGCCGAATAAAGGAGAGGAAATTGTCTGTCAGTGAGTAAAGGTCACTTACAAGCTTATGTGACTACTTCATTGTCGACTATTGAAATATTATTTTCTTTTATCTTGTTCAGAGAGTTGCAAGCTACGAAACGTATCAAAATATAAAATGATTATAGGTAGGTTGTATGCTAACAATATTTTTATTCTTTAGTAGGCATATTATGAGTTCAGACCAGCAACACTTCAAAAATAACATCTTACTGTCTGAGTATAGCCTGAATATAAATTTCTACTAAGTGAATGCTTGTGGTTCCATATAATCAAAGTAGCCCACATGAATTTTGACTTTGTCATATGATATATACGATACCTTTATGATTTAGCTCCACCCTCAGTCATAAGGGGGCAAAGAAGTGAGTATCAGAACAAGTCTGTATTAAAAATATTAAAATACCAGCTGTTATTACAGGTACTCAACAACAATCTGAGCAGCCAAAGTGCAATTACAGTAACATTATACTAAAGAACATTCCGTTTGCATAATCACACATCTGCCGCTGCACCTGTCTCCATTATGCGCACGCGCCTAACTCTGATCTTACGCTTATTGAGAGAAAAAACTTAATTCAGAATACGTATTCAATCTTCTAAGTAAATGTGAACGTTCACTACATATGTTTAAGACTTATTTTTAAATTATCGGATAATATACGAGATTCATAAAGTAAATATACAATCTCCGCTTAATGCTGGAAAAAGTTCATTCAAACACGAACGGACATTACGCACCTAATCGCATACTTTTCTGTGATACAAATATGAACTTCAGCGAATTATCTTTAAGGATGGTTTTCAATAACACAATCGAATGAGATACGACCTTTGTATAGTTGATAGATGTCACATTTTGTTATAACATTTTAATTTTATTAATAAATGATTGTATTGTATTGTATTGTATTGTAAAACAAAAGAAAATCATTATTAAAATAATATTCACTCATATGCAGAGCCAAGGTTGAAATTGGATTACATCTGCTTTGAATTTAATGCTTTTTAGTTCTAAAAAAATATCCATGATGACGGGGCCTAAGGCTTCATAGTGACCTGCCTTTTTTTAGATGATCATTTATTTCTCAATCAGTTATGCTTAAAGTTGTGAGGGCTACTACTTATTCGGCCAGATGTAGCTGTAGCTTCTTAATTATGAAATACATTTTAATTTTAACAAGGATTCAATATATTTTATGTTTTATCTACACATATTTCGCCAAACTTAAAATATAAAAATATAAAAATTTAAAATATAAAGTATAAGTTATGCATACACTATTAATTCGATATTTCTCTTATAATATTGTAACGATATTAAGGAATAAATGGCTTTTTTATTTTTATTTTTATTTATTTATATTTATTTTATTTATTTATTATTTCGCCAAACTGTCGCCTGACTAAATGTCATTTATTTAAACGAGAGTTATTGTGAAATCATAATACATATTCATAGGCGGAATGAAATACACGGTGCAGGTAATTGGTCTAGCCTAACCTGCTTCACTGGACTTGACGCAAATGTCAACTAGTGTTGACAACTTTTAGTTGGCACTCAAGCCGGGTAAAATCCGGAGCAACCACATGCGAACACGCGAACGTCATTTCAAAGAGCGTGTGTGTGATATCTGACCAGTAGCCAGTTTCTTACGGGGTTTTCATAAGGAGAGATTGAAGCAATCGCACTTTTTAGACTTGATCGGGTCGTGTTGTTCTGAATCTTAATTCAGTTATTTGAGTATTCTGCTTTAAAATGGCTCAGTTTTTCAAACGAAGTCTTTTGTAGAGACTTGAGCCCTTTCCAGAGAACTCACAATTTGTGTACAAAAAAAAACATTTCATGAAATTTACATGAAGGTAATGTAAAATTGGCGTCATTATATGATTTGTGTACCTAACCCATGGGTTAGGTACACAAATCATACAATGACGCCTATTTTCTTCACTGTTATTTAGATAAAACCTATATAATTGTTGACGGAGTTTAGAACTGGAATGCGGAAAATGAACTGTAATTAATACACTGATTTTGAGAAGATGCGAAACTTTATATAGGTTCCAAATAAAGTTTTCTGGACTTTTGCATACGTACATAAGGAGTGTTATTAATATAAATAGACAATTCTTGGCTAACATGACATTTACGATTGCTTAAGCTAGCATTTAATTGTAATTGTAATTTAACTGTACACATTATGCAAAACTAATATGCAATGGGCACGCCAATTAAATAGTCAAAATTCGCCACTGGCAAACAAAAGTCGGTAAGTACTACCATTAGCATATTATTAGTGAAGAATACTTATCGATAAACAATCGACGATCGATAGCTCGCGGCACTGGCCTAACCTCGCATACCTACTTTGACATTTAGCCCGAACGACCTTTCGGTTATTTTCGGGTGGACTCGGCGACTCCTACGGCTCATTATTCAAAACATTATCTGGATAAATACAAACTTATCTGGTACAGTTATTAAACATACAAAGCTCTAGGTAGTGTTTGACGCCAGTGACCCTGGCGGCAGTATTGGTAAGTTTGTAATGG
The DNA here is from genome assembly GCF_947568885.1 of Cydia strobilella. Lineage (NCBI taxonomy): Eukaryota > Metazoa > Arthropoda > Insecta > Lepidoptera > Tortricidae > Cydia > Cydia strobilella. Next base: position 13,787,881 of record NC_086052.1, read on the forward strand.
TATAGTTGGCGGCCCACGGCGCGCCCACTCCTTAGACAAACTAGATCTTGTATTGATGTATTGTTGTCAAGTTTTTTGTGGTATTCCAGTTTGAGGCAGTTGTATGTGTGGATGCATTGAATAGTTTTAAATTTAATCTGCTATGAGTATTATTCCTTAAGCACAGTAAAACTATTGCATGCATGATCATCATTAGGCCTTGTCCATCTTTACAGATGATTTAAACAGCATCCATGAGTTGTGTTATCTAGCGACAGCGTCGCTCGTGGCTAAATAACCCGATCCCTGAACGGCACAATCGTCCACATCTATGACATGACAAGTAAATTGGAGATTTTAGTTTTTTAAAAGCGTTTGTTAGGATTGGCAATTGCATGTAGTTAGATACACATTGCTTTGTATAATTGCTTTGTTGCATTGCTGCATTGCATTGTTTAATATCGTGAATATTTTCCTATAAGGGCATGAAATACGGAAGGGCGGAACGGAAACTTGTATGTAATGACTATTAACACCCACTAGGATGAATTTGCAAGAAAAGCAGTCATTTCTGGATACATTCAAGCTGACTTGCACTGTTTGTCTAAAGTTTTGACTTGTCAAAAGATGTACATATTAAACAGTTGATAAGCCGATTTATTAAAAAACACTAAGTACATACGTGGTACATACTAAATATTACCGCCCAATTAGAAAAGATAAGATACCAATGCAATAAAACGATTTGTCTTGACGACATTAAAGTTTACGAGTTCTCGTTCGATGTTCGGGCTCTTAACGAAATCATTAATGACGTCATGATCATGACATTTCACGATGTTTAGATAACGAACGACTTTTTCTTTGACCCGCTAATGGATTTAAATTAACCGATATCTGAGTCTCACGGGACGTGCGGACCCAAAACTGTCAAACATGTGTGGTGTGGGTGACCAAACCATAATTAAACCTACTTAATATAAACTGCATAACCTTTAGGGCAAAATATGTGTTCACTAGCCTACATCTTAATCAGAATTTCAGTCAAAGCATAAGGCATGTAGTATATATATATATATATATATGTATATATATATTTATATATTATAAATACAAACATTTTGATTCCGAGTTTGCTATAAGAATATCGTCTTCTGTATACCTGTATCATACAGTAATGTTATATGTTCATGTTGTAAACGGAAAAACGTAAAAAATGATTTTGCCTTGCGAATCTTTACGTTTTTAACTGTAGGAGAACGTTGAAATAAATAAATATTTTTTATTAAATATTATGATTTGTGTTTTTTAAGTAGTATGTACCTACACACTAATATACTACTAGGTATTTATAAATTATGAACTGAAATAAATGTCATATACTAAAGAAAAAGTGATAAAACAATGTGGTTAAACTCAACGACATGTTGCAAATATTTAACACGATCATGATAGGGGGCATAAAGAGGCTCCATGGTCTGATAGAGTTAACACCAGTCTATCAAAAGAACCCTATCACAATAAATTTTTAAAAGTTGACTTCAAGTGTCGTTATAGAACCGGATTATTAATTATCTTCGGAAGCTGCGGTTACTTATAATCTGCGGGAAAAGAAAGCTAATTTATTGACTCCCGTGTCATTCACACGACTGTTCACTGTTTATCTATACTTCTTTTATGAGGTTTAATCGAATGTTATAGCAATAAATGTTAGTTTATCCTCTTCCTTTTAATTGGTGTTATAAAGAAGTCAGTCAAGTTTTGTATAATTAATATTACAAACGCCAGCAATGCAATTAGTGGCCAATTTCCTACCATAATGCCGTTTTAGGTAAATTAATAACATTTCCCTTCTCACAAGGCCCCTAATTATATCGGATGTACGGTTGGATCTGTATAGTAGACTATTTGGCGTAAAAATCCGATTGATTGAAATTGAAGTATGCAAACTGGATGTGCAAGAAAGCCTAAACATTTTAATAATTAGGATATTTAAAGCAAAGAAAAAAAGCCGCGTAATTATTTTCTTAAAAAGTAGACCAAGATCAAAGGATTTAGCGGACACACTTTACTATAAAGTATTGGTGTTCGCCATTGATGGCCAATGTTCTCGTAGACTATGGTTTACTAACGTTTGTATAACATTTTCTACGTAGTTTTAGTCAATAAAAATATAGTTGCGAGTCAGTGCATCCGACTGAGTCACCATTCCCGACCCGACCCTACACTTATAAAGTAGGCTGGCTGTTTAATTTAGCATCGATTAAAGCTCGGGGCTGCAACAAGCTACGCACTGGCGTCCTGAGGGCATTGTGCCGTTATAGATACTCGAAATGGTGTTCGCCATTGATGATCTATAAGACTTACTGGCGTTTGTAATATGTTTAACATGATTTTTAATTTGGGTCAAGTTCTATTCATTAACCAATTTCCATAAAGTTTTCACGATTGCTACTTACTTTGATTGTTACATTTTATTACTGTGTACATCATACAAGTGTGGGTAAAAATGTTTTTGTACTATTTTATTCAATCTTTCAGGAAGGAAATATATGTTCGAAACGAAACATTTTCGAAATCAATAGTTTGGAAAATTAAATCAGTTGTAAAGGTTGGCATTGATATTGATGAAATGCAACACTGCTACAGTGGTTGTCTAGCGGTGTGTAGGTTCAATGGTTTTGTTACGATTATTTTTTAATAAATTTTGCTTTTTTAATTATGCTTGAACCAACCAACCAATCAGAGAGAAGACGAAATCGACATCCGTATCCAGAATGCCCTAAGATGTTCAGCAGCCCTTCACAAAATATTAACGTCCAAGCTCATCAGCAGGAGAACCAAGATTAGAGTTTACAAGACCGTGATAAGACCGATCTTGGTATATGGATGCGAAGCATGGACGTTGACCTTGAAGGAGGAAAACATGCTCTTGGTGGCAGAGAGGAAGATCTTTAGAAGGATCTTAGGCCCTACAAGACGGGAGGATGGCTCTTGGAGAGTTAGGAAGAACCTGGAGGTGTAAGAACTGGTGGGCGAGCCCAACATCATCGGCGAGAGCAAGGCTGCTCGGCTTCGCTGGCTCGGCCACGTGGAGAGGATGGGAGAGGATCGTGCGGCCAAGAGAGCTTATCTGGGGCGACCAACTGGGAGACGTCCGGTCGGAAGGCCTAGGTACCGGTGGATCGATGAGGTCCAGAAGGAAGGAGGAAGGATCTATGTGACATCCAGGCGGCTGAATGGCGTCGGATCGCACAGGATAGGAACGAATGGAGAAACCTAGTATCGGAGGCCAAGATCCACTTCGGGTCGCTGAGCCAGCGAAGTAAGTAAGTAAGTAATTATGCTTGAAGTAGCAACATTTATTTTGTTTAACGGACACATAGCTTTATTTAGTTTCATACGTTTACCGACCACTATCATCAATTTCGCCCACCGTCCAGCGTAAAGTGGCGACCATGTTTATTGAGGCCTAATCTAACCTTTAAATCTAAAACAACCTAGGCGTCATTAATATCTTATCGACATAAGCTTTTTGTAAGTAAAGCGGGGGTTTGCGCATCGGCGCGCGCAGCCGACGCGTGCGCGCCAACGGCGGTGCAACTCTGTTTTACAGGTGTGTGCTTCAGAATCATAAGGTTATATGTGCCTTTTATCTGAAACTCACATACGCCATTGTAGAATTTGGTTAGTATTTCTAGTTATATTAAAAGTACTAGATTTTTCAAGAGCTTCCAGGTTTGTACTGGCAAAGAGGGAACATTAATCATACTGTATCAATAGAATCTATTTATCGTCCATTTGTTAAAATTATAACAAGAGACAAAATAACTATTCTTAAGAATCACAGAATGTTGTAGGTTACACGTTACACTGATGTTTGCCACGTTTTTCTTATGTATTACCTATTATTTAGTAAGAGAGTGACTACGTATTTTATTAAATGTAATATTGCGCTATTCACATCAACGTAAAATATTGATTATAAATTGCGAAACTACGAAACCGTGAAATGATATCGACTGGAACACTGTCATCTGAGGGTTAAAAGTCCGTAATCTTGGACAGTCCAGTTTGTTTGTACGATATTAAACAGTATGGCAACGCTAATATTAGTTTTTGTTTTTTTTTTTATTACTTAAATTAACTATATTAAAATAAAGATTAAGTAAGTAGGTAGTCTACCATTTCAGTAGCTTTAGCGTTTAAAGAAATGAAATCCCATCTGCCATACACATTACGACGACAATAAAAATTAAAGTTTCGCGACTTTTCACATAGGTATTTTCAATTATTCCCTTTTCAGTTTTTGACACTATTGAGTCTCCTTAATATTTTTGTTATTATTGTATGTGCCTAGTAGCTAGGTATATGTATCATGTATCTATTTAACCAATATAATCCATTTACAAACAATAATTAAAACTAATAATCTAAAACTAATAAACTAAAGGTCTAATATGCGCCTCCACCCTGCATCGTACCCGGCTCAAAAGTCCCCATGATGCCTGCAGCATTCCCTCGCTGCACTGCAATTGAGATCTGTTGAACCAGGTACGATCCAGAGCGGGGGTCGCAGCCCCTCTCCCGTAGACGCCTCCCCAGTTCACCAATCAGACGCCGAGCCTCAGAGCCCCAGGGCCCCGCGGTTTCTATTGCCACCGGCACGAAGTCATAGCTTGATTCCAGGGCGGAGTATTTGGTGTGCTTTAGCTTAGCGGCGGATTCCGCCGCCGAGCCAGCACACCGTGAGGTTTGCCTCAGGTGGGACGCGGCAAAGGTGCTTACACAAGTCGCGTCCCATAAGAGACAACGCCCCCTCCGCCATGGAATCAAGGTCAGTCCGTCCGGCCTTTTCCCGTCCGTACGGCTCAAGCCAGGGGGCTCCAATATGCATGGCACGCTAGCCGACACCATTGCCCTTCGTATTAACTCGTTGATGGATTGGTGCCTAGGAAATCGCCCCGCGCACCTTTGGCAGCTCAAACCATGGTGTCCGTTGGCTTCTACCATTGCTCCGCATCTGCAGCGATGAGCCTCGCACACACTGGTCCCCAATCGGAGTGCCACTGCTATTCTTAAGGAGTCGTTATCTAGCAATGTACCAAGCTGGGGTGAGGGCAGTGCATGCATCCAGGCCCCTGACTCTGGCTGTGCAAGAGCTTTAAGGCGCGCGAGATCGACACCCGAGGCGCCAGAAATCAACGAGTTATACACACCTCTGCTCCAGATGTCGTCCCATTGTCTTTGTACGGCGGGGTCGTCAGGCCGTGCGTCGCCCGGCGTAGATGTGGACCACTTTGCCATGGCTTCTGAGATAAATGGAACCGGGGAGTTGCCACCATTAAGAGCTAATATTCGAGTGACAAGATCCACAGTTCCATTCACAGATGCTAAAAAGGCAATGAGTCCTATGTCTTCGACGCGACGAATTCCAAGGCCGCCATATCGTATGGGAAGGGTCGCCTGGATCCACTGTATGTCGGTTAGATCGACGTTTAGAATGAGTTGTAGGGTCGACTTCAACTCTTGATCTATTTCTTTTGCTGTTTCAGGGAATAGCCATGAGGGAGATGTCCTTAAGATGTAGGTCATCCGGGGTGTGGCGAAGCAATGACGTAGTAGTGTCATAGACACGTGAGATGAAAGATTGGTCAAGTGGTTCCGAGCTGCCACAAGAGCATCCTTTTTAGTTCGAAGGGCGGCACGAACACCCTCGGGGAAGATGGGCGCACCTAATAGAGAGAGAGCTGCTTTGTCAACTCTTTTGATTCCCGGCAAGAATGATTGCAGAGCCAAAGAGGAGGATTCAGACATTGACCCACAGGAGAAGAGCTCGCACTTCGTGGGATTTACTTCTAGCCCAAGTTCTTTGAAAGCGGGTATGAGGTTCTTCAGGTCTTCGATTATTGCCTCGGGTCTTCCGCCGATGACTCCGTCGTCAAGGTACCATACATTGAGCGGAGAATTTAATGTAATGATGGACTTATGTATGGCCAAGCAAAAGAGCAGAGGCCCTAAAGGATCGCCCTGTTGGGCTCCGATTTGGGACAACACTGTATTATCTTTAAAGTAAAGATTAGTGGCATCAGAATAGCACTGATATAAAAAAGGGTAGAGACGTGGTGCCAGGTCGAGGACCTCCTTTAATATGCTGTCTCTTTCGACACAGTTGAATGCGTTTTTAAGGTCAATTTTGATGAGTGCGTTGTCTGTGTTTTCATTTTTTAAAACAAAAGACCGAGTGGCATGAATTGCTGCCTCACAACCTCTAGCTGTCCCAAATCCAATCTGCTTTGGCTGCAGGTATTTTGATATATCATCCCTTACAGCGTAACAGCACAATTTGGCAGTGAGACGTCGGATAACAGTACCCACCGCTATGGGCCTTATGCCACCATCCTTCTTTAATAACGCACATAAATTTGCGCCATATAGGTAGGGCCTTACTTGGAGGTTAAGCATACCCTTTAATAAGAAATTGCACATGTCGGTTAAGGACTCTAATAATCTAATTCCATTATTACCCGCAGATTGTGAAGTGAGTTCTTTGAGATGTTGTGGGCGCAAACCGTCTAATCCAGCTGCGGAGCCATTATAGAAAGAGTTCAGCGCTTTGGATACGTCAGCTAATTATATTATTAATGTATCTTAATTAGTTTTAGTTTTGACAAGTAGTAGCGTTGGCTCACTTAAATCTAATTAATGAAATACACATACAAACGTAAATATTCACTCTCAATAAACACTACCCTTCATTCATTTAGTCGAATAAAATCGCAAACTTGTACAAACGTATTCTTTGTGATGTGACATTTTTGTATAGCACCTTACTGCAGTCACCTGTGCACTGTGCCGTAACTGTTATAGTTATGAGAGCGTCGTCTTGGGAGGTATCTGCATTGCTAGTCATAGAAAATGTTACAGATATCAGACTCTTGCGCCGGTGCAGGGGTTATAACTTTAGCGCTTGTGATAGAGGATCCAATCCAATCTGCATCCAGACTATCTAGTATCTAAGTATCTATTGCCTATCTGTATTTTATTACCACATTTTTGTGATTTCTAATCTTCCATTAGATGAATATTTTAAACCATCTTGTAGGTACATTTTACCGATTACTTATCTTGAATAAAATGAACATTTTATTATCATTACCTATTTATAAGATATTTTAGGTTTACACATACATTGTAATTGTATCTACAATTGAGTAGGAAGGGTTTTTAACTCCAACTTTTCTGTGCATGATTTTTTTCTTATTTTGCATATTTAACAACCAAAGTCATTACGTAATAAAACTCGATTAATTTCTATGTAATATGCGTAGCTTAAAAACTCAAATCTGCGTAATTCGCCTACAAAACTAGACTAAGAAATAACCGCTACCGTGTAACAACTGTAACCGCCTATTATACCCACAAATTACCGTCATGTCTGTTACGGGATAAACAATTCATATATGCTAATCCGACGGCGAGATTATTATATCAAATTGGCGTTCGGACGTGGACAGTGACAGCCGGCAATCTGAAATAATTAAGCTAGAAATGCAAGACTTGATCCTTGCTGGAAAAGGGAACATGAACTAATAAACATCCGGCACTTAGATCATATTAGAAATGCACTGGATATCTTCAGAGTCGCAGACCTGGAGATATTTCAAAAGCTTCTTGAACGTGTCCGAACTGTTAGCTACAAATAACCAGTATAAGAGAATTCTCTGATTATACATCGTTTTACGGACCCCGGGTCAAGTTACACTGTTTTGGCAAAACTTGAATCATCGCGCGGACGCGCTATCAATGAGAATACATGGACTGATCGTACAGGTAAATTACTTCCAGTTTGTGATTGATCGGTAGGTCCTATAGGTACTTTTGATTTTCTGCTTTAATATAAATAATAACACTATAACACGCCGTTTAATATTAAACATGATCTTGTTAGATAGACTATAATTATTACGATAAGGCTGAAAATTAAACTAGAAGTAACCAAAGTGTATATGCAAATAACATAGAGGGTGGATACGCTATTTTCGATCAGCAATGAAGTGAATTTAAATGAAGCGACAAGTTAAGTAATGCATGGGTACCATGGTACGTCGAAAGTTGTTTGATGTCGATTTTATGTCACGTGAGAAGTCGTGTTTGAGTTGTTTATGTTTTGATTTTATTTATTAGTTTTGTTTCTTAACCTTATACGATTATTGTACCTATGGGCAAGTAAAATTAAAATATTTTTAACACCCTACGATATAGAGATGGGTGAAAATTTTAAAGTTGGTCGAATTGTAGAAAGAGCTCAAAAGTAACATTGGCACATCTTAAAAATTCATCTTTACATGCATTTATATTGCACTCTATTCTTGTCGAAAGATAAAGTCGGAAAATAAAGATTAAAGCGAGTAAAGGTGTATAATAATACCCGAATTACACGATATTACCGAAAGGAAAAACACTAAAAAGTGATTTTCGGGATTACTCTATTTCCGAAATGCCCCGAATACACCTTATAAGAAGATTGCTGCTGCTATTTGTGATCTATTATTATTAGTTTTATCAAAGTCAAATTTACAAATGATTTAGAACTAAGAAGGCATTGTCGTGATGCTAAAGAGATCAGTACCAGAGCAATCAGCCCAGAACTGGGATCATAGCCCGCGGTAACTGACAGGCACCATCAATACAGTACTAATCTAGACCAGTCAAATCACTTGCGCCTTTTAAGGATAATCTGGTACATTTCACAAATGACACTGGCAAGCAAGTTTATTATGTAAATTACAAGTGGGTATATAATTTGTAGGGTTGCGTACCCAAAGGGTAAAAACGGGACCCTATTACTAAGACTCCACGGTCCATGTATTCCTGTTGCCGCTATAACAACAAATACTAAAAACAGAATAAAATAAATATTTAAGTGGGGCAGTACAACAAACGTGATTTTTTTGCGTAATGGTACGGAACCCTTCGTGCGCGAGTCCGACTCGCACTTGGCCGGCTTTTATTTTACAATGCTCAGCTGATACAAACTTATGTCAAACCGGCTCATAATACTGTTGTTTGGATTAATAAAGAAGTATGAGACCAAAAGTACAAGATTGTCACAACATATCCCTTATTGAGCTTACTGTGGGACTAGGTCTATTTGTCCCATAATATAATATAATATGATTACGTGGTTCTTTAATTAAGAAGGATGAGAAGGAAGGGAATAAATTATATTATACCTAGATCAGATTGACACTAACTACAAACAAATATAGATAAGCGAAAGTTCTAAAAACAATGGTAACGTAGTGATCGTGAGTGGAACACCGCGACGTCGTCCGCATCGCCGACACACGAGACCGACAGCTGACGTGGACCGAGTCCTTAATTATACTGTCACTGACTATGGTGGTCTTAATTTTATAGTGCGTTCAGAAATTGGCGGATGCTTTGGTGAAGAGTATAATTTCAGCCTATATACGTCCCACTGGTGGGCACAGGCCTCCTATCATGCGCGAGAGGGCTTGGGCTATAGTCCCCACGCTATCAATGCGGATTGGGGACTTCACATAAACCTTTGAGTTTCTTCGCAGATATATGCAGTTTTTCTTACGATGTTTTCCTTCACCGAAAAGCTAGTGGTAAATATAAAATGATATTTCGTAAATAAGTTCCGAAAACCTCATTGGTACGAGCCAGGATTTGAACCCGCGACCTCCGGATCGGCCACCACCGCTTCAACTCGGCCACCACCGCTTCAACTCTGCCACCACCGCTTGGTGAAGAGTACCTAAATTTTAACCTGTCATTCTTTATTGCTCATGAAGTTTTCAGAATAAAAAATAAGTCAGTAAGATGTGTCCTTATTTTATTTTAAAAAAGTACGCCCTTTTGAATACTAATCTACAAGCTTATAATTCATAGAAATGCATTTCGCTTTAAGCGGGTAAAAAATGCCTAAATCGCTAAACGCTAGTTTAGCGTTTATTGCGTCCTAAGGCAAGCTTTTTGTGTATTTGTGCCAATTCCTTGGCCAAGTAATGAACAAACCATTTGCTCTGAAATGCTTATGTTGGCACTTGAATAAGTTCTTACTGTTCTTAGGCAGATAGGTTGTAATAATAAAAGGCATCGAGGTGCGATCAAGTGATTATTTAACTGGAGTACTCGATTAGAAGTGAAACGAAGTGAAATCTGTTGGGGGAAGGAGACGTAAGATAAAAGCCCGACATTACATTTAATGCAAGCTTCCATTTAATGGCACTTTTATAAGGGTTAATCGAGAGGTCTCGGAGCACTTCTATTTTATGTTCACGAACGCATTTCTCTTACAGGTAGTAATAACAAATACTATGTAAGGTGCCTTGGGGTAACTCCGAAAGCGGAGTAATTTGAAAATGGCAAATGTCTATAAAATCAGAAGCACTTCATACTTTAGCAACACGCCTATCAAGGCATCTTGTGTACTATTGCTACAGATTTCCATTTTTAAAATTACCCCGCTTTCGAAGTTAACCCCTATGCACCTTACTAAATGGATTTAAGTATTTCAAAGTCCTATAGATAACTTAGGTAATCGGCGAATGAAGAGTTTGGTGGTATTATACATTCAGGAGACAGTAGATCTTACAGTTGAGCTATAAAGGTTAGCGTCATTATACTGTTGGCTTGCATGGAGACTGCAGGATATATATCTAGGTAAGACCTTTTATTTCGCATCATTAAATGTGATTGAGCGTGTGGCCGGGGTAAACAGTAAACATCATAAATTGAGACCTACAAGAGAGTGCGATCATTACTGGATTAAAGGCGCGACTAGCCAGCACCCACAGCACACTCACAGGAAAATGAACCTTAGTGCGTGCACATAAGGTTTTATTGTTCTGTTTAATAACGAGTGTATCGGTGCTACGGCCGGACCGCGGGCGACGCGACGTCAAGTTGACATTCCTAGGCGATTGAAAGGTCGCAAACTGGTCCACTGATTACCGCAGCCATTACCTAGATGACCGGCAGTGGTCGCGATTACTGGCCATTGGCGGGCCATCCCGTGGCCATCTGCCAGATTGCCGGCCATTATGCCAGCACGCGCCTGCGCGTCCGTTTGAGCTGAGCCGGCGCAATATACTCGTTTGTGCAGTAGCGCAATTTGTGAGCACGAATTCGTGCATAGGAAACAATGGTCTGTATTTAACAGTAAAGTAACTGTATCGGTCACTTAATAGTAGATAACATTGTAAGTATAAGGTAGGCATTTATGACCTAATCACATAAATAAACCTTACCTAATATCGACAAATATTGAAGTTGCCTGAATTCACACATCCGCAGTACGCTGAAGAAAATATATAAAGAACTTTTTGAGTAAAAGTTCAACGGGAATACGCCTTTGGCTATGTCGATATATAAAGGCAAAAATAATTTCCAATATTAATTATAATCTGAAGTAAGTAAATCATTCTGTGAGTTTATTGTAAACTATGTGAGGTGTGCAATAAAGAGTATTGTATTGTATCATTTTGACATTTTTCTTTTTCAAACGTTGTTTCAAGAAGTATTACGGTTTCTTAGTTAGCCTAGGTACACGTACACGTTATCCCATTCTCTTTTCAGTTTGGTTAACAGAGTTTCATTTGTATGTACACAGTAGTACACACACCCCGTAGACACAAAAATGCATTACGCAACCAAACATATTTATGTATACATTCTAGATGGTTGAGTCAAAATTATTTTAGTTGTCTTGTATTTGGTCCCCAAAACATGTGACCGAGTGAACCCTTTTTGTACGAGATGAAATTAGTTTTTTTTTACATTTTCTCATACACAAGTCACAAAGCGTGACAGAGTGGTAAGAAACAAGACAATGAAAATAATTTTTCTCAAAAATGGACGGCAAAGTCGAGGTTGCCGGTTAAAAAGTAGTTCGCGAAGTGCGTAGTTTAAGGTCAGTCAAAAAATTGAAATAGTAGATTGTTAACCAAGGGATGAAAGGCACTCAATTCTGCCGAGGTATTTTGACGGTCGAACGCAGTGAGAGCGCCAATAGTCCGAGGCAGAAATGATGCCTTTCACCCGAGTTAAACACTCTACTTTTCATTTCGAATACGAGGAAAGTAAAATGCATGTATTTTGTTAAAAACATGGTTAAGTATACATTTTTATAGTATTTCTTGAGGGTACTTTCAATTAACAATTCAGGCAAAAGTATCGTTATTTATGGAATGGAGAGTCAAACATCAAAATGGAAATTTTATAACAAATCCATTTAAACTCAAATTTCAATTGCGTATCGTAACAAAATTAAAAAAATCGTACTTCGAACGTGAAATGCTCTAGTGCAGACACGTATCATTTTCTGCGCACCTTTTAGAACAACAATGACTCTCTTTCAGAGCATGAGAAATGAAAAGTTAAAAACATTGCAGTCTCGATTTCAGGACTGCAATGTTGCATACAAATTCCATTATTTGTCCAGTTCCAAACTTTTTAAAAGTTGAAGTGGCCATATCAAATGAAGGCATAGGTCCATTAAACAGCCAAACAGATGATCAGTACTTATTATTATAATGTTGGTACCGCGACTATTTAGGTGTCTCAAATAGGTTGGTGTACTTTCAGCAGAAAAATACACTTCTATTTTTAATTAAAAAAATAAAACGGCGGCAAAGCAAATCTTTTTACTTTTTTCTGTGAAAATATATACATAAGAACGTTGCTTCTGTAAAATATTTCTATTATATTTGTATTTATTGCGCCATTTTTGAGAAAAGCACTATATATGACTCGGCTGGATGTCTACTTGCTGGCTTCGGATTCAATTAAACGGACTCCCAAGGTCGTCCGTTTAAAACGAATCCTCAGCCAGCAAGTAGCTACTTCCGAGCCTCGACAATAATGTACTATTACAGTACATATGGTGCTACTTTCTCGCACTAGTGCGTAAAAGAGCACTTTTCGTGCATATGTCAAAAGTTTAAAGGGCCATATGTACTGTAAAAACGTTGTACGATACACGTGCGAATAGGTAATTCGCAACTCGTGTCGACTCCCTGCGGTCGTGTTTTAATTTATCGCCACTCGTTTCGAATTTCCTCTTTTCCGCACTTGTATCGTAAATAAATTGAATAAATTGACACGTGCAAAAATTTACATTAGCACTGCTGTCCGCGCTCGCGCTGTGCTGTGCGCTGTGTGTGAACCGCTCGGACTGATTGGTACGCGAGTGGCGTGAAATGGCGCAATTTGGCACAACCGAGCTTTTCCTATTGATTTCTCTTTTAGTTTTCCTACACATTAATTGGTTCTCTTAATTGGTCGATTCTGTAGCAGATTACTGAACCGGTTCGGCTGACGACTTGGATTGGATGTGTGATGTGAGAGGATGTTCGTAACAAAAGTTAGTTCAGAATTGAAATATGGGGGTGAAATAATTTTTATAAAACATTGAAATCTTTAGACGATATGAATGACTTATAGTAAGCACAATGCTATGCTTATTCCCACATTTCAATGAGTGTATTAGGTTGTTAAAACTAAGTGAGTAACTTGACTCAGATCTTATGTAAGAAACAAAATTGTTAAATTAGAAAAATCGTTATTTGTAAGATTGATTTCTAATACTGTCTAAATTGAGAAATATATTGGTAAAATCGTCTCAATACCCGAGTATCGACTAGATTTGATACGGATTACTTTAAATCGATTCCGAAGGACCCGGCTACGTGACGGGACATCGGGGGCGATTTAGAAAATTATGAGCAATCACCCAAGAATCCCATTTCTGTATGACGCGTGTGATTGGCTATTTACTGCACATGACATATAAGACACGCAACGTAGCGGTTTGTAAAGGTAAAAAAAAATGACATAAATTTTTGTTATTGCCTGTTACAAAACTTAAAGGCAAAAAATAAACAGTAGTTATAAAAATGGTCGGGGCTACATATTTTATACCTCTCGCGTCGAATGATAGTCCCTATTCCTAGTTCCTTCAAGTCTCATTTGCTTGAGATTAATTTAAAAAAAAATTAAGAAATGTGTTTACCGTATTTTTATTCCTTGAGGCTTAAATGTTACATTTCTAAATCACTACGCTAAGCTTCTAAAAAATGTCTACATTGGTTTTTAAGTCATCAAACTCGGTGGTTATTAAATTACATAATTCGGTTCATAATGTTGATATCATAAAAAAGGCGTTGTAAAATCGAACAGTGCGATTAAAACTGGAATTTAAAGTTACAAAACTGACACACTGTAGTTACCGATAAATATAAAAAAAGAAAGCGATTTCCTCTATGACCATCGAGCATAGGCCAGCCAAGGAACGAGGGTTTGAGCACAGATAACATCAGGCTCCCGGTCCGTATCGGAGCATCTGGACGTCTCTATTTAAATGCAGTGCAGCCGAACTAAATTAAATGCTGCCAACGTAAAGGTAAATTAAATGCCCTCGCGTCCGTTCGGTTCGTTTTGTTGTGGTTTCATTAACGGGTAATGTATTGATTAGCTTTCGTACATAGATTAGATAGTGAAGATCATTAAGATTTTGGGATTGGATGAAAATTTCCTTAGTCCCCCCAATTTGAAAGACTGCTGGATAGTAAATAGGACTGTAAAATAAAATGTACTATTTAGGCTTATACAATTAATGGCATTTGCTCTTCAAACTTTTATTTTCATCCTTTGCTTGCGCAGCTCGAGTGATCTTAAGCAAAAGAGTTCAACGCGTGAATCACAGGAGCGTTTTGTTATCAACAGAAAATTTCAACTGCAAAATATTAAATTATTTCATTATTACAGTATATTCAATTAAAGTCACGCCGAAATAACTTTTAACATTAACCCTACTAGATTAGGTCCTACCCAGTATTATATATGTTATACCAAAAAGAATTAAGTAGACATAGAGTGCTCACTCCATACATCAGTTTTGTTACCAAAACGACTATTATTTTCGTAGTCGACATCTAGCATCAAGTAGCGAAATTATCAAAACTGCTACTGCTACGGGTCAAAAATGTTATTTTGACCTCTAGTATGCGTGTACCAAACGGCTAAACTGTACATCGATTTGCGTTTTTTATTTGCGTACACCTTACACTATGTATGTACTTAATTGTCTTTGGTTATACCTAGACTGGTAGTGCAATGATTTTCGTCTGTCACCAGCTAATAACAACAGTGGCCGGCGGCCCGTAAATACTCAGTTTATTTAACACGCGCGGAGTAATTTATCGGCCGGTGTTTATCAATAATTAATACCCCCGGCGTAACTAGCATGTGCGTAAATTATTTCCCATTCTGCGAGCTGCTTTCGGACCACTGTTATATCTTTTAACTTGTGAATTTAACAATGTTCTACAGGTAAAGAAATAAAAAAAATCCTATTCATATTTAAGTATGTATCTCGCAGTCGATATTATAAACAAATTCGGTATATAGTAGCAAAATAGTCGTAGATGAAATTTTTAACGTTGTCATTATAGACTTTTAATATCTTGTTTATCGGTAATATTGAAAGTTAGGTAGGTTGCTAATTTTTTTCCGTATGTTGCTACATTTTCTCCGGCATACGAGCTTCTAAATGAAAAATTTAACATACCTTAAGAATTATCTCGAAGTAGAATTATCTTCCACTAGTTTACTACCATCCACAGTCAATTAAAAGATAGACAACTTATTGCCGCGTAAAGACTAGTATTCGATACTCCTAGGACTAGACTACAGACTCAACTAAAAGGTACTAAGAGCCTCCTTGTTCCCAATGCACGTATGACCGTTTAGCGAAGCAGTGTACAGTATCGGCGATCGTTATCATTCGCAGTCTGACCCTTTAATTAACTTGCTTTCATCATACACGTAGTATCTGGTTGTCTGGATGCGATCGTTTTTCAGCGATACGGACCCGATGATTAACTAGTTATGAAATTACTACTGTGTTCATTATTTATACGGTTTATGATAGGGGATGTTTATTTAATCGTTTTGTACACTAGTAAAACGATCAGGACCAACTAAAGTTCGAATTTTTCATCATACGCGGAGTATCTGGTTTGGATGCAATCGTTTTTCAGCGATACGGGTCCGATGATTACCTAGTTATGAAATTACTACTGTGTTCATTATTTATAAGGATTGCGATAAGGGATGTTTATTTAATCGCTTTGTACACTAGTAAAAAATATCAGGACCAACTAAAGTTCGAAATAACTACCTGAAAGTCTTTCTGATTACATGGCATTATTTACTGCAATATTTTAAAAATCTAATTATCAGTAATAATAATTGAAAGTTACCGTGTTAAAACTTTGTCTTAATCAAATATCCGACCGAAATTACGTAAAACATACACAAGCAATAATATGTTTAACATAAAATAACAAATCACTGCAAATGCTTAAATGACAATAAAGTTACATTGTATTAAGTAAAGTGCTAGGAAAACTGAAGAGGCACAATTGTCATTACTTGCTACCTAGATAGTAAACAAGTGCGTACTTATTGCAAGTTGTTCCTTATGGAAATTATAATATAAGGCTTATTACCTGTCTTATAATCGTATTCCACAAGTTTATATGTGCTTAATTCCCTTACAAAGCTGGGGGGTCTCGCATTTATGAGACGTCAGATTCAATTGCAGGGAAATTGAATTAAATGTGTAAAATTAATGACTTCTCAGGCAAGTTTCTCTTTGTTTTAAAATATAGCTCGGCAATTATAATTTACTTTTATTATGATTAAAAACGTGCGTGTTTTAACATTAAATTATTATTTTATGTTGCTCATTGAGTTTTTGTAATACGGATTTGTGATATAAACATAACTTTGCTCATATTTTCTTGTTGAGATATTCGCTCTTACTCAAAATGCCAAGTAAAAAGTTCTGAAGCTTTTCTATGAAACGTGTAGTCGATCAACCAGGCTATCATAAAATGGAAGTACCATTTATAAATCACAGATCTAATACGTTCAGAAACGTTGCAATACCGCGTTTAGTTATTGCAGGCCGTCGTTATTGGTGGTCCGCTTTCCTATTAGCGGGCACGCTTATCCATCCATCTGGACACACACGTTTGCGTTTCGTTATGTCCATCTGGGCGGATATTCTTTATTCGAATCCGCGGTGGCGATTCGGTTTCAATTAATTGAGTTGGAGGATATATAAGTATAGACTACGGCGTGCTTTTATACTTTGGTTAAAGATAGTTTCATACATTTAGAAAGTACTAACATTTTAGTTGCAAATCATTTGTTTTTTTTCTAATTGACACAAAATATTCTTGAATTTGTTGAGTTACTCATACTTAATCCCAACTATGTATAATATTACAAATGCGAAAGTACCTCTGTCTGTCTGTGAACTTTTCACGCTTAAAGCGTTGAACCAATTTAGATGAAATTTGGTATGGAGATAGTTTGAGGCCTGAAAAAGGACATAGGATAGTTTAGACCAATCATCATCATCATCATTCCACGCAGACGAAGACGCGGGTAAAAGTTAGGTATACATAAATGTGTAACTGAAAGTTATATTTTTATTTATTTAGGTCAATACACATAATATACAACTTAATTACAAAAGTACCGTTAAACCAGTAAGGTTTGTCTCTGTACACCATCCGCAGTAGAATTGATACAATAATAAAATATAACAACAACATAAGAAAGTTCACAACATAAGAAAGTCAACATAAAACTACCTATACTGAAATATAGTTGAGTATCTTGCATTTTTCACCCTTGATTTCTATAGGTACCCTGTTTCAAATCAGCTCTGCAAACTAAATCACCGTCCCATTTATTGGCATTAAAACACTTTAATCTATCTGGACATTACGTCGCTCTTAAGACCCGTTTGGTTTAGTGGACAGTAAATTAACAAACACACTGAGCAAAGATCAATTAAACAAGTGAATAAGTAGCAGTAAAGCCGGTTGCTCTGATTGAGGTCGAAGGTCGTTCTGGACGTCTATATCGCTCGTTAAAGACAGTGGTTAAGGTACGCTACGGATTGTTAGGAATGATGTGTGCTGTAAATCCTAGCTGATTTAGGATATGCCTAGTAATTTGCGAGGTGGAACTGGCAAGAATAAGTCGTTTGAGGATCAGTATAACAGTATAGGTAATAATTATTACTTGAATAAGTAGCTACTAAATCATATTATTTAGTAATGACGCAATTATAATTTGCTCTTGATGTGAAAACTCGTGATGCGAGAGGCCTAATTTTCTCGGCTTTTTACGATCCGTAAGTTATTTTTAAATTAATCAGCTCATTGCTCTTGTTTCACAACTGTGATGTGGCTTAATGTCATCATTATTTCAAGTGTCAAATACCGGTTAAATGATCTCAGAGAAAGCTGCCACCTGATGCGAAGTTGGGGCATCATTAATGATGAAACGCGTAATAAAAAAACTGCACAAAACTACGTTCATTTACGCTTAATTCACTAGAACAAACGTAATAAATCTAAAGCATCATTAGCGTGGCCGAGATGAGCCATGGCTAAAACAAGTGCTAGTTAAAACTACGAACGCGTTTAGAAAACGCAAATGTGGAATAAACGCATTGTTACCAAATCACTCAATTATGCAAATCGAATGTAGTAAATCAATGTCGGACGGAATCCATTTCGTGCCGATCGGATGATACCAAAATTTGAAAGCTACCACATCTATTAACCTTATTAATGTGCATTGTGTTACGTCAACAACAAGTGTACTCGAATCCCAAATTATCACCGGCTCATCTGGCGACTAGTAATAAATGGCAGAAATTAAAAATAAATATCTACCGTTAATAACGTAGTTTCGGATGGTAAAACTAATTTGAATGAAATAATTTGTCATATCAGTATTACGAAACGAATAGTTAAGACCTTATTAAAATTAAGTGCAATATATTAATTACTTGAAACGACGAAGTTCAGGGTTTGTAACAAAATTTATTGCGGTTCAAAAATAGAACGGGTCTCGATACTAACTAACGACTGGATTTGCATATACATGTAGTAGCCCTCTGGTTATCTAAGTTGATACAAATCTGGATCCGAAAGCTGATCGTAAATTTTCGTGGTCGCTCGTAATTTCTAACGACAATCGAGTGAAATCGAAATCGTTTTGCGCAACTGGAGCGTCTCACACGCATGGTGACCCGTGACCGTTTTCGATTCCATGACTAAAATCATAACAATGTGTCTGAGTGGTCACGATAACTTGGTCATTATAGTAATTACATCTCTACGAGAACCGTTGTAATTTTGCCGTTTGATGAGTCCTCAATCGATGGTAGTTAAAAGAAAATAAGGTAGAAAATTGCAAGGTACTTTATTTTATTAATTGCGATTGTAAGTTTGCAGTAAGTTTAACAATAGTTGAGGCTTTGCTATGTAAGTCGTGTATGGCTCGGGGTGATGACGTGGGCGTACATTGTTTGTTTTTGAGGTGATATTTAAAGTTAATATGGACGTTTTGATGATAAAGAGATTTCAATTGCAGAGAACGCCCGCGTTCGGCATTTACCCGCGCCGTGACCGAGTGCTTTCGTTTACATTTAATTGTGGAGTGGATTCATATGAAGACACACAATTGTGAAATGAGCTCATAAGACATTAGAGAATGGGTGTCCTGGATGTGCAACCTATTACTACAACAATAAATCAACTCGTGAACGATACAAGCGAAAGCGAAATCCACAAAAGCGACCACTAAATGAGTGAGTTACAAATAAACGTAGGTTAAAATTCATGTGCATAATTTCCCTACTACAAAATCGCCCATTCACTGAATCGGTATCGATACGATCTTCCATCTAAATGGGAATAGATTTGGGAATTCCGAGTCAACATGTCATGTTTGCCTGTGCGATATCTGACTCAGATCTAGTGTAAACGACCTATAAAACTAGCAATGGTTTCCCCGTTCATATTACTTAAATCTCGTATCATTCTTAATGAAAAATTGACAAATTTAAACTTTAAGTAGTTGACGCAAGCTTGCTTTTATAAGAAGCACATATACTTGAGATCAATGCATCGAAATACCAATAGATTTACATCTATGCATTTAGCTCGGAATCCCCATTTGCATAGGTTTGTCCATGATAGGATAAATCAGTGATATTTTTGGCAAAATAGTGACCGCTAGATTTAAAACTATATATATATATATGTTTAAAATTTCTTTGGAATTTTGCAATATCGCTGCCAAAGTCGCACATGGTCGAACTGTCAATAACGTTGGGACATTACCTTAGAAATACGACTTCGGTCAAGGTTAATTATATGACATCTAGTTCCAATTTGTATAACTAAAACTCGACTGAAAAAGCCTGTAGAGTAATGTTTTTCTGTTTTAGGTTGTTTGAATTTAGTCTGGCTTTGGATAAATCATTCCTAAATTGCCGTCGCCTCGTACATGTTTTCGGGCTACGAAAATTCATCCTTTCATCCTTTGTAAACCATATCTTCTCATCCATCGTCCGTCGAAGCCATAGTTTAAAGATTTTTTCATCATTCCTTCTTGTTTGCACTGTAGGTATTTTACCTACACAAAAAACTTCGTACCTAAGATATATTATAGTTAAGCAGTAATCTAAAACGCGTTAAACTGTGTCACTTATGCAACGTAAGTACGTCTTTATATATATTATAGTCAAGTTGGCAGCCTCCGATGGCGTCCCAGATGCACTTACTCCTAATTGTGCATTGTCACCAGGACTCGTGCGCGCGTGACGCGTGACGCGACGCCGTGACGCGGCGTGTCGCAACAGCTGTTCGATGTGAGGGACAACTTTGGAAATATACGAGTAATTTGGCAATCTAGAGTCGTTTGTCAGTGGAGCATAGGCAGAGATAATCATACTGTCATTTTCTTTTCCTCTTCTTGTAACCCGAAAAAGGGATGAGTAGGTATAGTTTATTTATTCTACTGATACTGACAGGTTATTTTAATAAGTACCTACAGTATAAAATCAATTTACAATTATACGCGGTATATTCGATGCAATTTTCTAACAAGCAAATCTTATGTACAAATTGTGTAAACATTTAGTAATATCGCTTGTTGAATGTCTGAATTACCGACGTAACTAAACGGTAACAAGATTAGGAACATGAAGTTCGTTCGACTGAATTTGTTTCAAATTCTAAGGTCCTACCTTTAATACGTTAAGTTGTGCGCTGTCTATAACGGAACTTTTTTATACACACACGTATTTGGATTAAAATTAACACTTATAAACACGGATAGCTGGCCACTCGTAAGCCTTATGAAAATGTAAATAAGGTCTTCTAACAGGCACTTCGCGGGTCTTCGTTAGGACTTACGAGCATGACCTTATTTTAGTAATCCGTCTTATAAAGTGCCACAGAACGGCGTGAAACGGTTTCTAAATATCCTTTGTCACACGGATTGCCAATAATCAGCTTTTATATCGCACGTCTACCGGATTTACACAACAATGGACGATGGCTGTATTCCAGAAGCGATTTAAGGATCAAGTAACATTCAGAGATATTTAAGTTTAGTTTTAAATGTACACATGTTCAGTTTTTGAAAATCAAACACTAACAGCTAAAAATGGTATTATTACTTTAGACAGGTATCCCAGTAACGTAGTGGGAGTGGAACCAATGACCGACAGGACCCAATAACCGACACTTTTAGTTATTTTTTTATCCAAAAAAGTAAAAGGTAGGAAACCGATTTAATAATATGGAAAGACTGTGCAGCTACTGCACAGTAAACATAGTAACTACTATGTTTACTCATATTAATTAGTAATGTAATGCCTGTATTATACCTACACAAATTATAAATATTAAACCAATTATTTAACAAGCATTCTGCGTGCGATACTCCAAATTATATATTAAAGGAAAAACTAGCCAGTTACGCTTCCGGCAGGACTTGAATCCGCAACCTCCGCAATCCTTGCGTTTGCTCTAAACTAATTGAGCTACGGAAGCCTACCAGAACCTTGCAAACCCACACATTGCGGAGGTTGTGGATTCAAGTCCTGCCGGAAGCGTAACTTTTCCATTTTTTCCATTAATATAAAATGTATAAATATAATAATGCAACAAGTTTCAGTTTAAAATAAAAGCTTTATTTCAGGCGCACTTCATTTACAAAAGTACAGTTGTTTCCTTAGTCTAACGGAGTAGAAATGGATTAATCAGGGGTTATTCAAAGGTGTAAAATATGGCTCAGTTACAGAATAAGCGTGCAAAAGGTGTGATTGTACGTGGAAGCACGAAAAGTTGCGCAAACGGCTAATACGGGTACGGGTTTAATGCACAATGCAGACGGAGCGATGGGCTCCATTATAAACATACGCTCGAAACTAATAAATCACTTTTGAAGTATGGAGAACGTTCCTAAACCGACCTTTACAAGCCCAAATAGCCGCTATCGTAGAAATCCTAGTTACTTAGGCTATTTCGGGTTTGAGGAAGCGGTAATGTTCTAATGCTAACAGATCACCGGAGGAACGTTTTCAATTGTTGGTTATGCTGTTTTCGATTTGACGAATTTTGATGGTTTGGAAACTAGATTATGAATTGATGGTGTTAGGTCATTCTGTGGGTCTTAGCTTAGGCCGCTAGCACTTAAAATAATACTAGGAATAGAACTTACAGTACGAAGGCAGGAGCTTCATTATTTTCATTCAATATTATGCAAGTTTAAATAACGAACGTTGTTATACTAGGTATGTGGCAAAAATGAAAAGAACAATAATTAAAACAAAGAAGACGATATTTAGAGATGTTACGAAACATTTTAGTACGAGTACAGCGCATCTGTCTTTAACTATGAGAAGGTAGGTACTTTAACAAACTATTTAAAAAATCGTAGACAAAAAAAAAAAATTTTTAAAGTGACAGATGTAGATTTTTTCATAGTTCCAATTTGAATAGTTCAACAGAACCCTTAAATCCAGTAACCTTTACGTAGGTGTTGCATAAATCATTTGTCTGGTTAACTGAAAATTATTATCTAGGACACAATTAATTGCCACGGAATTCAGAACGACACCTTCGTTAGCAATAAATCTTTGGTAATCCGATCTGACTACTGTACTGCCTAGTTTATACGTAAAGGCTTATGTTAAGAGACTGCGGTTGCGGTTACGACATTTCTGGTTGATGCGGTTGTAGGGCAAGTCGCCCACTGGTGTAGCAGTTGGTAAATGATGAGGTATCATCCTTTTAGGGGCTATTCAGAACTACATTCCTTTTAGATATGCTGGTTTAAGAAAAAAATTAGCTATCGCTCTTTGGATTTGATTGCCGTTTGTATTTTACAAATTGATAGTATTTTACGTGTGCATTTTGTAACAATACAGAATGCCTACATTCATAGATAAATTGGTGCATTTATATTTGACACTATCAAAAATCTTAACCATAAATGTACCCTTATAACCTCCGAATTAGGTACCAACTATGAATCTGAAATTCGCATGCATCTCGTGCAAATATTGAACAACCGATACAAATATTATAGATATTTTAATCTCTTTTCCCACGTGTGCTTGCTTCACGTCGCGTAATGCATGCGCAGACACGGCTCCACTGCAGTTGGGCATAACTTGGTATGGCTATACCGCTGTATAGCCATATTTTTGGAAATCTTAGATCTTAGGCTTTTATTACGTCCGTATTAGGATTACAGATAGATTTAGATTTATTTATATCAGGATAAAAATTGCACTATAAATTTGCATCAATGTCAAAATTATGCTTATCTTCTTATCATGATCGTCAAGCATATATAAATAGTAAATATGAGAATAGTATCAAAGAAATTAAGACGAAATGTTGATCGCTGTAATTTTTCTACTGTCTACATTTTCTTCAGCCCACTGCACTAAAGATTTCAGATTCTTCATATTCACTCGCCTTTGCGCACTGTCATAACCTTTTTCAGTGCAACTGAACATCATTAGCCCTCAACCGAATAACTTTATTGTATGTTCAAGAGTGTATCCACAGGTATGTTCAACTTCATTCACTTGTTCTTATTAATTCATGTGTAAAAGAATGTTTACAGTTTGTTTTGTACTAGCAACTATTAACCCGGGCTACTTAAATATTTGTGCAATATGGAATAAGGAATCGTGTTAATAAGTACAGCCTGCTGGTACTCTCTCCACTAGCTCCATGGTGTTGTGCAAGTATCATGTTCATGGGGTACAAATGGTATGTTTCGCGGCGTCGTGCTTTGACGCGGTGCCGTTTTGGACACAAGCATTTGTCTAGTTGCTTCACCTGTGTTTAATGGCTTAGCTATTGTGGTTCTATAACCATAGGGCATCTTTATGAGCTAGGTATTTATTAAAATTGATGTAGGATATATTATATTCTATTCACAAAAAAAATTAACTTATTAATAAAAAGTACCCGTTTTTATTGTATGAATACTGCCTTATAATAACTCCACCTATATTGTATTTATTAATCGTGACATTTATGCAATTGTAATTAAAACTGTCAATATTGAGGTGTTAACAACTTTATCGTTATGTAGTTAATTTGAATATAATTTAAACATGGAACACAAATTTTATTGTCTTGTCAAGCGACATCACAATTCGTACAATAAAGGTTTATATGCTGTTCATGAAAAAACATAATTTGTCATAAAAGTTAATTTGTTGGACCTATATATGATGAAACAATGTATGAATCCTTATTGTTTATCTCAATTTCTATCTTGAAACAAGTTACATACTATACGAAATTATCAAATAACCATAACCAGTTGATATAGTTTAGACATTAGACAATGCGTCTAAGACTGTTATGAGTTGTCGCAAAAAAATATTTATTTAACATTGTAAAGACAAATAGCTGTGCGTTTCTGCATGTCGAACGATAATTACTAACATGTTTTACAAAGATGGCTTACGCTTCGCTAGAAAAGGTAGTACTAGATTTTTCTCCCATCATCTCACCGAAACTAGCCATGGAATGTTATTGAAAAAAATTACTTTGACAGTCGGTCCAGGGCATCCATTAATTGGCAATAGGCCCTTTAAAATGCCCCATTAGCGTGGTAAAGAGCGTAGTGAGCGTTGTCTGTCCGTCAGTCGTTAGTCGTCAGTCGTAAGCTAGTCGCGGTGATTACCTTGTCACTGGTCGCATGTATACGTCGTGTTGTCGGGAATTTATCTCACTTGTTTTAGTAGATTTATAATTAGCAGTATAAAGAGATGTATAGGTGTGTACTAATAATTTATTAAACAAGATTTTATTATACTAATAGTAGTGGTCAGATCGATCTTGTATGTTGGGGTATAACAATCAATTCAACCTCAGACGCAAATAAATTGTAAACGGTTTGAGATTTTGTAAAATAGTTTTTAGTGGTCCCCACCGGAAGTGTGCTAATCAAACCCTATTTCTAATCTTATATCGTTCGTCTTTCTGTTCCCGAAAGTTGAGGACATTAAATATTTAGCTCTAGTAGTGGGTATGTAAATCGCCATAGATATATCGCAACCAGCGTACCTACTACCTAGTCTTAGTCTGCATCAAAATTATGTGACGTCAGGTCAGCGATAAAATATTACCCACGAGTCCCACAACTATTCAAAATATCTAACTTAATACGTAATAACGGTGCAAACGCCACAGACCGCATAAAATCGTACAATTTGTGTACAACCTAGACCTAGAAAATTGTAGCGGCTGTATCTCAATAGCAAACGCCAAATAAACCATCCATGCTAATGTAAAGTCAATAGCAATGCTAAAATATAGGCAGATCAGCAGCAGTTATTATTGGCACGATTTTATGCTGTGGCATGCCGTAAGTTCGTTTGATGATTTGACGTTCACTATGCGGGGATCAGTTTCGTTCATACTTATTCAAATATATTCATTTAAATATTTCATAGGCTCATTTGTTATTTTGATTACTGAACCTAAGTTATAAATATCTAAAACATAGCTTTTATATATAACATCTCTGACGATAAGTCTATTTGTATTGTTTTTCGGAATGATGCATTTTCAAGATAGTTGTCAGAAAGAAATCGCTTATTAGCAAAAGTAGTTCCCCGTTAATCTTAACTGTACCAACATACAGTTACATTTTACAGGTTATACTTATTAATTATATATTTTTACTACGCTGAGCGATATAATAACGCTGCATTAATAACATAAAGTAGCTGACATTTAAAAATGTTATTTTCACTTAAAAGTAAAAGGTGTTTTCGTAATTAATTCAGAGCTCCAGTGTTAATTAGTTTTTGCACTCATGTATCACTGATATACGCTCCCATACGCGGCTATATTAAAATTAATCAAAGTCCAGATATATATCAGTGTCATACATACCGTGTGTGAATGATCGCTCAATGTTCTAGCTCTAATCTACTAATGTAAGACGATGGGTTTATACACTACACCTACGCGTTAAGGCGACGCATACAGCAAATGTATCTTCTGAAGCATATCTATTGAAATGATAGTTTAACCTAACAGCGCTTGGAAAACATCGAGGGTTTACTTGAGTTTCACTCGTAACAAAATACTTACTAGTCCTTCCTCAAAAAGAATCGGCATGATAAAAAACAATAGTTTGGCGTTTTTCATTCAAAAGAAAGAAGAATTAATAACGAATTACTGAGTGAATGGCCACTATTTCACCGACAGAATATGACATTGACACACAGTCGACAAGTAACGAAGATTTATAGGGATGGGTTTTACTTATGAACCCAGACTGTATATGGCAAATTGTTAATATCACACGAAAATTTATAAGTTGGCGAAACAGAGTTGTTAAATTAGTATAACAGACAGACATAAGAACAAATTTATACTAAGCATATTATATAAATCCGCTGGCCAATTAAAAGAGCAAAAAAATAAAAGAAATAGAGAATGAATTCATAACAATAGCCTATATTTTTTGTATCTACTAGATTAAAGACAAAAAGTACCCATACACGACGCCTTAACACAGGTGTCGGGGCACACTGGCGTAACCACGAGGTGTAGAAACTGAATGATTACTAGCGGCAATCGTGATTGCGAGTGACGAACCCGACTGATGTCTTCATTGTGTACAGCAATCACATCTGCCTCTTATCACGATTATAACTCATTTCATTTATAATCTTGTCAATAACGTAGTAAAGTCTATTTTTCTGTGTTTGGTGCATAATGTTTGAGCTTAGTTGAATGCCGCGGCGGTAACTATAACTACGCATTGTTAGATTGCCCCGTGTCGAGTGTTGTTAGATGTGTCAATGAGATCGTCTTTTAATAATTCTTGACCATTTTCTTTCTTAACGTGAAGGTAAAAACGTTGTGAACCTATAGTAAAAAAAAAGTTTATTTTCACATTTTACTCATAACCAGGCATCGTAAACTGCGAGCGAAATCCATTGAAATGACGTACTCTGACTTGACAACAACCCTAGTACTTCAATGGATTTCGCTCGCAGTTTACGATGCCTGCTCATAACATGGTAATCAGAACGATGACTATTTAACGATAACTACTATGTTAACCACAAGCTGCTGTTAAGCCTGTTAATAATCAAAGATCATGATTTGAGATTATCTTTAGTATGTAAGTAATACTAAACTGCTACCATAAACAAATCTGGCGGATGTACAATTATCGACGCAGTTAGATTTTTTAATCAAGCGTAATGTGCGGTAGGAAAGTCGATAATGGTGATGAGACCACCGATTTGTTCTCGTAGCTTTAATCGATGTTACTCATTTCACGTATATCGTTGACACAAGTAGCTCATCATTCTTAAAATAGAAATAGTTTATTCGTGGCATATTATACGACAGGTTAGCAATAACATTCTTCTTCATTTTTAGGGTTCCGTACCCAAAGGGTAAAAACGGGACCCTATTACTAAGACTCCGCTGTCCGTCTGTCTGTCTGTCACCAGGCTGTATCTCGTGATCTGTGATAGACAACTGAAATTTTCACAGATGATGTATTTCGGTTGCCGCTATAACAACAAATACTAAAAACAGAATAAAAAAGAGATTTAAGTGGGGCTCCCATTCAACAAACGTGATTTTTGACCGAAGTTAAGCAACGTCGGGCGGGGTCAGTACTTGGATGGGTGACCGTTTTTATAGTTAATGGTACGGAACCCTTCGTGTGTGAGTCCGACTCGCACTTGGCCGGTTTTTTTCATTCTTGAGCCTTATCGCAAGGCAGTAAAGTCTAACAACGGTTAGTTCGGTGTGCTGTTAGTGTCGGCGCATAATTGGGCTGATCGGCTTCCGTCCATATATTGTGTATTCTCATGGCCTACAGAGCTACATGTCTTGGATAACAGTGGAGCGCTAGTAACTCAGGCAAAAAAAAATACGACTTCTAAAAGTTCCGAATTAAAAATGTATTTTATTTTATTATTTAAGGAGTACCAACAGCTACAAAACATACAGAAACATACAGTTTTTCGTATTACAGAAAACGAAATCTTAATGTAGCTTTTAATATCATGTTTGATGGGTAAAGTCCTGTGTAGGTATTGCAGACACACCTATTTACTCTTTAAAATTGTAGTCTTATGTACAATTATTTGTAGAATAGTAGCAATAATTTTAATTACTACCTAAACTACCACTACCTAAAGGTTAAAAAGTTGGAGTGAAATCCTAATTCAAATTAATCAGTAAATTCGGTATGTTTAAAATATTATATTATATTATGTTGTGTCTTTATGACTGGTACATGCCATCGCCTAATTTCTCCTTCACATATGACTTAATGACTTTAATTGGTGTACAGGCAGCATCAATGTAATATTTACGACACTACACTAGTCAGCGTCATGACGAACTCTACACACCGGCAATTTCCTGAATATAAAACAAATTATAGGAAATAGAGCGCGACTTAACCGTTAAATTGAATTTGTGAAATTTATTGATGCGTATAGATATCAGGTTGGGGTCAGGCAGGGCGTAAGAACTAGTTTATACTAGCACTAAGGTTCGGTCCGTTACTTTGCAAACGAGAGTTGATGCACCTGGCCGATAGAACAAATACTGCAATTGTTAGAAAATCTAAGCGCGGATGCAGGAGATTGTGCTTTTGTATATTTCAATTTTCATAAAAAGTTATGGGTTTCAATGATAGTGTTGGCGTTTTAAATGTATTGACTGTTTTAATTTCTTATATATGTTCTCGCGATTAACATTTATTTAATCATAACATTTTATTGTCATGTAATAAATATACAATAAGAGGCAAATAAGAACGACAAACCACTTCCAAAAAGTGGCTATGTCACTAGATTACCGGTGAACTTTGTTTGGCTAAATATGTTTTCAAGATAGACGAAGTTACATATCACTCCAGTTGTTTTATAGCATACCCGGCGATAAATATTGGACATCTGTCTTTAGAAAGAGATTCGGCTAATTTCGGCTTCGTAGAGCGTTATCACATACTACCTATGTATGTGACGTTTGTCATAAGATGTCATATTTAAAATAAAGTTTACACGTCGATTTGACGTAAACTAATAAAGTCCATAAAGTGCAGTATTTACTTCATATGAAACGACAATGAATAAATAGGATGATTGATGGACGGTCGCCAGTGTTCGGAAATCGTCGTAAACAGCCAATTGTCTAACAAACACCGACGTGCAATATTTATCGCCAGGTACTGTATCTACATTAAATTTGAAGTAAGAGCGGGTTTTTTTGCGCATTAGTAATAGATATCGAAACGGCATTCGGGGAATATATGCACTATATGCAGTCTTAATTTGTTTCTTTGTTATAGTGAGGTGAACTTACCGCTGTGTATTCTGCGCAGATGTCGATGGACGTGACAAACTCGCAGACGTCGTCGACCGTCCACGCCGACAGGCGCGCGCGGGCCTCCGCACATAAGCAGTCTCGTGCCTCGCCTCGCTCTGTGCAAAAAATAACAATTTCAATGCGTGTGGGTTAGCCTGTGCAATACTTATTCCAAATTTCAAATCAATAGCGTTAGTAGTTCTCTAGATATTTAGCAATGTGACAGAGACGGACGGACAGTCGCACTATAAGGGGTCCTTTTTACCTATTAGGTACGGAAATGAAAAATTTAATAATGAAAAATGAAGAATTTAAAACCCATTTGAACCCAGCCGGGCAAGCTGCATAAAATCACATTGTTCCATAAACCTTCTAGAATCGGGACAGTGGTCCTAAACAAAAGTTAACCTTACAATATGTAAAAGTAAACCTTGTAATATGATCTTGAATAGGTAAACTCTAAAAGGCTTGTAATTTCGGACGATATACGTAATTGATCAGTAAAGATTAAACTTGCGTTGTTATGATAACTATAACTAGTATGTACCTTCCTATAGGCTTAAAATCGTAACTCAACGTAACTAATTTTAATCCTGTCAAGTGATATTCATTGATTCATAAAAAGGAGATTATTTGAAAAAAAAAAAATATTTTTTTTTTTGACATGAAATTATAACATCGTAATTGGAACTTGGAACGGACCCGTACGCGTAAATACCAAGCGGGCCAGTCCAATATAAGTAAAAAGAAAATAACGATTATCCATTTACCAAATTACCCACCAAAACTCATCATAAGATCGGACCCGTATTTCATAGTAATTAATTTCAACGCGAAGACATTTAGTTTTCGGTAGCGGCAATTAAAGATATTGAAACATAATTGCTTTTCAAAAACGCCGTCGAGTATTTAGACTAATTGACTGGTGCATTTAGTGGATTGCCTCCTAAATGTGAAAGAAATATTGGTTCGAAATTTTGATCGGTGAATCATTTAGGAATGTTAAGCGGTTTGTTCAAAGATAACCATTACTTACTAAGATCCAAGTCGGCTAAACTGGATTAAGGAAATATTTGGAATAAGTAAAAAATTGTCTTTATTACCTTTGAATAAACTCAACCCTTTATTAGTTCGTTTAACAGACTATAAGCAGCTCTTCTTGTCATGTGGTTTAGGTAAAGGTACTCTTATTTTCGTACGCGTGGGTATCTGAAGTAGTTTTAGAAATAGACATATTTTTGTTCGTAAACACAAACGAGACAATTTACATATAACAAAAAAAAAATAGAAAGAATAAAGTGCCACGAAATGTCCACATCTCAGCATGTTGCTAGCAACTTCCAGCGCTGATTTTCCGATGAGACCATCAAGTGAGACGGCATGACAGGTATAACAGACAAAAGAAGAGAGACATAAAATAACATACAGTGGACAAATAGTATAATAAGAAAAGTTATACAGCAAGAAGATCCACCGCCAATGTTAACAATATTTTAATGTGATACTCGTATCTAATATTTATTGTAATGTTTTTTTTTTGTCGTCTAAATATTACTATAAAAAACGAAGCCATACGAGAATGTACGTTTGAATGTCTAGGTTCTAGGATATTAGAGTCAGTATAAGCTGTTTCTAGATTTTTGTCAGCTTGCGTCTGAAACGTAATACCTAGATAGGATCTCAGTTGGTTTAAAACAACTTTCAGTAGTAATTTGCTTCTGGTTATCTAGTTAACTACAATTAAATTTACGAGTAAGTATATCAGTGAAATCTAAAATGAGTAACCGGTAATAGCGCAAGGCCTTTGTTAATCTTACATTCTTTTTTTTTAAACAATGTAGCAATAATTTTTAGAACACTAATTATGATTGAAACTGTAATAGGTACATAACAAGTTTCAAGTTTTAGTAACACAGTTTTGTAGACCTTATTTCAATGTGGAAAAGGTTTACTGATAGTGCTGTATGTGGTACACGTATGATGTTTAGATCGTTTATCAAGAAGTATTGCTGACAATAACGTTTTTCTAATAACCACTTTGCCAATGTGAAATCTAATAATCAACGTATGTCATAACTTGTCAAACGTTATCAAAAGTGCTTATTATTTTATTTTGCTCGTATTGCAGTTTGAACTCTATTAATGATAATACGGTCGTATGTATGTTAAAATGGAAATAAGAGAACAAGTAATATCCTTATGCAACAGCACTTGATATTAATCTCTACTTTAATATTTCTTCTAAGTAAGTACCTAGTTCTATATTTAGTTTCTACATATATATCGGTAGATCTACTCGTATATTTAAAATCTGCAAAATGAAGTGACGTGATATCGTCATTATATATAGAGAGGACGTTATTATCATGTCGATAACTGCTGTTATCATGAGCCAACTGATCATACAGTGAATTTTGACACAATGTGCGCAAATACTCGTAGCACAACTCAATATAGGTGTTTGTCCATTTGGATGATTTCAGCTTGAGCGTCCTCTGTAACTATTTATTTGTGTATACATACTATTATGCATACCTACACATACAGTGTACGACTGTGTACGTACCTAATGTTAGAGGTATATCTAAACTGTAATTAAATACCGGGTCTCTCTCGCGCTTTGCCATGCTCTCGTCCGCCGCAGAAAGATCCAGTGCTGTCCCGGCGCGCTTGCGTCTCAAGCGTTCTACGACCCACTCGGGAACAGTATTATGTAATATTAGAATAGTATCTCACCATCATTAGACACCGGGTCCCTCTCGCCGCTGTCGCTCCTAGTGCTCGGGCTAGCGGAGAGCCTCGCGCGCTTGGCTGCGCTCTCGCCCGCCGCCGACAGATCCAGCGGCGAGTGCTCCGGTGCTGTCCCGGCGCGCTTGCGTCTCAAGTGTTCTACGACCCACTCGGGAACAGTATTATGTAATATTAGAATAGTATCTCACCATCATTAGACACCGGGTCCCTCTCGCCGCTGTCGCTCCTAGTGCTCGGGCTAGCGGAGAGCCTCGCGCGCTTGGCTGCGCTCTCGCCCGCCGCCGACAGATCCAGCGGCGAGTGCTCCGGTGCTGTCCCGGCGCGCTTGCGTCTCGAGCGCCCTCCGCGACCCACTCGGGATATCGCTAGCAGCGTCTGGGGAACATTGTCGACGTTAGGGCGGGACTATTTTATGTAAATTAGGGTTGGGAAAGTGCTTCAAACTACCGATAATAATCTGTGAAAACTTTACGTTAATAATAAAACAAAACATTAATAGGCCAGAGAATAAATCAAGTACATGCAACTCTTATTGTTTGTATTTCAAGACCAAATTCAAATGAGAAGATATAAATTATGTCTAAGCAAAACGAGTAGCTAAAATGTGTTGCTAATTTTCTCAAAGCATACTTAATGACAGGTAGTTTGTTACGCTGCAATGCTAACTATGATTTATTTTGAACCGGCAACTGTCTTTCAAAGCCTGATAAAGTCGTTTCATAATTGCCTACAAAAAGCAGGTAGCGAAACTCGACTTTCTTTAATTTGATAAATTAAGACAATGAGTGTCGTCGACCTCGGTTTGATCCATCGTTGAGTGCTCGGCTGGTCAGATGGCATACGGCACTGAGCCGTTGAGCTCTGAGCAAACATAAAAGGTGAGCCATTATCTGATCGAGAGCGCGAGCATTCATCATAATAACGTACCCACCCGTCACGCTAGCTACCCGCGGGTCAAATTGCAATCTATCTTTTTTAATTGCTCACTAAAAAGGCTCATGCGTTCTAATTTCATATAAAATTCAGACGCGCGCGGCGTGAAATGAACGCGTGCGCCGGCTGAGAAA
This sequence comes from Cydia strobilella, assembly GCF_947568885.1. Taxonomy (NCBI): domain Eukaryota; kingdom Metazoa; phylum Arthropoda; class Insecta; order Lepidoptera; family Tortricidae; genus Cydia; species Cydia strobilella. The sequence continues at coordinate 13,821,482 of NC_086052.1, forward strand.
CAGATGGCGAGATTTATTTACCCTTACCCGTTGCCTTTTAAAGATGAACACGTTTGTTAGAATACGACATCAATTTGATGAAGCAAACGGGACATTTCACTTTGCCCAAGCTATCGAGGATCTGCATGAGTAAGTAACTGAAAGTAATCGTTTGTTACCGACCAACGCTGTGGGCGATCCCCCGTGACCATAATAGAATGCAGCTTAATTGATTGTTCAAGCTAATTTGAATCAGCAGCGGAAGATCGTGACGCAACCCCGATGCTACGGCTAATTGCCTCAGAAAACAGCTTTATTGTAGCCCTCATTGCAACATGTGAGCGATATCATCATTACCCAGTAATAAAGTATCTCCAACTCAAGTAATCCGCTCGTGTCATACAGACACGCTGACGATTGAGACAAATATAATAACGCCCATTTTGTGTCATTACGCTTTTTTATTAGAAAGTCAGTCATAACTGTAACAATTTTAACGCTGCAATATCCGCGTGCTCACTGCACTCGTGTGTAAAAAGTCATCTAATTTAAAAGTCGAGCGGCGGTTTGATTTCACATCCCATCAGTACATCACTAGCGTGTCGCGGGCGCTCGGCGCGTGCCACCGCCAATTAGTGCAGCTCCAGTTCCTTTTACAGTGGAGAGTCGAGCGAGCGAGTCGGCGGCGCGCGCGCAGGGGCGGGGCGCTGCCATTACCCTACCGGCGCGCGCGCCGCGAGCCTAAACCCCTCGCAATTAACACTCTTTCCACGTTATCTGCACTCCAAGGAAGTGTAAAGGTCATGAGCCTTATCAGATTTAATTGCCTTCATTATTGCTGGAAAGGAAGCGTGCTACCCGCCGCGCATTATGATTTTAAAGAGCTTCAAATTAACATAAACGAGCGCTCGCCTCTAGATGCTAGGCGTGATAGAGCCTTATGAATTTTACGATCCCTCGAGACATTTTAATCACAGCCGTGAACTATGATACCGGGTAAAACAGCAATTAAGACAGGAAGGTCAGTGAGTACGGGCATATAATAATTAATATGAATTCAAATCGTGCTTTGAAATGAAAACTCAGCTGACCGTAAATTATTTCATAGGGGCAGTGGCTTCTTAAGTAACGAGGATTACCTAATAACGTTGCGAGTATTTTTGATTATTTTTACGATAAAAAATGATTTGCCTCGCTTTTGTACAGTCCCAGCGAACAAAGAAGGTAAAGGCAGTTATGTGACATCATTGGGATGTTAGTAGTGCTGTAGTACTGGTATATCAAATGTCTTGTCAAATCTAATATAATAGAGGGCAACTGAACTGATTGTTTGCTTAGATCATCGACATCCTGTCTCTAACCGCTAACTACGCACGCGATGCGTTTTCTTCTGAAACGCAATTTGAACAAGATACTTTTTAGGGTTCCGTACCTCAAAAGGAAAAAACGGAACCCTTATAGGATCACTCGTGCGTCTGTCTGTCTGTCTGTCCGTCTGTCACAGCCTATTTTCTCCGAAACTACTGGACCAATTTAGTTGAAACTTGGTACACATATGTAAGTTTGTGACCCAAAGATGGACATGTAACGTAAACATATTAATTTTAAACACGGGGGCCACTTTTGGGGGGTAAATGAGAAAATTAAAAAATAAAGTTTGACAAACTATATCGTGTTATATATCAAATGAAAGAGCTCATTGTGAGAATCTCAAATATATTTTTTTATAATTTTAAGATAGATAGTTTAGAAGTTATTCAAGAAAATAGGCAAAAAATAACCATTCCCCCCCCCCCTTTATCTCCGAAACTACTGGGTCAAAAATTTTGAAAAAATACACAAAATAGATCTTTACGTATAGATCACCGGAAAACCTATTAGAAATGTGCAGTCAAGCGTGAGTCGGACTTAATTACTTAGCTTTTGATCCGACCCCTACGGGTTTTTTAAAGACACAAAAAATACATTGTTTAAATTGTGTAATGTACGGAACCCTTGAAACGCGAGTCCGACTCGCACTTGGCCGGTTTTTTGTACTTAATTGGGATGATTATGTCAATACTTTGGTTGAGCCTCAATACTAGGTAGTTTATTTTTTCAAATTTTGTTTTGGGTAAAACTGGAATAAAAATAATACTAGTCAGATTTCAATTTACTTAATAATGAGGGTGAACCTACGATGGTAAATCATAGCTGAGCTAATTTGTTTTCGGATCGAACACCAAGCGAGTTATCGTTTTTGTGGGATTGGCAAGAGGCGTATTATATGTACCTACTTGGTGCAATTTTATTACATACCTCGAAAAGTATAGGTATCTATGACAATTTTCTCTTACTCAAAGCAATTTTCTAGACGTTTTTCTTTTATATACGTAAATACGTATGTTCATAGTACGTCATTTGTTCATGGTACATCATACGTAAATATCTTCATGGGCAAAGCTTTAGTAGGTCTCGGGACATCTTCCATGAATTCTCCTAGACAAGATCTTAACCACGTAAAGGAATTTATGAAAGCAGCCGTATATTTAAAAATTTTGAAGGTAGGTCATTGGATAAATAATATCTAATCAGTTGAACCAATGGGAAAATCTACTTTTTTTGTGTTACAATAACGACACTGTCCTAGTTGTGAGGTGACACATGAATAGTGACGTACCTTAGTGGAGCTCATGTCGAGCATGACGGGGAAGGCGGGCAGCCGCGGCGGGCCGCCCTGCTGCTTCGCCATCTTTGTGAACAGCCCACCGAGCGGCGCGTCCGTCGCCTCCTGCGCCGGCGCACGCTCCGCGCCGAAGCCGTTCATACGGTGGAAGTAGCTGGGGAATTAAAATATATTTAGTATTTTTGTTGTTGGAATGATCGTCACCTGTCACTCGAGGGGCTAAGTTCAATGACTTGGATAGCGTGACCTGTGCCTGGTGCTTAATTATCTGTACAAGGAAGAACGATTATAACTATTATCTATAGTTTGACTAACGCGAATGTGTTGAAATAGTTATTTTAGTGACAGAATATTTCTAAACATAGCTCTCAATAAGCAAATTTGTGGTCATTATAACACAGAACTACCATAAACAATACTGTGAATACATTTTGCCAAATTTAAATATTAACATTAACTGATTATATTCGTCCTAACTCCTAATGATATTAAAACAGAATTCAAACGACAAATTACTTGCATTCCGCATTCTTGACTGATACAGACACGATAACTTATTGATTCATAATAATTAATATTGACAGAGGTCAGCGAACCCCGAAACATGAGCAATTCATTAATATAACATAAGTTCACGTGGTGACCATCGGTTCTCACGAATCATGTAAATTTGTCGACTAAACGTAAGTTATCGAATCGATTAATATGCTAATTGGCTGGGGCATCACTAGTCGGTCGGTGAACCGTCGTAGTGTTGTGACATGCCGTGTGAAATGTCTAGAGTACATAGGAAGTGGCTGGCTTAAAATGATCGAGTGTTTCCTTTCTTTATTAATACCTAGATAAATTTATTAATGTCCGTTATGTATAGTTTTATCTCAGTTACGAACGGCTTAATAACTTGGACCTTTCTACTGTTGTACCTACTAACTTAATTTGTTGTTATTACACTTGTTACTTAATATGTACCTATACCAACATACCAAAATAATGGGTAATAAAAAATATCGTATTTCAATCTGAGTTTTTTTATGAGTAAGTATGAATAAATGGAAAGAAAACAAAACCAATCAATTTAAATTCTCTTTTAACTTCTGAATTTCGTAGGCGTGACTCACGTATTAAAAACGGCACGAGCCATTATCACAATGTGCGTATCGGTAAGTGCATTATAAAACTTCACATAAGCCTTTTAACTTATTGATGTTTTATACACAGAAAAGATATCACACATATTTGTCTCCTAATTACTTGTATTAGGGTTTTAGTGCTACCTGTTAAAATAATGTTAAAATGACGCATTACAGAAAAGTGGTTTGAAGTGCCGCCGCATAATTAATGCATTCATTCAGTTAAGATTTCAGATATTTTAACATTAGGTACGGTTTTGAAAAATAAAATACGTTCGAATTAATTGTATATTTAATATGTGAACTGTATTTATTAAGGCAGGCGTTATTGATTGAGACACATTTTGCGTAAATCGTAAACGTTTTACGAGTTACATTTATTCGTTTCATCCGGTCCTCGAGATAATTCTTCGAGACATTTTAATAACAGTAAGCTAGCTATTAGCTTAGAATAATTGTGGTTGGCTGTAGACTAGAGAAGATTTATATTGTACAAACGGCCTTCTAGCCTAGTTTGGGAGTGAAGCTGTTTTCGAAGCCTAGAGGTCCCCGGTTTGAATCCCGCTACGGGCATTTATTTTTCTAAATTAATTTTTAACAAGCAGAAACGTCTGCGATCGGTGCTATTAAGATTAGAATAAATTTATTGTTAGACTTATATTGACCGGGATATAGACCGTGATTACCTTTTGTATTTTTTGTATAATACAAAAGGTAATCACGGTCTATATCCCGGTCAATATAAGTCTAGTGAAACTAACCGTGAATCATTCAAAACTCTAAATTTATTGTTTTTTTTTTTTTTTGGTTTTTTTTCTCTGTTTATCACGGATATTCGTTCCCGACGAGTTATGGATGTTTCTATGTACATATTTATATCCATCTATTATATATTGAGTTTCCTGTGATACTAGATTGATTTGTGTAGGATTGTCCAGTATTTATTCATGTAAAGTATTCCAAGTTCCGTTAAAGGTACAGTCGACGTCAGATATATCGGCGCGGCCAAGGTGCTCACAAATATCTGAACACTTCTCTATTGTTAAGGCATTAGTGCGTGTTCAGAAATATGTGAGCACCTTGCCCGCTCTGATATATCTGATGGCGACTGTACAAATGTATATGTGTATGCGAGTCGAAAGTATAGCACAAATAAGGATACATAGGTACACTGCTACAAATACACCAAAGGGAAGTCATCGTGTCCGTGAATTTAATGTAGACGTGACTTCATGAGAATTATTAAAATGTCGACTATAGCTTACTGTCAATTTGCCTATACTGTGTTAGCACCGTTAGCGGTCTCTACTCGCTGAATCCAGACTAGTTCACATCCTTTGCGCAGGATGTCGTAACACAACTGTTGTCGGAAGTTGATGTTACATTATTGGATTACAAATTACAATGCACAAACCAGACCAGAATTGACCAGTTTAGCCTGTCAATACGGAGATTTTATTTTTTTATTACTCTATGGCCTGCTATTTAGCAATGGTTGATGTATTATAAGACTTAACTAAGGCTGCTGCATAGCTAGGTCTAAAATTCTAAATCTTAGTTGTGTTGTGCTTGATAGTACACTCTCGTGTATGTTTTGTATTGTAGGTAAGTATCCGAAGAAAATGCGCCTTTAAAATTTTTATTTTTGAATAGCCTATATTGTGTCCCACTGCAGTGCTGGGCAAAGGCCTCCCCTGTCTTCCGCCACTCGTCAGTCGCTATAAAAAGAGTCCGGTCGTCTCGCCATCTCCTTTTTGGCCTGTCTCTGCCTCGTGTGATCTGTCGTGCCCATTCGGTCACTATTTTGGCCCATCTGTCTGGGTGCATGCGACAGATGTGTCCCGCCCAATCCCACTTTAGCTTGGCGGCCTTCGCACCCACATCTGCGATACCAGTTTTGGAGCGCCTTATCCGATCGGTTCTACGGACTCCGAGTATGCTGCGCTCCATTGGTCGCTGGCAAATCTTGAGTCGGGACTTTTGGGCTACTGTTAATGACCACGTTTGTGTTTTAGTGCCAGTGGAAGGTTGCCCTTCATTAACGCCTTCATGGACCAGAAGCTCGATAGGTATATTCGTCAACACATTGTATATCCTGCCCATCTATAGATAGGCTGGTTAAACTTGGTTGTGACTTGTTGTATTGACTACAAGAAGTGTGCAAACTGAGTAGACGCTTGAGCGGAGCTGCGCGGTGCGGCGTTCACACTAAACAAATGCTAACCTCTGCAAGCGGCCTCAGTGCACGCTGTATCGGCCCTTTGCCGCTTGTCGCCACCCCACCGAACCGTACACGAAGAGTTATGACACCAATAAAGGATGTACTTTCTGATAGATACACTTTCTCGTTAGGCGCTCTCCTGACCCCTGTTTCACCACTTAGACAATTGATAATGACAAATCACCGTACATTGCTTACATTGCTAGTCCAACGCTATGTAACGTACCATTAAAGACCCGGAAATTTTGTGTAAAATTGTCAGTGTCAGAAGTCACTTGTCTGGTGAAATAGGCGCCTAGTAGTGCAAGATCTGTGGTGGTACTCACTCGTTAGGCGGGCTGTTATACCGCGCGGCGAGGGAGCGCATGATGTCCGAGTAGTTGCGCGGCGGGTGCGGCGGCGGAGCGTGCGGGCTGCCGCGCTCAGGCGGCGTGCCCGGGTATGACGACGTTGACGGCGTCACGCTGCGGGATCTGTCGACAACAGAAGCTTTTAGCCCCAATCTTTCCAAAACCAGATGACTAAAGGACCTTTCAGCAATAGAGTGTGAGCACGCTACGTTTTATTGGCCAAGGGATACGTCTAGTACCTGGCGCTCTTATGATATATGTATTGTTAATACTATTAGAAGTATTAGAACAAATTAAATTATTTTCAGAAAATATTTTAATTTGTTTTTATTTTAAGTAGAAACACTACTTACAAATTATAAACTGAAATAAATGTCATATACTATGAAAAAGTGACCAAGGCCTCCAGTGATCCAGGCTGGAATCGAACCAGCGTCCTCTGCTATCGCGGCAGGTGCCTGTGCCATTCGGCCACCGGGCCACAGCGGCATAGATCAAATTTTTCCAAGTATATGCACTCTTTACTGAAGGCTTATGTCGCCCCCTGGCCATCAAGGTAGAACAGTATGGTTCGACCTTCTATTTAACTGGATCATCTCAGGTGATATCGAGAGAGATGGCGCCGGCAATCAACACACGGGCACTTGCCGCGATAGCAGAGGACGCTGGTTCGATTCCAGCCTAGGGCACTGGAGGCCTCGGTCACTTTTTCTTAGTTTATGACATTTATTTCAGTTTGTATTGTCAATGCCAAAACGGTGCATAATCTGCGAGGCCGGGGTATACTGGAAATGTGTATTGCGTTTTTGTCATAGGTACACTTTTCTGTGTAAACGGTATATTTATCAACGTATTTAAATCGTGCTGACCCTTTACTGCAGTTGTTACAGTTTAGTCTGTGGTGAAAATGCTACTTTGGAAACTCTGCGCTTATAACTGTGACTTGTGAACTAAATCGCCATCTATGCATACTGCAAGTATCTTAGGTTTATATTATCATTTCACTCAGTGGAAACCTTTATTAGCGTCATAATAGGGTATCGAGGGTATCTTATGGGCCTACACACGTAGTGCTTACAAAGTTACAAACTTACACATATCGCATGGAGTTTCCGTAGGCGTACAATCCTAATTGGCCTTAGGTCCGGCGCAGCGTTACAACACCCGTCTAGATACTCGTAGATATCGTTTTATGCTCCATAGAAATGGAAGGTAAAGCTTGGTTATTTTATTCAAAGCCACATTACATTATGAGTGTTATTCAGTAAGTATATGTATAATATAGGTATATACTAAATAAACTACACAAGTATTAAAGAACTTGAACTTGACAAACATTCTCATAATTCTTTCACTGAAAAGGGTTCTGATTCCCAGTTTTGGTTCTGTTGCACCTCCTTTATACGTTGAAGTTTCTTGTGGCCTATCCTCTGACCTTTTTAACTCACGCGAATTGATACTGCCTGAGCAACACGCTCCTTAATTTTCAAACTATCTGCTAGATATAGTGTCTCAGAGTATTTTGGTGGAGGTTTGATATGTGAGTATGAGTATTTACCTGAAGGTTGTGGAGTCGGGGGGCTCTTGATGAGTCGCCTGAGCAGGTCTCTTCTTTATCTGACAAAAGAGACTAGGTACTTATTACTATTGGTCTAGAGAGGCAGTTACCTGGAGGCGGTGGAGTCGTGGGGGCTGAGCCGCTCGATCTTGACGTGCGGCGGCGCCGGCGCGGGCGCGTGCGCGTGCGCGGGCGACGCCGCATCGCGCGCGCAGCGCCGCGCCCCGCCGCCCCCTCCTTCACCTGAGGACAAAACAAAACACAGTCAGTACCTAGTCAATTAGAAATTCACTCAAAAAAAGCTGGTTGCATACATCGTATTGATCATTATAACGCAGATAGATAAAAATTTAAAAAATATAAGCTTGCTTTTTTAGAACACCTAACTCACATCACAAAGCAAGAGCTGAATGAAAACCTAATGTTTCACGACTCAATTATGCCTTTACATTTTTTAATACTGACTAGCTAAATCCTTACTGAAGTACCACAAACTGCATACCGGGGTCAGTTCTCCAGGCGACTTTATCACGCGACAACTGTCACGCACATTAATCCGCCAGATGGCGGTGAGATTGCCGAAAGAATCGTCCGCGTCAAAAGAGCCGCGATGCTATCTAGCGGGTCGTGATCTTTCGCGGCATTATTTGATTCTAAAGTAACATAACCTCAAAATAACTTTCTCTGATAATTATGAGTAACGAGTCTAGGCACGAAGGGAGTGGAAGATAAAACGGATTATAAAAATGGTGATGTTATTGGAAGCTTTTAGGTAGTTTTGCCTTAGTAAATTTGTAGGTATTAATAAATCTCAAATATGTATTAGGTACAGATCGAAGTCGAATATGTGACATGAGTTTTAATTTTTCGATATTATAATTTTCTTGTAAGAAAGTGATGGTTCACCGCAGGTATTTAAACATCCTATTGATAGTAGTCAATTAAATGAAGAAGATTGTTGCCCGAAACGCATATTTTTTAGATTTTTAACCATTTCTAGACAAAAACTAATAGTCTCTAGTATTTAAGTGGATATGGAGTAAATTTTAAATAAATTTAGGCACTATTGAGTTTTCTAGTTCAAAATTATCAATAATCGATGTAGTCACGCTCCGTGTTTGTTGAGCCATTTAGGATTGTAGCTAAATTGGACATTCCATAGCGCAAGTATTGCACAACCAATTTAGCTAGGACTCTAAATGGCATGGTAGTGAGGTTCGAAATTGCATGGAGAAATTATTAATGAATTCCATTCATAATTTCTCCATGCAATTTCGAACCTCACTGTACATCATACATTTCTTCCATTTTTTTCACTTTAGATCACGATTGACTAATTAGGTACACGAATTACGAAAATCCTGTTTATTTCAATACTCGTTGATTTCGTAAATGTTAAAAGATAAAGAAGATTTCCAAAACTGAATCCCTGTTATCAGAAATAAAGATTCTTACATTTCGCGTACACATTTAAATTATTTGCGGATCGGTTCGCAGATAAGTCGGTGCGCGTGAAATTTGTCAAACGGCGCATGTCTGCCACGATAGTGACAAATGGCGACAGCTTGGAGATTTCAGACAGATCACTTCACTAGATGGTGTATTTAAGAACAACTTACGCGTACCATTTCGGCGTTCGTTCGTATTGTACTTATAAAGTATATGAAACGTGATCGCTCATTTACATTGCGTCCAAAGTGACAATTTGTGCGCTCGTAATAGGTACCAAATATCAACTTGAGTTTCAGGGTTGTTGTAGTACCGGCGTTGTAGTGGCGCGCTTAAGCATAATATTGCCTATATTATATATACAGTTCGCATCTTATACGAACAGTGGTGGATTTGCAGTCTTGGCCGCCCTAGACCCCAGGCCCTCTAGTAACTACTAGCCGCCCCTTTCTCAGCACCCATCATATAGACTTGCCGCTCTAGGGCTTACTGGGCCCTAGGGCAAATCTGCCACTGCTTATACTAATACGTACTAACATGCGGATTTTATGGCAGGTAGTCTGTTTCAGACCATTGGCCATAATCCATAGTAGCTTTTAACTTAAAATCTAAGAAAAAAGTAAAAGTTCTTAAACGCCATTTTTGAACGGTTTGCGGCGCCTTTATATACCGTAATCTGTGATATGAAATTGATAATTGAGTAAACATTTAATTTGGTATTCACGCTTGGAAATGCCTTTGAATTAAGCACAATTAACCTGGAGAATTCGTCGAGTGTGATAACTATTTGGGGTCTACAAATTTGTCTTAACGGTCAACGTGCATATATTATTTGATGTGTGAATAGGTAGAGGTGCAGTTAAAGGTTAACGCACACCGCACACTGTATGCGTGGCGCCCTGGCCCTGGCTATCTAGGTATTTAGCTTGTGTAGCGTTGCGGTTTCTAGATAATCGCATGTTCGCAACGCATTATGGATATTGAGTGCTGCGGTGTGTTTAGGCCTTAAATTAGCTCAAACAATGAAAAGGGAATATATGACGATACTAGCCGCGACTTCGCCTGCATGTAGCATAAAATGATAATTTTCATGAAAATAGGTTTCAAACAGATATACATATAGTTACTTAACGCTTTTATTAAATAAGTAGGGATAGGTACTAAATTCTGCCGTAAATCTAAATAGTGACATACTAGTTCCAACGAAACTCAAACATACGCACGATACGTTACCATTACAAGTATTTTTTTATGTATGACCATGACATTACATTGTACAAACCAGAATTGACATTAAAGTCCTAATTAATAAATGGCTGCGATACCAGAACCGACACTTCCTCTACGATGCCAATTTTATTTTTATTGCCCACCTCACCTTGCCTTCATTGTTCATAAATTGTGGCAAACATAAATAGTTGCTGATAAGTATACTTAATAAAATGATTATAACCTCATTTTATACTCGTAAAAGTACAAGTTACAATTTTTACAGGTGTAAACCAGCAACATTGATGCGTTTGACACTATGCTCTGCTCGATAAAATAGGTGGTACAGCCACATACAAGAAAAGAGGTAAATATAGACGAATGTCGTTGCTTTATTATCCATTTCAACATAAATGTATCTACAAATGATAACATACATTAGTTATCGTCAATTGAGTCGCTTAACTTCAAACTCGAGTACATCCATCTGAGCTGAGCTTGTACATAATTGTGTAGCGACACAATTATGTATAAGCCGTTTTTTTCCTTCAGTGCATTTGTAATTTTGTAGTGTCTACTAAATAGGTACGTTTTAAATGTCATACACTTACGAACTGGATTTTGGTTAATCAATTTAAAAGCAATTAGTTCTAGTTATGTTTATGATCAAGAACATAACATATGAACTCAATGTACTTAATACACTTAATTCTAATTTAAATAATAACGTTTTGAAAAGAAACAGTAGTAGTTGTCAATATAATTTGAAGTTTAACCTTTGGTATGCTTAGGAGCAGATCTGCTCCATATATATTCAACTTAAACATGAAGTTGTCTAGATTGCTATTTAAATAACAATTTTTTGACAGGAGCATACGAAAGGTTAAACTTTCAAAAGTTTGGAGTATTTAGGAACTTTCTTGTAAACCATTTTTTTTAAGAAACATTCGCAAGCGACGCTATATGTCACCATTTATGGTGTGTCAGGTATTGTCACGATATATCAAATGATATCGCGTTTTTATAGTATATTACATGACTTGCCGCAAGTTTATTTATTATGTTATCTCACAAAATAAATTAACAGTTGCTATGATAGCCGTGAAGTAGGTACTATAATCGTCAGCTGAATATTTCTTCATATTGTGTTTATGCTTGTAATCGGTACAATAGTCATGTTATTTAAATTTTTAGATAAATTAGTACCGAAGAATTGACAGGCCTTATGATGTATAGTGCGATCTATCTCGCTTGTCAGACTAACTAGGAATTGATGGAGCCTTTTATGGCGGCTGCCTTTGTTGCGATGTTTACAACGAATCAGCTACTACATGATAAGAAGAAAATACAGATACACATGTCTAAAGTATTCCTAGCGAGCACCAATATCAATACAAGAAAATATTTTATCAAAAAAAATTAAATAAGAAATTTCATTACTACTTAGAAAAGCGCGTGAATACGTATATTTCCCGGTGAAATAAATTAAATAAATAAATATCTTTATTTAAGTAAAGTACTGAACATTATCGAATGCAAATATGTTTTATAAAAAAATAGTTAAGATAATAAAATAGTAGTCAAATCTTAATGTGTCATCTCATACATTTATTAAAATGAAATAATATTAACATAAAAATTAATATTAAATCATTTTACGGTTTAGACTCACTTGTTTTAGTCACTCGCGCGACATGTTTCGGAGAGCCTAGTAATGCTAATGTTAAATGTTAATGTAAGTATGTATGTTTGTTTAATGTTAGTATGTCTCACAACAGTTTAAATTCGATAAAAATTAATGACATAATATAATATAATACGCTACCGTGCAACCAAACCCATTTCATTTCTGTTATGAAACTGGACTATTAAAAACTAAGTGACTTTGACTACAATGTTGAATGACCAACCATAGAATAACGTCATAACCGTCATATATTGATAACCGTGTATATGTTATGGAGAAATTATGTCAAAATGACATTTTCGGAGACATTATACAAGTATAATAATATCGCTTTGTGGGTTATCGCCTACGTGAAAACGGACCATCTTTTATAAGTTCTATAGGACGAGTATTTGATATGGTCATTTGGATGTACTTAACTATATCAGATTATAGTATGTGACTAATAGTTATGTTCGATTTGATAAATTGTGTTTTAAATATACTTACAATAAAGTGTCTCAAATTGTAGGCGTAGCTAAAAATGCCATAAATCCTGATTTACCTCTTATGGTTCGAAAATAAATTGTGGTTGAAAAATATTTCATTTGGCTAAGAATTTTGCAATCCGCTAATGGTACTAATGTTCCAATGGCAAAACGCGTTCTTAAAAACCAAGTAACTTTTTTACAAGATTATCAATTCTTGCGGACAAAATAGCGTAATATTAGTTTCAAGGTAGGTAACGCAGGTGGCGCCACGTTGAACAGCAAACATAACTTGGCGTTCTAAATTTGTAAATCACATATTTGTTGACGGAAGTTATCAGCGTCGATGATGAGTTGATGACCGATGTCGGCCGAAAGCGTTCGGGTCACCTGACATTTTAATGAGAGGAAATGCGTACCGTTATCACTTCGACTCGACCGTATAGGCTAGGAACCGATTGTTAAAAGGTATGTAGGAAACCAATAATTCGTTCTTTTGAATGACAAGCGATGACTCGCGGTGCAACTTATATGTTTGATCAAATACAAACACACCTATTTTAAAAGACTTCATAATTATAATTTATTCCCATATAATTTAGCTTTTACAATCAACAGTAAAATTTAACCGTCAGTTTCAAAGTAAGCGCTCAAGTAACCCTAGGTTTAACAGTGCATTACAACGCGGTTTTACATCCACATTGTTTTCTAATACCCTGACTGAACCTTTGTATGGCATTGATTGTGTAAGTCACAAGACACTGAGTATATTTATTTGTAGGTTATGAGTCATATTAATAGAACTTCCTTAATGAATTACCTATAGATATTTTAATGTAAGCGAAGCAACCTAGCAGCGGCAAAGTGCAAGCTAAAATCATATAATCATTAGAACTTGAAGTTTATAGTTAGTGGCGATGGCGCTTCCACGCTATGTTGTTTTTCAAATCAGTGCAGAATTAGCTTCAGTCGGACTTTATCCTGATGATTTCTTACTATACCTAATTGAGTAAGTATTAAATAGGTTGAAACGTAACTGGTACTTAATTCGCAACAACTCGTAAATTTACAAACTAATTTCTATAAACACAACTTTGACTGTTCATGACTTATACTAGTTGCCACGTTCGTTGTATAATCAACTGCGTTACCTGCCTCTTGACACTACTTATCTAAAATATCTGATAAGTAAATAGTCGTAAATAGATACATCCGTCACCAGGAAATCTACAATTTTAAATTTATATTTCTATTAAAATAATATTTATAAAAAAAGTTTTCTGTTCATTTAATAGTAATTCAATGAAAGGCGAAAATAATATCTGTTAAATAATAATCACATTTTAGTTTTAGGTTAGTTTATTGGTAGGTAGGGTTCTTTTGGGTAGGCTGTATGTACAAACACTCAATATATAGTCTAACGAGTTTAATATCCTCTAATTTAGCTCGCCCCTGCTTTTAACTTAATTCCTTACAGGTCACGGGCATCGTCAAACAGGGTACCGTTCGTAGGCGCCTGACTTGAATGGCCAGAGGGCCACATATTGACGGTACCGTACCGTACCTGTATAGGCGATCGATGAATGACCTAGGTGAATTACAATGCTGTACGAAAATATGGAAAGACATAAATAGTTAGACGAAGAAATGTCTGCAGACACTTTGACAGCAGCAGATTTTATTTATACGTCATAATTTTATTCTGCACTGCGTGTGCTGTCAAAACCTCTGCAGATTTTTCTTGGTATGACTCTAATTGACAAGGCCCAAGGTAGAACTAATACCTAATTTGGGTAGGACCGTACTACTATTTTTTGGATTTAATTTTATTTAAGTACGCCCACAGCCGCAATATTTATGGTAAATTGGTCACTATAAGAATTAATTCTTTTATAATGTACCCATACAATTTTACAGCTGGCTATACATGGTGTACATAATATATATATTTGTATTCATTTAGCAAGAATATTTACTTACTTACATACATTTCACACAAATACGACCTCGACTAATCGACGTTATAGAAGATTGACTCAAGCTTTAAACAAGATAAGGTAACCCGTTGTAACACCAGCTACCCTCCTTAATACATATAATTTAATACGTAAGTACTATGAAAAATACTTGTCCGTATTAGGACAGGTTACCCTATGACTTATAAAAAAAAACACATCATAAAACAAAACAAGACCTCTACTTAAAAGTAAACCAAACCAAATGACTTCAGACTGGCCGCAAACAAGACGTTTGTTTGAAATCGATTTAAAAACAAATCGATTACCGAGACCCCAGGCCGACCTCTTCCGAGAGACGATCAGTCAACAAAGATTGAAGCTGCTTGTATTTTCCCTCTCTTTTCTTCTTTTGTGACCGAGTGCTACACCGAATGTCGTAGGGGTTACGATTTAAAGGTCATTGATGAATAAATATTAGAGTATGTTTTTTTCCGCGACATAATTTATTTTTACATTATGTCAAAAGTAGAATATATGCCTAAGATTTGGTAATTCAAGCAGAGGAAAAAAATACTTCCATTTGATATAGGTACCTATACCTACAAAAGAAGGCCCTCGTCACTAAATAATAAATATGTGTAATAATATATCTGATCTGATTTATTTCTTATGTTTACGATATATCTATCACCTATATACTTATTTTGTACCTACAAAAATCACGTGCTTGTCAATACAATAAGCGTACTGAACAATATTTAAGGTTGGCAACCTTTGTCTATGACCGGAATGACTTATGTTTTTATAAACGTTTACAAACCACGAAAACCTGAAACTTAACTGGTCAGTCAACAAGGCATTTCTAACTATCTCTGTCAACTGCCAGTCATGTTGGGTGGATTAGAACCTGCCTGTGAATCACAAAATATCGTAAATTATAAAGACGTGTATGGAATATACGACGTTTCTGTAATTAGCGTAGAACACCTGCCCGCGAAGCACAGAATGTCGTATGTTATAGGGGTTTGTATGGGAGATACGACGTTTCTATAATTAGCACAGGACAGGCGTACGCGCACCGCGCAGTCAACACACGCTGTTTGTGCTGCGTGGGCGGGTGACCCCCCAGGAGATTGCGGAGTGAAATACTCTAGAAAGTCAGCTCCTAAGAAAATTATTCAATTGTATTTTTGTAACTGAAGAACATTTTGTTATATTTTATGTACACACTTGTAAATTTTAAGTAAACAATTAGTAATTTATCAAAGATTAGGTAGCCAAGAATGTCGAAATCGACAATTTCTACAATCATATACCTACATACATTTAAATTGATTTATCGTATGGCATTTACTGAATTTAAATTGAATACTTATCATTAGATAAGTATTCAATTTAAATCATTAGATTGAGGTTTGCACTCTTCTGATACTCATACCAACTAATTTAAATTATTAATTATAGGTTGTGAAATGGGTGACTGACTTGTAGCTAATACAATACTTCGACGTACTTATCCCAATCATGAACTGTCTACAATACTTATTCTATATCTATTACCCAGGGTTGACAGTCGGGCACGGGCATTACTTCAGTCCAAGCCATAAATCTCGCATTTGCCCAAGCCCTGCTTGCAAATTGTGCTCGTAATCGCTTCCTTATGACAAAATCATTTAATTCCCGACCCGGGGACATGTTGTGCAAGAGAATGTGACCGGGAATGTCGCAGTGATGGCTGGATCTTGGATTTTAAAGTTGTATGAAGGCATTTTTTGCTCTAGGGAGCTTAGCTACGTAGAGATTAGAGTTGTGCTGTTCTAGAGAACGTTCTCAATTTTGAATGGAAGAAGAGTTTCTCATACGAAATTGAGAACGTTTCCTATAGAAGTCTTGAGAATATTGCCTCTAGTATAAACGGAGATCTTAGGAACGGCGAAACTATGTTAGAGATATAACATAGAGAACAACGATCTTTTATTTTTATGATAACACACGACAATTATACCTATAATTTAATAATTTGTATTCGCCTCGAAAATAAACAGGAAATTAGATACGCTGTAACCTGCTTATTAATTTTCTAAACAATTATTTTTTTAGAGATAGAAACAATTTTACACGGATGTGTGCGAGCTGGAACAGAGTAATATTTAGTAGAAACGGTAATACAGTTTTGTAGCTTAGATTCAACCTCGCCCATCGGCAGTGGTTCGTTGCACATGCACATCTGTAGTGGAAAAGTGCCCTTAGGCCTTAGGGCTGCATATTTACGGTTATTTTCAGTTATCTCTAAAAGCCGCTGCGTATCTAAATATTCTGATTATGCTTTTCTCTCACATATGCAGTCAAAGTCAAAACAACATGCAAATCTCATGGAAGCGGCAACTAATAACTACAAGTTGCATAGTTTAACATGCTAGTCAAAGTTCATTACTATGAACATTGAGTACCTATTGCTATCTTTTTATCGCAATCCTTACGTGGTTAGCAATTCTAAGTAAGATTTCAAATTAAAAGGAAATATTAAGTTATTCAATGAATGTAAATAAGTACATATCTTAATTATTAATTATTCTTATCACTAAATATCACTATTGCACTGACAAGAACGTTATGTATACTTCGCTACCCAAAGGTTGTCTGACAGACCGCCGATTGTGTTACCTCTGCTTTTAAGTTTTGATGCCAACATACCTATCGTTTCCTTTAATTTAGGTGTGTGATAAAGAGTATTGCACATGTAGCATGTAGAAGGCTTCTATATTGACGCAAAAAAGTAAAACTTCGATCGATTATCACTTTTATAGAAGCCTTACCAGGCCAACAGATATCAACGTGAACATTGACCATAAGTCAGGCCTTCAAGGCTTCAAATCACTCCTTTAGAGCTTAAAAAAACAAACCCAACAAGCTATCACTATATATGTGACTGTTGCATTCAAACGAATAAAAAATACTGTTGATATTAAAATATAATCCTGTTTCTCCTACATTGATAGCAAAAAGTAAAACCTCGGTAATCACTTATATCGAAGCCTTATAGCCACCAACCAACAGCTATCCAGAACTGACCATAAGCCAGGCCTCCGGTCTTCAAATCAGTCCCTAGAGCTTAAAAAAACAACCTAACAAGCGCGTCGTTAGTCGTTACCGCAGGTGAGCGCAAACAACAACTATTTGTGCGCCCGCGCTGGGTCAACAACAGGTGCGCGCGCGGCCATATGGCGAGCGGGCTGGGATTTGTCTGACTGTACTGGGATAACATGCGAATTTAAGGCCATTATCATACCGTATGGCTTATTTTGCAATGCATTTTGAATTCGTCAAGGAGTCCTCTGCTACAAGGTAGTGCAGTTCAATTGACAAATTTAAAGCCTTCAATATTATTGTCAAAACTAGTATGGAAACAAAAAACTAAAAAAATTGGAAGGAAGCTGGCAACAGAGCGGTATAATATATACAAAATACATACATCATTCACCAGCGCAATTATTTGCGAGGACATGCTCGTTTGCAGTAATCACCAAATATTTTTCAGACTGTACGTATTGTGTCCAGGGTACCCACCAAACGCATTTCCAAAACCGGAGAACCAGATGGGTCAGTAAGTACATAAACCCATAACATAATATCGTCTCGTGTTTGTATAAAACGTTGAACAGTTAACACTTCGAAGAAATACACAGGTCACTCCGGTCCAAGCGTTTGTTCGGTAGGAAAACATTGTGAGGGGTCACCTCTTCACGACCTCTTAGCGACCTCTCGACGAGTCTTCAGAGGATGACGACAGGTTTGGGACGTGATTTGACGATTGTGGTGGTGGTGCGCTTGGTTCGAAAAGGACGTATAGTTAAAGAATGACTGCCGTGCTAAGCTGAAGAGCAGAATTCAAATGCAAATTGAATGCAAACATGTAATTTACTTAATCTGAAAGTTCCATTTTCAATGAACTTGAGATGCCGCCTTCTAGCTTAGGAGAGCAGTATGTGTTCTGAAAGTATAGGACAACTAATTTGACGAATGATGAGTGGAAAAACACAGGAAAATTAGTCCAGTCCATGAAATAAAATTATGAAACACGGATTATATCGCGTATATTGAATTTGTTTTATTTCATGAGTAACTATCGCGGAAACCGAAGACAATATTAGTCCAGTCCATCTTAAAATTTGAAATGGCAGGGCCACTTCCTACACCTACAGTAACTAATCTATAAGAATAACTTCTAGTGTAACGTAAATAACGGTACTTCATACAACTTTGTCAAAACGGACTTATTTAGAATCGTACGAGCAATTTTAAAAGATATTCATTGTTTTTAAACAATGTAATGTAGGTATTGTCTCAGATGAGTTACCATCAATACGTCACTGTTAATTACATACTTAGGTCATTATTGCTCTGAGTTAAGACAATTGAAAGATAAACCGATCTCTCAAAATTGAACTTTTTTGCTTTAGTTTTACGGTAAACTTTAGCCTGAACCGTGACAGTTCTTTATTTGTGTTTGTTAGTTTAATTGCGCTAAGCGGTTATGCAAACTCTCCGTCATTTATAAGTGTGAATTAAGTTCAAGGTTCCATGACGTTAGTATACGTTAGCCTCTATACTATACGATGTTATGAAACAGGTAGATACTAGGTACTTTTGATTTAGCTACCCTAATTTATATTTACAGCTTTCTTTTCTACAAATAAGTGCTCAATTGTTTAGGTACTTACGTATATTATACCGTGCTGTTAGACAGCCTGGGAAACTGAAGTACCTAAGTACATTTATTAACGAGTATTTAAGGTGTTATTTTCTGGTAAAGTCTTACATATCCACCTTATGTACCATCACGCTCCGCGATTGTTGCGCCATTTAGGATCCTAGCTAAATTGATTGTTCAATACTTACGCTATAGAATTTCCAATTTAGCAAGAACCCCAAAATGACATAACAATCCCGTATTCTCGTGTGTAAAATTTTTCAATAGTTTATATTATGAATTAATGACGTTAATTCACGACCATGGTTTTTATAAAAGACTTGTCAGGTTTTATTAGACAAATTTTAATACCTTTTATTATATATCTCCTCGAGTCCTTGTGCCTTGTTCGTTTATATTATCAGTTACTTATCTAAAATAAAATTAATGATGGTCATAAGTAAATAAGATGTCAACAACCAATAAAATGTAGCATAATCGAATTTAAACTGTTGTGAGACATACTAACATTGAATCATTTTACGGTTTAGGCTCACTCCGAAACATGTCGCGCGAGTGACTAAAACAAGTGTCTAAACCGTAAAATGATTCAAAATGTAGCATGTTAGCGTTAGAATATATTAACGGAAACGAATACATAAATAGCAGATTTATATAGGTACATATATAACATACAAACACATTAGGCTTAATCACCATCTTCTTATTTATTGTTCTCCCAAATAATTTAATTCAGCTTAATATTGGCAAAATAAAACTACCGTTTTTGCATTTACAAGAATATACCTATTAATTTAAATCGTTCCCACGTTATATGTAAGAAACAAAACGTCGAATTCATGCCTAATTATCATAATATTAATTCTATATCATTTATAACGTGAGATGAATTGGTTTTAAGGTCAGATCTGGCAGTATAGTAAATATTGACAGGTGTAAACTAATTAAATGTATCGGCGACTTTCGCCAGACAGATGGATCGTACGGATTATGGGTCAGCCATGTTTATAACAAAAGATGTACTTTTGTGGACAAAGTTTAATAAAATAATTTTGTATTAAGCAGAAACGTCTGCAGACGATATCACAAAGCTTAAAAAAAAACCGGCCAAATGCGAGTCGGACTCGCGCACGAAGGGTTTCGTACCATTACGCAAAAAACGGCAAAAAAATCACGTTTGTTGTATAGGAGCCCCACTTAAATATTTATTTTATTCTGTTTTTAGTATTTTGTAGTTATAACGGCAACAGAAATACATCATCTGTGAAAATTTCAACTGTCTAGCTACCACGGTTCATGAGATACGGACTGGTGACAGACAAGACGGACAGCGGAGTCTTAGTATTAGGGTTCCGTTTTTACCCTTTGGGTACGGAACCCTAATAAATGAAGTCTCGTCTCGCCCGAGACACTGATTTTTTTCACTTCATTTATTTTTAAGTTTTAAATGGTTAGCATTTGGTTAAGTAAGTAATGAATGATTCTGTCATACTACATTAATATAATTTTAGGCTCTTCTCTTAGCCCTAAACTTTCGGTACCTTTACACACATTTTAGAATCTTACTTAGTGGAGTAGCTCTATCAAATCATAGCTCCAGACGTCGTCCTGTCTGTCACAAATTTTAACTTTAGCTCTTGAAAGTTACTTATCTTTTGTAGTCGTAAAATGCAAATAGAAATCATACGACAAATGAATAAAGAGCGCCGAGGACACAACCATAAAAATTCACCTCTTGGCCTCCCGTGACTTGGAAATTGATCCCACAGTTACAATACGCCTTTCTAAAGGCAATGTTGTTTTAAATTAAAATGCCGTACACGAACCTCTTTTAAATTCTAGAACCCATCGATACTTAAACAAACGATAAAGCAGTCGAATGAAAAAAAGCAGAGGCTGCGAATTGTTGAATGGCGTGTTAAGATTCCGGTGGGGTCGGGCATTGTGCGGAGGTCGGCGGTCGCCGGTGAATCTGCAATTAACCTGCATTACCATCTGCTGCGGCGGCTGCGGGCCGGCGGGCCAAGGCATATTAAGCTTGAATAATATACGGCCAGCCAAACCAAATAGTCAGATTTTTCGAATTTATCGAATTCCGAGTGACTAAAACAAGTGAGTCAAAACCGTAAAATGATTTAAAGTCAGATTTTTAGTGTGAGGTAAATGTGGAGAAAACCGTCTATCAGGTAATAGTGGCTACAAGCTCTTTCGTCGTTTCTAACTCGTGCGTTTGTAATCATAGTTACTTCACTTACAGAAGGTTGGTAGAGCAGAAGGAGTGAAGCCTTTCTGTGTCTTAGCTAAGCGACTACGTATGTGACGACCTACCGACATACAGATACGGTATACGTGGGCCAGCTCTTGATTGGATTAAGACATACCTCAGTGACAGAAATCAATGTGTCGAGACCCTAAAATATTGCCAAAAATCTAAAACTCTAAATTCTTACATGTCATCTTTAATGTATAATAATTATGGAGTACCGCAAGGCAGTATTTTGGGACCTTTGTTATTCTTATTGTATATAAACGATTTACCAAAATGCTTGCCCAATCATGATTGTCTACTGTACGCAGATGACACATCTATTATTGTAAAATGCGAAAATTTGTCAACTTATAACGATGACTTAAACAGAGCACTAATAAGCACAGTAGAATGGTTAAAACGAAATAACTTAAAAATAAATGTAAATAAGAGTACTTATATCCAGTTCAGTACAGCAAGAGGCAACACACAGAAACTGCATATAACTTTAAATAATGAGCCTGTAAAAGAAGTGCAAAATACAAGGTTTTTAGGCATAACAATTGACAGCCACTGTACTTGGACGGACCATGCTGCTAATGTGCGATCCAAACTAAATAGTTTTATTTTTGCACTAAGACGAATTAGCCAAACGGTTTCGACCCAAGCAGCGCTACTCGCTTATAATGGCTACGTAAATTCTCTCTTGCGATATGGACTTGTAGTTTGGGGAAACTGTATTGACAAAGACGCAATATTTATAACACAGAAGCGTTGTATCAGAGCCATATTTGCCTTACACTATATGGGCTCATGTCGCTCTTATTTTATAGAAAACAACATACTCACTTTCCCTAGTATGTACATTTTTGAAGTGTGTGTTTTCGTACACAAATATAAATACTTGTTTGTG
Source organism: Cydia strobilella (assembly GCF_947568885.1). Classification (NCBI taxonomy): domain Eukaryota; kingdom Metazoa; phylum Arthropoda; class Insecta; order Lepidoptera; family Tortricidae; genus Cydia; species Cydia strobilella. The sequence goes on from NC_086052.1 coordinate 13,844,027, forward strand.
GAATTCCAAACAATGGGTCCCCGCGCGACAAGAACACAGTATAAGTTTACGTTACATAGACCTTCTGTTAATTTGGCACTTTCCTCGAGAAACTTTTATATTATGTGCATTCGTATTTATAATAAATTACCTGACATTTTTAAGAATAATAATTTGAATATATTTAAATCACAAGTACATGTTTGGTTAATACAGAGATGTTTTTATAGTATTAGTGAATTTTTAAATAATGAAATAATGATTTAATGGGATTTTATTGTGTTTGACTTCGATTTTATATTATTTTATTTTATTTCATTCTGTTACTGCATGATGTATTAGGTAAGATTTTTGATTATGATTTATGGTTGTATTAATATTAATGCTTGACATCATTCATGTAAGAGTAGCATAGGAAATGTTTGTTTGTACACCTGTAAAGGTAGAGTCTTGGTGAGTCCACATAAAATTGTTACATTAGTAATTACTGTGCAATGTACCCATTTCTCACAGACAATAAAGATTATGATTATGATTATGATTACCTGTGACGGTCTTCTCCACATTGACCTTATACATATTGAAATTTATATAGCAGACAATAATATACAGCAGTAAGCAGTAAGCGAATCACGTAAATTTAACAAAACAAATATGTAATTAAATTGTAAGCTAGGTACTCGGATATTAAGATTCATTAAAATATTAGTTATAAAAATAACCGTACGATTATGAAAATTAAATCTCTTAGACCATTTATTAAGTATATCTACGTAATTAAATACCTTAATATGGAATCTATTGCAGTAAATTCTAAAAACATGTGTTTTTAAAGGAATTGTCATTAGATAATAATAGATTTAAATTCCAAAGAACTGTATGCCTTTTTCTTGGCGGGACAACCTTGATTTTAAGGCAATTTAAGGAAATAAATAAAATGAACGGTAGACAATTAAGTATGCTAGCTATAGTATAGGTGTGTATTGTATTTCTGTTTATACTAGCTATTACTTTCTGAAAAATGTGTGGGGTAGTCATTTCAGTTTAACTGAATAAAATGTATATTAAAATCGTTGAACGTTATTGAAACGACATCAAATATCGTAAGTCAATCTCCAATAAGTGCCAAGAACGTATTGATATTAATAAAATGTAAACCAATGTCAATGTGACTTATTGTTAATGTAACTGTCCGTTTTTACGATTTCATTAGCATTTGAGTTCTGTATCCATTTCTTTTCCTATCTGGCTTTTACACCCTGCAATTTTGCACAGGGTAAATTTGCCAATATCGGTTTTTGACTTTCACACGTGAGGAGACTTTTTGGTATTACAACGTAAACTAACTCACAATGCATCTCTCTCGTACTGACATTGGTACAAGCGAGATGCACTGCGTTGGAGTTGACGCAGTCGCTTGTCGCTAGCGTATGAGGCCGCGTAAAACTCATGGTGAGTCAAATAGTAGTTCATCGATGCTGGTGTGCAATTCTAGATTATTTTTAGACACGTCTCGTGATACAACCGTGATGTCATGATATTTATCATATCACACCTAAGTTAGTGTAAATTAATGCATTCAGATTATTTAAAAGTTACGGCCTGCCAATGACATCGGTTGACATGTGATGAATTGCCACCATTAAAATAAGTACTTAGAGTGAACTGCAGAGCTTGTGTGGTTATGTATAACTAGCTTCTGACAGCAACTTTGTCTGCTGTGTGGAATGATGATGATGATTGATAAAAACTATCCTATGCAAGGACATAGGACCCCCGGGCCTATCTCCATAGCAAAATTTATTGTCAATCGGTTCAGCGATTTAAACATGAAGAGGCAAACAGACAGTTAGTTTCGCATTCATAAGTAATTTTCAGTACAAAATGTTTGTACTGCGACAAAAGAATTATAATTAGACTTTAGGTATCTGACCTAAAATAAACATACTTAAAATTGTTTTTCTCACAACAATCAACCGTTGAGCCGAAAGTCAGGGGTGCGCAACCTTTAGCCGGTGAGTCAGCATTAGCATGAGCGTCGCACGACCCGCGCCACCCCTGACCCAGGCCTTGAGCTTGAACTCCGCGAATTTTTCACAATCTACGGTTCACCGTGGAGTGGAACGGATTGACGACTATCGGTTGCTTTTGATAAACCTGTTCTGTTTTAGGATAGATAATAAAACAGTTTATCATTGAAGTTCTCAGTTTGTCTATTCTTTTACCAGGGACTATTCATTACAAATTTTCTTAGCGCCACTTGCACCATCCCACTAACCCGGGGTTCATCGGATAAACCGTTAACCCAGTGTCAAATTGTAACTGGTAACCATGGTAACTCTAGGTTTAATCTGTTAACCCCTGGATGAGTGGGATGGTGCAAGTGGCGCTTAGTGTGTAATGTCTATCTTAAATGACCTATTTTTTTTTATTTGATTTTGGCCTAAGGTCTTACGATTTAACGTTCTCGGTCCTGTTTGTGAAAAAATGCGCAGTAGGCGTCAAAGATAAGTATACACGTTTGCATTCATAACGGCGAAATGTGAGCTTAGCAGTGGATATTTCCAGATTGAAAATATCTAATACAGTTTTTAGGCGTAAAAATAATAATTATTACAATCTGCTCATTTCAATAACGAAGCTATACATAGTCTGTAATTTGGGGTCAAAATTATTTTCGTTTTCTTGTTTCAGACCACTCTGCCATGGTTGTATTGTCGTCTTCTATCAAAGAAATAAAAAAAGTCGAATGCCATCGCATGTCTTTGTGCTGTAGATTATATTTTACATGAGTAAAATTAAAAACTAAATTTCATCTCTTACAAAAAGCTCCACTCCGTCACATTTTTTGGGGCAAAAACATGACAACGAAAATAATTTTGAGCCTTTGATACATTACATAGTTTCGACTTGGACTCTCGACTCTTGGACTAAAGACCTTTCTGACTTGATTGGTTCTTCAATTGTCGTCAAAGTCTCTGTTGGTTATAGATTGGATATTTATAGCTCCGGCCAATATAATATTACGTGTCTGAATTATATATACGCGTTCAAGGCCGTTTATAGGTGTAACCTTTGTATTCTGACTCAACGAGACAGATAGTAGGTATAAATTTAGGAAGTTATATTGTTGACATATGATATGGGGACGCATTATAAAATAAAACTTTAAAACCACGCTAAAAGCTGTTGAAAGTCGCCTGTCGTAGGTAGCTAAGTATTTAATTGTAATAAATTGGGGAGACACATGTACCTAGATGCCTGCGAGAGCTTGCGAATTTTAGGTTCTATAGCAACATAAATAGGTAGTGATAAACTTTTTATACCTATACTAGGGAATATTTGATACAAATATGACCTAAATAATATTAAATATATAAAAGCTTCACGAACTAAGAATTCATTTGAATTCATTTCACAGGACTTTCCCCAGAAGTATAGAAAAAAATGTGCTTTAGAATTACCCACTTTTTACCGAACTCATTCAAAACCAATGTACCAAGTGGTAAGAGGTAGTTGAACAGAATCTGAAGACAAATTGCCATTTAAACGCACAACCCAGCACACCCCAGTGCACTCGTACAATCCGCTACCACACACATTCTATGAGAATTTGTCTTTAATATGGCGGCAATATTAAAGAACACATATGTACACACATACAATTTCATTAATTGCAAAAAATTAAGGTGTATGGAATGGTTATTTGAGATTTTTTCTGGTCTTCTTGGTGATTAACCAGGGCATCTAGAAGGTTCTCCATCCCCGACATACTTATAGGTATATGAAAATACAACAAGTAGTTTGTGGTTGTATTGTATGTATGTACGTGAAAAGTGTTTCGTAAAACAACGCCTCGTGATATTATTAGCTAATGCTGTGATTGCTGGCAACACGATTTGCTCTAGAAGCAAAAAAGACGCGTTGCCCAGTTTTTACCGACATTCAACTCTAGGGCACCCAAGTAACTACAGTTAATGGCCCCATGCAGCCCACTGCACTCCTAACATTTCAATACCATACAATTGCACCCTGTCGAAGTGCATTGAATCTCCAGCCACAATAGTCGGCCTATTGTCGCGATTTCCTGACTATTCTAAACAGGTCAGGTACCTGTATTTTTTTTAACGGTCAGGTATGTCCTTTCCCGGAATTTTGGTTGCACTGCAGAAATTTCCAATTATACCCTGCAAAGAATAAAGGGGCTCAAACTAAAGGCCCATAAGGATGTTAATCCTTTGATACTTGTAGTTTATGGTGCAAGTACTCGGTCACGTTTGGACAGGGTAAAAGGTCCGCATAGAGAAAATTTCATTTTTTATTTCTGTAGCATTTCAATTGTCAACGTATTTGTATCGTTTAAACTCGTATAATTTAATTCTGTAGGCAAGCGAGTCTGAGTCATGTACGTGACAAGCTGACAACAATATGATAAATTGATTTGCCAGTCAAAAGTGTACAAATGTTATCCGTTTCATATTTAACTGCAGCAAAAGTACCTAGACTCGGACCAGGCTAACTCTGCATGGCATTTGCAATGACAGTGTGTGTGAAATTTCTATAAAAATATGCCGTTTATAACGACACTCTTTCACTTTGTTTAATTCAAGTCGATGCAGTTAGCTTATAATTATACACGGGCTCTACCATGGCTCTACTGGCTACCCGCGGTTTTCATTGATTTTGACAAGATTTGAGTCGTATCTCTGTCGTGTCTAAAAAAACCACTTTTTTCGTATCTTGATTACTGTGAAGGATCTTACATATACGAAATCTACATACGTATTTGGGTTCGTCTTTGACGTCTCGATAAACGTGTCAGAGATTTTAATTTTAAACTAATTAACACAAAAGTTATGGCCAGAAAACCAGTTTTTTGGCCTGAAATTGTTCAACTTTGATGCCAAATATCTCGAAGACAATGAACTTTCAAGTAAATATGGGATACTATATTACTTGAAGCTGTTGCTGATAATATGACAAGCTATAAAAAAATTTAGAAAACTAAGGGATTCAGATCGAGGTCATTGGGGTTAGGGAGCCCCTTAATGAAAACTTGGAAATAACTAAAATATTTACTTTTATTTCTCAATAAACGTTAACTTTAATTTGTCTAGATTCATACTAAAGTAGATTAAAATAAGATTAGAGTAGATCTTTTCCTATAACAAAGTAAATATCTTAAGACCCATACAGATTATTTATTACTTATTATTATAAAAGATTTGTCAAACAGGTAAGTGCACCTACAACAGCCACCCTGTACCTGTACCTGCATAATCCCTGCCCTTAAATGACCACCTTCGTAAAGGAGGGTTCTTTGTTTGAACAGACGACCTTGCAAACGTTCGAGTGAAGGGAAACAACGGATTACTTTATCTGAAAGGAGAGAGCTCAACGATGGGCTGGAAGGTGCTAAAACAATAAAGTGAATGTTTATTTTATACCTAGTAGGTATACTTACAAAAACCCTATTAATTTTCACTCAGGAATTTGACGATATCTGACGTGAATGAGTTTTATTATGCTATTTATGTTTAATATAAATAAATATTTGGGGACAATTTACACTAATCGACCTAGACTCGACAAAGCTTGTATTATGAGTACTTACTAGGCGATAATATAAAACATAAATAAATACATAAAAAAATAAACAAATATACGTGATTATACACACTAAATGTGTCGTTTTCAAGAAAAAGGTACCACATTGTCGCTTGCCATAAGGACGCATCTGACAGGTTTTTCGTATAAAGATACAAGGTATTTTCGTCCTTATGGTAAGCGACAATGTGGTACCTTTTGATTGAAAACGTCATAAATGGTTTTTTTTTATTCGAACCTGGAAACCTCCAGCTTAGTAGCGAGGGTCACTTTCTGAAAATATGGGCTTAAGTTTTATTTACTGGTAGATAACATAATGTTGTGTAACGGTCAAAACAATATCAGCCATATGTTTCTAAATAAATATTGTACAGTACATGCCTACAGCAAGATACCTTTATATTATTCGTTGGGCAAACAAAGAAGCCCACAAGGTTGTCCACAGCGTCCACACCTGTCGTTATGATATGACAAGTGTGACAACATTTCAGGAAGTGTTCAAATGTTCTTTGATAACACGAACGTATTACAGCATTAGTGTGTATTTAATTTACTCGTATTTATGTGAAACCTGAGGCGGCATTTAGCAAATATATTTTTATTTTAACTTACTCACGGCGCATCACAAATATAAGTACCTAAAAGAATGAGCTAAATTAACAAGAGTTGATATCAAAATGAGTTCAATTTGTAAAAATCGATTCCTAAAAAGTCTATAACTACCTACTTAATTATCTTGCCCTTAACTCACAGAAATCTCAAATTAAAACCAGTAAATTACGACCGCAAAGCCTATTTAACGTTGCTTGCAAACAAAGCTAATCTTTAACTCTTCCAAGCACTAGGCCCTTTCGAAAAAACCCATTGTGATGTCTATCGCCATTTCTTTCAATGACCATCCGTCCCTTTGAACCCGCCGAAGGGTTACTTCTACTTCGAAGGATTACCTTCACCTTTACCTGGTTTAAAAATAAAAGTAATTTTGTTGCAAAAAACAGTCGCAGCTTGGGATGTTTTTTGTTTATGTTTAATTTGAGTCATTTCAGGTAGTGTAACGTAAATGAATATTTAGAGATGGTCAGGGTTGATATTGCAAGAATAGTGATATTGTGAGCAAGATTATAGCACCTCCAGCATGCTAATAATCCCTAATAATATAATAAATGCGAAAGTAACTCTCTCTGTCTGAAAGAAAGAAAATAAAAATTAAACAAAAGTGGTATGAAGGGTCAAAATTTTCTAAATTCAGTAGCGACCCTTAAAACGTAATTGAAAATTCTGAAAAAAAAAACATTTGTTTTTTAGCGGAAGAAACTAAATTAAGCGGGTGAGACAGAAATTATTTATTTATTTATTATTTATTATCAAAGGTGACCCTTTGAACTGAAAATAACGTTTGCCCTTCCAAAACGAATACATACATATTTTATACAACGAATAACACCATAAAACTGACAATATAACTAGATTATTAAAGTTAACATTTGAATACTTAAATTCATTATTTCATAGGGTTAAGATACGAAAAAACGCTTTCAAGGTGGTTTTATTACATGTAAATAATCTCGAACGCCTCAGAGCGTGAAAATAACCTAAATGCAAAGTAAACTTCCATTTAACAGCCAGTTTTATTTACATAATTTGAAACACAATTGCTTATAATACTGTAAACAAGCCACAATAAATGTGAATATAATTTTCATTCATTTCTTCGCTCACCCGACGGCGGCGCGTACAAAAGACATCAACGCGCACAATGCAGCGCCATAACATAATGTAGGTAATACCTCAGTTATCACCCTATTTATGTAATATTTAATGTCAAACAAGTAAACAGTAATAAATGAAGGTAGTTTTAAATTATTACGTGATTTGTTATGTCATCGAGGTAGGTTAAACATTAAGCATGCAATTCGTGTAAAATATAAGAGATTTAATTTAATAACCTGGAGGAATTTTATAAAGTAATTTAAACAATGATGTTTATGTGGTTATTAGAGAAATATGAAGCCATTAAAACTATAAAAATACTTATCGCCGCATTTATTAAATAATGATTATTTTCTTTTTAATTAAATTATGTTATCCTCATGAAAAACGCGATTAACTATAACTATTGGATAAATATTTGTAAACTATTTGTAATAAAGCGATTTGTAACTACAAATAAATATTTAGGTTTTGTTACCGTCTACGTAATTTTACTTTAATAAAATAAATGAAACTCGATACTTTTACACCAGACGAACCTAACCTAACCGTTACCAAAGAAATCACAAATATTATTTTTATGACAAATATTTAACTCACGATCATCGTCCTCGTCGTAATCGGAGAAGCACCGCTCCTCCTTCAAAGCCTCCTGATAGAACCTTTCCGACTTTATATACATTTTCATATACATGTCATTAACACTCACAAAAACACACACTTTTTAAAGAAGTCACGTAATAGAATAGTAACGTAGGGGAAACCGGTGACGTAGTGGAACGTGCGCGGACGCACAGACGCGCGATCGGTACGGCTTGCGCTCGCGCACTGAAGTTATCAGACCTTTGACAAAAAACACAGGTAGTGGTAACGGGACGATTGTTTTTTTAAGGTTCGTTTGCAGGGCTCGTAATTGGTTTGATTATGTTTTAATAATAGTTGTACGATAATTAGAATATATATAATACTCTGTAATAAAGGATATAGTACTTACTGAGTTTGACTGTTAATAGTATAAATCATAAGTAATATAGTAAACAGTTACAATAATCACACAGTAGTTTAGATGTATGCCGTAAGTTGAATGTGGAGAGAACCGGCATATAAAATGTATTGCAGGGAAGACCGTCATAGGGCAAAAACTGTTGTATACGTACTGATGATAATTTATAATTGTTTACCTTCTTACGAATAATAATAGGTTATACTATAGCCCGTTTCAAAGTTTATAACCTAAAAGCGTGTATGTATAAAATACATAAAACCTGTTTAATTAAATATACATATAGTTCGCCAAAAACGTAGACGCAGATTCGTTAGTATAACCTGGGGGCAATATGCACCTATCATTATACATAGAAAAAAATATGCACATAAGGAAAAGTTTATAGCGTATTAACACTTTTTCAGATATTTATTTCTGTATTTGATCATAGCTTGTAATTTTGTTTTAAATTTTTTATATAAAATAATTATAATTGCGCCTATATTACGTCCCACTGCTGGGCGCAGGCCTACTCATGCGCGAGAAGGCATATCATATAAAACAAAAGTGAATAAATAATACACAATAAATACCAAAAACCATAGTTTCCTCATGAAACGCACAATATATACCATTTTGCATTCAAACACTATAAGTATTCATCAATGGTTGACTACAAATGCTTTTTATGACATGTCAGAATGATTTAATCGTAATTTAATTTTATATTTCGTATATTTAATTATTATTGGATATTTGAAATGTGTTCATTATTTTTATATTGTTTTATTTGACTTTAATGAATGATTATTTTAATGAATTGAATATATTATGTAAATCAAATTGTAACGTGTAATATTATTATAAATAAATGAGTATGAGTATAATGTGTTAAAAAATACACCGACAAAAATACATGTATATCCATGTTTTTTTTTTCACAAAAAATAACCTGTATGAACTAAGTTCCTTAATAGACCCAAAAGTTCAAATTTGCATTCCTAGGTACTCATTTCTGCTTAAAAGCATACATTCTTGTTAACTCAACATTATTTGTACCAAAAACTAGTAATTAAAGTTGACAATCCAACTTTTGACACCCACTTTATTAACCGCGCTAGTTGTTTACCCTCGGCGACGAATTTATCGCAACTAGTGCTTCAAAATATATTCGACCGTATTTTCTAAGTAATAAAGAAGTGAATAACATTGTTTGTGTAATATATTTAACGCCCGGTGTACTATTAGCGTTAATTTATAATTCCATCGTGACCAGTTTCGGATTTATTTACTGTTTGTATAACTTTGATATAATTATGGTATTTTTTTAAATTCATTTAGTATGTTTAATTGTTTAAAGAATAAAAGGATATGGATATGGTATCTGTTAACATATGTATGTTAGCAAACTCGAATTGAAATATACATTTTTCTGATGATACAATAAGGTATTAAACACCACCACCACCACCTAAACTAATCTATGGACAGAAGCGTAGGTCTGATTTTTTTACGGTATTTTAAGTGACATACGTTGAAAGAAAACGCAAATCAAAACTGAAATAATGTATGGAAATGATCACGTGACATTTAGTTGCATCTGTCATTCCGATACATTTTACTTTTAAGGGGCCCACTGACTATCAGTCCGCCGGACGATATCGGGCTGTCAAATGTTCGGAACTGTCAAATTTTTGTTCCAACTGACAGGCCGATATCGTCCAGTGGACTGATAGTCAGTGGGCCCCTTTAGATCGGCGTTTGTCGATGTACGATTGTCATGTTTTTTTTTTCGTAAAATCCAACTTGTAGTTATTCGAAAAAACAACAACGAAAGATAGGTAATTTTTTAAGTGTATTTACTTAGGTACTCTTACTTGTTCTAGTATCTGTGTGAGTTCGGTTACAAGCAATGCAACAAGGGGTCTAATGTCGAAGGTCGAAGATGCTCAGAGGATCTTTGCAAGCACAACGCATCCTCGCTTATTGAGTTGTACCTTGTTAAGTAATTACTGCCTAAAGAAAAGTATAGGTTGATTCGCGAAAGCTGGCGCGGATTATATATGAGAATTAGGATAATTCGGTAAAAAAATCGCACCAGCTCTTATAAATCAACCTCTACAGTCCCTGGTTCATGTTACATAGTACATATTTGGTCGCAATATGTTTCTTTTTAATCCGTCTCTGATTCAACCCTGTATTATTGTATTCATGGAATACAATCTTTATTATATCGACACGTAACAAGTCAATTAAGAAACAGCGCATCTTTTTATGAATTTCCTGCCATTGAGGCAAATTATTATATTTGCGCCTGCTCTTACTTTATACCGCAATTAATAGCTAGTTTCATGTAGGTAGCATTTATGACATATTATTGCATTTATGTAGATTTTGTAGGTAGTTAGTCCTTCATAAATCTTGATTTATTGAATTCTAATTGACCGAGCGTTCGCGAAATTCTCCGTTTCAGCTTGGGCAAAAATGCTTTCGTATGCCCGGATGTTCTTCTCTACAGGTCGCAACTATTTAGTTTTTTGGATTTTCTTCAAAATGGCGGAGCCATACACTTATTCAGTTTTAAATTATGCTCGAGGTCAACAGCTCAGTTTCTGAAAATAACTGTAGTTTTAATAACCAAACTTCCGTGAGACACAGACATATTTTAGTATTTTGTGCAACAGGTACATACTAAGAGTTCTTAAAATTTAAGGGTCGAAGTTACAAAACGAAACGAAGTTGAGTTTTGTAAAGACAGGCCCGAGAATTTTAAGACCTAATTATGTACCCTACCGTTGCACACAATCAGCAAACAGCAAAAATTATAAACAAAATCAAAGTAAATAATTGTTTGTAGATTTTTGCCTAGAAGTCAGAACTAAAAAAAAACAACAGATGCAGTAAGAACACTGCTGTTAGGATCCTAAGAACACTGCGCCGGAGCCCCGCGCGCAGCACTTCTTATGAAGTTGATTTCGATTATTTTCGATCTCACTGGCAGTCATATTGCGTCACTGGCGTATTTAATAAGAGTGCTGGAGTAGAAAAAATATTTTAAAACGGGTCACTCACGTATCGCATACGTCGAAGCTACTCATTATGGAGCGGATGCCGAGCAAACAGACTTTAAATCAATTGTACTTTTCAATGCAGAAACTACTTATAAGAGTCTGCTCCTTATTCGAAATAAGACACACGAAAAATGGATAATATAGGGATAATGGATAATGTAAACCCTTACATTACAAACAATATGAAATCGAGTAGTTACAAGTGAAGTATCTACGTAACTAACCTAACCTAAGTATCTAAATACATATATTTTCATAATTTATCTTTATTCAAAAACATTTTCTTCACTCGTAAATTCCCCGCGCACTCTACGCATTATGTAAACAGGGTTACACGAAGATAATCACCATCACACGACATTTACACCACCATAAAAAACTAATACAAATATTTTCACACCAACATGTTTATTACAAATGTACCCGAAATAATTTATACGGTACATTAAACTTATATAAATTATTGTCAGTGTATTAAACAGCTGTCAAAATATGTAAAAATGTTTGTACCTCTCCAAATATTGTCAAATTCAGGGCCCATTAAAGTTTTACTGAGATTAATATCGAGAGAAGTCAAGCCGTACGCCACTCACGATGGCATGTGATCTTTTTATAATCCATGTCACATTTCGAGAGGACGCAAGTTGCAGAGTTCGTTTTTAAAGCTGGCATAGCATAGGTACGTATGACAAGTACTTATGTAACAATAATAACTAAAACAATTCACAGTATATTTTGAAAATACCGTGGATATTACTTTGATTCGTTTTAGGTAGGTATGATTCTTAATCACACTAATGCTTTTAAACAGGAGAGACTACAATACAGTAAAACTAGGGTGACTAGGTGGGTGGTCTACTTGTATAAATAATTAAATATAATATTGAAAAAGTTAGCGCGTGTAATCTTTACGCGCGATTGAAGTAAAACATCTTTGACGTTTATCGCTATGTTGGCACTTTGATGTGTGTCGTTCGTGTGTCACTACATTACTTCCGTCAGAAAAAAAATCTGAGTTACCCTGTAGTCGCACCTAAAGAAGTTTTACTTCAAAAAAAATTCCGTAATTACGTAATTAGGTAGTGTAAAGCACAACGATTCACACTTTATTTTGTACGGTAACTTAATGTACACAATTGCTTACACTGTTCAGAGATTCGTTTAAACAAGCAACCTGACAACAACAGCATTGTTGAGACCTAAGCCAGCACATATTATTCAAAGCAACACAATTGTTAGTTCATTTGAGAAATCCCGCGTACGCCCAATACGGTGCGTAGCGGCTATATTATAAAGTTGTATTGTCAGTGCTGGCGCAGTCAACGATTTAGAAACAGTAGTTCATGTTGTGAAATTAATATTACAAGTATTTTTTATCGTATAACGGTTACACACTGGTTAAAAAATACATTACATTAAGAATCCAAAATTTACAATTATGCAGATATGAACTCGTATTCTTCGTCAGATTTTTGAAATCTTCAGCAGGTCCGTTGTATTTGTCCTTTAATGGTATATAACACACGATTATTAATTTTGTATAAATGTGTAGCTACGAGTATAAACTTCGTGGTAAATGAATAAGTTGTTTATATATGTAAATATATTTTCTTCAAGCTTAAGTAGAACTAAATGACTGAAGATGTTATTTTTATTCAGTAAAGAAGGATTTTTTAATGTATAGGATTTCTGACTGAATTCGTATTACCTATTTGCGCCTCGACGTTAATACTCGTTCGTAAAGCTAAGTAACACCGAGTTATATTTATGCTTTATGAAGCAAGTTTAAGTAACAATATTTCCATGCCCCCTTTACTTCATTTCATGACAAAAATTTGTATACCTGTATTTTTTGTAATACCCGTGGGTATTTTAATTTTTTGTCTTGAAATAAACTCCTGACGTAACTCACGTAACCTAAAAATATCTTGTATTTGTCATACTGCTGTAAAGGTTCTACTGTGCGCATACGCAGCGATTAGCATTGAGAAGGTCGGCGCGTGGGGTGCGTGCGCTAGGCGCGGTGGAATGCGCGTGACATTTCGACCAGGAAACGGTCCGGTGCGTTTTTGGCATTCGGAGTGCATCGGGAAGAAAAAACCGGACAAGTGCGAGTCGGACTCGCCCACCGAAGGTTCCGCACAAATTTTACAATTTTTTTTTACACATTTTATACTTTTGAGATTATTTCCTGTATTTGTAGTGAAAGACGATATTATTTGCCTAATTTCATAGTTCTAGGTACCGGGAAGTACCCTATATATTTGATTCCCTTGAGAGTGTCGAAATATACGTTTTTTGCGGCATAAATGGACCGCGAGCCAGGCGCAAATTTCGTCTCAATTCATATTTAATTAGCTGCCTTCCAACGGTTTGCTTGCGATCTTGAGCCGACCATCGGCATATTGTCCTCAATTAAATAATATTGCAAGACGTAAAGAAAAATGATTGACACGGGTATTACTGAAAACAATTAGACATAGTTTAAAAATAACAAGGAATGATCAAAGTATTCGTCTTAGCACGTAATTTAATCGTGTGAAAGTGTAGGTGTGAGTTAATTAATGTATTGTACCAAGGCAAACTCTTTCTTTTCAATTCTTGACTGTATATTTGACCATAGTAAAATGAGTACCTAACCGTTTGTACAAAAGTTAAACGAAAACAAATAGCGTGGGGCAGAAATAGCAGACCATCATTCGGGATTTGCCCGATTAAACATTGCAAACACATTTTTTTTGTCAAATATTTTTTTCACTTCATAATAAAGTCAATTTCCACAATTTGATCTCTAATGTCGTGCGCAGATGTGCAAGAAAAAAAGAAAAACGTTTTATGAGTGGATGAGTCATTCAAACCTTTCCGATTTAAATGGACGAATGCGGTTGCTGTTAAGTCATGTAACTTACCTGAAACAAATAAGATGGAAATAATTAGTAAGAGGATAAAAAGTAAAACATATTATAACACCGACCGAGCAGCCCGTTTTTTCTTAGAAGTGAATTTAATTCACTTTACCGATAATAAAAAGTATATGTATAAATCTCTGTTACCTCTATTTTAAGTTTATGATTTGTACAGTTTTCTTTTAAGTGTACAATAATAGTTATTTGTTATACAAGGGTGCAAAGTTGTATTTTACCCGCGAGTGTAGAATTGAAACACGAGCAAGCGAAAGGATTCTATAGGTGAACCACGAGCGAAGCGAGTGGTTCTAAAATAGAATCCTGAGCGTAGCGAGTGTTTCAACACACGAGAAGTAAAATACATTTGCGCCCGTGTGTAACACAAAACTTTTCACCGCACTATAGCGAGGAAAGTGCAACATCCACAGGCGTTAGATCATCTTCATCACTGGAATCACTCATTTCTTTACGATATTATAACAGAAAACTCTGGAAGTTGTGTATTTTTACGCAAGTCGGAAAGAAAAGGTTTTAAGTAAAAAAATTGTTGACAATGTTGTCATTTCTGATGTATGAAATGTCAACGATGCGTTTTGAAATTGCATCGACTCAACTTGTGCGTTCAAATTTATATTTAACATCATTATAAAATAAAAAACAAACGTTTCTTATGGAATTTTAAGGTTTATGACTTAAAATCATTAAATAAAGCTAAATTTGGTATTTTTTATTAGATTCTGAAACCATTTATTTAATGATAATTAATATCGAACGAACCATTATCATGAGCGTTTTACGTTTTATTATCTGTCAAGCTACTTAAACACGCTCCATCCAAGGTCAAATTACTTTCCCCACTAGTGGATAAAACGCGTTTTTCCCCGCTTGTATTGAAGGATAAACGACAACTTTCCGAGCTAGTGAGGGGAAAATAGAATTGTTATGTTATGATATCATTCCTTGGAGTTGTGTAAGTTGTGTTTAAAAACCTTTTTTATTTTTATCAAATAAGCCTAGTTTAAAAAGTGTTTGTTTAACAAATTCCACGGTTGCAGTTGTTTAGATTTGTGATGACGGGTCTGACTGTACTAGTTAACAAAAAAATAAATCGCTCGCGGCGCGGCGTTTATATTTATAAATACGTCTCACTGAGTGAGATTTAAGAGCCAATTTATGACCTGATTACCGTTTCTAATGCAATTAGGTTTATGGGCCTGTAGTCATTCCAACGGTCAGCTCTAGATACTAATGATCGGAAATGGATATAAAAGTTAATTAATTGATTGTAGGTCTGTTGTTCAAATAATTAAACCTAATACGATCGGGATAAAATAGATTTCCTACATGATACTTCGTCTTAAAACGATATTATTTTGAACTATAAACTAAAATAAATATATACCTAATACCTATGACTGAAAAAGCAACCAACGCCCCCAGTGTCAAGGTTTGTCTTTAATATTAGCGGAAAACGCCTAGACCATGTTATTTACTTCTCAGAGTTATGTAATGCAAGTCTCACTACATTTGCTATTCATATTGGCAAATTACGACATATTTTCCAACATTAATCCAATAATAAATTCAATGTTATAAATTATACTCGTAAAGTAAATACCGCCTTTATAATACGTAGCATCGCTAAGTTACGATCAGGTTTGCTTAAGAATAAATGAATTTAAAGTACTTACTACTGTACCTGACATATAATATTCATATTCATGGGTAGATAGCGTGAGCGTGACCCGAGTCACCCGAGTTGCCCGTGTCACCTTTTGCATTTGACTTAGCGCAGACATTTTTTACCTAAATACAAACATTTGACCTTATCATATGTTTTTCTGCAAAATGAAGCGTCTTTTGGAAAAATACGAAATTGTTGTTTATTAATTGACTAATAAAGCAGCATGAAAACACATTAAGTCAGTATAGACTGTTTCTTTTAGTACCGGTTTTGCTCTGTATTTATTTTTAGCGACAGATTAACTCACACTAATTTAACAAATAGGCTACAAAGGCACATATGTTTTTTATTTATTTTGCCATCGCTAAGAAACCAATTCCTTTTACTTAAGTATGCAGGGTGTCCTTAGCCATTGGACAAAGCCGAAATGTACATATGCATAAGGGTATTTAGAATCAGTATACCAAGTATCATAACAACCGGTGTAGCGGTTACGAAGAAATAACCAATTACGATTTTTTTACTTTAAAACAGCCTGTATATGTTAATAGCTATTGAGGTAATAAATAGTATGAAACCTTCTTCGACCTTATTGATTATCTTTTATATTTATGTCATTAATAAGATTCTGACTTTTGACAAATGTCATTATTGCCGCACATTTTCGAACAAGTTGTCAAAAACACTGCCAATGATTAATACAGTATGTTTCTTATTGTTGTCGATCATTGGAATTAATTTTTGTTTAATTTTTTTTATTTTATTTTGTTCTAATTAAAAAAATATTGACGTTAGAGCATTCCTAAGAAGTAACCCTACGTGGAATTTCAGGGTTTGTCCAATGGCTAAGGTCATTCTGTATATAGTACATATTATGTACAGTCGCCATCAGATATATCGGAGCGGCCAAGGTGCTCACAAATATCTGAACACGCCTCTTTTGTCAAGGCGTTAAGTGCATGTTCAGATATTTTTGAGCATCTCGGCCGCTCCGATATATCTGATGGCGACTGTACTATAATATGACATACAAATACATGTACGAGTAGAGTACAGAATAAGACCGTTGCTAAATATTCAAGACGTCAATTATTTTTCTTATTTATCTCGTGTTACTGTCATTACTTAGCCAAAACGTAACGAATTAGCATATATTATGCATAATAGCATTATAGTGAGCGGATTTGCGCCATTATTGGCCAGATAAGCTAAAGGTCACAAATGAAGTGGACGCCGACCTTTAGCTCGGCAAAGTGCTTCCGTTTCGACACCGTGAAATTTATGGACTCCAGGTTAGGGTGAAGGGATTATGATAATAAATATATATTCTTTATTGCGCAAAAATTGCCACAGTTTCAAAGGTCAATTAGATCACATAACAGCAACAATAGTGAAACAATTGAATGAATTGGGGATATTTTACTGAAATTGTCTCTTTTTTTTGAGATTCACAATAAAAAATATTCTATTTATGTTTTACGATGAATAGGGTAACATTTTTCTAGAGATCATTGATCATGAATAGGAGGTTATCATTGATTTGTGCAATTTTGCCGTGGCAGATGTATATAGATTTATCTCTGCTGTAAGAACGGTGAGATGCCGCGAATATTCGGCAACTATTCTGTATTCGGACTATTCGTCAACTTTGCCGAATATTCGGTATTCGGCCGATCTTGTCTACTGTTCGGCCGAATACCGAATATCTGTTGCACCTACCTAAAAAGAAAAATTACACAATAAATAATATAACCAAAACCTAGGTATATTTAATAATTAAAATGTACTATTGGAAAGTTGTTAAATACGAAGACCCTTTTTTGAGCATTTGTTGATTACAAAATATTTAATTTTTTTCATGAGTCTGATTTGATTGACTAACTACATTCATTAATTATGTTCAACAAAAAATATACCTTAACAAACATTGTGCTTTGTAATAATAATTGTGACTCAAAATGTTCGCATATCATGCCGAATATTCGGCACTTCGGCCGAGAGAGAACCGAATATTCGGTATTCGATATTCGGCCAAAACCGCTATTCGGAGCATCTAAAGTAATATCTATTAATTTTTATATACCAATATTTAGAAATGGGTTAATAACTTGATGGAATAACGTGTTAAATGCATATTAGAAAGATATGAGATTGTGCGAACGATCCTATAATCAATCTATTGGGTTTGTGCTATCTATTAGAGATTTCATTAAGGCGTAAAATTACGTCCGCGTAAGCCATAATTAATGCGGTTATACAAGTACTTATCCACATTCAAAGTAAGTTAGAGGTATACATTACACATATATCGACTTTTGTATGGCCTAACGGGCTATTGTAAATCTACAAACTTTTAACTTCTAATACTGAATAAAAACTCCAAAAACGTTATAATTATATTTGACAAAATACTGGAAACCTTTGACCTTCTTTTTGCACTACACTGATTTAAACTTTCATGATTTTTACTCATTATTGCCTATTCACTGCAACGGGACTTAATCGCGTAAATTAAATTAAGTAAGTAAGTTATCCTAATCAGAAGAAATACAACTATTGAGCGTCAGGACGTTTGGATTGGACTCGCCAAAATAGCGTCCACCGCAAGCGAAAACAACTATCCATTTAATTTTACTAAAACATGCACAGAACTAGGATAGATTTAGATTTTAGATTTACTTATTTCAGGATAAAAATTACACTATAAATTTGCATCAATGTCAAAATTATGCTTATCTTCTTATCATGATCGTCAAACATTAACATCCTAAAAAATACAAAATAAATTAAAATAATTTTCTCTCCCAATAAGACACTAAGATACTAACATACTCTTAATTAATCTTCAGTGGGCCTTATATCTGCAAAAGGTTTACGAATTGTTAAAAGTTTAGACCATGATACGTGGGCGCGGGTCAGCAGGCCTTATTAGACGAGACGCGAACACGGCGCGCGCTAACACCGCGATGTGCATGAATGATTATTCTGCTAATCTTAGTAGAGGTGACACCGCCGGTGACCTTACGTGATTGAACATTGCGAATTGGATAATACATTTTAGGGGAAAATCATGGATGGAGTTAGTTTCAAACTGAGAGAGCTAAAATAAAAAATATACGCAGTCGTTAATACTGCGTTGCATTGTAAGGCGAAATTATTTTACCGGTTATAATACAACTTATTATATTTTACAATTCATGTATGTAAGTATCGTAATTTATAATAAATGCACAAACTAGTTAATCTTAAATAAGCAATATTTTTGGTATAAACTAAGGATGTAAACACGGTGGCTAACAACAAGTGCATTCCCGTTGCCAGGGAGGTTTTGGGATTATACTAAGCAACTTTTACTATGGAACCAACCCCGAAATCGCGAAAAAAAAATATTGCCTGTTTCATACATTTTGGCTGGTCCATTTTCTATGGAGGGTACATTTTTTTCGCGATTTCGTGGTTGGTCCCATAGTAAAAGTTGATCCTAAAGCCTCCCTGGCAACGGGAATGCACTTTAGCCACCGTGTATACATCCTAATTTTATACCTATATATATAGATCCTAAAAATAGGCAAGGGTTACCACAGGATATGAATGTACTACGCAAATAAATAAATAAAAAGATATCCAGATACATCACTTAGTGTTGATAGGTAGATCCATGACAATATAATGTTACAAGTTGTTAACAAACATTGCGGAATTGCGTTCCAGCCCATTGCAACGAGCACGTTTCCTTTAATGTTCTCGCCAACACACTGTGTCACCTTTCGACCCACGGTTATGTGTCATATGACCTCATCAGGTTTCCTCAATAGGTACGGATTGTTCTGATACCTTATTTTCAATTTACTGTTCTTTGAACAAACGTGGGTAACACAAAGTTTTGAGTCACAGAACTGTATTAATTTGGGAACAATTTTACCTCGTCAATTATTACGGCAGCGATTCTTTTTGTAATTGGTCTGATAGGTACCTACACATTTTCTTTAAGATAAAAACAAACTTAAAATAATCTCATTACCCCCCTTTTATATGAATTTTGGGACCTTAGTACTTTTGTGTACCTAATGGGATAATCTCCCGTTAAAAATGTTAAAATTCATCAATGATAGATGAAGATGACATACATAAATACTTATAAACCAAACCAGATAATTTCATATATTCAGGGACCGTTACCGCTATAACTAAAAATCAAAATATCTCAGCATTCACAATATTTCTTTGATATTATAGAACAGTATTTAGGTAAGCATAATGATTGATCACATTTGCTTAAATTAAGGCGGTTCCCTGAGCCAGAACGCGAAAAATCTCCTTATATGATCCTGTTTTTCTAAGAGAGGTTGATATTCGTAGACGTGGAAAAAACATATGTAGTTCTTGACTATATTATCTTTAATATCATAGCTTCCGATACACGAATTATGACACTTCGCTCGATACAATTAATTCCCAAAGTAACCTCTAACTCGGACTTTTAATCCAACTTTACTCGGTTATTTATTATGTGATACTATAAACAAAAAAAGAAGAAAAAACAATCTTAACTTAAATAGTAATTTCATAGCTTTTGAATTTCGATATTGTAGGGTAACGTTTTTAAAATAAATAAAAATCGACAAAATTCGATTAAAATTGACACTTGGCGCGCATGATCTTTCACGTTCTTTCTTGCGAAATGTGACAGAGACAGCGGCAAACCGATGGAACGGCCTTAAGTGCAAAAATATGCATAAACAACCGCGATGCCGAAATTGAATACCGGTTAATTTGTATGAAAAATATACCGGTATTCGGACCCTGCATATATTCATATTATTGTTGGTGACTTGACTAGTTTTTTTTAAAATAAGGGTATATAATTGAACACGAGCACGATCATATATGTATATAGGTATGTTCAGTAGTGAATTCAATTTGCACTCACATCACCAAAATATTCAACGTCACTTGAACCAGACAAGATAACTGATTGGGTAGCAAATTTAATAACACCTAAACGATTAACGAAAATAAAAAACAAACAGGTTTTAACCTTATCGATTCACATGACCTTTCAAAGTCAAGCTCAAGAGGTCAACCGAAAAGCTTATGTTGATTGCTGTGATTCACTGGTTGACGTCATAGTTGCACCAACTCTGTAATACATCGCTCACTGCGTAAGTCAAGGTAACCAGCATAAAATGTGGCTTTAAGATTTCTAACAACTATGTGTAATCAGAGCTCACGCTTAACTAGTTAGTAAGCGGCGAGGTGCTTGGTAAAATATGAAGATCTCAGGGCAAATGTCACGCGCCCACGTGCGTGCGTGCGTTGTGCCTTGCAACATTAGTTCGAAACTGAAATGTTCTAAGTTAAAAAACAAAGATATTGTAATAAATCTTAATCTTAGGACACTAAAATTAGGTATAGGTAGAATGGCAAAACAAAATACGCGATTTGACGTTGTATTATTTTGGAGATTAGCCTGAAACAGCGTGTGACAGCGCGTAGGATTTGAAAATGGAATTTTAACGGCTTCATACCAAAAATGTTATTTCTTAATGGCTATTTAAAGAAACTGCCAGATATTTTACGTATGATTTTATGAGCGTACATAATTCGGTAAATGCGATTTTTGTTCGTTTTGATTGGTGTCGTAAATAACAGGCCAGTGTAATGGCGTGGAACTGTAAATATTGTTTTAGGGTCCTTTAGTGATTGGGTACAGTTCCGAACTAAATCAAATTTCTAAGCCTATGTCAATTATGCGAGCAACTTCTAAAGACTTGAATACATAAGTAGCAAAATAGAAATTTCCATGCGGAGTGAGGAAAAAAATAAGTAACTCAAAGCATGAGTGAACTTACTTACTTTCTCAATAAGTCTTAGTGAGACGAAACCAGAAAGATATGAAAGTCAATCACCTGTTTATGGTCGCAAGGACATATTTACCGCATTTTTGAAAATACTATTTGTATTGAGGATATTATACCTAAAAGAACTAACTGCTTTAACAACAGGAGATACATAAAATAATATACTTATATGTAACACTTATCAAGTAAATATTTCCTGATAAGACTGAAATCGAACGTAACTGCAAATGTCGATGTTATTATTCCGTCTTATATTACAATTTAAAACGGGGCAAGTAGCATTACAAAAAGCCTCAAGTCACGTTAAAGTGAATAAGTATAAAATGGCAGGACGCGTTACCCTTTGCTATCTCGAATGCTCGCGGAAAAATCTTCGCATTAAAAAGCGGGCAGGGCAACCTTGATTACGTGTTCCGTACGAACAAACTGTACTTTTATATTAACACTATGTAATTCAGGGCCTTTCAGAAGTATTTTTGTCCAAATAAATCATGGTTAGGCTTCAAGCCTTCATTACGCCTTACGCATCTAACGATTCTGGTTACGATTACGATTCTAACGAGTCTGGTTGGTAGGAGTAGTAGGACATCCTTTTTGATTCCACAGTTTCATAAAGTATATTTAAAAAAATTGGTAGGTATGTAAGATGTCAGTTAACCGTACAAAACGATTTTTACATCATGTTAACACTATTGTATAGAGTTTGCATAATAAAAGTGTTGCTAATTAACTTTTAACTTTCTCAGGCTATGAATCACGGGATAGTTTTATTATAGGTTCTGAATCTGCGTGCCAAACATTTTCATCCAGTGACTCAATCGTTGTTTCGTGATTGAGCAACTCTAAATTTCCCAGGATTGTTTAACTTAGGTATACCATAAAATTATATATAAAGTGTGCCATTTCAGCAGTACATTCAGTTGCATCGAACCTTTCAACGAGATGTTTTTTCGTCACCAGCGCGGTACACTAAAAAGCAGTCTCGGAAACGCTTACGCACCTTGACATTCGCATGTCAAATGTCAGGCGGGCGTTGAACTGTTCATTACAGATTGCCTGATCCTCGTTAAGGTGGCCTTCGGTAGCCCTGGGCGTTCACGTTTACCTGAATAACTTATATTTATGGGCGTGGGTGCTTTGTTCTTTTAGTTTTAATGTTCTTAAGACGTTTAATATTTTAAGATGGAATGGAAAGACTGTAAAAGGGTTAAGGGCGTGGGTAAGCGACCTAAATATACTCGTACTTTAATTTACTCACTCAAACTTTTACAAGGTTTTTAAATGTATGTTCCTTGGTTTCACAAAAATTGGTTATTTGAGTTGTTTGTCTAATTTGAAAAATCCTTTATTTCTTTCTTTGAAATTACATAATTTTTTTTGACCCAAATTGGGATTTCGTATTTATTCCGCCCAGAATGAGAGAACCTCTTAAAACCAGCCAAATTTTATCCAAATCTAACAAAAAAAAAATTGGTCCGAGTATGACTAATACTAATACACTTACGCACTGTTATTGAAATAAATTTGGTGTCATAATTAGCTTTTCTGAATTCACTTGAGTTACGTAATTGAAAATGAGAATTATCGCATTCAAAGTCATCTAGATAAATTATTACACAATTTACACAGTTATGTACGAGTATAATATTTAATCGAGGTTTCCGTAATCAATTTAGCTTTGAGGTGAGCATGTTTTTGCTCCTCTCTGCAATTTCTATGCAAAATGGCGTCTCTAAAGACCATTTTATTGTAACGAGAACATAGACCTCACTAATACTGATTGTGAATAACATACGAAAGCTCAAGGTCATCACACACGGGCGCTTTTTAACCGACTCCAAGATTTCAAAAGGAGGAGGTTCTCAATCCGGTTAGTTCGAATACCGATGAAGTGAAGTGAGCCCCTGATAAGACCCTACGGCCCCGCGACCCGCGAGACGTAGTGGACTGCCTCTTGCTTCATCAGTCCATGAATTCGTGTGTTAACTACGTGTAGATTGTGTGCGCAATCCGTGAGGAAAGCGAATCGTCTTACATGTTTCATCGAATAAGTAAGTAATCTGTAGTATCACAGACTATTTTATAGTATGTGGAAGCAGTTAGTTGCATAATTTGTGCGAACTTGCGTAGATTCCGACGGATATGGGTTATTAATTGAATTGGAGTTGTTTTACCGCTGTCCTTTGAATAATATTTTATTAAATAACGTGTATAACGTATTATTAAATTTGAATAGTTCCTCATTTTAATTAATTAATGTTTCTGAAAAGTTAACTGAAGATCAAGGTATGTGGAATAAATATTCATAGGAATCATTCATTACATTTCGATTTCTCTTGCCAGTTTCAATAGAACCTCAAAGTATTTTACTTGAACGTAACATAATATACAATAATTTTTGCATGTACCTAAACTACCTATGTAGTTGTAGCAGTGGTTTGTGCAATGGATACAGTTGGTTAATCTTTAAATGCAATGTTTTTTTTATAATTAAAAATATCTAATTTGCCTCTTTAAATTTGATTTTGCACTTGAGAAATTTGTTTTAATTCGATTTTTATTTTAATAATGGATTATATTTTATGATAAGTTTTAAACATAATTACTTAATATGCATTTGTTTGAATTAATAAAGCCAGTTTTTCCATTAAGTGTTATGGGCTTTAAGAGACTTAGTGAGTAACACCTATGTATGTAGCACAGCCATGCACAAATATAGCCTAGCTTAGCTTATCCCATTGTGCCTAGCTGATACAGAATAGGAAGCTCATTTCCATACCTGGCTATATATTCCCTTACCTTACAAATAACTTGCTTTAGAAAACCAGTGTAAATGTAGCCTTTACATATCCCTTTTACCTCTCGCGTCGAATGTTCCCTAATGCTATGACAGTTCCTTCAAGTCTCTTTAGGTTGGGCTTAAATTAAAATATAACTAAAAATATTTACATATGTGTTTTTACCGTATTTTTATTACTTAAGTGTAACATTTCTAAATAAATTTATGTGCAAAATTTCCAAAAAATGACTAAGCAACAAACAAATTATCAAACAAAAATGGGAACTGGATGGGAAATGGTATTGGACTCCTGGGAATCTGAATTCAGATCGGATAAGGACCGGAGTTTGGAACTGTGCTTACTTATGGCACAAATGGAACTGGTGCGAGTCACCAGTATGCAGGTGTGGAGCACCCGAGCAGACCGTACACCACACGGTATTTGATTGTCCTCTAACCAGATACCATGGGCAGGTGGAGGACTTCACCACCTTAACCAAGGAAGCGGTACAATATCTAAAAACTGTAAATCTCTGAAGTAGAGTAACACAAAAAGCCATACGAAAAAAAAAAAACATAAATGAACTGTCATAGGAACCATCACTCTATGTGAGAGGCATAGTAATATGATGAGACAGGCATTTTCAGATGTAGGTATGTTAAGGTATAAATCAAGTGTCTACGATATGTATGTATAATGTATGCTCGGTCGGTGATATTTTGAAAGAATAACAAATTTTGATGTAGCATTATTAAAACAATTCATAAATATTATAATAATATAAATCTTCGATCATTTTAAAATTTGCAAATGCCATGCAGTTGGCTTGGTCCCACTCTAACTTCTAGTGGGAAACCGAGAGCTCGGCAAGCTTTAAAATATCAGTCGTGGCAAAGGAGTAGGCAAAGCTAAGTATCGGCTAAATCACATATTGTATGTAACGAAACAATTGAACAAATGTTCTTACACACAATGGCCGGCGAACGGGTGCCTCGGTTAGGGTTGTCACATGTGAAATTAATGTTTGTGAAGACTATGGCAAAACAGGTTGTTTATTGTACTGTGTACAATGGCAAAGTTTATACTTGAAGTTAAAGCTTATTAGTCTTCGATAAGAACAAAGGCTGTAATGAATTAACGTTAGTTTTGACAATTACAGATAATATCCATAACAAATCGTTGTCCCTATTTTTAAAAATCCGAGTTAATGGGACTAACATTACTTTTTCATAACCCCCCAGCCCCTGCTCATACTAGTAAGAGTTGCGTTCTGTAGGCTTCACCGGCCAGGGTGTACCCTCTGCAGATACACTAATTTACTAGGTGCGGTACAGTTTATGCACTCAAATAGTTAAGACATGGGCTCTAAAATAATGGCAAAGTATTTTGGACAGCCCCGGCTCATACTAGGAAGAGTTACGTCCTGCAGGCTTCACTGGCCAGGGCGTAACCTCTGCAGGTACACTAATTTACTAGGCGCGGTACAGTTGATGCACTCAAATAGTTAAGGAATGCCCTCAAAAATAATGGAGAAGCATTTTGGACAGCCCCTGCGGCTCATAGTGGGAAGAGTTGCGTCCTGCAGGCTTCACTGGCCAGGGCGTAACCTCTGCAGGTATACTTATTTCCTAGGTACAGTACATTTGATGCACTCAAATAGTTTTGGGACGAAGCATGTTGCTGATTTGCATTTGTAGCCACCTAACGAAGCCTGCGTTGCTGATTTTTTTACATGAAACTATATTATTTTTTAAGTTTTTCTCAAATTCTGTATTTTAATTTTAATGTAGTGTGCACATTTTTATTGTTTTGGGTGAATAAATGTTTTAATTCATTAAAAAAAACAGACATGCCCTGGAAACACACACACATAAATATACTAGTGTTAACAGGTTTTTAAAATATTGGAATTTGAATTAGTTATCACATTCGGTACTACAAGAAGCGTTGGTAGCCTAGCGGTACGGACGTGCGACTTTCAACCCGTAGGTGGCGAGTTCAAAGTGTTCAAACCCCTGTTCGTATCAATGAGTTTTTCGGAAGTTATGTACGATATATCATTTGATATTTACCAGTCGCTTTTCGACAGGAAAATATCGTGAGGAAACCGGACTAATCCCAATAAGGCCTAGTTTCCCCTCTGGGTTGGAAGGTCAGATGGCAGTCGCCACACCAATTCTTGGGAGGTCCCATGAGGCGGGGAAAAAGCCGGTACAACGCCAGGAAGATGATGAGAGATTAATTAATCACAGGTGATTACAGGAGATATACATAGCTATATTAGTGTACTGAAATGTCTTTGATTTAAGCTGTGTCAGTTGATTTCAGGGATACAGTGCTCAAACTATCTAGGCAGCAAAACCTAAGATTTTCACATAATTCACATACTGCCCAGCACCAGCTCCAGATCTATTGACATATCAGCGTTGTTTGCAAACTGTGCCGCATTGTTGTGTCACGTTACCTCACACTGTTTGTTTGTTGTGCGCGATTCGGCAATGTTTTGGCATCTCGAGACGTCCAGGCTCGCTAGGTTGTTTACAAATGTTCTCGTTCTGTGTTTACCTTTAGCTACATTGAGCTTGGTTAGCAAAAGTTGTTATTAACACAATTTAGGAAACTAATTTGAGAGGTGTGTTCAGCAGTGGGTCGTGTATAGGCAGAATTATACCTATGTGTTTAAGTTTAATAAAGTTGAAAAATCTTTTAAGAAATAAATACTTACTGACAAATTTTCCTTTTTTATCGATCAAATAATAAAATTCGTCTAAACAAGTGTGACACACATCATAACAAGGGCACGGCGAGGTTTAACCATTGACAGAACAGAAGACGTTGAACGGGTTTTAAATGCAGAAACGGCATATATATTACGCAGAAAAATAACCCCGTGGTAGCCGTTTCGAGTGGTTTTTTACAACTTAAGTAAGCATTTCTCTTTTTATAAGGCAATTTGATCGTCATCACGTGTCGACATCATTATTACGTCTAATGATTTTATTGTCAATCGCGTAACAAGCAAATTGTCTGTATTGCGTGGTCGATACTTAGTTGCAGGTAAAAGTTAACTGCCTCAGAATGGCTTAGAAAAACATATAATCACATAAATAGCTATTTTATTATTTTAAAATATATGATAACTTAACATTTAAAGTCAAGAAGAAAGTGTAAACGTGTGTACACATATTTTCTAATTTGGATGTGAAATATATCTATGTCATAAAGTAAATGAAGTCATATTCCTTACTTTTATTAATTAGTTTATATAAGGTGCTAACAAATTAGTTACCAATATTTTTACAGCTGATAATACTCGGTTCCTGGAGTATATTTAAGTATGGAACATTATAGGTTTTATTATGTTTTTTTTGAGAACATTGGAAAACAAATTTGCTACGTAAAAACACCCTGTTAATGAGATAATTAAATGAGACCTCATGGTCAAGATTCTAGCACCTCTTTTTACCTAACACTTAACTGGCCACTTCACGTTGATAAATCAAATGACACGTTGATAATGACATTTATGACAAACAATTGTTGACATGACAGAAAGTGTTAAGCATCTTATCAGTTAAATGCACATAATGATTATTTTTAGATATAATTATAACATATTTTTTGTTCGGTAAATAAAAACATAAAAATGATATGAATTTTTTTCTTAATTTCTATTTGAAGTTAATTGTTTTAATGTAGGTAAAGTAAATCTTAATATATCGGTAACTAATTTGTTAGCACCCTAATATGCCTTTTTACAACGACATACAAAGAGTATTAATGAATAATGCTAGTTCTGACAGTACATATTAAATATATTAATAACGGGTCACTCACGTATTATAAGTCGAAAAACGCTTGACATGTTTCACTCCGTACCGAGAAGTGTCACCAGGAGCTTGCGTTGACGGTGACGGACCGGCGCAGACATCACAAATCAGTACATCACAAAGGTATACATTTGAACTAAAATATTAATTATATAGTCATAAAACCTTTTTATAAAAAACCTAACACACAGCGATTATGATTTCATACTAATCTTTTGAATAGAACAGGAATAACAAGCATCATGACTCAAGCTATTATAATATAGACATATATGACCTTATACACTTTTCAATAACTTCGAAGTATCCAAGCAGACGCCACGACAAAGCGAAAAATCTGGCGCACAACTAAATACATTTAATAGCTCATCCAATAACATGCCTTATTGCAATAACATTAAGGTACCAAATGTAATGAGTTTTTAAGGTATTTACTACATGTATGCTAAGCGCGAGATATGTCTTTATTATTCTGCCCACGCACATAGAGACACATAACTTTATAGGATGAGACACTTGTTAAAGCATACGCATATCGTAACTTGACATATTTAAGCTCGGCTATTCTAGTTCGGCGTCAAATATACCTACCTATACATACTTGTATGTGCACGTTCTCCTAATAGATTTATTTGTGAACGTTTATGGCTTTCAGTTAAGATAATAGGTACATATAATGTTTCTTGGTATTTACCTCAAGGATGTTAAGTTTTCATTATAAAGGAATATAAATATATTGACTGCTCTTTTCAGAATTACAACTATGGATGTAGTTTAGGATGTTCCTTAAATTGTTACAATTTACAAGGAATAAAAAAACAATAAAGTTTATTGTTTGAAAACTTACGAAGTTATGGTATTCTTGCGATTAAGGTAGAGCGAAGTTTACCTGTAAACAAATAAAAAAACGAATTGTTACAAAAAAGCACATATAAATGTGTGTGAAATCAACAACAACAACGACATCAAATTATGTATACGTTTTGAATTATTTACAAATAAAGTTGATTGGGAAGAGAATAGTATCATAAAATTTGGCGGAATGAACACGAAATCACAACTTGTTCCAAAAAAACCTATATATTTTTATGATAAACCGTATGATTTTTAGGGCACACGGTGAATTGCGCTTATATTGTAGAGTACAGAATAGAGAACTATCTATCCATGATTTTTTATCGAAATCTTTGTAAAAAAATTCGACAACAAATAAAAAATCGACCGGGCCATTTACTCCATAAAATGTCAGTAATTTGCACTCATGTCTACTTACATAGTAGCAATACATGCCACCATAAAACTTTCCTAGAGCTGCTAATAAAAATGCCGCAACGTCCCTTATCGAGATCGAAGCCGTTTGACATGTTATCTCCAATATCTCATGATAAATCATGGGCCATCGACCTCAAGTGTCACTCGTCCTATAATCTTTCAACTCTATCGCGAGCTGCCATTGAAAAGTAGCTCTTAACCGATCGACTAAGCTATTATTATGCTTGACGACATTTGCCCGGCTGTAGTCACAAAGTTAGTTTAGGTACAATTAGTAAGTATAAGGGTGTTTCTAAAATCATTTAACCATTTTATAACTCAAGAACGTGCATGCAACAAACACAAATACATTTACTGATATTCGCACCCAGGACCTACGATTACGATACAGATATTACGTTGAATATCAGGAAAGCGGTCATAAAGCTACCGCGTTCGTAATATGTCCATCATTCTGGAAACGAATCCCTTCCCTGTCACTGAATGCATTCAATGCTGTTATGACCTGCATATAAATCTTAAAGGTAACAGTTTGATGTCATTTCTAAGGCAAACCATTGTGAGGCCTTCTGAGGTAACAAAGCGGAATTTCTCCTTAATAATTGAGTCTTTATTGGTAGGCTTCAAGGATACGAGTATTGTACTCGGTATTTACAACTCAATTATACTTAATCTTACAACAATGGGGACTGAGTTAATTTAGGTGCTCAAAATTAACTTCGTGTTAAGTAGCTAATTAGACAAAAATCACAGTCAAACTAACACTAATTTAAGAAATATGGATGGTTACTTTGTACGAAAAGTGGTACGAATGATTTGATAACAACAATCTTCTGGAAGCGGAAACTTACTCACATAAACCTAGCTACCTACATAAATGTTTGGGCATTGTAATATTTTTAATATGAGGGTATGCCGTTTCGGAGCAAATTCGGAGGTAGATTCAACACCTCGGACTGTCAATCACTTCGGCTCGGGCGCGGCCTGCAACGCATGTTCCTCTGTGTGTTAATATTTCCAAAATTCGGTATTTCGGTGGTGTTTGCGAACAATCAGTGAACAAGACGTGTGTGACGACCTCTCGAGGCCCTGGAAGTGTTAGCTAGCTGAAGAAGGACTAGGATCCCCGAAAATCATCGGCGTGTGCTCAAGGTTAGTGGCTATCTCATATTGGTTGATTGCAATGCCTGTCCAAAGTTTTTAATACGCTAGGAAACCTAGGACCAGCTGAGTTATCGAAGGGCTCATTAATACGTGAACAATAAAAAATCTACTTTAAAAATAATAATTTAAGAGAAACAAAATTCACGTTCAATTCACAATTCATATTATGATGTTATAATAATTCATAAAGTATGAATTTTTGTATAAACTTCTTCAAAACATTATGTACATACTTAGCAACATTACTGTCCATGTCCAGGAATCACTGTCCATGTGCAGAATGCTCAAGTTGAAATTATTAAAATACAACATTGTTAGCTAGAAGAGAACCCTTATAGGGATAAGTTCGCCTTTGTACCTCAATTTCTGTAAATTGTTAGTGAACCTTGTGTACAGTAAAGTCATTACTACTTACAATTGCTACCTACTGTAATTGTAATATTGTATGAATGTTTAGTAATTGAATAAATACATAATAATACTACAAAGTTAAAAACACTCGGGCGTTTCATAACTAAAATTAAAGCCTCATAATTATACTTATCATAGAGGTCACAGTAATGGCTACCGTAAACATGAAAGTGGTTGCGTCGCTAACTGGCCGAGATCTCACACGAAATATCTGGCTAAAGGTCTAAACGTCAACCGATCACTTTCCCGCTCCGGATTATGTGCCCAAATGTCAGTGGCTTTGACATTTTTATGCCGGGACGACATTTGGTCGGAGTGACGCAAGAGATAGGATCTAACCAATTAGAGATTAATTTATATTTGGACTGACCGTGAGAAGCTAAATAGGAGAGGTTAGAGGATTGCAATGAACGGTCGAATATATTAACGTGTACTACGTGTAGACAGTTAAACATTGATGCTTTCATTTCACGTCTAGATAAACCCTAAAAACTTACATAAATATGTACCTACCCATGTAAAAATTCTAATTTAAACATTAATGAAATTAATCTACGTCGTTGTTCGTGAACACCGAAGTATTTTGTACATCGCTCGCAATATGGAGTTTTTTTTTTTCAGATATATAACAGGTAAATTTTTATGTCATGAATAATAAAAGGGACATGACATACATAACATACTTATATTTTACAACCACTTATGTAGATGCTGAAACATTTACATAACTCTGCATGCGTAAGTTAACATAAAAGCCAGGTCATTCCTACACGATCAATAAGAGCGGACCATCCCATTCAGCCCACTTCACACTGTCAGCTTTTTAAGCCATCCTTACACGATGCTCGGGCCAATAAATTCTCACCATCGGGTTCGCCTACGACCCATTGTTGAGCAATCGTGTGTTGTTGCCTTTACATTACCTACCACAGATAGGAAACTTGTTTTGTCGATCAGTTAAGGACTATTTACGCACGTTTGAGGCTTTAACTATTCAGTGTGGTTGAGTTTTACAAATTTTATATTAGAAGCCTAATCCCCCAAGTTCCCAACTGATAAGTCTTAGGATTCGGTAGCCGATCGGGAACTTGATCACTTTCGGGTTAAAATATATCCGCTGAGTTGCTGAGTAAACAAAAGAAAGTACCTCTCTATATTGAACTCTAATAACCTGTAATTATTCATTATTATCTTCTCTAAGAGAAAACGTCAGCACTGAATATTTATTTTTGTAATCAACTCAATTGCTGCCATAGTGTAAAGGAGCTAAATAAGTACAATAGCGGCATATAAACATAAGACAGGCTGGGGATAGGGTTTGGACGAGTTTGTAGGCTGAAGAGGGAGCGATTCTTGAAGCCATGTATTAATGTAGACTGCTCTTTATAAAATACATAATCGTTTAATTACTTTAACAAAAGACGTGTTTACAATACTCAGTTTTTTTTTGTTTTTTATACGCAAAGTTAATTAACAAGCTTAATACAATCTGAGCTTCGCGTTCAACCTATCTAAAGAACCTGCTGACGATCTAGAACAATCTAGATTGTGTATTTAAATCCTTTTCAGAAAACCGCAACTAAGTCAGTCAATTATTTTTAATATACCTTAATAGGGGTAAACAAGCAAGCTGTCTGCCTGATGTTGGGCAGCTACCGCAGCTTATGGGCCACAGAGCAACCACCTCAAATCCAGGCGGTTTTCTGTGTTATGGGTGCTTGCAACGCAATTGGAGTTACACGCGCGTTGCCGACTCTAAAGAGTTACAAGGATTCATCCTTGGGGGCACTGGAAATCTTACTCAACATCCAGGAACACAACACATTTAATACACACCTACACGGTAAGTACTAGTGCTAGTATGGGTGTGGTCTTATGAAAGGTGGACGTACTTTTCCAGTCAATCCGTTCAATATTTTGTTTATGAAATTTGTTATGTACATAAGATAGGAACGGATTAAAAAGGTTTTTTTGTACGAGGACTTAACCTGGCCAAATCCGGGTTTCCTAAATTTTCTACATTTGGACCGTACTGCGCAACAGTACCTAATGGACAGGTTAAACATTCGAACCAAATCATAGGTAGGTACATGACATTATTAATTAGGACATTTCAGCTCAAAACCCGCTCCCGCTCCCGCCGCTGCCACCAAGCGCGCCCTGAGCGATACTATCGAACACCTTTCACCGGGCAGCGGGCAGTTTGCTCCAGATAAGTGAAACTCCGCTTTTGTCTCTTTTTTCAACGCTACTTGGAAATGCAGCGGCCATTTTAATAATGACTTGATAATTTCACTTAATGCAATTAACGTGTCTCGACTTTATGCGAATAGCGTAATTTGTTCTGTGTCAGTGCTTAAGAGAGTTGAAGCTTGTTATACCTACTTTAATCCCGTTGTTAACATGCATAAACAGTGATAATACAGAAAAAATGGATTCAAAGTAGGTTATAATAGTGATAGTGGCAGGTGTGAAAATTTGTTGATCATTATCAAGCAGCTATTTATTATGCATATTCTGGCCATACAGAAAAACATGTTTAATATTTATGTACCTCTTAGTCATTTCATATTCAAGGACTAGATGAACATAACTGATTAGGGTCGGGTGTTCATCAGTTAACTCTAGAACACCCCCCTGGTTAATACTGTCCTATAGGACGGACACTATTATCCAAATTCATTTTTTTTAAAGCACTAAGGAAAATTTCAATTTCTTGAATGCAAATTTGTAGCCAATTAAATAGTCTATCGATTGATGTTCGCAATAATTTATATTAATTGAAAAGTTGCGAGATATGGGCGCTCGAAAAAAGGGTGGTTAACTGATGAACAAGTCACCTACAGGGCTACAGCATATTAATAAATAAACAAATTACCAATAGCATACTCCACCGACTTGCTGCCGCTATCGCAGGCTAAATCAGCAGTCATGCGAGCTTGCAGTGCTATTTTGCCTCAACATTGCTTCCCCCTCCTAATCTCATCTTCCTAGCCCTTGCAGCAGGATTTGCTGGCTGGAGCTACCCCTTGAACTGAACTGATAGAATTTCACCAAAATAGTTATTAGTAACATCTTTGTTCACAGTACACAATTATTCTTGCTTGTGTAAATCACACATAAGATAGCAGATATGAGCGTGTGTTCAGCTTGCAATAAATCGATCTGTCGCCGCCCACTCTCGTCCACGGTAGCTGATTTTTATCGCGACGCGGTACAAATAGAGTAATGGTGCAAGTGATATATGTATACGCAGGAGATGAAAGATGTGGTATGTGTTAAGATGTTGCGAAAAATTAAGTTTACATGCAAGCTTCTGTCTGTAATTATCTGATGAGAGGTCTGACCTCTTCTGTCGAAAGGAAGTACTTCCCAACACCAAGTTTGATGGTGGGTGGGTGGGGAATTAGATAATAAATGCTCCGATCTCAGTAGCAAATGCAATGTCAGTGCAAGTGGATGAAAAATCTTTTGCAAATTTAAAGAAAATTTAGATAATTTAAGTATTAGTAGCGTAGACTCTTGCCAACTTTTCATCATGCAGAAGAAGTGTATCCGCATATTAGCAAATATTCACATTCCTAATAGCTGCCGCTCCCATTTTATTAAACTTAATTTGTTAACGCTGCCTTCAATATTTATAATGGAAGCGGCCCTTTTTGTTCGAAAACACCCAGATCTATTCCCGATAAAACCGGAAACATCAAAAACTAGAAGCCAATATAAAAACAAATTACTCCTACCAAAATCTAACTTGGCTATCTTCAAAAATGGGCCACAATATAATTGTATTTCAATTTTCAATAAAATTGCGGACACTATCAAACTTGAACCAAGTCACAAATGATTTAAAACGAAATTAAAAGATATGTTAATTCACAAATGCTATTACTCAATTGAGGAATTTTTAAATGATGGAAAGTTGACGAATTAAAATAGCGCAAATACTTATAATAATTAACACATTATTAATTTATTTATTGTGACATTGAATTTTTTTTTTTATGATTAATTTTATTTTTTTATTTTACTTTTACTTTTACAATTGCCAAAATCGGAATTTATGGAATGTTATTTTTTTTTATCTTTTATCACTTTTACAATGTTATTATTCGATGATTATTATTATTATTCTTATTTTTTATTTCTTTAGACGAATTACGGTAGATATATTATAATGAAATGTTTTAATAGGTATTAGATAGTAAGCTAAACATTGTTGTTGCGCCCTAACAGGGTGTCATGAATTTACTAACTATTTGTAACACCTTATTATGTATCATGAGTATCATGACTGTGCAATAAATGAAATATGAAATAAATGAATAAATATATTACTTAAAAAATGGGGGGGGGGAGTAATAATGCAAATTTATTACTCCACATTTCAATTTTTACGTAGTTTCTAAAAATATATACATAATATGAAAAACAGTGTTAGATATTTAATTTGTTTGTTTTTTATGACATTCAATTCGTAAATTTGACACTGTGACACGGGCTCGAATGACCAATGAAAACGATAGTCTTACAGCAGTGTCAGTGCAGTGAGACTCGATTACGAACTGTGATTTGCAGTTTGTCTTTAATGCTATTTTTATGTAACCATTTCTGAGCAATTTTGACCAAAAAAAATTGTTGAAAGTCGATGAGGGAGAATACAAAAAAAAAACAGACTAAATCAGGTAAAATATTTAATCCAACTTATATTAGTCTATTTTAAGACGACGCGCGCAATTTGGTCTTAATCTTTGTAGCGGGGCATGCTAGCAGTTGTTGAGGACAATTCCGCTCGCGAATTTGCAACATTAACTACACCTAATTTTCCCATAACTTAAAGCATCCTACTTCACCAGTAAACGTCGACACGGGGTATTTACCACAGCGTCGGTTACCGGCAACATAATAACTTTACCGTCCGATATCTATGTTGTCACTTTGCATTCGAAATCGCTGCATTTACTCGCCTTTCGATTGTTATCTCCACTACGGGCTGGGGAGAGTTAAACTTGCCCACAGAGAGCCATCCATAATGGTGCATTTACATAAGGCAATAGCTAAAAGTACTTGTATTTTTTTCTCTAGACAAAGAACGCCGGTGCCTACGGATTTCCTTATAGTCCACAGCGAACACGTAGTAATGCGAAACTGAGAATATGTGTGATTGAATTAGTATCTACTACTGTTTACAATTTTGCGATGACTATATTTGACTTGATTCGTGCAATACATTTTTTTATTACTTGCTATGAATCAAGCATTGAACTTCCACTAATTAAAGCATTGTGACATTTAGTTTTCAGTGTTTATTGTATGTTATAAATTCTTGTCATAATGAAGTTTACATAATATTTTGCTAATAAAATTATTCTGTCAGATAAGTCAGATAACTGTAACACTGAATTGTTTTAAAATTTATTCAAACACTTTATGTAGGTACTTATACCGGATTAGTACTATCGTTAGCAAGACCTAAACTTGTGATAGTCCAAAGTTTTACATCTCGTCACAGCAACAAGGCTTGTACTTTATATGTACAACGCGCGTGTCGTACCGTTGC
The DNA here is from genome assembly GCF_947568885.1 of Cydia strobilella. Lineage (NCBI taxonomy): Eukaryota > Metazoa > Arthropoda > Insecta > Lepidoptera > Tortricidae > Cydia > Cydia strobilella. The sequence continues at coordinate 13,880,847 of NC_086052.1, forward strand.
ATACAGCGAAAGTAGAATTACATGACAAAATGATCTCTCCCATGAAATTTAACATGATTCCATAATAATTTAGCACTTGATTCTAAAATAGCTGGACCTGTCTATTAGATAAAGGCTCTGAAGTGCAGAGTAGGGGATAATACAGAGGGGTCCTGGGTCCTACAATTTATGAAGCCAATTGCACGCTTGTCGCCGCGTCGCTTTTCTAAACTATAACTTATCCATGGATTTCAGCTCACAATAAGCGTCGTATATAACAAGTGGTACAGGTTAGGAATGATATTTAGAAATGTGAAACTATTTGGTTATTCCAGTCCAAAAAACCTTTTTTTTCGTGGTCCAAAAACGATGAAAGGGATCTTTTGATGTACAGTCGCCATCAGATATATCTGAGCGGACAACGTGTTCACAATATCTGAACACGCACTCTAACGCCCTGACAATAGAGGCGTGTTCAGATATTGTGAGCGCCTGAGCCGCTCCGATATATCTGATGGCGACTGTACATATGAATGCCAGCAGCAGCAGTGGATAAATGAAATACCCCAGCAACCTTAGCCTAGCACTAATCTCAATCTCTGGCATGAATGTATTGTCAGTTTAATGTAAACGATCTTTATATGGGCCTAATAGTGATATACGCTTATACACCTTTGGTCTAAGCTAAATAACTCACCGGTAGCAGGATTACAGACTAATACGGCAGCATATACTGGCTATTTAGACCTTACGTCAATGTGAAAATGGTTTACCAGCGTTCAGGCTTTACACAAGGCTTGCGGAATGCGCGGTGCACTAGCTACTCTACGTCACCGCCCACGCGCTGTCGCGACCCGCGCGTAAATATGGCGCTCGGAATTAGAACTACCCGCGGTTATTTATCGGCGCGGAGAAATCGCGCCACTTCCTGCTCGGACGCAGCGCACGCGCCTGCGCCTATTCTCGTTGCGCATTTCGATTTCTTAGGCTAACCATTACACCTTGAGATCTATGACAACTTATCCGTATTTGGAACATTATAATGGTTTACCCGAGTAATCAAACTGCTAGCGTTTGGAATGGCAGCCCTGAATCCCATCGTATTCCGAGCATTCGCTTTAGGCGAAGCAGAATACGTGGCTCCGACACTACATCGTTATTATGTACCTCGAGGTCAACATTACTAGTTTTCTCGAGACCAGCGCTCGATAAGCCATGAAAATAATAGAACTGTGCGCAACTTTAGCGCACTATAATGAAAAGAGCGTATGTTATTAAAGTTTCACGAATCATAGGCCTTTTTTGTTAGGAAAGATGGCATTTGACCTTCTAACGCTTTATCAACGTGGACACTTGTCTTGCAATGGGTCTGTAATAGCGTTTTGATTCAATTGAAGGCATGTAAGCGCTTAAGGCAGATGCGCCATCTAAATAAAGCAGATTAGATCTAATTCACATTGTATCCTAATGAAGCACTGTCAAAAGTGTACAATAGGTGTCGTATCACTCAGTAGGTGGAGTTAACACAAAAGTGAATCGCGGTATATCAAGATTTTAATATGTTCGTATAAGGGCTTGTAATATTATGTATCGATACTAGCAATATTTTCGTACCACTCATATATCACTAGAAGGAATTTTATTTATATACTCAAGAGCATAAAAAAAACCGGCCAAGTACGAGTCGGACTCACCATTACGCAAAAAACGGCAAAAAAATCCCGTTTGTTGTATGGGAGCCCCATTTAAATATTTATTTTATTGTTTTTAGTATTTGTTGTTATAGCGGCAACAGAAATACATGATCTGTGAAAATTTCAACTGTCTAGCTATCACGGTTCATGAGATATAGCCTGGTGACAGACAGACGGACAGTCGGACAGTGAAGTCTTAGTAATAGGGTCCCGTCCCGCTATTACCCTTTGGGTACGAAACCCTAATTACAGATACTTCCTACTTCGATTTCGACCATTTACATACATAATGTTAGTTATTACTTATTACTTAATAACATAATAGGTAATTGCAAATAATAACTTTGATTATAGCTTTAAAGTATACTTGCGTCAAGTTTGTTTACGATTGGTTTTAATGTATTTTCGATTTATTTTTATACCCGTTTAACGACCATCAGATGAATATCTGGTCCAGTTGCGTTACAGTTTGGAAATCGAACATAAAGGTTTTATGGTACATATTTTACATCATTGGTTTATAATGTTTAAATAAGGGTAACGAGTGGTGACATATTTAAGTGTTTATAATATAGGCCTACTACTTATACAGGATGATCAATCCAAATGGGTCAGTAGGGATAAGTCAGAAACTATGAGAGATAGCGACATCTGTTCTTAGGAACCATGACTTCGATTAATTTAATTATAATGGCATTAATTTGTTTTTTATCATACATTTTCCCACAAAAAGTGCTCGATTTGGAACCACAAGCTTACTTCTGCGAAGTTCTTTGTAATGCTAAAAGAAACGAAGTATAGCCATATGACCGCAACACGTTGCAAGAATCAGAGCGCATTATTATTCATCCGCCATGACATTTAATTGACATTTGACATTATACACAGCTATCCATCTAATTCCAAGAAGCTGTAAAATTAATTTATTTTTCTAATAACATAGGTGAGTATAAAAACTAATTTTCAGATCTGACTGTTATCTTCAGATACCCGGCACAGCCTAAGGCAAGAATCAGAGCACATATTAATCCATCGCAATGACATTTGTTTGTCATTTGACCTTGTGATTGTGCCTTTATTTGGGTGTGACATCATCTCGTTGTAATAATTCAGAAAAAATAAAACATTATTTTAAAACCCACTTATCTATAGCCCAGGGCAAGAATCAGAGCGCATTTTTTCCATCGCAATGACATTTACTTGACATTTGACATTATACACAGCTATCCATCTAATTACGGTGGGTGTGACACATACCTAAACTGGGCCCATTGATCGATACGCTGTCGCGGAACCAGTTTTGATTAATGCATTACACTAATGTCGTGCTCATGTATTCTAATTAAAACTGTTAAGTGTTATTGTCTCTTCTAAAGGTCAGAATGTGTGTAATGTACGGAAATGTTATGGTTCGGTGTGATAACTAGCAAATTTAAATTTGTATATATGTTAGTGTAGGTTGCGTCTTTGCCAAAACATATTATGTAAGTAACTAACTAAAATCTTACATAGATGGAGTTAATTCCAAACTAAGCATAGCTTGTACTAATATGTATCAGGATACACTAAATAAGCAATAACATACATACATATAGGTGTGTACATGCAGAATAATAAAAAGTGAGATACATCTATTAGATAACTCACACAAATCAGGAATATATTTGTGCTTATCACACAAATCCCTAGGTATTTAGAAATGCTAGTTGTGTTCTAAGTTTTAAATTTAACCATTAGATATGTCTACCTATTCTAGGTAATAAATAAAATTTAATAGCACTTAAACATCGTGTTTTGTTAGTATGTACGTTGATCGCTTGCACTTGTTAATCTGCTGTCACTACATAATTGGAAAATGATAATGAACACCTTCAAAATATATCAAACCACCTACAACCCGGAATATTAAAACAAGATCAATACGAAACAGGAAGGCATTTATTATTTTTATTTGATACAGTGAATACGCGACATGCGACCAACCGGTTACGTCGGTCCGGCAAAGGTCGGATCAGTGAGAAATGAGTGGACTGATACGCCCTTACGGCTTCCGCGTTGTCGTGGCATTTTGACCACAGAAGCTTTAAGGGGCTCCCTGGCGCCAATGACCTTCGATCTGAATCCCTTAGTTTTCTAATCTTTTTGTAGCTTATCATATTAACAGCAACGGCTTTAAGCAATATAGTATCCCATCTTTACTTCAAAGTTCAAAGTCTTCGGGATATTTGGTTTTCTGGCCATAACTGGTTTTCTGGCCATAACTTCTGTGTTAATTAGTTTAAAATTAAAATCTCTGAACAGTTTTAAGAGACGTCAAATACGAACCCAAATATATAGTATTCGTATAAGTAAGATTCTTCACAGCAATCGAGTTACGAAAAAGTGTTTTTTTAGACGTTTAGAAAAATCATAAAAAATAAGTATTCATTTTTTTCAAATCCGGCAGACAAGAATGGAGATAAAAATTGAAGAACTGATAGCCGTGTTTCTTATATTTCTATCTTCGTCGGTTCTGTTTATATTTTATGAAGTGGAAGGCTCGACTAATAGAAAGAAGGAAACCTGACTTTAAATTTAAAAGCCAAAAGAAAATGATTATTTATTGACAATTAATAAAATATATGTATGTATATTCAGATTTTATAAAATTCTTTGACAAGTCACTGTCTTAATCCGTTCATAAATGTGAATAAATTAGATAGTTGACACACGCATAGTTCAAAATAAAAACCAGAGTAAAAGAAAGTCAAATTCTTGTTTAAATGTACCTAGCACGTAGAACTAGTTTTTTGTCAACACAATACAAAAACATATGACTCAATTATATCATCGATAAGCGATATAAAGTACATAATATATAAACATGACGTTTCGTCGGCGACGGTTTTTGTCACCTGCGCGACCTCGCCACGTCGCCACAGAGGTGAAATAGAGCGATGTAAAAAATCTCAGATTACTTATGGCTAGGGTCACCATATTAACGATTTAGTTTTAGACAATGATCAGTTTGAAATAATAACAAGTTGAAATGAATGATACATTGTCCTTTAAATTGTTTATTACATGTGTCCCTGGGCTACTTTGTAAATTTCGAGCAACTATCTCTGTCACTCTAATTACACCTTAATTGGAGTAAAATAGAAAGATGTGTTCGCGGTAGGCCCTCTGAATAGAAAGTACTTACATAGTAGGTCTCTTCCTAAATACTGTAAAGCCTGAAGGAAGGCGTATCGTATTAGACTCGAAACGAATTGGTCAATACACGATAACCAAACATTGTTACTTGAGTAAATAGTGAGGAGAAACCCATGCAAAATAAAATTAAAATTATATCAAATATTATCCGCGTTGCTCGCAACACTGTACATTTTCTTCATAACAAATAAATAAATAAATGAGTTTCTATATACTTTTGACAAGTACAGTCTTTAATTGACACCAAAACATATCCACCCGACTATTTAGCCTGAAGTGTCAGTCACGAAATCGACACATACCTAAATCGACATTAGTTTTTTTTTTCAACGCCCGTCATACTTCTGTGCCTACGCATACTGTTTTTTCTGACCGTACCTAAAGTTTTGATCTATGACATTCTACTGATGACTGGCTATGTCAGACAGTGATTAAAATGGGACTGAATAAGGTCTGTTCCGTACTAATGTTCTTTGTAACTTGAGGTTTAAGAATAACTATTCAATAATGATAGCGACATAGTGCTGGAAAAGATAATCAAATAGGAACAACTAAGACTTGTAGAAAGTCCATATGAATAGGTATGTATATTATAAAAGAACTAAGCAAAATGAAAGAAGATTTATATCTGCAATCAATACTTGCTACGAATCGACTTACGACAAACTATATAAAACTATACAACAAATAAAAAAAACATTCCTTTCTGAAAGTAAAATGTTATAAGAAATTATTGTCCAAAGAGCTGTTGATATCTGATTATATAATAACCTCAGTCGCGTGCGACGAATAATACCTACATTTACAAAAAAAATAAAACTTACACAGTCATAATCCCATGTCATATTGTGACATTTTATTTCAAGTGCCATTAAAGCAAAAATCAAAGAAGACCTGCTCCAAGTCATCGGCGTTATGATAGTGTTTATTGACGAAATGACGGTCTCATGCGGTTTCAAATATAGTCATTTGGAGTTTCGATAAAAAAACAATAAACGCAATGGAGATTCTCGTATTAAGTTACAATGTAAACTTTTGCGAGGCAAAAAGTCGAATTTGTAAAATTGCTGTTTTGCACCGCCGCTTTGACATCGATTTTAAGGGTTAATCACTTGTTTTATTTTAGTTTGGTATACTAAGTAACTGTTTGGTTTCAGTAAGCATGTATAGATTGTATAGTTACGTGGATTAATAAAGCAAAAACAGATGCTGCATGTAAAGAAATAAAAAAAACGTTTTGATTACATTTGATGGCAATAAAAGTTAATATTCCATGAACTAGTGTGCCAAACGGTGAAGTCGGTTATAACCTTTAGATAACGTGGAATCTTATTCTAAAACATAATGCATATGCACGCTGCAGGTTGTTTGTTATTGCTAATGTCCCGTGAAAGCTTTATCCACAATTAACTGGTTCTCTGTAGACCTTATAACAAAGACCTAAGGTCCATCGCCGGTCAGTTAGAAGCGTCGTTGTACTTGCTGTTAGTACCAGGCTTTGCCCTTAGGCTCTTAGCCTGCGCCACCATAAGAAGCCGTTTGCGAGGTGAAGAGCTTCACATTCCAGTCTAGTTTTTTTTTAATGAAATAAAGCGATGCAGGCAGCATTTTCCTTTGAAAATACCTATTTTGTTGACGGTGCGGTGAAAACTTATAGAAACAGCAAAACGTTTTTGCATGTCGCTTCACCCGTAAAGAAAATAAAATAAATAAAATAATAAATAAATAGTGTAAATTATGTGTTAGATATAATTAGTAAATTGCTTCACCCTATCCGGGTTCATGTACTATAGTAATAAGTCCTAGACATAATTAATTGTATATGACTGCAATAAACGAAAAACGAATACGAATACGAAATTTAACGAGATATTAATTTTCGATGTATTGGTTTTTAAAATTATGATGAAGATTTATGTGTGTAGCAAGAGAAAATATAATTTGTTGTTGTAAAATGTTCTTTCTCGTGGGTATCACAGAAAAAGTATCAAGCTTTAAGTATTAAATCAAGTATTAAATTCATTCATATTTCGATTACGCACTACTTCAGTTTCGTAGTTCCTAAGTTCCTAACTTTAAGCTTCATCTGTTAAAATCTCTCTAATTTGTAGAATATATCGCTTGTAAAAGTGCAGTGCAAGTAATTGCACTGAATACACAGCCGTTTCAGTTAGGAATGTGTTCGCTAACTCAAATCCTTCATCCGTTCAAAATATTTTCAACGGAACTTGCATGTTGCCTAGAATCATTGAGCTTTCGCTAGTAAAAGTGCACTGCAAGTATCAAATTCATTCACATTTAAGCACAGCGTGTAATTACACTGATTACGCCACCGCTCCAGTTTCGTGCGTGTGCGTGTGCGCAGCGCCGCGGTGTGCGTGCGGGGACAGTGACCCGCGCTATCGGGGATCGCAGCCTCCGAGGCCAGATGCCGAAAGATGTGACAGGCAGGGACTTGGGGGTAGCATTGTTGTACTCCTGGCTTACGGGTGCACTTCACGATTTTCACACATCATTATTAACTTTAAAGGGACTTCATTGCGTATACTTTAGCTTTAAAATGACCTCCGACGTTTCGAGAACGGCATTTTCCTCTTGGTCTTGGAGAAATACTGACTAAAGTTGATATCAACATTTAAAAACTCACTTGGTCCGGTCTTGTTTACCAACTTGAAAGTTTTGCACATTAAATAGTTATTTGTGCAACAAGAGAGGAAAGTTGGTTTTTCTTGCGAGTGTTTATTTTGAGTCCCGAGAAAGCGAAAGACTCTATAATTGAATCACGAGCGAAGCGAGTGATTCTAAGGTAGAATCTTGAGCGTAGCGAGGGACTTAAAAACACGAGATGTAAAATAACTTTGCTCTCGTGTTGCACACATAACTTTTCACCTCAGTAGTGAGAACATATTAAAGGTTAAAATGTATTTCGAATTACACAGAATAAACAGAAAAAAAAGTATTATAATATGTACGATACGATAAGATACGATACGATACGAGACGAGACGAGACCGGACCGGACCGGACCGGACCGGACCGTACCGTACCGTACCGTACCGTACCGTACCGTACCGTACCGTACCGTACCGTACCGTACCGTACCGGACCGTACCGTACCGTACCGTAGTATGAAGTTCATGGCCTTCACTAAATTAAAAAGCTACATTGTTTCACTCCCTGGAGTGAGGAAAGTCGCACTTTCCTCGCTGCAGGGAGTGACGAAAGTAGGCTTGTTCGAGCTGCTGAGGTGAAAAATAAATTACTGGTGCACTGTAGTGTAAAATCATTTTCCCTTCTGTGTTTGTGCTTATGAATAAATTATGTATATTCTATTTTATTGTACAGAAAATGCTTACAGCATTTCACTAAATCGTCGCTTATGAAATCTATTTTACTCATGGAATCAAGTAAAGTGAGTTACTAAAGCTTAGTCAAGCTGATGAAACTGTCGTTATGCTCGTTTACTCGTTTAGGAAGCTTTTTAAATGTTTTACGTCTTGCATAATGGTACATTTCATCTAATGCTTGTGTTTAATGATATTCGTAAAAAGCCTACACTTTTCGAAAACATGTCATATCAAACGTTAGGTACATTTTGTGAATAATAATGACTAAAATTAAATACTTAAGTAAGAAACTCAAAAAAGGTTAGGTTTTTGAAAACATGTGTCGTATTTATACGAGTAGAGTAGGCGCATAAATTTCTTCCTTCTTAGACTTTCCATTTAAAATCTTTACATGATATATGTACCTGTTTTTTTTAATAGTAACAGCCTGCGTCACCCAAGTCCGTCCCTGTCATAACCTTTAGCTTCGGGCTATCGCATTTAAAAATAAAAGTAGCAGTGTTAATAACGTATTTTTAGTTTGTTCGTTTGGTAGGCCGCTACCGCAGGTGCGTTGCCCTGCTACTCTAAACAAATAGTCTTATAAGCATCACGATCCTGACGTCTATATGACCTTTTGGTCTCGAACTTTACTTGGTCCCGCGGCGAGCGCGTCCCAGGATCAAGCGCATAAAATATTGGTTTATCATGCTCTCAATCCTATCTACAAAGATGAGTACATCATGGCATTATAAATCTTATGTACATATATTTAAAGTTCATTAGTATTTCTTTCAAGAGAAATATATCCAATACTTTAATAACGGTGATTAGTTAATTAGGTAATGTTTGAAATTTAACACCCTATAGCTACTTTAAGTAGTAATTACGTAGTAAAATTTGTTTAGAGTATGGTCAAGATTAAAGGGGCTCACTGACTATTAGTCCGCCGGACGATATCGGCCTGTCAGTTAGAACAAAAATTTAACAGTTCCGAACAACTGACAGGCCGATATCGTCCGGCGGACTGATAGTTAAGAGGGCCCCTTAAAACAAAGCAATTCTAGACGATTCTTCTTTCAGCAGTAATATTAAGTTAGTGACAACCCTATCCAATTTATAAGCATTATTCTAAGAAATTAATCCCTTCGATTTAAATTTTGAACCGTGACGAGTGGAAATCTAAGGTCTTTTTCCTGCAGTAGGATAATGTATAGGTATGTTTTTAAATATTTGAGTTTTTTTATTATTAAACCAATAATTTTCTGAGAGTTGCATAATCTTGCAATTGTGTCTATTAGTTTATATTTGTAACAATGGCATTTTACCGAGTCTTTCATCTTATTATAGAATCGCTATCTCTTAATATGTGTACTGTATTATAGTCTACACCAGTTTTATCAAATCAGGTCTAATGTTAACCTGCAGGTACAGGTTTCAAACAATCCAGGCAATAAGACCGTCAGGTGTGTCGTGTCCGATGGGTATCTTCGTGAGACGTGCCTCCGGTGCCGCGGATCTAATTATTTACTTTGTGACAACCCTAGCCACTGTTGTTACGATTTCAAATGCGTTAATATTATTGCGGTATTGATTAAATGGTAGCAATCATTTCGATAACTATTATTTGTTTATGATTGCATTACATTGATGGAAAAAGGCAAATGGACCGTTGTCTAGTGAACAGTCAGCATCTATACCCAGGTAGCAAAATGACGTAAAATGACGTCAGCGACGTCATAATGACGGCATTATTACGTCATTATGACGTCGCTGACATCATTTGACGTCATTTTGCTACCTGGGTAGTAGCGGATGAAACAACGCGCCAAAAGTATCTGACATCCCAGATAACTTTTCCAAATATAGATAGTAAATTTCTAAAATTCACGTTCAAAAGTATATCTTTTACAGTCTTACTTGTGTGTTAAGCTATTACAGAATGGTTCCTATTTTTCGCTTAGACTGATTTGTTGGTCTCTTAGTCTTATTCACACTGCGTTATTCGGTACATTTCCCTTTAAAATTAAATAAAAAAACCCATACTAAATTACACCCAATGTAAGTGGCAACCCTCATTAGAAAAGTAAGACCAATATGAATGCGTAATAATATTATTATTGACCAAGTGCAGTAAGATCTAATGAAACTCGCCGCCCGGCGTTAAGACGGAAACGTCACGGTAATGCAATATCATTATTATTTAACGCATAGAAAGCCCATAATAATGATTTTGATTGACTATCTTGTAAAGCACTAAGAAGGAAATATAGTGAGTAATTAGATTGAGATATGAGCGAAATTATTTTGTTAATGATTGTTTAGTCTACATATAGTGTGTTTGCGTTAGGTAATACTTTAGTAGAACTATTCATAATCTTATAATATTATGTCTGTTAAATAGTTACGTTACGTATAGGGCTAAATTAGATTTGGATAAAGAAAGGGGGAGAATAGAACAAAGTGCGCTATAGATAAAGATTGTTTGCATATTTAGAATAAACTGATCTGTTTTGATTTTGTCTATAGAAGTTGAACTTGAGTAGACAAACTTAAACTAGGTGCCGAAAATCACATGTAAAATAAGACTAAATTTTCGCGTTTAGAACACATACCAAACACTACATATGTTTTTTTGGTCTATCCGCAATTACGGTAGGTAAGTGAAGTCAAAAATAAAACAAATCAATTCTGAAATACCCGGGAAAACATAGTTTTCAACACAGCCTGTAACAATTTCAAATACGTAAAGCGATACAAATAAAAATAATTTTCCTTGGTTTAGCAGTAAGAGCCCCGTTCTTATTGTTGCCGCAAAATTATGCGAGCGTTCGCCAACTTGTATATATTCCCATTACTGCAAGACTGAACTACTATAATAATGACTTCGAGATCCGTAATACGTATGCTTACTCAGAGATCACTCTTATAGTGGTTTACCTGTCATTTGGCTCCTCACTGCTCGGTTGGCGTTCGGGATAGGGGTATCCCCTTATTTACGCATTTAATTGTGCGCATTTATTGCGTGCAAATTGTTATTGCTGTCACTGAGTATAAGGAAGGGCTTGTTGCTGAGTAAGGAGCTGACTTATTGTGATGTTGGAAAATGTTATTAATAAAATAAATATTGAATTTATGTTACCATTGTGTGACATAGTTAACTTACAGAGGTGTTATTCATAAACGTCTGTGAAATCAATCTTACAAGCCATGATGGTAATTTGTCCCTATCTATGCGTCATTTTGATATTTTACAGAGGTTTACTAAGTTTTATGATTAAGGGGGTAACATTGTATTGCATATTACTTAAGGTAATGCCAGTCTTTAATAAAAGTATCTGAACAGTATACCTATTCGTAAGTTATAAAATGATATAAATAAATATTGTGTATTATCTGTTATAGTTACATTTCTTATAGTTATACTTCTGTAAATGTTATTTTATACACCAGAACAAGTAATACATTTGAAAGAATCGTTTTTGTTGAATAGCTTCTAATTGTTTCTGCGTCTTCATGTGCAAAATGTGGGAAAAAATTGGACTAGTCTTAAATTTGTCCCAAAACCACTAAACGGACGCCACTGCCGCGCATGTACTTGTAGCTATACGAAAATAGCGCCTTATTGACAAATGACAACCGACAATAAGTACCCTTTTGGTTGAAAATGTTACAAATATGTACTTAAAATAAAAAGAAAACATTCATAACCTGGAACAAATATAAATGCCCTTACCAGGATTCGAACCCGGGACCTACAGCTTCGTAGGCAGGGTCAACGCCGACTAGGTTAGGAGGCCGTTAAAGTTCATTAATAAAAAAAAAGAAGTATTTTCAACCGCGCCAGCGACATTCTAGCGTCTAGTTACTAGATACTGGTGCATGTAAATGCGTTTACTCAGACAGGTGTTGCTGTCCAGTTGATGTGACGTTGTCGGCCGCTTCCGGTACTGCGGCGCAAGGTTACATCGTGCAGATCCCGGGTTCCCGTCGCTAACCGAGCTTCGGTGCACCATGTATTAGTGATTGAGATACTTTTATTATTAACTAACTTTTGCCCGCGACTTCGTCTGCGTGGAATTAGTAATTTGGGTACCTTAAAGGGGCCCACTGACTATCAGTCCGCCGGACGATATCGACCTGTCAGTTAGAACAAAAATTTGACAGTTCCGTACAACTAACAGGCCGATATCGTCCGGCGGACTGATAGTAAGTGGGCGCCTTTACTCTTAAACAAATCTGCTTTTTAATCCATCCCTTTTTCAACCCCAAATTGGTCCACACTATACATTTCCACTTATACATTAAGGGATAATTTCGGGGATGAAAGTTATTCTATATCCTTTCCCACAGCTCAAACTATCCCCATACCAAGTTTCATCTAAATCGGTTCAGCGGTTATTGATTCCCCATACAAATTTCCACCCCCCTTTTCACTCCTTGAGGGGTGAGTTCTGGGATAAAAAGTATCTATGTCCTTCCCCGGGACTCAAACTATCTGTATACCAAATTTCAATTAAATCGGTTCAGCGGTTTAAGCGTGAAGAGGTAACACACACACAGACAGACAGACAGACAGACAGACAGACAGACAGACTTTCGCATTTATAATATTAGTATGGATTAGTATGGATAGTATGGATGAGTGATATGTGCTCCTTCAGTACACAGCTTTAATACAGACTTGACAAACATATATAACTAATAACAATTAATATTATCCGTAAAGAAACCAGCGCAGTGATATACACGCATCAGCTTTCACAGGAATCACAGGTGTTACACAAACTCGCCAAAACGGAAAGATCAGTATACTACCTAGGACCTTCCGTGTATAATCGGTTGCCAAGCACAGTACGAAATGCAGCATCCGCCCAAAGCTTTAAAAGTAGACTGAAGTCGTGGCTCGAGGATAATATTTTTTATAATTATCAAGATTTTTTCAATCTGCCTCTTGCAGTATAAATAATATAATTCCCATTAAAGTTCACATTTATTCGACGTTTAGCGCTATCAATCTCCTTTAGATTTAGATCCCTTACGCACTTCGCACATCACATACTGGCTTTTCTGAGGCGATTCATTGATTCTATATTTGTAATTTTTGGTTATTTTTATTGTTTGTAAAAATTTGACATATAAAAGTGCCCATGTGGCCTATTTGCTGAATAAATGTTTGATGTTCGATGTACCAAAGGTCGAAACAATAAATTTCTACTCATGGTCAATTAAAGAGTGTTACTGTACATAGGACATCGAAAAGCGTTGGGAATCGCACCCTAGATCGCCGATTGCCCCCGCGCAACTAACTTCCCGTGATTTATACGGGATATGGAAATTGTGAGGTTAGTTTGTTAGATGCAGTGCAACTGTCAAGTAACTCGTGCCTGCCTCGTCAAGAGGGAGGTTTTAATGGCGTACATGGTTTAATATAGTACAGATATCTAGAATGATACTTATGCTTAAAAATATTTGAAGTATGCGAAATGGAAGTATATAAAATTTACAAGAGTGCGAAAGAGGCAGCCTACAAGCGAAAAAACGTAATCACTTTTGAGCTTCATAATGGTCGCTAAAGGCCGCTTGAATGTACCCAAACGTAAGGTTAGCGGACTTGATATTCGACAGGCAATCTTGTACATTGTAATTATGTAGGTTTAATGTAGTAAAGTGTAAAAATGGCAAATATTTACTTGCTGAGTAGGTACAGATGTAGTGCATAATTATTTTCTATCGTATTTTCACGGAAACGTACTAACGGACGCCTGCTCCGCCACCTAGCGGTCATATATGTCGTAATAGACGCGTTTTGTTAGAGAGTGAATCTTCTGTACCAAATACTATTATTTATTATGTGGCTCGCCTTAATATTTCGAGCGCTGTTGATAATCATTGTGATCATGATGTAAGGAACAACGGATCAGGACATTTTTATTATTCGATAAAAATCCGCAGCAATTAAACCTTTTCAACATGGCATTAAAATCAAAAAAACACCGTACGATTAGAAATTCAACCGTTTAGTATTACCAATTAAAACCGAAATCAAAATGAATGCCGATTGAAACACATAACGATGGCAATATAATGTGCACAATAGGGGACTGATGTAAATTTGTACAACCTGTGCCTGTGGCTTGTGGTTCCCAAACGGTGAACCATGGCGAAAAAGTATAGGTCGAAAACGAATATAAAATTTAAACATCATACTTATTATTAATTTATTTGAAATTAAAAGTTTGTCAATATTTATTATGCATTTAAGAAATATTGACAAACTTTTATACTTCGTTTTTTAGCCTCAGAAAAAAATACGTCAAGATTGTTTAAATCTTGACGTGTTTTTTTTTTTACTTATGAGACCCAAATAATGTTAATGATCATTATAATACCTAGCTAAATTGTTGCATATTGCTGTGACTTATTTTTCAAGTGTTTTTCAATAAAAAGACACGTAGAGATTGTTTACCCTTTTTCTAATGCTAAAAAACGAAGTAAGTATAATTTTTAGGGTTCCGTACCCAAAGGGTAAAAACGGGACCCTATTACTAAGACTCCGCTGTCCGTCTGTCTGTCTGTCACCAGGCTGTATCTCATGAACCGTGATAGCTAGACAGTTGACATTTTCACAGATGATGTATTTCTGTTGCCGCTATAACAACAAATACTAAAAACAGAATAAAATAAATATTTAAGTGGGGCTCCCATACAACAAACGTGATTTTTTTTGCCGTTTTTTTGCGCAATGGTACGGAACCCTTCGTGCGCGAGCCCGACTCGCACTTGGCCGGTTTTATTTTGATACTTGAAACTTTTTTACACGACGGCGGCACCAAACAAGCCAGCTGTGGTTAGCGGTAAGGTATTTAACCGTAGCTATATAGACGTTTTGTGACTTCATGGAGTGTATACGCGTTGTTAACTCCGTTGAAAATCTGTAGAATATGCTTATATAATAATGTGAGAATAATGTGAGAAGGAAATAAAGTTGAGAATCACTGGCCAATTAACACGGTTATTGTATAACTAATTGGTAGCCAGATAATATGCAAATGGCGGTGCTTTGTGGCCTTTGTAGGTGACTTGTCTTGTAGCATGGAAATGCGTTTACTGCAGCGATGAAGCAAGTGCAGCGTAATAGGAATTGTTACGCAACTATGGAGTCTATTGGGGGACTTCCTTGGTTAACTAAGTGGACCTAAATATTTCTCTATAACCCGCTTACAGTTATATTCAGACATCGGATATTAAGGAGCAAAGCTTAATGACAGTGAAGAGAATTGATTGTAATAGAGAGGTAAAGTCTAAGTAAAAAACGTGCCCCTTAGTTTGACGTTCAAAACAGATGGTGCTGTGACGCGCCATATGTTTTGCGGTGAATTGTGAAATGTCAAATTTTGACACTCAGTTACCGTAAAATGTATGGAGCTGTACAGCGCCATCTCGTTTACCTGTCAAATTCGAAGCACGAAATTGCCTTAGATTTTCCGCATCTTACTCAATCAATGTATCTATGGATCCTCCCATCACTGGTATTCTTCTAAAACACATATAAAAAAATATTATAAAACTTTAACGGCTCTACACTTTCTGGTACTTGTGATCATGTATTGTCCATTTCTTATTTTTCTCCTTATGTTGGCATGCTTCTTCTAATAAACTGTACATAATGTCCTGTGTTGTCTGTGATGTACATAACAATCAATGTTTTTGTTTTAGGTTCCCAGCACAATTCCTTTTACCCAAAGTGTGTCTTGGCCTCCAACACGACAGTTCGCCACTGATCCCGGTCCTGTGCAGTTCTCGCCAGTCTTGGACCTGGAGCTCGCGCAGATCAGCGTCCACCACATCCGCCCATCGGTACCTAGGTCGCCCGACCGGGCGGCGTGCTGTCGGTTTTCCCTCAAACGCTCTTTTCACCGCCCGATCGTCTCCCATTCGCTCCAGATGGCCGAGCCACCGAAGCCTTTGCGCCTTTGGCACAATTCCTTTTACAAAATCAAAATTATTTAACGAACATTCGTATCGTGCGTGGTACGTCATAAAACTTTGTCATTAGCAAAATCCCTCCTGCCAAAACCCACATGAGGGCAAAGCCATATAAAAAAAAACAATGTATCTTTGATGACAGGTAAGGAGTTCCTATATCAATAAACTCAATTGTTATGTTAAACTATAAGAGCACGCTTCGCGCATCAATACTAGTATTTTGTGCAACAGGTACATAATAAGGGTTCTTAAAATTAAAGGGCCGAAGTTACAAAACGAAACGATGTTGAGTTTTGTAAAGACAGGCCCGAGAATTTTAAGACCCAATTATGTACCTACCGTTGCACACAATATTTTTTGTAAGCCAGCAGCAAACACCTATAAAATAAAAGTAAATAATTATTTGTAGATCTTTACCTAAAACTCCTAGTCCTAATTAAAAAAAAACAGTTGCATAATATTGTATGAATATCCCTAAGAACACTGCTGTTAGGATCCTAATAATAAGAACACTGCGCCGGGGCCCCGCTCGCCGCGCTTCTTATGAAGTTGATTTCGATCTCACTGGCAGTCATTTAATCTAGTTAATAAGAGTGCTGGAGAAGAAAAAAATATTATAAATGCGATTGACGTGCACTGAGATTATTATCAAATCCATTTCATAGGAAAAAAAGTAATATTTTTACAATCTGTAATTCGACTGTTTGATACTGTGTAAAAGAAAAAGTCGATTCAAACACTTTTCATAAATTTCAGTCTAATTGGACCTGAAACCTCGTACGTTACGCCACTTTTACACTCTTTGTTTTATAACAATGGCGTCGTTATAAAATATCATAAAATTAAGAAAATGGGCGAAATGAAGTGTCTCAACAGCTTGCGCCGAAGCAAATCTCCTCTACGTTATTAGGGTAGAGCTTGGTGCACACCGACACACATCACACATGACAGCTTCAGCACACACAGATCTTTTAGACATAAGTTAAGATGTAAACACTTATTGGGTACTAATAAACGAATTCTTGTTCTCATTCTTACACGTGAAATACAAGTTAACAAACGAATAGTGCACCTGCAAAGGAAATAGAGTTGAGCGCCGTTTATTTTGTCTGTCTGGATGATAGAGAAATAAGAGTATAAGTAAGGAAAGTGGTAACTACATACTTACATGAGTTTTCTTAGCAAAAAGGCGAGTTATTTCGCAGTCGACATCTAGCGTCAAAAATGTACTGCTAAAACAATTTACAACTAAGTATATTATAAGCAGAAGGAATTGAAAATAGAGTTCCGGTTAATCCGGTTATAATATTAGTTGAAAATTGTTGAGCAATAGACTATTCGTTCTTCGCGACATCTATTGTTAACTTGCAGTACTGATAAATGCCGCTACTTGACGCTAGATGTCGAAAACGAAATAACTCGCGTTTTGGTAAGAAAACTGATGTATGGAGTTACCACTCTTTCCTTACTTATATTTCTCTATGGTCTGGATCATGCATTAAGAGCCTCACGGCCCTCAAGGCATTAGGTATCTATTTAAAAAAATATATCCAAATGTTTCAAACCTTATTTAAAAACACATTATTGTCTGTTGACAACCTCAGCTAGCTCGGCTAACTTACCTTAGTTATTGTTAATATCAACTATTAGGTGTCTTGTTAATTGGTATTATATACTTATTCTAGATTTTTGTAATGTATACTAAGTCTTTTTCTAGGTGTTACTGTTGACTTAATGTTTAAATTAATATAATAATGCATGCTGTGATTGCCTGTAAGTGGGGGATCAATAAAAAATGTGCCCTTTTTGTAAGTTAATACTAGTATGTAAATTGTATCTTCTGTTGGTGATCCTAATAAACAAACAAATAAACAAACAAACAAACAAATAAACCTTCTTTGATTGATAAACAGAAGCTGTAGCGTTCGTTATTTAAACTTGAAACTTGCGATCTCGCAAAGTTTTTGTAAAATAATACGTATAAACAATGGCTCTAAGTGCCAGTTGCACCATCCGCATTTGACAGACTGATTAACGTCACCCGGCGCGCCGCGGCAGTTTACTATGAAACTCCATACAATAAAATTTTGCGAACTTTAACGATGACAAACAGTTTGGTGTAACCGACCCTAAGTCTGTTGTTTATTGAAGAAGTAGCCCTCAATATATATGCCATATAAATAAATGATGGTTGCCAGTCTGTCCGCAGCCTTATTTCTTAACACGCGACTATAACGAGTTGGGGCCGAGACAAAGCTCCCAAATAACTGGCTAATGATAGTCATTTGTGACCGTTGCCGAAACACGACCAATTGCTACCAGCGAATGGCTGCGCGAGCGCTGGGGAGTCAAATTTTCGGGTTAGCCAGTGAAATGTGCCACCCCACACTAGCATCTCCCGAGCGTCGGCGTCACAGACGGACAGATGGACAGTGTAGTAATAGAGCGGGTCCCTATTACTTTTTACCCTTTGGGTACGGCTCAAATTACGGCACCTATGCAATTAAAAGTTTAAAACTGCACGAGGTCATGCGCTTGGCGAGGTACAGAAAAAGAACCCTATGGAGGAACCTGGTTTTCAGCGGAATGACATGATGTCTGTACTATAACTGTATTAATCAAAGAGGGACGGGTAGTCCCGGATTAACAGTATTTGTATTTAGCACTCATTCGGCAAAATAATTAAACATACTGTCGCGAACTAACAGTGATCACTGACCATGTAATAATTGGATTCGTACACAGCCAATGGCAATAACAAAACATGCATTTTATTGAAATGTTTTGACACCTATTTTGATTTAAGAGAGTTCCAGTCGCCTACGATAAAGGCGCGTACACACGTGTCAGTCGGAATTAGCCGATTATTCGCGCATCGCAAGACATGTCGCATCGGAATTTGCGGAGAAAATGCTATTATGCTTTGCCTCTTTGGGTAAATAAACTACGTCTACGAGTATGCGCTAGACTGACTATTTAGATATGTCCTCAATATATGCAGCATAGAGACAACAGCGAAATATAAATTAATTGGATATGTTCGCCGTATTACTCTGCTTCTTCTTTTAATTGGTTATCACTTATCACATTACCATTACTAGTATCAATGTATAATTTCGCAATCGTACATTTCCCTACAATAAACTAATCATTAGTCGTCAACTGTAACAAATTTCCGCTGTCAAACTGACTGCAAGAAAATTCGATGTTAATACAGAATCAATTACACATTCAACATCAACAAGTCATTTTAAACGCTAAATGTTGATTTTATTGACACAAATACATGAAAATCAATTTGAATAATACATGACGCGTGATCTGGCCCAATTAGTCAAAATAACCACCCATTCTATGACATGCAATGTTACAGCTACCTGCATAAAGTGGAGCTAATGATGTATCAATTTGTTCAAATGACATACTTCGATAGGCTCATATTGAATATTACTCAAATTTGTCTCCTTTTAAGTAGTAGAAAAAAATCAAGCAACACTATTGACCAATATTTTATTTTATTTTATTTTATTTTAAATCCTTATTTGTAAACCCAAAAAATAACGACATTAGAGTAAAACCCTTTACAATACGCCTGCTAAAACAGATTAAGTTTTAATAACCCAAGGGTCATGTAAATCGATCTTATAACCGAACAAACTCGATATGTTCCTTCAGATTTTCTTAAGGTCTTGTAATTCGGCACACTTGTCTGCACCATAACTCGCTAAGGGTCTCCGCATAATTTAAAGTATTTTGTATCAAAGATGTGCCATGCGATATCATATCGTTTGTTTAGCGAAACACGTAATCATTTTAAGCGGCAACATGCTAAAAGATACAAAATTCCCATCTCAACCCGTCGATATATCATCGCTGATCGCCGCGCGTGTCTGGCGCGACCCTAATAACGCGTGGCTAACCCGGCGCAAATGTGGACATAGCTTAACGTGATTCTTACATTTCCTCGGACATCAATCTCACACGATTGCGTTTCATGAGTTGTCGTTTGTAGCATACTAAATAGGCTTTAGGCAATTGGTATGTAAAATATAATATCAATAAAATGAGACTTTGTTGTCTAAATGGGCTTTCTGTTTATTTGTGCTGTGACTTTACGATTTAGAAAGGATCGTTAAATTGTGTTAATGAGATAGTGTATAAACTTAAAGAGATATTATAACGTAGCGAAACGCTATAATACATACATATGTTAAAAAAAATCGTGTGACTCGTGGTAGTATGAAAGCTTGTCCCGGTTTTGCATTTCAAGACATAAGCAAAGTTGTTATTATTAAATTAGACACAATATTAGTATTACATATATTCAAACGTTGGTTTAGAGATAGCTGAAACCTCTTTATCGGAGGCGTAAAATCTAAAACGATACCACTGATTTAAACTTTTACGATTTTCACACATTATTATTTAGGTACTTTAACGGGACTTAATCGCGTATAAACGCGGGACTTAAATCTTAATACTTACTATAAAGCATACTCAAACATATCTGACCGTGCATTATAATATAATAACGTTCAGAGGGCCTACCCTAAGCTACGCGACGGTCTACTCTCTATATATACAGCGATATATATATATACAGAAAAATGAAAAATGAAAAATTTAATTTAACGCGGTAGGGCCTCAAACATTTACGACTGTACACCTTAAGTCCGTCCTTAAGGTGCCGTAGGTTCAGAGAGCGGAGTTTTTGAAAAATCGTACCTAACGCTTTTTTAGATCACAATTCACAATACGGTTGCTAAAATTTATTTAGAAATCTTTTGGGTTTCCTCTAGTGACTTCATCGATTCGAATCCTGATTTTTTGACTTTCGCTCGATAGAATAAAATCACGAGCATGGGTCCAAAACGTATTTTAAAAATTTGTAACAATTTTATGCACAAAAGGTTTTAAAAATATGAAAATTGCTTCTAAAAATGCGCAAATTTCTTTTTGAGGAAACACATCGAATACTTTTGTTTTGTTAAAACTTACAACAAAGGAAAATTCAAAAACATATCCGCGGTCCCGAGAACGCAAATCCATCTCGCTCACGTTTACGCTGAGCTGAGTGAGAGTGAGAGAAGAACATGAACCTAGTCTTAACGAAAACAATGGAGACATCGCTGCCTGTAGGTACGTTCTACTTAGCCATCATCAAAATGCATGTAATTTATAACAGTGTGACAAATACTCTCACGACATTCGTACATTTTCGTGAACACATGCTCAACTGTTATTACACTAAATTATACCTTTCTATCGCCGTTTGTTTCGCAAACTTATCACGGTTTGGCAACGCTTTGCAATCTGGTATGATCCAATTTTACAATTTAAAAAATACTATCTAACCGTCACCTAATACGGTCATAGTCAATCTAGCTTAGGAAACGAATTTCTAGAATTAAAACCGAAAATCCTGTTATGATAAACCCGTTCTACGACACGTCAATATTTGATATTAATTGCAGTTTTAAGCCACTAAACACGCTAAATTTAAAATTTTTAAAGTGTAAAAAAACCAGAATATTAGTCCGTACTTTTACCAAAACAACCTTGAGTAAAGTACATACGAAGATGTTATTAAGTAAACTGTAAAGTTAAGAGTCAACGAACAGGGGTAAAAAGAAAAAGTTTTATTATAAAGTCACATAAAAGTATTAACTTTACGGTGTCATGATCATGAAGTTCAAAGGCCTGCGCACAGGCATTTTGTAAATACTTATATGTAACTTTTTAAGTACTACAAATACGTACCTAAATGAAAGTTCCGCGCTAAAAAGATGGAGTGAACGAGTAAATGTCGATATCGATAATTTACATACCTTATCTAAATTATTTATTGGAAAGAATTGACAAATAAATAGACAATAGAACTCGACATATAATATATGAGCGATATTTTTTAGTAAATATTATGGCTGTTCATTGCAGCCCTTATGCGACGAAATCCATAGGTACATTACTAAAAAAAATCTATTAAAAATTATGTAAAAAAAACTTTAAAGTTTTTATCTTTTAAAACGTATTAAGGAATATTTAAATAACCACACATCAAAGTTATTAACAAACTGGTTACTAACACAGGGAGTAAATAAATCTACATGTATTGAATGTAAAAATTTAATGACCCATATTTAGGACCCTTACAGGGACCTAAAGAGCCTGGCCGAGGACCGAGAAAACTGGCGCATACTCCACCGACAAGAGCTCTTAAATTATGATGATGATGATTTAGGACCCAATGTTACTATAAAGCATCCATTAATTTACAAGCTGCTGAGTAAGAATCGATATTTTATGAACACCGCACCGTCCGCACCTCACTACCGCTAATAAAGCCATACGGGCCAAGCCATTACCGCGCAAATTTACGCCGACCATTGGCCTGATACATAAATGTCGATATAAATGCATTTTTATCGATACGTGCAGCTCTCGTTGCCGATAATTTCTTCATTTTCATATTGCGAAGTTTGCGACCTCGTGGATTTTGAACCAGTTTTTTTTTAAATGCTGTCAGTGAAATCTTCGACATAAGTAGGTATGTACCTAATCATTTACACCAAGTTAAAGCAAATTAAAGTGATACTAATAATCGCTTTAGATAAAATAATAAAGTGCATGAATAATAAACTTTTAGGACCGATTGTTTTATTATTAGAATTTCGAGTACCTATAATTTGAAAAGTTTCATACTCTCTAGCTTTCCTCTTTAGTACCGTCAATAGCCTTTAACTCTATAAACCAGTAACCTTTGACTCTAATAAAATGGTTTACTGTCCACAGGATGTCGAAAAACATAGGAACATACTTTCAATTAAGTACCTACGTCAAGAGTAACCTTTAATCATAAACTTTTATATCAATATTTGCTGTTGATGACGAAAATAAAAAAAATATGCGTCACCTTATTCTCGTCGGGCCTTCAGTTCCTTCCTCAGATGCCCTGACGTTAACCCTTTATAAGGCATAAGGGTGTCAGGAATTATGCAAAATTGGACCCTATCACTTTAAAATAAAGTTCAAAATCAGGTGGGAAATATATTTCCTCTACCTTATAAAGGTTTAATACGTAATTGAGGCCCGGCTTATTATCGATGATAAATTACGCGTATTGTAAGTTAATGGTGTCGAAATATTGAAGTCTTTGCCCTCATTATCGGACTACCGGGTTTGATGGTCGACGGACGGCAGACAGGTCAAGAGCGAGAAGTGTTCTACGCGGTTTGGGATCCGTAGCAGTACTGGGGCTTAGCCAAAATGACAATCGTTTACACTACGACAACAAAACGGTATCTGGCTCTCTATCGCACTAATATGGAAGTGATAGAGAGACAGATAGGGTTTCGTTCTCGTAGCGCAAACTATTGCCCCTGATGTGTCGTCGGGAACCTTCCAAAATAGCGCAATTTCCACATCGTAAAACTTTGGGAACTTGTCATATTTTGTATGGGAATCTAAATTTCATATTTTCAAAATTAAGTTGTTTTTATTTCCTGTGTAATTATCCTGAAATTTCCGAGAACATTTAGAAACTTTTCGCAACTTGCACATCTGAATTAGTTGAGGAAAGTTTCCAAACGTGAACAGTGTACACTGTTCAGAATTTAAGCGACGATAAAGGAGATATCCACATATAAGTAACTTTGTACGACACCAAAACAGTAAGATGCAAACATTTCAGAGCTTTTTACATTTAGGACACTAGTATACATATCTGGGGGCACGGCCGTGCCCCCGCCAAGACGAGACAAAGGACAAAAGGCAGTGCATATCTTTTCTCGGCACGTTTCGCCGTATTTTCGAACCCTCGTAGCTTCGTCTTGGATTTAGTTTAATGGTCACAGTGTCAAGTTATTTAGTACAGGTTGCACACAATACACAATTCAAATATTTTTATTGAATGATTTTATATCAAAAATTAGGGTATGTTTCTATTAAAGAAGAAAAAAGCTGCATGGAAGATTTTTTATTTTGTAGGTGTTGCATAACAAAATACCTGCTAACTTGTTCAAATTATTGGGTATATAAATAAAACTTTAAAAAAATATATTATACTTGGCACCAACACCAATACATTTGAACAAATAACCCAATTATTACAAAAACAATGACGTCCTTACTAAGAGAATGTTCAAACATACATCAAAGAGAATAGAGTGTATAGAGGGTTATTGTCATAGTAAATTCTGTAGTCACAGTAAATTTACTGCCATCTATCGACACAGGATTGAAACTAAAAATGAAAATGTATAAAAATATCAAAAAAATTATTTACATTTATATACATACATATATGGATAAATTATTTATTATATTTTATTATTTTTAAAACGGCATATGTATATACTACAACATACACACACAACACACACACACACACACACACACATAAACACACACGAATACATATAATTTGACCCATGTTCTTTCACTAATGTGTTAAAATTGTTAAATATCAAACGGTGACGCCATCTACACGAGTATAGGCCAAAGGTATGGCGCCATCTATTCGAGCGTAAATTTTTCTAATTTTCCGAGGCTCGTTTTTTCCTTAGACTTTACTTATCTAATACGGAGTTACATGCATTATATCTTTGCTAAGATGTTTAAAATACCACTAAATGTCTCTATCACTTCACGATTTATTAATTTATTACCTAACACCAATGTAAAGGGGACAGACCCTCACGGAACCCCAGCGAAGCCTTCAATAGTAACGCAATTAAGATATCTCGATCGGACGATAATTAGAGTAATTACATGTTTTCGGCTAGTAGCACTTATCTAGGTGAAAGCGCGAATTATCTAATTGAATGCATCCGACGTAATCGGGGCGGCCATCGATGCACAATACATCTGTGTTTAAGGCCACTATCGTTGTTATTTATCTGTTTTTATGTCATATATTGCGGATGCGTCAGTCCGCCAACCATTATTAATTATAAGTTGACATTGTATTACAAAGAAACTAGAGAAAGAAGTAAACACTTCTATGCAAGTCTTTACTAAACGTGTGACTCTTTACTAATAATAAAAGTAATTGAACAAATCCATTCTGGATAGGTACAATAGTGTAAAAACCGCAAGAAATTTGGTATATTGTTAGTCAAGTTTGTGAAATTAAAAGTGAAACTCAACATTTCAAAACGTTTGAATAATGATAAACATAGAAAACATAACTCAACAAAATTTAGTCTAATGGTTAATTTAATAAAATGTACTCTAATATTATATTTATAGCTAGTAATAATTTCAAGTATTATTGGCCTTCTATTATAATAAACTAATCTGGTAGCGTATATTAACACCAACTCAATCTTGTTTATTACTTCTACAAAATATAAATCCAAATCGATACCGTTATCGATTAATCTAGTTATTCGACTCGATGATCGGTATGCGACTAAAAACAAAACGCCTAGAGCGCGCCCTAATAATCGTTACAGTTATCTCGCCGGTGCAATTGCATTGGCAAATATCGATAAAATCGTTTCTCACTTGGAAAATCGAAGACTGGTTTTTTATCGACAAAAAAGTCGGTGGAAACTCGCTTCTGTAAATCGGTATCGTTTAAAATGGATGAACGTCACTTAATGCTGGAATCCATGACTCATTTTTATAGTAATCAGTCTTCTATACGCCATTTTTAATTAAATAAATTTGAAATGGACTTAATAAACTGTTAGGTAAAAGGCTGTTTTCCTCTATTATGGTGTTTAATTTCTTTTATCCTCGTTAAAGTCAAGATTCCCGATAGAAATGACTATATCCATTCGTACGCAATTGCTACAGCTAATGATTAAGTGCTAGTTGCACCATCCGCACTTGATAGACTGATCAACGTCACCCGGCGGTCCGGCGCGCCGCGGCGGTTTACTATGAAACTCATACAATAAAATTTAGCGAGCTCTTTAACGATGATAAGCAGTTTGGTGCAACCGACCCTTAATAAATTACTACTTAATGTGTTGTATAATTCAAAATAAAAGAAAATCAACCGACGGACGATACTCCATTTTTTCATGACATAAGTTTTTAATGACAGATGTACTTCTAGTAATGACATAATACGTGTGATCAAATTACTGATCACTTATACTTATTAATCGCCATTTGTCGGTAATTATATAAAAAAAAAGTGATTGCAAACGATGCTTAGTATTGCTCACGAAAGCGTAAACTTTACAAAGTAAAAAAAAACTTATATGTTCTTATAAAATGGCCATATATTGGTACGTTTTAGCGGTAGATACGTCATTTTACATGAAAAAAGGTAGAAATCGCGTGCGTAGTGACTATAATATATGATCGGGTTCACTTGAGGTTATTAGGGTTATTTTAGCGACACAATAGCCAATACGACATTGTTTATGAAGTTATTCTTGTTATTCTCTTTTTAGTTATTCTCAAATAAAGAATAATAATAATAATAATAATAATAATAATAATATTCTTTATTGTGCACAATGAAACATGATTAAATACAGCAAATTAACATAAAAAACTAAGCAGCAACAGGCGGTCTTATCGCTTAAAAGCGATCTCTTCCAGACAACCTTCAGGTAGTAGAAATTAGCGCAAGGAAGAAATATGTATAAGGGTAGCAAAAATAAATGGAGAACGAGTACAGGAAAAAAAAAATATCAGCACAACTAAATATATAACAATATCAATACATGCATAAATGTAATATATACAATAAATATATATATATATATATATATTCATACATACATACATAAACATATCACACAATACAGATAGACAGACAGAATCTAATAATTAACGAGTTTGAGGAAGGGACAGATAGTGGATTTTGAGCTGAGCCTTAAAAATGGGGAGTGATTTAGCTCGTCTTAGCTATATGAATAATAAAATATATGTTATTTATTTTGTTAACAAAAAAAGTCAGATAGTGCGTTGGTGCGCCTCTGCATGCCAATTTGTGAATTTATGATTTCATGACATATAGGTAAATAAATCCCTCTGTATCTAATAATGCACACATTTTTGTGTCATTATAACCTCACTTTGTATTTTTTTGGATACAGTATTTTTTTACTGAGGATAGAACGCACGATTTCTATTTAATTAATTATTTAATAGAAATATTTAAAATTTAGGGTTAATAGGTATTCGATTACTTTGCCCCACATGTGGATAAAATGCAACTTTCTCATCAGTTTTTGAACAATCAAAAGAGCCTTTGCCTTACTATACTTACTGCTCATAGCGGATAATATTATGGACGAGCTACTGTTTTCCTTGAGCTAATGAATTCCTTGTTTTTCCTTAAGAGTAAAACTTCTTAGAAATAGAATATACTAGTGCAAAAGTGCGTTAACTTTGAATTACTCCTTCCTTCCTCCGCAAAAAGTGGTCACTTAAAGAAATTAATCTATATGGAACAGATTTTCCTACAAATCGCCGTTTTTGTCCTTCAATAAGGCCTTTAGGCCGTAAATAGAGACGACGTTTTTGCCCGTTAAGTCGGTACATCTAACATTTTCCCATCCGCAGCCGCAGTTGGGTTTTTCTGCGTTTTTTCTAGGCGCCATACCGCCATCACACATTTTAGTCGTGTTTATTTTAGAGTTTCTAGACCCCAAAGATTCATGGTTGCGAACATTCTTTAGATAGTTTTTATATGCCAAATCAGTAGTAACTAAGTTGACTTACGGCAAAACATACGGTCTGATGGTAAAACATAAAACCGTAGTCTACGGAGCTTGCAACTCAAGTTTTCAAGGTGTCACATGCGCATCACCAACCCTTTTATACCTGTTCACTCCTTTTGTGTAGAACCCCACACTGTAGTCCATTGAGACTCGAGACAACCTCTCGGCAGGGAGTTCCATCCACAGCTGGTGAGTTCGCGTTCGCAATTTGAATGATAACAATCATTTTATGAAGAGATATAGTTGGTCAAACCAAATTGTCCGTAAATAAGAACAAAAAAAACTATTCTCATCCTTTTCTTTTGGGTAAGACAAAGATAGTATGATTCTCTCTGTTTATGTTTGAAATGAGGCAGTCCTTTGACAAACTATATATAGCCTTTTCAACAACTATTCAACAGTATACAATTAAGTATTATTACCAGTTAACATAGTATTCCGTTGTGTTACGACAAAACTACAAAGTCAACCATAATGTCAATAATGTCGTTGGATAAATAATAAATAACAGAAGGCGTGGCGCCACCCACGCTTCATGCTAATCGGACGAAGATTTACGCTAACAGATATTGTTATACCATTTAAATATCTGTTCCTTAAGAGGGGGCGTAAAGCCAGGAAATTAAAGGAACAAAAGATATGGCGCGCAGCGTAAAACTTGTGACGGAAGTTTTGGCGATCCCGCGTGGATAAAAGTATACTTATGAATAAAATTTTGCTAGTCATATCCCTCTGGGCTATATCATTACTTCATTAGCTATTTTATAATAAAATTATACACCTCTATGTTATGCAGGGTACCGATATACAATTGAAAATAAATGAACATTTTACATGTTTTCGTGATTTTTATATTGAGCCAACTTTAACCTTTTAAGGTTTTGCTTGGAGTCTGCCCTCGTTAATATAATAGTCTAATTTCCGAGTAAATTTTTATATGATTATGACATTTGCCCTTGATTAAAACGTGTAAAAAATCAATATAAAAACTACAATTATGCATTATCCCCCACTTAATGTTAGTTGTTGTATATCCGGTAACAAAGTGAAAAAAAATCCCGATAAGTTTTTTTGTTTTCAAGGAATAATCTTTGAAGAATTTTGTTTCGTGTCACATTAGGCACGAAGATTTATTTTCATATTGAACATCTTTTGAACATATAAACTTTTTATCGATTTGTGTTAAGTAGGAGTATACTTGTTAATGGTAATATAAGTGAGTAAAAACCGTACTGATTCTAAATATTTTGAAATATGTCTCACGATAGTTTAAGTTCGATTAATGGTAATAGTCTCGGAATAGTGCGAAAAGTTATGAGGAGGGTCTTTCGATGCGGTAAAGATATTACCCATACAAAGTGCGTACTGAAATTAATACTAGTACATAACACTTTGAAATAGTTCGTTCGGTCTAAGTATCGAGCAACTGCGACACCGATAACTACACTCTAAAGCAATACAAACTTTTTGCACAATTACATACAAAGTGACCCATGCTCGTTGCTCTAATCTTGCAGTGCTATCGTCTTAACAAGTTCATAAATAGCACACCAAGATATCCCGTAAAATTACAAGTACAAATACAATGTTAATTGAGCTATGTATTAATAGCGAAGCTGGAAGTCAATTCGAACTTTAAAAACCTTAACTTAATATTTCACAAATTTATTTACATACAAGATATATACAGTGCTACTACGTAAACGAAATTAATAACTAGCTTAAATCTAAAATAGGCCCTTGGGGCATTGTACCAAGGATGCTGGCGGCATTTCCCCGCTGTATCGCAATGCTGATACGTTGTGCGAGAAAGCCGCCAGCTCTTCGGTCACCAGTTACGTCAACCAGACGCTTCGCGATTTCTGCAAACAACTTATGTGCGCTGGGACCCCATGGACCTAGAGTTTCAACTCCAAATGGAACGAAATGATACTCTCTACCGAGGCTCTTATATTTATTACGTTTTAAAATTTCGGCGCTTTCCGCCGCTCCGCCCGCTTTTACATTAGTCCGTTGGAGGTGGGACGGTGCCAGTGTGTCTACGCAGGTAGCATCCCACACCAACATCCGTCCCAAGCTCCAAGGAACCAAGGACATCCCATCGGGCCTCTTGCCATCATCTCTGATAATACCAGTCGGCTCAAGAAGAGCGGGTACATTGATGGTGGCAAGAGACCGACGGATTATGTCATTAAGCGACGCATGTCTTGAAAAACGGCCGGCACTTTTTTGACAAGATAATCCATGGTGTCCCAGTCGGTCCACGTCCGTGCCACAAGAGCATATGTGTGGCGTACACACCGAAACTTAATTGTTTATCGATATGTTTTGATATCCAGAGTCGGATCAAGCGAACTCTGCACAGATTTTGCAATAACAAAGTGTGGGAGTGTCTCCATAAACGTCAATTTTTATGAAAAATATGATGTTTTATGGCACTTGTCCACACTTTGCCACGTCAAAGTCCGTGCAGTTAGCTTAGACGGACCACGCATCTCGACCGCACGCATGTACAGTCAGCAAAACTGTTAGCTTAGCACCCCTGCATACATATTTGTACACAAGGGTTCTAAGCTAATAGTTTTGCTGACAGTACATTTTTCGAGAGACTAAGAAATACCGATACCTATATAACCGATTAAGTTGAGATTTTAAATGTCGAATAGAACTTGAGGTCGCATTCAAATGAGCCCTGCCGTGTCTGCCTTCGTTAGACCAGTAATAGACTGCATTATTATACGAGGACGATGGTTCCAGCCCATTATGTAACCAACTAGTCATACTTACTTGGCTTTCTATTCAAAAACCACAGTTTTAGGTCAGGTCTTCACTGAAAACCAGCACCACGGCACAGGGCGGACACGCTATACATCATAAATCACTTGCGTTTATATGTGTGAACGGCACGTCTGTACACGCGTCATGCGTCATAGTGTAAGTTGTTTAAAAATAGTACTGAGCGGCCGGCAAACGGCCGTCAAACGGCTGTCGCGGGGCGAGGAAATTCGAGTCGGGGCGGGGCGGTGTGTGGCCGTTCTGTGTGATAATACTATTACTTATTCTGTGACCATGGATTGCCGCTGCATTATGCTGAGTGGGGATTTTAAGGATCCTATTTAAGCGTCCAATGTTTTTTATGTCTGCATGGCTTTTGTCTTTATGAACTATGTTGTGGCGTTAAATAAGTGTATTTTCTTTCTTTCGTTCAAAAACATGACACATTGACACTATTGACAGTAACGTACCACTAGATTTTCGATATCAAAAATCTAGTGGTACGTTAATAAAATTACATGGACACATTATGAATGGGATTGATACATAATATGGCCATGCACTTTTGCAGCTGGGTGTCCATAACATACATAACGAATTCAAATTTTGGAGATTTCAAAATTATAAAGTACACTGATTGAAATCTTTTTCATTTATAAAGTCTATCAGAAAATAATAAAATATGAAAGTTGTAAGAAATAAATAGAAAAAAATAAGAACCTGTTATAGAAAAAATCAAGTCTCATGGTATACCGCCTACCGCCTTAGTCCATTCAACGCAGTGGACATGCTGATGTTTTCTTTTCCATTCAATGGTGAAAAAGTATCAATGTATGTATGAGATGAAAATGCAGGAAACATCAATTATACATGAACGGTAACAAGTGGCTAAATGTCTGTAAGCGACGGGTTCCGAGTCGCACCTCTAAGTTTCTATTCATTGGTCCAATGCAATTATAAAAAAACACAATACCATATCAAAGGATATATACAAAGAAATTTAAAAGGAAATTTTCACGCATTGGAAAACTTTTGTACCGTACAAATGTGAATATTTGAGGAATTGTAGGCAAAGTGGTTTATGTTTCTGTGACAAAAGAGTGAAGTTTCTTACTCAGAAAGAAATTCACCGATACAAAACGCAGAAAAACTGTAATTATATTATATTTTATTTTATTTTGATGATTCTTTACAAACGTAATCAGGACTCCATCAACTCATCAACACAAAAGCAGCCTATCAGTAAATCGTGCACAGCACACACACTGCTACAGCCGCACCACTTCATAAATATGGAACGGCACATTCCCAAAAAGATACGAACCTATCACCATCAAGCCATTTACTATTTTAAACTTTATTGGAACGAGATAAGATTCTATTTTTAATATTGTAAATGTGAAGTTACGACGCTTCAATGTTAAAGAAGTTAGCTAGTTGTCAAACGCGAGTTCGTAAATCAGGATTGCGTCGTGGCCACGCTGATGTGATTCGATGGGATAAAGCTGGTCCACACGACGGATTTTAATTTTAAAGTCAAATTAATTGTGTATAGGTACTATCTGCGATTGCCTGGGAATATGGCATTGGTAAATTGATCGATCCAAACAGCTTCCGAATAGAGCTACAGACAAAGAATTATACTAAGACGCGTAATGTAGTACAAAATAATTGCTGTTGCCGCACATTCGACAACTGGAGTAGATAGTACGGCGCTATACGTTTAGTAGTATCTGGATTATCACAAATTAGCGCTAAATGTTGGTTCCTATCTGTATGATGAAAGATAAACTCTAGAGGATATGGAGTTATATGTATCAAAATATGATCAAAGTATGACCCATGTCATACTGGCGAAAATATAATGAGGCAAAAAAATGTTTCTTAAGCTTCTTTTATTTGGTATGCTATGAACAATAGGAAGTTGTATCTTGTATGGACACCGCCACTCACTATTTATATCAGGACGTAGACCAGTCGTGATTCCAATCGCTCATCGAGCAGGGGCGAGTCGGAACGTTTAGAAAAATTACGTGTATTACGTACGTTAATATTGGGTCTGTGAACTGTGAGGGGTCTACCTTCAAACATCCATACATAGGTACCCATAACTCCGCCATTTTGAAAAACTATCAAAAACTGAATCAACAAATAATCCATAACCTGCGCACAAAATATCACACATCACA
Source organism: Cydia strobilella (assembly GCF_947568885.1). NCBI lineage: Eukaryota > Metazoa > Arthropoda > Insecta > Lepidoptera > Tortricidae > Cydia > Cydia strobilella. Next base: position 13,913,681 of record NC_086052.1, read on the forward strand.
AAAAACAGGCGGTCACGGATAGCAGAACATACTGAAGCATTTTTGCTTACGCTACAACGGAAACGCTTTACACTCGCTCGGTCTTATAACTCCTTATTTCAGTTCCTCTAGCTCACGAATCTCACTATGCACTGGATTGTACGAGAACTGGACTCACTTGCGTTTGCGCAGGCAATGGGAACACACTTTCTTCTTGTCGATGTATCACCCACGCGACATCGGAGTGAAGTCTGACAGGATATTTATATTCGCATGACGGACTAAGGTAACGCTTTCGTGAATCGATTTGAATAGTACACTCAGCTGCAGATATATAGCCATAGCTACGATGACAATCGATTATCGACAAATGCCATTAGAACAGTAAATATAAGAATAAGAATATTTATTTAAAAGAAAAAACCTTAATAACATTAGATATTATCCTGTGGCCCCACACTAGGCTATGCCTGTCACTATATCGGAATGACTTATGCGAGTGAAAATTCACATAATTATGTACACAGATTTTTTAAGACTCGATTTTCAATAATTGCAAAAAATCTTTTCCTGCATAAATAGTGCAGTAGACCGCATATTATAATAACATCGAAGGAAAGTGACTAACACGTCATACTAAGCGGACGTCATGTAAAGCATAGTTAATTAACTTCTTGTTTTTGTTAACTTTTCAAATTAATCTCATATTCCTTTGTGAGAGATGAGTTTTATTAACCTTGTAATTTTTGGCGCGAATTCGACAGAGCGTGATGACGTCACACGTTGGACGGTCCAACTGACGATGACGTTTGCTACTAGTAATGACACTTATGTGAACTATTCTGTCGAACGCGTGACGTCACGTGACGTTTCTCGCGTTTCGCTCACTAGCTTTTCGTGGGCAATTTTTTGTACTATTTATTTATTATTTTAAGCAATTAAATGATAATTTATTAACGGAAATGCATTTGTAACATAATATAACGGTAAGAAACATCCGAATAAAAAATATTTCGTTCAAATATAAATTTGATGAAGATTTTATAGGTCATAATAAGCGATTTGTCAAAGCGAAGTCACCTTATATGACTTTGTCACAAAGAATTTTATATGAAAACCAAACTTCGCACAGTAATTACCTTTACCCACGTCATAGTAAGCGGTTGGTCAGTATAAGTCATAATAAATGGATTCCACTGTACTAGAACTATGTAGGTATTATATAGTTATCCTATCTTTGTTTCTGTGTAAAATATGTTTTTATTGGCTTTTATGGTGTCCGTATAAATTTATTAATAATTTATGGATTTCTTACTTTCTAAAACTGTTAATTTACTTATTGATTTATTTCAGCAACGCTAAAACCTATCAAGTCGTAGATGTATATATATGTGATAGGTAATTCACCGAAATTGATCAATAAAAAACCGGACAAGTGCGAGTCGGCCGAGGGTTCCGTACTTTTTATTATTTATTATTATAGCGGCAACAGAAATACATGATCTGTGAATATTTCAACTGCCTGGCTATTACGGTTTATGAGATACAGCCTGGTGACACACGGACAGTGGAGTCTTAGTAATAGGGTCCCGTTTTTACCCTTTGGGTACGGAACCCTAATAAGAGCTAAACAGCTAAAATGCTACTAAAACGATTGAAACTGTTAGTCGTGTGACCCCTCGCACTAAGTGGCTAGTGCCTCGCCTAACGCTTCAATGCGAGCTCAATTGAACAAAAAATCGGGCAAATAACGAATTGGTGCGCGTAAATGTTTGTGGGTGATTCTCACAAAAGTGTAACAGGTTTTGTACCAGTTATTCCCAATAAACGGGCATTGCCTAAATAGGATCTAGTTAATTGTGAAAATTATTATACTTAGGCAGCATTTAAAATTCTCTTCTTATTAGGCACCTTTCAGACGAGCGGCGATAAAGCTTATCACTGGCTAGGGATAAGGAATATTTTCTCGTCACATTTCTCGCAGCAAAGTATGCGAAGTTGTAGCATATATTTACAGTACCCTATTATGTTTATTCGCCCGCAAAGTGCAAAACTCAGTTATCGCTACTCGTCCTCGTCACTTAGCGATTTCGTCGCGTCGTCGGCGGTGGAACAGTTACATTGATTCAGCGCACTTAGACTGAAGACATGATATTGATCTCAATGCACTTATCGGTGCGAGAAGAACAAATATCAAATAAATGTCATATTTTTAAATTCCAAGTAGGCTTTTACAGTACTTAATTGTCCAATTATTGACGTCTTCACGCTTCTGTACTCTACACGTATGTCGTGCCGGTCAAGTTCAATATTACCCGAGCACGCTTTTAAGAAATGATGAACGAGATTTTTTATAGAGCAGTAAAACTAACGAATCGTTTCATAACAGGGGGACCTGAACACTGTAAGGCCTGAGTAGTCGCTCGAAGCGGAGCGTTCGGCGGGGCGTGCAGCGTGGCGTCGGGCTCACAAGTGATTTGAGCAGCGTGCACTATTAAAGCCGCTCCTATACGTTTGCATTTGTTTAACGTGCACGCCGCACGCGTCGCCCCGCTGCACGCCCAACTCGGAGCGTCCACTCAGACCTTACACTTAGTTATATTATTTCTCACAGTGGTAATAAGTTGTCAAAATAGTTTATTAAAGGAATTTTGTTTTATCAAAATGGGGTAAGATTCAGTGTGAACTAAGCGGAGCTTTGCTTCAAATATGTACTGAATCCACTGAGGCAGTGGCAACCTTCCTAGAGCTGGACCACGCTCAATGTTCATGCCAAATGCTACGTCAAGTATGGAGCTTATTGTCATACTGTATGCATTCTTACTGCCAAGTTTGTGCAAAGTTAGTGTGGTCAGAGTATATGCTACTTTAACAAAATTACCAAAAGCTCAAGAGTAAACGAAACCCAAAGACTTCCGAAGTCGTGCCAAGGCGCGAGCGCAAGGAAGATGTATGGAAATGTGCACCTGCCACTCAAGCCACCCACTGCGCGAAGATAAACTGGCTTAGTTAGGCTTCGCTAACTACCAGTTTCACTTGATTGCCTACCACTTTTTCACTTGTATATCTGCTTTTATAAACTCGTATTAAGCGTGCACTTAAACTCAACCTTCCCTAGGAGGCTATTGATTCGTTTTGCCCTAACGCTTTAGGGTAGAGTGATTGAGGAATTAACTATTCGGTATGCTACCGTCTAATGAAAGGTCTTGGTTGTCGTTACGAAGGCTTACCGAGACGGGTGCTCAGGCGCACCGCTCTCAGAAGGGCTAAGATTGCAGGCTCTTTATATTAACAAGTGCGAAAGTGACGCATGACATGATAGGTGATAAAAACGCGACCATGATACCGCTGCAGATTACCTTGTCGCGGATCTCAAGGTCACGCGCACATACAATAAAAATCCGTTATTAATGTACCTACAGTAAAAAAGAATCGGAATGTATCCTAAATTGCAAAATTTCGAAACTTCTCATAATTTTTCGAGGGAAATGACATTTTCCATTCCCAAAATGACCGTTTCCTTTGTTTCCTGTAAAATTTTCCTAAAATTCCGAGAACTTTTTCAACTTTTTGGAAATTTTCCGCAACTTGCACTTGTGTGTATGGGTGTCTGTGCAATGCCACCTGTGTGGGTATAGTGGGGATAGTGGCGATTGGCAATCGCTTGAATCAAAATAGTTAACATATACCTAGAGGGATGTGAATTTGACAATCGAAATTGATGGTCTAGGGGTCTCCTTATAATGGTTTACATGAAAACTGGACTCGTCTGCACCAAACTAATGGATGGTCTGACGACCCAGCTGTCACGATATTGTGTGAGGTATGGCTTTCCGCGTTAATGTAAACTTGAATTACCAGTTGTTTATACGATTAGCTGAAGATACTCGCATCGGGTAATGATGATATCTGAATTGTAAGTAGTTGGTTTAATTATTAACTTTTTATGATAAATATATTTTATATGAAGAGGAAATATAGTCAGTTTTTAATTTTTATTGGGCTTCATCGCTCAATTATCAATCAGTGTAGCGCTTTTCATATGTTATTTTGTACTTAAAATGTGTTTATGAAAACTAAAGGAAATTATCAATTTTGTTACAGAAAGGTACGTGAGTCACGTGACACAGATATTAAATTCCTTAAGGCGGTTTCTATATCGAATGCAGATTAATTCACCGCTCATGCAAGCGAAACATCGCTATTTACGTACAAAGCGCTGTCTTAGTCACACACCGTATCCGCACCAGTGTGATAACAGTGTTCGTTCCTCAAAATTACCTGAGTAGCACCATGCAGGCCAGACGACCGGCGTTTCGGCGTCCAGTTCTCGACGCGGCGCGAGCGGGGCGAGCATCACGCGGGCGCGGGCCGCGACATCGCTACCCTATGGATACAGGAGCTGGTCAAAATAGATCCCCATGAGCTAGCGGGGCAAACTGACCTACCCTACCCTACCCTACCCTGAAACTACCCTATGGATCCATGAGCTAGACAAAATGGATTCCCGCGTTCTACGAGCGAGGCAAATTGAATATTTTTGGATCAAATTAGATCCCCACGATAGAGCGAGCGGGCCTAACCGAACTTGCCTTTTGCGAGAGTGAAACTGAATCATAGGCATATTAATGACCAAATGATATAAGTGATCAAATTAAACCATAGGTCCGATTATAAAATTTGCTAAAAAGAGTTGACTAAGCTTAAGTGGGACTGGGCTGGGCATGTCTGCCGCATGCACCCTGAAAGGTGGGCCAAAATGGTTACCGAGTGGGACCCACGGAACACCATAGATGGTGCTGGCCGGGGTGCAGGCAGGCCGAAAAGGAGATGGCGGGACGACTTAGACGCATTTTATCCGGATTGGCGGGACACTACAAACGACAGGGTCGAGTGGAGGAAACGAGGGGAGGCCTTTGCCCAGCAGTGGGACACTAAATAAGGCTAGTAAAAAAAAAAAGAGGACTATATTCTAGCGGGGCCCACTGGAATGAGCCCTATAGACATAATTATGGTCAAAATAATTAACTTTACATGGGGGAACTCGGGGACTTAGATATTCCACCGTATACATCTATGACTTAGATATACATCAGTAGATCAACATGGATCACCAGGGGCGGGGTGAATTAGATTATATCCTTGGGGTTGTTCTTTAATTTTTTTCCCGTGCGTTGTTTAATTCCAGCTACGTGCTACCATTTTATAGATTTGGTACGCTAAGTTGAACACCTGTTTGTTTCACTTCAGCATAAAATTTACGTACAACATAGAAGATATAAAACATGACAATGTTTTTCATGCTATTCTTATCACTTAGAATTGTATATCTGTTTTAGTTGAAAAACCGCTACGCATTACAAATTAACACACGTAAATGTAATGTTTTAAAAACTCCCATATATAATTCGCATTCAATACTAACAGAGACAAACGAAATAATAAAAACTGTCAATTTCGACAAAAAGTCGCGTGCCTCATAATTCTTGTATTTATAAAGAATCTCGTAAAAAAGAGAGTTCGGGCATAGAACAGCAGAGCATTGGTAACCGCTGAACAAAAAGAAACAAAGGTTTTAGTTTAACAGATTAGGGTGTGAGGCGCAAAAATCATTTGAGAAAATTCATACTAATATACAGAAGAGATTATTGAAGCTACCTTCATTGTTACACTACTTCTGTACTTGTGTACTTTGACGGTTATTATTATTTACTTGTCTCCTATACCAGTCAACAAAAACGCACACGCCAGATATACATTAAAAACTACTTACAATGAATTCGGTCCAAGTACGAATGAATGGCAAAAACATGCAGCAAAAACTTTGAATAAAAGTTGTGTAACAGAAGTCTTTTACACTTATCAATGGAACGTGTTAAACATATTAGATTATTTTAAACCGGGTCACTCACGTATTATTAAGTCGAATAGCTCGAAATGTTTCGGTCCAATTTACGAGGACATGTCGAGCGAGGATGTGTGTTGTTCGACTTAATAATACGTGAGTGACCCGGTTTAAAATAATCTAATATGTTTGAGTCTCACGGGAGTTTTATAGTTGGAACGTGTTAAAATCCACAGATGTGTTCAGTATTTACTAATTTATATACAAAATTGTAACTTTAAATTGGCCAAAAGAGAGGTTTGCTTATAAGTAAGCGTAAATCCATCATGTAAGCGCGGAAGGTTGATCACTTATAGAAATTTTAAATGTCATCTTTATTTTTAATAAAAATGATTGACCAGACTATAGTCACTCATTATTCTCTAGAACTCAATTAACTCTAAACTAAACATCTGATAGGTAAAGGTAAACTACAACAATAAAACGATTGGCTACAGATATTCATGTAGGTACGTACTGAATTTCTGTAGAATACTCGTATTGTGGGAATAATAATATAACTACTATTATTGTCATTTCGGAAAACTGTTATTGGTGACCTCTAGATTTCCTGTAGGTACAAATGGCTATAAAACTATGATTCGACAATTAAACCATAGTAATAAATTATGATGAGAGAAACTTGAGACATTTGGCATCAATGACCCTAGTAAAACGTGAATCTAATGGAATATAAAAATGAACGTTTAGAAAATTCATAAAATACTAACACTTAAGCACTTACTTTTTACCTGGTACAGTCAAGAGACCACTTGGCATTAGAAATTCAAAAGCTCGTCAATAAAACGTTTAATTAATCAGTACGGAATGGTCGTTCTTGTCTACGTGACAGCGTGATAAAACGGTGTCCGTCACTTTCAATGGCGGGTCTTTTGTCACGTGGATAAAGCCATCCGTAATCCGTAATACGCCTGCAGATCAATGAAGAAAAAATAGATATAAGTGGGTTTCTTGTGTTCGTTTTTCTCTCAAATACAAGTGGGTGCGGAAAATTCGGAGCAGCGTAGAAATCAATGACACGGCTCGGAGGCCGTCGGGTTAATACTCGATTATATTTGGATCGATTTTTTTGGAAAATTCTGCTAGTTTAATATCGATTTGGTATCGTCTCGTTTCCTACGATTTGCCTTCTGTTGTGTAAATGGTTATCAAACATGCGTTAAATGGTTGAGCTGAACACATAAAAAAGTATACACCTATGTATGTTGGCTACCTACTTTATATCTTATGTTTATATTTTTAATAACGATACCCAAAATCTAAGAATTTGACCTCTTTACCTGCAAGTCCTTTTCAAGCAAATAAATGATTTATGATTTAAGTTACAAACCACAGTGAGAACTCAAAGAGTCTATCTTACACCTGACCTGATGTCACACACATAATTAACTAAAACAAAAGACAATAGCAATGAAACTGTCATTACACTAATACCGGTCATTTACGCCACCTGCCGACCTGCCAGCTACCGTTTGCACCTATAGAAACCGCCGGTTAGATTCGTGACAATGGTCAAATTTAAATGGCGGCCGGGCGCTCCAATTTCAAATGGCCGCTAGGCGTGCTCGGTGCACGCGCAGCACTTACTCCGCAGTAGATTTAATACAACAGTACAACAGTTTGTAAATTAAGTCCACCATTTGTATTATTTTATGTGCAATAAAGTATAAATAAATATAAATAACTAGTGGGTCGGTGACCTCGCGATCATAGCTTAAAGCTGAATAAATGTATATTAGAATTATTTACCGTTCATAATAATTTAGAAAATCTAAATAGAAAATAAAACATATTTTTTAGGGCTAGTTAAATAAAAGCTTGTAAAAATTAATCAATCAACAATACGGAATTTTAGGAAAAAAATATATTACGTTCCAGCATACAATTACTGGGGATCGAACCAGGGACCTCCCTACTTCAAAGCGAATGTTTGCAAATTGCGCCATGATAGCTCTTAGCTAAGCTGACGAAATTTGGTTACTTAATATTCTCAAATTTTCTGCATTTTTTGCCATTTACTCTGTAAACATGTCTCAAAAAGTAAAAACTCTTATGATATCGATACGACTATTTGTTTAGGCGCGAGCTATTACAAATCCGCCATTATAAAAAAAAAACCTAAAACAGGATGGACAAAAAAAATGTATTTAACCATAGAATCTTGACACAAAATTCCACGAGAATCAATTGAGAATTGCGACCTGTAGAGGAGAACATCCGGACATACGAAAGCAAATTGCCCGTGTCAAAACGTAGACCTTCGCCACGCTTCGGTCAATAACCGTAAACTACCCATCATTTTTCTAAAACACTCATCATTTGTACCTATACATAAATTGATGAAACGTGTATTGTCGTAAGTAGTTTACATCGGAAACTGTACGAAATGTATCCGTAGAAGATAAACTAAATATTATTCTAAGTTCCCATAGGTATGCACAATGGACAAGAAAAAAAAAGGTCAATTGGTAATTTTTCTTTAAAAGGGGGGCTAGTAAAACGGGGTAAAAATAAGTGAGATTTACAAAATGTTCTTACTGTCTCACCAGCCACAGTCCGCCATGCCGGCGGCATGTAGCCAGGTGTCGCGGTCGTGCGTCCGAGATCGTTCGGCTGCACTCTTCAATTGCCACAAATGAGCCTTTTTTCAGCGTCCATTAAAGCACGCCGAGTGCACGAGAGCTTTTACAGGTTGCGAATGCGATGCGGACTAAAGATTTAAGATTTCAGCTCCAGATTTTTTTTTCATGATTGCCGTGCTTTTTAGGGTTCCGTACCCAAAGGGTAAAAACGGGACCTTATTACTCCGCTGTCCGTCTGTCTGTCAACAGGCTGTATCTCATGAACCGTGATATTGACAGTTATAGATAGACATTTTCACAGATTTGATGTATTTCTGTTGCCGCTAAAACAACAAATCAACAAATACTAAAAAGTACGGAACCCTCGGTGGGCGTGTCCGACTCGCAGTTGTCCGGTTTTTTTGATACATAGCTCATCATGCTGCTGGGCAAAGGCCCTTTTTGTAAAATTGACTCTATCATAAATGGCAATATCGGAATCGTAGGTTTGTCATATCCGTCTGTCCGTATGCTACAGCCACTTAATAAAAAGGTATAGAGGTATAATGTGAATGAAATTTTAAGGTTTGTAAAAAAGTATTTTGATGAAGTGAACACTTTTTAAAGTAATCGCTTCGGTAGTCGAAAATAATGTGCCTGACACGCACTTGGCAGGTTTTGTTGTTGGCTAGATAAACTTTATTTTCTTCTTTTTGTGTTGCTTTTCGTGGTTCAGTGTCAAATTGGTAGAATACGAAAATGTTTAAAAAGCTTATTAAACAACAATATTATTGGGTGGTATCTTCTGCACTTTCTGCCGTATAAAGAAAGATAAGCGTCAGTTTTCCGCACCGTACTGTATATCGTAGAAAGCGGTACCAATTACCCGCGGGCCGGACCACCCTCGACATCTGTGTCGCTCGCGTCCTGTCTTTATTGCTTGTCTTTCTGACCGACTTGAAAAAATAGTTTTAAAAGTAACACGAACCTAGCCGCCGACAAACAATCGAAGTTACGATCATCGTTTTAAAACGACATTCTGAAAACATGAAATTTGACATGAACATTCAAGTAACATATACGTTTTTGTAGTTAGAAATTGTAATACAAAGAAATTAGAGCCGATAAATGTCTTACATACACAACGACAAACTGGCATAGAGTCCGATGTACCTACCTAATTTTAAATATGAAATACATTTACTAGTATTAGGTAATACATTAATTCATTAGAACTCTGGCACCGTAAGTACTCGTATAACTTCATTTGATTGAACTATTGACATCACAGAATACTGTCTTGCTCTAGGATATTAAATGAATTCGTTAAAGGTCTGCTGAAGCACGCGATCGATAATCGATATTGTAAATAACGATATAAAATCGATGAAGCTGATACAGGACCGTTCTTCCCAACACTTACGAGAAAACGCTTCAATTAAACCACTATAGCCTTCGATATAGACTTCGAGATCCATTACAACTATGGGCAAATAAGTTGCTTATAATTAGACCCAGAACGTTTTCTAGCAAAAACAAGATTGACAAAATCAAAAAGTCAAAGTTAAAAATATAAAAGTAAATTATGATAAGTTCACTAGCCGAAATTTTACAAGAATATAAATGAAATGCAAATCGACATACATATTTCTCCTATTTATATTACCTGTCTATGAAAACGAAAACTATTGTATATAGAAGGTACCCTAAAGTATATTAAAGAAGATAGGCTGCTACTATTTCGCGGTAGATATTTTCTCTATAGAGTTGAGGTATATATCGATAACAGTTATGTATGAGAGAGAAATGCGTGCCTGGGAAGTATGTGGAGCTAATCCGGTCAATGTACAACCGATGTTGTACACGCGTCCGGTCAGCCGCTGGCACCACCGACAGGTTCAGTGTCACAGTAGGCTTGCACCAGGGATCGGCTTTAAGCCCTTACCTCTTCCTGCTTGTTATGGACGCTCTGTCGTCGGACATACAGGAGGAGGCACCTTGGTGTATGCTGTTTGCTGATGACATTGTGCTTGTAGGTGAAAACGAACTAGAGGTGCAGAGCAGACTTGAGAAATGGCGGCAAAAATTGGAGAATGTTGGCCTAAAGATCAGCAGATCTAAAACAGAACACATGTTCTGCGATTTTGGCGGTCTCTCCAGTTTTGCTGCCATAGAACTCGATAGCGTTACATTGCCGGTCTGCTCCGACTTCAAGTACCTCGGTTCGCTCCTACAGTGCGATGGCGATATTGACCGTGACGTGAAAAACCGGATTAGCACAGGATGGATGAAATGGCGACAGGTTACGGGAACCATTTGTGACGCCCGTATGCCCCTTCGGTTGAAGGGTAAAATTTATAAAACGATCATAAGACCTGTCGTCATGTATGGATCAGAGTGTTGGGCCCTAAAGGTGAGGGATGAAAAGAGATTGCATGTAGCGGAGATGAGAATGTTAAGGTGGATGTGTGGCGTGACGAGAATGGATAGGATAAGGAATGAGTATATAAGAGGAAGCCTGAAAGTTGCACCCATAACAGAAAAAGTAAGGGTAAATCGCCTAGCATGGTACGGGCATGTGATGCGGAGGGATGAAAGTCATGTGTCAAGAAAGGTATTAAGAATGAATGTGGAGGGAAGTACGAGGAGAGGAAAACCGAGGAAAAGGTGGATGGACTGTGTGAAAGATAATATGAAACTAACGCAAGTGAATGATGAGATGACGGGTGACAGAGATGTATGGAAGAAAAAGACATGCTGCGCCGACCCCAAGTGAATGGGACAAGGGCAAGCGAATGATGAGTTATGTATGATACATATATCATTTTGTCAGTCTCTTGTTTTTGCTAGCAAAAGTTCTAGGTCTACTTATAATGGTTACTATTAATACTCAGATGGGAATAGAGCATGGCTCAATAACGGTCGTGTACCGGATTGACATAAAGTTATGAATGAATGAGAACGCGGCACTACGCCGTGATAGAGCGGGGAAATAGTCCGAACCGTATGCATCGATGTTTTATTGTCCGTAAATTACTTTGCGTATTATATACTTTATATAGTCTTACCCCCTTATTCATAAACGTCTACTAAATTTGACAAGCCGCTAATAATCGTTTTTCCTTTTCCGACGTATTGGTATGATGGAAAGGGACAAACAATTATTAGCGGCTTGTCAACTTTAGTAGACGTTTATGAATAAGGGGGTTAAACTGCTCAGAATAACGGCAATGACTTATGAGTTTTCCTTTGTTTCCTATGAAATTTCCCCGAATGTACCTAAAACTTTTTAATTTCTTGGAAAGTTTCCAAAAGTGCGAATGTTCACTTGGAAAATTTTCAAAATTTATATGTGTAACGGAATCGAATGTGATCGTAATTTTCCTTTTTCTAATTTGAAGTTTCCTTTGATTCCTGTGAATTTTTCCTGAAATTCCCTAGAGTCTTTCTAACTTTTTGGTAACTTTCCAATATAGATCTTTATATAGAGCTTTATCGTCTTCAAAGGACATGCTTGAACAATGCATAGGAAGATTAAACAATTTTCAATCGGACACCAATTGACCATTAACATAACTAATAGAACATCTTTAGCTCATAACCCTGCCATCGTTTCCATTAATCCTACATAAAACATTGAGCTAATGTTACATCACTAATAGGCCCTCACAAGTGGTTGCCACTACTATCATAACCATAGACCTCTGGTCTATCAAATACTTCCCCCTCAAACTTCTAAAAGTAGTCGTGAAGCGAGGGGCGAGGTAATCTTAGTTAATACAGCCCGGGCGAGTCTCTAGGCTAATCATACATCAAGTTTACGTTACATGTAGTTGCTTTACAGTAATTCATTAATGTTGAAACTCAAACGTTGTAGGTTTCAAATTAATGATCGGGTCGAAGGTAAGCGGTGAGATCAAAAGCGTAATGATATGATTTATGTAGATCGCGCGCAGGGACATATTGTGTTAATCATGCTGCTTATAACTTAGACCACACAGCGGTGCAGTGTGCAGTCATAGTTGTTGTTTTAATTGAAAAATAATAAAGTGTAACGAGGACGTGACAATAAGATACTAAATAGGTTAGATTTTCGTATTTATCCAATCCCTTAAATGCTTTAAACAGTTTAAACCACCATACAATTAGAAAATCGAACTGGACGTCAAACTTATCACTATTTGATAAACCTAATGTTTTGCTCATGGTTTATCTAGGATCTACGCGACCTTTCTAGATAAAAAAAACCGGCCAAGTGCGCGTCGGACTCGCGTTCCAAGGGTTCCGTACATTACACAATTTAAACAATGTATTTTTTATGTGAAACGTGCGTGAAATGTCTTTAAAAAACCCGTAGGGGTCGGATCAACAACTAAGTAATAAGTCCGACTCACGCTTGACTGCACATTTCTAATAGGTTTTCCTGTCATCTATAGGTAGATCTATTTTGTGTATTTTTTTCGAAATTTTCAGTAGTTTCGGAGATAAGGGGGGGGGGGGGGGTGGTAATTTTTTGCCTATTTTCTTGAATAACTTCTCAACTGTTTATCGTAAAATTATATAAAAAATATATTTGTGATTCTCACAATGAGCGTTTCCTTTAATATGTAACACGATAGTTTCAAAAACTTTATTTTTGAATTTTCTCATTTACCCCCCCAAAAGTGGCCCCCATGTTTAAAATTAATTTGTTTACGTTACATGTCCGTCTTTGGGTCACAATCTTACATATGTGTACCAAATTTCAACTTAATTGGTCTAGTGCTTTCGGAGAAAATAGGCTGTGACAGACGGACAGACAGACAAACGCACGAGTGATCCTATAAGGGTTCCGTTTTTTCCTTTTGAGATACGGAACCCTAAAAACATTGAGTAATGGACTACAGACCTCGTTGATTTAATCAAGCCTTCATGGTACATCCTAATTCCTAAATTAAGCTTTATTTTATAAATTTGACCTATTGTATCTTCTTGTTGATAAGGACGAAATCTAATTTCCGCTACCAATTTGGCAGAAACACCTTATGGACAATCGCCAATGTACCCTTGTCTTGTACACTAATTTCAACTATGCTTAGGTACAGTCAGCATTAAAAGTAACGGATCAGACTACGCGTCGAAAGTATTTACCATTGTATTTACAAAAATACATACATAATGTATCTATGTACAACTACTAGGCAGTGGCAGATACCTTAGAATGCGAACTGTAGAGATATACCTGTATTTGGAAAATAATTCCAGAATGGGAGATACTTTAGGAGCGTTGTTTCATCCGCTAGTATTTATAAATATTACAAGGCATTCTTACATTATATTGATGCTAACTGTACAAAGGTAAAGAAAGAAATGCACTTGTTCATATTACGGCTAATTACATCTCAATCAAAAAACTGCTTACGCACAAAATCACCCATCACGCTTGATTGATGCCGGTTAACAACAAAACAATGACAGCCAACCCAACCCTAATGATATTTTTAACCCAATTAATAATGATATCAACCGCTCTATCATTAATTTGACGCGAGTCTTCATCGCTCAACAATAGAACGTGAAATTTTGTGATGAATTAAGAAATAACAATTCCAACAATGATCGATAGTTTGAACAAAATTCGGAACCTAATAATTCATTTATTTCACGTTAATTAACACATAAACAAGTACATCTATTGACATGATAACTTGATATGATCGGGTGTCGGTGTATAGAAAGTTACAATAATCATCATGCTGGTATAAAAAGATAACGCCTGTATGTAGTTCAAATATAGTTATACCGTTTTTCTTCTGGATGCGTTTACGCATATTAAATATCATTAAAGCTAGATAGAAAATGCTATAATAGTAGCGACTTGCCGAAATCTCGGCTTCCGCTTTTCTTTGCTTTTACATCAGATCGCTTCCGGGAGCCATTCTAGATCCATAAGTTATCATGCATAACGGTGCTACTAAACTGGTCCTTCCAACCGGATAATATCAAAGTCAGAGCCTAGTAAACATAGCGTGGGTCATAATAGGGTCTGTTAGAATTTATATTTATAGGCTAAGTTGCGTAGATGATTGTTTATTGTGTTTGTTGGTTGCGTCTTCTTGCGCAATGATCACCACGATTTCAATTTGCATTAATACCTAATCCTAATTTAATAGATTATATTATTTTACGACTTTCTCTCAATTTTGGCCAGTATTCTTAATATATTAGATAGATAATTAGATAGAATACTTTATATTGTACATCTCAAAAAAGATACAATTTCAGAATAAATAATTGATAAAAAAACTGATATTATCGCTTATCGAATTTAATCGAATTTAAACTATCGTGAGACATATCGCTTATATTGTTAAATTATTGTTTTTTTTTTCATCTTTGTAGAACTAATCTGCTTGACGTGATTTTTTTATTTCAATACAAACTTTTTTTTATAAAAGAAGGCAGTAAAATGATAAGCAAGTTTTGGTATTATATCATATTTTGTATCGACAGAGGCGTGAATTAAATTTAAAAAGAATGAGGCGTATTCTGATTGTATAAAACAGGTTATGATGATCTGTCAGTGTCAAAAGTGACATTTCTTCAGTCACTTTTGAAACTACCAAATTGTATCCATAATAAATTCATAACCTGCTATTACAATGAAAAAACGTCTCCATGTTACGTAAGCTTTCCCGGATTTCGGGGCTTTCAGTAGGTAAACCAGTTTACTAGATACCTAACAGGTTATATAACATAACAATTGACCACTTCAACCCGCTCTCAAGATATGAAGCAACACATTAGCGACAAAGATGCGTGAACCGGAACGGACAAAGCATGTGGAGCGAGGATGCGCGGAGGTCGGGCCAAGGTTCGACGCCAGCCCGCGCCTTTTGTTCACGTTATCAATTACGGTTATTATACTTATTATCGATGATCCTGTTTGTTTTACCATAGACAAAGAAGAGTCTTATGCAGATTACCTAAGTACATAGGTAAAAATAGAAAAGGAGCACTTCTACGTACATATACTTATGCGAAAAAGGGATGCATTAGAAAATTATGCGTTAAAGAACTCAACTTTGAGGGCACAGCATGCGTATGTCGTGTTTTTGCCCCATTTTACATTGACAATTGTTTCAAGCTAACTTCCTATGCTTTTTACGTTCACTGGTGGTTGTAGAATTGTAAATACATAGATAATTTCTTTCAACTTTCCATGATTTTTTGATCACATGTAGAGACCATGTCCAGAATTGTACAGACAATATAGCCAAGTATCTCATAGATTCCATCTTAGATCAATCTAAAAATCAGTCCACTTACATAACCATCGACCAACCGCCGAACCATTAAGGTTCAAAACGGCCTGCACATTTCGGTGTGTTTTCATGTTAATTCGCCGGGCCGGTCCGAGAGCGCGCGTCCTACAAGCGACCTTGCGGGCGAGAGGTCGCGTCGGTGACCGCGGCATTAGCATAGAGACAAAGAGCGATATGAATAAAGAGCACTTGACGCACGACAGTCTTGCACTAAAATGGCGCAGGCTTTTTCAGAACTATCCTGAAAAAGAAAAAAATGGGAAGGCCAGAGACTGCTCAGGATCGGGAAGACTGCAAAAGGTGGAGGGAGACTGCTCAGCAGTGGGACACTATAGGCTCCCAATAATAATACAATCCAACACGTAGTTTTAAAATGAGAACGAAACTCCGTTTGTATGGGAAGGTGAAATTCGGCCGTGCTTGCCGGGGACTCGGGGAGGTGCATTAAGTTTTTTTATCATTTTTTTATTGTGTAAAATAATAATTTTCTAGTTTTTTATTAAGTACATGCCTACATGGTGTAACATAATTTACCTTATATAAAGTCAACATACTCAACATCCCTATAAGTATTGAGCGTTATCTTAGAGCCCCCATTGTGTATCGGTAGCCTTTATAATGCTAACTCTTTCGGCTACGGCTGACATGGAGAAAAAAACCTTGAATGTGGACGACACAAGGCGTACCTAAGTATAGGCTGAATTTCACGCAGCGTTTGGAACTGTAGAATTTGTAGAGCCTCGCGACATGAGTTGATTTTTAAGTTTTATCAGTATAGTATATGTAAAAACAGGTGTAGTAAATTAAGCTACAAACGCCAATTATGTTACTGACATAATTTCAATACCAACATGTTGAATTTAGGTCGAAATAGGATTCTGGGTACATCCCGTAGAGGTAGGTGGGTATAAGCGTGATCTCAATTTCGACGACCGGTCTGGCCTAGTGGGTAGTGACCCTGCCTGTGAAGCCGATGCTCCTGGGTTCGAATCCCGGTAAGGGCATTTATTCGTGTAATGAGCACAGATATTTGTTCCTGAGTCATAGTTGTTTTCTATGTATTTAAGTATTTATATATTATATATATCGCTGTCTGAGTACCCATAACACAAGCCTCCTTGGGCTTACCGTGGGACTTAGTCAATCTGTGTAAGAATGTCCTATAATATTTATTTATTTATAAAAAAAAAATATGAACAAAAGACGGATTTCATGGAAAAAGCGTGTTCGTTTAACTTAAGAACAGTTCGCGATGAAGTCCGTGAATTGGGGGACTGAGGGAATTCGTGCGTGAGCTGTAGGTGCGTATTTACTTACATATATAGAAACTTATATGTCATAAAGGTAAACCCGATCTTAGTGAATGTACTTCACACAATTGTCATTAAACAGTGGGCGGAACAACGTTTATATTGTTCATCCACGAAACATTTACGTCAAACCAGCAATAAATATCTGTCGTGTTTACATGTCATGCGTCAAGTTCACTCGCTAACAATAAACCAAACAGTATGTCGTCCTCATGGCGACATAGGTACTTAGCACCTAGACACCCTGCCGTGACCATCACATCATAACATATCTCGACCAACAAGCTTTAACCCCTAGATTAAACATCTAGTCAAACAAATATAGCTCAAGAGGTTCTGGTCAGTCGTATCTTCGACCCTAAATGAAAGGTCAATCGGGTATAACTAGGCGTCAAGGAAAATTTATTTAACCATAAAAAGTGCATTAAGCCGTGTTGCATATACGAGTTTAAACAGCTTCGACGTATTATGCGTTAATGACAGCGGCAGTGTTTATAAATATTTACGGGTACTTATTATCACAGTTGTCTTCTGTCTGTGCAGAGAGGATATAATAGGATAGAGCGGCACTGTCATAGTAAATTTTGTAACCACAGTAAATTCACTGCCATCTATCGACACAGTTTAAAACTAAAAATGAAGATTTAAAAAAATAAGATAAAATGTATTTAAATATGGATAAATGTTTTTGTTTTTATTTGCATTAATTATTTTTATATGATTTTGACCCATGTTCTTTCACTAATATGCGTTAAAATTGTTAGATAACAAACGAAACCGTCAACGCCCTCTATAGGAGAGTAGGCCAAAGGTAGTGGCGCCATCTGATCGAGAACCAAATTTTCGTGATTTTCGAGGCACGTTTTTTCATTAGACTGTATATCTTTGGTGTGTGTTTGACTTGCGAACAATTTTCTTGTAATAGAATCTCGGCATGCTAAAAAAAAACTTGTCCACAAGTGCTTAAAATTTGTTTTTTTTTCGACACCATATACCTAGCTAATGTTTACACTTTGAGGTAAGGTAAAGAACTGTTTTCCTCTATTACATTTTATTGTAAGACCTTTTATTGTATTCGAATTTCGACGCGATTTATATAATTCTCAAACAAAATACGCTACTTCATCGGTTACTAATAATATGAACATTGTTCTGGCGTAATTATACATACATACATACATATAATCACGCCTATTTCCCGGAGGGGTAGGCAGAGACCACGGATTTCCACTTGCTACGATCCTGACATACCTCTTTCGCTTCCTTCACTTTCATAACATTCCTCATACACGCTCGCCGGTTTAGGGTGCTCCTGACCTGGCCTTTCTTCAGGATTTCCCCGAATCCCGGATTCCCGGATTTTGCGTAATTATGCAGTTAGAAATAACCCTTATTGACAGCCGATTCATAGGTTTTAACTAATGTTTGTCGCAAACATTACATCTGCATAAGCATTGGTTTTGGCATCATCGATTGCTGCACTATGTATATTTTTAACAATGTATGAATGTGTCATGTCGTAATGTATCTATGAATTTAAAATTTGTCAATATTCTTCAATATAAGTATGAGGTTGAACCTTATTTTATCATTCGCCCCCCGGACAAGTTCCTACGCAATCAATATTCCTAGCTTGCTCACGCGCACGCAGGCAGTGACGGGCATGGTCGTTAAATGGTTGGCCATTTGCCAAGCTGATTGGCTGATGGAAACGATGACATGGCAGTGCGGGTCATGTCATGTGTAGCTAACTATTGCTAGTACACTCAACTGTGAGGATGAGTCCGGTTTTGGCCAGTCCAGGTTCTTGATTTGTGTTGTGTGTACTAGTTTGACTTTTGATATATCTTCACGGATTGTTTATTTGTTGTTGTTTTCTTTTGTCATTAATATGTAGTAAAGATTACCTATTCTAGTAAGTCGATAACTAGTGTACTTAGACGTTACTACACGCTGCCGAAAGAGAAGAAGAGATATGAGATAAACAGAACTGTCAACTCGGAACGAGTTTGGGTAGTTATTCGAATCAATCACATGTGTTATCACATTCTTGTGACAATGAAACGGAAATTGGCTTGTAACTAACGTTGATCATACCACGTTAAACATCTAGGGTATCCACGGAATACTAGCATCGAGTTCCGTGAAATATACACCCCAAACAAAATGAAGACCTTGCATAAAGTTCGGTATTACATTTTTTTTATACTTAAAAGTGTTCAATCCGTTGTTAGTCGCACTCGCGCCTATCATCAGGTATTGGCAGCGATCACTCGCCGTGTTTGCGCAGCTAAGTGCCGAGTATTTACCCACAATTATACAGAATCACGCTTTGATGGGGAATTATGATGGCGCAAAACCGACATTTTGAAGACTTTTAATCCATTTGTGATTGGGATCCGACTGGTATTCTAAGAACTTGTGTTTCCATGTAGCGGGCTAGTCTCGATGTTGTATTTGAAGTGATTTATTATATATGTAATTTTAAGAGTAAACCGCTATAATTCGATGTCATTCCCGCTGAATAAAACAAGTGTTCTGAAAAAAAAACGCTCGATTCTGAACATCGAATACGAGTATTATATCAGTTATATCACGTTTACTTGTGGAACATAAGCTAGCTTGCTTTTCCTAGCATCTAGGTAAATAGCACTAGCGCCTGGCCGTGAACTGATCGCCAACTGGTTTCGCAGCGCACAGAAGGAAAACGCTCCGCGTGCGCGTGACCCGCGCGACCCGCGGGCGAAGGTCGCGCGCGCACGGGATGAGCGGGAGCGTTAATAGATAATTAACTAACGAATTTTACAAAAAATAATTTGTAGAATACTTCTATATTTGAGCTGTATACAAATGAATTTGCACTGGGAAAACACTAGAAGAAAAGGAAAATTCCTTGATTCCAGTGAACTAACCTAATTAGTCCTTCTTAATTCTATAAGTACTTCTAACAACATTTGCCCTAACTATGCACACCAGAACAATCTGCTGACTGCTACTAAATTAGTATACTTTATATTCCCTAGCTAGTCCTTTATTAGCTTAATAAACCCACATACCATCTTGTAACAAACCTTTAATGGCAGATGAAATATGTATAATCGACTACAATCATTTGGATAAGAGAATACTCGTACAGCAGCTAAATAAAATACTTGCCGGTAAATCAGTTCCAATAAGGCTTTCCCCCGAAATGTGTTGGATGGCTATTGTGAAGGACTAAAGATACGTCTTGTCAAAAACGTCTTACAAAGGAGGTTGCCAAACATCGAGCAAAGTCGATGAGGAATAGTCGGAAAGCGGACCCTTGGCACCGAGGCAGTAGTAGCATGCGAGAGAATCTGAGGTTCTACCGCGAACACCGAAGTTCGCAAACCTTTCTCTGTCAAATGTTAATATTTTTTCCTTTTTTTATTGTGGGACGTACCACATTACATTATACTCTTATTACGCCTGAATTAGAGTAAAAGAGAAAGATGCCTGCAATTTGCGAACTTAGGTGCTCACGATAGGCCCTCTGCACTTTATTATTACGAAAATCGCACAAATTCCATAACATACACGTATGCAGGACAGGTTGGATGCAGCATGTCAAGACGCACGTCAGTTATGTAACTAACTAGCAGTTATATTTATTCATCGTCGTAAATATGCCAGGCCTGAGTGGTCAGCGGCCTTAACCTGTAGGGTCAGATATCTTGTTGAGGTTTACACAAAAACTGTTGTTAACCAATGTTTTGTACGTGTCTACTTAAGTTTTCTAATGGTTAAATTTGGAGTAGCTTTTAAAATGGCGTACGTTAATTTCATTAAAGTGCCCTGGTAAAAACGAGTTCTATGTTTTTATTGTACCTAGTGCTTCTCTTTGTTTGTTTTGTCTAAAATTTAATTGTAGCTTCACCGGCTTCCTACTGAATATACTCAAGATTCTTTCATACTAGCTATGCCTATTGAAAATAAAATACAACACTATAATGACAAAGTTATCTCTCTGTGTGTGTACATGCTTTTTTTAAGTTGGATCATGTTATCATTGTTCAGTCATTCACACAACAATACAATTGTATAACACTATGAGACGAAAGTCTAAAACCATCAATGGCGCAATATTTACGACCAGTTTTTTACCACCCGATTGCTTTTATACCGCTCTTATACGACCTGTCGTCGGATAACTGTTGGTTATGTTTGCTCATATCAAAACATCTTCATCTATAGCAATAACACTTTAGGCTTGTACCAGAAAATCACACTACACGAACACACACGCCACCTACACTGGTGACGGCCACACCTGTTATTTGGACCTCCAGGGCTCGTTCAAGTCAGCTGACAAGTTATATTCTTAGATTTAAGGTTCCGTATACACGTATTGGTCAGGTAAGTGGCTACTAGTAGAAATACTTTGAAACTAAATAATTTTGCTAAGTAAAAATTTTGTATAATTGACAGACATATTTTTCTTGCCGGAATTTAATTTGATGCTAGTATAGATATATACTCTGTTTTATTTAGCGCTTTAATTAATTTAGAATTTATGTTGTATCAACCCATGTAAGGCTCGATTATATCAGCGGGAAGTCTTTCATTACCTATGTTACTGCAAAATTAATATTAACGCATATGTATTACGCTGAAATAATTAAATTACAGTTGCTGGAGATATTCTTATGTAGGTAATTTTAACATGATGTTTTAAATTTTGCTAGTCGAAGACATAAACGGATGATAGGTAAATTACAAAATATAAATATGTTACTTTTGTGGCATATCAATGTCGATGTCACGAGTTCTCCACTCTTAAACATTAGTCGATTTGCGTCACTTTTGTACAATACGCTTTTCGTCGCAGACCTAACTGTAGTTGGTGTTTTTGTTTTTAATCTCGTCAGCATTATCGATCTATACAAGGACATTTTTAATGTCTGAAAAGTGATAAAACTGTTCTGAGCACGAGATACCAAAAATATGTTGTGAAATATTTTTTTTGTACATTGCACATTAATCATTCCAAAACCAGATCAGTAGTCCGGCCCCGCTGGGCCCTAACCGGTGACAATGAAGACGTTGAACCTTGCCCACGGTTCCACGAACCATCCCAGATCAATTTACGAGCTTCGTTACAGACGGACTTGTTTATTCGGTCGCCTACGCACCCCACGCATGGCTCGTGCCCAACAGTGGGCTAAGAGATAAGCAGAAGCGTAGCAGAAGTCTTTGGTGAGAAAGAAAGGACTAGGATTTAATGTTAAAACTAGTGTAAAGACTAATGTTATTGTTAGATAATGAAAACAATAAGTCTTAAAATTATGTAAGTATCCAAGTGGGTGTTTACTTGACTATACCATGTGTATATTACCTACTTGCGTTTAGATTAGATTAATACAAGTAAAGTGAGAACAGAAACAATATTGTATTTGAACGCTCCTAACTGAGAGGAATCTCTCAAGACGTAAAAATCTGTGAAGAATTTTGGGGTTCCAAGACAGAAAAAAAAAACAATTATAGTTTCATGTATATGCTTAACAAAATAGCTTATTTAAAAATGTAACGAACTGGACATAGACATCGGACTAACAGTGCAACCAACACGTCATAAAGGTGTCAATTCATTGGTTCGCTGTTAACTGCGACAAGGTTGTATAGTTATTGTATCTGGTCAAAGAAAAGTTCACTGCCCATTCCAACACTAAAACAAGTCATCAAGCAAGAACTGTATCAAACTGTAAAACCAACAACGATACCAGACCAATTAGAGTCGTTCGCTTGGACCACCCGAAACATTTCACACCTCCAACCTCCGTACACATAAACAATGCTAATATTCTTATCTAAATTCATTCAAGACGAACATTGACACTTGCTTTTATTCGGTTTTTAAAAGATATCTAGAAATTGCCTATTGTATATCTTAATTTGTGTTAAGAGCGCGCCTTAATAGAGTAGTCTCACCAAATCGACGTAAAATATATATTCTTTTCTGTGTTATGGCATCAAACGAAGTGTTTTTGCTTAAATTAGAAAGATAAATTGGTCTATAACACAGGTGATTTATAGTAATCAATAATAGTCAATCAATCGCCAAATAAAAGTAAAACAATACACTCATATAATTAACATTAAATAAATTAAACTCACGCCGTAGAATTAAACTGATCTTAAAGGAGATACCTACTTACATTAATCATTGTATTTTATCAGCACTTTTCAGAATTGAAAAATTAACATAACCCAGATTCATTATGGATAAAATCACAAGGTTTCATAAATGTGATTACCTACTTACTGCAAACGTCATAAAAGTATCCAAAAATACACTGCATAACTCAATAGGTACGGTTAAATATACAACGCTACTACATTACAAACGAACGCACCAAAATGCCTAAAACATGAACACACAGCGATAACAGTGGAAAAAAATTGTAATACAGTCACGTTCGAATGGCGACCTACGGCCTTTGCCCTAGAGTTCAATTCGAGCAAATGTATTAAAGTAGTTGGGCCCTTATGCTTTGTATCGTAAAGTCGTTAAAGGGGTCAGGTGATAAGAGCGATTGTTTCGACTCGGAGGTCGAGTGGAAATCGGAAAATTCAACGCGTTTTAGAACGATGATCGACAATTGTTGTTGCGATCAGCCTGGTATTTTTAATCGGGTGCGTTCTTTTTTTGTTAAATCATGCTTGTAATTTCATTATGTTTTTGTTTTTGTATCGTAATGTATATCGCTTGTTCAATTCGCGTGTTGATCGTTGAATAAACGTACTTTGAACTGTTATAGTACCTAATTGCAGCGTATTATAGGTACGTCGTGATTTCGATTTTGAGCTCTATTAAGCTGCTAACGCTTGTCAATTTCGTTTTCATCAAGGAGTGCACTTTAATTTGATTTTACAATAGCTCCTGATGACGTTGCGAAATCTCCGTCCAATAATAAACTATATTCTACAACCACTCTTTGGGAACGATTGCAGAATATTTCTCCTGTAATATTACCACTTACCACAAAAGTAGCCATAGCCAGGGAGAAAGAACAAAAGTCGAATTATCCATTCCGACAAATTAGTTCGTACTGTTAGAAGTATTAGTGTTAAGTGTGTGTGTAAGTGTTAATGTTAGTAGTATTGGTCATTTTTTCTTAGTATATGACATTTATTTCAGTTTATAAATTAGTTCGTATTCTCAAAATTTTTGGTTTCTACTTAACTCGAGACTCGTCGACTTCTATTTGACAACACAATATGTACCTACAGTCTAATGCCCTTATAAGTGTAATTACTCTTGTCACAGGCTCAGTGGCACAAATATTGACTGTAATGCGGCCTTGGCAAAAGCAAGGTCGAAGGCTCAGGTCGTGCAGTGACACAATGGAGGCTTTGTAATAAGTGCATTACTGTAACAGCAACGCTCTTAACTGGCCACTGATAGACTCTATTTTGTTGCAATACGGGTTACGAATGGCCAGCTAACTCTGTTGACGACGATGCTACCCTGTTCGAACGTAATAGGCGTATGAAGTCTTATATACTACCACGGAGTTCCGATGTTCTATTAGTCTACTAATATAGGTACCTATTAGTTACTCTGCCGTAATTACTCTATTTATTTCTTATTAGCACGAAGCATAGTAGGGCAAGTAGACAGAGTACAATTACTGGTTAGGTATAATATAACGCATTAAGCATACTAGAGAAGCGGTTTACGTATTCTATTGTTTTCACGAATATACTAATCGTATTTAGTTGGTGTGCTTGTAAAATTGTTGTTAACGTTGTTATAAAATACAGAAATAGTTTAGGTTATTCTTTTATACAATATCTCATTTGAACGTTAGTAGAAGAGATTAGACGGAATCGAAAGATAAGTCCAAACTATGTACTTCTACTGCTTATCCACCTGTATCTTTAAATATCTAAAAGAAAAAGGAAAAGTGTTATCCTGTAACTGACATTGTCCAAGCTTGACACCAACACAACCTTTAGCTAACTTAACCGGCCAACGTACATACCTGGAAATTATATTAACAAACAATTTATTTATACCGTCAAATGACATCGTAAGGTCGCCAGTGTCAGTCAGGTCGGAGCCACAAAAACTGATTACACATACGAACGACGCATTGTGCTTCCAGACGTGAGAAATTGGCGTAGCAAATGACACTGTACAATGACAGTCGTGTTTTGACATCGAGGAAGACAATATGAGCGCTTAACCTCTAGTCTAGAGGCCTCAGTGAGATGTTTGAGAAATGTGGTAGCTGTTTTACTGGGAATGTTCTTAGAGTTTTGAGAGCCTTTCATACCTAGTCGTACATAAAAATATCGTCAGGTGCCAATGAAAACCCACTAATTGCAAACAAAAATAATTAAACATGAATTAACCTTATTTTGGTACCATACCAGCACGATTCACTATGGCTCTTAACTTAAGTATAATTGTAATTAGTATGATAGCATTGATAGCCCAGCCGTCCGGTGAGAAACGATCCTTTCTGTTAGAATATGAAGCATACTTAGTAGAAGTTTTATGTATTGTTGTCGTATTCACTATTATAATAACGTCCCCCGGCCATCTTGACGACGATGGCTGAATATAAACACTAAGAGAATTTAGTTCGGCTACCAAATGGATGTCGAGTGCATTCAAACTTAAAAGACATTTAAAATTAAATCGCTAATACTGCTCTGGTGTTTGTTGAATGAGTGTCAATGAGTTCTTAATTGAATTGTGGCTCTACTTAATTTGTATTTGCGGTTACCAATCATAAAGGTATGATGTGTTAGAAATTGTGAAAATATCCTCAATCTTTTTATTTGGCATTATTGTTTGTTTATAATGTACATATGTACAAAGGTTAAGTTTTTGCTATAAAAATAATAATAATTATTCAGTATGTTTGTGCCCCTCCGGTCTCAAAACGTCATATGACCCGACTTCTTTGGCCGTGAATAACAATTGTGTGTGTAAATCTAAACTTATACGCATAATAAACATATCACAGACAGTGATTTTATAACGTTTGTACAGGCCATGAAATTATGTAATTAAATGCCTTATTACCTAGAATACTCGTATTAGGCCTAGTTGATTTTCCGTCTTCCGCATTAAATAATAAACTAAGTAATAATTGAGTAAGGTCAACTTGCGCGTATATGTAGGGCATGTAGGCATCCAGTGTTTTGTACATACCTGTAACAAAGTTATGTATCACATAGAATTTAGATTATACATACATATATAAACTTAATTAAAAGTGAAATAATGCACTATTATCTAAATATTAATAAGAACATAGAACTATTGTCTCACAGGGCCCATGATGGAAATGAAAAGTTAGATGAGATAATCAGTACATATTGTGAAAAAAAAAAAAAAAAAAACTAAGTAGGTACATTATGCTATATGTACCTAATTATGACTATATTAGTAAATAAAATCAAAAACAGTGTTGTGTATTTTGTCTTTCCCGTCTTTTCAGTCTGTGCAAATTCTAAAACTAAAATACCAACAGGCTGATTGTATAATATAATCAATCGAATCTTTATCACATTCTTCTATGACTTAGTTCTGTACTACTTAATAAATATTAACAATAGTCTTGTAAGTTATGCTTTGTACATGTACCTAATACTAACACTTTTATGGGCTTTGCCTGTAATAAATGGTTTATATTATATATATATATATAGGCATTAGAGTTTTGAATGATTCACGGTTAGTTTCACTAGACTTATATAAATAATACATAAATTAATAATACAAAAGGTAATCACGGTTAATTTATATCCCGGTCAATATAAGTTAATATAGGCATATTAATTTATTATACAAAGCATACAGTTTACAAGTAGGTATAGTATAGTTTACGTTGATTCTGTCGACAGTACCTGAATTACGTCCTAGTTATAATAAAACGCTCACCTCACCTTACTCCTTGACTCGGCACTTTCGTGTGTTGACGGTGTCAACTTGACACGAAGCAGTTTTGTCACATTTTGACCTCTCGGCAAGGTCACCGCACAAAGCACTTTCGTCACGCTATTAATTACCTATCATGACAGAAGTGTATTATACCGAGGGCCATAGAGTTTTAGCGCCTTGTTGGTTCAGTCCATGGTCGCTATTTCGTGTAGGTACCTACAAGTGTAAATTGCGTATGTTTGTTTAGTTATTAGTTATAAATTTTAGGACTTGCTAAGTCAGTAATTTTGTTTCAATTATAAACTAATATTGTAGGTAACTTCTTACATAGGTACATACACTTAACCTTTTATATGTGTGTGGTGGTCAAAAATCGTGGGCTCAAACCTCATTTGTTTTATAGAGCCGAAAAAAATCGTTCTAGAAAATATGCAAAATGGTGACTAAAAATTCGGTCAGGATCCTTATTACCACAACCACAGACCATGAGACCATAGGTTAACCATACCACCATAGGACCATAGGTGCTAGTGATTCAGAGTTGAAAGAACCCAAAAACACCAGGATCTGTGAGAATCAGGTTTTCAATATTTATTTTAGAAAACGCCCAGGTAACATTTCGCATGAGATTTATTTTTTGTTTACCTACCAAAGAGGCGAAAATCGCCGGCTTGTTTAATACCTAATGGTATTCTATGTTGTAGCATTGCCTTGCTAAGGTCACAAGCGGTATTCGCCATCGGTAAACAGAGCACGCAACTCACGGAATGTGAGGATTTCACTCAATACCTATCACAATGGGATAATGGCGTCGCTAGTGAGTTTGTATTGCTCGGACGTGTTCAAAGTTGAATGGCTAGGCGATAATGTACGCGGAAGTGGTTTTGGGCTGCGTATGGACATATGTACTTGAAGGTTTACTAATTACTAAATACGTAAGTACCGTAAAATCAGGTAACTATAGTCCTTAAGTACAACTATGGTTCAGTTTTTAACGTTGATTCTTAACGAGCCTTTATGATTTGTACTCGTTACATATATTTTGGAGCTTAGATACAGTAATGCTCTTTCTATATTATACATATACTCAACATAATTTAAAAAATACTTATACATATTTTACTGGAACCTAAATTTGGACCATAGTTTAAGTTGTGGACTAAAGTTACCTAGCTACGGTACTTACTTTGTTAGACCACTCGTATGAGCTCTTAAAAAGAATCAGATTGATTGTTAAAATATTTTATAAAAGGTCATTCGTGTAGTCATAGATAGACTTTCGATATGTTTCGATCACTTACAAAAGTCCTCGACAGAAGCAACACCTGCGACAAAGGCCCGGCGACATTACAGATTTTCACCTCAAAGAAAAATTATAAGTGTATGACTCTTCATCACTACTAACTTAAACAAACAGCTGATAAGACTTAATTTTAACAAGAATGTTAAATATTTGTAACATCAAAAAGAAAGAAGCATGACGATGTTTTTGATAATGCTTACATACTCGTTTTAACATCTCTTTCTATAACATCATTAACAAAAATAACGCAGCCATACAACGCCAACACGAATCACGAAGGCATCGTCGCCTCATTTAATACCTCATAAACTAAGAACTAATGACGATTAAAGTTAAAAATTAATTATAATATGCAGCATAATATAATTCCCGCCACCATAAACGTCCAGTCTCCTGCAGTCCCCGCATGCATCGCAGAAACTAGTATCTTAAGCTGACTATACACACTAGGGTAATATGCCTGCGCAGTTTTGCACAAGTAAAACGTATAAGCGTATGTAGCATTCGACTGTGCAGTTTTCTAACCAGCGGTGGCAGCATTGTCGCATTTTTATCGCCTGTCACTATGCCTGTCACTTTCGCACTTACATACTTGTTAAAGCGTGACAGGCATGGTGACAGGCGATAAAAATGCGACCGTGCTTAGCCCGCAGGCCCCGTAGACAAAATGCCAATCGCTATCGCTATGTAGCGAACGAAACGCAACTGTCACTGTCACACTAATATGGAAGTGACAGAGAGACACAAAGCGATTGTCACCTTGGCTAGGCCGGGGCGCGTAGCCAACGTGCCAATTGTTAACAGTGCGACAGTGACTGTTGCGTTTCGTTCGCTAGGGCCTAGCGAACGAAACGCAACACGCGCGACGCGATTGGTACGTTGGCTACGCGCCCCGGCCTTTCGCTACGGAGCGTAACCGATTGCACGTTGGCTACGCATCTAGCTTCGACTGTGCAGTTGAACTGTACAGGCAAAACTGCGCTGGCGTACTCTGTGTATGGCCAGCTTTAAACTAGAAACGCCTAAGTGCCAAATAAAGCCATTTTATGCGTCCTGTGTCTAATGGCTTCCGTTTAACAAATCATGATATTATTAACATGCATGCTGGCCGGTAGAGGTTAAGAATTTAATTAGTAACTTGGATTAATTGCAAAGTCAAAATGTACAATTATTATCTATATGTATAGATAGGAAGGTTGAAACAGGATTTCCCTTTGAAGGTTAAATAGACAATTAAAAAATATAGAAATAAAAACATTGAATTGAAATTCCGAATCCAAGCTTTAGAAATTAAATCATTCTCTCTCGGCTGAAAATTCACGGAAACCTCAACGTATAGATAGACTAATTAAACAATTTCGCATAATTGTGGATATGAGCTATTGAGTACCTACTTTAATTTAACCCAATAGATTTCAGATTGTAAATGTATTTCTAATCCTTAAGACCTTGACAATTAGTTCTTAATTATTACTGCTCTTAGTTTTAGTATGACGATCATTACGAGATAACTTTTTTGTTTGACATGTATTCCATTATTTATTTAGTTTTAATTTGACGGTAATTTTCCGATACGTTTTAACTTATAATTGTTAGTTTTTCATAATTTGTGTTTTTCATTTATCAGTGTTGACATTTTATAATTATATGTTTGCATGCCAAATAATTGACGATCATAATATAAATTCATATAGATTAGTGTAAGAATAATTTATATTGTAATTTATCATTATGAAATAAATAAACTAAACTAAGCGCTAACTAAAAACTCGTAAATAGAGAAAACGCGCGTACACTATTACTGGATGATGATGTACTATTAGACTTAAGGTGACTGTCCGTTTCCAACCGCAGCTGCACTGCTGCTCCGACACTACTGCGGCGGCCCAAACGCGTCGGTGTTATTGTCAATTTCCATAGTAAAATGAATGACGATATCGACTGCACGTAATATGGTGATTTTAACGTTTTCCCGACCGCAGCTGCACTACTGCTCCGACACGTCGGTGTTATTGTCAATTTCCATAGTAAAATGAATGACGAGACCGACTGCACGTAGCATGGCCATTTTTGCGTATTTGGTGTATTATTGCAACTGCGGCTGCAGACCGCACGTCAAATCTGTCACCTGCACTGAATTGTCTTTGATCACAGATATTAGTAGTTTTAAGCAAAGAGGATATAACCACTACGTTCTAAGGAGTTATTACACCCACGGATAAACAACCCCGATGGTACCGTCGCCATATATCGCAGATATATCGGGGCGGCCAAGGAGCTCACAAATATCTGAACACGCCTTTATTGTCAAGGCGCTAGAGTGCATGTTCAGATATATTTAGCACCTCGGTCGCTCCGACATATCTGATGGCGACTGTAGTACTACTGTAAACTTTTTTGCTAATCTATATTGAGCCATACGAGTATCACAGAGCCAGTTAGGAAACTAGAATGATAGGTCCGAAAAAGAGAGTGTCAAATTCGGAAGTTAACTATAGTCTGGCAAACCCTTCGAGCAACACCGGCTTCCGACACGTCGGAAGGGAGGAGCCCAAGCGATATCTTACCGTACAAATCGTTCTGCCATTTTTTGCGGGGGAAAACGTGCACACAGTCGCACTTCTCACTCACTACTTGCAAAATCCAATCTCTAATTAGGATTGTTCATTTTTTTTAAATGTTCTATTTCGAAAACCATTTCGAGATATTAGGTTTTTAAACAGTTTCCGACATTTGCTGCGATATAATAATCGAGGATTGAAGATATTTCAACAAATATACTGATGACCTTAGTTTGACCTTCTCGCGAGGCTGAATATAATAATGTCATCGTATAGTAAAAGTTATCGAACCATAGTAAATAAATCCGTCACTCACGTAATTGTCAAAGATGTCATTGTCATCAATTGTCATAATAAAAAAATTCAGTTAAACCGCTAGTTTCTTACGATTTGATTTATAATTTTTAATACCTAAACAGTAGATTTTGATTGCTTAATATATCAAAAACCTTGTTTCCACTTGTGGGAATGATTTACAAAAATTATAGTCCGCGAAGACCTACGTGAAAGACGGTGTTGTCGTGAAGTAAATGTGGAATGGAATACTTCAAGTGTTACACACAATATTGCTGTGAGGATCACGTCGATGTAAGTATAAAATTAATATTATTTTACTACGAATATTTAAAAGTCCATTTTGGTGGTCGGGTCACTATTACCTATTTATTTTCTGTGATGATGTGGCCAGAATATCTAAAGACAAACCGTTTAACACAGCTTGTCCGCTACTAGCTCCGTTTTACTGATTTGAAGTTAAATTCAACAAACAGACATACATATATGTAACTTATAACCATCTTGCAAGCAATAAATCATATACATACAAAAATACATAGTTATATTTAAAATACAACATGAAACTGAAAAGATAATTTCTAATTTCCAGGTACCTACAAGTTGCAGTTCAAGGCTCAAGCTGCTGATATCACGATCATGGCGGACAAAACTAAAGTTAATAAAGAGTTGTGAAAAATAAAACATGTCTTATTTTTTACTTTTTTATTAATTTACGAAAAACCTGTTTCCCAAAAAAGTGTATACATTATATGTTCAACATGTTCTGCACGTAAGGTTGACATTGAGGGCTTTGTTTAGTAGCATTCAGTTGAAGTTGATTTAGGTTCTACTCTTGTTGATCCAGAAAATAATTGTATAGTTTATTATTAAATCTATGCCCACGCCCAGGCACTATTCTTGCTATAACTTTACATTCTCCGCCTTCTCTAGAAATTTGTACATTATATACATCCAATAAAACTAAGGTATATAACTTAAGGCAGATTTGTGGAATCAGCTTTCACAAATTTAGCGTATTTTGAGATTATAGATTTAGGGATTCAAATAATACGACGATATTATTTATAGATTCATTAAATAAACTGTTCTTTTATTTTTTCGTAGTTTTGCGAGGATCTATAAGCTCGACAGGGCACGAGCGATAGAGAGGCAAATAGAATACCGAATATCCGGCAAAGTGGCCAAATACCGAATAGTTGCCGAATATTCCTGGCAACTGTAATTGTATTGTAATATATCATATTATATAATGTCGTTTATGGTGACAATTTCTCATTTTGTCATTGCAAAGCCATTCCTGAGCTAAATAAAAGAAGCAATCATTTATTTTTATTACAAGGGGCAAAGATGTTATTTAATACCTCATGGTAACATATTGATATCCAAACATACGAAACGATACAAAATTGAACCACGAGAGAAGCGAATGGTTTAAAATTTAGAATATTGACAGTTGCGGAGGTCTCAAGGCATGAGGGTTAAACAAACTGTGTTACAGTGCAACACGTAATTCTTCACACCAACACGAGGAAACCATTTATTATTCAAATTAATTTATTAAAAGTTCTTTCTATCGGCCAAGGCGAGGGAAATATCTTTCTTCATAAAGGATTTCTTGTCTCGCCCGTCAAGTTTTATATGGATGGTGCGGTCATATCATAGAGTGCCGTCGCCCATTCACACCTGCAACTGGACAATATGAAGTGTAAATTACAAATTATTTTATTCATCATACTTCACTGTTTGGTACCTAAGGAAAGTAAAATTGGCTTAATATGGATACTTAGAAAGATAAATCTGTAATATTTTGCTAACACCGAACGACTGCCTGCCCACCATTGGATAATTTTATTCTTACGTGTCGCATCGTCATCTCCAGAACCCACGAATCACTTTGCAGAAATCAATAAAAGGCCTGCTAAAAGAGCCTACCTGGCATGGTTTTGAGGGGACGTTTATTACAGACTTCTAAATCCAGCCGCACGTTTCTGACGGCCGAGTACCTATACGTGATGCAGGTGGATCAAGTGCGCACTCCCCCCGTATATATCACGACTCCATGAGTCCCGTTTCCGTCGGATTGCTGTGTGCGGTGGTCACGCATTTAGGCAAGAGGATGGGGAAGAAAATTTCACATTGTGAAATTACCTTAATGTTAAGAATAATTTTTCCTCTGCATTAATTTTATTTGAGTAATTTGATTGTATTTCGTCAATTATTAAGTCTCATTCAATGTTGAATTGCTTTTCATTTAATCGGCAATATTATCTGAATAAAGGATCACCATTAAATATCAGATTTTTTATTAATATTGCGTAGCTGCCTTCGTCGGACTCTGACTATTGTAGAAAGGCAAACTGGTCTTCTTTTTCATGTAGCATGTAGCATTATCGTCACTCGCTTCTTCACGTAAAAAATACAAAACTAAATTAGTATTTTATTTGTACGTATGACATTATATGACTTGACATTGACAAGCCATCAACGAACGCTGTCGGGACTGCACGCCGCAACAGCCGCAGTCGTGCTGCTACAGTAATGCGGCACCGCGTAACGTCGCAACTGCAGTGCAGCGGCAGTTACAAACGGACAGTCACCTTTAGTATCCAACCCGACGCATCAACACATCCACTACATAGTACATTGTAGGCCTAGCCGTCAATGAAAATCTTTATGTAACGACCTTCCTAGGGTTAGGAAAGCGGCCTTAATACATAGTTGATATTGCTCTACAATTACATGTCAGGTCGTTTACCCGCGGGTCACATCGAGGTCGGCGTACGTGTCAGTTGCTGCCACTGGAATTCCTAAGTGGACATTTGCTTGCGTTGCACAAAACAGCGTTTTTAGGTCGCCGTGCTGCGTTTCAATTTCCTGGTTGAAATTTCAACCCATTTGTGGACAGTATGAATTGTTACATATAAAAACAAGTGGTATTTGGTTTACTTACTGATATTTAGGCTAGCCTAGTCATGTACTTTCTAGAAGAACATTGTAAGGGGTTGTTTACTTTGACACCTCTTACATAAAAAAAAAAATACAACAACAATAGGATACATTTTTTTTAAAGGGAAGTTCTTTGTACTCGTATTCTATGAAAGTGTTATATAAAATTAAAATCAATTGATGACCCAGAACTGTACCCGGTGACTGGTGATTTATTGGTGACTTTTCAGTCGTTCGATAATTCTTCCAAATTATATACTTAACAGAAACTACAAGAGTAAATCAGGCTTTTATATTAACTTTGCCAGCTCCCAGAAATCATTACAGAAAAGAGACCCGGCTGCAATTGTTAAAACCTGTCTTTTGTCTCCTTGATGTCAAAGTTTGCGTGATCGGGATCAAAGTGGACCGTTTCGAAACCCGTAGACAAGCGCATGTCGCTCGTGTGTAATTGCGGCCATTACACGTCACAATAGAATTGGGCGAACATGCAGGTCCCGTGAAATTGCGCTTTTTAAATACTTTCTACTGGGGTGCTATTGTGATTGCTTACAGAACGCAGGCAAGTCGAACAACCAACTTAGTACCTATAATGCGCTCGCATGTTTGTACATAGCCACAGAATATAATATGTAATAGTACTAGGTACAGAAGATTCACTGAAAACCTCAAAATTGAGGCAGCCGCAGGTACTTGTAGCGACGCGACGAAATCGCGGAGTGAGACACGCCTGACATAGTTGTTGATGGAGGTCGCAGTTACAGTCGCGCATCCTTGAGGTCCTTACATTTAAGACACTACTCAATTTTATTATGGAATTTTTATTAATAAAAGTTTGTTCTTTAAAAATAAATAAATAAAAGACTCGAGTCTAGTGTAGAGACTTGACGAATTTCTAGAAAAGACAAATTTCAAAACGCTGTCACTTTACACAGTCAATAGATTAACTCTATTATATACTTACTTTACTATTTGGTTTAACTAGCTCCTATTATAGATAAACAAATCCTTATTAAGACAGATTATATAATTTATGTTATATTAGTAATAACAGAATCCGTATTAGGTATATGACATTTTGAGTCATGGCACATTTGAAACATGTTTTAATTAAAAAAAGACCCGAAATAAGGTTCGACTAAAATGACTCGAGTCTTTTAATCACGTAGGTCCTATACTTTTAGAACTTTAATTTATGTTATAAATTTCAAATTTAGATACTTTTTCTTATGCTTCTGACCATATGATACGCATACGCACACCTGCGGGCTTAGCACGGTAGCATTTTTATTGCCTGTCGCCATGCCTGTCACGTTCTAACAAGTACATAAGTGCGAAAGTGACAGGCATAGTGACAGGTGATAAAAATGCAACCATGCTGACACCGCTGAATTCGATTCGCCAATACTCGCTAAGCATTACTACCAAATACGCGGCCTGCGCTAGCAACGTTTTCATGTTTACAAAGCTTGTGAAGACAATGATATATTGACTGTTACGTGTTGTTGGAGGCAATTTGTAGAAGTGGATGTTTACCGGTATGATCTGAGTTTGAGAGCAACCTTGGTTCCAATGAAGTGGATTTAGGTAAGAAATATGTTTAAGGTAGTACAAAGTACAAACCAGTATTACTAAAGATTTTTTAACGTGGAAAAAGAAAACTAGGCTATTTCAATGAAATTTGATGATGACACAGATGGATGCTATCATATATCGCCTATTTGGTTGCAAATTTAATTCACGATTACTAGAGAAAAAGGGGTACGATAAACGGAGGAAGTCACAGATAGAGGCTAGTTTTTTATAACAATTCGCTTGTTATTTTATAAATGTTCTAAATCCAGATCAACAGACTTGTTAGATTCACCTTGAACATTACTTCTGACTTCTGACCAACATTTATTAAACAAAGAAATATAAAACTGCAAACACAATTGATAACTTGTTGCACAATTAACATATCGTGATATCGTGCTAATCAATTATAGTTTGCTCCACAATAATCAACAATGATAATTATCACTAACATTTACATTAAAACGAATCACGCGCATGAAATAAAATGCAAAATGGTGGCAACTTTTATACAAAATCATAACAGTATTTATACTTATGCGTTTTTTATGATCTTGTCAGTGGCTTTTCCTTAATATATCAAAGTATCTAAATCGTAAAAAATGTAACATCAGAAATATAAATGTAAATTTCATATAAATAACTATTTTATTGCAAAAACAATCGTAGCAGATGTTCTCATAACAATGCTCATCATAATAAAGTTAAAAGGACAAGAATATTACAGTAAGTACACAATGCAAATATTATTTATTGCTCACCTATATCAAAAAGAACAAAACATTCAAATTAAGCATAATATTATAGTACATATGGTACACAACAGGCGGTCTTATCGCTCAAGAGCCATCTCTTTTCAGACAACCTTTATTGTATGACCGTCGGTCACAGACTTTTCTCAAGTACTTTATTTAATTGCAATCTAGTGCAAAACCCAAAAAATAAGAGGTTGTTATGTTCCAACCTGTCATTATATGAAACATGAGTTTATTTCATATAGCGGCATTAATTTAAAAGAAAAGGATCATTCGAAAAACAATAAAGTATACATTAAAATTACCACGCGGTCGTGACTCGTGACGCAAGTGCTCCAGAAATCTCAATTGGATGTGTTTATCACCGATTTTTGGAATCTTTCAGCCTTCGGTTCGAGTTCTGCCAATCACTGATTTGATTGCTTTTAACTTTCGCTCCGGTTTTTCTCGACCTGACCATAAAGACGGCGTTTATGTTTCGAATCGGCGATAAACAATGTTCGTAAAGAAACCATTGATATAGGTAATTCGAGTGACCAACCGCAATGCTTTCAGATCAGCTGAATAACACGAAAACGCAATCAGTGTTCGACGACCGTCAGTGACAATTCTGTACCACTAATAATTTGTAAATTTTTTCACGGGATAAAGGAAGTCGTGGCAAAAGTAATTTGTTTTAATGTAGTAGCTATATTTGTAACACTAATGTCGGTTTTGTTTTATATATATTGTTGAATTGGTTATTTTTTATTTAAACAGATCGGAGTTTGATAATATTAATGACCTTTAAACAGCACCGAAGACCAAAGTAGTACGTCTAGCACGACTTATCGAGACGAGACTATCCCTTAGGTAAATCAAGTGATACTTGATGTATAAAGTCGCGCGACTTGTGTGCTAAACGAAGAAGTACCAGGAAAAGCAAGGATCAAAACGCCGCAAGCATATACATATCCAAATTATGTCTGACGTATTTTTTTTTATCCTTTCCTCTGTGGCTTCTCAAAAATTTAATTTTAGAATTGCTTAACGACAGATGCCCAATTTGGGCCTCGCCACAGAGGAGTAGTTAATAGACGGCATAGAATATTTTTCAATTACCAGTTTTGACAAAATAACAAACTTAATGTAAGGATAAGATCGTCGTTGATTTTACAGACCGTTGATAATGTGTTAAGAATTTATGAGTCGGAGTCCGCTCACTGAACTGTAACTAAACTCCAACGCGTACATTTTTAAGGTTCCGCGTGTAAAATACAAATGAAAATATTCAAATACCCGTAGGAAGCTTAGCAAATGTGTAAGAGTAAGATGTCAAGGAGGCTTTACTGTTTTCTAAGTTGATTTTGCTTTCATAAATCTGTGTTTCAGGGCATTTTCACTTAAAAGTGTACCTACCATTTACTTTTTTTTTGAAAATCTATTACTTTAGAATTATTTATTTCTACTCAGAATCACGAGGACTATTGATTTAAAAAGAAAAAACATATGTCCCCATAATAATGACAGTTTTGTAACGCATTTTCACATACATTCTGTATGGACCGTTACAAAACTGACACCCAAAATTTGTATGAAAAACTGGGGACACTTTTTTTTCTTTATATCTCATTCAATAGTAGTCGTGATTATAATAACCCAAAAGTTGATGGTTTTTCGAATAAAAGTAAATGGTACCATTTTTTCTGAAAACCCTTCATTGTTATCATTTCATTAGGTATTTGTTTAGAAATGTATATCTTTCCTTTAGGTACATAAATGAAACTATACTTATTTAAATTATAAGTTATAAGTAATTTTAACTTTTGTGTACAAAAAATACCTACGTCGTGACCTCGTGACGATACCTTATATAGGATTAATGAATAAGGTATGCGGGATAAAAAATATTAAAAAATACGGGACCTCCAGCGTTCCATCATTTCCACTTGACCGCGCAGCTTTTTACAGAATCTCGATTAGAACCAGTTCACAGAGCACACTGGAGCGAAAGAGAAATCCAAAATAAAAGACGCAGTCTCCGACCTCCACCTGTAGCCGCGTCGAATCGTCACTTTTCACCCGACAAAAACCGGCAAACGCGACACTTGTCGCGATGACGCGACGCTTCGTGACGACCCGCGACGCACGTGACCTGTGGTGTCATTCTAAGAAGAGGACGCCGATTTGACAAAGGCAAACCAGTATAAGTAACTCCTCGATTACGCCCAGTTGTTACTGATCTCAAGGATGCACTAGACTGGTTCCATCAACTTGGCCTGTGATAGCACAACTAATAGAGTATCCACGACCTGCACCTGACTTTGGGAAGTCACAGGTGAGTCCAATCGGCGGTCACGATGGCCGTGCTTCTGATAAAAGTGCTGTGGAACCAATGCAGCACGAACTCGAACTGTTTGTCCTTCTTGGTAACGTTTTTTGTGAGGTTGCAACCTGTTGCGTTCCGGGGTTCAATTGTGCTAACGTCATTCATCTTCAATACCTACTATTAAATAGTTGAATTATGGTAGAGGCAACACACATGGTACACGTAGCCGTCGTAGCAACATTTACGCTTATATAGATTATGTAGTGTGTAGTGTGTGTGTGTGTGTAGTGTGTAGTGTAAGCTGTAGCCAGCAAAGCCAATTATGCCTCGCGCATTACGCGCGTGACGATGGTCTCCAAAATAGTGCAAAATTTAATAGCTCCTCTACACGATGGGCCATCATACTGGCCCAATATGATGGGCCAGCGTGTAGAGAGGGTAGATGTTGGATGGCTTTTATGGCGCGGCGGGATGGCGATGGGATGGCCATGGTATCGTTTTTTCGTCCGCACATCAATGGTAGTGGGCCATCGAGGGTGCATACGCATCTACAAGTGGCCCATTCCATAGTGCGTGCTCTCAACCATCGCATGGCCATCTAGCTAGTCCAGGGCTGGGCCATCGTGTAGAGGAACCATAACCATCATATGGCCATCTCGCTGGTCCAGCGCTGAGCCATCGTGTAGAAGAGCCATAATGCCCGTAAAAAGGGATGCAAATCGGTCTTCAACGCAGTTGCTGAAGATAGAAGGAAACAAGTTATGGACAGAGATTATTAATTGACATTGCTCTTTGTCCCGATTTGTATACATTACGGTAAAACTGTTCGAGCAAAATGGGTTGCGTCCATGTAACCTATTACCATAACTAAAAGGCGACATTTTTTTCCTTGTTGACATTGAAAATCTACTAATTCACAATATGCCTAATAATACTACAAAGGCACCAATAGAAACCGTTCCCATATACACCCAGACAGAATACGTTATCGTCCACATAGCATTCCTCAGGTCGTCCGGCGCGACCTCGGGCCCTGCTCTGCAGTCCACGCACGCGCCCCGCATCCGCATAACCTTAGTCGCCTGCGCATTGCCTAGTACATGTCAGCGGAAAGCTATGGAGAGAAAAAACGAGTGTTTTAATGGAGTGATTTATTAGTGATTGATACGTCGTTTATTGTATTTGATTAGGGTTATTAAAGTTTTGTTTGATCTTATGTAGACGCCGTAGTAATGTTTGACGGATATTAGATGGACTTGTCTGAGCGCTAGTTAGTCGAGGTAATTACCTATTACCTACAACTTACAAGATTTACGTAAATCAAACATATTTTCAAGACAAATTCTAAAACAGTAAACAAACAAATATGTAACTGCGTTTAAGTAAAAGTATTGAGTCTTGTAATTTGTAGGTTTTTAAATAAAGTACATATGGTACTTTAATTAAAATTAGAGGCCATCCTAGGGACCATCCGTCCGTCTCGCAACTCGCAAGCAGCTACTAATACCTATCAAAAGTTTTTCTATCAGCATCACCTAAGTCTGAAATCTTTTGTCTCGGAGCAAAAAGGGCTAACGTCTGAAAAGAGCAGAGCTCGGTA
Organism: Cydia strobilella; assembly: GCF_947568885.1. Lineage (NCBI taxonomy): Eukaryota > Metazoa > Arthropoda > Insecta > Lepidoptera > Tortricidae > Cydia > Cydia strobilella. Next base: position 13,954,004 of record NC_086052.1, read on the forward strand.
ATTCGATATGACCGATCGGTTTTTTGCCGGTCGTTCCGCGCGGTCGGACGCGGAGCGGCGCGGTCGCCCGCAGGGTTGACAACATGAGACCACACATTTTTCACCACCTACATAATTTGAATGCAGGTTTGCAAGAATGCATATCATACGTATATAAGTATTCTTTGCAAAAATATTTTTCAAAAGTACTTATCGTCGAGTATTACGAAGCTGATGATACTAGGTTTAAATCCTTGTAGCATAGTGTGCGAGTATAATATATAAATGGCCTAATCAGGCACTGGTCCTCGCTTAACTTAGGTTTAGGTACTAATATAGTTATTTAAGTATTATTTTAAGTATTTTTTGGTACTAACAAACTATGGACACTTTTATTCGTCTGAAATAAATGCATTTTTTTGCTGTAATGGAGCTAGTTAAAATGTGATATAGGTACACATCACAAATACATGTATTTTAAAATGAATCCCTACTTGCGCGAACAATTTTACATTGGCACCTGATTTATGAGACATCATACATAGATGTAAGAGACTCTTGAAAATATAATTTATGATAATGAGGTGGTAAATAAATACTCCATCAACAAGGCCGTACTGGAGTGGAGGTCAGGCTATGGTCGAAATATGAAAAAATCAAATTTCCAACCAATGTACATCGATAAGAATACGTCGTCACTTATTAATTAAATATCATTATTTAACGATATTTTGTTAATTTTTCAAAAATGAAACCCTGCATTTATGCGACCAACATTGAACAAGATAATGTTATTATTATGATACCCACTTACCAATTTGACAATTTAATATCATTATTTCGCACAGTTAGGTACAAGGTCACATTATAAACTATTGCTCGATCTTATTGATGGATATATTATTGTGACTGTATTTATCCTCCGAAGGCCAATGGTCCATCACTCCCATCATAGTAAAAATGTCAGTTGAAATTTTAATCATTGTGTAAGAACTATGGCTGAATTTATTTTATTTTGAGAACGAACGACTAAAGAAATGCAGCTCTGTTGAAATTGAAAATGGCATAAATTACATTTAAGTAATTAGTGTCATGGATAGAGGACTAAGAATTAATAATATTAATTATAATTACAATAAATTCAAATCAAATCAAATTTTCCCACCGGCAACAGCACCAACCCTATTGGCGAGGTCGCGACCGGGCGGCGGCGCGACCGCGACACCGCACGCCGCGACGTGATCCATCGGTGAGAACGCACTATACCCACTTACCGCCAAAACGACACATCACTCATTCAAACTAAATACCCACTTACGTCCTTTTGACAACAACAGTTAGGCTACACATGGCTCGGTTTCCTGGTACACTTGGAGACACACTCAGTAACCTTTTGTGCACCTTATCCCGAGTGAATAAGGTTCAGAAAGATCTGTCTTCGACTGTATGCATCCAATCCATGACCTCAACAAAATAAACAACGTTATTGTTTTGATTTGAAATTGAATATCCTCTGACAGTTATCATCTCAAATATTCAAGGACTATGAAATGATGAGTGAGAATTTTATCAGCATAACCTAGAGATAGAAGGACTGTGTTGGAAGGATATGTCAAGGCTATTTATTTTTAAAGGTCAGAATTTATTTTGTCAAGATCGAAATTGATCAAGGACAATCTGAGATTTTGGGACTTTACCCTATGCTACTCGTATGAATGCAAATTGCAATGAACCGTTTTCATATTAGGTGGCGGCGGTGGTGGTAAATAGCTGATACTTTTTATATGATATAGAAGGCAAATAAGCACACGATACAGATGGTTATACAATTTTGGACACCCACCGAAAGGGTTTGCAAATGCGTTGTCGGAATAAAGATGGAAATACGCTCTTTCCTTGAATGGTTGAAAGTCGAATCGGACCGGAATCACCGCGGGCAACGGTTTATCTAGCTTATCTAGTTTATCTAGCTGTCTAGGCAGGATTAAAATTAGAATTTGGTACTAAAATGATTTTTTTTTATTATTATTATTTTAATCTTATCACATTTAAAAAAAATCAGACGTCAGATTCCTTAAAACATGAATCAATTAGGACAAAGTGAAATCCCTTGATTACAGGTTGGTTAACCAAACGGAAGGAAGAGTTGGCGATAAATTGCAGTAATTTGCAGAAAGAAGCTAACAAGACTATAAACGTTTCGCTTAATGACTAGCGGTCTATTACTAACTACGCCGGATTGCTAAATTAGACAAGACTGCGACTTCTTGGCGGTTATGTCCGTTTCAGATTTGTTGATTATTAAAATTGTTTTCAACGGGTTACTCACGTATTGTTGTCGAAAAAACGCTCAAGATGTTTCGATCCAATTTTAGAGGATCTTCTTCACAGAGCACCGACTGCACCGCCTTTACTGGCAGAGCGCGCGACGTGTATTCACTTTTCGACTTAATAACGCGAGGAGGAGGGTACCCGTTTGACCTGCTAGATTCTTTTGGTTCGTTTATTAACAAAATTATAAGGGTGGTGGTCAAAAACACCCTGTACGTGTAGTTAGCGACGTGTGAATTCGCCTCAGTGTGATAAACGCATAAAACCCGGATACTTCAAAACAGTTCGATTACTTCGATTGTCCAAAAGATCTCTCATCTGTCTTTTAATACAATACAATATTCATTAATATGTTTTGGTTACGTATTGAAATGGCACATCGGTTGAACAGATTAAAACTGACTGTTATTTTAGAAATAGGGTAGGTATAAAAAGGTATAAGTAACTGTTCGAGAAACAAACAATAGATAGGTTAGCCAGGTTACACCTCAGATGCCAAGTGTCCACAATACTTAAGAATATGCAAGTATACATATAAACTGGAAGTAAGTACGCAAAAATCTATTATCTTATCTCATTGCAATAAGGTTCAGGAAGTGTAGATAAAATGGTATTTTATATATAATATAAGTCCTATTAGAGTGTACATACATGTCACCTTTAGTATAGATAGAGTATAAACTAACACAGGTCCGTAACACCAGTGCTTGCGGTTGAAACCCTACACCGCGGTTTGAACCCACCATTCACTGTTTGTGTTGACATTGCGCACAATGCGCGAGGAATTAAAATATTATGCTTACACTGTTACAGAATCTCTGTTGCAAGATCATTGTGCAACTGAGATGAAATTGTAAGGGTTTGTAATACAAACATAAAGTTTTACTTTAAACGGGGAGTTCCACTTCTAAACGCATTTGTCAAATGTTCGTGCGTCTATTGCATTGCTACAATAGCTCATTGTGACGCAGGTTGGTCTTAATTAATATTATAGGACAATTTTACACAGTCCACCGGTGGCCAAGCGGGAATCGAACCCGCGTCTTTATCTTACGCGGCTACCGTCCTGACCACTAGACCACCCGTCAGTTTTTTTAAATGTATGTTATTTATTTCAGTTTATAATTTATATATTACTTAAAATACACAAATCAAAAATATTTCATAGAATAATTTGATTTGTTCCCTAGTTGAATTTTACTCAGATCGACCTAGTCCCACAGTAAGCTCAATAAGGCCTGTGTTGTTGGTACTAGACGCCGATAAATACATGTATAATGTATAGGTAGGCATATATAAATACTTATAAAGATAGAAAACATTCATAACTCGAGAACAAAATATTTGTGTTTTGAATGATTCACGGTTAGTTTCACTAGACTTATATTGACCGGGATATAGACCGTGATTACCTTTTCGAAATATCGGGAGCTCATAAATAATACAAAAGGTAATCACGGTCTATATCCCGGTCAATATAAGTCTAGTGAAAATATTTGTGATATATACACAAATGAATGCCCTTACCAGCGGCGGTAGCACGGTCGCATTTTTATCACCTGTCACCATGCCTGTCACGTTCTAACAAGTATGTAAATGCGAAAGTTCCTATGGGTCGAAGTGTATCCGCAAGGGCCCCCGAAAACAATAAGATAAGACAGGCATAGTGACAGGCGATAAAAATGGAACCATGATGCCACTGCTGGATTCGAACCCGGGGCGCTTCGTAGGCAGGGTTACCACCGACTAGGCTAGGAAGCCTTTAAAAAGGTTTCATTTGGCATATTAGCCTATGACTTTGTATAGGACGATGTACATAATGGTTTTATTACATTTTTGCGTTTATTTTATAAGTTGAACATTTTTTTATACTCCATTCGCTGCTTCGTCACTGCAGTATAAAGCTGATCTTATTTCGAAATTTCGGGTTAAAAGAACATTCTGTGCATATCTATATCTACATTTCACGCATTAAAAGCACTTTTAGGACTTCCCTTACCGGGATTCGATCCCAAGACCTCCAGCATCGTTCATCGGAGGCTGATTAAAAAAAATAAAAAATATCAAAGCTATGACTATAATACATAAAATTCTGTAAAAATATTTTCCATAATGTCAATATCCAGGGAGGAAAATGAGGACTACGTTTGTATGGAGAATCAATCATCCCCTTTCCTCTTAACAATGTAGCAATGTCGACAATATGACGACACCAAAACTGCTTCAAATAAACCCTGTTATGTTCACCATGCGACATACATCATACATACATTCAGGACAAGAGCCTGTCCCTGTAACGCCTACAGACAACCCACATCCGATAGTATAGAATTCGGTGACCCGCCATGTCACTGAATATTTATCAGGGGCTGCGTAGGGTCGCCACGTGCTCCTGACAGCCGTGTATAATCCGTTCTATTATTGGCATAAATGTAGGTGTATGCAAAATAAACACTTTTAGAGTACGTCTTAGGTAACTTTGCACCTAGTTAAATAGATCAAAGTGAGGAAGTGTCATTAAATACGTCATATTTTCGTAGATATTTGACGATAAAGATGACCTTTCCACGCTTTGTCAATGCAAATGCCCCAAAACGCAGTTAGTTTGGTCAGACTCTATTCATGTTGTACTTTTACGCAAACTTTACCTTTTTAGATACATATAAGTCATAAAACTATCATATTTCCTTTGGGCTCTTGCAAATTAAGCCCGCTTCCTCACTTGGCGGCGCGGTATTGGTGCAGAATCGCGGGCGCGAGGCGCCCTAAATCGTTATTTAATCTAAGCAAAGTACTAAATAAAACATATTACCCCCACTGACTACTTCATCTCGGAAGGCATATGATAGATATTTATGACATCCTGGCCCGTTGACGCGTTTAACGAACCGCTTCAGGGCAAACTATAACTCACGATAATCAATGTTTATTGCTAGCAACTGGGCAGTTTTTACGCTATATATGACCTAGTGTCTTGGCGATGTTAATACTAATTCGTTTTGGTTCAACTAGAAGCAATTTTCTGGTGCTACAAGTTACGTATGAATCATACAATCTAAATTCAATGTCGCCAAAATTGTGACGCGTTTAGGTGCCCTGTAAGTAGGTGCCTGTAAGTAGGTAGAAGGTTTCTAAACAGTCCCAAAAGGAAAGTAAAATTCTTGCGGGATACAGTTCTTTTGTACCTAATTAAATACTTAAGATATTATTGAAATGTTTTAAGTTTTCTTTTTTTTAGCTGACAAAATATAGATTTTTTTTTTATAATTTAGAAGCCTTAAATTGAATTTGTATAGATAAATCATGTACTCAATCTCCCTTTTACCTTACGTACACCCAGCCGTGCAGCCGCAAAATTTCATGATCACTTTATTAATGAATTCATTCATAATGTGGCTATGCACTTATGCAGTTCGCTGTAGGATCATGCAGGTCCCATGCCAGTACATGCCGATGCCGTTGAGATTTAAATATGTTATATAACATGATATTATAATGATTTTTACAGTACATATGGTGCTACTTTCTCGCACTAGTGCGTAAGAGAGCACTTTTCGTGAATATGTCGAAAGTTTAAAGGGCTATAATGATGTACTGTAAAACGTTGTACGATACACGTGCGAACAGGTAATTCGCAACTCGTGTCGATTTAAAACACTCCCTGCGGTCGTGTTTTAATTTATCGCCACTCGTTTCGGATTTCCTCTTTTCCGCACTTGTATCGTAAATTTAATAACTATTAGGGTTCCGTACCCAAAGGGTAAAAAACGGGACCCTATTACTAAGACTCCGCTGTCTGTCTGTCCGCCTGTCACCAGGCTTTATCTCATCAACCGTGATAGCTAGACAGTTGAAATTTTCACAGATGACTTATTTCTGTTGCCGCTATAACAACAAATACTAAAAACAGAACAAAATAAATATTTACGTTATCCCATACAACAAACGTAATTTTTTTCGCCGTTTTTTGCGTAATGGTACGGAACCCTTCGTGCGCGAGTCCGACTCCCACTCGCATTTATTAATATTTCAGGGTAACTTTTAATTAGAGAAGGAAATATCCTAACGGCAGTGACAATGATGGCGCCCCTAGTCAACGCCGCGACTAGCCTCCCAATGAGCCACTTCCGTGGTTACTGGTTCCTTGTGCTATTGTTTTTCATTTTAAAGGTTACATTCATTATTAGTTAATATATTTTATTGTTCAACATTTAAAAAACAAGTAATGTATAAAAGAGAAAAACAGGACATATGAAAGCATTTTTGCCCAAGCTGAAATGAAGACCTTCACTTCACTCGGTCAATAAATAAATAAATAAAACCGGCCAAGTGCGAGTCGGACTCGCGCACCGAGGGTTTCGTACATTACATAATTTTTACAATGTATTTTTATGTGAAACGTGAGTGAAAGGTAAATTGCCGTTTACGATTTATGACGTATTAAAAAAAAAAACTACTTACTAGATCTGTACATCATATATTTTTTTCAGTTTTATCATTCTCTTATTTTAGAAATTACAGGGGGGGGGACACATTTTACCACTTTGGAAGTGTCTCTCGCGCAAATTCAGTTTAGAAAAAAATCATATTAGAAACCTCAATATCATTTTTGAAGACCTATCCATAGATACCCCACACGTATGGGTTTGATGAAAAAAAAAATTGAGTTTCAGTTCCAAGTATGGGGAACCCCCGAAATTTATTGTTTTGTTTTTATATTTGTGTGAAAATCTTAATGCGGTTCACAGAATACATCTACTTACCAAGTTTCAACAGTATATAGTTCTTATAGTTTCAGAGAAAAGTGGCTGTGACATACGGACGGACAGACAGACAGACGGACATGACGAATCTATAAGGGTTCCGTTTTCTGCGATTTGGCTACGGAACCCTAATAGACGATTGAATTTCTTCTTCCTCCTGCCCTTATCCCACGATATGTGGGGTCGGCACAACATGTTTTTGTGTTATTCTCCTCTATCTTTCGTCACCTCAGCCCTCGCTCCTTTCTTGACGATTGAATCTTACGCAGATTTTAGTATTTAGTACCCTATTCTTATGTTATAATAAGTACTACTGTCAAAGCATTTTCGCGCGACATGTTTCGGAGAGCTTTTTGAAAGATCTAACTTCACATGCAACGTTAGTGCTTGAAAATGGCTAGGTCTCAATTTGAAGTTAAATCTTTCAAGAATAGTGATTTCATGTGGATTTCATAAATTTGATAATAGCCAATTCCCGCGAGACGCGGCTACAGACCTACCTATTTATTAGCAACAAATCAACAATCAAACATCTGTTTCTAAGATATTGTTAACCACCAATTAGGTCAATTTTTATTCGTTATGAATAAAAATCTACCTAATTGGTTTTGTTCACACGCAGACGTCAGCCTCATGACATATGTAGGTAGTATAAATAATATAATGTGGCCAAGTGGCCAATTAACATCAATTACTTGTAATCGGTATGGATATTAGTTATTCTTTGTGGAAGCGATAGTGTAATGTCGGCTGTACACACTCGTCGAGAGCCTGCCGCCGAGTCTCGCCACCGCTCCGATCCAATCGGAGAAGTGCGAGACGAGATGGAGACGAGACAAGGAAGAGCAAGACGAGTAGGGAGCAGCATACATGTACACACTCGTTCTCGGCCTGTCTCGGGGTCTCTCGACGAGTGTGTACAGCCCGCATTACAAAGAAGAAATTAGTTTCATACCTTATTCGTCGGTGGTGAGGGCCTATTTTCATCAGTACCTATTTTTTACACTGAGGACACGCCTAATAACTTAAAAAATAATCTTCATTTGATTGTTAATATTAAATGTTGAGATTTAAAAATTTATGGCTGATAATACAATTAGGTAGGTATTTAGCCCAACGACGAAGGCACAAAAGACAATGCAAATAAATTTTTAGTCAAAATAATATCAACAGCAACGCCAAAGAAAATCAAAAGTATCTTGTATCACCTGTTCCTGAAAATTTTAAGAAAAAGAAGAATCCCAATGTCTTCCTTTCCTTCAATTTTTTAGGGTTCCGTACTCAAAGGGTAAAAACGGGACCCTATTACTAAGACTCCGCTGTCCGTCTGTCTGTCACCACTCACCAGGCAGTATCTCATGAACCGTGATAGCTAGACAGTTGAAATTTTCACATATGAATTCCTGTTGCCGCTATAACAACAAATACTAAAAACTCGCACTTGGCCGGTTTCTTTTTTATTACAGGAACAGAAGATTCATTTATTTTTGAGCTAGCAATAATTGGAATGTTTAAAATATAATTATTTTGAGGTTATCTTAAATTGCGACTTGCGAGTTTGCGACACATATTGATGTTTCATGTCATGGGACTTTTAATGGAGTTGGCAAATAAATAGTGTCCGGCCGAAACCGGATTTTTTGCCGAAACCGTAACTGAAGATGCGGCGTTGCTAACCTTCGGCCTAAACATGAGTTATATGCCGAGACCGAGACGGCCGAACTACCGAAAGTACAGTTCGGCGCGGCTAAAAGGTTAGGCTGTTTTTTTGCAAAAACCGAACCTACGGCCGAAACATGATTTTTATGTCGTAACTTGCCGAAACCGAAACTTCGATCGGCCACTGCAAATAAAATAAATAAATATACCAAACGTACCTACTTTTTAGGGTTCCGCACCCAAAGGGTAAAAACGGGACCCTATTACTAAGACTCCGCTGTCCGCCTGTCTGTCCTACAATACCTAGGGCTCCGCAAAGCCTCTGTAGGAGCTCCGCGAGAAAAAAATAAAAACCAGCTCTTCTATGTCTGGTCCACAGCTCAATGGCGACGAACGATTTTTTTTTAATTTGGGGCTCCGTCAAGTAAATATTTCGCTTTCTAAAAGGGTTCCGTCACCAAAAAAGTTCGAGAACCGCTGGCCTAATGAATAGGTTTACCTAGGTAGGAAGGTACCTGGGCTTAGGTATTGCTAGTATTAATTGTTAATGCTGTTATTGAATTGCCGTCTTCAATAAAATTGCTCCTAGGGAATTTTGCTACACACAAGTAACTTTGTCATGTTGACCATTGTATTTTTAATAATGAGGTTTTCAATTACATAGTTTACAATTAAAAACATATCATCACAGTACAGTCAGCGTCAAAAGTAGATATCAGACTATGCGTCAAAAAAGAGCCTACAATTCTCTGAAAATTTGACAAAAAGATAAAGGGGCCCACTGACTATCCGTCCGCCGGACGATATCGGCCTGTCAGTTAGAACAAAAATTTGACAGTTCCGAACAACTGACAGGTCGATATCGTCCGGCGGACTGATAGTCAGTGGGCCCCTTAGTATGCCTAGATATTTCTATAGAGTAATATACTCGTAGAACACTTCAACTGTTGCAGATACTGCAAAGCGAAATATCGAGATATAGGTACCTATTTCTATTTGGAACAGTAATCGAAGGTGGCAGTCGTGGCAGATAGGTTTTTGGCGCGTTGTGTTATAGCAAAGATAGATATAACTCCGTAATAGATGGATACAGTCTAAGGAAAAAACGTGCCTCGAAAATCACGAAAATTTGATTCTCGTTCAGAGGGCGCTACTAGTTTTGGCCTACAGTCGTATAGATGGCGTTGACGGTTTCGTTTGTTATTTAACAATTTTAACGCATATCAGTGAAAGAACATGGGTCAAAATCATAAAAATAATTAATGCAAATAAAAAACATTATTTATCTATATTTAAATACATTCTATCGTATTTTTATAAATCTTCATTTTTAGTTTTAAAGTGTGTCGACAGATGGCAGTGAATTTACTGGGGTTAAAAAAATTACTATGACAGTACCGCTCTAGTATAAGTTACTCTATGGTTATAGGTACGCTACTAGTGCTACTACTGATGCTGACTTGGAGTACTTAAGTACTTAATAGTTCTTCTGTTGCATAGGGGTAGGACTAAACATTTAATCTACCTTCCTATCTAATAGGTAGTAGGTAGGTACTCATACCTATTAGCTATAGACATCAGCTGATTGAAAATTAATCCTTATGCGTTACTTTATTTTATAGTTTCTAGTTTTTATACAGTGTCATCTAAGTGCATGTTTTCTTTTTTGATACCTAATCGCAAATGTTATATTTTCGTTGGCACCTTCGTTGCCATCATCCGTCATCGTCTATATTGTGGGTGCAGCAAAAACCTTAAAATGTTATTAATAGTATAATGGTTTTTCTTCTCCCTTAGTGGTTAAGATCTTAAATTCACTATGACTTAGTGAACTTAGTCAAATATCCACCTTTCATAATATTTGCAACATTTTCCATTTAATAATAATTATACTTACGTGAGTAATTGAGTATAGACCCGATATTACAACAACGATCATAACATAAATATAATATTATTTATTGAGGTAATTTAATTGCGAACCAGTTGCCCGCAAAATATATTAGCAAAAGTAGACCTTAATTGAAAGTAATAATTCTCGTTATAAAAATAGTCTGCATGATTATTATACAACATACTTTGTCAGGTAATACCTACTTTGTCAGGTAATACCTACTTTGTCAGGTAATACCTACTTTGTCAGGTAATACCTACTTTGTCAGGTAATACCTACTTTGTCAGGTAATACCTACTTTGCCAATTATTGTACTTGGACCGAATTCTTATTGGAAAAACAGCTCTTGAGAAATCTTACCTTTTAGGTATTTCCAGAGCGATTCCTCCGCTGCTGTTATATTCCTCAGTTTGTCGGTAAAACAAAAACGTCCCGTAGCCACCAATAGATCACTTTCCACTGTCCACATACACTGTCCTGTCCGTTATCAATCAATGTCAATAGCGCAAAAAAGTGCGTTAGAATGCAGCGTTTTTCCCTTTTGTTTGATTGGTCGTTTCGACGCGGACAATGTTATCGGCAGTCAAAAGTCAGGCACTTATCAGCAACGCAGTTAAGCATGCGCACGTGGGTCGGTCCGAGTGGCTGAAAACGCAATCCAACACAACCTCAGCTCGCCAAACAGACGGGCCGACTGAACATGAACAACACTGAGTCACATCCACACGCACACCTCGCCGCTCAACAGGTGAAAACGCCGCTGTGTTGGTGTCAAGTGAACTCGTATACGACCTGAACTCGTGTGGAGGTTACCCAGGTGAACCGGCGCGGGTGTGTGGGTGAACCATTTTATTCGTGTTGGACAGATTTATTATTACCGGTATGCGTATGTGTGAGTGCCGTCCACAGGTTGTCGGTGTATGTGCTGTGTGTAGACGTGCGGTCACATGTCACTCGCGCTTGTGTGCTGCCTACCTGTTGTGCCCCCGCAACTTATTAGTTTTGTACTTCTTTTAGGGCTGCACTGGAAGATGTATTATCCTTTAAGACATTCATTTCTTTTGTTAAATGTTTTATAAACGTCGCGATCGGAAGCAGTGGCAATTAAGTGCAAAGGGTATATTTATCTTGACCTTGAAGTTTAAAACAAAAGACAAGATCTAAGTTAACAAGATTGATTAAACTTTCAAATAGGTGCCTACATTGGGTACCTAATCAAACTTGCTTAGGTACAGGAGCTAAAACCTCACAGAGGACTTTAACAGAAATATCCTTACGGTCGTTTTACTTAAGAGAGAACATTCCTTAGTAGGTAAATGGTAAAATGGTTTGTGCTGTTATCAAACAGCAATTGAGTACAAAAACTACTTGCTGCACAAGGCTGGTGCAGGTGGACTAAAACCCACAGGTCTGGACACTGCCCAGTCAGCATGTAATCGGTGCCGGCGTGCAGTGTGTGCTGCATGCTGCATACCAGTTGCAACTACAATGGCTACAGACTACATTATCTTCCTGTGGTCTACAATCGTGCCATTTGCACTAAGCCATTATGAACTTTGTACAGCGTAAGGTCACGGATGTTTAGCATTATTACAATACGTATTAACGTTCTGTCACCTTGACGTAAGTGCAAATAAGTCTTTATTCCGCGAACAAGTAAGTCGTAACTAACATTGTCGGAAAAGCTAATTAAACTTTAACGTGTGGTCAATAAAAACCTTAATCACTCACGCGTTTAAACTTCTCTACGACCTTTTAAGGAAAAAACAGTGTACATGGAAAAACGTCGAAAGTAAAAGTTTACTAACTAACCTTAACACTAGTTATTTAGAGTTGATTTTGGAGAGTTTTGTTTTTGGTTGTTAAGATAGAATTTTAATTAAAATTTTAGGTCGTGACTCTTCTATTTGTATTGTAATTTGCACCTAATCAGACGTAAAACTAGATTGATTATCAACTCCTTGGGATTGCTCGAAGTTGATTGACTCTTTTGTTCTTTTGATGTTTGAAAAGACAAGAGCGATTGCGGAGTTTCTAGGTTATTAGAATGTGGCTACATAAAATGCGAGTGGAGTTAGCAACTAAGCAGAGATTTCGCATTACCGAGAATCTTGGGTGTACCTAATTAACATTTTGAAGCACCCCATATTTATTTATTTAATTGTATGGCATGTTTTTTTTTAAATAGGCAAATACAATAAGTACCTCATATTGTAGCCCCTCGAGAAAAACCTCGACAGCTCAGGCTATGGAAGTTCTTCAAGAAATTCCTTTTAAACCGCACAGTGCGCGACCATTTATTTAGGTCCTATGAGATTAATTAGTTACATACGATTTCGGTGCGCGTTATACCCAGTATGACGAATCTCAAGTTTTTTTTAAATTCATTATTAAATGGGTTTTTTCGAGTAAACGAATATGTCGCCCCATAAAACATCAGACTTAATTAACTAAGTTAAAAGAAAGTAAACAGCCTAACCTTGTTTAAGTACATCACAAGTTGTAAGTACTGTTGGTACAGTAGAAAATACTGATAGTTTAGTAGATACCTATATATTTGCAGTTTTCAAACGGGTAATGTTGACGGTTTCTCTCTATATTTTATTAAATTAGCTTTTTTTTAATGAAATTGAAGCCTCATTAATATGTAAAAATATATTCTTCTAGTTACGTAAGTTACGTCTATCTTCGGTTTCTGAGGCTACCTATGTGGTTTGCAATGCCAAAACTGGAGCGACAGCTAAGAATGCGTATTTGACAAGCAATTAAATGTTGAAATAATGAAACGGCTCTGAAAATATGCATAATTCGATTTGAAAACCAGTAAAACTTGTACATTCACATTCCTTAAATACCTAAACAACCCTATTTAAGTATTTACTTACATACCTACAAACCGCATTATTAAACAATAGCATTTCCATTCGGTTATTTAATAAAGTCACCCAAAGGGGGTAAGCCAGATACTGTAATGAATAGATTGCAACACGAGAGCTGCATTATCTTACAATGGGCATTTAATGGTGTACGGAGTTAACATTGGATAATAAGGCTATTTCATAACCCTGGCGAATTTACACGCATTTCAATTAACAAACAACGCCCGGAACAGGCGGCGGAGTATGGTGCGCAAGATGAAGGCGAGCTACGAAGATTATTCTAGGATTATCTCTTAGATGTCCATAATAATATTAATATTTAATAATTTTTCATCTCACCTATTCGAAAAGTTCACCTTTCATGGGCTGATAGCCGGGTGGAAAATGGCATTTCCCACCCTAGGGTGGAAAATATACACATCCGAATACACATCTTTTTACCTTGGCTCTAAAGACCATTGGATTGGATCGGATTGGATTACAGGCCATCAAATTCTTATTTTAAGTAAAAAAGTATGTTCACGTTGAAGGTGGATCTTTAAGAGGGAAGATTGTTGCCCAAAATTTAAAATGTATGTTTGGAAATGAATATTATGTGTTCCAACAAGACGGAGCTCCTTCACACACGGCAAATGCTGTTCCAGCTTGGTGTCAGGCTAATTTGATAGATTTTTTGCAGAAACATGAATGGCCACCCAGTTCTCCAAACTTTAACGTATTAGATTATTTTGTATGGTCGTACATGCTTTCGAAACTACATTATTACAAAATCATTAACCTGAATCATTTCAAAAAAGTTAGCGTATTTGGGATGAAATGCCAATGGAAATGGTGCGTCGTGCTGCATGTGATTCATTCGAGAAGCGTTTGAGGCTGGTAAAAAAAGTTAAAGGCTTGTTGAAAACAACATTTGTTAACCAAAACATTTGTTGTAAATTTATTAAGTATATCAGTGTGCCATAAAATATAATTTTAATGGTAGTAACTATTCGTACATTTATTTTATGCAATATTTGTACTGTATTCGGACTTATTGGACACGGCTTATATGCCATATTGTTCAGATAAAAGCTCTCATATTAGCTTCCGCATTTTCAGACCAAGTATTATCGAAATTAAATGTCAATTGCATTGCATTATTTAAAAAAAATACTTGCATTTAATATTTAAATGTATGAAATAAACTGGAATTAACGTAAATATTTGTTAATAAATCAATATAAATGACGAAAAAAATTTTAAAATATTATCATTACATTACATTCATTCATTCAATTTCACTTTGGCTTTAAGGACTCGCATCCTGGCCATAAATGTTAAAAAAAAAAAACAATTTCATTTTTTTTTAAGGTGCGTATACGTTAAGGCCGTTTCAGACAATTCAGACACATCCCAATTTATGATCGGATTGTCTATGGGTTTAAATTTTTTTACCGATCAAAAAAACAAACTATAAAGTAAATGGAAGTAACTATTTAAATTTAATTTAAATTTAACCCTCGTGGGACATACTAACATTTAACTAATTTTACGGCTTAAACTCATGTATCACCTATTAAATTGATAACTTATTTGCCTATTCAATGATCAAGAGTAATGAATGACTGCATTTCTGCGCTAGTACAACGTTTCTACGAACATTTTTTTTTACATATCAATATTAACCTGCTACGGGCTACGGCGCAAAGCTACGAGCGTAGCTTAACAAAATATGAGTTAGATTTTTTATCAGCTATGGTGATGTTGATAATGATACTTATTATTTTTGTACCTATTCAAATGAATTCGTTTTATATCAGCGCTAGTCTTTCTTAAGTATATGCTTTCATTTAATATGACGTATTAGAATTTGTTACAATCGTCACGATGGATAATAAATGACTGTGGAAATAAAGGACAGTTGGCGGTCACAGTTTGTATTGAAAATGTTGCCAGAAAATTACATAGGTACCTACTCTGACTATATCATAAGTAGCTGCCTTACTAAATTATATCTTCATAATATTAAAAGCATATTTCCCACCGTCCAGTCCACCACTTCGTAGCTCCCTCACACACCGTATAGGATAACATTCTCGTTTTAATTTATTCAGGTCCGCAATTAAGGCCGTGTTCTGGCACAATGGGTGCGCGGGCGCGGGCGATGCGACAATTGCGCGCATATCGCTATCGCCTCATCGCTGTGACCTGTTGTGGAACAACGAATGTGGATGTAAATATGTACTATATTATGGAAAATTTATCAGGAGCGGGTTTTTAATCATAATTTAATAGTACCTACGCAAGTGTGTTAGTATATAAGTTGTTGTGGCCACTGTTGGTGAACCGTAATAAAAAATTAAATTAAATTAAATAAAGCTCATCTGATTTGACTGCTGAAACTAAAAGCAATCGCCGCTTTGTCGATGAAGTTAACAAACGTGTAAAACCTGACCAGGAATATATGATCACGCGGACACGCGTCATGTTGCGGAATTTCACTGGAACTATTTTTTTATACTATATCGATTTTTTATACCACATCGGTGGCAAACCAGCATACGTCCCGCCTGATGGTAAGCAGTCACCGTAGCCTAGGGACGCTTGCAGCTCCAGAGGTGTATAGGGATACATGAGAATATCAGCGCCCTCTTGACAATGATCATATATTACTGGTCAGGCTTTTACTATTGTAGTTTGAAAAAAGCGCTCATGGAACTACGGAATTTCCGGCAGACAAATTTGGCCGCATTGACCTTAGTATTTTTTTAAATCACATTATTAAAAAAATATCTTATCTTCTCTGCTACTTGCGCATATCGAAGCTATTTCGCTTATCGCCCAGCAACCCGCAGTATTCCGCGGGACTTATGTTAATATGGTAAACGGCCAGCCTTCCCACGGACGGCGACTTTGTTTAGAAATTGTTTTAATGTGGATGGAATTTAACGATGCCCTATTAAAAGCCTTTGGTTACTTAATAATTTTTGTAAATCTATCGAAAATATTAATAATTTGTGTACATACAACTTTTAGGTATATGCAAATTCATTTTATTTATTCCAATGAGGACCAAGTATTTATGCAGATTTGTTTTTTGGAAGTGTAAGGTGAATTTAATACGTGCAATATATGCCATGTAGCTACATCTAAACTACTATACTAAAAAAATGCGATAATTTGGTAGCGATAGATATACACAATTTTTTTTATTAAGTACCAATTATTTTAGTCCCCGCGGGTCACAGATGGGAATAGGTGCATTCATATGAATCATTCCCATCTGTCTCCGCCTCATGTTTGGCGACAGTCACGAGGTTCGGAGACAAATGGGAATCTACCATTGTTTGGTATTGAAATTGTAGGCACTGAAATCACCGTTCATATGTATATGCGGTTGGAAACTTTGCCAGTTTAACTTGCTTCGCTTACCCGTTTTAGTATCCTGCAATCCGTTGCCTCTAACTACTCGTAGTCTAACTTAACATTGTTTAATGTTTACAACAAGAAAGATAAGTCACCTGGCGAACAATTAGTGTCCAACCGCGTCGAAGCCCAAAGCCCAACGCAGCCACCGACATTTAACCCCTCAGTTAGCTTTAAATTAAACGACAGAGACAAACTATGATCGCGATACTTGCGTCCCTTTCGGTACAGTTTGAGATGCCACAGTTTAATATTGGTGCAGATGTCTTATCTCGAGGCTAGTAAATCTTGAAGCAGGAAGTAGCGATGAAAAATGTGCCGGTAAGCTCCCGTAGCAGGTCCTGTATTTACTTTGCTAGTCGAGCGTAGCGGGGTTCGACGCTCAGGAGCACCAGTATAAATCGTTACTTGGAGTTAGTTATAACTTTGCATAATCACAGACTGGTATTTAAACTGGTACGTCCGAGTGTTGGACTCGTGTCCGCACTCAGAATGACACATTAAGTCGTGATGATACGTACAGCCGCCGGCGATTTATGGGAGGCGAGAGATAGTGGGGCGGAGGTTATTATAATAGCCGAGCATAGATGCACCACTGCTTAGGTATGGCAACGAGATTGCGCATGACCTTGAATTTAGCGTGGGATGCGCGTGATCAGGGCTGGCAAAACGGTATTAAGATAGTTTTAGTAATTTGCTGGTAAATTAAATTAACACTTGGTCAATGATTATACATAAAGCTTGATAACTTGTTAATTAGTTATCAGAATTCAAAACAAACGTAGCAATGTGCTAATTAAGGGCATGTAAAACTATTATTGTCATTATAAAATGATTTCTGACTTTAATGACAAAGCAGTACAATAAACTAACCGACGAAGGATTTATAGATCAAGTATTTGAATTTAGAATACCTAGTCTACGAATACACGGGGCAGGTTACCAAAATTTGTGGTAAATGTTGTAAGAGGCTGGTGCGTTTTCAAGCGATAAATTTCCTTTTTCGTTAGAGATAGGGTTGATAACAGCGTGTACGCATGGTCCATTTCGGGTCGATTTGAGCGGTCGGAGAGCGAAGGTCGTTGAAGGTTGGCGCGCTTTTCCGCGATCAACGGCACTAGATTAACAAGATGGCGGGAGCGGCGCGTGCGCCGCGCCGGTTACTTTGCGGAGCCACTAACATGCTGCTTTTGCGACTTGATTTATTTACCGACCTAATGGTTTATGATACTAGAATAAGTAGAACACGTTTTTACTTGATTAAGTCCGGTTCTGTTTCCATAATGCAGATTATTTGTGATATAAATCCAGTTTAACCCTTCACCAGGCTAAGGGATATATATTTCCCACTCTTTCACCCCATTCTATTTTCGATGAGTAAGACTGACATTCGACTGTCATTTTTGAAATGTCAGCCTGGTAAGGGGTTAATATAAATGTAAACTGTTATAGCACGTAGTTGAAGTTTTAACAAATAGTAAACTTAATAATTGCTTGTGGTTTTGTTCAAGTAAGTTTAATTTTATTATAGGTTATAGGAATAAACCTCTTTTTATATGAGACAAACGAGCAGACGAATCGCCTAACGCCTAATGGTAAGCGATTACCGTCGCCGATAGACAGTATGGACTCCAATACCATGAGGAGTTGATAAATATACCAAGGTTTTAAAATAACTATATTGAAGCTTGCCAAATTTTAAAGTTGCTAATGTTTTATAAACTTAGTATGAGATGAGCATAATGAGTCCTGAGACACTTCAGAGAAATTATAGGATGTTACCCTACAAAATTGATAATATTCCTATTAGATTTCTTTCTATTCGACACGCGCAGAAAAATGGAGAAGCAATGCCACTAATTCAATCATAAGAAGTTTCACCTATTTGCGGTCTAGTAAGTAGATGGAATCGCTGACACCCAAATTATATTTTATTATTCCTCGATAGAACATTGTTTTACCGATAAGCTAAAACTCATATTTACGGGTAGTCACATAGATATTTAAGATTTAGCAAGTTTATCATATCTGTTCTTATCGATATATATTTCCAACGTGCCAATAATGCGTGCAAAATTGCTGTCAATATATTGATTTATTCTGGTTTACTAATAATTACTGTCCTTATAATATGAACATTAAATATATTTTATTCAACAGTAATTACTTAAGCGCCATTTTAAGCTCCCTGATTTAGCTCTAAGCTCCGGTAATAAATGTGCTTTTAATACTACGATACTACAGCACGAGCGCTATTGCAATACTATTATGAATTTTGTAGACATACAACTTGCATTTTATAAGATACAAGATGTTTCACGCGGCGATACTTACAATTTTTTTTATACCACGTCGATGGCAATCAAGCATACGGCCCGCCTGATGGTAAGCAGTTACCGTAGCCTATGAACGCCTGCAACACCGGAGATATTACACGCGCGTTGCCGACCCTAACACTCCTCTCCCTCCTCTACAATTGATCATAAACGTCCATAAGGTAAGAGTGCTCACTCAATACAAAGATAAAAATTAATTTATAATAAGTTTTAAGTGAGTATTAATAATACGTTTTACCATACCTCCCATACCTCTAATTATTATTTAAAAGAACTAATGTAGAGTAAGAATTCTAAGCTTACTTATTTCTCAATGATTTGAAGTAAAGTAAATTTAATAAACTTGTATTTACTGAACTCATTTCTAGTCGTGTAATTAATAAGTAAGTTTTTATTTATTTTCCACTATACATTATTGGCATATCTCAGCAGTATATTAAGAGAAAAGGAAACGGCCGTTTCTCCATATAAACGTAGTTCCCATTTTCCTCCCTGGACATGGACATTATGGAAAATATTTTTACATAATTTGATGTATGCCCCTACGTTTGACTTTATTCGATTTTTTGATTATTGTAAAAATTAGGAGCTAAAAACCGATTTCATACAAATTTTTAAATGCTCCTAACTATTATAATAATTTAAAATTCGAAAAAATAAACCAACGTACCACTACATACAGAGGTATCTGTGGTTGAAATACTTACAATAAATTTTGTCAAAATATTTTCAATCAAACATCAAACATTTATTCAGCAAATAGGCCACAGGGGCACTTTTACATGTCAATTTTTAATATCCAATATGAAAAGGCGATTTCGCGCGGGTCCTCCACTTTTCGTCTTAAATAAGCTTTTTATCAGAATTGGGGTAGAAAGTTTAACAAACAAACTATTGTTTTGCTTCACCATAGACCAAGTCCTGTGCTGCCTGTGCATACAACCTGCAGTTATCGAATAACGGTTTGAAACGTGATATTTTTAATTTAAACTAAATTGTTTAGGCCAGAGTTCATCACGGAGCGTGATGAATTGTTTCGTGGATGAATGAAATAATCTATTGATCTGAGGCTTGATGTTATGAATGGGGTTAATTATTATTAGTGGCTGTAACATTTTAAGTTAAAATACTAATCATTGCAGGGGTTGGAACCAGTTTTTTGAAAAAACTTCGAAATAACCATATATTCCATATAATCTGTGTAAGAATGTCCTATAATATTTATTTATTTATTTATTTAGAATTATTTTATTCTCGAAATGTAGGACTCAGTTGTGTTTTTAGGTAACGACTTCGTATTATTAGATTGCCTAATTAGAAATGAAATAATTAACAAAGATCGAAAAAATACCGTTTTCGTTCCCATACAAAAAATACCGGTATCTGATCCCTGAATCATTGTGTTAAATGTCGTGTTAATAATGAATGAACAGAAAATAACAGTCGTGAATGGGCGTTTGTATTAATTATCTGTTTATATTTTAAATTTTTTCACTTTTCCGTCAAAGGATCAGGAAGGTACCCACCCACCTACTTATAAAATATATATTTAATACTGTACTTGTACAGCACGTGAAAATTTTCACCAGGCAACCTTGACAAATAGACATATTTTTGAATTCTTGACGTGATAAAGTCTTATAAATCGATGAACACCGGTGGCATGCACGAAAAAGTGTCACGTTATGTACAGATTTCCATGGAAACGTTGTGGACAGATCTCCATGGTAACTAAAAGTATAGAATTTTTCATTAATGTTTCCTTATGACGTTATCATTATCACGCAAAATTATCGTCCGTAAACCGACTTTACAGACAACCACATTTTTCTTTATAGAGATGTTATATGTCGGGAAGAGATATTGGGCAAGACAATAGGAGTCAAGTTCTTTCAACGCAACGTCACTGAGTGTCACGAATACGACTTTCAATAAAAATATTGAATACTCAGGTAGGTCAAAAGACCTACAGGCCAATTCGAACATTAACATCAGAATGATGTCATTTAGTTATCGTGCGGCTCGATAAATCCACTAGACATCATTTAGATGTCATTCCGATGTCAGTGTACGTTCGAATTGGCCTGCTACTGATAATTTCGAACTCAAAGACCTAATTTCAAATTTCGCCATCAAGCCATTTCCGCTCTTGCCATACCACTGCGAATTTAATAATAGCATTCTCTAAATAACAATATATGGTAGTAATTACTTATCGTAACATCAATACGTAAATAAAAATAAAAGCACATGGCAATTTCCGGTAGCCAAGAAGCAATGAGAAGAACAAAAAACTGGTCAGGTGCGAGTCGGACTCGCCCACCGAGGGTTCCGTACAAATTTAACTAATTTTTAGGGTTCCGTATCCAAAGGGACCCTATTACGAAGACTTCTCTGTCCGTCCGTCTGTCTGTCACCAGGCTGTATCTCATGAACCGTGATAGCTAGAGTTGAAATTTTCACATATGATGTATTTCTGTTGCCGCTATAACAACAAATACTAAAAAGTACGGAACCCTCGGTGGGTGAGTCCGACTCGCACTTTTCCGTTATTTATTTTATTTAATTTTTTACAAATTTAGTTTTCAGATTTTTTCCTGTATTTCTAGTGTAAGACGATATTACTTGCCACATTTCGTAGTTCTAGGTCACCGGGAAGTACCCTATCAATTTTGATTCCCTTGAGAGTATCGAAATTGTATTCGTTTTTTGCGGCATAAACGGCCGTATCTTTTTTTTACATTAACTTAGATTTTTTCACAGCGTCAAGGGACCGTAGACCTGAGTATATGGTTTAAATTTCAACTCGATACCTCTACCAGTTCCCGAGATAAAGGGTCTTGACAGACAGACGGACAGACGGACGGATAACAAAGTGATCCTATAAGGGTTCTATTTTTTTCCTTTTGAGG
Organism: Cydia strobilella; assembly: GCF_947568885.1. NCBI lineage: Eukaryota > Metazoa > Arthropoda > Insecta > Lepidoptera > Tortricidae > Cydia > Cydia strobilella. The sequence continues at coordinate 13,976,162 of NC_086052.1, forward strand.
TAAGGAACCCTAAAAAGGCTACATATCAGAAATAGAACAAAACGACAGCTAGTAATGAAAGCTCGGGCGTGGTGGATAGAAGTTCGGACTAGAGTTGGTGGGAACTCGACTCGACGAGACTTTGCGCTAAAAAAGTTCTGAGTCTTTTAAGTCTCGAGTTGAGTCCTCTATTATGCGTCTTTTAGCGCATTATAGTTGACATGGTTGTTGGATAGTGGTAAAGAATTCCCCAAGAGTTGGGTCCGAGTCCGGACGGCCGCTGGCGAGGTTGCGGAAGAGTACTTCGGCGTTCCTGGGACCTCGCCGTATAACAGTGAGGCGGCAACAGAGGGGGTTTAGTGGGTAAACCATGGGTCCCATTAGCCTGTATGGGAGTCCCACATAACCATCCCAGGCCCGTCCCTGCGCCTGGGTGGTATGCCGAAAGCATTCCCCCTATAAAAAAATGGTGGTTAAGAATTCCTGCCAGGGATCTACAGAGGCGCCTATTATTAGGAAGGCGGTAAATTGTGCAGAATGGAGAGCTTTGGTGTGCAAGATAACGACCTCGTGAGGTCGCGACCCTCAGTCAGAAGGAAACGAGGAAGAAGGAAGTCCTTTATTGAGTATTTTTAAGCGCAACTCAAAGGGAGTCAAACGTCTGAATAAAGACTCCGGGAACAATTTTCATTAAATAAGGTTTTAAACAGTAGTAGCAGCACAATTTTTAACAATGTATTTGTAATAAAACTATGAAAACGGATTATATCGCGTATATTGAATTTATAATACATCCCGACGTTTCGAACTCTTTACAGCGTTCGTGGTCAACGGGTGACTGAGGAAAAAAAAAACAAAATGCAAAAATACCCACATACTAAAATAATGAACAATCATAGACTACAAACTTTAAGGCTGGTTGTACATGCAAAATATCCGTTTTCATAGTTTTATTTCATGAGTAACTATCGCGGTAACCGAAGACAATATAATGTATTTGTAAATTGTGAGTGAAATGTCTTTAAAAAATCCGTAAAGGTCGGATCAAAAACTAAGTAATTAAGTCTGACTCACGCTTGACTGCACATTTCTAATAGATTTTCCTGCCATCTATATAGGTAAAGAACTATTTTGTAGTTTCGGAGATAAAGGGGGGGGGGGTCATCGAATCTAATCTATGAAACAAATATGTATATAAATTGTATAATTTGAAATTCTCACAATGAGCTCTTTCATTTGATATGTAACAAGATAAATATAATTTGTTTTTTTTTTTTAAGTTTCTTATTTATTCCCCAAAAGTGGCACCATGTTTAAAATTCATTTATTTACGTTACATGTCCGTCTTTGGGTCACAAACTTACATATGTGTACCAAATTTCAACTTAATTGGTTCAGTAGTTTCGGAGAAAATAGGCTGTGACAGACGGACAGACAGAGAGACAGACGCACAAGTGATCCTATAAGGGTTCTGTTTTTTCCTTTTGAGGTATGCTCAAATTGAATGATTGCCTTGTTTATGTGTAATAAAGTGACATACATACATACATATATTGCCATTAGGCTTTATCCAGGCGCTGCACTTACTTTAGCTGCTGTCGCTAATTCCACGCAGACGAAGTCGCGGGCAAACTAGTGTGTTATATATATGTGTTTAATAGTTACCCAACTGAAGAAAAGGGGAAAATTGTTATTCGCGTAGGCATGATGGTGATGACGATGGCAATAAAATGACAGTTTTTAAAGTACAGTCAAGTGTAAAAATATGGGTGCATACAACATACATATACAACATTTTTGAGTATGATGAGTGCACCCATATTGTTGCACTTGTAGGTACAATTCAAAAATGATTTAGAAGTCATGTCTATTGTCTTCAGTTCATAAGTCATTATATTTGAACTCCACAAAACTCACTCACTGGCCAAATATATCGTACACATCATTATTCCTATGGTGAAAAAGGCGTGTTACGATATATTTGGCTACTTTGGCCGTCATTATATATTTGATGCTGACTGTACAAGGCTTAATTTTAAGGATACCAAAAGCGTCTAAACAAAATTAATGCCATTTCTTTCCAGTTTTTTCCTATTGTTTCTATTAGGTCTTTTTCCCATCTTGTTTTTGGTTTGCCTTTTTTTCTCTTACCAATCTTTGGATTCCAATTTTAGAAAGAACATAGAAAGTATAGAAACTGTATTTACTTATAAAGAGCCAAATGAAAATTATTACAAAAGACAATCGTTGCTAGCAACCGGAGATAATAAAGGTCTCACAATCTTTCTTCACTATTTTTAACCATCATTTGTATTGAATTTAGAGCCCTATTCAAAAAGCACAATTTTACCACGTCAATACACAAGACTCGTTCGACATCAGCTTATTATCTCACGAAATTGCCGTACTATCGGTAATTGCGATCGGTAGCGGATCGAGACCCAATCACAAACATGGTAGAACCAGTACACTGACTTCTCATTTCAATTTCAACACCAAAGATTGATTGGTGCGTGTTGCTGATGCCAAAAACAGCTAAAAAGGCTCATGTAACTTTTAAACATGTAACTTAAGGTGGATGAGCTGATTCTGTAAGATGACTGCGCTGGGAGTCTGAAGGTATGATATTATTTTATTCAATAAATAAATTAATAAACACCAGAGTAGATCTTGTTGCTCCATATAAAAACTGCTACTCCATATAAAAAATAACTGTTATAGGGATAAACGTTCTCCGCGTGAGGTACATATAGTTAGTTTGAAAATGTAAAGGTTAGTTTCTATTCTAACTAAAGTATCTACTCATATTTATATCTAACAGATTCCTTTTATAAAACTAGATTGTGTACTTACAATTATTGGTTTTGTATTAGGTACATATACTTATATAGGTACAGCAAGATAGTTTTGAGTGGTCTGTAAATGTTTACTGTCATGGCGGCCATAACGTGCTTAATTATTTAGAACAGCTTGTAAAGATTTGCAATACATATTTTTAAAAATAAACTTTATAATACATGTAGATTCTTATTACCATATCTCAGCTTACTCCTAACTTAAAGTTTACACATGAATCGCAAGTGCTAGCTATATTTGGAAATGTAATAATACATTCTGAAACCTATAGTAGGGATAGGGATTTATAACGTTAGGGAAAACTGACCGGGCTTGATTCTGTGAAGGCTTGGTCTCCCTTCTAAAGGTTCTTCGCAAAAATCGTGTCGAAGTCAGAAGTTAAGATACTGGCTAACACAGTCGTACTTCAGCCCTATCGTCAGTTGTTTATGAGGAGATGAACATCGCTCTGTCCGGGTGTTAATTGGGGGGCTATTACGACTCGTTATGAGGTTTGGATGTAATTGTCCATAATGACGCGGGAAGAAAGTCCAAGTAGCTGCAATGGGGAAAAAGTAAAGTGCTCAGTCCGATGCCATTAGATGTCGACCGCGTTGAACTGTGATAACTGCTCAATTTGACCACTAAAGTGTTTATCAATTTTTTTATTAACGATCAAATGAAGAAAACAGATGTGTCAAAGGGCAGTATGATTTTCACAATGTACATACACAGCCGAACTATATTTTAATAACTTAAATAAATAAATAAAATAAATAAATAAATATTATACTACATTCTTACACAGATTGACTAAGTCCCACGGTAAGTCCAAGGAGGCTTGTGTTATGGGTACTCAGGCAACGATATATATAACATATAAATACTTAAATACATAGAAAACACCCATGACTCAGGAACAAATATCTGTGCTTACCGGGATTCGAACCCAGGACCATCGGCTTCACAGGCAGGGTCACTACCCACTAGGCCAGACCAGTCGTCCAGAACTTATGTATGTACTTAATAAAAAGACATGGTTGACCATAACAATATAGCCAGCAATGCCAGCATGCTGGCTATATTGTTATGGTTATTTTCTATGTATTTAAGTATATACCTATGCATCATCAATTTTACAGTACATATGGTGCTACTTTACCGCACTAGTGCAATAATTGGCGCATTACGTGACTATGACGAAAATTTAAAGGTTCATATGTACTGTAAAACGTTGTACGATATATGTGCAAATAGGTAATTCACAACTCGTGCCGATTTAAAACACTCCCTTCAGTCGTGTTTTAATTAATCGGCAGTTTCGGCACTCGTTGCGGATTTCGTATTTTTCGCACTTTTGTATCATAATGTACTAATCGTCGTTTAGTACCCACAACAAAAATCTGAACGAAATTACAATTGGACCGGGTTAATTTGTGTAATATTGTCCCATAATTATGTATTTTTTTATTCAGATAAAAAGTAATTAAATAGATGTTAAGTATAAGTACGTATTATAATTTTCTCAAACATGCTATGTAATATTGATATTACGTTCTTTATATTAGGCTGGGAAGTATCACGACTCCGGCGCGGCTAGACGAGGGGCCTGTAATGAAATTTCATACAAAGTTGCAGGCCTAGGCCGGGAAGTGGCTCTTTTTTAATTTCCATTTCACATATATTTGTGACACAGCATCATGGCATTCAGCCAAAAAAAAACTATAACCAATATTTGCTTATGGTTCCGAATGACATTCTGCCAATACCCCTTAAAAGAAAACAATAAACGATAATTAATATATTTTGCAGTTTTATTTGTATGGAATTTACAAAAAATATATAAATAAAACTTTTTTTTTTTTTTTTTTTTTTTTTTTTTTTTTTTTTTTTTTTTTTTTTTTTTTTATCGCGTATATAATATATATCTGTACTTGAAAAATAATTATAGTATATAACTAGCCTTATGAACCGATTTTGCATGTACAACCAGCCTTAAAGTTTGTAGTCTATGATTGTTCATTATTTTAGTATGTGGGTATTTTTGCATTTTGTAATTTTTCCTCAGTCACCCGTTGACCACGAACGCTGTAAAGAGTTCGAAACGTCGGGATGAATTATAAATTCAATATACGCGATATAATCCGTTTTCATAGTTTTATTTCATAAATAAAACATTATTAACAAATTCCAATAATATTGAATTGCAAATTTACCTTCAAATGCAGATTTAAAATATAGTTGGTCAAACCAGTTTGTCAGTAAATAAGAACAAAAAACTATACTCATCCTTTTCTTTTGGGTGCTAGTACCAGTGTAAGACAAAGATAGTATGATTATCTCTGTCTATGTTTGAAATGAGACAGTCCTTTGACAAACTATATTTCATTTAAATATTAGCGGTAAAAATGTCTACTCAAACACGCGTTGGTGTTTTTTTAATCGTTTTGGAGGTAAAGTTGAACATTTTTTATTGTGTATCTGTAATTCTATTTTATTGGATTTATTGTGCGTTGTTTATTGTGTTATTTAATATGAGTTCCGACGAAAATATTAAATGAATACCTGTTAATTATACTCCATGTTTAAGGCAACGATGTATGTAAAGCATATTATCAACATAAAAAACGATGTAATTTTAGTTATGTGGCTAAAACTACAGTCAGAAGGATGCAAGGCGAAAAATCAAAGATACATAAATATACCTATGAACATTTGTGTAATAAATTGATTAACTACATGTTTAAAATATACGACACGTGTGATAAAGATAGGTACAGGTGGTAGTTATATTTTGTGCCTAGTTTACTTGTAGTTTCTTTAGAATTAAAACTTTGATTTCGTGGAGATTTCTTTATTTATTTCATTGCATGTTTGAGAAAAGCACTATACATACATCGGCGTGAAAAGGGGTTGTCGGCCTCATAACTATCCGGCATATATATGCATTCGGCCGGCAACCCCTTACTTCCCGGCCTCTGTAGTAATGTACTATTTGAGCGTCAATGACAAATTTCTGAAACAATAATAAATTTCAATAAAAGTCAAATGTTAATTAGAATCATATTACTATTAAAAAAAATGCCTGTGCACATCTGATGAGTGTGCGTAGATGTGACGCACACACTGCCGGTGTGCTCTGGCCTTAATACCAAAGATAGATATATCCTCTTTGTTAACACTAAACTTTTTTCAGATTTATACTCCGTACCGTACGCAATGACCATGTACATTTTTACTGCGAGAACTGTAATATTTACAGTTACATAATTATTTGTGTCAGTTTTCTCGACTAGTTTTCGAGTTTCATATCTTGGTCGGAGACTAGCCGGGATCACCTTATTTCGCCTGGACTGCGCCGGCGACCCTTGTTTGGTCGCTAGAAACACGTTCTAATGGTCGTACGTCTCATAGATGGTTTTATAGCTAATACTGGGAAACGCCTAGGTGAAATGACCTGAACCTGACCAGTCATCGACTTGACATAATGCATCCGTTAATTATTTAAATCAGGCAACAACAGCGATAGGGTACAAATTCTGGCTTACTGTAATCCGATTTAGAATAATATTTCTTACAATTATTGTAAGAAATATTATGGGTTAGTAAGTATGTATATAGATTTTTAACCAAGGGATGCAATGCAAGGGATCCATTTCTAACGACATATTTTTAAGTTCACCGATAGTTCAAGTTAGAAATGGGTGCTTCAGACCGAGGTGAATACTGAATACTTTACTTTTCATTTCGAATACGAGGATAGTAATATATATTGGCTTTCAGCCTTGGTTAATTAATCTAAAAAAGATTAAAAAATTATAACATGGCGGTTTATTTCAGGTTGTGACAATGGCGTTCAATTATCCACATCAACATGGTTTTGAGGCAGCTCCTACTTCGATTTGCTTCAAAAATAAATTATGCAAATGAAATTCGTATATTAGTAGTTTTCTTAATCTTTTTCGCCAAAAAACAGAAATATCTCTTTTTTTCAATTCAGGTTTATGAATGTCAAACTAACATCGATTCGTAAAGAAAATCCCGCTTTTAAAATTCGACCAATGTCGCCATTAAGATGTAAGTACACATTTTAAATACATTGCCTACATGTTCAGGAATGATCGCCCACATAAGATCAACAAGGCGAATGACTGCATAGATGCACATCGGCCGTCATACGTTTAGTTAGCAGCTAGCGTCATATGACATAATACTCTTTGTTAGGCTGCCGTCATTTACAATGTAATCGAAATGACAATGTGCCATGATTGACTTGGAAACTAGTGCAGAAAGATAAAACAATTATCGTCCTGCGTCTAACTGAAAGGATTTTGATTGATTTTTTTTTAGTTTGTTTCACGTTTTATTATTTATTATATTCCAATGAAATTGGATAATATGGACATAATGCAGACGAAATATCGATCGGCTAGATTTCAGTCTACGGAAAATATTTTTTTATTCCGACTTTTTCCACACACAGATAATTATTACTAATCATTACTAATACATGAATTACATGAGCAACTTAGCAGACCAGATGAACGAACGAACGTTATTCGACCAGATATTTCCTTAATTTAAATGCACAACATTTTAATTATTTGCTTACTATTTTTGCCCTATAATGTGTGAGCACGAAAGTTTTTTATTTGTCAATTTAAGATCTCATTCATAAACTATAACTCTAACTAAACAAATCCCTTAAACTTTATACCCATGTCTAAATCGCCTAGTGTCCTATTACAGTCCAACCGGCCCTAAAGCAAACAAGGCCATTAACTGGAGCGCGATAGTCTTTGCCACCAAGAAAATGGCTGACTTTTTAAGTCCGGCTATCAGTGACCGCAATGTATCCGCAACTTAGTGTAACCTGGTTAAATCTAGGAGCTGGTAGCACCCTAGTTAGGTGTAGAGGTGGGTGTGTTCTAGATTGGGTAGGGTTGGCCGACCCGAGAGCGGTGAACTTGGTTGACCATTAGAAAATCTAATCTCGCCGCTTCTGTGTGGGTCGGAGTATGGGTGGACGAAAGTTTATGGTGGTTGAACTATATTTACCCCAGTGAAGGGAAATAGAATGCGTGTAATTTCTCTTATACCAAATATTTCTGTACACAATAACGACCAAATGCGCGTCCAGTTCCGAACCTTTATACAATGGAAAAATACAACAATAATAGATATTTCTTTGGGCACTCCTTAAATTAAAGATATTCTATTATTATTTAAAGATAAAGATAAAAGATAAAATATATTTATTCGTGACGATCACAACACAAGTACGAACATGTACAGACAACAACAGCAAGAAGAGAAGAAATCATCAAGTGTGCATCACGAAAAATCATCATGTGTGTTTGATGTTATCGGCAACAGAAATACACTGTTAAAATTGTCACTGTCATTTACGTTTCATGAAATAGCAAGCTGACGTCTAAATCCCACACAAAACTCCTCTCAATGAGATATCAGGGAGACGTCAGCCTCGTGTAGAATTTAGCTTGTGATCCATCTCAAATTTTAGTTCCACTGTTAGTTTAAAATCATTGATTTATTCGCAAATATACACGAGAATAACAAATAAATTATTTGTGGGCACACATAACGTTTCATAAAAACGTTTTTATTGCGGACAACAGACAACTGACAAGTTCGTTGGTCTCTCTTTAACGATAAAACCGCCTGTTGGCAACCATATTTTAATTAATTTGTGTCATGTTTCTTTTGATATTGGTGAGCAATAAAGAAGATTCGTATTGTATATTGTTGTTTTCCAAATATGTAGTGGAATCTTATTATTTTCTTGCGTACTTAACTTTCTCGCAGCCATACCCTTGGCGGTTGCACCTGGCCGGGCCGCCCAATCGGCAGCGCTCGCGCATGCCAGCCTAATTGAACCTCCTAACACAACGCAAGGTTAATTGAAAAATTATATGCGTCAATAAAACAACTATCCGGCCCCAATCGGTAGCTAATTATACCCCCGGCTCATAAGAAAGGGCTGTTAATATAAATAAACGTAAGGTCACGACTGTAATCTAAATTGTTGTGAGAACGAAATATCTTTAGAGGCATGGGTTGGATCAATCGCGGATTTATTGATGTTGCTGCTATCACCTATCTTTCTCATATTGATTGTTCCTTATAATTAAATAGTGAAAGCACTAATTAAGTCTTTCTCGCATGATAAGATTAAGAAGACACATTATCAAATTTAAAGGGCCCAATGGTACTTCAACCTGGACTGTTTTAAGTCTACATTTAGATAAGATTTTTTTGAAAGGGATTGCTGTTCCCAAAATCCATCTTTTTAAAAGTATTTTCATGTTTTCTCAAACCATCATCTACAGCTGCTGAGCACAGGAGTTTCTTGAACCTCACGAGAGGAATCAAAGCTAGATATAAGAAATCCGAATTCAGGAATATACCAGAGGGCCTAGCCAAGGCAACAATTGTACACGATCCGCGGATCCGGATCCAGATCCGGATAATTTCATACATTTCGGATCCGGATTGCAAACCCTAACTATACCTATTAGGTTACTAAGAGGTCCGCCCCATAATATCACACAATAAGATTTTTTGTTTTGTGAAGATAACTTTGAAGCTAACTGTATATGAGCATGTTAAACCTAATGTGTACACAAAATACACGAACTTAATCTATCCATTGTCATGAACAAACCGCTCACAAGCGTGACCACTAAAAACAATTCAAAGCCAACCCACTGTAATAGAAACCGCGATACAACAAAATGCTGACAATAAATAATTTTAAAGGTCCTTAAATCTTGGTTCGGACAAGCTACCTTATTCCCCGGGGTACCGGTACTGGTGGACTGGTACCGGTCGTAATTTCGACAAAGGTTTGTCGTTCCTCGCCCACGGCTAGCCTGGACTGTAGGGTTGCTGAAACGTCAATTAAATATTAATATGCAAAGCAAGCAAGCAAAAGTTCTCAAACATTACTGTACTAAAAAACTATAAATAATTTCAATATGTTAAAAAGAAGCTGTGTTTTCAATATATGGGATAATATTATTTATGCCGTAACAGAACCTATGTCATATATTTTTAAAAGAGTCTTTGAGTATGATCTTATTATTACAGGATTTACAACTAACAGATTGGAGGGGACTTCAACACATATTCGTACATATACCTATCTTCACCGCGACATCGCTAATATTCACCAAAATGAATGAATTATGATCTTTAGATCAAATCTTGCAAACTTTGAACCAATTCCCAATGTCCGATTGAGCTGAAATTTCGTAGATTCCCAGAAATAGGAGCACGCAGGCAGACCGCAGAAGCATGCACGTTTCCCTACAAAGTCAAAGGGAAAATTAGGCTTCTTTGCCGGAGTAAGTAATTCATATTTACAACAATAATTTTATTACTTATACTTTTGTAGTAGTGGAAACCCTGTTAAGAAAGCAAGAAAACTGTTATTATGAGCTATTGGATAATTGACATGCACCAGTCACTCGCTCGTAGCTTTGTTTCTGCGGCGTAAAGCGACTATCGCCTTAATGGGAGAGAACTCCAATGCCTCATAGCGGTCAGTTTCCCGAGATTATAATGTAGTGAACTGTACCAAAGAAAGGATCGTAATAAAATATATTATATTAGCTTCTGCCCGCGACTTCGTCTGCGTAGAATGATAATGATGATTCATAAAAATTACCCTATGTCCTTCCCCGGCCCTCAAACTATCTCCATACCAAATTTCATCTGAATCGGTTCAGCGGTTTTTGTGTGAGCAGGTAACAGACAGACATAGGTCAATAGACATTACGAGTTCTAAATAACCGACGTGGTATTAAGAAACCTATAGCCTATAGCGTAGATCTTACGCGACAGCGACATAAAAAGACATCCTAAAATGGTAACACAAAAGAATAAACAATTTTCGTTTCTCTGCTATATTATTTGAACTACAAGACCGTTTCATATGTTATTCCAAAAGTATGAAACTACAGCCTGAACATGTCGCTTGCAGTTCCAATAAGTTTGTCGGTGCAGCGTGAACCGTCACCCGGAACGACTCCGGCATCGGCACCGCGCCATTGTTCCAGCAAGATATAAGTATGAATATTCATACCGCAGACTCTCTACCATACTCCGAATTTTTAAATTACAAGAAAAATTTAAAAATTGTTTTCTTTATAAGGCGGAGTCTGGTATACTTTTTATTATCAAGCAGATCCGTCTGCAACCGATACTAAAAAAAAATACTCCATTATGGAAAATTTTGCCGCTTCGGGCAAGATTCGAACTTGCGACCTTTCGGAACACCGGTTTAATCGCTCTTAACCAACTGAGCTACCGAATCTTACCAGAAGCGTGCCATTTTCCCATTACTTCCTTTTGTTTAAAGAGGCGATTAGCGATATCAAATTATCCACCTATCGATTTTCGGGAGCGATTGCACTGGTCTCCCAATTCTCCCAAAAGGTCGCAAGTTCGCGTCTTGCCCGAAGCGGCATATTTTTCCATATTTCCTTTAGTGAATAAATATAGTATCGCTTGCAGATAGATCAGCATCATAAAAAAAGTTTACCAGGACCACCAGCCTTGAAGGCAGTGTCAAGTCAAACGGATAGGCTAAGAGGCGAGTTAAGAATTTTATTATTTTTGAATCATAATTGATTTATTACATAAACTTTACATTCACAGGAAAAGTAGGTTAGTCACTTAGCTGGAACACTTGCAACCGATGGTATATTATTGATGATATTTGTAGAGGCCGATATACTTACATAAAACCTGCTTTGCTCTCATAGTACCTAAATTTGTACGGAGTACTAACGTGTGACCACGGTGATCACGAGATATCATTGTATGGTCTGTCTTATAGATAAGTGATCTGTTATTCATATTACAGGAGCGGTTTTGTACTTACAATATAAAAGCCTATTTTCACTTTTTGTTTATATTTCTCTCACGGGCCAAATCATTCAAGTTTTAGATTTCGAAAGGGGACCTTGGGACCCTTGGGTAAATATATTTTTCTTACTTTTTATATATTTAAGCTTAACACTAAACTAAGCTAAACTGTGGAATGAACCAGTCGTATTTCCGGACTGATAATCATAATTATAATCATTTTATTCATAAAACCAATTTACATGTCAAAAACTTAAAATTAGAATACAGTTAAAGTATCAAAGATAAAACATAAAAGTAATTAAAAATAATAAGACTTTTAAAGCCGGCAACGCACTTAAAACCCTTCTGGTGTTGCGGGTGTCCATGGGCGACGGTAATCGCTTACCATCAGGCGATTTTTCTGCGCGTTTGCCTTCTATATCATAAAAAATCTAATGTTACTGCCGTTACTGGGTGATGCACCACTGAATGCGGCCGAACTTCGTCGTCCCATTACATCCATAACTCATAAAGAAATAGTATTTCTGCCTACTAAATACACAAATAAACCGAACCCAGGACCACCAGCCTTGAAGGCAGTGTCAAGTCAAACGGATAGGCTAAGAGGCGAGTTAAGAATTTTATTATGTTTGAATCATAATTGATTTATTTACATTTATTGTTAGTTGCGTATTCTCCATCTGTACCATTATTTAACAAATTCGATATTATCACAGTCTGATAATCTGACTTGAATTCCTGTAAACGTAAATAATATAACGCAGCAAGACTTATTTTATCCCAAACCCTTGCAAAAGAATCAGTGACATCGTGGCAATAAATTGTTAATGTAATCGATAAAAAATTACAGACATTTTCCCACACGTTACTTCATGAAAGGAAGGAACTTGTCAATTCATACCCGGTCCCAAGCGAAAAGTCACATAAGTCACGCAAATTTAAACTTAATTACATTTTCATAAGGCTAGTTATTAAAATGAACGCACATGTTTAAGGGCCACTGTGGTTATGGGCAATACCTACGTGCGTGATTATCAAGCCCAAATTAAGCTGTCTCCCACAATGTTAACTCTCACGTAACCTTATGAACTTATTCTGATCGGTTTCGAAAGTGTCGGTTATGTACGTATATTTGGTAAAACAGCGAAGTTGGTAAATGAAATGTACTGTCATATTTTTTTATCTAGTTGTAGAAACCCAGGGACAACAACTATTTTACTATCGGCTATAGCCGATAGGTTTATGAAGAATTTGAGTTTTTTTTATGTTATAGCAACACCAGAAGGGTTGTAAGTGCGTTGACGGCATTTAAGATGGGAGTACGCTCTTTATTTGAAGGTTTGAAGGTTTTTCTATTCTAATATTGATTAGTACATACCTAACAGTGAAACCGGATTTATACGTGAAGACCTGTAGAATAAGGAGCTCACAGTTTTCAAATTAAGAAAGCTGATGGGTATCGAATTCTATGGGTACTCCGCCACTGATAGATAATCAAGTTACATTTATTATATTATGAAGTTAAAATAACTTGAATATGATCCCAAGTATACCTAGCCATCATCAAATAGACAGTGAATATTTAGTAACACACCTTTGTTACCGTAGAAATAAGGATGTGTTCCGATATATTTGGCCACTCTGGCCGTCTATATATATTTGATAATGACTGTACCTATATTATCCCCGAACTTTTCGATGAAAATATGCGCCATAATACCAGTCGACACCAAAATAAGTCACTTGATTCGCAGAACCCTAAATAAACAGTGGCTGTAAGCAAGTAATGTGCCTTTAATTAACTTAATATTTAACGCTATCGCTAAAGCAAAAGTTCAAGTAATTAAGATACGCCGAAATAAAGCACGCTTACGTATTTATTAACAAAGCAGTAAATCGTTTATTTGTTCCGTATTTAGCTTTCTACTTTAATTTAAAAGTTAAATTTGTGTTTGTAAGTGTAATTTATATACCCATAATTTAAGAGGACACATATGATCGTGCTATCGTTACCTACTAAGCGCCACTTGCACCATCCCACTAACCCGGAGTTAAGCGGTTAAACCGTTCACCCAGTGCCAAATTGTACGGGTAACCATGGTAGTTCCAAAACAGAACCTATCCTAAATACCACGATTTTCGTAAGATATTAATTGATAATTAATTTTATACAAATAAAGTGCCTAAAGTAAAATAATCCGTAATTTAATTTTCAGTTCGGTTTACAAAAATGACCCAATTTATCCACATTACCTCTGCCCAATTTCATTGCCATGAGGCTAAGCTTTAGCCTATAAGAAAAAGCTTAATAGAGCTTTAGAAATTTTTAATAGAGCTTTTTTAACTTCTAGAAAAATTATTTGATTTCATTTATTCAGCATATAATCGACCCTTTAGTACATTACGTTTTACGATAATAAATAAATAAAACAAAACAATATTACTTTCAGGTTTAGTTTATGATTCAGTCATAAATACAATCATCAAGGCTTCGTGCGAAACGTCAATTTCTCCAAAAGCGTATATTGATCGCAGGCGCATATAGAATGACATGCGCAGTATCGGGCGGCCGGAGATAAAAGGGGACCTGCACTTACGCGCTCTCCTTGCATCTATAGTGTGCACCAATATTTCAATATTAATATTAATGTCATGAAATATTTTAAAAGTATAGTAAGTAGCATTTCGGTGCTTCTCTCAACTTTGACGACGACGACGGGGAATTGAATTGAAATTTCTTCATTACCGTGAATAAATTGTCTTACATTTCTCAAAATTGCATAATGATATCTTAGATATTTATTTCGTTAGTTGTCTAGCAAACACCCTTTGTATATTTTGAGAAAAGATATATTATGGCAATATTACTTTTCACTTTCTTTTTTAGCATAGGCATTTCAGGTTCAGCCGTTTCGCATGGTTATTTACTTTTGCTATAATCATCACTTCTCACAAAAACATTTAATTTGATAATAAAAGCGCAATACAATACAATTACTTCTTAATGTACACCTCAAAACTCGAAGAGAGGCCTATGCTCAGCAGTGGGCGATAGAAGGCTGATATGATGATGATGATGATGACCTCAAAACAAAAAACAAAAATAAGTACATAAAATTCACCAACTGATGTAGAGACACAGACAGTCTTATCGCTAAAAATCATCTCTTCTAGAGAACCTTTAGATAGCGGGAATTAATAAATTTAAGCACAATAACAATTAATATTGTCTTCGGTTACCATGAAATAAAACTATGAAAACACATGAAACTATGAAACACTGTAGTCGGGATGTATTATAAAATCAATATACGCGATATAATCGGTTTTCATAGTTTTAGTCCACAATGACAATGTTTTTATTACCTTATTTACTTATTTGAGCTTGTTTTACAAGTTGCAAGCTTGCAAAAAAGATTCCGTGTCAACTTGTATTAAATAACTAGGAACTAAATACGTTAAAAATACATACAGTTCGGAATATTAAAATATTGACCTGCACTACACATACGGGGTCGCCGCTGGAATGTGCTACAGTTTAAATGAGGCTGCGCGGGAGTCGAACCGGTCGCGCCGCCCGCGCAACTTCGGGGAAAGGCCATGATTTATAACTAAAATTAACAGTACAGGTCGGCAAGGGCTCGCAAACAATATTCCAGATTAATGTCATAACGTAACGGTCCGTTTTAATCGGGACGGAGATAAAGATAAACCGTGATTATAAAAAGCATAAGGCTAATTTATATTCTGGTAGAAATAATCCATGGAAAACAAGAATGAGCAGTGGTAAAGGCCAGTTTGCTATCCAAAGTTCACGATGGCTCAACTGTTTGCTGAGAACTGTATTTTTTACAATATACTTCATTCATGTTAAATTAATTTAATATCATTTGAGCTTTTGACCTTTTTTTATTGCTGAAGTTGTCGTTGAAATACGATTTGGTATAGATGTACAATTTATCTATTTCAGCAGAATGGGTGGGTGGGTGAGTGTTTCAGCAGAGGAAGAAGAGGAGCTCAATAGAGATTAGAGTGTGTGGGAGTGCGAAGAACGAATCCTACGCATACTAATACGCGGAAAGACTAGTAGGATCATAAAATTTTATTAAAATGAAAATTTTATCATACAGTTTATAATAACCAACGCTGACCATAAAGTATAAAGTACCTAATAACTTAAGGACCTGTCTCGACTGGTGGAAGATATTTTCTTACCCTTTATTTACCATCAAAGATATAAGAGCTAGGAGCTAAGACTAGATAGTAATCTCGCTAAGCTCATACAATTCAAACAGCGGCCAGTAATTCCCTAAATCTCATTGTTCTCATTGGTCCATCAATCGGCGCTTGCGCTGTAGCGCGCAGCCGAGGTATATATTTGTGCGTAAGATAAAATCGAGCCACTCGCGCCGCGGCAGCCGTGGCACTATCTTGATCGGCGGGCTGGTAACTGCTGCCTGCCAGCCGTTCCATACAAATTGTATGGCATATCTACTACTACTTTTGGGCATAGTTAACCTTATAGTTTACTTGTACAATGTTCTTGTCGGGTAATGGGGGCGATTCATCGTGTCAATGGTGTGAGAACCGCTTAAATGGGTTCCGCGGACGATGGGCAAGGGAGATAGCATTGCAGAGCGTGTATTAGGGTAATGTGAGAATTGGAGCTAGGTTTTCAGCGTGTCTAATGAAAACAAACTATCAGATAAGAAACCAAAATTCAACATGTATTTTTTCTTTAGGTCGCACAAATGTCTCATGCTTAGGAAATTAGGAGACTGGTTTGGTAGTCTAAGGGTTAAAGACAGAACTATGTATATGTCGGAGACGCAGCAGGTTCGATCCCTATCTTGGGTCACTATTTAATTTGTGAAATAACATCTGTAACAATTATATCGAAATATTTAACACAAATACTTTAATTTTTCTTTAATAAACCGGTGCAGTTTAACTATTGATTGAACTCAACTATTAATTAGAAAATGGATAGAAACCCAGGTCTTTACATTAATTAAATTATTAATAACGAAATTTGTGGTGGATTTTATTGCTAACAGAATATGTTTTTGCAAAAATATCATATTTGGTACTAAGCTTTTATCGCTGACTGTACTTTTCTTTCCACATGCATACTCACCGAGACAATTCTAAAATCCCCAAACACAATTAGGTTGCGTTATTTTATCACAGAGTTCCCATTGCCAACTCCTGTCTCCATCATCAGATCAGCTCCATGTCATCATAATATTGGATTGTCATCCAATTTGTATATGTATGCAAAATTTCAGCCTAATCGGATAATAGGAAGTGGTTAAAAAATGGTTTACAAGATTATTTAGAAGTTAATTACATATACGAACATGTAAACTTAAATAAAAGCTTATAAAAATCAGCTAAAATCATAAATATAAATATATCTCTAAATTAACCTTTGCGCTGAATTTAACTCAAAGCGCTCGATATCTTTTCTCCACTGCAAACGTAGCATTATAGTTTCCTGTGCAGTTTTTTTACAAATAAAACAAGCACACATCATTCAACCCTATCAGATGGAACGAAGTGACCTGTATCCCGCATGACCGGTAGGCTGTTTTAGCTTGCGATCCAGACGCTTAGAAGTCTAAGTCATAAGACTTTTTAATATAT
Source organism: Cydia strobilella (assembly GCF_947568885.1). Classification (NCBI taxonomy): domain Eukaryota; kingdom Metazoa; phylum Arthropoda; class Insecta; order Lepidoptera; family Tortricidae; genus Cydia; species Cydia strobilella. The sequence goes on from NC_086052.1 coordinate 13,993,517, forward strand.
ATATCCTCACGGCATCCTGTTATATTCTTTAGGCAATAACTTTTGTACGTGTATTTGCACTCACGGCTATGGAAATGGCTTTCAATCCTGATAAACCGATGTAACTTAATTTCAATTTTGGGAAAATTAGTTTTATACTAAATTTCACGAAACTGCGATTAAAATATAGTTGTCTTTAAACTTCTTGAGTAGTGGCCTTGTTTTCACATTAAACAGTATTTTAGTAAGACATTGATAGAATGTCAATTTAAAGCTTTACTTTTTGAAAAGTAACAGTAAATAATATATTACAGTAAACGAAAGTTCATTATTTTTAGATATCGGATCTCGGATCATTATCATCGAAGTTTCTTCGAAGCGCCGGTAGCCGGGACAAAACGCCCCGACAACATCTTCACAAATCTAAAAGGGCATAAGTAAGATCAGATCTCGGCCTACATAAGCCATTGTGGATACGACATGTCGATACACATGAATCCAGTCGACCATTACGAGTATGAAACACATACGCAATCCGGTTCGACGTCGGAACTGCAGAGTTCAAAAATCAGAGCACTTTTTTTGGCTGCCGAACTTGTTTCTGTTTTACTTTATTGCTTATTTAATTTCAAGAGTTCCGTGACCGGGAGTTACCGGCTTTCAAAACGTATAATAACATAAACCCAATTTGTATTATGTAATGACAAATTTTCAAGCAGACACTGATGGATGTATTACTTAAGGGGCCCACTGACTATCAGTCCGCCGGACGATATCGGCCTGTCAGTTGTTCGGAACTGTCAAATTTTTGTTCTAACTGACAGGTCGATATCGTCCGGCGGACTGATAGTCAGCCCCTTTAAATTATTGAAGAGAATCGTGTTGAAGATTGACAGAATTGAATTAAATAGGTACTTACTTAAATCTACGCTAGACAGAAATATATTTTCACGCGACTTTTTACACCTTTTGACGAAGCACGAATCTCCTTCTAGTACTTTTCTTAAAACAAGGGTTGACAAAATAACGATGAAGTTTAAGCAGCCTATGTAGATAATTTTCTTTGGTAAACTTTTGTTTCTTTAAGCGTTGATGGATGTTCGAAAATTTTTAAGCTAGCAACTGTAAGGTCATACGTTAACATAAAAAAAAATACAATAATAATTTTATTCCCCTACTTCTTCTATTGAAATGAAACAAAAAAAAACGTAAAATTACATTATATCAAACACTGTAAGAAACCTATTAGGAATAAGGTTGTGTCAGATGTATTTAAATAACTATACCTTATCTGATTATCTACTTCTGCCGCTGTCTGTATTACATTTTTTGGTAAACAAGTTTGCAGCTCGCCTGATGTTAAGCAGCCACCGCAGCCTACGGGTGCTTGCAATTAGTGGAGTAACACGCGCGTTGCCGACCCTACAAGCTTACAAGGATTCATCCTTGGAAGGATTGGAAACCTTAATACTCATTATCAGGAACATAGCACTACATACGTACGGCTGAGTAAGTAGATACTTACATACATCTGATACACTTTCCGAAATCTGGAGCAGGAATGGCCGCAATCAGTCGGCAATCAGTCGCTTTTCATCTCGAGAAAGGCGCCCGCGGGGACCTTTCTTTTTGCACCACTGCACGTACTCGTAAGTGGCAGATCATTTAAGTCATTTAACGCATTTATATGTTATTTATTTCATTTTGCCAGATTAAGGTTCAAAAAGGTGTAATTGGAAGAGATATCTTAAAGGGATAAGTTAGCCTTTTTACTTACCTTGTCCTAAGTGTTTACTTTTATTACGTGTTTATTACTACTACCTACTACCAGTAAACGAACTTATATCATATTCATAAAATGCATGTTGGCGATATATTTTAAAAATTAATCTGTAATTTTGTTTAACCAAAGGCGTGTCATTTTTCGTGACAAATGTGGTGAGATAAGCTTTCCCGTGTCAAAAGCTTTAATTTTTTTTGCTCTACTTAGGTAAACTTTGATTTTGACACAAGCTTTAATTACAGCCCCCGTGGGTCTTGCGAAATGTTTTTACCAGGTTTTTGACAAATTAAAATAATAAATACATATTTTGTAAAGCTTGTAAGCCCTGTAATGATAAATAGAAGCCTATGGACGAACCTGATCTTCATCAGAAGGACATGATGTCACGATCCTCAACATTGAGGGACCGACTGAAGAAGAAGACCTATTCAAAACTTGAATTTGACCGCTCGCAATACATTGTTTTTTCAAACTCTGACCCGTTTTGGAGAAAGCGATCGTAATCCAGAATAAGCTTCACTCACGTTTGTATAAAGGCATATAAGCGTCATGGGATCACAAGAAATATTCGCCGTTGTGTACGAAAAGGGTAGCACTACCACGGATGAGTAAAGCAAACAGACTGGTAATATTCGTAATTAAGATTTAAGAGTTTGTTGTAGACGGCATAGAATAGAGCAATTAATTAGTATGTGTAACTACTGTATTGTATTGCTCTAGCAGTCAGATCTTTACCAGTAAAAATACAATCCCATAATTAAAAAAGCTACAAACCCATAACATTAACATTTTGAGACCTTTACACTCATCAGCAGGATAAGTTACTGCGAGACTTAACTCATTTCTACAAGTTACTGTCAAGAAAACAATAGTGCATAGTGGATCAATTTTAAAACTAGTGGATACATTTTGCTGTTTTCACAGTATCAGTGATATAAAGGATAGGTGGGGTACTTGTATTTATTTTATGTCGAGTTTAAGTTCCTAATAGGTAAACTGTATTTAAGTAATCCTGAATGCCATAGAATGTAGGGTAATTTCGAAAATAACTTAGTTCTTTCTTCATGTAAACATTTATTTTCGAAAATACACGAATACACACACTGAACACTTCCTGAAATACTCGTAAGTATCATGAACAAAACAAAGAGTGTTGAGAAGACCTTGACGGTTAAGCAGGTAGAATAAAATTCAGTGTATGTATGATAATATACTTACCTACTATGCTATCATCATTATTTATCAGTCTCTGGTATTAAAATAAATATTCATTGGTCGGGAGACGCGGGCAACTGGGTGAAAGGTCTCATTGTGGTGTCACGCTGGACGCTATTGTGCATCGTATCGAACGTATATTATGTACTGCGGGTATACAATGAATATTGACTCGGTTTATATAAAATACGATACAGGTAGCCGAGTCGGTCAGATCCATGATTTAGTGTGGATATAAATCATTTTAAATGGTTCGGCATTGTTTCACACAAAGCTTCGTTTGGGTACAGTCAGTCAGCATAAGTTGCTAAAATGTCCTGCTTGCAATTCTGCAAGGAGCTGTCTGCTAGAGTGAGAAGGTAATTTAAATAAAAAAAAAAAAATAAAATAAATAAAAAATATATAAGTTGCAGGTTGCTTTAAAAAGTGTAACACACACGGTGGATGTCGCTAGGTGCCACCGTGCCCTAAGGCTCCTATGAAGGATATGGTAGAAACATGGAAGGATATAACTGCAATACTAAAGTAGTTTTCAAAAATCCGGGCAGCAACATCGATTTTGATATTCGCAGCAGCAATGCCGTGCAATACTGCTACAAGTAATGCTGGTGTAGTCTGAATCCGAATGGTATCTTAAAACATACCCCCTTAGCTACCAACTTCTGCTACTGACTCATCAAGTCATCACGCCTAAACTCGCTAGAAATTAATAAAGAAGTTCAAGCAATCTACAGTCGATACCAAAGCAAACTAATAACTTTTTGTAATTTCTGATTATTTTTATTGCTTGTAAAAATTTGACATGTAAAAGTTCCCCTGTGGCCTATTTGCTGAATAAATGTTTGATGGTAATTTCCATACAAGTTTTTAATGCTATTTACTTAAGATGTTTTTTTGCATATAAATTATTCGGTTTATTAGTATTAACTGAAATGAGCGCTGTAAAAATGCTAGCCTGAAAGATTTATTAGCCAATAATTAAAGTTTTCCAGCGAGTTACAATATTTATATTTCAAAAAATAACAGAGTACAGCATGTAACTGTCCAAGTTCACAATAATATCCTGCATCGCAAGCGTAAGGCAAAAACGCAAATATATTTGACGTGGACTGTATCATCGTCGAAACATGTGACTGACTATTTTGAACTGTATTTCAACGACGTAAAGTCTATAAATGGTCAGTTAAGCTGTTAGAAGTCACTCACCGTTACTGGGGGCGACCGGGAGTTCTCGCTGACCGCTACCTGTCAACAAACAATATATATTATAACATAGTGCGATGCATAGCCAGTGACATAATAAAGTATAACTTGATATGTCACTGGCTCTTTGGAATACAGAACACATACAAAGTCCAATGTACCTTTAAGTTTTACTAATGATGATGCTCTCCCAACCGATTTCGGCCACAGCAACTATGTGCTCTGGAGTAGGCAATTTATAATTCGCGTTATTAGAGTGTAGCTGATCCACTCTCTGCATGGTGCGCCCTTAGGTGGCTCACGTACCCTATCTTCTTGCTAAATACTCGAGCACATTTTGGGCATGTCAGCGCACCACCTACAGTGACCTACATAGTTGTAGGGAATTGAGGTTGGCCGAGCCTTAAGCTCATCTCGTTTTCTGTCGAGCTCACTGCGGCGTTCTGTCTCAAAATCGCTGACTCTATCATGAATGAGGCGACGCCATTCGGGCCGCTGCGCTGCCTTCCTCTCCCAGTCAGAGGGCTCTAGTTTGCATCTCTTCATATGTCTTTTCAGAACATCCTTATGTCGTAAGTACTGGCCACCACTTTTACGCTTCATTCTGGAGTTCTGAAAAGAAGATGCGCTTCGCCGCTCTGTCTTCTGATACCCGAGACACGTGCCCACACCACAACAGCTTACTAAAACAGCATCAAGCAGACCAATTAAATTAATTTTACTATCGATTTTGGTTGCCGCTAGACGAATTCTGTACAGTAAGCTGTGGGCCAAGCCAAGATTACGACAATCGTTGATAGAAATAAATAAAATAAATAATGTAAATGTCTATTTAGTCACGTGACCTTTCGTAGCATTTGTCATCTCGATACATTTTTTCTTTTCGTTAAGTGTTTGCCGATGTAAAATTGTCATCGTTGATACTAGCCCAAGTTTATAATAGATGCCAAAGCAAAAAAGCCTTTATGGCGAAGCGGAATCGACATTACTTTTCTTTGGTACACTTGTCATTTCCACATGCGATGTGAGTTGTAGCGGAAATATAAGCAACGGCGACGACAAGGAACGTGGTATTAATCCAAATTTCATGGGACGACAATTCAATTCAATTCAATTTTTCAGGTAGTGGCTCCATCGATACTGTCGATGATTTCGCCAGCGTCAAAGTGGGATCCACGTGGGATCTAATTAATACTTCTTGATTAAAACATATCGGCCATCGGCAATAGCCAGTATACGGTAAACAATAAAATTATGGGCCTCTAGGGCTCTAGCCAGACACGGTTAGAGGTAGAAATACCAAATGCTCTTAGAGCACGACGTTGTTCGGTGGTTGTTGTAGTTGTCTCATAAAACCGATAGCTAGATTTTACGAGAAGCACGTGGACTACCGGCCGTTGACTCCAAAATGGTGGTTAAACACGCTTTGAGATTAATTCTCCATTCACTGCACACTCCCACATTAGATTACTGTATTATAAAGCTATCGATATTACACATTAAACAATATTTATGAGCAAAAAACAAAGGAATTAATCACGAGGCTACTATCAAGATGGCGTTCGAACCGGAAGACCTCATGGGACGACACATCTTTAAACTATTTGACAGCTCTGTCAACTGTCAAATAGCTAACGTCTACTCCCATGCCCGCCAGGGTGGCGCCACAGTCACTCACGGAACGAATAGACGTTTGGTCTCTCCTTGAAGATTGCATAGTATATGCGAACATAAAAGCCTGCCGACTTGTCCTTTCCATATTCACTCATTTGGCGTATCTCGTCGCCTACAGACGGCAAAGATGCAAAGATAAATGCGTATGTGTCATTGTGTTATTATCTTATCAGGGAAGATCCATAAACGCGTTGAAAACGCTGAAATAATTGTCGTGAACTTTGCAAAAGGTCGGCACGCGGTCTTCACTGACCGGATTGTAAGTAATTGAGCTGATGATGTGTAATGTACTTTATATTTGGTAGTCAACATAACATTACCAAAAATGTAATGTGTAGTTTGTACTTTATTATTTATTTATTTGATAGCGTGTGTACAGTGTCCCGCTGCTGAGCAAATGCCCCCCTCTCTTTCTTCCACGCATCACTGACTAATGCAAAAATAGCCCGATCTTTACGGAAGGTTATAATTATAAAAAATCCTACTAAATACAGGGTAAAATTGTACCCACCAGCCATACTCTGCGTAGTGACTTTATAGGTCATACTGAACAACCTTTATTATGGGAACAATGCCAACCTCAAAAAAAATGTGGCTTTCCATCACATATATTATTGCACCTGAAGCACAAAGATCCCTTCTTCGTTGAAAAGCCGATCTCTCTGCTTTACCTAAAGGTTGACTGGTATAGAATGCCTAATGGCATTAAGTCCGCCTTTGTACAATAAAGGTTAAATAAATAAAAACGACAAATTGACTGTTTCATACATTCCGGCTGATGTGATGCCGTTGATTCACATGATAAAATTTGTTCAGTATGACCTATTAAGTCACTACGCAGAGTATGGTCGGTGGCTAAAATTTCACCCTGTATATTATACACTACAAAAAATACACTATACTAAGTTTGTTTACTTCTAGATTTTTTTAATCGTATCATTCTTTCCCGCACGAAAGTACTAAAAATATACCTACAAGCAACGAAGTTGTTATATTTACAATATAGCAACATCCTAAAGCGTTTAATTGTTTACCTTTAGTCAATAGATCCAGAAGCTTGCTAGAAAAATGGTATTCTGCATTAAACATTTTTCTACACATAAATGTCAATTCACTAAATACACTGGTAACACCACGGAAACGTCAATTTCAAGAACCTGTTTCGCGCAACTCGCGCGCGTTCTTAATACGAAATAACCTTAATTACTCAAACCACAAAATCACTAATAGAAAAAAAATACACTGGCACAATTTCCCGCGCCAGTTTAAAACGTCACTTTAAAAACATTCGCGCGCTTTTTTATTATTTTCGATTTGATTACAGAATCCGCTCTACACTCGAAATTCAAAAGAAACTATTTAATTTGTCCATTCAGGCGGGTGACGCGTTTTCATAGCGCTATGACCGTTCGGAAACATGGGACGAGCATTTGTCGCGAACTGTTTAATTGTGTCGCTTGTCCCGATTCATTAGTGCAACGGGATCAGGGACGGCTTCACCGTTTTTTTTTTTTGGTATTTTATTTTTTGTAGAATCAATTTATTGGTTCTACTTTATATATTTATTTACCTATTTATTTTTATTTAAACTTTTATCGCACCAATCAAAAAAAAATACAAATGGCGGACTTAATTCCAGAAGGAATTTTGAGGCTGGCATTATAGCTTTTGTAAATTAAAAAAAATATTCCTCTTAATATAGCTTTACAGCTTGACAAGCCAATCAACCATGTCTCATTTTTTAGGACCACTAAGTTATGGTTTTCTCAAGTTTGCACTTCTCTGCCAAAGACAGGGATTAGTGTTTGTTACCTATACTCTTGTACTGGTACTGCTCAAAAACACCATCAACTTTTTGTTAAATAAATAAGTCACAGAAAAGTATCGGGTCATCCTCCTATTTACTACTTAACCACGTAGAGTAAAACGTCATTTTTAAGACTACCCTACCAAGCAAAAAACCGGTAAGTATGAACTTCTAGCGTATCGAGCATTTGTGTGTATTGTACAATTACGTTGTTTTGTTATTTTTAATCGTTACACATAATGTAATTCAATGGATGATGCTATTGGCCGTATTTTATGTAGGTAAGCATTAATATGTCTTAGTTATATTTACGGCTGTTGTTATCCTGAATACCAATAAAATAAAAATAAAAATTTGAAACAATGATATTTCTGTATATATTTAATATGGATAGAATAATAAAGTCAATGTCCATTCCAGACTCGCGGCCTGACGCTAGAATAACTCAGGGCCATAAGAAATGAAACAATACACCATGTATTTAACAGCGCAGGAACTAACGCTTCGACAGAGCTATCCCATTGAAAACCACGAACAATCCTCTCTATATTACACGCGTGCATTTTAAATATTTTATATACATTTAAAACCCCAAGTACGGCCCACGGTCTTGAGGTCAGGGTTGCCGCCGCTCGTCTTTTGACCCCCATGCGTTCGTCCTTTACCGACACTCAACACATTACTATACCTATCCTACTTGCACAGGCCACGACACTTTGCTTGACTTTTAACCCCTCACGTCATTATCAACTCCCTCCCTTTCGGTCCCGTGTCTTCGAACCTATTGTTGTTTCATTCGAACAGGTTATGACATATCGCTCGACTTATAACCTCGGGCACTCTGTCCTTTTTTATCGCAGGTTTTTAATAGCGTTTGTCCTTGTCGCTCGTGTCGCGACCCCTACAACTAGCCACTTGAATAGATTAGGTGTTTTCGTATGAGCGCGAGTTCAATATTCATTGATAGTCGTTTTATGTGCACGGTTGGAACAATTGTTTCATTTAGCATTGAATATGCGATGTATAATAAAACGCGAACTAGGAATCAGCTATAGAGGAATTTAACTCTACGTTATAGCCATCTAACTCGAATGATGGGATAAAATTAGTACGAATGCCGACAAATGGTAATTCTGTTATACATTTGTAGGTTATCGTTTCATATAATCTGTCTGAGCTCGATTAGCGATATGCAACTGTACATTTTAGCTGAGCTGAATGGTTCAGGTGTGAGACTTTCAAACCGGAGACAGTTGGTTCGACTTTTGAATGGAATAATCATTTGAGGTTTATAGGTTTATGGTGAAGTATAACACAAAAGAATCTGAAATAAATAGGTAGGTTTAGTTTCCTCTCCTAGGTAAAAACAATCCAGTGGCATTTTTTGGACATTTAGATTCATAATGATGTAACAATTAAGTAAATAACTAAGTTAAGAAAAAGGCGCTCTAATTAAACCACGCAGAATTCTTTTAGAAAATCATTTGTCTGTGATAATAATATCATTTTTATTGTTTATTTTAAGACTCCTCTGTCCGTCTGTCTGTCTGTCCGTCCGTCTGTCCGTCTGTCCATCTGTCACCAGGCTGTATATCATGAACCGTGATAGCTAGGCAGTTGAAATTTTCACAGATGATGTATATCTGTTCTCACGACTAAACTTCAGATCATCTTATTACACAACCTCGTGCAGACTACATACACAGATATAGATAGAGGTATATGGGCACCGCTTAAGTTTTTTACCTACTTAACCATATTAATGCAAATGAAATAAGTCCCGTACAAAGTATGTGGTGTACGGTAGCATTGTTTTTGCCATGAACGCGGGCATCAATCCAGACGCCGCTAATGGCGGTCGATAAATATTCATCGGCGCAAAAACACGCGCACGCGCCGACGCCCAGCGCTGCGCTTTCTTCTCAACGAGCTACGACCTAGCTCTAGCCGTGGAGCTGGTATAGTAGATTGTTAACCAAGGGATGAAAGGCACTCATCTCTGCCGAGGTATTTTGGCGCCCGAACGCAGTGAGAGCGCCAATAGTCCGAGGCAGAAATTATGCCTTTCACCCGAGTTAACACTCTACTTTTCATTTCGAATACGAGGAAAGTAAAATTCATGTGTGTTTTTTATAGTATTTCTTGAGGGTATTTTCAATTAACAATTCAGGCAAAAGTATCGTTATTTATGGAATGGGGAGTCAAATATCAGAATGGAAATTGTATAACAAATCCATTTAAACTGAAATTTCAATTGCTTATCGTAAAAATTAAAAAAAAAGTCATACTTCGAACGTAAAATGCTCTAGTGCAGACACGTATCATTTTCTGCACACCTTTTAGAACAACAATGATCCTCTTTTAGAGCAAGAGGAATGAAAAATATTTTTCACCACGCCAGCTGGTATAGGCCCTCTTGATTGTTCATAAACTAATGAGAAAGTTGCATTTTATGTTCGTTGGTAGAATTGCCTTTTAAATGATGATTTTGAATGATAAATATTTAGTAACATCGATTTTGAATTGATTTGGTTTGATTTTGTTTGATATTTTACAATTAATATTTTCTTTGCGTTGGTGTGGTCATGTGGTGAAAAATATTGTGTTTCACTCGGTTGCAAAATTTCTTTAACCCTCGTGGCTTGAAACCCTCGCACTCCACGTGATTCCACTTCTCGAAAGATTCGCTACGCTCGTAGTTAAATTTTGGAATCTTACGCTTGCTCGGGTATCAATAAATATTAGGAGGAGAGGTTAAACAACAACTTTGCCCCTTTGTAAAACAAATAACTATTTTAGACTAGAGTCGGACCAAGCTAACTCTGCATGGCATTTGCAATGACAGTGTAGCAATGTCATCATTAATATCGAACTTTGTTCTATTAAAGGATAGGATTTCATAGACCCAGCAACGTCCTAATCTTCATAACCAATGGGATATTAAATGGTCGACAAAGAATCGTGCTAAGCATTCGAACCTTTTATTTTAAGTCAAGGTCATAATCTGATTAGTCAATTTCGTATCACGCACGCAAGTTCTTAATTAACGTACCTACTGTTTATTTAACCCGGCGACTGACGAACTGACTGACGACGAATAAGGGCGTAATTTTTTTTGTGTACTTGTGTAAATTATGTCTATATTTAAATATCTTTACATTAATCATAATTTTAGATAATTGTCGTTACATTTGTCTCAGCTAGGTATAGGACAAACGCAGACTAAACAAGTGATCCAACCAACCTAAGTATCTCTTACCGCGCAAACTGATAGACTGAACGTGAACTTTTATCTTTGCTCTAACCTAAACTACCTGAGAACGAGAAGAGCATTCGATTTGTAAAATCTTATTATTATTTGATAATAATAAAAAAATATTAAAAATATTATAGGACATTCTTACACAGATTGACTAAGTCCCACGGTAAGCCCAAGGAGGCTTGTGTTATGGGTACTCAGACAGCGATATATATAATATATAATAAATGCCCTTACCGAGATTCGAACCTAGGACCATCGGCTTCACAGGCAGGGTCACTACCCAGAGACCGGTCGTCGGATAATGATTTTTTTATCATATTGTCATTGCGGCTCGCTTGCGCTGCGCTGAAGGTTATGTTAGGCATGCTGACAGATTATCGTCCGCATCACGGGTCGCACGTTAGCCGCCGCGCCAACACACAATGCGATCAGAAGTTACCGCGCAAACTTAATTACTGTCTCCTAAACTACCTCTAGTATTATTTTGCTATATAGAAAAATGCTCATCTCACTATTATCTTCTTAGCTCTGTGCGATCGAGGTAGCTCGCGGAACGCTCTGCGCCTCGGGTCGCGCTGGAAAAACTTATGACTAGAGCAGTCCGACACGCGCGCGCTGACCGCGGCCGCTCCGCCTGGCAAACTGGACTAGATACTAGATATCTTGTTTTCTAAGCTAATATTGCTTGTATATACGCCCTAAAGCCATAGGTCATTTTTAGCATTCTAAAATTCTAATACACATTTTTAACCTGTTATTGTAACCATCGATATATGAGATTTTAAGGAAACGAACTACGCGTATCAGACTACTAACAAAAATAGATGTATATAAACAGTTGCGGCTCTGTTTAGAAAAGAGTGCTGCAACTGCAATCTCTATTTAAAAAAGTATTCGAGGGTGGCAGATACTTTTGGCACGTTTGTTTTATACGCTACTATTGATGCTGACTGTTCCTAACTATACTATGAATATTTTAACAACCATGCAAGCAGTGGAAAATTTCATTTTTACACCACGAACTCATCCAGGATTTTCCTGCGATCTCATAAAAAATTAATTATTAATCTAAAAAAAGTGAAAAAAAAATTGAGCGTTCCATGAAGAATTTAGCCCAAAAATCGACTATGGCAGGTTAATTCTCAGCAATTAAAATTACAGCTCTTAATAAAATATATATTACAAAAATCCAACGCATTGAATCGGTTTTTATTAAAACATATCTAAGAACCACCGCTAGAAAACTATGCTCTCACTTAAAAAAATCGCATCAAAATCGGTTAAACCCGTTTAAGAGCTACGGGGCGAGTGGCAACAGACACACACACATAGCGGTCAAACTAATAACATCCCTCTTTTTGCGTTACGCGTTAAAAAAAGGTGATATTCCTGGTGAAATGCTTGGTAGGTTGGTATAACGGGTTGGCGCGGAGGCATTCTCTCATGGTCGTGCTCATCATCAATGGTACATTCCGATAGATCAATTTCCTTAAGCCTACCTAATTTTGCTGTCCAAAACCAACAAGTGTATAAATTACAAAGCAATTAGTGGCAATGTAACTAACCAGAATATTTTAAACAAGCCAAATTGGTACTTTGCTACCGTCTCGTACTACCCATATAAGGAAGAGATGTTTGCAATTCTAATAGTTGCCAAGCTTGCTGGAATTGCAAAAGTATTGAAATGTTGCTATAAAAACCGTAAGGTATGCAAACTGTTGTCTAGCGTACCAAACCAATGAAACTCTTACAATGTTTACTCGTAAAATATCTCCGACATTAAAAACTGGAACAGCCTCCTAACCTATTCGGTTGTGATTGTGACCCCGCCTAAGAAGGCCCCGGGTCCCGGGGTCGAATTTCGGTAAGGGCTATTTAGCTTTATAAATAAGTATATATATCGTCTCCTAGTACCCATAATTTGTTCAGTTTGGGGTAAGTAAGATTTGTGTGAGTTTGACCCCAAATATTTTATTTATTTAAAAATAACACAGGTACTTACAAACAGACACAAGATTATGTTTTATAAGCATAAAACCTTCTTCGTAAACATGAAACAGCAAGCTTCCGCTAAAATCATAACTCCATAAGATTAAAATGAGAGATAATTATGTAAATGATAAAATACGGTTATCTACAATGTGTGTACAAGACGGCACGCTACTAAACGCATAACGTATCCATGCATTTATGGAGAAGTGCAGTCGGTTTAAAAAGGCAGTAAGTACACTGGAGTTTAAATATACATAGGTCATTTAAATTATCGGGGGTAAGAAAGGTCGGTATTCGCATCGCTTACCGTACGTCGGGTTAGTCAGAAGCCTCGGGTAAACCAGTATTTGTTACAGGTCGTGTGTTTACAGGTCTTGGGGTAACAATATGCTGGCTGACAAGAGTTTCTCGCGCTCGTGCTATTTATAGGAATACATATGGCCAGATAACGCTCCGCGGTGGTTCGCTGATTTGAATTTGAAATTAGAACTGCAAGCTGCGTACGCACATTTTTCACACTCCAACGGAAACTTATTGGCTATTGAGTTTTTATGGAAGTTTATTAGTTTTTAGAGTAACGTATCTTAATTTTACTGGCTGCATTAGGCCTTTAGTTTGGTATATATACTAAGTATGCAAATAACAGACATCAAGATGGTTTGTTGGAGGTGCTGAGTGGCCAGATGCGATACGTTCGCAGAGCCCTTTGTGTAGGAGAGGAGAAAAAGCAGGTTGAGATGACATGGACAGGTGAAGAGATGTCCTAATTAGGTAATCACTTATTGAATACCATCAGGAACTTTCAGGTTCATTGAAATCTAGAAATACCTGGACCCAGCAAAAGGGAAAGGTCAAGGAGGAAGTTAGATGGGTCGGAGTTACTCAGTTGTGAATGATATCAATTTTGCATTGTTCCTGAACCCGAAATATGCTATAAATAAAGTGAAAGTACATAAATAAGAAAGCTGATCCTGTCAGATTATCCAGTTATCCACACACTCTAAATGAAGCGGTAAACAAACTTTAACGTCTTGCTAAGCTTTGTGAAGAAGCTGGGGTAGCTAGAGTAGCGCTACCCATTTTGACGCAAAATGAATGTCGACTTGCGGAAAATGGCCAGGAAAATTATTAGCCCTTACAGTTCTGTTCACCATTGCCATGCAATGCGTCCGCGAGGCGCGCAAATGACGGAGGGCTGTCCACGCCTGCGTCCCACGCTTCCGCCGTTTACACCGCACGGCGACTTAACTGCCTCTTATAGCGTGTGTCCACTGTCCTAAGGCAATCACGTCTATTAAATAATAATAAATAAATAAAGTTTTATTTCAGGCAACACGTACAGTTGTACACCCATATCAACATACAATTTAAAAGTTACAATGCCAAAAGGAATACTTAACTAAAAACAAAACACTTAAAATAAAAGTTAAACAATTAAAATAGTATTACACTATTTTTTGTTCCCGTTTTGGTGCACGGAAAGCCAGTGCCTAAACATATGACAACTAATGTTGCGATACACCGACATAAGGATGGTGTTTTGCGAGCGGCGCATCCCCTCCCAAAAAGAAGCAATACGCGCGCGTACCACTGCGAAGAAGTCAGGGATTCTGGCTTCCGCGAACATGGTGGAGGCACTGCAGGAACGCGAAAGCCCCATCAGTGTCCGGAATATATTATTATACTGCACACGGATGGCGCTGTACGTTTTCCTGCTGTACCTAACCCACAGTTGACAAGTGTAGAAAGAGAGACAATATGCATTAAATAATGTACATTTGACCCCCCTGCTACACCCGGCAAACCTACGGGCTATCATGTTGCCACGGACAGCCAGAGCTCTTCTCTCTCGTTCCATGTCACAGTCGTCTCTCATGTCATCCGTCAGTATATGGCCAAGATATTTGAACCGCTGCACAATACGCAGCTTCTCTCCATTCTGTTTCACTTCCGGTATGTTATCCGGACCTCTTCCTGCCTTAAAAATCATCAGTTCTGTCTTGGCTACATTGTAAATCAGCCCGTGAGAATTTACATAATTTTCACAGACTGAAACCAGCTTTCTCAGACCCTTAATGGAGGGGCTGAGCAGCACCATGTCGTCAGCGTAGCTGAGACTGTTAATACAGACGTCACCCACGTGACCACCGACTCCAGTGCTCCTCAGCCTCCCCATCAACTCATTGACGTAAAGGTTAAAGAGGTTCGGAGAAGTGAGTCCACCCTGGCGTACCCCGCATTCTAATATATAACTATTAGATGTCGTGTCGCCCCATTTCACACAGTTGGATTGGTTTCCGTACCAGTACTCGAAGACGCGTACCAGGTCCTCAGGTACTCCCGAGCCACGCATTTTACCCCACAGAATTTCATAATTCACAAGGTCAAATGCACGGCTAAGGTCGAGAAAGCATGCGTAGACCGATGTATTATTACTTACGTAATGGTCCACAGCATGTTTCAGGCTTACGATCGCGGAATCGGTCGAGAGACCGGGACGGAAACCAAATTGCGCGTCGTCTATTCTTAAAGTCTGTAGCAGTCTGGGCTGCAGCAACCGCTCAAATATCTTGCCCACTACTGTTCCAAGGGACTATTGTGCCAACATATATATGTACGTAAAAAAACTGTTTATTTCGTAAAAAGCATGCATATTTACAAACTTAACTACTAATCTTAAATTAAAAAGATTTTTTGAGTTAAGGAGTCTAGGTATATAAAATTAGTTTTAAAATACTATTAATTTTTTATTAAATATGTAACTGCAACTGTATGTATGTAACTGCAAAAGCGCAAGCCACTTTTTGAATGAATTCTGTTCATAATGTGTCCATAAAATTTTGCAGCTACACCGTGATAGCAAGCCATAAATTAATTCCTGCGGTGTCAGCAAGTCAGCATGGTTGCATTTTTATCACCTGTCACTATTCCTGTCACTTTCGCACTTACATACTTGTTAGAACGTGACAGGCATAGCGACAGGCGATAAAGATTAAATGCCACTACACTTCAATTGGAGAACGCGTACGATGCAATACGCGGCAAGTGCAAGTGTATGCCATTAAATGTAGTAGGTAACCTAAGTACACCGTGACGTCCATTATGCGTGATTGACTGATGCAACAAAATAGCTTATAACATTAGTATAATCGTGAGCTTGCATATAATCGACCCCGGACGACTTAAAATGGTCAACTAGAAGCTAAGCTGGTAGTCTGCCAAGGAAGGACAAAATAAATAAGTAGAGGTTGATTTGGGTTGGTTGGTTTCATTCTGTCAAGTACACGTGACAGACTCAGATTTCAGAATTTTTTTATTAGAAAGAGAATTGGTCTACACATAAATACTTTAATGAAATGGGACAGCCTGTGATTAATGATTATAATAAGAATAAAAAAAAACCGTGAGCAAAATAATCTCACTTTCACCTGTTTTACAGGTAAAAATAAAAACGCCATTCGTTCGGTCGTCTTCACTTCACAAAAAATTTCACTTAATAGGTACAAGAACTCTATTAAACTGTTCTATTATGCCAGCGGTCAATGGAAACAGTCTGAATGGAGAAACGGCGGCGAGCTACTTACGGCGCGGCACGCGACCCGTGACGGATGCGAGTACAACCTTACCTGTACGCGATGGATATGCGACTCCACTCTATTTATGGTGAATGACACTTGTTTACTGAAATCATCGTCAAACATAAAATGCACTTAGACTAGTACACATATTCTTTTTATTTTTTATTTTTAGGGATGCGTGCTGCGCCAAATCTATAATACCTACAAGTCGGTAAAAGTTCGAGACACTTCCACCGTGACAGTAATTTTTCTCATAGTTGAATGTTGGATAGCACATATCACTTCAACTTGGTAAGTACTTATAGATAACTCACCACAAAAAGGTTCTCCCGTACTTTAAGTATATCCCGTAAATTCTCTTAAAAATCTTACACGTTGACGACGTGTACTCATGAAAATAGAAATATCTAAATACAACAAACCGGCCAAGTGCGAGTCGGACTCGCGTTCCAAGGGTTCCGTACATTACACAATTTAGACAATGTATTTTTTATCAGAAATGTTTTTAAAAAATCCTTAGGGGTCGGATCAAAAACTAAGTAATTAAGTACGACTCACGCTTGACTGCACATTTCTAATAGGTTTTCCTGTGATCTATAGATAAAGATCTATTTTGTGCATTTTTTTCAAATTTTTTGAGCCAAAAGTTTCGGAGATAAAGGAGGGGGGGAATGGTCATTTTTTGCCTATTTTCTTGAATAACTTCTAAACTGTTTATCATAAAATTATTTGAAAAAAATATTTAAGATTCTCACAATGAGCTCTTTCATTTCATATGTAACACGATTTAGTTTGAAAAACAAAATTTTTTAATTTTCTCATTTATCCCCCAAAAGTGTTTAAAATTCGTTTGTTTACGTCACATTTCAACTTAATTGGCCCAGTACAGAAAATAGGCTGTGACAGACGGACAGACAGACAGACAGACGCACGAGTGATCCTATAAGGGTTCCGTTTTTTTCCTTTTGAGGTACAGAACCCTAAAAATAATTATAGGGGTGATTATGGGGTGTTGTGATGTAGTAGGATGTAGTACGAATCGTCGACGATCCCAAACAAGCGGTATTGAACCCTTTAAGTCTAAGGAGAGACTGCCTCCTTGTGTGTGTTCTACCGCTTATACAATGGGCTGATGCTCTGACGAATTGTTTGACATGATGCCAACGGCCGCTTTCTATCACGCTCGCTACGCTCGCCGTCGGCGGGGTGTTCATCCTCACTACCTAGAACCTAAATTGTGGCGTACTGTGCGGTTTAAGAGGAATTTCCTCCCGCGGACGCTTCGGCTGTGGAATGAGCTCCCTGCCGAGGTTTTCCCGAGGGGCCACAGTATGGAGTTCATCAAAAAAGGAGTGTACAGGTTTTTAAAGCGTCGGCAACGCGCATGTAATATCTGTGGTGTTGCAGGCATCTATAGGCCGTATGCTTGTTTGCCACCGACGTGGTATTAAAAAAAAAAATTTACTAATACCTATGCCCGTTCGTTTGACTTTTTTTTCGATTTATTTATTATTATATTCGTATGGGGAAGCGGTCGTCCCCTTTCCTCTTAAAATTGCTACCTTGTGTAGCGACCTTGCTCTGTAGCCCGTCAGGCTGGTGTTGAAAATCTATGTTTCAAATAAACATCACCCATTCCAGTAGCATCTCATTACCATAGTCAAGTAGTTTCGTAATTGAAAACAAAACTACAGCTTTTAGTTACCAAAAGTACAAATAGGCTTGTCCGTCGTAACGACTTCATAGCCTTATTATTCCCGCCCAAACGTCATGGGAGAGCGCGCGGCCACGGAACCATAAACCACCGGTAGGTAGATACTGCTAATAAGTGCCGTGGTAAAAAAGGGTTCAAGTCTACTGCGACAAATCTTAGGTACTTTTTATTTGACCAGGGTCAAGGCAATAAAAATGGTTATGATTTTAACAGTCAGTAGTTGTAGGTATAGTTAACGCTATCTCTACTGAGCTCGTTCACTTGCGTACTAACAATGGCATTATGTTAAACAAAATCCATTATGTCTTTTGTGCCTGAGCGCATGGCCTTTGTGCCTGAGGCTCCCACACAATAGCCACGCGATCAGGCACAAAGGCCACGCGCTCAGGCACAAAAGAAATAATGGCTTTTGTTTAACAGAATGCCATTGTCAGTACAGGTAAGTGAACGAGCTCAGTAGATAGACCGCATGCTATACTGTTAGTGATTGGAACATGTAACCATGAGCTAGTTTCGCTTTTTTTTTCTTAGAGCTGTACCTAGCAAAAGCAACAAATATTCATGATAAACTCACAAATAAATGCTCTTAATGGGATAATGGGATTGGAACACGGGACCTCTCGCTATGTAGGCAGGGTCACAACTAGGCTAGGAGGCCGTTTTCTTATTATAATGTTTTTATGGTCTGGTAGGCAAGCTTAATTTTTAGCCAACTTCCCAAAATCCTCCTTTTAGAAAGTCGCGTTCCATTATGAACCCCATTATGACTCTCGATATTGACTACGAACTGAAGAACAATTTGTATGGGTACCTATGTGAAGCTAGTATTAAAACTGCCTTTTCACTCCGAATACAATCATTGCAAGTAACATCGTGAATCGCGTCAAAAACATCCCGTCAACCTCCGAGTCAAAGTTTAACAAGCCGCATGTAAAGACAACATCTTACGCTTACATGACATAATGTTTGCTCAAACATTCGCAAACAAACAGTAATCAGTTGTCTTGAGAAAATCAGGCTGGGCTGTTCTCACGAGCGTTGCCCATTCCGTCCGACACACTCGTAAATACGTGTCGGGGCGCAGACAAATTTGGGTAGACCACGCAAAAGCATTATGGTCCATGTGGTTTAGTCGTATTAGTATTAACAAAGATAGATATAACTCCGTAATAGATAGATACAGTCTAAGGAAAAAACGTGCCTCGAAAATCAAGAAAATTTGATTCTCGTTCAGAGGGCGCTTCTAGTTTTGGCCTACAGTCGAATAGATGGCGTTGACGGTTTCGTTTGTTATTTAACAATTTTAACGCATATCAGTGAAAGAATATCAGTGAAAGAACATGGGTCAAAATCATAAAAATAATTAATGCAAATAAAAAAAATCATTTATCTATATTTAAATACATTTTATCGTATTTTTATAAATCTTCATTTTTAGTTTTAAAGTGTGTCGACAGATGACAGTGAATTTACTGGGGTTATAAAATTTACTATGACAGTACCGCTCTAGTATTACTCTATGGTATTAAGTAGATAAAAAGAGACGCAACAGGGGTATATTTGAAAGCATAATATAACTTGTATTTAATAAGTAAATACAAGTGGACCATCTACCAAAAAAAAAAAGTTTTCAATTACAGGGTGGAACATTTCTTGAGACTGTGCTGAAAGGATAGTGTTATCTAAGTGATCTAAATACAATCGAGTTATTATAATCGTAAAGCTGGATTATATAAAGTAAAACAAAATCATTAAAATGAAATATTTTTATATCAGTGACAACCCTACAAAGTTATTTATATTTTAAATTGATACATGTCATGTATAAATCGGATCTACTTGCCAGGGTTGATACACACAGATTTTTGCACTAATTTTTAATAAACTGTACCTCATAAACGGTTAACTGTAATAAACAAGTAAAAAATCAAGTACGTAGGCTAAATAACTTCCCGTTTGCATAAAAGTCCCTTATTCTGTTCCATCCGATAAATACCTATTATTATTATTATTTTTTTATACCACGTCGGTGGCAAACAAGCATACGGCCCGCCTGATGGTAAGCAGTCACCGTAGCCTATGGACGCTATTTAATCCTATTATGACTGTATTATATTTATGTGACAGTGCAGACTGAATTTTTAACCGACTTCAATTTCATAGAAGGAGGAGGTTCTGTATTCGGTTGTGGCTATGTTTTTTTTTTTTTTTTTTATGTATGTTCACCGATTATTCCGAGACCCGTGGTCCGATTTGAGTAATTCTTTTTTTGTTCGAAAGGAGCTACTTCCAAGTTGGTCCCATATTAATCTGGTTCTGATCTAATGATGGGATCCCTGAGGAATTGAGGGAACTCCTCAATTTTTAAAGGCACATGTATGGTGATTTGGGTGTTTTCATAAGCAACTTTAGCATTTTCTCTCGAAAACGACCAATTTGATGAATTGCACCTGATGATGATGATTGTTTTGAAGATAGTGATGATGATTTTTTTATTGTAGGATGTTCAGCGAATACTCCGAGACCCGTGGTCCGACTTGAACAATTCTTTTTTTGTTTGAAAGGAACTACCTCCAAGGTGGTCCCACATTAATCTGGTGCTGTTCTGATGATGGGATCCATGAGGAATTGAGGGAACTCCTCAATTTTTAAAGGCACATGTATGGTGATTTGGTCGTTTTCTTAAGCAAATTGAGCATTTTTTCTCGAAAACTACCAATTTGATGAAGTGGAGCTGATGATGATGATTGTTTTGATGATAATGATTTCAGCAATTACTCCGGCACCCATGATCCGATTTGAGTTATTCTTTTTCTGTTTGAAAGAAGTTACCTCTCCAAGGTGTTTTCGTAATATTTTTGGTTTTGATCTGATGATGGAATCCGTGAGGAATTGAGGGAACTCCTCAATTTTTAAAGGCACGTGTGTGGTAATTTCGGTGTTTTCTAAAGTAACTCAAGCATTTCCTCCCCAAAACCACCAATTTGATGTAGTGCAACTGTAGCCTAACCACGAGTTTGACACTAAATATTCTTCGTAACTTACTTTGTACACTAATATGCTAGTACGAGCGAGATGCATAAACAGTAAGTTACGCACACGATAGCGAATATATCAATGTCAAACTCGTGGTAACTTCCCTCGTACGTGTATTATGATTTTTGATGTAGGTAGTGTTGGAAACAACCAAAGAGACTGAGAGGTGAAGGTAGAGGATATTAGTGTTTGGGGGGTTTGAGGTTGGGGGTTGAGGGGAGGTGAGTTGATGGGTCGGGGACTGTGGGGTTGGGAGTTAAGGGATCGGGGGTTAGGGTTAGAAGTTAAAGGGTCTGGGGTTAGGGGTCGGGGAATGGCGGTTGAAGGGTTGGTGGTTTAGGGTCGAGGGGTTCAGTGATCAGGGGTTGATGTGCTGTGAGGTTGAGTGATCACCGGGTTTGAGGGATTGGGTCAGTGGCGGGGCGGAGAATGGATTTAGTGACAGGAATGATTTCCCAGACGGACTCGAGGAAAATTCTGATTATTTAATAAAGTTTACGAATTTACAGTTAAACATCATTATGTTTTTCATTCATGCGTCACGCTCTTAACAATGTTTTAAAACGAAAAATTGAAAAATAAAAACTTTTATAAAAAAAAAGATAAACCGACTTCAAAAAGGATGAAATAAAATATTATCCTTTTTAGGGTTCCGTGTTTAAGTATATGCGTTACCAACTGATATTTTTGAAGTCGGTGCCAAGCCAAGTACTCCAAGTAGTAACAATACCAGTCAAAAATAATCAGCTTT
Organism: Cydia strobilella; assembly: GCF_947568885.1. Lineage (NCBI taxonomy): Eukaryota > Metazoa > Arthropoda > Insecta > Lepidoptera > Tortricidae > Cydia > Cydia strobilella. The sequence goes on from NC_086052.1 coordinate 14,015,511, forward strand.
GTCTATAAATCCCATTACAACTGTACAAATATTATAAACGTGAAAGCAATTATGTCTGCCTCTTTGTTACCTTTTCATGGCTAAACAACTGAACCGCTTTAGCTGAAATTTTGCATGAAGGTTCCTTGAATTGTTTTATATTTTGAAATGTAGTCCTCTGGATAAGCGACAGTCCCAATCCCACACTTGCGTGCTATGACTGTTCAAGAATTAGTAAGAAATGCTCTTTAAAAAAATACGACGACAAAACGTATTAGATTTACACTAACGTGCCGACAAGCATGGTACGAACTGCGCCAAGAAGGTTCAACCGTGTGTTCTGTTCTGAGGTGTACAGAAAGTTCGTTTATTGTCGTCGTGTACGCTGCGTCTTACATAGGCGAACACTCGCGAACGCGAAGCGAAGCGACGCGGCACGGCGCGGCTGGCCCAAGGCGTTCGCGTTCGCAACGAGATCGCCCTCGTAGGACACTTCTATATCTATGTATCTTTATCGAATTGCACCAAAATCATTATGAATATATGGTTTAAAATTTGGCTTGGCACCGACTTCAAAAATATCAGTTGGTAACGCATATACTTAAACACGGAACCCTAAAAAGGATAATATTTTATTTCATCCTTTTTGAAGTCGGTTTATCTTTTTTTATAAAAGTTTTTATATTTAATGTCTCGCTAATTATATCCTACACCTTATAAAAAAAGTCCCCCGCCGTGTCTCTGTCTGTATGTTCGGGATAAACTCGAAAACTACAGAACGGATTTTCATGCGGTTTTCATCTATCAATAGAGTGATTCTTGAGAAAGGTTCAGGTGTATAATTTTTTAAGGTTTTGTGTAAATTGGTTGAAATATGACGATGTTTGCTAATGATGTCGGAAAAAATACCGCTTTTGCTATCCGTGCTAAGACGGGGCGGGTCACTGGTATCTAATGTAATAAACATATAAATATATTTACATCGACCAGTACGTTTTTACTTTAATGTAAAATTAAATCGTCCTTAATCTTCGGCACATACAACGCGTTTCTCAAATATTGACAAATTACATTTTAATACAAATCGTGGGACATGCGACTTCTACTCACATATCTACGGCCCTTGTCGGACATTGTTAACGATAGTCCTCACTATCGGGCTGTGTTGGAGTGAGGATTAGAGGTTACACTCGCGGGCAATAAAATAGCGGATAGTTTGAATCCAGCTTTATTGGGTCCTGTGACAAAGGCCCGAACGCGCGGTCTCTTTCGTATGCAGGTTAAGTTTGAGATGCATGTCCTAGTGTGTGTTGGATTGTTACAGTATTGTATTTCTACGAGCAATACATTTTGTAAATAATTTTAAACTTTGTTATATTCATCCTTTTGCCATGAGCATGAACAAATGGACCACAGATAAAGTTTGTAATTACTTAACTATACCAAGCATGATACAACTAGGGAACAAATTAAATTATTGTATTAAATAATTTTTGATTTGTGTTTTTAAGAACCTAGTCACACTAAATTATATAAATAACTTAACTATTAAGTAGTTTTAGGAAATGCTGTGTAACCTTCCGCTATGTTACTGAGTTTTAAAAAACATTATTTGCTCACCATTCTGATTAACCATACAAGTATTTTATGAATGTGAAAGTTTTCTGAGCTTCTGTAGACTGCCCGAAAATATCAATTAGAACACAACACAAGTTAACGACAAGGTAGAAAAGTTTTAGTTTAATAATAACTTCCGTCCGTAGGTATATACAACCGGTAAAATCTAATATTCTAAACTAAATAATATCTTTACGATACCGCTAATATGAATGCGAAACCAAATGGAAAACGCATATTTTTCCGTCCCCGTGATATATGCACTTACGCAAATTGCGCGCGTAATTGCTATAAAGGACTGTGTTTTGTGCAAGTGCAGTCTTCCTGTGGGACAATATGGAGGCAACTACTCACTATATCATACTGTCTTGAACTTGTTTATATAGTTGAAAATAACACAACACAATACAATAGCACATTCAGACTAAACATTCATAATTAGTATTTAAATTGTGCAAATTTAAGAAGAAATTTTTGTTTCTTTCTATAAAATCATAATCTATCCCAACACAAAACTAGTAAAAAGAATAGAAAGCAACTGAAACAATAACCAAATTCACAAATGAAACACTTAAGCTTTATAAGCCAAATCAAACCGCCATTCGTCATAGTCAGTTAACCGTACGGAGTCGGAGTGTTAGGCACAACGTAGCGTAGGAATAATTTGTGTAATGAAAATGAAGATGTTGACAGGGCAAAGAGATTGTTAGCTGCGGCATGCTAATCGAGACGTGTTTGACTGTTTATGTTTATATTGAAAGTTGCTAAGATGTATTTAATCAGGTTGTGATTTGTAATTTTCGCTTGCAAATACTTAGAGCGGCAAAAGCCATAACATGGGGGCCCAACCAAGACAACAATCGTTTGCAGAAAACAAAACGAAGTGCTAAGATAAACGTAAATAATTAGAAATGATAGCGTTTTCGTTTTCTGCAAACGATTGTCATATTGGATAGGCCCCCAGGATTTTCGAATCTAGACTATCTAAAGGGATACAAGTGTGAAAACAAATCAAAGATACTTATGCTCACCAAAAGAAAGTTTACAAAACACTGTCCCTGGAATGATTTTTTCTTTATTATTTCAATAACCACGGTTGTTAAAGTATTTATGTCGGTCCAATTTAGATGCAAAATGTTTCTAAGGATTATTCCACCATCTGAGGCGACGTATGATGTTATGCTGCATACCAGCATAAAACATGAATGTGCTCTAAAAATGGCCTAGTAATTCATAGCTTACGTAAACCGCCAATTCATGACATCGCAATTCTAAGAATAACTGAATGTGTACTATGCGATTAAACATAACCAACCCTATACCGATTAAGGTATATCTTATACAAATTCCTTCGTAAGACAAATACGGAAGACTGTTAACTTAAATGCCATAGAAGTCACGCACCAATACCTGTCACCCACATGACCCCTGTTCCTTAAGCTAATTATACCCTGATCTACCACCCTACACTGATTACGGTGGCAGGCCCGCCATTAGCCGGGTAAGGCACCGGATGCGACGCCCCCGGCACGGGTCACCGTCCGGTGCACTGTCATTTTTTTGTCAACGGCTAATCATAGTCTAGGATAATAAGTAAGTTTCGATACAGTACGCGCTTCCGTTTCGAGATTATAGAGGGTTCCGGTAATAAGATAGCAACATCTTTAAATTGCATCTAAATTTCACAATCGGTTGTATCATTATTTTAGTAGTTCAATAGGTACATATCATATTAATAAAAACCTACAAATGCCAAATGTTGGTTACATGTAGATTTAAAAAAAAAGGGCTGGACAGGGCTTAAAGATCCGCGTAATTGAAGGACGCATGTTGCCTAATTGCGTATAAGCCTTGTGTAACTTGTTACTTGTGTTATATATTAGGAGTATACACGGCGGCTAAAAAATAAGTGCATTCCCGTTGCCAGGGAAGTTTTGGGATTATACTGAGCAACTTTTACTATGGGACCAACCACGAAATCGCGAAATATATGTGGATTTCCATTAGAGAAGGGTCCTTATACTTTATGTGCATTCAGGATAGGTATGCACATGAAGCATAAGGACCCTTCTCTAATGGAAATCCACATACACCCGAGACTGATACGGCCACTTCGATCCCCAATGTCTCTTTAATTTTTGGACATTTTTACCCCGTGTCCAACCCTTGCAATAGTTCTAATACACGATAACACGGTAGGTATCCTGAAGGTGTCAAAGTTTTATTTAAAGATAGGTCGGGTTTTCGTAAAAGAAATCCAATCGCCACGATCATTTTGCACTGTGATCGGACCTCTTCATAACAAAGCCTATTCACACGGAACTCTAAAAAACGTCTCAACAAACCCTCCCCCAGCAAGCAAAACCCCGTTGACCCGGCGATACAGTCGACTGCGCATTCTATCGCTGTAACGAGTATGTAATAAAGGTGAACTGTAATTGACTATACGGCACGCGCCGCGCACGCGCTCCGTTTGCGATCCATCTGCTTTTTGCGGCCGTTTTTTGAGCCGAGTGTACCGGAAGAGGTTGAAATCATTGATGGGCAATGTTTTTTTCTTCGATAAGTAATTTCTTTGGAGAGGTGGTCGGCGTTTCCGGAAGAAATCTATAATTTATCGACGACTTTCCGGGCTTTAATAACCCTTTTTATAAGAAAACGGTGCCCTTTACGCATTAGTTGTATGAAACTTTACACTCTCGTATGAGTCGTATGAGTCTCGTAGTAAGTAAAAACAAACAAGCAAGGTTTTTATTGCGCTTCTTTCATGTGACTTTTTGTATTTGTCAGACCATGCTCACTTGCTCAGTGTACCATACTGTATACACCCTACGGGGTTGTTTTTGCCCAAAATGGAAAACCATACATACGTATAGGTAGTATACATTTTTTGAAGTGAAATTATACATAGGTAAGGTCTGTTTTTTTATTCCGTAGACTAAAATGACGTTTCATGTGTAAGACATGACATTTCTTAGTATCACATGAAATGTCATTTTAGTCTACGGAATAAAAAACCGAATTATACCTAACTATGTTTATTGTTTACAGATTATTCCAAAAAATGCAGTGACGAAAAAACAGTCGTACAATGTTCATTTTGGAGAAAAAATTATCTTTCTGTGTGAGCCATCGTTATGATAATATTGTTAAATCTTTTATCATCAAAACTAAGTTTCCTTTAGGCGTCCCCCATAAAATAGATAGGATAGATTAAAAAAGTAAGGTCAAACGTAAGTAGGTACGTTTTACATTTTAAAAAAAAGTGTGCACATTAATAACCAACATTATTGTTAAATGACTCGCTTCGATTCATTCTTTCATTAATAACTATCTCAAGATCCCTCATAATTACCAAGCATAAGCACGCGCCACTTTTTCCTATCACTGGGGTCATATTCACACCTTCAGCTCCAAAACATACCAAGTTATTTAAATAAACCATCATAAAGTGAACCTTAAATCAATATGTCTTAGATTTAGAATTGAGCAGGGGTTTTAAAGAGTGTATTTTCTATTGTTTTACAGGTGCTATGTTATCTACATACATTATCTGAACTTTTTCTCCACAGGCGCGTGCGGCCGTGGTTCGCTGAGTTTTATTCTGCTCAATGTTCACAGAACATGATTTTACATTTTATTGCACTTTGCAAGTTTTGTAACGGTGATTGCATTCTGTACGTGTAGGAAATAATAAACGATTTAAGTATTGATGTTAGAGGAAATTAGATAATAAGAAGTGGATAATGTTTAAACCTACATAAAATTTGGCCGAAAGTTAGTAGTTACGAGTATAATAAGGTTTTCTTAGGGTGCAGTGCCGGTCGGCGGCCATAGACGGGCAGGAGGCTGACTCAAACTTACAAATCAATTTGTTTGATCGATAAATCGATTTGTTATTTCATCCATGCATCTCGCTCGAACGTACGTTGATGAAGAAATAAATATCAAATTTTTCACCACACCAGCTCGTAAAGGCTCTCTTCTGCAAAAACTGATAAGAAAGTAGCATTTTGTCCACAAGAGTGACAAAGTAATTTGATGCTAATTTTGAGTTGTTGGCCATGTTGGCTGGAGGAATTGACTGAAGGTGGAATTGGTGAGTGATGATTTTGATAAATATTTAATAGCGTTCGTTTGTATTTAATGTATCGCAATTAGTATTTTCCTCGCGTTGGTGTGGTGAAAAATTGTGTTTCACTCGGTGGCAAAATTTGTTTAACCCTCCTGCATTGAAACCCTCGCAGTGTTTCCACTTTTTAAATTTGATCGTCTGTTATTGTTGAAATACGAATACCTGCCGATTTCTGATGTGGGGGGGGGGGGGGGGTTGTTGTTGCGTTCCCAAACCAAAATCCTGATTTCAGAATCCAATCGTAAAACATCTAAATATACCACATCATGATGTAACGCGCTCTATTTTCTTAATTTCAGCTTGAGTTATTTTATTATTTGCATGGACTGTTAAATTCATATCTATGTAAAAGACGGACAGTACTTTCGCTGCAATAACTTTAAAATATGAAGCAGGTGAAGCGAAGATTTACAACTATTGTTGTAATTTATCGGCTCGTAATTTTAGCCTCTTTTTAAATTAGTTTTTTTAAATAATAATTTAATAAAAATGCGTAATCTCTTTTTACTTTAATAAATAGTCTGTTATTTTGTGTGTTGATACGAAAAATACCCACCCACACACTCGAGTATGACATGAATCCTTGCACTCACGGGCAAAAACAACGAGTCATTCTTTATGTAGAATTTAAACTACCAATTATTAGATATTAATGGTTACGAATCAATCGGTCAATTATCTAACTTGGCAACGCAATGACAAATGGACCTACAATAAGGTCACTTCTTAGTAGTATTAAATTATACGACTCTATAAGATCAACTTGATATCAAAGTAGTAACCAAGAATTGTAATTGTTAGTAATAAATATCAGTATTTTAAAAGATTATAAATATCAACAGTAAATACATCCATAATTTAAACATGTCCAAAAATAATTAAATACCTTAAAAACTACTACATACATTCAATTCCATCACTTAACACAAACTTACTCTGCACCACAAATTAAATCAAAGTAGTTATAAATTGCAACAAAAAATGATTAAGGTCAACCGGGATACCAGAATACGGGAACCCGGTCTGTTCGTTATTTCTCGAATACGGATGGTCAGAACGCCCTCTATGACGGGAGATCTGGTAATTCACGTTGTTAATTAAATAACTTAAATAGACGCATTAGCCCCATAGTTGCATTTACCCAGGTAGGTTGACCTTAGATATATGTTCCAATAGTAATATAAAACAGTATAATATGGACCGTGGCCGAACTGCAGCCCACTGCCCGTCGCGCATAAAACATGCATGCAATTAATACCGACGCCTCACACCCGGTAATTGGTGACTCAACACCACGCCTAGGGGCACCACACTGCCAGGGAAAAATTGGACTCTTCACTTCTGGTCAACAAGTGAAATGGTTTCGCATGTGAATGGCTTCAGGAAAATTGCGAAACTTTTCACATGGAAAGATCTCGGAAATTCCTTAAAATTTTCTAAGGTGAGCTTTTCAAAAGGCGAGCTTATTACATGTCCGGTGATTTTTCCTAGAAGTTTAAGACAACTATTCCAGGTTTTTGGAAACTCTTACCCCCTTTATTCATAACTTTATTAGCCTCAATTAAGTAATTTATGTTTTATCCCTTTCGTACAAACACATACTTAAGTCAAAATACAGATTTATACAAACGATTCATAAGCTAATTGAGGCTAGTATCGTATTAATGAATAACGCCATTAATATTTCACAAGTTTTACTACATCTCAATATTTTTTATAATTATAGTCGACTAATTTGCTCCCACCATTTTTAAAACTACTGAAGTTTAAAAGTTTCTCAACTATTCGATTTGCTCATGCAATAAGAAGTGATTTTGTCAAATTTAACCCTTATGGACCGAGTAATATTTTTATTTAAAGTGTGATACATGTAGGTAACTATTAGAACGTTCGAAATGACCTAATAATGACGTGTACTGTCAACTGCTTCGACATGCCTATCTAGCATATCATATAGGTACTGCCTGGCTTCCAAAAAACAGTGATTTTCTATCAAATAGCTGTGTATGTCGTATTCCTCTTAATGGTCACCCTCTTCCCATTATTAAGAATCCTAGACAGCGATTTGGTAGAGTACCACTGTTTATCAAGCCAGGCAATGTTTTGCATGGATAGGCAATGTTGAAGCAGTTGACGTATATGTTCCGAGACTAATCCATGTATTCCTTACATCATGCAGCCCCTACAGACACCTTACCACAATGCCCACTGGCCAACAACACTCGACGCTACCCGCAAATTGTTTACAATGAAGTAAATCAATTGCGCAGATTATTAGCCGCTCTGATTTATGGTAACCCCGGTCACAACCCGTAACAAAACTTTCAACTCTATTCTGATGGGCATTAGGGCTAAAATATAATTAGTTGAATCGTAAGGTTACTGCTTATTGGAAGAATTTAATTTCCTACTTCGATTGTTGGAAGGAGATAAACGGGACGCGTTTTGATATATGGGTAAACCTTGTTGCGTGGCGCGTGTATGTGCCGACACATTGCTTTGGAGCTTAGAAACAATAAATACGATACACTTACACAGACACACATTATTTGTCTAGGTACGATAATTTATTTCCATGTTACTCGTACAAAGGGATATGACATATGAGCCATCTGGTGGAAAACCACCCCCACGGAACTCGCTTTCTATTCTAAAAGAATAAAAAAGAAATTTTAAAAAATCAGCCTAGCCATATAACCACCAATTAATGATTAAACCTAAAATATTTTATGTTAGTATTTTTCAATATTACCCGGTTAAAAAAATATCGACTTCGTTTGCACGAATCGTCTTAAGGATACGGAGTACCTACATACCTTAATATCGGCTATTATTCCATGTCCGTCTGTGCAGAATAACGCCTTTTCTGAACAAGTGTGATAAAAACTTCTATCCTGATTCCTAAAAAAATGTTCACACGTACACATCTACAGACTGACCGTCACTAGTGAAGACATAAAGACTGCCGCAAGAACCGCAACCGAATAAGAAACCGCGCTTCCTTGTACGGCCTGACGCCCATTTACTACGTTTTTCAGAAGGGGGTTTTCATTCTTATTAAATGCCAAGCACTCGCCTCATAGAACCAATTCACACTTAGAACATTAGGTTCAAGGAAGAGAAATGAAACCCGCTTACAGCTCACACAGGCCCCCGGGGTACCTTTGTTTGTATTGACATAATTATTGAAAGTCATAATGTAATGATTGTCAGATTAATCAGATGATCATTAGTCATAATTCTGAAACCGTTAACTTCTCAGGATTTTAGTAAGGTTATACTATAGATAGGTTAGGTTTGTTTTATGGCAATCCTGAAAAGTTACCCGTTTCTGAGAAAAACCAAATTATGACTAACGAAAATGCGAAAAAACAATACAATATTATGACTTAAAACTTTATGGGAAACAATAGAGACCCTTAGCACACAAATATGAACAGAAGTCTCACTTACAATTTTCTCATTTTACGCGGCCCCACCCCGCGTAAAATGCGAAAAGTTTAAGTGAGACTTCTGTTCATATTTGTGTGCTGAGCAACGATACGAGTATATACATATACTATTACTTCAAATTGGTGGTACGTCGTCAAACGTATAACGAGTTTGTGGACTACCGAGTGATATCAGCAGCAGAATTCGCGCTTTTATTTACCTGACTTGGGTTGGGCTCCATGAACTTTAAGCACAACGATCAGACTGTCACTACTCTTCGGTTTGTAACACATATTTTTGCGGGTGACTGTACGATGTGATAGCATGGGCAAAATCCAGAAACCTTCCGGTTTTTTAATTGTAAAATTATTTTAACAATAAACATTAAAGGGACTAATTAATACCTAAGAGTTCAAGTAAGACCTATTTTAGAATATAAAGTCCTATATTATATTTATACTGCGTTAAGTTCCACAGTGGTCCCTTATATTGTTTAGCGTGAAGCAAATACTCGATATTCGATAGCAATAGCATCCCAAGGAGATAAATTTGAAACCAATAGCCCTTGCCGATTAAGGAGCGCCTGACCGCAGTGTACATAAAGGTGACTGTCCAATTGTAACTGCCGCTGCACTGCAGTTGCGACGTTACGCGGTGCCGCACTACTGTAGCAGCACGACTGCGGCTGTTGCGGCGTGCAGTCGCGACAGCGTTCGTTGATGGCTTGTCAATGTCAAGTCATATAATGTCATACGTACAAATAAAATACTAATTTACTTTTGTATTTTTTACGTGAAGAAGCGAGTGACGATAATGCTACATGCTACATGAAAAAGAAGACCAGTTTGCCTTTCTACAATAGTCAGAGTCCGACGAAGGCAGCTACGCAATATTAATAAAAAATCTGATATTTAATGGTGATCCTTTATTCAGATAATATTGCCGATTAAATGAAAAGCAATTCAACATTGAATGAGACTTAATAATTGACGAAATACAATCAAATTACTCAAATAAAATTAATGCAGAGGAAAAATTATTCTTGACATTAAGGTAAGTTCACAATGTGAAATTTTCTTCCCCATCCTCTTGCCTAAATGCGTGACCACCGCACACAGCAATCCGACGGAAACGGGACTCATGGAGTTCGTGATATATACGGGGGGAGTGCGCACTTGATCCACCTGCATCACGTATAGGTACTCGGCCGTCAGAAACGTGCGGCTGGATTTAGAAGTCTGTAATAAACGTCCCCTCAAAACCATGCCAGGTAGGCTCTTTTAGCAGGCCTTTTATTGATTTCTGCAAAGTGATTCGTGGGTTCTGGAGATGACGATGCGACACGTAAGAATAAAATTATCCAATGGTGGGCAGGCAGTCGTTCGGTGTTAGCAAAATATTACAGATTTATCTTTCTAAGTATCAATATTAAGCCAATTTTACTTTCCTTAGGTACCAAACAGTGAAGTATGATGAATAAAATAATTTGTAATTTACACTTCATATTGTCCAGTTGCAGGTGTGAATGGGCGACGGCACTCTATGATATGACCGCACCATCCATATAAAACTTGACGGGCGAGACAAGAAATCCTTTATGAAGAAAGATATTTCCCTCGCCTTGGCCGATAGAAAGAACTTTTAATAAATTAATTTGAATAATAAATGGTTTCCTCGTGTTGGTGTGAAGAATTACGTGTTGCACTGTAACACAGTTTGTTTAACCCTCATGCCTTGAGACCTCCGCAACTGTCAATATTCTAAATTTTAAACCATTCGCTTCTCTCGTGGTTCAATTTTGTATCGTTTCGTATGTTTGGATATCAATATGTTACCATGAGGTATTAAATAACATCTTTGCCCCTTGTAATAAAAATAAATGATTGCTTCTTTTATTTAGCTCAGGAATGGCTTTGCAATGACAAAATGAGAAATTGTCATCATAAACGACATTATATAATATGATATATTACAATACAATTACAGTTGCCAGGAATATTCGGCAACTATTCGGTATTTGGCCACTTTGCCGGATATTCGGTATTCTATTTGCCTCTCTATATAGCTATCCTCGCAAAACTACGAAAAAATAAAAGAACAGTTTATTTAATGAATCTATAAATAATATCGTCGTATTATTTGAATCCCTAAATCAATAATCTCAAAATACGCTAAATTTGTGAAAGCTGATTCCACAAATCTGCCTTAAGTTATATACCTTAGTTTTATTGGATGTATATAATGTACAAATTTCTAGAGAAGGCGGAGAATGTAAAGTTATAGCAAGAATAGTGCCTGGGCGTGGGCATAGATTTAATAATAAACTATACAATTATTTTCTGGATCAACAAGAGTAGAACCTAAATCAACTTCAACTGAATGCTACTAAACAAAGCCCTCAATGTCAACCTTACGTGCAGAACATGTTGAACATATAATGTATACACTTTTTTGGGAAACAGGTTTTTCGTAAATTAATAAAAAAGTAAAAAATAAGACATGTTTTATTTTTCACAACTCTTTATTAACTTTAGTTTTGTCCGCCATGATCGTGATATCAGCAGCTTGAGCCTTGAACTGCAACTTGTAGGTACCTGGAAATTAGAAATTATCTTTTCAGTTTCATGTTGTATTTTGAATATAACTATGTATTTTTGTATGTATATGATTTATTGCTTGCAAGTTACATATATGTATGTCTGTTTGTTGAATTTAACTTCAAATCAGTAAAACGGAGCTAGTAGCGGACAAGCTGTGTTAAACGGTTTGTCTTTAGATATTCTGGCCACATCATCACAGAAAATAAATAGGTAATAGTGACCCGACCACCAAAATGGACTTTTAAATATTCGTAGTAAAATAATATTAATTTTATACTTACATCGACGTGATCCTCACAGCAATATTGTGTGTAACACTTGAAGTATTCCATTCCACATTTACTTCACGACAACACCGTCTTTCACGTAGGTCTTCGCGGACTATAATTTTTGTAAATCATTCCCACAAGTGGAAACAAGGTTTTTGATATATTAAGCAATCAAAATCTACTGTTTAGGTATTAAAAATTATAAATCAAATCGTAAGAAACTAGCGGTTTAACTGAATTTTTTTATTATGACAATTGATGACAATGACATCTTTGACAATTACGTGAGTGACGGATTTATTTACTATGGTTCGATAACTTTTACTATACGATGACATTATTATATTCAGCCTCGCGAGAAGGTCAAAGGTTTGTTGAAATATCTTGAATCCTCGATTATTATATCGCAGCAAATGTCGGAAACTGTTTAAAAACCTAATATCTCGAAATGGTTTTCGAAATAGAACATTAAAAAAAAATTAACAATCCTAATTAGAGATTGGATTTTGCAAGTAGTGAGTGAGAAGTGCGACTGTGTGCACGTTTTCCCCCGCAAAAAATGGCAGAACGATTTGTACGGTAAGATATCGCTTGGGCTCCTCCCTTCCGACGTGTCGGAAGCCGGTGTTGCTCGAAGGGTTTGCCAGACTATAGTTAACTTCCGAATTTGACACTCTCTTTTTGGGACCTATCATTCTAGTTTCCTAACTGGCTCTGTGATACTCGTATGGCTCAATATAGATTAGCAAAAAAGTTTACAGTAGTACTACAGTCGCCATCAGATATGTCGGAGCGACCGAGGTGCTAAATATATCTGAACATGCACTCTAGCGCCTTGACAATAAAGGCGTGTTCAGATATCTGTGAGCTCCTTGGCCGCCCCGATATATCTGCGATATATGGCGACGGTACCATCGGGGTTGTTTATCCGTGGGTGTAATAACTCCTTAGAACGTAGTGGTTATATCCTCTTTGCTTAAAACTACTAATATCTGTGATCAAAGACAATTCAGTGCAGGTGACAGATTTGACGTGCGGTCTGCAGCCGCAGTTGCAATAATACACTAAATACGCAAAAATGGCCATGCTACGTGCAGTCGGTCTCGTCATTCATTTTACTATGGAAATTGACAATAACACCGACGTGTCGGAGTAGTAGTGCAGCTGCGGTCGGGAAAACGTTAAAATCACCATATTACGTGCAGTCGATATCGTCATTCATTTTACTATGGAAATTGACAATAACACCGACGCGTTTGGGCCGCCGCAGTAGTGTCGGAGCAGCAGTGCAGCTGCGGTTGGAAACGGACAGTCACCTTTACAAATTATTTTTAATTAAAGCAGCTACAAATGTCTCGGGCCAATAAATGTACTCGAAGTGTGTTACGTGCGATTTAATAGTGTGTACGAGACTTACATGATACGATAGATTGGGATGTGATCGGGCTTGAAAATGTTTCGATGTCAATGAGATTGAGAGATTTTTTACAGACTGGTCAATGATTGAATGTCATGGATGTCAGCTGACCCCATCACCATGTGGAATAATATATATAGCTTGGAAGAGAGAGATGTCAGTGATTAACCCTAGACTAGTCTTACGTGAGCAGAACCGATGAAGCTCAATGCATTGCAGGAAAGTTCAGTAACTATTGCTTTAGAGATACCCTCGAGTAGATCATACAGATGATGGACGGATGCAAATTTAATTAGCATTACTTAGCGGTTCACATTAAGACGAAAGGGGATGACCGCCTCGAAACCGGTTTTTCATACAAACGTATTCCTCATTTTCCTCTCCGTAATTAACACTATTAAAAATATTTTTACACAATTTGATGTATTTTAATCATAGCTATGCCCGAACGTTTGTTTTATTTATTTATTTATTATAAGAGTTAGGAGCGAAGAACAGGTTTCATACAAATTTTTAAAAGCCCCTAACTCTTATAATAAAGTAAAAATCGAATAAAATGAAACGGTCGGGTATAGCTATGATTAAAATACATCAAATTGCATAAAAATATTTTCCATTATGTCAATATTTAGGGAGGTAAATGAGGTCTACGTTTGTATGGAGAATTTATCGTCCCCTATCCTCTTTAGAAAGCCAAGCCAAACAGTTTCGTGGTAATACCTACTCTGTTTTTGCCACGGCTCGGCTGCTGTAAACAATGTTATTTGCTGCTCGCCTGATGGTGGTGCGTTACGGACTGATGCATAATAGGTAACAGCGTAGAGTTAGACCAAAATAAATCTGCAACGATTAAGATAACACAGACTGGGCAAATGTTATTTATACGTCATAATTCCGTAGAAGTTTGACGTTTTGAAATAACACTTGCACAGTCTAACTGGACTATCAAAATCGCTGCACTTATCTTGGTCTAACTCTAATAACTGACACCTACAACTCTGCGATTAGGTATGATAGGTACGATATGATTGATACTCCAGTTAAAACTAAAACAGCTTAGATACAACATCCCTGTTGACCTGAAGCTAAGAAGTAAATCGTAACGAGCCTCCGAACCGGACGTGGCAGGTGCTACCAGGGTTCACGAAGGTTCACTCCCCCCTCCCTGCTCTGGGCTACCCCTCCAACCCCCCAGCATCCGTGCAAACCCGTTCCTCTAATAATATAACGTAGAAATGAAAGATTAATGAGAACAACCAGCGCACGCCTCTTTCACTTGTTTTAGTGGTGGACGCGAGTTGTTATGAAAAATGTCGATATCGACTTTTTATTTGGCAGTAAAGTAGACCGGTCAGTTAACTACCTATAATCTATTAACAATCAGTAACTGCCATTATTATGTAGATTGTAGTTACCTAGCAAAAGGGTGCATTACACTACGTTTGATACAAACTTATTTCGTGTAGGTATAATTATTTGATATGTTCTGTAATTCGATGTAATAGGTACTTATCACTAGTACAAATGACTTTACATTTAACATAAATTTCCATTGCTGTCGCTCACCCTTTTAAGTAAGTATATTTGGTCGACTGTGTTTACAGGTTAAGGGTCAAATGCAGGCTAATTAGAATCACTACCTACCTATACAGTAGGTAGCAATGTTTTATGTGTGTAGTCTTCTGTAAGGGGGAGACATTTCTGGAAGATTCATAATGTATGTACAAGCTCTATATGTTTGTCTTTATTTATATTATAAGTAATATAAGTATGTATATTTATATGTATGTAGGTATGTGTGTATGGTATGTTATTATATTATATTGTTTTTGTTATTAAAGTAGCACCGCCCACAATCTCAGGTTGACTGGTAGAGAATGCCTCATAGCATTAAGTCCGCCTTTTGTACTGTAAGATTTTGTTTTGTGCAATAAGGTTAAATAAATAAATAAATTTCTCCTATTAGGCTACTTCTGAATCGATCGATTTTTTTTAGCTTTGTTCTATAGTAAAATGAAGAAATATCGATAAAACTTTTCCCGCTCGCGATCGCAATGAAGACCGCGCAGATAAAATATTAGCCGCGCCCGCGCCGGTAGCCGGGACACATCCACGCTGTGACACTGCTTTAATTACCTGCCTACCACATTGTGGCACATTCTTACCATCATCTGTAGTACCATCAACATCATACCACTCCCGTGCTCTCACTGCACTTTCATCTGTCTGTATCATGGGTTTCCAACTTTAATTTGTCTTGCGTCAACAATTTTGCAAAATTGATTGCCATTGGGAACAAAAGAAGCAAAAATATAATATAACAAGATCCACATAAACCTCCAAAAAACCCGTCCAAGTGCTAGTTGAACTCGCGTCCTAAGGGTTCTGTAACTCATGCGTTTCAACTTTAATTTGCCAATTTGTGACAAAGATATGTCAAATTAACCTAAAGCTATGTTTAGACTAGCAAGAACTTGCATGTAATTTACGTAACATTGCCGACTACTGAGGTAAACTGCATTCAAAAGTTTGATCAGATATCGCAATGTAATGAAAATTGCATGCAAATTCTTGCTAGTCTGAACCTCGCTTTAGGCACTTTAGGTTAAAATGCAAATATGCATTGTTGCCAACTTGCCATACGCTAAAGATGTTTAGTGTCAGTTGGAAAACGCAAAAGGAATAAAAAGGCGTATCGAGGTGTAAAGTTACATAAGTATGTACATACATAATTTGCTACACTATAGAAAAACAACTACTCACTAAAGCATTTTTCACCACTCCAGATCGGTGGCAGGTATAATGGACTTTTAATAGGGGATATTACTGCAATGTTCTGCCACCAGAATGCAGCACTAGCCTTTTTAGTAAACGATAGAGTAACTTATACATACTGTACCTTTAACAAGTTTTTGACAAGTTTTCAGAGATAATAAAATATGACATTGATGCATCAAGGCGGTTTGTTTACAGAGGGCCTACCGGGAAACGCGAATCCGAAATTTCGCTATCTGCCACTTTATCGCTCGAATATGCAAGAGTGACAGAGATGTCACATAACGAAATTTCGATTTTCTTGTTTCGCGATAGACCCTCAGATTGTAGTACTGCCGCCACCTACGCAGTTTCGCGTAATATTCCCTATTAGTAGGTTAGTCTGTAAGGTATTTGTAATATGGGCCCTGTTGCCTGATTTAAATTGTAAATAAATAAATAAATTGATGTTTTTGATTACTTATGATAAATATTCAATAACATTCATTTGGATTCATTTTATAGCTAGTATTTTTCTTACATTGGTGTGGTAAAAAATGTTGTGTGTCACTCGGCAGCAAAGTTTGTTAAACCCACGTGCCTTGAAACCATCGCAACGCTCAAGATTCAATTTTAGAATCACTCGCTACGCTCGTAGTTTAATTATGGAATCTTGCGCTTGGTCGTACCCCCTTGTAAAACAAATAACTTCTTCAAGTCAACCCAACCAATTGTAATACAAAATACATGTAAGAAACTCATACGCAGTATTAAAACGAAATGTAAGACAAATTTAATGACACCTCATTCGCTTCGCTGTAATCCGTTAAGCTTTTTAAACTACGGGGCGGGGTGGGCAAAACTATACGAGTACGTCTTCTCTCATACGAGTCATACGTCAACTGATCCTTGCATTGCATTGTCCAGTTTATCTTGATCTACTATGATCTATATCCTTTAATTGCAACGCTCTGTAACCTATCCCCAGTTAGCTCATATAATTGGGTACAATCGAGCCGCTAGCACTGCCCTGCTTATTCTAAAACGACGTATTTTAAACTCTTTACCTTAATTACGTAAAAAATATTCAACTGTATTTAAAAGTAATAAGGTGTTAAGTCGTTTAAAAAGTTCTGTACGAATGTGGGTACTTGCGTCTTAATGTAATTTGAAGGGCAAGTGGGTATGAAAGGAAGGTAATTGTTTTCTGTCAAGGGTCTAGGCGGAGGCTCTATGCTCTTCCGGCTGCCCGCACAAACTGATGTGGATTTAATGTAAAGAGGAAATGTCTTGTGGAAACGTATGATATGTTAGTTTCATGTAATAATTTTTGAAAATAAATGGGAGTTAATAGTAAAGCGAGGTTTAGAATAGTAAGAACTTGCATGCAAATTTTCATTACATTACGGTATCTGATAAATATTTTGAATGCAGTTTACCTTAGTAGTCAGCATCGTAACGTAAATTGCATGCAAGTTCTTGATAGTCTAATCCTCGCTTAAAGGTTGGATATTTTTATATTTAAGTTTTTTTTTAAATTAATATCAGAACTGGCATCAGTAAAACTAGCTAAGTAATTGTAATAAATTTAGTAAATTGACTTTTTTTTTAATTATTATTATTTAAACTGATTGGCGATTGGCCTAGTCACACCTGATAGAAAGTGAAGACAGGGCCTAAGATGGAGCTCACCGGTTCAGTAACAGCCTATTCACTCTTGCTTAAGTCAATCGCGTCCTTTAAGGCGGTTCCCTGAGCTAGAAGGCGAAAAATCTCCTTATATGATCATGTTTTTCTAAGAGGCGTTAATATTCGTAGACGTAGAAAAAATATATATAGTTTTTGACTATATTATCTTTAATTACATAGCTTCCGATACACGAATTATGACACTTCACTCGATACAATTAATTCTCAAAGTAACCTCTAACTCGGACTTTTAGTCTAACTTTACTCGGTTATTTATTATGTGATACTATAAACAAAAAAAGAACAAAAAAAACAGTCTTAACTTAAATAGTAATTTCATAGCTTTCGAAGTTCGATATTGTAAGGTAACGTTTTTAAAATAAATAAAAATCGACAAAATTCGATCAAAATTGACACTTGTCGCGCATGATCTTTCCCGCTCTTTCTTGCGAAATGTGACATTGATAGCGGCAAACCGATGAAACGGCCTTAAGTGAGCCAAAAAGGTGGTAAATTCTATTCATGTTGATTTAGCCTTCCTAAGGACATGAAATAATTCAGGCCAAAAACTCATTTGCTGTCATATTATGTAAGTACCTAGGTACATATAGCATATAGTAATAGTTAAACAGCACAAATAATGCTCCTGAATCTTCAGAAATCATTGAAAAAAGTTTTGTGTCTGGTGTGTCTTTTTCTTTAAAAATGTAGCGTGAATTTGACTTCACTCAACATTTTACTCAATCAGGACGACTCTAGATTTATACCTAAAATTTACTTTCTAAACCCCTCCAAAAGTCCACAACATTCTATGCCCCACCGCCCCAGCTCCCGTATCATAACTCACTCCAGATTCGCATTTTCACCGAAGCAAAATTAATTAAAACCTGACCACTAACTATATTTCATCCACATTCCTCAACGGTCGGTTGGTTACTCTAGCGGGCGGTCGTGTGCATCGATCTTTGCTTTTTACGCCATCTCGTATGTTAATTCGCAATTAATAATTGTTACGCTACATCTCTGCAGCTAACTGGGTGTACGGTTATGAGGGTAGGTCATAATGTAGGAATGGGAGCATGTTGAGTCGTTGACCGCTGTTTTTTCGCTCTGAGATCCGCTTAGATCTAATTGCTGCACACAGCTTCGCATCACACGTGATCAATCAATCTTTTGATGAATTGGAATGGAAGTGCTGGCTTATTAGTGCTTCTCTAATGGTATCGCAGTGGCAGTTTCGTGTACGTTTGGGATCTGGATTGTTTGTTTTTCATATAGTAAGTATGATACTTGTAAATAAAATAAAAAAATGTCACGTTATAATAAATAACCGTATATCGTAGAGAAACGAATGAACTCTCATTTTTAGTGGATAACTTACCTACACTTGCGATTTTTACACAGTAGGTACTTTTACTACGTATTTTTCCCATTTCTTTATTTACTCTAATATCGTTTGTAACAGACAAATGCTTTTATCATGTAGGTAGAGGTAGACACAATCACGTTTTTGTAGAAATTATCATTATTTTTCACAAAATCGAGGTCGCGTTATGACAATCAATATTTTTTTCGGACAATTACATAATTCCATAAATAAATGGAAATTTATTTTACAACAATAATTTTATAAGATTTTTTAAATTGAATTTTAAAAAGCTTTTGCCTTACCCCAAATGAAACATTTGTATAATAGTACAGACTTTTAATTACAAGTGCTCACTACCCAGATCATTGCCCCCTCTGTTTAAACAATGCACAAGGGCAGATAGTTAGACTTTAGCCTATTGTCTGCACGGGCCACCCGCTTATCTAGATCGCTACATCTTTAATTGTAACGACTGTAGTCACGCTTTCTTGCGCTACGCACTTGCAAATTTGCGCGAGGTGCGAGTGACGCCGGGGGAAATCTAGATGTTACGGTGATTTGTTACTGTGGTATTTTAATCCTTTATTTTATTAAAAATTAAACGGATAAGCGACTTATGAATAACCTATCTTCGTTATATTTAGTTAAATGAATTCAATTTATCTTATAGATATTCCTACTCGTAGTTAACTTAGGGACTTCTAAAAATAGGACTAAAATTAGCGAGCTATACTTACCTAAAAGTTTTTTTTTGTAATACATAACACCAAAGTAGGACGTAACTTTGGTGTTGATCTGAAACATTAACTTTTTATTTATTTATTTATTCACTAAATATTAATATAAAAGTTTTCAAGCATGCCATGCCACTATTGGAAACCTCTAGGGTTTATGTAATAGTTGGCGAGAGCGGTCCGATCCGCGTTTGCTTAATACTATTATTACATGCTAACTTCTAATCTACTTGTTCATAAAAAGTTACATAATTTCAGCAATAAAAAAAAACACTATCATTTCAGTTCTATGTACTGATCGCAAAGTGGTCAAATTAATAGCTAGTCATTATGTTAAAGACGGCAGCCATTAGCTTACTTTAATTACTGAAGCGAAAGTGTTTATCTTTTGTTACGTTAACGGGATGCAGTGTCAATGACACTAATAATAATAACACACTAAAGTGGTTGTTTACGATATTCTTACGGTATGTCTCTAGACTTGACCAGGAGATCGGGTAGCCAGTGGCGTAGCGTGAACTAGTCTAGCCGTGGGCGAAATCGCATCTGCGAGGCCCTTTTCTTTCACTGTGCCCGGGAGCCTCGCGAGAGGCCCCCCTTGGAGCGCGAGGCCGTGGGCGGCGGCCCACTTCGACCATGCCTAGCTACCAGGCCACTGCGGGTAGCGGCCTTAAAACAATAGAAAGAACGAACCAACCCGGTCTCCACTATCAAAGAACTGCCTACCGACATCTAATAAACAGCAAAGATCGTGAATGTTTGTATTAAACTTTAGTATCCTTTGAAAAAAGGTTTAATGGAAGAATAAACGATATTAGGATTTTGCATCACATTATTTCAAGTCGCATTTAAATATATAATAAATTTTCTAAAATTTCATTTCAAAAGGTAGGTACATAATTATTTATAGCAAAGACCTATGTAACTCCGTATTTAAGATGACTACAGTCTAAGAAAAAAACATGCCTCGGAAATCAAGAAAATTTGATTTTCGCACAGATGGCGCTACCACCAATACCTTTGGCCTATTCTCGTTTCGATAGCGTTGACGGTTTCGTTTGTTATTTAACAATTTTAACACATATCAGTGAAAGAACATGGGTCAAACTCATATAAAAATAATAAATACAAATAAAAAATAATTTATCCATGAGTATATATATATATATATACATTTTTTGATATTTTTATTTTTAGTTTTAATCGTGTGTCGATAGATGGCGGTAAATTTACTGTGACTACAAAATTTACTATGACAGTACCACTCTATTCTATATATTCTCTTTGTTTATAGTAACCTAAGATACCTAACGCAGTCCCCAAATAATTGTACTCATAGAAAAAACACCTGAGCCCAATGTTGAGGGTCTACTAGTATAGCCACCGAAGAGTTCCACTATCTGTCTTCTTCCTCCATCATCAGATCAGCTCAGCTCGATGACATCAAATATTGTACTGTCATTATTACATACATACTTAAAAGGTTTAATTATATCGATACGGCTATTAGATTAGAAGAAGGCTTATATCTAATTGCAAGATTTTACACATGAACTGACAAGTGACATGAAGTCCAATTTATACTCGTAGATGTGTTAAAAAACATTATTCCGATTGATAATACGAGTAAGTTTAAATAAGCCGATTAAGTCGCGTAACTATCAAGATTCACCGAATCGGGATAAAATACAAAATATGTATAATTGTTTACCAACATGAAAACACGGCGACCCGCGTTCGCGCATAACCGGAGCAAGGTCCATTCGCGGCGAATATCGATCATTATAAATTTCTAGCGGCCGCTAACGGCGCCGGCGCACGCGACCTCGCGCAAAGACTATCCCATTTGTAACGGTGTAGAATGGACCACTTATTACTCTACGTCCGTGCTTTGCTTTATTCTTATTAGTTCCGATTTAACTAAACAGAATACAAATATATGTATGATAAATTTTGGAAATTGACACTAAAGAAAACTTCATCTGAAAGAAGTAGGTACGTTTGTTAATGTGTAAAAAAGTTTAGGTCATTATCGGTTTTAAGATTGTATTTCGCAAAGACTATCCTGTTCGTCTCGGTGTAGAATAGACCCGTTTTCCTTGTCCGAAAACCGATTGGTAAATATTTAATTTAATGATATTTCGTACACAACTTTGTAGAGAAACTCATTGGTACGAGTCGAGGCTGTTGACAGTACATACCACCAAGTTAAACTCACTCCCATTGAATCGTATAATCACGTACCATAATATTTTACAATTAAATTATAATAAAAATTCTATTAACACATGTACATTCACGGATTTACATTCACGGATAGATATTTACGAAGTAACGCAAGTTATCTTGATATAATCAAAACCCAGACGCTATATACCTCTGATAACAGTGATAACACAGTGATTCATGTAGATTCACACTAAGTATATTCGTCAAGATAAGAACTCGTTGAGACTTTGGACACTAGGAAAATAAATACCAGGCTGATCTGAAGCAAACAGTAGCTCAAATATTTGTTTGTTTTGTATATTATGGTATTCAGGTACCCAAATCTTTACTTTTTAGGGTTCCGCACCCAAAGGGTAAAAACGGGACCCTATTACTAAGACTCCGCTGTCCGTCTGTCCGTCTGTCTGTCTGTCTGTCACCAGGCTGTATCTCATGAACCGTGATAGATCTGTTGCCGCTATAACAACAAATAGTAAAAAAGGAATAATATTAATATTTAAATGGGGCTCCCGTACAATAAACGTGATTTTTTGCTGTTTTTTTTTTCGTAATGGTACGGAACCCTTCGTGCGCCAGTCCGACTCGCACTTGGCCGGCCCTTTTTTTAAACCCCTTAATTATACACTCTAACTCAGACGTAGAGAACTATAAGACTTCCGATACAATAAAAATTACGATTATTCGATTCCAGTCGGTTTGGTGCAACCGGCCGTTATAGTATCATTAATAGTGTAGGTACTAAGTATTTCTTTTAAAAACGCATAAAAAGGTACTTACAGAAAATAATTATATTAATAATTTACAACACTAAATTGTAGCCGTACTTGACCATTCGTACAATTCGTAGTAACTTTTTTTTTATAAACGCGTTTATGGCAACTGGGGGCCTAGCTAAGATGACAATGGTTGGTAGAGAACGCCAATCGAAACTTAAATAATGTATTACAGAAGCCATCTTGGCCAGGCTCCCAGGTGCTGTTCACGCTTCTATTTCATTGCTGAAACTTCTGTAACAATCTTACTCTATGCCACCATTACATCGCGCGTTCAGATTGGACCGTGCTCCGCGCGCCATCTATAGATCACTGAGCATGCTCTCTAAATCCACTTCACTTCCAATACAATATATCCACCGCACCCCTGCCAATCTAATTTGAACCTTTACTAAAATATGTTACAGTTTATATTTGTTTGAGTGGGAGTAAAGAAATCAGTATTTTTTTCGAGGATGCGGTGTGGTCGTAGTTGACTACCATTTGCCGTATTTCAGCGACGCCGCGCCGGCGCATAAATTGGCGCACTCTGATTAACGCTATCGTGTCGGAAGTTTGGAATCTCGGCGCCGATTTATTAATTCATTAGTTAAATACTCGTTATCTGGCGGAGTTGTACATGTTAATTATATCTGATTGACGGACTGCTGACTATCGCGGTGTTTGGGAAATAACAACGTTTTACAGCTGATATTCGATAGAGAAGAAGACGCTAACACACAGTTTGCACAAACTTGTCAGTAAGAATGCTTACATAAACCTATAGACTCCATACTTGACGTAGCACTTGACATGAAAACTTACGTGTACGAAAAATCTTGGTCTCTGGATGAGCGAACGAAATAATTCACTCAGGATATCACCATTATCATCATTTTCCATTAAAATTAATGTTCTTTATATCTGGCCTAATTGTTAATGTAGGTATATTATTTCACTGCTGCCAATCGATAGCACGCCTAATTTAAACTTTTTAATTTGGCTTTGACTGTATTTTATTCATATGTAAGTAATGCGTCTATGACTGCAAATGAACAAAAAATACACATTTCATTTCAAAACTAGCATGAATGGTTAAAAGTGTGTCAAGTGTGTATTGCCTCATTATAAAAAACACTTACTTAAAACCATTTTATAATAACTATTTGCCAATAAGTATATTCTTTACGCTCGCATTAAAAGTAAACCTATTATTGAGATGTTCTTCGAAATATTGGAATATTAGGAATGGAATGCGCTCCCGCCATCTGTATTCCCTGATCAATATGACCTCGGTCTCTTTAAAACAAGAGTGAATAGGCTGTTACTGAACCGGTGAGCTCCATCGTAGGCCCTGTCTTCACTTTCCATCAGGTGTGACTAGGGCCAATCGCCGATCAGTTTATAATAAAAAAAAAAAAAAAAAAAAAAAAAAAAAAAAAATTACTTTAACTCCAACTCAAAAGGGTGAAATAAGTTCACTAAGAATGCACTACACATAGATTGATTATGACGTCACTGTTTGAAGTACTGCACGCCTGAACTGAATGTCAAATAATATCGTTATCTTTGATTGCGATAATGTCCGCTGTTGTGTGTGAGTGGACTTTTACGACTTGCCTATGGACACAAGATAGCCGTTTAATTACAGGAAAAATGTGTGTGCATTTATTTTACATCATTATATTTTTATTATGTTCTTATTGAATGCATTTACTATTCAACATCAAACATTTATTCAGCAAATAGGCCACAGGGGCACTTCTACGTGTCAATTTTTACAAGCAATACAAAACCAAAATTTACAAAAAACAATTACAAATATGGAATCTAGAATGCATAGATTTTTTTGGAGACAGTGGTGCTAATATGACAGCTACAAGACATAAGATTATTTGTATTCATAGATTTAATTGTTAATAGTTAATTGTCATTTTAATTTTGACTTTAATTTAATTTAAATTATAGTTAAATAATAAGTAATAACTCAGGCTGTTGGTAAAAAAAAAACCATAATTATTTTATAGTAAAAGTTAGTTTAATTTTGGGACTAAAACAAGTTTATCAATTTTTTAACATGCAGATACGTCTGCGAGCGATACTCCAAGTTTTACCTATATATTAACCTGCCGGAAGTGTAACTTTTTCCATTTTTTCCTTTAATATAAAACATGTTTATGTTTTATATTTTTACTTATTAAATTATTATACAAGTCAGCTCCATACAGCAAGTCTTGACCATATTAACGTCTTGTCATCCGGCTCAGTTAAATGGTAGAGTAGACGTTCGGTACTAACGTTAGAAGGGTAAAACACAGAAACGCACGTCTGCTAAGAGTAAGAAAATTTAAACTTACGAAAGCTCTCATTTTCACCATGTCGCTGAGTTCCACCATGCCCTTCGCACGTAGTCAATGTCCAACTAAGCTATTCACTTAAAAAAGCACATTAAAGCTCTTGCCGCTAACACGTTTACATTGAACCCATTTCTGCATCCCATTCTTCCCTATACACTTAATTCCATATCATTTTTATTGTCCACTAATCCACACTACCGGATTCTAGGCTACGGTTGCCCTTTCAAGCTAATGTGGGCCATAACCCTAAGGTAAGAACGGTGTAATTCGTGCTGTAGGCTTGGGCAGCGCGTGCGCAGTGAAACTGCAACCGACACGCGCCGCCCATTAACCCCTAGCTCGTTAAAGAGACGATTCTACGCCTTAGTGTTTATGTTCACCTGGCATACCTAAATCTAAATAGAGGCTATGTGCATAAAGATTTACTCGTAGGTTTATAGACTTAAAGGGAAAGAAAAAAAGAAGTTTACAGCCCACAGAGCCACTACATTATTTGGGATAAGCATTGCAGGTGCAGGTGTCCTTTTCTTTCTTTCATTTTGATGTATGTTAACTATATAAATGACATAACAGCGCAGACGAATGACGAAATAGCGAGATAATAAAAGGCGCTTTACACTAAGTCATGTGAAAAGAAATCTGGAAAACTAGACCGAATCCTCTCAAATATTCAGGTTCTTTATAAAATCAGGAATACACCGTTACACATAATCCTTTGGCTATCACCCGAGTACCCTCTATTCTAATATTTATAATGGATATAAATATAATCTCTTGGGTGCTAAATAGTCTAAATACCAAGATGCGCTTATAGCTAAACAATTTCTAAAACAAGCATTTCCTCTCAAACAAACTAATTCAGAGCAGAAACATCGTGATCGCGCGAGTGTATCAACGATCGCACCATTGTTACCGAAGATTTAAGACGTTAGACGTTCACAATGCTTGCTGAGCAAACGCTTTTGACGAAATCGGGATATGGGACCTAAATCCCTAAGAAATTAATCAAATAACATGGCTAATTTAAAAAAGTTGGAAATTAAATAGTTACTCAAATCCGTAATACTGTATAGGAGTATTATTTATATAGTCCTCCTCATCGCTTTCAATGACGGCGACCGGAAATAAACATTATGGACGTCGTCTGTCATGAGCCCTAATATGGCTGGTTAGACCGAACTGCGAACTTGCTTCTAAATACTCTATTTGCACGTGTGACAATAAAGTTGGCCAGACGCGTTGAACGTTTAGAATACGTGGAAGGGCTTAAGGTCTCTTTTTTCGTAAGACTTCGCTTTATATTTACGAGTACTATGGGCTACAATATTATAATGCAGAAAAGTTGAACCTATACCAATCACGGTTTAGTTGTACGGTTTAGTCTAAGTACAAGTACCTACTAACGACGCATAAAAACGAAAGTTGACAGTTACTAAATAAAAATAAGTAGTCCGTATGAGGGACTGAAACTCCCTAATTTTATGGAAAGTAGGGGACGAAATATTGTATAAGTAAGTATTTTTATAACTATTTTTAGGGTCCATATTGGCTCACATAACATTACTTGTCATATTATTTTTAATAATAACGCTTTTTGATCATAATAATCATTTGTCATAATTTTTTTGCGTACAAATTTGTTGTATATAAATTTGTATTACCAAAATCATTGCTCATAATTATCTGTAGGCAGATTTTTTAACAACATAATGTCATTTCCAACTATTCGTCACGACTCATAATGGTTTTTATAATAAACTTATTAATTATAAACTTAAATTGTATAAGTATTTGAAAGCATAACATATAAAGTATGGGTGTATTGGAACGTACACAGCGATTTTTCGTAGTACATACCTAGCCTATTAAGCTATTTCGGCCCGCCAAGGAGTCGACGAAGCCCCGCTTCGCGGGGCTCCTTTTTTCGCTCTGTGGAACACAAGAAACCTAACACTCCTCCTCGCTTCGCTCGTCGTCGTACCTATCCCGACCCTGGGACTGTATTTCTTTTTTGATAGCTAGTTGAATGTGGTGTGGATGCAAGATACCTGACAGTTTATAAATAAAACCAGGTAAAGTTTAAAAAAAAATTATATAAAATTTTATTACTTAAAATCGTTATGTTAACAAATAAATATGATATAAAAAGTTATTTTTTAAAATCGTTATATTAAAAGAATATATGAAAATTAACATAAGTATTACAGATATTTATTATGATTGACATTATTAACATGAATGATTTGGTGTTACGATAGTTATGCGCAAAGACAAGTTATAAGTAATGATCATTATGATATAAAATTATATAACAAACATTTTCGAACTTCCAATAATCGAAGTCGCAATTTTATGTGAACTTTGGCGCACCCCTATTTTTAATGTGTCGAAAGAAGCTAAAGAGGTACTTAAAGGTTTGTGTCAGAAAGTGCCGTTTTTGACACCATAATGTATTCGGAAATGACCGATCATAAAATTAACCTAATCCTTAGTGGCGGGTCGTAACAAAGTAAACTGCGGCGAACAATGCGTAACATATATTCCAGCCTACTTTGTTAGCCCCCCCAATTTCTATCGAGAAAAGTAAATGTCCAGGCTCGTCAGCCCATACTATATAGGTACTGTGGTTTCCTAAAGCGATTGTATGGCAAGCTATGGGAAGCCATAGCAAGGCGTCGGTGCGCAAGAGCACCTAATTGCGCGCGTGCCCTTTTGTCTCGCCGTAATTACTTTTATAAATCTACTGAACGATTTGCATGCGTGTGATAACATCGAGCAAAGGTAGGATACGGTTCAAGGGGCTTGGCTAGAGCTTTACGTATGCTTTGTTGACTCTGACGTTTCGGTAACGGGATCGGGAGTAAGATGTGTGCGCAATAGTTCAAATATTCTTGTAAAGACCCTTCATAATATTTGAAGATATCACGATGCCGACGCGACGACGCAAAAAGAGGGGTATTATGTTATAAGTTTGACCGCTATTTGCGTGTGATGTGACTGACTGTGGCACGGTAGCGCTTAAACGGGTGTACCGATTTGGTTTTTTTTTATTTGAAAGCAAGTTTTTTAGCGGTGGTTCTTAGATGTTTTGTAAATGAAATCCATGCATCAGTATCAATGCGGTGGGGGATTATTAAATTAATAATGTTATGTTATCGTGACTAGTCATATATATGTCTTAGGCATTTTGTAAGAATCCGCTGTTTTCAAACGACATCGTCAATTTACAAACATTTTCACGTTTGTAAAATGACGACGCCATTTGTAAAATGCCGAAGGCAAAATTATAAAAAATATTTTTGGGCCTTCGGGCATTTGAAACTACGTAACGAACCTAACCTACCTACCTATTGATTTAGCGTGACGTGAAAACGTTACACTTTGGGAAAAAAAGTGTAATTGTACTGATATGATTGTATTAAATGTAAAAATTCCTGTTTTTTTTTTAATTTAAGATGCTATGTTATTTAGAAGACAAATTCTTACGATTGAGGGTTTCGATCAGTACATTAAAATTGCAGGTTTTTTGTTACCATATTTAGCGGGTTCGATACGCTCCCGGTTCAGATAGGCGATTATTTAAAATTCTTTGAAAGCATATTAAAACGGGTCATTCACGTATTTTAAGTCGAAAAACGCTCGACATGTTAATATTGTCTGTGTCTCACGGAAGTTTTGTTATTAAAATTCTTTGAAAGCAGTTCGTATTGATTTAAAAATAAAAATGAAGTCTTCTTTAAGTAAAATTTGCTATCTACAGTGTTTAAAGTACTTCCCCTCCATGTGGCAAAGTCGTGGGACGTCCGGTATATGTTTATGTTATAAATAAAACAAAAAATCTATAGAACATTAACGTCTCTGATTTCAACTAATCTTAAATCCTAATCCAAACATTCCTAACCTAACGTATGAGCAAAGGATTAGAACGACATGGAAAATATCTGCTCGAACGGTTGCATGTGGCGTTACACTTTAGGGCTATTTCGCCTATTTCCCACTGAGACGAGTTCGGTGCACGCAAATATGTATTTTTCATAAAATACACATCAAGCTGGAAAGAAGTAACTCAAATAGGTACCCATTTATGTTACTAGAATAATAACAATGAGGTCATCATCTTCCTCGCGTTATCCCGGCATTTTGCCACGGCTCATGGGAGCCTCGGGTCCGCTTGACAACTAATCCTAAGAATTGGCGTAGGCACTATTTTTTACGAAAGCGATTGCCATCTGACCTTCCAACCCAGAGGGGAAAACTAGGCCTTGTTAGGATTAGTCCGGTTTCCTCACGATGTTTTCCTTCACCGAAAAGCGACTGGTATAAATATCAAATGATATTCCTTACATAAGTTCCGAAAAACTCATTGGTACGAGCCGGGGGTAATAATAACAATGAGGTACCTACCTTTTATTCGACTTTAGGCATTCTCTACCAGTCAACCAAGATATGGCCGAACAACAATGCATCAAGGAGGGTGCAGTGAAAAAATTTAAGTGGTACATATTCATCTAAATCGAATTCAATGTCAATAACTACACGAACCCCGGTATATTGGTTCTAAAAAAACTCACTAAGTTTAAAAATAAATTAGTATCATATCATCTTCAACTTTTATTAACGTTCAGTTCCATTTAATTCTTTAAAAATGCATGACACACGTGATGCGCATTGCGCACCTGTGCTTCGAGCCGTTTTCTGGTAAATAGGAATATACCAGAATTCCTTGCTACTTACACGTTAAGGCGTCTTATACCTTCGCGCTTACGCTTTAAAATGACAGCTACGTACAGTTGCCATCATATCCGGTATATCTGATGGCGACTGTAAAGCTTTGTAGATCTGGATGGTAGGCAATGTGATCTGATAGTATGGGTTGCAAGCGGCGCTTCCCAACACTTCTTAGTTTTGACAAGAAATTAGTTTAACACTTTTAGTGTCTGCGAGTGCTACGTGCTACGAGCGTAGCCGATTACATGTGGAAACCCGCATGTAGCGAAAATCGACTACGGACTGAGCACCCGCCTGGCGGGTTGCCGGCAGTGAATGCGTTAACTTACCTTTCATCTCGCTCTGGTTCCTCAGCTGCTCGATAATGTTCGTCAGCCGATTCTCCCTCTGACTCACAGCCTTCACGTCACCATCATCACTTTCCACTTTTACCACTATTTTATCATCACCATCACTGACATCACAGTTAGCACTAGTATTGTAATAGTCTTTAGCGTCAATTTTGCCGTCTTGTTTATTATTGGATTCTAATACACTTTCAGACATTGTTTAAAAGTTCGGATTCACGTAATTAATCTGTAATAAGCAATTAAACTATAAGTAAATTAGCTTAACCGTTCGAATGCCTTGTCCCGTATACGTACCACGCAATTTAGACTGTAATTTACAGTTTCAAAGTTATTAATTCAGTACCAAATTTTTGGCATAGGTACGAAGGGTTAATTAATAGCTCAAAAAATCGTAAATGTTGGTAAATATTACATATCAAAAAATAGTTATTTGTTTAACAAAGGAGCAAAGTTGTTATCTACCCCTAGTAATAATATTGGGACCCGAGCAAGCGAAGTAATCCATAATTGAACCACGAGCATAGCGAGCGATTCTAAAAGTGGAATGTTAACTAACTGTGTGTGTTAGATAATGTGTGGAGTTTCAAGGCATACATAAACATACTTTTTATCAAGTTAACACAAAACTTGTCATCACACTCGAGGAAAAATCTAGCTGTAAACATCGCAAATCTAATCCAAATCGTAGTTGCAATTATTTAATATTAATTCAAAATCATCACTTCCTACCAGCACTTGAGGAAACAACTTTTTCACCTCAGCAGCTCGAACAAGCCTACTTTCGTCACTCCAGGGAGTGAAGCAAAGTTCAATTATAGAATCTTTCGCTTTCTCGGGACTCAAAATAAACACTCGCAAGAAAAACCAACTTTCCTCTCTTGTTGCACAAATAGCTGTTTTCCAAGTATTTTAATAGCTATCTATAACGCAATCAATTATAATCAAATATAGTATACTTTTTATATGGTTATTTTTTATCAATATCTACATCTAAGGTTAAGCAAATGTCAATCAAAGTCGCTGTTTAGAGACATCACACATTGACAGCGCAAGTGTTGTACCAACAGATAACGCATTACTCACAAATAGATGTTTACTTCATACAGTACGTTTCGCCATGATCGATAGTCGACAAACAAATAAAACAATGATTTGCTTTTACAGAAATCGTTCCAACGATCTATCTTCAAGTTTAGGTCAGAGTATTAAGATATATCTTCCATTGTGAGACTATGAAGTGACAATTACAATAAAACGCGCGTACTCAGTAACGGTGGGTTTTAATTTATCATTTCGATTTTATGTTAGCATACCTCATAAAACATTGCAGGGCCATGATATCAATCAACAGAAATACTGCTCGGATGTAAATAATGCCATTAGCAATTGAATAAAATAAAAGAATATGATAGAAACTTTGGTACAAGTTTGATCTTTAATGACCTAAGCCTTGAAGAATTTTAAATGCACCTATGTGCTAAAGTAAAGTTGATTATTTGTCCAACATATCGATGCAACAAATAAAACAAATGTAGGTATTAGATAATATGGAATGAAATGAAATGTAATAAACAGACAAAAAAAATCGAGTAGAGTTAGATATTGATATGTCGATGCAAGCTTAATGAATATGATGCAATTATCGTTAACAATTGAAGTCCTTACCAACTGCCGCGAAGCACTTTTTATTAAATTTAAAATAAAAAAATAATAGGTAAAAGGGTTAAAAATCAACAGGTACACTGTGACAGCGCGTTGTTATCACAGCAAGCAACTGATAACTGAGGTGTCAGGTCAAACGAGCAAATGGGGCGGCACCTGGGTACGTAGCCGTCTGATAAGAGCCGATAACGGGCTCTTAACCTTCTGCGGCACTAGAGTGAAACGATGTCACCGCTGAACTGTAGGACGGGCCCACCAGTCAATTACATTATGATTATGACAGACTAAACAGAAAGTGCTTTAAACTCAACTTGCTGCCAAAGGCTTTGGTTATGTCAATAGGTAACAGCAGCTTCAAAAATTTACGTCGGGAAAAACGATAGGTAACACAAACATGACAGGTGACATATAATTAAGCACTCATAGAAAAGTATTGTGGATGTTGGATTACAGATGTAGTGCAATAGTTATTTGTTATACAAGGGTGCAAAGTTGTATTTTACCCGCGAGTGTGGAATTGAAAGTGTTTTAACATACGAGAAGTAAAATACATTTGCACCCGTGTGTAACACAAAACTTTTCCCCTCACTATAGCGAGGAAAGTGCAACATCCACAGGCGTTAGATCATCTTCATCAACTGGAATCACTAATTTTTTTACGATATTATAACAAAAAACTCTGGAAATTCTGTATTTTTACGTGAGAAGTTATTAAGTAAAATTTTTGTTGACAATGTTGACATTTCTGACGTATGAAATGTCAACGATGCGTTTTGAAATTGCATCGACTCAACTTGTGCGTTCGGACTTCCGGTTCGAGCGCCATCTTGATAGTTAGCATCGTGAATAATTACTTTGTTTTTTGCTTATTAATATTGTTTAAAGTGTAATATCGATAGCTTATTATACAGTAAACTAATGTGGTAGTGTGCAGTGAATGGAGAATTAATTTTGAAGCGCGTTTAACCACCATCTTGGAGTCAACGGCCGGTAGTCCACGTGCTTCTTGTAAAGACTAGTTATCGATTTACAAGAGCTAACAAATCACCGTACACTGTCTTGTACAACCGTACAATTTTTGTCGTTTGTAAACCTCTCAATACCTTGATACTGGCGAAATAGTCCCACTGGGCTGAAGCCATAATTTTAAAAGAAGAAGAAGAAGAACTTGTGCGTTCAGAATTATATTTAACATCATTATAAAAAAACAAACGTTTCTTATGGAATTTTAAGGTTTATGACTTAAAATCATTAAATAAAGCTAAATTTGATATTTTTTAGTAGATTCTCAAACCATTTATTTAATGATAATTAATATCGAACGAACCATTATCATGAGCGTTTTACGTTTTGTTATCTGTCAAGCTACTTAAACACGCTCCATCCAAGGTCAAATTACTTTCCCCACTAGTGGATAAAACGCGTTTTTCCCCGCTTGTTTTGAAGGTTAAAAGACAACTTTCCGAGCTAGTGAGGGGAAAAATATTTTGCCATCGTATTTTGTCGGAAACGTTCGTATTTGTCATGCTACTTCAGTCAACCTCAGTACTTTTTGTACTGAGACAGACCGAAATAGTAGTGCAATTTGAGACTGGGTTAACGGTTTAATCGCTTAACCCCGAGTTAGTGATATGGTGCAAGTGGCGCTAAGAGGTTAATCATAAAACTATACATACGTTTTGCAAATGAATATGTTCTGTGACAGCCAGTTCATTAGTTTTATTCATTAGTTATTTTGCACTAAACCGCAATGTTTAGTGCCTCGTCACAACAAGTTATTTGACGGGTCGACAAACGACAGACCTACATCATCATACAAACATGGGTAATGCTAAAATAACAGGGTAATTAAAGTTGTTGAGTTAAACCGTGTCACCAGTTGAGCAGTTCAAAATTACTTTAGTATTGCGGTGTGAATCTTTAAAAATACGACCGATTGTTGATCCTGCAAAATCAGGCCCCGTAGACAACATGACAACGCTAACGCTCCGTAGCGAACGAAACGCAACTGTCACTGTCACACTAATATGGAAGAGTGATAGAGAGACACAAAGCGATTCGATGGCGAAGCGATAGCGATTGTTACCTTGGCTAGGTCGCCAGGCTAGGCTATCCAAATACTCCAAATCAGTTGGCCATTGTCTAGTAATTGCTTGAATTAAAAACCGGCCAAGTGCGAGTCGGATTCGCGTTCCAAGGGTTCCGTACATTACACAATTTAAACAATGTATTTTTTATGTGAACCGTGCGTGAAATGTCTTTAAAAAACCCGTAGGGGTTGGATCAAACACGAAATATTTAAGTCCGACTCACGCTTGACTGCACATTTCTAATAGGTCTTCTTGTGATCTATAGGTAAAGAGCTATTTTGTGTATTTTTTTTTTAAATTTTAGACCCAGTACTTTCGGAGATAAGGGGGGGGGGGTCATTTTTTGCTTATTTTCTTGCATAACTTCTAAACTGTTTATCCTAAAATTATAAAAAAATATATTTGAGATTCTCACAATGAGCTCTTTTATTTGATATGTAACACGATATAGTTTATAAAACTTTATTTTTTATGTTTCTCATTTACCCCCCAAAAGTGGCCCCCA
Source organism: Cydia strobilella (assembly GCF_947568885.1). NCBI lineage: Eukaryota > Metazoa > Arthropoda > Insecta > Lepidoptera > Tortricidae > Cydia > Cydia strobilella. The sequence goes on from NC_086052.1 coordinate 14,050,179, forward strand.
TGTTTAAAATTAATTTGTTTACGTTACATATCCGTCTTTCGGTCACAAACTTACATATGTATGCCAAATTTCAACTTAATTGGTCCAGTAGTTTCGGAGAAAATAGACTGTGACAGACGGACAGACAGACAGACGCACGAGTGGTCCTATAAAAATTATTGAATATTATTGAATTGTTTTTAAATTATTGTTGCCTTAAGTTTAATTCAATTTAATCTTAACTAGCGACCCGCCCCGGATTCGCACGGGTAGTTCAACTAATTTACACAAAACCTTTACAAATTATACATTCCTTCCTGTTGAATCACTCTATCTATAAAAAAAACCGCATCAAAATCCGTTGCCTAGTTTTAAAGATCTAAGCATACATAGGGACCGACATACATACAGAGCGGAAAGCGACTTTGTTTTATACTATGTAGTGAGTGATAGTGATTGTAGGGTAATTCCAAAATAGATGCCCCAGTGGGATAGATGCCTCGATTTTAATTTATACTAGTAGCAGAACTGTGGGACTAAAATTCCACTACATAATAGCAAGGGCTCCCCCTGCAAGCCTCAGGGCCCCTGTTAACAAGAGCGCGAACGCACGAGTTTCGTCAGTGAGTACTGAGTGACAAATCATTCCGCGGCAAGGCTTCGAAGAGTTCGAAGAGCGTCAAAATAATATTCATAAGTAAGTAAGTAAAAAACTACAAAGAAATAATAAGATAAGTATTTGTTTTTGAATAACTTTTGACTCGCTTATTATTCCCGTTTTTTATTATCAATTGGTTTGGGTGCACTCAAGCTTAAGCTGCATATACACAGTGTTACTTGTAGGGTTTGCTTCCGGTACTGAGTTTGTATGGCGAGAACCGGGAATTTATTCTGATTTTATATAACTTAATTTTTTATTGAAAAATGCACCTATCCTCTGCAAAAAGTATAGTTGCCCCGATTTTTGATCATCCCCATCCATCCCCAAGAGCATCCCCAGGGGCCTTTATCCTCAACTGTTTCAAACTTTTTAAAGAAATGTTATGTAGCAAAGGGGCAAAATACCTCGTAAATATAAGAGGAAACGGGGTGTTGTCCCGCGTAGCATCGCCTAGTCTGAAGAAAGTATGCAAGCAGCCTTTGAGAAAATGAAGAAGAGAAATAAATTAGTCAACGATATAACCAGAACATCTGGAATACCGCCTAGAACATGACGACGTTTTCAAAATAATGAATGTAAAAGACTGATAAAACTTTCAATTTAGCTTGTTTGATTTCAAAGGGCATACCAAACCTGTGCAATTTATATAAAAATAATTAAAGTAAAATAATAGGTTAAGGACCATAGTTATCATACGTATAGGACACATTGCTATAAAATGATGAATTATTGAGTTATGAAGCTATTTATAAAAATGGGGCATCTATCCTGGAATTACCCTAGGAAATCTTTGACCAATTATTTTGGTGCTGACAATGAATGATTAGTTCCAATAAGTATATCTATTTATTTATCTACCTAAACCGTGATAGAAAATGCTTCGACAACGAAATTCCACTAAGACATTGATATCCGGTTGAAATTGTACGAAATCTTGCTGTTTTCCCATGTATACAACGCGATGTTATACGCAGTGTACGATACCTAACAAACGGAAACCAGGGGCCTAGCTACTAGCTAATCATCTCGAATTGAATTCCTATAAATTAAATAAGACATTATTAATTTTCGTTATTCGTTGAACGAATGGTTATCCGCTGTCAGACACACGACCGGTCACGGCATCGTGACTTCTGATAAGGCGATAACAGCGATAGTGTAAGGGCAATGGAAGAAGGCAGTAGGTTACCTGTAACTAGTACAAAGTTACTGCATTTATCGTCCGGAAAGCAGGATAGCGGCGGACAAAGGAAAACGCGCGAAAAGTGCACATAAAGATTTATTGTGAAGTTTGCGTCATCAACGGTGAAGTTGTCATTTTTCAGATCGTGATAAGTAAATAGCCAATGACTAGGGGATCCGGTATCGGGCACTAATGCCCTAATATACTTTGCACTAGAGGGCTTGGTTCTTTTCCTTTAGGTGATAGGTATGTGCCACATTTGATCAGGCCAATACGAGTGTCTGTCTAACATAGGCAAACAGTTTTATGCGGATATTCGTTGTATTTGGCTCCGTTCGTAATAATTAATGATAGGTAGCCACTTATTTCGATAGGTAGGTAGTGTCGATGTATAACTTGATAAGTATATTTTAAAAAAAAGTTATATTTAAATCATAGAGTGCATACATCAGTTTTCTTACCAAAACGCCCTTTCATAGTCGGCATCTAGCGTCAAGTAGTGGATTTATTAGTACCACTACATAACACTAGATGTCACGAGTATCGCGACTGATGAAAAATTTAAGTATTGCTAAAACAATTTACAACTAATATTACAAGCAGATTAAGGAGTTGAAAATACTCCCATCTTAAAGGCCGGCAACGCACGCCCCTTTGGTGTTGCGGGTGTTGATGGGCGGCGGTGATCGCTTACCGTCAGGTGATCCGTCTGCTCGTTTGCCTTATATTATAAAAAAAAAAAAAAAAAAATATAGTGTTCCGGTTAATCCGATTATAATATTAGCTAAAAAATGTTGAGCATTAGACTTTTCGTTCGTCGTGACATCTATTGTCAACTAGCAGTACCTACTGATAAATTCGCTATTTGACGCTAGGTGTCGGCTATGAAAATAACTCGCGTTTTTGTTGGAAAACTGATGTATGACACTTCCTTACTTATATCACTATGTATTTCTCTATGATTTAAACTTGATTAGATATTTATAAAATTCTATAAATAGAAAACATACGTGTTATTGGTGATTGTATACCTATTTTGCCCGGCGTAAATTGTAGGTGTTATGTTAGTAAAGTTGATAGTGATGATTTTCAATTTCAGTACAGTTTGCATATAATTTTAAATCAAAATACCTATTATTATATCATAAAACCATGAAAAATCATCTGAAGTGTTTGACTTTTACAATCCCTCGTATTTTAACGAAATATGAATTAACAGTAATAAAATAACCCAAAATATATAACTAGCTTGACAAATAACTATAGCAACGAGCTCGGCAGTTGGCAGGCACCTGCTTTGGGCTAATTCCGTCGCGCGAGGTCGTGACCTGTCGCCCTGCGTCCGCACCATACTGAACGAACTGAATACGATCATACGAGGAATATAGTCTCAATATAAGTGTACGACATTTGCCTTTGATACAGGAAACTAAATCATGGGACATTGGCATAAATCATAAAATTGCATACCTACTTATAATGCAAATTATAAATTGCATACTTATTAGAATTTATATCCGAAATAAAATTATTTTATTTATTTATAATAAATAGAATTTACAATAGATCTAAATTATTTTATTGAAACTGCTGTCAGAAACAGAACACCGTCGCTAATAGTCTAAAACTAAAATGACTACATTTATCAGCCATACTTTGTACCTAGGTTCATAAATCATAATTTATAGGTCCAAGTTTCCCCAAAATAAATACCTTTGTGTAGCATTGTAAAAATCTTTAGTTTAATGGCGACTTAATCTATTCAGGCATTTAGTTGTTACGCTCCCGTCTCGGCAAAAAATTCACATGAGAAAATATTTTCAATACGCAATGTTGTATTGACTAAGTTATTATTTCCAGGTTCAATTTAAGTACTTCTTGCCTTTTTCTGTACCTACAAGTCTGTACCAACAATAGTAAGAAAACAGGAAAACCTATAGTTTTAAACCTATAGTACCAAAGAGGATATAATAGGATAGAGCGGTACAGTCATAGTAAATTTTGAAGCTACAGCAAAATCACTGCCATCTATCGACATACGATTAAAACTAAAAAAGAAGATGTATAAAAATACCATAAAATGTATTTATATATGGATAAATGTTTTTATATGATGTTGTCTTCGGTTACCGCGATAGTTACTCATGAAATAAAACTATGAAAACGGATTATATCGCGTATATTGAAACGTCGGGATGTATTATAAATTCAATATACGCGATATAATCCGTTTTCATAGTTTTATTTTATTTTTATATGATTATGACCCATGTTATTTTACTGATATGCGTTAAAATTCTTAAATAACAAACGAAACCGTCAACGCCATCTATCCGAGAGTAGGCCAATGTTACTGGCGCCATCTGTTTGCGAAACAAATTTTCTTGATTTTCGTGGCACGTTTTTTTCCTTAGACTGTATCCATCTATTACAGAGTTATATCTATCTTTGGCAGTACCAATATAATTTCGTCAAGTTCCTATATTTTTCTACGCCACTACTTATACATTGTTACGAATCCCTAAATAACTTTTTCTTACTACAACCCAATTGGCGCGAAAATCTATATCGGGCCGCCAAAACAATAGAGCAATATGTTTTATCTATCCTGAAGACGCATATGACATTATTCTTTCGAGTATCTTAAAATAACACTTATTAGAAAAAGGCGAATAGACTCTATGATAAATAAAGGCAGTTAAGCCTGTATTATTTTTAGTGTTAATAATACATGCTCTGTACTCTGTAGTGGATTTGGCGTTGCTCCATGTCTAGTGTATTTCAGGAGCAGACTCCTTGAGGTCATGACCCAGCCACCTTCGGCCCGGCGCCCCCGCATGTGCGGGAGTTGAGCGAGGAAACTGAACATTGTAAGTGAGTCGTTAGAGTTCAGATTTGGAATGAGGGGAGGGAGATATACATTCAAGAGTGGATGGTTAATCCATGAAATTTCGAGTGATTTAAGGCTGATTACAGTAACAATTGTCGTCTTGTGATGTTAGAGCAGCGTTGCATTTAGAAATGATATTATTATTTAGAGTACATATGGGGACTTTACTGCACTAGTGCGATAATTAGCACATTTCGCAACTATGTCGAAAGGGCCATATGCACTGTAAAACGTTGTACGATACATGTGCGAATAGGTAATTCGTCACTCGTGTCGATTTAAAACACTCCTTTCGGTCGTGTTTTAATTTATCGCCACTAGTTACGAATTTCCTATTTATCGCACTTGTATCAAGCACGAAATCAATCTAAGTATCTTAAATTTTCAATGACTTACATACTATACAAAAATAGATGTAAAGTTTATATTAGAAAATATGAATTGAGACTGATTTTTAACATGATTCTATTTGTTTGACTGCACTTATCTAACATAACCCAAAAATATAATTAAAAGAAGCTTTTCATTTTACGGGTAAGTAGTCATACTTTTCGATGAGGTTTACGCAAAGTTGTCATAAATGGCCTCGGTATTATACGATTTAGCCATACAGCTTCTAGTGCTACAGTAACCAACCCTATTCAGTGTTATAGAACAACGCAACAATGGTTGCCGTAACAGTGCTTGCGTTGCGCCTAGGTACTATTTTTCTTTTCAGACTTAGGTAACCCGTGAAACAATGGTAATGAGTTGAAGCCACTTGTACTACGATTACAATTTCAAAGAAAGAAACGCCGTCATGCGAACTGGTTGGCACTAAAAGTAAATATTCAAATAAAAAGGAAAAGAGTAAATTTAAAATTAAATCGTATAGAAAACATCAATATGAAAGTGACAGTGGTATGTATTTCTCATTATGCAGCTTTAAACATAATTACTTATTTCAATTTTTTTTAATGATTTTGCTACTGCTATACTATGTATAGGTAGGTACAGTCGACTACAAAGAGATGTATCTAATTTTTCACTTTATTACAATGCAGTAAAGTGAAAAAGTGAATACATCTCTTCGTAGTCGACTCGAATCGTAATTGAAAATAAATAACTATATTGAGCTCCCGTAATTCCCTTTTTTTGTGATAAATATTAAATTATGTATAATATCTAATTCGAATAATATGTATCATTTAAGTACCTATACCTACTCAGTTTATTTTTATTTTAAGAGGCTGTAGTACTCATATATTTACATCATTATTAGAATAATAAGGATATTAAGGATGTAAATAAAAGCGCATCTCTATCATACAATTGTTAAAATTTTGTTGAATCCTGTAGGTATCTAATCTATGTAGGTACTAATTTTTAACAGTCACTGAATAATCTATTTGTTTGCAGATATTTTTCATAGTCGCCCCTGGCCTAAGCTTGCAGCACCGACACAGTGACAGTGGTAGCAGTGAGATAGACGACTCAAGACGGTCCCAAGAATACGACTATGAACAGTCCCCTTACTCTTATCGCGCTGACAACAAACGCAAACAGAAAACGCGGTACGAAGTCCAACCAGGTTCAGCCGAACTGGAATCATCAAACAAAAAGTATATCAGGCACTCTTCAAAACATTCCCGCCGACGTTCCAAAAAGCACACGAAAGATGAAAATTGCGATAGCAATGAAGATCAGCCGGAAACTAACCACGCCGAGCAGCCAGGACTGAGTCCTGGAAATTTAGTGTTTGTGCCATATCCTTACCCTTTAATGGTTCCACCACCAGTACCGGTGCTACCTGAACCAACTACTACTATCCGTAGTAGCACAACTTCCACGGCTCCATCGATAAGCTACGACACTAGGTCATTGAGTGACCTGAGAAAAACAGAAATCGATAAAGAAAGTTACTTGCTACGAAACTTGAGACATAGGCACGAATTGCCTTATGTCAGAAATGATGTAGCTTGGCCAGTGAGGCGATATTTAATAGATCGGCTGCTTTCGCGTGTGAGAAATGTGAAAGATATTAACTCCGTATAGCATTAAGACACCAAAACCAAAAGAATATACATATGAGGAAATCATGTAACCGAGATGAAAGCGCCGTGAAGAAACTACCTAACTTACCTAGACATTGAGAAGATTAAAAGAAATATGTTTTGATTAATTTAGCATGACGGTCGGTACCAGGTCGGTGTATTCAGTATTTGTATTAGAAACTACACACCAAAGAAAGAATGACTATAATATTTAATACGTTTTATATTCATTGTGTATAATTTGATTTAAATTAAAAAAATATTCATTTGCAATGTATTTTCTTACTAAAATAGTATACATTATTTAGATATCGATATTACTAAAGTTAAATTACAGTTAACCTGTCAGTATGGTGGTCAAATATGGGCTCAAACCTCGGTTGTGCTGTATAGAGCAGAAAAAATCGTTCTCGAAAAAACAAATTATAGTTGGTCAAACCAATTTGTGAGTCAGTATTGTCAGTAACAACCAGGAAGATTATACTCATCCCTTTGTTTTGGGCCCTAGTACTAGTGTAAGACAAAGATACTATGATTCTCTCTGTCTATGTTTGAAATGAGACAGTCCTTTGACAAACTTTAGTTACGATCATTATCATGCACAGACAAGAGGTCAAAAGTAATCATAGAAAGTTTCTAAGGTTTTGTTCTGTGTTTAAGTACTGAAACGGTTCTTAAGCGGCATACATTTTGTAGGTTTAAATACAATATCCTAAGCTAATAAGTAGGTATACTCGTAGACTTGCTTCACAAACTATCAACTTCGAAAATGTCTATAAAAAGTAGGGGTAAGTAAAAGTATTCAAGTAAGTAAATTTCAATGCGCCGGCAGTTGATAGACAAATAATTACAAATTGTAAATAAATAAATAAATATAATGAGTGGGACATTTTTACACAAATTGACTAATAAATTGATTGTAGAACTTATAGATATATACTTACAGGTTGTTTATTTAGTCACCTGCAATATTTTACGGGGTGAATATCGCGATTATTGCAGGTGACTAAAAACACCTGTATACCTAAATGTAGCCATAGAATTAATATCTATAACCTATTATCACGACTTCAATAGGTAGTAATAAGTATGTACAGGACTACAGTTGACATGTAAAGGACAAACCCGATGTTTTCAGTAGTATTCGGAACTAAACAGTTAAGGAACTCATTACAAGCGGCTTGACGTACCTATATACCTCTCCACAATAGAATGATGATTACGTCTGATAAGACCATTAGAAATACAATTCTATGCGTACCGCTTAAACACTTTACACCATTGTTTTCATCCAATGCGAACTCACTGAAAACACCAAACGAAACACACACCACGGAAACATGCGACACTTTCAAAAGTTTGACCCGTTAATCATATCGATAAATTAAATCGATATTTATCGTAATTTATTCGACACGGCATATTCAGCGTGGTTTGACCTTTCAGAAGCCGGCACGACTGCGCGAGCGACGCACGGGGTCACAAACGATGTATTTTTAGAGTTGAAAGTTCAAAATACGACGGTTCACGCATGTGAGCGCATGTTTCCGGTGATATGTCTTGATTGGATCAGATTGTTTGATAAGGGCTGATTTCAACGATTGCTCAGTGCTCTCTCTGCGTAGTGTAGGTATCTTTTTAACTGGTAAGATAAATTTGATAAATTACGCGCAGGCTTGGTAGATCAGATAATTTTATCATACCTACCAAACATGGTTACATATTAGGGTTCCGTACCCAAAGGGTAAAACGGGACCCTATTACTAAGACTCCACTTTTCGTTTGTCTGTCTGTCTGCCACCAGGCTGTATCTGCTGTACAGTTGAAACTTTCAGAGATGATGTATTTCTGTTGCCGCTATAAATTAACAAATACTAAAAATATAATTCTATACATCAAACGTGATTTTTTTGCCGTTCTTTGCGTAATGTAACGGAACCCTTCGTGCGCGAGTCCGACTCGCACTTGGCCGGTTTTTTTTAAATATTAAATTTGTCTACAAAGTGTACACGGCAAAAATAACATTTTTTTTTATGCGGGAAAGTAAGTAATGGGTCTTTTAATTTAATTTGAATATCTAAATCGTATAGGCAATAGAACAAAGCAATCACTGCAACTGAAAACTCCAAGCCACATGAAAGACTGATTACTTTTGCTCTTGATTAACTATATGCGTTTCGTTATGTATGGTTTAGCATGCTGGCAAACACCCGCATGTTGTGCAATAGTAGATTGTTAACCAAGGGATGAAAGGCACTCATTTCTGCCGAGGTATTTTAGCCCGAGGCTGAAATGATGCCTTTCACCCGAGTTAAACACTCTACTTTTCATTTCGAATACGAGGAAAGTAAAATGCAGGTGTTTTTTTTTAAACATGACCAAGTATAAATTTTTATAGTATTTCTTAAGGGTACTTTCAGTTAACAATTTAGGCAAAAGTATCGTTATTTGGAGATCTAATGGAGAGTCAAATATCAGAATGGAAATTGTATAACAAATCCATTTAAACTCAAATTTCAATTGCTTATCGTAAAAAAATTGCGTGCGTAAAGATGATTTCCGCATTTGTTGCATAAATAGCTATTTTGAATTTGAGTCCCTAGAAAGGTCTTAATTTCAAGCTTACGTTTTCGATATAGGTATACCAGAAGGTAGGAGAGCCTGCAACACGCATGGTTTCTATAGGCATAGAGGCACCTAGCAAAAATACCTACCAATGGATCGGCTGATTAAAATCTTAAATAAAACTAAAGAGTGGGTGTTCGCCCTAATTTGTATATTATTTCGGTATCGTCAACAGGGCACAGCAGGTCACTCTATTTCGGGTATTTGGGGCGCCAATATTTTATTCAAAATGTTTTATTTGTTACGTCTTGTGGACTACGTTTGTTGTGAAGTGAAGGCGTTGTTTATTTCTTTGTTTGTTCAGTTCCAAGTGTCACGAAAGATGCAAAGTTATGCAAATTCAGAAGTCAGGAATATATACCGTATTATATAATCAAAGGACTTCTGATAAATATTTTCGTTCAAGAGAAAAGCGAGAGGAGGCAAGCAGGCGTGCGAAACTCCTAGCATCGGCCAAACTCGGCTCCGTTCGGCTCAGCATTGCTCCGAGCAATTATTAGGGTTGGCACAACTTGACGTCCCTTTGCGTGCACACCCACAGATAAGATAATGACTTGAATTTTGACAACCCTAAATAGCCGATAGTGCCATACATTAGAAAGGAACAGCATGATTCGACCCCGAACCGCTGTCAAACTTCGGTTTTGTAGGAAGTTTCCTTTCTGTACGGTAGTACGGTCGGTGCCCCAACTTAAGTAACCAAGTTGCCATACTAATTGTATAGAAAACTGGATACTTATGTTAGGGAACCGACTACTATTATTTATTCTGTGCCGCAAGCTCCTAGACAAATCTAATACTTTGTCATGCAGCTACTATTAAAAAAATAAAAATAAAAAACATTTACTATATGTCCTCGAATGTCCAATTAAATGTATTTAGCATTTAAAAAAAATATGTACTTAGTGCACAACTTTAGATAAAATAGCCCATATATGTTGCTGCCACAAACAATGACGGTCCTCTAGCAGAGTTGATAAATGATTTGGATAGGTGCCATTTCTAATTTCTCCAACAGGATATGGCGTCATAGTTCCTGGCCGGACAACTACATAAGTATTAAAGACGCCATTTACCTAATATACCTAATGGAAATGTGGAATGATCAGCAACATCATCCGAATATGGTACCTACTTAAACTACCCTACCAACCACAGCAGTGGCCGACCGACAAACAACTACATACTATAATTTACTACCACAAAAAGCTACGATTAAAACAATGAGAGCTAACGCTCTCTTTATTCTTCAAAAACGAATGAGAAAGGTGCATTTTATCCACAAGTGGCAAAGTAATCTGAGGCAAATTTTGAGTTGTTTCCTCATGTTGGCTGGTAGAATTAACTTTTAAGAGTCTTAAGTGATGATTTTGAATGATAAATGTGTCATAACTTGTACGTAATAATTTGATTTGTAATGCACCGTTAATATTTTCCTCGTGTTTGGGTAGTTAAATATTTTGTCGACAACGATGAAGATTCCGTTTCCAAGCAATCGCTACGCTCGTGGTTACATTTTTGGATCTTTCGCTTGCTTGAGTATCAATATTAGCACGAGAGGTTAACCAACAACTTTTCCCTCTTATAAAACAAGTACCTACCTATTTAATAGTGTCATGGTTGGGTTGGGCCAAAAAACGACACGGAATGCTACTCCTAGGATCTAAAGTATGAATTTAATGCGCCTGGCTAAATAAAATAGCCTAATCGGTAGACTATGATACAGGTGACTTATTTAGAAGGAAATTTAATCGACTTACGCTTGATGGTATAGTCTGTCTGTACGCTTTTCTAAGAGCCAGTTAGCCATAGTAAATTTATGGCAACCGGGCTCTTAGAAATTGGACATGCTGTAACGAAAAGTATAGGTACAAAAAAAAAACTCATATCCCTACTTGATTTATGTACGGCAGTTCGCATTTTGTGACACTTTATTTAACTTTAGAGGTACTTGACGCAATGTAATTTACATAAAATAAATCATAAATTCATTTAAAATTCAAGAAAATAAATATCCCTAACCGATTTTACTCTCTTTCAAAACGTCAGACGACATTACCTACGCTTATTTTTCTACCTTGAAGGAATTTCTATAGTCGATCACAGTGCCTAACCTTCATGGTAAGCATACTTGAAAGCATGAAGGTTATTACACGAAACTCTGCGTAACTAATTTTTTTATCTAACATCTCTGTCACTCTTGCATATTCAAGCGATAAAGAGGCAGACGAATTTTCGGATTCGCGTTTTCCGGTAGGTCCTTTGTAAGCAAACCGCCTTGATGCATCAACATCATATTTTATTATCTCTGAAAACTTGTCAAAAACCTGTTAAAGGTACAGTATAAACGTATAAACTATGGTTTACTAAAAAGGCTAGTCCTGCACTCTGGTGGCAGATCATTGCAGTAATGCCTGAGTAATGCACAAAGATTGAAAAATCAGGCATTATAGAGACTGTTCGTTCACGGTTCTAAGCAGTACTCTTCACGGTGGCTGTATTTCGCACAGTAGGGTCTGCCATCTAGTGTCTTAAATTTAAAAACGGACCTTGACATGACATAATGCTTCGCCCTAATTATTAGGGGGCTTCTGTGCTGCCGTCTACAGTTCATGCACGCTGAGTCCGTCTATGCTAACTTTGCTGCGGTTTGATAAGAAAGAAAGCTGTCCGTTAGTTGTCCATGAAAATATGGATGGTATAGAAAGGATGCCAATCTCTCATGGCAGAGTTGCTGCAAAAGTGACCGCTTTCAGCTTTAAATAATAGTTCCTAATCTCTCCGGTGGCGCTAGGTAGGCTCTGAGACCAAAGATAGATATAACTCCGTAATAGATGGATACAGTCTAAGGAAAAAACGTGCCTCGAAAATCAAGAAAATTTGATTCTCGATCAGAGGGCGCTACTAGCTTTGGCCTACTGTCGTATAGATGGCGTTGACGGTTTCGTTTGTTATTTAACAATTTTAACGCATATCAGTGAAAGAACATCATTTATCCATATTTAAATACATTTTATCGTATTTTTATAAATCTTCATTTTTAGTTTTAGGGTGTGTCGATAGATGGCAGTGAATTTACTGGGGTTACAAAATTTACTATGACAGTACCGCTCTCTCTTATTATATCCTCTTTGCTGAGACTAAAGAGTATTGTAATATTAGGAGACTCTATCTATGACATGAACCATAGAGGTATAATAATGTAGAGATGAAATGGGGAGGGGCAGCAAATAACCCGACCAAATTACGTAGGTTGTTTCTGGTATGTTGTCAGTAATGTTAAAACGTGTTTTTAATTTTGTCGCATTGCGTATGTTCTGTCCCTCACGGTCGCACGGGTGCACCTATATATAAATACTAGGTGTATGGTCTAGGTACTTCAGTGTATGGTGGCGCCGCCTATTGACTATTTTTTACGTTCACTTTTTGATATATGAAGATTCATTTCCTTACCTCTACCTTCCATACATGAAAGCATGAAGTTGTTTGGACATGCTCTAAGTTTGGACAACACTATGAAACTTAGTCGTTGTTGGTGCCATAGACACGTTATACCTTTAGACGTCCTTGGTCATCAAAGGGTTGAACTGAATGAAAGCATTTGATAATAGTTTTACCAGTGTCATTGTGTTTTACATCTTCGCTCGCTGCAACTACTAAGTAAATTAGACGAAATAAATTGCACGCCGTCATATTATTAGGGTTTAAATTATAAATAATTGGGTTGGAAATATAAATCATACAAAGCGTAAACTCAACATATCTTTTAATTCTGAAGTACACAGCCATATTTTGCCATTATCCATTAAACGTATACGTTACAGGTAGTCATTTAGTTTACGTAACGAACTGCATATCTGCAGCAGGCAACCATGTTAAAATCTGAGTAAATAAATAAATAAGTCACAATAACAATATAACATGCAATGTTAAGCTATAAAAATTAAATCACTTCTCCTTGAAAGAAAAGGTACTAAATTATTAACCAATTCAAAATAGCTATGAATATACAAATTTTAAAATATTATTCTTATTAATAACGTTATAACATCTGATACTTTTATGGAAGCACCATGAATTAACCTAAATAATTATTTACAAGTATTAACCTAATTTAATTTAATTAATATATCATATCTGTACAAAACATCGAACGGGACTAAGTCCCTTAAATATTGATCTAAAAATAAAGCATTCAACTCTTTGTACTCAAAATACCATCACACTTTTTTTTTTATTACGTCACAATCGAAATCAGCTCTAAAGGATTTGCCACACTGGACGCGCGCTGCGGTCAGCGGTCAGTATGAACAACCTTTGAAGTTGAAGTTTGACCTGACCGCTGCCCGCAGAACGCATCCAGTGTGGCAAATCCTTTAACAGAGGCCGAGCTATCAAAATGCTGTGGGTCAATACTGAAACAGTAATGTCATACTCACCCAATAAATATAACGAGACTTTACTAGTAATTTAGTAAAGTGTTTAATAAACATGTCTAAATTTAGTCATTACAATCAGAACCAGAGCAAAAAACAAGCATAGTAATATTCTATAAACTCATTTTTGGACCATATAAAAATACTATAGTATACGCAAACCACTGACAACCGGGGTCATATTACTATCTCTCTCACTGTACCTACGACCACGCGAGTGTGACTGAGAAGATTTACGAACCCGGTTGTCAGTTTGGTTTGCGTCTATTATAGGCCTATATGCTTCTATAATTTAAATACCTAATACTGGTTCAGTACGATATTACTTAGTGAGAACTTGAATCTAAAAATGACATTCTAAAAAGGCCTCTAGCTCGAAGAACTAAAGTACAATTTTCATTACGCAAATTGGCCTATATTTGTGGTGTTCATTTCGTTTGCAGCGTGAGAGAGGCGATGAGTTCTTGGAAGTCTGTGACGTACCAGGACGCCCTCTTTCTGACCTCCTCCCTTAGGACATTGCCGCCAAAACCTGCAAATAAAAATATAAGGGTTAGTAAATTTTAGTTGGCTTAGCAATACAATATTTCTACAACATAAAACAGATAATAAATATATTAAATTATATTAGATTACATTTATTTCTGATTGAAAATTACATGATATTTTTTTCTAAAAATAGCAGAAATTCATAAAAACATCGTCAAATGTATACAAAAAAAATTATAAGAAACAAAAAAACAATAAGGAGTTGGAATTTCAACGCAACGACAAGTTATCAATTTTCAAAAGTACAAAAACAAATGAAAAATACATAAAATTAAATTTATTTCGCCAAGTCAGCTCAAAATGCAAGAACGCAAGAAGAGAACGAATATTACGATTATTAAAAAAAATCAAAGTTTCATAGTGTAATAAATGATTTGTATTTAATCATATCAGTTACGGATGTTCTATGTATATAAGTGTATATTATATATAACGTCGTCTAGTACCCACAACACAAGCCTCACTGAGCTTACTGTGGAACTAGGTTGATTCTGTGTTACAACTGTCCTATAATATTTATTTATTTATCAAGGCCAAAATTTCACATTTATAAAGTTCTTCAATTAAAAGTTTTTAATGTGTAACAATTTTTGATTCTGAGCCACTTAAAGTAGAATATAAACATATGGAATCCCTCAATTAATATTAAATCATATGTAACTGTGATAAGGTCCAAAGTGGCTTAGTATTATATAATCATTTTACTAACCAATAAAACCATCAGCGGGCGGGCTCGCCTCAGCGTCAGTGGCGCCATCACCGATCATGATCACCCTCTGGTAGCCGAACTGTTCCTTGAGTCTTCTGATCACGAGTCCTTTGCCGCCTGATCGGGAGGTAGGCTCGGTCTCATCGAAGCCTGCGTATTCTCCTGGAACAAGAAGAAAAATATTGTAAATAATTGTCTATGGACTAAGAGCACAGATTATATATAGTACTAGGTACAGAAAATTCACTCTCTAACAAAACGCGACTACTCCGCGCAAGGCGGCGCAAGCGCGTGCAGGCGTCCGTTCCATAGCGGTGTGCGGCAATTACTATGGCCAAACCTCAAAATTGAGGCGGCCGCAGGTACTTGTAGCGAGGCGACGAAATCGCGGAGTGAGACACGCCTGCTAATAGTAAACAGTATACCTTGTTTGGGTGTACTGCTATATCTTTATATCCACGGGGATATAAGGACTATTGAGAGTAATGTAGTCCAAAATGTACTGGACTACTTATTAGGACTAGAGATATTTATTTTATTTTAACAAAACGTGATACCGGAATAGTGTTTCTAAAACAACATTACAGTAGATTTGACAATTGTCCATCAATAGCAGTTGGAGAATCTACACCATATCGACTAAAAAAAATGTAAACTTGACATTAATACTAAAGTGTTAATGTTAATCTCAAGTTTAGATTTTTACGTAAACGTCACTAAGCAAGTGCTGCCCCCTACAGTTCACGCACACTCCCTTGAGTCATCATCAGTGGCACGCGCGTATCTCGTGATAGATAACAGTGCAGTACTATGGAGATAACAGTCGACAAGGGTACTAATGTTGAGGAAAAAGTAAGGCTAATTTAACTAATTATACATTTGGCCCAGACAGTAATGACACTGATGTACCTATACTTATTGTAATTTCTGTACTGATATGAGACCCCTGGGAGAGCAAGCCAATATTAAGATTACGTCATTGGTGCTAATGTTTTTTCAATGCATCACTATCACAAACTACTTAGATATGTCACATTGGCTGTCCTTGAAGCGATATGTACTTAGGATATACGCCACATGTGTCCACATAACATGTCATTCATTCAAGATAAATACACTTATTGTGAACGTGTGCAGTTTCTAATTATCACTACCGGTTGAACTAGACCATTGATAACCCCACCTTTAACATGTCACGTTTGGGTCACTAATTAAAACGTGAATTACGAGTAACATACATATGTCGGGTTGGTAAAAGGCCTAACTGCTTGCAAAAACCTATTTTACAAACATGTAACTTTTACAAGTTTACAGGCGTAAAAAGGCTTTCGACACGCGCTTAACCCATAGCGAAAAGCGTACTTTTAAAATTGTAACATTTAGTTTTGTAAAATGAGCCCAAGGTGAATTAATATTTAGAACTGATATCCATAAAAATTTCTCACTTTTAAATGATAAGTAATATAACGAAATTAAGCTACTGATTGTTAAGATACTGAAGTAATGTAACGAAATTAAGCTACTGATTAAAGCTGTGATATTATAGGGAAAATAATCGCAAGAGAAGCAGCTTTAATAATAAGCTTTTGTGTTGTCTTCGGATTAGGTACAACACAAACAAGTTTACTGACCCAAGAAAAAAAATACAACGTAATAACTCTGAAGATACTTGTAAAGTAGCACAAACATCTATGTATGAGTGACGCCAATAAAAGGGCAAGGGTTAAAGACACACACTGCAATAACGATTTAATTTAAACCTTATTGGTAAGAGGTTACGAGACGTTATTGCCTGAGTAACGATATTGACTTTTGGAGGAAAGCAAGGACGTAATACGTCGGAATGTTTCATACATGTAATATTAGAATACGAGGTATGAAGTAGGTAATCAAAATGTTACTGTATTGGTCAATGGCGTGCCGTGAAACAAACAATAAATAAGCCAATCAAACTAGCATTGGCTTAGTTTTATATCGATAATAACATTTATTCTCATGGAAATAAAATATTTAACACATCTAGTGCGAAGCTAGTTCTGCTGTCTGTACATCTTGCCAGGACCAATGACTGATACATAAGTCTTAATACAGCAAATGGACGACACTATTAAAATAGCGCGCTAGAGACGTCACACGGTAGAAAAACAAGTCACGGGGGGCGCGGCTCACGATAGCAACAGGCCTATAACAACTAACTAGTTACATCAGATTTCGCAGATATCTTATCTGTGTAGCAACAGTGGGAAATTTTAATATCATCCACCTAACTAGTATGGATTTTTAAATGATATTGGAAGCAAAAATAACAATAAGGAACGTCCATTGAAATAAGAGTTCAAAATTAACGCATTATATTTCAATTATTAACCGTAATTATTCATTATTTTTCGCTGTAACAGTTGTATGCATGTATTATATTATGAGGTTATAAAGAAAAATGTTAAGACAGAGAGACTCCTAGCAGTCCTAACTCCTTCAAACTCTGAAACCTGCCATTACAAATTACTTCACATTTCTACCTGAGCAATGAGTATGGTCTCTAGAACAGCACAACATCAATCAAGTAAATAGTACTAACCAGATCAATTTAGCGTTTAGAGAGCGCAAGGAAAAACCACTTCAGTTACCTTAACGGTCAACCTACATGAGAAATTACATCCTGCCCACAACTTATGTCGGAAGAAAACGTGTCGGTCTCAAGCAAATTAGTGCTATTTTGTCTGTTGTCAATAAGAAAGTAAATATTCAATAATTAATCGTCCTTATTGACGTTATAACGAGTGATACCTTTTTCCTAAGAATGTAATTTATCGTTTAGCTCGTAATGCGAATGTCAAAACAAGATCGGCGCATAAAAACAACTTGTTTGTATCCTTTAATGCGTCAAAGAGATATTTCTTCGTTTTACGATTTCATCGTTATCTGATTTATTTGCGCGGCGCTTTTAATCCATTGTTGCTACTAGGAACAAGATATCAAGTATTAGTTTGAGTGAGAAATCATTTGTAATAAAAATAGTTCCTTTTTGTATTAAAACGCATTACCTCGGTAATTTAAAACTTCATTTGGAACAAGATTTGTTCTAATGCTTTAACTGAAACTATTATTTTCAAATCCATATTTAATAAATGTATGAATATTTAATTTTATAAGTGGATACCTACTTGAAAATTTACGATATTGCTGGAATCGATTATTCATCCATTATTATACTTAATTTCATTGACGATATCAGTTGACCTAATTCGTCGTGTTATTCCACATCTCATACATAACAACTTAACTCTCCATCGAAGGACCGTATGTCTTTGCAATATGGTTTACAAATTGTCAATTAATAGTAAAGATGGGACTTGAAAGCATGCGTCATGATTAAATGAGTGCGCTTTGTTTACAGTGATTGCATGAATATGGATTTTTATCAGTCAAAAACCTTAAAAGATTGCATCTTTATCTGGTAGTTATAGTATTGTTTGAAATGGTATTAAGTTCAAGCGCTATGTATAGTCAGTAAAACTATTAGCTTAGCACTCCTGCATATAAAAATGTATGCAGGGGTGTTAAGCTAGTTTTGCTTGTACAAGCACGTGCATATTGCAACCGATTAAAATACTATTAAAGAAATTACTTATTTTGTTGTAAGTCTAAAAAAACCGTTTTAGTTCTGCTTATTTAATTAGAAAATTATATATCTATTGGTTATGCATACTATCTTAAAGAAGTAGACAGAGCGCTGTAACATGCAAACAAGCTCCGGACTTAGCTCGTACTTTTCTTTATACAGTGTCGATAGGAAACAGATCGATTTCTAAACTATGATGACAGTAATCGAATTTAAACTGTTGTGAGACATACTAACATAATAGTGCGAGCAGCGTTCACGACGACCGTGTATTGCGTACTGCCCCTGTATTAGTGCTTGAGAAAGGAGACCTAGGCTCTCCGAAACATGTCGCGCGAGTGACTAAAACAAGTGAGTCTAAACCGTAAAATGATTTAATGTTATGATTACAGTTATCGAGTGAAAAACCAACCGTCTGTTTTTATGAAATGGCAATAAGTAGTTACAGCAGTTACAGATGATATTTTTCCCATCTCTATTTATCCTTGCTAAGAAAGACCTATTATGAAAGAGACTTACCATTAAAGTAGA
Organism: Cydia strobilella; assembly: GCF_947568885.1. Taxonomy (NCBI): domain Eukaryota; kingdom Metazoa; phylum Arthropoda; class Insecta; order Lepidoptera; family Tortricidae; genus Cydia; species Cydia strobilella. Next base: position 14,069,397 of record NC_086052.1, read on the forward strand.
ATTTAAGTCTATTGGCGAAGACGTTGCCTTTAGGTATATTTAGCTGGGCAGCAACTGGCTCGATGAGACACCTGAAGCCACCAGACACGAGGTAAACCTGCACGCCGCGCTCCTGTAGTGTCTTGACTAGTTGCCTGCAAAGTTATACAACCAATTCAAACACATGCAATGTACATTAGTTATTTAATCAGATTTACATCAAGCCTTTGTCTTTAAAATATTTCAGCCCCATTTTCACCCTCTTAAGGATTGAATTTAAGAAAATCCTTTCTTTGTGAAGTTTTACAACATTTGAAGGAAATATGTTTTAAATTTCAAGATCCTGTTTTGATCGGACTGTGCGTTGTTAGTTAATTATTGCTTATTTAATGATAAACATCTAGAAAATACCGCTCATTTACTTTCGATACCGCCGATAATAATTAATAATCCATTGTCTGTTTGGTTTAAGTCCCTAAGATTTGATAAGATGGTGTAGTATTTCGGATAAGGCATAAAACATATCCGGGTTTTTTTTGGTGGGACGTCGTAAAGACCCGAACTAGATAATGACAATTGACTTCGCTAGTGCTGATTGGTGGTGTTTTAGTATATTATATTAAATTTATTCCTTATGTCAAGCTTTTATACCTAGGCGACAAGTAAATAAAATAGTTAACTCACAGATTTAATATATACGCTAGATGACGCAAATACCACGATTTGTATTGAAGCCAAGCGACTTTTTCATACAAAATTTACGCATAATATAATTCTAAAATTACTTATCTGTGATAGGAAATATGTTCTTGCCTTTGGGTGCTCGCAATTTTTGGGCTGTTGCAGTTGATTATCATGCAACGAAGCATTTTTTAAGTTTTCACGGACGTCCAGCTGCAACAACTGACGCGCGTGGACTGTAAAGAGCGACGGTCAACCTCGACGCTTGGTCGGGGTTCGGACACGCGAAGTAGATGCATTTGCGTCTTCTATTGTATATTTATTTCTGTGTCGTAATTCTACTTTATATATTATATGCTTGTCTATATTAATAATTATATTAATATAGACAAGCAATCATTTTACGCCTTCGCTTGTTCATTTTCTATTACGACTGGAAAGTAAATATCTATCTCATATGGCATAGACCAAAGCTAGATAACTGGTTACTAAAACATACTACAACAAAAAGGAAGTTTAAAGAAGAAATAGCCACAATATACATAAGAAGGTCGGTAAACAACTCGATAATGCGGAATGAACTGGATATCTTTACAAGCGGCACCGGTTATAGAGCTGATTATATTATACTTTAGCCTGGGTCGGATGATAATTTCGTGACAAGTATGAAGTTTGAGTCGGTTTTATATAAATGGGTTTCAACTCTTGACCTGGCCGTATTCCCATTGCAAGCGCGTACGAGTCTAGTTTGCGAGCTCGAGAATCGTAACCAGTATGTCTTATGAGAAAACATTAATATTGGTTCTTATGAGCCTTATGATTAACCCATTGTGTAAGCGATTAGAATAACGCACAATCGTTGCCTACATTAAAGATACGAGTAAATGTAAAGTGAGAAAAGAAAAACTAAAAAACCAATACCTATTTTATTTTGTATTGTACAGTCGCCATGAGATATATCGGAGCGGCTAAGGCGCTCACAAATATCTGAACACGACTCTATTGTCTGGGCGTTAGAGTGCGTGTTCAGATATTGTGAACACCTTGGCTGCTCCGATATATCTGATGGCGACTGTACATAGAAATTGTACGTGAAATCTGTGAAAGAGTGACAAATAAACATTTATTTTAATCGAGTGCAGTCTAAATTCTTATTTTTGGTAATGTTGACCTTTAAAACTTGGTTTCCCGTTATACTAAACTAAACTTTTAAACCTTTTGTTGCCGAATATAAAACAATATTTATACTTAGATACTTTTCAAATGACGTATGCTGGCTTATGTTTATGTATAAGTAAGTGTAATAAAACTATGAAAACGGATTATATCGCGTATATTGAATTTATAATTCATCCCGACGTTTCGAACTCTTTACAGCGTTCGTGGTCAACGGGTGACTGAGGAAAAATTACAAAATGCAAAAATACCCACATACTAAAATAATGAACAATCATAGACTACAAACTTTAAGGCTGGTTGTACATGCAAAATCGGTTCATAAGGCTAGTTATACACTATAATTATTTTTCAAGTAAAGATATATATATATACACGATAAAAAAAAAAAAAAAAAAAAAAAAAAAAAAAAAAAAAAAAAAAAAAAAAAAAACAGTAGTAGTAGTTTTATTTCATGAGTAACTATCGCGGTAACCGAAGACAATATTATATAAGTAAGTGTGTTACTAAGTCACAATGAAATGAAAACAACAACTGAGGTGTTAGTTAGCATGACAACATGTTTTTTTTTAAGTCACGTCATGTATTTATTAGCTAAAATTTGTTTGCCACCCGACGGTACTTTCCAGGTCACCTTCTGACTGGTACACACTATTTTTATTAGTTTGAAATTTTCATTTAATGATATGATTTTATGATTTATCTCTTAAATTACTTCATTATACAATTTTTAAATCTTTATTTATAACTGTCCAAAATATCATTCTTGCAATTTTTAGCTACTTTTTTTATGAATAAACACGTTTGCCCGCGGTATCAAAGATAAACTTAAAACTACCGTAATTCCAAATCTTAAGGTTCAAATTCAATTGACTAGTACTTAGGTTAAAACTTGGTAAAATTGGTATATAAAAAAAAACTTACGATACTCCAGGTGTGAGGTGGTTAGGGAATGTGTCAATGAACTCTCTGATTTGGCTAACGGACGGTCTGATGATGTCTAATCTTTTCTTCAGGGCTTCCTGAAACGTCATGCTGCCACCCATAGCCTCGGCCGTCCTGAAAAGAAATACAATTTGAAACATACAATTTTTATTTCATTTGGACTAAGAAAATTATTCCGAAAAAGTAACTCGAATCGAATAGCTAGCTGGAGTGGAGTAAGAGAAAATTTCAATTTTCAAAGCTTTTAAAAACATCCAAAATGAAATTATATGAAACAAGCAGAGCCTAAAAGACATACAATTCTAAAAGGTTTTGCTGCAAATGCAATTTTGCTGGAATAAGAGACCCAATTCAATATGGTATCTTAGTTTAATTCTATAAATGCAAGATATGGTCCTACAACCGAACCAGTAAGGTCTCATTGCAACGGGGCGCTAGGTCGGGTAACCTCCACGAGGGTCTGGGCCATTCCAATACAAGATACGGAGGGAGCCGGGGCCTCAGTGCCATGAATGTGGCGCGGCGGACGACACGGCCCAGCACACTCTGGAGGTGTGCACTCGCTGGGCCGTGGAAAGAGCTGCTCTCAGGGCAACGGGGGTGGCGGACCTCTCGCTACACAGCATAATAGCGGCAATGGTGTGTAGCGAGAGGAACTGGGAAGCGGTGGCCTCCTTCTGCGAGGAGGTCATGTCAGAAAAATAGGAGCCGGAGAGGGAGCGAGAAGCGGCTGCTGACGCGCTTCCCCTCCGACGCAGGCGGCAGGGTCGAGGGCGGAGAGCATATGCTTGCCTCGAGCCCTAGGAGGGCCAGCGAGTGCCGAACCCGCATTGTATGTTGGGAAGGACCAAGCGTTTCTGATCCTCCCTCCATTGTGAGGGTGCATTGGCGATAAGCCGGGGCTGCTGGAGGGCGCCGTGGTGGAATGTTATCGATCCCAGTGCACCCTCACGAACGGCAAAGAGGGTGAAACGCCGGAGTGGGTTTAGTGGATAGGGCCAAATTCTCCCCCCCTCTCGCCAAGAGAGGGAAAAGGAGCGGCGAGTCCCACACACCGTGCGTAAGTGCATTCCCACTCCGTCAAAAAAAAAGGTCTCATTGCAACATTTGCAACCAGTTTGACTCATTGCCAAAATTTGACCTACACTTACAACATCGAAAATACATTGGGCCTGGGGTAAATGGCAAGTCAATAAAACGGAAAATACATAGAAATTGCTTATACGTAACTTGAGAAACCCATGTTTATTTAACATTCAAGCACAGGTATACAGCCTTCCATATAACTTCGCGATCTGCTAAGTCATACCGAGTACATAATGCAAAAGAGAGACCATATAGTACACGAATATATATAGTATTTCTAATTACCCCTGCTTTGACGTAGAACCGCACCAAGTCTACAAACTCTGCCAATGATGCCTTTCACGACGAAATACACATAGTGTGCTCCCCGTAACCGTAACAGCTGCCTATTAAATATGGAATTTAAGTACCATATGGAAGATTCAGATTCCTTTGAAGCCGCCAAGTACGGAAGCCAGGCGTTTGTTCTGAACCGTACACCGGGCACGCTGCTAATGAAAACCAAAGAAAACAACTTACAGTCTCTTAACTTCTTCGCCTTTCCCGCAGAACCTCGCCAGCTCATCGATGCCTTCATCCCTGATGACGGTGGAGTCAACGTCGAAGCAGACGCAGTCAGCAGTACGGAACAGCTCCTGAACGCTCTGCTGGGGGGACATGACGCTGATGGAGACCAGGGAGAGGGTCTTCAGGGTCGCCAGCTGCAGGTTGTTCTTGATGCTGTGGAAGTGGTCAAAATAAGAGATTTTCAGAATACAGGACGAACTATTACGCTAAGTATACTGTCTGGTTTGCTAAAGGGTTGTAAGTTGTTTGTTTTTTATTTTGTTTAAAATAAACTTATTAATAGTTTTTCATTAAATAAATAAATAAATAAAATCATTTATTTCGACCAACTTAGGATCATATCACATTACATTGGGACATTACATTAAATAATAAAATTATAAAATTATAGCAGTTAAAATTAACATTAAAATTAAATTAATTAATAAAATCATAAATATTACTTAAAATCTAACCTAAATAATAATGCCCGGTCGAGCCTTAGGAAGGCTTGGACACCAGCACGTGAATCATCTGACAGTGATTCAAGTACTGGCAATCAAACCTCTCCGCAAACGCCCTCAAGATGCCGCTGGAACTAGCCCGCACTCTGCGCACCAGGGATGTGCAGCGTTTCCTCATTGTAGCGTAAAAACAGTCTACCCTGGCCTCCGCGAACATCCCCGACGCACTACAAAAACGAGGTAGTCCCATCAGCATCCTGAAGGCGTTGTTATATTGTATACGAAGAGCGTTGTACTGTTTTTGCGTATAGCACGCCCACAGACTTGCAGTGTAAAAGGTAGTACAGAATGCTCTAAAAAGAATCTTTTTCACCTCAATGGAATGGAATTTCACCTCATTGCCTTATTACATTGGTTTTTGCATTATTACAAATAAAGAATAGGAACAATTTAAAGGTCAATCACATTTAATTTTTAGATCAGGGTAAATGACCCTTGGGTAAAGTACCCATAGGTACCTGCAATAGTGGGAACTCTATTTTTGGGGTTCCGTACCAAAAAGGTACAAAACGATTTTGTTTAATTATTTTTATTAATTATGGAAAATACCCAATTTAAATAGGGGGGCAAATTTTCAAACTCTAGTTACCAGGTCAAGTGGGATATCATTTGAAGAAGCTCAAATTGAACATTACAAAGGATTATTTATGAGTTATAAAGGAAAATGTGAACTCCCCTCTATCCACGAAGTTTACCAACGAAAAATTATGAAATTTTTACATAATAATAACATTTTCATACATATTACAGGAAAAATATCCTATCTAGAAATCTTTTTTTTTAATTATCAAATAACCTTTACTAATTTAATTTGCAATTGAAGCCCCTTTGCGGGTATTTATTATAATTGAAATTTCTATGAGATTACACCATAAACACCTTATGTCAAATAAATGAAAAATTGTTGAAATCGGTTCACATGATAAAGAATTATCCCTGAAAAACCAACATACATACAGGTCGCGCAAATTAGTTAGTCAATTTGCCGATAGATGGCGCTGTAAACAATTATGCTTAGCCATTACAATTGTGCTTCTGGTCAAGTCTTTCGTCATTATACCTATAGTTACATGAGAAAATTTAAAGTTTGTACGGAACCCTCGGTGCGCGAGTTAAACGAACTCGCACTTGACCGGTTTTTTTGTTATTATTTTAAGGCATTGATTAATTATTTTCAGTGCCAACTAAATATTGGGTTGTTAACTCTAATTGGGTAACAATTAATAAGTTAATGACTATTGTATTAATGTATTGTATATCATGATGCAATTTATAAGTTTACGCCGATAAATCCGATAATTTGCTTACACGTAACACGATACTTATACGTACGGTACGTACGGTACACATATATATGGTAAACTAAGAACACAATTAGAAAACCCATCCATACTTTATACCTATGCTGTTTGCACACGACCAGTCTGTATGGTTAATGACCATGTGCAAAATGTGGTTCACCACTTTATATTGGTCCAATCAATCAATTGTGGTTAATAACGTCAATTTGTTTGTTCAGTGATAAATTGGCCATATTTGCCTCAATACTGACTATGTCATATCAATTTAACTTTAGGTGTCATCAGTACCCCCACAACTGAGCACATTGCATCAGTGTTATAGAACCCACGCTAGCGAAAAGGAAATTTCAGTCTTCAATTCAAACACACCTTTGAACTACTTTAAAGATGTGAGAAGGATTCCACATGATTGTTTCCTTCACCAACGAGCGACTAGTAAATAAATATCAAATATTTATTTTGTAATTACGATTATGTTTTAATGTTGAAGGTATAAATACATATAGGTAAATAAATGTGACGTTTTCAACCAAAAGGTACCACATTGTCGCTTGTTGATAAGGTTGATTTCTAATTGAAGCTACATGGAAATAGCGCCTTACTGACAAGCGACAATAAGTACCCTTTTGGTTGAAAATGGCACAAATAGTCAAGCCATGCATTCCTAATAAAAATAAACACGAACCTGTAAAGTGCCATGTCGAATCTTCAAAGTTTCTGACGCAAATGAACGGAGTCGTTACACAGTTAATATATTGCCGTAAAGGTCAGACCAATAAAACAAATACAGTCGGGGATACCGCGAACACGCCTCCGCCAAGTGTGATATCATACAGTGCACCCAGTCTTCCGTTATCGCCTTATATCCACATGCCTCTCCAAGATAAGCTGGTGATGCGAGCTACAGAACTACTCTCTGAGAGCTACGTACTATGAATGACGTCTGTCCCACAACTTCCATTGAAAGACAGTGTGCCAGACACGACTCGCGTAAAAGTAAGGGCGCGGAAACGAGAGTTGTCTCGCTCACTCGCGATAGAAGCGTATGGAATATTTGTGGCAGCACTTGTTTTGCGAATTGCGTCGAGCGCAAAAACGATAAGCGCGTGAGTTGAGTCGATGATAAGCGAGATTATTGTTGTTAAGGAAAAATAAATAAATGAATGTTATTATGACAAGAATCGCGTGTTTAGGGTGTAGCAACAACAAACACAAATCAATACGTATTAGTATATTTTTCTCCAAGGAGTTCCCTATGTATCAAAGCTGGCGGGGGGTACTGTAACCGTTATCAATAATTTATTTATTGATAACATTATTAACATCGAACGTACATGCTCAATAACAGGGTCAAGGAATGATGAAAGCAGTACGACAATTTACTAACGGAAATAGACATTATCTGATGGATCTTTAATTACTTTAATTATACATTATTAATAACTTCATCGGCAATTTAATGTAGGCCTACTGTTATGTTTTTACATATATGCAACTGACTTTTAAGATAGACCTCCCGTTCAAGCCCTGGTGGAACTCAACAGGCTGAACAAATCTGGTAAAAAATATATGTATAACACTAATCAAACTGAAAATAACACAAAAAGTAAATTGATATAAAAATTTATTAGCCTTTTATATTATTTATATGTTGTGGCGTTATATAAATGTACTTTCTTATAAGGAGGCCCCATATATTTTTAGGAATTAGTGAAACAAGAGCTAATATATAACCACCAAAAAAAACCAGTGATATAAAAACCAGTTTCAACAATAATTTATATAAATATTTATCAGTACGGTTTTTACTCACTATTATTTCGCCAAAAGCGACTAAAAATAATAGTGAGTAAAAACCGTACTGATAAATATTTTGAAATATGTCTCACGATAGTTTAAGTGCGATTAATAATTTATATAGGTAAACAGTGGAAATTATAATTCAGTTTAAACCAGTTTTGTATAACAGCCCATTGTATGCACACAGTATTATCTTCACCCATGCAAAGAATTATCTTAAACTGGTTTGAAGCAGATTTCAGAACTTTGATTAAGAATACCTTAGCTCATATGACTTGCAAATTTGATCACTTATCACCAAAACACAATATTAAAGAAACCCGGAAAAGTGCGAGTCGGACTCGCGCACGAAGGGTTCCGTACCATTACGCAAAAAAAACAGCAAAAAAATCACGTTTGTTACGAGCCCCACTTAAATAATAATTTTATTCTGTTTTTAGTATTTGTTGTTGTAGCAGCAACAGAAATACATCATCTGCGAAAATTTCAACTGTCTAGCTATCACGGTTTATGAGATACAGCCTGGTGACAGACAGACAGACGGACAGATGGACAGTGGAGTCTTAGTAATAGTGTCTCGTTTTTGACCCTTTGGGTACGGAACCCTAAAAAATAAGACGTAGGTACAGGTTGGGAATCAATATGTGCGTGTTTTTATGGAAAAGTATGCAACAAACAATGATCTATGAAAAACATGTATTTATCTTATCTTTATCTACATCCTTTGTAAAATAAAATCATAGGTACTTTTGAATAAACAGGTACATGTTCTCGTTGATAATTGACAGGTTAATAATATTTGTAGGATAACCTTGCGGCACAATTACTCTCTACGTACATGTTTATATTTGCGCTGAATCATACTGTCTAAAAATTTGACGAATATCGGCAAATTTATTTAGATTCTTATATTTCATCGATTCTATATTAAAATGAGATGCAAAATGAGTAATTAACGGTGATTTAGGGATAGATTTACGATAATAAAGCTAAAAGAATTGGATTCAGCTCAAGGTTATGTTATCAAACCCAATAAAAATTGAATTAGAAGCGTTAAACTTATGACAGGGCACGTACCTTTTCCTTATGGTTTCACAATTTGATGTAAGTACTAAATAGGAAGCTGGAAAACACTTTTCATTAATAATTTTACTTTGGAAATTGGTTTTCAAAATACGGACATTAGGACATTACGGCCGCTCACAACTCTCTGTGGTGTGAAGTGACAGTGACAGACGGAATAGACGGATATATTATTTGACGTTACCAGGTGCGTTTTTTACCTAAACTTTAGCTGTCCTATTTTTTTATGGAGAGTAGGTTCATAGGTTCATTTACAAGCTGCAAGGAATGATTTTATAAAATTTTGTAGATGTAATTACAGGCTTACGTATTTATTGTAAAATTCATTGAAGCCAGTGTTCTAAAATGTTGTATTGCAGTCAAAGAGTAGTATAATATGATTGCAGTGCAGCGTTTGGAAAACAAAAATACAATTCTGTGAACGTACCCCAGCCTAGAAAACTGAGGTCCAATCTAAGGTCGTATATTTTAATTGCCTGTAACAGTCAAAGCTCTAACTAGAGATTCTTGATAAAATATTTTATATCATTAAACTTCAGTTTCTAAGAATATGTACATTTAATATAAAATATTGAAAATAGTAACAGAAACAATTTTTAAATTCCAAACTATTTCGAAAGAAGTGGCCTATGCCAGACACTTAATTTGGACACAAAGAGCGCCAAATGAAAAAGCTTTCAAATTAAAAAGTAAACTTCTGCCACGCATGTAAAATGAATGTGGTCCGGGAAACAAATATTTTAATTTCTAACAGAAAGTCATCGAAACAAAAAAATGAGCTCGTGCGAAAAGAATTTTCTCGAGGTCTGATTTTTATTTTCGAATACCTATTTTGAATTATTCATGTGGTTAATTTAGTTATACACGTATACATTTCCATTTCAGGAATTCGGGGAAGCTCGTCATTATTACCTGTTAAAGCTTCAATTCAGAATAGTGCCCCTCGTTACCAGTTTAACAGTAATAATGAGGACAGCACATCAAAATCAAAGAAATTTTCCATGGGACCTCCATTGGAACCTCCAAAAAGTTTAAAGCGCAAGTAAGACTCACTACTACTTAATACCTATACACGGTATATGTAGCAGGGATGCTGCGGATGCCGATTTTTTGACATCCGCGGATGCGGATTTTTAAAGGCTCACATCCGCGGATGCGGAGGTCGAGATTAGGCACATAAAAAACGTCAAATATTACACTTTAGTCATTTTTATTTAAAAAAAAGGGAAAGTTTAGTATTTGAACAAGAATATAGGTACCCCACAATCGCATTACTATACTAGTCCGAATAAAACAAATTATTCACTTCTTGTCGCTGTCCGTCATAGGCTAAAGAGCTCGATCGACGAATCACAAAATCGAAACGAGATTCCTATTGGCTAATGACGAAATTACCTAGCACTTACGCCGCCGCTAAGAAATTCCTGTACCTACCTGTTCCACATCCGCATCCGCAGATGCAGGAAGTTCCGCGGTTGCGGATGCGGATGCGAATATTCGCAACATCCCTGATATGTAATGTAGGTATATCATTATGTTTCAAAATTGATGTTTTTATAAATTATGACAAAATTTCAAGTTCAATATGGATCAAACTAAGGCTAATGATAAAGGATCCTAAGAGCTACCCATTTGACCCCCATGTACCTACGTTAAGCGTAAATTGATAATTTCGGATTTTATGTTAAATTGACAGTTGGTAACTTATGTAACTTGATGATTACTTCATAAAGTATGAATGTAAGTCGACTATATCCTTAAAAAAAGGTGAGAAGCCCAAAATCTGTAATATATATTTGCTAACCAGATTTGACTGAAAATTGAGTGTCTCTCGAATATGCAAGAGAGATAGAGGCAGATAATGATTTGCGATTTTTCGATGTTAGCGGTAGGCCTTCTGTTCAGGTGCCCATTTTTCGAACAATATTAGACTAATATTATTAGTGTGATGGTATGGAAACTCATACGATTTGACAGTTCGTGGATTAATAATTTTAGTCTAATACCTTTCGAGAAATGGGCCCCTGATAGTTATGGCTTATGGAGCTAATCGGTAACTTTTTTAAAACTCTAAGGTTTTCTATGATTAGCCTTCGTTTGATCCATAATGAACGAGATACTTACCCTGTATAATAATTCCTTTGTTTGGGTAAGGTACGTGCTTTGGGGTAACTTCAAATGTGGGGCGGGATAATTTTGAAAATGGCAAGAAGTAATTTGTACTGTAGCAAAGTAAGCAAGATGCCTTGGTAAGCATTGCATCGCAGTAGCGTTAGTGGTGCTAAAGTATGAAATTGTTCTGGTTTTATAGTTATGTGCCATTTTCAAAATTACCTCGCTTTCGAAGTTACAACAATTCACCTTATTTATTTTGCTTTGTTTAAGGGTCCCCGGCAAGCTCGATTCTCCATACAAACGTAGTTACGCTCACATTTTAAAACGAGTAGCTAGTTTGCTCTGAAACTTTGTACTTACAATAGGATAAAGTATATCCCGTATATCTAGGTCTGTAATTAGTTTATGTAGCTTCAGATAACATAGTTAAAAAATACAGCGAATTTAAGTTTTTCATGCAAAACATTTTTTTGCTCTAATTCAATTGTTTTAAATATAAACTGGAGCTATATAAACTTAATTACAGACTCCGTATTGTGAAATTCGGACGAGCTTGCCGTGGACTCTTAAGTATCCATAATTAGAACACTGGAATAAAAATGTCAATAAGCCTACAGTCAAAGCCGCACTCGCTATCGGCGAATGACCACTCGTGTTACTTACATCATCCCGATCATTCGTCTGCCTAGTGATGCAGCCGAGGTCAGAGAAAACAAACAATTATGTTGCGTTAGGTTCAATTTCATCATTAATCTAACTAAAGACTGTTTGTTTGTGAATTTTATGATCTGCTTTTTCTATATTACCATTTAAAAAGTATTCTTGAAGTAGTTATCATATAAAAAACGTTAGGAATATTAGGTATACCTAATACATACAGAGTTGAAATATTTAGGTACTAGCTTCTACGTGCTTCTACCCACGACGTCGCCTGCGTGGGGTGAAGATGATCGATAAAAACAATCCTAACGAGAAAGAACTTTCTCGGGCTTCAAAATAAGTATATCTCCATACCAAATTTCATCTAAATCGGTTCAGCGGTTTAAGCGTATAAAAATGGAACCACGACACGAAAAGAAGAAGAAGCGTGAAGAGGTTACAGACAAACAGCCAGTAAAAGAGTTACTCGCATTTATAATATTAACCTATCTGTATATTTATTCTTACATTTTTAATTATTCAAACTACTCAATTAGTCATGCGTTGTAAACAATAGCAACCTCTTAAGTCTTGATTTAAAAATGTTTTTACTTAGCTGCATTCGTCTTGTAAATTTATATAGTGTGTTTTTGCAGCCGGCAATTAAATGATTTATCTATCTATGATCTATCTATCTATTATAGTATATACACAGAGCAGCATTAACTCCGTCACATCCCTCACGTATCTGATGTGCAAATTCATCCGTGGGTACAAGTTATTAGTGCCGCTACAGACTGTAGGTTTTCTTCGTACCGTTAAGTCATTCTGAGCTATTTCCCCCTTTTCGCCTTAAAACATGGGTTTTTCTTATCACACAGACTATTGCCTACTTCAAGTTCCACAAAACCAGAGTCATCATCCAGTGACAAAGTTAGAGTCAGAATACTCGCCAGCGATTCAGCGGCTGCCGACTCTGACTTCTGCACCCCCAGAAACAGACCACAGGCTTTGCGATACATCAGCAGTAGTAGCAGAGGTGAAATATCATATCATGATGTGGTGGCAGTGGACAAGAACCTCACGCCGCTCTCCTTAGCAAACGAGAACTGGCGCAAACCTGTGGTACAGAGCACAGCGGACCGTAAGACGATATGGGAGAGCAAGAAGGTACACGGGTGGTTCTACAAGGCCCTCATGGGACCCGACGTAGACCTGCTCGCATCGGTGAACTGGTTACGATTCGGGGACCTCTTCGGAGAAACCGAGAGTTTTGCCTGTGCAATTGCGGACGAAGTTATGATGACGAACATGTATCGGAAATGTAACCTGAAGTCTGAAGTACGGTACGGTCGACATTTGTCGGGCATGCCGCCATCCCGGAGAGTCACTCAGGCATATCATTTCCGGCATGAGAACCATCTTGCTAACGGCGAGTACTTGCACAGACATAATCTCGTAGCCAGTTATTCACCAGCAACTTGCTCTTCTATACGGGGCCTTATGGACCGCGAAGTACCGTACTACAAGTATTTACCTGCGCCAGTTCTCGAGAATATTTGTTGTGCCACGCTCTATTGGGATCGATATATCATCACTGACAGGACTATTGTAGCCAATAAGCCTGACATTGTGATAATAGATCGATCGCAACGAAAGTCAGACATGACCATCCCCCATGATGAGAATCTCTTGAAAGCCGAGAAGTACAAGTCCAGTAAGTACCTAGACTTGGCTCACGAGATTACCCGCCATGTGGGATGTTGATTCGACTAATATTGTCCCGATAGTCGTTTCAGCGAACGGTCTCATAGCGAAGAGTCGACCGACACATGATTTCTCGCGCGCGACTCCATACATCCTGCGCAACTCATGCTAGATGGTCAGATTTATACCTATCACAGAAAGGTTGCTAAAGTGATAACCCCGCGCGGAATAACCCCGCTATGACAAAGATTTTACAATCGATAAGCAAATGAAGCTAATCATAGCAACAACTAGGGAACAAATCAAATTATTTGTATAGAATATTTTGATTTGTGTTTGCCACTCGTGCTACTTTAAATAAGGATACTCGAGACTCGAGGTATCCTCATTCGAAGTATACTCTGTATACTTGAATAAGGATACCTCGGCCGTTGGAGGACTTGGTCACTTAACTTTCTGGAGCAGAGGATTAGAAAAAGTTATAAAGTAGTTCGTATAATTATATGTATTAATTCCCTTTTATCCATGGAAGGAACGCCGTACCAGCCGACGTATTGTTTACGGTAGGAATGTTGATGATGATTTTTATTTTTATTATCAGGTGGATACAGCGGCACAAGATCAGCTCGATCATCCAGTACTGCCGTAGAAGCAAGCGTCATTTTAGGTAAGCTATCGATAGATTCTAGAGTTATATAAGACTGGACTAATTAAACATTAACTTTTTGGTTTATAAACCTTGATAATGACTAAGCAATTTTGATAATGCTCAACTCAACACAAACAAAAAAAGACATTTTCTTTTTGCAGTGTAGAAAAGGGTGACCTAAAAGCCGATTATGGAAGTATATTTTCGGTTTTATAATTATTTGTTACCGATTAGAACCTTTAAAGGTTATGAATTATGACATTAGATTGATTGTGGAAGTCTGTGATGTAAGGAGAGTGTCTATAGGGTGCACAACTGGTAAACGATGAAGCCCTAAAAGTTTTGACCGCGTATTGGGAATTTGGTATATCAGATAGGCTGCCGCTAAATAGGTATTAGGAAAGAGAGGCGCTCGCTAAAATGCTCCTTAGGTGGCTCAGGGCTCGGCAAACTTGAGAAAAAGAGTAAGCCGCAGTAAATGACCCTCCGTTTAAGGCGGCTCGAAGAGCCGCAAATGATGTTTTATTAAGTGGTCTAAGAATACAAAGTGTTTTTTAGGGTTGCGTGAAGAGCCACAATCATATCTCCGAAGAGCCAAATGCAGTTTGCCGGCCCTGGGGTGGCTGAACCCGCGTAGTTAGTTCCTTTATTATTATTAGTTATTTTCAATTACAGCAATATCGGAAGGTAGAGGTATGGCGCGAGGTGAGATAGGGATGGCAGCGGTGGACTTGAGACACCCCAACTTGGTGCTGTGTCAGTTCAGCGACTCACTCTTGTACACTCACACCATGACCAAGATTAACTACTTTAATCCTATTGAAGTAAGTGGTAAAGTCTTTGTCGCGAACCCTGTAAATAATTCTCATTATTTTCAAAATAGAACTAAACATTATCTAATGATAATATACCAAACCGAACGTAAAAGACAAATGGAGTCAAACTGAATTGTTTTAGTTTATCTACAACTGGGTATGATTATGTTTAATCGATACCCGCATGTTATTAATTGAATACCGTATATTTACCTTGAAATATCATATGAAGACAATAGGTACTTAAAACCCTACAAGATGACCAATGCTTCCCTCCCTTATAATAGGAATCGAGTAGGTATAGGTAGGTACTTAATATGTTAGCTATTTATGAGATAGAAATTCAATCTTAGATGAGTGATGAGATTGGATGTAGGCATGTGCTTTATAATGCTTGCCGAGGCTGGACAAGCATGGGTTTAAGCACCATAATGGCATAGTTAACCATAACTCAAAACCCGAACAAAAATCCTTCCCTCAAGCTATTGTTGATTCCGTATGATAAGCTACGATTCCTATGCCAATTGAATTACTTAGTTTCAAATTCAAAATAAGATTACCGAATCTGATCCGAGTCAGTAAAGTAGCTAAACTGGGTTTTAAAATTAGTTGGGTGAATTTTACAGTACCAGTTTCTGTTGCCGGCTTTAAAAATTGCCATTGACGTTACCTAAAGGCTATAAAGATACCAATCTACAGATAATAGTCCCCAACACATTCTGCGAAGGCGTGCAGCCTAACCAACTATATCAGCTTATACGGGACCAATACCCTGCGTTGAACTTGACTACGGTGCAGCGAAAACATTTTAATGCTGGTGCTGGTCGACAGCATATACAGACATTGTGCGCGCCGCAGTACAGCGCTGTGTATCTTCAGGTTGTGCATAAGTGAGTATGGTTTTAAAGTGTTTTCAAGGTAGAAGCGTTCTACGGCCTCGCTATGGCTCTTGTATATTCGAGCGATAGAGAAGCAGATAACGATTTTTGCTTTTATGATGTTGTCGGTAAACCCTTGGTAATACTGTATCAATGGATAAGGGACCAATAATTTATGATGAAATTATCTTTCGGTGTTCAGCATTATGATTATGCAAGCGTGATTGGTTTTACTTAATCTCTACTGTAAGAGGGTAATTAATAAGAGACTATGGCAACACCACTTGAGGTCAAGATGGCTTCATGGATAGCCACAGGTAGGGTTGCCACCTTTTTTCTATACAGATAGTATTTTTGTCAAAATATTGAAAAAATATAGTATTTACTGGGAAATTTGAAACAAACAGGACGCCGATTTGAGGCGAATTAAAAATCCAAGTCGCATACGATGCGATATCGGTGACATTTGTATACCCCATTCTTGAGTGATAAAAATATAGTATTTTTCATACTATATTGTTTTTGTATAATATATAGTACAAGGGACTAAAATATAGTACGATACTATATATTATAGCAAAGATAGATATAACTCCGTAATAGATGGATACAGTCTAAGGAAAAAACGTGCCTCGAAAATCACGAAAATTTGATTCTCGATCAGAGGGCGCCACTAGTTTGGCCTACACTCGTATAGAGGGCGTTGACGGTTTCGTTTGTTATTTATAATTTTAACGCATATCAGTGAAAGAACATGGGTCAAAATCATAAAAATAATTAATGCAAATAAAAAAAATCATTTATCCATATTTAAATACATTCTATCGTATTTTTATAAATATTTATTTTTAGTTTTAAAGTGTCTCGACAGATGGCAGTGAATTTACTGGGGTTACAAAATTTACTATGACAGTACCGCTGTAGTATAAGTTACTCTATGATTATAGTATGGGTGGCAACCCTAGCCACAGGGTTGAACATAATAAAGATAACTTTCTAATAAAACATCATCTTATTTACATTGGCGCAGTCGGTAGGATGAACGTATTTGGAGAAATCTAGACAACTCGGATTGTAGGCTTAGATTTTAGGTTTGTATAGGCTCGCATGAGGCTTAAAAGTTTTTTTGCATGGTCCTCTTCGATGAAAATGTGAAATCTAGTTATAACCGAATGAGTCTGAAGTCTACGCCAAGCTATTCAGTGGCGTGGTGGTGATTGTTAGAATCAAAAACCAGTAGACTTCAGACTCATTCGGTTATAACTAGATTTCACATTTCTAATATGGAGATTACTGTCATATAGAAGACATAAAGACATCTAGCATTTCGTTCTACGTATTTGGACTCATGAATTTAATATTTATTTATTTTTTAGGCACTACGCTTTAACAGCGGCGGCTGCAGTTCTTAAGTATGTGGAATACATCCAGTGCATAGTTTTTGCGAGGGAGTCACTGAAGATCGTCTATCATTCTTCTGAAAATACTATGATCATTGGTACGGCTGGCTCCAAATTAACTTTCCATGACACTATATAAGACAAGCGTCTTTAAAAATAATCAATCACTGTTTTATTTTGCCTTCCTTTTAAGATACAATTTGTCTTAATTAATTTTGTATCAAACAGAATGGTCTGCGAACGATGCTATTAAGCTTAGAAACAAATTAAAAGTGGAAAAATTATCTGTCTTGGGTAGGACTTGAACCATAATGAACCCACGACACGACCACTGGATCATTAGTACAGTGCTCTGCCATCTGAGCTACCACAAGACCGTACCCAATACAATTTTAATTTGTTTCGAAGCTTAATACAATTTGTCATATACTCACAAATAAAAACAGTTTGAACTTTGAACTTTGTCCTCCTGGAAAACCCTTTATTTATATTTCTTTATTAGATGTTGGAACAGCAACGCAACTAGAGCTAGTCCAGCCATTAGTTTCCTCTGCTGGCGCAACTTGCTGTCTCTTAGGCGTATTAGGACCGACATACACCATCGGTGGGATCAGGGCGTTAAGAGCCGCTATACTGCAGCCCTCGTGCAATAAGGAAATTATTGAGAATAGACTAGACGCTGTCCAGGACTTGATGGAGAATGAAGCGGGGTTAATGATCGGATTACAGGTAATAAAATATCATTAGATGTATATGATATCAATCTTTGAACAATATGGCTTCCACGAAAGATCTAAGTACATCAAATAATCCTTACTGCCCTCATCCAATATATATCTCTCAATCTAAAATTACCTAGGACTCAGGAGTACCTTAGCAAAAGTCTACCTTTTTGAGGCCCTTTTACGGTGTGCCAGCTATAAGTCAACGTCAAAAATGTGTTTTTCGCCTTATTACAAAGGGTTAATAGGTGCATAATTGTAAGTTAAACATAATATATGATGTTATCTGTACATGTTCACAACTCAAGAACCAAAAATGATTTAATTGCCCTTCAGTTGTGGAAATGGAAAGGCCCCTCGGGCCCCAACAATTTTCAAACTACAACCCTACAACAATACAAGGATAAAGGTGAAATTCTGATATCAACTACCTACCTACTTTACTTATAAATGTATTTTCCACACCTGAGGGGAATGCGATTTTATTCAAGTGGGCTTGCCAAATTTCCAATAACAATTTCTAAGAAAACACTCAATCCACAGTTTTCGTAAACAACGTTTGATACACGAATAAATTCATATCTTATTTTTATGACTCACTGAACATACGATATTTTAGGACGTGCTCAAGAAATTATCGGACATTGATAGGATATTGTTACTATGCGTTGAGCAGCAAAATCAAAACATGGACATAATGGGGGAGGCGCAGTTGAACCAAACTTTGCTACTAAAGACTACAATGGAAATGGTACCAAAGCTGGTTGAAGCTCTCCAGCCTGCGGATAGTGGAAGGCTTAAGAGAATGAAATTGGTAACTCTAAAAACAATTTCTAGCTTGTGCCCGTGACTTCATCTGCGTAGAGTGGAAATTCGTGACAAAACTATTCTTGCCCTTTCCCGGGACTCAAAGTATTTCCATACCAAATTTAATCTAAATTGGTTTAAGCGTGAAGCGGAAACAGACAGACATAAACAGAGTTAGGGTCGGTTGCACCAAACTTCGTTAAATTTTATTGTATGGAAAGTATCATAGTAAACAACCGCGACGCGCCGGTTGACGTTGATCAGTCTGTCAAGTGCGGATGGTGCAACTGGCAGTTACTCTCATAGTTATTATATTAGGGGGATCTACCCATACAAGAGGGGAATCACATGAGGGGAGTCACGAGATCTTGTTTTAATGTTTTTCAATTTTCACTTTATCACCAGGATTTTGAAAACCCACACTACAATGAAATAGCAGAAAGAATCAAGAACGTAATCCAAGACGATGCGCATTTAGAGAAAGGCGCTATGGGTAGTCTGCAGCGCTGCTTTGCTGTGAAGCCAGACATCAATGGACTTTTAGGTAAATCACCAGTAATTTTAACTACTGCTTGATCTTTCCTTTGACCTCAAGTATATATTCTTATCTGCTTTGACAGATAAAAAAGTGTACCTACCTATGCCGTTAATTGACTTTTTTGTTTACTATCACAAATGTAAACTTTAAACAAATAAAGACATTATTGACGTCACAGACGTAGCCCGAAGAACTTACTCGGAACTTATAGACGACATACAGAAGATAGTAGAGCAGTTGGGAGAATCATACGACTTGGCGTTAAGGCTAAATCAGAATATGATGAAGGGATTCCACATAGTGTTGACAATCGCTCCCAAAAACAGAAGGACTTTCAACGTTGAAGACTTGCCTCCGATTTTTATTCAGGTTTTTATTTTATTTTCTAAATAGAAAATTCAAATCCAAGTAAAATATGATATGGTATGTAAGTAGTTGTTAAAACTTCCGAATTTTGCAGGTCCAAAACAATGGTAGCAGGATTTCTATGACTACAGAAGAGTTGGTGGTTCTTGATCAGCAAGCTAAAGAGTCTCTAAATGAAATACAGAAAATGAGCAACATGTAACTTTCCCCACTTTCTTTTTTTATATCTTATAATATAAGGTCATAATCATAAACCTACGAACAATGACTTAGACTCGATGTGCCATTTTTCTTATGTTTTAGTGTGATTGGGAGCCTGCTAAAAGACCTACGACCATTTATGGCTAGTCTTTATACTCTGTGCGAAAATGTTGCAGAGTTGGATATTCTTCTGGCCATGGCTCAAGTATGATATCTTACTTAAGTTTTACACCTTTACTTGTTACTTGTAATTCTAGCTCTATTCTAAGGTGGCCAGACCTTCACTGTTCACTTCTTACATCACTGTTTTCTAGGCAAGCACAGTGGGGTCCTACATTCGACCGGATTTTAGCGATTACCTGGACATTCGGAATAGCATACATCCACTTCTGGACTACAATACGCAAACCATGCCCGTCCCTAATGATATCGTAAGAAACCTTGTAACCTTGAAAATCTAGTCCCATACTCATACATATAATCTGGTCTAGTCATTTAATAGGGGATGTCACAAGCGGTTAGGTTAGGTCGTATAGGACTTCCTGTTTGTCTTCGTAATTGTAGTTATTCTAATAAAGTATGTACTAATATAGTCTGTCAAGCCATTTCAGACAATAGAAAAAAGCGGCAAATTAAAAAAAAATAGGCGCGAACGGTTACCGGTCCATAGAAAATTTGAATTTCGCGCCTCTTTCTACTGACAAAGTTGTTTGACAGACTTTAGTTATGAGCATATATAAATCGGTTTACAGGTCATTTCGATTCTATATGCCTATAGGTGTTGTATTTTTCATATTATTAATAGGAACGGATTTAAGATGGCTTCATATATTTCAGTACGCCAGTCCTGAACAGAATTTCACTATAATCACTGGTCCGAATATGGGCGGCAAAAGCATTTACATAAAACAGATTGCTGTGTTACAAATTATGGCGCAGGTTCGATTTTTTATACGTATTTACTAAGTTAAACATAATTTAGTCTGATTTATTGCTTTAAAAGTATGTATGTATGTTCTTGTATTGTACCTATACATAGAAAAACAAATACAAGAAACATAGTTACAAAGAGAATTAAATACAACAAAGGCGAACTTATCACTTTCTTCTTAACTTAACTTCCAGTCAACTTTACTAAAAAAAGCACCAAAAAAAACCAAAGTTAACCCCTGCAACTAACAGAAGCACAATGTAAAGAACTCTATCCATCCCTCTGTCACTAAACAGGAGTACTTACTTACTGAAAGAAATAATCTGTGGAAATAGGTGCAAGGGTGCAACTGAACATATACCTACAAGAAAAACGTTTTTTTTGAATGATTTTGTTTTTTCTATATTTTTATGTTATGACTACTTATGACACAGATTTGTCATTGTTTCAGCTGGGTTGCTTCTTGCCAGCAACTAACGCAGTACTCAGAATCTGTGACCGTGTCTTCTCACGAATGGGCTTCAACGATAGTGTTGAAATGAATGCTTCTACTTATGTCGTTGAGGTAATAAATAAAATACACTTCTGGGATTTCATTTTCTTCTGAATCGGGGCATAGTTTAATGCTAAATTCAACATAAGCAAGCCCAAGAACATTTAATTGCTCAGTTGCTCACGGTAGAAACGAGAAATTATGTTATTTACTAATGTTACCAGTTCTCGGATTTCAGATGAAGGAAACGCAACATATTTTGAAAGGTTTGACGACATCAAGTTTGGTGATAATTGACGAACTTTGTAGGTCAGATACTTTTGTAAATATAAATAAATTAAATAAAAATCAATTGAGAAATAAATTACCTATAAATAACATAAATTTCAGAGGAACATCAACTGAGGAAGGAACGAGTATAGCTTGGGCTATATGTGAAGAATTACTTGCAAGTGATGCCTTCACTTTCTTTACAACACATTTCATGTATCTGACAAGGCTACAGGACCTGTATTTCAATGTGGTCAAGTAAGTTCACAAAAAAGTACCTAATATTGAAAGCAATGAAATATCTTACATAGAAAAGAAATGTGTATAAGGACTATTTTTAGCCTTCACACTGAAGTAAAAGAAGAAATAACAAGTTCGCCAACGCAGACAACTAGCTCGCAAATGACCGAGAAACGTTTAATCTACGAACATAAAATAAATCCTGGTGTCACTACCATAGAAAATTATGGCTTGTCTCTGGCGGCGAAAACAAACTTGCCTGAAGGTACTGTCAAATTGGCTTGGGAGCTTGCAGAACTTATAAATGCAAGCAGAAAGGTATGTGCAAACGAGAATAATATACCCTGGCAAACCCACTTTGTCAGTAGAGAAAGACGAGGTATTAATTTTTTTTATGGGAAGACAACCCCTTCACGCCTTCATTTTTTAATTTTCACGCCTCTATGCATACTGACGGAATTGGCTTGCCCAACTATAATGCTATCTATATTATACCATTAACTAAAAGTAATCTCTAAGTACTTACCTAAGTAGGGGAGCGTGGGGGAATTGGAGCCTACTAAGGATATTTATTAATAACTTTTATATTTGTTGTAATTAAAAAATGGTTTAATTATGAACGAAAGCGTTGCTTATCTGGCTATCCATAATCAGAGAAAAAAACACAGAAATAAAAACATCATCATCGTTTAGACACGAAAAACAAAAAAATTGAATTCGCTCCCATTACCCCGCACTCCGGGTAATCAGAGCCAAAGAACAAATTTTATCTTAAATAGTTTTAAATTACATTTTCTACAGTTTCTACTGTCTAAAAAGCTTTTGTCGTTTTAAGGTCTATCTTTCGTGGCATTTAAAAAGGTAAATAATGTCAAATATATAAGAAAACAATTATAAACTGCGTTGGGGTAATAGGAGCTAAATTAAACTAATTCTGCTATGGTACTATGAAGGCTCTCAGTAGCCGCATATCACCCCCGTGCAAAAAAAAGAAAATATATATGATTCGCAGTTGCTATTTCAAAAGTAGCGCTGAAGATTAAATAGACTTAGCCATATATTTCGTGTAAATACAAAGCAGAATCTATATATTTTAATCCTTATCAACAATGATAAAATTTATATATTTTTTATAACCGCGGAGCCAAAAACAAACATTCGTCTCTTGCAACTAATCGCGGGGAACTAAGGGGTTGCGGGGAGGCAAGCCCTGGCGAAGGATTCCTGACACTCCTGAATTACATATACTATCATTAAGTAAGTCTATATTGACACCGCTCTCATTACCCGCTCGCACCCATTCCCCCACGCTTCCCTAAATCTGTTATAATTTCAGCCTCAAGACACAAATGCTGAGGCCAAAACTGATGAGAGACTGTTATACGAATTTAATGCTGAATTAAGAAAACAATCTAGGCGTCACCCGAATAATGATAATATCATCAATGACCTAAATAATAAGTTCAAAGAAGACAACCCCCTTTTAATAGAAAGGCTAAAAGCAGACAGACTTAGTAAAGAAAATAATAATGATTCTATTGCTAACAGATCATCGATACCTACAAGACAAGAATCATCGAACGAAGCTGTGCTCAGTAAGAATTCTTATTCATCCAGCAATGCGGTAATTCCAATACAAAATCATTTTATATCTAACAGATCTCGTCAAAATGCTTTAACACACGCTGTTGAGAATGACAAAGCAGATAACGAAGAAAATGAAAATACTATGGCGCAAGATCTTGGAAACGACGCTGGTATTACATCTTCAACCGGACTCTTGAATACCATGATTAACCATGACAACATAAATCCAATTCCTGACCTGTCAGCTGAGGATTTTGAAGACGAAGCATTAGCTGCAGAAAATGAAATGAATGATCATTTAGATAGCCCGATACACACAAACGTAATTGTCAGCAATTATGATGACTCAAATTTCGTGACTGATATGATTGATGGTGATAATGATAAAACAAACGAATTGTGTAATTCGGGAAGATCTGATGATTCTGCGTTTACTGATTCAGTTCTTGCCGATGCGGTAACTCAAGTAATAGAATGTTCCAACACTTTTCAAGGGGACTCAATCAGTGATGCGAGTGAAATGTCAACAGATGATGAATTAATGACTGAGACAGTGAATGAAATTAATATGGAATTAGATAATGGAATTGTTAGTTTAGATGACTTAGTGCTTACTCCACCACCAGAATTCAGAGATGATTAGTGGTAAGACAAGTATGTAAATAAACGATAACCTTTGTAATTTTACGTTTGTTTTTGACCTTTAAGTAAATGAAATTTTAGTTACCGACCCAAGCACATCAGTGCACTCTTACAAAGATAAATAGCTCACGATCGTCTTTTATATGTATATTTTATTACTTGGTAAAAGGGCATTAAGTATATAAAAATAGACGAAAACTGATTTCACCGCTTTTGAAAAGTTCGTATGAATAAAGTTTGCATCGGGAGCGAACATTTTTTTAAATAGTAGACTTGAAAATGGGTGTTATTTATATTATTTAATCGATCTGCAAAATATTCCTATCTTGATGAACAAAAATATATATTTGATCAGCCAAAATGTGTATTTGATCAGCAACTTAAGGTTTCAAAATCAGTTCGCAATTAATGTCATAATGAGCTGCTCTAAATTGATTTGGTTGGCAAATTGATTTTTTGATGGGCAGTAAGCGATCCACCATTAATCAAATTTTGTTAAGCAGTCAGTGGGTAAGCGGATTATTTCATTTTGGATTACAATTTAACTGATCCGCAAAAATTGGTTAGCTGAAAATTCAGCTGAACAGCAAAGGGGGTAGTAGTAGTAGTAGTAGTAGTAGTAGTAGTAGTAGTAGTAGTAGTAGTAGTAGTAGTAGTAGTAGTAGTAGTAGTAGTAGTAGTAGTAGTAGTAGTAGTAGTAGTAGTAGTAGTAGTAGTAGTAGTAGTAGTAGTAGTAGTAGTAGTAGTAGTAGTAGTAGTAGTAGTAATCACTTTATTGTACACAAAACAGGTTTACAAAAATAAATTATAGTAATGGAAGTACAAAGGCGAACTTATCCCTATAAGGGATTTCTTCCAGCTAACCTTCGAGTAGATGAGTGGAAAACTATAGCCGGGGGTACCTTTGCGGAAAAACTTTGGAGTATCGCTCGCAAACGTGTCTACCTGTTAAAAAATTTGATAAAATACAGTATTTATTAATTTTTTACAGGCCTATGAATAAAACGTCTGCGAACGATGGTGAAGTAGAACTGCTGATGATGATCAGAACGGAACTCTTAAATGACGCATAATAGTTCACGTTTGGCGATTTGTCCTCTTCGTTATGTTTGTTAAGTAAGTTAGGTTTTCAAGACACATTTTTGTCAAGCTCGAGTTCTGATGATGGGATCCATGAGGAATCGAGGGAACTCCTCAAATGTAAAAGGCCTACATATAGTAGTGATTTTTGTATTTTCATCAACAAACCCGGCATTTCTATTTTAAAAAGTGGACATTTGATGAAGTGGAACTGCTGACGATGATCAGAATGGAACTCTTTAATGACTGATAGTTTACGTTTGGCGATTTGTTGTCTTCGTTATGGACCCAGACCCAAACTTGGACCCGGACTCGGACTCGGACTCGGACCCGGGTCTGGACATGGACTCCAACTCGGACACGGACCGAACCCGGACC
The DNA here is from genome assembly GCF_947568885.1 of Cydia strobilella. NCBI lineage: Eukaryota > Metazoa > Arthropoda > Insecta > Lepidoptera > Tortricidae > Cydia > Cydia strobilella. The sequence goes on from NC_086052.1 coordinate 14,094,976, forward strand.
CCGACTCGGACCCGGACCCAGACCGAACTCGGGCCCAAACTTGAACCCGGACAGCCGGACACGGACCCAGGCTCGGAACCGAACCCAGACCCGGACCCGGAAATGCTACTAAAAAGTGGGTTAGGTTAGGTTAGAACTGTGACCCTTACAGTAACGAAATGCTATCAGAACATTGGGTTAGGTTAGAACTGCGACCCTTACTGCTACTAGAAAAGTGGGTGGTTTTACCTCCTTTTCTACATAATAAGGCAAACGATGCTGTCTTTTTCATTTCATTGTCTGGAATCTAAGAGTGCACCATCAACAATAAGTAATCTTTCAACGGCATCCCCCATTGGTCGGTTTTTTTTTCTTAAAAATTATGTAGAAGTAACATCACCGAAGATTGCAGGTTCGTGTCCTGTCACTGTCGCCAGATGTAATGGTCACGCTATTCACAGAAACACTTGTTAAAACAGAGCACAAATATATTTACAGGGAAAATTAACATTAATAGATAGTACGTACGTAGGTACGTGACGCCCATCCGTCGTGACCGCTACTCACTCAGGCACTGTTAGTGCTTGAAAATGGAGACCTAGGCTCTCCGAAACATGTCGCGCGAGTGACTAAAAACACGTAACTGTAACCGCTAAGTTAGTTAAATAGATAGTGTATTCAACTTTTTAAGGTGACAAGGTTCTAAACAAAATATAAATAAAATAAGAATATAAACTGTATATATCTTGTATGTAAATAAACCTGACCAGGAATATATGATCATTGTCAAGAGGGCGCTATTATTCTCATTTATATGGCAACAGTTCAGTATAGTCTGAACAATGTGGATTGGCAACTCGTTTGACTTACACTCAGAATAATGACTAAAGCAAAGAAGCCGGGCAAAAATAAAAGCTTGGTAAAAGATATCGTATTCACAACACGTTATTACTTTTTGTCTATGAGTGAGTGAGACAACAATCCGCAAGTTCTTTCGTTTTTTTTCAGTATTGTCATAAGATAAACTGAGGGAAATGTCAAATGGTCCTATGTGGTTCTATAATATAATCCAGCCAAATAAAATATATGTTCGTTATTTCACAGGTAGGTGACAACTGTAACAACTTGACATAGTCGTATTATTTTAGTTGAAATATTTCGGGATGTTTCAGCGGTCATGTTGGTTTATTTTAATTATATTGTTGCTATTCCTGAAAGATTGTTGGAAAACGTGCTGAGTTTTTATTTGTAATGGTTTGAAGTTCCCTTTGTGATAATGTCTTGTGTGATCGAGGGCTGTAAATCGCATACAGGAAGAAAAGAAAATACGCACGAACCGAATAACCTTTAATCGGTGAGTTTTGTTCAATTTTGAAGAAATTAATTTAAAGGACCTGACCCTAAACATAGAAATCGATATGTTGTTTATGTAATTATTACTTGCATTCAAGTCTATATAGATTTTTGCATATATTTTCGAACTTTTCTGCTAAGTATGAAAGGTTATATTTTTGGCATAGTGATGTATCGACCTCAGATCAATAACCCATCGACATTTACAGCTTTCTTATAGTTTGGCCCAGGACTGTCTCATTTTAATTGATGAGTACAGTCAAGGGCATAAATATATATACATTCCCAAAGTCTTAAAAATATGTGTACGCTCAGACAATAAAATCGTGTTCACATATTTTTAAGCCATTTGTCTGGATCGATATTTTTGCCTTCGACTGTACCTATAGTTTTCTTTGTTCTTACTTACTGACAGATTGTGTTTGCCAGACTATAGTTTAATACTAAAAACCGGTCAAGTGCGGGTCGGACGCGCGCACCAAGGGGACCGTACTTTTTAGTATTTGTTGTTATAGCGGCAACAGAAATACATCATCTGTGAAAATTTCAACTGTCTAGCTATCACGGTTCATGAGATACAGCCTGGTGACAGACAGACGGACAGCGAAGTATTAGTAATAGGGTCCCGTTTTTACCCTTTGGGTACGGAACCCTAATAAAAAAGACATTAATGATCATTGATGAATGTTCCTTTTATTAATATTGTTGGTCACAAAACTCAACTTTTTATTTCAGATTTCCAAAGGACGAGGAATAGGGGATATTACTGCAATGTTCTGCCACCAGAGTGCAGCACTAGCTTTTTTAGTGCACCGTAGAGTAACTTATTCATACTGTACCTTTAACAGGTTTTCGGTTTAAAGAAATTTATTGTCTAAGAAATTACAGAAATTTCACTTATAAGACAACTTATAAATAGCTAACTTAAAGTAATTATTTACAAATAACGCAATAAGCAAGCACTTATGATAATGTTTAACAATAAGCAATTGCATTTTCATGTGAACTAAAATTAAATACAAGAATGAAACTAAGAATCGACCCTAATGGTCTTAACGTAAGGTTTAGATTTAATTGGTTAGTAATAGGAATATATGAGGGTATATTTTTTGTTCGACTCATGACTGCCAGACTTGTTTACGGGGCAAGTTAAACGAGACCTTTAAGCAGTAGTTAATTATTGGTTATTGACAAAAGACAATTATGTATTTTAAATATTTATGTTTGTATGTAAGTTAATTAATTAACTAGGGGACCTACCGGAAAACTCGAATCCGAAATTTCGTTATCTAGCTGCCTCTTTATCGCTCGGAAACGCAAGAGTGACAGAGATGTTAGATAACGAAAGTTCGATTTTCTTGTTTCGCGATAGACCCTCAGATTGTGATAGTGGCGCCACCTACGCCGAGTTTCGCGTAATATTCCCTATTATTAAATAAAAAAAATATATTACACGAACGTTTTTTTTTTCATTTCATATTTGGTACAGTCAGCTGCAGAGAAAAGGTACCCCACGTCCATACTAATTTACAGAACTTTGTATGCAGGGGGGTGCCTTTTCTCTGCAGCTGACTGTACATGACTAGAAACTATACTTAGTCTTTTAGCATTAGAAAAAACGGTAAACCATTTCCACGTGTCTTTTTATTGACAAGTTTTTTTATAAATATAGCAATATTTTACTTATGAAAGCAAAAGTATGTAAATGATCGTATATTATATTTGTTGTGACTTATTTTCAAAGTGTTTTTCGATAAAACGACACGTTAAGATCGCTCGCCTTCTTTCTAATGATAAAAAAACGAGAGGTATAGTTAGACGGTTCTGAGTGGTAGACTGCAAATGAGATAAAAGCTATATTAGGTACATGCATTAATCCTCATATCAGGCGGCTCTTTGATTCTAGGGATTGCATAATTTTTATACTTTTTAATGATTTTTAGAATATGAAAATTATAAAAAGTATAAAAGTTATGCAATCCTTGTATTCCACGCATTCCATTTCATTGAGCCGCCTGCTACAGATTTCTTGAAATTGCCGCGTTTTTTCAGGTTCAACTTTCATTAGCCAGACTATTATCAATTTGCCAATTTCGTGATTATTCTTTTACACGGCACATAAACTTATGCATAATTTATCGATATAAAAAGTCGACACAGTTACATCCCTAGCAAATTATCAAACTTATGACACCGTACGTAAATGAGAAATAACAAGCTTATATGCATCTCTTTTCGGCACATTATCTAATTCGTAAGGAAGTAAAGTACGGGTATACATATTTGCGAAGCATTTTTGCCTGACTTCTATGCTTTAGTCATTATTCTGAGGACTTACATATTTTATTCGCCGTAATCAAAATCAGAACCCATTTATTTACTACTGGTGACTGTTACTACTGGTGACTACTATTAGCCACACCATCAGCTCAGCTCAGCTCTGTAGCTGAAAAATTATTTCGTCTATCATGTTACTCTATTCAAGGGAAGAGGCCTACATCCAAGATTGGATCACCAAAATGATGATGATGGTCATGTTACTAGGTAGGTATATATTCCGTAACCTTACATAGGTTCTGCTACATTGTCAAATCAACAAGATTGATCGTCTCCAAAGCCCATATTAAATATTTTTCAAACTTACTCATTTTTGTTACTGTGTTTCCTCGCTTGTATAACATAACACTACAATAACTAAGTCGTAATAACCAGACTATAATGACATTTTGATTTGTTTACACGTCAGCTCTGATGTTGATTTGGAAATGTTTCGTAGCGATATAGTTTAATTTCCCGAACTGTTCTTTTCCAGCAGATTATTATTTACATTATTAACAATGTTCCGTTCCTGACTATGTATAGTTTTGGGCATTTTTGTCATTTATTATTTAATATTCAACACTTAAGCATTATTCAAGAAAACCGCCACAATGACACTGACACAGTGACATGAATCTAGTATAACATGGATCGGTCATGATGGGTGGGGTGAAATGACCGAACGGGATAGTCTTATGTATCTTTCAGTAGTAGTGATAGAGAGCAATATATTACTATTTGTCTTTGTCATAGTTTCACTTTTCCACCGCTGCCACAACCGAAATTGTGGCAAACAAATAAGTACGTAACATGTCATGCTTGTTCGTTGCTTGTTTAATTATTGTTGTTTTCTATGAAATTGTGCTTTCTCTTATAAAACATAGTGATGGTTAGCGTTTTGAATTGATAAAATAATGGTGAATTGTTCTGTAATCGGCTTTAATAGCCGCTCTGAGCAAAAATTTCACACGTAAGTACGGTATTTTACACCTTCCTCTTAACGCAATATGTGAGAATAACATCGTAAAATTACGTTACACTCAAAGCAATTTAGAATCAAACGATTTCAATAAAAATTTAACAATTATTTACGCAAATTAACAAAACATTATTTGTAAAATTATCCGCCCAAATTACGTAGGTTGTTTGTGATAATATGTCAGCTACTCGGACGAGTCTGAGGTCAGCCGGTTTTAATCTTCTTCTTAATTTAGCTGCATAACAATCATGTTAGGGATACCAGATGAAAGTATCATAATTTTATGGGTAATTTTGACCTCGAAGTTTTTTCGTATTTCTAATTCCAAAAAATAAAATAAACAAATGTTGTGAAGATTAAATGTGGTGTACATTAATTGGTGTGAATAATGTGATTGTGATTTTGTGATTTCATAAAATTAAAACTCATAATACATTTTATTTTACGTTTTATTTACTAAACATGTTTAGTTTTGTACCACCTGCGCGAATTATAGGAGGTATTTCATTGTTCATACGCCTAAAAAGAACGGCCCATTGACATTTTATTCAACAATTTTAATACCGTCCAACTTTGCCTCCAGCTGGGCTATGATGCTCGACTGTATAAATGATATAGCTGTATAAATGATGATAAAACTGACATTTTATCCAGTTTTGACGTCTTATCCACTTTTGACAACGATAGCCGGTAAATGATATACTGCATAACATGGTCGTTGGATAATATGTCATTTGTCTAAATCTCCACCTTAAAATTTGATGATAAGTGGATAAGTTAAATGATATATATGACACTTGTCCAAATTTATACATTTTTATACACTTTTGTCCACTTTGACAGCAATAGCCGGTAAATGGCTACGATTGTTGGATAATTAGACATATAGTCGATTTTTGACGGCTAGCCTTTGATTAATTTATCGTAGTGCTCACTGGGCACGATAAGTGGAAACACATGGACTTGAATACTAAAAGGGGATTTGAAATGAAATGAAAAGTATTTATTTGTCAGAATATGGTACATTGATGTGATCTTAAGTTAGAATTAATGCAAGTTCCATCATATTCTACCGTGAAGTTTGGTTTAAGGTCTTTTTGTGAGGATAGTACATCTTTCGTTTGTTCTGCTAAGATTAGCGAAAAAGACTTGTGGAATATAAATTGTGAAATATACCAGTTTTTGGAGTTAAATACCTAGACTTATGTATCATTTGAACCATGGGTTCAAAACAAAAAAAAATATCGTGAATGTAGAGCTGTAGAAAGACATTCAATGAAAAGTCGTTTTTGACTTATCGCTAAAACTTCCCTTCTGAGTAAAAAGACGTACCAATGTACAAAGCGTTGCGAAGGTATGCACCTACTCCCTTTTGCCTGTTATGTTATGTTGTTACTTACTAATAGGCTCCATTCAAGGCAGCCTATTGTGACGGACGGGTAACTACGGAGAACTACAATGAGCATGGCCCGACATGCTCTATGCCTTTTTTTCAGATATTCAGCACTTATGGTCACGGAATTAATTTAGACCAATCGGACTTATTTTATTGTCTATGTCAACTATTTTGTGTGTTTTTTTACTAGCCTATACATATATAAGAGTGTTCCACTGCTCGGCAAAGGCCTTCCCTCTCACCGCTATTTAGTCCTATCCAAATTGTCCAATACACACTCCCACTTCTTTTCTAAATAAGTATCCTGCCATCTCTATTTTGGTCTTCCTCTGCTCCGAGGTCCATCCTGTGGGATCCAGTATGTGGCTAGTTCGTTAATTCGGCCAACGTGCCCTGGCCAGCCCCATTTAGCCCACTTATAGCTTTGCGACCTTCATGCCCACATCCACAATACCGGTTTTGGATCGCAGTGCGGTGTTTATATGTAATATGCTCGGTTGGTCGGTTCTACGAACATCCAGCATGCTGCGTTCCATTGCTCTCTGACAAACCTTGAGTCTGGACTTTTCAGTTTCAGTTTAAGACAAAGTTTATGAATAGATAGGATAGACATTCCGACCAGTTTATTTGACAAAGAATATCTGAATTTATACCAAATTGACCTGAATATCTATTCAGGTGCTGAATTTCTTAAAAAACAAACGCACGTGTTGTCATCATGGTTTATGAGATACAGCCTGGTGACAGACAGACGGACAGTAGATTCTTAGTAATAGAGTCCCGTTTTTACACTTTGGGTACGGAAACCTAAAAAGTAACCACGGAACCATATACATTGGACACACGTAGGGAACTTTTGAAATGTTTACGTTTCCCATTCGTAAAGAGTGTCCTAACAGCAAAATCCAACTATCTATATCTTTTTCGCTCATTACTTTTCATATGTATGTGGTGGTCGAAAATTGTGGGTTGTGCTTTAGGTATGAATTTCGGTTAGGGTCCGTTTCATACAGACAAGTGGTTAATAAGGATATTCGCTGACTTTGAATATGTTTGACGAGGATGTATTTTCAAAATGGCATAAAATCGTCAAATGAAGGAGTTTAATAATAAATAATACTTCGTTTTAAAGAACATATTAACTATTTACTTAAATTTATAATTTAATAATAAAATGACAATTAAAAATTACAACTACAAATTACAACCAAAAATTACAACTAAAATAAAACAAAATTGGGCGGTATCGTGAGTATTTTTTGAGAAAAGTTATCTTAAAAAAGAAAAAAACGTTAAATGCTAAAAAATTTGCATCTTTGGTGACAGATTGCACAAAAACTATAAGTGATAGCACTGTGGTGTGTATAAGAGATTAATAGCAAATTTATTAAGGATCACTTCGTTCCTACACACTTTTTCTGTATCTTGAACGGTTTCCTTAAAAATTGAGAAAAACCGGGTTACGGGCCCGGGCCCGGTGGGGGGGTGACGCAGAGGAGGGAGGGATGGGCAGGGTTGATGAAAAATAACTTCGGTCCATAACGTACATATTCCAATTTAAAAAAGTCTTCCATTAATTATGCCGTAATTTTAGCTAATTTCCCTTACCTAATGATTGACGCGACAGTATCTCGCCGCGAGATAGACTACCCGTCTTTCTGTATGAATTAAAGGGGGTCGGGTATTTTATGTCGTGACGAGATACTCTCGCGCCAAACATGTGCTAGCCCGGCTTTAATTAGTTTATGTAGCTTCAGATACCATAGTAAAAAAATACAGCGAATATAAGTTTTTTATAGAAAACTTGTTTTTGCTCTATTTCGTTTACGTTTACGAGAGCTATATAAACTAATTACAGACCTAGATATACCTCATGTTATCGTATATGCAAGGTTTCATTAAAATCCAACACGTAGTTTTAAAATGAGAACGAAACTCCGCTTGTATGGGAAGGTGAAATTCGGCCGAGCTTGCCCGGGACTCTTAAATGAAGATTACTGTTTACATGGCGGAACAAAAAGTATCATTCATAAGATGAACATATAGGATAGCTTTTACCCCTAAAAGCATCTGCTAATAGGATCAGAGTCACATGGAAAAGCTAGTTACTAAATAAAATACCTAATTCATGCATGTTTGAGAAAGATAGACGCATTTAAAATGGCATGGCGGTAAGAAATCCTGCTTCTTCTGATACAGGCGTTCGTAGGGCTCTGTAGGAAAAAGATAGGAGGGCGAACCATTCGTTCAATCCATTAATTGTAATGCAATTATCAATGATACTACATCAGTTACTAGCGGCGATACTCCTCGCCCCATTTGGAATGTGGGGAAAACTCGCACTGACCCTTAATGAAACAAGTTGGTCTAGGCTACAGCTATGTGTTTGTGAAGCTGGAGCTGGTGGTGTGATATTAAAGCGAATAGAGGCCTCGCCGGCGGGTTGCGGAGGCATAAGGTGGGGAACATCTTTGTGTTTACGAGTAATATGCGACTTAAGACCTCGGGATGTGAACACTCGCGACGAGTCAAGACAGTAAGGGGCACGACGACTCAGACAGAGAACTCATTGCATCTAACACCATAAAATAGTAACATAGTAAATGAGAAACTTATATCAAATAACAAACACAAACCACAGTATATAATTATGTATAACTAAACAATTCACAATTAACGTCTGGCACGATACTGCAGAGTCGATACTCTCTCGATGTGTGGTGCACGGTGCACCGTCGCGACTAGCGGCGGCAGCGGGGACTTGGTCGGAGCCGGAGCGCTAGGCCTCAGACAGGGCGTCGAAACAAAAGGGGCCTTACGACAGGCGAAAGCCGGCACTCCAATGGGTAGGCCTAGTTTTTTACAGGCGCCTTCGGGGACATCGGTAAACAATGAATTCGATAGGGTCGTAATCGTAACACAATTTCAAACCGTAGCACAAAATTCTTACATTGCATATTTCCATTTTAAAAGAACCTTTTTACATATATATATTATATGATTAAAGTAGAATTGTACTACTGCTGTAATGCGACATGCTAAAGACGGTTAAATTTGAGGCGACGGTATAAAAGTTTTACTTTAATAAACGCCTTAAATAAACTCAATTAGAGTTTATTTTTCAAAAGCTTACACCATGGATAATTTTTAACTATCAATATCACATGTACATAGATAAGTGATAGGATGTCATTTAGCCAAATATTCATTAAAATACACTTTAAGTAAACTTGTTTAGAATTGATTTTTCAAAAGCTCAAACCATGGATAATTTATAACTGTCTATGTCATTTGTACATGGATAAGTGGTAGAATGTGATTTAACAATCTATTCTTTAAAATACACCTTAAGTCATCGAGCTTAAAATTGATTTTTCAAAACCTCATCGCTATCATTTGTCACTTATACGTTATCCTCGCGACTTTATACCGAATTAAATCACTTATCAGATATGCCGTCTTTTCACTTATACAATGATAAATGAAATGGTGACAAAGCATCATAGCCCGGCAGGGTAATCGCCCCAACGTGATATCAAATATTGGGGTAATTTTTACCAATATGGTATCCCCACGTTTATGACGTCATCTATGTCTATCCCTTACGGGCGCACGCGGTAGGCCGCATCTATGTAATGCTAGGTCTATGCACAGTGACAACCTATCATTAAATTTATTGCCAGTGTAAGAAATTAGTTCCAATATGGTTCCAATGAAATTCCGCAACATGGCGCATGATTTCTGGTCAGGCTTTACAATAGAAGACCAGAATACGTCACAATCACTCGCGATAAGAAGTCGGATTTGTCGCTCGACCGATCCGGAATTTGTACAATTATATGGTGTGTATGCCCCAGAAGATTCTTAAAAGCGGAATTTAGGAATTTCACTGTGTTACAGCCTCATCTAGCGTGGTGGGATTCGTCAAATAATCAAAAAATGCATGAATCTGGGACTCTTGGCTACTTAAAATTATCCCAAGAAAAATGTAGGAGTAATTTATCAGAAAGTGTCTAGCAGTCTAGCTAAAGGTGAACTTTATCAAGGATCCCTAGAATGATGCAAGTATAGTTGGTCAAACTAAGTTGTCATTAAATAAGAACAAAAAAAAAATAGTCATCCTTTTCTTTTAGGTGCTAGTACTAGTGTAAGACAAAGATAGTATGATTCTCTCTGTCTATGTTTGAAATGAGACAGTCCTTTGACAAACCAGTTTATTTATATGCGCCGCATGCGAGGAAGTGTGGGCTTGGTGTGGATGGTGTGGACGCACTTGTTACGGAATCGATCGGGATCGGTTTAACATGGCAACACTATTAAATTAAAAAAATATATTTTGCAAAATGCAAATGGCCGCAACCGCCGAGTAATTATCCGTTTGCGGCGTTGTTTTATTTTGTTTTTTGATCGTGAAATATGCTTCACGAACATTGTAGTTGGATTGTTGTATAAGTGAAATAAAGTGTAAGTTATTTCTTGTATAGTTACGCAAGTGATTTATGAGTTTTTTGTCACGCTTGTTTATAGCGACGCGTAGCATTTTGTGCGCCATGTGAGTGGATTGTTTTTTGTTTTAGAAGGCGGTCAGCCATGTCGCTGCCGCCTTATCTGCTGGGGCCCAACCCATGGGCCACCATGATGGCCCAGCAGCAGCTGGCAGCTGCGCAGCAAGCCGCCCTGCAGGCGCACGCTGCGGCCGCTGCTGCTGCGCCACCGGTGCCACCATCTCAGCCTCCGAAGCCGCACCATATTCCAGAAGAGAAAATAAAAGAAAAAGGCAAGTACACTTGTATCGAGCAATCAATGGCTTGGCTGGTTCCCTATTTAGGTCCAACCCTCCTAATACATTTACGCCATTTGCGGTTGTGTCATTTCTGGCGTTAAGCTCATCGTAATTTTTGTCAGCTATTATTTTAATTTTTTAGGTTATTTTAGAAATAAGTATGTATGCTGTTTAAATTTAATTTACATATACTTATACTGTATACGGTAGTACTATTATTTAATCTGTGTCTGTATACACAACTAATTATAATATACTGTGTCCTGCTTTGTTTTAGCATGAAACTGTCCCCGTTCACAAGGTTTTGCCATTAAGTAATTTGCCAAGACTATTTCCTTTGGGGTGACATTATTTAAAGGCAATGGATATAATTTTCCAAACTAGATGCCATGGAAAATGCTGTAATTGCAAACATTCTGTTTAAGGATTTGAATCTATTGTTTTGGATACAACCTCCATACTCCATACAATATTCATGTTAATTGGTGGTTTTTAAATTAACTAATTCAATCGCTTTTATTTATTTTACATTATTGATGTCATATTGCAGCACAAAAATGGCTTCAACTACAGTCAAAGCGTTTTGCCGAAAAGCGCAAATTCGGCTTTGTGGATGCTCAGAAAGAAGACATGCCACCTGAGCACATTAGGAAAATCATCAGGGACCATGGTGACATGACTAGTCGCAAATACCGTCATGACAAGCGTGTATATCTAGGAGCCCTCAAATACATGCCTCATGCAGTTATGAAGCTGCTAGAAAACATGCCAATGCCTTGGGAACAAATCAGAGACGTAAAAGTCTTGTACCACATCACAGGTGCAATCACCTTCGTGAATGAAATCCCATGGGTTATTGAGCCTGTATACATTGCTCAATGGGGCACAATGTGGATCATGATGCGTAGAGAAAAGCGTGACCGTAGGCACTTCAAGAGAATGAGGTTCCCACCTTTTGATGATGAGGAACCTCCTCTAGATTATGCTGATAATATATTGGATGTGGAACCCTTAGAGCCCATTCAAATTGAGCTTGACGCTGAAGAAGACGGAGCTGTTGCATCCTGGTTTTATGACCACAAGCCACTTCTAGGAACTAGGCATGTAAATGGGTCTACATACAGACGGTGGAACCTGACACTACCACAGATGGCCACACTCTACAGATTGGCAAACCAGTTGTTAACAGACTTGGTAGATGACAATTACTTCTACCTGTTCGATTCAAAGAGCTTCTTCACAGCTAAAGCCTTGAACATGGCTATTCCTGGAGGTCCTAAATTTGAGCCTTTGGTGAAAGACAATTCTGCCGGAGATGAAGATTGGAATGAGTTCAATGATATCAATAAAATCATTATTAGACAACCAATTAGGACTGAGTACAGGATTGCTTTCCCTTATCTATACAACAATCTGCCACATTTTGTTCAGCTTTCATGGTAAGTAACAACTATTGTTGACTAATGAAAGTTGATATTTATAATATTTTATTTATTTCCAAATTGTATGTTATTCAATTTTATCTACATAGTTTATTTTAAAGAAAAGTGTGGCAGCATCTTTAATAAAAAAAATATATTTTGAGTCTCAACTTTCATTTCCTTGAATAAATAAATGAAAGAAGTCAAATTAATGCACTTCACATCCACTTTCAGACATTGACATCCTCAAAATTTTTAGGTACCACACACCCAATGTGATATACATTAAAACAGAGGATCCCGACCTGCCAGCCTTCTACTTTGATCCTCTGATCAACCCAATTTCCCATCGGCACTCGGTGAAGTCTTTGGACCCTGTTCCAGAGGAAGAGGAGTTTGTGTTGCCTGAGGAAGTAACTCCATTCTTGCAGGAGACAGCTCTGTACACTGATAATACTGCAAATGGCATAGCTCTGCTGTGGGCTCCTAGGCCATTCAACATGAGATCAGGTAAGGATTATTTATTTTAGAAAGTTCAAAAACTGCTTATATTGATATGAAGCACCAATTTGCAAAATCAAGTATTCAGCACAGCTTTTGTTCCACAAATCTAACGATTAAAAAAATATAAGCTGTATTTGAAGCCTTCATTACTCATTAACATGGCCCTGACGGATCCAGTTATACTAAAATTATAGCAAGCATAAAGACAAAAATTATTTATTTATTTATTTCAATCTGATGTTATGTACTATTTTAATTAACTTTCTTCCCAGGACGCACACGTCGCGCCATCGACGTACCAATAGTAAAGACATGGTACAAGGAACATTGCCCACCAGGCCAGCCTGTGAAGGTCAGGGTATCATACCAGAAACTTCTGAAGTACTATGTGCTGAATTCATTGAAGCACAGGCCACCAAAGCCACAGAAAAAGAGGTAAGGACACTATTGTTATAGTTAAGTAGGTATAGCTTCTTTGAATGTAATAGGAGATATTACTGCAATGTTCTGCCACCAGAGTGCAGGACTAGCCTTTATAGTAAACCATAGAGTAACTTATACATACTGTACCTTTAACAGGTTTTTGACAAGTTTTCAGAGATAATAAAATATGACATTAATGCATCAAGGCGGTTTGCTTACAGAGGACCTACCGGGAAACGCGAATCCGAAAATTCGCTATCTGCCTCTTTATCGCTCGAATATGCAAGAGTGACAGAGATGTTAGATAAAGAAATTTTCTTGTTTCGCGATAGACCCTCAGATTGTGGTAGTGGCCTACGCAGAGTTTCGCGTAATATTCCCTATTGTAATTACAATTACTCAATTTAGTACTTATCTACTCTGAAATTAAATATTTAACTACTATCATCTTGGAGTGACACCTATTCCAAGCTAAATAACCCTAAGTGTGGTAAGATTCCGGGAAATGCTATGACATATGAAAGGATAACTTTGTTTGAAATATAAATGATTTGGATCTACTTACTAACTGTAATCATCATTCAAAGCCTCAAGTACTGTTTTACCAATGTGTCTGCATTTATTTAGAAAAGAAGATTTAGAAAACGATATTTTCTTTTAGGTATCTGTTTCGTTCCTTCAAATCAACGAAATTCTTCCAAACAACAACCTTGGACTGGGTTGAAGCTGGACTCCAGGTGTGCCGCCAAGGCTACAACATGCTCAACCTGCTCATCCATCGCAAGAACCTCAACTACTTGCATTTGGACTACAACTTCAACTTGAAGCCTGTGAAAACGCTGACCACCAAAGAAAGAAAGAAGTCGCGTTTCGGCAATGGTAAGTTCTTCAACCTCAGAAGTCTCATGTGTTAGAAAGGTTCTTAGAATGTTACAATATTTTTGATCAAATATTGCTGGATATATCATCTCTTATTTATACAACTGCAAAATTTAGTCGTGCTTGTTACAGTTTGTAATTGCCGTACAAAAAGTTTTTATTTCTTTTTCTGCCATACAGAGAACCTAATTTTGAAAACCGTTTGATACGTTTTTTTATCCTTATACCTTTTATTATTAGATCAATTCAACGATCCAGATTTCCATCATAAAACTCACCGAGCATTTGCACGATTGACGTGAAACACTTTTAACGAACCAATTTTGAAGTGACGATAAAACGTAACTCTTTTTCTCACAAAATTTACAACACATTGAACTATCGTAAATATCGTAATGTGGTTTTAAATTATACATGTCTGAACAAGGCTAAAGGGTTCAAACGCCACGAAGCACATTATGCATCAGAAGTCAGCATCTTAGCCATACCCTGTCTTATTTAGCAAAAACTCCACAGCATTCCATTTGTGCCGCGAAATCCTACGTCTCACGAAGCTCATTGTGGACTCCCACGTCCAGTACCGCCTGAACAATGTGGACTCGTTCCAACTGTCCGATGGTCTGCAGTACATCTTCGCACACGTCGGCCAGCTCACCGGCATGTACAGATACAAGTACAAGCTCATGAGGCAGATCAGGATGTGCAAGGATCTGAAGCATCTCATCTACTACAGATTCAACACGGTATGTGCTGTTAAAAATTTCAACTTCTTTGTTTTAAGGAGTTTCTTTATGTGTACCACAGTACCATTGCCCAATACACAAATATTCTTGGCCATAACCAGTGTTTAAAATCAAGTGTTGAGTCATGAGAATTTTGAAAGTTTAGTTCAGTACAAATCTCGCGCCACTTATGAATTAACCTATACATGTGTAGTTAGACGTCCGAATCGGGCAAAGAAAACATCTTATAAAAATTTAATTTTACAGCAACAGCTATATCATTAAATAGCTTAAGTGGTAGAGTGGTACCACAAAGTGTAACAAATGTTAGCAAATTTAACCCATCTGTTTTCTTAAATATATTTTCTGTTTAAATATAGGGTCCGGTATCGAAGGGCCCCGGCTGCGGCATCTGGGCGCCTGGCTGGCGCGTGTGGCTGTTCTTCATGAGAGGAATCACGCCGCTGCTGGAGCGCTGGCTCGGAAACTTGCTGTCCAGGCAGTTCGAAGGACGACACTCCAAAGGTAGACAAAGTTTAAATGTACCATTTCTGGTCAAAATCATTGACGAACAACGACAATCGTTGACGATGTTGATTTTCGTAACAAACCGGTCTTGCGTTACTCACTGTCCAATTTACGCTATCCTTACCCAATGATACCTCAATTAAGACCAGATTTTCGTAATACCGCGCTTCCTCAGATCTGTTTCATAAAATGTTTGTAACACAAATGGTTCTTCTTAACAAAAATAGTCCCATTTGCTGACAGCAGCTGGTATAACAAGTTACCAGCGGGCCTAGCGGTTTTGCCTAGTGGTTGGCATCTCTTGTCTGAAATGATAATGTATTAGTATACAATCCTATAATTTGTATTTTTTTCTAAATCTTTTCAAGCCTTACTTCCTAATTTGACTAACCTAATCAAATGATGCAGGAGTTGCAAAGACTGTGACGAAGCAGCGCGTCGAGTCTCACTTCGACCTCGAGCTGCGAGCGTCCGTGATGCACGACATCGTCGATATGATGCCTGAGGGCATCAAACAGAACAAGGCCAGGACTATCTTGCAGCATCTGTCTGAAGCTTGGAGGTGCTGGAAAGCCAATATTCCTTGGAAGGTTAGTTGATATTTTAATTATCTGTCAGTCTCTTGTCCTCATGATACATATTGGCTCTTCAAAAAGTGCACATAGAGACATCAAGAAGTGATGTAAAAATTTACAAATTGAGAATATTCATGATTCTCATGATACACATTGCTTGACAATAATGCACATCCGGCATGTAACGGTGGTTTTATTGTAACTGAAAGCGGAATCATAGCACATGAGCTCAGTCATACTCATAGTGATAGCTTTTGTATGTATTTATTGGCAAAAATGCAACTCGGCTACTGGCGTTTCATCCGTTGCAACGCTAAGTAAATTCATTCCATTTCCTAAAAAAATATCATTATTATTATCACAATTTAGATAATGTCTTCTATAGGTCCCGGGACTGCCAACGCCGATCGAGAACATGATACTCCGCTACGTGAAAATGAAGGCCGACTGGTGGACGAACACGGCCCACTATAATCGCGAGCGTATCCGCCGCGGCGCCACCGTCGACAAGACAGTGTGCAAGAAGAACCTAGGACGACTCACCAGGTTGTACCTCAAGGCTGAGCAGGAGAGACAACACAACTATCTCAAGGTAAATTATTACTTACTCTGTGTAGTAGGATAAAGGCCGATTGGTGTACGAGCGCGGTGATTGTTTTCTAGAAAAATGTCAGATGAAAGTTGAAACGAAATACATGTCTTTAGCACTAAGCTGCCTTGTAAAATACTCAGTTTTTAGCGATGCGAGTTTATTCGCTGCGCAACAGCCATTTCTGGTTAAATATCTAAGTTAACCAGCAATAAAAAAAAATTTTCTCCCAGGACGGTCCGTACATCTCTCCCGAAGAAGCCGTAGCGATCTACACAACCACAGTCCACTGGCTGGAGTCCCGTCGCTTCGCGCCCATTCCGTTCCCTCCACTGTCATACAAGCACGACACGAAGCTGCTTATCCTCGCCCTTGAGCGACTTAAGGAGGCCTACAGTGTGAAGTCCAGGCTCAATCAGAGCCAGAGAGAGGAACTGGGGCTCATTGAGCAGGCGTACGATAATCCTCACGAGGCGCTATCAAGAATCAAGCGTCATTTGTTGACGCAGAGGACTTTCAGAGAGGTATGTTTTACTTTTTAGTGTCGTTTAATAGCATAGATGTGTTTCTTTTAGCTGGATTTGATCTCGACATTGTAGTGTAGTTGCACAACTATTGAAATTTATCCATAACTTTGTGTTAATATAAGAGCCTCTGTAGAAAGTACCATATTGTCCCATTTGGAGTTGATACTCTAGGTCCATGGGGTCCCAGCGTGCACAAGTTGTTTGCAGAAATCGCGAAGAGTCTGGTTGATGTAACTGGTCACCGAAGTGCTGGCGGCTTCCTCGCACAACGTATCAGCATTGCGATACAGCGAGGAAATACCGCCAGCATCCTTGGTACAATGCCTCCAGGGCCTATTTTAGATTTAAGCTAGTTATTGATTTAGTTTAGTAGTACCACTGTATATATCTTTTATGTAAATAAACGTGACGATATTCATTCTTGTACGTTAAAGAGTCTGTGCGGAAAGAGAAGAGTCGTAGAATGTATTGGATCCCATACATTTTACTACTCTTTCCGCACAGTCTCTAACAGGTTTGTGTTCTGTAACACATTAATATTACGGGACTTAAGCGAACCTTAAAACATCGTCTTTAGGAAACTGGACAAATCCCAAACCCAGTTGAGCCTTTCGGTTAGGTTAGAAGGTAAGATGCCACTCACTTTAATGATGACACTTACTTTGTAATAACCAGTAACTACAATTTTTGTTTGCTGCAGTTCCTGTTTAGGATGCTATCGGGAAATGAATCTTCATATGTCAACAATATTAATCTATTAACATTCTACAGGTGGGCATCGAGTTCATGGACCTGTACTCCCACCTGGTGCCGGTGTACGACGTGGAGCCCCTGGAGAAGATCACGGACGCGTACCTGGACCAGTACCTGTGGTACGAGGCGGACAAGCGGCGCCTGCTGCCGCCCTGGGTCAAGCCCGCCGACACCGAGCCCTCGCCGCTGCTCGTCTACAAGTGGTGCCAGGGTCAGTCATTCAATTGACGTTTAAGTCAACCTGTATTACTGCAGTTATTTATTCGTTTGATCATTATTGCATAATGCTTGGTGTATCTCACTGTGAAGAGAGTTCAAGTGCGAATAGTGCAATACATACAAAAAGTCGTGTTTAGACATGAAGCTTAATAATGGCTCTGACATTTTCCTTACTTCTTTGCAGTTTTGTTACCTCTCTCATTGCAAGATCTTTGTCCATTTTTAGTATTGTTTAGATTACTTATATTGTATTGTTGTTATTAGTGAAATAAATTTACCTAAACATCTATTAAACCTTTGAGCGCCAAAGACGTCTCATGGAGTAGGTGTTTCTAAAATTTTATACATTGTATGAACAGTCGCAGGTCTGGGGCACAAAAACTGTGTAGGACGCTTGGCAATCAAAGGGTAAAAGAAAACGTGTAATATATTCTTAACACATAGCTATTTATTACACTCTATTTCTATCAGCAGAAGAGACAGAAGCACGAAGAACGAAGATATAAGCGATTGCCCAAAGTGTGTGTTGTGGCAAAGGAGATCATGGTTGTACCATCCCCTTGTTACAAACCTCACTTTGGTTGGTTGCACTATCAACAGCATCAAGATAAGAAGACGCCTTATGCTTTTGGAAAATATGTGCCACAAAATGATAAAATAAAAAATGATCGTTTATTTTTTTCTTTAAATAGTTCAAACCTTTCAAGTGGCATACGTCATTTTTGAGTTGAAGGAATCGCGATTTTATTTTAATTAATCAAATTCGAAATTTAAATAACGTTAATTGTCCGCGAGGCGGTTCCTGCCACTTCAAGGGATGAAACTGTTTATATCATCATTATCATCAACATTATATACTTCAGGCAGCCAGAAGTCAGTTAATAAGGCAGGACAATGTCCTGAGGACATGCTAAATATCCATGTATATTTTTTTGTAATTACTGTACTTTGCGTGTCTTGTGTTCATTAGCTTGCAAAAGTTGACTTATGTATCTGTTTATGCTATTTGGATGAAAAATATCGAAATTCTGACACAACCTTGCATTTTAGGCATCAACAACCTCCAAGACGTGTGGGAAGTGGGCGAAGGTGAATGCAACGTGCTCCTAGAGTCCCGCTTCGAGAAACTGTACGAGAAGATCGACTTGACGCTGCTCAATCGTCTGCTCCGTCTTATCGTGGACCACAACATCGCTGACTACATGACTGCTAAGAACAACGTGGTCATTAACTACAAGGTAAGCGGTACTCATTGGCAGGAGTAGGAGTAAATATAGGTAAAATTGTAATTGGATTTATGTTAGTTAATTATACCACGGCTATATCGACAATGACAAAAGCATAGATATCTATAGATCCGCTGTCATCGTCAGTTAGTATCGGGACCGATGTCGCCGCAGCTAAACGTGTGCATTTCAACTACATTTACAATATTGTACGCATAAGGCCTACTCACACATAGACAGTGTACTTAAACGTGCGATCTTGCGCTCTGGTTGGTACACACACGCGCTAGATTGATTGTAATTACACAATAAAAATGTCATCCTAATCTTCTGAGAGTGTGTTTGTACCTTCTTAAGTTAAAAAGTCATATCATCATACGATATTCTTAACACATGTGGCATTTTGCTTTCGACGGCATTTAGACAGGCATTCAAACTACTCATTCGTCCATTCATTCACTCAATAGAGATGGGCAAGAACAAATAATGCTATATCGATAAATTACTATCATAGACCTAGCATTACATAGACCAGCTATACGCGTGCGCCCGTAAGGGATAGACATAGATGACGTCATAAACGTGGGGATACCATATTGGTAAAAATTACCCCAATATTTGATATCACGTTGGGGCGATTACCCTGGAGGAAAAGTTAGCTTGTTTGACGGTATTAAAAAATTGTTAAATAAAATGTCAATGGGCCGACCTTTTTAGGCGTATAAACAATGAAATACCTCCTCGCAGGTGGTACAAAACTAAACATGTTTAGTAAATAAAACGTAAAATAAAATGTATTATGGGTTCTAATTTAAAGAAATCACAAATCGCAATCACACCAATTAATGTACACCACATTTAATCTTCACAACATTTGTTTTTTGGAATTAGAAGTACGAAAAAACTTCGAGGTCAAAATTACCCATAAAATTATGATATTTTCATCTGGTATCCCTAACATGATTGTTATGCAGCTAAATTAAGAAGAAGTTTAAAAATGGCTGACCTCAGACTCCTACCTACCTACGTAATTTGGGCGGATAATTTTACAAATAATGTTTTGTTAATTTGCGTAAATAATTGTGATATTTTTATTGAAATCGTTTGATTCTACATTGCTTTGAGTGTAACGTAATTTTACGATGTTATTCTCACATATTGCGTTAAGAGGAAGGTGTAAAATACCGTACTTACGTGTGAAAGGTTATGATCTCATATTTTTGCTCAGAGCGGCTATTTATTACGATTACAGAACAATTCACCAGTATTTTATCAAAGTTCAAGCATTCAAAACGCTAACCATCACTATATTTCATAAGAGAAAGCACAATTTCATACAAAACAACGATAATTAAACAAGCAACGAACAAACATGACATGTCACGTACTTATTTGTTTGCCACAACCTCGGTTGTGGCAGCGGTGGAAAAGTGAAACTATGACAAGGACAAACAATAACAGCGCTTTCTCTGCTACTCCTACTGAAAGATACATAAGACTATCCCGTTCGGTCATTTTCCCCCACCCCTCATGACCGATCCAGTTATACTAGATTCATGATTACTATGAACGAATGAATTATATTGGATTATTTTTCAACGTAGGTACGCTCCTTACATAGTTTAAAATAATCTATACTGTGTACCTTACGATATATTCAGACGTTTTTAGGGTTCTGTGCCAACAAGATTCTTTAATTTACTAAGCCACCGCACCAATCTTTAAAAGACCGTATGTTAAGTAAGCGAAATAGGCAATCGAGTTGGCTGGTCGTAGACTTTTACAGATGGCGCCAGTACTGTCACTCTAATTACGCCCTAATTGGAGTAAAAGAGAATGAGTCCGCAATTTGCAAACTTCGGAGTTCGCGGTACGCCCTCAGGTTTCCCAGTCACTCAGATTTTTTTGGGTATTTTACGCCACTGGCAAGCTCATGATGAATTTGTATTGAATAACGTATTAAGAACAACGTTTCTATTTTAAATCTCAGGTTCAATCAAACTAATTTTTGCCCAACCTTGGCCTCATTCAACAGAAAGCATGAAACTTTATGCGTGTTTTTACAGATACAACAGATATATATGTAGAAATAATATGTCAATTGATTTGAAAACAATTACTGATACGGCTTGATTCGTATGCATACTCATTACCTAAATATGCAACTATGTACATTGAAATATCGATACGATACGATTAAGAACATCGACTGAGTCCCAGCTCTAGCCTCAGAATAATGACTAAAGCAAAGAAGCCGGGCAAAAATAAAAGCTTGGTAAAAGATATCGTATTCACAACACGTTATTTTTTTTTTTCTATGAGTGAGTGAGACAACAATCGGCAAGTTCTTTCGTTTTTTTCAGTATTGTCATAAGATGTACTGAGGGAAATGTCAAATGGTCCTATGTGGTTCTATAATATAATCCAGCCAAATAAAATATAAGTTCGTTATTTCACAGGTAAGTGTCAACTGTAACAACTTGACATAGTCGTATTATTTTAGTTGAAATATTTCGGGATGTTTCAGCGGTCATCTTGGTTTATTTTAATTATATTTTTGCTATTCCTTAAAGATTGTTGGAAAACGTGTTGAGTTTTTATTTGTAATGGTTTGAAGTTCCCTTTGTGATAATGTCTTGTGTGATCGAGGGCTGTAAATCGCATACAGGAAGAAAAGAAAATACGCACGAACCGATAACCTTTAATCGGTGAGTTTTGTTCAATTTTGAAGAAATTAATTTATAGGACCTGACCCTAAACATAGAAATCGATATATTGTTTAATTACTTGCATTCAAGTCTATATAGATTTTTGCATAAATTTTCGAACTTTTCTGCTAAGTATGAAAGGTTATATTTTTGGCATAGTGATGTATCGACCTCAGATCAATAACCTATCGACATTTACAGCTTTCTTATAGTTTGGCCCAGGACTGTCTCATTTTAATTGATGAGTACAGTCAAGGGCATAAATATATATACATTCCCAAAGTCTCAAAAATATGTGTACGCTCAGACAATAAAATCGTGTTCACATATTTTTAAGCCATTTGTCTGGATCGATATTTTTGCCTTCGACTGTACCTATAGTTTTCTTTGTTCTTACTTACTGACAGATTGTGTTTGCCAGACTATAGTTTAATACTAAAAACCGGTCAAGTGCGGGTCGGACGCGCGCACCAAGGGGACCGTACTTTTTAGTATTTGTTGTTATAGCGGCAGCAGAAATACATCATCTGTGAAAATTTCAACTGTCTAGCTATCACGGTTCATAAGATACAGCCTGGTGACAGACAGACGGACAGCGAAGTATTAGTAATAGGGTCCCGTTTTTACCCTTTGGGTACGGAACCCTAATAAAAAAGACATTAATGATCATTGATGAATGTTCCTTTTATTAATATTGTTGGTCACAAAACTCAACTTTTTATTTTAGATTTCCAAAGGACGAGGAATAGGGGATATTACTGCAATGTTCTGCCACCAGAGTGCAGCACTAGCTTTTTTAGTGCACCGTAGAGTAACTTATTTATACTGTACCTATAACAGGTTTTTGACAAGTTTTCAGGGGACCTACCGGAAAACTCGAATCCGAAATTTCGTTATCTAGCTGCCTCTTTATCGCTCGAATACGCAAGAGTGACAGAGATGTTAGATAACGAAAGTTCGATTTTCTTGTTTCGCGATAGACCCTCAGATTGTGATAGTGGCGCCACCTACGCCGAGTTTCGCGTAATATTCCCTATTATTAAATAAAAAAAATATATTACACGAATGTTTTTTTTTCATTTCCTATTTGGTACAGTCAGCTGCAGAGAAAAGGTACCCCACGTCCATACTAATTTACAGAACTTTGTATGCAGGGGGGGGGGGGGGGGTGCCTTTTCTCTGCAGCTGACTGTACATGACTAGAAACTATACTTAGTCTTTTAGCATTAGAAAAAACGGTAAACCATTTCCATGTGTCTTTTTATTGACAAGTTTTTTTATAAATATAGCAATATTTTACTTATGAAAGCAAAAGTATGTAAATTATCGTATATTATATTTGTTGTGACTTATTTTTAAAGTGTTTTTCGATAAAACGACACGTTAAGATCGCTCGCCTTCTTTCTAATGATAAAAAAACGAGAGGTATAGTTAGACGGTTCTGAGTGGTAGACTGCAGATGAGATAAAAGCTATATTAGGTACATGCATTAATCCTCATATCAGGCGGCTCTTTGATTCCAAGGATTGCATAATTTTTATACTTTTTAATGATTTTTAGAATATGAAAATTATAAAAAGTATAAAAGTTATGCAATCCTTGTATTCAACGAGCCGCCTGCTACAGATTTCTTGAAATTGCCGCGTTTTTTCAGGTTCAACTTTCATTAGCCAGACTATTATCAATTTGCCAATTTCGTGATTATTCTTTTACACGGCACATAAACTTATGCAAAATTTATCGATATAAAAAGTCGACTCAGTTACATCCCTAACAAATTATCAAACTTATGACACCGTACGTAAATGAGAAATAACAAGCATATATGCATCTCTTTTCGACACATTATCTAATTCGTAAGGAAGTAAAGTACGGGTATACATATTTGCGAAGCATTTTTGCCCTACTTCTATGCTTTAGTCATTATTCAGAGGCTCTAGCGCTTACTTCACTGCTAATATTTTGACATACTACTTCAATATTGAGACTAATGTCATAATTCACATGTTCATTGTCCATTGCGTGTTAGCTTTGAAAACATCAATGAAGAAAGTACATACAACAAGCAATGGATGACTTTCGAATGTCCGGCAATGGACAACGTATTTTATAGTTTTTTGCCGTTTTTATTACACAAATAGATTGTTATTAGTCTTACCTGTGATAAGTAACTCCATAATTATTTAAATTTACAGTGGTACTGCGATTTTAGCACGTAATTACAGCGCAAACCGGCATTTTGCTTTCGTGTTTACACCGCAACGGCTGTCATCAAATGACAATGCGTTCTTGCTTTCTGATAATTTTGATCAGAAAATAGAGACACGCGCCCAGCTGTCATACCACTTCTCCTTATATTCATATTTCTATGGACAAAAGTGACTAAGTACCAATCAAGCCAATTAACATGTTGTATCCAATTAAGTTTTGCGCGTAGGTATTATATGTTCGTCTGCAAGTAAGGAACGTAATTTTTGAGACATTCATTGCAGTATGTTTTTTACCTCTATTTTATTAGCAAATCCTCAAACGAAACTTACTCGTTTTCTTTTACAAATAGTATATTTTTATATGATGAATCGCGTAGGGGTCCTGAAACCAGAGAGTCCCTGTGCTCTGGGGGCGGTCCGAGACGGCGGACGCGCTGATCGCCCGTACCGTCGCTCTGCCCGTCTGACAATACGCTATCTGACCATACTATCAACAACAAAACACTTATATCTACATTTTCGTATATTAACTAGCTTTTCTTTCTCAGGATATGAACCACACGAATTCCTACGGTATAATCCGAGGGCTGCAGTTCGCGTCGTTCATCGTGCAGTATTACGGGCTGGTACTCGACTTGCTGGTGCTGGGTCTGCAGCGTTCAAGTGAGATGGCCGGCCCGCCGCAGCTGCCGAACGACTTCCTGTCGTTCCAGGACCGACAGACGGAGACGGCGCACCCGATCAGGCTTTACTGCCGATATGTCGACAGGATCCACATTTACTTCAGGTTTGTTCAAATGTGTATAGTTCAGAGGCTGTTCTTTGTAAGACCTTATTGCGTTATTCATAAATAAACGTTTGATAAATCTGATATGTTAAAATGTCAATTATACTTCTTTTGAATTAAATTACAAATTTCTAAGTATAAAGATAATTACGAGTCGTAGAATTGATTATAGTCGAATAAGGAAAATTTCACGTAGACTCCCACCACGATATCAAATGAATCTGGTCTTATATTCTAACTGATTTTGTTAATATTGTTATTATGTCAGTTAGAAACATCTACAAATTAAAATAGTACATCTATGCCTTTCCTTTGAGAAACTGGCGTGATGTTATTAATTAAATGATTGTTTCGTACAGGTTCACAGCAGAAGAAGCTCGCGACCTGATCCAGAGATATCTGACCGAGCACCCTGACCCGAACAACGAGAACATTGTCGGCTACAACAACAAGAAGTGCTGGCCGCGCGACGCGCGCATGCGGCTCATGAAACACGACGTCAACCTGTAACTCATTTTTAGGGTTCCGTACCCAACTAAGACTATTACTAAGACTCCGCTGTCCGTCTGTCACCAGGCTGTCTCATGAACCGTGATAGCTAGACAGTTGAAATTTTCACAGATGGTGTATTTCTGTTTATTTTATTTTATTTTATTTGCCGCTATCTGTTGCCGCTATAACAACAAATACTAAAAACAGAATAATATAAATATTTAAATGGGGCTTCCATACAACAAACGTGATTTTTTTGCTGTTTTTTTCCGTAATGGTACGGAACCCTTCGTGCGCGAGTCCGACTCGCACTTGGCCGGTTTTTTTGTTATATTTAGTTTTTTTTTTTGTATTTTAACTTAGGACTTGTCAACCGGTTGCTACATGTGGCGTCCAACTTTATGGAATGTTCACAGCACAGCGTAACGTTCTACACGAATGTTGCTGCAGCGTACGGCGTTAACCGGAGACCAATACCTCAGGCTTGATTTCGTCCTACGATGATATCGGTCGATGGTACGAATGTTTTTATGGGACATCTAAAAATAAAACTGAAGTGAGGAAACGTCAACCAATATTCAGGATTTTTAAACATGTATTAAACTTTCACTCTTTTATCAAGGTTGTCAAAGTATTTAACGGTAACGTTTATTATTTTGATCTTAGGATACATTTCCTTCTCTCTAATCCTCATTTATTGTCAACAGTGGCAGAGCAGTGTTCTGGGACATAAAGAATCGCCTGCCCCGCTCAGTGACCACCATCCAATGGGAGAACAGCTTTGTCTCAGTTTACTCAAAGGACAACCCCAATTTGCTGTTCAACATGGCTGGATTTGAGTGCAGGATACTGCCTAAAGTAAGTTAAAATGTATACTAAGTGATAAATAAAACCTGATTGTGTACTAAATAAAGCACATTTTCATATGATGAATCGCGTAGGGGTCCTGAAACCAGAGAGTCCCTGTGCTCTGGGGGCGGTCCGAGACGGCGGACGCGCTGATCGCTCGTACCGTCGCTCTGCCCGTCTGACAATACGCTATCTGATCTTACCATTAAAATCACACCCCAGCATAGCTTCTACTCCTTTACTAATGAAGTCTTATTTCGTTCGCAGTGCCGTAGTCAAAACGAAGAGCTATCGCATCGCGACGGCGTGTGGAATCTTCAGAATGAGGTTACGAAGGAACGTACAGCGCAGTGCTACCTTCGCGTCGATGATGAGTCGCTAGCGCGGTTCCATAACAGAGTCCGTCAGATCCTCATGGCCTCTGGCTCCACTACTTTCACGAAGATTGTCAATAAATGGAACACGGCTCTTATTGGTAAGGGTTTTTTGCATACCGAGTGCTTGGCAGTCTGGGCTCATCAGCCACTCTTTAAATTTAAAACTAGCGATGTCCTGACATTTTCACCACGGCTCACTTGGGGAGCTTGAGGTCCGTTCGGCAACCTAATCCGTAGATTTGGCATGGGCACTAGTTTTACGAAATCGACTGCCATCTGATAGTAGAGTCCGGTTTCCTTACCTTCCTTCATCGAAAAGCGATTGGTAAAACGTCAAATGATACTATTTCAAATAAATAAATAAAGAAAACTAAAATATCAAGGTATGTGGGTTCCATGAGATTATATCATTTATAATACGCGTAAAAACCAAATTCAATAATTTTAGTGTGATAATGTAATTTGTTCTCAGGTCTGATGACGTACTTCCGCGAAGCCGTGGTCAACACGCAGGAGCTCCTGGACCTGCTGGTGAAATGCGAGAACAAGATTCAGACGCGCATCAAGATCGGGCTCAACTCCAAAATGCCCTCGCGCTTCCCGCCCGTCGTGTTCTACACGCCCAAGGAGCTGGGCGGGCTCGGCATGTTGTCTATGGGACACGTTTTGATTCCACAGGTGAGATTTTTAGTATTTTTACACATTAAAATGCAGGTTGTATTCAAAAGTCGTAACTCCTACCTATTGTTTCCATCTGTATTTAAACATGGGACGTTTTCACTCAAAATAAGGTGCCCCATTTCGGTTATCCGTATAGGGACCGTGCGCGTTGGAGGGTCTGCCATCTTGTGGCCTGAATCGGAACCATAAACATGTACATCACATGTACATTGACACTTCACGCCAAAGCAAGTGCTGCCATCTTGTGGGCTACTTTGGAAGCATAAACTACACACTTACGCCAAAGATCTGACGTCTCCTGTGCTGCCCCCTACAGTTTATGCACGCTCCCTATAGTATAGACACTTGCAATATTTTTTTTCTATGGAGTTCTGCCTTATACAACCGACAAAGTGTGATACCTTGTGCGCGTCGTAGCTGGTTTATGTCTTGGGCTTGATTTTTGTATTATCCATGCACACAATACATGTCTTTTCTTGTTATCTTGTGAATGTATGCGAAATAATCAACTGCGAACGTTTCAACTTGGCAACTACTAGAAATTTTGATGTTATTGCATTTTGAACATTTCAGAGAGAGGGGTCCCAAATTAAAGTTTGGGACTACACAAACTGGAACACAAGACTTAACTGCTCCCTAGTAGATTGGGTCATGTTAAATAGAAAACCCATCCAAGTGCGAGTCGGACTCGCGCACCGCAAACTCGCGTTCCGTACTTTTTAATATTTGTTGTTATAGCGGCAACAGAAATACATCATCTGTCAAAGTTTCAACTGTCTATCTGCTATCACGGTTCATAAAATACAGCCTGGTGACAGACAGACAGACGGACAGCGGAGTCTTAGTAATAGGGTCCCGTTTTTATCCTTTGGGTACGGAACCCTAAAAAGCAAAACAATCTATTCCAATGTTAATTTTGTTCACAGTCCGACCTTCGTTGGTCAAAGCAAACTGACGTGGGCATCACCCACTTCCGCTCAGGCATGTCCCACGACGAGGATCAACTGATCCCTAACTTGTACCGCTACATCCAGCCGTGGGAGGCCGAGTTCGTGGACTCGCAGCGCGTGTGGGCCGAGTACGCGCTCAAGCGGCAGGAGGCCAACGCTCAAAACCGGTTAGTTACGTCAATATAATAATCAACTGATCCCTAACTTGTACCGCTACATCCAGCCGTGGGAGGCCGAGTTCGTGGACTCGCAGCGCGTGTGGGCCGAGTACGCGCTTAAGCGGCAGGAGGCCAACGCTCAAAACCGGTTAGTTACGTCAATATAATAATCAACTGATCCCTAACTTGTACCGCTACATCCAGCCGTGGGAGGCCGAGTTCGTGGACTCGCAGCGCGTGTGGGCCGAGTACGCGTTCAAGCGGCAGGAGGCCAACGCTCAAAACCGGTTAGTTACGTCAATATAATAATCAACTGATCCCTAACTTGTACCGCTACATCCAGCCGTGGGAGGCCGAGTTCGTGGACTCGCAGCGCGTGTGGGCCGAGTACGCGCTCAAGCGGCAGGAGGCCAACGCTCAAAACCGGTTAGTTACGTCAATATAATAATCAACAGATCCCTAACTTGTACCGCTACATCCAGCCGTGGGAGGCCGAGCTCGTGGACTCGCAGCGCGTGTGGGCCGAGTACGCGCTCAAGCGGCAGGAGGCCAACGCTCAAAACCGGTTAGTTACGTCAATATAATAATCAACTGATCCCTAACTTGTACCGCTACATCCAGCCGTGGGAGGCCGAGTTCGTGGACTCGCAGCGCGTGTGGGCCGAGTACGCGTTCAAGCGGCAGGAGGCCAACGCTCAAAACCGGTTAGTTACGTCAATATAATAATCAACTGATCCCTAACTTGTACCGCTACATCCAGCCGTGGGAGGCCGAGTTCGTGGACTCGCAGCGCGTGTGGGCCGAGTACGCGCTCAAGCGGCAGGAGGCCAACGCTCAAAACCGGTTAGTTACGTCAATATAATAATCAACTGATCCCTAACTTGTACCGCTACATCCAGCCGTGGGAGGCCGAGTTCGTGGACTCGCAGCGCGTGTGGGCCGAGTACGCGCTCAAGCGGCAGGAGGCCAACGCTCAAAACCGGTTAGTTACGTCAATATAATAATCAACTGATCCCTAACTTGTACCGCTACATCCAGCCGTGGGAGGCCGAGTTCGTGGACTCGCAGCGCGTGTGGGCCGAGTACGCGCTCAAGCGGCAGGAGGCCAACGCTCAAAACCGGTTAGTTACGTCAATATAATAATCAACTGATCCCTAACTTGTACCGCTACATCCAGCCGTGGGAGGCCGAGTTCGTGGACTCGCAGCGCGTGTGGGCCGAGTACGCGCTCAAGCGGCAGGAGGCCAACGCTCAAAACCGGTTAGTTACGTCAATATAATAATCAACTGATCCCTAACTTGTACCGCTACATCCAGCCGTGGGAGGCCGAGTTCGTGGACTCGCAGCGCGTGTGGGCCGAGTACGCGCTCAAGCGGCAGGAGGCCAACGCTCAAAACCGGTTAGTTACGTCAATATAATAATCAACTGATCCCTAACTTGTACCGCTACATCCAGCCGTGGGAGGCCGAGTTCGTGGACTCGCAGCGCGTGTGGGCCGAGTACGCGCTCAAGCGGCAGGAGGCCAACGCTCAAAACCGGTTAGTTACGTCAATATAATAATCAACAGATCCCTAACTTGTACCGCTACATCCAGCCGTGGGAGGCCGAGCTCGTGGACTCGCAGCGCGTGTGGGCCGAGTACGCGCTCAAGCGGCAGGAGGCCAACGCTCAAAACCGGTTAGTTACGTCAATATAATAATCAACTGATCCCTAACTTGTACCGCTACATCCAGCCGTGGGAGGCCGAGTTCGTGGACTCGCAGCGCGTGTGGGCCGAGTACGCGTTCAAGCGGCAGGAGGCCAACGCTCAAAACCGGTTAGTTACGTCAATATAATAATCAACTGATCCCTAACTTGTACCGCTACATCCAGCCGTGGGAGGCCGAGTTCGTGGACTCGCAGCGCGTGTGGGCCGAGTACGCGCTCAAGCGGCAGGAGGCCAACGCTCAAAACCGGTTAGTTACGTCAATATAATAATCAACTGATCCCTAACTTGTACCGCTACATCCAGCCGTGGGAGGCCGAGTTCGTGGACTCGCAGCGCGTGTGGGCCGAGTACGCGCTCAAGCGGCAGGAGGCCAACGCTCAAAACCGGTTAGTTACGTCAATATAATAATCAACTGATCCCTAACTTGTACCGCTACATCCAGCCGTGGGAGGCCGAGTTCGTGGACTCGCAGCGCGTGTGGGCCGAGTACGCGCTCAAGCGGCAGGAGGCCAACGCTCAAAACCGGTTAGTTACGTCAATATAATAATCAACTGATCCCTAACTTGTACCGCTACATCCAGCCGTGGGAGGCCGAGTTCGTGGACTCGCAGCGCGTGTGGGCCGAGTACGCGCTCAAGCGGCAGGAGGCCAACGCTCAAAACCGGTTAGTTACGTCAATATAATAATCAACTGATCCCTAACTTGTACCGCTACATCCAGCCGTGGGAGGCCGAGTTCGTGGACTCGCAGCGCGTGTGGGCCGAGTACGCGCTCAAGCGGCAGGAGGCCAACGCTCAAAACCGGTTAGTTACGTCAATATAATAATCAACTGATCCCTAACTTGTACCGCTACATCCAGCCGTGGGAGGCCGAGTTCGTGGACTCGCAGCGCGTGTGGGCCGAGTACGCGCTCAAGCGGCAGGAGGCCAACGCTCAAAACCGGTTAGTTACGTCAATATAATAATCAACTGATCCCTAACTTGTACCGCTACATCCAGCCGTGGGAGGCCGAGTTCGTGGACTCGCAGCGCGTGTGGGCCGAGTACGCGTTCAAGCGGCAGGAGGCCAACGCTCAAAACCGGTTAGTTACGTCAATATAATAATCAACTGATCCCTAACTTGTACCGCTACATCCAGCCGTGGGAGGCCGAGTTCGTGGACTCGCAGCGCGTGTGGGCCGAGTACGCGCTCAAGCGGCAGGAGGCCAACGCTCAAAACCGGTTAGTTACGTCAATATAATAATCAACTGATCCCTAACTTGTACCGCTACATCCAGCCGTGGGAGGCCGAGTTCGTGGACTCGCAGCGCGTGTGGGCCGAGTACGCGCTCAAGCGGCAGGAGGCCAACGCTCAAAACCGGTTAGTTACGTCAATCATTATAATAATATAAGTGCTCTCTCTGTAACGTATAACTCACCCACCAGCTTCGATTCCCGATCGCGATAATGTACTGTATTAGTGTAAAAAATAGTCGCGCGTTCAGTTCCCTAAGCTTAGAATTCTGTTGGCTATGTGCGACGTTGGTGGTGGGGGAAATACAAGCGACGCCAGCGCACGACGTGGTGAAAATATTCACTTTCATATGATATCTTCATACTATTTGGCACCTTCCTACGGTCAAATGAGCAATATATCCCACGGCCACAAGAGGCGGCGCCATAGTCATGCACGTAGCGAATATGTTATGTACATACAATGTTTTGCGATATTTATATTATATATAACTTTTAAATTACTTTCCGTAGACGACTGACGCTAGAAGACTTGGAAGATTCGTGGGACAGAGGTATTCCTCGTATCAACACACTCTTCCAGAAAGATCGCCACACGCTCGCCTATGATAAGGGCTGGAGAATCCGAACTGAATTCAAACAGTACCAGGTGAGAACAGCTTCAAAGGGCCCATATAAATTATAACAATGTATTTTTGATGTTTATAATAGATTTTATATAAGATGTTACTTAAAAATTGTTGACTAAAAAAGAAGAAGTAGGGCCTTGTTATCATGTTGTATTGCAGCAGTGTCCAAAGTCCAAACTTTTTGACCCGAGGGCCACATCGAAACTTTCTTTTTCGCAGGCCAGATTGTATGAAATGTGTTACATGCTTGCCGGAGCAAAACGGCTGTTGTCTTCAGATGCTTAAAGCATTAGCATTTGGCAAACAATAAGTAAGTTGTTTTGTACAGGTCCTGAAACAGAATCCCTTCTGGTGGACGCACCAGCGCCACGACGGCAAGCTGTGGAACCTGAACAACTACCGCACCGACATGATCCAGGCGCTCGGCGGCGTCGAGGGCATCCTCGAGCACACGCTCTTCAAGGGCACATACTTTCCCACGTGGGAGGGTCTCTTCTGGTGAGACATGTTTACTTATCGAAACCATATTAGCACTACCCGTCTTTTGTTTTGGATATTCCGTGAAAACAGTAATGGCAGACGAACGGGACTGGTACCTGCTGTAGACAGGAATTATTATAGATATTTTCGCTTATGACCTACGTGCGTTTTGCTTTTGTCACGCGCACACGCGATAAATGGGCGAACGTATTGGCAGCAGATGGAAAAGTGCACTATATGAAGATTTAACTTTAAATTACCAACCTAATCTCAAGAATGGCATAGGCACTAGTTTTTGAGTAAGTGACGGCAATCTGATCTTCCAACCCCGAAGAAAACGGCCTCATTGGGAATAGTCTGGTTTCCTCATGATGTTTCCAAACAACACTTGTTTTGTACATAATACCGAACAACTTATTGGTACTTGGTACGAGCTGGGGTTCTAACCCGCAAAATTATGTTTGAATGTCGGCTTGGCAACCGACACTAAAGAGTATCCTCCCAAAACTTATGTTTTATATTATAACTCAAGTTGCTTCTACACAGGGAGAAGGCATCAGGGTTCGAAGAGTCGATGAAGTACAAGAAGCTGACGAATGCCCAGCGTTCCGGTTTGAACCAGATCCCCAACCGTCGCTTCACGCTCTGGTGGTCCCCCACCATCAACCGAGCTAACGTCTACGTCGGTTTCCAGGTAAACATAGTGTTTAACATATCTGTATGTCGTTACGCAAAATATAAAAATAGGCGCTAGTCGTCGAATTGCGGAAACCCGTCTGTATACAATACATATTTATCTGCAGTTGTTTCCGAAATAATATTACAAACTTGCCTCGTAAGGACGCCCGGCCGGAAGCAGGCGGGCTGTGGATCACGTGTCGCGTTCATTCAGTTCAGTTCCCTGAAGTTGGAGCTGCAGGTTACTGTCCCGGCGGCAATCCCACACTATTCTCCTCAAATCTTCTTGTTTTCTTGCAGAATAAGGACCAAAATGTAAATCTAACAGTCTATCCAAGTCGTAACTCGTCTCAGCTACTTGACTTATTTACTTATTAGAAACAGAAAATGCTTCCAGTTAAACTTAAATATAAATACTCACTTTGATATTAAACCTAAAGACATCGAGTGACGCGAGCGGATACAACCCAATATCAACCTTCGTGTCTTCTACCCAAGGTTTAAGTTACTGTAATCTTGAAAGTTGAGATTTTTATATGATGAATCGCGTAGGGGTCCTGAAACCAGAGAGTCCCTGTGCTCTGGGGGCGGTCCGAGACGGCGGACGCGCTGATCGCTCGTACCGTCGCTCTGCCCGTCTGACAATACGCTATCTGATCAGAGAACATCACAAACTTTTTTTCCATGTAATTAATTATATACAGTTTTAACGAAGTATTTTGGGTGACAGGTGCAACTGGATTTGACCGGTATTTTCATGCACGGCAAGATTCCGACGCTCAAGATTTCGCTGATCCAGATCTTCAGAGCTCACTTGTGGCAGAAAGTCCACGAGTCGATCGTCATGGACTTGTGTCAAGTAAGTCCTACATACCACCGTTGTATTACCATCTGGATTTGATTTATTATCTTATTGTTTCGTATATGATATTTTAGGCCTCATAACTACAATAAGATTATTTAGAAATGTAAAACAATGCTTTCTTTTCATTAGGTATTCGATCAAGAGCTCGACGCGCTGGAAATTGAGACTGTCCAAAAGGAAACCATCCATCCTCGTAAATCTTATAAGATGAACTCATCGTGCGCCGACATTCTGCTGTTCTCCGCCTACAAGTGGAACGTGTCCCGGCCATCGCTTCTCGCTGATACCAAGTAAGTTTAGGGTTAATTTCCCTCTCGGTACATACGGACTAAAGGCTAGGCCATATCAGAAGCGTATGCACTCTTCTCCGGCTCTCTACGTGGTTGCGTTGCGTGCCGCATTCTTTACGAGTACTCACGTGAAGCAAGTGATGTACTGTGAAGAGAGCCAGAGCGCTTTGCGTATTTATTTTCGATATGAAATACTCGAACGATGTCTGAGAAAGTTTAATGTAGAGAGGCCAGGATGACAAGCATTTTTGTGCAGATATCTATTGATTACTCAGCCTTGGGAAGTTCACCTTGAGTTGATCTTATTTTTTCCTCCAAAATGATCCTTATTGATTCTAATTATCCCTCAGAGACACCATGGACAACACGACCACGCAGAAGTACTGGCTGGACATCCAGCTGCGCTGGGGCGACTACGACTCGCACGACATCGAGCGCTATGCGCGCGCCAAGTTCCTGGACTACACCACCGACAACATGTCCATCTACCCCTCGCCCACCGGCCTGCTCATCGCCATCGACCTGGCCTACAACTTGCACAGGTGACGCTCCGTTTACAAGATAATTTTGCAAGTTTGCGGTGTGTAAACTGACGGAACTTTTGTGGACTATTTTGAGTTTGCACAGAGCAGGCTGCTTCGCTCACGTGAATTCTTATTACATTATTCTTATTCTCTAGTCGAAGCCCGTTAGCCACACCAATAAGACTAAATTTTATTTTTAGGCTGTCCAATAAATCTCTTGATTGATCCGCTTTACTAACCTGCACCAAATTCCCCAGCGCTTACGGCAACTGGTTCCCTGGCTGCAAGCCGCTGATCCAGCAGGCCATGGCCAAGATCATGAAGGCCAACCCCGCGCTGTACGTGCTCCGCGAGCGCATCCGCAAGGCGCTGCAGCTCTACTCCTCCGAGCCCACCGAGCCCTACCTCTCCAGCCAGAACTACGGCGAGCTCTTCTCCAACCAGATCATTTGGTAACTAACTAAAAAATAAGTAATACAGGCCATAGTGAAGTTCTCTTTAGGTCGTGGCACATTTTTGCTGATGATTTTCTTCAAAATTCTAAGAGCATTCCACAACTCACGAACATACATGCGCCTTAATATGGCACTTGTGTTTGCGATTTGATGAGTTTCAGTTTGGGATAATTCTATGAGAACACGGCACTCAGTCTAATGACAGTAAAGTTTCGGTGATACTGCAGTGCTGTTAAACTATGATAGGGATAACGTTATTTGATAAAGGAGCATTCATGTGAGGCTTAAAAATACATATGTACAATATGGATTTAACATATTACCTGAAGCCTGTAGAGTAACATACATGAATATCGCAGATTCGATTTCTAACAAGAAGATTACTAATATATAGGTTCGTGGACGACACCAACGTGTACCGCGTGACGATCCACAAGACGTTCGAGGGCAACTTGACCACGAAGCCCATCAACGGCGCCATCTTCATCTTTAATCCCCGCACCGGGCAGCTGTTCCTCAAGATCATCCACACCAGCGTGTGGGCCGGACAGAAACGTCTCGGACAGGTAACACTCAAACTACTAGGGTTTCCTCATATTTTGCACTCGGCCATCCTGCCTACGTTCTCGTCCTCGGCGACATGACCACGAAAGCTTTTAACCTTTGGAACTTTAAATGAAATTATAAGGTTTTCTTTTAATGTTTATTTTGAATGTGTGTTCTGATCTTATAAGGGAGAGATGTTATGCATTTAAAAGGGTAGTTGTAAGTGCATGCAAACGGTGGCTGCGTCCACCGTCATTCTCGGAAATATATTAGTTCATAAATGGCTGCCTTGCGTTTGTCTGTGCTCCCCGTTCCAATATTTAACAAACGCTTTATCTCATAAACACAAACATCACTCAAACGCCAAGCTCCCGGGCGCAAGGTAGCAAATGTAAACCTTACTTGAAAGTGTGAGAAAGCTTACTTTGACAGCGTCCGCCATAACACCTATAGTTGTCCTTGGCGCTGTGGGCACGGCAAGTAACGCTCCGTGAATTTTAATGTCATGGGAACACCTCTTTATTTTGCTAACTATACTATACCGTCCGTGTATTCACTATTGTTTATGTCCATATAGCTCGCGAAATGGAAAACCGCCGAAGAAGTAGCGGCTCTGATTCGTTCGCTGCCAGTGGAGGAGCAGCCCAAACAGATCATTGTCACCAGGAAAGGAATGTTGGATCCTCTTGAGGTTTGTTACTCGCACATGCTATATTTATTTGATATAGTATTATAGTCGCCTGAGAAGGCAGTAATTTATTATTAACCAATTCCTATATATGTAGTATGTTGATATTATAAGCTTAAGCTAGTTATGTAAAAAACAAAGATATAGTAAAAACTGTATAATTATTTCCTGCGGCCGTAGCACGGTCGCATTTTTATCACCAGTCACTATGCCTGTCAGGTTCTAACAAGTATGTAAGTGCGAAAGTGACAGCCATATATAGTGGCAGGCGATAAAAATGGAACCATGCTGCCACCGCTGTTGTCATCTGCATTAGGGGCAGACAATATTTCATAAAGTTAACTGTTATTTCGCTTATTTATCGAGATTCTCTTTGGTCAGGTCCACTTGCTGGACTTCCCCAACATCGTGATCAAGGGCTCGGAGCTGCAGCTGCCGTTCCAGGCGTGCCTCAAGGTGGAGAAGTTCGGGGACCTCATCCTCAAGGCCACGGAGCCCCAGATGGTGCTCTTCAACCTGTACGACGACTGGCTCAAGACCATCTCCTCCTACACGGTTATTACATTAACTTTTTTTATTAATTATATTACGCATTGAATAAGTTAGACATAAAAAACCTACATTTTAACTCAAATAAAGTTAACATTTTAAAATGAAATTGGATATGGTGGAAAATAAGGAAACAGTTATTATAAAACCACAATAAATAACAAAATAAGATTATCACAAATTTGAATCAGTTTATTTAAAATGCGTACATGAGTTTAGGTATAAATATGATGAAGAGTCGAACGCCTTCGTGACTGTAGTTAAATAGTAAATACCGCCCAGCAATTCAAACAAACACTGTAACTATTTCCAATAGTTATATATTATGGATTATTTTGTAAAAATCTGCAATTTTAAATGTATTTAATTGACTTGGGCTGAAAAGCCCCAAAACTATTTGAGGTTCGAACATAAATGTATTAAATAGCGTCATAAATATAACAGTCTTGCGTGACTTTCAATTCATAATCCTTTCCAAATTACACAACACAATTCAATCTGATCAAATTGTACAAATATAATACGAATATGTATGGTAAGCTAATAGTTTTCCTGAGTTTACATGATATAGTTTCGTGGGGAAACGGGTCTAAGACTTTACAAGCTCGCGCTGGCAAATTTTCTGTCAGCGCTAAGACATTGCGGAGCGGCCCATTAAAAATTGCGTGTCTATAATATGTTGTAATTCGTACAGGCGTTCAGCCGTTTGATCCTGATCCTGCGCGCGCTGCACGTGAACACGGAGCGCACCAAGGTGCTGCTGAAGCCGGACAAGAGCACGCTCACGGAGCCGCACCACATCTGGCCCACGCTCGCCGACGACGACTGGATCAAGGTCGAGGTGCAGCTCAAGGACCTCATCCTGGCCGACTACGGCAAGAAGAACAAGTGAGCACAAAGCTTATACACGCAATAAAAGGCAATATTCAGCCGTCAGATCCTGATCCATCGTGCGCTGCACGTGAACACGCAGTGCACAAAGGTGGAAGCTGGGAAATGCTCTTCACTCAAAATACGAATATCTACTAGATGAAATTCAATTATTGTTAAACAAGGACAAAAAATTATCGTCACACTGTAACACGACACTGACACCAGCGGTGGCAGCATGGTTGCATTTTTATCGCCTGTCACTATGCCTGTCACTTTCGCAGTTACATACTTGTTAGAACGTGACAGGCGATAAAAATGCGACCATGCTAAGCCCGCAGTTTGCAGTTTTCTTACTTTATCTTAAATTTTTGTATTTCGTTTTGACTTTTCGTTGAATCCTTACAACAGAATAATAACAAAGGTACCCTGAAGATCTAACGAATGCGACGCAAGTGCACACTTCTACCTGTATCTGGATGCTTAAGAAACGAGATATAGATAGAGAACAAATGTTATATCCACACGTAACCAACGTTTATTTCCAGTGTAAACGTGGCCTCGCTGACACAGTCCGAGATCCGCGACATCATCCTCGGCATGGAGATCTCCGCGCCGTCCGCGCAGCGCCAGCAGATCGCCGAGATCGAGAAGCAGAGCAAGGAGCAGAGCCAGCTCACCGCCACCACCACGCGCACCGTCAACAAGCACGGCGACGAGATCATCACCTCCACCACCAGCAACTACGAGTCGCAGACCTTCAGGTGTGTGCTGTGTGCCTTGTACTATACACTTACTAAAGGCTCCCTTTACGATACTTTAAGTTAGCTGAGAGCAATAGTTGAGCTTAACAGTTTTTTCATTCCACCAGTCCAAGCTGAAAAGTTCACTTATTATTAGATCTACTATACCTACTGCTGGACGCCGAATTACGGAGGAAAACTTTTTTTAGTAAGGTTGACCACCATCATCAGTAAATTTAGTAAGTATTCACGGCAGACTCTCGGCGGTTATCGACGGGATAACGACACCATCATGCAAACGGCACATTTTCAGCAGCAGGGCTCGGAACCGGTTTTTTTGAAAAACCCGAAATTAGCCCAATATTTGTAATTATTTTATGCTCTTTACGTAGGACTGAATCATGTATTTAGGTAACAACTTCGTATTATTAGATTGACCCATTAAAATTAAATAATAAACCAAAGAACGAAAAAGAACGTAAGTGTACCGGTATTTTTTGTATTAAGAAAAAACCGGTTCCGAGCCTTGCATTTTACATCGCTCTATAGAAAAAGATGGGCTTATTATTCTTTCATTGCGTCCATAGTACGGCCTCAATTGCAGTATATTTGTCGTCGAGTCAGGAAAACGTATAGCTACCACGCTAAACCTTGCTCAAGGTCTTTGT
Source organism: Cydia strobilella (assembly GCF_947568885.1). Taxonomy (NCBI): domain Eukaryota; kingdom Metazoa; phylum Arthropoda; class Insecta; order Lepidoptera; family Tortricidae; genus Cydia; species Cydia strobilella. The sequence continues at coordinate 14,134,288 of NC_086052.1, forward strand.
TTTTGGTATAGACCTACTGAATATCTGCCGCCTGTAGTGATCTACAACGATTGATGCGTCGCTTTACGCCCTACGTATTATAAAACACCTCGACGAAATATCACTTATTCCGTGCACATGTGTTGAACTTCTATTTCGTTTCAGCTCAAAGACAGAATGGCGTGTACGAGCCATCTCTGCAACGAACCTGCATCTCCGCACGAATCACATTTACGTTAGCTCCGATGACATCAAGGAGAGTGGATACACATACATCCTTCCTAAGAATTTGCTCAAGAAATTCGTGACTATCTCTGATTTGAGAGCACAGGTGATTTTCTCATTTATTTAAATATTTTCTCGGGTATGTAGTCTCGCGAGCATGTTGTAGTTAAAATTCAGTTAAATTTAGGTTGCCCATATCTGCGACACTTATTATTTGTAGTGTATTTAGATGGATATATGGGTAGAAGATTTTCACTAACACAGGTATGCGAAGTTTTATAAGTAGCGATAAAAAAAGAAACTCCTACAATTTGTTAGTGTTTAGAACACAATAAGGGCTTGATTTTCGTCATTATGTAATAATTTTAAATAAATAAGCTAATGGATTTTGGTAAACACTATAAATTTCCTCAGATCGCGTGCTATCTATACGGGACGTCACCCCCCGACAACCCCATGGTCCGTGAGGTGCACTGCGCTGTGCTGCCTCCACAATGGGGCACACATCAGCAGGTAAGATCTATGACACAAACGATTATTTTCTATTTTTTTTAATTCAATTTTTTTAATAAAATACCTGTACTGATGAGTTGAATTCTACAAATCATCTATAAGCGTGTGTACCGGACGAAGTAATGCACACGAGGAGTTAGCGCCTATTTCGCAAACAGCATCTTTTGCGGGGCGTTCAAGGGCAGGGGCAAGGGGCAGATCAAGATGCATAAAAAAACTTTATTACATCTATTTATAAAATTAGTTTTACTTAGAAACAGTAAGTTTTTCGATGAGTTGCTCTTAGTTCCAGTATAGTATAGTGTATGCGTGTATGCCCGCAGGTGCACCTCCCTCGGCAGCTGCCGAAGCACCCGCAGCTGGCGCACCTGCAGCCGCTGGGCTGGATGCACACGCAGCCCAACGAGCTGCCGCAGCTCTCGCCGCAGGTAACTTCAGCCTCCACTCTGTACACTCTGTACACTCTGTACACTCTGTACCCCGTCTACCCGCACACCAAGCCGATATGCCGACGCGCCGACGCGCCGACGCCGACGGACACCAAACCCGCACCGCCAAAGACTTCTGTCCAATATCTTGTTCCGATGTGTATTTGCGTCTCACATTTTGCTTAATGAGAGAGTGAGACGCAATCCACAATGTATTTAAACAGAAGTTTTCTGTATCATTCTTTGGAAATGGTTCAGCATCATAATTTGAGGCTTATTGAGTGGTGGAATTTGAACTTTGTGCTTAGGTGTCAAGTTAATGGTTTTAATTTCGTATGACTTATAAGTGAAGTACATCTGACTCATTCTTTTGCCAGGAATGCATTATCAAAACCCTGTAAAATATTGTAAATACCCCGCGAGGTAAACATATTTTAATTATTAGTAGCTTGCGGTGATTAATTTCCCAATGCATTACCCGGTCCCAGTTCTTTTAAATACCACATTATCCTTAAATGATTTCATAATAAAGTTTCCGACTTGTAAAGTCCCGCGATTAATAATATTTCAATTATTTAATAAATAAATAATAATTTGGAATCTTTCGCACACATCACTTTGATATGATTTGTTTTTTTGGATTTGCAATTACTCCACAAATGTAAGCATGTGAATTGTGATTCTAAATCATAGATGCGGTAAAATTTTGTAGTCGAAATAAGTATTGTAAAGGTTTGTAACTGACCATGTAGGTTTCGTGCTATAAAGAATGATATTATACTAATCACGCAGGCTGAGATTACCTAGTTAGAAGATTTAATAGTTGGCTGTTGGAATGTCAACTTTAAATCTGACAGCCCGGAACGGTCACCTACAGCCCAAGGGGATAATATTATTATTCAACAAAAACGAGCAGCAATACATTTACAAAACCCTGAGCAGCAATACAATTAGTTGTCTAAAACTTCACGTGCGCCATGTGAAACGTCAATGATTTCGAAATTAAAACGGCCGTTTATTTCATAGGACATCACGACACACGCCAAAGTAATGTCAGAAAACCCTTCCTGGGACGGCGAGAAGACCATCATCATAACGTGCTCGTTCACGCCCGGCTCGTGCTCGCTCACGGCGTACAAGCTGACGCCGTCGGGCTACGAGTGGGGCGCGCGCAACACGGACCGCGGCAACAACCCCAAGGGCTACCTGCCCAGCCACTACGAGCGCGTGCAGATGCTGCTCTCCGACCGCTTCCTCGGCTACTTCATGGTGCCTTCGCAGGGCAGCTGGAACTACAACTTCATGGGTGAGTGCGCGTCAAAAGACAGTGTTTCATCCAAATGGAACAGTGAGGAAAATCATATACACCAAGATTGTAACCGATGACTTATATCGTCGCTGGAAAGCAACTGGAGCTGGATTACGGTTAATTGCAATAAAATTGTAGTGCATTATTGCTTTCCAGCGACGATATATTCTATTGCTTCGCGAAGACGGGCCCTTATGGGCACTACGAAGTGGGCCAGTTCGTCGATGCACTAATCCCGTTTGTGCGCATGTTCGCTCGGAATTATATGAACGGCATATAATTTCCTACATATATTTACTTTTGAAATCTTTGGATGTAACTGAATTTGTTTTAGAAAACTGTAATTATTAATTTTTGCCAATAGAAAAAGCTACAGTAGGTAATATAACTTTTTCTACTTATTAGTCGGGCAACGAAGTTCACCAATTGATATTCTTCTAGGTTATTATTTTATTATTAAATTTAAAATCAATAACAACAGGATAAATACACTGCTTTATTATTTCTTACATCATATCCCTTATGCTGCTAAACACGTAAAAAGACGGAAAACCGCTCAAATTGATAAGCTATGAATTGTTTATTGTATTAGCTATTTACCCCATGAATTGTTTCTAGATAACATTTATTTTATTATAAAAACAAAGCTTAGGAAATCAGTTACACTCGATCGCTTTTGTTATTTTTCAGTCGCAATCTCATTCTGTAATTCTTTTCAGGGTATTTTATACTTAATATCCACACGTTGGGTCCCCGTTCACCCTTTACGCGTGCAATTTAATGTTTTCTAAGGTGTCCGAATGTTACTTAAAAGCTCTTCCAACAAATTGGACATCTTAAAAAAAAAAACATAATAGTTGGTATAACGATGAACGTTTCCCGGCAGGCGTGCGACACGAGCCCAACATGAAGTACGGCGTGCAGCTGGGCAACCCTCGCGAGTTCTACCACGAGGTGCACCGGCCGGCGCACTTCATGAACTTCGCCGCCATGGAGGACCAAGCCGCGCCCGTGCTCGCCGCCGACCGCGAGGACCACTACGCCTAACTTACACCCCCCCCCCCCACACTACAACTACCTACCAATGAAGTAATATGTGCCAACAGCGCCAAGCCACATATTGCACGTAAACAACCCGTACAACATATCAAGTCGTGGCGAAATGTACTGACTTTATATCAAGTCAATGGCGAGGAAAAGGTTTTAAAAAACTAGACAGTGATATGTTTCTGTCTATTGTAATTGACCGAGCCGCATCAACGTTTGAGATGCTTTTAACCTTTTCAACGCCGTGTCAAATACAAAAGCTGTACGGTGCGTATCGGTCATTGGCGTCCAACAGGTTAAGAATTTGTATTCAAGTCATCTCAATACATGTTACAGTCGGCTTCAAACACAATAACCAGTGTCCAAATATATCCTCCCAAGTCTCGAGTTCCTTTTAAAAGGACAGAATCAAATCGAATTTTGAACTATAATGGAATTTATGAAGGTTACAAATTCTATACTCATAAAATGACCCTGGGTCTTAGGAGGATTGTAACTCATCCGTATTATCTGTTGGCAACAATAGTAAATTGATGCTGATGACTTATTAAAATGTTGAGCAAACTTGAATTGACGACTTCGCGAAGTCAGTTAACGGTGTAGACGTTGGTACAGTCGCCATCAGATATATCTGCGCAGCCGAGGTACTCAAAAATATCAATACGAACTCTTAACGCCTTGACAATGAGGGCTATCGTTTTTTTGCTCACCAGTTGGCGCCTCTGTTGATGGTGGTCCAAAAGACTAAAGAACAGCTGTCACTCATTGAAGTGACAAGTGACATTTGACATTTCGAACTATGGAAAAGACCACCATCTACACTAGCGCCCCTAGCGGCGAATTCATACGCGTTAGCCCTCATAGAGGCGTGTTCAGATATTTGTGAGCGCCTTAGCCGCTCAGATATATATCTGAGCGGCAAAGGCCAGATATCTGGATGACGACTGTACGTAGGGTAGGGGTAACTTGTTTTTAGTGTATGTAACGAATTGAAAAATATTTGTGCAGTTGAACTGCAAATACCCCATATTAACTACTCCTAGGATGCAACAAAAGAACATGTCGGTATTTGTGGTATAATAAACAGCTAATAGTGAATTTATCTGAAAAAAAAAACACACATTATTGTATCATTTAACAAGTATTTGGTCCTAAATATACCATAATAGTTTCTAATACCGGTTGAAATGTGATGTGGACGAATGATGTTGACTTGTAGACGTTTTTCTAATAAGGATAATAAATTGAATAATTTCGTAATGAATGTTTTTTATTTATCCAACTACACATGACGATCCTTTGTCCTCTATGTTAGAACTAGTCTCATTCAAGGGTATTTTCCTTTTGTAAGAATTTGATGTTTTCTGAAAGAGTTACGTAAAGTATGATTTGATGTTACTTACATATATATTTTTAAATCAAATTTCTATAAAGAAAATTACCTACTGTATGTAATTTCATGAATTCTATATTAATTAAAATTGTATTTTTTCTTATTTACTCGTAATGCATGTTGCCGGTCCCATATTGGGATACCCTCCTCCAATTGAGGGGGGATTTAAATCTCTAGGCAGAGGTGTATGGTCAGAGCCGGTGTAGCTTTATGTGACATTCATAAGCGCATTGTTATATTATGCCCACTTGAATAATAAACTATCTTTATCTTATCTTTACTACATGAGTAATTTTACACAAGAAAGTGTTAATACATCGTTTACTTGAATTTAATAAGTAGCTACAATAATAATTATTAATCATACTGTGACTTGGCGTTAATGACGATGCCTATTAAGGGTAAGACAGATTTTATACACCAGTAAAAATAAAAACTGCTGAATGTTTCAGCATGCCATTGTGTGTGGTTACTGCCGAAAGCGTCTCACTCTTACTCGTATTGATAGAAAAGAAATACATATATTTTTAGGTATAACCCGTATACCCGTTTTTAGGTATATGTGATGTTTATACTTTCATCATCAATCTAATTACTCTTGGGATAATTATATTGTTTGTAAGTAAATAAAACAATTTATTTATCTCCATACCATGAATCTAGTATAACTGGATCGGTCATGAGGGGTGGGGGGAAATGACCGCACGGGATAGTCTGATGTATCTTTCAGTAGGAGTAGCAGAGAAAGCGCTGTTATTGTTTGTCCTTGTCAGTCTCACTTTTTCTTTATTCCCCAGAGTAAATTTAGTATGGTTTATTGCATTGCGTATGTTTTGTCCCTCACGGGCGCACGCGTATCGCTGATCTATGTAATGCTAGGTCTATGCTCCATACAGTGCCCCCGTAAACACAGCCGGCCGCCATGCCCGTCCGGGCCGTCCGTCACTGACTAATAGTGTTGCCAGAGCATCTGCCTACTTATTCCTGAACACCACAGTATACAATTGTAAATCCATACTAATATTATAAATGCGAAAGTCTGTCTGTCTGTGTGTTCCCTCTTCACGCTTAAACCGCTTAATCGATTTAGATGAAATTTGGCATGAGGATAGAGGCAGAGGTAAGTTGAGTCCCTGAGAAGGACATAGGATAGTTTTTATACCGAAAATCATCCCTTAAAAAAGTAAAAAGCGGGGTGGAATTGAGATAATTAATGAAGTGCCTGCTAATTTGTGTGCATAATATGCTCAAATTGAATAATTGCTATGAGAATTTTTCCAGGCGCTATATTTACTTTAGCTGCTGTTACTAAGTCCACGCAGACGAAGTCGCGGACAAAAGCTAGTGAGCAATAAATGAGATTAGCCTCCTTCCTTCCCTTACCTTCCTCTTTCTTTTTAGGATTCCGTACCTCAAAAGGAAAAAAAACGGAACCCTTATGCTATATCACTTTGTTGTCCGTCAGACAGACGGACGTCTGTCTGTCAAGACCCTTTATCTCGGGAACGCGTGAAGGTACCCAGTTGAAATTTAAAACATATACTCAGGTCTGCGGTCCCTTGAAGCTGTGAAAAAAAACTTCTAAGTAATAAACGTAAAAAAAGATACGGCCGTTTATGCCGCAAAAAACATATATTTCGTTTCGACACTCAAGGGAATCAAAATTTATAGCGTAAGTATCCCGTTGACCTAGAATTTGGCGAGTATAATATCGTCTTATTAGACTACAAGTACCTACAGGGAAAAAAATTCAAAAACTAAATAAATATATATATAGGTAAATAAAATAAGAAATAAGTTACATTTGTACGGAACCCTTGGTGGGCGAGTCCGACTCCAGTTTTTTTTCCTTTACTGTTGCAGCACGTTTGCGTCTTTTTACTAAGAAACGGATTAAATAAATAAATAAAATAAAAATTGTTAAATTCAGAATTCAAAATCCATATTGTGTTAACCGATCACATTAATATTAACGGGAGCAACGTTGTTGTTTAACCCACCCCTCGTGCTTGATCCCCGAGGAAGCGAAGCGGTTCGAAAGAGCGGTGGAATTTTGAGCGTAGCGAGGGTTTCAAGTTGCTACCGAGTGAAATACAAAAAATTTCAGCACACCTACGCGAGGAAAAACTATCTTTAAAACATTACAAATCGAATCCAATTAAATATTTATCATTCAAAATTATCACATAAAAGTCAATTCTACTAGCGAACATGAGAAAATAATTTAAATTTTGCATTAAATTACTTTGCTTCTCTTGTAGATAAAGCAAATTTCTCATCAGTTGAGCTGGTGTGGTAACCATGTTTTTACTAAGCTTTAATTTCACTTAAATTTTATTATCTTTCTAGCATTAACGGTCAGTGAGCTAAGCCGAGGACGGACATGGAAAAACTATAAGGGTTCATTAGTTGACCCGGTTAAACGGTAACACCCCCTTAATCATTTACCTCCTTTGCACTAGTTCCTGATTTATAAGTGTCATTAATAATATTTAAGTGTGAGTGTTGACCGCGCGTGTGCCAGGCTTATCCACCATGGCCGGCAAACCTTTGCTCCTATGGTTAGCCTTAGGCCTATGGTGTCCACAAGAAAGTATCGCGACTTCAAGTCAGACCTGCAAATCTAGTGATTGTTTATTAAAATGTTGTCCTCAGAAACAAATCATGCGCGTTTCCTATGATGAAGACGATAACGAAATCCGTGAATGTGTCGATATTCATAAATTAGCTGGAGATGGTGTTCGAAACCCTGATGATTACTCTGATACCAGTGTTTATAATAAAGATATCCAAAGTAAAATAATGAAAACGTATAAGCGTGTACGTGACTTTAATCTCATTTATGTCGCTAATTTCACTAATGGTGATCAATGTTTTTCGTCTAATAGCATCAGTGATACCTATCTTTTAGAGGTAAGATGAGTGATATTTTTCCCACTAATTTAAAATAAAATCATACCGTTCGTATGTATCGATTGTAGGGTTCCGTACTGTAAGGGTAAAAACGGGACCCTATTACTAAGACTCCGCTGTCCGTCTGTCTGCCACCAGGCTGACCGGATGAACCGTGATAGCTCGATAGTTGAAATTTTCACATATGATGTATTTCTGTTGCCGATATAACAACAAATACTAAAAAGTACGAAACCCTGTATGGGCTAGTCCGACTCGCACTTGTCCGGTTTTTTAATACGAATGCCTTTATTTTACACTGCCTAGTTATTCTATATATTGCCTAAGATGAGTACATATATTTTATATACATATTAATTATTTTAATATTATAAATGCGAAAGTAAATGTGTCTGTCTGTTTACGCTTATAAACCACTCAATCGATTTATAAAATTTGACATTCGGCAGTCGAAGTCTACAGTCTACCTATAAGTAGGTACTCGTTACTCGATAACGATTATTCAAAACATAGATAAGATGTCTGTGTTGTTATCGCACTGTAGGTAATGCCGCGTACGTGCTGGCCTGCTGAGACAGTCCCATTACCATAGTCCCGAAACTTCCGAATGAATTAACTAAAATCTGATTAGGATTTTGAATTATAAACTGAAATTGTAGGGGGTTTTTGAAATTTGTCCTTGTTGATTTGAAGTTGTTTTTCAGAATGGCAAATGGACTATGCGGCGTCGGAACTACTGGCATCAATGGTCCATGTTCGAGCCAGGCGAGTTTTGTATCGAGAACGAGGTGACTATGGACGAGGGCAAGCTCGAATCCACGACGCCCACTCTGTTGGTCTGTCTCGCACGGCCTTCTGAACCACCGCCTACGAACCGGCGAGCGCTAACCAGTGCTTACGGTATTGCCATTTAATAAATTAGTAACTTTTAGTTAGGTACCACAAACAGGAATTAAGCTTAGCGGGGACCAACACAGGGTTACTTATAGTCAAGGTAGGTATTTTCGTTGGTGGCGGTCAAGTTGGTCTCCGCCTGCGATACTTACCATCAACATTATAAATTATATTTAGTTAGTATTTAGAATAAGTTTTTATTTATTTAACTATCGATTACATGCACATTTCATAGTGCATTTTATATTGTTTAAACGGTATTCCATAGCTTGGTTTTAGCATTTGATTTAACAATATTTCTTGTGGGGCTTGTTTTCCTCTTTTTAGTGTGCAGTCGGATTTTTTGTTTTTTTTATAATAATTTTTATTTATTTATAACTTTTTAGTTGAAAAAAAGAACAAGTTATTACTTTATAATTTTCGCTTCGGACGAGGAAGTATCGAAAAAAATCACTTAGAAAAGTCGACCGTCACCGACGTGTGCCCTCATCATGCGCGCGTGCCCGCGTTCGGGTTGTAGACTCGAGAATATCCCCCTCCGTACCGCACCGCGCGCCACAAGGCAAGCCACGCCCTTCTTTGCCCGCTACCAGACCGCTACGCGAGAGGTGCGCGGGAGTTGCAGAACAAGTTATTTGCTGACGCGTGGCTTGCTTGCGTTTACGAAGAATTAACATGTTCCTGTAGGAATTTCGGGGTAAAATCCTATGCTACTCCCGTGATCAAGACGAATCTAATGATACCTCATACATCAAATTCTTTCAAAGTGAAAGTAAAGAAAATATTATCTCTGTATCCCGTAGGATTTTCGGAATAAAATGTATCCTATAATTCCTATGACACTCCCGTGATCAAGACGAATCTAACGATACCTCATACATCAAAATCCATCAAGCCGTTTAGGCTACAGGAGGCCACAAAGAAACAGACATACATACATACATACACTCGAAAAACATTACCCTCCTCCTTTGGCAGTCGGGTAAAAACAGAATAATATAAATATTTAAATGGGGCTCCCATACAACAAACGTGACTTTTTTGCTGTTTTTATCCGTAATGGTGCGGAACCCTTCGTGCGCGAGTCCGACTCGCACTTGGCCGGTTTTTTATTTATTTAGTGAAGGCCATGAACTGCCACTTCATCTTTTTATTACAATTTTTTTTTTCTGTATTATTCTGTGTAATTCGAAATACATTTTGGTGAAAAAATATGTGTGCAACATGAGAGCAAAGTTATTTTACATCTCGTGTTTTTGAGTCCCTCGCTACGCTCAAGATTCTAACTTAGAATTTTCAATTATAGTATCGCTCGCAAGAAAAATCAACTTTCCTCTCTTGTTGCACAAATAACTATTGATGTCATCAACTCGCTCTTGCATATTCGAGTGAGAGAAAGAGAAGTGGTAAATAACGATTTAAGTTTTTCGCGGCTGGGCCTCTGATTCGTATTCTATTATAAGGTATTACTTACACGTAAGGAATAACCTACTGTAACGTTCTGTGGCATACCACCACCGTGTCAAATCAGTCATGAAAGCATTTGTGATACTCGTATCAATGAACTCTGTCATGTTCCAGGACTGCTGGTGTCTTGCGTGTTCCTGCTGCTGGTGCTGGCGGTGTACGCGCTGCTGCCGGATCTGCGCAACCTTGCCGGTTTGATACTGATGGCCTGCATGGCGACATACTTCGCCTTCTTCTTCATCAGAATCATACACGTTTTCGGAAACGAGAGCGAAGTGTTGCTGACGAATGGCTGTGTTGCATTAAGTATGTTTTTTACGAAGAAAGTTTTTTCGTTGAAAAGCTTAATCTTGTGCTTATTCAAAATGCCATGCCTAATTCGTTGTTGTATAATTTTGCATCTGAATAAGTACTTAAAGCTTCATAGGTAGCTAGGTAGGTTAGGAACAACAATTGGGTGTCGAGAGGCTCGATCTACCAGGGTTAATGTTTTTCTTTTTTTTTTTGTTTCAGCAATAATATTCCATTATATGACGATATCGACTTTCTGCTGGATGAATGTTATGTCTTTTGACATCTGGTGGACCTTTAGGTATGCCATATTTGTTTGTATAGGTATCTAATAAAATAAATTTGAAAATGTTTAATATTAATTAACAGTATCTATTTTATACAGTGTATTATTAATTGTATTACGTGACTTGTATTTTTTACCAAGATTTCCGTATCTAAAATATTGCGAACTAAATAAATAGGTACATATATATTTAGTTATCTTCGCTATATTTTGCCTTTTTTCGGTATGTACACTCAAATTACAACAACAACTACATATATTATTGGTGGTAAACTTAAATTAGTACTTGTTTTCAGACGTGTCCGTAAATCAAAGACACATCGTCGCGGCATTATGTACAAGTTCCGTTGGTACTGCGCGTACGCATGGGGCCTGCCCGTGCTGGCCACGCTTTTCGTCATCATTGTTGACCAACTCGACCTCAGCCACATGCCTAACTTCGTGCAACCGCACCTGTTCAGCATGTGCTACTTTGATCGTAATTATTCTTACAAACTTTTATTTAACTTGCCCTGTTAGTTATGTACGTTGGTGTGTTAGCGCCACTTGCACCATCCCACTAACCCGGGGTTAACCGATTAAACCATTAACCCAGTGACAAATTGTACTGGTAACCATGGTAACTCCAAGTTTAACCGGTTAACCCCGAGTTAGTAAATGGTGCAAGTGGCCCTTAGTTAGTTAGTATATATGGGTTAAATCTTGGAAGCTAAAGACCCATCTTACTGATTTCCGATTGAGCTGAAAATTTGCATACATTGCGTAGGTACATGATTTTTCGGGTGACAATGCAATATTATGGTACCATCCAGCTGATCTGATGATGGAGACAGGAGGTGGCCTTAAGAACTCTGTGATGAAACAACGCAACCTGTTGTTGCAATTGTGTTTGGGGTTTTTAAAATGGTCTTGAGGAGTATTAGTTGCCTGTGGTAAGAAAAGTACAGGCACTACAGGCAGCGATAAAAGCTTGTACCAAAAATGAAGTTTTTGCCAAAAACTTATTTATTTCTTATATTATTAATTATATAAGTGCCATGTTTTGTACTGCCTGGGGCCAACATTTACTTAGACTGAGAGCCGTACTACTTACTAGTAAAGAAAAGACGCTTAACGCGAAGATTTTCGTACACTGACCCGCCTACTCCTATCTCTATCGCATGCGGATTATCGGATTATCGGATATTTGTGTACGCTTGCATAGTGTCATCAAGGAGAATATATAGGATAGAGGATTACCGTCCCAGTAAATTTTGTAGTCACAGTAAATTTACAGCCATCTATGGACACACGATTAAAACAAAAAATGAATATGTATCAAAATACCAAAAAGTGAATATATATATGGATAAATGATTTATTTGTTTGTATTTATTATTTTTATATGATTTTGACCCATGTTCTTTCACTAATATGTGTTAAAATTGTTAAATAACAAACGAAACCGTCACCGCCACCTAGCCGAGAATAAATTTTTCTTGTTCTCCGAGGCACGTTTTTTTCTTAGACTATTCATCTTATACAGAGTTACATACATTACATAGGTCTTTGGTGTCATTGACCGCCGGCATCATGGGCGGACAGGACAGCAATATAATCAAACGGGTTACTTTACTACATATTGAATGTAAAATGTTTTTCAGGGGATACTCACTTGCTGTACGTCAGCATACCAATTTTCGTTCTGATCTGCGTCAACCTAATCCTGTTTGTGATGTCCGCTTACAACATCTGGGAAATCAAACGAGGCATCGACAAATACAAGGATAGTGCGAACAACCAGAATAACGAATACAGGTTTATATGTAAATCACTTTATTAGATCGGGATGCTTCATTATTCAAAAAACTGCCAAAAAAATTATAAACCTCCGTGGAAAAGCAACACCTATGTTTTTTTTTAGCGGTTTCCTACCGAGCTTCGCGGTGCTCCCAGATTTTTGCTTGTAAGCGCCACTTGCACCATCCCACTAACCCAGTGTCAAACTGTACTGGTAACCATGGTAACTCCAGGTATAACCGGTTAACCTTGGGTTAGTAAATGGTGCAAGTGGCCGTAAGTGTTAATTGTAATAATTGGATTTCTTTTCTGTACACTTATTCAGTTCCACAACATTTCGGTTTAGGTTTTTGAGTGTTCTTAATTGAATGTAATGTAAATCAAACCGTAGGCAAATCAAAAGAACCAGCGACCCCTGCAGAGAAGATATAAATTCATCAATTTTGTCACCTGCAAAATTAGTGGAAAAAGTAAATAATGATGAACTGAGCATTTTTTACTTGTAAGTAATTAAAAGTAAATCTATGGATTCTAAAGATCTGAAATAAATGCGGTGTCACATAGAATTACATCTTGACTACGTCATGTGACAGACATGCTTATGCATCCGAATTGTATAGCATTTGTTGTCACATAGCATATAAAAAATATACTTCATATTGACGCGGATTGCATAGCATTCGACTTGCATAGAATAACGCGTCATATAGCAACCTAATTGATAGGTCTGTAGTGACGGGAATGCTATAACAGTCCCAAAATCTCCATACAAAATTTAGGTGTCCAACTGGTGTGACTGAGCGTCCGCGAACGTGTTAACCTAACAGAAAATGATTCGTTTTTATTACTCTAGGCAGAGTGATGAGTGAGTGTTTAGATAGTGTATGTACTTAGATAGTCTTTGTACATTATACATAAATAACAAAGGAGAAAAATGTGCTACACATCTCAGTAATGTGTATTTATGTCTCGCGATTTTCAGTCCCTTGTTACCCTCAGGATTCTATTTAAATACTCGCCTATTACGTAAGCTAACAACTCGAATTAGCAAAACTACAGGGTAGTAGGGTGAACGTGGCTACCACAGTAGGTAGTCCATTTAGGATTTTAGGATTTTGAAGAAAAGTAAATTTTTCACATCACCTATTCGAAAAAGGGCTTTTTCTTCCCCGCTAGGAGGGATCAAAGTGGCACTTTTCTTCCCTGCTACGAGAGATCAAAGTGGCACTTTTCTGTTCTAGGACATGTTTTTTTTTTCTTTTTTGCATACAATTTTTTTAGGTTAAATGATATTTTGGAACATAACAATTTCCTTATAGGTGATGTGTAAAATAGTATGTGTCACATGGTAGCAAAATTATTACTACCTTGGGCGTTAACACTTAAATTCCTCACTAAGCTCAGGATTCTAAAATAGAATCCTTCGCTTCGTTATAGATTCAATGTACGCCCTCGCCGTAAATATGTAATTTTGCTCCCTTGTGACACAATCTACTAATTTTTCAGGTTTTGGGTGTACTTGAGGCTGTCACTTCTGATGGGCGTGTCGTGGATCCTGGAAGTGATCGGCAACCTGGTTCACACCGAGTCCACGGTGTGGCTCATCTCGGACCTCTATAACGCTCTCATCGGACTATTCATTTTCTTGTTATTCGCTTGCAAAAAGAAAATCTTTCTTCGGTTATGCGACAGGTAAACATTTTTTCACCACACGCGCTCTCCTGTTATTCTTTATCAGTGATTAGATTTAAGTTCAAATTAATTTAATGCAAATTTTGAATTTCGCATGAAATTTAGCAATGATTATGATGATGCGCTTACATACTGAATTATATAAGCGCAACAACTAAATCTAATGCATATTCCGCCCATCAGGCTCTGAAAAAATGTCGAATTAGAATGTTGATGAATTATGTTTAAACACAGGAGTCTCGACCTCTAGAAAGCAAGAATAAATAAATAAATATTTGAGGACAATCTTACACAGATCGACCTAGCCCCAAACTAAGCAAAGCTTGTACTATGAGTACTGGCGACGATATACATACGTAACTAGATAAATACATACTTATATACATATTAGAAAACACTCATGACTCAGGAACAAATATCCGTGCTCATCACACAAATAAATGCCCTTACCGGAATTCGAACCCAGGACCATCGGCTTCGCAGGCAGAAAGTCACTACCCACTAGGCCAGACAGGTCGTCAAAGAAGAATTTTCTTTTACTGTGTTTTACGAAAGTAAGGCACCGCTACAAGTGCCTCTGACTATATCCGTCACACCAGTAAATCTGGGGCCCCGGTAGTGCCCCCGCCGAGACGAGCAAAGCGGAGCGCAAGGGAGTGCTTTTCCCGACGCGCTTCGTCGTTTTTTTGAACCCTCATAACTTGGGTTTGGATTATACCAGATGAACTAAATTCTCGGGATATGATTTCATTAGTAGTGAAATTTTGTATGGGAAATTAATAACCGGTGGACTGTATTAGTTGAAATTTGGTATCTAGATAGTTTTTGTTATGGGGAATGATATAGAATCGTTTTCAACCCTAAAATCACCCCGTAAGGGGGTGGAAAAGAGGGATAGGGGGAAAAGGGGGTTGAAGTTTGTATGGGGAATCAGTAAAAAGCAGATTGTCACTAGAGACGCCACCAGAGATGCCACCAGATACGTATTTCAGGATTTTTAATAGTAAATTACCCCCAACCCTTTAAATTAGGGGATGGAAGATTGTCATAAGCAACTTACAAAAAGAAGTGAAATCCCACCAAAAATATTTTCATGTAAAATGTTGCCAAGACGAAACATAAGGCTCGCACTGTCAAAAGGTTATCAGATCTCTTGTAGAGCCAAGCTTCTAACTCTACAAGCCCTAACTTCACAAACTCTACACCTTAGTCAAATTATGTGGCTTGGCCGTCTCGTTACTACAAGAACTATTGTATAATAAAAAATAATGAATTGGGTATCAATTTGTCACCTTATACGTACATGTGACGGTAGCGAAACGGCTGTTCATAACCGAACACAAGTTATTAAAACTCTTTAGGTTTTTTTGTTATACTTTTGTCTATGGTAGAAACATGTGAATAAAACAGGAGAAGGGATTTGAGTTGTCAAGATGGAAAATATGTATTAGTTTTTGTGGAGATAATATAAATTTATTAAGAGTTGCAGTGAGTTGTTTTCATGTGGAGACACGGTCAGGACCAGGGCCCCTTCATTTAATATTGTCTCACACATAAAATTGGTCAGAAGAATCCGGTTCGAAGGACCAATTTCATGTGTAGACAGACTTATACAGCGGCCTAGCCACATATTTTGACTATAAGGTGTAGAGTTTGTGAAGTTAGGGCTTGTAGAGTTAAAAGCTTGGCTCTACAAGAAATCTGATAATTGTTGACAGTGCGAGCCTTATGGTTTCGACATGGCATCATTTTACATGACAATGTTTTTGGTGGGAATTGTATTTCTAATTTATTCACATTCATATTACAGCTGTGGTAACGATTGTTCCTACTGATTTTAATTAACCCATTTTTATTTTGGCTAATTACAGTTTTTGTTTCCATAAAGGCTCTCGATCAACAACAAGTTTGTAGAGTACGTGCGCGCGCGTACGCACGACTCGCGCGCCGCCTACGCGCACGCCAGCAATCAAACTGACAGCAGCGACATGGAGCACTAGACGCCGTAATACAATGATATTAAATACAAAGCAGAGCAGATATAAATCTTTAATTAATCTGACACGTTTTATTCTCTTAGCATACAAGACTCGCGTTCGCATCGTGGTGGTAATTTGTGCAACTTAATTATAACTATTGACATTTTAAATTTGTTATAGCATAGACCTCCCGACACGAGCTGAATGAGTCTATTACAGACAAAATTCTTGTCAGATAATTTGTGCGAAATGTTTATTCCTAATGATATTACAGGACCCGCCTTTTATATATAAGACAACGTCGGGACTTTTCTCGTACTTTTGGCATTCTTTTTTTTCAACTGATATTTTTTGCTGGTCTGTCTTTGTGACAGCTGCCAGACTATTTAATTATTATAATTATTAATTGCAAATTGCAACCCAGGATCACTAGATTGACAACTGTCTTCTTTATATTGTCTTCGGTTACCGCGATAGTTACTCATGGGTCACCCGTTGACCACGAACGCTGTAAAGAGTTCGAAACGTCGGGATGTATTATAAATTCAATATACGCGATATAATCCGTTTTCATAGTTTTATTTCAACTGTCTTCTTTTTTGAAGTTGGTTAATAAAACCGCCATTTGTACATTATTTATTTTTTATATTTTGCAATAAAGTTTAAATAAATAAATAATTATGATGATGATGTAAATTCTTATTTTATATATCATTACATACGTTACAATTCAGGATTTCCTGTATATCCGAGAATCCATGATTTTTCCGTATTCAAGTTGTGCGTTTTGTTAAGGTGGTATTTATAATTCCTATTTATATTAAATTGTATTAACGGGGAAGGAAAACTTATTTGCTTTATGATAAATGTGTCAGTTCAACTCGTACAAGTAATTAGAGAGGATCAATACTCATCAGACCGGATTAATTCTGCGATGTTAGCAGCCGTTGCGTATTTGTGCACAGTTTTATACATTGTACGAGGAGATGATAATCTTTGTGCTTCGGACTATAAATATGCAAATGATATTAATAAAGAAATTAATATTACTGAGTCATGCAATGATAAATTACCGTGCATAGCCAAATGCTGTCCGGTAAATCAAATTTTAGCATATGATGAATCCACTGAATCATATTCGTGCTTAGACGGCGCAAATGTAACAAGTTTATACAACTTTACTCAGCTAAATGACTATTCTGATGTTGTATTTTATGAAAATGATGTCAAAAAATACATACGTGAGTCTACATTAAAACTGGACAATTTTACAATAATCTACAACGATGGTTTCCTTGTCAATTACGTATGTTCTATAGATATAGAAGAAGCGTTTCCGAAACCAACCCATAAAGTTTATATTTTCGGGGTGAGTAAGTGAATTTTAATATTTTATTTTGAAGTGTTAGAATCAAGTGTTTTTCGGTTCTTATTTTTTACTTTTGTAATACATAAGTACTTTTATTACTTAGGTACGAGTATTTTATATTAATTCAAACTAAAGCATTTTTTTTAAATAAAGAATGCGAAAATATATTTTACAGTACATATGGTGCTACTTTCTCGCACTAGTGCGTAAAAGAGCACTTTTCGTGCATATGTCGAAAATTTAAATGGCCATATGTACTGTAAAACGTTGTACGATACACGTGCGGATAGGTAATTCGCAACTCGTGTCGATTTAAAACACTCCCTGCGGTCGTGTTTTAATTTATCACCACTCGTTTCGAATTTCCTCTTTTCCGCACAGGTATCGTAAATAACTATTATTTACCATACCAGTTTCTTGAAAAGTGGTTAGTTAAGTAACATTTTATCCACAAGAGTCGCAAAGTAATTTAATGTGAATATTGAGTCGTTTGCTCATGTAGGCTGGTAGGGTGGACTTGTAAATTAATGAATAATACAATAATAATATAAATAAATAAATACACTTTATTGCACCACAAGAAGAAAAATTCAATAACATCTGTTATCTGTGTGTGTCATACAAAAATACAAAATCTATTTATTTGCCAAAAAGTCAATTTGTACACATATAAAAGTTACAGTGATCCCCACACTAAGCACAGCCTGCGTATCGTGGGGACCCAGACCGGAAAGAGTTCCCAGAAATGTCAAGATTTATTTATTATTAATTTTAACATAATTTTATTTTAATTGTTATTATAATTGTAACTGTTGTCTTATTGTGTTATGCTTATTATGTATATGGACCAATGTTGTCTGCAATAAATGATAAATAATAATAAAAACATATGCGGCACGCTAGTAATCAGGTTCAGGTTCAAAATAGGACTACACATGACAATGCCTGTATAAACTAAATAAAGGTAAATAACGGTAGCAACAGGCGATCTTATCGCTGTAAGCGATCTCTTCTAATATATTGAATAGCAATAATTTGGATTTGATTTGTAATGTTTGTGTGTACTGGCAAAGAGGATACAATAGGATAGAGCGGTACTGTCATAGTAAATTTTGTAACCACAGTAAATTCACTGCCATCTATCGACACACTTTAAAACTGAAAGTGAAGATTTATAAAAATACGATAAAATATATTTAAATATGGATAAATGATTTTTTTTATTTGCATTATTTTTATATGATTTTGATTCATGTTCTTTCACGGATATGCGTTAAAATTGTTAAATAACAAATGAAACCGTCAACGCCCTCTATACGAGAGTAGGCCAAAGGTAGTGGCGCCATCTGATCGAGAATCAAATTTTCGTGATTTTAGAGGCACGTTTTTTTCTTAGACTCTGTATCCAATGTATCCATCTATTACGGAGTTATATCTATCTTTGGTACTGGTAATGCTTTTCTCGCGTTGATGTTGTGAAATTGTTTGTGTTCATGCCTTGAAACCCTCGCAATATTCAAGATCCACTCAAAATTTTGGTATATTATTTCTTATAATCGGGTATCAATCGGGCACGAGGGGTTATGCAACAACTTGCTCCCTTGTAAAACAAATAACGATTTTACCGCATCCACTTGAAAATACACTTTTTTTACTTTAAGAAATCAGTGCGCAAAATTGCATTTTATCCTCTAGGGGTAGGCACAAAAGAATTTGATTTTGAGTGGTTTCCTGAGGTTATCTAGTAGGATGTAAGTTTAAGTGACCATTCCGAATAACATTGTAAGTATTGAATCAATAACTTGGATTAGATTAGTAATATTTTATTCCTCGAGCTGGCGTGGCGAAAAAAAAAATTGTGTTGCACCGAAGTTTGTTCACCATATTTTCTTGAAATCATATCTGAAAGTGTCATGTTTTGTTTTGTAGAGCGGTGGTGCAGTTATACGACGTCTAAATTATTTGACCCAATGGTACGTCGACTTTTCACCGGGTGATTTTTGCATCGAGCACCAGATCGGCTTAGATGCCGATGGCAAAATCTCGAAGCCTGAGTTGGTAATCAGAATGCGGTCAGATGGGAAAGAAGAAAAAACATTTGACAAAAGTACATTAACTGCCAGTGGTAAGTTGGATGAGTACCTACTGTTAACATCGTATTGTTAAGTATTAACACAACACATGCGACCCGCATGGAGCCCGTTGAATAAATGTTCTAGGGACTCTAGTTTTAAGATTTCATTAGTTATCTACCAGACACTATAGGGCTCGAGATCGGAAAAGCTCTGTATGTCGTTTGATGAATGTGCAGTGTGTTTGTAACAGATTCTACGCCTTGGCTCCTTAAGGCACGATATTTTGTTTGCTACAAAAAATAAATCTATGGATATGGATTATATCGCGTATCATCATCATCATCATCATCATGTCAGCCGATAGACGTCCACTACTGGACATAGGCCTCCCCCAAGGCTCGCCACTCCGACCGAATATAATTCATTATATCGCGTATAATGAATTATAAATATTATAATACATCCCTACGTTTCCAACTCTTTTACAGCTTTCGTAGTCAATGGGTGACTGAGGAAAAAATATATTATATTTACCTCTATCAAAATTACAATATGCAAAACTACCTAAATACAAAAAATAATGAATCAAACCCTATAAATTTGCAAAGTAGGTTCATAAGGCTAGTTATACACTACCACTATTTTTAAATAACACTATTTTACTCTAATGTCCACACCATTCAATTTTAAATTCATATGCAAGTACGATATGATCCGTTGCCATAGTTTTATTTCACGAGGAACTATTGCGGTAACCGAAAACAATATTATGCTACAATTTTTTTTTAGTTTTGGTCTCTACCTATACTATCATCATGCAATCCTTCCA
Organism: Cydia strobilella; assembly: GCF_947568885.1. Classification (NCBI taxonomy): domain Eukaryota; kingdom Metazoa; phylum Arthropoda; class Insecta; order Lepidoptera; family Tortricidae; genus Cydia; species Cydia strobilella. The sequence continues at coordinate 14,154,756 of NC_086052.1, forward strand.
TCACTAATCTGCAGCATTTCCCTAATATTGACTATGATGCAGCCATGCTCGTCTCATGCGTGTTTCTGCTGCTGGTGCTGGCGGTCTACGTGGTGCTGCCGGAGCTGCGCAACCTGGCGGGCTTGATGATGATGACTTACGTGTCTTCTCTCATCGCAACGTTCTTGACCAGGGCCTTGCAGATTTTTCTTATGAATTACCAGTTGATACCAAAGGCTACGTGCGTATGGATAGGTATGATTAATAAGGCAAACATTACGTAAATTGGTTGGTTATTTAATTATGCTTTGGCGATCTAACCTATATTGCCAATCCAGAGCAATTCACCCTAACCAGGTAGTGTATCAATAGGTACCACTTAACAAATGTTTTTTTTTTAACGTAAAAAAATGGGAGGAAGGTGTCAATTTCGACCACAAATGGCAATTTTTGTACGTTTCTCCCGCTATAAAATTTCGCTACGCCAAAAAAAGCATTTTGTGTTGTATTATTTTGGTAGATTACTAGATATAATAGATGGGTTTGGGATTATGACTTACTATAATTTACCTTAGTTATTGTAAATATTCGCTCGAAAAGTTTGTGGTTCGTATGAACCCTCTGCCCGTTTGGGGCACGTTCAATAAGTGGTTTCTAAATGGCCACTGCCCTGCAGGAAGTTTACATGACATTTAAGGGTAAGATTTATTACTATGAATTAACCCTTATAGTATAAAAGTAATATATTTTTCTTTGGTTTTTAAATTGAATATTTATTCAACGGTTAATCTTACGGGCCCAGTTACGGGCTAAGACATCCGCGCGAGCCAAGCAAGTGCTGGAATAAGTTAGTACATTTTGTGACGCAAGTGTAAAGGGCTTATTACACTTTGCTAAATAGTGACTAGAGGGACGCCGCTATACGTGAGACGCGATAAGAGATACATCCTATCGTTTCTCACGTATAGCGGCGTCCCTCTTGTTAGTCACTAAATTAGGATAGTGTAATAAGCTCTTAAATGGGACGTGCACGTGACTTACCCTTAAAACTATGTATGGATAACAAGGCAGTGGCCATGTATGTACCACGTAGCACCTTTGCTGGTAACGGGCAGTGGGCACATAAAATCCACCGGTTTTTTTATTGAATTAAAGATAATAAAAAAGAAACAAGAAATTACTTTTCTTTTAACGCTATTAATCTACCCAAATCAGTAATCAAAAGTAAAAAATGCGTCAGTTTAAAAATAAATTATTAGTTATTTATTTATTTATTTACACGAGTACGAAAAAAGCTTTAAAAAAATTATGCTACATATTTTGTGACGCATTTTCTTTTCACATAGGTACAGTTTGTATTAGGTAATTGTCACAAAACTGACTCATAGTCCTTATGATTCTGAGTCGGAAAAGCAGTCAAAAGAACAGCACAATGATTAATAACTTGATTGTAGGTCTTCATCACGTTAAAACATGTACTTATCTGTTTTAGGCCTTCTAGTGCATTATACCGTGGTGGCGAGTTTTACTTGGATGAATGTCATGTCCTTCGACATCTGGTGGTCAATGAGGTAAGTGAGGTAAGCTTTTTTTTATGTGATAGCAAACGAGTAGACGAGTCGCCTGATGGGAAGCGGTCATCGTCGCAACATCACACATGGACATAAGCAACATCACAGGAGCTACTTAAGCGTTGCCAACCCTTGAGAACCCTAAATACCCGCTTCTTGATGAACCCCATGTCGTAGCGCAAAGGAAATACGTCAGGAGGCAAGTTATTGCACATTCTGCACGTTCTGGGAAGAAACGAACGGGATGCCCGCTTATTCTTGGTGTGCCACGTATCTAAGAAGTGAGGATGAGCCTTGCTCCTTTGGCGGGAGGTGCGGTGATAAAATTGAGACGGTGGCACCAATTCAAAAAGTTCTTCGAAGCATTCCCCATTGTACAGACGGATATGATATAAGTAAGTAATCAATGTTTATGTCGTCAATCACTAATAAAATTATTTTCACCATACCAGCTAGTATAAAGGCTCTCTTGATTGTTCAAAAACCGATGAGAAAGTTGCACTTTACCTACATGTGGGGCAAAGTAATCAGATGCAAATTTTTAGTTATTCCCTTATGTTGGCTGGTAGAATTGATTGACTTTTAAATGATGATTTTGAATGATAAATATTTAATGACGTTCATTTTGATTTGATTTGGTTTGATTTGTCAATTCAAAATATTTAATAAAATAATTTGATTTGTTCCCAAAGTTGGTTTGATTTTGTTTGATATCTTAGAGTTAATGTTTTCTTCGGGTTGATGTGATGAAAAAAATTTGTTTCACTCGGGGGCAACAATTGTTTAACCCGCGTGCTTTGAATGAAACGATTCCACTTTTCGCTACACTCGCTACGCTCGTGGTTCAATTTTGGACTGTTTCGCTTGCTCGGGTATCAAAATTAGCACGACACACAACACAACACACACGCGGTTACACAACAGCTTTGCCCCCTTGTAAAACAAAAAGCTATCGCTGCAGTCACATCTTCACCAACACTTCATAAGATATTTACTGTATTTATTTACAGTAAAAACGTGCTTACGTTGAAATTAGAGAAAACTAATCGGCTTTTATGATTTTTATATAATGTAAATCCAAGTTGTAAATTTTTGCAGTTTACGTTAATTTGTCCTACAATGCCGCCGACTAATTTTGTCTTGAGATTTAAATGTTATTTAAGCAGATATGTTTATGTTACAGGGGTTTCCGTAAGATGCGTCAGATCCACCGGCGCGGCATCCTGGTGAAGTTCGGATGGTACAGCCTGTACGGCTGGGGCGCGCCGCTGCTGCTCATCTTCTTTATGATCATTGTCGAGAACCAAGACTTAACTCATCTGCCGAATTTCGTTAAACCCAACTATATGAACCAAAAGTGTTTAATCGAAGGTACAATTAAATGAATACTTCATGTTATGGTGTTATTCCTAAACGCTTGTCAATTCCAACAAGCCCTGTATAATCGTTTGTTCTTATCTGTCACTTTGAAGGGACCAATTTAACAAAGGTTTACTAATTTTAATGAATAGGTCATTATAGAAATAGGTAAATGGGTTAGTCGTAACAATAGAAAGGAGCGGATTACGGATAATAATAAGTGTCAACGAGCACAAATTGTATCTTGTTCTTAAATTTTGTATTGCTTTTTATTTTTATTTTATTTGAGCGGAGATTTTAACTGAACAGATTTATAATTGGACCCCTATGGCACTGCAATTGGAATGTTCAATATGGATTCTATTACTCGCATCAATAATCGACAAATTAACAATACTATAAACAACTTTAATAAAAACGCACAAGGATAAAATAAAACATTATCCTGTATGCATTACCAACTGCACTGCACTGTTTGCTTGAAGTCAGTGTCAAGCCAAATACATAGTTAAATTATGCGAACTCCATCTTTATATGTTTAATAATAGACTATCCCGTTCGGTCATTTCCCCCACCCCTCATGCCCGATCAAGTTATACTAGATTCATGGTGCTCATCACACAAATATGCCCTTACCGGGATTCGAACCCAGGACCATCGGCTTCACAGGCAGGGTCACTACCCAGCTACCCGCTAGGCCAGACCAGTCGTCTAAATTAAACTTATGTTCATGAAATGTATCTGAATGTGAATATACTAGCGTTTCTTTGTTATGTATAATTTAAAAATAAAATTCTAACGTGTTTGCAGGGCAAGAACTTCTGTTGTACTTGTACTGTCCGATTTCAATCACGACCTGCGTCAACATTATGTTGTTCCTGATGACCGCGTACAACATATGGCGCATCAAGCATGGCGTGACTCAGCACAACACTGGCAACAGCAGGAGACACAAGAAGGATGAGACCAGGTACGTTGTACACCCCCACACTAGCGTCTATTGAGGGTCGGCAATCGGCATCTATGGAAAATGGCGTCTGCGCAGTTTCGCCAACGTTGCGACAAGCAGCAGCCAGAGTTGATAGGTAGTAGACGACGACGCTCGGGAGACGTTAGCCAGTAATAGGATTCCTGTGGGCCTCACGCTTACTAATATTTGAAAAATGTGAATCGCCTCTTCAGCAACCTCTTCAGTATTTAAGAGGAAAGGGGACGACGTAACATAACCGCTTGTCCATACTTAACGTTGTCCCCATTTTCTCTCTGGATATTAATATTTTGGAAAATAATTTTAACGGAATTTGATAACCACCGGCGCTTTGCCCCTTCGTTAGAAGACTATTAATATAAGAGTTAGGAGCTTTTACAAATTGTATGGAGTTTGTTTTTCGTGTTAAAAAAACCTAAAATAGTCAAACGTAGGGGCATCATTATTATAGTTAATCCTTACTAATATTATAAACGCGAAAGTCTGTCTGTCTGTCTGTGTGTTACCTCTTCACGATTAAACCTATGAACCGATTTAGATGAAATTTGATATGGAGATCAAATTTCATTTAAATCGGTTCAGCGGTTTAAGCGTGAAGAGGTAGGTACTTAACAGATGTAGAGAGAGTTACTTTCGCATTTAATTGTTATTACTAGGAATTTTAAAATGGCATAGGTATGTATCGATTGTTATACAGTATATCAACTGCACAAGATGTGAAATAAAAAAAATGGTTTATATTCCATAGATTTGGCATCTACCTTAAACTATCACTCGTTATGGGCCTCAACTGGATTCTGGAAGTAGTAAGTGCCTTCATCGAAAAGGACTCCGTGTGGTGGTACGCTCCAGACATCTTTAACGCGCTCACTGGACTGTTCATCTTTATAATATTCATTTGCAAGAGGAGTATTATCATCCAACTCAGTAAAAGGTATTTTTTAACAAGCTTTTAATTAGGTCGACCTGTATGTAACTATGTAACGTAATTAATTTACCCATCTTCCCGGTTTCCGATGAAGCTGAAAATTTACATACGCATGTAAGTCGGGTGACAATGTAATATTATGGTACCATCGAGCTGATTTGATGATGAAGACAGGAGGTGGTCATAGGAACTCTGTGATAAAACAACGCAACCTAATTGTGTTTGGGGTTTTTTAAATTGTCTCGATGAGTATTAGTTGCCTGTGGAAAAAAAGTACAAGCAGCGATAAAAGCTTGTACCAAAAATGAAATTTTTGCCAAAAACTTATTCTTACCAAAATCATTTGTAAATTTTAATTGTAGTAGATAATTATAATAAAACATAGGCTAAAGCTAAATCCGCGTTTTAACCGTGGTCCCACTGCTTTGACCCACAGTGGGAACTGGGAACGGTGGGACAACGGGTAAAAAAAAACCCGTGGACCCACTGTGGTTCAAAGCAGTGGGACCACGGTTAAAACGCGGCTAAATCAAGACTACGCTATGTTCTGATTACCAAAAATAGCAGCTTTGCATTTAAATTGAGTATTTAAAATTGCAGGTTCGGCATTGAACATGACTTAATACGAAAATGGCAGCCGGTTGACTCCACCAATACTGATAGTACGCGCTCAAACAGCAGAAATAGAACCAGCAGAAGAAAAATCCTAGACTCTGAAACGGATGCAAGTGATGTTGACGATCAAGAGAAAAAATACTATAGCGACCATGGCGACTTGAAATTGAACAATAAACTGGCTTCTTAGAGGATTATTTGTTTTTTTTGCGCCCTCAGGTTTTTCGACCTGTGTGTGTACAGTGATTGTGCGGCCTATTCTATGCAAGTCAGCAAGCACCCTTTTGAAAATACTTGATAAGTACGCTTACGCTTGAACATCATTTTAAGGCCATATTATGCAGACTACCTACAGTGAATGCTGCTAAAATATTCTATCAGTTCTATATATTGTTTCTCTATTTCTCTGATGCACTTTTGTCTTTCCATTATTAGGAGTAAGTATTAAGTAACAAAATAGGGAGCATTGGTTTTGATGCATTTTTAGGGTTCCGTACTCAAAAGGAAAAAACGGAAACCTTATAAGATCACTTTGTTGTCCGTGCGTCCGTCCGTCTGTCTGTCTGTCAAGACCTTTTATCACGAGAACGTGCATGGAGGTATCGCGTTGAAATTAAAACTATATTATATGTACTCAGGTCTACATCAGTCCCTTGAAGCTGTGAAAAAAAACCGTTTTTTTTTGTGTACGAAATATCTTTGATATTTACCAGTCGCTTTTCGGTGAAGGAAAACATCGTGAGGAAACCGGACTAATTCCTATAAGGCCTAGTTTCCCGACAACGCGAGGAAGATGATAATGGCATTCAATATTTTAAATTTTTTATTCAAATTTCAGGATCAAACAAATACTACTCGCGATTACATAAAGAATATTGACCAGGTTCGATTCCCGGTTATGTATGAGAGTTAAAAAAAATGTGTGAATGTCATTAAGTCATTATTAATAAATCTAAATTCGACGCCATGGTTCCTAAAGAACAGATTTAGCTATCTAATGGCTATCTCTCAGTTTCTGACTTCTCCATACTGACCCATTTAGATTGATCATTCTGTATATGGACGCAATTCACGCAATACACATTGGACCAAGAGCTTGATAGAGAAAGATAGTCTTATTGCGATTCCTATAAGAGGAAAGAGAAAATAGTGCCATGCTTTGTCCTTATCACCGACCGGGTGGCATTATAGGTAGGCGGCGATGGCGAAATACCGAAATTTATTTATTTATATTTATTCAACATTACATGTCATGTGCATTACAAAAGATGTTAGTTACAGGTAGTTGGTACATGACACCCTGATAGGGCACAAAATGCTAACAGATAGGTACTTACAATTCTAGCGAAAATCAAAATAATTAATATATAATATTGTCTTCGGTTACCGCGATAGTTACTCATGAAATAAAACTATGAAAACGGATTATATCGCGTATATTGAATTTATAATACATCCCGACGTTTCGAACTCTTTACAGCGTTCGTGGTCAACGGGTGACTGAGGAAAAATTACAAAGTGCAAAAATACCCACATACTAAAATAATGAAACAATCATAGACTACAAACTTTAAGGCTGGTTGTACATGCAAAATCGGTTCATAAGGCTAGTTATACACTATAATTATTTTTCAAGTAAAGATATATATATATAGGAGTGTACAGGCTGGACTGTGAGTGTGGCCTATCATATGTCGGGCAGACGAAACGGAGCATTTCCACTCGGGTGAAGGAACACATAGCTGATGTCAAGCACCGTCGACCTAGGTCTGCTGTCTGTGAGCATGTCATGGATAAAGCCAATCACTCAATCAAGTTTGATAAGCCTCTGGTTCTTGCCAAGGAGAAGCGTTACATACCCAGAATGCTGCGCGAGGCCATTGAGATTAAGAAATATCCAAACTTTAATAGGGAAGATGGCTTTTCTCTACCACCAGCTTGGGATCCTGTAGTCCACCTGATAAAGGAGCAAGCGAGACATAGACTGTGAGACCTTAGTGTTGGATGATGCTGGACATTCTGATGTTTTGAAAAGATGTGTCCCGCCGAGTTTGTTGCCGGTCCCATATTGGGATACCCTCCTACAATTTAGGAGGGAATTAAATCTTCTCGGGTCCGTGGTGTAGGGTTGGAGCCGGCATAGTTTTTATCGCGTATATATATATATCTTTACTTGAAAAATAATTATAGTGTATAACTAGCCTTATGAACCGATTTTGCATGTACAACCAGCCTTAAAGTTTGTAGTCTATGATTGTTTCATTATTTTAGTATGTGGGTATTTTTGCACTTTGTAATTTTTCCTCATAGACCTGTACCGCTGGCTATATTTTGACCCCTAGGTTATAAAAATATTAAAGTCAATTCTGTTTTCGCTTATGAATACTTTGTTAAGATGTAAAATTTTGTTTTGTGTCATATATATAATTTGCTTTTCTAGTAATTTGTTATTTTGTGGTAATTATTTTTTATTTTGAATTATTTTGGAGAAAAAAATATTCGAGAGAAAACATGTAACTGTGTTGCATTTAGGATAGTGTTTTTAGTGTGAAAACATAGTTTGTGTCAATTACGTCCACTGCAATCTGATACTATGTCTAAATGACACAAAAAAAAATTAGAGTTAAAAAAAAATACTTAGGTCGAATTTAATCGTTTAAATAGGTCCATTAAATGATTTTGTGTCTTATTAAGGCATAGCTTCATGAGATATTTGATGATTTTGTTGTAACAGGCTGTCACCGTTACAAAAGAATATTAAAGATATTAGAGTTTACATCTTATTAATTTGAAATGCGGGATAAATAAGATGTATAAATTTGTGTCACTTGCATCCACTGCATAAACAAATATTACAAAAATATTATTTGCGTTCAAACGAAGCTAGCGGGCGGTCTGAATGGGCAACGGAGGCCGTGCAGGGTGGGGCCGCGGCGTGACCTTGCCGTACGCAACGCATGTTTACTTCGCCTGTGCGCCAAATTAACGCAACTTATTCAAAGAAGTTACGCAAACAACACAACAACAAGCAACAAGCAAGCAAAGAATGCGTCGAATTATCTTTTACCTATTTAAAACTCATAGATATTGTACAATGTCACCATTATGCAAAAGAACTGTAAGTACATGTTTGATTTGCGAGCGAGCTGGCAACATTGCGCAGGGAAATCTTAAAAATATCGCGTTTACGTGAACGCCACATACATTTGTGACAGTGATAGGGAAAAGGTACCACTAAAGTAAAATTTGGTTATTAATACCGTGACTTTCTTTCATTCTTTGATAAAAAAAATTGCTATTTATGCAACAAGTGCGGAAATCATCTTTACGCACGTGTATCATACAATGTTTTACTATGCATTGTGCGAGTAAATAAAAAAACATATCATGGCAAATAAGTTTAATTATTAAAAGGAGTGTTTTAAATCGACACGAGTTGCGAATTACCTATTCGCACGTGTATCGTACGTTTTACAGTACATATGGCCCTTTAAACTTTCGACATATGCACGGTAAGTGCTCTTTTCCGCACTAGTGCGAGAAAGTAGCACCATATGTTCTGTAAAAAAAAATTGAAAACAAAAAGCACTAGTGCGGAAAAGCAGTACTTTCCGCACGATATGGCTCCGTAGGAAACGCACTTTTCGAGCACATGCATTGTAAAAAAATATATAGGACTGTATCTCCTAAACCATGCGTCGTAGCGCAAAAATAATAAAATTTTCGTTCCCCTTTATGTAACCCAAAAGTAATACATGAAAAATACAATGAAAAAAAAGAAACAAAATCTTTATAGGGCTGTATTAGCTGTATCTCCTATATCGTGTATCGTAGCGCAAAAATATTCAAATTTTCGCTCCCCTTTAAGAAGCCCCTAATTAAGATTTAAAAACGCAAAAAAGAAAAAAAAGAGGAAAAAATCTTTATAGGGCTGTATCTCCTAAACCGTTGTCGTAGCGCAAAAATAAACGTTTCGGTCCCGTTTATGTAACCATTAATTTATATTTAAAAAAAAAACGCAATAAAAAAAAACAAAAAAAACTTTATAGGGCTGTATCTCCTAAACCGTCGTAGCGCAAAAATAATCAAATTTTAGTTCCCCTTTATGGAACCCCAAACTAATATACAAAAAACACCATGAAAAAAAAAAGACAAAAAAAAATCTTTATAGGGCTGCATCTCCTAAATCGTGCATCGTAGCGCAAAAATAATCAATTTTTCGTTCCCCTTTAAGAAACCCTTAATTAATACTTAAAAAAAAAAAACAAAAAAAAACAGGAAAAAATCTTTATAGAGCTATATCTCCTAAACCGTGCGTGGTAGCGCAAAAATAACAAAATTTTCGTTCCCCTATACGGAACCCCAAAGTAATATACAAAAAACACAATGAAAAAAAAAACAACAAAAAAATCTTTATAGGGCTGCATCTCCTAAACCGTGCATCGTAGCACAAAAATAATCAAATTTTCGTTCCCCTTAAGAAACCCTTAATTAAAACTTTAAAAAAACCAGGAAAAAAACTTTATAGAGCTATTATAGCTATATATATAGATATAATATCTCCTAAACCGTGCGTGGTGGCGCAAAAATAATAAAAGTTTCGTTCCTCTTTATGCAACCCATAATTTATATTTAAAAAAAAAAACGCAATTTAAAAAAAAATCATTATAGGGCTGTATCTCTTAAACCATGCGTCGTAGCGCAAAAATAATAAAAATTTCGTTCCCCTTTATGAAGCCCCAAAGTAATATACTAAAAACACAATGAAAAAAAAGAAAAAATAACAAAAAAACTTTATAGGGCTGTATCTCCTACACCGTGCATCGTAGCGCAAAAATAATTAAAAAACCCCTTTAAGAAACCCCTAATTAAGATTGAAAAACGCAAAAAAGAAAAAGAGGAAAAAAAATCATTTTAGGGCTGTATCTCCTAAACCGTGCGTCGTAGCGCAAAAATAATAAAATTTTCGTCCCCCTTTACGGAACCCCAAAGTAATATACAAAAAACACAATGAAAAAAAAAACAAAAAAAACTTTATAGGGCTGTATCTCCTAAACCGTCGTAGCGCAAAAATAATCAAATTTTCGTTCCCCTTTGTGGAACCCCAAACTAATATACAAAAAACACAATGAAAAAAAAACAACAAAAAAAATCTTTATAGGGCTGCATCTCCTAAACCGTGCATCGTAGCACAAAAATAATCAAATTTTCGTTCCCCTTTAAGAAACCCTTAATTAAAACTTAAAAAAAAAACCAGGAAAAAAAACTTTATAGAGCTATTATAGCTATATATATAGATATAATATCTCCTAAACCGTGCGTGGTGGCGCAAAAACAATAAAATTTTCGTTCCCCTTTATGCAACCCATCATTTATATTAAAAAAAAACGCAAAATTTAAAAAAAAAACATTATAGGGCTGTATCTCTTAAACCATGCGTCGTAGCGCAAAAATAATTTAAAAAACCCCTTTAAGAAACCCGTAATTAATACTTAAAAAAAAAAACAGGAAAAAAAACTTTATAGAGCTGTATCTCCTAAACCGTGCGTGGTACCGCAAAAACAATAAAATTTACGTTCCCCTTTATGCAACCCATAATTTATATTTAAAAAAACGCAAAATTTAAAAAAAAAATCTTTATAGGGCTGTATCTCCTAAACCATGCGTCGTAGCGCAAAAATAATAAAATTTTCGTTCTCCTTTATGAAACCCCAAAGTAATATACAAAAAACACAATGTAAAAAAGAAAAAAAAAACAATAAAAAATATTTATAGGGCTGTATCTCCTAAACCATGCGTCGTAGCGCAAAAATAATTTAAAAAACCCCTTTAAGAAACCCGTAATTAATACTTAAAAAAAAAACAAAAAAAAACCAGGAAAAAAAACTTTATAGAGCTGTATCTCCTAAACCGTGCGTGGTACCGTACCACAAAAACAATAAAATTTTCGTTCCCCTTTATGCAACCCATAATTTATATTTAAAAAAACGCAAAATTAAAAAAAAAACTATAGGGCTGTATCTCCTAAACCAGGGGTCGGCAACAGGCGGCCCGCGGGCCGCATGTGGCCCGCGAACCTCTCACTTGCGGCCCGCGAGCCTCCCTGGCTATTTTGTATGTAATTTTGACAAACGACAATACCTGATAAAGTCATAGATATTAGCAAAGTGCGGCCCGCGTCAATTTCGTTAACTGCTATGTGGCCCTTGGCTGCTAAAAGGTTGCCGACCCCTGTCCTAAACCATGCGTCGTAGCGCAAAAATAATAAAATTTTCGTTCCCCTTTATGAAGCCCCAAAATAATATACAAAAACACAAGAAAAAGAAAGAAAAAAATAATAACAAAAAACTTTATAGGGCTGTATCTCCTAAACCGTGCATCGTAGCGCAAAAATAATCAATATCCGTTCCCCTTTAAGAAGCCCCTAATTAAGATTTAAAAACGCAAAAAAGAAAAAGAGAAAAAAATCATTTTAGGGCTGTATCTCCTAAACCGTGCGTCGTAGCGCAAAAATAATAAAATTTTCGTTCCCTTTTATGAAACCCCAAAGTAATAACAAAAAACGCAATGACAAAAAAAATGAAAAAAAAACAACAAAAAAAACTTTAGGGATGTATCTCCTAAACCGTGCATGGTAGCGAAAAATAATCAAATTTTCGTTCCCCTTAAGAAGCCCTTAATTAAGATTTAAAAACGTAAAAAAGAAAAAGAAAAAAATCTATATAGGGCTGTATCTCCTAAACCGTGCGTCGTAGCGCAAAAATAATTAAATTTTCGTTCCCCTTTATGAAACCCTAAAGTAATATACAAAAAACACAATGTAAAAAAGGAAAAAGGAAAAAAAAAATAAAAAAACTTTATAGGGCTGTATCTCCTAAACCGTGCGTCGTAGCGCAAAAATAATCAAATTTTCTTTCCTCTTTATTCAACCCTTAATTTATATTTAAAAAAAAACGCTTTCACTAAACTGCTGTAACTCGGAAACTTAGAATCCACAAAGGGGACTTTACTAAATTATGACACATATTAAAGCCTGACCAGTAATATATGATCATTGTCAAGAGGGCGCTGTTCATTCTCATGTATAGGGTGACAGTTCAGTATAGTATGAAAAATATTGTATTTAATGAACATCATCATCAATGTAATTAATGTTGCTTGCCACGCTTAAACATAACAAAAACCACAATAAATTGCGTCTTAAAATAAACTTAAAAATCTACTAAAAATTGAAACAAAAGTAATTTTTAAGTCGCTGATGTGACATTCTCAATCAAAAGGTACCACTTTGTCGTTTACCATAAAGACGAAATTTGATTATATCTTTATACAAATAACCTGTCAGAGAAAGTGGTACCTTTTGATTAGGAACGTCACAAATGTTGGTCAGTATGAGGAGTGCAGCCTACAGTTTATTTTTAATTATATTTATATACCTACTACGGTAAGATTGATAAGACAATGTAATTATGCCTCCGAATGAAATAAATACACTGTATCGCAAAACTAAGTGGCGAGACAGCTCATAATGCCATCTCTTGGTTGGTCTTAACAAGGGTAAAGGAGATAGATAGTATTAAGATCTCAGTCGCCAGCTGATATTGCGGCAAGTATAATAAGCACCCCACCCGCGTAGGTACCCTTCCCCGCGCATGCCCTTCTTGCTCAATTGAGTTTTATTTTGCCAGATAGTAAAAAAACCGTGGATCAAAATGACCCAAATTATGAATGATGTCTCAATGTGGTATTATAATATTGTAGACGTAAACTTAATAATATGAATTTTTTTTTGTGGCAGATACAGGGTGTTAATTAGAAAAAAAATTTTTTTAAATAAAAGCGGTGGATGAATTTGACACAGATTTGTTTGAATAACATATAACAATGTTCTGTAAAGTACAACACTTCACTTACCGACTCTAATATTTTTTTAGGCGTTTTATGATCAATATTAGGTATTTATTAAATGCCATTATAGCCGTGGATGAAAATGACACAAAATGCGTGTGTACGTCGGAAGCCACTTTGCCTTTACAGGGAAACAAAGAATTTCGTCTCTAATATTTTTTTTACAGAATGCTGATTGAAAAAAGAAATACCTAAATTTCTACCTAAGCAAATACCTAGGATGACACAAAATATTATTTTTAGGTTTAGTATATGGTCTGGAAACTATATATAAAAAATAAGCAACATTAATATTCTTATAACCTCAGAAGTTATTGGTACAGGTCTAGTATCTCCTAAACCATCGTAGCGCAAAAATAATCAAATTTTCGTTCCCCTTTATGGAACCCCAAACTAATATACAAAAAACACAATGAAAAAAAAACAAAAAAAAATCTTTATAGGGCTACATCTAAATCGTGCATCGTAGCGCAAAAATAATCAATTTTTCGTTCCCCTTTAAGAAACCCTTAATTAATACTAAAAAAAAAAAAAAACAGGAAAAAATCTTTATAGAGCTATATCTCCTAAACCGTGCGTGGTAGCGCAAAAATAACAAAACTTTCGTTCCCCTATACGGAACCCCAAAGTAATATACAAAAAACACAATGAAAAAAAAAACAACAAAAAAATCTTTATAGGGCTGCATCTCCTAAACCGTGCATCGTAGCACAAAAATAATCAAATTTTCGTTCCCCTTAAGAAACCCTTAATTGAAACTTTAAAAAAAACCAGGAAAAAACTTTATAGAGCTATTATAGCTATATATATAGATATAATATCTCCTAAACCGTGCGTGGTGGCGCAAAAATAATACAAGTTTCGTTCCCCTTTATGCAACCCATAATTTATATTTAAAAAAAAACGCAAAAAAAATCATTATAGGGCTGTATCTCTTAAACCATGCGTCGTAGCGCAAAAATAATAAAAATTTCGTTCCCCTTTATGAAGCCCCAAAGTAATATACTAAAAACACAATGAAAAAAAAGAAAAAAAATAAAAAAACTTTATAGGGCTGTATCTCCTACACCGTGCATCGTAGCGCAAAAAAAATTAAAAAAAACCCCTTTAAGAAACCCCTAATTAAGATTGAAAAACGCAAAAAAGAAAAAGAGGGAAAACATCATTTTAGGGCTGTATCTCCTAAACCGTGCGTCGTAGCGCAAAAATAATAAAATTTTCGTTCCCCTTTACGGAACCCCAAAGTAATATACAAAAAACACAATGAAAAAAAAAAATATTTATAGGGCTGCATCTCCTAAATCGTGCATCGAAGCGCAAAAATAATCAATTTTTCGTTCCCCTTTAAGAAACCCTTAATTAATACTTAAAAAAAAAACAAAAAAAAAACAGGAAAAAATCTTTATACAGCTATATCTCCTAAACCGTGCGTGGTAGCGCAAAAATAATAAAAAAAAACCCTTTAAAAAACCCGTAATTAATACTTAAAAAAAAAACAAAAAAAACCAGGAAAAAAAACTTTATAGAGCTGTATCTCCTAAACCGTGCGTGGTACCGCAAAAACAATAAAATTTTCGTTCTCCTTTATGCAACCCATAATTTATATTTAAAAAAAAACGCAAAATTTAAAAACAAAATCTTTATAGGGCTGTATCTCCTAAACCATGCGTCGTAGCGCAAAAATAATAAAATTTTTGTTCCCCTTTATGCAACCCATAATTTATATTTAAAAAAAAACGCAAAATTTAAAAACAAAATCCTTATAGGGCTGTATCTCCTAAACCATGCGTCGTAGCGCAAAAATAATAAAATTTTTGTTCCCCTTTATGCAACCCATAATTTATATTTAAAAAAAAACGCAAAATTTAAAAAAAAAACATTATAGGGCTGTATCTCTTAAACCATGCGTCGTAGCGCAAAAATAATTAAAAAAACCCCTTTAAGAAACCCCTAATTAAGATTGAAAAACGCAAAAAAGAATAAGAGGGAAAAAATCATTTTAGGGCTGTATCTCCTAAACCGTGCGTCGTAGCGCAAAAATAATAAAATTTTCGTTCCCCTTTACGGAACCCCAAAGTAATATACAAAAAACACAATAAAAAAAAAAAAAAACAAAAAAAAAACTTTATAGGGCTGCATCTCCTAAATCGTGCATCGTAGCGCAAAAATAATCAATTTTTCGTTCCCCTTTAAGAAACCCTTAATTAATACTTTAAAAAAAAAACAAAAAAAAAAACAGGAAAAAATCTTTATAGAGCTATATCTCCTAAACCGTGCGTGGTAGCGCAAAAATAACAAAATTTTCGTTCCCCTTTACGGAACCCCAAAATAATATACAAAAAACACAATGAAAAAAAAAACAACAAAAATAATCTTTATAGGGTTGCATCTCCTAAACCGTGCATCGTAGCGCAATAATAATAAAAAAAAACCCTTTAAGAAACCCGTAATTATATAATATATAATAATACTTAAAAAAAAACAAAAAAAAACAGGAAAAAAAACTTTATAGAGCTGTATCTCCTAAACCGTGCGTGGTACCGCAAAAACAATAAAATTTTCGTTCCCCTTTATGCAACCCATAATTTATATTTAAAAAAACGCAAAATTTAAAAAAAAAATCTTTATAGGGCTGTATCTCCTAAACCATGCGTCGTAGCGCAAAAATAATAAAATTTTCTTTCCCCTTTATGGAGCCCCAAAATAATATACAAAAACACAAGAAAAAAAAAAGAAAAAAATAATAACAAAAAAACTTTATAGGGCTGTATCTCCTAAACCGTGCATCGTAGCGCAAAAATAATCAAATTTTCGTTCCCCTTAAGAAGCCCTTAATTAAGATTTAAAAACCTAAAAAAGAAAAAGAAAAAAATCTATATAGGGCTGTATCTCCTAAACCGTGCGTCGTAGCGCAAAAATAATCAACTTTTCGGTCCCCTTTATATAACCATTAATTTATACACAAAAAAACGCAAAAAAAAAAGAGTTTTTTTTTTATAGGGCTTGATCTCCTAAACCATGCGTCGTAGGGCAAAAATAATTAAATTTTCGTTCCCCTTTATAAAACCCCAAAGTAATATACAAAAAACACAATGTAAAAAAGAAAAAAAACAATAAAAAAAACTTTATAGGGCTGTATCTACTAAACCGTACGTCGTAGCGCAAAAATAATCAAATTTTCTTTCCTCTTTATTCAACCCTTAATTTATATTAAAAAAAAAACGCTTTCACTAAACTGCTGTAACTCGGAAACTTAGAATCCACAAAGGGGACTACTAAATTATGACACATATTAAAGCCTGACCAGTAATATATGATCATTGTCAAGAGGGCGCTGTTCATTCTCATGTATAGGGTGACAGTTCAGTATAGTATGAAAAAATATTGTATTTAATGAACATCATCATCATTGTAATTAATGTTGCTTGCCACGCTTAAACATAACAAAAATCGCAATAAATTGCGTCTTAAAATAAACTTAAAAAGTCTACTAAAAATCGAAACAAAAGTATTTTTTAAGTCGCTGATTTGACATTCTCAATCAAAAGGTAGGTACCACTTTGTCGTTTACCATAAAGACGAAATTTGATTATATCTTTATACAAATAACCTGTCAGAGAAATTGGTACCTTTTGATTAGGAACGTCACAAATGTTGGTCAGTATGAGGAGTGCAGCCTACAGTTTATTTTTAATTATATTTATATACCTACTACGGTAAGATTGATAAGACAATGTAATTATGCCTCCGAATGAAATAAATACACTGTATCGCAAAACTAAGTGGCGAGACAGCTCATAATGCCATCTCTTTCACTCTTGGTTGGTCTTAACAAGGGTAAAGGAGATAGTATTAAGATCTCAGTCGCCAGCTGATATTGCGGCAAGTATAATGAGCACCCCACCCGCGTAGGTACCCTTCCCCGCGCACGCCCTTCTTGCTCAATTGAGTTTTATTTTGCCAGATAGTAAAAAAACCGTGGATCAAAATGACCCAAATTATGAATGATGTCTCAATGTGGTATTATAATATTGTAGACGTAAACTTAATAATATGAATTTTTTTTTGTGGCAGATACAGGGTGTTAATTAGAAAAAAATTTTTTTTAAATAAAAGCGGTGGATGAATTTGACACAGATTTGTTTGAATAACATATAACAATGTTCTGTAAAGTACAACACTTCACTTATCGACTCTAATATTTTTTTAGGCGTTTTAGGATCAATATTAGGTATTTATTAAATGCCATTATAGCCGTGGATGAAAATGACACAAAATGCGTGTGTACGTCGGAAGCCACTTTGCCTTTACAGGGAAACAAAGAATTTCGTCTCGAATATTTTTTTTACAGAATGCTGATTGAAAAAAGAAATACCTAAATTTCTACCTAAGCAAATACCTAGGATGACACAAAATATTATTTTTAGGTTTAGTATATGGTCTGGAAACTATATATAAAAAATAAGCAACATTAATATTCTTATAACCTCAGAAGTTATTGGTACAGGTCTATCTTTCTCTTACCCCCGGTCGCTAGGTGGCGCGTCTATAACTACTTGTATAATACTATGTTTATGCATTGGACAAAGAAATTGGATAGGTGTAATGTACCTATAGTTGAGCAAACCAAATTGGTAGTAAATAAGAACAAAAAAACTACACTCATCCTTTTCTTTTGGGTGCTGGTACTTGTTTGTTTGAAATGAGACAGTCCTTTGACAAACTTTACCATCCTTAGGTTATGTATGAGTATAACCATGGTATAAGGGTATAACTCATATATAACCTAAATGAAATGAAATGAAATTACTTATCTTTATAAGAAGAAAGGTTGCGAACCACCGGCACACATTTTATCATATCTAGGTAGGTATTAAGCACTGTAAACTATAATAAAGGTGTAAAACTGTCTGTAAACGTGTAAATATAAAGAAATAATTAATTTATACGTATAATTTTAAAAAGGTACCGAAATGCGACAAATTATTTGCTTATTGATTGCACATTTTTATTTTAGTTTCTTTCTGGTATAGTCATAAATAAATTAATTACACTACACAACCACATTTAGTTAACATGAAGAATGGAAGACTGAAAAAAAAAAGAATATCACAATCATGAACTCCAGATTTGAACTTTTTATTTTCTTTGTAGCTGTCAGTAAAAGTATAAATCCGCTCTATACTCGTGCGCGAATCGCGGCGCGAAGTGTTTGAATCCGGCTTGAATCATAATCTGGCTTGAAGCCGCGAACGCGAGTGTAGTCTATTTCGCAGATCTATAAAACTCGCGGTTATACTTGGTCAAGCAAATCTTGTCAGTAGAAAAAGGCGGCAAATTTAAAAAATGTAGGCGGGAAGGGATATCGTCTCATAGAAAATATGAATTTCGCGCCTTTTTCTACTGACAAGATTTGCTTGACCAATTATATGTCAAGATTACTCTTGCTTTTATATTTATCTTATTAGATTTAAAATTAAACGTTTATTCTGTTCATAGATCTAGTATATTTTCTAATTCTGTTTCTGTACTATTATATAATCTGTGGTACACGGTAGTACTATTAGTTATTCTGTGGTGGTACTGCTGTTTGTAGTATTAAGGGCTCTCCACACTCATGCGCGAATCACGGCGCGAAGCCGGGAGGGCCCTTTACGTTTAGGAACAATCACGTAGCATTGCGTACTCCAAATTTACTTAAGTTTTTAGTTTCTGACGGTTATAATTTATTATAAGGTAGCATGGTTATGACGAATTTAAATTTAATTTTTGAATAATACGTACTCGAAATATATATATTTTTTGATCGCCGTACGTATAATCTCAGAATAATGACTAAAGTCATTATTCTGAGCGTATAATATTTAGATTTATTATTTCTGAACGTTCCCACAGAGACAGCTCTTGGACTACTCTGTTCTTCTGTCAAAGTAATAACTAAAAAATAAGTAACCAACTTTTGTGTGATAATTTTGCACTTTATCTCAAATTATTATCCTAAAACACTGTCTCCTGTCTTATATTAACACTGAAAAGAAAATGGGCGATCACGACGATTTCGAAGATAACCAGTACCCAGACAACGACGAGTTTGTTCCATACGTGACTGCCGGCAATCTCACACAAAGAAATGGCGCGAAAGTGGCGATTTGGGGCAAAATTACTAGAGTATCAGCGAGCGAGGGCTTCTACATCAAGACCGTCGATGACCAAGAAGTACTTATCAAGCTGAGGAAGCCCTTAGACGAGCCTTTGGAAGGCTGGTATGAGATATTTGGCGTGTCTCAAGGGAAGAGCATACTATGCGATGAATATGTGCCTTTTAATCAAGAAATGACCAAAAATGTTGATGTTGAAGGACACAAAGGCTTGGCGAGATTGTTAGCAGCCCTGGATGATCCCTGGAACCTTGGGGATGAAGGATCAAATGGGTTAAATGGTGTAATGCCAATGGAATGATCGTGGCTTTATTGGATATTTTATCATGTAAGTTTGTTATACTATACGTTTCAAGAATAAAAATCATATAAAACATTTCGTATTTTTGGAACTGTTAAAACCATTCCCTTTAATGTTATTACACCATAATTAGCAGTAATTGGTGATTTGGTTGCCACCAGGGGTAAAATACGATGTTTTTTTATCTTATTCAATGTTTGTATTGTAAATCTGCCACTGGCTGTATAAGCTCTGGCTTGCCAAATGTAGATGTATGACAGTGGCATAGCTAGGTGTGTGTAAAGCATCCCCTTGCCTATGGGAATACACATTGAAAGAACATGGCCTCACTGATGCGACTTCGCTCACAGCTAGTTTAGCTCACGCTACATCACTGATGTTTGATCAGTGGCGTAGCGTGAACTAATCTAGCCGTGGGCAAAATCGCATCTGCGGGCCCCTTTTCTTTCACTGTGCCTGAAGGGGCCTTGCGCGAGGCCCCCCTTGGCTCACGCTTAGCTATGCCACTGTGTTTGATTCACCACAATTATAAAGTTCTAAAATGAGGCTGAAGGAAGTGAAACATCACCCTGCTTGCCCCCACATCCTAAATATAGAAGGGTTAATCTTTTGTAAGCTGAAATGTCTAATGTTTAATCTGGATGTTAAATTTTTGGGTCTAAGATCATATTATATTACAAGTATTACCTACTTTAAAATCATCTCAGACTGCATTGTCAGTTTCAAGTTGAATAATTAATGCATAATAAACAAGCAAAACATGTGGCTACAGTTTTAACCATTTATAAGCTGTTTATAACAGGGACCGGCCCGCTATCCATTATTGGGGTTTTATAAGGGTATTGCATAAGGCTTAACTCACCATACCCTTTGCAAGACGAAACCCTTTGTTTTGCTTTTAAAAACCCTTATATAAAGCTACCACATTTGAGTAATCGGTAGCCCAAATACCCTTACAAAACCCTTATCATCCACTCACCAACACCTTGCATATTGCTTATAAGGGTTAGCCTTATAAAGGGCTTCCCTTTTAGCATATAATCGTGCTAATTTAAGTCGTCTACCTTGTTCATAAAGCACACATTACTTCAAATCCGAGCGATCGTCGACGGCGACGACGGCGGCGTTCTTTGACTAGGCACGTATTTTCTTTCCTTTTCATACACTACCATACTGCTTACTGCTTACTTACTTACTGCTAGCCTTTCTCCGCAGACGTCTTGTCTGGTTGCCCTTGGCATAGGCCTCTCCCATATTCCTCCACGAGTCCCTGTCCAGAGCCTGTCTTCTCCAGAAGGCTCCAGCCACCTGCCTGAACTCGTCTTCCCATCTCATTTTTTGTCTTCCATCATCCCTTTTTCCGTCTCTTGGGTACCATGTTGTGATGTCTTTTGACCATTTTTCTCTTTTGTCTCGGAGCATGTGGCCGGTCCACTTCCATTTTAGTTTTTTCATAGTGTGGTTTACGTCGATTATTTTTGTTCTCTTTCTAATGTCCTCCAGTTTTATTCTATCTCTAAGTTTTATATTCAACATGCTTCTTTCCATACTATTTTGGCAGACTTGGAGAGCTTTCCTCTCCTTGACAGTTAGGGCCCAAGTTTGACATCCATATGTAAGGCAGGGAAGGATACAAGTGTTAAATACTTTGGACTTAATGTTTGTTGGTATTTGGTTGTTCTTCACTATTTCCTTTAAAGACCAATATCTTTTCCATGAGTTCCCGATTCTAGTGTCTACTTCTTGTTGTGTCAAGTTTTGAGGTGATATCACTTGTCCAAGATATGTGTATTGTTCTACATAGGCAATGAGGTTGTGGTCTATGTATATGTCTTCCTAAAGGAAGACGTAAAGGAAGACATACACTACCATAGATTTATACTAATCCTGTCTCTTTCACGCAAAGGGAAACCTTTATAAAAAGCGCTTAAAGATAAGGGTAACCCTTATTAAGAGCTAGCCTTATTTTTGGTTAGCTTTTCGGTAAGGGTTAGCCAAAGGTAAGGGTATGAATGGGCTTGCAGTTCAAAAGGGAAAGTCTTTCAATGTGTTAGCCGTGTTTAAGTGTCGCCCATTGAAAGGGTTTTATCGCGGAAAGGGTTGTCCGGTCCCTGGTTTATAAGGCATAAGGGTGTCAGAAATTATGCAAAATATTGAACCCTATCACTTTGAAAAAAAGTTCAAAATCATGTAGGTATATTCCCTCTGCCTTATAAAATATTAAGCAACATAAATACAAACTAATCAATAGACACCTCAGCCACCAAAATCAGCTTGGTAGTTTTGATGCTAGGGTGGACACAACACAAATATACCTACTCACACACATTATACAGTTCGGTGCAAATCTGAATAGTAACCTCTTAGTAGAAGCTATAGAGAAGTTGATGTCAATATACTCGATTGTATGGCGGTGGCTGGGTTTGTGTGACATTAACACTTAGGCCATTGTATTGCAGTTACCTCGCAATTTCTCACAGATACAAGTAGTAATTGTATTGAAATTCTAATCTAGCAGGAAAAAACGATTTAATATAAGTAGGAGAATTAATAGTATTACTAATAGGTTAAATATTTTAGTAATAAGCTACTAATTCAATATGAAAATTTAAATTCCGAAATAAATGATTATTTAATTTAATAAGCATAATAATTGAGGTACCTTAACTACATAAATAAACTCCTTTAAATGTAATATACTGATTGCAGCTTTGATATTAATTAACTTAATATAAAGGTTTATATAAGGGAGACGCGCGCGAGACCGCAACTCATGCTAGCCGGTCTGGTGTGGTTAATAACGTTAATAAGCATTGTCTATCCAGCACTGGACGCGGGGGTACGACCGCATGGCGCACTCCTTCTGTTTCCGGGCCTCTAACTTCATCCGTTTCTCGTGAAGGACCACGTTCGAGAGGGCTCCTTCTACGCATGTTACTGGACGGTTTCTGCAATATTGGGCATAATTAGTATCATATACTGTCGTATTTTCGATATGGATGTAGATAGAATAGAATAGAATAGAATAGAATAGTTTTTATTCGTAAACACAGACAATAGACATACATTAATAGAACATATAGTGAAAATAAAGTGTCACGAAATGGCCCCATCTCAGCATGCTGCTGGCGACTTCCAGCGCTGATCTTCCGATGAGACCATCAACTGCGAATCACGGAAGGTAACAGACAAAAAGAAAGCAACTAAAGGAAAGAGACATAAAATATGGCGAAATAGTTATTTGTGCAACAAGAGAGGAAAGTTGGTTTTTCTTGCGAGTGTTTATTTTGAAACCCGAGAAAGCGAAAGACTCAAAAACACGAGATGTAAAATAACTTTGCTCTCGTGTTGCACACATAATTTTTCACCTCAGTAGTGAGAACATATTAAAGGTTAAAATGTATTTCGAATTACACAGAATAAACAGAAAAAAAAAGTATTATAATATGTACGATACGGGACCGGACCGGATCGGACCGGACCGGACCGTACCGTACCGTACCGGACCGGACCGTACCGTACCGTACCATACCATAAAAAAAATGTTAAAAAGTACAAGGCCTTCACTAAATTAAAAAGCTACATCGTTTCACTCCCTGGAGTGAGGAAAGTCGCACTTTCCTCACTCCAGGGAGTGACGAAAGTAGGCTTGTTCGAGCTGCTGAGGTGAAAAATAAATTACACATAGTTTACACACACTAATACAAAAAGAGATACAATACGACGAGTACGACGACATAAGAACAGGTATATTCTATTATGAAAGAGTAGGCGATGGTATGGTCACGCAAAACCAGACCACCTGAAATTGGGTCTGCTACTTTCCACCCCCGCTGGCCGATGGGCTACCGCATCGAGAAGCCAGCTCAAAACAAAATTGAAAGACAAATAGTAGGTAAGTATTTACGTAGTGCAAAATAACAAGGCTGATGCACGGTATCCGAAGACCATGTCGAGGATTAGAGGCACCTAAAAAAGAAAAGAAAAGGGTCCTGCCAGGATGTGGAATCTATAGCTAGGAAGAGAGAGAGAGAGAGAGAGAGTTGATATTAGCCTGTTTCGTAGTGCTAGTTGGGAACTAAAAGCGATGACCACGATAGCCATGCCAAAAATCTCAACTCGGTATTCGGCGCGATCTTGCGATTTGAACCCAATAATGGTCAACCAACTTTCGTGAGATAAGCCACTTGGTTAAACTACGAGTACTTATGATACTTACAAGGCTTTCCCAGCAAGCTTCTGCGTCTTCGACGGCAGTGATACACTAAGCGGCCTAGCCTTTGTTCCCTTAAGGGCCAGCTCCGTTAGGAACCTCTTTATGTAATGCTTGAGCTGCACGTTCTCGTTGGCCAGTTTGTTTTTCTCGGCTCGTAGACAAAGGGTCTGTACTTTCACTTTGTTCATTTTTAGTATCAATTTATCCATCTTGCTGTATTCCTTGTATTCGTTCTAAAACAAGATAAGCAATTTCATACATGTTTTCACGCACACGGACATTCTTGACGATATACGAAGCATAGTGAAATTGATATTGTTTTAGTTGTAAAATATTTTTAGGCCCGAAGTTTACAAAGTTAACTAAATAACGATACCATTCGATTTCTTACATTATATTTAAAAAAATATTGTATAGCAACAATATGAGGTATTTTCTATTGTCGATGGCGCTTACGCCGCACAGCGTCTCGCGGCATTGTATTTTTATCGGAGCATCGTTAATATTGGCGTAAGCGCCATCGACAATAAGGTCCATTTTTATAGAAAATACCACATATACATTAACGCAACATTTCACCGACAAAATCGCAATTTCCTTGTTTTCCATACATCGGGACGGCTTCTAAGCAAAGTGACACAGTGACGTCACGATGTGTTGCCATTTGTGATAGACCGTTTGCTCAGTAAAGTGGCGATGCCAGACTTTGACCATCATTTGTGACTTTTGCACAAATTGCTTGCTTTTGCTTTTGTGGCTTTGAGAAAATGGGTCACATATAGACATTTGATCCTCCTCCCTCGCTCTGCATCACATCGTTGTCTCCTTCGACCTCGTACTTGCGGCATATTTCTGTCATCTGCGTTAATATTTTAGAGGCAAAAGATTAGTAACTTACAATCATAGCGCCGTCCAAGTTCTCAAACTCCAGCATCTCCCCTCCTCCCTCGCTCTGCATCACACCGTTGTCTCCTTCGACCTCGTAGGCTCGTACTTGCGGCATATTTCTGCCATCTGCGTTAATATTTTAGAGGCTAAAGATTAGTAACTTACGATCATAGCGCCGTCCAAGTTCTCAAACTCCAGCATCTCCCCGCCTCCCTCGCTCTGCATCACATCGTTGTCTCCCTCGACCTCGTACTTGCGGCATATCTCTGCCATTTGCGTTATTTTATCCAACTTCTCTTTTACATCTTCGAGGCGCTGTAATTAATGTCAGTAACTAAGCCCAGAAGGTTATGGAAAATGAAAAAAGTTTATTGTTATTAGGTTAAACATAAAACAGTTTGAAAGTAATTGGACTTGGGTCTGACTCAAAGAGTAAATAAGTACCTATAATATTAGGTAACTTCTACCTTGTAAGTAAATGCCAGAGTTCAACGAGGGTGCGGAGTGTTAGGGTCGCAACGCGCATGTAATATATATCTACCTCGGAGTTGCAATCCATAAAGGATACGGTGACTGCTTACCACCAGGCGGGTCGTATGCTTGTTTGCCACCGAAAAAGTATAATCAAGAAAGTTGAAATTATCGATAATTATCGAATCTGCTCACAAAATTTCACGAGAAATGCCTTTAGAGCCAGATATACATACATATGAAAAAATGTAGCAGCCAAAATTTAACAGATACAACTAAACCATCTTGTCCCTCTCTTGATGGAACCTTGGCATGTGCCTATGCGGAAATAAATAAAGTAGGTTAAGAACTCGCACTTTTGTGGCGTCTTGACTGGCATCCACCATCGTTGCCAGGTATTCTTCCGTCCTGCTCCGTTCTATCTTTGCGTCTCTCTTCATCTGCCAGTACTTTCTCGCTAAGTCCTCTTTGTGCGCTAACATTTTTTTTAGCTTCGCGGCCATAGTGTTTGTAGACTTTTCCCATTCCTTTTGCAAAGTTAAGATCAGTTCCTGAAATCATGTTAGGTACCTATATAGTTTGTGACAGCCAGTCGACAAATATAGGTATCACGTAGAGTTGTGCATGCTCGTTCACTGAAAAGATCGCTCCCAACTAGAACAATCTAGCAACTACTAGTTCGGTCTTTTAGTACAGTAGTTAGTATACAGAGAGAGTCGACGTTTAGTTTTAGTTCGGTCGGATGAGTCGGATCGCTTTGCTGTCATTGTCACTCCTCGGTCCTCGCTCCCATTCTGTTTCGTTCGCGTGTAGTGTACTAAAACGTACTAAGAGCAGAATCATTAGGGAATAGTTCGGTCTAGTACAGTGGAGGGAATCGTGTCTTTGATTTTAGTACATGTACTACACAAGCCTCTAATATCTCGACACATCTTTATTAGTCACAAATTCTTTGTTGCTGACTATATATTGGATGGTAAATTGGTACTTAACGCTTTTAGGTAACTACTCGTATTAGGTAGAGAATCCCAATAACGAGGATAATTATATGTTTACAACTATGCTATATATATGGGTATCAATCATAATCTAAATCCGTGGTATCAATAGACTCATACCTTTTTTTTTGAGTGCTAGTACTAGTGTAAGACAAAGATAATATGATTCTCTCTGTCTATGTTTGAAATGAGACAGTCCTTTGACAAACTATTATATATAGTTGGTCAAACCAAATTGTCAGTAAATAAGAATAAAACAAAAGTATACCTACTCATCCTTTTCTTTTGGGTGCTAGTACTAGTGTAAGACAAAGATAGTATGATTCTCCCTGTCTTTTTTTGAAATGAGACAGTCCTTTGACAAACTATGTACATATATATATATATGTACATAGAGTGAACTTTTGTCTTTTGCAACGTAGCATTTTTAGTAGGTATGAACAATGCTAATTACTTAACCTTCAGTTATGTTCTAAACCGACCATCTCTTACCGATGATAGTTGTATTTGTATCTCATTCTTAGCGATATCCTGCTGGTAGAAGTCATCCTTCTCTCTCAGGATATTGTAGTGGCTCATGATTGGGTTGAACCTCTCCAAATAAGAGTTGTACACGTCTCGGAGTTTGTTCCAGTACATCTCTATTTGCAGCTTCTTTGGTCGGCAGAGGCTTCTCATCTCTTCTTCGTGCTAGAAACATACATACAGCGTGAAATAAATATTATAAATGCGGAGAAATACGATCGTGTTTGATAAAAAAACCTTATAGAAATTAGTACCTACTTACTATATAATTATTATACCTACATATATAACCATGAGTTATGGTTGTTTTCTATGTATTTAAGTATTTACATATTATATATATCGTTGTCTGAGTACCCACAACACAAAGCCTTCTTGAGCTTATCGTGGGGCTTAGTCAATTTGTTTAAAAATGTCCTATAATATTTATTTAATAATAATAATAATCATACATTTTACTATGGTGTGTAAGGATAAATTACTTTTATTTATTATTTATTTAATTATTTCGGGCGGCAAAGCAATATTTGTATGGCTTTATGTTGCTAACTCACAGGCCACAGCTAACTCAAGTGGTTCAAGATAATTTAATCTTCTCGGGAGGAAAATTTTCTTGTACATTCGGAGCGATTAATTAAACAATTCTGGAGATATTCACTCCAGCTTTGATGGTTCATTTGAAGACAAGTTACAATTCCCGAAAGTGTAATCTAATTCAAATCGCAATTCTATTGGCGCGCATGTGATGGTCGATAAATCGTGCCCACTATGCCTGGAAAAGGGTTACCAAAACGTGGTATTTTAAAACGCCTACTCTTTTTGAAATACCTATCCCGCGACACCTTTTACCCTACCAGTCCATGACTGTACTTATTTAATTTTAAATAATAACATCTGTAATACCATGGTTTGCGAGTTTTGCGACAAATAAATGATTATGATTAGTACCCAATTCACGTATTGGTAGGTGCTGTATTGTATTTTTTTAATAGCGACGTGCCTACCATCTTAGCATTAAATAGTTGACAAGTATTACGTGGACAATGGCTAGGTACGGTCAAATGTTCAGTCAATTATACCTAGGTATGTACATACATGCAGTCAACTTTAAAAGTACCTAGTAGTTCTCTCATAACTTAACAAAAAAGAGATAAGTATGTCTCTATACGAAAAACAATTACTGTTACAGATACTTTGAGCGCGAACCTGTAGATACATATATATCTCTATTTGGAGAAGTATTAGAGGGTGGCAGATACTTTTGGCGCATTGTTACATCCGCTACCATTGATGCTGACATTGCTGACTATACCTACCTATAATATTTTACATAATTTTTCAAACCATGGCGCCACAGCACGTCAAGCATATGATGGCGATTCATTTGCAATTTTCGATTGGTCATGACCAGCATCCGGTGATTAGCCCGCACGCTTCCGCTCTGACGATGACATCTGACAGCGTGACAGCCGTGACAGATGTTCGGTGACATGGCCATTGTGCGTGACATGCTAGCGATATCAAATGGTGCACAGATTGTTCATAAACAAAAGTCCGATTTAAGGAGGATTCTCGTTCTCTGAGACTAGAGAAGGAAGTTTATTCATTCGCTTGCCGTTTTCCCATCACTTGGGGTTGGCGCAGCCGCAGCATGTCTTTTTCCTCCAGACCTCTACAAATGAATGATTATAGAAAGGGACTTGAACTCACGGCCTCTGGATAGATACTCCAGCGCTGTCCAGATCGATCCAGAGGCCGTAAGTTCATGTCCCACCCAAGACAGTAATTTTTCCACTTTTAGTTCTAAGCCGTCCATACTTCTAAGCTTAATTGCATCGTTCACAGACGTTATTCTGCTTGTTAAAAATTAAAATGGGCGTATAATATAGCCCACTGCGGCGTCCAATGAGGTTATTCGTTTCGTGCGTCCATCTTTAGTTATTTGTGCAACAAGAGAGGAAAGTTGGTTTTTCTTGCGAGTGTTTATTTTGAGTCCCGAGAAAGCGAAGAATCTGGAGCGTAGCGAGGGGCTCAAGAACACGAGATGTAGATAACTTTGCTCTCGTGTTGCACACTTAATTTTTCACCTCAGTAGTGAGAACATATTAAAGGTAGAAATGTATTTCGAATTACACAGAATAATACAGAGAAACGAAAAAAAAAATTGTAATAAAAGTATGAAGTGGCAGTTCATAGCCTTCACTAAATTAAAAAACTACTTTGTTTCACTCCCTGGAGTGAGGAAAGTCGCACTTTCTTCACTCCAGGGAGTGACGAAAGTAGGCTTGTTCGAGCTGCTGAGGTGCAATAGTTATTTGTGCAACAAGAGAGGAAAGTTGGTTTTTCTTGCGAGTGTTTATTTTGAGTCCCGAGAAAGCGAAAGATTCTAAGGTAGAATCTTGAGCGTAGCGAGGGACTCAAAAACACGAGATGTAAAATAACTTTGCTCTAGTGTTGCACACATAATTTTTCACCTCAGTAGTGAGAACATATTAAAGGTTAAAATGTATTTCGAATTACACAGAATAAACAGAAAATAGTTATTTGTTATACAAGGGTGCAAAGTTGTATTTTACCCGCGAGTGTAGAATTGAAATACGAGCAAGCGAAAGGATTCTATAGGTGAACCACGAGCGAAGCGAGTGGTTCTAAAATAGAATCCTGAGCGTAGCGAGTGATTCAACACACGAGAAGTAAAATACATTTGCGCCCGTGTGTAACACAAAACTTTTCACCTCACTATAGCGAGGAAAGTGCAACATCCACAGGCGTTAGATCATCTTCATCACTGGAATCACTCATTTCTTTACGATATTATAACAAAAAACTGTGGAAGTTGTGTATTTTTACGCGAGTCGGTGAGAAAAGGTTATAAGTAAAAAAAATTGTTGACAATGTTGACATTTCTGATGTATGAAATGTCAACGATGCGTTTTGAAATTGCATCGACTCAACTTGTGCGTTCAGAATTATATTTAACATCATTATAAAAAAAACAAACGTTTCTTATGGAATTTTAAGGTTTATGACTTAAGATCATTAAATAAAGCTAAATTTGGTATTTTTTTATTAGATTCTCAAACCATTTATTTAATGATAATTAATATCGAACGAACCATTATCATGAGCGTTTTACGTTTTGTTATCTGTCAAGCTACTTAAACACGCTCCATCCAAGGTCAAATTACTTTCCCCACTAGTGGATAAAACGCGTTTTTCCCCGCTTGTATTGAAGGATAAACGACAACTTTCCGAGCTAGTGAGGGGAAAAAAGTATTATAATATGTACGATACGGTAAGGTGAGTTCGGCTAAGTTTCGGACGATTTTAGGTGGATTCAGATGATGTTGTTTTTTATTTTTTTTCTCAGCTTTTGGATAGGGTACGGACAAGATTTAAGTACAGAATTGATAATAATGAAATGCTCTATATAATTGAATTTTATTATCTTTCTAAACGTCATAGTGAGCGTGTAATGAGTGTTTAAATATAGGAAACAAAATAATATGACAGCATTCTTTTTTTACCTGGTGGTGTAAGAACGGACGGGCCTATAAGTTCGGCCCTATTGCCGGTACCATAAAGTTTACCATTGCAAAATAACCGGTTTTACTCACCGATTCATATATAGAAGAATTGGCCTAGCAGTAATTCGGGCTATCATATCCGACCCATTTCTTTTTTTTTTGCATTTTTTCCGTCCGATCTTACACCATGCGCTCAATTTTCAAGAAATTATGGTTGTCAAACTTTTAGGTGTGGGGTCAATGAACCCATGTGGGTCAATGAACCACGTAGGTTCATTGACACCTTAAGCGTGGTAGGTTGAAAGAGGGTGATAAAATAGGAAATATATATATTTGCCGTCTAATTATAAAGATGACCAATATTTGCAGGTTTTAAATTGTCTGGAAAATATAATGTGTAAATATTCTGATTTAGATATACTAATTGTAGGTGACTTTAATTTAAACTCTTGCAGTGCAGCTGTCAAGACACAGTTTCAGTCCTTTTTAGAATTTGGGAATTTGTATCAGCATAATAACATAGCTAATGATCATGGCGGAGTCTTAGACCTGGTACTGACCGGGCTTGGACCGCAAAATGTGAGTGTGACGGGAGAAGTGGATGCCCTGGTGCCCCCAGACGCATATCATCCGCCACTCGAGGCAACATTAGCACTGCGTCGTGGCAAGTACGAACAACTGCCATCCCCTCCCCTACCAGTAAGTGCTATCGAGAATCCACCATGGAATTTTCGTAAGGCTGATTTTAGGGCACTATATTCGAGCATAGCAAATATAGACTGGAGTGAGGTTCTCAGTACACAATGTGTGGATGCAGCTACTGAATTGTTTTACGCAAAGCTAAACGAATGTATTAGTAACTGTGTACCACTGAAGAAGAAGTCGGCCCCTAAGCGCTATGTATACCCATCATGGTACACGCCGGAAATAATCCACAATATACAAAACAAACATTTTCATTTTCGAAAATTTAAAGAAATTGGGATGGATTTCAATCGAGAACTGTACCGCTACTATAGAAGCCGTGTTAAATTCCTCATCGACAATGCCCACCAGCAATACCTCCGAAACCTTGAGAAGGACATTACAGAAGATCCATCGAGGTTCTGGAATTATGTAAAGAGCAAGCGAAAGAATAGGAATCAGACGACCGAATTTACCTATAAGGGTGAGAGGGTGTCGGGACAAAGAGCCGCAAATGCTTTTGCTGACTACTTTAGCTCGGTATTCCATAATGACGAGCCGCAACTCGACGAGGCGGAAGCAATGCAGGTGGTGAGTAATGCAGAGTCTCAGGCGGCACGAGTCACTGTAGATATTGTGGACGCCGTAGGATTGCGAAAGGCTGTTAAGCGACTTAAGCCGCGCAGTGCAACAGGTCTTGATGGCATTCCTCCATATCTCGCAAAGGACTGCATATCCGCTTTAGAGGATCCGCTCTTGCATATTTACAACCTAGCGTTGAAATGTGCAGTCTATCCTGGCGTATGGAAGAAATCTAGAGTCACTCCTGTACCTAAGAGTGGTTCAAGTAATACGGAAGTAGAAACGTATAGACCCATAGCAGTCCTGTCTGTCTTTGGCAAGCTTTTTGAATCGATGATAGACTGTCAAATTAGCCATCAGATTTCCACCCAGCTTGCTGACGGCCAGCACGGGTTCCGTAGGGGACGCTCGACTTCCACCAACCAGACAGTTTTTGTCGACTATGTCTCCGCAGAAATGGATGCGGGCCACCAGGTTGACGCCGAATATTTTGATTTTAAGAAGGCGTTTGACCTTGTTGATAACGACATCCTCTTGCAGAAGTGTGCTTCATTAGGTTTCTCGCCAAAGCTTCTTAAATTCTTCGCAAATTACTTAAGGGATCGGTGTCAGGTGGTCAAGGTTGCTGGATGCGAGTCGAAGGCGTATTTCACCCGATCTGGAGTGAGCCAAGGAAGCACCCTAGGTCCGATGCAATTCATAATCATGATAAATGACTTGCCGGAAGTTGTAACCACTGCCAAGTGTTTATTGTTTGCAGACGACCTCAAACTCTTCCTGGGTGTCGGCGAAATAAGCGACTGTGAGGCGCTGCAGCGGGATATAGATGCGGTGGCTAAATGGAGTGAAGTTAATAAATTACATTTTAATGTCTCCAAATGTAAAACTATCACCTTTAACCGAATCCGCAAGCCGATAAATGCACCGTACACTCTGCATGGTATCCCGTTGGAGCGCGTCACAGAAATTCGTGACCTTGGACTAACGCTTGATAGGGAACTTAACTTCCGGCAACATATCACTACCACATGTTTGAAGTCGAGCAAAACACTCGGATTTATCATGAGGATGGCATACCAGTTTCCTAATCCGAATGTTGCCATAAGGCTTTACAATGCATACGTTCGCAGCAGACTGGAATTTGGCGCTATAGTTTGGGATCCCCACGAAGCAAAATATATCCTAAGTATAGAGAAAATACAGCGCAAATTTGCTAGGTTTATATACAGGCGTAAATATGGGTACTACCCCTATATGTATCCGTCACTATTTGTTACGGCTATGGTCGGATTGGACACTCTGGAATTGAGAAGGAAGTTGTTGCTCATAGTGCACTACTATCAGCTTCTAAATAATAGAGTTGACAATCCGAGTGTGCTAGGGCAGATAGGATTGCACGTCCCCGTTCTGAGGCGCGGAGGTGGCGCAGCAGTGGAACCGCGGCGACGCCCGCACCCGTTTGCGAGGAGCGTTGCGCGCACTCGACGGGGTGGTAATGCTCCCACGCGGAGAGCACTTTTGCTGCTGAACAAATTGTACGCGCAGGTTGCTGATACAGATATATTCCACGATAGTATAGGTGTTTTCGTGAGACGTGTTGGGCTGTGTCTTGGCAATTGTAACGCAATATAGGTGGGCAATTAAAATTAATTTTAATTTGATTTGATTTATACATGTGTAATTTTAATATGATTGATTTATAAGATGAGTGATTTATATATACTTGATAATTTTAGGAATAAGGTTTAATGTGCAATTTGAATTATTTATAATGTAATTTAATCATATGACTGAGTACAATTGGTAGTTTAAGAAATGATTTAAATTATAGTTTGACATGTAAATTAATATAATGTAATATAATGTAATTTAATAATATGATTTATTGTAGTATGTAAGTGCTTTGGTTTAGAACTGTAAACTTGCATATTTGGAAAATAAAATAATAATAAGGATAAAATAATATGAAAGTGGAGGAATTAATACGACCAAAACTTAATCAATTGCAGTCATATCAGTCTATAGGTACTTAATAAACTTTCCAACGCCATCTCACATAACTACGAGTATGATTTCGTGTGAGAAAACATCTCTCGATCTTACAAACAGGCCAATTCGCTTTGATAAGCACACATTTTAAACCAAGTAAGAATTGATTAATCAACACAACAATAATATTTCAAGAAACCATTATATTTCTTTAACATTATTAAAATAATAATAATAATCAACAAACAAATAAACCTACCTCTTCATAATTACAGCAGGTAAATAAAAATATTTATAATTATTTATTCATAAAGAGATCAGTTACCTACTTAAGTGTGCAATATTAGACACTTAGATTGTAATTTGCGGTTATGTAAAAAAAAAACACCACTATATATGTCTGTTAGAGAAATTTAATCAAGCATCGTGGTGACACGTATAAAGTTTGAGCATTCCTGAGAATTTAAGATCGGATGATTTGCATCCGATCTTTTACCACTTCGGGTAAGACCGGATCTTGGCCTACAGGCATCGTATCAGAATTCCAAATATACAGATTTGTCACAAATTTAATAAAAATAACATGCAATCTGTAAAAGAAACAAATAACGCTTAAACTTACCAGTTATTCCAAAAAAACTAGCGGAGGGTATATCCGGATGGAAAATGAAATCAAATTTTTTGAACTTTTCTACTTAACGGCACAAAACACGCGTCTAGTCTGTCAGAGCAACAAGTGCGGACTGAAGAGGGGTGCGGAACAAAATGGCGCATCGCATCATCTTACCAGCATTAAAAAAATACCCCACAATAGGCGGAAATTTGAATCATACGATCTTACCCGATGTCCGTAACTTTGCCGAACTCACCTTACCGTACCATAAAAAAAATGTTATAAAAGTATGAAGTTCATGGCCTTCACTAAATTAAAAAGCTACATTGTTTCACTCCCTGGAGTGACGAAAGTAGGCTTGTTCGTGCTGCTGAGGTGAAAAATATATACCTTGTCCAATCAATCAGCCGGGCTTAGGGCCTAAATTTAAGAAATATTTAAGCTAACCATAATGAGTTCTTAACGTTAGAAATTAGGTAAGTAAAGTCAGCATCAAAAGTACCAAGTAATAGTAGATTGTTAACCAAGGGATGAAAGGCACTCATTTCTGAGTCCGAGGCTGAAATGATGCCTTTCACCCGAGTTAAACACTCTACTTTTCATTTCGAATACGAGGAAAGTAAAATGCGTGTTTTTTTTTAAACATGACCAAGTATAATTTTTTATAGGTAGTCTTTTTTAAGGGTACCTTCAGTTAACTATTTATGGAATGGAGAGTCAAATATCAGAATGGAAATTGTATAACAAATCCATTTAAACTCAATAAAAAAAAAAAAACATACGTCGAACGTAAAATGCTCTAGTGCAGACACGTATCATTTTCTGCACACCTTTTAGAACAACAATGACCCTCTTTCAGAGCATGAAAACAAATACACGGCAAAAGTATCTACCACCGTATTATAATTCTTCAAATAGATTAAACATCTGTACAGTTATTGTTCATAAAACTCCTACGTACATATACCTATTTACCATAGAAACTTACATTGTTAAGTAGGTATATAAAATTCCTGTATGAAAGTTATTCCGTAACTCTTTACGTCCATATCCCGCATAGTCCATTAGATAATTAAGTTATTTGGGTGCTGTTTGTAACCCGTTGTGCAGAGACTTAGTGATGCGTGGAGCTCGTTATAATAGGATGGTGCGTGACCACCGCCACCATTGTGGATGGTGCAGTCGCGTGAAGATGCGGCTTTTAAAATGTTGCTTTGTCATATTTTGTGTTTTGATCGTGCATTGTTTTGTGAGTAGTTCCAACTTTATTTTAAAAACATTTCGTAATGATCCTTATTATCATCTAATACAAGATAAGTATCGTTAGTAACATATTGCTTATTGATAGGTACTTCTTGTTGTACAAACAGGCCCTCAACTGCCGATCGGATGGAGGTCCCAAAGAAGATGAACTGAAAAGGATATATATGAACTGCTTAAGAAGAAATGAGGGAAGAAACTCCAGTGACAGCAGACATTCTAACCAGGACTGGAGAGAGTCGAGGAAGAAAAATCAAAACCACTGGGACATGAGAGACGACCATTCGAGTAGAGAAGACAGAACGGGTAGTCGAGTTGACAGACATGATCATGATAGAGACGATGATGGAAGTTACGACAGGGGTAGAACCGATAGAATGGGAAGCAGAGATCGCATGGGAAATAGGGACAGAATGGATAGCGATGAGAGAAGTAGCGGTAGGCACTATCAGAGTGACGGAAGGAATGATAGGATGGGTGGACGAGGTGATAGGATGGATGGTCAAAATGATAGAAATGGTAGAGACGAATGGATGGGGCGTGACGACAGGTATAGGCGAGATGATATGATCAACGGCAGGGAAGATTTCCACAGTCAAGAATATGGAAATGTACGTATTTAAGAACGAATCAAAGTAAATAACGTGAATCTCTATAAGTATGTACCTATGAAATATATGTATTCTTCGTGTTTTAGGACCGTTTTAATCCGTACCGTGCCACGCAGATTTCCCAGAGATACCGGCGCGAGCGTCCTAGCAAGAACACTGGGTACCGGAGCCAGTACAACCCCAACTCCTCGCGGGCCGGAGATGGCAACGATGAGAGGAACTCCAGCGAGAACAACTCCAGCAGGGATAGTGACACGAAAGGATGCGTGCTGCATTGCTTCCTCGAGGAATTAGAAATGGTTAAATATTGTTATTTTTGCTTATCATTTTGATTTTGTTGTTTTAAGTAGATTCAAATTTTGTTTTGAATACTGGTTTCGCCAAGATAAGGTTTGGAGTAGGTATGCAGGTATGTTTATGCTTATTTTTACGTTAAACCAATACCGTGCCCAGTACCTATTGCCTGCTATCGCGACGAGCCGGGATTCATTGGAAAGGGCTGTGAAACTCACGAGCCATGATAACGACTGGTTCCGAGATTTGGTCCTAAAGCTCGCCAAAAAACAAAATCGAGGATGCCGACACAAATGTCGATCCGACATTAGCTTTTACATTATCCATTAAACATTCCTTTTCGCATAGGTATACTTGAATGCATAAGGAAATTCAAATTTCATATTTACCGCTATGGGATTTCCTCAGTATGAGATTTTATAATATTAAAACTTTTTGTCAGATGTCAGATTTTGATATAATTTAATTTAGAAGACCCTGCTCATTTTGAGCGGAATAAATACCTACGAACTCCCAATTTGGGACAAAAAATGTATGTAATTTTTCGTAGAGTTACGAATTTGTCACCTAGAGGAGGATCAATGGGACATACGGTGTAATTGTGCTTATGTTGTACCTACAGAATAGGGAACTCTATCCATTTTTTTTTAATAATCTAACGAAAAACACAACAAATAAAAAAATGGTCCTAATAATAACGACTATATTTATTTCAGACTGGTGACAACGGCATGCCTGATAGATACCTCGTGACACATGCGATTACAAAAAACGTGAAGAATGAAGATTTAAAAGATTTCCTACAAGAATCTATAGATGAGTGCTTCCAGATACTTTATAATGGTACGGAGTTTTTTTACATTTCTCAATAGTCCTATGTGAATCAAATTATATTAGAAATTAAAACAATGTTATTTTCAGATTTCTCTTTTTTATTTAAGTACATTTTCTACAATCCTGGATCTATATTAGTCCGAATTATTTATTAAAAATGTACCTTATTACATTGTAATTATAATTATTTTCTAGCTGATTTTGAAAGCATTTTTTCTTTCTTTTTAGAAAACACAGACGACAAGTGTGAATTTTCAAAGAACCTAATGATGTGTTTATCGGAGAAGGGCCGAGCGAACTGCGATGATTGGAAAGATGACTTTAAAATAAAGTACTGAACACATGCTGTATAATGTTAACCGTTTTTGTGTGTCATACCTACTAATATTTTATTCTTTTGAATGTGATTTTGATCCTTGTCAATTTTATTATGGGTTTAATACACAGTGTAATCATTGCAAAGCTTGTTTTTTTGACGTTACTTACCTAATTTTTGTACAAATTAACCCTATCACTATTTACTTATCCTCCTCTTCCTTGCGTCGTATTCCTCAATATTGAGGGTCGTGACCTCCGTTTTGTGACCTCCTTTTTTGAAGTCGGTTAAAAAGTTACAGAGAATACACTGGAATAATACTTATTTATTACTTAGTTATGATATTCAATTATAATAATTTTATTAATTATTTATATCTACTTATTACGAATTAAAATATATTTATTTAATTAATGGAATTGGACGTTATTTTTAGTAATTCCTTATTAAGTTGTTGTCTGTTTATCCATTTACGCTTTATAAAATTATTTTAATCAGTTATATAAACCACATATGCGTCCTCTAAGAACAAATTAAATTATTTTCTATGAAAATATTTTAATTTGTGGTTTTTCAAGTAGACACACTACTATTTAAACTATAAACTGAAATAAATATCATATACGATGGAAAAAAATGACCAAAGCCTCCAGTGTCCAGAGCTGCAGGGGGCGCCACAAGCCTTCGGGAATTGTCATATACTTGGAAATTTCGACCCATGCCACCGTGGCCGGATAGCCGAGCGGTTCAGGCACCTGTCCGGTAAACGGGGTACGCTGGTTCGTTTCCAGCTCGACACTGGAGGCTTTGGTCATTTTTTCCATCGTATATGATATTTATTTCAGTTCACATATGCGTCATTGATTATTATGTCGCGGTAAATACATATTTTATAGAATTAGAAATATACCTAATATAAATATTTTTAGGCTAAATAATAATTTACTGTTTTCCTATCGGCAATTAATAAAAACTTTATTAAGTATAACTTATAAACTGAAATAAATATCATACACTAAAGAAAAAGTGACCAAGTCCACCGGTGGTCGAGGCGGGAATCGAACCTGCGTCTTCAGCTTACGCGGCTAACGTCCTGCCTCTATGTATTATTAATTTATTATTATATATGTACTTCATTTAAGTGTTACAATATGATAGTAGTGAATGTCTAATTTAAATCGGCATAAGTATATATCAACATACCTCATCATCATCTTTCTCGCGTTATCCCGGCATTTAAAAAATTAAAAAACCGGCCACTTGCGAGTCGGACTCGCGCGCTAAGGGTTCCATACCATTACGCAAAAAAAGCAAAAAAATTACGTCTGTTGTATGGGAGCCCCACTTTTATATGTATTTGAGTTGATCGAATGAAAGGTAAATTGCGGTTTACGATTTATGACGTATTAAAAAAAACTACTTAGATCTCGTTCAAACTAATTTTCGGTGGAAGTTTGCATGGTAATGTACATCATATATTTTTTTTAGTTTTATCATTCTCTTATTTTAAAAGTTACAGGGCGGGGGGGACACATTTTACCACTTTGGAAGTGTCTCTCGCGCAAACTATTCAGTTAGAAAAAAGTGATATTAGAAACCTCAATATCATTTTTGAAGACCTATCCATAGATACCCCACACGTATAAGTTTGATGATAAAAATTTTTTTTGAGTTTCAGTTCTAAGTATGGGGAACCCCCAAAATTTATTGTTTTATTTTTCTACTAGCTGTGCCCGCGGCTTCGCCTGCGTGGAATTCGGTCTGTGTCAGTAAGCGGCTAATTCACCCCTAATTTATCTCCCTGTCCCCTGGAGACGGAACTTAAAGTAAAGTTGACAGATGGATACGCTAGAGGACTGTAGTCCAGATAAAATATTTTACAATTAGGTACCTACCACCAAAGATAGATATAACTCCGTAATAGATGGATACAGTCTAAGGAAAAAACGTGCCTCGAAAATCACGAAAATTTAATTCTCGATCAGATGTCGCTACTACCTTTTGCCTACTCTCGTATAGAGGGCGTTAACGGTTTCGTTAGTTATTATTTAACAATTTTAACGCATATCAGTGAAAGAACATGGGTCAAAATAATAAAAATAATTATTGCAAATAAAAAAATCATTTATCCATATTTAAATACATTTTATCGTATTTTTATAAATCTTCATGTTTAGTTTTAAAGTGTGTCGATATAGAGGGCGTTAACGGTTTCGTTAGTTATTATTTAACAATTTTAACGCATATCAGTGAAAGAACATGGGTCAAAATAATAAAAATAATTAATGCAAATAAAAAAATCATTTATCCATATTTAAATACATTTTATCGTATTTTTATAAATCTTCATGTTTAGTTTTAAAGTGTGTCGATAGATGGCAGTGAATTTACTGTGGTTACAAAATTTACTATGACAGTACCGCTCTATAATATTATATCCTCTTTGCTACCACTAAATAAAATTACACTCCAAAATGTTTTTTTTTTGCCCTTATTCAAATATTTGACGTGATTTAAACGGCATAGAGTAGTAGGTGTATATCGACCGATACAGTACCTTTTTTGTATTTTTACGTCCTTGACTGTACCTATCCAAATCGGGTACACTACATATTTCCGAAAGATTTTATTCCGAATTTTAGAATGTCGAATTGTATCATTCCGATTTTTAAATGCTCGACCCATCAAAATTCCGACTGTCATAATTACGAATGATGAAAATCACGAAGATGTATATTTCCGAAAACCCAAAAAGCCGAATTTTGTAAATTCCGAACTACATAATTCCGACTATAACAATTCCGATGGTGGCAAACACCGAATTTAACATTTACGATTTTCAAAATCACGAATTCGGAATTGCCCTTATTCCGAATTAACGTGATTCCTATTTTAAATATCCCAATTTTTAAATTTCCACTTTTTTGGCAACAGTTCGTTTTCTTGGGGGTCGCAGTTCTAACCTAACCAAACCCACTTCTGGCAACAGTTCGTTTTCTTGGGGGTCGCAGTTCTAACCTAACCTAACCCACTTACCCACTTCTAGCAACAGTTCGGGTTCGCAGTTCTGTCTAATTTATTTATGCCGAATTTTTATGCCAAAAATATTTTATGCCGAATTTAACATGACGCGGCACGACAGGCACCCGTAATAATTACTAAAACGTGAGTCTTCATTTGAATATCACGGACTTAATTTTTCCGATCTTGTAATAAACCGAATTTCTGAATACCGAATTATTTTATTTCCGATCGGACAATGATTTTTCGGAATTTAGGAATTCGGAAAAAAAATATTTTCGGAAAAGTGTAAAATCGGAACTATAAGCTTTCTGTCAAGTGACAATCGGATTTAAAGTTTTCGGAAATAGCACATTCGTGATTTTATTCCATCGTGTTTTTAAAAATCGTAATTTTGATATTTCGGACTTATAAATAATCGGGATTATGAAAGTCGTGGTTATAAAAATCGGAAAAACGTATTTCGGAATATTTGGGTGTTCCCATCAAAATCATGTCATCCAAATCGGTCCTCCAGTCAAATCAGTCTAAGCATGACGCCCCTTTTTTTGTTTTCGGAGTGGGAAATGCAACTGCGTAGCGTCTGCCCCTACTACTTGTTGATGGTCATAGCGAAGCAGAGGCTTACCCACCTGTAGGCGCTTGAAGCGGAACGGGAAGTTGCTCGGAATGAGGGGGATACGCAGGATGAACACGGCTTCTCCGGCGCCACACTCCGTCAGGATCTGCGCCTTAATATGTATTGCGTACGATGTATTTGGGATCACAATCGAGACTCGCGCTGGCTTGCCGTTTCAGCCGAAAGCGAAGCGACCTGCCTGGCTAGAGCGCCACTGAGTCTCTCACCGTGGCTTTTCTCAGACTCATGAGACCGTGCCCCTTGTGGCCGCAATGCATTGCGAGACTTTCGCGAAAGATTCGATTTTTTTCGGGAAGGCATGGTAACGCGTATAAGTCCCAAATCGTTTGACATTTACTGAAAAATGTTTTTTTTTAAAGTACCCACCTTCGTGACCATTATTAAGAGGAAAGGGCACGGCCGCTTCTCCATGCAAACGCAGTCTCCAATTATTTTGGATAAAAACTACCCTATGTTCTTCCACGGGACTCAAACTATCTCTATACCAAATTTTATCTAAATCGGTTTAGCGGTATAAGCGTAAAGAGAAATTAATTTTTTTTTTTAATATTTTTTGTGTTTTCACTCGGGAATGGTGTCATTTTGATATCATAAACGAATTCGGCATACCCGATTTATACAAAAACGATACCTAACTTGGCCTAGTAGCTAAAATGATATAGTTATCAAGATAAAGTTTTTAACCCCTTTTTCACCACCATGGGGGATGAATTTTTAAAAACGCTGAATAAAATTTTCGTGCTTTTTAATATAATTGACGTTTTGAGAAGTTTTAAGTTCCTGGCTTAAAATAAAATTTGCACCCCAAGACAAACTTTCATCCCCTTTTTAACCCCCTGAGGGGTTAAATTTCCAAAAACGTCAAAATTAGTTTTTTTGTAATCGTCTATCATACCTTTCTAAGAAGTTTCAAAGCATTTGTAATGGATTCAAACTTACAACCCCCTTTTAACCCTGTTAGGGGACGAATTCTTGAAAACGCTAAAATCACTTTTCCTGTATTATAATAATATGCCCATTATACAAAGTTTCAAGTAACGCACCCAAAAAAAAAATTGAACTCCATACAAATTTTCAACCTCTATTTCACCTCCTTAGGGGATGAATTTTCAAAAACGCTGAAATTAGTTTTCTTGTATTTCAATAATATATCTTAATTCTTACGAAGTTTCAAATTGCTAGCTCAAAATAAATCTTGAACTTCATACAAACTTTCATCCCCTTTTTAACCCCCTTAGGGGTAAAATTTCTCAAATTTTTATAGCCTATAACCTGGCCGTGGATTTTTTCGACAGATTAGTAAAGTTTGCATCAAAATCCGTTCAGCCGTTTTCATTTGTAGCGCGGTCAAATAAACAGACAAACAGATAAACAGATAAACAGACAAACAGATAAACAGACAAACAGATAAACAGACAAAGATTCTAAAAACTGTTGGAATATGTTCTGTTATCGATTCTAAGTATCCCCAGCCTATTTTTTTTCGAATATCTTCCATGTACAGACTTTCGACCCTCTTCCGCTTTATTATATGTATAGATTTTTGTGTGAAAATCTTAATGCGGTTCACAGAATACATCTACTTACCAAGTTTCAACGTGGCATGACATACGGACGGACAGACAGACAGACATGACGAATCCATAAGGGTTCCGTTTTTTGCCATTTGGCTACGGAACCCTAAAAATTATCTGCTCATGGGGGATATATCAACTACTACAACCTACTTCAATAAAATAATTATGGAGCAAAGTACTTATGCCACATGTTAAGGTAGGTTCAACACCGATATTTAAGTTTCCCTTACTCACTTCTAGTCGTGCATCATTTTTAGCAGTCGCGCTTTTCAGTTCCTTCTCTTTCTTATCGGCCTGGAAGTCCCTGTCCTGGATATACGTAATAAGAATCAGTTTGGTCTCCGCCTGCTCTTGGCTGTCAATTTTGTCTCCTTCCTCTTTGTCCCAACTGTCCAGAAGACTGTTCTTCTGGTGCTCATATTCTGTTTGCAGCTTGTCGAGACGTTGCGAGCCTATGTCTGTAGTTAAAAGTTATTATTAACGAACTAGAGGAAATTCTCCAATTATTTTTATCCTTTCCTTAAAGTTTAACCTTGGAAATATTTTGTGGATTTAACGCAAATATCTATGTATCATCGCCCCTATGTCCTTAATTACGAATCTATCAGAATCATAAAAGGCAAATTTTATTTAATATAGGTATATATGAATCACAATCGGTTGACGTGACATCATAATAGGTAATATGTTGACGTAACTAATGAAAATACAAAACAGCCGCCGATAATTTGGTTCGGGCGGAGTACGTCACTTTCTGAGTATTAGTGGCTATAATTAAGAGTATGGTTCGGAGCTTACTTAGGAAGTAGCTGAGGGTCTCGGTGTGGGCCTGAAAAGCGCGGCGATGCTGCTCGTCCGAGTCTTCTACTGCCCTCGACAGCGACGCCAGCAGCCGATCCTTGCGCTCCACCATGAAGTTGAAACTGCTCATGGCGCCCTAAAATCCATTTTAAAGTGATAATTTGTATAAAGGAGCTTCTCTACCTGGATTGTGATGTGCACGCGAATCCTGATGTATCAAAGAGTTCAAAGATTTTTTATAACAGTCCCTTCACTGATATTTGATACGCTGCCACACTTTTTATTGGAATGTATAAAGGAATAACACGAATAAAACGATGTTTAATGATGCACTGTTATATTATGATCAGTAAAGTGTTATTTTTTTACAATCGACCGTTAGGATTCGAACCCCTGACACGACTGAACTCTTTTTAAGTCGGATGTCTGTCCTTTTTCCATCCACCCTCTATATCGAACAATCAACTGTCAACAGTGTCAACTTCTTAGGGTCGTCTACCTACAACTAAATGTTGGTAGGAGGTTACCTTTTTTAGAGAATAATGTTACATATTTTTCTACTGTTGGTTGCTTTAAGGAGGAAATTAAATTATAACCTAACATTCTCACTAAGTTATTGACAACCAATTAAAATCATGAT
The DNA here is from genome assembly GCF_947568885.1 of Cydia strobilella. Taxonomy (NCBI): domain Eukaryota; kingdom Metazoa; phylum Arthropoda; class Insecta; order Lepidoptera; family Tortricidae; genus Cydia; species Cydia strobilella. The sequence goes on from NC_086052.1 coordinate 14,199,050, forward strand.
AAATACACGATATTAAAATCACAAGTGAAGTTATTCCTATCTGCCGGCTAAGTTTTTAGGGCGAGATTTTTTGATACATTCCGCAATACAATAAAAGCCATTCGGGATTTTCGCAAATTCTACCTATTTTATTTATATTTCATCTTCACCTAGCTGGTAGAATAGTATTGTAGATAAAATGCCACTCTAGCTTACCTGTATCTCTAGAGCCATTTGCTTGCATTTTACGCGACGGAGAATGTACCGCCATGCCTGATTCAATTTCGCGGTGTTCGTACGACTGAATGCTTGCTCCTTGTCGAGTTTGTTCTGAAAATTTAGAATGTCTATTAATTATTCCATAATTATACTTAATACTGATCATAGTAATATAAATCGCGACCTGAAAATGTAGAACGCGCGAGCCCGCTATTTGCAGCATCGCATTTAGACACTGTGTTTGGTCAAATGTTCGGCAGCTACCCTTTAGAGTTTTAAGTAATTCGTAATTTTTTCCTTTGGTACGTGGTTTACATCTTTTTCCATGTCAAAAAATATCAGAGAAAAAGTTCGCGGCTTTGCTTCTACGCGCCTCCTCTTTTATATTGGCGTGATGCTGCAGATAGCGCGCTCGCGCGTTCTTCGTCAGACATGCATCCTAATCCTTTCTTACCTTAATGAAGAGTGCGATAAGATCACGCTTGCGTCTACGCGCCTCCTCTTCTATATCGGCGCGATGCTGTAGATAGCGTGCACGTTCTTCGTCGGACATGCGCGCGAGCTTGTTCACCTTCCCTTTCTTCGGCATTTTGATTTATTAGAACTCGTGCCCTTACTGCAAATTAGAACCATTGTGTACGATCATAAAGTGTGAAAAAACCGGACAAGAGCGAGTCAGACTCGCCCACCGAGGGTTCCGTACTTTTTAGTATTTTGTGTTATAGCGACAACAGAAATACATCATCTGTGAAAATTTCAACTGTCTAGCTATCACGGTTCATGAGATACAGACGGACAGTGGTAGTGACAGTGACAGTCTTGGGTACGGAACCCTAAAAAAGTATATTATGTATTTTAATCATTATGCAGGAAACCGCACCCACGATTATCAACGCGTAGTTCGTATGATTTATTTGTTATATTTCATTGCTATAAGTATATATGGAAAAAGAACGAATACAATCGAGATGGAAACTTATTACAATGAGATATTTTTAACCGACTTCAAATAAGGAAGAAGTTCTCAATTCGTAGAAATCTTTAATTAATTCACATTTCTACTAAGAAATAGGTACTGCCTACATTATCTACTAATAAATTTAGGAGTTTCGATAGTTATGCCAAGAATATCTTACCCACTTAGTTAAACAAAGTAGTATTAGGATTATTCAGATAGACACACTGTATAGTATAACTGACTCAATATGTCCAATGTACTACTTAGTACTGTAATAGATTACTGGCAACCAACAATTAACCTATGCACTACATTGTTATTTACTTATTTCTATAACAACGCACTATCCGTTGTTATGAACGCAAATTACGATCATCTGTTATCGGTTGCTAAGGACGCGACATCAACTTATTGATTAACACAGAATCCAAAATCTTTATTAAAATACCTTATCATTATCAGTGACAAGTGTTTTTTATGAATTGGCTATAGTTTACCGATTAGGTAACTTTAGTGGGGATTTTAGGAGACTGGAAGATTTTGAACGAGCGTAACTGATATTTAATTAAGAAGGTAATAAAATCTCTGTACCTTAAATAGATAATTACGCTACTTATGTCACTTAGTATTAACTAACTTAAATAGGCTTTGTGATACTTTGAAGATTATATTAATTTAAATAAATGTAAATTAAACTGCATACCGTAAAACTATAGGTAGGTCGCCCATAACATAACTTTGGTCCATAACTTAAAGGATGACTCACGTTAGACCGGGCCGTGACCGAGCCGGAGCTTCCGGCACTTCGTTTTCTATAGAAAGCATCACGTGATCACCTGTCATGTCATAGAAAAGTCAGCGCCGGAAGCTCCGGCCCGGTCACGGCCCGGTCTAACGTGAGTCATCCTTAAAGTCGTAATTAAGTACTTATACATAAGTATAGGTACTAATGTTCTATTTGGTCTTTATTGTTTACAACGACGGGACTTAATCGCGTAAAATAAGTTTAAAATTTACCTCCGACGTTTCGAGGACGGCGTTGTCCTCGTGGTCTCGGAGAAGACTGGCTAAAGTCCACGTACTTACATTTTACCAAAGTGGCATTTATTTTCCAAAATGGCACACAGATCCCTTGTAGTTTGGTAATGTTCGTATGTCTGTCTGGCCATGTCCATATATCACAGTCAACTGTTTCGTGAAATCTGTTCTTTATTTTTTAAAGTTTATTCATGTTTGAGCTCTTTCCCACTGACGTCCAGTTATTTACGGGATACGGTTTTCTGCAGGATTCCGTTTTTGTAGTATACGTGCTAATATGGGGCATTTTCTAATAAAAGGGACCTTATTGTCAATGGCGCTAACGCCGCACAGCGTCGCGCGGCATTGTTTTTATATCGGAGCATCGTTAACAATGGCGTAAGCGCCATCGACAATAAGGTTCCTTTTTATAAAAAATACCACATATAGTAACGTTCACACGAGCATTCTGTTTGCGGGATACTGCACGCATACTACAGAAAACTGGATCCCTTAAAAAACTGGACGTCAGTGGGAAAAGCGGCCTTATTAATCGATCCCTGGCTTTTCTTGCAATGTGTCTGTAGATGGAGATTCAGTCAGGTCAGTCCACCTCCACCGCCACCCCCACATCGCTGACTTCACTCTCCAGCGGGTCTGCATTTAGCGACGGCTACCCCAGCGCCAGGGATGACTTCGATCCGACTATGGAAGAGTGTAAGTTATATGTACCTACACCTATTCATTATATGCATAACTGCCCTGGGGGCTTAGCTAACTTAGCGGTTTCACTCACGTATTTTTAGTCACTCGCTCTGCCCTACCCTGCTCTTGCCCTTGCACTTGGCCTGGGGGCCTAGCCAAAATCACAATCGTACACTGACAAACGAAAAGAAAACATGTTAACTACGAAAAGTCACGTGACGATTTCCATACATTATCTAAGTTACGATTATCAATCATTTTGTCATCTTGGCTAAGCCCCCTGCGAGCGTTGTCGTCGCTTGTAGGAGTTGTAGATATGTATTATCCCCGTCGCGCACTTCGCTCATATATAACCAATAATACTTAACTATAAATCAATAATAAACAAATATGGTTATTGGTCAAATTGAAGGGGTTTAGTCAGCCAAAACCGCCCTAGTGAGGTTATTAGCACTTTACGTACATATGTCGAAAATTTAAAGAGCCATATGTACTGTAAAACGTTGTATGATCCACGTGCGAATAGGTTATTCGCAACTCGTGTCGATTTAAAACACCCTTCGGTCGTTTTTTAATTTATCGCCACTCGTTGCGAATTTCCTACTTTTCGCACTTGTATCGTAATGTACTATTAAATGCAGATAACATTCCTATTATGTGACTATATTCCAGCTCTTTCCCCCGTGGACTTAGAAGCTCTGATCCAAACCGAGCGCATCACGAAGATCTTAGACGAGTGCGTGTACAAGACCAAACTGGCCATCTGCCTCCCGAACCTGGTGAAGGAGTTCCACACCCTCAGCTCCATCCTCTCCAGCCAGAACATGGACGACCTGGTCTTCATATTTGAGCAGTACGATAAGCCGCTATTTTCTAATAGCTTCTTGAATATGGAGGCTTTGGAGGACATCAAAAGTGTAAGTTTTATAGGTGGATCGTACACACAATAGGTACAAAAATTATGTTCCCGGAAGTTACAATTATACTTAACCTTTTGGACGCCTATGACGGATAGAGTGGATAGACGGATTAATCGGTCACAGACCACAGAGCAACATAGACCTACGTGCATGTGCATAAAGTTCAATTTCAGTTTTGACACTTCAGTGACGCTGACGTGGCGTCGAAAAGGTTAATTTATGATTTTGACATAACCATGTCGACGTAGTTTTGTGCTTTTGCACTTTGGGATACTATAAAATCCTCCATTGATAATTTTTCCATCAAATTGACTCATGATGACTAGTCCGTAGGCACTAACTAATAAGTGTCTGTTTTTTTACTCTTTATAAATAAATCATTATAAAAACAGACACTTATGTCTGTTTTTTACTTTTTATAAATAAATCATTTTTTTCAGGGAGCAAGTACACTGAAAAACCGGTTAAATCCTGAATTAGGTCACCTTATGTACATTATGTTCAGCTACCCTGCACTGAAACCTAAAGTTGAAGAAATGGTAGAAAAGGTACTTAGCGAATTTAGCGATATGACTATATTTAAATATTTTTTATCGATTCCAACTTTTTATGCTAATAAATATTAATAATTTGTTTTGTTTCAGATGAAACTTGATTGTCAGGTAACTATGGTGGATTATTTCTTTTAATGCCATTCCTTACTACTAACGCCATCTATACGCACTCTACTATCAGAGTTTCCTCTATTATGGTCTGTATCTTTAGGTAGTTAAATAAATGTAAATAATGTGTTTTTAGCTTTTTGGGTACTTGAAAACCTGTTAACCAACCAAATAGAAAACTGCCCGGATCAGTTCCTTCATCGTTCTGGTTTTAACCTATTTCATTTAATCGTGTAATGTTTTCATCTACCCTCAAATGGCTTTTCGATCTCGTTTTAGGTTCTTTACTAGGGCGAAGTTATAGCAAATATTACAAAACTAAATTACTATTGATTAATCAAATCATTTCGATTTATTCTTATGAACAAAATAGCACGATAGCAGCTTCGTTGTTACGTTGAGTAAGTAATATATCGTAGCAAAGATAGATATAATCGTAGTAAAAATTCTGTAAGTTTTGGCACATCGAGTTAAATTAATTGACCTGAAGATATTTTTTACCCAATAAAATACCTAGGTGTGGTTTGTTGACATTCTTTTAAATACCTAAAGACACGAACACAACACACGCAAAAGCAATACCTACTTTTAAAATGTGCGATATTTTTCAAATGATTAAAATGAATGCTGTAAGTATATGTGCAAATATACACATTTTTTATTTATTTGACGACCGGTCTGGCCTAGTGGGTAGTACCCTGCCTGTGAAGCCGATGGTCCTGGGGTCGAATCCCGGTAAGGGCATTTATTTGTGTGATTAACATAAATATTTGTTTCTGAGTCATGGGTGTTTTCTATGTATACAAGTATGTATTTATCTATATAAGTATGTATATCGTCGCCTAGTTATAGTCCAACAAGAAATTGTTAGGGCTAGGTTGATCTGTGTAAGATGTCCCCTAATATTTATTTATTTTCCCCTCACTAGCTCGGAAAGTTGTCTTTTATCCTTTAAAACAAGCGGGGAAAAACGCATTTTATCCACTAGTGGGGAAAGTAATTTGACCTTGGATGGAGCGTGTTTAAGTAGCTTGACAGATAACAAAACGTAAAACGCTCATAATAATGATTCGTTTGATATTAGTTATCATTAAACAAATGGTTGGAGAATCTAATAAGAAATACCAAATTTAGCTTTATTTAATGATTTTATGTCATAAACCTTAAAGTTCCATAAGAAACGTTTGTTTTTTAATAATGATGTTAAATATAATTCTGAACGCACAAGTTGAGTAAATGCAATTTCAAAACGCATCATTGACTATGGATGGTATAGAAAGGATCGCAATCTCTTATGGCAGAATTGTTGTAAAAGTGACCGCGTTAAGCTTTAAATAATAGTTCCTAATCTCTCCGGTGGCGCTAGTTAGGCTCTGGGACATGAGTATAACATGAACCATATAAGATATACAGTCTCCATGCATATAAGGCAACAAATAACCCGACCAAATTACGTAGGTTGTTTTTGGTAGTATTTCGGTGTATGGTGGCGCCGCCTAATTACTGTTTTTTGATGGACACTTTTCATACATGGAGATTTGGCTCCTTTATACAGTCTCCATGTCATTGACATTTCATACGTCAGAAATGTCAACATTGTCAACAAAATTTTTACTTAAAAACTTCTCACGTAAAAAAATGAGTGATTTCAGTGATGAAGATGATCTAACGCCTGTGGATGTTGCACTTTCCTCGCTATAGTGAGGTGAAAAGTTTTGTGTTACACACGGGTGCAAATGTATTTTACTTCTCGTGTGTTGAAACACTTGCTACGCTCAGGATTCTATTTTAGAACCACTCGCTTCGCTCGTGGTTCAACTATAGAATCCTTTCGCTTGCTCGTGTTTCAATTCCACACTCGCGGGTAAAATACAACTTTGCACCCTTGTATAACAAATAACTATTATTTATTTAAAAATAAATGTTCTACTTATGATCGATATTTTGTCCCCTACTTTGCACGTTCTTCGGCATATTATTTTGCGAGATCATTGTCACACAATCATGTCATCTCTCGCATCGTCTAGCCAGCTCTCTTCTTGGGCCTTTAACCTTCTACTAGGCCTATGTGAAAGCCCAAGTGCTTCTATTGTTCTAATTTTACACATGTAACATCACGACAGGATGGTGTAATGCCGCCATCCCTGGACTACTTGGAGACGTTGGAGCAGTTCCGAGAATTGATGGTGAGGCAGCTGTCCACAACAGCGGCCGAAGAGCTTGCAGCCAAGTTTAAAACTAAGAAACTTGAGGCGCAGAATGCGAAACTAATAGCGAACATTAAAGGTAATATTTATGAAATATTAAAAAACAGGTCTACCTATTAACTTACATATATAGTACTTCTTAGGGTTACTTTCAATTAACAATTTAGGTAAAAGTATCGTTATTTATGGAATGGGGAGTTAAATATCGGAAATGGAATCTGTCCAACAAATCCATTAGAAACCAAATTTTAATTGCTTATCGTCAAAAAATTATAAAAAAGGTACTTGAAATGTAAAATGCTCTAGTGCAGAAATGTATCACTTTCTGCACTTGTAGAACAACAATGACCCACTCAGAACATGAGAAATAAAAAGTAAAATGCAATTGCTTGAACAGTGTCCTTAAAATACCTTAACTCCGACCGTTTGCAGAAAAATCTGAAGCATTGGAGGCTGAAAAAGAAGCGTTTGAGGCGGCGATGGAAGAGAAAAGACAGAAGATTAAGTCGCTACAAGACGAGCTTGAGGAGATACAGGCTGAAGCTTCAAAGGATATCAAAAAGAAAATGTATGACCTATATATAAATAAGTAGCCAAGCAGTAGAGGATAGTTACTTATACTTTTCTAAATGTACCCATTTCTGTTAAACATTTTTGCTTTTGTCTCTTTCATTAAGTATAGATGTTTCCACATTGATGCCACTCTTGGCTTGTGCCTTGTGTTTGGATTTCATCCAGTTTTCACTGGTTTTATTAGTTCATATAACTTTTTTCAGTTTGGATTCCGAACGTCAAATGGTGCTTGAGAGTCGCGTGCACGCCGTGAAGAAAAACATCTTGCAAGACGAGCAAGCAGAGACGACGCGCGTCTACAAAACCTTGCTGGCAACCCATGTGCAAGAAGAGAAGAAACTGAGAGCTCGCAGGTTGGTTGATGCATCATAAAATCAAATATTCGGCGAGCGCGTCTAGTCCGCGGCCAGCCTCAGACCCTTTCTACCGCTCACTATCCAAATTTATTTCTTACGAAGTTTGAATCTATCTATAGGTAGTTGTGTTGTTAGTTGGGTTGAATTTCATTTGTTTAAAAATTTAACTAAATAACAAAACTACTTTGTTGCACGAGGCTATATATTATTTAGGGTCTAACCACAACAAAACAAACACGCACACTCTCTTTAACCCTTTAATGTGATTTTACACTTAAGTGTACGCAAGCTTTGTATTCGGAACTCTGACTAAAACTCAAAATTCAACATAAGTCATATTAGAATAGATATTAATGAAATTTTGAATAACATTCTGTTCTAAACAGAATTATTATCCTATTCAACGCCCAATACGTAAGTGAATGTTTATAAATCTCAAGGTTGAAAGTGGAGACACAATTGATCTCCTGGATCAAGAAGTACGACCTGGAGATGACGGACAAGCAGGTTGAACTCGACGATTTTCAGCAGAAGTACGATGATGAAGTGCGTGGGTGTCGGGAGCTAGAGGTAACCAATAATTAGTAGGTAGTAACAGTGTATGAGTGTACCTACCTAGACAGCGTAGTCTTCATTAAACAGGCCGCTACAACAACAAATACTAAAAAGTACGGAACCCTCGGTGGGCGAGTCCGACTTGCACTTGTCCGGTTTTTGTGTTTATTTTGCTCCAATCGGTAACAGAATATAGTTACGGTTATTTATTTAGTTATTTTTCCGTACCGTAAAATGGGGTGAGTAGGCGCAAAACTGACATTCAAACCTCGATAACATTTTATTTTTACATATGCAAACTGAATGGTGTATATAATAAGTGTTCCGGACGTTTGTATTTTAGTTTTTATTTTATTTTGGGTAGTTCCATTTAATAACTTTGACGATAAACAGGAAATTCCACCTCACCCCGTAGTCCCTTGTAATTGGGGTGAGATGGGATTTCATACAATGGTGATTTCGGAAGATTATTGAATCGATTTTTTTTTATTATGAGTATCACAATAGCTCCATTTTAAATTGGAATACATTATTTTTGTAGCAGTAGCCTTAAAATCCCATCTCACCCCCTTTCATCCCTTCTCTCCCCATTCATTACCCAACTCTCTCAGCGAACCCTACTCACCCCATTTTACGGTACCATAGCATTTCTAAAATATGTGTAACTAACACTAGGATATCAAATGAAAGCTAGTGAAAATACCATTTTAAAAATATGTGTAACTAACACTAAAAAGTCGTTTTCAATTTTCAATTTATTTTTTATTATGCAGTCGGGTTTTATGTTTTTATAATAATTACCTAATCATTTTCTCTTGTTCAGGAGAAACTAAAAATCCAAAATGTAGAGTACATTCCTCTGATGGCGGAGAGAGAAGAAGAGTACCACAGAGAGATGAAGGAGAAAATGGAGAAGTTCCTTCTAGAACATGCTGCGCGGGTCATTCAGTCCGCTTGGCGCAAAATCCTTCTTAACAGAACTGAAAGAAAGAAGGTAATGTAATATGCAGTAAATATCTGTGAGAATGTCTTTCTTTTACGCATTCACTACCAACCTTTTCGTAGCGATACACGCGTAGCTGATTCTAGTGTTTTCCCGCTTTGTAGAGGAAAGCGACTATGAACAGAGCTCCCGCCGTGCGGGTTCCTGGCACTCAATGTGTTAATTTATCATTAAAGTAAGAGAGATCTGAAATAAACATTAATGGTTAAAATTATATATAAATGTAAGTATATATAGGGGTGTGGCGCTCTCTTGTGTCAGAGGCCAAGATCCTTTTTGGGTCACTGAGCCAGTGAAGTAGTAGTATGTATGTAAGGTGTACGTACGTCTTGTTGAGTGGGCTAAGTGTCGAAAGTAATCTGAAAAAAATCTTTGTTATTAATTGAACACAAGCTTGTGGATATTACTTTGAACACCCCACCCGCTTAAACACTTATGTTGCTGGTTGTACCTAACGCTTTCTTTATATTACATTAATTAATTTGTTACATGCTGCAGAAAGGAAAAGGTAAAAAGGGAAAGAAGAAAGCGTAATCTCAAAGAATGTAATAAACGATATTTTTTTATAACTTGTTTTCTTTTTCCTTTGGCGGTTTATATTTATTTATTGGTGGTTCATAAAAGTTCTAAGCAAACTATATTAGAGTACAAAAATACAAGTAGACATTACAATACAAGTAGTTATAAATAAGTGAAGTTTCCTGTTAACTACATTTTTTTTAAATGCTTGTTTTGAAAATGTGAACTCAAAGTTCATAATAAATCCTGTGCGTTTTCCATATCTGTCAAGCAAGTTAGAAAAACATACTCAAATCGGGTAACTTTGGTTGCCATGCATATCATGGCACGAAAACGGTCTAATAGGGAAGATCGAAAATGGTTATAGGAACGCTAATTAAACACATTGTGTGTCTGTTTACTTAATAGAAGTGATATTTACAGCTTTGGAAATTACAAAAACAACAAAAGAGAATGGAAAAAGAAGAAGCTGAAAAGTTGCGAAAAAAGAATACGCCCAAGAAATTAAACAAACGCGTTAAAACTGTTGACCGTCCTGAAATAAACGAATCGCAAAGTAATGAAAAGAACCCTAAAATAAAAAAGCCTCAAACAAACGATAATAAGCTTAAAACAAAGAAGCAGCTAAAAAGCGTTGCTCATCCAAAAACTAAACAAACGGCTGTAAAAAAGTGATGATTTATGTGTTCTTTTCAGTTTCATAATTGTTCATATTTCTATGTAGGTATACGAGAGGGATATCTTAGTGCTTTTCTCGGTTGTATTCAAGACAAACATAAAATAAATTTGCCGACTTTCTTGAATAAATAATTATGTCAAGAGTACCACTGCCTCTGTGTGTGATGTATTTTTTAATTGCCATAAATTGACAAATCTTGTCATTCTTTAGTTTTACTACACTGACACTGACATTTTTATTTTGCTTTTGAAGTTTTTATTTTATTTTTGTTGTTTTATATTTATATATATATATTTATTTTTTATACGAATTTTCTTTAATTATATCCTTTTGAAAATCTTCTTGAACGTACCTCATAATGAGTGAATCATTGCAATCCTGCTCTTTATCCGAAAGTCCATCTGAGAATACTGGAACAAGCAGCATCAGCAGCAGCAATGCTTCGCGATCTACCGCGCAAGTAGAACATGAGAAAGTTGGAGGTAGGTGCCTGCATTAATGGTCATATACCCAGCTGATCAGCTAACAATTAAATTTGGTAATGGCTCAAAAGAGCAATGAGCTCGCCTCGGGAGGTTCTTTGGTTGATATAATACCGTTTAGCAACATTCACCAAAGTATCTACAGTAATTAGACCCTTTCCTGTCTTGTCCGGACATGTATTTACTTCTGATTGTAACACAGGTGCGCGAGCGCGGCGAATCCCTAGTTCCTTACTAATCGAGTAGGTGTCTGCAAGGGTTAAATACATCTTTAAATTTTCTATTTTTAAACACATATTCTGTTGAGAGGGACAAAGAAAGGTTTATGGTGTTTTCCTGTCCTTGATGGTCTGACTCTCCTTTCCCTATCTTGCAGATACCAGAAAATGGCCGGCGGAATAAATGAACTAATAATAAATCTTAATGTCACACAGAGTACTTACTGCCCAGCCAGGACAGGGCCTTTGGTTCATGTTTAGTATAATAATTTTCGTAATTTTCTATCAAATGCTTGTTTCTTTTTAGATTCGTCCCCGATGGACATGGAATGCAACATCCAAACAGAGCGCATCACAAAGTGTCTGGACAAGTTGGTGTACCAGACAAAACTAGCGCTCTGCATTCCTGCCTTGATGCGCGACAAAATTTTGGCCGATATTTTGACGTCTAGAGATTTAGACGACGTTGAGTTCATTATTTTGCAGTACGACGATCCTTTTTCGTCTAACAGTTGTATGAATATGATTGCTATTGGAGATATAGAAGCGGTAAGCACGAGTTAAACTTAAACTCCACATTTTTATATTATCTTCTATTACAATTAGCAAAATAAATGTACAAAACAGAAAAAACTTATTAAAACAAGGTAGGTTAAATTTAAAATGAGTTTGCCAAAGAGCATAGCATCCTTGCCACCTAACTTTCTTCTAGCTGGGCGCGGCCTTGTTCTAGTAAATTTAATGCAGATAGAAATACCCCTTTGGTAAACTCCGTGACTTCTTTGGTCACCATAGATACACCAATATGGTAGATACTCGTAATTCGTTGCAATAGCCGTGTAAATAAAATTAAAATGGAATACAAAGTAGCTACACAAACCAATAAAGGACGGGCAAAGCTATCAAAGACTTGATGATGATGCTTTTAAGTGAAAGTGGTTTATTTCTAACGATGAAATGTAATTTCAGGGAGACATGTCATTGACGAACCGTGTGAATCCTGACTTAAGTTACTTGATGTGTACTCTGTGCAGCTATCCAGCGTTGAAGCCTCACGTGGAAAGACTTGTAGAAAACGTTAGTCTCCGTTTATTTTACTTAATGCGTTCGGCTGCTCCGTGCGTTTTAAACACGTACTTGTGAATTTTAACAATCATTGCACTTGTGTGGATTATTTATAAATTTTATAGAATTATATCAAATTTTGATTGGATCGGAGTGGCGAGCCTTGGGGAGGGCTATGTCCAGCAGTGGACGTCTATCGGCTGACATGATGATGATGATGATGATATCAAATTTTGAAATCATCAATTAAATTGTTTTCAAAATTTTAATATTTTTTTTTGTGCGACCTTGAAGATCACTCACGCTGATTGGTGCATGCGATATGAAGTGAATAACGTGCGTGAGATGCACGCCAATCGTCAGTCGATCGTTAAGGTCGTATCAAAACCAGTTAAAAACGTAACGAGTCGTTTAATCTAAATCGGGCTCCTGGACGTGAATTGATAAAATTGATTCGTAATTTTCAGATGAAAAGAGATACTTTATGCAGCACAAACCAGGTACCTAATTGCATACACAAAACAATATACAAAAAAGTAGCATGTATGCTACTTTTTTATATATTAATATTGTTTGTACAAATTACCTTCTATAAGTAGGTAAATTCCTAATATACCTAGTAGTACTATTCTTGTAAATAATACCTAGTAGCAGGCAGGGTGGTGGTAGGCATCTTGTTCATCTAGTTTTAGTATAAGTAAGGATATCTGTTTAAGTTCCGATTACAATGCTGTCCTAAAATTAATGTCTAACTCCTAGTGGGAATTGTGTTAGGATGCATGCTTATTTTATCATTAAATTTTATAATCTTATCTGTGTATTGTTATTGGCCTGTTTCTCTTTTTTTCCCCAATAAAGAAAATAAAATAATCTTTACAAACTTATTAATTACCTAGTTAGCTAAAACAGGGTAAATATTGTTTTACCTATATTGTGAAAAGCCAGTTTTAGCACAATTTAGCGCCAGAAGATTGTCAATTGGTACTCGCTTTGGTTGACTTTGGACAGCTGCCAATTGAAAGCAGCTTTATAGGTCAGTTGAAGTAAATCATTTGTTGAAATCCATAAAGCGGTTTCATTTTCTAGAGTTTAAAATCCTCGCCCGGTTTGAATCATCTGCTAAAGTTGGAGGAGTTCCGCGAGCTGATGGTGCAGAGAATGAAAACTACGGCGGCAGAAGAGATCTCAGCGATGATATGCACCAGGAAGCTTGAAAAAAGCAACCACGAGTGTCTTAAGAAAATCGCAGGTAAATAATTCTATGGAATCCTAACTTTGAGAGGGATGGTTTAAACTAGTTAAAAGATGGTTGTAATCATGGAATCATGAAATTACATACAGTACGTAAGTACTTGCTAATCCGGACTATCCGAAGAGGTATTTAGTGGTAAAAATCAATAGGTAATAAGTACTAGTTCTTCTGTCTACTGGTATTTATACTTTACATACAGCTCTGGGGTTCCAAATCAGCGAATCTCAACTTTATTTGTATGACGATGACGTTAAAGAATTGAAGGCAGTGCTTCAAATTTCTGTGTAACCTCGTTTCTCGTCCTTACGGAAGGTATCAAAGAATATAAAGGAGCCCACTGACTATCAGTCTGCCGGACGATATCAGCCTGTCAGTTGTTCGGAACTGTCAAATTTTTGTTCTAACTGACAGGCCGATATTGTCCGGCGGACTGATAGTCAGTGGGCCCCTTAATAGTCGAGGTATCCAGAGTGATTTTATTATATCTGACCATACTCTGAGGGTTGACTATGTAAGTCAAACTGAACAACTTTTACTATATGTATAATATTTGTACCTACTTATAATTTTATGTTTGAACTTCTACGTCTCCGTATGTAATTTTATATTATAATTATTGTTAATTTAGAGGACAATAAGTGCCTTCAGGAAGAAAAACTTGAGCTCGAAAAGCAAATCCGACATAAAATGGAAGTAATAACTGTGCTAAAACAAGAGCTACAAGCCAACCAGCAAAAATCTTCCATTGTGAGGAAAAAACAGATGTAAGACACAATATATTTTCGTACGATTTAATGTAGGATTTCGTATAGAACAAATAAATACATAACTATACATAGTCTGTAAAAACTATAATATTCCGGTTCCGTAATTTCATCAATTATATTGGGTTGAATACTTAGTACCTTGTACTAGTAGTAGTATAGAGTAGTTTTTACCAACTTAAACAACAAGTTAAAACTAACGAGGAAATTAAAGCACATGTGTATTTTACAAACATGACTAAGCAGAAACTTGTAGTATTTCTTGAGGTTTCTTTCACTGAATAATTAAGTTACCGTTATTTATGGAATCGAGAGTTAAATAACAGAATGGAAATAAGACGATAAATTCATTATGAACCGAATCTGCATTTGCAAGTACTGAAAATATTAAAAAAAATACTTGGAAAGTGTAACGTCCCCAGTATATCCCTCGGGTTACTTGTATTTACAGGAGCACAAGGAAATAACCGTTATGCCGGGGCCACACTAACGGGAAACGCCGGGAAACTCGTTAATTCGACATACGGCCACACTGGGACTATCGCGATAATCAACGGCGTTTCTCGCCGTTTTCCGTTAGCATTAGGATTGTTCATGTATTACAAGAATGAATCTGAACCTATCCGCGATGTCATGCGTTTCTTTAAGTATAATTATTTACCTATATTACAGAAAGTAAAACTCTAACGTATCACTTTCATTCAACCCGCTTCATACATTAACACCCCATTTTTCTGAGCATAAAAAAAATATTTTCTTCTTGTTTCGATGGCTACAGACCCAAGTAGCACAAAGCTGCATTATATAATTCCACACTAGGTCCACATCGGTTGTTTAAGCAATATTAACGAGTTATTAGTAACCCCGGCTCGTACCAATGAGTTTTTCGGAACTTATGTACGAAATATCATTTGATATTTACCAGTCGCTTTTCGGTGAAGGAAAACATCGTGAGGAAACCGGACTGATCCTAACAAGGCCTCTCTGGGTTGAAAGGTCAGATGGCAGTCGCTTTCGTAAAAACTAGTGCCTACGTCGATTCTTAGGATTAGTTGTCAAGCGGACCCAGGCTCCCAGGAGCCGTGGTAAAATGCCGGGATAACGCGAGGAAGAAGAAGAACGAGTTATTAGTGTTCACTCGGACTGCAATAGCTGCATAATCTAATCTAATAAGAATCTAGATCCTTTACGTACGTTCACAAGGTTTTATATTACATTACACTACCTCCTATAACACTTTACGAGTCTTCTCACAGAAAATACTTAGTCATTTATATATAAAAATCAATTGCTGGTTGGGATCCTACTTTTAGAGTAGGTACCTACTACCTGCAAAACGGAACACAAAGTATATTTTCAATAGCCAGTATTTGATTTTATAATATTTTGGATATTATTATTATAAAAATGGATTTATTGCCACCCAATACTAGCGCCTTTTAAGCGTCGGCGTCTAGTCAGTGCTATGGAAAATGGTGTCGCTGCGCAGTCGCGCCAACGTTGCGTCCAGCAGCAGCCATAGAGTTAAGGATGACTCACATTAGACCGGGACGTGTCCGGGCCGGAGCTTCCGGCGCTTACTTTTCTATGACATGACAGGTGATCACGCGTGATGCTTTATATAGAAAACGAAGCGCCGGAAGCTCCGGCCCGGTCACGGCCCGGTCTAACGTGAGTCGTCCTTTAAGTAGACGCCGACGCTGGGAAGATGCTAGTAGGGGGTGGATCCTAAGCTTCCAAATTTTCAACTTTTTCAGCCTGGATTCTGAACGTCAAATGGTACTGGCTACGCGAGCCCACAAGGTCAAGTACCAAATGCTCAAAGAGGAAGAGGTCGAGAGCCAGGAGCTTTACGGCAGATCACTCGGTAACAATATGACGGCTGAAAAACAACAACGAGATCGCAGGTATTAAATCATCACCGTATCAGACAACAGGAGAACAATTCAAACTTACATTTTGACATCACAATGATGTCATTTTGTTTTCATTGGCCCGTGCGTCTCGTTCGCGTCTATACATGTATAGTGAGTACTTACATGTAAGTAGGTACAAGTGTAGGTACGCAATGATAGCTAAATGACATTATTTAGATATAAAACTGTACGTCTACTGCTGGAAAAGCAGTTCGTGACTTGCCCTCATCTGCTGCAAAAGATCGCCTCGTGTGCTACCTCAAAAAGGGTAATAGATACCTCATTTCGAGTGTTTGGCGGGGCGTGCAGCGTGGCGTCGGGCTCACAAGTGATTTGAGCAGCGTGCACTAAGGCCGCTCCTATACGTTTGCTTTTGTTTAACATGCACGCCGCACGCCCCACCCTGCTGCACTGCAGTGCTAACCTAACTCGAGCGTCCACTCAGGCCTATATAGGTGTTTAATGAATTTCAGAAGGAAAGTGGAAACGCAGTTGCAGTCGTGGGTGCAGAAATACGACTTAGAAATGTCGGCTAAGCAGGAAGAGCTGGACGAGATCACTCAGCAGTGCGACGACGAGGTTGAGAAATGCAAGGAATTGAAGGTAGTTCTTGTCACTTCACATTTCTGTATAACTTAGGTTCTCGTCCTTGCGGTGTATCCTCTAGTGGCTCAGGGGCCTATAAAAAGTTATTTCCATTCTATTTTGACAAATCAAAATTGAATTTATCTTTGCAAGTTTTGACATATGAGCGGCTAATGGATGTTTAGTTATCTATACCTTAAGAATTCAGTTCATAATTGAGAATTACAAGTACCAAACACCGAAATAAACATAAACCTGCTGCAAATTTATTAACTTGGCCGTATGAGACAGAAGTCATCATTTTTAAGTAAAAAAAATAAAATAAATAAAAATAAATAAACGTTTATTCAAAGATCTTACTTACAACTAAATACATATTTTCTTCTGCCAAACCACACAGTGGTTTGTTGGCAGACGAGGCTCCTTTGCGTTTGTGGATAAGTATTGTCAATTGTGCAGCATGTATTAGTAACTAGCTTCTACCCACGACTTTGTGATAAACAATGGTGATATTAATGATAAAAAATATTCCATACCAAATTTCATCGAAATCGGTTTAGCGCCTTTAAGCGTGAAGAGGTAACGGACAGTTACTTTCGCATTTAATATATTAGTAGAGATTCTTCTTATACCACATTATGTAGATAAAACCTTTGAAACAAACAGCAACAATTGGTGTTTAAAATTTTTGCTAAATTACAATTTCGCATGGTGAGTTTTTTAGTTTGCACAGATAAAAAAATATATATTTTCGTCACAGCTCAAGTTAGAGAAACAGAACGAGGAATTCTTCCCGCTAATGGAGGAGAAAGATGGTGAATACCATCAAGAGATGACCGCCAAGTTGGACAACTTCATCGTCGAGCACGCCGCGAGGGTTATTCAGTATGCTTGGCGTACGACGTTAAAAAACCGTGATGAAAAGAAACAGGTAATGCTGTTTCTACTTTCTGCCTTCGTGACCCTGAATCGCTTTTGGAGAGATTATTTCCGAAAATATTACAGGCCTAGAATGTACAAGACTGCCTGTCAAAAAACAAAAGTGCGGCGAAAATATATTGAATTCATAATAAATTATTTGCTTTAGTAGGAAAATTAATAGGTATTAATTTTATCAAAAAACAGTATTTAAGATATCCATAAGGCTATGAAAGACCTATCTAACGACATGACACAAACCAACCTGTAACGCTATCTTTTTAATTAAATTTCAGTTGACAAAGTTAAGGAGAAAAATGGAAGCGGAGAAAGAAGCGGCGGCTAGGAAAGCAGAAATAGAAGCCAAGAAGCAAGCGCTGCTAGAGAAGAAGCAAAGAGCAAAAGAGAAGGCTGAAGCTAAAGCAGCAGCTAAAGCTGCCAAACTAGAAGCTAAAACTAACAAAGATAAAGAAGGACAGGAAGATTGAGAAGGACAAAAATAAATTCAGCCAGAACGATAGAGGTGGCCTAGTTTCGATTATTTTATTTCTCGTGTTGGGTTTGATCACATAATATTATGAAGATTATTAACTGGGTTCTAGAGTCAAACCAAGATAACTCTACAGCGATTTTAATACGACAGACTGTGCAAGTGTTATTTTAAACGTCAAATTTCTATGAAATTATTACGTATAAATTAACGCACTGTATGTGCAAGTAAGGTGTAAAATCGTTGCAGAGTTATCTTGGTCTGGCCCTATAGACCTTTTTTATGTTATTTTTGTATGAACAAATATTTGTAGTATTTTTTGAGGTTTGCTATTTTTTATTCATTTTATGTTTATTGTTGTTTATATTTCATATTTACATAATGATAGAGTATACTTACTTCTTTTTGTCTCTTGCATAACTTTATGTTGTTTAATATGTCTTAAAAAATACATATAATATGATATAAATAATATACGATTTTTATTCATTTATGAAACTTTTGTTTATTTATTGTACAAAGGAAAAATACATCATACAAGGGTAAAGCATACCAATAAAGTTGTGGCAGATATTTCACATTTGAATGGGATTTTTTTATTTGTTATCTATATTTTTGTCAGATTTTTATAAAATTTGTTAAATTAGAAGAGGGGTTAGCTAAGCGGAATAAATACGAAATCCCAATTTGTCCCAAAAGAGCATTGTAATTTTCCACTTAGTTGCGAAAATACCATGCGTTTTTGTAACTCAGATGAGGATTTTTAGTGCACGCTTATGGTAATATTGTGTTTATATTTTATAGAATGTGCTTAATAATAGTGCTTTTGGAGCCATGATGTTAACGTGTGAGTGATATTTTGTATATGGCGAACGCACTGATACAATGGCGCTTACTATTAATGTAAATCTGTGGGCGAACGCTGGATGACCGGCGGACTAATGGTGTTGAAGTTGAGGTGATGGCTTGAAAGTTGAAAGTAGTGATTTGGTAGTGATCCTAGTGAGTATTGTATTCTAGGGTAGTGATATTTGCTAAAAATACTTTAGGTGGGAACTCATTAATTACTTGATGTGAGGTTTGATACGAGTGTAAGTGTAATATAATATCATGTCATATTGACAGACTTGTCATCTTTCACAATTAATCCCTTTAATTTTTTCATTGACGTTTATGTTCTGCTTTCGAGAATTTTATGACTATTAAACATTAATTGAAATCCACTTTATTATTAAAAAGAAGCTTTTTATCAACTAAAATGGCCGAACCATCTGCTTCATCCCTGTCGGAGTATACATCCGACAGCTCCACTAAAACTGGCAGCAGTAATGCTTCTGACCACGCGGGGACCAAAGATGAACCTGAGAGAGACGATGGTAGGTTACCTTTAATATTACTAAATTTAATTAATAATTTACATAAAACTGACGAAATTTGACTTACGAGACTGCTGGCTTTAGTAGGTATAGCGTGCGTTCAAAATATAATTGCAATTTTCGAGCTCTGTATTAAGTATAGCGTTTAAATCTAATGTTGAAGCTGGACTGAGCAACATCCTGGTAAAGGTGTAGGTACTTTAAACAGTTCTTACGGTATCTTTCTTTATACTTGTCCAAGGTAACATGATTATAGGGGAGTAAAATTAGCTTTATCGGCATTCAAGTATAAGGTGAGATCCTCCTAAGGAAAGGTCCGGTTCGAACGTTGGATTAAAAGTCCGAGTTAGAGGTTACTTTGGGAATTAATTGTATCGAGTGAAGTGTCATAATTCGTGTATCGGAAGCTATGTTGTTAAAGATAATATAGTCAAGAACTACATATATTTTTTCCACGTCTACGAATATCAACGCCTCTTAGAAAAACATGATCATATAAGGAGATTTTTCGCCTTCTGGCTCAGGGAACCGCCTTAAACACGTGATTTTGAAGAATATTATAAAAATGTACCGGAGACAGTAGAAATTTTGCATCATTTCTGCCTATTTACCTTTCCCGCAAACATTCATGATTATATGTCAAGTATTTACTTGTATAGCGAGCTGCAAAGTTTATAAAGGAATTTATTTTTAAAGTTTCCATGCAGTTTTGTAGCTGGTTGTACCTGTGTGTAACCTCTCACTAAGCAGTTACTTTCGTTTCCAGGGTCTTCTCCGATAGACATGGAATGCAACATCCAAACGGACCGTATTACAAAGTCCTTGGACAAGTTGGTGTACCAGACGGAGTTGGCCATTTGTATTAACACCTTGATGAATGACAATATCCTGCGCAAAATTTTGACGAAGAAACACTTGGACGTCGTTACTTCTGCACTTTATCAGTACGAGAAGCCGCTGTATTCTGAGAGTTTAATGAATATGGCAGCCGCGGAAGATATCCTGGCGGTTAGGATCAGTTAAAATACTATATCATAGGTGTACCCTCTTTATGATACTTTTTTAACATTTTCGCCGCCATTGATTTGATATAAAGTCAGTACATTTCGTGCCCCACATGCCACGACTTGATATGTTATACGGGTTTTTTACGTGCAATTTGTGGCTGGGCGTTGATAATACTTTATTACTTCATTGACGTGGCGGCAAAGAGGTTAAACTACTATAATAAATAACAAATAATTGCAACGCGCAGTGTCAAATCCAGTCTAATTTGCTAGTCTGTTTGGAAAGAGAAAAATCGTGAAATGTATTGGGCCCAATACATTTCACGACTCTTCTGTTTCCGCAGTCTATCTACTTTTGAAGATAGCAGCAATTTTCAAGCAATTATGACGATCTAGATCTTTATCCAGGTAATTTTCTACTAAATGAATCAGGATTGCAAACTTAATAAATAAAGTGTTATAAAACATTACCTTACATTAAACAGTTTTTTTTTGACCTTGTTATCTCAATGGAAATCTGAGCTAATAATCGACGAGTTCTGCTCTATCAAATGTCCCAGGTAGCATTTATACGTCACTATGACGTCAGCGGCGTCTTTATGGCGTAATAATGACGTCATTGTTACGTCATTATGACGTCGCTGACGTCACTGCTACTTGGGGTATGAAAAATTGAGGAAGCGAAAGCCGGTCGATTCTCGTTTTACTGGAAACTGTGTACCTAACATGAATTTGGCTTAAAATATTTGGCCTTAGCACAAATAACGAAAAAACGGGTGAAGAAACAAAAACTCGTAAAAATGACTTATGAGCCCATAGGTTTTCCGTTAGGAATTAAATGCTTTTTTATATAATTTCAGGGAGATTTATCATTGAAACACCGTGTCAATCCTGACTTATGTTTCATGATGTACACTCTATGCAGTTACCCAGTGCTAAAACCGCACGTTGAAAGGATCACGGAACAGGTAAAAAGTAATCCTACTAAAGTATAAAGACGCTATGTTTGAAGAATTTCGTACATTAACCTGCCTATTCCTAGCCCATTATTAGAGAGTAAAGTGATGTGGTAATATCTCGAATTAAAGTTTTCAGAACAAAATACCAAGTATTTACTTGGTATTTTTCAGTAATATTTTTTTTAATTCGAACTTGGATTCCGTACCTCAAAAGGAAAAAAACGGAACCCTTATAGGATCACTGGTGCGTCTGTCTGTCTGTCTGTCCGTCTGTCATAGCCTATTTTCTCCGAAACTACTGGACCAATTAAGTTGAAATTTGGTATACATATGAAAGTTTGTGACCCAAAGACGGACATGTACGTAAACTAATGAATTTTAGACTTAGGGGCCACTTTTGGGGGGTAAATGAGAAAATTTAAAAATAAAGTTTTTCAAACTAATCGTGTTATATATCAAATGAAAGAGCTCATTGTGAGAATCTCAAACATTTTTTTTTATAATTTTAGGATAAACAATTTAGAAGTTATTCAAGAAAATAGGATGAAAATTACCATTCCCCCCCCTTTATCTCCGAAACTACTGGGTCTAAAATTTTGAAAAAAATACACAAAATAGATCGTTACCTAAATAAATAAATTAAATAATTAAATAATTATTATAAATTACAGGAAAACCTATTAGAAATTGCAGTCAAGCGTGAGTCGGACTTAATTACTTAGTTTTTGATCCGACCCCTACGGGTTTTTTTTAAAACATTTCACTCACGTTTCACATAAAAAATACATTGTTTAAATGTACGGAACCCTTGGAACGCGAGTCCGACTCGCACTTGGCCGGTTTTTTTTATTTCGTTTTGCTTTGTGAGAATACACCATATTTGGCAATAGGTAATATTATACATATACTTCTTTATCGAAAGCACAATACTGAAGAGCACCTGCAATAAACATTTCGATTGGCCATTACAAAGCTTAAAATAGCTAATTTGGGGTCCCTTTGCTTGACATAAAGTTTTAAGTCATAATGTATTGCTTGTCATATTATCATTAGTCCTAAAGCTGAAACCGTTAACTTTCAGGATTTTCGTAAGGTTATCCTATAGATAGGTGGTTAGGTTTGTTTTATGGCAATCCTGAAAAGTTACGCGTGTCTGAACCAAACAAATTATGACTAACGAAAATGGGTACAAACAATACATTATTACTTAAAACTTTATGGGAATCAATAGAGCCCCAGTCAATTTTTATTGTTGGCAATTTAATTTATCCGCGTTCCAATTTCGCAGTTGAGGAAAGACTTTTTAACCAGAAATAGCAAAGAGCCGATGCATGTGTCATATTACGAAGATATAAATAATATAAATGTAAGTATATTTTTAAGTATTGTTGTTTTTGTTGTATAAAAAAAATTTTGAACAGACAATTTTTTTACGCAAAGATGACTCCGTAACTCCGGTACTAAAATATGCATTGCATTGGTAAGGTGCATTAAGGTAACTTCGAATGCCGGGCAACGATATCAAAAGTAAAGATTGGCACCGTGCGAAGTGCATGGTGGGGGTAAGTAAAGCGATCGCAGCGTGGTGGTAAAAATTGGCAACTACCTAACGGATGTTAGCGTCTAACATTTCATACAAGTTATATGGCTCGAAATGGAACTTTAATTTACGATTACTCCTGAGACATTAATTATAATTGTATGGTGTAAAGGACCATTGCACTTAATCTGTATGAAATGCTTAATATAACTAACGTATTTTATTTTATAATTATTCATATTGTATCCGGGTAAATAGCTTTGCAAATATCACATATTATGATGAAATTAGCATATTTTTGCAGAAGACAAGGATGGGTATAGTAAGTTATCCTAAAAGATATACATACACCATCGCGGGCTTTTTTGTAGACAAATGAAAGAGAAATTTTTTCACCATACCTACATTGTGTTGTTAGGTATATCTCAAACGGATTGGGCAGCTTTTTCGATTAAAGCTCTTAGCCAGCGTGATTTTTTGTGACTTCATTAGCAAATATCGTCATATTTCAACCACTACACAAAACCTTAACAAATTATACGTTAACCTTCCTCAAGAATCACTCTATTCATAGGTGAAAACCGCATAAAAATCCGTTCAGTAGTTTTCACTGAAATTATTACGATTTACTTACTTCTCGCTTAATAGTTTTGACAAAATACGTCTATAGTTACAACCACGTGGCGCTGTCGTCGTGCACGGTCCCAATTAACGACCTATCTTTTTGGTGGAGAGGTGGGGGGGGGGGGGGTCTGAGTGTGATGTAATTAATGGGTGACCCCTTACTAGACTACAATGATCTAGGTCAAATGCCCCTCCGTTGGATTTAAATATCTGCAAAAGTTAGAGGAGTTCCGGGACCTGATGGTGGTGCAGATGAAAACTACGGCTGCAGAGGAGATCTCTGCGATAATAAACACGAGGAAGCTTGAGAAAAGTAACAACGAGTGTCTGGAGAAGATTGGAGGTTAGTTGATTATGACACCTTGTTTCGTTCCCGTACGATAGGAGACAGGGATAAATAAATAGCGGTTATTATATTGCACAATAGGTATAGGTAGAAATCTTTGTTAACACTCCTGTATGGTAGGTGTACGGAAATACGTTCCATGTTTGAAAGTTGAAATATTTATGAATTTGGCTTCTTGTCCACTTATGAATATTTAACAAGGATAAGTGTCATTATTAATGTAATGTATTTGCAATAGCAGGCAAGTAGGGCTTTACTTTAGCCAAGTTTCTCACCTAATAATATTACATGTATACCTAGTTGATTTTACTTCGGTTTTTATCAATAAAAAGTGTTTTAATGTCAATGTAGAAGACCAAAAATGCCTTGACGAGGAGAAGGTGGATCACGAGCAGATAATGCGACAAAAAACGGAATTGATAGCGCAGCTGAAGCAAGACCTCGCCCTTAGCGACCATAAGGCGATTATCAAGAGGAAAAAGCAAATGTACGCTAAACTTTAACATAAATAGCTCAAAGTCAAAAAGTCTAAAGAAAAATTGTGCCCTGGGTGTGGTACAATCGGGGACATTACCGGTGAACCACTTCAGAAAAAAATTACTTCGATCCTTACGAGCGAGCTAAACTCCGCCTCCCATAGAGTAACCAATTACGATGCATTTAGGATTCTTTAAAAGGGTAAAAAACAGGTAATAAATGAGACAAACAATAGGTAATAAAGGACACAGTGTGTTAGTTGTTGTTGTTTAGGCTGCTTCGCCCATAAAGATAACCAATTAGGATGCATTTTGGATTTCTTATCTTAGTTGCAAATGCCGGCCGTCACAAAAACAATGGACGGCAATAAACTTTTTCGACACCCACATTTTTAAGTGCCATGCTATTGGTCATCACTTTTATGATATCGCCTGACCGTCTTCGAGACGTTTAAACGATTTTTGCCCTTAAGGTGATTCACCGGGAATGTCCTCGATTGTACATACTCGTATACATATATGTCGGCGGCAGATCAAGAAATTCCTACGCATATCCTGTATCGTCAAAATCGTCTCGTTCCCTGAGTCGACGGACGCTACGCGGGGCTCCTATTTCTGGACAGTTTGCCCTTCGGGCGTCTGAAGCATCCTAACGGACCTATCCTACCTATCTATTGGTTTAATGTGACTATCGATACCGTCAAAACATTACACAAGAACTTCACGATCGGCCTGATTTTACAATCGGCGGTATTTTACGATCCGCCGCCGACATATAAGAATTGGTTATAGTTTTGTACTGGTTTCGACCGTGGCGATTGATTTGGTGATTGTTCGCGCATCTCATACACGATTTTCGCTTCATATCGCGTGCACCGATCATCGTGAGCGATTTTCAAGGTCGAATCAAAATAAGATCAAAACCGTAACAAGTTTTTGAATCTGAATAGGCCTCTTGTTTTGTAGTATGTTAACTGTACTTTCAAACGTAAAGTTTTAACTAGAGTTAACACAGAATGTACGGACTCCGAAGTTCACATTACATCAGGGCCGCGAAAATCGAAGCGGGCATCTTTCTCTGTCACTCTAATTACGCGTTCATTGGAGTAAAAGAGAAAGATCCCCGCAATTTGCAAATTTCGGTTTTCGCGATAGGCCCCCCTGCCAATGGTATCAAATTCGTAGCACGATTTTTTCTTAAACCTTACAAGTCTTTTACCGATTAAAATCAACAGGTAGAATTGGAGACACCGTTAGGTTATTTTTTAAAGTAGCTAAGTGCTTTCCTCGGGGAGGGAAAGAAGTGTAAAGGTCTAAATAGTAGACAACGCGCATATGACACTTCTGGGGTCGCAGGCGTCCATAAGCTGCGGTGACTGCTTTCCATAAGGCGAACCATATGCTTGTTTGTCACCAACGTGGTATTAAAATTCTTTAACCCTTACTTATATCTTGATTCAAACCTTGCAGCCAAGAGACTGACTTAGGGCCGATACATCATCCTAACATTGAAGTAACTAGTACTACGGACCTTAAAATGATATTATACTTAGCATAAAAGTCCTAAAAACCCTTGCAGTCTTGATTCTGAACGCCAAATGGTGCTGTCCACTCGAGCTCATGTGGTCAAGTACCAGATGCTGAAGGAGGAAGAGGTCGAGAGCCAAGATGCTTATCAGGCCTTGCTCCACCACAGTCTTATGGCTGAAAAGCAACTGCGAGATCGTAGGTAAGAACTTCACATCAGACCTACACAGGGTGTATTCCGGAAGTTCTGCGGGTAATTCCGAAATTACTCAACTTCGCGCATCGAATGATCCCTATACTATGACAGTTTATTTGCATATGTTAATGTAATTTATGTATGTCACGTACCTAAAATGTTTGTAGACAGTTTTTGATAGTTTGCCACATTAATTTATGTAATAAAAATACAGTAAAATAGGTACATATATATTTTTAAATATTTTTTTTATTAAGCCAACCAAAAAACACTTGGAGGAGCTGTCATTAGAGACCAACATTGGCATCATTTTGACGCGAGAGGGGTATAGAGGGGGATAACTTCATAAAGTCAGTACTCAGTAGGTATTTCAGACTTAGGTTCTCGAAATTCTGTAAACCTGAATACACTTCACTTCTGTTGTAATATTAAGAAGTTCCAATAAAAAATGGGTTGTACCGGCACCAAAGAACCTAATCCTAACCATGACTGTTCTTGGTGTGAGGAGGTATAATAGTTTTCTGACTTCTTATCATTAAATAAAACTATGAAATCGGATTGTTATCATTGTTTCTATAATTTCTTGGAGTATTTTTGCTGCTGCTGCTTAGAATGGACGACCTAAAGAAGTTAAATTGTCATATGGTTTACGGCGCTCTCAGATTTCAGCTACAGAAAAAAACGGCAGTGCTTTAAATGCCTTCAGTAGATTTAGATAACGGCTTTCTTTATGTAATGTATGAAACTTTTTACCCACAACGATTTCCTGGTTTCTTAGCTCTGAGAAAGCAGAAAGTTATATAGTGCGAAGTGAAGTTAGATAAAGTGAACTCCTGATACAGTAAAAATTTCTTACTATTTCTGCTTATTAAAATCTTCTCGGGGCAGAGGTGTAGGGTTAGAGCCGGCGTAGCTTTGTTTGACGTTCATAAGCGCATTGTAATATGCCTACTTGAATAATAAACTATCTTTATCTGCTTTAACAATTTCAGAAGGAAATGCGAAACTCAGCTGCAGTCTTGGCTGCAGAAATACGACGCGGAGATGTCTGCTAAGCAAGAAGAGCTGGATGAGCTGAACAAGATGCATGAAGACGAGGTCGAACAGATCGAAAGCCTAACGGTAATTGACTATGCCTCTTGTTAACTTTTAGTATATAGGGCTATGAGGGGTTGAATTGCCATTTCTGATGACTAAAATACTTTACTATAATATAAAAATTGGACAAGCCCCAAACAAGCTGACTTTCAAACGAATGCTCTACAAGCACCTGCTAGATACTGTCTAGTGGGACCCCCCCTCCCCCCTACCCCGCACATGCAAAAATATATTTATGTATATTATATAATAAATTTGTATATGTATTTATATTGTTTTTTTAATGTAGTTTATAAAGGTATTATAGTATATAAATATTACTAGTTTGTATATTGGCGTTAGTATTAGAATTTATATTTAGAAAAAATTTTTTTCGCATCTCACTGCACCCACCTTAACTAATTTCTGTTTGGCCCAGTGGTTGACTGGTAGAGAATGCCTCAAGGCATTAAGTCCGCCTTTTGTACTTGTTCTTGTGCAATAAAGCTTAAAATAAATAAATAAATAAAATTTTGAGCATTCGAAATTGAACAATTTTAACCTTTTGGACGCCAATGACCGATATATCGGCACCGCAGGTCCAACGCCAAAGGCCGATTAATCCTTCACAGACCACAGAGCAACATAGCACAGAGCATGTGCATAAAGTTCAATTTCAGTTTTGACACTTCGGTGACGTGGCGTCCGAGTGACAGCTTTTGTGTTTGACACGGCGTCGAATAGGTTAATTAAGGCACACGGTCCAACCTGGAGTATGCATCCAAAGTATCGCCGTGCGGTCGCTTTATTTTTTCGGAAATTTCAAATTGAGCCTTTTTCTACCATTAGGATTTTAAATTTGTAGTATGGCGGAATTTCGGTCGCTGCTAACAGTCGGGAATGGAATGAAACTATTATTGATTCAAAGGAATGAATAGCTCCTTAATATGTATTTTCTGATATGGTTTTATGAATTTGGCTAGGTAATACGAAGAACTAGAACTCTAGCCTGGCTGGCCACCTTTTTCTGAAAAGCACCAACATGGGAAATTCAAACAATCAATCCGTAATCAGTTTATATTAAGGCTTATTTCCATAGCCGCGAACATCGAAAATTGAAATCTCATTATCTGTCCCTCTAACACTCGAATATGCAACAACGATAGTGAGGCAGCAAAATTTCGATTTACGATGTTCTCTATAGACCCTTTGCAGCGAACAATGCCATTATCTCCGCAGATTAAATTAGAAGAGCAAAACAAAGAGTTCGAGCCACTGATGGCGGAGAGAGAAGCCGAATACCACCAGGAGATGACCGAGAAGCTGAACAAGTTCATCATCGAGCACGCCGCGAGGGTCATACAGACCGCATGGCGGGATACTCTGAAGAACCGAGCAGAGAAGAAGAAGGTAATATTCTTCTTTCCACAATTTAAGAATTTCCGTCCGTATGTCAGAAATTCAGGACACGTCAGGAAGATCCTGTTTGGTAACTTCGTTGCTTGGTTGGTTTCGTATATTTTATAAAACTTGAAAATGTACAGGAACAAGGGACATTTTAAATGAAATTTTAAAACCTAAAAAAATGCAACAAATTGATGAAAATGATTGCGTATAATTTTAACGTCAATACGTTTGAATTCCAGTTGTTGAAGTTAAAGAGAAAAATGGAAGCAGAGAGAGAAGCAGCTGAAAGAAAAGCAGAACTTGAAGCTAAGAAAGCAGCTGCAGCTGCGAAAAAACAGGCGCAAAAAGAGAAGGCTGAAGCAAAGGCAGCAGCCAAAGCTGCCAAATTAGAAGCCAAAGCTAATAAAGGGAAAGAAGGGGGAGAAGCTCCTGCAGAGGGGCAAGCGGAACAATAACTTTCTATTTTGGGTCTAGACTTGCAACGTATTATTATATTTATAGAAGCTTTGGTAAGTATAACCTTGGTTTGTGGTTTTGTGGTATGGTATGTAGTTATACCAATTAGGTACACAGTATCATTAAGGTAATGGTAAAGGAACGATACACAGTGAGAAGGTAGGTAGATTTTAAACTGACTTGGTTTTTCGATGATTGTTGTTAGTTTAATTTTGAGCGTGATTTAAAATTACTTTTTAATTTTTGATTATGTATCAGTATAATGATCAACTTATATATTACTGTTTAGACTGTAATTTACATGATTAATATACGCTTATAGGTTATTTCTTATATTATGGTTATTAAAATAATAAATGCAATATAAATAAAAACATTTAAATTTATTTAACCAAATAATTGGCTGACTTATATAGGTAGGTACTTTAACTACCTAAGTCAATTTTAGGACATTTAAATTTTTAATGTTATCTTTATTTTTTAAATTTTTTTATCTTTTTGTTGACATTCTTATTGATTTTATTTTATGATTATCTTATTTATTGTTTGTTGCTTATTATTTTATAATACATTTGACGATCTTATTGAGAATTTGTGCTATTTTTAAGTAAAAATAACACATAGTTTCCAATTAGAAATAAATATATCGAATTTAATCTATAAGTATCTAAAAATCAAAGTTTTGCTACTGTGTAGATATTATAAAGCTCAGATTACAAGTTGCCTATATTTTCCATACACATACAATAGGTACCTTCTCAAAATAAGAGAAACAAAACTTAGTTTTAGCGAAGTAAAATGCATAATTGTTACATTTCTTACTTTAAATATTATAATAATACTCTAACCACTGTTTAATCAGATCATAAATTGTCCTCATCGTCGAAGATCTTGCAGTGTATAGCCCTGACGTCGATAAGAGTGTCGGATGAGCTCTTGGTGGTGGGCATGAACGATACGGCTCGACGAGATCTATCACAACTTCGTAATACTGCTGGTTTCAAGTCCTGTAACCAAAAGAGATCATATATCACTTCGTCATCCTCATCATCAACGGAAATTTTCTTTGGGGTAAAGGGACACAACAATGTGTAAAGTTAGCCATCAATTTTGTAGTGCTAAGCCGTTCTCTACATTACAAAGATAAAAGCATTTAGGCACAAGCAATACTCTGTGTAAATGACGTGAGTTTACGTCGTTATGATTTTGAACATTTAGACATCGGCCTTTTCGGCTTACACGGTAAACTTTTGAACGAAAAAAGTTTGTTAGGAACAAATTCGTGGAATGCTTCATGAGCAACTTTTGCATCTAGTTTGGACATGTTCTTCCTCACATCTTTTCCATTTCCTTTTAGGCGCCGTATGTTCTCAACTTTATTGGCTATTGATACAAAGTTATAAAAGAATCATAACCATTAGTTTGCCTGGTCTTTAGTTAGATTGTCGATTACAGTTTAGTAAAAAAAGGGCCTGTAGATGTAAGGCACATGTACGGAATAAACTGAAATGATGCCAAGTAGTGTATTGGAAAATTTCATACTAATAGCCTTGGTTAATTGCCAGCTACATTGTATGGTGCTCACTCCATCTCACTTGAACTCGCTGGTAAAGGCTAAAATAAGTTCTTACTCTGAGTTGAACATGAAGAGCTTTTGCAGTGTGATCAGTCTTGGATATCTTCTGCTGAGCCGCTTTCAGCTCCTGGTCGAGTCTTCGTTTCTCCTCCTCCAGCTCTTTTAGACGTTTTTCTGCTTCTATATATATATGAAATATTAATCATTATAGTATGTAGGCTTCTAAGCTAAAGTGAGATTGGGCATGTCTGTAAATTGGAAACGGAATTGTGGGCCAAAATGTATACCGCGAGGGATCCACGGGACACTAAAAACTATGCATGGCTACCGGAATTAAAAAAATAAGATGGATCGAAACAGTGATGTCGGGAAGAATTAAATGGTGAGAAAAAAAAACAACTAACAGGACCGAAGGGAGCCCTTTGCCTCTAATTTAATCTATAAAACACACACACTTTGTGGTTGTGGAGTGTTGTTAATCTCAAGCTAAAGTAAGTATTTTTATGGATGAGACATCATGTGGTACATTATTTATCTAACCTCTGTATTGCGCTTCTTTTTCTGCCTGCAGTATTTCAAATTGCTTGCGTTTTAGGCGTTCTTCTTCCAGCATTCTATTCTGCTCTTCTTGGAGTCTTTCTAGTTCTTCTCTTCTCTCCCACTCTTCAGCTAAAACTCTGGAAAGTTCAATTATAATTTTTGATATAAAACAGATTGAGAACATCAGAAAAAGATTGAACTGAATTCTTTAACCTTCTGTTTACCCGGCCAGAGTGAACAAATCACTAGACCTGTTTTAGTACTTTTTATATTACTCTGTTTACCTAGCTTGAAGAGCTCGTACGATTTCTTCATCTCTTTTCGCCTGGGTCTCTTCCTGAAGAAGCCGTTCGAGTTCTGTTTGCGTTAATTTCAACTCTTCCAATTTCTTGTTGTCCTGTTGTGCTAATTCTGCTAACTCCTGCAAACAAATGTTGACAGTACATGCCATGAACAAATAGGCACCTATTTATAGCAAGACCTATTACAGTCCTTCGTTTTTTTTTAATGTCTTCTATCAAATCTATGATGATGACGTCAAAAGTGTGTTCGTAAATCACGACTTTGTTCGGAAGTTGCTTTTAGTAAAGTGATAGTTGGACTTTACAAATAACTACGATGGATTGCCGGGTGTTCACTAAAGAATGATTAAACGAATTTCACGACTATTTTTATTAACTGCACACTTCAACGTAGGTTCACTGCATAATAAGTTCACAACATTAACGCTCCGCGCCTCCTTCCGCCCGTCTCCGTCGTTACCTATAGGCCAATTCAGACGGGTTGATCAAATCGTCCGATTTCATAAAAAAAAAATTGGCGTCAATACTAGCATCACAAATTGGTATTCTTGCGTCCGCACCTCCATTTAATCGATTATATCGGTCATAATCGGCGATCGAAATCGGCGAGCCAAATTGGCATTTGCGTCTGCACCACCTGTGAAAAATAGTTCCCGTCTGGACTGGCCTAATGTAACCGAGTTACCCACGGTTGTTACCTGCGCCTGAGCTTCAGCCGCGAGCCGCGCGCGCACCTCATGCTGCAGCCGCGCCCGAGCCTCGCGCGCCTCGCGCTCTCTCCGCGCGCCCGCCCCGCGCCGCCCCGCGCGCGCCCGCCGCTGGTACCCCTCCGCCCCGCCCGACACTGCCGCCGCCTGCTTTAGCGCTGATACCCATTGGAGACGACTCCTGAAGTGATTGATAGCAATATTAATATATGTACCTATCGGTACTAAACTTTGAGCGCTTACAAATTACTTGCGTTTGCAAATTATGAAGATGAAAAAATTGAAAAGCGGTCTTTTCGCCCTCCATTTTTGAGGGTAGTCACGGGACAGTGTTGTGGCTAGGACACTGGGTTTATTTTAGCTTCCGACTACTGTGACCTTTGGTTTCCGACCGAGTAGTAAAATTGTCGAAAATAAAATTGTATCGCGCCCCGACCAATGTCAGGGTGACCGTGGACCGTCGAAGCTTGATTGTCAGCCGTGTAGGGCTTAAGGCTCAGGAAATCAATCGGAATCACCAATGTTATCATAACTATTGGATGAGGCTGTATTATCGTAGAGGTTTTAGGAGTTACTCACTTATGGTCCTGAGTGCCAAATTCGAACGTGCGTTCGGGTGTGACCAGCTGGAAGCGTTGAATCTTGCCCTCGCCCGCTGCCGCCTCTACTGAACAATACTCGTCGATAGCGATGCGACCTGTGGGTCACCATATGAAAGTTAATATCCGTAGAGTGGTAAAAGCGATTTTCGGTCGACGCGACTAGGCTGACATATGAAAGGGAACTTTCCAAACGGGGCAGATGATAAATATTCTTCATCACAATTGCTTGTGATTGTTATGTGTTTGGGTGTAGTGTAGCTATCACTCTTAAATTCTTCAACGGAGCGGCATCTGAAGGCTTCATTAATTTATTAAACATATACTCGTACATCTCCCTTCATTATGGTTGCAACATATGGAATCAACCCGATGACATTGCTGCCTGCTAAGTTAAAGGATACTTACCACATTGTTCCTTTTGCGCCGAGCTCTTGTAGTACGTGAGTGCGCAGGGTTGTAACACGCACCAGTATTCGCGCATGGTTGGCAGCAGGTACCCGCGCTTGAAGAGGTAGCCCTGAAAAATTACGAAGAGGAATCAATAAGTGGTTTAATAAGATACTATTAGTGGATGGAATTAGTAAATTCTAGGTGTCTAAACGTAATCCGATAATCCGTTTTAATAGTACAATCAAACTAGTTTGGTATGTGTATGTGTGTTAATAAAAAGTCCCTTTGTCAAATACACAGCATTTAATATCTCGAGGAATCGCCGCCGTCTTGGAAAATGTGTATCAGCCTGGAGAATTTTTCCTTTTACTCTGAATATACGCACTCTACGATATTGTGGTCTAGGGAAAAATTTAAGCTTCTTAAATTCTACACAAAAAAAAAGAAAAAAAAACTGTCTAATGGCAACGTCAAGCCAAGCTATGTGACGTTAAGCCACAGAATATGCCTATTTACAAGAGTTTTAATACTCGTACCTTCTTGATAATATCTTCAATAAACACATCATATATTTCATCCACGGCCTCGACCAGAGCGGCCGCGTGCAGCTGCTCGCAGCAGTACTTGGCCTCCAGGACTGCTAGGAAGGCGGACCACTTGAAATGCCCGATGGAGACCCCCAGCGCCTCCCAGTCGGCAGCATCCCATCGGAGGCCGAGGCAGTGGACGAGCTGTTCGGCAACGATGCCGGCTTCTGATGGTTGGAGAACTACCTGAAGAAGTATATAAAAGCATGAGACAGGTTGTAAAATTTTAATAGGTTCTGCGCGATTGAAAGAGACAGAGACTGAAATTATCATGCACCCTGGGATGTAGAAAAGTCCGACTATCATATCCGTACAGAAGGTTTTGGGAGGTGGTGTATGATCAGGAATACCTAATGCCTAATACCATACCTAATGGAAAAGTGCGTTGTCGTACCTTAGGAAGTGTCAGTAAAGAGTGAACTTGAACTATAGAAACAAAATGCTCTAAGGTCAGGACAACCGGAATGTTGCAAACAAAACTACAAAAATTTTAGCATTATTTTGGTAGATCTTACCTATATCGAGAAAACTATACTAACAGTCCCGACTGTTATAATTCTGATAACCGTACGTTAACTCCATAAATGTTCATATAGGAGCTATGCGAGACGACGCACGGATAATCATAGAAGTGTTTAGTCATCCTTCTATTTTAACTCTTATTAATTCATTTTACCTAATCTGAAAGATTTGACTTTAGAGAGAATTACTGTCGTGGTAATAAAAAAAATACGTAATTTTCTACTGCACCCAATGAGTGACAGCTAAAATAGGAAACCTATCTGCTAATACTTAGTAACAAAGCCCCTCTAACCCGTATCTGAAACTAAGGTTAGGTACTATTTATTTTCGCATCTACATAAAAGAACTGTTGTTAAAAATACATACCTACTATTATTACCAAATTATTACTGCAATAAGTTAATTAACTACAATATCAGTTATAAAGATAATTATATTTATTATCTCGTTGATTGGTGTAAATGTCAACGACATTTCTCAAGCCGCATATGGTGTCCATATGGACTTTCATAAGCAAGTCTGATTAACGTGTGGACATTTGATATGCATGACGTCACGAGTCCCGGGAGGTCCACACAAACATGGGCAACCTTTTTAGCATTAAAATTATGTGCGCTTTTAATGATAGGTTGGTATTGATTGTAATTTATGTTATGATTAACTTAATGAGGATAACCTTTAAGTTTTCTAGGGCAAACTGGGTGGGATATGCATCGACAACAAAAGATATTGAAGCTTTCTCTTACTTCTCTTGCGGGAATAAATTGTTATACAAGTCTAATACTTGTTAGTAATAAATCTTCTTAATTCGTCCTTTAAAAGGGGTCGGCGCGGCATCGGTCCCTGGTATCATTACTTCTTTATCATGCTAGATTTGTGAATGGAACTCGCTCTTAAATTACAAATTGCGTCGAGCCTGTTAGTAATATTGATAGTAGTACCTATTGATGTCTATTTACTCCATATGTATAGTAGGTAAATAGATATACTGATCTGCTGTAGCATTTCCAGCGACGCAAATATAAGACGATTTTGCGTTTAAAACTTTACAATATGCATGACAGTTGCTGCTAATACATAAAAAGTAGTCCTTACCACATAACGGTCAGCTGCATCAGCGTCCTGCACTAAGTCGGCCAGCAGGCAGAAGATGCGGAACAGCTTGAAGATAGATTCATCGTCGAACACCGGCTTATCGCGGCTCAGGTGGTGCTTGCGGCACACCAGCCAGCACACCTGGAACAGATTGCCCAAAAAAACTTATCGCGGCTCAGGTGGTGCTTGCGGCACAC
The DNA here is from genome assembly GCF_947568885.1 of Cydia strobilella. Classification (NCBI taxonomy): domain Eukaryota; kingdom Metazoa; phylum Arthropoda; class Insecta; order Lepidoptera; family Tortricidae; genus Cydia; species Cydia strobilella. Next base: position 14,234,601 of record NC_086052.1, read on the forward strand.
CAGCCAGCACACCAGGAACAGATTGCCCAAAAAAAACTCCAGTTAATAAAAAGGACTTTTTTGTATCAATTTTCCATTCGACATTGATAGGTAGTATGTAGGTATAAGTATCTGGGTTATGATGAATATATCGCCTTATATTTTCACAATAGATCAAGATTCAAAAATGAAGCGTTTTAATCACATGATCCAACGTAACAGTTTCGTACAGTGATTTTCACATTGATATCAATGAGATTTAAAATAATATACCTACCTAATTCGTCACCTCTAAACGCAACGCGCAATAGCTATATGTATATGACACTATCTTATTTGTAAAATCATGGGAGTATGTCATATATTTTAGGGAGCTTCGTTGTGCAAGTGCAAAGATATTCATTCAGACACTAAACCAACCCACCTCACTAATCTTCGTCTCGTATTCCCTGACGACCTGAAGCGTGGTGGTCTTGGGCAAGCTGCTGAACACCTCATGCTGTAGATAGTGTTTGAACTCGTCGAAGGTTAGCTCCGCAGACGACTTGAAGTGATCGAGTCCTTTCTCCACCCCGTATAAGTCGAGAAGTGTGCCGATGTTCGCAGTGAGCACCTAACGCGAGCAAGTTGTTAGTTAATAGAACAATTTTCTTTTCCCCTCACTAGCTCGGAAAGCCGTCTTTTATCCCTTAAAACAAGCGGAAAAAACGCATTTTATCCACTAGTGGGGAAAGTAATTTGAACTTGGATGGATTAAGTAGCTTTTGACAGATAACAAAACGTAAAACGCTCATAATAATGGTTCGTTCGATATTAATTATTTTGTGTTTTCAGACCGAAAGTTTACCAAACAAAAACAATTTTAGTCTTGTTGATAAAATCATGCCAGATTGAACTACAATTCTATTTAAGTACACACAAATTTCGACATCCAAACCCATCAGTTCTCAAGTCTCTAGCATAAAATTATGATTAATTTAACCGTAGAGTAAACTGTAGTGTTTCTCTACGGTAACGGTACTATACGGTACGGTAGTAATTTCTCGTAGGCTATATCCTATGCCTATGGGTTAACTTGCCGGTGTAAGGGCTAAAACATCCTTATAAAAACCACTTTAGTTCTCGAGTTGAGTAATATTTGGAGGGGCTTCTCCGAAGTGCCGATTATCGGAGGTAGGTAATGAGTCGGAGGCACGCACTGGCAGTGTTGACTTTCAAAGGGTTAAGCTTGTCGTACACTTTATACATAAAAAAAGCTTTTGACAAAAATAACACCGACTTCAAAAAATAGTAGTACTTAAGTGCGTCTTTGTATTAAAATAAATTACTATATTATGGCGTTACGGTTATTCATAAATGCGCTGCAAGCCTCGATGAGCTATTACTTAATCGTTTGGTGATTGTTTGTATTAATGTAGGCAATTTAGGCCTGTAAAGTTTTATGAATAAGGGGGTTTATCAGCAGTTCCACTTCATCAAAAGTTGTTTTCCGAAAGAAAAACTCAAATCACTATAGGGTTGCCTATTTAATTTACATCCTAATTAATTAATTAATTTAAAAGGACCCTTTCTAACACGAATCCAAGGATCCTAAGATGATTCCTGACAATTTCAAGGTTCAGGTTTATCTGTAGCTGTTTGATACATAAGACCAACGAGTAAATTAAAAGACAACATTTCTTTGAGCTTAGGTATATCAAGTACCTAACGTAGAGGCTCCAGTACCCGACACAGCTCCAATAATCAACATTTTCAATCATAATGTCATAGTAATAAAGTTGACAGCAAGGTGTCGAATATTGGGTCTTAACATGTCGATTCTTGGGGTGTTTACGCTATGTCTAGCAATGGCTTCGCTATCAGTGTAGCAGTGCCTTTACCTCGACCCCCAAACCACCTCGTATTATATTACTTTATCTTAGAGTAATGAGCAACTAAGTGAGTAAGTCGACGCTATACTCGTACGTGATCCATCATGGCGACAGAGTCGTAGGAAGGTAACGTGCTTTAATAATGAGTGTTAGGTTAATAAGGCGCGGTTAAAAACATAAAAAGACTTGCCTACAATGGTTACATGTGATCGTAAATATGAATATCGTCTTGTGTTGTCATGGGAATGTTTTGAACAAACTATGTGCTTTTGCTATCTCAGTCACTTTTTTTATTTAAACCTTTTGAGACACCCCAGGAGACATCCACGTCCCTTTAGATCCACAGTGCTGACTTGGGTGGATGTAAGTAAACTTGTGTGATTCAATTTTAAGGAAAATTTAGCCTCTCTTACCAACTGAGCAATAAATGACCTCGTTTCCGCCGAATGTTTCCATCGCGCCCTTTTCGTTTATGAGGCCTTTCCAAAGAGCTTTTTAAATAAAAAAGCGGCAGTAATAGCCAGCTATTTTAAGTTTCAAATAGAACGATCAATTGATAATAAATAGTAATAGCAAACGAGCCAATTTAGCTCTAGTGCCAAATTGATTCAACAGGCATAACATGTTAACATGCACATATTTAACTCAGGCAGATGTAGAGATCTGTTAGAAGTATTTCCTTAATACATATTATATAACAGTAGGTACTTGTAAGTTTATCAGTTTTAAAAGCCTTCAGTTTATAAATTTGGTATCTAAAATTAATGAGAGCCCTTATAAACATTAAAAATGTCCATTTTTCTCTATAGCCTTACAAGAAAAACTAGTACTAGAAATAAGAGATTAGTAGCAGATATCAATAAGTCGAACGTCGCAGACAGCTGACTTTACACCTAGCTGCAAAAGTATAGAATTAGGTGGGTATATTCATACCGTGTCCAATTGTATTGTCGATGTAACTTTGAAGCTCGCTGTACCTACATGCAAAATAAAATATAACGAGTACCTAATAACTATGTGCCTAGACCATTATTTTAAATAACAGTGCAACAGTATAGTACTTATAGACTGGGTTACTCGTAGTACTGTTGTTTTATAGACTGTGACGGTACGATTAGTTACGATATATAATATATAATTACCTAGGATAGCCTTGGTAAATTATCGGTAAACATTGTGTCTATAGTAATCAATTATTTCGCCTACGTTTAGTCTTAACACTTCTCGGTTAGCCCGTTAATAGAATAATAACTCTATCAACACAGAATAAGGTAGAATATTATACTATAATATGTGTAGGTACCAAAACAAAACAGTCAGACGGTGAATCAGCGAGGAATGACCTATCGCCCACACTAACTCGATACTATTATGAAAATTACTTGTGATACTTATAGTAAGCTTTATCTCTACAACTCGACTCTTTATTGTTGTAGGTGTGGTTAGCATTATATTATAGACACATATATCAAGTACCCATTTAAACTTAGGTCATCTATGACCTCCAACGAAATTAGAAACCGTATAAACCTTCTACTTATGCACCACTCTCATACATGTGTTCAACAGTAATTGTAGGTAGGTAACCATATTTCTAAATATTTGTGTTGTGCATTTATGGTCAGCCACCGAGTATGTTTAGTACTTTCGTGCTCTATGTGTAGGTATGCTGGATACATTGTAGACCGACCTGACTAGGCTTTTACGTAAATAACGTTGAAGAACCATTTTCAAGGCTATTGGCGCAATAATGTAGAGACTCGCTCGGTTCGGAACAATATTTAGATAAAATCACTTACACGTTCTGATTAAAACTTTGTTTATGGTACAATATTTTATCTTTAACTTTTTTTAAATACCTATCAAGACATTCAGGCATAGAGACGATTCTAATCAGCCCAAACTCAATGAGGTTACAAGATCTGATTTATATTTAGTCATTTATTCAATATTGCATTGTCATGTACATAATAAGGTGTTACATTTTAGATAGCCAGTTCATGACACTTTGTAAGGGCACACAATAGTACAGTATCTTTTATCTAGATTAAATTAAATAAAAAAAACCTTGATGACATTTGTCAGCCTTGAGCACAGAATACTAATAGACTGAGGTCGGTCCTTCCATTTTTTTGGCAATGGGTTGGGTCATACCTGTTTATTAAACCTAATAGGTTATACCTGTCGGTAGCTCAGCAAAAACTATGCCGATGTTAGGTTATATCGTGGGTAATATTACACGTCCGGCGCGTCCGTTGGTATAATAAGCGATTGTACTTAACATATTATTGATTGTGGTAGATATTAATATCCTACTGTTTTACCAGTAATATTATCCATCTAATAGGTAAGCACGCAATAAACTAACAGTCACTATTACGTATAATAATCTAGTAATTAATGTTGTAAGGTACCTAGTCTGTCTAAGGTAACTTTGCACCGACCAGGGGCGCGATTTTTGAATTTCGATCGCTCGATATCGTCTCTCGATAATCGGTGGAAAACGACGAAATGCTAAATTTTGAAATACGAGCAATAGAAATTGGGAATCTAGTGGTAACTATTGACCACTCGTTTTCAATTCTATTAGTAGAATCTAAATTAAACGCCTGGTAGTGGGGATATTATTGAACGAAATACATTACGAAATTCAAAAATCGGCCCCTTGGTATGCGACATAGCGTGGAACTGCCACCATACCTAAACGTCAATTTTCTATGAAAATATGACGTTATGAGTGACACTGCCATACTTTATCCCTGCTCGGTGCAGTATTAGCACAGACGGTCTCTAGTAAATCCGAAGTAGGTTATTTGTCTTATATTTTATAAGCAGCGCCTGCAGAGAAAATTATTTTAGCCGTATTTTTTTTAATGCACATGTATTTTACTTTCCTCGTATTCGAAATGAAAAGTAGGTAGTGTTACTCGGGTGTAAAGCACCATTTTGTTCTCGGACTATTGGCGCCTTACTGCGTTCGAGCGTCAAACTACCTCGACAGAAATGGGTGCCTTTCATGCCTTGGTTAACAATATACTATTTCGTGAATTTACGTTCCCTTACGTTTCAATTTAATAGCGACTTCCTCTATCCTTTGTTTGAAGCATGACTTTATTAACCAAGTACGTGTAGTGTACCTACAGTATTTTAGGAATCTAAGGCATACTAATTTGCGGCATAGGCGCCAAGACATCCGGTTCGAGTTAAATTAACATTTATCATATATATGCAAACACTACTTTAAATGCGCATTATTTGTTCTGTGCTGTTTCCAACATGCCCTTACATGGTCGGATATTTATACTATTTAAGTAGGTATATAATCATAGTGCAACCGTTTTATAATTGAAAAAATATTTAGCGTAAGTAAAAACGTACGAATTAAGATAATACGAGGACACGAAAACTAGATGATTTTTTCCAATCAGTTTTTAGGGTTCCGTACCCAAGGGGTAAAAACCGGCCAAGTGCGAGTCGGACTCGCGTACAAAGGGTTCCGTACCATTATCTATAAAAGCGGCATAAAAAATCACGTTTGTTGTATGGGAGCCCCCCTAAATATTTATCATTTAGGGGGGCCTAAATATTATTTTTTTTTTTTTAGTATTTGTTGTTATAGCGGCAACAGAAATACATCATCTGTGTGATGGGTCCTAAATGGAAGTAGTAGACAACCCTACGGGGTTGGCGTCATACGGGAATATGGTACCACAGAATAACTAATAGTACTACCGTACAGAAAATTCACTCCTTCACAAAAGCCAGATTTAGGTACAAAATTATACCTACACGCCGCCTGCAAGCACCTTCGTGCTGAACCTTCTTTGCGCGCCGCAGTTTTATGACCGAGCTGCGAGTGTCGGGTGGTACCGCCGCCGTACACGGCAACGGCGCGAGCGACACCGCCTTGCGACATTTCCATTGTAATTTATACCCTGACTTTTAGCGAGCAAGCCTTATTAGCGGACGTGATTTCATATGAATATGTTGATAATTAATTCCTTATGCGCTAACAATTATATTGACAGCGAAAGACAGCGATATTGTACGTACAATACTTATATACATGGTATAGGTTGTAGTTTTCTTTGTCTTAGTAAAACACGGGAAATCAAATCAAATGTTACAAGCAAATAATTTGAGCCAAAACTACATCAGGAGTTGTATACCTACGTTGCGGTGATATAATTTGCAAATTGACGCTCTACACGCTTTTTTTACATATGCTATAACAGCATACCTACAGGGGCCCATTTCTAGAACGGTATTAGACTAATATTATTAGCCCACGGACCGTCAAATTGTATGGGTTGATATGGCAACACTAACAATGTTAGTCTAATAAAATTACGGACGGCTAAGGAATGGAATGCGCTCCCGCCATCTGTATTCCCTGATCAATATGACCTCGGTCTCTTTAAAACAAGAGTGAATAGGCTGTTACTGAACCGGTGAGCTCCATCTTAGGCCCTGTCTTCACTTTCCATCAGGTGTGACTAGGGCCAATCGCCGATCAGTTTATAATAAAAAAAAAAAAAAAAAAAAATACCGTTTGAGAAATGGGCCCCAGCAGCGATATCATGGTCTCATTTTTATCACCTGCCATGCCATACGTCACTTTCGCACTTACATATTTGTTAGGACGTGACAGGCATGGTGACAAATGATAAAGAGCCGACCATCTTAGCCCTACAGTACTTTTTATATATTAACCCAGTCAATCATTATTACAGATACCTGCTACATCGACCTACACTTTCTAATCTTATTTTAAACAAATAAGAATAAGATATTTATGCCTATATCTAAAACAAATAAAACTAGGTAAAGTATGTAAGCAAAGATTATATTAGATAAGTAAATACAGTATACCGGCCAATAATATATCACGTTTGAGTGTTTTTGTAATGAGCTTGTATAGAGTAAACAATATAGGTTAGTTTGTAGATTGCATATTTTACTTGTAATTTTATACAAATATATGATGAATAATACTACAATGAAATACTGTGAATTACAATAGGGTATTTGACTACCAGTCAAATCACTTTCTTTTTTCGAACTGTCAAAACGATTTTGCTACTATGGAATTTATATGAAACACTAGCATGTGACGTCACAATCAAATTACCTACTCTTTATAGTTTCATACGGGTTTAAAAATAGAAATTGTGTAAAAATAACTGCTGTCTACGTTTCTCTATTAATCTTCTGGTGCTTTATTTCATGCATGGTGTAAAATAATTTATTTTAAATACAGTCAAATACCCTATAGGATACTCAGCATATTACTTAAAAAAACTGTTAAAAAAATGAAGTTACACAATACATTTAAAAAAAAACCCACTATGGAAAAACCAAACGAGACCAATTTTTCTCATCGCCCGTTCAAAATAATACTACTACACTACTAGACTATCTAAAGCAGTGAGGTGGAAGTCACTCTCAAATATAAAAAAGTTATACTGTAAAAACATGGAGGTGATATATTATTGGCCGGTACTGTAGATAATGTTGACACCGTTGACAAACGTCTATAAATTCAGATCAGCAAATATTGTAGTTTACCAATTGCTACCTACTGCGCGACTATTTTCCTACATTAGATGAAGTGACATTTTAAACAAGTGTAAAGTTAATATGTTAACAGTTTTTCCTTAACTGGTTTTATCTTAAAAGCCATCTCGTCTTGTTTTAATATTTATCATTTGTTAAAAAAAGTTAAATTGATGAAGTGACATTTTAAACAAGTGTAAAGTTAATATGTTAACAGTTTTTCCTTAACTGGTTTTATCTTAAAAGCCATCTCGTCTTGTTTTAATATTTGTCATTTGTTAAAAAAAGTTAAATTTGTACGGAACCCTCCGTGGGCGAGTCCGACTCGCACTTGGCCGGTTTTTATGAAAGCGACTGCTACGGATCAGTTTTCTTCATTAGTTAGTGATTTCTATGTGTGTGTGTGTGTGTGTGCGTGCGTGCGTGCGTGCGTGCGTGCGTGCGTGCGTGCGTGCGTTCGTGCGTGCGTGCGTGCGTGCGTGCGTGTGTGTGTGTGTGTGTGTGTAAAGCTGTAATTAATAACATAAATATCTTTGTTAGTCCTTGATTGATTGCAGTCCGTATTATTGTACTCATCTACTATTTAGTTATGCTATAATAAAGGTAGTAAATTACCTAAACATTCCTAATAGCAGAATACCGTCTCCAAAAATATTTCGTCTTCCATTTTCCTAGTTGATCCTTTAATCGATACATTTCATATCCACCTACCTACCTTCATACAAAATCTCGCTGCTACGAGTGCATTTCAAAGAGAGAGAGCTTTTACTAAAATGCACTGTGCATAGGAACTCTGTAAGTAGTGTAACACCTTTGTAAGAGCGCAACGGTACTTTTATGCTCACACGGGCTTTAAAAGCTCTACTGAGCTTTTTGTGTGCTTATGGCGAATACTTCTAGTGAAAGTACTGCGTACAGACTGTACAGTGATAATAAAGGTAATTTTGGTCAATTAGCACTTTTATGTACATTTCTCGGTCGATATGGAAATTGGACTAATTATTCGTATTTAACTGCCAGTTTATGTACAATTTCAATAACGCAACGTATTACGTAGACGAACGAAAAGCGATGCGGCGCGGGGTGAATCAATCCTTTGATATCTATACAAGTCCTACGTCGGCCATATGTTGTGAACGCGAACGCCGCAGGCCCGCCGCACCGCTTCGCTTCGCGTTCGCGAGTAGTTCGCTTCGCTTACGCAGCGTACTACGTAAGATTGTAAAGTTAATAACATTTTAAATTACCGGAAAATGCCTTTTAAAGTGTGAACATGGACTTTGGTGTCCAAATATGGATAATAAGTTGTCCGTTCAAAATCAGGCAGCCCAGTTCGTAGGTATGTTATTATTACCTACATTTTAATATAAAAAAAGACTCAAAATGTCTACAAATTGAATTAGGTCCGAAATTAGACAGAGTCGACCCACACCAAGATTTCCTGCCAAGTAATACTTACGTAAAGTATGGCACTCCTATGGGATATGTATTTGTATGCATTGTTACTGCCAAGTCAGTGCAAAGTTATCGTACACGTTATGAAGCACACAAAGATCAATTTTACGTACGAAACATGTAACATTGTTAAAATTTTCTGGAATCTATAACCTTGTAAGGTAAGTGTAACTATATGTACATATACTAGTAGCATGGATTAACTAAACAGAAAAACTATTTTTTTATTGTAGGTAGATGCCGACTCATAAGTCTCATAACACTAAGTAAATAGAACATGAAGCGACCTAAAAGACAACCTTTCCCTCAGTCTGACTGGAGTGACAATATGACGTCACCACACTATGTCTACCAGACTCACCTTTACACCCCAATTGACCTCGTTAAGGGAAGAATGTTTGTTGTTTGCGTGACTTTTGTGTATATTTTGCATAGAGCTGTGAGTGGCTTGACGCTTTGAAATTTCGCTGTGATTTGTTAAATTTTAAGAAAAGGTTTGGCTTTTGTTTATCGATTAGGGTCTGAGGCCTAAAAATTATTTGAAAAAATTCATACTTATAATTTTTAGGGAATTTCGGTCCGAATTCAGCAGATCCTCATATTCAGCAGTAGTAGCAACGCTTCGTGGACGGAATGTTCAAAATTTCCAGACGTAGAGTTCTGTTTCAGGAACAATAGATTAGTGTGCAGACCATTTTTAACAATTCATCCTCCTAGGAAATCTACTTACTGTTTAGGTCTACCTAACAACTACTTACCTATATTATATTGCATTTTAAGTCTTATGTCTTGTGTATTGTATTGTATTGTCTTTATTGTGTTTGTTGTGTTGTGTTTTTAAGTAATTATACAGAACTCGGTATTACAGCGATTTGATCACCATGCATCGTCGGCTCATAGTCATCCCGTCGTTGATTGGCCTGGCTACCTACTGATACAATTGACTACTTACAGTGATAATGACCTCTCCAAACATCACCAAATCGCATGTGAGTACAGGCACATTGCGGTATTTGATCGATCGTTTGAACTCGTTGTCCCTAATTAGCCAGTAATTGTCTAATATTGTTGCAAGGTCTGTAGACGCTTTAATACAGTTAATACGTAAATAACTCCATTGTGAGATTTTCTTCGAAGTGGTGTGCGTAGTTTTCGGATCATAACTTTGAACATAACATAGTCATATTACATGAGTATATCGGTGTTTGTGTTTTGTTTGTCAGTACTGAGTGTTGTGTGTTTTTTTCTTTCTATAAAGTGTTCTCAGGGTGTTAACAAGTCCCCGGCAAGCTCGGCCGAATTTCACCTTCCCATACAAACAGAGTTTCGTTCTCATTTTAAAACTACGTGTTGGATTGTAATTAAACTTTGCACATACAATACCATGAGGTATATCTATGCCTGTAATTAGTTGATATAGCTCTAGCTTATAAAACAAACGAAATAGAGCAAAAACAAGTTTTGTATGAAAAACTTAAATTGGCTGTAATTTTTAAACTATGGTATCTTAAACTAATTACAGGCATAGATATACTTATTCTATTGTAAGTACAAAGTTTCAGAGCAATCTAGCTAGTCGTTTTAAAATGAGAGCGTAACTACGTTTGTATGGAGAACCGAGCTTGCTTGAGCTTAAAACTATATTTGAGAACACAAAGTTAGTGCGTGATAGATTGAGTCATAGAAAAACCGGCTAACAATTTGATTATCTGTTTCCTTCCCCAAGTGTTTTTCAACTATCGTACTTTTGATGTGTTTCTATTAAATAGTGACTAGTCAAGAGCGCGGCTATTTTAGGTAAATACCTATTTAATTTTGGAATTACTAATGAAGGTACAACTTACCTATATAAACTCTAAATTCACGCTTGATTATTTTAAACGAAAGTTAGTTTTTTTTATCTCAGTATCTATGGTTGAAAAAACTAAACAAAAACATTTTGCATGAATACAACAAAACAAGAAAATATTATCACACTGAAACCAAATTCAACACAATCTTATCTGATTTCTCTACTTTCGTAGATATGTAATAGTAAGCATAATAATAATAGCAAGCAAAATCAGAAACATGCATATGCATGTAAACATAACTTTAACATAAACAAACAGCTCACCTTTAGCTTCGACTTATGCACCAAATCCTTATTCTGCAACGAATCGAACGCGTGCCAAATGCAGTTCGTAACGTTCTTCAATAGCGCCGACATTTCCTCAAATCACACGCACATTACAATAGAACCGACAATTCAAATTTATTCAGAGACAAAAGACGATCGTAAATTTCTTGAATTCAATCGTCGAAAAACAATAGACGGGAGTGTATTCGTGAATTCTAATGTGTAGAATGCGTGCGTCACTCGCGCGTCCGTAGTGCGTACTGAACTGGCATACTGGCAAACTGGCATGTCACAGTTACTGTACTGTACTGGCGATAAGAGAAAGGAAATGGTCGTAGTAACTTGCTTGACTGACCGATATGAGTTGTGGCTTGTATATCCCTAGAGGATCCGGCATACTTTGTAAGCTTGCCCGTGGACAATCGACAGTACAGTTAAAGAGCAAACTTTGCTAAACGAACAGATTATTGTCAAACTGATCTGAGTAGCCAGTGGTGTGGTGGTAAGTTTAAAGAAACTTATGACTTTATGAGAGTCGTGAGTTAGGCAAGCCAGAGAAAAATTGGTCTGCTTTTTCTGCAGTAGGAAATAATAAGTTTTTGGCAAACATTTCATTATTGGTACCTACAAGCTTTTATCGCTGATTGTACTTTTCTATCCACAGGCAACTAATAGTCATCGAGATAATTCTAACAACCCCCAAACACAATTTAGTTTACGTTGTTTTATGATAGCTCCATATCATCATAATATTGCATTAGTGTTATCCGATTCACATATGTATCCAAAATTTCAGCTCAATCGGAAATCACTAAGTGGGTCAAACTTAGCTTCCAAGATTTGACCCACACTAACAAAATAACATACATACATACAACATAAGTTAAAAAAGCACCTAATCGATTAAACATAGACAATAGATCGGTAATGCAGTAAATTCCTAAAAAATATTTATTTATTTAATTTATTTAAGGACCAACGGTTAATACACACACTCCACAATTAATACGAATATAAAGAAATACCTACAGAACATGTACAAATACTTAGACACTTATATGTGATGACAGCTCACATGTCCTTCACAAAATGGCTATTCGTATTTCGCCTTATTCCTTAACTCCCTATCTTAATTGATCTCTTCATCTCGTCCGTGTTTGTATATTAAACGGAATAATCTGGCTCTACCAATTGAAGTAGATACTCCCAATCGCCGTAATTTGGACCACTTTAAGCCAGGATGTGGGCATTTTTTGTTGCACTAACTATCCATAAACGTAATTGTCATTTAAGACTTGAGTTGCTCGTCGTGTACTATTCTTTACGTAACGATGAATAGAGATATTTATCGTTATTTCTTTATCTTGTTAATGTATTGTATAGCAATGCCAATAAACAATTGGTTTACACGATGATAAACATGACACCTATGATTAATCTCTAATTTATCATTTTTATGGCATAAACGCTAACAAGTAGGGGGCAAAACTCCTTCTTTTGGACATTCTCAGCTCTGTTCGGCTCAGCATTGCTCCGAGCAATTATTAGGGTTGGCAAAACTTGACGTCCCTTTGTGTGTACGACCACAGATAAGATAATGACCTGAATTTTGACAACCCTAAATAGACGAAAGGGATAGTAGGACATAAGAAACGGACATCATGATTCGTCCCTGAATCGCTGTCAAACTTGTGGTCAAACTTCGGTTTTGTAGGAAGTTTCTATTCTGTACGGTAGTGGTATAGTACTATTACTTATTCTGTGTAGCAAGTCTGACGCGCCATTTGCTTAACATGATAAGAGTCTTATGGTTCTTCTGTTATCATTATCGTAAAATTAATCGAATCTCTCAGTTTCGCGTTTAACCCGGTACGTCCTTAAATAGACCTGTACCAATAACTTCTGAGGTTATAAGAATATTAATGTTGCTTATTTTTTATATATAGTTTCCAGACCATATACTAAACCTAAAAATAATATTTTGTGTCATCCTAGGTATTTGCTTAGGTAGAAATTTAGGTATTTCTTTTTTCAATCAGCATTCTGTAAAAAAAATATTAGAGACGAAATTCTTTGTTTCCCTGTAAAGGCAAAGTGGCTTCCGACGTACACACGCATTTTGTGTCATTTTCATCCACGGCTATAATGGCATTTAATAAATACCTAATATTGATCCTAAAACGCCTAAAAAAATATTAGAGTCGGTAAGTGAAGTGTTGTACTTTACAGAACATTGTTATATGTTATTCAAACAAATCTGTGTCAAATTCATCCACCGCTTTTATTTAAAAAAAATTTTTTTCTAATTAACACCCTGTATCTGCCACAAAAAAAAATTCATATCATTAAGTTTACGTCTACAATATTATAATACCACATTGAGACATCATTCATAATTTGGGTCATTTTGATCCACGGTTTTTTTACTATCTGGCAAAATAAAACTCAATTGAGCAAGAAGGGCGTGCGCGGGGAAGGGTACCTACGCGGGTGGGGTGCTTATTATACTTGCCGCAATATCAGCTGGCGACTGAGATCTTAATACTATCTCCTTTACCCTTGTTAAGACCAACCAAGAGATAGCATTATGAGCTGTCTCGCCACTTAGTTTTGCGATACAGTGTATTTATTTCATTTGGAGGCATAATTACATTGTCTATAAATATAATTAAAAATAAACTGTAGGCTGCACTCCTCATACTGACCAACATTTGTGACGTTCCTAATCAAAAGGTACCACTTTCTCTGACAGGTTATTTGTATAAAGATATAATCAAATTTCGTCTTTATGGTAAACGACAAAGTGGTACCTACCTTTTGATTGAGAATGTCACATCAGCGACTTAAAAATTACTTTTGTTTCGATTTTTAGTAGACTTTTTAAGTTTATTTTAAGACGCAATTTATTGTGATTTTTGTTATGTTGCCGCAATATCAGCTGGCGACTGAGATCTTAATACTATCTCCTTTACCCTTGTTAAGACCAACCAAGAGATAGCATTATGAGCTGTCTCGCCACTTAGTTTTGCGATACAGTGTATTTATTTCATTTGGAGGCATAATTACATTGTCTATAAATATAATTAAAAATAAACTGTAGGCTGCACTCCTCATACTGACCAACATTTGTGACGTTCCTAATCAAAAGGTACCACTTTCTCTGACAGGTTATTTGTATAAAGATATAATCAAATTTCGTCTTTATGGTAAACGACAAAGTGGTACCTACCTTTTGATTGAGAATGTCACATCAGCGACTTAAAAATTACTTTTGTTTCGATTTTTAGTAGACTTTTTAAGTTTATTTTAAGACGCAATTTATTGTGATTTTTGTTATGTTTAAGCGTGGCAAGCAACATTAATTACATTGATGATGATGTTCATTAAATACAATATTTTTTCATACTATACTGAACTGTCACCCTATACGTGAGAATGAACAGCGCCCTCTTGACAATGATCATATATTACTGGTCAGGCTTTAATATGTGTCATAATTTAGTAAAGTCCCCTTTGTGGATTCTAAGTTTCCGAGTTACAGCAGTTTAGTGAAAGCGTTTTTTTATTAAATATAAATTAAGGGTTGAATAAAGGGGAACGAAAATTTAATTATTTTTGCGCTACGACGCATGGTTTAGGAGATCAAGCCCTATAAAAAAAACTCTTTTTTTTGCGTTTTTTTTGTATAAATTAATGGTTACATAAAGGGGACCGAAAAGTTGATTATTTTTGCGCTACGACGCACGGTTTAGGAGATACAGCCCTATATAGATTTTTTTCTTTTTCTTTTTTACGTTTTTAAAGCTTAATTAAGGGCTTCTTAAGGGGAATGAAAATTTGATTATTTTTCGCTACCATGCACGGTTTAGGAGATACATCCCTAAAGTTTTTTTTGTTGTTTTTTTTTCTTTTTTTTGTCATTGCGTTTTTTGTTATTACTTTGGGGTTTCATAATAGGGAACGAAAATTTTATTATTTTTGCGCTACGACGCACGGTTTAGGAGATACAGCCCTAAAATGATTTTTTTCTCTTTTTCTTTTTTGCGTTTTTAAATCTTAATTAGGGGCTTCTTAAAGGGGAACGGATATTGATTATTTTTGCGCTACGATGCACGGTTTAGGAGATACAGCCCTACAAAGTTTTTTGTTATTATTTTTTTCTTTCTTTTTCTTGTGTTTTTGTATATTATTTTGGGGCTTCATAAAGGGGAACGAAAATTTTATTATTTTTGCGCTACGACGCATGGTTTAGGAGATACACGCTATAGATTTTTTTTTTAAATTTTGCGTTTTTTTAAATATAAATTATGGGTTGCATAAAGGGGAACGAAAATTTTATTGTTTTTGCGGTACCACGCACGGTTTAGGAGATACAGCTCTATAAAGTTTTTTCCTGGTTTTTTTTGTTTTTTTTTTAAGTATTAATTACGGGTTTCTTAAAGGGGTTTTTTTAAAATTATTTTTGCGCTACGACGCATGGTTTAAGAAATACAGCCCTATAATGATTTTTTTTTTAAATTTTGCGTATTAGTTTGGGGTTCCATAAAGGGGAACGAAAATTTGATTATTTTTGCGCTACGACGGTTTAGGAGATACAGCCCTGTAAAGTTTTTTTTTAGTTTTTTTTTATTGCGTTTTTTTTAAATATAAATTAATGGTTACATAAACGGGACCGAAACGTTTATTTTTGCGCTACGACGCACGGTTTAGGAGATACAGCCCTATAAAGATTTTGTTTCTTTTTTTTCATTGTATTTTTCATGTATTACTTTTGGGTTACATAAAGGGGAACGAAAATTTTATTATTTTTGCGCTACGACGCATGGTTTAGGAGATACAGTCCTATATATTTTTTTACAATGCATGTGCTCGAAAAGTGCGTTTCCTACGGAGCCATATCGTGCGGAAAGTACTGCTTTTCCGCACTAGTGCTTTTTGTTTTCAATTTTTTTTTACAGTACATATGGTGCTACTTTCTCGCACTAGTGCGGAAAAGAGCACTTACCGTGCATATGTCGAAAGTTTAACCCTTTAAACTTACAACATATGGCCCTCCATATGTACTGTAAAACGTACGATACACGTGCGAATAGGTAATTCGCAACTCGTGTCGATTTAAAACACTCCTTTTAATAATTAAACTTATTTGCCATGATATGTTTTTTTATTTACTCGCACAATGCATAGTAAAACATTGTATGATACACGTGCGTAAAGATGATTTCCGCACTTGTTGCATAAATAGCAATTTTTTTTATCAAAGAATGAAAGAAAGTCAGGGTATTAATAACCAAATTTTACTTTAGTGGTACCTTTTCCCTATCACTGTCACAAATGTATGTGGCGTTCACGTAAACGCGATATTTTTAAGATTTCCCTGCGCAATGTTGCCAGCTCGCTCGCAAATCAAACATGTACTTACAGTTCTTTTGCATAATGGTGACATTGTACAATATCTATGAGTTTTAAATAGGTAAAAGATAATTCGACGCATTCTTTGCTTGCTTGTTGCTTGTTGTTGTGTTGTTTGCGTAACTTCTTTGAATAAGTTGCGTTAATTTGGCGCACAGGCGAAGTAAACTTGCGTTGCGTACGGCAAGGTCACGCCGCGGCCCCACCCTGCACGGCCTCCGTTGCCCATTCAGACCGCCCGCTAGCTTCGTTTGAACGCAAATAATATTTTTGTAATATTTGTTTATGCAGTGGATGCAAGTGACACAAATTCATACATCTTATTTATCCCGCATTTCAAATTAATAAGATGTAAACTCTAATATCTTTAATATTCTTTTGTAACGGTGACAGCCTGTTACAACAAAATCATCAAATATCTTATGAAGCTATGCCTTAATAAGACACAAAATCATTTAATGGACCTATTTAAACGATTAAATTCGACCTAAGTAATTTTTTTTAACTCTAATTTTTTTTTGTGTCATTTAGAATATTATGACATAGTATCAGATTGCAGTGGACGTAATTGACACAAACTATGTTTTCACACTAAAAACACTATCCTAAATGCAAAACAGTTACATGTTTTCTCTCGAATATTTTTTTCTCCAAAATAATTCAAAATAAAAAATAATTACCACAAAATAACAAATTACTAGAAAAGCAAATTATATATATGACACAAAACAAAATGTAAGATTTACATCTTAACAAAGTATTCATAAGCGAAAACAGAATTGACTTTAATATTTTTATAACCTAGGGGTCAAAATATAGCCAGCGGTACAGGTCTATAAATGTTGCTTCGAAGCCCAGCGCTCGCATGAAATTAACCAACAAAATATCCTAACTTTGGCTTAATAAAAAAAAAAACAACATGCTAATACATATTTCACAATGGCCACATATACTTAATATGGTAGGTATCCAAGTTGTAATTATGATTGTTTGGTTTTCTGATAGACAAAATTACTGCTTAATATTACAAACAGCATCTGCATGGTATCGATACATTGTATTCCACATTACTCATCCTAAGTGCGTCGAACGTTTTCACCATATCGGCCGGGCTGAGTCAGCAGCGGCCGGCGCAGCTAAAGAGTCCATTCACACTTTGCGATACGATAACGATATTGGAGCCGATACTAGGGGGGCATTTTATAAATGCACGCTATCAAATGCTTGGTTTACACGACGAAAATTCAAAAATCGCTATACTTATGTATGCCTATAAGATTTGAGGAGCTCCCTCAATTTCTCATGAATCCGGAAAAAATTGAACAAAATTGGAACTATAGGTACATACTTTTTCAAATAAAAAAATAGTCTAGGTAGGTATATAATCATAGTTTTTCAAATCGGTTCAACTTACAAAAACATATACGGGTAATCCTTCCTCCTTTTTTTAAGTCGGTTAAATATTATCGAAAACGGGGTGTACGATATGTCGAATTGTCAATGTCGCATCTGATAACGTGTCGGATAATCTGAAAAAGCTTTTCATATAGGTAGGTTTCTATATCGGAAACAATGGGCAGATGCGATAGCTCGATAGCCTTTGCAACTAAACGCATAATTTAGTCAAATCCCGTAGAGAACGACATTCATGTACTTGTCAATTAATCCCTTCACTAGGGTTAAGGTACCGTTGGGATTCAGACTACACGAGCATTGCATTACTGCTGCAAATGTTAAAAACCGGGCAGCAACATCGATCCGGGCAGCAATGCAGTAAGCCAGTAATGTCGCGCTGCTAACGGTTTGAGAAAACTGCTGCTATTCGTAAAGGGGCCCACTGATTATCAGTCCCCCGGACGGTATATCGGCTGTCAGTTAGAACAAAAATTTGACAGTTCCGAACAACTGACAGGCCTATATCGTCCGGCGGACTGATAGTCAGTGGGCCCCTTTAAGGAATGGAATTCACTTGCGTCGTCTATATATATTCCATGCCCGTACGAGGCCCTGCTAGTCTAGCTGCTATAGTTTCATCTCATCAGTGAGACGAGTGACACATACGTCTTCATGGCCTTGATCAGACATAGCTGAAAAGATTATCCAATTTTCCATATCTTGTATTTGAGCAGGTTTATTTATACACAGGTTCAAGAGAGGCTACGCACGTCGCCAGGACTTATTCCCTCTGGAGACCGACGGTTTCATACCTTGAGCAAAGTAGAATATTAGTGATCTTATTAAAAGAACATTTATTTTTAATCTGGAGGTCACTCTTGAACTGGAGTAAGAGTCGAACGCTTGCATTCGGTACTTAATAAAGGGCCAGGGAGTGTGCCGTGCCTTGACCCGATTCAGAACCGGTCATACGCGTAAACACAATGCCTCCATAACGGGAGAAATGGCCAGCTTGATGATACAATCAGTTATCTACCCGAGCTAAACCGGCTTCTGAGATACGTGCAGAAGCGCTTAATTTACAAATGAATCCACCCACAGTTCTCCTAGTTCCTTAAAATGTTTTCGCGATGATTTTGGTTTCCTTTTTAAGCATAAACAATAGTTAAAAACTGCTAAAAGTTGGAAATAATAAAGGTATTTCTAGCAAGTTTAAATCCGATAGCAACCTGCTCAAACTGTCAGAAATAAATTATATCGGCGTTCTTAAATATTAACAATGTTCAACTTGACATATTTGAAAAAATATTATAGAAAATTAAGCTGATTAAAGATACGGAAGTAATACAAAATAAACAACCGGAACAAACCATGATTCAGAACGGCTGTGATTTAGCAAATCTACACCAAATATGGCTCCTTCAACCTTGTGCTTCCTACTGCTTACCGAACTACTCACAAACCAGTCTAAATGTAACCTTCCATGTATAATAATTCTCTGTAACCAGAGCTCAATTTTATACTGCCGGTTTAAACGATAGGAATAAAAGTTTGGCCTTGTTCTCCCGATAGAAGAGTTGAAGCAATTTGCATGTGAATTGCGCTTATATGGTTGGTTCAAGAACAATTCCTGTACTTACTGTTGACGTTTAATGCTGAGATGGTCGTTTCATACGTTGTAAAACAAATTGCCAGTTATATTGTTTTTAACATGAAATAACCGCAATAAAGAATGGATCTTACAGTATCGGGTAAAAATTAAGAAATGTAATAAAAAACTTGTTCGTAAAAGTTCTAAATGGCGTCAGTTTTAAAATTTAAGTGAGATCTCGGTTTCATTATATTTCGCATGGCGCTGGAACTTCTGCTTATTTGTAGCACTATCTAAGTTTAAGCTGTGTCCGCCCATGGGGTAACTGCACCTATTGGACGGTTGCAAGTGTGACTTTTAACCGTGACTGCACTTTTCCCAGTATGGTAGGAAATGTCCCATAGCACTCATCCCATCCCAACTAACCTTCGTAAAACAAATTTGAACTTACTGGTCTCTTCAAAGGACTAGGTTGGACTCATTCTCCTACTTTTTTATCTCAGACTAGCTAGTTGTACCCGCGGCGTCGCCTGGTGGGAGATATTCAAAAATATAATAGTCGAGATCTTTCACCACTTACCAGATTCTGCTTTAAATCAATATTATGGTTAATAGCAAAGATAGATATAACTCCGTAATAGATGGATACAGTCTAAGGAAAAAACGTGCCTCGAAAATCAAGAAAATTTGATTCTCATTCAGAGGGCGCTACTAGCTTTGGCCTACTGTCGTATAGATGGCGTTGACGGTTTCGTTTGTTATTTAACTGAGCTTTTTTCTGAGCTTTCCGACTGCTGTGACGGATACTGTAGGGACAACCTTGAGCATTGCAGGATACTTGACAATCTGTACCTCAAAATAACATCCTCGCTATGTGAAGCTTCTTCATACAGTAAGGCCGTCACGAGCGGACAAGGCAGGGTTAAAAAGAAGGTAATAGGATGGAATAAGCATATCAGCGATGCGCACAGAGAGGCGAGGGCTAGATTCCAGGAGTGGGTCTGGTATGGCAAGCCCAGGGTGGGGTCTGTTTTTGATGCTATGTGTCACAGTCGAAAAGTATTTAAATCGAGACTAAGGTGGTTTCAGAAGCATCAAGAACAGATAAAAATGGATTTGCTTGCCACTCACCATAAAAATAACGATTTTAGAAACTTTTGGAAATGCACGAAAAGAATGGAATCTAGGCCTGGTCTGTCTGTGAGTGTTAACGGTATCTCGGATCCTAAGTGTGTTGCTAACGTGTTTATGGAACAGTTCAATGTGAAGTGCTCTTCCACCGCCGTCGGCGAGGCCGAGCCGCAGCAGGTGCTCGATGCTGGCGGAGTGGACGGGGAGTCGCAGACCAGGTTCAGTGCTAGCGACGTAAATAAAATAATAAAAGGTATGAAAAAGGGTAAATCACCCGGTCACGACCACTTGAGCATCGAGCACTTGCAGTGTGCCGGTCCCCACCTGCCTCGAGTACTAGCGATGTTTTACAACCTATGTATATGTCACTCTTACCTACCGCCACTTATGACAAAAACAATTGTAATACCTATTGTCAAAAATAAGACGGGTGACATTTCAGACAGTGCCAACTATAGGCCTATTTCTCTGGCAACTATTGCAGCGAGGGTGCTCGACGGCCTGCTCAACGTACAATTAGATAGGTACTTAAAATTGCACGACGCGCAGTTCGGCTTCCGTGCCGGCTTATCTACCGAAAGTGCTATTATTTGTTTGAAGCAGGCTGTTGAGTACTATACGTGTAGGAAAACACCTATATATGCGTGTTTTTTAGACCTTAGTAAAGCCTTCGATCTCGTTAATTACAATTTACTTTGGAAAAAACTTGACGAAGTGCAATTTCCTCGAGAACTCACACGCATATTTAGGTGTTGGTACTCTGGCCAGAGGAATAGTGTGCGTTGGGGTGACGTGATGTCCGACGAGTACGGACTCGAGTGCGGGGTAAGGCAGGGGGGGTTGACCTCCCCCAAGCTGTTCAATCTGTATATGGATGCCCTGATCGGTGAGCTCAGCAGTACTCATGTCGGTTGTCATGTAGATAGGGTGTGCTTTAATAACATAAGTTATGCCGATGACATGGTACTGCTGAGCCCATCGGTCGGCGGTATAAGAATACTAATTGAGAAGTGCGAGTCTTATGCCCAAAAACATAACTTACGATATAATGTCGCGAAAAGTGAGTACATGGTTTTCAAGGCGGGGAGCAGGTGCCCATCATACGTCCCACCCATTCGTTTGAATGGCGAGCAGCTGAGGAGGGTATATTCATTCAAATATCTTGGGCACTTGATCACCGACGATTTGCGTGACGACGCGGACATTGAACGCGAACGTAGGGCATTAGCTATTAGGGCTAATATGATCGCCCGTAGGTTCAGCGGGTGTACAGCGCAAGTTAAAATAACACTTTTTCGAGCGTACTGTACTTCGCTGTACGCCTGCAGCCTCTGGACGAGGTACACGCAGCGTCCTATGAATGCCATGCGTGTACAGTACAACGACGCGTTCAGGGTACTGTTGCGTCTGCCGCGATTCTGCAGCGCGTCGGGCATGTTCGCCGACGCGCATGTGGATGGTTTCCACGCGACGCTGCGCAAGCGCTGCGCCGCGACGCTCCGAAGGGTGCGCGACAGCCGCCACAGTCTCCTGACCGTCGTGGCAGGGAGATGGGACAGTGCACTTATTAGGCACTGGACCTCCCAACATCTTAGTTTAGGTACTAACATAGTAATTTAAGTATAATTGTAACTAACAAAATATGGATTGTACTATCGTCCGAATTAAATGATTTTTATTTATTATTTATTTAACAATTTTAACGCATATCAGTGAAAGAACATGCGTGAAAATCATAAAAATAATTAATGCAAATAAAAAAAAATTATACATATTTAAATACATTTTATCGTATTTTTATAAATCTTCATTTTTAGTTTTAAAGTGTGTCGATAGATGGCAGTGAATTTACTGTGGTTACGGTTTTTCCTTAGACTGTATCCATCTATTACGGAGTTATATCTATCTTTGTTAATAGTGATAGTTCGAAGTTGAATTTGCCTTATTGATCATACTTTATATTGCCTATAAATCCCATAAATCTTATCTAAGCCACTAGGTATATTAGTGCTATAAGTACCGTCGATCAGAAAAAATGAAAGCGAAATTGTTTTATTTATTATTATTGTATTAATGACTCACTTCAGTTTAGCTTCCTCTATCTCTGTATCAGTTGACAACCTTCGAAGATTTTGACTTATAAGTAAACCGTGTAGGCGATGGTAGATATGTATCTGGGTCTATTTGGTAAGTTCACATTGAAACGCCAAAGTCTTTGGTAGGAGTTTATTTATTAATATCTATCTAAGATAAGATAAATTGTTACAAAATGTCATTATTCTAGGTCTGAACTACTGGCTCCTATAATTTACAAATTATACTTAGGTACATACTTGTAACTAAGTCTAATTTTTTAAACCTTATTGACGTAACACACACAATTGTTGTATGAACTGTTGTTATATATTTGTGTGCATTCCGTCCGAAAGATTATTTTTGATGTGAGCGTAGCGCGTAGGTGCCCATGCCCAAAAGGACGCGAATTTTAAAAGTAAATCTCTACTACGTATAGTCAGTTGCAGAGATAATTGCCCCTTCTACGAACAAATTTCTATACAGGGGTTAGTTATCTCTGCATTACTAAACATACAAATGTTTCTTGACACAACTTGTTGTGTGTTTATAGAAATGACACTGACAAATACAAATAGTTATGTGTACCTATGTACAGCGAGCTGCAAAATTGCATGGACACATGAATAAATTTATGAAGGCTCTTCAGAGCCAATAGTTAGAGGTACGAGTCGGTAGGCGCACCGCACCCAACAACATGCGACAACAAGACACATTAATAAATATGTATCCGTACACTTTTTACCTCGCAATATTGGAATAAGGTAAAATGCATATTTGGTACCAAAGTGTACCGAGGGTAGACGCAACTCGCAACAACGATCATTACAATTATCGTGATATATTTTAATATTTTAACTCTATATATTTAAACCCGGAATAATATACGTAATAATCATATACTATTACTGGCATTATATGTCAGCGCTTCGAATTTACATGAAACTTCTTTTAGATAAGTAGCAATGGTATTAAGTGATTTGTAAACAGATTTTGTGCATTTAGTTGCTCTATTTGTATGAAAATGGCAGATATATATGTATCGTTTATATACATAGAGTCAAATATTGTTTACCATTAATTACATTAATTTGATTAATCTAGTATAAAGCTATAGTTGAGATAAGTCAATAACAAATGGTGATAAATAAAGATATAAATAAATACCAACTCTTAAATCTTTCCTGTTCTCCTCAAAAAGATAATATAAAATAATTGCCTTTACTACAGTCACCATCAGATATATCGGAGCGGCCAAGGTGTTCATAAATATCTGAACAGGCTCCATATCAAGACGTTTAGATATTTTCAACTTGGCCGCTCCGATACAACTGATGGCGACTGTACACTAACATATGTTGGAAGTTAGATAATAATTTAATAAACCTACCACAAATTTTACATAAAACATACTTACCTAATAAAATAATTCGGTTTATTGCAAATAATAATCTTCGCCTTACCTACTGATGTTTTTATTATTTTCTACAAGAAAGTTCTTTGTTCTACGTTAGCCATTTTAATTCCGTTCAATGTATATATTTTTTCCAACATTAGGAAAGTTTTCCTAAAATTTATATTTGGCTGCAAACATTTATTAATAAATTATCTGAAATCTGAAATGGTGATTACGGTGGCTACGGTCGGTTATATTTTTGATAAAAATATATCAATGAAAATTAAAATTAGTACTATTCTCATTAAAATTAATAGTTATTTCATTTCCCGTTCTTGTGACAAGTGACACTAAAAATTGTAGAAAAATTCATGGCAAGGAATGCATAATGCAATAATCTATAACTACTTATATAAAGCACTTATCTACATATAAACGTCTAAAATATCAGCTGGTATAAAATGGCAACTTATACCCGAACAAATGACACGTGTTTACTCAACTGTGACATCAGTGTCACTTAATTTATTGCTTTCAAATCATAAGATTAAAATAAAGTTCTTCTTATACGTTTTAAAAACGAGCTTCTTATGTATTTGTTGTCTTGATTGTTCAGTCGTTATTAAACCGATATTCAAAACTTTTGTTTTATGTTTTACACTACACCTTAAGCAAATTACAGAGCAAGGTAGGGTCAATACGGATAAGTATGGCATACGGATAAGTGTGGCTGGCCTTCAGATTAGGCTTGGTAAAACATTGATTAGTGTTTATTGCGAGTCTGTACATTTGCTAATTGCTAGCTTGCTAATACTTGCGTTAAGTGGCAAATGTATGAACTCGAAATATTCACTAATCAATGTATAAATAAGCCCTAATGTGAAGGCAGCCATACTTACCCGTCTTGAACTTATACTATTGAGTATGTGCTAGAGCAAACATATCACAACCTTAATAAAATATCTTAACTTTTTCATTTCATTTCAAGCAAGTTGTGTAGAAGATACCTAACATATTGTTACTAGGTATCTAAAACCCTAATGTTTACAAACAAGCAGCTACAAAATATAAACCTGTGATTTATTGCAACCCGAAACAGTTGTAAGGTCAATGTGGAGAAGACCGTCTACAAGCTCTTTTCTCGATATTAAATTACGTTTGTATACATACTCTACTTACTCTCGAAAACGAAAACTCTCGCAACCGATTCAGTACATACAGAATATCGGAGCGACTGGTTTCATATACGAGTCTCCTTCTTCTACTTAGCCTTATCCCGGCCCTTGCCAGGGTCCGCTTTCCTACTAGCCTTTCTCCACTTTGCGCGATCGTGGGCGTCCCCTCGTGTGAGCCCGTTTCATATACGAGTATATTTTACATTAACTAAAATTAAGCTTTAGCTGCTCGTTTACTGAAGTACACTTTTCAGTAAATACGTGTATAAATTATACGTCAATAACGTATAATTTATATACAAAAATATTTTAAATGGATCCTAATCGTATAATAGAATTAATAAATACATTACTTTCATACGATTCAGGTTTTCATAAAACTGCAAATATAAATATTTTTAAATGATTTTCAATCAATTTATTAAACAAATATACCCTCCTACACTCTTCATACACTAAATATAATTAACACACATCAGAATTTCCCTACTTTGTTCCGTTATATACCTACTTACATATTTAAAATTACGTAATAAATATATATGATTACTCGCCTGTATTAACCACTCCAAGAGAACATTTTATTTTATTTATTTTATTAATTCAAAAAAAATTATAACAAAACTAAGTTTATGGTAGACTAAAAGAAGTGACGATTTCTAAAAAGAAAAGCTAAGAACAAAGCTTGACTGAAAACTTATATAACGCAAAATTATAGCTAGCTATAAAATCTTAATTCTCTAGCTATAAAACTTACGTATTTGGTCAACTTGTCGCAGATTTCTGTTAATTTAATAAACTGTAAAATAGTAGATAAAGACAACATTTAACTAAATGTAAGTTTAGGTAAACAGGTATTTAGTACAAAGTACTTAGTGTAGTTTAGGTACCTATATTTTCAAATGTTCAAATTAGGACCCGTAGGTAATAAAGTTGCTATTAGAATGGATTTGCCCACTTTTCACACATTGATAACATTACGCCAGCGTGACATTAAAAATGCTCTCATTTCTTCCAATCAATTGAAGAACAAGAAAAGAAAAGTGAACCTTTACATACTCTTTTACAGCTTTAAATTGTGCAAGTTTTTTACTCAAGTTGAAAAATCTGATGTATATTTTTAAATACATTTTATAATGTTTCCAGACTAATTCTTTTGCAATAAGTTGGCCAAACTTTGACACGAATGTTACATTACTACCTAGACCTAGGTCCTGACTAGGATGCGTCACAGAAACGTGCCTTACGCTACGAGTACATCGAGAAATTATAACTACGTTGTGCCGCCCCACCGAAAACTTAAAATATGCTTAAGCTATAAGGTTTTAAGTTCGGCTAAACTAACTCTGCACCGACTGTGTAGTGACAAAGTGAGGAACGTCATGTTTCTGCTTGAAGGAAGTATAATTATGGAGAAGACAAGAACGGAGGGGGGATATGACCAATCGGGATGGTCTTATAGAATTATTAATGGGAGTAGCTTATAAAGTAATTGTCCTCGTTAGTCTCACTTGTCATTTTTGCCTACTACCAAAAAGTCCTGTGACGCGTCAAAACGGTAGACGTTTTGTTGTTCCCCACCAAAGCTTGGTGAGCAACAATGAACCCGACCAAATTACGTAGGTTGTTTTTGCGTATGTTCTGTTCCTCATGGGCGCACGACTATGACCACAGGCACCGGCACACTCCGTCACTGCAATGTCTGTGCAGAGTTGTGGAGTCAGGTATGACTCCACAAGGTTTTGTCGGTTTGAGGTACTTATGCTTATATTTACGTGAGTAGTTTACGTTGTGTGTCCGTTTCGTTTATAAGACAGTTTGACATTTAGAATGACATCTGGATGAAATGCAAAAAAAAATAATACTTAAGGACCTGTGTTTAGTATTAATATGTAAAGTGTTAAGTTAATTGATTTCATGGTGTTACGACAATTAAGCAGTTTCTATTTAAGTTACAAGCATTAATATGTAGGTATGAATTAAGTACAATACAATTCACATCGTTAATTTTCGTAAAACCATAGAATCAATGAACTCAAGAGTCGAGACTAATCACAGATTCCCTTAACTACACGTAGGTATGTATTTTTTTTATTCACCCATCTAGAGAAGCCTAAACATGATACGCATTAGGTATGACGATTCATGTTTTCTTGTTGAACTAATGTCATGTAAAACAAAATTAAACATTCTTGAAAGTGACGCAAAAGTTACAATAGGGTATTCTCCTACTAGTCAACTCAGTTTCTTTTTAAGAACATTCAAAACGATTTGCTAATATGGAAATTATATGAAACACTAGCTTTTGCCCGCGACTTCGTCTGCGTGGACTTAGTAACAGCAGCTAAAGTAAGTATAGCGCCTGGGAAAATTCTCATAGCAATCATTCAATTTGAGCATATTATGCACACAAATTAGCAGGCACTTCATTAATTATCTCAATTCCACCCCGCTTTTTACTTTCTTAAGGGATGATTTTCGGGATAAAAACTATCCTTTGTCCTTCTCAGGGACTCAACCTATCTCTATGCCAAATTTCATCTAAATCGATTCAGCGGTTTAAGCGTGAAGAGGGAACACACAGAAAGACAGACAGACAGACTTTCGCATCCATACTAATATTATAAATGCGAAAGTCTGTCTGTCGGTCTGTGTGTTACCTCTTCACGCTTAAACCGCTAAACCGATTAAGTTGAAATTTGGTATACAGATAGTTTGAGTCCCGGGGAAGGACATAGGATACTTTTTATCCCAGAACTCACCCCTCAAGGGCGTGAAAAGGGGGGTGGAAATTTGTATGGGGAATCAATAACCGCTGAACCGATTTAGATGAAACTTGGTATGGGGATAGTTTGAGCTGTGGGAAAGGATATAGAATAATTTTATCCCCGAAATCATCCCTTAAGGGTGTAAAAAATGGGGTGGAAATGTATAGTGTAGACCAATTTGGGGGTGAAAAAAGGATGTATTAAAAAGCAGATTTGTTTAAGAATTAAGGTACCCAAATTACGAATTCCACGCAGACGAAGTCGCGGGCAAAAGCTAGATTATAATATTATAGTATGGATTACACAATGACGTCACGGTCAACTCACCTACTTTTTATATTTTTATATTTCTATACGATTTATGCAGTTATTTTTAAACCCAAATTATACTGATATAATTTGGGTTTAAAAATAACTGTCTTTGTTTTTCTAATAATTATCTGGTGATTTATTTCATGCATGGTGTGAAATAATTTATTTTAAATACAGTCAAATACCCTATTGTGGACAAGCTCTTAACAGTTCGTAATATAGTCATGTCATAAAAAGTTGCCTTTAAAAAAACATTAAAAAACTCGACCTATGACAATGCATTAAGCAGGTACGTTATAAATAGAAAAGCAAATGATTTCGATTATCACTTAGATACTTGATTATTGATTGATCATTTAACATCAGATAATTCCACCGGGTGTATCTTCATACGAGGTAATTGACGCGATAATGGCATGTCTCTTTCTATGTATCTGTACAGGCGTCTGTCATGTAATCATGTATTTATTGCGTCGATAAATGCATCCTTAATTTCCATCACTTAAATTGAACGTTTAATCATTTCATTTGTCAAATTGAACCTTACTTCGTATTGCTAAAGAACGGGATGAATAGAAGCTTCTTACAGAAAAAAGTTGAAATAAAAAAAATGTGCGTTTTCTTCATACTTAAGTTGATTTCTACATTAAACGAATATGTTTGAAGGATTTTTTTTATGTGCTTTAAACCTTTGACCGCTAAAGACGTCAATTGACGCGCTCGGCTACAGCCCAATATCAACCTTACTGCATTGCGACAAGGTTCACAATGACGCGCCGCACACGATAGGCGTGGCGTTCAAACAGTTAGGGTCTCCCTACATACAGGGTGATTCATGAGACATGAGCAGGACTAATCCTGCACGAGTAACTGTTGATTGATCGATCACCGTCGTATTTAGTTGAAACATATACCACAGTTTTTCTGATTTTATAACCTAACAACTTTTTTTTTCAACGCGACTAAAAAATTAACGTTAATCTCACTAATACTGATACGAAACAGTTGCTTGTAATTTACGAAATGCGCAGTGTTGATCTTGCTTACGTCTTCTGAATCACCCTGTATATCTACGACGTAAAAAACCTTTATGTCTGCGCAATAAGAGCGAAAAAGTCCTCATTCGGCTCGGCTCGCATCGGCCGGCGCCTGCCGACGTCTCTCGCTATTATTGCGCAGACATAAAGGTTTTTTCCATTGGCTTTTGCCGATTCCGCGTCCTCATATGTAGGGAGACCCTGAAAGGCTGTTTTCCTCAGGACCCCGACCTTGAGACATGGAAAGGTGGGCATTGAGTAAGGTGTATTTGGGTAAATTGGGTAAATTCCGAATCGTTGTCAAATGTCAACTAATTGCAAAAAATTACCGTGTCATCTT
Organism: Cydia strobilella; assembly: GCF_947568885.1. NCBI lineage: Eukaryota > Metazoa > Arthropoda > Insecta > Lepidoptera > Tortricidae > Cydia > Cydia strobilella. The sequence goes on from NC_086052.1 coordinate 14,264,211, forward strand.
GGCTAAACCCCAGGCTACCCAACTGGACTCGTAGTAGGTATAGCTGACGCTATCTCTACTGAGCTCGTTCACTTACCTGTACTAACAATGGCATTCTGTTAAACAAAAGCCATTATTTCTTTTGTGCGAGCGCGTGGCCTTTGTGCCTGAGGTTCACACACAATGGCCACATGCTCAGGCACAAAGGCCACGCGCTCACACAAAAGAAATAATGGCTTTTGTTTAACAGAATGCCATTGTTAGTACAGGTAAGTGAACGAGCTCAGTAGAGATAGCGTTAACTATATGTCAAATATCTATGCCTAAAATCATGAATTCATGATACTCACAACGCTTTGCTCGGAAGGGATATTGGTACAAATACGATAATAGCAGAGAGTTAACACTAAACGTATAACAATAAAAACATTTACACATATACGTGGGTAACAATAATAAATCAGTCTCGATAGGTACGTGGGCCGACTTTTAAAATCGGTGTGAGGAAAATGGGACCCTGTATTGGCAACAAATGGCACTGATATTTTTAATTGCAATACGAATGTAACACTCAATTTGGCAAATGTAGCACCTAAGAGGTGACTCGAGTCTACGCTCTCCGTCCAAATTATGTACATTTCAGTCTCACTCTTGCGTTCATTTACCAAAACACCCGCAAACACTACATTTAAAACCCGTGTATGTTTAATTTTACTGACTAATGACTAAGCTTTTTGACAATATGTTTACAGTTGTGTTTTTTATGTACTGATAATTTTGGTTTATGGTTATGTAAAAAATAATTCTACATAATCGACGAACACTATGCGATTTGCTTACTGTGCTATCAAAATACAACCGTAATTCGTTGGAAACAAGGTTAAAATTGACATGAATCTGTGGTTCACTCGTTCTATTGAATGAGCATACTAAACTTTTGACCGCAAACTCGATATCGGCTTTATTCTGCTGACTATACCGAACTTGATGCAAATTAAACATTAATGTTTTAAAAATAAAGTCGAAAATCACACAAACACTACCCCGGGAAGCGTTTATATCACAGCCAAACCGTCCGAACTCTTCAATGATACAGTTACAATTGTAATTAATTTGTGACCACACGAAAACATTTATGTGGTCTTTAAGATGAGTACTATTATTTGATGCATCGTTCGATATGTTTATGTTAGTTGCGCAAAGGAAATTATAACTAACGGCGGAGGTAATAAGGTACCATTTACAGAAATCATATTTCGATTCGCTCATCAGCAGACCGGGCGCCCAGACAGTGCTCACAGAACACGAACTATTTACGCTCGATAGGTCACACTCGCAAAGGAAAGTGAATCTTACCGGACAACAGATAAAGTGCATTTTGCCTCGGTGGGGTCGGGCTGCGGGGCGGTGTAGCTAGGCGCGGATGGCGCGGGGGGCGCGGCGGCGCGGGGGGCGGGGCGGCGGAGGTCACCGCGCGCCGCGCCCGCGCCCGCGTCGGCCCGGCTTGCCGCGACGGTTGAAGCCCCTGCAACAACGCATCGGTATATACCATCGGTACATACAAACACATTCGGAAACTTGATTTTTTTTAGGAAATAATGATTGAAAGTCATAATAATTTTGGCTCGTTTTGTGCCCGTGGCCACGCGTGAGTGATTTGTATAAGTTAAACTACACATATATCGCTTGGCTGACAAAAAACCGGAGATAAAACAGGAAAGAATAGCCGCTATTTCGTATTTCTTTTCTTATGGTTCAATTGTGTTTAAAACCAACACGATGAAATGTTTATATATTATAGAGATTATTTTAACTACTATTTGTTTCTTCGACACCAAGGATAAGATGCTTAATTTCTTAATATTAGACAAGCCGGTGAGAATTTTGTTCTTCGCTAATATTTGTAAAAATGCACTTATTGTATTAGATATGTAAATTCTAAGAGAAATTCGTGCTTCGAAATTAACATTTAATGTATATAGCACTGTACGGCTCCATACATTATGCAGTCCACAAAACACATGGTGCCGTCTGACTCCATCTAGCTATTTATACGATTACGCAGATTATTCCATGAATCTTTAGATGCAGTAACCGCAGATCGTAGTTACCTGTATGGCGGGCGACAGGTCGGCTCGGAGTGCGAGGCGTTGCCGTGGCCGTTCTGTGCGCCGGGCGACGCGGGCTTCACGTCTGGAGCGGCGCTCGCTGAACCGTTGCTGGCCTCCTGAAAGAAGAATGTTTAACATCATTAATCACCAAACATCATTAATTGAAATCTGGTCAGCTTTGCATGATTTAAAGCAGGGATCGCTAGTATTTTTGACCTAAGGAACATAGCTAGGATCTTGGTTTTCTTTGGCTCTTTTCACGGGCCGGTTTAGCAGGCTCGCGGGCTGGGTAAATCCTTGATTTAGAGTGCCCAAACAAGCAATCATACAAATTTTGACATTTATAATAATTAGAAGGGACGTACATTGTCGCTGTTAGTGGGGCTGGTGATGGTGAGCGGCGGCGGGCCGCCCGGGCCGTCGCCCACGACGCCTCCCTTGGCGGTCTGCGCGGCCAGCAACGCCGCCATCTTTAATTGCAGAGCCTGTCACAAGAATGAAGTTATTAATACAAAAACCTGTGATAATTAAACATACAGTTATAATGAATGTACCTTTAATTCAGCAGTGAGGCAGAATGGTGGGGCAGTGATAGATTCCACTGGTGCCGGGGCTTTCTTCAGCGTCTCCACATCACAAGACACTGCACAGCGACAGACTGGGCAAGTTTGCTGTAAACATTTTGGTAATGTTATTTTGGAAAGGAAAACATTTATTAAACTGAGTTTATCATATGGAATGGAACATTTTAAAACATAATAATAATATCTCAAAATCTATAGTCAATACTGCTCAAAGTTTGACTAGAAGAGATTTCTTGAAGGCAAAAGTTAACCTTTGTATGAATTTTATATGATATTCTACTATTACTGCATTTAGTGAAGTGGAATAGATAAAACCTTATTGACTTTGGTGGTAAAATATGCAAATAGATGACAACATTATTTAGTAAACTACCTAAATTTATTTACAAAATCTTATAGAGCTGGTATATGTAGGTATATGTAGTACATACATTTTATAAGTGTGACTCATACTTAAATATCAAATAGTCTTAATTTTAAAGAAATGAACATCATTTAACTAAAGGATTTGTTACACAATTGATATTTGCTAAATCTCTATAAAGGAATAAGGCAAGATACCTGATAAGGTGGAGTCTGCATCTGCTGCCAATTGGGCAGCTTTTCCAGCTCCTCCTGGTAATATTTCCGGCCAGCGATGAGGTGGCTGGCCAGGCAGTGGCTGTGGAAGTAGTGGTAGCACTGGGTCTTGATGAACACATCCCCTTCGATGAAGTCGTACAGGCAGATCACGCACTGACCACTTGGAAGGTTGCTCTCCGTTAAGTTCTCACGGATTAGCTGGAATTTGTTGCAAATTAAAAATATAGATGTGCATTTGCAACATATTCATTGAAAATATTACATTATCGAGAAATTACATGAGTACATTGATTGTGATGGATATACCTAGAACTTATTGTAGCAAAAACGAGGGATTGACGAAATGGAACATTAACAAGTCTGTATTGATAAGAAAGGTTGTCAAAGATAAAATATATAAAAGAAAAATCAGAATTAGAAACCAAAACATTATAAATACCTATAAATCAAATTCTAGAATTTATAAAAATTTAATACCTATGTGAATATTTTTATAAAACAATTTTAGGTACTAAGGCCTTCCAGCATTTAACTACTTAAACCTCATTGCTACATTGAACACACAGGTGTAATATAATTAATTATTATAAAGTTGCTACAGGTACTGAAGTAAATCAGAGTTTCTGTCAACACAGCTAACACCCATAAATATAGAGTCAAAGGTTATTAGAGAGACAGATAAATATAAAAATTCGCCAAGCAACATTTCTTACAAAATTAGTCTACTGCTGTAGAACTGTGATAACTTTTGGAACATGGGCAAGAGTTAACATGAACATACCATATTAATTAAGATATTTTCAGAAAACAATTTTTACCTCAATAAGCTCAAAGACAACAGGCTGCCCCAGGCAATCATCCAACTTTTCTTTGATTTGTGAATTAATTGTATTCAGCAGAACATCATCTAGGCCTCGAGGGTTGCGCAGCGTCACGTCGGGGCTGCTGTCGGGGTAATCTGGAGTCAGTTTGACCTCCAGGGTCACACAAACATACTGTTGGTCGGTGTCATCTCCTGTTGACGGATGCACAACTGTTTCAATCGTATGTGGCACGTCATCCACCCTCTTAATTACCACATCATCCATTAAAATAGCTTCCAAAGCCTCGACTTCATCTGTAACCCTGAAATCACAACGAAAAACGCGTAAAATCAATGTTTTCGAACACAGAATTCAATAAGACGATTTCTCAAACAATACACACCTTTCGTCTACGGCGGTCGACATAATGACTGAAATCCAGGGACCTGGTTCCCGGAAAACTCTTTTACAAGTGCATTCAGTTCAGGCAGGCGCAATGCAGATATTGCAGCTAAACAGCTGGGAACTTCAGAGTGAAATCGGGATAAAAATCAATCATGCTACAATGCCAATAGCGCATGTACGAGGAGCGCTTCCGTCAAAACATAACGCAGCGCATATATACAAACGTTTAAACCCCTGAACAATAAATAAACAATCGATATGAGATTTTTCTTGTTGTAAAATCAGAACACAAATATATTATTATTGTAGCTATTTTTATAGTTAGAAATCACGTATTCTCTCCACAAAAAATCATATTTTATCGAAAAAGCTGAGGAACTATAATATGCTAAGCTTTGTAAACGCTTGACTTTGGATTTTGGATGTTTTGACATTGACAGCTTGCTGACAGTTGACGATTCCGTTCGAAAACCATAATTATTTTATCGTAGGTATAGGCAAAATAGGGAATATTACGCGAAACCAACGCGAAACTCTGCGCAGGGGGCGCCACTACCCCAATCTGAGGGTCTATCACAAAACAAGAAATTCGAAATATCGTTATCTAACATCTCTATCACTTGCATATTCGAGCGATAAAGAGGCAGATAGCGAAATTTCGGATTCGCGTTTCCCGGTAGGTTCTCTGCAAACAAACCGCCTTGGTACCGGTGCACAGCAACAATGTCATAATTATTTTATTATCTCTGAAAACCTGTCAAAAAACAGCTGTTCAAGGTACAGTACATGGAGACTATATAAAGGAGCCAAATCTCTATGTATGAAAAGTGTCCATCAAAAAACAGTAATTAGGCGGCGCCACCATACACCGAAATACTACCAAAAACAACCTACGTAATTTGGTCGGGTTATTTGTTGCCTTATATCATTATATGGTCCCAGAGCCTAACTAGCGCCACCGGAGAGATTAGGAACTATTATTTAAAGCTGAAAGCGGTCACTTTTGCAACAATTCTGCCATAAGAGATTGGCATCCTTTCTATACCATCCATAGTACAGTATGTATAAGTTAGGTACTCTATGGTTTACTAAACGGGCTACTGCTGCACTCTGGTGGCAGAACATTGCAGTAATACCCCCTATTGGTCAGTGCCAAAAAATATAATATAGTTGATCAAACCTCAACCAAATTGTTAGTAAATAAGAATTAAAAAAAAACTATACTCATCCTTTTCTTTTGGGTGCTAGTACTAGTGTAAGACAAAGATAGTATGATTCTCTCTGTTTATGTTTGAAATGAGACAGTCCTTTGACAAACTACTTACTTACTCATAGTCGGTTTTGAAATTTAAAAATAAATTTGAAAGTAATACGTGGGTCTGTTTGAGCCCGGAAAAATATAAGTATAATACTTTCCCAGTTTTTTTCCGAATAGGCTGCTCAACGTGGCGTAAACAGCGCACACAAAGAAGATGTATATAACACTACGTAGCGCACGGCACAAAAGATGTAGAACGGACGCAAGCCGCAAACATTTAAATTGTAGGTATAGGCTCTTTGGTATGGCATGTTACTTTAAACAATACTTATTTTGTTGTTTGTTTCTTATTCCGCGTAGAAATCTAGAAATCATCAAAGTAAAGTTCATTCTTACTATTCTAATTATGTTTAAGTCCCAGTTATGAATAGCGACCTGAAAACCCACTACAACCACTAAAAAACTTATTACTCGTATAGGGTTCATCCGAACAATTCTTTTCATCATATTATGGATTATGGTTGCAATCAAATACAAAGGGTTTGTCCGTCTTGCGTGCATTAGTTATAATTTTGTATTTATCCTAAAGAGTGCGCTAAGCTAAACGACGAGTCTTAAGAGTTCGATTGAGTTTGTGTGGAATTTATATTATATAATACATTCTTCGACTCTTCTCTTTCCGAACACTGTACCTAAGTCATTTTTTGTGATGTTTGTGATTGAATTAGAAGATAATATTTTATATCATGCCCGCTTTAGGAGTGATTGCAAAGTTAAACCAAATGCTCGAAAGCCGAACAAACCCTTTGACTGCAACCCGAAAAATCGCCTCTGTCGGTAATTTCGAATAGCAAAAGGAGCATGCCCTGCCCTCAGTGGCAAATTGGCAATACTGCACCTACGGTCACCTACCGATTCATATTTTTTTGTGTTTGCCTCATTCCATTGATATGAGGTATAAAGGACGACACGTTAGACCGGGCCGTGACCGGGCCGGAGCTTCCGGCGCTTACTTTTCTATGACATGACAGGTGATCACGTGATCCTTTCCATAGAAAACGAAGCGCCGGAAGCTCCGGCCCGGTCACGGCCCGGTCTAACGTGAGTCATCCTTAAATTGTAGTTGGATGTACCTACTTAAATACTTCTCGCTTAGGTTTGGACTAGATCTAAATCACCGGGAAGTATTCATTAAAATAAAAATCATTAAAATGTACTTTTTATTTATTTATAAATAGGTATATATTTAAGTTGTAAAAATATTGTATACTTAGGTACCTACTCAACACAGTGGCGTAACTAGGGGGGGGGGGAGCAGAGGGGGAAGTGCCCCGGGCGCCATCCAGGGGGGGGGGGGGGGCGCCAAATTGGGCTAAAGACAGCAGCAGGGAAACTTTTATCAGTCGTCAGGGGGCGCAAATTTGGTGACTGCCCTGGGCGCCATATCCTCTAGCTACGCCCCTGACTCAACAACAAAATAACTCGTACATTACAAAAGTATTAGACTGTTTTTACCTAAACCTTAAGTACCTAAGTGTAAGTACCTGATTGGTACCAAATCTCTCTTTGGTTTTGTATTACTTTAAAATACGTTAAATACTTAGATAGGTACTTAGGTAGGTTGGAAGGACCAACCTACATATGTTGGTAAATACAATAGTGGGTTTGGTAATACAGGGTATTTATTATTGAGAATACATTTGCAATTAGGTACTTTTGTCATTATGTTGGGTAATATAAAGGTCTTTACCTAGATAGTTACCTATTATTTGTAGGGAACGAAAATGTCTGTATAGAGACAGTATTATAGTTAACTATATAGGTAGGTACCTAAAATTATTTTTAACGAATATATGTAACTATCTAAATTAAATAAATGCATTTTTAATACTCTTAGATTTTGTGAACACATTTCATTATACCTAGGTTATACTTTATACTTACAGTTACCTACCTAATTTTATACAAATATTTGTATTATGTAATTTTGGGACATAGAATATCTTTTTTAGTTTTCCTGTCGCGCACTTCGTTAATCAATAATAGGTATATAATTTTTTTTTATCCTAATGCCGCCTTTACAATAGTAGGTAATTTATCCCGCGAATATAGTAGAGAGAGGTTACTAGTATATATATTATGTAAAGTAATTATGATCCCGAAAATAGTACCCAAGTACTTATTATACGAATCCTTGCTGGGGGCTTAAGTACCGCGAAAGCGAGCGAAAATCTGTAATTTGAGTCTATATCGTTCTTGCGTAATTGGAGCGACAGGTAGGTCCCCAGTTTCAACTTAAAATCCGTTCGATTTTACGCCTTATAGTAACTAGCCCCAGAAGGGCTCGAACAGATCTGAGAAGTCGTATCCTGGCTGTCTGAAGAATCTGAAGAAACGCTCGTGGACCGACTCTTGGTGAAGATCGGAGACCATTGTGTGCGTGTGGTACACAGTCTGGAATTCAAAATATTTTTAAATTAAAAAAAAAAGATGATGAAAATGAAAAAAAAAAGAGCCCGTCTAACTTTGCGCCGACTTGAACATAACAAAGTGAGGGTGTGTCATTATAAACGTCATATTCTGATATAAATTAGAAATTAATTATGTCATTTCCACACTTTGTCATTGCAAATGCAGAGTTAGCTTGGCCCGACTCTACCTACCATAAAATATCCTAAGTACATTTGCCTGCGTTTTAGGGTTCCGTACCCAAAGGACTCCGCTGTCCGTCTTCTGCCACCAGGCTGTATCTTATGAACCGTGATTAGCTAGACAGTTGAAATTTTCACAGATGATATACTTCGGTTGCCGCTATAACAACAAATACTAAAAAACCGGCTAAGTGCGAGTCGGACTCGCGCACGAAGGGTTCCGTACCATTGCGGAAAAAAACAGCAAAAAAATCACGTTTGTTGTATGGGAGCCCCATTTAAATATTTATATTATTCTGTTTTTAGTATTTGTTGTTATAGCGGCAACAGAAATACATTATCTGTGAAAATTTCAACTGTCTAGCTATCACGGTTTATGAGATACAGCCTGGTGACAGACGGACAGCGGAGTCTTAGTAATAGGGTCCCGTTTTTACCCTTTGGGTACGGAACCCTAAAAACAGGATAAAATAAATGTTTAAGTGGGGCTCCCATACAACAAACGTGATTTTTTTGCCGTTTTTTGCGTAATGTTACGGAACCCTTCGTGCGCGAGTCCCATTCGCACTTGGCCAGTTTTTTGACATATTTTTGAAGTTTTTTCTGAAACTAGACACTACACATTTGTGGGGTCACACTGTTGTTAAAACTACATAAATAAGTTCCGTAAAATGTGCCTACTTTGTTCCAATATTTACTCGAAAATTCAAAACTTTATTAATATTTTTTTTATTATTATATTGTGATAAAGGCATGTTGATATACATATATGCCGATTTAAAATAGACCATCACTACTATCATGTTGTAATAGGTACTTTTTTAAATGAGGTTGTAATATAATATGATATACTAGCTTTTGCCCACGACTTCGACTGCATGGAATTAGTAACAGCAGCTAGAGTAAGTTTAGCGCCTGGATAAAGGTGTAATAGCAATCATTCAATTTGAGCATAAGCTTAATTGCTTGGCATCCATTATCAGGCAACTCATTAAATCTCTCAATTTACCCCCCCCCCTTTTCACTCTCTTTAGTAGCAGTAGTAGTAATCACTTTATTGTACACAACACAGGTTTACAAAAATAAATTACAGTAATAGAAGTACAAAGGCGAACTTATCCCAATAAGGGATCTCTTCCAGCTAACCTTCGAGTAGACGAGTGGAAAACTATAGCCATCAGGAGTCGTAGCACGGTACGCTTATCACCATGCCTGTCACGTTCTAACAAGTATGTGAGTGCGAAAGTGACGGACTTAGTGATAGCGGAAACCATGCTGCGCGGGCTGGACAGATAGACAAACTTACAGGATGTACAAATTAATATTTGAAAAAGTAAACTATTTAACATATTGTCTACTCATAAAATACTCTCTCTCTCTTTAGGGATGATTTCCGACATAAAAACTATCCTGTGTCCTTCCCCGTGACCCAAACAATCTCTATGCCAAATTTCAACTAAATCGGTTCAGCGGTTTAAGCGTGAAGAGTACAAGTTACAAAAAGAGAGGAAGTATTATTTAGTCGGTAGGTCACGTGTCTTCTCCAGGAATTTATAATATTGTATTTCTCAGAAAACAAGTAAATAATTCAAAACTAATTCACTTAAGTAAATTAAACACGGAAAATAAGAGGAAATAAATTTAATTACTTATTCTTATTAATAAGTAAACAACGGGGTCACCCATGGAAGGAAAACGCAGTTAATAATTATGTATGGATGACTCAGATTCTTTGTGTATTTGTCTAATAGCAAGTAAATAAATATATACATAAAGGGGATAATGACAATAAGGGCTTTAGTAAGTTTCCTGTGTTTTATTTATCATATACCTAAATAAGTAAATATTTACTAAAAGTCGATGTACAAGTTTACAAGACATCGTACTTATGGGTTCTACCGACGTCACCGATAGATGCGTATAGTATTTTCGATACATTGCCAACTACAGAGAAGCAACGACTTAAAAAAATGTATCAGAAATGGCACGATACCGGTGATTAGTAGAGCCCACTAAGCAACACTTAACTGGTAGACCGCATTTGCACCATTTTTCCCATGTCCATCGGTTTTCATTTCCAAAGTTCACTCTACGAAACATTCACATTTTTTGTGCGCGCGTGGAACCAGAGAATAACTAATAGTACTGTGGAACCCCGATCCTATGCAGGGGCCCTAGGTAGTTGCATACTCTGCCTAATAGTTAATCCAGCCCTAATAGCCTCAGCAGCAACAGAAGTGCTTCAAATGCATCAGTTTAGGACACACAATAACGTAGTTAGACCAAGAAAAGTCTGCAACAATTTTGATAACACACGCAGTGCAAGTGTTATTTTAAACGTTTAACTTCTATGAAATTATGACGTATAAATAACAGTTGCACTGCGTGTGCTATCAAAATCGTTGCAGACTTTTCTTGGTCTAACTCTACCTCTTCTCAAGTTTCTTGATGATCTTCTTCTTGCAGACGAATATGAAGAAGATGAAGAACCCCATGAGAAGGTTGTAGGCGTCGCTGAGGTACCTGGCGCGGTATTTTGGAGACAGGGCGCTCAGGACCTCCAGCACCCAGCTGACGCCCATGATCACAGAAAGCTTCAGGTACAGAAGTGCTTCAAATGCATCAGTTTAGGACACACAAAAACGTACCTCTTCTCAAGTTTCTTGATAATCTTCTTCTTGCAGACGAATATGAGGAAGATGAAGAACCCCATGAGCAGGTTGTAGGCGTCGCTGAGGTACCAGGCGCGGTATTCTGGAGACAGAGCACTCAGGACCTCTAGCACCCAGCTGACGCCCATGATCACGGAGAGCTTCAGGTACAGCATGAATCTGGAAGAAGATTATGACTTTATGACTGATAAGTTGACGGTTGGTGTAATGAAGGTACGTGGGTCACAATTAAAGTTTTAAGAGCAGTATCTCCGAACCCGTAACAGGCAGATAATTGAAATTTTCATAGATTAAAAATAAAAAATCTAATTAAAAAAAGATTTTATAATTCCACATCCCATGGTTATGGATATGTATATGTACTGTAGTTTTCGCACTATCCGGCTTCTCATACTCGTACAAGTGACGTAATTATTCCGCATTTTATTATTCTATGAAGGTTGCCCAGAAATTTGTGATATGATGATAAATAACCAGGAGGCTATTTGACCAACTTGACTTGACCTGATACTGACAATTGCCTGTACATTAGATTAGATTAGATATTTATTTTCATAAATATCATAATATCATTTCTGGTTTTTAAGTAAATAGCATCAATGTTTGCTTGTTAGACCAACAATGTACGGTTAATTGTCATTGTCAGACGATAGTGTCAGTATTAGGTGGCATCTGTCAGGTGTTAACTGACCTGTGACGGTGTGTCCTATGAGCAGACGGGTTTCCAGCAGCAGGCGAGTCCAGCACAGCTGTGCCGCGGCTGAGGCGCCAGATGTTAAACGAGGTCATGAGGAACAGGGTCCAATTCATGACGATGATGATTAACATTGGCACGTATAGGTACATGAATTTGCCGCTGCCTGTAAATATTGCACAGAACTAAAATTAAGGCAGCGATAGTCTATTTGACTCCTGAGAATGATGCACAGAGGAACAATACTATAGAGGTGACAAGGGGAAGGGGGGAGATGACCGTACGAGATGGTTTTTTGGAACTTTCAGTGCAAGTAACAGAGAAAATGCTTTTTTTCATTGTCTCACTTTTCGTTTCTGTCAACTATATTAGGTAGGTACGTAACTACGTATTGTTGTTCGACGAGACGTATGTACTTATACAAGTAAGATTTATAGGTACAAAAAACGTGGATATCTAATGACACACACACTTTTCAGTTCTGGTCTACTTAAAACAACACAAAAAGATGTAATCCGCAATAGTGTCGTATTTTTATAAATAATATACCTATATCACCTTTTTAAGTATTTGGTATATATGTTTTTATTTAATATTATCAGAACCTGAACTTCCGGCAAAATCCCACGAACATAAAATGAACGTAAAAACTTAACCGCAAATTATCCGATTTTTCCGGTGCTAACACTGCTAAGTATTCATTGATAAGATTAATTTTATACAAATTTTACCGTGTTAGTTTCCAGCGACTGTATTAGTTTATTTACTAACTTTATTGTTTCTTAAAACCAATACTGTCTGTAGTACTTAGAGCAACTTATTTGATTTTTACAGCATAATAATGTAATACGTAATAATCATAAATATAAAATAAAATATTATGACATAGGTAATATGAAAAATAAAGTGCCTATGTAACCAGGGAACAAATGAAATCGATCTATATAGAGTTAGACTCAGAAAAGTTTGCAACGATTTTGATAGCATACGCTGTGCAAGTGTTATTTTAAACGTCAAACTTCTCCGAAATTATGACATATAAATAACACTTGCATTGCGTATCCTATCAAAATCGTTGCAGACTTTTGATTATTTAAAAAAATGTGATTATTTAAATTATGAACCGAATTAACAAATGCCGGGGCTAAACGGCAATTGTAATTGCTCTTTGTTATGATTCGTTATTGTTATTATTTAATTTTAATGATTATGATTAGTCTGTTTAAAGTGATTAGGTAGAGACAATTAAATTTGATTTTATTTATTATAATTAAGACCTAATTTACTAAGTTAAAATTAACTTTAAACTATCGCTTACACACTCATTATAAAAACGAACCTTCTAAAAAGCATCCTGTTCCATTAATGTCGGGCTTTATGAACCAGGGTATATGCTTTAAATCCATTCTGTCTATGACACCCATCCCGATAGTCAAGACCAAAGGCATGCCAAAGGCGTATAGGCAGTACATCAGGAACTTGAACGTCTCTCCTCGCCGATGAATGGGCCGAGCTTTGGCGTATCCTCTGCAGAAGGAAAACTATTGTCAAAATGCGTCATATATAAGTAGATACCTAAGTACCTAAAAGTTGGTGTTGGTTTCCGGATCTAAAGTATCTCTTCAACCTTTTCCTCTATGGGAGATGACTAGTTAAATTACTGGTAGAATAGGTAGGTATATAAATTAGCTAGTGATTATTACATACTTAATTACTCGTATGTCATACCTGAATGTCCACCAGATGTCGATAGACATGATGTTCATCCAACAAAAGCATGCCAAGCAGAAGTAATGAATCAGGAATGCTGAAAAGAAAATAATATCTTTACTATTGACGTTTAAACCAAGTTCACATTTACTTGACAAAGTTACGCACAGAGGCACAGAGGCACAGAAAAACGAAGGGGCACAGAATAAAGAAAGACGGTAGTTGACAGTGACGACGATAACCCCTATTTTCACGAGCGGTTGAGGGTTGTAGAGATAGGCGCTGCTGCTGGCGCCGTGAATGAACACCATGACGGGGTATAGGCGCTACTACCCCGTAAGTCGGTTACTATTAAGTATAGGTATGATATGAGAAGTTACGAGATCTCTAGCGTCTTTCATATTGATTGCCGAGATAGGAAAGTCGCACAGAAATCATTTATTATAGGTACGTATTTTTATAAATACTTACTAAATATAAGACAGATAATTTCCGTATTCTCATCAGCCATACTAATTAAATCCAGCAGCGCAAACGAAACAAATGTTGCAAGCAGACAGGCCACGTAAGCCATGAGGATCTTTCCGCACAAGTTTCTAAGCTCCGGCAGCAGACAGTACACGATGAGGACAAGGATCAGAAACACGCTGGATACGAGGAATCCTGTCAAAAAATTACCTTTAGTAAATATTTGGTCCAACATGGAAATTAGAAATTACCATATTTATTGCAGCATATTTATAGCAGTTTGATTTTTAGGATAAAAACAGTGGCGTAGCTATATCTTATCGGTTTATGGTTTCAAAATAATTTTGCATTTGGCAGCGCGACGACGATGCAGAATAGTTATTTGTGCAACAAGAGAGGAAAGTTGGTTTTTACTGCGAGTGTTGATTTTGATCAAAAACATGAGATGTAAAATAACCTTGCTCTCGTGTGACACATATAATTCTTTACCTCAGTAGTAAGAACATAATATATTAAAGGTTAAAATGTATTTCGAATTTGTAATAGACCCCGAAGTATGAAGTGGCAGTTCATGGCCTTCACTAATTTGAAAAGCTACTTTGTTTCACTCCCTGAAGTGACGAAAGTAGGCTTGTTCGAGCTGCTGAGGTGAAAATATTTCTATGACTAGGTATATTTTTAAAATGACTGTCTATCATTTACAACGAAGGTACTATCAGCTTGGATTAGAAATCACTTTCGGGACGGGACCATCAGGCGCCCGATTCAGATTGTTAGGTTTTGATTTTTTTATACTACCTTGAATACTACCTAGTGCATGCGAAATGAAGTGAAATTCGTGCGTGAGATGCGCGCCAATCAACGATCGTCAAGGTCGTGTCAAAACCAGTTCAAAACCATAACAAATTGCAAAATTAGAATCTACCCCCATAAATTAGAGTCGGCATCGACTATTCTTGTGGTACGAGAATTAGTCAATATCGTGTGTGATATAGGTATTTAAATGCAGAACTATAATTACAAGTGTTTACTTACCACTTACAAGGAAGATGCTGTTAGACTCAAATTCATCTTCCGGTACCGGGGTGGGGATGGTCCATATCCTGAACTGTGGTTCGTGAATATTTCTTCCGTTCGGCAGCGCGATGTCGATACAGAACTTATTGTTAGCGATGGGCTTGAATCTGTTGTAGGAGTTTGGTAGCTCCTGCATGACGGTTCCATCCTAATAAATAAAATACATACCTAAATATTGTCTATGAGACTCTGTAACCCAAATCATACTCAGTTTTAATTTAGTACACATCCATACTTACCCCCAATATATATTTGTATTTCGTGGTTAAAGTAGAAGGTAATATTTTATTCATATATTAGTATAGACCTACTTGGGTGATTTAAAAAATCAACTATAGTAACGTAGGTAGTAGGTAGGTAAGTTAAATAATAGTAAATTAGGTAGGATCCATGGCACTATTATTACAAGTGTATGCTATTTATAAAATACACAATAAATATATTAAACTTTTTCTACTTCATATAAAACACTCCCGCCAGAAAATGAGTATCTTTCATCCTTCGGTTTCATCTGATATTTTTGAATTTTAAAGACCCAACCCTAATTTGAGTAAACGTTTTTTTGTGAAACTAGAAGCCTAAATCCCTACCTTTTCCCTCTGGGAATATTACTTTTGGATCCCCTAAATCCCTAACTAATGTTAATTTTAGTTATGAATATTATTAAGAAATGAGTCATAATCATAACTAGTGATCCTTGCGGTAAACATAGGAGGATGTTTATACCAAGAACTGGTAGATTACACTACAATAATAATTATAAATTCTTTGTTATTTTGACTCATATTACTTATTAAATCATAAAAGCTTTAAGTAATTGGCTCGTGGGATGCCAATTTTACAGGTATTGCCTAGATTAAACAGGAATTACGACGAATAGGTATAATATTCTTCTTGGCAAACGATAACAATAGAAGGACAACGGCTAAGCAAACATTGGTGGCATTTACTTAGTAATTCTAATTTGCCTGATGTGTAAGTATTATTTTCGAATCAATTTTCTATCGATTATCCAGAACTGCAAGTACTTACCTAATCGACAGACGATAAAATACATGAGTATTTTATTCTATTTTCTTTAAGTATTTAGGACTTCCAATAGTTAATACTGGTGGGTCAAATTTTTTTCACTTTTGAAACATTGACAAAAATAAAACAATAATTGTTACATAAAAACTATACATGTGTGTTATGTGTGTGTATATTCGATATACGATTATATAAAGCGAGGTTTAGACTAGCAAGAACTTCCATGCAATTTTCATTATATTGCGGTATTGGATAAACATTTTGAATGCAGTTTACCTTAGTAGTCAGCAATGTAACGTAAATTGCATGCAAGTTTTTGCTAGTCTAAACCTCGCTTAAGATTACGTCATCTAGATCTCCTCCCTCCCAATACACACATATAAATATATATACCTACACATGGACAACACCCCAATAAAAAAAACACGATGAGATAGCCACGATTTTCCGTAGCATGTGTCAACGAGTTTTCAAAACGACGCGAATAGAGGCCATCTGGATGATGTAATTTTTAAAAATAAATTGCATCGAATTGTTGTTAATTTAAATATATTAAATATAGTTTTATTCTGTCAATGTTTCACATTGCAAATTTTTTTGGCCCAGCCTGTACCTACATTTACATTTGCCTTAGCTGCTGGGCACAGGCCTCCTTTCATGATGTACGAAAGGTCTGGGCTATGATTGAATATGAAAATTAAAAATCAATTTTATGTTAAAATCAGTTAAATTGTCAATGAAAATGGTTTGTTTTTTATTGTTTGGTTATTTATAAGTACCTACCTTTACAATAATCATTTTCTGTAACAACAGGATACCTAATATAAGATAGATCTATTCAAATTGCATTTTTTGTCGTATTTTATCATTTTTTATAAAAATAAAAAGTTCAAATTTAGCTACACATCTTCATATTTCCTTAGATATAGCAACCTTAACAATAGCTATTTAATTATGCATATACTAAAACTATTAACTCTTAAGCTTTCGTTGAGCTTTTTCAATCGTTAAAGTTTTCCTGAGGCGCTACAGTATAGGGCTATTAGGGCTCTTCACAAAAAGAGTGTACTGGTTTTTAAAGGGTCGGCAACGCGCATGTAATATCTCTGGTGTTGCAGGCGTCCATAGGCTACGGTGACAGCTTCAGCCGGGCCGTATGCTTGTTTACCACCGACGTGGTATTAAAAATAATATAATTCTAAGTAATATAGGCGACAAACTGACGGTCAGTTATTAAAATTAGACTGTCAAGCAAACACTAGGACATTTACCTTAAATACACGGAACATTTTATAGGTACCGTAAAACGACCCAACTACTTATAGTTCAAAAGCTCCCAAATTATGGTCCAAAATTAATTCGAATATCAGCTCAGGTGACTAGATTATTTGAATATCGTATTTCTTAGGCTAAATATTTTAATAAATTGAAAAACACAATCAAAACCAACAATAACTACTGCATCGGTATCATGGTCGCGTTTTTATTACCTGTCATGTCATGTTAAAAACGTGACCGGCATGGTGACAAATAATAAAGAGCCGGCCATCTTTACTTAGCCCTTCGACTAGTGGGGTGATCTTACGGTACCGGTACATATTAGTTATTTAGAAGTGAAAGATTATATATCTTACCTCCAGCAAGTAATTATTGAATTTCCTGGACATGTCGAAAGCTCTAATCATACTAAAATTTCGCGACTTCGATGGCGCCAGCGTGAACACTTCAAACACCTTCTTCTTAGTCTCTTCAATATTCTTGTCGTAAACAACCACATCGCCAAAATTGTAATTTGTAAAATTGTACACCCCCGTGTCATTCTTGCAATGTTTTTTGAAACCGACATATTGGTCAAAAGGGCAACATTTATTAATAATTATTTTATTTGTGTCTCCGAAATTGAAGTAAAAAATTAATATAAATATTGTTAATTTATAAGCAGACATGTTTACTGTTATGAGTGCTCTGGGATTATGTGTACATAATTGCTGAACGGAATTGTAATCGTGTGTGTTTTGTAGGGTGACCAGGAAGTACGTGATTTAAACAGACGGTCCACACTTGTGAAGTGCGCATTTTCCCCAACAATAAGTGGGAAAATCAGAGGATATCGGGCCACACAGGGTTCCGTAGCTGTTATTCTTATTACAAAGAAATGGAGGTAAGTAACCAACTATATATTTATCTTACTTAGTTTAAGTAAGAAATTTTATTTGCTTTTTGTCCGCCGCAAAAATGTACTTTAAGGTATATCTATAGATTATAGAACAATAGATAACATAAAAAATACTCGTGATAATTTTAAGTACTTTTAATTTGACTACAACCTAAGCTACAACTATGTTCAATAACCTAGTGGTAAACAAAACTCGTGTCTTTGGTGGGGTGGGGACACTTGACTGTAACAAAATTAGCTTAATTAAAGCTTAATGGCTACCTACCTACACTACCTTTGATGTGCGGATGAAAAACAGACAGCGTGGCCATCCCATCGCCATCCTGAAACGAATCAGAACTTTTTCTTGACAATATCTCACAAAAAACATCACAATTTAGATTATTACTCGGTTCCATATGTTATCAATGTGTCACTATTGGATTAGTATTTAAAACGATGGAATATAGTCCGAGCACGTTTTCATACGTCCAGTGCTACGTCAAGTATAGCAGCGATCCTAGGAGGGATATATATAAGTCAGTGCAGAATTAGCGTGGTCTAGATGTGTTCTTTTTGTTCATATAAAAAAAAATTGAAAATTATCATAACGAATTACAAATTGAAATAAATCGGCAAAAATCGTCGATTAGGCGCAGTCGTGGCTTTTTAGGTTCAGCCTGTATAGCGTATATATTCAGATTCAGATTATTATTTATATATCTAGAGTAAACTCGCATTATTTGGTGACATGCCTAATTCGGTGATACAAGTTTTGAAGCATGACACCCAAGAAAGCTTGCTACTAGCTTTGCACTTGTATTACCGAATTAGGCGTGTCACCAAATAATGCGAGTTTACCCTAAAATAATAAAACCATTATGCAACAGAAGTTTATATGACAAAGATACTTATGCAGTTTTTCCTCAAAGGGACGTTTAGGTATGTGAAATAACCGAAGCGAAAGATTCCTAAATAAAATTTATTTCGTACTTATAGTGATTCAACTTTCCTTTCTATGATGTTTTTGATAAATTCGTCGTGTCGTATCAGGTGCCCAAGCATCTTTCCTCTTTATTATCTATAGTTCTTAACAAACTCTTCTTCTCTCCTACTATACGTAAAACCTCTTCGTTGGTTTTCTTTTCTGTGCAACTTGGTGCAACTGATCCGTGGAAGAAGGGAAGACCGAGGGAGCATACATGCAACAAATAGAGGAAAAACTCAACGTCGTGTCGTATCAGGCTGTCAAAGAGAAGGCAGGGGACCGCCAAACATGGTAATTGCTCCACCGACAAGTCTTACTCTTAAATATATGATGATGACCTATAGTGATGTAGTATTTAACTGTAACAGGTCAAAGAACATGATTCATATAATGCTCAAAATTTTATTAATGTTTAATACGTTTTACTTCTAGGGGATCAATCGACTTAAAGCTTTTCCTTTTCAACTGTTTCTTCAAATCGTTGCAGCTTGCATTTTTATTTATTCCTTCAATATCCTGTTTATCATCTTCTACAGTGATCATATACTCGTAGAAATCTTTATCGGTATTGTCTTCCACACAAGTATCATCAGGGCTAACAGTTTGAAACTTGTACATGGGTGACGACCGAGGGGACGACTTATGTGACATAGGGGACGGTGAACGAATTCTCTTGCTTGTAGACGGGACACTGTGCGACACCGGCTGAGGTATTTTCACTTTTGTCTTGTTCTTCGCTTTGTTTAGCTGTTTTTTCGCGTTAAACACCATGAGTTGCATTTTCTGCATCAAGTCTAACGCTACTAGTTCTGGCATTTTTCTCAACTGCATGGTCATAGAGCGGCCAAAAAGATCGTATTCATCTTCCTCGTTACTTGTTATTAAAGAGTTTTGGTACTTTTGTTTGTCTGGACTCTTAGCTCTTTCTGGTGATTCGTCCATTAGTTGAATGTATTGAGTGCTTATATCAAAAGGTTCCTGATCGTTTTCGTAATCTTCTTCTTGAAATGATTCTTCTGCAGAGTTTGATAGTTCTTCTCTCTGTAAATAAAAATCAGATATAAAGGGGCCCACTGACTATCATTCCGCCGGACGATATCATCCTGTCAGTTAGAACAAAAATTTTACCGTTCCAAACAAACTGTCAGGCCGATATCGTCCGGCAGACTGGTAATCAGTGGTCTTCTCTAAGCAAATGCGTCTCACTGGCCGAATCTTACTTGTATAAAATTTAACAACCACTTTAGTTGCTAGTGACTATACCTACATTACTTGCGAAACTTTAATAGGTAGGCATAGTTATATTGTGAATATTATGTTCCACAGATTAATAAATAGTACGTAATAGAAAATGTCCATTTTGATAGCCCAAACATCAAAAAGGATTTTTTGTCATGTGGGGGTAAGTACCTATATCTTCCCTGGCGACAACGATCTATCTTCATTTTAAATTGTAATTTACCAAAATTATTTAAAGTGGTTTTGAGCAAAATGCATGGTGGAAAATTAAAGGTAGAGACACTGCAATAACGTGTAGGTAAATAGGTACTGTCGTGTGCTAAAATGTAGATGCTCTCTAATATCAACGATCAACTCTCAAATAATTGATCGTCACCCATATATATATATACACATATACTCGTATAATTATATAAAGTTGCCATGTGTCGCCAAGTCGCCATATTTATGCACATAGCCAATATCGGCAACAACCACATGACATAATACTGTGTTAGGCACACTGCGGTTTGAAAAGACTATTTATTTACAAGCCAAGTGGAAACAAACCACAAATAAACACAAGGATTGGTGTTATCATGATAATAATATGACTTAGATAATATATACACATACTAATATAGGTATTATAAATGCGAAAGTGTGTCTGTCTGTCTGTCTTCTTCACGCTTAAACCGCTGAACCGATTTACTTGAAATTTAGTATAGAGATAGTTTGAGTCCTGAGGAAGGACATAGGGTAGTTTTTATCTTAGAAATCATCCTTTAAGGGGGTGAAAAGGGGGATGGAAGTTGGTATGGGAAATCGATAAAAAGCAGATTGGATAAAAAATAAGCTAACCACGCAGACGAAGTCGCGGGCAAAAGCTAGTATATTATAACAACACATATAGCTTAGGATGGTATTCCATCTGTCCAATATTTAGGTCCAATATGTATTTGCGTTTCACATTTTGCTTAAAGATAGAGTGAGACGCAATGACATTGGACAGATGGAATACCATTACCATCCTTAAGGAGTCGGGTATTCAAAATCTGCACACGATCTTGTTTTCTCAACAATAAAGTTGTGTTTGGCTCATTTTAAACACCTCGTCCGCTTAACACTTACTAATGCTTTTTCATACTACTGTATATATCTGTTAAACAAAAGCCATTGTTTGTTTTGTGCGAGTGGTGGGCTAACGTGTCTGAGCGCGTGCCAAAGCAACAATGTCGTTTAAAAAGCGGCTGTATCTTGGTGGTTTTAAGGTTCAAATTTAAGTACATGTAACGTGTTTTGGTAATGTAAGACCATCGACCACCTTAATATATGCGAATGCTCATATTATTACATATATTTGAACCTTAAAACCAACACGATATTTAAACGACATTGTTGCTTTAGCACGCGCTCAGACACGGTAGCCCACCGCTAGCATAAAAGAAACAATGACCTTTGTTTAACAGATTAGGTTCTTAGGCGAAAATATCATTTGAGAAAATTCATACTATACAACATTAACCCTTAAATGCATGATTTTTTGTATAACTTTTTAATAAATTGAAATAGATGTGTCATGCTGTATAAAAGTAATAAATGTGATTTTGGATAGCTGCATATTGAGCCACGGACCATCAAATATACGATGCATATATACATCATTATGCATTTAAGGGTTAATACATACGCAATTACGCATGCTACGTATTAATCACATGTGATTGACTCGTTTTAGACATTCGATTTTCTACCTTAATGTAATGATATTAAAGTCGTGTTTTAAATGATAGTGCACAGATAGAAATTCAAACAATGTAAATAAACACAAGTTATAGTTGGTCCAACCAAATTGGCAGTAAATAAGAACAAAAAAAAACTATAGGTACTCATCCTTTTCTTTTGGGTACTAGTATAAGACAAATATAGTACGATTCTCTCTATGTTTGAAATGAGACAGTCCTTTGACAAACTATAGTAAAATAGTTATTTGTTATACAAGGGTGCAAAGTTGTATTTTACCCGCGAGTGTGGAATTGAAACACGAGCAAGCGAAAGGATTCTATAGTGGAACCACGAGCGAAGCGAGTGGTTCTAAAATAGAATCCTGAGCGTAGCAAGTGTTTCAACACACGAGAAGTAAAATACATTTGCACCCGTGTGTAACACAAAACTTTTCCTCTCACTATAGCGAGGAAAGTGCAACATCCACAGGCGTTAGATCATCTTCATCACTGGAATCACTTATTTTGTACGATATTATAACGGAAAACACTGGAAATTCTGATTTTTACGTGAGTCGGTGAGAATTGTTTTTAAGTAAAAAATTTGTTGACAATGTTGACATTTCTGTTCTGACCTGACGTATGAAATGTCAACGATGCGTTTTGAAATTGCATCGACTTAACTTGTGCGTTCAGAATTATATTTAACATCATTATAAAAAATCTAACGTTTCTTATGGAATTTTAAGGGTTAAAATTATTAAAAAAAGCTAAATTTGGTATTTTTTATTAGATTCTCAAACCATTTATTTAATGATAATTAATATCGAACGAACCATTATTATGAGCGTTTTACGTTTTGTTATCTGTCAAGCTACTTAAACACGCTCCATTCAAGGTCAAATTACTTTCCCCACTAGTGGATAAAATGCGTTTTTCCCCGCTTGTTTTAAAGGATAAAAGACGGCTTTCCGAGCTAGTGAGGGGAAAAGTAATTTAAAATGTGTAAGTACCAATATGTTTTAATAATACTTACTTTAGACATGTAAGGTCCCGTTACATGTAGTATAAACTTCAAGGCGTCATACGCAAACCATTTTCTAACGTCATCGCTTTCATGATCATCCTTCATCTTACTCGTCAATCGATGGTGTTCCCTGTGAAACGCGCTCCGTAAATTCTTTATTTTCTTCCTTACACTGCCCTCATCCATACCGTACTTCTGTCCGAAAGCGATAAGGATTTTACGTTTCTTGCTGTTGTGTTTATAGTTGGGGTTCCTTATATCCCATAGTACTTTGCATTTTCTGTAGTCGTTGATGAAGTTTAGTAATTTTTCGTTCGTCCATTCCATATTATTGCAGACTCGCGGTAAAAAGAATTTGTGATAATAACCTAAAATGGCGCACGCCGCTCGGAAACTGGGTGCGGCAGCGTGTGGCATGCGCGACTGGGGGCCGCAGGTGGCCGCAGCTTAGCGCGGTGTGCCGCCGGTGCCGCGCGACAATAGCGCTAATGAGCTTAGCGGCATCTAGCGGCAGAGGCGTTAACTAGTACGAGCGCCTGGTCGCTTGGGTTAGCCCATGGAGACTATATTAAATTTTATACTACTCAAAAGAAAATAATTTTTCACATCACCTATTCGAAAAGGGAACTTTTCTTCCCTGCTAGGAGGGATCAAAGTGGCACTTTTCTGTTCAAGGACATTTTGTTGCCAGTATGAAATATTGACACAAAGACATATGAAATTAGTATGCATATAATCGATTACAATTTCTTTATAATCGATTACGTGCATACAATTTTTCTAACTTAAATAATATTTTGTTAATTGTAAACAATAAATGTAATTAGGGTATTTTAAATTAATTAATAGCATATTTTAATTAAGTAAATTAATTAATTAGCGTAATATTTACAAAGAAACGTAAAAAACATTAGTTTAATAATTTTATTTTTATTTTGACATTTTAGGTCTCCTTAAACGCAGCCATACTTGTCTATGCAATTTAAAAAGTTTATATTTAAAAAGTTTTGTACAAATATTTCACAAAGCATAATTATGCGGTTTTGTATTGTGTATAAATTTGTAAATACTTAGTTTAAATCAATAACTTTATAATAATAAATATAAGTGATATCAGTCTTCATAGTGTTCTTCCGAAGATTCGGTTCAAAGGGGTAAGAGCTAATTTGTTACCAGAAAAATCTACAAAAATAATGTACCTGATTTTCATTGTATCATTTTAGGTGTTTGCTGCTGTCTTTGAAAATATATTAGGTACATAATTATATATTAGGTACTTTTAATTTGTCAGTACAGTCACGTCTGAAAATATCGATACGGACAAAGTGCCAGAAGTATGTACCTATACACTTCTATGGGCCATGCCTGAAAATAAATGATTATTTAATTTAATTAAATTTATACTAAGGTCGTGTATACATATTTTTGGCACTTTGTCCGTATCGATCTTTGCTTAAAATAATAATGTTTTGAAACCTAATATATGTATGTAATTTCCTCATAGGTGATGTGAAAAGCAGTACGTGTCACATGGTAGCAAAATAATTTTCACCTTAGGCGTTAACACTTGAATCCCTCACTACGCTCAGGATTCTATGTTAGAATCCCTCGCTACGCTCAGGATTCTATTATAGAATCCTTCGCTTCTTTTAGGATTCAATTGTACGCCCTCGCCGTAAATATGTCATTTTGCTCCCTTGTGACACAATCTACTAATTATAATTAATAAACTAATAATTTTTGTCATTAAGTACAGGAATAGTTATTTGTTATACAAGGGTGCAAAGTTGTATTTTACCCTCGAGTGTGGAATTGAAACACGAGCAAGCGAAAGGATTCTATAGTTGAACCACGAGCGAAGCGAGTGATTCTAAAATAGAATCCTGAGCGTAGCGAGTGTTTTAACACACGAGAAGTAAAATACATTTGCACCCGTGTGTAACACAAAACTTTTCCCCTCACTATACCGAGGAAAGTGCAACATCCACAGGCGTTAGATCATCTTCATCACTGGAATCACTCATTTTTTTACGATATTATAACAAAAAACTGGAAATTCTGTACTTTTACGTGAGAAGTTTTTAAGTAATATTTTTGTTGACAATGTTGACATTTCTGACGTATGAAATGTCAATGATGCGTTTTGAAATTGCAGCGACTTGTGCGTTCAGAATTATATTTAACATAATTATTAAAAAACAAATGTTTATTATGGAATTTTAAAGTTTATGACTTAAAATCATTAAATAAAGCTAAATCTGGTATTTTTATTAGATTCTCAAACCATTTATTTAATGATAATTATTATGGAACGAACCATTATTATGAGCGTTTTACGTTTTGTTATCTGTCAAGCTACTTAAACACGCTCCATCCAAGGTCAAATTACTTTCCCCACTATTGGATAAAATGCGTTTTTCCCCGCTTGTTTTAAAGGATAAAAGACGGCTTTCCGAGCTAGTGAGGGGAAAAAGTAATTTCATGTTTATTGAAATATGTGAGATAATTTGACTACTTATGTAATTTTTATAAGCCTTAATAACAACCAAAGCCTTGTTTTACTGTTAATAAAATAATATACAGGATGTTTTGTGAAAATACAGGATGTTTTGTGAAAATACAGGATGTGTAAAATGTAAGATAGGTTAGGAATTTGCTATCTTTTCCGGTCACCGAAAAATCTCATGTCCACGGATTTCTGTAAATTAATATTGAACGTACTAAAGATTTACTCTTAGAGGATGTAACCAAATTTACTCATCTACACATTACAATTAAGATATAGGCCCTACCACTTCCACTTTTTTTAATTCAAGTTGAAACGGGTAAGTTCGACTTATCAAAATTTTAAAAAGTCCAATAATACTTATCTCCGGTCACAAGATTTTTTGAAGGTCAGAAAAATGGCTAACGATCTAACCTATCTGACATTTAAATTTGGCAAACGACGAGGCACCAAACATCCTGTTTTCACGTTGTGCTTATCGCGTAACGTTCAAAATTCTTAGTTTTCTTTTGAGCAGTAATTACATGGTTTGTATGAACAATAAGAAAAGGGTTAATATATACCTACTTAGTTCCATATTAATTGCACAAAATATATTGGTTTTTATGACCACATTAATATATTATAACAATGATCGTTTGTGGTTTAGAGAATTTTGTTTATCTGGTATAATCCAAACCGTATAATCCAAATAGTTATGAGGGTTTAAAAAACGACAAAGCGATTCGAGAAAAGGTAGGTTTAACTACACAAACAAATAATTAACTTTGATAATGGAAATAATGTTAATTATTGTCTTTTTTAACCGAAAAAAACGGAGGAGGTTTTCAAGTCGACGCGTAATTTTTTTTTAATAAATGCGGTCGTTCGCTCCTGGTCCACTCCTGACAACCAAGATCCCGAAGGATTATAATTTGAATTTTTAAATTTGAAAAATGAAACATTGACTTTGTAAAAAACTAGCTTTTGCCCGCGACTTCGTCTGCGTGGAAGTAGTAATTTGGGTAGCTTATTTTTTAGGCCAAACTGTTGTTTATAGATTACCCATACAAACTTCCACCCCATTCTCACCCCCAATGAGTATACAGGTATACTCATATACGTATAGTATACAGGATGGATTTTATGAATGTATAGCTACGCATTTTTGTCAGAAGTGTAAAAAATCTACCTATGTATAGTACATACATCAAAAACGTGAATCATACGATTGATGTATCGAAACATTCTATACTTACTTAATTAATAAAAAAATAGAAATAAACAAGATTTCACTCCCATTTCACACTTACTCGATAGAAAGGGACAACAAGTGTGCCTTGCTTGAGTACATTAGGGTGTAAAAATAAGACAAATTTAGAATTATTTGTACCATTTATTACAAATTTTAAGTGTACCTAAACTAGTCTCAGTGATACATTTAAAGATTACATAAAAATTCAATATAATATATATTCTTTTAATACAATCATAGCATAGAGACAGTATAGTTTAGTACGAATTATTGTACATACCTACACACCAAATAGGTACACTTATTGAGTAGCAATGAGGTAGATAAAATATTTCAGTACATTTTTAATACATCGATTTATTGCATATAAAAATAGTATTAAATCCTAATTTAGTTGTAAAGTGCATTTCATTTCTTTAGCATATAAGCATATAAACACAAAAATATTAACCTTAATAGTGTAGTATACTTAGTTCTAGTTGCAAACGTTAAAAGTATAAAAAGTCACTCCGTTAATATTTCTTAAAAATAATGAGATCAATAAAGAACTAAATATGGTGCTACTTTACCGCACTAGTGCGATAATAAGCTCATTATGTTTATGTACTGTAAAACGTTGTACGATACATGTGCGAATAGGTAATTCGCAACTCGTGTCGACTTATAACACCCCCTTCGGTCGTGTTTTAATTTATCGCCACTCTTTGCTAATTTTCTATTTATCGCACTTGTATCGTAATGTACTATAAAATTACAATTTGGTAAAACGTGAACAGTGGATTGTTTAGATTGTTACTTTTATGTAAGCATTTAGAGCTGAACGCTTCTCCAATGTATTTATTTACTCTGGCATCTATTATGCTTTGAAGGAGGGTCATTTAAAATATATTTCATTCTGAAATGTTTGTGATTGAATCTGTACTTAGGTATATGTAAGTATTTTTATAAGGAATAAAAAGATTTCCAATGATCAATATAATAAAATACACGTGAGGAAATCAGGATCAAACTGAAACTGACTATTATACTTAAGCTTTAGACTTATAGGAAACAATAGGTCAAACATTTAAAAATACTTAGGTATTAGGCGCTACGCCTACGCCTTTTAATATGAGATTT
This sequence comes from Cydia strobilella, assembly GCF_947568885.1. Lineage (NCBI taxonomy): Eukaryota > Metazoa > Arthropoda > Insecta > Lepidoptera > Tortricidae > Cydia > Cydia strobilella. The sequence continues at coordinate 14,292,205 of NC_086052.1, forward strand.
AACAGTATCAAATATTCAATATAACATGTGGCAGTGTAGTTTCGTTAATCTAGTTAAATAATGCAAATTAATTGTATGTATAATTATTTTTAAGATATATATTTTTTTTTGCCTCGGATACTAGCTATTTTGAATTTTCGCATTCTTTGGTTGAATACACACAACAATTTATCTTCATTATTTATAAATAACCACAAAATATTATAACTAACATCGAATTATTTATCTACTCGAAACACCTAGTTTGTTTAGTAATTTCTCATAGAATTTTAAATTGTGATAGTGTTTAAAACCAATGTAATGTAAATGCGGCTAAAACAGTCTGCGGAAAATTCCATACACAAACGCGTTTTTCAAACAACAGCATATTATTGTTAACTTCAGCAATTTTCCTTACATAAGTTCCAGCAGTCAAAAGCATCTGGTGCTCTGTAGCTGGCGGTTGAACCAAAAACAAATACGATCATGTACAGAATTTACCACAGAATTATCTATACCTTAAAACCTCGCAACTATAGTCCAAAGCTCCCAACTATGGTCCAAAATTAACTGTATTTTTTTCGTTCAGGTGTGTCTTTTACTGTATTTTTTGTAGTTCTAAGGCAAGGTGTAAATAAATAGAAGACAAAACTCAGAATAAACCAAAAGGCACATTGGTATTGATACTTAATTTCCTTTTGAAGTTGTGGATCATATTTTTAATTATGATCGAACATTTATTTTACTGATCTCGATAAGTAGTATTCGTTAACTGGTCGGCTTCCCAGCGCACGCGATCATTTCAGGAATGAAACCCTGCATTAGCACTGTCTGTTGTAATTTTGTTTCGTGTTTTCATCAATATAATATGCGGTGCTTTGCATTTGCTGTGCAACATACGTACTCGTACTATTGTAGACACAAAACAAACACATAAAACATTTAAACATTTAAAACATAAAACCATTCCGACTAGTGGGGTGATAGTCTGTCATGACAAGCATGTCAAGTCTGATAGATCAGCTCACCAGACCAAAGGCACCCGAGGATATCGTTCTACGTCTCTATATTTTATTATTGAGGATTGAGAAACTCTGCTGGAGCAAACCTCGACCTCGGCAAATGTCGCCACATCAAGACCGTTCAGAAAACTCAAGCTTGCTGGTTATTCTTGAGAGAGTTCATGCGGATATCATCCCGGGTGGACAGCGTGCGTGTCGAGGTGGTTTCCGTCTGTGTGCGGGACATGGGTTTCCCGCGCATCTGGTTGTACCTGAACACGAGAAATTGGTTAGGGATTTGTCACGCTCATATTTAAACAGATTTTATTCTAGGGATAAACCATTGAAGAGGGATTTTACAGCTGTGACAAATAATTTAGGTATTGTATTAATATAGGAATTTATGATTGTCTAATAAACATACCCTGATGCTTTCGGCGGCATGAACGGTATTACAGACTAGCCAAAAATAAGTACCTATGACTGTTTAACTTAAAAAACATCACGCTCTAGGGTAGCTAAGAGGTGCGAATTATGTGGGAAAAAAAATGAAACGGTTCCAATAGAAGATGGTTTAAAATTACATTGAAGTAATTAGTACAATGTATAAGCCATGGAATGTTGGTGAATAAAAAGAATTAGGTATATTTAATATATAATAAAAATGGTAAACATTATTAGTGAATATGAGAATAGGAGGTGCATTTCAAACAAAGCGTGACGTTATTACCAACACCAGATTAAGGCAACAAACATAATTTTTTCCGTTATCAAGTCAATCAACCATGTATTTTTTTCTTTTTTGCCGTAAGTTGTTATTTAATTGATAATAGTTTTGATGAAAAAACATTATTTAAATTGGTACGTGTTACATCCGTTATCAATTAGTATCTCCATTTTTTTATGTAAGTAAATACATATAAAGGAATTAAAACCAAGTGGTGGTATTGACAGGGATTTTACCCAGAACGAGTTGGCAAATGTGGTTTCCTTGACCTTTATTACCATATTTTTTTTTTGTAATTGTTAGTAACACTCATTGTTAGTCACGTTTACAAAAAGTTCTCAGTTCACTCCAAACCAAATTACCGACTATGTAAAAAGCTCTGTACCTTTAACCTTTACTTTGTCCATTTTTTGACAGTACAGGCAGTCATTACTCCGATACAGAGGAACTATTCTTAAATAAACTGATTTATAATTTGACTCTTTATTTTTTATCGTAGCGTTCGTCCCGGTCTCACCCTTAGCCATTTATTTGTAGCCCGGGAACCGCTTTCAAGTATAATTTTCGTGTTACCACTTACTTTTGACTAGATTTTGTATTTTAGAGCATTTTAATATTTTGTCATTTCATTGGGCATTTCTTATGTTTGATATCCGTTTTTCATTTGGCCACATTTAGTCATATAGAGGTGAATTTGATCGGTTTGGTTTATCAAGCTATTTAAATATTGGATGTTTTAATAGTTCTACTGTTATCAGAGTCGTAACAGATGGTCCGTACTGTATCAAGACTGCCTCTTTGCTGCTGATACTCCTTCCAATTCCTCACGTCCCTGTGGCCTATCGGCCCGTCTCCACTATCGCTGTGTGAGATGCGAAATGTTTCATTGAACCTAGACACAAAATGACAAATGAGCATAATGATCGGTGATGTAACAGATCATGTTTATGCAATTTCAGCCAAATGAGCATTCATCTGACACGGTAAAGACACCAGCAGAAAGTTTCCGCTACCTTAAGCATAAGCTTTAAAAATAAATGTGATAGATTCACCGTTCCCTACATTAAAGGGAGATGACGTCATGTCGTTACCATGTCAAACGATAAATAAACAATATTCAGCGTCGTTTGAGATGAATAAACAAGAAATATAGAAATAGAAAGGTATAAAAAATGACAAAAAAAATTCAAAATGACAATATATTTAAGAAAAATAAGAACGGAATATACACTGATAGAGATATATGATAAAAAACATCCAAACAAGCATAAAACGAACCTCTTCTTCATGAGGCGGAAGATCTTGCGCTTGCAGACGAAGATGATGAAGATAAAGACGCCGATCATGACGTTGTAGGCGTCGATGATGCGAAACACAATGTTGGTCTGTGCGTATTCGCCGCTGATGACCTCCAGGATCCAGCTGACGCCCATGATGGTGAAAAGTTTTACGTAGAGAAGTAGCCTGTAAAAGATTTTGGTAATGCTTGAGAAAATATGTAAATGAATATGGTGGTAAATATGTATATCCACTAGGGTATCAAAGCTAATATTTGGTTACGTTTTCACAGCTCAGTAAGTTAAGGTAGATGACCATAAAAAAAAATTGTACCTTTGCCTGTCATTCCGGTGGTGGTCCGTAGTAGCACTGTCCTTGGACTTGAGGGTCTGCTGCGTCTGTTGTTTTATCTGAGTGATCTTCCACGCAGTCAGTATGAAAAACACGATGTTCGCCAAGCAAAGGATCATTATGGGGCCGTACAGGTAAAGCAATCTACTTGTGCCTGGAACATTGTATAGAAACAACAGTAAGTTTGCCATCTTATAGACTTCAGTATTATACTCGTAAGACTATAGTGAAAATAACAGCCTCCTAGGCTAGTCGGTAGCCTACAAAGTTGGAGGTCCTGGGTTAGAATCCCGTCTATCGTCCATTTATATCGTCTCGTGGGCTAGTATCCATAGTACAATCTATATCTAATTTGAGGCTAGGTCGATCTGTGTAAGGTTGTCCCCAAATATTACCTAATTAAATCAATCATTGATCTTCACTGGACTTGGTAACTGTTATGTAGTATTGTAAAGATTTAATTATTTTGCACAAGTTAAACATACCGTGAAGGAAGCATCCCTGTTGTCTCAACATGGGCATGGCTGGGTGCGAGGGTAGCCCGGAGAACTCAAGCGCCGCTAGGATTATCGTCAAGCCGGTCGGGAACCCGAAGGCGTACGCTGCGTACGCACAGAAACGCGCGTGCATTGACAGCTTCTCGAAAGACAGACCGCGTTTGCCACTGAAAACGATTAAAGCTTTACATTAGTATGACTAACGACAGTTTAAATTTGAAAGATCAAATGGTTTTCTCCTCATAAGGCCCATAGTCCTACCCAATTCCTTCAATGATTCCTTCATGTACGAGTAAACAGGTGCATCTTTAGGGTTCCGTACCCAAAGGGTAAAAACGGGACCCTATTACTAAGACTCCCCTGTCCGTCTGTCTGTCTGTCACCAGGCTGTATCTCATGAGCCGTGATAGCTAGACAGTTGAAAATTTCACAGATGATGTGTTTCTGTCGCCGCTATAACGACATTAACAACAAATACTAAAAAGTACGGAACCCTCGGTGCGCGAGTCCGACTCGTATTTGGCCGGTTTTTTTTGTTTTATTCGATTTCAAAACCAAATAAATTCAATCATATTTCCAATACTGTTGATTTTACTGTTCAATGGTGTGTCTACAAGAATAAATTGTATTTTAGATTAGGTACTTTTATCAGATGTCACAATTTGGAAGTGTTAAAAATTCTGTAGTAGGTAATTCAAATTGGTTTAAATAATTAAGACTTTTAAGTAACTTGTATGTAATTATTTACTTCGTCGGTAAGTAACCTTAACTAAGAATGAAAGTTAATTTAAATTTAACTGTTTTAACCTAATTGAATTCTATTGTTTTTTCTTAGAATTTAATTAGGACAAGTATATTGTATTGTAACTATTTAGCAGCAAGACTTTTAAAGAAAAACAATTAGTATCACGTACCTACTCGTATTGTGTTGGCTCCGTGAATCAGTTCGTTTGTTTCATAATATATTTTTAAGATAACTGCGATAATTGGTCGAACTTATTTAATTGTACAAGTTTATGACCATTAAAATTAGATAAATTAAGACTTCTGTCCCTACAACACAAACATAATTGTTTTATAACTCTCAAATATGATAAAATTGCTAGGTCTTCCAAATTACTAAGTACTCAAAAGAAATTGATCAGGATATTACAATATCGAAGCTGGTAAATGCCTTAGTGGTTTAACGCCCACTAACCACAGTAGATAACTCGATTTTGTGTATAATTTGTTCTTTAAACAAGTTATAGTTTTGTTGTACCTATTTAAACCAAACTAACCACGTGCGAGTCAGACTCGTGCACGAAGGGTTCCGAACCATTACGCAAAAAAAAACGGCAAACAAATCACGTTTGTTGTATGGGAGCCCCACTTAAATATATATTTTTAGTATTTGTTGCGGCAACGTCAGAAATACATCGTCTGTGAAAATTTCAAGTGTCTTGCTATATCACGGTTCATGAGATACAGCCTGGTGACAGACGGACATATGGACGGACGGACGAACGGACAGCGAAGTCTTAGTAATAAAACCCTAAGAAAGCATAAATATACCTAACATTGTTGTGTCATTTATTCCAAACATTGTGATTAATTCAAACTACTATTGTTGTTGTTGTTTTTGGTTTTTTGGTGTTGTTGTTTTTTGCTGCGTGTTAGGTATTGCCGTACATAGCCGATTTATGAATGTTTTTGTTTTATGATATAGGAGGCAAACGAGCAGACGGATCACCTGATGTTCCATTCATAAAGTTGGATTTGGTATGCATTTTTGCAGATGTGTGTAAATAGGCAATTTTTTTATTTCACTTACCTAAAAGTCCACCAAATATCGAAACACATGACGTTGAGCCAGAAAAAGGCAGAAAGTAGAGCAAAGTAGATCACGAATGCTGTAACAAAAGAAATTAAGTTGGTTATTGAATAAGGCATTAAAAAACCGTGAGTTAAAATGGAACGTAATACTCGTACCTTACCTAAATATAATATTGTGCTTTTTAAAAGGAAAGAGGACGACCCCTTTCCATATAAACGTAAGCCCCATTTTCTACGTTAATATTTTTCCATTATGTCATTGGCAATGGTATTAAACAGGTGCGCTCCTGACCGGTGTGCCCCGCACCCCCGACAGGCCCGAGTACAATTTTCTTTAGTCTTGAATAAATACGTTAAAAAAAACCTACAATATTGGATATTTTTGTATATTTTACTTACAATCGAAGTGAAAAGTAGAGTGTATAACTCAGGCATGAATGTCCATTTTTATCCGAAGCAATTGATTGGTCCGAGCGCAGCGAGTTCGTTTTATACCCTTGTTGTACAATCTTACTAATCTTGTATCAGGATACGGTCGATTAAATTATATTTTTATGATCATGTATCTAGCATGACATCCAAGTTGAAAAAAAATGCCTCTCCCATTTTACATCTTGCAAATTATTCAGTTGGTACCTAATTGTGACGTTTTCAACTAAAAGGTACCACATTGTCGGTTGTCGATACCTAAGGTTGATTTCAAATTCAATCTTTATGGAAATATCACCTAATTGACAAGCGACAATAAGTACCGGTTTGGTTGAGAATGGCACAATTATTGAACATCTTATGATTAGATTGTCGAGTCGTCGAGTCTCTATTGTCTAGTAGCAGTACTGATAATTCCGCTACTTGACGCTAGATGTCGACTACAAAAATAATAATCTTTTTGGTAACAAAACTGATGTATGGAGTGAGCACTCCATGTCTACTTAATTCTCTTTTGTTCCGCTAAATAAGTAGCAACAGTCATATATTTTCCCATAATCTAGGCAGATAGAAGAGGACACTTTTTACAAAGACCTACATAATTATGTAACTCCGTATAAGATTTATAAAGTCTAAGGAAAAAACGTGCCTCGGAAATCAAGGAAAAATTATTCTCGGACAGATGGCGCCTACACGTTTGGCCTATTCTTGGCTAAATGGCGTTGACGGTTTCGTGTGCTATTTAACAAATTTACCACATATCAGTATAAGAACATTCGTGACACTTTTCCTTATTTAGTAATTTGTTTTTTACGAGTCAATTTTCTTCGTTCTAAAAAAACTGCGCAATTTTTGTCTCACGAACGTGTCACATCGAAAAAAATGATTATGAATCAAATACAAAAATAAAGTTCTTTGATTTCATTATCGTTTATGTTCTTTCTAATAATTGGGAACGTTGCCAACCCGCGACAGTTGTTGTCGTTCCATACCTACATGTTTGTGTTGTGTTCAATTAATAAAATTGAAAGGTTGTTTACAAAAATATTACGGGCTAAGGTCGTATTCAGACTACGCATTGACCGCCAACGCAGGCGTTGTCAATGTACTCATCAAAAACATAAATGTGAAATGAGAGCCAAGTTCAATATTAAGAATATGCCTCGCTGTTGACTTTGCCGAAATAAGAATTGAGATCTATATGGGTGCCAAGTTCTAGTTTACTTATATTAGGATCTTATTAAAGTTCAGGATTTGACTTGGCTAGCTTTAACGTACACGCTATATTATATTTGTCTATGTTACTTTTCTAAAATTTTGTTTGTTGGTATCAAAACTAATCCTGAACTTTAATTAGATCCCAAGTAAACTAGTACCACAGAATAAGTAATAGTATTATCTAGTACTTGGCACGCATATAGATCTCATTCTCAATTCTTTTCAATCGAAGTCAACAGCGGCGAATATTCTTAATATTAAACCTGGCTCGCATTTCAAATTTATGTTTTTATGGGATATGTTATTTACTAAATCTTAAATTACACATTGTCTAATTGTAAATAAAGACAAAAACTACGTTATTTAAGATATACAATACCGACATAGCAGAAGGCAATAAAAAAAAAGTGCGAGTCGGACTCGCGTTCCAAGGGTTCCGTACATTACACAATTTAAACAAATGTATTTTTTATGTGAAACGTGAGTGAAATGTCTTTAAAAAACCCGTAGGGGTCGGATCAAAAACTAAGTAATTAAGTCCGACTCACGCTTGACTGCACATTTCTAATAGGTTTTCCTGTGATTTATAGGTAAAGATCTATTTTGTGTATTTTTTTCAAAATTTTAGACCCAGTAGTTTCAGAAAATGGGGAATGGTAATTTTTTGCCTATTTTCTTGAATAACTTCTAAACTGTTTCTCCTAAAATTATAAAAAATAAATATTTGAGATTCTCACAATCAGCTCCTTCATTTGATATGTAACACGTTATAGTTTGAAAAACTTTATTTTTTAATTTTCACATTTAACCCCCAAAAAGTGGCCCCCGTGTTTAAAATTTATTTGTTTACGTTACATGTCCGTCTTTGGGATACAAACTTACATATGTACCAAATTTCAACTTAATTGGTCCAGTAGTTTCGGAGAAAATAGGCTGTGACAGACGGACAGACAGACAGACGGACGAGTGATCCTATAAGGGTTCCGTTTTTCCTTTTGAGGTACGGAACCCTAAAAGTAGAAAAAAGTAATTAAAATGTACAGAAAGGTTTAAAAATCTTTGAATCGGTGATTCATAGAGTAGCCTATAAAAATAAAATTTGAAAATAGCGACAGTTTGAGGGGACCTACATAAACCCAGAACGTGGTGATGTTTAAATGGTAATGACATTATAATTACTAGATTGGGAAAGTACAGAAGCATACCAATAAGTGCATTCACACTGCGATGCACTATGCACTGTATGCGGGCCGAGTTAAATCAGTTTGTTAATATTATGTATCACTGAAATATATGGATGGATGGTTTGTTATTAAAAGAAAACCATAAAAATGGGGTTCCTCAAATCCTCAGTAACATCATTTTTAGTTTCATTTTAGCCAAAACGGTAAAAACGGAACCCTTTTAGTTTAGTCATGTACCTAAATACATCTCCTTTGGATAAACTGTCTTGTACAAACAGCAACACTTTTTAACTCTCCATCGGTGGACCATATGCCTTTTGTTATAAGGTTTACGAACTCTCAGTTAACAGTGTGGGCGATGGTACATATAAGATCCTTTAGTTTTAGCTACTTATTTTAATTTAAAATATGTACATATGATAATAAACAAAATTTTAACTTTTGTCAGTAACCTATGTACGCAAGCACTCAAAGCGATTAAAATTCATAATATTTATTATCACATCCCCTAACCTTTGGGACATGGCTACTCTAGCTACCCACAGACCACACCCAAATTGACCAAAAATGACAATTAACTATTTCGCATTACTTAATGAAATTAAAATGTCGGAAGTATATTCGTCATGCACGTCTAATATAAGTAAATAAAAGTGGCTGAGTAATAATATGGCAGGGCGTTTCAGACTCTGCTTTGAAACCCAGTGTACCTCTGTACAGCTGCAAAATTACCTGCATGGAAAATTGGACATTGGAGTTCATTCTTAAAGTGGTCATGTAAGTTTGCGGCTGGGTGTACATTATGTACCAATTCCTTATTTTTTCCTTATCAGCATGTGAAAACCTCAGCATGCAATGTAGACTTCTTTGAACCGGGTTAGACAACTTAGACATGGAAATGATGGAGTACATATGGCCTAAACTTAAAGTATGGAGGCATAGAGTACGCGTGAAGACACTGTCGAGTTGAAAGTAGGTAGGTAGAAGTAGTTAATATAGTAAAGAGTTACTTACTTAGTCCCATGCAGATCGTAAGCGTGGTATTATTGACGGTGATCATAATCTGCATGGCAGCCATGAAAGTGAAGCCCACGCACATGCAGGCTAGGTACACCATCAGCACCCGCCCGTGCAGATTCTGCAGCTCAGGAAGCAACGCGTACACCGCTATGGTCACGATGAAGAACGCTGATGAGATCAGCATACCTGGAGTAAATGGCTTAGTTAAAAAAATTGTTTGAACGTGGAGGTTTACTTTAGTATTTTTTTAATCACAATTCTGCTCGTGTTAAATTACTTTTGTACAACAAGAGAAGTGAAATATACTCGGTTGGTAATTACTTGGTTGAATGTAGTCTACTAGAGTTAGACCAAGACAAGTCAGCAACGATTTTGAATTTTCTTCAAACTTCAAACTTCTATGAAATTATGAATTATGACGTATGAATAACACTCGCACCGCGTATCCTATCAAAATCGTTGTAGACTTTTCTTGGCCTAACTCTACGAAGCATGTTACGTGCATTATATTTATTCTAAAATTGTCAATGGCAGAAAACGACCCCAGCAGGAGCACTCCTCTAGAGGATTGCTTACCAACTGACTCTAATCGTCTAAAACTTTCAAATTCTTTGCTATAACGCGTCGTAAAATTCGGTTTAATTTTAATAGTGATCGGCTTCCAATTTTAAGTTACCAAAAATCAGCTTTCTAGAATGGTCAGAAGTATGAAAAGGTATATAATGCGATATTCTGATCAAATGTTCCAGTTTAAATATAAAAATGGAGGAAACTTACAAGTGGAACTGACGATGTAACCCGAACTGTCATCTTCCTCCTCTGTGAAGCACACCAGCGCGTCCAGCTTGGTACTAGTCGATCCATCTGCATGTTCTTGTATGAAGCTGTCTATGCAGTACTCGCCGGGTTCCCTCTTCTGCCAGGGATTCACACTGCCAGGCACATGGATAAACAGCCTTCCGTCCTGAAAGAACAAAGTTATTTCAATTATCAGGCTTGGGTCTAATAAAAAGTTGAAATCAAGAGTTGGATTGAAGGGTCTAAAAAGAAATCAATTTGGTTTGGGTTCCCCTGATCTGGCAGAATATTATTTGTCAGAAATACACTTCACATAACTCGTATCGCAGAAAACTTTTAGTTGAATGATACTTTCCCATAAATATATACTTGCCATAATAGTCATTTCGCATAATATTCATTTGGCAGAATTTTCTAAGTGGTTAGGGTTTTCTGCTAAATAATATTATGCAAAAAAATCTGCAAAGTAATATTATGCGAAAAGCATTAAGTATGCGCAAGGTAATTCTGCCAAACGACATTTCTGCCAAGTAGCATTATGCAATACAAAAATTATGTAAAAAAACTTTCTGCAACACAATAGGGAACCATTTGGTTGTGTGCCTATGAATGGTTTTTTGCGCACTCTACCAGCGAAATCCATCTCCAGTGTAAAGTATGTGAAATTACTTAGATTATTCACGACTTATGAACTTGATGTAAGAATTTTGGGAGTTTCCTCCTAATATGCACTACAATGAACTTATTTTTACCTCTGTTTATGTTTAAGCAAGTAAATAGGTAATTTACCTACGCTGAATATTCTAAATAGTTTTATATAAAAGTGAGTGGACATTCAAGGAAGACAGCATAATTACCATAATTATTTGATTTGCAGATATTACTAAGAGATTACAGAATTAAAATCGATGCAAATGCGTTCGACGAGGTCTCGTGTTTACCGATGCAGTTTCATCATTCGACAGATTACCGTCGCGTATACAGATCTGCAAGTTGCGGAAAATTTCTAGAAAGTTGGAAAAATTCTTGGAAATTTCGGGAAAATTTCATAAGAAACAAAGGAAGGTTTCATTTTACAAATGAAAAGTTTCGTTTCTTCAACAAAAAATTAAGAAGTTTCCGAAATTTTCCCACCGCAATTTATTTCGCAATTTTGGAAGCTCCGTCTGCAATCAGTTACTACATACAAGATATTTCTTAATTAAATCATACCTACGATTCGATAAAAATTACGGCAGCATGTTCATTTGAAGTACCTCAATGTTTTCAGCTTAACTAGCTAATCAAATTTAAGTCTGTAACATACAGTCGAGTGAATTTTAACTTTGCTGCCTAAGGTACTAACTATTAGGTACAGGGCATGTCATGTCACATTATATGAGGGGAGAGCAACATTTCTGTAAAACATAACGACTAGGTACTATAGAGCGGCGTCACTCGGAGACCATGCCATGGAGACAAAAACAATGAAAAAAAAAAGATTTCAACTCAGTTGACCAAAACACACGAGGCTTTAGTGATAGTCATTTATTTCATGGTCATATAAACCATGATCGATGTATGACTTCGCTTTGTAATAGAATACTCTTTTTACACAATTTTCTTTTTCAAAATCTCAAAAAATGAAATTAATTGCCCAAATATTGCTACAAAATATTATGTTTAATGTACCGCATCGCTCCTTACGTCCTCATAATTTGTTTTTTGTGAGTTTCGCACGCACTACTTATTCTAGACATACTTTTTTCAAACGAGTATCAAAAAACATCGACATCGATCCGAGATCCAAACTGTTGTTGATAAAATAATGTATACTTAATGTTTTACTTATTTCCTCTTAGCAAAAATGTTTTTGTATCTTTTGATGTTTATGTTTACATTTATGAACCTCGGTCTGTTTTTATATATTTTTGTAACTGATATCTATATTCTTTATGTATGACATGACTGTATGTGTTCTGATAAATAAAATAAAAAATAAAATATAAGCTGATTGTACTGATTGTAATGACGATAAAAACAAAATAATTACAGAGTGATAAAGAACTGACCAAGTGGAAAGATGACTGGAGACTTGGGCAATCCCACTACCGGTCATATCGTGTAATTAGCGTCTGTCTGTACAATGGACAAGGCCTGTGTTCGTTTCTCAAGTTTTTTGTGCTAATCATATGCAGTAATAATAAAAAACTGATTTCTTGGACTGTGACTACCTGTAAATGCCTAAACTGTTACACAAATATTAAATGAGCTTGCATTAAATATATATTGGTCCGCTGCAGCCTGCAGGAGATCATCGAGTGCGCCGACTTCTGGCCGAAGGGTGTCGTGTTTCGGAGGTTCCGGGGCAAACTGCCGAATAAGACACAAGAGCAGACGATTCAACGGAGCCACGCCGTTCTGTCGCCAAAATAGTGTTTAGTTTTAAAATTTATGAAATTGACATGTACATAATTATGTTAGTCTATAAGGTATATGTAATATGGGCCTTGTTGCCTCAATTAAATTTTAAAAGAAAATAAATAAATAAAATAAGCAAAGAGCTGACGCTAGATGGCGTCTACGAAAATAATAGTCTTTTTGGAATTTAAACTGATGTATAGAGTGAGCACTCTATGTCTACTTAATTCTCTTTGTCCTAACTTAATGTTTAAGTCCGGTTTAAGTACTTAAGCTATCAGTCTGGTCGGTTTGTGAATGATGTGTCATTTGAAATACATTTAAAGTCTTACGGACATTAAGCACTAAAGTATTACCCAGAAAAATTATACAAGTACCATAAAACGTCGAGTTTAGAATACCTACTGGCCAAAGATAGATATAACTCCGTAATAGATGGATACAGTCTAAGGAAAAAACGTGCCTCGAAAATCACGAAAATTTGATTCTCAATCAGATGGCGCCACTAGTTTTGGCCTACACTCGTATAGAGGGCGTTGACTGTTTCGTTTGTTATTTATAATTTTAACGCATACCAGTGAAAGAACATGGGTCAAAATCATATAATAATAATTAATGCAAATAAAAAAATCATTTATCCATATTTAAATACATTTTATCGTATTTTTATAAATATTTATTTTTAGTTTCAAAGTGTGTCGACAGATGGCAGTGAATTTACTGGGGTTACAAAATTTACTATGACAGTACCGCTCTAGTATAAGTTACTTTATGCTACTGGCCAATTTCACTTTTTGCTTTTACTATGTGCTGATGTTGACTACATTTGACGCCATTAAGAGCAGGGGGTTCAATTAGTAGAAACATTTATTTAACTTAATTTGATGATGAAGACCGTAGGATGCCATCATAAAACCTCTGGGGGTAGATAAACTTAAATAATGTATGAAAATAATCACGTGATTTTTCGTAGCATCTGTCATCCCGGTACATGATTTATTTTCGTTTTGAGTTGTAAGTAATGTAACTGCGCAACTTCATTATCGTCATTAAGTTTTGGCTCCTTGGATTAGTAGTAAAATGGTTGTCTACAGAAAAGAATATTCGAAAAAAGGTTTTATTTTTGCAAAACTACATAGGTATGTAATCGAATTATTAGTAAGAACATACATATCACACATCATGGGAATATACATACTTGCTAATTAAATGGACATATTTAACTAATGATAAAACTCAAAACAAAACCCAAGTTAGAACTATTACTTCAATGTAATAACTTTCTGGAGTGGTAATTATCAGCAAATAACTAATTCATCTGAGCATGATTAACTTTAACAAGTTGGTTGAATTTGATCTGGGGGCCTAGCCCATGAAACAACCCACGAAAAAAAAAGTCACGTGACTAGTAGCATAGAGTAACTTATACTAGAGCGGTACTGTCATAGTAAATTTTGTAACCCCAGTAAATTCACTGCCATCTGTCGACACACTTTAAAACTAAAAATGAAGATTTATAAAAATACGATAAAATGTATTTAAATATGGATAAATGATTTTTTTGTTTGCATTAATTATTTTTATGATTTTGACCCATATTCTTTCACTGATATGCGTTAAAATTGTTAAATAACAAACGAAACCGTCAACGCCATCTATACGACAGTAGGCCAAAGCTAGTAGCGCCCTCTGAACGAGAATCAAATTTTCTTGATTTTAGAGGCACGTTTTTTCCTTAGACTGTATCCATCTATTACGGAGTTATATCTATCTTTGCTAGTAGCTAGTAGCATTTTGTCATCCCGATAATTTTTTTATCGGTTGGCGTTTGTCGATGTACGATTTTCATCTTGGCTTTACCTGTATTATTATAATTATTTTGGCTTATTGCCTATAATTTGCGAAGTGCGTGGCAGGGGCAAGTGATGATCTGAGTGTGGTGTGCACATCGTGGCAAAAAATGTGCACCTTCGTTGGATAAAAATGTCATCATACTTTTTTAGAGTTCCGTACCCAAAGGGTAAAAACGGGACCCTTTTACTAAGAGCCCGCTGTCCGTCTGTCTGTCTGTCTGTCTGTCTGTCACCAGGCTGTATCTCATGAACCGTGATACTGATAGCTATATAGACAGTTGGAATTTTCACAGATGATGTATTTCTGTTGCCGCTATAACAACAAATACTAAAAAGTACGGAACCCTCGGTGGGAAAGTCCGACTCGCACTTGGTCGGTTTTTACATAATACTCGTGGTAATGGTCATGTATGTACTTATATGTATATTGTATATCTCGATTGCTAAATGATTGTATACCTACACTAGATGTCATCATCATCATCACGTCAGCCGATAGACGTCCACTGCTGGACATGGGCCTCCCCCAAGGCTCGCCACTCCGACCGATCCTGTGCCGCTCGCAACCACCGAATTCCCGCGACCTTCACCAGGTCGTCGCTCCATCTCGTTGGAGGCCTACCGGCAGTTCGTCTTCCGGTACGCGGACGCCACTCCAGAACCTTCCGGCCCCACCGGCCATCAGTTCTGCGAGCAATGTGCCCCGCCCACTGCCACTTAAGGTTTGCAATTCTGCGAGCTATGTCGGTGACCCTAGTTCTACTGCGGATATCATCATTTCTGACTCTATCACGCAGAGAAACCCCGAGCATAGCTCTCTCCATTGCCCTTTGCGTGACCTTAAATGTATCTAGTGTATAATCAATGCAAAAAAGATACACAAATGTCTGAAAATAATACCTAAATAACATACAAATGTCAGCGGGGAATAAATTCTTAAGAATGTGTTGGCCATTGGAAACTTATTATCCCGGAAAATTTGAAACCAGGCTAACTATTTTATCGTTTTGTAGATAATTGCAAAATTTGCATTAGTCATTATCATTTTACCGGTAAGTACAATTAGAGTCCTAACCTTTTGTCTGACTGTGCAACCATAACCACGGCCGTGACCATGGTGGTTAGTGATTGCGTTGCTTTTTGTTGCGTGTTTTGCTACTCATGGTTATCAAGCTAATCCGGACAGGCAAAAAACAAGCAACCGACGGATTACAGAGGTTTCCGGATTCAAAATCACTTACTTAATGAGCAAATAAATGAAATATTGTATATATTGTATTACTTTGATGAAACTAAGGAAATAAATTATTTCGCACTTCATGTCGGAGGTACTCTTAATTTCAAAATTTCGAGACGACAAGGCAGTGCGTTACCGTTGAATCCAGATTACAGGGATCACCGGATTTACGAGGGTCCGAATTGCTAAGGCTCTACTGTTATCAATTAACGATGGTACATGCCACCAGATATTCAATACATAAAGTTAAGTAAAGTAAAAATCATTTATTGTACACAACGATTTAGGCAGAAACAAAATTAACTGGTCTTAAAACTAAGGGACAATTTATGTACATTTATGCATTTACAATGACGGTTGTACCGGTTCCTACACTAGGCGTAGCCTGTCACGTAAGTAACCAATCCAGACACGAAATATCAGTGACATGATTTGTGCGAAATGCCAATAAAACACTATACTTAAGTTTAAAGAAGTTACTAATGAGTAGGTAATAACAATAATACTAGTTACAAAGCTAAATTTAAGACAGGGTGAAACTAAAACTACATACATAACTAAACTTAGGTTTACAGGTGATGCACGTGCAATTTTGGGTGTATAGGTACTGTTTAGGTGCGTGTGTGTGTGCGGGCGTGTGTGTGTGTGTGTGTGTGCGGGCGACATATTCATTCATTTATTCAATATACACTTTGGAAGCCAGTAAACGCCTGACGATCACGAATAGTTCATGCGAAACCATGGATCAGGCACACTGGTGCTTATAGTCTAGCAAAAAATAGTTGAATAAATAAATAGATTGTTAACCAATGGATGAGTGCCTTCTATTTATACTTGCAATTGCTGCGAGATTTTTAACTTTATTGCCTAGTTGTTGATTACTTTACTGTTATGTTATGGCCTTTACTAGATACTTTGCCATAGATACTCTTAACCAGAAAGTTTTTCGTTGCCGATGAATGATACCTATATAGACCTTCAGCTTATGTTTTAAAGTGAAATACGAAATGGTTCTCAATATTTTAGATTGGTCAGATTAGATATGACGTTAGGTACCTACTACGAGTAGATATCTTCTCAATATTAAAGCCACAGTATTTTTGTTGAATAGGCTCAAGGTCATTCTATGTATATTTAGCTATTGCTAAAGCGAATAAAACATGATCAAAAATGAGATGTGTATAAGTTTTATTGAAACTACTGCTAGTAAGATATTTTCTTGTGTAGAAAGCTTGCTTCAGTAACAGAAACTTGTTTCTCAGCTCTGTTTTTAAGTTACTTAAATGTAGCACAGAACTCACCACTAACAGGCGAAAGTCTCCCTTCACAGTCCCGTTTATCCTCAGTCTCACGAAGTTCTCCCTACACGTCACTATCCCGGACACCAGGCCGAATCTAGACACGTTCATCCCTCTCTGTGGCACATGGTCGTCCCATATCGGGGGGTCGAACGGTTCAGCCACATCCACACAAGTCTTTTTCGTGTATCCCTGCCCCACAGGACAACATTTTCTGATACAAGTCTTTTTCATACAAACACATCCTCTTTCATGTAAAGTTTCGTTATCGATGTAATATTGGTGTCTATTATAAATTTCATTCTCGTATAATATGCCGCCGTTAGATAAACGTTTCCCTGTCGATATGTCCACACTGTTTCCGAAATCACACACTTCTACACGACCTGTTACAGTCCGCGCGATTAACACCAACAACACTATTGTATACATCCTCGGGCGCTGCTAGCACGCGACTGTCATTTGTTTGGTTTCTCCAATTTAAACTTACGAGGCGACAGTCATTTATTTTGTGTTAATTCTCTAAACGACTAAACGTGCGTCGGTAGGTGCTGCTGGCGACAAGTGAGCCGGCTTCGCAATGGTGCTAAGAGGCGGTCTCGGTTACTCAATCAGGGAATTCCACTTGCGGTGTATAAAGGTAACATGGAATCAAAGATTGCGTTAACGTATACGAGCTAAGAATAACCACTAATTTTAGAGATTCGTAGGTTTAGTAAGCCGTTAACACAACAATATCGTGATGTTAACGATGATGTGCTGATTAACCAATGTTAATCGTAGAATAATAATTTTAATTGACTAGGGAAAATCCTCGGAAAAATGTTGCCGGAATACTGCGTGACTTTTTAATATGTATTTTTAGACAATAAAGAGTTTACTACTTTAAAAATTCGTGATTATTCGTTGGAAATCATAATTCTATTTAAGATTTGAAGTAGCACCTATAACTAATATTAAAAACATCGCCTAACTACAAGTAGTTACCCAGATGTAAACAAATTAAAATTCCTCCCACAACAAAAGCACAGAACTGACGCAATGACTGTTAAATCACACTATGTGGGGACACAAAGCATATATAATAAAATCAATCCTCTAATTCACTATGACATGGGTTCTTGTCATGGTCTGATAATAAACCAAAATCTTACTATATTTTTACTCTTTTTATGTCTTGTTTTGAGCATAACATAACACAAGTCACATTCAACAAATGGGAGACGAACATTAAATTTCATTCATAGATTTAACGTCCATTCACTAATAACACGTTTTTGTCACAAAATGGACAAAGGACGATCATGTTTACGTAAAGATGTTGGAGTGTTCGAAAGTCGTCCGACACCCACGAGATATAAGCAAGGACTAGCTGGTTTGGTAAAACGAGTAAAAAAGGTTTGTCTTGCAAAAAACAACGGTACTCGGTAGGGGGAACTCGTCACGCATTCATTACTAAGCTGAATTATGAAGTTTACAATATTTATAAGATAAAGATTAATTAAACAGAAGAAGGTTTATTAAACTCAAGTTTACCGGCTTAGGTTTTGCATCATCACTTCTGACTGACATTACCCTCCCAGTGTGTAAACGCGGTATTCAAATTAAAGTTTCAATTTACGAGCTTTACCCAAAAGGCTTAGGTAATACTAGGTATACCCAGGTAAACTTAAGTTGTAAGTTAGTGAATGAAATAGTCGATGAAAGAATAATAATACCCGCAGTGAATATTCTTAATGGAGTACGTAACTGATGGAATACTTTATTAAACAAGATGTACCGGTTTCTTGACCCAAAGTCGTGAGCAAAAACGATAATTCCTGATGGTACAAGTTTGCAATAAGAGGAAATAACTATTCCACCTATTAACTTAAAGAGTTTACTTTTATTGTTAAGAATCTTAACAACTAAACAAACAAAAAGGTGAAAAACAATCTTAACTTAAGGTCGTTTTTTCTTTTTTTTTCACATAATAAATAACCGAGTAAAGTTGGATTAAAAGTCCTAGTTAGAGGTTACTTTGGGATTTAATTGTATCGAGCGTAGTGTCATAATTCGTGTATCGGAAGCTTATAATTAAAGATAATATAATCAAGAACTACATATATTTTGTCAACGTTTACGAATATCAATGTCTCTTAGAAAAATATGATCATATAAAGAGATTTTTCGCCTTCTGGCTCAGGGAACCGCCTAGCTCAACTCAAGTTGAGTTTCATGCTCTATCATTGAATATCACTAATTACATCAAAGCTCAAATAGAGTATCATGCTGCAACTGCAACTAATTAGATGCCGATTCTGAATTAACAATGTTAAAAGTTTTGATTTTGTTATGATACGTGATACATCTCCTCTCGATTCCAGAGCTCCAAAAATTATGACAAGGTGGACGCCACAGCAGAAAAGGCCTAGTGGTAAGCCTAAGAAAAGAGGGCTGGACTGCGTGGAAGAAGATCTTAGGATGATGAGGAAATATACCAACTGGAGAAAAGTCGCCAAGGATCGCGACAACTGGAGGTAGATAGTCGAGGAGGCCAAGACTCACAAAGGGTTGTAGCGCCATCGGAAGTAAGAAGAAGTAAGTACGTGATACATCTCACGCGCACCATTAAATGGGAGCGAGATGCCCAATTACACGACTCTCATTGCATTACGATTACGCGCGCAACAATTAGCGTGAGCGATCGTTAAGGTCGTATCAATGTCGTACGTTATATCGATCGATGGCTGCTTACTTAGATCTGTATGCAGACAAGGAATGTGTTGAAAATCGTACAAATTGATCACCTGAATAAAAAAAATCAAAACAAAGGGTGTCATTTTCCACAAAAAATGGTGCGTAAGTTAGGCCCTATTCGTTTGCTCCATAAAAGGCATGTATGACAACATGGAATAATCATCATTAGGTATTTTACACTCGTTATAGTCCCTATATTAACTTAATTATATTAGTTTAAAATCGCAGTCTCTAGGGACAATTAACTTTGTGTCAGAATTTAAGGATGACTCATGCTAGACCGGGCCGGACCGGGCCGGGCCGTTGCGTCCGACACGATATTTTCTATGACGGCTGATCGGTGATCACGTGGTACTTTCTACTTTCCATAGAAAACGGAGCGCCGGAAGCTCCGGCCCAGCCCCGGCCCGGTCTAACATGAGGCGTGAGTCATCCTTTATGGCTAGAATAATATTCTTCTACCAACTTTTCAATTTAGTCAGTAGGTAAGTACATCAAGTATACTAACCAAACCAAAAATAGAAAAGAAACGACTTTTAGTAATTTATTTATAAGTAGCCTTTCACTTAATCCTCGGCACGCGGGATATCCCCTACTTTAAAGTTAAAGGCAGACGCGTGTGCGTGTGTTCTATTTCTTCGATAAGATTTTCCTTTAGGTTCCTTTCATTATGAAGTTTCATAAAAAGTTTAAGCTATGATAATGGCATGTTTTCTTCAACGTTACCAGTCCTAAGAACTCGATACAAAACACGCGCGTTTAATTCAAACGCCTGCCTAAAACCATTAGCAATTGAACTCATCGTGTGCGGAAAGAAGAATCGTAAAATGTATTGGATCCCATACATTTCAAGACTTCTCTTTCCGTACAGACTAACGATAAACTGACGTGAGAACATTAGGAGTTTTCACGCCCGTACGAATAGCACTCAGTTTATTTATTTTAACCATTAGTAGAGTTAATCGCAAACATAGGGGGAAAAATTGCAGAGGAAATGTATCACTGTTTCGATTATTAGCTTGTGTAATGTGTGGTTAGTTGGAATTTTCATGGGTCCAAATATATATTATCTAGATAAATTAATTTTAAGTTTCAATAAATAAAAATAATTAAAACTAATAATCTAAAACTAATAAACTAAAGGTCTAATATGCGCCTCCACCCTGCATCGTACCCGGCTCAAAAGTTCCCATGATGCCTGCAGCATTCCCTCGCTGCACTGCAATTGAGATCTGTTGAACCAGGTACGATCCAGAGCGGGGGTCGCAGCCCCTCTCCCGTAGACGCCTCCCCAGTTCACCAATCAGACGCCGAGCCTCAGAGCCCCAGGGCCCCGCGGTTTCTATTGCCACCGGCACGAAGTCATAGCTTGATTCCAGGGCGGAGTATTTGGTGTGCTTTAGCTTGGCGGCGGATTCCGCCGCCGAGCCAGCACACCGTGAGGTTTGCCTCAGGTGGGACGCGGCAAAGGTGCTTACACAAGTCTATCTTATCTAAATTGTGTTAAGAATAGCATCGTACAGAAGAAACGTAGTCGATTGTTAGAAAACGTCTTTATTACCAGAGTCGCGTACGATATAACATGGCTACGCTAGCGACTGTAAATTATTTGATGTTGACTAATATACCTTCAGTTAGGTTTGATCTGTACCTAACAGGCTAAGCTAACACACGCTGAAAAAAAACACTTATGTAATTCGGAGTAAACAACTTTGGTACCCATGAAATAAAACTATGAAAAACGGATTATATCGCGTATATTGAATTTATAATACATCCCGACGTTTCGAATTCTTTACAGCGTTCGTGGTCAACGGGTCACCCGTTGACCACGAACGCTGTAATCGCGATATAATCCGTTTTTCATAGTTTTATTTCATGAGTAACTATCGCGGTAACCGAAGACAATATAACTTTGGTACCCATTAAAATTAATGAAATAAATAGATAAAAAATAAATACATATAAATCCAAATGGATAAAAGATCTCAACTTTTTTATCGCACTTAAACTATCGTGAGACATATTTCAAAATATTTATCAGTACGGTTTTTACTCACTATTATTTTGAGTCGCCAAAAGCGACTCAAAATAATAGTGAGTAAAAACCGTACTGATAAACTTTTTTATTTAGTTTTTTTAAAATAACATGTATGTTTGAACATACTATTAATCATATTTATTAAATTGAGATTACAATTTTGGCGCTGAAGAGCATACTGCTACACAGTTTGTTTTTAAAACAGGCCTCCAATAGGAAGAACATAAGGCGATCATAAATCTTTCTTCATATTAGGGTCATTCTCAAAAAATATGTCTTCGGTCTAATTGCCGCGACCCATACAAAATGTACGAAAAGAGACGTTGGAATGCAATTAGACGCCACCGCAGACTTATTCTCAGAGAATGACCCATCATAGTTATTTATAGATTCAGAAGCGTAATCTCATAGATATAAGAATTCTTTAAGCCGGTCTTCACATTAAAGGTTATTAGATCAATTCTCTCGCCGGTCATTTTCTGTTATCTTAACTGTCCAGTGAAACAACATAGACTTTTCTTTGTCTCTTTTCGAGTGTCCTGAAAAAGGATAGGTGTCATAACCCTAACTTGATGTGGATCAGCACGCGCTACGGTGTGCGAGCGGGACTTCGCTATATACATACACTGGTGTGGATCCGCATTTAATTAGTGGTTTGCAGAAATCGCTAAGCGTCTGGTTGACGTAACTGGTTACCGAAGAGCTGGCGGCTTCCTCGCACGTCAGCATTGCGATGCAGCGAGGAAATGCCGCCAGCATCCTTGGTACAATGTCTCAAGGGCCTATTTTAGGTTTAAGCTAGTTATTACGTAGTAGTATTTACGTAATAGTACCACTGTATATATCTTGTATGTAAATAAAGAAATTAGTGGTATTATATTTATCCGGTCGCCGGACACTTTCTGCTGAGAGGGAAGTTATTTTCCTGACGCTCTTAGTAGCAAGATAGCAGTGTCCGGCGACTGGTAAATATAGTAGGTAACCCCCTTCAGTGTGATTTCCGCGTAAGTATGCGTTGGCACAAATAGACTAGATATTAACCTTAATATTAACCTTTACCCTGAGCCCACAACAGCTTATACGCAAAGTTCTCTCAACCTTTCGCGATTCCGCGTAAATATGATCTTCAATTACGCACACTTGTTACAGATTTGTGAGCAAAGTTATATTAAAAAACATATCACAGTCAAAACACTCGCTTTCCGTAGAAATCATTAAATAGTTTAGTTTTAAATAAAATAAACACAAGTGAAAGAGCAGCGATGATTTTAAGACATTTCTGCATTGCCCACGCTCCGATTGTTGTAGTTTATACCCAGACAGACACATGTACCCAGGCTAAGTTTTTAAACTAAAAATAAGGCCAATGAGGTCATGTAATATTGTCTTCAGTTACCGCGATAGTTACTCATGAAATAAAACGTCGGGATGTTTATAAATTCAATATACCAAATATGCGCAATATAATCCGTTTTTATAGTTTTATTCATGGGATCATGTAAATCAAACTTTTGGCATTGTAGTAGAGTTTTACATTGATTGGATAGACGTTCTATGTTTGAAATATGTATAATGGCTCCTTTACACGATGGACCATCATAGGTGGCCCACTAAGATGGGCCAGCGTGTAGAGAGGGTAGTGGTGTCGGACGGCTTATGGCCCATCCCGCCGCACCATAAGCCAAATGATAACTTTTGTAATGTTTACAGAAAAGACGCCGGTTTTCCCGAACGCTTTTGACCCACGTGCGTCATGAGCGAGCGCTCAAGCTTTCTTCTTTCCGATGTCAGTTCGAAGTTTTGTTAACTACATGACATTGACACATATAATGATGGCCATTTGTTCCACTCACCTCAACGCTTCCTAAATGTGTTATTTAAAGATCTCAATTACTATTAATCAAATGCGACAAAAACGTTACTCCTATGGTAACAAAGGTGTGTTGCTATGTAAATATTTGGCCACTGACTGGCACTATTTATTCGATGCTGACTGGACATAGGTATGTACGTACCTATTGCCCTTACGAAATAATTACTATTTCAATAGGAAGTATACTTATTATACATTAACATTAAATGATAGTAAATCGCTACATTTGTTTTACTCAATGCTGAGATAATAGGTTTAAAATAAAATATTATTAAGTATGTGTTTTGAACTTAATGTTGTAGTTTTGAACTCCATAAGCACATGTCTACATTGTAATGACCGTAAGTCATTTACATTCCAATTAAAATGGTCGTTGACCGTATGATAACTGTTGAGCTTGAAAACATGTTTTTGTGAGTAACACTAACATCCTTCCTTATGGAGATTAAACAAGACTCTTAAAATATGTATATTTCATTGTTGTATGTCGGCGTTTTGATTTGACATATAATAATGAAAGGGGCAACTTTTCAATTTGTTTTTTTTTTTCATAAAAAGAGCGTTTGTGGACACTGACAGAGACCAACCAACCAACCAATAAAATTATTCCAGCTATATTCTTTTTTGATAATGATCTTAAATATAGGAACCGATAATCCCGATACCGTTTAGCAAGGTACGCTCAATGCTGCTGGCACGTACAGGGAAGCTACACACAGAACATTGGCTAAACCAGACTAGATGCAGACAGGCCAAACAAGCCATGCCTGGCATCAACGGAAAGCTCACAAGGGTGCTCCTTCAATTAGGAAAGACCCGACTGAGCATGGTAACCAGTGTCATAACAGGTCATGGACTATTTAACAAACATCTTTTTAAAACAGGTGTCACAGACAGTCCCCTATGCAGAGGATACATGGAGACAGAAGAAACAGCCTCTCACGTGGTGCTGGAGTGCAGCGGAGTGGCCCCATACAGGGCGAAACATCTCGGATCCCCGAGAGACCTCCCCGAGACTCAACATCAAAGGTTTGATAGGTTTCCTCGAGGAGCTGGGCTGGCAGGACTAGCCCACCCCCATGTCACGGAAAATAGGCGCCAGTCGTCGAGTTGCGGAAAATCGCCCGAACTACAATACAATACAATACAAATATAGGTACGCTAAAGATAACGGTCGAAAATAATAGAAATTTTTAAAAGCTGCTTATAGCAATATTATGGTATTTTAATTATTAATCGATGGCGTTTTGTAATATTTTTACGGTTTAGACTCACTTGTTTTTAGTTAGTTTTTAGTCGGCGCGCCGCAGTACGCGATATACGACCGTCGTGAACGCTCGGCTGCTAGCACAGTTAGTGTTTGTAGAAAGCAGACCTAGGCTCTCCGAAACATGTCGCGCGAGTGACTAAAAACAAGTGAATCTACAACGTAAAGTTATTTAATATAAGTAAGTCTCACAACAGTTTAAATTCGACTTACAAGATGTTTGTCAGTTTAGGATACTAAACATAAAACCATACCTATGTTTGAAAGGTTCAAATAAACTTTCATTCATTAGATATATAAAACATTATTAACGTTATTTATGGATACACGTACGGGTCATATCTATTTAAGCTACAAAAAAAGGCAAAATTGCATATTAACTCGGTCGCACACTCTTTCTTTTCCTCGCATCTTACGCCCTTGGCCCAATTTTGTGCACCAACTTCTACGCGAATTACCGTTTTCCTTATAAAAATAAACCATGACCTGTCCATGCGCATACTTAGATATGAACTCGTCTGCCTTCTTCGTATTAGTATCGTGCCTAATTCAGTAAATGACGGTGCAAAAGATACTGCTCCACCAAGCGTAGCCCTAACAGCAGTAGGAAAACTTATGTAAACATAACAATGAAATAAAGTTATAAATATATAAAAATAAAATAATTAAAGTTTTATATCAGGCAACACGTACTTAAAACTAAGGTAAAAGTAAAACAAGTAGAATAGTTAATTATAGGTATATATAAGTTATATAAGTTATACATTATGCTAGTAGCGACCGACCCCAACCCTCCCAGGACCAGTCCGAAAATCAGTGCGGAGCCCTCTGGCACCGCACATGCTGAGATTGGGACCCTTTGCCTCACCATAGATTTAAGTTAAAGTTATTAAGTTAAATAAAACTATGAAAACGGATTATATCGCGTATATTGAATTTATAATACATCCCGACGTTTCGACGTTTTCATAGTTTTATTTCATGAGTAACTATCGCGGTAACCGAAGACAATATTATTAAGTTAAGTTGATAATTTTAAGTATATTTTGTATTTTGAAGCTATTTTTTCATAAATTGGTAAATAATTGTTTCCTAAGGTGTGGCAATAAAGATTTTTTCATTTATTTATTTATTTAAAATGTTAATATTTATTAGTCTAGTCTAAAGTCCTATTAATTTATTATGTTCATAGAAAAGATGCATAATATAAGATAATAAGCTCATACTAAAAAGTTTTTGACCCAATTAGCGACGCTTTTCAGTCTCTACCTCGAAACAATTATGGCGAAGAGTTACTTTTTATAATAGCCAATTTTTTTTCACAAACGGCTCCAAAACACCTGTTTACATTTTTTCAATCGATTGAGAACCTTTGCGAGAACACTTGCACTGTTTAGGCTATCATCGCTGCCAACTTAGCTTGGTCTAACTGTACATACATTACCTACCTACTTTTTTTTTTTTTTAATTTATTTATTCACTTTAAATATTCATACAACTTTTGCCAGTATGCCACTATTGTAAACCTCTTTGGTTTATGTAATAGTTGGCGAGTTCGCGCGGTCCGATCCGCGTTTGCTTAATACTATTAGGTATATAATTGTATTATACTATTATATATATATATAAAACTAATCTATACACATCAAATCTCTGCATCTATTTTATACATTACTCTAGACTTAGGTAGTATTTTTTTAGTCTTGGCATACATCTGCCGTGGTTTTCAACAATGTTAATAAGATCATACTTACTTACTTACTTACTTAATGGCGCAGCGACCCAAAATGAGTCTTGGCCTCCGACACGAGTATACGCCAGTCGTCTTGATCCTGTGCCATCTCCCGCCAGTTATCGGCATGGAGAGCGCTCAAATCTACTCCAACAGCATCGCCCCAGCGATACCTGGGACGTCCGATCGGCTTCCGCCCCACCTGGCGTCCCAAGTACGCCCTTTTAACGCCGCGATCCTCCTCCATTCTCAAAACGTGGCCGAACCAGCGGAGACGGTGAGCTTTTGTCTCACCTATAATGTTGGGTGCAGCCACAAGATCTTCAATCTCGACGTTTTTTCGGAGTCTAAAACTGCCATCTTCCCTTCTCACAGGACCCAGGATTTTTCTGAGTATTCTCCTTTCTGCCACCAGGAGCTTGTTTTCTTCTTTAAGTGTTAGCGTCAAGACGGTCATACGGCCGATACTCATGTACGGATGCGAGACTTGGACTTGGACCTACCTACTACCATAGAGAAATTAGTAAGCTTATTTAGAGTGCTCACTCCTTACATCGGATTCCTTAATAAAACTTAAACAATAAGTTTTATAGGAAGTATGGTAAAACATATTATTAAACAATTTTTAAACTCACTTACAACTTGATATTTATTAAGCTTAAATTTTATTACAAGTAATTTTTCGCAAAATGTGTTTTTGTCTGTGTGTGAGCCATATGTGAGCATTCTAAGCTTACTTACTCGTATTTCTCTATTCCACCAGCTACATAGATGGTTAATTGAATAAACACATTGCATATTAATTAATTAAACTAACGTGTAGGTGACTATGTGCAGACTAACAAATAATAAAGACATTTAATATCCTTTATACTTACCCATATATTTTGTAAGACAATTAACACTAAAGCGAAGTGAGCTCTCTAATAGAAAGTTCAAATAGTTGTAGCGTAACTTTTAAGTTATACGATCCCGCCGCCAAAAAGTCGCTCCCATACGCTTTTATATTATAAAACGATAGGCTTAAATTACATGAAAATTGGCATGAATATTTACATACTGCATTTGTGTGCGATCGATGTGGCAAGAAATGCCGCGCTGCTATAGGACTCTATAGCCATCAACGGCGATGCGGGACCCCATAAACCCACAAGCGCCGCAAAACATCAGCAACAGATGATGTGGCCTAAGTATTATAGTATGTATTGAGATATGGCTTAATGTTAGGTGATGCTCTCGGATTGTGTGACGGTAATAGTTAAGTATCTATTATACAATATTAAATGTGCCATTTTCAACCAAAAGGGTACTTATTGTCGCTTGTCAGTAAGGCGCTATTTCTATAGAAGCTTCAATTAGAAATTAACCTTATCGACAACCGACAATGTGGTACCTTTTGGTTGAAAACGTAGCAAATAATGCATGTTATTATGAGTCTGTATTATTTAGTTGTCTGTGCTATGTGGTTGGGGTATTGTGTAGAATCAAATAATTTATCGTCTACTTTATCGCGGTACAATGGTGAGGGAATAAATTTTCCTTTGAATGCTGATATTAAAATAGATACATATTATAGTAATGTTTGCATGATGATTGTTTATTGAATAATCTCCTTAATGATCATAAATTATTGTCAATCTTGACAAAAGCTAACACGACATCATATTATAAGTATAGTACTCAGGCCAACATTTCCTTTGTTATCTTTGTGTATCTTAGGTAATATCAAGATTAACAGGAATCAATAATTTTAGAAACAAGTGATATTTAACCATGATCTGAGCTGAGAGCTAAACCTAGCAGCTGACATTAGGCTAGTTTCTTGGAGAAGTTCCCTTAACCAAAGATAAATTATAACTCCGGTAACTCCGTAATAGATGGATACAGTCTAAGGAAAAAACGTGCCTAGAAAATCAAGAAAATTTGATTCTCGAACAGATGGCGCCACTACATTTGGCCTACTCTCGAATAGATGGCGTTGACGGGTTCGTTTGTTATTTAACAATTTTAACGCATATCAATGAAAGAACGTAGGTCAAAATCATATAAAAATAATGAATGCAATTAAAAAAAAAACGTTTATTAATGCATAAATAAATAGATAAAAAGTCATTTATTGTCGCAAAAAACAGAAAACTTCAAAAAACAGCAATGATTAAAGAAAAATAACGCACAATAAGCACAATAAGGTCTACGTATAAAAAAGGGTTGTTGACTGTACCTATTTAAATAATAAAAATTTACTTCACGCATCAATAGCAATAAAAGTAAACTGTAGCTCTGTAGGTATTTTTGACACACTTTCTATTTATTTAACTGGAAGTAACTATAAAGAAAACGTAATGTCGGAGTTGATAGGCGAAATACATTTTATATCCTTCACGGTTCATGAGATACAGCCTTGGTGGCAGACAGACAGACGGACAGAGAAGTCTTTACCCTTTGGGTACTGAACCCTAAAAAAAATATTTCTACGTTGACGAAGTCACGGGCAAAGGCCAATTTTACATAATCAAACGAATCCTCTGCTACATGTAAAATGTCACGTATTGACGTGAAACAGGCCCCAAATGGTGTCTATAATTAGGTATCTATTGAAGTAGTAATGGGTTATTTAGGCTCTCGTAAATGCTTGCGGCACTTTTTCTGTTTCTAAACCAAAGCGTAGCGTAGGACTATAAAATTTTGTTAGGAATTTTAAATGGGTGACTGAGGGCAGCTACCATCCGCGTTGACACAATTATGGTCGTAGAAGACTTTCCCTAAATAAACTATTGGCATAGTACAGATTTTGGGGAAAATGTAGTATTTTTAGAAATAACCTTTTTATAAGTAAGTATATGAAGAACATTATGTACAATTGTTTTGACGCGAAACAATTTTTTTCTATGGGCAGTTCGTCCGAGTCGGCCTACCCTCCACATAAAGGTAAAAAAATATCGCGTCAAAAAAAAGTTCTTCTTTTTTTTCCTAATCAGAACACGATACGCATCACCACTATTTTTGTTACATCCTTGTATTAAAGGTAAACCCTTTCTCATCTAAACTAGAATTATTATTACCACTACAAACTGAGACGAATTTAAAACGTCCATTATCACAGCGATTACATCGGAGTTGTGGTTGTTTTAAATGAATCTTAAAATTACAACCACTATTTATAAACTCTATTTCGGTGCTACGAACACTAGAAAAGAACTCATGTCGGAAAAAAAAGTGATGATGAGAATTTGAAACATTTCAATAATGAATGAAATATTAAATAATTTGAATAAATAGACAAATTTATCAAATTTCTTACTATTTCCATTTGTAGAGCTCTCCTCGGAGATAATAAAATCATGAGTTTTAAAGGTTCTAGTACCCTGTAACCATATATTGGTTGAGCTAGAAAAATGGGCTATGCATATTTATTTTTATTTTTATTTATTTATTTTATAAATACGTTTACACGACTTTACAGTAAACCAATACGTCATGAAACCAACACATAACAACATAGAATCATTACACTAAGTATTACATTACATTTCACACACGGATAACAAACATTACGTTACACTCGATATAACTAGGTTTATAAAGCTATATCTTGAGGTCGTTTCTAATTTATTAATTCGTTATGGGTTTAAACTGGTTTTGACACGACCTACACGCACAACGTTCGCTTTATCTCTCATTCACCAATCAGCGTGGGTCATCTTTAAGACCGTAGGTGTCAAAATAAGATCAAAAGCGTAAAAAGTTATTAATTCTGAATTTCTAAAGGGCTCCTTAAGTCCTTGAAGGAAAACCGTCGATTGTGTAACTCAACGCCAATGATTGTAAATCGCACGCAGTTATTACCTATACCTACTGCATTGTTTTTCCCGGAGGTGAATCTGCGAGTGTAATTATATCTTTCTAGTAGATCTGTAAGCAGGCTATACACACACAATAGTCTATGAGTTTAATAGCAATAGGTATATTGATTTAAACATTTACGATTCTCATACATTAGCTAACTAAATCAGTGTTTATACTAAACCTCTAGCGGCTCATTATACAAGAAAAAATAGCAGTTTAAAGAGACGGACGATTATATTAAGCACTTGGGCCTAGACTAAACTGGAGCATATATAATTGAAATATACCTCAAATTAATTGTCATAATCTCTAGATTACGATGGTGAAAACAGAATCACGAAATAAAACAGAAATAATGAGAAACCCTGCAATGAAAACATGTAACTTTTAAAACATATTTATTATGCGCATACTATTCATATTATTTCGTAAAATTAGTGCGTTTAAAAAAAAAACATAAGACAAAAGTACAAAAGGCGAACTTAATGTCATAAGACTTTCTCTACCAGTCAACCTTATGAATAAGCTGAGATTATATACGTTGTACGAGTGGCGTGGGATATATTAGGCAGGTAAGTAATGTCAAGGTGTAGGTATAAACAAACTTACCTCCTGAACATACCACTTCAAATCCTCTAAATAAAAAGCACAGTCAATCCCATACACCAACTTCATTTCTTTAACGTCCAACTGTTTCTTGTAAGTGTCCATATAATTGAGAGTAAGTTCATT
The DNA here is from genome assembly GCF_947568885.1 of Cydia strobilella. Taxonomy (NCBI): domain Eukaryota; kingdom Metazoa; phylum Arthropoda; class Insecta; order Lepidoptera; family Tortricidae; genus Cydia; species Cydia strobilella. The sequence continues at coordinate 14,323,520 of NC_086052.1, forward strand.
ATTTTGGACACGTTCTTTCAATGTCCCCTTTGCCGGTTTGCATTCAGGAACACCAAACTTCTTTACATAACCAGAAGGACAACACTTGACATAACACGGTTCACTTTTACAATCGCAGCCGAAAGTATAATTAACACCATCAACTACTTCATTAAACACATAATGATTGGAAAACTGCAGTCCGTTAAGGGAATACACACCGTCCCGCTCAACCGATCCGGTCAAATTGTATCTGTCTTTCTCCGAGCAATTGAGTGCAGTTATCGCGTTAAAAAAAAAGACGATCAGCAGGAGCGTAAGCATTTTAGTAAAAGTTTAGAAACTTTTTCACTCGCGGTATATTTATGTAGATTCTTAAAAAAAAGTTTTAAAAAGTATTTGCGGTACCGATGACGCGCGCTTTTCGCATCGCACTGGAAGAAGGCCGGTCGGCGTCTGGTCTGGTTTAATTTACTGAGCTTCGTGCAGGCGTGCTCACATGGCTACGTCATCAGATCGGGTGCGGATGCATGCATATAAACTTTAAAAAGAAACTGACGCATTATCCCCGCGAATCAAATTGACGAATTCCGTTTTATTCTTGCTGCAACCGTGTATGAGGGAATGAGAAGTTTAACGACCCCGAACGTCTATTTGGCTGGTGAAGTATAGAAACGTACAAGTCGAGCTAACGACCTAAGGGTTCCGTAACAAATTTTTTTGCAACCGTCGACTCATATTTGATCTGTTTCTATTACCTGTGGTTCATGCAGACAGTAGGTAGTTATTTTTATTATCAAAACACCAAATTTGAGGTTTATTTGTTTAACCACCACTATAAAGATAACATAACAACAAAAAAAAACATGTTTTTCTTGTATTTAGCAAACATATTCTGTGCAAACTTCAACCATGTTCAGTCATGAGATAGAGACCAATAACTGGCCGCGCTGCGTAGCCAACATGCCCATTACTTACGCTCCGTAGCGATTGAAACGCAACTGTCACTGTCGCACGATATAGAAGAGTGAATGAGAGACACAAAGTGTTTCGTTATCGAAGCGATAGCGATTGTCAGCTTGGCTAGGTCGGTCGGCTGATCGACAAATCTTAAAAAGCACCAAAAAAACTTTTTCGCATATATTTTCGCTGAAAGGCAGACAGACGCTAATCATAGGTAAGTTTAGTAGTAGTTCAAAAACTTTCGAGAAAACCGGCGTCTTTTCCGTGGACATTACAAAAGTATGTATTCTAAAACCTTCGTCATACAACCACCAGTGACACATCACCAACCTTGTGGACCATAGTTGCAGTATTGGACTATATCGTTGGGAAGTTTTACGGTAGTTAGTTTAAGTACATTGTTTAATGTTATTGAGATCTACTGTATGCTTCTATTTAGTAGATTTAAAATTCGACTACGTGTATTAAATACTAGTCACCTCGTCAAGCGGAAGTACAATCGTTATTTGTTATACAAGGGTGCAAAATTGTATTTTACCCGCGAGTGTAGAATTGAAACACGAGCGAGCGAAAGGATTCTATAGGTGAACCACGAGCGAAGCGAGTGGTTCTAAAATAGAATCCTGAGCGTAGCGAGTGTTTTAACACACGAGAAGTAAAATACATTTGCGCCCGTGTGTAACACAAAACTTTTCACCTCACTATAGCGAGGAAAGTGCAACATCCACAGGCGTTAGATCATCTTCATCACTGGAATCACTCATTTCTTTACGATATTATAACAGAAAACTCTGGAAGTTGTGTATTTTTACGCGAGTCGGTGAGAAAAGGTTTTAAGTAAAAAAAATATTGAAAATGTTGACATTTCTGATGTATGAAATGTCAACGATGCGTTTTGAAATTGCATCGACTCAACTTGTGCGTTCAGAATTATATTTAACATCATTATAAAAAAACAAACGTTTCTTATGGAATTTTAAAGTTTATGACTTAAAATCATTAAATAAAGCTAAATTTGGTATTTTTTATTACATTCTCAAACCATTTATTTAATGATAATTAATATCGAACGAACCATTATCTTGAGCGTTTTACGTTTTGTTATCTGTCAAGCTACTTAAACACGCTCCATCCAAGGCCAAATTACTTTCCCCACTAGTGGATAAAACGCGTTTTTCCCCGCTTGTATTGAAGGATAAACGACAACTTTCCGAGCTAGTGAGGGGAAAACTAATAAAGTTCTAAATGTAATTAAATAATAATATTATTAACGACAATATTTCTTATACAAATTTTTATGATGCTTATATGGGGCATTTTCTATAAAAAGGGACCTTATTGTCGATGGCGCTTACGCCGCGCAGCGTCGTGCGGCATTGTATTTATATCGGAGCATCGTTTATAATGGCGTAAGCGCCATCGACAATAAGGTCCCTTTTTATAGAAAATACCACATATTTGCGCTACTGTCTGTACAATGTAGTGAAGTAAGCTGACGAAAAGGGGATCAAAATACAGAAATCATTGTTCAAATTGAACGTGCCGATGCCGTTAAACAACGGCTTTCAGCAAGCTCACGATGCGGCTTTTATGATCCGTCCGTCCGTCTTCCGGAACTGCGTTCTTAGGAAAAATCAGAGAGCCTATCTAATATTTGACTTGTAATCTATTGTTTATAGAAATAGAGTCGATAATCCGTTGGACCTTCGAGATGGTTCTAACGATTTTTACTATGTGGTCATTTCCGTGTTTTACGTTACAATTGATTTGTATTATTTGTACGCCGTGAAGTGGATTGGCCAAAAAGAAAAACAAAACACTTAAATATACCGCGAACAATGAAACTCGACATCCCCCTTGCATAATATTCGAGTGATAGAAAGGCAGATGGGTTTTCTAAAATAAATATTAAAAACCTGATTTAAATTGATTGAAATAAATTCGCGATAGACCCGATTGTAAATGTGATTTTAAAACCTGATTCGTCCAAATCTGGAGCCTGGACATTCTTGGTCTCATTTTACTCAGAATCGACAGCATTCAGTTCTCCATCCTACAAATAAATAATAATAAATAAATAAATTCATTTATTAAGGACCAACTTGGATCAATTTGTGTTAATGGCAGTTTTATCCTTAGGCTAATGTTAGTATATACATAATTATTTACTGACTAATTAACTATATGGTACAATTATAAAATTCTAGTTTCTAAAATAAATAAATAAAAGATGTCCCAAAATGCCCATTCCATTACGTCACGTTTTAGTAAAAAAAATAATCATTTGTATGTGCGTGACGTAGTGGAATGTACAGTTTTCATACAATTTTTGGGACATTTTTTTTAATGTCTGGAATCTGGATTGAATATGCTAGTAATTCTGAGTTGAAAGGACCCAAAAACACCAGGATCTGTGAGAATCAGGTTTTCGATATTTATATATAGCGTCTACGGACCTTGCAACAAATGGCATGCATTTTTAGATAATTGCCGACTATATGTAACAAATTCAATGGATCGATCAAATGCCGCTATATAACTCAAAATGCAATTACTTATAATGGGTCAGGTATGTAGAGGCCATGTTGATTGTTATAGATATTTGGCCTCCTGTTGACCTTTATTGAATCTTAATCAAGGGTCATTGACCCTGCGTTTTGAGCAAGATAGCCACTTGATTGAAAGGTTGCTGTTTTATTATACGATCAAGATTGTTAATCAAGTCAACGGCCTCAATAATAAACCAGTATAAATTTGAGCTCCGTTTATAAAGAATCAGGGTGCCTAGCCAAGGTTGTTTGCGCTACGCTACGATAACGAAACGCTTTCTGTCTCTCTATTACTCTTCCATATTAGTGCGACAGGTACAGTTGCGTTTCGTTCGCCACGGAGCGTAAACGATTAGCATGTTGGCTACGCACCCTGGGGTCAGTCAATTAAGTTAGGCCAGAAATGAGCTCTAAGTTAAACCAAAATGTGTATAATTTGAAGCAGATAAGCTCCAGCCGTACTATATCATACAACAACAGGAAGAAGATAATTAAACACCGGATATATGTGGGATCCCTTTGTATTATTATAGTAAAATTATCTAAGGTCTGTTCATATGGCGCAGTTTAGAATTTAAAAATTAATACGCGTATGGAAGTTGGGGGCCTAGCCAAGATGTCAATCGGACATCGACAAAACGCCAAAGGAAAAGTAAAAACTATATGACAGATGCTACGACGAATAGTCACGTGACTATTTCTATCATAGAAGGTAGGATCCTATAGAAGTGGCCTGCCGCGTGCTCCCGTGAGGGACAGAACATACGCAATGCGACAATATGATTGGTCGAATAGATTTGTAGCCCACCATAAACCATACAAATATACGGTGGGGAATTAAAAAAGATGAGAGACTGTTGTTACAATGACCAACAATAATAACGCTTTCTCTGCTACTCCTACTGAAAGATACATAAGACTATCCCGTTCTGTTCCCCCCACCACTCATGCCTATTCCCGTTTTATACTAGATTAATGATTTCCATACATTATTTTATGTTTCGATTGGCGTTTTCTATCAACGATTGACATCTTGGCTAGGCCCCCATACCCTTGGAGCCATAACGTATTAAGAAATGACGGACAAATTCTATAGTAAATAACTGCAAATATAATTCCGTTATTCTATTGCTCTTGTAAGTTTTCATTCTTAATAAATAAATAAATAATAAATAAAATTCGTTCATTTTCAGACAACTCATATATAGGTCCTTAGCATTGTTAGTAAGTTCTTAACTAAAAATTAAAACTAAAATTATTAATACTAAATACTAAAAAACTAAGATACTACAACTAAAATGAGTTAGTATTACTTAATAACATTTTAATTTGGACAATTGTAAAATTCAAAATTAAAATTAGCATTAATAAATCACCTGTTTATTTTATATATCTGCGCTTAGTGTCTTGGGCACTGTTTTTGGGGCCGGGGCTGGGCGGTCAATGTGACGTTCTGAAAGAAAATAAAACTCTACCACAATAAATGGCAATGATTTCCTAAGTTATGTACATCGCATATAAATACGAATCCATTAATTCATTAATATTCATCGGTATTCCAAGTTTTATTTTGTTACTTACATTTTTTAACATAGGTACCTACAACCAAAGATAGATATAACTCCGTAATAGATGGATACAGTCTAAGGAAAAAACGTGCCTCGAAAATCAAGAAAATTTGATTCTCGTTCAGAGGGCGCTACTAGCTTTGGCCTACTGTCATATAGATGGCGTTGACGGTTTCGTTTGTTATTTAACAATTTTAACGCATATCAGTGAAAGAACATGGGTCAAAATCATAAAAATAATTTATGCAAATAAAAAAATCATTTATCCATATTTAAATACATTTTATCGTATTTTTATAAATCTTCATTTTTAGTTTTAAAGTGTGTCGACAGATGGCAGTGAATTTACTGGGGTACAAAATTTACTATGACAGTACCGCTCTAGTATAAGTTACTCTATGCTACAACTATATTACGCTACAATGCTCTCGACGCAGTTCCGTGAAAATTAAACAAAGTTGATGTTCCGCCAACGAGGAATTAATGTGCCCGTCACTGGATTGGGAGTTTGGAGCGCCAGCCCACAGATGACAAATGACACATCCTTGAATACTAAAATAAATGGTATCAGATTAGTATCATTTCATCTGGCGCCTTCTTCTTAAAAAAATGGCTTCCATAAAATTTATAATGATTTCGGCAGTCAAAAGTATGACGGTTGTTCGGTAGTTTATTTCGGTAGGTAATTTGACCTTGGATGGAGCGTGTTTAAGTAGCTTTTGACAGATAACAAAACGTAAAACGCTCATAATAATGGTTCGTTCGATATTAATTATCATTAAATAAATGGTTTGAGAATTTAATAAAAAATACCAAATTTGGCTTTATTTAATGATTTTAAGTCATAAACCTTAAATTCCATAAGAAACATTTGTTTTTTTAAATGATGTTGAATGTAATTCTAAACGCACAAGTTGAGTCGATGCAATTTCAAAACGCATCGTCAGAAATGTCAACATTGTCAACAAAAATTTTGTCACCGGCTCCGACACGTAAAAATGCACAACTTCCAGTTTTCTGTTATAATATCGTATTATTGTAAAAAAATTAGTGATTCCAGTGATGAAGATGATTTAACGCCTGTAAATGTTGCACTTTCCTCGCTATAGTGAGGGGAAAAGTTTTGTGTTACACACGGGTGCAAATGTATTTTACTTCTCGTGTGTTGAAACACTCGCTACGCTCAGGATTCTATTTTAGAACCACTCGCTACGCTCGTGGTTCAATTATAGAATCCTTTCGCTTGCTCGTGTATCAATTCCACACTAGCGGGTAAAATACAACTTTGCACCCTTGTATAACAAATAACTATTTCCGTATCGCCTCAGTCAAAACGCGTTTTCACCAGTTAAAACTAGTTTTCTGTAACGCCCCGATGAAAACTAGTTTTGACTATTTCTTCAAAATTTTTACTAAAATAATAGTGAAAGCTATGTTTCGATGTTTTCCGTGAGAGAGCCAAAACCCAAGAAAGTTTGACTAAAACTTGAATAAGCCTATAGTTTTGCTGACCATTAGTACTAATAACGTATCAGCTCTACAAGCAATAAAATTAACCCCTCCTTCGCCCAATTACTTAGAAACCGTTTCGGCAATGTTAACCGAAAGGGTGTCAGCCATAAAAACGTCAACTTAACGCGTCCCCGGTGTCAGAGGATTAATTTGACGGACACGTTATAAAGCTGCTGAACGGTAGGCACGGCTGACAGATTAATTAGCAAGTTACTAAATTGGTTAAGAGGCAATTATTGTGAACGTTTAGTGTGGAATCACTTTTTTTATTAAAGGAAACAATATCTCCGATAGTCATGATGCGGTATGCTGGTAGCTCAGTTGGTCGGACTGGTGTTTTGAAAGGTCGCGTGATATTTTTGTTAAGATAATTTAAACATTTTTGTAATAATTGCTTCCAGACGTCTCTGATTGGCACAAAATTATTTTTGTGTGGTCACTGTGTACTCAGCACTTGCCCACAAATTCAAATCGTGTTGCTCCAAAGCAGTAGGTAAGGGGGCTGCAGCCGGAATAAAACATCAGAATTCTCATTAAGAGATAGAATAATGACCATTGTCATCAGTGAAATTAATATAAAACCAAAATTGCAATCTAAATTCATGATTATTTCGGTATAAAACATCACAAGCTTTTCCGTAAACCGGAGTCAAGATATCATTCAAATAAACTTCATCCACAGAGTTCTCAAAATAATACACTTTTCTCTTCACAGTAAATAATTCAGTATTATTACTGGCTGACACACACTTTCCCAAGTTCCAATCAAAGTTAATACCTCTATCGCAACACTTACTGACGCATCTGGAATCTGGACACACATGTATTTTTTTCCCACTGAGTTGACAGTTATGTACGGAAAAACAAAAGAACAGCAAGATAATTTGTACTTGGAACATGGTTATCTTTTTTTTACAATTATGGCCTGGATATGTGTGATCGTTCACTTGACAACTTGCCGCGGTATCAGTGGATGTGATCGATCGTAATGCAAGTAGTTCGTCAGCGTCCGATATCGTAGCAACTTTCAACTCAGAATCACTAGCATATTCGATTTTGATGATAAAAAAAAATGTCCCAAAAATTTGTATGAAAATTTTACGTTCCACTACGTCACGCACATACAAGTGAAAAAAAAATTCACACTAAAACGTGACGTATAATAGAATGGACATTTTAGGACATCTTTTTTTAATTGTGGGATGGAGAATGCTGTCGATTCTGAGTAGATTGAGCCCAAGAATATCCAGATTTGAACTCAGGTTTCCAATATTTATTTTAGAAAACGCCCAATCAGTGTAACGTGCATTTTCAGTTTTATGAACTGCATTCGAGGAAGAGGTAAAAACCATTAACATCCGTTTCTTATTTCATGATTAATTTTGCCTACTTAGACTGCGTTTTATGACATAAACATTTTCGTAAAATATTTTCAATGTGGAATTGTTATAGATGCAAAATGCCCGGTGTCTGATTTAAGTAAGGTGCCCTTCCAAATAGCTGCTTTATATGTATATCTGGTCACTATAACATTTAGATTTGAGTGTTCTCGATTTTATGATACCTAGTCTTCTAGATATATACACAGTCTTTTTAGGGTTACGTACCTCAAAAAGTAAAGCGGAACCCTTAGATCACTGTTGTCCGTCGCGAAAGAGCTTTTTCTTTAGTTACTTAAGTGTGTAGTTACTTTATTTCAGTTTATTGTTTTTTACTCCACCTAATTGACGAACACCGGTAATGTTTGAGTGTTGGATGTAGGGTAGGTATATATTTATACATACCTATGTCTATTTATTTGGCACGGCACGCCCAACAACCCAAACAACTTCATATTAATTGAATTGAGGTGTGAGACGTCGTTAGATTGGTCTCAATCATAGGCGTGACTTAGTACACTAATATTTATGTCATCAGCCGGTTTTTTTAAACTGTTGCTGCCATTTTGTTATCGCAACAATGTCAAGCGCGCGGCAACATCATTGGTATTGCACAGTACAAGCTAGCAAATAAAAACCTTATGAAGCTTACTACGAGTACGATAGCTAAGGTACGCCATAGTAAACTCCCACCACGACGTCTTGTTCTTTTGACCGCCAAAGAATCAACTCATGGACGCGGCTACAACCTAATATCAACCTTATTGCATTGCGATAAGGTTCATGATGACGCGCCGCACACGATAGGCGTGGCGTTCAAACGCTGTTTCGTTTTACTTTATCTACTTGTCAGCGTAGTATTTAGTTTTAAGTACAGTAAAGTTAAAGAGAGTTAACTATAGTATACCTTATTACAAGGCTATACGGTTCAATTAAAACTCGCAAACAGATTGATGACAGATTTTATAAAATAAATATAATATGGTACATACACCGATGTGACATCTCAAAATATAAAAAACAACATGTGTAAATTACAATTTATTTTATTTAATGTTGTTAAAATTCAACAATACAAAACATAAGAAATAGAAACTATACACAAAAGAAGTAAACAGTAACGAAATACTAGTTCCTATAAGACAGAATACATTCTAACAGAGTTCGGATAAAATATCATTAAGTACAGAATCATAAATAAAATGCCCACTATTCCACAGATAACTAAACTACAAATAGACAGGCGGCAAGGACAGACAAACTACAACTCATGTGGTAATACCTACAATATGTTTTTTAACATTTATAAAATGAAAATAATAAGACACAGTGTCAGCATCATGTACAGAGCGACTAGAGTCTGCCTACGTTAACTACGTCTACGTTACTGCACCGACTTTCACAAACCAAAGTGTGGAGTGCCATAAATAAACGTCACATTTACACACTCTGTCATTGACAATGCCATGTAGTCCGACTCCATTATATTCTGACGCAGCGAACTTGTTCATCGACTTCAGACATCCATTAAGTAGTTCAGCCATCTGTGATTATACTTAACTTAATAGAGAAATAATTTATAGTAGTATGGCTCGCTTAAGTGCTACAAGCTAAGAACGCCAATATCGCATATTCTCTAGTAAGCATTATTAAATATACGTGTATATTAGCAAAGATTCATTGATTGTGTAAGATATGAAAAGTCTGACAATTTCGTGCTTTAAATTTGACGCCTAAACCAGATGGCGCTGTACGTCTTCGTACATTAGGCGGTAAATTTGGTTGTCTAAAGTTGATGTTTACAACTCAATGACCACAAAACATATGGCGCAGTACAGCGCCATCTGTCTCGGTTGTCAAATTAATGAGCACGTTTTTTTTCTTAGACTTTACCTCTCTATTACGATTAATAACTCTTCGATATTAGTAAACTGTAAAGTATTAAAAATCTGAGCATGACATTTAGTTTAACATTGAGTTTGTTGAAATGGTAAACTTTAATAGGTATATCTTAGTCTATGGTATAAATAGTCTCATTTGAGTTACAACCATTAGGCAGTGAGAAGTGGAACAACCAGTAAATGTAATAAATAAAAGCAGATACCAAGACTTACGTCTATTCAGGTAATCACTACACTATGAGTAATTTAAATACTAATACAGAGATCTATGTGATAAATTTCTCATTCACATATAATAGGCTAGCTTCCTATAGATCAATTATTTTTATTTCACGGCAATGAAGTTGCATTTAAGAAAAGACACAAAGAAAACAAGGTACAATTTGATTTTTAATTTAGTTAGACTTTTGATCGCCAAAGACGTGACGCGCGCGGCTACATGATTGTGGCGTCATAGCTTGTGAGATTCTTCCTAACTACATAGTAACATAAATATAGTTTTGAAGATGAATGAATAATAACTGTTTTACTTCTAGGAAACTAGCCTATTCAAATTTCTACAGCATCAGGGAACACGTGGTCTAAATAAGCCTGGTTGCCGTAACTTTGCAACGGCTTCGGCCTACCTTTACTACTATTTACAGACTGACCAACATTTGCACTATTCCTATTAAACCTCGAAGCGATTTCTCTGACTTTACCTGGCCGAGGTTTGTAGTCTTCTATATTATCTTGCCTCACATCGTTTTCTTCTTTTAACTCTTCAAAATATCGCTCTTTCTCTAGCTCTTTATTAATATGCTTATTATCTTCATAAATCCAATCGCGGTACGAGAGTTTTTTGGCATCTTTATCTTCAGCAAATTGAGTTTTCCTGTTGTCTTTCTTGCCTGAGTTGTTACGTTCATACATGCGAGAGTAGGTTTTGGATTTTCTGTTTTGGTTATCTCTTGTGATGCCAAAGTAAGGGTCTTTTGAGTATTCGATATCGTTGTTAGTTTTGCACACGTAGCTACGATCGTTATTCTGTCGATCGCTTCTATTCGATCGTCTTAGTTTCGTCGGTCCCGATTTGAATGTGGTGAATCTATTTTCGAGTTCGTTATTGTTAATCTCATTGAGTTGCGTGTCGAACGCGTGTGCTCTTTGGTGAGTTAGGGGCTTAGATAGCGACAAATGCTTTGGCGGTTCTCCGTGCTTATTAATAGTTATTTCGTATTGTATATGCGGGTCTAATACCGCATACACATTTTCTTTGGCTTCTCTCTCCAGCGAGTTCAACGCTGCCTGTAACAAAGAAAGAGACATTCAAAATTCTGTAAAACTTATATTTCTGGCAGGTAAGAAATTGATTAATCCTGATCTATCAATTTAATTAATACATTACATCGTAATTTGTACAGAGTAACGTTAAGCCATATTCTAGGTAGATCTTATTAAACAACTTTTAGACTACATACATCAAAAATCGCTAAATAAATGGCAGTTTTATACTTTTTTCCGGTTGCGGAGATTGTTAAAATGTATTAAAACGATAGGTGTCAGGATTTTTAGCCGCCTGGGACTTTAATGCATTTCAACGTGAAAATCGTGTAGTGCACACACTGTTAAGATTTTGTTAATATCAAACGGTTGCAAATAAACACACTTCAGTAAATTAAACGTCAGCTAGCTATTAATCATGCTTACAATAATTGGCGCGAAGTAATGCTAAAAGCAATTATGCGAAATGAGTTTTCTAGCCGTATCGGTGTCGTCGTATGTGATATAATAAATAGAGCTTTTACTTTAAATAATACCACATTTTAAGCAGAATAAATGACTGTCTTTTAAGTTTAATACTCATAAGTATTGCTTATTTAAAATTTTGCAATTTTACGCGGCCTTAGATATTTTATTCTGTTTATAACAGAGGTATACTGTTTAGGCAAGTAGTGTAGGTACCGTCAGATTAGGTAAATCCTGTCGGCAAATAGATAATGTTAATAAAGTGTGGAGCAAACGAAAGAATCACAAGTGCTGTTATGAAATACAACTACCCGAATTGACGTTAGCTGTGTTTTTTTTTAATTCGTGCATAGTTACCTAATTGCCAAAAATATAACAAATTGTATTGCCGTAAAATGTTAGTTATATAAAGTTGTCTATTTTGTGACTTTAATAGCAAAACAATCCTTTGTATCATTCAATAAAACTGTTAAAGGCTCTCGGAAAAATTAAAATTTTGGTAGGTATTTAGAACTTATCGTTTGTTTTATATACTTATTTAATTTTACGCAATGCGATTATACGCAACAGATCGGCGTCACTTGTGCGGAGACTGTGTGGCAGTAACAATAGTATCCTGAAAACATTGGCAGGTAAGATAGATGCACCATTACTCAAACACTGGAACAGTCTACACGTGGCCGCAACAGATGTTGAGAAATGGTGCATCTAGATTGCCTAGATTTTATTCTAGCTGTTATTGTATTTTATTTTATAATTTATGTGTGTGTTTTGTGAATTGTAATTGCATGTCACTAACCTTATTTCATTCTAAGTTTTGTTGTATTTACTAACACTATATGGATCAAAATGATTCGAATTAAATAAATAATTGAAATTGAAATTGAAATTATAAGCGCATTCGGAGTACTAAAAATGTTTATATACAACTGTCTTGGAACAAAACAAAACTTCGTAATCTATTGTTTAACTTTCTTCGGATTTTACATTTGTAAAGCCATGTTTTTTAATGATCGCGGCGCCATCCGCGTCAGCTTTACGCGTTTGTCCTCATCTGTGTCTCAGCTAACAATCTCAAAAATCAGGAAGCAACCTCCCATAAGTACCATAACTTATTCAGCGGTTAGATTATTGTCGGGCAAATACAATGTGCTCGCAGTCGATATTTGATTCCTTTGACCACCAATTACGTCAAACGATGAGCCAAATATCAATCTCGTACATTCGACAACGGTCACGAGTCACGATGACGCACCGCACAGGCGTACCGTCTCGCTCGCACTCTTGGTCTCTACTATCTCTCGCTTTCGTGTATAGTATGAATTATCTGAGATGATTTTTTCGGGCTCGGGCCCTTATCTGTTAAACAAAAGCCGTTGTTTCTTTTAAGAGCGGTATTATATAGCACGTACCAAAGCAACTATCGTGATAATAGTAAGGTTCAAATTTACGTGACAGCTCATTCAGGGAACAATCAGTGGTCTCTTCTTCGGAGATAACAAAACGTGTTATCTCCGAATGGGCTGTTTCATGAATTTAAACCATATAAATAGAATGGTAAATTTGCTGTTTAAACGGGCTCGTTTCTGTTACTTATGTCGAGGCTATTAGCAGTAATCAGTGTTTAGTCTGCATCTTATCAAATGATTTTTACGCTCAAGACGGTAGTCTGTTAAACAAAAGCCATTGTCTCTTTTGTGCGAGCGGTCGGCCTTTGTGTGCCATTGTGTGTTGGCGCGTGAGACGGCGCGTGCGGCGCTCACACACAATGGCACACAATGGCCGACCGCTCGCACAAAAGAGACAATGGCTTTTGTTTAACAGATTACCGTTTTAAGCGTAAAGATCATTTGAGAAGATGCAGAGTATAACCACTTCATGAAGGCAACAATACCTTTTGTTTAACAGATTAAGGCCCGAGCCCGAAAAAATCACCTGAGATAATTCATAGTGTACTCGTATTGTTTTTGAGCCGACAATATAATAGTGTTAGTATGTGCAGGATGCAGGACCTGTGCGTCACACGGTGGTGGGGGGCTGCAGCACGACGGCGGCGCGGCGCACCTGCAGCGCGCCGGGCGAGTAGCGCGGCGCTACTGTGGCTGCTTGTTGCCCGCCGTACACCGCGTCCGCTGGCAGGACCGTCTTCTCACTGAGAAGGAAAATAGGTTTTAATTTCATTTAACACTGTACCCCGTTTTTTTAAATTTTTAACAAGCAGAAACGTCTGCGAACGATGCTATTAAGCATAGAATAAAATTAAAAGTTGAAAAATTACTGTCTTGGGTGAGACTTGAACATACGGCCTCCGGATCAATACTCCAGCGCTCTGATATCTGTGCCACCAAGATCTCATCCATAGCCAGCGAATCTTTCCACCATATAATATATGGTACAGGAGTTCCTGGAAGTCATATATGACATGGAACTCCGGTACCCGTTTAAGAAGTGTAACGCTCTTACGGTAAATGTCCCTAGGGCCCCCTAGACCCATATGGTGAAAAGATTCGCTGGCTCTGGATGAGGTCTTGGTGGCTCAGATAGCATAGCGCTGGAGTATCGATCCGGAGGCCGTGAGTTCAAGTCTCACCCAAGACAGTAATTCTTCCACTTTTAAATTTATTCTAAGCTTAGCGTTTTTCTAACCTCAAAAATAGAGGTAATTAACTTTTTCTTCCGAAATGCTAGGGTTTCTATAATATCTAATGTTGCGGTACTATAATATGTAAACGACACTATAATTCAGTGCATAGTTACTTAGATTTAATTTCGACTGAAAAAAGTTACCACCAATTTCTTGACTACTTAGTTTAGGTGCTTTTAAAGGTCCTTCTAGATACGGCAAGTGATGGAAATCGTAATACGAACTACATGCGAGCAGTCCGCAAATGGATCTGGATGGACCTTTATTTAAATACAATTCACAAAAGAGAATTTATAGGCAAAATATGAGTAGGTAGTAGGTATCTACTTTTTTAAGGAAGGTATTGTCTAAAACTTACCTATCTAAATCATCAGTCTTGTATTCGACGCTCTCTGTAAAAAAGGAAAAAATAATTATAGTTATTTAATATTTTGAGCTACATACACATTATTGCCCTAACGATTCGTTGTGAAATTTACAAAAGTCGATCCAGTTCGATAACATTAAACTTAGTAGGTAATTTATTTCACCAACGCATAAAATAAACCACTGAAGACAATGGACGGCAGCCATCTTTTGCCACAATTATTATTTAACAAACCGGAGTACGTAATACAAAGTGTACTAGTAAGACAGTTAAAAAACCATAGACCTAGCATTACATAGACCAGCTATACGCGTGCGCCCGTAAGGGATAGACATAGATGACGTCATAAACGTGGGGATACCATATTGGTAAAAATTACCCCAATATTTGATATCACGTTGGGGCGATTACCCTGGAGGCAAAGTTAGCTTGTTTGACGGTATTAAAAAATTGTTAAATAAAATGTCAATGGGCCTTTCTTTTTAGGCGTATAAACAATGAAATACCTCCTATAATTCGCGCAGGTGGTACAAAACTAAACATGTTTAGTAAAAAAAACGTAAAATAAAATGTATTATGGGTTTTAATTTAAAGAAATCACAAATCGCAATCACACCAATTAATGTACACCACATTTAATCTTCACAACATTTGTTTATTTATTTTTTGGAATTAGAAGTACGAAAAAACTTCGATGTCAAAATTACCCATAAAATTATGATATTTTCATCTGGTATCCCTAACATGATTGTTATGCAGCTAAATTAAGAAGAAGTTTAAAAATGGCTGACCTCAGACTCCTACCTACCTACGTAATTTGGGCGGATAATTTTACAAATAATGATTTGTTAATTTGCGTAAATAATTGTGATATTTTTATTGAAATCGTTTGATTGTACATTGCTTTGAGTGTAACGTAATTTTACGATGTTATTCTCACATATTGCGTTAAGAGGAAGGTGTAAAATACCGTACTTACGTGTGAAAGGTTATGATCTCATATTTTTGCTCAGAGCGGCTATTACAGCCGATTACAGAACAATTCACCAGTATTTTATCAAAGTTCAAGCATTCAAAACGCTAACCATCACTATATTTCGTAAGAGAAAGCACAATTTCATACAAAACAACGATAATTAAACAAGCAACGAACAAACATGACATGTCACGTACTTATTTGTTTGCCACAACCGAGGTTGTGGCAGCGGTGGAAAAGTGAAACTATGACAAGGACAAACAATAACAGCGCTTTCTCTGCTACTCCTACTGAAAGATAGATAAGACTATCCCGTTCGGTCATTTTCCCCCACCCCTCATGACCGATCCAGTTATACTAGATTCATGTAAAAAACACACAAGAAGAAGATTCATGACGAGAAAGAGAAAGACTCATGACCTAAATCTAACTTGATACAAGTTCACAAAAATAACAAGTGCTGGCTACAGTTCACGCTCGCTCCCTTGCGCATGGAGACTGTATAAAGGAGCCAAATCTCTATGTATGAAAAGTGTCCATCAAAAAACAGTAATTAGGCGGCGCCACCATACACCGAAATACTACCAAAAACAACCTACGTAATTTGGTCGGGTTATTTGTTGCCTTATATGGTTCATGTTATACTCATGTCCCATAGCCTAACTAGCGCCACCGGAGAGATTAGGAACTATTATTTAAAGCTTAACGCGGTCACTTTTACAACAATTCTGCCATAAGAGATTGCGATCCTTTCTATACCATCCATACCCTTGCGCATGAACACTTCTGCCATCTAGTGGTCTGAACAGGAGACTTAAGCTTGACATTAACTCTACTTATTGTTTTAACGGTGTTTATGAAATGAAAACGAACCTCTCCGTCTCCGGCACCGGATGACCAGGCAGAACACGACGACCAGCAGCGCGGCGATCACCAGCGCCGCCGCGATCAGCGGCGCCACGTGCGCCGTCTCTGTTAGAAAATTATCTGTAAGAATGGATTACTTAGCGGTAAGTACTAGTTAGACAAAAGGTATACAAGCATTAGATGCGATTTATTAGATTGTTAGAAAATTATCTGTGGCGCACACAGGCTGAGCACCGGAATGGGCGAAATATTAAGCAAGCCGAATTCAATTAGTTAGGTAAATGAGGTAAAAGAATAATCCGAATGTAAAGTGATGCGACTGATGCGAGTTATTCTTTAAGTTCATGTGTTATGTTAGAAAATGTTTAGGTAAGGTTTTTTTTTTTTTACTAGCCTCACTGCTGGGCAAAGGCCTCGTTTCCTCCACTAGGTAAGGTTAAGTAGACTTATATTTTTATTTCATTAAATATCTTTGTGTTATACAAGCAAACTTTATTGTCAAGAACTAGGTACTACATATCCCATAATATAACTGACCACTTCGCAAGCATAAATTTAAAATGCAAAGATTTTACATCTCTTATATCATCGATCGATCGAATACGATGACTGACGCTGGTTTAGTACAAAACCAATCAGAATAATCGCAGATTCAGAATAGGTACAATGTACTGGACACATAACAGACTTTAAGCTGAGTTTAATGAGAGAACAGGACAGAGCTAATTACCGTGGACGGTGAGCGAGACGGCATGCGAGGAGAAGCCGAGCTTGTTCTCGACGTGTAGAAAGAAGACGCGCGCGTCTGTGCTGGTGCCGGCGATGAGTAGCGTGTAAGAGAGCAGGACAGAGCTAATTACCGTGGACTGTGAGCGAGACGGTATACGAGGAGAAGCCGCGCTCGTTCTCCACGTGTTGAACGTAGACGCGCGCGTCACATAACTGTGCTGGTGCCGGTGATGAGTAGCGTGTAAGAGAGCAGGACTGAGCTAATTACCGTGGACGGTGAGCGAGACGGCATGTGAGGAGAAGCCGCGCTCGTTCTCGACGTGTAGAACGTAGACGCGCGCGTCAGATGTGCTGGTGCCGGTGATGAGGAGCGTGTAAGAGAGCAGGACAGAGCTAATTACCGTGGACTGTGAGCGAGACGGTATACGAGGAGAAGCCGCGCTCGTTCTCCACGTGTTGAACGTAGACGCGCGCGTCACATAACTGTGCTGGTGCCGGTGATGAGTAGCGTGTAAGAGAGCAGGACTGAGCTAATTACCGTGGACGGTGAGCGAGACGGCATGTGAGGAGAAGCCGCGCTCGTTCTCGACGTGTAGAACGTAGACGCGCGCGTCAGATGTGCTGGTGCCGGTGATGAGGAGCGTGTAAGAGAGCAGGACAGAGCTAATTACCGTGGACTGTGAGCGAGACGGTATACGAGGAGACGCCGCGCTCGTTCTCCACGTGTTGAACGTAGACGCGCGCGTCACATAACTGTGCTGGTGCCGGTGATGAGTAGCGTGTAAGAGAGCAGGACTGAGCTAATTACCGTGGACGGTGAGCGAGACGGCATGTGAGGAGAAGCCGCGCTCGTTCTCGACGTGTAGAACGTAGACGCGCGCGTCAGATGTGCTGGTGCCGGTGATGAGGAGCGTGTAAGAGAGCAGGACAGAGCTAATTACCGTGGACTGTGAGCGAGACGGTATACGAGGAGACGCCGCGCTCGTTCTCCACGTGTTGAACGTAGACGCGCGCGTCACATAACTGTGCTGGTGCCGGTGATGAGTAGCGTGTAAGAGAGCAGGACTGAGCTAATTACCGTGGACGGTGAGCGAGACGGCATGTGAGGAGAAGCCGCGCTCGTTCTCGACGTGTAGAACGTAGACGCGCGCGTCAGATGTGCTGGTGCCGGTGATGAGGAGCGTGTAAGAGAGCAGGACAGAGCTAATTACCGTGGACTGTGAGCGAGACGGTATACGAGGAGACGCCGCGCTCGTTCTCCACGTGTTGAACGTAGACGCGCGCGTCACATAACTGTGCTGGTGCCGGTGATGAGTAGCGTGTAAGAGAGCAGGACTGAGCTAATTACCGTGGACGGTGAGCGAGACGGCATGTGAGGAGAAGCCGCGCTCGTTCTCGACGTGTAGAACGTAGACGCGCGCGTCAGATGTGCTGGTGCCGGTGATGAGGAGCGTGTAGCGATAGCAACCGAACGCGCCCGTTGGCTCGAGCGCTCGGTAGCGACCTGGAATTTTACAGTTAGTATAATAAGGCTTTGTCTTGTAATGAAACAATTTAAAATGGTACAAACGACAGAGAATACTACTTCCTAAGATGAACATTAGGATTCCTAAACTTAAAGCTAAAATAAAACAGCACACCCTCGCGTATGTGGTATGGGTATCGTAAAGGACAAAATATCAAGCGATCACACCAGTAGACATTCTACTTTATGTGGATTATACATAAAAATCCGCGTTATTAATTTGACTTTAGCGTGGGCTCTCTTTAAACGTTCTCTTAAAAGCTCCATATGCCTGCTGGTGGGCTAACTGGGAATATCCTTTGGATAGATATAGAATATCATCTCCTACATACTACTCGTAAAGTCTCGCTCCATGCGCTGTTGGTAGTTAAGTTTCCATGCCAACTGGAGGTGGTATCATTGGTTACAGTAGGTAAGAATCTTACCACATGGACATTGGGCGCCTGAGCATCTTACGGTAAGATGCTCAGGCGCCCAATGTCCATGTGGGGCCGCACCAGACGATGGAGCACATGCTACCTTTTCCAGCGTGCCCGCATGCTTGCTCTGAGCAGGACTTCCGTCATGCGACAGACAGGGCGATTAATGTCGCTAGCTTCGGACCCGCTCCATGCGTTCACGGTAAAAGTCTCTGCGCCCACTGGTGGGCCTAGGACGAGCTATCGGTTCTAATTGTATTTAGGATAGAGTTTTGTAGGAACATACCTATAGTAGTCGGCACGTCCAATCGCAGACTGCCCCATAGCCAAGCTGCTCGCCGAGGTGGAGGATCGGCGCATACAGTGGCGTGTACTTTAGCTTCGGACCCGCTCCATGCGTTGGCGGTTAAAGTCTCTGCGCCCACTGGTGGGCCTAGCACGTTCAGGGTTATGGCTTCGGATTGATGTGTTCTGAGGAATATAAAAAGAACTGATGAATGAGAAATAAAACTGGTTCGCCATTGTATCGCCACTGCAAAATCTCAATATTTATGTAAGTGTGGTTAGGGAGCTTAATATCCCACTTGCAAAACGTCCTTGCTCGAAACAGTCCTATCAGACCCGTCCACAATATGCCCAATACGCAAACTAACCATTCTTAAAATTACTTTTAGATTTGCAAAATGTTCCTTTCACAAAAAGTGACTAACATAATGTCTACCTCTCTGATCCTTTCTTCTATTATATATTTGTTCTAAATTCCGGAAACACTTGAGTATTTTTAATGGGTACGTAAACTAGTTACATATTTGTAGGTAAATATTCTTACCGGTCTTCTAGTCCAATCTGGTTGATAGCCAAGCAGATGTAACGGCCATGTTGACTATATGAGACGTTCTGGAGCTGAAGTTGTGGCGTCGACGAAATCGGGTATCCGTCCTCGGGCATCGCATTCAGGTGGGCCGAGTTGGGGCTGAAAGATAGATAATGAATGAAATTTTAGGTAATTGATTATTATTTAAGTTGCCACTTTATTGCAAATATCAAGAACTATGTTAGTGGAAAAAAATAGTAACAACTTGCAAGGCTAACTTTACTAAACTAAAAAAATCATGAAGTTTATAGAAATAGTAGGACTACTTACTTATGATACCACTGGTAGGAGGGCGGTGGGTTGCCTTCGGCTTTGCACTCCAACGTAACTTGGGAGAAGAGATTAGCCTCGACCACGGTATCGGGTCCCACCCACGTTACTCTAGGAGGATCTGAGAAAAAAGGATTCTTTAATGCCTGTTTTCCTCATATAACACAATTAACACAAATACACAATTTAATTCTACAATTTACAAAAATAAGAAATAAGGGTACCAACACCTACAAAGTCAGCTGTTGATAAATAACGCATTTTTATATGCTGTGAGAGTAGTAGTAGTAGTAGTAGTAGTAGTAAAACTTGATACACTTACATTTGACATCAATTTCGATTTTCACAGAATCAGATGTTCCGACTGAATTTCTTGCCTGGCAGCCATAGATTCCTGAAAAACGTTACAATTAATTAAAAGCTAAAAATAGCAGACTTGATTTCCCATAAGTTGTCACTACTTTATGTTTTTATGTAAGGAACGAGCAGACCTTCATTTGCTGGCATGCGCACACTAGAAGTCATCAATGCATTTTTAGACTGAAACTAAGAAAACTGTGCTAACCGAAATGACTTCTCACCTGGATGATTCCTCATGACAGTCGCCGTCAGCGCGGCAGTCAAGGGTTAAATCACTGTTGCCTTCTTCAAGGATAGTGTACTCTGATTTAAAATTGATGAACACTAATATTGCTTACCTGAATGAACCAGGACAAATGACAGGAGCCAGTATAAGCTTCGCGCTGTTAGTAGCAGTGACTTGTAAGGACAACAACAAAGGTCTTGGTCCAACACACGTAGGGGCTGGGGTTAAAGCACTGTTGCCTTCTTTGAGGTTCACTAGTATACTAGGGTCTAGAATTGATA
This sequence comes from Cydia strobilella, assembly GCF_947568885.1. NCBI lineage: Eukaryota > Metazoa > Arthropoda > Insecta > Lepidoptera > Tortricidae > Cydia > Cydia strobilella. The sequence continues at coordinate 14,344,637 of NC_086052.1, forward strand.
AACTATTGCTTACCTGAATGATTCCTCATGACCGGCGCCAAGATAAGTTTAGCACCATTAGTAGCGATGACTTGTCCGTTCTTGGTCCACCAAACGTAGGGGCTGGGGTTGCCGTCGGCGCGGCACTCGAGAGTTAAAGCACTATTGCCTTCTTCGAGGTTGGCTAGTGTACTGGGGTCTGCGCCGTTGATTGATACCACAGGGACGACTGAGGACAGAAAATGTAAGGTCTTTGTATTTTATTTTAGTTAGTTTTACATAAGGCGGTTCGGTCGCAAACAATATCTTTAGCATAAAACGAAATACTTAAAACGGGAGCCCACCGGTCTAGCTAGATGAAGGTCCACACTCAGGTTGATTAGTGAGCACCTTAAGTTTAGCGTTTAGTAGGTAACTTTGACACAACACTTGAATGATTTTGGGGACATGGTCCCGATTCCTTACACTCTTCGACGTGAAGTCAGAAGTCTCAAAACCAAAGGCGACTTTAAAACCTGGTTGACAGCCAATATTTAAAAGGATAAACAAATCGCTTATCCTTAATTATCTACCTTCTGACTAGGTACAAGTAACCTCAAGCATAGTGTACAAGTTTCGGTAGTAGGGTGAAGGGTATGACGGGTGATGTGCGCGACAAGTTAGTTGTCGGCCGTGGGAAGCTCGCGTTGCTCCCAACTTGATCGCGATGCCCATACTTGAGCTCTGCTGCAAAACTTCTCTGTATACTTACAAGTGACGTCAAGCATGGTATACGAGTCCCGGTAGTACGGCGAAGGGTAGGAAGGGTGGTGCGCACGACAAGCTAGTTGCCGGCCGTGGGAAGCACGCGTTGCTCCTAGTTCGAGAACTGATCGCGCTGCCCAGACTCGAGGTCTTTCTACTTCAGATGCGTTGGTCTGACTCCAAGCGGTCAAGCGTTCTTTATCTGCAAACAAGATTAGTTTGATCTTATTGTTATGATTCATATTATTAATTTTGTTAATAATCCTATGAGAATATCTTAACTACTTTTAGCCATAATTGCTTATGTCTTAAGAGTTCCACGGTACGATGATCGTTGCAATATGGATGTGAAATTTTATTGTAATGTTGATCTGATAATTTAATTGCACATAATGATAAAATAACACTAACAAAATATATAAATAGTTCATTTTGTGAAACATGATCAGTTTCTGAGCTGACGAGAAGAGGTTTATTTGATTTAATTTAAAGCGCCATTAGCGGCTTTCTTTGCTATTCAAAAAATTAAGGCGAATTTTTTTTTGTAAGTTAGAAAATGATCACATAATGACTTGATATTTCAGTGGATAGGGTCTTGCTGCCTTGTTTTAGTTACATATTGTAATTAACCTGTGTATGTGTGTTGAAAAATGTTTTTTGCTACACACCCAAGTACCACTCGATGTAAGCTGGTGGGTTGCCGTAGCGCGCTTCGCAGACCACAGTGGCCCTGGCACCAGCAGGCACCGTGATATTCTGATTCGGCAGAATGTGGGTGCCGTTGAACAGAATCCGGGGCGATTGCGGCGGTACACGTACTGCTAGCGCCGCGGGGGGACTAGATAGGGCATCCTGAAAAATTATACGTTAAAGTAGTACTTTTATAATTAGGGGCACAAACATTTAATAAGTAACGGATGGTTTCAAGCTATGGATTTCAAAATCCAGTTGTAAGTAGTAATTCACAAGTTTAATCAATATTTTTATGGTATGCCACTGACTAATGAGTTAAACATTTTATTGCAGAATAAACAATGCCTACGCTGCTGTGCTACGTAGGTGTAAGTTCGCCTCATATACTATCAATAGTTACCAAGTGGCTGGCTTAAGTGTACCTATAGCGTGCGTAGCTTATGCCACAGTCGGATGACGTCTAAACAATAAACTCCTATAAATAACATTATATTTTATATAAAAAAAATTGAGTTACCTGTACGTCATAGTTGCTAGCAGTGACCTGACACTGCCACTGTCCATCGTCCAAGGCGAGAGTGGCCGCTCGGACCCAGAGCGAGCAGTCACCTCCCATTGGACTGTTCTCGTTCGCCCATTCGTACTTGCCGCGGTAGATGCCCACTGGCTGCAAAAATACAGAAAATAAAAATTAATAAATATTATACGACATTCTTACGTTCATAATGACTGGTAATTCTAACGCCTTCTGGTATTGTGAAATAATGTATAAATAAATAAATAGATGTCCTAAGCCCCAAAATACGCTCAAAACGGCTCATATTGTAGGTACAGAAAATCTTGTAAAGAATGATTCGGTTTTAATGTTTATTGAGGTAGTATAATACGGTCATGAAATAAAGAGAGCCAAAGGCCTGCAGTTTGACACAGGCAGAATGTCTACTCATATCAAAAGGGTAATGGTAGCAACGCCTAAAGTTCGGACACAAGAATCGAAACAGAAGGTTTCGGTGCTCGAGTCCGAACGAGGAAATACGAGTAGACCAAATAAATGGTCGTCGAATGTTTCAAAGAAAATACCACACACGCACGAAACACAACAATAAAACTTTTGGAACTTATTGAAATGTAAAGAATAAAGTTAATTAACCTTTATTTTTATAAGATTGTTTGCGATTAGTTTATATTACTCGTAATTATTTTATTTTATTTTTATTAACTAACATGTAACATAGTTTTAGGTTTGTTTTGTTATCATTGCGTGCATATTTTATTTTTATCAATATATTTAAATGGAAATGTTTTTGTGATTTCTAACTTTGCTTATAGCTTATAGCTACAGGAAAATGTCACCTTTTTCATGCGTACGTAAACAACGTTTAAGGTTTTTTAGTTTGAAAGCAGTACTTATACCTATATTTACTTATGTAAGGTAGTTTTAGTATATTAGTATAAAATAATATACTATTTAAATATCAAGTTTTATATTTCAGATAATCAAATAAAAGTTGTTATTGATATGTAAGTACTCTAAAATTTTATTCTTTTTGTATCAATTGTGTTTTGGTGTTTTATTTTAACGTCATTAGTAGGTAAAAAAAAGATTATTTTTGATATTGTATTCGCACACTCTTACGTAGCCTAGAATTATATAAATGCTAATTATATTGCACTTAGAAACAATATCCGGAAAAAAGACATATGTACTTATAACCAATTGGTTATTTTAATTAACGTCCCACACTACATGGCCCCCTAAATAATTCTACAGTAAATTAAACTATCATACCGAGCAAAAACAACTCAGACTTCAAACTAAAATACCGAACATACCAAATTTAACTTACACAATCATTATTCTAACAGAAAACGGAATGTACTAAAGTTCAATTTGCATTCCCCAGAGAGTTCTGCATAAAATGCCACGACCTTTATCATACCATCGCATTGAGTAATGAACTAATGACAATAGAGTATTCTCGTGATCCTATAAATGCTACCGGTGAGCATACAGGGCAAGAGGAAACAGGCTACAGTCGCTTAATAGCGTTCTAACGTAACATTTCCAAAACTCCAACTTTCCAAAATAGTTTTTTTTAAGTCTCAAAAAGTCCCTTAATTACCGTAAAATTTTTGGACAAGTTCTGCACTTTCCTAACTTTATAGGAACTATTTGGAATTTGCACAATGCAGATCTGTACACCGTGACTCTGCAGACTAGGAACATATCACTTTTAAAAATTAGTTTTTCGGCTGCCCTAAGTTGGTATCCGAACTCCGTAACTTTCATAGGCTCACTAGTTTTTTTACTGTCCCATCTGACGTTTTTACTCTACCTTAAGGTATTCGTATGTAGGTATATCAATATTCTTTTATGGTATTGGTAAACATATTTCAAGAAACACATCACTTAAGAATAAAGTTAAGGAAAGACTAAACCATTAAGTACTCAAAAAATATGTAGCACAAAATTTATTTCATAAGTTAGCTGAAGCTTAATTGCATTGCGCATAATACGCTTGCATATATTATATTTTAAATGTGACTCGTCCTAGTTTAGTGCATAATTTGTGGGGCTCCAGACATTCACGGTTCGCTTGTGGTTAGCAATTCGCATTACACCCGCGATCAATGTGCAGAACCGAGAGAAACCCTGGGGTGTGACCGAGACTCACTTGAGGGAACTTTCCTATTACACTCGTAATTTACGAGAGGTTTCATCAATGAAAGTAGGTACTCGTAGTAGTCGTAGTCTGGGAAAATTCTAAACATTTTTGCGCGATTGATTAAAAGGGAGTAGTTATGCTTTTTAGACATCCTTAGCAGATCTAGCGTCTATTAATTTTAACAATGAGGTGTCCTTACGAGAAGTTTGGCCAAAGATAGACGAAGGTTATTGTGTTGCATATATTTTATTAATTTACTTAAGCACTACTCCATTTTTCTAACTTTTGTTTTTCTATAGTTTAAAGTAGTTTTTGAAGACGGTGCATGATTAAATATATACTCATATACGACACTCCCAATCTAGGTTTGCATTAAAATTGCCTAGTAATATTTAATGCTGCCAGCATCTATGTTATGATCGTAAGAGATAAGACTAATTAGGAGTTAAATCTAATTGGATAGTTTCTAATAAGTTCATTTACCCATTAATGCCTCACAAGTGCCATTTAGAGATCATTTCACTATCAAAAGATATCTATGTCTTAAAATATGCCTACTCATGGACAAATTAGAGGAATGCAAAAAAGGTTTAATTACTGGATTACAGCACCTGAAGTAATTTCAAAATTATTAATTAAGTAAACCTTTTTTTTTGCGTTCCTCTAAATTTGTCCATGAGTGTATACAACAATGCCGCATAATCATCAAAATAGATTGTCATCATTGGCTGTCAATTTTCTAACAACAAGCAAGTGACAACCTGTGCAAAGGGTGAATCAGGGGTGAATAGACGTTAAAAACAAATGACAATCGATACGCTGACCCAACGCGAGCGGAACCAAATCAACGGTTAATATCCGCCCGTCGAGTGCTCTGCTAGTTCAGGAGCTTCCGGTAAACATTTTCAATAGGTATCCAGCCAGTTTCCCTTTGGCTGCGAACATTTAATCGCATCAAGGAAATTCGGACAGGACAGTATCAAAGGAAAGTTGCAGTAAACTGGTAATCAAAGCTGATTTGGTTGAATTATCTTTGTGGATGGTGTTTTCAGCGTGTTTCAGAAATTGGTTTGGTTAGTGCAGCTTTCCTGGAGATTTACGGGTTATAAACAGAATTAGGTTCTAATTTGTGTTTCCTGCTTTCGGAAGCTAAGAATATTAGTGAACCAAAATGTCCACAATTTTGATGAAGGCCAAAATTAGATCAGAGATAGTTTTGACTAATAAGTATACTCGTAAGTCACAGCTATAAAGCAAGCTAGAGTCGGGCCATGCTAAGTTTTCATGCCAAGTGCTACGTCAGGTATGAAGCTTACATGGCTAGGTATGTAAGTACCTATGCATTCTTACTGCCAAGTTTTTGCAAAGTTAGCGTGGTCAAGGTCTATCTTATTTTTTTACTACGGAAGAAACGACTTTTGACAAAGCATATCTGACAAGTACAGTCGCCATCAGATATATCGGAGCGGCCGAGGTGCTCAAAAATATCTGAACACGCACTCAACGCCTTGACAATAGAGGCGTGTTCAGATATTTGTGAGCACTTCGGCCGCTCCGATATATCTGATGGCGACTGTACATATATTACAATAGGTAATATTTCGTCAGCCAGGTGAACACCAAAACTCACTAATTACAAAAAAAAGAGATCAACCTTGTTTTGGTATTACATACTACGGTTCACTATGGCTCTTAACTAGTGGTAGTAATTAGTGAGTTTTTGTTGTCATTGTCAGCCGACGATTAATCCTAAATATTATTGACACTTTGCCTCAAGAATAAATCAAATTACGGCTAAAATCTAGCAAATATTCTCGCCTGGCGGTACTTTAATGCGGTATCTAATTTCATTTTCCGAATCATGACATAAAGATGCTAAATAGTTTCAACAGATGTTAAATCCACTTATTGCCAAACGGATGCGCGAGCGCAAGTCACGGTCCACACGAGCGGATATTGCTGAACGGCCATTGTTCTCGATCGTTATTAATCAAAGAAAATGTCTCTGCGGTGTTTGCGTACGCTCCCGAAAACGCTGATTTAAATGAAAAAGGTCACATGCAGTCTAGACTGTAATGTGTTTATGGCTTTTCGTAGCGGACGGTTACGCACACTGCCCGCGCGAAGGTGAAACTTAAGCAAGTATTCCTATTGCTTTTGAAGAACACCGCTGTAAACCAGTATAAGTTCTATACCCGCATATTTGTAACAGGTCTTCTGTTTTAATTTATTCCAGGCAGCTATTGACTATAGTCTCAATTGTTATAAAGGTCAATAAGATCCAATAAGATAAAGTTTGATGAAAACACGATCAATAATTCTTAGTCTGAGGCTATTACCTTGAAGAGACCTCAACCTTAGTTTGTCGGGAGATACAATAGACGAAAGCATAAGATCACTTCTAAGCTAAATTTGCACGGACTTCGAGGTCGCACGAGACTGGTGCCAAAGAGGCAATAGATTGTTAAGTGATATGAAACAAGTCTTGGTAACGCACTGGAACTTTATTTAATGACGTGATATACTCGCTTCTGATCTCCGTAACCTGAATTCGCTTTGTCGGACTACAAAAGGATGCGGGAATCGGTCAGCTATTTGGATCTCCTTGATGTGGACTGTTTAATGTGGTAAATACTGGGTCTGGGCGGGGATTTGGGTAATCATATACCGTTTTCCGGGACTTTGTGTGCCATTTTAGGAACTTTATGGCCGTTTAAGTGTTTATGTGCTATTGTATACGGTTTCTGCGACGTTTTAATAAAACAATTGAAAGGTATTATACATATATATTTTTGTCAATTGCAAACCATAGGCAACACTTAACTTTTTGTCGCGAGTTGACAGTCGATTAATAAAACTTGTGCTTATGCCAATCTTATGAAAAACACTATAACGAGTAGATGGAGTACCTCATATTACATATATGAAATAACTGAAAGTTTAAATTAGTTAACTGGTGGTAGGAACCAATATATAGACAATTCTCCAAAAATATAAATGAATATGCCGCTTAATGATGTTTTTCAGAAAAGCTTATGAAATGAGGAGTGTCGAAAATCAAAAGATTTAACTAAGTATGTATTTCCTTAATAAACCGATATCAGCAATCTAAGTAGCCAACAATGGCTACTAACTACCTACTTGGGAATAAATCTTCCATGACAATCTCTATCATAGCGTGATTAATGAACATCGGATCAAAATTAATGGTTTCTAAGCTTTTTATACCACCAATATTACCAATTGAGCAGAATGTTTATTTATAAAAGTACTTGGCTATTGTATTCAAACATATTCAACATATAAAATCTGGCATCATATGTATCTATCGACAATCGATATCCCTAGGATCCCGTCGGAATATTTATTTGTTAGTCAGAAATAGATTAACCTAGCATAATAAACTATACTATATATATCAGACTTACCTATTACATAACGTATGTTTATAAAGCTTACTAGTGACATTAATTTATTCTGCGACCATATATGCTCGTAAAGCCGATTTCATCCGCATTTCGGCTCAGCGTCGCGTGCAAACTAAGCACTTAAATTATTTCAAACCTAAGTTTTAACGTTCCTAAATATTTCAGGCAAGAGCTCGTTTTGACTGTCATATAACTCAAATTAAATTCAGAGTTTGGTGCATTTCCTAATTCTCGTTAGCATTAGAACAATGTATGACGGGCACGTCTAGTTTAATTTTAGGTGCCTTATGACGTACTAAAATAACTTATTGCGTGCTGCCGCTAGTTGAATGCAAGCCGTGCAATGTTCAACAAAACATTCCACAAATTAACTCAATGTTAAGGTAAGTTTTGAAATGGTTGATGTACCTTTGTTTATATAAACCTAGGCTAGACCGAGGCGAATCTTACCACAGGGCTAGTTGGATCAAACTGTACATATTTATAATAATGCTTATGACTGTTTTTTTAGGGTCAGAGGAGAGACGTACAGTGTAATTTTAGTGCACATCTATCAATACAATATTTCCCCATATTAACGGATTTTTAACTTGATCCATTTCGCCTCGGTCTACACTTTGGATGGAAATCCATTAACGACCATTGGTTAGTGACGTGGCGTTAATTTCGTGACGAAATCTAGTGACATGTCATTATTGTCACTTTTCAATCATAAAAACATAAAATCACAAATCGTTTGGGAGCTGCCATGCACCAAGCCACACATATACCTATACATACTTACGTAAGCACACACGTTAAGCTTACAAATATACTTAACACCCCTCTGTTTGCATAAATTCTTGCTTTGAAGTACCTGAGGATTAATTCTATCCCCTACAATTAGTTTGGAGTGTTAGTGACATTTTCAGTAGTGACATTGTAAAAATATTAATGCGTTTGAAATCTTTAACTCTACTAGGTACGGTTTTATTTGTTATAGAATCCCCTACTTTTTGCAAGTCGATTGACACATCGGCGAAGTTTTGACGCTACAGTGACCAGCCAATATAAGTATTTAATCTGTAGCTAAAATCATTAGCTTTTTTTGCCTTTTTAATATTTCGTAAAACACAAATGGCAAAAGAGAATCAAATCCCGCACGGAAATCGCCCTGCTTGTTAATTTACCTTTCTGTACAGCATAAAATCGATTCATCCATTGTTTGCTTATTTTTCTATTTACTTACTCTTCTCAATAACGCGACTTAAGAATCACACAAAGTTATTAAACTCCATTTAATTAATCCATAACAAAAGAGTTCCCAAGCCTAAACATTGGGCAATAATTATTGCCTTGACATACACGTTGCATTGCTGTGTTTCTATATTTTTTACATACCATTCATGCAAGGGAAAGTGACAATATAAACTTGCACATTACGATATCAGATTAAAGAAACTGTTTCGTCATACATTAATCATTGCTAACATGTGTGTGAACCTGTGCCGGGTTGGACCAAATATTGGCCATGTGTGATCGTGGCTTAAAAGATTGGTGTCGCTTCGCTTGCTTAAGATGATGAGATTAATGAAAACGTTTCGGTCGTGTAATACCTAGTCATAATAAGTGAAAGCTTGGTTTTTCTGTCCAGGGGGACTACCAAGACGACAATCGTACATTGACAACGCTAAACGAAAAAAAAAGTACCATACCACGTGTCAACCATACATTAGGTATTAAAGAAAAAAATGTACCGGAACGACAGATGCTACGAAAAGTCACGCAACTAGTTCCATACATTGTTAAAGTTTCGATTGGCGTTTTCTATGAACGATTATCAGGTTGGCTAGGCCCGCAAACCGTGCTAAGGATAGGTACAGTCGGTATACAGGCATATTAGGAAAGAAGTCACTAAAATACTTAAGGCAGGGTAGGGAAGGCTTTTTATACAGTACTGGATAATAGTTTAAATTTTGCAAAACTGAGTAAGTCGGTAGTTTCTAGTCCCTACAAAACTGACCATCAATGTCAAACGCATGTGTTTTGTTACAAAAGTGTCACATAATGATTAATAACAACACAACTTAGAAACAAAATTTAACAACCTAGGCTAAAACAACAACGTGAAAACATCTATCACGATAAAAATTATGTGTTTTATGAATCTTCCATTATTCTAATCTATAAGCATAAAGTATTCTCCTTAACTATTCGCAAAATGTAACATTAATTGTAATACAAAGCTCATCTTCTAATCTTCTTTATAATCAAACTCTACGTATAATTTTAAACTCAAAACAAAAGCTCCACCAATCACCATGTTTGGCCTTCGCTTCATACGGCTTTCGAAACGTAATTATAGCCCCAGAGGATATACGCGTATTTGATAGCACAAAGGACAATAGCATAATATATGATGAGTAATCACACTAATCAGGAATATGTGGGAAGCAACAACAATACACACATGCCGTTGAACGAGGCCTCTGTATATCAAATTGCTTAGAGATGAGCGAAGTTTTTGTGTATGAAATTAATTAGTTTTTTTTATCTGGTGTTTATTTGAAGTAACAAAATAAAAACACTAATTAAAATTAAAACGCCCGTGACAGTTGTCATATTTAAATTAGTGGTCAGATCCTTGTATTATGAATGTTAAAGCGAGGTAGAAATGTCTATTTTTTGTACAATTGAGCTAACAATGTTTAATCGTGTAAATAGACCATTTTAGTATCGATATCACTGATTTTAAACCTAAACTAGTGCCCTACCTAGTAATTTACGAATTTTACGGTTTACATAAATTTCGTTCAATAAAAATCAAATTGAAGATTTGGCAAATTAGACAATAGGAAGTGCGCGCGTAGAATGCGCAGGTACTTTTTTTTGAAGAAGGTGATTCATTGTGCAAACATTTTTAAGTAGGTAGACTAAACAATAATGTGGTAGGCAATACCTAATACATTTGTACTTCCACTACCAATTTTATTTTTATAAATATAATCTAACATTGACCAAAAATACTAAACTCTAAGAAAACCATACTAAACTCTCGTCATTATTGATTCCAAGCCCAAGGTATTCTGAAACATGCAGGTAATATTCGAAACTATATATCCGAGCAAAATTTATATATTAAATGCTAATCCATCTTGTACCATGTGGTTGTGGGCACGTAGGCAGTACGCGACGTATAATTTAAAGCAAACTTCCCATCCTTCATGATGGCAATCGGGACATTCCTTCGACAATCGGCGTCCATGCACAATTGCACAATGGTGGGATCGGCGCGCTTTGTGCCGATATCAGACCGTGGAGCGGTTGCGCGAGCGCAGGAGAACCGGGTTCTTGAAAGAACCAGTGTAATGTGACCTCGAGGTTCATTCATTTAGAACAGAGCGAGCACTCAACTTTGACTTCTACATATATTGAAACCTCATGAAGTGTCGTCACCACCATAAGTCATATTGTGGTGCTTTTCTCACTGGGCGCTTTTCTGCTTGAGTCTTGGAGTTAGACGCGCGTAAATTTTTTAATTTCCTGAAATAAGTCCAGTGCTTCTGTGGCTCTCGACTGGATCTGGATGGAAGCAACAATGCTATCAAGATCATCTTTCACGAAAATTCCCCCACGTAAAATTGTAGATACCCGAGTTTATCACACAACTATGATAGGCAAGCGAAGAGCGCACGGACTGATCGAACACGGGTCCAAGCAATTGAAATGTCACCCCACTTGCCCCCCATGCCAAATATCCAACCGCATCATACTCCCGCTTTTTCGGGCCCCGAACGCACGGTCCGTGTTCGAACTGGGGGCCTAGTGAAGATGACAATCGTACATCGATTAACGCCAAACGAATAGAAAAAATGTACCGGGATAACAGATGCCACAAAAAGTCACGTGACTATTTCGATCGTTTTCGATAGCGTGACGTGACGTAATCGTTTGCGTTAAATGTCATTTTGTATGGGATTTTGAGTTTCCAGAACGTCCCGCTTGGCACGCTGTTCAAAATCCCATACAAAAATAGACATAACACAAACGCGAACGCATGTCACGCTATCGAATGAAATGTAATCTGTATGTTGAGGCTCGTGCTCGGTCTGCAATTGGAATGACGGCTGCTCCATGTCGATTTACGATTATAAAGCTACGAGAACCAAGGACGAATGCTTTATGGTACTTTTTATATACCTAATTGAGACATGTTTCTATACTCATTTGCATAGATACCAACCAAACGTTAATGTAATCTTTAAAGGTGTGGTTTATGATTCGTTGTTGTGTGTTAGATAACCATTTAGCGGGTAGCAAAATATACATATTTGGTAATGAAGGTTTGAGAGGAGAGGTTTGATAACAAAAATGTGCATATCGAAAAATTTGAAGATACCTAAATGTTTTGATAGAAACGTCAATTCAGAAAGGGTTTGGTGTATCTGGAACGTTATGCCTTGGATATCTTATCAGATTTATGATAGATCTGAAGTTAATCATAATTCATATATTATATGTAATAAAAAACTACTATATGAATAAATCAATATTTGTTCAGTATTTTTTACTTAGAATTAAGTAGGTAAGTAATTAGATTACATTTCCTGTATTTAATAATGTTTAAAATATCGTCTTACGATAACGTTTCCCGTTACCTACCCCTTAGAACATTTTGTTATCAGCCGCTAAATTTGATAACCTCGAAAATTAAACAATATGTATAATATAAACCATTAAAAAAGAACTTTTAAACATAATACTCCATAAAAAAATCAAACGGAGAAGATATGGTCTGAGGTAATAGTTAAACTTAAAATTACCTTTTCAACCGTACTCGAATACCTCATATATTATTACGAGTATAACATAATTTACATCGAATTTATCGAAATCGCGTTACGTTACGCCTGAACTTCATAACAAGAACGTAGAGAAGTTCAAGCCACTTCTTTCCGTATGATTTCTTAAATGTGGATTTGAAGTGGCATAATGATATCGAAAACGTATTGTACCATGCGTATATCGATTTATTTAAAGGCATAAATACCACTTGTACAAGAGCGCGGTTTTAACTAAAAAACTCCCGTGAGACTCAAACATATTAAATTATTTTTCCCCTCACTAGCTCGGAAAGTTGTCTTTTATCCTTTAAAACAAGCGGGGAAAAACGCATTTTATCCACTAGTGGGGACCTTGGATGGAGCGTGTTTAAGTAGCTTGACAGATAACAAAACGTAAAACGCTCATAATAATGATTCGTTTGATATTAATTATCATTAAACAAATGGTTTGAGAATCTAATAAAAAATACCAAATTTAGCTTTATTTAATGATTTTATGTCATAAACCTTAAAGTTCCATAAGAAACGTTTGTTTTTTAATAATGATGTTAAATATAAGTCGAGTCGATGCAATTTCAAAACACATCATTGACATTTCATACGTCAGAAATTAAATTAAACAAAATTTTTACTTAAAAACTTCTCACGTAAAAATACAGAATTTCCAGTTTTTTGTTATAATATCGTAAAAAATGAGTGATTTCAGTGATGAAGATGATCTAACGCCTGTGGATGTTGCACTTTCCTCGCTATAGTGAGGTGAAAAGTTTTGTGTTACACACGGGTGCAAATGTAATTTTACTTCTCGTGTTTCAATTCCACACTCGCGGGTAAAATACAACTTTGCACCCTTGTATAACAAATAACTATTAAAACGGGTCACCACTCACGTATTATTAAGTCGAATAGCTCGACATGTTTCGGTCCAATTTACGAGGACAGTCTTCACGTACTTATATTCATATTGAATTCCATATATTCGATGTAAAATTCGTAAAGAATAAGTATGAGCTTATAATATTTGAACAACAACTTATTTAGTTCTATTATTTCGATTGTCAAGTAACTTTTACCCCCGTCGGAACTACGTAGGGTGAGAAGCTGTTTGTTTGCTTGTATGTTTGTATATACACAAATGATGTTTCCCATTATCCCCAAAACGGATTCAGCTATTTAGTTGCGGTTTACTGTAAATAATTTGTGATACGCCAGCGACGGTTTTAAAAAGGTTTCAATTGAACAAATGGCGCTTTAATATTTAATTTAGTCGTGGAATTTTAAATTTAAATATTTCTGAATGTGACCGCAGTAAAGTACAAGACGGCAACGGGAAACTGACAAGGAATTAAGTCATATTTTCAACTCTTGCAAATCGCCCGTCCTTATTGGATTCTACATTCTACAGATCGAATAAAGACCCGGTTTCCGTTTTATTGGCTCCGTTCAGACTTCCGAGCTTCCATTATTTTGTAGTCAAGGACAAATTGAGATTCAACACCGTTTCAAAATGATGTGATAAAAGCTTTGTTTTGTTGCTTTAAAAGTATTTTGGTGTTGTCACAAACATCAAATTATTTTTAGAGAATCTATAAGTGTAGAAATAGTTAAACATTTGTTTTACAAGGGGGCAAAGTTGTTGCTTAACCTCTCTTGCTAATATTGGTACCCGAGCAAGCGAAATATCCCAAATTTTAACCACAGTGTTTCTAAAAATGGAATCTTGAGCGTTGCGAGGGTTTCAAGGAACGAGGGTTAAACAAATTTTGCCACCGAGTATTAACAAAATTTATCACCAACACAAGGAAAATACTAACTGTAAAATATCAAACAAAATCAAAGCAGATCGATTCAAAATGAATGTTAATATATTTATCATTCAAAATCATCATAAACATAATAAACAATTCAAAATTTGCATTTGATTACTTTGTCTCACATGTGAATAAAATGTAACTTTCTTATCAATATTTGAACAATTAAGAGAGCCTTTACCAGCTGGTGTGGTGAAAATAAATGAGACAATAAGATAAGTATCTAATGGACGGAGCTCAGGTAATATCTAAAGTTACGAAATCATATTCGATGTGTTAATTCTGTTTTCTGGTATTAAACGTGTATTCTCAAAAGTCACAAAAAAGTTCTCGTTGAGCCGTAAAACACATAGTACATAATTTAACGCAATGAATTTCCAAGTAATAACTTAGAAGAAATCCGTGTTGTAAAAAAGGATAAATGTGCAGAAATTCCAATCAAAAGTTTTCCAATTTATAACTCTACGTAGGTAACGAACGTTAGAGATGAAATATATTGATGGCAGTTACACTTCCCACCCCACGCATTTTTTAAAACACGAATTAATCTTGCGAAAGAAACCGACCTCGTATAAAAAGAAATAAGCAGCGCTGTAGCTTACATCGAAAATAATAAGCCTCTTTAATCCGACGACGGTTCCGATTCACATCGTAAACTCAACGAGTGCTCAAGAGCCCTCCCCATTCATTTCAAACAACGAGCCATTGAATATGAAAGGATCGATCATGAACATCACTATCGTATATTAACATCGCTAATGTACTTGAGAACCCCACAGAAGAAGGCCTCATTCAAAATGCAGAGCTTAAAATAAAAGCAAGAAATCGTAGACCGCACCTGCTGTGTTGGAACTCGGAATAATATTATATACGAATTTAACTCAGGGGTTTCCTATTTCGACTAAGGTTTTGTTCTATTCTAATCGGTTCAGTCATTCAATTCACATTTAGCATATGGATTTTTGCAAAAACAAAACGTTTAGTAACGTGCGGCTCAGCCGGTCTAAAGCCCTTTCAAAGTTTTCAAACCGCCGCCTATTGATGTATCAAGGCATAGCAACGCGTCAAGCAGACGAAAGGAGAATATATTAGTCACGAACGCAGCAAATTATGTAGATCTTTTATAGTAGACATTATACTTATTATGTTTCAACATGCGAGTCAAATCTTGTGGGGTCTTAAGTTGTCATAATGTTCTAGAGTGCAATGAGTTATGAGTAAGAGCCAAGTTTTAAGTGTTGTGCGACTCCAGATATAACAAGTCTAGTTTCAGAAAATACGAATGAGGCTAAAGTGTGTTTATGCAGAAATCCGTGTGCACTGAGTGTTTAAGGCATTAGCATGAGATTTGCATAAAGCACTAAGTTTATCTTTTGGGAGCGTAGGGTACGGTTTCTGCAGCTATAAGCTTAAGTTAATTATTTTTTTACCGGGAAGATGTTACTTAAACTTACATATTTTAGTTTAACTAAGGCAAATACAGTGCCGTTGCAATACATAATTTTAGTAGGTATTCTTATTACGTCAGTTATTCAATAGCGAGTTTGATATATAGCTAATATCAGGTGAACATTTCTGCTTAGGCCGGTGAAGTGAAAAAAGTTCTCCTGATATTAGTTTGACTATAAATCAGGAGTCCATATCGATTCAGATTTATTGCAGAGTAGCATAATATTTCGAATAATATTCAGTTGACTTTAAAAAAAGAGGAAGTTATTCATGCAGTATATCCGTAGCCGGTTTTAAAAGCTTTTATAGCCAGTTTAAAGCTATAAAAAATATTTTTATTTATAAACTGAAATAGATATCATACACTAAAGAAAAAGTGACTATTTCCACTGGTGGCCGAGGCGGGAATCGAACTCAGACTCAGGACGTTTTAGCCGCGTAAGCTGAAGACGCGGGTTAGATTCCCGCCTCGGCCACTTTTAGATGATAGACTTGGTCACTTTGTCTTTAGTGTATGATATCTATTTCAGTTTATAATTTACTAGCGACACGCCCCGGCTTCGCAAGGGTGCTATGCTGATGTGTTATACATATAAACCTTCCTCTTGAATCACTCTATCTATTAAAAAAAACGCATCAAAATCCGTTGCGTAGTTTTGAAGATCTAAGCATACACAGGGACAGAAAGACAGCAGGAAGCGACTTTGTTTTATACTATGTACCTAGTGATATATTGTAGTGTGACTACTTAAAATAAGGGTTCCTTTTGTACCTTTTTGGTACGGAACCCTAAAAACAAACCGAAAAATATTTCATAAAATAATTTTAATTTTTCCCTAGTTGGATATTTTTATTTATTTAAGAAAATGTTTGAACGAAACCACAGATGTTACCAGTAGTAAGGTGATTTTATTTGTGTAGCCAATGAGGCTGAGAAGAACAGCAGGAAACAAAAACACTATAATTATTTTAATAATAAAAATAAATAACCCGCATCAGCTATTAATTTTGGTATCGCCCAAAAAACCTTTACATTGTTATCAAAGAGGGTCAGTAGGTGTAGGTAGGTATTTAGGTATATATCCACAACCATTAAAATTATTCGCCTCGGCAATCGTTCTGTTTGCGAGTCTCCATGGTGACATCTCTTTTCTTTAACATGGAAGCCAAATGTAAGCGCAAATTATCGAAGCGTACCATTTTAATCGTAATAGTTGTTACTACAACCGTACATATTTCGCTATTTATTTGACATATCATATCCTTTGGCATGCTCAAATACGCAAGTCAACTGCGGAATTCAATTCTTCGGCCGTCCAAAATGTCAGTTATTTCAAAAAAGCTATCGCCCCCGCGATCGATATTTCCCAACGTCTTGCTCCGTACAACACACGGAGATGTTCTGTGCCCTTTGAAATCAATTCTAAAGGTCTCGGCCGTCGTCCCGATCAATATCGGTGCATTCTCATGCATTAACTCATCGATTGGCCTTTATCATTAATATCTTTTTGTTTCCAGCGTACCTGTCTAAGTCAAGAGTGCGCAAAAAGACGAATGAGTCAGCATTGATGCTCTTATCAGATGGTAATGACTAATGGCCTGTAATATATGGGAACGGAACAGAATGACTGAGCAATATTTGGGTAAATTATCCAGCGTTTGAACAAACTGACTCTTATGTTTTAAATTTAAATAAGATTAGTTTGACATAAAATAATTCATTTCATTTTTCTACGAAAGAATTCATGGAAACATAAGGACGCGCTGATATGCTGTGGCGTCAAGTTATGCGACTTTCTTATTGTTGTCATAGCAACAAACCGTTTTGACGGTTGAATAAAACAGGCTGATGATATGACGCACACCCTATTGTCCAATCCAACGTGTACAAACTCTGACTCCAGGATTTAGATAAGCAATTGTCAGTGCCGAAAGTTTTATGGTCAATTGTTTGGTGCAGACATGTGTCGCGTGTTTCAGATAAAAAAAGGGATGGGGCTCCCCATTGTAAATATTTTATTATAGAATTGTCTCGCGAAGAAAGGGGACGTTTACGTTTGAAGTGTATAAATGGTGCATGCCGGAGCCATTGTGTGGCAATCAGTTTTTATGACGGTAGCTTATTGCTTGCGGATTTGATGAGTCTAAGCTAAACGTTACAGCCAATTTGCACAGTCCTTTGGAAATTGCTTTGTTTTGAGGGCGCCGCCCCCGAAGGGCACCAGCGAGAATGTGTTGCCAAAGACTAATCTATTTAGCATATTAGGACACTACCTGCCCCCGCCTGCAGCACACCTCTCGCAATTTGGGGGATCCCTTCATGTTCGATTCGATCGTAAACTTTACAAATCTGCTATCAGTATTCATACCACAAGAATCGCGAAAGGTAAAGGTACCTATACATGTCACGTTTGACACCGTGCACACGTAGCGACGTGCACAGCGAAATGTCAAACGCATGAGTGAAAACATTCGTGACAAGTAGGAACGATAAGCGGCGGGTAGCGAATATAAAAGGCGGATTATAATAAGGCGGACTTCATACGAGAGGGTTGAATAGTAAAATGACTTTATTGTTATATTGTGAACGGGAGAACTACGGTGCTGAAAATAATTCCGTACGCTAGCCAGTTTTTGATCTTTTAAAACAAGCCATACATCATGCGTCACTCATATGTCCCGCTTGATAGCAATGGATCACCGTCGGATATATCCATAGGCGTTCATATAAATATGTTCTTTTGAAAAATAAGCGGGTCGCTAGCATAGTATGCAGTGCATTTGCTGCATCTTTAATGTCGGCGTGAATCGCCAACAAAAACTTAACATAATTACATTAAAATTAAGCAATATTAACTTTTAGGAATTAGTAAAAAGACGTGGCCTTATCTGTTTAAATGTTTAAGTTGCAAAGCGTGAAGCAACAAGTTAGTTAATGACATTTTATCCACTTTTCATCAGCTTGCTGCGTTCATGACTTAGCCCTATGTATTCTTATCGCATACGACCGTTTGTCTCATGCAAACCACTATATGAGTTTAGTTTCTGGACTGTCTATGTGCAAAGTGCATGGTGTATGAACTCAAGGCAATCACGCTCGTCGTGGCAAAAGGGTGTACTTCCTTTTTGGCGAAATTTATTTCGCCAAATTTCACTTGGCAACCAACTCCAACCAACCAACCAACTCGTCAAAGTTTCATTTGGCAAACCAATCGTTGGCATAACCTTACTTCGCAACCATTTCATTTCCCAACCCCATACTTGCAAAATGAAATTGACGTAGGTACTAGGTTGGGTTAGGTTAGGTTGGATTATGTAAATTTGCGAAATGAAATTTCGCCCAACTAAAAATATGGGATAATTAGTTTGGGAACAGAAAGTTTGTCAAGTAATTTTCGCCGAAACATCAGTAAACCTGGCAAAAGGTAAACTTTTTGGGCTCTCGTTATAATCATATTCTTGACATTCCATCCTGTTCATGAAAAAACTAAATGCGTTCCATAACCATTAGGCGGGAGCCACCATCGCGTACACAGCCAATACTGTTTTGCTAGACTGCGCTCGGTAAGCGACGGAAATGCATGGCCGTATATTCCCATTAGAAGCGCGAGCACAGGCGACCCGAGTTCCCTTACCATCCAGTGTATAAATGCAACTGTATAGGCTGAGGGCGAGTGTGTGTGTCTCGTTCAGCGAGCGCCCTGCCTATCTTGACTCTTGAGGTGATACGTCAAGAGTATAAACTACACTCAGCGGCCAAAGTGCATGACCACTTTATAAAGCAACCTGCAATTTTGAAGCTCGCTGTACATTCTCCATATTTTTTAACAACTATGCGTTATCCGCGTGCGGACAAATACCTACTGGTTTGCCTTAGCCTTTGATTCGCCCGCATTCAGAAACAACATCGCATGGTGTGAAATCCCCCCAGACCGTGAATTCTTATTGTTATCGCGAACTTAGTCTAGCCTAGTCACACTCCCAGGAAAACTATACCCCGATGACGCACAGCCGCTACGGGCCTCAAGCTCAAATAACACGGGTTACGTCGCGTGTTCGCTTGCGTACGGGTTTACGAAAAAGCCAGGTAACTACAATGCCGGTGCGTGACCGCGAGCCGTGACTGTGCCTCCCGTATGTACGCCGTGCGATATGCCTGCGACGTTACATACGTGTGTCATTTGTGGGCCATGGTAATATGAGTAATGTAAGTACCCATATGGTATTTGTACCGTAAGACAGCCAACTTTTATGGGGATTCGAATGCTTAGATACCTTAGAAAATTAGCAACACAAAAGCGCAACCCTGAAATTGGAAAGCTTACGTACAAAAATGATTGTGCCCATTGCTCTTTTGAAGATTCCAACATACTTCAATACGGCCAATTGCCCGACTGACTAATGACGCGATGAACCTGTATATTATGTAGTGCCTCAAGATCCCTGAATTACTTGTACGACTGTAACTTCGGTGCAACGTGGCGAAATTATTGCTACGCAATACGCATTCTTATAATCCCAACCCTGATATCGAGATTTTACCACAGAACATATGCATAAACTCAATCATAAAAGGCATTTTGTTTTTAATTAGATAGCAAAAATATATCAAAACCAAAAATATCGACAAAATAACGCACGCTTAAGCTACAATTTCAGAATTAAGTCGTTATCAACATACAAAAGCCAACATAATTAAGGCACGTATAAATAAAAGGTAAACGTGAAAACACTGGTGTTGCTAGTTTCGTATTTCCCCGCCTATTTTCAGCACTAATTGGAACGCAATTGCTGCGAGCGATTATTTTATGAAATATTCGCTTGAATTGTGTAGAGACGTGCTGGGGGTATTTTTTCCTGTTCCGGAAAACATCCCCACATAAAGGTGTAATTACATTGATTACGTACAATGTGAAAACAAAGAGGGATAAATTAGCCTTTGTGTTTGCTTTGTCTGTTCTGTTGTACAAGACTGAGTCTAATTTAGGCTCTAAATAGTTAATGATTTTTTATTTTGTAATTTTAGATGACGCTGAATGTAAGAATAGGTAAGCCATAATTAAATTTTAATTATGAAAGATTATTATGTATACGTATTTAAAAATCATGTTGGTGACTGATTACACATCCTAAAGTGTGTATGTGTAGAAAATATAATATCTGAATTGTATACAGTGTATACAATTCAGAAAATTTCTAAAACATTTTCTTTATTACGTTTACCTAGATACCATTTTTAAAGTATAGTTTTCAGATTGTTAGAGAAAACTTGTGAAACTACCTACATTAGTAACAAAAAGTCCCTGCTTATTCCCTTAAGTCATGAATGTTCGTGGCAATGGCACATCACTATTGTGCACCAATTACGAGTATGTCTGAATAATATAAAGGACAATTAATTTACCTATTGTTATTGGCTGAAATCGAATATAGAATGGCGGCTCTGTCATTATACCGTCCATATATCCTATAATTTCACACTAACCTGCTATTAAGAGCTGTCACTAAGATATGAAATCTATAGTTCTCATCAAAGACAAGTAAAGAGTAAGAAGTGGTAGTTTTCTTTACGAAGCTGGGCATAATCATAGTACATTATGAGGATATGACGCGAAATTACCATGTTGGTGCTCTCAGATTTAGCAAAAGCGTCGCTGGCGCGTCGTTCGGGATTTTTTTAAAGAAAGGACCACTAACTAGGTGACATAACTGACTGACAAAGCCATTAATTCCAGTCGCGCTTACTCGGGCACCGGGTTTACCGTGGTAGACGCGAGCCGTAACGCAGATAGGTATCACTCTGATGCGGTTTCGCTCGCTGCTCCGGTGTGCCATCGAGACAGAGCTATGCACGTACCTATTTATATTGCAATGTTCCACTCGCACGCTGGAGCTACGTACGAATATGCATCTAATGTAAAGACCACCCTACACACCAGAGATATAAACCGTTGCAGTCCCTTATGGACTACGGTAGTACAGAAGTCATTTACGCTATGCGTGCATTTTGAAGTATCTACAATTGGTGCGATGGCGAGATGCAGAAAACATATCTTCCCTCACGCCGCTGGTATAGGCTTCCTAAACTTCTACCAATGACGTGGTTTTACGGTAAACAATTATGAAAGTTAACGAAAGGTCGTCATAATTTTGACGACATACCACAGTAGTATATCAGCGGTTAAAGTTTAAAACGTGTCAGTGACAGTCTCTACAACTGACCTGTCTATACCGGCACGACAAAAGGCCCGAGGCATCAGGGCGCGCTGCCAAGTTCCCAGGACTTTATGAATCACGAAGGTTAGCTCGTGACCGGGATGGTAATGACGGCTGTTAGGCTTAACGTCTTTGTCCTATCGATACGCCTTTACGAAAGCCGACGCGGTAACCTAAGTATTCGATGCATGGTGCATGCTAACTTTTTAAAGTGTGATAAAAGTAGCAGTATGTATAAGGCAAACATAAAACTATGAAACAGTCTTCAGCCTACCTTAAGGAAACTAGAATAATTTATTAATAATTAAACTAAGAGTCGGTGGCACAAACCGTCTGTCACCGTTAAACCGTTCGCTAAATAGTTTCGATCAACAAGATAGTAGCGTTCGCTAAATATTATTGTATGGAAAGTTACATAGTTCATTCCTGAGTGACGTTGATCAGTCCGCTAAATGTGGTTGGTGCAACGAGCCCTAAGTAACTATTTAATATTGAACAAAAGATATTCAATTACTTTTTGTTTTTTGTTTTTTTTTTAATTCTCAAAAACTTGACAAAAGCTAAATGCCACGAGGTTGGCGATGACAAGTTTGACAATACAATATGTTATATATGTATAGAACGTTTTGGAATGTAAAACTGTAAAATAAAAACAGGACACATAATGTCGTATTAAAAAGGCCCACCACGAAGCAACAATGGGCCTTTAAATAAAAGAACCGGCCAAATAAGGACTTCATTTCCTTAATTAGGAACGCGAGATCATTGCCTTAAATACGAACACAATGCTTTAACTTTAACCTTTCCGGCAAACGAGATGGTTAGCAAGTAAAATCTAAATATTATTGTAACAGAAATACTTTTGACTAGTCGCAAGTAGATCTTATGCCTTTACAATATGGTTTATGAAGAGTACGTTAGCGTGGATGATAGTACTTAGTTCTGAAGACGGCGTTGTTTTCACAACGGCGGGTAATGAAGGTTCTCTACACAAAATGGTAGTGTTAAGTAGCCTGCCAATTTGTAACAAACCTATATAATGAATATGTGAAATTTCTAGAAAATAAATACATACAGTTAAATTTACTGTGTTTTTCTTTGTTGGTTATTATAGCTATTAGTCATAAAAGGAGGCCACTTTAATTTTCATTTATAGTATTTAAAAAAGTTTTTTAGATTGTGTTTTATTTAAGTTTCTTCATGATATTTCCGATTTTTTTTCCTTCCAAATTGAAGTATGCTACGCCATTCTGACAATTTAAACAATAAAACTATAGGTACTTATTGCAAAAAGTAGATTTCTTGTAGAGCCATTTAGGCCTACATTTTACATAATAGGCCATCTGCAACGAGTTTAAAACGAAATAGTAAGGGTCATAAAAATATCAAAAATGTCCCTGATTTTAAGCATCATCATCCATAGAATTAAAAACGTGTATATGTTTACAAGCGTGACACGAGTTCACAATAAGGGATGCGACATTCTAGGAAGGGTTTCATACAACGCACGCTTAAAGCAGTTATATTTTAAGTAAAAGAATCGTGACTACACCTAGTTAAGATTCAGATCTCGCCTCGGAGCCGCGATTGTTCATTTAAATACAGCCAGTTAAAGTTTACCGGGCTAGATAAACGACAGTTGAATGCGAGGTTTAATTTTATCTACGATGAATATGTAAGCGCGTCGAAATAGTTTAAAAACAATGTGCCCTATGGTTGCGGTAGATGCCCACGTACTGACACATCCTGTTGAGTACTCGTAGTACGTATTTTTAGCGATTGAAGAATTACATTTAATGTTTTAAAAGTGTACATAATCATCGTACGAAATGTGTTCATATAATCCATTGAAATACGACGTACGAATACGAAGTTTCTTGCGACCGATTTGCTAGTTAGTATGGGTAGTTAACTGACGATATGGTTATTTCCTTGGCTCGGTGTGTGGCCCTAAACGACTTGACGGATTTTCGCATATGCGTGATGCAATACGTGCCAACATTCGTGCAATTGTCGGTGTAAATGTAGAAGACATACCCTTATTCATAAAACTTTACAAGCCTTAATTAGTTTATTTATTTTTCATCCCTTTCTTACAAATACATAAGTCAAAATGACAGAATAAGACAAACGATTAATATCGAATTGAGGCTTGTAGCGTGTTTATGAATAACGCCAATAATTTATAATATATTACAACAGTCAGGTTTTTAATTTCTTTTAATTCTGGATTTGCAAGTTCTAAATAACACTTCTATAGTAATTTACAATAACTGAGATGTTAACTCTCTCAGTTTCAATTACAAGTAGGATGACTAAATAACTCGTAACTTTTTCTACAAGTTCCTAGTTTCAATTGGATTAGACTACAAAGAAGGAACAAACATACAATCCGGGTTTATTTTGCGCTCATTTTGTTCATGGAAATTAGCAATTAAGCAATGTTTACTTTACGTCTTAGAATTAGCACCCCAGGTATTGCACCTATACCTACATTATTTTTAAATTTACACTAAGAAGTAAACATAAGCCTTTGAATCCCTTACTATATTATTATTTGCATTTTCGAAAACAGTTTTTATTCTCCCCAGGTAAAAGGGGACTTTAAACGCCGATTAATATTCGATACACGGCCTCACACCCCTAGGGGATGAAACAAAATCTGTATGACTTTAATGGCTCCCGCTCCGCCGCCAAATTTCTTTTACGACCTCATTTCACTGGCAGAACACGCTAAAAATCGTTTTGGCGCATGCACCAGGCTAATTAACACTTTGAGAAGCTTTTGATACACCTATTTGTGATTATAAAATAAGCCTTAGGTCTTGTTAAAGAAAGGCCATATTTCAAAATCATGGAACAAAGAGATAGGATGTTGCAAGAGTGAGATTTTTGGTATGTTATGTTAATTAAATTGTGCAGCATGAATCAGCAATTATTGTCTAAAGGTAAATGGGAGTTCTGATTTCCGTGGTGTCATTACCATATATCTACGTAATTTAACATACAATCTGGGTTGCCAGCTGCTTACACTTATGCTAATGAACCTGTGTATTTTCAACGAGGCTTGCTTTTGTATTTATTACAAAACAATTAATACAAAGACAAAACACACTTAAAATGACACACACTCTGACGAGTAGACAAGCCTAGGTATAACTTTAACTATAACTTTTCAGTTTCTGATTTAATGTTCTTTTTTTATTTTTATAACATCAAATAGTTAATAGAAAGAAATAAAAATATTTGTGCAATATACGGAAATTCCAGGAACCGAATAAACCTTGAATTACCTGTCCATAAGGCCATGGATATTGGATATTCACCCGTAGTTTTGAAGAGTCATCGCACTGCCAATTGTAAACGAACCGCGATGAATAACCATCCATTTGTGCACGGTCCAAAAAACCGTATTTTCCGGCGATAAAAAACGTACATAGCTAATGAGGTCATACGTGTTTTACTTACTAAGGCATCGTGATAAACTTTCGTAGAAACAAAGTGACAAAGCGGTTAGTAAAACGGTTAAGGAAGACTATTACTGTCTGAAGTGGCGTCATCCAAAAAACATTGTCAAGTATAGTGTCGGTGCAGTCATAACAGGTGTAAGTTGAGAAAATGATTTAACACATACTGCTTTTCACAACACCTATGAGGTAATTATGATGTTTAAAAATATTATAAGCTAAAAAAATAATGTGCAAAAAAATGCAAAAAATACTGTCCCATAGAACAGAAAAATGTTACTTTGATCCCACTTGCAGGGAAGAAAAACCCCTTTTTCGAATTTACGATACAAGTGCGGAAAAGAGGAAATTCGAAACGAGTGGCGATAAATTAAAACACGACCGCAGGGAGTGTTTTAAAAAGACACGAGTTGCGAATTACCTATTCGCACGTGTGTCGTACAACGTTTTACAGTACATATGGCCCTTTAAACTTTCGACATATGCACGAAAAGTGCTATTGGACGCACTAGTGCGAATAAAGTAGCACCATATGTACTGTAAATATTGTTTTTATCTGTTTGATGCCGGCATTAAATCTACAAAGGTGCCACAAATTTCAGGTTTTATAGCAATTTAAATTGCAGTTGGTCACGTACGTTTGACCCTTATAATTGAATAAGAACACTTAATGGGAAAACGAGAGTGGATGGAATTGGAAAATTTATGCCGCTAGCACATCTGGCGTACCACAAATGAAAATAGAGCGAGAAAAAAATTAAAGGAGATTAATATAATTATATTGTTCTGGTAGTAGACAGGTACTTTAAAATGTCTACATGACATCTCTAGGCTATCATTTTATCAAAAGATATATTGTAAGATGAACTATGCACCTGACTATAAGTATATTACAAGGTGAGCATCGATCGTGATGAACGAACCTTTTCGAAAGGTAAGGTCGGTGGGGTTCAAGTGATTGCAAACACTTATCTAACCGTCTTTAGGCCTTGGGTGATATTAAACTTGTTTTAACAACAACTAAGTAATGAAATCGCGATTATATACTTTTCTATAGTGACTATGTCATCGATAAACAGTAAATATAAAACAGTAATAAGACTTTAAATATAAAATACACCATACCATGTATTTTCAACGAAACCTAATCCTCTTTGTAACCCTATATCACTCGTGGTTTAAAAAAGGAATCGAATGATACCTACCTACATATTTCAATCGACTAAGAAGTTGGAGAAATGGCGTATTATAAAGCTTTTTTTACGTTTTAAATGTAAATGCAGAAAAGCTTTACTAGTTGTAACGCGTATAATGCTACTTACGTACTTTCATTGTACAGCTGCAGAGATAGTTGACCCCCCCTGCAAACAAATTTCTAAACAGCACACGGCAGGCAGCAGACTGCACATGAAGGTCTAGGCTATAATCCCCACGTAATCCGAAGGAATATTGGGGACTACTTGAGTAAAGATGTTGCTAGTTGAGTGGTAAAGTTGAACCTATCAATCTTAAAATGCACGCCGCTCCATCCATGTATTTATGGCTACGCTAAATCTGTCGATTAGTGCTGGGTAGGATTTGCAATGCACATCCAGCTAGTACCTCCTAGTTCCGACAATTTTGCTATTGCAATGTAATTTGGAATTTAGATTCGGATTGAAAACACGTGTGTAAGCGAGTGCATTTTGGTTTTATTCTACTAGTCAAGTAAATTTAGTTAATCTTATACAGAACATACCTTATTATCCTTCTGCCACGAGCAGACTCCCTTTTTCTCCGATATCCTGCATTTAAGCAACGCGTCTTCTCCCGGGTTCACCTCCGTGTAAGTGGGCATCTCCACAAACCTCTGGACTGCATCTACGAAAGGAAAAAATATTGTTAATATGCCCCCATATTTGACCGGCAAGTCAAATTAGTGTGATATTCGTTTGTATATAAGTGACCTGTATAAGACAATTATAAATAAATAAATAAATAAAATAATAATGCATCTTGTTATTGTTATAAACCAATAAAATAAATTATGTAGGTATGTGATTAATATTGTCCGTGATTGTTTTCTATAAACCAAAATATTTTCACGCTTCAACAACAAGTTTTAGTCTGGTCATTAAGGCGTGTTCGAATTTGTCTAATTTTATCTCTTTATAAGTTGGTACGTACATATTTAAAACCCTTCAAATAACTTGGCCTTTAAATTATGGTTTAAGCCATATAATGATGAAGTTTTGTATGTAGGTACAACCTAAGAAGTTTTGTATTGAACAAGCGATGTTAAAGACATGTTTACATTTTTGTACCTACCTTGCTTCTTTTTAATAAAGCGAAAAATGTAAACATATCTTTTACGTCGACTGTACATACATACAGGTTAATTATGTCATTAAAGCATTACTTATGGAACATACGTTGGAATTAGTATGCGATCGAAACTATAAAATATTTAGAGTTATAGGTACCTACTTGAACTTGTCCCGCCTTTTGTCTGTCTCTATCTTAACCAATTGTTTTTCTTTAAGCTATATATTTTACTGAGGTGTGCCAATAAAGAGTATTATATCTATCTATTTGTAGCTATTTTAGACACACATCATATAGGGGTATGATTCGTCAATTCGTGATGAAAGAACTTCACTAAATAAGTCATCAAGCAAATGGCAATTTAAAATCGTTTATTGCAATGTTATGAAACCTTCCAAAAAAGTGTTTACAGACTATGACACTATTGTCATAATATTTCATTGTCAATGCGATACAAGCACAATGCCCGACCGGCACTTTCACGGGTCTCAACGGAAAATTACCATAGTAGACACAGTTTTCCGACCAGTCGTGTACATTATGGTAACGAAATAAAGTCTACCAACGGTTAGTGAAGTGAGTTACTGTTAGTACCTTCGAACGCCTGGAGTCCGAATCCAAATCAAATGGAGAATTCATTTCTATTGGCCTGTACAAATAGTGGGAAAGACTGTTTCAATCAACGGTGTATCGTTTAAAATAACGTTTAGAGATGATGAATTTGTGAGATGAGAGCGGATAAAAAGTAGTAACGAATTAAAAGTTTTTGTAGACCAGAGAATTAATTTTAGATAATATTTATGTGAACTCTTATTTTATGTTATTTATTTTACAGTAATAATGAATGAATTTACAGTAAGTATAAAAACTAGACAAAGATTGTTATTAGACTAAAGGATTAGAAATGTCGAATAGAGCCCCATTTTTAACTCAGTTTATTATATAAAAGTACACCTAAATTGGAGTGCATTAAACATTTCAGGCTCGTTTGCAAATGCATTTGGCTTTACAACACAGAAGAATACCTTGCTAGCTAGTAAAGTATTACTCATAGGTACTTACGTAATCTGTGCTGTTAGCTATCAGTATAGACAAAGTATAAAATGTTTATAAATACAGATTTTACCCACTGATATAATGATATCAGACAAATGTAATGGCTGCATATCATTGCATAAACACGCGAATTTGTATCTATGCAAAGCTTTTGGCGATTCACCAGTTAAATATATTTTTAGCGTAGAAATACTAGAAATGTAAGTAGAAATTTCTTTCATGCGGTGCAGCATGGGTCCTCTCATTAGCTTGGAACGAGTAGCGTGAAGATGACTCTGATAATGTGTGTGTGTGTGTGTGTGTGTGTGTGTGTGTGTGTGTGTGTGTGTGTGTGTGTGTGTGTGCGTGCGTGCGTGCGTGCGTGCGTGCGTGCGTGCGTGCGTGCGTGCGTGCGTGCGTGCGTGCGTGCGTGCGTGCGTGCGTGCGTGCGTGCGTGCGTGCGTGCGTGCGTGCGTGCGTGCGTGCGTGCGTGCGTGCGTGCGTGCGTGCGTGCGTGCGTGCGTGCGTGCGTGCGTGCGTGCGTGCGTGCGTGCGTGCGTGCGTGCGTGCGTGCGTGCGTGCGTGCGTGCGTGCGTGCGTGCGTGCGTGCGTGCGTGCGTGCGTGCGTGCGTGCGTGCGTGCGTGCGTGCGTGCGTGCGTGCGTGCGTGCGTGCGTGCGTGCGTGCGTGCGTGCGTGCGTGCGTGCGTGCGTGCGTGCGTGCGTGCGTGCGTGCGTGCGTGCGTGCGTGCGTGCGTGCGTGCGTGCGTGCGTGTGTGTGTGTGTGTGTGTGTGTGGTAGGATACTCCTATACATATGACCGCGGGTAAATGGAATACGAGACAATATTTACTTAATCCCGACATGTTACGGGAATTTACATTTTTAATCTCTGTTCAAAAGAGAGAATAAAATTATATTAGTCTGTATTCCATTTTCTTTTTAATCATTTTGTAAGTATAAAAACAGAAATAAGCTCAGTTTTGTATTCATAAAGATAGTGAAGTAAAATTATAGTGTAGGTACAATGCAATGCAATAGATACTTAACCCAAACGAAACAAAGGTAGACGATACAACAGGCGGTGTTATCGCTAGAAAGCGGTACGGGCGTCATGTTGTACACTCGACTCGCACATGGAATATTCAAGTAATTTCACATCACCTGCATCTAGCAATCGCCTATTGTGTAATATAGGCTAATTACCGTTTCGTGTTCCTGAAAATTATTAACTTGAAAATATTGCACGGCACGGCATCAAATTTTCAGTGCATTGTTTGCTTTGCAATTGCTCAATAAAACGTAAGCTGTCTGTAACCATGAGCATATTTAAATATAGTGGCAATTTCGAATTCGCTGAGCCAGTTTTAAGTACTTAATCGACCTAAATGTATGTTGGTGCTTTACTTTGAGCATTGCCTAATGAATCACACTGATATATGTGCACCCGCTATTTAGATGCCAGCTAGATTTACTGCAAAGCAAAATTAAGCCATCTAATCAGGGAAATGTCCTCAGCTCTATAGAGCTCTGAGGAACTAACTAATTTGAAATCATCGCCTCTGTATGCATCCCCTTTTCCATGCCTCTATAGAAAACACGGAATGCTAATAAAGCCGGGCTGAATGCAGGCACCAAATTTAATTGGCTTTTCGACGTACCATATAACAATAGCTACGTATATTAATTTCGACATTTAGGGAGCATAATCATTCATCGGTAAACATCAAAGCATACGTACGGAGGTATAGTAGGTACTATTCATGGTTCGTGCCACCCTGCGTTGCGACTTAAATGGGGAGACTTGGATTGAATATCAGCCTGTAGGGTGGAGTGCCATTTTGCATGGTCTGTTTGTGAAATAAATTCGACATTTTAATCCCTATGCGGCACTCGCTTGAGCACAAATGTTAATCGTCGCTGCATAAATAATCAGACGTCATGCCATTTTTCATTGGAGGCAATTATTTGCTCTATAATTTTGTGCTAGCCCCGATTAAAGGTTAAATCATTGGGCATTTTGCCAAAATTATAGAGCATTTTCTGATCCCGTAATTAAGTTTTATTTATGGTGTCCGATATACCTACCTAATCAATGTTCGCCTCTAATTGTTTTATAATTATAAAACTCTAAAAAAAACAATTTATCAAATGCTTTATTGAATGCGCCGCGGGAAAAAGTAACCCAAATTGCAATAAGCAATCAAGTATCCGAGCGCAAACATAACAGTTCATTTCTCAAAGCAAACGACACCAACAATAAAGGGTCCATCAATCACCTGTCCCAACAAAAGGTGAAGAATAGACACTCACTGCCCAGAGGCACTCTTTATTATTTTTTATTTTATACTCTACTGCCAAGTTATGTTTGCGGCGCGCGGTGGCGCTAGCGTAACTTTCATTAGTACCATTTTCCTCATTATTAATTTAGGTTCCGGCGATCGCCACTGGTATAGTTATCTTAGTTATTGACAAGAGTTCGTGGGAAGTGGACCGCATGTATCTATTGAAATATTATTATGTGCACCACTAATGGTTTTCATTAGTTCGGGGTCTCGTGATTTTCCACTGTGGATTGCGGTTTCACCCCTGAGGTTCGCGCTTTGTTGTTCTCCCCAATATTTTCATTAGTTACATGTATACACGCGTAGGTAAACACACTTACTATGATCGATATGATACATTATGAATCCACTTAATGAAATATGGATTCCCGATAACCAATGCAACCGCATTTATGAGTTTGCTTCGTATAAAAATGCAATTGATATTCAAAACTACAGCAAAGTACGCTCATGAAAGACAAACTATTTCCTATTGGATTTTTATAGGAGTTTGTAACGGAACTATATTAAATAAAGGGAATGGCAATAAAAATGTAGATGCAAGTTACTCTGGCCGTTACGGGCAAGAAATATGTAAGAAATATATATGCATCTAAGAGGTCGGAAACATGCAATACTGAGTATGTTTTATTCAATAAAGCCCGCGGAACCAATATAGCCGGACGCAGGTATATGTTACTAGAAATGAAATATGTAAATTTCATTAGGGAAGCACTCGGAAGAAACTATACGAATAGGCAAAACCTCCGTAACGCCTCGGGGAGATAGCTGAGCATCTGAGGTTGCACGTAAATATAACTTGAAGCATATTTCACGGCAACACAGAGCAACTTTTTTAAGAAAGGTCATGACATTTAGTTTACCTACAAGTTATGACAGCGTTAAGTTAGACATTAATTAGTTGTCTTAATTAGTTAGTAAAAATAAGATGTGTAGCAGAGACATAGTTAGGAAATGATTCATTGTTGTATATGTTACAATAGGTGCCTACTAAAATACAGTTACTCGCCTGTCTAGGCAATATTGGCTTTGAACCAATTGAGACAAGTTTTCCAATAGTAACATGTAAACAACGATTTGTATTCAGTTCCTGCCTCCCCAAGGCAAGCAAAACAATGCAGAGAAAGTATTCCAATCTTTATAACTGAAGAGCACGTGCATACTCGGCGTGGTATACCTATGTCGCGTGCATGACAGTGCTCGCTATGCGCATATTGACTTATCGTTCCAGAAACTTTGATGACTTTTTAATAGCTCCCAGCGGGCTTTCGAGTTAATTTTAACGTTGCAGTTCGGCGACTACTTAAATTTTCACGAAACGAGTATTAAAATGCTTCGTAGAATTTCCCCGTCAACAAAGCTAATTGGCATAAAATGGGCCATAAAACATTTGTGATCATAAAATGCAACAAACGTGCAATTCCAAAAGTTTAAGGATTTCAAAAGATTAAAGAGTCCTAAACACGTGTGTGACATAATGGAAGAGCATAAGCTACGTACTATAGCTCTGGACTTGCATTGTCATGGTCACGTCGGAGCCGATGTCTCTATAGTTATTACCGATACTCAACATTAGCCGTACAAAAGAAAAAAAGACGACAAAAAAGAGTTCGATGTCACGCCCATGCAGTTCGGGAGGTTCTCACGCGGGCCCGTGTGTCCCGAGCAAACAAAACTTCTACCAAGAGGCTGTAACGCGAACCCCGTCCGCCCACTTTCGTGTACACGATATCTATTGCTTCTTACGGACGTAATAAGGATGGCTTTCTTGAAGAAAGAGGACGATGGACACGGAAATAAGAGTTGTGATGGCAAGGATGCACTATAAGGCTTCGTAACAAGAGTGACCACGATACGTCCTACTGCTAGTCTATTGTAACAAAAAGAGTATAAATAGCCGCGAGGTTCGACACGTTTGTATGTAAGCTTACAATTTTATCCTCCCGTGGGAACAGACTGCGGGCGATGTGATAATTGACTAGTTTGCCTAGAGCCTAAATCCTTCGAAGGCGAATATAAAAGCGGTAATTACTTTTGGGAAAGTATAGGGATACGAAATGGGCCAATGATAGGACGATATGGAAAATGATAGGGATTGTGTGGATCGCCCTAATGACATGGTTGGGCCTTTGCGGACGGCGAACTTCGAAGTCGGAACGATTAATAGTTGTACCAGTTAAATTTATTAGCGGTAGAATTTACTTGATTGATTGATTTGATTGTGGCGATTAGTGATGTGCCGCAGAAATATTCGCATTCCCAGGAATATTCGCCAAACAAAGAAATACTGTAAATGAAAATGAAACAATATTAAAATTTAGTTTAGTGTTGGGAATTATGTTTTTATTTAATTTATTAAAACAATTGCTGTTTGTAGTCAAATTTTTGCATTCAGGTAAAAGTTTATATTTATACACGCAAATTATAACAAACCGAATATATTGTGTAATTTTTCATGACATTTTTATCATTTGTTATTTTATTTATAGGTCCTCCTCTAGACAGTGTCCAGAGAAATATATACCTATTTTGTTAAAGCGTTGGTAATATTCCTGGATTTTCTGGAAACAA
Organism: Cydia strobilella; assembly: GCF_947568885.1. NCBI lineage: Eukaryota > Metazoa > Arthropoda > Insecta > Lepidoptera > Tortricidae > Cydia > Cydia strobilella. The sequence continues at coordinate 14,378,166 of NC_086052.1, forward strand.
TGGGAATGTGAGGTGTGTTCCCGGGACTTAACCACATCACTAGTGCTGATTAAATATTGGTAAGCCGATTAACCGAACAGTACTGCGGGTCGACCGGTGATAAAGACTCCGATTGACGTTTTACTGCGTCTATAAAATATCTCCGACTGAAGATCGAATGTAAAATATAGAGCTTTACGGGAAGAGATTTATTGGGAACTAATTTTGTATTAATAATACGAGAACGGGATATATGGTGCCATGTGCGATATACGATACGAGGTAGGTATAACTGTAGTAAAAACAACCTACTTAATTCTATTTTTTTCTTCATACACAAGAAATGTTGTGATAAATCTACTCTTTTTAGTGTGATACTTTCTTAAGTGAAATCATATATGGCTACCTATTATTTTGAATCTAATTACAAAATTTACTTATTATTAAAAACAAAGTCGTAGGTATATTTTACTTTGCCAACAAAGGGGCGAAAAAGAAAAAAGTTACTCACAAATGACATTCTAGATTAGCTGCGCCCAAAACGCGATGCTCCTTGGTTTATTTATTATTAGAAAATACAATACATTTTCAGGCATTAAGTTTATGTTTCTCTCTCTTTGTAACAAAAGGCTTCCTCTGACTAATCACTTATGAAACTGATATCCATATGTTTACTTAGAATTTCGAAACCCAAATCAAATTTCTATTTAGGCAAGGACGCACATCACCTAGAATACATTAAACTGTAATCAGTATTTCGACCTTAGACGGAAGCCGGAAGTTGGTGAATAGGAGTGTCGATACCGAAATGGGTCGGTTTCCTGCCTTCATCTACAAACATATTGTGCTTTATGTCTACTATAAACTGGCCCGACTACTCGAAACAGTTATGGGTGATTACAGGTCAGTGGTAAACTGGTGTGTAGCATGTGATCAGTGTGTCGTAGACCAGTAAGTATTATTCCAAACGCAGTCAAGGTATTTATACGGGCCTTCAGGCCACAGTTAAGAGCCTACTACTTATCTTGCATCGATTTGCTTTAACCACGGCCACCTTTAAAAACTCCTGTAAGAGCTCTTGTGCACTAAATAAAGAAATGCAATTAATGCTATTAAATAATTTTGCTTGGATTGGATACAATAAAATAAGTTCCACGTTTTTAAATTGGCAATCGTGTTTCGGTTTATGGTAGATAAGTATGTAGGATAGGAAAAAACATACATGCAAAATCATTCTGTTCCTTTTTTCCGTTTCCACAAGAACGCTTGAATCAGAGGCCTTTTTCTTAGATAGAGAGACAAATAAACAAACGAACAAAAGAAATGGAGACCAATTCAAACTTACATTTTGACATCAACATGATGTCATTTAATTATCATTCGCCCGTGAGTATCGGTCGAACCAATACAAGTACGAACGAAATGCACGCGCGAATGATAAATGACAAAATGACATCACTTGGATATCAAAACGTACGTCCGAATTAGCCTCACGGTTCCCGGTAGGCCCTCTAAACTTTGGACCTATACTCTGTAGGCAATATGATGCGCAAGAGCCGACGTCACGGCAATAAGTAGCCAGCGGCGCGAGACCGCATGTACTAGCAGCAACACTCTTAAATTACCATTGCTAGTCCTTATACCATTGATATAAGGCTTACAAATGGTTAGTTAACAGTGTTGACGATAGTACAATCGATCTTATTCGACTAACTCAATATTTACCAAGGCCCTTAGGAGGTCTGGTTCCCGCGTTTTTACGCATACCTTTCGTGTTTGATGTAATGTAACAGTGGAACGTAAAACGTTTGTGTTGACCGCCAGGTCGTGGTATGCTCCACTTAAGTCCGAGACCAACCCCAAAATATTATTTTTAAGGTTTGAGTTTGGAATTATTTCCAAGGTATATCAATGTTGTACCTTTAACTTAGGCTTTTAATTAGAAGTAAGTCCTTTATGATAAATGATAATTAACCTAGTTAATATTGATAAGTTACTGATGAAATAAAAATATGGAAGCGGATATAAGCCAAGTAAGTACTATGCCTCGTTTTTTTTGCTATTAGAAAAAGGATAAACAATCTTGACGAGTCCTTTTTTCGAAAAACGCTTTAATAAAATAGTAACTTCTTAAGTTTATTACTTCTATTTATGATATGAAACCAAAAGAATGTTATTAAATGCCCTTGTTATATAATCCTTTTTCTAATGCTAAAAAAACGAGGTATAGGTACCTACCTACTTATCTACATTAAGTGCTGCTCGTAGCATATGCTCGCGCAATGAGTATAAAATAACACAACAATAAAGTATTGAGTATATACCCTCTACTCTTTAATGAATCAAAAATATTTTGGTTAGAGTAAAAATAAAAGAAAACACCCTAGAGGGATTCGAACCCGCACCTTTCAAACGGGCTAAACGTTGTTTCCACTCCTTCCGCTCGGGGCGAAGAGTTTTTACTATATTTTTAAAACGTTTACCAGTTCTTGTTTTCGGAGTCGGAATTTTGCGAAACGCTGTTTTAGCCCTATCTAAAGATTCTAAAGTTGTATTTTTCTCACTTTTTGGCGTAACCCAATTCTCAAGACCCAGCTTTTAATACGAGCCTTAACGTTCATATTCATAGCCACTGATAGCAGCTCTCAGGAGGTTATTTCGTTCACCACTATTATAGCACGTAGCATTTAAAACAACGCGTAAACGCTTGTATTCGCAACATTAATTTTATTGTTACTGCGAGCGTAAAGTTGATGTTGTAAAGTTTGGGCGACCTTTGACTGTAAAACGGTACATTGTAACTCAAGGCAATAATGTTTATAGTGTTTGGAATTCCTACATATTTACTAGGTTACTAGCAGGAAAAACATACATATTTACTAGGTTATGCGCCAGTGTGCCTAACATCTACCTACCAGTCTGGCATGGACATCACCTACTGTGACCAAGGCATTATTTTGCCTATGTATAGTTCGTAGATTTCAAACAGTCCCCTTTCGGCTTATCCTTTGTCTATTGTTAAATAAAACCGCACGTGCTACTTACTAGCATAAAAAAATGGTATGGCCGTTATAACCGGTTATTCAATTACCACTCTATGGAGATTGCAATAAGGTTTAAAATGAACTAATGGGAAAACATATTCCTTAGCTGTGTGATCTTTGCGGTTACTGAGTGCCGGCAAGTCGAACGCTACAGAACCAGTCTAAAATGTGTCATCGATATGCGTAACAAAGGCGCGTTATCGGAGAGCGCACTTACACTGGTTTTTTTTGCCTTGGACTAGCCCGCGCTCGCCACGATGCACGAACCAGGTAAGGGACAGGGACGGATTGCGATTAAAACATTTTGATGGATTCATGACAAGTATGTATTCACATATTTAAAACAAACAATAATAACATTTTTTTACTAATCAGTTAAATAATAACATTAGGTAATAATCCGTTTTACAAATAATCAACTATTAAAATATTCCTCTCTAATGTTACAGACTAAAAACTAAAACTATATTTAACAAAATTAATACATATATGCCCTTTTTAAACAATATCGGCTTTTTTACAATATATAGGTCAAATTTTTAATAAACTAAAATAACGTTTTTTTATACAATGTAAATAATAAACAACCAGCCAAACAGTAATGAGTTATACATACATAAAATATAAATTACTAACTAAAAATATAAATAAACATGCATTGGTACAATATAAATAAAGATGTATATAATATATAATATTCAATTAATATATCTATACATACTTGTCATGAATCCATCAAAATGTTTTAATCGCAATCCGTCCCTGTCTCTTACCTGGTTCGTGCATCGTGGCGAGCGCGGGCTAGTCCAACGCTAAAAAAACCAGTGTAAGTGCGCTCTCCGATAACGCGCTTTTGTAACGCATATCGATGACACATTTTAGACTGGTTCTGTAGCGTTCGACTTGCCGGCACTCAGTAACCGCAAAGACCACACAGCTAAGGAATATGTTTTCCCATTAGTTCATTTTAAACCTTATTGCAATCTCCATAGAGTGGTAATTGAATAACCGGTTAAAACGGCCATACCATTTTTTTATGCTAGTAAGTAGCACGTGCGGTTTCATTTAACAATAGACAAAGGATAAGCCGAAAGGGGACTGTTTGAAATCTACGAACCATATCTATGAGACGAAAAATATACCTTATTATTATTAACCATTTTATTGGTAACAATTGTAAGTACGTACCTACCTAAATAAGTTAATAATTTAACTAATTACTTACACTGTTAGCACCAAAACCAAATAATTAATTAATCATTTATCAAATTTCAAAGTATCCAAAATGTACCTACCTGCTGCAGATATCATCATCTCGCATTGAATACCCTTGTATTCAATATACTCTTTGATATCAATAGCAAATCTCTATAACGATATTACAGTACAGATATCATCTAACTAAATGGAATAGAAAAACTAAACACCGTTGCTACGTGACCTTTTATTTAAATAAAAAACCGATGGAGGGTGAAATCTGTCCCTTCCGCCCCGGGCTCTAATTCCCATTCTTATTCAGCTCGTGTAGTAGCTCATTCGTAGAAACCAGTATAAAAAATATCCAAATCGTATCAACATTAAATGTAGTCAGAGGCCATATTATTCTGGTTAGGCGAAGGTGAGGTCTCTGTAACCGAAGGGATAAAAAACCCTAATCTCGTGCCACTATGTCAACAAACATATTTATAGACATCAATATTTTTTCTATAACACTTGAGAAGGTTCGCCTTAGAATTATCGTGTCCGTATTAGCTGTATTCCTTTCCTGAGCTTACTTATGATAAGATTATCATTTGTACACGTTTATTTTCTAAAGAACGTACCTATACCGTGCCGTACCGTGTCTAAAATGTCCTAAATGGGCATATGTTTACGAACGCGATAAAAAAAACGACAAAACGATTTGTCACTCGTTAACTTTTAGCTTGTTAGTAGCTGTTTAAAGGAAATAATTTATTACTATCCATAATAGTTTTTAAGCTAAACTAAACTAGAAGAAAATAAAATTGGTAACATGAATATTAAAATATGTTCAAGGATGTAATGTGATGTTCGTCATACAAAATAATTGATAGGTTTTTAACGGTACTTTCAAAAGAAAAATAAGGAAAGACATCAAATCGATAGCAACTTTTATTTAAAAAAAAATGCAATAAAAATAATCCCTTTGAGCGTATATTGCGATCAGATTGAAGTATTGGTTGGAGCACGTTACCAAAACAAATATATTGTATTGGCGTACAAACTTTGTGCGATATTTTCCTCCAGCGAAATTAAAATTCCGGAAAATGGAGTTCCACGCCAGCGAGCTTAAAGTAATAAAATGAAATTTAATACCACTTTCTCGATTGCACAACCATCTATATCCTTAGAAAATAATTGCAAATACCATTTTACTCCACATAAAATAAAGTTCATAATACTACACAACGATAAAATGAGATAGGTATCCTGTAATGAAAAATATGGATTTGCAGCAAAATGTTGGCACTAATACAATGGAACCTATAAAGAATGTTTTTCCAGCCATTTTACACCCTTTTATCCACAACAAAAGCTCATGAACGAAAATTTAATACATTCAACATCTACATAAACGTAGCCTTATCATCACAATGAATGCAATCGCAAATATTGATTTAAATGCATTTCCTGTGGGATGCGGCATTATCGATACCTTTATTTATTGACATAACGATAATTTTATTGGCCTTTACAAATATAAAGAATTAAATATTTACACATGCGTCAATTACCTAGGATATTTTGTTTGGTCCCTGTGCGGTCCCAACTGAAATTATACGCCATTTTGAACCTTATACAATGACAAGTATGATTGTTCACGAATTCCTTATCCTTATTGACTGTCACAGTGACAAAGTGGGTCATTTTTCAATTACATCGTCAGTTCGGAAATGGAACTGGAAGTTCCTTCCTATAGTCCTGTACAGTCAGCAACAGAACTTAGTAACTTAACCTACCAACAAAGCGCAATAAGGACGAGAAGTTGCTAGCAGACGAGGTATGCAAAATAAACTGAACATTTCATTTATTTAGCATATATACATTTAGGAAACAGCTCAACAACGGGAGTCATGGAAATCAAAGGGAGAGGCCTTTGCCCAGCAGTGGGACACTACAGGTTATAAAAAAAAGGCATATATAAGCATTACAGTGTTAACATAACTCTGTTGTTAAAAGTGAGTAGGTTACTGTGTACATCATGCGAATCCCGCTTGGCTATGTCTGTTATTGATTGTATCAATTGTATGCTTTTTGGAGAAATCACACTTTTGAGAACATTGGCCATCAGCGGTGGCAGCATGGTTCCATTTTTATCGCCTATCACTATGCCTGACACTTTCGCACTTACATTACTTGTTAGAACATGACAGGCATGGTGACAGGTGATAAAAATGCGACCGTGCTAAGGCCGCAGGTAAGCTTTCGTACAATGAAACCAAATTAATCATCATGTTTTTTTACACGCTTAGAAGATGTTTCTAAGCTTTGCACACCGTAAAAGGTTACGGATAGTAGATAGATTATAATATGTATATGCGTTTGGTAACTACCGTATAAGCTTAAATGCATGAGCGCGATGCAGTGATGGCCACATTGCCGAATGCACAATATTAAGTCAGTTTGTATTCATACATATATGCGCGCTTTCCGAGAGACGTGTAGGTAAGCTTTTAAACGTGAGACTTTTTCGCAGCGCCTTTGGTGAACATTTTGTAGCATTTTAACAACAATACTATTTATTTTATTGTAATTTTAAGTTTTTACTGTCTTATTTTAGTTAACCCCAGTTTTTTAGGTAAGTACGTAAGAAAAGATGATGCATAAACTTTCCCAAAATTAGAAACGTACGTACTCCGCGTACTCGGCAAGAAATAAAGATTTTTTTGGTTTGTTTCTTATTATTTTCAAATGTGACAAGTTTTCGATATTTTTTACATACTTCCTCAAATTTGGAAAATTTTCGTCGGCACATCATTAGGTACCTACTCCGAGGCACAAATTTTGCCTACATTTTAACAAAATTTTAATCATAAATTACAATTACATACTTACGATAAACTTGCTGTAGCCAAGTACTCAGTCTCACATTATTATAGCTTTGCGTCGTCTCGTGAACAATTGAGATGTGTTTGAGTTGGCTTAGACGCGCGAGGTAATGGAATTTCATCTGAGACACCTGGAAGTCTCGATGCTACGCTTTAATCGAGATTTTCCAATATAAGTATCTTGGTTAGAGTGTGTGCCTGTTTTATACTATAACGTAAGTACGCGCGTACAATTAGAACAATAAAAAACCGGCCAAGTGCGAGTCGGACTCGCCCAACGAGGGTTCCGTACTTTTTAGTATTTGTTGTTATAGCGGCAACAGAAATACATCATCTGTTCATGTTGATGAGACACAGCCTGGTGACAGACAGACAGACCGACAGAGGAGTCTTAGTAATAGGGTCCCGTTTTTACCCTTTGGGTACGGAACCCTAAAAATGAAGGACACTAAAAATGTAAATTAGTAACAAAGAAATTTTTGTTTGGAGAAAAGTCTATGTTACCTACATAATAAAATACATCGGACCCACCCACCCCAATAAAGCACGGTTCCCTAAATTATCTTTATATTCATATCTACAACAAATACAACAAATATATTTCTTATGATATGCATACGAGCTAGTAGATACCTAAAAAATAGTTTTGCTCCGGTTAATGAATAATTGAATATAGATCAATTATTCATTAACCGGAGCAAAACTATTTTTTTTAAATTAGGTACGGAAGATAAAAAATATTTTATCGTTAAAACGCGATATCGCAGAGACAAATATAAAGACTAACTAAACCAATTTGTAGTATTCTTGGCAGCATGTATACCTACGGCAATTAATCTGTCTCTTAGGAAATGTCTTTTTCCGGCGCTAATAGGGGAATCTTGTAGCTGGGGGCGATATTCTTCTGTAGAAAATAAATGACTATTATCAATTATCTCACTGTAACACAGTTTTTATGGAAAATGTCGCTAATGCTAAAAAATATACCTATGTTTGTTGGTGCAAATAAATAATAAGCGTCATGTAAAAGGCTTTTTTATACATTAAGGTCAATTGCGTTTAAAGCTTAACATTAACCAATTAAACTTTAATAACTCCCAAACAATTTTGGATCAGACCTGTCAATACCCATAACATCAACACCCTACGTGTGAGCTATAACAAGCCTTTATAATTAAAATAAGAATACAAAAGATACAGAAGCTTATCCGAGCTACTGAGCAGTAAGTAATAGATTTATTACGCAGCCCTCACAGAGAGCACTGAACCGTTTTCGATCCACTTTTTATCCCTAACAACGGCTTGATTGCTCCTCATAGATCAACACCTACTAGATAGACTATAAAACTTCACTAATTTAGAAGCACGACGTTTGAAACAGGTAATTCGAGACTGACATCCATTTTGTTTTTAGTAGGCAGCTCAAAACCAAAGTATGCAATTAGTTAATATAGCAGTATGAAAGAGGTGTTGGCGTTTACAATTTTACAAACTTAACTTGTGTAAATTACAAACATTTACCTATCAGTAAACATGAGCTACTTACTAATGCTACTATAATATAAAAAAACGGCCAAGTGCGAGTCGGACTCGCCCACCGGGGGTTCCGTACTTTTTAGTATTTGTTGCTATTCCGGCAACAGAATACAGAATACAGAATACAGAACTTTATTGGTAAAAGCAAATTTTACAGGTCACATTTTACACTTATAAAAAAATATATGTACATATGTTCGTTAATATAATTAATTACATATTTCATAACATTTTTAAACTTAAAAAAACATTATTAGATTTAAACAGAAATACATCATCTGTGAAAATTTCAACATGTCTAGCTATCACGGTTCATGACATACAGCCTGCTAACAGACAGACGGACAGACAGACGGACAGACGGACAGCGGAGTCTTAGTAATAGGGTCCCGTTTTTACCCTTTGGGTACGGAACCCTAAAAATAGCTATAATTTTAAAACCGAAACGGGGCTTAATCACATACACACGACGTTTCGAACGTGACATTACGTTCGTGGTCACAGGCAGACTGCCTGAACGTAACGTCACGTTCGAAACGTCAGGCCAAATATTAAACGTAAGTGTACGCGATTAAGTCCCGTTTTAGTTTAAAAAATGAGTGAAAATCGTGTTGGTTTAAATTAAATCAACATAAAGAGCGATGTAACGAAACTAAAAACGACGACAAAGCAAAACATTTATTTCATAAAATGACAATTATCTACCAGATATACTTAGTTAGGCAAAGGAAGAGGCGCAGGTCGTGGAGAATTACAAGTAAATAGCGCGTGTGCGCTGACCACCAGTCTTTGTTAACGTTTCAAAGCGAAGTCTGTAGGAGGTAATCTGTGTTGATCCCTTCCATAATGGGCTGAGAACGCTCAAACGTGTCTAGTGTAACTCAGAGAATTCCCATCTTCACACATTACCTTTATAATGCTCGCAAGTGTATGGGGCGGCAGGAGTCAAATTATATTTCCATACGAAAGATGCGAAATTGCTTTCTCGTGCCTCTCGTGGTTTGAAATTTAGTGCGTCTGGGTGGGTGGGTAAGTACCTACTTGAATCTAGCCAAGCCTGATCTAGTCTAGTATTGCGGACTCTGTTTTAACCGAGCAACTTAATATGTACGAGCATTATTTAAAAAAAACTATTAAAATTAAAGATTAAGCCGGTTGGTTGGATTGTGATTTTAATTACACCTTAAACTCATAGTTAGGTAGGTATTTGTTTTATTAATAGCATTACAATATAATTTGATGTATGTCATTTCACACGAATACGTAATTCACAGTATAATAACGTCAAAACAGAGTACCTAGTTGCTTTCAGCAGAAATAACAAACGTGAATTTATTATTACCTAGTCGGCTCATAAGTTCTGTCATATACATAGTATCAAATAAAATCAAAAGTTTAAGTTTATTCCGTATAATTTGTACAGCGTTTGAAAGCTTATAAACTAGAGAATCTAAATGTATAACATTTATTCAAAATGACCGCCATAATTATCTACACAGGCTTGAAGTCTTCGTGGCCAGTCGTCAATGGATTCACGCACCACTTTCATGTCGATATTGGCCACTGCCGTAGCAAGAGATTTTTTCAGCGAGTCTAGATTTGCATGAGGTTTTGAGCACACCTTTTCCTCTAAATACTGCCATATTTTATAGTCTAAAGGATTAAGATCTGGGCTAGAGGAGGGCCAATCTTCATGCCGTATAAAGTCGATTTTATTGGAGGCGAGCCAGGCTTGTGTAGACTTTGCCTTATGGGCTGGAGCAGAGTCCTGCTGGAAAACCCAATGCTGGTTTAGAAACATCGTATGGGATAGTGGTTTCACAATATTAGTCAACACCGTGTCTTGGTACACTTTGGCACTAGTTTTTACTCCTTTCTCACAAAAATGCATACTAGTGACGCCCGCATAAGAAACTCCCAGCCAAACCATCACAGATGAAGGGATGACCTCTTTGAATACGGGGAATGCTATTAGACGCTTCTTTACTATTGCGAGCGTACACTCTATCATTTTGTTTATTACAGTTTTCTTCTATGTCAAAAATTTTCTCGTCCGAAAACAGTATACAACGGTGCTTATTTTTAGCGTACTTCTTCAATAAAGCTTTAGATCTTTTAAGCCTTAAAGCTTTAAGCCGACCATTGAGAAGATGGCCAGTTTTTCGTTTATAAGCACGAAGTCTCAGGTCTTGATTAAGCACTCTTTTCACCGTGTTTTTGCTCAAACCCATCTGGAGGGCCATAACTTTTTGTTTCCTAGCGGGATTTCTGGCAATGCGTGCCCTAATTGCTTGTACAACCGCTGGAGTCCTAGCTGTACGCGGACGACCGCTTCTTTTCTTGTCATTTAAACTAGAGACCTCACTGTATCTTTCTATGGTACGATACACAAATCTTAGAGAGAATTTTAAATTTTCAAGTAGCTTAAAAATTTTAGTCGGCGAGTGACCACAACGATATAGTGCAATTATTGCGGTACGGCTATCTTTAAGCGTCCACTCCATGTTGAAGAAAACAGAAAATTGCAAAATTATACTACTCAAATATTTAATAAAGATTCGAAATTCAAATGCAGAACGGTTTTTGTTTTAGGAGTTCCAAATTTAAATTTTAAAGGCCAGTGACAGAACTTATGAGCCGACTAGGTACAGTAGTCATGACAAAAGTTCTATGATCCCTGGCTTCGGGATCCCGGTGTTTTATATTTAGGGCCTTTATACACTGTGTTATTTTGCAACTATAAAAACACGCGTTTATCGCGCGGTTGCATCACAACACGGGCGATATTTTAAATTACTGTACAATATTTTAAATTAGGTAATAAGCCTGAATTGCGACCATAACGCTGCAAAACGTTAGTGTGCAGAAGTCTTAAGCTTGGTGCTGTAGCTATATTTAACAACAAACGTAAAGTTTATAACGTGAATAGTAAATCAATGAGCGCTAAAGCTTTAAGCTGTTTAGGAGTTTACTTGGTAACTAACTCAAGCACTTCGAAAGAGACCGTGGGGAATAGATAGTTACCGCGTATTCTGAATGTTTATTAATATTTAAATACTTGCGAAAAGTACTAAAAGCAAACGGGCCGAAATGGCCTTTTAATAATCTGTATGAGCTTCTGTGAACGAAAACTATTTTCAACAGATTTTAAAAATCCGACTTCGAGGATTCTCAATTCGTCTGAATTTTTGTTTTATTAAATGTACATGTTCCTGATTTGGGAATGTGGGAAATTCATTTCTTTTTCTAAGGGTCAAGGGCGTTTTCGGTTATTAATTGTACAAAATGTGTTTACAGTAGACGCTAGTGGTATTGAAGGGTTTAGGTAACTAGTAAAGTTTATATATAACTAGTACCTAATTATTTTAAATAGAGTAAGCCGCTGCGTAATTAGTCCAACCTGCAGTGCCAAATAGCAGCTGTCTAAACAGTAGTTAAAGTGACAGACTAACCTAACAGTGTGTTTTGGGAGCGTGCCCTGCCCGGCCCGGTACTGCAAATGTTTGGGCCAATTAATTCCAAATGTTAAACTAACCTGGCTTGGATTACGAACAACATTTACGGTTCCTAATTAAAATTAAAGGTATATTATGGTCATCACGGAGCCGTCCGTAGGAAAAAACAGATGGAGTGACAATTGACATGTAAATGTAACTCAATTGTTCGGTTATGCTAGGCTCACGACTGCTACGAGCCGCAATTATGACACAGTCTAGCGAACGAGGAAAACAATGTGTCCTGCTTTAGGGAGAGAACAATCGTGTCTGTCAAACTTCGGTTTTGTTAGACAGTCAGAATTTTGTACGTTAGACCGTTTTATGTTGGCCTAACTATTCTGTGGTAGAGGCAGGCAGAGATACGAGTTGCATAGTCTATAGTTGCAAGAATGGCTATTGATGATATCCAAATTAGAATTGGAAAACTGAGGAAAAAGAAGAAACTAATTTTCTTTTTTTACTTTGTCTTCTTAAACCATCTGGGACGAGGGTGCCTTTATAGAAGCTATTTAGGCTGCTAGGTGTGTCTAAAAATATTCCTACATGTATATGTACATACATCATTAAAAGTGAAGCTCTAATCTAGATACACCACGTACCTACCTACTAAATGATGGTAAGACCTTATATGAATTAACTAAAATGTATTAGAATTAACATAGCTCCTTCTTAATTTAAGAAGAAATGTACTTTTTTATAATACAAACCTTCATTACTTATAAATAAATAACAACAGTATTCTTTGCTTACAATACCTATTGTTATAATTTGAATGAAAATATTCGATCTTCCTTTTACATTATCGGAAGAAAACAATTCTACCCCAGAAACATGGAAGCCACAAAATCCAGAGCATTCAACTGATAAATGCTGGTGTATTTTACAGAAAAATGAGCTTCTGACGTTAGAAAAATGTAACAGGCTAACGTATTAGTTTAGCTCGATACGTCGTTTGTTAGAGTTTAGACGTGTAGGTAATGTCTGGCATTCTTCTGGCTATATATATCATGCGCGTAATAAGTAGGTCTTTTATTAGTAATGTAGCGGGTATGGTTATCGGTTAACATCTAAGAATATGGATAGCAATATCTATATATAGGTATTATATATGGTTGTTTTATTCCATATCGATTCGTAACAAATTCCGCTTTAAGAAGATTTTACGGATTCTCTCTTTATTTGCATTAAAATTGTAAAATTTTAAACTACCTATTCAATCTATTTTAATTCGGTTTCAGTAACGTAGAGCTTTTCTCGCAAGATAGGCCTCAATGAATTGTATTTATTCTGTTTAGTGAGCCAGAGCAAACTGTAACACAGTAGGCAAGAAAAAAAGGGTTAGTTAGGTGACTAAGAAAACGTAACCATAATAGCAAGCCACAAGAAAAAGTTGATTAGTCCAAATAATTTATGTATTCATATCTGTGTTCTGTAATTCAGAGGTAACGAAGACGGTCGATAGATTTAAATAATCATGGCAGCCGCATACTAAAAAGTTGTAAGGAAGCCTTATACTAAATACTTCTAATTATAGATGCGGGGCTAAGTTTGTTTGTGGTTTTTTGCATAAATATTCCATTGATGGAACACTTTTGAATATTAATAGACTTCATGAAGATATAATAAATGAAGCTTTTCCGACAGAAACATTGAGCTGAAAGCTAATAGACTGAATTTTGGTGTGAATTTTTAGTCTCTGTTCCTACTCATGAATATACAGTGACTATTTTTAGGATGACAGCAAGCAGAAATGAATAAGTAATATATAAAGTGCAATCCGTAATTAAGATTAGGTGAATAAAACGGCCAAACGTCTCTGAACCCTGCTATAACGTAAATTTGAGGATCATTATCAAATTTGGCCTCTAATTTCCCTAAGCAGAATATTAAACTGGCATTTATTTTGAGATATCGCAAAACCGTACTAGGGCAGTTGGTTCATTTTCAAATTTAGGTGCTAATCTAATTTTATTAGCTTTCCTGTTCAATAATGGTTTGGATACGGGAGCATTCAATTTCATAATTGCGGTTTAGGTTCATTGAACACATCGACAGCATAATAATAATTTTAGCTCCACCGTTCACGGTTTTCGGAAACGAGCCCAATGCAGAATCGAAAATTTAATTCTAATTTACTTATTAGAGCTTTGGATCCTCGCTCTGGGTCCTTCCTGAAGCAAAGGTTATCCATCGCGATCGTGATGGGCACTTTTAAATCGGGGGGGCCTTATTGCGTCAATGTCATATTTTATTATCTCTGAAAATTTGTCAAAAAACTGTTAAAGGCACAGTATGTACAATATGGTCAATATGGTTTACTAAAGAGGCTAGTGCTGCACTCTGGTGTCAGAACATTGCAGTAATACCCTCTATTCTTAACCGATTCTCGTGAAATTTTGTGAGCAGGTTCGCTGATAAAATAGAATTTCTTAGCCGATTCAGTTTCTGAATATTTGGCGGAGCCATACATTTATTCAGCTTTAAGTTACGCTCGCGAGTTCTACAGCTCACAGAACCACTAGTTTATTTGATATGATATTAAATTATATTACTCTCTATGCATCACGCTCGCATCAATTACAGCGCGATATAGATGCACAGAGAGTAAAACCATATCAACACCAAATCAATAACATTTTTAAATCTAAATGAGGCTCCAGGAAGCTCTTTGTTTTATTGTTTTATACTCGTAGTCTGATGTCTGATTAAAACTCAAAATAAATTACAGGAATATTGGAATTGGGATTCGATGAGAATTTAAATTTTCCATGTCCATCTGTGCTAACGATAAGTCGGATGTAGGTACAAAAAGAAACGCAGCAAAACGCGGAATAAATAAATGGAAACTGTTGACGATGGAATGGCTTTCATTGGGGTGCAAAAATATTTACGTTTTTAGGACATTTAGTTTCGAAACAAAAACTGTCACTCACCATGGACAATAGTTGATACGTCAATACACACACTATGGACAATATTTATACGGATAAAGACTTAATCACAAAATTAATATTTTTTTTCTTTAAATAATACATATCCCAGTGCCAGGCTTTAGTTATATTAGTCTTTAATTTTGAGTATGTCTACAGGAGATACGTGAACCTCATTTCTGTGTATGAACCTTTTAACTAAACAGACCCACATTACTGGAATATCAATATCGTCAGTTAAAAAAAAACTCAGTAAAAAATGTGACACTGCTTTTCTTTTACATTTTCGGTAGTAACACAGATTTGTACAAAATCAATTAATTAATTCAGGCTTATTTAGTCTACAATTTGATTGATGTCACGGTTTAACTTAACGACGTGATCAGTTAAGAGGTATTAAGACGAACGAGTCTCCACTGCGTACTTAGGTACGTTTTTAATCCATCCTGCAGGCGTATTATGGTATGGATGGCTTTATCCACGTGATAAAATAACTGTCACTTTTTAACACCGTGGGATAGAAAGTGACGGACACCGTTTTATCACGCTGTCACGTAGACAAGTAGGACCGTCATATCCGTACTGTTCTTCTGATAACATTTTAAGAAATATTACGTTGCTTTTCCTATTGTAGCTTCTGCCCGCAACTTCATCTGCGTGGAATGATGATGATGATGATTGATAAAAACTACCCATGTCCAAATCGGTTCAGCGGTTTAAGCGTGAAGAGGTAACAGACAAGACACACTTTCGCATTTATAATATTAAGTATGGATAGTTTGGATATGGATATATGGATTAGTTAAGTTTCCAGTGCATCCAAGGATGAATTTTTGGAAGCTTGTTGGGTGTTGGGTCTGCAATGCGCGTGTACCTACACAGCTGTGGTGGCTGCTTAACCGAAGGCGGTCCGCATGCTTGTTTGCCACCGTCGTGGTATAAAAAAAAAGCTAAAACCTAATGCAAAGGAGTTTTTCTTTACATTTCACTGCAAGTCCGTATCTACCGTACCTAACCTATTGGCACCGCTGACACATTGCTATCCAGATTATTTGGCACAGAAACAGCTATTTGTTAGGCACGTATCGTATTTGTTGCGATTGTCGACGTGAATTACCATTGGTTACCCGAACGCGAGACTTACACTGGTTCCACTGAGACTTTTTCAATGTATTTTTCAGAATATAATTATTCGATATTTTTTTACTACGACATACCTAACAGAGCGTCATAGATACACAGTAATTAAATCCACGCGTCTTTCCTGTAGACATACCCAGCGCTAAGGCCTTAAAGCCTAATTTTCTAATTGACTTGACCGCAACAAGGGATAGACTCTGACCACGCTAACTTTGCACAAACTGGGAAATAAGAATGCATACATATATATTATCTCTATAAGCTCCATACTTGACGTGACGGCATCAAAAGCGTGGTTTGACTCAATTTTTTTCTATTAACCTATCTTTGCTTAATATAATATATGTAGTTAACCATACCAACCATAGTTTTAAAGAAATGTATCTGAAGAAATATAGTCATAGTTCTGAAGAAAGGCCAGGTCAAGAGCACCCTAAACCGGCGAGCGTGTATGAGGAATGTTATGAAAGTGAAGGAAGCGAAAGAGGTATGTCAGGATCGTAGCAAGTGGAAATCCGTGGTCTCTGCCTACCCCTCCGGGAAATAGGCGTGATTATATGTATGTATGTATGTATGTATAGTTTTAAAATCTGTGTATGACCCACGAACTTTAATCTGGCCTACTTCTACATATTTTTCTAAATTGCAAATACTAAAATTTATGTGTAAGGTGTTTGTTATTGGCTTTCTTTAGTATTGAAATGAGGCACTTGCCTCGGTAAGGGTTGTGTATGAAAAGGGGCGTGGTTCCGGTCGCTAACTAAGCGCAGACGAGTTTAAACCTAAAATAGACCAGTATTAAAGCGCTCTCTGATTACACATAGTTTGGTTTTGGATCTTAAGCTCACTGTAAGTCTAAGACTTAGACTCTAAGCTATAGTTTGGCCAGGAACTGTCTCATTTCAAACATAGACAGAGATAATCTACTGTATTTGTCTTAGCTAGCACCCAAGAGAAAGGGATGTGTGTAAGTTTTTTTTGTTCTTATTTACTGACAAATTGGGTTTGCCAAATTATAACTTTTCACCGATTTGAATACTCGTGGAGTAGTAAGAGTGACGTCATGTTTTCATAGAAATTTGACATGACAATAACATTTTTGTCATTGCAAATGGCATACAGAGTTATCTTGTTCCGACACTAGCAGCGTCAATTTTAACTAAACATCATTGGGCCTTACGACTTTGGAGTAAGGTTTAGATTAGGTAATGGTGTGAGCGATGGTACAAAGCTTCTTATTTTCAAGACGTGTTCAGATATTTTTGACCACATTGGCCGCTCCGATATATCTGATAGTGACTGTACCAGACAAAGCATCGTATGAACTTAGGTAAGTGTACCTACTTATTTAAATTGCGATATGGCGGAGGCCAAATGTATTACAAACCTCAAAACTAATGGGCCCCATCTCAACTCATCAGTGTTGCAATACACCGACATTATATATCCATAAGTTTCCCTTTCATTATTTTATAATCATGAACATTAGATTATTATCGAAGCCGGTGAAACAATGAGTAATGTATGCACATTCGACCTGTATGGTCAGACACCGTGTATGGTTCAATGTTCCCGAATAACTAAAGGACTGTGACTGTGAATGTGAATGCATGTGGTGTGTGAAATGGATGAGGTTGTTTAGGGGACGATTATTATATAGTATGGCACCAGTTTAAAGCTGAGCGATTTTAAATGCATTAAGCGTCACAAACATAATTTACAATAGACTATTCAACAACCTGTGTCGTATTTTTTTTTACCAAGAGCAACCTCTATGCTTTTGTATTCGTTTTTTTTAACATGAAAAAAAAAAACACGCTCATGACTTATTTTTAAAAGGCTATCTAATCTAGCAATACCTAGGTACCAACATTTCAATTTATTCGTGTGTGGCTTCTAAAATTAAATTAAATTAAATATGATAAATAATCGTGTAAAATAATGAGAAATAATTATAATATTAAGCTATTGTTAAAAAGTTACTGCGACAGAAAATAAATCATTTCAATATTTCGTAAAGCATGCAAAAGTTAATAAGATCGAATTAGACTAAAATTATTATAAAGTAAATGTACTTACCAATTCGAGTCATAATCAAAATCAGAAGAAAACACTTTACCAAAAAGTTCCGAAACATTTTTTCCATTTTGAATAGTTTTCCTCAAAACTTCAGTCAAAACATCACAAGTCCACTTTTCAAACAATTTATTTAATCACTTCAAACATAACGTCCATTTAAAATTCAGTTCAGTTTAAAAATCACAGTTCATAAACAATGTTATGATTTTTAAAAAGTTCGCGCGAATTCTGGCGCGGAGCGTCGTGCGGCCAGCACGCGTACGTTTCAAATGCGATGTAAAGGCACGCACACACGGCGTGGTGATCGACCCCACCGGAACCACACTCGATGGTCGCGCGACTGCCGAGACCATGTGCACCGCACCGAGACGCGCCTTAAACAAACTCTCGTTTGCATACGCATCCAGTTTTAAACAACTTTAAAATAATGATGTTACAGCTCATTATTGATTGATAAGGATTGCGGTGGTAATGAGGGTGTCTTCTAGCGATAAAATTCGTTTGTAGAGCGTACGCGGAAAGGAGCCTTATACTATTGTTATTGTTTTAGAAAGAAAAATGTATTTTAGCTAAAAAGGGAGATAAAGGACGATGACGTAAGACATGCGCATACTTTTACAATTAATCACTCGGTGTCTTTGGATTTGGAAGTCGTTTTAAATAATGGACGAGGATTATTTGTATAAAATTCATTTTATTACATAAAAAGGCAGTTTGGATTTTTACACATTTTATGTTGAAACATTCCATCAGGATTAGCATTCCGTACATTTCTGTTTAATACTGCAGTGTCGTATATTTCACTAAATTCCGAAAAAGTTAATTCTGACTTTTTAGAAAAAACATATTTTATAACTTTTGCTTTTTAACGCCAATTTTCAGAGATAATATCGCCAACTAATAACATTAATGTATAAGTAACGTAGTTTTTATTACCTGTAGGTATTATAAGAATTAATTTTAAAATGGATAAAGATTTTATTACAACAGTGTTAAAACAAAATACATAAATATTAAATTTGTCATGTCATTTAGCTATCATACGTGACTATAACACAACTCATTGTACTTACATTATGTCTTGTTCGTGGATTTAACCCACAGGATTATATTATTTTGTAATTATTATGTTATATCAATATTAATAGTACAGTATAATTATTGCGATCAAAAATTTTTCGTTTAAATATTGAATACTATTTCTGTATATGTAGATATTAATAGAATATAATTAAATAAACATTAAATTATTTCCTCTTTAAGGGAATACATAAAAATTACGCACAGTATTTTAAAATCTATTAAAATATATCTACAAATAAAATTAAAAAACCGGACAAGTGCGAGGCGGACTCGCCCACCGAGGGTTCGATACAAATTTATTTTTTAGCATTTGTTGTTATAGCGGCAATAGAAATACATCATCTGCGAAAATTTCAACTGTTAGCTATCACGGTTCATGAGATACAGCCTGGTGACAGACAGACGGACAGTGGAGTTTTAGTAATAGGGTCCCGTAATTACCTTTAGGGTACGGAACTCTAAAAATGGTATGTTAAATTTAATGCTATCCAGACACTCAGTAATAATGACATAAAAATATTGAACTTCCTTTATTTCAACCAATCGATACAAAGTCAATGACTTTGTCAATAGTAATGTCATTATTACTGATAGTGTCTTGTCCTCATAAAAAATTAAATTCACCTTAAGCACTCATATGCAAAGGCCTGATGTTCCTATGATTCTGCAAGCACTTTATAGTACAAAACTTGTACGAATCGTATTCGAAAGGTTTCTTCGGTAGCTGCGACCCGCAGAGGAAACAGCGGGGCTGATCGGCTTTTACCTAAGGGAGGCATTTATATTAATATATCATTCAATGAAAACAAAAATAAATCAAATAGGGTTTTTAATCATTCAAATATGAACTTAAACTCAAAGGAATAGAGTCGAAATTTAAACTCCAGCCATTTTTCTAATAAATGCATGTTTTGAAAGATGCAGCGCGAAGAACGCTTCCGTCTAAACGGCACAAAGGATTTTATACTTTAATAAGAATAGTTTAAAGATGAAATTTGGTTGCAGGTGTAGTGTGAGAGAGAAAGCACGTGTAAAAACAATATTGTCGGACACGGGGGATGATTTGGTAGACAGTAGAGGAAGACCCTGTTTTCTTAAGGTTATTGATGAAAAACTTGTCGACACGTTAAGATTTTGCTCCCATAGTGTTTTATTTTAAAATGGTGATTTACGTTTTGCAGTGTTTTCTTTCGTAACATTTTTTTACATAATTATTAGTAGGAGGACACTGTTTAGCATAGAATCAGATTTTTTTTAAGAAAGGCAATATTTGACATAGTAGGCAGAAAAATTAGAGTACTTCACCATTTTTTTATCAAGCAGATACGTTTGCGAGCGATACTACCTACTTACGGTACTTCGTCAGTTTATAGGTTCTCTCACACATTTGTGTTGAACTTTATGATAAAACTTTATTTATTTTTTTAAATGAAACAGCACTAACCTTTTCGGCATCAGTCATCTGCAAGAACTTGCTGGTCTTGTTCTTCTCAGCCAACTTCTCCTTCTCTCTTTGCCGCTTGGCCTTCTTCTGCTGTGCTTTCTTTTCCTTCTCTTGTTCTATTAGCTCGGGAGTAAGCGGGCCGGGGATTTGAGACTGTAAGGGGACATATTGGTAATGCAAATGTCAAATCGTTGGCGATAAGCGAGAAATAGAATACAATACTCTTTCCTTACGATATTGTCCTTCATCATAAAAAATAGTACCTACGTAACACAAATTCTGAAAACGTTACGGATTAGAATTATTCAAACTCTCGAAAGGAGCATTGAAAGCATCACGCGAATCACTTGACTATCTCAGCTTTAGAGAAACAATAAATAGCACGGAAAGTCCTCCTGTCGGTTTTCCCGAGGGACTACAGCATAGCGTTCTTCAAAAAAGGAGTGTACAAGTTTTTTAAAGGGTCGGCAACGCGCATTTTACACCCCTAGATTTGCAGGCGTCCATAGGCTACGATGGAGTTGATACTGTAAAGGTTTCTTGCTAGAGCGTTAAATGAACATACTCGGCACAGAGCGAGACATTTGATACTAACAACACCTACTCCTGTCAGACAGTACTTAAGTTAGTAAACTGCTAAAGTAACTTGTACGATATTTGATATGGACAAAGTTTGAGTTCTGGAGAAGCATAGGATACGGTTAAATGTCCAGACGAAGTTACAGGCAAAAGTTACTATATATTAAGTTACTATATGTATTAGATAAATATTGTAGGTAGATATTAACTTTTGCAGGTAATTAATTCCACAGAGTTTTATTAATGGTATCAGTCGATCAGGTTTGTTTTTAGGATCAAATGTCTGTATGGGACCCATTGTCTTAAAGCAATACAAAAGCCACAAATGATGGTCAAAGTCTGGCACCCGCACTGACGAAACGCTTCTAACACTTTTGGCATTACATCGTGACGTCAGTATATAACGTCGCTATGGCTTAGACGCCGTGGAAAACAAGGAAATTGCGTTTTTGTCGGTGAAATATTGCGTTTATATATATTGTTGCTAACAATACAATTTTTAAGTATGCAAGGAATCGAATGGAACTATTTTTTTTTTCCATATTTTGGAAGTTATTTTTTTTTTTACTTTGAAGTCTTGTATTTATTTATTATTCCCATACATTATTTAGTTTCCAATTTATTGTGATAAATTGCTCATTTTCTATCTATTTAAATAGATTTAGTTATAAAATTCAACATGTGGAAACAACCGTACTATAAACTGAAATAATATACTAGTAATATAAACATCTATTTCAGTTTATAATTAATATACTAAAATAGTGTGACGACTCAAAAACACAAATCACAATATTTAATAATAATATTTTGATTTGTTTCCAAAGTTGTACCTACAATAGGTTAGTGAAACAATGTGATGCATGTGTCAATATCCTGCGAATACAAAACTCAACTGGCGAGTGCCACTGAGCTATCGTATAAAGGCAACCAGTGTAACTTGAGTTCCGTAACAACCAAACCCCGCTATCAATGTTGCGATTCAATTAAAATTAGGGTTGGCAATAAGTATTTACCAAGATATAGATAAAGATATCTATTGAATTAACAATAAACAATAACACACAACACAACAACAACAATAACATTAATAATTTTGGTGCAATAAAGAATATTTACTTACTTACTTAAACAAAGAGAGATCTGAAAGGCCGAAATAAATCCGTAGTCGTAATTATAAAAAAATATGGCAGCCATCTTGAATTTCCACATTATTTATTCAATCGCGTCGAAAGTTAAATATAATAGTTTATGAATCTACTCTATAGAACTTATGACAAACTGCGAGTTTTCAGTTCAGGGCGAGCTACTAGTGTTAGGTATTGTTCGTTGGCAAAGAGGATATAATAAGATAGAGCGGTACTGTCATAGTAAATTTTGTAACCACAGTAAATTCACTGCCATCTATCGACACACTTTAAAACTAAAAATGAAGATTTATAAAAATACGATAAAATGTATTTAAATATGGATAAATGTTTTTTTTATTTGCATTAATTATTTTATATGATTTTGACCCATGTTCTTTTATTGATATGCGTTAAAATTGTTAAATAACAAACGAAACCGTCAACGCCCTCTATACGAGAGTAGGCCAAAGGTATTGGCGCCCTCTGATCGAGAATTAAATTTTCGTGATTTTCGAGGCACGTTTTTTTCCTTAGACTGTATCCATCTATTACGGAGTTATATCTATCTTTGGTTGGCCTAAGTTAGGCTAAGCGTTCGGTACGACTAGGTAGCCTGTGGGAATAGAGACTGTCCGGCCGAGCTTATGGGAGAGTGGAGTGAGTGACAGTAGATTGACAGGGTGCTTTGGAATCGTGGATCGACTGTGACGTCATAATCCGAGTTAAACCTACGTATAAGATTTATGCTATAGCTACAATGGAAACCGAGGTAGGTAACATGTGCATTTGATTTTATGAGGTCCTGATATTTTGGCACTGCTGCAAGCGACCGGATTAAAGTTGTAGTTATTATTTCTTGCTGTGCTAAAATAATAAACTGTACATCATGGCTCATTGAATTTCATCAAAAATCGTGAGATTTACGATATTCGTATATATATTACGTTAGGCTACAATTATCAAATGTTATAGAAATCCCTAGTCTAATGACTTAATTAATATTAGATTGCGAGATTTTCCTCCATAATTAAATTGCACACGGACCACATGGATTAATCCCTTCTATATAACACCTAATACCTATTATCTTGCGCAATATGAAAGTAACTCTGTCTGTCTCTTAACGCCTAAACCGTTGACCAGATTGTCTGGCAAAAAGAGTAAAGATTAAAAAGTGGCAACACTGTAGTGTCGTCCCGTTTTTCTTAGATTGATTTGAAAGGGACGACACTACAGTGTTGCCACTTTTTAATTTCTACTTTTTTTTTGCCAGACTGTAGAAGAAATTTGGTATGGAGATAGTTTGAGGCCTAAGAAAGGACGTAGTACTTACCTATAGTTTTTATCAATCATCATCATAACATTGTGGCCCGGACCGGCTTAAGTTGATCAAATAAGCTCTTTCGTTTACGGAAAAAAAGTAATTTATTTACACTTCGACTTTTTTCATACCACGTAGGTGGTAAAAAGGTTGTTGCCCGACCGATGGTAGGCGACAACCTTAGCTTATCACACTTGTAACTCCGAGTCACAAGCCAATTCTTTAAATATACAAGGATTCAATTACGTCGTTACCTTCAAAGTTCAAACCAATTCATCGTCGATAAGTGACACTTTTTTTGATAATTCTTTCCATTCGAGTCTTTCTAAATTTCGAGCGTATACGTATTTACTTGGAACACAAATTAAACCGCAAAATGCACCGTAACAAACTAATCAGCCTTTCTCCTTGAAAACATTTGAGTCACGACCTATATGCCTGAAAGATTGCTCAAAGATAATTAACTAATACGCAATATAAACCAAATTAACAAAACCATCATAATTACTTTATTGCCTAATTAACGTACGAGTCAGTATTGGGATAAATAATGATAACGTATTAGCTACTGATTATCCAATCATGAAACGTATAAAATCGATTATTTAATGATTTTAAAGAGTGCATTAAGAAATTGCCAATTAAGAGAAATAGAGGTCATAACTATTATTGCGATGATGAGGTGTGTGTTTTCAATATTTATATTACATATACAACGATTACTATATATATTAAAAGTGTTTTTAATAAGATCTTTTAGTTATTGGTAGTCGCTACAATGTGAAATACCGATATAAGAATGGGTACATCTATTCATTCTTATATTGTTCAAAACACAAGATGATATTTATACGCATGTTTAATATCATAAAGAAGTATAATATAATTATATAAACCCAAGCGACGAATTCACAAAGTCGCTGGCTGTCTCAGTATTTTTAGGGTTCCGTACCCAAAGGGTAAAAACGGAACCCTATTACTAAGACTCCGCTGTCCGGCTGTCCGTCTGTCTGTCTGTCACCAGGCTGTATCTCATCACACACACAGTTAACATTTTCACAGATGATGTATTTCTGTTGCCGCTATAACAACAAATACTAAAAAATACGGAACCCTCGGTACGCGAGTCCGACTCGCACTTGGCCGGTTTTTTTAATTATTTTCTTTTTCTGTTTTTTTTTTGTTCACGCAACAATTTTCAGGAATTGTTAATAAGTAAAGATGCAACGTCGACTGTTTCATAAGAATCGTAAGTTATTCTCGACGCAAAGCGTATTTGGAACTTGGAGTTCCCTTTAAAACTTTAATGTTGAGTGTTGACGTTCCTACTTTGAGAGAGTTTTAATTGTTTTGAAAATGCACGAGGGAATCTAAAGGCTATTTCGGTATATTAGCAAAATGCTGATGTTTTAGCATGGCTTCCACCAGAATTATCTATGTAGATTTAAATTCATGAATATTTTTTTTTAGTCACGAATGTTACATGTTTATTGATCGATCCTATCCAATATCCATATCATAACGAAAACAATAAGCAATCGGTAAGTAAATTTTCTTATTATTGATCCGTAGCACCATGTAGCACGTTGCACCTACAAACGACGTAACAACTAAATTCAGAAATTTAAAAAAAAAACCTATAGAAGTGTCCTAAGTGGGCGATCTGGTTCTCTGCCTTTTCGCCGAAAATTGTATTGCCGAATTTCACTTACCAACCGACTTTTCGCAGAAGTCTCATTTGGCCGAATTTCATTTCCCAACTTTACATAATCCAACCTAACCTAATCCAACCTAGTACGTCATTTTCACTATGGGGTTGGGAAATGAAATGGTTGCGAAATAATTATTTGGTAAAATTTATTCGGCCAAATGAGACTTCTGCGAAAAGTTGGCTGGCAAGTGAAATTCGACAATACAATTTTCGGCGAAAAGGCAGCATACCGGGCGATCTCGTTGCGAACGCGATCGCCGTGGGCCGGCCGCGCCGTGCCGCACCTCTTCGCTTCGCGTTCGGGAGTGTTCGCCTACTTACGACGCAGAAGAATTACACTGTATTACACTGTAAGTATGAAAAACTTCTTACCTTAGCATAGTTGTATTTATCTGGATGTTGTGCCTGAAATAGCCTAAAAGCTATTCTAGTGTCGTTATGAGGAGAGGCTGCATATGGCGTCTGTAGTTGATTGTTCTTGATGCAGGGGTCACCGCCCGCGGTTAGGATTTGACTACGCAAAAAAGTTATATGTTATCAGAACCAAGTATAAAATAAACACATCGGGATCACTGAAGGGTCTAAGAACTAAGTGCGCAGGAAGCTAATCTGATTCTAAAACGTTTAAAATTATCTATCTAAGCCTAGGAGGATATAACCAAACGGAGTAGCCATTAACAGGCGTTCCCCTATGTCGAAAATAGTCGGCCAATGGTCATACACAATGTATGGACTGAAGTTTATCTGACATGGCTATTTTTACGTTACGTATACATTTGAAGTTCCCCTCCCCCGCTAAAATCGGCAGACTATTTTGTACATGAATTACAGACGTGGCGTCTCCGTTTTTTTATATCCTCCTAGATCTGAGCCTTTCTTGTAAAAGAAAAATCGTTGTAAAAACATGAAATCCTATGCATAACCGACTGTATGGGGTGTATTACAGTTATCTACTAATAGTGTTGTGTTCCTGCCGATGAGTAAGGTTGCCAGAGCTCGAGGGAGAGGAGTGTTAGGGTCGGCAACGCGCATGTAACTCCTCTGGAGTTGCAGGCGTACATAGGCTATGGAGACTGCTTAACATCAGGCGGGCCGTGTACTTGTTTGCCACCGACGTAGTATAAAAAAAAAACTGCGTTACTGATTACTTTGTAATAAATTATACAATTATATTTGGGGCTAGGTTGATTTGTGTAAGATTGTCTTATAATATTTATTTATTTATAGTATACATACGTACGTAGATAGTTAAGGAATACACTCACGTGACCATCTCCGGTTTGGATGCTATGGCGGCCTTGTGCAGCGCAGTATTGCCGTCGGTTGGGTCCCTCGTGTTGCAAGCTTCTTCCAAAGACCCCTCCCAACTCTCTAGAATTGTGTCTAGGGAGATCTCGTCGCCTGATATTATCTTCCACATCTAGGGTAAAAAGAAATATAAAAATAGTAGGCATATTACAATGCGCTTGTGAAAGTGTATGTAGGTATGTGTTTCTGAGTGATGTTAAGAGGAATAAATATAATAATCCATTCTAGGCTTAATGATGGTGTTTACACCCAAATATTTATGTTGTATGTCTTATATCAGTATAAAAACTTTTAATTATTTACTTCGCCATACTCCGCGAGGTGAATAAATAGGTGAAACTCTTTTTCAATGTGACTAACTAATCCTAAACTTTTTCAATGTGACTAATCCTAAAGACAGTTTTTTTGGTGAACTAGACATACAAAGTTTTCTTTGAGGCAGCCGGTTTTTAGGGTTCCGTACCCAAAGGGTAAAAACGGGACCCTATTACTAAGACTCCGCTGTCCGTCTGTCTGTCTGTCTGTCACCAGGCTGTATCTCATGAACCGTGATAGCTAGACAGTTGAAATTTTCACAGATGATGTATTTCTGTTGCCGCTATAACAACAAATACTAAAAACAGAATAATATAAATATTTAAATGGGGCTCCCATACAACAAACGTGATTTTTTTGCTGTTTTTTTCCGTAATGGTACGGAACCCTTCGTGCGCGAGTCCGACTCGCACTTGGCCGGTTTTTTTACTCGATTTCGGGGTTAGTGACATAGTAAAAGTGTGTACGAGCTAAACAGCTTTTCATTAATTTTCCAAAAACGTCTAAAACAGTTAGTAAGTAACTTTACCCTTTTCACATTATTAGGAATCTTCGTTGCCTGAGGCTTCTTCTCCTCTTTCTCCCCCTTGTCGCCTCTATCTTCTTTCTTCTTCTTTTTCTTCTTGACCTCCTTCTTTTCCTTCGGGCCCTGGTCTTCGCTGTCGGAACTGAGCGGTCGGGCGACCACGACATCGTGTACTAAGTCTTTGCGCGAGTTCGTGATGTGGCCTATTATTGTAAACATTATTTATCAATAGTGATAGCTAACGGGTGGATTGTTTAATGTAATGAGATGAAATGAGGGAAACACGCAGGTATTATAAGTTAATTATTTTATTAATAAAAAAAATACAGCACAATGCACAATAATATATTACGGTGACATAGGCACACTGGCTGTAACATGGAAAAAGAATTAAAAGTATAAAGATTTTTACAAATAATATGTATAAAAGAGGTAACATGCCAGCCAGTCGCCAACAAATAATATGTATATTATTAATATGTACATTATTTTTAACAATAAGTATTCCCACTGATTAGATTTCTGCTGGTTCCCCATCAATTCCATATCAGGTAAGCGAAGAGAATACAAATAATTTATTCAAAAAAGTATTGCACAATGAATGAAAATTAAATTCTAAAGTTTAAACTTTATGGATGGAAGTTGGACTTTAAAAATGGATTGATGAAAAGTATAGAAGTATTGTTTATAAGAAAAGTCGAATAATATGCTTAGATCACAAGTGTGGTAAATTACCCAATAGTTGGCACTGAAAACTGCCAGTCATTGGCAGCTAGTTCTGTAGGAAAGACAACACTTTGTTGTTGGAGGTGCCAACTACTGGTAAGGCAGAAAAGTAGGGTAGTTCGCCCTAGTATATTAAAAACCGAAGAACATATGTATCTCATATACTTTCTAAGACAACTGATTGCTTGATTGATTTGAAAATGAAATAAAGCACTGACTCAACTATTACGCCAGGCTTAATTTCTGTTTTATGATTAAACATATAATTACAGTACCAAAATCGTCTGGCTTTAATTTTAAAACCCATACCTTTGGAGGTCTGTTCCGACAGGGTCTTGATCCAGTTGGCAGGGGTCTCCGAGTCTATGTAGCAGGGACCCTCATCCTCGCTCGACATAATTTGCGTGGGGAGGGGGCGGGGAACACGTTCTCTGGAATGGAACTACTATTTAGGCCTTTATATGGTAGAGGGAGTATTATTCTGTAAACGACTTTGAACTTGATGTCAAAGTAATAGCGTTTGATTCGGCGTTATTTCTGACACCCGTATAAGGGTTAACAAATTTTAGACAAGGAGGAGTTTCTACCCTCTTCATATTAGAGCCCGGAGTCCGCTTTGGGCAACCTGATGCCAAAAATTAGTCAAACATTTCAATCCATAGGAGAAACTAGGCCTTATTGGGATTGGTTCGGTTACCCACGACGTTTCCCTTCACCGAAAAGCGGTTGGTAAATATCAAATGATATTCTTCAACCTCAACTACAAGATGGATGTCCTATATGGCAATTCGAGGTCAAAAGGCGGCATAGGTGCTCCCGTACATATGGTCACAGATCACAGACTTTTATTGTTGATCCATCTAAGAATCAAGCTAGTTTGGTTGTCAATACTAACGGTATGATATGTCCAATGTAAAGTAAACCCTAAATGGCTCAACAATTAAAGTCCGTGGCTTTTACTAATTTAGTATGGGAGGGCGACGACATAAAATATATCATCCGCATCTACATTTACGACCTAGGGATGAAAAAATTTGGCGGTTTCATACATTTTGGCTAGTCCATTCCATTTTGTATGGGAGGGTAAAAATTTTTTCGCGATTTCGTGGTTGATCCCATAGTAAAAGTTGCTCAGTATAATCCTAAAACCTCTTTGGCAACGGGTATGTACTTATTTTTTAGCCACCCTTATAAAATCACTAATAGTATGAGCTTGTATTTTATTGTGCAATCCTGCCCTGTTTAATACTCATCAAAATTTTGCTCAATTCAATATCAGTTTATTGGCCTAATAGTAAACTATTAACTGAACATCAAAAGTACTAGTCACTGGCACCCACTTTGCGGGATGACCATCATATTGCTTTGAACATGATTGAATATGCCAACAAAAGGAGGGTGACGACAATAGGGGGGATTTTACCCTTGACCTAACTAGGACAATGTGTTTATGAAGTGAGTTGACGGTATCCAGGTAATTTATATATAGTACAATCATATTCAACATCAATTAATTACCTCATAATCATCATCACTTAAGAGCATTGCTCTTGTCGGTGGAGTAATTGCTGGAGCATTGCGTTGTATGCGAGTGAGACGTGGACACTGAGACAAAAAGACAGAAAAAGGTTGGAAGCTTTCGAAATGTGGTGTTGGCGGAGGATGGAAAGGATTAGGTGGACTGAAAGAAAGACGAATGAAGAGGTTTTGAATATGGTAGGAGAAAGGCGAAGCTTATTAAATACCATAAGGAATAGGAGAGGCAAGATGTTAGGACACCTAATACGACACGACAACTTTTTCCTTAACATCCTGAAAGGAAAAATTGAAAAGACGAGAGGCAGTGGAAAGCCTGGAATCACATATCTGAGCCAAGTAAAAGAGAATGCATCGTACGAGCAAATCAAAAGACTGGCTCAGGAAAGAAAGGACTGGCAATTACTCCACCGACAATTAATTACCTAATGAAGTAAAAAAAAACCGGCCAAGTGCGAGTCGGACTCAAGCATGAAGGGTTCCGTACCATTACGCAAAAAACGGCAAAAAAATCACGTTTGTTGTATGGGAGCCCCACTTAAATATGTATTTTTTTTTATTTTTAGTATTTGTTGTTATAGCGGCAACAGAAATACATCACCTGTGAAAATTTCAACTGTCTAGCTACCACGGTTCATGAGATACAGCCTGGTGACAGACGGACGGACAGTCATAAAGGTTGTTCCTATCGGGTTTTGCCGATTCCGCGTCGATATATCTGGGGAGACCCTCATCCTTCACTCCCGTCAGGTCAGCCTCATGTCAACAGTATCAGTTTTTAACTGTATTTATTAGATAGGGACGGGTAGTATTATTATTTTTATTTTGACATAGTTTTTATTATTTTTGATCTTTATATTAATTGATCATTGTTAAACTTAAAATAAGGCAGCAAATTGTATTTAACCATTACCTGATATTTGACTTAGTAAATATTATTGTTTTTTTTTTGACATGTGGGTATTATTATTTCTGATCTCTGTGTTTTAAAAATTGTATTTGCATGCATTTATAAGTCGTTTTTATGCAAATAAATGATTGAATATGAATATGAACAGTCTATCTCGCTAGCAGAATACCGTCGCGGCGCTCCTGCGCTAAGCGACAAATAAATTATTACTTACCTACGATTAATTTCCTAGTAACCTATTACTTACCCCTGTCACACATAGCCCCTAAAACGCCTGTATTTAATGTTCGACCATTGCATTCACCTCCACTTCGCCCTGTCAATAGGCTTATTGGGGCTCTTCTGTGGTTTTTTGCGCTCCACACTAGTGTCGGAGCCGTTCTTCGCCGGCAGCTTAGTGGTCGATGCTATAAGTGCTTTCTGGAATAATTCTTACCTCTGTCACTACTAACCCCTAGCTCTACTTGTTCCACTCTCGCTCTTACCTTGACTTCGCCCTATCAATAGGCTTATTGGGGCTCTTCTGTGGTTTTTTGCGCTCCACACTAGTGTCGGAGCCGTTCTTCGCCGGCAGCTTGGTGGTCGATGCTATTAGTGCTTTCTGGAATAATTCTTACCTCTATCACTACTTACCCCTAGCTCTACTTAGTTCCACCCTCGCTCTTACCTCGACTTCGCCCTGTCAATGGGCTTATTGGGGCTCTTTTGTGTTTTTTTGCGCTCAACACTAGTATCGGACCCGGTTTTGGCCGGCAGCTTGGTGGTCGATGCTATAAGTGCTTTCTGGAATAGCTCCATTGTATCTAAAATAAAATGGGAAAGGTAAATACGAATTAATTTGGTGCGAAGTATAAGTAAGCGATAGTAAGTTGAATGAAACAAAGTAATAGAGGCAACAGTATCTCGCATCTCGCCAAAGGGTTATTTTTTTTTCAGATTTAATTTTTATATGGGGAAATCTTTTGGGCTCTATTTAAGGATAGCGATAGACCATTGTTTTTGTTTAAGAGCTGCTCAAATTATGTCTGCCTGTGAGATATATTTATGAGTGGTCTAAAACTCACTTATTTATTGTATTAAGCAGAAGTACAACCTACAACAATATCAGACACAACAAAGCTCGCAAAAATGTATGACACGCTCTTATACACGATGGCTAAAAAAGAAGTGCATTCCCGTTGCCAGGGAGGTTTTCGAAGGTTTTCTATGGGAGGTTAATTTTATTTTTGCGATTTCGTGGTTGCTCCCACAGTTAAAGTTGCTCAGTATAATCTCAAAACCTCCCTGGCAACGGGAGTGCACTTATTTTTTAGCCACCCTCTAGGCCTGTATACAAATGAGATTATGTCAGATATATTTACGCACTTCATTGCGTAAGAATTTATTGTAGCTGACGTGCGAACGTAGAAAAAGTGTTAAATGTGGACAATTGAACATGTACTCACCATATACTTCCAGACTAGCTACCGTCTCATGGACCCTCTGTATCTCCTTATACGTTGGTTTCCTCGTAGGGAACGGCAGTACCCTAACTCGAGGGTCATCTCTGCTTAAAGGCGAATTCTTTCCAAAAAGGGCCCCTTGGTTGATGGGTCCTACGGCCCGGTAGAGGATGTGGGAGCACCCTTTAAGGTCTTCCGTCCAGCCGATTATTATTTCTTGAACATGCTGGACAAAAATGGTGTAGGTTAACATTGTCTTTATTGCATTTTCTTTGTGTATGATTTTACAAGTTTTTATTTAATTTGCCTTATTAGTAAGTTAGTAGTGGCAAAGATAATATATAGGATAGACGGATAGAGGGTTACTGTTACAGTAAGTTTTGTAGTCACAGTAAATTTTGTAGTCATGGTAAATTTACAACGATTTATTACACACGATTAAAACTAAAAATGAAACGTATATTTTGTATTTATTATTTTTATATGATTTTGACCCGTGTTCTTTCACTCATGTGTTAAAATTGTTAAATATCAAATGGGATCGTCAACGCCATCTAGCCGAGAATAGGCCAAAGGTATGGGTGCCATCTATGCGAGAGTAATTTTTTCTTGATTTCCGTGGCACGTTTTTTCCTTAGACTGTATTCATCTTATACGGAGTTACATAGGTCTTTGGTAGTGGTAAAACACTTTATTGTACAAAATAACACAGGAAGAGACATCACAGAACATTCATATAAAAAAATATATCATGTTTGTATGCGTGGGTAATTTTTTTTAGCTGAAAAAATTTGAACTAATTCGTAACATTTACGCATTAGGGTATGGCATTGAGCTGATCAGGAAGCCTAGCCAAGATGAGAATCATACATCGACATACGCTAAACAAAATGTTTTCATACATTCTTAAGTTAAAATAGTGTCATCTTGGTTAAGCCAGCTGAAAAAAACGCAATCTCATTGATATTGGGTTTTTGTTGTTTGTTAAGCAGTATATGACTATTAAAAAAAAGTTTTTATCAAAAGACTCACCTCTAAGAACGCGGCCTGGTTGTATCTTCTCAAACTGGCACCCGCCGACTTGGGCGCCGATCCGTGTTGGTCGCGTGACGCTTGCGCTTGACCTAAGACATAAATCAAATATTATTTTTCAAATTCATCTTAAGTCTTTCGCGGGATCTCGGGGCTCAACTGACGACCGGAAAAAAGTAACTTTATAGCTTGTACTTTTACTGTCAGAAATAACATCCTAAGAAGAATTGTTGTTTGTGACACGTGGCTTTCAAATGGTGGCTTTAAATTTAATAAACCTCAACTTCACCGCACCGCGTCACGTAAGAATGATGCGTTTTATGCAACACAGCGACGCCGCCAGCAAAGATGGCGCCCGCGAAATGTCCTCCGGGCACCATGAACACGGCCCAGCGTTGGAAGCCAGGGACGTTGGAAAGTCAGATGGTGGTAACCATCTGTGCGGTTAAATTCCTGTGAAATCTACCTTTAATTTTCTTGTACCTTGACCGCGCCGCGTCACGTAAGAATGATGCGTTTTATGCAACACAGCGACGCCGCCAGCAAAGATGGCGCCCGCGAAATGTCCCCCGGACACCATGAAGACAGCCCAGCGCTGGAAGCCGGGGACGAGCAGGCGCGAGCAGCGCTCGATCCAGGCGCTGCCGTCACCGTCTGTTGATAGTTCCTCCTGTAGAAAGATAAATGATATGGCATTGACAACTTTTAACAGTTCCAGTAGATGGCGCTGTATGACACCACACTTTTAATTAACCTGTTGAACGCCAAGAACACCTAAAGACGTCGTTACTAGTCGTGCCCACCGCGCTATGGACAAATATAAGTGTTATGACGTATGCTGTCAAAATAACCTTCACACTTTCAAATAAGGTTTTACGCACATTAGCTCGCTTGCGCGCGGGACCTTGGCGTGTCAGTGAAGGTTTTGTTTATAACGTAAAACGTTCATAGGGTTAATGGTAATGGTATTCAAGCGCGGTACAACCAATAGAGGCGCGTGGACGTGTGCGCGCAGGACGATATTTGTCACTCCACTCGCTCTGCAGTATTATTATTTATTACTCGTGTTGTCTTAGTATCATAGTTTATAATATTTTAAGTTAACTAATTTAATATTAATTGTACATGATATTACCGTTAAATAAAATATTAGTTTGGGACTAGGTTGATCTGTGTACAATGTCCCCTAATATTTATTTTTATTTATTTATTCTTATTTGTAGACCAAAGGTAGACTGCAACCATTTGTTGTTGTTATTAAATTTGTAAATTTTATACTGTATAGCATGTTTCGTATTCCTCTACCGAGTCTACCGAGTAACGCTATTCAGTAGATCAACTGGTTGATGCAACTTGCCTTTCTATGATGCAACAAGCACCTATAGATACAGAACACCTGTCCCTTGCTGGTAGTAAAGAAGGCCTTGCAGTGCCGAGTAGCCGCAGCAAACAGATCACTAGCGGGCCCGTTGCTAGTGCCCTCTGTTTCAGAGTCACTGCCGGAGACGCTGGAGTTGTCATCTGAAATATATGAGTATTTACGTGACGTACCAGTACCAGATATATTTTAATCAGTTGGTAGAAGGAAACAAGGTGCAGTGATCATAAATAGGAGTTTAGAACATAGTCAAATTCTAATGAGAATCTTAGTGGTACTGGACAGATCCAAAACGGCTGTTACATTTAAATAAACAGAGGAACAATTATAACATGACACTAATGTGAACATCAAAATTAAAATACTGTCTATCTGCATTCACATCAAAATAATAGACATAGACAATAGACAATAGACATAACTTTCTTAGACAAATTTTAGCGAGTAACAATTCAGTAACGACTGCGAATGATACTACAAATATTTATATTAAAAGGAAAAAATTCTTTCTTCTGGCAAAACTCAAACTTGTGACCTTTGGAACACCGGTCCGATCGCTACTACCAACTGAGCTAAGGTCACAAGTTTGAGTCATGTCAGAAGCGGTGAATTTTTCAATTTTTCCTTTAATATAAAAACTTTCTTAGAATTACTTTAATATAAAAACTTTATTAGAAAGCCGCAGCTTTTTTTATGCAGAGTAAACCTCAATAACATACCTTGTCTTGAACTAAACTGCCCCAATGTAAGTGGTGCCTTTCCAAACAGTTTCCTCTTCAGGTTATGTGTGTGCCAATGATTTTTGTAGTGTGCTGTTTGTTGTAGACGACTCTCGAAGGGGCCCACGCCGCAGCACGAACAACAGTTGCCATCAGAAGGCCCGGTAAGGCTCAGTGCATTGAGACGTTTGATCACACTTGCTTCATCAACTAAAACATAGAATTTTTATGAAATTTATTGTTTTATTTATTCACTACTGCCACAAATCATGAGTTAATCTTACAAAACATACATATTTCATAAATTAGGCAAGACTAAATCTTAGACTTCTAAAACCATAATATGTAAAATTGTATGATGTTATAGGTTGGCGATTGTGTGAAATGTATTAATTCTACAAATATATTAAGAATATACACATACCAACTTGATGAGACTCGGTAAGCATGCAAGATGCGACTTTTAGACCCTTGAGCAATTTCTCAAAGCTGTCCAAATCGTAAATTTTCACTGTTTTAGCAGCAACATTCTCAGTTTTCGAAGCCATAGTTTATAAAATAACTTGACCTTTTTTTTAACACAGAAGTGTATTATATGCAGTTATGAATTGCCTGTACGGAAGCCGCATGTTCGTGGCGTCCGAATCGGAAGGAATTAAGCAAACTGTTGTGCAATTTTATACGAAAAGTCGACGTAAACATATGTTTTTGACAGTAATGAGTAATGACATTATGACACATGACGGCAATCGGCATGGATGGTTTAGGCGTTTTTGTTATTTGAGAAATAAAAACGTAATTTTAATTAAAAAATTGTATCGTTTATTTGCTCTATTAATTTACTGGATAAATAAATAAAATTTTATTAATATAAAAATCATAGTTTATTAAAAGTTATTTGGTGCCGCCATCTATGAAAGTCAAACTAAACTATTAATTCACTATATGAAGCTTCTACCTCAATCGCTTTAACTACTGGACAATAGATGGCAGCACTCAGAACTAAGTAGAAAACTGCTATTCAACACTAGATGTCGCTTAGATCAAAGATCTAATAGATGGCACTCCGTAATCAAAGAGGAGTTATATCTATCTTTGCCGTAATGCCGTAATAGATGGATACTGATGGATACAGTCTGCGGAAAAAACGTGCCTCGAAAATCCACGAAAATTTGATTCCCGATTAGATGGCATCACTACCTTTGGCCTACTCTCGTATAGAGGGCGTTGACGGTTTCGTTTGTTATTAAACAATTTTAACGCATATCAGTGAAAGAACATGGGTCAAAATCATGTAAAAATAATTAATGCAATAGTGATGCTTCCGCTCTATCTTATTATATCCTCTTTGCTAAGACTCTGGTGTCTGTCTGTCTGCATGTCTGTCTGTCTGTCTGTCACCTGGCTATATCTCATGAACCGTGATAGCTAGATAGTTGAAATTTTCAGATGATTTATTTCTGTTGCCACTATAACAACAAATACTAAAAACAGAATAAAATAAATATTTAAGTGGGGCTCCCATACAACAAACGTTTTTTTGCCGTTTTTTGCGTAATGGTACGGAACCCTTCGTGCGCGAGTCCGACTCGCACTTGGCCGGTTTTTCTCATACTTTTATTCATTTTTATTTTTAGTTTTTATCGTGTTTCGATAGATGGCAGTAAATTTACTGTGACTACAAAATTTACTATGACAATAACCCTCTATCCTAGGTATATATTCTCTTTGCCTATACCAACTATACGTAGTCATTTGTTCGCTTTCTACTTTCGAGGCCCGGGCAGGTTTCCCGGAAGCGAGCGAGGACTCGTGCAACACAGAATATTTGCAGCTATTTTAGGTCTTGGTAATGCATTTAGGTACTTACCTGCATCCCCGGCGATTGACGGATATTTCTCTAAAACTGTTGTGTTAAGAAGAAAAGAGAGTAAATACATTTATTCAGGACGCTTACAATATTGCTTAAATCTATTTTTCATTTCATTTTCATTTTTTTTATTTCACAATATGATTACAGCCGGGCTAGCACATGATTGGGGCGACAGTGTCTCGCGGCGGGATAGACTATAATACCCGTCCCTCTTTTATTAACATAGTTAGAAAAAGACAGGTAGTCTATCTAACCGCGAGACACTGTCGCACCAATCATGTGCTGTAGGGCTAGCACATCCTAGCACGTCCATTATATAGGTATAATAAGCTAGAGAAATTGCATTTACATAGTAAAATTAGGTATTTAATCCCTATTATTTAGCACAGGAAGGTACTGTAAAGTAAAACCTCCATTCCTAAAGGATTAAAACAACCATAAGTCGCTTTAAAACTGAACAAAATGTTTTACAGTACATTCATATTTAACCAAAAGTTTCACTCGTCAGTAAACTCATCCTTTGTTCACGAGTTCACCTCAAAATTCGTAGCAAATATGAGATATTTTCAACTTGTCGGCTGCCAATAAGGTAGATTTAGTTTTAAAGCTTTATGGAAATAGCGCCTTATTGACAACATACAATGAGTACCCGTTTGGTTAAAAACGCCACATATTTATCTAAAAGTTATACTGACTTACCCATAGCAAAGTCATTGGTAAACTTGTGAATAGCTAGGGAATCACTACGTGAGTCCAAGCTTAAAAGGATCCAGTAGAAATCGCTCTCTGATTACATAGGTATGTTTTGGAACTTAAGGTCATGTTACTCTGGTTCACCCAAGCTTTTAACTCATCCCTACCCGAGCAAACGGAATATACAACCAGAATGCAACCTAGATAGATAGTATGTATCTAGATGGCTAGACTTTCCCGGGCCGCCCGGGGGTCGCCTAGCAACGCGGCAAGCCCTTCGCTTTCATTTGTTTTGCTGCCCTAATGAAATGCAGGCTTTGTGCCATTCGGAAATTGATAATGATATTTAACAATAATCTTATTGTAATTGTGTGTAATACTGGATATTAAATAGGTGTGTGTAATACTGGATATTAAATAGGTATCTACATATTGTACTAATATTCATTGACAATTTGATGTGTGCATTGTATTTCGTAGACACCTATTTATGTTAAACGACTTCAAATAATCGAACTTTTCATTGTTTCCGGTCCTTGATATGTATTAAGCTTTGAGCTTGACCCATCTTAATGCTAAATGTTTAATTTTGCTTATTGTTAATGTTCAGTTAATATAAGTAAATATTTTATATTTATATGTTTATATATGTTTTGTACTGTAAACTTAAAGAACATCATCATCATCATCTTGAGCCTGGCTGAGCTGGGAAGCGCTCAACACATAATTTCCAAAATCGATACATTGTTGTGAATTATAGAATTGAATTATTGTGAATTTAAACTGGGCCAACTTATGCTTTTCGGGTTTTGTTATTTACAGTTAAGTACATAATTGTAACAAAACACTAGTGTAAACAAGTTTGGGAACAAATCAGATAATTTTATTAAATATTTTGATTTTGATCCGGCCTTCACCACTGGAGGAGCCCTCGTCACTTTTTTTTTAATATGGCATCTATTACAGTTAATTTATACTTTAATGTAAATTTAGGTGCATAAACATAGCCGATGTTCTCTTTTCGTGTTTAAAAATAAAAATCACAAAGTCTACGCGTACGAGGCAGACATGATGAACCGTTTTATTTGATACCACAGCTAGCTATGAATCTCTCACAGTTCACATATTTACTTGGATTGTATGCCATAAAAGTATTCTCAAATGTAAGCTCGCATATGAAATCTGCATAGTCCTGGCTCAAATGAGGCATCGTTGTGGGGCAACACTACAGATGCACACTTACTATTTGTTGTGGCTCAAAAGCGAAGTAAAAGATAAAATATTTGTTGCAAAACTTAAATCATCACATTTGAATCATTGCTTACTTATTTTTTTGAAATGAAAATTTGCAACGCATAAATTGAACATGCTACTTTGTTTAGTAGGTATACATATTATACTACTCTTTGAGGTATACTATATGTATGCTATGGATGGTATAGTCTATTATACCTATAGTCTCCATGATGTATGCATTCTTACAAAGAATCATGGAGACTGTATAAAGGAGCCAAATCTCTATGTATCCATCAAAAATGTGTCCATCAAAAAACAGTAATTAGGCGGCGCCACCATACACCGAAATACTACCAAAAACAACCTACGTAATTTGGTCGGGTTATTTGTTGCCTTATATGGTTCATGTTATACTCATGCCCCAGAGCCTAACTAGCGCCACTGGAGAGATTAGGAACTAATATTTAAAGCTTAACGCGGTCACTTTTGCAACAATTCTGCCATAAGAGATTGCGATCCTTTCTATACCATCCATACAAAGAATAATTCTTACTGCCAAGTTTATAAAAAGTTAGCGTGGTCAGAGACTATCATAGAAGTATTGTTTTACCTATGGATTCAAAACTCGTCTCATTAAGCTCGAAACATATTTTTATTGTCAGATCTGTCAGATGGACCACACTATATATCTGATAATTAAATTTTATATTTGTGTACTACAAGGAAATTTCGTGTCTATAATTATTAATGAAATGTCCGATTGTATTTATTAATGCGAGCGATTGTATTTATTAATGAACGTCACGCATGTCGTTGACTCTGCTGCACAAATCAATAAAAGGCAATGCCCGACGTGTATAAACGTCTTCGGATCTTGGTCGCAAATAATACAGGTAAATAAGTAGATAATGGTGCTCACTTTCAATCAGGAGTCACGGGTTCGAAGTGTTCGAACCCCTACTCGTACTAATGATTTTTTCGGAACGTATTTACGAAATATCATTTGATTATTTACCAGTCGCTTTTTGGTGAAGGAAAATACCGTGAGCTTCTTACATCCGCGAAGAAATTTAAAGGAGTATTGTGAGGTTATACTGTTTTGCACTGAAAATTACCGAAATTACGAAATTTCCACATGGTAAAATTTCGGAAACTTCAAGTTTATTTTTGTATGGGAATCGAAATGTTTCATTTCCAAAATGAAAGATTATTTTGTTTCCTGTGAAATTTCCGAGAATTTTTCGAAGTTTATGAAATTTTGCCGCAACTCGCACATTTGTATGAGGTTCCTGCAATGTATTTGTATAGTCCCCACTAGGTCCAGCAAACCTTTCGTGAAAGAGAGGAAGCCGGTGCCCAGTAACGGAACGTATGTATAGTATAGGTATTGTTGAGTTTCAAATTTGATATTTTTGTTTAAGGTAGTTATTTTTTTTCTTAATACTTTTAAATGTAGGTACTTGTGAAAACGCTCTAAACCCTTCCAAGCTACCTATCCCTTGCCAACGCGCACAAAGCCGTATTGCCGTCTCGTTTTACGGCACTTATATGAGACGCCATCTTGGCGAGTTCAGTTCCCGAATTGATGCTTGACTAACAGCATCGTCTCTAATTTGAATAAATCAAAATGTGTGAAAACTAGCAAAAACTGTTGAACTGGAGTGAAAGTGATACACGTGATTGACGCTGAAGTTTTGGTGAAAGTTTTATGAAGTGCTGGCCAGCCGAAGAGACACACAACGAGCTCCAAAGGTATGTGCGCAGGCATTTCTTCTAACACCCTTAGTTCTAAGCGTCAAACAAGTACTTCTCGTTAATTTTAGATACAGTCCACTTCAATTCCCTTCTGGTGTCTTAAGGGCTCTCATACATATCTCCCCGCGTCTTTTTTATCCCACCTAAATATTGGTATAAAGGCACTACCAGGTATATAGGCTTTTTTGGTTCAATAAAAAAATGTACGTCTGTCTGTCTGTCCGTCCGAGGCTTTGCTCCGTGATCGTTAGAGCTAGAAAACTGCAAATTGACATGGATATATAAATAATGTAATCCGACAGCGCGGTAAAATACAATCTAAAAAATTTTTTTTATTTTACCCCCTAATTTACGTTTAGGGGGTGAATTTTTTTTTTCGCTTCAACCCCATGCTGTGGGGTGTCGTTGCATAGGTCTTTCAAAACGAATACGGGTTTTCAACAAACATTTTTTGATAAAGTAAATGTTTTCGGAAATAATCGCCCCGAAAAAAAACCCTAACTTTTGAACCATGGGTCCAAAAAATATAAAAATAATTGTGGAAATAGAGCTTAATAAATACATTTAATGGAATATATAGCTAACATTGACATGACCAGCTAAGCGGTTTTTAAGTTATCGCAAAAAGTCGTTTCATCGTAGTAAAAAGATGTACAGAAGTAGGTACAGTGTATAAGCGCTGTGAAGGTAGGTAAGTACTTACCCTTTTGCTTGCCATTATAGCACCCGTCAAGGTTTATTGTGACTCACCGTCAGTCACCCGTCGGTAACAATATGTACTACTTGCTCTAACTTTTGAACCATGGGTCCAAAAAATATAAAAATAATTGTGGAAATAGAGCTTAATAAATACATTTAATGGAATATATAGCTAACTTTGACATGACCAGCTAAGCGGTTTTTAAGTTATCGCAAAAAGTAGTTTCATCGTAGTAAAAACATGTACAGAAGTAGGTACAGTGTATAAGCGCTGTGATGTATGTACTTACCCTTTTGCTTGCCATTATAGCACCCGTCAAGGTCTATTGTGATTGTGACATTTGTGACTCACCGTCAGTCACCCGTCGGTAACTATATACGTGTTACGTAGCCCTACACTGAGCATGGCCCGACTAGAGATAAATCTCTATATTCACGTCCAAAAGTATCTGTTACAGTCTTTTCTTCTTTACACAATCTCTTTTTGCTAAGCTGGATGCGTACTGTACACAGACATCGCATTTTGAGCGCATGTGTGTATATACCGCGAGTTGTGGTACACGCTCCATCTTGTACTTGAATTATAAAATAGAAATATAAAATATGAATTTAACCAACCATAATTAAGTTCTACTGTAAACAGCTATAGCTGTAAATAATAAATTTTAAATAGTAATTAGCCTCATGCATGAAGTTTATATTTGAACGAAATATGTTTTATTCGGATGTTTGTTACCGTTATATCATGTTACAAATGCATTTCCGTTTTTAAATTACCATTTAATCACTTAAAATTATAAATAAAAAGTACAAAAATTTGCCCGCGAAAAGCTAGTGAGCGAAACGCTCGAAACGCCACGTGACGTCACGCGTTCGACAGATTAGTGTCATTAGTAGCAAACGGCAGTTGGGCCGCCCAACGTGTGACGTCATCACGCTCTGTCGAATTCGCGCCAAAAATTATGAGCGTTTCAACCGCTCAAAAATTTTCAACATTTTAAATATTTTTTAATAAAATAATGTTAAGGTTTACAAAAGTATTTTTATCATTTCCGGTGTTCCAACGATATAAATTATGAATCCAAAAATAAAAATAAATTCATGCATGGAGCTAATTGTACCTACGTGACATAATTATCTTATACCTAATAGGTAATGACTTTGACTTTGATATATAAAGACTGTTATGTAGCTCAGATATAAATAGTTGTAAATATGAAATACTGCTGTAATTGACATGTAAAAACATGATTTATAAAGGAATAAATGAATGAAGTGAGACTTATGTGATGAGTGGTGATGCTCTCGGAGTGATTAAATAAATAAATATTTGACATTCTTACACAAATTGACTAAGTTCCAGAGTAAGCTCATGATGCCTTGTGTTATGGGTACATAGAAAATACCCATGACTTAGGAACAAGTATCATTACACAAATAAATGCTCTTGCCGGGATTCGAACCCAGGACCATCGGCTTCATAGGCAATGTATCTTACAAATATAATGCTTAGTGCGATATCTTTGCAAACGCTTTGTAAACACTAAAAGAAATGTTTGGACAGTAACAAAATATTTGAGACGTTTTCAATCAAAAGGTACCACAAGGTCGCGTACCATAAGGCGATAATTGCTTGTATCTTTATACGAAAAACCTGTCAGAGCGTCCTTATGGCAAGCGACAATGTGGTACCTTTTGCTTGAGAACTACACATTTTGTTACTAGGTAGTAGGTACTTACACAAAAATAGGACTTGCGAACTATGTGTTAGAGTTAGACCAAAATAAGTCTGAAACGATTTTGATAGCACATGTACACACAGTAACAATTAGTATTATTTTATACGTCATAATTTCTTAGAAGTTTGACGGCTAAAATAATACTAATTGTTACTGCGTGTGCTATCAAAATCGTTGCAGACTTTTCTTGGTCTAACTCTTCCTATCTGTAAAGGTACCTCTTACTTTTTTTGTGGGATATTAAGGAAAAAAATATTTCTTTATTACTTAAGCTTTTATAAGGCAAAGGGAATATATTTCCCACTATGATTTTGATATCTTTTGCAAAGTCATAGGGTTCAATTTTGCATAATTTCTGACAACCTTATGCCCGTTAAGTTATTATTTTATTACTCAATTAATTCTGCTGTTTTTTTTTTCAGCGTAGTCCATGAGTAGTTCTCATGACTTGCCTTTATTTCTGATCGTGGTTTCCCAATTCCTAAAAAAAGAAAACATTTTACCTCATATTAATTTCCCAGAAAACCCCCTACCGGGGGTCCAGGTCTGTTTTTTTTTTAAATATTTGTTCTGTTTACTGGGCGGGACTTCCATGTAATACAATTCTTGGGACTGCATGGGTCTGTTGTAATGGTGTGTTAGTGAGCGTGGCCCCGCCTACCGGGGGCCACGCCTACTTGTTACGCAGCCTCTGAGTGCAGCGCGCCGCACGCATTCAGCGTCTGGACGCCAGCTAGAACGCACATCCAACTCTGCAGGACTAAAAGTTCTAGAAAGTACTTACTTATAGAATCAGTGTGAAACAGAGCAGATACAGGTATGTACATTTTTATAAGTCCA
The DNA here is from genome assembly GCF_947568885.1 of Cydia strobilella. Lineage (NCBI taxonomy): Eukaryota > Metazoa > Arthropoda > Insecta > Lepidoptera > Tortricidae > Cydia > Cydia strobilella. Next base: position 14,422,436 of record NC_086052.1, read on the forward strand.
GCTATATGAAGATTTATTTATTCATTTAAATTTAGTTGCGCAAAAGAAACCTGAATGTATAAAAGGCGAAGGAGTCATTGTATGATTTACTATTAATTTAAAACTTTATCAGCTAATTTGAGCAACAGTATTAACAGTTCCGGAATGTATAAATTGAATTTTATTTTATTTTTCTAAATTAATTACAATATTGTTATGCCGCTATAAGTTCTGTTTTATAGAACAAAAATACGGATTAGTGTTAAACGCATCAAATTTATCTTAAAATAAATAGGTCCGTCCAGTAGGTAAATAAGTGAAATAATTTTAAGATAATATACAGTCATTTATCTTTCATTGGATTAACTGATTTTATTGACTTACCCATTATAATTTAATTGGTTGTTGAAAAAACAAACGTTTAAAAAATGATGTCAAACCACGTAAAAGACTTCATAGTTACCAAATTTTATCAAAATCTAACAAAATAAAACAATTCATTTTGGGTTTTTACATTATAAATGAACAATTAAAAATTTAAACTAAACTAAAATATGTATTACTAAAAAACCTAAGTCTAAAAATAAATTAAATTAACCTAAAATTGAAATCTAAATCTAAAAATAAATAAAGCCAAACTTAAAATAAACAAATTAATGAATGCAAATAAAACAAAAAATGAAATGGCGGGACGACTTGCACGCATTCTACCCCAAATGGTGGGAAAATGCCGATGACAGGGTCGTGTGGAGAAAAGGAGGGGAGGCCTTTGCCAGGCAGTGGGACACCAAAGTAGGCTAATTTTTTTTAATAGCATATCTAAGTGTCCCACTGCTGGGCAAAGGCCTCTCCCCTTGATTTCCACGACTCCCGATTTGGTGTTTCCTCCGGCCAGTTGTTCAGGAAGCTGTCCAGGTCATTCCGCCATAATAATCAGGCTAATAATAAAAGGAAAAAAATAATATATCGGCCCGAACAAGATCTGAAGGGATGTAGAATCACTGTCTCACTTCAGTGAGTGCTAAAACTCACGGCACATCGACAGGCACTTGTTGTTGTCGCAAACGTCTCGTTCACAGAACAAGCGTCTAACGCTCTTATTAAAACGTCGACTTAGAGTGTAATTTTAAATGAAAGTTGCTTGAAATAATAGGTCATGGTGTATTCGGTGAAATCAATAATAAAGTGCTGCGCGATTTTCTAGTGAACCTGTTATGTAGATTTAGAAACCGTGTTTTATTTTTTAATTAAAATTAATTATATTTTAAATTTAATTGTGTTTATTTTAATTAAGCTTATGAATAAAGGCGAACCTGAAGAACGAAGCGAAGACATAAATTGAATTGAGTTTTTTTTTTCCTCTAAGACACATGTGTGATGTTATTTTATATTATTAAAATAAATTGCTTATGCAGCTGATAAATAAATAGGTATATTAAATAATTTTGTGTTTTATTGAAACTTTCATTTATTATGTGTGGTGGTCAAAAATTGTGGGTTTGGTTTGGTGTGCTGTATAGAGCAGAAAAAATTGTTTTCTAAAAAATGCTAAAATATGTCTCAATATTCGGTCAGGATCCTTATTATATACAGACAAGAGGTTAAGCTTATCGAGTGTTTTAAATTGTAACAAATAGTTTGTCGATGAATTTTTAAATATATATATATATTTTTAATTTATTTTCAAAAAAAGTATAACACATTTTAAACTTATACAAGTTTCGCCAAACTTGCGTTTAACGGTGAAATGGTGCCTGTATGAAGTCATATGAATTCGAAAAAAAATTCTAAGTATGACAGACACTATCTGTGCATCTTGCGCCAAATTACTCGAGTTTGAATGTATGATGATTATTATTTACAACGACGGGACGGGTTTTAAATTTACCTCCGACGTTTCGAGGACGGCGTTGTCCTCGTGGTCTCGGAGAAGACTGGCTAAAGTTGACATCAACATCTTCTAGGCGCGCGAGATTTTCGAACTACCCGCACTTGGTCTTGTTTATTAACTTGAACCTTTTGCGCACTAGGGATGTCACCGGGTCGACACACAACACTCACAATATTCGATTTTTCAACTTTCGATATTTGTTTTTGCTTACACTTACTAATGACTGGGTTCCATGTGGATGAGATCTTAAAACTTTCGTCTCGATTGTCTATGTTTTTTGATTTCAATGGCTTCCCGTCGTTGTAAATAATAATGAGTAAAAATCGTGAAAGTTTAAATCAGTGTTTTGTATGATGATTATCAAATATTCAAGTATTGAAAATATGATACCTACCTACTTAATATTTTAGAAGCCTTTTTGTACAATAATGCTAAACCACCTTCTAATTAAATATAAATACCTACTCATCACTAAAGAATCACTGCAGGCTTAGTCTGAATTTCCTTGTCACTAAAAACCCGCTAATTTTAACGTTAAAAGCCAGCAAAGCAAAATATTGAACTAATAGGAAGACTAAGTAAAAGACTGTCGTGTACATAATATAATAATCCTTATTTCCTGTGCCGTACGGTTTATTTTCCATTCACTGGCGGCAACTCGGCACCCTCTTATTACTGCCTATCACAAAACTGTATAGATGGAGTCTGTTAAGTGCGACACACACTGAACGAACAATGTAAATGAAAGTTGGGAAGCTACTTTTAATGATAAACAAGAAAATCGAAGGCTTGGATTATGGTTTTAAGCGTCCCCGGCAAGCTCGGCTCTCCAAACAAACGTAGTTATGCTCTAATTTTAAAACGACTAGTTAGATTGCTCGGAAACTTTGTACTTACAATACGATAAGGTATATCTAGGTCTGAAATTTGTTTATGTAGCTTCAAATACCATAGTAAAAAAATACAGCGAATTTAAGTTTTTCATACAAAACTTGTGTTTGCTCTATTTTGTTTGTTTTATATACTAGATCTATATAAACTGTCTAACGCTCTTATAAAACGTTGACTTAGAGTGTAATTTTAAATGAAAGTTGCTTGAAATAATAGGTCATGGTGTATTCGGTGAAATCAATAATAAAGTGCTGCGCGATTTTCTAGTGAACCTGTTATGTAATCGTGTTTTATTTTTTAATTAAAATTAATTATATTAAATAAAGTATTTATTTTAAATTTAATTGTGTTTATTTTAATTAAGCTTATGAATAAAGGCGAACCTGAAGAACGAAGCGAAGACATGAATACACATACACAAATAATATATATAAACTAATTACTTAACTAGATATACCTCATTTCATTGTACTACAACTGCGTTTGTATGTGAAGGTGAAATTCGGCCGAGCTTGCCGGGGACTCTTAAATGGTAATGTACCTATATTATGTTGTGTAAAGTTTTTATTCGTACACTTAAGATGTTATTATAATTTATAACCTACTCATGTGATAGAACTAAAAACTTCATGCTAAAATTAACCCCATTAGCACAGAATAAGTAATAGTATTATCATACAAAATGGCCACGCACCGCCCCGCCCCGATGCGAATTACCTCGCCCCGCGACAGCAGATTGACAACCGTTTGCCGACCGCTCAGAAGCAACTTACTCACACAATGACGCATGACGCGTGTACAGACGTGCCGTTCACACATAGACACGCAAATGATTTTTGATGTATGGCGTGTCCGCCCTGTGCCATTAGTTAACAAATGCCCTAAACATACCTGGACAAAGAAATTGGACATTTGGAATACCAGCCTTAAGCATTAAGAATATTTATTATTTATTTAAGCTTTATTGCACAATACATGAAGGTACAAAATGTGGACTTAATGCCTTAAGGCATTCTCTACCAGTCAACTAATGGGTTAAACCAGAAAGATTAAGTAGGTGCAGTGACTTTTAAAGTAAATGAATTTGTAACCAAGACTAAATGAACATAAACTATATTGATAAACTTACACATACTTAATACAAATAAACATACATACATAGATACTATACATATTTATATACCTAGTGTGAATCACTAAGTTGTTAATCACTAATATACATTTTGTTAGCCGACAGCTCTGCTCAGTACATGGTGGTGCTCGAAATAGCGTTGAAAAAAACCGGGAAAATTACTGGAAAATTTTAAAAGGCTCGTTTTTTCAAGTTTCTTTCGAAAAAAACAATGCAAATTTCAGTTACAAGACTTCCGAAAAAAAGAATAAAGCTGAAAAAAAAAACAAGTTTTTTTCAAAACTTCTGAATTTTTCAATATATGTACTTAACATACTATACTACTCTTTGGTACTTAATTAGGAATTTAAACTGGCAGGTTAAGGTTGCATGTCTAATGTGTTTGATTATGGCATTGACACTGTCATCACTCAGTGGCACGTATTAAATTTTTCTGAATAGAACTGGAAAAAAACCGAAAAGAACGAAATTTTGTAAAATTCCCGAAAAAAAACATTTGATTCTTTCCGGAATTTTCATCCCTAGGTGGAAATGGTGGTTTCGATTGATCTCAGTGTATACTTTGGTTTCATTTATATGTAAATGTTATATAATGTCATGGGCTTTATTGTGGCTATGTCGACGGCGCCCTTTCGCCCCCCATCCGTACACCCGCACCTTTCTGTCCCCTTTTATCCACACCATTTTGCCCCCTAACCCGCCATCCACGCAATCTTCTGCGCAGAATGAACAGGGTGCATTGCGCAATTGCGCAGTGCTTGGTGCACTGATGACCTTGGAGCTAAATTTAGCATGTTTTGAAACCCTGGAAGAAAATATGAAAATCCAGAAATTTGAAATTTCTATACATTTTATATTGAAAACGTAATTGATACCAAGTATAAGGGTGAATCATAGAACACTTAATTTCGTGTCCGTAGCAAAGAAAAATCGATTTTTCAAAAACCATGTTGATTTTTTTTACTTTTTTGCTGCGTTACAATACAAAATGTAACTTTTATCTGATCAAGTTGTTAATTTTAATGTGTTAAATTTATACTTATGTATCTAATAATACCAGTGTAAATAAAAAAGTAGAATAATCAACATGGTTTTAGAAAAAAAAAAAACAATTTTCTATGCTAGGGAGTCTAAAACACGAAATCAGTGCTCTAAAACTTGATTCACCCATAAATGATATAAAAATAGTAGGCATTGGGATATACATAATCTACCTAATCTAAATCTACAAATAGTTCAGAAATATAAGCCACGATAAAAATTTACGAACATGGATAGACACAAAGAACAACTCTACGGCGGCGGTTAGTGTGATAACAGCGTATGAAGCATTTTTGCTACATACAATACAGAGAATCCGTGTATTCGGCTACGACGTAGCGTTACGACTGTAGCTGTAGCAGAAGTTGCTAAGCGGGCGAGGTTCAAAATGATCTTGACGCGACTTTATTGTTAAGAGAATAAGAGGGTGTCGAGGTGATTTTGAACACCTCGCCCTCTTAACAACTTCTACTGCTGACTGTACCTATTTTACGCACGCTTAACAATAAGAAAATCGTCAAGGTCATATCAAAACCAGTTCAAAATCGCGCTAACACCTGTAGGCCGAGCACATGATTGACGCGACAGTATCTCGCCGCGAGATAGACTACCCGTCTTTTGCTAACTTTATGAATTAAAAAGTTAGTTAAGTTTACTGTAGCATTAAGTACCTTAACTATATTATGTATAGTTCTTAGTGAGAGCGTTCTAGGAGGTAGGTGCATATGTTTTGAACTGTATCTTATTATCATTTGCTGTTATTGTAAGTACTTACTTTTGTTGTTTCTCCAATAAAGAAAATATAAATATAATATAAAGGGGGACGAGTAGTCTATGTCGCGGCGAGATACTGTCGCGCCAATCATGTGCTAACCCGGCAGTCGGTTTACAAAAGTTCTATTAGTCACTTCGACCCGTGTCGCGTCGCGTGTGTATCGTACTTTAGTCGGATTGTCACGCCGCCCAACGAAGCCGGCGCGAGCATCTTTGATGCCTTCCATGCATTATTCCTCGTTATAACTAATAAATTGTGACGTTTTCAATCAAAAGGTACCACATTGTCGCTTACCATAAGGACGAAAATTGCTTGTATTTTTATAAGAAAAACCTGTCAGAGCGTCCTTATGGCAAGCGACAATGTGGTACCTTTTGCTCGAAAACAACACAATTATGTGCTTATAGAACTACGTCGAACTAAATTTGCAAATCGATTTACCTAACTATACGTGGGTTTTGATTAAAAGTGCTTTTACTAGACCACATTTAATTAGACTTATATTGACCGGGATATAGACCGTGATTACCTTTTGTATTATTTGTGAGCTCCCGATATTTCGACGCAGTTACATCACACATAATACAAAAGGTAATCACGGTCTATATCCCGGTCAATATAAGTCTAGTGAAACTAACCGTGAATCATTCAAAACTCACATTTAATTAATTTGGCTTACCTAGTTCTTTTTTATATAAGAACTTTGATTTAGTTTTGATTTGAATTACCTATAAATACCTTAAAAACACACACAATTCAAGCCTCATAACTACTTCATAGGCTTAACCATTTTTCATTAAAGAAAAAAATACGAAAATAATGTTTTAGGACGGTCATTTTTGTCTTACAATATTAACTGTGCCCTATAAAGGAATAAATAATAAATAGCTCAACTCGATATAGGCCTCATTATAGATTAGAAGGCCATCTCAACCACTTAATCACCTAGAGCGGTAGTTTAGGTATCACACTGAGTGCGATTTTACTGATTTTAAAATCAGGATACCGCTCCTGAGCGCTGAGTAACTTATTTATTTTGTTATTTTTTTCTGTCCGTAGAACTAGTGCTGTTAGAGGGATGGAGCCAGTTATTGACATAACACTGCCCAGAGCGGCAACGCCGCAAGCTCTTTGGTCCGTCATTGGGCCGCGGGCCATCATGGCGATCGCGTTTGTGACGCTCATACTGCCGGAGACTGCGGAGTTCTATATCAACTTGAAAACGAGAAACACGCAGTAAGTTAATTGAAACTCTAGGTCCATGGGGTTCCAGCGCGCACAAGTTGTTTGCAGAAATCGCGAAGCGTCTGGTTGACGTAACTGGTGACCGAAGAGCTGGCGGCTTCCTCGCACAACGTATCAGCATTGCGATACAGCGAGGAAATGCCGCCAGCATCCTTGGTACAACGCCTCAAGGGCCTATTTTAGATATAAGCTAGTTATTAATTTGGTTTACGTAGTACCACTGTAATTGAAAATAGATTTCAAATACTGAAAGAAAAAACGACAAATACTTAGTGATGGCGGCTGCGGCGCCATGACACAAAAATTTAAATAAAAATACCTCGGGAAAATAAACGGAAATAGTTAATTTATTCAGTTTTTTGTTTCATTATTTTTTGGCACGGTTTGGTCACATTAGTATAGTATTAGAAATGTTAGTCTGAAAATCATGGACATATTTAAACATCTATAGAATAAGGCAAATCGGTAAATTAAACAAACTAACTACATTTAAAAAATGTACGTGATATTAAAAATTGAATACGATGAATCTCACTGTTGGTCATTTTAAATCAGACTACATTATATATAAGTACCTAAGGAAGTTAATTTTTTACCGCGATAAAACCTTAAAAAAATATTGAAATGAGGTAAAATATTTGTCCTACAGTACTTCGCCAAGTATCTAGACTCTTCGACCGACCGGTTCCTCTTTCACAGATATCCAAGCCAAAGGATCCACGTGATGTTGCGTCACACTCGATGGCGCCCGTACATCCCAAACCCGTTCGCGGCAAATAGGCGCCATTACCGAGGCGACGGAGTAGCTAACCCGCGGCGGCGTGCCATGGGATAACTCTTGTAGGTAAGATTAGACATGTGTTATATGTACAAGTCACAAATCTATTCCCATGTACTGCTGTTATATTCAGCGTCACAGGCATCCTTGCCAAAGGAGCAAATTGATGTTGCATTATACTCGATGACGCTCACCCTAACCCGTTCTGCCAAACGAACGGAGTTGCTCAATTTGGATATTCGCATTGTTAGCCCGTGTTTTACACTACAGTTACTCGTTTACCTACAATTGTTTACTATCCACACTAGCATCAGAGATTAGTTTATCTAGCTTTTTTTTTCACAGGCATCCTCGATAAATAATCACTATGCTGTTGCGGCGCTCGCGAAGGCCCTGACGCTCGTCACATGCTGCACTCTTTCGGGTCGAGGGTCGAACGACGTGGCGCCACCGACCGAGCGGCGATGGGGTGAATTCTTTGAGACGGCGCGCCGTTGGATAACTCAAGTAATTTTAAACGACTTCTGTTTTTGTCATCGTCTTTCCATTTCTATCGCATCATAGATAGTTCTACAGCGATGGAGATATAAGATTTAATATCCGCCAAAGCGGAACAACGTCTGAAACTTTTGTAGAAAGCGATGAAACGGAAGACGCACTGAGGAAAAATTTCAAAAGTTATGACTAGTACTTTATGAGTAAATTTTTACATCAAATCTACGTGCACGTCAGTTTATGTTTGTGTAGTATCTTGTATTATAATATTAATTACCTACATTAATATTTTACGTGTCCTTAAAATTTGTAGGGGAGGTTCTTGATTTTCTCACCGCCAAATTAACTACTTTTTAGGGTTCCGTACCCAAAGGGTAAAATCGGGACCCTATTACTAAGACTCCGCTGTCCGCCTGTCCGTATGTCTGTCTGTCACCAGGCTGTATCTTATGAACCGTTATAGCTAGACAGTTGAAATTTTCACAGATGTATTTCTGTTGCCGCTATAGCAACAAATACTAAAACGTACGGAACCCTCGGTGCGCGAGTCCGACTCGCACTTGGCCGGTTTTTATTATAGATAGGTGATTAGGTGCTATGACTGTCTGCAAAAGGTAAGCTGTGCGGTAAGTTTATACTTACTACTCGACTTACTGTCGAGCGTTTTCGACTTAAAATACGTGAGTGACCCGTTTTTAATATGTTTAATATACTTACATGTAATATTAAATATACATGTATAAACTACCGTAAAATGGTCCTACTTTGCTCCTTGGTGGGTACTATGCTCCAATTTAAAAAAAGGCCTAAACGTCTAATATATTCACACATAATATTCCTATGTTATTATTTATATACTCAGATAAACGAAATTGTATATATATTTTGAATTGCGACGTTAGTCATAAAATTAATATATTTTTTGGCGGGGCCTATTAATTTGGCGCACAATGGGGTAACTTTGCACTCCTAACACTGATTTAAACTTTCACGATTTTAACTCATTATTATTCACAACGCGTAAAATAAGTGTTAAATTTACCTCCGACGTTTCGAGGACAACGTTGTCCCCGTGGTCTCGGAGAAGACTGGCTAAGGTTGACATGATCAACATCTCAAAATACCCCAAACAATAGGTATCTTGTGCTCCTATTTATAACTTCGTTTTTATATAAAACAACATTTTCATAAGGTTGGTTTACCGATAAAATGTGTTAAAAAAGATGTTCTTCTTAATATTCAATTCGTCTAAATATTTAATAATAAACTGTTTAAAAAATATTCAAAATTTCCTTAAAGTGGAGCAAATATGGAGCAAAGTAGGACCATTTTTCGGGACTTAATTTTTAATAAAATTACAGTCTGATTGGGCAATCTAGTATTAGTTTTAAGTAAGTAATTTGGTAGAATATGTTACACTTCACATGTTTGAAGGCGAGAAATGTATTCTAAAGGATGACTCACGTTAGACCGGGCCGTGTCCGGGCCGGAGATTCCGGCGCTTCGTTTTCTATGGAAAGCATCACGTGATCACCTGTCATGTCATAGAAAAGTAAGCGCCGGAAGCTCCGGCCCGAACACGGCCCGGTCTAACGTGAGTCATCCTTAATTCTTAGTAATATTTCGAGAGTTGCTAACATAAAATGTAGTTAGATCTCGTATGAACTTGTTGATAAATAACTTGTAAACTCGAATACTAGATATTAATATGTAGTAGGCCCTGAATATAAATATAAATGATGATTTGTCTGCAACGAGCACCTCCATGAAATAGAATAAAAATGTTTCGCCATAAATGTTGTCATTAGTTAGCTAGCTAATAGTCGCAAACTTAAGCAAGATTTAGATAGAAAGTGAGATTAAGTGTGCCAAAAAGTGTGTAGGTTGTTATGATAAGGTACCAACTAAATAAAGTAAACTAATGATGAATCAATTGCTAACGTCTACGCTTTGGCAATTTTGACTACCGTGTCTACTGTAAGTGTTGGCTATCCTCGTCCTTGAACGCTCTACCAAGCATTATAACAGTAACTGCCATTAAAAAACTCATTATATTTTCATACAAGACGTTTGTTAATTTACTTCACTATACGTTAAATTCACCACCGGCAAACATAACGCCGAATCTGCTCCACCAAGCAAAATAACCTTAAGTGACTGGGTGGGTCAGTTTGAACTTGGGTTTATAAAATATATTGCGATCTGATTGCGATTCGAATGTCACATGTGGTGTGTCAAAAAAAATATGTCGCTATCAATAACGCTTTATAAATCACAGACAATAGAAAACACCCATTTCTGCCTGCAACAGCCATAAAAATTTCAAGTCCCTGGAATTGTTTGAAAATTAATAATTTCCAAGTGTGTCCCCAACCTCCTCAGCCCTTGCACTCTAAATGAAAAGTGTATTGTGACAATGAAAAAGCTCTTTTGATTTTACAAACCGGACTGCGCCTCTATTTACGACGCAATTATAACACAGTATCATGGATAAATTTGTAGTTAAGTATTCGGAAAAGACTCCCACTAATTGTCAATTTGAGTAAACATGAATCCCTTCCAAAGGTACAGTACAGGGTACAGAAAAATACACACCTCACATTAGGCCTAGATAATGTTAATAAGACGCCTACGGAAAATTATTACCACAGTTTACTTAGTTTCATATGAGAAGGCTTTTCAACGTGTCTCTTAAAAACCCTCTGAGCCTTAATGAGGAGCCAACATGAGGCAACAACTCAAAATTTGCATCAAATTACTTTGCCACTTGTGGACAAAATGCAACTTTCTCATCAATGTTTGAACAAGCAAGAGAGCCTATAGTGATGGAAAACAGACAATCTTAAGAAAAAAAGGCTGTTCAAGCTACAACTCCCTAAAGAAAACATAACTGTATTTATAATAGCTTTTCTTAAACGAATTATAATTGAACCATATTTAATATAAAAAAGGTGTATATAAGTATGCATATGTATATGGACATTGAACAATTGGGTGAACAGTTAAGTTAAGCTTACTATAAAATCTTAAGAAAAAGGCTATCCAAGCTACATATCCCTAAAGAAATCATAACATTCATTTTCTTAAACGTAAAAACGTCATAATAGTTGAGTATTTGTTTACAAGGGGGCAAAGTTGTTGTGTCCGCTTAGCACGAGCGAGCATGATGAACAAAGTTACACACTTTTTAGGGTTCCGTACCCAAAGGGTAAAAACGGGACCCTATTACTAAGACTCCACTGTCCGTCTGTCTGTCTGTCTGTCTGTCTGTCACCAGGCTGTATCTCATGAACCGTGATAGCTAGCAGTTGAAATTTTCACAGATGATGTATTTCTGTTGCCGCTATAACAACAAATACTAAAAACAGAATAAAATAAATATTTAAATACAACAAACGTGATATTTTTGCCGTTTTTTGCGTAATGGTACGGAACTCTTTGTGCGCGAGTCCGACTCGCACTTGGCCGGTTTATTCTAGTTCACGATTCATTAGACAGGTGTAGGAATAAAAAATAAGGGTTGTGAGTAGAATAAGTTCGCAGGCCTTTGATGTGTTTCTCGGGGAGCTAAGATAAGACAGTGAATAATTTAGAATTGTCGGTTAATTTATCTGATCTAAAAATAGGTACATAGTAATGACGATGATTAATATAATAATAGTAATTAAATATGATTAAAATATTAACGTAGTACTGTGAGCTGAATTAGGGGAGACCGAGGTGAGTTGTGACAGAGGAGAGTTGTGACGTTGTCAATTTTTTGGAACCTATTATCTGTTAGCGAGTTCGCAACAGTGCGCATTTGTTAGCTAGTAACTTGAACTAACAAACGCGTGCTATTGCGAGCTCGTTATTAGTTAATACACTACAAAAAATCGACGATGTCACAACTCTCCTGTGTCACAACTCACCTCGATCTCCCTTATTAATATTTTTACATACCCCGCACGGGCCCGCACCAACTATGCTTCTGTGTTTGGCCTAAAGGTTGACTGGTAGACAATACCGTGTGGCATTGAGTCCGCCTTTTGTAACTGTATATTTTTACTGTGCCATAAAGTTTAAATAAATAAATACACAATTAAAACATACATACATACATACATATAATCACGCCTAATTCCCGGAGGGGTAGGCAGAGACCACGGATTTCCACTTGCTACGATCCTGACATACCTCTTTCGCTTCCTTCACTTTCATAACATTCCTCATACACGCTCGCCGGTTTAGGGTGCTCTTGACCTGGCCTTTCTTCAGGATTTCCCCGATCTGATCAGAGAAAGTCCGCCGAGGTCTGCCCCTTCCAACTCCCGTTTCTACCTCTCCCTTATATACTCTCTTTGTTAGCCTCCTTTCACTCATTCTTTCCAAGTGTCCAAACCATCTCAACATACCTTTCTCAATTTTTGTCACTACATCTTCGCAATTAAAAACATATCAATATTGAGTAATCGCCGTGTGGCGCCGGCTTTAGAATAGCGCCACCCCATTTCTTGCCGCGGGTGTCGTAAGAGGCGACTAAGGCCTCATTCTCACGAGCGCTTTTCAACGCGCGTTAAAAAAGCGTTTGAATGACACAAATGGAAACATGTGTATTTATTCACACAATGGCGGTAGCGCTTTTTATCAGACGTTTTTGGATTTTCAACTTTAAGCTTTGGTCTTTAAATCGAATTTAGCGTGCGGACTAGAAATGTGCGCCGCGCCGCCGCCGCCGATCAATTTGACCGGCGTATAATCGGCGTGGAAAATTTTGATACCAATCGTGTCTTATTGCATGTTGCGTAGTGAGTAGATAGTGTCAGAGGTATAATTTAAAGATCCTTATGCTTTTACGCTTATTATTTGCCAGTGAAACAAATAAGCATCATTTTTGTCGTTGCAGTGTTAGCTGTGATAACGAATTAGCGTTAATTTTAAAGTATTATCTCATCAAAAGTTTCTCAAGCGACTTAAATTTTCTGTCGGAGGGCTCGTCTACCAAATCTTTGTTGTCGCTCGCAGTATGTAGGTCTTAAGACACGCTGGTTTGCCCTGCAGTAAGTGCCATGCGACAAGGGACAGTTTTAAGACATTCTGTTGAGCCTGCCAGAGACGTTTACTTTCTAAAACGACGACATCTTATTATCTGTCTGATAAGTTTAAACAAATGTATATTCATCATTATTTCGTAACAAATCAAAGGTGAGGCGACAGCGGCTGGGAAAAGTCAATATAGTTTTCTAGGGTTCCGTACCCAAAGGGTAAAAACGGTACCCTATTACTAAGACTCCGCTGTCCGTCTGTCCGTCTGTCTGTCTGTCTGTCACCAGGCTGTTTTTTTTAACTTGCAACTTAAGAGCCCGTTATCGATTTTAGTCGAAAAAATGTACAATTGATAGATTTAGTCGCTGAAATTATACACCTTTTGATACGTTATAGAAATAATAAGTACTGGTTTCGATAAGCACGTCTTCTCATCTTGCCGTTTTACAGATTTTTTTTTTGAAAACTGGCTCACTAAATTAGTAATGATTTTTTTTCTGATGGACGTTTAGGTAAACGCTTACAAAGTCATTATACCTAAAATGTAGCGTTTTAAAGTATCCTTGTTATGTAATATTTAAACATACCGTTGGTAACCGTTAGGTTGGTAAGAAAGGGTTGCCAATTTTCGGCAATAATTTAGAAAACACAAATAATATGTTTTGGATAGCCTAGTAAATACTCAGAAGGCTATAATTTAGAGTTTCTACTGCCACGTTCTCATGCAGTATCAAAAATTATGCTACGCCGAGGTCACGCCGATCACGCCGCCGCCGCCGGTCAAAAAATCATCGGACGCCGCCGCCGATGATTTTTGTCTAGTGCGGACAGATTCAAGCGTATTTTTAACTCGCGCGCGTTGAAAAAGCGCTCGTGTGTAGGGTCACTTAGGGAGTAAAAATAAAACTCGTCTAATGGTGTTATTCATAAACGTTTTTCAAATCTAACAAATCTTTGATAATCGTTTGTCTCTCTGTCATATTGACATTTTTGTTTGTTAGAAAAAGACAAAATTTAACAGAGATTTGTAAGAGGTTGCTAACTTTTATAGGGGGTAGAAGTTTAAGTGAAAGATGAAATTCATCTAGAAGTTTATGGTGTGTGTAAATAAAAATATTTAGGCTTTAGAGTAGATATGTACTAGGTAGTAAAATAGTATTGTTCGATTACTTTATAATTCAATACATTTGATGTCCTACCTTAACGTAGTAATCATAAAGTTAAATATTTTACAGTACATCTGGTGCTACATTACGACACCAGGTGCTATAATAAGCACATTACGTAACTATGTCGAAAATTTAAAGAGCCATATTATGTACTGTAAAACGTTGTACGATACACGTGCGAATAGGTAATTCGCGACTCGTGTCGATTTAAAACACTCCCTTCGGTGTTTTAAAATTCGCCACTCGTTGCGAATTTCATATTTTTGGCGCTTGTATCGTAAATAACTAATAAGTATGACACTATAAGAGTCGGGCCACGCTAGGCTTCGTCACACACGCGCGTTTTGCGGGCGGAGCGGGAGCGGAGCACGATGAGAGCGCTCCCGTCGCGCCGGCGTCCGCTCACGCTCCGCCCGCAAAACGCGCGTGTGTGACGGAGCCCTTAGTTCGAGCAATGCCATGTGCTACGTAAAGTATGGAACTTATGACAGTAAATAATCTATAATTACATATCCTTATATGTATGCATTCTTACTACCAAGCTTGTGCTAATTTAGCGTGTTCATTTCAGTCTAATTAGGTAGGTATTAATATTAAATGTCGACTGTCTACTGTATGATATGGCAAGTTAGAAACTCATAATATCGATAAACATAATGTCTCAATCACAGATTTATAAAATAATAAACGTGTTGCAGGTTTTTTCGATAAAAAAAATATATATAATATATATATTTTTTATTTAAATTCAAGTTCAAAGTGACCCAATATTATTTAATATAATTGCTTTAAAGCACAATGCGATAGCTCTAGGTAATCAATCTGTTAAAAAATAATAACATATTTAAATCTAACAAAATATGGGTTGTATCGTCCGAAATAAATGATTTTTATTTTATTTTTATTTTCAGGTGATAAACATGTCCAACCATGATCTTACTTTATAATATCTTATATTATCAATTATTATAAACGAATAACCATCGCTCCATTACATGTATACAAATGTCGTAAGTATATGTAGGTCCATTTTGAAAAAGCGCTTTGAATCTTCTTTACATAATACATACATGTTACTAGCTGCCTTCTTTGGCGATGTGTCAATTCAACTTATGTTTAACACGAAGAACATAAGAAGCTATTAAAATATCTGCTACTTCTACAGTTAAGTCCTGAAGAACAATTATACTCCACTATCAGTTTACAGGTATTTTCTATTCTCTTCTGTTCTACGTTGATACAATGACTACATACACTAACCGAATCGAAAAAAGGAAGAATAGTAAAAGTAAAGCATTCAAAGTCCTTCAGTCTTCTCCATGACCTAATTAATTTATTTTTCAGTTTTCAATTTACTATTTTTACACTAATAATCCTTATGACAAAATAACTTTCAATATACTGACTTAAACTTTCACGATTTTTACTCATTATTATTTACAACGACGGGACTTAATCGCGTAAAATAAGTTTTAAATTTACCTCCGTTTCGAGGACGGCGTTGTCCCCGTGGTCTCGGAGAAGACTGGCTAAAGAACCTAGAAGATGTTGATGTCAACTTTAGCCAGTCTTCTCCGAGACCACGGGGACAACGCCGTCCTCGAAACGTCGGAGGTAAATTTAAAACTTATTTTACGCGATTAACTCCCGTCGTTGTAAATAATAAGTTTCAATATTCTACTTAACATGCCATAGTACACTAGTAAGTAGGTAAACTAGTAGTTATACCAAAACAGTGACATTCTGCCACCTTCAAACATTAAACACAAAATCAAATTCAAAATGTCAAAGATATTTTTAATTACAACAGCTATTATTGGTTAATGAAACTGTACAGTTTGCTTTAATTTATCTTTGCTAATTAATAAGAATATTACAATAAGATCATCAAACATTTAAAACTGTATTTAACTAGTTAGATTTATAAAGGATAAATTCTCTTTAGGATAAATTTCTAAGAGACAATTTAAGGATTTAAGGACGTTATATTCCTTATCTTATTTTTTAATGGGCCAACCATCATCAGTGGCGGATTTAGCAGGAAGGGGTGGCTAAATGGGCTCTAGTCCCCCCTAAAAACATCTAATTTCCGCCATGAAAAACTTTAGGTTACCTCTACCTAAATATCATTGGGTCCCCAAACAAAAATCCTGGGTCCATCACTGACCTCGATTTTTTATCCTATCTTTTGAAACTAGTTTAAAGGATCAATAAGATATTTTATAGAACATAATATGCCTACTCGAACAGAAGAGAGCTATAGCGTAATTAATAGTTAGCGTAGCGTTTAGCGTAGTTAGGTCTATAATCATGCTGATTTCATAAAACCTAATAGCTTAGTTAGAATAAACATGTAGGTATACTAATTAAATTCGTTTAAATCCGTTGAAGAGTTGCTACAACTAGTAAACTAAGAATATAGCGTATACTAAATATTTATAAATATCGAATAAAAATTGTCTTTCTGGAATAAATACGTTTTCATCACACTTGTTCATTGTAACTCGTCAGTAAGTGCCACGTTTGGAATTTAATGATACATTTTTTTTGGGAAACATATAGAAGTTAATGAACTACCCTTAAAATCAGTATCATACACGCAGTATACTCGAATGTATTAGTATGTAGATGGGATATTATAATATGTGTGTATTGTAAGATATTTTCAAAGGCCGCACAGCTATTATACTTAGTAAGAGTGATATCGGTTGTAATTGTAACATTAATGTAATTAGGCATTTATGTTTATTCATAAATAATTGGCTCGAGTTAATATGTTAAACATGTATGTCTGTAGTAACTTAAGTTATAGACTAATAAATAAATAAATAAATATATCAATGCTAAGATAATTAAAACGTATTTGAAATAGAATAAAAAAGCGAACACTGTAAGCAACTTGTAGTTATTCTTAACTCGTAACTAACTATTAAACTAAGGTTATAAAAACGTATAATAATAGTATTAAATAATCCACCCATTCAGTTGCTCATTAGTCTAATTAGTCTCTACATAAAATGTGCTATTTATCTGTAGGTAGATTTAGGGTTAGTATTGAATTAATTTAAAACTCCACAAGTGAAAAAATCTGCCATTCTAAATTAAATATAAGTAAAAAAAACTGAAAATGTAAATGAATTAAAAAACCATAAAAGTTAAAAATGAAAAAAATATATATAAATGAAAAATACAAAAAAAAGAAACGGTCCGTTAATTTTGTTAAACTTAAAATGGTTTTATTTATTATTAATTTTATTTTTTAAGTATTTGTATTTAAGGCTAAATATGTAATACGGTTATTCATCATTTATATTACTCACTTTCCAACAATAAATAATTTGTATTTATATTTTAAAATAAAATCTATTTAGCTAGATAAAAAATGAGCAATTTATCACATTAAATTGAAAACTTTCTTTTAAATATGCTTATGAAAAAATAGATTTAAATTTAAAATTAATTTCAATTGATTTGAATTATGACGAATGTCGTCACCAAAGCCAGTTCTCTCAACCTCTTGTACATATGCCTCATTCCTCATAATATGTACTAAATATTTAAGCTATTGCCATTTTATGCATTTTAAGGTGTTGATGTTATTATAAAATGCTGCGCGGCGATAAAATAAACACAATAATAATAGACAAAGTAAATTGGCTGTAAAAACGTAATACGCTTAATATGTTAAAAATCTCACGGCAGATTTTAAGTTAAGTGGTATTAATTTTACTTGGGCCGTCAACTTAAGGTAAACAAGTAAACCTCCACGCACCCACGCACAATTGTATTAGAAATAAATTACTTGATATAGTTTAATATTTATCTAATAATCTTACAGGCTAATACGAACGTACACTAACATCTCAAAGATATTTGAATTATGTTATTTAGTTATCGTGTATTTCGTTCATACTTGTCCATACACGAGAACTAAATAACATGATTCAAATATCATTGTGATGTCAATGTACGTTCGAATTGGCCTGTTTGATGTACCAGTTGTTGGAGCGATATTAATGCTGCTTTTTTAATTCCGAACACTCGGGGTAAATGAAAGTAAATATCTTTTAGGACATTCTTTAGCATACATTGTAATATTTATATTTGTGGCATCTTAATCTCTGTCGGAAATTAGTAATTTCATCTACACACATATTATAAACCCTCTAGATCCTCATAAACCCTTCAGAATCCGTAAATAATGGCCAACATTAAGATAAACTGTTTTGTTACAGCAAATTTTTTATCTGTGAAAATGTTATTATTGCTAAATAATAACATCGATTTCGATAATATTACTTCATTCAAATTTCGAACATCTCTGAAAAACAAAGAAATTTGATTTGACCTCTATTCTAATATCAGTCGAGTTGACGTTTTATTCGAAATGAAATGTCAATTGCATACAATTTTCACAAATCTCGCTTGTTAGTTTGTATCGAATGATATGACAATCGACCCCCACTCTAGTTTGTCTCTGAATTAATGCCCCAATGTCGGCTATAATATGAGGTTAGTGAATATATCATAGAAAGTTTATAATATGTGTGTAGATAAAGCAGTGTATGTAACTGTACATAATTAGGCATTAAAACACTCGTGTGATTCTATTATGAAACACACTTCGTTCGTTTCATAAACTCACACTCGAGTTTCAATGTCTTTCATTATGTAGCAGTCACATAAACTACTATTATGCACTTGCTACAATAGTTAAGTAATAATTATAACATGGGTATAAGTTATAAATATTAACCCAACACATGTCCGATAAATGAATGTAATTGAATTAATATACAGTTGAATCTCGTTAGAATACTCACAAGTAATGTGTATATTAATATTCGATTATTTATAGATATAAGGTGTAGCAGTAAGTGTAAGTAATTAGAAATTACGCTAAAACGCATACAAGTAGTTGAATTATAATAATTACAATTGAGAAATTGAATATTAAAAAATACACTTGAATTAAGGAGTCTCATAAAGTAAGTAGGTAAAATAAATAAAAAAGGATAAATTAAGGAGGAAATATTTAAACATAATTATTATTATACATATAAAAAACTGGCCTGCGTGTCAGTCACGCATAATGGAGGGTTTCGTATCTTCATACTATATGATAAAGTCTACGTATACTCTAAAATACAACCTTATATTAATAATAATAAGTTTCAATTTTAAACGGGATGTTTCACACGTCATTTAGTCAATTTGTTGTTGGCATTTATGTGTGCATAGAGTAATTAAATCGTAAAAAACTAAATAAAATGATGATTAAGCAGCTAGTTTTTATTATGTAGTATATTTGTAAAGTAATAGCACTAATAGCTTAAAGCAATCATCCCTCCCAAGTGTTTTGCTGAGGGTGCCGATTCTGTTATAACAATTTTGTAAGAGTTCTTTCCCACTGACGTCCAGTTTTTTGCGGGTACGGTTTTCTGTAGGATCCAGTTTTCTGCACTATGCGTGCAGTATCCCGCAAACAGAATTCTCATGTAAATGTTACTATATTAGCACGTATAGTACTAAAACGGGATCCTGCAGAACACCGTACCCGCCAAAAACTGGACGTCAGTGGGAAAAAGCTCTTAGAGTCATCTTTGTGCGGGGTGGGGTTGGGATGTGAATTATGAACTATGGGTTTATCCTACAAAAATCTGTGGGACCACAAAGGTGCACTTATCTTTAATATTTGTTTGGTTTAATACGTATTCATGAGTCAAATTACTAAAAAAATATTTATTTTTCGAGTGTTTAGGCAGCGCTTCTTCAGTCCAAAGTTTTTATACCAAAGTATAACCTAGTTGATGTGTTTGAGGCTTCATGATATACGTTTTTTGATCCAATTTGTTCCTGAACCGAGGTATATTCGTCTTGTTTTCATTTCTGGTGTTTTCAGACAAATATCTAAAAAAGTAACCGTACTTACTAAATAATGTTATTTAGTACGGAAGAATTATGAGATCACACATAACATAAAACAATTTACATCGTTTCCTCGGCTGAGTTTAATTTTTAGGGCTCCGTACCTCAAAAGGAAAAAAACCGGTCATCTGTCTGTCAAGGCCCTTTATCTCGGAAACGCGTGGAGGTATTGAGTTAAAATTAAAACCATATACTCAGGTCTACAGTCTCTTGAAGCTGTGAAAAAATCAAACTTCCAAGTAAACTTAAAAAAAGATACAGCCGTTTATGCCGCAAAAAACGTATATTTAGACACCCTTAAGGGAATCAAAATTCATAGGGTACTTCTCGTTAACCTAGACCTATGAAAGTTGGCAAGTAATATAGTATAATATCTTCTTACACTACAAGTACAGAGTAAAATCTGAAAACTGTAAAAAATAAAATTTAGGTTTTTGTACGCAATCCTCGATGGGCGAGTCCGATTCGCACTTGGCCAGTTTTTTATATTTTTAAAATCACATTTCTGAATAAGTTTTATTACCTAAAATCGACGTAAAATTATATTATATTAATGCACATCATATAAAATAAAAGAGAGGTTGGAAATGGCAATTAGAATATATAGATTGTATTATAATATAACGATAATATATTACTACATAATTATAAATATAAAATTAAAGATTTACTACTATTATTAATAAATAAATAAAATAAGCACTATAAAATAAATCACGATCGATACGATAGATACAGAAATGTAAACACTAATCTAGCGAGAAAATGTATCCAAAATATAATAATTTTAAAATAATTAGGTTAACGATATAGTAGAGTAAGTAACAGTTAACTGCAAAGTTGGTAAAACAAGTTTTTTACGCGTTTAACCACTTGACTGCCACAGATATCAACTGACACTCGCGGCTGCAGCCCAATATCAACCTTCGTGCATTCCCACAACGACGCGCCACACACGATTAATAGGAGTGGCATTCATAGGGTTAAACCGAATACTCTAGCGTGACTGCGAATTTCATAATTGTAAAAAAATCCGTCCTATGGGTTTTCGATTTCAAACTTTTAATCATGTTAGCCTATATCTCGTAGTTACCTATATTTAGAACCCCAGTCCAGGGCAGGCCGGGACACATCACGGTGCAATCATTGCACTAAGTTAACCTACTCGTAACTGATTAATTATGTCAGTAGGTTTCAAATATTTGAGTTAATAAGTATTAAGCGAATTATACATTTTCATTAATATAAATTCAGGAGTTTCTTAAACATTACGCGCGTACATAAAATTTCCAAGATATAAGTAACAATTTCAATTCAATTTCATTTATTTAAGGACCAATTAAGATCATTTTTGTTAATACAAAAATGGTTAGTATTATATTATATGCACTATACAATGTCATTCTATGTTTTAAATGTAATAATCAAGAATAAATATGTTACTTGAAATTAAAAATAAATGAAATTAAATCAAAATAAAATATAATAATAACAACTTGACTGAATTAAAATAAATATTAGAGCAATAACTTAAATTACAAATTAAAATTAATAATGCTAATTAATAAAAATGTCATAAATTTTGATAAAAATGTCACTTCGATCAGTTTCAATTTTTGCTCATTCCTAGGTCTCTCAGGTTTTCAGGTATCGGTATACGTATTTTACATTTTAGGTGTATAATAAGACTTAGACTAGCAAGAACTTGCATACAATTTACGTTACATTGCCAACTACTAAGGTAAACTGCATTCAAAAGTTTGATCAGATACCGCAATATAATGAAAATTGCATGCAAGTTCTTGCTAGTCTAAACCTCGCTTATAGCACAGCAGTGGTTGAGATACACACAGTCTACACGTTCCGAGATCATTTTCAGAAACTATGGCTAGACAGTTAAAATCTTCACAGATGATGTATATCTGTTACCGCTATAGCAACAAATACTGAAAACAGAATAAAATAAATATTTAAGTGGGGCTCCCATACAACAAACGTGGTTTTTTTGCCTTTTTTTGCGTAATGGTACGGAACCCTTTGTGCGCGAGTCCGACTCGCACTTGGCCGGTTATATTTTATGAAAGTAAGATGAATGCCGATTTTAGTTTTTGTAAATCACATTATTTAATGGTCGAACTTCGGTAAGTACGCACTCCTCCAACCTTTTCCGCATATAACATTTAAAACTTTCGCGGTTTAAACACATATTAAATCACATTTAGAAACGGGTCTACCGCGAATTTATTTTGTTACCTTTATTTACCGACGTTTCGACACAGGTTTCACTGGTCGTGGTCACGGCTAACTGACGTCCCAGCAAAATGTCAAAATAGTATGTGTAGTGGGTGGTTTGAAAATGTGATGTCTACCTCGAACTTTAAATGCACTTTTCGTGGGGTAGTCACACAAATCTTTTCCGCATATTTCGTAATTAATCCAAAACTTACGCCTTGCTACTAATTGAAAACCCTTTAGACTTCAATACGATATGCCTTAATAGCATATGCTATATGCACGCAGCTCTGCTGTCCAGCGATCTATTGTCACAAATCAATCCGCAATACTCACGAAACTAAAACACCCTCCCGCGTTCGCGTTAGAAAATTATTTGAATTTGAAATCGGAAATCTGCTGCTGGACTTGGACTATATCCTTAGCTACGGCAAAACACACAAAATAAAAATACAAATATATCTACACTCAAAGACTGCTTAAATCATAAGTCGTAATCATAACCCTTAATTTATTTATTTATTTGTTACCTATGCTTACTTACTTATAAGCCTAATTAAGTAGCATTGTGCTTAAAAACAAAATAAAAATAAAAATACAAAAACAGCAGTAGTTAGTACCTAGGTAGTAGAAAATAGATGGGTGTCAAACATATCTTACCCCTCTTTTTCGCGTCGAAGGTTGAAAACAGACTAAAGGATAAAATAAGATAAGATAGTAAAATTAAATTTGTATATATGCATGTAAGACATGCGGATATATCCGATTTATACTGCTTTAAAAAGACTTAGATTTTAGTAATAATATGTTCCCCATACAGATGTACATATATGTTTACGGTACGGAGGAAATCATATTCATTAAGGCATGTAACATTAATATGTAGTATGTAAATAATGGTTTGCTGTAGAATAGACATATAGTTGGTCAACCAGATTGTCAGTAAATAAGAACAAAAAAAAACTTTTTTTTTCTTGAGGGTGCTAGTACTAGTGTAAGATAAAGATAGTATGATTCTCTCTATGTTTGAAATGAGACAGTCCCTTGACAAACTATATATTATTTACTAACTTACTTACCATTCAAAAATATGATACGACCTTGACACTACAGTCAATACAGTGTCGGCTGCAGTTATTAAGTTGCGATTTTTAAAGTTCTAATAGGCTTCATGTTCGTTTCGCCTCTACTAGAGAGTAGTCTAAGAAACAAACGTGCCCCTTAGTTTGACATCCAAAACAGATGGCGCTGTACGCGCGATCACTGAATTTCAAACGTCAACTTTTGACAATCAGAGTTACTGCTAAATGAATGGAGCTGTACAGCGCCATGACTTCCGGTTCGATCGCCATCTTGATAGTAGCCTCGTGATTAATTTCTTTGTTTATTGCTCATTAATATTGTTTAATGTGTAATATTGATAGCTTTATTATACAGTAATCTAATGTGATAGTGTGCAGTGAATGGAGAATTAATCTCAAAGCGTGTTTAACCACCATTCTGGAGTCAACGGCCGGTAGTCCACGTGCTTCTCGTAAAATCCAGCTATCGGTTTTACGAGACAACTACAACAACCACCGAACAACGTCGTGCTCTAAGAGCATTTGGTATTTCTACCTCTAACCGTGTCTGGCTAGAGCCCTAGAGGCCCATAATTTTATTGTTTACCGTACACTGGCTATGGCCGATATGTTTTAAGTTTTAATCAAGAAATATTAATTCGTCCCCACGTGGATCCCACTTTGACGTTGGCGAAATCATCGACAGTATCGATGGAGCCATACTACCTGAAAAAATTGAATTGAATTGTACAGCGCCATCTCGTTTACCTGTCAAATTGGAAGCACGAAATTGTCTTAGATTTTACGCATCAATCATCTGAGGGCCTACCACGAACTACGTACGTGTTGCGTCTCTGTCGCACTTGTAAATTCGTACGTAAGTGTGACAGGGAGGCAACACGTCAAACGTGGTTCGCGGTAGGCCCCCTGTATCTTTGTCTCTACGAAGCAATTTTACTGCATACTGGCTACGATGTAGCACTATAACCGTAGCCTAGTATAGAGAATGAGGCCAATTTTAACTTACACTGACATCTGAATGATGTTATTAAAGGATGACTCACGTTAGACCGGGCCGTGTCCGGGCCGGAGCTTCCGGCGCTTCGTTTTCTATGGAAAGCATCACGTGATCACCTGTCATGTCATAGAAAAGTAAGCGCCGGAAGCTCCGGCCCGGTCACGGCCCGGTCTAACGTGAGTCATCCTTTATACTGATTTAAACTAACACGATTTTCACTCATAATTTAAAACTAATACGGGACTTAATCACGTACAAACTTACGTTTATTTATGGCCTGACGTTTCGAACGTGACGTTACGTTCGTGGTCACAGGCAGACTCACCCACACTCACTCAGACACACTCACACAGACAGACTCAGAGGAGGTTGAGTCTGCCTGTGACCACGAAAGTAACGTCACGTTCGAAACGTCAGGCCATAAATAAACGTAAGTTTGTACGTGATTAAGTCCCGTATTAGTTTTAAATGATGTTATTTAGTTATCGTGCATCTCGCTCGCTCAGATACATATACGGACAAGTACGAGCGATCATAATTTCGATGTCATTTTGAAGTCAGAGTACGCTCGAATTGGCCCGAATAAGTTAGCCGACGTCGCAACTGCTACGCCGTAGCACCGCTTGTAACGATACAACAACGCATCTAACGGCCTGATTCGATCTTTAATATAAATATATAAAAATTATTATAATTAAGTATAAAATACAAATACAATAAACCTTGTTTTGATAAGCGGATAGTATTGAACTGTGATCGGTATATAAAATTATTTTAAAAAAAGTCGACAAAATACGAGTAAGATCGTAGTATGTACATACATAGAAATATATTGTGTATATGAATATTTGGTTGGGTGCTATTGTACCTATAGTGCGTAAGTATTGTATTTGCAAATTGGTATGTAAATCTTTAAAAATACTAATTGATACATGTTGACGGCTGTATAATTTTTTTTATCGCAATTCATATCTGTAATTATAAATAAATTAAATAAATGGTTGTAACTGGTTATAAATTAAATAAAAATAAATTATGGTTAAATTTAAGAGCAGAGTAGGTAAGTACTATCAAAATTTCTTCAGAATAAGGATATCTTTTTAATGCTTAACTTAGTCCCTCTGTGAATATTCTACTATATCTTATCATATCTTATTAAATTAAATAGTGATCACCACAGTGTCATTATCATATACTTAGTTCTCAAAACCATATATTTTGCACTTTTGTTGAAAACTTTATCCGAAAAGTCATTATTTATCTTTTAATAACAAAACAGATATTTCATAATAGTTTTTAAAGCCCAGTGGTCTTCATTTCAACAGTCATCTACTATTCATTGAAACGAAAATCGTCTCAATGAATAGTAAAGTATAAAAAAAACACCCGTCCTCAAGTTCGCTTAATAAGCTTTTTATTATGATAACAATACTAAAAGTTATCCCAAATCCTAAATGTTGAATTAACCCTTCGAATGCCTTGTCCCGTATACGTCACAGCCAATTTGAACTTTAGTAATAGTAATAGTAAAACTCTTTATTGTACAAAAATAAACATAAAACAAGAGAAAAACGCATCATTTGTACAAAGGCGAAGTTATCCCTTTCAGGGATCTCTTCCAGTTAACCTTTAACTTAAACACTTAACTTACCAGTTAACACTAACAGTTAACTTTAATATACAATTTCAAGGTTATTAATTCAGTAGCAAATTTTTGACACGGGCGTTCGAGGGGTTAAGTAAAGTACTAAACGCCCATTTTATACTACTTAAGGCGAAGCTTTGTATCTGTACTGAAAGCGAATTTCGGGTGCCTACGTATTTTTTCCAACCCTTATTTTAGTGGAACATCGATAACCGGGTTTTTCAATAAATTTTATTAACGTCACGCTTTTTATCAATAAAGTTGTTTTCAGTTTGACTACCATATCCCCTTAGCTATTTCTGCTATTAACTGTTAATTGTTATACATAAACAAACACACTGCTGAGTTTCTTGCGGCGTTTCTTCTCAGCAGAAATCACTTCCGAAGCGCTGGTAGAATCCGTCACCGTTCAATTGTAATCCCTTCTCATAATATTTTTGTATTGTATAACTTAACATACCTAATAATATTTTTGGAATGTAATAAGGTGAAATGTTTTTAGAATTACAAATCATTTATCGTCAACTATCCGCGTTTTATTTCCTAAATGTTGACCCTTGAGAAAATTTAGGTTCGATTCTACCTTGCAAAAAAAGTGTGAGGTTTGTTTACAGTGTTTACACAATCACCATGAGTTTTATGCGGCCTGAAACGCAGTGCATTTCGCTTGCACTAAGGGGTCATCCATTAAGTACATCACACAAAATTTCGATTTTTTAGACCCCCTCCCCCCTTGTCACACTTTTTCGTGTGTGTGTGTGTGTGTGTGTGTGTGTGTGTGTGTGTGTGCGTGTGTGTATGATTGTCGGATAATTATAATTTTTTAGAAACATATATCGTGTCCTTGTAGTAAGTACATCCAGCGCTGAACCTCAAGCCTTCGTCACGTACGTCTAACCATTCCTACTGGTGGCATCGCTAACATATATTGATATAAGAGGTTTTTTAGAAAAAATGGTGCCAATAACTTTTTTTCGAAAAACCATCAATATTTAGGTTATTTAGACTTGGAATCACGAGTACTTACTATTGAAAGAGACAAAGATAAAAGTGTCCCGAGTTTTTCATAAAAATGTTGGGTGACAGTTTTGTAACGGTTCATTCAAAATGTATGTGAAAATGCGTTACAAAACTGAAATTTTTTGGGGACATATTTTTTTTTTTCTTTTTAAATCGATAGTCCTCGTGATTCAGAGTAGAAATAAATCAAAAGTTGATGGATTTAAAAAAAATGGTACGCTTTTAAGTGAAAATGCCCATAAATGTAGGACTATTGTAAACGAAATACTGTGTGGGAGATATATTTCCCTCAGCCTGGTTAATGTTAATTTTCGTGCAAGGTTCATCCAACTCGAAGTGCAGTGCGACGGTACTTTCGACCCAATTCGAACGATGCTTATAAGATGTCACAACGATACGATACCGATTTGTCAGTATCAAAAGTAACGTTTTATGGCTGAAGAAATGTCACTTTTGGCACTGACAGATCGGTATCGTATCACTGCTGCATCATAAGCATTGTTCGAATTGGGCCGTTTCTCTTTACACGGAAAATTGCTGATTATTCTCAAAAAGTAAGTACGGAATAGTAAGTATCGGTATCAAAATGCAAAAACATGGTGAAACTAAGCCCCTAAGCGCCACGCACTATTCTACTAACCCGGGGTTAACCCGTCAAACCGTTAACCCAGTGTCAAATTGTACTGGTAATCATGGTAACTCCAGGTTTAACCGGTTAACCCCGGGTTAGTGGGATGGTGCAAGTAATAAATAATAATAATAATTATTATTATTATAGGGACATTCTCACAAATTGACTAAGACCCACGGTAAGCTCAAGGAGGCTTGTGTTGTGCCAGTTGTGGGTACTCAGACAACGATATATATAATATACAAATACATACATAGAAAACATCCAAGACTCAGGAACAATATCTGGAGCGGTATTTGACATGCGTTAAGTGACGTTTCGTGTTGAACTTCAGTTGAATGGAAGAAATCGTGTGTTGTCGAATAGGTAAATTTGACATTAGCAATACACAGTTAGGTGACAACGAAACCAAACCGAACCACGCCGAGTTCAGAGCCATTTTAAACCGTATAGTAGTAAGAAAACAAAGTTGATTTTTGTTGCATAATTTTTTCAATGAATGAGTTTTGGTTGTACCAAATGATACTTTCCACAGTTGATGAACAAATGATTCATTCCACTGTTGAACTGATGTTGAAGCCGAAACTGACAGTTGTGCATCTCGAATAGGGCCCCAGGTGCTCATCACACAGTCGTCGCTAGTGGCGCTAAGACAGCAAAATGATGATCCTAACCTAACCTTTATCTATGAAACATTGTTCAATCAATTTAAAATAAGCATTTGCAAAAGTATGGTAGGTACCTTAAACGTCGTAACTGTTCTTAACTAGGTGGGTATGAACAATGTACTAGGTAACTTGGTATCACTGATTTTAATACGTTTTTAGGGTTCCGCACCTCAAGAAAAACACGTAACCCTTATAGGATCACTCGTGCGTCTGTCTATCTGTCTGTCCGTCACAGCCTATGTACATACGGGACCAATTAAGTTGAAATTTAGTGCACATCTCATTATGTAAGTCTGTGACCTAGCGAAGAAAGATGTAACGTAAAATTTATAAATGATTTTTATACATAGGCACTTTTGGGAGGTAAATGAGAAAATTTAAAAAGTTTTGCAAACCAGACGTCTGGTATATGATGTATTTTATATGAATTAACTATATTAAATAAATAGGCTCATTAAGATGAATAGTTTAAAAAAACAGGCAAAAATAACCATAATATATTGTATATTATACAAAATTTTGCGCTAATAAAGCCTTATTTTCCAATTAATTAAACCCTTTTCAGCGTAAAGTAGGTACTCCTTTTCTATTAACCTGTGTGATAATGTCCCGTTTCTGTCCAGGCCCGGCAAACGTTCAATAACGATGCCAGAATCCCACTGCGTTAAAAAATATTGTAATAAAAACCCGCAACATGAATCCATCATACTTTTTGCATAATTGCATGAAAGGATTTCGTGTGTTTTTTTTGGAAAGCTGCGCTCCATCAAAGGATGATATGTTCGATGGAGTTATTGGTATCCTAAAAGCATTGTGCAAAAAAACTGGATTTGATCAGAATACACCTACATGTTTACATTGTTTTGATTCGATAGAGCTGATCATCTTCCTAGCGTTTTCCATGTTTTTCCCCGAAAGGGAGCATGGTGGCCTCTCGGCAACCTAATCCCAGCTGGCATGGACACTACTGCTACTTGCTACTAGGCTGCCGGCGCTTTTAATCAGAGAAATGCCTTTAACATGTGGTAGCTGAGAGGTTTAGCCTCGTGACTTAAAAAAACATAAATATACGAATGTTGAGAATAGAAAAGCAGCACCTGCAAAGTTAGGAGCTAACTGAACAAGCACTAACATGAGAAGAAATAATAATATTAAATACACGAATACATATTAAAAGAAAATACAGGTTTATACGAAATTCGTAGTAATATCTCTTTTACGCAATGCAATTGCATTGTCCTAGTAACGTGTCTTCATCTGCTAAGGAGCTTACATGCATGCATTCACCCATTCACCCGCACTCATTTCATATTCCCAACCACGAATAAAAGTAGACATAAGTACAGACTAATTCCTCGTGTCATTGTTTTCGCCATTCAAATGCGTCCCAAGAACCGGGCCTCTGATTGGTGCGTTTGATATGGAGATAAAATTAATTTCGTTTTCGCAGCATTTGCCCGGGCAATTTTACTGTGTTAGAGAATAGGCGTAAGAATGTTCGTATCTCTTAGGCGCTTACTACAATCTAGTTTTGTTAGATACCTCTGTGATGCAATCGATGCAGCACTCAATGCACTCATGTACAGAGGTGTAAATACAATTGCTTGTTAAAAGTCGAGCGCTCAGACAGACCAGTATAAGAGCCCTCTCGTTAGACTCATGCTTGTTATGGGTCTCGAGCTAACTACACTGGTGCCGCCACAGCTTGTAACTAGGAATACACGTGTTTAGGAATACATGGCAAATTCTACGGAGATTATGTATGGTTGTTTGCAGGCCGCGCCGCTGTGTGAGTGAGCACTGTCCTTTGTTTGCTTTCCTAGAATTTAAACAGGTACGGAGCAGAGGGCCGTTATTCGATATTTTCCGACGGTAAAAGGACTTGTATGGATGTTATTGAATATTGGGTATTATCTTTTTGTATGCATTGAATATTTTATTTTCATGCTGACTTTTTTTTACTTTATAAAGCGGTCTGCGTATTATATAAAAAATTCGAAATTCGGTTTACATGAATGAGAACAGAAAAGCAACAGGTTGAAATTTTGGACTGAATAATGGCGTTATTCATAAAAGCGCTACAAGCCTCAATTAACTTTTTCGTTTTTTTTGTTTTTTTTTATTTTATTCTTCGTTTGTCTTAATTTGTCATTTTCACTTATGTATATATTTGCATAGAGAAATATACAGTGTGGTAAGATAAGTCGGGCCCTGGAGGGAAACTACCTCAAATCCTTAAGCTGGCTCGTTTTACTTAAAGGAGACATTCCTTTATTTTTTTAAAGAAACAAAACTGCATTCAAAGATTTTTTAAAACTCGCTTGCCTGGCCCGGGACTCGAACCAACTAAAATTAAAAAAACAAACACTCCCTATTTTATTATACTAATCGATAATATTATTATTCAGGAGAAAATTTCTCTAACAAACATTTGGTCTTAAAAATAAAAATTGTTACAATCAATTTGTTACACTTAAATTATTTAACTGATAAATTGTTAGAAATGAGCCCCCTCGTTCCGGCTACACAAAATTAGTCGCCGTTGTAATTCATTTCTTGTAGCCTTCAGCAAAGTGTTGTGGTGTATGCACCTAATAACATTTTCTACCGCAACCCTTGGCTCTTAAACGGTTTCATAGCAAGTTTAGAGGTATTACTACCATTAAACGATTTTTGTATCGAAGATTTCAACAAGGTACTTAGCGGTAAATTAGCAAGCGTGTACTTCATATGAAGTCTTTGAATGTTGGAGAGATAAGAGAACTGTTACGTGTCTTTTACTTGTTGAAAGTGAATAGTAACCAAATGTTTGTTAGAGAATTTTTATCCTGAATAATAATACTGTCGATTAGTATAATAAAATAGGGAGTGTTTGTTTTTTTATTTTAGTTCGTTCGAGTCCCGGGCGAGGCAAGCGAGTTTTAGAAAATCTTTGAATGCAGGTTTGTTTCTTTTTAAAAATAAAGGAATGTCTTCTTTAAATAACATGAGCTAGCTTAAGGATTTAAGGTAGTTTCCCTCCAGGGCCCGACTTATCTTTCCACACTGTATAAGCTTAATAGAGTGCTCACTCCACACATAGTTAAAAACCCATTTATAATAAGCTTTGAGCGAGCTTTGCGAAATTTCAATAACATTTGAGGCTTTAGTTTTAAGCGGCTTTTAAACTTATGTGTAATACGTTTTACCATACCTCCCATACAACTTATTACTAAGTAACGAAAGTCATGTAAGAAAGGGATAAAACATAAATTAACTAATTGAGGCTTGTAAAGTTTTATGAATAAGGGATAAGTGTGTTAGTGCCGGTTTACACATTGATTAGTGTTTAGTGCGAGTTCATACATTTTTTGCTTACATTTAGTAGCTAATGTATGAACTAGCACTAAACACTAAGCAATAAGTGTAAGAGTTCATTGTGTCAGAGGCGCAAGTTTTTTTTATTAGCCTAATTTAGTGTCCCACTGCTGGGCAAAGGCCTCCCCTCGCTTCCTCCACTCGACCCTGTTGTTTGTAGTTTCCCGCCAATCCGGATAAAATGCGTCCAAGTCGTCCCGCCATCTCATTTTCGGACTACCTGCACCCCGGCCAGCACCAGCTATGGTGTTCCGTGGGTCCCATTGTATTTGCAATACTTAATTATGTCTGTCTTGAATGTGAAGGATTAAGAAGTTCTTATTGATTTTATAAACTGTAGACAGCTGTTAGTTTTCTCATATTATTCTAAAGATAAAAGCCGGTGTCTGAAGGAAAATATTTAAACGGACAGCTATGGATCAAAGCAAAAGGGGAACAGATTATCGTACTAAGAAAGTAGGTCCTATTTACCTACTTTATATTTTCTTAGTATCTTCACATCTTTTAAACATGGACAAATTTGCATTTGTGAATTTAACATGCGTATTATATTGAACTCAGTTAATATGAAAATAAATATATTAAATCTACGTACGTCTGCGGTGTCAGCATGGTTGCATTTTTATCACCTGTTACTATGCCTGTCATTTTCGCACTTATATACTTGTTAGAACGTGACAGGCATGGTGACAGGCGATAAAAATGCTACCGTGCTAAGCATATGTCATTTTACAAGCTTTTATTTAACTTTTTGGGTCCGGTAGGTATCTTATGTAAGTCGGGTGACAATGCAATATCATGGTACCATCGAGCTGATCTGATGATGGAAACAGGAGGTAGCCAATAGGAACTATGATAAAACAACGCAACCTAAATGGTCGCGTACTGTGCGGGTTAAGAGGAATTTCCTCCCGCGGACGCTTCGGTTGTGGAATGAGCTACCCTGCCGAGGTTTTCCCGAGGGGCTACAGTATGGGGTTCTTCAAAAAAGGAGTGCAGGAGTGGAGTGGGGTACATGTTTTTAAAGGGTCGGCACCGCGCATGTAATATATCTGGTGTTGCAGGCGTCCTACGGTACGGTCATAGACTATAGGGTGATTGCTTACCGTATGCTTGTTTGCCACCGACGTGGTATTAAAAAAATTGTGTTTGGGGTTTTTAGAATTATCTCGATGAGTATTATTAGTTGCATGTGAAAAGAAAACTTCCAAAAACATAAAATTTAGAATTCTCATTTCTATACCTTTTTACATGTCATGTCTGTGTAATTCAGTTGCCGCTTTTCGATGGCGTGATCTACTACTACCTACTGCTACTTACTTCTACTGCGAATTAAGTTAATATTTTTTAAAGGTCGGATACGGCTCCAGGGCTCACCCGTTGCAGCGCCCGTAATATCTACGCTTTGACTTTGACATGGTTTTATGGATCCACCGTGGGGTGCAGGCTGAGTTGATTTACCGACTAACGCTAGGGGCTAAACGGGTCATTCTACTTTTTACTGCAGGTTTTTATGATTTTAAAACAATCTTGAAATTTTAATATTCGTTGTAGCCGCCGAACAGGTCAGGATCACGACGACTCACATAAAAAGCTTCGATATGAAGTAAACTAATGTAATCTTCCAAAGGGTAATGGTTACAAGGGTTCTTTGACAAACGATTAAGTGGAGAAGGGGTGTGTTGATAGTAAGTAAGTAAGTAGTGAAGGCTGATGAAAGAGTGATCTAGCAAAATATAACATTAAGACAGGTGGTTTAAATTTAGGTGCCTCTAATTGACCGTGATACAAATTATATGAAGCGCTCCTATTGGTGCTTTAGAAAAGCCTCCGAATATTAGCCGAGCCCGACGGCTGCATTTAGCTACTGCAAGGAATATTTTAATATAACTAAAAAGTTGCGTTCGCAACATTCGTAATATGTTTTTACTTATACTAGCTACTAAAAATTTATATGCACAGAATAGGCCTTGTAATGTTTGACCCTTGGCTTTTTTATTTTTAGTATTTCTATAGTCTGGAGTAGGCAAATATACAACTTTGTTACCGTCCCTGCTCTATCACTCATAATGACAACTTTGTTACTTTAGAAAAAAAAAATATAAAATAGATAAAAGATTTTTTACTTCGGTTACAAGGTATCGTTAGTGTAGCATTAAAATGTGCTTTACAAATTACATAATTTAAAAATATAAAAATTAAATAATTTCTTCTGAAAGTAGAATGACCCAAAAACAACATGTGTAGGTACATGGGAATATGGGAATATGGAGTTATCGAACTGCAAGCATCAAAAGCCCTATTTTGGGTTCCAACGGGTATATTAAGTTAGGGTGACACATGGGCAACACTGACGTAATTACTAAGCCTTTGCTGTCCGCCCGCACGCTTGTCTAGGCACTAGGCATCGGGCTATCTTATTAACCGTAATAGATAGTCAGTTGAAAACATGAATGCAGTAACGGAACATATATAGATTATACACAAAGCTCTGTACATTTTTGAATTCGAAAAATGATCCATATGGCTGACACTTATCTGACACATATCACGGAAAAATATTCCCTGCTCCATAAATGTAGTGCTCGCAGCTTTGAATATACTATTTTGGGAAATACATAATTTCCCGTTGTTAAAAAAAGTTATGATTGGTTTTTATATGCTTTGGTTTTGGCCGCCATCTACCTATATTTGATGCTGACTGTGACTGTACCAACGTCGATAACGAAGTAACAGGGTACACATCCTCTCTACTGTCACACGTTCCTCAGGGTCTTTAAAACCAAATTTAGACTGACCAGCCACATAAAGGTCTACAAAGAAAAACCGGCCAGGTGCGAGTCGGACTCGCGTTCCAAGGGTTCCGTACATTACACAGTTTAAACAATGTATTTTTTATGTGAAATGTCTTTAAAAAACCCGTAGTCAAAAACTAAGTAATTAAGTCCGACTCACGCTTGACTGCACATTTCTAATAGATTTTCCGGTGATCTATAGGTAAAGATCTATTTTGTGTATTTTTTTCAAAGTTGTTTCGGAGATAAAGGGGGAAATGGTCAATTTTTGCCTATTTTCTTGAATAACTTCTAAACTATTTATCTTAAAATTATAATAAAAATATATTTGAAATTCTCACAATGAGTTCTTTCATTTGATATGTAACACGATATAGTTTGAGAAACTTAATTTTTTTATTTTCTCATTTACCCCCCAAAAGTGGCCCCCGTGTCTAAAATTAATTTGTTTACGTTACATGTCCATCTTTGGGTCACAAACTTACATATGTGTACCAAATTTCAACTTAATTGGTCCAGTAGTTTCGGAGAAAATAGGCCGTGACAGACGGACAGACACAGATAGACGGACAGACAGACAGACGCACGAGTGATCCTATAAGGGTTCCGTTTTTTCCTTTTGAGGTACGAAACCCTAAAAATAGCTAGGGTCACCACCATTATCAAGAGGACCATATAATATGCAATCAGACAACCCTAGTAGGGCAGTTTCAGGTGATAATGTGGACACGCTGGACAAAAGCACCAATTTTTTCAGGTACTTGTTAGGTCCATAGCTTTAAGTTTTTGATAGGAACCAACTCCTCTGTCGGCCATCTTTAATATTATGGCGGGTTTTTTGAATTATACGTATATCATTAATATCTCGAGTTCTAAATAACGTAGAATCACAAACTTAGTGTCTAAGTATATAATTTGGGGTCAAGGTATTCTACAAGATATTTTTTTGAGTCGAGTTCCCAAAGGATATCAAACAGAACCCTGTTCCTAAGCTTCAGATGTCCATCGGGCTGTCTGCGTGTCAACAATAGCTAGCCTGTTCAAATTTCTACAGAAGTTGTTTTTCTATTGCTGCTTTAACATACATTCATAAAAATAAAAATAAATTAAAAATTAAACAGTGAGCTAACATGAAACGTAATTTTATGACGTTTTTTTTGCCCGCCCATAACAATCGGAATATCTCTAGAACCGTAATATGTAGACACCTGAAATTTCCGCAAATTATGCATTACTATAGCCTTTATAATAACAAATATTAAAACTATAATAACGTTAATAATTGGTTTTTTATCATAACTTAAACCAAATATATAAATAAACACCAATTTTATTTTTTCGAGTGATTTAGTAACTAAGATATCGGTAAAATAATTATTTAGTTTAATTCCCTGACCTCAAATATGTATATTTAGACACCAAGTTTGTGATTCTAAGTGACTTAGAACTCGAGATATTAATAATTAACTATAATTCAAAATGGCCCCCATAAAATTAAATATATATATAAGGAGTTGGTTCCTATCAAAAACTTAAAGCTATGGACCTAACAAGTGCCTGAAAAAAAATTGGTGTTTTACTCCAGCGTGTCCACATTTACGACAATTTGTTCGAGCACTCTGCCCCACTATAGGGCTCACAAAATCTGTAATAGCCACGACACCTGGCACTAGCCTGTGGCCCTGTCAGCTTCTAATTAAACGCAGCGATCCACCAATTGCATTAACGGGTCCACTCTGACCCTACCTTTGACACTTTCTGCATCATACCCACACATCCAGGTTTTCTGCTTCCACCAACACCCCTATCGTCATACTATAAAGTCTAATATTGAATAAGCTGTGTGCTAGATGTGGGTAGCGACAACTCGACAAGTAACTTTGTTACTGGACGCTTGCGGACTTTTTGAAATGAAATCTGCGTCGTATAGGTATACAGCAGGTACCTAAGTGGATTAAATAGACGCACATGCACGTATGCAGATCAAAAGCAACGTCGTCATCGGAAAATAATTGACTTTGTACACTACAAGGTATTGGCGCTAAGTGCACTATGATTTAGACGAACCAGGCGTCAGCATTCTGTCTAAAATTAAATTATAACAGTGCTTCATAGATATTTGAGGCGGCATTTGATCAGGATCACACTATAAACTGAAATAGATATCATATCATACACTAAAGAAAAAGTGACCAATTCCACCGGTGGCCGAGGCGGGAATCGAATCCGCGTTTTCAGCTTACGCGGTTACGCGGCTAACGTCCTGACACTCCTGACCACTAGACCACCCGGTCCCAAATTATCTGGCGTATGCTATCTTTGAATAAAATAATTTGATGGATCACACTGTTTGCAATTAACATTCCATTTCGAATACCTAAAACGGCATCTTTACTCATACTAGTAATGAGGTCAAATTTAATAGGGTATTTGACTACTAGTCAAATCTGTTTCTTTTTTCGAACTGTCAAAACGATTTTGCTACTATGGAATTTATTTGAAACACTAGCATGTGACGTCACAATCAAATTACCTACTCTTTATAGTTTTATACAAGTTTTAAAATAGAAATTGCGTCTTAAAATAACTGCTGTCTACGTTTCTTCATTAATCTTCTGGTGTTTTATTTCTTGCATGGTGTAAAATAATTTATTTTAAATACAGTCAAATACCCTATTCCTTTGTTTTTCAGAAATGTTCGAAATTTGAATGTCATTATTAAGACGACATTATCGACGTTACTATTACGCAATAACAGTTTCACAGATAGGAAATAGTTTTAACAAAATAGTTTATTTTTATGTTTGCGATTTTTGAACGGTAAAACCAAATTGTCAGTAAATAAGAACAGAAAAAATTAAACTCATCCTTTTCTTTTGGGTGCTAGTACTACTGACAGTAGACAAAGATAATATGATTCTCTGTCTGTTTGAAACGAGTGTAGATAAGTAAGAAGACCCACTACGCATAACAGCCGTAGAGGCCATTGGTAAACTCAGTCAAATGTTTACCGTATTTTCGCGCTACTAATTTCAAAATCAATTGTTTTTCGAGGCTGTCACACTAAAAACCGATAACTAAAGATGATGATAATAGCAGATTTTTTTATATTATGATCGGTTACTACCACGATAGTTACTTATGAAATAAAACTTCCTTCCTTCCTTCCTATGAAATAAAGTTACCGGCAAGCTCAGTTCTCTATACAAACGTAGTTACGCTCTCATTTTAAAACGACTTTCTAGATTACTCTGAAACTTTGTACTTACAATAGGATAAGGTATATCCAGGTCTGTAATTAGTTTATGTAGCTTTAGATACAATAGTAAAAAATAAAGCGAATAAGCTTTTCGTTTGATATTTGATATTTGTTTTATATACTAGAGCTATATAAACTAATTACAGACCTAGATATACCTCATGCATGTTATTGTATGTGCAAAGTTTCATTACAATCCAACACGTACCCGTTTGCATGGGAAGGTGAAATTCGGCCGAGCTTGCCGGGGACTCCTAAGCAATCGGATTATATCGAGTATAATGAATTAAACAGACATCCCGTTTCGAACCGGGAGACGGGCGTCTACCGTTGACCACGAACGCTGTCAGCTGTGAAGAGTTAATAATATAATCCGTTTAAGATCATAAATTGCAACTATGGGGTATAGCTAGAGCCACTTGTATTCATAGCACACTTTCGCCAATCAAAAGAGCTCACCCATGGTATAAGTGACTCTAGCTCTATACTCGCTTCTTGTATTTTTAGAGTAGTTGCATTTGAACTTAGAATAAATTTAAAAGTGGAAAAATTACTAATTTGTTTCGCTGGCTATGGATGAGGTCTTGGTGGCTCAGTTGGCAGAGCGCTGGAGTATCGATCCAGAGGCCGTGAGTTCAAGTCTCACCCAAGGCAGTAATTTTTCCACTTTTAAATTTATTCTAAGCTTAATAGCATCGTTCGCAGACGTTTCTGATTGTTAAAAACTAAATTAGTTGCATTTGCTCCATAGTTAAAACGCCCTGGCTGATCTTACATAGGTAGTTTTATTTTGTTTTTTTTTTTCAATTTCAGGTATGGTACTCATCTACATAGTTCTTGGCAAGCTCTATTGTAGCCTAGCACCCGCCGAGACACCAATTTGGTCAGCAATCAGGGCCACAATGCACCGCCACCGTGGGTGTCCACAAATGAACAGGGTGTAGCATGATTTCGACTAGCACGCCCCTACCTATTGTTCAAGCGGACGTGACCACGGAGCACCACACAAACACTTACATAACAATGTGCAACTATAGTCTGGCAAATCAACTTTGACAATGAATTAGTAAAAACCGACCAAGTGCGAGTCGGACTCGCGCACGATGGGTTCCGTATCATTACGCAAAAAACGGCAAAAAATCACGTTTCCCCACTTAAATATGTATTTTATTCTGATTTTAATATTTGTTGTTATAGCGATAGAAATACATCATCTGTGAAAATTTCAACTGTCTAGCTATCATCGGTTCATGAGATACAGCCTGGTGACAGACGGACAGACAGAAGGACGGACATCGGAGTCTTAGTAATAGCAAAGGCAAATATAGGATAGAGGGTTACTGTCATAGTAAATTTTGTAGTCACAGTAAATTTACTGCCATTTTACTGTAAAAATGTATAAAAGTATATATATATTATTTTTTAAATTATTATTTCTATATAATTTTGACCCATGTTCTTTCACTGATATGTGTTAAAATTGTTAAATATCAAAGGACACCGACAGCGCTATCTATGCGAGAATGAAATTTTCTTGATTTTTGAGCCACATTTTTTCCTTAGACTGTATTCATCTTATACGGGGTTACATAAGTCTTTAGTAATAGGGTCCCGTTTTTACCCTTTGGGTACGGAACCCTAAAAAAAACCAGACCAGACTTCCGATGTATTTAGGGCTACCGTTTTTGTGTTCACCACTGTAGATCATGTAGATGTAGGTCTAGAAATACAGATCTTAAAATTCTTCTATGCTTATTTTTATAAAATCAATAGGTTCTAATATACACAAATGTATTTTAACGTCTAAATGTGTCATTTTTGTTTC
The DNA here is from genome assembly GCF_947568885.1 of Cydia strobilella. NCBI lineage: Eukaryota > Metazoa > Arthropoda > Insecta > Lepidoptera > Tortricidae > Cydia > Cydia strobilella. The sequence goes on from NC_086052.1 coordinate 14,462,296, forward strand.
AACCTTTTTAATTTTGCATATATGTTAGTTGGAACTTTTTTTAACCACTAACACTTATTGAGCTATATCTATTGTTAAATAATTTCACAGTTTAGACTCACTTGTTTTAGTCACTCGGGCGACATGTGTGAAATTATTTAATGTTAGTATGTCTCACAACAGTTTAAATTCGATATCTATTGTTTACCATGATTAATCAAGAATAGACAAAGATTTACCACAATTATGAATAAGGAGTGAAAACTCCCGATTAAAAAGCTGGAAACCCCCCAAATTTTTATGCATTTGACATTTTAAAAAACCTCCATCTACACTTGCGCCCCTAGCGGCGAAATTAAATGCGGTAGCCTTTATTGCAAATTCCAATAGGGAATTCGACTTCCAATCAAATCAGTTTCTTTTTCGAACTGTCAAAACTATTTGCTACTATGGACTACTCTTTATAATTTATAGGGGTTTTAAAATAGAAATTCTGTCTAAAAATAACTGCTGTTTACGTTTCTCTACTAATCTTCTGATGCTTTATTTCATGCATGGTGTAAAATAATTTATTTTAAATACTTAGTCAAATTCGACCCTATTACCGATGTAGCCACTAACGTAGATAACGGCGAGTGAGCTTAGATTTAGCTATAACCATAGACTACCTCGTAAACATACAGCATATAGCAGCAGCTGATGTATAAACACTCACTAGCATGTAAAAATATTTAATTAAAATTTAATAATGTAAGCAGGGGTTGCATCCCCACATCCCTTAGCCCATATAATCTTAAAAATATAATATTAGAGCTAAGAATATTGTAATTCTTGATCTTTATGAAAAATAGTTTAAATTTAAAAAAAAAAATGTGCTTTTAGTCTTAAATGGTATCAGCCACATTGCCATTTACGCCTTTTTAATAACCAGGAGTATCCAACGTCCACGTTCAGTCATTTATCTAGTTACGTACCCAAGAGTCACAATGATGCAAAATGCTTTAGATTTTACACCGATAACTCCTAATAACTAGACGGAGATAGCCTAGAATAGTGTATCAACGCCTCTTGGATTTAAGTCATTTTGTTTCTAGGATCGGAGAGGGATGATCGGTCAAAGTCGGTGCTGAAATGTTTTGACTGCAAAATCACTCGAAAAATCTCGTGGAAGTTGTATATCTATAATATTTTCCAAATGGATAAGGCAAAATCTGGCAAAATTGTATTCAGCTGTCACCGTACCGCTATGTAAAAAATACTATAGGTATTGTTGTTCAGGATTAGAAAAAGTAAGTACATAGGTAGTTTTATCTAGGTAGATATATTATATTCTGCAATAAATTCGCAACTACGCTACTTAGTCGATTTTTACTGGAACCAAGGAACTGAGGTGTCAATTACTTCGTGTTTTTACCCGGATGATAAGGCTACCTTTTAATGAGATTCTATCTGATAATAATCCTTAGTCGGATATAATTTTTTCACCTCAGCAGCGAACAAGGGTACTTTGCTACTTAAAAACAGTGAGCAAAATCGCATTTTGCTCACTGAGTGAGACAAAATGACATTCAAGTGACCTTTATATTCGAATGTCATTTTTAACGTGCGGGACCTATACAAGTTCGAAATACTTGGATTCTATTCCCTCTCTCCCTTTCACGTCATTAGCAAAAAGAAAGAGACAAAAAAGGTTCAAACGTCATTCAACGGTATATTAACGGTTTATAATAGACCCCAGAAATAAGTCAGAACGCGTCGTTCCAAAACACACGCGTATGAATTCGTAATAATTAATTAATAAAAAAAAGGTTCAAAATTTGATATAAATACTATATTTTACGTAATCTAATGTAAAATTAAAATGATGACCTTAAAACAATACAAAGACTATCACGAAAAATCAATAATTCTACTTTTAACAATCTCTAATATAGTTGACTAATAGCCGCCGTCCGCAATTTGGACCGTCTAACAGTTTTTTTTTTTTTTTTTTAATGTTGACGATGGAATTGTCAATTAACGTTCGTTATTTCCATATTATTTCATTGAAGTTTCTTTCCTTATGTTATTGTAATTTATGGCGGTTATATAACTTAATTGTTAGAATACCTTATGAAAACAGGGGTGAAAAAGTGATGAAGAAGGATTACATTTTTCCAGGTTGTAAAAATGTTGTGTACTACACTAGATCAAAGTTATTTACATCTCCCTTGCTACGCTCAAGATTCTAAATTAGATTAACGAGCGTAGCGAGAATTATAGAATCTTTCACTTGCACGGGACTCAAAATAAGCACTCGAAGAAATATCAACCTTTGCTCTCTTGTTGTTACGATTACGATACAAGTGCGAAAAATAAGAAATTCGCAACGAGTGGCGATAAATTGAAACAAGACTGAAGGCAGTGTTTTAAATCGACACGAGTTGCCAATTACCTATTCGCACATGTATCGTACAACGTTTTACAGGACATAGTTACGTAATGTGCTAATTATCGCACTAGTGCGGTAAAGTAGCACCATATGTACTGGTAATAACTATTATAAGCTATTTGCCTGTTGGGTAATGAATATTGTGGATTTTCTTTGTACAGTGTCAAGGTACTCGTAGAGATAGTTCAGATGCAAAGGGAAAGCTTCTTGGCAACGTTTACAAATAATTATAAGTAACAACTTGTTTATAAATAAAATTAATTTTACAGCGTAAAAATGAAAGTAAATTAAAAGCGTATTTAAACCTTTTAAACCTGGAGTCGTATTCTCTAAGAGCTTTAAAGAGAAATCTTATTCCTTAGAAAAATCTCACAAAAGCTTAGCGCTGTTTACGGGATCTAGATGGTCTAAGAAGTTCCTAGGCAGTTTGTGGGAATAAACGCGAAGAGGTGTAAGCAACGCAGTGACTCGGCAGTGTCGTACAGGTGGCCCAAAAAGTCGTTGACAAAGAATTTTTATGAATACTTAAGCCACATCTTTTACAAAATATTATTAAAAATAAAACTATAATAATTTAACTAAAAGAAAACTTGTCTTCTAAACATTCTTCTTTAGCTTTTTGATACACAAAGGCAAACGTTTGGTTAAATTATCAACAATATGCCACGGTAAAAAAAAATACGTATTTTTGAGCTACCCTGGGTTTATAGAGGTGTATTAGGGCATGTTCACTTAAAAGTGTGCTTTCTTTCGAAAATCCATCAACTTTTGGGTTAACTATATCTACTCAGAATCACGACTATAGATATAAAAAGAAAAAAATATGTGTCCAAAATATGTCAGTTTTGTAACGCATTTTCACATATATTTTGTATGGACCGTTACAAAACTGACACCCAGAATTTGTATGAGAAAGTGGGGGCACTTTTTTTTCTTTGTCTCATTCAATAGTACTCGTAATTTTGAGTCTAAATAACCCTAAAGTTGATGCTTTAAAAAAAAAGTAAATGGTACTATTTTTTCTGAAACCCCCCATTAACACTATGCTGGACACTATACTAGACACAATAGAAAGAACAATGAGATTACGCCTATCTTAGGCGTTTAGTGCGTATATTTAGCAGTAAAAGCGTATAAATTTACCAAACTAAATTTTAGAAAAAAAGAGCAGAATTTCATGTAATGTAATTTGAGTTTCTTGTTTGTAAAATAAGGGCGGCCAACCTGATTAAACAGAAAAAGGCAAATAGGCAAACCTACGTACTGCCTACCTCGAGGATGTTTTTAAAAAATCCCCCTAAGATAAGTTGAAAAAAATCCTACTTGTATTATAAACACTCCTTAAAATAAATGGCAGAAACACGAAAAAAGGGTCGTTAATAAAAATAAAACAAGACGCTTCAGGCTAAGATATAGTCAAAACAAGACTTCAATTAGTCCATTTAAGCTAACCTTGTGTAACCTTGTTTACACAGACGTTATGTCGTTGACGTTGGTAGTTTTATGCGATAAACTCAACGTTGAATGCACGCGAACAACGGAATGTAGGAAAAATTACACATAATCTGAAAGATAATCTATTGACACTATCCGGTCAATTCGAACAACGTGATAATTACTAGATACGAGAACAAATAAGAGATCCACAGGGGCACTTTTACATGTCAATTTTTACATACAATTACAAAAAAAAAACAATTACATAAATATAAATGTCAAATTACACAAAAAAAAACTAATAAAAAATATACAAACAACAGAAGTACTAAAATTGTTTAGAGATGTAAAAGTCTCTAGGTGTCAGAGATAAAATGTATATAATAATAAAAAAGATCATCAAATTATCCAGAGATGTAAAGGGTCTCCAAGACTTGAATTGTTATATAATTAATAAAAAGACAAAATATTAAATCAGACAAACAGACAAGAACCGAATGAAGTACCTCACGTTAATGCCACTCAAAAGTAAAGTTACATAGGTAAAATGAAGCCCGTGTAAACTTAAACAGACCGGTCTCCACAAACAGCACCCGTTCACGAGTATGACGCGTATCTCAGCCATCGTCTCCCTCAACCTTCATTCGGGAAAGTGGCGACCCGATCAACAAATTTGACATGACTTGCTTAAATATCTCGTTATCGTTTCTATTTCATATCTAGTGGATATCTAGATCATTGTTCGAATTGGCCCGTATGTATATTGTTTTACGCGGTAAACGCAGCGGTAAGCGCATTGTCATTGTTCATACATTCCGTTAACGCATGCATTCAACCAAAGGATGACCAAACCATATAAATTTCCATGTCCAATAACTTGATATTGGCAGTCGGCTTACATGATTAACATGATACATGATATTTTACTACTTTTTTACGGAACTTACAAAGCTTGGCGTATTTTTTACATGCAAAGTTTGATAGGACCTATTGTGTGTCGACCAGATTAAGCGTACACGGGTTGTTATAAGTTACCCGAGTACCCGAAGCTCGTGTACCCTGGACGGTACTGTCTTACTAACGTATTGGGATCTGGGTGCAGTTGCAATTAATTCCGCCATGCATTGGACGCTTTGACGCACGGTGGCTTCTACATAGAGATGATTTTGATTAGTCACTGCGATTGACTGGGTGGAATAATAATCATTAACGTGATTGATGTATGCGTGACATAGACGTTGTAGTTGGATATGTAATATTCCATTGCTAACTTCAATGCATTTGATCCATGTTTCAGACGAACCTATTACTCTATAGTATTGATGATGGCGCTATGTAATTTGACAATATACCTAAAGTTTTTACCTTATCTAGTGCAAATTACCTCTAAGATAGAAGACATTTTAGAAAAGCTAATATCTAAAACAAAACTAGAGGCCGTATTTTGTTTAATATAAGTAAGGTTTATTTGAAAGAAAGCGTACCAAAATAAATCGGAAGCGCTCTTACTCGCTCTAGACTAGAGCTTATCGCTGTAAAAGTGCCAAAAAAATCAGCACGATCACGACAATTACTTAGGTACACGTGAATGTGTGGGGATGGTAATAACCTTCCCCACTTCCGCTCCTCTTTGTCAGTGGAAAAAATATATATAAAAGGCTGAAATTACAAACTTATCAATAGTTTGTCAATCAACTTACTGTTTGTGGAGACCGGTCTGTTTAAGTTTACACGGGCTTCATTTTACCAAAGATAGATATAACTCCGTAATAGATGGATACAGTCTAAGGAAAAACGTGCCTCGAAAATCAAGAAAATTTGATTCTCGTTCAGAGGGCGCCACTAGTTTTGGCCTACAGTCGTATAGATGGCGTTGACGGTTTCGTTTGTTATTTAACAATTTTAACGCATATCAGTGAAAGAACATGGGGTCAAAATCAACAAAATAATTAATGCAAATAAAAAAAATCATTTATCTATATTTAAATACATTTTATCGTATTTTTATAAATCTTCAATTTTAGATTTAAAGTGTGTCGACAGATGGCAGTGAATTTACTGGGGTTATAAAATTTACTATGACAGTGACAGTACCGCTCTAGTATAAGTTACTCTATGATTTTACCTATGTAACTTTACTTTTGAGTGGCATTAACGTGAGGCACTTCATTCGGTTCTTGTCTGTTTGTCTGATTTAATATTTTGTCTTTTTATTAATTATATAACAATTCAAGTCTCGGAGACCCTTTACATCTCTGGATAATTTGATGATCTTTTTTATTATTATATACATTTTATCTCTGACACCTAGAGACTTTTACATCTCTAAACAATTTTAGTACTTCTGTTATTTGTATAGTTTTTATTAGTTTTTTTTTCTTGTGTAATTGTTTATATTTATTTACATTTATGTTTATGTAATTGTTTTTTTGTAATTTTGGATTAATTTTATTGTTTGTAAAAATTGACATGTAAAAGTGCACCTGTGGCCTATTTGCTGAATAAATGTTTGATGTTTGAGTGAAAGTGTCAAAGTGAAGTGTGAAGTGTAGTATCCTTTTATTTATAAATGTAAAAATAACTGAGTGTTGCGAATTTTAAGTCTAACCTTTAAATGTAAAACGAGTACCTACAAATGCGTTGCTTCTAAATGCAATAGTTTTTTGTTCGTTTTTTATGCGATACATATTAACTGGTAAGATGAGTTTAGTATTGTAATTAATATACTTACTGGCAATTATAAGTATACGGGCAGTGGTATCTCGAGCATTCGGGCTGCGTCAAAGCCACAAAAGCCACCACGTATTTAGAAGCCCTTTCACCAAATTAATGAAATAAGAGCTACTCCGAGCGAATAATGACTCTTATGGGATGCACACAGAAACAGCACCCGCCAGGGTATCAGGGCTTTTCATAGTTAATAGAATCAGCAACGTCCTAAGCTATTAGATGAAGTGGATTATGGAGTAACTGACTATAGGATTTAAACCTGACGCTTGCCTAATAGAATGGTATCCCATTTTATCTGCGACAGACGATGACTCGCCACCCACATGACGGAATCCTGTAAACTAAAGTAAAATTGATTAATTTAAAATAATATTAAAAGGTTAGTATCGGTATTATTGGTCTTATTGTTATTATTTTCTTGATGAATTTGAATTATCGAACTGTTGACATTATTAATTTATAGTAATGTGACATGTGCATTTTAAAAATATTGACATGTGAATCTTAATTTATTATCATTTTGTAAGTAATTATTGTTATGTAACTGACAGTGTATGATTAATACCAATAAAATTCTATTCTTTTCTATTCTATTTTGTATTTATGTTACGTGCACCCCTAAAATAGCTTGATAAAACAACTAGAAAACAATTCCTTGAAAATTTTATATTTTTCGTCAACACGCTAAGCACTCAAATTGATGATCAAATCTTTAGACATTGTGCCTATTTTCGTCTTCTGTAATTTATTTTGTATATTTATTTTATAAAATTAAAGATAGATTTTATCTTATCTAGTGCAAATTTGTATTTAATAATTACCTAGATAGAATAATTAACATAATACATTTTAGAGAAATAATTTGAATAGGTACCTTATAATAGCTATAACAAAACTAGATGGCGTTAGTACAAACAGGTTATGAATTTGATTTGTTTTTGTTATGAATATAATCTGTCAGTATTTAAAATGACGTTACTGGGTGAAAAAATATTAGTTCTAACAATGATCATTTATACGTCTCATGATCTTACAAATGTAGTGCACACTCCTTTGACATCATATTTTCTCTGAAACGTTCATATTTGTCATGCTACTTCAGTCAACCTCAGTACTTTTTGTACTGAGCCTGACCGTGTCATCCGTTTCCGTGAAAATACGATGGACTACATCTGTACATTACTTGGCACGAGTGCTACGCCGTAGCCCGTAGCTCTTCCGTAGCGCGTAGGTGCATTTTTCCGCTGTTTAATCATTGTTTGTTAACGACGCTCCTTAAGGGGCCCACTGACTATCAGTCCGCCAGACGATATCGGCCTGTCAGTTGTTCGGAACTGTCAAATTTTTGTTCTAACTAACAGGCCGATATCGTCCGGCGGACTCAACTGGGCCTTCTTTGGTTTGATTTTTTTCGATTTCATTATTATTAGTTAGAATTTTTTCTTATCCAAAAGTCGAAACAAGTCAAACAAAGGGGCATAGCTATTGTAAAAATATTCCCCATAAAGTCGATATTCAGGGAGGAAAATAGAGACTACGTTTGTATAGAGAAGTACGTTTGTATATTATATAAGCATTATTCTTAGAAAATGAAATAATGTGCCAGACAATAGGTACGAGTAACTACTTACGTGAATAATCACATTAAGTGTGAAAGGGTAAGGGATGTTTAATAAAAGGATATTGACAAACTTCCCTCTCAAATGTTTAATAGAAAATGAATAGGCCTCGACTGACTGCATCATCTAACCATGCATAAAGAGCAAAGTTAGGTAGAAAAAGGCTATTACGACGAGAATCATTTTATTTTCGAAAATTGGTATTGTGATTAATGGTTCCGCGGATTTTTGGGTGCAGGAATGATTTCGTGTGTTTATAACTTTGTTTATTGTAAAATTGTTACCAAAAAATATCCGAGGTATTGATAAATCTTTAAACTTCTTGTAAGTTTTTACACTTGCTTCGACAATCCATTTTAACTCATTTCCTTAATCGCTGTTTACTCGCAGCGAAGCTCTCGAATAAAGTGTTAACATGTACCTAAGTAAGAGCTGAATGCCTGTAAAATATTTTTCACATCACCTATTCGAAAAAGGGCTTATTCTTTCCCGCTAGGAGGGATCAAAGTGGCACTTTTCTTCCCTGCTAGGAGGGATCAAAGTGGCACTTTTCTGTTCTATTACACGTTATTAATCGTTCTAGGACACGATTTTTTTTTCTTTTTTGCATACTTTTCTTTTAAGTAATTAATATTTTGGAGCATAATAATTTACTCATAGGTGATGTGAAAAACAGTTTGTGTCATATGGTAGCAAAATTATTTCCATCTTGGGCATTATCACTTGAATCCCTCACTAAGCTCAAGATTCTATTTTAGAATCCCTCACTACGCTCAGGATTCAATTATAGAATCCTTCCCTTCGTTCCGGATGTACGCCCTCTCCATAAATATGTCATTTTGTTCCCTTGTGACACAATCTACTTTTGATACAATATTTCTGTCATTCGATAAGTAAATAATTATTCATGTACCTATCTGTAAATGCGAATAGAAGTTAATTAACAAGTTAGGAAATATCTTATGACCATTTTCCCTTAGCAGCACGGGATCAGGTAGCTGCCTTCAGTACCCCATTTAAAAAATCCAACCTGTATAGGTTATATTAAACTCTCAGAAAAGCAAAAATCATATGGCAATGTGGAAATTAGTTATTTTGGGATCAGACTACAAAAAAAATTTTGAACACGTTTTCTTTGTTGTCTATAACTTTTTAGTAGTGATATTCAACACGAATCTGCTCATATTAGTCACTTAAGCAAAAACACCCCACGTCTATCTAATATTTACTTTAAAATTTACCTTCAAATTGCATCATCCGTGAGTGCGTCAGACATAATGCCCGGGGCGTGCGTCGGTTGCTCGGACAACCGATCATTTACAAGACTTACCGATCCCATCACTACAAACAACCAGCAAAAGTTAGACATCTGAAAGCATGTGCCTAATACCTATCCTAAAGTCACTTAATACTGGGCACTCGTACACGATGAACGTAAAACGTTTTGCAAAGAACACCCTACAAGATTTAATTTCCACTACCTTTCCATCGTATTTTTATTTGACATTTAACTCATAAATATGAACTCCTGGGGAAAATAAGGTTTACTGGAAGGTTATGAAAGGTAGCTTTCATTTTACTATTTGCGCCAAACGAATTTAATATACAACCTAATATCGGGGTTGAGACGATTTTTAAGGTTCCGTACCCAAAGGGTAAAAACGGGACCCTATTACTAAGACTCCGCTGTCCGTCTGTCCGTCCGTCTGTCCGTCTGTCTGTCTGTCCGTCTGTCTGTCTGTCACCAGGCTGTATCTCATGAACCGTGATAGCTAGACAGCTGAAATTTTCACAGATGATGTATTTCTGTTGCCGCTATAACAACAAATACTAAAAACTGAATAATATTAATATTTGAATGGGGCTCCCATACAACAAACGTGATTTTTTTTGCTATTTTTTTCCGTAATGGTACGGAACCCTTCGTGCGCGAGTCCGACTCGCACTTGGCCGATTTTTATTTTTTACTGTTAACAGGCTCGTGCAAAAATTACCCTATAAGTACCCCATATATTGGTGATCGCTCCAAGCGTATATTTTTGTATTATTTTGGAGACTATGATAAAGGTTACACAAATTATATTGTAAACGTCCACGCGCCAATTTTGTGCATTCGGAGGTCGAGGAAGTGGGGGGGGTGAGCGCCGCCCCCGTACGTACAAAATGACACCAGTCACCATCACTCTGTCATGACGCCCAACATTCCTAACATTCCTCAGCCGTGCACGGAATTCGCGCGCGAACAGTAGGTTATGAGAACCTGGTTTTAAATATTGTTTTAAAATAAAGAAGAGAATTGAGCTATTATTTTGTTTCATTTTTATACTTTCAATAAAATTATAATTTTCCAAATACAACTTAGACTAGTACTTAAATGGGAAAATCATCGATAGCTAAGTTTATCGATATAGGAACTCCCTAACCTACGCTCACCTTTCCGTCAAACAATTAAAAGTTTTCTTACAAATAAAACCCATTTCAACTGACTTTATTAGCGTCAAAGAATAACGAGTTTCCTTTGATACACAAGAGAGCATAGGGAGGGAGGGAGGGAGCATAGGTACTTATACAGGGTGTCCTGATCCATTGGACAAAGAGGAAATGTACATATGCATTAGGGTATTTAGAATCAGTATACAAAGTATCAGAGTCCCAGATTAGAAGAGATGGACCAAAGTGGTGACAGAATGGCATGGACCTCATGGAATAAGACACAGAGGGAGACCAAATACGAGGTGGATAGATGATATTGCCAATAGCTGGACAAAGTTGGATGAAGAAAGCACAAAACAGAACACATTGGATAAAGTTGGAGGAGGCCTATACCCAGAAGGGGTCCTTAAATTAGAACATAAATATAAGCAAAATGAATTGTAACTACATGTATACTTAAGGAATAAAAGGCTCTATTATTATTATTATACAAAGTATTATAAAAACCGGTGTAGCGGTTACGTAGGAATTAACAAATTACGATTTTTTTACTTTTGAGCAGCCTGTATGTGTTCATAGCTCCTGAGGTAATAAATAGTATGAAACCTTCTTCGACCTTATTGATTATCTTTTTTATTTCTATTTTTTTTTATTTGTAAGATTCTGACTTTAGACAAAATGTCATAATTTTCGCATATTTTTGAACAAATTGTCAAAAACACTGCCAATGATTAATACAGTATGTTTCTTATTGTTGTCGATCATTGGAATTTTAATTGTTTTTTTTTTCTTTTGTTCTAATTACCCTACGTGGGATTTCAGGGTTTGTCCAATAGCTAAGGTCAAGCTCTTCGTTCTAGCTGCTCCCTAACGCCATCTCTTAAATGACGTCTACAGTGGCAGCTAGAGGAGACGCCACATACATATTAACTAAGCCCCACAGACTAAGTATCTTATGTTAAGATTTCTGGTAGCCTATAATACCTATAAAAGGCGATCATGTTGCACTTACAAAGCTTTAACATCTCAGCTCACACAAACTTTCCCACTACCAAACACACAAGTAAGTTCATAGTACCAGGTACTTACCAGTAAACTGAAGTGCAAGTTTCACTGTGCGACCTGTTGAAAGCCGCGAGCTCTGCCCCAAAGCAAAAATACCGTAAGTGATATTCTAAAACATTCCGTTGTTTACCGTATTCTCGTGCAATAGATTCCAAATGCAAACCGATTTCTCATTGTCACTTACGGCTTTTACGGAGTAACGACGGCAGACGCCGAATTCATGTTTGAGTTGCTCTTCGAAGTTGTTTGCGCATTATGTAGCCAAGGGTGTCTGTGACGGTCGCGCGTTTCTCGTCTGTCTGCGTGCCGTCACTTTCTAGCAAGTAGGTGCGACAGTGACGCATGACACTATAAACGTAACCATTATATCCCTATAGTTCCCGTATTACTGCCAATTAGGGGTTATTATAACTTGCCTCTTGTGGTGTAAAATGATGACGTTGCATTTGAACAAGTATAGTTAAACCGTTTTAAACCGATTCTTTTTTTGATATTTTACAAATCAGAATGGTAAGCATACAATGAATTATTGTGCCAATTATTTATTATTATTACCTACTTTTGATTTGCGAAACATTTTAAACACAACACTTTAAGGCTGTTCCCATACCCAAATGAAATCTAAAATCGAGCGTCCTTACGCCACCCGACCCACCCCTCGGTACAATGACGATACAACAGTGTACAATGGTGAATTAACAATATCATTCAGGTTCAAAGGAAAATTCGTAACTGTAACCTTACTCATGTAAATAATATTTGTTTTATGTACTTATTGTCTTATTGTGATTGTTTCGCAAATGTATTTAAATAGTTATTTGTTTTACAAGAGGGCAAAGTTGTTGTTTAACCCCTCAACCCCTCGTGCTAATATTGATAACCGAGCAAGTGAAAGATTCCAAAATTGAACCAGTTTTTGAAGAATAAATAATTTAAAGCCTTTACGAGCTGATGATGCGTATAGTGATTTAGTATAGTAATAAACTATTTTGCATAAAACAGATAGCAAATATTGCATGGTGCTATGATTGATGTTATGATTGCAAGTTATAATATAAGTGATCAAGTTGCAAGTTGCATAAAAATTATATTCATAAATATTTATTTCATAATTTCAATTTGCATTTTAATCATCAATTTGCATAATTTCACAGCATAATAGTCACATTATATTATTTATAATGTTTATGTTTACAAATACAGCTATTACCTCCCAAAAAGTAGACGAAGCTCCGCGAAGCGGAGCTTCTATTTCCGCTGTGAGGGGGCATCAGATAACTAACAATTAATCTCGCTAAAACGCTGTTCAGTGAATGCTTGTAATTGGTATGTTTACTATGCAAAAAGGTATTATAAATAAATAAATATAAATAAATATTAAAAATAAATATTATAGGACATTCTTACACAGATTGACTAAGTCCCACAGTAAGCTCAAGAAGGCTTGTGTTGTGGGTACTTAGACAACGATATATATAATATACAAATACATAAATACATAGAAAACACCCAAGACTCAGGAACAAATATCTGTGCTCATCACACAAATAAATGCCCTTACCGGGATTCGAACCCAGGACCATCGGCTTCACAGGCAGGGTCACTACCCACTAGGCCAGACCGGTCGTCAAAATATATTATAAGTAAGTATTTACACTGTTTTTTATATGGTTTAATCGTTATACTAAATGCATGTTATGATTATGACGGTAGAGATATCAAAATAAACGTTACAGCAAATGTTCTTAATAAATGAGTACTTGAAGGGTTTGTTCTATGATGTTTTTATGCAAGTCGTTCATTAAGGATGAGTCACGATAGACCGGGCCGGGGCCGGGCCGGAGTTCCGACGCTTCGTTTTCTATGGAAAGCACCACTGGATCACCGATCAGCCGTCATAGAAAATGACATGTCGGGCGCCTCGGCCCGGGCCCGGCCCGGTCTAGCGAGAGTTATCCTTTATGCATTTCGAATGTATGTAACTTGAAATTATACAATTTTCTGTATTAAAATTGAGCACCCATTGAGAACATTTTTAATCAACTTGTTCAATGCAAATACCAGAAATCTAAGATGACAGTAATACAATAGTTATCTCAAACTTCTGCCATAATTTATATTCTATGAAAGATAAATTATATTCACTCAATCGTAGGAATGCATTTCTCTGATTCCGACGTCCGACATTATTTGTCCTTTGACGATGCTCTTCAAGCTCTGCTACCAAGCAAAATAATTATTACAAACTTCAGTACGTAATTAAATAAACAGACAGCAGTTTAAACTAACCATTCGGTAAGATCTGGGACGCTTGTAAAATCACGCACCATTGTAATCGTGTTAATCTGTGTAAGAAGTCCCCTAATATTTATTTATAATAACGTGCTTTTATTAAATGTACAGGCACTTCAGGGTCATTTTCAACCAGTTGTTATCAGGTTTTCTTTTGGCGTACAATCTTTTCTGCTTTGCCTTAAGATTGACTGGTAGAGAATTCCTCATGGTAAGATAGATATAATTCCGTAAATAGATGGATACAGTCTAAGGAAAAAAACGTGCCTCGAAAATCAAGAAAATTTGATTCTCGATCAGATGGCGCCTACCTTTGGCCTACTCTCGTATAGATGGCGTTGACGGCATATCAGTGAAAGAACATGGGTCAAAATCATATAAAAATTAATGCAAATATTGCAGATAAAATAATAATTTATCCATATACATATAAATACATCTTTTGATACTTTCATTTTTAGTTTTAATCGTGTGTCGATAGATGGCAGTGAATTTACTGTGGCTACAAAATGTTCTATGACAGTACCGCTCTATCCTATTATATCCTCTTTGCTCATGGCATTAAGTTCGCCTTTTGTACATTAAGTTGTTGTTTCTTGCAATAAAGTTTAAATAAATAAATGATTGATTGATTGCTATAATATGTGTAAAGACTAAGACAAACACACACGGTTATTTAAAGTGCGTGCTGTTTTATTTTAGGTAATCCTAATTCCTTAGGATTTAAAGTCTAATTAAATGTCACAACACATTTACTGCCAAGAACACGCTAGGGGTGTTCATTTTGAATTGAAAATGGGGCGCCTGGCACAGAAAATGTAACTCGAAAAAGTGTCAGACCAAGCTCTGCATGGAATTCATTGACAAAGTATGGCGAAGTCATCATCATGTCAAAATTCGATGAAAATATGACGTTTACACTGCCTCACTTTGTTCTAGTCAAGTCGGTGCAAACTTAGCTTAGACGGATTTAAGCATAATATCGTTATAATTTAACATGGCGAAGTGCGTCATACACAAAATAAACTTATTTGTCTTTCTTCCCAAAAGATGAAAATTTAATTTTGATAATTAGTGAAACAATTCCGTGTAGGCAAAGAGGATATAATAAAATAGAGCGGTACTCTGGTCATAGTAAATTTTGTAACCACATCAAATTCACTGCCATCTATCGACACACTTTAAAACTAAAAATGAAGATTTATAAAAATACGATAAAATGTATTTAAATATGGATAAATGATTTTTACGGTTCCGTAGCCAAATGGCAAAAAACGGAACCCTTATAGATTCGTCATGTCTGTCTATCTGTCCGTCCATATGTCTCAGCTACTTGTCTCTCAAACTATAAGAAATGTTGAAACTTGGTAAGTAGATGTAATCTGTGAACCGCATTAAATTTTCACACAAAAATAGAAAAAAAACAATAAGTTTTTGGGGTTCCCCATACTTGGAACTGAAACTCAAAATTTTTTTTTTTCATCAAACCCATACGTGTGGGGTATCTATGAATAGGTCTTCAAAAATGATGGTTTTCAATCCTGTTCAGAGAGCAATCCTGTTGACAGATGACGTAGCGGTTCTTTATTGGTAGACACCTATCGTCATTTTTCATTCCATCCGCGTTTTGCATTCCTGTTTTTCCACCACCAAGGCGAACTCGGCGCTAACGCGCGCCGTCTGCCTCATTGGTTCTAAAAATATAAACAAAAACGAAGTTGCAATAAGTATACCACTTATCAAGGGGTTGCATTTATTATTCCAATGTGAAATAAAACAGATATACCAGTACATTGAATTGTACAGATGTTGCCTTTTTTAAACATACATATTAGGAGAAGAAGCAGTGAGTCTAAATTATCGTCAATGGGCGCGATAAAAGTGATGCGGTTTATTGCAACTGAGTGTTATGTTATATATGTTACAGGCAAAAATAAAATTCGCCAAAAAGGAAGTACACCGTCCCCCCCCCCCCCCCCCCTGTAACTTCTAAAATAAGAGAATGATAAAACTGAAAAATATATATGATGTTCTTCTTTAAACTTCCACCGAAAATTGTTTTGAATGAGATCTAGTAAGTAGTTTTTTTTTTAATATGTCATAAATCGTACACAAAAAAAATCGTAAATATGTTTAGAATTTTAAAAGAAGCTGGATTAGACTATAAACTGTAACTTCTAAAATAAGAGAATGATAAAACTGAAAAATATATATGATGTTCTTCTTTAAACTTCCACCGAAAATTGTTTTGAACGAGATCTAGTAAGTAGTTTTTTTTAATATGTCATAAATCGTAAACAAAAAAAATCGTAAATATGTTTAGAATTTTAAAAGAAGCTGGATTAGACTATAAACTGTAACTTCTAAAATAAGAGAATGATAAAACTGAAAAATATATATGATGTTCTTCTTTAAACTTCCACCGAAAATTGTTCTGAACGAGATCTAGTAAGTAGTTTTTTTTTAATATGTCATAAATCGTAAACAAAAAAAATCGTAAATATGTTTAGAATTTTAAAAGAAGCTGGATTAGACTATAAAGACCGTAAAGTAATTTTTGAACTCTATAAAAATCAAGAAGCTACTATACAAATAGGAGAAGAGACAAGGAAAGCAAAAATTCAGCAAGGGGTAAGGCAAGGTTGTCCACTTTTGCCACTAATTTTTAATATTTTCATAGAGTGTGCTATCAGGAAACTCGTAGAGTCTGGTAAAGGAGGAGTTGAATTTAATGGAAAAAATATCCAGTTTTTTCGCTTTGCTGACGACATCGCTGCACTGGCATCTACAACAAAGCAGCTTGAAGAATTACTCAATGAAATGAACACAGTTTTAGACGAGTTTGGCCTAAAAATTTACATAAACAAAACTAAGATACTTATAACTTCAAAACAGACTTCGAAAAATACCTCAAATAAAGACCAAAGACAAAACCCGATAATTTTAAATAATAGCACCATAGAACAGGTCAAATCATTTAAATATTTAGGCAGCATAATTACTAGTGACTCCAGATGTACACAAGATATAACTACCAGAATAGCGATGGCTAAAAGAGCTTTTAACACAAAAAAGTGCCTATTTAAAGCCCGAATATCAGGCAATATACGCAAGAGGCTCATAAAAGTGTACATCTGGAGTATAGCACTATACGGAAGCGAAACGTAGACAATGAGGCAACGTGATAGGGAAAGGCTGGAGGCTTTTGAGATGTGGTGCTGGCGTCGAATGGCAAAGGTCAGTTGGACGGAGAAGAAAACAAATGAAGAGGTTTTACGCATGGTAGGAGAGAAGAGGAGTTTGTTGAGAACCATAGAAAATAAAAGAGGAAAGATGCTTGGACACCTGCTACGACACGACGAATTTATCAAGAACATAATTGAAGGGAGAGTTGAGGCAAGGAGGCGGAGGGGGAGACCAAGGAGAACATACATGAGTAAAGGAAAGGAAAAACTCAACGTCGTGTCGTATCAGGCTGTCAAGGAGAAGGCAGAGGACCGACACTTATGGAAATCGCTCCACCGACAAGAGTATAACTCTTAAATATATGATGATGATGAAATCGTAAACCGCAATTTACCTTTCATAGTCTAGGCATAGAGTAACTTAAACTAGAGCGGTACTGTCATAGTAAATTTTGTAACCCCAGTAAATTCACTGCCATCTGTCGACACACTTTAAAACTAAAAATAAATATTTATAAAAATACGATAAAATTATTTAAATATGGATAAATGATTTCTTTTGTTTGCATTCATTATTTTTATTATTTTGACCCATTTTCTTTCACTGATATGCGTTAAAATTGTTAAATAACAAACGAAACCGTCACCGCCCTCTATACGAGAGTAGGCCAAAGGTAGTAGCGAAATCTGATCGAGAATCAAATTTTCGTGATTTTCGAGGCACGTTTTTTCCTTAGACTGTATCCATCTATTACGGAGTTATATCTTTGCGTGTAGGTAAATAGTTCAATAGTACGTTACTCCCGATAAAAGTCAAAATTACAATAAGCTTCAGGGTCATCACAAGGTAACTTAAACTTGCGGAAACATAAAACGCAACTTGTTTCCTGCATGTGTATAACCCGACTATAGAAATAGGCATTTTGGTGAGTGGAAAAGGGGTGCGATCCCTGCTGTGGTATATTTGGTTGCGAATCTCCACCGCGGGGCAGCGGCGGATTACTGCTGTGTGCATTAAAGCGTATTAAGTTGAACAGCACTTGATATCAGACAGCCCAAAAGTCAAAAATGCTAAACATAAATGGGCCCCATATATCCATGCCATACATATATCCACAGCTATCCATGCCGTAATCGGCATCGGCGTCCCTAGCTAATTACGAGCGTGTGCTCTGATATGGCTGGCAAAGCCGAACTTACTTTTAAAAACTCTGTCGCAGGTGGGACAGTAAAGTTGACCAGAATTATTGTAAGTATAATTATAGGAGGATTTCGGCCGAGACTTACGTATCTGACGTTTCGCATTAAGTTCAATGAGACGAGCGTCTTCAAAGTTCTTTACGCTCACCTTAACACGAGAACGCCATTCTGGCCGCTGAGAAGCATACTCCTCCGATTTGTCAGGTGGTATAACCGCAGGTGACGCTTAAGCACATCCTTGTAACGTAGGTGCTGCCCACCTTGCTTCCGTTTACCAGCTGATAGCTGGGAGTAGAAAACGGCTTTCGGTAGTCTGCATTCACTCAAATACCCATTTTTTTTGGCGTTTTAGAGGGCGGGCAAAATTATGCGGAGTTTTCGCCAACTTGCCCACCAAAGCAAGCACCAAATTGCCCACGTCAATTTGCCCACGTCAATTTGGTGCTCAAGAACAACTCGTAGGATGACGATGTCTAAGGATCACAAAAAGTTTTTGGGCAATCCTACCATTCCCTCTTAATAACTTAGCGATAAGTGTAAAAACTTTTCAATAAATTGGGTCATTCCATATTCAGCCTGAAACACACTGACTGTCTGTCTGTCTGTCTGTCCGTCCGTCACTAGGCTGTATCTCAAGAACCGTGATAGCTAGACAGTTGAAATTTTCACAGATGATGTATTTCTGTTGCCGCTATAACAACAAATACTAAAAACAGAACAAAATAAATATTTAAGTGGGCTCCCACACAAGAAACGTGATTTTTTGCCGTTGGTACGGAACCCTTCGTGCGCGAGTCCGACTCGCACTTGGCCGGTTTTTAAGTTTTTGTTTTATATGTAACCGTGCAATACGTGTTTTTAAATAAATTGTTTATATTTGGAACATTTGGGCCAGGTAGGGAACAGTTCGGGACTTAAAAGGAAATTTTTGAAGGGACTAGTTATTATTAAGTTTTTATATGTATTCTAAGTGTATACAGTTTAGGTTTACTAGGTTAGTTTTAATGTTATAATACTGTAACTTATTGCAGTACTTATTAAATAAGTAGGTATATATAACTATTAACCTGTTTATGTTTATATTTCATTTCATAGACGATACTATCACAGAAACATTCGTTCTATGGAATGAAATATACACCTGTTTGGTGCGTCCATTACGTTTCCACATTTCCATCTCTGTAATCCGGTTCATTGATGCAGCGGCACCCTCAATAATCCTGGACTGCTATTCACATGAAGTCTAGTGACACAGTCAACCAATATAAATTTGAACTCGACGTCAGTAATAACAATGCGTAATCGTAGGCCAAACTTCGCTGGATTTTATGCGCTCTACGGGCAATGCGAAGAGTCTGCACTAAAAGTAGAAACTAGGCACGCAGCCGTCCGTTTTGTTACCTCTCTCCGATAAGTTCCGCACAAACATTTACGAGTAAAATTTTTGGAAACTAGGCTTTAAAAATTTTTTAGTTTAGGGTACTAAAGAATAGATGCGGTAACACACCTGTGTAGAATTGATGCACAGCAAATATGAGTTCACTAATTTAAATAGCGCACTATCCTATTACAAAATTATGGTTTCTAGATAAATTTAATTGTTGATTAATTTGATTAATTTAGGCGTTACTTTTTTATTTAGTACTAAAGGGTGTCCCAAAAAGGACACCCTAAAAAAATACTATTTGACAGCTGAATGTTTAGGGTTCGTAAAAATGGCGGGTTATACAAAAGATCAACGCGTTTTTATTATTGAACAATATTTCAAAAGTAATGAAAGCCCGAGAAACGATGCAATTACTGCATAAAACATTTCGTAGTCGTGTGATCTCTCAATTCGGTGATCAGAATTGGCACCCTGGATCTTGCGATTTAACGCCTTTAGACTTATTTTTATGGGATTATTTAGTCTAAAGTCTATGCCAATAAGCCCACAACCACTCATGCTTTAAAAGAGGAAATTCGACGCTGCATCGGAGAAATTCAGCCGGATCTATGCAAAATGCTCATAGAAATTTTTTAACATAAGAGTGCGTATGTGCCAGCAAAGCCTAGGAGGACATTTGCCTGACGTATTATTCCACAAATAACCCTATTTTATGTATTTCAAGATTTTATATACAAATATATTATAACGAAAAAAAATGTGTTTTTCATCAATTTCAAATCTTCGTCCTTTTTGGGATGAATACCGTACACTGTACAGAATAAAAAAAACTTCAAAAAGGCTAACTATATTATTCCTTAACTATATATTATTCCTTTATATGCGCTAGCAACTGACATGTTTGAAGTCGGTGCCTAGCCATACAGTTATAATTTAATTTAGTTCTTCGGGAAATTTCATCTAAATCGGTTCTGCGATTTAATCGTGAAGAAGTAACAGACAGAGTTACTCTTACTTTCGCATAAATTTATAATATTAGTGGGGATAGGAGCATCATACATATATTTGTGTTTAGTCTGTTTTCTGTTTAATCATATATTTCTGTGCCATATTTGTGTTCTATGTCTTTGTACAATAAAGAGTTTATACATACGTACATACATACATACATACATACATACATACATTGACATAGATTAAGTACTTAGGTTTAAAGAATTGCGAATGTCTTCGCCGTGGGTTATTTTACTAATCATTTTTTTATGAAAAGATGTAAATGAGAAAAAAATACAAGAAGATAAACATTTAATTGTAGCTGTACTTAATTTTAACAAATATTTTAATTTAGGTACATGTGACCAGAAAATTTAATTTTCAATTTTTCCATTATATTATTTACTTCACAACATTGAAAATTATGCATTTTAACCTTATAGTAAAATGATTATTATGTAAAAATATAGTTCTTACAACTGCGTACACCACCTCCTAATTCCCGCCATACATGGTCATGTTTGTTCACAAAATTGAAGCTGTAGTTAATTCTTACACATATTTTAATTTAGGTACATGTGAACCATAGAAAGCCAGAGAGAGAAAAAGGATTGATGCATTTGAGATGTGGTGCTGGAGACGAATGTTGCGAATACCTTGGACAGCAAGGCGTACCTACTAATGCATCAATCCTAAGCCAGCTCCGAGTGAAAACTCGTCTATCCACCATATGCCAACAACGCATACTTTCATATTTCGGACACACAGTGCGCAAAGGTGACAAAAGTTTGGAAAAACTTATTGTCGTTGGAAACACCGAAGGCAGAAGATCGCGCGGTCGCTCACCAATAAGATGGACCGATAAATTTAAAGAATCGTCGTCCTCTGCTTTCTACACGATCGTCTATGACGCCTTGGACAGAAACCGGTGGACAGATCATCCGCTCCAGATGCAACCCTGATACTGACCACGATCCTCAATGAGGGACCGACCAGAGAGAGAGAGAGAGAGAACCCTAGAAAATTTAATTTTCCATATAATCCTAAATTGTATTACTTACTTCACAACATTGAAATTATTTATTCATACCTTATAATAATATGATTACATGTTAAAATATTTTTCTTACAACTGCGTACAGTACTCATCCTTGCCTACTTCCCGTCATACATTGACATGTTTGACCACCAACTGTACGTATACCCCTTACAAAACATCAGGAAAGAATCTACTGGTGTCTCTGAGGGTAGCCCTGGCTATCGTAACAAGGCGTGTACCCCCAGTACGGTTGCTGCGAACCATGCATGTTGACTTCGTGGGACATCACTTGCGAGGGGTGGGGCTGCCCGAGTAAGCTCTGCGTTCTTTGGTTAGTGGGGTACTGCTGGGCTGGATTCTGCATTTGGACTGGCTGTGAACAAAGAAAAGTGCTAAATTGACCGTTGTTTTATCCAGCTGCCCGCGGATCTGCTTGGAATGATTATCATGATTGATCAAAATGTCCTTCCCGGGCCTCGAACTATCTTCATAACAATTTTCATCTACTTAAATCGGTTTAGCGGTTTAAGCGTGAAGTGGTACCTAACAGGCACCCCGACAGAGTTATTTTCGCATTGATAATATTAAATTATATAGGTATGCTATCAATTCTATGGTACATAGTAGGTACATAATATGGCACTAAAACCAGTCAAGTTGTTTATGAACGTAATACTAAAAAGTATCCTCTGATGTGCGACTCGTACTATGCGTACTAGGCGACGATAACCATACTAATATAGATAAATACATACTTATATAAATAAAAAACACCCGTGACTCAGGAACAAATGTCTATGTTCATCACACAAATAAATGCCCTTACCGCCGGGATTTGAACCCGGGAACATCGGCCACATAGTAAATTCAGAACTTCGCTTTAAACAGTAGGAGTAGCGTTGGAATTTGCCTCGCTTGCAAATTGCAACAATATGCTGAGACAGGGCCTCTTCCCTACTGCACACATTGCTGGACCCGTGTGTAATTTTTATGTTTTTTATGTGTAAATAATTTAATTTTTTGTTTTGTTTTTTTTTCTGTGTTTGTTTTTGCTATTATTTTTATATTCCCTTTTTTAAACATCTTTTTTCTTTCATTGTATTGTCCTGTGTATGTGTGCTTTATGGAATAAATGTCTTTCTTTCTTCTTTCTTTCTTTCTTTCTAAATATACTTACTGTTTGTGATGTACTGAATGTATTATTATTTCGATTGTGCTCAAAAGGGTTATGTGCTGCTGTTGAACTCAAATGGGGTTTCCTCGTAGCAGTTTTCTGAGCAAGCTGGTGCGCCATGAAACCGTTGTACTGCGCCGGCCGCTCGATATGCTCGGAGGCATACTGCTGAGGTTGCTGCTGCTGCTGTGGTTGCTGCTGGCGCGGCGGATTATGTGGCACCTGCATTTGGGGCACCTGCGCAGGCAACTCCTGATACGGTCGGTTGGGAACCACAGGCGTGCGTTGGACGTTCTGCTCATAATGACCCATCAATTCATTAACAGTTTGATTCTCATGTGTCGTAGTTTGGAGTTTCCGTTTTTTGTTATTTTCTCTATTTTCCGCTGTTTGCGTTCCTTGGTTCTGCGGTTCTACTCGAACAATGCGAAAACCCATCTGTATTAACATAGCTGCAACCGCAAATCCTTTTTGTAGATCGTTAACTAAATTATGCGGATCAAATGCGGATTTTAATGTATCTGCCACTGCACAAGCTGCAGTGATGTGGCTCGGCATGGAGCACTCTGATGGAGTACCAACTGCAGTGATGGAGTTCGGCATGGAGCACTCTGATGGAGCACCAACTGCAGTGATGGAGTTCGGCATGGAGCACTTTGATGGAGCACCAACTGCAGTGATGGAGCTCGGCATGGAGCACTCTGATGGAGCACCAACTGCAGTGATGGAGTTCGGCATGGAGCACTCTGATGGAGCACCAACTGCAGCGATGGAGTTCGGCATGGAGCACTCTGATGGAGCACCAACTGCAGTGATGGAGCTCGGCATGGAGCACTCTGATGGGGCACCAACTGCAGTAATCGGGGCGGTAGATGCGGAAGGGGGGTTGGATGGCAGTTCGTGAGGAGGCGTCGATGGCTTACTGGTGAAACTATTGCTTTTTTGCAATATCTTAGCAATTTTGTTAAGCACAAACTTGTTGTTAGTACTGTGCTTCATTATTTTGGCATACAAATCATTTGTATTTTCTTCAGAATCATCTTCTATGTCTATTACAACCTTTTCATCGTTTTTCTTTTCTTTCTCCTCCTTGCAGTTGACAAGTTGATTTTGTAGTTCATCACTCGACAAGCCACTGTTCTTTACTATCTCTAGGATGTGAATCTCTTCCTCAGTTACAACCAAACATATTTCAGTTTGGGTTTCTTTTTCAGCAGTTGCTTGTATACGAGTATTCTCTATGTTTATTGGATTTGTTGTTTTTTTAATGTAACTGCCCTTGTTTGGGACAATTGTAAACGGTAACTTGTGTTTAATGGAAATTGGAGATTCTAAACCATTACTTTTTAATAAGCACGTTTCCGCAGGTGTTTTAGGTTTGTTTGCAATTATCGATTCTTCAGTTTTATTTTTTTCTGGATCATTTGCGGGTGCTTTAGTAGGAGGTATATCTGCAGGTATAAGTGGCATATTGGTCGTCCTTTGAAATGTCATTTTTGGTGGTAATATTAGTTTAGGGGTCTTAACAATCGGGTCCAATTTATCAGCGAACGACATCCGGCCCTTGCTGGTGGGGATGGGATGGCGTATCATTCTCAAGCCAGTGGGACTCGAAGGCATGGAGAATGTCGCCGGTGGAAATGATGATTGCGAGAACCGATGTACAGTCGTTTCGGTTGTCGGCGTATTAAACCGTGCATTCTGTTTTTGCATGGCGTCCCAAACACTGCAAAATAAAAACACACTGTACACAACAATGGTAACGTTGCAAGAAAGAACATGAATATGGCTTGGTTTTATTAGAGTAGGTAAAGTATTTACTTATAAGTTACAATGTAACGTCTAGGTTTAAACGAAATATCTTAGGTAAATTGGTTCCATTTTTAGTTTTTAGCATCAGGTTTTTTGTTATTTTTTAAGTACCATTTAAGTGAAAGTTTTCGCGCCCGAATCAATAGTGCAGTTAATTTCCCTAATCATTTTCAAAATTATAGCTCCGTAGTTATAATGTAACGTCTAATTTTAAACGAAATATCTTAGGTAGATCGGCTCAACTTTTTCTTTGCATCAATTATTTTGTTAATTTTTAAGTAAGGAGAAGTGAACGTTTTCGCGCCCGAATCAATAGTACCTACAGCTAATTTCCCTATTTCAAAATTATAGCTCCGTCTGTGTGCGGATATAGGAGTGGAAAAAACTTGTTAATGGGTGTTTCTTCCCCTTTTCCCCACTTGTGTCCCATTTTGCATTTTTTAATTACTTTTAGAAGTTGTTTTGTGCTTGTTGCCAATAATGTAAGTATAAATAGGTAACGCTTTTCTGAATAAAAGTCAATATCTACGTAAGCATTAAGTTAAAACAAAATTGCACATAAACAAAATATTTTCCATTAAATTATCTACAATCATTGTTTTTTAAGTATGTTGCCAAGGCCTCTTTTTAAAATTATTGTCGGGCAAATTTTTTTGCAGTAGGTATGACATAAAACTTACGGCAGTATGAGCCACCTGAAAGACATCAGGCTAACTAAAAATGTATTTATTTTCAAGAGGAGGACTTTTAAACCAACATTTGATGCTCCATTATCCAGTCTAGCTAGGCCCGTCCTCCAAAGCCCGTTTTTGACATACCTATAAAGCCTTTTGGTTGGTTGAAGCGCCCATACTATGTTGTATGGCAGAATAAAATCGCTCGTCATAATTCGCACGACGCATAATTTGAAAATTATAAGTCCCTAGTACTATACTATAAAGACAACTTTTGTAGAGAATTGAATGTAGAATATTGGAATTTCCGTAGACAGTATTGTTGTATTTTTAATCGTTTTTCTAATAACAAAGATAGATATAACTCCGTAATAGATGGATACAGTCTAAGGAAAAAACGTGCCTCGAAAATCAAGAAAATTTGATTCTCGTTCAGAGGGCGCTACTAGCTTTGGCCTACACTCGTATAGATGGCGTTGACGGTTTCGTTTGTTATTTAACAATTTTAACGCATATCAGTGAAAGAACATGGGTCAAAATAATAAAAATAATTGATGCAAATAAAAAAAATCATTTATCCATATTTAAATAATTTTATCGTATTTTTATAAATATATTTATTTTTAGTTTTAAAGTGTGTCGACAGATGGCAGTGAATTTACTGGGGTTACAAAATTTACTATGACAGTACCGCTCTAGTTTAAGTTACTCTATGCTAATAACAATCAATAACTGCAAAATGAGACACAAAAGTAGGAAAAAAATAAGCGAATTGTTTCCACTTCTATTTTTTTATTACCTACATAAACTACATGCCTGCCAAGTTTCATGCTTTCCTCCGGTTATCAGTGTAACATTAAGCTTACGAGCCGAACTAAAATGTTTTTAGATCATTGTCTTTCATTCGTTTTAAAAAACAGTCAATAGGTAGATTAGAATAATATTCTTCAATGTTGTCAAACACTTGTTTTTTTATTATTAATGAACATTTTGGGGTTCTCGGAAACGGCTCTAACGATTTCGATGAAATTTGCTTGATGAAATATGGGGGTTTTCGGGGGCGAAAAATCGGTCTAGCTAGGTCTTATCTCTGGGAAAACGCGCATTTTTGAGTTTTTATACGTTTTCCGAGCAAAGCTCGGTCTCCCAGATATTTACATATAATAAATCATGTAACACAATGAAATAAAATTAAATATTTCAGATTGTATACGAAATATATTATCAGAGCTAGCATAGCGATTTTTGTCACGCAAATTATTTAAATCGTTAATATAATTTCCTTTAAACTGTGACCATATCAACAAATCGCTTTACTGTTGTAATTAAATTTTAGAAAGGTTTCGCTTAACGCGGTTAACGCTTTACAAAAAAAACTTGAAACAAACAAAACTACGACAGTATTTAGACAAAAAAACATAAATATATTAAATATTTCTTTCTTCCGACAAAGGTACATGGTGCCTATGTAACGATAAACAATACGCGGGGCGCCACTGATCTTCAGCTTTCGTGCTCTTGTATAATCACTGTAAGAATTGACAATGTTTTTAACATTTTTTGTTTGAAAAGTACTACATGAGTCGTTATAATACTATTAGTTGAAAAATAAAATAGACTAAATCAATTTAACATATACACATTTTTTTAATAAGCGAGGTCGTCAAAAGAATCAAACTCTATAAAAAAAATGCCACATAAAGTTATAATCTGCTTATTACTAGCAAAGAGGATATAATAAGATAGAGCGGTACTGTCATAGTAAATTTTGTAACCACTGTAAATTCACTGCCATCTATCGAAATACTTTAAAACTAAAAATGAAGATTTATTAAAATACGTTAAAATGTATTTAAATATGGAAAAATGATTTTTTTATTTGCATTAATTATTTTTATATGATTTTGACCCATGTTCTTTCACTGATATGCGTTAAAATTACGAAATTTTCTCTCTCTAAATGTTCGTGATTTTCGAGGCACGTTTTTTCCTTAGACTGTATCCATCTATTACGGAGTTATATCTATCTTTGTTACTAGTAATAATCTTAGCCAAAGTCTAACCTCTTTGTATTTTTTATGTCGGTAACGGTGTTTCTAAATGTGGAATAAAACTTTAAAAAATAAAGATTTAAAAAATGATGCTAAAAATTATCCTTGTTAAAGCCTGACCAGAAATATATGATCATTGTCAAGAGGGCGCTGTTATTCTCGTCTATAGGGTGACAGTTCAGTATAGTATGAAAAAATTAGTTCCAGTGAAATTCCGCAACATGGCGCGTGACGCGTGATCAGGCTTTAAACAACAAATCATAAAAATAAAAAAAAATACTGGACTAGAAGCACTAAATATGCAAACGCACCTTCCTAGATTTACTCACCTAATCGGCAAGCGAACTTTTAAAGATGCTCTCGTCTTTGGCGCCTTTTTTGGCTTTTTCTTTAAACCTTTGCTTTTATTATTTTTGCATTGACTGGACTGGCTTCCATTAACTAGCCAATTTTGATTATTTAAGTCCTTTGAAATCTTTATACTTATTTTCTCATTATTATAATTAGAACACAGGGAAGAATCGTCCATTGTATTCCTTGACTAAGTCCAATCAAAATTTTTCTTTAAAAAAAACGCTTTAATTATACTTCTTAATATCACAAAACTTGTAAACTAAAGTTTCAACAAAGATTACTTATCACCGAATAAAAAAAAACAGTTATACACCACTGAAGTCACAATAAACAGAAACAAAAGCAAGCAGATTAAACTAAGGCCGCAGCGGGTTCGAATTTTGAAAAAGGAACTAGATTGTTCATTCGAACAACTTAAAAGCTCGTCGGAAAAGTTCGCGGCTTAGGCCGGCGTGCATGCGGTGCCGTGGTTTTCGCCGACTACCCCGTCTGGGCGGGCGCAAGCGGGCGCATCAGGTGGCCCGCCCAAATGCGCGCGTCCGTTAACAGTAACAAATACTAAATAGGTCATATCCGGCTAAGGGATCTTTAGACTGATAAGACATTCTTGTTTTTATATGGCAAAATCAAAAAGGTTACATGCGGGTAAGGAATATTTAGGCTGATACTACATTATTGTTTGCATGGCTTTGGCGGCTGGCTTGCATAAAGCGTATAAGCCGTTGTTTGAAACAAGTAATGACAGTCATGTAAAGCCGGATCGATCGATCACTGCATCGTATGCATGAGAAGTATTGAGAAGTAATGATAGGTTTATAAGATTTTGTTTTGTAAAATTTAATGTAATTGACTCATATTTCATAAATTGGTTTGATAATGTTAAAGGAAGTATAAGATTATTTGGCATTTGGTAGCAATTATTCATATGTTTCTATACTTTATTCTGATTACCTGCTTGTAATTTTCCTAATTAATCACAATTAATAAATAAGGAAATTTAATTTAATAAAAAATATTTAAGCACTTGAATTTTAACTACCCTTTGTTTTACCTACATCGTACTTGTAGGTTAAAACGATGATGGAATCATCTTAATCATTTTAATTTACGATATTTCGGTAAACGTATTAATATTGAGACGGTATTTCAACTAGTTATTCTTATTTTATTATGAAATGATATCTGATGCATAATCAGCAAACTAATTGTGTTTAGATATTATATACATTCCACACTGCGTTACGAGTATGTGGTTATATACATATATCCGTAACGTCAATTTTTTTATTTTCTTTTATTTTTGTAAGAATATAATTTTGAATGTTAAATAAACAATAACATAGACGCACACAGACACAAAGACCCTTTACTTAAAGGTGTAAAGATAAGTACATAAAATATTGTATGTATAAGTTATATAATTTATTAAAATAAATAGATTGCCATAAATTATTAAAGCAATATGAATTAAATATATTAATAACGGGTCACTCGCGTATTTTAAGTCGAAAAACGCTTGACATATTATGTTATGTGTATTGTATGAAATACGTGAGTGACCCGTTATTAATATATTTAATATGGCTGTGTCTCACGGAAGTTTAGCAATATGAATTCTTTCAATTTATTTTAAATCGAATAAAGGAACCTGATGTAGTCAATAATAATAAGGCCTTTTAGGATAAAAAAAGACCCATGGTTAAAAAAGCTTTTTTTTAAATAACAGTATTTTGATTTGACTTAAGAGTATTTGATTTTCGGCGGCCGCTTTGAAACCTCCCTGCGGGCATCAGACGCGCGCTTTAAAAATATATCTGCATACTTTAAAGTTGAATTGTTATGATGTTAAGAAAACTTCTTCTCATTTATTAAAAATAGGGTATAACAAAGAAGTATGATAAAAATATAACTAGAATGAATAACTAAATCACAAAGTCAAAGCGAAATTGCCGACTTCGTGAAATGAAATACATACTCCATAGCTTAAAAAATATATATAAGATAGTATTAAGAGTAAATAAGAGCGATTACAGCGGCAGTTAAACCTTAGGGGGCTTTGAATGAAAATGAATGAATGAAATTATTTAATCCAGAAAATATTACCATATGAGGTTAAAACATTTAAAACGAATTGCATAATAATATATGATTAAATTAAATTAAGAATTTAATTTGTTCACTGTTTTTAGAATGTATATACTTTGTGTTAATAAATAAATGAAAAAAAAAAAAACTATACAATAATGGTAACCAGTAGGCTGGCAGCGTTTCCTTTTTTAAAGGTCAGGGTTAGTTGCTGGCCAGAGTAGCTGCCAGCCTTTTGGTCACAGATACATTAAAAATACTAATGTATTTATGTATTGTATTAAATTTTTTGTTGCAATTTATTTATGTACCATTTTTACATTTTTAATTTTAAAAAACGTGTAAAATAAATTTCATAAAACTTACCTTCCCATTCATAATCATTTAAATTTACAACAAAAACGAGACTAGAACAGTGAAAACTGACTCGCCGCCAGCAACAAGCTCAATTCAACAACTCCACAACTTACCGAACAATCAAAAACAAAACACTGATCACATATCAAAGTGATGGAGCTATATAACCCATAAACGTATCTCTTTCTTCCCACAAAAGCCTTTTGTTAGTCAGAGACAGTTGATAGACAAATGAGCCTTGGCCGTCTAATGCGAAAGACATACGTGGCTGAGTCGTGGTATTACGCTATTTTTAGATACGTCCCTTGGAACATTGTCGTGGCAAAAGTTATGAGTGTTATGACTGTAATTATAGCATCGATACCTAGCATGCATATTGTGATATTAATAAGGACATGCGGCGTTAATTACAAAATTGGCTCGATCGATCTATAATCTATCAAAAACATAATAACTTAATCAGTACTATTGTGGGGGCTATTATGAATTTTGAAAAAACCATTAGTTTTGAATACGTTTATTTTACACTACACTAATAGATAGGATAGGTACATTACTAGAGAGAATACTTGTGTAATATTCTATTTTTAACATTAATCTTTTTGATTATAACACCGTAAAATGGGAATAATTTCCATTTTATAACACTGTAAAATGCAAATTATTTCCATAGGTACGAGCAATGTAGATCAAATAGTAACATAGTATAGGTTGCTACCTTTAGCATTGCTTACACTATTAATTAGTACTTAGTGACAGGTATAATCTTTGTGCCATCTGCTTACGTATGTTAAATTTAATTAATCTATTCAAATAGATTAATTTCAAAAATATATTATTACAAAAATATAATATATGAAGAATTTTATAATCTTTGTGCCATCTGCTTACGTATGTTAAATTTAATTAATCTATTCAAATAGATTAATTTCAAAAATATATTATTACAAAAATATAATATATGAAGAATTTCGCTAACGTTAAGGATTTAAGGAGCGTCAACTAAATTTCAAAAAGATGTTATTGATTCGATATTAATAATATATAACATTATTACATAATACACATCGCGTTCACATGAAAAAGTATAATTCCATAACAGCTTTTTTAATTTGGACGTGTATTCTGATTGTAATAACAGGTTGGTTATGAATTTGATGGACATGTTATGGATATGATCGTCACGTCTCTGATCGAAGAAATGTCACTTTCGACACTGCCAGATCATTTCCATAACAATTACAGATCAAAGTCATAACCATTCACACTACGCCTACACAGTCATTATTATATACGCCTCCTGGATTTTCCTCGAGGACATCATAAACACTGCTACGCGCTACATGGCGCTTCGGCGTAGAGCGTAGGCTGAGATTTAGTACATTCAACTGCTACGCGCTACGTTCGTAGCCGATAACACGGGAAAACCCATTAAGAGCGAAAAGCGGTTCCGAATAGATAACCCACCCATCGGGAGCCCGATTCAGATTGAACAATTTGTCATGGCTTTGAACTGGTTTTGATACGACCTTGAAGAACGCTCACGCTGATTGGTGCATGAGAGATGAAGTGAGAGTCGTGGGTGAGATCGCCAAGACGATGGTCAAGGGCGTATTAAAACCAGTTCAAACGCATAACAAATTGTTGACCTCAGAGTGGCTGGCAGTGAATGTTAGTCTAGTCCACAAGTTCAAAATGGTGAAAAATAGAGATACTGCTCCTAATAATACGTATGATACCTCATTGGATTCGGAATGATGTCTAGAAAAATGTATTCGAAGCGTTTAGTAGTACATAAAAAATTGCAAAAGTTATACAAAAATAAAAAATGAAAAACATTGTGTTTTAATTTGTTGCCAATATCTCATAAACATAAATTTAAAAATTAAAACAGAAGGTTCCTAAAGAGATCCATAATATATCTCTTATACACGGTGTTACTTGAGCCACTGAAAACCTGAGACACCCCAACAGATTATTTTTATTTTAAACTCATCTTGAGTATTTATTCTTTAATCCGGTAAATATTTAAAAAAAAATATTCGTTGTTTAGTTTTCTTAACAATTCTATTCGACTGGTAATTTTCTACACACGATACTTCGTCGTTTTAGTAACATCAAACAATTGCTAGTTACGATCTTAAACACTGTTAACAGACCGTTTGCATACCTTACTGCAACGAGATCAGGTTTACCAATGGCCAGTTAAGGGTGTTGCTCATTGACAAATAACGTGTCAAATGCTAGTTATTGATATTGTTGCATTACAAACTTGTAGACTGAGCATGTAAAAATAATAAAAAAATATAAAAAAAATTACCCCCATTAAAATATAGCGCAATCGATTCTCCTATCGATTCTGAACAAACTGTTTTTAGGTTTTCAGTGAGTCATGAAACACCGTGTATAAGTAACTACTTTCCAATTTTTTTTAAACAGAGGTTTGGAATACTCATTTAGTCGGTCAGTTATTTCTTAAATGTAGTTAAGTAATACAACGTCAAACATTTGAGAAGAGCCAACTGCAGAAGAAATTATCAAATTCAGGAACCGCAAAGAGCCACAAATATTGATTTAACCCTTAAATGCATATTGATGTATGCAGCCTACACAACAAAAAACATATAATTTTATGCATAATTAGATAAAATCGATTTGGTCCTGTATAATTATTTTGATCGTAAATTAATACACTTTTCGTTGTTTTATTCAAATTTGCGCAGTATTTTAGTTTAAAAAAATTACATTTGTTTTAATACGAAATGGCGGAAAATTGGTAAAATTTGGTAAAGTTGATGATTTCTAGTATGTAATTTAGGAGGTTTTTTTCGGGGTTTGCAAATACATAATTTATTATCGGTATATTACAAATATTGTAAATTTCTAATGGTAGTAAGATTTTTCATAGATCTTTAACCAATAATTGTACCTATATATTAACATAAATTATGATTTACCGTATGTAAATTCTAACACTGATTTAGCTGTGAAAATCGATGTTATATGTTTTTATCCCAGAATCAGTAAACAATTATGTAACACATATATTAATTTCAGGCAGAAAGAAAAAATCATGCAATTAAGGGTTAAGTGGTATGAGTAGCTTGACATAATAAACTAGCCCTAGATCGACATTAGAATTTTTATTTGTTAAATACATTATCTACAAATCCCCTCTTAAAGTATCAAAAAAAAAAACAAAATATACACTTTCGTTTGAACATGATGCAATCCAATTATGTCTACGACAGTAATTGAATTGTTATGTGATATTATAAGCTAGATACCGTAAAGTGAGTAGGCGCAAAACTGACATTCAAACCTCGATAACATTTTATTTTGACATAAGCAAACTGAATGGTGTATATCAGGGGTCGGCAACCTTTTAGTTCCGCCGGACGTTTGTATTTTAGTTTTTATTTTGTTTTGGGTAGTTCCATTTCATAACTTTGACGATAAACAGGAAATTTCACCTCACCGTAATTGGGGTGAGATGAGATTTCATACAAAGGTGATTTTGGAAGATTGTTGGATCGTTTTTTTTTATGAGAATTACTATAGCTCCATTTTAAATTGGAATACATTATTTTGTAGCAGTAGCCTTAAAATCCCATCTCACCCCCCTTTCATCCCTTCTCTCCCCATTCATAACCCAACTCTCCCCGCGAACCCTACTCAGGTTTACGGTATTCATATTTTCACTCACAACCACCGCAAGTCGAGCGCAATGTATGAATGAATAGCCTTTGGTTTGCCGCTTGCCGCATCGCGCGCTGGATGGGCCCACTCCGCAGCCTAAAACTCGTTTAATCGTGTAGTTATTTTGCTACTGTTGAATTTTGGTTCAGAAATCGAGCTCCCAATTACCGCGGTCCGGCGCTGCGAAAACCACCGGCATTGGATACCAGATATTTGAGTCGCACCGGAATCAACATTCGAAGGCGGCGTGATGGTTGCCACCGCAGATAAAGTCATTAACAGGGATTAGTCAAATATCCGTAAACGAGGAATTATTTTATTAAATTGTGTTTTAATGTGTATTTGCCAGACTCCTGGTGGAGTTATTCTTAATACAAATAAATATACAGCCAATCAGAGGATAATAAATATAATAATACCCTACGCTGTTTACTTTTTGATAATTTTTGTAGGTAGGGTAGGAAACAGTGGCTCGGAAAAAAATAGCCGGGTACAGTGCCTCACTCAACCTAATTCCAACATGATAGAGGCGATATTGGGGCAATTGAGCCACTGTTCGAGCTGAGCCACTGTTTCCTACCCTACCCTACTCTAGAAATGTGCTAGGTAATATCAAAGCAAATAGAGTGTATAGAAGCTTATTGTCATAGTAAATTTTGTAGTCAGAGTAAATTTACTGCCATCTTTCGACACAGGAATAAAATTTAAAATGAAAATAAATAAAAATATCAAAATATACATATTATATGAATAAATGTTTTTTTTAGCACGCCATATGACTTTGACCCATCTTCTTTCACTGATATGTGTTAACATTATTAAATAACCAACGGTGTCGCCATCTACACGAGTATAGGCCAAAGGTATGGCGCCATCTATTCGAGCACAAATTTTTCTTGATATTCCATATTTAATAATTAAATCAATTGTTGGGTAGATTTCTCATGGGTCCCTTTTTAAAGTCGTTATGTTGTTACATAGTCTGATAAAGGCACTACCCTTGCTTCCTTTGCCTCACGCAGTCTGGTGAAAAGCAATTCCTGCGCTGGCAACCCTACAGTTGCAGGGAGTCCCTTTGATGTGTCCAGCGTTTGATTGCTATTGATACTAAATCTGCCAACCACGTATACCAGCCGTAACCGCCATTACAAAACCCATTATATTCTCTACCGTGTTCCCATGCAACAAAGTCCAAATTCGAACTGACTTTACAATGGTTGTTGCGACAATTTTGAGTGGTCTCAAATCTGCCCATCGGATTACCTAGGTACTTGCCAAAGCATGTAACGTAGACAGGTAATAAAGCTGCAGTTGTTATTAGTGATCGGTAATCTCGTTCTCTTTTCATGACAGGGTAGTTGAGGTGAAGAAATTGGTATAGCCAATTTTAGCTAAAAGGATTTTAGATCGTGTCTCGAAAACTCGCTTAAGATCGCGACTATCGCGGGTGATCGAGAATGGATTCACTATCAGTGTCATCAAGTCATCATAGGTCAATGGATTCGGTCCCAGCAACTAGGTTCTCTAACTAGGTACCTACACTAGTAGCCGGCTAACTAGAGCGGTAGAAAATGAAAACCCTGTCACACTGACGTACGAATTTACAAGTGCGACAGAGAAGCAACACGTCGAACGTGGTTCGCGGTAGGCCCTTGGCGTCGTAGCACGGTACGCTTATCACCATGCCTGTCACGTTCTAACAAGTATGTGAGTGCGAAAGTGACGGACTTAGTGATAGGGGAACCATGCTGCGCGGGCTGCCCACCATGCCTGTCACGTTCTAACATACTTGTTAGAACGTGACAGGCATGGTGATAAGCGTGTGATAAGTGTACCGTGCTACGACCTCTGATGTATACAGCGAGTTGCGAAGTCGGTAAGTGTTGAATAACAGCAGAGAAATTCACCTTAATGACTGCTAATGCTTTAGCCGAAGATTGAAAATAGTCTCCGGAAGCCCTTGAGGAATCTAAGACGAACTTCTTTTATTTCAGGTTTTATATTGATCGAATATTACTGTCAGTGTATCTCGCCCGTTATATTCGTACGAGCAAAATAATCTGCTATTAATATCTTAAATGAAGTAGGGCGGTGGCGCCGGTCATGCACGAAGGGAATATAATTTAATTTTTAGATCGAGGCTCGTCTGTTACAACTTTTACAAAACACTATTTAAAATATTACGACCCGTCAAAAACAACGCGGAGTCGCTGCATATTCCAATGTCAGCCCCAAATGACGAACTTATTGCGCTGCGTTCAGCACACAGACATCAAAGGGAGGTTGTTTGATTTTCCGTGTCGCGTTACATTTTAATAATAAACTTTTATTAAAGGGGCCGAGCTGGTGCGGAAATAGAGTTGCATAAAAATAATTTTAAAGTATATAAAAAAATCTAGATTTTTAGTGTCGGCAACACGCATGTAACACCTCTGGAGTTGCAGGCGTCCATGGGCTACGGTGACTGCTTATCATCAGGTGGGTAGGCTTGTTTGCCACCGACGTGTCTAAAAAATCTGACCTGAACATGAAACGAGCCCTCATTTTTAGTGTTTTTTTAAACAGTTATAGCAATTACCACCGCTAATATTGTAAATAAGTCAAAACCGCTTATTTCTTATTTAGTTTAAATAATATTGTATGCATTTGTTAGTTTTTAAGTTTGTGTCTATGTATGTAGGCCTAAAGCCTTTGTTGCCTAAAAATAAATGACATTTGATTACATTTGATTTGTTGAATTATAGGAAATTAAACAATATACAGGTAAGGAAATAAAACTAAAGCCAATTAAGTACCCCATTCTATCAGTACGTGGGCGAGGGTAAAGGCAGGGACAGGCAGGGGCAGGACACACTTATCCCACGTACGCAATGCGTTATGACAATCTGAACCCTGAAATTTTGTATGCTTAGAAACATACTTGTCATGCGTTGCGTTGCGTATGACAAGTATGTTTTTAAGCATACAAATTTCAGGGTTCAGATTTCTAAGCTAAGTGTGTCCCTAGCTTAAGAGGTCTGGACACCGTGATCGTAGCGACAAAGGTGATAAGGTGAAAGGTGAAAGCCTTAATGGACCTGTCATTACCGATACTGGTTATAGACAGGTTAGTTTATTGTGCACATGTTACACGCAGACATTGTTTACTAAAGTTAAAGTATGGAAACCTAAGACGTTGTGAAAGGCTTTGAAAATCCTTGCACAAAGAGTACCTACAATGTAATAATCTCTTCATATTTTCTTATTACTACCAGTGCGGCGGCGGCTCGCATTGTTAGATACATAAGTCTCCGCGAGCAGGGCTCGGAACCGGTATTGAAATACCGGTTAATATCGTTCCTAAACCGTTATTTTATTTCGTTCATTAATAAACTGGTTAATTGATGGAACGCTTCTTACCGGTTAGTTGAGAGCGGACGCGAGTGATCGGCCCGTCCTTGTATGAGCGACTACCCGCCAGCCTCAGAAACGAAACCTCCAATGAAGTTTGCACACGAACTGAAAGAACTTTTAATAGAAATGTCGCTATATTCAGTTAAAGAATACAGCGAAAAATAATTTATAAACTGAAATAAATGTCATATACTAAGAAAAAGTGACCAGTGACCAGAGTGAGTGTAATTTATATAGTAGTGTTTCTACTTAAAATAAAAACAAATTAAAGAATTTTCTGTTAATAATTTAATTTGTTCTAATACTTCTAACAGTATGAAAAATAATTTATTAATATGTTATAACTTTATATTGATTAATATACCTATTTTATGATTGTGACATTCAATTTAATCTGATATGAATTGGCATTGCCATTCATATTTTTAACCGACTTCCAAATCTCATAAGGAGCAGAATATCAATTCGGTTGTATGTTTTTAGGGTTCCGTACCTCAAAAGAAAAAAACGGAACCCTTATAGGATCACTCGTGCGTCTGTCTATCTGTCTGTCCGTCTGTCACAGACTATTTTCTCCGAAACTACTGGACCAATTAAGTTGAAATTTAGTATACATATGTAAGTTTGTGACCCAAAGACGGACCATCCTGTATGCTTAAAAAATATGGTCGATTCTAAAATTGCCTTAAGGGGGTCGTTAATACCTTATATTGATGATGATTATAATGTGTACTTATTTTTAACATGCAGCTTGTGCACTTTCCTCGCTATTGTGAGGTGAAAAGTTTTGTGTTACACACGGGTGCAAATGTATTTTACTTCTCGCGGGTAAAATACAACTTTGCACCATTGTATAACAAATAACTATTGTCGATTTGTATATTGTTCCTGTTACCAATTACCACGTTACTTGATGCGTGCTCAATTTCGAAACATTTTGTTTACGTCACTCACAGGTTTTCCAAATTTAATCAAGTCCACGCGATCTACATAACATTTCGCTTAAAATTTCATTAACTGGTTTAAACGGACGTCAATTCAAGTTGCAACGAGGGTGATTGACACGAAATATGCATTCGAAGGGATGATGACAGGTGTTTACTTCTAATATGAACACTTTTTACAGCAGGAGCGATTGGTCAATTTAATTTAAAACATAGCGAACCTGAAGTAGAAGGGATGTCTGTGAAGAGTAGAAG
Organism: Cydia strobilella; assembly: GCF_947568885.1. NCBI lineage: Eukaryota > Metazoa > Arthropoda > Insecta > Lepidoptera > Tortricidae > Cydia > Cydia strobilella. The sequence goes on from NC_086052.1 coordinate 14,500,884, forward strand.
GGATAAAAGGCACCCATCACTGTCGAGTGGCGTCAATAATCCGAGGCTGAAATGGTGCCTTTCACCCGAGTTAAACGTTCTACTTTTCATTTCGAATACGAGGAAAGTAAAATACATGTGCATTAAAAAAAACACGGTTAAGTATAAACTTCAGTAGTATTTAGGTATAAATATCGTTATTTTCGATCATTCAGGAGATAAACATCAATCTTGGGTCAAAACATTTTAGAAAAAAGTTACTTCTGTGGACAATACAATAAAAGTTAACGGCTCTGGTACGTCTCGTCTCGTTCGTCTGAACAGTCGAGTTAATAAATATGTACCTATACCTATACATTTCTTCACCTTAATCCATTGTAATAATGCGAAAAAAATATACATATTTGTGAACACGACTGTACATATATATCCCGTTTTTATTATTTGAGTCTCAAGTACTGAAAAAATGTATCCCGCCTGTACGGGTGCAGCGTAAAAAATAGCTTTACATTCCCTTAACTTCGTGATGTCTACAGGAAAGACGCGAACGAGTTAAGCATACCTACTCCAAATGAAATAAAAATCCTTACTTAGTGGTATTGTAAAACATTTGAAGAATATACATTACATCATATGTTTCAAATCCCAAGATTGTATTATAAGACATATCTCTTTGATTGCTCGTGTTATAAAATGGAGGTACCTCTTTAACACTGCTCACCCATTACCATCAAGATGTTGTCTCCTTGACTTCCCCAATCCAAGTGGCCGGGTCTGAACCACCGTCTCTTTAACTCCCGCTTAGTGTTGCCAGGTAAGTCATTAAACATTACCCATCACCCTAATATTAAATTCAGATATTTTAAGAATGTTGCCAAGTGAAATTCATATTTGCTTGCACTTTTTGATATAATTAGTACAAAATCATGACAATTGTACCTTCAACGGTTTAGACTGCACGTTCTCTGAAAATCTATATAACATGTAACGTAACTATTTTATATATTTAGATTACAAACTGCTTGTCTATTTTAAGTGTATTTTTTTTTCGCTGATGTCAAATCATATTTTCTCTATACTCCGAAGTTTACCATGGTATTTACATTGTATTATCTAACATAATAATGTTTGTTAGTCTATAAACTGGTAAGGGTAAAAAATCCTAATAAACGACCATTACAAAACTGATTATTAAAATTCATTATTTCAAAAGATTTTGAAGGAGTCAGTTTAGATATATAAATTTACAATTGAATTGTAGTTTTTATTTAATTTTAAAGCTATTTTAAATTAACTTACAGAAATGTCCCAAATTGTAGTCCTGTCTTTTCGCTTTCAAATCGCGCAGGTTGACTGCCTGCGCGATGTAAAAGATGCAGGAAAAGTTTTGCTCAGTCGCGGAATCTACTGAGGGTAGGGGTAGTAAAGTACCCTCCAGACCACCAAATATGCTTTGCAAATAAATACGAACTTGGATCACATTTACCGCAAATATTTCATAACTTTCACGAATTTCTGTTATCTGAGATTTGAGTAATAGACGGGCCAAGATAGGTAGGATATAGGCAATCAAATTTCAAATAAATAATTTGTATAAAATATATCGTGGACAAGACAAGCGTATGTCAATAGTTTTAGTCCTGCTTCGGAGAATATAATCATACTGCTCTTTGGCACTGATAGAGGTTTCCTTTGTCTTCCTCTCCGTAAAATAAAATATCCTAAATCACTTTTAAATTGGCTAGAAATGTGTAGCTGTTGGTTCATAAAACGGTCAATAACAACTAACACACATATGTGTTAGTAATTTAATATTTTTTTCTTACAAATTGTCATTTATTAATTTTGTTGTTCTCCCGAACATTAACACCTAAGGAAGAATAAACTCTCAGCTACTTATAGAAAAAAAAACGAAAAATTTTAGGACCTAACCTAACAGACACAAAAACAGATTAAGGATGAGAAAAATTACCACAATTCAAGACTAAACAGGATTTATCAAAGAGAAGATGGTGAGCATAAGAAAGAGCAGGATGTGAAGGGTCACGTAGGTATGAAAGTATTATGCGTAAAGTAGAACGTATTATGCGTAGTAGTCATTATACGTATTAAAAATTAAAGATATCTAATATCGATACGGTTTTAACACCCCCTGGCACTGACTAAAATAACCGACTTGGTTTCACATTACATCTCAAAACTTTTTTGTACTAGAAGTGTTGCATTGCGAGACGCATCTTTTTACAAGTAATGTTTTTGATGGGTTAGAACTTTAAAGAGGCGAAAAGGCTTGAATCGTGTATTTATGTCCTTATGGTCCAAGCTTTACTTCCCTTGCAAATGTGCGGGAAACTGGCCCAAGTTGCGCATCACGAAATGAATTTTTCCCTTCTTCCGAATCCGACCCATCTTCTGCAGGATCCGGATCAGTGGAAACATGTACATCATGTTCATTATCTTGTACCCTCCGCAGAAAATGAAACCCATTTCTTCTATTTCTATAAAACGAAAGAGCACTTGTAAGTTTTCAAATTATGTTATTAAATATTTTGATCAGTGGTTTTAAGTAAGGATGATCCTGTCTTGATCTCTAGTCTAGTCATACTAGGTACTAATTATAAATTATAAACTGAAAAAGATGTCATATATGTACTAAAGACCAAAAAAAGTGACCTAGCTATCAAATGGCGGAGCCCAGATCAATTTTTGTGGCTTTTTTTGTGGCTTGGTCACAAAAGGAGAGGAAGAAACAAGTGACACTTTCTTATCATGCATTGTCCCATTCTCAGCAATATATTTTCTAAAATACGTGGCAAATACTTTTTCTTAGATCTAGAATCCTTATTAGAATCCTTTATAAGCTGTTATTATTGAAAATTATTACAAGAACACTAGCTTTTGCTCGCTACGCTACTTCGTCTGCGTGACATTGATTTATTTTATTATGATGATTGATAAAAACTGTCCTACATCCTTCCGGAGCCTCAAACTATCTCGTAAACTATAAACGTAAAAAGGTAACAGACTGACAAACAGATAGACAAAGAGTTACATTTGCATTTATAATATTAATACCTGTTGTTTTAACATATGTTAGAGACGGGGATTATTATTTAATTTAATCGAAAGATCTAATTTCATGGAACAATTATAAATATTATTCGGTTAACAGTTTTTAGACATGATTTTAGTATGTCCATAACCAGATATCCCAAAATTTACGCATTACATTCGCTGTACTAATACCTATATAGAATAGAACCCAACTGAATTTGACAACTTTCCGTGCAGTGTTTAGTGCGCACCGCCGCATCGTCGTAATGCTGATGATCTAAGTTCATCTACCTTATCTACATTCAAAGCTTGCACAATTGTATACCTTGTCCCCATGCAATGAGTGTCACAATTGAATGACTATTCAAGGCACATATGGCTGATTAAGGTATTGTGCCGGAATGCTTTGTAAACTTTGCTAGCACCCTACTCGCTTTAATTTCGATAAATAAATGCTGCCAAACAAACTCTTCTATCAGTTACGATGTCTGTACGTTAAAATTAATCTCCGAAGTTTCGGTTTCGATTTCGGCATAAAAATCATGTTTCGGCTAAAGCTTTGGCTTCTCTGACTTCTTCTATACGCTTTTATGACAAGTCTTTCTATTCTTATAATTTCGGGGGCCCTTGCAATTCGTCTCATCGGGATCTTTTGTGCAATCGCCCCCTTAAGATCTACCTTTTGCCTACTTGAGAGGTTTTTCGGCCATCTTCATGTGTAGGTCAAAGGTAGTGCTTTGAAATCCTTTGTTTCCAGATATAGCCAGCGCCAGCATCAAAGTCCTTCATTTTCTGTATGGCGAGGGCGTGACATTCACAATTTCACACATTAGGTCTGGTGTTCTTTATAGTTACACCATGTCTCTCAGTCTGTCTGTCCGTCTGACCGTCCTCTCGGGGCTTTACTACGTGATCGGTAGTGCTAGAAACCTGCAATTTGGCAAGGATATATGTATAGATCAATCATGCCGACAGTGGTAAAATAAAAACTAGAAAAAAATTGTAAAGTGTAGGTATATACAACTTATAAATATTATAATAAATTATTATGATTACCTGTTAGGTTATTGCTCTTATACCCTGCCCAATACATGTGGCACTTGGCCTTGTCCATGTAGCAGTGGTTTTTGTAAAACAGGAACGGAGTTTGCTTCTTGTTGTCGATCCGACCGCCACACACGGGCCTGTAGAAGTCCGGACATTTCTGCATAGAAATAGGTAGGTGAATCTAATACATCACACACTGATGCCAAGAGAATGTCATTAAGAGATAAAACTCAAAAAATGCTGTCTGGACGTTGCAATGGAAGACATTCATAACTTCAAAATACCGTAAAATGAGCTTATTTTGCTCCCCTATTAGTTATTATTCTAAAACGTTTGACCTCTTTGCAGATGCAAATTATATGCCATTTATATGTATTTACTCAGGTAAACGTACGAATATATATAACTTTGGCTCCTAAGTAAACTATAGGCAGGCGATATTCATAATTTCCTTAATTTGAAGCAAAGTAGGACCATTTTTCGGTAGGTACCCCACACTGATGACCTCAAAAATGTAATGAAGTAGAAAACTTAAGAAATGCTGTCTGTACGTTGCATTGGAAGACCTCCGTAGCTTCAAAATAAGTTGTTTCCGGTCAAACAAAGTATGCATAATGATGCACAATTTCAGCTCAATCGGATACCAACAAGTGGTTGAAAAAAGGTACGTATATTCTTAGTTGTTTACATAATATATGTTCTTACAGTTTATTTTATTTTTTATTTATTTATTAAAGAACATCCACATCATACATATTATAACTTACACTAACAACATTTTAAAAGGTAATAAATACTGATATATGACAATTATGGAGTACATAACATTGACTAAAAGCATCGCAGTGAGATCACACTTAACCTAAAACTATACAATTAAATCTAAAATCTAAAATACAGTTAACTAAGGTCTAACGTCCCATAATTCTGTGTCGTTATAAAACTGTTTCATTTCTCATACTCTGAAAGAAGGTCATTGTTGGTCTAAAAGGTGTGCAGAAAATGATTATTGTTGGTATTGTGTTGTAAATAATGATAATATTAATTAAGATGAATTTTAAATAATTATTTGTATACATTTGTTGTACAATGTTTTATGACATTTGTAATAACTGATTACATTATGAGCCTTTCAGCTTGAAATTATCGTTTTTTTTTTTATTGCATACTTTTCTTCCAGACGAAACCTAAAGCCATCTTCAATCTGGATTCGCATCCACCCGCCGCGCCCGTGTAAACCGATATCGAGCGCATCCGCATCAGGACAAGCATTACCTTGGGACATCTATGGAAACAATATTTGACCAACGGCTGATAATCGTAGTATTCTTCATCAGGCAAGTCGTCAATGGGAGTATAGTTCGCCGGCCTGAACATTCTCGGCGCGAATACGTTGATTGGTCCTGTGTATTGAACTTGCATCCTGCGTGTATTCTCGTTTTCTAGTTCCTGAAATAAATTTGTATATACATATATGAACGGCATTGCATTGATGGGAAATGGCGCAGGCAGATGATGATGAATTGCTGCACTAACGATACCTTATAGCCGAAGTAAACAATATTTTATCTGTTTTTATATTTTTTTAACTTTGTTAAAGATGTCATTATGAGTAAAAGAGCCGGGACGGTAACATAGTTGTATATTTGCGTAATTCAGGCTATAAATTCTAAAAATAAAAAAACCGAAAGGGTCAATATTGAGGCCTATTCTGTGCTTAAGTATATTTTTTTAGTAGCTAGTGTAAGTTAAAACGCATTCCGAATATTAAAGTTTCAAGATTGTTTGAAATCGTAAAAACCTTCAGTAAAAAGTAGAATGACCCTTGTTAGACAACTCGCAACTCGTTTAGGGTTGAAATGGGTATCCAAACTGTATGATATCATCGAGGGCACCGTTTGAAGTTTGTACATCCTTTGGCAAAACCAAATCGGCAGCGAGTCTGTACGTACCCTCCGTGAGTGCACTTAGCACAATATAGCTCTCCGCTTTGTCGCAGTCGCGTCTGTCGCATCGGTAATGTCGTTTGCCACAACCACTGTGTCTGGCGGCTTTTGTATGCCTTTCACTCCTGTCTATTGTGGTCAAGGGCCTGACACTCTTTGATAGAGAAAGATAGTCTTATTGCAATTCCTAGTTATTTTGGCAGACAAAGTTAAACTATTTAAATTTAAGCCAGGAAAAATACCTCTAAATGTATACCCGTTGTATGAGATGCAGCGAAGAATTTATTCACCGTGTGGTTGATATTATCATTTATATTAAATGTTGAAACCACCAAATTTCTTGGTAACGAATTTTCTTCATCAGATATTTCGACCTTATAACGTTTTTCATTGTCTAAAGTTGTTGTTTCTGAGTCTTCTGCCTGTTCAGCTTCTTCTAACAATTGTGTATTGTTTTCTACTTCTTCTATAACATCATCAAATGTTAGAATATCTTCCTCGCTTCCGTCTATTTCTGTAAAGTCATTATCTCGAGCACAAAGAAAATCATCAGTGACACTAAAGTTTACCTGTTTCTCACAGTTATACTGTTGCATGTGACACGTGTCATTAAACAATCTAATTATAAAACGTTCAGCTTCTGTCCTTATAGCACAAATTAGTCTATCATCTGAAATACATTCATGTTGAATACATGTTTGATTTCCTAAATCTAGTTTTTCTGTCTCGATCATTTCTGTATCTTCTGTTTCAACGAGTTCTATCGATAAGTTTTCCTTTGATATTTGATAGCTTTTATCTCCAAAACAAATGTAGTCATCGGTTTCGGTAAAATTTACATTATTCTCACAATTGTACTGAAACATATGACATTTGTCATGAAACCATTTGATGATGAACCGTGCTCCTTCCGCTCTTATCGCACAAATAGGTTCGGCTTTAGCAGTACAATCACACTGAATACAAGTCGAATGTTCAGAAATATCAGTTGTGCCCGTTATATTTAATGCTGTATTTGTGCTTAAAGAAGAACCTTCGATTTGTGATTCCTGTTCCTCAGCAGTAATATTTTGTATTAAGTTGCTATTTCGTCTAGCGTCCAGCGATAAAGCTTGGTTACAGTACTCCATGCTGATAGATCTAAAACCTGTCAAAGAAAAATAATCTAAAATTGTCATAAATCACGTCTATTTAATGTTTACTGCGTACAACATGCAAAACAAATCAAGTAGATATAAAATAAAACGATGGAAACTTCGTCCTACAAATAAATACATTTCCAATAAGATAAGATCACATCGATTCCATTAAAAGCCTTTATTTGCTAGAAAAAAAATATTTTTAAGGAAAAAACAATACCATCATTATCGTCTTAATTGGTACTCGAGAGAACCATTAAGCCAAAATAAAAGGTCACGAGTAGCTAATTAGAAACAAAAAAAATCTTACAAGGCGTTATTTTCATTTCTCAATCATTTACTTACCTTTATATTTAGCTACCGTAACAGTTGTAACTTAAGCAAAGTGGTGGCAATGTTGTGATGAGGGGACATAAAGCCCCAAAGAGCATTTTCATTTAGTCCAATCCGATATCGGATGAAGGATATGACAATAAAGAAGTAAAATTTAAGAAGATAATTTTATATATTTATGTATCCATTTAATTGATTATTGACCAAAATAAAGCGTCAATAGCAAAATAAAATAACTACGCCATAGGGCACTCTTAAGCGGCTTTTTTTATCCACGGGTACAGGTCATCCGACATCCGATACCGGATCGGATAGTGTAAAAATGCTGCTGCCATGGTGCCACGTTCGTATTATAAAACTCAAAGACTCGAATGTGTCACAGCTGGTTGAGCTGATCTATGTGGAAGTAACGATCCCGTAAATACTGATGCGTCGTCGGAAAGTTTCCTCAATTGCGAAATGTCCACATTAAACATTTCAGAAACTTCTTATATTTTTGTATGAGGATCGAAATTTTCCAGAATTAAAGTTTCCTTAATTTAAAGTTCCTTGAGATTTTCGAGAACTAACTTTCCCCAACTTGTACACCTGTATTTGTATCCGTAATATATAGTTGAGTTGAGGTCACTTATTAGGTTTCTTTCTATAGACACAACTAGGTAGACACAACTTTGTAGACACAACTAGGTAGTTACGTATAGGTACGTGGCAGTTCTTAGGTTTTTGTCTATATATGTATTTCTGTAGGTACCTTTCATTCCCGTTTCACACTCAAATTTCTGCATCGCACATTTGTCCTCGAACAGTCTAAAAGAAACTTCGTTAGACCCGCCAGTACGGACACCACACACGCTTACATTATTATGGTCACAAGTAGTGTTCGCGCAATCTTGCTCGTTAGCATAATTTATTTTAGGCAAAAGTAAAAGCAGCCAAAACCACATTACCACATTATAAACGATAGCAATTTAATAACAACAGTACAAATATCAAATAATAAAACACGCGAATATTGCAACACGATAAGTTTCCAGTAGGCAGGTACCGTAAAATAAAATCAATTTCCATAAAAAAATTGCTATTGTTAGTTAGAGTAACTCGAAACTGGTGGCTACGGCGTAACGATATGAAATGTGGATATAACTGTACGAAATAGTGAATGTATGCTCTTTAAGCCTAGTAATAGATGTGCAGATGGCTTTCCTCCAGTATTGCTCAACGGCGTGCCTTTAAAACAGGTATCTCAATTTAAATACCTAGGGCATGTAGTGTGTGATAACATAAGGGATAGAGCGGTACTGTCATAGTAAATTTTGTAACCACAGTAAATTCACTGCCATCTATCGACACACTTTAAAACTAAAAATGAAGATTTATAAAAGTACGATAAAATGTATTTAAAGATGGATAAAAAAAATTTTTATTTGCATTAATTATTTTTATTATTTTGACCCATGTTTTTTCACTGATATGCGTTAAAATTGTTAAATAACAAACGAAACCGTCAACGCCCTCTATACGAGAGTAAGCCAAAGGTACTAGCGCCATCTGATCGAGAGTCAAATTTTCGTGATTTTCGAGGTACATTTTATCCTTAGACTATCCATCTATTACGGAGTTATATCTATCTTTGGTTTTCATATCATCAAAACGTGGTTAAAATGGAATATACTTCTACGCGAAAACTTCACGATGCTTGAAGATAACCAAAATATATTTTCCATTAAGATAAAGACGCAAGCTATAAAAAAACTTTAAACTTAACACGCTAACCCTACATTTAATGTGAAACACCGCGCAAAGGACACTACCCTCGAATTGATTAATCACTTCCTCAAGTTTCGCACAACGCCATGGGAAACTCGAGGCCTGTTGAATTGGGTCAGTAAAGCCACGTGGAGGGGCCCGGTAGGGCACGCAACCGCGCCGTGGGGCAGGTCGCGACGCGTCTACTTATACACATGTCTAGGAAAAGGCTACGCATCGCCGGTCGCTTTCCGGAAATGTGGCGAAACAGCGCATCCTTTGGGGATTTGATTTTCAGGCAAAAGTGGAGTTGAAAGTTAATAAGAATTTCATTGGGCATGACAATGACAAGATTAATAAAGATCACTTCGAAGACTTCGAGACAATGTTCCAATGTTTAAATATTGTTGATCTGCGCGTTTTTTTTTATTTTTTTTGAAAGCAAAGTAAGTGATTATTGTGGTAAGTAGTAACACGCCTGTGGTGTTCTTACATGACGGAAGGGGCAGTTGGAAAAGTAACACTTCGGTGTAACTGTAAAGAATATAAATTCAATAGAAAGGTGGGTCGAAAGTACCCTTTAGGCTGTAATGGAAGACGTTATGGCGAAGAATGTCAGGATCCATGAAAATCTTACATCTTTCACTGTTTATTTTTGTAGGTAAATGTTGTAAGCATGAAATATAACCGCAAAATTTACGCCCGGAACTCGACTCGAACTGAGTGAATTCTATTTCCGCATTTAGTTATTTTTCCTTGCGTCGGCGACTACTCTGGCAAGGTTCTCTACCTTAAATCAATTTCTATTGGTTCTTGGTACGGTTGAAGCGGAAACGGAGATGAATGTTGGGAAATATTATGTTTGTCGTTGACATGCTGTTCAGATTCAGAAATATTCAGAATACAACTTAGAGAGTATTGAAGATATGAGTAAGTATGAGATATATCGTCAAAATCATATTAAATGGCAAAGTGATCCTTGTGGATCCTATTAGTATTAGTTGTTGTATAATAGCAAAGATAGACATAACTCCGTAATAGATGGATACAGTCTAAGGAAAAAACGTGCCTCGAAAATTAAGAAAATTTGATTCTCGTTCAGAGGGCGCTTCTGTCGTATAGATGGCGTTGACGGTTTCGTTTGTTATTTAACAATTTTAACGCATATCAGTGAAAGAACATGGGTCAAAATCATAAAAATAATTAATGCAAATAAAAAAAAACATTTATCCATATTTAAATACATTTTATCGTATTTTTATAAATCTTCATTTTTAGTTTTAAAGTGTGTCGACAGATGGCAGTGAATTTACTGGGGTTACAAAATTTACTATGACAGTACCGCTCTAGTATAAGTTACTCCACGTAGAGTAACTTATACTAGAGCGGTACTGTAATGGTACTGTACTCCAGTCCAGCACACCTGCTGCGTTGGTCATTAAGTATATAGGTATCTCCTTGGATATCACGGGCCTATGCATCCCGGTCTTTTGATAGGCTTGCGTGGGGATATAAATCCAACACGTAGAGGCCCCTTGGAGAGCTTTAATGTCATGTAGAACGCCTGCTGGAACCCGTTCACAGGCGCAACAATAGACACCCATGAACCGGTCGCAGCAGGCATTGGGACTATTGTAGAAAAAGTGAACAGTATACCGGTCTATGGATTGAAGTTTGGGTGGACAATGAGACTGGGCTATTGTAAAGAAGTCCGGACACCTGCCATAACAATGTTAAAACACGTTATCGAGGCAGGTGGTGACTTGCCGCTGACTAGATGGGCCCCTGAAACTGCCGTCGTGAAGACGACCAGGAGCAACACCGGTGTTAACGGCTCAGGGGTGTCGAGAGGTGTGCGCCGCTTTCTACCCAGTGACTGTTAACAGCCACTGTGCCAACTCGCGTCTTATGCATCTTTCACTTCCACCCCTGGAGCATAATAGCTCTTACGACTCCCCTCTGGACGGCCAATGAAGGCAAGCCAGAGCTGAGAGTCCTGCGGGTCCCCTTGGGGTCCACTCCGACCGACGAAGACACGCCGGAGACGGAGACCCTGACCGACTCTCTGGAGCACTCGGGTCCGTGGGGTCGTCACTCCCCAACAGCTCGCCACAAGCTGCCCTGCGGGCATAGGTATAGGTATTATTATTATATGCTCTTTGATATTAGAGGTATACTTATATGAGGCGATACTGTGCGCACGAGCTGAACAAAATTTACAAATCCACAAACACCACAACCTACGAGAAAATCTTTAAAATGTTTTGTTTTCAATGTTTTATCTAAGCGAAGTTTTACAATTTCCTAGCAATATCCGTTTTCGAACCCCTTTCAAGTCCGGTCGACAGTCTAGTAATAATAAGATAATAACATCCTACGGTACTCATTCGTGCTTGCCAGCGCCATCTACTGCTGAGTGGCAAAAAGCTAAAATATCGCGTAGGACTCTGAACGCCATCTATTGTCCAGTAGAAGAAGCCTATTAAGAAGAAGCTGCATAGGGTGATATTGAGTTATAAGCTAAATTTACTAGATGGCGTTGGTTCTAATTCTGAGTTTTTGAAGCGACAAAATGAAGTCCGAGGCACAGTCACAGTCCCAATCACAAGTGAATATTTTTTTTTTTTATGTGTAACAAAATAGGCCATTATTAGACATTTTTGATGTCTGTGATTTTCCACTTGAAAAAAGTTACCTACCAATACCAATATTTACAAATTGGATTAATTAATAGTCTTACCGCTAAATTTTAATGTTTGCTCGTGTTACAGGCCATGCATGCCCACTTCGTATAAAAGCTAATAATATGTGTATTTGTTTTTATATTAAATATATGCATAGTTGCAATAAGCATGTAAAAACATCAACATATATTTACCCATTAATCATTATTTATTATAACTATCTTGACTCGGGGTATATTTTCGTCCCTTTTGCGGTGGAAACAGCGGGCTGCTGGGGTGCTGACGCGAAACAATTTGTGCGTGACATAGGCCGTCGACTTAGACAAAAGGGAGAGGACCCCCGCTCCGAATCGTTCCTGGTGCAGAGGCTGTCCATAGCCATCCAGCGGGGTAATGCCGTGAGCAATATGGGCACTTTTGCACCGGGAGCGATAACGAACGGGGTTGACTAATAGTTACCTGATGTAATTATTTGTATTCATAAGATTTAATTGTTAATTTATTACAACTATTAATTACAACGTATTGATTATTATAAATATAATGACATTTCTAATAATATTGCATTCGCTAGGTAACCAAAATCATTGTACGTCGCAAGACATATTACAGAGAACATATTGTTTATAACACCTGTATTCATTACCTGTAACGCACAATTGATGAATAAATGATTCTAAATGCAAATTAATAAACATATTAGGTAACAAAACTAAAGAACATATTTCAGTATAAAAAAAAAAAAATTTTATTTGTATAAGTACACAACACGGTTCATTACAATTAAAATACAAATATGGAAATATTCCACATTATTCGTAATAAAACAAAATATCTATTATAAAATATAGTCCCTTTATAATTAATAATTATTAAATACATTAAAAATCTCTTAAAAAATCCAACCCATAGTTATACCCATAGCTTAGTTTGGGGCTAGGTCATCCTGTGTAAGATTGTCCCCGAATATTTATTTATTTTTATCTAATGCAAATTAATAATTTAAAAATGATATTTTAGATGTACAGGGTGACTAAAAAATAAGTGCATTCCCGTTTGGAATAAAAATTGGCTGGTCCATTTTCTATTGGAGGCAAAAAAAAATTTGCGATTTCGTGGTTGGTACCATAGTAAAAGTTGCTCAGTATCCCAAAACCTTTCTGGCAACGGGAATGCACTTATTTTTTAGCCACCCTGTATAAGTACAAATGGACGGACTGTTTCATTTGGCTGTTTCATACATTTTGGCTGGTCCATTTTCTATGAGAGGGTTTTTTTTTTGCGATTTCGTGGTTGGTCCTATAGTAAACGTTGCTCAGTAGAATCCCAAAACCTCCCTGGCAATGGGAATGCACTTCTTTTTTAGCCACCCTGTATAGGTACAAACCTAGGAGGATATAACCAAACGGAGACGCCACGTCTGTAATTTTCTGTACAAAAAAGTCTACCAATTTTTGCGGGGGAGGGGAACGTCAATTGTATACGTAACATAAAAATAGCCATGTCAGATAAACGTCAGTCCATACATTGCGATCATTATTATGATCATTGGCCAACTATTTTCAACAGAGGGGAACGCCTGTTAATGGCTACTCCGTTTGGTTATATCCTCCTAGGTACAAACAGACTGACATTGATTGATTTCAAATCAAAGGTAACAAACCCTGATATTGTCATTGATTTATGTATGGCAAAATCAGAAATCCAGCACCGCAATGGTGACGGAATATCGAATTCGTAACTATTGGTACCGTGCACGACAGCGCCACATAGCGGTTGCAACTATAGGCCCGTATTTTGTCACAACTATTAAGAGCTCATCAACGTGCTCACTAGCGCCACTGGCAAATAATAGTGATTATTTAAAAACGATAGATATTTAAAAAAAGGGGGCCGCTGTGTACTGTATTTTGTATTTAAGTACCTTTTGAATACATTATAATAGTTTTTACTAGTGATGTACCGACTATTGATTTGGCCGACTAGCCGACTAATCGGCGCTCGGATGGCCGATTAGTCGGCTAGTCAGCCAAATCCATAAATCATTTTCTCTCTTCAAAGTTTGCATTCGGATAGTCACTGCAGTAGCTTTGTCTAAGTTCGGATGCTTTGAAAAACATTTGTTTTGCTCCTTGCGTCACTTTTCGCGCGCAAGTTTTGTACATTTGATTTAATAAATGAAATGCACAATATATGTAGCATGATATTACGGCAACAAATATCCAAATAAAAAATATTTCGTTCAAATACAGACTTCATGCATGAATCCTTTTGAGCATTTTGAGCACAAAGTATCCCGCGTTTTGTGAGGTTAATCATTTTGTAGTAACTTAATTACAGATGCTTGAAAAAAATTGAAAAAAAAAACAAGGTGATGTACATAATAAAACGTTTGCAATTGTAACCAACTACATAATATTGTACGGACTGCGACGACATACATACTTTTTAGATACTTCGACAATACTTGGGTTTACCCTAGCTATGTATACATAAACATTGTTTTTTAGTGTGACATTGTTCATTTATTTATTTATTTATTTTAATTTTTACTTCATAAATTTTTGGTTTTGCTGTTTTATTTAATGAAAGCATTTTGTTTTATCCTTTTGTGTAAAGTACTATGTCTTTTTCTTTGAAACAAATTAATCTGTCTATCTACTCCCTACAGACAAATTTAATATAACAATATGAACAAAAATATTCGTATGCAGATGCACCCTCAATAGGTATAATTATATAAAGTATAATTTTATTAATTTGAATAAACTGGGTATTAAACATTTGATCAATATTTGCTGTTTATTTCGTTTATGTGCTATTTTTCTGTACTGTAATAAGTGGCCGACTAATCGGCCATTTTTGCCGACTAGTCGCCGACTACAAATGTGGCCGGATAGTCGGCTTTACCGACTAGTCGGTACATCCCTAGTTTTTACGTTGCTGGATTCGTCAATCTATGCGTCCAAAGTTAAAACGGCCGTTTTTGTTTTGAGTTCATAGATCGACGAATCCAGCAACATTGGCACGTTGATGGGCTCTTAAGCGAGAAGTAAATCGTAATAATTTCAGTGAAAACTACTGAACGGATTTTTATGCGGTTTTCACCTATAAAGAGAGTGATTCTTGAGGAAGTTTAAGGCGTAGGGTTGGGTGTTCATCACTTAGCCACTAGTACACAAATAGCCAAGCGAATATCCGGCGAACGCGACGTTGCCGCTTGGTGCAACCAAGGGCATTAGATACCTAAGCACTTGCCTGTCCCACTCCCCAGTTAACAGCTCGCTCGCTCCATCCAAGGACGAGTGAGAAAAGAATTTCAATATTTCGTAAAAACTTTTTGGGAAATGAAGGTAAGATTTTTCCGCTTCATGCCTTTTTGGTAAGTTTTAGAAGAATCTTAATATTTTAATTGCTTATGTCTGTATCTTAAACTGATAGTTATAGCATTTCCTGGTTCCATGGTTCCTTACACCATAAAATTTAAATGAATATCTCAGGAGTCATCGTAGATTAAAGTTCCATTTCGAGCCATATAACTTGTATGAAAACTATGAAATGTTAAAGACGCCAAGTTCCCTTAGTGCCAATTTTTACCACCTTATGCGCTGCGGTCGCTTTACTTACCCCCACCTTGACTTTCGCACGGTGCCAATAGAGATTCCAGTGATGAATTTCTGATAATTCCAGCTTAAATCCGGTGCGTATTAGTCCATTTTTGGAACTACTCCACATTCTGAAGTATTTGGAATAAATAACACATGGAATGTAATCTTGTGTATACAGAAACGCATTTTTTTTCATAAAGATTTTTAAGCTGTATCAAAGACGCGCGTTGATACTAAAGTAGACGATCGTATTCTGTTCAAAAAAAGTCAAACGAAGGAGCATAGCTATAGCAAAGATATATGTAACTCGCTATAGTTAACCTTTCATCTGTGGGAGACCCGAATCGGGCATCAGTTTTTGCGGCAATTTTAAATTCAAAATTTGAACTTCAAGGTCACTATTTAAATAGCACATCTTCGACAAGACACAGATACGGTTAATATACAACAAATTGTGTAAAAACATTTTCCACAATGTCAATATCCAGAGAGGAAAATGAGGACTACGTTTGTATGGAGAAGCAATTGTCCACTATCCTCTTAAAGTTTAGGAGTCATTTTACTCTTATTCCGCACAATCTTGTTAAGGATTACATGGCTCTGATGGCTCTCGTCATAGTGCGGGTTTAATGCGAGTCGATTACACTTTGGGTACGCAACTATAGTGTAATCTCAGTATACAAAAAATATTTTTATACGGATTTCAAGCTGTATACAATACGCCTTAAAGCTTAGGAGCCATTTAACTCTTATTCCGCACAATCTTGTTAAGGAATACGAAGGAGGCTCTGATGGCTCTCGTCATAGTGCGGGTTTAATGCGGGTCGATTACACTTTAGGTACGCAACTATAGAATGTAATCTTACATATTTTTTATAAGGATTTCAAGCTGTATACAAATACGCCTTAAAGCTTAGGAGCCATTTTACTCTTATTCCGCACAATCTTGTTGAGGATGACATGTCCCTCGTCGTAGTGCGGGTTGAAATGTTCGCGAACTCGCCGCATCCATTCGGCGATGTTCGGGTACTTGGCATTAGGGTCGTAGCCAGCCATTCCTGTGAAAACGATACTAGTTTTGAGATTTGTTTTGTCGACGACTTTTGTACCTTACTTCTTTGACGGCGAAAAATGTAAACATATCTTTGACGTCGACTATGCTATTAGTTAAGTTTAAGTGGGTCTTTGTCATTTTTTCATAATCAGAAATACTCTCGGAACATCATAGATGGTGCTAGTCGGGGTATAGGCAGACCGAAAAGTCCTGTGACGCCCGGGGGGGGCGATTTTAGAAATTCGATCGCTCGATTTCTTCACACGAAAATCGGTGGAAAACAGCGAAATGCTAATTTTTGAAATACGAGCGAAAGAAATTGGGAATCTAGTGGTATTGACCACTCGTCTCTGCTCTCTGAATTTGATTGTGCTTCATACATGTGGAACCACATTGCGAGCACTAACCTTAGGCAGTACTTTCACTCTTGAGTAGGGAGCCATTAGCTAGAACTGGAAATGCACCCGCCAACTTGACGTCAGGATGGCGGGCGTCATTTATTTCTTAAATATCTCTGGAGTTTAAAGAGCATGTTGCTCCAATTTTGGCGCACATTTGGCACATTGCTAGCACTAACTCCTGACCTATACCGCAGCTCCATTTATTGATGTACACCCGCCATCCTGATACTCACGAGACTCGGGGTAGGTCACAGGCTTTTGTCAATCATCATCATCATCCCATGCAGACGAAGTTGAAGAGCTAGTTTTTAATAAACAAAAAAATGTATAAACTTTTCACTTACTGGGCTGCTCTACTTCACACGCAGCAAGCAAGTCTGCCACACTAATGCGGTCTCCAGCCACGAACGGTTTGCCTTGCCCGAGCCACAGGTCATTGAACATGCTCAGGGCGTTCTCCATGCGGCGCTCATAGCCCTGCAGTGTCTTTGGGTCTGGGGCTTTGCCGGTTATTATTGGGTCCAGCGCCTGCAGCATTATCAAAGATTGTATATATCTATTATTCCTAATGTTATTCAGAACAACAAATGACAATTTTATTTGTCAACAGATTGAGAAAATCAGTGAGCTTCCAACTGCAAGCAGTTTTAGAAAATACTGTCTCATTCGCGAGCATCCATCCAGCTACAAACAGCAACAGTCCAGAATTGTAGAAGAGGTTACATCTTTTATAAAGTATGGCAACACACTGACCTTTACTCTAAAGAACATGGCACAGTGCAGTCTCAACCCTGCGTGTTGCCATTCTAGAAACTCCTCAACTCTGGCAGCTTGCTTGGAATCCTTTGGGTACAGGCTATCGGGGATAATGCCTTCGCGCGATAAATATTTGAGGATGGCAACACTGGAAAGAAAGAAAAATACCTGACAATTCATAAATAAATCAATATCAGGGGATATCTTATACACAGATCAACTTAGCCCCAAACTAAGTAAAGCTTGTACTATGGCTGCTAGGTGACGTTATACATACTTATAGTATAGATAAATACATACTTATACACGGTGGCAAAAAAATAAGTGCATTCCCGTTGCCAGGGAGGTTTTGGCATTATACTGCGCAACTTTTACTATGGGACCAACCCCAAAATTGCGAAAAATAATTTGGCTGTTTCATACATTTTAGCTGGCCCATTTTCTATGGGAGGGTAATTTTAGTAAAAGTCGCCCAGTATATATAATCCCAAAACCTCCCTGGCAAGGGCAATGCAATTATTTTTAAGCCATCCTGTATACATAGAAAACTCCCATGACTCAGAAACAAATATTTGTGTTCATCACACAAATAAATGCCCTTACTGTGATTCGAACCCAGGACCATCGGCTTCACAGGCAGGGTCACTACCCACTAGGCCAGACCGGTCGTGCGATTCATGCAAAACTTGGATAACATATTATAGTTTGTCAAAGGACTTGCTGTCTTACTTATTATCTTTGTCTTACACTAGACTAGTACAAAAAAAACTATACTCATCCTTTTCTTTTGGGTGCTACCGCTAGTGTCACTGGTACTAGCACCCAAAAGGATGGGTATAGTTTTTTTTGATCCTATTTACTGACAATTTGGTTTGACCATATATTAAATGTAATTTTAAAGTAATACTTTACCTTTCAGTTAGCACAAACCCATTATGGTCTATAACAGGCACCCGTTGAAATCGGTTAACTTTTGTATATTCTTCAGAATAATGTTCGGCTGTCAATCAAGTTATAATAAAATTAACCATATATATATATATATATATATATAATCAATACCAGTAGGCAACAATTAGGAGGCCCTACCGCCAAAAACTATATTTATTTATCTGCCTATCGCTCGAATAAGAAACGAAGAATCACTCTGCAATGAAAATTATAATTTCAAGTTCCCCGTGATTCTTCCTGGATCTGACCCGATAGTTCGGGTATACTTAAGCACACTGGTCCTGTCACGGTCGTCAGATGTCATGGTCACGCTATTCACAGAAACACTTGTTAAACGAAATACATATATTTACAGGAAAATTTACAATAACTATTAGGTCTGAAAAATCTACATCATAGCAAGAGTGTTTCTGTGAATAGCGTGACCATCACAGAGCGGTAGAGAAGCAGATAATTAAATTTCGTTTTTCGCGGTAGGCCATCTGAGTTCAATGTTGTTCAATAATTACCTTTTCGTAAATCTACAGGCACTGGAGTAAAATCACATTTAATGTTTTTTAATAGAATATATAATGCTCGAGATGGCTGTGACATAAGATCAAAATACAACTTTAGAGTCATTTTCTTATTTATTTTGCAAGTTTGCACTCACGCTTAACTTTAATTATTAATTTACAAATATAAGTTACGGATAACTTTTGAACTTTGGCCTTGTTTAGTTGTCTTCACCTTTGAAAATCTAATCTAAATCAAAATCTACTATGTAGTAGTTTGACATTGACAAGAAGCATAAACAATATATATTTTTTTACGAGCATTGGCAACTTGGTTATCAGCTCAAACATAAAACATAAAAGTATACTCTGTCACGCCATTTCCGTCAGTAGAAAAGAGCGGCAAATTTAAAAAATGTAAGCGCAAACGGTTATGGCCCCATAGAAAATTTGTATTTAGTGTTGATTTAGTGCCTTTTTCTACTGACAAACTTGTTTGACCGGCTATAATTACAACGGCCAGCTTATGCCCTAAACGCTGAGCCTAAACGCGCCATTTGCCATTTGTTGCAAGCTCGGCAGAAGCCTTAAGAAAAAGGTTGTTTTTTTCAAAGTGGCAACATTTTTCTTTTAAACGTCATATGACATAGTGATGTCCATGGGGAATACTTTATTTAAATTATATCGATATTTCTACACACGATCACTTGTTAATCAAAGTAGTTAAACTGAGTTTTAAATTTATTAATTAGATCACTAGCTTTTGCCCGCGGCTTCTATGTCGTTTTGTCTAATGTATAGGGTGCGGGGGAGGCAGGGGAAGGAGATCTACGAAAATATGGTTTTATAACGACTAACAAAAGATGGTTTGTATGGTTCGTAGGTAGAATATATATATATTAACGATTTTTTTCATTTCAGTTATAATGGAAACCTAAACTTATAAGAAGCAAACAGACAACCACCTTTTGGCAGCACCTTGAATGTACTCATTACGGATGCAGGAAGTTTCCTGATGACTTACTCCTCCCGCCCCGTCCGTCCCGCCGCGCCGCCCGCACTCGCCGAGGTGTGCCGAGGTACCGATTGACAACGATCGAGATGGCACCAAATACAAATTTAAAAATCTATTATTATAAGGCGGGTCTCCATACATTAAAAGCAAAAATAGAACCCTTACAGGATTACGTGTGGCTGTCTGTCAGTCCGTCTGTTACAACCGACTTGCTCCGAAACTACTGGACCGTTTAAATTGCAATTTGGAACAAATACGAGTACTTTCAAGAATTTTCATGACCACATTATTAAATTTCAAAATCGATGCCATTTTCGTAATTAACGCCCCAAAAAACCATAAAAACGACACCCATATTGATATTTAGACATTTCAACCTTATTGCACCCCAACAGGGAAGATGGTTTTTCACGTCCACCACGTTGGATTTTAAAATCGTTGTTGTTTTCGTAATTAGCGGCCCGATAAACCATAGAAACAATACCCATATTGATTTTCAGACTTTGTCACCACATTTCCCCCTTTTAGAGGTTGAATTTTCAACAAATCTGAATCACTTGTTTATTCATTTATCGCTAGGAATACTCCTGTGAAATTTCGAATAAAATAGTCTAACTAATCTTGTTTCCCCATACAAACTTTGGACCCCATTTCAACCCCTAGGGGGTGTATTTTGAAAAATCCTTTCTTAGTGCACCCCTAGACCTTATAGGAAACCTACTTGCCAAATGTGAAATCTCTAGAACCAGCGGTTTGGGCTGTGTTGATATGTCAGTCAGTTTCTTCTTTTTATATATATTTATAAGATTATTTGTTCAAACATTGAAACAATTTATGCTACGCTTACAGGTTTTTATTAACTTTTTTTAAATAATACCTAAATTAAGACTGATATCAATTATATTAGAATTAAAAGAAATAATTTCCCATTCTAAAAAAATAATTATATTATTATAAATAAAATAAACTATAAATAAAAAATTTATTATTCTAAAAAAAAATAAAAAAAAAATCTTAAAAAACAAATGAAATTTTTTTGAATTTTTTTTTTTTTTTTTTCTTTATCGACGTATCTTATGGTATTTCGATATTTCATCATCACATCACTTTACTATTTTTGGTGCAACGGACGCCGGGGACATTTCGTTTGCAAAAATTCCATTTAAAATTCTTATTAATTGATATTAATCATGGCGTCAATAGATTTGTTAACGCCACATCTTTCTAAGATTAAGATACCGGCTGCCGGGCAACTGATTTACAAGGATGAATGCGTGTATTCGTTCGATAATCCAGTGAGTTGCATTTTTAAAATATTATAACCTCATCATTGTTTTTGTTTGATTGTGCTATTCATTCTTCCATTTCGATAAGACATCCGTTAATCCGAATTAAATATAATTCGTAGTTAAAAAGTGTCTAGCCATTTATTATAATCAGTTGGAACGTAAACTAGGTAGGTACTACAGTGTTCTCATTAAAATACTTAGTGTTCATGAAGTTCTTAACAGCCTGATAGACATTAGCAATAACATTAAACAAGGATGTCTTCACGCCCTCAGTGGAATCCGTGCAAAATAGCTGGGAGACGTAGCTATCAAACAAGACTGGACTCCAGAATAAGATGTTATACAACAGTTCCCTGCTAGCTAATGTATAATTTTTCGATTTCTTCACATCCATAACATGTATTTTAGTTAAAATATATACTGAAATCATTACAGGAACAAAGAAACTGACTATAGCTAAAATAAATATATAAAGAAGCATATTCTTAGATTCTATGTAACAAATTTTCATGCAGTTCTCACTTAATTTTGGTTTCCGATACAATGCAGCACTTGTCACATTCATGTTAAAGTTAGTGAAATTATTCACAATTTTATAAACATTCTCTAATACGGAGTTAATAACTGTTAAATTGTCTTTAGTCTCTACATTGTCATACACTTTAACATAATCTTTAGGGTTAAAATATTTGCGAAGCTCTAATGTAAAGTTGTCTGAAGGTACTGAGCATGAACTGTTAGTAACCTCCATCGTTGCCATACAAGTGTCACTATAACTTTGTATATCCCGTTTCATTGTCACCTGGTTAACTCCCATTGGATACATAAAAAGTGTGAGCAGGACAGGTATAATCCACTGTAAAACAATTACAAAAGACGAAAAATACTTCTTCCAGAAACTTAGCACTTTTACCCTCACACTATGAAGCTGTCGGGATTCCAAATGTATTTCCTGCACAATATTTTCCTCATCTCTTCTCTTCATTTCCATCAGCTTCTTGTAATGCATGTAGTTATCAATGACGAGACTTAGAAATCCATTAACGAATGGTATTACCAATGGTCCGAAGCTCATAAAAACAGTCCAGTAACCACAGGATGCTTCATGTTCTAAAATCATCTCTGCCGTCCGTAATTCCATGTCAGACATAGATATATTTGCTAGTCTCAAATTGTAAACTGCCCTTACTATAAAAGAGATTCCAATGCACGTCAAAATAACATTTTCCGATAAGAGCATAGTTGAAAACTTGTTTCGCTCCTTCACCACTTTTTTCAAGTTGAGCAAACTTAGTGAGAATCCACTTAGGATTAAGAAAGTTCCTAAGTACAAGTCGGTGGATTGGAACATTGTTGCTTCGTGTAGAGTTTGTAGTGAAATGTGGGCCCACATCATGTAGTGTAGATGTTATCAGTGTGCAAATTATAGGGGCTGGAACTGTAAACAGTAAAAGAGGTAGTGATAATGATATGACATGTAAGCGTGGTTAAAAGTCAATAAAGTAATATGTTGTTAAAATGTATGTAGTAGCTATGTGAAGTTTATCAAGTCGGTATAATTGACTTAGATTGCTGACACATGGGTGACAAATGAGTATTTCTAAAGTTTTGTTTTTCATTCAATAAATTTGAATTCATGATTGTCAGTTTTAATATTTAACTGTTACAAATAAGGTGGTGAAGACACGATTTTCTTATTAGAAAATATGTGTCTTCTGATTATCAGTATCAATAAAATGGGGTAACTGTGAAAGATGGATAATTTTGAAAATTGCAGATATCTACTAAACTAAACTAGAACTGTCTACTTTAGCAACAGTAAGCAAGATGCCTTGATAAGCATTACAGTAGTATAAAGCATAAATGTAAACAAAGTATGAAGTTAACCCAATGCATCTTATATATCCTATTTAGCTTTTCATCAATACAATACCTGCAAAATATGGTATCATCAAAGTCATAAAAACAAGGGCCTGACACTCTTTGATAGAGAACAATAGTCTAATTGCGATTCCTATAAGAGGAAAGAGAAAATAGTGCCATGCTTTGTCCTTATCACCAACCAGGTTTTTTTTTCATGGTCGGGTTATGGCAGCATAGGTAGGAGGCGATGGCGAAATACCGAAATTTATAAGAGTGAAAGAGAAAAAGGATTGTGCTGCCATACATTAACCTGTCAATACATGAATATGTCTTTCTCTTACCTCTGGTCGCTCGGTTTCATGTCTATAACTACTATACTAATAACCGGTCTGGCCTAGTGGGTAGTGACCCTGCCTGTGAAGCCGATGGTCCTGGGTTCGAATCCCGGTAAGGGCATTTATTTGTTCCTGAGTCATGGGTGTTTTATATGTATTTAAATATTTATATACTATATATATCGTTGTCTGAGTACCCATAACACAAGCCTCCTTGGGCTTACTGTGGGACTTAGTCAATTTGTGTAAGAATGTCCCTATAATATTTATTTATTTATACTATGTCTATGCATAATAACAACGCCGAAACTATACCAAATTCTGTCTGTGGCTTGTCAAATATCCACCAACTTTAAACAAAAGATAACTATGATACGTCAAATAGTTCAAAGTATTGTAGGCTCTAATTTGAAAGTTGAGGCAGATGCCGCTGTAAGGGCAGGATTACACTTGTAAGTTTTACTTACGTAAGTAGGGACACAGCTATACTACAGAATGAGATATGAATATCGTTATCTCATTGTAGCAAATAGCTTTGTCCCTACTTACGTAAGTAAAACTTACAAGTGTAATCCTGGCCTAAGGCTTTATCTATATTTTATTTACGGTATATTGGTCTAGTATTGGTGGACCTATATACCAGTAAGGCTTAGACGCACTGCGGTTTTTTCAAAAGCGGTTCCGCAACCGCAAAAAATGTAAAGTACGGCATGCTTTATAAGCGCACGCATTTAAAAGACTAAAACCGCAAGAAATTAGACCGAAACCGCAAGAAAAAAACCGCAGTGCGTTCTAAGCCTAATAGTGCATATTACCTTGACACGAAAATCCCAATAATCTGTTTACCTTGCAGGAATCAGAGACTGGTCTGTATGTGTCACTGGTGTCGTTCCTGGGCTTTGGCCGAAACTATGTGGAGCAATACTTCCAGAAGACAGGCAACGCTGTCTTTCTGCACATTCACCGGGAGAAAATACCTGTAAGTAACTGACAATTTTCATTTAACTTACAAATTATAATGTGTGTTAGTTAGATCAGGACCGGTTTGTGTCACTGATAATTTGTAGGTTGCCATTGTTTTTAGTTAAAAATTTAGCAATTTTCTTTCATTCATTCATAACATTTCAAGGGAGAGAACAGCTTTCTTTGCGATTTCCATTTCAAATAATGCATTCTCTAGATATTTTTTCTGCACTCTCGCCCGCATATTGTATGTTTATGTGGGTACTTCCCACCTTCCCAGCTACAAAATTATTTGAACCATTGACTTGTTCTGTTTTACATATAAAACTTCAACTCGTTCTATTTTCTTTGTATTACAATAATAATAGAAATTTATGTCTGGTAACATATACATATTTATTACTTAAATGTTCATGCCAAGCTTAATGTTATTTCTAAAGGTCGTGTTATAATGAGATTGTAACTTCTATTGTATGGGGGCGCCTTTTAAGTGGTGGGTACTTGTGTCTCTTAAAGCTTGATTGATAATACTGACTTACTCCGTTGGCTCAGCGACCCAAATTGAGACTTGGCCTGTGACATAAGACTTTTCTTGGTCCTGCGCTACTTCTCGCCAACTTGACTCGGAGTTCGTACAGATCCGCCTCCTTAAAGTCGCTCCAGTGATATACCTGGGATGTCGGCAGGTGTTCCAACCATACTAAACTAACTAACCAATGGGCTACTTTTATTAAGTACTGCAAAACTAACCCTATAAATAATATTTAACAATAACCTTTGTCTAATAATAATCATATACATGTCGCTCTAGCGTTGTCTCGGCAATTTTTTTATTTAAATAAACCGCAGTTTCAACAAGTCTCTTTTTCTTAGGTGCCAGAACCTGAGAAAACCGGTGACGGCCCAGAGAAGAAGATCACCCGACTGGCAATAGGCGTGGAGGGTGGTTTCGACCCCACCTGCAACAAGCCAAAATTCACCTACACTGACCATTACAATGTGATAGTACTGCCTGGTTTCCATACATTCCCGTGGCCGGATCCTACGCTACCTGAACAGGTTTAGTAATGTCTATTAAAATATATAATAAACTCCCAGACTCTATAAAAGAAGAAGAAAATGATAATATATATATAAATAAAATTAAGGTGGTTCGATTTTCATACAAAATTCAATCTGCTTTAATTAAGGCACTACACACTATTACTACAGAAATATTTGCTCATTTATCTACTTTCGAATATTCGTTTGCGCTAAATTAATAGAAAAACTTTGTTTCATACAGAAATCATACATAAATCAACGTAATTTTTTCATCAATTTTACGTATGTGTGTGTCACAAATGTCGTGTAATTTTACGTTGCGTGCGGCGTTGCCACTCTATGACGTTGGCGACGTTGCCTGGCCGACCTGGCAGGATTTGCAGTGCCGTCATGTTTAGTGCATTTTTATTTGACAGTGTTGACACTGACACATAGGGTCATGTTTATTG
The DNA here is from genome assembly GCF_947568885.1 of Cydia strobilella. NCBI lineage: Eukaryota > Metazoa > Arthropoda > Insecta > Lepidoptera > Tortricidae > Cydia > Cydia strobilella. The sequence goes on from NC_086052.1 coordinate 14,527,034, forward strand.
TGACATCAATTTGTTTGTATAAATTGAAAATGATAGCAACGTCTAAATCAAGTTACAAAAATCATCGGTGTTCTGGTCCGCGAAAATCCAGAAAAATTCGGACTCAATTGAAGCGGAATTCATGATGGTGAAGTTTCGTAAGGTGGGTACAGTTTCATTCCGTCATTGTACATTGTAATTTTCTCGTGCCGATCTTTTTAGAAAATAATTCTCACTTCTTCCGTAATGGTAGATATAAGCAGTGAACAATACCTATATAATGTAATTATTACTGTTTTGGTTGCCGAATAGTCAATGTGTCACTAACTCTAGGTTTTTTTAGGTATTGTGCAAAATGAAGAGGCATTCTTGGAAAGAAAATGTTTTCCTTCATTAGCCAGAAAAAATCAGGACATCCTCACTGCAATGAAGTAAAATAAAACATTTCCTGGGGATGAAAATTATGGAATTTTGTCTATGAGTGAAAAACACAATTATTACTAGGTAAGTAAATGATAGCTTTATTTGAATCCATATTGTTGCATCATCTTTCTTCCTATAACATTAGAGAATTTGTGCTATCATGATATTATTTTTCTTTCAGGTACAGGGACAACTACGGATAACAAATATGAAAAAATGTTATTTCATTTGTTATGTGAATCCATCTACACCAACAAGACATCCACTGCTGGACATAGGCCTCCCCAGGGATCTCCACAACGACTGGTCTTGCAAGACCGGCCAAAAAATCGAGAAATAAATAATATAAATAAACATGATAAATATCCCGTTTTCTATAATAGTTATAATTAGAAGGCAATGTTGTTACTCACTGTACCTACTTGAATCCAAAAAAAAATATATAAAAAAAGTTTTAATTTTATTTTACAATTACTAATTTATTATTAGTACATTACGATACAAGTGCGAAAAGTAGGAAATTGGCAACGAGTGGCGATAAATTGAAACACGACCGAAGGAAGTGTTTTAATCGACACGAATTGCGAATTACCTTTTCGCACGTGTATTGTACAACGTTTTACAGTACATAATTATGGCCCATTACATTTTCGATATTCAAACTGCAAGGGTACGATGATAGATCTCAATTCAATATAATTTTGCAACATTTGGCATTATTAGGTTATAAATTGTATGGAGATGAAATCTATCATCGTACCCTTCCAGTTTGAAAAATACTATAGAGGCTGGGCAGTAAGGGATTGCTTTACTTGTAGAACTATATTTAGCGCTTTAAAAAAAACTGATACCTGACACTTACAAACCTGGACTTCCTTGGGCTAGTGCTACTAAGAATAGTCAGTATTCTCCATCCTTTCTGAGTTGGAAGAACCCAAAAAGGTGAGATTTGTGAAAGTCAGGTTTTCAATATATGTGGCGTTTGCAACCAAACGGGTACCTACTTATTGTTGTCATATTTCCATAGAGCTTCAAAATGACAACCGACAATGTGGTACCTTTTAGTTTAAAACGTCACATATTTTTATAAAACGTTATAAACTAATTTATGAATAATACTGAATATCTGGGAGAAAAAGAAAACATAAGTAAAAACTCAAAAATGCTCGTTTTCCCAGAGATAAGACCTAGCTAGATCGAACCCCTTACAGCAAATTTCATCGAAATCGTTAGAGCCGTTTCCGATATCACTGAAATATATTTCGGTTATATCGGAATCGGACAAGAATTCGAAGACTAAAAGGTATAAGAAACATAACACAAAAAGGACAAAAAAAGTACCCCTGCCGTACCCAGTCTCGAACCCGAATCCTCTTGCACGTATTTCCACGAACATACCGCAACGCCATTGCAGCATACTTACAATGCATGAAATTGTCTACTACAAGCATTACGGAAACACTGTTTGCATGTGTGAGTAATAGTAGGAAATAGCATGACAGAAACATTCTGTCGACTTTAAAAGTGTTTTTTGCACTAATGAAGTATTCAATGTTTATTATAATAGTTCAATATTTATGTAAAGAGTGCGCTAAACATACTTTTAAGTATACAGATACCAACACTATTCCACAAAAAAATAAAACCTGAAAATTTGCGAAAGTGACGCCATCTAGCGGGGTTTAAGCTTTGGGTAACCTAGTCGAACCACCTTAAACAGTTATTATAAGATAAGTCATATTACACTGTAAGCGAATTTTCAATGACATATTATAATTCAATAATATCTATAGATTATTTGTTCTTGTTAATATAATACTTAATGTTTTGAATAATAAATGACAAATGACATTGCAATTAAAACTTTCGACACGAAGAGTGTATTTTTGACATTTTAATTCTTATTTTTACATTTGCTTATAATGATTGTATGTTAAAATAATTAATCAAAAGTTCTCCTCTCCTTGGAATTGTTAATTATAGTTATAGTTGTAGTTATAGTATATTGCAGTGCCCAACAGGGTTCACAAAGACCTAGCATATAAGTTTACCACCTGTACAACTACTTTGTGAATTTGCAATAAAATATTGAGTATAATATTGAGGTGTGTCAACTCTTCACTTTAAAATCGTTGAATAGTTTGCTCATTGTACAGTGTACACATAGAATGGGCAAGTTATAAGTTACCCACCGCCCACTTAACTCTGAAGCTTACTGTACCTTGAGAAAGTAGTAGTTCTGTGATCTTAAGAAAAAGCCATGCCTCGAATTTGACAGCTGCAAGAAATATCGCCGTACAACTCGTACATTATGCGGTAATTCAAATTGTCATAAGTTGATGTTTGATAACTCGGTTACCACAAAATATACGAAACTATGGCCCGTATAACGCGATTCTTTCATAGATTTACACCTCTTCTAAATACGATCAGTATATTTTTGTTGACGAATATTATCGTTACAGGTGAAAAAATCAGTGCAAGCCGTCATAGATGCGGAGTCACCATTCAAGATAGCGGAAATGAACGCGCTCGCGGGCACCTGGGACGGCGAGGCGCGCGAAGTATCTGTGTAAGTTTCAGGAGATAAATTCAAATATTTATTGGAATATACTGTGTTACCATTACCACCATCTCACCATCTATTGTTCTGGAAAATGTCAAAAGTTTAAACTTCACATTGACACCTCACGACATAACAAGATGCTGCCTCCTACATTTCACGCAGGCTGTCTTTCGCGTTGTAGGAACTGCCTTCTTGTGGCTGAAATAGAAATGCAATTAGGTTTGTGAATAGTCAAATAACTGGATGTCTATAAGGGACATTAAAGTATCTAGGTATGTAGGAGGTAGGAGGTAGGTCGTTTTTCGGAAATTCCTTTTTTATACCTTAGTATTGGTTTTAGCCACGCCGTGAGCCTAAAGCAACTTGACAACGGCGTGAAAATCCCGCCTTCAGGCTGGAAGTGCGCCAAGTGTGACCTGACCACCAATCTGTGGCTCAACCTGACCGACGGCGCGGTGCTCTGCGGCCGGCGCTTTTTCGACGGCTCCGGGGGAAATGAGCACGCGGTAAGATCATTACAGTGAACTTCAATGCAAGAGAGAGAGAGAGAGGAAGTGCGCCAAGTGTGACCTGACCACCAACCTGTGGTTCAACCTGACCGACGGCGCGGTGCTCTGCGGCCGGTGCTTCTTTGACGGCTCTGGGGGCAACGAGCACGCGATAAGATCATTACAGTGAACTAATGTAAGAGAGAGAGAGAGAGGAAGTGCGCCAAGTGTGACCTGAACACCAACCTGTGGTTCAACCTGACCGACGGCGCGGTGCTCTGCGGCCGGTGCTTCTTTGACGGCTCTGGGGGCAACGAGCACGCGATAAGATCATTACAGTGAACTAATGTAAGAGAGAGAGAGAGAGAGGAAGTGCGCCACGTGTGACCTGAACACCAACCTGTGGTTCAACCTGACCGACGGCGCGGTGCTCTGCGGCCGGTGCTTCTTTGACGGCTCTGGGGGCAACGAGCACGCGATAAGATCATTACAGTGAACTAATGTAAGAGAGAGAGAGAGAGGAAGTGCGCCAAGTGTGACCTGAACACTAACCTGTGGTTCAACCTGACCGACGGCGCGGTGCTCTGCGGCCGGTGCTTCTTTGACGGCTCTGGGGGCAACGAGCACGCGGTAAGATCATTACAGTGAACTTCTAATGTAAGAGAGAGAGAGAGAAGAAGTGCGCCAAGTGTGACCTGACCACCAACCTGTGGCTCAACCTGACCAACGGCGCGGTGCTCTGCGGTCGGCGCTTCTTCGACGGCTCCAGGGGCAATGAGCACGCGGTAAGATCATTACAGTGACCTTCTAATGTAAGAGAGAAAGAATACCCTGTATTTACTCGCGAGAGACATCCCATAAAATTTCACAGACAGGTTGGAATCTCATGTAAAGAGAAATAACTGTGGTTTGTGTGTACAACATAATATATGCGTAAGACGCCATCATGACTAAGAACTTGAGAAGCTGAAACACTGATTTGGATTAATTTCAGGTTAGTAGCTACACTTACAATGGACACTTTCGTGTGTATTGAACATATGAAAATTTTTGATTGACAGTAATGTTCTTAGATATTATTTCCTCATTATAGGGTGATGCTGTAATTTTGTCGGAGGTTATTCAATTCGTTTAATTCCCTTTTAACATAATTCTTTTTTCCCAGGTCGCACACTACCGCGATACAGGCTACCCACTGGCCGTGAAACTGGGCACCATCACCGCCGAGGGCAAGGGCGACGTGTTCTCATACGCCGAGGACGATATGGTTGAAGACCCGTACCTGGCCGACCATCTCAAACACTTCGGCATCAACGTGCAGCAATTGCAAAAGGTAACCTACAAGGGCCTGACACTCTTTGATAGAGAAAGATAGTTTTATTGCGATTCCTATAAGAGGAAAGAGAAAATAGTGCCATGCTTTGTCCTTATCACCGACCGGGTGGCATCATAGGTAGGAGGCGATGGCGAAATACCGAAATTTATAAGAGTGAAAGAGAAAAAAATCCTATGCTGCCCTAAATGAATATTCTTTCTCTTACCCCCGGTCGCTCGGTGGCGCGTCTATAACTACTTGTATACACTATGTCTATGGTAACCTACAACTGTCAGAGCGAGACATTGTTATATACGTGCATCGCGCTGTCTCGCTCACGCAGACCGCGTTGTCTATGAAGGGCAGAATTACCGCCGATTCAACGTGCAGCAGCTGGCAGCTGCAGATTGCAGCATTTTTTTAAATTATTCTTAAAACATGGCTTCTATTCTGCAGACCGACAAATCTATGGTAGAGCTGGAGCTTGAGCTGAACCAGCGCACAGGAGAATGGAACACCCTCCAGGAGTCCGGCAGTTCCTTGCAACCTCTGCATGGACCTTCGCTCACAGGGTTGACTAACCTGGGCAACTCCTGTTACATCAACAGCGTTCTGCAGGTGAGTGACAAATTGACAACACTCCAATTAATAACTGGAACACTCAGGAGTCAGGCAGTACCTTACAACTTTTTCGTGGACCCTTGCTCAATGGAATGAGTAGCGTAGACAACTCCTCTAGCAGTAAAATGTACCATCAACATCACAGTTTCAACAACCTTTTTACAAGGTCTTGAAAGAACAAGGACAAAATCAATTAAACTCACATATTGGAGTCACATTAGCGCGACATTTTGCGAAAGCGTCGCGTCGCGCATTCTTCTTCAGGATTACTCACAATGGTGATGATATGTTCCAGTTATCCCTCGTTTAGGACATAGGACTAGCAGACGAGTTTTCCACTTGTGATCTTGCAGCGCGCTCCAAATCGCGCCCAGCACTTTGTTATAAAGGTACCCTAAGGTATCTCTACTCTGCTACTTGTGTTTTGTAATAAAGTATGTGTGTAAACGTGTCGTGTCGCAGGTGATATTCCGCATGCCGGACTTCGTGCGGCGCTTCGTGGAGGGCGCGCCCGAGATCTTCGCCTCCTTCCCCGAGGATCCCGTCAACGACTTCAACGTACAGACGTAAGGAATTATTACTAATATTAAAAGAGTCAGTCTATGACAAGTTTTACGCTGTGTGCTACATACGTCAAATTTGGTGGTCTTATACATTGTCACTGCTACGCCGTTCGAACTTAGCGGATTTTACACTCCCTGACAAACGAATAGTCCTTCAGGCTCCCAAATATGGGAGCGTTTCTTTAACTAACTAGAAAGTTTGTGAAAAAGTTTGGGGTAGATATTACAAATTGATACCCCACGTTTTATTTTAAATGTTGTATTCCTTTTTTTAAGCATAGAAAAAATTAGGAAGCTTGTTTTTTCAGGGAACTATATCAACATAATCGTATAAATCATACATTACATATGTTTTTCATCAATGTTTGCATATGTTTCAGCGCTAAACTAGGCGTCGGTCTAGTATCCGGCCGCTACTCGCAGCCCGGCGACACGGACGGCACCCAACCCGGCGTCGCCTGCCACATGTTCCGCAACCTAGTCGGCAAGGACCACCCCGAGTTCCAGTCCAAACGGCAGCAGGACGCCCACGAGTTCTACCTGCATCTACTGACACTGTTACAGGTAGATAACATGTAGATACAGACGGTATACAACCTGGCTTCGCCTGCCACGTGTTCCGTAACCTAGTCGGCAAGGACCACCCCGAGTTCCAGTCCAAACGGCAGCAGGACGCCCACGAGTTCTACCTGCATCTACTGACACTGTTACAGGTAGATAACATGTAGATACAGACGGTATACAACCTGGCTTCGCCTGCCACGTGTTCCGTAACCTAGTCGGCAAGGACCACCCCGAGTTCCAGTCCAAACGGCAGCAGGACGCCCACGAGTTCTACCTGCATCTACTGACACTGTTACAGGTAGATAACATGTAGATACAGACGGTATACAACCTGGCTTCGCCTGCCACGTGTTCCGTAACCTAGTCGGCAAGGACCACCCCGAGTTCCAGTCCAAACGGCAGCAGGACGCCCACGAGTTCTACCTGCATCTACTGACACTGTTACAGGTAGATAACATGTAGATACAGACGGTATACAACCTGGCTTCGCCTGCCACGTGTTCCGTAACCTAGTCGGCAAGGACCACCCCGAGTTCCAGTCCAAACGGCAGCAGGACGCCCACGAGTTCTACCTGCATCTACTGACACTGTTACAGGTAGATAACATGTAGATACAGACGGTATACAACCTGGCTTCGCCTGCCACGTGTTCCGTAACCTAGTCGGCAAGGACCACCCCGAGTTCCAGTCCAAACGGCCGCAAGATAAGACACCCATGAGTTCTATCTGCACTGCACCTACTGTGTAAATACAATGCGGTATTGACATGATACCAACTTATAAAGCAGGCATAGACTGTAACATGAAAATGTAGTAGTAAATTTTATCGAATTGACATTAGTCAACTCCAATTTTAAGATTGTAGAAACTACAAACGACTAGAAATTCCATCGATCGCAACATATCAGTAAAAAAAATTAATCATTAGTTCTGTGCAGAGTTACGTTAATCAGTCTATTGATTGTGATATTTGTGATAGTGCAATGGGCCTTAATATTTCATGTATTCACAGCGCAATAGCCGACACAAGCCAAACCCAGCCGACTGCCTCCAATTCATGGTTGAAGATCGTATCCGCTGCGGCGCGTCCGGCGCCGTCCGGTACACGTCTCGCCCCGAACACCACTTACCGCTGCCCGTGCCACTCGCACAGGCGACCAATCAGCAACAAGTGCGAGAGTATGAAGCTAGGCGAGCTGCTGCTGAGGCAGCCAATCAGCGCCTGTGAGTATTCCCGTGTCGATAACGTGCGATACACGACTCCGCCACAACCCCACTTACTGCCTCCCCGTACCACTTGTGCCGGAGACCAAGAGTGGTATTATATCAACCACAATAGTGGGGCCAAGAGAGCCCCTTTTGGATTTTTAGTTACAAGTTCTGTTTCTATTTATACAGACACTCAGACATAAATATGGCACACAATGGGCGAAGTTTATTGGTAGAGGAATTTCTTTCTCTTAACCTTTAAGTGGATAAAAATTTAACTGTCTAAAGTTATGAAGCTTGTTAACTAATAAAGCTAACACTTGGTCTTACATTGGTTCCTTGGCAGAAGGGTCGGTGCCTCTTATGGGACGCAACGTGTGTTAGCACCTTTGCCCTATCCCATCTGAGTCACACCATCGGTGCTGCTGGTTCAGCTGCGGAGTATGCGGCTAAACAGAAGCATACGAAGTACTCTGCCTTGGAACTAATGTATGATTTTATACCAGTTGCGGTGGAGACTGCAGGACCTTGGGGTGCGGAGGCTAAGGAGTTTGTGTGGGAATTGGGTCGGCGACTGAGAGATAGGGGTTGCGATCCTCGCTCCGGATCGTACCTGGTCCAACAGAGCTCCTTGGCAATTCAACGAGGCAACGCTGCCAGTGTCATGGGGACGTTTGGGCCGGCTATGGTCCGGGGTGGCACCATAGCCTAAATAGTTTAATTTAGTGGTTAAGATTGACAAAGCCTGTTGCGGATTACATCATTTGTAAGTAGATGACGAAGCCTTTTGCTGATTTGCTTTTGTGTCCACTTGACGAAAAAAAAAGCTAATTAATATGGTTGTTGTTGTTGTCAGGGACCCGTCCACCGTAGTCCGGCCGCACATCCCGTTCTCGGCGTGCCTGGACAGCTTCATGCGGGAGGAGACGGTCGAGCAGTTCTTCAGCAGCGCCGTCAACCAGAAGGTCACCGCTTACAAGTAAGTTCGAGACACCAATTGCTTATCATTTGTATGAAAAAATCCTGGTCACGGCACTAAATTGTAATCACCCTTCTCCGAAAAAATGTGGCTTGATGAATAAATAATAAAGTTACGTCGTTTTAACATATACTCTGACACAGCCACTTTGTCAGTAGAAAAAGGCGACAAATTAAAAAAAAGTAGGAGTGAAGGTTTGATTTCCCACAGGAAATTTAAATTTTTCCCTTTTTTTACTTACAACTTGGGTGTATTTGAGAATATTTTACTGGTAAGACAACAATTGTAGTGTTTGAGTAATACCACAAATATTATTTTGAATCATTCTCTTGTTTCTTGATTGCGGCAAAAAAGAGAAAGGTAATATTTATTCTCTAGCACTGCAATCTCCGTTGTGTAAAATCTTTAGTAAGCTATTCTTAACCTTTGTAACATTGTAGGACCACACGCCTGGCTACTTTCCCTGACTACCTGCTCATTCAGCTGAAGAAGTTCACCATCAAGGAGGACTGGACGCCGGCCAAGCTAGATGTCGAAGTTGACATGCCGTGGGAGGTAAGAGAGAGTCAAGAGAGTCAAAATATTGTTTATTCTAATAAGCCTAGTAACAAGCACTTTTAAATTGTCAAGTTTTACATATATTACCTTAATCTAAATCTCAGAGCAATTTATTGATGCAGTAATTATTGTTCTTAAAACATTGAATTATTATAGATGTCAAACTTAAAAAAAAGAATTTCACAAAAGGATCGACAAACACCAAAATTGTATAAAAAGTACTAGTCTAGAAACTTTCTAGAATAAAAATCTAAATGTCAAAAAATACGGATTACCTAATATAGGTGTTCATTGAATTATCAATTTTATCATTATTAACATAATAATAAATAATTAATTATTTTCAATCACAATCCGACGGTGTTTCATCATTCATGTAGTCTTGTGTGCTATAATAGGCTTTAGAGATAAGCTTACGTTTTACATAATTTTTAAATTTATTATTAACGTTTTATTTTCGTTAGGTGGAGTTATCCTGCCTGCGCGGTCGCGGCCTTCAACCCGGCGAGACGGCGCTGCCCGAGGCCGCGCCCGACGCGCCGCCGCCCGCCTACGACGAGGGCCTGCTGGCGCAGCTGGTTAGTATCATGTACAGTACATACATACACACATGTACAGGTGGAGCTATCCTGCCTGCGCGGTCGCGGCCTTCAACCCGGCGAGACGGCGCTGCCCGAGGCCGCGCCCGACGCGCCGCCGCCCGCCTACGACGAGGGCCTGCTGGCGCAGCTGGTTAGTATCATGTACAGTACATACATACACACATGTACAGGTGGAGCTATCCTGCCTGCGCGGTCGCGGCCTTCAACCCGGCGAGACGGCGCTGCCCGAGGCCGCGCCCGACGCGCCGCCGCCCGCCTACGACGAGGGCCTGCTGGCGCAGCTGGTTAGTATCATGTACAGTACATAAGGTACCGCGCCTAAGAAGGCCCGGTTCTTAAGCTTGCTCATTTTCAAAATGTCATACTTTTATAAGTGAGAACGGGTTCAAATTTTACGATGATAGTTAAAAAAAAAACTCACGGACTTTCGGGCACCCTTTTTAGTCGTAGTCACACTCCACTGTAGACTTTTGCTCGTAAACATAGAACATTTTTTGAGTATACCTCTGTGACTACACGTTATAATTTACTAAGATTACTGATTTTTCATATATTTCTTAAATAATTTCACGGTTTAGACTCACTTGTTTTAGTCACTCGCGCGACATGTTTCGGAAAGCCTAGGTCTCCTTTCTCAAGCACTACTAGTGCGAGCAGTGTTCATGACGACCGCGTATTGAACTAGTAGTGCTTGAGAAAGGAGACCTAGGCTGTCCGAAACATGTCGCGCGAGTGACTAAAACAAGTGAGTCTAAACCGTGAAATTATTTACCTAGTCGGCTCATAAGTTCTGTCACTGGCCTTTAAAATTTAAATTTGGAACTCCTAAAACAAAAACCGTTCTGCATTTGAATTTCGAATCTTTATTAAATATTTGAGTAGTATAATTTTGCAATTTTCTGTTTTCTTCAACATGGAGTGGACGCTTAAAGATAGCCGTACCGCAATAATTGCACTATATCGTTGTGGTCACTCGCCGACTAAAATTTTTAAGCTACTTGAAAATTTAAAATTCTCTCTAAGATTTGTGTATCGTACCATAGAAAGATACAGTGAGGTCTCTAGTTTAAATGAAAAGAAAAGAAGCGGTCGTCCGCGTACAGCTAGGACTCCAGCGGTTGTACAAGCAATTAGGGCACGCATTGCCAGAAATCCCGCTAGGAAACAAAAAGTTATGGCCCTCCAGATGGGTTTGAGCAAAAACACGGTGAAAAGAGTGCTTAATCAAGACCTGAGACTTCGTGCTTATAAACGAAAAACTGGCCATCTTCTCAATGGTCGGCTTAAAGCTTTAAGGCTTAAAAGATCTAAAGCTTTATTGAAGAAGTACGCTAAAAATAAGCACCGTTGTATACTGTTTTCGGACGAGAAAATTTTTGACATAGAAGAAAACTGTAATAAACAAAATTATAGAGTGTACGCTCGCAATAGTAAAGAAGCGTCTAATAGCATTCCCCGTATTCAAAGAGGTCATCACCCTTCATCTGTGATGTTTTGGCTGGGAGTTTCTTATGCGGGCGTCACTAGTATGCATTTTTGTGAGAAAGGAGTAAAAACTAGTGCCAAAGTGTACCAAGACACGGTGTTGACTAATATTGTGAAACCACTATCCCATACGATGTTTCTAAACCAGCATTGGGTTTTCCAGCAGGACTCTGCTCCAGCCCATAAGGCAAAGTCTACACAAGCCTGGCTCGCCTCCAATAAAATCGACTTTATACGGCATGAAGATTGGCCCTCCTCTAGCCCAGATCTTAATCCTTTAGACTATAAAATATGGCAGTATTTAGAGGAAAAGGTGTGCTCAAAACCTCATGCAAATCTAGACTCGCTGAAAAAATCTCTTGCTACGGCAGTGGCCAATATCGACATGAAAGTGGTGCGTGAATCCATTGACGACTGGCCACGAAGACTTCAAGCCTGTGTAGATAATTATGGCGGTCATTTTGAATAAATGTTATACATTTAGATTCTCTAGTTTATAAGCTTTCAAACGCTGTACAAATTATACGGAATAAACTTAAACTTTTGATTTTATTTGATACTATGTATATGACAGAACTTATGAGCCGACTAGGTAATGTTAGTATGTCTCACAACAGTTTAAATTGGATCATATATTTCTTGTTACAGTTGGACATGGGCTTCCCTCTAGAAGCATGCAAGCGCGCCCTGTACTACACGAACAACTCTGGCATGGAGGCAGCTTCCAACTGGCTCATGGAGCACATGACCGACTGGGACTTTGCTAACAAGTTTGAGCCCCCGGGTGCACCTTCACCAGGTATGTATAATACATTCAGAGGGTCTCTAGAATAGCATTTGCTGGCTTCATATTAAATTCAATGGTTTCCCAAAGTCATATTTGAAATTAATACTCGGCATGCAAATGCCTTCAATATTTGTCTTGACAATGGCAAAACCCCCCGTTTCCCGTTTCTAAATGTGATTTAATATGTTGACAATGGCAGTTGTTACTTAGGTTGCCTTGAACATGCAATGTCGAATTGGTATTTAGTATTTAGGCAAGGGCACGGAATTACAAACTCAGCTTATATATGTTTCATTGCTGGGGGCAGGCCTCCTCTCATACGCAAGAGGTTGAATAAAATACAAAAAATAACATTATCAACTGAGATATTTACATTGAATACCGGTTAATTTGTATGAAAAGAATACCGCCATTAGATCCCTAGACACTAATGCACAATTACGGATATACTCACGTATTTATTATCGTGCGACATGTTTATCAGAGCCCTAATTTTTAGGGTTCCGTACCGCAAAAGAAAAGGAAAAAACGTAATCGTTTTAGGATCACTTTGTTGTCCGTCCGTCCATCTATCTGTCAAGACCCTGTATGTCGGGAACGCGTGGAGGTATCGAGTTGCAATTAAAACCATGTTTTAAGTCTACAGCCCCAGCGTTGCAGCCTTCAAATTGTTAACAAATCAAACTTCTAACTTTAAAAAAAGATACGGCCGTTTATGCCGCAAGAAACGTATATTTCGACACTCAATGGAATCAAAATTTACGAGTATAGGTTACTACTTCCCGTTGACCTAGAACTAGTAAATTTGGCAAGAAATATCTTCCTGCATTATAAAGTACAGGGAAAAATCTGAAAACTATAAATTTGTAAAAAATTAAAAGTTAAATTTGTACGGAACCCTCGGGGGGCGAGTCCGACTCGCTCTTGGCCGGTTTTTTAATTCGGTTTAATATAGTTTGTCAAAGGACTGTCTCATTTCAAACATAGACAGAGAGAATCATACTATCTTTGTCGTACTAGCACCCAAAAGAAAATCAAAAGGATGAATATATTTTTTTGGTTCTTATTTACTGCCAATTTGGTTTGACCAACTTTATGTATTCCAGCGGCAGCGACAGCGAACGTGGACGAATCGAGCGTAGAGCAGATCGTGACCATGGGGTTCACCCGCGAGCAGGCCGCCAAGGCGCTGTCGGCCACGGCGGGCGACGTGGGCCGCGCCGTGGACTGGATCTTCAGCCGCGTCGACGACCTGGACGCCTGCGACCAGCCCGCCGTCGGCGCCACCGTCGCCCGGCCCGACCCACACCCGAGAGCCAGGGACGGACCCGAGAGTGAGTACATCATACACAGCACATCTTGTCAAAACTACTGAACCAATTAAGTTGAAATTTGGTACACATATGTAAGCTTGTGACCCAAAGACGGATATGTAACGTAAACAAATGAATTTTAAACATGGGGGCCACTTTTGGGGGGTAAATGAGAAAATTTATAAAGCTTTTCAAACTGTACCTTGTTACATATCAAAAACAAAAGAGCTTATTTTGAGAATCTCAAATATATATTTTTTTGTAATTTTAAAATAAATAGTTTAGAACTTATTTAAGAAAATTGCCAAAAAATAGCCCCTTTATTTCCGAAACTACTGAGTTTAAAATTTTGAAAAAAATACACAAAATAGTTATTTACCTATAGATGACAGGTAAACCTATTAGAAATGTGCAGTCAAGCGTGAGTCCGCCTTAATTACTAATACTACGGGGTTTTTTAAGGTTAATTTTATTATTGTTACAGAGTACAAACTGGTGGCATTCATCTCCCACATGGGCACGTCCACGATGGTCGGCCACTACGTGTGCCACATATTGCACGAAGGACGATGGGTGATATTCAATGACAATAAGGTACGGCGACGCTCTAATGAAACCTGCCTAATTTTAAACCGTATACCCTTCAAATAAGATCCTAGCGGAGATCCCTCCACACGAAAAATAATCGGCTCATAGAAAACATAATTAACCTTTCGTATGCCTTGTCCCGTATACGTTCCACGTAATTTGTGACTGTAATATACAATTTCAAGGTTCAAATTTTTGACAAAGGCATACGAGGGGTTAAATATGTCAAAACATATTGTAAAACAAATTGTAAAATCGAACAAAAAACAACTCTTGTTAAGCGAGGTTTAGACTAGCAAGAACTTGGATTCGTCATATCTAATCAAACTATTGAATGCAGTTTACCAAAGAGGATATAATAGGATAGAGCGATACTGTCATAGTAAATTTTGTAGCCACAGTAAATTCACTGCCATCTATCGACACACGATTAAAACTAAAAATATCAAAAAATAGTTTTATATATGATTAAATGGTTTTTTTTATTTGCATTAATGTTTTTTTATATAATTGTGACCCATGTTCTTTCACTGATATGCGATATGCGTTAAAATTTATAAATAACAAACGAAACCGTCAACGCCGTCTATTAGAGAGTAGGCCAAAGGTGGTAAAACGTAGAGGCGCCATCTGTTCAAGAATCAAATTTACTTGATTTTCGAGGCACTTTTTTCCTTAGTAGTCTGCGATGTAACGTAAACTGCACGCTATAACCATAGAGTAACTTATACTAGAGCGGTACTGTCATAGTAAATTTTGTAACCGCTGTAAATTCACTGCCATCTATCGACATACTTTAAAACTAAAAATGAAGATTTATAAAAATACAAGAAAATGTATTTATATATGGATAAATGATTTTTTTATTTGCATTAATTATTTTTATATGATTTTGACCCATGTTCTTTCACTGATATGCGTTAAAATTATAAATAACAAACGAAACCGTCAACGCCCTCTATACGAGAGTAGGCCAAAACTAGTGGCGCCATCTGATCGAGAATCAAATTTTCGTGATTTTTTCGAGGCACGTTTTTTCCTTAGACTGTGTCTATCTATTACGGAGTTATATTTATCTTTGCTATAACTTAGTAGTCTACGCCTCGCTTTACATTTCATAAGATTGATTTGGTTAAAATTTTATTGAAGGTAATTAAATAGTAAGTACCGTTTACCGTTATTCGGACCGTTGAACTCGCTAGACGGCTAGAGGTTATATATTTCTCTAAATCAAATGTATGTATAATTTTAAACTTTGTGCTCTTTAAATAAGATCCAATTTTAAATGCAAATGGTTTTGTTGCAGGTGGCTCTCTCAGAAAACCCTCCAAAGGATCTCGGCTACTTGTATCTATATGAAAGGCTGTGATGATACAACTAGTGAATATTGTACCAAAAATCAGGACACGGTTCAATAAAGGAACATTAGACTGCGTTAAAGTTTTTGACACAAAAGAGATTTAAACTTTTTAGGCAGTATTTATTTTATAGAAGCAAATTTTATATTAGATATTTCGATTAGGTAAACAAAATTGAAAAACTTCTTAAAGGCTCGGCATAGGAATGCATTTTTGTTTGCAATATTTTTTACATAATACAGTGTTATTTTCTGTAAGAAACTACTGTAATTTATGTATTTGTTAAATGAAGTTGTATTATATGTATAAGCTCGACCATATAACGCAATAATTGCATGGTGTTTTACTCGTAATGTCATCGCGGACAACGAATATTAATAGAAATTATCTGAGATGCTCTCTTTATTTCATTTTTTATTATTCCCAGTGCACAATCCTTTGATTTCCCACATAACACGTCATAATAGGCTAGATGACAAACTGTTATTAATGGTATCAATCGATCAGGTTTGTTTTTGAGATCAAATGTCTGTATGGGACCCACAACATTCAATCAATACAAAAGTCAGAAATGATAATCAAAGCCCACTCGCAAAACGCTCCTAACAAAACGATAAGTAAACGTGACGTCAAGGTCACTGAGAGAATTTCGAAGTAAGGAAAATAAGGCAAATTGCGATTTTGTCGGTGAAATATTGCGTTTATGCATGTAGTTGCTATACAATCTTTTTTTGGAAAAAATGTAAGGAATCGAATGGTACTTACTATATTCCTTTTTGGAAGTTAAAAAAAAACTAACTTTTGAAACTTTTAGATCCTGTATTTTTTTATCATTTCCGTATATTATTTTAATATACACATTATTGCGATAAATTGCTCATTTGCTATCAATTTTACTAGACTTTGTTATAAAATTCAACATGTGTCATCATCCCTATTAGAGGCACCAGCGCAGATATTGTAATTTGTTTTCTAAGCTACCGATTTTTTTCTATAATTACGACAGCAAACCTAACAACAAAGGAACAACAACATAACACATGTCTACCTCTGCGTCATTAATCCTTTAAATGCCAAAGACTTCCTACACATTTGTACAAAAGAAATCATGGCTAAATAGCCAAATACTAACCTTTTCGCCGCTATTGACTTGATATAAAGTCAGTACATTTTGCCACGACTTGATATGTTATACGAGTTATCTACGTGCAATTTTTGAAATAGCGTTGATGACACTTACTGACGTGGCGGCGAAAAGGTTCGTGATTTTTAGCAAATAAAGTTTATATTTGTTATTGTTTTCCACCAAGTAATTGGAACCTTAAATTGGAGTTCCATGGTTAAATACCTATTGACCATTATGTGGTCGATAGATTTTTTCAAAAGTATGCCTGGAGACCTGGATCAGGGTTAACATCAAAGCGGCAGGACTGGTAATAAAAGCTTATCTTTCATACAAACTTAGCGTATGCTTTAAATTTTTGGGCGTGACACCACCTAGGGCGTAGACGTACTATAATATCAACATTGCATCAATAAAAGTAGAGCAGCTGGCATTTAATTATGAGGCATTATTTCAATTTTAATATTTATTAAAAAAAAAATTATTCAAGAAAAGCATTATACCAAGTGTCACTTAGGATGGTATTCCATCTGTCCAATATCTTGGTCCAATGTGTATTGGCATCTCACATTTTGCTTAATGAGAGGTTGAGACGCAATGCACATTAGACAGGTGCTACTTTTCTAAAAATATAATCTTAGAATTTTTCTAATTACATTTCTTTTCCAGGCATAGTACGATATATCGACCACATAATCAAATACGTGCCAATACCAATTTAAGGTTCAAATTAGATTGCACTTTCGGGAAATAAAAAAAAAAATATTTACAAATCCACTTTGGCCACCTAATCCCAAGAATTAAGCAGGCTCTGATTGTCACATCAAAAAAATGCTATTCTGCATTTTCAAAAAGAAAGAATCAGCATTATTGAGGTAAATAGTTTGATCTAAATTCTAAACATATATTTATTGTACAACTGATTTTAACTAACAAGAAATGCATTATCGCTTGAACCTATCAAGAGGTTTTGGTATTCTCTTCATGAAAATGGTACTTTCATCAAAGTATGTATTAAATTTCTTGTGGCCGAATCTCTTGGTGGGATCTTTCTTGCAGTAAGCGGGAGTAAGGTTTATCATCAGACCTGAAAACAAATATTTTAGAATACATATGCTAAATAAAGTTGTTTTATGCAAATACATCAAAATGAAAGTAGTATTAATATTAAGACTTTACTGATTACATCACTTATCACTGCCATGACTGAGATAAAACTAACAATACCAACATTTGTTATTAATTGCATGTTAATTAGTGTAGACTAAAACTTTTATGACTGCTATCACTCTCAGTCATGGGCTAGGCTTTGGGCTAAAGGTTCTTTTCCACCAACCATTAAAAGGGCTTGCAGGATATGTTCAGCAGGCCGTAGTTTGGAGAACCCAAGTTTGTTAACCAACCCCCTACAAAACTCTTTAGCAAGAGAACAGGAATAAGTTATCTTCAACTAACAAAATAAAATGATTTTAAAATAAACTTTCCAGCTTCCTCCTTTAAGCAATAAACAGTAATTTTAATAATATATAGTACTAACCTGCTTTTTGTGCCATGGAAACCATCTTCCCAATTTTTTTCTGTTGACGTCGGCACAGTCCCGTGATGCGACGCGGCAACATACAGCCGTCAGACCTCACAAACTGACTCAGTATTAGAACATCCGTGTGTTTCACATCAAGCCCAAGGGCACACATGTAGCAAGGAGGCTTCCCATCACCCTGGACGACAGGAGAGAGGTCCTTTATCTTTTCAGCACGCACTATCAGCTCAGTGCGAGGAGAAGTAGCCTGGATTCCTTCTACAACCAACGCTGTACCTTCCTTTTTTTCGTGTACTAGAAGATTAGGAAAAGTGATTATAGGTTATGTTACAGAAGGGTATAATATTCAAATAATAGCACTTAAAGGACCACATACTTACTTTCTTTAATATTAAGGCTTTTGGTAACAGACAAAGATCGAACTGATGTTGATAATACGGCATTTTTAGCCGATAAAAACCCAGCCCTAACCAGCGCCGCCATTGTCGTTTATGAGATGTGACATCTGTCAAATAGCGTTTCGTTCTTTCAGTCTGTGATTTCAATTAAGCGTTTGTCCGATGTAGTAGAAAATTTAAATTACTGCTGGTAACACCATTCCGAAGATGTCATTTCCGCTCTCCTTATTTTTACGTGCTACTGTTTGTGTGTAGTATGTTCGCGATAAACTCAAAAACTACTGAACGGATTTTTATGCGGTTTTCACCTATCGATTGAGGGATTCTTGAGGAAGGTTGAGGTGTATAATTTGTTAAGGTTTTGTGTAACCCGTGCTAAGCCGTGGCGAGTCGCTAGTCTGGTAAAAAAAGAGTAGAAATTGAAAAGTGGCAACACTGCATTAATCTAAAGGGCCCTCAACACTCATGCGCGAATCACGGCGCGAAGCCGCGAACGTAAGTGTGGCGTCGATTTCGCAGATTGTTCGCGCCTTCTAGTTTCCCGTTTTTTGTCGGTTCATTAGCCCGCGTCAAAGGAAGCACGAAGCGCAAACTGGCAAGACTCCACATTACACACTATTTTGACTCATATTTGGCAAGATAAATAATAATTATATAATATAAAGCGGCTATATTTTACGGTTTTACAACAAAATATAATAGCTAAATCACGTATGATGCCATAGATAACTAGCAGTTAAGCTCGATCAGTTGATGATTTTCCGCCATCTTGGCGAGAACCAAACTGCGAAATTGCCGTGAAGTTTGCGAGTGTGGAGTCATACGTCAACGTCGCGACATGTTCTCTCCGCGAAGTCGCGGACGCGCCGCGATTCACGCACATAGTCTGGAGGGCCCTTAAGAAAAATGGGACGACACTACAGTGTTGCCACTTTTTAATTTCTACTCTTTTTTTGCCAGACTGTAGTTAGCAATAATACCATTTAAATTCTTTTTGTATTTGTTGAATGTATATTTATTATTATTACAAGATGCAATGCAAATAAAAAAAAATAAGTGGGTGGTAATTTATTTATTACGACACTGATAAGTAGATAATAGACAATAAATTGTTAACAGTAAAAATATACCTCGTTTATGAAAAAGTGTATTAATATTTTTTCGTGCATTAGCATAATAATTTAACTGTAATGTACATTAGGCAACAATAAAATATATTGTCTGTCAATAAAATATATAAAAGTACAGCAATGTACAATACATATAGGTGTATCTAAACTTTTGTAGAATCTGATGTATAAAATATAGCAGCTGCTAAGCAGACGATGTTTAAAATATAGATTATTATATATCTTTAAGTAAATGTACAATTCTTTGTATTATTTTTGTTACTTTTTTGTTATATAAGGCTGCTGGACGGTTTCAAGCAAAGCACGGCGCTTAAATTAAATAAGCATGGTATATAATTTCAATACAGATCCTATAATAACTTACTTACAGTATACATAGCAAAGTTATAAATTACAGACTATTGCTATGAAAACAAAAAAAATGAGATTACATTGTGACTTAGATTAAGACATTTAATGTTGTAAACGGATGTCAAATATTTCTTTAAAGAAAATATATAAAAAACGCAATTTAAATGCATTGTGTAGTAATTATATAAGGTTTGTTCTTACTAAAATAATAACATTTATTGAGTAAAACTTAAATCAATTTTATCTTAGGTAACTTAAAACTAATTGTACCAGCAGTTGAAAAATATAAAACAATAAACAACAAGAGAACGAAAATTGTGTTACAGATAGATTGCGGTTTTTTGTCATTCTTTTTATAAGCTTTTTTCTTTATATAAATTAACGGCTACCAAAAAACATTGAATATAAATATCATGATCCATAAAGGTGGAGGTTCGTGCCGCGACAGAGACACGCGACCGAGACAGAAGACCGCGACCGTCACTTGACTAGGCAAACTATAAGCGACAGTTCGCGATCGAAACAAGAGACAGAGACAAGAGTCGCTCTGTCGCTGTCTCGCTAGCGAACTGTCGCCTATATGTTGCCAACTGTCAAGTGACGGTCGCGGTCTTCTGTCTCTGTCGCGGCGCGAACCTCCACCATTACATGCAAGGCAAAGCATGTCTGAAATGAGATATCTTTTTCTGCTGCATCCTACACAATGGCAACAGGACACAGGAATAACTCATCATGTAACCGATTTAAGTCAAAATGTTAAAAAAAGAGTTGCGTAAGAAAATCATCCTTGGAACGAGGCTTGTGAAACATGATTAAAAAAATGTCTTCGGAGCGTGATGCTGACACGTCTATGGTGGACTGTGGTTTAGCGATTCCAGTAGAACGGAGTTTGAATGCAGGTACACGTGGCGGGAGCCCGCTGGTTACTTTATTTAGGGAAGGCGGAGAGACCCTTGCTCAGCAGACCGGCGGCGCCCTCGGAGCCGTCGTGCACTGTCGCCGACAGGTTCGATGCCAGCTGAGAACAATGTTTATAAGTTATGATACGTTCGTATCATTCAGAACAAGTTCTGTTTATTGGCATTTGGGTCCCTAAAGCTGCCCCGGTTTTAATTTTTTGTCAGATAGTTATTCTATTTGCAAAAGGTATTCTGGGTCATCAGAGGATGTGTCCCATACTTTTTTTATAATCAAATATCACGATGGTTTGGAAACACTGGATAATAAATGGCTACTTTCCTTTGCCCTGTAGACCTTATTTTGTAGTGCGGTTATTCTTAACATTTTCGCGCCGCCACTAATAAAGTGTCATCAACGACAAGCCACAAATTGCACGCAAACAACCCGTATAACATGTCAAGTCGTGGCGTGAGGGGCACGAAATGTACTGACATTATATCAAGCCAATGGCGGCGAAGAGGTTATGCTTCTCGCTGAGTCCTTGATCTTGGCGTCGACGACGTGTCCGGCGTTCTTGATGCCCTCGTCGGCGGCGGCTTCCACTCTATCGCTTGTCTACGCTGCAATGTCTAACACTTACCGCGTCGCGCTTGCCGCTGAGGTATTTGTCGGCGCCCTTGATCTTGGCGTCGACGACGTGTCCGGCGTTCTTGATGCCCTCGTCGGCGGCGGCGTCCACTCGCTTCAGCGTGTTGTCAACGGTGCTGTGCAGGGCCCTGCTGGCGTCCGCTGTGGCTTTCTCGGCTGCTTTTTTGGATTCTTCCACCGCCGCGTCTTGAATTTTGGAGATGAGTGATTGGATTAAAGTTATATTCGTTGAAATTTCATCACAAGACAGGCTTGATAGTTATGCATGGAATTACAGTTATTTGCGCTATAATCGCCATACTTTTGGTTAACAGGTAGGATACTTACCCACATAAAGTACTTTAAATGAATGTTAATGTCCTTATCTTGCTTTAATATACATACATATTATTGAGGAGGAGAGTTCTGTGGGTTAAAATAGGAAGTTGCAGTAAAGCAACCATCAATATAATGGATGATTCGGATATTATCATTATCGGTTGGAATATTGACTGATAGAATAATAAATCATAGAAATGCAATCGGTACTCACTGGCAGCTCTCTTAGCCTCAGCAGCAGCGGCCTCCGCGGCCTGTCGGGCCTTCTCCTTGGCGTCTTCGGCGGCCTTCGCTGCCTGCGCTTTGGCCTCCTCTGCCGCCTTCTTTGTGCTGTCTACCGTCGAGTGGATTGTGTCTGTGAGAAGATATTATGTGATAATATAATAAAATGTTTGAGAGGATTTAGGAGAGGAGAGTCACTTTTTTTAGGAGCGCCTTTTTGGTTTTTAATTCACTTACTGGTTGGTCTTTGCGTTGCGTGACTACCAGTTTCGTTTGCGGTATTGAAGAAAGAAATGCTGCACGAATATTTGGGAAAATGAGATCCTGTGTTGCGAGCATAACGCTTTACATTAGTGGGCGAGTCAGGAATAAGAACATGGACGGTGATTGATCCTCGGCGCTCAAGGATCATTGGGTTATTCCCCGAGTTTCTGCTAACCTATTTTAGTGGTTACTACTGGGAGTACTGGGAATACGGTTTGGAGTCCCGGTCCATCTAGTCAAGTAGTCAGCGCCAAGTATGGTTGCGGTTGTGCTAACTCTATAGGATAATCCAGACCATAATACCTACAAAATCACTCCATGCTGTCAGAATATGATCAGAAATGAAATTTACATATTTCAATAAGGAAATGAAATGTTTATTCTCTTAAATAACGGTTAGTTTAATAATGGAGCGTCATGTTCAAGCGCATTAATTCTCGATCGTAGCTCACATAGAAGTCATAAAACACACGGAGTTAAATGTCACACAAATGAAAAACAGTAGGTACCTACAGTCGCCATCAGATATATCGGAGCGGCCGAGGTGTTCACAATATCTGAACACGCACTCTAACGCTCTGACAATAGAGGCGCGTTCAGATATTTGTGAGCGCCTTAGCCGCTCTTATATATCGGATGGCAACTGTACATATCAACGTGATCTAACGGTTGATTTGAATTTTGAACCCACACATATAACATGACATAGCACATCAAAAGACATGGAGTTGTTCCTTAAACAACGTTTCCATATATTTCGATGTTCTTAATTAGCATTTCAATGTCTTTTTAGTTTTCCAACATATAAAATGCAGACAACGCTGAATACTCAAGTACCAGTCGTATCTTCTGCGACTTTTTTGCAACTATCCGCCGCCTCAGTAGCCTTTGTAGAGCTGAATTTGCATTGAACTCCATCCACAAACGTTACAACATATTTTACAAACTATCGACCGACACCTGTATGACACAATTCAGATACAAACCTCCATTGGCCTGGATCAAAGCTGATGAGACGCCATTTTGGACGCGTTCTGTGATTGCAAAGAAATAGTGATGTGCCCTTGTCGATAATTGCGAGAAATAAGAGGATGAATGGTTATCATTCTCGATTACGTTCTCCATAACTGAAATTATATTTCTTTTGGGATATGGACCATCGCCCACACTGTTAACTGTCCATCGGTGGACCTTATTACAAAAGGCATTAGGTTCACCGATTAAGAGTGTTGCTGTTTGTACCTTAATTAATATTTTTATACAAACTAGTTTTTACAATTTATTTATTGTATAAAAGATTTAAGGAGACTATCACATTCGAAGGTACACTCAAAGTAAGTATGGTTCTTCATAGGTACACTTTTGATATTATTTTGTTGACTAAGCTGCAACTAGACAATACTTTCAAATTAGTGATTTTGGTAGGCAAGCAAATTCAAATAACGACAGTTTTTAGGGTTCCGTACCCAAAGGGTAAAAAAGGGACCTTATTACTAAGACTCCACTTTCCGTCTGTCTGTCTGTCACCAGGCTGTATCTCATGAACCGTGATAGCTAGACAGTTGAAATTTTCACAGATGATGGTATTTCTGTTGCCGCTATAACAACAAATATTAAAAAGTACGGAATCACGGTGGGCGAGTCCGACTCGCCAAGTGCGCCGGTTTTTTAAATATCGTCGGCCACCTTAAGAACTTTAAATTATACTTTTGAGTACCCTTTTTTATAGAGAACGTTATTGAGAATTTAATCAAAAAGTAAGTATGAAGTCTCGAAGACACATCACTACAAGCAAAGATGAGGAAAAATGAGAAATATGCGCAAGAGCTTAGTTTATTGCTAAAATTAATATTTAATTATTTAGAATAGCAGATGCATGAAATATGAAGCAGAGAGATTAAGAGAATAGTTACCATTAGTATCTTCTACTTCGTCCTCTGAAGAAACCTCAGTATTTTCAGTATTATAAATCGAGCTTGTTTGGTCTACGGTAAGTGCAGGAAAAAAAGAAAATTAGTGGAAAATAAAGGAAGAAATAAATCATGCAACTTAAAGTAAAATGATTTTTGCTAGTTTATTCCAAGTTGGTAAAAACTTAGCATGATGTGTAGGTGGAAGAATAAATTTTGAAAAAGAAAAATGAATCATTGAACCGTAATAGAATTTCGAGTTCATTCCATCCATTACGCAGTATTTGTGTTTTGTTTATTTGAAATTATTGTTTCTTTTAAGATATCGTACATAAGATGTTAAGTTTAAGTTTATATAGTAACAGTCCCAAAAAGATAACGGCTTTAAAGAAGAAAAAAAAAGGTTCTCTCATATTAAATTATTTTAAAACGGGTCACTCACGTATTATTAAGCCGAATAGCTCGACATGTTTCGATCCAATTTACGAGGATCCTCTTCACGGAGCAACGACACGTCTTTACTAGTCGAGGGCGCGCCGTGTACGTGTTTGAGTCGCACGGGATTTTTTAGTTTAAAAGGTTCTCTCATCTAAAATTCTGAACAAAATTCTACGAAACGAAATAATGGGAACCAGGGAATGCAATACCGGGATACCAGGATCCCGCATGAAATTTACGGGATTAATCCCGCTCGTAAATTAAGCGGGATTTGCGGGATTGTGGAGTGACGTGGTACTTACGTTTTACTAAAAGTAACACGTGCGCGGACGCGGAGCCTAGATGCATCTGTAGAGGGGGGGGGGGGGGGCAAATTTGTCTATTTTTTGCTACCTTATTGTGCATTGAGTAATATTACGAATAAATATTTGTGCTTGTAAATACTGTTAAGTATGTTGGAGACGGTGTATAAAGAGTTTCCAAGTACTGGCAACAGTACCTAGTAGGAAGCTTACGATGTGTGTGGAAGTATTTTTTGAAGGCGGAAGATTCTCTGAGTGCTAGAAGTTGTGTAAAGCAATAATAAAACTACGGGACGTATTTTATACCAGTAATGTTTAATAATTAATTTTATTATTCTTTAAGAAGTTAAATAAATAACTATTCATCACACTTGCTCGTAAAAGGTGTTATTACATGTAGGCGATGCGGTCCGTAAATCGAAAATTTCGACCCAGGGTTGTAATATATTTTTTCGGTACACTTGCTAGGCGATGCGGTCCATAAATCCTAAATTTAGACCCAGGGCTGTAATGTACGTCCGAAGTTTTTTTTTTCCCTCTTTTTTTCCTCACAAGTGTGATCAAAAAACAAATTGTGTGTGCGACGGTACAGGAATTACGAACTCGTGTTAATTAAGCCTTCAGTTCACACTCGTTCGTAAATTATTGTTTACCGCCCTTTATATAGGTACAATTTCCAAATTTTGTTTTAAACCTTCAAATTTAGTACCAATTCGTAAAATTGTATACTAACTTTCGGGATCCCGCAAATACCGGGATTCCGCGGGACTGAGACTGGCAATCCCGCTGAATACCGGGATTGGATTTTTCATGCGGGATTGCATTCCCTTGGGAACAAAATGTAAGTAGCCCTATGTATTAAACGGTTTTGGAATGTATTCAGTCATTTAACGACTTCGTGTGTACCTTGCACTGCAATCTATTTATAACATTGTAAAGTGCAAAGGTGACCACGATAGAGGGTCACCCGAGTAAACAATGCGAAACGCCAGACATGGCGACGTGTTCGTTTGTTTGGTGAGAATCACGACGCATGCGCATGCTTGACTTTAGTGGGTGCTAATGTTTGTGCAAGTTCCGATAACTTTGAAGAATTATTATTTTTATGTTGTCAAATAAAGTTTATTTATTTATATCCAGTTGATAGTACAGTTTAGGTACCTATATTTTTAACGATAAGTACTATTAAGTACCTGTACGTTAACGAGTAAAAAATCGTCAACCCAATTCAGTATTACAGAATAATAATCTCTACATAGTTATTTTTTAACTTAATGTGAGTTATTGTGTATAAATTTGGCGTAGTAAAAACCAAGGAGTTTAGTAATCTTTCATAATTTATTGAACAAGTGTATGAAGAGTTTTGATTTTCATTAGGGTTTCGTACCTCAAAAGAAAAAAACGAAACCCTTATAGGATCACTTTGTTGTCCGTCCGTCCGTCATTTTTTTTTGTCATACCTAGCAAACAAGCAGACGAGTCGCCTGTCTGCAAAGACCCTTTATTTCGGGAACGCGTGGAGATATTGAGTTGAAATTAAAACCATGTAGGCCACAGTCCCTAGAAGCTGTGAAAAAAATAAATTTCAAAGTTACGGCTGTTTATGCCGCAAAAAAATGTAAATTTCGACACTCAAGGGAATGAAAATTGATAGGGTACTTCCCGTTGACCTAGAACTATGAAATTTTGGCAACACAATTACAATTACAAATACAGGGAAATTGTGATTCTGTGTAAATTGGTAAAAAACAAAAAAATAGTTAAATTTGTACGGAACGCTCGGTGGGCGAGTCCGACTCGCTCCTGGCCGGTTTTTTATTCCTATAATAACCAAAATACTAATTTTAACTGTCTTATACATATATAACTCTTTTCCAACCATGCAGTCAGCTGAAATACTTCAGTAGGTATATTTTTTAGACAACTTTACAGCTGAGTATACATGGAATGAACGCTACACGATGCTGAAGTTATCGGAATTCAACAAAAACACGGTGTATAACTTTGCGGCGCTATTTGTATGATAATGCTTGCATACCTTTCGCGCTTCCAACAAGCGACGATCCCTTATCCACCACGTTACCGGCAAAGCTCTTAGTCGTATCTACAGTGCTCTGTAATGTGCTTGCTACGGTATCTACAAAGCAACGTGAAAAATTAACATAAAAGTAAAATAAGTATGTTTTCCCATTTTTAAAACTAAGATGTAATGATAAGATAAAGTTTTTAACTATTTAAGCGTTTTTTGTGAAATAAGTACCTACTTATTATTCAATCTGCTATTTTTTTTAAACAAGGATTTTAAGAAATATTGTAAGGTAAGTAATGACAACAGAAAAGTGAAATTTGTATTTAGATTTAATTAATTAGCCTAAGGGTTAATCACAAAAGGCCAAACAATAGATAACTAGTACCTTTAGCACTTCCTACTAAAGACGTCCCCTTATCAACAGCGGATGCCGCCGCATTCTTGGTTGCGTCTACAGTATTTGCAAGTGTGTCTAAAAATAATATAAAAACGATAAAAATAAATAAATGTATACACACGTAAAAACAAATAAAAAGGAAACGATGGATATTAAATCGTTAACACAAATAAATTACCCTTGGCACTGCCTACAAATGAGGAACTGGTCTCAACAGCAGACGCCATGACGTTTTTAGTAGCGTCTACTGTACTAGAAATTGTGCTCACTGCGGTATCTACAAATAATTTTTATAATGAGTATTCCAATCTATTAAATCATAATTTATTCACCAATTATTTTATTGAATAATAGGTTTTAACAGAGTACCTTTAGCAGCGCCTACATACGATGTACCCTTTTCAACTGCAGATGTTGTTAAATTTTTTGTTGCATCGACAGTACAATAGACTGTCTTGGCCGCCGAATCTATAATATAAATTAATTCAATATTTTATAAAACACTAATAATTCTAATAAAACTGAAGAAAGTATTATATTCAATTTTTGCTATGTACCCTTAGCAGCATCCACATACGATGTGCCCCTTCCAACAGCACACGCTGTCACATTTTTAGTCGCATCTAGAATTTAACATTAACATATATTAATAAATTATAAAAGCATCTTTAGCACTTCCTAAATATAAACTGCCCGTTTCTACAGCGGTCGCTGCCGCAGTTTTAGTATGTAATGATATGAAGAAGAAAAAACAAATTCATGTAGTATTTGTAAATTTAGCACTTCCTACTAACGCTGAGCCCTTTTAACCAGCTGAAGCCGCTACATTCTTTGTAACGTCTACAGTACTATGGACTGTGGTTGCTACAGTATCTACAAATTAAATAAAAAATAAAAATTAAACTAAAAAATAACATAAAAATGGGCAGAATAACAAGATTTGAATACCTCTAGCACCTTCTAAATACGAAGTGCCCATTTCAAGCGCGGACGCGGCTGCGTTTTTGGAAGCATCTACAGTACTGGCAACGGTATCTATAAAAAATGTTTAATCCCGTCAAAATACTTATTTTATTATATGTTGTAAATCGAATTTTTGGTATTACACTTCCAAAATTTTAGTACCTCTAGCACTTCCTACTAAGGCTGAACCCTTTTCAATGGCGGAAGCCGCGGCATTCTTTGTTACATCTACAGTACTCTGAACTGTGTTCGCGACATTACCTATAAAAAAAAGAAATTGAAACAAAAAAAAAAACTTTTTTTTGTTTAAAATATTAACACAAACTGAATAGGTACCTCTTGCACTTCCATAATAAGAAGTGCCTGTTTCCACGGCAGATGTAGCTACGGTTTTGGTTGCATCTACAGTACTCTGAACTGTGTTTGCGACATTATCTATAAAAAAAAAGAAATTGAAACAAAAAAATACTTTTTTTTTGTTTAAAATATTAACACCAACTGAATAGGTACCTCTTGCACTTCCTAAATAAGAAATGCCTGTTTCCACGGCAGATGTGGCTACGGTTTTGGTTGCATCTACAGTACTCTGAACTGTGTTTGCGACATTATCTATAAAAAAAAAACAGAAATTGAGGCAAAAAAAAAAAAACATTTTTGTTGTTTAAAATATTAACACAAAACTGAATAGGTACCTCTTGCACTTCCCAAATAAGAATTGCCTGTTTCCACGGCAGATGTGGTTACGGTTTTGGTTGCATCTACAGTACTAGCAACGGTATCTACAAGAAAGATTTTTTTTATTGTAAGAATTAATGGAACCAACTAAATTTATGAACTAAAGAGCAACTGAAATTGTACCTTTAGCACTTCCTACTAATGCTGAACCCCATTCAACAGCAGATGCGGTTACATATTTAGTTGTGTCTACTGTGCTATGAACAGTATTTGCCACAGTATCTAAAATGAAATAAATATTTTAAAGAAATGGAAATAAATATTTAAAAAAATGTAAAGCAAAAATATAATTATTTTACAATGAAGTTGAAATACCTTTAGCACTGGCTAAATACGAAGAACCCGTTTCAACAGCCGTAGCAGCCGCTGTTTTAGTTGCATCTACAGTATTGACAATGGTAACGAGTTTATTTTAATTTTAACCAATAATAATAATAATTAAATAAAAAATTAAATGACAAAAAAAACACAAAATTAGACAAAATAATATCTTTAGCACATCCTACAATTGAGGATCCCTTTTCTAGTGCTAAAGCAGTTACATTTTTGGTCACATCTACTGTGCTACTGACAGTGTTTGCAATTGTGTTTAAAATATATTTAAAAAAAAGTTCTTAAATCGAATCGAAGATGTAAATACTAATTAATTTATCAAGCAAAATTTAATGGAGCAAGTTATTAAAAAAAATAGGTAGAGATTTTTACCTTTAACGGCACCGGCATATGATACGCCTGTCTCTACCACGGCCGCTGCTGTTTTTTTGGTCATATCTACCGTATCCGCTACTGTATCTATAAATTTTAATTACGCAATAGAATTACACTATATGAATTAGACAAAGGTAAATTTATGAATTTATCTGTTATCCGGAACTATTTACGTACCTTTGGCACTATCAACATAACCCTTTACTTTTTCTAACGCAGATTGAGCAACTTGCTTCGTTGTATCTACGAGGGGCGATCCAAAAGTAATGATAACTGATATGTAAAAAAACTCAAGTGGCCAAAAACTAAATTTATTTCTCAACATATTCTCCGAGCAAGCCTACACACTTATTCCATCTTTTCTCCAGACCGCGAATTCCATTAAAAAAAAATATTTTTCCCGACTCGTAATATATGCCTCCACAGCAGCCATGACCTCACTGTTGTCCGATTTTTTTTTTGCCTCTGAGGTGTTCCTTCAGCCGTGGAAACAGATAAAAGTCGCTGGGGGCAAGGTCTGGTGAATAGAGGGGATGTTCCAGCAATTCGAAGCCCGCATCCTGGATTGCAGCCATTGCAACCCTGGCCTTATGAGAAGGTGCGTTGTTTTGGTGGAACAGTACCACAGACAGCAAGTAGTTTACCCCGTCGTTTCTCTTTGATAGTTTCCCGCAATCTATTTATTTGTTCTTCGTAGTATGAGCCTGTGATCGTAGCTCTCTTTTCCATGTAATCGATCATTATGACCCCTTGGGCATCCCAGAACAGAGACGCCATTACTTTGCCCGCTGAACTGGCGACCTTGAATTTCTTTGGAGACGGGGAAGTCGGTCGCTTCCACGTCATAGACTACTGCTTGGTCTCCGGATCGAAATGGTGAATCCAAGACTGATCCACGGTCACAAATCGTCGCAATAAACTCGGTGACAGATTTTTTTTTCTTTTTTAATTTACTGGCCAGTAACCGCTTTAAAAAATAAAACCTCTTTTTACCTTATTCCGCCATTAAAAGTATTCAATTATCATTACTTTTGGATCGCCCCTCGTAGTATCTACAAGCGAAAGCAAACACATATTTAACACAACATAAAAGCCGACAACACCTAATTTAATGTCATTTTGTTTATTTATTTTTACCTTTGGCTGAATCGACGTATGTTTTGCCGGTTTTGTTTGTACTTTCTGTAGCTTGTTTAGTATTATCTACAGTATTTGATACTGTATCTATGAGAAAAACAAAAGAATAACTAAATTGTTAAAATAAAATTCTGACGAAGCAATATAGGTATAAAACATAATGCTAGCAAAAAAATTATGAAGCGTTAATACTTCTAGCGCTAACAACATAGCATTTGCCGATATCATAAGCCGAATATGCATAGCTCATTGACGTGTCCAGGGCACTTTCGAGCGTGTGCTGGACCGTATCTACCTAATGATGTCACACAATAGTAAAACACAAAATGTTAATCACACTTGTTAGTACGACTCAACAGAAACAATTGGTACCTTTTGCGCTGGCGACGCAAGCTTTGCTCTGATCAACAGCGCTTTGTATAATATTCTTAGTACCTTCCACTGTATTTTGGACAGTGTTCGATACTGTATCTACGCAATTAAAAAATACATTACTAAAAAGTCAAAATTTTAAAAGAGAAATCGTAAGATTTGGTTCTATACCTTTGGCGGATGTAGCATAAGTTTGGCCTGTTTCCACAGCCGTTTGGGCTACCTTTTGTGTTGTATCTACAAAGCAAAACTTCAAATAAATAAAAGTTGTATGTGTTAAGGGTGCGTAATGTTTGATAAAACTTTCGTATAACGTCGTTGCGCCTAATGTATTATATACAGGGTGACCTTAGCCATTGGACAAACCCTGAAATCCCACGTGGGGTTACTTCTCAGGAATGCTCTAACGTTAATATTTTTTTAATTAGAACCAAAGACAAATTTTTTTTAAAGAAAAGTTATTTCCAATAATCGACAACAAAAAGAAACATACTGTATTAATCATTGGCAGTGTTTTTGACAATTTGTTCGAAACTGTGCGGCAAAGATGACATTTGTCAAAAGTCAGAATTATGGATGGTATAGAAAGGATCGCAATCTCTTATGGCAGAATTGTTGTAAAAGTGACCGCGTTAAGCTTTAAATAATAGTTCCTAATCTCTCCGGTGGCGCTAGTTAGGCCCTGGGACATGAGTATAACATGAACCATATAAGGCAACATATAACCCGACCAAATTACGTAGGTTGTTTTTGGTAGTATTTCGGTGTATGGTGGCGCCGCCTAATTACTGTTTTTTGATGGACACTTTTCATACATAGAGATATGGATCCTTTATACAGTCTCCATGGTCAGAATCTTATTATTGACATAAATAAAAAAGATAATCAAAAAGGTCGAAGAAGGTTTCATACTATTTATTACCTCGGGAGCTACTAACACATACAGGTTGCTCCAAAGTAAAAAATCGTAATTTGTTAATTTCTTCGTAACCGCTACAGCTACACCGGTTGTTATGATACTTTGTATACTGGTTCTAAATACTCTAATGCATATGTACATTTCGGCTGTGTCCAATGGCTAGGGACATCCTGTATAACATAAAATACTATGTTTGTTACCTACCTGATTCATTTAACGATTGTTAAGAGCTGTGGAGTAAAAGTAATCTATATTGATCTAAATATAAACATAAAAAATCAAGTATGCTGAATAAAGTAGGTGTACACCCAATCCCTCGGGACATTTAGGGTGTAACGAACGTTAATATCAATAACGTTTTATCAAACGCTAGGCACCAATTTGATGGCATTTGACCACGAACCTTTGGCACTAGTGGAGTACGATTTGCCAGTGTCGCGGGCGCTCTGTGCGGCTTTTTGTGTGGCGTCTACTGTGCTTGATAGGGTCTCTACAAAACGGTAGACTAATCAAAATAATAATATCGCAGTCAACTAAACTAAACTACGAGGTGATTATGTATGTATATGTAATGCAATATAATTCGGCAATAAACTAAGTGCGAATGCGAATCAACAATTGATTTGCGACCTTTACATTTTTAATAAAATTCCGTAAGGTCAATATTTTTATTTAAAAAATGCTAAATTCTATCCAAGGATGGTATTCCACCAGTCCAATATTTTATCAAATGTGCATTGCGTCATTTGCGTCTCACTCTCTCATTAAGCAAAATGTGAGACGCAAATACGCATTGGACAGATGGAATACCACCCTAACCAAATAATTGCAACTACGCAATTGCAAAAAAAAAAAACAAATGAACACACTATACATTTGCAGTGGTAACTAGCGTCATGAGCCAACAATGATGAAAACACCCCCGCATATCCTATTTTGGCCGAAGCCCAGACTGCGGTCAAACCTGGCTGATGACACTTATGAGTTCGTTTACCTTTCACCCATCCACCACCTTAGTTCTTTCACGTGCTCACCGCTCGTGAACATTTCACTACAGCAAGAAGTATAGAGATAGTTGTTAGTATTTAAATAAGAATTCTGTGCTCAAGATACTAAGTTATGCAGATATAAAAGTAACTTTACCTTTAGCCGCGTTGACTGCTGCCTCTGCTGATTTTTTGGTATTATCGAAGGATGTTACAATTGTATCTAGGAAGAGTGCAAAAAAGAAAATAAGAAAGCTTTAGGTGCAAAAGATAAATAAATATTAAAAGAACTTGTACTCATATCTATGAAGTCTTCAGTTAAAGTCTATTCTGATGTCCATATCTCGTTATCTGAAAGTACTTACTACTGTGATATTCACCAGCCTAATATTGTCTTTGGTTACCGCGATAGTTACTCATGAAATAAAACTATGAAAACGGATTATATCGCGTATATTGAACACCCCGACGACGACGTGTTTCGAACCTTTTACAGCGTTCGTGGTCAACGGGTGTCACCGTCGTCGCGCGAAACGTCGGGATGTATTATAAATTCAATATACGCGATATAATCCGTTTTCATAGTTTTATTTCATTCACCAGCCTGTTTAGATAAATGTGTATCGCGTAATTGTTGTATATTTTACTATTTATTTCAGGGTTCGTGTTTGTGAGTATATGGGTACCTAAGTAAGTTCTTTTATAAGCTAATTCGAGGCAGCTTATGATGGCCTTTAGAATCTCGTAGAATATCCAGATCTTTAAAAAACCCGTAGGGGTCGGATCAAAAACTTTTTAAGTCCGACTTACGGTTGACTGCACATTGCTAATAGGTTTTCCTGTCGTCTATAGGTAAACAACTATTTTGTGATTTTTTATTTCAAAATTTTAGACCCAGTGGTTTCTGAGATAAAGGGGGGGGATGGTAATTTTTTGCCTTTTTTCTTGAATAACTTCTAACTGTTTATCCTAAAATTATAGAAACATATATATTTGAGATACTCACAATAAGCTCTTTCATTTGATATGTAATACGATATAGTTTGAAAAACTTTATTTTTAAATTTTCACATTTACCCCCAAAAGTGGCCCCCATGTTTAAAATTCATTTATTTACGTTACATGTCCATCTTTGGGTCACAAACTTACATATATGTTCCAAATTATTACTTAATTGGTCGAGGAGTTTCAGAGAAAATAGGCTGTGACAGACGGACAGACAGACGAGTGATCCTATAAGGGTTCCGTTTTTTCCTTTTGAGATACGGAACCCTAATTATTAGCACGTACCTTTAGCAGTGTCGACGACTTTCTTGCTATCAGCGACAGCTCGGTTGGCGGCGTCCTGCGCCTCTCCAGCCGCCAGAGACATCTTCGACAGCTCCTTGTCCAGGGCATCGATGGCCGAGTTCTTGGCGGCGTTGGCTGTAAGGGTACAGTGATTCAAAACAGGGCCTTGGGAATATTTTGGACACTCGTTTTGAATTTTATGAGTCATTAGTAGGAATGTA
Organism: Cydia strobilella; assembly: GCF_947568885.1. Classification (NCBI taxonomy): domain Eukaryota; kingdom Metazoa; phylum Arthropoda; class Insecta; order Lepidoptera; family Tortricidae; genus Cydia; species Cydia strobilella. Next base: position 14,561,733 of record NC_086052.1, read on the forward strand.
TTTGTCGATTGGTGTTTGCCCATTTAAAAACAACCTAAAAACTTAAGGAAGTTGCTAAAACCCACAATGTTTGACAAAAATGTCGTCTTACTAGTTTGTTCGTCGTTTGTCGTGTTACTAATGGGACCAATAAATTATTATTCTATGAGTATAATTTTCGAATTTCAATTTAGATATTTTTTTTCATATCTTCTCTCTCAGAATGGTGAACTTCGAAAATAATAATATAAAGACATTATTAAGGTAGGAAGAATGGAATCGACGGGCATAATCAGTCATTATCAGTGTACTACCGATTGTCTGGCTAACATAAACTACGTTAGTTATGCAACAAACAATCTAGGCTAAACGACTTTAACATTAGTCTGTTTTAAATACCTATCAGCGATATATTGTATTTTTTTTTCGAAACACGCTTAGTTGTCATGATAATTAAAAGAATATTAACACTCGACTCGCATTAAAAACCGCAAGAAACGAATGCAAACTTCAAGAAAAAACCATAAATTGATCTATAAAGATATTAGCATACGTAGGTAAATGAATTTCGAACTATTGTGAAATTGGAAATAGTAATTAACAGATGTAAATATCAAGAACTAGCACAAATGACAAACGGAAATGTTTACAACTCATTTGCTGGCGCTAGATATAGGTATAGGCAAGTCGCGTCATCGCTTATTTTCTGTGCAACGCTCATTCTGAATCATCTCACTCATTCTTATGCCTCCTCTACACTATCGGCGATGATCGTTGATAGTATCATCGTCTATTATCGGCAGATCATCGTGCAAGCATCCACACGATCGCCTGTTGTAGTTTGTCAACGCAACCACTAGGCGATTCCCTTTGATGCGTGCCCAAAAACCGACAACTCACGGCCCTCACGGGTCGCATGCGATGGTAGACGATGACTGGCGGGGACTGCCGAGTATGCCCTCTACAATATCGTGGCCGCCAGTTTTCGTCTATCATCGCCGATAGTGTAGAGGAGCCATTAGACTTCTACAATAAGATGTTCAACAACAACATCTATACAGCTAGAAGCTTTGCCAACTTTTGCTCAGCGTTGACTAGCTGACTCCAAAGTAATACACTTGACTTCCCTTTGTTGGCATAGGTACTTCTGACTGAATTTGGCGCTAGTCACTTCAAATATAAACATTCAGCTCATTTTTTGTGACATTTTACGAAGTTTGTTTTTACTTTGAAAATTGTGAAATTTTATAGTCATTATAATAATGATTTAAGAATGTCTTGGCTGTAAAAAGCTGTACTATCAAGTTGCTATCAAGACACAAAATAAAGCAGCAGTAAGTACAAGCTAATTCTGAGATTGGGTTAGGCCTGAATATCTAATAAAAGTATTTATTTGTCAAAGAATCCATAGAAATTAAAAAAAATACCAGTTTGCACGATTAATTCTTATATTTTTCCGTCGGACGCATCGTTTGTGATGACTGAACGTATTACTATAACCAACTATAACTAAAGAAATATAATTGCCTGGTGAGCAAAAATACGGTAGCCCATTCCCCAACCTTGTTTCTTTTTACACCTAATGCCAGGTAAGGGAATTCTTAGCATTTTTCCATAATTCTTAAACATTGAGGCGTATATATAAGACTGATTAAATAGGGAAGCCTTGTTACTGGACTCCACAAATTATCATCATATTCCTTACCTGAGTTCGCCGCGTCATCGGCAGACGACTGCGCTCCAGCGACTAGCTCCCCGGCCTTCTTGACCTGGTCTTCCACGACGCGGGCGGCCTCCTCAGCCTTCTCCGCAGCCACCTGTTCAGCATCTTTCTTCTTGCGCTCGAAGAGCGACGCTGTCTTCTCTCCGATGCTTCGGAAGGCTCCTGGACATCAAATATATTTATCAGATTATTTGTATTATCATTCGACAGTATATGTATGTAAATTTTCGACTCCTCTTTTTCCTGTAGAGCGTCTAGTTAGCAACAACGCTATGTCAATTTAATATACATGTACATACATTACGCGTTAGTTAGCCACGGAATTTTAAAAAGATTAAAATCTGTTTCCGGACTAGAAAATTCTATCGAGGGAGATGCGTGTATAGATTACCGTAGTAATACACGAAGTAAAGATGTAAACAAGCAATATAATTTGACGGCTTTTTTACATGCGATAAAACGACGTAAACAAAATTACTGTGCGGCAGACATCTCTCCGAAATAGGAGGTAAACAATACGTTCGAAATCGAAGGACAAAGGGGCAGAGATATAGTTAGTTACTTATCTAATAATAAATAATAAACATGTTGATTTTAACTTTCACGATTTTTACTCATTATTTCACAACGACGGGACTTAATAGCGTAAAATATGTTTTAAATTTACATCCGACGTTTCGAGGACGGCGTTGTCCCCGTGGTCTCGGAGAAGACCGGCTAAAGTTGTCATCAACATCTTCTAGCCGCGCGAGTTGTTCGAAATACCCGCACATGGTCATGTTTATTAACTTGAACGTTTTGCGCACTATTAGGGATGTCACCGGGTCGACATACAACACTCACAATATCCGATTTTTCAACTTTGGATATTTGTTTTCGCTTACACTTACTAGTAACTGGGTTCCATGTGGATGAGATCTTAAAACCTTCGTCTCGATTGAAATTTCTGTTTTTTGATTTCAATGGCTTCACGGATTTTTCTACTATAAAACCCACGATCTGTAGAAAGTATTCTAGGGTTGTGAAGCTCAATCCAGTGGTTTCGCCCTGACTCTAGTTATATAAACTAGTTACAGACTTAGATATACTTCATGTCATTGTATGTGCAAAGTTTTATTACAATCCAAGATGTCGTTTTAAAACGAGAGCGGAACTACGTTTGTATGGGAAGGTGCAATTCGGCCGAGCTTGCCGGGGACTCTTAAGGTGGATTAAACGAATTTTATACCTTTAAACGAGCAATTCTTTTATATATCTATCTATATATATTTATATATTTCGGGGATCTCGGAAACGGCTCTAACGATTTCGATGAAATATTGCTATATGGGTTATCGGGGGCGAAAAATCGATCTAGCTAGGTCCAATCTCTGGAAAACGCGCATTTTTAAGTTATTATATGTTTTCCGAGCAAAGCTCGGTCTCCCAGATATTAATTTTTTAACAAGCTGGTTCGCAGATAGCGCTTACTCATAGGCCAATTCGAGTTTTAGTTATTAGATCTGTTTCCGATAGGATACTGTGCTGCCAAAAGTGACATTTCTTCAACATCAAACGTCACTTTTGAGATTTACACATCAGCATCACATTGGAAACAGATCAAATAACTAAAACTCGAATTGGCCTCCCACACACATCGGTCGGCGGTTTAAAACTGACGACACGACGTCATAAATAGCTGTCATTTGGCTGCCATTGATTAAAATACCTCTGTTTACATCGAGAATTTAAGCCAACATTACATTTGCAATGGGTAGAGTAAATTATAGAGTTTGTAGGGAGTCGTAGCAGCTGCATAGAGGTAGTTTATGACAATCGATACGACGTGTGTTGAGTGCCCTTGACCGAGCTGCAAAGGAGACGAGACGATGAAATCAATATCGCTGGCGCCCGGACCTAGGGTTACCAGATGTCAGGAATTTAGGCCGATTGTCAGGAATGCGGCCGGAATACGAAAATGTCAAGAATTTCAATGAATTAATAGAATGCTTGATTTTTTTATGATCCATGGCATCAGCCTTTGTTCTCGCGTGTGAAATACCTTGCCCAGTATTTGAATCAGGGAATATGGCCTTCATTAATGTGTTTACGCCATCCATTGACTTAAATGAATGATGATTTACTACATGCAGAGCCAGGGTTGGAACTGGTTTGAGGTTGCCCCCCCCCCCCCCCCCCCATCACTGATATGAGCGTCAGGAAAAATATTCGCAAATCAGGATTTTTTCAGGTAATTCTAAATTTGTATCTGGAACCCGGACCTCGTGCATCTTTTTCTATTGAAGCAAAGATTGTATTAAATACTGTGTTACCTACTTTTCCATATGATTATTACTTATATATTAATTAACAAAAATAATTTAGATAACTAGTTTCACCTGAATAAACATTTCAACGCGTGGTATGATTCTTCGAATGTTTTATTAAAAAAAACTAAATAAAACTATGAAAAAGGATTACCTATATCGCCGTAGTGCATAATTTTATTGTTTTCATAGTTTTTTCTCGCAAACGTTCGTATTTGCCATGCTGTTTCAGTCATCCTCAGTACTTTTTAGGGTCCCGTATCTCAAAAGGAAAGAACGGAACCCTTATAGGATCACTCGTGCGTCTGTCTGCGTGTCTGTCCGTCTGTCACAGCCTATTTTCTCCGTAACTACTGGACCAATTAAGTTGAAATTTGGTACATATATGTAAGTTAGTGACCCAAAGATGGACATTTTAGGTAAACAAATGAATTTTAAACATGGGGGCCACTTTTGGGGTTTTTAAATATATCGTGTTACACATCAAATGAAAGAGCTCATTATGAGAATCTCAATTTTTTTTTAATTTTTTTTTTTTTTAATTTAAAATAAATAGTTTAGAAGTTATTAAAGAAAATAGCCAAAACATGACCATTCCCACCTATGGGTCTAAAATTTTTAAAAAAATTACACAAAATAGTATATATATAGGTAAAGACTATAGATGACAGGAAAATCTATTATTATGTGCAGTCAAGCGTGAGTCGGACTTAATTACTTAGTTTTTGATCCGAACCGTTCGGGTTTTTTAAAGACATTTCACTCTTGTTTTACAAAACAAAATACATTTAAAAAAAATGTGTAATGTATGGAACCCTTGGAACGCGAGTCCGACTCGTACTTGGCCGGTTTCTGTACTGAGCGAGACTGACTGAAATAGAATAGCAAGTCACATTCGTACGTTTCAGTGAAAATACGATGGAAAATTATGCACTAACAGCGTTCGTGGTGAACGGGTGACATGACAATGCGATATAATTCGTTTTTACAAAATGAAATAGTTCTGTTTCATAAGTGACTATCGCGGTAACTGAAGACAATTAAAAAATATGGTTGAAAATAAAAAATGTTTTTTGAACAGAAACCACGTAAAAGTGGGGTTACTTTTACATGCTTTTACGAAAACAAGCATTCTAAAAATTGATTTCTTATTATTTGCAGGTATTCCACCTTGTTCGTGATAACAGAGTGCATAATAATATTTTTTACTTATTATAAATATAAACACATTCTACATATACCTTTTTCACCTTGGTCGTGATAAGAGAGGGCATAATAATTATATATTTGACCTTATTATATATATAAACACATTCCACATATACCTATTCCACCTTGTTCGTGATAACAGAGAGCATAATAATATTTTTTAACTTATTATAAATATAAACACATTCTATACATGCCTACGTGCGATATCTGCGCGTTAATTGAATATAAGTGGCTCTAGTAATATACAAATAGATTTATCCCCTACACAGTATTACCAAAAATAATACGTACCTATATGTTTATATGGATATAGTTACGGATTACGGACATAGTTTTTTTCTAATAACATATCAAGCATATTATGACTCACCAAGGTTTTTGTCTACCAGTAAGCGTGAAAACACACAGTATAATTATTTAAAGTATATTATATAATCATTTAAACTTCAAGGGAACTACATACAGGGTGGCAAAAAAATAAGTGCATTCCCGTTGCCAGGGAGGTTTTGGGATTATACTGAGCAACTTTTACTATGGGACTAACCACGCAATGGCGAAAAAAAATTTACCCCCACATAGAAAAAGGACCAGCCAAAATGTTTGAAACAGCCAATATTTTTTGCGATTTCGGGGTGAGTCCCATAGTAAAAGTTGCTCAGTATAATCCCAAAACCTCCCTGGCAACGGGAATGCACTTATTTTTTAGCCACCGTGTATAAACTACTTACTTAATATACGGTGAATTAACCGTTGTGTGGTAAGAATTATGTTTTTTTGTAACATTCTGTCTAAATAAGTGTTAAAATTACGTGAATCTACAATGATATTTCTACGAAAAATACGAATAGGTGTGACTGTGTTGAATATAATGTTATTCGTTATACATATAGGATTAAAGAATGACTACTTAAAACTATATTAAACGCGATTTTTAAAGCATATATTATGATTATAATTTAGCAAATAAAGTAATTATACTAGAATGCAAGCATAATCTAATAACTAATCCCTCAGGGACACGCTTGGCGCGGGGTGAGGTCAACCACTTATTTAATAACAGTTATGAATGATTCACGGTTAGTTTCACTAGACTTAGATGCATGTATCTAAGCCGATATATGGGGAACTCGAAAACAATGCAAAAGTTAATCACGGTCCATATCCCGGTCGATATAAGTCTTAATTTATTTAATAAATTTAAGCACTTCGCTTCGTAATAACTGTCTCTCTCAAGTCAACTCTTCCTAATAAATAATGATAAATAAGTTCAATATTTCCTAACTGTTCCTAATTTATAGGGAAATTCAAATATTTTCAAAATATAGCTGTTTGTAGAATGCAATAATGGGTCAAAATATCTCACATAACTCAGTTGAGAAATATCTTATTGTATCCGAAAAAAAATACTACAGTAAGTAAATGCTAAGTTGGCAGCGATTTTAATAGCTCAGACTGTGTAAGTGTTATTTGAACGCCATAATTTCATAGATTTTGACGTTTAAAATAACACTTGCACAGTCTGGGACTCAAAATCTCTGCCAACTAAGCTTGGTCTAACCCTAACCACTTAGGTGAAAATAATAATTTATAGGTAATAATTTACACTTTCTCATCTCATCTACTTAAAGGTTAACTGGAAGAGATCCCTCAAAGGGATACGTTCGCCTTTGTACATCTTATTATTTGTACCATGTAATTTTTTATATGTATATTTGTACAATAAAGAATTTACTACTACTACTACTACTAATTTACATCGCAGTCATCAATATTTTAATTTAGGTATGGTTCGTTTCAGATCTATTATAGATGCCAAAAAAAGAAAAATAAAAGCAATGATAATTGATAACTCTTACTAGTGACATCTAGTGACGTCCCTGTGTAGTGCGTATGCGTAGTGAGTGGTAAATTGGTAATTGACTCGATAAGTGTCACGCGCGTTCATTGTTCCCGTTCGTTTGACCGAATGGAAATAGATTTGGGAGTCGGTCAACCGATCCGGGATCATTGCTCGACCGATTTCGCAACTACCACCGATTGATTGATGCCCTGAATAACTCTCCAGGACCACTTGAACATCATACGAACTAAATGACAGCTGGATGAGCTGTTATCTACAAGTATTTCTGGTTGGTTTGAAAATTGAACCACTAGTAAAATCTACTGTAAAAGTATGAGTTAAAATTATGTTGCATACATTTAAATAAAAATAAAATAAAACATATTTATTTCAGATTTTTTTAAATATAATTCGCAAAATTAATAATACTAGTTACGTGATGAGTACAATACCTAATGTATAGAGTCAGACCAAGACAAGTCTGCAACGATTTGGATAGCACACGCAGTGCAAGTGTTATTTTAAACGTCAAATTTCTATGAAATTATGACGTATAAATAACACTTGCACTGCGTATGCTATCAAAATCGTTGCAGACTTTTCTTGGTCTAACTCTATCGATAAGTGATGGTAATTCATTTCTGATTAAATTAAAATTTCTGGCACATCTACGTCACGTTTAAAGTAAATTAATATGTATTAGTTAGGTACTTATAAAATTTTAGGCACCAATTGGAATATAATTAGTGTGCTTATTAAGAGGCCGTAGTCGATTTTGGAGCAAAAATTTAAAATTGATAGATTTAGTCGTTGAAATTATACACGTTTTGTTACGTAATATCTAAATAACAAGTATTGATTTCTATTAGCACATCTTCTCATCTTGCCTTTTAATAATGAGGTCGCGAGCGTGCGTCACCGGTAATGCATGAAGAGAAGGGGCAGTTTTTAAAAATTCATCAAAAAATCATGGTGGTAAATTATACAAATTCATGTATAAGAATAGTTTCAGCAAATGTTGTAGATTGTTTAAGTATCAAAATTACGTTGAAATTAATTCGATTTTCAGAGAAATTGTCACTTGTTTTGAAGTAATTTCTGGAGAAAATCGATTTCGTCTAACTTTCATTTACACTACTTCAAAGTCATAATAATAAAAATGTAGTCTGATAAACGTCAAGTACAGGATATGTGTAATACAAAATTACCATGTTTAGCAGTCCAAACTTTACGAAATTTACAAATAAGAGCGACAAAATCAGTGCTTTACGCGCGTTTACCTAAACGTCCATCAGAAAAGCAAACATTACTAATTAAGTGAGTATGTTTTCAAAAAACTGATCTGATAAAAGGTAAGATAAGAAGACGTGCTAACAGAAACCAGTACTTGTTATTTCAATTAGGTAACAAAAGGTGTAAAATTTCACGGACTAAATCTATCAATTTTACATTTTTGCGACTAAAATCGACACCGGCCTCTTAAGCAGACTTTAGATCAGAAAATCTGATTTAGGTACCTAAAAACTAAACTATTGTATAAGTTGTATAATACGTAATAATAATAAAATATAAAAATACCTGACATGCACTTGGCCTAGGCCCGTGCAATTCTTTTTCTTTCAATTTAAGAAAAAACCGGCCAAGTGCGAATCGGAATCGGGCGCCGAGGGTTCCGTACATTACACAATTTAAACAATGTATTTTTATGTGAAACGTGAGTGAAAGGTAAATTGCGGTTTACGATTTATAACGTATTAAAAAAAAACTACTAACTAGATCTCGTTCAAACCAGTTCTCGGTAAAAGTTGGCAAGGTAATGTACATCATATATTTTTTCAGTTTTATCATTCTCTTATTTTAGAAGTTAGACGGGGGGTTACACATTTTACCACTTTGGAAGTGTCTCTCGGTCTCGCGCAAACTATTCAGTTTAGAAAAAAAATATATGAGAAACCTCAATATCATTTTTGAAGACCTATCCATAGATACCACACACGTATGGGTTTGATGAAAAAAAAAAAATTTTTGGGTTTCAGTTCTAAGTATGGGGAACCCCTAAAATTTTTTTTTCCTATTTTTGAGTGAAAATCTTAATGCGGTTCACAGAATACATCTACTTACCAAGTTTCAACAGTTCTTATAGTATCGGAAAGAAGTGGCTGTGACATACGGACGGACGACAGACAGACAGACATGACGAATCCATAAGGGTTCCGTTTTTTGCCATTTGGCTACGGAACCCTAAAAATGGCTAAAATGCAATGATGTGGTATATTTTCAGAATCGCTTCAAAAAGCCCTTTCGTATGATAGATGAGAAGTATACGATAGGTTTAAAAAAAAAGTTTTTGCGGGTCAAAATTTTTGTTTTGACTAGTATATACGTGTACCAAACGGCTAACCTGTACATCGATTTGCGGTTTTTTTTATGCGAACAGCTTACACTATTTTTTTCACCACCTTGAACCTTTTGTAGACTAGACTATTGTCCCAAAATATTGGGTGACGACCGGTCGTCTGGCCTAGGAGGTAGTGACCCTGCCTGTGAAGCCGATGGTCCTGGGTTCGATGATATGATATGATGAGCACAGATATTTGTTCCTGAGTCATGGGTGTTTTCTATTTGTATTTAAGTATTTATACCTATATATTATGTATATCGTTGTCTGAGTACCCATAACACAAGCCTCCTTGGGCTTACCGTGGGACTTAGTCAATCTGTGTAAGAATGTCCTATAATATTGATTTAATATTTATTATTATTTATTTATTTATTGGGTTTCATATTTATTCCGATCAGAATTAGGAGCTCTTCAATTTATACCTATTTTTATCAAAATCTGACACATAAATAAAAAAACGGACCATCAATAAAACTGTATAATTACATCAAAGTAAGAAATATCACATGTCACATGTTTCTTTATTATGATAATTTTATCTAACCTGAGGCTTTCTTTTTTTCTATTCAACGGAGCCGGAGAGCGGCAAATTTGTTTTTCAAGACGCTTGCTCGAAAAGATCTTATTTCATGCAGGTGTACTGAAGGGAAAAGGCCTATATTGTTCCCGCGGGAGTTATAGCTTTCTTTTTTAATTAGGTATGTCACTAATTCATACGAACCAAGTAAGTTATAAGTAAAATACTTTGTTTAAAATCAAGGTATAAGGGAGTTTTACTTTTAAAATACTCACGACTATAATTTAATATTTTTGTTTATCATATTTAAAAATATTTAATTGGATTAATTTAACAGCCGTTATCTTGTATGTTTTTATACAACAATGTTTTCTTGTATGTCCATGTTATGTTATGTTTACTATTTACTATTCTGTAACTCGAAATGTTAATTAGATTGCAGGTTGTAGAAGGATATTGAATTTAGTTACTAAAAACGCGAGCGGCGTGAGGCCGGCGAGGAGCGCAAATAACGTGCGCGTCGGTGTGCGTGCACCACACACACTGGGATAGTCCCTCGGTACGCGGTACCGCCCCCGTCAGCGCGACGACGATATTCTCTTTCAAATCTCAAAATTGAGTTTGGTCTCGGCTCCTGTTGGCTCTTAAGCCGGTGAAAGCCGTGGAAAAAAAAACTAAAAACTTTTTACAATTAGCTTTTTGCTGGGGTCTCTAATTTTTTTTTCTGTGATAGAAACCATCTGGGATCGCACAAGAATACACTTAGAGTTTGCAAGCTTAATATATTAATAATATAATAATAATAGCCCTTACGCCTGTTGGGACCGATTTACGGGTATCTATTTGTACCCGTGAATGGGTTCTAGCAGGTGTATTACATAACAGCAAACTTCTCCAAACCAAAGGGCCTCTACGTGTTGGATCTGTATCCCCACGCACGCCTATCAAATGACCGGGATGTATATACCCGTGAGTTTATACGAGATACAAATATAATAATAAACCATTTATTTCAGGCAAAGCCCATAAAAGTGTTAGTAATTAGGTACATGAACAAAACTTACATGATTATTGTTAATAATTATTAAGTAATACAGAACAAAACTTATACCAATGGCAATTAACTTATCAATGGAATTCCTCAACAATGCATCATCACTGCACATAGTGGTAGTTTCACGATCTACGCGGCCAAAATTATTTTAGTGTTTTTTGGTATTTTAAAACGTGTTACGAAATCAAAACGGTTGTTTTCATTATAAAACGTTTTTTTAAGATGTGTCAGAATTCAGCACTTACATAAATTTTTACGTTGATACAAAATGGGAAAAACCTATTTTTATAAAAAAATAACAATATGTTTCATCATCACTACATAGTATAAAACAAAGTCGCTTTCCGCTGTCTGTCCCTATGTATGGTTAGATTTTTAAAACTACGCAACGGATTTTGATGCGGTTTTTTTTAATAGATGGAGTGATTCAAGAAAGAAGGTTTATATGTATAATTTGTAAAGGTTTTGTGTAAATTAATTGAACTACTCGTGCGAAGCCGGGGCGGGTCGCTAGTTTATTATATGTGTAAGGAAACATTTCAAAAGGTAACATTAAACACAAGCATCCATAACGATGTTTTCTTCTTGGCTTCCTGAAAAACACTATGGGTTCGGATCGGCAGATAACAGCAGCATTTCTATTGTCTCGTATTTGTATTGGCAGGAAAGTACTGTGCCTTCTTTTTACTGTTCTGTACCCAAAGGGTAAAAACGGGACCCTATCACTAAGACTTCGCTATCTGTCTGTCACCAGGCTGTATCTCATCAACCGTGATAGCTATAGACAGTTGAAATTTTCACAGATGATGTATTCCTCTTGCCGCTATAACAATAAATACTAAAAACAGAATAAAATAAATATTTAAGTGGGGCTCCCATACAACAAACGTGATTTTTGCCGTTTTTTGCGTTATGGTACGGAACCCTTCGTGCGCGAGTCGGACTCGCACTTGGCCGGTTTTTATCTTTCTCCTACAGCAAATCAAGGGTTCGGAAGATTCGGAACTCAAAATTAAGCGGCTAAAAATGTCTGTTTAAACTCAATAGAAGAAAAAATGTATTTTTATGGAAAATGACGAATTATTCTCAATTATCAAAGTATTAAAATTATGCTTTGGCGGAAACATGCGGAACCAAATATTTGATTTTGTAATAAGTTTAACAATAACCTAGATATTGAAAAAAAAAAAATATCATAGCCCGATCTACCCTTATAGTGTTACTTTCTTAACTAATTAAGTTATTTTTTTACGAAATAATACGCTCTATCGGTCTGGCATATAGACCTTTAAAATGAACTCAAAAACCAATAAATAAACCATTTTTTACATACTTCATAAATTACTAACCTGATCTTTCAGAATTCATGATTTTTCACAATTGATCACTTAAAACCGTAAAATCACACCTTCGAAGTTTTGCTTTTCTAAGTGAGCCGAGAACAAGTAATGTACACGGTCAAATTCCGACTGACATGAAACGGATCAGGACGCGCAGACGAGATGGGGGTGGGGGATTTGTTATCTACCCTCCAAAGTCCGGTATTCATTATCGCACAGGTAGGTAGGTATTTGTTGTTTTCAGAAATTGACTTTTGGCCGCGTAAATCGTGAAACGACCCCTACGTGCCCTGCGATAACGTCACGTGCGCATGGACCGATTATAAATATCCGCCAAGATCAACGCTAATCCAATTTTAGCAGAATGGTGGGAATTGTTTGTTCGCGAATCAATATAAAAATATTTTCTTGCAATTTACCTAAAGTTTTTCATCTTAGCAATAGATAACTTTTAGACTTCTACTCTACAGCAGTCTGAGTGTCCCGAGAGCAATTAGGAGATTCGGTACCTACACTTTATGTAACACTAGTGCAATGGAATATAGGTACATATACGGTCTGTGAAACAACTTTGTCATTGGAAAAAGGCGCGTATTTCAAATTTTCTATGGGGCTAATTTATTTTTAAATAGCCGCTTTTTTTACTGACGGAAATGGCTTGACAGACTATATATATTTCAAAATTGGTAGGTGGATAAATGAATGAGTTAATTAATACCTAGCCATCATAAAATTCATATTAGGGATAAATCACTTTCTATAACCGCACCGCTCGCCATCGGCAGGGTGTTCATCCTCACACCTAAATGGTCGCGTACTGTGCGGTTTAAGAGGAATTTCCTCCCGCGTACGCTTCGGCTGTGGAATGAGCTCCCTGCCGAGGTTTTCACGAGGGGCTACAGTATGGGGTTCTTCAAAAAAGGAGCTTCAGGCGGGCCGTATGCTTGATTGCCACCGACGTGGTATAAAAAAAATCGACTTTATGACATCATATTATGCCCTACAGGCCTACATTATGTGGTAACGTGATATTATTTTATTGAGAACAACAAGAAATAGACGCACCTATAAATACTATTGTATATATAATATAATGACATATTTATATCAATAGAGCAATGTATTGTAATAAACATGTTATTTACTCCATAAGAACCATCTAAATATGTCAGACAGTCAGTCTGTGTCTCGGCTCCGAGTCTAGCTCCAGGTGTATCGATATCGACCCGTCTAGGCGTGTAATTCGACGTTTTATTACTGCGGAACGTTTCATGACCTACAATAGGACAACTAGGCGTTATATATACTTAATAAAACTGGTTAGTTACTTAGATGTTTTGGTTCCTTATTACTTGACACACGTGCTTTTTAGTGATAAATGGATGTTCAATATCATACTTTTCTTGTGAGTAGCGAAAAGACATAATTATATGAAGTAATTGTTGTATTTTAATCTTGTTAATCAATTTCAAAAGCCGCATTGACTTGATATGTAGTAAGCACACTGAAGAAGATAAAGTATCTGCCTACTATTTATTTTCACGGACGGGAGATTTTACAGAAACTAATTTGTTACATTTAATATTTTTTAAATCTGATATTATGTAAAACCACCGTCTGAAAAATGTTCACGTAACGCTACATAAATTGACACATATTTTATTATTTATACCTACACACGGCTCTAATGTGATTAGATATTACCTGTATATTGAATATTGTACCGGAACAAAAACATCCGTAATTGAAAATACTCAATGACGGCTTATTTTTATTTATCAGCAGCACCTATCAGAATTCCGGTAGGCGTAATAACCAGACGTTGTACCGGATAAGTATAAATTACCTATGAGGTTTGCGTGGTACTGAAACTGAATTGGAATTTTATTTACATGTGTGATGTCCACAGATTTTTCGTAAAATGAAAATAGTGTTGTGCGCTACGTATTTGAACGTAATTAGATATTTGAATGAAATGAACGACCAAGCAGATAAGTGCGTGCATTAAAAAAAATACTTTTGTAATTAGGTACACCAAAAATACTTGGCGCTGAAAGCTTCAACGCCCACAATGTAGGTGGGTATTTAGTTCAGTAAATACTATTTACCTACATCCCTACACATTATTTTCTCTGGATCGATCCATTAGACCGGTAAGGTCCTAAAAGTCCTAATCGGAATTTCGGAATGTTCTATTCCCGACCAGAGCACTCGGCACACTTAAACTTAAGTGTTATCAATGAGATCGGTAACAACATTCCGTCCCCCGCAAGCAGTGCTCAATTGAGATAATATCCGGCCAGCTTATACCATGACATCAGATTCCGACGCCTGTGATGTCATCTCGCACGGGCTGAAGAGAAAAATACGGGTTTTGCAAATACTAGCGATTTAGTAAGGAAGGCGAGGAAGGAAGTTTAAATATTAAAAATCTTCATTAAACGTTTGTAGACACGAGTTTTTTTGTCAGAATTTTGTGGATTGGATAATTTTGAGTTTTAACAAGCGTGCTTTTAAAAAAAATGCTTTGTAAATATATGAGTATTGAACCATTAAACGCTGATGTTCAAAATACGGAGATAACATTTGTAATTTGTATTAAGTAGTAATACTAATAATTATGATTATAATGGTAGGCCAGAAATTGATAATAGAGATGGGCCGAATATTCGGTAATTATTCGGTATTCGGCAAGTTTTTCAAATCCAATGTTCGTATTCGGCCGAATTATTTGGTTAAAAGTGCCGAATATTCGGCAAACATTTTTTATTCTGTTTGTCTTGTTACAACGCTAAAAATGTTAGCTCCTCTACAAAACTTTTGGAGTACTCTCTTCCATCAGGTTATGGTTTCCCGTTGTCATTAAAATACATGATTAGACATGTTGAATTCATAGGATGTTTTGATCATATGGAGAATTGGAAATCTGTTTACGTGTCCCTTGCACCATTCACTAACCCGGGGTTAACCGGTTAACCTGGAGTTACGAATGGTTACCAGTACACTTTGACACTGGGTTATCGGTTCAACCGGCTAACCCTGGGTTAGTGGGATGGTGCAAGTGGCGCTTAGTGTTACTTGCCTCTTGTTTGACCTGCTTGTTTCTTGGGAATGCCAAGGAAGCGGTTTATCTTTGGTTGCTAATATAATTAAAGCGTTTTCAAAAGGTTTATTAGACTTATACAGATGAACCGAATAATTCGGTTCGGTAAGGTCTGAACCGAATATTCGTATTCAGCAAACTCCATATTCGGCCCATCTCTAATTGATAACAAAGTTGGACTTTACGCTTATGTGACAGGAATAATATGTACATTGGGCGATTGAGGGATACACGTGCCTGGCACAATGGTCTTTTATTGTTTATACTTATTGACTAGGTGTAAGTAGTTATAATTTATAATAATGGACGTTATGGTAAAATTATTAATTAATTTAGTAGACTGAAATTTGATAGCTTCAGAGCTAAGTGTACTATAGTATAGCCACTAGGAACTTAACCAATACAAAATCTAAATAACTTTATTTTTAAGTAATACTTCATTGCACGAAATAAGGATAGGCAGCAAAGGTAACGGAAATTGTATTCCTCATACTTCACTGATGAGTTCAACATATTATGCAGTGCTACGCATGCGAATTGTATTTGTGTATCTCTTAGTTCTATATATACATATAATATACCTATTGAAGGTCTACCTGTTCGCAGTGGAACTGTAAACAAAGAGTTTCTGATTGACCTCTGTTCTATTTATTCGACCTTGAAAACAATGGAACCCTTTGTCTACCACCTATGCATTCTGACTGGGAGCAATTACGATTTTTATCTCGTTATAAAGTCATTCAGTTCTTAACTTGTGATGATTACTGATGATGCGTTAATATCATTCAGCGAATCAGCGCAGTGAATACATGACTATTTCTGGTTGTGACAATTTGTTATGTCAATTTAATTGATTTAATAACCATTGTATTCAATCATTCACTTTACACTTGAATGAAGGTGATCTATACGTTCTCGTCATTGGAGCCTATTCAGAAAAATAGGACGTAATACAGAAGTATTTCTTGTATATGCATACGACTTTTATAATTTGGTAGTTACAATTTTATAATAAACAATGTTAGTGTTACAATAGCATTAGGTAAGTAGGTGCATTAAATTCATAAACAAACAACATAACTTATTTATTACCACTGTGTTATTAACAGTTAAATCTCATAAGCCAAATACATACTAAACTATCAATAAGGCGCCATTCATTTATCACGTTAGACAATTTTTGCCAGGTTTAATCCCCTCCCTCCCCTATGTAAGAAAAAATAAGAACAGATCGACCCCCTCTCCCCTGTTTAATATTTATTAGGTACATAAGAATTTAAAGTATTTTTTTTATTTGGTAATAATCAATTTTGATTTTATTTTAAAGTTTTTCTTTTATCATTCATCTTTACTTACAATTTTGATCTTTCCAGGTGCGCAAAACCCATTTAGAAAGTGGACTTTGTCACTGGAACATTGGGTTTTCAAAGTACTTATAATCTTAAGTTCGAGCATTTTTGTGATCTTACGTACTATCAAAACCCCCTCCAACCCCCTTGTAAGAAAATATAAGACCAGGTTCCCTCCCTGAATAGTCTTACATACGTCTAATAAATGAATGGCACCTAATGGATTAAGAAGTGTATCTACCTATACTATTTTCTAGCAGAAATATCCATAAATTCTAAAATCCTGCGCTATGTTGTTCATAACTCCATACCATACGTCTAATAAGTTTCTTATTCAAGTACCTCTGTACTCAAGAAATGCTCGTGAAATGAAATATCCCATATGTTAATAAACATGTGCGCCCTTCACAGGCCTTAAAATACCGCGGCTGGCATTCCAGACTTTATTTTCGTTTCAAAGTGGTCAGTTTCAACATGGTAAGGAATATACTACATTTTGTATAATAATTAATGTGTGATAAGTAAGTATGATAATTTTGGATGGGTAATCCTTTTCCAATTCGTTTAGTTTTAATGTGTAGGAGTAGGACGGACGATTTTTACCATGTCTAAGAAGTAAGAAGTAGAGTCAGACCGGCCGACCTTGATGATGTCATCGCATCGCGCCTGCAGCGAGTTTTGGTTTTATTATGGCTTGATTATGATGGCCTCTTCTTGATGAAATAATGCTTATCTTTTGTTTACGTTGAAAAAACGCTTAGAATTTCTTCAACAAAGGTGCAAAAACTAATTGGTGATTAAATTTTCCTTCTTAGACTGAATGTCTAAAGGCCATTCAGTTTAATAATTTCAAGTGCAGCTAGTTTCATTAACTTAATTGAATCAAATATTTCTCTTTAGTTCACAAGTCTTAACCTAAAGCCCTAATCGATAATTACGAGACGTAGTAGGTTCGAGGTCGAAGCGACTCATGCGACACGGCAACTGTTATAGCGAGCTCGGTAAACACCAATAACTTCTGGCATGATAGGTACAAACAATGGCCAGGCCCTATAGTTTACCAATAGCGAAACGGAAGAAAATGTTAACTAATAATTTGATAAAAGATAAACTAAAATAGCCTTGACATTAAACTGGTTATTTCGTTGCACGTGTACCTGTACCGATACAGACATTCGTAGAGTCAATTCGCTTGGTGCGCATGCGCAAGTTGCGCAACGCAGTAGGTAGGTATTATAATATTATTTATTTATTTTATTTATTTATTTATTTTTAAAATAAATAAATTATAGTTGGTTCTGATTACTATGGTGTTTGCTTACGTTATCGCCCGCAGATAATAATATTTTTTTGAACCGTTGGCAAGCGAACAAAAGCCTAACATTGAATTAATGTGATTCATACTTTAAACTCATTAACAACTATCTTATAAAAACATGTGTTAATCTTAATCATCAATATCAGTATGAACTTTGGGTCGATAAATGAGAAAGGTAGTGTGCTTATCTACCTATTCTAATTTTGGCTTATATTGCTCATCTTATTCGTTATGACTCCACGCCAAAAGATATTTAGGTACCTATTTATCCACAGCAGGTGATCATTCCATAATAAATAAGCTCCTGGTTTGTCTACTAAATTATGAAATAATTGAATCGAAATATTCTTGGCTCGCTAAACGCGTGTTCTGACATATAGTAGGTACCTATTTACGCCTTTGTGTGATTAAATTAATGACCAACACGGAATTGTATTGCGTAGTATGACTAGTATGTATATGTACATGGCCTGGTGGTAGTGTACGTGACTAAAACTGGAATTTATTACGATTTTACTATATAAAGACAACATTTACTAATGCTTTGTGTATTTTGTCAAAGGTCTGGTTGTTTATAAAACCCGCCAAGTGCGAGTCAGACTCGCGTTCTAAGGGTTCCGTACATTACACAATTTTTAACAATGTGTATTTTTTTAAGTGAAACGAGTGAAATGTCTTTAAAAAACCCAATAAGTCCAACTCACGCTTGAATGCAGATTTCTAATACATTTTTCTGTCATTTATAGGTAAAGAACTATTTTGTGTATTTTTTTTCAAAATTTTAGACCCAGTAGTTCCGGAGATAAAGGGGGCCCCATGGTCATTTTTTTACTATTTTCTTAAATAACTTCTAAAAAAAATATTTGAGATTCTCAAAATGAGCTCTTTCATTTGATATGTAACACGATATAGTTTGAAAAACTTAATTTTTTTATTTTCTCATTTACCCCGCAAAAGTGGCCCCCATGTTTAGAATTCATTTGTTTATGTTACATTTCCGTCTTCGGGTCACAACTTTACATATGTGTACCAAATTTTAACTTAATTGGTCCAGTAGTTTTGGAGAAAACAGGCTGTGACAGACGGACAGGCTTCCGTTTTTTCCTTTTGAAGTACGGAACCCTAAAAATGCTTAAAATTTTAACTACGTGTTTTTTAAAGGTACTATTAAATAGGCTTATTTTTTATTTTATCGATTCAAGAAGGTCACTTTGTACATTTGTAGGCTAACCGATTTTTTATCTCTATTTGTAATCATTATACGAACAACAAACAAACAACCTGTACCTACACCACAATTACTTCTAGTTTCGACTGTCAAATTGTTTTAATCCACCTTACAGAAATAAAATATTGATGCACACACAGGTATCATCCTTGTACGTAACTTACGTACCTGTGTGTATCTAATAAAGACTAGGTATAAATATCGACATTATTTTATTACACTAAGGTAGAAAATCAATTGTACCAAATCATTGGTCAGTCCTAAACTAGAAGCAGCTATGGTGTACTACCATGTTTTAATAGATTATAATGATTGAATGAGTCACCGGCACCGCGCAACCACGGAATTTCATGTGACGGAACGCAAAGGTCGTGTCATTATCGTGACACCGACACCTAGGAGCGATCGGTCACGAGTGAACGATTCATTCACTTGACGTGATCAGTTGATCACATCACTAATTCTTGTCCTAGTTAGCTTTAGCGGATTAAGATACCACAAGTTTTTAATTAAGGAGTCGATACACGTTAGTCACGTTACCAAATAAATAGATTTTATTGGTCCCGAAAAGTACGACATACCTATTAGAATTACCGATAGACGTATATAATAAAAACAAGTAGATTAAATAATATAATGTTTTAATAAAAAATACTTGGCCCATAACCTATATAGCCTACTTTAACCTTTAAGGCCTACTTTCCAGTAGATCAGTTTTTAGGGTTCCGTACCCAAAGGGTAAAAACGGGACCCTATATTACTAAGACTCCGTTGTCCGTCTGTCTGTCAGCAGGCTGTATCTCATGAACCGTGACAGTTAGACAGTTGAAATTTTCACAGATGATGTATTTCTGTTGCCGCTATAACAACAAATACTAAAAACAGAATAATATAAATATTTAAATGGGGCTCCCATACAACAAACGTGATTTTTTTGCTGTTATTTTCCGTAATGGTACGGAACCCTTCGTGCGCGAGTCCGACTCGCACTTGGCCGGTTTTTTTAAATTATATCGGAAGGTGCCTATTTTGTTTTCGACAGAGTAGTCTCCGCATTGCAGATTAATTTCTTTGGCACTATAATTTCGGAAACCTTTAAAAAAAATCCGGTTTGA
The DNA here is from genome assembly GCF_947568885.1 of Cydia strobilella. Classification (NCBI taxonomy): domain Eukaryota; kingdom Metazoa; phylum Arthropoda; class Insecta; order Lepidoptera; family Tortricidae; genus Cydia; species Cydia strobilella. Next base: position 14,582,218 of record NC_086052.1, read on the forward strand.
CGGTGCATGGTCCATGTCGTTCGTAAGTATCTATATAGTATAATATATGAGTATACTACATAAAAAATATGTTAAGTTATAACTCCTATATCCTAACGTCCAACAGCATTTTTAAAATAATAAGTAGGTCTTCGTGTCAATATTTATCAATATCCAGCCCGGTCTGAATGTCAGAGGCCTACCGCGAACCACGTTCGACGTGTTGCCTCTGTCGCACTTGTAAATTCGTACGTAAGTGTGACAGGGAGGCAACACGTCGAATGTCCTCAGTTTCAACGTAGGTATACATCCCAGAATCCTTTTAAAATTAGGTACCTACCTACGTGTAGTGAGATGATATCCAGTGGTTTAATTATAGAATGAAAACTAAATTATGCGCAGTTTTTGACAATAGCTCTGGACCGGTAGCAGAAACTTGCAGTAACATATCGATTATACAGGGTATAGGGGGGTTATAGATACAGATGTGCACAAAAGTGTTTAAATATTACTACTTAAAAAATATGTTTACTTACGAGTATATGTAACTTGTTAATCTATGGTAACTTTCATGCCGCAATACAAAGTAGATGGGTAGGTACCTAAATATCTATAGGTACATACTTTTAAAGTTACTAAAGATAGGTACTACCGTGTTACTTATTTTTCTGCATGACAAAACTAGTCTAAATATTTTAACAACAAAGCGTAGATTTACTTACGTAAGATGTGCTAAGTGCTAACTAAACTAATAGAAGCAGAGGTGCTAATACAAACCGTTGTGTTACCTTAACTATACATGCGATAAAAATACGGAATGTGAAATAATATACACAGTCAGAAATAAAATACTGAACTACCTATAATAGGCTACTTTCCTACTAGTCAAATAAGCTTCTTTTTAATAACTGTCAAAGCGATTTGTTTATATATATGGAAACGAGTATAGTGACGTCACGGAGGTCACGGTCAACTGACCTACTTTTTAGGGTTCCTAAAAACGGGACCCTATGTATTACTAAGACTCCTCTGTCCATCTGTCTGTCTGTCTGTCACCAGGTGTATCTCATGAACCGTGAACACAGACAGTTGAAATTTGCACAAATGATGTATTTCTGTTGCCGCTATAACAACAAATACTAAAAACAGAATAAAATAAATATTTAAGTGGGGCTCCCATCCCATACAACAAACGTGATGTTTTTGCCGTTTTTTGCGTAATGGTACGGAACCCTTCGTGCGCGAGTCCGACTCGCACTTGGCCGGTTTTTATATTTCTATCCGATTTATTAAATAGAAATTGTGTTTAAAAATAACTGCTATATCTATGTTTTTCTAATAATTATCTGGTGCTTTTATTTTGTGCACGGTGTGAAATAATAATTTATTTTAAGTAGAGGAAAAGTTGTAGAAATAGATGGCCAGGTGAGTATTTAAAAACAAAATAATAATTAAAAAACACATTTAGCTATTTTTAGGTTGTATAGGTAGAATTATGCCTATTATCATTATCAGAAACTGGTTTTCATTCATAATTAATCAATTATTTACAAAAGAGTTGTGTGGCCATTTATAAATAATTACGTACCTATAAAAAATAAATCCTATAAAATTAGAATTAAAAAAACATAAGCTGACCTGCAATCCCGCTGAACATTTTTCAAGATTAATTAAAATCTGCACTGAACGTAAATATTGTAATTTTATATATCACAGGTACTAAGAACTTTTTATTTTTAAACCACTTCTAATTTTGCACTGAACTACGAACGTGCGCCTCGGTAGGCGAAGAGGCTGTTCGAAATACCTCCAAGGTTCAACTAGAGCAACAGCGAAATACAATTTCATGCGGCCGATAGTGATACCACGAACCGCGCAGCAGTCCACACGATTTTATTTTTATCAATGACGTCATATAAATATGCGTTTCGGTACTGCTTCGGTTTACTTTGCACTAGCTACCAATAGCGTTGTGATTTTCTACCATTACAGTTGTTTTTGTTGGCTGGCAACATTTTATTCTGGGGGTCCTATTATAGTATACTTCCGGTAAATATAATAAAGAGTACGCACATATTGCGCACTGAATGTAAACGCATACCATGATTTTATGTTTAGAATAGAATAGAATAGAATAGAATAGAATATTTATTGCTCTCATGTACAGGTCTTACTCTAAGTACAATGGTTCCATTACAACATGTTACCCTAAAAGGGTATTGCAATTACACGTACATTAAAATATGCAAAGACAAGGGTACATAAATCTTTCAATTATAGTTTTTAACAATATCATTGAGATATTTTTTTTAATGCTTGAAATCATATATTTAAGTTGCTATATTGTAGATTTTAACTATTTTGAACATATATAAACCAGTTCTGCTTTGTTCTGAGAATAGGACCCCGTTGCTTAGCAACGACTGTCATGACAATAAAAACAAATTAAACGTCAAGTTGAAAATCTTAAAATCTATACGAATCTGCTTGGAAAAGGAGCAAATCTAAATAATTTGTGTGTTATGTGTGTGAAATGTCTAAAGAAAACGCGAATCTACGGTTGCAGGGCTCGCCGGTGAATTTATCGTACAGAAGTAAAAAGAAGGACGACAGAAAAAACATACGGAATAGGCCTAGATCTGCGCTTCAGAATTCTTGTTTCACGCCGGTACGAATTAATTTTATAAAATATATATGATAATTTGTTTGTCTTCAGTCACCAAAGACGGGTAGTTTGAAAGATTTTTGACAACGTCACAGGATTAGTGCATGACGACCTGTTGTTTTTAGTTAAAAAAAAAGTTGTTTCTAAGTTTCCGTTTTTTGTATTGTAAAGTATTTTACTTGTAATCTACGCTTACTGTGTTTTGACAAAGGCCCGTGAGGCAGACACTTCATCCAATAAATAAATAAAATGGGGGGTATAGAATAGAATAGAATAGAATAGAATATTTATTGCTCTCATGTTGGTGTACAGGTCTTACTCTAGGTACAATAGTTCCATTACAACATGTTACCCTAAAAGAGTATTGCAATTACATGTACATTAAAACATGCAAATAAGACAGGCACATAAATCTTTCAATTAATACTTAAACACATACAGTATTAGTATTTTAATATTATTTTATAATTTTATGTATTATGGGTTTACCTCATGTATTTTTGTGCCTGTCTGTGGCAATGTAGCTTTCAAACAGATTTGAAATACCCAAATAATTAAAATAAAATAAAAGAATCTTTATTGCCACACCTTAGGACACAATTTATGAAAAAATAGCTTAAAAATACATAATAAACTTAAACTTAATAACTCGAACTTAAATCTATGGTGAGGCAAAGGGTCCCAACCTCAGCATGTGCGGTGCCAGAGGGCACCACGCTGATTTTCAGACTGGTCCCGGGGGGGGTTGGGGTCTTTGAGGAATTTGTGATACACCTACATTCTACAATATTAATCACATTTTACTTAATGAGAGAGTGAGACACAATGCAAATTGAACCAAGATATTGGACAGATGAAATACCACCCTTAGTATTATTTGCGAAGATTTTTCTTTAGTACCGACAAAGTATTTAACACCCTCACTGTGGCAACTAGTGTAACTCATAATTAATTACCTATATTATGCAGTAGGTCCGTCCCCAATCCCCCAGTGTGTCAATTAGTTATTGTTAATTATGAGTAATATCTTTTAATTCTTCTATCCCTTAACTTCTTTAAGTTAATGAATGGAAGAATTAAGCTTATTTATTGCTTTAGCTATTGCTTATCCCTTTGGAGAAGTTCGCGTTTGTACTCATGATGTGTGTTTTTTTTTTCTGTTTTTTGTTTCTTTTTTGTACAATAATGTTTTACTTACTTACTTCTTTGTTTTAGGATATCCAAGAGAGTTACAAGCGGCCATTTTCTGCAGATGCTAAAGAGAGAGCACCATCTACCAGGACTTTCTTCAAAACATTCAGTGCAGAGCTCCTAGAGTCATATTACAGTGAGAAATTCGTACATAACACTAGAGAATATTACGCAAAACTCTGCGTAGAGGGCGTCACTAGCACAATCACAGACTAGCGAAACACGAAAATCGAAAGTTCGGTTACTGCCTCTCTATCACTTGCGTATTCAATCGATAGAGATGCAGATAACGAAATTTCGATTTTTCCGTTTCGGGGTAGACCACCTGTAAACAAACCGCCTTGATGCATCAATGTCATAGTATGTATAAGTTACTCTATGGTTAAGCATGTGCACTATTGCTGCACTCTGGCGGCAGAACACTGTATGCATCTATGTATGTATTTATATTCTATATGCTCTATTGTACCTACATAGAAGAAAAAGAAACGTGAGAAACATAGTTATACAGTAAATTGAAACAACAAAGGCAAACTTATCCCTGCAAGAAATTTTATCTAAATAACCTTTGAGGAAATCAATTTTCATTTGGGGCACTTAAGAGCCCATCAACGTGCCCACTAGCGCCACTGCTAAATAATTGTGATTATTTAAAATTAACGATAGATATTCAAAAAAGGGGCCCGCTACGTACTGTATTTTGTATACAATATAATAGTTTTTAAGTTGCTGGATTCGTCAATCTATGCGTCGAAAGTTAAAACGGCCGTTTTTGTATTGAGTTCGTATTTGTCATGCTACTTCAGTCAACCTCAGTACTCTTTGTACCGAGACTGACTGAAATAGCAAGACACGTTCGTACGTTTCTGTGAAAATACGATGGAAAATAATTATGCACTATCACTGCAGCTCTAGTTCGCCCTATAGATATAATGTGACAATATTATTATGTACATTATATTTACTAAGTAGTATTCATTTGCAGACTCGCCTGCCACTATCAAAGTCTTACCGCCTACAGCACACTTACTTGGAGACACCAAAATAAATAACAAGCAATATGCAAGAAAAGACAAAGACTTATGCAGCAATGCCTCTGACTATGGGTCTGAAGACACTTTCATTAGCCTAGGAACAAAAATCAAAGCAAAAGCACAACTTAGCCCTAACCCTAAGCCTAAAAACAACAACCAAAAATTTCTTAAATATCGTAACATAGCCAGAAAAGGACGAAGAGTCATGGACGCTCCTGTAAATGAAGATAAAACAAATGATTATGGTTTAGAAGTTAAAATAATGGAGAAACGACCACAATCACCATCTAAAAGCATAGATGGTAACATTAGATGCTTGTCACCTTCATTTAAAACTGGCGTTTATGAATCATACTTTGTTCCATTGCAATCTGACGCGCATAATCCTTTAGCGGGCAGGGTTTCATTCGGAGAGAAGCAAGACATAGAAAATGCCATCGATGTATATTCTAGACGCCTCATGCAAACTAAGCAACAGTTGTCCTTAGTTGAAGAGGAATCTACGCAAGATTTGGACAGTGTTCCGTCTAATAACCTTCTAAGTTTGACTCCAGAAAATTCTTTAGAAGAACTTAAAGATAAAGACGCGGACCACACTGAAGGTGATCTGACTGGTAGAAATACTTATGATGTTAATGAAAAAGAAGAATATCCTAATGCGTCTGATTATATAGCTGAAGCTCGGACTTACAACAGCTTCTATGATGATTTTCGTTCATGTTCAGTTGATAATCATAAGTCCAAGATGTCTAGCACGATAGTTCATACTGATTCCTCTTCAAAAGATTCAGGCTACCCTAGCAGTGCTAATGATGAGAAATGCCACAAGAAAGGATACTCCTTACCTATCACTTCGAATTTGAGGAAATCTAACTCTGATAATAAGATTTCCGATCAACCTAAAAGTCTCGATAGTATTTCAAACCAAAAATGTCCCAAAGCATGGACTGAACCTTTAAATCATAGCAGATTGCTCTACAAAGACTTCTTCTTAAAGAAAGAAGGGCATATAGCTGTGCCTCCTAGTAATTCTCCAATCCGTCCTACAAAACACACATTCCCAATTCCTGGAAGTAGTGATACTAAAGAAATTGCAAAAATAGAAAAAAAGGAAAATCTGGAATATCCCACATACCTCCTGAACAGTAGTACAAAAGCGTACACGTCCAAAGTTATTGAAGACTACAAGAAGGAATTAGAAGCAATTAACAGCTTACATGAACTAACTATAAAAGATATGCAAACTGATGCTATTTCTCCAACTCCATTGAATATTGACAAAATGTTTGAACAGCATTCAAACCTTTCTGAAGAAAAAAACACTCAGTCTCATGCGAAAAATGATGAAATCAGTATCAGTAATAATTTAGATATTAGAAAGAGGAACGTGTCCAAATTAACAACTAAAGAGCTGATACAGAATTATTTAAAAGTAAAGGGTGGGAATACAAAAGAATTTGCTAAAAATCTTAAGAAATTTGAGAATATTGAAGCAAAGTATAACTGGAATAATAGATCTACAATAGAGAGACGCAGTGCACCAGTGGCAAGAAATTTGACCCAAAGGAATATGTTCACGATTAAAACCCCTATGAGCGCCAGAATAGAGGGAGTCAATAATGACAAGGACATAGATTCTTGGATGTCTCTTTCTGCACCTTCACCTAGTGTTCTTCACTTAGACGATGTAGACACATCTTCTCCTGTCCCAGAAGGTAGGAGTGAAAATGAACCTGAACTAACTGAACAGACGGTTCAAATTCAAGAAATTAAAGAACCTCAACCAACTCCACATGTAAATCAAGAACCAGTGAAACCAAAAGAGCTCACTTCAAATTCGACTGTTTTGGATATTTATTCGATGTTGAAAGACATTGAAAGTTTCGGAGAGAATCCAGTGACGTCTGTTACTAGTGCCAACGTTGTGGAAACTCCACAGAAAGAAGTCCAGGAGGAAAGAGAAGTTACGCCTAAGGATAATTTTATGTGAGTAATAAGTAAATTTTGTGTTGATAAGATTGTACATTAATATACGCAGTCCCATCATATCTACAGTAGAGGTAGGGTGGTTTATACTGATTTGGGAAATGTTGCAGGGAAATCTTCGAATTTTTGGAGAAAGTTGAGCAGAGCGCCAATGATGCTCTTTCTGTTGTGACCAGCTCTACTCCTCAGACTATCCCCAAGTAAGTAATTTCTTATCTACATTTACTCATAGTCAAATTTAGAGGAACGCAAAAAAAAAAATTGAAATTACTTTAAGTGCTGACAGCTGTAATCCAGTAATTAAACCTTTTTTTTGCGTTTCTTTCAATTTGTCCATGAGTATATAAAAATGTTGACCAAAATGTTTTGTTAAGGTGCCCAGATCTAGTGAATGCTCCGCGAACGGCAAATTACCGCAATTCATGCAAGTCTCACTCAAGGTTTTATACTTTCGTTAGATCTCGACCCATCTTTATATAAATTATACCGTGCAACAATATGGCAATATTTACTGATCGTTAGCTCAGCAAGTTTAGCGGAATATTTTACGATCTAAGTGAGCAATTTCACGAGATCTTAACTACTCTCAAAAACAAATTTTTTGTTTGCGTTTTTTAAAAATTTGCTCTACATACTGGATGTCTATTCATCTCTGTTGTGATCTATTCTTCTCAGAGGGGGAATTTTGGCAAATATCACGTAATTTTTCGGTCGAGGCAAATCTCGCGACATCTCACCTGGGGGGGGGGGGGGGGGGATCTTCAAAAATCCCTCACGTAATTAATGGACGCCCCCTTACGGATTGTCAGGTCTATGGTCATTGCTCGTGCATATAAAGTGTATTGTGTTTTAGATTGGAGGCTCTACTAAAGCTGCCTCACACGGAAATAGCCCAGAGACTAGTCACGGCTTCACTGCAACTCGAGGAGCGTTCATGCTGCATCGCTTTGCTGCAGGAGAGCTTGGCCAATCACAAAGAACAGGTACTTCTTACTAATCTTACTTACCATCAACTTTTTGCTTGGATTATTTATTTGTAGAAAAATAATCATTGAAGAAGGATGCTGTACATAAGGGTGGTATTCCACCTGTCCAATTTTTTGGTCCAATGTGTGTTTGCGACTGCGTCTCACATTTTGCTTAATTTCCCCAGGGATGTTCCGAAGAGCGTCAATCTATGGATATGATAGAAGTCTCTCTCTAAGTTCCTAAATAATAACCAACAAAAAAACAAAAAACATTTTGCTTAATGAGAGAGTGAGACGCAATAAGGGGTCGTTCATTAATTACATCACACGTTTAGGGGGTGGGAGGGGGTCAAGAAAATGTGACATGTTGTGACAAGTACGTAAAGTAATAATCCTATTGTATTGGCATACTCTTCATTTCAGATGATCAACAAAGTGAGCAATTTGGAGAAGCAGTCGCTCCGTAACATCAGCAGGGTGAAGGCGGAGTGTGAAGAGGCGATCAAGAGACACCAGGCTTTTATAGACCAAGTGAGTTCAGAACGTTGGCATAAGTGATTTCAGATGATCAACAAATGGGAGCAACTTAGATAAGCAATCTTTGTGTACCATCAGCAAAGAAATGACGGAGTGCAAGGACACTATCAAGAGGCACCAGGCTTTCATGGACCAAGTGAGTTCAGAGCGTTGGCATAAGTCAAGGGTCTCCAAACATTTTTATCCGAAGGCCAGCCTTTCTGATTGCAACTGGTGTGAAAAGAGTGAAGCAAAAAGTTTTCGCTTAACTCTATTCGTTTAATTAGTGATATCTCAAACCAAAATTAAATGCGAACATATACGTTAAAGTTCCTTTTTCTTAAAATTCCATTTTCATAATTATTTGTGTTTGAGATTATCGCTATCGGGCTAATGAAGGCAGGCAGAGCTTTCCATACAAATTGTATGATTGTATAAATATCTATTTCAGTAACAGTGTAGCAATGTAACAGCTGCGCCTTTATTTATTTTGCCTCATTGTCTTGTATGCTTGTTGCCATCTTCCTCGTGTTATCCCGGCTTTTTCCCACGGCTCATGGGAGCCCGGGGTCCGCTTGATAACTAATCCCGAGAATTGGCGTAGGCACTAGTTTTTTAACGAAAGTGACTGCCATCTAACCTTTCAACCCAAAGGGTAAACTAGGCCTTATTGAGATTAGCCCGGTTTTTCTCACGATGTCTTCCTTCCCCGAAAAGCGGCTGGTAAATCAATGATATTTCGTACATAAGTTCCGAAAAACTCATTGGTACGAGCAGGGGTTTGAACCCGCGACCTCCGGAATGAAAGTCGCACGCCCTTACCGCTCGTCCCTCATTGTTTTGTATTTGCAGCTAATAAACGATAAGAAGACACTCAATCACCGAATTGAGCAGTTAGTAGACGAACGGCGCTCGCTCGAGGAGCGCTGGAAACGCTCAGCTCAAGCTCTGGAAGATCGATACAAGCTGGAACTCCGGAATCAACACGATAAGATGGCTGCTGCGCAACAGGTGACTTAAGCCTTTATTCAAGCATACATCGAGGTTTTCGGTGCGGGAATGTTTGACATTAGCCATAGAGTAGGTATTGACTTAAAAATATAATCTAGCAGGGTTAGGGTTCTACCTCATCATCATCATAACTCTTAAGAGCCTGTCTCTTGTCGGTGGAGTAACCGCCACTCCGTTCTTCTTTCTGCCACTGTTTTGAGCTCCTGATACATCACTACGTTGATTTTCTCTTTGGCTTGGTCCAAAAACGCACGTCTCGGGTTTCCTCTGCCTCTCCTTTTTTCTATTCTTCCTTCTATTATAGACTTTATGTACGTATCGTGCCGTATCAGGTGCCCCAACATGTTTCCCCTTCTGTTTTCAATTATTCTCAGCAGAGATCGCTTCTCACCTACCAAATCCAATACTTCTGCATTCGTTTTCCTCTCCTTCCAGCTTATACCTTCCATTCTTCTCCATGTCCAGGGTTCTACCTAATTAATAATTAATTAATCAAAAGATTAAATTAAAAAAAGATATTTTTTATATGTAAACAAACTTTGCTACCATGTGAGACACAGTTTTTTTCACCACACCAAACGCTATAAAAATGCTAACTACCCTACCACGCCACGCCACGCGGGTACACGGGGCGGGTAGCCAGCTAGCCACGCCTTGTTGTGGCTCAAAAGCTTAAGATGTGCCTCTAGTATATGTGCAAGTATGTTGTTATCTAGAATAGAACGCCTCCAATTATATTATTAATTTGCAGGTAGCAAGGCAACGTTGGGTCAGACAAAAGGCAGAGAAAATTAAGGTAACTACCTTCCTTCTAGATCTATTTATTATATAATTAATAAAATTAATTAATATGATACATATTTCTAATGATGATTTTCCAAAATTTGCATTTGTACGGAATGATGATGATGATACTCCTGACCGATTTCGGCCACAGCGACTGTGTGCTCTGAAGTAGGCGTTGTTAGTTAGCGTTATTAGAGTGTAGCTGGTCCACTCTCTGGTGCGGTGTGCCTTAAGGCCTACACAGACCTACTTTAGCACAAGTTAAGCATTTTAAGTACTTGGGCCACTGGGTCACTGATGACATGTGTGACAACATGGACATTGAGAGGGAACGCAGAGCGCTGGCTGTGCGCTGCAATATGCAATATGCTGGCTCGTAGGTTTGCACGATGTACCGAAAAGGTGAAGGCTACTCTTTTTAAAGCATATTGCCAGTCCTTACACGTGCAGCCTATAGATAAGCTATACACGGCGGGCACACAGCGCTCTGCGGGCACAGTACAACAACGCGTACAGTGTGGTGGTGGTGGTGTGTCGGGCTGCCGTGACACTGTAGCGCATCGGGTATGTTCACGGGGGACGGATCGATGGCTTCCACGCGATCATCAGGCAGCGGTGTAGCTCGCTGTTAAGGCGGTAGCGCGCCAGCTCGAATACCATCCCGTGCACGTTGGCCGACCGGCGGGACTCACTGGGTGCACCTACATGCCCCATTATGTAAGAATCTGTTTTAATGTTATGTTTATACTAATCCAAGATTTATGTATTAGTATGAATTTTGTTCGAAATAAATGATTATCGATTGGTTAATTGATATTTACCCCCTTATTCGTAAATGTTTATGTTTTATCCCTTACTTACAAAACATAAGTCAAAATGACAAATAAAGACAAACGATTCATAGCTAATTCAGGCGAGTAACGCGTTTATGAATAACGCCATTTTAGTATTTATTTTATTTAAATTTTAGGAACTAACAGTAAAAGGTCTAGAAGGCGAGCTCCGCGAGATGGCAGAACGGCAACAGAACGAGATAGCCGATCTTAAAATGCACCACGCAGAGCAACTAGGTCGGGCACAAGCTAAACATGCTCAAGAGTTAGAGGTCCAACGAAGAGAGCTCGAGGGGGAGAAGGAAGCTGCTCTAGTGAAGGAACGACAACATGCCAGCTCCAGGTATTGTTGTCTCTATCTTATGTATAGGTACAAGTGGATACTTAGAAAGAGATAGAGGATCTAATGATAAGCCGCGCAGAGCAACTAGATCGGCCACAAGCTACGCCCAACGAAGAGATCTCGAGTCGAGAGGGAGACGGAAGCTGCTCTAGACGCTCTAGTGAAGGAACGTCAGCTGGCCAGCTCAAGGTATTGTTGTCTCTATCTTATGTCTAGGCTTTAGTGGATAAGAAAGAGATATCAGATCTTAAAACGCATCACGCATAGCAACTAGGTCGCGCGCAAACTAAACATGCTCAAAAGTTAGAGGCTCAATCGCTCGAGGGGGAGAAGGAAGCTGCTCTAGTGAAGGAACGTCAGCTGGCCAGCTCCAGGTATTTAAAAAAAATAGAAAACAAAACGCTTAGCGGAATTGGTTTACCCATATCCCTGGTAGATGGCGCTGGTCCGTCTGGAAGTCTGGAACAAATCGTAAAACGCGCTAACATTTATTTGCCATAAATTTGAGGCTAGATTGGTTTTGTCAGAATATACTTACATATATTATGTATGTTGTTTATAAAATAAAACTATGAAAACGGATTATATCGCGTATATTGAATTTATAATACATCCCGATGACGGGTGACCACGAACGCTGTAAAGGGTTCGAAACGTCGGGATGTATTATAAATTCAATATACGCGATATAATCCGTTTTCATAGTTTTATTTCATGAGTAACTATCGCGGTAACCGAAGACAATATTATGTTGTTTATAATTAAACTGAGGTAGTTTTTGTTTTTGTTTCTAATGTTCTAACACAAATAAAATAAATTAAAATAATTTTCTCTCCCAATAAGGATCGTCTTATGTAAGAATTCTAGTTTTAAATTTTTATTTTATAATGCAGTGACATGTAATTAAATTTTATTTTCAGACTTGAGAAGCAGATTCTCGAACTAGAGCTGACATACCAGGAGCAAAGGACCCGTTTGGTAGCAGAAATGCGCGCTGAGAACGAACGCGTCGCTTCTGGGTTGAGCGAGAGGGAGAAACAACAGAAGGAAAGTTTTGGTGAGTTCAGAATGTATTTTTTTAATTTGTTGGTGGAAAATAAGCATGCAATCCGCCTGATGGTAAGCGGCTACCGCAGCATATGGACTCGGGAGTATAAACGGAATGTCCGCGGAAGAAAATTCCTCTGAAACTGCACAGAGCGTGACCATTTAGTCCAGTTTTTTAGGACCTGCTGCTCAAATATACCATATACCTATTAATCATAAACATCCGCCTTGATTTACTTCAGAGAAATGGAAGGAAGACCAAGAGAAGTTGCTTGAAGAAAAGAAACGACAAATGGAACAAGAGATAGCGAAAGAAAGAGAGAAAATGCAGGTTGGTTTTTATTTAAAATCTTTAAAATACAATTACAACATTTTGTAGCCTATAGTATAATTTAGATATATATTTTTAGTTTATAGTATGAATTTTCTCAAATGATTTTTACGCCTCACACCCTAAAGCCTTTGTTTCTTTTGTTCAGCGGTTACCAATGCTACCGCTACTGACTGAACGGGGACAAACTCGTTTAAAAAGAAATTTCACCGTCCTATTTATATGGTTTAAATTTATGTAGCAGCTTTGCATTCTGAGGCCACACAGGCAACCGTTCGTACTTCATTTCCCAAACACGTTATCTCAGTCGTTACATTTTGAACCTTAATAGGTACTATATTACTATCACGATAATGAGGGCTATCGTTTTTTTTGCTCACCAGTTGGCGCCTCTGTTGATGGTGGTCCAAAAGACTAAAGAACAGCTGTCAGTCATTGAAGTGACAAGTGACATTTGACATTTCGAACTATGGAAAAGACCACCATCTACACTAGCACCCCTAGCGGCGAATTCATACGCGTTAGCCCTCATTGCTTTTTAACGACATGGTTGCTATGGCACGCGCTCGGCACGCGACTAAGGCGCCTCTCCATAAAAGAAACAAAGGCTTTTGTTTAACGGATTAGGGTCTGAGGCCTAAAAATCATTTGAGAAAATTTATACTATATTTTATAATGGGTCTACTCTACTTCTTGTAATAAATGTCATTACAATTTAAAATTCATTGATTTCTAGGAAGAAATAAAATTAGACAGAGAAGAATTAGAACAAGAATTCGAACAACACAAGAGAGAATTCGAAGCCGAACAACAGTTGGCACTCAAGAAGAAAGTGACGGAGATAGCAGCACAGCACAGGCGCGAGCGAGACAGGGAGATCGAGCGGGCTATAGAGAGGATGGAGGAAGAAGCGCAAGCGGGTCGTAGAGAGCTGCAGGAGGCTATTAGGTAAGAAAGAAACGGAGATAGCTGCGCATCACTAGTGTGAGCGAGACAGATATTTATTTATTCCTCTTTCATTCTTTCACAGGAGGAATAAAGAACAGTACGAATGCGAGCTCCGTGAGTTAGCAGAGACGGAGCAAGCGACGCTCCGTCGGTACCAGGACGCCGCGGCGCGCGTCCGACACGCGGAGGATCGATGTAAGGCCATGATTCACCTGACGCCTTAGAGCGTTTCAGCGTTTCCACATTGCCCGATCCGATATCGGATGTCGGATGGAAGTAAAATATAAGACATATGTGTTTAAAATATAAAATTGTGTCTGCGTGTCTCTATTAATCCTCTGGTGCTTTTTTTCGTGCATGGTGTATGTAATTTATTTTAAATAGTGTCAAAAACACAACATCAAGAGATCGTGCGTGTTGGGAGTCTGCCATCTCGTGACTTAAATTGAAAGCGAAAACAATTTATGCATCTAAGCAGGTGCTGCACTCAACACTTAACGCTGGCTCTATTTCGCATAATAGGGTCTGCCATATAGTGGTTTAAATCTAAAAATAGAAACTTAACATAATGCTTCGCGCCAATGAACAGGGGGTTTCTGTGCTGCCGTCTACAGTTCCGCTTCCATCCATTTTGTTTGATGCTTATACCTCTTGTCAAAATAACTCAACTTCCGTTCAATAGATGGCGCTGAATATTGCAGGCACGCGACTTTGTATAAACTACCTATCAGTCTTCTTGTTTTATTCGTCCATGGGACCATGGTTTGCACATTATTGACATTATTGATAAAAAACCGAACAAGTTCGAGTCGGACTCGCCCACCGAGGGTTCCGTACTTTTTAGTATTTGTTGTTATAGCGGCAACAGAAATACATAATCTGTGAAAATTTCAACTGTCTAGCTATCACGGTTCATGAGATACAACGGTGACCGGCTGACGGACCGACAGACGGACAGTGGAGTCTTAGTAATAGGGTCCCGTTTTTACAAAGGGTTCGGAACCCAAAAAAATATATATATGCGCCTATATTTCAATGTTTTTAATTTTTATTTCAGGTGCTGAATTAGAAATCACAATCTCGCAGCTCGAAACTAGAAATAAAGTTATTACTGAGGTAATTAGAATTACAACTAGGAAACAAATCAAATTATTTTATTAAATACTTTGTGATTTGTGTTTTTAAGTAGTCACACTACTATAAATATACAGCGTGGCTAAAAAATAAGTGCATTACCGTTGCCAGGGAGGTTTTGGGATTATACTGAGCAACTTTTACTATGAGAGTTACCACGAAATCGCGAAAAAAAAAACAATCCTATAGAAAATGGACCAGCCAAAATGTATGAAACACCCAATTTTTTTTTCACGATTTCGAGGTTGGTCCCATAGTAAAAGTTGCTCAGTATAATCACAGATTAATAAATAGTTACTACGTAACAGATACATCATTCCCATACTAAAGCGAAAATACCTACGCTATAATAGCCTACAAAATCTTAATAATAATACCTGCTGCTCAGGACGAGAAGAAATGTACCATAAGTACGCGCACAAAGAGTCGAGACTGCCTTGCTCGCCGTGCGAGTCACGTGCCAACGCATCATCGTTAAGAATGCGCTAGGGTTGTACTGTTAATTATGTTATTATTGTAATAAAACCAATGTTGCGAATCAACCATATTTTTTATTAGTCAATCAAATATAAAAACAACCTGACTCAAAAAACTCCTTAATTTACGATTTACCTACTTATGTTCAAAGAAATAAATGGTGACAAAATTCATAAAGATAGATTTAAAACACTACTCACCTTTCTTCGTCTCTAGGAAATGAAAAAAACGACAAATTTTCCTTTGTTTTTTGACTTTTACACCTATCTGCTGCACAATAATTACGTGGTTTCGGCATTTCGAAGCGTTGGCGCGGGAAACGTGCGGTGCGAGCGCTCAGGCGGGCGTTCGGCGGCCCTCTGTCGGTTGTATCGTCGACGATACTTCGAGCGGTAGGCATATAGCGCGTGGCCTTGAGCGAGTGAAGGAGGCCTGGTATAATCCCAAAACCTCCCTGGCAATGGGAATGCACTTATTTTTTAGCCACCGTGTATAATTTATAAACTGCAACAGATGTCATATACTAAAAACACGATTTTGGAAGTATTCGAATAACTACTATAACTTTTAAATTTCCTTCTTTATTATAGAAAAATACTCAACTCGATGCGGCTGCCGAACAAATTCGTTCGAGCTGCGAATATGCGTGGGAGAATCGCGTCGATACACTAAAGAAAGAGATGGAAGATATGAAGAAGACACATGAAGAGCAGATGCACCAGCTTTACGCCAAGTACGTGTCATAATTTCTCGATTTAATCCAGGAGTTCCTATTACAGCACCATTGGTCAATTTATACTTATTTTATACATCCGTAGAATTCAAAAGTAAGAAAAATCGATTAAATGCGAGTCGGATTCGCGCCCCAAGCATTTCAAAGATAATCAAACCTTTTTACGACTTTTTTTTGTTAAAATAGGCTCACGCTTTAGTTTTATACGTTTTCCTGTAATCTATGGGTAATGATTGTAATGAACTATTTTCAGTATTTTTTTTCAAAATCAATGGGTTTTAAAACATGCGAGTGATCCTATAAGGGTTCCGTTTTTTTACTTTTAAGGCACGGGACTAAAAAAAAACCGGACAAGTGCGGGTCAGACTCGCCCACCGAGGGTTCCGTACTTTTTAGTATTTGTTGTTATAGTGGCAACAGAAATACATCATGTGTGTAAATTTCAACAGTCTAGCTATCACGGTTCATGAGATACAGCCTGGTGACAGACAGACGGACAGCGGAGTCTTAGTAATAAGGTCCCGTTTTTACCCTTTGGGTACGGAACCCTAAAAAGGAAACTAAAATAAAACAATTTAAGTTTAGTATCAATGACCTCTAATTTATGTCAAATAAAATGATATGGCAAACGTTTTTGGCGTTAGCACAATGCTGCGGAGCTAAGATGGAGGGCTGTCTATCATTTGTCACCATACCTGTCACGTTCTAACAAGTATGTAAGTGCGAAAGTGACGCATGATATGACAAGTGACAAAAACGCGACCATGATACCGGTGCTGAAATTGCGATTGTATTTCATTCTATTGACTGTTTCTTATCCAGAAATAGTATAATTGCGTCTTACGTACCCTTAATTACATCCACTACTTAGACAATTTGGAAGATCTAGATTTTTCTAAACAATATTCACATGGCAATTTCTTTTTCAGAGTTAAAGTGGCTGTAGCACGAAAGGATTCCGCTATTCAGGCTTTAACGCGCGAAACTGCCAAGTACCAGGAGAAGATAACGATGTTAGAGCAAAAACTGCAGCAGCAGCGGAAGGATTTCCTCAAACAAAAGTGAGCCTTATTACCCATATTCACAGTTGATTATCGAGTGACAATGTATGTGTAAAATCCATGAAACTGGATAATTAACACCATAACACAGCAACATTTGCAAAGCCAGCGCAAGGAGTGTAAATAAAATTGAACCTTATCGACCGATGCTACAAGATTTATCCTACGGACAGAAAGTACTGTCAGCAGCAAAAGAGTCTTAAAAAACCCCTCTTGGTAGTCTTAGGTAATGTAATGTTCACGTTCTTGCGCTCCTTACAATGAACATGAACTAGTGTATAAATATAAATCATTTCAATCATTCATCAATCATTCTAGATTATTTTTGCTAAAGAATGTCTCAAGCAACAAACTACACTTACACTTCTTGAATTAACCTCGTAAGGCCCACCATACAAAATTTTACTATGTATTTTTAATTTGAACCTTGTATTGGGTTGAATTTAGTTTGTTTAAGAATGAAAGTTTTCAATTAGATTGAAACGGAGTGTAAGTACATTGTAATGCACATTGGGCCTTACGGGGTTAAAAAACCGGCCAAGTGCGAGTCGGACTCGCGCACGAAGGGTTCCGTACCATGACGCAAAAAATGCCATAAAAAATCACGTTTGTTGAATGGGAGCCCCACTTAAATATTAATTTTATTCTGTTCTTAGTATTTGTTGTTATAACGGCAACAGAAATACATCATCTGTGAAAAAAGACGGACGGACGGACAGCGGAGTCTTAGTAATAGTCCCGTTTTTACCCTTCATTATCATCATCATCATTTATTCAATATTGTTTTGTCATGTACATAATAGGTGTGTGTAGGGGTTGGGTACGGAAGCCTAAAAAGGTGAAGTGTGCGTCTTGAATGTGCCTGTCATTTAAAAATCGAATCTATAACAACCAGTACGGATATGATAGTCGTCTATCCTGCGGTGTAAAAAAAAACCGGCCAAGTGCGAGTCGGACTCGCGCACCGAGGGTTCCGTACTTTTTAGTATTTGTTGTTATAGCGGCAACAGAAATACATCATCTGTGAAAATTCAACTGTCTAGCTATCACGGTTCATGAGATACAGCCTGGTGACAGACAGACGGACAGCGGTTTCTTAGTAATAGGGTCCCGTTTTTACCCTTTAGGTACGGAACCCTAAAAAAGTGACAGTTATTTTATCAGGTTTAGAGTTAACTGGTAGGTATTTTCACTGAGTGTGTAGTGTACATTTTCGCTTAGGCTTAATTCTATGTTTATGATCTCAACACGTGTGATGCCAATCTACACTAGACTAGATTATTAGTACTATTACTACTTTTATTGTTCCGTCCATGTATGTATTATATTAGGTAATTTAATTTAATTAATTAATTATATTGACAACTATCGTAATTTCTACAAAAGATGTCTAGACAAGAATTTGTCTTTTGTTGAAAGGACAAAAAATCTCGGTAGAACCATCGAGTTTTCATTTTTGCTCATGCGTAAGATGTATAGGTATATTTGTTACACCGGGTCTATGCATACAGTCGCCATCAGATATATCGGAGCGGCTGAGGTGCTCAAAAACACGGAGTAGGATGGAGATGGCAAGTAGGCGTTCCCGTCTATCCGACAGTTAGTAGCGACCGACTCACTTTATGCACAGACTATGCTCAGTTGTTGTGTAAACTTCATGCTCGAATGACATTCACGTCGTACGTACGCTCGTCTAACAAAAATTGATAATTAAATTTAAAATGCCGTATTGTGCAGTATTAAGCTGCAGAAATCACAGCGGTTTAAAAAATCTTTCACGTGGAGGTATTTCCTATCACCGGTGGTTATTTATTTAAATATAATCCGATAAATACGAAAAATCTGTTTCTTTTGCATTATTTACGAATGTTCGTTAAGTAAATCTATATTTTATCAGTTAGAACTTAGAGTTCACAATCCTTTGTCACTATTCTTTACGTTTATCTGGAATATTCGCTATCCTAAATGTCAAATAACTTCGCTACTCAGATGCTGCGCAATGTCGATATTTATATCGATAAAGTTAAAGTTACGATATTTCAAGTTTGATGTTTGGTAGTTCGGTAATAAATTATTATTTTAGACACGTTTCTAATTATTATTTGGGATAATCAATGTCTTAGTAAATATGACAGCACTGGTCATCAAGCACTAAGTTAAGTCGGGGTCATTTCATCCTTTACATACGTTTTTGTTTTTTACACCCATCATATTTTTATCGTTAATATAATTAGACTAGGTACTTAATGCACTTATGCGTACAATGCATGCAATGTGCCATGAATAAACGTTTTATATTTTCTATTTCTTTATTATTAATTATTGTAGGTTACCACAAGATGCCGATATTAAAAATAAATGGATCAATGCTACTGGGCAAGAAAATTAGTTTCCGCAAAAATATAGCACCATTTGCTAGGAGCATTTCTTAGAGAAAGATTTCTGGGGATAAAATTGCCATACATCTCATCTAGCGTCCACACGCCTAAAACTTAGTTACTAATTAGTGACATTCGGGCTCACTTAATTAATAAAAAGGGTTCCGTACCACGCAAACTAGCGTCAAATATTGGAATTTTGCCGCCCCCCTTCCTGATTTGATAGGTCACAATCTTACAATCAAATCAAGTGGGATCGATGAGCCAGTTTCATGTATGCTTTCACACCATACAATTAATTTGACAATTTAATCAGGTTGTCCCGTCTAGACTGGCCTTAAATGCTGCTACAAGTAAATATATTGTTAAAGACGAATACTTACCTATGTAAGTAATTGCAGATTTGTGATCACAAAATAACAGCAATACCGAGTTAACCCTTAAATGCATGATTTTTTGTATAACTTTTTAATAAATTGAAATAGATGTGTCATGCTGTATAAAAGTAATAAATGTGATTTTGGATAGCTGCATATTGAGCCACGGACCATCAAATATACGATGCATATATACATCATTATGCATTTAAGGGTTAATAGACCTTTAAAGAACTATGATTTTATCTGTTTGACTTTAAGATATATTTAATGTTCACATTAACAACCTAGTTGGTCAATTAATAAGAAACAAATTTCTAGTTAGATATTTGTTGTACTGTACTACATATTATTTTTCATACAATCACGATTATCAATACCTATATTATAATCATAAATAAAGTATCATCTAAATGTGTTAAAACATACGGTAATGAAATATCAATACCTAACTGAACACACAAATATCGATAAAACACTCCGATTACACTGTCCCCTCCCTATATCGTCGAATGGAAAGAAGTTCCAACGGTTAGCTACTCGCAGGCGTGTAGAGGTCTCGAAAACACCAGTGTAACGTGACCGTGAGATCCGTAACAAACCATGCGTAATTAGACCTTACTTATACTGGTTTTTTAGCCCTTTTCTCGCCTGTAATAAGTAGTGATTTTAAAATTATATAAAATAACGCCATCTGGTGTTGAGTAGTTGTATTAGGTGAACGTTGAGCGAGCTTTTGTGAGATGAATGAGATAATAAAAGAGTCGTATGTCATATAGCTTTGACATTATATTTTAAACCGTCACTCATGTAGCCTACAGTTGATATTCGTTCGAGAAATGTCCACCGGTAATAACTTTTTGGTATGGAAAGTTGCTACGAATCAGAGCAATTTTGTAAGTGTGTGACGTATTTTAACGTGGCTATGAATGTGTTAATTTTGCGACACTGGTTTTCATACTAAATAGGAGTCATTTCACATCCACTAGTTTATTAATTCGTGCTCAAAAATATCCGAACACGCACTCTAACTTCTTGACAATAGAGACGTGTTTAGATATTTGTGAGCACTTTGACCGGTCCCATATATCTGATAGCGACCGTACAAGCAAACATATCCGACCGCAGTTTTTGAGCTCGGAGGGTTCTAAGGCTGATTATTATTTTTAATAAAAGTGTACCTTATTACGTAGTGTCAAGGTTTTGATTGTTTATGATTTCCCATTGAATACAATACAAACGATGTGCTGTGCTTGTCAATAAAAATGATGTAATATAATGGTTTGTGTTTTGTTTATTCCGTTTCGAAATGAAAGCCAAGGAAGGATAAAACGAAATATTTAATATTTTGTATAAAAACAAATACCAACAGGTAAATGCTTAAAGCTTTCTATAATACAACAAACGAATACCAAATAGGTAATTTAAAGCTGTTTTAACACATTAATTAAAAAACTTATCCTAGTTCAAACAAATGGCCAATAAAATCTTAATTATGATATTGCTATTTCTGTCTCTTTAACACTGTTTTTTTCCTTTTTCATCAACAGAGAAATACTGACTTAAGGTAAATAGGTACCAGGGAATTGCAGTAAGTACATGGTTTTAAACGCCACTGGCATAACACTCTCAATAGTTTTTCTGGCATCCCACATTGGGCCAGCATGGGGACTATACTATATGATATACTTTTGAATCCCAGTGCCCAGCAAGTGGGACGCATATAGGCGGATCATCACCAAGGCCGCCACATTTCTGTAGACGTCCCCTGTTCTGGAGACTTTGAACTTGTGTCCGCTTCTTTCTTTACCTTTTCCTGTGTCACACTAGATTGCGCCAAAGACTCCGCTGTATGTGTGATAACAGAACTGACAGGTCTTTCAAATGACGGCCTTTCTACTGCACTTGGTATGCTCTCAGGTAACGTTAACCTTATGGGGTATATAGGTGGTGCTCGTTTCTCTGGTGTTGACAAGTCATAGAGTTTTTCTACAGGTCTTTCTGGCTCTAATCTTAAGACCTTTAACGCAGGTCCACTAGTTTCAGTCACAGATCTTTTTAGCTTCTGCCTTATGGAGTAGTCAACAGCGCGCTTCGGTGACGCGTCGATTCCAATCTTATAGTTTTCCACGTCTATGACTATTGATAACGGCTCCATATATTTCTTGTTTCTTAAAGCTTCTTGCTTTAAAGTTTCTGGAGTAATTGTAGTGGAGGATACTGTCGGCTTTTGTGTTTCTGGACTGCTGTCTTGGTCTGACGCTGATCTGCTGGGTGGTGTTGGGAAGGGGAATTTTTGTACTGGTCGTGGTGGAGTTTCAAGTTCTGTGGACGAATCGCAGGCGGAGTCGCATGAGAGGGGGCTTAGGGGTGGACTTGTTGGTCGTGTAGCTCGAACGCAGTGGAAAGCGCTGGGTCTTTCGTCGTCCAATCTTAAAGGGTCGGGGACTAAAGCTGGATAGTCTTTTGGTTTGTGTAGGCGTTCTATCCCATTTATACAGGAGGTAAGATGATTTCCCAGTCTGTGTCTCAATCCAGTAGGGACGCTAGCAAGTCTGGACAGGTATCTCCGGACTTCGACAGCGCAATCTCCGAATCCAGATCGAAATCGGTGTAACACGGCGGGGTCGGCGGCGATGGCCGCGGCTAGCTGTTGACGCTGAAGGGTCTGCAAGTGTTTCACGGTGAGCTCGAGGATGTCGGCCTTCTCGAGCTTGGAGTGGCGGGCTGGCTGGAAATGAAAATTAGGGTTAATCTGTGAGCTCATGGAATGGAAAAGGTCTCGAAGACCCATGAGGCCCATGACTGTTTGCAAGTTAAGATTTTTTAAGCGGTTACGTCCGGTGAGTAAGTTTGCCAGAGCTCAACGAGGGTGCGGGGAACTCTGGAGTTGCAAGCGTCCATAGGTTACAGTGACCGCTTACTTGAAAATCTCAAATATTTCTACCAAGACATTTGAGGTACAACTTATCATTATCTATATCTAGCGTAGAGGTAGGTACATGTACCGTAAACGGTCTTAATCCAAGGGTTCTAATAAGTAGGTACTTAATTTACAATTGAGTAACTTACGTCCTTTTCAGGATCCATGAGTAAGTCCTTGAGCTCGTTGAGGCAGTTGTTGATGCGCGCGCGTCGTTTCTTTTCCATGATCGGCTTGTTGGTCTGCAACGATGGAGGCAGAGCATAAATCATGAGTTGAAATTATCACGCCAAATTTTTTCTAACATATACGTACATATCTACATATATACAGATGTGGAAGCTGTGAAAAAAGTTGTCAGAATTTTTTGAAAAGTTTTATATCAAACAAAGGAAGTTTCCAAAGCTTCGTTCTCCATGCGAAAATCAGAGAAGTTTTCAAATGTTTTCCTTGTTAAAAGTTGCGTATAATTTTTGAATTTGTTCAAAGGCGGCTGATACTTTATATCTACTTTTGAAGATCTACGGGTTATAACGTCGTCAGAAACGATTTGGAAACGTATAAATAGACTTAGTTTTAATGGAAGTTAGAGGAAATTACCCACACCTCGTTAAATCACTTTCATTAAGCTCTTGAACCCTAATGACCGATATATCGGCACCGCAGGTCCAACGCCAAAGACCGATTAATCCGTCACAGACCACAGAGCAACATAGACCTACGTGCATTCGCATAAAGTTCAATTTCAGTTTTGACACTTCGGTGGCGTGGCGTCCGAGTGACAGTTTTTATGTTTGACACGGCGTCGAGAACGTTAATCAAGGTAGGATGAACTTACGTTTAAAATTTGATTAGAAACGGTAATGACTAGACCAATCAACGAGGACGACAATGTCAAAAAATATTTTGACTGTTTTGTATTTTTTTATGATATTAAAAAAAACAAACGGCAAACGAGCAGACGTTATCGCCTGATGGTAAGCGATTACCACCGCCCATGGACACCTGCAACACCGGAAGGGTTGTAAGAGCTTTGCCGGAATTTAAGTTGGAAATACGCTCTTTTCTTGAAGATTTGAACGTATCGGTCGGTTTATTTGCGTATTAACGCTAGGATTAAGATTATAGGTACAAAGTGAGCGGCTTATGTGCATGATTAACTAAAAGTTTTCTTAATATGTCGTTAGTAATATTATGTTAAACGTAATTTTTTACTGAAATACCTAAATATTTTCCTTCTTACCTACCCATAGCGCACGATAATTAAATGCTCTTATTGGATTATCGAACTCTACTACTTTGAACACTTGAAAGGTACTGTATATTCACTTCGTTTTGATATACATTTCTTTACATTTATATTAGGTACACCAGATAACTCGCGAATTAAATTATTATTATTGCGTAACATTTTATTTTACGCATTAACCTGTATCACACGTAAGGGATGTAACCAAAATGTAAAAAACACATACTATTAAAAATCACTTAAAACACTTTTAATCACAATAATCACCTTTCGCAACTCCGCTTTTGAAATTGGCTGCTCCGCAAAACCGTTTTGCGAATCATCATCTTCACTGCACGGCATTTTTTCACTATTTATTTCGCTTATAAACTTCACCAGTCGCTTATACACGACCAGTCGTCCAGACACGACTGCACTGGACAGCACTCGTACGCAGAATGACAATGAATGAACGAACGTAACGCATTAAATTGGTCTTCCTGTATTATCCCTATTATGAATTGAAGTTGCAAACTGTAGTTGTCCCGCTCTAACCAAGGGCGGGTTACGGTGGGAACTGTATGGGAATGCGTTGTTTTCGTGCGCTCTCGCTCTACGGGTAACCTGTTGAGTGTGCGTAGTGGTTGGGAGTAGCGGTTGTGTGCGGTTCGATTCCTGAATAAGAAATGTAAACAAGAAAAAAAAGATTGTACAACTTTGGGGACAAATCAAATTATTTTAGTTTATTAAAAAATCGCGATGATAGTCAAAAAAAATTTTTTTTTATAAAATAGATTGTTGACTCGTCAACACGGTTTTTTTTATATAGATGCTGATATTGCTGATACAGAGATCCATCAGTAATTTTGTGAATTTTATATTTGTTTTATTTCATTGTAATACATATTTGTAAAGTTACGATAAACTTAAAAAAAAACTTAAACACCAGTTTAAAAAACTTTGTTTAAGTACCTATATAATAGAGTTAATTAATAGAGTTATTAGTAATGAATAAATATCTTAAATTTATAAAGAAAAGAAAAAAAAAGTTAACAAGTTAACTCTATTAATTAACTCTAATCTAAATTAGACATACATATTTATGTACATACGTTTAAAAATATGGTAAATTTATTCCATTAATTGAAAGATTAAACAGACAACTATACCTAAAGCCTAAAATCAATTACAAAAATTAATACCAATGCCAACTTCACTAAAGTGAAGCTACATCCGCTGCCCCTTATCCTGTACAGCATGGGAATGCAGGACTGCACGCGCATCCATAAAGTACCACAATAACCGCGCGCCCAACGCACGCAATAAAACTCCATACTTGATCGACTCACGCGCCCACATCAAGCTACACATTTATTTAGAGTCGCACCTTGTCGGTTAAATTTGAAACTTTATGTGTGCGCTCTACCGTGAAGGGTCGGGCGCTAACAAAGTACATATTTTTTTGTCGTGGTGTTGTACGAGTCGAAACTCGGTACTTCATAGACGGGGGTAGTTCTCACGGAGTGTGGGAATGTGTAAAGGTGCAAAGGGTGAGGTGTTTTTGTCGTTTTGCGATTAGGTAGGTATGAGTTAGAATTTGCAGTTTTGGGAAATGGGTCATTTTGTGTGATGGATTAGATAGGTGAATAATTTCTTACAAAAAGTACCTAATATAATATATCTAACCCATCGTATGTAATTGTCAATTTTTCTATCATGTTTTACAATATAGCGTAGTAAGGGACAGCGATTTATTTCATTACTAGCATAGTTTTAATTAAATTTTAATTAAATTTGTTATGAATTCTAATTTGAAAATAAGTTGTAATAAACTTCGTAAAGTTGACTTAAAATATTGTTAGGTAATTATTCAATTAAAAAATATATATTATACAGTATTGACACTATATTAGTAAAGGTATTTAAAATTTATTTATTTCTTACAAATAATGACATGAGGTAACTATTAGTCAACCCCGTTCGTTATCACTTCCGGTGGAAAAGTGTCCATAATGCTCACGGCATTACCCCGCTGGATGGCTATGGACAGCCTCTGCACCAGAAACGATTTGGAGCGGGGTCCTCTCCCTTTTTGCCGGTATGTTGTAAGTATGTACTTATTTATATTTTTTGATGTATTTATTAATAACATTACTAAAATTTTATTACAATATTACTTGTTAAACATATAAATAAAAAATGCTCCCCAGATCAGGTTCATGCGTTATGGTGCTCGGGAGGCTGGCAGCGTTACGTTTATGGATGGTCAGGCTTATCCTCTGGCCGAGGTAGCTGCCAGCCCTCCGGTCACCTGAGGTGTCAATAAGGCGCTGGGAAATATATAATTAATTAATTTAATATTAATTTAGTTTAACTTTATTTTTACCTTATATCAAATATAAATATTTATCCACTATTAAGCCATTTCCTTCTTCATTCCAAAGCAAACAAATTTAATCCCCAAAGGTAACACGATATCAAGTAAATAACCCTTACATTTTCCTCTTATTTGAACTTATCAATAAACTCGTGAACTCACCAGGTGCGTATGTATACCATGACCTTTACACATACCGTCATACTCGTACGATAAATACAAATTTAATTAGATCATTACTTTCTCCCACGGTCCAAATAAACCACTTTCAATTTGCTTTTAATTAAGGATAATCCAATCTAAAATCACCTTTATTCTATTATACGATAAAGCTTTAAATAGCATTCGATCGCATGCACTTTTAAAGTTGTTTTGAAATACCTGACAAAGTTATCTAAAGTTGAAAAAATCCACTCTCAGTTTTATATTTGTTGGAGTAAGGGTGAAATCCGCTTGGTGTTTTAGAAATGAGCGGTAAAGTTGTGGTGGTCACCGGAGTGTGACGTGCATGCAGCTAATGAAAGGTGGCTAATACGATGTCATGTGTCGCTGATGTGCTGAACTGTGGGAACGCCGCGGTACTGAGGATACAGTATCTTAACGTCATATCTAATATCGTTATATCGTAATTATCTTACGGAATTATATAGAAGCTATCTATGTTGCTATTAACTGAAAATATTCTTTGTTACTTGGTTGGAATTGTAATTTAGAAAATTTGTAATACTAATGTAGTAGGTATATAATATATTATAGTGGATAACATGTTTTGCCATACCCTTCCAGGGTCCATCATGTACATATGTAATATACTGGTATGCAAATAAAGATCTCTATCTCTATCTATCTATATCTAGTTGAGTCTAGGCACTATATAGGTAGAGATAGGATAACTTTTCGCCTCGGGCTGATGGATGGAAAAAAATCACCTGATTAGCTCGACTTATCGACTATAACTGCTCATGTTATAATTAACAAAACGGGACTTAGGTATTCGCACATAAATAAGTATAAATAAAAAATCGGCCAAGTGCGAGTCGGATTCGCGCACAAAGGGTTCCGTTCATGGCTCACAAAATGTATGGCGCCGACTAATTTAGCTGTCAATTTTTTTGCATACACTGTATGTGGTCAGATTTCAAACATATTATGACACGAGTAAAACTATTAGGTACATACGAGCATACGACTGTCTCCCCTCTACAATGTTTGTTATCTCTAAAGTTACGTTACTGGACTATAATATTTTAACTGTGGCAGTTTTTTAAAGTTTGACCGTTGCGTGAAACAATTTGATGGTATTTTAGAGTATGGAAATATGATGTTAATGAACAAAAGCGACAAGGATCTTAATTTACGTGGGATGCTATTTTACCGGCAGTGTTGTACATATTGTTGATTTGTCTTTATCTTCCATTTTTAGTCAGGATCACAAATTAAACTGCTATTAATGGTATTTTCACTTAAAAATGTACCATTTACTTTTTTTGAAAATCCATCAACTTTTAGGGTTATTTCTACTCAATAGTAGTAGTAGTAGTAGATTCTGAGTCTAAAGAACCCAAAAGTTAATGGTTTTTCGAAAAAAGTAAATGGTACCATTTTTCTTAAATTAAATTAATCAAAGTTGTGGTATTTTAACACCTTACTGCAAGTCATAAAAATATTTGTTTAATTTGAACTTTAATTGCTGGATATTATATTATAACTGCCATATATGGCTGCGTTAGCCGACGAAGGGTTAAAATTAAGATAGGCCAAAGAAGAAATACAATCACGGTAAAAGTGAAAAAGTACCACAAAATACCACATATATACCTATTTATGGTATTTCTATTATTATCAAAATATTCGTGTACTTATAGAATAGTAAATAACTACTTGGGCGCCATCCATTTATTACGCACCAACGTCAATTATTGCCAGTTTAGACCCCCTCCCTGGAATATTGGAAAAACTACAAATATTTCGATCTTTTCTTCACCACCAGCAGTCAAAGTGAAAACAAAACTACTGTGGATTAAAAGCTCTGTTTACTTATTCCAATCATAACATTATTTTTCTTTACAAGCTTCTCAAATGATAATCCTTATTTATTCAACTAAAACCTGTTACTGCCATTATTTTTCCCATAATCCCTAGCATCACAGGACCATGTGAACGGGCGTGAACTCACTTCCGCATCATAATACAGTCAGATCAAGTCAATTCCGTCCTTACACGTACATAATAAGGGTTAATAAAGTGGCAAACAATTTGGAATGGTAACGGGCCACATCCTCCCGGATGAAGGGATGTAATTTATTAGGATCAAAAAAGGGAAGGTGAGCGCGGTCAGCAAATGTGACATGTATGGGAAAAACGTGTTTTTGGTATTTTTAAACTTACCCTGGTATTCAATTCAAAGGTACTTATGTAGGTAATAAATACTACTTTTGATGAAAATGTCCTAAAATATTACGCAGCGTCTTACGTAAGCGAACAACTCGCGAACGCGAAGCACGTAGGACATTTCTATAGGTATCAAAGGATTGATTCACCCCGCGCCGCATCGCTTCGCTTCGCGTTCGCGTGTTTTTCGCCTACTGCGTAGTACTTACGCTGAGTTACGGTCTTACGGTCATCGCTTTACCGAGAAACGAACCTACCTACTTATGTTGTATAGCAAGATCGTATAATATAATTGGCTATTGAAGCACTGTTAGCAGTTAGTAAAGAAATATAGATCATAGACAGATTTAGATTGTTTAATCATATAGCAGATCATTTTGTATATCCCAAAACTACGTTGAATTTGAGTTTAAAAATTGAATCACAAAATAATGTAGGCTCCAGCATCCTTAACTTTTGGGAATTGTACGTATGTACATACATATGAGACTACTTATTTTGTTTCTCTGTGTGGTTAGGTTATCTCGTTATGTAATGAATGACGTATGATAACACCTAGATAACTGGATTTCATCTAAAAGGACAATTACATGTTAGTCAAGTCAACAACGTAGGCACACAACGTCACTAGAGTGGTCTATTTTCCAGTTAGTTTTTAATACCGACAAATAGCAAATTTATTTATAGGTAAGTAGGTAGAGTTAGACTAAGCTGAGTTGGCAGCGAATTTGATAGCCCAGACTGTGCAAGGGTTATTTTAAACGTCAACATTCTATTAAATTATGACGTTTAAGTAACACTTGCACAGTGGGCTATCAAAATCGCTGCCAACTTAGCTTGGTCTAACATGGTCTAACTCTACCTATTGGCTCATTCACTTTGCCGGAAGTTACACAAAACAAACGAAAATAAGACTTCAAAATTAGAAATAAAAGTAAACTTTTTTGTCCCCATCAACCTAATATTTTTTTCATTATTTCAAAATTCCAATATGAATCAGTTTCTCCCACACTAATCCTCATATTAAACGATGACTTTTTCTACTTCCTCAAATCTCTAGTTCCCATGTGGACAGGTGCTTAAAAAACATACCCGTCTTTATTGAGATTTAAAAAAAAAACATGAGTTTCCGGGTGCTAGAGGATCCGGATGCTATAAAAACGCCATTGTCGGTGCCCCTAATATTTGGAAATCAAATCTATTGATGATGAGTGATTAACTCTTGCAAGGTTTATAAATCAAAGTATTTTAAGATTTATTTATCTTTTGGATAGCTGTTGCGGGTAAGTGGCGTACTGGAAGAGAGGCCTATGCTCAGCATTGGGCGATAAATAAACGGCTGATATGATGATGATGAATTTCAGAAGTAGGTATTTATTGTCTACGCGCCGAAGCTTTTGCGAACTTGCAGTTTCAAAAATGTCCAGATGAAAGAAGAAGAAGAATGGGGTTGGCAACTTTCAAAGGTTTGCAGAGATGGCGCCATCATAGCTTGCCCCTTTTTCTATGAGATTTGGCTTGAAAACACACAATTCTAGGGATTGACAGGGCAAGCTATGCTGGCGCCATCTGCTAATTATTTCGACCGGCCAACCCCATTAATTAATTCGACATTTAGAAATATTTAAGTACAAGTACAGAGTGTGCTGCGAAATTTCATGGAGAAATTCATTGATAAAGTCGCCATGCACTTTTACAGCTGATGGTTTCATAGGTATAATAAGTCCTTATCCAAGCTGCACGAATGTAGTAAAGTAGACACTAGCTATTAGGCACCTCTTTGTATGAAGAAGAGTCGATCCTACCCATTTGAAATATTTGAATTTGAGTTAAGCCTGGACTATGGAAGAGCAAGGTGTGTATGTTTAGTTAAAGTATCATTAAGCAACATTATTGTTACTCTTCTAGAGCACCGTGTAAGGGTTGATTTACTATCGCCATTTTCATACACCACCATTTCTGAACAGTTATGATTATGACCCCGTTACAGCACTAAAAAGACCTTATTTTTCATGTATTTAAGTCCAAATTAACCTGCGTTATAGTTTCGCCCCGGTTCACCTATATCGACTCTTTCCCACGATAAGCGACAGGTGATGTTTTTGTAGCCCCGATACATTCTAATTTGTAACTTACCAGCAGGTGGAAAGGGTTTATTTTCAAATGACAGTTTTTACGAGTCGGCCAGTCGGTTTAATCATGAAATGCCGATATACTTGCCCAATAATAAAGTCTATTATAAAGCGCTTTATCTATCAAGGTTTTAATGCAAACATTTGATACGTAAGTTACTCCGTTTATTATATTCTTTGCTCCGTTCACACAATACATAGATAGAAACTAAATCAAAAGGCTGCCATGCAAACTGTCATGTCGCTAAAACGCAATACCGTCATGGCAACTTTTGAATAGATATAAATTAAGTACGTAGACTACTCGTTTATTTCGTTTATTGATAGCAAATTTACGGAATTTTATAAATTAGTAAAAGTATAAGTAATTATTAGTACATTACCTACCTATATGTAGGCGATTACTAAACTAGGATAATTAATAAAATAAAATAAGCATATACTTAAATATGTAAAAGATAATTTAATTCGTATATAGCTACGATTAGGTAGTAATTACGCATTTTTGTGGGGTCATAAATATGACCCATGATTTTAAAGGGTAGCGCAGAAGACGTACCTACAAGTAAATATTTCACAAGAATAACTTGCATGATTTTACTAAATCAAATAACTATACCTACCAGAAAATTACTATCAACAACCAAATAAACCTAAGACATTTTGCAAACCTCCGACTCCATAATCTCATTATACCTTGCAACCAAAATGACCACTACCCCCTGTGGGAAAGATCCGCGAAGGCCCTTCTCAGTTGCCCCTTTTATTAAAGCACCTTGAGACTCTTTGTGTATTGTGTAACACAATGCGGCAAGGGATACGGGATTAATAAGTTTTTGCATTATTGATTTTTGGTCCTTTTGTGCGATTTTTGGTTGTGTGAAATAAGTTCGCGCGACGACGTTTTGATGAGGTAAGTTGGGAAAAAATGATCTTGTCCTACATACCTATGTGTCTTAGATCTTACAAGTTCCGATTAAATATGTCAAATTTTTAGCTATTCTAAAAGAAGATTCTCAATTGTTTTTTTTATTATGTTTAATGTTTGTTCTTCTTCCTTACTTACCTTACTTCGTCAATTCTCGACAAATAAGGAACATTATTTTCTGCTTAAAAGTATAAGTACCTATACTTCCAGATTGATCCCATTCCCATTTTTTAACAAAATCCAGTTCTGATGATGGGATCGATTAGGAACCAAGGGATCACTCTTCTAATGTTTGTATTTTCATCAACAAATCAAGCATTTGCATTCAAAATCTTCTCCGTTGAGCATGTAAGGTTTTAAGCAACCATTTTATCAAGACTTATATTGACCGGGATATAGATAGTAATCACGGTCTATATCCCGGTCAATATAAGTCTAGTGAAACTAACCGTGAATCATTCAAAACTCCATTTTATCAAGGTCTCGTTCTGATGATGATTCCATAAGGAATTGAGGGAACTCAATTCAAATGCGTCTCTTACGACCCCTCAGTCGTCCTCTTTGCCCCCCGTTACGCAACTATTCACACCTCGATTTTTTTGGAGATTTCCATGGATGTCTTATTTCACACTTTTCTTTCACTCACTATTTTCTTTGGATTTTTACTATCAAAACAAAAATATAAAATTTACTTACTATGTGGTTAGCAGGTTCAATTTCAATCCACTATCACTTTCAGAAGTGTCACCAACAAACAGTTATTAACAAACCTTTACATTTTTAGGACGTTATGGAGGACATATTTATTTGGACAATGTGTCACAATTTACTGCCTTTCCAGTGTTTTAACTACGAAACGCATACAATCTCCTAGTATTTTCAATCGCAGGGTACAATTTGTGACAGAATTTTAAGAAATTGTCAGTTAATGTCATTCCCGGTTTTTGTCCGTGCTCACCCCGTTCGACGGTATCGGGGTTAACTAGCAACTATTGACAATATTGTATAGAAACTACAGGGTCCAAGATATGTTAAGTAAGTAAAATTGTGACATTTGTTTGTGTAGATAATTAAGCTAATTAGATTTTTTCAATACAAATAAATAAATATGAGGTGGTTTTAATTATTTACTTGTGGAACCATAACTCACTTTTCTGTACATAGTGTTCGTTGTCTACTCTCAATTGCTCAAAGGTTAACTGGAAGAGATCCCTTACAGGGATAAGTTCGCCTTTGTACATTGTATACTTTCTGTTTAATTGTATCTTAACCTGTCTTATATACAATAAAGTGTTTACATACATACATACGAATATCAACCAATAAGTTTTTAACTATTTAGAAAATAAAATATGTATGTGTTATTTTTATAAAATCGTTTAATAAAATATTAAAATGACTAATGATATTGTTACATACATACTTCGTTGTATACATTATAACTTTAAAATCGAACATATTTTTAACTTACAATGTATGAACGCAAGAACGCATAAAATTGGATACCTATAAAATTGCACAACTCTGGTTACATTGTCTTAAAATTTAAAACCTAATCTATTCAAAATAAATGCAGTTATAAATGCCCTTATACTTATAATTTCAGAATTATTTTGGAACAATATGCATATTTCCATATAATCGAAGAACTTTTTGGATATTTCTATGACTGTATGAATGTATCGCAGTCTTTACCTTAACCTGATATGCTGAAACAAAGTTGCTTTTAACCAATCCTTCAGTACACGCAAAACGTAGATACAGTAACATTGTTGAATTGGAACCATCATACATATCTCTATCTAGTAATATAAATGCGAAAGTAACTCTGTCATTATATCTAACAACATAGGTAGTTATTTAGAAACAAGGTAAATCGTAAGCATAGGTAATAGTTAAATTAGTTTCAGTTTTTGTAGAAGCAAGTTGAATGAAATGAAAACTAATAAATATGTTTTTAGGATATCGGATAATTTTAAAGGTTTCATATTGTTCCATGCATTATATGCTAATTCTTAAGGTAACACTAATGTTATAATTTCAATATTAAGCTTAAATTCTTCATTCCCATTGTTACATATTTGGCAATTTTTCCTAAACTAAGATTAATGCTAAATAAAACTATTTATTTCACCAATCTCATACCATAATACAACACACATCACATGTCATGGAGACATCGCTTACATGTTTTTTAAATCTATTTCTTAAAAAAAAAGGTCAATTTAGTTGGATTATATATTTAAGTGGCACTGAATTATCACAGCTATATATTTATCTAAGTCGATTACAGATTGAGACATATTTTTTGAGATTTTGCATAACTTGCGAATATAGAGATAAAGTTAGTAGGTAATAGAAAAGCAACATAAAAAGAATATAAGGAAATATTACCAGATTATTATTTCTCATTAAATAATCAATTTTTCTACATGAGATGGCATTCAAATTTAGAATAAAACAAATTATAGGTACTACACAAATATAAAAAATCAACAAAATAAGATGCATTGAAAATATACCTATAATAAGTCAAATTTTAAAATAATCAAATTAGATAAAATATTATTCGAAGTGTAATATTGTTAAAATATTCAAGCATCGGAAATATCGAGTCATAATCAGAATATATCTTAATATTCGTAATACTTAAATAATATAACTAGGCATTAAAATAACACCGGTATTAGCCCTCCTGGGGTATATTGTTCACGTTGAATAAAATCCTATTAGGAACAGTAGTATTGCATTTAATGTTTCATTATGTTAATTATTACTAAATCTAAGACTACTTTATCAATCTTATAATATTCAGATGTTTCGCGAATACTTTAAGCTATTTCGATATGGTCAGATCATTTTTGAGCCGTTGGCAATTCAGTAAATTCGTCCCTCAATTCTTAGATCAGGCATACCACAAAACTATGAAATTATGGTTGCGTTTAACACTCGCTGCGCGTGAAGCAATTAAAAAGTAAATAGGACTAAAGCCCGCCGCAGGTAAGTGTGACCAGAGTGCAGCGAGTGTTTAACATAACTATAGCTCCGTAATTTAATATCAAGCAAGAACATGATAAAAATGTCATCAGAACTACCGCAAGTAATCAGATAGAATAAAGTGAAAGATTCAGAAAAAAATCCGTGGTCACCACACATAAGCGCTATTTTACTTGTTACTTACTACGCCGGGAGCTATCAGATAGACAGGTAGTAAACGTGAACTCAAGTATTGGAACCAAATTAGGTATGAAACGTCATGTATGGCGACCGCGAGAGCTCTTAGGCCTTTCTTACACGGAGAAAAGTGACCGCGCAACGGTCGCATCTCAGATTACAACTAGTCATTTCTGGATCGTCCCGTGTACGGATCTCTAAAAGGTAGGTTAAGTGTATAAATTCTCGCTTTCATTGCCTATCTACTTCCCACCTTATGCCACTGTATTAGAGAGACCCCACACTATAATTCGTTTTTTTTTGGATTAGAAAGAAGGTAAGCGATCTTGACGTGTCTTTTTTATTAAAAATCACTTTTGAAAAATAAGTCACAGCAAATATGTTACAATTATAAATCATATACGATCTTTTACTTTGAAAAATTGGGTCCATTTCGTGACGCACACTTGACGATCTCTTCTTTTCTTGCTGTTGTTGTCTGTACATGTTCGTACTTGTTTTGTGATCGTCACGAATAAATGTTTTTTTATCTTTATCTTTTATCTAAAAAGTAATATAAACAAATTTTTGAATATTTTTCAATAAAAAGACAAGTCAAGATTGTTTACCTTATTTCTAATGCTAAAAAAACGAACTATAGCGTCTTTTGAGCGACGGCGTCTAGTCAGCGCTACGGAAAATGGCGCCGCTGCGCAGTTGCGCCAACGTCGTGTCGAGCAGCAGCCATAGAGTTGGCTGGACGGGGACGCTCGGGAGACGCCAGTGTGGGGTGACCTTTATGGTTCACATGGGCACATCAGCGACGTACTCTATCCGCAGCAGCAGGTCCATGAGGTCGTGCGCGTCCAGCCACCGCCACGGCAGCTCGCGCTCGCCGCAGCCGCGCCGGCGCGTCACGCCGTACAGGGACGAGAGGGCGAAGATGAAGCAGAGCAACGCGAACGCTTGGAACAGGCATTTGAGGGACTCCCTGCAATTAGAGACTGTGGAGTAGAGAAGGGCTTTGCTTTGGAGTTGCGTTTAATATAGTATAAAAGTTATACGTTAAACTCATTTTTTGGGTTCCGTACCCAAAGGGTAAAAAACGGGACCTTATTAATAAGACCACTGTCCGTCTGTCACCAGGCTATATCTCATGAACTTTGATAGCTAGACAGTTGAAATTTTCACAGATGATATCTTTCTGTTTCCGCTATAACAACAAATACTAAATACTAATAGGGTCCCGTTTTTACTCTTTGCGTACGGAACCCTAAAAAACGGAATAAAATCAATATTTAAGTGATCGTCCCATTGTCCCATACAACAAACGTGTTTTTTTCCGTTTTTTGCGTAATGGTACGGAACCCTTCGTACGCGAGTCCGACTCACACTTGGCCAATTTAACAAAGTCCCCCGCCGCGTCTGTCTGTTTGTATGTTCGCGATAAACTCAAAAACTACTAAACGGATTTTCATGCGGTTTTCACCTATCAATAGAGCGATTCCTGAGGAAGGTTTAGCTGTATAATTTGTTAACCCGTGCGAAGCCGGGGCCGGTCGCTAGTAGTAAATAAATAGAGTTACCACAAGAATCTCCGTATAGTGCGTTGCGGCGCGACCTTGGTGCCGGCGCGCGACTCGCACTGCAGGCACGGCGCCGCCGCCTGCGTGCCCACCGACGCCACGTCTGGAAATATACTCATGGTTACAAGTGTACTACACTATGCCATAATAGGAATAAATAGAATTCATATTATCTAAACTAAATATGTGACGTTTTTAACCAAAAAGTACCACATTGTCGCTAGTCGATGAGGCTTATTTCAAATTGAATTTATATGAATATAGCGCCTTATTGAGAGCCGACAATAAGTACCCTTTTGGTTGAGAATGGCACATACATTTTTACCGACACTACATACTCTATCTATAAACTACTATTTATAAGTCTATTCGGACATAAACGAAATATAAACCTAACCAGACTATATTAGTAACCTTTATTTGTAGTTTTAGTTAATTTAATAAGTTAGTTTATAATTATATTTATGTTTTTTAAGTTGATTTACTATTATATATAATCATTGATGTTCTAAAAAAAAACAAAGAATGATTGCAACAGAGAGTTTGACTACGAAAAAAACGTGCCTAGATTAAATTTGACGGCCGACCTAGATGGCACTGACGCTTATAATTATGTTTTATGGTCACTGCATTGCCGAACATCAACGATTGACGGTAAGAATTACCGCATAATGTACGGAGCAGTACGGCGCCATCTAAATCGCTTGTCCGATTCCAGGCACGAATTTAACTTAGAATTTACACATAATACACAATTTATCTAAATACGACTTAGTTTAGTTGAGACTCGCTGTTTATTAAAGATGCAATACATGTTATGACATAAGGTTTAATAAGTCTTTAAACGGGCCTTCTAAATCAGTTTTTTATACCAATTTGTAAAAATACTAAAGTTAACATACTTACAGAATAGACAGTACATTCATCTAAAACTAAACTATAAGTTACTAACGATGAATACTAGGTAATACTAAATATAACTAAGTGATACTATAAAATAACTATTACTAATAAAATAATAAATAACAATATAGATTATTAACAACTACTAAATAATGACTTCAGTAAACGGCAGAAATAACTGACAAATTGCTCAAAAGCACTCCTTTACTTTGTTATATGTCACGTGCAAATATTTTTGAGCGCATCCTCAGCGTATTTATTTCTGGTGTCAACTGTTCAGAGTAAACCACAACCAACATAAATGACGTCACAGTGCTACTAAATGAATGAAACATGAACAAAGGACAATACATTACCTACGACACAAAATATACATAAACTACTTAGAAATAA
Organism: Cydia strobilella; assembly: GCF_947568885.1. NCBI lineage: Eukaryota > Metazoa > Arthropoda > Insecta > Lepidoptera > Tortricidae > Cydia > Cydia strobilella. The sequence goes on from NC_086052.1 coordinate 14,620,030, forward strand.
GCCTGAAATTACCATAGTCAGTTTGGCTTTCTATACAAGACATCTCACACGTCGTGGTCTCGATTTTCTCCTTCTGAGCGATATATGCAGATTCTATTACATCAAGCTTAGCTTGTAAATTCTGCGACATTTCCTTCAAAAAGTCATTCCTGTTCACGCCTTCGTCTAAATCTTTTAGTAAATCATTCAATGTGTTCTCATATTTGTCCAAATCTAGTTGCATATTAGCAAAGTTGTTATTTGCTTGAGCTATGTCGCTTTCTAATTTAGCTGTGTAATCCTGTAATTTGTCACAGTTTAAGCATGGCTTTGTGCGATCATTGCAAACTTCAACGTTATTATTATCAACAGATGGTACAATTTGCATTGGATCATCTATCTGCGTCCCAGTTTCACAACATTCCACTTTTAAACCCTCTAATCCCTCTATATAATCTTGTAACGTCTTCAAGCTTAACTGAGACTTAATCAACTCTTTTTCAGCATTTGAAACCTTATTTTGAGTCTTCTTAAGGTCTACTCTTAACTTAGCACGTGTGTCCTTTAATTTATTACATTCTACAGTTTTCTCTTTACAATTAATACATATCGGGTCATCTGTTTGTGTCTCAGAGGTTATTTTATCGATTTTAACATCAAGGCGCTTTTGTAATTCTTTGAAATCCTTCTCACACTCGACGAGTTCTGTTTGCATAAGTGACACATTGTTATTGGCAGTCTTTAAATCGTTTTGGAGATTTACTAAATCATTTTGTAACTTTTCACATTTAAGGCATGTTTTAGTACAGTCACATTCGTTATTATTTGTTATTTCCTTAAATTCGTCAGTCTGAGTGCCCGTATTTGACGTGTCCAAGTTATCACGATTATTATATTCAAATAGTTGTGATTTGGACATATTGGCAGAGGCGTCAGGTGTAAGTCGGGTCATATAGGAAAAGCTGAGTCGAATCTCGTCGAAGAGCGAAAGGTTGGAGGCGCGTCCGAGCTCCTGATCTTTAAGCGCTTTAATGAAAGCATCTTCTTCTAACACATGATTATCTATTGAGGTAAACAGAATGAATAAGCAAGCGTGGTTAAAATTAGCAAGAACAGAAGTGTGGACGTGAAAAGTCGAAGAATCAAGTCAAAATAGTTCCAGTCTATTTCAATTTTCGTAGTAGCCATTTTGAGTTATTCTTCTTTGAATTTAAACGTCTATTATTAAATGAAAAAGACAAGACTGATGGTAGCGGGAGTCTATGGTTGCGGATGGGGAAACGGATCACAATATCATCAAGGTTGACTGGAAGAGATCCCTTATAGGGATAAGTCCGCCTTTGTACATTGTATATATTTATGTTCTTTTATTGTGTTTGTAATCTGTCTTATGTACAATAAAGTGTTTACATACATACATACATACATCATCCTTAGCAGATTACTGGATAGCTGGACACACATTTGATTTTAACCTCCTAAGGCCCAGCCATACAAATGAAAAACACAAAATTTGCCACTAACATTTGAACCTATAGTGCAGGGAATAGAGTTGATATTTATAGGGAATATTACGCGAAACTCTGCGTAGGGGGCGCCACTACCACAATCTGAGGGTCTATCGTGAAACAAGAAAATTTCTTTATCTAACATCTATGTCACACTTGCATATTCGAGCAATAAAGAGGCAAATAGCGAATTTTCTGATTCGCGTTTCCCGGTAGGTCCTCTGTAAGCAAACCGCCTTGATGCATTAATGTCATATTTTATTATCTCTGAAAACTTGTCAAAAACCTGTTAAAGTTACAGTATATATAAGTTACTCTATGGTTTACTAAAAAGGCTAGTCCTGCACTCTGGTTGCAGAACATTGCAGTAATATCCCCTATTGAATTATGGTTTAAATTTCACCGAACTGAATAAGTACTATAGGTACTATAGGACCTTGGGCCTTAGGAGGATAACACTCTCAAATAATTAAATAAAGCTAACTAGGTACTTACAACATTATACCTTGCTGCACTTAATTATATTTGCAGCTGGGCGACCCGTATCGCCTGCCGGTAATATTTCTAACAAAAACCTGATGTACCTATTGGAATTCTTGTAGATGTAAGCCATCAACAACCCACGTCGCCTGCCATTTCAAATGTTTCATTCGTTCCATGGCGTTGGCGAGTGTTAAGTACCTATCCTCCACTTTTGATCAGTAATTAGCTCCTAAAGGAACCTTGCAATAGTCAGTACCTGAAGAGAACCGGCTGTCCACGTTGAGGTTGTCCAGAGCCGTCAGCATCTGGTCCTCGGTGTAGCTGATGTCAATGGAGCCGTCGTGCCGTAGCTGTCTGGTTGGAGCAGTTCACGACGTCCTCCAGCTCCATTTCCTAAAGACCTGGCAATAGTCAGTACCTGAAGAGAACCGGCTGTCCACATTGAGGTTGTCCAGAGCCGTCAGCATCTGGTCCTCGGTGTAGCTGATGTCAATGGAGCGGTCGTGCCGTAGCTGTCTGGTTGGAGCAGTTCACAACGTCCTCCAGCTCCATTTCCTAAAGACCTGGCAATAGTCAGTACCTGAAGAGAACCGGTTGTCCACATTGAGGTTGTCCAGAGCCGTCAGCATCTAGTCCTCGCTGTAGCTGATGTCAATGGAGCGGTCGTGCCGTAGCTGTCTGGTTGGAGCGGTTCAGGACGTCCTCCAGCTCCAATTCCTAAAGACCTGGCAATAGTCAGTACCTGAAGAGAACCGGCTGTCAACATTGAGGTTGTCCAGAGCCGTCAGCATCTGGTCCGCGGTATAGCTGATGTCAATGGAGCGGTCGTGCCGTAGCTGTCTGGTTGGAGCGGTTCAGGACGTCCTCCAGCTCCAATTCCTAAAGACCTGGCAATAGTCAGTACCTGAAGAGAACCGGCTGTCAACATTGAGGTTGTCCAGAGCCGTCAGCATCTGGTCCGCGGTATAGCTGATGTCAATGGAGCGGTCGTGCCGTAGCTGTCTGGTTGGAGCGGTTCAGGACGTCCTCCAGCTCCAATTCCTAAAGACCTGGCAATAGTCAGTACCTGAAGAGAACCGGCTGTCAACATTGAGGTTGTCCAGAGCCGTCAGCATCTGGTCCTCGGTGTAGCTGACGTCTATGGAGCGGTCGAGTCTCAGCTGCGTCTGGTTGGAGCGGTTCAAGACGTCCTTCAGCTCCATTTCCAGGATTACCTGAAAATACATTTTCTTTGGGTAGTCTTCGGGTAAAGAAGTTTGCAACTTTGGGTATTATGGGCTAAAATGCAGATCTGTTCTCTTTTCTTCTTCAAATGGAGTAAAGGTTTGCAACTTTGGTTAACGATTTATTGTAAGTTGTGGCGTACATAACTGTCAAGGAGAGGAAAGCTCTCCAAGTCTGCCAAAATAGTATGGAAAGAAGCATGTTGAATATAAAACTTAGAGATAGAATAAAACTGGAGGACATCAGAAAGAGAACAAAAATAATCGACGTAAACCACACTATGAAAAAACTAAAATGGAAGTGGACCGGCCACATGCTCCGAGACAAAAGAGAAAAATGGTCAAAAGACATCACAACATGGTACCCAAGAGACGGAAAAAGGGATGATGGAAGACAAAAAATGAGATGGGAAGACGAGTTCAGGCAGGTGGCTGGAGCCTTCTGGAGAAGACAGGCTCTGGACAGGGACTCGTGGAGGAATATGGGAGAGGCCTATGCCAAGGGCAACCAGACAAAACGTCTGCGGAGAAAGGCTAGCAGTAAGCAGTAAGTAAGTGGCGTACATCTACACCTTGTTGATACGGTTACAACCCACTTCGGATTATTAAAGTTTGTATTGCTAGTTGGAAGCTGGTGGCCAACACCGTGGTAGCGGTAAGCCATCTTCCAAACTGAAAGTTATGAGTTTCAACCCTGGCTTGTTCAAATGGAAAGGAATCTTACCTCGGTATGGTGTGACATACTGACATACCTTCTCTTTAAGCATCTGCTGCACCAGATCCTCCTGGTCCTGTAGTCGGGCCGCCAGCTCGGCTCTCTCCCGCTTTAGCAGTTCGTTCTGTTCCAGAAGGGAAGCTTGTCGTGTCGCGTACATCTCGTTGATTCGGTGGCATTCTTCTTTGGACTTGCTTAGGAGCTCTTGTAGAGTTAGTTTCTGGAATAAAATAGTAAGCATTAATAAAAAAAACTGGACAAGTGCGAGTCGGACTCGCCCACCGAGGGTTCCGTACTTTTTAGTATTTGTTGTTATAGCGGCAACAGAAATACATTATCTGTGAAAATTTCAACTGTCTAGCTATCACGGATCATGAGATACAGCCTGATGACAAACGGACAGCGGAGTCTTAGTAATAGGAACCCTAAAAAACACCGGCCGAGGTTCAAACCCCGGCTCGTACCAATGAGTTTTTCGGAACTTATGTACGAACAGTGGCGTAACTAGGGGGGTGGGGGGGCAGAGGGGGCAAGTGCCCCGGGCGCCATCCAAGGGGGGGCGCCAAAATGGGCAAAAGGCAGCAACGGGGAAACTTTTGTCAGTCGTCAGGGGGCGCAAAATTGGTGACTGCCCCGGGCGCCATACCCTCTAGCTACGCCCCTGTGTACGAAATATCTCTCTCTCTCTTTAGCCTTTTTCTACCCTTTGGGTGAAGGCCTCCTTCATTTTGCGCCATTCGTCGCGGTTCTGTGCGACTTGGAGCCACTGTTTCCCCGCAGTCTTCTTAATGTCGTCGTCCCATCATTTGATATTTACCAGTCGCTTTTCGGTGAAGGAAAACATCTTGAGGAAACCGAACTAATCCCAATAAGGCCTAGTTTCCCCTACGGGTTGGAAGGTCAGATGGCAGTCGCTTTCGTAAAAACTAGTGCCTACGTCAACTCTCTGGATTAGTTATAAGCGGAACCCAGTCTCCCATGAGCCGTGGCAAAATGCCGGGAAAACGCGAGGAAGATCTCACTATTCGTAAGGCCAGGATTACACTTGTAAGTTTTACTTACGTAAGTAGGGACAAAGCTATTTGCTAGAATGAGATAACGATATTCATATCTCATTCTGTAGTATAGCTGTGTCCCTACTTACGTAAGTAAAACTTACAAGTGTAATCCTGGCCTAAGTGTAGTGTGCAGGGTGTCACGGGTGTTACCTCGGCCTCTAAAGTAGCGGCCCGCTCCAAGGCTGCGGCGGCGCGCCGCTGCGCCGTGTCGCGCTCACGCTTGGCCACGCCCAGCGCCTGCTCCGTGCTGCATAGTCGCTCGCTCGCTTCCTCGTAATCGCGGCGTTCGTGGGTCAATGTCATGTTCTCTTCACGGAGCCTACAGAAAAAAAAAAAATATTGTAGTCTGTCTTTTAAGTCACTGGGTTTTATAAATATTTCAACTATTGAAGGCATTCTTTCTTCACACTGGAGATTGAAATTGCATCATTCTCTCGACAATGCACAATGCACTGTTTCATACATTTTGGCTGGTCCATTTTCTATGGGAGGGTAAATTCTTTTATTAAAAAAAAAAAACTGCAAGCAAAGATACCCCTGCAAATATTTAATTAGTGCTGTAATAATTAGTTTAGTTTAGTTTAGAATAGTAAAATTTAATATAGATTAGAATGTATAAATTAGATTAATAATAATTATTATTAATATTGTCTTCGGTTACCGCGATAGTTACTCACCCGTTGACCACGAACGCTGTAAAGAGTTCGAAACGTCGGGATGTATTATAAATTCAATATACGCGATATAATCCGTTTTCATAGTTTTATTTCATGAATAATTATTATTCTTAATGTAATGGGTTGATACCTAAATAAATAACATTTTTTTTTTTTAATTCGCCTGTCTCGCCCGGGAATAGAATCGACTAAAAATTCCAAAAAATAAACACTCGCTATTTTATTCGACTAGTCGATACAGTTTATGCTAATGATTACATTTCTACAGAAACATTAAGTCTTACACTCGTCTGCCGTACAAAATATCCATAAATTCGAATATACTCAAGAATATTTTTAGACAAGCGAAATTAAACAAAAAAAAAACTGAATGCAGTTTTGTTTCTTAAAAAAAATAAAAGAATGTTTCCTTTAAGTAAAATGAGTTAACTTAAGGTTTTAAGGCACTTTTTCTTCAGGGCCCATTAATTTTTCCACCGTGTTTATAGAGAGTGTTAATTATATATGTATAATTACATGTTGAGGTGTGAGCGCAGCGAGTCCCGCTCGGCGCTGAGCGCGGCTAGCGCTTCTTCGTGCTGTCGGTCGGTAAAGTCCAGTTGGCTGCGGAGTTTGGCAGCCAGGTGGGATTTCTCGCGCAGCTCGGCTTGCAGCTCCTCCAGGATTACGTAGCCTGTAAATAAGAGATCAGATGTGGTTAAAAAAATCCGGACAAGTGAGAGTCGGAGTCGCCAACTTAGGGTTCCGTACCCAAAGGGTAAAATCGGGACCCTATTACTAAGACTCCGCTGTACGTCTGTCTGTCTGACCTTCCGTCTGTCACCAGGCTGTATCTCATGAACCGTGATACCTAGACAGCTAGTTGAAATTTTCACAGGTGATGTATCTCTGTTGCCGCTATAACAACAAATACTAAAATAAATATTTATTCCCATACAACGTGACTTTTCGTGAAACGTGATTTTTTTGCCGTTTTTTGCGTAATGGTACAAAACCCTTCGTGCGCGAGTTCGACTCGCACTGGGCCGGTTTTAGTAATTGTTGTTATAGCGGCAACAGAAATACATAATCTGTGAAGCTTTCAACTGTCTAGCTATCACGGTTCACGGTGAGATACAGCCTGGTGACAGACAGACAGACGGACAGACGGAGAGTGGAGTCTTAGTAATAGGGTCCCGTTTTTACCCTTTGGGTACGGAACCCAAAAAGTACGAAATTCAAACCATTCTTTAAAAAAACTTTTAAGAAACCGATTCTAAATCAGAGCATAAAATCAATGTAATTAAGAATAATTATTTGATAAGTGTCATGCAAACTTGGGTAGTTAAAAGTAATTGTTTTACGCTATTTTAATTTAATCACTCTTTAGTACATGGTGTTGCCTACATAAGTAATAAGCTTTTCCTCATTGCGGGAATTCTGATAACTAGATAATTTGTTAAATAATTAATTAGATTTTTTTTACTTTTAAATGTCTGTATGTACATTTTATTTTCTTGTAGTTTAATTACAATTAAACATGTGATGATGACCCCAACACCTCGAAGGACTTAAAATAATAACTCAAAAACAAATGTTAAAAAAACATATACATAAAAGTAATTACCATCATTAGAAATACCAGAATCAGAGTCCTGGGGCCCCATACCGCTCTTCAAGTTGAAACTGAAATAATGTGGCAGATTATGACAACAAGCAATGGGTTAACTAGAGACAATGACCGGGGTCGGTGAGGTCATTGCTTGATGAGTACAACACAAATTGACGATACATGGAAGTCAGCAATGAAAGACAGGCAAGCAATCTAGATACTCAGTAGAAAGAGTACACTGACAGTTGTGCATGTGTATTTAATGAGACTACCTCGATTAAATTAAATTAAATTTTTGACGTGTAATATGTAACAATATTATTAATAAATGAGTATGAGTATGAGTATCAAATAAATCTCACTTCATGACTTGTTAGCGACCCGCCCCAACTTCGCACGGTTAGTTCAACTACTTTACACAAAACCTTTACAAATTATATGTAGTGATTAGGTACTTTTATTTACGTGGCTATAGACATCAATCATGTTTTTACATAAATATGCCTGAATTAATGAATATTATTTCAAAGTGCTCTCAACTTACAGTTGCTAATTCTAATATGTACCTACATATAAATTGAAAAAATGCAAAAAATTATTTATGTAAAGGCCGTGCCAGGATAAGCTAAGTGATTCTGCCCCCCTTGAGTTTGGGCTTGTAATTTTTATAGATTGTGTGGCTCTACATTAGTCATTATTGTGCCAAATTTGAGCACCCTAAACGTTATAGTTTTTGTTTAAAAAAAGAAACGAAATTTTATTTTTCTTTGATATTTTATTTTCTAGTCAACCAATTTTAACGAGCTTCCGTAGACTAAAATGACATTTCATGTGGTACTAAGAAAGTTACACATTTAACGTCATTTTAGTATACGGAATAAAAAAACAGACCTTAGAAAAATGTATACTTTTCCCTACATACGAGTAACAAACAAATGCAAAAACACAAATTGTTTTTTTTTCCTTAGCTTTAATAATATGTAAAGTGTGTCCTTGGAACAATGCGAAACAGGAAAAAGAGGAACCGTAAAATGGTCCTACTTTGCTTCAATATTTGCTCCACTTTAAGGAAATCTTGAATATTTTTTTAATTGTTCATTATTAAATATTCAGGCGAATTGAATATTAAGAAGAACATCTTATTTAACATATTTTATCGGTAAATCAACTATATGAAATGTTGTTTTATATAAAATGAAGTTATAAATAAGGAGCACAAGATACCCATTGTTTGGGGTATTTTTGCTCCTACCTATAGTTTACTTAGGGGTGCAAAGTTACCCCATTGTGCGCTAAATTAATAGGCCCTGCCAAAAAAGAGAGATGAATTTTATGACTAACGTAGCAATTCAATATATATATACAATTTTGTTTATCTGAGTATATAAATAATAATATAGAAATATTATGTTTGAATATATTAGAGGTTGTCCTTTTTTTGAATTGGAGCATAATTACCCACCAGGGAGCAAAGTAGGACCATTTTACGGAATCCTATTTCATAACAAGTATGTTGAGGACAAAGTGACAATAAAACCACTGTTTACTAATAAATGTATGTTGGCATGTGATGACTTATACTCGTACACAACAGTAATCTCATACTTCTGATGACAGTCTATTTCAACTAGGGAACAAATCAAATTATTTTATAAAATATTTTTGATTTGTGTTCGCCACCAGTGGCCTTGGTCACTTTTTCCTTAGTGTATGTTATCTATTTTCAGTCTATTTCAGTTGAAAAGATTGGTACAGGCAATTTCAAAAGAAATTATTCATTAAGATCTGTCAATTTAAATATCCCAGTTGCATCTTAAGCTTCGGTTTTGGAGCCCAGGTCATTTTCCACCTTTTTTTTCACCATTTTGAAATTTGCTTTGGTCAATAAGCTCTTAGTGCTATGATAATGTAACATCAAAGTGATTGAAAATTACATGCATCCAAACAATTAAAACAATCCCACTAATATTATAAATGTAAGTTTGGATGTTTGTTCATCCATCACAAAAAGAGGGCTGAAAAGATTTAGTGCCCAGATAACTTATAAATTGGATTACGATAAATGATACTTTTTATAAATGGAAGTATTTTCCCTAAGTGGGATGATAAATATAAAAATATAAACCTGTGGTAGTAAAACTAGTAAAGTAGCTAAGCTTGTGGCTTCCCTGGGTATTGGCATGTGTTATTTCTTATTTTCTCTCCCACAAAAATATGATTTTACAGAATTAGGCAATATACATTCCAAGGCTAAACTTTCTACATGCTATATTTAATCAGAATTTTCACATTTATAATCATTAATTAGTATGCATGGACACAGAGTATAAACAGTAACACTTAACTGTCCATTGGTGGACCTTATGCCTTTTGTAATAAGGTTTACATGCATACAGTTAACAGTGTGGTCGATGGTACTACGTACAGAGTTCTCACTGCACTGTAGTCACAAACAAATGGAGTGCCTTACAGCTGGTATCAATTTTAAATATAATAAATACCTTTCATCAAGATCTAGCTTGGTCTTCTGACTGTCGGTGAAGGCATTCAGGGCGCTGGCCAGTTGAGACACATTTATCTCTGGATCGCTTTGGTTGGGGTCCAGTAGGGATTGGAGGTAGCTAAATTCAGCACTGTCAAAAATAAAGCCATAATTACATGCTTCAATGCACAAGAGTAACGTGTCGCAATTTTTTTACGTGTTAATTTATCTTTAGATGAGCATTAATTTTGGTCCCTATGTATAAATAAAAACTGATGCAATGACATCGTTTTTTTTTAACCTGACTTGGGCTCTGTTACACTAGGGCTAGGGTAATGAGAGCAGTAGGACTGTGTAGGGGGGATGGTAGCCTGGGAAAAATCCAAGACCCTTCCGGATCCACAAGACGGTTTTGCTACGCTGGAACACTCCCAAAAGTTTTTGCTCCAGCGCAGAGCAGTTGAGCGGTCTCAACCTGATTTGAGGGTGTACAAGGAATCGAGTTAATGGGGGTATAAAATCCTGAATCGCGTTACTTTTTCGTGGATTACCCCATAAATAAAACAATGCAGCCTGTAACTAGACAACGTGAAGAAATGTTACAATTAGAGAAAATTAATAACACTTTATAGTTCATTTTTCTGTATGAGTATATATACTATGGGTATAACAAATCAACCGAAATTAACTACAAAATTTAGAATAAGTAACATTATTCTAACTCACTTGTTAGTCTTCACGGAAGGAGCGAGTTTATCCATGAGTGCGCACACATGTAAAGTACCGGTACTCTTAGCACCGCAGACGTCAAATATTTGCCGTGCAGTCTCGAGACACACTGTAACACGGAATTAAACTAAACACATGCAAAATCAACACGATACCAACGCGGTGTCGTAATAATAACAAACTTACCGTCGGTGTTCGATGTATCTCGATCTAAATCCATTTTCTTTGAGCAATCAGTGTAACTGCACTGAAACTCGTTAAAGTTATTTCAGATCCAGTCTAAATCATGTGCGATATATGTACGTTAACGGCTCTAGTTGTTTGTTATTCGTTACGGAGTCAGTACGCTTAAATAAATTCGTTACCACGCCGGAGTACAAAAATAGCAATGCAAAAATAGTCAGTTTAATCAAACAAACGTCAAACTTTGGTCAAACTCAAATACAAAAGCACGAAAACCGAAAAGCTCGCTTTTGCTATTGTCTATGAGTGGTCTATGGTCTACGCTCTTCGTAGATAAAGGGCTTCTTACACTTTGCTAAATTTAGGATTCTAAATCATTTAGAATCTTAAATTAGTAGTGAAATCGCGTTTAGCAAGTAAGGATATCCTATTTAGGAGCAAGGATGGTTTCAAAGTCAAAGTCAATATAATTTGATCAAATAGGCCTAGCAACAAGCACTTTTAAATTGTCAAGTTTTAAATATTACCTTAATCTAAATATCAGAGCAATTTATTGATGCAGTTATTATTATTCTTAAAAACATTGAATTATTATAGATATGTCAAACTTAATAATAGAATTCACAAAAGGATCGTCAAACACCAAAATTGTATAAAAAATACTAGTCTAGAAACTATGGATGGTAAAGAACGGATCGCAATCTCTTATGGCAGAATTGTTGTAAAAGTGACCAGCTTTCAGATGTAAATAATAGTTCCAAATCTCTCCGGTGGCGCTAGGTAGGCTCTGAGACCAAAGAGTATTGTAATAAATAGGAGACTCTATGACATAAACCATAGAGGTATAATAATGTAGAGATGAAATGGGGGAGGGGCAGCGAATAACCCGACCAAAATACGTAGGTTGTTTCTGGTATGTTGTCAGGAATGTTAAAACGTGTTTTTAATTGTGTCGCATTGCGTATGTTCTGTCCCTCACGGTCGCATAGGTGCACATCTATATAAACTACTAGGTGTATGGTCTAGGTACTTCAGTGCATGGTGGCGCCGCCTATTTACTGTTTTGTACGGTCACTTTTTGATACATGAAGATTCATTTCCTTACCTCTACCTTCCATACTAGAAACTTTCTAGAATAAAAATCTAAATGTCAAAAAATACAGATTACCTAATATAGGTATAGGTATTCATTGAATTATCAATTTCATCATTATTAACACAATAATAAATAATTAATTATTTTCAATCACAATCCCACGGTGTTTCATCATTCATGTAGTCTTGTGTGCTATAATAGGCTTTAGAGATAAGTTTACGTTTTACATATTTTTTAAATTTATTAACAGATAATTCAGTGATGATATTTGGAAGTTTATTATAAAATCTTACACAGTTACCCATGAATGATTTTTTAATTTTATGGAGCCGAGTGAAGGTTACTGCAAGCTTATGCTTATTTCTAGTATTAATGTTATGTATGTCACAGTTTTTCTTAAAACTGGCAATGTTTTTATGTACATACAGAATATTCTCATAAATATATTGTGTGTTTCTGATAAGCTGAATGATTTAGCATCCTAGTTTGGATAGGTGTAATAATATTTAGTGCAGTGCAGTCAGTCGCCTAGAGATGGGCGAAATGTGTCAGTAAAAAGAAAAGAGTGATATATATCTTTCTCTCATTGGGATAAATATCACTCTTTTATTTATATCTTTATATCCGTATGTTTCACTGGTCCCGCTCGCAACTGTATCGGCACTTGCTCACTTTACGTCATCTTATGAGTGAGAGAGAGGAGACTAGAGTAGTTATTATACCGTGGCGAGATTGCCTTATCATGATGGGTCGCCTACGGCGAGTACGGCAGGCGGACGTGTCTAAGTTTAAAACTGTTGTGACTAAATTTAGAACAGTGTAATCAGGAGCGTTCTTTCCTATCCTAAGCAGTCTAATTAGGATGACTAAATTTAGCAAAGTGTAATAAGCCCTTAAAGCTACTGCTACAGTCTGGCAAAAAAGAGTAGAAATTTAAAAGTGGCAACACTGTAGTGTCGTCACTGTCGTCCCGTTTTTCTTAGATTGATTTGAAAGGGACTGTTGATTTTAGCCATGTAGTAGGCCCTTTAGAACTGTTTCAGCACTAGTTAAAAACGGTTGCTAGATTGATACGAATGTGATACGAATCGTCATTCGTTGTAATATTGACAACTGTCACTGTCACAGGAGGATTTAATTTCTTTTATGGCAACACTGTCTTTTCTTGTCGACGAGTTATAGGAATGTGAGTTTTGTAAATTTACAAGAAAAATATCTATTTAAATCTGTGTTAATAAGAAACATTTAAAGCAAATTTCTTCACCAATATAAAGTGTGTGCATCGTACTGTGCGTCGCCATTAAAATTTTTAATATTAATTAAGATTTTACACTTATATTGATGAGTTCAAGTCGAAGTTGTACACACAGTTTGATAGTGATTTTTGTGGTGTTTCTCAACATAATTATCATCAAAAGACGTCTTAACTCGTAGGGACATTTTAAAAACACGATACGCTCATATTATTTGCGTAATTCAAAAGTTGCGAGTCAGTTTTAGTGAATCAAAATACGATTTTAGAGGTTAGTTTTGTTTTCGCAGATCCATCCAAGATGGGTAAGATCATGAAACCCGGGAAGGTGGTGTTGGTCCTCAGCGGCCGGTACGCGGGCCGCAAGGCCATCGTCGTTAAAAACTACGACGAGGGAACGTCGGACAAACCCTACGGCCACGCTTTTGTCGCCGGCATCGACAGGTACCCAAGGAAAGTCCAGAAGAGGATGGGCAAAAACAAAATCCACAAGCGCTCCAAAGTCAAGCCTTTTGTTAAGGTAAGAATTCTTGAATTTTTAACATAACCTAAAAGTTTGTTTTGATAGTGAAAATCTCCATGTTATCTTTGAGATGTCAAGTTTAGATGTTGATTGCATTTTTGTAAGACATACGGAACTTTACGGAAGTAGGCCTTTTAGCCGATGATGACCTAAAATTAAAGCAAAATGCTTACTAGGTACTGATGTAAAATCATTTTATCAAGCTATCAGCTGGCTGAATAAAAACTTGGGTGCAGTATAGTGATACACTAATTTAATAAAGGATCCTTAGCCTTATAAAATGACTTATCTTACAATTATTGTTAAACCTGCACTTACAATACAATGTTTTCTTCAACATTTTCCTACATTCAATTTAATTTAATTTAATATTTGAGGAAACAAGGGGAGGCCTTTGCCCAGCAGCAGACACTAAATTAGCTAGTAAAAAAAAAAATTAATTCAGACATAAATATCCATAATATTGTTAGTAATTTACAAGACTTATCAAACTAGGTATGGTTAGTAACATAGTATGAGATATCAATTGATAGTTACCTGCCTCTTGTTCATGATAAAAATCATTGTAAGGGAACTTATACATATCAAAGATGTGTGTACCACGGTGACAGAGTGCTAACGAAAGGAAGCCTGATATTCTCATGATACCTATTCTTGAAGTGCTGTATAATTCAAATTTGACACATATTTATTTTTAGTGTTTATTTTAGTAGTTCTTTTGTGTATTGTCACCTGATATTTAGTTCATTATCTATGTTTCTGATTATACATATTTAATTTCACGTAATTAAGACAGTAAGTTTATTTCTCCAAGTGTACACCTTAGTGTTCTTCATGCAATAAGCACAATTGAAGCCCATAAGGGTCCCAAGATTTGTGAATAGGTATGATTAAGTAGTACTTCTCAAGTGAATTCAATGAGAAGGGTGGGCTACAGCATATTTGTGGCCCTCATAAAAAACGTTGAGTATGGCTGGTTTAGTCTGTCAACAGAAAGTAATCCTTTAATATCACACCATTTAATTGATTTGAGTACCTATATTAATTTTGGTAAATTTCGAAAATTTACATAGCTTGGGCTTTTATGATAGAATTCAATTTCATCTCCCATATTTTTTTTAATGTAATCTAATACTAAAACTTTGTAAAAATTAAGGCATTAATGTGGATATTAATTTTTAATGTACCTATGAAATAAAACATACAAAACTCACCATAAATTAAACTTATTCTCCTTCATTCCAGGTAGTAAATTACAACCACCTTATGCCCACCCGTTACACAGTAGACTTCAGTTTTGAGAAGTTCTCCGCTAAGGACCTGAAGGACCCGGCCAAGCGCAAGAAGCTGCGTTTCAACACCAGAGTGCGCTTTGAGGAGAGATACAAGAGCGGGAAGAACAAATGGTTCTTCCAGAAGCTTAGGTTTTAAGTACAAAATAAACATTGCGCGAGTAATGTAATGTGTAGTTTCATTTGGGAAGGAGATGAAAATATACTTTTTGCTATATTTTATGTGTAGCTTTTTGAAAATCTTTGTTTGTTACGTAGGCGAAAAACAGGCGAACTCGGAAGCGATGCGGCGCGGGGTGAATCAATCCTTTGATACCTATAGAAGTGTCCTACGTGGGCGGTCTTGTTGCGAATGCGATCGCCGTGGGCCCGCCGCGCCACTTCGCGTTCGCGAGTTTTACGTATGACGCTGCGTTATAACATTTAAAACTTTCGCGGTTTAAACACATATTAAATCACATTTAGAAACGGGTCTATCGCGAATTTATTTTGTTACCTTTATTTACCGACGTTTCGACACAGGTTTCACTGGTCGTGGTCGCGGCTAAATGCGTGCCCGTTTCTAAATGTGATTTAATATGACGCTGCGTTAGTCTATGCGGGAAGAGAAGTCATAGAATGTATTGGTTCCCTTATATTCCATGACTCTTCTTTTTCCGCACAGACTACAAGAGATTTGGAAATGAGCAATTTATCACAACATATTGGAAATATGGGAATGATAATGATGACTTGTTAAAAAAAAAAAACAGGAAAAAAATAATGGTACCACTCGATTCCTCTTATTTTATTAAAAAAAATTATATGGCAACAATATACATAAACGCAATATTTCACCGACAAAATCGCAATTTCATTGTTTCTAAGCAATACGCGTCACGATGTAATGCCATTTTGTTCGAAGCGTTTCGTCAGTAAAGTGCGGGTGCCAGACTTTGACCATCATTTGTGACTTTTGTATTGCTTTAACCTTTTGGACGCCAATGACGGATATATCGGTACCGCAGGTCCAACGCCAAAGACGGATTAATCGGTCAAAGACCACAGAGCAACATAGACCTACGTGCTTGTGCATAAAGTTTAATTTCAGTGTTGACATTTCGGTGACGTGGCGTCCGAGTGACAGCTTTTGTGTTTGACACGACGTCGAAAAGGTTAACACAATGGGTCCCATACAGACATTTGATCCTCAAAACAAACCTGATCGACTGATACCATTAATAAAAAAATGTCAAATACCCTATTCATTATCATTTTGAAACTTCTTACTTCTTCTTACTGCAGAATGGGTTAAGTTACCAGGAAAAATAAAACAAAATATCAGCTTTATAAATTGCTTTATAATAAATTATTTTCTTAAGCATCTATCCTGATATTACACATTACAACAGCATTGATAAAAAATTATGAGCAGTTAATTCCATACAGAATTTCATTCATGTCAAGTTTAGAAAAAAGTCCTTGCAAAGTAGAGAAATATTTATAATACATTATATAGTTTCAAACACATTTTGATACTAATATCTTTATATTTTAGTGATACTAGGTTTATTCTGAAGACTTCACTGCACCTAATACCTAATATTTTATAGAACAAAGAAACTGAAGACTTAATTGCAGTGCTTTAAGGTGTATTTTACATAAATAGGCAGTCACGATAATATGACAAGGCGTTAAAAATGATTAATTTAGTATATTCATGGTGATATATATTTTTTCGGAAGATGTTATTAGGATATCTCCTCTAATGTCTAAAGTAAATAAATCAGAATTCTGGTTATGGCCATGGCACCATCATGTAAATAAAAGCGTCGGCGGCCAAAAATACTTATTTTTAGGATGTAATTAAAATACAGTGCAGGTAAATATGGTAACACCCGACTTTTAGATTACAACGAGCAACAATATTTTTATATTCCAATTTAACACTTTTACAGTAAATAATACATTAATTCAATTCTGACATCTAATTAATATATTAATCGGGAGTATCTAGCCGCGTTGTAACTTTATTTTTGTTGTAAGATAATTTCTGGTGCATATTTTTTAACTAAACTAAGAGTTAATCACCCATTAGAGTTGCCCGCCTCTTTCTGCAGTAAAAGTGTCTAAGCTATAGTTGAAATTTTGATAGAGTTAGTGCCAGTTGCACCATCCGCACTTGACAGACTGATCAACGTAACCCGGCGCGCCGCGGCGGTTTACTATGAAACTTTCCATACAATGAAATTTAGCGAACTCTTTAACGATGACAAACAGTTTGGTGCAACCAACCCTTAGATCAAGAAAAGTGTGCAACGATTTTGATAGCACACGTAGTAAAAGTGTTATTTCATACGTCATAATTTCATAGAAGTTTGACGTTTAGAATAACACTTGCACTGCGTGTGCTATCAAAATCGTTGCACTTTTCTTGGTCTAACTTTAGGTGTTTTTTTTTGGGCATAAACGTTAATCTGTTGAACAAAAGCCTTTTTGTTTCTTTTATGCAAGCGGTCAGCTCCCGTATTCCGCACGTGTATCAAATGTCGTTTAAAAAGCAACTGTATCGTGATAGTATTAAGGTGCAAGTTTATGTAACAGCTCATTCGGAGATAACACGTTTGGGTGATGTAGAACGATCATTCAGGTATATTTTTTTTGTAAATAACGAATCGAATGACCTGTTACATGAATTTGAACCATATAAATTGGATGGTAAAATTGCTGTTTAAACGGGTTTGTTCCCGTTCACTTATTACGGAGTCAGAGTAGTAAACACTGCATAAAAGAAACAATACCATTTGTTTACCTAACAGATTAGCGGTTAAAGCTAAAAAAACACCCCAGAAAATTCCAACTACGACTACAAGGACTAGGCAGCGACAAGGTGACAATATGTGGCAGCCATTATAAGCTTTTGTATAATAAAACACGTTTCTTTTATTGTATTTTTTCTGCATGCACTTTATGTACTTAAATTAATTTCATATTTAATGTTAGATTTCTCATTCAAAATATGGCCAACATATTCAGGCAAGTTAAAATCTCTCAGTAAAATCAATTATCCCGGTTCTCAAGATACACGCTGCGCCTAGTCTGGGGCTATAGGATATTATCTTAATTGTAAAACATTAATGTTAATTTCAATCTATAAGATGTCAATTTATAAACTTATTTTGGTGAATAAACTATTTGTATGTTTTTCATATGGATTTCGAGCGGCTCTTCCACACTGTTGCTTGCCCAGTCGTTGCAGGCGAGCGGCTCTTCCACCATTCACTAACCCGGGGTTAATCGGTTAAACCTGGAGTTACCATGGTTACCAGTACACTTTGACACTGCGTTAACGGTTTGACCGGTAAACCCCGGGTTAGTGGGATGGTGCAAGTGGCGATAAGCTTACAAGCCCATTTCCTAAGTTAATTTAAACAATAGTTGCCATTGTAACCTCGCGGCCGCCTCATCACGCGGTCAGCTTGCCGATGCGGTCGTCCAGTTTTTTGATCTCCTTCTGAAGGCTGTCGATGTTGTGCGCGAACACCTTAAACATATTTATTTATAAGCCTATTTTAGAGCCCCAGTGCTGGGCAAAGGCCTCCCCTCGTTTCCTCCACCCCCCTATACTTTTGTTTCAACAGTCGTCCACTACTCATCGAAACTATTTCAACATACCAAAACTCAAGTTACATTATCGTATTTTATTCACTGTCCATCTGGCAAACTTTCAATTGGGACGCGATGCCTATTTTTTGCGTTTGGGTATATAGCTGCCGTTTCTCAACCTATAAACGGAGCGGCAGCTGACGTTGCCAAGGCTTCATTATACATCTCTTTTAACCACTTTACGAGTTATCGCCCACGACCCTATTTGTTTATATCCCGGCTTTCATAAGATATTCTAAATACATTTTAATATTGTCATACCTCTTGTACGCCCTGCAAGAGTTCCTTGTTGTTTTTGACGCCGGACGCGATGGTGCTCTGTAGCGTTTCTAGCTCCGTCAAGGATTTGCCGAAGTTACTCGCTGAAAGAAAGAAAAAAGTGTCAATTTTACACACAAATCGACATAGACCCAGAGCAAGGTAATTAAGGGTAGTATTGAAACGGTATATTCCCATTTGTCTCCGCCGGGCACACATGGGAATAGGTGCATTCATATGAATCAAACCCATCTGTCCCCGTCTCATTTATAGTGGCGGTCACATGGGGCGGGACAAATGGGAATAAACCATTAAGATAAGTTATTGATTGTAGGTGAAATGTAAAGTTGAGTCTCTTAATTTGAGGGCTGAAATAGATAATGCTGCACTGCGCCATGTTTTTTGATATCTGGATTGACAAACGTCTTTGACTCAAACTGCAAACAAGATGCAAGGATTTGTCTTTGAATTTACACATCTTATACAATCAATGAATCTTTGCAATACGTGTCACACAGTTGTAGTCTATACCTTGGTTGTGGAGAGATTCAAGGGCTTCCATTCTCTCAAGGATCTCTGAATGTGATATTCCGTCGATCTGCTGCACTAATTTGTATAACTCGTTGACCTGAAAATAAAAACACAATTCTTGACATCATTTAACGTCATGACACGACACGTTATTCTTTCGTAGGTAAAAAATAAAGACTGAACTTATCGTTTATTAGCGACCTTACGCCGCAGACATAGAGTCTAGTTCACCTTGGGGTCGAGCTCGGGATCCAAACGCGCCTCAACATTAGCGAGAAGCGAAGCGGCGTGAGCGTCCGCTGCTGCTACCTCCGCCGGCCGGAGCAGAGGGGTTTGCACCGCTAGTGTCGCGACACAGACTAAACTTAGCGTCTATTAGCGACCTTACGCCGCGGACATAGAGTCTAGTTCACCTTGGCGTCGAGCTCGGGGTCGGAGGGGCGAGCGGCGCGTATGGCCTCGACGTTGGCGAGGAGCGAGGCGGCGCGAGCGTCCGCTGCCGCTATCTCCGCCGGCCGCAGCAGAGCGGTTTGCGCCGCTAGTGTAGCGGCCGCGCCGCATAGCGTCGCCTGTCAAACACAAACTAAATTATAAGGGCGATACGAGACTGCAGTATCCCTCAAACAGAATGCTCGTGTGAACGTTACTATTAGCGAGTATACTACTAAAAACCATCCATATAAAAAATACTATTACTATGTAACAACCATAGATGCAATAAATAAATGAATAAACGAGATCCTGCAGAAACCGTACCGGCAAAAAACGGGGTGTGGGAAAGAGCCCACACAGGATTCATGGGCTTAGAGACGTAGGATTGTAGGTACATACCTCTCCGGTTGCAGCCTGCAGTCTTCGGAAAGCCTCTTCGTCTCTTACGCCGGCTGCTTGCTCCAACTTATGTAACCTTTAAAAAAAAAATAGGACATTCTTACACAAATTGACCCGCAAAAGTCCCGCAGTAAGCTCAAGAAGGCCTGTGTTGTGGGTACTCAGACAACGATAATATATACACACACGGTGGCTAAAAATTAAGCGCAATCCCAAAACCTCCCTCGCAACGGGAATGCACTGGAAATTTTTAGCCATCCTTTTACCTTTAAAGATATTAAAGTGAAGTAGAGGTGAACGAGAGTTAAAGTCACGCACACAACAACAAAACCATTAATTACAGCGAGATTTTAAAATTAGTATTCATTTTTTGTACCAATACCTAGCTAGTTGAACCGCTAACTGAAAGATCCCCCCTCCCCTCCCCCCTCGTATTAAATATATTAAAGAGGGTCACTCCACATATTTTAAGTCCAAAATCGTTCGACATGTTTCACTCCGTTTTGTTATCAATATAATATATTGCGCAAGTCACATTCATTCATTCAACACCTGTTTTTGCGACTAGTACTCTTTGTAGCTGTGTATATTATTCACCTCAACTCTCCTGGAATATTTTAAAGATATTAAAGTCAACATGTTTGGATTTGTTCTAATTTGCACGACCACACTTTGTCACTACAGAGTAGTCTGTCGGCACTGACGAGCCGAGAGATTATCCGTTTTGAAAGTCTGAAAACTATACGGGCAATATCGACACAAGGCCTAAGGTCAAAAACACGAAATAAAAACTTTTGCCGCCCAGATGCCTACAATAAGGGGTTATCCATTAATTACATCACACGTTTAGGGGGAGGGAGGGGGTCAAGGAAATGTGACATGTTGTGACAAGGGGGAGGGGGAGTCACAAACTTTGCGACGTCACTGTAACTTATTTTATTCGTTGTACAGTTAAATAACAAGTTTTTGGAACAATAATCGTTTTTATTCGTTTAATTTTCTTTCCTAATCCGTTTTAGATTATAAAATTACTAATATTTCTTTCGTCAAAAATATTTTGTTAAAATATTAATAATACTTAATTCGATTTGCCGATTTTGTTAAAAAATGTAACGTCACACCAGGGGGGGAGGGGTTTGCCAAATGTGACCAAGACTTGGTCACACTTAGTGTGAAAAGGAAGGGTGGAGGGGTCAAAAAACCTAAAAATTCGTGTGACGTAATTAATGGATGACACCAAAGGTCTCCAATTCCATTCTATTTTGATCTTTATTTTGACAAATTAAAATTGTAATTGTCTTGACAAGTGTTGACGTGTGGGCGAATAAAGGAAACTGTTTACTAAAAACAAAGTTGGAAACTTTGTTTTTAGTGTATGTTTAATATGCTTTTACATGTTTCCAAAGAAAGGTAATATTTGTTTTAGAATGTTGTCAATGTAACATTTGTCCTGTAAATTACATTACTAAGTCAATGATAACATTGTTTCAATAGATCCTGGCGGCTATTTTTTTTTCCAAAATAAACAGTACTTTTATTAGATGTAGTTTTAGGTGTGAAGGAGAAATGGGAAAGGACAAAGTATTGAATTGGAGATTATACGTGATATCTCCGAATGAGCTGTTACATAAATTTGAACCATATAAATAGGATGGTAACATTGCTTTTTAAACGGCCTGGTTTCCGTTTACTTAGGGCCGGTACAGACGAACGGTTACCCGAACTTTGCAGTTGGCGTGCAGTCAGCGTGCTGTACCCATACAAATTGCAGTCGGGTTGCAGCCCGGCTGTAGCGGCCCTTATGATAAGGTCATTAGCAGTAGTATTAACCGCTGCCTAAAAGTAACAATACTTTTTGTTTAACAAATTAGGAGTTTAAGCTCAAAAAATCACCTCAGAAATTCCAACTATGAGTATAAATGTGATTGTATGAGCAGCGTTACCTTAGAGTTTAGACGGACTGTATTAATATTTGAACATACCTGTGTTCCAGCTGAGCGATGCGCGTCGTCTGCCCGAGGTTGACCTCAGGTTTCAGCTTAAGACTAGCGGTCGCTACGCCCGGCTGTTTCTTCTTACCACCCTGAGCTAAATACTCCCTGAAACAAAAGTACAATTAGTTTGATCTTGACAATATTATCTGCTACTATGCCCCGTTTTTTTAAAGATTAGAATCTTTCTAAACTCAAGTAGTGGTAACTTTTTTCCTCCAAAATTATAGCTGAGTAACTATAGTTGGTCAAACCAAATTGGCAGTAAATAAGAACCAAAAAAACTATACTCATCCTTTTTTTTAATGCTAGTACTAGTGTAAGACGAAGATAGTATGATTCTCTGTCTATGTTTGAAATGAGACAGTCCTTTGAGAAACTATATGCACTGAATGAATAGTGTGGGAATGCCGCCGACTCCAGGGAATTGGGCTGAATGAACGCACCATGGGATCGACAGCCCGCCTGTATCCGGCCAGGCGTCCCTGAACTACATCTACATCTAACTATGCACTGAATTGTGTCGTTTGCGTATTATTGTACCGCAATATTAGATATCATAGGAACACTAGCATTTCGGAAGAAAAAGTTATAATTACCAGTACTTTTGAGGTTAGAAAAATTCTAAACAAAAAAATGGGGCATAGAACTTGAGATTTCTACATAATGTAGATAATGGTTCTATACCTACCTAGGTTATCCTCTTCGATCCTACTATGTTGATCATGAATCAAGTACTTATAACTGGTTCTGTCTTGAGCGGTGGGGGGAAATGACCGAACGAGAGTCTTATGTATCTTTTAGTAGGAATAGCAAAGAACGCGTTATTATTCTTTGATTTCTTTGTCTGTGTCACAGTCTCACATTTAGTATGTTTTATGGTGGGTAACAAATAACCCGACTAAATTACGTAGGTTGTTTTTGGTATGTATTATATGATGCTACCTCTTCTTTTCATCCCGTTACTCTGTTGCAGTGTAGGGTTTGAATCATATTCTTTCAAGAGCTTCTGTCCTGGGCAGTTTGGGTTACCTCCTAACACTCAATTCCGAACACACCCATCTCTTGCTCTATGAAACATCGCCAAGTATTTTCTTCCAGGTCTTCTAGTTCAGGGCCTTCTTGGTGGTTATAAAGAAAATGCGATAAGATACGATAAGATACTTATTTAAAAACCTTACTTGAGTTTTTCAGCCGTGGGGTCGACATGTTCACCTTCCTCAAGCTTCAGCTCCTCCAGAATCTTCTTGGTCGCGTTTATTTGAGTCGCCAGGCGGGAATACTCGTCCTAGGCAAATAATGGATGTCAATTGTACATATGTACAGGAATTTTAAATCTTTAGGCATACTCTGAAACATTAATAGGTATGGTGTCAATCAAAATGTATATTGATCGAGTCACTTGTAGCCGGGTGGTTCTGGACTCAAATGAGTTTGTTCTGGACAACAGGGGCCGCCGCCCCCGCCCCTCTTGCCGCGCCTGTGGTCACATGCGTCCAGTCCGCAGCCTTACTGTTATTAAGGCACTATATTCGTGTGGTATCAGGCTGTCAAAGAGAAGGCAGAGGACCGCCAAACATGGAAATTGCTCCACCGACAAGAGTTTTACTCTTAAATATATGATGATGGTAGTGCTTTCCAGATTGCAGGGTGATGAGTTACATGATATTTAATTCATAAATAATTAATAATTTTTAGGAGAAGGCAATAATTTTTTGTTAACTGTGCATATTGCCAATCCTCACTTACGGTGCTCAAACATGGTCCCTTACCGCCAAGTTACAAAAGACCAAACTGAAAATTTGCCAAAGAGCCATGGAGCGCAACATGCTTGAGATGAAAAGGATTGACCGGATCCTGCGCACCAAAACAGGCATAGTCGATGTTGGGGTCAAAACCGCCAGGCTAAAATGGGACTGGGCAGGCCATTTACGACGTATGCACCAACAGAGGTGGGCTAAACTAACCACGGAGTGGGTGCCACAATGTAAACGCCGGTATGGTCGGCGTAGGAGGACATGGCAGGACAACCTGGACACGAAGATTGGAAGTCTAGGGGGAGGCCTATGCCCAGCAGTGGGACACTTTAAGGGCTTGTTAAAAAAAATATTGTTACCTTCTCACTTTCCGTGGCCTTATTTTGCTGTTCAGCCACTTGCTCCAGCAAGTCTGAGAACTCGCACCGCAACCTGTTGTAGCGCTCCAGTACTGTCTCTGGTTCTCCTTCTGCTGCCAGCTCGTATTCACCAGCCCTGACAATTTGCAACATATCGCAAATTTAATTTAAACTTGGCATGGCAAACAATGCATGGCAAATTTAAAATTGTACTACAATGAAATTTTGATAATCCGGTACATAAATTATAATCTGGCACTGAAATAGAGGTCCATGGAGAATACAATTTGGATTTACACTATACAACTTCCTCTGTTTGTCAAAGGTAAAAATGAAAAAAAAAAAAAAAAAAAACAGCCAATTTACTGTCAAATTGTAATGTTTAAATATTATTAAAATTAAATTATAATGTAATTTCATGGTGTAGGTAAGTAAAACACCTATAATATAAACAGATTTCCTTTTATATCCAGTAATAAATAAAAACCGGCCAGGTGTGTCGGACTTTTTTATTTTATTTATTACATATTTACAGTTTTTAGATTTTTCCGTTTTTGTAGTGTAAGACGTTATTACTTGCCAAATTTCATAGTTCTAGGTCAACGGGAAGTACTCTATCAATTTTGATTCCATTGAGTGCTGAAATATACGTTTTTTGCGGCATAAACTACTGTATCTTGTTTTTCACTTATTTTCCTTTTGAGGTATGGAATCCTAAAAATTGTGCTAAGGTGGTCAGGGCTATCATTATTGCCGGATTACTTAGATTGTACTGATTCTAACAGATAATAATATGCTTGTAATAACATGCAACAGTGTCAATGTGGATGAATCATTTAAAAATATCTTTACAAATACAAATATAAAGAGAAAGAAACTAGTGTTTTAGTGTCCTCCCTTGAAAGAAATCATTATTTACCTGTATCCAATCCTACTTTTTCTGCTTAAACGGTCAGAGAAATCTACTGCACCAGTCAAAAACTTCCCTTTGAAGTTATTGAAAGAATCCTTCACAGACAAGTGCAGGGTTTCGATACTTTCGTTCTCTTCTTCCTCAAAGGGCTCCTGCTGATCGGCTTCAGGCAAGTCGCCAGTTTCATATACATCAGGCTGGTCGTATGCCTGAAAAATTTAACATTCTGTTGTAGGTTTACCCATATGACCATGTTTAATCGATATCTTTTGCGGACGATATGAAGCAAAACTTACTATGCCTGGTAAATTTTCGTATTTTGGGTCTGCCATTTTTTAATGAATGGTAAATATATTCGTAGTTCTCTTAAATTATTATAATTTTGAAATATACAAATTCGGGCAAAAGTGACGTCAGTAGTTTTCGTCTTTTGTCAACTTTGACAATATGGTTTCGTTCCTCGCAGGTTGCGATTGAGTAAAGAAACGACAAATAAACCATTCTTAAGATTTTCATAAAAATTGCGTGTAAAGAAATATATAGTTGGTCAAACCAAATTGTCAGTAAATAAGAACAAAAAAAAAACCATACTCGTCCTTTTCTTTTGGGTGCTAGTACTAGTGTAAGACAAAGATAGTGTGATTCTATCTGTCTACGTTTGAAAGGAGACAGTCCTTTGACAAACTATAAAATATCGTTCTGAAACCATTCTTAAAACTATATTTATTTTTCAAAATCAACATTGCCAATAAGGCAAAAAGTACACGTCATTATGTCATTAGTCATTATTGTCTTTGACTTTGGAGTTAGTGATTCACCGCTATTTCTTACCTTTTGCGATTTCGTAAATATTCCATCATTCCGTGTTTTGTATCCGTAGTCGGACCACTAAAATCCAGTGCTAAATAGATACATATTCACCATGAGTCTTCAGTGGACCATCATCGCGACGTTTTTGTACACCGAAATAGCCATCGTCTGCTTGCTCGCATTGCCGATCGCTAGTCCTTCCAAATGGCAAAAGTTTTTCAGGTCAAAATTCCTGGCTTATATAAGCGGACAAGCGTCGATGTACTTCCTGATCCTTATCGGAGTGCTAGTGTTATGCCTGCTCGACGCCATTCGGGAGATGCAGAAGTATTCGAACATCGAGACCTCGGACCATCAGCACCTGGACGCCGAGATGCAGGGTAGCATGCGTCTGTTCCGCGCTCAGAGAAACTTCTACATCTCCGGCTTCGCTCTGTTCCTGCTAGTCGTGATTCGCCGGCTGGTGCAGTTGATTTCGGAATTGGCTACTCTTTTGGCTCAGTCTGAGGCAAATTTCCGGCAGGCGCAGAGCGCGTCCGTGGCTGCGAGGTCGCTGCTGGCCCAGGCGGGAGCCGGCGACGAGGCCTCCAAGAAGCAGCTGGAGGACTACAAGGATCAAATCACAGCTCTGGAGAAGGAACTTTCCAAAGAGAGAAAAGATAAGGAGGCTGTAAAGTCGCAGGCTGAAAGTCTGTCAAAGGAGTACGACAGGCTCACGGAGGAACACAGCAAGCTGCAAAAGAAGCTTACAGTCAGCGGCGACAAGAAAGATGAGTAATTCTAAGATTGTTTACTGTTCAAAGTCCATTCTCATTTGCTAATCTATGTAGCGCTAAACATAATTGATTGCAAACACTGACTTGCTTCAACTTTCCAGTGAGATAGGAAATAACAAACACTTAACTGAATGATTTGTGGACCTTGTACCCATGTAAGAAGGTTTACCAGTTTGTGTTATTTGAAGAAACATACTTAATGGTTATGTATGTTTATTGAAGGTTAGCAAGCAGTTAAAGTTGGTAAACAACATTCTTCCAGCATTGTAACATCTGAACTTTGGCAATTTATTGGTCATTCTAATATTACATTTTCTGTGATTTGTCTGAGAAGTGCTAATAAATTTAGCTTCTTGAACGAAATGTTTGCTAAAGTTATTCCAGATGTTAAGAGCATAATTATTAAATTTCCTTCTGCAATTTTTAATCTTTTTTATGAAATTATTTGTTACACTGGAATTCTTGTATTTAATTATAACTAATGAGGTCAACATACTACTATGTTGCTTTGTTGCAAGAACAAATATTTAAAAAGCATTACTCGCTATTTATAAAATAATTGCACATGCCAGTACTACTTTTAATCTTCAATCCGAAGTGCCTATATGATCATTCTATTCAGAGTTGAAGGTTTCTGAAGATTTTTTAGGTATGCTCATAGTGTGAACCAATCTAGCCATGGGCGAAGTCGCATCTGCGAGGCCCTTTTCATTCAATGTGTATTCCGAAGATAATAAAAAGGGTTCGCTCCCACGAGGCTCCTTAAGTGCGAGACCATGGGCGCGCGCCC
Source organism: Cydia strobilella (assembly GCF_947568885.1). NCBI lineage: Eukaryota > Metazoa > Arthropoda > Insecta > Lepidoptera > Tortricidae > Cydia > Cydia strobilella. The sequence continues at coordinate 14,647,482 of NC_086052.1, forward strand.
ACTTCACCCATGCCACTGGGTATGCTTATTTTAATTTGATTAATGTTTTTAGTCAGCATTTAATTGAAGTTATGTTTGTAGTTCATACTTCTACTATTTCTATTGTTTTTGTTATGTATAAGACTAAAGCATAATGAAAACTATATTTTTTATAGTAAAAAACTATAGTTTTCATCCATGTCATGTGTCAATTTGGAATAAAATGATGACACATTTACATTTCTAGTTGTCAAAAGCCTACAATGTAATTTTTATATTAATCCTCAGACTCAGTATCTTATATGAGAATTGTGTTAAGGTACAAACAAGTTGCTTACATCGTTAACTAGGTGTAGCTTTCAAATTAGGTGTCTATATAAACTATAGTTATCCCAGAGTGCATAGCGTGTCAATCGTTTATGCTCCATAGCGAACAAAACACAACTGTTACTGTCCCACTAATATGGAAGAGTGATAGAGACACAAAGTGTTTTGTTATCGTAGCGCAAACAATTGTCACCTTGGCAAGGTCCCCTGATGTGCCAGATTGTTTCATTATATTTGGGAATTTGTCTAATCCCCGAGTCAATAGTCTGTCTAAGCTAACTCTGCACCAACTTTAACTTGACAAAGTGTGTAAGTCCTGTTTTAAAATGTCATATTTTCATAGTACTTTCATGTAAAGAGGGCCTACCGCGAACCACGTACGACGTGTTGCCTTCCTGTCACACTTACATACGAATTTACAAGTACGATAGAGAGGCAACACGTCGAACGTGGTTCGCGGTAGGCCCTCTGATGTAGTGCATAATTGTTTTCCATCGTATTTTCTCGGAAACATTCATATTTGTCATGCTAGTTCAGTCAATGTCAGTACTTTCTGTACCGAGACTGACTGAAATAGCAAGACACATTCGTACGTTTCCATGAAAATACGATGGAAAATAATTATGCACTACATCTGTATGTGACATTTCCACTCACTATTATTGGAAATTCAGAGTTAGTGTGCAGTGTGCAGAGTTATTTCTGTCCGACTACTTAGATTTAAAGTTTATTTATTTATTAAAAGCTTATTTGTATATGCATTGTGAACTAGCCATTTAATACACTTATGTGCATTGAAAATGGGTCACTTTAAATGGAAATCTCTTAAAAAAGAGCCATTTTCTTTGCTTTTGTGTTGTAACAGGCAAGGCCGCTCAAAATAATCTGATCATGGTCTAATCATTGACCTGATCCCTAAGATGTTTTTAATGGCTTATCTAAGTAGATGTGGTCCAAGGGAAGGGATAGGAATAGCATTGTGTAAGGGATTGTTATTTACTAAGTTTCTCTAACAGCTATTCATTGGTGTGTTATTTTTGGTAATTTTAATAAAAATAATTTTTACTATAAATATGTTTTCTTATTTGTAAACTTATCCCTAATGCACACTTAATATGTGTGTCCAATCACTATGTGACCATTTAGTGTGTTTGATCCAAAAATTGGGGAGGAGGAGTATGATAATGTACAGTGAGGTTCGAAATTGCATGGAGAAATTATGAATTAATTCCATTCATAATTTATCCATGCAATTTTGAACCTCACTGTACCACTGGTAACAAATAGCAGTAATGATTTTTTAAGCTTGTGACATGGTGTGTCATTTGTCATTTCGTATTCCTGAATTGAGCTGTGTAAGGATTAGGTTCATTTATAAAAATCCTGATGGATCGCGCGCTATCAAGATTTTTCAGATTTCGTTTAGTTTACGAATCACACGCTAGATGGCGCTGTTCCATGTAATAACAATCCTGAATCGCGCTATCAAGATTTTTCTTGGGATAATAACCCCAAACGACTAAATATTTTGTTTAGTTTACGAATCACACGCTAGATGGCGCAACACGCTACAGCGAATCTTGATTTTTCTTAGGATAATGACCCTACACATTTAGTTCAGTTTGCTGCAAAGAATATAATACATAATATATTTTTTCATTTCTCATGCTCTGAAAGAGGGTCATTGTTGTTCTAAAAGGTGTGCAGAAAATGATACGTGTCTGCACTAGAGCATTTTACGTTCGATGTACGATTTTATTAATTTGTTTACAATAAGCAATTGAAATTTAAGTTTAAATGGATTTGTTATACAATTTTCATTCTAGTATTTGACTCTCCATTCCATAAATAACGATACTTTTGCCTGAATTGTTAATTCAAAGTACCCTCAAGAAATACTATAAAAATGTATACTTAGTCATGTTTTTTAAAAAACCCATGCATTTTACTTTTCTCGTATTCGAAATGAAAAGTAGAGTGTTTAACTCGGGTGAAAGGCATCATTTCTGCCTCAGACTCTTGGCGCTCTCACTGCGTTCGAGCGCCAAAATACCTCGGCAGCAATGAGTGCCTTTCATCCCTTGGTTAACAATCTACTATTACTGTTCCGTTTATTCCAGTAATTATAATTAAATAATTAAATCCTGTATGATCGCGCAATCAAGACTTAATTTTGGGTAAATAACTCCAGACTCGTGCTATTTTTGTCTGTTCACGAATCGAACACTAGCCAATAGACGTGACAACATTGTCTAGTTCACCTATTCACAGAATGTAGCTTAACGTGTTATTTTAGCACAACTGATCATGATTGGTGTCTTTTATAAAAATAATTTTTACTATAAATATGTTTAATATGTTTTTACTATAAATTTGTTTGTTTGTGTTAGCTGACGCAATTTTATGCAAATTGATGCCTAACATGCCGTATCAGTATTTGATGATTATGACGTCGGATTGCCGTGATAAATTCTTGAGTCATCCGCTTAAAGTTTAGTTGTAATAAATTAATAATTATGTGATATGATAACTAATAACTTCTGGCCGCAACTTCGTCTGCTTGGAATGAGGATGATTCTATAAGAACAAATTAAATTAAGCACTTTGTTATTTCGTGTACGATGATATTGATGATGATTGATAAAACTATCCTATGTTATGTCCTTCCCGGGCCTCAAGCTATATATATCCATATCCAGTTTCATCTAAATCGATTTAGAGGTTTAAGCGTGAAGAGGTACCTACCTAACAGACAGTTACTTTCGCATTTATAATATATAGGGATAATGTCTATTAAAACTTTTTTCTGGGTAAGTATAAGTAGTAGTCTGTGCGGAAAGAGAAGAGTCATATAATGTATTGGTATAAAAGGTATGTTAGGTACTAGGTACACTTTATTAGTACTCAAATAGTACAGCGTAGGTACATATTAATATTGAAAGCATCATGCAATAAGTGTAATATATTGCTTATAAAATGATTCAAAGAATTTATTGCACAATAAATTATTTATTTCGTTCATGGTATGGGGTTTATTGCGTTATAAAGCACCATGGCTGCAATATTACAAGTCAGGAACTCGTTCTTACGTCATCCTGTGGAACGAAACGTGTACCTAAGTACAGTCAGCTGCAAAATTACATATAGTCCGTCAAGGTCAGTCCAGACGGGAACAATTTGTCGCCAATCTGATTATAATGTCTGATCAAATCAGGTGGTGCTGACGCAAACGCCAATTTGGCTCGCCGGTTTCGATCGTGGATCCAGTCTGGATTGGCCTTATCCATTCTCTTATAACTTAACACAAAGAAATGTCTATAATATATGTAGAACAATTATTAGAATGGTACAGATATTTTTTAACGCATACTAGAGATTTATCTCTAGGTATTTGGAAAAGTATTCCAGGGTGGCAGATACTTGTGGCGCGTTGTTTCATCAGCTACTATTCATGCTGACCGTACGTAGTCGCACATGTTGTAAAAAAACTTATAGTGAGTTGGTTGGACGCCAAGAAGCCTCAAGCTGTCGTGAGTTATCGGGTCCTCGGCGCCAATAAAATTTATTAATTTTAGAATTTAAACTGTCTTAAACTTCTGAACTACACAGGGGGCAAAGTTGTAGTTGAACCCCTCTTGCTTATGTTGATACCAGAGTAAGCGAAAGATTCCAAAATTAAACCAAGAGCGTAGCGCGCGTTTCTAGAAGTAGAATCTTGAGCGTTGCGAGGTTTCAAGGTACGATAAAACAACATTTTTCACCACACTAATGCGAGAAAAATATTAACTGTAAAACACATGTAGGTAAATTGTAAAACAAGATAAATCGAATCGAAATTAACGTTATCAGCAAATATTTATTATAAAATGCAACTTTTCATCAGTTTTAAAAGAATAAAGAGAGCCTTTCCGAGCTGGTGTGGTGAAAAAAATATTATTACAGCCGTGCCTGTAAATTGTAGCGCCGAACGCATATAAATCCTGTTTTATTTGCGCCCTTTACCACACAATTTATATGGCTATGAAAAATCTAATTTAGTATCTACTCTACTCTCTAGCTTTAGGCTTCAAGACACGGAGTTTTGAAGTTGATACGCGAGGTAAATATTTTTATTGCGTATAAACTTCGCTCTGCTGTTCGTTTTTTTTTCGCATTAGAAAAAAGGTAAACAGTCTTGACGTGTCTTTTTATAGAAAAATATAGAAAAATAGTTTATACTACTTATGAAAGTAAAAAAATGTAAAAGATAGTATATGATTTATAATTGTAACATATTTGCTGTAACTAATTTTTTAAGTGATTTTTAATAAGAAGACACGTCAAGATCGCTTACCTTCGTTCTAATGCTAAAAAAACGAACTATAGTTGAGATTGTTTCATCATAAAGTGCTGTCTTTTGCAGAGTTCGTTCTAATCATCATCTTCCTCGCGTTGTCCCGGCTTTTGCTCATGGGAGCCTGGGGTCCGCTTGGCAACTAATCCCTAAAACGATTTTGATAGCACGCGCAGTGCAATGTTATTTTAAACGTCAAACTTTTATAAACTTATGACGTAGGGTATAAATAGCACGACGTAAATGACATCAAAATCGTTACAGATTTATCTTGGTCTAACTCTATCTGACCTTTCAACCCGAAGGGGAAACTGGGCCTTATTGGAATTAGTCCGGTTTCCTCGCGATGTTATCCTTCACTGAAAAGCGACTGGTAAATTTCAACTAATTTCAAGTGATATGTCATACAGTCGCCATCAGATATATCAGACCGGCCAGGGTGCTCACAAATATCTCAACACGCCTCTATTGTCAAGGCGTTAAATGCGTTCGATATATCTGATGGCGACTGTACATAATTAAGCTTCGGAAATCTCATTGGTATGAGCCGGGGTTTGAACCCGCGACCTCCGGATTGAAAGTTGCACGCTCTTACCGCTAGGCTTTGCCAGCGATTGCTCTTTTTAATCCTAAAAATATATAATACTTATAGACACAGGTAAATTTAAACATTTTAAGCAATGTAGAAATTTATTTTGGCACTTACACTTATGTAAAATTCACATATAATAATAATAATAATAAGCATTATTATGGCAGGTGTCCGGACTTCTTTACAATAGCCCAGTCTCATAGTCCACCCAAACTTCAATCCATAGACCGGTATACTCATGGTATACTGTTCACTTTTTCTACAATAGTCCCAATGCCTGTTGCGACCGGTTCATGGGTGTCTATTGTTGCACCTGTGATCGGGTTCCAGCAGGCGTTCTACATGACATTAAAGCTCTCCAAGGGGCCTCTACGTGTTGGATCTATATCCCCACGCAAGCCTATCAAAAGACCGGGATTTATAGGACCGTGTAATCCGAGGAGATACAAATATAATAATAATAAAAGACGTTTATTCAAGAAGTTTGAACATAGGTACATAATAAATATCTACCATAATATATATCTTCATAGGAATATTAATTGTAGTTTGTTATTGACAAATGATTAAAAAAACGAAACTGATATTTTATATAATAACGTAGTCCAAAAAGTAGAAAAAATAATGTACAAAATATAATACATAGACATAGTATACACATTAATATAATAACATATTATCAGTCCACAAACTACCTCGACTTTATAGTGTCAAACTGGCGTATTAGCTAACGTCGGCGTAACTTACTTTCTATACATCTCGCTCGCACTAATATGCCAGTACGAGCGAGATGCATAGAAAGTTAGTTACATACACGCTAGCGAATATGTCAGTGTCAAACTGATGGTGGTGTGGTGGTTTATTATCTCTAGTACATATATAAACAACACAATGATAAAATTTAAAGTTCATCCCTAATATTGACGTGATATTTCTCGTTCTCGATGAACCCTAGACTGTCCCAGAACGACCGCTGTCCAAAGTCGGAGCTGGACTTCATCAGGATGTTATTTGGCGACGCTATCTCCAGATAGTTCAGTTCTTGGGACCCCGGGGTAACGGGCGTCCAGGCTGGCGCGGTGTTGGATACCTTTGGGATGCTGGAAAATAATGGAGTTAATATAGCTGATGCAAATGAACGGGAAATCCGTAGCGTGGTCCGAGTTTTTGAGGAACAATAGCGAACATCAAAAAGTTAATTTCGTTATCTCTGGGTATTTTTGAATAGGGTAGCTAAAGGTTATCTGTTCACGATAATTTAAGTAGCAAATGAATAAATGTCGTGAAGGATACGTTTCACATGATGTTTTAACTGATTTCAAAATTCCAAAGGGATAGATGAATTGAACTCCTCAACTCTTAGCGATTTTTTTTATTTTTACCTTATAACCACGCATTTGCTTTTAACTTGCTATTTCATGAAATGGAACTGCTCATGACGACCAGATGACAATGGAAATCCTCCAGTTTTTTTAAGTCATATAAGCCTAATTTTAATTATTATGAGATGCACGTACTATGGCAGCCATTCTCAAAGTGTGCTCCGCGGAGCCCTAGGACTCCGCAAAGGCGCCCAAGAAGGGATTTAGGTAGTTACTCGAGCGCAAAAACATTATATAGGTTACCTTTTATTCTTCCTATCATTTAATCTTTCGAATCTAAATTTAGCATCTCCGGCTCTTATTTGTCCCTTACTATAGATATGTTATTTACATGGCGCCCGCCGACTCGAATAATTTTAAGTATCTTTTGTGGTCAGAGTGTTGGGTTGGGTCATTCATTTGTTTTGGTTCCATGTTACCCGAGGTTCGGCCCTCTGATTAAACAGTTAATAATTAATTAAACACCGCGAAAAGGCACTCGTGAACAACATGATATATTGTAAACATGTTGTAAGTATATTTGAGCAATTTAGAACAAAGCATTCAAACGTTTCATGTGGATAATAACCTGAAGTTTATGGGCACAATTTAATAAGATGAGTTAAATGAGATTTTTCACATCACGTATTCGGAAAAGGGGTTTTACACATCACATTCGAAAAAGGGCTGTTTCTTCCCTGCTAGGAGGGATCAAAATGCCACTTTTCTGTTTTAGGACACTATTTTTGTTTATAAAAATGGGAATGGGAATAGAAATGGAAATGATTTCCTCATAGGAGATGTGAAAAGCAGTATGTGTCTCATACCTCACATGGTAGTCAAATTATTTCCACCTTGGGCGTTATAGCACTTGAATCCGTATCCCTACGCTACGCTCGGAATTCTATTTTAGAAATTTCGTTTAATCCTATCATTATTTGCGCGACAGAGAAGGAAATACAGTACAACATGTAACTTTGTAGTGTAGGTATTTACATCTCTGACGCGCAAATTATATTAGGACTAAACGAACTTATAGGCAAGGTCAGAAGTTTGCCGGCACGTAATTAAAATAAATACCCAGTGGTGGAGTAGCTAAATATCATGTCGATCAGTTCTTCCGTCATCTTCTTATCGTCAGGTTTATCGGAGGACATCATGGGGAGCCTGAAGATGTGGAACACGTCATCTGCGTGGCTCACTCCTGTGGACAGAAATATTTTCCATTTCAACAGTGTGTTCTGTAGTAATGCGCGTTAGAGCGTTTTCACATTATTCAATCCAATATCGGACAGAAGTAAAAATGTATAGCATGTGTCTTTCTGTACTAATTATTCATTAAAGAAATCTGACAGGACATTCTAACAGGAGTCTTTCTCATAGGGGCACCCGACATCCTATATCGGATTGGCACTTCCGATAATTTCAGACATGTCGGAACTTCCGTTAGCTGTCGGACCGATAATTTTCATTTGTGTGCGTATGTGAAGGCATTATGTTTTTTGTAATGTGCGTGATAGCTGAAGAAGGCGCGGCGCGCCGGTCCAAACACCCCGTGGCCCGATATTGTGGATGTAGGATCCTACATCCGATATTGGATCGGACAATGTGAAAATGCTCTGCTGATGTGTTTTTATATACCAGATCGGCAGGCGGTCACCGCAGTTCATGAACGAATGCAAATACACTCCTTTTTTGATGAACCATGAACCCCAGGCTGTAATACCTCGAAAAAACTTCGGCAAGGAGTTTATTTCGCGGCTGGAACTTTCGCGGAAGCTGAGAGCACTCACGTGGCCCGTAAAGCAGATTGTGTTATGTTGACGTCGTGTATTTACTTCTTTATTTAAATCTTTGGGAAACAAATAAGCAGAAAGAACAGACAGTGTTCCACCGTAGCGTCAAAAATGGAGATAAGTAGGTTAAAGTTTTGAAAAGTTAAGCTAAGCTAAGTTAGGCTAAGCTTTTGAACGTCAGCCTTACCGTAATTCTTGTTGTTCTGCGCCATCATGTTGGACAAGCTCTTCTCACCGCGGAAAGAGTAACGGTACAGGTAAGTGGGCTGCCCGGACTTGGCTGCGTGAATCTGCGCCAGCTTTCCCACGTCTACGGAGAACAGACGATCGCCTAAAGCCTGGACAGATACAATTAATTATTTATATTTTACAAAAGAAATGCATCCGTATCTTAGCAAATATTACACTACCCGATAGTAGTAAGCCACACTTTAGAAATCTTGGAATTCTCACGGTACCTTGCATATATATTTTAGAATTGTGTAAATTTGTAAAAGCGCACCCTGATTTATATTCGAAACTTGGAGATATGCCCCGACGATTCGAATCTCGCTTCAAAAATAATTTGACACAAACCTCCTCAAAATTAGTTATTCATAAAAATGGTTCCTACCCGATGTCAATTAGAATTTTTAATAAGCTACCTAACCATGTTAAAAATGAGCTAAATGATAATAAGTTTCTGAAGAATTTAAAGGCATTCCTCGTAGACAAAGCATTCTACTCTGTAAATGAATATCTGGACTCCTGCGATAATGCTTAATATTTACTCGTGTCGTTCTCTCTGCCACCCTTATATGTATACGGCAGGACATTACATGTAAACATAAGTATTTAATAATTTAAGTAGTTGATTAGTTTGTAATTTTATTGCAGTGCCCTTACAGGGTTGTGTTGAAACACAATAATAATCTTAAGATCTTTTTGTACACACAAAGCAATGATTAAATGAGTATGAGTATGAGTAATTGTACCATGTGTATGAGACAAATTAGTGTTTCGATTTTAACAGTATGGCACTGTACGGCTCCGTACATTAGCGTTAGCACTGGTTGTCAAAAGTTTACATTTGATAATTTAGTTTCCATAAAACAAGGCGCCGCTTAGACTTTACATATGTGTCGCTCACGTTGCTTACCTTCAAACTCGGGTTCAAATTATTCGACCCTCTCAGCAAATATCTATATACCCTATTACCTTTTCTTAATAACAAAATCGCATAATCTGACACATGGATTTACCCGAGTTTGAAGTTAAGCGATCAATGAAACTTTGCTCAACAGATACATCAAAATTAATGAATGGATAATGTATTTCTAAAACTTATAATGTATTTCGTAAACTTATAGCGGGGCTTACTTAATTTTTATTGAAGAGAGGGAAAGCTCGTGTAACAGACAGGTTTGGGAATGCATAGGCATATAAAGTTATGAGAGTGACAATGAACAAGGGTAGATATATGGTGCTGTACCTCACACTGTGTATTGGTGCGATAGAGAGGGAATGCGATCGAGTTCACGCAGACGCTAACGTAAATGTCAAACGCCAACTCGTGGTAGCCGTGCTGGTATACTTAGGTATTACGCGACACAGTACATAAACAAAAAAAACAAATTTCACCTAAATCGGTTTAGCGGTTTAAGCGTGAAGACGTAACAGACAAAGTTACTTCCGCATTTGTAATATTATTATAGTAGGTATTACCTGTACTAACTGGGCGTATGTCTCCTGGCTAACCGGCTTGCCTCCAAGGTACCGCTGCTTAATCTTGGCCGCCACAACGGGTCGCTGGTCGATTGGCAACGTATCGTTGTACTCAAAAATGTTGCTGGCCAGTTGGTCCCAGTTGGCTTCCAAGTGGGAAAGAGTGTCGGATGAAATTTGGTAAGCTGAAACCAAGAAAAAGAAAAAATAACAAGAAATTATTGACTTCTCAACCTTCTCATTTCCGCTGCTCTTCTTTCATCCGCCACTTTCATCGCCCAGCATTTTGATCCTTACATTAGAACAGGTCTCAAGATCGTCCTGTAGAAGGCATTCGTGGACCGCAAGTTGTTCCAGAGACCTGGCGCCATTTGATCCATCCCACATTTATTCTATTTTTCACGTCACGATCGATGTTTCCGTCACTGGATCAATGGCTATACATTTATTGTGTGCTGTGAGTAGCCAAAAAGTTTTTTGATTTGTTCCCTAGTTGGTAGGTATGAAGCTGATTTATATTGCTATCACTACACGTGCCAAAAACTAGTCTCCACTGCACAACGCTCATTAATGGGGTCGCAGATCACCTCACCTATCAGATGGACAGATCGTGAAACATGAAAATCGAAATTTAGTTATGTGCCTCTCTATTGCTCGAATATGCAAGTGATAGAGGCAGATAACGAAATTTCGATTTTCGTGCTTCGCGGTAGGCCCTCAGATGACCAGGAGGCGTATTCTAATTGTTATTTAAGTATGTACCTACCGTATAGCATCACAGTTACTGGATTTAACAAAGTATAAATCTAGAGAATGAGGTTTGCGCTCTTCAAATACTTACTCAACCCTTTCCCTGAGGTCGCCAATCCGTCAATTCTGATTGCAGTAACAGGATTTGTTACTGTGATATGATCTGACAGTAACAAAAGTGACGTTTCTGGTTGAAGACAAATGTTATTATTATTACAATCAGAATACGCCTTCATATAAGACAATTCACGGTGACCATACATATCACTGATTTAAACTTTCACGATTTTTACTCATTATTATTTACAACGACGGGACTTAATCGCGTAAAATAAGTATTAAACCCACCTCCCAAGTGCGGGTAGTTCGAAAAACTCGCGCGCCTAGAAGATATTAATGTCAACTTTAGCCAGTCTTCTCCGAGACCACGGGGACAACGCCGTCCTCGAAACGTCGGAGGTGGGTTTAATACTTATTTTACGCGATTAAGTCCCGTCGTTGTAAATAATAATGACCATACATATGTACATAAGTGTATGGTATATATATAGGATAGGAGAGCGAACGCTAATACGCAGCGACGATGAATCAGATACAAGTTTAAGTTCTTCTGGGCCCAATATAGCCCAATTTTCTAAAACGACATATTATTCACCTGAAGAACATGAACTTGTGTCTGATTCATCGTCGCTGCCTGTGACTTCAATGATTACAGCAGCACGGCTGTAGTTTCGGGCCATTGATTTTTCTAAGTTGTGAACATGCAGACAAGACAACAGTTTTTCCAATGATTATTTTTTACATTTATGGAATCCATACTAATATTATAAATGCGAAAGTCTGTCTGTCTGTCTGTGTGTTACCTCTTTACGCTTAAACCGCTGAACACCATTTCAAGCACGCCTTTTGGCACGCATCTTTTCTAACGTTTCTCTTTAAAGTACTCCACATCAGTTCAATTGGATTAAGATTGCAATAATAAAGCGGTAATCTTAAAACTTCGTAGTTCTTGTATTTTGCTGCCTCGTCTACATAATAGTTTTTTGGGAAGGAATGCGTTTTTAATATTTTCAATAAGTCTTCTTTTTTTGCTTCCGCGGAATAGTGAATATTGTTCTCGCTTAGGAATTTCTATACTTCTCCTTTCTTTGATTTTGTGCAGTCTTACTCAAATCCCATATTTTTGAGGATATCTACAAAGTACGACGATTTATATGGGAAGAGACTATCGTCTTTTGTCAATTCCTTGTACATACAAGTATGTAAAATCACATCTATTTGTGGTGAGTGACCTCGAGTTATCGGTAAACAATTCACAACACGGTGTCTATTAGTTTGTGTCTGGGGTGTAATACCGTTTGTTGTCAATGACATAGATATATCGCAGTTCATAAAGCCTTTTACGTGGATGGCACTCGCACAAAAGAATGAAAACCAGCACTCGACCAACATATCGCTTTAAAACTTTGCAGGAAATAAGGCCCCGAAATAAATTACTTTTACGGAAAATATAGGTACCTTCAAGCATTTTGTATTGGGCGAATATTAATTTCTATTTTTAGCGTTTATTGAAATTAAGAGATGCCTTTGAAATTCGTCTCTTTCATGTGAGTAAATTAACATGAGGTAAAATGTAATAAATCACAATTTACTTGCGAACGGCTCAGATGCGTATTAGAAATGTGATACTGGAAGAAACAACTCATTAGCGTTTTACCTACGTACTTATACTTACTGCGTTTGATCTCGATTCCCCGAAAATATAATTTGCATTATTAATAAGAAATAAACACGTGTATTTGTGTGAACATTTTTTCCCTTGAACTCTAAGCACATTTTAATTACAAGCAACTGCAAGAACTTTGCTAAAACTGGACATAATAATCAGCAATAGGATACAACTGATACAAGCACCTTCAGTCGGGAACATAGGCAGTTTCTGTATAGGTACTTAGCTCTAATTTGCGGCGCATGGGGTGATTGCGAATTCCAAAAAAGTCACTATTATTTATTCGTATGGCATCATAGTTCAGTCGTCTGTAAAGATATTTTAAGGTTCTGTATCCATTGGATTACGTCACTGTCGAGGGTAAACAAGTCTGCAGGGTTTCCGTCGTATTTGCTAAGTGCAGTATTGAATGATGTCTCGATGTTCTGCACAGGGGCCCCGCAGTCGCACTTTGGAAACTCTACCCATCCACATTTGTGCTGAAATGCTCGTGCGCGTCCTCAACCTACTCAGTTGGCATCATTCTATTCGAGTCACTGGTTCATCAATGGAAGGAGCTGTTATAACTAGTCATACTTACTAGCAGCAGGATACAGGCCCTCTTCAGACGTGACAGACGTAATGAGAGGTATTTTATGCATAGCTCCAGCCTGTGCCGCATGGAACGGGTATTGAGTAAGGAACGGATCCCTGGTGCCAGGAGGTTCCACGGTTGGGGAGAACGGCGTGAACATCTGTTGGTACGGGAACTCCTGTAACGCAAAATATTTAACTGAAAACGAGGTATTATAAAAGTAATACAAGCTCACTTCTACGTATCAAAAAAATTGCCTAGTGATTAATTCAAGGATCTCGTTTAACAAAAGTATGCGACTGTTGAAAAATTTTCTCAATTGTGAATTCTATTTTGGGTTTTGTCTTGTAGGTATCTTTTGTACCTATCTCTTGAGCATGAAAATTCCGTGCGACTGTGCAAATATTAAATAAACACTCACGAGGCCAAATGTACCTATTAAGAGATAAATAGATAAAGATAAAGTTTATTATTCAAGTAAATTCTACAGCTCCGTTCAAAATTCCGACGTAAAAATCTCAGAAATTGAGGTTTCGTTACAATCGTAACGAAAGTTTGGGAAAGAAATGAGGAAGGAATTATCTGTGCCTGTTTTGATTTTTGTGTTTATTTATTGTTGTCGATTTTGTATGCTAGGCGTCTGTTTACGGCGCAATTATTTGGCCGTATTTAGTGCTGTTTGAAGTAACCTAGTTCTAATAAAAACCGGCCAGGTGCGAGTCGGACTCGCCCACCGACGGTTCCGTACAAATTTAACTAATTTTTTCTTTTATTTTTTACTACAGTTTTCAGATTTTTCCCTGTATTCGTAGTGTATTACTCGCCTGTCATATTTCTAGGTAGGGAAGTACCCTATCATTTTTGATTCCCTTGATAGTGTCGAAATATACGTTTTTTGCGGCATAAACAGCCGTATTTTTATGTTCAAGAGACCGTCAGTAGGTTATGGTTTAAATTTCAACTCGATACCTTCACGCATTCTCGAGATAAAGGGTCTTGACAGACAGACGGATGGACGGACGGACGGACAGACGGACGGACGCACAATAAAGTGATCCTATAAGGGTTCCGTTTTTTCCTTTTGAGGTACGAAACCCTAAAAACAAGAATATCAGAGAAAACAAACCGTATACAGACACAGGTACTGGTAATATTAAACTCATATAAAAAAATGTTAATCTACGAATCTAGGGCCGAAATCCAGAGACAAAAACGTTTGTATGGAAAAATGACGACTAATATTTCATCTTAAGCCTTAAAAACAACGTAAGTACTATGAGGTAGAGCCAGTCCAAAATCTCCCGGTAACGTTACGACAGCAGAGAGAATCTTTGCCATGAGGATTCCACTGGGTTAACGGTTGAGTCCAGGAAATTAAACAATGTTATACATAGAAACATTCAGTCTGAGCAGCCACCACAACCTCAGCAGCCAGCCAACTCAACCAGCTCTCGGTTGGTCTTAGTTGGGCAGCCGACAATAACTGACAGACTCCTTGGCCTTCTGCAGAGGCTTAACCAAGTGAGTCCAGGATATCACACAATGCTATACTTACAAACATTTCAGTCTGAGCTGCGACCACAACCTCAGCAGGCCTGTACTTGAGGCAGTCTACCATTTCCCGGTTGGTGTTCGTAGGGCAGCCCACGATGGCTGACAGACTCTTGGCCTTTTGCAGAGGCTTCACCGAGTGAGTCCAGGAAGCGAAGGCGGCGCCGCTGTAAGCTATACCTCGAGCGAAGGTACCTGAAAAAAAAAAACATTGAAAATGCATTGAAAATATAGCAATTAACATTTTTAGTATATTTTTTATAAAATTGATATCCTGTACAGTTGCATAATAATAAAATTCATGGATATATAATAAAATAAAATACATACGAGAAATACGCTGCGTTGTTTGTGACCTTTTGAAGCGTGACAGCAAAGAGCTTGGTATAAGAAGACTGTAATGCAACTTTTTGCTGTAATGTATATAAGTAACTAATTACTAAAAAATCTAAAAATCTAAATCCTACCTACCGATATCGCAAATTTCTCACGGTAACTTGAACACAGAAACTTAAAATTACTAATTTATTCGTCGTAATTATACTACTTCACAGAGCGCGGAAGACAAATAAAAAATAAAACGAAAGTTGTTTGGATGTGAAACAGTCTGAAACCGCACTGACAACCGGATTTTAGGTATGTCAACAACACGTCCATCATGACGGAAAAAGGCATAAAAAGTGGTTGTTTCGTTCCCGATTTTCAGTATTGTGTTTGTGTGTTTGTGGTTTGGCATCGTGCCAATTACTTAAAAAATACGATAAAGTAGGAAGACAAAATTAAAAACTCTCTGTGTTGGTAATGACCTCAAACAAAACGTTTCGGGTGTTGACACAAGTTCAACTACAAAAACCAATTCACACGGATGGAGGCTTCTCTTCGTTATCATCCTTTTTAAGAAGATGTTTATGGATGTCGTTGGCAGAATACCTAATACCTATAAGCAAAACAACGATCATACTTCTAGAAAGGCCGTAATGGGACACAGAGGTAAGTGCTTACTTTTATTGTTTGGCTCCTAAAAGACTGCTGTAATCTTTTCTGTCATTGACATGTATCTAAGGACGGGCCTTACGGGCACTAATAATGGTGCTAGTTCATTGGTGTCACTCACGAATTCGAGCCAATCGTGCAGTCTAACGCAACTAGTTGCGACCAATCGCGCGCGTGATGCGAACTCTTCAACCAATCGCGTTGTGGCGTTATAGACTGCACGATTGGCTCTAATTCGTGTGCGTGAAACCCGCTGTACTGGCCCCATTCTTATTGCCCGTCCTTAGATTATATATACGTTTCGAACCCTTTACAGCGTTCGTGGTCAACCATTGTCACCCGTTGACCACGAACGCTGTAAAGGGTTCGAAACGTCGGGATGTATTATAAATTCAATATACGCGATATTGTCTGTTTTCATAGTTTTATTTGCTAGAGTTTAACTATGTAATTTTTCGTTTAATTTAATTATTCTAAAATTAACCTGCTTATATCTGTTAAAATAATATCCCGCACACATAACAATGTGGTTCAGTAAGGGGGCGGACTGAAAATCAGCGATGTGCGGTCAATTCTTAATGATTTCATTAGCATATGCTGAGCCCGTTCCTTTTGTCGCGCATGCCAATTTTTAATGTAATGGGTTGATACTTAAATAAATAACTTTATTTTTTATTTTATTTTTATTTTTTAATATTATTTGTAAATATATTCCTGTGATTTCTCTTTTGTTGTGTGGCAATAAATGTTTTCTTATTCTTATTTGAATTGAGAGTTAATTATCAGAATTGAAATTGTACAACAAGTCCATTTAAAACCAAAAAAGTTCTTAGAAAGTAGAGTGCTCTAGAGCAGAAACGTATTTTATGCACACTTTTTTGAACAACAACAACCCACTTTCAGAGCATGAGAAATGAAAAGTATACTAACTTATTCCATATTGTCGTAATGATTCGTTTGCACTCAGCCAAAAATAGGTATATTTCAAATCATACATAATGAAGCTCCTTGAGACGTTTACCTTATCTGCGTTCATTGCCTGGTCAACCATGATATTAACTTGAGCAAACAAAAATAATAGGTATTTGTAAAAATTACGCGGATGTTTATAGGTTTGTTTATCTAGGCAAATATTAAGTCCTAGACCCTTTAGGGGCGAATCCTGTGTAATGGGTTGATACTTAAATAAATAACTTTATTTTTTATTTTATTTTTATTTTTTAATATTATTTGTAAATATATTCCTGTGATTTCTCTTTTGTTGTGTGGCAATAAATGTTTTCTTATTCTTATTTGAATTGAGAGTTAATTATTAGAATTGAAATTGTACAACAAGTCCATTTAAAACCAAAAAAGTTCTTAGAAAGTAGAGTGCTCTAGAGCAGAAACGTATTTTATGCACACTTTTTTGAACAACAACAACCCACTTTCAGAGCATGAGAAATGAAAAGTATACTAACTCATTCCATATTGTCGTAATGATTCGTTTGCACTCAGCCAAAAATAGGTATATTTCAAATCATACATAATGAAGCTCCTTGAGACGTTTACCTTATCTGCGTTCATTGCCTGGTCAACCATGATATTAACTTGAGCAAACAAAAATAATAGGTATTTTGTAAAAATTACGCGGATGTTTATAGGTTTGTTTATCTAGGCAAATATTAAGTCCTAGACCCTTTAGGGGCGAATCCTGTGTAATGGGTTGATACTTAAATAAATAACTTTATTTTTTATTTTATTTTTATTTTTTAATATTATTTGTAAATATATTCCTGTGATTTCTCTTTTGTTGTGTGGCAATAAATGTTTTCTTATTCTTATTTGAATTGAGAGTTAATTATCAGAATTGAAATTGTACAACAAGTCCATTTAAAACCAAAAAAGTTCTTAGAAAGTAGAGTGCTCTAGAGCAGAAACGTATTTTATGCACACTTTTTTGAACAACAACAACCCACTTTCAGAGCATGAGAAATGAAAAGTATACTAACTTATTCCATATTGTCGTAATGATTCGTTTGCACTCAGCCAAAAATAGGTATATTTCAAATCATACATAATGAAGCTCCTTGAGACGTTTACCTTATCTGCGTTCATTGCCTGGTCAACCATGATATTAACTTGAGCAAACAAAAATAATAGGTATTTGTAAAAATTACGCGGATGTTTATAGGTTTGTTTATCTAGGCAAATATTAAGTCCTAGACCCTTTAGGGGCGAATCCTGGTGTCTATTCAGGGGTTAGGGTAATAAAACTTATCGAAAGTTTGAATTGTACCTAAAGAAGTAAAGATTAAAAACATCTGTAGTATGGAGTGTAGAAGTAAAAGGAGGAAAATCTCTATGTATGAAAAGTGTCCATCAAAAAAAAATTAATAGGCGGCTACACCATACACCGAAATTAAATGTCATAGACCTTGTATTTTATATAGATGTGCGCCCGTGCAACCATGAGGGACAGAACATACGCAACGCGACAAAATTAAAAACACGTTTTAACATTCCTGACAACATATAATATAGAATAACCTACGTAAATTTGGTCGTACGTTTGGTCGGGTTATTTGTTGCCCCTCCCCCTTTCCTCTCTACATTATTATACCTCTATGGTTCATGTCATGTCCCAGAGCCTACCTAGCGCCACCGGAGAGATTAGAAACTATTTATTAACTACAACTGAAAACTGGTCACTTTTGCAATACTTCTGCCCATGTTCTGCCATTATTTAACTGACAATGACATGCCAATTCGAGTTGTAGTTATTCGATCAGTTTCCGATATGATACTGATCTCTCAAAAGTGACATTTCTGTAACCAAAAATGAAGCTTACCCCATGAGATAAGCGGTACCACTAGGGCTAGAGAATCTAGAGATATAAAACAAAATAACCAAATACTTTTTTTTAATAGCCTATATTGTGTCCCACTGCTGGGCAAAGGCCTCCCTTGTCTTCTGCCATTCGTCACGGCTTTGTGCATGCTCCCGCCAGATACTTATACCAGTTTATTACTCTTGATCTTGAGTATACCCTCGATGATTAAGTTATAAATGTTATACATCATAGACATAGTATATATAAGTAGTGATAGACGCGCCACCGAGCGACCGGGGGTAAGAGAAAGAATACTCATATAAAATTAGGGCAGCATAGGATTTTTTCTCTTTCACTCTTATACTCCTACTTATGATGCCACCCGGTCGGTGATAAGGACAAAGCATGGCACTATTTTCTCTTTCCTCTTATAGGAATCGCAATAAGACTATCTTTATCTATTAAAATGTGTCAGGCCCTTGTTATAGGTACATAATATAATACTTGAGTTTCAACCACTATTGTATATGTACTCGAAGCCTTAATTGCTTTCCTTTGATCTTGTACGGACGAGTATCCATCGACAATGGAACATCAGTCGAGATTACTATTAAGCCACGTTGCGCCTGCTTGATTGAAAGCCGTATTTAGCTAAGGCTAGCAATAAATACTGCGAGGCCTAACAGTTTGTTCTAATCACGTACTTGACTGACTAAGCACCAGTTGCACCATCCGCACTTGACAAACTGATCAACGTCACCCGGCGCGCCGCGGCGGTTTACTATGAAACTTTCCATACAATAAAATTTAGCGAACTCTTTAACGATGACAAACAGTTTTGTCCAACCGACCCTAATACATTTAATTGTCGTGGTCCTATATGAGCTGTAATACCTCACGGAACCCAAAAACTAAACTAAGAAAATAGTAATTATACAGGGTGAAAGCCGTTGTAGCTCGAAGGGTCGCACTAAACAAGTTTTATTATAAGACCAATGCCAAAATCACAAATAAAAATTTGGCTGTGAAATGGTGGCTTTTGACATCACATCAGTCAGAATGTATGAAACAGACAATTATTTTTTGCGATTTCGGCAATGGTCCTATAGTAAAAGTTGTTCAGTCACTGAACTTCAGTGTGACCCTTCGAGGAACAACGGCTTTCACCCTGTATAATTACTATTTTGTTAGTTTAGTCTTTGAAAATATTTCAAAAGGCGGAGTCATGGGGATGGGGTTCCGTGAAGAATATAGCTCATTTCTTATTATCTGTTACCTGCCTCAAGTCGAGTGTGTATTTTTATCAGTTTTGAAATTTAAAGAGCAAGACATTAAATATGAATTAAAATATTTTTTTCTTATTATCTATGACCAGCCTCAAGTCACCTTCATTTTGTTTCATTCGGTTATATTTTTTTTCTACCAGCAGATAATTGCAATCACCAATATTGGCACAACAAACACATATTGAGACAGCTGGGATTATATTAAAAATGCTTGCCGACTACAGTGCAATATAACTAAAATTAGTATAAGTCTGACTCCTATCACAACACCTTATAAAACAAAGTCCCCCGTCGCGTCTGTCTGTTTGTGTGTACCTATATATATCTATGTTTGCGATAAACTCGAAAACTACTGAACGGATTTTCACGCGGTTTTCATCTATCAATAGAGTGATTCTTGAGGAAGGTTTAGGTGTATGATTTGTTAAGGTTTTGTGTAACCCGTGCGAAGCCGCCGGGCCGCTAGTTACTCATAATTATTATTCTGAATTCTACAAGTGTGAATCAATTTAAAAATAGACTAAACAAACTATCTAAACAGTGAAATCGTACTAAGTAAACTATGATTTAGACGTACCAGCATCAGCTGCCTGTCAAAAATGAATTAATAAATAATAATAAAGTAATAAATAATTCTGGGGTCTATTTATTCCAGATGGATACGAGCTCACAGTTAGTAAGAATCACAGTTGATACAAAAATGTTTTGCAATGCAAACAGACAGTGTATGTATTTTTTTGGTGAGTGGAATCGTGGGTTGGCATAAAGGATATGTATTCGTCATATATATTACGTTGATGGTATAAAAACAAAAAGTTGCTCCTGGAGTGTGTCGTGCCTACTAGATATAGAATGTGCAGTCGCCATCAGATAAATCCGAGCGGTCAGGGCGCTCACAAATATCTGAACACGCCTTTAATGTCAAGGCGTTAGAGTGTGTGTTCACATATTGTGAACACCTTGGCCGCTCCGATATATCTGATGGCGAATGTACCTACACAATAATTTTATAAATTATCATCATCATTAACTTTAGTTATTCTCTTGTCGGTGGAGTATCTCCCAGCTTTCCCTATCCTGCGCCAGCTTGACTTTTGATACGTCACGACCCCTACTTTTTCTTTCACTTGATATAAAAAGCTGCGTCTGGGTTTATTTTGCAAATAGACGCGGGAAAATGATTGGACACTTAATATGACACGACTACTTCTTTAAAACTATCCTGGAGGGGCGGATAGGAAGCAAGCGGGGTAGAGGCATTTTATAAAAATATATTTCATAATAATAATAAATATTATATTCAACGTATGTTGTCAAAGAGTCTTCTTGCTAGTAAAATAAATTAGTACCACTGAAATCCGCAACATGGCAAAGGGTAAATAAAATCTTGCCCTGACAAGATTTTAAAGTAAAAGTATACCGCGAATGCTGTATTAGTGGTTGGTGGTAATTTGCAGGCGTCCATAGGCTACGGTGACTGCTTACCATCAGGCGGCCCATATGCTTGTTTGCCACCGACGTGACATATATAAAAAAAGAATCGAAATTTCTGGCATATAATTCACTTTTCAGTCGAACGATTCTCGATTATTATCTAGAGTAGAGCAAAAGTAGAGCAATCTATTCAAACTCGATGTGACAGCTGGCTCACAAAATGCAATCGCGAGTTTATAATTCAGATTGGCGCAATTGAAAATGCTATAATACGAGTATTATGCGGAGGGCGTTTTAACCGACAAATGATAGTTAGACCAAAAAAAGTCTGCAGAGACTTTAACAGCACACGCAGTGCCAGTGTTATTTATACGTCATAATTCCATAGAAGTTTGACGTTTAAAATAACACCTGCACTGCTTGTGCTATCAAAATCTCTGCAGACTTTTCTTGGTTTGACTCTAACTATAAGAGGTTCACAAGTTGATATGTATACATATGAAATTTCCATCATCTCAAGTTCATTGTAGACAAGATAAGGGTTGACAAGCTAGTAGCAAGGTCACCATGAGTATCATTTTTTGAGTATACGCTCGACCGGCGTGCTCCGGACCGGCGTGCACCGCGCCCCCGACACAACCGAGTACAATTTACTTTAGTCTTGAATAAATACGGTAAAATAACTTAAAATATTTTTGTATAATTTATTCACACTCGAAGTGAAAAGCAGAGTGTATAACTCAGGCATACATGTCCATTTTTATCCTCGACTATATTGGTCCTCGCTGCGCTCAAACCAATAAATTGCCTCGGATAAAAGTGGATCGCTTTATGCCCTTGTTGTACAATCTACTATTTTAATTCGGCCCAGCCATTTATCTTCAAGAAAACTTAAAAAAAAAAAAACAAAAATCCCGAAAGGTCACGAATTTAGAACCTTCGAAATCTTGAAGTCGGGTAAAAAGGTCCTCCAAATTTGATAGAGAGTCGGTTTTTTGTCTAGAAGTCTTCTAGAAATCGATTTTCGCTCATTTCGTCTCGGACAAGGGTATATTTGGTACCAAGTGACTGTGAATATCCTCTACATAATGTTAAAAAATAATTAACCAGATATATATGCAAAAATAAAAAAAGTACATCAAGTTGAATAATTGTATAATTTTCTGTTACATTAAACTGCAACTATTATTAAAACAAAAAAACTGACTGCTGACCCCCCCTCCTCATCTCCTAAGTTTACGAATGAAAGATCTTGAAATTTTTACATAACATTAATATAATCATGCTTCTATCTTGAAAACATTTTTTATATTATCAAAAACTTTTCCGAATTGAATTTGCAAATTTTTGCCACCTTTGCGAGTGGTTATTCTACTTTTAAATTTCTATGATATTACAATTAAAACACCTTCTTATAAACAAAACAAAAATTGTTGAAATCAGTTCACAAGAGAAAGAACTATCCGTGAAAAACCAACATACATACTACCGGTCGCGCAAATTAGTTTGCCGATTTGCCGATAAATGGCGCTGTGCATAATTATGCTTAGTACTTATACTGTGGTCAAAAGTATTTTGTGTTTATAGTTACATGAGATAATTGAAAGTTTGTACGGAACCCTCACTTAAACGAACTCGCACGACCGGTTTTTTTAACTGACCACGGGTGGGCCCTAACTTTTTGAAATAAGGTTTACAAAATATATGTCTATAATGTTGACTTGTTATTGTTTTGCCTTCAGAGTGAAGATCATCAAAAGTTATTCGGAATTTTAATTTATTCCGCTTGGGAAACTTGGGATAGCATAGCGCTATATAGGACATTCACTGCTGGCTCGGAATGTCTATTAAAATATTTATAGGCGTTTCCTTTCATGCCAGGTGAAAATAAAGTTACCTAGACACTGAAACGCGTTTTACCCGGAGTTGACTAGCATTACGCTGCGTCTTACGTAAGCGAACAACTCGCGAACGCGAAGCGAAGCGGCGCGGCGGGCCAATTGCGTTCGCAACGAGATCGCCCACGTAGGACACTTCTATTAGGTATCAAAGGATTGATTCACCTATATATATATGTGGTCACCTATAAGTGGCTAAACATCAGTAATGTTAATTATCCTTGTTCTAATGTACTTGTGTAGATGTATTATCCGTTGGTGATCCTTAAATAAATAAAATAAATGGAAAAAATAATATTTAGGCAAATCAAATCAAAACAAAAATATAAATTAATCTTTAGATTTAAGATAATTGCCTTGCCCTACCAGGGCCCATGTGAAACTATTATATGTGTAACACCTGTGTACCATGGATGCAATAAATAAATATGAATATGAATATGAACCCGTAGCGTTAATAAGTTACCGATGGACATTACGACGTTGTTTACTTACTAGGTGGTTGTCAATTGTTGTGCCTAATTTTTGATATTATCAGACTGACCTTTGGACATCGGAGAAAGGTAATGGTAGTGTACACTGGCACCCCCTGCAGAGCAACCAGTGAGTGTCACACTGTCCGGGTTGCCACCAAACATCATGATGTTGTTCTTGACCCATTGCAGCGCGAACGATTGGTCCTTCAGGCCTGCGTTGCCTGGAGCTTGCTCGTCACCAGTACTCAGGAAACCTGGAGAAGTTATCATCAATGAATACCTATACTTTAACACGTTATCAAACTCTATGGGATCGTGGTTCATCATCATCTTTACGTCCCATTTCTGGATACAGTTCTGGATTCAGGGCGCTGGAGTAAACGCTCGAGCGGGACAGGATAGAACGTGAGGTATTCACGTTAAGGTGCAGTGGGTTTAGCCTGTAGTTGTTCATACCGTTGCCAAAAAAACATCAATCGTGAGGCCTTTCTGGACATGGGAGCCGGGTGTGACGGAGCATGGATCCGGGCACGCACGGCCGTCCGCTGGCACTCAGCGAGCTGCGTTCGGAGAATGACTTAAACTCAATGCACTTTAAACAAATGCAATACGAGCGGTCTGAGTACACGCTGTACAGAATTACAGATACCACTTTGCCGCTCGCCGCGACGCTGCCTAACCCGTTAGACATGTCATTGGACACTCGCAACCTAGGACGTACGCTTTGCGTTGTTTTTTGCTTCCTTTTCTCCAATCCCATCAGTTTTTGGTCTCGACCACACAAGGATTAGTAGTATTAGTACTCACCTAGCGGCCCTAACCTGTAGTTCAACGTAACAACCACCATATCCCAGTCCATGATATTGCTAGCATCATACAGGCCGCCAGCGCCGTACATGAAGGCGCCCCCGTGAATGAACACCAGGACCGGCAGGTTGGCGCCGGCGTTCAGCATTGGCGTGTGCACGTTGACGTACAAGCAGTTCTCAGATCCTGGGAAGAAAAGGATACTATACAATACGTAGATATAATGTTTAGGAATCAAATAGGAGCAATTATTGAAAGGCTTTATTTCGCGTATGACTTTTATAATTGAACTATATCTATTAACGATCAGTGAACTAAGCCATGGACGGACAGACAGCCAGACAGACGGACATGGCGAAACTATTGTTGTCTACGAATCCCTAAAAAGCAATAATTATAGCAAATAAAATGCTTCCCGGCATTCTAGGGAAAATCAACTAAGAAGAGTTTAGGTATAATAGACCGCGAGCCAGGAACATATCCTCCCGGGCGATAACTCGTATAGTGGTTAACGGCTATGTATGATGAACCCTCGTGGACGTCAGCTGCCGCTCCGTAGGTGGGTTGAGGAATCACAGCCACCGAAACACGGAAAAAAATTAATAAATTTAGTCATTGCCTCCCGTTTGATACTTTGTCAGATGATAGTTTAGATTCGGTTTAGAATCGGGAGGTGATGACTGAAATATATTTTTTTTATTCACATATTCAGTCATCAACTGACGGTGTTTCCACCGCGATACAACCGGCTGACTATGTATTTAATTCATGATAGCATCTGTCCTATCATCTGACAAAGTATCAGCCGGGAGGCGATGACTGACGATATATGCTGCTGGCCCGCGGTCTATAATATTATATACGTGACAATGTTATTTCGGCTCCGAGCTCAGTGAAAGCTCAATAGTGTTACCAAACAATTGTGGTTTTTGTCATGCGGGTTAAATATATACTTCCAAATATTCATATCGATATTCACCAGACATGTTTGTTAGATATTGGAAAGTAACTTAGGTATTTATATATACATATATATATATGTCCCAGACAAGGTTGAAATAAATAAAGAAGTGGGTTTCTTAGCTAATTTACAAGTGATAATAAAAGCGTGTAAAAGATCTTACCTACAACTTTCTTCACAAAGGGATCGTACTGCATACAATCAGAAAGCGGCCTCGACGCGTCCCACGTTCCCACCCAGGGCTTCATGTGTTGAGGCTCCTACAACAATCAAATAATATTCCTCGTAAGACCCAATTTGGAACTTTCTTTTATTTCTGTTTAAAACTCGAATTGAATTTGTACTTCTTCTTAAAAAATCTGTCAAGAGCATGTCGGGCCATGCTCAGTGAAGGTTTCCGTAGTTACCATTCTGTCAGGTTAGGGTTAAGAGAAATTATGGGAAAAAATAAATTGACCACTCTTGTGGATAAAATACAACTTTCTCATCAAGTTTAAAAGAATAAAGAGAGCCTTTATAGTCCGCGGTGTACACTTAATTTGTCGTGTGCCCCACGGACTATTACGAGCTAGTGTGAAAAAACTATTATTACAGCCGTGCTTATAATTCCACCAGCTATAATGAGGAAACAACTCAAAATCTGCATCTTATTATTTTGCCACTAGTGGATAATAGGCAACTTTCTCATCAGTTTTTGAAGTAGCAAGACCTTTACCAGCTGGTGTGGTGAAACATATTGTACCTAGTCGCCAATTACGAATAATTTACTGGGCCATACGGCGCCATCTACTGCATTGCATTTTATCCACATGTGGGGCAATGTAATCAGATGCAAATTTTGAGTTGTTTCCTTAAGTTAGCTGGTAGAAATCACTTTTAAATGATGATTTTAAATAATAAATATTTAATGACGTTCATTTGAATTTGATTTTGTTTGATATCTTAAAAATAAAGTGACAGGGGCGTCACGCACATACAGATTAAAACTGTTTATAAGTAATTATAACAGGTAGGTAGGTACATTAGATACTACACCGTGACGATTAGGAGAGGACAATTTAGGCATTTATTTGGTTGTCTATATTGAATACGGTACCTATTCTAACTATGGAAAAAATTCAAAATCCGGTCAAGTACGAGGTGGACTTGCCCACCGAGGGTTCCGTACTTTTTAGTATTTGTTATTATAGCGACAACAGAAAAATACATCATCTATGAAAATTTTAACTGTCTAGCTATCACGGTTCATGAGATACAGCCTGGTGACAGACAGACAAACATACAGACAGACGGACAGACAGACAGACGGACAGTGGACCGTTTTTAGACTTTTTACCCTTTGGGTATGGAACCCTAAAAATCAGCCGATATGGAGTTTTTTTACTAAGTTTTCGTGAAATTTCTCTTGTAAGTATTCTATTCCTATTGGTTGCGCGACCGCGGTCGAACAGATCTATTAGCCATGTGAAATGCTCCTTCTGAAATTATATGGCGAATATAGGAATTTCCCGTTTCGGGTACTTATTTACTTGCGTACTCGTATTTTTACCCTCCCATCGCGCAAATAAATAAGCAAATGAATATAACAAAACACCAAAAGTACAAACTCGACACGTGTTTCGCCTCTCAGGGAGAGGGAAACACGGTAAGGAAGGAGGCGTGTCTCGTAGTTTCAGAATGTGTCGTGTTTTGGCCCGGTTCCAGAATGTTCAATAAATGCTTCCCGTATTTTAGTAATTAACCTTTTCATTTACGTTGTCTAATTGTTTTCATTTAGTTTGGAAATATGTGTCTGTCTGAAACATTAAGAGTACATTAAAGCTGCTGTAAGGAACACACTAAATTTGCGAGTGGGAAAATACATAATTTTAAATACGGAGAATCAACATTTGTGGGAAACATGGATCAAAACTTTCAGAAAAACCGTTAACTTTTCTCTGAACATTACGAAAGCTAACGATTAAGGTACATTTTTCTAAGACCATACAAATTTAAAAAAAAGAAGGTTTTAACATGCCGCATAAGGATAAAAAATAAAATTAGGCTTTAAAGTCCGTTTATTTTATGAATGAGTAAATCTACATATTTGCAAGTGCTTTGTTGTTTAACAGACCTCAAAAAATATTTAATGACGATGAATTGTGTTGCATTTGCTAACTATACTAAAAACATACAATATCAAGTATAAGTATAATTATTATACTTAGGTATCTACGCTTCGTGTTATCTTTATTAATAGCAAGTATAGCAACTCGGTTACCTTGAAAACCTGTCGCCGGATTGAACCTCACATCTAGTTAACTAGACAGAAACAAATATTGGCAATTGTTTCTAGTTTTTTACAAACAGAAAATTCAGAATAATCATATGTATGTGACGACCAGTCTGGCCTAGTGGGTAGTGACCCTACATGTGAAGCCGATGGTCCTAGGTTCGAATCCCGGTAAGGGCATTTATTTGTGTGATGAGCACAGATATTAAATATCAAACAAAATCAAAGCAAATCGATTTAAAATGAATGTTATTAAATATTTATCATTCAAAATCATCATTTAAAAGTCAATTCTACCAGCAAACATAAGAAAACAACTTAAAATTTGCATTTGATTACTTTGCCTCACATGTTAATAAAATGCAACTTTCTTATCAGTTTTTGAACAATCAAGACGACCTTTACCAGATGATGTGGTGAAAAATATTGTACCTAGTCGCCAATTCCGAATAATTTACTGGGCAATACGGCGCCATCTACTTAAGCTGTCAAATGTTTAACTACAATATTTGTCACTTCTTTACGTTGTTCTTGTTTACGTATACATACGTATACAGTGGGCCCCACTGACTATCAGTCCGCCAGACAATATCGGCCAGTCAGTTAGAACAAAAATTTGACAGTACCGAACAACTGACAGGCCGATAGGCCAGGCACGCAGTCGCTAGCGAATATGTCAGGGTCAAACTGGTGGTAGTGATATTGTTCTTATTCACGTATACTGTGTATTTTGCATACACACACATATACAACTGTTTATGCGTGTAAACAAGTTTTGAATTAAATAGTTCTTATGTAGTCGTAGAAATAGTTTTATGCCAAAACGTTGGTAAAAAACGTGAAATAAGTAGGCATATAGCGTACAGCCGAGCAAATATACTCAAACACACTTTATCAGAAGAAAAGGGTGCGAAATTCAAATTGTATATGGAGTCACCCTACGCGCCTACATTTTTTAAATTTGCCGCCTTTTCTAGTGACAACATGGATGTGCCAGTGGTATTAAAATAACATAGGTACTAAAATAAGCTTGATATAAATTTGACATTTTCGTTGTTTTGGCGATCATAGTTATACATACAGTAAGTAAAAAGTGAATATTATAGACCTGTACCGCTGGCTATATTTTGACCCCTAGGTTATAAAAATATTAAAGTCAATTCTGTTTTCGCTTATGAATACTTTGTTAAGATGTAAATCTTACATTTTGTTTTGTGTCATATATATAATTTGCTTTTCTAGTAATTTGTTATTTTGTGGTAATTATTTTTTATATTGAATTATTTTGGAGAAAAAAATATTCGAGAGAAAACATGTAACTGTGTTGCATTTAGGATAGTGTTTTTAGTGTGAAAACATAGTTTGTGTCAATTACGTCCACTGCAATCTGATACTATGTCATAATATTCTAAATGACACAAAAAAAAATTAGAGTTAAAAAAAAATACTTAGGTCGAATTTAATGGTTTAAATAGGTCCATTAAATGATTTTGTGTCTTATTAAGGCATAGCTTCATAAGATATTTGATGATTTTGTTGTAACAGGCTGTCACCGTTACAAAAGAATATTAAAGATATTAGAGTTTACATCTTATTAATTTGAAATGCGGGATAAATAAGATGTATGAATTTGTGTCACTTGCATCCACTGCATAAACAAATATTACAAAAATATTATTTGCGTTCAAACGAAGCTAGCGGGCGGTCTGAATGGGCAACGGAGGCCGTGCAGGGTGGGGCCGCGGCGTGACCTTGCCGTACGCAACGCATGTTTACTTCGCCTGTGCGCCAAATTAACGCAACTTATTCAAAGAAGTTACGCAAACAACACAACAACAAGCAACAAGCAAGCAAAGAATGCGTCGAATTATTAAAAATATCGAGTTTACGTGAACGCCACATACATTTGTGACAGTGATAGGGAAAAGGTACCACTAAAGTAAAATTTGGTTATTAATACCGTGACTTTCTTTCATTCTTTGATAAAAAAAAATGATATTTATGCAACAAGTGCGGAAATCATCTTTACGCACGTGTATCATACAATGTTTTACTATGCATTGTGCGAGTAAATAAAAAAAACATATCATGGCAAATAAGTTTAATTATTAAAAGGAGTGTTTTGAATCGACACGAGTTGGGAACCTATTCGCACGTGTATCGTACGTTTTACAGTACATATGGCCCTTTAAACTTTCGACATATGCACGGTAAGTGCTCTTTTCCGCACTAGTGCGAGAAAGTAGCACCATATGTACAGTAAAAAAAAATTGAAAACAAAAAGCACTAGTGCGGAAAAGCAGTACTTTCCGCACGATATGGCTCCGTAGGAAACGCACTTTTCGAGCACATGCATTGTAAAAAATAATATAGGACTGTATCTCCTAAACCATGCGTCGTAGCGCAAAAATAATAAAATTTACGTTCCCCTTTATGTAACCCAAAAGTAATACATGAAAAATACAATGAAAAAAAGAAACGAAATCTTTATAGGGCTGTATTAGCTGTATCTCCTAAATCGTGCATCGTAGCGCAAAAATAATCAAATTTTCGCTCCCCTTTAAGAAGCCCCTAATTAAGATTTAAAAACGCAAAAAAGAAAAAAAAAGAGGAAAAAATCTTTATAGGGCTGTATCTCCTAAACCGTGCGTCGTAGCGCAAAAATAAACGTTTCGGTCCCGTTTATGTAACCATTAATTTATATTTAAAAAAAACGCAATACAAAAAAAACAAAAAAAAAACTTTTTAGGGCTGTATATCCTAAACCGTCGTAGCGCAAAAATAATCAAATTTTCGTTCCCCTTTATGGAACCCCTAACTAATATACAAAAAAGACGATGAAAAAAAAACAAAAATAAATCTTTATAGGGCTGCATCTCCTAAATCGTGCATCGTAGCGCAAAAATAATCAATTTTTCGTTCCCCTTTAAGAAACCCTTAATTAATACTTAAAAAAAAAAACAAAAAAAAACAGGAAAAAATCTTTATAGAGCTATATCTCCTAAACCGTGCGTGGTAGTGCAAAAATAACAAAATTTTCGTTCCCCTATACGGAACCCCAAAGTAATATACAAAAAACACAATGAAAAAAAAAACAACAAAAAAATCTTTATAGGGCTGCATCTCCTAAACCGTGCATCGTACCACAAAAATAATCAAATTTTCGTTCCCCTTAAGAAACCCTTAATTAAAACAAAAAAAACCAGGAAAAAAACTTTATAGAGCTATTATAGCTATAATATCTCCTAAACCGTGCGTGGTGGCGCAAAAATCATAAAAGTTTTGTTCCCCTTTATGAAGCCCCAAAGTAATATACTAAAAACACAATGAAAAAAAAGAAAAAAATAACAAAAAAACTTTATAGGGCTGTATCTCCTACACCGTGCATCGTAGCGCAAAAATAATTAAAAAAAAACCCTTTAAGAAACCCCTAATTAAGATTGAAAAACGCAAAAAAGAAAAAGAGGAAAAAAATCATTTTAGGGCTGTATCTCCTAAACCGTGCGTCGTAGCGCAAAAATAATAAAATTTTCGTTCCCCTTTACGGAACCCCAAAGTAATATACAAAAAACACAATGAAAAAAAAAAAACAAAAAAAACTTTATAGGGCTGTATCTCCTAAACCGTCGTAGCGCAAAAATAATCAAATTTTCGTTCCCCTTTGTGGAACCCCAAACTAATATACAAAAAACACAATGAAAAAAAAAAAACAAAAAAAAAACTATAGGGCTGCATCTCCTAAATCGTGCATCGTAGCGCAAAAATAATCAATTTTTCGTTCCCCTTTAAGAAACCCTTAATTAATACTTAAAAAAAAAACAAAAAAAACAGGAAAAAATCTTTATAGAGCTATATCTCCTAAACCGTGCGTGGTAGCGCAAAAATAACAAAATTTTCTTTCCCCTATACGGAACCCCAAAGTAATATACAAAAAACACAATGAAAAAAAAAACAACAAAAAAATCTTTATAGGGCTGCATCTCCTAAACCGTGCATCGTAGCACAAAAATAATCAAATTTTCGTTCCCCTTAAGAAACCCTTAATTAAAACTTAAAAAAAAACAGGAAAAAACTTTATAGAGCTATTATAGCTATATATATATATATATATATATAGATATAATATCTCCTAAACCGTGCGTGGTGGCGCAAAAATAATAAAATTTTCGTTCCCCTTTATGCAACCCATAATTTATATTTTAAAAAAAACGCAAAATTAAAAAAAAATATCATTATAGGGCTGTATCTCTTAAACCATGCGTCGTAGCGCAAAAATAATTAAAAAAAACCCCTTTAAGAAACCCGTAATTAATACTTAAAAAAAAAACAAAAAAAACCAGGAAAAAAAACTTAATAGAGCTGTATCTCCTAAACCGTGCGTGGTACCGCAAAAACAATAAAATTTTCGTTCCCCTTTATGCAACCCATAATTTATATTAAAAAAAAAACGCAAAATTTAAAAAAAAATCTTTATAGGGCTGTATCTCCTAAACCGTGCGTCGTAGCACAAAAATAATCAAATTTTCTTTCCTCTTTATTCAACCCTTAATTTATATTAAAAAAAAAACGCTTTCACTAAACTGCTGTAACTCGGAAACTTAGAATCCACAAAGGGGACTTTACTAAATTATGACACATATTAAAGCCTGACCCATGAAGACTGTATAAAGGAGCCTAATCTCTATGTATGAAAAGTGTCCATCAAAAAACAGTAATTAGGCGGCGCCACCATACACCGAAATACTACCAAAAACAACCTACGTAATTTGGTCGGGTTATTTGTTGCCTTATATGGTTCATGTTATACTCATGTCCCAGAGCCTAACTAGCGCCACCGGAGAGATTAGGAACTATTATTTAAAGCTTAACGCGGTCACTTTTACAACAATTCTGCCATAAGAGATTGCGATCCTTTCTATACCATCCATACCTGACCAGTAATATATGATCATTGTCAAGAGGGCGCTGTTCATTCTCATGTATAGGGTGACAGTTCAGTATAGTATGAAAAAATATTGTATTTAATGAACATCATCATCATTGTAATTAATGTTGCTTGCCACGCTTAAACATAACAAAAATCACAATAAATTGCGTCTTAAAATAAACTTAAAAAGTCTACTAAAAATCGAAACAAAAGTAATTTTTAAGTCGCTGATGTGACATTCTCAATCAAAAGGTAGGTACCACTTTGTCGTTTACCATAAAGACGAAATTTGATTATATCTTTATACAAATAACCTGTCAGAGAAAGTGGTACCTTTTGATTAGGAACGTCACAAATGTTGGTCAGTATGAGGAGTGCAGCCTACAGTTTATTTTTAATTATATTTATATACCTACTACGGTAAGGTTGATAAGACAATGTAATTATGCCTCCGAATGAAATAAATACACTGTATCGCAAAACTAAGTGGCGAGACAGCTCATAATGCCATCTCTTTCACTCTTGGTTGGTCTTAACAAGGGTAAAGGAGATAGTATTAAGATCTCAGTCGCAAGCTGATATTGCGGCAAGTATAATAAGCACCCCACCCGCGTAGGTACCCTTCCCCGCGCACGCCCTTCTTGCTCAATTGAGTTTTATTTTGCCAGATAGTAAAAAAAACCGTGGATCAAAATGACCCAAATTATGAATGATGTCTCAATGTGGTATTATAATATTGTAGACGTAAACTTAATAATATGAATTTTTTTTTGTGGCAGATACAGGGTGTTAATTAGAAAAAAAATTTTTTTAAATAAAAGCGGTGGATGAATTTGACACAGATTTGTTTGAATAACATATAACAATGTTCTGTAAAGTACAACACTTCACTTACCGACTCTAATATTTTTTTAGGCGTTTTAGGATCAATATTGGGTATTTATTAAATGCCATTATACCCGTGGATGAAAATGACACAAAATGCGTGTGTACGTCGGAAGCCACTTTGCCTTTACAGGGAAACAAAGAATTTCGTCTCTAATATTTTTTTTACAGAATGCTGATTGAAAAAAGAAATACCTAAATTTCTACCTAAGCAAATACCTAGGATGACACAAAATATTATTTTTAGGTTTAGTATATGGTCTGGAAACTATATATAAAAAATAAGCAACATTAATATTCTTATAACCTCAGAAGTTATTGGTACAGGTCTATTAGTTCTAAGTAATGTTCAGAACTAAAATAAAACGATAATGCTTTGCAGTGCGGTCGGCAACATTTCTCTTCTAGTCAAGTTTTAGCTGTCCAAATATAATACGTACCCTGAATCTATACTTGCCCACCGGCGGCCTGGCATACGGTACTCCTTCAAAACTGGCATACGGCCGTCCCTTGGTCGACACTTTCCACGAACCCTGCAGCACTCCCTGGGTGACCCTTACCACGGGTTTCGACCCCTGGCTTAAAGCCAAGGTCACACACGCGAAAAGAAATAAAAGTTTAACCGTTAACATTTTGAAATTGGAACGCGGATTGAGACGTGCGCCCGCGCCGCCGGTCGCGTGGGACTGATTTATGTTTATTATCGTCTTGGGCTCCCGGCTTGATAATGATAGGATTAAACGAACTTACCTGAAGTGAAGTTCAATCCTGATTATATGAAGTATTTAGTCCTGGATAATTTTAACAGTGTAGTAGTCTCGATCGCTGGCCAATCTGACGCGAATTTAGAGTCGCCGAGATGAAAGAAAAAATTACCAACTGTCACGATGACATTCATATAGTTTAGAGTATTCATGCACTAAATGGGAAGTAACCATGGATTCATGGTTACTCGAGGAGGGTGGGGATACCCCTTATCCAGGACTAAATACTTCATATAATCAGGATTGAACTTCACTTCAGGTAAGTTCGTTTAATCCTATCATTATATTCGTATTTAGTCCTGGATAATTTTAACAGTGTAGATGTTTAGAGAAGATAATAAAATTAAATAATTTGTAAAAATAAATGTCTCAAAAATCTACCCAAAAACAAGCACTTGTATTTTTGGCAAGAATATGTATATCTATATATTATCTATCATGGAAACCTATACCTATCTCTATATTCCATAAAAAAAATTAAAATTAAGGCTAAATAAACAAGTCGCTATGAGAAATCTCAAAATATCAAAATCGGCTTTTGAGTTTCCTGGCAAAAAGCAGAGAAATTTTAAAAAATTCTCCGACCAATTACATGAGAATTACCAATAATAAAATTAGGTTTTGAATTTATACTACTTTAATGGGTAAATACTCTGAGAATCAGAGATTTATTTACTGCGTTCAAAGTTTTGAACATGTAAAGATAAGAGTTTTGAGTTTTGATGTAAAGATAATTCATATCTAACAAGAGCAGCAGACAGTAACAGAGTAGTTATCTGGAGCATCCCTTTATGCTTAAAACATTATGTTCACTGGTGAGACCTACCCATATACTATGATCTTTATCTTGACCAATGTGAGACATCATAATTAGAAAATGTAAAGAAAATATGTAATAATGTACCTATATTGCGGTATATAAATATAAAGCCTCCATAAAAGAAAGAAGACATGAGAACTGTCAAAGATAAAGATAAAAGATATTTATTCGTTACTATTTATCTACCCTTTATTTTCTTGTTGCTTGTCTAAGACACATCAGACAAGGTTTTAAGACATTATGATGCTATAGTTTTCTCTTATATTATATTTGTTTATTCCAATAAATACATATTTCATTTCATTTATTTATTCATAAACAATAATAAATTGAGTCTAGACAGTCATATTTTCGGGGCATCACCCAGTAAAGGAAAAACGTGGCGTGGCAGTCTTTATTATTAATTTTTCTTCTCTAAAGATTTTAAAGAGTATTACTGTTTTAAATAAACATAAAAATAAAAGGAACTGTATTATTTGTTGAAACATGAAATATCTAAGACTGTAATTTTACTTTCAAAATCTCAAGTTGATTTATTATTTGTAACATACACCCTTAAGAAGACACTCATTGCTTCACATTCACGCAATTAAGCGTAATAGATTGTATCATGTCCATAATTTAAAGTCTGAATACCACTCTTCTTTTCCCAGACCTGGTGTATCTTGGGAGATTAGGACATGCTCGGAGTTGTTTAAACAACTTTCAACAATAGTACTAATAAATGTACATGGTGATTAAACATTAGATAGTTTATGTTGGAAGGGATTTAAGCACCCTTATTTAAAAAGTTGTTAAGTAACCACTTAACTAAGCTAAGTAAGTAATAGTCACTTACTATGCTATAAGGGGTAATATAAATAATACATCCTACACTTAAAATATTCTAAATTGCTTCCCTATCTAAAACAAGTTTCACATTGTCTTTTAATATATTTTATTTAATGTCTATATACATCTAGGAATATAAAAAGGTGATGCTGTTAGAGATAAAGAATCATATCTTTCAATTATTTGTTCTAGTATTTCTCAACCACTACCTACTGAATCTGACAAAAGATTCTAAATGAGTTAGTAAGTAAGCAATTTGAACCGAAACAACCTATAATTTGGTTCAGATAATATAAATTCTTATTATATTGAAAATGTGTGAAATTACCACCACATATGTATGTGGATCGGTCTGTGGCGTTTCCTGCATAATTCCATAATAAAAACCATGAATCAATTACAACATAAGCATTAGCCTTGAGAATCCGAAATACAATGAAAAACAGAAAATGACTATTCTCATTACATATCATAATTATGAGTTATTATGAACAGAAAGTTTGTCTCAAATGCTCTGTTAAATGCCACAAATAACTTCATAGATCAGTTTGGACAGTCTTACTGCTAAAAGGTCTTTCCAACTTCTGTTTGATCTATACTGAACATATTCATACAGAAAGTATATAAAAAACGATATAAATGAAATGCAACAATATGATCTGTTGTGAATTTTATTGTATTTGTGAAATTATTTCAATTCACTACTGATTATATAAATATAATTGATTAATTATATCATTACAAATAAAATAAAAATATATAGGAATTGCTCATTATGGCATAAAGCATATTTTTCTTTTTGGAATCCAATTCTTTTTTCCATCTCAGCTCTATTATCGATAATTGTCTTCATCAGGTCCATCATCATCAACATCCCCCAACCGTTTAAAGTAATTTTACAGTACCAAGAGGTATCAAACATTCGAACACTTTGGATAAGAATCTTTCTAGTACATACCTAACTAATAATGTTGTTTTATTTAATGTCTTAGGCTTAAAGTTAGTAGACCCTTCAAAACCAAACAATACCAGGTAACGGGGACACTAATGTTTAAATGTTGGGAAATGTGATATGACTATTGCATAATACCTATAAACCTACATTATTATCTACCTACCTACCTACTTATATAACCTACCTACCTATTTAATATTACTTACATATCCATTAAATTTCTATTTCCTTATCACAAATGTATCGAAATCTGAGCTCGTGCTAAATTGAACCCTACCATTTTGTGAAAGGGTTCCAAGCAATTGTAGGAAAAATGTTGCCACAATTCTCCTTGCCTTTATAAAAGGCCCAAAAGTTTGGTAAATAATTTAAATAAATGAGAGTTTGGAGCTTTGGACTTGCTCAGAATTTATAATTTATTGATATTAGACATCCATCCAATGGCTGACTGATTAAAATTTTCTATGTATAGTCTTTGGTATTGTAAGTACCCTTGTTCACCTACAGTTTTGTATTTTATACAACTTACTGTTCATTATCTGTAATTTGAAGGAGGAATAAACTCTTGATTTAATTCAATATATAATTCATATTTCTGAAGGAAATGGAAATTATGTCATGTTCGATTATTTTCATCAAAGGCAATTGGGCTTTGAGAACCTAAAAATTTTAATGCACAACTGACTGGGCTATCCGGGAACATATCAAGAATAAGAATAAGAAATATTATCATAATTTGTTGTTATATTTATATTTCTTGTGAGAGTGGCTAAAATAAATTAGTATTTATATTTATAATTGAATTGAATTGAGTAACCCTTAAAGGGTTATTTTTCCTATGATATTAGAAGGAATGTATTAGTCAACATGTATGGCAATTTACCAAACTGCCTGCAAAAGGAAAAAAATTCCGTTCTAACAATATGATATTATGAAATTTATGAAACAAGCTTAAGCTATAGGAAGCTTGTAAGAAGTGTTAATGAAAATAGTATATGCCATGAACCCCCAGATTTGATCTTCATAATAAGGCAGCTGTCTGGATCTTGTCCTTATAAAGGCTGATAGCATTCTTTTGCATATTAGTATAATATGAGTAGGTATGAAGACTATGAAGTGCACTACTGAGTCACTTATTTATTTACTGACTGCCTCTCTTCTGGATAAGGCTACAGAATTTTTGATTAGCAAAGGAATAATAAAAATGACATGCCACAAAAGGGTTCAGCATATATTATAAGTGTTTGGTACAGACCTTAATCCAAATATTTTATTCCAGCAGCTTCCAGAATAATGTTATTATTTGTAAACAATAAGTCAGCACTTAATTAGCATACAATACTAGAATAAGCTAGTTGATATTTATGTACATGACACAGGACCCCGTCCATGACTGTGACAAGATGCGCTAAATTTGTTAGCTATTAAAAGACATTTCGTGTATTATCATCCCACGGATGACGTGTTTCTGGTCATATATTTAATTCCATTTTATTATTGAATATTCGGTTCTCTTACTTGTCCCACGGACGAAGGGCTTCTTGCTATGCAATGAGCATAGTAATTGAAGTCATTTTAAAAAGATCTGACCCTCGTTCCACGAACGAGGCACAATGTCGCCACGCGACATGTGGATATTTTTAAGCCAACATCTCCCAGAATGTCCCACGGACAAAGATAACATAACACCATGTCGCCACGCGACATATGGGTATTTTCAAGTCAACCCTTAAACAATGTCCCACAAAGACATAGACAAACTCGTCACACGAGAATGTATAAGAACTAGATACAAAATTGTATAGGTATTTTATAATAAAGGGAGGATAAGTACATAAACTATCGTATCACACCTCCAAGTTCCCCCACGGGAACACTTTTAGCACCTTATAGTAGCAAGAATTTGGAAAATGAAGACTGCTTCAATTATCTCCTGATGATAATGTACTTACGTTCCGATATTTTATAACTTTCACTTTCCATGTGCACTTTGCACCGCATATCGTCTTTTTAGGTATAACTGCATTGATTATTACGGGAAAACTAAGAATTACTCAATAAAACATAAATTGTTCATAAAGCGACATGTGCGTTCTATGGCGCGCGAAAAAGATATGGATGTCATCGTGACAGTTGGTAATTTTTTCTTTCATCTCGGCGACTCTAAATTCGCGTCAGATTGGCCAGCGATCGAGACTACTACACTGTTAAAATTATCCAGGACTAAATACGAATATAACTTGTAGTTATTTCACACATTTAGAAATAAATGATTACGCGGTGTAGTTTTAATTTGAACTCTAATGCGTGGTGTTTGGGGACAAATTAAACTAGTGAACGGTTGCAGTTATCTACGATTTTTCTATTTATACTATAAACACGATAATAATGGGAGCTTATATTGTGTTATTTGTGCTAAATTGAACGCGCATTGACTGTTAATTATAATTAATATAGGGTTTTTCAAATACCTACCACAATTGGGTAGGTAAAGTTTTTTGAAGATAGGCAAATTATATTTTTATCCGATAGTATTCGTCATAACGATCACGGAAATGCAGCTCTTTCATTTTTATTTCGTATTATTTATTAAATATATTTTTTTAAGTGACCGAGATGACGTTTGTGAAATTTAATAGCAGATCAGGCACTGCAATGCCTGTGCACGTGATTTAATTGATGAGATAGAAAAAAAAACGATGTCAAGTCAACTGTCAGTGTCAC
Source organism: Cydia strobilella (assembly GCF_947568885.1). NCBI lineage: Eukaryota > Metazoa > Arthropoda > Insecta > Lepidoptera > Tortricidae > Cydia > Cydia strobilella. Next base: position 14,687,024 of record NC_086052.1, read on the forward strand.
TTAGCTGTCATTGCCGAAAAATAACCTCAGAAATCTCAGAATAATAACTAAAGCATATTCTGATGCGATTTAGTGTTATCATATGGTTATCATTGAGATTTTCGACGACCTCAGCACGAGCCACGGACTTCTGATTCCCCACGACATCTGCGAGTATTTGGACAAAGATTAAATCTACTTTCGACAACTTGGCACTGCATATTGGACGTTTTCTTGCCTTCACGACGACCCGACCCTTGCGCAGACCCTGGACTGAGTTTTGCAAGAAGGATGAGCGAGTTTATGCGAGCAGATTGTACAAACTTGCCCCACATGGACCTAGTTATGATTTTAAATTATTATCATAACAGTGATAAGCACAGCAATGCCGCCGAAATTAGAGGAGCGAAGGCCCTCCTGTACGTATCAGTGAAATACATACATTAAACATTTTGTTATTTATATTTTACCTGCAATGTTTAGTCTACATATAGACCTTAAACCTTAACTTCATTCATTTTTTATTGTTTTAGGGCATCAAGGAACGGATATGTGGAAAATAATGTAGGCTATGTCGAAATAAAAAGAAGCAACACAGAATGTATTCTTCGGGCTGAAGTTGTAACGGAGACCAAATTAAGAAAAAAAAATTATATTGTGACCGTTCACTTAGACAAAAATAATAATAATGTCAATGATGCATCATGTGATAGTGAGGATTGCCCTGCATCAGCTGGTAAATAAAGTCTTATAATAAGTGCCCAAAGGCACACAGAATCGGTTATTGAGACACCCCAAGACAGGCCGAGAACGAGTGTGTACAGCCCACATTAAGGTTTTGTGTAACCTGTGCGAAGCCGGGGCGCTATAAAAGTTTATTTAAATGCCTGAATCTTAGAATGTTTTTTTTTTTTCAAACTTCAAATCATTGTAGTGTAGTGATACCTAAATCTCAAATTAGGGGAGAGCGGGTCACAGTGAATTACTTTTTCAGACGGTCAATAAAGTGAATATTAAGTACTATAATAACCTACGTTTTATTCTTGTTCTTCATTTCTACAAAATATTTAGATTTGTATTAAAATGGCCCTTGTTTGACGCAGGTATGTACCTTACCGGTCGAGAAATGGGCCCCTGGTATTTGTGTGTTGAGCAATCGTTATTTGTTTTACAGGGGGGCAAAGTTGTTGTTTAAAGTAGAATTTTGAGCGTTGCAAGGGTTTCAAAGCACGAGGATTAAACAAATTTTGCCCCCGAGTGAAACACAAAAATTTTCACCACACCAACCCGAAGAAAATATTAACTATCAAACAAGACCAAATCCAAATGATCATTCAAAATCATCATTTAAAAGTCAATTCCACCAGCTAACCTAAGGAAACAACTCAAAATTTGCATCTGATTACTTTGCCCCACATGTGGATAAAATACAACTTTCTCATCAGTTTTTTAATAAACAAGAGAGATATTGTTCCTGACTCATGGGTGTTTTCTATGTATATGAGTATGTACTCATCTATATTGGTATGTTGTATATCGTCTCCTAGTACCCTTAGTACAGTCGCCATCAGATATATCGGAGCGGCCGATGTGCTCAAAAATATCTGAACACATACCCTCACGTCTTGACAATAAAGATGTGCTCAGATATTTGTGAGAACTTTAGCCGGTCTGATACATCTGATGGGGACTGTACTTACAAACTTTTCTTAGTTTGGGGCTAGGTCGATCTTCGTGTAGGATGTCCCCTAATACTTATTATATGATTTATTTGATAAGTGTTTGTTTATGTAAAAGGATATTCATTTGTGGATTTATATAATAAAACGAGACAAAAAATATTTGATTTTTATTATACTGCTTTGCAAGTTTACTAGAGCACATGCTATCAAAACGGCTTCATCTACATACTGGACATGATTATGGTTTACAGTCGAGTGAGGTTCCAAGAATGCGGATTCCCTCAACCGCCGTATGACATGTTCCATGTGTACCCGCAAGCTGGCGATCACTTTGGTTTGTATTACCTCGGCTTTGGAAGGTGTCTCTTTCGAAGAAAGTTGCAAGCAGTTTTCTGAAACGATAAAACTTTTGTTCAATAACATTTAAAACATTTAAAAATGTTTACTTATTAGCCTTAAGATTAATACTGTCACTAACACAAAATGATCCAAGTTGGTTGTGAGTAAATTAATTACACAAGCCTTAAAGAACTTGTTTAAAGTGATTTTAAGTTTTTAAACAGCATTCCTTAAACTGCAGCTAGAGGGTTATGATTTTAGACAGTAATACCTACAGTAGCAATGTGTAAAAAATATGTAATATTTGACAAATGAAGAATAATGATGTTAACGAAAGAACACGGCAACTTTGTAGACAAAAAGGACCTACATTAAAGACTACAATCTTAATATGGGACATTTTCTATGAAAAGGGACCTTATTGTCGATGGCGCTTACGCCGCACAGCGTCGCGCGGCATTGTATTTATATCGGAGCATCGTTTATAATGGCGTAAGCGCCATTGATAATAAGGTCCCTTTTTATAGAAAACACCACATATGTAGATTATAATAAACAATACTTACATTGATATGGTCCTCACATACATATAAGTTGCGTTTTGGGCAATATATCTCCAATGCTTGGCACCAAATCGCTTGTAAAGACTTTGGTATGCTTAAATAAGCCGACGTGGTAAAGTCTGCGCTTCTTACACGACGGCACAAAACACTAAAGTTCATCCCTGTAATATTATAGATCCATTCGTGCGTTTTCAGATTCTGGTTCCATGGTGTCTGTGATCTTAATTTACTAATTTATTAGTCCAAGGGTCAGCGCAGGGGTCGGGTCGTCGTAAGGGAAGAAAACGTTGTCCAATAAGCAGTGCCAAGTTGTCGAAAGTAGATTCAATCTTTATCCAAATACTCGCAGATGTCGTGGTGAATCAGAAGTCCTTGGGTCGTGCTGAGGTCGTCAAAAATCTCAATGATAACAGTAAATCGCAAAACGCAAGGTAACAGAAAGGTTGGGCCGTTATTTTTATTTTTTCGGCAATGACAGCTAAGGCTAAGTGACACTGACAGTTGTCATCGTTTTTTTTCTATCTCATCAATTAAATCACGTGCACAGGCATTAGTGCGATCTGCTGTTAAATTTCACAAACGTCATCTCGGTCACTTAAAAATATATATTTAATAAATAATACGAAATAAAAATAAAAGAGCTGCATTTCCGTGATCGCTAAGACGAATACTATCGGATAAAAATATAATTTGCCTATCTTCAAAAAACTTTACCTACCCAATTATTTATGTTTACACACAGCACAGTGGTCCCGTAGTAGGCCATAAGTATAGGAGATCCATAGTGACTTGGGGTAAAGATTATCTATGGCAAATTATCATCTAATAGCCATACTACCTGAGATTATATATAGTTTCTGAAATATTTAAGTAGATCATTAATTTTCGGACCCTTGAAGTGAGCACATCGACCACGCGTAATTAGCGGTATCAGTGACACGGTCAAGTGAAATGAACGTTTGTTTACGGCACATATTTCGAAATTCTTTAATTGTTATCGTTTGCATCATTATAGAAGTTGTAAACAAAGATATGTATTATTATTAATTGGTATTAATAGCATGGTATTTATTTAATAATATCAAATAGCTTGGGGTCTACGTGTCCTCTTAATGTTACCAAGTTATTTACTACTACGAGTATTCACTGTAGCTTTTAAAAGTACGAGGCCACATGGGGCCAATGACTTTATATACGTCGTATTGCCCATAAAGCGTAGTTATGGGATCATTGTATTTTGCTGGCCGGATCGTGCCGTACTGAAGGCTATAAGCCCTCTACGAATTTCGTAGCACGCGCTATGAAATTTAGGTGTTTTTACCAATATTGAATTTTACCCTCTAACGATTTTTGTTTCTTTTCTGGTATTTTTTTCTTTGCGCGTTTTCGAGGATGCACATATTTGAATTGTGGTGCGCTAACGATGGTTCATGTATTGACAGGGCACGCAATATTCTCCAAATACTTGTGCAACAGCTGCCAGAAGAGGCAGAAAACGTTAATGTTAGCAATCTACATAGTCGCCTTAAAGGATTTGCCACACTGGATGCGTTCTGCGCAATATGGTGCACCCCTGGTTGACCCTAAAACCTCATTCCGCCTATTTGTTAAAGTTATCGATCGATAAGTAAGGTCTTAGGATGAATTTTCATAAATAGAATTTGACCCTAAAACATCACAAATCATGCCTCGTCTTAATCTGAAATATGAACGTTACGAACAAAACTTGGAATACATTCTATTCTTGTTTATTCAAATTGATAGTACAGCGCGGCAATTAGCTTTAGCTAGTAGCCAAAACATTTAATTAACGAATGAGTACTAAACTTTTAGCACTGGCAGGCTGCCACACAGAGATATATAGATTCTAGAAATAAAGCTTTCCTCTTTTTAGGGATCCGTACCTAAAGGTAAAAACGGGACCCTATTACTAAGACTCGTCCGTCCGTCTGTCTGTTCGTCTGTCACCAGGCTGTATCTCATGAACCGTGATGGCTAGATAGTTGAAATTTTCACAGATGATGTATTTCTGTTGCCGCTGTAACAACAAATACTATAAAAACAGAATAAAATAAATATTTAAGTGGGGCTCCAATTTCAATACTTTATTGATAAAATAAAATATAACAAACGTGATTTTTTTGCCGTTTTTTGCGTAATGGTACGGAACTCTTCGTGCGCCAGTCCGACTCGCACTTGGCCAGTTTTTTTTTTCAAGTTACGACCTACTCGAAGTGCTCTAATTAGTATGCTAGTGTTTAATGAGCACTTAAGAATTCACTTTGTCAATTTATTAAGATAGACGGCGAGCGAAAAGAAGCCGAATTAGGTTCGCTTAAGCAAATTGAGTAAGGACTTAATGGTTTCAGTTTCGTACCGTGAAATCGTTCAACTTTACCCAGTATTGTAATTGTCGCCACCTATCAAACAGCTATCGGGATCCATATAAGGCACACAGTGTAAAGTAGTAAGTAAGTAAACGAGTTTGGGAACAAATCAAATTATTTTATTAAATATTTTATTTGGTCAAAGACGCCTAGTCTTACTAAGATGGCATATAGTCGAGAAATTCGGACGGGCACCGCCGTGGCGGGGTGGCCTAGGGGTTCATGGCGTTAGCCGCGATAGCTAAAGACGCCGGTTCGAATCCGGCCTTCACCACTGGAGGACCGTCACTTTTTCTTTGATATATGACATCTATTACAGTTCAGTAAGTAAGTAAGTAAATATTCTTTATTGTGCACCATAAAGTTAAAAAAATACACAGAAAGCGAAATACAAGCTTAAGATTAGGTAACAACAGGCGGTATTATCGCTAAAAAGCGATCTCTTCCAGACAACCTTTAGTAAATAATAATGAAACAAAACAAAAATCACCCTAATGGGCGAAAATTATCGGTTTCATTGTACATCATTATTTAATCCTTTGAAACATAACATAGATCTTTAATATACTTACTGTACAGTCGCCATCAGATATATTGGATCGGCCATGGTGCTCACAAATATCTGGACACGTCTCTATTGTTAAGGCGCTAGGTGCGTGTTCAGATATTTTTGAGCACCTCGGCCGCTCCGATATATCTGATGGCGACTGTACAAGGTAATTTTTCAATAGGTATTTATTTTCGTTCCACAAATATGAGACCTAATTCTCATTGCTTCGTTGAAAGAAAAAAACGTTAAGCGAATGCAAACGCCAAGGTCACAGGCCAAGAAATATCCGCGGTTTTTACTGTTAAGTACGTAGTGTTGGGAAAAAACCAAGGTAGTAAGCGTGAATGAGGAAATATTTACAACATGTAGACAGGCTATCTTTTTTTTGGCTTTATTCAGAATCATTTTATATGTAGGTAAGTAGGAATAAGATATAATATTATATAGTTGGTCAAGAAATCTTGTCAGTAGAAAAAGGCGGCAAATTTAAAACTTGTAGGCGCGAAGGGATATCGTTCCATAGAAAATTTGAATTTCGCGCCTTTTTCTACCGACAAGATTTGCTTGATCTTAGTTTGTTTCATAATAATGTAAGGTCAGGTGGGGTAAGAGAAACATTTATTTTGCTCGGGGCAAGAGAAACCGTATGCTTTCAGCAGCGCAGAGTAAGTACGATTGTCCGACTTTGACTGTAATTTCTGACTTTTACATTGCTTTAATGCAGTGGGTCCCGTCAGAATGACTACCTAGTTACCTACCGGTATGAAACACTATTTTGTTTCGACGGATTAGCAGGATACCTGTAGCACAGGCCAGGGCGGACACGCTATACATCAAAAATCACTTACGTTTCTATGTGTGAACGGCACGTGTACACGCGGCATTCGTCATTGTGTGAGTAAGTTGCTTAAAAACAGTACTGAGTGGTCGGAAAAAGGTCGTCAATCTGCCGTCGCGGGGCGAGGTAACTCGAATCAGAGCGGGGCGGTGCGTGGCCATTCTCTATGATAATACTATTACTTATTCTGTGCCTGTAGTTGTTATAAAAACGGGATTAAACTATGCAATATTCATACGATATTCAATTGCATATATGCATACGGGATTCAAATCATTGGTATGCGCTGTAGCATATGTCTGATAGTGATTATACAGAGTGTTCCATCCATATGGAGCAGCTAGGGAAAATCTGAAACAACGAAAATTTTACGTTGGGAGTTACGAGGTTGATAAAAAAACCGGGCAAGTGCGAGTCGGACTCGCCCACCGAGGGTTTCGCACTTTCTAGTATTTGTTGTTTTAGCGGTAACAACAAATACAGTTTGATGACAGACAGACGGACAGCGGAGTCTTAGGTAATAGGATCCCATTTTTACCCTTTGGGTACGAAAACAAAAAAAAGATGACTTGTTGTATATACCTACCTATCAATGTTTTTAAAAAGCCTCACGTAGACGGTTGGGAGGAATGGGACCTTAAAATCTGTATATAAACTGGCCAAGGGTATGTCGAGGCATGATCAGTGTAGGGTTCCGGAGTAACATTGCAAAATTCCATGGCTAATTTATGAAATTCCATTTATAATCTGTCCATGCAATTTTGCAGCTCGCTCAACTTTATTTTTTTCTAAAAATGGAGTTGTAAGTAATTTCCATAAACACTTTTCTTTTTATCCTTTATAAACCCAGTTGGACGGAACACCCTGTAATGGGATTCATGAAAGTAACTAACCAAAACCAAAATAACGAACTGAAATATATAAATAGGGTTTTGCGAAAAACTCCATTTCTATACAATTTTATCACTGACTGTATTTTTAAGGGGTTAACCTGTACTATCCTTTCACCGGGGACACATTCTGGAGCAGGGAAACAGCATATATCTGTCTCTGTCCTTCTCAGCAGAAAATGTTCTGAAAATAGATAGGGGTCATAACCCCTTGAGAAGGTCTCATCAGGATAAACCTAACGAGCTGTGACCGAATGATGTAGCGTCTTGGCCACGACATTGCGCGACTGGCTTCGGCTAAGGCGAAAACCATAAGTGGAAACGAAAGCACAGGGCGGACAAGCTGTACATCAAAAATCACTTGCGTTTCTATGTGTGAACGGCACGTCTGTACACTCGTCGTGCGTCATAGTGTAAGTTGCTTAAAAATAGTACTGAGCGGCCGGCAAACGGCAGTCAATTGAGCCAATTTGCTGTCGCGGGGCGAGGTAATTCGAATCGGGGCGGGGCGGTGCGTGGCCGTTCTGTATGTACCCCGGCGGTGATAGGAACTTTCGGGGGAGGTGTAATGTGGCAAATGTCCAGTTTCCGTGTTTAGCAGTAACGATTTGGTTTACTGCGACATAAACGCATATTGCTTGTGTCAGCGCAACCTAACATGTATATATAGGCAGGCATTTAGAGAATATACGTTCTTATACTATCACATTTAACTGTACTACTCCTATCACCTGCTCGAAACTATATAACAAAACCCAATCCTGTTATTTGAATACCTACTATTACTAATTCTGTGACGAAAGGTCCTATAGTACCGCCGGCGGGACGATTCGTAGGCATAAATCCATAGGCCTGACTCCATTGTATTTTGTGTAGGTATACTAGTTATCAAAACGCTAGTATTTGAGTTTTCTTTGAGAGATAAATAAGTTTCGTAAGAACTATTATATAATCTGTGGTTGCGGGCAGAAGTTTCATTTAATAACTTACCAATTTCCCCTTCACAATAAATTACGTTGATTCAAGGAAGTGGGGAGTCAAAAATTTGTAACGTCACTTTAACTTCATCACTAACCGATTTTTTAATTTTTTTTATTCGTTGTAAAGTTAAATAACGAGTTTATGGAACTATAATAATTTTTATTCCTTTAATTTTCTTTTCTAATTGTGCTATAAAATTACTATTATTTTTTTATCAAAAATACTTTGAAAAGTATTAAGTAATAAATAATACCTAATTCGAATTGCCTAAAAATATAATTGCCAAAAATGTGACGTCTCACCAGGGGTTTGCCAAATGTGACCAAGTGTGACAAGGAGGGGAAAGGGACACAAACCTAGGAATTCGTGTAATTACTTCGCTTTGAAAATGTCGTAATAAATATTGTACACAATCAAAGATAATTAAATTTTGAAACGACGTTATTGGGTAAGCAAATCAGTTATTAATTTAAATAATGGAAGTTAGTTTAATATTAGATTGCGTCGCAATTAATTAATTAATCGAAACATGTCGCCAATAGCGACCAATAATTCACGTGAGTGTAACCGTTGTGATTTAAATATTTTATTATAGGTATTGCGTATCGTGGATTCAATCAAATATTAATAAAATGTACAGTTGACTTCAAATGGTGAAAGACTGACGAAATATATCGGAAAACCTATCTCCTTATTCCTATGGAAACAAAGGTGTTTTTAAGTAGTAGGTAAATTGGTTACCTACTTCATGCCCTTGTTGTATAATCTACCTTACTATTTTGACGTGGTCCTGTATTGCAAGAGTTGGTGCAACTGTGCAAACGTAAATGAACTTTGTAGGAAAACTGCCATGTTTATTTGGTGTTCCAAGAATAATCAACGTATTTACATATAAAACGAGTCGCCCATTGTCTTCGCTTTATCAAGAAGCGTCTAACAATATTTAAAGAGATAAATGTACGTCATTGTCAGTAACAACTGTTTAATCTGTTTTTGCCCTTTTATGGGCACAGAAAATCCTTTGTGCGGCCTTACGCAAACGCGAAGCGGCGCAGCGCGGCGCGGCGCGGAGCGGGGTGCATCAATCCTTTGATACCTATATGTCTTACTTGGGCGATCTCTTTGCGAACGCGAACGCCGTGGGCCCGCCGCGACGCGCCGCGCCGCTTTGCTTCGCGTTCGCGTGTGTTCGCGTACGTAAGACGCGGCGTTATACGCGGTGCCCATGAGTTAAGGGAAAAATTTAAACAGCGTATTCCTGACTATATTTTAAGTTAAAAATGTTAATTAACGTCTGCTAAATTAGGCTCGGTTTTAGAGATAAATCCATTTTTGTGTAAAAATGTAATGAAATCTCCAGTATGAAACACCTTTATGATTGCGACGTTGCGAGACTTAACCGTCTAATTTGACTGTAAAAAGTGTAAAACTCAAATCCATTCAAGACGAGCGCTTCTCCATACAAACGTAGTCCAAATTTTTAGGGTTCCGTACCCAAAGGGTAAAAACGGGACCCTATTACTAAGACTCCACTATCCGTCTGTCTGTCACCAGGCTGTATCTCATGAACCGTGATAGCTAGACAGTTAAAATTTTCACAAATGATGTATTTCTGTTGCCGCTATGAAAACAAATACGAAAAAACAGAATAAAATAAATATTTAAGTGTGACTCCCATACAACAAACGTGATTTTTTGCCATATTTGCGTAATGGCACCGTACGTTTGGCTTGCTAATTTTATCTTATATAAATATACGAAACCCTACATTTTGCGTAGTTCAACAAGCTCATCTTTAATGAAGACCCTTTACGAAAATTACAGTGGTATTTCGGTTACAATTTTATGATTTGCAAAATAAATAAGTTAGTTGAAGGGAAAGGGACCGTTAATTAACATTTTCTTATTAGGCGGCGGCCTGCGCTGCGGGGCGGCGAGCGGTTAATCAAGCCCGTTCACACTTTTGGTATGAATGGCCTAGATGCCAAAACTATGAACGGCCTTGATTTGCCGCTCGCCACGCCGCCGGTCGCGTGCGTTCAGGCGGCAGCCTAAACAATTTCTTTGACTTGTACTTGAAATAATAGATTTGTTCAGCTTCTTTCTGTTAGATTTTTAATTGAACGGGAAAACCAACCACGTGTAAAATTGAACTTTTCCGACAACAGTATTGCCAAGAAGGTACTTGTATCCTTTTAACGATCGGGCGCGCTCGACTTTCGGGATGCTAAGGGATGATTCCTAAATAAATATTACAGTACATATGGTGCTAGTGCAGGAATAAGCACTTTCCGTGCCTACGTCGAAAATTCAATGGGCCACATGTACTGCAAAACGTTGTCGTGTTTTAATTTATCACCACTCGTTGCGAATTTCCTACTTTCTGCAATTGTATGGTTAACATTGACATAAATGTACCTACTATATTGTCCCAACTGATTTATAATACTTGCCGGACATTTGTACTGAGTATGGAATAATGTCATGTTACAAATGCATTTCCGTTATTAAATTATCATTATTCAGGGTGGAGGCGCATATTAGACGTTTAGTTTATTATTAGTTTTAATTATTGTTATTTATTATTAATACCTTTTGTATTGTATTTTATATTGATTATGTTATACATTAATTATCATTTAATTGCTTAAAATAATGATGAAAGTATAAAAAGGTTTTTTTTTCAATAAATAAAAATTACAAAAATTTGCCTACGACAAGCTAGTGAGCGAAATGTCACGTGACGTCACGCGTTCGACAGATTAGTTAACATAAGTGTCATTAGTAGCAAACGTCAGTTAGACCATCCAATGCGTGACGTCATCACGCTCTGTCTAATTCACTCAAAAAAAATAACATTTTAAATACCTATTTTTTAATAAAATAATGTGAGTTTACAAAAATAATTTTATTTTTTCCGGTGTTCAAACGATATAAAAAATGATTACAAATAAAATAAAAAATCATGTATGGAGCTAATTATTTCATTATTTTTATTACCTATCTTCTTGACATACTTTGAATTTATTAGTATTTTCCGCACGTTAACGTGGTGAAAATTTTTGTGTTTCACTCGTTAGCAAAGTTTGTTTAGCACGAGGCTTTGAAATCCCCAACGTTCCACTTTTCGAAATTTTGGAATCTTTCGCTCTTCTCATGTATCAATATTAGCACGAGTAGTTAAACAACAACTTTGCTCCCATTTAAAAAAAAAACTATTACCTCTTTCTCAGATAAAATAAAGTCAGCAAAGACAACAGCACCGTAAATTTTAAAGTATATTTTTTGTTGTTCGAGAATAAGTTTCATATTGTTATTTACGTTCAATTAAGGATGTCCCACTCCAATTTCAAGTGCTCGGCGCTTATGTTCCGAAGTAAACAGAGAAAAATTAGAAGATTGAGGTTTTAAAAATACTATATTAATTTGATACTAATCTCAGCCCGTCGGTCGCGCCAGTGAGTTCGAGCGAGATTGTTATCGAATCATTATCACATTTTAGAAATAGGAATGTGCCTCTAGCAAAGCGCCTGCCGGGATCACTGAATGGCCGTACGCTACGTCAGTTTTGCTCAGACGTTTGCGTCAGGCGCTTGTAGCAAACGCTCGCGACAAAATTACCGCTGATATATTCGATGTTATAAAGGAAACTTGTAGTTAAATCTATTTTCGTGTTCGCAAATAAGGTTCTATTGTGATTGTGCTGTGCTTAGTGTTATGGACTAAAGTTTTAAAACCATTTCATGTGCTAACCTCTTTGTGATCCTACTTAAATTAATAAAACATCATCATGTGTTTTAAAAGATTGTGATGTCACGAATTGTTGTTTTTAAAATCACAATCTGATATGTGAAGTCTTTCTGTTATGCTTTAAAAAGTGACTTCTAATATATTTTTTTCAAGGATATTAACATAGTTGGCGCTATTGTGATCCCTATTGTAAAGTAAGTTTTTCGTTTTCTAGTGAAATAATGTGCGCTTTTTATCTACTGTTAAGCCTAAGCCTTGGCAGTACGCTTTAATATTAATAGCACGTACCAGTCATTTCTTGCTTCTGGCGCAAACTGGTGCATATGCATAACAACAGGTGGTTAGAATAATAATGCCTAGAAAATTTAATCTTCTGTTACAGTGATGGTTATTCAAATAAAACTAGGTATGAAAATGGATTATATCGCGTATAATGAACTTAAAATATTTGTACATTGTTGTATATATTTTGCGCAATAAAGTTTAAATAAATAATAGCTATTTATGCAACAAGTGCGGAAAGTGTATGATTTCCGACGAGTGTATAAAGGAATACGAGTCGGAAATCATCTTTACGCACGTGTATCATACAATGTTTTACTATGCATTGTGCGAGTAAATAAAAAAACATATAATGGCAAATAAGTTTAATTATTAAAAAATTGAAACCAAAAAGCACTAGTGCAGAAAAGTGCTCTCTTCCGCACTAGTGCGAGAAAGTAGCACCATATGTACTGTAAAAAAAATATTGAAAACGAAAAGCACTAGTGCGGAAAAGTAGTACTTTCCGCATGATATGGCTCCGTAGGAAACGCACTTTTCGAGCACATGCATTGTAAATAAAAATAACATTCTAAGTCTCTTTCGCTATTACAATAATTCAGTGATAGAGTGACAATGCAATATATCCTCCTAAGGCCTATTTATGGTCCTACCCGTAGTACTAATGACTTCAATGTAATATAAACCATTTTCAAATAAAAACAGCGTTTTAATTCTTTGGTATTTTAAAACAAAAAGAATTCAACAATTTTTTCTACATTCAAATTCACGTGCCAATTTTTCTTTATTACTAATAACAATTACTAATACATTTCTGCTTATAATTCTTGCCATTGATAGTTGTCAATTCTATTATTAGTTTTCATGATAACGAGCTATAAACAATAACGGATTGAAATCACTTTGCACAATAGCCTTGGAAAATTCGTGTACTTAGGCTAAAGAAACTTGTGAAAATGTTAATTTATCATCAACAATCCGCCGGAGACCTTAATTAATGCAAAGACAACCTATCACATAATAAAATACAATTTTGTATGTAAAATCACTAATAGTACGAGTATTAGCTTGTATTTTATTATGCAATCCCGCCCAGGGGTTATTAGTCCACGAACTGTCAAATCGTATGGGTTGTCATGACAATACACTAATAATATTAGACTAATATCGTTCGAGAAATGGGCCCCAGATAGTGTTGTTAAAAGACTAGTCTTTAAGACTTTTGAACCTTAACGACTCGCGAACCTTTAAGGCTCAAGCTTTGAAAGCTAGAGCGTTAAAGGTTTGCACACAAAGCGGTTTAGAACCTTAACGACTCAAACTTTTTATGACTTGTCAAAATGAAGTCATTAAAAGTTTGAGTCGTTAAGGTTCTAAACCGATTGCGATTCCGTTGCGTAGATACATTTTCTACGAAACTATATTTAAAAATTTTCCCGTTCCGTTCCGTCCTATATGAGTGTCATAAGAATTAAAAACAAAAGTATTAAAAAAATATTTATTAGGTACTTAATTAAGACTGGGATGATTACTTGAACCGCTTGAACATTTTAACTTTTAACCACCTCCGCTATTGACTAATTCATGAACGCAAACTAAATAACTAAGAGACAAAAACACAAAACGGTTAAGACAAAAAACAATATACCTATAGCATAGGTTGATCTTATTTGTTAAAAGCTTTAGAGGTTTTAAAGCTTGAGGCCAAAAGACTCGAGGTTTCTTTACTCGTAAGCAGCAACACGAACTCTTAGTTCGAGTCGTTAAGGTTTCGAGGCTTTAAGGTTCGAGGCTACAAGGCTCAGCAGTCGCGACACAAGTCTTGTAGTTTACGCCTCAAAGCTTAAATCCACAACACTAGCCCCAGAGCGCAGAAAAAAAAACGAGATCTATATGACAAAAAAAAAAAGAATCTTGGAACATACAGCGTTCTTATATTAAATCACCTTTCTTGGGTTATGTTGCCAAAAGTTACAAAAGTAAAATTTTTACGCACTAAAATTGAAGTTTGGTGCAACTGGCCCTTAGCCAAACTTAGTAAAACAGTAAGCAGCACTAACTTTTCATCATTTTAACATCCCCATTTGTTATTTGATCGTGATGCTCATATTTATGGCTAGGCGTTGAAGAAACGCCATATATTTTATGTATACTTTTTCACAGGTTTTATTTACATACCTGCTCAATTCCCACTGGTATAAAAAAGTAAACTAATAAATAACAAGAATAAAGGCATCAATAATAAAACGGAGATAAAACATTGGGAAAGCAATTTTCTTATTTCACGCACGCACATCGCACGTAACAATACATATAGTTCTAGAGGCCCATTCTGTTTTTATAATTTGATATGGTTTTGATCTTATTTTGATACGATCTTGAGTCAACGTGCTGAACGTGCGTCGGTGCACTAATCACCGTGAGCCGTGAACGTTCATTGATCCTCACGAAATGCAATCTGGAGTCGTCTCTTGAGGCATCTCGCTCGCACTTATTGGAGCGCGTGAGATGCCTGATAGTAATGACAAGACAAAAGGTCATTTCAAACTAACATGAAAAGTTGAGCTTTACGAATTGGTCACATTCATGTTATTTCCAACGTGATTTTATTATCTCTGACTTTATTCTGAGAGGTGAATATGTAGGTAATACCTACTGAACAACTTTTAGGACCATTCCGAAAACGCGAAATCAACAGTTTCTGAATAGGTACCATATGGATATCATATGCTGGTATTTTCTATGGAACAGCTGATTTTTTTGGGTTCTGTAGTCAACTAGAATCATAGGAAAAGATGTTCAGTATGACCTACAGATCCAACTCTTAGAGTATGGACATACATAACAATATATATTTTTATGATTCTCTCTTATCTTATGATTTCGGGGGCTCTTGCAGTATGCAGATGCTCCTAAGCCCTTCATCCTCTGTCTGATGAGGGCGTGACATTTACACATTTTCAGTCATGTATAAGTATCTACTTGCTATGAGTGGTATTAAAGAGAGATCATAATGAGATGTGATGTGAATGAGATCGTTTCTTAAGATTCGATTATCCAGGATAATGTAAAACCATATCTAATGAAATCTGTGCATTCTAGGTAGCGTAAACTAGCTCAACATTGCCTTGCTTCAAAGTAGGGAATGTAAACCGGTTTTTAATTTTATGGAAAAACAAGTTAATAGTATGGATGACTTTATTGCTTATATTTCTTAGTTTACTAGTTTATCCAGTGCGATTTCAGCAGGTATTCCGCCCAGCCGTAATCCGGAAGGTAAATAATATAGGTCATGTGAGCGTTACGATGGCGAGTAAGTATCAAATAACAAATGGGGATGTCGTAAGTTTGACTCATGGCTATTAGTTGCCCCAAACACAATTAACGGACTAATCATTTGATCAATGCCATGATGTCATGAATTATAAAACTTCACATATAATAAAATTTAGAGAATTTAGTTATATCGGCGACAGATGGACGGTTTTGTGCAACCGACATTAAGGATTGTAAAGGGAGGCCTAGACTGGCAAGAACTTGCATGCAATTTACGTTACATTGCCGAGTTCTAAGGTAGACTGCATTCAAAATGTTTAACAGATACCGCAATGTAATGAAAATTGCATGCAAGTTTTTGCTTGTCTAAACCTCACTTAAAGTGACTGAGTGACTGAGTGAGTGTGTGAGTGAGTGAGTGAGTGAGTGAGTGAGTGAGCGAAGTGAGTGTACATTGCCGACTACTAAGGTAGACTACATTCAAAAGTTTGATCAGATACCGCAATGTAAAACTGCATGCAAGTTGTTACTAGTCTAAACCTCGCTTAGAGCACTCCGTAGTATTAGTTGACAGTAGGTAGGTAGAGGTACCTACATATTTCAATTTGAAGTGTAATCGATACTCGAATTTACAGCGGCATGGTCAAAGGCACCCGGTAAACGACCGGCATTGAGCAAAGAAAATATATTGCTTCTATTTTTATTACCTTCCATTTATTTACGTGTTCACGTGGCGGGTTCGAGCAGTCAATACAGTTCAGTGTGAGAACAACACTGCCGTGTCAGACGTTATATTGAAATAACAGAGATAAGCCTTACCAGTGCTAAAAGAATTTAGGTACTATGCTTAATATAAATGTCTAGTTGCTGAGATATTCCATATTTTAAGATAAACGTTTTCGATTTTTTTTCTGAGATTGAGACGCGTATCTCTTTCAACTCAAGTTAAGATAATTATGCGCGTAACTCCTTGCAGTTTGTTTCTACCGTGTCCGGATATCTATTATCTCAAATTATCATAGTTTCGCGTAACCACACGCAGTAAGTTATCCATAGTAAAACGGAGATAAAACATTGGTGAAAACAATTTTCTTATTTCACTCACGCAAATCGCACGTACCGAATAATATAGTTCGAGGCCGATACTGTTCCAATAATTTGATATGGTAGTTATTGAACTTATTTTGATACGACCTTGAGTCAAAGTGCGTCGCTGCAGTAATGAGCGTGAGCGGCGAACGTTTATTGGTCCTCACGAAATGCAATCGGGAGGCGTCTCTTGCATCTCGCTCGCACTTGTTGATGCGCGTGAGATGCCTGATGACACTATTCAAGGTCCATGGACAGTTGAAAACCTTATCAAACATGTTAAAACAGAAACGGCCTCCTATACTAACTTTACAAATTGGTCGCATTGATGTTTTTATCAGCTTGACTTTATTATCGCTGACTTTATTGTTAGAGGTGAATACTCGTACCTATACCTAGTCTACTCGTAGCCATAATTTCCGTTATAACGTAATTTACACATAACAACTATAAATTAAAAGTTATTGAAACAAATTTTTATTTTATTATCAAATAGAAAAACTAATAATGACGAATTTAAAAAACAATGACTATTAGATTTTGTTATCTCTTGCGTATTTACAGGGGCGTAGCTAGAGGATATGGCGCCCGGGGCAGTCACCAAATTTGCGCCCCCTGAAGACTGACAAAAGTTTCCCTGCTGCTGCCTTTTGCCCATTTTGGCGCCCCGCCTTGGATGGCACCCGGGGCACTTGCCCCCCCAGCCCCCCCTAGTTACGCCACTGCCGTATTTACGGGCTTTTTAATGAAGCAGCGACGTGCCTCAAAAATACGCACGTCTTTTTCACCACCTCCCTCGGGAATTTCGACCCCATAGCTTTAAATTTTTTCTGTAACAAACTATTTGGATGGACGAGATGCAGACCCAAACGGAGATGGCGGGACGACCTCCCGACCTTTACTTTACTTTATTTTTACCTCGATACATTCTGGCGGCGGGAATATGCATTAGATAGAGCCAAGAGGCGGGAAAGAAAAGAGGCTATTCAAAAAAAAATATGTATCGCGTAGAAAAGGCCTTGTTCTCTAAGATACATATCTTTTTTCTATCTAGTGGATCAAACATTAACTTGCCGAGAGTCAGTAAGTTGCTTCAACTTAAACTTGGTAAATTAATCCATATTCAGGTTTGGGAAGTAAGAGTTACGTCTTTTAGGTATGAGCTTTAACAAAAATGACAATATTTTATCATGGAATACATAGACGAAGATCTCAGTGAATTTTTGACTACGAAATACGGTCCATATGACTGACACATATCACTGAAAGTTATCCCTTCTCCATAAGGCATAAACATACCTTGCTTTGAATAAAATCCTATACACAATCTCCCGCTATATAAAAAAGTTGTGTTTTGGTAAAAAAAAGTTTTTATATTTATATGTCAAACATCTTGTTCGGCATGACAGTAGTTGATGTTGTCAATAGGGTATTTGACTACTAGTCAAATCAGTTTCTTCTTTCGAACTGTCAAAACGATTTGCTACTATGGAATTTATATGAAACACTAGCATGTGACGTCACGATCAAATTACCTTCTCTTTATAGTTTTAAACGGGTTTTAAAATAGAAATTGTGTCTAAAAATAACTGCTGTCTACGTTTCTCTATTAATTTTCTGGTGCTTTATTTCTTGCATGGTGTAATATATGTTTTTTTTAAATACAGTCAAATACCCTATATGCGTGCTGTACAGTGTACAGTTGAATCGCTCGCGATACTATTCCCGTGGCGTCATTTCTCTAGTCAGACTTCTGTATTCTAGTTCGTTAGTACGAAATATAAGTATAATAAATTTTTCATAGACCCGTTTGATTAATCCTCTATATCTCTTTGTTCTTAACTCGCCGACGAACACTTTAGACGAACATAAGAGCTATGGGACATCTTGCACTAACTTTTCACGGATACGACATCCTCGTTTGTTATTTTGATACCCGCCATTCTGACGCCCACATGACCTATATTACTCGTATTCACCTTCGGCCGAAAAATTACCTTGATATCTTTTAGGCATCATAATAAAGGCATCAATCATAAAACGGGGAACACATTGGTGAACGTAATAGTATAACAGTGTTTCTACTTGAACGAACACAAATTAACATTTTTTTTTCACCTCAGCAGCTCGAACAAGCCTACTTTCGTCACTCCCTGGAGTGAAGAAAGTGCGACTTTCCTCACTCCAGGGAGTGAAACAAAGTAGCTTTTTAATTAAGTGAAGGCCATGAACTGCCACTTCATACTTCGGGGTCTATTACAAATTCGAAATACAGTTTAACCTTTAATATGTTTAATATTGTCTTCGGTTACCGCGATAGTTGCTCATGAAATAAAACTATGAAAACGGATTATATCGCGTATATTGAATTTTAATATGTTCTCACTACTGAGGTGAAAAAATTATATGTGTCACACGAGAGCAAAGTTATTTTACATCTCGTGTTTTTGAGTCCCTCGCTACGCTCAAGATTCTAACTTAGAATCTTTCGCTTTCTCGGGACTCAAAATCAACACTCGCAAGAAAAACCAACTTTCCTCTCTTGTTGCACAATTAACTATTTATCAATTTTTTTAAGGACGTTTTCATATAAAAAAAAAAATTGTTCTTGGTTGTTGTTTAGTGGACGCAATCTTATTTCGCGCGTCAAGCATGTAAATGTAACAATATGCCTATTGAGACCTTTCAAATTGGTCTCATTCACATCTCATTGATGTTGTTTTCAGCGTAATCTTGTTATCTGACTTTACTCTTAGAAGTGAATGTAGATCATTCCCGGTCAACTTTTAGTGGCCTTGACTGAAACAATATTTATGTAATAAACATACCCCGGGGTTCTCTACAATCTCTACAAACTTTGGGGTGCGGAACTGATTTTGTGTGTAATTTTGTTTATTGTTATTTAACAAATAATAATAAATAATATTAATTATTAATTATTTTATTTTATTAATTATTTGTTTAATTAATATTTCGGTAACTATTTAGTTACCGAAATATTAATTAAACATACTGCCCGATTCGAACTTTAAGTTACGTCAAAAATTTGGAAAAAGGAAAATTTGAAATGGATCGGATGTCAGTTTCAAAAGTGACGTTATCCAGACCATATCGTATCTTTAGCAAATTTTGACGTATCTTAAAGTTCAAATCAGGCCGATAGGTAGTAAGCTACAAATTTACTAAGAAATGGTAAATGATTTCTGTTTTTACAGTATTTACCTAGGAATTGTTTGGCTAGTGTTAAACACTCCCCTACCCAAAACCCATTGGTATGATCATTTAAATTTTATTTACTTAGAAACAAATAGTCATTTATTAACATTAGACAGTCAATAAAGCAGCAAAAATTGACCTGTAGTTTCCTTAATGTACATATCAAAAATACATATCTACAAGAAGTACAAGCGATTGCCATTTAAAGAGAAAATTAATAGTAATAAGTAAATTGCAAAGTAGATATGTTAAATATAGGTAATCAAAAATAGCAACAAGTCTAAAAAACATGCTTATTAGGTAGGTACTCTTTAATTATAATATTATTTAAATGTTTTTATAGAATCCGCTATCACGCCCCAAACGATCTGGCGGCCTAGCCAAGGTGACAATGGCTATCGCTACGCCATCGAATCGCTTTGTGTCTCTTTATCACTCTTCTATATTAGTTTGACAGTGACAGTTGCGTTTCGTTCGCTAGGTAGCGTTAGCGATTGGCATGTTGTCTACGGGGCCTGGGCGAATAAAAGCGCAGCGTCTTCCGCCCAAAACGTCGGTAATCTTATGGCAAAACGACCCACCGCTGTGCCTGGTCGTTCGGGCTTTATTTTCTCGCAAGCAGAATATTCGAAATCGTCGGTCTTTTTGAATGTCATGGGTCACCAGTTTAGTGCCCTTTGCAGTAAATGAAAGGCCGGTTGACAGCCGACTGATTATCATTTATTACGTAGTTCTTAATAGAACTTTCATAGGTGGGCACCTTAGCTACCAAACTTTATTAATAACATGTTTTAATAAAACGAAACTACAAACAAATAATTTATGGATATGTATATAAACATTCCAGTCATTCCATATAAGTATCAATCTGATATTTTAGAAACAAGATTTCGGCTCGCGTGCAGTAGGAAAATTTAGATGAGAGTTAATGACGTGGCAGCTTGTAACGATGCGCCACAAACGTTTTAGGACCAAGCCCGAAAGGGTGAAATAAACTGTTTCAGCATACATTTCACCAAATCATATGTCGATATTTTCTACAATTACAGTTTTCTTTTTTCAAAATGTTTGGTTTGACCCCATAGCAAAAGTTGTTTAGTATCACTATCAATTACATATTCACCTCTTAAAGTATTGCCAAACATAACAAAATCATCCTGTATATAAGTACAGTCATCATCAAATTATCACCTTTCTTATCATAGTATGAAGGATGTGTTGTGATATATTTGGCCGCTGGCTGTCACTGACTATTTGATACTATCTGTATGCGGAAGACGCGTTACGAGTAGTATAAAATTATCAGCACAGACATAACAGAATCAGTCTGTAGATTTAGTTTCTACTTATAAGTAGAAGATGTACAGTGAGGTTCGAAATTGCATGGAGAAATTATGAATGGAATTCATTCACTGTACCGTGAGTGGTAGTGGTGGTATAAAAGTGAGATCATAATGAGATGTGAATGAGATCGTTTAGTAAAATTCGATTTTCCTAGATAAATCTGTTTGTGTCATGTTCACCTGCGAGCTGCGAGGATTATAATGGAAAACCATATCTATTGAAATCTAAGCGTAACCTAGCTTAACATTGCTTTGCTTCTAAACACAGTAAATACTAAATATGCCCCACAAACATCTATCTACAATGTATTATCTACCCAATTAATGACCATTATTAGACATTACATAAAAACACCTATTTGGCTATTAAATCACAGTAATTTTATAATAGAATAGAATAATTTGTTAGTTAGTAAGTAATGTTAGTATTAGTTTTGCATGTATCTCATTTAGCACATGCATTGTAAGATAAGAGACTTTAGTTTAGTTTAGACTTTTAGAGGATACCTCTAAATTTGTATGTAGTAATTTTGTAGAGCGGTCACCACGATACAGGCCTAGCCTAGTGTGGGACCACTGAGCCTGTTGTGTAATTTTAAATTCTTATTTATTATTTATTATTTTAATTTATTTTTTCTAATCAGGCTATGTTTGGCATGCTATTCAATGTTTAAAAGGTTTGCGGTATAATAAGGATTTTATTATCATAATTTCTCTTGGAATTTCGGATGAAAAGGATCTCATTGCACTTGAAGCATAAAGACCAGTCTGTGATGGATAGCCACATTAGCCACATATTATTATATTTATTAGATATTTTTAATTCGCTGTGAGACAATGCCCAAATTTATCCATTTTTTAATGTTTTTTATGACTTTTATGAGCAATACCAAATAAATGACTTGACGATCAAATATTTCAATAAAATATTTATTAGAATAGGGACTCAATTAAGAGAGTATATCAACCGAACCGCGAACGATCGACTGTACTACGGGCTGCATTTGACAGTTTTATTACGGCAGCGGCTTTCTGTGGCATAAAATGTCAGCCGATATAAAATTATTTATTCCATAACCCGATAAAATGCCTTCGGCATCTTTACACCGGCTGCCTACGCATCTATGTCGTCTCTTATAGGACCGATTACCGGTATCCAAGTTATCGACTTTCCGCCCGACACACGGGCCGCACTATGTTGTCTCTAGGCTCGTATAAACCCGCCCCACGGCACAGATGTAGTGTGGTATTCACGCACGACCGTAGTAATTCCGGCCCCGTGTGATCGACACACGGCACAATTGTGCACTGTGCGGAATTGTGAGACGCACGTCCGGCAGGTCCATAGTCTTCAACGGTTAGAGGCTGCCCCTTCCCCAACTGACTCTAGGGTGCAAGTACTGTTCTCAAGGAGGGCCCTCAGTTTTAGGTATCATTACGGATCGCAATGTATACAGGGTGGCTAAAAAACAAGTGCATTCCCGTTGCCAGGGAAGTTTTGGGATTATACTGAGCAACTTTTACTATGGGACCAACCACGAAATCGCGAAAAAAAATTTACCCTCCCATAGAAAATGGACCAGCCAAAATGTATGAAACAGCAAAAATTTTTTTCGCGATTTCGGGGTTGGTCCCATAGTAAAAGTTGCTCAGTATAATCCCAAAACCTCGCTGGCAACGGGAATGCACTTATTTTTTAGCCACCGTGTAATAGACACATTATGGGAATATTTATAGACTCATACAAATACAAATAAGATACTTAAGATAGAAGTCGGTTAGGATACAAATAACAAATTTGCTAGGTTGTCGTAGTCTTCGTATTCCGAGGTTCACCCTTCACACGTGCCATTTTAATAGATACTCGTACTTTATCGACAAAAATATTTCATATAAGTAGTTAATTATGGAATATTTTGTTGGTTTGAATATTCAGCATATTTGATGTTCGTCGACGTCGACATATTTAGGTACTATTCCATTTTAGAAATTCGGCTAACTAGTCGCATATTTTGCAAAATATATCAACATAATAATTATCCCCGCCCACATATTTAACAAGAATCGTACTTGGAACGCATTTCTTCTGGTGAGACGTGGGTTTTCTGCAGCTCAAACGTATACCTACATTGAGACGAAAGTGAAGGACTCGCGCGAAATCTCCTTTTCATATAAACGTAGTCCTCATTTTTCTCTCTGGATATTAACATTATTTACGTTAGATTTTTTTCGAATTTCCAAGTATTATAAGAGTTAAATTTGTATGAAGTCTGCGTTTCGGTCCTAATTTTTACAATAATCAAAAACCGGGACAAGTGCAAGTCGCTCGCCCACCGAGGGTTCCGTACAAATATCTTATTATTTTTTTACAAATTTTTGGTTTTAAGATATCTCCCTGTACTTGTAGTGTATGACGATATTACTTGCGAAATTTCATATTGTCAATGGGAAGTACCCTATAAATTATGTTTCCCTTATATATACGTATAATATACGTTTTCTGCGCCATAAACGGCCGTATCTTTTTTTTTTACTTTCTTAGAAGTTTGATTTTTTCACAGCTTCAAGGGACCATAGACCTGAGCATATGGTCTTAACTTCAACTCGATACCTCCACGCGTTCTCGAGATAAAGGGTCTCGACAGACAGACGGACGGACGGACAACAAAGTGATCCGATAAGGGTTCCGTTTTTTCCTTTTGAGGTACGCTAAAAATCGAAAAAGTCAAACGGAGGATAGCTATGGTTAATATATGTATATTAAAGTATACATCAAATTAGTCCTTTAAGTGGCAGGAACCCGGACAATTACGTCAATTCAATTTGGTTAAATAAAATAAAATCAAAATTCTAACAACTAAAAAATTACATATGCTACTTGAAGGGTTATGTAAAAATATTTTCCATAATGTCAATATCCAGAGAGAAAAATGGGAACGTATGGAGAAACGGCCTTCCCCTTTCCTCTTAAACTGTCAGACACGCATACACGTCAATAAAATTTATCCACCCACAAGACATTGGTATTATATTGAGATTTCACAGCAACCACTGGCAGAATGCTCTCCTTCCACCTAAATCTGTTGCTAAAATGTCTGGAACAGGCCGAAAGTGAAACTGATGTACCTAATTCGGACGGGTGAAATACCCGCAACGCGAAAAACTGACTGACATTAATCTTATCGCTGCTTGCCTAGTACTCCTAGGAGATTGCGAGCAAAGTATGGTTCGTAGTTTTCAAACAGTCCCCTTTCGGCTTATCCTTTGTCTATTGTTAAATGAAACCGCACGTGCTACTTACTAGCATAAAAAAATGGTATGGCCGTTTTAACCGGTTATTCAATTACCACTCTATGGAGATTGCAATAAGGTTTAAAATGAACTAATGGGAAAACATATTCCTTAGCTGTGTGGTCTTTGCGGTTACTGAGTGCCGGCAAGTCGAACGCTACAGAACCAGTCTAAAATGTGTCATCGATATGCGTAACAAACAATACCTTATGCTACGTTTACATGCGTGGCAAGTCTCGACAAGCCTCAGGGACGCAGCTATGCGGTGGAATGAGATAGGCTTATCGAGACTTGCCACGCATGTAAACCAGGCATTAGGATGCGTCGAGTTAGGTCGGCCTTAGTGCTTGAGCGTGCCTTGCCAATGAGAACTGGCCGTATAAACAGGTGTATAAAAAACCGGACAAGTGCGAGTCGGACTCGCCCACCGAGGGTTCCGTACTTTTTAGTATTTGTAGTTATAACGGCAAAAAAATACATGATCTGCGAAAATTTCAACTGTCTAGCTATCACAGTTCATGAGATACAGCCTGGTGACAGACAGACGGACAGCGGAGTCTTAGTAATAGGGTCCCGTTTTTACCCTTTGGGTATGGAACCCTAAAAAGGTGTATGCCAAAAGGTGTATGTTGGTTAATAGACCGTGCGTCGGAATGGGGTTGGCAACTGTCGAAGGTTTGCATAGATGGCGCCATCATAGCTTGTCCCGTTTTCTATGAGGGTTGCATAGAGTATATTGAATAATAGGGGAAGGTTGGCTTAAAGGGCTGGCATCCAGGGCATAAAACTCCATTAAAAAAAAACAGAAATTTGACACAATTCTAGGGACTGACAGGGCTAGCTATGCTGGCGCCATCTGCTAAATACTTCGACCGGCCAACCCCATTGGCACGTTTGGATACATCTCGTGGATTATTCTTTAGTACGTCGCGAGCGGTTCGTTTGAATTTGAATTGATAAACGAAACGTATTGATAACGCTTAATATTCGCATATGGATATGGCGGAGCCAATGCTGTTAGTATTTTTCCGACAATGTTTTGTTTGCTTTTGCGAAACTGATAAATAGACAGCTTTTTGCTCATATCATAAGTTTTTGGTGTTTTATGGCTGTTATTTTGGAACTGTTACTGTTGTTTGTTGGATTTTTGCTGTTAGAATTGTGAAAAGTTGTTTGTAATTTTCATTTTAGTTGAAAATATGAGTAGTTTGTTTCTGTATTTGTTCAAATTTATTTTTTATTGCATTATTTTAATATCTATAGTCTATAGATATTTTACAGGTAGCACTAGTAGCAATGCAGGTCATTTCCCTACGGCTTCTGAACCCATCTTAGAATACATGATATGTGTGTAGATAAAGAAGTGTATGCAACTGTACACAATTATTAATTAGGCCTTAAAACACTCTTGTGATTCTATTATGAAACTCGCTAACGCTCGTTTCATTAAACCACACATATTTTAAGGCCTCTCATTAAGTATCATTTGCATAAACTACTATTATTAAATTCTGTAATAATTCTAATTTCGTTACCATTTTGTGTAAAAATTTTATTTTGTCGGGATTCAACTAAGCTTAATTGATGTACGTAACGTGTCAGTAGGTAAGTCGCTCGCTCGCTCGCTCTGTACCAGAGGGCCTACCGCGAACCACGTTCGACGTGTTGCCTCCCTGTCACACTTACATACGAATTTACAAGTGCGACAGAGAGGCAACACGTCGAACATGCTTCGCGGTAGGCCCTCAGGCAAAGTGGCGTGCTCTTGTGTTCGAGGCCAAGACTCATTTTGGGTTATCGCGCCAGCCAAGTAAGTGTAAGTAGGTAAGTAGATATTTCTTAAAATGTACAAACCATTTCTGCGAAAAGCCCCGTCGGAATGTTCTTGCGGCCCAATTCGAATAATGTTTGTAAGATCTCACAGCGATACGATACCGATATGTCAATGTCGAAAGTGACGTTTATGGTTGAAGAAATGTCACTTTGATACTGAGAGATCGGTGTCGTATCGCTGTGACATCTTGTAAGCATTGTTTGAATTGGGTCGTTAGGATTCAACGAGGCGTCCCCGTTGTAAATAACTGACGAGGGATGTTACATCATATGGACTTAGTGGACGGTACCGAGCTTACGCAAGAAAGCAAAAACGTTTGTAGAAGATACTCGCTTATTTTATTCTCATAAGACTATTCACATTTCAGAAATACCATGTTAAGCAATAATATAAGTAGCCTAAAAACATACAATTTAAAAAAAAAAGAATTACTCAAATCAGACCACGGGTCTAAGAATAATCGGTGAACATACATAAAAAAAAAAAAAAAAAAAAATAGCCACAATCGAATACAGAACCTCCTCCTTCTATGAAATTGAAGTCGGTTAATAAGCACCAATTTCAAATAATAACCTAAAAAATACAAAATTACTAAGCTAAATTATGTCTAAGCTACAATAGAAACAAAAATATATAAAACTAATTTCAGCCAAAAAAGTCGCGAATTAAAATACTTTGATTTCACTAGACTTATATTAACCGGGATATGGACCGTATTTACCTTTTGTATTGTTTTCGAGCTTCCGATAATTCGACGCAGTTACATGCATCTTGTTCACGGGTAACTGAAGATAGCGGGTGGGTGTCAAAGTTTCGTAGACCGTGCTCGGTCTACCCTCATTCATGCGCGTCGGCTCCGTTCGCTTTTAACGTTACCACCGGTCGCATTCACACTCGTTGGTTTGGTCGCATTCACACTCGTTGGTCTTGTCGCATTCACACTCGTTGGTCTGGTCGCGTTCACCTCGTTGGTCTGTCCAAGCACACTACACTCACAGTGTCACTACGCCGGTCATTATAAGTCTAGTGAAACTAACCGTGAATCATTCCAAGCTGTTAATTTGATTTGTTCCCTAGTTGTATATTTGCTATGTTTACTAAATATGTTTCATATAAAGTGTTTTATCGTCCATGAACTAACATCAAAAACATAATATCCATTAGTACCAATATTGATAGTTAGCTTTTACCGGTGAACCGGTCGAGTCAAATATTGATTGCTGTTTGCAAACAGCCTGTTTGTTTCATTGATAATAAACGAGTAGACGCATGTTACCATAGAAGTTTACAACTTTGCCCTTTCAACATAACTTTGCCCACCGCGTCACAGTTCAGTAAAAGCGAGATAGGTAACTTAAAAGTAGTTACAGATACACTTTCTTTTTAATCTGTATTTTATAGCTAATAATATTGTTAGAAACACGCCTACTGATTGACACGTATCTAACTTTAGTCACGCGTGAGCCAGCTGTGAGTGCGGATGTGTTTTTTGGTGGGCCAAAGAGGATCTAAAAACTTCGATTGTATCTCGGTCTAGAAAATTATCGCGTATGACCTCTCAAACCATATAATACAAAAATGACCTCATACTGCACCTTTTTAGTCGCAGGCGGTTAAAAGCAATGGTTGACAACCCTATCAATTTAGGATTTTGTATGAAGGATTCACAATTTTTATTTACAACTTTGCCTACATAACTGTAGGTGAAATACTATACTTAAAGGACTTTTAATATGATACAAGTTTGCTATAACTATTCTAGATCATAGTCTGTAAAATTCGTGACCATAAAATTTGATAATCCAAAAGTTAAGAAAATATGCGTGGGCAAAGTTGAAACTTTAATTTTTTTGGCCCGCCTGGTAAGATCCAGTTTCTAGAGTACTGAAACTTAAATTTACTGTAGTTTGCTTATTCACACAAAGAAAAGTATGCTAGTGCGTGAGTGCCACAGATAAGTAATACAATACGGAAAACTCGAAAAAAAAGCAAGATCGAAAAAAGCGGGGAATGTTGTAGTATTTTACGGTACTCGTATATATCGGTACCTGCTATAATAACATTAATAACACTTCACTTGTACATCCAACATCACAAGTAGTGGATGGAACAACGCGCCAAAAGTATTTGCCACCCTCGAATACTTTTCCAAGTAGTGATATGATCTGCCTCGGACGAATTATTCTACATATAGATACATTATTTATAGGGTTCCGTACCCAAAGGGTAAAAACGGGACCCTATTACTAAGACTCCTCTGTCCGTCTGTTCGTCTGTCACTAGGCTGTATCTCATGAACCGTGATAGCTAGACAGTTGAAATTTTCACAGATGTATTTCAGTTGCCGCTATAACAACAAATACTAAAAATAACGGAACCCTCGGTGCGCGAGTCCGACTCTCACTTGGCTGGTTTTTTAAAGCTTTTAGAGAATGATACATACTATACTTCTGACGCATAGTCTGAAAAATGCTACCGTGAGTTCATTTTTTTCTCAGAAAACAATATAAAGAATAATCCTTAATACTTTTGGACATATATAAAATCAATTTTTTCAAGTAATGGTCTACCGCAAAATATGGTTTATAAAGACATTGTCACCTCTAACGGCGAAGATATTTGTAATTTATTTAACAGCCACTTCCATTCTATGACAGGAGTTCTACTGATACGGATAATTTAGCTGCACCAACGAATCCCTTGATAGATATGAACTCAATTGAAATAAGTGAAGATATTGTAACACGATACCTCAAATCTATTAATATCAATAAAGGCGCAGGACCTGACGGAGTACATCCACTTTTTATTAAAAATTGTTCTACTTCCCTAACAGCTCCAATTACGATAATTTTCAAAAAATCTATCAAGGAAGGTTGTGTTCCAGCTATTTGGAAAAAAGCCTGGATAACTCCTGTGCCAAAGGGTCCGGTGAGCCGTAATATTAAAAAGTATCAACCTATATCTAAATTATGTCAGTTTAGCAAACTGCTAGAAAAAATAGTTACAGACCAATTAGCTGCTGTTGTGCGACACCATATAATACCCAACCAACATGGGTTCTACAGAGGCCGTTCAGTTGATACAAATTTGTTAACTTTTACGAATGATATATTACTAGCTATGGATAATGGATACTCTGAGGACGCCGTGTATATCGATTCTTCCAAAACATTTGACAAAATACGTCACTATACGTTATTATGCAAGCTTTGGGAACTCGGTATACACGGTGATTTGTTTAGTTGGATTAAGTCATATGTATAAAATCGCACACAGTCGGTGGTAGTATCAGGGTTTATATCTGAAAGTAAATATATCAGCTCAGGCGTTCCCCAAGGCTCCCATTTGGGGCCTCTATTATTTACGTTATATATAAACGATATTGTAAAATGTATCTCCCACTCTTATGTTCTTCTTTATGCAGATGATGCAAAAATTTATAAAGTTATTCGTAATTCTTCTGATTCCGAACTGTTACAAAATGATCTTTGTAGTTTCGAGAGCTTTTGTAGAGAGAATAACTTGTTTTTAAACATTGACAAATGTAATACAATTAGTTTTTCTAGGAAAAAAACATTGTCTTACCTTAATTACAAATTATGTAACCAGGACCTGGTAAGAGTAAAGGAGATTCGTGATCTTGGAGTACTCATGGACGACAAATTATCGTTTATACCTCATATCGATTCCATTTTAGCTAAGTCTTTTAAACAATTAGGTATGATCCTGCGAGTTGGTAAACCTTTCAGGAATACCTTAACACTCAAAATTCTTTATAACAGTTATGTACGAAGTCGACTTGAGTTTGCATGTGCGGTCTGGAAACCCCATTACAGTATTCATATTGACAGGATAGAGAGATTGCAAAAAAAGTTCCTAAAAGCCCTTGATTTTAAATGCGGTATTGAATACAAAGACTATGTCGAATCCTTAAACCGTCATTAAATGCAGTCGCTTGAGTGTCGGAGAGACTGCGTTGATTCTGTTCTATTATATAAAATAATAAATAGTCACATTGATGCCCCTAGCTTGTTAAAAGACATATGTATAAGAGTCCCAGGTAATAAAGAACGCCGATGTCGTCTCGGATACAAGCACTTATTCTCCATCCCATGTAGTAGAACTAACTATTCTAAAAATATGTTTATTAAGCGAGCATGTGCACTTTATAATGATAATAACATTGTAAAAAATGTAGATATATTTAATTGTACCATAGGCTCAATAAAATTTTTATTCAGGACTAGTATGTAAATCTAGCCGCGATCTGTCAATATCTAAAAGTGTTAATATACCTATTATGTCATGTTTGTCGATACCTATTCGCAAATTCTGTGTAACCTTTTACTAATCTGCTGAACTTAAGCCAAGATAGGTACTTTTTCGTGCTATATATAAAGATATGTTTAATAAAAATGGAAACTATAGGTCTAGACTAAGAGAAGAAACTGTAACAATATTTTATGTATGATCGTTTGTTTCAATAAAATAAAAAAAATAAAAAATAAGTTAATTTTGATACTGATTATACACCGAGCTGCAAAATTGCATGGACGTTATGAATGGAATGGAATTCATTCATAAAGTGGCCATGCACTTTTGCAGCTAGCTGTACTTGTGATGCCTAAAATCCCAGAGTCGACGATCCAATCAACATATTACATATTTATTCAATTATTTTATTTATTTTTATCAATGAAGGAGTCCTTTCGCCAGTAGCGGTACACTATAATCAAATATATACTAATGATCTGTTTTAATTACTATGAGAAGGACAAGGTGAGTTGATGGGGTTCACATTTGGCAAATAGAATAGTACGCCTAGCTCTCCTTACGTAGCAAATCAGCTCACTGGTATAAGGTATGGCTACTGTAATTTACTGGGCTTTCCCAGACGGTGAAGTGACCACTGATCATCCAGACGGCTCGCCAACACATACATCACATGACACACCCGCACTCGTACACGATCTGACATCGACTGACTCGCTTACAGTCAGTGACGTCATTATGACGTAAACGCTTGAGACGCAAGGACGTTGAACCTATTTTCTATCCCTTATTGCAAGGTTAAATGGGTATTTTTAGGGTTCCGTACCCAAAGGGTAAAAACGGGACCCTATTACTAAGACTCCGCTGTCTGTCGGTCTGTCTGTCCGACTGTCACCAGGCTGTATCTCATGGACCGTGATAGCTAGACAATTGAAATTTCCAGATGATGTAATACTAAAAACAGAATAAAATAAATATTTATATGTGGGGCTTCCATACAACAAACGTGATTTTTTTTGCCGTATTTTGCGTAATGGTACGGAACCCTTAGTGCGTGAGTCCGACTCGCACTTGACCGGTTATTTATTTGTCATGGATCTGGCATTGACAGCAGTTAGTTTAGGGTGGCCACTCATCTAGTGGCTTAAAAAATCCTCTAAAGTAGGGTAAATATTGGTTTACGTAAAATTGGAAGTTAATAGGAGTAAGTAAAATATGTCACAAAGGCAACTTTTATAAATATGGTATAATATTTTTGAAATGAAAACTTCTTTAGCGGTGCTGTGCACTTTTTGTGATGGGGAAAAAATGTTAAACTCGCGACAGATTTCGAGTCACGTGACCGACAGATTGAAAATTCGTAAGACGGACACGTGACCTGATCGAAATTATGGATGGAAGTTGATTTTTCTGAGAGACAAACTTGTTAATGTTAAATAATTGTAATAGTTCTGAAGTGTTAAATTTTTAATGTAATATAAATTGTTATGTTTGTGTACGATAGCGTAATAAATGAACATTGTTGAAGTGACTGATATTTTGGAATGGTTATATAGGGAATAATTTTGCACGAATTGCTTTAATTATCAGTATAAAAGTACTATGTGGTAAAATACAATATTCAAGTTTTCACTTCTGCCGGCACTCCCGGAGTGCAACCCGTTGTTTTTTTTACTTCGAGTATGAAAGTACAGTTATCTTATACTTAAACTGAATAATCTCCGGTTTTTAAATGTGTTATTTTTGCTGGAAGGAAAAAACTTAAGAATAAAAATACTGTTTTATTCTAGGTTCAAACATTCAGAACTAGCAACTAAAGTGGTCATTTAATAGTCAAACCGAGAAAAGTCTGCAGAGATTTTGACAGTACTCGCAGTGCAGGTGTTATTTTAAACGTCAAACTTCTATGAAATTATGACGTATAAATAACACTGGCACTGCGTGTGCTGTCAAAATCTCTGCAGACTTTTCTCGGTTTGACTATTAAATTACCACTTTAGTTGCTAGTTCTGAACTCTAGCTTTGCAGTCGCGACAATGAATGGATAATAATAAGTTTTGGCATAAATTTGAGACTTTGCACGTGCTGTCACTAAGCTAATTTCTCAAAATATTCTAATCTCGTCCGTCTATTAATCATCCGTCTACGTGGAAACGCCTATACGCAGCTATAAAAGCATATTATTACGTAATCTGTCCGTATACGTAGATAGTTGTGATTCCCAGGTATGTAGTAGATGCCACGTAGTGGTTAAAACGGAATATTCGGCCACATTCTTCACCGCAGCGCCGAATATTCGGCAATCATGTGTACATTTTGACTAACTTTTTTATCAAAACTGTTCACCTTCAAATAATTTGCTAACATTTAACTTTGATCGGTCAGCAAGAGTCAGGTTGAATTCAATAAAGGGTCATAAAATTCTTTATTTATTACAACTAATGAAATAATATTGTCTTCGGTTACCGCGATAGTTACTCATGAAATAAAACTATGAAAACGGATTATATCGCGTATATTGAATTTATAATACATCCCGACGTTTCGAACCCTTTACAGCGTTCGTGGTCAATGGGTGACTGAGGAAAAATTACAAAGTGCAAAAATACCCACATAATAAAATAATGAACAATCATAGACTATAAATTTTAAGGCTGGTTTTTGGCTAGCCGGCGTAGTTTTTATATCTTTACTTGAAAATAATTGTAGTGTATAACTAGCCTTATGAACCGATTTTGCATGTACAACCAGCCTTAAAATTTATAGTCAATGATTGTTCATAATTTTTAGTATGTGGGTATTTTTGCACTTTGTAATTTTTCCTCAGTCACCCGTTGACCACGAACGCTGTAAAGGGTTCGAAACGTCGGGATGTATTATAAATTCAATATACGCGATATAATCCGTTTTCATAGTTTTATTTCATAACTAATGAAATGTTTCATTAAAGTATTTAATAATGGTTTAAAGTTGTACACTTAAATTGTAAATAGCTGGGAGCCTAGCAAAGATGTCAATTGTTTACAGAAAACGAAAAGAGAAAAATGGGGACTACGTTTGTATGGAGAAGCGGCCGTCCCCTTTCCTCTTAACGTCAGAGGAAGAGAATAATGTTTAACAGTGTTCGCATAACAGAAGTGTTAAGGTTACGTTATAGGTATGTTGACTTAGGTATGTTGTGTTGTAAATAGTATTTAGAATAGTGGATGTTAATATTATTTATTTTGGTTAATGTAATTTTTTATTGTAATTATTAGTCCATGTTACTCGAAATAAATTAATTTAAGAGGAATGCGACGGCAAGGCGATGCTTTTGCAGCGCTACTGCTGCACAGCGGTGATAAAGGCGATATCATTGTCAAATCGCAACAGATATGCGGCAAAGATAGCAACGCAATTTATCAAAGAAATTGACAGTGACATTGCCCGCGTCGACGTTGTAGTATTTGTTAGCATTGTGTTCATGCCAAGTGCTACGTCAAATATGGAGCTTAGGGATATATATGCATTCTTACTGCCAAGTGTGTGCAAAGTTATCGTGGTCAGAGTCTAAAGCTGTTCCATTCGCCATCCAAATGTAACCTAATGCCGGTTGTCACACCGTCGCATTTCGTTGCGAAGTGCGGAGTGACGAATTCGCGTGCGGCGACAACGGTACGGTGGTGCGGTGTCCGTATCGTCGTCCGGAGCTGCAGTGCACGACGAACCGCGTTTATGAATAACGTATATATGGAGCTCGGTGTGGCATACCCTGCGGTTCGCGCCGCATCTTCGTCCGAAAGCGCGAACCGTTGTGCGATTCGCACCTTGGCACGGAGAGGCGGAGCCATGCAGTGTGTTCCATGCGGATTTTGGATACAAATCAATGCGGTTCGCCGCTTTGAAGTGCGGATCAGTGTGATAACCGCCGACATTGTCCACAAAAAT
This sequence comes from Cydia strobilella, assembly GCF_947568885.1. Taxonomy (NCBI): domain Eukaryota; kingdom Metazoa; phylum Arthropoda; class Insecta; order Lepidoptera; family Tortricidae; genus Cydia; species Cydia strobilella. The sequence continues at coordinate 14,721,516 of NC_086052.1, forward strand.
AGTCCCAGCCATAAAACGTGCGGTAAAATTTGGGGTATCTGGCACCCTTTCAAGTACCTCACAATATGTCTCGTTATAAAAGAAAGAGCGTTCTTTGTCAAACAAAATAGACGATGGTTTCCAAAGAATTTGACAAACAATTGCGGCGTTTTGTTGCCATTTCTCCGACAATTACAGTAAAATGAAAGCTGTATAAGTACAGGGTATGAAACATCCAACTCCTAAAAAAATTATATACTTATTCAGTTTTTTTTAAATGTTGGGCGAATTAATTTTGGGTTTATTAACCTATTGCTTGATTACTATACGTATATTTTTTATCTGTATAAAAAACCACGACGATGGATTTTAAAATGACTGAATGAATGAATTAATATATTTCTGAAATGACTAAGGGAATCTGTATTTTTAGTTTATGGTTTACCCATTCTGTTCACATAAGTTATGGTGTAGAAATCATTCTTCAACTCACTCACACACTCACATTACGCGAGGCACCGGCGCCAGTTTAGACCAGCAGTCAGCCTGATCACAAATATCTGAACACGCCTCTATTGCCAAGGCGCTAGAGTGCGTGTTCATATATTTTTGATCACCTTGGCCGTTCCGGTGGCCGGTGGTATATCTGGTGGCGACTGTATCTAGTAGTTGGGAGCTTTAATTAAAACATCTGTCAATCCCAAACTAGAAATAATCGTGCTGCACGTCTTCAATATCCTTGACAAACATAATTATAACGAATGGTTCGGGCCTTACTTTGCATGTATTTACGAGTATATAGTGCTTACTTCCCTAACGACCAGTTACATATTCTCCCCAATTTGCATATCCAGTGAACCCTTTAATTTGAATCTGTTCACGTGTTACTCTCTATTATTTACTCCGAAGTTTCTCGCAGTGAAATGTATGGTAATAAACCGAAAATGTACATGAAGAGGACTTTAGATTCTATTCAGGTCAAGAGAATATATTTTAGCCGCATGACATTGATAACATCATAGAGATGGAGACTATATAAAGGAGCCAAATCTCTATGTATGAAAAGTGTCCATCAAAAACAGTAATTAGGCGGCGCACCATACACCGAAATACTACCAAAAACAAACTACGTAATTTGGGCGGGTTATTTGTTGCCTTATATGGTTCATGTTATACTCATGTCCCAGAGCCTAACTAGCGCCACCGGAGAGATTAGGAACTATTATTTAAAGCTGAAAGCGGTCACTTTTGCAACAATTCTGCCATAAGAGATTGGCATCCTTTCTATACCATCCATAATCATAGACAAGACAGGTAAGAGAGAATAAGTACAGTCAGAATCAAAAGTAACGGAACAGACTACGCTCCGAAACTATCTATCATTCTCTAATAGCTTAACAAAAAGATATAACAGGACAATTCGAATGTACTCTACCATCAGAATGATATTTGAAATTTTATTCAGTTAACGTTTATTTCATCTAATTACTCATTGGCAGGGGCGAGATGCACGATAATTAAATAATAACAAGATTCAAACATCATTCTAATATCAGTGTATACTTTCGAAATGGCCTGTTAGTCCCTGCATGTAGAAAAAATCCACTGTGACAGATACTTTAGAACGCGAACTAAAGAGATGTTTTTATTTCGAAAATATTTTCAAAATGGCAGATACTTACTTAGTTTTGGAACCTAGCCGCAAAATTGCATGGGTTAGTTCATTAATTCATTATGTGTCCATGCAATTTACCATTTCACCAATAATAAAACGGAACTTTAATATTTGTAAACAAAATAACTCTGACATTCTAAGTACCGTTTGAGTTCATACATGCGTGGAAATTGTCAAAGTTTAAATCACTATTTACTTTCATGTTGATTTTACCCACGGCGATAAAATAGTTGTTTGTTTTACAAGGGGGCCAATCCTAATATGGGTACCCGAGCATGCGAAAGATTTCAAAATTGAAAAGTTCGAAAAGTTGAACCTTGCGCGTTGCGAGGCTTTCAAGGTACGAGGGTTAAAAACAAACTTTGCTCCTGAGTGAAACGCAACAATTTTCACCACACCAAAACGAGGGAAATACTAACTTTTTTTTATACTACATCGGTGGCAAACAAGCATACGGCCCGCCTGATGTAAGCAGTCTCCGTAGCCTATGTACGCCTGCAACTCCAGAGGAGTTACATGCGCGTTGCCGACCCTAACACTCCTCTCCCTCGTTGAGCTCTGGCAACCTTACTCACCGGCAGGAACACAACACTATGAGTAGGGTCTAGTGTTATTTGGCTGCGGTTTTCTGTAAGGTGGAGGTACTTCCCCAGTTGGGCTCTGCTCTAGATCTGGAATGACATCCGCTGTCCTGTGCCCTACCACACAAAGCGAGATGTCATTCGCAGTGCCCATACCTCTCTTTTGGACATAGTTTAAGGACATACCTGGGTCCGGACGTAGTTTATGGACATACCCGGGTCCTGACATACTGTAACTAAAAGATCACGAATTAAATCAAAACGAACGTTATTAAATATTTATCATTTAAAATCATCACTTAAAATAGTCAAAATTCAATTCTACCAGCCAACATTATATATGTAACTTATTACGAGAGCATTGCTGTATTTTATCAGAATTTTTAATTTAACTTTATTGAGCAACAACCATACAGTTTCGAGTTCATTAATTGTATTTTGAGTATGCGGTTTAAAAACAGCATGTTTCTTTAAATATAAACTGCAAAAAGGCCTCTTAGCGTAGCCTGAAAGGAATATATTTTAAACTAAATAAAACGAACTCGTAGCAGCCTCTACGCCGTAGCATCAGGGCAGCGTTGTAGCCAGCCGACCGAAATCTACAGTTTTTTTTAACAATTGTGGCCTGGATGCGAGTTATTTAAGTCTCTGTTTTAAAGAGTTATATGGCAGAGAATGCACTGTTAATTTTGTTAAAACACATATATTTTTTTTTTGTGGATGAAAAGTTATAGTAAAAACTATTTGTTGTATCTGGCTGGTTTTGATTCATTAATAAGAATAATAAGAATACATAAAAAAATCTTAACTCCGTTTTTCTATTGTTTTTCACTCCGCCAAAATGAGTGAATTTGAGGAAGATATTGAATAGATACTTACTACCACTACTTACTACTTCATAAAAGGGAAATATGTATAGGTACTTAAACATCTGATCTTAATAGATCTTTATAAGGTAAGGTGCAGGCGGCATTCCCACGCTGAATTGCTATGGCCAATTTTTGTGCGAGTAAGCTGCCCGCGTGAGAATTACCTGTGGCCTCCCTTAAGTGTTTGCTAAGCGCCTTGTGGAGCCCCCGTGCCCCCCTACCCCACGGGCCGAGTGTCTCGATAACAAAGGCGACAAACTCGTAGTGTTCACCGAGACAACTATTGTTGTCATATAAAAACATTATTGTGTGTAATTCAAAACTTCTACATCAAACCCAAATGTATCGCGGTGCTCGTCTATATCTAATATCCCAAGTTATTTACTACACTAATAAAAAGACGTAGTTGTATTAAACCGACTTGGTTTGAACTTCTGGATTTTATATCGTCAAGCACTTAACAACTAACATTGTAGGCTAACATTGTAACCAACGTTGTGTTGGAATTGCCATTTATCAACTATTTGCCTCCAGGTGATCCTTAACTACTTTGGACACGTGGCCAGACGGGAAACGGACAACCTTGCAAAGCGCATTATCTATGTAACGCCTTGGCGTAAGCTGTAATGTTACATATAACTTGATTCAATAAATAAATTATGGTTGGCATGGTGGATGGAGGACGGGGTAGTGGACATCCACCAACCCGCTCGGTGGACACTGTAGAGTGCCTGCCAGGGTACTACACAGGCGCCTATTATTAGGAAAGCGGAAAACCGAATAGAATGGAGAACCTTGGTGCACAAAATAACGACCTCTTGTGGTCGCGACCCTCAGTCATGAGGAATCGAGAAAGAAGAAGATTGTACGCACTAGTACTCTTAATACTTACTTATATATTGTTTTAGTACCTACTCGTAATAATTATATATTATATTTGATACGGTAATCGGAAATACAACTTTTTCTTGTGCCTATGCGCACTCATGATGTTCTAGACTTTTAGTTTTCCATAAAATATTTGAGTATCAGCTCTACACTCTATGTTTGATAGCGTTGGTTCTTTCGTTTCTGACTTGCTTAAAATGTCTTTTATTATTTTCTTTCTTTTTCTTGACCTACGACACACTTTTGCGGCTCCAAACTTAGGCAAATGTCGGGTTTTCTGCTGTTGCAGAAGGAACTGTGTTTTGTGATTGTTTTCGTTGTTTTTTCCGGAAACCTCACAGTTTTCCCAAGAAGCGCCGCAAGCACGAGTTTACGAGTTTCGGCCTTAGGCATATGTGATGTTTGCTTTCTTTTCCATATTGTTTAAAGTTTTACAGGACAAGTCTTTGAAAGTGCTAAATGAGGACCGCTGCAATTGGCACAACATAACTCTGTTAAAAGTTTATCGGACTCCTTATAGAAATGGTCTCTCGAGCAAATGGAGCAATGCTATTTGCCGTTACAGACTTTAGCTGCATGGTTGAATTTAAAACATTTGAAACGCTGCAGTACTGGGAGCACGTAATTCAAAGAATGTACAAAAATAAATCGTACTGTATAAATTGTCCAGTAAAACATTAGACAATAACGTAATGCTCACTGTCTGTAATGAAACACGTTCCTGTCAATACTTTCTTCGTGAGGCGTGGCACTGCTATGATCTCATAAACAGAGCTTAGTGAGTTTCGCAATACAGCTTTGTGTACAAATCCTTGTTTGAAATTGGAATATCGGGTAGCAAAAATCAAATTATACCAGTTTTATCGATTTGTGCGACAACACAAATCTCATGGTACATTTAAGTACGCTTCCATGTTATATTTTGCCAAAAATGCACTTCCTGAAGTTATTTGCTGTACTATACTGTTTAAATACGACCGCGATATTGTTAGCGTTTACCCGCTGTATAGCCGTTACACCTTTTATATCTCTTGTGAATATGTGGTTGAGAAATATTGGATTTCTATTACCCAGTTTGTCCTTTGTGTCCACTTGTTCGACAACGACTTCAAATTCAATTTTTCCTGAGCTCCCAGAAACTTTGTAGTTAATCGGATTTAAATTATGGTAAAAACGAGTTATTAGATTGTATACCCGCCGCCCCGTTGTCCATGTCGTCTTTGCCCCCGGTTTTAGAGCCGCTTTAGGGTGGACGGGTTTAGACAGTACCTATAATTATATACTAAAATATATGTAAAATATACTAATTAAGTTAGTTTAAATTCACAATTTAAAAAGTTGGAGCGAAAATTGATCGACTACTAATATTTTCAAGTTTCCGCCAAAGAATCCTTCTACAGTTGGCTCTGAGGCATTTTCATAAACTGAAAACATAAATACCCCAAGGCACTACATACATACGACAAAGTACAAGTTTATAAGTTGTTCGTAATGTACGTGTTCAAGATCATAGTCGTTGTTAGAATCACTTAATGATTTGGAGCGAGAACAAAGTTCAGACGAACCAATAAGTGTGCTCTCCATTACGTACAGTCGAGTTCACAAATATCTTTACAAGTCAATGTTCCAAAAATATATTTACACGCCTCTTAAGACAGAGAATAAGGTCGTGTAAATATATTTTTGGAACGTTTGGCTTGTTTGTGAACTCGACCGTACAGTTGAGAAGGATCTCGAGGTCACGGCATTATTCACGCCGACCGGGTCGGAGCGAGTCTCATTCGATGCCAAAGGAATTTGAAGCTTGTACGTCTATATACAGAAGTTATTGTTCATTAATTATTTAGGTGAAACTCCACAATGTCATGGACACTTGAGCTCGGCTGTCATTGCTGCGAAATGTCTAACGGTGTTTTGTATTTTAATAAATCCAACTTAAATTTTCCACTAGTGTTTCTATAAAAAAACGGGGGTTATTAAATCTGGAGCACTTTAACGCGGAAAATGAATAAACACTTCAAGTTTATTTATACATTTTTAATAATTATTCCCGAACAAATAGAGTCAGACCACGCTAAGTTTTCATGCAAACTGGTACGTCACGTATGGAGCTTATAGGGATATGTTGATATGTAATATGTACGAGTATGCATTTTTACTGTCAAATTTGTGCAAAGTTAGTGAGGTCAGACTCTAGTGAAATACTGCCAATAGCAGCTAGCGTCGATAACTACTCGTAGTTGTTCAGCGTTGGAGGTAATGGCGACCAAATGAAAGCAGGGAATACTGATATCTAGATTTAATGTTTACAGAAGGCTGGTTAGAAAAAGTGAGTTTATCTACATACATGTAGAAGCTTATATAGGTAAGTACAGCGCCACACTATGACACTACGGATTGGTTATGAACTACATACATTGACATAGCTAACTAAGCTTATTGAGCACTTATACTAGTACACAATAGTTTCGGTAGATGTCACCTTTACATATCATAGGACTGTGGTGCCACCAACAGACGATTGAGAGATTTAATCCATCTAGATTAGGTAAGTAGGTATTTAGGTATGCTAATACCTACTTATCTGTTACTTGTTAAGATAGGTCTTAACAGTAGTATAGATAGGTATTTGAAAATTGAGGTGGGGTGTGGGGTGTGGGGTAGGTGAAATCGTAGGAGCATTTGAACAAAAAATATTACTTATTTAACACATAATCATGTTCCTAAATCACCAAGTTCAAGAACAAGCAGTTGCAATTAAAATAGTAGCAGTAAGTTTATAAAACTCCCCAAAAATTACATTGAACATGCTTAAAAACTAAAAATTGCAATAGCTAAATAAATACATACATGCTTCTCCCGTCATCGTCACGAGATCGCGCCGTGACAAAAAAAGGGGAGAAAACGAAAAATTTAAAAGATATAGATGCAAGCGCGAACTCTGATTATTAAATCGATTGCATACCAGGTCAGGAAGGAAACCACAAACGTAAATCCAAAAGCAGGTAAAACGTTTAAAAATTAAGTGTAAAAAAGTAAAAATTTGTGAAAAATGTGGCAAGAAACAATAAACTTTGTTACATGGCGCCAGAAAAAGTTCATTACATTTAGTCGTGCAAAGCATAAACAATAATGCTTATAAGAATCTAAATTGTTGATTTATTAAAGTAAGGATATTTAAATTGATAATTTATTGACATAGGTACCTAATCTACCTATCTGTAATAAAAAAATGCCTCTATAAAAAACTATTGAGAAGCAGAAGAGATAAATTTTAATATCCTTTCAATATTTCGATATATAAAAAATAAATACAGAAGCATTTATTTTCACGTCACAATAAATAAAACAGTAAATAACATCCATGCATAGATCGTGATCGGCAACGCAGGCTTCGTCAAGTGGACACAAAAGCAAAACAGCAACAGGCTTCGTCATCGACTTACAAATGAAAATAAATTCCTTTATTTTTATATCAAAACATTATGTTATTTCAAATAACTTATTTGATAAAAATCAGATACTCCAGCCCCGCTCTCTCAGAAATGCAAAAATGTTGGGTAGCTATTAGGAAGGCTTTGGCCAGATTTATGTGCCTGATATTTTGCATGAACGTCAGGGAAACGAGCGTCTTCAAAATCCTTTACACTTGTTTTAACAAGGGAAAGGCACTCCGGCCTCAGCGGAACATACACCCATTTATCCTCCATCCTTTTATATACGTACAGTACGTATACGTAGCGCAGGCAGTTAGGTATGACAGTAACGACATATGCGGAGTATTATTATGATATTTATGATTCATATTACGAGCGTAGTCTATATTTAAGAATTTTTATTTATATTACTTATTGGCTATGTGCAAAGACCGTGGTGGGGACGGTGGGGTAAATAAAAGATGACAACGCACGGCGAGGAAAAAGTGAGCTTTCATTAGAATACATCATCATTATCATCAAACTATTTGACAGCTCTCAACTGTGAGCCAATGTGTCCCATGCCCACTACAATCAGTAAGTTAAGAAGTAAATTTTAACAGAAATTGGCCCTTATATTTACGAAGCTAAGACCTACCGTTTAACTGATCGCCTTAGTCTCATTATACAGGGTGGGACAGAACGAACGACTTTTACGCAAACGGGGAATTTTTTAGGCTACGTACTTTATTTTTCACTTATTAATCACGTTAATATATCTAACCGTTTGTGAGATACAGTTTGTTAAACATTTGTGCAAAAATCTGTATGTTTCAACCCTAGCAAGTAGATCCGAAATTAATGACATGACATGTGTCAATTAAAAATGTAAATAACTTTGTAGGGTTGTCACTGATATAAACATATTTAATTTTAATGATTTTGTTTTACTTTTTAATCCGGCTTTGCGATTGTAATAACTCGATTGTGGATTACTTAGATAACACTGTCCTTTCAGCTTGGTCTGTATATAAGGGTCAATTCATAACTGTCAAAATTGGCTTCTTAACTTACAACGACTATAAGGCGGTCCTGTTTATTTCGCACGGATTTATATGTATAGAACCCGGTCATTACGGTTGCTATTTTTGCTAATCAAAATTGACTCTTACGTTGTTTTCGAGTCAAATGGCTGTACATATGACGGACAGACAGACGGACAGATAGACGCACGGACAGACGGATAAGACGAAACTATAAGGGTTCCATTTTTCCATTTTGGCTACGAAACCATTAGGTACAAAACGAGATACATACCTCTAGTTTGACTTCTCTTTCGGTTACACTTTATTGTCGAAGTACTCAGCCCGAATTCTAGATACAAGTCCATGTATCCGAACGAATACTTCGCTCGGGAATTTAGCACGCCCGCTCTCGCATTATCAATAAAAATACCGACATTCTTAAGGTGCAGTAGGTTCAGCCAGCAGTTTTTGAAGAAACATCGTTGGTTCGTAGCGCTTTTTTAGGGTTCCGTACCCAAAGGGTAAAAACGGGACCATATTACTAAGACTCCGCTGTCTGTCTGTCCGTCTGTCACCAGGCTGTATCTCATGAACCGTGATAGCTAGACAGTTGAAATTTTCGCAGATCATGTATTTTTGTTGCCGCTATAACAACAAATACTAAAAACAGAATAAAATAAATATTTAAGTGTGGCTCCCTTACAACAAACTTGATTTTTTTGCCGTTTTTTGCGTAATGGTACCCTTCGTGCACGAGTCTGACTCGCACTTGGCCGGGTTTTTGTTAAAATTTGCAAAAAAGTAAAGTTCAAAAACACGATATGTGCGATCCCGGGCACGCACCTTTATCTCGCTCACGCTTACGCTCAGTGAGAGTGAGAGAAGAACCTGGCCGTGTAGCCAACACGCCAATCGCTTACGCTCCGTAGCGATCGAAACGCAACTGTCACTGTCGCACTAATATTGAAGAGTGATAGAGAGACACAAAGCGTTTCGTTGTCGAAGCGATAGCCATTGTCACCTTGGCTAGGCCGGCTGAATCCACGGGGCCTTAATGGTAACGTGAAAGCAGGCGTGCAAGATGTACAAGAACTTGTAAGCACGAGTTCCGGAAGTAACTTGGAAACCTTCTGCCTTGTTCGTTACCTTCGAAGCTTGAAATATTATGTTTGAACTAGACGGGCCCGCGGCTCCGCTCGCGTAAGAGAAATAAAGGGTTTGTCTTATCTAACTAGGCAAAAAAATCTAATTATTTTATGAAATACTAAGCGACCCGCCCCGGCTTCACACGGGTGCAATGTATTATACATATAAACCTTCCTCTTGACTCACTCTATCTATTCAAAAACGCATCAAAATCCGTTGCGTAGTTTTAAAGATCTAAGCATACATAGGGACAGACATCCATCCAGACAGCAGGAAGCGACTTATACACTAAATATAAACTCATAAACTAAAGAAAAAGTGACAAAGTCCACCGGTGGCCGAGGCGGGAATCGAACCCGCGTCTTCAGCTTACGCGGCTAACGTTCTGACCACTAGACCTTTCCTTCCTTCACGCTTAAATCACTTTATCAAAAAAAAAAAGATTGTATGGCAAGTATATAATAAGCATAAACGCAATATTTCACCGACAAAATAGCGATTTTACTTATTTTCCATACATTCAAGATGGGCTCTCAGTGACCGTGACTTCACGTTCACTTATCGTTTTGTTAGGAGCGTTTAGCGAGTGAAGTACTACTGTCGGACTTTGATTATCATTTCTGACTTTTGTATTGTTTTAATGTAGTGGGTCCCATAAAGATATTTGATCCCAAAAACAAACCTGATCGATTAATACCATTAAGTAATAAAAATTTGTCATCCATCAAGTTGTGACGTCATAGCGTTCCTCATTCAAACAAATTTTATGATAGTGAAATGTTTTAACGTTTTATAATGCTTGGGATGGTTGCGCTTTTATCGTCTATCGTGTAATAGGTACGTCAATCCGACTACGGTATTTTTCGTTCTGAAAAACCCCCTCTTTTAATTCTTTGACCGCTAAAGACGTCAACTGATTGGACGCGGCTACAGGCCAATATCAACCTTACTGCATTGCGATAAGGTTCATGATGACGCGCCGCACAGGAAAGGCGTGGCGTTCAAAGGGTAAAACCGGTAAAAAAATAGCCGATCTCACTCGCGTCATGAGAATGAATTGATGGACACCACTCAGTTGCAACGGGTCAGTAGTTTTGGCTTTTGGCGCTGCTGCGCGGCGAAACACACGACACAAACATGTATTAGTACCCAAAAACAGCGACCTACTAGCCTAGTCGGTATTAGGGAATGCAATAACCGGCCAAAAAGCTTAGCTTGTTGTTGTTGTTTGTTTGTTGTTATACTTTTACGGTGGGGAATAAATAAAGAATGTGAGACTGTGACAAGGACAAACAATAATAGCGCTTTCTCTGCTACTCCTACTGAAAGATACATATTTAAGAATATTCCGGTCGGTCATTTCCTCCCACCCCTCATGCCTGATCCAGTTATACTAGATTCATGCAGTTTCTAGTATAGTAGTTGAAATGGTCGGTAAGTTACAAAGCAAGGCACGGGTGGGAAGCACTGCACTTGTGTTAATGAGAGCATTTCTAGTTAGCTTCGTATTGTTTTCGCAAACTAGATTGTTGTTGTTTCTAAATTGCCTTTGGGTAAACTAATGTTGTTTATCATCGTAGCGTTTTGTCGTTACCTTCTGTTAGCATTGTAATGATTATACCACGAATCAGAGGCACGAATTTCGCAAAATCAAAATCGCTGCAGAGTTTTCTTGGTCTAACTTTTATTCAAATTAAATTTGAAGTTTTTACTGACCGATTTACATATAAATATACGGCTATTTCATCTATGTTTGCAAGTACGTACACGACATTTTGGTTCGGGCACGTTTTGAGAATGGAGGAGCATTGCGGCGTTAAAAGAGCATACTTGGGACGCCAGGTGGGGCGGAAGCCGACCGGACGTCCCAGGAATCGCTGGGGTGATGCTGTTGGAGTAGACTTGAGCAATCTCCATGCCGATAACTGGCGGGAGATGGCACAGGATCGAGACGACTGGCGTACACTCGTGTCGGAGGCCAAGACTCATTTTGGGTCGCTGCGCCATTAAGTAAGTAAGTAAGTACACGACATTTACGACACTAAAACTTATATTTGAATGGTTTCTCAATCACGTTCCTCGTAACCAAATTTAGCAAAATCAATATTTTCAATTATGGGTTCAGAAGAAGATTTCCAAAGATAAACTAAAATCCCTATGTTTTGGCATTAAATAAAATTGATGTCGGAGACGTCGGAGTTCGTCAGCCGTTGTTTGCTGTTTAGAAATTAGGTACTTACGTGCAAACTTTTTCCAAATTCAGAAAGCTGGCGGCTTCCTAGCACAACGTATCAGCATTGCGATACAGCGAAGAAATGCCGCCAGCATCCTTGGTACAATGACAATGCCTCAAGGGCCTATTTTAGATTTAAGCTAGTTATTAATTTCGTAGTACCACTGTATATATCTTGTATGTAAATAATTAGATCACAATCCTGATTCATCCTTCGTCACTAAACATAATATATTATTCTGTAAATATGTCGACAGCTCATTTTTATCGCCGTGTGAACCAAACAGGTGTTTTGTATGAAACCGAATGCAGCAGAAATTGAGCAACTGAAATTACGCGACTCACAACGTCACAACTCAAAAAATTACGCTTGTCTGTCTGGCTTCAGTATGGAAGTTTGTTGCTCAACTACGCAACAACAGCTGAACTGTTTTGGAAAAAATGTGGTAAACCGATCGATAGTTTATTACCTGAGAATGACATGAATACTTTTTATCCGGGAATTCTTCCCGGGCAAAGTCGTGGGTTAGACTTGGAATTCCAGATTATGTCAATTAAAGTAAAAGGGTGTTTTTTTACAAGAAATGAGTTTTCATAAGCTGAAGACGACGGCCAACTTATAGGTATTTAGATCACCTTTTTCTTAAATATTATTGGCACATAATCCTACCTAAATGCTTAAAGCTATTGATGTGTAAATTGCTGGTCCAGTGAAAAAAAACTTTTCCAAGTTCTTGTGAATTTATTTCAGAAAGAATTTCTCACATAAAATTTTTAAGAAATATTGTTGTACCATATTTTTATTACTTACATTTTATATTACTAAACAAATTAATGTTAAACCTAAAACTTCCAAAAAATGTCTACACACATTTTACGTGACAGTGGGTCACACATTTTAGAAAAAGGTCACTTCTGTGGACAATACAATCAAAGTTAACGATTGCCATCTTGCCTAGGCCATGCCCCCGTAAGTGTTTACACGGTTATCGGCTTCGGTGTGTGAGCGAGACAGTGCTATTATCGTACATAGCTCACACACATCCAATCTGAAGACCGCCTTGCACATCGCCTTTGGGCCCTTTTCCATTGTAATAAAACGGACATCACATATCTTGTAGCTTTATTAAATAGGCCACTGCATTATTGTATAACGGGGTCCCTATGTTTGACATAATTATTGAGTCATAATGTAATGATTGTCATATTATCATTAGTCATAATTCAGAAACCGTTAACTTTTCAGGATTTTCCTCGGGTTATCCTATAGATCCAACCAAAACCAACCAACCAATTTACCAATCGTTTTGTCGCATTTCGTACGTTCTGTCTCTCACGGACGCACGCGCATAGCAAATCTATAGGATCTTACCATCTATGGGAAACTGGAATTCAAGACCAAAAAAACTACGACAGATACGTCACTTTCAAAACATCACAACATCACAACATTTAAGCATTGCATTTTACCTACTACCACAGACAGGAAAGTTCTCATAGTAAAATTGGTTGTAATAATGCTGGTCATTTCCTACGGTTTCTGAATACGCGTTTTAGAGCAATAAATATGTGTGCGTAGATAAATATTATTGTAACACTAGGTATAGTCAGAAAATAATATTAGGTAATAGGTACACATTATCTATGGAGGTAATTATTACACATATTTCCTAATGGAAGAGCGGGCTCTCCCGTCACAAGTATTGTTTTACTTAATGGGAGACATAAAGTGTATCATAATGTTAAACCAAAATAAACTATTTGTATTTGTATTTGTAAATGTCAACATTAAAATGGATAAAAATAATTAATATTTATAATTTATTCAACAAAAATTCGTCGTAGTTGGAGAACGGGCGCTCAGCTAGCCAGTTTTTTAGACGATATCTAAACTAAAGCTGGACAAACTAAGCGCTTCAATTACCTTTTGCGGTAATTTATTTATTATGCTGGGCCACACACGGGAAACGACGGGAAACGCCGTTGATTAATGATTATTGCGATAATCCCAGTGGGCCATATGAAAAACGTCGAATTAACGCGATAATTAACGCGTTTCCCGTTAGTGTTGCCCCAGCATTATAGAAAGCAGAGGGCCTACTACGTTCGACGTGTTGCCTCCCTGTCACACGTACGAATTTATAAGTGCAACAGAAAGGCAATACGTCGAACGTGGTTCGCGGTAGGCCCTCAGGACCCATCACGTGAATTTGTTGGATTTTACTGATTAACGACCAATACCTACTAGTTTTCCAGCATTTACGGCCAGTACTTGGCTGCACGAAATGTCGCATTTTACAAGTATAATTGCACCAGTGTGACCTAGCGCTAATTGTAAACGCTCCATAGTGCAGAGTGTGTGGTATTTGTTTGCAGCACAGCAGCTAAGTGGCCCCGTAAAGCCAGGAAATTATAAAGGAACAAAAGATATGGCGCACCGCGCGAAACTTGCGACGGAAGATTTCACATGCGGGTTTTTACGTTTTACCTTAATAACAGAAAGTATAGGTACTTGCTTTAAAAGTTTTGCTAGTTAAATCTCTCGGCTATATCACTAGCTATTTTATATTAAAATTATATGCAGGGTAATGAATCATATACAATTGAAAATAAATGAAATATAGACATTTTTTAGATTTTTTTCTATAAAAAAATAGAAGTAGTCTGATATCCGATTGAAATCTACTTTTTCACCTAAAATGCACCTTTCATACGCTGATAGCCGGATGGAAAATTGCATTTCCCACCCTACGGTGGAAAGTAATTTTCAATTCAATTCAAATAATTTATTTCGGAAATATAATGTCCATAGTTGTTAGTAACAAAAGTTTACTTAGAGCTAGTGTTAGTACCTTCAATTAATACATACAAAATATCACAGTCAAAAACAATCATACATAACCTAGTGAGCAATGTAAAAGGTTCTAGTGCTCCTGGAAGGTTTTGTTTTAATTTGTACTTCGAGCAACAGCTAACAGTCATATATGCCATATTATTCAGTTAAAAGCTCTCATACCTTTTAGCATTGATGCCAGATTTGTGTCCTCTAAGGAAGTTACGCAATACATATTTAAATTTTTACTAAAGATCTGTAAAATACCTAGAAACAAGACAATTGTCTGGATCATCGCTAATTCAGCGATCCGTGTAACAAACATTAAATCTATCATTTATTTGCTAATTAAGTGTTTTTGATAACAAACATTTTGCAGATGATAATCCGGAAACCTCTATAATCCGTTAACGGCTTGTTTTTTGCCCGTCCAGATTAGCAAGGTCCTACTTACGTAATTGAAAGGTGTTAATTAAAATGTTTTTAAAGTCCAAATAATTAACAAGCCGTCCAACATTACTGAAAAAAGGTTTTTTTTTATGTTGACCCGGTAAAACCTATTTATGTTCGTGTTACATTGTATCTTTTTTAACATACAATTGTAAAGAGAACAATGAAAAGAGATTCAAGTAAAACGAAGGTACGAGTGTGTAGAATACAGGATAAGCAACAACAAACCTACTAAGTGAATTGAATACAGTTACTTACACGTATTTTGGAGACTTTTCCTATTTTTGACAATTATCTTTTTTTGATATACCTGTATACAATGTGTGGCCTGTAACAGGAGCAAAAAATTAAACTGTAGGCTGTACTCCTCATACCGACCAACATTTGTTCAGCGACTCTTAAAAATAACTTGTGTTTTGATTTTTAATACACTAAAGTTTTTTCCAAGACGCAATGTATTGCGAATTTTGTTATGTTTAAGGTGTGACAGGCAACGTCATCACAATGATAATGGCGTACATTGAAGATAATATTTATTTTGTATGAAAAATACCAAGTCTTAAGTATTCATTATTTTTAAAAGTCGCTGAACAAATGTTGGTCAGTTTGAGTACAGCCTACAGTTTAATTTTTTGCTTCTATTACAGGCCACACATTGTATACTCTTCGCGTCGATTGATTGACCCTATCACAGTTCGAGCTATCAAGGGTCATTTGGAAAATAAAATTAAAAATAAAACAGTTAGCACAGACGTCTCCTTATAGTTTTCCTCATCGATTTCGATGACGGCGACCTCAGCAATTACGGATTACGCCTATTATGGGCCCTAAATGTGGCTGGCCGGGCCGAACTTGGTCGTAAAGACTCTTCTGCAGGTGTTAAAATAGAGTTGGCCAGACGCGTTATACGTACGTACGTACGTGACGTCTCCTAAGTAAGTGCGCGACGACGCTATAATATAGGTAGGTATTTAAAAATACGGCAGTTTAAATAACTATGCTGACATAAAATCAAATGCACTAAATCGGGAGTCGTGGAGAACAAGGGGAGAGACCTTTGCCCAGCAGTGGGACACCAAAATAGGTAAAAAGAAACAAATGCACAGATTAAACGCATACGCCCAAAAAGTGAGTGACATTTGAAGCCCCGTGATAATGCGAACGTAAAACTTTTCCAATGAACGATTCTAGTTTTTTCCGGAAACATATTTTAAAAGGCCCTACAAAAAAACAATATTTCCATTTTACACAATTCAGAGTTGATTTAATTGGCAAATACAGAAACTAGTAGGTACGAGTATATTGAAAAAGTTTTACAGTCTCAACCATCTCAACTGTCTGGTGGTTTGAAATTGGAATTCTGTCATCGTTCCGTTCTGTTCATGTGTCGTTTAACGATGTTACAATGGTAGGTTGATTTTTATACGTTTAGTGTCGTTCGTATAAAAAGCCACCTTGGGGCAAGGGATACTTACGTCAAAAAGCATCGGTTTGTATTGGAGTATGGTTAATAATGGAGTAAGCGGCATCGCCCTTAAGTCCCTTTTAGCGCAATGACATATATTTTGTTGTAACATGAACGCAGTTCAAATAGAAACTCTGTCTACGTCGAAATACAGTTTATTTTACAATTAAAATTTTCAGTTTAAGAAAACGCTAACTGAAATGTAGTTGTGCATTGTACACAATTTAGTTCTGTCTGTGTACTAAAAACCGTGCATCGAATCGTTTAACGTCTGTCATAACAAAGGAATAATATCCACACGGAATATGTTACGGACGGAATAGTACATTTCGATGCTAGTGCGGAAAGTATGTCATTACTTCACGAGTACCGGACGAGTGAAGAATGACATTTCCGCACGTGTATCGAACGACGTTTTTTAATACAGTTGCGAAAAAATAAGAAAAACAACAAGTAAGGAATTCGAAACTTTTATATTATTAATTCTGTGACATCATTGACATTATGAAGAGGTGTTTTTTTAGCTGGGTGTTATTATTATTGAACCCACTTCAATGAAAGTTTTTTTTAATGGATGTTCTAGAAGACAGAAACAATTGTAAATATAAAACATTGTACTATTATTACCCAAATATCGTTAATTACGATTATTTGTGTATCGTACATTTATAAAAACAATATCGAATGTTGCCTTTGGAAACTTAAAGCAGAAAGAAAAAACGCCTCTTCTTTGACAGGCGTTCCGTTCCATTCAGACAACTTATTAAGAACGGTTTTTCAATATTCAATATTAAAAAAAATAGACTTGTTATAATGATGAATAGGTAAGTAATAAAATATGTATATTTTTCGTATTCTTACATTAATAGTAGTTTTTTATGTTGATTACGACGTTTAAAGGAAACTAATATTAACACTCATCAATAAGTAGTCATGAATTGGAACAAGAATAAATGGAAAAGTAAAAAGCACTAGTTCGCGAAAATCAACTTTCCGCACGCAAAACAGCTACGTAAAGTAGCACTTTTTGAGCAACTGTATTAAAAAAAAAATGAATTTACAATATAATATTTAGCTCTGAGAAATCCGTTCAACCAGACCAGACCCGTATACAGGTTAATGAATCCTTAACAAAAGACGGCCAAGTGCGAGTCGGACTCGCGTTCCAAGGGTTCCGTACATTACACAATTTAAACAATGTGTTTTTTATGTGAAACTTGAGTAAAATGTCATTAAAAAACCCGTAGGGGTCGGATCAAAAACTAAGTAATTAAGTCCGACTCACGCTTGACTGCAATTTCTAATAGGTTTTTCTGTAATCTATAGGTAAAGATCTATTTTGTGTATTTTTTTCAAAATTTTAGACCCAGTAGTTTCGGAGATTAAGGGGTGGGGATGGTCATTTTTGTCTATTTTCTTGAATAACTTCTAAATTGTTTTCCGAAAATTATAAAAAAATATATATTTGAGATTCTCAGAATGAGCTCTTTCATTTGATATATAACACGATATAGTTTGAAAAACTTTATTTTTTAATTTTCTCATTTACCCCCCAAAAGTGGCCCCCGTGTTTAAAATTCATTTGTTTACGTTACATGTCCGTCTTTGGGTAACAAACTTACATATGTATACCAAATTTCAACTTAATTGGTCCAGTAGTTATGGAGAAAATAGGCTGTGACAGACGGACAGACAGACAGACAGACGCACGAGTGATCGTATAAGGGTTCCGTTTTTTCCTTTTGAGGTACGGAACCCCAAAAACAACTTTACAAACAGATATCAGCAATTCATTTTCATGAAACGGCTCGTGAGAGAAAATGCAAAAGTTCGTACATACTTCTTTTGACGTAGGTATCTCAAAAAATAACATCAATGTGACCAACTACAATTAACCTGCGTCAAAAACATCCATTTTATGATTACATTTCAAATATGTTGATCCCAATGAATAATTATCCCGCATTCAAGTCCCTTTGGATTTGCCCGTCCAATGTTTTGAAGAGTCATTCCTGCTGTCCTATTTTCATAGCTCGCCAAGGACGGGCGACTCGAAACAGGTTAAAAGTTAGGCCAATTTGAACGTAAATACAGTCGGTAAAACTATTCGCTTAGCATAAAAACTTCTATGTAGGGGGGTCTATGAAAATATTTTAATTTTTGTTTTTTCAAAGACACACTACTATTTAAATTATTATTATTTATTTGGTTCAATTCCAGCTCTGGACATTGGAGGCTTTGGTCATTTTTTCCTTCGTATATGGCATTTATTTCAGTTCAGGGGCGGTACCTTTTCTTTGCAGCTACAATGATTTCTAAATTATGTAATGTAGTCATCATGCGTCTCGCTCGTGTCAATACATGTAAGTAGACACACACACACAATACACTCCTCCTTTCCACTCGAACTCGGCTCTGTTCGGCTCAGCATTGCTCCGAACAATTAGGGTTGGCACAACTTGACGTCCCTTTGCGTACACGACCACAGATAAGATTAATTTTGACAACCCTAAATAGCCAAAAGGGATAGTGCCATACATTAGAAAGGTACAGCATGATTCGTTCCTGCATCGCTGTCAAACTTCGGATTTGTACGAAGTGTACTTTCTGTGCGGTAGTACTATTAGTTGTTCTGTGGTTACGGACAAATACGAGTGAAATGCATGATAACTAAATGATATCATTTAGATTATGATTTTAATGTCATTATACCTTTCAGTGTCATTAAATATAATTTGTCTGGCAGATTACCAAAAAATGTTGGAGACGTGTTCCTTCTTTTGACAATCAAACAATAAAGGACAAAGAAAACCGCTTCAAAGCTCGGGAGTCACGTGTGCCTTTAAAACATTTTTTTGTTTAAATAACTAACAAAAGAAAAAAAACACGTGTATTTTATTTAAATCAAACTGAAGATGGCGTAACTACTAATTATAAATTTTCAGGATATACCTAAAGCCCGCTCCAGACTACGCGGCGCGAAGCCGCGAACTCGAGTGTGGAGTCGATTTCGCTGATTAGCGAACTAAACTCCACACTCGCGTTCGCGGATTCACGCCGAGATTCGCGCACGAGTGTGGAGGGGGCTTTAGGCCAATATTGTCGTGGGTCAGAAACGTTCAGAAAAGTGGCATTTTTCCAGTGGGCATTATACCGATACCTAATAGTTAACGGTTTGAGTGAAACCTACAACTATTAAGGCTTTCATATTTGATCATGCCTTTTAGGGTACAGTAAGGTAATAAAGCTTTAAGTCCATTAATTTTATGTTATCCATAGAAAAGAAGCATAACGCTAACTCACACTAAAAATGTTTATGGCCTATTTATTTAGCAGAACTCATAAAACTTTTTATGTCACGCATATAAATTAAAGCCGGAAAGATAAGACTGGTAGAATGTATTGGTACCCTTATAATCCACGACTCATCTCTTTCCGCACACTCTATAATGAATGAGGGCTACCGTTTTTGTGCTCACCAGTTGGCGCCACAGTAGATATAGGTCCAGAAAAACAGGTCTCAAAATTCTTCTATGCTTATTTTTATAAAATCAATACGTTCTCATATACACTCAAAGATATTTAAACGTCTAAATGTCTCATTTTTTCAACCTGTTTAATTTTGCATAAACCTATTTTAGTTGGCACTTTTTTAAATCACTAACATTTATTGAGCTATATCTATTGTTTATTGTTTACCATGATAAATCAAAGATGGACAAAGATTTACCACACTTATGAATAAGGAGTGAAAATTCCCGATAAAAAGCTTGAAACCCCCCAAACTTCTATGCATTTGACATTTTGAAAGACCTCCATCTACACTAGCGCCCCTTGCGGCGAAATTTAACGTGGTAGCCCTTATTGGAAACAACAAAAAGAGTTAAGTATTGAATAACTATTAAATTAAACATAAAAAAACTCCAAAAAGATTTTAGTCCATTTTATGCCATAAATGCCTTCAAACTGCTGGATCGATTTTTATTAAACATAGCTAAGAATCACCGCAAGGAAACTTTCACGTAAAAGAAACCGCATCGAGATAGGTCCATCTGTTCGAGAGCTACGGTGTCACAGACAGAGACACTGGCAGACAGGCGTCAAACGTATAATACCCCTCTTTTTGCGTAGGTTGTTGTTGTGTTGCGGGGTTTAAGTTTAAATTGTAATGGAGGATTTGGAGGGTGTCAGTTCTAATGAGGGATAGAGCCGGAGGAAGGAAAAATATACTTGAAAATACGAACCCCTTATTCATAAAACTTTACAAGCCTCTTTTATGTTAAGGCCCTGTAAGTTTGTGTTTTTCTATCGAACGTAAGCGTGCGCGAGATGGATGTGTGTGCTCGGGACTGCTGATATCATGTTTTTGAATTTTAATTTGTTGTAAGTTTAAACAAAAAAAAGTAATCCATGAGTTCTATTAAAATATAATTGC
Organism: Cydia strobilella; assembly: GCF_947568885.1. Taxonomy (NCBI): domain Eukaryota; kingdom Metazoa; phylum Arthropoda; class Insecta; order Lepidoptera; family Tortricidae; genus Cydia; species Cydia strobilella. The sequence goes on from NC_086052.1 coordinate 14,742,511, forward strand.
GCATTTTTAAAAACCATTGTCATATTTTTAGTTTTTGTGCATAGATTGTTACCTACAAATTTTTAAAGTGCCTTATAGTTGTGATTTTTTCTATCGAGCGAAAGTCAAAAAATCAGGATTCGAATCGATCAAGTCCCTAGAGGCCTAAACAATCCTCAAGATTGTTAATTAAACTTTTGCCAACCGTATTGCGATTTAATAATGCGGTACGATTTTTAAAAACTCCGCTCTCTGAACCTACGGCACCTTAATTTATGTTTTATCCCTTTGTGTGAGACAATTATCCTTGGCGGTTCTATCCGTGTCTTCACATTAAAACAACTCACGTACAACTCACGTACAACTCACGTACAACTCATAATAGATTTATTGTAACTCCGCAAATCTTTTACATTTTAGATGCTTGACTGTCAAGTTGTCAAGCCTTGACAACTAACTCTTTTCTATATGTTATTCAACTGTTTTCTTATATCATTGTCAACAGAGGAAATAAAAAACCGGCCAAGTGCGAGTCGGACTCGCGCACAGAGGGTTCCGTACTTTTTAGTATTTGTTGTTACCTATAGCGGCAACAGAAATACATCATCTGTGAAAATTTCAACTCTATAGCTATCACGGTTCATGAGATACAGCCTGGTGACAGACAGACGGACGGACAGACGGACAGCGGAGTCTTAGTAATAGGGTCCCGTTTTTACCCTTTGGGTACGGAACCCTAAAAACCGAAAGTTTTAATATAGGTATTATCCACCCTCATTATTAAACAACCTTTCTTACAAATACATTAGGACAAAAGATAATTATCTATTCGAGGCTTGTAGCGTGTTTATTAACAATGTTAGAACTGTTACAAATTCAATAATAGGGTTGTTTCCACATGTTGATTAGATTTTATAACTAAATCTACAGTTGGTCAAGCAAATCTTGTCAGTAGGAAAGGGCGGCAAATTAAAAAAATGTAGGCGCGAACGGTTATCGTCCCATAGAAAATTTGAATTTCGCGCCTTTTTCTACTGACAAGATTTGCTTGACCAACTATAGTTAAATAGATAGAAAATGAGCAATTTATCACAATAAATTGGATTAAATAATTTTACGATTTTGACTCACTATTTTATTATCTCACTCACTACTGACTCACTAATTCTTTCTTAAAAAATATATTAGAATAATAAATAAATATATATGTACTTCAGTTAAAAAAAAAACTTCGAAATAGGAAAAAAATAATGTTACCATTCGGGTCCTTACATTTTATTAAAAATGTATTGTATAGCAACAATGTCCATATACGCAATATTTCACCGACAATATCGCAATTTCATATCATATCATATCATATTTATTCCATTGTAATCATGTTCATTTGTACATTCTGGTCTTACATGTTGGTCAAGTAGGTACATATGATACCCTGCTAGGGTGTACAATATTGGATCTTAAACTACTTATTTTAAACTTATACCTAATTTTAATTTCTTATATAAACTTAAATAAAATAAAATTAAATGTCAAAAAAAAAAACAATAATAATAAGGTAAAAACTAATTCATGCATTAATCATTAATAATCATAAATTTTAGTCATACTCAAATGAAATTTAACAATAAATTATTAATAGTTATCATAAAATTCATAAACAATTTAATCATTTCGCATTATGCAGACTTTCATCATTAAAAAAATTATCCATTGAGTAGTAACATTTTTCTAATAACATTTCCTTTAACTGTTTCTTAATAGTATTTTATACAATCGTGATATAATAGAGAGCTTCTCAGTCGAGTACCGTGTTTAAGCAACGAAGCTTGCTGAGTTGCTTAAGTTCAGGTACGAGATTGAAAAGCTTGATTATATCACTATTGTATACAATACTTTTTCTACGAGAAAAAAAATAATACTTTCAACTAGTAGAATAGGTAAACAAACCAAAAGTATACAGCTAAGATACGCGAGCTGCCGCAGCCCGCGATACCTTCATACTAGTACGCGCCCGGCCGCCGGGCCCGGCGCCCCCAGCGGGTTGGTCAACGACACCTCCTCGTAACTCATGAGGCCCTGGTACCTGCTCCGCGCTAAATTCAATTTTAAGACAGTTTTTTTCTCGATTTTGGCCACCGTAGCCTATGGAGACTAACAAGCAACGCTAAGCGGTTTTTTGTAGGGTATGGATGTTGCTATATGAAGGGTGTCACATGCGCGTTTCTGACTTATGAAGCTATTGTTTCTACTACAACATAAAATAAAATGTTTTTGTTAGTCAACCAATCACAAAGCAGATGCGACGCAGCAGCGTGTTTAAGTAGGCTAACTTGCATTGAATCGAGTCTCCTTAAACAAGAAATATTTAATCGAAATGTATGAAGTTCAATTTTTAAAATTTTTATAATTGACTAAACCGTATCGATAAAATTCTTATACTTGAGTCGGAAGTGCCATAGACTATCCAACGTTGAAAAGAGTAAGGTTGTAGTGTTGCTTATGAAGTTCTAATACTCAGATTATACTCGACGAGTAGAAAAATAATTTATCGCTAACTTCTAGATTCAGAAAGTGCTTGGTTTTCTGAAATTATTTAAGAAACAGTTAAAGGAAATGTTATTAGAATCGCTATACTTAATTTCCTTGTTTTCCACGGCTTTTAAGCAATAGGGATATTACATGCTGACGTCACGATGTAATGCCAATTTGTTAGAAGCGTTTCGTCAGTAAAGTGCGGGTACCAGACTTCGACCATCATTTGTGACTTTTGTATTGCTTTAAGACAATGGGTCCCATACAGACATTTGATCTTCAAAACAATTCTGATCGACTGATACTATTATTAAAAATTTGTGGAATACCCTATTTATGTACTTTTCTATAAAGTCTCTAAACTTTTTGACCCGAGTACGTCGACATGGTCGACGGGCACGTCCAGGCGTGCAGGCTTTCGCTTCCTTTTTGAGGGCCGGTTGAGCTTGAAAATGACTCAACTAACGATTCGACTCGAAAGTTAAAATACTCGGAAGTTTTTGAAGCACTGGCAGTCGCTTAAAATCAAGTCGTGTTCTTAAAATTTAGATTTAAAAAAAACTCCTACCAACACTAGGTTGGAACCCCGCCTATGAAGGCTTGGAAACCCCGGTTATAAAAGCGCACGCATGCCAAATTCATTATTTCAGACGACACGTACGACCCAAAAATTTCAAACATTTTGTTCAGTACTAAAAGTAAGTAAGTTGTATTTGGGTAAATCCGATTTCTAAAATAGACTAATATGAATTATGGGGGATTTTAAGTATGACCCGACATTATGAAGTACTTATAATTATAATTTGTTACCGATTTCATGTTTACACTGTTGTGTGTGTGTTGTTATTTGTTTACACTGTTTCACCCGAAAACTCGATTTGCCCGCGTTCACTCAACCAACTGCCATACATATCGTCGCTATACTTACTCAACCTCATATCTGCAACAATCATTTGATGGAAATGTCGCTTTTCTTTCATTCGGAATACGGGTGTTTTTGTCATCAAATGAGTGTTGCAGATACGAGGTTGAGTAAGTATAGCGGCGATATTCGCCCTGGATCAAAGCGCCGCGGTGCATGCTACTAGCTGGAAACACAAATAATATTTATTACTTCAGCTACCTCGCAACTTGACTATTAAATTTTTTGGAAACGCAACTTTGCCGCCTGGTGATATAGTCCATTATTGGAGCAAGCTGCGAAGCGTGATACGAGCTCGTGAAAGGTGGCGGTTAAAACTGTTTGACAAGGTTTTTTGGCCTAATAACGTCGACTAAAATTGTTTTGTGGGAAATGTTGTGTAACAATGATGCTCATTGTCCGTGCCCGCTTTTGAGCAATAAGCAAATATTTCTATAGTCATATTAGGGAGAGTTGTAACAGGCATAATGAAGGAACTGACTTATTTAGCCATATATAAGATGTGACTAAGAACCAAACCCCGTTATCAACGATGCATTTTATTAAAAATCAGGGTTGGAAAAAGTATCTACCGTGGGGAACCCTAACCACAGAATAACTAATAGTACTTCCGTACAGAAAATTCACTCCTTCACAAAAGTCAGATTTAGGTATAAAATTATACCTATACACGCCGCCTGCAAGCAAAATTGAAACTTATAACCGCGCACGAATCGTGAATCTTCTTTACTTTTGCCCTAACTTCGCCGTTGGTGACCAACTTTGCCCTGGGCAAGAGATTAAAATAACGATTTTACTAAGAAATAGATACCCATTGAATTTACAATAAAATAAGCTGCGTAAAAATCGTATGAAAGTAAAAGAAATAAAATTTACCTATTCCAAATCCTAAATGTTGAATACGCCCAGGAATCCCACGATACAATTTATAGCGAAATTATGATTTAATGCTTGTTAAGGCAAAATTATGTACTAAGGGCGAATTTAGGGGGCGGGTTTTGCCAACCCTTATTTTAAATACAATATTGATAACAATGATAACAAGGTTTTTTTTTTTAAATCTTATTTATTTTATAAGCCATACATAATGATAACAAGGTTTGCTGAAGACAAATCGGTCAAACTATGGCGAGAATTTGGCACAAATGCGTCTGCAAGACAGATCTGACGGACATATTTGTACGTATACGATGGGGATATACAAATCCCCAGCTATTTCCTAAGTGCCAGACCTATTACATTTACTGATTCACCGCACAATTTGTACCGAAGTTTTACGAAGTATTTTACATATTCTAAGTATTTGTAACGATATTATGATACTTCGTGAAACGGAAATCTCAACAATCTATACCTAAATATTTACAGTCCCAGGGTGCGTAGCCAATATGCCAATCGTTTCCGCTCCGTCGTAGCGAACGAAATGCAACTATCACGTTTCGTTATCGTAGCGCAAGAGATTGTCATCTTGGCTAGGCACCTAGGACATATCTGTAAAAAAAAAGTGTCCAGCGAAAGAGTCAATATCTGTGAAGTACATAACGACGCAACCAAAAATGTACGGATTCAATAAAGTCGTTATTATTCAGTAGTCATTATTTTTGCCTGCTATATTTAAGTCCTGAAAATTTGTTCACAGCATGACCTCAAATGTGCTTCGCGTTGATACCTCCATGTCACATTGTACATCGCCAACGACGACGGAGCTCCCGAACGTCATAACCGTCAAAGTGGGCTGTCTTCACATCAACCCTGCGTCCACGTGAGTACAATATTCCATCCATCCATCCATCCATCAGCGCGGGCGCAACGAGCGACGAGGCGGGCGGCGCGGGCAATGCACGAAGTACAGCCGCCGCGGACACTCGTGCCTGAGGAAGGATTCCCGACGAATCCGAAACATGTCGCCAAAAGCGACTAAAATAGTGAGTGGAACTGCATTGACCTAAATATTTTTAGTACAATATTCCACCATATTTTTATAGAAGAGTTGATAATTGTAAACTGCTGCGCGAGGAAAACTTCACACGCTCCGGCTGTGAAACAAAATCCCTGTCAACATTTTCTTACGAAAATAAAGTACCTAGTGTAAGTGCACGTTTTATAAGCCTCGGCAACCCTTCATCCGTATGAGTAGGTATTCAGCCGTATTCAATTAGGATAAATAAATTAAATAAATAAATATTAGGGGATATCTTACACAGATCAACCTAGCCCCAAACCACAGAATAAGTAATAGTATTATCCCAAACTAAGCAAAGCTTGTACTATCATTATGGATGCTAGGCGACGATATACATACCTTTATAGATAAATATACATATTTATATACATAGAAAACACCCATGACTCAGGAACAAATAGTTGTGTTAATCACACAAATAAATGCCCTTACCGGTATTCGAACCCAGGACCATCGGCTTCACAGGCAGGGTTGACTCATTAGGCCAGACCGTTTGTCTAGGATAGAGGTGACAATATTTATGACGAAGCTGCCTTACTTAAGTGGGATGCCTACATATTTATTAAATAAACTATTCGCCGAAGTGAGTATCTAAAATTCCGTCATGTAACCTTAAGGTATTCGCATACATTTAGCTAGGCTTACCTACTTATTGAAGTTGATTTAGGTACGAAAGTTGGCGCGGAGTTTATTTGAAAATTTTGACAGTTTATTATGAGTAATGGTTCAGTATTGTTCACGTACAAATCTCGGCTAGTTTCTATGAATCAACACAGGCAATATCGCCTCTAGTGGTGTAGTGACGAAAATAACAAAATTTTGTATCATAAAATATGTACTACATTTTGTTATAAGCGTTTTAGGTTAGGTATTTGTTATTAGTGCATGGATCTTTTTGCATACATTTATTCCTTCGAGATGAAATATTAATGATTGTAAACGCTAGCTATTAATATTAAAAATCGACTGTAGAAACAGTTATTCCGTTATCGGTAATATCTAATATTTTCCTATTAATATGCAATTATCCAGGGTGAACGATGAGACGTAGGTACCCCTAGAGGAAATGAATAATGCAAATAATGGATTTGCGTTCCATTTTATCGCGTATCGGGTCTTGTACATTTTGTACAATTGGGTGTCACTTAAGAGGATAGGGGATGACCGCTTTTCCATACAACACACCACATTCTCCTTCCGGATATTGACACTATGGAAAATATTTCTACACAATTTGTGGTATTTTCTATAAAAAGGGACCTTATTGTCGATGGCGCTTATGCCATTATTAACGATGCCCCGATATAAATACAATGCCGCGCGACGCTGTGCGGCGTAAGCGCCATCGACAATAAGGTCCCTTTTCATAGAAAATGCCCCATTTATTGTATATTGACCATTTCGATTATTATAAAAATTGATTATTACAAAAGTTAGGAAATGCTAAAAACAAATTCCATGCTTTAAAAGTCTAACTCTTATAATATTTCCGTTCACTGCTTATAATAATTAAAAAATCGAAAAAAAAAAAACAAACGAAGGGGCATGGCTACGGTTAATACAAATCGAGTTGCGTAAAAATATATTGCATAATGTCAATATCTAGAGAAGGGGACTTCATTTGTACGGAGAAGCTATCATTATCAACCACTAATTACTAGGTGTGTAAACAAAAGAAATAGAAAAACTCGCACGTGTCCGGCAAGCTTCGGTATCCCATTGGTTTGAGCAATCGGACCTGTATACCGTAAGGTCGCAAGTTCAAATCTTGCCCGAAGCGGTAATAGAACTAATAGTTAATAGAGGGAAATTACGAGTCTTTAACTACGTGCAAAAATTTTATACCAGTTTGTTGCAACATTTATTACTTGTCTTTTAGTATTTCCAAAGATTGATATAACTCCGTAATAGATGGATACAGTCTAAGGAAAAAACGTGCCTCGAAAATCACGAAAATTTGATTCTCGATCAGATGTCACCACTAGTTTTGGCCTACTCTCGTATAGAGGGCGTTGACGGTTTCGTTTGTTATTTATAATTTTAACGCATATCCGTTAAAGAACATGGGTCAAAATCATATAAAAATAATTAATGAAAAATAAAAAATCATTTATCCATATTTAAGTACATTTTAACGTATTTTTATAAATCTTCATTTTTAGTTTTAAAGTATGTCGATAGATGGCAGTGAATTTAAAGTGGTTACAAAATTTACTATGACAGTACCGCTCTATCTTATTATATCCTCTTTGGTATTTCTGAGCCTTAGTAAGCTAAGGGGTAAGATTGTTTATTTATTATTTTTATAGTTTCGGTTTAAAATATTTTTAGCATTCGTTTAATATTTACTGTTTATTTATCAATTAAGTCTTTTGACAATAATAGGTATCTTGTGTTTTGTGGATTAAAAACTGTCTACGATACTACACTTGGTCAATAGATTCCCATAAATCTCACAATTTCAATGCAATTTATAAAGAATAATAAATAGAATAATAGAGGCGGAAAATTGAACCAGCAGGAATTTATTCCTTCAAATAATTATTCCTTCCTTTTCATTCAACAAGTAATAAATGCCTATTATCAGGCATTATACAGGCAATGTTTGTATTCATTTACATAACGATTTTAAAACGAATCTGTATCCGAATAATTGGATTAACTCAGCGGCTCTTATTTTCGCTTAAATTACCTTTTTTAATAGTATTCAAAATGTTATTATTCGGAAAATATGTTGCTGTTGATACGAACACCAATGAGGATATAATAAGATATAGCGGTACTGTCATAGTAAATTTTGTAACCACTGTAAATTCATTGCCAAATCTATCGACATACTTTAAAACTAAAAATGAAGATTTATAAAAATACGTTAAAATGTATTTAAATATGGATGAATGATTTTTTTATTTGCATTAATTATTTTTATATGATTTTGACCCATGTTCTTTCACTGATATGCGTTAAAATTATAAATAACAAACGAAACCATCAACGCCCTCTATACGAGAGTAGGCCGAGAGGCGCCATCTGATCGAGAATCAAATTTTCGTGATTTTCGAGGCACGTTTTTTCCTTAGACTGTATCCATCTATTACGGAGTTATATCTATCTTTGCGAACACCAAAGAGGATTAAAAGGTAATTGTAGGATTCATGTTACATGATGCGTATGATGCGTGTACGAGTACCTACTTGCCGCAATTTGGAGACTATATGTACGTAGGTTCAAATAGTAATAGTAATTTATTTGCTTTAAATGTATCACAATTGTGGTGTTACAATGGTTGAGTGAGCGTACATTCAGACTTTAATAAGTCATGCATTTTTTTTTCCATAATAGCTAAATTATTTCTGAACTGACAATTACTATTTACATATTTAGCTAAATTATTAACGATAATTACATGTAAACAGAAAAAAAAACAAGATGAATTAAAAATAATATTATGTTTACATTCATGTAGTAGTTAAGGAAGGCTTCATAAATACTTTTATAGAAAACTATTTTCCGTTTTTGAGTTTATGCAAAAATTCGTACCTTAATGCTAAGAAATAACGTGGAAAACTCACTGTCTTGAGCGAGACTCGAACTCGCGGTTCTGAACCACTAGCCCATTGCTCTGCCAGCTGTGCTACCGAGACTCACCCGATGACAGAGAATATTTCCACTATATGATCCTTCTAAACACATTCACTGCCCCCAACGCACATGTGCGTTCACCGTCATACAAGTTTGTTCCTAGACCACGCCCCCTGGCAGTGAATGCGATATGCAGCGACATTCACCGAAAGAGCAATACACATCTTAAAACGTCTACCGGAGTTCCAAGTCACTGTGTGGGGGGATGGTAGCCTGGGGAAAATCCAGGACCCTTCCGCATCTATAGGTGTCCCACGTGGGTGACGTGGGCGATCTCGTTGCGAACGCGAACGCCTTGGGCCCGCCGCGCCGCTTCGCGTACGCGAGTGTTCGCCTCTACGTAAGACCAGACGATGCTCCACCCCATACTAAATTAATTTTTCTAATCAGTTTTTCCACTTTTACTTTATTTCTAAGCATTGTAGTATCGTTAGCAAAAATTAAGTCATACCTTTTTTGACCGAGCGAGCGCGAAACGTCTCAGTTTTAGCTGGGGCAAAAATGCTTTTGTATGTCTAACCGGTTGTTCTCCTCTACAGGTCGCATTTCTCAACCGATTCTTCTGATGTGTTATGAGCAGGTTCAATAATTAATATCTGGGAGACCGAGCTTTGCTCGGAAAACATATAAAAACTCAATGCGCGTTTTCCCAGAGATAAGACCTAGCTATATCGATTTTTCGCCCCCGAAAACTCCCATACAGCAAAATCGCCCGAGATCCCCGAAATATATAAATATATATAATATATGCAAGAATTACTCGTTTAATTGTATAAGATATATAAGTTTTTTTCGATTAAATTTTTGCACTCATTTCAAAATAGCGGAGACATACATGTACTCATTATAAACTGAAAAATCATTCAATCAATCATCATTTATTTTAGTTTATAATTTATATACATAGTATCAGTAGGTTTCTACTTGAAATAAAAACAAAACAAAATATTTTCTGAAAATAATTTAATTTGTTCCAATACTTCTAACAGTATACATGTACTTAGTTTAAAGTTATGCAAAGACAGACTTGCGAGATCTACAGCTCACAGAGCCACTAGTTGTAAAAGGACGTAAGTGTTTCAAAGTGCTTTTGCTTATACATTACTACAATTGTAGTTTATTCACGTCGTGAATACGGCATCCTCCATTATACTTATTGTTATTCCGAGACGCACCTGGCCATTTTTGTCCTAATGACTGAGGAAACAGAAGCAAAACTAATTCAATTTTCCATACAAAGTTTTGATACAAGTCAGAATATTTCCGAAGTTCAAAATTATTTCAGTATGGGTGCAAAAATTATATTCAACATTATTTTGGTTTACTATCATTAGGTCCAAATGGAAAAAAATATATATTTGAGATACTCACAATAAGCTCTTTCATTCAATATGTAGCACGATATTGTTTGAAAAACTTTATTTTTTTATTTTCTCATTTACCCCCCAAAAGTGGCTCCCATGTTCAAAATTCATTTGTTTACGTTACGTGTCCATCTTTGGGTTATAAACTTACATATGTGTACCAAATTTCAACTTAATTGGTCCAGTAGTTTCGGAGAAAATAGGCTGTGACAGACGGACAGACAGACAGACAGACAGACAGACAGACAGACAGACAGACAGACGGACAGACAGACAGACGCTGATCCTATAATAGTTCCGTTTTTTCCTTTTGAGGTAATAATAATAATAATAAAGTTTTATTTGTCCATGCAAAAAAAAGTAATAATACAATAATTAATTACAATATGAAGTAGATAATTTTATGTAACATTCAATGTAACTTATTCATATCATTTTTTTCTTTTAACATTTATAATTGTTGATTGTATACACTTAAATAGTTAATTTACCATTAATTAAATTAATTTAACAGAATTATTAGTCATAATTAGAATTAAAAATGTATACCTATACATTTTTTATTATTATGTTTTTTTTTTAATTATTCTTAGATGGACCTTCGGGTAAAAGCCTCCTCCAAGGTATACCACATTTTCCTGTCTTTGGCTGTGTTTAGCCAACCTCGGCCCGCTGTTAGGCTGTTACCGTTATTTCATCCGCCCATCTTGCGTACGGATGGCCTCTCGATCTTTTTTCTGGCGGCCCGGACCAGTCTACCGCTCTCCGAGTCCATCGGTTATCCTCGTACCTAGCGACGTGGCCTGCCCACTTCCCTTTGTTTTTTAGCGCGAAAGTTAGGGCGTCGGTAACTTTGGTTTTCTTGCGGATGTCAGCATTTCGCACCTTATCTTTGAGCCTTAGTCCCATACTACTTCTTTCCATTCGTCTCTGAGTGGTTTGAATTTTATTTCTGGTTTTGGTGTCAAACGTCCATGTTTGACATCCATAAGTAAGACATGGAAGTATAGCCGTGTCCATGGCTATTTTCTTAGCTGATAGCGGCGTTTGTGACTTGAAAATTTCTTTATGGGTCCAATATTTCTTCCACGTGATTGCAACTCTCCGCTCTACCTCTTGTAAGTTTCTATTTGTGTTGAATGACATCTGTTTACCCACCGCACCTTTTGAGGTACGGAACCCTAAAAAAAGCTATAACTCGATCCCTTGGGAGCAAAATTTACTTTAGCTTCCGCTTGCACATGGGTGAAATAGCATGCTTATTACGGCGCAAGTGTGATGGAAACAAAACTATCAGACGTCCCTTGGATGTTACTGATGAACAGCAAAACAGACAGGTGGAGAAAATTGCACTGTCAAATTTTATTAACAATGTACATAATATACATTAACCAATTTTTTAACATGCAGATACGTCTGCGAGCGATACTTTAAATTTTATATTAAAGGAAAAAATGGAAAAAGTCACGCTTCCAGCAGGACTTGAACCCGCAACCTCCGCAATCCGTGCGTAATACACATTAACAGTTTTCGTCTATAAAACCTAATAGAGTTGCCCGGGGTGGTTGCACTTGTGTCACCAAGGAAAGAAAAATAGTAGTTGGCTTCGCGTTGATTTAGAAAACAGATTGCTCTTGTTTTTGCTAGCGTCTGGGGAAACCACTGTTATTTATTTTTCTAACATTTCTCGGCTTATTATTATTAGTTCCTGCAGCAATGTTGTAAATGAGCAAATGATAAAAAAGAAATAATTTTGCATTTATAAAAAAATCAGCACATTTATTTCAGAAAACATAGGCTCCATAATATGGTTAGTAACTCTTTACTTAAGAACTATGTTAGAATATTTTTAAAAGGAAAGGAAAGAAAAAGAAGGGACAAAATTCAATAGCTAAAATAAAATAAAATTAGATTCAATTAAATCAAATTAAATCAACTTAAATCTAATTAGGTCAAATTAAATTAAATATAAATAGGTAACAAAATAAAAACATATAAGATGCGACTCCCCCTTCCGCCGTTTCATGCATCCCGTCAACTCCTTCTCATAACATGCAGATCCATGAAGCGGCCGAGGACGGGCGAGTCCAGCCTGTCCGCGATCATCTGCAGGATACTGTTGCCGCTCCCTCGCACACGTCGTATAACGGACGCCGACTTTTTGCGTATTATAGCATAAAAATCGTTGATGGCCGCGTCGGCAAACATGCCCGACGCGCTGCAATAGCGAGGGAGCCGCAACAGGGCCCTGAATGCGTTATTGTATTGCAGTCTTAGTGCGTTTTTCTGCGTAAAACTGACCCATATACCACTCGTGTAAAAACTTTGGCAGTACGCTCTAAAAGAGATAATTTTGCATGTATCCTCTTAAAGCTATACTAAAAATTTGTAACCCTTTTTATACAACTATCTACAGGAAAGGCTTTGGTCAATGGTCGATCGTTTTATCATTAAGTGAAGAATGTTTCAAAAACCCGTGGGGTTGCAGTTTTCAAATATTGTGGTCGCGACGTTTTTCCTTGGTTTTACCCCAGATTACCATGCACTCACTACTGCATGCGATTGCTGTCCCGTATGATTTTCCTTCAGGTATTTTGTTTTGCGATACAAATCGATGAAATTTAGTATTTTTGATTTATCTCACCTGATGGTCTCATCGGAAGATCAGTGCTGGAAGCCACCAGCAACATGCTGAGATGAGGCCATTTCGTGGCACGTTAATCTTATTTTATGTTTACTTTTATATTATGCAATGTCTTGTTTGTTTGTGCCTACGAATAAAATATTATTCTGTTCTATTCTATTATATTTAGTCAAAAAAAGACCCTGAACCCGCAGTTATCACAGTGATCCCTTGCGAGCTTAAAGGGTCGGCAACGCGCGTGTAACTCAACTAGACTTGCAAGCGCCCATAGGCTGCGGTGGCCGCTTAACATCGAAAGGCCGCACGCTTGTTTGCCACCGTTGTGATATAAAAAGAGGAACTTCTAACTTATGTAATAAATAATGTAGGTTACCTATGCCTTTTCTAGAATTCTTTTGTACAAGACACGCAGAAAATACGATTATTGCTTTTTGCGTGGTGAACCACGTAATTTGTACATTCCCAATAGTTCCCCATGGGATCGTAATGTCGCCTACCGTAGTAAACTCGAGTTCATTAACATCGTTAGAGCATGAAAGACCCATAAATTATATTGGAACTTTAAAAATCCCCCGCCGTCGACTGGACAGAAACGGCTTGGGACAGAGTAGCATGGCGGTCTTTGGTGTCGGAGGCCAAGATCCACTTCGGGTCGTCGCGCCACAGCAGTAAGTAAGTAAGTAAAAATTTCAATATGGTTCAATTGATACGATAATGTGATCTTGACACGACTCTTACTTAATAGGTAGGTACATTTCTCGCCGAATCGAAACAAATCAGAAACAAATTATACATTTTAATTTTCAAAACTTCCGTGAGACACAGATATATTAAATATATTTAAAACGGGTCACTCATGTATTTTGAGTATTTTTAAATCGAAGAAATTATACATATCAAAACAAATCGATGACTACTATTCTTTATATTATTTTTATCCCTTTGTCACAAAAAGGGAATCCAATAACCTTGCTCTTTATAGAATTCTTTTGTACAAGACACGTAGACAATACGATTAAGTATCTCTTTTTGCTCCCACACCACGCAATTCGCGCATGCCCGAAAGTTCCCACGGGACCGTAAACTCGTGTACCGTAATACGCTCGAGCTAAAGATCGTTAGGACATAAAAGATCCGTTAATTATATCGTTAATTGGACTTTCAATCGCCTCTCGCCCAAAACTTATTTCAAACCTGAGTAAAGCCAAGCACGTTTACTGGAGGCCTATAATATTGAAACTATATAAATCCTAACATGCAGTGCTTGAATTTTTGCGTGTTGCAGAGAGTGCAAAAGAGCAGAGAAATTTTAGACACTATAAAATCCCGGAAACTGCATAACATTGGTCATGTATTGCGAAACGAGAAATACCATCTCCACCGGCTGATAATACAGAGGAAAATCCAAGGCAACCGAAAACCTGGAAGAAGACGTTACCTCGTGGCTCAAAAACCTCAGGGGCTGGTTCAAGATGAGCACTAGATCGCTGTTTTGAGCTGCAGCTTTAAAAGCAAAAAAGGCCCTAATGATAGCCAACCTCCGGCAGAAGACGGCATCATAAGAAGAAAAATAAATCCTAACTTGATTTGTGATATGATACGATGTTGACACGACACGAGGGATGCACTTTTCAAGTTCGTATAATTTAAAGACAAAATCAAGTTGATAATTTTTTAATCTGAATGCTTTTCTATAGCCCGACAGGCTTGAATATATGAGTCGCACTAGCTCTTATCAAAAGTGATTATGAATCATATGGCGTACATACGGGTATTGCAGTAAAAATTGATAATTACGGTGGAACCTCGATATTTCGAACCTAGAATAGACGAAATCCTCGTTAACGCGAAATTAACTGCTACTTCTTTTAAAGCCTAAAACCCCATAAAACCACTCACTGAAAACACAAACCACTAAAACGAATCATTAAACCTCATTAAGATGATGTACGTTTGTAGTTTCACGAACTAGCCTAGTTTTCTAGTTTTCTCAAACATGCAATGAAATAAATGAAAAAACTCCATGAAATCAGTTTTATTTATGAAAAACTAAAAGTAAACTAGGTACACACAAAACATAACTAACACACACACACACAATAATATCTTTATCACACGTATATTTTACACGTGTCGTGTATTTTTATTACCCGTATATTTTATGTACGTATCTTTGATTTTTTCGCTTCGTATCCGTCTGTAGTTTAGCCACATATCTAAGTTTACATAGTCTTTTATGTTGATATTATGTTTCACATACGTCGTTGCCTTAAGCATGGTGTGCCTATAATTATCACTACGTCCCGGCCGGCCGGGCCGGCAACCCCTTACTTCACGGCCTCTGTAGTAATGTACTATTTCATCCCAAGATGAGGCCATGTAAATTACGACTCAATTGATCAGAAAATGAAATTTCGTGCTCAATAAGTTCGGTTGAATCCGTGAAATACAACAGTGTGGCTACTACCGGTTTGGCACTGTCATAAACACTATCGAGAACGAAACTTACTTTCTATGCATATGTGCGAGCGAGATGTTTAGAAAGTAAATTACGTAGACGTTATCGTATGTGTAGTTTTGACACTGTCAGTGACTCATGGTACGGGTACAGGCTCCCAAATATCACAATTAATTTCAACGCGAGGATTTCAGAGAGTAACGTGCAAAATGCGGTTGTTTGGAGTTTGATGAGTTAATTAAATATTCAGGTTAATTGACGTTGAAATCGTGGTGGGTGGAAGGTTTTCAGATTTCGGTAGATGCTTATTAATTACTTTATTAATTTACAAGCTGTTCGTCCTAAGATATAATCGTACCTATAAGAAAATATAATATAATATTAATGTAAATTTCTCCAGTATATATGCTCTAAAATGTTTACCTTATTATAGCAAAATTAGTAGGTACGAGAAGTTCTTCATTATCTATGGACAAACTCAAATAAAAATAAATAAGTTTTTGCCAAAAAAAATATTTTTGGTACAGGCTTTTATCGCTGACTGTACTTTTCTTTCCACAGGCAACTAATACTCATTGAGACAATTCTTAAAACCCCAAACACAATTAGGTTGCGTTGTTTTATCACAGAGTTCCTATGGCCACCTCCTGTCTCCATCATCAGATCAGCTCGATGGTACCATAATATTGCATTGTCACCAGTCTGTAAATATGTCTGTAAATAACTCAGTAAATATGGTGCATTAGTCTTAATATATTATTAGTCATATTAGTCGCTTAGTGGGCTTAAGAGTAGAAACTTTTCCTATTTCAGCATTAGTGCTGAAATAGGATAATTAATTATTTGCGTCGGCAAGTAGTGGAGCAAACAGTCGTAGTTATTCAACAATGAGAACGGAACATTTTGTAAAATGGTGAAATTTATCCAACCTCAGAACTCCAGAAAAGTAATTACAAAAAACAGGAAACTCAAAAGACTTTAAAAGACTTTAAAATTGGTCTAAAATGGGGTAGCTAAGGCGGTAAAGCAAATTTTCACTAACTACATAGTTCTACAATTTTGACTAAAGATTTCGGGAGCCATCATAGTAAAACTCTCCGCTATACTTCTGTTTGTTGGAAGATGTGTTGTCAAATTATCCAAAACAGTGCTTGCACCACCTTATATTGAGTGGATATACATACGTCCACTTAATAAAATTGACAAATATATAAAATACTTAAAGCTGTGGCTGATCGTAAAGCAAATGCAGAAAAAACCTCAAAGGAAGGTTTATGGTTTACCCTTTTTCGATAAGGATTTATAGATACAGTCAAGTGTAAAACTACTCATGCATATAACTTACTCAAGAATGTGTCCCATAGTCCTTAGTTAAAGTTGAAGACATTACTTTTCCATTTTGAGATGTGTACGTTTAATAAAATGGTCAGTTAATCTGATTCAGAATATTCGTTCGCTGAAATGAGAGCTATGGGACATACTTTTTGGGTAAGATGTGTGCAGCCACATTTTTTGTCTGTACAGTCGCCATCAGATATATTGGAGCGACCAAGGTGCTCAAAAATATCTGAACACGCACTCTAACGTCTTAACAATAGAGGCGTGTTCAGATGTTTTTGAGCACCTTGGTCGCTTCGATATATCTGATGGCGACTGTAGTACAACGCACAAAAACAGCAAGATAACACAAGGCGCGTGCAAATAAAGCACGAAAAGGAGTCATTAATAATAATATACTTAGTAATATGTTTTACCTCGGAATGAGAGAACTCGTAAATACTTTGATTTTGTCTTTGGCACAATAAAAGTTGTTGTGTCTGGGTCGTAAGTTATTCAAGGGCAAGTTTTCGCGATTATCTCGGTTTCTTTAGTACCAATGATGTGAAACAACTTTGTAGGCAACACATTATATGTGTAGAAGATAAAATTGACAATGAGTTTTGATGAAGTGTTTTTGAGAGAGGTGGAGAACTCGCAGCATTCTGCCATACATACTCGTATTGGGACCTAGCACGACGACAGCGCCACGTAGCGGTTGCAACTGCAACTATTTATAGGCACATTTTGTCACAACTGTTAAGCGAGAAGTAAGTGAGTTGTGCGAGCATGCGTTGTTTGTTAAGAATTAATACAATCACTTCATTTGTTTTGCTCGCTCAGCGTGCAGTGATTCTATTGGTTCGTAACACATCCCTCGTAACTCGCAATGCATCTTCGCATATCTCTGGACGAACGCAGCCTAAACATCGTAATAATTTCAATGAAATCTCATGATACTATATAAGACAATTCTGGACTAAGGAAAAGGCACTCTGTCACAGAAACGGGGTTTCGAGCCATCACCATCATCATCAATAATATTCCAACCGGATACGGCAAACAAAGGCAAGAAATTGGGCTTACGGATACAGTAGGCTTAGGAAGATGTTGATGAGTTCAATGCTTTGTCATATTAAACATTAAACCTTAAGCTGCCTGACACATAGCATTTTCATGGGTCCACGGGCCGTTGTTATAACTTATAAATATCATTTACAGGTTTCATGGGTGAAATAAAAACCGGACAAGTGCGAGTCGGACTCGCCCGCCGAGTGTTCCGTACTTTTTAGTATTTGTTGTTATAGCGGCAACAGATATGTATCATCTGTGAAAATGTCAACTGTCTAGCTATCACGGTTGATGAGATATAGCCTGGTGGACAGAGGAGATGGACAGAGGAGTCTTAGTAATTGGGTCCCGTTTTTACCCTTTGGGTACGGAACCCTAAAAACTTAAGTACAATATTTTAATAACTTTTTAAAATATAATACACGTATTAAAAAAAAAGTGTTGTTTTATTTATTTGACAATATAGGAAGTGGCATGGCAGCCTGGCAGGTTTACCAGTACACAACAAATATGTAAAAAAATATCATCAATATAATAAAAATAAGTTTTCAGGGATTTTATATAATACCTATCTGATAAATTTAGTTACTGCGTAATTTTGTGCACTTGTAAATTCGTACGTAACTTACGTAAGTGTCAGGGAGGCGACACGTCGAACGTGGTTCGCGGTAGACTCTCTGACTCGAACTATTGGTATAAGTTGCTATCTTGTAAATTTACCTTTAATCTGCAGAAAAAGTGGCATAATATAAGCGATTTCGATATTGCCGCAGTTTCGTCTCGAGGTTAGGTGCGACTTACTTTTCCCTTTTGACTTATTTCGTTGTTTTCATTTACACCGTACTTTTAAAAATCTGTAGAATTTGCAGTCACTATTCTTGTTAGTGTATTTACAATTTACAACAACACATCTAGTTAGGACCATATTTATCTTATACTCGTAATCAATGTTTACTGTCATAATCCGAAAGTTCATGCCAGCATCATTGGTTTCATTTTCATTTTTAGCCGTAGCGAGCGCTGCGATCATTCCGGCTTCCCCCATCACCCGCTTTGCACGCAAGGCAATAAGTCAACCGTGAATCTCGGTTAATATAATAAAACCATGTATTACCTTGTATTATATTATTTTTTCTTATTCCCCTTTGACCCGTTTTTTCCGGCTTAAGTAACTGAGTAGAAGCGAAGATAAAATATTGTATTTTGATGTGTTTTATATGTAGGTACGCAAAACGTCAAGGAGAGTGCCAAGAGAGAACTGCCAAGACGGTTTTTTTTCCATAGGTACCCTATTAATAGGGTTATTGACACATGTTGAATTTTATAACTAAATCTAGTTAAACAGATAGAAAATGAGCAATTTATCACAATAAATTGGAAACTTAAAGGTCCCCGACAAGCTCGGTTCTCTATACAAACGTAGTTACGCGCTCATTTTAAAACGAGTAAGTATTTAGTTTGCTCTGAAAATTGTGACGGCCCTTTCAAGTTCATTACTAATGCCCCTTGAATCCAGGAAATTCCAGATTCTTTGGACCGTAATGCTCTGTAGTGTACGTACTTCTTTTTGAAATTAGTGGTCCAGAGGAACAGACAATGTACATTGCAGTCTCCTGTGACTCCTGGCTGAACCTGCATGTCGCATCTTGTTTCTTCCCTATTTGTAAAATGTGTTTGTTCAACTTACAGTGTTCATACTTTTAAAACTAACAAGGGACTTAATCGCGTAAAAACTTACGATGTAAATGAGGGACAGGGGATTTCGTAGTCGTGGAATCCAGTGATTAGCAAATGTAAGGGGGAAAAAACATCCCACAACATACCATCGGATGTCGTTAGTGTTGTGTGTAGGCAAAGTGAGAACTAGCGTATAAGTAAATAATCAAGATCAAGTGCGGGTAGTTCGCAAAACCCGCGCAGCAAGATGTTGATACAATTCCTCGCCAGTCTGTCTGTGACCACGAACGTAACGTCACGTTCGAAACGTCGGGCCATAAATAAACGTAAGTTTTTATGCGATTAAGTCCCGTGTAAGTTTTAAAAGTATGAGTGAAAATCGTGTTACAATTTTCAGTCAATATTCTAGTCACCGGTGTATTAGGTGTATTATTGTCTTCTTCTTTGCCACACAATAGGTGTGTTACTACTACGTCATACACTACAACTGATGATATTTTTCTGCAGACGTGGTCGCCGACTGTACGTCACGCAGATGCTGCTACTGTGCTTCATTCCTCATGCGGCCCTCATCGCGCAAAACCTTACCATCATGACACATTTGTCAACAGCGCTGGACTCCTCCTGGTATCTGTACTCTGAGGTGAGCTCCCTGTATAGAGATTTTCAGTCGACATCAAAGATTCCCAAGTTTACGTATTTCACTTTATTACAAAGGAGTAATATGCAAGTGTTTACATATCTTTGACATCGACCGCCATAAATCGTTGTAACAATCCTACACTTATCCTCTAGGCGTAATACAATCATATTGCAGGGTACACAAATTTAATCTTGAAAAGAATAATAAATAAGGATATAGAAGTATTAATATGAAGCATGCCGTAATTGATCAAGATTATAATACTAAAGTCTGGTGTGTATTAGTTGAAATGGATGATCGAAATTTAAGAATACGTTCAGTATGGATATGATGGTCGTTCTTGTCCGCGTGACAGCGTGATTTAACGGTGTCCGTCACTTTCAATCACGTGGTGTTAAAAAGTGACGGGTATTTTATCACGTGGATAAAGCCATCCATAATATGCCTGCAGATATGGCAAATCTCAGATATGGTTTTTAATCTAACTTAATTATGTGTTATGCTTATGATTTATTTTAATTTTAATTACTGTTTACTAACCAACGTTTCGACATATGTGTACTAATAAGAATATCAATTTTTATTAATCTGAAATAAAATATTATTCATTCATTCAAATACGTCGCTTGCGCGCTTAAAGTCGAGCATTTGCAAAAGGATCGCTAACTGCTAGCGTGCTCTTTGTGAGACGATGTTGAAGCGGCGTGCAGGATGCGAAAACGTGTCATAAGCGCACTTTGTCGAGGACGTGACGCGTGTGGCAGCTATCGTAATAAAAGCTGCATATATCTGTAGAATATTCTGTTACATTTAAATTGCATTTAAAGCTTAGTTTGTAAATGTTCTCAGCCTATACATAACTGACACTTTCGATGAAATGCCTTGGTATTTGGCTAGATTGGATTTTAGTTAAGAACCTATCAACGACGTGCTCACTTGCGTCACTGCTAAATAATTGTGATTATTTAAACACGATAGATGTTTAAAAAAGGGGGCGTACCTTTTGAATACATCCAACTAGTTTTTATGTTGCTAGATTCGTGGATCTATGAACTTAAAACAAAAACGGCCGTTTTAATTTCGGACGCATAGATTGATGAATCCACCAACGTAAAACCTATTATAATGTATTCAAAAGGTACTTGACTATAAAATACAGTACGTATCAGCCCCCTGTTTTTAGATATCTATAAATAAAATATCTATAAATTTAAATAATCACAATTATTTAACAGTGGCGCTAGCAAGCACGTTGATGGACTCTTAATACTAACTTTATCTTGTAGGTCACTGAAATTCTGACGCTGGCCGAGGCCATCATGGCGGTACAAGACGAACGACAAGAAATGAGTCACTTCTTCACCGATAGCAACCGGTCAGGGGACGGTAACATGTAAGTGTCGACGTTTAATACATATCAAAGTTATTAAATTAGATAATAATGATTACCTGCAGGTTGATTCAGGAAAATTGGAACCTTGAAAAATATTTTTAGTTATTTTTCACTAAGTAGCCAGCTACAAAAACGGCAAACGGCAAAACTCTGGACTTCCGCATATATTGAAAGAAAGCAATGTCACGCGGTTATCGCACTGATGCGAATTCGCACGTAGCTCCGGTGTATGAGAGTGACAGGCTGACAACGTATGCTCGTAAATAGCGGTGCGGCGGAGCGGCGTGTGAATCCCGCGTAAAATGTGAAGACGGCCTTAAGGGGCCCACCCATTACCAGTCCGCCGGACGATATCGGCCTGTCAGTTGTACGGAACTGTCAATTTTTTGTTCTAACGGACAGGCTGATATCGTCCGGCGGACTGGTAATGGGTGGGCCCCTTTAGAGTGCGGGCGAAGATAGATAATTTTCGAATTTCGGTGATCGCAGTATCCTCCTGGGCTACATACATACTTTTTATTTTTAAGGTTGTACCTCCAACTTTTGTGTTACAATTGGGATTTTTTAATTATTTCTACTCATAATCACTTGTTCAATTTTTACTGAGAATAAAAATGTCCGCAATATTTTATGGTCCATTTGACTACGTTTTCAATACATCCTTCTCTAACCGTAGCAAAGCGGACAAACAAAAAATGTATGAAATGGTAACTGATATAAATATTATGATTGTAATTCTAATATCGGTTTGATGTCAGTGCACGTTCGAATTGGCCTATATTTCACTAACTTGTCAATTTACTCCTGATACTGACATTTTCCTGTACAGTGAGCTGCAAAATTGCATAGAGAAATTATGAATGAACTCATTGAGAAAGTCGCCATGCACTTTTGCGGCTGATGGTACATTTCTGGATCGGTACGTATCTACGGTATATAACGTAAATTTTTACTTGTTGGACCAGTGGCCGTAGCACGTTCGCATTTTTATCACCTGTCACCATGCCTGTCACGTTCTAACAAGTATGTAAGTGCGAAAGTGACAGGCATAGTGACAGTCGATAAAAATGGAACCATGCTGACACCGCAGCAATGTACGGTGAATTGACAATGTCGGGCAGGCAACAATTGTCAGCGCGAAGCAGGGGCCTGAATGCTTGTTTAATTGATATTTTGTATAAAAGATGCTTCGGCGCTAGTTATGTTTTACCTGGAAACACCAATCCGACTCGAATACCCAGTGGAACGTACATCGCTGCAAATTAAGTTCGTGGTTTGATTGTGCGAATTCAAATTTGGCAATTGCGTTCTGATAAACGCAATTATTTTATCAGAATGTCACGGTAAAGCGTGTTTTTGAATAACAATACGTGCATTTCTTAAAGCTCTAAACTAAAATTCGAAGTAAAGCTTTTTTATTTCACATGCTCTGAAAGTGGGTTGTTTATTCATTAATTGTGCAGAAAGTGACACGTTTCTGCTTTAAGGCATTTTACTTTTCAACTGCGTTCCTTTTTCATTTTTTTGCGTTAAGAAATTCAAATGTGGTTTTTAATGGATTTGTTGTGTAATAAACGTTCTCTTCTGATATGTAGCTCCCCATTATATAAATATCGATACTTTTACCTAAATTGTTAATTGAAAGTACCCTTGAGAAATACTATAAAAGTTTATACTTTGCTGGGTCATATTTTTTATATATACATGTATTTTATTTTCATCATATTTGAAATGAAAAGTAGTGTTTAACTCGGGTGAAGGCACCATTTCCTTTCATCCCTTGGTTAACAATCTAGGCACTATTTTACTAGTACAGACTACCCCTGCTCGCAACTTCTTCCGCGTAGTTAGTTAAAAACTTTAAACTCAATATTCTTAATGTAAGTTCGACCTGAATTTCAAGAAGTCCTGCCTTATTGGAGCTCTGCAACATTTGAAGAATACGTGTTTTAAATTATAAACTAAAATAGATGTCGTATAGCTATTAAATAAAAGTGACGCCCTCCAATGGTGAAGGCCGGATTCGAACCGGCGTCTTTAACGCCTTGAACCACTAGGCCACCCCACCTCTTCTCATCTTACTATAACTAGGCGTCTTTGACCAACTTTAAGGGCGTCCTGTTAAAACACAAATAAAAAATATTTAATTAAATAATTTGATTTGTTCCCAAAGTTGTGTATAGATGGCAGCACCAATCTCTCTAGCTTTACCGTAATTCCGTAAGGAATTCGTATAGGAGGTGCAAGCGCGTACTGCTCGCCCTTAGAGTTGGTCAAAGACGCCTAATAGTTTTAGTAAGATGGCATATAGATGAGAAATTATGACCGATTCCGCCGTGGGGTTGCCTAGGGGTTAGGCGTTATCCCGGATTGCTAAAGACGCCGGTTCGAATCCGGCCTTCACCACTGGAGGGCTTCGTCACTTTTTTTTAATATATGACATCTATTTCAGTTTATAATTTATATATCTTAGTAGTGTGAGTACTTTAAACAAAAATCAAAAATATAACATTTAAAACTTTCGCGTTTTGAACACATATTAAATCACATTTAAAATCGGGTCTATCGCGAATTTATTTTGTTACCTTTATTTATCGACGTTTCGATATAGGTTTCATTTAACTTATCGGCAACTTGGGGACCAGTGGTCCAAAAGTTAAAGCCAAGGGATCTACCTATCTTCGGATGTGTGCGCGCATGTTGTGAGTGTTGCGTTTCGGACTATTGACAAAAATCTACATTTATGTGTAAGTGGGTGGTTTGAAAATCTGATGTCTACCCCAAACTTTAAATACACTTTTCGTCGGGTAGTCACACAAATCTCTATTTTGACATTTTGCTGGGACATCAGTTAGCCGCGACCACGACCAGTGAAACTTGTGTCGAAACGTCGGTAAATAAAGGTAACAAAATAAATTCGCGATAAAAATCAAAAATATTTAATAAAATAATTTTATTTGTTCCCAAAGTTACGTGTTTTAATGTTTGTGTGTTCTGTCTTTTAAAGCGTAGGGGTTTGGACTCCTAATTAGGTCTGGTGGTAAGGGCATCCAGCTTTGTACGAAGGTGTCTTTTTGTAAAATCAACAGGAGTTTCTCAGAGGCTAGTATTCTTAAAGAGTTCGAGGAAGGTGTGTCAATTACTCGTACAGTCAAGGGCATAAATATATAAATAAATAAAATAAAATAAGCCTTTATTGCTGCTCTACATTGATAACAATATATTATTCGGTATTACTTTTCCGACGATTGGGTTTTGTAACAACAGCTAGTCTTTCGACAAAGGCCTCCTCTAAAGATTGCCATTTCTCCCTATCTCTTGCAAGTCTAATCCATCCTGGGCCGGCCACTTTTTTGAGGCATATATATATTTGTGTACGCTCTTACACCTTAGACAATAAAGTCACATATTTTTGAGCCATTTGTCTGGATCGATATTTTTGCCTTCGACCGTACAAGTACATGCTTGGGGACATTTTTGCACGAGCGAATTCCATATTAAATTCCATTTCTTATTAGCATCCCGGGTCTCGTATATTCCTGTACGCGTAATATTAAAAGCGCCAAGGATGGATAGAATGAATATTATTGCCTCTATCTACAGAGTACATTCAGAATACATACGTGTAGTGTAGGTAGTACAACATCAAACAAATATAATTATGTCACCTTTAAAATAAGTTTTCCCTATTTTGCCGAGTTTGTTACATAATACGTCTGTAAATAGTTTTCAGTTGTGAAAACTATTTATACTAGGCATAATATATAAATTATGTTTGGTATTTTTACTGTTATGCGGTTTAACTTGTTTGATTAATTATAATTAATAATTAATTATAGATATAAATATATAATAATTAAATGAACGTAAATATATAATAATGAAATTAATGTAAATTTATAATATTAATATAAATATGTAACAATAATTAGTTAGTACCTACCCAAAATGTGTTATGTAAATTATTGACTTGTAAAATGACTGCCTTTTACCAATAAAACATCTGAATCTGAATCTGAATCTGATAAATATATATGTAAAATCTGTTCGCCACATTGCATGGAAATCTATTCTGAGCTTTTTATTTATAACATTAGTAGGATTTGTTTAATTGATCAACAGCCATAATTGCACGGCCTGCTAGCTTTTGATTTGAATTCGAACTTTTGAATGGATCCACACATCTAACGTGTAAATATTTTTAGGGTTCCGTACCCCAAAAGCAAAAAACGGAACCCTTATAGGATCACTCGTGCGTCTGTCTGTCTGCCCGTCTGTCACACCCTTTTTTCTCCGAAACTACTGGACCAATTAAGTTGAAATTTGGTGTACAAATGTATGTTTGTGACCCACAGACTGACATGTAACGTAAACAAATGAATTTTAAACATGGGGCCACTTTTGGGGGGTAAATGAGAAAATTAAAAAATAAAGTTTTTTAAACTATATTGTGTTACATATCAAATGAAAGAGCTCATTGTGAGGATCCCAAATATTTTTTTATTATTATTTTAGGATAAAAAGTTTAGAAGTTATTCAAGAAATAGGCAAAAAATGACCAATCCCCCTGGTTAAGAATCACTTCAAGATCTGTTATACCGTCCATTAAGTTTGACAAAAAATTGTTGTTGCACGAAACAAAACATATCTGATTATATACTCGATTTAAGTATTCAAATGATCTGGGGAGGCGTCCCTTAGCAGGCTTCATCAAATTTCGTCATTTGAACTTTGTAAGAAGACCCTCAAAGAACTTTGTAAAATGCGGGGCAGCTAAATGAAAATCGGTTTTTGTAGAAAATGACATTTGTTGCTTAATTCAAATGGCTTTTAAACTTTTTTTAAGGCGAGACTGCAGGCTGCTTTAGGAATTTTTCGTTTGATTTTATAAAAGCGTAATTGCGTAGTCGTGTAGGTACCTAACCATTTTATATTGTCGTTATTTCCGACCCGAACTAACTAATAATTGATGAAATATAATTTGCACCGATTGGTCATAAATCTTTAACTTTACGCATACAAAAGGACAGAAGAGGTGTGAAGTGCTACGCCGCACTTCCCCGTCCCATCTGTATAATGGGAATAACTAGTTACGATACTGTGTTTCTGGGTTATTATATCGACACATTATTAGGTAAATTAATTTTTTTCGACACAAATCGTATTTACATTGAAATTAATTTTTTTATTCATAAATCTTTTTTTTTATCATAGACTACGAATTGAAAAGTTGGAATACTAGGAAAACTTAGAAATTAAAATGCAGAAAGATAACTGGGATCAAGATTGTTTAGCTCAAGTATAGTTTAAGTAAAACCGGCTGAAAGAGCCATTAGCGGTAACATTAATCGGTACAAATAATATTTCTTCTTATGGTTACGCACAGAACATAATATTATATATATAACATTATTTTTAGCACACTTCAAATAAAGGAAAACATAAAGTCAATGTGGAGAAAACATACTTGTATACTTACGTTATAATGTACATATAACTTACGTACATTAAATACATTCTCCTAATTTGCAATAGAAAATCGAACTAAAACTCTCACAAATCAGGCTGGATATTCCATCAAGTATCTCGCCATAAAACGGGTACCTATACATATTATGAGTATTTATGAGTATTATGACATACTTGAACATGATAATCAAAATGCATGTGCAATCGGTCTATAAGCGTTGCCACGTCATATACATGTGCAAGCGAGAAGAACCCTACGTACGGTACTTTCCTGTTTTTTCTCAAACATCTGTACCTATCTCTTTTATTAATCTACACTATGGAAAGAGATGTAACCCATTAGGGTGAATAGAGCAGTGTGTAGGCACCATTAAGACGGCAATGCGGTTCGAACGTGAGCACCATAGCAAATAGCGGGTTGCATTTCATGGTAGAGGACACCCGCCCCGCCTATCGGCCGTGGCATCGCGTCGCTGGAGAGCGATGATATGTGTCGTTTTCAAGTAAAAGGTACCACATTGTCGCTTGCCATTAGGTCGCTCTTACAGGTTTTTCGTATAAAGATACAAGCAATTTTAGTCCTTATGGTAAGCGACAATGTGGTACCTTTTGATTGAAAACTTCACATATCGTAGAGGTTGCAGGCAATATACGTGGACGGCTAAAGATCGGATAAGTTGGGAAAGAATGGAGGAGGCCTTTGCCTATAAATGCACACCTAGCTGACAAATATTTATTTATATATTTATTTATATTTATTATAATTTAATGCATGACATTTTAATTGTTTCATTGATATTATGTTTATTACTAAATTAATACTCTAGATTATTATTATTATTATTATTTCTTTATTGTAATGCAATGCGAATCTAGAAATAAAGGCCATTTAATATTGCATCGTAAGTTACGTGGGACTCTAGAATAATCTATAGTATTAATTTAGTGCCACGTTATTTCGTTATTGTAATGCAATGCGAATATAGAAATAAAGGCTATTTTATTTTATTTATTGCATCGTAAGTTACGTGACGCAACAGATGATGGTAATATAAATTCCACTTCTAGGCTGGCCATAGCACAACCAGAGGATGGTGTCTTTTAAACGGCGTATGCCCGTCTACCTACACTGCAAGATTAACGTGAACTGAAATGTATTGTAATGATATCTATTATTGGGCAACAAAAACCACAAAACTGAAATGTTTTTGGCAAAAAAATCATTTTTGGTACAAGCTTTTATCGCCGACTGTACTTTTCTTAACACAGGCAACTAATACTCATCGAGACA
Organism: Cydia strobilella; assembly: GCF_947568885.1. Lineage (NCBI taxonomy): Eukaryota > Metazoa > Arthropoda > Insecta > Lepidoptera > Tortricidae > Cydia > Cydia strobilella. The sequence continues at coordinate 14,770,879 of NC_086052.1, forward strand.
ATTCTAAAAACTCCAACACACAATTACGTTGCGTTGTTTCATCACAGAGTTTCTATAGCCACATTCTGTCTGTATCATCGAAAATGCGAGTAAAACTTTAAATTGGTGTGAGATAGACTTTCTTTATAAGTTGGCTCATCTTCCATGACGATGTTTAACAATTTTGTTATACCTCTTTGTTTATAATTAAGTTTTACAGAAACCATTAAAAGTTAGCATATTTTTACTGTTAGAAGAAATAGAACTAATTAAATTATTTTCAATAATTATTTTATTTTGTTTTTATTTCAAGTAGAACCAATAAACAGGGGGCGCCATAGCCTTCAGTAAGAATAAGTGCATATACTTGGAAAAAATCGACCTATACCGCCGTGGCCCGGTGGCCGAATGGCACAGGCACCTGCCGCGATAGCAGAGCAGAGGACTCTGGTTCGATTCCAGCCTGGGGCACTGGAGGCCTTGGTCACTTTTTCTTTGTATATGACATTTATTTCAGTTTAGCATATTTTGCTCAAGACAATTTTTTTTGTAAAGTAATATTATTTGAATATTTATTTTTGTAAGTTATAATAACAAAAATTAATCGATGACTTCGATCAAAAATAAAATTGCGCATTTTTAGAAGGAATTTTTTATATTTTTAGCTTTCGTGAAAAAATTGTTACCTACAAATTTGTGTTTTACACCTATGTTTGTGATTTTTTCTATTGAGATTTGACTTTCAAGTCAAGAAATCATGTTTCGAATAGATAAAGTTAGTTTGCTCGTTGCTTATACTATGGATATCAGTATAGATATGCTAATGACAAGGTGTCAAACAGGTATCGTGTGTGCAAAATGGAACGCCAATTAACATGTTGTTTGTAACTTCACACGCTGGTCCCCCTTTACACACAGCCCTTTGACTCAATTCCTTTGAATTCTAGCCTAGTAATTGGGATCTAATTACCATCATTTGCAGATCTATGTCGTTGACTAACAAATAGGGATGTTGTTTAACATTATAAATCATCGCGCTTTTTGCTAGGTCAGGACGTCAGTTAGCCGCGACCACGACCAGTGAAACCTGTGTCGAAACGTCGGTAAATTAATCTCTTTATCACTCGAATATGCAAGTGATAGAGAGGTTAGATAATGAAATTTCGATTTTCTTGTTTCGCGGTAGACCCTCAAATTGTGATGTATTGTGGTAGTGGCGCCCCCTACGCACGCAGTTTCGCGTAGTATTCCCTATTGTGATTTGATAGACGTTTTTAAATAGGTAACGCCCTTTGTCTAGTATTTTAATTTGGATTTTGATTCGTTTTTGAAAAGTAGCTAAACCAAAATTTGTTTCAGAAACAAACTGCTGCAAGTGTTCACATCAACGAACGGTCACCTGGAAAGCCTACCGCCTTCTCTCCTCGCGGATGGCCTGCGAATGACGTTATAGTGAGCATTTTATATTTTTTCGTAACTAACTGAAAATCTAGCCGTGGGCGAAATCTGCGGGGCCCTTTTCTTTCAATGTGTATTTCCAAGGTAATAAAAAGGGTTGGCTTTGCGGGGCCCCCTTAAGTTAGAGGCCGTGGGCAAGGAGCTGCTTCATCCACTCCTAACTACGCCACTGCTTCTGAAGTCCGTCTAAAGAGCCGCAGCCGCACAGACCTTGCATAAATAGCATGTGATTTTAGATAATTATAATAGATATTAGATTTTAGTACTTACATGCAACGAATTTAATCGATCGATCAAATGCCGCAATGTTTTCCAATACGCATTCAATTATCGGTGACGTCTGTAGAGCTCTGCATCTACTTTGAAATGACAACATGTGCCTGAAAAAATCTCGTATTTTCTCAAATTTCATATTTTCTTAATTTGAGGTTTGTGGTGACAGGTTTGTCATTGCAAAGTCTGTGCAGAGTTAGCTTGGTCTGACTATACCCCACACATTTTATTTTTGGTTGAAAGCGAGGAATTTCCCATTTAGTTTAAGGTGTGATACTGATAATATAACCTTGGTAGACGCGCACTCATTTTGCATCTCCTTCCGAAGGGTCTTCTTCAATTTAAGAGTTATCCTGTTGTCGGTGGAGTCTTGTTCCGAAGGATGATTCTCTTGAAAGTCTGCCGCTTTCAGGGGATCACAACGGTTCTACTACAGAATATATTAATAATTGGATTCCGTGATAATCGACCTGTATTTGTTTATTTACTTATTTATCACCACTTACTTACCATTTACTAGGTAGGTATATTCATTTAAAAACTGCCTGTAGAAAGCGGCGACTATTCCAACGTCATTTTAAGACGAAAGTGGAGGACCCGCGCAAAATGGCCTTTTCATACAAACGTAGTCCTCATTTTCCTCTCTGGGTATTAATATTATTGGAAATATTTTGACACAATTGGGTGTACGTGTATGTCAACCACAGCTATGCCCCTACGTTAGATTTTTTTTCGAATTTTTGATTATTACAAGAGAGAAAATTTGTATGAAATCTGTTTTTCGCTCCTACTTTTTACAATAATCAAAAAATCCAAAAAAGTCAAACGTATGGACATAGCTATGGTTAATATACATAAAATTATTCAAAAATATTTTTAGGCCAAGCAATAAGAAGGTATAGAGGGAAATGCTTGGAACACAATTTTTGACTTCGTAGCCTTGTTTGGACTAGTTAGGAGGTGAACATATCAAAAGTCCCCGGCCATAACCCTGGTGCTGAGGGGAGAGTGGGGTTTGAAGGTTTCATTTTTCGGTTTTTCGATTATATCTCGGAAACTATGCGTCTGAGCGACTTGGCCACTTATACAAAATGAAAAGAGATTTAATTTGTTACATGTTTTATTTAGTCAAGTTTTTCGATATCTTATATAGTTTTTGAGATATCCGCTCTTGAAGGTTTATTTAGGGCTCTCATTTTTATCTTGATTATCTACATCAGTGAAGCTGATAGGCCGGGTTTGGGATCGTTTTCGTATAAATCGGGGGTGCTGAATTCATTTATGGTATCAACATCACACCCCACCTCTACACCTTTTTTTGGGCATTTATTTCCTGGCCTATTTCCAATATCCGGAGAGGAAAATCAGGAATTCGTTTGTATGGTGAAGCGGTTGTCCCCTTTCCTCTTAATGAATATTCAATTTCACGACTCAATGTTGTGGCCTAGACAGCACGTTCAATTTGAATGTAATGTTCTTGGATTGAAGTTTGTTAGAAGAACTGTTAAGAACACATTAGTCCCATTACCAGTCCGCCAGACGATATCGGCCTGTCAGTTGTTAGGAACTGTCAAATTTTTGTTCTGACAGGATGATATCGTCCGGCGGACTGGTAATGGGTGGGCCCCTTCAAACAATAAGGAGTAGGTATATATAATATATTTGTGTTGAAAAGACAATGATATTTTGGTGTTCCGAACTATAAGAGCGTTTTCACATTGTCCGATCCGATATCGGATGTCGGAAGGAAGTAAAATGTAGGATATATGTGTTTGTATTTATTTATTTATGCATTTAATAAATCATTATTACTAAAAAACGATAAATAACCCAAAAAGGAGGACTTAATGCCAATGGCACTCTCCTGCAGAGTTTTTTTGTCATAGGCGCCATCTAACATCCGATATCGGTAAAAATGCTTCCAATAAATTCAGTCAAGTCGGAGCCCCCCGTCAGCTGTCGGACCGATAATATTTGTTTGTTTGCGTATGTGTGCTTGTTGTACTGTGCGTGACCGCTAAAGATCCTACATCCGATGTCGAATCGGACAATGTGAAAACGCTCTAATGCTACATACATAGCTTTATAGTTCGGAACACTCAAAATATGTACCAATTTATCTCTCTGTATAATATTTGTGTGCCAGCACCTGCTACAAAATTAATACGCTCGCCGTAAATTCCAAGTAACTGAACCACAAAAAGCACGAACTGTCCTTTTAATATTCTCTCTACTATACAAGTTTATCAATATGCTATCAATTATCATTATTTCAAAAACTTATTGACCGAGCGAAAGCGTAGGTCTCCATTTCAGCTTCGGCAATTTTTTTTTCAACCGATGCTCGTGAGATTTGGTGAACATGCTCGATAATTGATAATTAAATGAAAATAATTTGTCGATTGATTTTTTGAAAATTTTCAAAATGGCGGCCCATGGGGGTTCGCGAGGTTTTGTCCCTACTTAGGTAAGTAAAACTTACAAGTGTATCTTAGGCCTTATACCTCTAACCTCCATAATTCTCTGATAAGAAACATATCAGTGACAGTTACATTGGCATCACATTGGGGTTAAAGTTGCCTTCGCTGTAAAAAAACGACAGAATACAGAATGTAGAATAATCGGTGAGTTAGGTAATCGCTTTTGTTCTGCCTGAAATTATTGTTACCTAGCTAAATAAAATAAAATAAATGTTTTATGTTGGCAACAAAAGCCTAATTTAAAAAATAAAGTGATTATAAAAAGTAAACTCCAACAGTTAAATAAACATCAGCTTTGAAGTTTTCCCATTTGCGATTATAACTTTTGTCGTGCTCCAGTGAATTTGTATGAATTTTAGGGTAAGTTTTACGTAAATACGGGCCGGTGTGGTACCAATATTGGCCTTGGGCCGCAGCTAAAACAAGTAATTACAGGGTATCATCAGGGTATCACTTCCCCTGTGTACATTTCATTCGATAGCGTGACGTGACGTACGCGTGCGTTGTCTCATTTTGTATGAGATTTTGAGTTTCCAAAACGTCCCGCGTGGCGCGATGTTCAAAATCTCATACAAAACAAAATGACAACGCAAACGCCTAAATACGTCCGACACGATATCGAATGAAATTTACATTAGGGATTCTGCGGGCTGAGCACGGTCGCATTTTTATCGCCTGTCACCATGCCTGTCACGTTCTTACAAGTATGTAAGTGCGAAAGTGATAGGCATTGTGACAGGTGATAAAAATGCAACCATGCTGACACCGCTGGTAGCCCGTGAATGTTTAGACTATAACTTCTCGCGTGGAATGATGGCATTGGATGAAATGGAATAAATTGAGCCTAAGTAAATGTGGCTTGAAGGAACTGTCATAGGGACCATCATTCGAAGCGACCTACCTGTCGCTTTGAATGATAAGAGCGTTTTCACATTGTCCGATCCGATATCGGATGTAGGATCCTACATCCCCGTTAGTCCGGCCGCGGGGGCGCGCCCTGACGCCGTCTTTAGCGGTCACCCACACTACAACAAACATTATGCCTACACATAAGCACACAAACAAATATTAACGGTCCGACAGCTGACGGGGGGCTCCGACATGGGTGTGAATTTATCGGAAGCGCCTTTCCGATATCGGATATCGGAAGGTGCCTATGACAAAAACAGCTGCAGGAGAGTTCCGTTAGCATTAAATCCGCCTTTTTTGGGTAATTTATCGTTTTTTAGTAATAATGATTTTTTAAATGCTTGAATAAACACAGAGAAGCACATATATCTTACATTTTACTTCCGTCCGACATCCGATATCGGATCGGACAATGTGAAAACGCTCTAATTCGATGGAAAAACATGATAAGATATATTGAGCACTTATGCATAGTTGCGTAAAAATGTGTTATTGGTTAGGTTAGGTTTCTTATATTTATTTGCATATTTCAATTTGAATAAATATTTCATCGACTGTATGGTCTGCATGCAAAGAATAGGAATCAAGAAGTGCTAGCATCCATGAATCAAGCTGTTTCCCTTTGGGTATCAGAGAAATGTTGAAGACAGATAAGTGTATAATAAAACATTTTATTAGATCTTACATTACATTCCTTAGGGAAGTGGGGCGCCGGACTTTCCTGGTGCAAAGGCTGTCCATCGCAATTCAACGCGGTAACGCAGCGAGTGTGATGGGCACCTTTGCGACGGGGGTTGAGCGGGGAGGCGTCTTTCAGTAGTTTTCATATTAAGTGTTAATTTTTTTTTGATTTATTTAGGTTTCTGAGATTGAATTTAGTTTTATTCATACATATATTTAGTTCATAAGTAATTTTTCTTTTTATGATATTGTTATTCTTTATATAAATAAATGTTACCTTTTATTAGGTACTTTACATTCAGAGACGTTGATTACGCCTTAAGGGGCCCACTGACTATCAGTCCGCCGGACGATATCGGCCTGTCAGTTGTTCGGAACTGTCAAATTTTTGTTCTAGCTGACAGGCCTATATCGTCCGGCGGACTGATAGTCAGTGGGCCCCTTTAGGCTTGCTAACCTAGATCGACGCTCATCATGTGGTCTTTAATTTAATCATGAGGTTCGTGAGACATTGAATTACATTTATAATTTGTGGCTTACACTGTTTTGTTTATTTAGATGTATGCTGCTGGCATTTATTTTATATTATTAGCCTTACAAACGTTGAGTATGAACACATGTGTAATGTTAGAAAGAATGTAGTCTTAGGAGATATAGATGTGCGGGCTTTGGATCGTGTCGCGGTTTATATGGCGAATAGGGAAGAATCAAAAACAATATTTGAGCAATTATTCTAAAATGGTGTGTTTGTTAAATTTAATGCATAAGTTCTCTGCCGATTTAAAGTAATTTTTACTTTTGAATTAAGTCAATTAGGAAATAAACATTTGTAACGGAGTTTTAAAATTTATATGAATTTATTTCAAAGAGATATGCAATAAACGTTCCCTTTTGTAAAATTCGGTCACATTTATGTTACAATTCAGCCGTGAAATTTATATCTGAATTCAGGAAAATCGTGATAGTTCCGTTACTGTAAACGAGACACTGGTTTGTTATCTGACCCGATGTAATTTTATACATTTGACGCGCCTGCAGCTATTGCAATACCAGGATTTTCACTATATTTGTTCTCATAACCTGGACGGCGCGATTAACATTTTGATATGGGTTTGATCTTATTTCGATACAACCATGAGAGCGTTAACATTATCTGATCCGATATTGGATGTCGGATACTCCCACAACACGCCTTTTTATATTTATTTACTCTTTATAAATATATATTGTTAAAAATAAAGCGTTAGAGCTAAAATAAAAACACTATACAATCAAAGATAGATATAACTCCGTAATAGATAGATACAGTCTAAGGAAAAAACGTGCCTCGAAAATCAAGAAAATTTGATTCTCGTTCAGAGGGCGCTACTAACTTTGGCCAACTGTCGTATAGATGGCGTTGACGGTTTCGTTTGTTATTTAACAATTTTAACGCATATCAGTGAAAGAACATGGTTCAAAATTATAAAAATAATTAATGCAAATAAAAAAAAAACATTTATCCATATTTTAATACATTTTATCGTATTTTTACAAATCTTCATTTTTAGTTTTAAAGTGTGTCGACAGATGGCATAGAATTTACTGGGGTTACAAAATTTGCTATGACAGTACCGCTCTAGTATAAGTTACTCTATGATACAATGAAGCACTCTTTACTCTTTAGCAGTGTCTTTCTCCAAAGGTCATCCGACATTCGATATCGGATCGGACAACGTGAAAACGCTCTGAGTCAGCGTGCGCCGCTGCACCAATCAGCGTCAGCGGCTCATATGATTGGTGCAACGAAAATGCAATCAGGAGTCACTCATTAGGCATCCCGCTGGCACTTAATTGGCGCGCGAGAGATGCCTGGCCCCTATTTCACCACGATGACAGGCGACAATTGTCGACATCACTGTTGCTCACGTCACAGGCCTCCATGGGCTACGGTTACCGCTTATCATCAGGCGGGCCGTATTTCTGTTTGCCACCATATACAATATATATATATATATATATATATATATATATATATATATATATATATATATAGATAACAAATCTCCGAATGGGCTGTTTCATGAATTTGAACCATATAAATAGAATGGTAAATTTGCTTTTTAAACGGGCTTGTTCCTGTCTATTTTTGGGATCAGTAAGCAGTGTAACCACTGCATAAAGGAAAAAATACCTGGCTCAAGCCCGAAAAAAATCACCTGAGATAATTCATACTACGGCGAAGAGCGCCTACAACTGCAGCAACTTTGTCCTCCAAATGACGATAATTGACCTCCCCAGATCGGTGGGGAGCGACCCGCAACAGCCATCGTAGCCGAGACGCGAGCACGGTCTCTCATACCTCCCTACCCCTGGTGACACGACCCAAGGTCTTATCAAAATAAGTTGAAAACCATGTCAATTAGTTAAAACAGAATTGGCTGATAGATTTCGCTGAACTTATTGTGCGAATATTTTCCATTCATCTTTAATTTAACGAGACTATTAACTTAAGATTGTTTTTACGATAGGGCTTACTTTGCTCTACTTGATATTCCTTACAAGGATTTCTAATTTGTGGTCCCTTTAGTTTTTATGCTCAGTTTAAATATTTGATTACGCTTTTTTTTTGTGTAAGCTATTGCAAATAACATCTTACAAGATTTAAAAATAAAGAAAATTAAATCGTCGCCTCCGCAATGTTTGGGAAGTTAGCAAATTATACTCAGATGAGACCACCAACCTCACTTGCGATGCTTTGTAAATTCTCATTCAGAAATTATATATATATGGACGCTACGCGTTGGAGGATCTGCCATCTTGTAACCTAAATTGGGAACTTAATCTTGACGACCTTCTTTAACTTTTGACGACCGGTCTGGCCTAGTGGGTAGTTACCCTGCCTGTGAAGCCGATGGTCCTGGGTTCGAATCCCGGTAAGGGCATTAATTTGTGTGATGAGCACAGATATTTGTTCCCGAGTCATGGGTGTTTTCTATGTATTTAAGTATTTATATATTATATATATCGTTGTCTGAGTACCCATAACACAAGCCTCCTTGGGCTTACCGTGGGACTTGGTCAATCTGTGTAAGAATGTCCTATAATATTTATTTATTTATTTATTATTTATTAATCTTCACATTGACACTACATTAAAGCAGGTGCTGCAGGTGGTGCAGGTGGTGGTGGTGGTTCACGCATGCTATCTTGCGCGATGTAGGTTCTGCCATTTTGTGGCGTAAATTAGAAAACTAACGCTGGACATTTACATTTCGCGTCAATAAACAGGGCTCTTGTGCTGCTCCCTATACTTCATGCACGCTCCCTATATCTGCGGTCTGGTTGCTACGACTCTGAGCGAACAACTCGCGAACGCGAAGCGTAGCGGCGCGGCGGGCCTACGGCGTTCGCGTTCGCAACGAGTTCGCCCACTTTTATACACTTTTATACTTAGGTCACAGAATAAGTAATAGTATTACCATACAGAACGGCCACGCACGGCCCCGCCCCGACGCGAATTACCTCGCCCCGCGATAGTAGATTGACGGACGTTTGCCGGCCACTTAGTACTATTTTTAAGCAACTTACTCACACTATGACGCATGACGCGTGTACAGACGGTCGTTCACACATGGAAATGCAAGTGATTTTTGACGTATAGCGTGTCCGCCCTGTGACTTAGGTATCAAAGGATTGATTCACCCCGCGCCGCATCGCTTCGCATCGCGTTCGCTTGTTGTTCGCCTACGTAGTACGCTACGTGCTAGATGCAGGCACAGACGTACATATTTTTGAGGAATGGCTTAACTGCCTTTCCTTAGTCACTTAAACCGGAATTCGATAACTGAAATTTTGATTGAGGCAAAGTTAAAACTGACGGGGGTATGTTGTTACGCTTAGAATAAATTTTAAAGTGGAAAAATTACTGCCTTGGGTGAGACTTGAACTCACGGCCTCTGGATAGATACTCCAGCGCTCTGCCAACTATCTATCTATCTGGTATGTTGTTGACATACAATTTGGAAAAAAATTATGGGCCCTGGAGGGAAAGTACCTTAAAACCTTGTTAGCTCATTTTACTTAAAGGAAACATTCTTCTATTTTTAAAAAGAAACAAAACTGCATTTTAAGATTTTTTTTAAAGTCGCTTGTCTCGCCCGGGAATCGAACGGACTAAAAATTCCAAAAAATAAACCCCCTTTATTTTATTTTACTAGTCGATAAAATTTCTCCAAGAAACATTAGGTCTTACATTCGTATATACTCGAGAATATGTCTAGAAAATGAAAAATATTTTAATGCAGTTTTGTTTCTTTTTAAAAATAAAACAATGTTTGGTATATAAATATGCATGTATACAAGGACATGCTTTTGGGTAGACCAAATAATGTATGTAGTAAGATTTTATACTATCATTATTAATAGTAAGATAGATAAAGTGACAAGGATGAAGTGACAAGGGATGTAACCATGGCAATGAGGAAAAGATTGATACACCCTTTCAATCCTTTCATATCATGAGTTCGATTCCCTTTGATTTCGGTAGAATAAATAACTACAACGGTCGTATTTGTTCGAAATTTAGAAAACGTATTTATGATTATATTTGAACATCATGACAGTAACGTTGATATATTTTTGTCTGCATAGAACTCGCACTTCCATCGAAAAATCCACCCTATACTCTTCATCCACTTAAGGAATGATTTTCGTGATAAAAACTATCGTAACTACCTTCATACCAAATTGAACTCTAATCAAAATCGGTTCAGTGGTTTAAGCGATAAGATAAAGACAGACAGAGTTACTTTTGCATTTATAACATTAGTTTGTATGTATGTATGTTATGTATGTAATTGGCAGTTTGTGTTTTAAAAGTTAATCTGGTGCTTGAACAACGAACATCATCCTATTATCAAATAAGGACCAAGGGCGAACTATTATTATTTCTAATTTCAATTACATGCAGCCATTTGCGAGAGGACGCGAGGAGCAGTACGTAAGTATTAAATATTTAAATATTTAACCTCGTAAGACCCACCATATAAAGTTTTTCAATTTTTAATTTGAACCTTATTCTATAAGTAAATTGGAACGAATTTCGTTTGTTTTACAACGCAGTAAAACAAAAGCAATGCTACTCTATTTGTTTCATCAAAAGGTTCAAATTAGATTGCAATGAATATGTACATTTTGGTGTACATTTAGACTCACGTGGTTAAGTGTACCTGACATTTTAGTTGAGGGCTGAACACCACATTAACTAACTTAGAGGTTTCACTCACGTATTTTTAGTCACTCGCGCGACATGTTTCGGTCTCCATTTTCAAGCACTAACAGTGCCTGAGTGAGTAGCGGTCACGCCAACAACATGCCGCGCGAGTGACTAAAAATATGTGAGTGAAACCGATAAGTTAGTTAAGTTAATTTGTCTCATGATAGTTTAAATTCGATCATCTGTCTTGTTGAGTCATAACCTAATAAATACACTTTATTATATTAGTACAGTAGTAGTACATATATAAAATTGTAGTAATTAAATAAAATGGAGCTAAAATATACTCGTAGCAACTAAACAACATCCGTAAACAGTAGCCGTAACAACAAGAAATAGCAACACTAGTTGACTTTTCATTAAGAATCACATTACCTATTGTAAACATTATTTTTACTTCTAAATATGTATTTCTGTGTTACACTAGTTATTTTTCGAAAAGAACGAAAACGTAAGCATCAAAATGAATAAAACATAACGTAGGTAAACTCGGAAGGTAACATAAGTTATAAGCTCTGTACTGTGTATTAATAATAATACTCGCTACGCTTGTGGTTCAATTCTGGAATCTATCGCTTGCTCGCGTTTCAATATTAGTACGAGCGGTTAAATGTGGGTTAAACAACAACTTTGCCCCCTTGTAAAATAAATAACTATTATCTCCAGACATGCAAAGTCTCCGATTGCAAGTAAGACCTAAGTAAAAAATCATGGCCATACTTAGGTCTGTTACAAATTATGCTGCAATGTCTTATTTGGTTTCCTCGCTTTCGATATGAAAAGTAGTGTTTAACTCGGGTGAAAGGCCCATTTCATCCCTTGGTTAACAATCTACTATTATACTAATAGCTCACGTTTAGCCTATCGTGACGGAAGGGTAACTACGGAACCCTACACTGAGCATGGCCCGACATGCTCTTGGCCAGTTTTTAGAGTTAGTATAGTTACAATTTTGTATTTAGGTTAGCGTTAATTTTAAGTATTTTATGTATTGTTTCTGACATGTGTTTGTATTTGATTTATTGGAAAAAAAAATATACGAATAAAAAAAAATAACCATGTCATTTGTATGGAAGCGGCTTTTTAGCGGCTGGTTCGTGTGCCGCTTAATACAAATCTAATGACTTAAAATAAATGGAATTTCCATATTCCTGAAAGAGCTAACTGCTCCTGCTGGTGACTCATACTGACGCGTTTAGCATAACTACTGCATTTGAAAATTAATTAAATCATAAAGGACGTCACTGGCGACTGTAGAGCTGGCAGCTTCCTCGCTCAACGGATTAGTATTGCGATACAGCAGCGGGGAAATGCTGTTTATATTTGGACTAGTTTTTGCCCGCGACTTCGTCTGCGTGAACTTAGTAACAGCAGCTAAAGTAAGTATAGCGCCTGGAAAAATTCCCATAGCAATAATTCAATTTGAGCATATTATGCAAACAAATTAGCAGGCACTTCATTAATTATCTTAATTCCACCCCGCTTTTTACTTTCTTAAGGGATGATTTTCGGGATAAAAACTATCCTATGTCCTTCTCAAGGACTCAACCTATCTCTATGCCAAATTTCATCTAAATCGATTCAGCGGTTTAAGCGTGAAGAGGGAACACACACACAGACAGACAGACAGACTTTCGCATTTATAATATTAGTATGGATTTAGGTTTTAAGTTATACCTATATAGTAGTAGTTTGACGACCTGTCTGGCCTAGTGGGTAGTGACCCTGCCTGTGAAGCCGATGGTACTGGGTTCAAATCCTGGTAAGGACAATTATTCAGTGATGAACACGGATGTTTGTTCCTGAGTCATGGGTGTTTTCTATGTATTTAAGTATTTATATATTATATATGTTGTCTAAGTACCCACAACACAAGCTTTATTGAGCTTACCGTGGAACTTGGTCAATTTGTGTAATAATGTCCTATAATATTTATTTATTTATTTGAAATTAGTTTTTTAGTTTCGTAAATTAATAAAAAAAGGTGCATGATTGAACAACTATGTAGGTAACAAAGAGTTAATAATAGTCATTCAAAATTGTAAAAAACTTATTCTGCAAGTAGGCCTCAAGGGCTCACAATTCAATATGTACAGTCGCCATTAGATATATCAGAGCGGCCGAGGTGCTCAAAATATCTGAACACGCACTCTAGTAACGCCTTGACAATAGAAGCGTGTTCAGATATTTGTGAGCACCTCGGGCGCTCCGATATATCTGAAGGCTACTGTACAAAATTTACGGTGACATGAAAAATACTAAAATATATTGAGGTGCTTAACTGAACTTTAAGAAATATTTTTTTCGGCTCGGGCCCTAATCTGTTAAACTAAAGCTTTTGTTTCTTTTATGCAGCGGTTACCAATGCTACCGCTACTGACTGAACGGGAACAAACTCGTTTAAAAATAGATTTCACCGTTTTGTTTATATGGTTCAATTTCATGTAAACAGCTCACTCCGTTGCCTGACAGGCCACACACAGGCGACTGATCGTCCTACATTACCCTAACTCGTTATCTCAAAATAAGCTGTTTCATAAATCTTAACCTTAAGAGGAAAGAGGACGGCCGCTTTTCCATACAAACGTAGTCCCCATTTTCCTCAATACTCAATATTTTATTGCAAATTCACAAAGTAGTTGTACAGGTGGTTAACTTATAAGCTGGGTCTTTGTGGACCCTGTTGGGCGCTGCAGTATACTATAATTTACAATTCCAAGGAGAGGAGGATGTGTGATTAATTATCCTCTCTGGATATTGACATTATGTAAAATATGTTTACATAATTTGATGTATATTAACCATAGCTACTTAAATCAAACGTAGGCGCAAAGCTGTGGTTAGTGTACAACAAATTGTGTCAAAATAGTTTCAATAATGTTAATATCCAGTGAGGAAAATGAGCTGTACGTTTGTATGAAAAGGCGATATCGCGCGGGTCCTCCACTTTCGTCTTAGTACTATCACGACAGTTACTTTCTAAAAACATTGTTGCTTTGGTACGCCTGAAAAAAACGGAACCCTTATAGGATCACTCATGCGTCTGTCTGTCTGTCTGTCTGCCTGTCTGTCTGTCTGTCCGTCTGTCACAGCCTATTTTCTCCGAAACTACTGGACCAATTAAGTTGAAATTTGGTATACATATGTATGTTTGTAACCCAAAGACGGACATGTAACGCAATCTAATGAATTTTAAACATAAGGGCCACTTTTGGGGGGTAAATGAGAAAATTAAAAAATAAAGTTTTTCAAACTATATCGTGTTATATATCAAATCAAAGAGCTCATTGTGAGAATCTTAAATATATTTTTTTATATTTTTAGGATAAACAATTTAAAGTTATTCAAGAAAATAGGCAAAAAATGACCATTCCCCCTTTATCTCTTCTATTTATCTATTTTGTAAACTTTGAAAAAAATAAACATAATAGATCTTTACCTATAGATTACAGGAGAACCTATTAGAAATTGCAGTCAAGCGTGAGTCGGACTTAATTACTTAGTTTTTGATCCGACCCCTACAGGTTTTTAAAGACATTTCACTCACGTTTCACATAAAAAATACATTGTTTAAATTATGTAATATACGGAACCCGTGGAACGCGAGTCCGACTCACACTTGGCCGGTTTTTTTTCTATTATGTAATTTTATTTTCTTGTGTACATTATATTATGTGGCAAGAATCCATACTTATTCTTATATATACTAGCACTCTAGTTTAGGTTTGTTCGATTTTCGACTACGCCCTCTGAAAGATGATTGATGTTTCGAGAGTTCATCTTAGGTTTCTCTATACATAAATAGGCGTAATACACTGAAACACACAGAACTATATATATAAGAATAACTGGATCATTCTGCAAAATTTCGCGTTAAATAAACTAAATTACCTTTTTAATCCAGTAATTTTCAAAATTCAAAAGATATTTTTTTTAAGATGACGTGTTCTACATGATATAGAATAGAAGTTATGATTTTTACAGTCTATTGGATAGGTATGGGTAATATAAGTATGTGTCGTGTGTTTCTGTATATTGTCGAAATTACTAAGCTAAATTTGAGGAATAAGTTATAGCTAAATTTTTTATGTTTTTTAAACAAAAATTAGTCGTCTGATTAGTTTTCCAAAAGCTTCGTTATTGTTTGATCTAACTCGTTTACCGGGATATATCTTGACGACCGGCGACCTACATGTAGTACATAGGCCCCAATTAAGACGCTTTGTTAACTTGACAGAGTTTAATTTAGGCTCGCTAAATTTGAAAACCCGGTCGTCAGGAGGATATCACCCGGATAGCGCTGTTTTTTTGCAAATTATAATTGGCCCTTATCACCGAACAAGACGAGAGATTATAGGAAACTAAAGATAACGGGCCTAATGAGACTATCAAACCATAGGACTGCCTCACTTAGGTACACCAGTTACTATTAGGGTCATTTTATTTATAGTTGTACAGTACCTACGGGGAAGTCCCGCCGTAGCGACGGACGGATAGTGCCGAACACACGTACTATCTCGGCAACTAACAACGCGAGCAATTAAAGGATAATATTGTCTTCGGTTACCGCGATAGTTACTCATGAAATAAAACTATGAAAATGGATTATATCGCGTATATTGAATTTATAACCCGTTGTCACCCGTTGACCACGAACGCTGTAAAGGGTTCGAAACGTCGGGATGTATTATAAATTCAATATACGCGATATAATCCGTTTTCATAGTTTTATTTCAATTAAAGGATAAGTTTAGTAAAAGTGATCCGGGGAGACGTACCAATGTCGAGAAACAGTATGCGCATTGCTTGTGACGCGCGCAGCGACTGTGGGAGCGTTTTTATTTGTGTTTTCGTAGGGAAGGCGCTGCGTCTCATAAGTTTCGGGTGAAAGTTTCGGCCTAGTTTTTGTGTTCAGCTGTTTGTGTTTATTTCGTAGTCTATAAAAGTTTTTTTACATAATTGAAATAGTTGAGGTACACAATAAATAATTTTAATGATTTCCTATCCTACCTCAGTACCGGACATAGTAGTATTCCCGTAACGCCGGACAGTGAACATATTTTTCTTTCGGTTGTATTTTGTACCAAAGATGTTTCAGATAGAAGAACGGGCAAGGAAAAATGGAAGGGAAGAAAAAAAAGTTCGGAAAAGAAGGTGTGAAAGAAGTAAAAATTTGATATATAGGAAAGCAGGCTAACAATATAATAAGTAAAGAAAACGGTGAAGCTGGGGAAACTACATAAACAAGTAAAGTTAAATTAAAAAACCGGCCAAGTGCGAGTCGGACTCGCGCACGAAGGGTTCCGTACCATTTCAGAAAAAAACAGCAAAAAAATCACGTTTGTTGTATGGGAGCCCCATTTAAATATTAATATTATTCTGTTTTTAGTATTTGTTGTTATAGCGGCCACAGAAGTACATCGTCTGTAAAAAATTCAACTGTCTAGCTATCACGGTTCATGAGATACAGCCTGGTGACAGACAAACAGACGGACAGACGGACAGACAGACGGACGGACAGACGGACAGCGGAGTCTTAGTAATAGGGTCCCGTTTTTACCCTTTGGGTACGGAACCCTAAAAAGGAGGGAAAACAGCAGCCATTGTGGTTGAAGCAGCCCGTAGTATGTTTAGACTATGCGAAGACTGAATACAGTGCTCCAGTTGGGATTATGAGTTTCCAAAACGTCCCGCGTGGCGCGCTGTTCAAAATCCCATACAAAATGAGACTACGCAAACGCGTACGTTCGTCACGCTATTGAATGTACACTAGGGTTTTTTATTATTATAAACTGATCGGCGATTGGCCCTACTCACACGATGGAAAGTGAAGACAGGGCCTAAGATGAAGCTCACCGGTTCAGTAACAGCCTATTCACTCTTGCTTTATTAAAGAGACCGAGGTCATATTGATCAGGGAATACAGATGGCGGGAGCGCATTCCATTCCTTAGCCGTCCGTACCAAAAAGGAGGAGGCAAAACGTATGTTTATGTACATATGTGGACGTGTGTCTACTACTTTGCTGTTGATGCTAATATGCAGCAACGTATGTACTCGTAGTTAGACGGGAGGGAGGTCGACTTCGGTTGACAGGCGGAAATTGATGGCGGCGATATATCGCTATCGATAGCGCGTCTTACAATCGAGAGTGACAGCAATATTAGGAAAGAAATCAAATTTTTTTTATGAAAATCTTTTAAGAGGGCGCGTAAGGCCAGTAAATTAGAGAGCAACAAAATATATGGCGCGCTGCGCGAAACTTAGGATGGAAGGTTTGACGATTGCTAAGTAACTCTGAAAGTACTTGCTTTAGATTTTTTTTTTTAATCTATTTAATAAAGGGGTTTTATCATATTTGATGATGGCACCCCCATTGTTACAAATCAAAATCACAAATTTACCTTCGCTTAATTCCTAAATTGACTAATTTATATAAATCTTTAGCTGTTTTAGACAAAGGTGTGCTAAGATATCATTACATGTACCCACATTCAATATATTAATTTTATGTTTAATTACAAAAGCTTGCCTTTCTGTTTCGTTTCGGATACATTCCATCATAATGCGAGTAGCATCTTCTCTCGTCCCACATTCCGTACAGTTTTGAGTATCACTCTTGCGCATCAAGAAAGCAAAGCTATTAAGTTATGGAATGTGGAATGTGTCCAGATCGAAGTCTCCACCAGATCCTCTAAACCATGGCACTTGACACAGATTAGGTTGAATTGTTCTGTACCATATTCCTTTGTTCAGAGACCTCTCGTCGAAGTGCTCCTTCCATAAGTCCCGGCATTTAGAACGTACCATGTTTAGACAGTCAGTATGGTATGGTAAACAATTAAATATTATTCCCTCTGTGATAGCTTCCTTAGCAAATCTATCAGCTGATTCGTTTCCCGTTAGACCTATATGAGATGGCACCCATTGCAACTGTATTTTGATACTTGACCCCGACAATTTATTTAAACTGTTAAGAATAGTGTAGGCTATCGGTGCTCCTCGAAAATTCGAGGTGCTTCGAGCCAAGTATTGTAAAGCGCTTCTAGAATCTGTACATAAAACAAAATTTCCGGTCTTAAATGATTCGACATAATATGCAATTGCCTCTGCCAACGCTACCAATTCAATGTACATGTCAATGTAAAATTTTGCTAGTTAAATCCCTCTGCTATATCACGAGCTGCTATATTGCTGCTATAACAACAAACACTAAAAAGTTAATAGCATAGTTTATTTTTGTATATTTTATTTCGTTGAAAATATTTAAATGCTGCACATACCTACGTATGTCGTTGTAATACTGGCATTATAATTATTATAAACAAACAATTGAAATCTATGACATATCAATGTCATTTCGAACATCGTTAGCATGGAGTATAGAGTAACCTCTACCTTCTTTAATTAAAACAGGAGCGGTATTTGACATGCGTTAAGTGACGTTTCGTGTTGAACTTCAGTTGAATGGAAGAAATCGTGTGTTGTCGAATAGGTAAATTTGACATTAGCAATACACAGTTAGGTGACAACGAAACCAAACCGAACCACGCCGAGTTCAGAGCCATTTTAAACCGTATAGTAGTAAGAAAACAAAGTTGATTTTTGTTGCATAATTTTTTCAATGAATGAGTTTTGGTTGTACCAAATGATACTTTCCACAGTTGATGAACAAATGATTCATTCCACTGTTGAACTGATGTTGAAGCCGAAACTGACAGTTGTGCATCTCGAATAGGGCCCCTGATTTTTGTCAAAATTTGTTTTATATACTTAATCTCTTTCTATTTATAGTTATTTTGAAGAAATGTTAGTTTGAAGCCACAGCTTGTTTTTAATATGAATTCTGTTACCACCTACGGGAGAGCGGTGTCTCCGCTTAAAAAGAGGCACCAGCCCAGTTATAATTACGTTGTTTGACGAACTCAATAAACTTTTTTTTACATATCAATGTCATTTCGAACATCGTTAGCATGGAGTATAGAGTAACTACCTTCCATAATCGTTAGCCTGAGATTGTCCTTGCGTTTAGTAGCAAATGTATGAACTCTTACTAAACACAAATCAATATGTAATCAGGTATAAAAAGCGCTGGTGGCCTAGCGGTAAGGGCGTGCGAATTTCAATACGGAGGTCGCGGGATCAAACCCCGGCTCGTACCAATGTGATTTTCGGAACTTATGTACGAAATATCATTTGGTATTTACCAATCAGTAAAGGAAAACATCGTGAGGAGACCACCAGCGCTTCTCGCTTAAGCGCTTCGCGTCTAAGATCTTGTAACTTCTAACTCTTCAACGGTTTGAATCAGATTATTTGATTTGCAACTGTGCTTTCGGGTTAAAAGCTTGTCTAGCTTGCCATATTTACTACTGAGGTAATTTATTAGTTTGTTGACAACAAACATCTTAGTTAATTTATTTGTTTGTTTATCTCCAGAACTAGATCCTAAAGGCCGATTGAGCTAAAATTTAGTACCCAACTAAATTATCGTGATTCGGTAAGGATTGGCCTTTTATATTTATTTATTTACTGATAATAATGTAGTAGGTATTCTTAATTTGTAGGTACAAACAGCAACATTCTTAACTGTCCATCGGTTGGCCTTATTAAAAAAGGCATAAGGTCCAGGGCAATTAACAGTGTAGGCGATGGTACGTCGGTTTATCTAAGGAACTAATAATATTCTTAAGTAGGAAGAAATAGTATTAAAACGAGGGTGCGGACTGCGGAGTGTTAGTCGGCAACGCGCATGTAGCTCCTCTGGAGTTGCAGGCGTACAAAGGCTACGGAGACTACTTAACATTAGGCATGCCGTATGCTTGTTTGCCACCGACGTAGTATAAAAAAAAGTAAAAAAAAATTACAGTCCTTTAAATACTATATCGCTGGCAAATAAACGGTTACCGTAGCTTATATACGTAGCAAATGATGGAGTTGCCATATTTGCTTATCCAACCCATACATCACACCTATAACCTCCTGTTTAGAAAGTCTCAATTATCTACCGTACCTTTTCACATTTACATATCTATTAGTTATTTACATGTTAGTGACTAATTTAAAAGCTATTCAACTAATTTATAATTGAGTTACAATCCACCATGCTTCAAATCAGCCCTGTCTCGAAATAACAGCATCTCATTATTAGGGTTCCGTACCCAAAGGGTAAAACCGGGACCCTATTACTAAGACTCCGCTGTCCGTCTGTCCGTCTGGCCGTCTGGCCGTCTGTCCGTCTGTCCGTCTGTCTGTCACCAGGCTGTATCTCATGAACGGTGATAGCTAGGCAGTTGAAATTTTCACAGATGATGTATTTTTGTTGCCGCTATAACAACAAATACTAAAAAGTACGGAACCCTCGGTGCGCGAGTCCGACTCGCACTTGGCCGGCTTTATTATAATATTTACTCGTACTCGTAAACATACACGTAAACATGTCGAGCGATATTTCGACTAACATTACGAGCTCACCGTGTAAAATAATTGTAATATTACTCCAACCTCCTTTATCATGTGTATACAATACGCTATCAAATAGAAATATATTATTTCCTTACCAAAGTTACCACTAATTTGATAATTTTATTTTGCAATTAGCATATATAATTGATGGATCCGGATTGCACAGTGCTGATTCATGAAAGTCATGAAACAAACCTAACATTTAATGAGAATAGGTAAGACAACCTGTCAATTTAATTGCATACTTATGGTATTGTATGTGATTGTTATTGCATTAGGTACGACCTTCAAACCTTTGAGAAAAGAGCGTACTCCCATCTTAAAGGCCGGCAACGCAATTGCGGCCCCCTCTGGTGTTGCAAGTATCCATGGGCTGCGGTAGTCGCTTACTATAAGGAGATTCGTCTGTTCGTTTGCCCCCTAATATATCGATAAAAAATTGTAGAATTCACTACATATTTATATACAAAAGGCCAATTTGTAAAAAAGTTTATATGATACATCCATCAGTGTTTAAATGTTGTAGGTACCTATCCTAGGTCTCATTTTAGGGAAAATTATGTTTTTCCCTTAATTTAATGCAGAAAACCAGAAATGTTTTAATATTATGACCAAGGAGATATTTTTGGACAAATATATAAAACTATGTCGATGAATGTATACCTAATATGAAATTCGCGTTGTAATGAACTCGATCGAATCGGGTTTTACTTCGCATCTGCTAGTAAATTATCATTATCTTTCAACATATTATAGGAAAAGAATATACGTAGTTAAAGTTCCAATCATATGACCACTTTGCGGCCAACCAATGACCAATTATTGGATTATATCGGACGGAATGCGGTGAAGATGAGAGTTATGATTCACTAAGGTGGTATGAAAACCGCCACTAAACAGCGATGAGTAACCTGGTGTTCGACTGGTTGATGACAAAGTTGTGAGGGCTATTACCTGCATTACTCATGTTGCTATCCTAATTAAATTAACTAACTAACTAATCGGTCGGGATCTAACAGATACGTGCACACCCAGCTGCAAATTAATAATATTATGCATGTCCGCATTGGCTGCTTTATGAATGAATGTTAATGTCTCTATGCAATTTTACAGCTCGCTGTACCATCTGCATATTTTAAATAACTAATGTTGATGGTCATTCGACCAACAAAAGGTTTGACCACTTAAGTAGTCTTTCATAGAAAATTATTCATAGTCATCTTCAAGTTTAAAGACTCAATTGGCCGGGTGCGCAGTTCTTGTAGGAAAAACCAGAACGATGGTAGCGCTTGATGTGGCCAAAAGTGGTGAAATTGAAGGCTGTGTTTCTGTCAAACGTCATACGCCTCAGTTACCTATTTTTATTTTTTATTTATTTATTTATAATTTCTTTATTAAGATAACTAGGATCCATTGGGGTTAGGTACATGGTGACTTAAAATCTATTGTTAGTATTTAAAATACTAATTAAATTAAATTAATTTAAATTAAATTAATTTAAATTAAATTTGATAATTAATTTTGTTCACGCATTTTGCTTTTAAATCACAATTACGATAAAAAATGCGTCACAAACTGTTGTGTGGTAAACTGCAGTACCTAATACTGAACGAATCTACTAAACCTAAATATCAAATAAAAAATTAGACCTAAGAATAAAATGGATAGCTATAAAAAAAATTTATCACATATAATGAGACACCATCATATTTTTTTGTACAACAATACCGAACCTCTTTCTTCATTAGAAATTAAAATTTTAAGCGGTAATGGGAATAAAACAAACAAACTATGGTCAACTAATTTCTAACAAACCAAGTACTTAGTTAACTAACAGGAAGAGCAAGTCGGGACCGCACTGGAAACTCTTTGAACTGCCTCCATTATGAACACAATCTTATTAAACTTCTGAGAACTTTCTTGTTAGGATTGCTTATTAACTTGCAGAGAATGCAAATTATGACTATGCAATATTGCAGAAAATAGTAAATGGGATTATTATCCCGGACAGAAAAATTCTTCCCCTTTTTTATCGGCATAGTCAACTATGCCGGACAATTTAGAATTTTAGATAATTACTATCCACAAGCAGACCCGATTAGCTTTTCCTTTGACCTTAGTCGGATACATTGCCGTATTTTTTCTATAGAGATATCCTCATTATAGTGTATTGATAATACAATGCTATAAATAAAATAGCACTGAATAAATCATAATCATCATCATCATCGTGAACTTAAGTGATTCTCTTGTCGGTGGAGTATCTTCCAGCTTTTCCTACCTTACGCCAGCAGCTCTTTGACTTTTTGATACGACACGACCCTTACTTTTTCTTTCACTTGATCTAACTAACTGCGTCTGGGGTTTCCTCTACCTCGCTTCTGTCCTATCCGCTCCTCCAGGATAGTTTTAAAGAAATGGTCGTGTCGTATTAAAAGTCCAATCATTTTTCCACGTATTTTTTCAATAGTGTTCAGAATAGCACTTCTTTCACTCACTCTTCGTTCCACCTCCTCAATCGTTATCTTGACTCTCCACTGAATACATGAATACTACATATTTGCTATTTAAAAAAATCTTCCACCGTTAATTACGAACAGTGTTACGGTTCCAGGTACGCGAGAGGACGCGACTCGTACAAACGGATGGAGGTGTATGACGACATCGGTTCCAGCTTACTCCTGTACTTGGAGTCGCGGGTGAAGATCACCAGCTCGTCCACGTGGAGGTGAGACTCAACCATGTTAATGTTACCAACTTAGAGTCAGTTGCACCAACCACAGTTAACAGACTGATCAACGTCACGCAGCAGAGATCTATGAAACTTCCCATACAATAAAATTTATCGAACTCTTTAACGGGGACAGACAGTTTGGTGCAACCGAACCTTAATGTTTAGATCAGAAACTAGGTACGTTACAATAGTATGAGGTCTCTAGCGACTTTCATATTGATTGCCACTGTGACATGGTACCTATTTTTTTTATATTCAAACACTTTTTACGGCAGGTCTAAAAATAATATTTTGCCTATTATTTTAAAACCCCCTGTTATTGTTTGTTTACAATCTCATTAATGACAGGAAGTAAGAAGCTCGTATACCTTTGACCTTGACCGTGAGGGAATAGGGGGGCTGGGATGGAAGTTCAACTAGTAACCGCGGCGGTTCTGTGACCTTCTCACCTTCCGGGGTTTACGTAGATAATGTATCGCAGCTATAATGTACTGTTTTAAGTTACCTACATTTATTTTATACTTATTTCTAAGCGAAGCGTCTCTACATTTCAATTATACTTCTGGTGGTTTAGTAGAGTGGTCAGGGACCTCTATCAGACAAAAAATAATATCAACGAAATGTCCAAAAACTTCGCCATAAATATGTCCAGGAAATTAGGTACACACAAGCGCTCTGATATTGGTGTACCTATCCCCGTGCCGCCCAATGTACAATCGAATGTACAATTGTACATAGTACACTGCCTTTCGATGGAATGTCAAACTTAATTAAAAACAAACAAATTAACATTTAATTTCTTATTCTCCTAAAATTTTGCGTCAATAACCTATATTTCATCAAACTTTACTTATCTCTGCATCGTGAAGAAGATGGATGAGAAAGTGAGTGATACCATCAGCATAGATTAGGTTGTTTACCTAGGTATATTTAGTAACAAGCATTTTCCTCAACTCAACGTCTGTATAGGTATAATGACTTATGTATGTGAAGATCCCTAAGCAGCCCCTTGTATTCGTGTTTGTTTTGTCTGAGACTGAAGATATATCGGTATATATCTTCAGTCTTTGGGCGTGTGTGCGTTTATCGCCTTTTCGAATAAAAACAAAACACTTTTACCCGCTCTTATTCAAATATGTCCATAAGAGAATTCACTCTGATACGAAGGAGTCCGTGTATAGTAGTAAATACTTGTAGAAATATGTATTTACGCTACGTACGCTTAGTTTTGGGTTTGTCTTGTAATCTGTGTAAGATAAAAGATTGAACTGTTCCCAAATATTCGTTTAATTTTTATTTCAAATCGTGATCCAATATTTAAAACTCAAATTCCATAGCGGCCATTATTATGGCCCAAAAATATTTGTATTTATGCATTACTGAACCCTATAATGTAGACAGTATTAACATCATTTACACGTGTCATCAATTCATTATCGATCATTTAAGTAACAGGCCAATTCAAACGTACACTGACATCAGAATGATTTCTAAATGATGCCATTTAGCTATCGTGCGTCTCGCTCGCGCCAATACATATCCGGACAAGTACGAGCGAAATGCAGGAGAACTAATTGACATCATGTAGATTACATTCTGATGTCAGTATACGTTCGAATTGGCCTGGAAGTCATTATTAAAAGCTCAGTCTCAATTAAATTAATTAATTGAAATGTTGTTATGGTAAGACAGTTACTCGACTTTTGGTTTTACTTTAGAACGGCGTTCACAAACTCGCTTCAAAGCCTCAATTAGCTTTAAATCGCTTCGTAATCTGTATCTGAAGAATGGGGTAAAACTTAAATTGACTTATTAAGACTTGTAAAGTTTTATGAATAATATATACCTAACCTGCAGATTGAAATTGAGCAACAAACATTACAAACATCACAACATTCATTCACCTAACCTCAGTTACAGAATAAGTAATAGTTATTCCCCTCACTAGCTCGGAAAGCCGTCTTTTATCCTTTAAAACAAGCGGGGAAAAACGCATTTTATCCACTAGTGGGGAAAGTAATTTGACCTTGGATGGAGCGTGTTTAAGTAGCTTGACAGATAACAAAACGTAAAACGCTCATAATAATGGTTCGTTCGATATTAATTATCATTAAATAAATGATTTGAGAATCTAATAAAAAAATACCAGATTTAGCTTTATTTAATGATTTTGAGTCATAAACCTAAAAATTCCATAATAAACGTTTGTTTTTTAATAATTATGTTAAATATAATTCTGAACGCACAAGTCGATGCAATTTCAAAACGCATCATTGACATTTCATACGTCAGAAATGTCAACATTGACAACAAAAATTTTGCTTTAAAACTTCTCACGTAAAAGTACAGAATTTCGAGTGTTTTTTGTTATAATATCGTAAAAAAATGAGTGATTCCAGTTGATGAAGATGATCTAACGCCTGTGGATGTTGCACTTTCCTCGCTATAGTGAGGGGAAAAGTTTTGTGTTACACACGGGTGCAAATGTATTTTACTTCTCGTGTGTTAAAACACTCGCTACGCTCAGGATTCTCTT
Organism: Cydia strobilella; assembly: GCF_947568885.1. NCBI lineage: Eukaryota > Metazoa > Arthropoda > Insecta > Lepidoptera > Tortricidae > Cydia > Cydia strobilella. Next base: position 14,796,650 of record NC_086052.1, read on the forward strand.
TTAGAACCACTCGCTTCGCTCGTGGTTCAACTATAGAATCCTTTCGCTTGCTCGTGTTTCAATTCCACACTCGCGGGTAAAATACAACTTTGCACCCTTGTATAACAAATAACTATTATCATACAGAACGGCCACGCACCGCCCCGCCCCGCCCCGATTTGAATTACCTCGCCCCGCGACAGCAGATTGACGACCTTTTGCCGACCGCTCAGTACTGTTTTTAAGCAACTTACTCACACAATGACGCATCCCGCGTGTACAGACGTGCCGTTCACACATAGAAACGCAAGTGATTTTTTATGTATAGCGTGTCCGCCATGTGCCTCAATATTCACACCTATATAGTTTAGCACACATATGTATATCAAAACAATATTAGAGAGACGGATTACTTTTTCCATTTTATGCTTTTATTTCGTTACACAAATTATATGCTTTTATTTCATTTGTCCTACATACACTCTACTAATTTGTGTGTTCGGTTTTGACGGGTTAAGGAAAGAGATGTATCAACCAATATAATAATAAATAAATAAATGTTATAGGACATTATTACACAAATTGACTAAAGTCCCACGGTAAGCTCAATAAAGCTTGTGTTGTGGGTACTTAGACAACGATATATATAATATATAAATACATAAGAAAACACCCATGACTCAGGAACAAAAATCCGTGTTCATCACTGAATAAATGCCCTTACCAGGATTTGAACCCAGGACCATCGGCTTCACAGGCAGGGTCACTACCCACTAGGCCAGACAGGTCATCAACAATATGTAAATATTTAAGGAAATAGGGTAAAGTGTCATTGGGACAGAGAGTAGTGAAAAAAACATGCAGAGCCGCAGAGCGTTTAGTTTCTTTAGCCTGAGTCCCAATTTATGAGAGAATTTAGTAAAGACTGTCACAAGACCATGGACAAAAAAAATTACCTACCGTGGAATATATACTATAATGCTCAGTTACAGACAACCTAATGTTATATTGTGTTTGTAATTTGATTATTGTAGTTTGATAACCACAAATTAATAAAAAAAAACTGCTGCTTGTAAATGCACATTCATTTAAATTTAAAAGATTTACCATACCATGCGTGGCCGGGTTTTATCGTGTACAGTCTTTATTTGTCTGACATTATTTTCCATGTTTAACTGCCGGCCCTAAATACTATATTTAACAAGGAATACTTAATACTTTTTATATTTCATAGAATAAAATTACAAAACTAAAGGGTATATACCCTGTTATTTGGCCATCCTGTATATCAAACATAAGGAATAAAAAGGTGGAGATATATTCAAATTTAACAAAATAAGATTAATTTTGATTCGCCGGACATCTCGATAATACCAAAACAAGTCAATGTGCCCTGAATACCGACTGATGGCAAAATTAGATAAAAATAAGAGGTTTAAACAGGCTTTCAGATAAACCGATTAGCGTCAATTTTCACTTCGTAAGTCGCAATAGATGGTCCAAAATCGGACTTCAATGGGTTTTGTAGATAAATACAATTTCCTTTAAATATAATAACTGATATTAAAAGTTTTCATTCATACGAGCCTAATAATAAAGTAACTCTTAAAATAAAGGATGATACTCCTAGAAAGAACGTATTAGGATAGGGAATTAATATTACTCGAAGACTAATAAATAGTATTTAATATTATACTAATCCAACCCACATGTGAACAAATGCGCCCAAATGCCCACTTTCGTCTTTACGAAGTAAATTTAATAGGTCAATGCCTCTTTTCCAACCGCCTGAGATATATCCAATCCATACGATCATTAACTTTTTATAATAACGTTTTCTGCCGGGCTAGCACGTGATTGGTGCGACAGTATCTCGCCCGAGAGATAGACTACCCGTCCCTCTTTAATTAATACAGTTAGAAAAAGACGGTAGTATATCCGGATACTTTCGCACCCCTCCTATGCTAGGCCTACATAGCAGGAAAATTGTCTTCGGGTTTTTCCATCTGATTGCCATCGCAAAGGGAATTCCGAATAAATTTTCGGGTGTTGCACTTCGTTATTATCCTCTAGAATCCATAGCGTTGATTGGTTTTGACACGTCAAGCCTTGGAGGATATAACAGGCGTTTCTTCTCTGTCGAAACTCTATGACCAATGGTCACACACATTGTATGGACTGACGTTTATCTGACATTATCACGTTACGTATACATTTGACGTGCCCCACCCGCGCAAAATACGGCAGACTGTTTTGTACAGAAAATTACAGACAAGCGTCTCCATTTGGTTATATCCTCCAAGCGTCAAGCTAAATCGTTTGGTTACAAACTATTGTAGACAGATAGATTTAAAGAATACGTGAGTAAAAGATATAGCTTATCAAGTTTTAATAAGATCAAGTTTTAATTTGACGGTAATTTTCCAATACCTTTTATAATTGTTAGTTAGTTTTTCATAATTTGTATTGTTTTTAATTTATCATTGTTCACATTTTATAATTACATGTTTGCATGCTGAATAATTGACGATCATAATATAAATTCATATAGATTAGTGTAAGAATAATTTATATTGTAATTTATCATTATGAAAGAAATAAACTAAACTTAAAGAAAAACAATTAATTAAAGATAGAGACAGACAACAGGCGGTCTTATCGCTAAAGAGCAATCTCTTCCGGACAACCTTTGGGTAGCGGAAACAAAACAATCAAAAAGAGTAGGTGTTGCATGAACGTTATGAAGCAGAAGCCTAAAACTTGTAGTTGGTTTTGAAGTTTTTATTATCACCAAACTTCGGGAAGGGTTATCTAGGTGACATTTGAAAGATAGCTGCAGCAGCATTGCTGTTGGGATGCACCGGCTGCAGCGTTAATGAGGGAGATGTCACGTCGATAAAATGAGTGACAGATGTTGCCGCATTACTGCGTTCAATCCGGGCCGCCATATGGGCCATACGGGCGGCTGATGGATGCAAAGTACGTAATATTAATGCCAAAGCAGTCGTTGTAGGGGGAGTCAGTTTTTAGTTAAGAGGAAAGGGGACTATATTAACTATAGCTATGCCCCTACGTTTGACTTTTTTTGATTATTTTAAAAATTTGAAGCGAAAAACCGTTTTGATACAACTTTTATATGCTCCTCTTATAATAATTAAAAAAATCGAAAAAAATCTAACGTAGAGGCATAGCTGTGGTTGATATACAATAATTGGTGTCAAAATATTTTCAATAATATTAAAATCCAGAGAGGAAAAAATATGTTTGTATGAAAGGCGATTTCGCGCGGGTCCTCCACTGGATATTATATTTATGAAGGTAGTTTCAAATGAAAAACGAATTTTTCATTGTCAGATACCTAAATCGTACTGTTTTAACTCAAAAATACTTACATGGTCGTCTAAATTATACCTATGCATGTAATGTATACCAATGGGCTATAGTGCGTCTAATGTCAAGAACAATAATGGACTAATTATGAAATACCTTTGCATTTTTTATCTATTCTAAAAGGGATGAAATTATTCGCTTCGTACGGAAGCAATTGTCTTAAAGCATGCTTATTTAAAAAAGGATTATGACGGTTTGAGGTCTTTTTTTATTTAAAGAGATACCCTTTCTCAGCTTACCCTTTGCCTTCTGGGGCCACTGACTGATCCGCACAGAAAATAAGCTTATGACTGCAATTCAGAATGCTTACCAAACTATGCAGATGGACAAGTATATCTGACCTCCGGATACGCTTGTAGTAGTAGTAAAACACTCTATTGTACAAAAGTCAAAACAAAACAGGAAAAATAACATTCGTCATTAGTACAAAGGCGAACTTATCCCTTCAAGGGATCTCTTCCAGTTAACCTTTGAGCTTGCTTGCCACGAATTCAGAGGTCTTATAATACAAGACGAACTTTCTGATGATAACTGAACATTCCGGAAATTCAAGAAAAGCTCAGTCCACTTTTAAAGGACACCTGTGCGAGGTTTTTTTGTTAATTGAAGAAAATAAAGCAGGATTTTAGCTACAGCGGTGCATAATTTTCAAACATTTTTGTGTTTGTCGTTATTTTATTATGACTGGACTCTTTCTTAATTGTCAGTGTGATGATATTTGGACCCAACAGTGAGGACTTACTGATACTATACTATTTTTTATCAAGGTACGTCTGTAAATGATACTACAAATTTAAAAATTAAAGGAATAATGGAAAAATTTACCGCTTTGATGATGATTCGAATTTGCGACCTTTTGGACCGGTGTTCTAAAAGGTCGCAAGTTCGAACTCATACACGGAGCGGTAAATTTTTTCATTAATTTCAAAAATTCGAATGAAATAGAATAGAATTATTTTATTCGTAAGCACAAACAAGCGAGACATTACATTTAAAAAAAACATAGAATAAGATTAAAGTGCCACGAAATGGCCTCATCTTAGCATGTTGCTGGTGGCTTCCAGCGCTGATCTTCCGATGAGACTATCAAGTGAGAAGAATCACGAAATCAAGAAATTAATGTTTAAAATTTTAAGGTCCCTGCTTCACTGGTTTAGGTTACTGTCCGTTGTCTGTCAGTATAATCAACCTTTAGTTACGTAATGACTGAAGTTTGGAAACTGTTACATATATCGTATTTCAGACAAAAGTTTGTTAACAGTAGCTTCTATCAAGTGCATTTGTTTTTAAGTTCTAGTTTAGGATAATGCAGGATTTATATTTTTAGACTGCTAATATCTTAGGCCGGTAGATCGGCTTAGATATCGCTGGGGACAGTGTAGGTGCGGATCTGCGACAGCTTTAAGCTGATAAATGGCAGGAAACGGCGCAGGATCGGTAAAAGTGGAGTGCTCTCGTTTCGGAGGCCAAGACCCACTTTGGGTCGTTGAGCCATGTTGGTTGGTTAGTTAGTATCTTAGACAAGCTAACAACTAAACTAACAGACGCCATTGTAATCAATCACAACTCTACCTATAATTCCCATTAAGGTGTCCCAACTCAATTGTTGACAATGAGTAAGCGCACACAGCTTCCTCAGCTACCGATTTACGAATCTTCATGTGTGACTCGTGCCATATGAGTCACATATGACTCAGTGTCCGAGACCTGTTATCAGTCATATCTTATAACGGAGGTGCTAATTGAATGATTACAATGACCTTTACCTGCGCTTAGATTTCCTTGTAAGCGATTTATCCGGTCTTATATGTCTAACGGTCACTGTATACTGAATATCGAGTGTTTTAAAATGTTGTAAGGACACTAGTGTTATTTGAAGACAATATGATAAGTTAAACCTAACAGCCGGTTGCACCAAACCATCTGTTAACGTCTTCGTAGTTTGTAAAAAAAATCTTGTATAAAAGTTCACCATGGTATGGCTGCCGCAGGAATATTTAACGCTTAGTTTCGGTTGTACCAAACCGTTTGTCACCGTTAAAACGTTCGCTAAATTGTATTGTATGGGAAGTTTCATAGATCTCAGCTGCGTGACGTTGATCAGTCTGTTACCTGTGGTTGGTGCAACTGGCCCTTGTCCAAATAAGAATTAATGGTCGGTTAGTTCTCAAAAGCTATTGCCCCTGCCTCTGACGTATCGTTTACTATTAACTTCACCATCTGTCAATTCCAGGCAGCTGTCAGCTTCCTACGAGCTGGTCAGGGCTCGTGAGAAGCTTTCCCGCGCCCACTCAGACCTGCAATACCTGACCGTTGAGGAGATAGATGTCGCATCAGTGCGCGTAACCAGCAATCTGGCGTCGGGGGTTGATCACTTGGACGCGGCCGTGCAGTATCTGAAGGCAGATCATCTGGAGTATGAGGAAGTGCAGTCAGTTATTGATTAGTAAGTATATAAAAAAAAAACGAATAGGCCTCAAGGACACTTTTAGAAGCAGTAAAAAAACATCAATTATTTTAAAATCCAATATAAATTCAATGAAGTATTATAACACGAGTAGGAATATCTAAATATTTCATTAATGAAACCAACTGAGGACTTGATTAAGCCTCTATAAGGCAGATGAAATATATTTTCCACAATGATACTGAACTTTATTTAAAAGCGAGGGTTCAATTTTGCGTAATTTCTTACACCGTTTTGCTCGTTAAAGGACACAGCTAAATTGAAAATTCAAAAACCCTCGAAACTTTTCTACCGAACATGCTTTAGAACCATCTCGATTGATTACTTTCGATTTGAATAAAATAACTACTTTTGGTTCATGATTAGATGTTGTTACGATGCCTCGAACCCCATCATATTTTGCTTCGTTGATATCGGGATTAATACCATACTATATTAAAGGTAAATATGTACAGGATGTATTCGTAAGCGAGATGCAGTGCAACTAGAATAAAAACAATATCAAATAGCTCACGCTATTCGACATAATAATACGTGAGTGACCCGTTTTAAAATAATTTAATATGTTTAAGTCTCACTGGAGTTTTATAGTTAATATCAAATCATAATCATATCTAATATTGTCTTCGGTTACCGCGATAGTTACTCATGAAATAAAACTATGAAAACGGATTATATCGCGTATATGAAATTTATAATACATCCCGGCGTTTCGAACCCTTTACTGCGTTCGTGGTCAACGGGTGACTGAGCAAAAACTACAAAACCTTACTTCAACCACGTATTCACTGACTTGGACTAATCTATTCACAGTATTCACACAACAAGAACTCATATTTGATGTATTGTCGTTTGCTTGTACATAATTAACTAGTGTTTACATAGTTGATATGCATTTCCTGCTAGCTCACTAAGACGTATAGTGCATCATTTTAATATATTAATAGTCGTAGAATACCGAGTACTAAGTAGGTATTTATAGTTAACAATGAATGTGTGACTATGACCATTCACGACATCGACTCTAAGAAGAGAGTTAAAACACGAGGTTATAGTGTGATTATCATGTCGAGGACTTTCTTCTTATAATAATATAATAATAATATAATTTCTTTATTAAAATAACTAGGATCCATTGGGGTTAGGTACATGGTGACTTAAAATCAATTGTTAATATTTAAAATACTAAGTAAATTAAATTAATTTAAAAATTTACAATAAAATTAAATGAATGAATTTTTTTTACAATAAATTAAATTAATACAATCAAAATTCGCAATAAATTATTAAAATCAATTAAAATAGAATTCACAAATAAATAAATAAAATCAATTAAATTAAAATTTACACAATTAACTACCCATGATCATTAAGTTATTAATGTGTTTGTGCATGGGCGAATCAGGCTTATTTTCTATAAACACTTTTAGGATGCCGTTAGAGCTGCTCCGCATCCTACTGACTATGATACAGTGCGTTTAGCCAGCAGTTTTGGGAATAATCGTATCAATTATAAAAGAAAAAAATTGCATCTTGAGACCTTTCTCTAGTAACTTCATCGATTCGAAACCTGATTAAACAACTTTCGCTCGATAAAAAAGGAACATAGTCTAAAACGCACTATTGAAAATTTGTAACATTTTTTTCACAACAGCTATTAACATGAAAATGGCTTCTAATAATGCGTTATTTTATGTTTGATCGAATTTATCGATTACTCCTTTTTTTGTTTAAAATTACTAAAAATAACAATTTGATAACAATTATATACTGCGAGTGCGAACCCGGGCACGCACTGCCATCCGCTCAGTGTGGCTACCACCAGTTTCGCACTGACATAAACGCTATCGAGAACGTAACTTACTTTCTATGCATCTCGCTCGTACTCGCACATCAGTGCAAGCGAGATGTATAGAAAGTAAATTACGTAGACGTTAGCGTATATGTCAGTTTTGACACTGTCAGTGACTCGTGGTACGGGTACAGTGCTCATCATGTCGCTGGAGGATAAAATATAGAAAAAACTGCCGATTTGATGACTTCATCGTTTCTACAAATTGAAGCTTCGTAGCTTTATTTATCCTAAACTCGACAAGAAAGGCTTCTAAAGCGAGTTGTTTGGGCTTTCTTAGCAAAATACGGCTTGCTTTAGATTATTTTCTTTTTTTGCACTTTCTTTGTTTGCCCGTTCTCTTAAGGTGTTTTCCATTCGGCCGGTTGTTTAGTCCGCAAATAAAGTGCCAATTTGGCAAACCTATTCTCCTCTTAGTGGTTGAGCAGACAATCAAGCATGTGTAAAAAGTACCTATGTACAGTGATCTGCGAAATTGCATGGAGAAATTATAAATGAATAATTCATTGATAAAGTCGCTATGCGCTTTAACGACTGATGGTACAGTCGAGTTAACATCTTTACAAGTCAACATTCCAGAAATATAATTACACGCCTCTATGACTGACAATAAGTTCGTGTAAATATATTTTAGATGCTTCGCTTTGCTTGTGAAGATGTCTGTAAACTCGAGCGTACCTGACGACGTAGGACTCGCAGGATATGTGATTTACATTTACCTGCTTGATGTGCGATTGTCTCAAGCCTAGCGTTAACTTTTTGGCTTCAGGCGGTTTAGATCATCAGATAAAAAAATTGTTTTTTTTTTGTGTGTCAATCAACGAAATAGAATAATTATAGAAATCCGATTACAGCTCAAAAATGACGTCACGTGCATTGTGCCGCGAGTATCGCAACAGCCGGGCTAGCACATGATTGACGCGATAGTAGGTATCTCGTCGCGACATAGACTACCCGTCCCCCTTTTATTCATACAGTTAGTAAAAGAGCAGCTTGCGTGCAGCTTGATAACGCCAAATATTGTTAAGCCGAGCAAAATGTTCGACATAGGTATAGAATTTAATTTTTGACCATCAAAACTTTTAATGACCAATCAACACTTTTTTTAAGCGGGAAATTGTATAGGGTAAATTCAAAGCTGCAGGCGGGGTATATTTATGGAGAAAGGATAAGTGTCAGTCACGTGGACATTTTTTGAAGTCAAAAATAGCTTCATCAATCGATTTACGTCACTTTTTTTCTGTCGAGACCCTTGAATCACTGTACATTTATATTAAGCACGTTTGATCGTCTGTATAGTGTATTAGGAAGTAAAATATACTAGAGTTAGACCAAGAAAAGTCTGCAGAGATTTTGACAGCACACGCAGTGCAGGTGTTATTTTAAACGTCAAACTTCTATGAAATTATGACGTATAAATAACACTGGCACTGCGTGTGATGTCAAAATCTCTGCTGACTTTTCTTAGTCTAACTTCTATGTATTTTTTCTGTGTGCATTTAATGTCAATTTCGATTTCATTCTTATCCACTCAGCCGTGATAGAGGAACAAATATTCAAACAGACTGGCATTTAAACGTTTTATAGCATTAGTATTATCGTCCACATAATTATGTCCTGATGAACGGTCGCCCACGGTATTGCAGCCATTGCAGGCCCGTTACGACCTTCAAACCTTCAAGAAAAGACCGTACTTACATCTTAAAGGCCGTCAATGAACGTGCAACTCTGGTTTTGAAGGTGTCCATTAGGCAACGCTTGCCTCATATACCATTTAAAAATCGAATTGCCAGTATGAACAGTATGATTAATGTAAGATTGCAATAAATATTTTCCTACCACCATTAATTAGACGGCAAAAAGTTTCAAAACGTAAGGACCTATCTAGACCACGTCGAAAAGTAAAACTGATTACTTAAATTTATCCGAATTGATGCAAACAGTGAGTCATGTTCAACCATTACTTTAAATCAATTAGCTTCATTAAAAAATGCAACGCCTTGCGACTCATGTCAAGAATATTTTATCTTCTTTTAAATTTCGCGCAATCTCATGAGTCAGATCAAAGTTATGTATTAGTTTGTACCTACTGTGACCATCGATTAAGCGATTTCTATCACATAATCCAGAAACATACTCGTATCACGAAAATAATAAACCAGTATGTAGTTTGAAAGACGAGACATTCATGTCGACATAAGTACAGTATAAGGGTCACTGACAGAAAAACAATGTCCGTCCTGTACCTACATGTAACGTAAGGAAGGTAAGGTAAGGATAGTGATGCCTAACTTTCCGGTACATACAAATTTTTAAACTAAATTTGTCTATGACCCATATATACCGCGCAAGTAAACTTTCACAAGTAATTTCGAAAATACTCACTCGAAGTGTTATCTGTAGTATTATTTATCCGTTAAGATAGTGTTAAGTGTCATTAATAGCAAACGTCAGTTGGACCGACCAACGTGTGACGTCATCACGCTCTGTCGAATTCGCGCCAAAAATTATGAGCGTTTCAACCGCTCAAAAATTTTCAACATTTTAAATAAAATAAAAATTATAAAATAAAGAAGGTTTACAAAAGTATTTTTATTTTTTCCGGTGTTCAAACAATATAAATTATGATTACAAAAATAAAATTAAAAAAGCATACATGGAGCTAATTTTATCGCATTGATATTAAAACAGACGCGTGCAATTTGATATGCGTGAAAGTTGACATACAAGAATTAAAACACAATCTTGACATGAAGTGTATACAAACAAACATTACAAAGATAACAACATAGCAACAAATAATGCACTTCGCAACGAAAATGCCATTCTAGCTTATAAAGTAGTAAGCAACTGGTATCATAATAGCATGCAAGAAAAATAAAATTTGGTCAGCTGGCTACCGCAGAAACCAATCATCTTAATTCCGCGGCCTTGAGTCATCACGTTTCTCCAAACTGGCCACTTTAGTAAGAGCTGCTGTCTGTTAATATTCGCACACTCTATACTAACATTACTAAATATAAAATAACATTTTACGGGTTGTAAACTACAAGAAAAGTTTGTAGGCAAATATTTTGAACCTTGCTAGGCTTTGATAGAAACCGATCGAAGTCGAAATTGGGTATGTGGTATGTTTTTACTATCACCGGAGCTCAAGTAATATTGACCGGACCTGAGTCACTTACTACCGGTTTGAATGGTCAATATGTGAGATCATAAATATTTGGTTTTAAAGGATATGGGCTCGTAATATTTGATCACAACCGTTATTACAACACATGAGTCAATATAATTTTTATGTAATTTGAGCAACCTTAACTGTAATTTACATGCATGTATACATGGATACATGCATAATTAATTAATTACGGTGATAAATTAATCACGGATATCATCTCACACAAATACGGCCGTATTCGATCAATGCTTATAAGATGTCACAGCGATATGATACCGATCTGTCAGTGTCAAGTGACATTTCTTTAAACAAAAACGTCACTTTTGACACTGACAGATTGGTATCGTATCACAGTGATGTTTTAGAAGCATTGCTCGAAATAGTTCGCATCGGCATGTCAGTAGGTGTCAAATGCGTTTTAGTAACAGGGTCCCGTTTTTACCCTTTGGGTACGGAACCCTAAAAACGATGTACTCACGACTTACAAGCCGCCAACTTTTAGTTGCAATGTGATTCTTACTATGATGTATCATACTTCTATGAATCACACTATAATTATTATTATGTGCATTTAACTAATTTCACTAGCATTGAGTATGGTAAACAGTTTTGTATAATATCTAACCACTTGCAAATCTTAACATGAAATATACATGCATGCAAGAATTCCATAAAATCATATGATTTTATCAATATTACGAAAATGGTCCTGTGACGCGGGCGCTGTATCTGTCAATTTCCTTGATATAACGAGTGACGGATTGAACGACATTATCGTGGTAGTAATGCGGCGGCGAACGTCACTCATTTTATCAAGGAAATTGACAGGTACAGTGGCGATATAAACGCCGCTGCAGTACATCAGCTAAATGACTTGTAATTCAATCTATGTTTGAAAGAGAGAGAGATAACCTTATTTTTTTGTGAATTGAGGGGTAGGCTGTTGTTTTTTTACAATTCTTATTATGTTGATTTAAATAAGAATAAAAACATAAAGTAAAGATAATATTAAATATATACAAAATAGATAGATATACAATATGATAATTACGAGTATGAAAATATGTTCTTGTACGTTCATACAATACATACGTTTATGACTTTGTAAAGAATGCAACATCTGAATAAATATAGCTAGTTTATGTTTGGTCAATGGCGTTTACAGTGTTATTTGTTACAAGTCATTGCGTTATGAAATGTATTTATTTATTGTATACTTTATTGTAGAAACATAAGTGAAATTTACAAGTTATCTCGATCCTGCGCAATCTTCTGCCAGTTATTAATTTAATTAAAGATCGCGTAAGTTGGCTTCAACAGCATCGCCCCAGCGATATACTCGTACCTTACCTGGGACGTCCTATCGACCTCCGCCCTACTGAGCGTCCCATGTATGCCTTTTTAAGAATACTTACTTAGGTACTTTACTTTTTAAGAATAGGTATTCATTCGATCAATTTAACAGCATGTATCAGCCTTTCACACATATATCTAGTATAAAATATTTGCTATTCATTGCTAAGAAATAAGATTTAATACTGTGTGCATTGCTTTCAGAGTTGACTGTATAAATCGCAATGAGGTTGGTTTTTTTTTTCTTGTCTTACCTACAAGACTCAGTGAAGACTGCTAATTTACGATTTAGGACTCTCCTTGGTTGATTATTTGATCATCAAACTATTTTTATAATTCCTTATCTTATCACATCATTATTGGTCAATGGCTCATATTGAAGTGATCAATGTGCTTTGAAATATCTGAAAATTACTCAAATTTTCTAGGCAATATATTTCGATGCCATGCGTACGCGTAGGCGCGAAGGAGACTGTATAAATATGTAAAATATGAAACGAACGGGCCAATTCGAACGTACACTGATATCAGAATGACATCAGTTAGATGTCATTCAGTTATCGTGCATTTCGCTCGTACTTGTCCGTAAGTGTATTTGCGCGGGCACGACGCACGATTATTAAATAACATAATTCAAGTATTATTCTGATGTGAGTTTCAAATTGGCCTGTCAAAATGTCAAGGTAGTGCATTGCCACTCGACGCTTTTAATGGGTAAACGCGAAGGAGATTCCGTAAATACTCGGGGAATACCTCATGACGAAGTGTGAAATGTTCGACTCATAATCTACTTATATTACTAGCTCACAGGTCGTGGGAATTTTATCCTACTTAACATGGAATCATTTACAAACTTGATAAACCAGTGTTATCATTCCTAATAAGCAGTTCGCTTCTGGTTTGCCAGTATAAGATGCCCTTTGGTCGAGTTCGAATTTCATATAAAAAAGTTTGCCAAATATCACGCACGATGGCGCTGTACCGAGAGCGGCGATCTCTACATCGCGCTAACGAAATTTTTATTGGGATTGTATATAAGGGTTGGGGATTGTTTTTAATATATTGGCTTTATTTGTGACTGGTCGTTTCTTCACGTAATTAATTATTCACTTTTAAAGAACGTCCTTTCCGACGGTAAGTATTAGGTAGGGATAAATACACACATAGTTATGTATCTAGAGTTATGTATCTATCTCTACTATACCTAACACATATGTTATCATTATTAGTTTAGTACCTATCTACTATACCTACCACATATAAGTACCTCAATCCGATGACAATGCCACTTATACACTCTTGATTTATAAATCTTAGTGGGAATTGTCTCAGGATGTAGGTTGCACCTATTAATGTAAAAACCATTCTCTTCGTTTTATATTATCTATCTTCCTGTCTGTTTTTTTCCCCAATAAAGAAAAAAAAAAATAGAGGTTCCGATTATACTGGTTCGCCCGCAGCGATGTACGTAGATATTATGAATCATAGCACAGATCGTAATCATTGATCGCATGCCAAAACCACTTGTGTCGGCACGCGTGCTCAATTAAACACGGGAATCCCTTACTTAAGTTATTATTACTTCTTGATGATATGTTAAGGTATGTATGTAAATTGTGAGGTATGTAAAGGGTTTTTCTTAAAAATGCTCGGAAATATTAACGCGGCAGTCTGGGAGACTTATGTTGTTAGACGGAATTTTATGCTTATAGAAGCTTTCTTGTTCGGAAACTCATATGTTTATTCAGATCATAGAATAGAATTATTTTTATTTTAAGCTGTTTTTTTGAGCTATAAAATCATAAATTCAAATTGACATAACTGGGTCATAATTTTATTACACATTTTATTGTATGCTTAAATCGTTCGCGTCTTTCCTGTAGACATCGAAACGTTAAGAGAAACAAAAGCTAATTAACAGGCGCGATATTTTTTTTAGCGCTTGAGACTTAACTGACATGTGTTTGATTGACTGTACTAAATAAATATATGTACGTAGATATCTACAAGTATTTTAGGATTGATGGAGTAAAATGTACTGATATGACGGCGACGCGTGGGAAATACAAGCTAATCTGTATGTATGACGTCGATATGTAAATATATGCAATTTGCCCGGCTGGCGTAAGGTATACTTAATTATAAATAGATCTTGATTTATAAGATTACACATAGAAGCTGTGTTTATAAATTATTTATAGTTTTTTTGCTTGAGGCAATATATAATCGAGGTTAGAGGTATCGATGAGGTCAATGAGGTCAATAAATGTGTATTATGACCTGCTTTTATTATTCATATAATAATGTAAGGGAGAGTGGGATTGATCAAGGGAGTGGACCAAGAGTAACCAGTGGATCCTTTCCAATGACATTGCTAATATTACTTGTATAGAGGACTTTACCTTCCTAACTAGTTACCATCCTGACTAATATTTTTCAAGCAGATACGCCTGCGAGTGATACTTACTAGAAATTTTTATATCAATGTATTAAATTTTTCCCTTTTGAAAAAATATTGAGTGACGTTATAAACGATATTGAAAGAAGAAATTTGATATTGACGATGAAATTGCCTCACTTTGTCATTGCACTACTATATTATCAGAACAGAGAATTGAGATAATTTGTTATCTATGTAATCATGTAATGTATCGACCACCACTTTCGCTTTCGAAGATTATTAGGTTATTCCATCTTCTGCCGAAACCGGGTTGCCTAAAAAGAAAAAAAAAACTGTTTTAGAAACTCAATTTGCCGTGCGCGTTGGAGGGTCTGCCATCTTGTGGCCTGAATCGGAAACATAAACTGTACATCAAACACTTTACGCTAAAGCAAGTACTGCCCTCTACAGTTCACGAACGTTTTTTTGTGCATCGAATAATTTGCTGGTTCTGCCACCTCGTGGGCTACATTAGAAGCTTAAACTTGACATTTACACTTTACGCAAATAAACAGCGGGCTCCTGCGCTACCCTCTACATTTCATATTACGTTTCCTGTAGAATATATTTTCAATAAGACGTGCGTACTTACTTGATAGAAGGCATTACTATTTACCAAGTTAATACAACGAATATTTATGCCTAAAACGTATTTTGTTTTCAATTTTGACATTTATATTCACATAAAAAAGATCGCGATAATGACATTTATACATAATATAAAAAAGCCCACTTAAAATATTGAACTGTTGTCAAACTGTGTGTCGTTAAACATAAAGTTACTGTTCTATCCACTTTTATTGATAATTGTATTTCTGTCCTAACACGAATCTGCCATATACAGAATCAGCCATAACCAGAATCTGCCGTAATCAGAATAAGGTGGTTTTTTGTCGCGACTGTCCAATTTCTGCCTTAAAACGAATCTGCCGTAACCAGAATCTGTCCTTAACCGAATAAATACTATTATTTATTGCACTATTTGCATAACTAAATTATAACTAAGTATTGTACTATTTTTGCTATTTCTCCAAATATACTTACAACGGTTTTACTTGCCCTATATTCTTTTTATAAATAACATTTTATATCAGCGATAACCATGTAGTACCAGAAATAAATAAAGGTACGTTACGTAAATGTTTTTCTAAAGTTTCATGTTATTAAAAGCATGTTTCGATTGCATTAGAGCGGCTTCTTGGCGGCAGGTTTGTGTGAGTAAACGAATTGATACGTAATTAAATTATATACAGTGCACAAGTTATAAGGAGCGGGTCAGAGTTCTTAATACAGGGTGAGCCAGTGATAAATGCATTTATTTATTTTTTATAAATTAAAATTTTTTGTTTTTAAATAAAAATTATAATTAGAATTTAGGATAAAGAAATAAATTTTACGTTTTAAAAATTAAATCATCAAAATGTCGTCCGTAGCGGTTGCGGCACTCTTCCAGTCTTGCTTGTAAATTTTGAAAGACTTTCGTTAGAAGTTGCGGAGGTATTGATTGGATTTCTTGACGAATATTCTTTTTTAATTCTGATGTGGTTGTCGGATTATTGGAGTACACTTTACTCTTCAAGTAACCCCACAAAAAGAAGTCTGCCGAAGTTAAGTCAGGGCTCCTGGGAGGCCAAGCAATGACACCTCGCCTCGATATCAATTTTTGAGGAAACATTTCACGCAAAATTTCTAGGGTCACGTTACTTGTATGGCAGGTGACCCCGTCTTGCTGAAACCATGTGTTGTTGTTGTAACCATACGATTCGTGAAGTTTCGGAGCCAGGAAATCTCTTAACACGAAAGTCTTGTTAAGTCTTTCAAAATTTACAAGCAAGACTGGAAGAGTGCCGCAACCGCTACGGACGACATCTTGATGATTTAATTTTTAAAACGTAAAATTTATTTCTTTATCCCAAATTCTAATTATAATTTTTATTTAAAAACATAAAAATTTATTATTTATTAATTTTTTTTAAATGCATTTATCACTGGCCCAACCTGTAGAACAGATTGGCTTCAACAAATGCTCCCGGTATTTCCTGGTTTCGGTACTGTTTTTTTATGTAAAAATTACCGGGAGAACGAACAGCGTTTGATGACATCAAAGTAATATTCTAATGGTTTGTTACCGGTTACCGGGCAACGGGCAAAGCGCGACCTTAAATCATTTTGCGTAGGAGACTCGCTTAAATGTCATTGCCTAAATATGTTTGTCTTATAAAAACAGAGCGCCGGAGCCACTGTGTAGGTGTGTATTCAACAAATAAGTGCTTATTATAAATATGTGAAAGTTTGCATGTTTCGATATTTGTTACTCGTCATGCAGAAATAGCCGATCAGATTGAAATCTAGTGTAGCACAGTTTATAACCTGGATTAACATTTTATTTTGTTAATTCGAATTACAAAAACTATCCCATCCCACCACTCCACTTGCACCATCCCACTAACCCGGGGTTAAGTGGTTAACGGTTTAACCGGTTAACCTCGGGTTAGTGGGATGGTGCAAGAAGCCCTAAGTGTGTGGGTGGCTCAGTAAGTTGTATTTTTTTTTCTCACTCACTCAGCGTAAACGTGAGTGAGATGGAAGTGCGTGCCCGAGAGTGCGGATATCATGTTTTTTAATTTATATGTTGTCGACGTTTATATAAAATAAAAAAGTAATTTTAAGAAGCAATTTTCATATTTTTAACTTTTGTGCATAATTTGCAGAAAAAATTTAAATTGCATTTTAGACCTATGTTCATGATTTTTTTCTAAAGATCGTAAATCAAAACTCAGGATTCGAATTGATACAGCCCCTCGAGGAAGACCTCAAGATCGTTAATTAAAATGGCAGCCGCGTGTGACCAAAAAAGTGTTTGTCCACCACACCGTTTTCTGAACCTTCTGCACGTTCTGGACCCAGGTATGTCCTTAAACTACGTCCTGGACCCGGGTATGCCCTTAAACTACGTCATGAACCCGGGTATGCCCCTAAACTGCGTCATGGACCCGGGTATGTCCTTAAACTACGTCCAAAAGAGAGGTAAGGGCACTGTGAATGTCATCTCGCTTTGTGTGGTAGGGCACATCACAGCGGATGTCTTTCAGATCTAGAGCAGAGCCCAACTGGGGAAGTCCACCTTACAGAAAACCGATCACTAGACCCTACTCATAGTGCTGTATTCCTGCCGTTGAGTGAGGTTGCCAGAGCTCAACGAGGTTGCGGAGTGTTAGGGTCGGCAATGCGCATGTACCTGCTTTGGAGTTGCAGGCGTACATAGGCTACGGAGACTGCTTAACATCAGGCGGGCCGTATGCTTGTTTGCCACCGACGTAGTACGAGTATAAAAAAAACATCTCATACGACAAATATGTGACGAGTCCAATCACGAACATTAATCTCAACATTCTCAACTCGCCAAAATGTATCTACCCGAATAACCCCGGTACGTATCACGCTAAAATTAAAAAAAGGTTCCTTTGTTTCAGCTACAAAACCTCGTTCTTTATAAACGAGACTGTTAAAATACCGGCTACAAAGAGCAATGATGGACCAAATTACGCAAAGGATTCGAAAGCCTGTTTGGACAAGTTGAGGCGGTTTCAGTATGGGTTCAGGAGTATAATCAGGTAATGTTATATTGGTAACAGTATTAATGGGATGGTACAGTCAGCATAATAAATAAATAAAAACAGTCAGCATCAAAAATAACGGATCAGACTACGTGTCGAAAGTATCTACCATACTCTGATAGTTTGAAAAAATATGTTATTCCCTGTATGTAGAACAATTCGACTGTGAAAGGTAATTTAGAACGCAAACTGTAGAGATATAATATCTATTTGGAGAAAAATTCCCAGGTGGCAGATACTTTTGGAGTGTTGTTTAATCTACTACCATTGATGCTGTGCTGACTGTAGCACTGTTAACCCTTTATAAGGCATAATGGTGTCAGAAATTATGCAAAATTTAACTCTATCACTTTGAAATAAAGTTCTAAATCAGGTGGGAAATATATTTCCTCTGCCTTATAAAGGCTTAACGTCTATAGATTGTATCATGCTGCGTCTCTCGAACTGACTATTTAGAACAAAGAATACGATAAAACGACAAAAGCATGTTAATAGAGATGTTTCCTGTATTTAAGATAAACTATTTCACACCATGCATGAAATAAAGCACCAGATAATTATTAGAAAAAAACAGCAGTTATATTTTGACACTATTTATATTTATTTTAATAAATCTACGATACAAAAGTAGGTTACTTCACGGTGACGTCACAAGTTTTCATATAAATTTCATATTGGCAAATGGTTTAGACAGTTTTAAAAGAGAAACTGATTGGACTAGTAGGAAAATACTCTATTTTAGGCGTTGGACGATTTATAGTAAGTTGCTGAGAGCTTTGTTTGTACAGCGAGGTTTAGACTAGGAAGAACTTGCATGCAATTTTCATTACACTGCGGTATCTGATAAACATTTTGAATGCAGTTTAAATTAGTAGTCAGCAATGTAATGTAAATTGCATGCAAGTTCTTGCTAGTCTAAACCTCGCTTAAGACCTGTTAACATTTTTCATAGACATTCGGTGTCAGATCTTTCTCTAACTGCCTGCAATTCTGTAGATCGCAGACTTGGACTCCATTGGATAACAAATATATTTCTAATAGTAATAGTGCATTCAGATCTACAGAATGTGCCGCGAGTACGCACGCACGTTTGCTGTAGATTGCGCGCTCTATATCGAGCCTTTGATTTTATTTATTTATTTAAGTAATTACAACAACAATATCTATCTAATTTACAAAGTATCGTTAAACCCGTAGGGTTTGTTTCGATACCGCAAGATTAGTTGCGCTAGTTCGGTGCGCAATCTGAAGCAAACATGCGTGTGCACTCGCGGCGCATTCACCAGATCTGAACTCTGACTGTAAACAATTCAGTTAGTGAACTCTTGTATTTTGCTCAAGGACATCAGTGCAGCACGAAGTGTGGACAGCCCGCCGGACCCTCGGAGTCGGCGTCGGGATATTCGTGGTATTGTTGATCTCGACGCCTGTGCTTGTCCTCATGCTACGGAACACTATTACCACCATGCAGGTATGTACTCCAACTCCAGGGAATTGGGCTGAATGAATGCGACAAGCGATCGACAGCCCGCCTGCTTCCGGCCGGGCGTCCCTACACTACATCTACATGCAGGTATGTAGGTATATTTTAATTTAAAAGGAAACATTGATAAAAAAAACCGGCCAAGTGCGAGTCGGACTCGCGCACCGAGGGTTCCGTACTTTTTAGTATTTGTTTTTGCAGACAATTTCAACTGTCTAGCTATCACGGTTCATGAGATACAGCCTGGTGACAGACAGACGGACAGACAGACAGTGGAGTCTTAGTAATAGGGTCCTATTTTTACCCTTTGGTTACGGAACCCTAAAAATCGGGCCCCTGAAATGAAACTTGTTATTACCCATTTCTCGTCCTAAATGGACAGAGCATTGACCATGAATCTTGTTGTCAGTGAGCACGCTTCGGGACTGTATCGTCATATCGCTGGCCCAATATTACAGGGTTCTATGTTTCACTTTTATCGAACTGAAATTTGAACTTTATCATAGTGACATTAAGTCGAATTTCAACTATCTTCAAAATGTAATATTGGGGCAGCGATATGCAACGCTTATTTGTTTCGTGCATAGAAATTGTATGGCGAAGTACTTTTGTAAAAAAAAAACACATATAACCGGTTTTTAATGCCGAGGTGATCCCAAAAGTACTCCGTGAACAAAGTTTTGAATGAAACACTAAAGTACGACTATAGTAGGTACAGGGTTCACCCAACTTTTGAGGAGAAGAGCAAACGCAAAAGGAATGCCATTAAATTCCTTTGCAAGACCTCTCAAATGTACTCGATAGTGTAAGAGCAATAACACGCTAGTAAACATTTAAACAATTTATTATCTCCAGTTCATATTAAAAACTTGAATAGAGGTAGGAAATGTTACAATACCAAAATATTATAATAATCATAATTATGCGATAGTCACAGATTATGCACGGGTTTACTATGTACTACTACTTCACTGGCTCAGTGACCCAAAAAGATCTTGGCCTCTGACACAAGAGAGCGCCACTCTGCCCTATTCTGCGCCACTTTACGCCAGTTGGGTATTTCGAGGGCGGACTGGGCCGTGTTGCATAATATAAACTACAAACTACAACTAATATGACAAGCGGAACTAGTTTTCTAATAAGTGGAATTAATCGGAAACGGATTACTTAGAAATAATCGGGCTTTTTGTATTATTGGATTTTTAAATTATAAAAAAACCTCGTTTTCAAAACATGAATTAGTTATTTGTATTTTTTCATTTTTTATATATTATATAATTTTTTATATATATTATATACACTACGAAACCCGAAATGTAGGTTAAAGGGCATTGAATACACTGAAATAAATTGACTACTGTGACGTACTAGACATAGTCATAACATTAAAAACTGTTTTTCTATAAATTAAATGCATACTTACATTTTACACAGCCGTAGTGAATCATACTTAGAATACTTATAAATAATGTCATAGGAAAAGCCAATTCTAGTACTTACGACGTCATGAATTGGCTTTAACAATCATTAAAACGAAACTATGTAATTAATTAATTCGATTATACAAGTAGTTACACACAAAATAAGTTAAGTATATAAGTAATGGCATCTAATTATTAGGCAACAGTTTGGCTTATAAAAGAAAAAAAATGGCAAGAAAGACCATGAAACAATACGAGGTCGTAATTTTTCTTTTCTGTTGTAGTAGATACCTAAGTAGGTATTTGTTTAGGAATATGACTGTAATAAAGGATATAATTATATTAATTATACAATGCAAAAGACGTATTATTAGAGTAGCGCTTATTGTGCAATAATGACGCTATGAAGTGACCATTTCTTACTTTAACCTCTAGCTGCCCAGAGGCCTATAAAAAGTCTACCATTCCAGTCTATTTTGAATCTTTATTTTGATAAATTATAATTGCCTTGGTCTTGGCAAGTTTTGATGTATGGGCGGCTAAAGGTATAGCGGTGTCAGAAAGGAACACTTTCTCTACCGAGAAGCACATTATACATACATGTCGTGTTTGAAGTCCCTTTGTTCGACATAATTTTATTGAAAGTCATAAGTCATAGTGTAATGTTTATCAGATTACCATTAGTCATAATTCTGAAACCGTTTACTTTCAGGATTTTCGTAAGGTTATCCTATAGGTTAGGTTAGGTTTGTTTTATGACAATCCTGAAAAGTTATGCGTTTCTGAGAAAAACCTAATTTTGACTAATGAAATTGTGGGCAAACAATACATTATGAACTAATTTTTTTATGGGAAACAATAGACCCGTCTTGTTTACTTACACAAATTATTTATAGATTAACGAAACATTACGATTAAAGATGCAATTTTGGAACAACCTAGCATTTTACCCTTAGAGCATTTTCACATTGTCCGATTCGATATCGGATGTAGGATCCTACATCCGCGTAGTCAGGCCGCGGGGGCGCGCCCGGGCGCCGTCTTTAGCGGTCACGCACACTACAACATGCATTATGCCTACACATACGCACACAAACAAATATTATCGGTCCGACAGCTGACGAGGAGCTCCGACATGGCTGAATTTATCGGTTGCGCCTTTCCGATATCGGATGTCGGAAGGCGCCTATGACAGAAACAGCTGCAGGAGAGTTCCATTGGCATTAAGTCCGCCTTTTTTCATTATTTATCGTTTTTTTAATAATAATGATTTATTAAATGCATAAATAGGTACAGAGAAACATCATACATTTCACTTACATTTTACATTTACATTTTACTTCCTTCCGACATCCGATATCGTATCGAACAAGATGAAAACGCTTATACCTGTTGTTCTTCAGAATAGGTTAACCATTTACTCGTACTTGTCA
This sequence comes from Cydia strobilella, assembly GCF_947568885.1. Classification (NCBI taxonomy): domain Eukaryota; kingdom Metazoa; phylum Arthropoda; class Insecta; order Lepidoptera; family Tortricidae; genus Cydia; species Cydia strobilella. Next base: position 14,819,263 of record NC_086052.1, read on the forward strand.
GTACTTTATTACATACATACACAATTTCAATTATTAATAAACTTATTCACTTTTCAGTCTCACTAATTCATTTAAATTATTCAATAGTAAACAAACGTTCCTTATTCTAAAATATAATGCTAAATATGACTCTAGTAGGATTGGAAATAATCATACTTTATTTTAAATAATACATCCTCTATAGACTATAAGAGGCATTCCATGAGCTGTCCCGTGCAAACGCATTTTATTTCGTATATTAGGTACATTTTTACATTTTACTGAGCATTTTTAAAGAGCAGAAAAAATCTCCTGTACATGCAAATTATATGGGAGAACGGTAGACAATTTCGTGGAATGCTCCATAAACAAAGACTTTATAGGTATATTATAGACGATAATAAAAATAGAGCTAACATAATGTTGTTTTCTATAGTTATTTTGATCCTTATGGGTCATTTATAAATGTAATGGGTTTTGTTTAAGCGTAAATTGTTTCGCCTTGTGTGTGTCAGCCAGCCTGTTAAAACTGGAACTACCGTCAACCGGGGTGAATAGGGATGGCTGGGGTGAATAGGGACAAAACTTAAAAGTCTTAAAAGGTGATTAACCTGATCATTTCTTCAAAAATAAATACGCACACAAATTGTATCATACAAAATCTACGATTATTTTTAACCGAATAATACAAATTGACTAAGTATTTTTTAAGAAATTGTCCGGTAAATCACATTTTAAGTTTTGTCCCTATTCACCCCGGTTGACGGTACTTAGTTACTTATTGAGCATTTGCTTATTCAATAAAATAAATACATTTGGCTCCATTCTATACAGTCATTGATGACGGCGACCCTTCTTCCGAATACACAATATTGAAAATCCGTCGCTGGTTCAAGCATAGTTCAGGTACATCGATCATCTTCGTAGTTTATTCTGTAAAAAAGAAAAAAAACATTACATATTACTGAAATGTGACCATTAACGTACTTAGGCTTTTTTGTATTAATAATATTTGCATACAGTTCTAATAGATAATCTATAGTCTATCAAGCCATTTCCGTAAGTAGGAAAAAGCGGCAAATTATACACCTAGTACATATAGGTATAGAAAATTTAAATTTCGCGCGTTTTTCTACTGACAAACTTGTATGACCGACTTCCGTTCACTGGACCGGCTACATTTATCAAACTTCTTGATTTCTTCTTTGAGTTTGTTCAAATATTAACTAACCGACATTTATGCTTTGGGGTCACTTCGAAAGTTGGATGATTTTTTTAATGGCAAATATCAAAAAGGCAGAGAATCTTACGCTACTGCAATGATTACTATGGCATCTTGCTTACAAGGTGTTTCTAGTTAAGTAATTATTTGCAAGTTTCAAAATTATCCCGCTTTCAAAATTACCCCAATGCTCCTTAACATATACATTTATAATATTCACTCAATAAGCCTAGTCAATATTACAACCATGTGATGTATTATTTCAGTTAACGTTTATAATTGTAGCAACTGATATTAGAGAAATCAAAACACTGTCGAGGTTTTAATACAAAGTAATTAATATTTAAGCGTTTGGTAAGTTCATTCCAATCTTGGATTCAATGGGGTTCGCAACTGTCAAAGGTTTGCAGAGATGGCGCCATCATAGCTTGCCCCTTTTTCATGGCATCCAGGGCATTAAAAATACAAAAATATGAAACAATTCTAGGGATTGACAGGGCAAGCTATCCAGGCGCCATCTGCTAATTATTTCGACCGGCCAACCCCATTATAATTTATATAATCTACTTAGGAACATCCCGGTAATGTCACACAGTTTGGTTGTGATCTGGCATTCAACTCGTACTCTATATAAGTATTTAAGTATTTCAATCTACGATATTTGTGTATTTGTGGCATCATGCCATCCATCATTTAAAACTAAAAAATTATGTTACACATTGTTTTACAAGTCAGTTTTGCAAAAACTAACATTGGGTGATACAAAAAGTATTAAAATTAAAAGTCTTAAAAATATTTATAAATGGCGCATCGGCATCATAAATGAGTTCGATATGTTAAAAAAATGTATAAGTAAGGTAAACGTACTAGTGCTCGTCACGGTCCCAGTACATGCCATCTTTAAGCTTAAGTCTATGTTAAGTCTGTCTTAAGTCAAATTATATGGGCATTTGCCTGAAATAAATTGAATTGAATATGGACGGTATAGAAAGGACGACAATCTCTTATGGCAGAACTGTTGCAAAAGTGACCAGCCTTCAGCTGTAAATAATAGTCCCTAATCTCTCCGGTGGCGCTAGGTAGAGACTGGTAGACTCTGGGACCAAAGAGTATTGTAAAATATAGGAGACTCTAAGACATGAAACACAGAGGTATAATAATGTAGAGATGAAATGGGGGAGGGGCAACAAATAACCCGACCAAATTACGTAGGTTGTTTTTGGGATGTTGTCAGGAATGTTAAAACGTGTTTTTAATTTTGTCGCATTGCGTATATTCTGTCCCTCACGGTTGCACGGGCGCACATCTATATAAAATACTAGGTGTATGGTCTAGGTACTTCGGTGTATGGTGGCGCCGCCTATTTACTGTTTTTTGATGGACACTTTTCATATATAGAGATTTTCCTCCTTTTACTTCTACACTCCATACTTAAGTCATTGTCAATTCAATAGAGGTGACAGCAGGGAGTCATCTATTTGGCAATTAGCATGTCGAGCACTAGTACGTTTACCTTAAACGTTTTGTTTACATGAGGTCAACAAACGTAAGTTTATTATAATTAGGTACGTATTTTCTTGTACAAGGTTGGTTGGAAATGTGAACAGGATCATTATCATATATTGAAAAAAATAAAGACAGATCTTTAGTACCTATTGTAATACAAATTTAACGTTGAACATCCTTTTTATTGCTTAATTTGTAAATATAGGATTATTTATTTTCATAACAAATACATAAGATCATGTTTATGGGCAAAGAGGTATGTTGTTGATTTCGCATTTGGATAAACTTGTTTTTGTTATTGTCGTCATTAATTTGCATTATATTTGGAATTGTCAATTTAAGTACTCACTCTTCGCACGTGAAACACTCGTTTTCGAGTAATATCCTGCCATGAGCACAAACTTTCTTTCCATTAATTATTATTGCTGTAATGCTTCTCTTTATCCTTCTAACTTTTTTGTCATGATTAACTTTTGAAGGCTCACTTTGGTTCATTATCATGATTGCAGGTAGTGGGTTGTTTGATTCACTAATAGCGTTCGTGTACACTGTAGTTGCGTCTTTGACATTTCGATATAACGGATCACACGCGACGGAAGAAATTGCTATGACGCATAGCAGAAGGATTGGCTCCATTGTTACGTGTGGCTACGGCTACCGTTACCACCAGACTGCAGACTTGCAGCCGTAACTCCGCATTATGGCGAAATTTACGTATGTAAAAGGATTCTATCGGCGTCAATGGTTGCGGCTGTGGTTGCCGCTGGGCCCTAAGCCTATTTAACACTAGGTTAATTTATACTTACGTAGTATCATGTAGGAAATATTAATGTTGTAAAATATACATGTGTAAGAAAATTTTAACAATAATGACCGGGCGAGCGCAAACTGCGAGCTTTTCAGCTTAGGCAAAAACGCTTTTGTATGTTTGTCTGGCTGTCCAGCTCTGCTCTCATGTACAGGTCGAATTTTTCAACAGATTATAGTGAAATTTTAAGAGCAGGTCCGATTATTATATGGAACTATAATGTCGATATAGTAAAAAAAACGGCAATCATGGGGGTACCCTAAAGTATTCATAGCGGTTGAGTTGTTGGCGGCTATTGAAAGTATTGAAACCATATTGAAACGATACATCGGTATCGATAATAGCGCCGGATGTATGCAAGCGGTCTTAAATTCATACGTATATGCCACTCGATGGTAAAACTTTTGAGCTGGTAAAACATACGATATCGACCTCGGATATGGGTTAGCTACAAACGCAGAGAATTTAGGTGAAATGACTGGATTTCTATTTATTCAATTGACTGTAAATCCGAAAAGTCCTTGTGTCATTGACTAAATTAATTCCAAAAATTGATGAATTTACGGAAAGTGTTTAAGTATAATTATCAGCTTGGACGTAATGCGTAACAGACGAGACGTAGACGTGATAAGTAAACGTAGGTATGTATAAACGAATACTTTAAAAATATGTTCATAGCAAAAAATATTATAGGTACCTAATGTTGTAACGCGAGATCATTAAATGAAGGTTATGTTATACGTAATAGGTACAGGGTATAAAAGGAGAACGGTAACAATTAACTTTCCTGAAATACAAAGTTAATATTTGTATACGTACTCTTTACACGTAAAACACTCTGATCCAATTGCGATCTTATTTGAAGGACATTTTGTTGTAAAAATATGTCTTCGCACTCTTCGTTGTCCATTTATGTACGATACAACAGCAATTTGTTTTGCGCGCACTATGTTTCCATTCGGTAAAACTGTTCCAAAATCACTGCGAATTATTTTGTCTGGTTCAAGCAAGTTCATTTGCTTTGCATTTTTATCATACTCTTCATCGATGCGATTAGCCACACCATCACTTGCCACTGTTTTAAACTGGTTATTTTTATTTATTTCTTCACTCGCGTACATTTTCCTTTTATTAATTTTGTTTACTGGTTGACTCGCGATAAGGTGCGCGAAGGCAGCGACGCAGAAGGCACAAATAAGCGGCGACGTCATGATAGAATGTGATCAGCTGTACGGCTATAATGTAACTGGTCATACTCGGAGCGATCACGGCTTTATATATTATGAAAACTCACGGGTAAAAACAACAAGTATATATTTTTTTCATTTGGTTTTTGACCTTTACATAAAATTCTTGTTAAGCATCTATTACTATTGCAATTTGGAATATATGTAGGTAAATTCTGGTACAATATATTATGTATTGTGTCAATGTGGCGTAAAATGGGTCTGTCATCGTTTTTCCCCTGGACTATTAGTAAAGGTACAGGGTGGACACGTCACACGTAACGCAAATCATTTAAGTGGTTACGTGAGCCCGACATAATATATCTGTATACGAACGAACCAATGCAAGTTGTTTCTTTAGGACAGCCCGTTATTTAAAATATTTTGGCAACGACTTTCATAATTTTATGGTAGGTACACGAAAAAACTTAAAACGTCCTATTAGTGACTTTCTATAAACCCGTTGGTAGTAAAGTTAGTTTTAACAAATAAAATGCGCATTTTAGAAGCAGTTTCCAAATTTGCTTTTGTAAAAAAAAAATGTATGGTGTGCTTTAGACCTATGTTCGCGATTTTTCTATTGAGCTAAAAGTTGTTTAATTAGGTTTCGAATCAATGAAGTAACTAGAGAAAGGCCTCAATATTTCTATTCATAATATATTTTTTGGCAACCGTGTGATGATCTAAAGCGCCACGATTTTTCTATAACTCTGCGGCTGAACCCGCTGCACCTTAAATTGGATAAACTTTATTTATCACGCCTTAACGTATGCGGAGTGAAATCTGGACAAAGTTTTGAACATGTAAAAAGCAAACAAAAAATTAAACTGAAATTATATCCAACTGCCAGATTAAAGTCTATATATCTGTCAATTAATCCTGTAAGTTTCATGGGCATTGGATTCTTTCTCTTGAAATTGTGGTCAATCTAGAAGAATACCATCGCGAAACTGTATGTAATTTCTCCAGTACTATTTCCCTATGGCCGAAAGCGAAGATAGTGGAACATTTTTGTGGAAGCGAGTTGGAGGAAATGATATGTTTATAGTATTTTTACATACTTGTTCTTTAAAAAAAACTACGGCTATAAAGTCTTACTATAATTATTATTAATTATTATATTAAAGCTACAACAGCTTTCTAACTTGATAGTACTGTCACCTGCTATATATCTTATACACCTTATTCATATAATCTTAATTTAGAGCCATTTTGGTAAGCGTTTTATCTGCCGAATCCTGCACAGGTGACGCAACAGTAAACTGTGTCCCTAAAATGATTATTTTTTTCGCTTTTTTAAGCTTTTTAATATTGTATGTTAGTTTGTAAGGTACTTATGTATCTATTGGCTTTAGTTGCTTGAAAGTAAATGATATTTAAATTTATAGTTTGCGAGCTTAGTTTGCTAGATATTTTTTAGATATTGTACCTACTGAATTAAAGCTAGCTAAATGTTTGAGTAGTGAAATACCTTTAATTCTCTGAATTTAATCACATCAGTTCATATTTTAATGTAGACCAGCCATATAATAGGAAATAATAGTGGTGTAAGTTAGGTATATGGAAAACGATAGAAAACACATAAACAACTCATGCGTTAAAAATTGATGTATTATTTATAATAAAAACAATAACATTTTTTTTACATTGCATTTTGACTTAACAAAACAGTCATATTACATGTATATTTCAATCATCAAGTATCACACAACACACAACCTTTACTCTTGAACATTTGTATTCCTGTCAATAGTACGAGTAACAACAATACAAAGTTAATACCTAATTAAGGAATAAAAAATCTCAATTATCTCAAGTTATCACAGTCGATGTTTGGGATTAAATCTAATTACAGATAATTAGATTTAATCCCAAACATCGACTGTGATAACTTGACAATACAATTAAAAATAATAATTTACACCGGCAAGAAATAATATAAATATCCATTTAATCTAAGTAGGTAATATATGTGTTATCCCAGCAATTAAAGTCAGTTTGATAAATCATCTAAATTACGAATATATTCTTCAATGCATATTCTACTAAATGACCGTGTCCTTAATTAAGTCAGAAAGAAACTTACAATAAAAAAATATTTATTTACAATAAATTAATTCTCTTTAAAACGTATGCTGCCTTATTATAGCAATTGACTATAAGTAATAAAAACACGGTACGTAAATAGGAGCAAAAATACTTAAGTAACCTAACCTTAAAGAGCAAATAAATATTCATAAGTTAAGTAAAGGTTAAAATTAGACAAATAATGACTTTTATTGGAACGTACAATTGTTAAATACCGTATTAAGCATCCGCTCTTATTGCTTAAATAGCTAAAACTAAGTATTTACAATTAAATAATAAGCGTAACCGACACTTCTATTATATCACTATCGCTGTAATGCCATGTAATAGTGTCTATTATGAAATAAATAAATAAAATACTAAAAGTGTAGTTGATAAAGATAAATTAGTACACGCAAAGCTTTTATTTCATTGGAAAATACTAGTAGTTAAAATCTATGAATACATTTTCTTAAATTAAAAATATAATCACGTTCCTATTAAATTCAAAGCAAGTCAGAAACTACCAATGATTTGTTTAGTTATATATTGAAAATTTATAATAAATAGAGAGCACCTTGTTTTACACTTATTAGCGGATCAGCAAACAAACAAAATATGGCACACGAGATAACTATGAGCTAATTACATACTGGCCTATTAACAATCACACATACACATAGTTTTGGTATTAAATACATAACCGACTAGCTGAGGTATTTACATTCAAATAACTATTTGGTTGACTAATGTCTAAAATAATTAGAATTGTTTTCGTTTTAAACAAATTATTTGTACCTAGTAATAATTTAGGCGTTTGTTCCAAATCACTTTTTTTTTTTTGTTTTTTTTTTTTTTATACCACGTCGGTGGCAATCAAGCATACGACCCGCCTGATGGTAAGCAGTTACCGTAGCCTATGAACGCCTGCAACACCAGAGATATTACACGCGCGTAGCCGACCCTTTAAAAACCCGTACACTCCTTTTTTGAAGAACCCCATACTGTAGCCCCTCGGGAAAACCTCGGCAGGGAGCTCATTCCACAGCCGAAGCGTACGCGGGAGGAAATTCCTCTTAAACCGCACAGTACGCGACCATTTAGGTGCTAGGGTGTGAGGATGAACACCCTGCCGAACACACTTTCGTTTGCCTACCAAACTTGGTTGCGCTGTACCCAATAATTGAACGCCATCAAACTCAATAGGTAATTGTATCAAAACTGTCCACTGGTTCTTACAACGATTGAATCATGACCCTCTTCTATCTCTTTCGTTTTATCCTGCTGCTGAATGTATTTTTATGGCTATTTAGGTAGAGGCAGCATGGAATAGATAGTGACTGCCCAAGTGCCCAATTTTTAGCCACTTTGGTCGTCACTATCTATTTGATGATGTCTGTATCTACCGGTTGATTGAAATCAAGAACCAAATAGCTCTTGAGTTTCATCAAATAGATAATATTAGAAACATAATGGTTGTTCTTAAAATAAAGTCAAGTTTTTCTGTAAATGTTTGTAGCGACCGCTTTTAAAGCTGCGTATGGAACCGACACCATTGCTCGTATGTTGTTAACAATCCCCCGTTCTGAAACAAAGAAAAGAAAAGGTTAATTTATTGTAATTTTAACTAATAGTATAGGTACATTATGATACAAGTGTGCTAAGTTGGTCGTTACACACGAGGCGATATTGTGCGCGCGAGCTGTAAGCGAGCGCGCAATAAGAAAGCCGATGTGTGTAATGACCAATGCACACGCGTTTCATACGACGTTTTTCAACACACTTGCGAGAAAAAGAAGAAACTTTTATATTAACTACTAAGAACAGAGATGTGTACAATGAATTCTCGAAACTAAGGTCTGCGGTGAGGAAACGTATAGCGTCTGCTTACGATGGCTACCTTGATCAGATCCAGCGTAAGGTAAAAGAAGATCCTCGCGCGTTTTGGCAATACCTTGACAGTCTCAAGTCAAAGGGTGGATTTGTAGCCAGTGTTACCTTTGATGGGAAACAATTTACTGGAAGTGAGGCGGCAGGTGCGTTTGCCGATTACTTCTCAGGAGTGTTCCTGCCCGATGCTCCGCAACTAGACCCTGATGCGGTAGGGGATCGGGGTGGTGATGTTGATGCCAATTACATCCACATCGACTCAATATCAATGGGGGAGGTAGAGGCAGCAATAAAACGGCTCAAATCCAACTGCTCCGTGGGGCCTGACAACATACCGGCGTATATTGTCAAGGGATGTGCCGAGAGCCTGAAAATACCTTTACGATACATATTTAACTTAGCACTCACCGCTGGAGTGTACCCTAGCCGCTGGAAGATGTCCAGAGTAAGGCCAATCCCAAAGGGGGGCGACACCTCTGCGGCAGAAAGTTACAGACCGATAGCCGTCCTTCCGACGCTGGCTAAGTTATTTGAATCCGTACTCCATCGGACCCTATCAGCTCAAATGAGGCCATTTTTGTGTGACGGTCAACATGGCTTTAGACCTAATCGTTCCGTAAATACAAATCTCCTTATTTTAGTAGATATTATATCTGAACATCTTGATAAGGGCATCCAAGTTGATGTCGTTTATTTCGATTTCAGGAAAGCATTCGATCGCGTAGATAATGATGTGTTGCTGGAAAAGCTGTATGAAATTGGCTTTTCTCCCAAGATGATGTCTTTTTTCGCAAACTATCTACGTGATCGGCAGCAATATGTTCGACATGGATGCTTCGTCTCGGCCCCTTATCACACTCGATCTGGGGTCAGTCAGGGCTCCATATTAGGACCTTTCCTGTTCGGAATAATGATCAATGACCTCCAGTCGGTTCTCAGGTCATCTCAATGTCTCCTTTACGCTGACGATCTGAAGTTAGTGTACGGTGTGGAGCAGAGAACTGATTGTAGGTCATTGCAGGAGGACATCAACTTGGTCTACCGATGGAGTATACAAAACAAACTTCTTTTTAACTCTGCCAAATGCTGTGTTTGTAGTTTTAGCCGTGCGCGTGATCCAATAATTGCGAATTACGAGCTGGGACCCGAGCCCATAACTCGTGTCTTCTCGGTTAAGGATCTTGGAGTTGTCTTCGATACACGCCTAACGTTTCACGAGCACCTGTCATCACTTGCTAAGGACTGCTACCGAAGACTGGGCTTCCTTATTCGCAACATGCGTGACTTTAAAGAGCCATTCGCACTGAAACTGGTCTATAACGCCTTGGTTAGAAGTAAGTTGGAGGCCTCGTCGGTCGTGTGGCACCCACACGAGTCAACGTATGCCTTGTTACTCGAGAAAGTTCAAAAAGCCTTTTTAAGATCCTTGTACAAGAAAATGTACGGGTATTACCCGTTTCTGTACCCAACCAAATTCTTGTTAGGGACCCTCGGTTACAACTCGTTAGAGGTCAGGCGAAACTTTTCTTTATTGACTACGGCTTTACGGGTCCTGCGTGGCGAGTCAGACTGCCCAGAGCTGGTGTGCCGCCTGGTACGACTTTTTGTCCCTGACGTTCCCAGGATGGCTCTCAGGCCCCGCCGACGCGACTTGTTGGCAGTGCCGGCGGCTCGCACTGTGTCGCGTAAGAACTCGCCACTTCTTCGTGCTCTCACACTATTGAATGCGCTCCTGACATCAGCTACTGACTGCGATATGTTTGCGTGGCGATGGACGGCTGTGTGCAGTGAATGTCTGAGGTTTTGTGAGAGGATGGATGATAGGTGCTCAACTGTAGTAATTTAGTGTTGTAAATATACCATAGTACTAGTTGTAATTTAAATTTAATTAACTTTCATGGCGCATTAGTTTTATACTGTAAGGTCATGTAAATGTGTTTTCAATAAATAAATAAATAAATAAATAAATTAATTAATAAAATTTTAATAGTTAAAACAGTTAGTATTGTGTGTTTCATCTGTCATACTCGTACTGCCGGCCGGCCCTCGCTCGCGCACCGCGCAGGCGGTCGGGCGCGCCCGTGCCCGCCAGTCCGACCAAGTAAAGAAGGCTCCCTTTCCATGCATATTATTAGTAATCAGTTAGCTTCTTAACTCAGTCGGATAATATAATGAAAAAGCACGAGTGGAATAATACACTGAAAGAGCACGCGTGTTTAATATCTAGTTATGAGCCAATAATCGGTGGAATAAAAACGTCGTTTTGAGCAAGTGTGTTGAAAAATTTATTTAAAAGGGCTTGCATTTAAAATCAATATTAAGGCTTCAAAATATCTTTATTATGTTAGAGATTATAATTTTGCCATGCGATTTCTTAAATAGATAGTTAGAGCGTTTTCACATTGTCCACTTCGATATCGGATATCGGATGGTAATTGGAGAAAAACAGCTGCTTGAGAGTGCCTTATGGCATTAAGTCCTTCTGTTTTGGTGTATGGTTATGTTTTGAACAATAAACATTTAAACAATGATGAATGCTATGGGATATTTTGACATACATTTTGATTTTTCTGATTCTAATGCTGATTCTGATTTCGAGTTCCGTCCGTTCCGTTAAAGATGTTTAAAAACTACATGAGTAATTTCCATAATTCATTACTATTGGTTACTGCTACCTATCAAATGTTACTAGTTTGTGTAGTATATAAGGAAAAGCATAACAACGTTGTAAATTCATTATTTACGATCACTAATTACACCAATCAACACCGATTAACGTCTAGAAGTGCGGCGCCATATTGATATTTATATCATACCTTGGCTTGTTGCCTACTTTTATACTTTGAATGACTTCTAAAATGTTAGTTGTTACGACGGTCATACAACATTTTGCTTATTGTGGCCACACGAAGGTCTCTTAAGAGCGTGTACATTATTGTTGCATGTTAATAATAAATGAGGAAAAATCAACTTTTACTAACGTTTATGTTCTAAGTTTTGAAAGAAGTCAATCGTTATGATACTACTCAACGCAATAATTATTAATCATATCTTCAATACATTTTTAGTCAATTTTTTCATTTTTGACACAAGTTTTTATCGCTGACTGTACTTTTTTTAATACCACGACGGTGGCAAATAATCATACGGCCCGCCTGATGGTAAGCAGTCACAGTAGCCTATGGACGCCTGCAACACCAGAGATATTACATGCGCGTTGCCGACCCTTCAAAAACCTGTACACTCCTTTTTTGAAGAACCCCATACTGTAGCCCCTCGGGAAAACCTCGGCAGTACTTGACCGTAAGCAGTCAAATATCTTTCATAGAGGCGATATTCAAGAGCCTAAACTCTACGAGGTAGCGTTGTTTTATGACAGAGTTCCTATTATCTTAACTATCACAGATCAGCGTGATTCCATCATAAAATTGTTCAACTCAACTAGATGCCAGCAAGTGGTTGAAAAGTGTTCTTAAAAATTTGAAGATACTACATAGTACCTAAAAAATGTGCTCCTTTATCGCTGAACCTATATCATTGTCCTGTAACCTATATAATTGTGCTGTGTTGCGAACAGAACCATCTGACGAAGCATTTGAACGCCAATTGAGATCCTTTTTATTGGATAATCCATTATATTCTGTAAAAGAATATATGGAAATGACGTCTAATATTATCAATAGAAATAAAACTATGAAAACGGATTATATCGCGTATATTGAATTTACGGTCCCATATTGGGATACCCTCCTACAATTTAGGAGGGAATTAAATCTTCTCGGGTCCATGGTGTAGGGTTGGAGCCGGCGTAGTTTTATCGCGTATATATATATATATATATATATATATATATATATATATATATATCTTTACTTGAAAATAATTGTAGTGTATAACTAGCCTTATGAACCGATTTTGCATGTACAACCAGCCTTAAAGTTTGTAGTCTATGATTGTTCATTATTTTAGTATGTGGGTATTTTTGCACTTTGTAATTTTTCCTCAGTCACCCGTTGACCACGAACGCTGTAAAGGGTTCGAAACGTCGGGATGTATTATAAATTCAATATACGCGATATAATCCGTTTTCATAGTTTTATTTCATGAGTAACTATCGCGGTAACCGAAGACAATATTATTATCAATAGATTTAATTAATTATATGATATGATATTGCTTACCTATTCTTATATTGTAATGCATTGTACTATAATTTGACGACCATTACGAGATACCTAGCTAGCCATATTGACATCTTTTTCGTAACCATAGCATTGTATATTTATTTCCCAATATTTATTTGACTTTGTGATGAATTTTTATCTGTATTGACATTTGTATATAATAAGTGACGATCATAATATATATTCGTATAGATTAAATTAAAATAATTTATAATGTAATTTAATATTATGAAATACATAAATCTAAATCTATTTTGTGACTACCTTAATCATATAGAGGACACTTAGATATTACATATACTTTTTTATATTTTTTTCTTATGCTGAATTTTTTGTACTTTAAAGAGGCGATCGCGATATAAATCGAGTATTTTTAACACGCTTTTATTAGGTCGACCTGTATGTAACTATGTAATGGAATCTAAGGTAACTAATTTAACTATCTTCCCGGTTTCCGATGAAGCTGAAAATTTGCATACGCATGTAAGTCGGGTGACAATGCAATATTATGGTACCATCGAGCTGATCTGATGATGGAGACAGGAGGTGGTCATAGGAACTCTGTGATAAAACAACGCAACCTAATTGTGTGGGGGTTTTTTAGAATTGTCTCCATGAATATTAATTGCCTGTGGAAAAAAAGTACAGTCAGCGATAAAAGCTTGTACCAAAAATTTTTATTTTGCCAAAAACATTTTAACCTGCGTCCGTAGCACGGTCGCATTTTTATCACCTGTCACCATGCCTGTTAAGTTCTAACAAGTATGTAAGTGCGAAGTGACAGGCATAGTGACAGGCGATAAAAATGGAACAATGCTGCCACCGTTGATCCGTTAAAGGGTTAAATCCAATAGTTGTAGTTGGTCAATGCCCTACAAATAACATAACTTACGGGAATTTCCCGACCAATCATCTGGATGACGGAATGCAAGGTCGATGAATGACGGAGTTCATGTTGCGCAAGGTCAAAATGCAGTCATCTTTTCACCTAAGGGGACATCCATTAATTACGTCACACGAGTTTCTAGGTTTTTTGACCCCTTCCCCCCCCTCCTTGTCACACTTGGTCACATTTGGCAAACCCTCTCCCTATCTCCCTCTCTCGGTCTCCCTGGTGTGACGTCACATTTTTTCAACGAAATCGGCAAATCGAATTAAGTAGGTATTATTAATATTTTATCAAAATATTTTTGACAAAAGAAATATTAGTAATTTTATAACCTAAAACTGATTAGGAAAGAAAATTAAACGAATAAAAATGATTATCGTTCCGAGAACTTATTTTACTGTACAGCGAATAAAATAATTTAAATAAGTTAGTGACGTCACAAAGTTTGTGACTCGCCCTCCCCCTTGTCACAACTTGTCACATTTTCTTGACCCCCTCCCTCCCCCTAAACGTGTGATGTAATTAATGGATGATCCCTGATTTAATTATAATTAAAAAAAATGTGAATGGAACAAATGAGGTATATGAATGATATTGTATATAAGTAGTAAATCATTTGGAGATAGTAATTTTTAATTTCAAATGGTAGTGATAGTTTACACCTACATGACGTGATAGTAAGATGCATATATCATATGTGTAACATAACAATACGGTGTTAAGTTTAAAGTGGAATTCGTATTTGTATTTCTCATAATATTCGTAATTATAATTCAGTCTACCTACCTACATAATATATCTTTATATATATATTTTTTACGTAAGTGGTTATTTCATAAACCATGACTTCTATATGATAGCTTCATTACTCTCTGAGCAATAAACGTACGTCAAAATTTAAAATTTACGTCATTATTCTTTAGTCAAATTTCATTCAAATAATTACCACAAAATTTAATTAGAGTCACCTATGTGAGACACGATTTAAAAATAAAAATATTAAATACCTAATATACCTAAAAACCAACGCGATGTGTATTTATATTTACATTGAATATTACCTATTTGTTAAAGACCGAAGGAAGCTGCGAATGGGTTTCCTTAAGCAATATTTATGTGTATTAACCAATTAATTAAGTTACCGCAGTTATTTAATACTCAGTTATAGCAACCTAATAATTAAATGGCGTGTAATTCTGTGACGCGTTTAATACTCAGTTATAGCAACCTAATAATTAAATGGCTTGTAATTCTGTACCATTATATAATTTTAAAAACTTGAGACTTGAATGGGGTAACGTATATTCCCACTTCTTGAGAAATTACTGTGTATCATGAATGACATGTTTTAGGATTTATTATTCTTAGTACTATTTATTTATAGTAGTTTCTATTTTTGCATATTTATTGTATTTTTCAACCGATTGACCATATGATCAACTAACTAACAACTATTAATGCCTATATTTTTCAAATGTAAAACTACTAGTGTAAAGTTATGAAATATTCTTAAGTTTATAGTTATTTGTATTGATTTGAATATAACTATTTATTTATTTATTTGTGCAAATATGCTATATGTATAATCAAACCAGTTAGTTAGTTTTGCTGGACATTTTCCGCAAAACCAGTATTAAAATTAATAATACTATGGAGCACATGTAACAATAACACTACAGAAGGCTTTCGCCAATTCATTATATTCGCAGTCTGAGTAACCACGCAATCGCACAAAATAGGCGAGTGCTTGTGTGCCACCGTCGGGCCAGCTCCTCCTCAAGCAGGCGATGGCTTATAAATGGTTATATTTATTTATCTACAGAGTGACAAAACCAAAATGCAAAAAAAAACAAAAGGAACTTACTCTTCACACGTCTCTCGTTGCATGCAAATCCCGCCAATTCTTATTTTTCCTGCCGGACACATCCGAGGCATAACGCTGCGTTTTATCCTCTTGTTTACTCTATCACTGGGCACTGATTCTATCTTAAACTCCATAGGCAACTGAGGTGTTCCTTTTTCATCTTGCGGTATTCGTATTTCTAATGTAGGGTCCATATCGCTTGTAGAGACACGAATTTCACTCGCGGAGATAGATTTATCTGATTGGATTGGAATCGCTACGACGAGCGCTGTCGCGCATACGCACAGAATGACACTTGTTGGCCACATGGTTACTTGAGACACTTTAGAGTACTTTAGAGGACGTGTGCTCTGGTCACGTGCTAAGACGTGAATGTGTCTACGCATAGCCTTGCTGCTGCTTTTATGTAAAATAGGCGCGTGCGCTGGCGCCGGCTTTCCTTATAATGTGACGAATTCAGAAGGAAACGGATTTTCCAAACCCTTGGGAAATCATTTATATGTATCATTTGCATTATAAAATGATAATGACGTAAATGGATAACATAGTTGAGCAAATTTCATAATGATTTTTAAATCTATGTAAAAAGAGACATTAAAAAGAATTCCTTAAACGTTAAGTTATTAGACAAGGATTAGAAATCGTTAAGTATAAAGGAAGAATAATAAAATATCTGGTATTTTACGAATGTATTTTTTGTTTGTTTCCTAGTTATTAACAAAGGTAAATGGCAAAATCTTATGTATTTATTATCCTGTAAAAAATCAAGTTGAGAGAAGTTAACAGACGGCACTTTGGAATCAAAATTAAATTTATTCGAACGTTTTAATCAAAATGCTTTTTTTATATAAAAAGTACATGGATTTATCGACGTTACCGTTTAATATTCACGTTTTTCACCCACTGCCGATTATAATAATCTTATCCGCTACAGTGTTTAGGTACTTGCCGTTTGGAAGATATCATCTTACCATTTGACTTTGTGACCACTTAAATAAGCTACCATTCGGTAACCTGCCAATTTTGCAAACAAGTATACGGTCCGCCTAGTAAGCGGTTACTGTAGCCCATGTGCACTTGCAACTATAAAGGTATCAAATGTGCGTTTTTTTAACCCTTCGCACACTTTACGCTTTTTATTAAAGCCTGTTATTCCATAAAAGATAGAAAAGTCTACTATTACAATAAAACATTACGCACTCATCAAAGTTTAGTTACTAAATTTACTCATAGACTGCAATATTGTGGGGAAAACCTTGGCCATGACTTAAAAATGCCTTGATAGCGTAAGCTCACGGATTAATTTTTGTTCGAATGCATCCACGTTAGGTATGCAAGGTGACAACTAAGTTTTAAAAACCTGTTTTTATTAAATGTAGTTTCAACATTGCAGATACCTATATTTTAGCGTTTATAAAACTTTAGGAGATTGGGATATCTAGGGATCAATCTATTGAATACAAGGATCATTAGGTAGCTGACTCACTCGGCTGCGTGGACGCATGACGCAACAGGCAACACTCATACTCACAGGCAAGACACAAAACGATCTAGATTTTAGTTGTATCGCGAAGAACTGCCCATATCCTTTATAGAAGTAGAAATTCATTAATACCAGTTTACAAAGTGTATTTACGTCTTTCCTTTGCACAGTTTAATATAAGTTAATGAACTGGATAGATTTTATACTAATTTAATTATATTTAGGTACGGCTTTTAACAAGTAGAGTCTGGGAAAGGACATTAGATTTCAAACTTCGTTTGATGTATTGTGATCATCAAAAAGATGAAAGACTCGTTATAAGCTTTTGACACCCCTGACCTCTGATAGTAAAGATCGTCGAAGAAACATCAGCAAAAAGCTAGCGTAAAGAGGTCCTTTCAGTATGATACGAAAAATTAAGCTTTCCCATTACGACAACAACACTTATGTGCCTAGTGACTGTACAGTCGCCATCAGATATATCGGAGCGGCCGAGGTGCTCACAAATATCTGAACACGCCTCTATTGTCAAGGCGCTAGGTGCGTGTTCAGATATTTTTGAGCACCTCGGCCGCTCCCATATATCTGATGGCGACTGTACTATTGACGTTGATTTGTTGCCTTATATGGTTACGAGTCTAAATAAAGCCTAATTAAACGATGTGTATAAGTACCTACAATTATACGCGTGAATCACACAAAATAATCGTATCAGAACTTGCATGATTCATACTAAAACTGAATGAACCTCTAGATCTTATGGGACATCCCTAAACATATTAGGTCGTTAGGGGCATCCCTTAACTTGTTTAAAGTCTAGTGTAGTACTTAGTAACTAAAGTATAAATATTACTTACGTACCAGGCTGAAAGTTCCTGAGAGTTCAGCAACACTAAGTATACTAGTAACTATATGACTTTTAAAAGTAAGGTAAATAAGTGCAGTGACTTTTGTCTCAGGCGATGCGGCTCGGCAAAATTGTTCCTTGTGGTGTTCAGCCGTTTCGCCAGCAGCTCTAGGTACCTTTTAGGTATACTCATTATCAAAGACAATAGATCCTAAACCTGTACACGTATTCATGGCAATCCGTATCGTGATTTATTTGACATTAAGAGGAAACACGAAGAGGATGTAAGAAAACATATCGAGGACACGTTACATTATAGGATTACCCTATTTATAATAAATAACCTTTGGCCGATGCATCAGTATTGTTGCGCCATAGTCTTTAGTGACATCAATAGACGCTTTTTGCGGTTTTAACGTACAGAGCGAGCCTCAATATAAAAGGGTTATCTGCGTCAGCGTGGCAGTTGACATCGAGGTTGCTGACAATGGCGTAACACAGGTAAACCCAGGTGAAATGACTCGTCGCACATCTAGTGTATACTATGTATTATAGGTAATCGCGTCAACGCCTCAACGGCATATTGGTCATAACCTCATCACCGTGATCTTAGCTTTCTTTGCTAGCCAGTGGGCCTACTGTGATCATCGTTACTTACACGAACACTTGAAATACACGCCTCGTTATTACTCCAAAATCTCGAAATCAAATATGCAAAAAATATGGAAAAGCAGAAAACGAAATAGGCTACTTTCCTACGAGTCAAATTAGCTTCTTTTTTAGAACTGTCAAAACGATTTGCTAATAATATGGAATTTATATGAAAACGAGTATATTAGTGACGTCACTGTCAACTCACCTACTTTTTATATTTCTATCCTATGTATTAAATAAAAATTAAAAATAATTGCTATCTGTGCTTTTTCTAATAATTAGCTGGTGCTTTATTTCATGCACGGAGTGAAATATTTTTTTTAAGAAGAGGAAACTTCCCCATTTCGAATTTAGATGTTCCCGACAGGCTTTATGGTATTTATTACCATACGTATCGAGATTATTGGGGTAGTGGCGTTATGGTTTTATAGTAAGTTATTTTTTTACACCAAATCTTCAACTACACCGGACTCAAGGAATATTTCCTAACGACTCATAGCTGTGGAGCCGGCGATGTTAATGTATAGTTACTCGAGCGTCGTAGACCTATTGGATCCAAAGATTAGATAAGAAGAAGAAACGGTTATATAAAGTTTTCTTTTCTAGCGAGCAGGAAAGCGTCTACAGATTTTTTTAAATTTCGGGGGGTTGGTGGAGGGTTAAAAAATCGTTTAGTAGATTGTGGATTTAATCGTTGTGGTCCAAGTTAGTGCTATATATTTTTATAACTGAATATGACACTTATTTTTACGCTTTCCCTTAATCTGACGACCACAAGTTCGACGCCCGATTTTCACATTGCAAGCGTCAGATTAAGGAAATGCGTAGAAATAATTGTCAGATGAATGAAAGAATGGCACAATTATAGCATAAATTTGGACTAAAATGACCAAATCCACAACCTGCTTACCGATTTGTTGAACCTCTCACCAACTCCCCACCAACCAACGGCTCAACATAGATGATTAAAAGTGGTAAAGGTAGACTCCACGGGGTAGCAAGATATCACTCATATCTTACTACAAAAATCCCGTCTTGGGCTCCTCAACCATCATAAGTAATCCAGTTAAGTGGACCTATAACATGTTATCGAAGTGACCTAAGTAACTGAAAAGGCTTTTACAAAGTAAATTAAACGGAGCCCAAAATGCCACTTGCAACTGCGATAATGGAGATCGTGCGGATTCGACTGTTTGGGGGATCACCCATTTTGTGGCCTAACCGAAGCCTACTTTACTGTATTGTTTTAGACCGACTTGATGTAATTAATAATATGTCCTTTCGCGTTTATAATATTAGATGTTACTGATATCAAAGCATCTAGCTCGCATAAATGTAAAAGTGTATTTTTTATATTATTATTTAGCTTCATATATGTCCATCTATTTATACTATCTTTAAATGCCGTCATTTAAGTCTCTATCGTGACTTATTGCTTAGCACACGGATTTAATGTAAGGTCGGGTGAAGCCCGATATTCAAGCGCGTTCTTACATACAGGCTTGACACCGTAGGGTCGGGCAAAGCCCAACATTAAAGCGCGCGAAGCGCACTCTTACGAGTACATGCAGGCTATACACTGTAGGGTCAGGTCGGTGACTCTGTCGAAGCCCGACATTCAAGCGCGCTCTTACATACATTACGGACTGATTTTTCTCTTAAGGCTCTCTAACGACTATTTCCTCAATTCAAACAAGATTAAACTCATTCTTAAAATAATCTGAGTATAGTGAAATTTGAATTTCTAGGCATCACTAGGCAGGAGCTTTACTTTTTACTTTTTGTGATGATTGGCGCGCATCTTACGCACGACTTTCATTTTATTTAGCATTTTTTTACTTCAGAATTTGTCAATTTTAGGTTAATTGTATACAGGTTGGAACATTTCCAGAGACTAAACTGAAAGGATAGTGTTATATGGTGTTATCTAAGTGATCTACAATCAAGTTATTATAACGAGTATCTACTTTTAATTCTAAATAGAATAAACCAGGGGTTTTCTTTACTTAATTTTGCATTCACGACACGTTTCACGATCCGGTTTGTGACGTCGCATCTGATTCATTTAACATTGATAATTAGGAAAAAAAACCTTACCAAATTAAAATTGTTAGAATAACTAAGCTGAATATCCATCTTTTTAACAAATCTAACAATATCGGTTTAAAGACATATAACATTTAAAACTTTCGAGTATTAAACACATATTATAACATATTGAAACCTGTTTCGAAACGTCGGAAATAAAGGTAACAAAATAAATACGCGATAGACCCGGGTATAAATAATATACTTATGTTTTAAAATATCTAAAAAAACCGATGCTGGACACGGACAGTGAATTATGTTGTCCCTAAAACCCTTTCTTTGGAAAAAAATGTGATGGTTGAAGTCTTGCTTCAGCTATTAGAACAAAAAATTATCTAAGTATCCACTAAAAACCGCTGACTATGAAATTAATAATGAAAAACTAAAAATGTATATGTCTTGTCAACGTTATGTATCTTACGTGGGTTAATGGGTAACGCGTAAGTCGCATGGCGGATTCATTTTCTCGCGCAATAGACTGTGCCTTAAGAGGGGGCTTAATGCAAAATTGTAGTTTAAGAGTAGTCGTGAACTGAGCGCGTTTAAGTAAAATACTATTGACAATATCGTCTCTTTCTCAGGGTTTCTCCTCATCCATCGCATGCACAACCCAGAGGCTAATGGCCGAAAAGCAGAAAAGCGACCTGCTTCTCTCGAGGATGCTGCCCATGCCTGTGCTACAACGGCTGCGAGCGCAAAAGACCGTTCCGGCAGAGGCGTTTGATGCCGTCACCATATTCTTCAGTGATATTGTGGGGTTCACATCCATATCTGCAAATAGTACGCCTATGGAGATTATCAATATGCTCAACATGCTGTACAGGTGAGGTTCTAGAAAAAAAAAAAAATACAAAATATTTTTGTGTCGTGTATTCTACCGAAGTATCAGAAATTAGGTGCCTTACCAATATTGGGAATGCCGGAGATAAAGAATTTTAATTTCTTAAAGTTAGTCCGGCAAAAAACCGATCTGCAGGAAATTCCATACTCAAACCTATTTTTTGAAAATTTTATCGGCTGAATCAGTTGCTGCTTTTGTTATATTAGTAGATTAGTACACACATAGAACCCGCTGCACCGACTGGGAAAAAGGATCGGGTGAGGAAACTTCATCTCAACTTGTCTTATGACGATATTGCAGTTGGTAACATTTTTCTTGTCCAAGTTGGTGCAGACTTGCAGAGTTAGCAGATGGACTACGTTACTGTACGGAATTATATCACAGACTGACTTCACAACATTGAACTTACAATACCTTGGGGGCAGAAATTTATTTATAGTTGTTGACCGAGCGAAAGTAAGTCTCCTTTTTAGCTTGGGCAAAAATTATTTCTTATTTCTGGATGTTCCCGTGTTCAGTTCTCATTTTCAACCGATTCTCATGAATTATCGAATCTAATTACATATATAAACATGTTTTGTCTATTCTGTAAAAAAAATTTTAATGACGGTGCCACGTGCGCTCGCGAAGTCTGCAGCACACAGAGTCACTAATATTTTATTACTAGCCGTATTCTTTGAATGTATTTTTCATCTTTTTACAGGTTATTTGATGAGAAAATAACGCAGTACAATGTCTACAAAGTGGAAACTATAGGCGACGCATACATGGCAGTGTCTGGCTTGCCTCAACGAAACGGTTTGTATTCTACAAGTCTTTTTGTAAACAGTTTTAACCCATTCGAAGTTGGTTGTATGTTATTTTTCACTCAACGATTAAGTAATAAAATGGTTTAGATACTTCAGATAGACCAGCCTACGTTTACCGTACTAATAAATATAAACTAAAATAGCGAGTAACTGAGTTAAACACTTCATTAGATATGAGTAACATACCTAAGTCTAATAATATGTAGTACCAAGGCTTTTTATATCACTAATCCTCTATCATTACAGCACATCTTCATGGGCTGATTTTGATTCAACAATTTTTAAGGTTTTGATCTTGTTTTGATACGACCTTGACGATCAGAACTCGCTCGCACTTATTGGTGCTCGTAAGATGCCTAATGACATCAATAACAAATTGTTAAATCAAAATTGCTCGGTGCCCTATCCTCTGTAACATTTAAAACTTTCGCGTTTTGAACACATATTAAATCACATTTAAAACGACCAGTGAAACCTGTGTCGAAACGTCGGTAAATAAAGTTAACAAAATAAATTCGCGATAGATCCGATTTTAAATGTGATTTAATATGTGCCCTATCCTCTATCCCTATGTTGGCTACTCGGAACTTATCAGCGCTCTTTCTGTCTGAAGTACAAAATCAAATAAACTCACCTATTTCTAATAGGATACGAAAGGTTCGCGTGACTGGCAGCTTTTAGTAGGAATATTTATTAGCCGAACTGGAAATATAGCAAACCTTATTCTTATCCAGGAAATAAACACGCATCAGAAATAGCGGACATGTCCCTCTCGCTAATGCGGAGCCTGGACGGGGCGACAGTCCCCCATTGCCCCGGCGAAGCGCTGAAGATACGCGCCGGCGTCAACACGGGGCCCTGCGTGGCGGGTGTGGTTGGGACTTGCATGCCGCGCTACTGCCTATTTGGTGATACTATTAATACGGCAAGTCGTATGGAAAGTACGGGGGAAGGTGAGATACAGGGAAAAATGGGATCTTGCATATGGGGACTATTAAGTCCTTAACAAGTCCTTAAGCGATACGCTGTTGGAGCTAGCTTATATTTTGCGCATTACTGGTGGTGAAGAAGCTGTCTGACCAGATTTTTGTGAACATCCTTGAGGTACTACAGAATTGACCACATCATCATCATCATCATCATTGGCCACATCATCTGTTGTAGATGCTTGTTGCGGCGCTTGTGGGTTTATGGGGTCCCGCATCGCCGTTGATGGCTATAAACTCCAGTAAAGGGCATTCCACAAAAAAGGTCTACTTTGTACTTTAGCTACGAGGTGTATTCGCGTAAAATTCCGGCACTTTACTAACAGGTTTCTTATTCTTGTTGCAGCGATGAAAATCCACATATCAGATACGACGAAGACGGCGTTAGACCTCATTGGTGGGTACGAGGTGGAGTCAAGAGGCATTAAAGATATTCCTGTAAGTATGACTGTACTAAATTTTATTAATTTTTCTTCACTTCACCGTTTCGGAAAACCTTTTGGAATTTCTTGCGCAAAAACACGGTAGACAATGGAGTGAATGAATTTTGTCATACCTACTCGTACATTTGCCACGAAATACAAGTAGCAAATGCATGGATTCCCAATAAACACTAATCATTGTGTAAACAGGCCCCAATGTGAAGGCCAGCTACACTTACCCGTATGCCACACTTACCTACCCGTGTTGAACTTGCGTAGAACTTATATTCATTATCATACTTACAGGGCAAAGGCGAAATGGAAACGTTCTGGCTCGTCGGCAAGCTCGCAGGGCTCCAAATCGAAAGCCCGTGTGGCCCCCGACTCAAGGACTACGACCAGGAGTTCATAGAAATGCTCATATCGTAGACATTTAGACGAACATTGTTAGTGCAATGAGTGACTATTTTTTCTTAAGGTATCGCCTACACCGGTCAGGTAATTACTTGAATGCCAGCGTCATGTGACTCGTGACTATTAAATAACGGTATTGTTAACTAAAAGAATAATGTAGTAACATTAACCATGTACATAGTACATGTAAATATTTGCATAGGTGCAGAATTATGTATGAACTTTGAATAGTATGAAGACGAGTTATGAAAGTCGGCTCATGGCCGCGAAGGAGCAAATACGAATACGGCCCAGTGTACAGTCGAGTTCATAAATATGTATACATTATTTCACCTTATTGCAATAGATTAAGGTGAAGAAATGTATATATATCTATGAACTCGACTGTACACTATAATACCTACGTATTAAGCGTTCTTGATTCATGAAAATATTATGAGTTGATTGATGAGTTTATAGTGAGTATCGCACTATGTATGTAGAATAGAATAGAATAGAACAGAATAGAATAGAATAAGATTTTATTCGTAAGCACAACCAAACAAGACATTACATAATATAAAAGAAAACATAAACATATAATGTATGGTTACGTATCAAAATATTTATTTTCAAAATTCTGCAAGCTACTGTGTATACGAAAGTATGGAGTGTAAATTTCGAAAAAGGGGGCTAGTTGAAACTGATAAATCGTTAAATTACATTATATACACGGTGGCAAAAAAAAGTACATTCCCGTTGCCAGGAAGGTTTTAGGATTATACTGAGCAGCTTATTTATTTTTTAACCATATTTTGTACTGTATTGTGTGTATTACCAAAACGTTTAGCGATACGAAATCGGAAAATATCGAGCGAATGGCCTAAACTTCGTGACTAATAAAAATCTATTAACAGGATCAAAATAATGTCACAATCAGACATCAGATTTTAGGCATAATTTAATGACAGAAGGCCTACCGCGAACCACGTTCGACGTGTTGCCTCTCTGTCGCACTTGTAAATTTGTACGTAAGTGTGACAGGGAGGCAACACGTCGAAAGTGGTTCCCGGCAGGCCCGGTCACGACGTTCAAAGGTAGGTGTTTAAGAATCTATTCCAACTAGTCCCCGAGGGTTTTGGACCAAGTAGGTAATTATAAATGATTGGTGACAGACAGATATCGAAACGAAAGGTCTAGTGTAATATACTTATTGTAAAATAACTGTAGATACCTATAACATACTAAATAGTGTACCTATTTATGGTAAATACCTAGGTAGTTAAATTATTGCAAACTAGGCTCTATTAGAATTTGGAAATGAAAATAATTATTTGTTTTACAAGGGGGCAAATTTCTTGTTTAATTCCTTCCTTTAAATTGACCCGAGCAAGCGAAAGATTCCTACGTTGAACCACGAGAGTAGAGAGCCATTCGAAAAGTGGAATATTGAGCGTTGCGAAGGTTTCAAGGCACGAGGATTAAACAAACTTTGCTACCGAGTGAAACACGAAAATTTTCACCACACAAACGCGAGAAAGTGCCAAAAATCAAATCCAAATGAATACTATTCAATATTCATGTAATGTCAATTCCTCAAGCTAACATGAGGAAGCAATTACTTTGGCACTCTTGTGAATAAAATGCAACTTATCAGTTTTTAAGAATAAAGATATAAGCTTTCGAGCTGGCATGGTGAAAAAGTTCGTTATAAACATAATGTTTTAACATTGGGTTTATAAAGCGTTATATAATATTAAAATAACAATTGCCTTCCTTAATGCAAGGCATGCCCAATCCAGTTTGTGGTATTTTCGATCCGATGTTCTATTGAGCTAATAAAGTAGAGAGGGCTGGCCAGTACCTATTTCGCTCGGCGTTGCGTTGCCATTCGCAAATGGAAATTTCTCATTTATTTGTATAGAAATTGAAACTTTCCATTTACAAGATATAAAAAATTCTAGAAATTTCTGGGAACGTTTCTAACTTTTAGAATATTTTCCACTACGTACACATCAGAGGGCCTACCGCGGGCCACGTTCGAGGTGTTGCCTCTCTGTCACATTTACGTACGAATTTACAAGTACGACAGAGAGGCAACACGTCGAACGGGTTCGCGATAGGCCCTCTGATCTGTACAGTCAAGGGCATAAATATATATACATTCCCAAAGTTTCAAAAATATGTGTACCTACACTTTTACACCTTAGAGAGTAAAGTCGTGTTCACATATTTTTGAGCCATTTGTCTGGATCGATATTTTTGCCTTCGACTGTACGCGGTGGAAAATATCCTAAAAGTTCTCCTAACTACCTTCTAGTCCGCACACGTGCGATTTCGAGCTAAGGAAGTGAAAAGGTGTGCACCGAGCGCAGATCGCAGAAGGGTGAGCGCAAGAGTGAGGGTCTAAGGGTATAGTCATGCCTTAGAGCGTTTTTCATTGTTAAAATTATAAATAACAATCGACACCGTCAACGCCCTTTATACGAGAGTAGGCAAAAGCTAGTGGCGCCATCTGATCGAGAATCAAATTTTCGTGATTTTCGAGGCACGTTTTTTCCTTAGACTGTATCCACCTATTACGGAGTTATATCTATCTTTGATAAAACTGTCAAATAATAGAATAAACGGATTGGTAAACGTGGCTACTTGTGTCGTATGTAAACTTTGTTTATATAAGATACAAGTTGCTACGTCACCAAACACTTATTCCGAAATATGACATCGTCTTATATGTATAGGTTCTAAGCTGAGCAGGTTCTAAGTAATACTACTGTTATCTAGTTTGCTTCGGGAACAGCGGCATCTTTGAAGTAATTTGAACAACAAAGTAGACATACTCTATATCGGTTCGAACATATATAATAATAATAAACACACACGTGTATACATGCTTTTTTTTTTGTCGGAGTGGGAATGCACTTACGCACGGTGTGTGGGACTCGCCGCTCCTTTTCCCTCTCTTGGCGAGAGGGGGGGAGAATTGGCCCTACCCACTAAACCCACTCCGGCGTTTCACCCTCTTGGCCGTTCGTGAGGGCGCACTGGGATCGATAACATTCCACCACGGCGCCCTCCGACGTCTCTTGACAGTTTTAGGGTTCCAATACCATGCCCAACAACATAATAAAAATTGGTAGCGTTCACCGGCTCTATTTTCCAAAAAAGGGACCCTAGCAATATTACTACACAATAAAAAATTGAATCGAAAATACCGCAAGCCGCTGGGTATATTATTATCTCCAAAATGCTTTAACAGTAGCAAGGATCGTGATATCTCGAGCTTAGTTGGTCGCCCAGGTATTCAAGATTTAAATCTCGTTGGTCGGCCATTTTTAAAAACAGATTCTGACCACGCTAAGTTTACACAGACTTACACGACTTTACACGATGCATACAATACAACATAATAATATCCGATAGGAGCGTCATATTCGACGTAGCATAGAATGAAAACTTAGCGTGGTCCGATTCTCTACAGTCTAAGGCGGTCCTCCATAGTATGCGGATCAGCTCAACGTTGTCTCGCTCATACACCCGAAGCCATGTGCGGATCTGCGTTACTGTGATAACTACTGTGTAATTACTTCTAATTCATACAAAACTTGGCCACAGAGAATACTTTTCACATAGCTTTGGTACGGTGACAGCTTACATCTCTATAAAATTTTGCGAGATTTTCGTTTTAAGGTGATAAATTGTATGGAGATGACAGCTGTTACTAAAATATTATAAATGCAGATGCAACCTCAGATAAAGTGGAGTTCAATAGAAGTTGCAAATATGTAAATAAATATGACAGATTTATATCTGGTGTTGCAGGCGTCCATAGGCTACGGTAACTGCCTACCATCAGGCGGGCCGTATGCTTGTTTGCCACCGACATGGTATTTAAAAAAAAGATTTCGTTACCATTTGACATATAACCTAAAATTCGTACGAAAGTTATTTTCACTGTAAAATTAATAATCATCATATTATGTATTTTAATAAAAAAATGATATTAATAAGATATTGAAGAATACTGTTGAAAAGGTCATGGTTGTCCTTAAAAAGTACTTACGAGGTAATGAAGTAAATCAATTTAATTAATTAGAAATTAATTATTGAATCAAGTAATTTAATAAAGGTAAATTGTTTTGTTGACATTATTTGCAATTTCTATTGCAATGCACTTTATATACCTATGCTGTTTTCAGAAAATATCCATTTTCTTTATCTATTGTAGATATCGTTAAGTTTTTCGAATATGCGGGTAACGATTGCCCTGTCGTTGTAAGATATAAATTATTTACACATTAAGAAACTTCAAGGCCAATCTTATTGTATTAACGAAGTGTCAATTAAATGTTATTATAAATGTTTATGAATTGTTTTATTTAGAATACCCAATATTTTTTTAGGGTTCCGTATCCAAAGGGTAAAACGGGACCCTATTACTAAGCCTCCACTGTCCGTCTGTCTGTCACCAGGCTGTATCTCACGAACCGTGATAGCTAGGCAGTTGAAATTTTCACAGATGATGTATTTTTGTTTCCGCTATAACAACAAATACTAAAAAGTACGGAACCCTCGGTGCGCGAGTCCGACTCGCACTTGGCCGGTTTTTTTAAATTAAGCCCAACAAAAAACACTTGAAGGATCTGTCATAACTAATTAACATTTTCATTATCATAATATATTGTAGATGTCACAATTAAATAATGACAATTTACTCATAATGTATTTTTTTACCAGCAAATTAAGTACTTAGTAAATTAAGATAAATAAAACCGCAACTAGGTATTAATACATAATTATATTTCTGTAACTTCGCTCTCGTTCGCGTATAAAATGTATCCTTCCTTTAATTTAAACTACTCATTCTTAATTCCATTCATTTTCCTTCTCTATTTATTATGAGTAAATAAACATTTATTTGGTACAATTCGTTATACTACTTACGATACAAATAGGTACTGGCAGCTACAAAAACCTTAAAAGTAAAGACATTCTGAATTGATTGACTAGGTATATCTTAGATTAATATCTAACACATATATTTCTCTAACAAATATGTACAATACGAAACATAGCAGCACGTTTTTTGTATGCCTAAATGACGGTAAATAATTCCTAGATTTACTAACAACAGCGAAAAGCATTCTTTTCCATGTGTAATTTATTACTTTGTACTTCCAATATAAAGAAGTAGGTACTTACTTTTTTTTAAATAAGTATACAAACTGAGTAACAATTGTGTACAAAATAAATCCTCTGATCTGAAAATTGCTGTGTTTCACTCGGTGGCAAAATTTGTTCACCCTCGTGCCTTGAAACCAATGTATCAATATTAGCACGAGAGGTTAAACAACAATTTTGCCCCCTTGTAAAAGAAATATCTATTTTGTGGTCACTGGATTGTCAAAAGTTCACCGTAACCGCTACCGCATAATGTACGGTGCAGCGCCGTATACATCAGCACACTTGAAGCATGAATTTGTCTTATACTTTATCAAATCCTGTTATCAATGTTGCAATTAATTAATTAAAATATTAAAATAATAATAATTTGTGGCTTTCCATCTGAGATTTAGGCATGCAACGCAACATTTTACTAAGAAATAGGATATCCATCGGATTCACAATATTTTTATTAACTAAGTAAATTACAAAAATACAGTTAAAGGCGAATTCAGGGTACGTATTTCTGCCAACCCTTATTTTCAATGAACCACATTGATAACGGGGTTTGGACTTTATACATCTAATGTATTCAATAAACCTTTAGTATAAATATAAAATAACGTATATTAATGTGTTCTGTTGTCCCGGCCCCGCTGCGAATGGATGCGAGCGAGGAAGCTAGGAGCGCTAGTATCGAGGCCCGAGGAGAGACGGACGGGAGACGAGCCCGACCGGCCCTCTAGCCAATGCGTCACCATCTCACCCTTACCCTGAAAATAAAGGGCAACACTGATAGGTGATAGATACTGCGTTATACCAATGAGGATATAATAAGATAGAGCGGTACTGTCATAGTAAATTTTGTAACCACTGTAAATTCACTGCCATCTATCGACATACTTTAAAACTAAAATGAAGATTAAAAAAAATACGTTAAAATGTATTTAAATATGGATAAATTATTTTTTTATTTGCATTAATTATTTTTATATGATTGTGACCCGTGTGTGAATTTCTTTCACTGGTATGCGTTAAAATTATAAATAACAAACGAAACAGTCAATGCCCTCTATACGAGTGTAGGCCAAAACTAGTGTCGCCATCTGATCGAGAGTCAAATTTTCGTGATTTTCGAGGCATATTTTTTCCTTAGACTGTATCCATCTATTACGGAGTTATATCTATCTTTGGTTATACGGTCGAAAGAGTGGGAAGGCGAAAGACGAAGCGATTCGTATTGTTTAGACAATTATTACTATTATCAATATTTCATGATTTTGATAAATTCGCTATATTTTTGGGCCATTTTCAGGCTATTAAGCATTATCTTATCTTACAGATGTAATGAGAGAAACGAGACAATGACCCGCGGCTTGCCCGAGTTGCCAAACTATGCAACTTGGCTCTCCATCCAGGGGGTCTAGCTAAAATGATAATCGTGTGTGCTGTAGCGAACGAAACGCTGATCTGTATCTACATAAAGGCCCCCAGGGATAACAACTAATGAGCAAAAATTTCCAGAGGAATGGTATGATTATGAAAAGTTTTTTTGTTTAAAATTTATTCAATACTTGACAATTGACATCAACAAAAGCGCTGGTGGCCTAGCGGTAAGAGCGTGCGACTTGCAATCCGGAGGTCGCGGGTTCAAACCTCGGAACTTATGTACGAAATATCATTTGATATTTACCAGTCGCTTTTCGGTGAAGGAAAACATCGTGAGGAAACCGGGCTTATCCGAACAAGGCCTAGTTTCCCCTCTGGGTAATTGGAAGGTCAGATGGCAGTCGCTTTCGTAATAACTAGCACCTACGCCAATTCTTGGGATTAGTTGCCAAGCGGGACTCAGGCTCCCATGAGCCGTGGCAAAAATGCTGGGACAACGCGAGGAAGATGATGACTTACCTTGACATCGACCACTCCTCGAGGGGAAGTGATGAACCTGCCGTTCCGGTCCAGAGCTCTCTTCACGTCGTCGGATATTTGAATCTTCATCGCTAAAATAAATATATATATAAATGACAAATTAAGATTAGATGATTGGTTATACAAGTTTATCCATCTAAATTAACCCCACCTACGTTTACTTTGAACAGCCCATGCAGTTAAGGAACTTGATTAGTGATTTCGTAACTTGTTTTAGTGACAATCGATATTAAATCTTTTAACTGTGACAAGGCACGAATTATTACACATAGCTTTTGCCCGCGACTTCGTCTGCGTGGACTTAGTAACTGCAGCTAGAGTAAGTTTAGCGCCTGGAGAAATTCTAGTAGCAATCATTCAGTTTGAGCATAATATGTACACAAATTATCAGGCACTTCATTAATTGTCTCAATTCCACCATATTATGTAAATCCATTTCCCAATTCCATCATAAAAACTATCCTATGTCCTTTCCCGGAACTCAAACTATGCCAAATTTCAACTAAATCGATTCAGCGGGTTAAGCGTGAAGAGAAGTAACACACAGACAGACAGACAGACTTTCGCATTTATAAAGTATTAATATTAACATTAGTATGGATACCTAACAAATTCGCGATAGCGTTTCTGATAACCGTGTAACATCATAATCACACAGAATCATACTCATGCATGTAAATATTAGCTGAGGTCAAATCCTCTTGGACCTACACTAGTAGGCGTGTATAAGAGATCCTCATCTATTGCCAATATTACTCATATTTATTATGTATCACATACACATTACTATTATATTTGGGCCTTACGCTCACTAGTACTCTCCATGCGACTAGCCGTATTGATGGTGTCCCCAAAGAGGCAGTATCGCGGCATCTTGCTCCCCACAATCCCCGCGACACAAGGCCCTGTGTGGATGCCGCTTCTCATGCATAAGGTCTGCGTACGAGGAAATAAGTCGGTTAAATATGGTAGAAATATTCGCTGTCTTCGGGTATGTTTCGGTAGCTCAGTTAGCAGAACGATGGGCTGGTATTCCAGTCGCGAGCTTGAGCCTCGCCTGAGACGGTGAGTTTTTCCACTCTTCCTTTCTTTCTAAGCATAAGGGTCGGTTGCACCAAACCGTCTGTCACCGTTTTACCGTTCGCTAAATTGTATTGTATGGAAAGTTTCATAGTTCTCTGCTGCTTGACGTTAATCAGTCTGTTAATTATGGTTGATGCAACTGGTCCTAAGTCGGCTAATTTGTAAAATAAAGAAAATATTGATAAATACTGCTTCGAGCGAGATTCCCTGAGACAATGGTAGAGTTATTTCTAAAAAACTGCGCTACTAAAACTTACCCGATTGTGGCGAATATTTCTACCATATCATTCATTGTAATTTAGTAAAACATGATGCATGTTGAAACTAAGAGATACTAGATTTCGAAACGATATTTGAACCATAGAGATATGCAACCATTATTGTGACATAAGAAGACCTAATGGAATATTTGTGAATAAATTAATATTTTTACAGTTTAATACTGATAAGCAAAATCAGAAAAAAAAAACATTTTGTTTTTTAAGTAAATACAAATAAGCGATCAATATGATATCCATCATGATGCTGCCATTTGAAAATTACCTATTCAATTTATAGTCGCATTAGAAACATTTAAATTTTGGATTTTCAAGTAAAGCAAAAAACTCTTTCATCTCTTCACAGTTTTATTTCCTTAATGTAACTGTACTAGACAAAGCATAAGCTACGCTCACAGAAATATGACATAGACATAGACATTTATTCATAATATTTTACATTTATGAATATAAGGAGAAGTGGTATGACAGCTAGGCGCGTGTCTCTATTTCTTGATCAAAATGATCAGAAAACACGATCGCATTATCATTTAATGGATAGCCGTTGCGGTGTAAACATCAAAGTAAAATGCCGGTTTGCGCCGTAATTACGTGCAGAAATCGCAGTAGCACTGTAAATTTAAATAATTATGGAGTTACTTATCACAGGTAAGACTAATAGCAATCTATTTGTGTAATAAAAACGGCACAAAAATATAAAATACGTTGTCCACACAGAAATATTAATATAAGGCTACGCTAATCATGCATGGAAAGTAAAGCAAATCAAGTACACACCGATATCTACCCATTACCTAAGTACCTACCTGATGTGTGTTATCAGGAATATTCCGTGGCATGTTATATACAAGGACACGGAGACGTATTTACCTAAGTAGCTGATCTGAACGGTTCGGCAGTCTGAAATGTGCTGTGGCAGCTAGTAGCTCTAGCGCCATACTAGCAATTTCCGTGGAACGTTTTTAGTATAGCTAAGATACAATTCGCTGCGGGGCAATCAAAAGGCAAACAAATACACGGAGACAGTTACCTAAGTACCTGATCGGGACGATGCGGCAGCCTGCAGTATGCGGTGGCTGCTAGTAGCTCTAGCGCCATACTAGCAATTTCCGTGGAACGTTTTTAGTATAGCTATGATACAATTCGCTGCGGGGCAATCAAAAGGCAAACAAATACACGGAGACAGTTACCTAAGTACCTGATCGGGACGATGCGGCAGCCTGCAGTATGCGGTGGCTGCTAGTAGCTCTAGCGCCATACTAGCAATTTCCGTGGAACGTTGTTAGTATAGCTATACAATTAGCTGCGGGGCAATCAAAAGGCAAACAAATACACGGAGACAGTTACCTAAGTACCTGATCGGGACGATGCGGCAGCCTGCAGTGTGCCGTGGCTGCTAGTAGCTCTAGTGCCATACTAGCAATTTCCGTGGAACGTTTTTAGTATAGCTATGCAATTAGCTGCGGGGCAATCAAAAGGCAAACAAATACACGGAGACAGTTACCTAAGTACCTGATCGGGACGATGCGGTAGCCTGCAGTGTGCCGTGGCTGCTAGTAGCTCTAGCGCCATACTGGCAATTTCCGTGGCATGTTTGTTACCTGCAACATATAAGAGTCAAAAAGGAGCATGCGTAAACTATAGGAATATCTGTTTATTTGCGTGGAGTGTAAATGTCAAGTTAAAGTTTTCTATTTAAGTCACTAGGTGGCAGACAATCCAATGCGCACGGTCTCTGTGTTTAAAATGGAGGCATATTTTGATTGTAATTCAGGTTATGAATTTGATCTAGTTTTGATATAGATATGGTCTGTCAGTGTCAAAAGTGACATTTCGTTATACACAAGTGACATTTAGTTATAGACGCGCCACCGCGCGACCGGGGATAAGAGAAAGAATATTCATATAAAAATTGGGCAGCATAGGATTTTTTCTCTTTCACTTATAAATTTCGGTATTTTGCCTTCGCCTCCTACCTATGATGCCACCCGATCGGTGATAAGGACAAAGCATAGCACTATTTTCTCTTTCCTCTTATAGGAATCGCAGACTATCTTTGTCTATCAAAGAGTGTCAGGCCCTTGGTTGACATGGACTCACGCTACACCGTACGCCCCGCTCAAGCCTTTCACTTAGGGCCGATACAGACGGACTGCAACCCGACTGCAATTTGTATAGTAACTGCACGGCGACTGCACGCCAACTGCAACGTACTGATGCACCGCACGCTGCGACGTTGTATACAAGGGCCTGACACTCTTTGATAGAGAGAGAGATAGTCTTATTGCGATTCATGCGTGCCATGTTTTGTCTTAATGTAATTTTTGTAGTATTTTGTTTAATGTTTGTGTTTTGTTTAATGTTTGTATTATGTACTTATGAGTTGCTTATGAGTCACATCAGATACTCGAAATAAATGGTTTTTTTTTTATTTTATTTATCACCGACCGGGCATTTTTTCATGGTCGGGTATGGCATCATAGCAAGGAGGCGATTCCCAAATACCGAAATTTATAAGAGTGAAAGAGATAAAGGATTATGCTGGCATACATGAAACTATCACCTTACTTACCCCTGGTCGCTCGGTTTCATGTCTATAACTACTTGCATATACTATGTATATGGTTGTATAGGTAATATAGCGATGTCCCGCTCGCACACCGGAGCGGCGTGCGGATCAGCATCAAATGTGAAAACGAAAACTTACCGTTTCTGACCGGCAACCCAGATGCCACCATGTAAGAGTCGCCGATGGTTTCGATTTTGTAGACGTCGTAGCACTCGATACGGTCATCAAACAGCTTGTACACTGAGTTGAGGAAACTAATGACCTGTAAGATATTGACTAATGAGAAAAACTTAATAGCATCGTTCGCAAACGTTTCTGCTTAATACAAAATTAATTTGGTATGGGCAAAGAGGATATTTATATAAGATAGAGCGGTTGTACTTAACTGTCATAGTGAATTTTGTAACCACTGTAAATTCACTGCCATCTATCGACATACTTTAAAACTAAAAATGAAGATTTATAAAAATACGTTAAAATGTATTTAAATATGGATAAATGATTTTTTTTATTTGCATTTTTTTTTTTTTTTTTTTATTAGCCAATTTTGGTGTCCCACTGCTGGGCAAAGGCCTCCCCTCGTTTTCTCCACTCGACCCTGTCATCGCCATTTTCCCACCATTTGGGGTAGAATGCGTCCAAGTCGTCCCGCCATCTCCTTTGCATTATTTGCATTAATTATTTTTATATGATTTTGACCCATGTTCTTTCACTGATATGCGTTAAAATTATAAATAACAAACGAAACCGTCAACGCCCTCTATACGAGAGTAAGCCAAAACTAGTGGCGCCATCTGATCGAAAATCAAATTTTCGTGATTTTCATGGCACGTTTTTTCCTTAGACTGTATCCATCTATTACGGAGTTATATCTATCTTTGGTATGGGATAGCGCATCGTTACTGGTGAATTTCCAATATGACGGAACTCCGGTAGCTGTTTATGAAGTGTTAACGCTCTTACGATAGATGTCGCTAGAACATCCCTAGTGGCTCATATATGGTGGAAATATTCGCTGCATTGGGTCTTCAGTCTTGATGGCTTAGATGGTAGAGCACTGTACTAGTGATCCAGTGGTCGTGGGTTCAAGTCCCACCAAGACTGAATTTTTCCACTTTTAATTTACTGCTAGGCTTAATAGCATCGTTCGCAGACATTTCTGCTTAATACAAAATTAATTGAGAAAAACTTACTTATATCGACCGAGATATGAACCGTGATTACCTTTTGTATTGTTTTCGAGCTCCTGATATTTCGACGCAGTTATATGCATCTTGTTCACGGGATGTAACTGCGTCGAAATATTAGGAGCTCGAAAACAATACAAAAGGTAATCACGGTTCATATCCCGGCCGATATGTCTAGTGAAGCTAACTGTGAATGAATCATTAAAAACTGAGTAAAACTTAAGTAACCGTAAAAGCTTTGGCAATGTTTAGAGCAAAACCTACCCTAGCAGGCAATCTAATCAATCTATGTATAGGTACAAATAATTATATTCCTTATAAAGGGCAATTTGTAATTTTCC
Source organism: Cydia strobilella (assembly GCF_947568885.1). Taxonomy (NCBI): domain Eukaryota; kingdom Metazoa; phylum Arthropoda; class Insecta; order Lepidoptera; family Tortricidae; genus Cydia; species Cydia strobilella. The sequence goes on from NC_086052.1 coordinate 14,855,971, forward strand.
AATACATACGATTTTTTTAATGTCAGTCGCTTTTCCGAGGAAAGGTTTAAACTTTAAACGAATCAGAACCTCCTTTTTTGAACTTGTTTAAAAATATACATCCATCGGGAAACCGGTATAGTTACATAGTTACATGAATTTTCACTCCCCTTCCTTTTTAGCTATTTTACCTGGTAAGGTGTGGACACGGCAGCGATAGCCGTGAACCCGACTATATCACTGAAGTAGACAGTCACCGAGGCAAAATACTCCGCCGGGACCTGAAAACAAGTAAGGGAGACATTTTAAACTTTATGCTTCGTTCACTTTGATAACCGAACATCAAACATTTATTCAGCAAATAGGCCACAGGGGCACTTTTACATGTAAATTTTTTACAAACAATAAAATTAACCCAAAATTACAAAAAACAATTACATAAATATAAATGTTACAAGAATATATATGATATATATTATATGAATATATATGGATGATATGTGAGTTGTACAAGAAAAAAAAACTATACAAATTGAGATGGTTGACATGGATTTATCTGTCCATTTATTATACTCGAAATGGTTTCCAATAACGTATTGTCATAAATTTTAGAAAGCGTGACAAGGGTTAGGGTGTTGGTAAATTTTAGTCAGAATTGTTCGAAAATTAGACAAAAACCCAATCTATAGCCATTAAGTTAAACAAAAACAACTCACGATTTATTGACACTAAAATAACTACGCCCAAAGAATTAAGAGGAAAGAAACAAAGGGTGCAACACGACGCTAAGGCAATTAGGCAAAGACGGGAAGACATAAATTTAGTTGTACAATTGATTCTTTGGAATAGCCAGTCAATGCGAATTGATAACAGATGTTGACGGAAGCGAAATTGTGAAAAAAAAACTGTGGAAAAAAAAAAAGGTACATTTACTGAGAATTGGGGAGGGCGGGATCTAAGATGATCGAATGGTCATTCTCCAATCACGAGCATGTGAACGCATGGGCCGAAAAATGAAGCCCGGACAGATTTATTTGGGGGTACCATCTCTCTTTCCAGGGGGAGGAGTCTCTTGGAACGGGAGGCAAAGCAGGGAACGGGATTTGGAAGGCAGTCTGAATTTGGGCGCGAGTCGAGCAAGTCCGGCGAAAGGTTCGAGTCACGTTCAGAGAGAGAGCCTGAGTGATTGGTGGGCTAAGTTTACATCGCGGGAGAGTGGAGTGCCATTACTAGTGTAAATAAATAGAAGTGTTTGTGATCCACTGAGGTGGGAGTTTATGCGACTCGAGAGGCTTCGAGGAGCTAATTCTAAGAGAATAAGTGGGGCTACGGGAGTCCGGGTAAAGTATTTCTAACTTTATGCATAGTAAGTCACAGGTTGTTTCACAGCTTTGGTAATAGAATCGAGAGCTAAAGCTTCACAATTTGCTGCGGATTGGGTAAAATGGATACCTATCTGATAGCTTACAACATTTATCCCACGGGGCAGAAACAAGGGATCCGGCAGTGGAACCAAATAGAAATTGGAGTCGCTGTCGTGGGGGTGATCATACTTACCATTTTACTAGCGGCATTATGTCGGGAGATCTGGAATAAGGGAGTCTGCTGTCGTCGCGGGGGAGTCGTTAGAGGTCCCAGGGCCGGGGGGGATTCTTCGCGGGTAGATATTGAGATGGGCGAGATTTAAATGCAATGGGACCACTTTGAGGTCTGACTGTGAAACTACCTAGACGCGCTGTAGATAAGATGCTTTTCTAGAATAATGTATGATAAGTCAGTGTGTCTCAACCTCGGTGATACCAATGATTAAATAAATATTCTTTTGAGTAGAAAAATTGCAAGCATGCACTAGTATAACGATGATGTACATATATACACGTATATACATATATTATATTGATTGATGCCGAAGGGGTTTTTCATTTGGACATTTCGTTTTCCCCTTGATTAGAATGGCGCTAGGAATGGAATGTCCGGCCTACGGATGAATGCCACTGCATTCATTCGCGGTCTAAATAATCAACCAGTTTCGTTTGTGTTAGTCTAGATTACCCAAGTGTCTGGGTAGATGAAAGTTTAAAATATTTTGGAAATAAAATAATTAAACTGATACTACCTTCTTTTATTACTAAGATTAAGACCCGTCCCCGGGTATTTAATAATGGAGATTCGCTAGACTCAGACTTCGTTTAAGTATAATTATAGCCAGTCCACGGATACTATCCTGAACTCATGAGATGAGCCTGATCGAATCTCCAGTACTAAAAATCCCGCTCTCATACAACTCTGTCACGATACTTACTTCACTTGGTCACTACTAGATACACTACTCCTTACTACCTAAATTTAGATGAGTAAAGGGGACTAAACTAAAGCCAAACAACTGAATTGTCATGGAAGGGAATTAGAGCCCTCTCCGACTTAGGTCTGAGGATGCAGTGAGCCAGAGGCGACACAGCCAATGGTAGTTGACCTACTTAATGCTACATAACAATTGAGTTAGGCCCAAGATACTCTATTAAGTTTCAAGCCATATGAGTACTGGCACTAGGCCACAGCAGTACTATTCGTCATGCTGATTAAATCAACGAGTGCAGAGGCGAGATCCAGAGTGGGAGTTGAGCAGCCGGGAGCTTGAGTAGGTATTCACTGGGCAGATAGGTAACAGATACTAAGTACTTAAGAGAAACTTGGGTGGTGACGCAGAGTACGGGATATTGAGGCAATTATTTAAATTTGAATTAAATTTGACCGCTAAAAGGCGAAACTGAAGTACTTAGTCCGAGCGGCGTGGCGGCGGCGATAACTTGGTACCCAAAACACGTCATGTCTTACAATTGACCTCCGACCTTGGTTTGGCCAAACCAAAACTCTTTATCTGAATACATATATATATATAAATATAGAACCATGGTTACTGGGGGAGGGTCTAGAACCCAATTTATTAAGTACCGGTCCTTTGGACAATGGGAATACGTAACGCTTCGCAGCGATAAGGAGGTCAATTGCCCCCAATAACAATGTTTAAGGGCCGTGGATCGGCGTAGGGCGTCCCTGTACCAGAACGATATCGGTCGTACACGATGGGCTAAGAGCCTCATACATGTATCAACTCAATCACATATTCTAACCTGATCGGTCGCGCTAGAAAATAAATCGGTCCTTATTTATACCAGGATAGTTAACTATTTAGAACTATATCGCATTGAACTAAATTCGTTACGTCAAAATCTCGGAGAAATCAGGTAGAGTGAGTGATGAGTCTGCATTGTCCGCCGAACAAAGTACTCACTCCAGTTAATATATTGACCTTAGTAACGACTGACCCGGAGACCGAAATGTCCCCTAACTGCAGTGTTGGTTTTGTTTCCTATTAAGACAAGAAAGGAAGGTAATTTTCTCTAAGGCACTCGATCACAAATCAATTAAGCTAGACGATCCGCATTGTACCACCACAGAAAATGGTGCGTGTGACCAAGGATCTAAGTACGTATTCGAAATAACGATACGACTAGATCTATTTTAATAGCATAAAAATAGAACACAACGTAGGAATCGTGACCGGGTCTATGAGAGAGAGATTTTGAGTTTAATACGAGGTGGGATAAGAGACACACTGTGCTTGTTATCATGTATATATATTGTGCATTTACATTTACCTTATGTATAAGGATGCAAAAATAAACTGTATGTCTCAAATATGTAACATTTACAGGGTTCCACGGAGGAGATTGTGGCGTTTGAGACATTACTTCTTGCTTATATCTTAGACTAAGTTCCTTGGGCCTTGAGATTTCATATGCTTGTAGCACATTTTGAGCTTCGTTAACATCCGTTATAAACATTTCGCTACTGTCTAAATTTTATCTATTATATGACAAAGGTTGTACAAAATATAAACTAACTTAACCTTGGTGGGTTCGAACGGTCAATAGTACCGATTTACAGATTACAATTGTACAGATTTAGTACAGATTGCGTTAATACAGATTTGTAAGAGATGTCGTCGCGTAGAGGGAGACGCAATGCGAGACAGGTAGGACTAGGCCGGACCAATACTAGCGAGGTAGAGGTGAACGAGAGAACAGAAGCCGGGGGAAATGCGACGTTAGAGTTGATTTTGAATAAAATTAACGAATTCGAAGAGAAACTAAGACAGCTGAGTTCGAATGCGGGCGGGGTACGAAGGGAAAGTGCGAGCGGTTCTATAAGTGAGGTGACAGGGGTAGCTAGTGCAGGAAGTGATGGAATCGACAAGCAGGGGTCGGTTAGTATTGCATCCGCGAGTACCGTAACAACAGCTTCAGAGGCTCGGAATTTATATGTGGTACAACCCTCTGTTAGCAAGCCGAGTTTCGACGGTAAACCATTCACTAATCCTATTGCATTTTTAAAGCGGTTAAAGAAGTATATAAGGGCAGTAAATGGATCAGATCGCGAGATTGATATAGCGCTAGGTTGCATTACTGGGCACGCCCGTAAGGTTATGGATTTATATTCGAAGGGGTGGGTTACATTCGCCGACTTCGAGGCTGATTTTAGACGAAACTATTGGACTGAACAGATTCAGGAGTCCGTGAGGTATAGGCTGATTAATGCAGTATATACGAGCGATTCAGGAATGACGATGTCTGAGCATTTTGCCGAGCATGCCGAATCAATGCAGTCGCTGACTATTGCATTTAGCGAGCGAGACTTAGTAAATTCCATTATGCGACACTACGCGATAGATATACAGAGGTTGTGGTTTACTAGGACTGAGGAAGTTAACATCATGAGCGGGGCGAACTTTCTGAGAAGCTTGGAGCAAAATATAGTTGAGAAGTCAAGGGGGGTCGCGAGAGGGGTAGTCGGTAGTAGCTCTAGAGGAGGACGGTACAACATGTCTCCACTTGCACGTCCTACCGTGGCGACAATTTCAGCTAATAGGTGGAGGAGCAGGGGAAGCTCGATGAGAGGACGGGGTTATCACCAGGGTCGATTTGGGTACAGGACAAACTTTAACAGACCTGCATTATCTGGGGTTGAGCGAGAAGGGGTCAGCACTAGACCGGCTATTGCCTTTGTGAAAGAGGGAGAAAGCTCTACTCAAATGAAACATGTGGGGGAGGGACAGTCAAAAAACTAGACTTCCCCACACAATCGAGGTCCGATAGTTTAATGTTGTGTAGTACGGGGGATAGAGGGACTTCGGAGCGAGTAAAGACAGATGTGGCTTATAAAATTTTAACTAACAATGGATGGAAGCCAGGACAGAGTCTGGGAGTAGGCGAAGGGGGTCTAAAACGATTGTTGAAAGGCGGTGCAAGCGTTGACAATTATAGTAGTCAGTCAGTAATTAGGGCCATAGGCGTCTTATTGGAGGACCAGTTTAGCAACGTGGCAGAATGTAATGAAATGGACTTTGCTTGTGGGTTTTGCACAAAGGGAGGAGTGAGAATGTACACGATGCTCCATGAAACCGATGAATTGGACAACTTAGGGTTTGACTATTCTTTACCTAGGTTACCGGAAATATGTGTGTGTTTGTACGGGAGGGATATAAATGCGCTTATTGATTCGGGGAGTCAGGTTAGCGGAATGACTAGAGAGTTGCACGATTCTATTCAAAGGGAGAATGGGAATTTACCTGCGATCGCTATTCCAGCAATACAAGTGCACGGGGCATTTGGATCGCGAAGCGAGAGCACGAACCGTCTAGTACTAATAGAGTTTCAGTTGGGAAGTACTTTAGTAGAAGCACCCGTACTAATTATGCGACGGTTACCTAGATCATTGATCCTGGGGTACGATTGGTTACAAAGAGTAAAGGGGGTAGTGAACTGCGGTAGCGAGCGGACATTGACTATCGAGCATTTGGGAGTCAAGTCTTGTGTCAGATTGAATACAGATTGCAAGGTTGAAAGGTTAGGGGGAGAGGCGAACGCGGCTACTATTAATTCGGTACTCAGCCGAGATATTAGGCCGATAGGGCGTAGTGGATTGGATAATGATTCTGACAGTGAAAAAAATAAAGGGTACTACCTGGGCGATTCAGCCTTAAGTAATGAACAAAGGGAACTTTTAATGCCGGTACTAGACAAGCATTGTAAAGTATTTACGGACAATTTAGGGCTGACTAACAAATACGAACACGTCATTGAGTTGGTGGACGACACCCCTTTTGTGAAATATAGTTACCCGGTACCATTGGCGTATAGGGAACAGGTAAAAGAGGAGTTAGACGAATTAGAAAGGCTAGGTGTAATCAGGCAGGAGGCAACCCCGTATTGTAGCCCACTCACGTTCACTAAGAAACGAGATGGGTCAATAAGACTTTTGTTAGACGCGCGCGAACTCAACAAGAAAATGATAGGTGACGCGGGGTCACCGCCACTCACTTCAGAGATTTTGCAATCCTTTCATGGAGTAAATTATATCAGTTTGATTGACTTAAATAACGCTTATTTTCAAATACCCTTACATCAGGATTCGAGAAAATATACGGGATTCTCTTTTATGGGGAGGACTTACACTTACCGCGTTTTACCGCAAGGATTAAAGACATCTGTGGCGGGATTCTCCAGGGCAATGGATTCTATATTAGAGGGGGTACGCGAGTACTGCGTGAACTATTTGGACGATATCGTCATATTCACCACAGGGGACATAAGGCTACATTTAGAACATCTAGACCAAGTACTAGGTAGATTGGAAGGCGCGGGGTTAACTGGCAGACTCGAAAAGTGTCGATTCTTATGTGTAGAAGTAAAACTGTTGGGGCACATAGTGAATACTAATGGGGTGCGTATGGATCCTGAACGAGTGGAATCCATACTGGACTTCCCCATACCTCGAACAACCAAACAATTACGAGGGTTCTTGGGGCTAGTGAACTATTTCAGGAAGTTTATCTCGAGGTACAGCGAAGAGGTTAGGCCACTTTGCGACTTATTAAAACAAAATACAAAATGGGTATGGACACAAGAGAAAAACGATTGCTTTGAGAGGGTCAAGAAATTATTCGTAGACACAATACTCCTGGCACATCCGAACCCGAAGGAGACTTACTACTTACAGACTGATAGCAGTAACTTAGGGGTCTCTGGTTATGTTTACCAACTGGACGATGTGGGAGAGGAAAGGATAATAGGCTTCTGTAGTAAGGCTTTATCGGAAACGGAACAAAAATGGACGGTTACGGAACAGGAATTGTGGGCTATCATTTTTAGCTTATCGAAGTTCGAGACATACCTGAGGGGGGCACGATTAGTAATTAGAACAGATCATAAGAGTTTGATATTTCTACAGACATGTAAATTACTGAGCGCGCGGATGATACGTTGGGTACACTACATAGGGCGATTCGACTACACGGTTGAGCACGTAAAGGGGCAATCCAACACAGTAGCCGATGTGTTATCTCGACACATAAAGGGGACAACCGATGTACTGACTAGCAAGGCTACAGGGCCCGAAATGAATTTATTCAAGGTGCTATTAGGGCGGGTAGTACAAGACAGATGGAAGGAAATAGGCAGCCTTCAAGGCCGTGACAGGGTAGCTAGTGAAATAACCAGGCGTATGGAAACAGCGGGCACACCTGAATCAAAATACTATGTGTTAAAAGAAGGGGTCCTCTATAGGAAAGACTTACACAAGGACACATTAAGGTTATATGTTCCTGAGGTCTTGCAGAGGGATTTGATTGTTAGCATACATGAAGAAATAGGTCATTTTGGACGTTACAAGGTCAATGCGTTAATGAAGCGTCGTTACTATTTCTCAAATATGACGCGCATAATAGGACGGGTTGTGAGAGCTTGCGAAGCTTGCCAGGAGTCTAAGCACGCGTTAGAGGCACACACGGGACCGATCAAAACTGTAATAGCTACCGAGATAGGAGAACGGGTCTTTTGTGACATCTATGGGCCCTTGCCGGCAGGTCGTTTCGGGTTCAAATACATATTTGTAATACAGGACGCTTATAGTAAACTGATCAGGCTATATCCACTACGACAGGCGAGCGGGAAGTCTACACTAACATGCGTAAAAAAATTCTGCAACCAGGTCAAGGTTAGGACACTATGCTCGGATAGAGGCGCTAACTTTACATCAAAAATCTTTGAATACGGCGTTCGCCAATTAGGTATCGAATTAACACACACATCTGTTAGAAATCCGCGACCGAATTCAACAGAGAGAGTTAATAAGGAATTAGGGAGGTTATTTAGAACATATTGCAATAAATCGCACCGTTCTTGGGTAGATATATTACCGGAGATAGAAGATTGCTACAATCAGGTAACACATACTACGACAGGGTACTCGCCAAATGAGATAGTATGGGGGACAAGGACCCTACTATCGACCGATTTTGATAAAACCATAGCGAAGGGGGTAAATCTACAGGGAGACGTGTTAGAGCAGATTCGGATACAGGCGCGACAGAACATAGTTAAGGCGGCGCAGAGTAGAGAACTTCATTATAACATGAACCATAAGCTAGTACAATTCGAAATCGGAGACCGGGTGAAACTTAAGACTTTTGCAAAGTCCGACGCCGACAAAAAAATAACGAAGAAATTCATGCGTCTGTATGAGGGACCTTACGTAATAGGGGCAGTTCCGTACAATAACGTATACACCCTGATTGACCCCCATACTGACAGTGTCAAGGGCAATTTCAATGCAATCCACCTGTTCCGCTATTATGGGAACGCTTAACAGAATAGGGTTTATTAGGGGTTAGGGCGAACAAAGGGAAGTAAAGAATGTTGACCACCGTCATAAACACGGGGAGTTGAGAGTGTATGAACAAAAAGGAGACCTGAGTTGGATAGGTTTTATTGCCGTCCTTGAGACATAATGGATAGGCGTGGGAAACTTGAGATAGACGTGTGAAAATTTGGATTAGTGTGGGAATTTGAATGGAATAAGGGTTCGATGTCAACAGAAACAGTAGAAGGAGAAATATATCCTTAAACGACTTGGTAGGTGTTTAAAAATATATTTGGGGGAGTGTGAGATGGTTGACATGGATTTATCTGTCCATTTATTATACTCGAAATGGTTTCCAATAACGTATTGTCATAAATTTTAGAAAGCGTGACAAGGGTTAGGGTGTTGGTAAATTTTAGTCAGAATTGTTCGAAAATTAGACAAAAACCCAATCTATAGCCATTAAGTTAAACAAAAACAACTCACGATTTATTGACACTAAAATAACTACGCCCAAAGAATTAAGAGGAAAGAAACAAAGGGTGCAACACGACGCTAAGGCAATTAGGCAAAGACGGGAAGACATAAATTTAGTTGTACAATTGATTCTTTGGAATAGCCAGTCAATGCGAATTGATAACAGATGTTGACGGAAGCGAAATTGTGAAAAAAAAACTGTGGAAAAAAAAAAAGGTACATTTACTGAGAATTGGGGAGGGCGGGATCTAAGATGATCGAATGGTCATTCTCCAATCACGAGCATGTGAACGCATGGGCCGAAAAATGAAGCCCGGACAGATTTATTTGGGGGTACCATCTCTCTTTCCAGGGGGAGGAGTCTCTTGGAACGGGAGGCAAAGCAGGGAACGGGATTTGGAAGGCAGTCTGAATTTGGGCGCGAGTCGAGCAAGTCCGGCGAAAGGTTCGAGTCACGTTCAGAGAGAGAGCCTGAGTGATTGGTGGGCTAAGTTTACATCGCGGGAGAGTGGAGTGCCATTACTAGTGTAAATAAATAGAAGTGTTTGTGATCCACTGAGGTGGGAGTTTATGCGACTCGAGAGGCTTCGAGGAGCTAATTCTAAGAGAATAAGTGGGGCTACGGGAGTCCGGGTAAAGTATTTCTAACTTTATGCATAGTAAGTCACAGGTTGTTTCACAGCTTTGGTAATAGAATCGAGAGCTAAAGCTTCACAATTTGCTGCGGATTGGGTAAAATGGATACCTATCTGATAGCTTACAACATTTATCCCACGGGGCAGAAACAAGGGATCCGGCAGTGGAACCAAATAGAAATTGGAGTCGCTGTCGTGGGGGTGATCATACTTACCATTTTACTAGCGGCATTATGTCGGGAGATCTGGAATAAGGGAGTCTGCTGTCGTCGCGGGGGAGTCGTTAGAGGTCCCAGGGCCGGGGGGGATTCTTCGCGGGTAGATATTGAGATGGGCGAGATTTAAATGCAATGGGACCACTTTGAGGTCTGACTGTGAAACTACCTAGACGCGCTGTAGATAAGATGCTTTTCTAGAATAATGTATGATAAGTCAGTGTGTCTCAACCTCGGTGATACCAATGATTAAATAAATATTCTTTTGAGTAGAAAAATTGCAAGCATGCACTAGTATAACGATGATGTACATATATACACGTATATACATATATTATATTGATTGATGCCGAAGGGGTTTTTCATTTGGACATTTCGTTTTCCCCTTGATTAGAATGGCGCTAGGAATGGAATGTCCGGCCTACGGATGAATGCCACTGCATTCATTCGCGGTCTAAATAATCAACCAGTTTCGTTTGTGTTAGTCTAGATTACCCAAGTGTCTGGGTAGATGAAAGTTTAAAATATTTTGGAAATAAAATAATTAAACTGATACTACCTTCTTTTATTACTAAGATTAAGACCCGTCCCCGGGTATTTAATAATGGAGATTCGCTAGACTCAGACTTCGTTTAAGTATAATTATAGCCAGTCCACGGATACTATCCTGAACTCATGAGATGAGCCTGATCGAATCTCCAGTACTAAAAATCCCGCTCTCATACAACTCTGTCACGATACTTACTTCACTTGGTCACTACTAGATACACTACTCCTTACTACCTAAATTTAGATGAGTAAAGGGGACTAAACTAAAGCCAAACAACTGAATTGTCATGGAAGGGAATTAGAGCCCTCTCCGACTTAGGTCTGAGGATGCAGTGAGCCAGAGGCGACACAGCCAATGGTAGTTGACCTACTTAATGCTACATAACAATTGAGTTAGGCCCAAGATACTCTATTAAGTTTCAAGCCATATGAGTACTGGCACTAGGCCACAGCAGTACTATTCGTCATGCTGATTAAATCAACGAGTGCAGAGGCGAGATCCAGAGTGGGAGTTGAGCAGCCGGGAGCTTGAGTAGGTATTCACTGGGCAGATAGGTAACAGATACTAAGTACTTAAGAGAAACTTGGGTGGTGACGCAGAGTACGGGATATTGAGGCAATTATTTAAATTTGAATTAAATTTGACCGCTAAAAGGCGAAACTGAAGTACTTAGTCCGAGCGGCGTGGCGGCGGCGATAACTTGGTACCCAAAACACGTCATGTCTTACAATTGACCTCCGACCTTGGTTTGGCCAAACCAAAACTCTTTATCTGAATACATATATATATATAAATATAGAACCATGGTTACTGGGGGAGGGTCTAGAACCCAATTTATTAAGTACCGGTCCTTTGGACAATGGGAATACGTAACGCTTCGCAGCGATAAGGAGGTCAATTGCCCCCAATAACAATGTTTAAGGGCCGTGGATCGGCGTAGGGCGTCCCTGTACCAGAACGATATCGGTCGTACACGATGGGCTAAGAGCCTCATACATGTATCAACTCAATCACATATTCTAACCTGATCGGTCGCGCTAGAAAATAAATCGGTCCTTATTTATACCAGGATAGTTAACTATTTAGAACTATATCGCATTGAACTAAATTCGTTACGTCAAAATCTCGGAGAAATCAGGTAGAGTGAGTGATGAGTCTGCATTGTCCGCCGAACAAAGTACTCACTCCAGTTAATATATTGACCTTAGTAACGACTGACCCGGAGACCGAAATGTCCCCTAACTGCAGTGTTGGTTTTGTTTCCTATTAAGACAAGAAAGGAAGGTAATTTTCTCTAAGGCACTCGATCACAAATCAATTAAGCTAGACGATCCGCATTGTACCACCACAAAATAACAGAAGTACTAAAATTGTTTAGAGATGTAAAAGTCTCTAGGTGTCAGAGATAAAATGTATATAATAATAAAAAAGATCATCAAATTATCCAGAGATGTAAAGGGTCTCCGAGACTTGAATTGTTTCCGAATGGCCGGATCACAGACCTGTCATTTTTATGGTGGGCCGGATAGTGGAGGGTAATGTTTTTTGGTGATTGTAGAATGCCAAATGGTTTGGCACACCCATGGGCAGGGCAACATTCTACACGGAGTTTTTACGACATTTTCTTGCTACTATGTATGAAAAGTTTTGTATGAGAAGTATGCAATCCGCACGCAATCAGTTCAATGCCCAGTGCGTAAAGTCTGACCAGTAATGTATGATCACGCGCCATGTTGCGGAATTTCACTGGAACTAGTTTTTTCATACTATACTGAACTGTCACCCTATACATGAAAATAACAGCGCCCTCTTGACAATGATCATATATGACTGGTCAGGCTTTACTAAAGTTTTCGGAACATATGAACGAAATATCATTTGTTAACAGTATGTTTTTCAGTGAAGGAAATAATTGTTATGAAAGCTGCAACCATTTTCGGAAAAAATCGGCCAACCAGTGCATAAACATGGAACTGTAGCCCAAAAACTCTTGGAGATACCAATAATGCCTTAATACGTGTAGACAAGTGCGTTGTTTTTGTTTATTATTTGATACTACATAGTAGCTTTGATAGCATTCCAGTGAAGGAAATAGAAACGGGTAGGTATCTTGTTTTCAAAGGTTCAACTGGCACCGTGCATGGCTTTCCGTTGCCCATGTGTATTGATTTTTTAGTATTTAAGATTTTTATTATTATATATATGTTAGTTTGTAAGGTGTATCTATGATTTTTGGATTGATTGATTGATTGATTGATTGATTGTGAACTCTTAGCTGTGTAATGAGTCATAAGAGTACCTACGCCTGTGTGTTACTTGGGTAGAAAATGTGTTGATATTACCTCCTGGGTTTGCTTCAGCTGTTTAGCCACGGTGGCTGGCAACATCTCATAGAGGAGAGAGTCACTCAACTCCTTCTCGTATTCCAATTCTCGTGCCTTCTCTGCCAAGTTTGTGGCGTATACCTGTAAGAAGGTACCATTTTATGACTATTTTAACCACTGAATGGACTTTACGTATGGGTAGCAAATCGCAACATTATCGCAGCGTCTTCATAGAGAAATAAGTACCTCACTCCGTACATAGATTAAAATTCATTTTTAATAAGTTTTAAGTGGGCTTTGCGAAAACTAATGTGTACCTAATAAATGTTAAGCTTAAATAAGACAAGTATGAAGCGAGTGAAACCTTATTAATAATACGTTTGTAAGCGCGTGGATCTGGCTACGTACAGCTCGTATTAGCCTCTTGGAGCGGGTTCAGCAGCAGCATTAATGTAGATGACGCATTTCGTTTTAAATACTTTAATTACAAACTAGTACATTTTGTACAGAAATCAGAGGAAATTTAATTATATATATAAACAATGCACGTATGCGTGCATCTGGTAATGCGGTGAATAGCGAATGCCTTGAGGGGGGTTCGGCTCCTCCGTAGCAACGTCCTGTACCAATCACAGGGGCTGTAGATGTCGTGATATCGGCGCTGATTGGCTGCCGATGAAGCGACATGTGTACGGTAGGCTGCGTAAGTTGCATTGGGTACGGTCTCCCACATAAGTTGCATTAACACGTTTTACCATGCCTCCCAAAGAACTAACTATTTATTACGTAAGGAAACTGATATATGGAGTGAGCACTAAGCATACCAACTTAGTTTACTATGGCATCATGTATTTTTAGAAATGGCTAGTTATAAAATAATAGAGTAAATAAATAAGTGATTCATGGGAGTACAAATGGGAGTTACTTTGGCACCAACCCCGATATCGCAAATAAAAAATTTGGCTGTTTCATACGTTTTAGCTGGTCCATTTTCTATGGGAGGGTAAATTATTTTTTCGCGATTTCGTGGTTGGTCCCATAGTAAAAGTTGCTCAGTATAATCCCAAAACCTCCCTGGCAAAGGGAATTCACTTATTTTTTAGCCACTCTGTATACTAAACATAGGTTCGCAATGCTAGGGAAGGTCGAGGAAGGGATAGCCCCAACTGCAGAAAAAAATGGCTGGACGGCTCAGAATTCTTCTTTTTCAACTGGCCCGAAAAAAGGCGTGGATACAAAGAAAAAAAGCCTTTGCCCAGCAAGGTAGTCAATAAATGGGGCATTTTCCATGAAAAGGGACCTTATTGTCGATGGCGCTTACGCCGCACAGCGTCGCACGGCATTGTATTTATATCGGAGCATCGTTTATAATGGCGTAAGCGCCATCGACAATAAGGTCCCTTTTTACAGAAAATAAATTTGTATAAAAGGTCAAACCTGAATAGTATTGACAGCTGTCCTGACGAGAGCGATGATGATGGGTGACACTACACACACTAGCACCAGAATGCCAGCGCACACTGCTTCGCTCCGTCGCGCCTCCCTCAAACTCTCTGTTACTCCATCCCTGGATATAACAATCAATATTTTAGGATATAACCTCAGTTTAATGTGCTTTCAGTCCATATGGCTCGCACTGATGTATTGGTGTGATAGAGAGGAAAACGCGATCGAGTTCACTAACGTAAATGTCAAATACCAGCTCGTCACAGCCGTGCCCAATTAGCCGACTGTCACGTAAATGTATTATAATGTAACTATATTCGCGAATAGCTTACCAACTGCACTCGTGTGCGACTCTTCCGCAGTTGGCAGGTAAACGCAAATTGTCAGATTGAAGCACCTTTAGCTTATAACATATCCTTCAATCCTTCAGTTATAGAATTGTATTAATTTCTCATTTCATATACCGATATTTTACACATTCACCGCCAGCGACTATTCACGACAGCGGGTTTTTTATACGTAGGCGCATCTGGTTTTCCCATGTTACCGGCTACGCTCATAGCGCGTAGCTCGAACTGGCACTGGATGTGTTAAAATATATTTTTAAGAAAATTATTAAGGTAAAATACTGTAAGTACTGTCCGCGCGCCAATTCCGTGCATTTGGAGGTCGAGGAAGTGGGAGGGTGTGCGCCGCGCCCGTACGTACTAAATAACACCACTCGGTCATGACGCCCAACATTCCTAAAGGGGCCCACTGACTATCAGTCCGCCGGACGATATCGGTCTGTCAGTTTTCAAAATTTGACAGTTCCGAACAACTGACAGGCCGATATCATCCGGCGGACTGATAGTCAGTGGGGCCCTTAACATTACTCAGCCGTATGTCTTGCACTGTTGCTTGTCCGATAAACAAATTTTTCAGTGGATCCTTGTATGCCTAAAAACCTCATGAATTAATAGAACAATAGATAGATAAGACATTTATAGTTGCTACAATAACACACAATATATTATATTATATTATATTAATAATACATTGGCATAAAAAATAAACAAAGGAGGCAAAATAATTCATCATCAAATAATAAATTGATTTGGCGGTTCTTTGAAAAACAATGTAAAAGCGGTCACAAGTTATATAAACAAAAGTCGCAGCTTCAGTATAAGAAATCCCGACCTTAATCTATAATAAAAGTTTATACCCACTGAACAAATATCGGCGACCCCAACGACCGGCAATTTAAATAGAGATCTATTTTAATATAGCTAAGCCTGAGATTCAAATGGCATCGGCCGGCTGGTCGAGTCACGTATTCAATTATATGCGATTGCAACGTGGGGCGCTTAGATTGATATTAGATGTGGAAATTATTGCACTTTGAGATAGATAAAATACTGAAAATTAAAATAAGACCTCACGGGTAAGTGTGGCTTCAGGAAAAGTGTAGCTGGCTTTCATTTTCAGGCCTGTTTACACATTGATTAGTGTTTATTTCGATTTCATATATTTGACAATAAACGCAAGTAGCAAATGTACGAACTCGAAATAAACACTATAGATAGACAGATAGATATATCTATCTAGATAGATAGACTTTTATTAATCATACACTGTCCATTAAATAATAAAAATTGATTACAAAATTATAATAAATTAAAATTCACATGTTAATTAAGGGTCCCCGGCAAGCTCGGTTTTCCATATTAACGTAGTTCCGCTCTCATTTTAAAACGACTAGCTAGTTTGCTCTGAAACTTTGTACTTACAATAGGATAAAGTATATCTATGTCTGTAATTAGTTTGTGTAGCTTCAGATACCATAGTTAAAAAAATACAGCGAATTTAAGTTTTTCATACGAACCTTGTTTTTGCTCTATTTCGTTTGTTTTATAAACTGGAGCTATATAAACTAATTACAGACCTAGATATACCTCAGTATGTGCAAAGTTTCATTACAATCCAAAACGTAGTTTCAAAATGAGAACGAAACTCCGTTTGTATGGGAAGGTGAAATTAAGCCGAGCTTGCCGGGGACTCTTAATACCCCGTATACTATTTTTTTCTTCTGAAATGCGTGATAGCTGAGGTATTTTTGAATAAATTAATCCATATTTTTAAAACTCAAGCAAAACTTTAACTTGGCAAGGGAATAAATATATTGCTCCCCATCCACATCATATTTTAAACTAACTTTCTATGACAAATCAAATCTATGAAAAAATTCCCATAAATGGCTAGGTATATACTTAAGGGATAATTATGAAGCACGAGTACTAAAAGTTAATTACCTGTTTTAATATCTTATTTTAAGTATCAGCCTAAAATAAATGTAATAACATCCACGTTTAAAGCATTATTCTTAATAAGGTACTTTACGATAATGTCTATAAACAATCCAAAATATAATCATCCCTTTACGCGTGTAACTGAAAACTGGAGCCCGATTCAAATTTAACAATTTGTTACGGTTTCGATCTTTTTTTATACTACGTCGGTGGCAAACAAGCATATACAGCCCGCCTGATGTTAAGCAGTGTCCGTAGCCTATGTACGCCTGCAACTCCAGAGGAGTTACATGCGCGTTGCCGACCCTAACACTCCGCACCCTCGTTGAGCTCTGGCAACCTTACTCACCGGCAGGAACACAACACTATGAGTAGGGTCTAGTATAATTTGGCTGCGGTTTTCTGTAAGGTGGAGGTACCTATTTCCCCAGTTGAGCTCTGCTCTAGATCTGGAATGACATCCGCTGTGCTGTGGCCTACCACACAAAGCGATATGACATTCACAGTGTCCATAACTCTCTTTTGGACGTAGTGTAAGGACATACCCGGGTCCAAGTCTTATCTCGATACGACCGTTAAGATAGCTGACGTGCATGTGAAAATACACAAATAGATATTTTTGGGACAATATGACACAGATCGACCTAGCCCCAAACTACGAAAATGTATTTATCTACGATATAAATACATACGTATAGGTATTGTAGATAAATACATACCTACTACCTACACAGATCGACCTAGCCCCAAACTACGAAAATGTATTTATCTACGATATAAATACATACGTATAGGTATTGTAGATAAATACATACCTACTACCTACACAGATCGACCTAGCCCCAAACTACGAAAATGTATTTATCTACGATATAAATACATACGTATAGGTATTGTAGATAAATACATACCTACTACCTACACAGATCGACCTAGCCCCAAACTACGAAAATGTATTTATCTACGATATAAATACATACGTATAGGTATTGTAGATAAATACATACCTACTTATATACATAGAAAATACCCATGACTCGGGAACAATTATCTGTGTCCATAAATAAATGCCCTTACCGAGATTGGAACTCAGGACCATAGGCTTCATAGGCAGGGTCACTACCCACTAGGCCAGACCGGCCGTGAAAGAAGTGAAAGTTGTGCGTGAGATCAGCTCCAACCATCAAGACAGTCGTCAAAGTCGTATCAAAACCAGTTCAAAACCTTAACGAACATTTAAATCTGAAACGATCTCCGGCTTAGCTGTACTACAATACTCATGTACAAACAGAAACACTCTAATCTCTTATCTATTCATTGGTAAAACTTATTACAAAAGGCGTAAGGTCCACCGATGGACAGTTAAGAGTGTGAGCGATGGTACAAGTTGATTGTTTACGTAGCTACCTATATCTATAAACTTCTAGTGAAGTTTTATAGGGGTCTAGAGTTACTTTTGAGAACTTTCAACACATGCAGGAGACTTATGGACGACTATAATACCGTGCGATTGAAAGAGACGGACACTTTATTCCGTTCCGTACCCAAAGGGTAAAAACGGGACCCTATTATTATATTACTAAGACTTCGCTATCCGTCCGTCCGTCTGTCGGTTTTCCCTCGAACGCTCTTTTCACCGCCCGATCGCCTCCCATTCGCTCTAGATGACCAAGACACACTTTGGGCACAGATTATATAATAGTTCTTTGATGGGTCGTTGCGCCAGAGGAGTAAGTAAGGAAGTAATAAGTACTATAGGTCCATGGCCTTTCGAGGTAACACTTCTTACCTGATATACCCCCGTAGTTGTTTCTGCACGGCACGGAGCTTGTCCAGCAGAGTCGTCGTTTGGTCAAAGTAAGAGATAGCCTCAGTCAGGTTCCCAGTCTGGAGACTGTTCTCGACGATTAACTGGTTCCTGGACAAAATGTTTTGTATTTATTAGTATCGTCACAGAATAAATAATAGTACTAGGTACAGAAGATTCACTATCTAACAAAACGCATCTATTACGACAGATATTACCACTAGGTGGCGCGAACAGGCGTCCGTTCCGTAGCGGTGCGCGGCAATTACTACCTATGGCTAGACCCCAGACTTGGGGGCGACCGCATGTACTTTGTAGCGGCGCGACGAAATCGCGGAGTGAGTCACGCCTGGTATCGTTTATTATTTTTCAAGAAGAAAAATAAATCTTAGAGAGAAAGGAATTATTTTATTAAATAATTGTGTTTAAAAATACTTACTTCTTTTCCAACTCCTTGTACTCTGGGCTGTCTTCTTTGATGTCCACATGTAGTGGTATGAGCGAAGGCACATAGTTCAAAGTGTTGTCCAATAGATCTCTCCCCAGGACCAGGTGTGCTATGAATCTGTACAATCAAATTCAGAAGAATTGAACTAAAGTCTATCTGTTAAAGGAACTGGCTATACTCGTAAATGCGGGGTAATAGTTATTTTCAAGACACTTCATGAAATAAAACAATTTAAAAAGTTTTCATGGCGTATAATTAATTTTAAATATATTCCGACGTTTCGGGCCCATTACCAGAGGGCCTACCGCGAACCACGTTCGACGTGTTGCCTCCCTGTCACACTTACGTACGAATTTACAAGTTCGACAGAGAGGCAACGCGTCGAACGTGGTTCGCGGTAGGCCTTTAGCACACGTGGTCACGAGTAGACTGAGAAAATATAAAATAACATTGTGCAAAATACACCCACATACAAAATAATGATAACAAAGTTAAGGCCAGACGAGTAGATAAACATTGTTTTATTCTCTGAATAAGATATTGCTTAAACATTTTGTTTTATTCAGAATAGAATAGAATAGAATAAAATTTTATTCGTAAGCACAAACAAACGAGACATTACATAATATAAAAGAAAACATAGAATAAGATTAAAGTGCCACGAAATGGCCTCATCTCAGCATGTTGCTGGTGGCTTTCAGCGCTGATATTCCGATGAGATCATCAAGTAAGAATTACGGAAAGTAAAGAATAAAATTTTCTTTTTATTTAATAAGATTTAAAATGAGAACGAAACTCAGTTTGTATGGGAAGGTGAAATTCGGCCAAGCTTGCCGGGGACTTAAGAATGTTACCTACCTTTCGTGTGCTCTCGGTTGCAATGTACCGCGCCCAAAGTAATTGATTCCTAGAACGGACGCGATGCCTTTGCACTCTATGCTCCGAAGGATGTTCTTGAAGCCAACTAAATATCTAGAACAAAATTGCTGTATAAATAGTTTATCTTAGTACGAACGGTTTTACGTTGTGTGATCCGACATTTTTTTCCAGAGTTTTTCTAGATCGATTTTTCGCTCCCGAAAACCCCCATATAGCAAATTTCATCGAAATCGTTAGAGCCGTTTCCGAGATCCCTAGACACATATATGTATACAAGAATTGCTCGTTAAAAGTTATCAGATGTCGTATATGATCAGAAAGAAGTGAAATGTAAAAATATGCCTTTTTGTATTAATTTGATAATTTAATAAATGCTTATTGTTCGAAAAAGCGCATCGATGCAAAAATAAAAGGTTTTTATGCCATAACACGACAGCTGTATAACTGTACTTCAAAGGTCGGATATTGGATAGGATAATGTGAAAACTATGGATGGTATAGAAAGGATCGCAATCTCTTATGGCAGAATTGTTGCAAAAGTGACCGCTTTCAGCTTCAAATAATAGTTCCTAATCTCTCCGGTGGCGCTAGTTAGGCTCTGGGACATGAGTATGACATGAACCATATAAGGCAACAAATAACCCGACCAAATTACGTAGGTTGTTTTTGGTAGTATTTCGGTGTATGGTGGCGCCGCCTAATTACTGTTTTTTGATGGACACTTTTCATACATAGAGATTTGGCTCCTTTATACAGTCTCCATGGTGAAAACGCTCTAAAGCATAGATACCGATTGCCGAAATTTACGTTTAACTTAATAAAAAAGTTTTAATGACATTTAAAACTTGCTTGTTAAGCAAAGAGTAGTATAATATTTGTTAAGTCAGTTATTTTCTTTTCATAATTTACCCGGATCGTGCTACTATAAAATATCCATATGAATAGGTGAAGTGTGTCTACAATATAGTACCTATGGATGGTATAGAGGGATGCCAATCTCTTATGGCAGAATTGTTGCAAAAGTGACCGCTTTCAGCTTTAAATAATAGTTCCTAATCTCTCCGGTGGCGCTAGTTAGGCTCTGGGACATGAGTATGACATGAACCATATAAGGCAACAAATAACCCGACCAAATTACGTAGGTTGTTTTTGGTAGTATTTCGGTGTATGGTGGCGCCGCCTAATTACTGTTTTTTGATGGACACTTTTCATACATAGAGATTTGGCTCCTTTATACAGTCTCCATGGTGAAAACGCTCTAAAGCATAGATACCGATTGCCGAAATTTACGTTTAACTTAATAAAAAAGTTTTAATGACATTTAAAACTTGCTTGTTAAGTCAGTTATTTTCTTTTCATAATTTACCCGGATCGTGCTACTATAAAATATCCATATGAATAGGTGAAGTGTTTCTACAATATAGTACCCTCATCAAATCCTGACATAACAATAGAACCAACTGAAAAGAAATTATATCCTTTCAGACAAAAAAGAAAAGAAAAAAACAATTATGTTTAGTGTTATTAAATTTGAGAAGTCTGGTAACGTATAAAAGATCCAGTTGTAATATTTTTTTAAGGACACACTACTATTATATGTGTATAAATTATAAACTTAAAAAATGTCATATAAAGCCTGACCAGAAATATATGATCATGTTGCGGAATTTCGTTAAGAACTAATTATAAACTTAAAAAATGTCATATAAAGCCTGACCAGAAATATATGATCATGTTGCGGAATTTCGTTAGAACTAATTTCTTACACTGGCAATAATTTTAATGATAGGTTGTCACTGTTGTCAGTGTCATTGTGGCGGTTCACTTGAATAATGCTTAAGTGTTGAATATTAAATAATAAATGACAAAAATGCCCAAAAACTATACATAGTCAGAAACGGAACATTGTTAATAATGTAAATAATAAACTGCTGGAAAAGAACAGTTCGGGAAATTAAACTATTTCGCTACGAAACATTTCCAAATTAACATCAGACCTGACAGGTAAACAAATCAAAATGTCATTATAGTCTGGTTATTACGACTTAGTTATTGTAGTGTTAATACTAAAGACAGTGACCAAGCCCTCCAGTGGCGGGGGCTAGATTCAAACCGGGTCGCTGCCGTAGGTCCAAAGCATTAGCCGCGTAGACACCGTGTCGAATCCGGCCTCCGCCACTTAAGGGCTGGCCACTTTTTCTTTAGTTTTTGACATCTATTTTAGTTTTTACGAGATTTATAATAATCAGAAATGAGTTGCCTTACCTCCATATGGTACTGCTATCCGTGTCCTTAATTTCTTTAGTGAGATGGTTGAGCAGCGCCGCGTTAGCGTTGGTGTACCACTCCACTACGTCTGTCATATTCATGGACTTTTCGGTGTATATGCTGTCCCTGGAGATTAAACAGTAAGTTAATTTCTAACAAGTAGAAACATCTGCGAACGACGTGTTATTTTAAATGTCAAATTTCTATGAAATTATGACGTACAAATAAAACTGGCACTGCGTGTGCTGTCAAAATCTCTGCAGACTTTTCTTCGTCTAACTCTATTAAGCTTAGAATAAATTTAAAAGTGGAAAAATTATTACCTTGGGTGAGACTTGAACTCACGGCCTCTGGATCGATACTTCAGAACACTCCACTTTACTTTTAAATTTATCATTCTAAGCTTAAACAGTAAGTCATTAATATTCAGAGGCCTTAAAACACTTAACCAACATTATAATAGTTATACCAAGATAAGTGCAACGATATTGATAGCACACGCAGTGCAAGTGTTATAACGTCATAATTTCATAGAAGTTTGACGTTTAAAAATAACACTTGCGCCATGTGCTATTAAAATCGTTCCAGTATAGTGACTTTAATCCTTAAATAAAAGTTGTCTGAAATAAATGCATTTAATTTAACAATAAACTTCTTGAAGGTGGTCTAAGGCAATTAAGATTTAGGCTAACGATGGTAGCAATGAAGATACAAAGTATTATCAATAGGTTCCATTGGAGGGTGCGTTCACCTTATTTTACTGATTGAAACAAAGAAACATTTCCATAACGTTATCGTCCCCATAACGCCCCAAGATTAAGTATATACCTGTTTCGTTTTTACGGTTGGAGTAATAAATTCTCAATAAAATCTATTATGTCTATTTTATGGAGTAGGTATTGTTGAACATGAATGAGTATAGGCAAGCGGGCTCGTATATTTTTAATAGGCTTTTTCTTTTTCCAAGTGTGTTGAGGCTTAATTGAAATGAGGGTACTTAGCTAAAAGAAACAAATAGAAAAAAAAACGACCAAGTGCGAGTCGGACTCGCGCATGAAGGGTTCCGTGCCATTACGCATAACGGCAAAAAATCGCGTTTGTTGTATGGGAGCCCCACTTTAATATTAATTTTATTTTGTTTTTAGTATTTGTTGTTATAGCGGCAACAGAAATACATCATCTGTGAAAATTTCAACTGTCGAGCTATCACGGTTCATGAGACAGCCTGGTGACAGATGGACAGACAGACAGACAGCGGAGTCTTAGTAATACTAACTCTAGATTAAGTTATTGTATGACGTCAAGTTCGAAATAAAGAATTTCAATAAGCAATATAAAGTGGAACCATCATATCCATGCTGAAGTGTATAGTAAATGCTTTGTCTCAAATGTGTCTTTATACATACACACGCGATGGGATGCTCTTAAGGGATTATAAAAGTGATAAAAACTATAACAAACGCAACTATATGACAGGGTGTGTCAGATTATTATCCATTAGGGGTATTAAAAACCCATCAAGTAGCCTTGGCTGGGTCTTTAGCCTTGCATTTGTAGGAGTGGTAGTATGATGGGAAGGAAATGATTAAAGGTAAAGATAAGTTTATATTGCGCGGATACATTTAATTAAGTAGATATCATAAAATATACTTACTTAATAATCATTAATAGAAATAAACCGGACAAGAGCGAGTCGGAATAGCCCACCGAGGGTTCCGTACTTTTTAGTATTTGTTATAGCAACAACAGAAATACATTATCACAGTTATCACGGTTCATAAGATACTACAGCCTAGTGACAGAGACGAAGAGACAGACGGACAGAGGAGTCTTAGTTATAGGGTCCCGTTTTTACCCTTTGGGTACGGAACCCTAAAAAAACAACTTACAACAGTTTGAAATTTTAATACTTACTTTATTAAAGCCAGCCCCATACAATCAAAGTTACGCTCTCATTTAATTTTAAATACGTTTATATATTTATATCACTTTAATGTTCAATTGTTCATGACAAGTTTCAATTTGTTATAGCATGTCGTTTTATAATGAGAGCGTAACATTGCCTACCCTAACGGCGGCTAAGTTCTTGAAAGTATTCCTTTTATTATATCCGCGTGACGTTGGGTTAGAAGTTAGAGTTCAACGACACAAGCAGGACATGTTATTTATTACTCTCATTTGATAATATTATTCACCAAGAGTACTTTAAAATATCACGACTGGTCATTCTAGTTCAATTCTTTGATAAGAACGCGTCGGTCTTGACATGGAAGTCAGTGATAAAAGTTTATAAAGTATAAAATTATTTTGTTGTATAGTGGAATTAAACAAATTGTAGTGTAATATATTTTTATTTTCAAGAGTATATGTCACTGCAAAACGAGAAAAGTCTCGGACGCGATACCTTTAGCCAATGCTTGAACACGTATATTAGCTGTGCCTAAGCATTGGTTGAAGCCATTGCCGTCGTTGTTCCCGTTAAGATAAGATAAGATTCATATAAATGTATTATTGTTACTCGTCTAAAATTTAATGAATTTCTTAAGTGAGCGACGAAGCGACTAATGAGCAAAACTTTGTGAAATCATATAAACATAAACGAATAATCTTTAATTCATACATCATTGACTATCAGCTATTTTTGTTCCTGTTCTAATGTACAAGTATAAAACAGTTCGGTCGCTAGCTTTAAAATAAAAGTACAAGAATCAAGTAGATTATCGTGAAAGAACCTTTCCAACTTTGATTGAAGATGCCACGAGCGCCGACAGAAAAGTTTTGACGGACATGATGGATGCACATATTTTCCTAACATTTATTTTATTTTATTAGTAAAGTAGGTTTCTCAAGCTTCCTATCTTCAAACTTGTCTTTTGAAGTAATATTGTATAACAAAACTTCCGTGAGACACAGACATATTAAACATATTAATAACGGGTCACTCACGTACGGTACGGAGTGAAACATGTCGAAAAACTTAAAATACGTGAGTGACCCGTTATTAATATGTTTCATATTGTATACTTTAGCATTAGATTATCTAGGTACAGTCGTCAGCATCAAATTATTTCAAATAGATGGGACTTTCGGTTCGAGCGCCATATTGGTGATCAGCAGAGAGCGAAACTTTGGTGCCGATGACAGACGTATGACGTTAAGTCGCATATAGGATGTTTATTCATTTTTTAGTAATTTATACAAAAAATCAACAGAAATTGGTTGTCTTTTCCAACAATCTTGTTTTTAACATGACAAGGACAGTTATACGTGGCCAGTACGTATAAAAACTCTCAACTCAAGGTTCAATATCAGTAAACTAAAGAGGCTAAGTAATAAGTTGTTATTTGATTAAGTATCTAGATAACAACACACCGTATTTAGCTTGACGTCATACGTCTGTCATCGGCACCAAAGTTTCGCTCTCTGGTGATCACTGATCAGTGATCAGTGATCACGCCTCGTAATTATAATTCCTTTGTTTTTTTTTTGCCCTATATACATTATAAATGCGAAAGTCTGTCTGTCTGTCTGTGTGTGTGTGTTACCTGTGTTACCGGATGTCACCCTTGAAGAGTCCGTAGAATAGTGAATATAAAAAAAAGCCATATTAGTTTCCAAATTATTTTGGGCAACCGTACGTACAGGCAAACAATCAGAATAGTGACATATTTACATATAGGACATCCTGTTTTACAAAACTTATTTTGAACAACCAGTTTATATTGGTACATATTGAACCATTTCAATAACGGTATAAGACAAAATGTGCATGTTCAAATATTATTAAGCATCTTGGCCGATAAAGAAAATGTTTATCCACTTTTGACCAATTAGTCATTCCTTTTGGAAGTGGAAAAAAATAGATTGTACAACAAGGGCATAAAGCGATCCATTTTTATCCGAGGCAATTTACTGGTTTGAGCGCAGCGAGGACCAATATAGGCGAGGATATAAATGGACATGTATGCCTGAGTTTATATCTGCTTTTCACTTCGAGTGTGAGTAAAATATACAAAAATATCCAATATTTTAGGTTATTTTTACCGTATTTATTCAAGACTAAAGTAAATTGTACTCGGTTGTCTCGGGGGCGCGGGGCACGCCGGTCGGGAGCGCGCCGGTCGGGCCGGTCGGGGGCGCCCCAGAAGGGCTGGCAGTTTGTAGGGCAGATTTTGGACTTTATTGCTAAGTCAATAAGGGTCGTAATAGATGATTTTACTTCACGCTCTAGAACATAATGAGCAATTTTATGTCGTCTACGCATACGCATATGTCGTACTTAGTCAAACTTTACGAGCATGAGAAGTGAAATGTAGATTTGTTTAAAAATTAAGGTACCCAAATTACTAATTAAACGCAGACGAAGTCGCGGGCAAAAGCTAATTCATAATAAACACTACCATAGTACAATTGGGCCTCGCACAGCCTCGCAAATATTGACTTGATTTTATTCGCATTGACATAGAAAATCAAATGAACTAAAACTAGTTGTTCAGAGCTTTGTGATTGACATATAGTTTTATTTCATTTGATTTTCTATGTCAATACGAATCCCACAGAAAAATTGAATTACGCGCCTTTGTCTACTGACAAAGTGGATTTGTCAGGGTATATTTTTGTAAGGGGAAACTCTAACCTAAACCTAACCTAACTAGGTAACTACCTAACCTAACTAACCTAAACGAATTTCGGTTATCGCGATAACCCCTCTGGTGTGACAAGGAGGGGGGGAGGGGTCAAAAATCGTCGAATTCGTGTGACGTAATTAATGGATGACCCCTAACCCTGCATATCATAGCAGTATAATAGCACCTCTCTAACTCGCTTAAAAATAAATGATCCGCATGTTACTAATATATTTATTTATGTATGTATGTATGCATGTTTGTATATATGTAGGTATATATTGCTATTATTCTTATATGTGTAAGTGTATAAATAAAATATATATTGGTTAGAATAATTTGATTTGTTTCATATTTCCTCTCGCTTTCTACAATCCTGCACGAACCACGTTTCTGTTTGACCCAATGGTCGACTGGTAGAAAATGCCTTAAGGCATTAAGCCCGCCATTTGTACAATTTTATATCCTGCAATAAAGTTTAAATAAATAAATAAATATAATTTTCGTATTCAGTGATATTGTCGAAGTAATTTTAAACGACCAAAATTCTAAACGGAAGTAATATTTTCTCAAAGTAATTGAGATAAAAGGTAAACACCCGCGCGATAGCCATTTCTACTGCCGCAAGTTTCGCGCGGCGCGTATTTTATCTCCCCTTCTAATTTCCTGGCTTTACGCCCCCTTTTAACCAAATTCAATAAACTCTAATAGTAGAACTATTAATCCTAGTACAATAAAATTGTCTCAGTATTTTTCCCCACCTGAGCGCTGATACTGATTTACAACTTAATCAATCTTGATGACGATTGATTGCGATTCATTTAATTGATTTCACTGTCGGTGGGGCGCTGAACTTTGTCGTGTCGTTTGTTTTTATAATTCAATTGTTTTTTGTGGAATTCAATTCTATTTCTTGTTTGTTGGTTTATTTTTGTTTGTAAGCCAATTCTGAACCACCAGAAACAATATCGTGTTATACTTATTTAATACTTAGGTATCTTATGGGCCCCATCCAGCATAGATGTTGCTAGGGCGCCTCCCTTAAGGGGTCCACTGACTATCAGTCCGCCGGACGATATCGGCCTGTCAATTGTTCGGAACTGTCAAATTTTTGTTCTAGCTGACAGGCCGATATCGTCCGGCGGACTGATAGTCAGTGGGCCCCTTTAGGCGCATATGGTGGAAATATTTGCTGTCCTCGAGTGAATGCTCGGTATCTCAGTTGGCAGAGCGAAGGGCTATAGTGATCCAGTGTCGCGAGTTCGAACCTCGCCCGAGACAGTGAAGTTTTCCACTTTTAATTTATTTCTAATCTTTATGGCATCGTTTTCAGACGTTTAGCTGCATGCTTAATACAAAATTAACAAAGTTCAGTAGATATATGTAGGTATATAATGTAAGTAGTATTATATATGTATATGTATTTTGTCTTATTGTAGTTTGTGAAGTTATTGTTGTAGACTTGAATTTTAAACTTTTTAAAGGTATTTTTTCTAATGCTATTTAGTTTTAATTTAGTTTATTGTACCTCCTAATTGGTTAATTTATATTTCATTTCTCCACTAATTAAAGGTTGTCTGGAAGAGATCGCTCTTTAGCGATAAGGTCGCCTGTTGTTTACCTCTGTCTTCATGTATTATTTGTGTTTCCATATACATTTATTCTGTTGTGCAATAAAGAGGATTTGTATTGTATTGTACACCTTTTCTGCGAAGCCTCCGCTTACCTGAGTTCTCCGAGTTCTATTCTAAACGTGTCTTCGTCGACCGGTTTGCGCCTGTTCTTGAAAGCCAGCAGCGGGAGATCCCCCATCTGGAGCAGCGCGTTGTCAGTCATCGTGAAACGCATTGATAAGTTTGACCTGAGAAAAAAAAAACTAATGGTCAGGGAGCCCAAGAGGGGATTTTTGGAGTCACTCGAGCGCGTCAGATTAAGATATGGGGGATAACTTCCTGTTGAGTACCTCCACCAAGTATGCGTCCTTGACACAGAGCAGGGAGTCCAGGATAGCCCGTCAGAATAGTAAAAAAAAATCGCCACCTTGAAATACTCGAGCTCGTCAGATTAAGGTATGGTGAATTAGGAATTTTACGATCTGCCTGATCTTAAGATCGGCCGCCGACATATATATAACACGCCTAAGTCCGATAGGACGCCAAGGGTAAACTGTTTCAGACTAAGTGAAGGTGAGAACAGGACACAATAAACTTAATGGGCGGATGCATGTTGCAAACAATTACAGTGAGTGCCTTGCATTAACATGGCTACTTGGAAGCCGGTTTGGAATTACCATGGACATAGAGAAATAAGTAACCTTTCCACATCACCTATTCGGAAAACAGCTTTTTTTATTCCTGCTAGGAGAGATCAGTGGCACTTTTCTTCCTTGCTAGGAGAGATCAAAGTGGCACTTTCTGTTCTGGAATAAAAGTTTTTTTTTGCAACAATTTTTTTAGCTGAAATAATATTTTGTAATATAATAATTACCTTATAGGTGATGTGAAGAGCAATGTGAAGAATTTTTTCCACCTTGGGCGTTAATACCTGAATCCCTCACTATGCTGGGGAATCTACTTTAGAATCCTACGCTGTGTACGACCTCGCCGTGTATAATTATGTCATTTCACTCCCTTGTGACATAATCTAGAGGTACGATTGTCCACAACGGGTCACTCACGTATTTTAAGTCGAAGATTGCTCGACGTGTTTTGCTCCATAACGAGTAGCTTCAACGGGAGCACGCGTTGGTAGACCGATGCCGACTGGTCTGATGGTTGTTGAGTCTGCATCGATCCGCCAACGCGTGCTCCCAAACATAGTTGAATAACCAGCGCCCAAATTTTGTTCTCAAAATTCAAAATTGTTTTTGAGAATGTACGGGAGTAAATTTAATATGAGAAAGATAGAGCGTGGATTCTTCAAATGCGTCAGTGAGGATAGCGACAATCCCATGCTACTTAAAATAGTCTTAGGAGAACTTACCTAATAAATTCATTGATAAAAATGCCAATTTTTACAAAAAATGATTTTAGGGCTAATCGTTTCCATTTCTGTCGGATCAAAATCTTAAGTAGGTACCATGTATGCATACCCGGTTAAAGTAGCAACAATCACGAAAATTTGAACAAATACATACAAACAGTACAGTCGCAGGCAAAAATATCGATCCAGACAAATGGCTCAAAAATATGTGAACACGACTTTATTGTCTAAGGTACACATAAGAGCGTACACATATTTTTGAAACTTTAGGAATGTATATATATTTATGCCCTTGACTGTACCTAGTATAATTAAGAAGTTACCTTAACGTACTCCCATTGGTGAAGATGAAGAAAGCTACTTCTGACCGCTCCTGCTGCAGTCTCGTCACAAGCTTGCCCAGTT
This sequence comes from Cydia strobilella, assembly GCF_947568885.1. Classification (NCBI taxonomy): domain Eukaryota; kingdom Metazoa; phylum Arthropoda; class Insecta; order Lepidoptera; family Tortricidae; genus Cydia; species Cydia strobilella. The sequence continues at coordinate 14,885,999 of NC_086052.1, forward strand.
CTGTGGCCCTGCTTACCTGTACAAACCAAAAACTGAATTACCTTCGGGACATTCAAGTTTAAGTTAAGTAAGTTTTTAAGCTCTCTGTTAAGTTTTTTAGACTCTCAAGATGTCAATACTTGAGCGTACTATTACTTATTAGTGACTTATGTCTTCTGCAGAAACCTGTTCTATTTTATCTACTTCATAAAAGTGTAGTTACTATAGATACAATTTATCTATCGTATCGTAATATCAGTTCAACTATAATATTAGTGTTAAATTTTATTTCAAATCTGCAATAACTGCAAAACGTGAAATCATCACAACAAACCCTAATTAAAACATCTCAAGATATCGTTCTCTTACTAAAACCATAGTGACAATAGTTTTAACTTTTAACGTTTCATCAAGAGTACCTGATTTGACTCAGTAAACTCACGTTAGACCGGGCCGTGTCCGGGCCGGAGCTTCCGGCGCTTACTTTTCTATGACATAACAGGTGATCACGTGATGCTTTCCATAGAAAACGAAGCGCCGGAAGCTCCGGCCCGGACACGGCCCGGTCTAACGTGAGTCATCCTTAATAAAATGACCTAAGTGCTTAATAATTAAAATTATATAAAAACCTGCGCAGCAACAAGCTAAAAGGCGATTTAACCTCAATGTTTCCACGACCACAATATTTCCCGCCAGTAATTTGTTCAGTGTCAAGTCGCGCGCTCTCCACCGCGTGACGAGCTAGTTAAACCAGACGGCTATGATAAATAAAGCCACGAGGAACCAATGGAATAATCTGTGACATTCTGGAAAAAAGGACCCCGCACCACTTTCCCTTACTTCCCCTTACTTCCCCCACTACTTATAATTAAACCTGACGGTTATGGTAAATTCATTTGTGTAGTTAATGGAAAAAAGGCACTGCATGGTTTGTCCGATCTGAAAAACAAATATGTAGTAACTAACGAACTTAAATCGGCGGCATTGAGATTATAAGTATAAATGATTAGTATTTTACTATATGAATATTTAGATCTAGAACTGGATCACGAAAGAACGCTAGAGGGTTAAAGTAGATGAGAACAGGGCACTAACAGCCATTGCGGAGATCCTTCGGAGGCCGTAAGAATGGTCACAATTGGCAGGAGTAACAGTTTCTATTAATGTCCAGCAGTGAACGTCTAACTATCGGCTAAACTGTGTATGCATACAAATAAAGAATATGAATATGAATATGGTCTCAGTCAACGAACTGATTTCGTTTAAATAAATAAGGTACATGCTATAGACATCTATCAAACATTCCACGCACAATGAACAAGCTATGATTCCACCGCCGTGCAAACAAGTTGATTAGTTTTACACTACTACACCCAAATGCAATGCAATCGGTTCACTTTGTAGGAATTTATACAAACATAGAAAAGGGACGTAAGTAAGTCCCATTGCCTATGTACAAAGAGGGTCCTTTTTCCTGACAACATCACTGATAAAAACCATTTTATGATTGCGCCTTGTGCTTGAATAAATGTACCGGATTTTTTTTTTCAGCATTTGCGATCCATACCTTATTCTAATGATTTTGCCTTTCAGCTCTGTACAAGGCTAATGGAACAGTCTGGGGACTTAATTGTTAAGCCACAGCCATTAAGGGCACTATACATTAGACATTCATATTTATAAAGTATTGAACAACCAATCGCGTGTTTTACACACGTGACACATGAATTAAAGCGTAAAATTATTTTAATTGATTTTTTGTCGATAGATTTTATAAAAAATTCATAATTGCACCTCTACACGATGGCCCAGCGCTTTACCAGCAAAGTGGCCAAGATGGGTGCTCGCCATCGCTGGCCCATACCTTTGATGTGCCGAAGAAAAACCGACATTGTGGCCATCCCATCGCCATCCCGCCGCGCCATAAGCCATCCAACACCACTACCCTCTCTACACGCTGGCCCATCGTGTAGAGGAGTCATAATACGGAGCTATGGGGGTGCGCAAGGACTACAGCTAACAGAGCCACTAGCATTATCAGTAACCACTCGTACTACAAGCCGTGAGACATAAAATTTGTTCTTGTATGCAGCTATTTATTTCCCTATAGCCCTTATCTCGTTCTACTCTACTGGATGGAAAAGCTTTCCAGCCCGGATAATACCTTAACAATAACAAGCTCAATGCAAGCGTGAATAAACTCTTAAGCGCCGTGTTCTCGGAGCTTAATATTTTACCTACGGAGAATGTAGTGATAAGGGTATATTTTGTGAGAAAACGTTTTTCTTTAGTTACGGGATATCCATAACACGGGAAAACTAGTGTAGGTAAGGTGCGTTAGGGTAAGTTGAAAACAGAGATAAGACTAAAGTCTTCCGTAAGTCCTGATACAATATAATATTTTTAGTAAAACAACGGAATCCCTATTACTCTTACCTACACTAGTCGCCACCTTTGTGACATCGCTAAAAAATGAGGCAACTTGGACATAGTTTATAGTAGCTAAACAGTAAAATAACTGAGTACCTTGTAATTTTTTTATCAGTCAGTGCAAAAAATAGTAAGTACTTAACAGAATATGATTTATAATCGGAATAAATATTAACTGTGTTGTGTATAATAAGGATCATGATCGAGTTTTTAGTAATCTATTGAATTTTTTTCTAGAACCATTTTTTCTGTTCTATACAGCACAACTGAGCTTTGAATCTCTCGATTTTTGACCACTACCCACATTTGAAAGGTTTATTTTGTAGGTATATCTAATTAAGTATCTCAAGAAAAGTTCATATACGTTGATACAAATATGCCGAAACGGTGGTGCAAAGTTTCTAAGTGTTTCCGGTGTCTATGTGGATTACCTGTGTAACAGCTCTAAAAACAAAGGTCATTTTCGACAACTGCAGAAAATCAGTGCTTTTCCTAATGTTTCCTAAAACTTGTATATGACATGTATTTCAGTTAATATTTTATATAATTAAAGGAGTGACTACATCAAAAACACAAATCAAACTATATTTTATAAAACAATTTGATTTGTTCCCTAGGTGTAAGTATTTTTTGTTATTTAGGTAAGTTACAGGTTTCCAAATTTATTTTGAAATGGCTTCGACGTTCATTACATAGCCCAGTTGACATACTGATCGACTTTAGCTATTGTGGTATAAAAAACACGTGCAAGTGACTAATACGAAGCAATCTCCATTAATGGCCACAGGAAGCAATATGTCTCAATTACAGAAATTCAGACAATTGATTACAAATAACTTGACTTTATGTGAGATCAGAGACACGCAATTTGTGGGGAAGTGAAAATTGGACAGGGTCCAAAATAGAGATGTGCAAAACGTTTCACTGAGTTGAAAAGATTGATTCATGTCTTTCGCTCGCGTTGATATACCTATATCACTCATTTCGCTTATTTCGCTCAGTGGATCTGTAGACCTGTTCACGAGTGAGTAGGTCGAGATATCAATCAATAAGATACACACAGACAAAAGTGCGACCAAGAGGCGAATCACGCGATACGATCCTGCCATGTTTTCCTGACACCCTCCGAATTATTCCGAACCGCTCCGAAACCTATTCGCATCGTCTCACTCGCTCGTCATGCTCCGGCTCAACGGTTCATTCGAATCATGAGTGGGAAAGAGCGAACAAGGAACACTGAGATAGATGAGCGACTGAGCGAGTTAAATAATCAGTGAGTTGAAGAGTGAGTGAGTTCAATCAAAAGATATAGTTTATTTAAATCACTCATCGTGAACGACACATGTCTAGACTAGTCCAAAATAAAAAAGTTTTGTTGGGGTATATTCGAAAGCAGGATAATTTTGAAGATGGCAAATCTAAATACTAAACCAGATTAGAAGCACTTTCTACCTTAGCAACAGTATGGAAGATACCTTGCAGGCTTATTCTGATTTTAAAAATAGGTTAAGAATTAGATCTGGATTGGATATAATTATGGATCTGACCTGTCAGTGTCCAAAGTGACGTTTTTGGTTGAAGAAATGTCACTTTTGACACTTATCTAACCTACTAATCTAGTTTGATATCTTATCCATCCGATTCTTAACTTAAAATTAATATTTCAGACTCAATTGTGTCAATATATCTATGCGTCAATAGACATTGTAGATGAACAATAATAGGTGTCAATATGCAGTCAACTGTAAGATCGTGGGAGTTATGCAAAAAGGAAAACGACGTTAACGCTTTAAAATTGCGGTCACGCAGGCGATACGGCGAATTCCAGGAAAGAATTTGACTGCATCTTCGTTTCCACCAAATGTCATCATTTTGTAACGCAAGTTTGTATTAAACAGAAAGAGATGAATGCATAAGTAGTTGTCACTTGATAGTGACTCAGGGTCGCCTACCTATCCACTTGATTAAAACCTCCACCTCCAACTTAAATCTAAAGAAGAGTAGCTTTCCGCATAGATTTTCGTCCATAATTATATTGTAAACCTCGCACAGTAACATTGACAACCGGCATCATATGCGCGTGCAATGAAGTTAGAGACAGGTGGGTTAATGTACGTAAATCTATGTGGAAAGCGTCTCTGCTTTAGCTATGAATATGCTTGCTAGGACTCACTTGTTCTTCCACATCAGCGACTTCTCTGCCATTAGTAACGCTGTTGCGCAGTGACAGGTAGTCTGCAAAATCAGGGCGAGGATGGGGATGAACGGCAGTAGCAACAGACGCCACAGTTGACAGCGACGGCTACGTGTTTCAACTTGTCGTGGAGAGTAGTCCGATAGGTCTTTCAATGATAATTACGAGGTCTAAATGTAGCTTTTGTGCCTAAAATGCGCCTATATTTACTCTCTATTTGAAAACCTTTAACTTATACGTTTGCCAGGCTGAATACACTTGTTCTTCAATATCCGAGACTTATCCGGCGTTGGTGACAGCGTAGTCTGCATAATCAGAGCGAGGATGGGGATAAACGGCAGTAGCAACGGACGCCTTATAGCTTGCCACGGCGGTTGAAACAAAAAGAGGTAATCATTAAACCAGAATCTCACCTGACGTTAAGTGGCGATGAAATGGAGGAATCATTTACTCTGGATTTAAAAAGCTCCAAGCTATGTCTAGCTGGAAATATGCTTGCTAGAACTTACATGTTCGTCAACATCAGCTTCTCTGCTCTGCACAATTAGGGAGAGGATGGGGATGAACGGCAGTAGCAGCAGACGCCAGAGTTCACAGCTGCGGCTGCATATTTCAACTTGTGGGGGATCGTCGGATGGGTCTTTCAATGATAATCAAGACTGTCACGAGGAGGTCGAAATGAAGCATTTTCCCCTAAAATGCGCCTATTTACTCCTTGTTTTAAAACCTTCAACGTATATGCTTGCTAGCACTCACTTGTTCTTCCACATCAGCGACTTCTCTGCCATTAGTGACGCTGTTGCGCAGTGACAGCGTAGTCTGCACAATCAGGGCGAGTATGGGGATGAACGGCAGTAGCAACAGACGCCACAGTTGGCAGCGGCGGCTACGACACCAGCGCCGGAGCCGGCAGCGGCGGTCCGGCTTGCCCGAGCTGGGGGAAGCTGTGGAACATACACATTTTGTATTATGTGAACGGCGCGTTACACCTTTAACAGCCTATAAATATTGTTGAAGGTAAATCTTGAAACTTTAAACATTCACCTTCCTAAAAGGGACCCTATTACTAAGACTCCGCTGTCTGTCTGTCTGTCCGTCTGTCCGTCTGTCACCAGGCTGTATCTCATGAACCGTGATACACAGATTTCACAGATGATGTAACCGTGATAGGTAGACAGTTGAACTTTTTACAGATGATGTTTTTCTGTTGCCGCTATAACAATAAATACTAAAAACAGAATAAAATAAATATTTAAGTGGACTCCCATACAACAAACGTGATTTTATTGCCGTTTTTTGCGTAATGTTACGGAACCCTTCGTGCGCAAGTCCGACTTGCACTTGGCCGGTTTTTTAAGCCAGGTAGTGTTGGGCATGGTAGGCAATGTTGACTGAATGACGGTACATTCTTCAAATGTTGCAATTTTCCCTAAAGGCGTCAACATGGAGTTGAGGGTTTAACGACTTTTACAGGGACAAAATGATGCAGGGAGGGGAGGAGAGAGATTTTAAACTGTAATCCAGTACTTAATTATAAACCTTTTTTTTGCGTTCCTCTAAATTTGTTAGGTAGTAAACAATTAGTTTATTACGCGGCGATCATCCATTTCTGGACGAAGGCCTCCTCCATCTCATGCCAGTCGTTCCTATTTTGGGCCAGGCGGGTCCAACTTTATATTTATTATTACGATTTAAATTTCGGTTCGTGTAAAATCTCTCGTGTCTCATTCGAAGATCAGCGCTGGAAATCGCTAGCAACTTGCCAAGATGAGGCCGTTTCGTGGCACTTTGTTCTTTGTAAACTAGTACGTTTTCCTTATTGACCAAAGCGTTAGCGAAGGTCTCCGTTTTGACTCATGCAATTAGCTTTCGTATGTCCGGATGTGCTAACAGGTCGCAATTCTCAACTGATTCTCGTGAAATTTTGTGACCTGATTCTATGATTAAATAGTTTTTTTTTGTCAATCCAGTTTTTTTTAATGCGGAAAACTTTGGTATAAAGGACAAGCGCCGATTGCGTCTATGGCTCTTAAGATCATACTTATACTTTTAGTTCACTATGATAACGACTCAACGAACTAAGTATTTTTCACTTTTACATTTCCTAAGCTTAACGCGAGGTCCAAAGCTCACAGAGCGACTAGTACAGTCGCCATCAGATATATCGGAGCGGCCGAGGTGAACAAAAATATCTGAACACGCACTCTAACTCCTTGACAATAGACGCGTGTTCACATGTTTGTGAGCACCTTGGCCACTCCGATATATCTGATGGCGACTGTACCTATGTATTATGTTTCGTTTGTGTTCACGAATAAAAATATTTGTTTCTATTACTAAAATATACGTAACGTTAATAGTTGGACGATAATGGGAGCATAAGAATAAGTAACCCGTGTTATATTATATCCATTTTGTAGATAGCAAATAACAATAGCAATAATTGACAACATGACAGTGATTATATTATTATCTTTCGTGATATTTGCTTAAAAGCTTCTTGCTTTGTGTCCAACATGGAAACTGATGTGATATTATGACATATATATGTGTTTTGATCTTATTTTGATACAAACTTGAAGATCTTTCACGCTGATTGGTGTGAAGTGAAAGTCGTGCGTGAAATGCGGGTCAATCACCAAGACGATTGGCAAGGTCGTATCAAAACCAGTTGAAAACCATACCAAATAGTTTAATCAGAATCGACCTCACGGACTGTAGCTACAGACCAATAAAGGAAGACTCACGTTAGACCGGGCCGTGTCCGGTCCGGAGCTTCCGGCGCTTACATTTCTATGACATGACAGGTGATCACGTGATGCTTTCCATAGAAAACGAAGCGCCGGAAGCTCCGGCCCGAACACGGCCCGGTCTAACGTGAGTCATCCTTAAGGTGAGTCATATTTAAAAAGTCCAAATAACTTTATTCAATAAACACATCCATAATTTAAACATGTTCAAAAATAATTGAATACCTTAAAAACGAATACATACATTCAATTTCATCACGTAACACGAAACTATTACTACAACACAACATACATCAAAAACTAAAGAAATAAAAACACAAATAAGCAAACCAATAACAACTAATCAAATAACCCACCACGAGTCATTCCAGGCGCAAAAGTTCCCAACACGCTCGATGCATTTCAGCGTTGAATCGCAATAGGTAACCTTTGCACCAGAGAATGACCCGGAGCGGGGATCAAGACCCCTCTAACGCAAAGCGACTCCCGAGCTCCCTAAAGAAAGACCGTGCCTCTGAGCACCAACACCAACACCCGTTGCTTGAAATGTAATATACAGTCTGGCAAAAAGGAGTAGAAATTAAAAAGTGGCAACACTGTAGTGTCGTCCCGTTTTTCTTAGATTGATTTGAAAGGGACGACAATACAGTGTTGGCACTTTTTAATTTCCACTCTTTTTTGTCAGACTGTAAAAATTACATTTCAATGTAGCTAAAATTTTAAATAATTTAAATTTAAATAATAGCTTTTACTGCTAAAAAAGACGCAATTCTTGATCTTGATGTGTAAAAGTTTGTAAGATAAAATCTATAACACCGAAACAAATTTAAAAGGGGGGAAAGTTTTCAAAACGAAAATGTAAACAATTTTTGCGATGAGAAATGATATTTATCAGATTTGGATGGCTGCCAAGCCTTTTTACAAGCTTTTATTTAACTTCCAATGTTTGTTTGTAATAGGTAGGTAACTAATACATAGAATATATGTTTGTTCGGGTCAAATTTTCACACATACTTCCCATTAAGGATGACTCACGTTAGCCCGGGCCGTGACCGGGCCGGAGCTTCCGGCGCTTCGTTTTCTATGGAAAACATCACGTGATCACCTGTCATGTCATAGAAAAGTAAGCGCCGGAAGCTCCGGCCCGGTCACGGCCCGGTCTAACGTAATTCATCCTTTATTCGATGAACCTGAAAGTTCACAAACAGGTAATATGTAAGTTGGGTGACAATGCAATTATGGTACCATCGAGCTGATTTGAAAATGGACACAGGAGGTGGCCATATGAACTCTATGATAAAACAGCGCAACCTACCTATAACCTACTAATATTATAGTTAGAATTGTCTCAATAAGTATTAGTTGCCTGTTGAAAGAAAAGTATAGTCGGCGATAAAATGTTGTATAAAATTAAATTGTCAAAAAAACATTTATTTTGAATTATATGAATTTGAATGTTTCATTAGAACTTACACCTTAAATATCTACTAGTCGCTGAGTGAGCTGTAGACTGCAAACTAACATGGCTCTGGCTTTTATTGATCCTTATTTTGAAAATTTTCCAAATATTGATTCGACGAAAAAGTTCTATATAATTACCGACCCTGCTCACCAAATTTTCCGAGAATCGGTTGAGAATCCGTCATTTCTAGGGTTCGGTACCCAAAGGGTAAAAACGGGACCCTATTACTAAGACACCGCTGTCTGTCTGTCTATCTGTCTGTCTGTCCGTCTGTCACCAGGCTGTATCTCTGTATCTCATGAACCGTAATAGCTAGACAGTTGAAATTTTCACATTGATGTATTTCTGTTGCCGCTATAACAACAAATACTAAAAGACAGAATAAAATAAATATTTAATTGGGGCTCCCATACAACAAGCGTGATTTTTTTGCCTTTTTTTGCGTAATGGTACGGAACCCTTCGTGCGCGAGTCCGACTTGCGCTTGGCCGGTTTTTTTACTAATGAAATACCCATTTTAATAAACGCACATACTAAATGTTGTAAGGCATAATATAATAGAATTCACCTCAATATGATGATGGCCATTTAGAAAACGAGGTTTCGTTTTCGACATTTTCCTCCTCCAAAACTTAAACAATCGTAACGAAATTTTGGGATCAGAATAAGAAAGAATTTATTTGTGTATGACCGTTTTGATTTTTGCGTTTATTGCTGCCGATTTTGTATGCTAGGCATCTGTTTACGGCGCATTTATTTGTCCGTTTTTAGTGTTATTGGAAGTAACCTAGTTCTTATAAAAACAAGAATATCAAAAAAAGCAAAACATTTGAACTCATATAAAAAAATACTCATCTATGGCCAAAATCTAGACAGGAAAATGTCGAAAACGTTTGTATGGAAAAATTACCACGTATGTATCCTCTTAATAAGGTACAAATTATCTAACCTGCACAGGCTTATTTAATTATGGATAACTTTCATGGCTTTATCCACGTGATAAAATAACTGTCACTTTTTAACAGCACAGGAGTCGTAGCACGGTACGCTTATCACCATGCCTGTCACGTTCTAACAAGTATGTGAGTGCGAAAGTGACGGACTTAGTGATAGGGGAAACCATGCTGGATTGAAAGTGACGGACACCGTTTTATCACGCTGTAGACAAGAACGAGCATCATATCCGTACTGATCTGGTGTGATTCTTTATTGATAATTTTAATTCAAATTGTTTCTACTCAATTAGTAGGCTGTAATCAAAATGCTAAAACGTTTACAATATCTGATTATACCCCAGCAAGCTCGGCCAAGTTTCGCCTTCCCATATAAATCGAGTTTCGTTCTCATTTTAAAACTACGTATTGGATTATAAAAAGCACATACAATGACATGAGGTATGTCTAGTCCTGTAGTTAGTTTATATAGCTCCAGTTTTTAAAACAAACGAAATAGAGCAAATAAAAAATTGTATGAAAATCTTAAATTCGCTGTAATTTTTTAACTATGGTATCTGAAGCTACATAAACTAATTACAGGACAAGACATACCTTATCCTATTGTAAGTACAAAGTTTCAGAGCAATCTAGCTAGTAGTTTTAAAATGAGAGGCTGACTACGTTTGTATGGAGAACCGAGCTTGCTAGGGACTCTTTTAAGTAACAACGCTAAAACATTCCTTAAAAGGTTGTAAAATTTCTTGCTGCTAATGAAATAACTAAAGGCCCCTTAAAAGTATATTATCCTATTTTAATTGAAAACGATGTTTAGCTTTATTTGCCCTTTTAGGTAGAAATTTGATAAATCAAAGGCAACGTTTGATCGAAAGTTCAATGGAATTTCCAAGTATAGTTAAATACCTACTTTTTTATCCAGGAAAATTTATACTTACATTTTTTAATACTTATTTAACTAGATATCACTCTGTACTTCATTTTATCGAGCAATAGTATTTTATGTAACTGCTACATAATGAAAAGTATTAAATTAGGAGTGTGGTGTGGGTTTATTAATGCCTAATTATGTACAGTTAACATACACTGCTTTATATACCCACATTTTATAAGCTTTCTATGGTTTCAGCAGCCGCATGTTACGACCGTCATTGCGGCATCTCCTCCATCATCATTCATCAATCATCATCAGTCATGTTTGCAATTGACATTTCATTTCGAAAACGTCATTTCGACTGATACTAGAGTAATGTTTGTAATTTGAATTTCATTCATTATTAAATCGATATCGATGTCATTATTATGCAATATTAATATTTTCACAGAATAAAATATATGTGTCTAGATAAAACATGTGATGAAATGAAACCTTTTCTACTACAGCAGTCGCAAATCCCATTTAGCTTGCAAATCCTTTCCAGTTTTATTTTCATTAAAGAACAATCCCTTGCTTCCTTTGACTTGGTAATCTGGATTTAACTTTTTGTAAGTACCTATTGGTAAACCTCGTAGTAAACTTTAAGTAAGTTTCTTTCAACCTTTCTATTTCAAATCGTCATTTTGTGTGATGTAATTAATGGACGACCCCCTAGTAGGATGTACCATGGGAAATTTTCCAAAGAGTTGCGAAATTTTCACATGGAAAAATTTCGGAAATTTCTTATATTTTTGTATCGGCCGGGATCGAAATATTCTGTTTCTAAAATTAAAGTTTTAGATCCTAGAATTTCCTATGAAATTTTGCTGAAATTTCTGATAGTTTTTCCAACTTTTTTGAAGATTTCCACATTTTTCACATCTGTACTATTTACCTACATAAATTTCGTTATATTAAAATGGAACCAAAAGATATCAAAACGATTTCATATATCAAGGTATTACATCCTCCATAAAAGATAATCTAATGTGACATATAGAATAAGTTCTAGCACAATGTTTAATGAAAACGCCTGACTGAGCTCTGATAAGGGCAGACAGACTCATTTAGATGAAAAAAATATCATTTTCTTTTCGACTGCGTCAGAGATTCTGTTCAAACATTACGATATTTAGCCGAGTAAGAATTTTACAAATAAGTTATTGATCGATAAAAGATTATCCCCTTTATTCATAAAACTTTACGGGCCTGATTTAGTTAAATTATGTTTTATCCGTTTCTTACAAATACATAAGTCAAAATGACAGATAAAGATAAAAGATTGATAGCTAATTCAGGCCGGAAACGCGTTTATGAATAACGCCATACAAATATCTAAGCGAATCAGCTAAAAAGTAATACGTTGGAAAACATCAACTATAGAGACCCTGGTCTAAATATTAGTATTATCCGTCCGGATGGTGTCCGTTTCGCTACGCATTTGATTTATAATAATTATTTAGTATTCCTATGTTTGTAGGGTTCCGTACCCAAAGGTTAAAAACGGGACCCTATTAATAGACTCCGCTGTCTGTCTGTCTATCCGTCTGTCACCAGGCTGTATCTCATGAACCGTGATAGCTAGATAGTTGAAATTTTCACAGATGATGTATTTTTGTTGCCGCTATAACAACAAATACTAATAACAGAATAAAATAAATATTTAAGTGGGGCTCCCAAACAACAAACGTGTTTTTTTGCCTTGTTTTGCGTAATGGTACGGAACCCTTCGTGCGCGAGTCAGACTCGCACTTGGCCGGTTTTTTAGTATATCATGTAAACAATTTCTACCAAAAAATATTATACTGTTTTATACATAATAATGATTTACAAACAAATTGTAAGTTAGTGTAAATACAGAAATAAGTTTTGTAACCCTTTTTCACAAAGCCATAGGCACAAAGACCTTTCCTTTTTGGCAATATGCCATTGTGTGAAAAAGAACCATTCTGTACAGTCCAAGGGTTCGTCTTTTTTATTAGGGTTCCGTACCCAAAGGGTAAAAACGGGACCCTATTACTAAGACTCCACTGTCCGTCCGTCCGTCCGTCCGCCATGAACCGTGATAGCTAGACAGTTGAAATTTTCACAGATGACGTATTTCTGTTGCCGCTATAACAACAAATACTGAAAACAGAATAAAACAAATATTTAAGTTGAGCTCCCATACAATAATCGTGATTTTTGCCGTTTTTTTGCGTATGGTACGAAACTACGAAACCCTTCGTGCGCGAGTCCGATTCGCACTAGGGCGGTTTTTAGGGTTCCGTACCCAAAGGGTAAAAACGGGACCCTATTACTAAGACTCCGCTGTCCGTCTGTCCGTCAGTCCGTCTGTCCGTCTGTCTGTCACCAGGCTGTATCTCATGAGCCGTGATAGCTAGACAGTTGAAATTTTCACAGATGATGTATTTCTGTTGCCGCTATAACAACAAATACTAAAAAGTACGTACCCACGGTGCGCGAGTCCGACTCGCACTTGGCCGGTTTTTTTTTACTTACATAATGCTCTAATCTAATTCCTTGATATTTGAAAGCTCAACCAGTACGTTGTGGATATTATGAGAAAATTTATGTTGGTGTGTTTTGGAGCGTATCGTAAAACGGGGTCAATATAATTCGCGGGTTCAATAGAATTTCACGGCATTGAAAAAAGTTTGAACAACTTTGGTGTTCGGACCATTTATAAGGCGTTTTGTATCAATACTTGAACCCACACCTTTAGCCAATTTCGACAAGTTAATAAAATATAAGGATTACACCGAGTGGAGGATGTCATGGGACGTACGGTCCGTTACAGATGGACAGCATTTGAACTGCACCGTCGGTGCAAAATGGCAGTTTGCATGTAGTTCCAATGCAGCCGAACTGCATCTGAACTGCAAACTAACAGCGTTCGTTTGCTTACGACAGCATTTATACGTCACTTTGCTACCGAGTAGACTCAACTCCCCTTGAGTTGAGTCAAAATTATTTTTGTTGTCTTGTTTCTGACCGGTCGCATCTAATGTATTTTATCGTGATTTTATCAAATAAATAAATAAAGTTGTGCTATTGCATCTTTCTAGCTGTAGATTATAATTCTCTTAAGAAAAATTAAAAACCAAATTTCACCCCATACAAAAAGCTACACCGTCACATTTTTTGGGGACAAAAAACCAGAACGAAAAAAGTGTGTGCGTGTAATCTTTACGCGCGATTGAAGTAAAACTTCTTTGACGATGACCTTTATCGCTATGTTGGCACTTTGACGTGTGTCCTATTGTGCGTGTGTCACTACTGAGCGTTACTTCCGTCAGAAAAATTTGACGTAGTTAATGAAATCTAAAATGTTCTAGGCTACCTACAGTACCTACAGGTTAAAGCGATGGACTAAATGTGCCATTTTCAACCAAAGGGGTACTTATTGTTGCTTGTCAGTAAGGCACTATTTCCATATAGCTTCAATTAGAAATCAACCTTATCAACAAGCGACAATGTGGTACCTTTTGATTGAAAACGTCACAAATATTGTACTACGGAACAAAAACTGAACGCATGCCTAATAAAACGATTATCAAATTTAATTTCCGCCAGACCGTGACTCGCTCTCATAAGATGAGATCCCACAAAAAGCGACATCTATGGCTCAAAAAAGATGGATGGCTAATATCATTATAAAATAACTTTCGCACCCCTATGCTGTGAATATTAGAAATATTGCCTAAAGGATGACTCACGTTAGACCGGGCCGTGTCCGGACCGAAGCTTCCGGCGCTTCGTTTTCTATGGAAAGCATCACGTGACCACCTGTCATGTCATAGAGAAGTAAGCGCCGGAAGCTCCGGCCCGGACACGGCCCGGTCTAACGTGAGTAATCCTTAACGGGGTGAAAATCTGAAAATCGTTATGAGTCTTTCCTGATTTAATAGCTTTAATTTCTTGCTGGTAGCTTAAGAGGCCGGTGTCGATTTTAGTCGCAAAAATGTAAAATTGATAGATTTAGTCGGTGAAATTGTACACCTTTTGTTACCTAATTGAAATAACAAGTACTGGTTTCTATTAGCACGTCTTCTTATCTTACCTTTTATCAGATCAATTTTTTGAAAACAGACTCATTAAATTGTTTGCTTTTCTAATGGACGTCTAGGTAAACGCGCGTAAAGCACTGATTTTGTCGCTCTTATTTGTAAATATCGAAAAGTTTGGACGGCTAAACATGATAATTTTGTATTACACATATCCTGTACTTGCGGTTTATCAGACTACATTTTTATTATTATGACTTTGAAGTAGTGTAAATGAAAGTTAGACGAAATAAATTTTCTCCAGAAATTACTTCAAAACTAGTGACAATTTCTCTGAAAATCGACTTAATTTCAACGTAATTTTCATACTTAAACAATCTACAACATTTGCTGAAACTTCTTATACATCAATTTGTATAATTTACCACCATACATTTTTGATGACTTTAAAAACTGCCCCTTCTTTTCATATATTACCGGTGACGCACGCTCGCGACCTCATTATTAAAAGGCAAGATGAGAAGACGTGCTAATAGAAACCAATACTTGTTATTTAGATATTACGTAACAAAACGTGTATAATTTCAACGACTAAATCTATCAATTTTAAATTTTTGCTCCAAAATCGACTACGGCCTCTTAAAAGCATTGTTAAAGTTCTTAATAGCTGTATGATTAAACTCTTGGTAAAATATACACAAACCATTGACTACATTATTATTATACTTATTGTCAATTTAATTTATTTATTTAAAAGTTTTAATCAGGCAACAAGGCCCCATTACAAATAGGTAGTTATGGAGAGAATAGGCTGTGTACCAAATTTCAACTTTATTGGTCCAGTAGTTTCGGAGAAAATAGGCTGTGACAGACGGACAGACAGACAGACGATAAATAACATTACGAATATGTTCTGATTATTGAGAATAGGTTTTGCAAACCTATTTTCAGTATGTTACATTTTAAGATAAATATTTACATATTTTTATAACTTTTATATTTTTACCACAATGAATAAACATATACATATATACTCAATTACTTTGCTTTTCTCATATACCTACCAGTAATCGCTCAAAGTTTTGTTTGCAAAAATAAAATTTTATTCAAATTATTAACACGAAACAAAATAATAACTAAATTCTCTTCTTCTTTAATTTAATGGGATTATTAAAACTTTACTCATCATAAAATATTTTTTAAAAGATTGAGCCTATTGGCTTTGTGTAAACTTTATCATCGACCCCGAAATAATACTTACATATAATAAACAATTACACAGGAACCGGGGGCGATCACTAGTACTAGGGAAAAATATCGATAATTTAATTTATCGATGTAGGCAATCCCTACCTGTCAATAAATTTTGCTCCATATAATCCGTTGAATCATGATATTGCGCTCTTTTTCCGTGAGGAAAAAATTCAAGTCTATTATTTGAATCCGCTGAAATTTTCACGCGTAACCACATACACGTCACGTGTACACCTACGTGAAAACGTTATTAATATGGAAATGTAAGGGTTGGTGGAGGATTCTGTTATAACAATTTGATATGGTTTTCATCTTATTTTGATTCGGACTTGAGTCGTGTTATCACTTTCGACGTGTTGCCTTTCTGTCGCACTTGTAAATTCGTACGTAAGTGTGACAGGGAGGCAACACGTCGAACGTGGTTCGCGGTAGGCCCTCAGGCCTATAGTTGTGTCAAACAAAGCTGCAAGCGAATACGTAGTGTGCTCTCCCTCACACCTGCCTGCGGCGGGCGGCGTCCTGTCTCGTTTTTAGTTGCTTCGCGAGCAGCGAGTTTTTAACACAACTATAGTCAAGATGACAATCGTACATCGACAAACGCATCTCGCTCGTACTCGCATATTAATGCGAGAGAGATGTATATAGAAAGTAAGTTAGTGAGTTACGCAGACGTTAGCGAATAGGTCAGTTTGACACTGTGGCAGTCAGTTTGGCAGTCATGGTAAGAATGGTAAGGCTAGTAAGTGCGAGCGAGCTGCTTATCTGATATCGAGTCCCCGGCAAGCTCGGCCGAATTTCACCTTCCCATACAAACGGAGTTTCGTTCTCATTTTAAAATTACGTGTTGGATTGTAACGAAACTTTGCATATACCATGTCATTACATGAGGTATAATTAGGTCTGTAATTAGTTTATATAGCTCCAGTTTATAAAACAAACGAAATGGAGCAAAAACAAGTTTTGTATGAAAAACTTAAATTCGCTATATTTTATTACTATGGTATCTGAAGCTAGATAAACTAATTACAGACCTAGATATAACTTATCCTATTGCAAGTACAAAGTTTCAGAGCAATCTAGCTAGTCGTTTTAAAATGAGAGCGTAACTACGTTTGTATGGAGAACCGAGCTTGCCGGGGACTCTTAAGAAATTGCTAAATCAGAATCTACTTCCAGATAATGATATAATAATGGATTGTGCCTTTACGAAACACATTTCCTATTGGAACATTATTTTGTGAGGATGAGAAACAATACAATTTTCCTGTTGTTTTTTTTTGTTGTTTTATAAGATAATGAAAGGAATTCACAAAGGGGCCATTTGGAGATTAGGTGGTTTAGCTTTAAGTCCCCGGCAAGCTCGGCCGAATTGCACCGTCCCATACAAACGTAGTTCCGGTCTTATTTTAAAACTACTTTTTGGATTGTAATGAAGCTTTGCACATACAATAACATGAGTTATATCTAGGTCTGAAATAAGTTTATATAGCTCCAGTTTATAAACAAACGAAATAGAGCAAAAACAAGTTTTTTATGAAAAACTTAAATTCTCAATTTTTTTTTAAACTATGGTATCTAAAGCTGCAATAACCAATTACAGACCTTATCCTATTGTGAGTAGGTACAAAGTTTCAGAGCAATCTAGGTAGTCGTTTTTAAATGAGAGCGGAACTACGTTTGTATGGAGAACCGAGCTTGCCGGAGACCCTTAATAGAAATAAATATACACGAGTAGCTAAATGTATCTGTAACATACTAAAAAGCGTTCTATTTCAAAATAAACTTTTTTTAAATTCCTGTTCATCGCTAAAGTCAAAATTTGGTACCTATAGAGATAGCTTGAGTCCCAGAGGAAATGGAATAGTTTTTATCCCAAAAATCATCCCATCAGGGTGTAAAAAGGGAGGTGGAAGTTTGTATGGGGAATCAATAACCGCTGAACCGATTTAGGTGAAATTTCGTATGGTCTACATCTTTGATTTTGTTGAAAATGATACCAAACTGGACTTAGTATCTAAACTTAAACAGCTATATGAATAAAATGGGAGACCTAACTTCATTTCGGTGCCTAAAGGATGACTCACGTTAGACCGGGCCGTGACCGGGCCGGAGCTTCCGGCGCTGACTTTTCTATGACATGACAGGTGATCACGTGATGCTTTCTATAGAAAACGAAGCGCCGTCGGTCACGGCCCGGTCTAACGTGAGTCATCCTTAACTTCGTCCAAGTAAATTTTCCATGTAATAATTATACTATGAAACATATATCCATTGAATTCACGATAAATAGAGCTGCGTTAAAATAGTTACCAATTAAAAATCTACGTTAAATAACCTTACTTAGCCAATTCTCTTTATTATGAAAATTACATTCAACTTACTTGACGAAGTTGGGCACCAAAATGAACTTAGGTCTCCCATTTCATTCATATAGTTGTGGAAGTTTAGGTACTAAGTCCAGTTTGGTATCATTTACTTTGAATCAGAATCCTAAATGTTAATTTACTAGACGCGCATGAAACAATTTATAGTGGAATTATAATTAAATGCTAGTTAAAGCGAAGTTATATACTTACTAATGGCAAGTTTAGGGTACATAGTTTTACCAATCCCTTATTTTCAATTAACACGTTCACGGACAGTCCGTCGAGAGACGTAAAAGGAGACCCTCGTGATATGGCACCACGTCTGTAGCCGATGATTTTTACTTTGACAAAACCGCAATTCCTACCACAGACGGCGAGGATTACAATGAAGTCAAGTATCTTATGCCGTTTTAGGTACACCACACGGCTCTCTGGTATCACAGCAAAATCCTCAGTGACTTACTTACCTACTTTATTCATCACCACCACCAGTAAAGGGCCATGACGCATACTGTGTCACGACACGGCTGAGAACTTTACGGCTATAGACGAGATGCTGTATCACGAGCCTCTTCAATGTATGAAAATATATACAAACGAAGCTGTCAATATGTGGTACAACTTTTATAGAAAATACTATATGGAGTTCCGTCCATAGACGGATAAACACCTTATATAGGATTTACCTGTGCCACATCACGCAGTTTCGATGAACGTCTTCTCTTCATCTTCTCAAATGACTTTTTCGTCTAAGACGGTATTAACTCTGTTAAACAAAAGCCATTGTCTCTTTTATAACTGAAACATTGTTAACAGGGTTTGCTTGTGCTATTGTGTAGCTAATTGGTAGTCATCTTTGTATTTTCAATTAATTGTACCAATTAATTATTAATTCCACAACAAATTGTAGAAGCTTCACAAATACTTTACCGAGTTGAGATGATTTTCCGGGAAAAGTAAGTAGGATTTCCTTTACAAAGTCTTAACTCAAGTCAAGTTCTTCAACAGTTTTCTTTTAAAACACAACTTTCATGAAGAACTTTCTTACTTTACCATTTGAGTTAAAATAATAAATACCTGCTGTTACCCGCAATAACTGTATTATACTTTACAAAATAACGACTGCAAATCTTGAACTCTATGGCAAAAATAATACATTCAGAAAACTAAAAATGAATACTATTTAGTTCCTAGTACATACCTACTTCACCTACTTGCATATCATTAATTCATTGCAATGGTTAACTAAACAAATAACTAGCTAAGCATATGACTCAAACTATTCTGAATTCATAACAAAAATAGTTATTTGTGCAACAAGTGAGGAAAGTTGGTTTTTCTTGCGAGTGTTTATTTTGAGTCCCGAGAAAGCGAAAGATTCTATAATTGAATCACGAGCGAAGCGAGAGATTCTAAGTTAGAATCTTGAGCGCAGCGAGAGACTCAAAAACACGAGATGTAAAATAACTTTGCTCTCGTGTTGCACACATAATTTTTCATCTCAGTAGTGAGAACATATTAAAGGTTAAAATGTATTTCGAATTACACAGAATAATTCAGAAAAAAAAAATGTTATCAAAGTATGAAGTGGCAGTTCATGGACTTCACTAAATTAAAAAGCTACTTTGTTTCACTCCCTGGAGTGAGGAAAGTCGCACTTTCTTCACTCCCTGGAGTGAGGAAAGTTGCACTTTCCTCACTCCAGGGAGTGACGAAAGTAGGCTTGTTCGAGCTGCTAAGGTGAAAAATATAGAGCACGACTAAGGCTGGGAAAGCAGAAATTGCCTGTTGAGCGAATGAGGGTAATTGGTAATACGAGTTTAAAAAAAACTAAAAAAATAATGTAGGTATGGCGCGGCGCGTGACGTAGTTCAAGGCCATTTTCCAGCCTATACTGGAATGAACGGCAATCTTTTATCAAAATCTATTGTTTGTCAATCTATTTGTACCCACCCTGGATATTAATCATGATATTTACGTTTTTAAAGAACGAGTACCTATTATATTAAAGAAGTTTTTAGAAGAAGAAGCAAAATGTCAATCTACACACTAATTTCCTACCTACAACATTCACTTAAAAAACGTCCACCCTTTTTTTCCCAGTTGGGTTCAAAACTAGTTCAATCTAGACATGAGATATGAGCTATAATGCAGTATTCTGCGCTCCTATTTCAAATAAACTTCCAGCATAACAATTTAAATGCACGCATAACGTTATATCAATGTTATTTATGGCAAACAAGCTTCCGAGCGTCAATTAAATGGCTAAAAGTCTTATGCATGCGTAGCTTCGGTATGGATAAAGCCATATTCCTGCGATATCAGTAGTTATAGCGATATATTTGTTACTAAAGGTAAAACTGTGCTTCAGTGCGCCTATTCTAAATCTACAAGCACTTCCACAGTGGCGTTTTGTCCTCCTTTGTTGCAACAGGGGTAACCCCCCCCCCCCTTTGCCCTCCCCCTTTCGTAGCACTACACGCGTAGCCGATTTTAGCGTTTTCCCGCTTTGTAGACGAAAGCGACTACGAACAAAGCGGCCGCCGAACGGGATCCCGGCACTCAATGTGTTAAGTAACAAATGGCAACTACTGATATCGCAGGAATATGGTTTGATCAGTAGGAATTACTATTTTATACAATAGTGATATAATAGAGAGCTTTCAGTTGAGTACCGTGTTTAGGCCACGAAGCTTGCTAAGTGGCCTTATGTAGGTACGAGATTGATAAGCTTGATTATATCACTATTGTATACAATACGTATTCTACGAGTCATCTAAAATAATACGTTTCTACTATAAAACCTAAATATTTAAAGAAAATTAGTCAACTTAACTAACTTAGCGGTTACACGCACGTGTTTTTAGTAACTCGCGCGACATGTTGACATTGTTAAGTTTGTTAAGTTAATATGTCTCACGATAGTTTAAATTCGAAAATTAGGTGAGTATCTCAGTAGTACAAAAAAACATCAACGCGTGCATAATATCTGAATAGGTATTACTCATGAAATAGTCGCGCGTTGATATATTTTCCACTGGACCGCGGCGCCACATGATAGGTCAAAATCATTATAGTTGACTAAACCGTTTCGAAATGAATATTATAGTTGAGTTGGGAGCCCATACATGAAAATTACAGTTTGGTATACGAAATCTTAATTCAACTATTCAGTCAACGAGTAGAAAAAAGTAATTAAGTATAACGATATAAATTAGGCAATTTATGTAATATCGTAATATCTCATAATTTTAATGTTTACAACCAACCATTCCGAATTTTTACAGCCGACATAAAACGTTATATACATAGATGAGTAAGTATTAAACTTGAACACTGTAAATGTTAAACAAACTGCAAGTCGGACTCGCCCACCGAGAGTTCCGTACTTTTTAGTGTTTGTTGTTATAGCGGCAACATAAATACATCATGTGTGAAAATTTCAACTGTCTAGCTATCACGGCTCATGAGCCACAGCCTGGTGACAGACAGACGGACAGAGGAGTCTTAGTAATAGAGTCCCGTTTTAACACTTTTAACCCTAAAAATGAACCGGAGAATATTTTGTCTTTTTTTTTTGGTTCTCAGTAACTATAGTTCATCGAGTGTTTATTCAGATAATACTTAATTATATGAAGGTTTCTTGATGATATTTGTTTTCGCCCAAAAGCTAGTGATAAATATTCCGTCCGTACATGTTCTGAAAAGCTCCAATGGTACGAGCCCGGATTTGAACCCGCGACGTCAGGATTGAAAGTCGGACGTCAGATCCACTCAACCACCATTATATATTTTTTTACATAGTAACAGCAATAATAATACAATAATTTTGTACATTTTCCAAGACGAAAGTTCGGGTTAATCAAACAAAGCCAGTTATAGTATGAATCCCTTCTCAAATGATTTTTACGTCTAAGACTCTAATCTGTTAAACAAAAGCCATTGTTTATTTTTTGCGAGCGGCCGACCATTGTGTGCCATTGTGTTTGAGCGCGTGCTACGGCGCGGGCCATTGTCAGACACAATGGCAGACAATGGCCGACCGCTCGCATATAAGAAACAATGGCTTTTGTTTAACAGATTACCGTCTTAGGCGTAAAAATCATTTCAGAAGATGCAGAGGGAAGTATACTTAGTTCGTACTCGTCCATACACAAGTAACTGTCAAATTTTTTTTTGTGACACCCTTTTATTGCTGACTGTACTTCTTCTCATTTGCATATCTATCGAGTACTTCTTGAGACCTTTCTGATGATCCTAAACCTCATGTGTTTGTGTTTTTCCATCGAGGAGTTCCTTTGGCTACCTACCGGCAGCATCATCAGAACACGTCCATGTTAGCATATTATTGTATTGTCACCGGAATTACGATAGTACTCCAAATTTCTACTGAATCAAATACCGGGAAGTGGTTCAAATTTTAGTTACAAGATTTGAGGCACTATATATATATACATACATACAAAGGTATATACGCAGTGAAGCTAAATAAAAGTGTGTAAAAAAGAGAAAACGTTTATCCACTTCTGAACATTTTCCATGATTTTTTTGTATGTTATTGACACAATGAAGAAACTAGCATTTTATTATAAAGCGAACCCTATAAACCTAGAATAAATATGCTGAAGCAATCGACATCAAAATCAAAGTGGTTTGTTAACATTTAGTTAGTGGAAACCGTTTTCTCCCGAAATGGAAATTGCATAATAAAAGTGCCTATTATCAGTAGCCCTTCCCTCTTAACGTTTCCTGTTTGTTTGTACATAAACATGAAATTATGTTCATCTGAAGAAATGTAAAAGCAATGATTTATAAACGAAGATTGTAAGTCGAAGTTTTAGTTGTAGGTTAGAGCTACTGCTATTTGATTTAAAACCGAAGTTTGATAATACTTAACCCTTTAATGGTCAAAAAAAAGATTCAAGGCTCACCGCCTCTTGAAAGTCCTAAAAATTCTTAGTTCTTAAGAAATATGACGATTTTATATTTTTGCCATATAAAATCTAAGTGTGGCCTATTAAGGGCTTAAAACTAAACACATCGAACGGAATTCAGATAACAATACCTACGGGTGGTATTTAACTTTATTTTTAGGGTTCCATACCTCAAAAGGAAAAAAACGGAACCCTTATTAACCTCCGAAACTACTGGACCAATTAAGTTGAAATTTGGTACATATATGTAAGTTTGTGACCCAAAGATGGACATGTAACGTCAACAAATAAATTTTAAACACGGGGGCCACTTTTGGGGGGTAAATGAGAAAATTAAAAAATAAAGTTTGTCAAACTATATCGTGTTACATATCAAATGAAAGAGCTTATTGTGCGAATCTCAAATATATTTTCTTTATAATTTTAAGATAAACAGTTTGGAAGTTATTCAAGTAAATAGGCAAAAAATGACCATTCCCCCCCTTTATCTCCGAAACTACTGAGTCAAAAATTTTGAAAAAAATACACAAAATAGATCTTTACCTATAGATCACCGGAAAACCTATTAGAAATGTTCAGTCAAGCGTGAGTCGGACTTAATTACTTAGTATTTGATCCGACCCCTACGGGTTTTTTAAAGACATATCACATAAAAAATACATTGTATAAATTGTGTAATGTACGGAACCCTTGAAACGCGAGTCCGATTCGCACTTGGCCGGTTTTTTTATCTTAAGACATTTGTGTCTAAAACATTATGTAAATGCTTTAAGAGTCCCAGCTGACCCAGCTCGCAAGCTCGGTTCTCCATACAAACGTATTTACGCTTTCATTTTAAAACGTCTAGCTAGATTGCTCTAAAACTTTGTACTTACAATAGGATAAGGTATATATAGGTCTATAATTAGTTTATGTAGCTTCAGATACCATTTTTTTACTCTATTTCGTTTGTTTTATATACTAGAGCTATATAAACTAATTACAGACCTAGATATACCTCATTACATTGTATGTGCAAAGTTTCATTACAATCCAACACGTAGTTTTAAAATGAGAACGAAACTTCGTTTGTATGGGAAGGTGAAATTCGGCCGAGCTTGCCGGGGACTTTTTTTCACGTTGCAATTATATGTGTATTTATTTTTGTTTTATATAAAAAAGTTTAAAACCATCATCAGGGTTACTTTTTAGCCGGTATTATATAATAGAAAATAAAATAATCACAACCAACCCATTTCTCAATCTAAACAACCACTCAATTCAAATTTAAATACAATTCACTTACCCATTTGTATAATCAACTCACTTATCACAAATTGTTTACGTAAACCCGCATACACACCGCAAAGGGTGTGTTCGGTACGGAGGCTTCAGAGGTACTGAATAGGGAAAGCGGGAATAGCCGAGATAAGGGTGGTTAATACCACTCTATGTAATATTCGTATCTGTCAGTACGTGTTATGGGAAATCGATGTTTATTGTTTAGTAGATAGAGTAGATGAACTGCAATAGAGAAATGAGGTTTGCTTTGTGTTGCAAATTAAATGTTGAGGTTGGATTGGGTTATTTGTATATTTTGTTAATACATTTACTTATGTACTTTAGTAGATAGATATATGTACTTTTTTTCATAATTAATATATAACGTAAAAAAACAATAAAAAAAAACAACTTAAAATTACAGTTAATCTAAATAAAAATAAAACTAAACTAAACTAAATCTAAAAACGGCCCCTGCGGCAAGGTTTTGTTAATTAAGTACAGTTTATTATACTGTAAATTGTTTTTTTTTGTACCGTTCTTATTGTTTAAATCAAAGTTTAAATATACCATTAAAAACGGGATGTTTATCCCATTATTTGTTTGGGCGAGTTCCTGATATTTTGGCTCAGTTGCACATACACGGAGTAGGTAACTGACGCTCTTTGAGGTATAATTGTCGTCTATTTACACACCATAGCTCAACAACACCAATTTTTACACAAAACAATTAATAACATTTAATAACTTAAGTTTAAATTCAACAGTATATTTAAAGATGTATGCAGATTATTGAGGTAGATGTCTTCGTCACGTCACCAGCAAAAGTTGTCATTGTGCTGAAATGTGACTCTTACGTGAACCATTATCCGCTTCATGAACCCTTTGATCGCCACAAGATGCATTTATCCTGTCAGGAATGTAATATTAACGTGAATATAAGGACTGATATTCAGTTGACATTTTTGCAGCACGTGTCACTTGTGGGTGTGCTGACAAACAAAGGCTAAGAGCGAGTCAGAGTCGCACGTGGAGGGTTCCGGAACAACACTAGATTTTGAATTGTTTTTCTTAAGGGGTTAATGTTTAGGGTTTTTCAAAAAATAAGTATACCACAGCGTCCGCCCGGCTGTGCCCTTTCGCAGGGCCAATGCTAGTTTAGTTACAAATGTACTTTACGTTCCTCGTATGTATCGACTTTTTATATTAGCCCTCTCTTGTCGCCTTCGGCTAAAATACTGTCCCCGTAACTAAATAAGTTTTTAGCAAAAATGACGATTTGGTACAAGCTTTTATTTCCACAGGCAACTAATACTCACCGA
The DNA here is from genome assembly GCF_947568885.1 of Cydia strobilella. Lineage (NCBI taxonomy): Eukaryota > Metazoa > Arthropoda > Insecta > Lepidoptera > Tortricidae > Cydia > Cydia strobilella. The sequence continues at coordinate 14,911,823 of NC_086052.1, forward strand.
GACAATTCTAACTATCCCCAAAAACAATTAGTTTGCGTTGTTTTATCACAGAATTCCCATGGCCACCTCCTGTCTCCATCATCATATCAACAGTATCAACTCCATGTCATCATATTATTGCATTATCATCCGATTTATATACGTATACAAAATTTCAGGTCAAACGGAAACCGGAAAGTGGGTCAAATTTTGCTTCCAAGAATTGACCCACACTAACAGACTAACAGGGTAAGTTAAATAAAAGCTTGTAAAGTAGGTAAGTGATAGAAAATTCAATTCAATTCAATTCAATTCAAATGTTTTATTCGTGATAAACTTAAAACTAAAATTACATACTAAAGTATAACTAAAGCTATAGGAACTTATAAAATAGGTAGGAGTTGAAGTTTACCACGAAATGGTCTCGCCTCAGCATAATGCTGACCCGAAGGTCAGCGCTGATCTAAAATAATATGAGTAGGGTATAGACTGTAGATGAAGTAAGTGATGACTGGTCCTGTAGGAGTCGCAAGCACAAACATACCTCGTGGCATGTCCTAACGAGTTTTTATATTGGTAGCGTGGGGAATAAATAAATAAACAGGAAAGTAATTTGACAGTATATAAAGTACCGAGAGCTGACGATCGGTAGACATTATGTAGTTACAATAAGGTTCAAAACATGTCAGTTAACGTTGTGGATAGTCAACAGGGCAGTGTACTATCCGTTCTGCCCCAAAACCTTCAAGTTGTTGGTTTGTTATTGTAGCTTACTTATGTAAATAAACTTTGTAACCGTGTTACGTAGAAGGGTGCGGTTTCGTTTGGTGACCGTTTCATGTGGTCGGGTTTGCTCTGGACTGATAGAGGATCAAATGGATATTTCACAAGCAAACAACAAAATACGAAAACATTATGTATATCAATAACAGATTTAAAATCCGTATCTAGCTCCTGAGTTTAATGTTTAAAATCATAATATCGGTATGAAAGATATTAGTGGTACTACTAAAATTTGGGGCTGCGTCAAATATTTTGCTTTCGAAAAGGGTTCGAAAGCAAAATATTTCTTCGTCGAAATATTATTAGTTCGTCGAAAAATCGGGAGCTCGAAAACAATACAAAAGGTAATCACGGTCCATATCGTCGATATAAGTCAAGTGATAGTCCCTCAGTATTGAGGGACCGACTGAAGAAGATAGTCTTACCCCGGTGATAGTCTTATCCCACCAGCCTTAACTAGTTTTCTTAGACCAAACAAAAGAACATTTTTATCAATCAACCAATGAACCACCATTATAGTTTCGCCATGTCCGTCTATCTGTCTGTCTGTCCGAGGTTTTTTTTTTTAATTTTAAGATTATTGTAATGTAATAGACGAAGTGGCTAAATCTTTCGGTTAATGTATAAGTGTATTGTACCATGTAATTGCTTGTTAAGGCTTGTTATTTTAATCTTGCTTAATACCTATACCTTTTCTAGGGATTAAAAGGTATGCCCTTTACCTTCAAGCATTAAATTTGTTTTACTAATTTCCACACAGCGTTTAATAATGTTAAAGATAAACGTGTCCCTCGAATTTAATACCGATAAGCAAATTGTTGAAATTACAATCCAAGTTTTTGAACAACGTTTTTCATAGTACCGTATATAATACAAATTTTGTCACTCACTCATGTCCTAATGTCACAAGTCGCATGCGTTACACGCAATTTTATTGCTTATGACAAAGTATTATACTTAGAATCGTTTAAATTATATGAACATTTAATGATAATGCTTCAGGTAAGTATAAAATTCGTTGTACAATCGTTGATTTTACCGGTCCGTTGTTTTGATTGGACGTTTTAAGTACCTCTCGTTTAATTAGTCCTCAAAAAAGCGCAATTTCAAGGGTTTGTTGACGTGTCCGGCCTCATTGACCTGGTTCTGTGATAATTTACTTACAGGTAGTTTTCCTGAAGATGTATTCCTGTGATCAAATACCTTTTTTTATACTACGTTAGTGGCAAACAAGCATACAACCCGCCTGATTTTAAGCAGTCTCCGTAGCCTATGTACGCCTGCAACTCCAAAGAAGTTACATGCGCGTTGCCGATCCTAACACTCCGCACCCTCGTTGAGCTCTGGCTCACTCACCGGCAGGAACACAACATTTACAGTAATAACATATACTTATCTATGATTGTGAGTAGGGTCTAGCGGTTTTCTGTAAGGTGGAGGTCTTTTATGAGTCGGCAGGCAGATAAATAGAAATAAAGTTAATAGATATAACTCATTTTTGCAAAAGATCCCGACTTCAGAGGGTAATACAATAAAAATTAACGACTCTGGTCTGGTACATCCCGAATCATCCGGACACCTTAATAAATCTATTGATAAACCAACCAACCAACAAGTTTTAAAATTGAGTAAATATTCTTTATTTTACCAATGTGAATACCTAGATATAGGTATATTAACAAAGAAAATGCATAAAACAATTAGGTAGTCTCATATAAAGAACATCGTCTTAATCCTTTTAAATAAAATATACTCGTAATCGTGGAGAAGTAAGTGCCTTTTTTAATTTTCTACTTAATTCTATTTGGTACTACTATCTAAAACTTTTTCTCTTAGGAAAATTGTTATGAGACTTGAATTTGGAGAAAGGTAAATAACAAATAACTTGCTCAAGCTAATGTGTAAACTTTTATCAAACTCTCAGAAAATGTATTTTATTAAGTATAAGCAAAGATAAAGGTGAGCGTCAAGTAAAAGAAAAGAACAGCAGACAATTTACAATATTTTATGTAAGTACCTATATCTAATAGTATTTACAAATAAGTACACTCAAAGTTACCATCATAAATGTAGATATAATATTTTTAATAACAAATATGTACTAAAATTAATCAACAGTTACCACATCCATACATTCACTTTTGATATACCGTCAACCGGGGTGAATAGGGAATACAATTTGTGTATTATACAAAATTCAAGAAATTGTCAAGTAAATCACGTTTTAAGTTTTGTCCCTATTCACCCCAGTCATCCCTATTCACCCCGTCTGACGGTACCCACATATATAATTTCTAATTAATATTACACCTGAGAATATAATTAGAAAAACAAACACAACAATACATTTCACTATCTTTACTACTTTTACTCTTTCCAGCTTAAAAACTACGTCATTTCATTTAGTACACAACATGTTTGATGGTGATTTTTAATAGGGAGTATTACTGCAATGTTCTGCCGCCAGAGTGCAGCACTAGCAACAACTGTAAACCATAGAGTAACCTTATTTATATACTATGCCGTAAACAGTTTTTTGGCAAGTTTTCACACATTATTTGTTACGAATATATATGACTTTGATGCATTAAGGCAGTTTGTTCACTGTTTGTACCAGAGGCGCCCCCTACGCAGAGGTTTGCGCAATATTCCCTATTCATGTTTAACTGCATGATAAATGCTTATTTCTAGATACATATATGTAATGAAAACATACATAATTTCATACAAAATGACCCGGCTGATTGACAGACGATTAATAAAATGATTTTTATATTTTTATTGATTAAATGTCTATTAGAATGACCGCCTCTGACCCAGGGCATAAGCAGGAGCTTGAGCATGATGGTGTTTACAGTATGTCCCTGCTCACTGCTCTGCCTACTCTGCTACTGTAAACGACGCATAAAAAAACCAACAGGCTACGTGTTATACTGATGGCAGGCGTACAGTCAGCTATCGTGCGGGAGGCAGTTCTGCCCGTAGTTGCCCGTGAACAGGTGTGCCCAAGGCCCGCGCGCGAACACCGCGACATCTTCGCCTCCGTGAGTTAGAAACTACGTGTAAGTATACTGATGACAGGCGTGCAGTCCTCCGCCCATGCAGGCCGCATATGCGAGCGCGTGTGGCAGATAGTTCTGTTCGTAGTTGCCCGTGAACAGGTGTGCCCAAGGCCCGCGCGCGAACACCGCGACGTCTTCGCCTCCGTGAGTCTCTCGGGACATCGGGACTAAGGCCGGGTAGGTGTAGTTTGGATTTTCTAGAAAGACAAATAAATAAGTAAATATCATGGGACAATCTTACACAAATCAACCTTGCTAAGCACCATTAGGCTTGTGTTGTGGGTATAACTACTATACTAAGATATATATAAATACTTATATTCATAAAAAATATCCATATCTAACTCAGGAACAAATATTTGTGATAAACATACAAATAAATGCCCTTACTAGAAATCGAACAACGTACCTCTTGCTTCGGCTAACCTAACTACAGACTAGGCTAGGAGGCCGTCGAATATTTCTTTTCACCCCTTTTAACTCATTTTTTTTATTATTTGATCCGCAATCCGCTTAAAATGAATATTATTGTAGGTATATAAATTTTAAACAACTAGCTATTTATTACGACTCTAAGCAAAACCTTTACAAAAATAAATAGATTCCGAATTATTATTATTATCCTATTGGATAATGCAGAAATTTATTATTTTAATTAAAATCCATGACTTTCTCTTAACTCTACCTAATCCTTCCTTGGTTGTTCGAATCCCGGGTTCGGCACTTTTCTTGGCTGTTATAACTTAATTTTGACAGTTGGATCGAGGGGTGAGCATCTGGCTCGAAGCTTGATTAAATGTATGAAGGTTTTGTTGACCTTGAGTTAATAAGACCAAGGATTAGTCAAGACGAAGTGAAATTTGTTTATTTACAAGATACACTCAATTATAATCAGACCATGATAAAATTATCTTCACATACTTGTTTGTTCAATAATTATAAAATAGTATTTGGGCACATAATTCTTTATTTTTTATAAAACGTACAGAAACTCCACGTACGTGGAGAAAGGCCAGGTCAAGAGCACCCTAAACCGGCGAGCGTGTATGAGGAATGTTATGAAAGTGAAGAAAGCGAAAGAGGTATGTCAGGATCGTAGCAAGTGGAAATCCGTGGTCTCTGCCTACCCCTCCGGGAAATAGGCGTGATAATATGTATGTATGTATGTGTTGTATGTGTTTTATAAAACGTTGTTTTTATTTTTTTATTACATACACACACCCATAAATTACAGGATACTTTAACGGATAAAAACGGTATACTCCGTATAATTTTATAATATAGTTTTATTTAGTAAGATCATTTGCCTATGACGGGTTGTTATCAATCATTGGGTAGTGTACCCTTGTTGGTATTTAAATCCATTAACGCAAAAACAAACATTATAACGATCCTGAAAAAATAAACAACCACGGTAATTAGTGCTAGAACCAGGTCAGCTGACATTATTTCCGTTAAAAGATCCCGCGTATGAATATAGTTTGTTTTCATGAGAAGTTTGTGTAGTTTTGCGGGCCTTTTAGTAATTACGATGGAAAAGGGCGTTGAACTTTGCAAATAAGTTTTACATTTCTATATATTAATTCTAGATAAGGATACTTCTATGAGAAATTTATTTGGTTGCCATTTCATATACCTTTCCTTTCTTAGGATTTTACGGATATCGGATAAAGGCTCATATTTATTTAGGAGCTGCGAAGACATATTGTTTGAAGGGATATTACGAATCCGGCTACCACGTGACAGGCGTTCCTTTTAAATAAATATTCTTATTCTTATTCTTATTCTTATTCTTATTCTTATTCTTATTCTTATTCTTATTCTTATTCTTATTCTTATTCTTATTCTTATTCTTATTCTTATTCTTATTCATCTTACCATCAGGTGATCCGTCTGCTCGTTTGCCTCCTATTTCATAAAAAAAAAATATGCTCATGTCAATAATTATTAGCAAATAGCAATAATCTTGAGTGAGTTATACATATCTATGGGTTTTTATTCTATTTTTCTTTCCTTTATACTGTAAGCTTTAATTCGCTTAACATAATATACCTATGTATGTAACATATTTTTTTCAGAATCCAATCAAACTCATGCCCAAAGTTCATTCACGACATCTTCTCATAACTTTAATTACTTTGTGGAAAGTTTAGAATGAATCTCAAACTTGGATTACCTATTGGTTCTCATACGCGAGCGTCAAACTTAGTTCCGTGAAACTTCAATACCGATAAATTTTAAAGTTTTGAAACCTTCTATTTTTTTTTCATTTATTTATTAACACAATTGACAATTATAAATAAAATAGTGGATTACCGCTTTTCCATACAAACTTAGTCCCGTACTTATCCGTATATGTATAGGCGCGAGCGAGGCGCACGGTAATTAATTTACAGGTAGCAAAGTGACGTCAGCGACGTCATAATGACGTAATAATAACGTAATTATGGCTTCACAATGACGTCGCTGACGTCATAATGACGTATAAATCATTCTGATGTACTTTTATGTAATAGGAGGCAAACGGGCAGACGAATCGCCTGATGGTAAACGAGCCATGGACAACTGCAATACCAGAGGGGTAAGTGCGTTGCCGGCATTTAAGATAGGATGATGTCAGTGTACAGTCGGTGCCCTAACATAAGTATCCATATTTCTATACAATACAATTAGTATGGCAACGTGGGTACGTTGGGGCACCGACCGTAGTTTCGAATTCGCCTCATAATAATTGAGCAATAATTGTGTTACCTATAAGTGGAAACTGTTCGGGCTGTTGTGTTATCTCAATTTGTTAAACTGTATGTGTGATTCTGTGCTGTTTGTTATCCTTTGCAATAAAAAATAAAAAAACTCGTGGCTTGGCCTGGCGAAGTTGGTGCTGGTGGTTTGGTGCTGGTTCTTTATTAGATAGACTTACTGAGATCGTCAGACGTAAGGTCGTATCTTTGGGAGTCGTGGCCTTGCTTGTGGCCTGGCCCCGTAGCGTAGCTTAGGGTCGTGAATGGCTGGTGGTCGGATGCGTTTATCTGGAATAAGGTATCACCTATTAATAAATTTTTGTCTTTAACTAATAAGTGTGATGATTTTGATGATATTTGACTGATGATGACGTCGTGGACAGGATTGCAGTATCTGAGACTCTTCTTACATTAGACACCGCCATAAATAGTAGTAAAATTTATTTCTATTATTGTTACACCCTAACTAGCTGTTTATGAAAAATCTAGTTCCTAACAGCTAACTTTAAAGAGCCTTTTGAAGTGCCTAGATCCTAAACGCGAAAGAAGTGGCGCGCAGTTATCTTTAGCCTTTTTTTATTTTTTTAAATTTTACAATATGCAAGTTGGTGCCCTTGGCTGAGCACCATACAAACTAGCTTAGGGAAATCTTAGGAAGGTCTCGCTTGCTCCTACACCTACATAATCAATGCACGGCGCCTCACATACCTTCCCGCCCAGGTAGCATTTACACGTCATTATGACGTCAGCGACGTCACTATGACTTCATAATGACGTCATTATGACGTCGCTGACGTCACTGCTACCTGCGCTTATTTAGCTCGAAATTCTACGAACTGTACAAAGCATTACGATAGGTATAGCAATACTAGGTGATCTTTTAAATCATAATACGAACCCTATTACTGAAACCGAGTATATCGGATCCCCTCTTGCTGTACCCACTGTAAGTCATAGTATGGCTATGGTCTGACGTGACCACCACCAGCGTTTCGTCAGTGTTCACCATCCTGATTGCTGCTTCCACTGCCTTCGCCAGCTCCACAGTCTCGTCCAAGGCTTTTTGAGCTTTGGTCTCGTGGTGGGCGGTGTCTATTCTGCCTCCTGTAATAACAGAAGATAAAGATCGTTTATTTTTCAATTTAGGTTTACTACAATATGCGCTATCAGTGTCGAAAGGAAAAATTACCATCGGTTCTAACGTTACACCGTCAGGAGCAGGACTAGGCCTTTTGACATGGCGATTGTTTCTAAGTGTATGACTGAGTGGTCTAGCCCACTATCCTGTAAAATTGACCGAAGCCTAGCGAAGGTCTACGGTTTGACTCGCGCATTTTGCTTTTGTATGTCCGGATGTTCTCCTCTACAGGTCGCAATTCACAACCGATTCTCGTGAAATTTTGTGACTAAATTCTATGACTTCTAAATAAATAAAATTGAAGAATTCTAAATAAAAAAATTATGTCGATCCGGTTTTTGGAATTTTTTCAAAATGGCGGAGACGTGATAGCTCGCGCCTCAACAAATAGTCGTATCGATATCATAACAGTATTTTCTTTTTAAGGTATGTTTACAGATTAAATGTCGAAAAGTGCAGTAATTTTGTATTGCTGGTTTTGGCGGTATTTAGATGTTTAGTTTTTACTCGAGAATGAGTAGCTGAATTTCGTCAGCTTAGGTAAGCACCGTCGTGGCGTGTTTTGCAAACATTCGGTTTTTTCGTTTGCACTGGGTGGTCCCTGGTTCGATCCCCAGTAATTGTAAGCTGCTACATAACTTTTTGTATTTTGCTTTTTACACTTAAATTTCGTATTGTTTTTTTTTATTTGTTTTTTTATTTCTCTATTTTGAAATTGATTGATCAAGCGCGGGCTAAGCGTATTCATTTCATTTTTAAAAGCTTTTATTTAACTAGCCCTTAAAAATATGTTATATTTTTGTTATTTTGATTTTCTAAAGTGGTTCTGAACGGCGGAGGGTGGTTCTCCTTATTCCGAATTTCATACAATTGTATTTATAGTTTTTGTTTTAAAATACGTAGATTTCTTGCACCATAAACTTTGAGGTTTATGTAGTATAGATTCGTCTGTCTGAGCGGGTTTATGGAGCCAATTATCCAATAATATTATTGAAAAATTCAATAAAAAATTGAGAAAATATTACTTAACGCCTGTTTGTGTAAGTGTCTTTACACTATCCATGTGAAACAACATGGTGAAGTTGTTTAATAATAACAAAGATGTCACTTTAACACAGGTGACCTAACTAAGTAGTACCTACCTAATTTGCTCGATAGGTGGTGACATCGTGAGGTCGAAACGGGCCGATTTTTAGGGTTCAAAAGTGTTATGGCGGGTGGCGGTATATTATGAATGATTTCAATATCAGTGTATCAACGAAAGTAGCCATTACTCGGAACTGCATGTGCTGCTGACATATATGGCGCTGATTCTGCGCTAGAAACGACGCATTCGGAGCTAAAATGACCCGTATTTGCAGTGTTTATTTAATAATTACTCATCAGTCCATTTCGATACAATTGAGTTCATTTGATAGATCTTTTTGAAATATTATTAAAATAAAATATGCGGTATTATAAAAAGCTGGAAAAGAGTTAAAATGTGGCATTTTTACAGGAATTTTACGACTGCGTTTGTTTGAGGCCACCGTGTGCGAAAATTAAGGCATAAATGCTCAAATGCGCTCTAACCTACAGGCTTTACAATATAGAGTCGGGCAAAGCCTGATATTCAGCTTCGCGCGCTTTTTATACATGACTCCTGGGGAGCCTTTTATATTGTAAAGATTACATACGCCCCGCCTGTGGCGCCTTATACACTGTAAGGTCGGGCGAAGCCCTACATTCAAGCGTGCGAAGCGCGCTCTTTCACACAGGCTTCACACTGTAGGGTCAAGCGAAGCCCGACATTCAAAAGCGCGCCTTACGTAAAGGGCGCCTGCGGCGCCTTTTACACTGTAAAGATTACGTACAGGCTTACCTACAACCTTTTCACTGTAAGGTAGGACAAAGCCCAACATTTAAGTCTTACATACAGGGCGCCTGCTTTACGCTATGAGGTCCCTAAGCGGCCCTATGCGGTCTTCGCAATAACTTCCACGCCACGTTTCACGTCAAATCCCTGACACAGCCTATCGAGGAAAACTTTTCCCATACAGTTTGTATGAAATTGAAAACTTTTATTTTTCACATGCTATTTTTTATGCCAATCGATTCCATTCCTATCCAGTATCAATAGTTGCATAGGGTTCAACTAATGGTAATACCTACTAAAAAGCCAAAATTATTTACAAACCTAGAATATATTATGCTGAAGCGATCAACATCAAAATCAAAGTGATTTGTTAAGATTTAGTTAGTGGAAACTGTTTTCTCCCGAAATGGAAATTATATTAAAAAGTACCTATTGTCTGTAGCTATTCTACCCTGTTAAACGTAACAGGACTGATTGGCGAGATAGAAAAATGTGATTAAAATTACACGTTTTCTCCGTAGTAAATGTAAAATTTAGTTACCTACTCAAAAACGTGACTCGCACGCCGACAGCATTAAGCTAACAATAAAAGCGTTTTTGTAGTTATCGGTTGAAGAATTCGCGACACTCAATTGATAATAAGAATAACATACGTTTAACTTGAAAAAGAACGTAAAAAATATTTAAAAAAAATTGGCACCATTGGGTTTGAACCATGTAGGTATCTCAGCTAATATCTGAATATTTTTTTTCAAGAGGTTACGGATGCCACGAGCACATGACAATTAATGTCTGCAAAATATTAGTGCCTTGTCAAAGTCTCAAACAAGAATTTAAATTTAGCTTCTAATCTTTTTTAACAATAAACATTCACTCCGCTGCGCCCTCTAGGTTACTTTACATTACGAATCGACTGATCTTTTGGTGGTTAGTCGGCAGGACAGCCCTAGACACATCCATTTTATCTTAAGCTATGCTCGCGAGGTCTACAGCTCACAGAACCACTATTTTAATGACTTTAAACTCTTGCGTCATATAATTAAGTGCGTTAATAATGTGCGTATATTGGCCAGACAGCGTAGAAGAGAGGATGAAGGAACACAGTAATAGCGGCTGTTAAAAATCTCCAAGTACAACACAAATCCGCAATAGCAGCAGCTGTGTTGGCAAGCCCAACAGAACCTAATATATATTAATTCCTTTTTACAGTCAGTGCTCTGTTCTTTTTACTTTCTATTTCGGTTACCATGTAAACGGGATAACAAATCCTTCACAATTCACCTTAGGTGCTTTTATAAGTATTGTGCCTTATTAAAATACATATATAATTATTGTGACCACAAGACGGACTTTCTTTCCTCGCCTTCCACCATCTGAACCAGCCATTCCGCCGCTGATTATTATTACTAGCTGACTACTGAAACTAATCGCTGGATTGAGCTACACAAACCCAAAATCCTCTCCACCAAGCGTCACTATTATCCTCGGATCGTAAAAGCTATCGAAATAAAATAAATCCACCCGAAAATTTTCAACAGGGAACTTATGAGGACTTATCAGATATTGAAACCAAGGGATTTATCTTCGGACCAGTGTGCGGATATTGTTAGTGTTGCGTGTCGTGCCGTGGGCAATAAACATTAAACAGAAACGGGTATAACTACATTTATTTGTCTACCCCGAACATTTATATAAACTTATGTCGGGTAGTTTAGTGTTTTTTATCAATATCTCGATTGACATTTTGCTGGGACATCAGTCTTCCGTGACCACAGTGTAACCTAGCTGAAACGTCGGAAAAAAGGTAAAATAATGAATTTTAATCCAATCAGATTGTTATACTGTAGGGCTAAGATGGTCGGATCTTTATCATTTGTCACCATGCCTGTCACGTTCTAACAAATAGGTAAGTGCGAAAGTGACGCATGGCATGATAGGTGATAAAAATGCTACCATGATACTGCTGCTGATCTCGCGCCGATCACTACTGCTAAGTCAGGACTAGGCCTTTTGCGATTGTTTCTAAGTGTATGACTGAGGGGTCTAGCCCACTATCCTGTATAATTTAATAACATTTTATATTTATACCGTAATAAACAAACGTTTAACATTCCACATATTTGTTTTATAAAAGGGAAAAATTATTAACTAAAAAAACACCCAGCACTTAAGTTTAATAGTTATTAAACACTGCTTATGAAGTTTTATTTATTAGCGGTCCGCTTTGCATTATTTTATTACCTAACTAGATGAAGGAAACTAGGTATTTCTTAATTTTGAGAAACTAGCACATCCCGTGTATAAAATTTATGACATGAGTTATACTTATGTATGTACAGCGTAGTATCTAGCTAGAAATTTACTGAAGATTGTGAGATTTCTAACAATACCGGCAATGAAAAAAATCATAGCGGTGGTAAGTAATTAAGCCTGAAACCATTTGTAGTATAAATCCATAAGTAAAAATGATTTGTTTGATACATTAATGATTTATTTCTTAGATATTATAATTATATATTATCCGAGTACTTATCATATTTATAATAACATTACCAACATACCTTCAACAAACAGGAAGAACCCATTCTCATTATTGGCCAGTATCTGTATAGCTTTCTGTGTCATCTCCGCCAAGCTCGGGTCGTCCTCATCAGCTTCCAAATGGTACGGCATATGACTCGGTGAAAACAGCCCAAGCACACTATCCACACTAGGGTTAATATTGAAAAGTCCTTTCTTTGTGTAAACGTATTTCGCGTTGTGTCCGAGATTCTTTTTCGTGTCGAGCCATTCGGCAATGAGGTCGTTGCCATCTTTTCTGTAACCAACGTGGCCTTCAACGTCCTTTTTGGTGTAGGGGAGGAAGTTTTGCCGCCCGCCGCCTAGGACTACCTGAAATTTAATGTTTTATGATCAAAGTTAGTGTTTATATAAAAGAATATTTCGAAGAAGGAGGGCGTTCTGTATTCGGTTGCGACTTTTTTTTAAATATACCTATTACCATTGGCATGACTTCAAACATATCAGTTAATATACTTAAATATGATAATAGTTTATTTTATCCTTTGAGAAGTCGGTTTTCTTTTTTAGGGTCGGTAAAAACGATCCCTATTACTAAGACTCCACTGTCCGTCTGTTTGTCTGTCACCAGGCTGTATCTCATGAACCGTGATAGCTAGACAGTTAAAATTTTCACAGATGATGTATTTCTGTTGTTGTTGTTAGATACATTTATTCTAAGATATCAGCCTCCCGTCAGTAGAATGTCAAAATAATGTTTAGTTTGTCTAATTTAGCCGTTTTCCTATGAAGCAGCTAGGGAATAATTGGAAAGTTTCCATGAAAAAATAAATAACGAAGCTGAGTGACAAGAGCGTCGACCTATCTAAAACGAGCGGTGCGTCACTATGTAATTGCTATTGCTTCAAACTACTATATATGTTTTTCGTAGGATCTGGTTGTTTAGGACTTAGTTAAACTAATAAACGAGGACCAAGCAAATAATAATGGACATAATAAAGCATTAAAAGTTCGATGAACCTGAAAAAAACGGCACTTCGCTTTAAAAAAAAATGCCTAATGCTGAGATTAGTTGGTACATTTTAAACCTTACGCTGAGAGCTGCTGTTATGATTATCACAAATATTATAAATTTCTTTAAAATCGGTTATAAAAGAAAAACAAATGAAGAATTACTTCAGGTGTGGGCTGAGTCCAAATAGGAAATAAATTCAAACGCATGCGTTATCACATCGATACACTTAACTGAACAAGTATAATTTTTTACAACAACAACAACAAGTATGTTTAGTTATGGGTATCGATGAGTTGGCCTCCTACCGCCGATTAACTGAAAGTATCGGGAATCAATGTTATATTCACCTATCACCTATCTAACTATATACTTACCTACATCAATGTTCTTACCAACTTTTTCTCTCACTAGCTGCGTGACTATGTCTTGACAGCGAGGCCCGTATCTCATCGCATACCGCATCGGCCTCCCAACGCCGATTAGCTAACTGTATGCGAATGAAGATGATTTATGTCAATGTTCTTCCCAACTTTTACTCTCAAAAGTTGCGTAGCTATTTGTCATCATAGCAAGATCCGTACCACAAGTATGTCTGTGTCGTACACGAAGGCATGTGTCGGACTTCTGGCGCCGATTAGTTAGGTTAGCGTATAAAATACAGATTCACCAATACTTACATCCATGTTCTTTCCGACTATTCTCTCACTAGCTGCGTAGCTACGTCTTCACAGCAGGGCCCGTATCTCAGAACGTCTGTTTCAGCCTATCAACGCCTGACAACGCCTGTCTGTCGTGTGTCGTGTGTGAGTGTACTCTAAGACTTACATCAATATTCTTCCCTACTTTCCCTCTCACGAGCTGCGTGGCTATGTCCTCGCAGCGAGGCCCGTACCTCGGCAGGTCTGTGTCGGCCTCCCAACGCCGGTCGGCGGAGTGCGCGTATGAGGCTGCTGGGGTTGCATGTGTTACACGCGTTGTGGTGACAACCCCTAAAAAAACATCATTATCGAATTAAAACTAGACTGAAAATACTTGGATCAGAATTATTTATGCTTTTTTTTGTTAAATCATACATTTGGAAAGTTTATTAAATAAGAAACAATCAAAGCAATCAATAACTAAAGCACAATCTAGTTATTCCTTTTTATGTTTTAATAATCATTCAATCAATAAAACTAATTTTTAATACCTTTTTTATAGGAGTGCATCAATTATAACTAAATAAAAATGTTTAGAAGAAGAAATTGCCTTGCGAAATATTGTATAATTTAATTAATTCATAATTAAAGACTCACCTTACTCCTAACCATAATTGCTACCTCAGAAAAAAACAAAGACACTTAATTAGGCTAAAATGTAAACCATGTTTAAGTCAGATCGTACCTACAATTTGTCATTTTTTTAAAAGGGCCTCGCAAATTTTATTTAACTTTTACTAACGGTCAAGAAATTTGATTTCTTTGTGACTTTGAATTTTTACTATCAAACTGGTTGGCTGGAATTTATGTACCTGTGCTTTTCCCAGCCTTCTGTGCCCAGTCCATGAGCCCCGTCACCGAATGGTTCCCAGACAACTGCCCAATACAGTCCCCCCGTTTGACGGCGGCGCTGAGACCCACAGTCCCACTGTTGGCCTTCACGCCGGACAGGTAGGCTGTCCCGCTACATGCGGAGTCCGCTACGTTGTGGTCAACGCAGTATGTCTGGAGTTAAAATTAAATTATTTATTACTAGGGCTTTTCTGTATCCGTACTTAATCCATACTTAATGTTATAAATGCGAAAGTGTGTCTGTCTGTTTGCCTGTTACCTCTTCACGCTTATACCGCTGAACGGATTTAGTTTAAATTTGGCATAGAGATAGTTTGAGTCCCGGGGAAGGACATAGGATGATAGTTTTTATGTCGGAAGTCATCCCTAAACAGAGTTAAAAGCTTTCCACCCCGGAAATGAGAAAATTAATGATTTGCCTATTAATTGGTGTAAGCATATTATGCTTAAAATTATTGCCATTAGATTTTATCCTGGCGCTATACTTAGGTACTCTAACTGCTAGAACTAATTCTACGCAGACGAAGTCGCGGGCAAAAGCTAAAATTATAAATGCGAAAGTGTGCTTGTCTGTTACCTCTTCACGCTTAAACTGCTAAACCGATTTAGTTGAAATTTGGTATAGAGCTAGTTTGAGTCCTGGGGAAGGACATAAGATACTTTTTATCCCAATTTTCACCCCTTCAGGGGGTGAAAAGGGGGGTGGAAATTTGTAGGAAAAATAATGGGAGTGGGAGTAGAAGTGGAACTGGAACTGGAACCCAAATTAATAATTCCACGCAGACGAAGTCGCGGGCAAAAGCTAGTAATCATTATAAATGCGAAAGTAACTCTGTCGGTCTGTCTGTTAGCTCTTCATGCTTAAACCGCTGAACCGATTTAAATGAAATTTGGTGTGGAGACAGTTTGAGACCAGAGTTTTTTCAGAGTTGAGTTTTTATCAATCATTATATTCATAATCATTATCCCACGCGGATAAAGTCGCGGGCAGAAGCTAGTGTGTCACAAATCACGATGAAAGGATTTTCTTTGTTGTTGATATTCTTTACGCAATTGTTTAAGTATGTGTATTAACCAGCTATTGAAAATGTTTTAATTTTTAACACCATCATATGACGGCATCAGATACAGATGTGATGTAATTTTTACGACATACCTACAACGAATTAACTAAATGACTTGACGTGAACATTTGTAACTCTTCAGGTTGATACAGAAAA
This sequence comes from Cydia strobilella, assembly GCF_947568885.1. NCBI lineage: Eukaryota > Metazoa > Arthropoda > Insecta > Lepidoptera > Tortricidae > Cydia > Cydia strobilella. Next base: position 14,927,686 of record NC_086052.1, read on the forward strand.
GATTTTACGATAATAATCATGAAGATCATATACAGGATGGCTAAAAAATAACTGCATTCCCGTTGCCAGGGAAGTTTTGGGATTATACTGAGCAACTTTTACTATGGGACCGACCACGAAATACAAATATGTGTTTCCTAGCTTACATAAGTGCTTAATCAAAGGGTTTAATTACATATGTATGAACATGACCCAATTCGATCGGGACACGTGATACAAATTGGTGAATGCATGGTCCCACTAGTAAACTTAGCAATTACATCGAGAGGGTTTTTCATTAGGGATTAACTTGGAGGCATATTCAAACAATTAATATATGATACAAATACAATGTCCTTAGCCATTGGAAAAAGCCAAAATGTACATATGCATTAGGGTATTTAGAATCAGTATACAAAGTATCATAACAACCGGTGTAGCGCTTATGAAGAAATTAACAAATTACGATTTTTTACTTTGGAGCAGCCTGTACCTATGTGTTAATAGCTCCTGAGGTAATAAATCGTATGAAACCTTCTTCGACCTTATTGATTATCTTTTTATTTATGACATTAATAAGATTCACAAATGTCATAATTGGCGCACATTTTAGAATAAATTGTCAAAAATACTGCCAATGATTAATAAAATAATAATAAAAATAAATAATGAAATAGTGATTAATGAACACATTCGAAAATAGTTAAAACAATCGTGATCAGTAAAGCCGTTTTTGAGTTATCGCTAAAAGTCTTTCCTTCTTATTTTCTTTAAAAGCCTGGCAACCCTTATTTGTGACCGGATTTTTGCAGGCAACCCTATACCATTGTTTTCGCAATAAAATTACCATTATTTTGATATATAATTCAAGCGTCAGACAGATGGGTGCAATTATCGATTTTAACTCACCTGTTTAAACACGGCAACCTCATAATAGTGACCGGAAAAACATAGGCAACCTAATTTATTCATGTTGTAGAAGTTGAATACTTTCCATTGGAACTTATTCTGTTCGTCAGACAAATCGGTGAAATTTGAAGAAAAAAAATATTTTCAAAAATTTATTAAAAATAGCCTTGACCATATTTCTTTATGTTTATTATTTATTTATATTATTTATTTATTTATGTTTAGGAACATATTTTCTTTCATAAAATATAAGTTTCATCCGTCAGACGTATCGGTGAAGGTCGATCATATATAACGTATCTTAGACTATACGTGGGATTTCAGGGTTTGTCCAATGGCTAAGGTCAACCTGTATACTGTTTATTATATGTAGCACGGGCAGATTTTCGCAACTCTACGACTGGCGCCTATTTTGCGTGAAGAATATACTGTTTACTGGTCCAAATCTGCCTGTTAATGCATGTAGTCATTCTCAAATAGATAGTGACAGCCAAAGTGGCCATTCGGCTGTATTATTTACAACAACACAACTTTGTTATATAGGAATAAGGATGTGTATCGCACATTTGGCCACTTTGGTTGCAACTTTGATGCTGACTAAAAGCGCTTTGGACTGGCCACGACGCACGCGAAGTATGGTACCAATTTTATGGATATACCTATATATACCGTTAACCGGGGCGAACAGGGATGGCGGGGGTTTTACTTGACAATTGCTTAAATACTACCAAAACAAATTGTATCATACAAAGTCTACTCTTATTTTCAATAGCATGATACAATTTGTGTAGGTAGTTTTTAAGAAAATCACCGGTTAATCTCATTCCAACTTTAATCGCTATTCACCTCCGTCATCCCTATTCACCCCGGTTGACGGTATGTTAATTTCTAGACGCATAGTAAATTCGTAAAAATATGTTTACTATATTATTGTATCGTTTGATAAAAACACTACATAAGTACCATAACATCTCTCGTTTTTAAGGATGTTGCTACTATTCGTAACTACATATAAGTAAGTGCGCGCGTGCATCCCTGAGATTGAAAAGATGGTATTTTATTTTATAAATCTGAATTGGTATATGCTTCCAGAATACTCTTGTGTAGATTATCTAGTAAGGACATATTATTCAAGCAAATATGAATTTTATTAATCTGTACCAAGGTTTAAAATGAAATAGCAAGGTATGATTACGAGCGTAATTAATTGCGACGATTAATACCGTGTAACTCAGTAAAATAATGCTTGTCTCATATTTAGTAGGATAATTTGATCCTTTGATATATACCTCTATGGTTTCTTTATGAGGTCACACAGGTAAAAAAAAAACGGGGAATTTCGTTGCTAAGCTCGTAAAGGTAAAATATAAGCTCGTAAAGGCTCTCTTGATTGTTCATAAATTGATGAAGAAGTTGATTTCATCCACAAGATTTTGAATGATCAAAATTTAATGACGTTCATTTGGTTTTGATTTAGTTGGATGTGCACAGTGACAGTATAGAAGATTTTAATGTACCTTTTGTTTGTATTTAATTTAAATTTAATTCTAAAATACAATTGTAATTTTAAATATTATATTATGATGTTATTTTGACTGAGAACCATTGTAAAATATGTGATTCAATAGATGGTATAGAAGGATTACCTTAGATAACCCAGTGTATGGGAACATCTCGAAGCTCAACTTGATCTCTTCCCCTAGGTGGCCATACTTTTGCCCCAGGTACGCCCTGGTAGCAGCTAGTGTAGTCACACTCATGCCGTCGCCCAGGAATAGAATCACGTTCTTTGCTACGTTGGTGTTGAGTGGCGTTGAGAGCTGGAATAATCAAGAAATGGCATTTAACCCTGAACTTCGTGCCCAATGTGCATTACAATGTACACTCCGTTTCAATCTAATTAGAACCTTTCATAAACCAAATAAGGTAGCATTTTTGGTTATCAAACAAAATTCATACCTATTTATTATACAAAGAGGTTCGATTTTGTACCTATTTATGGTGGGCCTTACGAGGTTAAATGCATACAAAATACCCAAAGCATTGAGTTTTAGCCTCCTCCTTCATGCTTAATATTTAATTTTTTTGTAAGTGTGGGGCGTAAGCTGTAATAAATAATTGCCCTAACGATTCTGCTTAACAAAAAATGCAAAAAGAGAATCGAAATGTATGTTGTTTCTAGTTTTTCGTATATTTTGCGAAATTAAAGGTCTTATTGTCTTTACTGAGGTAAACATAGTCACCAAATCAAACAACTTATTGTGTGACAAAGCGACTTATTGTGTGTCTTGTCAAATAATGTATTTCATGATAGATACCTATCGTACCAATGCTCAAAATTACACACCATACCCAGCGTTGCCTGGTTTAAAAAATGTGATTCTCTATTGATAAAGAAACCTTTCTGCCTCCTTAATTCTTCCTTTTCTTCCCAGTTGTTTGAGCAACTGCTTATCGGTGTCAAAATTAAGGAAAGATGACCAGTCAATATTTTGTCATTGTTGGAAATACTTAGTGATTAAATTCCATTTTTATAAATTCCCACACTGGGCTTAACTATTTTAAATTATGATTCGTATTATATTAGGTATAACGAATTTAACTAAGTATTTACCTTTGACCGCAACGTCCATTGTGCCTGTTGCCTCCAGTGGTACTTGTTTTTTTCATCGAAGTCTTTATTTGTGTTACCTGAAATAAATAATTACCGTACATAAAAAAGAGTGTGTTATCTAAACGGGGCATCGAGAGAAGACTACATTTTATTGCAGTCGTAATGAGTCACTGAGCGGATTTTGTAAAAAAAAACCTGAAATGTCAACTAGATCAAGAGTCAATAAAATACAATACAATACAAATACTCTTTATTGCTCACCTCAATAAAATAAAACAATACAAAAGAAAACAGAAACTATAAACAACAGGCTTCTTATTGCTATAAAGTGATCTCTTCCAGACAATTTAATCTTCTGTGATAAATGCAACTATGGGATTATTACGTCTATTTGAGTTCTTTTTAGGGTTCCGTACCCAAAGGGTAAAAACGGGACTCTATTACTAAGACTCCTTCCACTGTCCGTCTGTCCGTCTGTCTGTCTGTCCGTCTGTCTGTCTATCACCAGGCTGTATCTCATGAACCGTGATAGACAGTTGTAATTTTCACAGATCTTAGCTGATACTGATTCTAAAAAACAAAAAAGCAAAACTACTTTTTTACATTTTCTGGATTCGGTATAAGTCATTTTAGAAATTTAGTCACGCCTATCATGACTGATTACAGTTTTTGACAAAGTATTTTTAAACTCCAAACGGAGTTAAAAGGAACCATTCCGTTTTATAAATCATCAACTTCAGCTGTCAATTTGATTACCTTTATTATGTTTCTGAATTTTAAAGGCTATAACCATAAAGACAATAAGTACTATCTAGGCTGACTTAATTGTCGAGTGATTCGTCATTCAATTTGTGTTAGTAAAATTCCAGTCTTTTGAGTCTTAATTTGAAGAACTGGACTCGATGTCACGAGACTGCACCAAATCCCCAGGGGCCAATTCAACGGAGCCACGCCGTTTTGTCGTATAAATAGTGTTTATATAGTTTTAATTTTATATAATACATATATGTATGTTAGTGTAATGTATTTGTAATATGGGCCTTGTTGTCTGATTTAAATTTTAAATAAATAAATAAATAAAAAACTTCCGAGTTTTAAGTCCTGAGTCGAGCCCTTTATTATGCAAAAAAGTGGGAATTCTTAGAAAATAACTCATTCAGTCTCTACAAAAGACTCGGGTCTCTAATAAGTTGAAAATAACACAAGTTTCGACCAATTATAAGTCTGAAAAACGGAGTCCAGTCTTATAGCAGAGGACTCAAAAGATTCCAAACCAACACTACAGTCAATTAGCTTTATAATCAAATGATCATCATATTTATATTTCGTGAACTTTATCGCAAATACGTAAGGTTCACAGTCGGTTATGAGTGTAGAGTTTATAATTACGTGTAAAAGTTACTTTTAAATTCACTAAATTAAGCAATGACTAAACATGCGATATGATAATTTTGTGTTAGTTAAATTTTAATCAAGCAAAAGTTAGCCTTCAAAGAATCTTACTTAGTTCCAAGTACTTAATAAGAATCTGACGTGACGAATTAGAAGCGTTTTATCCAACGCGTTTTAGCGTAATAGTTGTGACCACGATTACATGACTATAATGGAGGTGCAATGAGCAAACACTCTTTCGTTTTAGTTAAGTCAGCATCAAAAGTAGCGAATCAATATCTATCATACGCTTAAGGGAAAGGGGCGGCGACCCTCGCTCTGGTTCTTTCCTCGTCCAAAAGATATCCCTGGCCATTCAGCGAGGTAATGCCGCCAGTATTTTTGGCACATTTGGTCCGGGGGATAATCAGAGTGGGGAGTAATATTGTATTTGTTTTAATTTAGTTTTACTTTTTTGCATCTATCATACTCAAATAGCATATAAAATCGATATATCTCTCTATATATGTAAATCACTTAGACTGTAACACATACTTTTAAACGGGAACTAGGTCATAATCATCATCATCATCATATCAGCCGATAGACATCCACTGCTGGACATAGGCCTCCTTCAAGGCTCGCCACTCCGACCGATCCTGTGCCGCTCGCATCCATCGAATTCCCGCACCGGGAACTAGGTATTTTTTATTTATTCTTTATTCAGTTGTATAGGTAGTCATGTTCATGATACAGTAAGGTATTACAAGCATAAAAAGGTAGGTACATGACACCCTGTAAGGGCACACAATATTATTGTCCTTAAGACTAAAAACATATATATATATATATATATATAATAAGCGACAATAAGTACCCTTTTGGTTTTGATATAAAGAGATGTAGGTATCTCTATTTGAAAAAGTTATCCAGGGTGACAGATAGTTTTGGCGCGTTGCTTCATATACAATAAGTTAACTAACTATCATTTCTTATATAGGGTATCTGCTATAGTTATTGGCCACTAAATAATTGGCCTCTCTTAACAATAAGACTTCTATTGGCCTATTTCTTTCTGATTTGTTAGGAGTGGCCAATTACTATCTAGTGGCCAATAACTACAGCAGTCAGGATGAGTGTTAAAAAGGAATCCTCTAGTGCATGTCATATGGGGTCCAGATTAGTTTATAAGTTAGTATAGGTTTAACTAAAATAGGCTTAAGGGAATGTACACTAACACTATGGACATGGTCTGAAAATGAAAATTAAATATCTTATACAATTTACTCTATATACAATTATAATATATATATACCGGGTGTTTTCTGTAACAGGAACATTAAATTAAACTGTAGATGTACTTCTCAAACTGACCAACATTTGTTCTGCAACATCTAAAAATAACTTGTGTTTTGATTTTCATTACACTTCTTAGTCAATTTGTGTATGAATGTCCCTTAAATATTTATTTATTTATTTATTATATTATTTTTTACTTTAATAGCTGTCAATAGAGTTGAATATTATAACTGCCATATATGGCTTCGTATGTACTAGAAGTTTAAGCAACCTCAAACTGGGCTAACAAATATGGAGAAGATTAAAACGATATAGGAAATTATTACTGAACTTGAAGCGATCACACGATGAAGCAAAAATAATCGCTACAACACAACATCGTAAACATGAAAGAATCGCGAGTAAACAAAATAATATGATTACAAAAGTTTATCGACGGCGACACGTGACATCAGATATATTGTCGTTCGCCCCAGTTCCGGGCGCAAAGTTGTCATTGGCCAGCGATCGCGAGAGTTACCATCTCGTGCAAACCAGTATAACTTGACCATGAGATCAGAGATATCTATTTGTGATCGCGGAGTGTGCAAATTACCGCTTAATTTGAGCCATTGAGTCGTCTACATTATGTGCGAGAATAGAACTGCAATGTTTAGCTTCATGTTTCCAATATTTCTCAAGTGTAGGCGAGTTTAGGCTTCAGGCGCAGTCAAGTGTGGTTTTTACGAATTCGTTAATAATTAGGAAGGCTAGACTATACTGCCTGTACTGTTATATTACTGCACCCAAAGACTGTGCCCTGTTTATCAAAAGCTTGTAACTTGTAATACAAGTGGAAGTCCCTTTCTATAACAAAAGCTGACAAAAAGTGACATCCGCTTGTATTACAAGTTACAAGCTTTTGAGAAACAGGACACAGATGTCCAAACCAGACTACTTAGTTCTAACGGAATTTAGCAGTTAAAGTAGATTTCAACACAGTTGAATGTTTTTTTTAAATAAACATTTGAGGTGTACTCGGGTAATTTCGGAAATTGGTTAATCTCGAACATCATTTATTTTCACTAGACTTATATTGACCGGGATATAGACCGTGATTACCTTTTGTATTATTTGTGAGCTCCCGATATTTCGAGTGTGAACGCGACTGGACCAACAAGTGTGAATGCGACCGTTGGTAACGTTGAAAGTGAACGCAGCCGACGCGCAAGAATGAGGGTAGACAGAGCGCTGTCTACACAACTTTGACACCTACCCGCTATCTTCAGTCACCTGTGAACATGATGCATGTAACTGCGTCGAAATATCGGGAGCTCACAAATAATACAAAAGGTAATCACGGTCTATATCCCGGTCAATATAAGTCTAGTGAAACTAACCGTGAATCATTCAAAACTAATCATTTATTTTGCGGAATCCGTTGTAATAAAAGTTCCTTTTCGGAACTATCTGCAACATTTTTAGTGTTTTTTTCCTTTCGAAACTATCCGAATACGGATAAAAAGAAAAGAAAGATTATAGTAGGTAAAATTATTATTTTAGAAAATGGATTGTTAAAAAACCGCCTATTTTTGGGAGGTTTTTCATCTTTCCCATTTTATTGGTTCGCACAAGTCCATCGGCGAGCGCTCGGTACCCATTGATAACAACAGTCCGCTCTGAAAAAACTGACCAGGGTTCCGTGCAAATTTATAGGTAAGTCACAAAAATCTAATATCTAAGTATTATTTAGGATTACTCAAATACGATGTTACACGTCTTTGAAGTAGATTTTTTAAAATTATTTAGGTATTCAGTTTAAAATTTCTGATAATTTTTCTACAATATATTTGGAAATATGTTGTAAAAGTTAGTGGAAGGGAGAGAAATTTTGTGAAAAGTGTTGTCAAAAGTTATAATACCTACAGGGGCCCGTTTCACAAAAAACTTGTAACTTGTAATACAAGTGGATGTCACTTTTTGACAGCTTTTGTTAGAAAGAGACTTCCACTTGTATGTAATTACAAGTTACAAGCTTTTGAGAAACGGGCCCCTGACAGATATGGGCGTGATGGTGATCACACTATACTGCCCTTCGACGCATAACATCAGAAAACCAGTTTGAATTTGGAATTTATTGCGTTAGAATACGATAAACGATTGAAACAAATATTCCAGTAAGTATCACTCACAATTGTATTATGCGTGCGATAAAACCTCGTAAAGCCCAATGTGCATTACAATGTACAATTTGTTTCAATCTAATTAGTGTGTGAGACAATATTAAATGAAGGGGCCCTGGTCCTGACCGTGTCTCCGCATGAAAACAACTGACTCCAACTCTTAATAAATTTATTTTTATCTCGGATACATTTTCTTCATCTTGACAACTCATAATTCCTACTACTGTTTTTATTCACATGTTCCTACCAGACAAAAGTATAGCAAAAAACCCTAAAGAGTAAACTTGTGTTCTTTTATGGACAATAATAACCTTTGATAAACCAATTGCTTCCATTCATTATTTTTCCAACGCAACCCTAAAACACTCGTGACCTTGACCGCGCACGCGCACTTTCGTACATAACCTCACGTAACCAGAGCGTTTAGAAACTGAATGCATTTGTGACCTTGACCTCTGTTGCGTGCTGTTGCGGAGTTTTTGTGTACAAACAAATGAGCTAACTGTATACAATCGATCTGTCAATTTTGTGTTTGCGGCGAACTGTGAACCTAAGCATTTTTGTACGGAATATGCTTGTGCCGCACAGTGCCGCACACTGTTGGAATCCCGCCTTAATATTTGTAATTCGTATTTCGGATGTGTACTAATAAAATAATGGTCTGGAGACCACATAGCACTGAAAGTCACGCCTATTATTGCCCGAGCTTTAGCGAGGGTCTCGTCTCGAATGATTTCGAATGTCCAAATGTTCTCTTCTACAGGTCGCAATTCTCAACCGATTATCGTGAAATTTTGTGAGTAAGTTCGATGATGGTTTTTTTTTGTCGAGACAGTTTTTGGAAATATTTCAAAATGGCGGAGTTATATATTCAGTTTTAAGTTATGCTTGCGAGCTCTATAGCTCACAGAGCCACTATTAGTGTTACCTATGTATATGAACAAAACCGACCAAGTGCGAGTAGGACTTAAAAAAAATCACGTTTGTTCTATGGATTCTGTTTTAAGTATTTGTTGTTATAGCGGCAACAATACATCATCTGTGGAAATTTCAACTATCTAGCTATCACGGTTCATGAGATACAGCCTGGTGACAGACAGACGGACAGTCAGTCAGTTAGTAATAGGGTCCCGTTTTTACCCTTTGGGTACAGTAGCCTAATGAGGCACCATCGTAAAAGCTTTTTAAGCTTTTTATGACATGTCAGAATATAATAATAATGATTTAATCCTAATTTAATGTTATATTTTGTATTTTTATTAATTATTGGAAGTTTGAAATTTGAAATGTGTTGATTATTTTTATATTGTATTATTTTACTTTAATTTAATTAATGATTATTTGAATGAATTGAATATATTATGTAAATCCAATTACGACGTGTAATATGAAATATTATTATAAATAAATGAGTATGAGTATGAGTATGAGTAAACCTTATTGCTATGGATGAAGGTTAATATTAAGTTGTAACTGTGCGCGTCTGTGGCCGCTTTTGCCAAAAACTAAATAACTTCTCTGACGTTTATCAATTTATGAAGTCTTTGATGATTTCTCCGAAACGTTTAATATTCGCTGAACATACCTACTATGGGGGTCAAATCGGTATAGCCTTTGAGGTCCTCTCTGTTAAGGGTCCCCGGCAAACTCGGTTCTCCATACAGACGTAGTTATGCTCTTATTTTAAAACGAGTAGCTAGTTTGCTCTGAAACTTTGTACTTACAATGGGATAAGGTATATCCAAGTCTGTAATTAGTTTATGTAGCTTCAGATACCATAGTTTAAATAAATCAGCGAATTTAAGTTTTTTATAAAAAAATTGTTTTTGATCTATTACATTTGTTTTATAAACTGGAGCTCTATAAACTAATTACAGACCTAGATATACCTCATGTCATTGTACGTGCAAAGTTTCATTACAATCCAACACGTAGTTTTAAAATGACGACGGAACTCCGTTTGTATGGGAAGGTGAAATTCGGCCGAGCTTGCCGGGGACTCTTAAGATAGGTGGTGCTGGTAAGGTGATCTACTGAACGTGACACCCTCTATATCTCACATCTTACAATGTTTTCCTTTTGGTGATCAAATATTATTAACTAGCAGCATGTGCTGATGATCTACCCATGTGAATCTGTAATGTGACTTTAGTTTGTATCACATTCACTTTAGGATTTTAAACTGAACAGTATTTAATCGTATTTAAATAACTACACAGTACACCGTTATTTCAGCAGACATATAAATTTTATTTCTTCCGTTCTCATGAGGTAATTTTTTCTAAGTTCTCTTACTACGAACAAATAGAATGTCTTTCTATGAAAATATTAAATTTGTGTGTGGGTGGCCGCGCGGTTCAGGGCACTGTCGCGTAAACGGAGGACGCGCTGGTTCGATTAGAGCCCCGGGCATATATATATAGATATTAATAAAACTTTAATTCATTTACTTCATTTACTAAAATAAAATAAAACAGGCTTCGTCAGGTGCCCACAAATGCAAATCAGTAACATGCTTCATCTAAAACAAACCAATGATGATATCCGCACCAGCCTTCGTCATTAGTAAATAATAATAAAACACATTACAATGAGTTATATATGACATAATAAAACTCATTGATTCATCGATTGGCACACTTACCTACTCGTAATGCAGCTTGCAGACATCATCAGTTCATGTAATTGAAAATGCACAACGAGCACTTAGAAACTAGTCTGATAATGATCAGCAGCTATTGCAATTAGTTACAAGTGTAATAAATATGTAAGTGTATCTAATTGGTAATACTTATCAGTCAAAATCACTGTGTTTCTAATTAGTTTTAATTTAATTACAGACTTCCAAAGTTGATGATGGTTAATATTAAAATAACAGCATTGATTCTCCTTGGCATAGTTTGAAATACTTACGTAGGCGAACACTCGCGAACGCGAAGCGAAGCGGCGCAGCGCGGCGGGTTCAAGGCGTTCGCGTTCGCAACGAGATCGCCCACATAGGACACGTGTTGTTCACCTACGTAGTACGCTGCGTTACGTAATAAGTTTTTGTCAAAAATTTCATTTTTGATACAAGCTTTTATCGCTGACTGTACTTTTCTTTCAACAGGCAACTAGAGTTAGACCAAGATAAGTGCAACGATTCTGATAGCACACGCAGTTCAAGTGTTATTTTAAACGTCAAACTTCTATAAAATTATGACGTATAAATAACGGGAACACCCAATAATTCCGAAATATGTTTTTCCGAATTTCATAAGCACGATTTTCATAATCCCGATTTTTTACAAGTCCGAAATATCAAAATAACGATTTTTAAAAACACGATGGAAGAAAGTCACGAATGAGCTATTTCCGAAAATTTAAAATCCGATTGTCATTTTACCGAAAGCTTAAAGTTCCGATTTAACACTTTTCCGAAAAAATGTTTTTCCGAATTCTTAAATTCCGAATAAGATAATTGTTCGATCGGAAATAAGATAATTTGGAATTCAGAAATTCGATCTTTTGTAAGGTCAGAAAAATGAAATTCGTGGTATTCAAATGAAGACTCACGTTTTGGTAATTATTACGGATGCCTGTCGTGCCGCATCACGTTAAATTCGGTATTCTTAAATTCGGCATAAAATATTTTTGGCATAAAAATTCGGCATAAATAAATTCGGATTCGGAGATTCGACCTCCAAGAAAACGAACTGTTGCCATCTGGCCACTTATCTAAGTGGGTTCGGTTAGATTAGAACTGCGACCCTCAAGAAAACGAACTATAATAATATATTCGGAATATCGTTATTCGGATATTTAAAAATTGGGATATTTAAAATAGGAATAACGTCAATTTGGAATTATAATATTCGGAATAATGGCAATTCGGAATTCGTAATTTCAAAAATCGTAAATGTAAAATTTGGCGTTTTTCACTGTCGGAATTGTTATAATCGGAATTACTTGTATGGTTCGGAACTTACAATTTCGGAATAATGGCAATTCGGAATTCGTTTCAAAAATCGTAATTGTCAAATTCGGTGTTGTCACCATCGGAATTGTTATAATCGGAATTATGTGGTGCTAGGCGACGATATGCATACTTATATAGATAAATACATACTATATACATAGAAAACACCCATGACTCAGGAACAAATATTTGTGTTCATCACACAAATAAATAAATGCCCTTACCGGGATTTGAACACAGGACCATCGCTTCACAGGCAGGATCACTTACCCACTAAGCCAGACCGGTTGTCACTTAAAATGTTACGTAAAATCGGTTGAATTTTGCTTTAAATGGGATATATATTTAAAAATGCCCATTACTCGCAATCGGGGTAATATTTACAGAATCTGAAAGCTTATACTTCAGAGGCTTTAGAGGACGTCCTAAATAATTAAACCACTTCCGCGAATTGTATTTTTAACATTTAATTATTTTTGAATGGAGACGGTATAAAATTATCACCCTAAGTTCCAATGTGTATTAAAATGTAAACTCCCTTTGAATCTAAATATAAATTAACAAACTATTTTATTTTAATTTTTTATTTTTTTTATTTTGAATGTATTTATAACGCTAATTTTATTTTAATTGTTAAGTTTTATTTATTTAATTTTTAATGTAATTATGAAAACGACATGTAATATGAATTATTATGAATATAAAATTATGAAATATATTATATAATACAGAATTTAATCTGAATTAAAACTCTTTATTTACATACAAGATATATACAGTGGTACTACGTAAACGAAATTAATAACTAGCTTAAATCTAAAATAGGCCCTTGAGGCATTGTACCAAGGATGCTGGCGGCATTTCCTCGCTGTATCGCAATGCTGATACGTTGTGCAAGGATGCCGCCGGCTCCTCGGTCACCAGTTACGTCAACCAGACGCTTCGCGATTTCTGCAAAAAACTTGTGCGCGCTGGGACCCCATGGACCTAGAGTTTCATCTGAATTTAGTACACAACAAGGTTCAATTAAAAATAGGAAAATTTTGTATAATGTGCCTTACGAGATACCGTTGATTGTATAGTGAGATGTTGTTTGTATATAATTTCATTACACTTGCTCATAAAACGTGGTATTTTATGCAGGTTTAGCGGGAGTTTCAGCCCATTTAATTCCCTACGGAGATGTATGTCTACACAGCATTGGCTCATTGGTTCCAATACATACATGGCATACATTGGTTCCAAGGCAGAGAGGTCATTATTAAGTAACGTGTCATTTGATTTATCACGTGAAATGGCCAGTTAAATGTTAGGTAAAAGAGGTTCTAGAATCTGTTCAATGAGGTCTCATTTGACTATCTCATTAACAGGGTGTTTTTAAATAACAAATTTGTTTCCAATTTTCGCCGAAGAAACATCATAAAACCCATAATGTTTCATACACCAGGAGCCCAGTACTATCAGCCGTAAAAATATTGGTAGCTTGCATGTGGTGACCGCGAGTTTTCTTAAATTACAAGATGTGTCGAATGTCCCTGCTCCTATGCGATTTTGTACTGCGTTTTGATTCTTCATTACTATCACCACATTATTGGCCGTTTTATAAAAGCAAACAGGATCATTGTGTGTGAGAATAGCAGAAGCACGGGAGTGCTACAAGATAACCGAAAATGACTTCGGCATTTATACACAGTTCGTCAATAATTTGGGAATGGTAATGAAGCGATTGGTTGCGACTGAATAATCGCATATTTAGAACTATCCTCTGAATTTGTCTCCAATGAAACGAATTGATCGATATGGTTGTGGTTTTCTATAAAGGACACTTCTTATGCTCTGAATGTTAATAGTAACCTTGTTTCTAAACATTAGACACAGACACGCTCGGCTATTTAGCATTAGATATTATGTTCTGAAAACTTTTGTTAGGGTTCCGTACCCAAAGGCCGTGATAGCTAGACAGTTGAAATTTCCAGAGATGATGTATTTCTGTTGCCGCTATAACAACAAATACTAAAACAGAATAAAATTAATATTTAAGTGGGGCTCCATCTCCAACAACAAACGTGATTTTTTGCCGTTTTTTGCGTAATGGTACGGAACCCTTCGTGCGCTAATCCGACTCGCATTAGTTTCCTTCTGTTGTTTTAGACTGGCAAATTATCTGCACTGGATCACAACATACGTCATCAGAATCCATATCTTTTGTTCATTTCTAATTTCGTATGTAGTAGTGAAGTGTTAGGACTAGGCGTTCCGTATTTTAAATTTGTAATATGACGTAATACATGTTTGCTCATTATTTACTTAGCTCTGAATATTGATTATTCAAATCCACATAAGTTCTATTTCTAAGTTACATCAGTACAGTTTTGTTTTGTTTGACATTTTGATGATATTTTTGGAAATAGGGAAGAGAAAGTGACCAAATCCACCGGTGGCCGAGGCGGGAATCGATCCCGTCTTTTTTTAATAATTTATATATTATGGTAGTGTGACTCCTTAACAAAATATAATTTGATTTGTTCCCTAGTTGAATAGGGAAGAGATCCTCGACTACTACCAAACTACCAGTAACATTCATTGATAATGTGAAGAGTAGTGAAGACACTTCAACAACAGTGTGTCCAAAAAAAATAGGCGGTTACAACGCCTGTGACCACCAATACATGTATGATACGTTAATCGACACAATTCAATATTTCATCACATTAAAACGGTTTTGTCGAGAATTAAACAATGTTGGGTTGGGAACCATTCATGAGAACTAAATATTGTATTAAATCTTACACAAAGATCATTGTTTTGGTATTCTGAACGACGTCTTATAACTGAAGTTCGGTAAAAAACCAAAACAAAGAACTCGATATTTGATGAAATTTCGTAAAGAAAAAATCACCAATTCTGGGAGCAATATTGATTTTTATAATGCTTAATTACCTATTACGATTGAACTCTTAAATGCATAGTGTAGGATGCAGCCTACACAACAAAAATATATTATTTTATGCATAATGAGATACAATTTATTTGATCCTGTGTATTAATTTGATAGTAAAACTAACACATTTCCCGATTTTTTATTCAAATTTACGCACTATTTTAATTTATAAAAGCTACATTTGATTTATGGCGAAATGGTGGAAAATTCGGAAAAAGCCAAAAGTTGATGATGTGAATGTGATGTGCGGTTTTTTTCGGGGTTTGTAGTTATTTTAAATTTAATTTTTATATTACAGGTATAAGGCAAATAGTGTATCTTTATTATGGTAGATTTTTCATACATCTTTTACCAATAATTGTATATTTACATAAATATGATTTACCCTATGTACTTTCTAACACTGATTTAGCAGTGAAAATCGATGTTTTAATTTTTTTTACTATTTTTCCCATAATCAGTAAACAAATTCGTAACACATGTATTAATTTCTGGAAAAAAAGAAAGAAACATGTATTTAAGGTCATATTGCGCATTTTTTTTGCAAAATTATATTACTTGTTCAATGACAATACAAATTAAACAGATACCTACCTACGTACCTGCAAATCTATGCAAATTATTAACCTTTCATCTTCTTAAAAATCCTTCTATACCGATTCAAATATAAATATTTCGCGCTCTAAATACTGCTACCTTAGCTATGAGTGAATTAACGTTTTTACAAGGTAATCGAGTAGGCTTTACTCAAGATAAACAGGTTTTCGAAACTATGCAGGATTTATTGCAACGTTATCAAAAGGAAGTCATGAATGCATTGCCTAACGGGGACCTTCGTTTAACGATTATGATAACCTTAATTTTAGGAAACAGTACTGGGTAATACTTAAGGCCTGTGCACACCGGGTGCGTGTGCGTAGGCGTGCACGTCCGCGTTGTAATATGCAGTTCCTTATGAGAGACGACACACTGTTTGCGTGAGGTGTGCGTGCGGCTTATACATTTTAACGCACACGCAGCCGGTGTGCTCTGGCCTTGAAAATAAATATACTTTTGGCTATGTGCGTAATGGGAACTTAAAGTTATGAACGCGCGGACTTGGCAAAAATGTTTGATTTTGTGGAAGGTCAAGGAATAAGCGACGTATTGTGTCGTATCTATCGTAACTTGTAAAAATGTTTGGACGAAGCTTCATTTGCCAAATTTTCATTTGCCTTTTATTCAATAACCACAAATTTAATAAAAATTTGAAGAAGGCATCCTCTGTTACGTTAGAATTGACCCTAAGAAAAACCGACCGCGTTCGGTAAAATAAAACATCGGACAAAAATGTTTCGAGGTTGGAATAAGGTAACCCGATATAATTGATAACAGTCATATTCCTTGACGAATAAAAGCCGTTCTTTCACCACGGTGACAAGTATAGCACGTTGTCCATACAAAAAGGGAAAAATGTTTTTGCACTTCTAAATATTTTCCATTATCCATGATTTTTTATATGTTATTAACACAATGAAAAACAAGGTTCATGAGTTTTTTTTTTTTCAAAATTTTGCATTACAAACATTTTTTAAGCGAAACCTATTAACCTAGAATATATTATGCTGAAGCGATCGACATTAAAATCAAGTGATTTGTTAAAATTTTGTTAGTGGAAACCGTTTTATAAAAGATCCCGAAATGGAAATTGTATGAAAAAAGTACATGTCAGTAGCTATTCTTCCCTCTTAATGGAAAATGTCTATCAAATATGGAAATATTCACGTGATATTTCGTAGCATATGGTATCCTGTAAGGCTAAGATGGTCGGCTCTTTATCATTTGTCACCATGCCTGTCACGTTCTAACAAATATGTAAGTGCGAATGTGACGCATGGCATGACAGGTGATAAAAATGCGACCATGATACCGCTGCTGATACGTTTTTTTTTCGTTTGTCCATGTACGATTGTCATCATGACAGTGATAATTCACCATACTTGCTGGTCCAAGAAATAAATATTGACACTAAGTCCGTCCCGTCGTACTTATCGACCTGGAAAGGGACAGGAAATTTTCAGTGTCAGGTGTCTACTGTCCGTGTGGTAAAATAGGCCCCAGATATCCACGTGGTAATGACGTAACAGCCGGCCTAGCCAAGGTGACAATCGCTATCGCTTCGCCATCGAATCGCTTTGTGTCTCTCTATCACTCTTTCATATTAGTGTGACAGTGACAGTTGCGTTTCGTTGTCTACGGGGCCAGTTGTGTTGTCACGTCGATAACAGTGCCCATCATACGTCCGCTGGCTCGTACTGAATCTGCCCGGTATATGGCGGTACAGTGAAAATAGTAAGGATGTCTGGTTGTCTGTTCACTACAGTAAAGGTGAACGTCCCCGCCGCTGGGACCTTGTGTACTACTTAACATCAATTCTGAGAAAGGCTAGTTGATACGTTAATCATTTAATTTGATTAAAATAATTTATTTATTCGGGTACAAAAAGCCAAAAGGACGTAAAGTTTTTATTTATTTTACTTTATGCACAGTTAAAATTTTGCAAAAGGTTTTATCATGTCAATAGGCATGCTCTACCAGACCAAACAGAGATAACAAAATATTTTAAAATTACACAGTAACACTGCTAATTAATACAATCATATTTACATACACCGCGTAACCACGTTATATTTATTTACGTATAGTAATACGTCTATACTGGATTTGTGAGTATCTTGGGTATGTTTATTAATTGTTTTTGTTTCAACTATAGCGTTAAAACTACTACTTAAATACTGATGAGTGACATGTCACTCGATTTATTTCGGTTACGATTGTTAAGCTTAATTTTACCCCAATCAAAAATAAAGATGGCCACATAATATCACGTTATTTTGCTTGAAGATACAAAAATCTATCTTTAAGAGATTATTTGTAACAAAAAACTATCTAATTATTTATCTTCCTTAGCGTGTAGATAATTGTAAAAAATGATTGTGAGAGCAATTAGGTACGATTGCTTTTTGATTGTATAAGATCCGTCAGTAGCATTATTATGTTAAATAGTAGGTTTTTAATATGACATTACGATACAAGTGCGATAAATATGAAATTAGCAATGAGTGGCGGTAAATTAAAACACGACCGAAGGGAGTGTTTTTAATCGACGCGAGTTGCGAATTACCTATTCGCACATGTATCGTACAACGTTTTGCAGTACATATGGCCCTTTAAATTTTTGACATAGTTACGTAATGTGCTAATTATTGCACTTTAGATCAGGAGAGCAGAATAGTACATACCAACTACTCCATGTACAGTCACCTGCAATAATGTGCCTCTACGAAAGCTGCAAAAATATGTGACACACGCTCTACAAACAAAGGTCGTGTCAGATATTTTTGCGGCCTTCGTTGGGTGATATATTATATCATCGCAGGTGACTGTACATGTTAAGCTAAATTAATCCCATCACCATCATATATGTACTTTAAATTATCATTCAAAAGTCTTTAACCAGCCAACACGAAGAAACAATTCAAAATTTTCATCAAATTAGGTACTTTGTTTACTCTTGTGGATAAATGAAACTTTTTCAACAGTGTTTGAAAAATAAAGAGCTTTTACGAGTAGTTGTGAAAATTACATTGTTAATGTATTATATAAGTTATATTCAAACTCCTACACACTACTAGTAAGTGAATCAAACATTATTAATTCAGGTGTTATATTGCTTACGCGTTTAGGAAATTTGTTAGTTTACTTAATGTGTGTTACGCTTATGAAGGTTACAGTGAAGTGTTATTTATTTCATGGATTCCTTATAATTATCTAAATGTAGGGGAAGGGAAGGTAACGGTTTCTGAGATTCTGAGTACCTATATTTCATATTTCATTTATCGCATAGTCATGAACATAATTACATAATAAGGCGTTACGGTTAATTTAGTCAATTTTATTCATGACACCCTGTTAGGGCACACAATATTTAACTTATAATCTAATACCTATTAAAAGATTTCATATAATATGTCTACCGTAGTTGGCGTATAAAAAATATATATAAATTAAGCCTTAATTATTAAGGTATGGCATAATTTGATTGATTTGCCCTAAAATTATCTCTTTCATAAAATCAGTAAAATCAGATAACTTAACGAGCCATTATGATTTGTACTCGTTACATTTATTTTGGAGCTTAGATACACTAATGCTCTTTCTATATTATATACGCAACATAATTTGAAAAATACTTATACATATTTTGCTGGAACTTAAAATTGGACCATATTTGTACGTTGTGGACTGAATTCACCTGATTTTAGGGTACTTAATAACTTGTAGGTATTATTTGGCGCGCGCACAAAAAGAAAAACAAAAATACAAAAAAAAATGACTACATTTTATGTAATTTCCACAACTCACCACTATTTTGTCGTACACTCCTTCCGTTTGTGAAAATAACACAAAAACAAATGATGACAGTCCGTACGAAAATTCGCGCCCAAAATTCCATTTTCAAAAATTATAATAACGTCCGTCAAAATCTATCACATTGCCTACCACTGACACTATTTACACACACAAAAAATAGAGTAGTATTTCGTAATGTTTGTGCTATTTTTTTAATAATGAAGTTGTAGATTGTAATACATATAAATTATTAAAATTTAATATTAAATTTAATTAATACATTTAAATATAAGTGCTGCTAACGGTGCAAAGGTGTTCACGGCACTACGGAGAGTGTTGAATTCATACTACTTAAAAGTGCATTGAGTTGTACTACGAATTGTATGGAGCGGTCATTGTCATGTGAATTTCTAATTATTTTTAGTATTGGCTGCCCTTGGCGCTATTTGATGAATAATCAAAGAGTTCAAATGGCTTATATACCTATATTAGTGGAATTGTTGGTTTTTAAACAATATTTTTTCGTGTTTTTTTTTCTAAGAAGCAAGACTAGGAAAGTGCAATGAATGGGATAGTGCTGGGGTTATGAAAACGTATTCAACATAAGAAAAAACTTTATCATCTGAGCCAAATAAAGTAGTTAATAATAATTAAATTATTTATTTGCAATTATATGTATAGAGTCAGACCAAGTAAAGTCTGCAACGATTTTGATAGCATACGCAGTGCAAGTGTTATTTTAAACGTCAAACGTCTATGATATTATGACGTACATATAACACTTGCACTGCGTATGCTATCAAAATCGTTGCAGACTTAACTTGGTCTAACTCTACCTACCTACTTAATAAAGAGACTAATGGGATCAAATTTAGCATCTGAATTACATCCTTTATCGTCTCTCATTTGGTTGTATTTTCAGTAATATGAGAACCAAAAATATATCTATTTTTTTTCGTTACTCTCTCTCTTTTACACGTAATGAACTTATTAATGTCTATAAATCTTCTAAACAGATATTTTATATATTCTTGGTAAATTAGAATAAACAAAAATATTGATCAACTCAATAGCGACTCCAAACCTTTTACACGTATTGTGGATACAATTAATAAGATTCTTGAGAAGTGGAACAAAAATATGTTTTAATTCAACCTAATAGCGACTCCAATCCTTTGTCCAATTTTGCACGTCCAATATTTAATTTCATTCATAGTAATATAATTCTCACAGCATTGTGTCGCCGTTTAAGAATAAGAGCCCTTGAGTTTGCCCTCTTTTTTAACTTAACTGTATTTGTCCTAAATCAGCATGTCTAAATTAGAAATTTGTAAAAAGAAAAATTAAAAACCTAATTTTTATTAACAAACCGACTTAGTTCAAGTCGAGCTGCGGCTACAAAAATTTTGGCTCTCAAGTTACCAGTTTTGTTTTTTTTTTTTCATTTCATTTAAGTAAGTAAGCAAGTAAGTATTAATTTGCAAAGAATAATAATTTAATAAGGTTTGAATTTAATATCATTTCATTTATTGCAGAACATTCGTCATTTATTTCAGTATATGTTTGTAAAATTTCTGTTATTTAAGTATTCGTTAAGGTAATGGTTAGTTGTAATGGATAATTATTTGTCCCTATGCTTCCGTCCTAAAATCTAGGGCCTACGCCAATTCTTGGGATTAGTTGCTAAGCAGACCCCATGAGTCGCGGCTCCCGCCTAGCCAGAATAATGCGAGAAAGATGATGAAGAGTATCCCTTATTAATAATAATATATTTATGCGACGAAGTAGTTTTATAATCATAAATGGGCGTTTTCTAAAATAAATATTGTAAACCAGATTTCTTCAAATCTGGACATTCTTGGGCTCATTCTACTCAGAATCGACAGCATTCTCCATCCTGCCATTAAAAAAAGATGTACCAAAATGTTTGTTCCACCATTACGTCACGTTTTAGTGTAAAGTATTTTTTCACTTGTATGTGCGTGACGTAGTAGAATATAAAATTTTCGTACAAATTTTGGGACATTTTTTTACTATCAGGATTGAATATGATAGTGATTCTGAGTTGAAAGAATCTAAAAACACCAGGATCTGTGAGAATCAGGTTTCAATATTTATTTTAGAAAACGCCCAAATTTTAATATCCATCCAAATATGATCACGATTCACGCCTCTCCAGCGCCTCTCACTGAAAAGGATAACTAATATTAGAGCCATCTACATATAGGATGGGTACAATACCTTCTATGAAAAGAAACTGCATGAAGTATTCACTCAGTGTTGGTGATAACATCGAGTTCGTGAGATAAAATATAGATGGCGCTGATCGTAACAGTATAAAAACAATATTAGGTTAAATAAAATAAAAAAAATGATATTTTACTCGACGACAGAAAGGTCAATATAGCTGGTCAAGCAAATCTTGTCAGTAGAAAAAGGCGGCAAATTTAAAAAATGTAGGCGCGAAGAGATATCGTCCCATAGAAAATTTAAATTTCGCGCCTTTTTCTACTGACAAGATTTGCTTGACCAACTATATTTCTATTTGTGGCGTGTGTTCCATGATCCATCGTAGGTAACGGCCGAACTAAAATCGGAATTTTATGCATGAGTTATCATCGATGGTGGTAATAGTTGATAGTATAACCCTGCATGGAAGCCATGGCTGCAAACCCATATTTATATTTTATTAAAATTGGTCGACTCAAGCCTATAAATGTAAAAATATAACAAAATATAGCTAGAATGTGATAGAAAATTATATAAGGGGTATTGGAGTAAATGTGAAAAATAGAAAATACTAAAATAAAGCCCGTCAAACAAGTTTGTCATTAGCAAAGAAGCGAAATTCAATTTGTTTATGGGACGATTACCCTTCGCGCCTACATTTATTTATTTGCCCCTTTTTTCTACTGACAGAAATGCCTTGACAGACTTTAAATCACAAATTTTTACTTAACATGTGCTTCTTATCTTATGTAGGACAGTGATTTCAATGGACCTTAAGTAGGTACAGTCAAGGGCATAAATATATATATATTCCCAAAATTTCAAAAATATGTGTATGCTCTTACACCTTAGACAATAAAGTCACGTTCACATATTTTTGGGCCATTTGTCTAGATCGATATTTTTGCCTTCGACTGTACCTTTTTTTTGGATGTGTGGAACTACAATGAAACGAAACACTTTGTTCTCATAATTTTATTTGTACATACTGTTCTTTGTACTTTACTATTTGTTGATTTTTCTTTTTAAATACTTAGTTTTGTCAAGGTATGGAATGTACAGTTACTATTTCGCATTTATGCTTATTGTATTTTATTACAACACACAACACATTTTATTACAACATTTTTGGAATTATGGTAATCACATGTCATTAGTTTTCTGCTTAAAACTATTTTTTCATAAATATATATAAAATCTATATTATAATAGAGGAACTATTTACAATAAAGTTAAAGTACTAAACAGCCTGTGTTTGATCCCTCACGTTTTCCTTTTATTTTTGTTCAATATAATGCAAAAATATTACTATAAAAACCCGTTTTAGTGTAAATGCGTTTTTCCTAGTAAAAACTATTTTTCCGGGTTTTCACGGTAACATATATACATTACATTACATTACATACGCACATACATTGTCCACAAAATAGAACAAGGAAAACGTTTCGAAATATAAAATAGTAAGAATAATTTCTTTAGTTTGATCTACATATTATATAATAAAAAAAACATTCCTGCAGCTTTGACGCATTTTACATGTACTAAACACTATACCCAAATGCTACGCTACGGCTTATTTAAGTATAATTATTATGAAATATAATACTGTTAAATTTTATAAGTTATAAAGAGTTTAAAATTAGCGTTATATAAGTTTTGTTTCGTTGATTTATTTTCCTATTGTGAGGGATCTTGTATTTCTAATTGTACTCATAACTCGTTGCTGCATTTCAACATTATGCTGTGGATATTTAACATTTGACTCAAGTAGCCTTACCACGACTTCGACACTGGCCTGACACTGATATATATATATTCGCTAGCGTGTGCGTAACTTACTTTACTGGCTTTTTAGTGCGAGCGAGATATATAGAAAGTAAGTTACGCAGACGTTAGCCATTAGTTAGTTTAAAACTCGTGTGAAGGTTACTGTGGCCTTTCGATTTTTTTTCGAGATTTTGTGGTTAGTCCGATAGGGAAATTTGTTTAGTATGACCATCTTAACACATCTTTGACATTCAGGATCAAGACCAAAAAGTCACCCAGTTTAATGGGTGACTTTTTAGAGTACCTCTCTTTCTCTTTGCAGTAGTGGTAACCAGAAATAGAGAGAGAAGAGAGAGAGAGAGGGAGAGAGAGTAATTTTACAATGACGGGTAAATTTTATTAAATATTTACCCGTAAACGTAAGTTTAGTCATTACCACAGTAAACAATGCATTCCTATGAAAACTTACACAACTTGCGAAATCAAGTACAAATGTTGCAGTAATTGATCCAATTTTATGCTCAATATATGTGCCATTCTCAACCAAAAGAGTACTTATTGTCTGTTGTCAATAAGGCGCTATTTCCATATAGCTTCAATTTGAAATCAACCTTATCGACAAGCGACAATGTGGTACATTTTGGTTGAAAACATCACATATACCTACTGTTTCTTAAATAGAAAGGCAAACAACAGCATAACCTCAAAACACAAGAACTACTCGTAAACACCTTAAATCTAAACTATAAATAGTATAAATACTTAACACTAACAATCACAGCCAAAATACTTAAACTAACCAAACTAGGTCTATTCACCACCGCGCCAGACGGGTATAACCGTCCAAACCTTGTCTTTAACCTGCAGTTCTCATGCTGGTCTTCTGATAAACACATGGCGTAAGCCATGAGGTGTGGGACTACGTTTTGCTCGTAGCTGGCCGTGAAGAGGTGTTGCCACGGCCCTCGTGCGAAAACCGCTACATCCTCGCCTCCGTGGGTTTCGGAGTCGAGTGGGACAAGGCCGGGGTATGCGTAGCTGACGTCACCTGAAAATTGGGATAGATTTAGTTTCGGTTGCATCAAACTGTTTGTCACCGTTAAAGAGTTCGCCAAATTTTATTGTATGGAAAGTTTCATAGTAAACCGCCGCGACGCGCTGGGTGACGTTGATCAGTCTGTTAAGTGTGTATTGTGCAACCGGCACTTAGTATTTGATAACGTAAAAAAAATAAGTATGTTGATTGCAATATAAATATAATTTGAAGTGAAGTTTCAGTTTTTTAGGTAAATATAATGTTATGAAAAACCGGCCAAGTGCGAGTCGGACTCGCGCACTAAGGGTTCCGTACTTTTTAGTATTTGTTGTTATAGCGGCAACAGAAATACATAGTCTGTAAAAAATTCAACTGTCTAGCTATCACGGTTCATGAGGCAGTACAGCCTGGTGACAGACAGACAGACAGACAGAAGGACAGACAGACGGACAGTGGAGTCTTAGTAATAGGGTCCCGTTTATACCCTTTGGGTAAGGAACCCAAAAAACTGCAAAAAATCTACGTTTGTTGTATGGGAGCCCTACTTAAATATTTATTTTATTCTGTTTATAGTATTTGTTGTTACAGCGGCAACAGAAATAGATCATCTGTAAAAATTTCAACTGTCTTAGCTATCACGGTTTATGAAATACAGCCTGGTGACAGACAGACAGATAGACAGACAGACAGGTAGAGAGACAGACAGACAGACGTACAGAGAAGTCTTATTAATAGGATCCCGTTCTTACCCTTTGGGTACGGAACCCTAAAAACTATCCTATGTCCTTCCTCAGGCCACAAACTATCTGAGGTTCAGTGGTTTAGGCATGAAGAGGTAACAGACAGAGAGACAGAGATACTTTCGCATTTATAATACTACGTAGGGGTGATTATCAAAAATATTACTACCTACTACACTTCAACAAAGTTTAAAAATACTCACGTGCCATAAACGCCTGGTGCAAAGTTACATCCACCCTCTTCCCATCATCCCCAATCGACTTCCCCATCCCGTTAGCATAACTAATCGTCGTATATGGCTTCCCATCATCCCCAGTCGCCGTATCCACAGCCCCTAGTATATCATTACCCCTAGAAGGGTAGCCAGCTACAGTCATAGTATGGGCGTGGTCAGAGGTCACGACGATCAGGGTTTCTTCAGGGTCGGTCAGGTCTTTGGCTTTCTTGACCGCTTTGGAGTATTCCAAGGTTTCGTCGAGGGCGAGGTGCGCGAGGCTGTCGTGGTGTGCGTGATCTATTCTTCCACCTGGGGATAGAATTTTACTTTAATATGTGAAGTTGAAGAAATTTGACCTTAATTTATTTAAACTTTACTTAAATCACTTCAATTTTTAATAACCATTATGTTTATTTTATTCTTATGACTACAGCCCTCATCTTCAATAAACAAAAAGTGTCCTTTGGGACTCCTCAGCATTTTGATGACCACTTCGGCCTTTTCCTCGAGCGTGGACTGGTTCTGCCTTCAGGGTTAAAAGGTTGCACCGACTTGTAGGGCTCTAATCTCTTTGGTGTACTTCAGAGAAACTCTTCTATTACCCATCGTTGAACAGTTGGTGTAAAACATTGTAGTTAAAAAACTAAGCGCTTGCCAGCGCTTGTTTTTATTCAATCTAGTACGAAAATACCTTATCATTCTCACCTTCAACAAACAAGAAGTATCCTCTGGGACTCCTGCTCAGCATTTTGATGGCCACCTCGACCATTTCCTCCAGCGTGGGCTGGTTCTCGGCCTCAAGGTGGTAGGACATGTGGTCGTCTTGGAAGAGTCCGAGCAGGTATTCGGGTAGATCTTCGGAGTTTGACACCTGGAGTAAAGAAATTTTGTATTAGATTCAGTGTGTATTTTTGATGTAACCATATAATAAGATATGTTTGTTGATAGGTTTCAGTGATTTGATAGCGATGTTTTAAGTAAATAATCGGCCTAAAGGGTTTTCTAGTTGACCATCCGTCACAAAAGGCAGACTATTATTTCTGGACCAAAAGTTCAAAAGTTAGGACTTTCTTTAGGTGATATTTTTTGGAGTTTCAAAGCTATTATTTTAGAATATTTCACATTAGAAAAAAAGCAACGGTTAACTTAAGTACCGTAGTTCACGCTGTTTTTCGACAAATCTTAAACCTAGACATAAGGCATTTTATCAATGATCAGTAAAGAGTGCTGTTGTTACCTTCACGAGCTCGCTCCTATCAGTAACGTATTGGTGCGTCACGTTCTTCTCCGTCTTGTCGATATGCCACAACTCCGTGAGGTCCAGTCCATCTAACCGCCTACCGGTACTGTTCACCAATGGGTTCTGTATTTTGGGTTGGAGCTCGCGTCGGCCTCCGCCCATTATTACCTGAAAAATTGATAAAGAGCGATTGCAGACGTGAAGACAATTAAAACACATTTTAACTACTTTCGGTTTAAAAATATTTATTCCCTAGAATGTAATACATATTCACTTAAGAGGCCGTAGTCGATTTTGGAGCAAAAATTTTAAATTGATAGTTTTAGTCGTTGAAATTATACACGTTTTGTTACGTAATATCTAAATAACAAGTATTGGTTTCTATTAGCACGTGTTCTCATCTTGCATTTTAATAATGAGGTCGCAAGCGTTAAAAATTTATGGTGGTAAATTATACAAATTGATGTATAAAAATAGTTTCAACAAATGTTGTAGATTGTTTAAGTATCAAAATTACGTTGAAATTAAGTCGATTTTCAGAGAAATTGTCACCTGTTTTGAAGTAATTTCTGGAGAAAATTGATTTCGTCTAACTTTCATTTACACTACTTCAAAGTCATAATAATAAAAATGTAGTCTGATAAACGTCAAGTACAGGATATGTGTAATACAAAATTACCATGTTTAGCCGTCCAAACTTTACGAAATTTACAAATAAGAGCGACAAAATCAGTGCTTTACGCGCGTTTACCTAAACGTCCATCAGAAAAGTAAACATTACTAATTTAGTGAGTCTGTTTTCAACAAATTGATCTGATAAAAGGTAAGATAAGAAGATGCGCTAATAGAAACCAGTACTTGTTATTTCAATTAGGTAACAAAAGGTGTACAATTTCACCGACTAAATCCATCAATTTTACATTTTTGCGACTAAAATCGACACCGGCCTCTTAAATGAGAACATACAGATTATTCTATTATAGGTAGTATATACAGTGATAGCAAGCAGCATTCAATAACAGAATTAGTAGATTTATTTCATCATCATCATCATCATCATGTCAGCCGATAGACGTCCACTGCTGGACATAGGCCTCCCCCAAGGCTCGCCACTCCGACCGATCCTGTGCCGCTCGCAACCACCGAATTCCCGCGACCTTCACCAGGTCGTCGCTCCATCTCGTTGGAGGCCTACCGGCAGATTTATTTACATGCTTATAATCAAGTATGTACTAACTATAAAGTTAAGTGCATTGTAATAACACACAATTGTTTAACATATTTTAATGGCAGCCTCACCCCGGTTAGTGAATGGTGCAAGTAGTCCTTAGGAGGATATAAGAGAGTTCACCCATGACTCAAGCCCTAGACTCACTTCTTGTATTTTTAGAGTGTAATTGTCCCATAGTTGCAAAATGTCCTGGCTGAACACGTAAATATTACAAGAGTCAAGGCACTAATTTTTACTCATCAACATCATTAGCTTGATATACGTAGAAAGCTAAGCACAGGTCTACTCTAACTAAGAGAAATTTACTGTTAGAAGTGTTAGAACAAATTAAATTATTTACAGAAAATACTTTAATTTGTTTTTGTTTTAAGTAGAAACACTACTATATAAATTATAAACTGAAATAAAGGTCATATACTAAGAAAAAGTGACCAAGGCCTCCAGTGCCCCAGGCTGAGATCGAACCAGCGTCCCCTGCTATCGCGGCAGGTGCCTGTGCCATTCGGCCACTGGGCCACAGCGGCATAGGTCGAAATTTTCCAAGTATATGCACTTGTTACTGAAAGCTAAGGCGCCCCCTGGCCATCCCTAAGGTAGAACAGTATGGAGGCCTTGGTCACTTTTTTAGGGTTCCGTACCCAAAGGGTAAAAACGGGACCCTATTACTAAGACTCCGCTGTCCGTCTGTCCGTCTCTCCGTCTGTCTGTCGGTCTGTCACCAGGCTGTATCTCATGAACCGTGATAGCTAGACAGTTGAAATTTTCACAGATGATGTATTTCTGTTGCCGCTGTAACAACAAATACTAAAAAGTACGGAACCCTCGGTGCGCGAGTCCGTCTCGCACTTGGCCGGTTTTTTTTATCAAGCAAAACGTCTGCGAACGATGCTTTTAAGCTTAGAAACAAATTATTATTAATTATTATTAGCTTAGAAATAAATTAAAAATATAATTATTAATTATTAACAAGCTTAGAATTAAATTATTAATTAATTAATTATTATTACAAAATTACTCATTTATGGTAGAAATATTGGCTGTATTAGGTAAGGTCTTGGTAGCTTAGATGGCAGAGCACTGGGCTAGCGATGCGGTGGTCGTGAGTTTATGTCCCACCCAAGACTTCTTCCGCTCAATCTTCCACTTTTAATTTGTATCTAAGCATAATATACAGGTTTCCTTACGATGTTTTCTATCATCGAATAACGGCTGATTAAAGAATAACAACGGATATGTCGTTTTAGGGTAACCATTTTTGTCTGAAAGCCTTACCGCTTTGTTACCAAATTACAATGTTAAATTACATTTACAATCGGGACTATCGCGGGGGTATCTGGTCACATATTAAATGTAATTTAATGTGTGTTCAAAGCGCGAAGGTTTTAAATGTTAAATTACAATGTTTTTCTATACATGAAACCAAGCACATTAAGTAAACAAGTAGCGAGTAATTTAATTATCAACGCTTTATGACGTCTGTTCTCACATTGAATTTGCTACACATTGAATTTGCTACACATTGAATTTGCTACACAATGCTTTAGTAGTAGTAGTATAGTAGTAGTAGTAGTAAACTCTTTATTGTATAAAAATACATATGCCAAGCATGTTCTCTAGTCGTTCGTATTATTATTTTGTGATACGCATATATTATTTCGTAAAAACGAATACATTCTTAAATTGTTCTCTTTGATATAAAGGCGCTAAAGTTGTTTAAAATGCTCCCCAAGCGAACTTGCATTAGTATTACCTAAAGTTAACATTCAATTTTTAGGGTTCCGTACCCAAAGGGTAAAAACGGGACCCTATTACTAATACTCCGCTGTCCATCTGTCCGTCTGTCCGTCTGTGCGTCTATCCGTCTGTCCGTCTGTCCGTCTGTCTGTCACCAGGCTGTATCTCATGAACTGTGATAGCTAGATAGTTGAAATTTTCACAGGTGATGTATTTCTGTTGCCGCTATAACAACAAATACTAAAAAGTACGGAACCCTCGGTGCGCGAGTCCGACTCGCTTTTGTCCGGTTTTTTTATTAAATGATACATGGTATAGGAGTTAAACAACAACTTTACCCCCTTATAAAACAAATAACTATAATTATATTACTCATTGGGGCACCGTTGAATAAAAAGTTACCTTAAACTGCCATCCCGGGTTGTTCATAATCATAACCAGATGTGAGCGATATCTCTACAGACTCCCAGTTACTTTCCGACTTGTACATCTCCACTGAGGGTCACACTAGTTACCTTAAACTGCCGTCCCGGATTGTTCATAACCAGCTGGTGCGCTATATCCCGACAGCCGAGCTGAAGGCATTCATCGGGAACGTCCGCGTCGCACTCCCAGTTACGTTCCGACGTGTGAGCGTACATTCCCGCCGGGGAGGCGTGGGTTATACGCGTCGTAGTTACTAGACCTGAAATTAAGGGAACAGACTAGGATTAGTATAACTAATTTTAATACTTGATTTGGAAAGCATATTGAAGGTTATCGATATATCGGTTAAAGTCTTATCGAGCCGAACATTTTTCTAACGCTCTCGATGTTTAAACAAGAAACTAATTAAGTGTAAAAAAAATCAGTTGAAGTCTTATCGAGCCGAATATTTTTCTAACGCTCTCGATGTTTAAACAAGAAACTATTTAAGTGTAAAAAAAAAACCGAAACTTACAAAAAAAAAATTAAAATCATAACATTACATAAGTATCTACATTTTTAATAAATAGTCATTGTACATTTTAGGAAAAATGTGGATCTATATGAAATAAAATTCAACATAATCGATTGTTAGAATCTTATTCTTATCCCTTACGTCCGAACGCTACTTTTCTACGTCACAACATCATTATATAAAATAGAGATATTTTTATAAACTGCAATAGATGTCATATATTAAAGAAAAAAGTGACGAAGCCCTCCAGTGGTGAAGGCCAGATTCGAACCGGCGTCTTATCTCGGCTAACGCCATGAACCCCTAGCCTAGGCCACCTCGCCACGGCGGTACCCGTCCCAATTTCTCGACTATATGCCATTTTAGTAAGACTAGGCGTCTTTGACCACTTTTTCTTTAATATATGACATCTATTACAGTTTATAATTTATATATAGTAGTGTAGTCACACTACTATATAATGTGTAATTTTATAACCCAAAATAGATTAGGAAATAAAACAAGTTGAATTATAACGTAATTGTGTTTTTTAAGTAGTCACTTAAAAAACACAAATCAAAATATTTAATAAAATAATTTGATTTGTTTCCAAACTTGTTCAAAGATGTTTTTATTTAATTTACGGCACACGGAATACTCGTATCTATAACGTGCAATATAATCTAAATTAAAGTTTGATATACACGAGGAAAAACCAACGGAGTCTTCAATACACCACGGCACGTTTATGGAAAACGTTGTCCAAGAACAATGCACGATAAAGCAATCAAAAAAGGAAGAAAAACAATAAATATAAAGTATTTGTTATCTATCTATTTACACTTGACGTCAATTTACTTAACGCTTTCATTTACTTAGTCATCGAAAAGCAATAAAGCATTTAAAATGAATGACTTAACTTTTAAATCATTATGCTGTCTTGTTCAAAGGTAAATTTGTATTATTTAGGAGTCACTTTCTTGTAACGATTATTAAATTATGACCTTGTTTTAATACTCGTATCGCAACGCGTTTAATTGTTTTTTAGCATTAAGTTCCAAAAAGGGTCAGTTATTTTTGTTGCCGGTGCCTAACCAAGAGACTCAGTGCGGAGGTGACATCGCAATGGACGTATATTGGTATACAAAAGACGAGGTCATGTCTGATTGAGAGTTTCGTTTGTGGCAGTTTATTTTGATACCTACACCTGGCCGTCTAAATATGGAGCAGGACCCAGATTATAATGATATACAAGGCATTGTAGAGCTGACCCTTTTTTTACTGATGGATTGAACCCAAACTTTATGAACAGCTGGGGAATTATAGCTCTTTAATAAGCTTAGTGGCCACTAAGCTATAAGCTATAACTCGATATTGCTCACACATCTAGACCGCTCGATAAGATTATCAATAGACGTTTTATCTATAGGCAAACTGTGGACTGTCTAACCTGGAAGATGCTCGGCAAACCGAAAAAGGGCGCCATAAATTTACTTTGCATTTTTCATTGGAACAAGACATCTTCATTTTAGCAAAAATGGGCGTATTTGGGAAGTAGTCCTCCCATGATGACCCGAAAGGTCAGGATCGAAGTCAGTTGAAAAATATGATTTAAACCATATACCCAACAAAGAGTAATAGAATGAAAAGAAGAAAAATAATAATTATCAACATACCCTTGCGCCAATGCCCACTCCCCTATAGATGAAGCCCAGTTGCCCTTATGAAGCTGTGGGCAGCCCTCACCACGTTTCCACAATGATTAGTCTGCACTTCTTCTGTTATCTATAAATCTGGTATACTCACCAACATCTAATGCTTTCTCCAACGCTCATTGTCCAATAGACCTGACCCGATTCGTTTATAAACTGCGAGCTGCAGGCTGCCCTCATCACGTTGTCAACCACTCCAATGACTCTTGACACTTCAATGACTTCGTTCATAATCTACTCACCAACATCCAACCCTTGCTCCAATGCCCACTCCCCAATAGATGTAGCCCAGTTGCCCTTATGAAGCTGTGGGCTGCAGGCGGCCCTCGTGACGTTGCCATCAAGCCCAATGACTCCGTACTTCGTCTTTACGCCAGTGAGGTAAGATGTGGCGGTGCAAGCAGAGTCCGGGACTTGAGCGTCGAGACAATAAGTCTAGAAAGAAGGAGAAGTCAGGTTAGAGCCATCAGGCTGTATATCAATACAGGCTGTATTTTAGTCACCTGCAATAATTTAAGGGGTGAATTTATAGGTCATATTGAGCAACTTTTGCTATGGGACCAACCCCTAAATCGCTTGAATGTACTAAAAACCTATGATTAGCGGACTAGAAAATACGAAAAGCTGTATTCAGGAGATACAGTTAGTGGTTATATATATTGGAACATACTCTTACAAAAGCAAATAATTTACGCAATCACATATTATTTCTGAATTCAATACTTTTGATGACTTTGGACATTATTGCGATTTTGGTCGACCTCTTGGTATTTGACAGTTAATTTTGTACATAGCAGGTTTTTTTCTTTAACTTTACACATCTTTTACAGTCAATAAATCTTCGCTTTAGCAATGTCTCAACCCAACTTAACCTTGTAAACGGTCAGCCATAATTAAGTGGCAACATGATAATTTCCTTCCAGTTTCCTTCCTTGCATTGTAACATTGTAAAACGAATGTCACGCTTACGCTGTCTTCTCTTCTCTGCCTAATTGTTATTGTATCTTGCGAATCGCGAAATAAGACTTTAAGGACTTAGTAATAAGAGTCAGTGTCATCGATGATTTTAAAAAATCTTAAAAACTTGCAGAACGATCAGATAGGGACATTTTACAAAGTGTAATAGATGTCATATATAAAAGAAAAAGTGACGAAGACTCCAGTGGTGAATAATTTGATTTGTGGCCAAACTTGTTCAGGGACCTTTTACGATGACGAAAGGTCATGCTTACGGTGATAACCGAGTAATGGTAAAAGGTTTGCATCATTTACAGATCAGCGCCATTTCTCAATCAGCATTTGATAGTGTAATCTTGTAGGTAATTGTTTTTCGCTTCATGCTAATCTTGCCTTGTATATACAGGTACCGAACGTATTTTTTTTAAAGTTCGCTAATATAGCTATTATTGAGTCGCTTAACTTCAAACTTAAATAATTAACTCAACCCTTATGTTAAATTAATTATTTAGTTAATCTATAATTTAATGATAGATTTTAGTAATTTTTGCTATCCCCAAAATTTTTTTACCTGAATGTAAGCGGGCGGGGGTTTTACATCCACCAAACTTGTTATTTTCGACTGAGCTGTTACTTAAATTTGAACCATATACATATGGGAAAATTGCTTTTTAAACAGGCTTGTTCATGTTCACTTATTACGGAGTCAGTTGCAATATCATTAGTAGCCGCTGCATAAAAAAAACAATACCTTATGTTTAACAAATGGGTTTAAGTCCAAAAAGTCACAACAGAAAATTCCAACTACATATAAATAAAAGCTTGTAATAATAGTTCGTTTATTCCATTCACATTCATGCGTCATATTGTCAATAAATCGGCAACAACAGACGGCACTCACGAAGGTTGGCAAAATTTGGAGCGCATGGGAAATGGCGATGACGTCAGGAGACGTGCGGACCTGCGCGGAAGTTCCTTGAACGTGGCCACAGATTATATAAATACGTGGCAGTCTGACAGATATTGTGACTATTGTTGGAGGGTTTGATGTATACCTGTTAACACTAACAGTAGTAAAGTAATATTAGGGAGTACAATTTTCACTTTAACAATTCGTAACATAAAAAAATTTTGGAGCTCAAGAAAAATGGGATTTTTTCAAGGGTTCGCAAATGACACCCTGGAAATAGTTTCAGGAGTGATTGATCTTACGCTACGGTAACCGCTTGAGGCGGGATGTATGCTTATTTGCCACCGTAGTACCGTTAGTATTGGAACAAAATGGCGGATGACGTCAGGCGATGTCTGGCCCTGCGCGCGAGTTCCTTGAACATGACATTGCGATATTACACGTAGGCTGTTTTTCATCTTTTATCCAATTTGTACACCATTGTATAAAATAAAAAAATACAATTACCTATATAAGTTGCGATCCCTAAAAGTCAATTCAAACTTACAAATGAATTATTTTTATTTTTTGTTTACATTTAAACATCATTTACTCAAGCATCGCACTCGTACTTATTGCTACGAGCGAATTACGCGGCGAGTATTAACATATCAATAACAATAGTAGATTGTTAACCGAGGGATGAAATGCACTCACTGCGGTCGAGGTAGTTTGGTGCTCGAACGCAGTGAGAGCGCCAATAGTCCGAGACTGAAATGGTGCCATTCACCCGAGTTAAACACTACGTTTCATTTCGAATACGAGAACAGTAAAATACATGTGTATTTAAACATGACTAATAAGTATAAACTTTTATATCTAGTATTTCTTGAGGAATTTAGGTAAAAGTATCGTAATTTATGGAATGGGGAGTTAAATATCAGAATGGAAATTGTACAAACAATCCATTTAATATCAAATTTTAATTGATTATCGTAATAAAGAAGAAAAAAAGTATTGGGAAAGTAAAATGCTCTAGTGCAGAAACACACTTTTTAGAAAAACAACTACCCACTTTCAGAGCATGAGAAATGAAAATTCGTAAAGTTCAATCAAGAGTGGGTTTCGCCACTCTTGATTGCATATATTATGAAATAAAACTATGAAAACGGATTATATCGCGTATATTGAATTTATAATACATCCCGACGTTTCGAACTCTTTACAGCGTTCACCCGTTGACCACGAACGCTGTAAAGAGTTCGAAACGTCGGGATGTATTATAAATTCAATATACGCGATATAATCCGTTTTCATAGTTTTATTTCATGAGTAACTATCGCGGTAACCGAAGACAATATTATGCATATATTATATTTAATTTTTTCACGGTTCTGCGAATAACAACGGTCGACAATCTGCTGATAACGACACACACACTTACTGTGTTAACTTGCATTAGATAAATTAAAAATCCATTTTTAAATTACGAGTACTTACATTATTTTTTTAGCTTTACCTATCTTTATAAACGGTCAGAGTTAGACCAAGATAAGTCTGCAACGATTTTGATAGCACGCGCAATGCAAGTGTTATTTTAAACATCAAACTTCTATGAAATTATGACGTATAAATAACACTTGCACTGCGTATGATATCAAAATCGTTGCAGACTTATCTTTGTCTAACTCTACTCCTTTTCTATTAACTTGTACGATTAAATCATACATAACCTTAAACTTAAACGTTTCTTCTAATGTATCCTTTTATTCGATCAATGAATTTACAGATTTAATTTATTTTTTAATTTATCCGCCGCAGCGGCCGAGCACCTCAAACGGCGCAAATATGCTGCCATTGATTGTGGTTGCATGTTTGAGCCGTTTGGGGTGGAGACCCTCGGGCCTTGGGGACCCGGAGCACATGGTATATTTAGGGAGCTAGCGAAGCGTCTCATTGATGCTACGGGTACCAGAGGGCTGGTTACTTCCTTGCTCAGAGAATTGGCATCGCAATTCAGCGCGGCAATGCTACCAGCCTTCTGGGCACCTTACCATCCGGCGCCGAGCTAGCTCCCATTTTTTACTTGTAAATATATGTAGATATTTTTAGTTAATTTAATTATTTATGTTTTTATATTTACAGATAAAATGGAAAACAATGACTTTCTTATATAAAATAATTGTGTGTATACTTTTACTATATGACATTAACGTGTTTGGTCATGAACCATGCCAAAATATTAAGTTTTATATGATTAGTTTTAGCAATGACATGTTTTTTGACTTGCTAGATGAAACGTTCTCTTGTTACTTGGCCAAATAAAGAAACTTGAACTTCAACATAAGTTATATGGACATAAGCTGTAGGTAAACAATTCTCCACAGAAGGGACAATTTGTGTTTTAAAATCTATGTATGACCCGTAAGTGACATTAGGTAATTAATTGCCTTAATTACATCTATATCCTATTGTATAAGCTGCTATTGGCCTACTAATGATAAAACGATTATGACCAATCACAGTTATCTTTGTAATTAATATAATTAGGTGAATGATCGATTACGAACGGATTATATAAAATGAAAATCAAAACAAAGTGCTAACGATTTCAATACTTTTTGGTTCTTTCTGTGATCGGCAGTCCGGCACAGATTGCACTTATTTTTTTGGACTAAATACCATAATGGAATGATTTTAAAGATAAAAATCGTTTGTTTTTGAGAATTAAAGAGAGCAGTGTCACTTGTTGTGTTGTAAGTAAGCAGTGATCCAAAACGGATAAACAGTTATACAGATAAAAAATGCAATTGAGGTTTTTGCGTGGTTAAAACTTGTTTGGCAATAGATTCCGAAACATTTAGTAATTAAAGTAGCTTCATGTGTAAATTAAAATATACTATTGTTATTTATTTACACAATAAACAAATAGAGCGATAAGTTCGCCTTTGTACTTTCGATTGTGTATCTGCTGTTCTCTATCCTTCTTTCGAACAATAAAGTGTTTACTTAACTTACTTAAATACCTATTCACTAAATGAGCTTAATTAACTACAATGAAAATTAGTAATACCAAGGTAATATGGTCATTTTGGTAATCCTCTCTATTATAAAAGCGAAAGTATATAACTGTCTGGCTGTTACCTGTCCACGCTTAAGGGGCTACCTGAGGTTTTCATCGATTTTTGACAAGTTTTGAATCGTATCTCCTACTTTTGCACTACATATAGAATTATAAGACAAGCGGCTATCGGTTCTTCAATCTTTTATCTCCATTTTTGTCTACTGGATTGTGAAAAAAATGAATACTTATTTATTTATGATTGTTTTAAACATTGTCTAAAAAAACACTGTTTTCGTATCTCGATTGCTGTGAAAGATCTTACTTATACGAAATCTACATATTTCGGTTCGTCTTAGACGTCTCTAAAAATTTGTCTAAGGTTTTAATTTTAAACTAATTAACACAAAAGTTATGGCCAGAAAACCAGTTTTTTGCCCTAAAATTGTTAAACTTTGATGCCAAATATTTCGAAAACAATGAACTTTGAAGTAAATATGGGATACTATATTGCTAAAATCCGTTGCTGTTAATATGATAAGCTACAAAAAACATTAGAAAACTAAGGGATTCAAATCGAAGGTCATTGGGGCATGGGATCCCCTTAAACCGCCGAACCGATATCGATGAATTTTGGTATGGAGATAGTTTGAGGTCCGAGGAAACACATAGGGTAGTTTTTATCAATCAGACGAAGTCGCGGTCAGAAGCTAGTACACAATAATTCGATTCTCGTGTTCCTGTAGATAAACTAAAATGTATGGGCTTTAATACCCTTAGTTTCTGATTGAACCTTGGGAAGGCAGTTATATTTTTATATTTAGTCTGTGTGATAAAATTATAACTTGAATGCACACAAGCTATAAATTTGCTATTCATATGTGAAACTACTTTTGTTTTACGATCTGTTTATGACTCATTTGCTACATGTATGACTGCAGTTAATAAAAAACCAGACAAATGTGAGTCGGACTCAAACACGAAGGGTTCCGTACCATTAACTATAAAAACGGTCACCCATCCAAGTACTGACCCCGCCCGACGTTGCTTAACTTCGGTCAAAAATCACGTTTGTTGTATGGGAGCCCCACTTAAATCTCTATTTTATTCTGTTTTTAGTTTTTGTTGTTATAGCGGCAACCGAAATACATCATCTGTGAAAATTTCAGCTGTCTAGCTATCACAGATCACGAGATACAGCCTGGTGACAGACAGACAGACGGACAGACGGACAGACGGACAGACGGACGGACAGACGGACAGCGAAGTCTTAGTAATAGGGTCCCGTCCCTTTGGGTACTGAACCCTAAAAAGAATGTTTTTTGTCACGAGTTTCCTTTATTTCAGCACTAATACACATGGCTCTTGCTTTACTTCCTTATTTTAGTGCATCATAAATTAGTTAAAAATCATTGATGATTTGAGAAAGGAAATAAAGTCAGACCAAGCTAAATCTGGCCAGACTTTGCAGTGACAAAGTGTGGAGGGTCATAAAACTTCAAATATCAAAATATTTCATTTTTTGTGGCACTCTTAAAATTTGTTACGTAAAAGTCGACGCAGAAGTATATAGCTTAGATGGACTTCATGGACTCTATCGGACTAGATATAACAATTAGGTTAATAAAATTATTCTTAATTATAAAGCCTGCACCTGCCTTAAGGCATTATGTCCGCCATTTGTACTTATTATTTTATATGCAATTAAGTATAAATAAAAAAAATACAGTCAAGGAATTTGATTTGATGATTTCTATCTATACCATTTCGTACCTTATGACCTGGTGTGTGCCTGGTGCCAATCAATATTAAAGCCACTAGGGATCTCATAATTATTGTCATTGTGATTAGGTACAGTCAAGTGTATATTTATGGGTGCATAAAACTTACTCAAAAATATTTGCCATAGTTCTT
Source organism: Cydia strobilella (assembly GCF_947568885.1). Classification (NCBI taxonomy): domain Eukaryota; kingdom Metazoa; phylum Arthropoda; class Insecta; order Lepidoptera; family Tortricidae; genus Cydia; species Cydia strobilella. The sequence continues at coordinate 14,966,958 of NC_086052.1, forward strand.
AATTCGTCGACATAAGAGCTCTGAGACATATTTTTGAGTAAGACGTGTGCACCCATATTGTTACACTTGACTGTACAACATTGTACATAAGTAAATCAAATTCCTTGACCATACAGACATTTGGGGCATTTTCTATGAAAAGGGACCTTATTGTCGATGGCGCTTACGCCGCACAGCGTCTCGCGGCACTGTATTCATATCGGAGCATCGTTAATAATGGCGTAAGGGCCATCGACAATAAGGTCCCTTTTTATAGAAAATACCACATTTAAGCTCGACAAAAACTGCATCCAATCTCGTAGGTAACTGTACCTCGATCGTGATCGCTCTAATAGACAATCGCATCTGTTTTTACCAGAATTCAGCACAAAGCTTATGTAATTGAGTGTACTAGTGCGAACTTCCTTATTGGAATTACCCGATGGCGGAAGAAATATACAGTTAAGTGCTATAAAATTTTGGTTCCGATTGGGTTTCTTTTTGGTATACTTTCAAGGGTATACACGGCTGCACATGGGTAAAAAGAGGTACACTCTTCTTCTTCTTCTTCATCGTCGTTCTCTCATGACTGAGTATCGTGACCAACAACTATATTCCTTTATATATTTAACGCGATCAAGGGCTATGTGGGCTGCCCTCTGCCACATGCTTGTTTAATGGAATCCGACCATCTTGCAGGGGCTTTTCCTCTAGCGCGCTTGCCTTCAACTTGTCCCAGTATGATGTCACGTTCGAGGCTGTGGTGTGGCGATCGCATTATGTGCCCAAATAATCTGAGAGCCCTCTCCTGGCAGATTGTTGAGAGTCGTTTGGTGATTTTTAGTTCTCTCAGAAAAAGAGGTACAACATAAACTTAATTAGTTAACTCTGAACGACAAACAGTAGTGAAGGTGACGTTCGGGTGTTTACTATAGCTACATTACTGTTTCGGTGTCGTTGTTGCCGCCGCCATATCTTTCAATTTCCTCGATAAAATGAGTGACGGAATGAACGTCGTAATCGCGGCAGTTATGCGGTGGCGAATGTCATGCCTTTCATGCTTTTGGTGTTGGTTTACTAGTCTGTCTTTTTGCATGTAAACTATTACTCTACTTTGAAAAGTCAAAAGGACTTGTTTCTCTATGAACACCAAACAAAAAAAGCCCTTTTGAAAACACAGTCCTCATTTATTCACGTTCCATATTTTCGCCACCGTTGTATATTTAGCCAACAGTGCTACCAAATGATTAACTTTTTTTACTTACCTTAGCCAATCCAGTAACAGGAAATCTCTCGAACTCCAAAACGTTTTCCTCTCCCAGCCCGTTATTCAGTTGCCCACCAAACGTCCTCGCCGCCATGACAGTAGCCAGGGACATCCCATCACCAACGAACAGTATTCCATTATGAGCTTTATTGGTATTCAGTGTTTCTGCTATTTTAGCTTTGATGGTACTCTTAGCTGCTTTTTTCCAGTAGGAACCATGCTTTTCTTCGGCCGGAATGTAGGCTGGGTTCATGATGGTATCGAGAACTTTTTTTGGTTTTGGTGTGATGCCATCTTGGCCTGTAAATATAAATTAAATGTCAGTTTTGGTTTATATAAAAATAGGTGTTCAGGGTTTTTTTAAACTACGTACAGTACTGAAACGTCAGATAATAAAATTAGACGCCGATACAAAGGATAATGCAGGAGGACAGATGGACAAAACGAGTCACGACTTGGAAAGGACTGCCTGTCAAAAGACACCAAGAAGAACCTGTAGAAAGATGGATTGACGAAACAAAGAAAACATCAGGCAGAAACTGGATGTCCACGGCAAATAATAGAATTACATAGAGAAAAATGGACGAGCCCTTCACTCGCTGAGTTGTTCTTGATAATCCCTATAAGTTTAATTTGCATGTACTTTTTTATGAACCTTACATTATTAAGGAAACAAAAGACTATAATATAAATATAATATACAAAGGATAATTGTGATTAAGTAGATATTTACAGCTTATGATAGGTACGAGTTCGTTTTAAAAATTTAACCTTAACCCGACGATTTATCAGATAAGGTATTATACGCACTTTTTAACCAGAGAAAAATGGACGAGCCCTTCACTCGCTGAGTTGTTCTTGATAATCCCTATAAGTTTAATTTGCATGTACTTTTTTATGAACCTTACATTATTAAGGAAACAAAAGACTATAATATAAATATAATATACAAAGGATAATTGTGATTAAGTAGATATTTACAGCTTATGATAGGTACGAGTTCGTTTTAAAAATTTAACCTTAACCCGACGATTTATCAGATAAGGTATTATACGCACTTTTTAACCATTAAGTATATAAATAAACAAAAAAACGGATTATCTGTCTATCTAAACGGATTATCTACGTACTGAATAGGAGATAAAATAAGTTTTTGACAAAAAAATCATTTTTGGTACAAGCTTTTATCGCTGACTGTACTTTTCTTTCCACAGGTAACTAATACTCATCGAGACAATTCTAAAAACCCCAAACACAATTAGGTTTCGTTGTTTTATCTCAGAGTTCCTATGGCCACCTCCTGTCTCCATCATCAGATCAGCTCGATGTAATAACATTGCATTTTCACCTGACTTACATATATGTATGCAAAATTTCTGCTTCATTGGAAGCCGGAAAGTGGGTCAAATTTAACTTGCAAGATTTACATACATACTCGTATTACTAGTATATTGCAAGTTAATAAAAAGCTTGTAAAAATAAGGTAAAATCAAACAGAACTGATACACTTTTTTTTTTCTTCAAAATAAATTGATCTAATACGCGTTTTTTTACCTCCTGTTAAACTGGAGTAGTTTCGTAATTTAAAGAAATTTGTTTATGGTGTGAAAGATTTTTGTATGTGTGAAATTTAAATAATATAGTTTGCATCAAGGCGTCTCTACGAGACCACTTAATATCAGTTTTAAATCATTTTTATCCTTAAGGTAAAAGCCTTATATCTGTTGTAACCGTTTTCAACTTCCTCAAGATTAAAAGGATAAATGAACGTCTTAAGAAGGAAGTCAACTTTTGCCACGTTACGTAGGAAGTTATATTTATCCTTATATTTTGTAATTTGTAAATACCACTCAGATCCATTGCAAAATTAGGGAAAATTGTATAACGGCGACCAGGCTCGTGTGACTCTTAATCAGTCGAATAAAAAGTAACCGTGGCGGTGATATTATTATTATGTCTGTTTACTAAGATGGATCCAGTCGATGACACGGTTAAAGTTGTCAAATAGATTGTAGATTTAAACAAAACGTCGAAAATGAGCGGCCGTGACAGTGACGCTTCATTCTAACGGTCCAATGCACAATGACTACATTACCAGTGGTGGGACATTCCTCATTTCGGGCAAACTCGGCTCGCTCGGCTCAGCATTGCTCCGAGCAGGGTTGACACATCTTGACGTCGCTTTGCGTGCACGACCACAGATTAGATAAGATAGTGACTTGAATTTTGACAACCTTAAATAGCCGAAAGGGTTAGTGCCATACATTAGAAAGGGACAGCATGATTCGACCGTGAATAGCTGTCAAACTTCGGGTTTGTAGTTCTGTGACATTACTGCACGCCAAGAATATTATCATTATTAACAGCTCTATTTAGTTTTAATGAGCTGCAGAAATTAAATTAATAAGTTAACAACAATGTTGTTCTTGAGTAATTGAACTAGAGATAATACTTGTATTATCGGGATTAGATCACAAATAGATAAAATAAATTTAACATAACATAAAGTAAATCTAAGCTAATTTTCCATTTTCCACTGACTTGAACAAAACAATGTGAAGGAGTGTCATTATAAATGTGATGTTTTCTTAGAAATTAGACATGAATGATTTGTCATTGCAAATGTCATGCAGGGTTAACTTGGTCCGACTATTTTTATAGGATTAATATTATAGTATAGTATTTATTAAATAATTTTATGGTTTAGACTCACTTTTAGTCACATTAACATTCTTGTCTTGTGTTAACATCTCGCGCGAGTTACTAAAAACAAATGAGTATAAACCGTAAAATTATTTAATGTTAGTATGTCTCACAACGTCACAACCGTTTAAATTCGGTTAGTTATTCATTATTTGAGTTTTACCGGAATAATTTTCGTAGGCAGATTTTTTGGGCCAGTATAAATTCCCGTGTTTCCTGTTATCTGATAAAACTACTATAGCTCACTAATTCACTCAAAATCAATATAATTTTCATGAAATAAAACTATGAAAACGGATTATATCGCGTATATTGAATTCGCGATATAATCCGTTTTCATAGTTTTATTTCATGAGTAACTATCGCGGTAACCGAAGACAATACAATATAATTCTCGTCAAACGCAATAACCCCATAGCACAGGGCGGACACGCTATACATCAAAAATCACTTGCGTTTCTATGTGTAAACGGCACGTCTGTACACGCGGCATGCGTCATTGTGTGAGTAAGTTGCTTAAAAATAGTACTGAGCGGCCGGCAAACGGCCGTCAATCTGGTGTCGCGGGGCGAGGTAATTCGAGTCGGGGCGGGGCGTGGCCGTTCTGTATGATAATACTATATTACTTATTCTGTGCCCATAGTTACTTTTATCCCGGTAGGTACACCTAACTTAAATGACTATACGAGTAAATAGGCTGGCCTACAACTCTTGAAGAGTTTCCTAGTCCAGTCACCAGATCCAGATAGGAATTGACTGGCCTAGAACCAGTCTCTCAGAAATCGGGGAAAAAAAAAAGAAATCCGGCGAATTTCCCGAAAGGCCATTTTCCCTTTCGGGAAAATGGCCTTCAACAGAAATTCGATATCTTCTGATGAGTGTCGTAAATGTTACGATTCATTGACCAGATTAACGTAATTACATAATTATTATTCTATTTTGATTAATGTGTCTAGTCTTCTAATCACGTTTAGGTAACCTGACTACTTTATTACAAAATTAAAATCAATTAATATCAATTTATCAATGTCACGTTCGTTTTTTATTCATTGATGTAACATCTTAATATTTGGTTGAGTAATCTGCTGTTTTTATTTTATTGATATCATAGATTTGGGTATAGTTTTTTTTTTTACTTTAGTTGACTTAATAATATTTTTTTTTATGAAATAGGAGGCAAACGAGCAGACGGATCACCTGATGGTAAGCGATTACCGCCGCCCATGGACACCCACAACACCAGAGGGGTTGTAAGTGCGTTGCCGGCCTTTAAGATGGGAGTACGCTCTTTTCTTGAAGGTTTGAAGGTCATATCGGTCCGGAAATACCGCAGGCGACAGTTCATTCCACAGTTTAGCTGTGCGAGGCAGGAAGTTTCTAGAGAAACGCACAGTTGAGGACTGCCAACCATCTAAGTGGTGAGGATCTGAGGATGGTAATGTTGTCGCGTAGGGCGATGAATTTTAAATGGGTAAAGATATAGGTAGGTAAATAAGTAGTGTGTGTGCGTCAAGCTCAGTGTACCTTATCTAGGTTTTACCTAAGTCGCGATTTGCAATTATTAATTTAACTTTCTCTTTTGTGTTTCGAATTTCTCCATATTAAGCTATGTTAAGTACCTATACTACCTATGTACAGTAAAACAGGGTGGCATTAAAAATGCAGAGTTGACTTTGTAATTTCAGTGATAAGCAGTCATATTTTTATGTGGAATTTGTGGTTGTAGTAAAACATGAATTTATAGTAGAACTGGGTAATCTAACTAGTTACACGAAAAGCTTGAATAAAAACGAATAATTTAAATTTTGGCCCTTGTAACACTATAAGACAACCCCAATTTTTTACAATGTCACTATTTTACGATATTTAATACCCCATGTTTGCTATATAGTATGAAAAACAAAATAAGAAATAGGTCAAGTGAATTGTATTAAAAAACGTCAGGCCTTTACTGGATTTAGGTACGTAACGTAAGAACTACTACACTATTGCGCGAGAACACAAACTTATGTAAACATCAACAAAATCATAGATGAACCTTATGTAACTGTGGTAAGGTTGAAATTAGCCTATATTAAAGTAGCCGGTGGTGTAAATCAAGAATGGTTATTCCGTAGACATGCTCAATTGAGTTAATGAACTCCGGACAAATCCGCTGGAAATGTGTTACATTTGTGGTGGATTTCCATTTTTAACCTCGAGTAACTTTAACCTAACACCTGCACCCACAGACTGAAATACTTCGGTCACATACCTCGCAGAGATCCTGAGAACTTGGAGACTTATGGTGATGGGAAAGGTGGACGGCATACGGCCTAGAGGTCCAAGTCCAACGAGATGGTGTGACCAAATATCCGCTCAGATGGATCTTGGATTTCACAAAGCAACCGACAGGGAGAAGTGGAGAGCTGCCGTAGGGAAAGTAGCCGGAGTCACGATCCTCAGCAGTGAGGGATCAACTTAGAAGAAGAAGAAGAGCACCCACAGAGGTGGGCCAAAACAGTCACGGTGTGGGTGCCGCAAGATGGGCGAGCTGGCAGGCGCAGGCGGAGATGGCGGGATGACCTGGACGCATATCTCAACTACTGGCCGTAGATTTCTCGAAACCGAGACGGATGGACATCAAGGGGAGATGCCTTTGCCCAGCAGTGGAACACCTTGTACTTGCGCATTTTCACTTAAAAGTGTACCATTTACTTTTTTAGACAATCCATCGACTTGTGGGTTATTTCTACTCAGAATCACGAGGACTATCAATTTAAAAAGAAAAAAAATATGTCCCCAAAAAAATTTCAGTTTTGTAACGCATTTTCACATACATTTTGTATGGACCGTTACAAAACTGACACCCAAAAATTGTATGAAAAACTGGGGACACTTTTTTTCTTTGTCTCATTCAATAGCACTCGTGATTCTGAGTCTAAATAACCCTAAAGTTGATAGCTTTTCGAAAAAAAGTAAATGGTACCATTTTTTGTGAAAACCCCCTCTTAGGCTATTACTTATAATAATAATATGTGCCATTTTCAACCAAAAGGGTACTTATTGTCGCTTGTCAGTAAGGCGCTATTTCCATATAGCTTCAATTAGTAATCAACCTTATCGACAACCGACAATGTGGTACCTTTTGGTTGAAAACGTCACATATAGTTTTTAACCTATGGTGGGCCATATAAGAAAAATTGGCTCTGAATGGTATTAAAAATAAAATTGATTTTGTTTCATTTAAAATCAAAAGTGACTTGGAGGTAATTTGTAGTAGTATTAAGTCCGTTGATTTTTTGTGCATTATATCGTCAGGTGACAACCAAAACTCACTTATTACTAAAAAATAAATAAACAAAAATCAACCTTAGTTAGGTTAGGTTATATGGTTCACTATGGCTAATAACTTGTGGTAGTAATTAGTGAGTTTTGGTTGTCACCTGATGATATAATATATACTTACCTATAATGTGACTTTATGTATTTAGCCGATACATATATTCGTAGTTATGTGTCATGGTGTGTTTTTTATTTATTTACGCGACTTACATTTGTTTTTTATTTTGTTTATTTATAAAGCAGCAGTATTTCACTTTTATTATGTACATTTTAAATGTTGAAACTTATAATGAATACCTATTTAATTTTTAAATGTATTTATTTTATGATCTTTTTTTTATTTTTAGTTTGTTTCAAGGACAATTTCTTAACATAAAAAAATAATATGTTTACCCTGAATTGTATTAAGTATTTTCTATTTTATTTATAATAAATAATTTTAAATTTCACACATAATAAAAAAAAACAATTAGTACATATTGTTGATTTCATTTTTAGTGATTCCTGTCTTTCGTAGAATTTCTTCAATCCAAACCAAATCACATTTATATTTTTTCAAAATATTCCTACATGAAAACACACACTTGCACAAACACGCACGTACCTGAGCACACGGCGACAACGAACACCAATAGCAATAGGCGCGCCATCACTGCCGTCCACTCGCGCGCACGCCGCTTTAAGACTGCGTCTGTAACGACACGAAGGCTTTCTGAGCATGGTTGAGGAATTGTTTTCAACAAGGGATTAGCAAGATAATAGAGAGCGGGTTGTCAGCACGTTGACACCTGTTCATTAAGTGTGTGAAAACTGTGAAACATAGTCTGTATGTTAAATATGGGCATTTTTTTTTTAATTTGTAAATATATCTTCTAATACCATTTTTATTTTGAATTTGTGTGACGGTAAGGGAATACACAAAACGAAAAAGGTATGAAAATTTTGGGGACCTTTGTTTTTTGTTAGGATCGAAAGAGCTCGTGATTCTGAATAGAAATAACAAAAAACACAAATTAAAAAAAAGTGTATCATACAACTGTAAATAAAATGGTAGGAACTATATTATACATGTTTAGTAACTATGAGAAGTATTAGAACAAATTAAATTATTTACAGAAAATATTTTAATTTGTTTTTATTTTAAGTAGAAACACTACTATATAAATTATAAACCAAAATACTCGTAAATGTCATATACCAAGAAGAAGAGCGCTAGCGGGCACCATAAAAAATGACTCACGTTAGACCGGGCCGTGACCGGGCCGGAGCTTCCGGCGCTTCGTTTTCTATGGAAAGCATCACGTGATCACCTGTCATGTCCGGCGCGGTCACGGCCCGGTCTAACGTGAGTCATCCTTAAGCCTTCAGTAATAAGTGCTTTATACTTGGAAAAATTCGACCTATGCCGCTGGGGTCCGGTGGCCGAATGACAGAGGCACCTGCCGCGATAGCAGAGGACGCTGGTTCGATTCCAGCCTGGGGCACTGGAGGTTTGGTCACTTTTTCTTGGTATATGACATTTATTTCATGTTTAGTTACGTTTAGGAAATAAGATTGGGTGAAATATTTTCACCTACGTCAAGAAAGCTTGAGGGATTTTTTTTAGCAAGGGTTTAGGGATATAATGGATATACTCTCATGTTTATAAGTATACAACTTAAGCATGTTCGTATGCCTATTTTTAAATGTATTTTTAAATGACATGCTCTAGTTGTATTGTATTTGTATTGTGTGTCTGAGTGTGAAGTAAAATAAATAAACTATAACATCTCACTGTTTTTAATTACTTACCCGCCGTTCCCAAGTACCTCACTCTTCCATACGAGCGAAATGCACGCACGACTGACATCTTACTCAGCGTACTACGTAGGCGAACAACACGTGAACGCGTATGTAAGTTGGCTGACAATGCAATATGTGGCTTTCCATTACAGAAGGGTCCTTATGTTTCAAGTGCAATAAGGTCCTTTTTATCTGAAATTCCAGCAGAAATTTTGATATAAAGGTCCTTATTGCACGTGAAGCATAAGGACCTTTCTCTGATGGAAAGCTACATATTATGGTATGAACAAGCTGATCTGATGATGAACACAAGAGGTGGTCATAGGAACTCTGTGATTAAATAGTGCAACCTATGTTTGAGTTTGTTAGAATTGTCTCGATGAGCATTAGTTTCTTGTTGAAAGAAAATTATAGTAATAAAATCTTGTATCAAAAATGAAATTTTGACAAAACCTTTTCCTCTACTGAAAGGATGAATCCTTCCGATGAAATGAAAATCATAAGCAGGTATATTTACGCAATAAAATGTCAATCCATGCCAATTTCAGCCACAATGAAGGAACGAATCATGTAATTATGGCGTATTATCATAAATGCCAAGTATTATTCTACACAATGGCATGTGAGCGGAGTATTTCAGTGTCGTGAACGTTAAATGTCGCGATGGGTATCATAAACTGAATTAAATATGATAACTATGTTAATTTATTTATCCGCTGTGATACGAATATGATGGTTGCAGTTGTTTACGTAAACAGTGATCGCGTTTATAATACCAACCATCATACGCCTGCGGGACGATTTAAATAGTCTAAGAGCTCCGGAAATTGTAGAGCATCAAAAATCCTTAAGGCCCCGTGGGTTCAGGTTCTTCTTTCTCACTGAGCGTAAATGTGAGCGAAATGGCTTGGCTGTTCGTGCCGGGAGTGCGGATGTCATGTTTTAGTTTTTTTTTTACAGAAATCCGATATAGGATAGGGCAATATGAAAACGCTCTTAGCAGGATATTAGTAGTGTGACTATTAAAAAGACATCAAAATACTTGATAAAATAATTTGATTTGTTCTCTAACTGCCGTGTCACGTGCAACTCCGTTAACTTAAGTTACATAAGTTATAGATAATCATATTTAAAACCGTTATAATACATCTCTACTAAAAGAACATTTTGAAAATCTCAACTATTTACTGAAAAAAACATATGACTTAGTGCCACTTGCACCATCCAACTAAACCGGGGTTAACCGGTTAAATTATTACCCACTGTCAAATTGTACTGGTAACCATGGTACTCGTAACTCCAGGTTTAACCGGGTTAGTGAATGATGTAAGTGGCTAAGTCATGTAACTTCATTTTTTGCCGATGGCGTTAACCTGATTTGCATTATATATGCATGAGTTGCATGACTGGCACAACTAAATCCTTACCAAAATATCACAATTGTTTCTTAAGTTAGGAGTTAGGCATGACTGGCCGATGAATCATGTAAGTACAATAGTTTTTTCAAGGGAGCTCTAGCATTAACACGTATTAGTTTCTTAGCTTTTACATGTATGGGCAGTTAAATGGAATATAGTTTTATCAGGTTGTCATTGAGTAGAGTTTAAGACCGGACCGGACTGATGGCCGGTGGGGCCGGAAGGTTCTGGAGTGGCGTCCGCGTAACGGAAGACGAACTGCCGGTAGGCCTCCAACGAGATGAAGCGACGACCTGGTGAAGGTCGCGGGAATTCGGTGGTTGCGAGCGGCACAGGATCGGTCGGAGTGGCGTGCCTTGGGGGAGGCCTATGTCCAGCAGTGGACGTCTATCGGCTGACATGATGATGATGATGAGAGTTTAAGATCGAGAACGTAATGTAATTCGTTTTGTTAATGTTCAGTGTAAGTAAATTAGTTTGTAGTCATGTTTTTACTCTAGACAGTCCAGCCTCAGCACAAGTGTAAACCTCCTTCCTCCCAACTATCTCCATGGAAGAAAAGCACAGTATCATCTGTGCATTTAAAGCCTGACCAGTAATATATGATCGTTGTCAAGAGGGCGCTGTTATTCTCATGTATAGGGTGACAGTTCAGTATAGTAGTAGTAGTGAAATTCCGCAACATGGCGCGTGATCATATATGACTGGTCAGGCTTTAAGTTGTAAACAAGTATGTCATTCTTAAATTGTCCTCAGTTTATAACATACATGATAAACACGATATGAGCATGCCCACTAATATTTATTTAATTAAGAAACTTCTCATCACATAAAAAAAGAGATTACAAAAGGATCAAGCTGCAGACAGGGCAAATATACTCGATGCTCGTACTTATGTCAGTTTATTTAGTATAAAAATTCGATCAAGATAATGTGTTGTTCATCAAATATTTGTTCATAAAAAGATCTTAGTTTTTATAATTTCCTCAGTGTTTAAATTATGATTAAGAGACTTCTGTTATTTTAGAAACCGAAATAAGTAGTTTCATAGTTATATTAGGTAAGTACAACATTTTGGAAAATAACTTTAGCATTTTTAATTGCCTAGAGCCGGACCAAACTATCTTACTATGAATTATCTCAGATGATTTTTTCGGGCTCGGGCCCGAATCTGTTAAACCAGGGGTCGGCAACAGGCGGCCCGCGGGCCGCATGCGGCCCGCGAACCTCTCACTTGGGGCCCGCGAGCCTCCTTGGCTATTTTGTATATAATTTTGACAAACGACAATACCTGACAAAGTCATAAATATTAACAAAGTGCGGCCCGCGTCAATTTCGTTACCTATAATGTGGCCCTTGGCTGCTAAAAGGTTGCCGACCCCTGTGTTAAACAATAGTTATTTACGATACAAGTGCGGAAAAGAGGAAATTCGAAACAAGTGGCGATAAATTAAAACACGACCGCAGGGAGTGTTTTAAATCGACACGAGTTGCGAATTACCTATTCGCACGTGTATCGTACAACGCTTTACAGTACATATGGCCCTTTAAACTTTCGACATATGCACGAAAAGTGCTCTATTACGCACTAGGCGAGAAAGTAGCACCATATGTACTGTAATAGTACATTATGATACAAGTGTGCTAAGTTGGGCATTACACACGAGGCGATATTGTGGGCGCGAGCTGTAAGCGAGCGCGCAATAAGAAAACCGATGTGTGTAATGACCAATGCACACGCGTTTCATACGACGTTTTTCAACACACTTGCGAGAAAAAAAAGAAACTCATATTAATCAAATATTAATAGTTAAAACAGTATTGTGTGTTTCATCTGTCATACTCGTACTGCCGGCCGGCCCTCGCTCGCCCCGGCCGCGGGCGGCGCGGCGGGCCGCGCGCTGCGCAGGCGGTCGGGCGCGCCCGTGCCCGCCAGTCCGACCAATTAAAGAAGGCTCCCTTTCCATGCATATTATTAGCAATCAGTTAGCTTTTTAACTCAGTCGGATAATATAATGAAAAAGCACGAGTGGAATAATACACTGAAAGAGCACGCGTGTTTAATATCTAGGATTATGAGCCAAAAATCGGTGGAATAAAAACGTCGTTTTGAGCAAGTGTGTTGAAAAAGGTATTATACGCACAGCGTCGCGCGGCATTGTATTTATATCGGAGCATCGTTAATAATGGCGTAAGCGCCATCGACAATAAGGTCCCTTTTTATAGAAAATACCACATATACGCTAGCGTGAACGTAACTTACTTTCTATCCATCTCGCTCGTACTGACATACGAGTATTAGTACGAGCGAAATGTATAAAAAGTAAATCAGCGAAAAAAACAATACCTTTTAAAGTTTTGAAATTTTTACACTAAATCTACGATGAGGGTAATTTATTTCGTAGTAACGTACTATGCGACATATTTTGGCATGTTTGAGGGGCGGAAGCGAAAGATACACTGCGATTTGAGATAATATTAATGATATAACGAATTAAACGACACAAATTGTGGAGGCGGTTAAGTCAATGTTGCGTTTATAAATCATTGAAACTTTGAAACTAAAAGAATTAACGACAGATCTTATTTTAGGCGTTTAATTCGTTTTTGCAATTTTAAATGTATGCATATTTAATTTTTTTTTTTAATACTGTAATTTATTCATTTATTATATACAACACATAGTTCATGATCAGCAACGCAGGCTTCGTCAAGTGCTTACAACAATAAATCAGCTACAGGCTTCGTCACCTACTAACAAATGATATAATCCGCAACAGGCTTTGTCAATCTTAAACACTAAATTAAACTAGGCCAAGTCCCCACTTCGGACCGTAGCCGGTCCAAAAGTCCCCATGACACTGGCTATTTTAATTGTAAAAGTAACTGGCTCTTAATTCTTTTTTTCATAGCTTATAACATATTTTGATGTGTCGCTTGATTCTACCCCTTATAATAAAGCTATAAATATGATTTTTGATCACAGAAATAGTCGATCACATAGATTTTCATAGCCAGATTCGGCATAACTAACTTTTAACTAATTAGTAACTTTTTTTTCGATTTTGTCGCTTAATTCATATGAAAAATCACTTACCCATGTTTAAGCTGTATGACTTGGTACACTTAATTCGCATAAAATATATTAACGGTGTAGATGCTACATCAAGCAAATTCCAGTTTTAACTGTGTACAAAAGTATAGGATATTTTATATAAACCCCTTCAGAACGTCATTCGTCACTCGTCATGATTCCTAGTGTTTAGGAACAATTTATCCTCGTTGGTAAGTTCGATTACAACTGCCCTTTGGATTCGTAGGAATTAATGACGATGTACCATCAACGCTGTTAACTGACTTTAAACCTTATTGTAAAGGAGTTAGGTCCATCAGGTATTGTTATACGTCATACAGTTTCAAGGCTAGGAATATTTCAGGGTTGAGAAATATTTCCTTTAGAATATTGTGACGACAGAGCATTGACTGAACCTTGCGTTACATTGAGGATAATGATGAACGCTTTTAGTTTTTTTTTTTTGTAGATTATATAATTATTTTCACGTCACAATAAATAAAACAGTAAATAGAAAGTCCATGCATAGATCGTGATCGGCAACGCAGGGTTCGTCAAGTGGACACAAAAGCAAATCAGCAACAGGCTTCGTCATCTACTTACAAATGATGTAATCCGCAACAGGCTTTGTCAATTTTAACCACTAAATTAATAGTAGTAGTAGTAGTTATTTTAGTTAATTCATTGAGAGCCGATTGGAAGCGGAAATATGCAATGGTTTAAGGTTAAAGTGAGTCATTGTGTTAAAAGGTATATATGTTCAGTCGCTATTAGATATATCGGAGCGGTCAAGGTGGTCAAAAATATATGAACACGCACTCTAACACCTTGATAATAGAGGCGGATGCGTGTTCAGATATTTGTGAGCGCATTGGCCGCTACGATATATCTGATGGCGACTGTATACTAATTGCATATCAAATTCATTAATTGGCATGGAAAAGTGAAAATTAGATTTTTCTAACGAGCGCTGAAATCTTTTCATACTAAGGAAAATTCGGGGAAATCCGATTACTTACTAAAAATAGTCGGGCAATTCGGAAATGGACTCTAACTTGATGAAATTAAGGGTGATTTTTCAGATTTACTCGACATCTTAAATGGTTATAGGAAGTGACGTTACGGTACTATTCTAAGCTATTTAATATTTATTGTGGTCGTGAAATATTCCATGAAACTAATTTAATTATTTTTTATGATGAAAATACTTACTTTCAGGTCTTTGAGTAGTAATTTTAATAAATTAAAAAAATGCCAATTTTAGTGTAAGAAATATGTAGCTATGTACTTTAATAAAATTCAATATGTACCACCAATACCACCATCCATATATTTAAGCACATATCTTATCAAATAAAACTATGAAAACGGATAATATCGCGTATATTGAATTTATAATACATCCCGTCGTTTCGAACCCTTTACAGCGTTCGTGGTCAACGGATGACAGGGTAAAGAAAAACATTGCTACAATGTGCAAAACTACCCACATACAAAAAATATACGCGATATAATCCGTTTTCATAGTTTTATTTCATGAGTAACTATCACGGTAACCTAAGATAATATTATACCTACATGTTTGACTTTTTTTTAAATATATCTTACATTTCAAAATGTTTGAACCCCTTATGAATGAAACCCTTCATTCGCCAGGAAAATAACACACATAATATATTAATATTGTCTTCAGTTACCGCGATAGTTACTCATGAAATAAAACTATGAAAACGGATTATATCGCGTATATTGAATTTATAATACATCCCGACGTTTCGAACCCCGAACGGGTGACACCCGTTGACCACGAACGCTGTAAAGGGTTCGAAACGTCGGGATGTATTATAAATTCAATATACGCGATATAATCCGTTTTCATAGTTTTATTTCACATAATATATTGTTTCAGTAGAATTCAATGCTGAATATGCCAGACTGATAAAAGAGACATGTGCCATGGTTGTTGACTCAATTCAAATAAAGGGTCGTGTTCATGTATGCGTCAAAACAAAGATTTTTAAAATTCCTAAATGATAAATTTAAAGTTAGATTATAATATGCTAGTAAACTTACCGTAATCTATAAGTAAACAATGGAGTGACAGAAGGAGGTGTGCCTGTACCACTGTACACTCATGATACACACCACGCATGCGATAATATATACAGGATGTTTATTATGTAACATTACAGATTGCATGTTTATTATGTAACGCTAACGTCGAAGTATTTTACGGAGTGATATTTAATCCAAACGGTATAAGCGGAAATTCAAATTACTTCAGATGACAGTTTTAATTATAATAATAATCCTTTGGCAACGTATCTTAGAAGCTACGTGCATAATGTTACACCCTTTTTTTATTTTTTCTATCGGCATTCTTTGCTCTATCAGGCGAAAGCGAACGCAACACCTAATATCTTTAATCTTTTCATCTGCCAACTACTTATGATAATCTAGAAAGAAATTATAGTTTTATTTATTTATTTATTTTAAACTTTATTGCACAAGAACAAGTACAAAAGGCGGACTTAATGCCTTGAGGCATTCTCTACCAGTCAACCACTGGGCCAAACAGAAATTAGTTAAGGTGAGTGCAGTGCGATGCGAAAAAAAAATGTTCTAAATATAAATTCTAATATTAACGCCAATATACAAACTAGTAATATTTATATACTATAATACCTTTATAAAGTACATAAATAAACAATATAAATACATATACAAATTTATTATATAATATACATAAATATATTTTTGCATGACCAAAAAGTGATGGATGGATTGTGTAAAAGAGGATATGAGAAAGAAAGGAGTGAGTGCTGAGGTGACGAAAGATAGAGGAGAATGGAAGAGAAAAACATGTTGTGCCGACCCCACATAACGTGGGATAAGGGTAGGATGAAGAGAGGTGAAGGGAGAGGGGGGGGGGGTCCCACTAGACAGTATCTAGCAGGTGCTTGTAGAGCATTCGTTTGAAAGTCAGCTTGTTTGGGGCTTGTCTAATCGTTTTACTACCTTTTGCCCGCGACTTCGTTTGCGTGGAATCAGTAGAGTAAGTTTAGCGCCTGGATAAAGTGTAATAGCAATCATCTAATTTGAGCATAAGCTTAATTGCTTGACATCAATTATTAGGCAATTCATTAAACCTCTTAATTTCATCGCCCTTTTCACTCTCTTTAGGGATGATTTCGTACATAAAAACTATCCTATGTCCTTCCTCAAGACTCAAACTATCACTATGCCAAATTTCAACTAAATCGGATCAGCGGTTTAAGCGTGAAGAGGTAACAGACAGACAGACACACTTTCGCATTTATAATTACTAGCTTTTGCCCGCGACTTCGTCTGCGTAGAACTTACAAGCCGGTGGCACACTTACTAAGTCGCATAATTAGTAAAAAAAAATTTTTTTTTTTTATAATTAGTAAAGCTATCTTAATTGTGACATGAAGAATTTGCTATTTAGTTACTTCTTATACTACTATTTTCTTGATATTTGCTATTTATTACATCACCGTGATGCCGAGAAATCTAATTAAGATGTTAATACTGAACAAGGTTTCCCATTGGACCGGTGTGATAATCGTGAAAAAAAAAATAACCTTAGGCCCATAGGTTTCGTCTACTAAAGAAACAATGGCCTTTGTTTGTCTTAGGCGTAAAAGTCATTTGAGAAAATTCATACTATATCAATGAGTTTTTCGAAACTATAATGTACGAAATATCATTTGATATTTACCAGTCGCGTTACGGTGAAGCAAAACATCGTGAGGAAACCGGACTAATCGCAATAAGGCATTAGTTTACCCTCTGGGTTGGAAGGTCAGATGGCAGTCACTTTCGTAAAAAAAACTAATGCCTACGCCAATTCTTGACTGAAAAGCTCTCCATTATATCAGGATTGTATAAAATACTATTACAGGTTCGCAGTAAAAAAATGATTTTTACAGTACATATGGTGCTACTTTCTCGCACTAGTGCGTAAAAGAGCACTTTTCGTGCATATGTCGAAAGTTTAAAGGGCCATATTATGTACTGTAAAACGTTGTACGATACACGTGCGAATAGGTAATTCGCAACTCGTGTCGAATTAAAACACTCCCTGCGGTCGTGTTTTAATTTATCGCCACTCGTTTCGAATTTCCTCTTTTCCGCACTTGTATCGTAAATAACTATTTTACTTTAAAAATTTATCAATTCTAATTTCAAATCTCATTTTCTCGGTTTCAACCGATTGTCGCTTGATCGCTTATTCCATAACGCTGTCCAGTTTATGCCTGATATGAATGTCAAATTGATATTATATTTCGCGCTTCTGAATACGAATGTTAGGTCCTTGTGTGTAGGCGCCTTTTATGTGTTAAAAAGGATGCGACTCATTTTGCCAATACCGCCATTGTGTTGTGACAATAAAGTACGACTAAGGTATTTTCTTCGTATAAGCATTTATAGCAACGAAAACAAGTACAAGACGTGTACATACTTATGCACACACAGCTTATATAGCATTCATATACATATAGATACATATATTATACAGTTCATGAGACGTGAACAGGACTAAGGGTCGGTTGCACCAACTGTTTGTGATCGTTAAAGAGTTCGCTAAATTTCATTGGATGGAAAGTTTCATAGTAAACCGCCGCGGCGCGCCGGTTGACGTTGATCAGTCTGTCAAGTGCGGATGGTGCAACTGGCACTAATCCTGCGCATTCAGTAACTGTTGATTGATCGATCACCGTCGCATTTAGTTGAAACATACCACACTTATTCAGATTTATTACTTTTTGGTGAGGACAAATGTAATTCTCTACAATCATGGTTACCCTACAACACCTAATTAATAAACATAAAATATCTTTAAGCGTAATGTCAGCATTTTTATCATGAAGAAAATAAAATGTCAAGCAGGTCAAACTTGAGTGAGATACGAGTTTTCAAAAGTAACCAGATTCTGATGACAGTGATGAAGTGATGACACTCAATTTGACACAGAATATCGGTAGTACTTATTCTAATTGTAGGGCGACCATGCGTGTCGTAAATAAATTAATAAGTTTTTTTAAACGCGACTAAAAAATTAACGGTAATCTCACTAATACTTGTACTAAACAGTTGCTTGTAATTTACGAAATGCTCAGTGTTGATCCTGCTCACGTCTTCTGAATCAACCCTGTATACAGGGTGACCTTAGCCATTGGACAAACCCTGAAATCCCACGTAGGGTTACTTCTCAGGAATGCTCTAACGTTAATATTTTTTTAAGTAGAACAAAAGAGAAAATGTTTGTTTTAAAAATAACTGGAGCTATATAAACTAATTTTAGACTTAGATATACCTCATGTCATTGTATGTGCAAAGTTTCATTATAATCCAACACGTAGTTTTAAAATGAGAGCGGAACTACGTTTGTATGGGAAGATGCAATTCGGCCGAGCTTGCCGGGGACTCAAACAATGGAGTAGTTACTTTTTTTTTGGTGACCGACAGAATAACAATCTTGCGTATTCTATTGAGTCTGTTATAAATGTTTGTTTCAAACTACCTCGGATAAAACGCGACGAAATTTTTCCGTCCCAGTCTATACATGAGTGATTTCTCGTGGTAAAGAAAACCTATTTACCAGGTATTTACCGTACCTACGTTGATTCATGGCATGAGCAACGGTTTTTAAGCTATAAGAAGTTGTTTTTCAACGCAACAAAGATTTCAGAAGTATTTGCAATAGTTTAATTTTATTGTTCTATATTAAATCTAACAAAATTAAATCGTTTACATAGGTATGTATATTTGAGACTAGCTTCTGCCCGCAATTTCGTTGGCGTGGGCTGATGATGATTATGATGATAATAATAATATATCCTTTGTCGTTTGATCTAAATTGGTGTAGCGGTTTAAGCGTGAAGAGGTATCAGACAAACCGACAGAAAAACAGACATAATTACTTTCGCATTTATAATATTAGTAGAGATAAATAGGTATCAAATGTGACTGATACGTATTTCATAATGCGATATCACTAGTGTCTTAAATTTCTCAAATGATCCAATTCTTCTTAGTAAATAAAGTGAAATCGTAATTTTAAACGTGTATTATACAAAGCCTACTGTTATGAAATCGGCCCAAATTATTGAATCCATCGAGGGTTACGTTACGAAATCTATAAAGACAACATAGATTTCTTTTATATTACAATCATTTTATAATAAAAGCTATAATAAACACATAAGGACATTTTTTATACACTGTATTCCGATCAATTCATACACTGTATTTCTAGGTCTGTTTAAAGCAAAGAGTGAATAGGCTGTTACTGAACCGGTGAGCTCCATCTTAGGCCCTGTCTTCACTTTCCATCAGGTGTGACTAGGGCCAATCGCCGATCAGTTTATAATAAAAAAATAAAAAACAAGTCTAATACTGGGGTAAGTACCAAAAGTGCAAAAATGTATAGAGACGTATTGACTTTTTTCTCAGCCGATGACGCTTGGCACGATTGTTCCTTAGTTAAAAAAAGCTGATTTAGCCCGGTAGCCACGAGATCGTACTGCGCAAACCCCCCAAATAAAGGGGGGGAAAGGGTCGGCTCCCCAGACCCAATGCGCTAAATTTCAGTCTGCTCTTAGCAACTAGGGCAAGTTATACATCATTTTCGTTTAATTAAGGGACGAGTAATTCATTTTTGAAATAATCGTTTTACCTTAAAAAAATATTTTTGGATAAAAAATTTAAATAATTAATTAGTTTTTTGTGACAATTTTGGCATTGTGGCGATTTTCACCTTATTACTAAGTGGACATGGAACATGCATTAGAACATTATATTTATACTTTTAAAATGCCAAATTCATTGTTTTTTTAATTTAACATTTTCGATCTTTTCCCTCAAAAAAGGGGGGTTTGCAAATCAGCTGTTTTTGACCTAAGGAACAGTCGTGCCAAGGAGATAAAAAACCGGCCAAGTGCGAGTCGGACTCGCGCACGAAGGGTTCCGTACCATTACGAAAAACAGCAAAAAAATCACGTTTGTTGTTTGGGAGCCCCATTTAAATATTTATATTATTCTGTTTTTAGTATTTAGTATTTTTAGTATTTGTTGTTATAACGGCAACAGAAATAAATTATTTGTGAAAATTTCAACTGTCTAGCTATCACGGTTCATGAGATACAGCCTGGTGACAGACAAACGGACAGACGGACAGCGGAATCTTAGTAATAGGGTCCCGTTTTTACCCTTTGGGTACGGAACCCTAAAAAAACGCCGCCCAATCATATTATGCTTGTAATATTTACTTTATTTGTATAACATTAAGGTTGAGAATCAAATGCATTATCATCTACCAATCTGCATTGTAAAGCTGATTAACTTCGCGACGTTCAAGTTCTTTAAGCAATAAAAATTGTAAAACCGCCTTAGTACGAAAAAGTATTTTGGGAATGGCACCACAAATATTTAACAAAATTTCAAACAATCTAAAAGATTTAAAACTTGGAAAATTCAAGAAAGAACTGAAATTGCTATTAGTAAAAAATGTTATTATAGTGTACAACAATTTCTAAATAATATTGAATTATAATTTATTGCGCTGACAAATATATTTAATTTTATTGAAATTTTATACTGATCTCTCCTTGACATTGTTTTCTTGTTACTTAATATAATATCAATTTTATATATGCATGAATTGTAATTTATAAAATAATTATGCATGATAAGCATTGTAAACCCATCGTACGCCTACAGGCAAAACATAGTGTTCCACAACATGTTTATTAATTGACGACCGGTCTGGCCTAGTGGGTAGTGACCCTGCCTGTGAAGCCGATGGTCCTGGGTTGAATCCCGGTAAGGGCATTTATTTGTGTGATGAGCACAGATATTTGCTCCTGAGTCATGGGTGTTTTCTATGTATTTAAGTATTTATATATTATATATATCGTTGTCTGAGTACCCATAACACAAGCCTCCTTGGGCTTACCGTGGGACTTAGTCAATCTGTGTAAGAATGTCCTATAATATTTATTTATTTATTAAGACCAAATTTTTGTACCTATGTTTTTACGAATAAATGATTTATGATTTAGTCTGCCTGTCACCAAATCATTAGCAAAAAAATTAACAATGCATCTTAATGCCATATTATTATCAAGTATGGCATTTAATGATATAAATATGAAGCGTGTGGCCTCAGCAGAGCCTTGCGTACGAGTCTACGAATTATTTGCGACAATGACCTAACTTCGTGACTTCTTTAAAGGTTTAATAAAGTTATTAGCAGACATTGGAATTTCGGGGGCAAGATTTGATTACAGGTAGGGAATATTGTCTTCGGTTACCGCGATAGTTACTCATGAAATAAAACTATAAAAACGGATTATATCGCGTATATTGAATTTATAATACATCCCGACGTTTCGAACCCTTTACAGCGTTCGTGGTCAACGGGTGACTGTGATGTATTATAAATTCAATATACGCAATATAATCCGTTTTCATAGTTTTATTTACAGGTAGGGAGTTATTTTATCGATAAATTAAATTATCGACACATTACTAGTTATTGCTACATGAGGTAACTATATGTAGCATAGAGAAATAAGTAAGGATATGTGCTAACTCCATGCATCAGTTTTCTGAGCAAAACGTAGTCGACATCTAGCGTAAGTGGATTTATCAGTACTGCTTGACAATAGATGTCACGACGAACGAAAAGTCTAATGCTCAACAATTTTCAGCTAATATTATAACCGGATTAACCGGAACTCTATTTTTTTGTTGTTTTTATTTATTCTTGTAAATAGAGTTACAAGAGAAAAAATAAAAACAACAAGACAACAACAAGAGTAAGAGAGAATATTACAAGTAATATTCGTTGTAAATGGTTTCAGTAATACATTTTTCGTCAGTCGCGACACTCGTGACATCTGGTGTCAAGTAGCGGTACTGATAAATCCACTACTAGACGCTAGATGTCGACTACGAAATAACCCGCGTTTTGGTAAGAAAACTGATGTATGCAGTTATCACTTTATTCTTACTTATTTCAGTTATTTCTCTATAATATGTAGCCACAAGTGAGCTAACTTTACAGAGTTGCACATTGATGCACGACAAAACAAATATACTTACTCAACCTCGTATCTGGAACACTCATTTGATGACAAAAACACCCGTATTCCGAATGAAAGAAAGGCGTCATTACCATCAAATGATTGTTGCAGATATGAGGTTGAGTAAGTATAGCGACGAAATGTTAACTGCGGTGTAGGTGCACCTTAATAGCGTTAAAACATCTGACGCAATTTTGATGAAAAAGGTAATTAATTAATTATCGAATCATCATGGCTCGTGCTTTCATCCTTAGTCAGGTTACAATTCTACTAGTAAAAGTAATTGTTTACTATGTAAAACACTTGTAAACACTATTTAGATACCACTTATGTATACTTATCCAGTGAAGTGCAGTGCTTATCTACATGTTTTTATTACAGGAGACGTGCCTTCGCTACACTGTTTATTTTTTATCTTGGCTGTGGTTCTATGGAGTCGGCTTGTTTTCTTTAATTAAATATAGTAGCATATTTGCGACGTTTTCAATCAAAAGGTACCACATTGTCGCTTGTCGATAAGGTTGATTTCTAAAGGAAGCTATATGGAAATAGCGCCTTACACAATAAGTACCCTTTTGGTTGAAAATGGCACATACAGTTGAGTAAAAATCAGAAGATGCTGCGCTCCAGGAATAAATACAGATTCCATAGCTGGTCATACCAAAACTCAACTTTCTAGCATTCTCAGTATAATCGATATGATAAAAAAAACCGGCCAAGTGCGAATCGGGCTCGCGCACGAAGGGTTCCGTACCATTACGCAAAAAACGGAAAAAATAATCACGTTTGTTGTATGGGAGGCCCACTTAAATATTTATATAATTTATATTATTCTGTACTGTCCCGCTTTTACCCTTTGGATACGGAACCCTAAAAAAAGATAATAAGAGCAAGAAGAAAGATTAAATGACTAGGAAAATAAGTTTAACACCAAGTTTGACGACCGGTCTGGCCTAGTGGGTAGTGACCCTGCCTGTGAAGCCGATGGTCCTGGGTTCGAATCCCGGTAAGGGCATTTATTTGTGTGATGAGCACAGATGTTTGTTCCTGAGTCTTGGGTGTTTTCTATGTATTTATGTATTTGTATATTATATATATCGTTGTCTAAGTACCCACAACACAAGCCTTCTTGAGCTTACGGTGGGACTTAGTCAATCTGTGTAAGAATGTCCTATAATATTTATTTATTATTTATTTATTAAAACAAAGCTAGCATTCTCAGCAATATAAAGGTCGTGGCAATTCTAGGGCTTAAGAGGATACATTATTGGTAATTTTTCCATACAAACATTCTCGACATTTTCCTGTCTGGATTTTGGCCCTAAATGAGTATTTTTTTTATATGCGTTCAATATTACCAGTGTCTGTACGTTTTGCTTTTTGATATTCTTGTTTTTATAACAGCTAGTTTATTTCAAAAAACGCAAAAAACGGCAAAATAAATGCGCCGTAAACAGGCGACTATGTAGCATACAAAATCTGCAACAATAAACGCAAAAAACAAAACGTTCAGACACAGATAATCTCTTTCTTCTTTACGATTGGTTAAGTTTTAGAGGAGGAAAATCCCGGGAACGAAACCTCGATTTCTGAGATATTTACTTAGGATTTTTCGCCTAACCTGCAGTTGTCTTTATCGCACTAGTATTAGGAGCCGCCCCTCTGAGCGCAACGGAGACATTTACCTAAAAATCTCAAATCTGAGAAGGGACTCAACTAATATAATTATCCTCTTAATTAAAAAGTCCGCCTCCACAGTTGGTTGATCGCTGTCACATCACAACGCAGGCGCGTGTACCGTGGCCGTCTCGTGAGTTGGTGTGTCTCGAAAGAGCTCTGTGATTGGCCGTGCCATTCGCCGCGCACGTGCCTAGTGACGTCACGCTGATAAGCTCTTTTAATTTGTGAATATGTATTTGATATGATAGGTACTACAGAAAAAAATGGATAACCGCTTCTCCATACAAACGTAGTCCACATTTTCCCATGAAATTATTTTACTACAATTTATTGCATATTAATCATAGCTATGCCCCTTCGTTTTACTTTTTTCGATGTATTTGATTGTTATAAGAATTAGTGGCGAAAAATAAATTCCAAACAATTTTTAATGAAAAAATCGTAAAAAATCTAACGTCAAAACTATGGTAGATGTACCTATATATAAAATCGTGTAAATATATTTTCGATAAAATTAATATTCAGAGAGGAAAATTCGAGCTTAAATACACATATAAGTACTAAAGTTTCTTGAGGAACTAAACTAGAAGCACTTTCTACTTAAAATTAGAAACTAATAATAATGCATTTAAAATTAAGCTGACACAATGGCTCCAAGAAAAATATTTTTATAGTATTATGAGTATTTGACAGAAATAATATAATTAGAGATAATAATCATATTTGTAAATAGGTAGAATTCTAGATTTATGTAGCTAAAAATAAGTGATTCTTAGCAGCACACTGCATGTATAATTTGCACACCTGCATGCAGGTTGGACATGTGGAACTACTGTATTTTTAAGACCTTTTATTGTAACCGTGTTCTTGCAAATAAAAATTTATGATTATGTACTATTGCAGTGCCGGGACCATACTAACAGGGACCGGCGGGAAACGCCGTTGATTATCGCGATAATCCCAGTGTGGCCGTATGAAAAACGTCGAATCAACGCGATAATTAATGCGTTTCCCGGCGTTTCCCGTTAGTGGCCCCAGCACAACAGTAGTAGCATATATACCTTAGATAAAAAATATATTTATCTAACAATATATTCCTTTTCTTATCCATTCTGTCACGTGTAATCGATTCACTGGATATCAGTAACAAACTAGTACAAAATAAACCCAAACAATAGCCATAATTCTAGTCTACTATGTTGCAAGGAAAATGCCTATAAGATTATTTCCCTTGATGACTTTGTGGTTTAAAATACAATTTGTTGTCACCTGCGATCGCGGCATAAAAGTTGACCACGAGTAAATACGAATGGAAATACGGATTTATTTTATACAATATTCTTTTTAACATAAAAAATGCCCCAAATAAGTTCGCTTTCAAAAAATCCTTACGTGCTTTCTTTGCTAGCAGAATGAATTTTTTTTAGTGTAGTATTAGCTTTGTAGTATGTTTCGTCGTTATTTATATATTATATATATAATTATATATAGTATATGTGTATATTATATTTGTATTTATGTTATTAACTTATTATAATACGGAGTTATATTGTCTGTGTTATAATATATGTCAATTTTATTTGATTGGTTTTGCTGTTGTAATTGTAGCACCGCTCACAATCTTTCTGCTTAGCCTTAAGGTTGACTGGTAGAGAATGCCGTATACGGCATTAAGTCCGCCTGTTGTACTGTAAGATTCTTCCTTTTGTGCAATAAAGATTAAATAAATATTATCTTTGCGGTTACCAAACTACGACCATAAAATATTTAAAATGAAGGTAAAATTAGGTACTGGAACTTGATATTCCATAAAACGAAACAAAGTTAAAAATTTGATGTAAGTATGCCTAGTCGTTCGATTTGTAGCTGGCCCCGAACGGCTAATCCTTTGTCTATTGTTAAGTAAATCCGCACGTGCTACTGCAAAATAAAGGGTCAGTCATTGGCGTATAATTTTAATTGTCGGTTGTCAATAAGACGCTATTTCCATATGGCTTCAATTTGAAATCAACCTTATCGACAACTGACAATGTGGTACCTTTTGATTGGAAACGTCGCATTTGTCTCTAGTACGACTATAATTGATTGTTAATTCCACTTTGTATCCATTGTTACAGTTTTCGCACGTTCATAAACTGGTCTTTATTGTGTCATTATTCAATTTCAATTGGCGCCAAAGGACAACGGCATTTTACTATACAATATACAAAGTGATCGTCATGTTGGAGCCGTTTCTATAATATAGGTATTTTATGTTTACTTACGTCACATATACAGGGTGTTTACGTCGTTATGGCAACCTAATTCTACTGAGGCGGAGATGAAAAGAAATGAGAGCAGACGTGCGGGATTTGGGGTCCCTTTGTTTGCCATAATTATTGAAAGTCATAATGTAATGATTGTCATATTATCATTAAGGGGCCCACTGACTATCAGTCCGCCGGACGATATCGGCCTGTCAGTTAGAACAAAAAATTTACAGTTCCGAACAACAGACAGGCCGATATCGTCCGGCGGACTGATAGTCAGTGGGCCCCTTAAGTCATAATTCTGAAACCGTTAACTTTTCAGGATTTTCCTAAGATTATCCTATAGATAGGTTAGGTTAGCTTAGGTTTGTTTTATGGCAATCCTGAAAAGTTATGCGTTTCTGAGAAAAAGCAAATTATGACTGACGACAATGTGACTTAAAACTTAATGGGAAACAATAGAATGACTTCTTTCCGCCTTCGCTCTACATGACATTTCCATCTGCTATTAGACGGTTGGCAGTCCTCAACTATGCGTTTCTCCAGGAACTTACTGCCTCGCACAGCTAAACCATGGAATGAATCAATGGACTCACCTGCGGTATTTCCGGTACGACCTTCAACTAAAACATAAAGGTACTCATTTATGCTTCAAACCTCCAAGAAATGAACCTAGTCCCATCTTAAATGCCGGCAACGCACTTGTAACTCCTCTGGTATTGCAGGTGTCCATGGGCGACGGTAATCGCTTACCATCAGGCGATTCATCTTGTCGTTTATCTTCTATATCATAAAAAACTGGCCAAGTCGGACTCGCGCACGAAGACTTCCGTACCATTACGCAAAAAAGGCAAAAAATCACGTTTGTTGTATGGGAGCCCCAGTTAAATATTTATTTTATTCTGTTTTTAGTATTTGTTATTATAGCGGCAGCAGAAATACATCTGTGAAAATTTCAACTGTCTAGCTATCACGGTTGATGAGATACAGCCTCGTGATAGACGGACAGACATACAGACAGACAGCGGAGTCTTTTAGTAATAGGGTCCCGTTTCTACCCTTTGGGTACGGAACCCTAAAAAGGTTCAGTAGCTTAGCTATGAAACGGTAACAGACAGCTACAGATAAAAACTTCGACCACGTATTTTAATTGTGAATATCATGTGTTTATCAAGAGATGAAACTTTGTATGAAAACTGTTAACTTTATAGGCATAATAAAGAACTGTTTACAGATGGATATAATATGACGGTGCGTCTACCAAGTGCTGTTAGCTAATGGATTTCAAGATTATATTGGATTAGATAATAAACAGTGATCAGAAAAAGGATTAGTCGACAATAAGTAAGGCCGTAAAAGGCCTTAGCATAAAATATGATACATTGATGAAGAGGCTAGAAAGTGACAATTATTAGATGGATGGATTAGTTTGAGGACTGACCCGTCAGAGAAGGCCCTCGATAATTACCAGTCTATCTATTGTTGCACTTTCGACCAATTCATTGCAGTGCTGTATTCTCTGTATTATATTTTACTAGTTCTCATCCTTGGAACTCAATATGTCTCAATATGTCTTAGATTGATTATTCAGTCGTGTGGAATCAGAAAGCTAGATAGACGGAACGGGTTCTTCTAGATTTGATTGTGAAGTAAAATACAAAAACATGCCTATCTCTGCACGGAACGATACTTGATCTGACCATCTGTAGTATAATTTGAACTATATAGTATAAAACCCCTCGTTAAGCCCGTCACAGACGAAGCGATAATATATATAAACTAGCGACCCGCCCCGGCTTCGCACGGGTGCAATGTATTATACATTTAAACCTTCCCCTTGAATAACTCTTATCTATTAAAAAAAACGGCATCAAAATCCGTTGCGTAGTTTTAAAGATCTAAGCATACATAAGGACAGACAGCAGGAAAAGACTTTGTTTTATACTATGTAGTGATTGTTATGACATTAGTTCGATGAAGTGCGCAATAAATTCGTATTATATTTTAGGAAATAAAGACAAAATCAACGTCACCATTTAAATGTCGATTATATTAAAATCTTTTTTGTCTCATACGAAGCTTGTATATCTAATTACATTGAATATCTAACTTGCATATAACTTAACTTTCATACATAGGTAGGTATATAACGTAACATTATTTTGTTGATACACACATAACGCAAGCGAGCCTGCTTGAACATATGGTGCGTCCACACCGAGGTATCTTCTTATGTTGAGTCTTCAATGGATAAGGCATGTGAAAATTGTGAAAGCTAGATGTCCAGCAACACATCTTTACTCAATGACAGCAATGAGGTTTACATGTTTTTCAATAAAATTGTTTATTTACATACAGTGTTGCGGTTATTGTGCTAGTATCTCTTTTTAAGTATGTATTGTGAATACTTGTATTTACAGAATAAATAAATAAATAAATAATAAATAAATATTATAGGACATTCTGACACAGATTGACTAAGCCCCACGGTAAGCCCAAGGAGGCTTGTGTTATGGGTACTCAGACAACGATATATATATAATATATAAATACTTAAATACATAGAAAACACCCATGACTCAGGAACAAATATCTGTGCTCATCAATCACACAAATAAATGCCCTTACCGGGATTCGAACCCAGGACCATCGGCTTCACAGGCAGGGTCACTACCCACTAGGCCAGACGGGATATATATACGAAATAAGTACTGTTCTTCTATAGAAGGTAACCTAAAAAATATATTTGCAGTTAACATTGTTGACGACACTAGGTTTTCGCCTGACGGAAAAAATCCCTCCGGCCGCGTGGTCCGACAGTCTTGTCCGACATAATCATAATCAAATGACAATGAATTTTTAGCTAGATGCCAGCAATTGGTTAAACGATAATAGTTGGTTTCGTCGACATTGCTCGACCAAATCCATAGGCATTTGATTTCTGCGAGTGAGCGAATACTCAGCAAAACTATCTTTCTCGGGAATGAAACCTAGTTAGACCTATAGGTATCTCAATGTTTTATTTCTATTTCAACGACATTGACGTAATAATAACTTTTTAGCTAGAACCTAATAACTTTTTTACAAATATCACTTGACAATTTAGACAACAGATGCAGGAGTTCTAGAAAGACGCAAATTGAATCACACCGGTGTGGACATACCTTTACAGTTGTATATACAACTAATTCGATATATTTTACAGTTTTCCAACATTTTATTCATCACGACACGTCATTAAAATACATATTTGCAAATGAATACAATCATTTCATTATTTTTTTTAAACATTCTTTATAATTCATCGGTAGAGTCAAATATAATATCTGTGAATAACATAATTTAGAATAAAATACATCTTGTAGTCATAAAATTGTATAAATAATTCCACTATTGACTACTTATTCAAACAGATTGTTATATATGTTTTTAAATAATATATTTGTCATTAAAATTATTTTTCCAATAAATAATTTATTCTAAAAAAATAGAGATCACCTAAAACTTCACGTCTATATTTCTTATTCTGTGTAAATATAATTTGCTTGAATAATTTCACATTATTTGGTTATTGCTTACTGATATGCGAAGTTTGAAATTTAATTTGAGTGTTAAAGTAATACACATTATTGTCTTATGTATATGAATGTGTAGTTTCCTTAGAAAAGATATTTTAGTGCCGTATGCATTTACCGCTTTTAGTTTGCACATACCCCAGCTACATTTCTTTTTTTATTTAAAAGCATTATTAAATAGCTTAAATGCTGGCAACTATGGTCTCTTTTCTCTGGAAACGACACAAATTTGGAAACATAATGCTTAAATTACATAAATAACAATAAGTTTTCTTTTATAGCAATTATAGCGAAGCGAATTAAATAAGTATAAAACAAGTAAAATTTTAAGGTTATTATCACGCAGTTACTGGCAGTTTCTAAAGCAAAAATAAGT
Organism: Cydia strobilella; assembly: GCF_947568885.1. NCBI lineage: Eukaryota > Metazoa > Arthropoda > Insecta > Lepidoptera > Tortricidae > Cydia > Cydia strobilella. Next base: position 14,997,497 of record NC_086052.1, read on the forward strand.
TACTGTTTTCACATCATTGCCATAGTTGAATATTTTTTGAAACGAATTCTGCTTATTTCGGTAATTTATCAAATACAATTAGATTAGCAATATAATAGTCACCAGGCCTTTAAAATTACAAAGAAATCGCACAACACACAAACATCTGTGTAACAGCGCCTTAAGTTACAAATATTCTCAAACTTTTAGCATCACAATTTTCACCTATACCTTTAGCGCACTATTTTTTTGTATCGCCTAATAAGTAACGTTGGTATAGATGCAAGTTTTCGAAGTTCTCGAATTCAAAATGAATACTTAATAAGTTAGAATTAAGATTAAGACTAACCAGTCAATTCGAACAACGTGATACGAGAACAATACGTGATCCAATAGATACGTTATAGTTTAGTTCTCAACTATTTATCTTTTGCAGTTCGTTTCGAGAAACCAATTGTCATTTCACGCTACAAATATTGTGACGTTTTGGGATATCCATTAGATGTCAAGAGATCTTTCAAGAGTACATTTGGAATCGCGGAATTTGACATGTCTTTCTTAAATATCTCGTTCTCGTTTCGCACTTAAACTATCGTGAGACATGTTTCAAAATATTTATCAGTACGGTTTTTACTCACTATTATTTTTAGTCGCTTTTGGCGACATGTTTCGGATTCTTTGGGAATCCATCCTCAGGCACGAGTGTCCGCGGCGGTTGTACGTCGTGCACTGCCCGCGCCGCGCCGCCCGCCTCGTCGCTCGTTGCGCACGCGCTGATGGGGCGGGGGCGGAGGGCGCGGGGCAGTCCGCAGATGGAGTCGTCAAGTGAAGGTCTGGTAGGGCGGCTGTATCGAACGAAGTTGACTTCGTTTCTGTTTCATATCTAGTTGATATCTAGATCATTGTTCGAAATGGCCCGTTACTCAAAAACCTATGGTTATTTCAGCATCCAAGCATGCATAGTTATTTTTTTTTATAGTGTGCATCTTCTCAAATGACTTTTTCGCCTAAGACCGTAATCTGTTAAACGAAAGCCATTATTCCTTTTGCGGTCGCCCATTGTGTACCATTGTCTTTTAATTTTTGATGCGACATAAAAAAATACTGTGCTAGAGTATGATTGTAAATTGTCACCTTATCTATAGATGCATAACCAATTGTAATGCCAGATCCTTTATTTAATATTCATATTAATATACCAACTACCATAAAACCAATATAAAACTTACCTAAATGATGTTTTCCCCAAAAAGTTAAATATTCAGTAAACAATGACGATGTCATTGAAGTAAATTCATTGTAATCCTATGCAATTTTAAGTTCCTATGTAAATCGCAAAAATTAAAAAGAGAAGCTCAAGTGTAAGGAAGATTGAAAAGTGCGTTTTGCGCCAAATAAATCATAAAATAGTTTGATCCAATGGCACAAAACGGAATTTAAAAACGTGATATTGTGCCTTCTCTACGATAATGACCCTGAAAAAATGGACAAACATTGGAATCATAAACCATAAGTAGAATAAAATGGAGATACACACAAAAAAAGTTCTACATTAAAATGCCTTAGTCTTTAAGAGCTTAGCAAAAAGTAGAAATCTTGTTACAATAAAAGTACCCTTTTCATGTGCCTATATAAATTTGGTAAAATTCCTCCATTTTTAGGACTGAATAAAATCTTAGCTTTAGTCACTAGTCTTTTTATAAATATATTTCTTCGATTCCTCGTAACATTAATGAACTCAGTTTATATTTGGCTCATCATTTCAGTCAACCCTCAGTTTGGAAGACTTACGAAAGCCTTAGTGCTGTCCAGAAAGATGCTTTGTTTTCTTTTCTGTTATGTCACAAGATTCCGTCTCGCACAAATTCTTAGAAAAAAATATTTATATTTTTTACTAATCAGTTTTTACAGACATTTAATTTTTTTTACTAACTAATAAAATGATTTTAAATTGTTTACTAACCAGTAAATCATGTTGGCTATTATGAGCCATAGAAGAGCATCTGCTCTTTTAAATAAAAAAATTGTGTCCTGTGAATGTCATTAGAGCATGGAATACCTTTCTTTTGTAAAATATTAATCGACGCCAAATCTACAATTACAAAAGTACCCATTATATTTGAAGTAGGTACCTGTTTATAAATTGTACATGCAGATGTCAATCACAATAAAAAAAAACTCACAATAATAAAGTAAATAAAAATATAATCATGTAGGTACCTGTTTGTTGACTTTTAGAGCATTAACTACGGTGTTGCACACTTTGTTACTTGTTTTTTGCTGGACGTTTGGACGTTGTTTAACGAAAAGGAACCATGCTCAAAAACTTGTCATTGAAATTAATGACTTTTCTATTTGACATAAAGTTGAAATTTTATTGACAGATTTTTGTGGGTTGGATCCTTTTCCTTAAATAACGTGAAATTTACACCTTACTGTATATAAGGAAAGATCCCAACGCCTGGAAACTGAGCGTTTGAGAAAGAATCTTTCTGGACAGCATCATTTGTCGACACATACACTTCTAAAACTACACAAAGTCACACAACGTGTATACGTACGGATGCTAGATTTTTTAGATTATATTAATTTTATCATGTAGACTATGTTTTGGTACACTTACAAAAAGTTCTCGGCACAACCGATTTTTGTTAACAGCTATTTTAATTTTATTTCTACCTAGTGAATCTATGACAATGCTCTTTTATATCTATGATGTAATTTACACTGGCTGTTAAGGTTAGTTTAGTTGTTATATATTATCTATTGTTTAAGATTAGGTTATTTATATCGATTAGTATGCTTTAGCTGTTACAAGTTAGTTAAGTATTTTATTAATGTAATATCAGACTTGTTTTTGTTACTAAAATAACTAAAAACAAACTGTATTATTAAATAAATTTTAATTTTAAATATCAAATGATTTGGACTACACTAGCAGTCTTTAAAACATTTATTTAACTAACAATCTAAAATTTGCTATTTCCAATCAACTAACTTGTAACGGCGTTTAATTCAATTCACAATTCTAGCTTCTTGCATTAAAATTAAGAGAAAAAAAGTCCATATTTTTTCCTCCCAATTTGTAGCAGACTTGACACACATCTAAACATTAAGTACGTATACACTGCCACCAAGCGCGATCTAAAATAACGGATAATTATCGTTAACGTTAACACTGGTTAATGAATTGTCACTGTTCGTTTAATGCCGTCCCGTTTATATAAGAGTTTCTTTTCCGCCGTGCTGGTAGACATCCCCGTAAGGTTGGGTGCTGACATTGCTGTCCTTACGGGGAGCCGTTGCTCGAGGGGGAGGTTCTCTCGTCGGCGTTTGCTCTGCATACTAGTTTTTCGACGTCAATATTGTCACGAACTCTGAAAATCAGACAAAGTTATTTTAGAAATGATTTATGTTTATGTTTTTCTTTACCAGTGGTATTTTATGAAGCGCATCTGATACTAATTGACAGTGACATAGCGACTAGGGCACCCCCAAGCTCCATAGCCTGGTGCTTGCGCTTACAACACGGGTACAGCAATAAACCAATCGTATGCATAAACGACTGCAATGCTTGATGCTAGCGCCGAAGTTACATATTGATATCACGTCATCGAGATGGATTAGCTCTCTTTCATCTAATTCGCCAAACTTATCGCGCGTGTCCCAGACAAATATATAAATAATTTATTTGTAGAACATTACCATTTTAGTTGAGTGTGCCGTCTATAAGCCGCTTTTGAATGGTAGCCAGTGGTCGTCATGGTGTTGGTCTATCAATAAAAAGTCTGTAGAGTCTCACCATCGTAGTTGACCATGCCGTCTCCATCGAGGTCTGCCTCGCGGATCATGTCGTCCACCTCCTCTTCGCTGAGTCGCTCGCCGAGGTTGGTCATCACGTGGCGTAGCTCCACCGAGGAAATTAGACCGTCGTTGTTTTTGTCGAATACCCTGGAAAAAGCGGCGGGACCTTATATTACTATTCTTAGTATTTCTGTTTGAAATTCTTTTAACACGCATCAATGTGGTTCGGTGAAAGGGAAATGGACTGAAAATCAGCGCTGCGAGGTCATATTGTAATGAAATGGCTGACGCGGCTTATGCTGAACCCCTTTTGTCGTACATGCTCATTGTTATAGTACATTACTACAGAGGCTGGGAAGTAAGGGGTTGCCGGCCGAATGCATATATATGGTGTTTTCTATAAAAAGGGACCTTATTGTCGATGGCGCTTACGTCATTACAAACGATGCTCCAATATAAATACAATGCCGCGCGACGCTGTGCGGCGTAAGTGCCATCGACAATAAGGTCCCTTTTCATAGAAAATGCCCCATATGAGTTTACAAATTTCTAGTATGCAATGAAACGCACGTAACCTAATGCATTACCTACATCATACATAAGCCAATGTTCTTAATAATAATAGGCACAATGGTTGTCGACTTGCCAAAAATGCCCAGCAAACTAACTAAAACTAAGCCAATGTATGTAAGTATCAATGTAGACTCACCTGAAAGCCTCTCTAAGCTCGTCTTCGCCGTCAGCGCCGCGCATTTTTTTGGACATCATCTGCAAAAACTCGTTAAATTCGATGGTGCCGTTGCCATCTTGGTCCACTTCTTTCACCATGTCTCGAAGCTCAGTCTCTGTAACGATACGTTTTACTCCATTAAAAACTTAAATACCTACTCGTATACATAAGAAAACAGCACACATTTCGAGTTCGCCTTCCAAATGCCCAGGACACCATTTTTAAAATAATTGACTCGTAATCTTTAGTCATGACTTCGTTGCCACCAGTTCGTTATATCATACAGCGAGCTGTAAAAGCGCATACCCACTTGAATGGAATTAATTTATAAATTGGGTATGCAGTTTTGCAGCTGGTTGTACCTGATTCAAGAAAACTTGTAAGAAATATATTTAGCTGGGTATTTTTATACCACGTCGGTGGCAAACAAGCATACGGTCCGCCTGACGGGAAGCAGTCACCGTAGCCCATGGACGTCTGCTACACCACAGATGATATTACATGCGCGTTGCCAACCCTTTAAAAACCTGTACACTCCTTTTTTTAAATAACCCTATAGTTAGCCCCTCGGGAAAACCTCGACAGGGAGCTCATTCCACAGCCGTAGCGTCCGCGGGAGGAAATTCCTCTTAAACCGCTCAGTACGCGACCATTTAGGTTCTAGGGCGCGAGGATGAACACCCTGCCGACGGCCAGCGGTGCGGTCATAGAAAGTGGCCGTTGGCATCATGGAAATGGACTGAAAATCAGCGCTGCGAGGTCATATTGTAATGAAATAGCTGACATCATCATCACCAAACAGTTCTTCACACCACAGCCCATTGTACAGTCAGCTGCATAGAAGTTTGTATGCAAAGGTGCTAAGTGAATAGTATTGTTGCCTGTACAAGAAGAGATCACAACAAAGTTGATATTACGAAGTACCTATTACTTTCTTAAGATAATCTTGTGAAAGTGGATTAAGCTGAAAAGGGTTTACACCAATAAGATAATTAATAGATAGAGAACGAACACGTGATTTTAAAATAGCCTAGTCCTAAGTTCAAGCCGTCTAGCTAAGTTTATGGCATACGGTACCAACATGTGGATGCAATATTTTCACACAATATTTTTGCATATACCTGTCATAGGTACGCAAGCTTTTTATTTCGTGCCTCCATGCACCAAAACAAACAACGACCAGGCTTGGGTGGTCATTAGAATATTTAGAATAATCAGTCTCATCGAACAAACGTGAACTGTTTTATTTAATCCATTAGGTTGCTTTTCCAATAACGGCATGAAATAAGATAGGTTTGAAAAGCAAAACGAGTTGTATTGTGCTGACCCCAATATAATATGATTTAGGGAAATAAATGATAAATAAAGTTTCTTTGAGAGGTTATTTAAATTGCGGTCAGAGCCGTATTGAAGGGACGGACCGATATTACGATGCTCAAGGATATGGAAAGCGATTCAAATACGAAATATAATGATATTTTTGGAAGATCGAGATCTTTTGAGTATGGAAAGGTCGTGTTTATTTAAATTGGTTATTGATTCTTTCTTTTGCAGTCCCTTAACGAGTTTCTAGACAGTAGATACTCCCACACAGTATTTATTCATGTAATGAATATTTTTTATTAAAATTGGTGTTGTTATTTTGTTAATAAAGTCACATTGTAGGTATGATTAAGTCCATCCTTAAATTAAAGGTATTGTTGCTCCGGTAAACCCTACAATCAAGGTGTGTACAAGTTCCACTAAGACATTTTTTTAAATTATTTGTTCTATTAATAATAATTAGTGTAACTACTGAGATCTTATTGGTAGGTTAAATGATTAATGGGATATGACACCATGAAAATATATTTTGTTAAAAAATACTTTATTGAACGCCAATGTCTGTTCAACAACAATTAAGTTGCAAATTCCATTTATTGCTAAAAAAGTGAAAATTAACTAAATATAACAAAACGGAATTTTACAAAAAAAAACACCCTAATTTCTTTAAAAGGTTCAAGTTGGCTTAAAAATTAAGATCAATTACTGGCCAGTACCCAGAGTGGGTCCCTGCGGTATCCTTCGAGCAAAATGAATTTACATTACATAAGTAGGGTCTGTTCATGTGTCACTTAACTTTATAAATGTTTTGTTTACAGCACAAGTTAGAAGGTAAGAAGGTCTATTCACCTTTTTTTTACTTTGTTTACTATTAAGTTTGATAGTCAACTATATACGTGTTTTACAAAATGTCATTAAAAAATAAAACTAGTGACTCTGTAAGCTGTTAGTAGATGTGCTTCGTTGCAAAATGCTGTTTATATTACCTACTTTCTTCACTAGTCGGATAAAAAAATACAAAAGAAAATGCATTAACATAAAAGCCCAAGATTGTGGAACAAAATGTTTTGTTTTCACCGAGGTTCGAATTATTCTGGTCTCTAAACATTCATGAAATCACATTCATCGTCGGCCGCAAATTGAAATGTCTACCTTCTGTTTGTTTTCATTTATATTCAGGAGAATATCCTGAAAGTCCACGGGGGAGTAAATAATTCAGCATCCATTTCTGCAACATCCTTTATATTGGGGGTCTAATGAGAATTTAGATACTGTGAGAGATCGAATAAGTATGATAATTTCTGCGACGAGTTTCGTCGGAGAAAATCTGCGGGAATTTTAGTGGACGATTAAATATTTAATAAGACAATTCTTATATATCATTTTTATTTATTCTTAACAATTGCATACATTTGAATTATGTATTAACTGAAGAGTTAAAATCCCATTGAATCTATGAATGTATCCCTATCTGAGCTCAAGTGTTTCATCAAATATAGGTATATTGAATGAAAAACTTGAGCTTACAAAAGGTAAACGCCGGCAAACTTGTAATTTGTAGTATTGTCTTCGGTTACCGCGATAGTTACTCATGGAATAAAACTATGAAAATGGATTATATCGCGTATATTGAATTTATAATACATCCCCAGTCACCCAGTCACCCGTTGACCACGAATACTGTAAAAGGTTCGAAACGTCGGGATGTATTATAAATTCAATATACGCGATATAATCCGTTTTCATAGTTTTATTGTAATTTGTAGCTTTATAAAATGGGGCCCAGGTTTCACAATATCCAACAATTTCAGCAACTAATCCCTACTAACACTATGTGTAAATTTTAAAATGATTATGTAAGTATATTGAAGTGAAGAGACAATTACGAGTAAGATTAAATTATTTATGAAGCTTTTGAATCACGGGAAAGAGCAAATGAAAGTTTTTTATTACGAAAATCTTCCTTTAAGAGGAAAAAAATGTTTTTCTTTTCTGTAGGAGTGAGATATGGAAGTAAACTTTGGCCCAAAAATTTTTTTCGTGTTTATTCCGCCCACAATGAGGATCTCTTTAAATTTACTAATTTTATCGAAATATGACGAAAAAAAATCTACAACAAAATCAAAAATCGGCCCAAGTACTAATTCTACTTCAGACAATTTCACGGGCAGAAGCTCATAATCACTAAATTCACATATTTTTTTTACCATATTATATTACTGGGAAGTCCCTGAAAAGATAATTTTATCATAGCGCTATGACGATAACAAGGTGTTTTGAAATTTCGGCGTCGGGAACATCGGCGCCGTGGCTTAGTTGGTTAAAGCGCCTGTCTAGTAAACAGGAGATCGTGAGTTCGAATCTCGCCGGGGCCTTGGTTGTGTTTTGTACTTTTAGGGTTCCGTACCCAAAGGGTAAAAACGGGACCCTATTACTAAGACTAAGACTCCGCTGTCTGTCCGTCTGTCTGTCCGTCTGTCACCAGGTATCACGAACCGTGATAGCTACAGTTGAAATTTTCACAGATGATGTATCTGTTGCCGCTATAACAACAAATACTAAAAACAGAATAAAGTATTTAAGTGAGGCTCCCATACAAAAAACGTGATTTTTTTGCCGTTTTTTTGCGTAATGGTACCTTCGTGCGCGAGTCCGACTCGCACTTGGCCGGTTTTTTTTAATGCCTCGAAATGGACGCACACCTACTATGCGGCGGCTATTAGTAATTCCGGCTTAAGTCAATAAACTGCAAACTGGCCTCTCATGCTCAAGAAGCGCCGGCCGAATATTCCGCCACGGCACCATTAACGATTTGGTACGTCGCGCGCTTGCCACCGTGTCTGTGCCTGCGGTTTTAGAACCTGTGGGCATGGCAAGGGACGACGGCAAGCGTCCTGACGGAGCCACGTTGGTGCCGTGGAAATTAGGAAGGGCCCTGGTGTGGGACGCAACTTGTGTCGACACCTTTGCACAGTCCCATATTCAGGGGACCCGCATTCGGGCCGGCGCTGCGGCAGACCAGGCCCAAGTACTCAAGCGCCGCAAATACTCAGCGTTGCTTAACGACTATGAGTTTGCGGCGCTCGCGGTTGAGACTTTGGGTCCCTGGTCAGCCGACATGAAAATATTCATGGGAGCACTGTCGGCGCGGCTGGTCGACACCTCAGGGGACCCCAGGGCTGGCGCGTACCTCTTTCAACGTATTTCCCTTGCAATACAGAGAGGTAACGCCGCCAGTGTCATGGGGTCCATGCCGCAGTCCGACTTATTAGAAGGGGTATTTTCTTTGTAATTGCTTTCGTTTTTTGTAGGTAAGTATATTTTATAGCTTGTGTGTTTTATTTTATTTCTAGGCTTAACTTTACCTAAATGTTGTTAGTGCTTGTTGCTAGGCCTATTTGAATATACCTATAAACTGCACGAAATCAATCTTAAAATAAAATATAATAAGGTCAGAACGTTTGTAACGTCGAACCGTTCATATATCTGTTTTTTCACGTATACAAACAAAACAATTACAAAACAACCCAGCGTTTAACGTGTAAATTATAGCTGAAAATTATGTCCAGAACTCTTGCCAACACGCACGCTAATATTAACTTTTCTATTCTTGTTCCACACAATCACTGCTGAAATGTTTCTTTAAATGTAGAGATAAATGCTTTAATATACAAAAAATCCTTTTACCTACAGTATTATACACAGTACACAGTAGTACCTACACAGTAGTAGTAATAGACAGTAGTATATATTAGTAGCTGAAACGTCGGAATGAGGGCTAACGCGTATGAATTCGCCGCTAGGGGCGTTAGTGTAGATGGTGGTCTTTTCCATAGTTCCAAATGTCAAATGTCACTTGTCACTTCAATGACTAACAGCTGTTCTTTAGTCTTTTGGACCACCATCAACAGAGGCGCCAACTGGTGAGCAAAAAAACGATAGCCCTCATTTAAGGTAAAAATAATGAAATAAATAACGGTAGACCCGTTCGTATCATTAAATATGTCTACAGTATTATGTTTTAATGAACTGAAACACGAGGAAACGTGCATAATATTAGAGGTTAGTAAATATAGAAGACTGACTGACTTTCCTTTTTTTAAACTCATGAATTTAATTTATCCTATTTACTTATATTCCATTATGGATTGCCTTTTTTGCATACCTACCTAATTATGTAGTTTTACATCATAATTTAAATTATAATGAAATTATAAAAACGTCTGTTTATATTAATGACGATCATCTGCATCGTGTTTCTGTCGACAGCAAATCAGATATTGAAGCGGTTTGTCACCACAAAGGCCAAGGAAACCGATATATAGTCTGTACGTACCGAGTAATCAACTAATCATAGACAATACAATGTAATATGATTGTGGCTCTGTGAGCTGTAGATCTCGCGAGCATAACTTAAAACGGAATATATATGGCTCCACCATTTTGAAAAATGTCCAAAAAGTGAATCGACAAAAAAACTATTTAATCAAAATTAAAAAATAATTTTCTTTAGGAAAATGTAGGCTATATAACATTTAGAACTTTCGCGTCTTGAACACATATTAAATCACATTTACAATCGGGTCTATCGCGAATTTACTTTGTTACCTTTATTTACCGACGTTTCAACACAGGTTTCACTGGTCGTGGTCGCGACTAACTGACGTCTCAGCAAAATGTCAAAACAGAGATTTGTGAGACTGCCCGACGAAAAGTGCATGGAAAAGTTTGACATCACATTTTTAAACCAGCCACTACACACTAATGTTAATTATTGTCAATAATCCGACACGCAACATCCACGACTATTACTATAGATTATTGACAATAACACTACATTTATACATTTATGTGTAGTGGCTGGTTTAAAAATGTGATGTTAAACTTTTTCATGCACTTTTCGTCTGTTTTGACATTTTGCTGAGACGTCAGTTAGCCGCGACCACGACCAGTAAAACCCGTGTCGAAACATCGTAAATGAATCAATTTATCAATAGAAGACGAGTGTGCTAGTAAAAACATCTTTAAATCAAAAATTAAGAAGTTGCTATTGGGTACAACGCATGACTAAATATATTATTGTATATAAATAAATATCCTTTATTGCACCAAAATCATACATTTTACATACATGTAAAACTACAAATAAATTCTTAAAGAATAACAACAACATATATACCTACAACTTACACTTTGTTAATGTAATATAAAAGTATTAACCTTAGTAATATAATAAAACTATGAAAACGGATTATATCGCGTATATTGAATTTATAATACATCCCGACGTTTCGAACTCTTTACAGCGTTCGTGGTCAACGGGTGACTCACGCTGTTCCGAACGCTGTAAAGAGTTCGAAACGTCGGGATGTATTATAAATTCAATATACGCGATATAATCCGTTTTCATAGTTTTATTTCATGAGTAACTATCGCGGTAACCGAAGACAATCTTAGTAATATAAGTTAATCATTAAATTTAGATTAAGGTACTAACATTGAAAATGAGTGCACCATTTCGCCGTTAAACGCAAGTTTGGCGAAACTTGTATAAGTTTAAAATGTGTTATACTTTTTTGAAAATAAATTAAAAAAATTAAAAAAAAAAGGTAACAAAATAAATTCGCGATAAACCCGATTGTAAATGTGTGGATGATGGAAAATACGAACACAATTACAAACTTTCATACCTGAAGGTCTCTGCCCCAGTGAGCGCATGACGACCCCCAGCTCCGCCATGGTGATCGTGCCGTCTTCGTCCTTATCGAACAACATGAATGCTTCTTTGAACTCTGAAAATTGACAGAAGGAAATATTAATTATACCTACTTAAACATATCCGAATTGTAGAACAATGTGTTCACGGGTTTATTTGGTGCTTGCTATTCCCTAACGCCTCGGCTGCGAAACGCAGTATACAGATAAAAAGGTCTTGAACCAAGGAATATTATTTGTTAAAGAGCTTTTCAAATTTCCATAAAAGGAAACTCGATGTTTTCGGCCAAGAAATAAAGTGCCTTTTTATTATAAATCTTGGGCCAAGAACTACGTACTTTCTAACAAATTATCAAAAAAAGGTCAAAAAAATCCACTACACACATATTGAAAAATTTATCCAACTATTGAACGTAAAGTAACGGTTGCGAAAGTAAGTTGATATGTCATAAATAAAAATATCTGAATATCATAAAATATAAATTCATTCTAAATAAGCAAATGATGTAAAATAAACATCCACCTATTTGAGTTGTAATATTGTTTCGTACATAACGTGCGTTTATTCATTTCTGTATTTATATGTATTACAAAATTGGGTTGTAACAATTGTAGATAGGTAAATAAGTAAATATAAAAATACCTGCAACCTGCTCCTCCGAAAGGCCATACTCGGACTGCGTGAAACAAAAAATGTAATAAATTTCAACGTCATACAGAAAAATAAAAGATAATTGCAATAAAACACCCACAGAAATTTGTCTCGAAGCTAAATCAGTAGTCAACCGTCGCAATCTCCTGTATTCTTTACTATAAACATCGTCAGTCGCTGCAGTCTTTGCCATTTTCACGTATTTCACAAATGTTTCACAAACACGTAAACAGAACAGATATATTTTCACATACAAACAATTTTTTACCCGCTCCAAAAGTTTTATCGCGAAAACTTTTGCCTATATCAAAGAAAAAACTTTCACATTTCAATCCCTTTTTCAACTTATTTTTTTTTTTTTTTTTTTTTTCTTCTTGTTATGGCTTTTGTTAGGTTAGCCAATGTCAGGTTGTGGAGGAATTAAAAGTTAGGGAAACTAGGAATTAGGAAATACGGATAAGACGAAAATTTGGAAAGGAAAGGATTGGATTTAGTGTAATATATATAATTATATTCTATACTATATTTTTATATCATTCTTTTCTAAAAATACTGATATAATTTTATAAATATCATAGGAGTTACTAAATAACAAGCAAATTATGGATGTAGGAAATGGGATGCGTAATGATTCAAGGCTGGAAAGGAAATCAGACCGATCATAAAGAGGGCATGCAAAGAAAATATGGTTCAGATCCCCATAGTCTCCACAAGAACAATGAGGATCCGGCTTTTTATTTATTACGTGTAAATGCTCCGGGGAACAAACATGCCCCAGGCGCATTCTACACAAAATAGAAGTTACAGTTTTCGAAAAAGATATTTTGCTAAACCATGGTTTCCTTGGAATTGACGGCTGAATACGCCTATAATGTTCACCTTTTGAGGTTTCCTTATTCCAAATCCCATTCCAATCCTCATACAAATAAACTTTTGACAAATTTATTAAGTCAAGACAATAATTCTGGTATGGCACAATGTCTCCCACGTGAATAGCCTCATTCGCCAATTGGTCAGCTCTTTCATTCCCAGGAATGCCCACGTGGCTTGGTACCCAAGCCAGCACGACAGCACAACTCTTCTGTGAACATTTATACAAAAGATTCCTAATATTAAAGATAACTGGAGACTGTTTATGAGACTTAAATGGGAACCTCGTTATCGCTTCTAAAGCACTGCGAGAGTCTGAAAAAACTATGGTTTTGGGTATCTTCAACATAAGTATATATTCTATAGCTTTAAGTAAACCATAACATTCACCAGTGTAGACGGAAGTTTCAGGTGGCAGTTTGATAAGTTGTAATCCTTTGTATTGTGAATGGAAAATACCAACACCAACGCAACTCCTATCGCCATGTTTGGAGGCATCTGTGTATAAACAGTGCCAATTAGCCCATTCAATATTAAGAAGGTTAATAAATTCCAATTTTGGATTAATATCGTTTTTAGATAACCCTATGTTAAATTTAATATCTGGCTCTGTAATGAGACTGTTGTAGTCGTGTTGATATAAAGGAAGAATAGCACTTCTGTAAGTGGGTGCTTCTAAACTTTGATATTTTTTATAACTTTTAACAAGACAAGGGGAATCCTTATGAGCCCAATAATTACAGGATCCGACCAGTTCAGCCAATTGCTTTACTTTTGAAATCAGTGGATGAGAATCTAGTTGCAGGGTACGGAAAAATAATTTATCACAGAGAAACTGTCTTCTAAACGCAAGGGGTGGATCACAGCATTCTACTTGTAAGCAACTTATTGGACTCGATTTCATTGCACCTGTAACCAATCTTAAAGCCTTGGACTGAATAGAATCAATTTTTTTGATCGCTTTAACATTTCCAGGGTGTAAGAGGAAAGTACCATAATCTAAAACACTTCTAATCAAAGCGTTGTATAGCAATCTCATAGTAAAAGGGTGAGCCCCCCACCAGACTCCTGTCAGACATCTTAAAATGTTCAGATTCCGTTCACATCTTAATTCAATATTTTCAAAATGAGGAAGTCCAGTAAGTTTACGGTCCAATATAACTCCCAAAAATTTTACATTATCTTTAATTACTAATGGACTACCATTATAATTTATGTTAACAGGTGGAATATTTTGCTTTCGTGAAAAAACTACAACCGAACTTTTAGACGGCGAAAGATCTAATCCATTATTATTCAACCAATTATTTAAGGCACTCAAAGATGATGATAATACATTACTAATGTTTTCTAAAGATCGCCCAGAAACATATAAGAGCAAATCATCGGCATATTGAAGAACATTTACCTGCCCTTTAACAGAAAGTTCCAAATCATAAGTATAAATGTTATATAGTAAAGGACTCAAGACAGATCCTTGTGGCAGGCCCTTCCAAACTGTTCTTTGAATGACTTCATTTCCAGACTGATCTAGTGGATACTTTATGTACCTTTCATGCAACATATTTATTATAAAATTAATCAAAAAGTTAGGAACATCTAGTTGAATTAATTTATTTTTTAAGATTGAAATGTTGACGTTGTCGTACGCAGCATTTATATCTAGAAAAGCAGCAACTAAGAAGTCATTTCTAGAGAAACTTATTCGGATATCTGTGGTAAAAATGCTTAAACTGTCAAGAGTACATTTACCTTTCCTAAAACCAAATTGATTACAAGATAACAGTTTATTATGTTCTATAAACCATTCCAATCGGATTTTTACTAAGTGTTCGGCAATTTTAGACAGTACAGTTGATAAAGCTATCGGTCTATACGATGTGGGATCTGAATTGGGTTTATTCGGCTTCTGTATTAAAATTAATGTTTGAGTCCTCCATTCTTTAGGAACAGAGCCTGTTATCATAACATTGTTAATCAATGAAAGGAAGTAACAAAGACTGTTATCGTCAAGTTTTGACAAGAAAGAGTAAGGAATCCCGTCTTCACCGGGTGCAGAGTCTTTAGTTGACGAAAGTACTCCTTTTAGTTCAAAAAGTGAAAAGGGGGAATTTAAAACATCTTCAGCATTATTATTAGATAACATGAGTGGTCTGAGAATCATAGGATGCTCTGGGACGTAAGGTGGACCCAAACGATCCATGACTTGTTCTGCTAAAAGTGGAGGTATTTTACTCTGTGTGTCTTTAAATGCCGATCTAAACCGTCTAATGTTTTGCCAAACTATAGATGGTGAAACATTAGGACTTAATGATTTACAAAACCTATGCCACCCTTCAAACTTTTTTTTTCTAAGTAATTCTTTAGTGGATTTAGCAACTTCTAAGTAGTTATCAAAGTTATTATCAGTCATTTCTTGACAATACCTTTTCTCTGCCTCCTTTCTTTGTTTAACTGCAAGAGTGCAATCTGAATCCCACCAAGGTGGAGATGGAATGAATTCTGGACTACTACTTTTCAAAGGAAAGGTTTCATTTGCAGCGTCAAGCAAAGCTGTGGCAAATGCTTGTGAACTGTCTAATATATTCAAATGACTTATTTCTGGCAAATTATTGATTTTTTGTTCTACAGCCTCTCTGTACTGATGCCATCTATCATCAATCAGCTTGTGTTTTATACGGGGCATTCTGACATGCCTTTGAGGTTTCTTAAACAAAGGAAAGGCAATGAGAATAGGAAAATGGTCGCTACCATAAGTGGAAACTGCAGTTGACCAAGATAGAGATGAAGCAAGATCTGGAGTACAAATGGACAGGTCTATTGCACTTGGATTTCGAGCAAGTCTAGTTGGAGATCCAGTATTTAATATGCATAAATTACGTGAGCTAATTAGTTCCAACAACTTTTCTCCATAATATAAAGTTTGAGCAGAGCCCCAGAACTCATGGTGAGCATTAAAATCCCCTAAGCATACAAATGGTTTAGGCAGGACCTTAAAAAGTCGTTCAATTTCTTTAAAAATATTATTATTAGGTTTATTATAATATAATGATACAAAACAAATACTATTTACAACCACTGCTATAACAGATAATTCGTCACTATGTACAGGTAGAGTGATAAAATCATATGTTAATGAGTTTTTGACAAGTATGGCCACTCCACCATACCCATCAGGTCTGTCTTCTCTCAGACAGACATATCCTGGTATTTTAAACACTGAATCCCTTCTCAACCATGTCTCTTGAAGACAGATTAAAAAGGGATCATGTTTATTAATAATATGTATTAAATCTTGTTTTCTATTGATTAGACTGCGAACGTTCCACTGAACCACTAAGGCTCTCTGATCCATTATTGTTGTTATTTAGTTGGTATAAAGCATTAATAACTGCTGCAACGTTGGACGGTGATACTGCGTTAGATTGGGACATTAAATTCATAAGAGCTTTTACTATAGCATCAATACTAGGTGTTTCTTCTTGGTTACTATTAAAAACAGGTTTTTCCCTATGAATAACTGGTTGTCTTACTATTTCTGAATGAGCATTCCTATCATACCCTTTGCCTAACTTTACAGGAGCCCTAGGTTTAAGGAAAACAGTTTTTTTATAAGATTGGTTTTTCAACACTGGTATTATATCCTGATTACTTTGTGAATCATGCTGTGTTTGTGAGGAAGATGACAATGGTGTTGCAAGCAAGGCCTCCGCATATGAGACCCTAGACACAGGCGGGTGAATTTTGGAAGCTTCCATGTAAGAGATGCAACTTTTGCTCATAGTTTCTTTAATAGCTCTTTGTCGGTTAAATTCTAAACATTTTTTGCTAGTGGCTTGATGTGAACCTTTACACAAGCAACACTGATAGTCATCCTCCTCTACATCACAAGATTCACCAGAGTGACCTTGTCCACACTTGAAACACCTTGGTGTTGAGCGGCACTGATTTTTTACATGTCCATAACGGCAACATAGGAAACACTGAACCGTTGGATATATATATAGTTCTACTGGCAAGGCCATGTAGCACATGTACACCCGGGTTGGTAATACTTGCCCATCAAAAGTTAGTATAACAGTACCAGTATTCACAAATTGATTAGTGTTATTGACAACAATTTTCCTTTTAATTCTTCTTATTTTTATAATTGGCCCACAGCCAATTGGCAAGTTAATAGAAGTCTGTACTTCATCATCAGTCAAGTCAAGTGGTACACCTTTAATCACTCCCATGCGTGTGACATTGAATGTTGGGATGAAAGCATTGTATTTGTTTTTTCCTAAGCTGTCATTACTTAAAAAATTGTTAGCATCAGTGAATGTAGCAAATGCAATGCTGACTCTATTTCTGCCTATTCTCTTTAGACTGCCGTTCACAACACCTTGGATGTTATTTTGTCGCATAAAACGACCAAACGTTATGGGATGGAGAGTTGTGCCATCACTGCTGGCTTCTCTTTGAACATGTACAACAAAAGGTGCAATGTCAGACTGTTGGTAGCGGTCACGACCAACGGGCACATAAGTAGGTGGGGTCGAGATATTATGAGTAATTGTATTTTCATAATTCGAGTTTACAATGGGATTTGGTTTTTCTGTTAGCTGTGGTTGAATGGAATTCTCTTTTAATTTTGCTTCAGCAACGCAAACACAATCGGTATTTTTATTCTTGCTTAACCCAGATTTGCGTTTTCTTTTATTACAGTTGGTACACATTCGTGAAAGAATTTTTCTTTTTAAAGTTACGTCCGCAGAATTTGATACTGACGCATCAGTATCCATCGAAGATTCTATCGCAGAAATGAGAATATCCATTGATGTTTTTGACCCTGAGGGAATCGTTCCCCCAGGGTCAGGGGGCTGACCATCCCCCATAAAAATTTACATATAACTAGCACTTACCGATCAATATATACACCTAACTACTAAATAATATTAAAAACTAAAACTAAATCTACAAATATATACACTAAATACAGACTCCAACCCTTTTGAAATACAATCTCAAAAGTTTAATTACAAAAACCGCGTCCGCCGCGCCCGAAGTTTCCCGCCCTCTTTTTCAACTTTTTCTTGTCCGAATAACAAATCCGGCGGCTGGTCTGGTTTTTTTTTTCAGACCACTTAATTCTTTGTAAAACGGAACACTTTATATTTAAAGATCGAACGCTATCGAACTGGCCGGTTGACACGCGCGACACATTGTTAGTGTGATTATACTTAAACCGTATTCTATATTTAAAACAGACTTTTGCGCGCTACAATCATCCGACGCTAGATGGTCGTTCTCTAATGTGCTTATAGATTGTTCATTATTACTGCAATGACTGAAAACGTGACATGTTTTAATTATGTATATTTTGTAATTAATGGAATGTATTTCATGCTTTATTGATTGTTCTATATCATATTATGTATAAAGCAAGTTCAGTTGTAGTTAATGGTAGGTACATGCCTTTCAGTCGCGGTTATCGGCTGGTCCGAGCATAAACTGTAGGTAAGTGAGAAAGAGAACATATCATGTGTTAGGGAGGGTCAACATGATTCATGACGTCTTAGTGAAAATTCTGTATGTATTCTGATCGGTAGTGACTGTCAGAATCAAGCACTTGCTAGCGGTCAAGGTTGCATCAAAATGACATGAAAACTAGATTAAATAGTTAAAACAGAATCTGGCTAATGGATTCACGGAAATCTGCTTATATCATAAAAACGCGGCCAATATAGATGCACCGCCCGAGTTATTTCCTCAATGTTGGCAATGCTGCAGCAAATTTTGGCGAGAATATTATTGACTCATCAAACATCAACAGTGAAGTAATTTGACATTTTAATTATATCACATTTCATTTTGGCTAGATGCGAACTATTTTGTAACCATATTATATCTTGACATGTACTGTCCGCACGCGAATTCCGTGCACGGCTGAGGAATGTTAGGAATGTTGGGCATCATGACAGAGTGATGGTGACAGGTGTCATTTAGTACGTACGGGCGCGGCGCACCCCTCCCCCCCCCAAACCCACTTCCTCGACCTCCGAATGCACGGAATTGGCGCGCGGACAGGTAGACCGAGTGACTGACACTTGCATAGGCAGTAAATAATTTCACATCGTGTAAATCATTTTTTAAACGTACTGACACCGAGGACTCCGTACTTTTTAGTATTTGTTGTTATAGCGGCAACAGAAATACATCATCTGTAAAAAAATTAACTGTCTAGCTATCACGGTTCACGAGACAGATGGAGACAGACAAACGGACAAATAGACAGACAGACAGAAGTCTTAGTAATAGGGTTTTTACTTTACCCTTTGGGTATACGGAACCCTAAAATCGAGTAAACGGTAACTACTAGAGGATACTGGCACGGATGTAAAAAGTAAGTAGTTAAAGGGGCCCACTGACTATCAGTCCGCCGGACGATATCGGCCTGTCAGTTAGAGCAAAAATTTGACAGTTCCGAACAACTGACAGGCTGATGACGTCCGGCGGACGGATAGTCAGTGGGCCCCATCTAGAGTCCGTCTTCGCTAACTTTGCACCGATTTGGATAGATATAAGTGAGACAGTGCCATTATAAACGATTTTTTTTAAGAAACAACATTAATTATGATATGGCCACACTTCGTCATTGCAAATACCTACCATGAAGAGTAGCTTGGTCCAACTAATATGTAAACATGCACTAACGTCTTGATAATAAGGGCTTTGTTCAGATATTTGTGAACACCTCAGCCGATCCGATATATCTGATGGCGACTGTACTTTTGCGTGTCGAAAAGTTATGAACCTACCTGAGCCCGTACTTACACTTTTTTCGTTATTTAATTAGAAAAATATTCTGGAATAAAAGAAAACATGTCATTCCTTATTGAGATAACCCTTTCCTTTATTATACAAAACAAATTGTATACCTAAATTTATTAAGAAGTAAATGTGACATCAACTAAAATATAATAATACATATTATATTAAAATTTTAGTAGGCGCGTTTGCTTACCTTGGCTAATAGAAGAGCTGATGTGAGAACAATCAAGTAACACGTATTCATTTTTTCCAATACTAAAACAGAATAGTAAACAAAAATAAGCAATTCATTATTTTCATCATCATCAAATAGTACTTGTAACGCCATCTAGCGCTAAGTGAGTGAACTATAATCTTTAGCAACTACTGCAATAGATGGAGCAGTAATCGCCATCTGATAAATCTATCAATATTATCGAAAAAAATAAACAAGTGAAGCGGCGATGGCCGAGTGGATCCGACGTCCGACTTTCAATCGCTCGCGGGTTCAAATCCTGGCCCGTGCCAACGAGTTTTCCGGAACTTATCATTATCATTTGATATTTACCACTAATTCGGTGAAGGAAAATCGTGAATGAGAGAAAACTGTTCCAAATTTTTCTCTTCAGGATCCCTCAGCTATTTTATACTAAAAAACCGGACAAGTGCGAGTCGGACTCGCCCACCGAAGGTTCCGTACTTTTTAGTATTTGTTGTTATAGCGGCAACAGAAATACATCACGGTTCAGCCTGGTGACAGACAGACGGACAGTGGAGTCTTAGTAATAGGGTCCCGTTTTTATCCTTTGGGTACGGAACCCTAAAAAGCAATGTATAAACTGAAAGTAAATGAAACTTAGACATGTTTTCGCAATTTTTATGTTCTTTTTTATACCACGTCGATGGCAAACAAGCATATGGTAAGCAGTCACCGTAGCCTATGGACGCCTGCAACACCAGAGATATTACATGCGCCTTGCCGACGACCCTTCAAAAACCTGTACACTCCTTTTTTGAAGAACCCCATACTGTAGCCTGTAGCCCCTCGGGAAAACCTCGGCAGGGAGCTCATTCCACAGCCGAAGCGTCCGCGGGAAGAAATTCCTCTTAAACCGCACAGAACGCCATTTAGGTTAGGTGTTATTTCTATCGAACCAATTTAAACCTTTTAAGGAGCCCACTGACTATCAGTCCACCGGACGATATCGGCCTGTCAGTTGGAACAAAAATTTGACAGTTCCGAACTACTGACAGGCCGATATCGTCCGGCGGACTGATAGTCAGTGGGCCCCTTTAAGGTCTTAGTTAGTCTGCCTTATAAATATATAGTCTAGTTTCTGTATGAATTTTCTCATGACATTTGCTTTTCATTTAAACTACAATTTTAGCCCCCTTATGGGGGGGAGGGGCTTAATGAAAAAAATGCTTGTTGCCTCCGGTGAGTAGGTACTTTATAAATGTACTTAATAATACATTATTTGCCTCTGGAGTATTCATATATTTATTTATCGTAACATAAAAACCCTAAACTGTTGCGGTCTCTCACTGTTCTTAATTTATTGTGATAGCGATGTTATATGACCATGGAGCGGATGCGATAAATGTGATATATTGCCTCTACATCATGCGCCATTCGGTTTGTGGACAGAACAAGCGAAATCAGCTGTTTATTTTATACAATCTTGATATAATGGAGAGCTTTATAGTCGAGTACCGTGTTTAGGCCACAAAGCTTGCTGAGCTGTTGTATCGTATGGTTTTGTCCTCTTGACCGCGGCGACACGTGATTGATCAAATTCATTATAGTTCACCAAAGCGCTTAATAATGAAATCATTTGTTGAATCTGACTGCATACTTTTCACAATGCTCCACTATAGTGAAAAGTATGTAATTATAGTTTGGTATACGAAGTCTTAATTGAACCATTAAAATATAAAAAATAATTTGAGGCTTGCTGTGCGTTATTGTACTACTACAAAACAATAATTTCGGAAAGCTACGCTCATGAGCAATAAAAAAAAGTTCACTTATGGACATTTATATTTTTTTGTTATTTGTTTTTTTATCCGCATCTTTGCATATTGTTTCAAGTCCCATTGTGTTTTAAGACGATTCTCGCTGATTTGGCCTTGAGCGTCTCAGCGTCTCTGTACCCGCACCCCGCTCACTGCGATCGTACGTGAATTTCGTCTCGGTGCGGCGACTGCGGCGGAACGAGGTTCAAAGAATAACCTACAGCCCAGAGGCGCGCGGCATTTGGCGCTATACCTCGTATTTGTGTATCTTTTGCAGATATTTTGTTGTTTGAGTATGAGTAGATCATGCGTAAATATATTCCCTTATGCATTATACTTTATTAGTTAATTTGTGTTTTATCTGTTTCTTACAAATAAATACCTAAGTCAAATCGACGGATTAAGATTTATAGCTAAAGCTTGGTATGTACTAAATTGAGGCGTACAGTGCGTTTATTTTATACAGTTTTTTTTAATAATAAATTTTCGTAATAAATAAATATAAATAATGCCATTAATAGTTAACTTATAAAATTAAAGTACCTACTAGCTTCATATACTACTACAAATGTGTTATTTTTCGAATTTCGAAGTTTTCTCAATCATTACGTGGGAATATCATCATTATTAGGGTTCCGTACCTCAAAAGGAAAAAAACGGAACCCTTATAGGATCACTCGTGCGTCTGTCTGTCCGTCTGTCACAGCCTATTTTCTCGGAAACGACTGAACCAATTAAGTTGAAATTTGGTGTATATATGTAAGTATGTGACCCAAAGACGGACATGTAACGTAAACAAATTAATTTTAAACACGGGGGCCAATTTTGGGGGGTAAAAGAGAAAAAAAAAGTTTTTCAAACTATATCGTGTTACATATCAAATGAAAGAGCTCATTGTGAGAATCTCAAATGTATATTTTTTATAATTTTAGGATAAACAGTCAATTCAATTCAATTCAATTCAATATATTCTTTATTCAAATAGGCCTAGCAACAAGCACTTTTAAATTGTTTAGAAGTTATTCACGAAAATAGGCAAAAAATGAGCATTCCCCCTTTATCTCCGAAACTACTGGGTATAAAATTTTGAAAAAAATACACAAAATAGATCTTTACCTACAGATCACAGGAAAACTTATTAGAAATGAGCAGTAAAGCTTGAGTCGGACTTAATTATTTAGTTTTTGATCCAACCCCTACGGGTTTATTAGACATTTCACGCACGTTTCACATAAAAAATAAATTGTTTAATTTGAGTAATGTACGGAATCCTTGGAACGCGACTGACGCACTTGGCCGGTTTTTATTACAAGCGCGCCACAACGAAATCAGCGCTTTGCAATCATTTATTTTTTTAGTGGTTAACGGCTATGTATGATGAACCCCTGTGGACGTCAGCTGCCGCTCCGTTGAAGGGTTGAGGAATGGCAGCCACCGAAACACGCAAAAAAAATTGTTATCGCCTCCCGCTTGATACTGTGTCAGATGATAGTTTAGATGCTATTGTGAATTAAAAAAATGGTCAGCCGGTTGTATCTCGGTGGACCGTCAGCTGGTCACATGAACATGTAAAAAAATCTTTTCAGTCATCGCATCCCATTTTATACTTTGTCAGATGGTAGTTTAGATGATATTGTTAATAAAACAAATCATCGGCCGGTTGTATCGCGGTGGAAAGACCGTCAGCTATTAAAACATTATTGTTAGTTTAAAAATAATTTTAATTGATTTAGCCGTTTAGTAAAAATAACCAAAGTTAGCCGCAAAATGGCCTGTTTTATTATTTTTATTACGGTAAAACTATAAATATCAGGAAATAAGTTTAATTTTATAATTGTTGAAAAATAAATGAAGATTCATATATATTTTTTTCATAATTTTTTGTTTACCCATTTAGAAGACATAATACACCAAGTTGACCCAATGAAATAATTACTGAAATCCAGAAGGAGATACAAATAATAATAAAATAATAAAACGTTTATTAACAGGCAAGGATCACCCATGAAAAATTTACAGACATAACTACAATTACACTATTTAACACTAATTACTACTTAACTAAACCTACAACAAACTTAATAGTAAGTTTTTCCGTAAATAAAAATACGATAGGCCGTTTTGCTAGTTCTTAATCGATTAAAATTATTTTTAAACTACAAAAACAATATTTTTTAACAGGTACTATTCATACATACAACGTAATAGGTAATAGGTAGCTTATGTTAAATCAATTATTTATTGTTTCGAGATGGAATGGAACATTATTCAAAACGTAAAACTTAAATGACATTATAATATGTCGGTTAGAAAACATTTATTTATTTATTTCAAATGAAGTTTTCTCAAACATACGTATGTTATAGTATAATATATACGGATATTATCATTACATTCATTGTAATAGACCGCAAAATAACGTGATGCGCTCGCTAAGTCGCTAATGCGCGTCGCAACCAAATCAGCGCTCTGCAGTTATTTATTCTTTGGCCACAATAACTCCGATATTATAGCACTTTGCTTGTGCATAAGCAAACATAGTGCAAGGAAGGCACGGAGCGACGAGCGACACAGCCTCCTCGTCTCAAAGCTGGCACACGACTGCCGGCCACGCCATTTTCAGGCTGCATACGCATGAAATGTGGAAAAACGTGCGATTTCTTAAGAAAATATTTTTTGATTAAGAAAAGCTATGTTGGATTTGTAGAACCTGTTAAAACATTTTTGTTAGTTTAAAAATAATATTAATCGATTAAGCCGTTTAGAAGTTATAAGCAAAGTTAGCCGCAAAACGGCCTGTCGTGTTATTTTTTTTCGGTGAAACTACAAATTTCAGAAAAAAAAGTCAAATGTTGAGATTGTTGTCCATAGAGTGAAGATGCATATATATTTTTTTCATAATTTTTGGTTGACTCATTTAGAAGTTATAAGCTCTAAAAAGAGACAGTTTTTGGCCAAAAACTGCGCGAAGCGCCTTAATGGATATTTTTATTATTATTTTGTACATCAGATATATCGGACCGGCCGAGGTGTTCACAATATCTGAACCTGGCTTCTAATGCCTTGACAATAGAGGCGTTCAGATATTTGGGAGCACCTTGGCCGTTCCGATATATCTGATGGCGACTGTACCGTTTAGCGCAATTTTGATCATAATTTTTTCTCTTCACTCTTTCCGAGTATCTACTTATTTATCGTAAGAAAACCTATAAACACTTGCGGTCCATCATTGTTCCTAATTTATTATGAAAGCAGCTTCAGATGTTATATAGCATGGAGCGGATGCGATAAATTTGACATATTGCCTCTCCGTCACGTGTTCAGTTTGTGGACAGAACTAGCGAAATCAGCGCTAAATCATTTGAGGTTTGTGGTGAATATAATACATCAATATGTGGTTTTTGATTTTAGTGAATGATATAAATTGAAAATGTGATTATATCGTTTCAGATTAAACAACTTCTTACGGTTTTGACACTCGCTACGCTTGTGGCTCAATTTTGGAATCTTTCGCTTGCTCGGGCACCTATTATTGATAGGTTAGCATGCGGTCAAACAACAACTTTTCCCCCTTGTGGAACAAATAACTATTAAACCATAATAAACAATACATGGCAGGAAATAAAAACGGTGTACAAAACGTGCTCGACCTTAATAATACCTATAATTTTGATAAATTACGTCGTATAAGTATAAAAGGTTCTTAGGTAGGTACATCACCCATAAGTTTTCACACGATTATTAGGTATAAATGCTTAAAAGTTTTTTTACTTGCGAACGAAAACTAGTGTCAACGCTCTAAAATATCATTCCAGAACCATAATTTCATTTTCACCTCAGCAGCTCGAACAAGCCTACTTTCGTCACTCCCTGGAGTGAGGAAAGTGCGACTTTCCTCACTCCAGGGAGTGAAACAATGTAGCTTTTTAATTTAGTGAAGGCCATGAACTTCATACTTTTATAAAAAAAAAAATTATGGTACGGTACGGTACGGTACGGTACGGTCCGGTCCGGTCCGGTACGGTCCGGTACGGTACGGTCCGGTACGGTCCGGTACGGTACGGTACGGTCCGGTCCGATACGGTACGGTCCGGTCCGGTCAGGTCCGGTCTCGTCTCGTCTCGTATCGTATCGTATGGTATCGTATCTTATCGTATCGTACATATTATAATACTTTTTTTTCTGTTTATTCTGTGTAATTCGAAATACATTTTAACCTTTAATATGTTCTCACTACTGAGGTGAAAAATTATGTGTGCAACACGAGAGCAAAGTTATTTTACATCTCGTGTTTTTGAGTCCCTCGCTACGCTCAAGATAAACACTCGCAAGAAAAACCAACTTTCCTCTCTTGTTGCACAAATAACTATTGCGTAGCTTAATTATTTTTACCTTTCTCTAAAATATTTCATAATTACGATATTATGTGTTTGACTTTATGAGCACATAAAAAGGTGTTAAAAGCCGGCTTAACTTTTGGGCCACGTCAAAAATTTTCTCATAAAAAAAGCAGTTGCTGTTCACTATGTCGACTAAACAGTGTAGCCAATTAAAAAAAAGGCGAAGGCGTAAACCGTAAAAGTGAGTGATTAAAGAAAAGCGGCGGACCGTTCAGGGCGGCTGTTAAAATGGCCGCGCCCTAGTCGGTAAAACATTGCACGGGCTTTATACTAATTGAGTGGGAGTCATTCACGGTTTTATGAATAATCAGGGCTGAAACTGACAATGAAGGCTAGTGGAAGTTTCTATTTCATTTCTATTTCTATTTATTTATTTCAAAATATATAAGCAAAACAGTCAACAGAAACTAAGTCGCTTAATATATACTAGGACAATTCATAATATATACATTTAGATAGAAATAATCACAAAAATAATACAACTGTCATAACAACTAAAATAAAAATTAAAGTAAAATGTCACAATATACATTACATTAAAATTCGTTTTAAAATTATATTAAAACCCTGCAAAAACTACACACAAATAAAAAAAAAAGTTTTTGACCAAATCCATCCAAGTTAACTGTAATTGGCGCTTTTCTAGATTCCATAAAAGGGGATCATCATTGACATATTTTCAGGCAGCGTAATATCCTGGGTAAGTAAATAGAACGTATGTAACGTATGAACGTATGTATTATATGATATTGCTCACAAGATATGATTTCAATTTGGATAATTTTGTATGACATAAGGTTCAGTATATACATAGAGTAACTTATACTAGAGCGTTACTGTCATAGTAAATTTTGTAACCCCAGTAAATTCACTGCCATCTGTCGACACACTTTAAAACTAAAAATGAAGATTTATAAAAATACGATAGAATGTATTTAAATATAGATAAATGATTTTTTTTATTTGCATTAATTATTTTTATGATTTTGACCCATGTTCTTTCACTGATATGCGTTAAAATTGTTAAATAACAAACGAAACCGTCAACGCCATCTATACGACTGTAGGCCAAAACTAGTGGCGCCCTCTGAACGAGAATCAAATTTTCTTGATTTTCGAGGCACGTTTTTTCCTTAGACTGTATCCATCTATTACGGAGTTATATCTATCTTTGGTATATATAAACGTGCGAAATACATAATAACAAAACGTATAATAAACAAATAAATATTCTACGACATTCTTACACAGATTGACTAAGTCCCACGGTAAGTTCAAGAAGGCTTGTGTTGTGGGTACTCAGACAACGATATATATTATATATAATATACAAATACATAAATACATAGAAAACACCTAAGACTCAGGAACAAATATCTGTGCTCATCACACAAATAAATGCCCTTACCGGGATTCGAACCCAGGACCATCGGCTTCACAGACAGGGCCACTACCCACTAGGCCAGACCAGTCGTCAACTTTTTCCCCAACTTTTTTTATCAACTTTAAGTGATTCTGAGTTGAAAGAACCCAAAAACACCAGGATCTGTGAGACTCAGGTTTTCAATATTTATTTTAGTAAACGCCCCCGTAGGTTAATTTTTTTACTCGTAGATTCTATCAACTCTTAATAGATAAGTAATCTCAGTATAATTATAATCAATATAGCATCCTGATTAAAACCATAGCCCTGACCACACAGAGGATAGAAAGCTAACAAGTATACCTAGTACTGTATCGTATTTCTATATTGCTACGAGTATTGTGGGGCTTTCTGATTAAACAGAGGGCTACACAATATGGAGGCTACTGAAAGGGGCAACTCAAATGACTTATATGCATTTATGAAATATTAGGAATAGAAGAGGGTCTATTTGAAACGAAATGAAATGCTTTTAATTATGAGTTTAGGGCACGTCGACAAATACCTTAGAACTGGCATAATGTAAGTATATGAATATGTCCATGACAAACGCGACACGCCAAGACTCGGGTTTGGACTATATCAATCATAACGAATTTCGCTTAAATTTGCATAGCAGTTTCGTTGGTGGGTCATTTGTTTTTTACGCTTGACGCTCGGCTGCCAACGTTTCTAGTTTACAGAGCGTATTTTTCGTGGCCGAGGTATATGCCCGCAAATTAAAACATCTAAAAATGTTTTATTCCATCATGTCGTCATTGTCATAAAACTATTTCCATTTCATAGCCGCAACGAACTAACAAACATTATTCCATTTAAACAAAAACGAATGATATAAAGTTTATATCATTTATATTATAAACAAATGTTAGGTTAAAACCTTTATGTTGACGATGACCGAGGATTTTTATTGCATTAAACATTTAGAAGCTCTGGTTTTAAGTGCGGCTTTCGACCCGCAGCTCGTGGGTCGAAACCCCGACTGGTAAAAACGAGTTGATCTGTTAGGTACTTTTAAATGAAGAAAAATATTTCGTATAAAACGTTATATTGTCTACTAGGCTTCGGCCGCGACTTCATCTTCTTCTTCTTAACCTAGCGTTTTCCCGGCCTAGCGCCAGGGTCCGCTTTCCTACTCAATCTTGGAATCTACGTAGAATTATTTAAAACTTGCAACCAACGAACTAGAATAAATACTAATAGAAGTACCACACACGCCACGAACTTTTATTGACCAATCACATTTTTTTTAAATAGCGGTGACTCGAATTTTTATTTAGCTGATGACGTCAAACCACACAAAGGACGATTTCAAAGTCTTTTCAAAGATTAGACGATTTTCTAAAAGGAGTCATACAAAATGCTGCGGCGGGTCACAATAAAGCAAAAGTTGAAATATTCAAAGTTTCAAAAGCATTAGCGGCACCATTACAGTTGTTGCAGTCGTTAAAAATCGATTTGGCGGTTTCCTTAACTTAAATGGGCGATTGCATGTTGGAAGGAGGGTCGGAATTGATGAAAAAAGGGCCAATAAAATTGGGCCATTTTATCTGATGATCAAAATTTAGGGTAATGAGGTATATAGATGCGGATGCGGACCTCTACGCCGGAAAATTTGAAAAAATTAAGGAAACTTTGTAAAATGAAAGTTTCCTTTGTTTCCTGTGAATTTTCCCTGAAATTTTCGAGAACTTTTATGGCTTTTTGGAAACTTTCCGCAACGTACACATGTATACTCGCCACTGTCCCAGTACTGTCATCTTTAAACTTGAGTCATTGTCAATAGACATGAACAATAGCTGTGTGTCATGTTGTGTGGCAAGTTAACTTTGTCAGAAGAAAAAGGTGATGAAAATTTATATTTTGAATTTCTCGCTTTATTCGACTGACAAATTAGCTTGCCACACTATAATTAATAGCAGTGCCTCTCTGTAGTCTGGAAACTATAGGGACTAAACAACCTATTCTAGAATGTAATAAAGCGTAAGGTTTCGGGAAATTGTACCCTCTAATTAGATATTTTACTGCTGTATTTACAATAAAAAAGTAAACATGATAAAATGAAAACGACTAGGTACTGATTATAATATTTAGCTACACAAAAGTTTAAAAAATCACGGCAACTATGCAAACATTCGTGAGTGCAATTTTTTCGCAAAGGCATTCCTGCCTGCACGTAACATGTCAGACACGCCCCGCTTTGTTATTCGAAGTGTGAAAATTGTAAAAATAAATGAGTTTATCTTTTGTTACTATATGAAATTTTGGATAAAAGATTTAGTGACAAAAAAAACAAAGGTTTCAAAAGTTTTCACAAAAAGGAATAAACAGTTTAGGTTACCGTAATAAACTTTATCGGCATTGTCTGGATTATTAAATTGTTATTATTCCTAATAATTTTTCAACAATAGCAGATTTTTAAACGGAAAGTGCGTGATTCAACCTAGAGGTCGATTTGGATTTAACCGTGTATTTTCGTTACAATAAACTCTTACAGTAACAATAAGTTCTTTAAACTTAAAGACTAAAAGACCGGACGGAAGCTGCACAGTCCTCATGGAACCGCGAAATTGAAGACCTAGTGGCTGAACTTAAGTAGTGAACCTAACATCATACGGGAGACTACAGCTCACAGACTCCGTTGGCTAGGCCACTTTGGGGGAATTGATGATTGGAATGTGAAAAGAGCGTACCTGGGCCGCCTATCAGGAGGACGTCCTGTCGGACGCCCCAGGTATCGCTAAAGCGATATTGTGGAGATGGATCTGCATGAGCAGTCTTGTGTCAGCAGGCCAAGTTTGAGTCACTGAGTCAATAGAATAAGTTATAATAACTCACCAGATTAATAGTAACAATGAGCTCATACTGCTGGTGCTTGTGTCCCTTCTTCTTCTTCCCCTGAGGAGTTTTGACGGCGGCGGCGGCGGCGGCGGCGGCTTGCTTCGGTGGAGCGGTCTTCGCTGCTCCTTTCTGCGCTGACGGTTTTACGGGTGTTTTTGGACCACCTGCCGAAAGTAGAAAGGTTAAAATTTGAAAGTGTGTCCAATTATTTACGTCACTTTAAACATGTACTCAATGCAAGACATGTACTACAAACAAGTACGAACGAAATCCATTTTAGATACTTATCAAAATGTTCGTTTGAATTGTCTTTGTCACCATTTGAAGCAATGCGGTGCGCGTACCATCACTTTCTGCCTAAAACAGTCCTATGAAACGTGACGCTGCACGCAGCGTATGGCGTCATCCACAGGGCCCATCGCGAACACCACTGGGACCGAACCTAGCAAATTTCGAGCTACTTTCTCTTTTACTCCAATTTTACACCAATTAAGACATAATTAGACTGACAGAGATAATTGCTCGAAAACCAACTTGGACTTTCGTAATTATAGCCTTAGTACTTAGAAAATTACCTTTTTGACTCGTCGGGGTGGATTTCTGGCCCGCTGCGTTTTTCTGGTTGACGTGACCACCGCCGTCTGCGGGTTTGTTCCGCGCCTGTAAGCAAAAACAACGTTAATGACATTGCTGGCTTTTAATTTGAAAAAGTGGAGATGGTACGGGGAGTGAGGGGGCATTGTTAAGTACCTCCTAATGAAGCCGTGAGGTCCCATTTAAAAGCTATTCACTAGCTTTCCTGGGTGTCATGCTTCAAAACTTGTATCACCGAATTAGGCGTGTCACCAAATAATGCGAGTTTACCATACTATGTCAATATAGTACAGGGCGTCAAGTTTGTCAAGCGACTTTAGTGCCGTTAAATTTGAGACCTTAGTGTCGTTGAGATAGTATAGTTATCTTACACTACATGTCGTGTGGGTATATGTATGTATACTCCTATGGTGTGTAGAATAATGACGAAAAAAAAAGTTTTTTTTTAAATTAAAGTCAAGTAATCTTCGGTATCTGATTTATAAGAACGGTAAGCTCGGGGCTTAGCCAAGACGACAATCGAACATCGACAAAACGAAAAGAAAAAAATTATCAGGATGACAGATGCTACGAAAAGTCACGTGACTATGCCGTCATTTAAGTTTCAGTTGGTATTTTCTATCAACGATTGTGATCTTTGCTAAGTCCCCAGTACCCTCACCATGAGTTGCCTTAAACGCTAGCGACTGCGTCAACTCAAACGCAGTGCATCTCGCTTGCACCAATGTCAGTACGAGGGAGATGCATTGTGAGTTAGTTTACGCAGTCGCTAGCGAAAATGTCAGTGTCAAATTCTGGTAACGATACTGGTGTCATGCGTGGCTCACTCCGCGATTTCGTCGCGTCGCTACAAGTACATGCGGCACACACCAATTTTGGTGTCTAGCCATAGTAATTGCCGCGCACCGTTACGGAACGGACGCCTGCTCGCGCTTGCGCCACCTAGCGGTCACATCTGTCGTTATTGACGCGTTTTGTTATAGAGTGAATCTTCTGTACCTAGTACTATTATTTATTCTGTGCTGGTGTCCCAGAGCTGCTAATACGAATATTTTTCGGATCGGTGTTTTTTTCTCTTTTCCCCTTAAACGAAAGAATATATAACCGTTACGATTTACCCTGGCATGTCGCTGTGTGCGGTATCTAGCCTAAATAAAATACGAGCTTATCCAACCCAATACGATGTCGAAGTCACATCTGTATAAATGTTTGCTGCACCCAATTCGATATATCGCTGCCCCAATATTACAGGGTTCTATGTTACATTTTCAAGATAGTTGAAATTCGACTTAATGTCACTATGATAAAGTTCAAATTTCAGTTCGATAAAAGTGAAACATAGAATCGTGTAATATTGGGGCAGCGATATTCCTATTGGCGGCCCAAGCGAGTGTCTCGAGTTAACCTATGTAACTTGAAGCCGTGGAAACCCTATATACAAGAACCTTAAACTAATTTGAATCAAGCAGTTACGACTTCAAGCGATACTATAATTTTTTGTATTAGAGGCAAAATTTAAAAATTTGCCACCTCCGGCAAGACTCGAACTTGAAACCTTTCTGAACACCAGTCCGATCGCTGTTAAACAACTGAGTCAGGGAAGTTTACCAGAATCGTGCGAATCTTTCCATTTCTTCCTTTATGCTTACCTACACGCCTTACGGCCCGGCCACGACATCGCGCGGCGGCGGCAGCGGCGAGCGGCGGCCATAGGTTGGAGCGAGACACAGCGATCGGACCTTTCGTTCCCACCTATGGCCGCCGCTCGCCGCTGCCACCGCCGCCCGACGTCGTGGCCGGGCCGTAAAGGGAGGCGCATAGCCATTTTTCACCTTAATATAAAAATTTACTAGTACCTTATCCGTACAAGGTTTTCCACACAAAATATACCGTTATGTTAAAAAAACAGATGGAGAAACTGTTTGATATGAGAATCGGAGACGCCACGTCTGTAATTTGCTGTACAAAAAAGTCTGTCAATTTTTGCGGGGGAGGGGAACGTCAAATGTATACGTAACGTTAAAATAGAAATGTCAGATAAACGTCATACATTGTATGACCATTGGCCGACTATTTTCGACAGAGGGAAAAGCCTGTTAATGGCTACTCCGTTTGGTTATATCCTCCTAGCAATAAATACATGACAATGTTATAATATATATCCAATAATAAGTTTAAAAGCTACTTGGAGATATGCCTACAATAATTTCATAAGATTTTGTAAAAGATTCAGTACCGTAAAATGGGGTTAGTTTGATTCGCGGGATAACACTGATCATCGATTTTTGAGGAATAGGGAGTTGATTTTTAAACGCGAACTTAAACATTTTATGATGTAGTTGGCATGCTTAACAGAAATAGATGATAAAAGCGTTCAGAAATAAATTCCTTACAGTTTAAAAATCGATGATCAATGCTACCTCACGAATCAAAGTAACCCCAGTTTACGGTACGTGTTTTCTTATTGATTGCGCGCTGACTAAACGGGTTCGTAATGTAAAAAAAAGGGTCACTGCGAATCAAAATTTCGTACCAAAGTAACTCGATAACATTACTCGTAAGTAAGTTTAGACAGCGAGTCCACTTATACTGGTTCCTGCGTCAACCAAACGGAATGATGAATTGAATACGTCAAGGCGGCTGGTCCAGGAAATTGCAGGCGACATTGTAAGGCAAGATGGCGCAGCTGGCGGATGTGGCGGACGAATCGAACTTGATCGCGTTCTGAACTGACTAGTTTACTTTAAATACGAAAACTACACGCGACTTTGTTCACGTAGAATTAGGCAAAGGTCTCGTACAAACTTTTTCCTCCATTACATTCCTTTGTAGATGATTGCCGAGATTATTAATCCATTAAATACCCAACATTCCCCACTCACTTAGGTATATCCGAAATATTCTGGATAATAGATAAAGCTATGGTATTAGTTGAGAGAATGTTCAAAGTTGGGTATGCATTCCTTGGCATGAAGCTTCCAAAGAATCTGGATATAATATTCATATAAATTTAGTATTCCGCAAAACTAATACATCACTACATAGTATGAAACCTGGACCCGGGTATGTCCTTAAACTACGTCCAAAAGAGAGGTATGGGCACTGTGAATGACATCTCGCTTTGTGTGGTAGGGCACAGGACACTCAGGACAGCGGATGTCATTCCAGATCTAGAGCAGAGCCCAACTGGGGAGGTACCTCCACCTTACAGAAAACCGCAGCCAAATAACACTAGACCCTACTAATAGTGTTGTGTTCCTGCCGGTGAGTAAGGTTGCCAAAGCTCGAGGGAGAGGAGTGTTAGGGTCGGCAACGCGCATGTAACTCCTCTGGAGTTGCAGGCGTACATAGGCTACGGAGACTGCTTAACATCAGGCGAGCCGTATGCTTGTTTGCCACCGACGTAATATTAAAAAAAAATGAAACAAAATCGCTTCCTGCTAACTGTCTGTCTATCCCTATGTATGCTTAGTTCTTTAAAACGACGCAAAGGATTTTGATGCGATTTTTTTTAATAGATACTGTAATTCAAGGTGAAGATTTATATGTATAATACATCAGCATTACACCCGTGCGAAGACGGGGCGGGTCGCTAGTAACATATAAAGCGACGGAACAGAATTTTTTTATTGGAAGATAATTTTAAACAAATAAGATTTAGTTTTTGAATATGCATAGAAAATTTA
Organism: Cydia strobilella; assembly: GCF_947568885.1. Classification (NCBI taxonomy): domain Eukaryota; kingdom Metazoa; phylum Arthropoda; class Insecta; order Lepidoptera; family Tortricidae; genus Cydia; species Cydia strobilella. The sequence goes on from NC_086052.1 coordinate 15,032,322, forward strand.
CCTATCAGATTTAAATAAAATAATGTGTGTACAGAATTAGCATAATTTTTAAGTTATTTATTTTATTTTATTTATTTAAATATGAAACAAACGGTCATACATAAAATATTTTTACAGTTCTCTTAGATTAGACCTATAGTTTCCATTTTTATTAAACATATATTTATATTTAGTTCTGTCATTGTTATGAATATTCGTTAACTTTGACATGATTGCCTGTTATAAGGATAGGTACAAAATATATCATGCTTTAAGTCTTCTATTTGTACTGTTTTATATCGTGAAATAAAGTTAAAACATTAAATAAATAAATAAAAAATAACGAAACTGATAGTGACATCGACCATTTTCAACAGTATTATTATACATGTACAACTTCTACAAGGGAGGTTATTTTTAGTAAGAAATTTTTTTTTTTTAAATTAGAATAAAAATATTTTATTAAATTAATTCCACAAAACAACATTAGAATTAAGTAATACAGGGTTGACAAATTCACATCCGCAACGTAGGCTTCGTCATGGGTACAACCATAAATCGGCAACAGGCGTCGTCATTACACACAAACAATAAAGCTAAGTAAGAAAATTAATTTCTAGTTTTTAAATTCATAATGAGCAGCTACTTTGCCCTCCAATTTTTCATACAATTCGCAATATAAATGAAAAAGATATTACCTAAAAAACGAAACCTGTCCTATATCCATAACAACACACAAAATCTATAACGGTTATTCAAATATTCACCATTAAAGTGAAAAACCTTATTTTAAATATAAAATTTGAAAAGCGTATTCCAAAAGTTTTCGGTGGAGCCTAATTGGAGCCATCAGGAACCGGCAAGTATAAAATTGCATCATTCGTCAAAAGAAATCACTTTTATTTCATTTCAGTCTTTGCCCGCCATTATAGAACAGTGCACAGAACTTTTCAGTAGGTTTTTTTAAAGCGTGATTGTTAGTAAATATTTGCTAAAGATTTTTAGTGTAAGTATGATGTTACTTAAATCAAAATGTATTAATAAAATAAATAAATATTAGGGGACTTCTCACACAGACTAACCTAGCCCCAAACTAAGCAAAGCTTGTACTATGGGCGCTAGGCGATACCCAGAGCCCCACAAAAAACGGCAAAAAAATCACGTTTGTTGTATGGGAGCCCCACTTAAATATTTATTTTATTCTGTTTTAGTATTTACTGTTATAGCGGCAACAGAAATACACAATGTGCAAATTTCAACTGTCTAGCTGTCACGGTTCATGAGATACAGCCTGGTGATAGACGGACGAACGGACAGCGTAATATGGTCCCGTTTTTACCCTTTGGGTACGGGACCCTAAAAACCCTTTTTTATGCTACGAATAGGCCTCAAGTTCAGTAATTTAAAATAGCAAACTGTTTTTATACTGATATTAGTTCACTGCGACTGTAAAATGATGAAAAATGCAGTAGCCCGCCCGGCGTAACGAGCTCAATGTTCCCAAACACACCCATCTAATGCTCACCAGTGTTAAACTCGTTCTCCGATCTCACAAATGTATAAGAATCTTGAGATCACGTTACGTTGGTCCTCTCGAGACCTCAAATCGCCCGAACTCACAGAGCAATAGGAATACTTAGAGGTCTTTTTAGTTCGCTCGCATTTTAATCCTTTACTGCAACGAAATGGCAACTGGCAATAATGTCGTCATTAAACTAATGACACAGAATAAGTAGTAGTATTATCATCTAATGATAATTACAGTAGTAATTATGTTCTCCCATTTACTTGAAACTATTAAATCTCGAAGAAGTAAAGTCCATTTTTCGACAAAAGAAGAGACGCTATCAGTTGTATCGGTGCAGCCAAAGTGTTCACAAATATTTGAACAAAGCCTGTATTATCATAAGATGAAAGTGCATGATTGGATATTTTTCAGTATCTACTTTGGCCGCTTGGATATAAATATCTGATGGGGATTGTACCTACATTTGAAACTATGAAGATACCCTAAAAAACCAGACAAGTGCGAGTCGGACTCGCCCACCGAGGGTCCCGTACAATTTTTTTTTTGTATTTGTTGTTATAGCGGCAACAGAAACCAGTTACCAACGTACTTACACGCTGTGTTAACTCATAAATGTAACGATCTGTATGAATAAGTTTGATATACTGGTTTACTATTGTACCTATTGTGACTATTTTGACTTGTAACTTCGGCGTTATAAAAAAAAATTGTATTTTGTATTTTGAAATACATCATCTGTGAAAATTTCAACTGTCTAGCTATCACGGTTCATGAGATACAGCCTGGTGACAGACAGACAGACGGACAGTAGTCTTTATAGTAATAGGGTCCCGTTTTTACCCTTTGGGTACGGAACCCTTAAAAGTATTAGGCCTTTCCGAAACGTCAAACTTCCGTTTTCTTTTAAATAAAGGTAAATTGACAATAAATACGACAAAAAATGTTGGTCGAAGCACACCATGAAAGGCTTTATCAGTATTTGATTTTCTTACAAACCTCTAAACAAACTAGTACAAAAAATACGTCTTAAAAATTTTACAATGATTCAAAATAAAAACTAAATATAATTTTATGCTATTTTGCCTACGTATTGTCGTAAAAACTGCTTTAACAGCGTTGCCAAAATACCACTTCAAATAAACGCCATACAACCAGCCGCCGTAAACATTTCCAATTTTAAAAACAAAACGTTCTTAATTTGAACAGCACTGTAACAGATTCGCATAATAAAAAAATACCCTAAGTACTAAAGCGTTTCACTCAAAATTCAACTATAACGCTACGTCACAAAGTTCAAAATTGCACAATTTTTCATTAAATTTGATGCTGTTTTATTTTTAAACGGGATATAGTGGTTGTAGAGTTGTAGCCTCCTGGGTATAATTCGCATTCGTTGCGCGACCAAGTGCGAGTCTGGATCACATAGAGCCAGCGTTATTTGATCTCGGGTTTCATAATAAATGTTCCAGAACTTAGAGCGTTAATTTTACTGGTCGTTTTAAGTCCTTGACTCCCTTGTGGTAGTTGAAGGATGAGAATGATACCTGGAAACTAACTATAATGTACGCTCGCTGAAAATCGTGCCATGACTTTGTAATGAGGTAACTTAATGTTTAGTGTACTTTAATAGCAGTTAGAAAATTATAGTAATTGTAATTAGGGAAGTTTCAATAGACCATGATAATGGTTAGTTGTACATCGTTATTTTACACAGTTCAACCTAGTCCCACAATAAGCTCAATAAGGCTTGTGTTGTGAGGACTAAACGGTGATATATATATATATATATATTCTATATCATTACTTATACGCTTAAGCGTTGGTGACCTAGCGGTAAGTGTGCAACTTTCATGGAGGTTGTGGGTTCAAACCCCGGCTCGTACCAATGAGTTTTTTGGAACTTATGTACGAAATATCATTTGATAAATATCTTTTCGGCGAAGGAAAACAGCGTGAGGAAACCGGACTTAATTCCAATAAGGTCTAGTTTTCCCCTTTGGGTTGGAAGGTCAGATGGCAGTCGCTTTCGTAAAAACTAGTAGTGCCTACGCCAATTCTCGGGATTAGTTGCCAAGCGGACCCCAGGCTCCCATGAGCCGTGGCAAAAATGCCGGGATAACGCGAGGAAGATGATGATGATACCATTACTTATACATACATAGAAAACATCAATAACTTCAGAAAAAATATTTTTAATAATCAAACAAATAAATGCCCTTACCAAGATTCGAACCCGGGACCCCCTACTTCGTTGGAAGGGTCACTACTGACCAAGTAGGAGGCCATCAAATAGGTTTTATATGACTGAGAAAAAAACCGGCCAAGTGAGAGTCGGACTCACGCACGAAGGGTTTCGTACCATTAAGCAAAAAACGGCAAAAAATCACACTGATTGTCTAGCTATCACGGTTCATGAGATACAGCCTGGTGACAGACATACAGACATACAGACGGACAGTGGAGTCTTCGTAATAGGGTCCCGTTTTTACCCTTTGGGTACGACACCCTAAAAAAATACAGCCAATATAAATTTTACTGAATTAACGAATCTAAAATCTAATATGTACATAATCTTGTAAGTATAGGTTACACAATATCAAATATTTACTTTTAACTTTTAAACAGCCTTATATTTCACCGAAAAGTTATAAAATCTGGCAAAGACAAAGGAGCAGTGAGCTCAAAATAAGTTACGCAAAGTTCGCCATGTGTCAAACTGTCAGAAGCATACTGTGTAATTCCTATTGGTTGTACGAACACGAGTTTTAAGAATAGCCAGAAGAACGTGACCTCGATATCCTTTTTTAGGGTTCCGTACCCAAAGGGTAAAAAGTAAAACGGTTCAAAAAACGACGAAACGCTTCAAGAAAAGGTAGGGTAGTGCCCTTGCGCTTCGCTTTGCGCGTCTTGGGGGGGGGGGGCACGGGAGTGGTGGTCATTTTTAAACTAAACCATAGGTTAATTTTTAACAAGCAGAAACGTCTGCGATCGATGCTATTAAGCTTAGAATAAATTTAAAAGTGGAAAAATTACTGCCTTGGGTGAGACTTGAAGTCACGGCCTCTGGATCGATACTCCAGCGCTCTGCCAACTGAGCCACCAAGACCTCATCCATAGTCAGCAAATCTTCCCACTGCATGGGTCTAGGGGACCCTAGCGACATCTACCGTAAGAGTATTACACTTCTTAAACGGCCACCGGAGTTCCAAGTCATATTGGAAATTCACCAGTTTCGATGTGCTACCCATTCTAAATTAATTTTTAACAAGCAGAAACGTCTACGATCGATGCTATTAAGCTTAGAATAAATTTAAAAGTGGAAAAATTACTGCCTTGGGTGAGACTTGAACTCACGGCCTCTGGATCGATACTCCAGCGCTCTGCCAACTGAGCCACCAAGACCTCATCCATAGTCAGCAAATCTTCGCACTGCATGGGTCTAGGGGAAAACCATAGGTTTTTAAAAACTCACTCATAGTTACACTGACAAATAAAAGGTGAAAAGAAAGTGAATAATAATATGAAAGTCGTCGTTTAAAATTTATGTCGATTGTGTATTCCTCGTGCGTGCCAGCAAACTTAGGAAAAGGAAATACTTTGTCTGATTCAATTCTTTCAGGAGCCAATTTGTATTCGAATATTCTTTGTAAAAACAGGTACAATATTTGAGTCGAAATCGAGAGGGAAATGTTGATTTATACATCAAGCATTAAAGATGAACTCCATGTTTTACTTTTTTAAAGCAATATTGATATTGAGTTATCCTTCTCTCTCTACTACTACTACTACTCTACTATATAGTCTGGTACTAGTTTTCGTTGCTAAAAATTTTTATACAAAGAAAATAGAGCAAGTAGATGTTTTGCATGCAACGCAGTACCAGACATATATATGTATATGTTACGTAGATAAATGTTCATGCCAAGTGTACGCGTCCGTATAGTAACTGCATACAAACAGGTTTACCAAATCTCACGCTAGATGTCGCTGACCCAACCGTACAACTATGTGACGAAAATCTTATCGGGTTTGTATTAAAGGTTCAAAAATAATTTTTAGTAACCCATTGGCTTCATTAATCATTTGTGAATGTTAATCGTTGTTTCATCTTTTCTCAAGTAAAGATTGCCCTTTTTGAACGAGTTAGAAGTACATACACCAAGTTTCATGTAATTTAAGCATTTTATTTTAAAATGAGTATATTTTCGATTAAGCTTTTTGAGGCGGATTTGTGTAACTCATCAGCAATTAATTCAAGGCTCAGAAAAACGCCGCCATTTTGAAAATATAACCCAACCATTTATGAGTGGAAGATGTTTGTTCACAGTCTACGGATGTCATTGGTGCATATTCAATAAATACATATCAGGGGACATCTTACAAAAGATCAACCTAGCCCCAAACTAAGCAAAGTACTATGACTGCCAGGCGACGATATGCATACTTATATATATAGGTAAATACATACTTAGTTATATACATAGAAAACACCCATGACCCAGGAACAATTATTTGTGTTCATCACACAAATAAATGCCCTTACCGGCATTTGAACCCAGGACCATTGGCTTCACAGACAGGGTCACTACCCACTAGGCCAGATCGGTCGTCGAAAATTACGATATTAAATCGTTAATATTGGTATTAGGAAGTCTATTGCACGGAACAGGGCCATGTTTTCAAAATGACGGGCGTTTTTCCGAGCCTTGCCAATGATACAGGGCGGACACGCTATACATCAAAGATCACTTTCGTTTCTATGTGTGAACGGCACGTCTGTACACGCGTCATACGTCATAGTGTGAGTAAGTTGCTTAAAATAGTACTGAGCGGCCGGCAAACGGCCGTCAATCTGCTGTCGCGGGGCGAGGTAATTCGAGTCGGGGCGGGGCGGTGCGTGGCTGTTCTGTATGATAATACTATAACTTATTCTGTGTCAATGATCTGGATAAATGTGTTGCTGTTATAACCTAATGCGTGGGTAAACCGGAACAGATACTGCACTATCGAGTAATATAGTGCATTCGGATACGGTTGACACATTTGATTTATGTGCTCAGTTGGAATGGAATTCGCAATATCGGAGCTTAGTGAACCTTTTTGAGATATGATACGATAAAAACCAACCATCGCTTTGCTATTGGAAGTTCTGATTAAACGTTTTGACGAAAGACTGATAAAAGTATATTATGTTTAAGTTAAGTGAAAAAAGACAAAAAAATATAAACAGTGCTCATACCAATAAATAGATAGATAAAATTTTCTTCATTGCACACCTTCTAAAAGAAATAGTAATAAATCACAAACCAATTATTTCATATTCTCGATATTTAAGCGTGATCTAAAAAATAAAAAAGATTTACAAATTGTCCCATTCAAAACATTCCCTCTTTTACAATTTTTCTAGTTCCAAGTAAGTATGATGGTTATGAAACTTCGCCCAATGGAAATCAACTTTTACAAAGCCTTGTTCTCAAATACTTTCTAAGTAAATAAATTTGGAATGGATCTGAATAATTGAGCGGACCCGGAACTTCAATTGTTTGCCTCCTAATGAGTTTTCTCCAACTCATAATGGTATAGTTACGTCAACAAAGGCTCATAAAAGTAAAATCTTGGTGTGATCCTTAATCTTATATGATAAGATAAATAAAACACATTAAAAAACGTTAATTTTATTCGTGACAATCACAAACATGTATGTACAGACTACAGACCCAATTCAGCATATTAAATTGTTAACTATGAACCAGCGCTGGTTTAGTTGAAGGATAAAGAGCTGATTTGGTTGCATTGTTATAACATTGTTGTATGAAAAAAAACGAGGTTTGGCAAAAGAACCGAATATAATTAGGTCGCAAGTGTTAAAAAATAAATAGAAATTATTATTCACAATGAAGGGACTCAGTCGCGTAAAATTAAGTTTTAAATTTACCTCCGACGTTTTGAGGACGGCATTGTCCCCGTGGCCTCGGAGAACAGTGGCTAAAGTTGACATCAACATATTCTAGGCGCGAGTTTTTCTAACTACCCGCGTTTAAGTCCCGTCGTTGTGAATAATAATGAGTAAAAATAGTGAAAATTTAAATCAATAATTAAAAATGTCTATAACACGGATGAAAATATTTTAATTCAGTGGCTTTAATTATTGGTAAAACGCGTTATTTGATTATACTGATTATTAAATCAATAGGGATTAGGTTAACTTACATAACTTGTACAAATCGTGTCATTTCAGTGACCGCAAGGCTTAAATAATAATTTCCAAATCCCTCAAGCTCCAGCAAAATTGTTTCCTTAAATATTGTTTGCCTCACAGCACGTTAGCGTCTAGGGAAATTAACCCATCAGGTCCTTAATGGCACTCTTGCCGGCCCCACCTTTTAGTAATATTAATTATAAATGTTCTAGAATGATTTGATTTGAATTTCGCTTTTGTCATTTGAGTTTGATTTGGAAACTTGTGTGGAAAACGGATTTAATTAAATCGATATACATATAGGCCATACATAATTAGTTTCACAGACATATTATTCCGAGATTTGGTCATAACTATGTCTCTAACATAAACAAAAATTTGGTCAACTAACAAAATCAAAAACGAACCTGTCACAAGTTTTTTTTTTAACTTTTTGTATTAATCGAAAGTTCAAATACGTCCAGGAGAAATATCCAGAACATTCTAATTCACCCAAACAACCTAGAGGTGTATTAAGATAATAATTTATAATGGATATGCTCTGTCATCAGGCGAAAATGACACTTCTGGTTGCCACAGGGTTCTAAGCTTGGACATTCCTTCTCTTATGTTCATCGATACAGCAGAAGGCAGTTATATTTTTGACAACACTATTGTGATTGTTGATCTGCAAGTAAGTACATGCAGGTACCTCTTATTATCTAATATTACATAAATAAAATTTTGTGGGATAATCTTACACAAGTCAACCTAGCCCCGCAATAAACTCATTTAAGGCTTGTGTTGTGGGTACCAGACGAGGATATGTATAATAAATAGCATAGAGTAACTTATACTAGAGCGGTACTGTCATAGTAAATTTTGTTACCCCAGTAAATTCACTGCCATCTGTCGACACACTTTAAAACTAAAAATGAAGATTTATAAAAATACGATAAAATGTATTTAAATATGGATAAATGATTTTTTTTATTTGCATTAATTATTTTTATGATTTTGACCCATGTTCTTTCACTGATATGCGTTAAAATTGTTAAATAACAAACGAAATCGTCAACGCCATCCATACGACAGTAGGTCAAAGCTAGTAGCGCCCTCTGAACGAGAATATTTTTTTTTTATTTTCGAGGCACGTATCCTTAGACTGTATCCATCTATTACGGAGTTATATCTATCTTTGATAATAGATATAGATAAATAGTTAAATAGACAGAAAACCTACTAACTCAATAACTAATATCTGTGATTAACATTACACACAAATAAATGTCCTTACCATGATTCGAACCCGGGACTACCTGCTTTGTAGGCAGGGTCACCACTGAATAGGCTAGTAGGTCGTTAAATCCTCGAGTAACAAGTAGAATACAGAAAGAAAACAACATGAAGGTACCTTAATAAAGTTTGCAAAGCCATCCCCGTAGGATACAATTAATACCGTTATTCCACACAAAGAAACAACGTAAAGTGGTACAATGTGATTACACATAATACTATTATAAGGCTTCCGTGACACGCCTTCTCACTCGTAATAATGTTATTTATATGCTTTTATACGGGATTGGTCTATAATTCGATAAAATAATGTCATTTGGAATTTATTTTGGATTAAATAATGTCGCTTTGCTAAAAAGGCCTTTTAAGATATTGTATCGTTTGTCCCAATGCCACAGCCTTAATCAGATGACGCTAGTACTCGGTATAAATGTATCAACAACTAGTTCCAAATCGCGACTCGTGTTATTGAAGTTCCAAAAGTCAGTTGCAATACAAATTTCTACTTTCTCCCATTAAAATATTCTTCCTTTCATTATTAGATATCCTTCTTCACAAAAAATACTTGCCTCGTATTAAATTCTCATCATCATTAACTTAAGTTATTCTCTTGTCGGTGGAGTATCTTCCAGCTTTCCCTATCCCGCGCCAGCTCTTTGACTTTTTGATACGACACGACCCCTACTTTTTCTTTCACTTGATCTAAAAATTTGCGTCTGGGTTTTCCTCTACCCCGCTTCCTTCCTATCCGCCCCTCCAGGATAGTTTTAAAGAAGTAGTCTTTTAAAGTCTTTTAAAGAAGTAGTATTTTTCTAAACTTTGTTTTAAATAAAATAAAATCATAAATCAATCATCGACACAAACTCTGTACAGGATTTCTCTCATTTAAAAATATATACTCAGACACACTCACTTTGTCAGTAGGAAAAGGCGCGAAATTCAAATTACACCTACATTTGCGCCTACATTTTTTAAAATTGCCGACAGTGGGTATGCCAGAGCATACATTTAAATACAACAAAGACAAAATTAACGACCCCCTTACAAGCACACGTCTTTCAGAAGCTAGTACAACGCATCGTGTTGGTGTTTATTGTGGTCCGTTGTCAGCCAGGTTTTAAATCCCGAACGCCCTCCAAAATCTCCAGTTCTATAACGGACTCAATCGGACGGGCGTGTTGCACCGGCACTTGTTTTCGAACGTCGCGTGTTCTAAAATTTAAATTCAAAATGGTGCGTGAAGTTCTCATATTTTTTTAAGTCTTGAAATTGTATTAAGATCGTGCTTTTTAGTGCTTTTGGTTTTGTGATTTAATAGTTATTTTATTTACAGCAAACACCACAACTAGATGATGAACAAATGGGAAGTGAGTATTTTTTTAATGGGTTGCTTTTTTTTCATTCCCCAATAAAGTGACGTGATTTTTTTACACATGTTTAGTGCCCAATCAAAAGAGTGCAATGTATTTATGTTCCATGTTTGGTATTTATTCCATGATGTTTTTATTTCAACCTAAATAGGTAAAGGCCAGGAAATGAATGCCCAAAAATGTTATAGAGGCACCCGCGATTTATACGAAAACGATACCAAACCCGGCCTAGAAGCTTCACTGATGTAGATAATCAAGATAAAAATGAGAGCCCTAAATAAACCTTCAAGAGCGGATATCTCAAAAACTATACAAGATATCGAAAAACTTGACTCAATAAAACTTGTAACAAATTAAATCTCTTTTCATTTTGTATAAGTGGCCATGTCGCTTAGACGCATAGTTTCCGAGATATAATCGAAAAACCGAAAAATTTAACATTCAAACCCCCCTCTACCCCCCCAGTACCAGGGTTACGGTCGGGGACTTTTGATATGTTCATCTAACTAGTCCTAACAAAGCTACGTCAAAAATTGTGTTCCTAGCACTTCCCTCTATACCTTCTTATTGCTTGGCCTAGTAAATGACTAGATCAATTTTAGAATGTGAGGTACTGTCAACATCCGTATTACGTTTCAGCTGTTGCAAAAGCTATATTCGTATAAACACTACATTATCATAAATATTATTCGTCTAATGTTGGTAATAACGCGTAATCGTAAATATACAAAAAAAAATCTACTACATTGCGAATGAGACGACGGATTCATGAAATACTATTATTATAAGCTTATATTATCCCCGCTCCAATGAGTTTCGGGTCTCATGCATGGAAATATCATTTGATGTTTTCTAGTCGCTTTTTAGTGAAATATATTTGCTGTTATCCATCCATCGCATAATAAATCCAAAGGTAGAAATGAAGTTCCAAAACCGCATGCGGGTTGGACTAAAGCAAAGGGGGTGCCGACAAATTTTTCATCGGAGTGATGTTATTATGACACCTATTTTTTATTATGTTATCGTAGAGAATACGCTAAAATAAGCATGTTTTGTAGGAAAAACTTTTCTCTAAAATCAAAAATGGCCGAGATATTTGACCGGCAAGTTGAAACCACTACTTGACAAATTAAAATCAATCATTTAGAACAGTAAATTCAAGTAACAGAGACAAGATAGGTGCGACGACGAGCGAAGCGAGGAGGAGTGTGTTAGGTTGACCGCGATGATCGCGATCAAACAGAGCGCGAAGCCGAGCGAGCGCCAGAACAGACATGTTGTACCTACTAAAAAAAATCTAACCCTTTTTTTGCACCCCCTTTGCTTTAGGCCAACCGGCTAACGGCTAGCGTATTGACTACATAATTATAACTGTGGCTCTGTGAGCTGTAGACCTCGCGATAAGCTTCATAAGCTTAAAAATTGTACAAACATAAAATACTTACTTCGTGGAGTCATTATCCCCGCGAACTCACAATGAATACCTTAAGCGCCATATACCCTACTGGTACTTAGGTCCTTTATGCCAATTTCAAAAAACAAAACGACAGAGAAATTCTATCTGACTACCGAACCTGTTCTCAAAATTTTACGAGAATCTGTTATGAAATGCGACCAGAGAACATCCGGGGACATACGAAAGCTTTGCCCAAACTGAAACGGAGACCTTCGCTAACGCTCGATCAAAAAAATCACATCCACCTTTGAATTACTCAAACCAAAGATAGATATAACTCCATAATAGATGGATACAGTCTAAGGAAAAAACGTGCCTGGAAAATCACGAAAATTTGATTCTCGATCAGATGGCGCCACTAGTTTTGGCCTACACTCGTATAGAGGGCGTTGACTGTTTCGTTTGTTATTTATAATTTTAACGCATACCAGTGAAAGAACATGGGTCAAAATCATATAAAAATAATTAATGCAAATAAAAAATTCATTTATCCATATTTAAATACATTTTATCGTATTTTTATAAATATTTATTTTTAGTTTTAAAGTGTGTCGACAGATGGCAGTGAATTTACTGGGGTTACAAAATTTACTATGACAGTAGCGCTCTAGTATAAGTTACTCTATGCTCAAACAAATAGCTCGAAAGCCTCTTGAACTGTCAGCATCAAAAGTAGCGTATGAAATAATGCACTAAAGGTATCTGCCACCCTGAAATACTTTTCCAAATGGGAGGTGACAAACAGTGTGGTGCAACCGACCCTTAATCTAGTCTAACGAGCGTGAAGTTGTTTATAATTATAAATAATCTCTAGATATATTTTGTTATTAAAAATTGTATTAATTAAACTTCCTGAAAAGTTCCTGAGTCATGGGTGTTTTCTATGTATTTTGTATTTATCTATGTAAGTAAATAGTCAAATCATAGAAAACTTCAGACTTTGACTTTAACTACAAGTACCTATATATTTAAATAGCCTTATTTTTTTATAAAAGCAGTCGTGGTCGCAAAATAAATGTTTTACAAATCCGTGCATTTTATTTCCCAAAAATTTAAAAAGCGTTTCCGCCCTGCATTTAAAGAGCTGTGCAAACATTGCGAATAAATTTGGACGAGTGAAAAAGGACCAGAACGTGCCAAAACCGAGTCTGTGTTTACCGTGTCGGTTTTACAACACAAAGTGCCAAACCAAAACATTCCCAGTGTTAAAATAATTAAAGATTTGGTAAAAAATCGAGGCCTATTGGCCTCTTCAAACGTCACCGATTATCGGTGACGTCGCGGCATTAGATCGATCGATTTAACTCGTTGCTCCTACTTAGCCAGCAATTATCTATAATCCATAGACATAGTATAGTAGCTATAGACATGAAACCGAGCGACCAGGGGTAAGAGAAAGACATATTCATGTACTACCTTTTGCCCGCGACTTCGTCTGCGTGGACTTAGTAACCGCAGCTAGAGTATGAATAGCGCCTGGAAAAATTCTCTTAACAATCTAGATTTAAGCATATAATGCACACAAATTAGCAGGCACTTCGTTAATTATCTCAATTCCACCCCGATTTTTACTTTCTTAAGGGATGGTTTTCGGGATAAAAACTATCCTATGTCCTTCTCAGGGACTCAACCTATCTCTATGCCAAATTTCATCTAAATCGATTCAGCGGTTTAAGCGTGAAGAGAAAACACACAGACAGACAGACAGACAGACAGACTTTCGCATTTATAATATTATTAGTATGGATTGACAGGTTAATGTATGGCAGCATAATCCTTTTTCTCTTTCACTCTTATAAATTTCGGTATTTCGCCATCGCCTCCTACCTATGCTGCCATAACCCGACCATGAAAAAAACCGGTCGGTGATAAGGACAAAGCATGGCACTATTTTCTCTTTCCTCTTATAGGAATCGCAATATCATCTTTATCTATCAAAGAGTGTCAGGCCCTTGTCTAAAATCGCATGTCATTTGTTGCGAGATCTGTAGAAGCCTTAAGGGAGGGAGTCCACCGGATATCGGCCTGTCATTTGTTCGGAACTGTCAAATTTTACCTAACTGACAAACTGATATCGTCCGGCGGACTCGTAATCAGTGGGCCCCTTTATGAGTGATTATTTGAAGAACTCGCCTCAGTTTTATGACGCTTTCCGATTACAATATTTTTAAACGATGGTCAAGTTTTTTTAAAAGTTTTTTAAAGCGTTACTTTAAAGGATTTTTTATTATGATGTATTAACGACTGCCATATACATTGAGGCCAATTTGAACGTATAATTATCTGACATCAAAATGAATCATTTAGGTTATTAATCGTGCGTGCATCTAAACCTTGCACTGTAGGTAAATATTGTATGCAACACGTTTTAAAAATATTTGTAAAACTTTAAGCCTTTTTGAAAAGACTGTCTACACAAAAGTCAAAAGATAAAACAAGTTGAAAAGTACAGTAATTATAGTTTCAAAAGTCGAGTTTTGAAGAGACTTGAAAGCCTCGAGCGTTCACAAGTGCTCTAGAACCCGATTCAGATTAACAACTTTTTAAGGGAATGAACTGGTTTTGATACGACTTTGACGATCGTCTTGGTAATTGGGCGTTATCTAAAATAAAAATATTGAAAACCTGATTCTTTCAAATCTAGACATTATTAGCCTCATTCTAAAGCATTCTCCATCCTACCATTAAAAAGCGGCCAAGTGCGAGTCGGAGTCGCGTTCCAAGGGTTCCGTACATTACACAATTTAAACAATGTATTTTTTATGTGAAGCGTGAGTGAAATGTCTTTAAAAAACCCGTAGGGGTCGGATCAAAAACTAAGTAATTAAGCCCGACTCACACTTGACTGCACATTTCTAAAAGGTTTTCCTGTAATCTATAGGTAAAGATCTATTTAAAAATTTTGACCCAGTAGTTTCGGAGATAAAGGGGGGAATGGTGATTTTTTGCCTATTTTCTTGAATAACTTCTAAATTGTTTAAATCCTAAAATTATAAAAAAAAAATTGAGATTCTCTCAATGAGTTCTTTCATTTGATATGTAACATGATATAGTTTGAAAAACTTTATTTTTTAATTTTCACATTTACCCCCCAAAAATGGCCCCCATGTTTAAAATTCATTTGTTTACGTTACATGTTCGTCTTAAAAACTTAAATATGTATACCAAATTTCAACTTAATTGGTCCAGGAGTTTCAGGGAAAATAGGCTGATGTGACAGACGGACAGACAGACAAACAGACAGACGCACGAGTGATCCTAGAAGGGTTCCGTTTTTTTTCCTTTTTAGGTACGGAACCCTAAAAAAGATGTCCCAAAATATCCATTCCATTGCGTCACGTTATAGTGTGAATTTTTTTCACTTGTATGCGCGTGACGATCATCACGGGCATCACGCCGATTTATCATCAGAATTGCACAAAGTGATTCTGAGTTTTTTGAAAGAACCCAGAAAGACCAGGATCTGTGAGAATCAGGTTTTTAATATTTATTTTAGAAAACGCCTAATTAGCGCGCATCTCACGCACGACGTTCACTTCATTTCGCATGCACCAATCAGCGTGAGCGACCTTTAAGGTCATTTCAAAATAAGATAAAAAACCGTAACAAGCCGTTAAATCTAAATCGGGCTCTAGAGCTGTTGTCGTAACTTATAACACGTGTATATGTAAATCGGCAATCCGTGCGATATCGGGCATGTCCGAACGTGATTCCGCATTTCATTTGTCCAATTGCTTCTTGGTTTGTGCTGGGAAAGTATTATTTAAATATTTTTCAACACGCTTGCTCAAAACGACGTTTTTATTCCACCGATTTTTGGCTAACACGTGTGCTTTTTCAGTATATTATAACACTCGTGCTTTTTCATTATATTATTCGACTGAGTTAAGAAGTTAACTGATTGCTAATAATATGCATGGAAACGGAGCCTTTTAATTGGTCGAGTAAATTTTACCACGCGGACTGGCGGGCGCCGGTGCCCCCCGACCGCCTGCCGCGGCACGGCCGGCCCGCCCGCGGCCGGGGCGATGGGCGGCCGGCAGTATGACAGATGCAAGACTTTTACTGTTTTAACAATTAAAATTTGATTAATATCATAGAGTAACTGATACTAGAGCGTTACTCTCATAGTAAATTTTGTAACCCCAGTAAATTCACTGCCATCTGTCGACATACTTTAAAACTAAAAATGAAGATTTATAAAAATACGATAGAATGTATTTAAATATAGATAAATGATTTTTTTTATTTGCATTAATTATTTTTATGATTTTGACCCATGTTCTTTCACTGATATGCGTTAAAATTGTTAAATAACAAACGAAACCGTCAACGCCATCTATACGACTGTAGGCCAAAACTAGTAGCGCCCTCTGAACGAGAATCAAATTTTCTTGATTTTCGAGGCACGTTTTTTCCTTAGACTGTATCCATCTATTACGGAGTTATATCTATCTTTGTTAATATTCATATTCATATTAAATATGAATATAATATACATATAAATAATATACACTTTTTGAAATATGAGTTTCTTTTTTTTCCTCACAAGTATGTTGAAAAACGTCGTGTGAAACGCGTGTGCATTGGTCATTAGAAATGACCAATTAATGACCAACCATGACTCATTACACACATCGGCTTTCTTATTGCGCGCTCGCTTAGTACGCGCGCACAATATTGCCTCGTGTGTAATGACCAACTTAGCACACTTGTATCACAATGTACTATTGATATTTATCGATTGGATGAGTAAGCTGTGAGGAAATATTAGTCAATTCTACCAGCCAGCTGTTGAAAATAACTCAAAATTTGCAGCAACTTACTTTGCCACTCTTGTAGATAAAATGCCACTTTCTCGTTAGGATTTAAAGAATAAAGAGATCCTTCACGAACTTTGTATATGTATTTATATTATAAATATGTTTTCACCAAACCATGGTTCAATTTCAGACCTTTTATTTTAGTCATATTTTGTTTGCTAAAATTATTAACTTGAAAAGGGAATTTGCATGTACACTACAAGTTGCCAGTTAAATTACCCACAACTCTTTCATTCAGCCTAAACTTAAACTCTGCCAAATGCAGTGAAACATTAAACCCTCCTTTTCATAGCACTCTTACTTACACGGCTATAAATTAAAAAGTTATTTCTCAGCGTGCAAAACCGCTGAGGCAACTTTATTTATGCGTTGGACGGGTTAATTGAACCAATGTTGTTAAATGTTTTTTAACCGACTTTAATATTTAAATGGGAGTTTTTAGATTTGGTTGTATATGTATTTTTATTTTTGTGTTGTTTCTAAACCGCTTTGGACCAGCGTCAGGCGTGGCTCACTCCGCGATTTCGCCGCGTCGCTACAAGTACATGCAGCCCACACCAATTCTGGTGTCTAGCCATAGTAGTTGCCGCGCACCACTACGGTACGGACGCCGGCTCGCGCTTGCGCCACCTAGCGGTCATATCTGTCGTAATAGACGCATTTTGTTACAGAGTGAATCTTCTGTACTTAGTACTATTATTTATTCTGTGCCAGCGTGGGGAGTACAGACTAATCCTGCTTATGCTTTAAGAGGCTTGTGGTCAGCAGTGGGACGTAAAGATGTTATACATACATATACCATCGAAAACTTTGGGAACTGCCCACACTGCTTTCACCCTTTGACAACCAAATATATACTGACGGGTGCGGTTACAGCCCAATGTCAACCTTCGTGCATTCCCAAAGTTCACGATAAAGCGCCGCTCACAATAGGCGTGGCGTTCCAAAGGATAAGGAGTATCTCCCATGTTTTGTATTGTGTTGTTAAACCACATAATATACTTGCACTGCATATTATGTATATGTCCAGTAATGAAGTGCACATGTGCATTTTATGGCGCATAAAGACGTTAGATAAAATTAATGTCGCCATTCGCGTGACGAATGGTTGCCGGGATAATTTCGACCACTAGGCGAGATGGTGTTGATCGCTCAAGTTTAACACATTCACTACCAGCGACCCGCTAGGCGGGTCCTTTGTTTGTAGGCGCTTTTCGCTACATGGGTTATCGGCATATCGGGTAGGTGGGTAGATCGTTTGCAGTGAATGAGTTAAGAATTATCCACGCCCGGAAATTGAGGCGCACAACGTACCTATTCGCGCTAAGTAATTAGACTAAATATGCGTGAAATTGAAAAGGTTATAAGTTCCATTTCCATTTATGAAACTTCCACTGTAAGTCAAAACAGTTTAAACTAAATCGCTTCCAAATTGTCCACTACTCTCCCTAGTTCATTCAGCTCTTAGAAATTTGAACTCTATCCAGCAAAGTGTAAAGTTGATTTTCCAAACACGAGTGTGATACGAGCTTGCCGAATCACGCCACTGGAATTTCAAACGCCTACCAAATTAAAATGCCTACAAAGTACTAGCGCTACCAGTGGATTTCGTTTCGAAGCTAAAGAGGAAAAGTGACGAACGCTTCAGCATACAAACGTACTCCGTTTGTATGGGAAGGCGGTTTCGGGCGCTCGACTACTTTCGCCTTAAGAGTCCCCGGCAAGCTCTGCCAAATTTCACCTTCCCATACAAACGAAGTTTCCTTCTCATTTTTAAACTACGTGTTGGATTGCAAAATTTTCACATACAATGACATAAGGTATAGGTAATCTAGGTTTGTAATTAGTTTATATAGTTCTAGTATATAAAACAAACGAAATAGAGCAAAAACAAGTTTTGTATGAAAAACTTAAATTCGCTGTATTTTTTGACTATTGTATCTGAAGCTACATAAACTAGTTATAGACCTAGATATACCTTATTCTACTCGTATTATAAGTACTTACAAAGTTTCAGAGCAATCTAGCTAGTCGTTTTAAAATGAGAGTGTAACTACGTTTGTATGGAGAACCGAGCTTGCCGCGGGGACTCTTGATCATTTTAACATGCATGTGTTCTGAAAATGCCTCTTGTAGTGATGGGTCGTTACCAGTAACTTACTCAAAAGTGGGAATATTCCCGGTAATGCTACCAGTAACATTACCCAGATCGGTAACATTGAGTAACTTTGAAAAAATTATTAGAATTGTATATGCTTTTTTCGTGTTAAATACTTAATAAAATAATAATGCTATTATTTACAGTCATAAAACAGTTAAGGAATCTCTGAGAGAGTAAATTCCCAATGTTACCGGTAACATTCCCAATATTACCAGGTATTTTTCCAAAGTTACTGGGAACATTACTTTCTGGAAATAATGATTAAAAGTGAAGACTGGATATAAAGTAAAAGAAAATATGTGTATAAATCAGTTTAATTATTAGAATAAACCAATCAACATCTAAATATATAAAAGAAGAAACTGACTGACTGACTGCCTGACTGACATATCAACACACAACCCAAACCGCTGGTTCTAGAGATTCCAAATTTGGTACGTAGGTTTCTTATAAGGTCTAGGGGTGCCCTAAGAAATTATTTTTTCAAAATTCACCCCCCAAGGGGGTTAAATGGGGGTTCAAAGTTTGTATGGGGAAACAAGATTAGTTAGACTATTATATTCGAAACTTCACAGGAGTATTCCTAACGATAAATGAATAAACACGTGTTACAGGTTTTTTTGCAAATTCCCCTAATAGGGGAAATGTGGTGACAAAGTCTGAAAATCAACATGGGTATTGTTTCTATGGTTTATCGGGTTGCTAATTAGGAAAACAAGAACGATTTTAAAATTTAACGTGACGGACGTGAAAAACCATCTCCCCTGTTGGGGTGCAATGGGGTTGAAATGTCTAAATATCAATATGGGTGTCGTTTTTATGTTTTTTTGGGACGTTAATTACGAAAATCGCATCGATTTTGAAATTGAATAATGTGCTCATGAAAATTCTTGAAAGTACTCGTATTTGTGCCAAATTGCAATTCAAACGGTCCAGTAGTTTCGGAGCAAATCGGTTGTAACAGACGGACCGACAGACAGCCACACGTGATCCTATAAGGGTTCTAATTTTGCTTTTGAGGTATGGAGACCCGCATTATCCTAATAGATTTTTAAATTTGATTTGGTGCCATCTCGATCGTCGTCAATCGGTACCTAGGCGAGTGCGGGCGGCGCGGCGGGACGGACGGGGCGGAAGGAGTACGTCATCGGGAAACTTCCTGCATCCGTAATGAGTACATTCAAGGTGCTACAAGAAGGTGGTTGTCTGTTTGCTTCTTATAAGTTTAGGTTTCCATTCTAAGTAAAATGCAAAACATCGTAAGTACATATATATGTATTCTACCTACGAACCATATACCATATAAACCATCTTTTGTAAGTAGTTATAAAACCGTATTTTCTCCTTCCCCTGCCTCCCCCGCACCCTGTACATTAGACAAAACGACATAGATTCTTAAATCACGCGGGCGAAGCCGCGGGCAAAAGCTAGTTTTGTATAACGTTCCAAGTGACAAACATCATTTTTGAGTTGTTGGAATTTCGATTTTACATTAATTAATCAAATTTGAAATTAGAGTAGTAGTAGCAGTTTATATATAAAATACTAGCTTTTGCCCGCGACTTCGTCTGCGTGGAATTAGTAATTTGGGTAGCTTATTTTTAAACAATCAGCTAGATTTATTGTTTCCCCATACAAACTTCCACCCCTTTTTACTACCTAAATTTTACCCGCTGAACATTCAGCTTGTGGTAGCCCCCTGGTGGGAGATCAGCAGCGTCTCCAGCAGAAACTTGGTCACCAAAGTCTTGCAGGCATCGAGTGACCCATGGGCAGTCACCTCCAGGTGTTCTACGTCTTGGAAAATTCAACCTGATTACAGCAAACAGTATCTACTGCACGTTAAGCATGTGGTAGCTCTGGTCAGACGCCTGCTTCATCTGGCAGACCTCCAGGTGTTCCAGGTCTTGGAGAACTTAACCTGCCTACAGTATACTCTACCAACTTCAGATTAAAGGAGTTTTACCCTCATTAGGTACATCCAGCAGCACTCCAGGTGTTCCAGGTCTTGAGCTATCTCCATCATACACTACCAACGACACGTTGAGCGAGTGTTACCCCTGACCTTTTGTACCCAGCAGCACTCCAGATGTTCCAGATCTTGAGCTTTTCCCTAGAATACACTACCAGCGGTACGTTGAACGAGTGTTACCCCTGATCCGTTGCACCCAGGAGCACTCCAGGTGTTCCAGGTCTTGAGCTGCCTCCATCATACATTACCAGCGGCACTTTGAGTGAGTGTTAGAAGAGCGGAGAAGAGAACAGGATGACTTCGGGAATAAAAACTACTTTACACCCTCCCAAATAATTAAGACTATCTCCATATCAAATTTCATCTAAATCGGTTTTATTGGGTTCCATACAAATTTCCACTCCCCTTTTTACCCCCTTTAGGGTTGATTTCTATGGTAACAGGGCTAACCTATCCTATGTCCCTCACGCAAAATAGACGCAATAGTAAGACGTCGAGTTGCGGAAACCAAGCCCGTGAATATCTATCCTATCCTGTCCCAAATTATCTCCATGCCAAACTTCATCTAAATCGGTTCAGCGGTTATTGATTCCCCATACAAGTGTCAACACCCCTTTCCATCCCCTT
Source organism: Cydia strobilella (assembly GCF_947568885.1). NCBI lineage: Eukaryota > Metazoa > Arthropoda > Insecta > Lepidoptera > Tortricidae > Cydia > Cydia strobilella. The sequence goes on from NC_086052.1 coordinate 15,053,712, forward strand.
AAGGGGTGAGTTCTGGGATAAAAAAGTATTCTATGTCCTTCCCCGGTGCTCACTATCTGTATACCAAATTTATAAAATTGATCCCATAGCTCTTATGCCAGCGAATTAAGAACTATGGGACATATTTTTGAGTAAGTTGTACTAAAAAAATAAGTTTTGAACCTTACTTTATCTCATATAAGTCATCACTATCATCAGTTTCGTATGTTACCGGCTTTTGGGAATGTTACTGGTAACATTGGTAACTTACTAGTAACATTCCCAAATGGAAACTTACTGGTAGCGGGAATGTTACCGCTGCCCATCACTAGCCTCTTGCCTCTCTAAGAATCTACAAAGGCCCAGAAAGTGTCGGTTTTTCGCACGTGTATACAAAAGTAAGTGAGATTTGCTGCTATACGGGCAATTTTAAAATCCTGACTTTTTAAGTCATTATGAGACGCGGCGGGCGAAAATTCTCCGATATCTGAATGCACACGCGTATGATAACTAATTGACATCATTTTGATTGCACGCACATGCACGTTTGAATTGGCCTGGCAATACCTTGTTGATTTGTGATTTCATAGAGTCGATATAGACTATCTAATCAAAAATCAACAAAGTATAATAAAGTAGAATAAATTTAAAGGTGGAAAAATTACTGCCTTGGGTTTGACGTGTGACCCAAGGCAGTAATAACTAAGCTTAATAGCATCGATCGCAGACGTTTCTGCTTGTTAAAAATTAATTTATAATAAAGCCAATCAGAAACTAAAATGCTCAATGTGCAACACTGAAATAATGAAATAAGCCAGCAAACCAGCAATCACTATTTAATTCAAGCTACTGTCGGCTTGACGAGATCTAATTCGCTTTAAAGTTCAAAAGTTTCATTTTTGTTTAATAGTTCCGGGTTAGGTCAAAACAGTTTGAAGCAAAATGCTGTTGGAATTTCAAGCGTTTGACCAAATTAAAATGCCTATGAAACAGTGGTACTTACTAATGGTTTTACGAGTAGTCGTTTAATTTTCACCGTACTGGTAAACAAGCGTAAAATTTGTATGAAAATTTAGTCTTATGACTCTTATGAGTTATTTTCTGAAGCGCCGACAAATGCAGACATGATAACAGCATGTTTGAAACTACCTCTTGTTTGTGTACGGGATCCTGACTGAATTTTTAGTCAGCTTTTTGCATTTTTTTCGAGTACGATTTTTTTCTGTTTTAACAGCATAACCGAGGTTTGAACCCACGTGTTTTAAACACCACACACATATGAAAGGTGTTTTATGATCTGTGAATTTAACTTGATTGCATAGGCATATATGTCTTTGTTGTACAGTTCTATAAATTAAGATTGATGGCAACTATAGAAGCAGTATCAATCATTGGGAGGGATTTTTGTTAGGTAGGTAGTAAAAATTTGGGTATTTTTGTTAGGTAGGATGGTGCCTAGTTGTTTTAAATTTTCTTATTGTATGTGGGTAACTATCACATTACGTATATACAGATCTTAGGTTTTTATTGCAATTTTCTAGTTTAACCATCCAAAATTCCAGATTCATATCATTTGAAGACCCTTTCACTGAAATAAAGCGGGTAAATGTCAGAGTATAAGTAAAAAATCGGCTTTTTGAAGGTCCTATCCGGATAAGCCGTGACACAGGTGAAAAATTAGGGTAGGCCTGTTTTTGCGCACACGTCACTTTTTACGTTCAATCTTTGTGAATATGTGGTTCTCTGTAAGATTACGTTTTTAAGTTCCTTTCCATTTCAAAAGGTGGAGCTCGTCTCATTTTTTACCCGAATGGGCATTCCACAAAAATATCTACTTTATCGGGGACGTGACGCGTACGGCAGCTACCTTAATCAGCAGATAACTGTATTGTATACCGTTGAATTGAAAGCTAAGATAGTTAAACCTACTATGTACCACCAAATGTAAACCATGGACGCAATAAATAAATTATGAAATAAAATAGCGTCCCTTTGTTGAAATGCCTCCGATAGTCAGTCCGAGTCGAAGAATTAAAAATTTGAAGAAGTTGTGTAGCTGAGCAGTCACATAAACTACAATTTTTACTACAGTTTATATTTCTTTGTCCAACAGTGCTCCGACGGGCCTTCAGCATGTTTGACTCGAGCAAACAAGGCCGCATCGAAAAGGAAAAAGTACGCACCATCCTCAACACTATGGTGCACAGTTATGATGACCAGCGGCTCGACCAAATGCTGGAGTCGGAGGACGTTGATGGTATGTTAAATATTGTGTATATCCTTTTCTTAAGAAGAAAAAGGTACGCACCATCCTCAACACTATGGTGCACAGCTATGACGACCAGCGGCTTGACCAAATGCTGGAGTCGGAGGACGTGGATGGTATGTTAAATATTGTGTATATCGTTATCTTAAGAAGAAAAAGGTACGCACCATCCTCAACACTATGGTGCACAGCTATGACGACCAGCGGCTCGACTAAATGCTGGAGTCGGAGGACGTTGATGGTATGTTAAATATCGTGTATAGTATCCTTTTCTTAAGAAGAAAAAGGTACGCACCATCCTCAAAACAATGATTCATAGCTATGACGATCAGCAGCTCGACCAGATGCTGGACTCGGAGGACGACGTATAAAACAAGACAGGAAATAGTTGAAAATGACAGCGAATTCTAAGGGCGAAATTTAATGACACGTAGAGAGTTCCTATATCGATAAACTCAAGTACTAAGTAAGTAAGTAACTCTTGCTCCAAGTTTTGCTCGTAAAAATGTAATTGTATTAGAAGTATAGATAACCAAAATAGTAAGTAACTAAATTCCCTCCTTCTTCATTTCAAAAGCATTAATTAGGGAATTTCACTCATTATAATTTTTTTTCTAACTTAGCGATCATACCATATAAAATATGCTTTGTGTATCTTTATCATCGACTCCAACTTTTACTTACTTACAAATAATATACAGTTACAAACGAAACTGGGGGTGATCACCAGTATTAGGGAAAAGTATCCGTAATTTATTTATCGATATATAAGAACTCTATACCGGTCATTAAATTTTACCCCCTCGAAAACGATGTCTGAAAATGATTGTGAAAAAATTGCCACTAATATTTACTCCTAATTATAGAAACACTCAAAAACTAAACAGTACTTATGCCAATTTTCAATCAAACAGTAAAGAACTGACAGAAACATCGATAACCGTAAAGCTGAGATCACCATCAGCTGTAAGTAGCCATAAATAGCCGTCAAAGGACCGTCAGCGCCATCAAACACTAACCGTACATCTTTATTACACGTTTCAGCTCCAATCTAACTTGACGAGAAACATGCCATTTAAAAATAAACTTCCTGTGTTTGTACACAGTAATCTCTCTGAATATAACAGTCTTAACTGCAGTGGAATTTCTTTATTATGACACTGCTCATATTGACCAACTGATTATTACGACGTTATTTAAATTACAGCGCGAGGTTTCGATTTCATATAAAATTATTTGTAAAAAAGTCGAATAAGATATATAACTTTGCTTATAGTAAGTAGGTGACATATTTGCTTACATAATATTTTTGAGGATGTTATCATTCGCCAAGGACCAAGTCCAACGAGATGGTGTGATCAAATATCCGCCCAGATGGACATCACACTAAGCAACGCTTTTCACAAAGCAGAGATGGTGTGACCAAATATCCGCACAGATGGACATCACACTAAGCGACGCTTTTCACAAAGCAGAGATGGTGTGACCAAATATCCGCCCAGATGGACATCACACTAAGCAACGCTTTTCACAAAGCAGAGATGGTGTGACCAAATATCCGCCCAGATGGACATCACACTAAGCAACGCTTTTCACAAAGCAGAGATGGTGTGACCAAATATCCGCCCAGATGGACATCACACTAAGCAACGCTTTCCACAAAGCAGAGATGGTGTGACCAAATATCAGAGACAGAGAGAGAGAGAGAGAGAGCAACCGACAGAGAGAAGTGGAGAGCTGCCGTAGGGAAAATTAGCAAGCGGAGTCACGATCCTCAGCAGTGAGGGACCGATTTGAATTTAGAGAAATTCCATATCTTAGACCACAATCAGAACGGGTTCCGTAAGAATCACTCCACTACCCTGGCAGTGTACAAGTATATAAACGAAGTTCTAAATTATTTAAAGGATAAACATTACGGCATTGGTCTGCTTTTAGATATGACCAAAGCATACGAAAAAGTTTCGCACACAATTCTTTTGAAAAAATTGTACGGAGTAGGCATTCGAAATGAAGCGTATTGTTGGCTAAAATCTTATCTACATAACCGAATGCAGTGCGTGCAAATACAGCACTACGACGAAACAACTGCTGAACTTAGACGTGTGCAATCAGACACAACGATAACAAACTCGTCAATACCTCAAGGAAGTGTTTTAGGCTGTATCCTATTTTTAATATACATTAATGACTTGCCCAAGGTAATGAAACAGTCATGTATACTATTCGCGGACGATGTATCAATACTGTACGACATAAGCAGTGATATTATAGGAACATTAAACATAGTAGACAACTGGCTACGCGATCACTCCTTAGAATTAAATACGACGAAGACAAAATTAATTCAATTTCGGCCATATCAAAAAGACGCTCTTGACCTATCAGCTTTGTCTTCAGAAACTGGTATAGAGGAAGTCAGCGAGTTTAACTTATTGGGAATATTTATCGATACGCATCTAAATTGGAAAAAACATATAGAGGAAACAAAGAAAAAACTATCTCGATTCAAATACGCCTTAGGGATACTTAAAAGAAATACTCACAGTGAATGCGCTTTATCTGTATATTACGCATATGCGTACGCTTGGCTGCGGTATGGAATCATATTATGGGGCGACAGCACTGATATTAACGACTTATTTGTTTTACAAAAAAAATGCCTCCGCGTTATTGTTAATACTCATGAGCCTGACAGTTGCAAAAAATACTTCATTGAAAATAATATGCTAACTTTATCATGCATATACATCCTTGAAATCGGGTTATTTGTCAGAAAACACATCGAGATGTTCGAATTTACAAAAAGTGCGCGCCGCCGTAATAACTTAGTCCTCCCGCCTCATAGAATACATATGTATAAGGTCAGCCCATACTATAGGTGTATACAAATATATAATAAGCTCCCAATAGACATAAAGAACGAGACCGAATTTAACGTGTACAAGAATAGACTGAAGAACTTCCTAACCTCTAAAGCTTACTACTCAGTCGAAGAGTTTATGACAGACACAAATTTATGATTTGACCTAGAAATTACCCCTTTGTTTGTTTTGATTAATGTATTAATTACTTGTAAATAAGTTATAATAAAATTTGGATAATGTGCTTATGAACCCTATGAATTATGTCTGTTTTATAAATTTAATCAATAACGAATTTCAATTTACATGTACTATGATTATGTCTTGCAATTTTTACTTGAATCTGGATCTATGACTGAGACTACTATATTTGAAATGTTTATTGTATTGTTCCTTTATTTTAATTGTAATTAATTCCTAGCTTTTAAATGTAATTAATTCCTAGCTTTTACTTGAATGAAATTTTATGTTTAACTATTTATTTATCTTAGTACCTAATTAGTTTTTAGAATTGTGTTGCTATGCCCTAACAGGGTAACCATGCATGCACTTAATACATGTTAACACCTTAATGTAACCATGGTTCTGCAATAAATGAAATGAAATGAAATGATTTAGAAGAAGATCAATTCGCCGTTTTGTTTCTGTGTGTTATCTTCGATTTCTGAAAGACGACTGTTTGCATACTTTACAATTATATGTAGTCCCATTATCATAAGGTCAGGATCTGATCATAGGATCCGGGAGCAATCAAGGGATCTACAAATAAATATTGTTTACAAATACAATACGCATACCTACTTATACCAACAGTAATTTTAGATTTCTTTAAATACATTTGGTCTTGGAAACCACCAAATGGTAAGTGGAACTGCTCATGAAGACCATAAAATTATGGCATTTTAAACTGCATAGTGAACGCGCTAACTTTTTTAAAGGTTGTTGTTTATTATCATCTCATGAATTTGACTACATTACGATTTTATCTTTTAGAATAATTACAGCACTTAAGTCAAACTAAGTCACTAACTAATCACTTAATCGGTTACAACATCGGGCAGTCATAAACCAAGTTAAGCGATTAAGGATAACTACTAATGACTTTGGTTAATGTGGAATGAGATGAAGATCAAACCCGAACCGAGGGTCATTTGAGCCAAGAGTTACGTTGAGTTACATAGCGGACTTGACTTAATTGACTTTTGACCATACAATTTATAACCTTAAAACACACGCAAAATAGTAACAAAAGTCACCGTACCTATGCTGTTTGAAAAATACTGTTATTTTTTTAAGACCGTCAGTGAGCTGTAAAATACTTTATCCTAAATTCTGACATCTATTACAATTAATCTCATCAGTTTTATCTTAGTACCTAAGTAATGTACTCATGTCGTCTCATGTCTCGTAACAAATTAGCGTAACTTCGGCGTCGCTTGATTGACTGTCGGCAAATTGAGACGCAAACGTTGTCATTGAAGCGTCACGTGCGACGCGTGGAGAATTTTGATATTGAGTCTTGATTATCTTGGTACTTAATTAGTATCTTAACAAGAAAATTATAAGATTTCTACATTGATGAATTTAAAAAAGAAGTTCATACCTAATTATGATATGTTTTAAGAAACGTTATTTATGATAATGATTTTAAAAGTTCTACTTAGTAGTGGGCCAGCCATTGGGCTAAAAGGACAAGCTTTTTGATGTGGGATTTATGGAATTAAATCAAACTTGCACATTAACATATATGATCTGGGGGCACGGCAGTGCCCCCGCCAAGTCAAGCATCACATTTTACAATAATTAGTTTCCTAAGTAATTTCTTTAGTCTCTTTTATACACAGAGTGATTTTGTTATCCAACTAGGGAAAAAAAATATTTTATGAAATATTTATTGATTTGTTTTTTAAGTAGTCACACTACTATAAATAAATTATAAACTGAAATAGATATCATACACTAAAGAAAAAGTGACCAGTCCACCGGTGGCCGAGGCGGGAATCGAACCCGAGTCTTCAGCTTACGCGGCTAACGTCCTGACCACTAGACCGGCCACGGCGGTACCCGTCCCAAATTCTCTGGTGTATGCTATCTACTTTTTCTCTTTTTTTTGTTATGCCTGATCGTACCCTGAGGGATTAATATGTGTCAACTAGGTAGTATAGGTATAGGTCATACTAAACTACTTTTACAATGGGGCCAACCCAGAAAACGCAAAAAAAAACTGCTGATGCCTCATTCATTTCGACCACTAATAATTGGGTATGTCAATATTTTCTATGGAGCAGAAGATATTTTTTTCGCGATTTCGGGATTGGCCCCATAGTACTGATGTTCAGTAAGACCGACATATTCACCCCTCAGAGTATGGCCAGACAACAAAATCACCCTGTATATTTTGTTTTTGTGTGCTAAGAAGCCAATGCTAATAAGACCGACTATAAATTTGCTTAGTTACCATTAGTAACCTATTCCAATTTCTAGCTAACTAGGGGCGAAATTTCCACTGAGTTGCGATGAAACAATATTATCTATTATAATTGCTTTTTAGCAAAACGTTAACCAAATGCAATTGTTTTGGCATGGTTCTTTGTCTAGGGGGCGTCTTCGTAATTAGACGCTCAGAGCGCCATTCAATCTTCGAAAGTGATCTTGACTCGATAAATTACTCGGGGACTAGTAGGTATACAGGTCGTCCCAAAACTATGGGACATGAAGGGAAAGTACCTTAAATATAGGATAGGATATTTTACTGAAAGAAGACTTTATGTTATTTTTAAAACTTACTTTTAAGATATTATGTTACTTAAGAAGAATTATTTTTTTTGTCCATTCTTTCGATTGGCATCATAAAAATGATTTTTTTTATTTTTGATGATGATTTTTTTTTTCACATTTAAGTCGGTTCGATTCCCAGACGAAGCAATTTTTTTTTTTATAAAATCTTTGAATGCAGTATTACTTACTTTTAAAAATAACAAAGTCATCTTTCAGCCAAATATCCTATCTACGACATTTAAGATACTTTCCCTTCATATCCTATAGTATTGGGACGCCATGTATACCGAATATACCGATACACCATCATAATCCATAACAAAATTTAAAACATAATATCATATAACATTGCTGATTTATTTAAAACGCGCGTCTGTTTTGCGAACTTTCAATTACAATAAATCGGGTCTGATTTCCCTAAGACACGTTCTAAAACCATTTCAAACGCTACGCCGTGTTGCACATGCACATGCAATATGCACGTGGGACCCGGAGTTTCCTTGCGGATGTAGGAAATTTACACGAGAAACGTTCTCATTAAGGAGTTTGCATTTCACAGATCATTTTGCTCACTACATAGATGGCGTATTTTAGACTTACGGTAATCAAAATCAAACAGGTATACAGCAATTCTTAAAAATAAATGAAAAATTTAAAAATTCATTGTCTCGGGCGAGTCATTAAGGTTTTTTTTTAATACAGTTGCTCAAAAATTATATTTTGATTTAAAATTATTATTATTCAGGCCAAAGGAGCACTTTGGCATGGTTGTTTTACAAAAAAATAAAATAATTACCAAAAATTATAATTACAAATAACGATATAATGAAATATGGATAGTTAATTAGAAAGATCTTGTCATTGCAACGGCTTAAAAATGCATCATTTGCGTCCACGTTTACGACCCATGCCTACTCATGCAAATAAAACAAATAAATGGTAGAGTAAATGAAACTGAAAATTGTAGTGGGGCCCGCCATCTGTGGTCCATCGTAAAAACTTTATAATGCTGAGTCTTTGAGTGGTAATCTATGATTGATATCAGCAAACTTCCGGATTAATCTATACCTGCAAAATTATACAGGGTACAAATAAACACGAAGATTGCTAATTCCATACCTCGCGCTGGTACCATCGGCCACACTGTCCAACGGTAAACCTTATTACAAAAGGGATAAGGTCCACCGATGGACAGTTAAGAGTGTTGCTGTTTGCTCCAAACCAGAGGTCGCGAATTCGAATTCCGGCTCGTAAGTCTCGTAACATTGAATTCTCGAGACTTATGAAGAGGCTGACGCCAAATTGCAGTTTTTTAGGGGTCCGTACCCAGAGGGTAAAAACGGGACCCTATTACTAACACTCCTCTGTCCGTCTGTCCGTCTGTGTGACACCAGGCTGTATCTCATGAATCGTGTTAGCTAGACAGTTGAAATTTTCACAGATGATGTAGGTATTTCTGTTGCCGCTATAACAACAAATACTAAAAAAGTACGGAACCCTCGGTGCGGGAGTCCGACTTGCACTTGGCCGGTTTTTATATTCCATTTCGTCTTAAGGCGGTTCCCTGAGCCAGAAGGCGAAAAATCTCCTTATATGATCATGTTTTTCTAAGAGGCGTTGATATTCGTAGACGTAAAAAAAATATATTATGTAGTTCTTGACTATATTATCTTTAATATCATAGCTTCCGATACACGAATTATGACACTTCGCTCGATACAATTAATTCCCAAAGTAACCTCTAACTTGGACTTTTAATCCAACTTTACTCGGTTATTTATTATGTGATACTATATACAAAAAAATAAGAAAAACAATCTTAACTTAAATAGTAATTTCATAGCTTTTGAATTTCGATATTGTAAGGTAACGTTTTTAAAATAAATAAAAATCGACAAAATTCGAAATGTGACAGTGACAGCGGCAAACCGATGGAACGGCCTATAAATATTACACAAAAACTAGACTAAATATATTATTTGCAAGGACAGAGTGCAACCGAAACCATAACGACCTGGCCACGACATTGCGCGACTGGCTTCGGCTAAGGCGACAACTATAGGCACCCATGGGAACGAACGGTCCGATCGCTGTGTCTCGCTCCAACCTATGGTTGTCGCCTTAGCCGAAGCCAGTCGCGCAATGTCGTGGCCAGGCCGTAAAAGTTTAAAGTTGGCTTGATAAAAAAATCACGAAAACATGTCAATTTTTCATTTATGTTTGTACATACATACACTCATGGACAAATTGAGAGGAACGCAAAAAATTACTAATTTTGTAATAACTTCAGGTGCTGTAATCCTTTTATTTTTCGTTCCTTTCAATTTGTCCATGAGTATTATATCGTTATCCTGCGTACCATACCAGTATAATTTTTGTATAAAATAGCTACTAATATTACCAAGGGATCTGATGACCAAAATTATAAATAGAAGTAAATTTTCAGAGTAATTGAGATAAAAAGTAAAAACCCGCGAGATGACCATTTCTTCCGTCGCAAGTTTCGCGCCGCGTGTCATAACATTTATCCCCTTCTTGTTTTCTGGCTTTAGTAAAGTATTAATACATTCGTCAAACGTCGTGCAGTACGATCGTCGGTTATTCTTGCTATCAAATGTAAATGTCAGGTACTAACTACTAACTTTAATTTGTACTTGTTCAAGTACGTGGGGACTAACGGGGCTTGCGGGCGCAAAAACATGCAACCAAATAGGTACGCATTCGATTTAATTTGCTTTAAAGTGCACATTTAAGAATAAGGGCCAGTTAGAGCGAGATAACGACTCGTTACCCAGATTAACTGCCCCCCGAACCCCCATTTAACTAATTTTATTGCCGCACAGTTCCAGATGTAGTTGATGTTAAAACTTAAAATGTAACGATTTCAAGCACTGGTTTTCAACGAAAACTAGCTATTTATTTGCAAAATACTACGATTTTTACTTTATTTTTGGAAATAATTACAAGAAATAAATAAACAAATTGTGGTACTCTTAAGACATTGCGAGAAATTACCGAGATATCAAAGTGGTAATTTTGACAATATTGGAAACATTTAGTCAGGATATCAGAAGAAAAACCAGAACAGACGGAAAGTATAAGACAACGGAAATACTGTTTCAATACACATCAAGTGTGTTTTAAAATATTTTTAATGTTCTTATTATCCAAACTAAAGTATATGTTCTTAAAATTACGTGACATCAAAAAATATATAAAGGGATAACGCAAATGGTTAAACAATTTCCGAAAAAGAAGAGCATGTATTGTGCATTTAACCTTTTGATTGATCGAGTGTAGTGCATACACGCTCACATTACCTTAACAATAAAGTTGCGTTTCCTAGAGAGACTCACTAGGTGGCTGGATCAAGAGTCAGATGAAGAAGTCAATAGTCTTGGACACAGTACGGTTAGACAGTTACACAGTTCCTTTATACAGGGTACTCCACGTTAAAAAAACGCTGGTTAGGTTCGTATCGTAAATGATCTAACAATGTAAAAACTAAATAAAGATAATAAAGTTGAGTTTAAATAATTTTGGACTCCTCACTTAGATACATTACTACTAACTTTACAACCCTAAGCCCAAGCATAGCAAATATCCCTTCAGCACAGTCGGCCAATTACGGCCCTTAACACAAGCTTCGACTTATCCGAGCTAAACGGATTAGTTTGTGATATATTGTACTTTATAAAGGACATTGAGTATTCATGAATTACAATGCATATAAATTATAGCTATGAGTCAAATGTTGACGTGAAATATGAATTATATTTATTTCACCTGTTTTCGGTTGTACATCCTAAACATAATTTAATTTTTGTGTATACATAATCAGGCAAATTACACCATTCATATATCATTGTGATGTCAGTGTACGTTCAAATTGGCCTAAATGTTTAATACTGATATTCTCTGTAAATACCATGCTCATCTAGTTTAATTCATGTTTATTATTTCTTTCATCACGAACAAAAAAATACTTTTTTAGTTTTTGTAGGATCGTCACTAAAAATAATATATATTAAATATTATATATTAAAATTTAAAAGTAAATTTAAAATCAAATACGTCAATTTCCTAAAATTTATAATCACATTACCAGGAAACTTGCTATATTAAAATTACTCCTTTGATATTCAAACCCAAAGTTCCCACGTCCCATGCCATTAAGACACGTCGAATCTTGTTAGTCACTTAGAACCGCGGCACTCTAACTCGGTTACATGAAACTTGGTACTGATTACGGTTGTAATACTTGTAATACCGAATTTTAATATGACAAGGGAGCATTTGTTTAATTTGAGTTTCCATTGCACTTTAAGATTGCGGTGAGTTAATTTTGAATCTGAATGTTTAAGTTTAAAGTTTTATCTTATTAGTTACTGATACCTAATTATTTACTGTCCTGTTGAATTCAATGTGTCAAATATGGTTGATTTGGCCAGGAAGTAAAAACATTTTTTTTTTTTCTTGGCTTTAATTAGCTTGTGATAAAAAATGTCCTTTCAGTAGGACATAAAACCATCAACTACATGGTCTTCGTAATATAGTCTTAAACGTGGATGAAATAATTACCAAAATTATCTCTACTTACAGACGACCGTAAAATGTCCCTTTACTTCATGAAGACATTACAGAATACATGTTAATTTGCGTAAGCACGAAACTCATTAACTCACACGTCACGCTTTAAACAACGGAGGAAGAGCCAGAGGCGACGTCTAGTTCAGGCGATTTACTGCGCCGGGCGCTAAATGTGTCATTACCTTTATTCTGGCACCCGACAAAATTGACGGCGCATAAAATTATTTTCTTTTTAGAATATTCGTGCCGTTATTTTGTTGCCGTAAAAAATTATGCGCTGATGAAAATTGATTGTAAGTAGACGTGAAAGGTTATTACTTCAGAAACAAATACCAACTAGGTGCTTTGTTAATATAAAGATATTTTATACAATTTTATAAACATTTTGCAAGTAAGATGGAAGATGGCGGAGGTATAAGAAAAGCAAAGCCTTTAAGTAGCAGTAGTAGTTTTTTTATGTTTTATTCATACTTATTAGTTTTTGTGCGTTACTAGTACGTTAAAGGTTAACCCTCCTATTCATAAAACTTTTTTTTTTTTCATAATTTAAGAGCATGGCTCTTGTCGGTGGAGTATGCGCCAGTTTTCTCGGTCCTCGGCCAGGTTCTTTAGGTCCCTGTAAGACACGACATTTGCTTTCGCTTTCAGTTGTTGTGTGTAGCTTGCTCGTGGTTTTCCGCGGCCTCTTCTCGCTTCTATCTTGCCTTCTAATATAGTGTTAAAGAAAGTGTCGTGTCTTATCAAGTGACCTATCATTCTGCCTTAAAACTTTACAAACCTCAATTAGTTAATTTAACTTATATTTCTTTCTTACAATTAGATAAGTCAAAATTATAGATTAAGACAAACGATTAATATTTAATTGAGGCTTGTATTTACAATACTTATGAATAACGCCATAAGTCAGTAAATATTCAAAAAACCATAAAAGCACACTACATCATAATATACATTTTTGTTTATAACGAAATCAGCTATCTTCTTCAAACATACTCACCCACATATTTATTATTTAGTGAAATATGAAGTTCTGACAAAAGAGCAATTCAAATGAACAAAACGCTGCAAATTTCGAGAAAATACCCTGAACTTCTGTGAGCGAATGTAATATTAATATCTGCACTGAATTCTATGTAAGCATCAACAAATAAACGTGTGTTTATTTGTTCGCATTATCGTGTTTATTTCGAGATTTTTAAATGAATGTTTTGTTGTTAAGGGGCTTGTTGCCTTCTATTTCATAACGCACGAGATATGCTGTAAGGTGACGACGGCTTACCTATAAGGCCAAAAAATAGATAATGAAAAATAAGCTCGATTTTAATAAACTCTATAATCTATTGCAATACTGGTTAGCCAGTTATAGAGGTAAGCAAACCGCAAATATTTCAGCATACCTAATCAAAATGAGGGGCAGGAGATTTCGTCTTCGTGGAATCCAGTGATTAGCAAATGTAACGTAAATGTAATGTGTGTTCACTCATTTCAGGTAATTCATTTCTCACAATAAGATTTTAAATCTAGCATCGACACGAAGAAGTATTTGTGAATCTATTTTATTTGCGCACTTATTACTTTATGTGGAGTAAGGCCACAATGTCTTTTAACTACGAGGTATCTTTCGAATAAATTTATAGTAAGTACTAGATATTTTCTTAAACGTTGTAGAAAAGCAAATTATTCATTGAGTGCTAAAACCTTAACAAGCTACCGGACTGATACTAGAAGCGAGAAACTCTAGTGAATCTATTTTAGCAACCTCATGTCCTATTCAAATGCACAATTACCTATCACGTATTCACGTCTATTTCAGCGCGACAGTTACAATGTTTCCCTAATCGCGGAACAATAGTCCCCGAATAGCTGTCTATTCCATTAATACTTAAATGAACGTGGAAACATTCGCTTAAATCGTATTGTTATTTATTGAAAACTATTTCACTTTCAACGTTGGTATTCAAACAAAGTTATGATATCGGGAGTTTTGGCTGCAGAGAGAACGTTTGTGATAATACGAATAAATGTATTAAAATAACGTGTTTTTATAAGAATCACTTATTAAAAAAAACACTCATTATACGAAACTATAGGTATTGTTGGTATTTACGGCAAATGCCTTTTTTGATCGTTACAAAGGTAACTATTTTTTGTTTCTTAGAAAGAGGCAGAAAATTCGCTAATTGTACCGTAGGTATACAATATATTTCGGTCCAGGGAAAAAATACGTTACCTTATGGTTTAGCGATATCTTAAAGGGGCCCACTGATTACTAGTCCGCCGGACGACATCGGCCTGTCAGTTGTTCGGAACTGTCAAATTTTTGTTCTAACTGACTGGCTGATATCGACCGGCGGACTGATAATCAGTGGGCCCCTTTAGAGTATAAGGATTAAAATTAAGTTTTTGTAGTTCACTGTTTATTATCAGCCGCCTGTCTGGTTCCCCATTTTCTAACATTTAAGTTTACATTAAAGAATATACATATAACTATTATACAAAAATAACATACTTGTAATGAATTACAGTTTTTATCTGAGAAACTTTAGTTCAAGACTTCTCGTTTCATTGTCCCACCTTCCAATATTATCCCCTGACTGACCCTTAACATGTCGCCAGTTTTACCAGCCTTCAAGAAGGACAACGATTACACAATGCTTTAGATACGTTACTTTGGAAAATAGATGTGCATTCTAGAGCAAAATTAAATTAATTTCAGTTTTTAACATACTCGAATTTAAACTGTTGTGAGACATACTAACATTAAATAATTTCACGTTTTAGACACTTGTTTTAGTCACTCGCGCGACATGTTTCGGAGAGCCTAGGTCTCCTTTCTCAAGTACTAATAGTGCGAGCAGCGTTCACGACGACCGTGTATTGCGTACCCTTACAGTGGTTTGAAAGTTTTAAGTGAATAAAAATTATCATACGCGCCAAAAACCAGTCGTTTTACGCTCCGCCGTATAAGAACAAATTGGCCAAGATCAATATAAAAACGAAAACTAAGAAAAAATACTTATTATTAAACCTTAAATCGACAGAAAACATGGAAGGTCGTGAGTTCAAACCTCCTCGGCGCTCAACAGTAGCAATGATATATTATTTAAAAAAATACAAACAGAGGGTCAAAGGTCCAGTATTTCGGACATTACCGAATTAAGGATGACTCACGCTAGAACGATCCGGGTCCGGGCCAAGGTATCCGAAACTTCAGTTTTATATACAAAGCATCACGTGACAATCACCCGTCATAAAAACGAAGTGTCGAAAGCCTCGGCCCGGATACGGACCGTTCTAGTGTGAGTCATCCTAAAAGGAATAAAAGTAGCAAATCTGCTTTTATCATATAATCTGCGACAGGGTCCTAACAGCACGATAAACTAGTTGGACTGCGACGCTAATGGCAAAATCGATGGCGTTTCCTTAGCACGCGTTTTTACGCTTTGGCGTGGTTTTGTCGCAAGTGTCCTTTATATAGTACAAGTGTGTATGAAATTGGTGATTTGGAAAGATTTTCATGGTTATAGTTTATAGGTAAATGTTTTGTTAGGGACTAAACGTTTTACGCAGATATGAAACACATAAATTTGGGTGAAAGTATAGTTTCAGAATATTTTTATCCCTATTTTAGAAACTAAGAGAATTTGTGGATAAATTCTGAGGTATTATTCAAACTGTTATATTACAATACCTAATTTAGAAATTATTTTCTGTGATTTTTTCATTTTAGTCTTGGTTCACAAAAAACTAACACTATATGTTAATGAAACTAAAAATAATTCTATGGACGCAGTGAGGGGGGGAGGCCTTTGCCCAGCAGTGGGACACAGTGGGCTCTGAATAATAATAATAATAATTGACGCAGTTTAAATAAATTATTAAGCGGAGTGAGCAAATGAATTATAACAAAGTGAATTCACAAAATACAATAAATTACAGTCAGCACCAAAATATCTGTAAACCTAGAATACTTTTCCAAATAGCGATATACAGGGTGGCTGAAAAATAAGTGCATTCCCGATGCCAGGGAGGTTTTGGGATTATACTGAGCAACTTTAACTATGGAACCAACCCCGAAATCGCGAAAAAAAATTGGCTGTTTCATACATTTTGGCTGGTCCATTTTCTATGGGAGGGTAATTTTTTTTTAAAGACCCTTCTATGCGAAATAAAGCCAGCGTGAAGTGTAGAGGGCAGCACCTGCTTAGAAGCGTGAATTGTTTTCGCTTTCGATTCAGGTCACGAGATGACAGACCCTCCAATGCACCGTCTCTATTAGAGAATGGCAAATACCTTTGAAAGTCTGATGCTGATTGTTTCAGGAAGCGGCAAGTTAAACTTCGACTCATTCGTGCGAGTTGCCACACACTTCCTCGACGAAGACGATGAGGCGTTGCAGAAGGAGCTAAAGGAGGCATTCAGGCTGTATGACAAAGAAGGTAAGATTGTGCTTGAGCGAGTTGCCATGTAGTGTATATTTTTCCGATGAAAACTGAAAAATACGGAAAAAAAAAACGAAATTTACAAAACATTCCGTAAAAAAAAAATGCATTTTTCGAGAATTTTCAACCTTAATGGAGATCCATTTCTTGGTAAAATTATTATTTTAATATTTTACTAGCCCAAAGTTGGGCACCAACGGCGAATAGGCTTCGCTACGTAGGTAGATGCTTTTGCTAACCCTGATTTTAATTTAATTGCAACATTGATAATGGAGTTTGCTTAAGAGTATTATAGGCTGTTCAGGGTCTTTCTCAATAAAATAAGTTTGCGGTCTAATTGCCGCGACCCATACAAAATGTGTGAAACAAGTCGTGGCAATTAGACGCAACCGCAGCAGACATATTCTCAGAGAATGACCCTGCATCGTGTTCATGTGATATAGGAGTAGGTTACACGGAATTACACGGACAGTAAAGTCATCGTTTGGCGCGAGTCCAACCGTTCGATTGCGTGGAGCCCGATTATCGACGAAATTCATTGTGTTCCGTTGTCATAAATTGAAAAACGAATATTCATGCATTTGAGTACGAAACAATTAAATTAAGACCCTTTCAGACCGAGTATGTGGCACATTGTATCCAATAATTAAATCAGGATATGAGGGTAAATGTTTAGTTCAGTATGTTCAGCCAGCAGTTTTCGAAAAATCGTAGCTCTTTATTAGATCATAATACCGAAAAATATGGATAGTAATTTTGAGGCCTTTCTCTAGAAACTTCAACGATTTGAAACCTGATTGTTTTTTTTTTTTAATTTTTATTCCACAAAAGCTATATACATGAATATTGCTTCCAAAAATGCGTAATGTTATTTTCGATTGAATTCGTTAATTACGTTTTTTTAAATAACAGTTTCCAAAACAGTGATAATCGCGATCCTGGGTACGCAACGGCCGTCCGCTCAGTGCTCAGCGAGCTGCGTTCGGAGGACCTGAACTCACGGCACCTTAACCATTGTTCACTCAGACGATTTACTGCAAACTTCGAATATATTTTATTTATTTCCTGGCTGATTTTGGTTTATCTGTGGTTTATCTGAACACACCTTTATGACAGCCTGAAATGTATGCAATTTACATGTCAATTGTGTAATGGCTATTTGGACGGTAAAATTTAATGGGGTGTAAACTGCACGATATTTATGTCTGTTGCGGAACTGATATATATGGGTACAATCAATAATTGTTATTTTACAAAATAAATTTATTTGAACTAGAGGGTGATTTAATTTGGATATAATTGAAAAAGTACCTTAATATTGCTCACCAAGTCACCATGCACAACATGAAAAGTAATGCACGGTAGGCAAAGCTTAGCACTTTATGCTTACTAATTCACATGATATATTGTTGTGTATTAGCTTCTTATTGTGCCTATTTTTAAATTGTTGTCAATTTTTTAGCGTTCCGTACCCAAAGGGTACGAAGTAAAAACGGGACCCTATTACTAAGACTCCACTGTTCGTCTGGCTGTCACCAGGCTGTATCTCATGAACTGTAATAGCTAGACATTCGAAATTTTCATAGATGATGTATTTCTGTTGCCGTAACAACAAATACTAAAAAGTACGGAACCCTCGGTGGGCGAGTCCGACTTGCACCTCGGTTTTTCGTCAGATGTTAATAAAATGTTGTGGATAGGAAGAGTTCCCTATTCTGTACAATATACGCACAATTTCACGGTACGTCCTAAAACTTTGTTACAAAAACGTATGGTATTTTAGTAACGCAGCGACCGTAGCGTCTTACGTAAGCGATCAACGCGCGAACGCGAAGCGAAGCGAAGCGGCGCGGCGCGGTGGGCCCACGGCGTTTGCGTTCGCAACGTGATCGCCCACGTAGGACACTTCTATTAGGTATCAAAAGGATTGATTCATCCCGCGCCGCAATGCTTTGCTTCGCGTTCGCGTGTTGTTCGCCTACGTAGTACGCTGCGTAACCACTGAAAATATTTTTTATTCGGGACAAGTTGTGATTTTGTATTTTTTTTCCGTCTACAATGAGGAGCTCTCCAAACCAGCCAAATTTTATTCAAATCTAACGAAAAAATTAAATCGACAACTAAATAAAAATTACGATGTAGCAAGTACATAATCATAATCATTTATTTGGACATAAAAAGGGGTTTACATTGAAGATATTATAAAAGTTACATATCCTAGGCTTTTTGGCAGCATGCAAATGGGTCCTATATTTAGCTCCTCGTATTTAATTTTAGGTGTGAACCCAAGACCAATATAAAAATAACAACAAATCACGGCCCGCCAATAAGTCCGATTTAAGCTTCTTGGCACGTTTTACGAGGTAACGATTTTCTCCCAATTTTGTGTGGCTATGAGCGACTGTTTACGACTAGTCGACTAGTAGTCTGGAAATAAGGCCCAAGATACACTTGTAAGTTTAACTTACGTAATTAGGGACACAGCTATACTACAGAATGAGAGATGAATATCGTTATCTTATTCTAACAGGTAGCTTTGTCCCTAATACTTACGTACTTTAGTAAAACACAAGTGTATCTCAATCGATTGTAAGTTCATAAGTTCAGTGGAGATACCTGCATTTTAAAGAAGTAAAGTGAGGTTTGATTCGACTAGAACAAAACTCTTCCTTCTAATTCCTTTATTGCCGAGGATCGCGACCAAGTTAGTGTAATTTGTCTTCATTTTGTGCGGTCATAAGCAAACTGTCACCAAATGATCTCTTCATTAGCGTTCGACCATCTCATACGTGCCCCATCCCGAGCACGTTTGCCATTCATTCGCGACATTGGACATCATCATAAATTTGATGCGTCATTTTCGTCAAGAAGAAGAAGCAATTAAAATCTCAATCGGGCTCTAGATTACCTTAAAAATGTGCAAGGAGTGCACATTGAAGAACCCCATAGTGTACTGTGAAAACCTCAGTATTTACTACCTACAAGTATGCGCCTTCGCTCTTTTATATTCTGTGTTTGATACTAAGGCCCTTTAAAAATGTGAATACCTAACCAAACTGAATACAAAGTTTATTCGATCCTTTATTAACTTTTTAACCGACTTCGAGATTTCAAAGGAGGAGGTTCTCAATTCGGTTGTTTTTTTTTTTTTTTTTTAATGTTTGTTACTCCATAACTCCGTCATTTCTGGACCGATTTTGAAAATTCTTTTTTTGATTGTAAGTATATACATACAGATTGGTCCCGTTTATGTCAAGAAGCAGTTCTGATGATGGGATCCATGAGGAATCGAGGGAACTCCTCAAATGTGAAAGGCAT
Source organism: Cydia strobilella (assembly GCF_947568885.1). Taxonomy (NCBI): domain Eukaryota; kingdom Metazoa; phylum Arthropoda; class Insecta; order Lepidoptera; family Tortricidae; genus Cydia; species Cydia strobilella. The sequence continues at coordinate 15,073,949 of NC_086052.1, forward strand.
ACATATAGCGATTTTTGTATTTTTATCAACAAATCCAGCATTTCCATTTTAAAAAGTGACATTTGATGAAGTGGAACTGCTGATGATGATCACAATGGAACTCTTTAATGACGCATAGTTTACGTTTGGCGATTTGTCCACTTCTTTATGTTTGTTAAGCAACTTAAGTTTTTAAGACATATTTTTGTCAAGCTCGAGTTCTGATGATGAGACCCACGAGGAACCGAGGGAACTTCTCAAATGTGAAAGGCATACATATAGTGATTTTTGTATTTTCATCAACAAATCCAGCATTTACATTTAAAAAAGTGACATTTGATGAAGTGGAAACTGCTGATAATGATCAGAATGGAACTCTTCAATGACACATAGTCCACGTTTGGCGATTTGTTCTCTTCCTTATGGACCAAGACCTAAACTTGGACCCGGACTCGGACCCGGACCCGGGTCTGAACATGGACCCCAACTCGGACCCGGACCCGGACCGAACTCTGACCCAAACCTGGACCCGGACAGCCGGACACGGACCCGGACTCGGATCCGGACCCAGACCCGGACCCGGAAATGCTACTAGAAAAGTGGGTTTTTTTGAACTGCGATTCTCACAGAACAGAACTGCTATCAGAAAAGTAGGTTAGGTTAGGTTAGAGCTGTGACCCTTACAGAAACGAAATGCTACCAGAAAAGTAGGTTAGGCTAGGTTAGAACTGCGACCCTTACAAAAACGAAATGCTACTAGAAAAGTGGGTCGGTTTACCTCCTTTTCTACATAATTAGGCAAAAGATGCTGTCTTTTTCATTTCATTGTCTGGAATCTAAGAATGTTTTCAGCGGCATCCCCCATTAAAGTCGGTTTTTTTTTCTTAAAAATTATTAAAAGTAATTTTTCCCACTGGAATGAAATAAAGGCTCAAGTCAACCAATAAAGGTAAAAAATTCTCAATTTTTCTTTTCATATGTGGAATTTCGTTACTTGATCATGCATAGAAATCCTTTGATAAATTTTCTCAGAAATTGGCCATTGCGGCTTGCCTTTGAGAATGTCATAGGTACTTTACTGTAAATATTATTTGAAAAATAGAGGCCTACGTATCAGATTTCTTGCGAACTTTCATGCGTAAATTTGTGCGGCTAATGTATTGTAAATATTTGAATATTTTTGATTAGCTTATAATGTAAGTATAATTTAAAAGCCCTTATAAGCTATATTTTCACTTAATTCAAAACATAGTATATAGTACGACGCTACATCAGTACATATGTCAGCAAGTATGTGAACTACCCTCTCAGGCCCATCCGCTGCACGCATTAATGCAATGAGGGCTAACGCGTATGAATTTGCCGCTAGGGGCGCTAGTGTAGATGGTGGTTTTTTCCATAGTTCGAAATGTCAAATGTCACTTCAATGACTGACAGCTGTTCTTTAGTCTTTTGTATGGATGGTATAGAAAGGATGCCAATCTCTTCACGAGGTCAAAATTCTATTCGTTGTCTTGGTATTTTGTCCCCAAATAATGTGTGTGAATGTGTGTGTGAGTGTGAGTGTGAGTGTGTGTGTGTGTGTGTGTGTGTGTGTGTGTGTGTGTGTGTGTGTGTGTGTGTGTGTGTGTGTGTGTGTGTGTGTGTGTGTGTGTGTGTGTGTGAAAAGTGTGGAGTGGAGCTTTTTGTATGTGGTGAAATGTAGTTTTTAATTTTTCTCAAGAGAATTATATTCTACAGCTAGTTAGACGTGTAATATCACTCAACTTTATTTATTTATTTGATAAGACAAAAATAGAAGCGTGACAGAGTGGTCAGAAACAAGACAACGAAAAGAATTTTGACCCTAGTATAAAAAAGACTTCTGTAAAAAAAGGGGTTTGTTAGGTACCTTTTGAGGCATGTAAAAAACATCATCGTGTTCTATTTATATCTTGTTCAAGAAATAAGAAGCGATTTTGAGAAATTCAACTCCTAAGGGGGTTAAAAAGGGGCTTGAAAATTTGTAATGGGAATGAATCCAGTCCAGTACCAATGCCTGCTAGAAACATGTTGGGGTTAGAGCTCTTTGGAAAGGAAGAGTTTGCAGGATTGTTCGTTTAGATTTACCCTCACCTGGCAGAATATTATTTGTCAGAAATACACTTCGTATAACACGTATCGCAGAAAAACTTTTTGTCGAAATATACTTTCGCATAAATATACACTTGCCATAATAGTAATTTCGCATAATATTCATTTGGCAGAATTTTCTATGGGTTAGGTTAGAGTTTTCTGCCAAATAATATTATGCGAAAAGGAATTCTGCGAATAATATTGTGCGAAAAGCAGTATGCCAAAAGTATTTCTACCAAACGATATTTCTACCAAGTAAAATTAGGCAATACAAAATTCTAATAAACGACTTTCTGCAAACGATGTCATAAAGCTTAATTTAAGCATTCTGTAGTAGGTACCTACCTGGGTGCGTAGCCAACGTGCAATCGTTACCGCTCCGTAGCGAACGAAACGCAACTTTCACTGTCGCACTAGTAGGGAAGAGTGATAGAGAGAGAGCTGACTACGATACGCTACGGAGCGTTAACGATTGGCACGTTGGCTACGCGCCCTGTTTACCCTAAGTTAACATTTGTTATATTAAACATAATAATTATAACGGTATATTATAACGGGTCACTCACGTATTGTAGCTCCTGATGACGCTCCTCGGTACGGAGTGAAACATGTCGAGCGTTTTCTACTTAAAATACATGAGTGACCCGTTATTAATATGTTAAATATGTCTGTGTCTCACGGAAGTTTTGTTATTATAATTAACATTTGTTATTTCAGGAAACGGCTACATCCCTACATCGAGCCTACGCGAAATCCTGGCAGCACTTGACGACCAGCTCACCCCCGACCAGCTGAACGAGATGATCGCCGAAATTGACACTGATGACTCTGGAACTGTGGACTTTGATGGTGAGCCTACGGAATGTGCTTTATAAATAACCTTTTTTGAAGAACCTCATACTTTAGTCCCACAGCCGGAGCGTCCGCGGGAGGAAATCCTTCTTAAACCGCACAGTGCGCGACCTTTTAGGTTCTAGCGTGTGAGGATGAATACCCTAGTGCCGACGGCGAGCGGTGCGGTGGTTGGCATCATGTCAAACAATTCTTCAGAGCACAGCCCACTGTACAAGCGCTTTCATATAAGTACTCAGGTTACATGTCCACATTGATTGGTTATAGTCATTGTTGTGGTTTTCTAATATTATTGTGAATATTAATAATATAATTAACATCAAAGGTAAAATTCCCCTTTTATTAATTTATTTAGGAGTACAGACAACCATTTCATCATTCATCCTTTTTAATCGTGTTGATAGAACTCGAGTCTTTTGAATATGCTTAAAGTCAGTTCGCTGTACATCGCTGTACATGTACATATGTACATCGAGTTGTAAAAGCACCTGCTTCATGGTAGTTACACGTTTAATAGTACATTACTACAGAGGCCGTGAAGTAAGGGGTTGCCGGTCAAATAGAATAGACGGCCGAACGTAGTGAGGCCGACAGTTATGAGGCCGGCAACCCCTTTTCACGCCGAGGTATGTATAGTGCTTTTCTCAAACATGCAATGAAATAATAATACAAATATGATGATGATGAATATGACTGTGGATAGTACACTTTTTTTGCAATCCACTCATTTCTGACAAAACTGAAATCGGCTTTTTCTACTTTTCCGAGGCTTGGGAATAAATACATTAAAGTCTGATTTAATGAAATGAGATTTCCAAACAGAAAATACATTTTCTCAAATACGTCTGCGCAGAAGCTAGTAAATATTGTATTTCTGTAAGCTTATTAAGAAAACGAAGAAGCCTAATTAAAGCCGTTGAATTAATGCTTGGGTGGCTTCAGGCCTAAATAATCAAAGTTTAATTAAAGACTTTTGGTGTTGTTTTCAAAACTGGGATTAAACTGGTACTAATAAAGATAAAGATAGTAAAAGCAAGGCAGTAATGTTTCCACTTTTAAATTTATTCTAAGCTTAACAGTTCGTTCGCAGACGTTTATGCTTGTTAAAAAAAACCGGACAAGTGCGAGTCGGACTCGCCCACCGAGGGTTCCGTACTTTTTAGTATTTCTTGTTATAGCGGCAACATAAATACATCACCATCAAATTTCAACTGTCTAGCTATGACGGTTCATGAGATACAGCCTGGTGACAGACAGACGGACAGACAGACAGACAGACGGACAGAGGAGTCTTAGTAATAGGGTCCCGTTTTTACCTCATAAATCTCGAGAGTTCACTGTTATGAGCCGGGATTCGAATTCGCGACCTCTGGTTTGGATCTAACAGCAACACTCTTAACTGTAAAGTTAAGTAAGTACTCAAATACTAAAAAGTACGGAACTTTTTAGTATTTGTTGTTATAGCGGCAACAGAAATACATCACCATCAAATTTCAACTGCCAACTTACAATTGTGTCTTTCAGCTAGCTTATTATGATGAATAATTTAAGTGCCGCTGAGAATTAATGATCATTCTCTGATTGCAGAGTTCATGGAGATGATGACCGGCGATTAGACGGGACATACGGTGCGGCGTTTTGGGCAGCGGCGGCAGCGAAGCGGTGCTCATGAAAAACAGGTTTTGGGCCAATTGTTATTTTTATGTATTTTTTTTTAAGATTTTGATACATTTTGAAAAGTTTGAAAAGTTACTCATTCTGGGCAGAATAAATACGAAATTTTCCATTGAGTTACAAAAATGCTATTACGTAACTCAAACAGCATTTCGTAATGGAAAACTACGTACATTATTTTGAGGAAAACTTTTAATTTCGTTTTTATTCCGCTCTGGTGAGAAGCTCTTCAAATTAGCCAAATTTTATCCAAACAATAAAAAAACCAGCAAAATAAAAATCGGCATTAATATCGTGTTGTAATATATAAAACTAGTTGTTATCCTTTACCTACCTACAAAAATTCAAATATCTAGTCATAGTAAAAAGAACGCCTTATGTGTCGTCTATATTTAGGTATGTTCCTTTAATGATACGTTTCTGTTAGGAATATATTTATGTACCTAATATTTATATAATTTCTATTCATATAGTTGTAAAAAAATCTGGACGTATATCATCTAAATGTATTGACACAAAAAATATATCAATGCTGAATATTTTTACTATGTGTTTTATTCCAAGAACAAATTAAATTACTTTTTTTGATAATATATTTTTATTTGTGTTATTTCAAGTAGACAACACTACTATTTAAACTATAAACCGAAATGTCATATACGAAGGAAAAAATGACCAAAGCCTCCAGTGTCCAGAGCTGGAATCGAACCAGCGTCCCCCGTTTACCGGACATGTGCCTGAACCACTCGGCTATCCGGTCACGGTGGCATGGGTCAAAATTTCCAAGTATATGACAATTTCCTGAAGGCTTGTGGCGCCCCAGGTGGTGGAAGGTGGTGGTCAGGACCATCTCTAAGGTAGAACAGTATGGTTCGACCTTCTAACCGAATCAAACTCGGGTGATTACGGGCTAGCGAAGATAGATGCACTGCTTTGGCCATTTTTTCCTGCGTATATGACATTTATTTAGGTGTATGTGTTTTATTGTTTATTTGATAAACTTGAATTGAAAATATAAGAGGAATTAGAAATTAGAAGGCAAAATGGGGTTCCGTATGTGTTTACCCCCGAACACCTTTCTAGTCTTTTAACTTATATTCTCTATGATTAATAATTTTTGTCTACTTCTCCTTATTGAAATAAATTAATTACGTTCTGTTTATGTCACCTAATATTTAAAATTAGACTTTACGCTGTCACAAATATTAATAAAAGATATTAATTTTTACTTAAATTTGACATAAAATAATTTCGATAAACATCATATTTGTAAAAAAATAGTAGTCTGGTCGTATAAACCGGGTACCTATATCGCGAATTTATTCTGTTACCTTAATTTCGACGCAGGTTTAAATATTTTTTAATAATATTATGTGTTCAAAACGCAAAAGTTTTAAATGTTATATTCTAGTATGTGTCATCCCTTAAAGATGGTTCAAACGTCGCAATTGTAACTAACAGTCAAACGCACCTTAATTGTTTATACACAACAAGGAAGGACAAAGCGACTGGTAAACCCATATCACTAAGTCCTTCACACAAAGAAGTATGCTGACAGGTTGTCTTAAACGACTTAATTATCATACGAGTACTACGCATAGGTAACACAGAGATGTATTCTACTTGGCGCTTTCTATCTATAAATATAAAAAATAAATATTAATACTATTTCACACAGATCGAACCAGTCCCACAGTAAGCTCAATAAAACTTGTGTTGGGGGCAGTGTTGGCCGAACGTTAATTGCAATTAACCATTAACCAGTACAAATTGAACCGTAAACAGTAACGGACGGTTACAGTTTACGGTTGAATTTGTACTGGTTAATGGTTAATTGCAATTAACGTTCGGGCAACACTGGTTGTGGGTACTAGCCATTTATATAATTATAATATATTATTATATGTATATAAATAATTATTATCTATATTCGTCGTCAATACAAGCCTTTTTGAGCTTACTATGGGACTGGGTCGATGTGTAAAATTGTTCTATAATATTTAACTATTTATTTATATGCCACAAACTTTAGGGACATTTTGTAATAGTAATAAGTATTTAGCCATTATCATTAGCCACAGCATCTTTACAGATGATAATTGCAGCGACTAAAGAGGTGTTTTGAGGAGGTAGTCTATAGTCTACATCGGCTGCGATGACTGTGTAGACCAATGGCCGATCGGCATTCCGCACCGATCACAGACGTGTCTTGACTCCTGGGGTGGTCCAGCAGCTCTGCGAATTCGTTTCTGCTTAAGTTGGTCCAACCAGAGCTCGTCGTGCTTGGCCTTGCCATCCCGCAGGAATAATAAGTATTTAGCAATACTTTAATAAATCATCAAGGGTAAACGTAACCGGTACCAACAAGAGTAAACTATGCTTCGTGCCCCTGCACTAGTGTAAACACCGCAGCGCTTTGACTCAAAGAGCTTTACAAACTTCCCTCATATACATAGAAGAGTAATTTAATTTTTATATTTGAATTGGGTCTTCTGAGAGATCTGTTTTGTATGGAAATAAAAAGTAGGTATGACGGAAAGTATCTGACTTCGTATATTTGTGGCAAACGCTACGCTCATACCTTATATTAGTAAGTACCTAGTATTTTGTGACGACATAGCTGGATCAGCAATTATTTACGGTCAAAAGTTACCTACCTACACGTTAATCTGAAGCTCAAAGCAAAAAATACAAAAAAAAACATTTTTTTTTTAATTACAATATTTTTTTATATACTATTTAGGTAATACATTGTAAATATAAAACATTGTTAATATAGTATATAATACATTGTGTGTTCTTGATGTGGATGGAAAACAAATCTACATAAACAAGCTGTCAAAATAATTTCACTCTGTTGCCTCCATTGAGAATTAAACAAAGCAGAATTATCGGACAATCGTCACAATTCAGCAACTTTCCCGAAACGTCCAAATAGAAAAGTTAGCGATATCCGTTCACAAAGAGTTTGCCAACTCACTGGCGAACAAATACGACCGATCTGAGATAGAATCTGCAAGTTCTAAGTCAAGATCGTAAGTAGGTTTGTGGGTCACAGGACGATATTTACATGATGATGAAAGGTTTCAACACACTTTGTGTGTGAATCACGCGCTCTAGCCACGAATGTATGAGAGCTCACACCCTCAGAGTTGTACGCTTCGTAACTTTAACACCGTGTATTCCAATGCATTAATGTACTTTTATGCAATAACGGACAATAAATAAATAACACTACGGAGTAAAAAAACATCCTATTCGTTATTTAAAAAAAAAACTAATTATAACGAGACTCCACACCTCTCTCTCTCTTATTTATACCTGCAAATTTTAAAAACTGCGCTGTTTTCGTAGACAATTATGGGCCACAGGACCAATATTTGCATGAATCTGGTCCAGATAAAGGTTGCAAGGGATGCGAACTACGAATTAAAAGTCTTCGTATTTAAATAAACAGCTTAAAAGGAAATAATTTTAAAGATGTTTAAAAATCTTTTGGATAAGTATCATCTCAAAAAAACCGGTAACGGGAACTTGACACTGAGCGTTGACACTCACGGCACAGAATAAGTAATAGTATTATCAATTTATCATACAGAACGGCCACGCACCGCCCGAATTACCTCGCCCCGCGACAGTAGATTGACGACCTTTCGCCGACCGCTCAGTACTGTTTTTAAGCAACTTACTCACACAATGACAATAAAACACAACTTATTTACACATAGAAACGCAAGTGATTTTTGATGTACAGCGTGTCCGCCCTATGCTCACGGTTCACCGATTCGCGCACGAAGTATGAAGCTGACTTTAGGGACACCTATCCCGCGATTCAAATTATTTTATGGCCTCATAAATTTGAAATAAAGCGGTTTACGCGGACCTTTTTTAAGCGGCTTAGTGTTATAAATAATGGCATTTTCGGTGGCGTGATTTTATGATTTTACGAATATATAACCTACAATATTTTATTAGAATCATACTTTTTGATGCAAAAAAAGTGGCGAAAATTAAAATTTTAAATTTTAAAATTTATTTGAATATTCTCAGTTAGGAAAAAATGCTATAAAAATGAATGTCACTGCTGCTTAGAATTTAAATTTATTCCACTTCGTCTCTTCCAGGAGCAATCTCAACTTTATCTCTTATATTTTTTACTTTACCTTTAATGTTTAAATAAAACACATAATATTGTCTTTGGTTACCGCGATAGTTACTCATGAACATAGTTGTAGTTGTGTAGTCGTTTTCATAGGTTTAAACTCACAAGTTGAAACTTTATATATATAAGTATAATAAGTTATGTATAATTTATGTAACCGTAACGGTGTCACGTCTCACCGTAAATGGAGTCAAATCTCACCATATTTCACTCTTTGAAATCTGTCTAACCCATTAGGGTGTCCTAAATATATAAATTCTTTTAGTTGAATGAAAATTACCGAAAAACCGGAAAGTGAGATTAAAACGAACTTCTCAACAAGTTTTCGTATCGACAGAACCTTTTAAACGCTATTGGATTCTCTCCCAAATTCTTCTCAAATATAAAAAGGACCATAAAGAACTGGGACAATATAGTTCGACCCAGGTATGCCGCCTTTGTACTCTGTTATTACACACTTACATACCTACAGTTTGTATATAGTTATAACAGATTGTTTCACGTAGCTGTCTGGGACAGTGTTTCAGTTCAGCAGTTTACAATCTATCGTATTTCGGCGTGTTTTAGTCTTTTGGGCCTTTGTATTTATATTATTAATTGGACTATTGTTAACACTATTGTTAACAAATAAGTGTTCCGTGAACAAAGTTTTGTACGGAACACTAAAAATGGTGAAAATTTTGTCTGCTTTAAAGTCCCCAGTGATTATAGCCGTAACGTAAGTGGGTGGGTGGGTTGCTAGGATTAGATAGTGGGGAAAGATTTTAATGGGCTCATGAATTTCGAGGTTCAAGGTCAGAAACTTGGATATGACATGCCACAAGCTGACTCTTATTTAATGCAAGGCAAAATGTATCCTTTAAACGGCCTATAACCATCCCAGAACCATTTGATTTGATTCAGCTCAATTCATCCGTTACTAAATAGCTAAGTATAAGCCGCCCTGCCCTTTGGTAGTTATGATTACACTTAGTATATACGGACAAAAGTTTATTCACTATACCAGCTTGTAAAAACAAATACCAAAGATAGATATAACTCCGTAATAGATGGATACAGTCTAAGGAAAAAACGTGCTACGAAAATCAAGAAAATTTGATTCTCGTTCAGAGGGCGCTACTAGCTTTGGCCTACTGTCGTATAGATGGCGTTGACGGTTTCGTTTCTTATTTAACAATTTTAACGCATATCAGTGAAAGAACATGGGTCAAAATCATAAAAATAATTAATGCAAATAAAAAAAATCATTTATCCATATTTAAATACATTTTATCGTATTTTTACAAATATTTATTTTTAGTTTTAAAGTGACTGAATTTACTGGGGTTACAAAATTTACTATGACAGTACCGCTCTAGTATAAGTTACTCTATGCAAATACCTAATAATTGTTAACTAATTAGATAAAAAAAAACTAAACACAAAATCTTAAAACTGAACCTTTTATAATCAAAAGTTAGAGGCCTTGCTTTCAATTCAATTCGAAGGCATAATCCTCTACATGGCCCATTTTATCTTTCTACGTCCACTGGCTCAGATTTGAAAATTTTCAAACCGCTTATTTTAATTTACTTTACCATTGAAAACTGAACTTTGCTGCCCAATATATAAGGTTGTTTTAGAAGTGTAGTTGCGCTGTTTTGGAGCTTAGTACAATATCATGTGGACAGCTCGGGAGGCTTTTGTTTTCGTCGAATGTGTACTCAATTATAAATGTATGGGATAATCCGGCTAAGCAGATTGCTTGTTTAGATATAATTGACTGTTTGTTTTGGCTCGGTCAGCGTTAACAGGAATATTTCCTTTAGATATTTTCATTATGACAAAATGTAGGGAAACGTAATTGTATAACAGTAAATAATAATGGTACGGCATCCAGCTATACGGTATGTAAATCCATCATCATCATCATCATCATGTCAGCCGATAGACGTCCACTGCTGGACATAGGCCTCCCCCAAGGCTCGCCACTCCGACCGATCCTGTGCCGCTCGCATCCACCGAATTCCCGCGACCTTCACCAGGTCGTCGCTCCACCTCGTTGGAGGCCTACCGGCAGTTCGTCTTCCGGTACGCGGACGCCACTCCAGAACCTTCCGGCCCCACCGGCCATCAGTTCTGCGAGCAATGTGCCCCGCCCACTGCCACGGGCGATAAATCCATACGGGCGATAAATTATAATATATATAGAATTTTTCCGTGTAATCATTAATTAAATAAGAACCAACTTTTTTCAAGTTACACTTAAATATGACCCAGTTATTTTAAAAATTTACCGAGCAGCAATGCACTACAAACATTACGTCACATTACATGACATAGACCGTGGAAATGACTTATTAGAAGTATGCAGAGATGAGACTATAACAATGACAAACAATAATAAAGCTTTATCTGCTTCTCCTAGTGAAAGGTCCATAAAATAAAACCATCTCGTTCAGTCATCCCCCCCTTCTCCCATTGTTGCTTCTACCTATAATATTGTTAAACTAAAATACCGTATAAACTTTAAAAGTATTACCAACTAGCTCATTAAAGTTACCGACGCGATTTCTTCACATTATACCTAAGTTTGAAGACTAGGTTTCATTTTATAACATATCTACAAGAACTCCACCGGTTTGTATAAGTTCTCCAGTTAGTTCCGTGTACTGAAATGTCGCTGTATAAAACTTTTATTTCCTTGAAGTTCCATAAGGGAACTCATTACAGTCATTTATAAATAACCAACTTTATTATGCAAGTAAAAGCAAGACATGGGCGGGACAAGATCTCTAGTACCATTGCCCACACTGTTAACTGTCTTTTGAAATAAGGTACACCGATATATAGTAACAGCAACACTAACAGTCTGTTTGTATAGCTGTTTGTACCTATATGACTTCGAAATCGCATGTGATTTATATATGTATTTTGGCTGAATTTCCTCGGTATTTTCTGTGGGATATCATAAATATATATGTATATTGAAACGTATATATAGATATCTAATTCTCATGTAATGAGATTGGGATGATCATTAGTATCAGAGAGTCTACCGCGAAAATCGAAATTTCAGAGAGATCAAGATCCACTTCAGGTCGTAGCGCTACAGCAGGTTACAATATTAAAATATAAAATGGTACTTAATTAATTTCTGTGAACTCACTATTCCTCGAAAACGTGCAATTGTTCAGATGTAAATAGAGCGGAATCATAATTATATTTATTTAGTTCACCACGCGAATAAATAACTGTAGAAATTGAAGATGGTAGCCATTTTCTACTATTTGATGATATGACCATTGACCAGACAACGGTCCACTGTATAAAGCCCTACTTACCTGTTATGCTACATACTTCCTTACAAACGAAATGACCAGTATAACAAGACCCCTCAGTAAATCGCTTTTGGGTCTATTAGTTCTTTAACTCCTTAATTGATCCTGCTCATGTTAGAACTTATAAAATATATGCCTTTCAGATTCAGTTACCTAATTTCATTTAAATTAGAACATAACTAATGTTATCGCAGAACAAACTATTGAAAAATCAAAAAACTTCGAAATTCCGAGCCAACTTGAATAGCACTTCGCTTCGCTTGGCTCGCTGGTTCGTTTACCTCCAAAATACAAACCTGTGATGAGCATTTGAAACAATGTACGTGACAATATACCTGTAAAATATGATTTTACTCATGTGGATGTATCTGTAAGAATTGTCTATGTCTAGTCTATAACTATAAATGAAGAAATCTAATGTGTATATAGTGATTTGGAGGGCTTTATTTTCATAGCTTATAGCAACAACGGTAACATTAAACTTGGTAGGAAAATTCGTCCATTGAGCTGAAATTACTTTATTTTATTTAATCTGGTTTGGTTTTGCTATTATTATGATAGGGATTGTGCATGAAGAAAGAAACTAAGGGAGCATTTTAGGTGCCAGTTTATTAGTGCAAAGTGTGCAAAGTGTGTGTGTGTGTGTGTGTGTGTGTCCAGTTTTAAGTTTACAAATTACGTCACAAGATGGCAGACCCTACAAAGCACAAGGGAGCTCGCGAGAACTGTGGGAGCAGCACTTGAATAATGCCGTGATGTGACGTCAAGCTAAATACACACAAATTAGGTCACAAGGTGGACCCTTTCAAACGCAAGGTCCCTATACGTTCGCTCGCGCTTATCGGTGCCAAGTAAGATCGTAACATAATGATATCAAATAGTATAATGTGATTACCGCTCTATGTCGGCGTGATGATTTAACCACTACTTGTTTTGCTATAAAATCCATCGTCATTAAGGAGTCACACGAACTCGTTGCCAAAAAGCCGCTTCCATACAATCGAAATTACGCTTTCATTTTAAAGCACCTCGCATAAATTACACGAATAAATAAATAAATCTTATAGGACATTATTACACAAATTGACGAAGTCCCACGGTAAGTTCAATAAAGTGTGTCACGAAACCTGGCATGAACATTAACGTATAGTCAAACCAAGAAAAGTCTGCAGAGACTTTGACAGCACACGCAGTGCAGCAGCGGTATCATGGTCGCATTTTTATCACCTGTCATGCCATGCGTCCCTTTCGCACTTACATATTTGTTAGAACGTGACAGGCATGGTGACGAATGATAAAGAGCCGCCCATCTTAGCCCTACTGGTGTTATTTTAAACGTCAAACTTCAATGAATTTATTACGTATTAATAACACTGGCACTGCGTGCGCTGTCAAAATCTGCAGACTTTTATTGGTCTAACTCTAACCGATATCGTTGCTAAAAATTGTAATTGATATAAAGAAAATAGAGGGAGTTTCTAAAAGTTTTGTATTTAAAATTTCTATTGGCTCTAATTTCTTTGTTCAATAAAAATTTTAACAACGGAAATTAGTTAGTATCAGTCATAGATATAATATGTTATTTGAATGTTCATGTCAAGTTTCATGTTATTACAGAGTTTCGTTTTAAAATGAAAGCGTAACGTCAATTATAATCAAAGTAGCGAAATTCTCATATTCTTGCGACTTTTAAACGAGTATTTACAGTAGGAAATTACACAATCATTATTATTTATTTACCATTTATTTCTCAGAATAGCAGCTCGATATTTTGTTACAGTTCGCCCTCATTAAGCCAACCAACAATAGAATTAAATTTTTGGTTTCATATTTTTGGTCGCATTGTATAATAATTAGGAGAAAACAGAAGGTTGGCATTATTTCTAACAAATTCGAATTCATGGTTTCATTTTACATTGTTTTCTGCTTCAAAATGTATACTCATTGTATATTTTTATAATATCATTTGAAATAATGAGTTGTAGGATGTTTTCGTTATTTATAATATTTAATTTATAATGAATTTTAGCAGCCTCCTCTCCTAGCCTACGGAGCAAGGTCCCGGGTTCGAATCCTGGGTAGGGGCATCTATTTGTGTGTGTATCACAGATATTTTATATGTATCTATCCAATATATCTAATGTTTATCGTCGTTTAGTATCCACTAAACAAGCCTTATTAAGCTCACTGTGGGACTAGGTCGAAATGTGTAATAAAATTGTTCTGCAATATTTATTTATTAATTTTATAAACTGAAATAGATGTCATATATTTAAGAAATAGTGACCAAACCCTCTAGTGGTGAAAGCCGGATTCGAACCGGCGTCTTTAGTAACCTTGAACCCCTAGGCCACCCCGCCACGGCGGAACCGGTCCCAATTTCTCGACTAAATGCCATCTTACTAAGACTAGGCGTCTTTGACCAACTCTAAGGGCGAGCACAAAGCTCAAACACAAATCAAAAATATTTAATAGAATAATTTGATTTGTTCCCAAAGTTGTGTATTTATTTTTACTTTTTTTTGAACTAAAATTAATTTGTGTTGTTCTGTAAGCTATGAAAATCATTAGCCGATTCACGTGTACTTACCTTTAGTTCTACTGCCGATGATGATGATGACTCTACATCTATAACAAGCTACGTAAACACGCTAATGACTCATGACATAATATTATTGGCGATGGTTTTAATTCCAATATATTTCAAATTTTATCTGAAGTTTATAAAAAACATGAAATGTATTGTTATTTACAAGCTTTAACAAGAAGACGGAAAAAAGTTATTTTAATTTTTTATTTTTTTTAATCCTCGTGCCTTGAAACCCTCGCAACGCTCATGATTCCACTTTTCGAAAGTGGATGCTACGCTCGTGGTTTAATTATGGAATCTTTCGCTTGTTCGGGTATATATTAGTACGAGGGATTAAACAATTAAACAACAAATAACTTTTTCTATTTTGTTTTTTCCTGGATATAAGGAGTCGTCATAATACAACGGGAATACGCGATTATTGCAAATTCGCGCGAATTTCACTCGTGCGAACGCGCGATTAAACATATTGAACTCGAATAAGTGTCCTAATTGACAAACGCGCGAGTAAAATTTGCGCGAGCCTGCGATAATCGCGTAGTCGCGTTGTATTAGAACGACCCCTAAACCATCGCCGCAACAACGAAAACCACGAACTCATCAATGTAATGACCAGGCATGAACAAGCTATAGCGATTGCCTTTACCTGACTTACACTCCTAAAGCTACTGGTGCTAGCGCTCCGAGCCTGCAAGAAGAAACATTCGTTCCGATACACTAGCACACACAGCGAGAGTTATACCCCAACCAACGAGGAGAGTGCTTTTAAGAATCGTCCAGATTTAGCGAATACGCCGCGAGTACGCTTGCATATTGGCTTCTGAGGCCCTGCCGCAAAAAAAGGAAAATCGAAATTTCTTTATCCGCCTCTCTATTGCTTGAATAACAAGAGCAATAGAGAGACAGGGTAATTTGGATTTTCTTTTTTCGCAGTAGGTCCTGGTTGCGGGTCAATAACTTCTTTGGACACATTTTTGATGAAGTATCTACATTTTGATGATATTTTTTGGTTGTCTAGAGATCCTTGACTAATTCGATTCAGAAATATCATCAAAATATGTGGCGTTCCATCAGATAAGGGTCCTTATGCAGATGGGCCATAAGGACCCTTTTCTGATGAAAAGGTCCTTATGCACATGAAGGATCAGGAACCTTCTCTAATAGAAAGCCCCATATAAAGACACTTCGTCGAAAATGTTTTCCACACAGCCCATTGCAAAAATTATGCGGTCAAAACGCCTGTATTGACCTTTGCGCACTTAGTGAGTGCTCATGCAAGGCACGCATAAAGCACGCAATCAACAAACACGTGCCTGCCCGCGGCGTAGATGCTACATCTGGATGCACCTTTAGGTCAGCACAAGGTGTATTTGAAACACCAGAAGGTCAAATCGAACTTTGCAAAATGATCTCAAAATGACTTCACATTGAATTAAGTACAAATAAACTTTCTGAAGCTATTTACAAATTACCCCATGCAGTGGTATTTGAAATAATGTAAACAAACAGAAACTCTCAGCTAAGTAATTTGGCCAATTAGTAAACAGTATAACTGAATCTGATTGATTATTGGCCAAATCTTTTAGAGTCAAACCAAGAAAAGTCTGCAGAGATTTTGACAGCACACGCAATGCAGGTGTTATTTTAAACGTCAAACTTTTATGTAATTATAAACTGACTCAACAAAACATCCTTCCGTTCGCATATATCCCAGAATCATTGTCGCAAATTGTTTTAAGTTGCAAAATAGACCAGAAAATATATTCCAAATTATTTTGAAAATTTCATTTTACTTGACTTTTTAATTCTGCTTATTTGATGAAGGGCATATTGTTAAAGCTTCCTTTCTCGCTGATTGGACTATGACGACCAATAAGATTGGCATGCTTGATGCTGGCTGATTGGATGGCGATAGCAAGGTTACTAAAGTTGCAGAAGTAACTGAACATCTGCAATTATAATCAAAATACTAATTATGTTTTAGGGTTCCGTACACAAAGGGTAAAAACGGGACCACTAAGACTCCGCGGTCCGTCTGTCTGTTCGTCTGTCTATCTATCTGTCACCAGGTTGTATCTCATGAACCGTGATAGCTAGACAGTTAATTTTTTATTTGTAATTTGAGTACTAAAGCAATTGCAATTATTCCAGGTAATTTTAAAAGATAGTGGAATTTGTAACATAAATAGTTGGTCCAATATGTGGACTCGGCAATATAAACTCGGCCTGACAGACCTAAATAGCAAATCAGTGGATTTGCGAACAAATTTCGGAAAACACGAAATGACTCGTAATATACAAGGACCAATTATATTTCAAGCGCTCATTTATAAACAAAATTATAATAGAATGCAAAGTAATTCCGTATTTCATTACAAGTTTTCTAAAAGCGAGACAGGAAATTCTGTTATATTGCCACCGATTCCGTTTTATCAATTTGATGAGGTTTTGGTTTTATTTTGATACGAACTTGAGTCGTGCCATCAGGGATCTCATGTGTGCCAAGTGCGAGCGAGAGTCCTTATGAGACAATAACTGACTGCATTTCGTGAGGACCAATCAGAGCTAGCGCCTCAAGCTACTTGGCAGCGGGCAACGCTGATACGTCATGAGCCCTTTAACTTCTTGACAGATGATTTAATCATCGTCTGTATGTCAGGGCACCATCTCTCGTGGCTGTATAAAACTATGCGGGACCGGCATTTGCGACTTCAGTAAGATTGTGCCTCTGTACGCGTTTTGAGGCTGACTCAAGGTAGTAACAAAATTAAATTCAAACCATAACAAGTTATTGAATCAGAATCGACTCCTTATCATCAAAAGGACCTTATCGATCTCCCGGCTCTGAATCGACTATAATTAAGTTGAAAACTTCGGAATTACCTTCTACTTCAACAATCGTTCTTAATTACGGATCGGAAAATGCAATTGCTTCAATTGCTTCTAGCGTTATACTGTTCTTGAGAAATTCTCTATTTCTTTTATAAGATTTTTTTAAACGAGAAAAGAGCAGCATGACTAGCGCCATCCAAGTCGCCCTTGTGCATTAAGTGCCAGAATAGAAGAAAGGAGGGATAGTACGTGCAGCACATAACCTTGTTGGTCGGTAACACAGAACAGTTAAGTATATGCACAGATATATTTGGAGCCAAGTTTGAAAGCAAGCATATAATGTTTCCTTTTCTGCTTGTTTATGTGAAAAACTTATTATTAATGCATTTTATTTGCTAATGTTGTGCAAAATACATGGAACGAGTCCAAATTCGTACCAGTTTTAGAGGTTTGCGTTCTTTACTTAGGATTTTCCCATGAATCGGTTAAGACGCTACTTAATTTTCATAATAGAAAAGTAAGCGATAAAAAAAACACTATGTGTTCAAAATTAGCTCCAAAGCATAGAACAAATATTAATAATGCAAGCATTTATTCGTCGTGTAAATAGAAATTTGGAAAAGGTGTTGTTTTTAATCAAATCTCCATAAATAAGCAAGAGAAGATTGCAACCAACACTTCAAGTGGCTCATTATTATTCACAACGGCGGGACTTAATCGCGTAAAATAAGTTTTAAATTTACCTCCGACGTTTCGAGGACAGCGTTGTCCCCGTGGTCTCGGAGAAAACTCCAACGAGACCACGGGGACAACGCCGTCGTCGAAACCTCGGAGATAAATTTAAAACTTATTTTACGCGATTAAGTCCGCCGTTGTGAATAATAATGAGTAAAAATCGTGAAAGTTTAAATGAGTACTTCAAGTAGCTCTTTACAACCAGTAAAAATCAAAGAAATAACGACCCGAAATAATTGGAATCGGAAAAGTTTTAAACACAAATTAAAAATGTAAAGACTGTAAAGAGCACTTAAGGGTCTCCGGCAAGCTCGGCTCTCCATACAAACGTAGTTCCGCTCTAATTTTAAAACGACTAGCTAGATTGCTCTGAAACTTTGTACTTACAATAGGATAAGTTATATCTATGTCTGTAATTAGTTTATGTAGCTTCAGATGCCATACTTAAAAAAAATACAACAAATTTAAGTTTTTCATACAAAACTTGTTTTTGCTCTATTTCGTTTGTTTTATAAACTGGAGCTATATATAAACTAATTTCAAACCTAGATATACCTCATGTATGTGTAAAGTTTCATTACAATCCAATACGTAGTTTTCAAATGAGAGCGGAACTACGTTTGCAAGGTGCAATTCGGCCGAGCTTGCCGGGGACTTTAGTTAACATTTAAAGCACTTGCCAAGACATACACCAACATCGATTATTAACATCGAAGAGAGTTCAATAGTAAGAGTAGGGATAGCTGATGTCAGTGTGCATATTTGCGTTAAAAGTTTGTGTAGTCATGTTGTAAATCGCATGTATTTACTCCTCTTTGGCAGCTTCGGCGGAACCTGTAAATCTGAAAATGCACTTTAAGATAAAGCAAGCATATCTGAAGTTCCTGTTGAGTAGAACAGAGCCAAGTTTCCAATGGCATACAGCCATCTAATCTTCACAATCATCTCGTTGTATATTTTGTTTCGTACCACACCATTATTTTTATATTAATTTGATGCTGGCACCACACTTCGCCTTATGTGGCAAATATTCGTGTTGCATCTCTTTATTTTGACATACAAAACAAAAGGGATGCAACACGAATATTTGCCAAATACAGCGCAGTGTGGTGCTAGCATAAGAGGGAGCGCAATACGGTGGCCAGCAGATATATCGGAGCGTCTCTCTTAACGTCTTGACAATGGAGGCTTTGTTCAGATATTTGTGAACACCTTGGCCACTCCTATATATCTGATGGCGACTGTACAATGACGCCATTGATGTTGCTAAGGAGACATAATTATAAAATACTAACACGTGGAGGTCTTTAGAAACTATTTGGTACTAAAGATAAAGGTAACTTTAAAATCCAATATTTTACCACCCTAATAGTTAATTATTCGCAGTTAACTATTTATACAGAATTTTGTTGCAAGTATTAGAATGGTATAAATATTTCGCCTTAAGTTTCACGATTTTAATTCACCCACGCGCCAGTAAGAGATGCTAATAAATTTCCATTTTCACCTAAATATATTACAAAGACCACGTTCTTGTATCCTAATATCTGAGATCCAATTTGATTCTAGAAATAATAGAATGTGCCGTGAAAGACAACAGATGACAAGGCCAAAGTTAAATTGCAATATTTTACAGATCTTCCGTGAAATTGCCAATTCTCACAAAATTTGTTGTATAGCAGCCATTTATGTCCTACCATATTTTCAGGTGAAAACAACATAAACATGGTCCACGTCAGTTTTCACTTTCTCCAATCAAATTGAGCCCGTCATGGTGACCTCCGTCACAATCTCTCCTTCACCATTATAACCTCCAATTCCAAAATCGTAGAAAACCGCTTTTAATATTTCCCGAAACCCTTATTCGCACTTCGTTTTATTCATATTTTATGTGGGTCGCCTGTTACAAGGTCGTTACTGCCTCTTTTTGTTACACGGCGATGTATGCCGGAAATCGCTCTGTATACGAATAATTTCCGGAACGCACCAAGCGAGGCTAGAAGCTGTTACGAGGGATCGTAAATTCCTGTTAGTAAGCTCATTGAAGAGCTGTCAGATTTTTGCAATATAGCCAATCAGATAGTAAGGCGAATTCCTTCTGTAAATTAGGACAAATTTGTGTTTTGGATTTTGGTAGAAGGGCCTTTTCCAAAAATACATATTGAAAACCTGATTCTTACAGATCCCGGTGTTTTTGGGTTCTTTTAACTCAGAATCATTGAATCCTGATGATAAAAAAAAATGTCCTAATTTTTTTTATAAAAATGGTACTTCACGCACATACAAGTGATTTTTTTTTTACACAAACGTGACGTAATGGAATGGACATTTTGGGACATCTGCTTTTTAAGGTAGGAAGAAGAATGCTGTCGATTCTGAGTAGAATGAGCCCAAGAATGTCCAGATTTGAAAGAATCAGGGTTTCATAATAGGTATTTATTTTAGAAAACGCACAGAAATGTGCAAACAACAGACGCAATAGAAATGTTCAAAAATTATCTATACTAGTGTATATCATACGTATCACTTATAAATTATACACAAACCACCTAAAATATTAGAGATTGTTTAGATCACTTTGAACTTATCTAATAATAATTGGTAATTATGCTTCACAAGTAGTATTTTATTATGTTAAAGAGATGTCATCGTTACCACTAAGCAATATTGTTAAAATGAAAACTGATTCTGATATTTCGCTTTCAAATTCGATGATATATCTCATTCAAAATGGAACATAATCTATATACCTCAAATGCTATTATAAAAAAGGCGTTGAAAAGCTTCCAATCTCTCTCGGTACCATCCCGTACTGTTAACGTGTTAACTGACCATTTTTAAAGTCTTATTACAAATTAGACAAAAGGTCTGGACTGTTGCTATTAATAAGGTACATTTGGGATAACTATAGGAATAGGGACTCAATTTTAGGTACAAATCAAATTATTTTATTATTTTGATTTGTGTTTTTAAGTATACTACTATATTATAAACTGAAATAGATAACATACACTAAAGAAGAAATGACCAAGTGGCCGAGGTGGCAATCGAACCCGGGTCTTCAGTTTACGCGGCTAACGTCCTGACCACTAGACCACCCGGCCACGGCGGTACCCGTCCCAAATTCTCTGATGTATGCTATCTTTGAAAGGCTAGGCGCCTTTGACCAACTCTAAGGGCGAGCAGTGTGTGCTTGCACCTCCTATACGAATCCTTTACTGGATTACGGTATGGCGGTGGACTTGGTCACTTTTTCTTTAGTGTATGGTATCTATTACAGTTTATAAGATATATTTTTTTAAATTACTTCATATTCGAAAATACCTATATGTTACATTTACCCGGAGCAGGAAAATACGCAAGCCTGAAAACACTCGATTCGTGAAGTGGATGGACGATAAACCCGTTGATTCCCGGGATTACGTACCCTGAGTTATACATATAAAAGTTATACATAGCATTTAATCCGATTAGGGTAGTGTGTACAAATCAGTAAGTATAAGAGTTACTAGATTTGTTCTTACATAAACTTTAAATTAAATCGAGAGAAATGAAGTCAGCTTTATATGAAATATTCTACTCCAGCTCCCATTTTCATTTAAAAAACATTTAAAACGGAAGGCGTTACCACGAGAGATTTGAAGCCAGTAAAAATGTATACACCTAACCTTTACAAAACATCCAATACACTTTAGATACTATCATAGAATTTCACGATTTCCACGAATCGAAATTTATTTTCTTTTTCGCTGTTCTACCGCGGTTGCGGACGGTAAATTTTACCAATTTAATTTAAATTGGCATGCTGTCACTGTTGAGATAACATTGGAATTATTACAATAATATAACTGTTTTTCTTCTTTTTTTAACTTTACTATTTCGTTATTGTTTCATTAGCTTATCATCTAGCTTTGCTGATGTGTAACCTTTGCCAGTAGATAAATTTCATATGATTTTATTTTAATTATTTGTTAACAATAGGTTTGCTCATATAACTTAAATAATACTTATAGATACGTAAAAAAATATCGATCTAGACAAATGGCTCAAAAATATGTGAACACGACTTTATTGTCTAAGGTGTAAGAGCGTACACATATTTTTGAAAGTTTGGGAATGTATATATATTTATGCCCTTGACTGTACTCAACTTAAAAGAAATCGATTATATGCCATATGCAATTACTTACTAAAAATATACAAAAACTTTTTTCGAAAAATTTAGCTAGACTTAGACCAAGAAAAGTATGCAGAGATTTTGACAGCACACGCAGTGCCAGTGTTATTTATACGTCATAATTTCATAGAAGTTTGACGTTTAAAATAACACCTGTATCATTGCAGGGTTTTCTTGGTTTGACTCCACTATTTCATGAATGTAGAAGCCATTTTAAAAATATTTCATCAAGGACATAATATAGTAACGTACGTAATTAAGTATCCAATACATTTAGGTTTATGCAATTTAAGACAGTCATTGAATAGAATGAAAGCATCGAAATTAAACTTAGGACAGCTTTACGCGACGGAAGTTGCGACGAACATAAATCAGTTGTTCGCGATGTTGGGCGCCACTTACTACGTATATGAATTTCCCGTTCCTGCTAAATAAATTCAAAACTCTCAAAATGTGTGTTGTAATAAATGTTATTGTTGTTGAAAGAAATTTGAAGTAGGTAACAAACAAAACATTATGCGGATTATTTACCGTCTGTTTGTGATAGGAAAGAAATCGTTAAATGGATTGCTAAATACATTCAATAATCAGTAATTTACATATAAGAGTAAATTTATTTTCACCACACCAGCTGGTAAAGGCTCTCTTGATTGTTCAAAACCTGATAAGAAAGATGCATTTTATTCACATGAGGCAAAGTAATCAAATGCAAATTATTGGGTTGATTTTTTTATGTTTGCTAACACCTCACATAGAATCAATGAATGCAAAAACATTACACTCCCTTTTTTGGGCAGTCGTGTAATAAACAAACAATTAGATAGAGGTAACAACAGGCCGGTTAATTATTTAAGTTTTGTTTAGCCTTTTCTATTAACGATTGTCGTTGTTGTCGATTGTCGATTGTTGCGATCTTGGCTAGGCTTCCTGGGGGGAGCACGGTCGCAATTTTATCGCTTGTCACCATGCCTGTCACGTTCTAACAAGTATGTAAGTGGGAAAGTGACGGGCATAATGACAGGCGATGAAATAGAACCATGCTGCGCCCGCAGGAATCCTTTCCCGCTTCAAAAGGCAACCCAGCCTTCTTTCGACAGTCTCCGGAGACGTTCGGCGATCGCCGCCTGGATGTTGATTGTTCCATTCCTCAGACGGAGACAGATATACGAGCACACAATGTTTGCCTTTCGACGCTTTCGAATATAATCTTTATTGATTTCGCGCGAAATTGGTATCGTAAATGTTCGTTGGAGTTTAGCGTAACAATGAGTATCTGTAATAAATCTAATTGTTTCGTTCGTTCCTAACCGGCCCATAGAGAATTTTACAGTACATATGGTGCTACTTTCTCGCACTAGTGCTTAAAAGAGCTCTTTTCGTGCATATGTCGAAAGTTTAAAGGGCCATATGTACTGTAAAACGTTGTACGATACACGTGTGAATAGGTAATTCGCAACTGGTGTAGATTTAAAACACTCCCTGCAGTCGTGTTTTAATTTATCGCCTCTCGTTTCGAATTTCCTCTTTTCCGCACTTGTATCGTAAATAAATATTGCAGATAGGTCGTGCCAGATTAGCCACTATGTAATTTATATGAAAACATAGTCAAATTGCTTACTTTTATTTAGTTGTATCTGATTTATTAAATAAATAGATATTGTGTCCAAAAATAACTCGTGCCGACGTTTTTCTAATAATTTTGGGGTGCTATATTTTTTGCATAGAGAGAAATAATTAGTTTTAAATACAGGCGACATCCCTTTATACCGACACTATACCGTGTGCGTGTCTAAGAGTTAATATCAGAACATTTTGTGGGGACCAAAATAACAGGGCGGACACGCTATACATTAAAAATCACTTGTGTTTCTATGTGTGAACGGCACATCTGTACACGCATCATGAGTCATAGTGTGAGTAAGATGCTTAAAAATAGTACTGAGCGGCCGGCGAACGGCCAGCAATCTGCTGTCGCGGGGCGAGGTAATTCGAGTCGGGGCGGGGCGGTGCGTGGCCGTTCTGGTTCATAATTTCATTGGACACACTTTTGACGACATGTTTCGACATTTTGATGATAGTTTTGTTTGTTTTGTAGAGGCCTCTAACTTCCACCAAACAACCAGAAATATCACCAAAATGATCACACTTCGTCAAAAATATGTCCAAAGAAATTAGGCTTTCGAAACGCTCGTGATACCGACCCTAAACCGTACTCAACACGAGGTCAAAGTTCAATAAAAGTACAGCTACCTCTCAGCTCGCTTTCAACAGTTCTTTCACACGAACTCAAACAAAATTGAATCTGTAATATTTGCCAGCGGTCACCCGGGCCTGGACGTGTGACCCGGTTCCGCAACCTAGTTGCAGAGCTACTTGCTGTTCGCCGTGTAATCTGGCCGGGGTTTGATTAGCGATACCTTTCCATAGGGTTAGGTGATGATTTACGAGTTGCAATGACATACAGATACTAGTAGCATTGCGAGCTGTAAATCTCGCGAACCCCCTAAAATTGTCTAACTTGGCGGCCTAGCCAAGGTGACAATCGCTTGCGCTTCGCTATCGAATCGCTGTGTCTCTATCACTGTTCCATATTAGTGTGACAGTGACAGTTGCGTTTCGTTCGCTACGGAGCTTTAGCAATTGGCACGTTGTCTATGCGGCCTGCTCACAACATTTCACGAGATCCGGTTGAGGAATGTAACCTGTGGAGCACTGTGAACAGCCGAACAACCAGAAATGTAAAAGCATTTTTTCCAAGGAACATAGACAATAATCGATCGGTCAATGATACTTTGATTTTCTGCCCATTAGTTTAGTAATACAATTATATCATACGTCATCAACCTGTTTAATTTTGCATATATTTTAGTTGGCCTTTTTTTTAAACCACTAACATTTATATATTGAGCTATATCTATTGTTTACCATGATTAATCAAAGATGGACAAAGATTTACCACAATTATGAATAAGGAGTGAAAACTCGATAAAAAGCTTGAAACCCCCAAAACTTCTATGCATTTGACATTTTGAAAGACCTCCATCTAGAATAGCGCCCCTAGCGGCGAAATTAAACGCGGTAGCCCTCATTGAGGAAATGCCTGGATAACAGTATAACGCTAAGGATGATCACAAAAAATGTTCTGGAGTTGTTTCATAAACCATGTCTAGCAATATTAATTCTTTATCCATTTACGGCGCACTAAAGTATTTCTCGGCAAGTCAGGAAATCCTGGCGGTAAACATCATAAAGTGTACACGCTGGCCGGAAGTGGGCATGTCGGAAATTGGTCCGGCGCGTATCAAGAGCGACTTCATATGTGGCGAAAGAATGCTTTTGGAGTTATTGACCGAGCGTTAGGACCGATCGTCGATCGTTAGCGAAGGTCTACGTTTCAGCTTCCCCGTGAGGTCTAACGGCTCACAGAGCCACTAGTGTATCTTGGCCAAGAATGTACGATGATTAATTAAAACAATTAACAATAAGTGTGTAGCCAAAAAAATGTTTTGGCACAGGCGTGTATTGCCGACTTGTTACTTTTTTCTTCAACAGCCATCTAACACACACAAACACAATGAGATTGCGTTGTAGTTTAACTAGTTAGGTCCTAGACATCTCCACCTAGCAGTGGTAGAGCATGGAAATAGGGTGGCAAACAAGCTGGGTGTTAGGGCTAGCCTCGCCGCAGGCTACTGAGATTTATATGTCGGTACAGGTGCAAAAGTGCAACGCTTTAGTACAATGAAATGTGGACAGAATGTTTACAGTTAAATACCTAAGTACTATATAATACATATTAAAACGAAGACTAATCACACACAGAAATCATAAAGCGCATACCTAAAATCAACAAAGCAACCACTTTTTAAAAGACAACGTTACATGGATCTTGATCAACTAGTTTACATTTTAAGCTGTCGAGTCAACACTATGAGTATCGCTTATTTCTGTTTTCCCTTATGCTTAAGTAGGTATTTTATACAAAATTTTGTAGTACGCTTACCTATAACTCCTTCGCGTCTGTTCTGTACCTATACATCACGAAGTTGGGAATCTAAAGCTAATATTTACGCTGCCACCTTACAATAAAAGTTTACGATTTTGTTGCATTTATATCCCTTTTTTCATATAATCGCAGTTTTATTTTATTTTCCACAGAAGTGACTTTTTTCTATAATGTGTTTGACCCAAAAGCTCAAGAGAACTGACATAAACCAATCATCAATCAAATAGTTCTACCTATCACGCGTTCTAAACAAACACATACTGTAAGCAAATTAAAAGGGAAACTAGGCGCGCGCTCATTAAATCGCGGAACTCGTTAAAAAGTTTATAATGATTTCCAGCGGGCGATGGGCGCGCGTTACACCGAATTTAGTCATTTTTCATCGTTCACATGTTCATCATCGTCATCATTTTAGCCTTTAGTCGCCCACTGCTGAGCATAGGCCTCATTTCGTGTACGCCACTTATCCCGGTCCTGGGCTAGTCTCATCCAATAGCCCCGCGATGTTTCGAACGTCATCCACCCAACGAGCCAACGGACGCCAGGCGCTTCTTTCATCTGAAAGCGGCCACTAATCCATTAACATTTTGGTCCAACTGCCATCACTCTGCCTGGCAAAGTGTCCTGCCCATTTACATTAAAGCTTGGTAATGACATTACCCACGTTGACATGTTATTGTTAAAGAAGACGTAAACCCAAGAATTTAAAAGAAAACAAAAGATATGGCTAGTTGATAGCTTTAATATCGTTTTGTGTCGAGGCTGAATGGGATGGCGGATGGCATCTAGCATTGCAGTATGTTAGTTTAAATAACAGATTAAAATAACTGTTCTTTTTAAGTAAAGAAACTAGAAAAAAGTATACGTAAATTATGCAGTTTTATGAAAAATTAATTAGGTATATGATATGATATGATTTATTTATCTCACAATATACAATCATCATCATCATCACTTAAGAGCTTTGCTCTTGTCGGTGGAGTAATTGCCAGTCCTTTCTTTCCTGAGCCAGTCTTTTGATTTGCTCGTACGATGCATTCTCTTTTACTTGGCTCAGGTATGTGATTCTAGGCTTTCCACTGCCTCTCGTCTTTTCAATTTTTCCTTCCAGGATGTTAAGGAAAAAGTTGTCGTTTCGTATTAGGTGTCCTAACATCTTGCCTCTCCTATTCCTTATGGTATTTAATAAGCTTCGCCTTTCTCCTACCATATTCAAAACCTCTTCATTCGTCTTTCTTTCAGTCCAGCTAATCCTTTCCATTTTGATAGATGCGCATTTTGTCTACTATTATTGTGTGTACAAGGGTGAATACCCTTTTTCTTCTTCTCACAATATTGCCCTGGTTCCGGTCTCGATCCCTCGTAAAACCCGTAGTTTTTAGTATTTCAATTAAACATGCGTTTTATAGTATTTATAAACCCTTTCCATAATGGGCCAACTACAAAGCATATTGACGACCGGTCTGGCCTAGTGGGTAGTGACCCTGCCTGTGAAGCCGATGGTCCTGGGTTCGAATCCCGGTAAGGGCATTTATTTGTGTGATGAGCACTGATATTTGTTCCTGAGTCATGGGTGTTTTCTATATATTTCAGTATTTATATATTATATATATCGTTGTCTGAGTGCCCTAACACAAGCCTCCTTGGGCTTACCGTGGGTCTTAATAGTCAATCTGTGTAAGAATGTCCTATAATATTTATTTATTTATTTATTATATTAGTAGAACAAAATTTAACATTTCTTCTAACAACGTGTGTTTCTTTTGTCCCCTAGCTGACGGGCTAGAATAACAACAAGGAATAGTTCTGTTTCAAGTATCAGTTATAGTCGAGTTTAAATTTCAATTTAGCTCGAGCGAGGATCAAGCCGCTCTAATTCACTTGTAATATTCGTAATTTGTATGCTAAACAAGTTTGTAATGTAAATTTTATAAACGGTCACATAAAACTTTTTAAGATATGCAAATTGTAGTAACGCGCTCGACAATTGTAATGTTTCAATGCAATTTAAACTTTTTAACTGCAAAATGATGGAAACATGTTTAAGGATTATACTTTTTTTGCATTTCACTACTTATAATAGTAAAATGGCGGCAGTATCGAAATTTTTTCTAACAAGCGAAGTTTTAACAATTATGTAACGGGAACCTAAGGGGCTATGATAAGAATCTAAAACGCATGTTATAAACTGAAATAAATGTCATATATTAAGGTAAAAGTTACCAATTGTGGCAACTATTGCGACATTGTCCAGAACGGGGATATTTAAGTTAGTCAATATGGGTAAATGTGGTATGCAGGTAAGTATGGCTGGCCATCACATTGAATTTGTTACTTACTACTTGCGTTTTGTGGCAAATGTATATTGCGACATTGTCCAGAACGGGGATATTTAAGTTAGTCAATATGGGTGAGTGTGGCATGCAGGTAAGTATGGCTGGCCATCACATTGAATTTGTTACTTACTACTTGCGTTTTGTGGCAAATGTATAAACTCGCAATTAACACATCAATGTGTAAACAAGCCTCAATGTGAAAATCAGCAACATTTACCCAGATGCCACACTTATCCGTATTTACCTTATTTCAAAATGAAACCATTTACAAAATCGCATATTCTAATTAACAGACTGTCGCCATACTAGTTTACTAGTAGTGTTTTTTATAACGCCGTAGTGTGACTGAAAGCCGTTTCATCCGTCCGCGGCATAATGAGCGATTTCCGAACGAGCCCAACTAATGAACACGCACAAAGCTCCATATAGCGTTTCGACCTTTAATTACATTCGACCCACACGTTGTATTGGTATCTAAATGTAATTAAATTCATACACAGTTGAATAAGTAGCCCCCGCATTGGATTAGTATTAAAATATTATTAAATTCATACATAGTTGAAATATGGCGCAAAAAGGTCGAATTTAGGCGGAAATATTGGCATGATATATAAATTTAAAATGTATATTTTGATATCATTCTTTAAAAACACACACATTTAAATCTTGCTTTTATGCACCAGTATGAATCTTATGGTTGATTAACATTCAAGTTTTTAAAGTAGGTACTTCTTAAATTATACTTAGGTATTATATGAAACACCATGTGCGGTAAACTTTGTAAGATGCATTGGGGACACTTTCTATTTAAGAAATAAATTCTCAATATTACCCTGCTTACCCCTTAACCCCGCCCTGGTGGATGGTGTAGGATTATATACATATATGCCATATATGGTTCTGTTAGGTACTTCATATATAGGTACGTTATACTTACACCTATTGGTATCAAACATAACTGGCAAAGGTTACACAATTATAAAATCTTAATGTTTTTTATGTTTAAGAGTCCCCGGCAAGCTCAGTTCTCCATACATACGTAGTTACGCTCTCATTTTAAAACGACCGGCTAGATTGCTCTGAATTTTTTTACTTACAATACGACAAGGTATACCTATTAGTTCTGTAATTGGTTTATGTAGCTTCAGATACAATAGTAAAAAAAATATTGCGGATTTAAGCTTTCAGACAAAACTTGGTTTTGCTCTATTTCGTTTGTTTTATATACTAGAACTATATAAACTAATTACAGACCTAGATATACC
Organism: Cydia strobilella; assembly: GCF_947568885.1. Taxonomy (NCBI): domain Eukaryota; kingdom Metazoa; phylum Arthropoda; class Insecta; order Lepidoptera; family Tortricidae; genus Cydia; species Cydia strobilella. Next base: position 15,103,992 of record NC_086052.1, read on the forward strand.
TCTTGTCATTGTATGTGCAAAGTTTCATTACAATCCAAAGCGTAGTTTTAAAATAAGAACGAAACTCCGTTTGTATGGGAAGGTGAAATTCGTCCGAGCTTGCCAGGGAATATAGGTACTCTCTAGAAGTCTAGAGCAACAAAAGCAGGCTACTTTTTAAATACATCTATAAAAAAACCCCTAAAAATTGACCCGTTTTATTGCACATTAGTATATTTTAAACATCTAATACGTGATTCAGTATTTACAGCAGTGCTGTTCATTAAGCGAATCCGCACACCGGTGTGAAGTTAGCGGCCAAAAGTTGGCGGCCAAATGTTGGCGCCAATCAGCCGCCAACATTTGGCCGCCAACTTCACACTAAAATTAACCTACCAAATTAAGAAGTCCGTAATAAATCTCCCCATACATAACAGAAATGGTATAAACATAAATTATTAATATAGAAAAATAACTATTTACTCAACGTTAAGGAGTGCTTAAGGCAGTGTCACGTTAAATCATGATATTTTTTTCACCTAACTACTAGATCGATGATTGGGGTCGCACTATATATGTCTCATTAGATATGTAATAGGCAATTCAAGTCAGCTTTTAGTAGAGCTGTACCTCGTTTAGTTTGGACGCTATGAGTCAGCGGCCGAAATATGTCTCAACTTGTGGAGAACTATGTGTTTAAGATTTAATTTTTTTCACCTTACTTCTAGATCGATGAATTTGGTCGCACTATATACGTCTCATTAGACATCTAATAGGCTATTCAAATCAGATTTTAGTAGAGCTGTACCTCGTTTAGTTTGGACGCTATGAGTCAGCGGCCGAAATATGTCTGAACTTGTGGAGAACTATGTGTTTAAGATTTAATTTTTTTCACCTAACTTCTAGATCGATGAATTTGGTCGCACTATATATGTCTCATTAGACATTTAATAGGCTATTCAAATCAGATTTTAGTAGAGCTGTACCTCGTTTAGTTTGGACGCTATGAGACAGCGGCCGAAATATGTCTGAACTTGTGGAGAACTATGTGTTTAAGATTTAATTTTTTTCTCCTAATTTCTAGATCGATGATTTTGGTCCCACTATATATGTCTCATTAGACATCTAATAGGCTATTCAAATCAGATTTTAGTAGAGCTGTACCTCGTTTAGTTTGGACGCTATGAGTCAGCGGCCGAAATATGTCTGAACTTGTGGAGAACTATGTGTTTAAGATTTAATTTTTTTCACCTAACTTCTAGATCGATGAATTTGGTCGCACTATATATGTCTCATTAGACATCTAATAGGCTATTCAAATCAGATTTTAGTAGAGCTGTACCTCGTTTAGTTTGGACGCTATGAGACAGCGGCCGAAATATGTCTGAACTTGTGGAGAACTATGTGTTTAAGATTTAATTTTTTTCTCCTAATTTCTAGATCGATGATTTTGGTCCCACTATATATGTCTCATTAGACATCTAATAGGCTATTCAAATCAGATTTTAGTAGAGCTGTACCTCGTTTAGTTTGGACGCTATGAGTCAGCGGCCGAAATATGTCTGAACTTGTGGAGAACTATGTGTTTAAGATTTAATTTTTTTCACCTAATTTCTAGATCGATGATTTTGGTCGCACTATATATGTCTCATTAGACATCTAATAGGCTATTCAAATCAGATTTTAGTAGAGCTGTACCTCGTTTAGTTTGGACGCTATGAGTCAGCGGCCGAAATATGTCTGAACTTGTGGAGAACTATGTGTTTAAGATTTAATTTTTTTCACCTAACTTCTAGATCGATGAATTTGGTCGCACTATATACGTCTCATTAGACATCTAATAGGGTATTCAAATTAGATTTTAGTAGAGCTGTACCTCGTTTAGTTTGGACGCTATGAGTCAGCGGCCGAAATAGGTCTGAACTTGTGGAGAACTATGTTTAAGATTTAATTTTTTTCACCTTACTTCTAGATCGATGATTTTGGTCGCACTATATTTGTCTCATTAGACATCTAATAGGCTATTCAAATCAGATTTTAGTAGAGCTGTACCTCGTTTAGTTTGGACGCTATGAGTCAGCGGCCGAAATAGGTCTGAACTTGTGGAGAACTATGTTTAAGATTTAATTTTTTTCACCTAACTTCTAGATCGATGAATTTGGTCGCACTATATACGTCTCATTAGACATCTAATAGGGTATTCAAATTAGATTTTAGTAGAGCTGTACCTCGTTTAGTTTGGACGCTATGAGTCAGCGGCCGAAATATGTCTGAACTTGTGGAGAACTATGTGTTTAAGATTTAATTTTTTTTACCTAATTTCTAGATCGATGATTTTGGTCGCACTATATAAGTCTCATTAGATATTTTATAGGCTATTCAAATCAGATTTTAGTAGAGCTGTACCTCGTTTAGTTTGGACGCTATGAGTCAGCGGCCGAAATAGGTCTGAACTTGTGGAGAACTATGTTTAAGATTTAATTTTTTTCACCTAACTTCTAGACCGATGAATTTGGTCGCACTATATACGTCTCATTAGACATCTTATAGGCTATTTAAATCAGATTTTAGTAGAGCTGTACCTCGTTTAGTTTGGACGCTATGAGTCAGCGGCCGAAATATGTCTGAACTTGTGGCGATCTTGTTAAGATTAAATTTTTTTTACCTAACTTCCAGACCGATGAATTTGGTCGCACTATATACGTCTCATTAGACATCTTATAGGCTATTCAAATCAGATTTTAGTAGAGCTGTACCTCGTTTAGTTCGGACGCTATGAGTCAGCGGCCGAAATATGTCTGAACTTGTGGAGAACTATGTGTTTGAGATTTAATTTTTTTCACCTAACTTCTAGATCGATGAATTTGGTCGCACTATATATGTCTCATTAGACATCTAATAGGCTATTCAAATCAGATTTTAGTAGAGCTGTACCTCGTTTAGTTTGGACGCTATGAGTCGGCGACCGAAATATGTCTGAACTTGTGGAGAACTATGTGTTTAAGATTTAATTTTTTTCACCTAACTTCTAGATCGATGAATTTGGTCGGACTATTTACGTCTCATTAGATATCTAATAGGGTATTCAAATTAGATTTTAGTAGAGCTGTACCTCGTTTAGTTTGGACGCTATGAGTCAGCGGCCGAAATATGTCTGAACTTGTGGAGAACTATGTGTTTAAGATTTAATTTTTTTCACCTAACTTCTAGATCGATGAATTTGGTCGCACTATATACGTCTCATTAGACATCTTATAGGCTATTCAAATCAGATTTTAGTAGAGCTGTACCTCATTTAGTTTGGACGCTATGAGTCAGCGGCCGAAATATGTCTGAATTTGTGGAGAACTATGTGTTTAAGATTTAATTTTTTTCACCTAATTTCTAGATCGATGATTTTGGTTGCACTATATATGTCTCATTAGACATCTAATAGGCTATTCAAATCAGATTTTAGTAGAGCTGTACCTCGTTTAGTTTGGACGCTATGAGTCAGCGGCCGAAATATGTCTGAACTTGTGGAGAACTATGTGTTTAAGATTTAATTTTTTTCACCTAACTTCTAGATCGATGAATTTGGTCGCACTATATACGTCTCATTAGACATCTAATAGGGTATTCAAATTAGATTTTAGTAGAGCTGTACCTCGTTTAGTTTGGACGCTATGAGTCAGCGGCCGAAATATGTCTGAACTTGTGGAGAACTATGTGTTTAAGATTTAATTTTTTTCTCCTAATTTCTAGATCGATGATTTTGGTCCCACTATATATGTCTCATTAGACATCTAATAGGCTATTCAATTTAGATTTTAGTAGAGCTGTACCTCGTTTAGTTTGGACGCTATGAGTCAGCGGCCGAAATATGTCTGAACTTGTGGAGAACTATGTGTTTAAGATTTAATTTTTTTCACCTAATTTCTAGATCGATGATTTTGGTCGCACTATATATGTCTCATTAGACATCTAATAGGCTATTCAAATCAGATTTTAGTAGAGCTGTACCTCGTTTAGTTTGGACGCTATGAGTCAGCGGCCGAAATATGTCTGAACTTGTGGAGAACTATGTGTTTAAGATTTAATTTTTTTCACCTAATTTCTAGATCGATGATTTTGGTTGCACTATATATGTCTCATTAGACATCTAATAGGCTATTCAAATCAGATTTTAGTAGAGCTGTACCTCGTTTAGTTTGGACGCTATGAGTCAGCGGCCGAAATATGTCTGAACTTGTGGAGAACTATGTGTTTAAGATTTAATTTTTTTCACCTAACTTCTAGATCGATGAATTTGGTCGCACTATATACGTCTCATTAGACATCTAATAGGGTATTCAAATTAGATTTTAGTAGAGCTGTACCTCGTTTAGTTTGGACGCTATGAGTCAGCGGCCGAAATATGTCTGAACTTGTGGAGAACTATGTGTTTAAGATTTAATTTTTTTCTCCTAATTTCTAGATCGATGATTTTGGTCCCACTATATATGTCTCATTAGACATCTAATAGGCTATTCAATTTAGATTTTAGTAGAGCTGTACCTCGTTTAGTTTGGACGCTATGAGTCAGCGGCCGAAATATGTCTGAACTTGTGGAGAACTATGTGTTTAAGATTTAATTTTTTTCACCTAATTTCTAGATCGATGATTTTGGTCGCACTATATATGTCTCATTAGACATCTAATAGGCTATTCAAATCAGATTTTAGTAGAGCTGTACCTCGTTTAGTTTGGACGCTATGAGTCAGCGGCCGAAATATGTCTGAACTTGTGGAGAACTATGTGTTTAAGATTTAATTTATTTCACCTAACTTCTAGATCGAGGAATTTGGTCGCACTATATATGTCTCATTAGACATCTAATAGGCTATTCAAATCAGATTTTAGTAGAGCTGTACCTCGTTTAGTTTGGACGCTATGAGACAGCGGCCGAAATATGTCTGAACTTGTGGAGAACTATGTGTTTAAGATTTAATTTTTTTCTCCTAATTTCTAGATCGATGATTTTGGTCCCACTATATATGTCTCATTAGACATCTAATAGGCTATTCAAATCAGATTTTAGTAGAGCTGTACCTCGTTTAGTTTGGACGCTATGAGTCAGCGGCCGAAATATGTCTGAACTTGTGGAGAACTATGTGTTTAAGATTTAATTTTTTTCACCTAATTTCTAGATCGATGATTTTGGTCGCACTATATATGTCTCATTAGACATCTAATAGGCTATTCAAATCAGATTTTAGTAGAGCTGTACCTCGTTTAGTTTGGACGCTATGAGTCAGCGGCCGAAATATGTCTGAACTTGTGGAGAACTATGTGTTTAAGATTTAATTTTTTTCACCTAACTTCTAGATCGATAAATTTGGTCGCACTATATACGTCTCATTAGACATCTAATAGGGTATTCAAATTAGATTTTAGTAGACCTGTACCTCGTTTAGTTTGGACGCTATGAGTCAGCGGCCGAAATATGTCTGAACTTGTGGAGAACTATGATTAACATTTAATTTTTTTCACCTAACTTCTAGATCGATGAATTTGGTCGCACTATATACGTCTCATTAGGAATCTTATAGGCTATTCAAATCAGATTTTAGTAGAGCTGTACCTCGTTTAGTTTGGACGCTATGAGTCAGCGGCCGAAATATGTCTGAACTTGTGGCGATCTTGTTAAGATTTAATTTTTTTCACCTAACTTCCAGACCGATGAATTTGGTCGCACTATATATGTCTCATTACACATCTAATATGCTATTCAAATTAGATTTTAGTAGAGCTGTACCTCGTTTAGTTTGGACGCTATGAGTCAGCGGCCGAAATAGGTCTGAACTTGTGGAGAACTATGTTTAAGATTTAATTTTTTTCACCTTACTTCTAGATCGATGAATTTGGTCGCACTATATAAGTCTCATTAGACATCTAAAAGGCTATTCAAATCAGATTTTAGTAGAGCTGTACCTCGTTTAGTTTGGACGCTATGAGTCAGCGGCCGAAATAGGTCTGAACTTGTGGAGAACTATGTGTTTAAGATTTAATTTTTTTCACCTAATTTCTAGATCGATGATTTTGGTCGCACTATATAGGTCTCATTAGACACCTAATAGGCTATTCAAATCAGATTTTAGTAGAGCTGTACCTCGTTTAGTTTGGACGCTATGAGTCAGCGGCCGAAATATGTCTGAACTTGTGGAGAACTATGTGTTTAAGATTTAATTTTTTTCACCTAACTTCTAGATCGATGAATTTGGTCGCACTATATACGTCTCATTAGACATCTTATAGGCTATTCAAATCAGATTTTAGTAGAGCTGTACCTCGTTTAGTTTGGACGCTATGAGTCAGCGGCCGAAATAGGTCTGAACTTGTGGAGAACTATGTTTAAGATTTAATTTTTTTCACCTAACTTCTAGATCGATGAATTTGGTCGCACTATATACGTCTCATTAGACATCTAATAGGGTATTCAAATTGGATTTTAGTAGAGCTGTACCTCGTTTAGTTTGGACGCTATGAGTCAGCGGCCGAAATATGTCTGAACTTGTGGAGAACTATGTGTTTAAGATTTAATTTTTTTTACCTAATTTCTAGATCGATGATTTTGGTCGCACTATATAAGTCTCATTAGACATCTTATAGGCTATTCAAATCAGATTTTAGTAGAGCTGTACCTCATTTAGTTTGGACGCTATGAGTCAGCGGCCGAAATATGTCTGAACTTGTGGAGAACTATGTGTTTAAGATTTAATTTTTTTCACCTAACTTCTAGATCGATGAATTTGGTCGCACTATATACGTCTCATTAGACATCTAATAGGGTATTCAAATTAGATTTTAGTAGACCTGTACCTCGTTTAGTTTGGACGCTATGAGTCAGCGGCCGAAATATGTCTGAACTTGTGGCGATCTTGTTAAGATTTAATTTTTTTCACCTAACTTCCAGACCGATGAATTTGGTCGCACTATATATGTCTCATTACACATCTAATATGCTATTCAAATTAGATTTTAGTAGAGCTGTACCTCGTTTAGTTTGGACGCTATGAGTCAGCGGCCGAAATAGGTCTGAACTTGTGGAGAACTATGTGTTTAAGATTTAATTTTTTTCACCTAACTTCTAGATCGATGAATTTGGTCGCACTATATACGTCTCATTAGACATCTTATAGGCTATTCAAATCAGATTTTAGTAGAGCTGTACCTCGTTTAGTTTGGACGCTATGAGTCAGCGGCCGAAATATGTCTGAATTTGTGGAGAACTATGTGTTTAAGATTTAATTTTTTTCACCTAATTTCTAGATCGATGATTTTGGTTGCACTATATATGTCTCATTAGACATCTAATAGGCTATTCAAATCAGATTTTAGTAGAGCTGTACCTCGTTTAGTTTGGACGCTATGAGTCAGCGGCCGAAATATGTCTGAACTTGTGGAGAACTATGTGTTTAAGATTTAATTTTTTTCACCTAACTTCTAGATCGATGAATTTGGTCGCACTATATACGTCTCATTAGACATCTAATAGGGTATTCAAATTAGATTTTAGTAGAGCTGTACCTCGTTTAGTTTGGACGCTATGAGTCAGCGGCCGAAATATGTCTGAACTTGTGGAGAACTATGTGTTTAAGATTTAATTTTTTTTACCTAACTTCTAGATCGATGAATTTGGTCGCACTATATACGTCTCATTAGACATCTAATAGGGTATTCAAATTAGATTTTAGTAGAGCTGTACCTCGTTTAGTTTGGACGCTATGAGTCAGCGGCCGAAATATGTCTGAACTTGTGGAGAACTATGTGTTTAAGATTTAATTTTTTTTACCTAATTTCTAGATCGATGATTTTGGTCGCACTATATAAGTCTCATTAGACATCTTATAGGCTATTCAAATCAGATTTTAATAGAGCTGTACCTCGTTTAGTTTGGACGCTATGAGTCAGCGGCCGAAATATGTCTGATCTTGTGGAGAACTATGTGTTTAAGATTTAATTTTTTTCACCTAACTTCTAGATCGATGAATTTGGTCGCACTATATACGTCTCATTAGACATCTAATAGGGTATTCAAATTAGATTTTAGTAGAGCTGTACCTCGTTTAGTTTGGACGCTATGAGTCAGCGGCCGAAATATGTCTGAACTTGTGGAGAACTATGATTAACATTTAATTGTTTTCACCTAACTTCTAGATCGATGAATTTGGTCGCACTATATACGTCTCATTAGGCATCTTATATGCTATTCAAATCAGATTTTAGTAGAGCTGTACCTCGTTTAGTTTGGACGCTATGAGTCAGCGGCCGAAATATGTCTGAACTTGTGGCGATCTTGTTAAGATTTAATTTTTTTCACCTAACTTCAAGACCGATGAATTTGGTCGCACTATATATGTCTCATTAGACATCTAAAATGCTATTCAAATTAGATTTTAGAAGAGTTGTACCTCGTTTAGTTTGGACGCTATGAGTCAGCGGCCGAAATAGGTCTGAACTTGTGGAGAACTATGTTTAAGATTTAATTTTTTTCACCTTACTTCTAGATCGATGAATTTGGTCGCACTATATATGTCTCATTAGACATCTAATAGGCTATTCAAATCAGATTTTAGTAGAGCTGTACCTCGTTTAGTTTGGACGCTATGAGTCAGCGGCCGAAATATGTCTGATCTTGTGGAGAACTATGTGTTTAAGATTTAATTTTTTTCACCTAACTTCTAGATCGATGAATTTGGTCGCACTATATACGTCTCATTAGACATCTAATAGGGTATTCAAATTAGATTTTAGTAGAGCTGTACCTCGTTTAGTTTTGACGCTATGAGTCAGCGGCCGAAATAGGTCTGAACTTGTGGAGAACTATGTTTAAGATTTAATTTTTTTCACCTAACTGCTAGATCGATGAATTTGGTCGCACTATATACGTCTCATTAGACATCTAATAGGGTATTCAAATTAGATTTTAGTAGAGCTGTACCTCGTTTAGTTTGGACGCTATGAGTCAGGGGCCGAAATATGTCTGAACTTGTGGAGAACTATGTGTTTAAGATTTAATTTTTTTTACCTAATTTCTAGATCGATGATTTTGGTCGCACTATATAAGTCTCATTATACATCTTATAGGCTATTCAAATCAGATTTTAGTAGAGCTGTACCTCGTTTAGTTTGGACGCTATGAGTCAGCGGCCGAAATATGTCTGATCTTGTGGAGAACTATGTGTTTAAGATTTAATTTTTTTCACCTAACTTCTAGATCAATGAATTTGGTCGCACTATATACGTTTCATTAGACATCTAATAGGGTATTCAAATTAGATTTTAGTAGAGCTGTACCTCGTTTAGTTTGGACGCTATGAGTCAGCGGCCGAAATATGTCTGAACTTGTGGAGAACTATGTGTTTAAGATTTAATTTTTTTCACCTAACTTCTAGATCGATGAATTTGGTCGCACTATATACGTCTCATTATACATCTAATATGGTATTCAAATTAGATTTTAGTAGAGCTGTACCTCGTTTAGTTTGGACGCTATGAGTCAGCGGCCGAAATATGTCTGAACTTGTGGAGAACTATGTGTTTAAGATTTAATTTTTTTCACCTAACTTCTAGATCGATGAATTTGGTCGCACTATATACGTCTCATTAGACATCTAATATGCTATTCAAATAAGATTTTAGTAGAGCTGTACCTCGTTTAGTTTGGACGCTATGAGTCAGCGGCCGAAATATGTCTGAACTTGTGGAGAACTATGTGTTTAAGATTTAATTTTTTTTACCTAATTTCTAGATCGATGATTTTGGTCGCACTAAATAAGTCTCATTAGACATCTTATAGGCTATTCAAATCAGATTTTAGTAGAGCTGTACCTCGTTTAGTTTGGACGCTATGAGTCAGCGGCCGAAATATGTCTGAACTTGTGGAGAACTATGTGTTTAAGATTTAATTTTTTTCACCTAATTTCTAGATCGATGAATTTGGTCGCACTATATATGTCTCATTAGACATCTAAAAGGCTATTCAAATCAGATTTTAGTAGAGCTGTACCTCGTTTAGTTTGGACGCTATGAGTCAGCGGCCGAAATATGTCTGAACTTGTGGAGAACTATGTGTTTAAGATTTAATTTTTTTTACCTAATTTCTAGATCGATGATTTTGGTCGCACTATATAAGTCTCATTAGATATTTTATAGGCTATTCAAATCAGATTTTAGTAGACCTGTACCTCGTTTAGTTTGGACGCTATAAGTCAGCGGCCGAAATATGTCTGAACTTGTGAAGAACTATGTGTTTAAGATTTAATTTTTTTACCTAATTTCTAGATCGATGATTTTGGTCGCACTATATATGTCTCATTAGACATCTAATAGGCTATTCAAATCAGATTTTAGTAGAGCTGTACCTCGTTTAGTTTGGACGCTATGAGTCAGCGGCCGAAATATGTCTGAACTTGTGGAGAACTATGTGTTTAAGATTTAATTTTTTTCACCTAACTTCTAGATCGATGAATTTGGTCACACTATATACGTCTCATTAGATATCTAATAGGGTATTCAAATTAGATTTTAGTAGAGCTGTACCTCGTTTAGTTTGGACGCTATGAGTCAGCGGCCGAAATAGGTCTGAACTTGTGGAGAACTATGTTTAAGATTTAATTTTTTTCACCTTACTTCTAGATCGATGATTTTGGTCGCACTATATATGTCTCATTAGACATCTAATAGGCTATTCAAATCAGATTTTAGTAGAGCTGTACCTCGTTTAGTTTGGACGCTATGAGTCAGCGGCCGAAATAGGTCTGAACTTGTGGAGAACTATGTTTAAGATTTAATTTTTTTCACCTAACTTCTAGATCGATGAATTTGGTCGCACTATATACGTCTCATTAGACATCTAATAGGGTATTCAAATTAGATTTTAGTAGAGCTGTACCTCGTTTAGTTTGGACGCTATGAGTCAGCGGCCGAAATATGTCTGAACTTGTGGAGAACTATGTGTTTAAGATTTTTTTTTTTTTACCTAATTTCTAGATCGATGATATTGGTCGCACTATATAAGTCTCATTAGATATTTTATAGGCTATTCAAATCAGATTTTAGTAGAGCTGTACCTCGTTTAGTTTGGACGCTATAAGTCAGCGGCCGAAATATGTCTGAACTTGTGAAGAACTATGTGTTTAAGATTTAATTTTTTTACCTAATTTCTAGATCGATGATTTTGGTCGCACTATATATGTCTCATTAGACATCTAATAGGCTATTCAAATCAGATTTTAGGAGAGCTGTACCTCGTTTAGTTTGGACGCTATGAGTCAGCGGCCGAAATAGGTCTGAACTTGTGGAGAACTATGTTTAAGATTTAATTTTTTTCACCTTACTTCTAGATCGATGATTTTGGTCGCACTATATATGTCTCATTAGACATCTAATAGGCTATTTAAATCAGATTTTAGTAGAGCTGTACCTCGTTTAGTTTGGACGCTATGAGTCAGCGGCCGAAATATGTCTGAACTTGTGGAGAACTATGTGTTTAAGATTTAATTTTTTTCACCTAACTTCTAGATCGATGAATTTGGTCGCACTATATACGTCTCATTAGACATCTTATAGGCTATTCAAATCAGATTTTAGTAGAGCTGTACCTCATTTAGTTTGGACGCTATGAGTCAGCGGCCGAAATATGTCTGAATTTGTGGAGAACTATGTGTTTAAGATTTAATTTTTTTCACCTAATTTCTAGATCGATGATTTTGGTTGCACTATATATGTCTCATTAGACATCTAATAGGCTATTCAAATCAGATTTTAGTAGAGCTGTACCTCGTTTAGTTTGGACGCTATGAGTCAGCGGCCGAAATATGTCTGAACTTGTGGAGAACTATGTGTTTAAGATTTAATTTTTTTCACCTAACTTCTAGATCGATGAATTTGGTCGCACTATATACGTCTCATTAGACATCTAATAGGGTATTCAAATTAGATTTTAGTAGAGCTGTACCTCGTTTAGTTTGGACGCTATGAGTCAGCGGCCGAAATATGTCTGAACTTGTGGAGAACTATGTGTTTAAGATTTAATTTTTTTCTCCTAATTTCTAGATCGATGATTTTGGTCCCACTATATATGTCTCATTAGACATCTAATAGGCTATTCAAATCAGATTTTAGTAGAGCTGTACCTCGTTTAGTTTGGACGCTATGAGTCAGCGGCCGAAATATGTCTGAACTTGTGGAGAACTATGTGTTTAAGATTTAATTTTTTTCACCTAATTTCTAGATCGATGATTTTGGTCGCACTATATATGTCTCATTAGACATCTAATAGGCTATTCAAATCAGATTTTAGTAGAGCTGTACCTCGTTTAGTTTGGACGCTATGAGTCAGCGGCCGAAATATGTCTGAACTTGTGGAGAACTATGTGTTTAAGATTTAATTTTTTTCACCTAACTTCTAGATCGATAAATTTGGTCGCACTATATACGTCTCATTAGACATCTAATAGGGTATTCAAATTAGATTTTAGTAGACCTGTACCTCGTTTAGTTTGGACGCTATGAGTCAGCGGCCGAAATATGTCTGAACTTGTGGAGAACTATGATTAACATTTAATTTTTTTCACCTAACTTCTAGATCGATGAATTTGGTCGCACTATATACGTCTCATTAGGAATCTTATAGGCTATTCAAATCAGATTTTAGTAGAGCTGTACCTCGTTTAGTTTGGACGCTATGAGTCAGCGGCCGAAATATGTCTGAACTTGTGGCGATCTTGTTAAGATTTAATTTTTTTCACCTAACTTCCAGACCGATGAATTTGGTCGCACTATATATGTCTCATTACACATCTAATATGCTATTCAAATTAGATTTTAGTAGAGCTGTACCTCGTTTAGTTTGGACGCTATGAGTCAGCGGCCGAAATAGGTCTGAACTTGTGGAGAACTATGTTTAAGATTTAATTTTTTTCACCTTACTTCTAGATCGATGAATTTGGTCGCACTATATAAGTCTCATTAGACATCTAAAAGGCTATTCAAATCAGATTTTAGTAGAGCTGTACCTCGTTTAGTTTGGACGCTATGAGTCAGCGGCCGAAATAGGTCTGAACTTGTGGAGAACTATGTGTTTAAGATTTAATTTTTTTCACCTAATTTCTAGATCGATGATTTTGGTCGCACTATATAGGTCTCATTAGACACCTAATAGGCTATTCAAATCAGATTTTAGTAGAGCTGTACCTCGTTTAGTTTGGACGCTATGAGTCAGCGGCCGAAATATGTCTGAACTTGTGGAGAACTATGTGTTTAAGATTTAATTTTTTTCACCTAACTTCTAGATCGATGAATTTGGTCGCACTATATACGTCTCATTAGACATCTTATAGGCTATTCAAATCAGATTTTAGTAGAGCTGTACCTCGTTTAGTTTGGACGCTATGAGTCAGCGGCCGAAATAGGTCTGAACTTGTGGAGAACTATGTTTAAGATTTAATTTTTTTCACCTAACTTCTAGATCGATGAATTTGGTCGCACTATATACGTCTCATTAGACATCTAATAGGGTATTCAAATTGGATTTTAGTAGAGCTGTACCTCGTTTAGTTTGGACGCTATGAGTCAGCGGCCGAAATATGTCTGAACTTGTGGAGAACTATGTGTTTAAGATTTAATTTTTTTTACCTAATTTCTAGATCGATGATTTTGGTCGCACTATATAAGTCTCATTAGACATCTTATAGGCTATTCAAATCAGATTTTAGTAGAGCTGTACCTCATTTAGTTTGGACGCTATGAGTCAGCGGCCGAAATATGTCTGAACTTGTGGAGAACTATGTGTTTAAGATTTAATTTTTTTCACCTAACTTCTAGATCGATGAATTTGGTCGCACTATATACGTCTCATTAGACATCTAATAGGGTATTCAAATTAGATTTTAGTAGACCTGTACCTCGTTTAGTTTGGACGCTATGAGTCAGCGGCCGAAATATGTCTGAACTTGTGGCGATCTTGTTAAGATTTAATTTTTTTCACCTAACTTCCAGACCGATGAATTTGGTCGCACTATATATGTCTCATTACACATCTAATATGCTATTCAAATTAGATTTTAGTAGAGCTGTACCTCGTTTAGTTTGGACGCTATGAGTCAGCGGCCGAAATAGGTCTGAACTTGTGGAGAACTATGTGTTTAAGATTTAATTTTTTTCACCTAACTTCTAGATCGATGAATTTGGTCGCACTATATACGTCTCATTAGACATCTTATAGGCTATTCAAATCAGATTTTAGTAGAGCTGTACCTCGTTTAGTTTGGACGCTATGAGTCAGCGGCCGAAATATGTCTGAATTTGTGGAGAACTATGTGTTTAAGATTTAATTTTTTTCACCTAATTTCTAGATCGATGATTTTGGTTGCACTATATATGTCTCATTAGACATCTAATAGGCTATTCAAATCAGATTTTAGTAGAGCTGTACCTCGTTTAGTTTGGACGCTATGAGTCAGCGGCCGAAATATGTCTGAACTTGTGGAGAACTATGTGTTTAAGATTTAATTTTTTTCACCTAACTTCTAGATCGATGAATTTGGTCGCACTATATACGTCTCATTAGACATCTAATAGGGTATTCAAATTAGATTTTAGTAGAGCTGTACCTCGTTTAGTTTGGACGCTATGAGTCAGCGGCCGAAATATGTCTGAACTTGTGGAGAACTATGTGTTTAAGATTTAATTTTTTTTACCTAACTTCTAGATCGATGAATTTGGTCGCACTATATACGTCTCATTAGACATCTAATAGGGTATTCAAATTAGATTTTAGTAGAGCTGTACCTCGTTTAGTTTGGACGCTATGAGTCAGCGGCCGAAATATGTCTGAACTTGTGGAGAACTATGTGTTTAAGATTTAATTTTTTTTACCTAATTTCTAGATCGATGATTTTGGTCGCACTATATAAGTCTCATTAGACATCTTATAGGCTATTCAAATCAGATTTTAATAGAGCTGTACCTCGTTTAGTTTGGACGCTATGAGTCAGCGGCCGAAATATGTCTGATCTTGTGGAGAACTATGTGTTTAAGATTTAATTTTTTTCACCTAACTTCTAGATCGATGAATTTGGTCGCACTATATACGTCTCATTAGACATCTAATAGGGTATTCAAATTAGATTTTAGTAGAGCTGTACCTCGTTTAGTTTGGACGCTATGAGTCAGCGGCCGAAATATGTCTGAACTTGTGGAGAACTATGATTAACATTTAATTGTTTTCACCTAACTTCTAGATCGATGAATTTGGTCGCACTATATACGTCTCATTAGGCATCTTATATGCTATTCAAATCAGATTTTAGTAGAGCTGTACCTCGTTTAGTTTGGACGCTATGAGTCAGCGGCCGAAATATGTCTGAACTTGTGGCGATCTTGTTAAGATTTAATTTTTTTCACCTAACTTCCAGACCGATGAATTTGGTCGCACTATATATGTCTCATTAGACATCTAAAATGCTATTCAAATTAGATTTTAGTAGAGTTGTACCTCGTTTAGTTTGGACGCTATGAGTCAGCGGCCGAAATAGGTCTGAACTTGTGGAGAACTATGTTTAAGATTTAATTTTTTTCACCTTACTTCTAGATCGATGAATTTGGTCGCACTATATATGTCTCATTAGACATCTAATAGGCTATTCAAATCAGATTTTAGTAGAGCTGTACCTCGTTTAGTTTGGACGCTATGAGTCAGCGGCCGAAATATGTCTGATCTTGTGGAGAACTATGTGTTTAAGATTTAATTTTTTTCACCTAACTTCTAGATCGATGAATTTGGTCGCACTATATACGTCTCATTAGACATCTAATAGGGTATTCAAATTAGATTTTAGTAGAGCTGTACCTCGTTTAGTTTTGACGCTATGAGTCAGCGGCCGAAATAGGTCTGAACTTGTGGAGAACTATGTTTAAGATTTAATTTTTTTCACCTAACTGCTAGATCGATGAATTTGGTCGCACTATATACGTCTCATTAGACATCTAATAGGGTATTCAAATTAGATTTTAGTAGAGCTGTACCTCGTTTAGTTTGGACGCTATGAGTCAGGGGCCGAAATATGTCTGAACTTGTGGAGAACTATGTGTTTAAGATTTAATTTTTTTTACCTAATTTCTAGATCGATGATTTTGGTCGCACTATATAAGTCTCATTATACATCTTATAGGCTATTCAAATCAGATTTTAGTAGAGCTGTACCTCGTTTAGTTTGGACGCTATGAGTCAGCGGCCGAAATATGTCTGATCTTGTGGAGAACTATGTGTTTAAGATTTAATTTTTTTCACCTAACTTCTAGATCAATGAATTTGGTCGCACTATATACGTTTCATTAGACATCTAATAGGGTATTCAAATTAGATTTTAGTAGAGCTGTACCTCGTTTAGTTTGGACGCTATGAGTCAGCGGCCGAAATATGTCTGAACTTGTGGAGAACTATGTGTTTAAGATTTAATTTTTTTCACCTAACTTCTAGATCGATGAATTTGGTCGCACTATATACGTCTCATTATACATCTAATATGGTATTCAAATTAGATTTTAGTAGAGCTGTACCTCGTTTAGTTTGGACGCTATGAGTCAGCGGCCGAAATATGTCTGAACTTGTGGAGAACTATGTGTTTAAGATTTAATTTTTTTCACCTAACTTCTAGATCGATGAATTTGGTCGCACTATATACGTCTCATTAGACATCTAATATGCTATTCAAATAAGATTTTAGTAGAGCTGTACCTCGTTTAGTTTGGACGCTATGAGTCAGCGGCCGAAATATGTCTGAACTTGTGGAGAACTATGTGTTTAAGATTTAATTTTTTTTACCTAATTTCTAGATCGATGATTTTGGTCGCACTAAATAAGTCTCATTAGACATCTTATAGGCTATTCAAATCAGATTTTAGTAGAGCTGTACCTCGTTTAGTTTGGACGCTATGAGTCAGCGGCCGAAATATGTCTGAACTTGTGGAGAACTATGTGTTTAAGATTTAATTTTTTTCACCTAATTTCTAGATCGATGAATTTGGTCGCACTATATATGTCTCATTAGACATCTAAAAGGCTATTCAAATCAGATTTTAGTAGAGCTGTACCTCGTTTAGTTTGGACGCTATGAGTCAGCGGCCGAAATATGTCTGAACTTGTGGAGAACTATGTGTTTAAGATTTAATTTTTTTTACCTAATTTCTAGATCGATGATTTTGGTCGCACTATATAAGTCTCATTAGATATTTTATAGGCTATTCAAATCAGATTTTAGTAGAGCTGTACCTCGTTTAGTTTGGACGCTATAAGTCAGCGGCCGAAATATGTCTGAACTTGTGAAGAACTATGTGTTTAAGATTTAATTTTTTTACCTAATTTCTAGATCGATGATTTTGGTCGCACTATATATGTCTCATTAGACATCTAATAGGCTATTCAAATCAGATTTTAGTAGAGCTGTACCTCGTTTAGTTTGGACGCTATGAGTCAGCGGCCGAAATATGTCTGAACTTGTGGAGAACTATGTGTTTAAGATTTAATTTTTTTCACCTAACTTCTAGATCGATGAATTTGGTCACACTATATACGTCTCATTAGATATCTAATAGGGTATTCAAATTAGATTTTAGTAGAGCTGTACCTCGTTTAGTTTGGACGCTATGAGTCAGCGGCCGAAATAGGTCTGAACTTGTGGAGAACTATGTTTAAGATTTAATTTTTTTCACCTTACTTCTAGATCGATGATTTTGGTCGCACTATATATGTCTCATTAGACATCTAATAGGCTATTCAAATCAGATTTTAGTAGAGCTGTACCTCGTTTAGTTTGGACGCTATGAGTCAGCGGCCGAAATAGGTCTGAACTTGTGGAGAACTATGTTTAAGATTTAATTTTTTTCACCTAACTTCTAGATCGATGAATTTGGTCGCACTATATACGTCTCATTAGACATCTAATAGGGTATTCAAATTAGATTTTAGTAGAGCTGTACCTCGTTTAGTTTGGACGCTATGAGTCAGCGGCCGAAATATGTCTGAACTTGTGGAGAACTATGTGTTTAAGATTTAATTTTTTTTACCTAATTTCTAGATCGATGATTTTGGTCGCACTATATAAGTCTCATTAGATATTTTATAGGCTATTCAAATCAGATTTTAGTAGAGCTGTACCTCGTTTAGTTTGGACGCTATAAGTCAGCGGCCGAAATATGTCTGAACTTGTGAAGAACTATGTGTTTAAGATTTAATTTTTTTACCTAATTTCTAGATCGATGATTTTGGTCGCACTATATATGTCTCATTAGACATCTAATAGGCTATTCAAATCAGATTTTAGTAGAGCTGTACCTCGTTTAGTTTGGACGCTATGAGTCAGCGGCCGAAATAGGTCTGAACTTGTGGAGAACTATGTTTAAGATTTAATTTTTTTCACCTTACTTCTAGATCGATGATTTTGGTCGCACTATATATGTCTCATTAGACATCTAATAGGCTATTTAAATCAGATTTTAGTAGAGCTGTACCTCGTTTAGTTTGGACGCTATGAGTCAGCGGCCGAAATAGGTCTGAACTTGTGGAGAACTATGTTTAAGATTTAATTTTTTTCACCTAACTTCTAGATCGATGAATTTGGTCACACTATATACGTCTCATTAGATATCTAATAGGGTATTCAAATTAGATTTTAGTAGAGCTGTACCTCGTTTAGTTTGGACGCTATGAGTCAGCGGCCGAAATATGTCTGATCTTGTGGAGAACTATGTGTTTAATATTTAATTTTTTTCACCTAACTTCTAGATCGATGAATTTGGTCGCACTATATACGTCTCATTAGACATCTTATAGGCTATTCAAATCAGATTTTAGTAGAGCTGTACCTCGTTTAGTTTGGACGCTATGAGTCAGCGGCCGTCTGTCTGTCACAGCCTATTTTCTCCGAAGCTACTGGACCAATTAAGAGGCCGGTGTCGATTTTAGTCGCAAAAATGTTAAATTGATAGATTTTGTCTGTGAAATTGTACACCTTTTGTTACCTAATTGAAATAACAAGTACTGGTTTCTATTAGCGCATCTTGTTATCTTACCCTTTATCAGATAAATTTGTTGAAAACAGACTCACTAAATTAGTAATTTTTGCTTTTCTGATGGACGTTTAGGTAAACGCGCGTAAAGCACTGATTTTGTCGCTCATTATGTAAATTCGATTTTATTATTGTGTAAATTTCGTAAAGTTTGGACAGCTAAATATGGTAATTTTGTATTACACATATCCTGTACTTGACGTTTATCAGACTACATTTTTATAATTATGACTTTGAAGTAGTGTAAATGAAAGTTAGACGAAATCAATTTTCTCCAGAAATTACTTCAAAACAAGTGACAATTTCTCTGAAAATCGACTTAATTTCAACGTAATTTTGATACTTAAACAATCTACAACATTTGTTGAAACTATTCTTATACATCAATTTGTATAATTTACCACCATAAATTTTTGATGAATTTTTAAAAACTGCCCCTTCTTTTCATATATTACCGGTGACGCACGCTTGCGACCTCATTATTAAAAGGCAAGATGAGAAGACGTGCTAATAGAAACCAATACTTTTTATTTGGATATTACGTAACAAAACGTGTATAATTTCAACGACTACATCTATCAATTTAAAATTTTTGCTCTAAAATCGACTACGGCCTCTTAAGGTAAAATTTGGTATACATATGTAAGTTTGTGACCCAAAGACGGACATGCAACGTAAACAAATGAATTTTAAATACTGGGGGCGTTTTTGGGGGGTATATGAGAAAATTAAAAAATAAAGTTTTTCAAACTATATGGTGTTACATAGCAAGTGAAAGAGCTCATTGTGATATTCTCAAATATATTCTTTTTATAATTTTATAATAAACAGTTTAGAAGTTATTCAAGAAAATAGGCAAAAAATGACCATTCGCCCCTTTATCTCCGAAACTACTGGATCAAAAATTTAAAAAAAAATAAACAAAATAGATCTTTACCTATAGATTACAGGAAAATCTATTAGAAATGTGCAGTCAAGCGTGAGTCGGACTTAATTACTTAGTTTTTGATCGGACCCCTACGGGTTTTTTGAACACATTTCACATAAAAATTACATTGTTTAAATTGTGTAAAGTATGGAACCCTTGGAACGCGAGTCCGACTCGCACTTAGCCGGTTTTTATTTTTATCTAACTTCTGGTTCGATCGAATTATAGAAACTATACGTAACCGATATGCCCGATACTAACGGATTTAAAAATAGACGCCTTAAGTTGAGTTATTCATTTAGAATATATATGAGTTTTCCAGTTGTTGATGTTACACGATGTGTACGTATATTTACATACACCGGGTTGACGTTAATTTAAGATTTGCCCAAATATATATTGCACAACTGGCACCCGTTATTTAGAGATTTTATTTTTTGTTCTATTGTCATATGTGTTCGTTTTTCTGCGATTGACATTATGCAACTGGTGTTTAAATGAATTTTCCTATAGCAAAAATGACATTGATAATATCCCCCGTCGTTGTCTGTGATAGTTTTCGAACAAAAAAAGCATAGTTTGTCCATTTGGTCACTTTTTTCCAGAAGAATATATTTTATTTCATCCCTGAATGCATCAAAATCCATTTTGTTATTGATCATGGAGGTTTCATTAACCAAGCACGAGAAAAAGAAAACCAACATAGGGCCACAATTATAAGAGTCCATTTGCTTTGTATGCTTCACGGTTTCGAATTTAGATATATGCATGGTAAAATTCTTTTCTTTTAATAATTTATTCACTTCTGCCAAATACATATGGCCAAGTGCGTTTTCATGCCCTAGCGGATCAATGACCGTCATTGTTTTGCGTTTAATGGACAACAAAACCATTGTGAAATGTTGATACAGACATATTAAAAATACAGTGTCAGTCTCGGTGGTTATTGGTAGATTCTCCACAAAATCATGGTTGCGGAAACTACCCCCAAAAATAAACGTTGATTTCTCCACGTTCACAATGTTGTATTTGCCGTTATTGTATATATGACACGCATGCTCCACAACAAAACCGGACAAGTATTGTTGCGGCTGCAGGGTCGCGTAGTCATCATAGGGTAGTAAGTCAAGGGAAAATTTTAGGGAAGCCATCTTTGATACGGTGTATCCTCTATCGATTCGTGCGTAATATTTTGTATCCTTAGCTAATCCGTTCGGAAAGACTTCAAGGGTACAGACCTCAAGATTTGGGTATGAATAGTTGGGCTGTGGGGATTCGAATACTTTGGTTGAATTGAAATGTGTCCCAGTACGGCAATATTCACAGACGAACTCTTCAATATCTTCAAAAGAACATGTCTCATATTCTGGCCGGGCACATGTTTGATGGACCCACTCGTTGCACACATTGCAGGAAACCCATGAGGTTGTCAAGTCCTCCTGACTTGTGCCTCGTCGGCAATAGGTACAGAATGTACTGTCATGTAATTCGAGTAATTCGGCCTTTATTTTAATCTCTTTTAGAAATCGCCCATCGAAGTGGCTGTGGGAAGGTCTTTTTCTTCTTTGCCACATTTCTTCTACTTGACCTGACTTTGGTTGTTTGGTCAGCCTCTTTTTAGGAATACCATTTAAAATTTCGGTGGACAGTGATATTACCTCTGTTCTCAATTTTCTTATTAACTGAGTGCATTTTAAATTACTTTGTCCATTTAAACTATACTGTTTTATTTGTCCAAAGTAATTCTCCACAGCTGAATTGCTCGTACGCATGTCTTTCCTCAAATTACTCCACAAGGGCACATATGCCATGTATTTAGATACAAAGGTGGCATATAGTGAGGGGTCGTAATATTTACTTAACGTATGACCCGACGATTCGATGTTTATGTTTTTTTCAATATTTTTACACCTGATGTAGTAAGGGCTACTGGCATATATTGATTCCTTATTAGTGTTAGAGTCACTAAAAAGCGACGAAGAAGTGTGTTCCATTTTTTCTAATAACTCTATAAGGTCTTTTTTTTTCAATATTATTGCGACAAAGTGCGACCAGTTTATTATACGCATTTGCAACTGAGGTTGTGTAATATTTGGTATTGAATAGAATATAAGCATTTGCAATGAACGCATCCACCGTTGATAAATCTTTCATTAATATCACGCTTACTAAAAGTTCTTTTATGGCGTTTTTGTCACTGGCCTGTGATTTATTGACATCTTTGCAAATGCACTTCACTAAATGTGCGCAGCACAAAAACATAGGTGTATGACAATCCCTTTTCAACATATTATCGTAACATAGTATTAGGTACTCAAGCAACGTGCAATTGTTGAATGACTTGCACACTGCATTTATTAGTGCGAAACTAAAGTCTGTCACTACTCCTGAAAATGCAGGCCAACAGTTATGAGCCTCACAAAAGACTCTAAAATCATTTAGCAATTTGAAAATGGTATTTGCATCATGCATTGCCGATATCATCGAGAAAACGGAAAATACTCGCTCTGTCAATTCAAGGAGGATTACCCCACTGTACAAAAATATTCTTTTAATTGACTTATCTCCATTAGGAGGCCTGCATACACTGCCTGTTGCATCAAAATGCAACAGGGTCTTTTTCGTGTTTTTTATTACTTTCAACTGTTCGTTACTAAAGAGTTTTACAACAAGAGGAAACGATAATTCCTGTATATACTCTGGATGATCTTTTTGATATAAATATGTCAATAATATCATTTTTTGACCGATCATTGATACCCATAGCCTCAGATCTCACTTTTCTAATCGTGGAGTCCGATTTAACACGTTGGAGGTTTTTTGCTTGCTCTAAACAAGCCTGGTTTAAATTTAAGAGACTTTGTTTTTTATGTACAAGTGGCTTTGTTTTGATGAGTTTACGTTTTTCTATTTTCCTTTCAAGGCCGCGCAATTGAGCAGTTAAATAATGGCTGTGACAGAAATTTAGATTTGTACTGTGTACTGTCACAATATGATCAGAAAGTGTGATTTTAAACTGTTTGCAATTTGTGTGCCTGCATGACGCTGATATTATGATTGTCCCGTCTTTCAAATACTTTTTGTGATTAATTTTTATAGTACATGTATTGTTTATGTATTTTTCTATTGTCTTTTTTAGGATGTAAGGGTACGTAAAAGTATTTAGAGTACCATCTGTAAACATCTCGTTCCACAGTTTTTCATTTATAGTGTACGACCCCTCAATAACGTCATCAATCGTAAGGTGATCGACATTTTTGGACCCTGTAGGGAGTATATCAGCCGAAATATCTGGACTTTAAATATTTAGAACTACTTTCTGTACATGCTGTATGTCAGGTGACACTTTATGCTTTTTATCACTATGACAGTCATTTTCACTTTTTTTCATTGGGCTCACATTATCGATATAAGAGGCAAGGGAAGGTGATTTATCACTATGATCGTTATTTTCATTTTTTCCCAATGAACTCACAGTATCGATATAAGGGGTCAGTGAAGGTGATTTAACACCATGACCGTCATTTTCTTTTTTTTCTATTGGGCTCACATTATCGATATAAGAGGCCAACGAAGCCGATTTACCACTATGACCGTCATTTTCTATTATTTCCATTGGGCTCACAGTATCGATATAAGGGGCCTGGATTTCGTCGTATGTCGGTGAATTCGTGGGAAGATACTTGTCTGACGATTTTGCAGCATCTCTATGTATCTTCCACCAAACCTTATAAATTCTTGTACGATTGCGTAAAGTGTTGGGTAGCTGGAAGAAGTTGCACAACAATTCATAGCTCACGTGAGACGATGTTGTTATAGAGTCTGGCTTGGAACATAAGTGATATTTGGCTATAGCCAATTTCAAGCCATCTGTTGTGAGCGCAGTTTTGTTTATTTCTGGATTGTAAAAATGAAAGTTTCTGAAACCCTCATTTTCATTTATTATTTTAAAGATATGTACAAAATGTTTATATTTACAGTTCTTTAAAGCCAGAGAAAGCTTTTTACAGTCGTCAACTGTCACCTTCTCATTCTCTTCTAGCTGAGGTTTAAGTTTATGCAGTTCGGAAGAGATTTGTTTGAAGGAGCTTATTTTTGAAATGTACATTATTGAAATGCTGCATAGATAATATGAAACCAAGCAATTAAACAACAGTTAAATTTTAATAATATTTTCGATAAAAACAAAACAAAAAAAATCTCTTGTATCTACATCTGATTTCCGATACAACCATAAAAGTTTTGCTCCAATTATAATTATAATTTCAATGTTCGATATCAAGGAAACGTAACGTAATTAAACTAATTAAGCACTACACAAATACGAAATAAGTTGTTAATACATAACAAGTAAGCAATTCCCTCAATATTTTTTTACCCTTTGAGTCGATGCCAAGCTAACATACCTACCTGCCTTACCAAATCAGCTAAATTACTTACATACCTAAATACTAACTAAGACTTATCTAACAAAAGCACGCAGGAGTACCTACTTAATAACCTAATAATTACAATACAGGAACAACGAATACATATATGTACTACTATTTATACAACGATACCTTAGTACCTGATCATATTATATAATCTAAGCTAACTAATAATATATATATAGGTATATACAAATGATAATGATACCTATTTATTATTAGTAATAAGAGTAATTTACACACGAATCAAAACTAATATATATATGTAGGTAATTAGATAATATCAATTGAATCTCAAAGCAGAAGCACGAAGGGTAGCAATAAAGCACACAATACTAAAATATGCCGCCAATATACTATTTGAGAGTATTTTTTTATGAAATTTCAACCCCGCTTAGGTAACCTCGGTTCGAGAAAATAACAAACAAACGATAGCGTCTTCTAACTCGATGCCACTGCCATCTATATATGTGCGACAATTAAACAACTCAGTTTTTTCGATTTTCTCGATAGATGGCCTAGGTAGTAGTATTATTACACCCACGTTTTTATTTTAGTCTTAGAAAAAAATCCGATAAATACTTAATCCACTAACATAGTGTCGAAAACTGGGGTTTAGAATCCAACTCGAGAAGACTATATTGTTACCCGTCTTGCATGATTACTGTCCAGAAAAGAACAGAGGTCACATAGGTTGTATATGGAACTCCGTTTGGTATAATAATTTTTATTTTCTAGTTTCTGGTAAGTACACTAAGCAGCGTAAACAAGTAAAAATTATATACAATTTCTTAAATAACAACATTTATCACTCTTTAAAATCGATGCCGAATGATAAAATGAATAGTGTTATAAAAGATGGCGCGCGTGCAGTGTAATAATACTACTACCTAGGCCATCTATCGAGAAAATAGAAAAAACTCAGTTGTTTAATTGTCGCACATACATAGATGGCAGTGGCATCGAGTTAGAAGACGCTATCGTTTGTTTGTTATTTTCTCGAACCGAGGTTACCTAAGCGGGGTTGAAATTTCATAAAAAAATACTCTCAAATAGTATATTGGCGGCATATTTTAGTATTGTGTGCTATATTGCTACCCTTCGTGCTTCTGCTTTGAGATTCAATTGATATTATCTAATTACCTACATATATATATATATATTAGTTTTGATTCTTGTGTAAATTACTCTTATTACTAATAATAAATAGGTATCATTATCATTTGTATATATATATATTATTAGTTATCTTAGATTATATAATATGATCAGGTACTAAGGTATCGTTGTATAAATAGTAGTACATATATGTATTCGTTGTTCCTGTATTGTAATTATTAGGTTATTAAGTAGGTACTCCTGCGTGCTTTTGTTAGATAAGTCTTAGTTAGTATTTAGGTATGTAAGTAATTTAGCTGATTTGGTAAGGCAGGTAGGTATGTTAGCTTGGCATCGACTCAAAGGGTAAAAAAATATTGAG
Source organism: Cydia strobilella (assembly GCF_947568885.1). Taxonomy (NCBI): domain Eukaryota; kingdom Metazoa; phylum Arthropoda; class Insecta; order Lepidoptera; family Tortricidae; genus Cydia; species Cydia strobilella. Next base: position 15,129,901 of record NC_086052.1, read on the forward strand.
GGAATTGCTTACTTGTTATGTATTAACAACTTATTTCGTATTTGTGTAGTGCTTAATTAGTTTAATTACGTTACGTTTCCTTGATATCGAACATTGAAATTATAATTATAATTGGAGCAAAACTTTTATGGTTGTATCGGAAATCAGATGTAGATACAAGAGATTTTTTTGTTTTGTTTTTATCGAAAATATTATTAAAATTTAACTGTTGTTTAATTGCTTGGTTTCATATTATCTATGCAGCATTTCAATAATGTACATTTCAAAAATAAGCTCCTTCAAACAAATCTCTTCCGAACTGCATAAACTTAAACCTCAGCTAGAAGAGAATGAGAAGGTGACAGTTGACGACTGTAAAAAGCTTTCTCTGGCTTTAAAGAACTGTAAATATAAACATTTTGTACATATCTTTAAAATAATAAATGAAAATGAGGGTTTCAGAAACTTTCATTTTTACAATCCAGAAATAAACAAAACTGCGCTCACAACAGATGGCTTGAAATTGGCTATAGCCAAATATCACTTATGTTCCAAGCCAGACTCTATCACAACATCGTCTCACGTGAGCTATGAATTGTTGTGCAACTTCTTCCAGCTACCCAACACTTTACGCAATCGTACAAGAATTTATAAGGTTTGGTGGAAGATACATAGAGATGCTGCAAAATCGTCAGACAAGTATCTTCCCACGAATTCACCGACATACGACGAAATCCAGGCCCCTTATATCGATACTGTGAGCCCAATGGAAATAATAGAAAATGACGGTCATAGTGGTAAATCGGCTTCGTTGGCCTCTTATATCGATAATGTGAGCCCAATAGAAAAAAAAGAAAATGACGGTCATGGTGTTAAATCACCTTCACTGACCCCTTATATCGATACTGTGAGTTCATTGGGAAAAAATGAAAATAACGATCATAGTGATAAATCACCTTCCCTTGCCTCTTATATCGATAATGTGAGCCCAATGAAAAAAAGTGAAAATGACTGTCATAGTGATAAAAAGCATAAAGTGTCACCTGACATACAGCATGTACAGAAAGTAGTTCTAAATATTTCAAGTCCAGATATTTCGGCTGATATACTCCCTACAGGGTCCAAAAATGTCGATCACCTTACGATTGATGACGTTATTGAGGGGTCGTACACTATAAATGAAAAACTGTGGAACGAGATGTTTACAGATGGTACTCTAAATACTTTTACGTACCCTTACATCCTAAAAAAGGCAATAGAAAAATACATAAACAATACATGTACTATAAAAATTAATCACAAAAAGTATTTGAAAGACGGGACAATCATAATATCAGCGTCATGCAGGCACACAAATTGCAAACAGTTTAAAATCACACTTTCTGATCATATTGTGACAGTACACAGTACAAATCTAAATTTCTGTCACAGCCATTATTTAACTGCTCAATTGCGCGGCCTTGAAAGGAAAATAGAAAAACGTAAACTCATCAAAACAAAGCCACTTGTACATAAAAAACAAAGTCTCTTAAATTTAAACCAGGCTTGTTTAGAGCAAGCAAAAAACCTCCAACGTGTTAAATCGGACTCCACGATTAGAAAAGTGAGATCTGAGGCTATGGGTATCAATGATCGGTCAAAAAATGATATTATTGACTTATATTTATATCAAAAAGATCATCCAGAGTATATACAGGAATTATCGTTTCCTCTTGTTGTAAAACTCTTTAGTAACGAACAGTTGAAAGTAATAAAAAACACGAAAAAGACCCTGTTGCATTTTGATGCAACAGGCAGTGTATGCAGGCCTCCTAATGGAGATAAGTCAATTAAAAGAATATTTTTGTACAGTGGGGTAATCCTCCTTGAATTGACAGAGCGAGTATTTTCCGTTTTCTCGATGATATCGGCAATGCATGATGCAAATACCATTTTCAAATTGCTAAATGATTTTAGAGTCTTTTGTGAGGCTCATAACTTTTGGCCTGCATTTTCAGGAGTAGTGACAGACTTTAGTTTCGCACTAATAAATGCAGTGTGCAAGTCATTCAACAATTGCACGTTGCTTGAGTACCTAAGACTATGTTACGATAATATGTTGAAAAGGAATTGTCATACACCTATGTTTTTGTGCTGCGCACATTTAGTGAAGTGCATTTGCAAAGATGTCAATAAATCACAGGCCAGTGACAAAAATGCCGTAAAAGAACTTTTAGTAAGCGTGATATTAATGAAAGATTTATCAACGGTGGATGCGTTCATTGCAAATGCTTATATTCTATTCAATACCAAATATTACACAACCTCAGTTGCAAATGCGTATAATAAACTGGTCGCACTTTGTCGCAATAATATTGAAAAAAAAGACCTTATAGAGTTATTAGAAAAAATGGAACACACTTCTTCGTCGCTTTTTAGTGACTCTAACACTAATAAGGAATCAATATATGCCAGTAGCCCTTACTACATCAGGTGTAAAAATATTGAAAAAAACATAAACATCGAATCGTCGGGTCATACGTTAAGTAAATATTACGACCCCTCACTATATGCCACCTTTGTATCTAAATACATGGCATATGTGCCCTTGTGGAGTAATTTGAGGAAAGACATGCGTACGAGCAATTCAGCTGTGGAGAATTACTTTGGACAAATAAAACAGTATAGTTTAAATGGACAAAGTAATTTAAAATGCACTCAGTTAATAAGAAAATTGAGAACAGAGGTAATATCACTGTCCACCGAAATTTTAAATGGTATTCCTAAAAAGAGGCTGACCAAACAACCAAAGTCAGGTCAAGTAGAAGAAATGTGGCAAAGAAGAAAAAGACCTTCCCACAGCCACTTCGATGGGCGATTTCTAAAAGAGATTAAAATAAAGGCCGAATTACTCGAATTACATGACAGTACATTCTGTACCTATTGCCGACGAGGCACAAGTCAGGAGGACTTGACAACCTCATGGGTTTCCTGCAATGTGTGCAACGAGTGGGTCCATCAAACATGTGCCCGGCCAGAATATGAGACATGTTCTTTTGAAGATATTGAAGAGTTCGTCTGTGAATATTGCCGTACTGGGACACATTTCAATTCAACCAAAGTATTCGAATCCCCACAGCCCAACTATTCATACCCAAATCTTGAGGTCTGTACCCTTGAAGTCTTTCCGAACGGATTAGCTAAGGATACAAAATATTACGCACGAATCGATAGAGGATACACCGTATCAAAGATGGCTTCCCTAAAATTTTCCCTTGACTTACTACCCTATGATGACTACGCGACCCTGCAGCCGCAACAATACTTGTCCGGTTTTGTTGTGGAGCATGCGTGTCATATATACAATAACGGCAAATACAACATTGTGAACGTGGAGAAATCAACGTTTATTTTTGGGGGTAGTGTCCGCAACCATGATTTTGTGGAGAATCTACCAATAACCACCGAGACTGACACTGTATTTTTAATATGTCTGTATCAACATTTCACAATGGTTTTGTTGTCCATTAAACGCAAAACAATGACGGTCATTGATCCGCTAGGGCATGAAAACGCACTTGGCCATATGTATTTGGCAGAAGTGAATAAATTATTAAAAGAAAAGAATTTTACCATGCATATATCTAAATTCGAAACCGTGAAGCATACAAAGCAAATGGACTCTTATAATTGTGGCCCTATGTTGGTTTTCTTTTTCTCGTGCTTGGTTAATGAAACCTCCATGATCAATAACAAAATGGATTTTGATGCATTCAGGGATGAAATAAAATATATTCTTCTGGAAAAAAGTGACCAAATGGACAAACTATGCTTTTTTTGTTCGAAAACTATCACAGACAACGACGGGGGATATTATCAATGTCATTTTTGCTATAGGAAAATTCATTTAAACACCAGTTGCATAATGTCAATCGCAGAAAAACGAACACATATGACAATAGAACAAAAAATAAAATCTCTAAATAACGGGTGCCAGTTGTGCAATATATATTTGGGCAAATCTTAAATTAACGTCAACCCGGTGTATGTAAATATACGTACACATCGTGTAACATCAACAACTGGAAAACTCATATATATTCTAAATGAATAACTCAACTTAAGGCGTCTATTTTTAAATCCGTTAGTATCGGGCATATCGGTTACGTATAGTTTCTATAATTCGATCGAACTAGAAGTTAGATAAAAATAAAAACCGGCTAAGTGCGAGTCGGACTCGCGTTCCAAGGGTTCCATACTTTACACAATTTAAACAATGTAATTTTTATGTGAAATGTCTTCAAAAAACCCGTAGGGGTCCGATCAAAAACTAAGTAATTAAGTCCGACTCACGCTTGACTGCACATTTCTAATAGATTTTCCTGTAATCTATAGGTAAAGATCTATTTTGTTTATTTTTTTTTAAATTTTTGATCCAGTAGTTTCGGAGATAAAGGGGCGAATGGTCATTTTTTGCCTATTTTCTTGAATAACTTCTAAACTGTTTATTATAAAATTATAAAAAAAATATATTTGAGAATATCACAATGAGCTCTTTCACTTGCTATGTAACACCATATAGTTTGAAAAACTTTATTTTTTAATTTTCTCATATACCCCCCAAAAACGCCCCCAGTATTTAAAATTCATTTGTTTACGTTGCATGTCCGTCTTTGGGTCACAAACTTACATATGTATACCAAATTTTACCTTAAGAGGCCGTAGTCGATTTTAGAGCAAAAATTTTAAATTGATAGATGTAGTCGTTGAAATTATACACGTTTTGTTACGTAATATCCAAATAAAAAGTATTGGTTTCTATTAGCACGTCTTCTCATCTTGCCTTTTAATAATGAGGTCGCAAGCGTGCGTCACCGGTAATATATGAAAAGAAGGGGCAGTTTTTAAAAATTCATCAAAAATTTATGGTGGTAAATTATACAAATTGATGTATAAGAATAGTTTCAACAAATGTTGTAGATTGTTTAAGTATCAAAATTACGTTGAAATTAAGTCGATTTTCAGAGAAATTGTCACTTGTTTTGAAGTAATTTCTGGAGAAAATTGATTTCGTCTAACTTTCATTTACACTACTTCAAAGTCATAATTATAAAAATGTAGTCTGATAAACGTCAAGTACAGGATATGTGTAATACAAAATTACCATATTTAGCTGTCCAAACTTTACGAAATTTACAATTATGAGCGACAAAATCAGTGCTTTACGCGCGTTTACCTAAACGTCCATCAGAAAAGCAAACATTACTAATTTAGTGAGTCTGTTTTCAACAAATTTATCTGATAAAGGGTAAGATAAGAAGATGCGCTAATAGAAACCAGTACTTGTTATTTCAATTAGGTAACAAAAGGTGTACAATTTCACAGACAAAATCTATCAATTTTACATTTTTGCGACTAAAATCGACACCGGCCCGGCGTCTTAATTTGTCCAGTAGCTTCGGAGAAAATAGGCTGTGACAGACGGACAGACAGACAGACAGACAGACGCACGAGTGATCCTAAAAGGGTTCCGTTTTTTCCTTTTGAGGAACGGAACCCTAAAAATTAGAACAGTATCTTCACTAGTTCAGAAATATTTCATTTTATAATATTTCTAATAGTACAGCTCTACTAAAATCTAATCTGACTCATAGCGTCCAAACTAAACGAGGTACAGCTCTACGAAAATCTGATTTGAATAGCCTTTTAGATGTCTACTGAGACATATGTAGTGCGACCAAAATCATCGATCTAGAAGTTAGGTGAAAATAATTAAATCTTAAACACATAGTTCTCCACAAGTTCAGACATATTTCGGCCGCTGACTCATAGCGTCCAAACTAAACGAGGTACAGCTCTACTAAAATCTGATTTGAATAGCCTATAAGATGTCTAATGAGACGTATATAGTGCGACCAAATTCATCGATCTAGAAGTTAGGTGAAAAAAATTAAATCTTAAACTTAGTTCTCCACAAGTTCAGACCTATTTCGGCCGCTGACTCATAGCGTCCAAACTAAACAAGGTACAGCTCTACTAAAATCTTATTTGAATAGCCTGTTAGATGTCTAATGAGACTTATATAGTGCGACCAAATTCATCGATCTAGAAGTAAGGTGACAAAAATTAAATCTTAACAAGATCGCCACAAGTTCAGACATATTTCGGCCGCTGACTCATAGCGTCCAAACTAAACGAGGTACAGCTCTACTAAAATCTGATTTGAATAGCCTATAAGATGTCTAATGAGACGTATATAGTGCGACCAAATTCATCGATCTAGAAGTTAGGTGAAAAAAATTAAATCTTAAACATAGTTCTCCACAAGTTCAGACCTATTTCGGCCGCTGACTCATAGCGTCCAAACTAAACGAGGTACAGCTCTACTAAAATCTGATTTGAATAGCCTATTAGATGTCTAATGAGACATATATAGTGGGACCAAATTCATCGATCTAGAAGTTAGGTGAAAAAAATTAAATCTTAAACATAGTTCTCCACAAGTTCAGACCTATTTCGGCCGCTGACTCATAGCGTCCAAACTAAACGAGGTACAGCTCTACTAAAATCTTATTTGAATAGCCTTTTAGATGTCTAATGAGACTTATATAGTGCGACCAAATTCATCGATCTAGAAGTAAGGTGACAAAAATTAAATCTTAACAAGATCGCCACAAGTTCAGACATATTTCGGCCGCTGACTCATAGCGTCCAAACTAAACGAGGTACAGCTCTACTAAAATCTGATTTGAATAGCCTATTAGATGTCTAATGAGACATATATAGTGCGACCAAATTCATCGATCTAGAAGTTAGGTGAAAAAAATTAAATCTTAAACACATAGTTCTCCACAAGTTCAGACATATTTCGGCCGCTGACTCATAGCGTCCAAACTAAACGAGGTACAGCTCTACTAAAATCTGATTTGAATAGCCTATAAGATGTCTAATGAGACGTATATAGTGCGACCAAATTCATCGATCTAGAAGTTAGGTGAAAAAAATTAAATCTTAAACACATAGTTCTCCACAAGATCAGACATATTTCGGCCGCTGACTCATAGCGTCCAAACTAAACGAGGTACAGCTCTACTAAAATCTAATTTGAATACCCTATTAGATGTCTAATGAGATGTATATAGTGCGACCAAATTCATCGATCTAGAAGTAAGGTGAAAAAAATTAAATCTTAAACATAGTTCTCCACAAGTTCAGACCTATTTCGGCCGCTGACTCATAGCGTCCAAACTAAACGAGGTACAACTCTACTAAAATCTAATTTGAATAGCATATTAGATGTCTAATGAGATATATATAGTGCGACCAAATTCATCGGTCTGGAAGTTAGGTGAAAAAAATTAAATCTTAACAAGATCGCCACAAGTTCAGACATATTTCGGCCGCTGACTCATAGCGTCCAAACTAAACGAGGTACAGCTCTACTAAAATCTGATTTGAATAGCCTATTAGATGTCTAATGAGACATATATAGTGCGACCAAATTCATCGGTCTAGAAGTTAGGTGAAAAAAATTAAATCTTAAACACATAGTTCTCCACAAGTTTAGACATATTTCGGCCGCTGTCTCATAGCGTCCACACTAAACGAGGTACAGCTCTACTAAAATCTGATTTGAATAGCCTATTAGATGTCTAATGAGACATATATAGTGCGACCAAATTCATCGATCTAGAAGTAAGGTGAAAAAAATTAAATCTTAACAAGATCGCCACAAGTTCAGACGTATTTCGGCCGCTGACTCATAGCGTCCAAACTAAACGAGGTACAGCTCTACTAAAATCTGATTTGAATAGCCTATTAGATGTCTAATGAGACATATATAGTGCGACCAAATTCATCGATCTAGAAGTAAGGTGAAAAAAATTAAATCTTAAACATAGTTCTCCACAAGTTCAGACCTATTTTGGCCGCTGACTCATAGCGTCCAAACTAAACGAGGTACAGCTCTACTAAAATCTGATTTGAATAGCCTATAAGATGTCTAATGAGACGTATATAGTGCGACCAAATTCATCGATCTAGAAGTTAGGTGAAAAAAATTAAATCTTAAACACATAGTTCTCCACAAGTTCAGACATATTTCGGCCGCTGACTCATAGCGTCCAAACTAAACGAGGTACAGCTCTACTAAAATCTGATTTGAATAGCCTATTAGATGTCTAATAAGACATATATAGTGGGACCAAAATCATCGATCTAGAAATTAGGAGAAAAAAATTAAATCTTAAACACATAGTTCTCCACAAGTTCAGACATATTTCGGCCGCTGTCTCATAGCGTCCAAACTAAACGAGGTACAGCTCTACTAAAATCTGATTTGAATAGCCTATTAGATGTCTAATGAGACATATATAGTGGGACCAAATTCATCGATCTAGAAGTTAGGTGAAAAAAATTAAATCTTAAACACATAGTTCTCCACAAGTTCAGACATATTTCGGCCGCTGACTCATAGCGTCCAAACTAAACGAGGTACAGCTCTACTAAAATCTGATTTGAATAGCCTATAAGATGTCTAATGAGACGTATATAGTGCGACCAAATTCATCGATCTAGAAGTTAGGTGAAAAAAATTAAATCTTAAACACATAGTTCTCCACAAGATCAGACATATTTCGGCCGCTGACTCATAGCGTCCAAACTAAACGAGGTACAGCTCTACTAAAATCTAATTTGAATACCCTATTAGATGTCTAATGAGACGTATATAGTGCGACCAAATTCATCGATCTAGAAGTTAGGTGAAAAAAATTAAATCTTAAACATAGTTCTCCACAAGTTCAGACCTATTTCGGCCGCTGACTCATAGCGTCCAAACTAAACGAGGTACAGCTCTACTAAAATCTGATTTGAATAGCCTATTAGATGTCTAATGAGACATATATAGTGCGACCAAATTCATCGATCTAGAAGTAAGGTGAAAAAAATTAAATCTTAAACATAGTTCTCCACAAGTTCAGACCTATTTCGGCCGCTGACTCATAGCGTCCAAACTAAACGAGGTACAACTCTACTAAAATCTAATTTGAATAGCATATTAGATGTCTAATGAGACATATATAGTGCGACCAAATTCATCGGTCTGGAAGTTAGGTGAAAAAAATTAAATCTTAACAAGATCGCCACAAGTTCAGACATATTTCGGCCGCTGACTCATAGCGTCCAAACTAAACGAGGTACAGCTCTACTAAAATCTGATTTGAATAGCCTATAAGATGCCTAATGAGACGTATATAGTGCGACCAAATTCATCGATCTAGAAGTTAGGTGAAAACAATTAAATGTTAATCATAGTTCTCCACAAGTTCAGACATATTTCGGCCGCTGACTCATAGCGTCCAAACTAAACGAGGTACAGCTCTACTAAAATCTAATTTGAATACCCTATTAGATGTCTAATGAGACGTATATAGTGCGACCAAATTCATCGATCTAGAAGTTAGGTGAAAAAAATTAAATCTTAAACACATAGTTCTCCACAAGTTCAGACATATTTCGGCCGCTGACTCATAGCGTCCAAACTAAACGAGGTACAGCTCTACTAAAATCTGATTTGAATAGCCTATTAGATGTCTAATGAGACATATATAGTGCGACCAAAATCATCGATCTAGAAATTAGGTGAAAAAAATTAAATCTTAAACACATAGTTCTCCACAAGTTCAGACATATTTCGGCCGCTGACTCATAGCGTCCAAACTAAACGAGGTACAGCTCTACGAAAATCTGATTTGAATAGCCTTTTAGATGTCTAATGAGACATATGTAGTGCGACCAAATTCATCGATCTAGAAGTTAGGTGAAAAAAATTAAATCTTAAACACATAGTTCTCCACAAGTTCAGACATATTTCGGCCGCTGACTCATAGCGTCCAAACTAAGCGAGGTACAGCTCTACTAAAATCTGATTTGAATAGCCTATTATATGTCTAATGAGACATATATAGTGCGACCAAAATCATCGATCTAGAAGTTAGGTGAAAAAAATTAAATCTTAAACATAGTTCTCCACAAGTTCAGACCTATTTCGGCCGCTGACTCATAGCGTCCAAACTAAACGAGGTACAGCTCTACTAAAATCTGATTTGAATAGCCTATTAGATGTCTAATGAGACATATATAGTGCGACCAAATTCATCGATCTAGAAGTAAGGTGAAAAAAATTAAATCTTAAACATAGTTCTCCACAAGTTCAGACCTATTTCGGCCGCTGACTCATAGCGTCCAAACTAAACGAGGTACAACTCTACTAAAATCTAATTTGAATAGCATATTAGATGTCTAATGAGACATATATAGTGCGACCAAATTCATCGGTCTGGAAGTTAGGTGAAAAAAATTAAATCTTAACAAGATCGCCACAAGTTCAGACATATTTCGGCCGCTGACTCATAGCGTCCAAACTAAACGAGGTACAGCTCTACTAAAATCTGATTTGAATAGCCTATAAGATGCCTAATGAGACGTATATAGTGCGACCAAATTCATCGATCTAGAAGTTAGGTGAAAACAATTAAATGTTAATCATAGTTCTCCACAAGTTCAGACATATTTCGGCCGCTGACTCATAGCGTCCAAACTAAACGAGGTACAGCTCTACTAAAATCTAATTTGAATACCCTATTAGATGTCTAATGAGACGTATATAGTGCGACCAAATTCATCGATCTAGAAGTTAGGTGAAAAAAATTAAATCTTAAACACATAGTTCTCCACAAGTTCAGACATATTTCGGCCGCTGACTCATAGCGTCCAAACTAAACAAGGTACAGCTCTACTAAAATCTGATTTGAATAGCCTATTAGATGTCTAATGAGACGTATATAGTGCGACCAAAATCATCGATCTAGAAATTAGGTGAAAAAAATTAAATCTTAAACACATAGTTCTCCACAAGTTCAGACATATTTCGGCCGCTGACTCATAGCGTCCAAACTAAACGAGGTACAGCTCTACTAAAATCTGATTTGAATAGCCTATTAGATGTCTAATGAGACATATATAGTGGGACCAAAATCATCGATCTAGAAATTAGGAGAAAAAAATTAAATCTTAAACACATAGTTCTCCACAAGTTCAGACATATTTCGGCCGCTGTCTCATAGCGTCCAAACTAAACGAGGTACAGCTCTACTAAAATCTGATTTGAATAGCCTATTAGATGTCTAATGAGACATATATAGTGCGAACAAAATCATCGATCTAGAAATTAGGTGAAAAAAATTAAATCTTAAACACATAGTTCTCCACAAGTTCAGACATATTTCGGCCGCTGACTCATAGCGTCCAAACTAAACGAGGTACAGCTCTACGAAAATCTGATTTGAATAGCCTTTTAGATGTCTAATGAGACATATGTAGTGCGACCAAATTCATCGATCTAGAAGTTAGGTGAAAAAAATTAAATCTTAAACACATAGTTCTCCACAAGTTCAGACATATTTCGGCCGCTGACTCATAGCGTCCAAACTAAGCGAGGTACAGCTCTACTAAAATCTGATTTGAATAGCCTTTTAGATGTCTAATGAGACATATGTAGTGCGACCAAATTCATCGATCTAGAAGTTAGGTGAAAAAAATTAAATCTTAAACACATAGTTCTCCACAAGTTCAGACATATTTCGGCCGCTGACTCATAGCGTCCAAACTAAGCGAGGTACAGCTCTACTAAAATCTGATTTGAATAGCCTATTATATATCTAATGAGACATATATAGTGCGACCAAATTCATCGATCTAGAAGTTAGGTGAAAAAAATTAAATCTTAAACACATAGTTCTCCACAAGTTCAGACATATTTCGGCCGCAGACTCATAGCGTCCAAACTAAACGAGGTACAGCTCTACTAAAAGCTGACTTGAATTGCCTATTACATATCTAATGAGACATATATAGTGCGACCCCAATCATCGATCTAGTAGTTAGGTGAAAAAAATATCATGATTTAACGGGACACTGCCTTAAGCACGCCTTAACGTTGAGTAAATAGTTATTTTTCTATATTAATAATTTATGTTTATACCATTTCTGTTATGTATGGAGAGATTTATTACGGACTTCTTAATTTGGTAGGTTAATTTTAGTGTGAAGTTGGCGGCCAAATGTTGGCGGCTGATTGGCGCCAACATTTGGCCGCTAACTTCACACCGGTAATCCGCACAATACTCTCGTTGAAATATTATGCAATTTAAATGACAAAGGCTAGACATCAGCGCTAATTTCAAGATATATCTTCGGATCTCATTTCAGTTGAAATATTCATAATAATTAACGTGCCTCTGTTAATTATTCCCCAGCTTGAATATTTATGCAACAATTAGAGAGTAAATAAAACAGACTGTCCGCGCAAAGTCGAGTTCCACATCATTGTTGTATATCATTTTCACTTAAAAGTGTACCATTATTTTTTTTCGAAAATTCATCAAGTTTTGGGTTATTTTTACTTCAGAATCACGAGGACTATCGATTTAAAAAGAGAAAAAATATGTTCCCACAAAAATAACAGTTTTGTAACGCATTTTCACATACATTTTGTCTGGACCGTTACAAAACTGAGACCCGAAATTCGTATGAAAAACTGGACACTTTTTTTCTTGTCTTATTCAATAGTTACTTAGTGATTCTGCGTCTAAACAACCCAAAACTTGATGATTTTTTGAAAAAAGTAAATGGTAAATACAATTTTTTCTGAAACCCCCAGATATGCCATATTTTATTTAAAGTTGTATAGGTAGGTACTCTACCCTTTTATTCTAGTTAAATTTGAGAATTTATATGTTATTACTTTTCAGAAACACGAGGCTTTGGATCCTAATAGGAGAAAAAATTGTCCCGAAATTCTATATAGGTAATTTTCGATGTTTCCAGTCCGTTACCGTCATTCAAAGTCTATGAAAAATGGCAACGGAATGGAAATAAAAATCTTGGGACAATTTTTTTTCTCTAAGATCAAAAGAGCTCGTGATTTTCAGTAGAACTTACATAAAAATCGCAAACATAAAAGAAATATAGTTTACATTTTTAAACAAAATGCCCAAAAGTAAATAAAACAGACTGCACGTGCAAAGTCGAATTTCACATCATTGTTGTAGATGGCATAATATTACGGAGTTCCCTAATGGGTTTACCGCGAACCAAGTTCGACGTGTTGCCTGCCTGTCATACTTATGTACGAATTTACAAGTACGACAGAGAGGCAACACGTCGAACATTTGAAGCCCGCAAAGAACTAACAAATTTTAACAAATACCTTGCTTCTATTCCTGGGGTCCCTGAAGTCTTCCTTGGACGCCTTCCTCCGCTTATCCTTCAGTATCATCCGAGCTGCAGCGAACGCCATTTTGAATTTCAGAAACGCCCGTTTCTCGCGTTCCACACTTGAAAGTCTTTAAAACGAACTTTTTGAACTTTAGAATAGCCTGTTTCTCGCGTTCCACACTCGAGTCTTTGAACGTTTAGAATTGAATAGCCCGTTTCTTGCGTTCCACACTTGAAAGTCTTTAAACGAACTTTTTGAACTTTAGAATAGCCCGTTTCTCGCGTTCCACACTTGTTTCTCTGACACTTTCTTAATCACAGACTCTTTAAATTGACTAATAATTGCTTCTAGATTTCACTATTTAACTTAACAATGCTTTAACACTAATAAAAACTTAACAATTATTGCCGTCTTCGTTGAATACAGGTAACAATATAATTGAATTTAATTAACAAATGTTATCACTTCACCTTGTTATAATTGAACGAATTATTTTAATCACTAACACTGTGGAAGAAAGTAATTACTAATTGGTTTCCTAGGTTGTTAGTAATATTCTCCGATTCATAATGTATTTATTATCTTTATTTATCTATTATTCATTACTTTAATTTAGGTATTTAAAAACTTTTCTTAGAAAGCAGACGGACCCTTCATTCGTAAATAGCGGCTGCAGTCTACTTAGAAATTTAATTCGTATTTTACTAAAAGCAGATATCTGGAAATAATAACCCTACCCACAACCCACCCAGGTCCCCACCCAGGTCAGGGTTGTCAGAGTACCCACAACACAAGCCTCTTAAGCTTACCTTTGGACTTAGTCAACTTATGTAAGAATATCCCTAAAATATTTATTTATTTTATTTATTTATTATTTATTTAATAAGATACCTAACTAGTATAGTAAATGGAAGCGCAGCTACGCCAGACACAAAAAGATGCTCTTCGTGGCGATGTCATCAACATTAAGAAAATTGCAAAAAGCCCGATTTATAGAAATTGAGACTGATTCTGATTTTACAATTTGATATGGTTCCGTAAAACCACCCAGCTAGAGTCCAGTATCCTTACCACAAGTTTGACACTGACATGTTCGCTAGCGATAGCGTAGTCACAATGCATCTCCCTCTTTGATCGTTTTTACATTGTCCGATCCGATATCGGATGTCGGAAGGAAGTCAAATATGTGTTTCTCTGTATATATTTATGCATTTCATAAATCATTATTACTAAAAAACAGTAAATAACGCAAAAACGGCGGACTTAATGCCAATGGCTCTCCTGCAGCTGTTTTGGTTATAGGCGCCATCCGACATCCGATATCGGAAAGGCGCTTCCGATAAATTCAGCCATGTCGGACCCCCCCGTCAGCTGTAGGACCGATAAATGAAAAAAAAAACATATCAAATTCTTGTAACAGAATTGGCCTATTGGACGGTATAAGCTGAAAATGTCTTATGAAAACAAGGAACGGAAGAAGAAAATTGGCAAAAGCCTTTCTACTTTATAATTACTGGTAGAGTTTTAATGTCATCGTGATTGCTCGTTTTGCTGTCTTAAAAAATGCAAATTATTTTTTTATTACTGTCGCTATAATATTTTTGTTATCAAAGAGCTCCGATTTGTTTTCTAATAATTTTCAAATATTCATGACGTAGGGGAGAAGACCGCTAGGCTGAAGTGGGACTGGTCACGTCTGCCGCATGCATCCGGATAGGTGGACTAGTCTAGCCACCAATTGGATGCCACAAAATATGGACGTGGTAGGCCCAGACAGAGATGGCGGAACGACTTAGATACCACTAATAACTGGCCGGAGTCGTGGAAATCAAGAGGAGAGACCTTTGCCCAGCAGTGGGACACTATAACAGGCTATAAAAAAAGCACTCATCAAATCAATCCAAAAATATTGAATCACATTTAGAAACGGGTCTATCGCGAATTTATAAAAAATAAATAAATTCGCGATAGACCCGTTTCTAAATGTGATTTAATATGTGTTCAAACCGCGAAAGTTTTAAATGTTATAATCCAAAAATAGACCTATAATTGGGTTATATTACGGTAAGAATAACAGACTCCATAAAGCAACCTCAATAACCTTTTGTACCCTTGAACTCCTAGATTAGGGGTTTGGGTCAAGGTCGTATTATGTTCGAGGGACAGATAACGTAACATATCTAGCCTATCTTTTGCTCGTCATGGCAAGCGACAGCTACATCCCATTAGCATTTTGATGGAAAATTTAATAGGATATAAATAAGAAACATACCTATTTTGGCTATTTCAAATTGATATGTACAAAAAAAAAATACAGTTAAATTTTAATCAATGATATTACAACATAAAATTTAATTTGTTTTTGAACATAAAATTTAATTAAATTGACAACGAAATAATAGCAACTCTGTTTCATTTAATGCTGATTTAAATATCATTAGAGTTAATATTACTAGTATTAGGAGACCGTGTGACGCTAGAGGTTGAAAGAGGTACCTTGTCACTCATAAAAAGGTAGAAAAGGCAAACTTAATTACTCATGGCATTCTCCACCAGTCAACTATACTGCCAAACCAAAAAATGTCAAGATGAATTGTGAATAAAAAAACCGGGAATTGTGAATAAGTACGAGTCGGACTCGCCCACCGAGGGTTCCGTACTTTTTAGTATTTGTGATTTAGTATTTTTAGTGTTTGTGAAAATTTCGACTGTCTGGCTATCACGGTTCATGAGATACAGACTGGTGACAGACAGACGGACAGATGGACAGCGGAGTCTTAGTAATAGGGCCCCGTTTTTACCCTTTGGGTACGAACCCTAAAAATGTACTACATCCATACTATCCATACTTAATATTATAAATGCGAAAGTCTGTCTGTCTGTCTGTCTGTGTGTTCCCTCTTCACGCTTAAACCGCTGAACCGATTTAGATGAAATTTGGCATAGAGATAGGTTGAGTCCCTGAGAAGGACATAGGATAGTTTTTATCCCAAAAATCATCCCTTAAGAAGTAAAAAGCAGGGTGGAATTGAGATTATTAATGAAGTGCCTGCTAATTTGTGTGCATAATATGCTCAAATTTAGATTGCTATGAGATTTTCTCCAGGCGCTATTCTTACTTTAGCTGCGGTTACTAAGTCCACGCAGACGAAGTCGCGGGCAAAAGCTAGTAATTAATATTTAATTCTTATTCAAATATTTTTTATTTAAATGTAATTCGTTTGATGCCCATGATACAAAAGCGGCCCAAGGGTTTCATTTAGATAGAAAACTCCTTCATCCATCATCAAATTAAAATCCTTACGCAAATTATTTAATTCAAATTCTTAAGGGCCCCTCAGACAGTGGGAGCCCTACATTTACTCAAGCCCTAGAGCATGTCACAAAGTCGACAAGCCTCTGAGGGCCCTTAACCTCTGTCACAGACCACCTCCTATAGACTGATTTAAAGTATACGATCGCTTCTCTATAATAAAACCGGCCAAGTGCGAGTCGGACTCGCGCACAAAGGGAGTACCATTACGCAAAAAACGGCAAAAAAATATCCCTTTGTGTTGGGCCCCACTTAAATATTTATTTTATTTTGTTTTTAGTATTTGTTGTTATAGCGGCAACAGAAATACATCATTTGTGTAAATTTCAACTCTCTATCACGGTTCATGAGATACAGCCTGGTAACAGACGGACAGACAGACAGACAGCGGAGTCTTAGTAATAGGGTCCAGTTTTTACCCTTTGGGTACGGAACCCTAAAAACTAAGTCCCCATTTTCCTCCCTGGATATCGACATTATAAAAATATTTTTACACATATTTATATATTAACCATAGCCATTGATATAATTTTTTTAAACTCCTGAAGGTGACAATCGGTCAACTGCAGCTGCATTGCTGTTGGGGCGTCGTTGTTGCAGTCGCTATAGGTATCTGTCAATTTCCTTGATAAAATGAATGACGGAATGAACGTCATGATCGCGGCAGTAATGCGGTGATTTTAAAGCTTAAGGTAATTTTAGAGCAAGTCCCGATAAAAAATAATAATAACGCCTCGTGCAGGTTTCGTCCTGTGAATATCAAGTGTTTACTCGAGTCTCTCACAAATTGAAAAGAACTCAAGTTTTGACCTAATTGTTAGTCTCACTGAGTCGAGTCTAAAAGCAGAGGACTCAAAGGACTCGACTCTTAACCAACACCGTTCGTAAACGCCAGTATCAGGACTATGAAGTCATCTTACATGCTTTATCTAGAAATGATCGTCGCCCTCAGTACTCGTCACCGATCAAATCTCGACCTTGCCCACTACAAGATAAGTTACATAACTGAATGACGAAGTAAATAATTGTAACAAAATATATGTATATTTGTTAAACAAATATATTGAAGTCGCGGCGTAAACGGGAGGAGGTTTAAGGACTCAGTGGTGAAGTGGTGGGGGTAAAGAAGCTGTTAGCTTTTCTACGGAATATCAAATTTACATTATTACATATTTGTTTATATTTGCGTTGGTAAAATGCTTAGTTCTTTGTTGTCGGATGATAGACGTGACTATCGACATGATAGTGCAACTGATCAAAAAATACTCCTTGAAACAACGAGTGAGCCCTAGGGCTGGCTCATTCCTAGGCTAAGACATATGAAATGAAATGAAAAGAAATGAAAATCTTTATTTCAGGCAACTAGTGGCTAATAAACAGATACCTTAAAACTAGTATACATATTATAAAAATATATTTTCAAACTAAACACTACACTACAAATCACATTATGGTTGCGATGCATTACGCGACCCCGCAGTGTCATATGGCATCTCCGTTCTGTGTGGGAATGTAGCCACCCTCCTGCAAGGGACAGACATGGTAGACAACATAGGTGGGTATAAGTTTTTATTTTATATTAGTTTTAAATTTTTTACTCGGTTCCGATAATAACCTTTCTTTTAGAATCTGGCTGGCTTAAACCCCTGTAAGAAAATAAAGTGGTCTATTTTAAGTCTAGATATTTGCAACCTATATCCCTAAGGTTTTCAGTGCAATTAGGTACTAGTTTTGTAATTACCAACTAGCATACAGGAGCTAATTAAATATTATGTAGAATCGATACCAATACAAACAGTTCACGCTAGCGCTTAACCCCTAATCGATACTGACTGTCGTATGCACTCGTATAGTTACACAGATTACAACTCATTAGATTGAGCATACAGAATAGCTCAACATAGCAACTAAAACTTAAAACTCTTATCTTTTTTAACAGTAATTGTACTTGAGATATTGAACCCTATAAAATTTTAAAATCATGATAAAAACTAGGAAATACGGGAAAATAAAACATGGTAGGTACCTACATGTAACACATATCATCTGATAAGCAGGCATCGTAAACTGCGAGCGAAATCCATTGAAGTACTGGTTGTAACTGATTGTCATACGTCATTTCAATGGATTTCGCTCGCAGTTTACGATGCCTGCTGATAAGACTACATAAGCGCCTAGCGGTGCCGTATGGCATCGGCCTCTTTTCTCATGCCATGTACTGTCAGCTGCAGAGAAAAGGCAACCCCCCTGCATACAAATTTCTGTAAATTTGTATGGACTACATAACCTGATATCAAAATTTTATAGTCCATGTGTATCATCGGATTAACCATTAATACCAAATCCTAATAACAGCGTTGCTGAGCGCTGGTAGCCTAGCGGTAAGAGCGTGCGACTTGCAATCCGGAGGTCGCGGGTTCAAACCCCGGCTCGTACCAATGAGTTTTTCGGAACTTATGTACGAAATATCATTTGATATTTACCAGTCGCTTTTCGGTGAAGGAAAACATCGTGAGGAAACCGGACTAATCCCAACAAGGCCTAGTTTCCCCTCTGGGTTGGAAGGTCAGATGGCAGTCGCTTTCGTAAAAACTAGTGCCTATGCCAATTCTTGGGATTAGTTGCCAAGCGGGCCCCAGGCTCCCATGAGCCGTGGCAAAATGCCGGGACAACGCGAGGAAGATGATGCCTAAATCCTAATAACAATTATATTTCATTAATATTTTACTTGAAAAAAAAAACTATTTATGATCCGTTTACTTAGAATTTAAACTAAAAATTTGCAATTTTTTTCAAGCCTTAAATTTTGGGTACCTGTGACAGTAGCAATAATCCAAGTTGCTTAAAAATATATGATTATAGTGATAACTGGTACGCCTGAGTATCTAACTAAACACAAGTCTCCTTAATTTTCCGCTTATTGTATTAGAAAGCGAAAAACTAAACACAGATAGCTGTGCCATATGGAACCGGTAGATCATAATGGGTTAAGATTAATGTTTTAGTTCCATACGGGGGGGTTATTTTACGCCGAAGGTCACAAACACCTTCTAATGAGGTATCTATGTGAGATAGTCTATGGTTCCTGCACTAATCCGATAAATACATCCTTATAATGTTACCCATAAACTCCAGTTTAGCTCAGCCAAAATAAATCAAGAGACAATGTTAATCGATAAACCTTTCTAACAACGCGTTGCAAACCTTATATTATTCTAGTTTTTAAACTTACTTAAAATGTACTTACTTAAGTGTGTGTGTAAGTGTAACTTTATAAAAATCTATAGGTACATCAGATACTACTATTGAACGCCAAATTTACCAAATTGACTTTAGTCAGGATTTTTTCTGGCTAGGCTCCCTGATCAGCCAAATTATATGAAACAGAATACTACTATTGAACGCCAAATTTGCCAAATTGACTTTTGTCAGGATTTTTTCTGGCTAGGCTCCCTGATCAGCCAAATTATATGAAACAGAATACTACTATTGAACGCCAAATTTGCCAAATTGGCTTTTGTCAGGATTTTTTCTGGCTAGGCTCCCTGATCAGCCAAATTATATGAAACAGATGTTTTTAACCTTTTGTGTTTGGTCCTACATAGGTATTGTAAAATTTTCTCAGTGTGACCTTTGTATAATTATATTCACCCCGCAATATTTGGCTAAGGTTCGGAAAAACACCTTATATCGGTGCGAGCATAGTGTACTGAGTCGGTAATAAATATCAAATCAGGTTCATGTTTATAATTCGATGCTGCTCTCCTAAATATTATCTTTTTTTTTACACCATAAAATCAATTTTCCATTTTGGTTAATGCATTCAAAAACTTTGACGAAAAGGCGTTCTGTTTGGCAACTATACAAATATTTAGAAAAAAAAAGGAAACCTAAAACATTAGATACTTTAGGTATATTTCTTTTTTGTCAACCCGCTTTTCAGTAGTTATACTTATAGCAACAAGTATGAACACAGTTTTTCAAAAACAATATCAAGGCGATACTCTACTAGTGCTACGTAATATTGTACTACTTTATTATCCGTGAAAGCGATCAATTCATATAAATGGCACGGAAACGAATCGAAAACAAAAACACCAGGCTGAGAATATTCACATCCATTCGTGATTACATTAGCTTCTCTACCAGTCCTGCATATATTCCCGAATCCCGATTGTTAAAAAAAACAACCAGGAGAAACGTACAAAATCTATACCAATTAGTAATTGAAGACGGTTTGATATTTCATATTGTATCCTAATCAACATACTCGTCTTAATGCTGACCCCATAATTCATAGAGAGTGTAATCATGTTTCATTTTGTTTAATTTTAGAATTAAATTTCATTAAATGCGCAATAATGAAACCTACTAAAATTGCATTTTGTTTTAGACAACCTAGAGTAAAAACCAGCAGGTTGAGAGTATCAAAATTCATGTGTCCGTGATAAAACAACTCGCCATTCTAAATAATTACCATTAGCAACACGCATGTGACTTCCCTGCTGTAACAGCAGGACGTATATAGTCGTACGCATCCATAGACTAAGGTAACCGCATCCATCAGACGGGCCGTATGTTATTGGACTACTACAGGTAGGCAAAACACGCGAGTTTGTATCTGTGGAATTGTAAATTTTGATGTTAAGTTTAATTTAAGAAGTGTGTGTATTGCCATACGATAAATAAATAAATACCACAGGTAGGTATCAAAGTATATAACATGAAACCACTCAATGTCGTCAGTCAGTTTTTGCTATGTGAACGTAAAACTCCTGCCAAAAAACACTTCTAAAGTGACACAATTATCTTATTATGCAAGGAGCGTTCTCCAACCCAAAAGGCATAAGAATAAAGTGAACATACGCGTACTGAGTTGTGAATGCAGTTATTTCCAAGCGTTGGCGAATCGAGAAATCCAGTATATAAATAATATCTGATTAGGTAAAGTTGCTAGAGACTTGGAGGTCACGATACGCTGGTTACTTCTAACACTCAAAATATACGCCCTAAAATGTGTCTTGAAGAAAGCGAAGCTTTTCTATTTATCAAGTTTATCGCCTCTGAGAAGCCAATCGTTTTCTTTCTCGTATTTTTTAAGACAATGTAATTTATTGCGTGTTTACGAAATAATGAGAAGTGAGCGTGTGTGGCAAATGTGAGTGCTTTTATAAATCTTTTATACAGGCAGTAGCAGAGGTTGATAAGCTGGCGAGTTTTTCAAAAAGATCTGAGCAGAAGTTATTGTAAGTCTTTACTCATCACGGAACAATGGTGTCCCGGACGGCTAGAAGCCAAAGACAACACGCCCTTTTGACACTAATGAAATGTAAGGGGTACACTTAGCGGATGCCGCCCTTGACCGTCTCATGAGACGCACGCAAAGGCAGCACAGGCCAGGATGATTGAGAGTTGATGAAATCTAGAATATACTAGGCTAATGGGTGAAAGTCATGGACTAAAATGTGCAGAAATGTATTGATAAGGGACTAAGGGCGTGTGTTTAGTTTAGTTTCTTTATTAGTAAAAATTATGTTTTACAGGTCATAGATTTTTAAATAAGCTAATTTCACACAATTCTAGATAAATGTTAGGGTTCCTTAAATGTTAGGTAATTATGCAATAATTGTTATTTTATATTTTCTTTCTTTTTCTGTTTCTTTCATTAAATAATCAACAGAACATCATGCTTGGTCTAGAAGTAGACATTTAAGTTTTTTAACAAATATTGCAAACATGCAGATCATTTTGACCACCTTACTGCTTAGCTTCTTCTGATTCTGACTGACGTGTCATACAGGGTGATTTCTGGGTTGTGATCTAAACCCATTGTTTGTGACTGTAAATGATCCACATAACATTATCATATGATTAAAAGATAATTAGTTTTATTTTTATTATTTTCAAAGAAAAATTAATCTTATTAAAAAAAACATTACAAATAGCTTACTAACACCGAAGAAGAAAATAAATGCATGCTGTAATTCAAGGTCATACTCGTATTTTCTCAAATTTATGTATAGTAGTGTGACTCCTTTAAAAACACAAATCAAAATATTTTATGGAAATAGTTTGATTTGTTCCCAAAAAAGTTCTTAAGATTACGTCCATTTCTAAGATTTCCTTATCCACTTTTCCTTAAGCGACACAGATCACCGCAGCGGCGTCGCCAGCGTGTCTAGGTGCTATCTGCGGAGCTGGCGTGATGCCAGTGCAACCATTTATTAACTGCATTGATGGATTACTTACCGCCGGTTCCTTGTATCAAACCAGATAACACGGTACGAAATGAGTAGGTTTTGAACTGTGTAGAACATCCCCGCAAGAATATGGGGTTTGAAATGTCTGCTTCGTTTCTCGAAAATACTAGAAATTAGATTTATTTATCTTCGAGTATGTACTATCTGTGTTACTAGTTGATGCAATCGCAAGAATTTAAAGGGCCCGGAATTGTACGGAACTGTCAAATTTTTGTTCTAACTGACAGGCCGATATCTTCCGGAGGATTGCTAGTCAGGGTGCCCCTTTATTAACTGAACCAATGATGGATGGACACCGTCGGTACCGTGTATCAAACCAGTACCTTATAGTTTTTTATTTGCATGGTTTAATTCATTATTAACGATGTGTAAATTTGCATGCTGTTTAAACAGCTGAAGAAGGTGAAACGATTGTATGTAATGTACATTTAACCTAAGACAATTATTGTACCCTTTTTCTGCAAATAAAATTATTTCTATTTCTATTTCCAGATAACACGGTGTACGAAATAAATAGGTTTAGAACTGTGACCTCGTAAGACCCAGGTCTATTTTTGTGTTTTTGAATTTGGAATTTTCTCTTATTTCTATATGAGTTCAAGACTCGAATTGAATTTTTACTTATACAAGTACGCTGGGAGTTACGAGGTTAGAACATCCCCGCAAGAATATGAGACTGAAATTACTACTCCTTTCCACAAAATACTAGAAATGAGATTGTTTTTTCATCGACTCTGCTATCTGCGGGTATATATTGATGCAATCGTAGGTAAGGATTTATTACCGGTATTAAATTCATAGATGGAATGGATAGGATAAGGAATCAGTATATACGAGGAAGCCTGAAAGTTGCATTCATAACAGAAAAAGTAAGGGCAAATCGCCTAGCGTGGTACGGGCATGTGATGCGGAGGGATGAAAGTCATGTGACGAGAAAGGTATTAAGAATGAATGTGGAAGAGGAGAGAAAAAAAGTACCTCGAAATTGATTATCGTGAAAAGGTTGCTCCACACCTTAATGGCAGCATAGAATAACGGATTAACTTTAACCCTAAAAAAAAATACATTCAACATCATTAAAAACGGGTTACTTTCAATAAAAAGTTCCACACAAAAAGCCATATTTTTATCCGATGACCCAGTAATGGTCGGGGAGCCCAAGAGGGGATTTTTGGAGTCCCTCGAGCGCGTCAGATTAAGATGTGGGGGATACCTTGCATCCTGTTGAGTACCTCCTCCAAGTATGCGTCCTTGACACCGAGCAGGGAGTCCAGGACAGCCCGTCAGAATAGTTAAAAAAATCGCCACCTTGAAATATTCGAGCGCGTCAGATTAAGATATGATGGATTAATTACTTGTTAAATTGTGCCCATTTCAATAATCCGTAGGTAATAATTAGTTCCTGTAACTGATATGGAGGCTGAGTCTAGGCTAGAATAAGGATTCAACGCGGTTTTCTAATGTTATAGACAGTTAAATTTCATTAATGTTAAAAAAAAAATTTCTTCAGAAATCTTCAAACTGTGAAATCTCTTGAACCTGTTGGTCGACTTTGGTCTACTTGACGGCATTCTACGCAGTTTTTTAAGCATACAAAAGTTTATAGATAAAAAATATATATACGACAGGATTGTTTCAAATTATCATACCGTTTTTTTTTTTTCAAATAGAATAAGGATAGGTACTGCTCCATTATCGTCAGATTAAGGTTTCACACAACTGAGGCATCAATCTGAACGTTTCTGTATACTAATCTGACACGCTCGAATATTTCCAGATGCCGGTTTTTTTGCAACTTTGTGGCCCTGCTA
Source organism: Cydia strobilella (assembly GCF_947568885.1). Classification (NCBI taxonomy): domain Eukaryota; kingdom Metazoa; phylum Arthropoda; class Insecta; order Lepidoptera; family Tortricidae; genus Cydia; species Cydia strobilella. Next base: position 15,154,522 of record NC_086052.1, read on the forward strand.
TTTGCTAACGGATCGCTGAAGTCGTCAGATTATTGAAATAAATAGACACTTTTGTAGGGTCCACTTAACATCATCCCCTTTGAATATCTGACGCGCTCGAGTATTTTTTTTTTCTAATGATCTACTCTTCCGTACCTATGACCACCCTGCCTATGTAAACCGGCAGATTAACATACCCTTGTTATCAGAGACATGTTGCGCGACTGACAAGCTACCAATATCTAACTCCATTTGCTGTTTTTTTTACACTTTTAGTGAAATGGCCGCCCTATTACTTTTAGAACCGGAAGCCTTAAAGACTATTGTTGGTGTTTCATTTAGACGAATTAGGTTACAATAAGTACCATAAACTGGGGTTACTGGGGAGAAACATTTATCATCGATTTTTGAGAAATAGAGAGTTGATTTTTGAACGCAAGTTTAAGAATTTTATGAATAAGATTGGCACAATGAAAGTGTTCAGAAACCAATTCCATTTAGGTAGGGGGAGTCCGGGAGACTTGCCCAGGTGGGAGACTTGGACCATTTTAATAAAAAAAGTGCTAAAATCAATAGTAGATTGTGTCACAAGGGAGCAAAATGACATATTTACGGCGAGGGCGTACAATTGAATCCTAAACGAAGCGAAGGATTCTACATAGGAACCTGAGCGTAGTGAGGGATTCAATTGTTAACGCCCAAGGTGAAAATAATTTTGCTACCATACTGCTTTTCACGTCACCTATGAGGAAATTACATACATACATTAGGTTTCAAAACATTATTATTTTAAGCAAAGATCTATACGGACAAAGTGCCAAAAATATGTATACACGACCTTAGTATAGGTAGGTACATACTTCTGGCACTGTACTGACAAATTAAAATACCTACAGCTCATAATTATGTACCTAATATCTTTTAAAGACAGCAGCAAACACCTAAAATGATACAATGAAAATCAAGTACATTATTTTTGTAGATTTTTCTGGTAACAAATTAGCGGTTACCCCTTTGAACCAAATCTTCGGAAGAACACTATGAAGCTGATATCACTTATTTGTTATTATAAAGTTATTGATTTAAACTAAGTATTTATAAATTTATACAAAATACAGAACCGCATAATTATGCTTTGTGAAATATTTGTACAAAACTTTTTAAATGTAAACTTTTTAAATTGCATAGACAAATATGGCTGCGTGGAGACCTAAAATGTCAAAATAAAAATTAAATTAAATTATTAAACAACTTTTTTTTTACGTTTCTTTGTAAATATTACGCTAATTAATTAATTTACTTAATTTAATATTGTCTTCGGTTACCGCGATAGTTACTCATGAAATAAAACTATGAAAACGCGATACGAAATATACGGGATATAATCCGTTTTCATAGTTTTACTTAATTTAAATATGCTATTAATTAATTTAAAATACGCTAATTACATTTATTGTTTACAATTACAACAAAATATTATTTAAGTTAGAAAAATTGTAATCGATTATATGCATACTAATTTCATATGTCTTTGTGTCAATATTTCATACTGGCAACAAAATGTCCTTGATCAGAAAAGTGCCACTTTGATCCCTCCTAGCAGGGAAGAAAAGTTCCCTTTTCGAATAGGTGATGTGAAAATTATTTATTTTATCAGCACTTCAATATCACCTACCTAACGATACCTATCCGGATATAACACATGCATGCTAAAAAAATATGTATTTATTTGTTATAAATCACAAATCGAGGAAAACGTTTCCCATACAATTTGTATGAAAATGAAAACTTATTTTTCACATGCAATGTTTTATGCTAATATTTTAATATTTTTTATAAATATTTTTTTCCTAGGGGTCAACTTATGGTAATTTACTTAAAAGCCACAAATTAAAAAAAAACTTTTTATCATGCATTTACTATGGAGAAAAAGTGAAATTTGATTCACAATTTTCTATCGCTTTCCTATCCTTCCTATTAAGATTTTTAGAAAAGGTTTATTAAGATAATTGTGTTGTACTGACAATGAAACGCTTTCTGACCGATTTCACCGAGTAAAATCGTAATCGTATCGTATTAAATCTAATGGCCATTTTACACACCCTATAACTATAAAATTTGACATGAAAATGTCATGATACCCTTATCAATATCGTCTAACAATTTTAATATACCTTTCACAAAAATTGCATAAATAACAAATTAAATAAAACTGAGAATCGAGAATCGCGTTGAATCCAATTGTATTGCACGCGTGGCTCCGAGCATGTTTTTAAGGTGGTTCGATTTTCATACAAAATTCAATCTGCTTTAATTAAGGCACTACACACTATTACTACACAAATATTTGCTCATTTATCTACTTTCGAATATTCGTTTGCGCTAAATTAATAGAAAAACTTTGTTTCATACAGAAATCATACATAAATCAACGTAATTTTTTCATCAATTTTACGTATGTGTGTGTCACAAATGTCGTGTACAAATACGTTGCGTGCGGCGTTGCCACTCTATGACGTTGGCGACGTTGCCTGGCCGACCTGGCAGGATTTGCAGTGCCGTCATGTTTAGTGCATTTTTATTTGACAGTGTTGACACTGACACATAGGGTCATGTTTATTGACATCAATTTGTTTGTATAAATTGAAAATGATAGCAACGCAAAGAGTATAATAATATATGTAGCAACGTCTAAATCAAGTTACAAAAATCATCGGTGTTCTGGTCCGCGAAAATCCAGAAAAATTCAGACTCAATTGAAGCGGAATTCATGATGGTGAAGTTTCGTAAGGTAGGTACAGTTTCATTCCTTCATTGTACATTGTAATTTTCTCGTGCCGATCTTTTTAGAAAATAATTCTCACTTCTTCCGTAATGGTAGATATAAGCAGTGAACAATACCTATATAATGTAATTATTACTGTTTTGGTTGCCGAATAGTCAATGTGTCACTAACTCTAGGTTTTTTTAGGTATTGTGCAAAATGAAGAGGCATTCTTGGAAATAAAATGTTTTCCTTCATTAGCCAGAAAAAATCAGGACATCCTCACTGCAATAAAGTAAAATAAAACATTTCCTGGGGATGAAAATTATGGAATTTTGTCTATGAATGAAAAACACAATTACTTCACACTCAATCTTTCTTCCTATAACATTAGAGATTTTGTGCTATCATGATATTATTTTTCTTTCAGGTACAGGGACAACTACGGATAACAAATATGAAAAAATGTTATTTCATTTGTTGTGTGAATCCATCTACACCAACAAGACATCCCCTGCTGGACATAGGCCTCCCCAGGGATCTCCACAACGACTGGTCTTGCAAGACCGGCCAAAATATCGAGAAATAAATAATATAAATAAACATGATAAATATCCCGTTTTCTATAATAGTTATAATTAGAAGGCCATGCAATATTGTTACTCACTGTACCTACTTGAATCCAAAAAAATAAATATAAAAAAAGTTTTAATTTTATTTTACAATTACTACTTTATTATTAGTACATTACGAATATTACGATACAAGTGCGAAAAGTAGGAAATTGGCAACGAGTGGCGATAAATTGAAACACGACCGAAGGAAGTGTTTTAATCGACACGAGTTGCGAATTACCTTTTCGCACGTGTATTGTACAACGTTTTACAGTACATAATTATGGCCCTTTACATTTTCGACATATGCACGTATTGTACTAATTACCGCACTAGGGCGGTAACGTATATGTAGCACCATATGTACTAAAAAGTATTTTACAGTACATATGGTGCAACTTTCTCGCCCTAGTGCGTAAAGAGCACTTTTCATGCATATGTCGAAAGTTTAAAGGGCCATATGTACTGTAAAACGTTGTACGATACACGTGCGAATAGGTAATTCGCAACTCGTGTCGATTTAAAACACTCTGCGGTCGTGTTTTAATCTGTCGCCACTCGTTTCGAATTTTCTCTTTTCCGCACTTGTATCGTAAATAACTATTTCAAACTACAAGGGTACGATGATAGATCTCAATTCAATATAATTTTGCAACATTTGGCATTATTAGGTTATAAATTGTATGGAGATGAAATCTATCATCGTACCCTTCCAGTTTGAAAAATACTATAGAGGCTGGGCAGTAAGGGATTGCTTTACTTGTAGAACTATATTTAGCGCTTTAAAAAAAAACTGATACCTGACACTTACAAACCTGGACTTCCTTGGGCTAGTGCTACTAAGAATCGTCAGTATTCTCCATCCTTTCTGAGTTGGAAGAACCCAAAAAGGTGAGATTTGTGAAAGTCAGGTTTTCAATATATGTGGCGTTTTCAACCAAACGGGTACCTACTTATTGTTGTCATATTTCCATAACGCTTCAAAATGAAATCAACCTAATCGACAACCGACAATGTGGTACCTTTTAGTTAAAAACGTCACATATTTTTATAAAACGTTATAAACTAATTTATTAATAATACTGAGGATTATAATTATAATTATCTGGGAGGAAAAGAAAACATCAGTAAAAACTCAAAAATGCTCGTTTTCCCAGAGATAAGACCTAGCTAGATCGAACCCCTTACAGCAAATTTCATCGAAATCGTTAGAGCCGTTTCCGATATCACTGAAATATATTTCGGTTATATCGGAATCGGACAAGAATTCGAAGAATAAAAGGTATAAGAAACATAAGATAACACAAAAAGGACAAAAAAAAGTACCCCTGACGTACCAGTCTCGAACCCGAATCCTCTTGCACGTATTTCCACGAACATACCGCAACGCCATTGCAGCATACTTACACTGCATGAAATTGTCTACTACAAGCAATCACGGAAACACTGTTTGCATGTGTGAGTAATAGTAGGAAATAGCATGACAGAAACACTCTGTCGACTTTAAAAGTGTTTTTTACACTAATGAAGTATTCAATGTTTATTATAATAGTTCAATATTTATGTAAAAAGTGCGCTAAACATACTTTTAAGTATACAGATACCAACACTATTCCACAAAAAAATAAAACATGAAAATTTGCGAAAGTGACGCCATCTAGCGGGGTTTAAGCTTTGGGTAACCTAGTCGAACCACCTTTAATAATTAATTTTAGCGCATTGTAAAGAGCTGGCTGTGTTTTCCCTATTTAAATTGTTTTACACCTACATAAATATCATCATCATCATAATATCACCTAGAGGACGTCCACTGCTGGACATAGGCCTCCCCCAAAGAGTGCCACAATGACCGGTCTGGCGCCACCCGCATCCAGCGGACTCCCGCGACCTTTACCATGTCATCAGTCCACCTTGTGCCTACCCACGCTGAGCCTTCTCGAGAACCTTTCCGCCCCAACGGCCATCGGAACAAATATGAATACAATAATATAATAATAACCACAGAAGTGACAATTTTTGTTTATCTGTTTATGAACTCAAACTTCATTCCGAATACCATTCTTTATCACAGTGCCTAAGACATCCAAAATTCGGGCAGGTCAAAGATTTCCAAAGAGTTCCAAGTGATGACAATATTGTAAGTTTTACATATTGTAACATCGAGTGACTTGGGAACAAGGTAGTAAATTTAGTTTTATAGTCATATTTTCCGCAACACAGGCGAGGATCATCAAATACTTTTTAAATGTTGTAGGTAAAATTTCTAACATAAATCTTTATATGCGAACAAAATTTACACTAATAAATACACTGAAGCGAAGTGGTGCTTGTAAACATTATGCAATTATGTAATTGTGTTATTTTTTATTTTATTAGCCTACTAAAAAAAATATTGATTAAATATGTAGTCGTCACATTTTGGGGGTAATTTATCTCTTGACGAGGTTTGAAGTTATGTGAAAACATCCGTCATATACTCGTACTTAACTATGTCAATAGCCACCTACAAATGTAACAACAAACAAAAATGCACTTATACGGCAGAAAGAGTTGTATGTATGAATGTTTGCATCGTGTGTTGACTTTTGAAGGTCATTAGCGCCCTCAATAAATTTCAAAAAAACTTTGTAGGTCCAGAGAAATGTTTTAATTAACAACCTATTAAATAAAACTCAATGATCTCGGCCTACATAAGTCCCAGCTAGATTGGCAGACGTTGAACTATTACCGCTCCCAACATTTTCCCATGCGCTTCTAACCTGGGCAATGTAGGCTTCCGTACCTCAAAAGGAAAAAACGGAACCCTTATAGGATCACTCGTGCGTCTGTCTGTCTGTCCGTCTGTCACAGCCTATTTTCTCCGAAACTACTGGACCAATTAAATTGAAGTTTGGTATACATATGTAAGTTTGCGACCCAAAGACGGACATATAACGTGAACAAATGAATTTTAAACATGGAGGCCACTTTTGGGGGGTAAATGAGAAAATTAAAAAAATAAAGTTTTTCAAACTATATAGTGTTACATATGAAATGAAAGAGCTCATTGTAAGAATCTCAAATATATTTTTTTTATAATTTTAGGATAAACAATTTAAAACTTTAAAAAAACTGTAATAGATGTCATATATTAAAGAAAAAGTGACGAAGCCCTCCAGTGGTGAAGGCCGGATTCGAGCCGGCGTCTTTAGCTATCGCGGCTAACGCCATGAACCCCTCGGCCACCCCGCCGCGTCGGTGGTTTATATATAGTAGTGTGACTACTTAAAAAAACACAAATCAAAATATTTAATAAAATAATTTGATTTGTTCCCGAACTTGTTCAATTTAGAACTTACTTAAGAAAATAGGCAAAAAATGACCCCCCTTTATCTCCGAAACTACTGGGTCTAAAATTTTGAAAAAAAATACACAAAATAGATCTTTGCCTATGGATTACAGGAAAACCTATTAGAAATTGCAGTAAAGCCTGAGTCGGACTTAATAACTTGGTTATTGATCCGACCCCTACGGGTTTTTAAAGACATTTCACTCACGTTTCACATAAAAAATACATTGTTTAAATTGTGTAATGTACGGAACCCTTGTAACGCGAGTCCGACTCGCACTTGGCCGGTTTTTGTAGAAATGTTTTAATGAACAACCTAAACAAAACTCCAACCGGCTCTCGGCCTACCCCAGTCCCACCTGGGTTGTCAGACGTTGAAATATTACCGCTCCCAACATTCTCCTGCCCGTTTTTAGGCATACGTCAATCAAGGTAACCTGGGGAAATGGCAACTTTTACCATACCGGTTATTCCTACAATTTTATTCACTTTAATTCAAATGAAAATAAAATTGTATTTTAGAAGTGTATAAATTCCCTGTAGAGGTTTTCACGAGACTACGGTGCCAAGTTCAAAAAACTGGACAAGTGCGAGTCGGACTCGCCCACCGAGGGTTCCGTACTTTTTAGTAATTGTTGTTGTAGCGGCAACCGAAATACATCATATGTAAAAATTTCAATTGTCTAACTATCACGGTTCATGAGATACAGCCTGGTGACAGACAGACGGACAGACGGACAGCGGAGTCTTAGTAATAAGGTCCCGTTTTTACCCTTTGGGTACGGAACCCTAAAAAGGCATAACACACTAACACATGAAATACCTATAGGTTCTTTAAAGGCTATGCGAATATGACAACCCCTGGAATTGCACGAGTACATAAACATTGACTGTTCAAAATCAATTTCGCCAGCACAAAGCTGTCTAAAGGGGCCTACTGACTGAACTATCAGTCCACCGGACCATATCGTTAGAACCTGTCAGTTAGAACAAAAAATTTACAGTTCCGAACAACTGACAGGCCGATATCGTCCAGCGGACTGATATAGTCAGTGCCCCTTAACAATAAAACGGCCTATGATAAAATGACAACAAAATGGATTCCAAATTTGAAAATCATATTAGGAAACACATTCGATTGACCGGCGGTTACAATTTTATAAATTTCGCCAGGCCAATATAACAACAAAACGACCAATAACAACCGCCGTAACAAAATGGATTCGAAATTCGAAAATAATTTTCTACACATTCGATTGGCCGAGGATTTGCGACCGCTGCAATAACATCCCAATTGAATCCTGGTGAGCGCAGAGTACACTGCGGGGAACGATAAAAGTGTAGATCTTGTCTAGAGTCCAGTTAATAGCATGGACTTTCTCGCATTCAAACTTTAAAAATCTCAATTTTGCATTATAATTTTTTACCTATTACTACTAAATATCCGCGCGCACCATTAGATATATTAGTAGAGGAGGAGCTCGCTTCGACCGTAGCTCGTACGAGACGACTAGTTACTCGTAATGCATAATTTTTAAAGTTCTAATATGGCTCTAATAGAAGTTGAGCAACAGAAGGGTACAGTTGTGAAAGAGCACTTGACGGAATATATCTTAGTTTATCATTGAATTGCCGAAAGACATTTAAATGAATTTTATTTCAAAAACAGCGTTTCAAGTATTCTCATTTCATCGACAAGTCATTGCGTCGAAGACTCGATGCTAGGTAATTTAAATCGAGGTATTTTAATTGGTACTTGACATTTCAATAAAATTCATGTCATGGCTTTTTATTTCGGGTTTTTTGCTTCTCTTTTTTTACATGTAACGTAATAACATTTATTCAGCATAAAATTATGTCAATTTCTAATATTTCGTTATCGAGCGTGGTTCGCGGTAGGCCCTCTGGATATACGCACGGGAGGAGACGCGCGGCGCGGCACACACTCGGCTTTATACTAACTTCACCGGCAACGGACGAATACCGAATTCGATTTTCATAATTGTTTAGCCGGGATTTCTTTATGTAATTAAGGCGGAACAAACCAGCCTATATTTAGATACAGTCCGCGATTTTATTTCTACGTCCCAGTGGGACCCTAACATTGATCCGGCTCGAAGGACCAATATTAGGACCCTAACAAGATTATTAGTTTTTTTTCTGTTAAATTAAACCTAACTGAATAACTTTTCGTTTAAATTTTAGTACCTACACAATTTGTTATGTCAATCTCTTTCACTTTCCTTGGCTGTTTCACAACATCCTTCTTCGCCAATTTGTAGCATTGCATGCCAAAAGGACCGTGCCATGCCATGTGCATATGGACCTTTCTCTCCTAGCAAGCCACATTTATCTGTTTCCAAGATAATTTAATGCTGACCGGTAGCGGTCAGCAAGTTTTTGTTTATCGGCAAGGGCTTTCTCGTTAAAATGTTTCGGAGATAGTGTCAACAGTAGTTTTAATTTATTTTCTTATTTATTAAATAATATTTGTAGTTAATCTATACAAATGTATATCATAATTGTTAATATATTGTACATTAGATTATTTAATAAATTAGTGTGAACAAAATTAAGCCAGAGTAAATACCATAAATAATTAGTACAGTCACAATGGTGTAACAAAGATTATCTTTGTCAACCACTAAATCATACCAAATTGCTGAAAATAAATTATGTTACTCAAAATGGCAAGGTGAGCTTTTGTCCAAATGAATATCCTTTTCTTTTACACCCAATAAAGCATAATAGACAGACATAATACCCTAACAGACGTAGCGATACCCTCATCACAGTGCGTCACGGCATTATTATCTAATTTGCCAATTTCCTTGTCCGCCAGTGTAACAAAAACCGGACAGCTCTACCGACTACTTTTCGTAGACTCCGCACTACCAAAGGAAAAGGTCTTGGTGTCAGTTTCATCAAATGCACTGTATTTTTGTGTAGGTATCAAAACAGTATTTGCGGTTTCTTTGAGAGATAAGTATCTGTTCGTAAGAACTATTATATAATCTGTGGTAATAGGGCCCCGTTTTTACTCTTTGGGTACGGAACTCTATAAATCAAGTACGATACCTTTTATGCGAATTACTACTTGCACTACTATTGCGAGTCCTGCTTGATAAAACCGTGCAAGTGCGAAAGAGATAACATGATTCCCATAATAGGTATAGGGGCCGTGCGCATTGGAGGATTTGCCATCTTGTGACCTAAATCGAAAACATAAACTTGACATTGACACTTCACGTTAAAGATGGTGCTACACCCTTCAGTCCAAGCACGTTACCTTGCGCGTTGTAGGTTCTGCCATTTAGTGGTGTAAATTTAAAACTTAAGCTTGACATTCACATTTCGCGCCAATAAACATGGGGATCTTGTCCTACCCCCTTACAGTTTATGCACGCTCTCTATAGTGGAAGATCTGTGGCACGCTAGCTCATAAGCCGTATCGTATATCGGATCGCGGATGCCAGTGACAGTCGGAATAGAGCTCGAAGGCGGCCATCTTGGTGAACTGGACGGTAGTTTTATTAAGTTGTCGTCGTTGATTTTTTTTTTTTAATATAGGAGGCTAGCCAGGCTAGGAGGTTTGTCTTGGATTTTATTAGTTGGGTATACTGTAAAAGTTATTTTTTATTTAGGTAAACAACACAAAAGCTTCTCTCTCCTAAACATAACTTATGTTAAGGCATTAACATATGATAACTACGCGTTATTGACCGAGCGTTAGCGAAGGTCTACGTTTCAGCTTGGGCAAAAATGCTTTCGTATATCCGGATGTTTTCCTCTACAGATCTCATTTCTCAACCGATTCCCGTGAATTTTTTGAGCAGGTCCGATAGATAGAATTTTTCTGTAAAATTGTATCAATTGGTCAATATACTAGTTGTGCCGCGATCGGCACTAATCATTTGCATTCTAATTAATCCGTTATGTCAAATTGAAAATTAATTACAGTAGAACAAATTTTTTGACATTACTTGTAATTTACTTGGCTTTTGTTTGTAAAACATGAACATGATCGATCGATCGGTGGCGATCTCATAATAACGCATGCGTTGCCAGCGTTAGCTACGTACTACGCTTGTAGCCGGTAGCGTATTTATAAACGGCCCGATTCGAACTTTAAGATACGTCAAATATAACGTCTAGATACGATATGGATTAGATATGTCAGTGCCACAAGTGACGTTTCTTCAAACAAAAACAAATCCATATCGCCACTAGCTAATACTGCCAATATGGTCTGTGGCATTATTAAAACCATTGTGAGTTCGCTGTGTTTTTTTTTTAAATCTACTTTGTATTTTTTTTCAGCTTATGAAACTGTCGCGTTGTCTACCGCTCACATAATCGCTAATTCGTTATACGCGTTGACTTATATATTACTTCGGAAAGACGGGCCTTACGGGTTCTAAGAATGGTGCCAGTACAACGGTGTCACGCACAGGAATTCGAGCCAATCGTGCAGTCTACCGCCACAACGCGCCTCATCAACCGAGTTCGCCACACGCGCGATTGGTCGCAACTAGTTGCGTTAAACTGCACGTTTGGCTCGAATTCGTGAGTGACAGCGCTGAACTAGCACCGTTATTAGTGCCCGTAAGGCCCGTCTTTATAAAGTCAATGGTTTTACGTGTAATCATCATAAGATTCTGACTAATCGATAGACAATTTCAAAATGTACCGAGAGCACATACCGCATTATATATTACCTATATATACCGTCGTTGTGCACAATGTAACGCTAAGTCAGCAAGCTTCCGTCCGCACTATTATCTCGGTTGCCATTGTCACTGCGACTGGCTTCCGACTGACCGTCTCGAGACGCCTTATCTTGTGGAAGTTTCTCTCTAAGATAAATATAATATACCTATTCAATTCAAATGGACTATGTCTGCGTCAATGGTGTAGCAGTCAAGTTACAAGAGTAACGCAGCGTACTACGAATGTAGGCCAACAACGCGCGAACGCGAAGCCAAGAGATGCGGCGTGGGGTAAATCAATCCTTTGATAGCGTCGCGCCGCTTCGCGTTCGCGTGTTGTTCGCCTACGTAATAGTACGCTGCGTTATATAGTTATTCTAGATCGTTGACTAACTTGTGTTTCAACCGGAAGAAGCAGTCACGTATAAGATAACGTGGTCTTAAGTCTGTCCGTCCAACCCACAGATCATTTAATAGATGGTACGAAAACTAACCGTCACCTAACTTACAGGCCAATTCGAACTAAGATACGTCATTTACTAGTTCTAGAAACGATATGGATTAAATATGTCAGTGTCAAAAATTATGTTTTTATTTGAAGAAACGTAATTTTTGACACAGACATCTAATCTATATCGTTTCTAGAACTAGTAAGTAGCTGACATTACATAGGTTACACATAACACATTAATTACTGACTGCCAGCGCGGGTTACGCGCTACGAGCGTAGCCCATGAAAAACCGCATACACGTAGCAAAAAACGCCTACGAATAGAAAACACGTGTAGCGGGTCGCTGGGGGCTTCTGCCCGAGACGAACTTTAACATATGTCAAATATAACGTCTAGATACGATATGGATTAGATATGTCAAATTTACTTATTATTTAGCTGGTGTTAACATTCCCGCACCCAAAACCCCGGAGTTATTTCATACAAAGCTAGCTAGTCTTTGGTCCAGCCAGCACAAATGCGGTAGATAACAGTGAAACTTGGCTGGATTCCGATTACTCGGAACTATATTATTACAAATGTGACGCGCGTGTCGCGCGTTTATGTACAGTCAGATTTAGATTCATGTAAATTTGAAATTGCCAGGTCCTACACCCTCGTTTAGACCTTGCGGAAGTTTCCGAAATTGCAAAATTTAAAGATGAAAAAAATTCGGAAATTTCTTATATTTTTTTTATGTGATAGTCAGCAAACGAGCAGACGAGCCGCCTGATGGGAAGCAGTCATCGTCGCCCATGGACGTAAGCAACATCACAGGAGCCACTTAAGCATTGTCGACCCTTGAGAACCCTAAATACCCGCTTCTTGAAGAATCCCATGTCGTAGCACAAAGGAAATACCTCAGGAGGCAACTCATTCCACATTCTGCACGTTCTGGGAAGAAACGAGCGGGATGCCCGCTTATTCATTGTGTGCCATGTGTCTAAGAAGGGAGGATGAGCTTTGCTCCTTTGGCGGGAGGTGCGGTGATAGAAACGAGACGATGGCACCAGATCAAAAAGTGCTTCGGAACATTCCCCATTGTACAGACGGTAGAACGTGCAAAGAGAGCCAACGTCTCTCCGAAGACTAAGAGGTTCTAAGCCGTCAGTAAGTATAGTAGTGTAGTATTTTGTATGTTAATCGAAAATTTCCATTTCATTAATAAGTTTTCTTTGTTTCACATTTTTAACTATTTGGAAACTTTCTGCAATTTTCACATCTGTAAGCTCTAAAAGCGTTGAGAAGTGTGTGTGGTGTGAGATTACAAGATAGAATTAGGAACAGTGTGATAAGGGAAAAGTGTGGACTGAACGAAGAACGAAGATGTAGTGACAAAAATTGAGAAAGGTATGTTGAGATTGTTTGGATACGTGGAAGTGGTAAGTGGTAGTGAATAAGGTAGAGGTAGAAACGGGAGTTGGAAGAGGTAAACCTCGGCGGACTTTATCTGATCGGGGAAATCCTGAAGAAAGGCCAGGTCAAGAGCACCCTAAACCGGCGAGCGTGTATGAGGAATGTTATGAACGTCAAAGAAGCGAAAGGGGTAGGTATGTCAGGATCGTAGCAGGTGGAAATCCGTGGTCTCTACCTACTCCTCCGGGAAATAGGCGTGATTATATGTATGTATATGTAGGCCCTGTTTCAATTCAAATAGTTTCAACTATTGATAATCGCGATATAATAATATTTCGCCATCCGCTATTAAATTTAACTCAATAAAATATTGAATACGAACACATAAGTGCCATTAGTTCAAGCACGTACCATTAGCAGGAATAGCGAATGAGGCAAGGCGAGTTCCTAGTCAGAACTTTGTGGCAGTAAATTCGGAGTGGAAGTTAACTCAGCCGCGCCTCGGAACCGCTCCGGTTTACTTGGACATGGTTCTAATTAATTTTAAGTGCATTTCCCAAGACTGTTTTGTTTTAATCTTCTTCAGCTGATCACATTTCTGCCATGCAGACCCTAAACCACACTTTTCCATTTTTAGGGTTCCGTACCCAAAAGGCAAAAACAGGACTCTATTACTAAGACTCCTCTGTCCGTCTGTTTGTCTGTCTGTCACCAGGCTGTATCTCGTGAACGATAGCTAGACAGTTGTAATTTTCACAGATGATGTATTTCTGTTGCCGCTATAACAACAAATCGTCGGTGGGCTTGTCCGAATCCGGTCCAGTTTTTTTTTAGTTTTTTTCGTGTGTTGTAATCAGTAGATCAGTAGGTTCATCGATTATTTCCACTTAGGACAAGTCGAACATGAAAATCAATCACACGGAAATGCAATCACAGAACTACTAGTACATATTTTTAGGGTTCCGTACCCAAAGGGTAAAAACGGGACCCTATTACTAAGACTCCGCTGTCCGTCTGTCCGTCCGTCTGTCTGTCTGTCACCAGGCTGTATCTCATGAACCGTGATAGCTAGACAGTTGAAATTTTCACAGATGATGTATTTCTGTTGCCGCTATAACAACAAATACTAAAAACAGAATAATATAAATATTTAAATGGGGCTCCCATACAACAAACGTGATTTTTTTGCTGTTTTTTTTCCGTAATGGTACGGAACCCTTCGTGCGCGAGTCCGACTCGCACTTGGCCGATTTTTATTTTAACATGTTATGGATGCTAGGTTGTTGTAGGTATAGTGTAAATCTTTTGAACTGAGCTAATTTACTCAAAGAGTCTCAACACTACAACAGTCTTAGTACAGGTAAGTGAACAAGCTCAATTCAAATGATTGTTACTATATATCTGGCCATTTTCACTTAAAAGTGTACCATTTACTTTTTTTCGAAAATCCATCAATTTTTGTAATAAGTCGTAATTAATATCGTTAATTGCAAACCATGGTAAGTACAATACAATAGATGTTATAAAGGACTTTTGGGTTATTTCTACTCAGAATCACGAGGACTATCGATTTAAAAAGAAAAAAATATGTCCCAAAAAAATTACAGTTTTGTAACGCATTTTCACATACAATTTGTATGGACCGTTATAAAACTGACACCCAAAATTTGTATAAAAACTGGGGACACTTTTTTCTTTGTCTCATTCAATAGTACTCGTGATTCTGAGTCTAAATAAACCTTAAAGTTGATGGTTTTTCGAAAAAAAAGTAAATCGTATCATTTTTTCTGAAAACTCCCATCTATCTAAAATTTTGATTACCTCTACTCAATCATAATCATAATCATATTTGAAAGAGCTTATACATTAAAATCCATTTTCTTTGAGATATTAAAGGCATTACTTTCCATTCGTATACGGAAAAGAAACTGCAATAACATCACTGAAAGTTCGTCTTTGAACCCATCATGTTGGCTTGGAAAATTAACCGGCCATCTTTATAGTCGCAGTCAGATATATAGGAGCGGCCGAGGTGCTCAAAAATATCTGAACACGGACTCTAACGCCTTGACAATAGAGGCGTGTCCAGATATTTGTGAGCGCTTTTAGCCGTTCCGATATATCTGACGGCGACTGTACAAAAACACTGGGTCAGCGGGGCGCTAGTTAACTTTTCGAAAAAGGTCATAATGTTACTGAAATATCGTGTAGTTATGACGTTTTAAGTAAAGAGCGGCATTACTCTTATTACGTTTTCCACGGACATTGATTGCGCCCTACAAGACAGCATAGATTATATTATAACAATACCTCCTAAGTATACTGAGGCAAGTGCAAAATCAGGATTTTGAATGAGAGCGATTGAAACGTAACGGAACGTAACTTCCTTATTTGTTAAAGTAGTTCCATAAACACTCTAAGAACAAATTAAATTATTTTCTATGAAAATATTTTAATTTGTGGTTTTTCAAGTAGACACACTACTATTTAAACTATAAACTGAAATAAATATCATATACGAAGGAAAAAATGACCAAAGCCTCCAGTGTCCAGAGCTGGAATCGAACCAGCGTACCCCGTTTACCGGACAGGTGCCTGAACCGCTCGGCTATCCGGCCACGGTGGCATGGGTCGAAATTTCCAAGTATATGACACAATTCCCGAAGGCTTGTGGCGCCCCCTGGCCATCTCTAAGGTAGAACAGTATGGTTCGACCTTCTAACTGAATCAACTCAGGTGATTACGGGCTAGCGAAGAGAGATGGCGCTGCCATTAATACTCTAAGAACAAATTAAATTATTTTCTATGAAAATATTTTAATTTGTGGTTTTTCAAGTAGACACACTACTATTTAAACTATAAACTGAAATAAAGCTCAGACAATAAAAAACAGACAATAAAGAGCAGAGAGGGGGAGGCTTTGGTCATTTTTTCCTTCGTATATGATATTTATTTCAGTTTATAGTTCCATAAAATTTTGAATTTGTTCTGGAGAAATCTTTTAGATTTTGTCTACATTATTGGAATTCTAAAATGTATCGCAGTTTATGATAATTATAAGTATCGTAGACATGAATATCAGAAGACGAACCACGCTCACAAATCTCGAAACGTGCGTGTATTTTCTCGAGTAGCTACCATTGATTTGCTCGAAAATTTTAACCTGGGTTTTAGTTGTAGATTTACAAAAATAAAAGAGTCATGAGAACGTTAGGCTTTACAACGAATGAAATAGTATTAATATTAATAAGCTCAGTCGTTTGATGAGTGAAAGTGTGAACCGTATTTTACGTCGTTAATATCATTACTTACCTACTAGGCTAGGCAAAATTTTGAGAGTGGGTAAGCGTCGGTCGCACGACAGCGTCTGTCATCGTTAAAGTGTTTGTTAAACTTTATTGTATGTAGTTGCATAGTTCACTGATGACTGACGGCCTATGCATTGCACCTTTGCATTGTTCGAATAAGGAATATTACGCAAAACTCTGCATAGAGGGCATCACTAGCACAATGACAGGGCCTACGGTGAAACATGAAAATCGAAAGTTCGGTTTTTGCCTCTCTATAACTCTTGCTTATTCGACCGATAGAGAGGCAGATAACAAAATTTCGATTTTCGCATTTCGCGGCAGGCCACCTGTAAACAAACCGCCTTAAGACGATTCTCGCTGATTTGGCCTTGAGCGTCTCAGCGTCTCTGTACCCGCACCCCGCTCACTGCGATCGTACGTGAATTTCGTCTCGGTGCGGCGACTGCGGCGGAACGAGGTTCAAAGAATAACCTACAGCCCAGAGGCGCGCGGCATTTGGCGCTATACCTCGTATTTGTGTATCTTTTGCAGATATTTTGTTGTTTGAGTATGAGTAGATCATGCGTGTAGAGGTCGTAAATTATAATAAAAATATATTCCCTTATGCATTATACTTTACAAGCCTCAATTAGTTAATTTGTGTTTTATCTGTTTCTTACAAATAAATCGACGACGGATTAAGATTTATAGCTAAAGCTTGGTATGTACTAAATTGAGGCGTACAGTGCGTTTATTTATACAGTTTTTTTTTATCCGTAATAAATAAATATAAATAATGCCATTAATAGTTAACTTATAAAATTAAAGTACCTACTAGCTTCATATACAAATGTGTTATTTTTCGAAATTCGAAGTTTTCTCAATCATTACGTGGGAATATCATCATTATTAGGGTTCCGTACCTCAAAAGGAAAAAACGGAACCCTTATAGGATCACTCGTGCGTCTGTCTGTCTGTCTGTCCGTCTGTCACAGCCTATTTTCTCGGAAACGACTGAACCAATTAAGTTGAAATTTGGTGTATATATGTAAGTTTGTGACCCAAAGACGGACATGTAACGTAAACAAATTAATATTAAACCTACAATAAACTTAATAGTAAGTTTTTCCGTAAATAAAAATACGATAGGCCGTTTTGCTAGTTCTTAAGCGATTAAAATTATTTTTAAACTACAAAAACAATGTTTTTTAACAGGTACTATTCATACATACAACGTAATAGGTAATAGGTAGCTTATGATCTATTATTTATTGTTTCGAGATGGATTGGAACATTATTCAAAACGTAAAACTTGAATGACATTATAATATGTCGGTTAGAAAACATTTATTTATTTATTTCAAATGAAGTTTTCTCAAACATCTCAATCATCATCTTATATTATAATATATGCATATATTATAGTATAATATATGCGGATATTATCATTACATTCATTGTAATACACCGCAAAATACCGTGTTGCGCTCGCTAATGCGCGTCGCAACCAAATCAGCGCTCTGCAGTTATTTATTCTTTGGCCGCAATAACTGCGATATTATAGCACTTTGCTTGTGCATAAGCGAACATAGTGCAAGGAAGGCACGGAGCGACGAGCGACACAGCCTCCTCGTCTCAAAGCTGGCACACGACTGCCGGCCACGCCATTTTCAGGCTGCATACGCATGAAATGTGGAAAAACGTTCGATTTCTTAAGAAAATATTTTTTGATTAAGAAAAGCTATGTTGCATTTGTAGAACCTGTTAAAACATTTTTGTTAGTTTAAAAATAATTTTAATCGATTAAGCCGTTTAGAAGTTATAAGCAAAGTTAGCCGCAAAACGGCCTGTCGTGTTATTTTTTTTTCGGTGAAACTACAAATTTCAGGAAGAAAGTCAAATGTTGCGATTGTTGTCCATAGAGTGAAGATGCATATATATTTTTTTCATAATTTTTGGTTGACTCATTTAGAAGTTATAAGCTCTAAAAAGTAACAATTTTTAGCCAAAAACTGCGCGAAGCGCCTTAAATGCATCAATGTCATAATTAAAACTTGTCCAAAACTGTTTAAGGCCTAGTATGTATAAGTTACTCTATGGTTTAGTATGTGCACTAGTGCTGCACTCTGGCGGCAGAACATTGCAGTAAATTAATACTCCCTATTGGGCCGTATCGTTGATCAGTCCGCTAATTAAGGTTGGTGATTTGTTTATTGTATGCTGTGTCTCGAAAGAAGTAATCTACAGAATCAGCCCTTCACTGCAATCCAATTGATTCAGTAATCCCTATCGATTCGATGAAGGGCCACGACAAACCGAATGACTTGACGGGAAAGGTTCAATTTGACTTGTAAAAATATGTAGATACTCGTAGGTCCATCGGGTCCGAACCTGTGTGATTTATAAAAATAGAAACCATTTACGGAGGAGCACTTATTTTGTCAATGGTTTTCTATGAAACTATAATTTTAATGGAATAGGGAACGAGATTGTGTCAAAAATATATTTCCAAATAATGGCAGATTGTTACTTCGAATACTTACTATATATATGTTGAATAAAATCCATAATAATATTATAAATGCGAAAGTCTGTCTGTCTGTCTGTCTGTGTGTTCCCTCTTCACGCTTAAACCGCTGAATCGATTTAGATGAAATTTGGCATAGACATAGGTTGAGTCCCTGAGAAGGACATAGGATAGTTTTTATTCCGAAAATCATCCCTTAAGAAAGTAAAAAGCGGGGTGGAATTGAGATAATTAATGAAGTGTCTGCTAATTTGTGTGCATAATATGCTCAAATTGAATGATTGCTATAAGATTTTCTCCAGGCGCTATTCTTACTCTAGCTGGGGTTACTAAGTCCACGCAGACGAAGTCGCGGGCAAAAACTAGTAAAGAAATATTTGCAGGCAATCGTACATACATAAATGCATAGTTAGATACATAGAAGACATGAAAAACATAATAAACTACTTATTAAACTATTAGACCGAAATCAAATATTAAATCTCAATGAGGCTTAACTGTAAAAAGTCCATCTTTCTTCTTAATGAGTTCGTTCGATATTACTTATCGTTAAAATGGCTACCACAGAACACCACAGATGGCCGATGGAGTACAAAAGCAGTCCAATACAGACCCATTCTAGACAGAATGGAATAAACGAGGAAAGGAAACAGAACAGCTGATATAACGCTAATCCGGTTACTTAAAGTTGATTGTTATCATATGAAGTAAGGTCTTAAGGTGCAATTAAAACTGCACGAGGCCATGCGGTTGGCGAGGAACAGAACCCTATGGAGGAACCCGGTCTTCAGCAGAAGGACATGATGTCACGATCCTCAGTATTGAGGGACCGACTGAAGAAGAGAAGAAGAAGGTTACTTAAAGTAAAATCAAACTAAGAACTTAACTCTTCTACGAAAGACAACCGCTTGCGCGATGTATCTCGACGCCTGCGCCATCTAGCGAACGATATGCACTTTAATGTGTAATACATGTCATGAAACTATGAAAAACAATTGCTTGCGCAATGTAATTCGATGCCAGCACCATCTAACGTGAAATTGGGTAGACTTTATTTATTGTGAGTGGTATTACACTATTACTTATTCTGTGCTACGTTACTCAATATTACATTTAAGTTTATCTTCCAACCTTATTATAAGAATTATTTGTTTACCTAATAAAGGGCATTTATTCCAGCATTTCCTAACAAAAGGGCTGCTCATTCATAATTCATGACGGGACATTTTAATTCTCTTCATAACATTTATTAAGGCTTTCATATTTACAATAGACATAATTTATCTAGGTAAGCGTATTCTCGTTCATTCGGTCTATTTAATGTAATGATTCTCCATTCATTCTCTATTCAAGGTTTGAGGGTGTCACTTAAAAATCAAGCGTGCTTGGTTATTGATATGCTTGGCATACTTAAAAGGTGTAACAAAAATAGCGGAAATCCGTTTAAGCATATTCGGGTATCGTAAGAAAAATTATTTTGACGTGAAATTTTTTTGTGTTTTTTATTGAGGGTTGGCCGACTTAGATGACCTGCCCCATAGAAAAAAAATCCGCGTCATATTTTTTTTCTTAGTTCTATATCCTAATAATCAGAACAGGGTGCGCCAAAGTTCACATAAAATTGCGACTTCGATTATTGGAAGTCCGAAAATGTTTGTTATATAATTTTATATCATAATGATCATTACTTATAACTTGTCTTTGCGCATAACTATCGTAACACCAAATCATTCATGTTAATAATGTCAATCATAATAAATATCTGTAATACTAATGTTAATTTTCATATATTCTTTTAATATAACGATTTTAAATAAATAAAAATATATCATATTTATTTTTTAACATAACGATTTTAAGTAATAAAATTTTATATAATATTTATTTTAAACTTTACCTGGTTTTATTTATAAACTGTCAGGTATCTTGCATCCACACCACATTCAACTTGCTATCAAAAAAGAAATACAGTCCCAGAGTCGGGATAGGTACGACGACGAGCGAAGCGAGGAGGAGTGTTAGGTTTCTTGTGTTCCTCAGAGCGGAAAAAGGAGCCCCGCGAAGCGGGGCTTCGTCGACTCCTTGGCGGGCCGAAATAGCTTAATAGGCTAGGTACATGAAAAATAAAAAAGTTGCAAAAGTTAAAATGTTATGCTTTCAAATACTTATACAATTTAAGTTGATAATTAATAAGTTTATTATAAAAACCATTATGAGTCGTGACGAATAGTTGGAAATGACATAATGTTGTTAAAAAAATCTGCCTACAGATAATTATGAGCAATGATTTTGGTAATACAAATTGGACCCAATCAGAACATGATACAATATTTAAACGGTTCTCCACTATTTTATACACCCTGTACAATACCTAAAGCTTTACCACGAGTATAAGTATAATTTAAACATCTCTATATTATAATAAGCTGTGAGTGTCAATAAAGCTGAGACGACTATTCAGCTGACTCGCCGAAATATATATCCCACGTCGTCGATATCAGAGCAAATGTCGTGTGAAAATTGTGAATGAGAAGTGGCGAATATAGGGTATCGTGTGCTGAATAAGTTTAGATAGAGATGATGGTTCGAAATGGATTTATCGACGAGCGAGCTAAGCGAAGCAAAGTTCTTACATTTGACTTGGAACACGCTGGTGGCTTGGGGCATGCCTCGGCATTTCGATGTTTTTTAAGTGAGCTATTAGAACCCCTAGTTTAAATTTCATGCGTTCGCGTTTGTGTAATGTCTATTTTTGTATGGGATTTTGAACAGCGCCCCAAGCGGGACGTTTTGGAAACTCAAACTCCCTTACAAAAGGACAATGAAATTTAGAGCACGAGGATAGTTAGTTACGAAATAACTTTAGTAAATTTATAACATTTAAAACCTTCGCGGTTTGAACACATATTAAATCACATTTAGAAACGGGTCTATCGCGAATTTATTATGTTACCTTTATTTACCGACGTTTCGACACAGGTTTCACTGGTCGTGGTCGCGGCTAACTGACGTCCCAGCAAAATGTGAAAACAGTCACACAAATCTCTGTTTTGGCATTTTGCTGGGACGTCAGTTAGCCGCGACCACGACCAGTGAAACCTGTGTCGAAACGTCGGTAAAAAGAGGTAACAAAATAAATTCGCGATAGACTCGTTTCTAAATGTGATTTAGTAAATTTGTTTTAATTTCATTGAAATTGGGTAACGTATTGTTGAGGGCATTATATTTTATTAACTATATTATGAGCATGAGCAGCGGAGCGGCCTTAGTGCACGCTGCTCAAATCACTTGTGAGCCCGACGCGACCCTGCACGCCCAACTGAGCGTCCACTCAGGCCTTACACTAAAAGAAAAAAAAGATATTTGCTATTATGGCCCTTTTTGTTAAAATAGGTGTAGTGTGCGAAAATGGTTAAAGTTTAAATCAATACCGCCAGTAGGTTCCGAAGTATATTTGAATGCGAGTGCGGTATATTTGTATGCGAGACTGCTCGTGTTTAGGTAGGTGCTAAACCCCAACTTCCAACTTGAATTGGAATACGAAAACGAGGAGAATACCCTATCAGCTGCACTTTAAAACCGAACTATTGAACCTTAAAGAATGACTCACGCTATTGACGACCGACACTATGTTTTATGTAGAAAGCATCACGTGATCTATTTTTCTGACAAAAACTGCACTTATTTTACGTAATAGTATGATTAGTAAGCGTATAATGTTTTAAAAAGTTTTTCTTACCATATTCATGTCTTCACTGCGGGATTTCTCAACATTTCCGTTTTATTTCGTGATATTGTTTTTACCATCACAATCTACGTATTATGATAATTAATATAATAAACGGACCTCGTTTCAATCAAATACACTCGTTTGTTCTGGGCCTAAATGTTTAACAAAATTGACGGTCTCCTTTGATATGGAGATAGTTTGTGGCAAGAGGAAGGAAGGACCTATAGTGTATCAATCATGATCATCATTCCATGAATCCACGCAGACGAAGTCGCGGGTAAAAGCTAGTTTAAAATGAAAATATTTAGTGGTAGGTAATCCAATACGCGTGTCACTATAGATTTCTAGTAGAACACACACAAAAGGACTGCATCGTATGAAACCCGCATTAAGCCATCGCCAGACCTTCGGCATTCGGTATCGGCGTAATTGGCAATTAAAACCAGACCGCGAAACGACGTGCCGTTCTTGTGAACAAACAACGCTTTAGGTTGTGACACACGACGCGGTATTGTGATGTGCAATGCAGCGGTAGGTTGTGGTGCATGGGTTATAACTTTATTGCATCTGCCCCCGTCTTCGATCGCGTACAGAGGTGACAGGGCTTACTGCTAACCACGAACGAAGTTTTATCTCTCTGTCGCACTTACATACGAATTTACAAGTGCGTTAGAGAGGCAAAACTTCGTTCGTGGTTATCCCACTGTGGATGGCGACTGCAGCCATTTTACTGCTACAGTGTTGACGCGAACGATGTCACAGTCAATTGCCGCGCTACAGCCAAGATTAGAACGTTAAATTTATTTTTATTATCATTATTATGAAGCGGATTTACAGTCAACGCTGCTGCAGTGACGTCGCAACAGTCATCATATGAATGTCAACTTAAAGGGGCCCACTAGCCAGTGCTGGTAGGCGGCGGACTGATGATTTTTAGGTCGTGACCTCGAATACCAAAAATGTATTAAGATGGTCAAGATTTGGTGCGAGTCAAGGTTTGAATTTATATCCACCGGTTTGAACTGCCCCGTACGTTGTTCCCGTAGCTTAGTACAACCGTACCTACGTATTTAAAAGTAAATAAAACTTCCTAATTGGGCTATTCGTTCAACTTCACTTTAGCTTGTTTAGGCCAATTCTTGAGCATTGCATGCGGTTTACGTGGAAGCCTTATGTAACTTATGTAACCTAGTTTATGTAACTTTGGTAGGAGTTGTTAGGTTTTCTAGTAAGCTTTTTAGTTAACAAAGACGTGAAGTACCTAAGCTACTAATTGTTTTTAAGCAATATTTTTACTTTATAAATTATTGTTTTTGGAAAGTAAATAAGTTTATAGTCGCAATGAGCTATGTAGCATAATTTTCTAACGTATTCTTCAGAGATAATTTTCTATAAAATAGTTGCTTTTACTTATATTCACGCAAGCTGTTAACTATTGTCAATATGAGTGATAACTTTTGTTTTAGAATCTGCGTATGAACCGTTTATACACGTGCCTAAACGATTTGTGTATTAGTTTTTGGGCCAAGTTCGAGCAACTCCATCCACGGCACGACAAAAAAAATTGCCGCTTAAACCCCAGCCTACATTCCACGAAAAATACTCGCCAGTTCGGAGCTGTACCTAATATTCGCTTGACGAGATTAAAAGAGTCGAACGTTTTGCTAGGCCCTAGGCTTGAGTGTTTGGAATCCTCAACAACCCCTTTGGCGATAACTAAGTGTCTTTGGTCAACTTTAAGACTTGACACAGTTTTCAATCGCAAAGTTTGAGTTATTTTATGATCGTTAAGGGGCCCACTGACTATCAGTCCGCCGGACGATATCTGTCTGTCAGTTGTTCGGAACTGTCAAATTTTTGTTTAAACTGACAGGCCGATATCGTCCGGCGGACTGATAGTCAGTGGGTCCCTTTAGAGTTAGCTTCTGGATAAATTCGAATCCTTTTTAAGAAGTACGTTTTCTCAAGTATCTTATGTTAGCTTGCGTTTTAAAGAAAATTAGGCTAGACGTATTGGGGCATACATTTTTGTTTTTATTAGGGTCTCCCGACATATGTAGGCGTAGAATCGGCAAGAGCCGATAGAAAAAAAACCTTTATGTCTGCACAATAAGAGCGAAAAAATCGTCATTCGGCCTCAGCTCGCATCGGCCGACGCCTGCCGACGCGCCGACGCTTCTTTCGCTCTTATTTCGCAGATATAAAGGTTTTTTCTATCGGCTCTTGTCGATTCCGCGTCGACATATTTAGGGAGAACCCTACTCATTCATCTTTACTTTGTTTTTTACTCATTTTCCCAAACGCTAACTACAAGAGATCACATACAGGGATAAGTTTACCTTTGTTGTATTTAATTTACTCTTTAACTGTGTTTCCTGTGTTCCTTTTTATATGTACAATAAAGCATATACATAGTACACACTCGAGTGAGATCATTAGTCTCACTGGTTCACCTAAACGTTCGACTATCTTACCGAAACAATAACACACGGCAGAGCAAGACCTAAATTCCCTTTTTTGGATGAAAAATGCAGCGGGCGGTTATCGGGCGGTTCCATGCACCAGCATAATTTGTTGAGTTCATCCGAGTTTCGTGGAAAGCTTTGCTTATTTCGTTTGGCAAAATGAACCGCTATTATTATAAATGCAAAAAAAACTGGCTGATAACCTTCCAAATTAAAAAATTACCTTTCGACAAGGTTGATAGTACTTTACAATGTAAAATAGAATAAAGTACCTAATATTTTTTTATGGGTAAATTAAATAAGTTTGAAAACAGAAAAAGTCGTTATCTAGCTAAATATATTATCAAATCAAATAGATATAAAATTTATGACAGTTGCATAAAAGTGTACCCTACCTACCTCAATAAGCAATTTGTGCTTTGTGTATTGTAGTATGTACGTTACCTAATTACAGCTAAATCCAGACAATAAAAATTGATGACAAATTTCCCGCGAACATACTTCTTCAAACGTATGAGAAATCATCCATTAAGTCAATTCCTGGCTCCATTACAAAGTTTTCCCGGCCTGGGGTCAAAGGCCGGAAATACAGTAATTTGGAGTTACGAGATTTGGAGATAAATGGTCCTTCCCTGAGTCAATGGCCGCGGAATGGTTTCTTTAGTCGTTGACGTTATTATCATCCTCTGGTAAAGATATGACTTGCCACTTCGAACACTTATAAATTTTAACGGGAAATAGTAGTTTGTGACAGCTACATAATGACAGGCATTAAAACTCGAGTGTGGGTTTATGAAACGAACGAAGTGTGTGTTTAGTAATTACTTAACTTACTCATAGTTTGTGAAATTGCGAATTTACCCACTACGTCTATTATGTATTTATTATAGGTATTTTAGGGCGGGCCACGTTATGTGGTCCTGTAAATTTTCTTCTTGTACATGCTAATATATTTCAATTCAATTCAATTTATTTATTTAAGACAACACTGGCCCATAACGGTTAGTAACAATTAAAATTAAAAACTAAGTGTTAGTGGAACACAAAAAACAGAAAGCGACAAAACAAAAACAGACAGCAATAAAATTCTTACAACACACCTAATAGCGGTTATGACACATTCAAAATGCCGCATTATAGGTGAGTCGTATCGGCCCGCAACAGTGGTCAGGATGGGGTTGGAGCTGGCCCGCACTCTGCAGAGCAACGAGGCAATTCTCTTGCGTATATAATTAGTACTAATTATATTAGCGTGTCGGAAGTAAAAAAAGTATCTGAATACATTTTAATGGAATTTAGTTTTAATAAATGACAATTGTAAGTAGGTAATTAAGTATTTTTTGGCATTTGCGTGCGGATGTTCTAGTTTTTACTGAAACTGAGGTGCGCCATTTACTCAATATCAATCATACGTACTTGTTTAAATAGTTCCTTGAAATATGTAAAACATAATTATTTGCAGGGTTCCGTACCTCAAAAGGAAAAAACGGAAACCTTATCTTTAAGGGTCTCCGGCAAGCTCGGTTCTCCATACAATCGTAGTTCCGCTCTCATTTCAAAACGACTATCTAGATTGCTCTGAAACTTTGTACTTACAATAGGATAAGGTATATCTATGTCTGTAATTAGTTTATGTAGCTTCAGATACCATAGTTAAAAAAATGCAGCGAATTTAAATTTTTCATACAAAACTTGTTTTTGCTCTATTTTTAACCGACTTCAAGATTTCAAAGGAGGAGGTTCTCAATTCGGTTGTATGTTTTTTTTTTTTAATGTTTGTTACTCCATAACTCCGTCATTTCTGGACCGATTTTGAAAATTCTTTTTTTGATTGTAAGTATATACATACAGATTGGTCCCGTTTTTATCAAAAAGCAGTTCTGATGATGGGATCCATGAGGAATCGAGGGAACTCCTCAAATGTTAAAGGCATACATATAGTGATTTTAGTATTTTCATCAACAAATTAAGCACTTACATTTAAAAAAGTGACATTTGATGAAGTGGAACTGCTGATGATGATCAGAACGGAACTCTTCAATGACGCATAGTTTACGTTTGGCGATTTGTCCTCTTCGTTATGTTTGTTAAGCAAGTTAGGTTTTCAAAAAACATTTTTGTCAAGCTCGAGTTCTGATGATGGGATTCATGAGGAATCGAGGGAACTCCTCAAATATGAAAGGCATACATATAGTGATTTTTGTATTTTTATAAACAAATCCAGCACTTCCATTTTAAAAAGTGACATTTGATGAAGTGGAACTGCTGATGATGATCAGAACGGAACTCTTCAATGACGCATAGTTCACGTTTGGCGATTTGTCCTCTTCGTTATGTTTGTTAAGCAAGTTAGGTTTTCAAGAAACATTTTTGTCAAGCTCGAGTTCTGATGATGGGATCCATGAGGAATCGAGGGAACTCCTCAAATGTGAAAGGCATACATATAGCGATTTTTGTATTTTTATCAACAAACCCAGCATTTCCATTTTAAAAAGTGACATTTGATGAAGTGGAACTGCTGATGATGATCAGAATGGAACTCTTTAATGACGCATAGTTTACGTTTGGCGATTTGTCCACTTCTTTATGTTTGTTAAGCAACTTAAGTTTTTAAGACATATTTTTGTCAAGCTCGAGTTCTGATGAGGAGACCCACGAGGAACCGAGGGAACTCCTCAAATGTGAAAGGCATACATATAGTGATTTTTGTATTTTCATCAACAAATCCAGCATTTACATTTAAAAAAGTGACATTTGATGAAGTGGAACTGCTGATGATGATCAGAATGGAACTATTCAATGACACATAGTTCACGTTTGGCGATTTGTTCTCTTCCTTATGGACCCAAACCCAAACTTGGACCCGGACTCGGACCCGGACCCGGGTCTGAACATGGACCCCAACTCGGATCCGGACCCGGACCGAACTCTGACCCAAACCTGGACCCGGACAGCCGGACACGGACCCGGACTCGGATCCGTACCCAGACCCGGACCCGGAAATGCTACTAGAAAAGTGGGTTAGGTGGGTGGGTGGGTTTTGAACTGCGACTCTCACAGAACAGAACTGCTATCAGAAAAGTAGGTTAGGTTAGGTTAGAACTGCGATCCTTACAAAAACGAAATGCTACTAGAAAAGTGGGTCGGTTTACCTCCTTTTCTACATAATTAGGCAAAAGATGCTGTCTTTTTCATTTCATTGTCTGGAATCTAAGAATGCTTTCAGCGGCATCCCTCATTGAAGTCGGTTTTTTTTTTCTTAAAAATTATGTTTGTTTTATAAACTGGAGCTATATAAACTAATTTCAGACCTACATATACCTCATGTCATTGTACGTGCAAAGTTTCATTACAATCCAACACGTAGTTTTAAAATGAGAGCGGAACTACGTTTGTATGGGAAGGTGCAATTCGGCCGAGTTTGCCGGGAACTCTTAACATCACTCGTGCGTCTGTGTGTCCGTCTGTCACAGGTGGCTGTGTGATTCATAAAATGATTGATCAGGATAAAGAATGACTCACTCTAGAACGGTCCGTGTCTGAGCCAAGGCGTCAGACACATGTTTCTATAGAAAGAAAGCCTGTCATACAAAATGAAGTGTCAGAAGCCTCGGCACGGACCCGGACCCGGAACCTTTATCCTGATAGCGAGTAAAATAAGAATACCTGTCATACAAAATGAAGAGTCAGAAGCCTCGGCACGGACCCGGACCCGGAACCTTTATCCTGATTGCGAGTAAAATAAGAATGTAGGTATGTAGCAAATGTTTCCAATATTTACTGATACCATAAACAATTTGTGTTCTACATTAGCGTAACACAGATCAATCAAGCGTAGTGTCCGCGGGTTCATTTCTCGCTGATCATCGATCATCGTTAGCGATCTCGCTAACTCACGATACATTAATCGCTGCATTGGGAGATAATTGATTAGAGAAAGGGTGTTTGAGTGGCTCTTCCCTGTGTTATGTTACTGGGCGGAATACATACCATATATCAGAGGCTTTATTTGATACTATAGATGGGCCGAATATTGAGTTTGCCGAATACGAATATTCGGCCGAATGTTTGGTTCAGATCTTACCGAATCGAATATTCGGCCGAATTGTTCGGTTCATCATTCTAATAAACCTTTTGAAAACGCTTGAATTACATTACCTAAGGATTATGAATCGCTTCCTAGAATCTCATAACAAATTTCAAGTCTCAAAATAATCTAAACATCCTATGAATTCAACATGTATTTTAATGACAATGTGAAAACGTAACGGACAGAGTACTTGAAATATTCTGGAGTAGCTTACATTTTACAGTGTTGCAACAAGACAAATGTAATACAAATTATTAAATATTTTATATTAAAGTTTGCCGAATATTCAGCACTTTTAACCGAATAATTCGGCCGAATACGAACATTGGAAAACTTGCCGAATACCGAATAATTACCGAATATTCGGTCGATGACCCGCCGATCTATATTTGATACCATTAAGCCGAGTCCAAAGTATCATTTCAAAATTCATATTCAAAATGATTTATTTTATAAAGACATAAATCATCGTATCAGTATCTTCGTCGCGTATCATGACCGTTAACTTTTTTATACGTGGTGTAAATCGGTAAATACATGACTTCTGGCATGATTCTCTTTATTAAGTATGTCAATTGTCACTGGGTGGCAAACATGAAAATGGCAGATCATATTATCAGAGCTTTATTTGATACAGTAACAAGCTGGATTTACGTAAATGTATAATTTTTTGTATCAGTATCGCCGTCGCGTATCATGATCGTTAACTATTTAGTACGTAATGTAGGTCACTAACCACGTAACTTTTGACCCTCCTTTTGCATCTTCCTAATCGCAATCATTAGGACCACTGACGTGTGTATCGGACAATTTTTTCAGACATGTATATAAAAAAAGTTTTCAACCAAAAGGTACCACATTGTCGCTTGTCGATAAGGTTGATTTCTAATTGAATCTATATAGAAATAGCGCCTTACTGACAAGCGACAATAAGTACCCTTTTGATTGAAAATGGCACAAATATCCCAATTGACAAAACCAATCATTAGTAACGGTAAAACATTGTGCTAATTCGCCAAAATAACAAACTTTCAAATAGAAATCGACCCGTAATGACATTGTAGTCCAAACATAATTGATAAAAGCGGAAACTTGGACAAGTTCATTACCGGCTCAAACGCGACCTGCCCTACGATGCGACGTATTGAGGCCGCAATGGACAGGATTAAAGCCGATCTTGAAATCTTTATTATTATATCCCAGGCAATCGAACTGTCAACAGATATTTCTGTTAATTTTATTTTAGGAACAGAATGAGGAAAACACGAAATGTGATCGAAAAATATGTTACTTTATGGAATATCCCGCAGTATACGGCCCCGCAGTTTCTTCTTTTGATCTTCTTTCTTCTCTTTCTCACTGTTTAAGTCTGTCACTGTCCAGTTACAAGAAATATAGATGCTTAAGGCAGACACATCTAAGGGTTGTGCTATCTCTGACTACATGATTTTAAGGCGAAGGACACGATATTCTGTCTCTTTAATTTGTAAAGTGTTTGTAATGTATAATACTACCGAAAAAAACAGTTTTTTAGTTAAAACACGTTTTCCTTAGTAAAAACTAGTTTTCCGTATTGCCTCAGTAAAAAAAACGTGTTCAGTGTTTAACACTAGTTTTCCGACACGCCTTGGTAACAACTAGTTCTAACTAGATTATTTCAGTCAAATCTAGTTTTCGCAAAGTGCCTTGGTGAAAACAAGTTTTGTCAATTTTTTCAAATAAAAATATTTTTATTTCAGAACTTTCAAAATTCCGTAAAACATTGTTAGTCGGTACCATTCACTCTAGCTACATGTAAAGCATTATACATGTAACTACATGTACTATAATAACAGCATAACAATAAAATGCTGTTCAACATACAAGTAAAACAAAGCCACTAAGTAAAACTAAACTAATGTCGGGAGAATAGTTTAGTGTCGTTTACCAATTTATCTCAATTGACATTTATCTCAATTGACATTTTGCTGGGACGTCAGTCTTCCGTGACCACAGCTAGCTAGCTGAAACGTTGGAAAAACGGTAAAATAATGAAATTTAATCACGTTAGACCTGTTAATGACATTACTTACTAATATCCGTATTCGGCAAACTCCATATTCGGCCCATCTCTAATATCTCAATAAGATCTAATCCCAGCATCCGTCATTACCGGTTTACGCCCGATTCTAAAATGGATATCTGTCATCACATGCCCCGAGGCTTGATTTGGGTCCCTTTAGTGACGTGTCTGTTGTCGGTACAATGAACTTTTGATCTGATACGTATTTTGATATATTTGATATGAAATCTCCTTATATGATCATGTTTTTCTAAGAGGCGTTGATATTCGTAGACGTGAAAAAAATATATGTAGTTCTTGACTATATTATCTTTAATATCATAGCTTCCGATACACGAATTATGACACTTCGCTCGATACAATTAATTCCCAAAGTAACCTCTAACTGACTTTTAATCCAACTTTACTCGGTTATTTATTATATGATACTATAAACAAAAAAACAAGAAAAAACAATCTTCCCTTAAATAGTAATTTCATAGCTTTAGAATTTTTATATTGTAAGGTAACGTTTTTAAAATAAATAAAAATCGACAAAATTCGATCAAAATTGACACTTGGCGCGCATGATCTTTCCCGTTCTTTCTTACGAAATGTGACAGTGACAGCGGCAAACCGATGGAACGGCCTTAACAGATTTATCTATAGGCTAATCGGCTAAGCTCGTAACGCGTAGCTCACGCTGGCACTGAATTAACATTTGAAAACCTTCATAGACCGAAGCATAGGTACTTTAACACATTCACTGCTTTAACACGCTAGGAGCGTCTAAAACGCCTAGGAGCAGAGAATGCCTCATTTACATGTGCGAGAGAGCCGATCTTCATATTCGTTTTATATCATGTTGAGATTACCGGTTTAAGCCCGTATCTCAATGGATATCTGTCATCGCATGCCTCTAGGCTTGAGTTGGGTCCCTTTAGCATGTCACCAGTTATTGGTACAGTTACCTGAATAATTCTGATATGTATTTTGATTCATTTCGGCCTTTTATGATATACAGTAGGTATGTAATATTAAAAAGGTAAAAAATTTAATCATGTTAAAATCAGGAAATAGATTTGTATCTAATTAATTCGGTCACATTTTAAGGATTTAAACAGAGTGAATGGCCTATACTTGAGGCATTTGTTGTGCTGGGGCCACACTAACTCTGGCGAGGTTGCGGAAGAGTACTTCGGCGTTCCTGGGACCTCGCCGTATAGCAGTGAGGCGGCAACAGAGGGGGTTTAGTGGGTAAACCATGGGTCCCATTAGCCTGTATGGGAGTCCCACATAACCATCTCAGGCCCGTCCCTGCGCCTGGGTGGTATGCGTAACGCATTCCCCCTCTATAATAATAATAAAAAAAGGGGGGGGGGGGCACACTAACAGGAAACGCCGGAAAGTGCGTTAATTATCGCGTTAATTCGACGTCTTTCATACGGCCACACTGGGATTATCGCGATAATCGACGACATTTTTAGAATGACAAATAGGCCAATTTTTTATTTTCATTACATTTTAATTAAAATTTGGCTGATTTGAAGAGCTCATACTGGATGTAATGAAAACGAAACCCCATAAAAATGTATGTAATTTTCAGTAAAACTTAAAACTGAATAAATAAATGTATGAGACTGCCATTTTTTAAAGTTTCCATAACCTAAATCGACTACATGGACGACATCCGGAAGATTGCGGGTCACTTCTGGATGAGATTAGCTCAGGACCGGGTCAAGTGGCATACTGGAAGAGAGGCCTATGCTCAGCAGTGGGCGATAAAGGGCTGATATGATGATGATGATGATGAAATCGACTAAAAATATATTGAAGCATCGAATCTGCTGACATAATTTCACGAGAATATGTTAAGAAATGCGACCTGTAAAGGAGATGGTTGATTGATTGATTGATGGTGAAAGGGAGGATGTCCGCAACATACGACAGCATTTTTGCCCAAGCTGAAACGGAGACCTTCGCTAACGCTCGGTCAAAAATTGGCCCAAATGGCGGGCAAAAGAAACATTTGCTGGTTTGTTCAGCTTAGAAAGGAACCCCACTGTGTAGCTTAGGTCGGCTGTTCTATTATTCATGAAGCACTTGCAAATGAGAAGCTTTGCACCGCTTCGGACAGAATGCAATTCTGCTTTACAATTTTAAATGACGTTAAGTAGCTGTTGTCATGGAGACTAAATATATAAAGGAGCAAAAAATCTCTATGTATAAAAAGTGTCCATCAAAAAGTCCAGTAAATAGGCGGCGCCACCATACACCGAAATGAAATGTTATATCGGGAGCTCAAAAACAATACAAATGGTAATCACGGTCTATATCCCGGTCAATATAAGTCTAGTGACAATTACAATGACAGAAATGACGCGAAAAGGTGACAATAGCGTAGAAGACAACTTTACTATTCTAGCATTAAGTTTGCTATTTTACGATTCATTTAACATCAGACATAATATCTAAGTTACTTAAAATACCTACTTTAGCCCAGCCCCAATCCTCTCTTCCTAGTCCCTCAAACAAAGTAGATTTAGTAGAATAAAACGCAGGAAGCCACAAGAGGCTTATCTGCCCCGGAACTTTAACAAAGGCCCGCAGTGACCCATTGCACAGATATATAGCAATACAGAAAAGTAACTAGAGGAATTTGCTAGTTATAAAGTGTATCGGGACAGCTTCGAAAACGGAGTGATTTTGAACATCACTAATACACACACTAGACACATACTAGACTAAAAGCACTTTATACTTTGGCAACATTCACACCCGCTACTGCTTCGCTTATCAAGGCATCTTACTTCCTGTTGCAACAGTAGAACATGTTTCTAGTTTAGTAAATATTAGCGACATTCAAAATTACCCCGCTTTAGCATTACCCCAAAGCTTACTAAGCGTAGTACCTAATTGAGAAACGCTTGCTATAATGCCCAGTTCAAAATTATACCAGTAGCATAGAAAAAGTATTGTATATATTAGTGATATAATCAAGCTTTTCAATCTCGTACCTTTATTGGGCCACTCAGCAAGACTAAAAAGCTTTATTATATCACAATTGTATAAAATACTATTTTTGTATACCTCATATACAAATAGCACTCGACTATACTTTTCTTCGAATTCTACAGCTTAAATGTAGTCAAGTTACTTTACTGTGATGTTTTCTGTGCCGGAATCTAAACCGGCTGCATGCTAAGGATTCTACATAACAAAAGGATTTTCCGTTTCTTTGTGGAGATGCTTTATTAGGAAAAATGTACCTAAATATTACAATTTTTAAATTATTCCTACAGGTATGAGTCCGCTGGAGAAAACAATATGGGCCAATACAAAGAAGGTAATTATTTCGACGATGAATTTTAAATTTTGCAATTGTGAGTCGTTATTTATATAACAAAGACAGCAGTTATTTTTTGCAGGTCAGCTGATATTGAGTGTCAGAAAAAATGACAAATATGCGTGAAATAAAATATCTTGCTCGCAGCGCGCAATGAACAAAATGTGATTTTGCTCACTGTTTTCTCAAGCTGCTGTTGGTCTGAATTAAATTATTGTATCTTTATCAGAATAAACACTAGCTTACAATGCTCACATTTATTCATAAAACTTTACAGGCCTCAATTATTAGTTAATTTATATTTATCTCTTTCTCACACATAGTATACGTGCATAGCGCTGTCGCACACACTATACTGGTTCATCCAAGCTTTCAATTCGCCCGTACTCAGTAAGCGATTAAAATGACGCTCCTATAACGTAAAAGGTTTTCCGAAAGTAATCTCTTGTATTGTCAGATAATTACACCAGGCATCTGTAGACCTGGACTGTAAGCCAATTTACACCTTCAGGACATTATAATAAAATTCAAATTTGAAGATAGGACGGGATGGACTTGTAATGTTTTGACGTTGGGATCTTTATTAGTTGGGAGACAGGGAGTAATAAAATGTTCTTTAGGCGCTGTTTGAGGTGTAAGGTTCAGGTTTCATGATAACTTTGGTATTATTTTATAACGTAATTTTTATGACAGTCCATTATACTTTTATTTGAATATCAAGGGCTTTCAGGATAAAATAATTTAGATCCGGCTCTATCATTAACTGAGATGAATCTAATATCAGCGTAGACTTTTTAAACATTAAAATAATTTACATCACAAAGCGTGCTATAAAGATTTACAAACATACTCGATAATCGTTAAAAAAGTAACTCAATTCTGATTATACAAACTATGTGTATTGATGTGTTGTAAATTTTATATAGGTACACTTTTTTTTCATTTTAATAATTATACTTCTTTCATAACAATTAGTAAACAGTATACAATATTTTTACAAGCAGAAAGTAGTTTTCTCATGAACTATCAACGTGCTATCTCATACAGATCTCTTTCTTTCTGCTGCTTTTTTGATAATATTATTAAAACATTATCTAATCCATAATCTAAAACATTAACCCTTACCTTACTCCTTTTTCTATAACTACCATTGTGCCTAGCTTTAAGTGTTTAGTGAGTAAGTTCTTTTTTGTAACTGAGGTGGCGCTGTTTGTAGGTCTTTACAATAAATGTCTTTTCTTTCTTTCTTTCTTTCTTTAATCTACGAACATGCCGTGGCGATTTCTATTCAAACCAAACAATTATAAGTATACATTAACGGCAATGTCAATCGTTTCATTGTATTTCGCCTCTCAAAATCAAATTCCATAAAAGAATAGCTTTACAGAATAACCCTACAATACATCGCTGTCAACGCTATCGCACCATTATTTAGGCGACGGCCTTTAAAAACCGTTCTACTAATCGCGGGGACATAAATTTCTGTCGCCGGGGACTTTGTTCTCTCGGCTGTTTGACTTGAGTGTAAATCAATCAGTTTATCTTTTAAAGACTGGCAATAATCAGTCCTGTAGTTTCGCAAGCGTAGCATTTTTAGCCCAGCAAATTAGTTTAGTGTTAAAAAAAATATCCTACCGTGCTAGCAGATATTTAGGTATGTGTCAAAAACTTTGTTAGTATAAATTTATGTAACTTACCTGTGAATAAATCATTAAAACCTTCTGCTTTTATAATTTTTTATGATAAATCTACGTTTTTAACCCATTCAAAGTGTACGATAGTGTAAAGACGTTTAAGAATACAAAAGAACACATAATCTGTTAACCTAAGAATTCTGAGCTTAAAACAGAAAACAAGCTAAAGCGTTACAGCCAAGCACGTTTTTAATATTAAACGTAACAGTAACTGAAATTTAATAAACGCAAACCGTTATAGAAACGTTTCCTTTAAAACAGCTTTTAAAGATTCGCCACACGGCCCACACGTACTGGTGTCTCAACAGAGAGAAAAATTAGGTCAACTTAAACTTACCCGGAATGTTAACTGGGGATTGTCACTGTCTCCTCGAACTTAATAAAAATGGAAGATTTTATTATAGAGAGATTTTTAGCCAATTATTTTAGCAAATACATTTTAGTGGCCAAGGTATAATACAGTCGCCATCAGATATATCGGAGCGGCCAAGGTGCTCACAAATATCTGAAAACGCCTCTATTGTTAAGGCGCTAGAGCGAGTTCAGATATTCAGTTCTCTTAATAAAATACAGTCGCCATCAGGGGCCTGTTTAATAACTGTTACAAATTGTAAATTGTAGGTGACAGGTTACAATTCTACAAGTTCCTGTTCAATAAAAAATGTGACTTACAAATTTGTCATGGTGGAAATCTTACATAATTGTACAATTGTGTCTACAATTTTACATAATTTGGTTCAATAAACATTTTCACTTCACAGGTACAATTTTACAATTTTGTATGGAAAACTACTTTATTGAATACATAATAGTAATCACAAGTTTACCTATTTTGTAAATTGTAGTATAATTCTGACAGGCACTCTCAAAACTTAACGAGGTGTGCCGGACAATCTAAATAAGAATAAAAAATGATTCTAACAACGAGTAGTGACCAGGAATAGTGACCATTAGTGATAATGAACGAAGACGAAGAGTTTTTCGTAAAAGGATACATTTTGCTTTTAATGCATGCAAACACTCAAATACGTTAACTGTTCAGCTATCTCTTTCCACTTGTTGATTTTCATTTCGTGAGTTAGTTTTTCACTAAATAATACATACATACATACATATAATCACGCCTATTTCCCGGAGGGGTAGGCAGAGACCACGGATTTCCACTTGCTGCGATCCTGACATACCTCTTTCGCTTCCTTCACTTTCATAACATTCCTCATACACGCTCGCCGGTTTAGGGTGCTCTTGACCTGGCCTTTCTTCAGGATAATAATAAATAATATTCTATTATTGTCGTATATGAGAGACAAAATTGTCATTTTCTTATCGTTGTCCATGATTTAAAATAGGTAAACCAATTCAATAAGAAATGTCTTGCGTGAGATACCTACTAAAATTCTAAATTAAAAAGCAAGAAGTCTACCCTCGTTTATTAAATACTTGTGGCAAAAACTTACATTTTATGTAAATTGTACCTTACCATTACAATTTTGTAAACACAATATTGTCATCAAAAGCTACAGGCATTTTTAACATATGTAAACGATTATTAAACAGCGTTTATAACTGTGAAAATTGTAAGTTATTTATTTGTAATTTTTACTTATTTGTAAGGTTTATTAAACAGTACTTGTAAGTAAAATTTAACAAATATGTCACTTTTTTACAAAATTGTCGAATTGTAATGTTTATTAAATAGGGCCCAGATATATCGGAGCGGCCAAGGTATTCAGATATATCTGAACAAATCCTATCAAGATGTTAAAGTACATGGTCAGATATTTTTGAGCACCCTAGCCGCTCTGATATATTTGATGGCGACTAGACAACTGAAACATTGATCTCCTGATCAATTAAATTTTAACGGCCAATTTTATTTATAGAGGACATCTGAAACTTGGACAGCTCCATAATATCACAAGATAATCTAAAATCCGCTTAGAACGCACTGCGATTTTTTTCTTGCGGTCTCAGTCTACTCGTAATTTCTTGCGGTTTCAGTCTTTTAAGTGCGTGCGCTTATAAAACATGCCGTACGTTACATTTTTTGCGGTTGCGGAACCGCTTTTGAAAAACTGCAGTGCGTTCTAAGCCTTACGACGGAGCTTCTGAAATTTAATCACCTTAAAGCAATGGAGCAATAACATTTTCGTAATGAGTAAAGTTTCATAAGGATTAAATCATAAAACCGTATTGCCCATTATATAGCCTTAATTGCAGCTTTTGAGCGGACGCGGAATATTTACATTGCCTGTTTTTATATAAAGGCAGAAAAAATAACTGGTTAAGTTATGGATTTTATTAGACACTCAACCGAAGTAATATGACTATGTTCTATTTTTTAAAAAGGTATTTGTAATAACTTCAGCAAGATGTAAAAACAAATGATACCGTCAACCGGGGTGAATAGGGATGGCTGAATTGAATAGGGACAAAACTTAAAATTTAATTTACCTGTCAATTTCTTCAAAAATACTCACACAAATTGTATCATTCGATTGGAAATATTAGTAGATTTTGTATGATACAATTTGTGTGGGTAGTTTTTAAGGTAAATTGTCAGGTAAATGAGGTAAATCACATTTTAAGTTGTGTCTCTATTCACCGCAGCCGTCTCTATTCATCCCGGTTGACGGTAATCACATTTCGCTCAGCAATTAATATTATAGACTAAAACGTAAATATTATAAATAGTAAGTCAATAATATTACAAATTTTATCGTAAAGGGGCCCACTGACTATCAGTCCGCCGGACGACATCGGCCCGTCAGTTGTTCGGAACTGTCAAATTTTTGTTCTAACTGACAGGCCGATATCGTCCGGCGGACTGATAGTCAGTGGGCCCCTTTACGATTTGTTATATTATTGACTTACTATTTATAATATTTACGTTTTAGTCTATAATATTAATTGCTGAGCGAAATGTGATGTGGGTCGTTATATTGTGTAGGCACTGTCGAGTGCACAAACATCCTTACAAGCCAACATTCCAAAAATGTATTTAACATAGAAAACATCTATAACACAGGAACAAATATCCTAACTCGATGCCCTTACAGCGCTTTCAACCTAGCCCACAAGTTTTTCAGGTCATAAAATTGTTAACGTCTCGATAAGTCATACCTACATGCCACGCCTTTTTATGACAACAAAACCATATTTTCCTTTTCTGATCAAGTAAATAAAACCCCCATGATTTATATTATAAATTGCTATTGTTATCGCGATAGCTAGTGATTATAACTTATTTCGCCGCATTGAACTGATTGTGTCTTCCCATTGCTAGGCGAGCTAAGGGAGACGAGATCTGAGGAGAGTTGAGATTTTGGGCGATTTAAGATCTGATCTGATGTCAGTCGAGACCTTTCAATGATTGCATATACTCGAGAATTTGAAACGCCTACCGTCGTGACCCTTTATGGAGTATGTTTATGGAAGTGAAACGTGGACAATGACCCTAAGAGATATAAAGAGAATGGAAGCATTTGAAATGTGGTACTGGAGGCGAATGGAAGGCATTAGTTGGAGAGACAGGATAACGAATCAGGAGGTGCTAAGAAGAGTGAGTAAAAGGAGAGCTAGCCTGAACACTATTGCAAATATTAGACGCGAAAAATTATTGGACTTCTTTAAAACTATCCTGGAGGGGCGGATAGGAAGCAAGCGGGGTAGAGGAAAACCCAGACCCAGCTTATTAGAACAAGTGAAAGAAGTAAGGGTCGTGTCGTATTAAAAAGTCAAAGAGCTGGCGCAGAATAGGGAAAGCTGGAAGACACTCCACCGACAAGAGAAATCTTTAGAGAGAAGAACTTAAGTTAAAGATTATGACTGTCGTGGCCGGGTGGCCTAGTGATCAGGGCGTTAGCCACGTAAGCTGAAGAAGATGATTTCGGCGTCGGCCATTTTAGATCTCCAATTCCAAACTCGAGTTTGGTCACTATTTTTTGGTATATGACATCTTACTTACTTACTTACTCCTCTGCCGCAGCGACCCAAAGTGTGTCTTGGCCTCCAACATGACAGTTCACCACTGATCCACTGATCCTGTGCCGTTTCTCGCCAGTCTAGGACCTGGAGCTCGCGCAGATCAGAGTCCACCACATCCGCCCATCGGTACCTAGGTCGCCCGACCGGGCGGCGTGCTGTCGGCTTCCCTCAAATATGACATCTATTTCAGTTAATGGTTTACAAATATAAGTGTGACTACTTAAAATCATACTTCCCTAGTTGTAAAATACGTGTATTTCAATTTAAGCTGGTTTTACTACGAGCGATTGTAACTATGTGTACCGCTGGATCCTAATTGCCAGAGCACACGCGACGACCTTCGCCTACTGTCGAACATAATTCTAATAAAATTCCGGGGTTCCGTACTTTCCGCCTATTGCACTATTCCTTGCGCCACCAATGAGGCCAATTCGAATTTACATTTTGCTATCAAAGTGATGGCATTTTGTTATCGTTCGTATTTAGTACATATTGGCATGAGCGAGCAAATGTAAATATGAGTTCGCCTAAGAATTTGTGTTGCGTTAAAGCGTATGTGCCATCGCAGGAAGAGATGGGTAGCTGGAAGAGATGGGGATGAGGATGGGATGGGATGGGCAGTCAGCTGCAGAGAAAAGGTACCCCCCCTGCATAGAAGTTTGTATGCAAAGGTGCTAAGCGAATAGTATTGCTGACTGTACACGCGACACCATCGCTTATTAACGAACATCATTTTCTAGTTCCCAGTAGCGAAAGTGAAATAGGCATAAGGACAATGTGTCGTGACTGCGG
The DNA here is from genome assembly GCF_947568885.1 of Cydia strobilella. Classification (NCBI taxonomy): domain Eukaryota; kingdom Metazoa; phylum Arthropoda; class Insecta; order Lepidoptera; family Tortricidae; genus Cydia; species Cydia strobilella. The sequence goes on from NC_086052.1 coordinate 15,195,725, forward strand.
TGAATGAGTTATCCAAGAAGATAAACTATCACATGCTTCTCGTGTTAATAAAGTCGGCAGCAATCCTTCAGTAGAAAATCACGTATTTTCATAACGCCGAGCGCTCTATATGATGGCAACCGTTCCATAAAGGTTGACGCTCATTTATCATCTCCACAGACTACACAGACACCGCATTATGCAGCGTTTAGAAAGAGCACGTCACCACACATAGGCGCAATTTTACTTGTAAAATACTAAAATTCGAGCGCCACCAAAGGGGTCCTGCTAATCTGCAGGGAGATAACACAAGATCTCGCATATAGTAAATATTAGTTACCTATCGCCTTTATAGTTGACGGAATGGCGAAGGTCTCCGTTTCAGCTTAGGCAAAAATATGTTTCGATGTTCTCCTCTACAAGTCGCAATTCTTAACAAATACTTTTGAAATTTTGTGAGCAGGTTCAATGATTAAATTGTTTTTCTTGTCGATTAATTTTTTAGGAATTTTATCTTATGGCGGAGTCATACATTTATTCAGTTTTAAGCTATACTCGCGAGGGCTATAGCTGACAGAGCCACTAGTAATATATGCCGTAACCTTAAAGCGGGCAGCCGTGCCATAAGACGACGGGCGCTAATACCATTTATTTTCTCACCGCCGCGCCACGCAGTGTAGTGACTTAACTTGAGTTATGATATTATTATACGAAAATCGTAATATTTTATCGGATTTGCGGATTTTTTTTCTTTTTATACTACGTCGGTGGCAAACAAGCACACGGCCCGCCTGATGTTAAATATGGCCTAATGACCTAATATAAGCAAACCTACAAATGGCATGTAAATACTGCCACCACACAAAATCAAAACAGTAATTGGAAAATTTATTCGATTCTTTACCTTATTACCTTGCTATAGATTCCATATTTAAACTAGTTTCCCGATGGATGTTATGAGTGGTGTGATAGAAAACGGGCACTACGCATTTAGCCGTAACAGCCATTGGGAAACTCATTAGATTTTATACTTTATTCCCTCGCTATAAATTCTAAATTCAAACATAATAAGTGTTACACGCGACATTGACACGCTAAACAAAAATCCGTTTTGTGAATCACGACATTTCGTACCTTACTTTTGTTTTGATTTGACTATATTTTTTAGAATGGTAAGTTAGATCGAAACTCGAATTACTTTTGTAGAAACACTGTAGTTAAGAGGCTTTTCTAGAAAAGGCTATTCCAACATTTTTCAAGAGGGAGTTACGATTGTAGTTTTTAGGGTTCCGTGCCCAAAGGTTAAAACGGGGCCCTATTACTAAGACTCCACTGTCTGTCTGTCCGACTGTCTGTCACCAGGCTATATCTCATGAACCGTGATAGCTAGACAGTTGAAATTTTCACAGATGATGTATTTCTGTTGCCGCTATAACAACAAATACTAAAAACTGAATAAAATAAATATTTAAGTGGGGTTCCCGTATACAAACGTGATTTTTTGCCGTTTTTTGCGTAATAGTACGAAACCCTTTATGCGCGAGTCCGACTCGCACTTGGCCGGTATTTTATATTTAATTTTGACACATTTTAATTAAAGGCAAATGCGATTTAAAAAATCACACGGAAACTAAACAACAATATTTAATTAAGTACCTTCTTTTTGTTTCGATTTAGCTAATATTACGAAAAAAAAATTAAAATGCCTAGTTACGGGTTACGTTTACTATCTAATAGGTATTCAATTATATTATTTTAATTTAATGAATTCTTTGGCAAATTAAGGTAATTTTACGGTTTAATTCCCGTATGTTTATTCACTCGGACACTACTATATGTATCGAAGAGCCTACTGGCCTACACTGCTATTTGTGTCGTTTTCAAGCAAAAGGTACAACATTGTCGCATGCCATAAGGAAGGTTTTTCGTATAAAGATACAAGCAATTTTCGTCCTTTGATTGAAAACGTCACATTTAGTGTTTTATTTACTCAAAGAAAAAAAAAAGTCGTGTGGGGCTAATAATTGAGTTGAACCGTAAAATATTTTATTTTAAGGTAGTTCTCACAAGAATTTCAATTTCATTCATTTTTGGCACGCTTCTTAGCCTCTACTTCTAGACAATTTTGAAGATTAAGGCTTCATGTCAACTTTTCATAACTTCTTATTACTTTACCTTAAAAAATCCTTGAAGCAAAAATATTACATCATACTTTATAACATTTGGAATCCGCCCAACTTCTTTCACATGCCGCTATTAAATTTCATCCAATCAACAACAAGGACTTTTTCACTAGAAATCCATACTAATATTATAAATGCGAAAGTCTGTCTGTCTTTCTGTCTGTGTGTTCCCTCTTCACGCTTAAACATCAAACATCAAACATTTATTCAGCAAATAGGCCACAGGGGCACTTTTACATGTCAATTTTTACAAACAATAAAATTAACCCAAAATTACAAAAAGAAAAAAAAAAACAATTACATAAATATAAAATGTCAAATTAACAAAAAAAGCGAATAAAAAATATAAAAACAACAGAAGTACTAAAATTGTTTAGAGATGTAAAAGTCTCTAGGTGTCAGAGATAAAATGTACATAATAATAAAAAAAGATCATCAAATTATCCAGAGATGTAAAGGGTCTCCAAGACTTGAATTGTTATAAAAATTAATAAAAAGACAAGATATTAAATAAGACAAACAGACAAGTGCCTCACGTTAATGCCACTCAAAAGTAAAGTTACATAGGTAAAATGAAGCCCGTGTAAACTTAAACAGACCGGTCTCCACAAACAGCACCCGTTCACGAGTATGACGCGTATCTCAGCCATCGTCTCCCTCAACCTTCATTCGGGAAAGTGGCGACCCGATCAACGACGCCACCGTAAGCAAAGACTTTTAAGCGAGCATGACATGTTCAAACCGCTGAATCGATTTAGATGAAATTTGGCATAGAGATAGGTTAAGTCCCTAAGAAGGACATAGGATAGTTTTTATCCCGAAAATCATCCCTTAAGAAAGTAAAAAGCGGGGTGGAATTGAGATAATTAATGAAGTGCCTGCTAATTTGTGTGCATAATATGCTCAAATTGAATGATTGCTATGAGAATTTTTCCAGGCGCTATACTTACTTTAGCTGATGTTACTAAGTCCACGCAGACGTACTCGCAGGCAAAAGCTAGTATATAATATTCCGCAACTGCCACTATTTTTGATGCAGTTGGATAGTTTCCAAGTTACATTCTATAAAACCAGCCTTACGGAACCCTTTAAAAGACTATTTTGGTCGACGTGGCAAAGAACGGATGGGTCTTCCTTTATTGGTTATGATAAGATACCAGATTGCCGCTAGAAACAAAACATTTGCTACCTAGGTTTAGGGTTACAAGGTTACAAGATCACGAGGTTTGTGTTTGGTTAGGTTAGTTAAGGACTTTGTCGCAGTGTTGAGAGAGTCACGTTTTAAAGTATTTACCTTTAAGACTAAAATTGGGCGAAGCTCGACTTCGGCAGGTGTACAGTTGTTATAAAAACTGTTTAAGTAGTATATAGTTTGTCAAAGGACTGTCTCATTTCAAACATAGACATAGAGAATCATACTATCTTTGTCTTACACTAGTTCCTATTGCTATTCCTTGTTCCTATTTACTGACAAGATTTGCTTGACCAACTATAAAATATAGGGGCATAGGTGTGCTTGATATAAAACAAATTGTGTAATATTTTTTTTAAATAATGTCCAAAAAGGAAAATGAGGACAACGTTTGTATGAAAAGGTTTTCGCGCGGGTCCGAAACTTTCGTCTTAAGTTAGTTTCACCTACTTCTACTCTCATTCTTTGTCATAGTACTCGTGTCTCATAATCATCTCAAAAAACTCTGATTTCAGTCAGTGCAGGTAACCATAAATTTATGACAAGCTCTCCGAATGCCGACAAAATACCGATACCGTGTTCTTAACAACACTAGGTAAATGCCTTGCGGCAAATATTAGATTAGATCAATCGATCGATCGGTTATGTATGGATCGGATGTCAAAAGTGACGTTTTTGTTTAAAGAAACGTCAATTTTGACGCTGACAGATCCGATCCATATCGTATTCAGAAATTTCAGAACTAGTTTTTGACGTATATTACAGGTATAATTAGAATCAGGCCGTTAGTCGTTGGTCGCGTTTAAAAGTGTAGTTAACGCGAAAATTTGAAAGGAAATTCCTCGTAAAAATTTGAGCGTGACTTGTAACTATTTATTAAGTTATTGTAAATCAGGCTTTAGTTATATTTGTAGCGTTATAAAATACTATTTTTAATTCTCACGCAATTTAATTTCGTGCTTAAACAATGAACTTTAGGGTAAACAATTAATTTACGTAAACTTCTAAGTAAAATAAAACTATGAAAACGGATTATATCGTGTATATTGAATTTATACTACATCCCGACGTTTCGAACCCTTTACAGCGTTCGTGGTCAACGGGTGACACCCGTTAACCACGAATCCGTTTTCCGAACCGATAATCCGTTTTCATAGTTTTATTTCAATAGTAACTATCGCGGTAACCGAAGACAATATTAACTTCTAAGTATTTAAAATTTAAGTATATGGGTAAACACCTTTGCGAATGCTGTAAACGGTTTGTAACGTCGGGATGTATTATAAATTCAATATATGTACGTGATATAATCCGTTTTTATAGTTTTATTATATGGGTAAGTTTTACGCATGTTTATGTATTCCTAATTGTATTTACTTAAATATATTTTTTTATACCACGACGGTGGCAAACAAGCATACGGCCCGCCTGATGGTAAGCAGTCACTGTAGCCTATGGACGCCTGCAACACCAGAGATATTTTACATGCGCGTTGCCGACCCTTTAAAAACCTGTACACTCCTTTTTTGAAGAACCCCATACTGTAGCCCCTCGGGAAAACCTCGGCAGGGAGCTCATTCCACAGCCGAAGCGTACGCGGGAGGAAATTCCTCTTAAACCGCATAGTACGCGACCATTTAGGTGCTAGGGTGTGAGGATGAACGCCCTGCCGATGGCGAGCGGTGCGGTGATAGAAAGCGGCCGTTGGCATCATGTCAAACAATTCTTCAGAGCACAGCCCATTGTACAGGCGGTAGAACACACACAAGGAGGCAAAGTCTTCAATACCGCTTGTGAGTTTGGGATCGTCGACAATTCGTACAGCGCGCCTTTGGACCGAGTCGAAGGGTCCAAGCTGGCATCCTGGTGCTCCTGCCCAAAGGTGACAGCAGTACTCCATATGGGATATCTAGGTATAGTTATTTAATGTACTTAATGTGTGTATGAATGTAGGCTTCAAAAGTTTATGCAACACCTAGGCTTTTTGATGAAATTCTCTGTTTCAGCTAGGTTGTCTGGAAGAGATCGTTTTTTACCGATAAGACCGCCTGTTATCTGTCTCTATCTTTAATCATTCGTTTTTCATTAAGTTACATCTTTTTACTGAGGTGTCGTGACAATAAAGAGTATTTTATTTATCTATCTAATAGTTTTACGAAGCTCAAGTGATTCTCGGTAATTACCTACTGGATTTGTAAAAATCATACGAATAAATAATATTTTAATAAGCGCTTTAATCACATGTACTTAGTGTCAAGAAGTTAAAAGTTGATATTAAATCAATGGTTACTTCAATACTCGCCACATGTTCAGACGTATAATTACAATAATAAAAATACGTGGTAATTTCCACAATCATCCAATAACAGAAAATGAGTGATATTAACTTTGACTTCGATCGAGCGTAAACCCAGTAAAGACTAAAAGACAGTAGGTCTGTATATTTTTTCCGAACCTTCAGTTTTTCATGTATAAATACATGGCGCCGTTCGGAGAACATTGTCGAGCACAAAAGTTACACAATTCTGCTATCTAAAAACGTATAGCCCTGTTAAATTTGCAGCTTTAATATTGCCATACTTACACCTTTTTTACATATTTTTTTCTATAATCCCCAAGTAAGGTTAGCTGTGCCCTAATAACAAATATCTAAATATCGTTACTTATTTTTTGTGGGGCTGTATGTACGTGAAAGTTAGAATATGTGCTACTTATTAATTTTAATCTACTATGTTTCATTTCGATCGGACAGTGCACGCTCACGTGTGAATGGGCTTTTAAAGGTGTTTTATAGCCTTTTTCACTGCCACTTGATGACCGATAACGATTAATATTTCAGACACCGGCACGTGTATACCCTTTTAGCACTTTTTAATTTATTTTTAAATCCCTTTCGCGTTAAATCTCACCTGCGATTTATCGCCTCAAATGGATATGATGGTTAACTTAAGGCTTTTAAAATATTTAAGGACATTTAGGTATAAGTACCTAAATGTCCTACGTCCTGTGTCCTGTCCTGTGTCGATACAAGTATCGAAAAAAAAAGTTCAATCATGACAAATCATCGGAAATGTTTCAAAGACATTATAAACTGTGAAACATTTCCCAATAACAAAATACTACAAGGAAATCACAAAAACTTCGAAAGAACTTCAAAACTTATTTAAAATTAACGAAGTTTTACACGAGACCATTTCGATCGAAAACTTATATTCGTGAAAGTTTTTAAAATGTGACCGTTCAATATGCCGATGTTCGTAAAGTTCGTATTTTAAACTTGAAGCAATATTTGGAACTGGTACCAACACACCTGGGGCCCGTTTCTCAAAAGCTTGTAACTTGTAATACAAGCAGGGGCCCGTTTATCAAAAGCTTGTATTACAAGCTACAAGATTTTGATAAACGGGCGCCAGATGTCACTTTTTGACAGCTTTTGTTAGAAAGGGACTTCCACTTGTATTACAAGCTACAAGCTTTTGACACCGACACCGACAGTTTGGGCACCGACAGTCGTTTGTTCATCACCTCGTTACGCCATCCAGATCACGTGACAGCTTGGAGCGTTTTTGCGCGAAATTTAAACACTAAACTAATTAGTCGTTTTTTTTTAATTAATGAATACAAATTTTGTTTTTTTTTTGCAATAATTACGGGTCTATCTATAAAATGAAAATGAAAATAGTAATAGTAATATTATAAATAGTAAAATAGGGATATTATGTTAAAAATTTTCAGCCGTAATTTTTTCCTATCTTTTGGAAACAGCATCATGAAGAAGCTTTGCATTAAACGGGTTATTTTTCATATCTGGAAACTCGTCGGCTTTTTTTTGCGTTTTTACTAATAATATTTTGGCAAATAAAATACCGAATCTGCTCGTGTAAGCTAATTCTGCAACGATTTGGCAAGCAACGTGCGAAAGTGCCATCACAAACACTAAGTATTTCCTATGAAAGTATGAAGTTTAGGTATAGTGGTAGTTTCACACTGTCGCTGATAATATTTAATGAATTAATAGTACTAGTACGTTTTTGCCCTCGAAAAACCGGGATATGCTGATGTCGCACAAATTCTTTACTGTCAAATTCTGATGGGTCCTCCACACTATAACGCGAATAACGGCGCGAAGCCGCGAACGCGAGTGTGGAGTCTAATAGTTCGCTAATCAGCGAAATCGACTCCACACTCGCGTTCGTGGCTTAGCGCCGCGTAGTCTGGAGCGGGCTTGACTTCTTAAGGTATAGTCTGTAATTTTACGTAACAAAAAACTACACGAATCGATCAATTCATTCAGTCAATGATAATTGGTACACCAATTATATAACTTCAAGCACCATATTTTTATAAGCAAGTCACATTATAAGAATCGATAAACAATTAAAAATAGGTTAGAAGATTTACCGTAAAAATTATTTCATGGCAACATTAATGAATATGTTTCAAGAGTGCAATCGCGGCGCTGGCGGCGCTCCAAATCACTTTATTAGGTGTAAGGTGCGCAATTTAATGGCTGCTCACTATTATATTATTGGGGATTAATGTTTGTACAGCCTAATTACTGCCAAGGAGTGGAACGCCCTGCCCGAGTCTGTGTTTCCGCATGAGTACAATTTGGAGCTCTTCAAGGCAAGAGTTAATAGGTATCTCATAGGTAAGCGTGCTCCACCGTAGACCACATCATCACTTACCATCAGGTGGGATCGTGGTCAAACGCCTGCCTATTCATCATAAAAAAAAAAATTTACTCGTTCAGTACCTATGCATTATCCTGTACCATGTGCCAAGGTGTTTGGATTATATTGGATTCTTACATCTATTAAATTTAATGATCATTGATGATAGGGGACAGATGTATGTTTATTTTGTTCTAAGTTTGGCAAAGTGTGTATGTGACACCTTAATTCTGCACGAGTTCTTCGGTTTTTGTCGGAAAAAATTAAATTTTATTTACTTTTAGAGTCGTTACTTACCATTAATGCGTAGCTAATGAGTTGCTTTACAATTTATACAGAAAGTAAGCTTAGTGGAGTATTTCATGAAAAAAAATACAGTAAAGCAGTAGGAAAGTGGTATTTGACCCATTTATTTGAAAATTCCTATGCAATGAGAAGGAAAGGAAAAAGCGAAGTTTACATTTTCTGCTTTCTTTTTATTATTATATTCCCGTCCACTGCTTACCAAACTTACGCCTCTTCCGTGGATTATCATGTCATTCTTAACGTGCCAGAATAAATAAATTACGCAGAATTTATTATTTGATACAACGCTTAAAATGATGAATAAATATAGTGTTATATATAATTAGACGTAGGTATACCTACTTTATATTTTAAAGTTCACTAAAAAATCTTAATTAAAAAAACATCTACTCTCACCAGAAATGAAAACACGTAAAAAGGATACCTTAATTCTTTCTACTGATTTTTTTCAATTATCGTGACCAAAGGACAAGGTATTTTTTTTTATTTGACATTTTTACATGATTTTACTTTGAAAAAAAAACGACACATTTTAGAAGTGCAAAGCAAAGCAGCGGTTTTCAATGAGACACCACCTTCAAAGTCTGCCCTGAGGGTGCAACGCCAAAGAAAAACCGACAGAGATACACTTCGCGTTTTCCGGAAATCCAGGTGGTGGTAAAAGGGGGAGAATCTTTAAAACCGGAGGCCAAATTGAATCCAAAAGAGATAAAATCTACATTATTATACACTTAAAAAAAAACTAAAAAGCTTTTATTTCGGATTACATATTATATCCATAGAATTACATAATAATATCATTAAAATTAAAAAATTAAATACTTTTGCCGCTATACATATTGTTTAAGGGGCTACCCGAGGTTTTTATCGATTTTTGACAAGTTTTGAATCAGTACCTACTTTTTCACTACATATAGAATTATAAGACGTCTATCGGTTTTCCAATCTTTTGTCTCCATTTTTTGTCTACCGGATTTTGAAAGAAATTAATATTTATTTATGATTTTTTTAAACATTGTCTAAAAACACTTTTTTCGTATCTCGATTGCTTACAGAAAACTTACTTACAGAAAATAACGATTTAAAAAGTTGATTCATCTTCCACATATTTACTAGGTACTGCGTTGTTCAAATACAGTTGCCAATTAACCGTCAATTATGCATTTCATTAACACATTCACTGCGCCGCGTAGTTTATAATCAAATTAGAGCACACGTGTGATGCCCGCAGTTGCCGTAATACGGTTAATGTTTTACGATTCAGTTTCGACGCAATAAAATACATTTAAATGTTTACTAGCTTTTGCCTGCGAATTGTCAGCTCGGCGTCAGTGAAAACTGGCGTAAATCCGCGCAGGACCGGGTAAAATGACGTGCTCTTGTCTTTTTGGGTCATTGCGCCAAACTAGTAAGCAGGCCTATGGAACTCTCCGCACGAGCTCGGATTTATACCTACAAATCGCCTCCCGTTCACGGTAGAAAAGCAAGCCAGTTGGTTGCCACACGCGCTCACGCACGCACGTCACCGCGCGCCACACTTGCATTTTATACGATAGTTACAAGCTACGTAGGTACTTACTATTGAATTTCTTTCATTACACATGTAGTGTTTATTACGACAAATTTATAGTTATAAAGTAAAACAGTTGTAAATGAATGAATGAATGACTAAAATACATAATTTAAGATTTAGATTTCATTTTATTTCACTCCGCTGTTAGAAATGATTGAAAATGATTCTCATGATTAACCTATTGGTATTTATCATTTCTAAGCGTCGGCAACCCTAGCGTTGTGCCGGTGCGCGTGGTGCGGGGAGCGGCCCGCCGAAGGTCACTCCATTGTATTTTTGTGTAGGTATCAAAACGGTAGGTATTTGCGTTTTCTTTGAGAGATAAGTATCTGTTCGTAAGAACTATATTATATAATCTGTGGTACTAGGTAGTATTTACTTGATCTAACAAACTATGCTAAGTACTATTACTTATCGCCTGGCTAACGGGACAGACTAACTATAAAAAAAAAGTTAATCCACCCCTACGTCAAATCCTTCTGCACCTTAGGCATTATTAATGGATAAGTCTGACAAAAACTTACGTATTTTAGAAAAGGTCAAAATTTTCTTACACGAAAAGTTTGACAGTTCTCAATGAAATGACAGCTGCCGCCGCGCCGCCATATTGAATTTTGAATGATTAGTTTTGTTGATTTTGCGTTGTCCCCATATTTAGCAATAAATCATCGATTCACGTCTATTCATACAAACTTTTGTCATTTATAAAAAAATCGTATTATTTTTAGTTACCAACCAGTGCAGTATCATCAATAATTTATAAGCTGCGGTTGATTTATATGGCATAGCCGACTGGGCTAGGGTTGAGTGCTTCGAGTTTTAAAACTAGGTTAAGTTGCTTACCTAGATTCAGCACTTTTTGTAAGTTACACTAAATGTAATGTATTGTAATTGTAACGTTATTATAGCACTCGACAGTTTTTCAAGGTCACAAGACCGATTTAGTAAAGAATCTCCATATAGATCGTCTTTTGTCTTTTTCATGTAACGATTTATACAAGAGCTTCTATGTAGTGAGAATTATCGATGATGTTAAATGTGACCTTTAGGACCTTGAGGTCAATTAAAATTTAACAATTTTTTATAGTTTTAAACCGGTTTTAAAACGAACTTATTTGATAATTTGGCGCACATTTCACGCCCGACTTTCACTTCATTTCGTTTGCACCAATCAACATGAGCAATCTTCAAGGGCATATAAATAATATCTAAGCCGTAACAACTTGTTGATTTAGTTTAGGTACATCCATTTAAGTAGGTACAATTTTCCTGCTTATTAATAACGACTGCCGTCTGTTTAAAAACAAGTTATTTATATATTGTATATACAGATGTCAATCACAATGAAAAAATCAACGATGATCAACTCTGGTCAACGTGGGACTCGAACCCACATCCTTGGATTGCCGGTCCAATGCGTTACCAATTGCGCCACGTTGACCAGAGTTGATCATCGTTGATTTTTTCATTGTGATTGACATCTGTATATACAATATATAGATTGTAATAATGTGGGACCACAATAAAAAAGGAAATATATATTAACATTTAAGTTATTTATGTTATTATTTTATTTTGATTACAAGAAACTGCACGTTTTAAACTAAAAAGTCTAAACTGAACTACCTGCTTAACCTTTGACTGTTAGAAAGGCTTATCTGTTGACGTATCAAGGTCAAATAGCGAAGATATATTGTAATTGGTTTCACACCTGTAAGTAATAAACAAGTGACCGGAGCCTGCATTCTTTCATACGAGTTCGATGGTCACGTGTCACGTTATAGCCTTGTGAATCTTGTGATCCCATTGGTAGCGCGCGGGTGAGTCGAGATCAAGAAGATCAGAGTCAACCAACGTGACGTGTTCTTGAGATCAGTGACCATGCGAGATCTTATTGGATTGAGGGAAGAAGACCTGCTATGGCTCTAGAGGGGCTAAATCATCGATATTGCTATGCGGATTTTTGACATTCGCATCAATACTGCAAAAAGATACCGATATCGTATGTCGGAAGGCGCCTAAGATGACAAAAATAGCTGCAGGAGAGTGTTATTGGCATTAAGTCCGCCTTTTTTGCGTTATTTATCGTTTGTAGTAATAATAATGATTTATTAAATGCATAAATAAATACAGAGAAACATATCTTACATTTTACTTCCTTCCGACATCCGATATCGGATCGGATAATGTGAAAACGCTCTTACACTCAAGTGCGAGTGTTTTGTGAATACGCTGCTATTAATGAATGATGCGAGCGCCCCACAGAGCCGATTGATGCGGATCCATGGAAGGTTTAATTACTTTTTAAGCTTTTTAACTAACATACAATGTTGCAACTCAATTTCAACGTTTTAAAGGTAATTTTGGTGCTCGGGCGTACGTTTCATCCACCGACTATTTTAAACCATTCTTAAGTTACGTATATCAGGACCAGTTGACTCTTTTTTTGCATTTTTTCCTAACCAGAATCGTTACAGCAATAAAGGAAATGGTTAATTTCGGGCAATACACATGAAGAAACCGAAATAATGAACAATGATCATACAAAATATCATTATCATGCAAAAGTTTCATAGATCTATTAAAATTGATTATAGGTAGGTAATCTTAAAACTATTTATAATGTGCTAAACATAAAATACCACAATGAAACAAGCCATTATCAAGTCACAAAATCGAGATAATCCGTTGGTTTAAAAGTACACACTTTGGCTAACTCAAATTTTAACATAACGCTATGCGGGTTCTCTGGTCGTAGCCGCTTTTCACTACAAAGCGGGAAATGCGTGTTGTTATTGGCTTCGAACGTAGCGCGCAGCTCGCGCCGGCAGTGAATACCTACGTTAAAAGCCGCCCGTTATTTCAGTGATATCTGAAGGACAAACAATAATTAAACTGTACACAAAATAATACAAGAACCCTTATATTACAAGTCCTGACCGTCACTTTTGCTCTAAGAAATAAGATTTAGCTTGACGAAGTTTTACAACCCTTACAAAAGAGATGGCTCATTATGCCGTCCTAAAAATACGTCAGACTAATTCTGCAAGTTTGTTACAAGTTATTCCCGGCTTGTTTTTATTTTTAAACCACTTTCGACTGCGGTCGCTCTCACTTTCAGCCAGTGTTGAGGTTGTAGACGAAAATAATTGTTCTTTTTGTACATTTTCATCACACTTGCTCGAAAAGATCTTATTACCTACTGAAGGGCCTATATTGTTCCCGCGGGAGTTATAGATTGTGGAGAAAAATAATTATGTCACAAATCCATACGAACCAAGTAGGTTATACTTAAGTAAAATACTTTGTTTAAAATCAAGGTATAAGGGAGTTTCAATTTAAAATACTGACGTTTATAATTTAATATTTTTGTTTGTGTTTAAAATATATGATTTGTTTAACTTAATAGGCGTTTAAAATATTTTTACATAATTTTCAATAGTGGCTGAATGCTAAGGGCCTATATTTGCTCTAACCTGTCAAGAAATGACAATATGGCGGACGAATGTTGGAAATGCCACCATATTTAATAATTATTTCTATTAAAATTTTATTTTTTCTTCGCAAGTGTGATGAAAACCATTGAGTATAACTCCGGGGGTAAAAATATTGTAAACTTCGATTCTTTAAATTATAGACCTTGTTTACAAAATCTCGCTTGCACAATTTACTATTGTGTGGGACAAGAAATGGTAAAACATGTTTCAGGTGACGATATCCACCACAATCTTCGCGCATGTTTTAGCTTGTTGTGTCTCACACTTATAATAATAATAATGTTGACATAAAAGTACAGTCAGCACCAAAAGCGTATCAGACTACGTGTCAAATGTGTCTACCATTTTCTAACTTAACAAAGAGATGTATCTCTATTATGAAGAACAATTGGACTGTGACAGATACTTTTGAATAGGAGGTGTAGAGATACAAGTATTTAAGTACCTATACTTATATATTTTTTGCGTTGTTTATTTATTTAACTTTATTGCGCAAAATATTTAAAAAAATGTACAAATAAGAATAAGAATAAGAATAAGAAAACATTTATTGCCACACAACAGAAGAGAAATTACAGGAAACGAATAACATAAAAATTTGGCATGCGCGACAAAAGGAGCGGGCTCAGCATATACTGCGCCAGCCACTTCACCAGGAATTGACCGCACAGCGCTGATTTTCAGTCCGCCCCCTTACTGAACCACATTTATATGTGCGCGGGATATTATTTTTACAGATATATATATATATATGTGTATGCAGGTTAAATTTAGAATAATTAGATTACACGAAAAATTTCATAGTTAAACTCTAACAAAGTATTATTACAGTTTCGTACAGTTTACAAAATTTCATACAATTAACAAGCTTAACTGTTTATCCTAAAATTATTAATAAAATACTTTTCATTACCAAGTCTACTAGTTTGAGAGTTACAAAAAAAAAGACTAAAGTACAAATGGCGGACCTAATGCCTAAAGGTTTATTCCGTTACTACTGATGCTGATAAATCTCCAACTACGCCTTACCCCAATACTTACCTTTATGATAGCAATCATATTTATTTTACTCTCTTAAGATTGACTAAAGTATCAAGGAAATCATATAGGTCTACAGTTTAAGTACAGTTTAAGTTACATCTCTTTTTTTTATATTTATTTCTAATTTCGACCATGATTTACTTTATTTAATTTTTTGTTTTTGTTACACCTAATTGTATATTTATTGTTTAGATATTAATTTTAAGTTTTATCTCGATTTATATTTTAACTGTATTGTAATTATAAGTTTTTGACATGTAAATTGGTTTTATGAATAAAATGATTATGATTATGATTAAGTCGTAGAACATCCTTAAAGCTACGTAGTAATATATCTATGACATTCAAATGACCCAGACACATTTATGCCGTTGAATTTTTCTGTCGCAAATCACTGCTAATCTAAACACTACCAAAACAGCCCTCTTTATTTACTCCAAAACATATTGCTGGCTCTCGCAGCTGATAAAATGCAAAGCAGCACTTACTAAACTTGCATCCACTATGTAAATAAGCGGCATTACCGCTTCACATGTTTTGGGTCGCCTTTCCTTGCGCGGAATACACGTACAGAATTGTGCCGTTCTCGAGAATGTTATCCCTTAACTATGGGAAATATTCTCGAGCTTAATATTCTCCATACAAAACTGAGAACGTTCTCGAGAACGGCACACTCTAGCTGTATTTGACCATGCTTTGTATAGCTATCTTTTTATTTCGGGTGCTTGCAGATACACTTCGACCCATCGGGATGTTTTGTGTTTTGTCAGATTTGCCTAACAATCATGCCTGGTGGGTATAGTTGCCAATGTATGGCGAGAGCACAGATTTGCCTGTTATGTAGATTACCTTTTCAATGGTCGTTTCTCACTATCAGGACTAGAGTTGTGCATGCTTGTTCACTGAAAAGATCGTTCCCAACTAGTACAATCTCACAACTGTACTAGTTCGGTCCTTTAGTACAGTAGTACACAGAGAGAGTCGACGTTTAATCTTAGTTCGGTCGGATGAGTCGGATCACTCGGATCGCTTTGCTGTCATTGTCACTCCTCGGTCCTCGCTCCCATTCTGTTTCGTTCGCATGTAGTGTACTATAAAACGTACTAAGAGCAGAATCATTAGGGAATAGTTTGGTCTATTACAGTGGAGGGAATCGTTTCTTTTTGATTTTAGTACATGTACTACACTAGCCTAATCAGGACATACTTTGGAATATCTGACGGGTAAATTATTGCGTGGTAGCCATCATATTTTTCAGCCTCTTATCGCCCACTGCTGAGCATAAGGTCTCTCTTTAAGTACGCCTATTCTCCTGGTCCTGAGCTAATCTTAAGAATGTTACTGTGGTCAGTTAAATTAACAATTATCGTAAATAGACATTCGAAAGATTGCTAGATAAAGGATAACTTACGCCAAAACGGTCCAGCCAAGGCACTGACACTTCGTATTCTATAGACTGCCAAGGCCACTTAAGCCTCGGTGATTACGTAATGCTTTCTATAGAAAATGAAGTGTCGGACGCTTTGACCCGGGCCTGGATCGTTCTAGCGTGAGTTATCCTTTATCCAGTAATCTTCCGAATGTCCTTACGATACTTGTTATTTTAACTGAGCATAGTAACATTTGATCCGCACGCCGCGGTGCGCGACGCTTTTTCGCTCCGTGAGTTCTGTGCCATAGAAATGCAAGAACTTTAACCAAGAATATAAAAAGAAAGTAAAACTTTTTAGTACGAAACGAAAGATCCTTTCATGGCACAGAAAGAACTGGTACTCTGGGTACCGGTAAGAAAATTTGCTTAAAAGTCCCGGGTAAGTTCTTTCTATTGAAACGTAGTTTTGTACCAGTACTGGATTAATCTTATTAGGTTAGGTTATTAATTATTGTATTTTGGAACATCTTTATTTTGTATTTAGTATTCGTAGCCATTCGTAGGTAAATGACATTGACTTAAATTAAGTTGTATTTAGTCCACTTTGCTTCACAATCTTCACATATTCCTACTTTTTTCTTGTAGTTATGCATGCATTTCCATCATTTGTAAAAGTATAATTGTATGTAAATAAAATAGAGAAGATTCCTAAACACATTTTAGACTAGGTATACACGCTGTATAAACGAATAACTACTAATGTTCCAAACGTTAACAAAACTATACCGCGAATGTTTGATTTTGTCCTAGAATTACGTAGCAAGTAAGCAAAAATCAATACGAATGACCTAAATCTATACAAATAACTAACTAGTTAGTCAACTTTTGTTCAAGAATTTACCACATTACTCTATTTCAGTGTGCATTATGTACATGTAATTTTACGTAATATTCTGTAAGGCACGAATTTTATTGCATTTCCTTGAGAAATGTGAAAAAGTATTACACATAAACTAAAGTAGGAAAACTACTTACAAATACAAACCAAAAATGTTACCTCGGAAACTTTCTAGAATAGGTAAAGTCCTAGAATTTTTATAGCAGAAGCAAAGTTGCTTTAGTAGTTCTACTAAATCGAGGACCGTGCCAAAAAATTGTGTACAAATTAAAAAGTTTTCACATTTTAACAATGTTGACGTATACATTGAAATACATTCTAAAGACTGTTTTTCTATTTGGCAGATAATTAGAAAATAGAGTTTTATCAAGCAATTTTCTTTACCTACCGAAATAGTAACTTTCGCAGCATCTATCAACCCGATACATTCTTTTCGTTTTTCGATGTGCGTTTGTCATCTTGGCTAAGCTGTCTAAATTTAATATTAAAACAGGATTGAAACTCTTTTCAGAACGTCTACGCCAAGAAAGTTTCCGTAAAAAATGCAAAAAGGAAATTAATTTCATCATTCCTCAGTCGGCCGGCATGATCGTTTGTGCAGATTATATTAAAAAAACGGCTGAGAAAACAGAATTTTCCAATCGGGCCGTGGACAAGACGGGCGAACGATTTAATAACGATGAATGATATTAAATCATTCTTATTTATCATCTTATTACAGTTTCTTTGTAAGTTGTCTTTTCTGTATGCTTGAATTGAAATAATTATATTAGATGTGGAGCAGAGTTCCAAATGTACGTTATAGGTAAAAGTAGCGTCACTAACTCACATCGATTTTTATAGAAATTTAGAAGTAAATTTTTGTGAAAATGTATATAGTAGACATAGCAGACATAGTAACATGGCCATACATTTTACACTATGAGCTGGCTAAGGGTCAAACGTGAGTCAATGTCACAAAAAAGGCAATCAATCAAAAGCCTAGTATAATCAAAAGCAATCACTCATGATTTCGGCTGAGAAATAGCCGAACAATTTTTGCATAAATTGCCGGGTGATATTGATATCTCTAATGAAATTCCTTTAGGATCCTAAAATTTCTAGGCAAATATTTAAAAAGAACCTTGTTTTCGAAGAACTAATTGGTTTGTCAAATAGTAGAACTTGAGGTTTGGTATTCAGATTCTAATGCTGAATGCAAGACCTTAATTTTTGAAACGAATTATTTCATTCATATCCAACTTGATAGGCTGATTCTCTTAGTTCCGGATTTTTAACCTTATAAGAGTTATAAGGCCTATCGTACAATTTTTTCTAATTTTAATTTGAAACTTGTAAAGTAAATTGGGATGAATTTCATGTCAACGGGTGACCACGAACGCTGTAAAGGGTTCGAAACGTCGGGATGTATTATAAATTCAATATACGCGATATAATCCGTTTTCATTCATAGTTTTATTTCATGAGTAACTATCGCGGTAACCGAAGACAATATTATGGGATCACTAAACTTATATTGACCGGGATATAGACCGTGATTACCTTTTGTATTATTTGTGAGCTCCCGATATTTCGACGCAGTCACGGTCTATATCCCGGTCAATATAAGTCTAGTGAAACTAACCGTGAATCATTCAAAACTCTAATATTATGGGATGCATTTCGTTTGTTTGATTGAAATAGCAAGGAAACAAAGAAATGCTATTTATTTGCTTCATAAAAGGTTCTAATTAGATTGCAACATTATCTTATTTTATTTTCTGTATTCCACTAACTCAGCATTACTTTCATTTATATTTAGTATAAAAAACTTAGGATAAAAAAAACATATGTAAATAACATTTCTATTACATACATGCCGTGTTTGCCTGTAATTGGGTGAATACTCAAGCAATCTTATTTTATAACTCGTCATTTATAAGTATTTTTTGTATTGCACCTGTTGGCAAACCTAAATAAATAAATTATAATGTACATTGGGCCTTACGAGATTGAATGCAAGAGTTGTTTTTATATTCAATCTATCAAGTCACTGGTCTTTGCTGTTAGGTGAATCAATTTTTAGAACACTGATTTCGTGTCTTACACTCCCTAGCAAAGGAAACACGAATTGTTAAAAACCATGTTGATTTTTTTACTTTATGGTAAACAAAAACACCGTGTTTTGTGTAAACACGGGAATTATTAGATACATAAGTACTTAATTAACACATTAAAATAACAACTTGATTAGGCAAAAGTTACATTTTGTACGGTAACGCAGCAGAAAAATACAAAAATGGTGTGTCCATGATTTTTGTATGGGAGAAAACTTTTTTCTGCTGCGTTACCATACAAAATGTGACTTTTATCTGATCAAGTTGTAAATTTTAGTGCGTTAAATGAATACTTACGGATCTTATAATGCCCGTGTAAACAAAAAAGTTAAAAAATTAACATGCTTTTTAAAAAGTCGATTTTTCTTTACTAGGGAGTCTAGGGACACGAAATTAAGTGTTCTGAAAGTTGATTCACCCTGCTCCTGGTCCAGTTTTGAGTACTTTCGTATATTGATCAAAAATACGAGCCCTCTGTGACCTAATCTCATTTCACGAAGGCTGAAGTTTCTTATCGAAAGTCGTTCTTAATAGCCCAATTCAGAAGGCAAGCTAATTAAGATTAGCAAGTCGTGAAACTATTTCGAAAGATCGCATTAGTTTTTATTTCTAACTCTTGGTACGTGTACAGAATATTTCAATACCAATAAATTGTGGATTTCATACAATTTTATCATCCTCGCGAAGGCAAAAAATATACCTATTTAAATTTATTATACGCGATATAATCCCTTAAAATAGTTTTATTTCATGAGTAACTATTGCGATAATCGAAGACAATGTTATATAATAATTATTATTCACCATTCATAAGTGCTTGTTGCTAAGCCAACATGAATAAAGTATAATTGAACTTGAACTTGAAAGTTCCACTTCGCGCTGAACGCAACAAATCACGTAGACAAATGGATGAAGCACCTAATATATTAGTTGTTTGTCTTGCCGTCACAAGGTGACCTGAATAATTTCTCTCTTCTCTAAAGTAAAAATGTTTTTTAAACTGAAATAGGTGTCACTAAACGTGATAAGTAGCAAATAAGTATAAGATGTGTAAACAAGCCTCAATGTGCCAGGCACACTTGAGTCACTTGACCGTATGATGATGCATTTCTGTTGCCGCTAGAACAACAAATAATAAAAACAGAATAAAATAAATATTTAAGTGGTGCTCCCATACAATAATCGTGATTTTTTTCCCGTTTTTTGCGTAATGGTATGGAACACTTCGTGCGCGAGTTCGACTCGCACTTGGCCGGTTTTTACTCATTATTATTCACAACGGATGGACTCAAACAAGACCAAGTGCGGGTAGTTCGAAAAACTCGCGCGCCTAGAAGATGTTGATGTCAACTTTAGCCAGTCTTCTCCGAGACCACGGGGACAACGCCGTCCTGGAAACGTCGGAGGTAAATTTAAAACTTAATTGTACGCGATTAAGTCCCGTCGTTGTGAATAATATTTAACAAAAAACGATCCAATTAATAATCATTACACCAACTAAAAAATTCGCTAGACACAGTGAAAGCCGTCGTTTCCGATTAGCGATGAAAATAGGCCAGTTGCTCTTGTGTATATATTATTATTTTCTTTATTTATTTTTCATAATGGGCTAGGTCATTTATAATATGAATATAAAAGTAAAATATAAAAACACTTATAAAACAAAAAATATGTCGCCAGCAGCGGGGCAGGGCCCAAGCTGCCAGTGGTCATGAGGCCGCAGAGTGAGGAACCGCCGTGTCCAAGATTACCGCCTTCTGCATCTGACCCTTGGTCCAACCACCCAGCGAAAGTCTCTCTGGGTGTTGGTCGAGACTCTTATTTCTATGCTTGGCTATGAGGCCGTTCGCCGACACATTGGAACAAATATCGTCGATTTTATTATTATTAGTTAAAATTCATGAAAATATTATAAATATAAAAGAAACTGCCTAAAAATAATATTGATTATAATATAAAAAACAATGCCTAATCGAATATTGTCGTGAAAATGTGAAGATCCTGGTTTTAACTTTTTCCACTAAGATGGGCCAGCGTGTAGAGTAGAGAGGGTATAGTGGTGTGGGATGGGATGGGATGCATGGATGGATGGATGGCGCGGCGGGATGGCAATGGGATGGCCACGGTGTTTGTTTTTCGTCCGCACATCAAAGGTAGTGGACCAGCGATGGTACGCATCTACAGGTGGCCCATTCCATAGTGCGTGCTCTCAACCATCGCATGGCCATCTCGCTGTTCCAGTGCGGGGCCATCGTGTAGAGGAGCCATAACCATCGCATGGCCATCTCGCTGGTCCAGTGCTAGGCCATCATGTAGAGGAGCCATAACCATCGCATGGCCATCTCGCTGTTCCAGTGCGGGGCCATCGTGTAGAGGAGCCATAACCATCGCATGCCCATCTCGCTGGTCCAGTGCTAGGCCATCATGTAGAGGAGCCATAACCATCGCATGGCCATCTCGCTGGTCCAGCGCTGGGCCATTGTGTAGAGGAGCTATTAAATGATAATATTATTATGAATTTGCGTCCGTTTAAACTTTCAAGATAAAACCTTAATACTTAGCCGCACCCAAATATGGTAAAAACGACTATGTATTTTAATACATAGCCACCAATGTTTTACTAATTTTAGTTTGTATTTTAACCAATGCTTAAGTGAACAAGTTTGGGAACAAATTAAATTAAATTATTTTATTAAATATTTTGATTTGTGTTGTTTTAAGTAGTCACACTACTATATATAAATTAAAAACTGTAATAGATGTCATATATTAAAGAAAAAGTGACGAAGCCCTCCAGTGGTGAAGGCCGGATTCGAACCGGCGTCTTTAGCTATCGCGGCTAACGCCATGAACCCCTAGGCCACCCCGCCACGGCGGTGCCCGTCCGAATTTCTCGACTATATGCCATCTTAGCAAGACTAGGCGTCTTTGACCAGCTCTAAGGGCAAGCAGTGCGCGCCTGCACCTCCTAAACGAACTCCTTACGGATTTACGTTGTAGCGAGAGAGACTGGTGCTGCCATCTATGAACAAGTTTGGGAACAAATTAAATTAAATTATTTTATTAAATATTTTGATTTGTGTTGTTTTAAGTAGTCACACTACTATATATAAATTAAAAACTGTAATAGATGTCATATATTAAAGAAAAAGTGACGAAGCCCTCCAGTGGTGAAGGCCGGATTCGAACCGGCGTCTTTAGCTATCGCGGCTAACGCCATGAACCCCTAGGCCACCCCGCCACGGCGGTGCCCGTCCGAATTTCTCGACTATATGCCATCTTAGCAAGACTAGGCGTCTTTGACCATATAGTAGTGTGACTACTTAAAACAACACAAATCAAAATATTTAATAAAATAATTTAATTTAATTTGTTCCCAAACTTGTTCATAGATGGCAGCACCAGTCTCTCTCGCTACAACGTAAATCCGTAAGGAGTTCGTTTAGGAGGTGCAGGCGCGCACTGCTTGCCCTTAGAGCTGGTCAAAGACGCCTAGTCTTGCTAAGATGGCATATAGTCGAGAAATTCGGACGGGCACCGCCGTGGCGGGGTGGCCTAGGGGTTCATGGCGTTAGCCGCGATAGCTAAAGACGCCGGTTCGAATCCGGCCTTCACCACTGGAGGGCTTCGTCACTTTTTCTTTAATATATGACATCTATTACAGTTTTCAATGCTTAAGTGTTTTTTTTTGTTTTGAACTAGAAGTTATCACTACACCAAAACAAAGTCCCCGGCGCGTCTGTCTGTTTGCATGTTCGCGATAAACTCAAAAACTACTAAACGGATTTTCATGCGGTTTTCACTTATAAATAGAGTGATTCTTGAGAAAGGTTTAGGTGTATAATTTGTTAACCCGTGCGAAGCCGGGGCGGGTCGCTAGTCAATTATATTTAGGAATGTCTAAAAACACGCCGCGTTGTTTAGGTAGTCCTTAAATAGCGATTTTCGTCCTGAGTCCTGACGAACATAACCTTTGACCCTCTTTTTATATTTTTTCCCTAACCAGAACCATTAGGAGTATTGAAGGCCAAGGAGGCTTGAACTCACTACCTTATTTGTGCCAAATTAAATATAAAAATATCTACTGTTATAAACGCAGAACGAGCAAACACGTTGACATCATCAAAGTGTGTTATTTATTGTTTAAAAAACGAGTTATCCTTCCGTCCGACCAGTAATCCTTCAGGCATTAATCTGCATTACAACGTTTACTGTATAAATCAGGCTTTTCCCTATAAATAAATCTGATAACCGTATCCCTAAGGAGCGCTTTCAGCGACCAGTTGTGGCCTTACGTAAGCGCTTATCTCAACTGCTTTCTATCTACATACTCACACCACCGCTGAACCGGCAACTTTACTAACAACCAAGAAACTATATCACTTAAAATATATTAATAACACGAATATTGCTTCACGTTATCCAAAGTCACAAGAAAGTCTGGAAAGAAGCACGTTTTTAAACCAGCCTGGGTAGTGTTTTGTTTTTGAGAGGAAGGGGGTTGCAATGTTTACTTGAGAGAGAGGAAAGCGTGTGGCCTGGCTGGTTACTGCCGGCGAAGTGATAGCTACACGCTTAAAGCTGCGCGCGCAAAATGCCTATTCAGATTTCACCTATGTTACGTCAACTTGATGAAAATCAGTGCTCGTCTAGCTCGCACTTTAGGGATGAACTGTGATTCAAATTATATTGGTATTAGAACTTTTCAAATCTGAATGGGTTAAGATAATTATCCAGTTGGAGCCTGCGTCGATTTTATTTCGTAGGTGTAAGATTGAGCATTAGCGGGTACGTCAGCTTTAATTAATCGGTACCTAGTTCGCCTCAGCGTGTATACATATAAAAATGTTTACCAAATACCACGCTAGATGGCGCTGTACCGAGAGCGGCGATTTCTACATCGCGCTAACGGATTGTTTATTGGGATATAAGGGAAGCCATCACGTATATAGTATAAACATTTCATGCGTGCCAAAGTCACGGACTACCCTAGAACCCTAAATGACTCAAAAATCACGGTGCGTGACTGTATAAGAGGTTGTGACAGTGTTTTCATTTCGATTAGATAGGCTAGGCTCCAGCGTATTCCAGTGTTTCATATAATGTAAGGCAAATTTGAGCTATAGAGAGGTTAAAAGGTTGAGTAAAAGTAAGATATAAGGTCAATACGGGTTTACGGATAAGATCGTTTTCACATTATCCGATCCGATATCGGATGTAGGATCCGACATCCGCGTAGTCAGGCCGCGGGGGCGCGCCCGCGATAATCAAACCTTACTCGTATTCATTCGTTAAACCCTGTTAATCAAAATTAACCCTGAATGTGATATATAATTTTCATTGAACACCATTAACAACTAGTTAGTTTCTATTAGCTTACAAATATTTTATCTACTATTAACTATTTTCATACTTATTCGAAATACTCGAATATAGCACTTACCATATACTTGTAAATATATTTATGTATGTATAGTTTACGCTATGTCTACTGAGCTCGTTCACTTACCTGTACTAACAATGGCATTCTGTTAAACAAAGCCATTATTTCTTTTGTGTGAGCGCGTGGCCTTTGTTATAGGGCGTGTGGACATTGTGTGTGAGCCTCAGGCACAAAGGCCAGCACGCGCTCACACAAAAGAAATAATGGCTTTTGTTTAACAGAATGCCATTGTTAGTATATATTTTATGTTGACTCCAAAACCTTATAGCTTTAAAGGCATACGTATTGATGGATGGTCTAATTACTTACTATTATGTTATATATAGGTATTGCGTCAGTAGCAGACCCCCAATAGCCGGTAATACATACCTGAAAACGAAAAACAATGTTAGGTAATACATTTTACGAAAAAAAACATGTAAATCACGGTGCCCAAAACATTATACTTGAAAAATAGACCTAACAATTAATGAATTAAGGTAGAAAAATCACATGCATGCCAACCATTTAGACCTAACTTGAATAAGTTTTTGGCAGAAATTTCATTTTTGGTACAAGCTTTTATCTGTACTTTTCGAGCCACAGGTAACTAATACTCATCGAGACAATTCTAAAAACCCCAAACACAATTGGGTTTCGTTGTTTTATCACAGAGTTCCTATGGCCACCTCCTGTCTACATCATCAGATCAGCTCGATTATAGTACAATAATATTGCATTGTTACCCGACTTACATATGTATGCACATTTTCAGCTTCATTGGAAGTCGGGAATTGTGGGTCAAATTTAACTTGCAAGATTTGACCCGTACATACATACATACATACATGGGTACATTGAAAGTTAATAAAATAAAATAAAAGCTTGTAAAAAAATGATAACGGTACATTGTACAACATTTTACTCACAGCGCCATCTATCGTAGGGTGGTCATACTACAAACTAACTCAAGGCACTTATACAGCGCGCATTCCCGGAAGCAAACGAGGAAATCTTTTTCAGCAGTTTGGGTACAATCGAATAGATGGCGCTGCTACAAAGAATAAGAATTTGTTTTACAGTTGGAAAATTTTAAGAGCTAAGTTTCACGTGACGTGACGAGATTGAGAATGAAATAAGTTTTCATTTGCGGAAAACACTATGGAACATAAATTAGGTAATCCACCTTTGTGAAATACTAAATTTAAAAAAACCGGCCAAGTGCGTGTCGGACTCGCGCACGGAGGGTTCCGTACCATTACGGAAAAAAACAGCAAAAAAATCACGTTTGTTGTATGGGAGCCCCATTTAAATATTTATATTTTTCTGTTTTCAGTATTTGTTGTTATAGCGGCAACAAAAATACATCATCTGTGAAAATTTCAACTGTCTAGCTATCACGGTTCATGAGATACAGCCTGGTGACAGACAGACAGACGGACAGATGGACAGACGGACAGACGGACAGACGGACAGACGGACGGACAGACGGACAGCGGAGTCTTAGTAATAGGGTCCCGTTTTCACCCTTTGGGTACGGAACCCTAAAAACGGCGTGCCCATAGCTTAGTTTACCAGACATTTACTTACACTTAAGAAATTACGTAAATGTGCATGCCAAGTTTCATGTAGATAAATATAATGCATGTCCTTTAAAATGAGTGCGTAACTTCAATAGGGGGTATTACTGCAATGTTCTGGCACCAGAGTGCAGCACTAGCCTCTTTAGCAAAGAGGATATAATAAGATAGAGCGGTACTGTCATAGTGAATTTTGTAACCTCTGTAAATTCACTGCCATCTATCGACATACTTTAAAACTAAAAATGAAGATTTATAAAAATACGTTAAAATGTATTTAAATATGGATAAATGATTTTTTTATTTGCATTAATTATTTTTATATGATTCTGACCCATGTTCTTTCACTGATATGCGTTAATATTATAAATAACAAATGAAACCGTCAACGCCCTCTATACGAGAGTAGGCCAAAACTAGTGGCGCCATCTGATCGAGAATCAAATTTTCGTGATTTTCGAGGCACGTTTTTTCCTTAGACTGTATCCATCTATTACGGAGTTATATCTATCTTTGCTCTTTAGTAAACCATAGAGTAACTTATGCGGTTTGTTTACAAGGGATCTACCGGGAAACTTGAATCCGTAACTTCGCTATCTGCCTCTTTATCGCTCGAATATGCAAGAGTGACAGAGACGTTAGATAAAGAAATTTCGATTTTCTTGTTTCACGATAGACCCTTACATTGTGGTAGTGGCGCCCCCTACGCAGAGTTTCGCGTTATTGTAATGTAAAAGAATTTTGCTAATAATTAATGCCATTGCTGCAGGGTATTTCTATTTATATTCATTAATCATAAGTTGTCAAATTACGATACAATTCAACACAATACCCTTTATAGAAATTTGACAATTCAGAATTAAATATTCGTAGGTGTAACCAGGTTTTTGGCATGGTGAGCAAGTTTACGATATTAAATTTATACGAATACAAATAATTGACAAAACAATTTATTTTTCACCTCAGCAGCTCGAACAAGCCTACTTTCGTCACTCCCTGGAGGGAGGAAAGTGCGACTTTCCTCACTCCATTAGCTTTTTAATTTAGTGAAGTATTTTGTGTAATTCGAAATACATATAATATGTTCTCACTACTGAGGTGAAAAATTATGTGTGCAACACGAGAGCAAAGTTATTTTACATCTTGTGTTTTGGAGTCCCTCGCTATGCTCAAGATTCTAACTTAGAACTTAGAAAAAATAAACACTCGCAAAGAAAACCAACTTTCCTCTCTTGTTGCACAAATAACTATAGTACCAAAAAGAATGTTGTAATCGTATTTAAAAGTCTCCCACACAGTTTGTACTTATTGAAGCAAAACCTTGTGTTGGTTTATTTATAAATTCCGTAATATTTCCTCTTTTTCCGAAAGTTCTGTAATCCCTGTTCATTCCAGCTTGCGCTGATCTAATCTAATTTGACCGTTGTAAGCCTTCGATGTTGCTAAAGGCGCGTCCACACTCACAGAACTTATCATCAGGTGAGATTGTAGTCACTACTTATCATTCCCATGAATAAATTACTAAGAAAAATGTATACTAAAGATGCATCTGCAACTGACTCGACTGTAAGTAAAACTGTAACATTTTCCAATATTATGAAGCTCCGAGTTGTATAGAGGTATTAACATTCGAAAAACTGAATTCCCAGTTGGATGTGACTTCCGTTAAATCTATACGGACGTAAAAAATGCGTCCTGATGAATTATGCACTGCTATCTCTATTGGCGCACTGCACGCGCATGGAACATGGTACAAAGTAAAGCTCAGTCCAGACGGGACAATTTTTCGCCAATCTGATTAAATTGACCGATCAAATCCGGCCGTGCGTCCGTAAACGCCAATTTGGCTCGCAGATTTCGACCGCCGATTATGACCCTATATTACCGATAAAATGGAGGTGCGGACGCAAGAATACCAACTATTATTTTTGTTTGGGGGATTTTTTTTAATTTAGAGGGCTCAAATATCACCATAGATCTAAGATTGGTGATTAAATTGGAGATTGACGCCAATTTCATTTCTGATCCAATTGGTCGATTTGATCATCCCGTCTGGACTCCAATTAACACAATCCTCTCGCAAGCAGCATGCTCGGAGCGCTCGCTGAATCTGGACGCACCTTTACAGGCTGGCGTTGATATACATTATTCAATTGTCTTGTTGCAGCTACATTGAATATTTAAATAACTTTGCGGCTTTTGCTTTATTTTCATTTGTACATATGCATATGTATGTATTTAGTTCTTTGATTAAATTATTTCCTGGTCAGGACCGGAATAATGACTTTATTTTAACTGTAGGTACAGAAAAACTACGGTCTTATTTAACACTACAATATTATTATTTTTTATATTTTAATTACATAATTGAATGATCCATTTATTTAAATATTGCTCATTTTAAATAGTACCTTCTTGTTGATTGGCGCGAAATTGAAATGTCAAGTTTAATTTTTAGATTCAAGCTACAAGATGCAGAGTAGGCAAAGTAGAGGCGTAAAAAAGATTCTTAGAAAAATCTTAAACACACACAACAAGCTGGAGGCTAATTGTAACTAAATTTTGACGTTATAGGGATATCTTAATGTTGTCTTGTTATCATTCATTCGGGCGTGAATTCGGCTCCTACCTATTCGTACACTTATTGGCTAGCGAGACACAGGTGAATGATAACAAAATAATATCATCATCAAAATGTATTGCATTAGGTGTATTTGTCCCCGCCAGGTACATTTATAATTTTATATGAATTATTCCCATCCTTCCCCGCCTCATGTATGGCGGCGGGCAGGACAAATGGGAATACGAATGGGAATGGAAGTTCGCCTTTGTACACATTTACTGTATCTCTGTGTGATGTACTTGTTTTGTGCAATAAAGTCTTTACTACACTACTACTACTAATACGAGTACACCTTGCGTTGGCCTCCTGTGTTATATCCCATCGAATGACCACCATACAACAAATTAATGCAAAGTAATTTGACCCATGTACTAGACGTCTGATACTGAGTCGCTACGATCCAAATTGAGTTAGCATCACACGTGTTATACTAGGGCGCTTCACGGGATATACCTTTGTTTTCCTGTCGATGTTTCTAATCGGATCAGTTCCGACATGAATAATTCAATTATGTTGGTTGGCTGCACGGATTAAGCTAGCTGTGGCCATTACTCTTCGGCTTATAACTAAAAAAAATACAAAATGTAAAATCTTTCAAATATCATTCTGATGACAGTGTACGTGCGATTGCAAAAAATCTGTCCACTCAATAGGAAACTTTTAATAACAAAACTTCCGTGAGACAATAGGAAACTATTAGCCATTTAACATTTAAAACTTTCGCGGTTTAAACACATATTAAATCACATTTAGAAACGGGTCTATCGCGAATTTATTTTGTTACCTTTATTTACCGACGTTTCGACACAGGTTTCACTGGTCGTGGTCGCGGCTAACTGACGTCCCAGCAAAATGTCAAAACAGAGATTTGTGTGGCTACCCCACGAAAAGTGCATTTAAAGTTCGAGGTAGACATCACATTTTCAAACCACCCACTACACATAAAAGTTAATTATTGTCAATAGTCCGACGTTCGTGGGGTAGTCACACAAATCTCTGTTTTGACATTTTGCTGGGACGTCAGTTAGCCGCGACCACGACCAGTGAAACCTGTGTCGAAACGTCGGTAAATAAAGGTAACAAAATAAATTCGCGATAGACCCGTTTCTAAATGTGATTTAATATGTATTAGCCATTTCATCGTAAATATACGGTGTTTGTCAACCTACGCCATAAATGTGCATATTATATGGGCTTCCGATTCGCCGGAAATAACATACTTCCATCGCTCATACATACATTACCCTTTTAGTCGGTCAGTTGCCGGATGGCAAAGAGGAAATTGGTGTAATTGACGTTTTTCACCATCGTGAATTGAGTTGAGGCGAAATTGAGGCCTAAGAGTCCGATTCTGATTCAACAACTTGTTACGGTTTTGATATTGTTTAATATGACCTTGAAGATACACACACACACACATTATTATAGATATATGACCGTTTATTCCGTCTTCGTGGAATCCAGTAATTAGCAAATGTAAGGGGGAAAAAACATCCCACCACCATAGAGTAACTTATACTAGAGCGGTACTGTCATAGTAAATTTTGTAACCCCAGTAAATTCACTGCCATCTGTCGACACACTTTAAAACTAAAAATGAAGATTTATAAAAATACGATAGAAAGTATTTAAATATAGATAAATGATTTTTTTTATTTGCATTAATTATTTTTATGATTTTGACCCATGTTCTTTCACTGATATTCGTTAAAATTGTTAAAATAACAAACGTAACCGTCAACGCTATCTATACGACTGTAGGCCAAAACTAGTAGCGCCCTCTGAACGAGAATCAAATTTTCTTGATTTTCGAGGAACGTTTTTTCCTTAGACTGTATCTATCTATTACGGAGTTATATCTATCTTTGCCACCACATACCATCGGATGTCGTGAGTGTTGTGTGTAGGCAAAGTGACAACCAAACAAGTTAATAATCAAGATCAAGTGCGGGTAGTTCACAAAACCCGCGCGGCAAGAATATGTTGATACAATTCCTCGCCAGTCTGCCTGTGACCACGAACGTAACGTCACGTTCGAAACGTCAGGCCATAAATAAACGTAAGTTTGTACGCGATTAAGTCCCGTTAGTTTTAAAATTATGATATGACCGTTTGTTTCTCAATAAATAAAATAAAATAAAAACAAATTTACTTACGCTAATTGTTACATCTTGCATTTCTATGTGTTAGCGGCACATCTGTACACGCGGCATGCGTCATTGTGTGAGTAATTTGCTTAAAAACAGTACTGAGCGATCGGCAAAAGGTCGTCAATCTACTGTCGCGGGGCGAGGTAATTCGAATCGGGGCGGGGCGTTGCGTGGCCGTTCTGTATGATAAATTGATAATACTATTACTTATTCTGTGATTGTTGGCTGTGAGAGTATTATTAAAAGGGCTGTTTTTTAACCTTTAGCCATATTTGACATTTGTAGAGGTAAATATATAGGTCAAACCGAGCAACTTTTATGTTAGCTCTCCCAAATTAAAATTGCAACATCTAATTTACTAAAATATATGAAAATTCAGGCTTATATCTTTATCCATTAGGTAGGTCATACTGCAGGCAATACGGTGAGGGCAGTAATACTGTCATGCATGACTAATGTTAATTTAGCATTTCTAAACGAAACTTCAGTTAAGTATTGTTCTAATCGAAAAGCTTTCAATGTTAATTATCGCAATATATAGCTGCGTCACTATCATTTTATATTATATAGTGAAAGAGATGGAACACGAATGTTATGCAAATGGGTCAAAATTATTTTCGTTTGTGTCCCCAAAAAATGTGACGGAGTGGAACTTTTTGTGTGAAATGAAATTTAGTTTTAAAATTTTCTCGTGTGAAATGTAATCTACAGCAAAAAAGTTATTCAATATCACTCGTCTTTTATATTTATTTGATAAAATACGAGTGTGACAGTGGTGCGAAACAAGAAAACGAGAATAATGTTGGCCCAAATATGGCCATAGGAGCGAAAGCGACAGATGCCTCATTTCGAAGTTCCACACTCGCTCGCTTCTCTAATATACAGCTCCAATAAATTACCGAAGTTCATAAGCACCTGTACGTGTACCTAAGAGGGTGAAAATTGGGGCATATTTTGTCTCCAAAGTTTTATCGTTTAGGATAATTTCCTGAGCATTATACAATACGCTACCTCTTTTGAAAAAGGACATTTTAGGGTTCCGTAGTCAAAAAGGATAGGTCTGTTAAATTAAATATTAAATTGCATGGACACATTGAGAATGGAATTCATTCATAGATTGGCCATGCACTTTTGCGGCTGGGTGAACAAAGCAGCAAGGCGTCCATATTAAGCAAGCTGCTCAAATCCCTTATGGCGATATTCATAAACGTTTGTCAAATCTAACAGAACATTGCTAATCGTTTGTCCCTATCCATCATTTTCACATTTAGGTTTGTTAGAAAGGGACAGAGGTGTTTAAGAGGTTGCTAAGTTTTAAAGAATGGGCATTTTCTCTTAAATACCATTTTCGTTTTTTCGAAAATCCATCAACTTTTAGGTTATTTCTACTCGGAATCACGAGGACTATCGTTTTAAAAAGAAAAAAATATGTCCCAAAAAAATGTATTTTGTAACGCATTTTCACTAAGTACATTTTGTATGGACCGTTACGAAACTGACACCCAAAATTTGTAATTTTTTTCTTTGTCTCATTCAATAGTCAGGAGTACTATTGAATCTGAGTCTAAATAACCCAAAAGTTGATGGTTTTACAAAAAAAAGTGAATTTCTGAAAACCCCCGAATAACAGGGTTAGACGTTAAACACCACGCTGCACGCCCCGCCGAACGTGCCGCTGGTCGCTCGTCACTGAAACCATCCACTAAGCAGAATGTGGGTTTTACGAGTAGAATTCACTTACCGCCTTCGGTGCGTGGGCTTATTATACCGAGTTGAGAGTAACTTGTGTACTTCCATGTAAGTACGTAAAAGGCCATTGTCTAATAAACCTTTTTAGCAAATTCTTTTGATATTCATGAGACTTTTCATTGTGCGGTAATGTTCTTTCTGATGCGTGAATTGCGCAAACACAAAAAATAAACAATGTTGGTTCCTTAGGGTGGTATGGGAGATGTTCTTAATCAGAATTAGAAGAAAAAAAAACAAAGGATTCCCCTAGGAACAAATTAAATTATTTTCTACGAAAATATTTTAATTTGTGTTTTTTCAAGTAGACACACTACTATTTAAACTATAAACTAAAATAAATGTCATATACGAAAGAAAAAATGACCAGGGGGCGCCACAAGCCTTCGAGAAGTTGTCATATACTTGGAAATTTCGACCCATGCCACCGTGACCGGATAGCCGAGCGGTTCAGGCACATGTCCGGTAAACGGGGGACGCTGGTTCGATTCCAGCTCTGGACACTGAAGGCTTTGGTCATTTTTTTCCTTCGTATACCTATGACATTTATTTTAGTTTAAAGGATTCCCCAGTTAGCTTTAATCTACCAGTACTAGTTTATTTCTTGTAATTCATATGCACCAAAAGGGGAAATCAAAAACTATACAAACCCCTAAAATAGACATCATGGTATAATTCAATTAAATAATACCTCTTAATAAATCCACTTGAATTACTATTTACTCGTAGATCGGTATTACGAAGGCACAGAATAAGTAATAGTATTATCATACAGAACGGCCACGCACCGCCCCGCCCCGACTCGAATTACCTCGCCCCGCGACAGAAATCTGGCGGACTTCTGGCGTACTCTCAACGGCAGAAGTCCGCCAGATTCTATTTTAAAGCAACTTACTCACACTATAACGCATGACGCGTGTACGGACGTGCCGTTCACACATAGAAACGCGAGTGATTTTTGATATATAGCGTGTCCGCCCTGTGACGAAGGGTTGTATCAAAGACGACTATCATTCTTATCGTTTATCGACAAAATTAAATCGTAAAATAAGCTATTGTTACTTGGATTAACCGTCAGTAGGTAATCTAATATTTCCTTGTCCTTTACATAATAATAAAGGACGATAAGGATAATACGTAAGTATACTCTAACGATAGTGATCGGATAAAGAACATTATCCCTACAGTCTTTAGTGTTATCGTGACAATTTACAAACTAAATATTGCTGTAGAACAGTTTCTGCGATATCCCAAAAGGGTCTATTACAACGATTCTGGTAAAACGTGTTTTTTTTAAATATAGGTCAGATGGCAGTTGCTTTCGTAAAAACTAGTACCAACGCCGATTCTTGGGGTTAGTTGCCAAGCGGACCCCAGGCTCCCATGAGCCGTGGCAAAAGCCGGGAAAACGCGAAGATGATGATACTTTTACTTCTCAACCCTCAAACTCTAAATATTCTTCATTCATGTAAGCCAAGCACTTGCTAATGTCAGTTACAAACTACTTTTACAACGAAGATTTTTAGATATTTGTGGTAGGCCCCCAGGGGCCAATTTCACAAGCACTTTCAGGGGCATTTGTGATCCACAAACGGGAGTCCCTATTGAATTCCTTTCATTAGAAAGAGGGTTAAGTGTATTTACAAGACAGCTTTCGTGACACGGGCACCTATATTTAAATCCTTAATCACGGTTTTTTTAATTTTAACGTCTGTGTCGTTATTCGTTCGTTAAGTCAGTCATAAAAATACATAAATACAAAACTTGTCTTATCTCTATACATGAAACTTAACTTAAGTTAATAAAACTATTACTACTATTACTATTACCTTTCAGATTATACATATGTCGCTTTCCATTAGACTTTCTGTTGGAATTTCATATAAAAAGGTCCTTATTATACTTGAAGCTTCAGGACCCTACTGTGTTGGAAAGCCACATATGTAATGAAGATTAGTAGACCTACAAAAAAATTGATAATAAACATAGCCGAACCATGGCTTGCTGGACTCCCAAAGCACATTCTAAGGCAAAAGCACCCTTGAAGCTTACTCATAGAATTAATGTAAAGTTTAAACATTTTTCTTTATAAAATGCAAATTTGCTCATTATTTTCTCGCAACAAAGTAGATACACTTCAGGGTGCTCATAGCCTCTATTTTCAACGTCTGAAAATAAAATCCATATCACTAGTTCAGTTACTTTACCAGTAACAGAGCTCGATCGTCCCAGGACTTAATCAAATGTAGTTCATCCAGAGATAATAATCAACCTATTTATTAAAAAGATGATAAATAACATTTACATTAATTGTATATAAAACAAAATTATGACTACTTATAAAATAAAACGACTAAAACTAAACCTATCTAAAAAAAAACCCTATAACAATCGTTGGCCTCTTGGCAAGGTGCCCATCACGCAGGCAGCTTTCCCGCGCAGTATCGCGAATAAGCCTTTGCGCGAGAAAGCTGCCCGCGCGAGGGTCCCCCGTTGCCTCCCTAGAGATAGTATTACCTGCAGAAAAACTTTGCTTTGATCCCGTTCCTTATTGGACAACTCTAATTAGGTTTGTCGAACTTTGGCGTTATTATGTTTTCGTGTTTGGATATCAACATTTCTGTACTAAGCATTCACAAGTTGCTTGGTTGTTTTGAAAATAATAATATGTTGATTATTAAGAATTATATGTTTTTTGACTTTTATGTAAATATTATAACATTAACAACTTAATTTTAATTAGCTGTTTACCTATTTTAATTAAAAGTATTAACCAACTGAACATTTTTCAAACAATTTTGATACCTAGCTATTGTTTGTTGAAGATGAATTATGCGTTTATAAATTCAATATACGCGATATAATCCGTTTTGCGTAATTTTATTTCATGAGTAACTATCGCGGTAACCGAAGACAATATGATGTATTGTTCTTAATATAACGTCAGATAAAATAAATAACTGTAAATAATTGAGAAATTCATATGGCGTCTGCACCAGGGCGACGCTAGTCAATTTCCTTGATAAAACGAGTGAGGGATTGAAAGTTGTAATTGCGGCAGTAACGCGAAAACGACACCATCGCCGCGTCAGGCTGCAGCAGAAACGTTGCAACAGTAACGCTGTTACAGTCGCAAACTTATACTACAATTGCCATAAGATATATCAGAGCGGCCAAGGTGCTCACAAATATTTGAACATGCCTCTATTGTCAGGTGAGATCGTGGTCAAACGCATGCCTATACATCATATCTATAAAAAAGAAAAAAAAAGAGTGTGTTCCGATATTTTTGAGCACCTTGGCCGCTCCGATATATCTGATGGCGACTGTAGATTGAGAATGCTGAAAATACTAATGTCTAAATATCAAAAGTGACTAGTTCTCTCCGCCTTAAGAGCCCGGTTACGATTTTAGTCGCAAAAATGTAAAGTTGATAGATTTCTTCTGTGAAATTGTACACCTTTTGTTACCTAATTGAAAGAACAAGTACTGGTTTCTATTAGCACGACTTCTTATCTCTAGGTTTATCAGATCAATTTTTTGAAAAAAGGCTTACTAAATTAGTAATGAATTTTTTTCTGATGGACGTTTAGGTAAACGCGTGTAAAGCACTGATTTTGATGCTCTTATTTGTAAATTTCGTAAAGTTTGGACTGCTAAAAATGGTAAATTTGTATTACACATATTCTGTACTCTAGGTTTATCAGATTACATTGTTGTTATATGACTTAGAGTTCGAGGAAATGAAAGTTAAACGAATTCAATTCTCTCCAGAAATGACCTCAAAACAAGTGACAATTTCTCCGAAAATCTACTTATTTTCGACGTAGATTGCATACTCAAATAATCTGCAATGTTTACTTAAACTGTTGCTGTACTTCATTTTATTTAAATTGCAACTTTTATTTTCTGACGATTTTTTAAAAACTTCATGTGTTTGGCTGTACTGTGTGCGTGTAAACTGCGACCAGAAACTTTAATCCTTGGGTTGTAAGTACTTGTTTATTAACCGCCTTCAAAAAAAAGGAGGTTGTCAGTTTGATCCGTATGTTTGTATATGTATGTATGTATGTATGTATGTATGTTTGTTCGCGATTATCTTGCATTTGGCTGAACCGATTTTGATGCGGTTTTTAGAAAAGTGTTTGTTACATTCTGGAGAAGGTTTTAGTATACATAGAGCTGAGCTGATGCTGAACCCTGGCTGTACCTAGTGGAACGCAGGTTTAGTGCAACATAGGCACACGCTCTTTGGTCTGTCTTGATGAGCAATTAGGAGAGCAGTACCCAAGATGGATCTGATGCTGAACCCTGGCTGTACTAGTGGAAATCAGGTTTCGTGCAACATAGGCACACGCTGTTTTGGTCTTCCGACACGTCTTGATGAGCACTTGGGAGAGCAGTACCCAAGATAGAGCTGATGCTGAACCCTGGCTGTACCTAATGGAACGCAGGTTTGGTGCAACATAGGCACACGCTGTTTTGGTCTTCCGACACGTCTTGATGAGCAATTAGGAGAGCAGTACCCAAGATGGAGCTGATGCTGAACCCTGGCTGTACCTAGTGGAACGCAGGTTTGGTGCAACATAGGCACACGTTGTTTTGGTCTTCCGACACGTCTTGATGAGCAATTAGGAGAGCAGTACCCAAGATGGAGCTGATGCTGAACCCTGGCTGTACCTAGTGGAAATCAGGTTTCGTGCAACATAGGCACACGCTGTTTTGGTCCTCCGACACGTCTTGATGAACACTTGGGAGAGCAGTACCCAAGATAGAGCTGATGCTGAACCCTGGCTGTACCTAGTGGAACTCAGGTTTGGTGCAATATAGGCACACGCTGTTTTGGTCTTCTGACACGTCTTGATGAGCAAATGGGAGAGCAGTACCCAAGATAGAGCTGATGATGAACCCTGGCTGTACTTAGTGGAACTCAGGTTCATTTATTGTTATCAGAACTTCCACCCCCTTTTAACCCCCAGTACCTACTGCATGTTAAACGTGTAGTAGCTCTGGTCAGGTGCCTGCTTCATCTGGCAGCCCTCCAGGTATTCCAGGTCTTGAAGAACTTAACCTGCCTACAGCATACTCTACCAACTTCAGATTAAAAGAGTTTTACCCCTGATCCGATTCGTCCAGCAGCACTCCAGGTGTTCCAGGTTTTGAGCTGTCTCCGTCATACACTACCCACAACACGTTGAGCGAGTGTTACCCACCCTTTGCCCTTGACCCTTTGCACTCAGCAGCACTCCAGGTGTTTCAGATCTGGAGCTTTCCCCATCATACACTACCAGCGGCACGTTGAGCGAGTGTTACCCGTTACCCCTAACCCTTTGTACCCAGCAGCACTCCAGGTGTTCCAGGTCTGGAGCTTTCCCTATCATACACTACCAGCAGCACGTTGAGCGAGTGTTACCCCTGACTCTTTGCACCCAGAAGCATTCCAGGTGTTCCAGGTCTTGAGCAGTATTCATCGTACAACCAACAACACGTTGAGCGAGTGTTAGAAGAGTGGAGAAGAGAAGAGGATGACTTTGGAAATAAAAATTATTATACACCCTTCCCAACGATTAAGACTATCTCCATAATATCAAAATAAAAAGTATTCTATGTCCTTCCCCGGGATTCAAGCTATCTGTATACCAAATTTCAACAAAAGGCAAAGGGTTGGAACGTTGGAAAGTCAGATGGCAGTCGCTTTCGTAAAAACTAGTGCCTACGCCAATTCTTGGGATTAGTTGCCAAGCGGACCCCAGCAGACTTCCATGAGCCGTGGCAAAAAGGCTGGGATAACGCGAGTAAGATGATTATATATATATAAGATATTGCCTTAGTGCAAATCATTATCATCATGCTATATAATTTGTATGTATTATATGAATACATAGGTAAATTGTTAAGAGTAATAAACGATTATATCAAATTTACCGAAAGTTTTATTTTAACCTAATTAAAGTTATAGCGACGCATAATGTTGCGAAAGTATCAATATTGTTTAGGCGGTCGCGTTATTTCAAGCAGCGGCCGGCGTTCGGTTACTGTGTAAAAGTCGTATCTTCGCGCGTTTTCAAATCGACTACGGGCTCTTAATGAATCGGCCTTAAGTAATATGATAGAAAATTTAGCAAACCCATTTCAACATTATGAACTTCTAAATAAGCAATGGAGACTGGGCTTCTAGACATCAACTAAAGATGTTAACCGTTAAAAAAATTGCGCATCAAATAGCTGTAACAACGCCTGGTAAGTCAGTTAAATTAGATTTTTTCCAGGAATTAATTCCGTGCAAGCCGGAAATCGTCTTAATACCTTCATTTGGTTCTAATTTTGTGTAATCCGAGTTGGCTCCATTCCAGGAGTGGTGGAATTTTATTTGCTCTTTTTCTGTTTTATGCTTGTAGTTCAAAAACGGTACGTCCGACAGAAAATTTGCTCTAATCGTGATAAAAATTGACATCTGAGAATCCGAAAGTTAACGGATGAATTTAAAGGGAAAAAATACAATATTTAAGAAAACGATGAAAGCTTGGCTGTGTAAGAACTACAGTGTGGGCGAGTTCCTTAATAGATTAAGTTAATATAATATGCATGGAATTAGGCTAGTTTAATTGAATTTGTATGCCAGTTTGTAGGCACAATGTGGAGATCCTATGTACTTAACTTACATATTGTAAATAGTTTTAAGACTCTTTGTAAACCCACTATTGACAAATAAATTATCAATCAATCAATGTCACCTTATGAGTAAACAATATGAGCGTGCGAGCAACATATCAAATCATCGTTTTAATTTAAGTAATGTACACAATTTACATAAACATGATTTATTTATTTATATGATTTTGATTAATGAGTTACGTGTAGAGTAAATACGATGATGACCTATTTTAAGCACCGAATTATAATGTAAACATCGTTATTACCTTAATAAAAACTAAATGTTGTCGGTATATTGATTATCAATGTGTCTCACATACACACACACATAGTGATGGATGTACCTACTTTATCACAAAATTATTTGTCGCACAAAACGGTAGAAAGAAGATATATGTTCGACCATTCCAACAACATTACTTTCCATACCTCACATCTCTTTCATTACATTTAAAAGTAAACTCTATTGCACATGCAACTAGGTCGCTTCTCAAATGGAATACTGAGAGATGGGAGCTGGTCAAAGTAATGTGTGGATATAGAAATGGGGCCGCAATTCCGCTCCTTGCGGTATGCCCAAGGACTTTGGGCTAATTGTGTTAACCGAGTGCGGGAATAGAGGTAATGTTTTGGCAGAAGACGTGGGTTGATCGTGGTTAGTTGATATCATTAGCTTCTGAACTGAAATAGTTAACATACACTTAATAAAAAGTGACCAAGTCCACCGCTTAGTGTAGGTATGTTATCTATTTCAGTTTATAATTTGTATATAGTAGTGTGACTACTTAAAAAACACAAATCAAAAAAGCATTTCATAAAATAATTTGATTTGTTCCCTAGTTGCATCATTAGCGTTAACTTTATTGAGATTAACGATCTTTCGATACAAGGACGCGAGTCGCGAATAGTCGAGAAGAGATTTTTAAAGCTTTTTATTAGCGATAAGTTCATTCATATCGAACTAAATGTTATTCATTAAAAGCTCTCTCATTAGTTACTTGCAAACCTTTTTCATTTATTCTTATTTAAATCAGAAATATTCAACTTCTGTCGATAATTCGATTTACTCTAACAAAAGTTGATTGCATTAAATATCCATTTCCTTCATATTAGTTTAATCACAATTATGACATTTTAGAATTATATAACGGTGGTATGATAATATATGTCAAAGATTATCGATATCGACCACACAAACAAACTCTCATATTTTCATCACACGTAGTTTCGGGCCAAGCTACTATGGAAATTGACAGTGGCGTCACCCGTTTCCCATGCTGCAAAGCAGAATCTATGCTATTGCAGTCGCAATCTGAATGTAACTTATTTAGTACTATCGGCATAAAATAATTGAAGACAGTTTGGCTGCCACTATCTATATAAGATGCTGCCATTTGCTGCCTATACGATGACCAAACATTCGTCTTGCATCTCCATTCTGAATATGGCAAACAAATGTGACTCAGCCATAAAACGCGATAACAAAC
The DNA here is from genome assembly GCF_947568885.1 of Cydia strobilella. Taxonomy (NCBI): domain Eukaryota; kingdom Metazoa; phylum Arthropoda; class Insecta; order Lepidoptera; family Tortricidae; genus Cydia; species Cydia strobilella. The sequence continues at coordinate 15,236,197 of NC_086052.1, forward strand.
CACGTAGTAAATTTCAAAAAAAAGATATTGAGGCGAATCTTTTATACGAGTAGAGATAAAACTGCGGAATGCTCTTTTTGTAGCATTGGCTGAAAGGGAAAATAAAGATCGAAATTACAATTTTCTAACTGTTTCTTGGATTAGATGGTGTGACAACAAGCTGTATTATGCGACCATAAGCCATACAAATGTAGTCAATTCTGATCTTCCTATTTTATTAGGGTATAGGTATTTGACTTAAATTCATATACAGGCTGCCAAAAAAATAAGTGCATTCCCGTCGCCAGGGAGATTTTAGGATTATACTGAGCAACTTTTACTATGCGACCAACCAAAAAATTTACCCTGCCATAGAAAATGGACCAGCCAAAATGTATGAAACAGCCAATATTTTTTTTTCGATTTCGTGGTTGGTCCCGTAGTAAAAGTTGCTCAGTATAATCCCAAAACCTCCCTGGCCACGGAAATGTATTTATTTTTTTAGCCACCGTGTATAAATGTTTTGCTGACTGTACACTGACATCAGAATGATATCTGAATAGTTACTGTTTTTAAAAGCGTTTCTCAATAAAAAGACAGGTCTAAATTACTCTACATTGTTTGCTCTTTATCTTTAAGAATCCTAATATTCGTTTGATGCATAATACTGGACGCGACAGCCTGTATACCTACTTCAAATAAACATGTTCGTGATACTCAAAATATATTTTCTAGGAATACAATGCGTACTCAGATATCAAAGTTGAATAGGTTTGTTTACAACGCGACACTGGGAACTTGGCCAACTTACAAATCGTTCATGGAAAATGCCAATCGACACTTAAATCACATCGAAAGCGGGGTAATTTTGAAAATGGCAAATATCCATACTAATAATTAATAATAATATTATAAATGAGAAGGTCTGTCTGTCTGTCTGTGTGTTACCTCTTCATGCTTAAACCGCTGAACCGATTTAGCATAGAGATAGTTTGAGTTCCGGGGAAGGACATAGGATAGTTTTTATCCCGAAAATCATCCCTTAAGAGGATGAAAAGCCGGGAGGAATCATGGTGGAATTGAGATAATTAATGAGTTGCCTGATAATTTGTGTGCATATTATGCTCAAATTGAATGATTGCCATAAGACTTTCTCCAGGCGTTAAATTTACTCTAACTGCAGTTACTGATTCCATACAGACTAAGTCGCGGGCAAAAGCTATTATATCTATAAAACCAGACAGCTCTTACTTTAGCAGCACTTAGGCTACTGCAACGCTTAAGGCATCTTGCTTAATGTTGCTACAGTAGAAAGTGATTCTATCTTCTTCTTCAACCTAGCGTTTTCCCGGCCTAGCGCCAGGGTCCGCTTTCCTACTCAATCTTCTCCACTTTGCCCGGTCTTCGGCATCCTCAGGTGTAAGATTGTTCTCTTCCATGTCCGCCATCACGACGTCCAGCCAGTGCTTCTTAGGCCTACCGCGGCCGCGTGATCTAGGGTCTTGGACAGTGAGGTGCTTCTATATTAGTAAATAAAATTTTCCATTTTCAAAATTCGCATTTGAAGCCCACCCAAATGCACCTCCAACTATCGGACTGATGACTTTACTTTTCATGTCATCTTGCTACATATTTCCCGACTCATTTTCTCTTAGGGTCGTAGCCAAGATAATTGTTACATATCGGCAAACTCCTAAGTATAAGTATATCGGAGACATATTATGCAACGAAAAGTGATGTACTGAATAATTTTCGTACATTTATTTAAAATTCACTACTCGCGATCAGCTAGGAGGGTTCACTATAACTACGTCATTATCTACAAAGTGAAAAAATACTAGTTTGGCAGTAAGGTTTGTTTGGCGTTTTGCACAAACATTTCTTGAGTCGTTGCAACATTGCGTTCGGTAAATCGTGTCACTTTTTGTCCCTTATTAATTTATAATGTACTATTACGGAATTAAGAAATATACCATATTATATTATCACCTGTCCCATTCTGAAGTCAAATAGGTCCTCTCGTAAAAAGAAGCACCACGTTAAACTCACTGTTTATAAGTTTCTACTTTAATCTAGATTTCAGACAATCTTATTTAAGAACTAAATCTCACTCGCAGTCTTATTCATCTATGCAAATAGTGGTATTACGAGTGCAGCCCAGACGGATTATGGAAATGTCATTGTTAGTTATACGTATGTACCGCAAATCTACTCCAGCGGCGGTATCATTGTCGCATTTTTATCACTTGTCATGTCATGCGTCACTTCGCACTTACTTGTTAGAACGTGACAGGCATGATGACAGATGATAAAATACCGACCATCTTAGCCTTACAGACTTAGAACTAAGTAACTACATTTAAACATCGAATATACGTTTTAATCATGCATTATACTAGCTCTTATATACCTCGCATGGTTTTTTTTTTTTATTTTTTTTATTGGTATGTATTATTTATTATGCTGTAAGCACGTATGTGTATATATTCGGGTCAAATCTTGCAAGCTAAATAAGATGCACTTCCCATTACTCGCTTGTGCCAAGTTGGGTGAAAATGCAATGTTAAGGCGGGATTCCACCAGTGTGCAGCACTGTGCGGCACAAGCATATTCAGTACAAATTTGCTTGTGCCGCAGTGCCGCACACTGGTCGAATCCCGCCTTTATAGATAGATAGAGAGATTTATTATTCAAAAATTATACATACAATTTAAACAGTTGCCTGCAAAACTGTTTTCACAGTTTGCCTGCGTGTAAGATAGTTAACTGAATTATTCTACTTGCTATGCTACTTAACTTATTGCTTGTTATGCTAAATGTTAATTATTGGCATACTATAGCGACATCCTGTTTGTGATACAGGTGTCACGTAAGTGTATCCAGTAGGTATTTCTTAAGCTGTTTTTTTTTAATTTAGATTTGTAATGATACCATCGAGCTGATTTGATGATGAACACAGGAGGTGGCCATAGGAACCCAGTGATAAAACAACGCAACGTAATTGTGTTTGGGTTTTTTTACAATTGTATCGATGAGTGTTGCCTGTTGAAAGAAAAATAGGTACAGTCAGTGACAAAAGCTTGTATTAAAAATTAAATTATTCATGAAATAAAACTATGAAAACGGATTATATCGCGTATATTGAATTTATAATACATCCCGACGTTTCGAACTCTTTACAGCGTTCGTGGTCAACGGGTGACTGAGGAAAAATTACAAAATGCAAAAATACCCACATACTAAAATAATGAACAATCATAGACTACAAACTTTAAGGCTGGTTGTACATGCAAAATCGGTTCATAAGGCTAGTTATACACTATAATTATTTTTCAAGTAAAGATATATATATATACGCGATAAAAATAAACTATGCCGGCTCCAACCCTACACCACGGACCCGAGAAGATTTAATTCCCTCCTAAATTGTAGGAGGGTATCCCAATATGGGACCGGCAACAAACTCGGCGGGACACATCTTTTCAAAACATCAGAATGTCCAGCATCATCCAACACTACGGTCTCACAGTCTATGTCTCGCTTGCTCCTTTATCAGGTGGACTACAGGATCCCAAGCTGGTGGTAGAGAAAAGCCATCTTCCCTATTAAAGTTTGGATATTTCTTAATCTCAATGGCCTCGCGCAGCATTCTGGGTATGTAACGCTTCTCCTTGGCAAGAACCAGAGGCTTATCAAACTTGATTGAGTGATTGGCTTTATCCATGACATGCTCACAGACAGCAGACCTAGGTCGACGGTGCTTGACATCAGCTATGTGTTCCTTCACCCGAGTGGAAATGCTCCGTTTCGTCTGCCCGACATATGATAGGCCACACTCACAGTCCAGCCTGTACACTCCTGCAGTCTGTAGAGGGGTATTGCATTTTACAGGCCTCAGGAATTGTGACATCTTCTTCATTGGCTTGAAATATGTTTTTATAGAAGCACGCTTCAAGATGTGGCTGATCCTGTCCGTGACCCCCCTGACAAAAGGCAGAATGGCAGGCCTGCGCTCGACTGTGGGGATCTTAATGTGGGACCTCTGGTTGACCCGCGGTATCCTGAGCTCGTTTGCCTGGATAAAATACACGCGATATAATCCGTTTTCATAGTTTTATTTCATGAGTAACTATCGCGGTAACCGAAGATAATTAAATTATTGTCAAAAAACGTATTAAGTCACTACAGACGTTTTTGGATAGCCTAGGGCGTCACTTTTTAATGCTTTATATATTTTTAAGACCACATCACTCATTATCACGCTTTCATGTAGACAAGACCGACTATCACATTCCGTATTCACACTCCATTTTCACGCCATAGGGTTTCCGTATAAAAAAACCTACAGACGGAACCCCTAAGAGTCTTGTCACGTTTTCCGATTCGATATCGGATCGGATGATTCTTGGAGTAAAGCAGCTGCCAGAAAGTGCCCTATAGCTTCAAGCCCTTCTTTTTTGACTTAAGGTTATCTTACACAATACACATTTAAACGTTGAATTAATAAATATAAAAAGGCGGTTTTTAAATTTTTACTTGTTTTGGTCGTATTGTCTCTAAGTGTTATGCCCGTCTGTCCTTGTGTTACGAGCATTTGACTTAGAAACATTAAAATGTGAGACTCTTTTTTCTCTTTGCATCGTCTGAAAGAAACCTTCCATGATGAGTGGCCCGGCCGTTTTTTTAAATTAAATATCCGACTTATCACTTTGTCCGAGACGAGCAGCCCGAATGATAAATGGTTTATCCAACTATCCGAAGTAATTTGCGACTAAGTCGCAAGGCCGTAGGAAGTTAGTACGTGATGACCGACTTGACAAATTGTATTGCTGTATATATAATGTATCGTTTCATGTAATTTTTATGAGACATATTTGGGTAAGTTATAATGAATGGGTTTGTAGCCGTATTTTTTGACAATGAAAAACGTGTTTGAGTTGGTGGATTAGAGGTGGTATGGTCGAGTTCACAATTCATTATGAATATTATGATACAAGTGTGAAAAGTAGGAAATTCGCAACGAGTGACGCAGCGCAAACCATTCCGTCTAAGCTAACTTTGCACGGAATTGAACCAAACCAACGTGAGAAAGTGTCATTTAAAACGTCATATTTTCTTATATAAGTGACCATATTGATGACATTTCCACACTGTTTTTTTTATACCACGTCGGTGGTAAACAAGCATACGACCCGCCTGATGGTAAGCAGTCACCGTAGCCTATGGATGCCTGCAATACCAGAGATATTACATGCGCGTTGCAAACCCTAAAACTCTCTGTTCTTGCAAATGCCATGCAGAGTTAACTTGGTCCGACTAGATGCTAACCGAGGTCGTAAAAATGTCACTGAAACTTTCACATAATATTAACTAGGAGGTAAAGCTGCTAACATTGTACGATCAAGGAATTTAATTTCAGTACCATTTCGTACCTTGTCACAGTGACAATAGTATGAGGTCCCTAGCGACTTTCATATTGATTGTCACTGACATGGGACAAAATGGTACTTAATTATTACCTATTTTGTATTTTTGATGTAACGGATATCATCATTGATATTTTTAGGACGAAGCATGTTGCTGTTTTAAAACTATATTGTGTTACATATCAAATGAAAGAGCTCGTTATGAGAATTTCAAAATTTTTATGTATATATTTATATTAGTACTCAATATTATTATGTCACGTCGTCCACAACGTGTCCCGCACACTCCGCTGGCTCCACAGAAAACCAGCGCCGTTGACCACGCTAGTCGTGCCAGCTGCATTGCTGTGGAGACCATTTCAGCTTCACATCTCTATTTCTACTGTTTTGTTTATCTTTGCCTTATATTTGCTATATGTGTTATTTGTATTGATGTGTTGTCTGAATAAATTATTTATATTCTATTCTATTCTAAATTCTTTGACTTCGAAAAAACTAATATTGCTATTCCTACGATAGCCAGCCGTCACAATCAGTCAAATCAATTCTGTGAACTATGTCAGAAGGCAGGCATGCATTATCGATTGTCCTGCACTAGACTGAAAAGCGGAACTTAGCTCGAACTTGGTCCATGCGTCACACCTCGCGAGACCAACTTTCGGTATGCAAATATTCACAAGCTTAAAATATACCTTGACGTTTTCACAACAAGTCGTTTTTAGCTTGCTGATTCAGCTGTCACAATTAGTCAAATCAACTCTGTGAACTATGTCAGAAGGCAGGCATGCATTATCGATTGTCCTACACTAGACTGAGAAGCGGAACTTAGCAAAAGTTAGCTCGAACTTGGTCCATGCGTCACACCTCGCGAGACCAACTTTCGGTATGCAAATATTCATAAGCTATAATACCCATACCTTGACGTTTATTCATTAAGTCGTTTTTAGAAGTAGTTCTGTTGAAATGTCTTCATTATGTGTGGTATAGGTGCTTTTGTACATACATTTATATGAAAGTAGTGTAATTTTTAAACAACTTCAAAATTCCAAAAGTAGGAGGTTCTCAATTCGGCTGTATGTTTTATTTGTCAATGTTTGTTCTCTCAGAACTCTGTCATTTAGCGAACCGAATTGGATTTTTTTTATTATTACTTACAGATTTTCTCCATTACTCCCGTTTTTGTCAAAAAATAGTTCCGATAATTATCGTCATTATCAACAATCTGCGCCATCGTTATCTAATCCTCCTCCGATAACAGTGATCCTAGGCAACCTAACTAGTCTAACTAACTGCGCCTAGTTTCAAAGCAAACCCAGCTCAGCTTCCAATTTAGATTCAAAGTGAGACTGCATCGTATATGCGCTCTGACTACTAGGAGATAGATTCTGCTTTGACATTCTGATTTTGATTAATTGTGTTATCTGCTTGATAAAAAAAAATAGTATAGGTTAGCCCATTATTATACTGGTGAATTCTCAATATAACTTGGGTCAGAAGTCACTATGCGCGGAGAGATCTATGGCTCCTCTACACTATCGACGATGATAGACGATGACTGGCGGGCACAAAACTAATGCCATACGCTTAGGAAAACCTGAGCCGCTTACGACTTTATTGACACGCAAGTCGCCCAGCGATAAGGAATTCATGGCCGGTTGTGAACTTGAGTGGGAACTATTTAGTTTTACCCGCCGATAATTTTATTTCTTGTAATTAAGTAATCTGATTTTTAACTTTATATAATTTTAGTTTTTCCTATGTACCACAACAATGTTTAAATGTAAAATGTATCCACGAATGCAGTGTCGATACAAACCCTATAGGGTTTCACGGCACTTTTCTGTCTGATGTAATGTAAGATTTTAATATAGAATAAATAAATAACTAAAAAAAATGTGTAGAGGGCATACTTGGCAGTCCTCGCCATTCATCGTCTATCATCAGTCGGCAAGTTTTAAGGCACGCATCATAGGAATCGCTGGGTGGTTGTGTTATACAGGCGATCATGTAGATGCGTGCACGATGATCTGGCCGATGATAGACTATGATACTATCAACGATCATCGGCGATAGTGTAGAGGAGGCATTAGATGTCACAATGCGCCTCCCTAAGGGCCGCTTGCACAATTCACGAACCCGGGATTAACCGGTTAAACCTGGATTTACCATGGTTACCAGTACAATTGGACACTGGGTTAACCCTGGGTTGATCGTATGGTGCAAGCGGCGCTTAGGCATGTAAACACGAAGGAATGAAAAGTTTCGCATTGTTTTTTGTAGTCTGTGTTAACGGTTAAATACGAGTTAGTGGCTATCCTTCAATGGTGCAGGTGGCCCTTACAAAACATTCCGTCTGAAATGCCGAAGGTAATAGCGTGGACAGAATAACATAACGCCAGCCCGAACTTTGCTTAAATTTATCAAAAACAAAAGAGGGGTGTCTTCGCAAAAACTCGAAGGTTAATCCATACAATATGAGCGCGAATAATTTATCATAATCCGACGGGCGTTGTGTGAATTTACTTAGATTATGTATGTAGGGATCGTGTGCTATTAAAATGTTGGATAATGGATCGTTAAGTGATGAGTCAGAGAGTTCAAACATTATTTTGTTAAATCACGTCAGCGATGATTACAAAAAGGGTATGCTCATAATCATAAGATACAAACTACTGACTTGCCTAGCGCATTTTGTGTACGGAACCCTAAAAAAGCCTTGACTTTAGGGTTGCCACATAAAACAAATTGTAACGCCACCTCGTACATCAATCTAAATGTTTTGGCTGAACGGATATCCAATATATCCATTCGACTTTACCGTAATCTTTTAAGGAACGACATACCTTTTTTATTACATGCCTGAGAAAGCTTTGATGAAAAACTGAGTATGGTCGGGATTAAGTAATTGAATTAAAATCGGGAACTTTAGGTTATCGCGAGTTCTAGACCTTTTTATTTGCTGACGGTGTTCTCAGCAAATGTAAACGGATATTCCGTTTACATAGTTTCAGCTTGGAGAAACTTTCTAGTCTATTTTGCAATTGGATGTTGAATTTATAACAAGTTCAACACCAGCAGCAAAAAATAACACTAATTGCAAAATCTGTCTGTCTTTACGTCACATGTTTTTGTTTGCGTGACCCCAACTCCAGTGCCAATACCTATATTTTGAGACTATCTGCACTCCAATTTTTCCCATGCAAATTTCTTTCCAGAGCTACTCATCGATATGGAAAGGTCGTTGAATCTAAAATAGTTCTAGTGGAGTTCGGAGCTTTGATTCAGGACTGAATATACGGCGAGTAATCAAAACGTCAGTGACAAAAAATTATAAAAATATTGTAGCCGCCGTGCAGTATTTCGAAAACTTAATAAAACTTTGATACGCTGTGAACTAATACAGTCTTCCAAGACATATTGGTTTACAAGGGTAAATTGTCAAAACGGTCAAGTGCAGAAGACCAAACATAACGATTGTCAAACCCGATCAAGAACTAAGGGTAAAATCGTTAGAACCCAGACGTCCGTCGACCTCTACCAATACTTTAGAGTACTAGTTCTCATCTTGTTACCATTGTTGTCACAGAAAACTGATTAACTTTGAACCATATTTCCACATCATAAGGTCCAACAATGGCTAAGAATATTGTTAGTAGGTACTACGGTCAATTTGCGAACGTCTAAAATAGAACCTTACATATCAAATTGAGTCCGAGATAGTTCGATATAGGGTTCAAACTGTGTTGAAGGGAGGCAGGGAGACACAATATTGTGAGCATAAAAGCATCAACGGTAGATAAATCTTTATCCTCGCTACTGTTGCTGGAAAAATGCATTTTGCTTTGTTGAAAATGTTGTGAAGAGACCTATTATATTCAGGCGGGTTTAGTCTTAAATAATTGATAGGAACTTGTTTGTTGTTACCCTCTACTTCAGTTGCATGTACTTATTCATTTTTGTTATTTCAACTCAGGATCACGGGCTAAGAGAAAAAGTGTCCAAAATCTTTTTTTTTATTACGTTACCATTTTTCATAACTACAGGACTAGATATACTACATATAGTAAGTACAAAGTTTCAGAGCAATCTAGCTATGTACCTAGTTGTTTAAAAATGAGAGCGTAGCTGCGTTTGTATGGAGAACCGAGCTTGCTTGCGACGGGGTTATCTCAGGCAAAGAAATAGGTAAAAAAGTTACGCAGGGATTTTCTGGTAGAAAGTAGCTGAATTTTGGGACTAAAACTAGTTTATTTATAATACATTTTTTACAAGCTTTCATTTAACTTGACCTGTTAGTATTTATGTATGTGAGTTAGTGTGGATCAAATCTTGGAAGCAAAATTTGATCCACTTTCCGATTGCCGTTTAAGCTGAAATTTTGCATAGGTGTGATCATTTTGTATTGGAAATAGGGCGCTTGGCACTGAAAGTGTTAAAACCTACACTATAGTTTCGCACTCTTAGTGACCTGAGTAGGTACCCAGGTAGCAAAATGACGTCAAATGACGTCAGCGACGTCGTAATGACGTAATAATGCCGTCATTATGACGTCGCTGACGTCATTATGACGTCGCTGACGTCATTTTACGTCATTTTGCTACCTGGGTACCCCTGTAAGATACTTGTAGTGTATGTAATAATGTTAATTAAATAAATGTTCATTTCTGTAGTAAGTTTATAAAACCGCCACCTCAAAAACTCGTGTAAAGTTTATATTTCACAGCCGTGCCGTGAGTGATTTATTAGTGCAAAGTTAGCCCACAAACAAGTATTCTAGTTAGTCGGACATGGACAAGGTATTGTCTTTCGTAAGCATGTGGCTTTACGTAATTTACAATGTAGCAGTGTCGGGCGCAATTAATTGTGTAATTTAATTACTAATTGAATTACATGAAAATGCAACTAGATGCAATTCAATTTGCTATGTAAATTACATCAATTGGTAGGTAATTAAATTACTCAATTACTTTATGTTAAATTTTTTAAATTTAGAAAGATGAACGAATTTACTTGGAGTAATTATAAAGGATTTTGCGTTTAGATGATTTAAATCTTAGACTTACTCAATCACATTTTTTTAAATATAAAAAGTCAAACCTTGTAAAGTTAGTCAAATTTAAAACACATCCATAATTTTGGGAATAAAGATGATCCAAAACTTGTATTTAATAAAAGTAATTGAGTAAAAAAGTAATTCGTTTCTAATTTTAATTTCATAATTTAATTAAAAATTTAATTAGCATTTACATAATTAATTGTAATTGCAATTGTTAATTAGTAATTCAATTACTTTTTACCAGACGCCGCAATGTAGCCTATTATTCTAGTACCGCTGAGAAGAACAAGCGAAGATGTTTTCTATTTTTTTAATATAAGTGTAGGTATCATAACAAAACACGAGTTATAAAGGTTAACAGAAAATAACACTGAGAGCTACTAAATGCCTGTTAAGGGGCTTCAGGTGATTTTATACTCAAATCGTCATGAGAAGAAGAGTATTATTTACATGATAAGAATAATATTATTCACAACGGGTTGCATATAACTTACAGTTTGGCTCAAAAAACGTAGGCAAAGAATTTTTAGGAATATTATTCTTACACGTCTCTTACAAAAAAAATATTAAAATTAAAACAACAATAATTTAACTAAAACAAAACAAATTATAATCAAAATATTCTGCTTACGTTTTGATACACAAACGCAAACATTCGTTAAAATTATCAATAGTATGCCGCATTAAAAAAATGTCATCGAAGTTTTGGGCCACCTTGTATAACGAAATATTGAAATTAACGGACTTTATAAAAACACCGCTTAGAGTCAGTATATTTGTAGAAAAATAATAATTTTCACAAGGATATAAAAAAAAATTGGTGAATATAATTTGTTCAACATGTTATTAGATAATTTCAACACAATAAAATTAAATTTATAATTTTGAAACAAAGTAGGCATATTTTACGGTACCCTGCGTACGCGAGTCCTTGAGCTTGACCGGGATTTTACTATAGAAATGATTGACCAACTATGATTTAATTATGTTAGATTTAAGCTTTTTTGCATTTTGTATTTTTTTTAAGTTTTCCATCCGTAAAAAGTATTTTTTAATCAAACGACTGCATTCGCCCGGTACGTTCCACCAATTTCTAAAATCCTCATACACGGTTTCCTTCTTCACTAGTCTCGTCGTTAAGCATTGCGCACGTTATGCACTGGTCGTCAGAATCGGCCGCCTCTTCTCTATCGTGGTATGAATAATGGTTTCGCCATTTGAACAAACTGTAGTATCTGCAATTTGTTGACAATTTAATTAGTACTTTTATGGTAGTTAATTAAATTGGGTCATACACAATTACGCTCATGACTAATTATGAATTATTATGAAAACAAACCAACCCAGATATATAGAAGTGCTGTATAAAGGTTTAATAATAGCTATCTGCCGAACAATAAGCTGGCAAAAGTCTGAGTAGCCGTATAATAAAACCATTACTTATATGCACGATTACACATCAACTACCTATTAACAATATTGACCATAGGGGTAACTACATTAAAAAGTGATAACGACCATCTTCCAGCTTACTAAACTTTTTAGAGAAGTATAATTTATGTACATCGCTATGATGAGTTTTGAATGATTCACGGTTAGTTTCACTAGACTTATATTGACCGGGATATAGACCGTGATTACCTTTTGTATTATTAAAAATCGGGAACTCATAAATAATACAAAAGGTAATCACGGTCTATATCCCGGTCAATATAAGTCTCTAGATCGCTATGATGATTAGTAGCTAACTTAGTTTATAATGGATTAATGGGACATTTAAGTACCTTTATTTGTCTTTTATGATATCATTCATTTTTTTCGCAAGATGAGATATCTCTAGTTTACCAGCATGCAAATAAATACCATCTGGCATGAATCTGAAACATTCAACAACCAATATTGAAATTGAAATAAATATAATGGGACAACATTGCAGCAATGAAACCGGACTGGGTTCAATTCAATGCACAGTAAGTTCAATTGATAAGGTTTTTCGTTGTTAGGAATTAAGTCGAATTTATGTATACATACACACAAAATGTCTAATATCATGAATATAAATTCATAATCAACACTCAAATTTCCTTACCGGGAATTGACCTCGGAACTTCAGCTAAATATTCCGCTTTATAATTAGACCGACTATGTCAAGAGGTCATTATAACCGAGTTATTCTGAAAGTAGTATTCGGCACTTTTTTAGGAAAATAAGCAGAATGTTACCTTGTGTAGTTAGCGCCTCCGTAAACCACCGGCACCGCGTAATTCTGAAGCGCCGTCAGCAATTTCTCGGTCACGTAGTCTTCGCTAAAGGAATTCTCAAAGGAGAGATAAAAATAGTACTCCTCTTGGATCAATTTCAAGCACTCTTTCTTTATTTCCAATGGGCATGTTTTCGAAGCCCAATCACATCCTCCGAAAATATCGATCTCCAAACCATATTTCCTTAATTCATGTTGTAGCCTAGGGACCATATTTTCTCTTTTGCTTAAAGTTTTGCAGTTCGAAACAAACCAGGCAGCAGTCTTGTTTTTTTTCTCTAACATCTTTATTGTTTCTTTATCGATTGGCTGCATCGAATGCAATTTCATCCAGTGCATAATTTGATTTGGACCAATTATGTCACCCGTAATATTTCTAATAGTTATTTATCCGTAAGGTTCATCAGAATCTAGCCTGTAGGTCCAAGTCCAATTGAAATAGCCATCATATCTCTTGTCACAAATCGGGTAGTCATGAGAGGCTTCCACGCTGACAAACAAATATTTTTGATGCGGACTCCGTATGCTGGGGCCGGGCACATATGCATAGTTAACCATTTCCATAGAATTATACACAACTGCGTCGAATTGTGAGGCGCTCGGAAAAAAATATCTATCTGCGGTTACGTAGCAATTGTTGAATTTACATTTTGCCCTGGACCCCAATATTTCAATGGCCAATGAACCGGACTTGTCCATTGCAATATATATTTCATCCCCTTTTGTCTATGTAATAATTTAGTTAAATTATTATGATTTGACATGAGTTGTACCAGCAAAGCACTTCCAGGAAAATCCAACTGATATAATAACAACATTATTAGACATCCTGACATTACTACACAAAACCATATTCGTTTTGAGGTTAAGTTCATGTTTGTATTGGAAATATTTCTTTCATATTATCTAAATAAAACCATGGAGTGCAGTCGTCTTCTCATTCTTTATAATAACATGTCGATTTGTAACTAAGGTATATAGAGCTGGTGGTTCATCCATACTAGGTACAGATGCAATTGAAGTCGTACTTAGCAGTTTGTTAATTATCTTCTATTAATCTTCGCCTTGATCAAGTAATATTTTAAATATTATCAGCCTTGTAGTACGCTTTGATTTGATATATAGGTATATAGGTTGCAAATTTTATCGCAATTTAAACTTCAGTTAAAATAAAGACAGCTGATTTATCTTCTCTACATTGCTGGTTCATTCTTAGGCACTAAAATGATTTTAATTTATATAAAATAGTTTACGATATCAAAAAAAAATGTCCAGCTTGCATAATTTTAACTACGTACAGTCAAGTGTCAAAATGTAGGTGCACATATCAGGTACCTGCACCAAAGTAGGCCCATCATTATATATATTCAGGATTTTCCTCAGGTTATCCTACAGATAGGTTAGGTTAGGCTTGTTTTATGGCAATCCTGAAAAGTTACGCATTTCTGAGAAAAACCAAATTATGACTAACGAAAATGTGGACAAACAATACATTATGACTTAAAACTATATATGGGAAATAATAGAGACCCATTTTTTTATTATGTTTAATATTAACTTGCAATTTTGTCTATGGTACTAGCGGACATAGACGCAAAATTTGAACCCATTCACACTTATAAGTAAAAGTATGAAATTCTGAAAGTAGGCAAGTTTCAGAACCGTGCCTTCTTTGGCGCAGGTACCTTACTCAAATTATATATCCCATAGCTTTAATGTCGGCGAATTAAGAAATATGGGACATATTATTGAGTAAGTTGTATGCACCGATATTTCAACACTTGACTTTACCGGGATAAAGCAATGAAAAACCTCCGATCTATATTTTTTATCAAGCCTGTAGATTTAGTTTGAATCTTCTGAAATGATTTTTACGCCAAAGAACCTAATCTGTTAAACAAAAGCCATTGTTTCTTTTATCTTTGAGCGCGTGGCCATAGTGCCTGAGCGAGTGCCATGAAACAATGGCTTTTGTTTAACAGATTAGAGTTTTTGGCGTAAAAATCATTTGAGAAGATTCAAACTATACCTTCGTCTACAAGCGATACTACGAACTTTTGAATTAAAGGGAACATGGAAAATTCCCAGTTTCGGGCAAGATTTGAACTTGTGACCTTTCAGAACACCGGTCCGATCACTCTTAACCAACTGAGCCACCGAAACTTACCGGAAGCGTGCGAATATTGCCATTCGTTCCTTTTTGTTTACACGCCTTAGCAGCCTTTTTGCTTGTCTTCAGAGAGGCCTTATGTTCATCAGTGATTGACTTATATTGTGATGATGACTTACCTGAAAAGAAATAACCAATTAAGCCTTTAAACATCTAGGTTTTTGATAATACTAAAAACCATGTATTGTGCACCATATATATGCCACGCACTCTCTCACATGTATCATATATACCCTAGCATAAGTATCATATACCAGAATAAACCTATACTCCAGGCGTCGTAGCACGGTACGCTTATCACCATGCCTGTCACGTTCTAACAAGTATGTGAGTGCGAAAGTGACGGACTTAGTTTACGTCCCACACCACATGGCGACCCTGCCAGTGCGGTCTTGCGCTGCGCTGGCGGCGCGCCACGCCAGCCAGAAGACGAACAAGGAGAAAATGAAGGATAAAAATTGAAACAATAGTCAGTACAAGGACATTAAATTGATATGATATCACATATGTGTGGACAGTTTTTAATAGTGTTTATCAAAACAACCTATCGGACTATCTTGAACTGTTATAATGAACTAATATTGATTTAGCGGAATTCTATGTTACACAATTAGTGGCACAAATTGACAAGTTCGGCTTCGCGTTAGACTATTTTTTTTTTTTTTTATACTACGTCGGTGGCAAACAAGCATACGCCCGCCTGATGTTAAGCAGTCTCCGTAGCCTATGTACGCCTGCAACTCCAGAGGAGTTACATGCGCGTTGCCGACCCTAACACTCCTCTCCCTCGAGCTCTGGCAACCTTACTCACCGGCAGGAACACAACACTATTAGTAGGGTAGCTTTTTTATTAAGTCGCTGACGAGCAGAGTGGATACGTGCGGGAATCAACCGATAGCATTTTTTGTAATCCAGCGGAGCGGAAAAGAGGGATTTCAACCAATGCTACTGTTGATTCCTGCAAGTCTTCATTCACCTCCGATCATCTCCACCTCAAGAGAAAGGCAGCGACACAAGACAAAAGCAACGCGCATTACAGTGGAACTCTACATTCCTGATCCAAATAAAATATTCGGTCATACGTAATTGCAAAGCTGGTACTTTACGGGAGGAGGAATTTTATCACAAGATGTGCACAATTACTTAGGGACAGAAATAACTTACATATTAAAATTACGTAATTCGTAAGTCGTAAGTAACCTTAAAAGGCTCACCGAAGGTCAGTAGAGGGGCCGTTAAGCCAGGAAATTAGAAAGGAACAAAATATAGTTTGTCAAAGGACTGTCTCATTTCAAACATAGACAGAGAGAATCATACTATCTTTGTCTTCACTAGTACTAGCACCCAGAAGAAAATGAGTGAGTATAATTTTTTTGTTCTTATTTACTGACAATTTGGTTTAACGGAAAAAAGCCCATGGCACAGGTTTTTAACCTTTATCTCAATTACTCTGAAAATTTTACAAATTTTACTCGTCAGATCCTTTGGGTATATCAATACCTATTTTTTTGTGAATGTGTGAATTAGTGTTTTTTTTTCATGGCATTTACTCTCAATATAAAAAATACAATTTCGCGTTAGCATCCGCGCGTTAAAAAAGCGCTTGAATCCGTTCGCACGCTAAATTCGATTTAAAGACCAACGCTGAAAGTCGAAAATCCAACAACGCTTGATAAAAAGCGCCACAGCCATCGTGTGCATGAATACACATATATTATATCGATTTGGCATTCAAACGCTTTTTTAACGCGCGTTGTAAAATCGCTCGTGCGATGAGGTATGCAACCAAAAGTATGCTATGATTTAGACGTACCAGCATCAGCTGCCTGTCTAAAATGAAATAATAATAAGCCCGCAGGGCAACTTGTGGCGAGCTGTTGGGGAGTAACGACCCCACGGACCCGAGTGCTCCCGAGAGTCGGTCAGGGTCTCCGTCTCCGGCGTGTCTTCGTCGGTCGGAGTGGACCCCAAGGGGACCCGCAGGACTCTCAGCTCTGGCTTGCCTTCATTGGCTGTCCAGAGAGGAGTCGCTAGAGCTATATGCTCGAGGGGTGGAAGTGAAAGATGCATAAGACGCGAGTTGGCACAGTGGCTGCTAACAGCCACTGGGTAGAAAGCGGCGCACACCTCTCGACACCCCTAAGCCGCTCACACCGGTGTTGCTCCTGGTCGTCTTCACGACGGCAGTTTCAGGGGCCCATCTAGTCAGCGGCGAGTCACCGCCTGCCTCGATAACGTGTACAACATTGTTATGGCAGGTGTCCGGACCTCTCAGTAATAGCCCAATCTTTTGACCAGCCAAACTTCAACACCATAACCGGCACTCTTTTCCACTGTGTTTATAATAGCCCCTACGCCTGTTGGAACCGATTTACGGGTATCTATTTGTACCCGTGAATGAGTTCTAGCAGGTGTATTACATAACAGCAAACTTCTCCAAAGGGCCTCTACGTATTGGATCTGTATCCCCACGCACGCCTATCAAATGACCGGGATGTATATACCCGTGAGTTTATATGAGATAATAATAATAATAAAAGTCCCCAGCATAGATATGAGATAACATGTATTTGTTCCGCATTCAAGTGAAACTTGAAATTCCTGCTCTAAGTAAATATTCCGTCATAATTGCGAAGCCAGCACTCTGTGGAGCGAGGAATTTTAGCACAGGACACCTTAGGCACAGAAGGTGAATCGTTCAATTAAAGCGCCGTGAATTGAGGATGCGTAGCCAACACGAAACGCAACTGTTACTGCCATTAATAAACGTAAGTTTTTACGCGATGGCCCGTGTTAGTTTTTAAAAGCATCAACTGTTACTGTCGCACTAATATGGAAGAGTGATAGAGAGACACAGCGTTTCGTTATCGTAGCGCAAGCGATTGTCACATTGGCTAGGCACCCAGCTCCTCCGAACGCAGTTCGTTAAGCACTGAGTGGACGGCCGCCATGCGTGCCCAGGATCGTAGATATATAATATATTGTAAGTTTCAGTCATTTTTAAAAGCAATTTTCTGTACAGCTATTTATGGCGACACTATTAGGGTTTTGTACCCACAGGGTAAAAACGGGACCCTATTACTAAGACTTCGCTGTCCGTCTGTTCGTCTGTCTGTCACCAGGCTGTATCTCATGAACCGTGTTAGCTAGACAGTTGAAATTTTCACAGATGATGTATTTCTGTTACCGCTATAACAACAAGTACTATAAATTACGGAACCCTCAGTGAGCGAGTCCTACTCGCACTTATCCGGTTTTTTCATTATTATTGAAAACACGTTAAACATGACATTATAGTGTATAACTAGCTCAGGGTCAAATAGAATTTTGTCAAGCTTTACATCAAATGCTACCCTTCTGTTCCTATCTCTTATTTGTTCCCACGCCAGCGCTTTATCACGAGCCTTGTCACTATCCATTATACCTTCGTTCTCACTTTTGAGCGCTTTATTTTGCTTAAACTAAGCGCAAAGCGGGATAATAGTTGGAAATTCTAATTATTACAGTCTCACCGCTTTTACACAGTCATCGTTAAAATAAGTTTAAACAATAGACGATTAAAATATTTCTGTAGCATACCTAGTTTGTTTGTGGTTAATGTTAACCTAGTTTAATTGTCGTTTAGCTTAGTTAATTAATTGTGAGGTTTTCAACCAAAAGGTACCACATTATCGCTTGTTGATAAGGTTGATTTCTAATTGAAGCTATATGAAAATAGCGCCTTACTGACAAGAAATAATAAGTACCCTTTTGATTGAAAATGGCACAATTAGATAGTAAGGTCAATGTGAGGATGAAGCGGGTAAGGCTGGTTGTCAAGGAAAACACCCAGTCGCTTTAAAATAAGTTGTTTATTTTAAAATTAGAAAAACTGCCGAGCAAGGGCCGTGGTAAAAGTCCGTTAAGTTAAAAATTTAGCCTGTCAGGTACGGTACTCCCCTAGCTGTCGCGCTAGCTGGTCGAGCCGCTGTGCCGCTCCGGGTTAATGGGGAACGATGGGGAAGTGCCGTGGACCCCTGGTACCCATTATCCCCAAAAAATATTTATTTGTGTCAACACGCCACAAAATTTCCGAATGACCTCAATACCCAAACCAGTAAGTCCCTAAGATATCTCACAAGCCGCCGTAACAAGATTACGGGCCGCATGCAAAACACTAATCCGATTGGTGACCCCACAATGGCCCCTGACAGGCAACCTAAAAACTCGACAAGCGCTGAAAGACAATATTACGGTTTTTTATGCCAGTCTTGGGCATTTTTTGTTAAACAATTTGATATCAAGTCAATATAGTTACAAAATTGTAAAACTCTTATTTTTATTTCGTCATACTATATTTATTATATACGAGTACATATAATATTAATATTAATAACTTTTAACTCAAGGTCTCAAAAACCACCGCCCATATAACATCCTCTTTTCGTATTTTTTTCTTGTACAGATTTTTTAGGACTATAGACTGTCGATGCCCGTAAAAGGGGTGAAACAGGGTCTTCCACATTCTTCAATCAATAACTGATATGGATAAACATTTTCCCCCTTATTCATAAACGTTTACTAAAGTTGACAAGCCGCTAATGTTTGTCCCTTTCCGACGTATTGCTATGATGGAAAGGGACAAACGATTATGAATAAGGCCCTTTAACCCTCGCCCAGGTTTATAAACACCCTGTCAACACCTGTCAATCAGTACTAACGAGCCAACGTTATCGCGGCGATATCAAGGATGTATCGCTAGCGTTTAATAATCGTTTACTTCTAGTTTTCAATATAATATATGCAGTAAAATGGTATCGATTTTTATTCATTAACCTTCATTTTAACTTTTAATCTAGCACTGAAGGTTCTCACTTGAGTTAATAGCTTTTTCTTGCTCATGCCTGTCTAATGTCTAGATTTCAGTGTAAAATTTAAATGGCAAATAAATGTGACACAATTTTCTTTGGCAAATCCAATCTGTGTTCATTTTTTCACGAATATTTTCGTACTCATAACATTTTTATTAGATACACTTAAAATTTCTACTAGGTACACTTAAAAACAATGAAAACAATTCACCACTTATATTTAGATCAGTACAGTTTCACTCACTATTATTTTTAGTCGCTTAAGGCGACATGTTTGGCGATATTTTGAAATATGTCTCACGATAGTTTAACACTGATTTAAACTTTCACGATTCTTACTCATTATTATTCACAATGGCGGGACTTAATCGCATAAATAAGCTTTAAAACTTATTTTACGCGATTAAGTCCCGCCGTTGTGAATCACGATAGTTTTATTTCGAATTCACCACTTATGGAAATTTCCACGTCGACTGGCAAGTTTTGCCTCTACCACTCGCAGTCATATAATTTACTCAATGCCTAATAAATTAAAACAGAATTCGGTGACACTGAATAATAAGTTAAATGGCTCGCAAATCCGGTGAATGAGGCAAATTAAATACATATTTCAACGTCATCTTGTAAAGGAGTTTTATTATGCTAGCAATATTCTTTATGTCTAAAGCTTGAGCATATTTTTTATACTGAATGAAAAATTGAAAAAAATACCGCTTCGGGCAAGACTCGAATTTGCGACCTTTCGGAACACCGGTCCGATTGCTCTTAACCAACTGAGCTACCGAAGTGAAGTTTACCAGAAGCATGCGAATCTTTCCATTCCACACGCCATAGGAAGTATGGAAGTTGTATCAAAACAAGATTAAAACCGTATCAAAGTGTTCAATTAGAATCGGCCCGTACCGCTCTCTATACGTAGAAGTGTTAATGTAGCGCGTAGCAATGCTACGCGTGTAGCCCTGCTGAGTTGCTACGCGTGTTAACCGAATATTAAAAGTCGATCATTTCAACCATTACACGTAGAGGTTTATCATTTAGATTTATCTTAACTTATTTTATGTCGATTTGGATATTAAAATGAAAATAAGTGAATGAAGGTAGGTAGATTTTAAATTAAACTAAAATATTTCTACGTTCTACTAAAAATTACAAAATAAATTAAAATTGGAATAATTGAATTTACTACAAATACGTGAGTGAAACCGCTAAGTTAATTAAGTTAAAATTGGAATATAAACTAAAAAAAAAACTTACACCCACATATGATAAGTAAGTAAGATAAGACCCGAGGGGTCTGTCCCTGCGGAAATGGAAATATAAAAAAAAATCTAACTTACTTAATATTCTTAAAAGCTTAAATCATCACTTCGACGACACAACTCTTTAAACCTGACTTAAGACATCAAACTCACATCAACATACACAAGAAATGATACAAGTACCTAATCAGAGGGAAGAAATGAGGGTGATTCTGTTTGACGTTTCAGCATATCACGCGCTTTAAGTCGTAAATAATGCGGAAATTTCGCCATCAAACAGATACCTATATAAATATATATCTCATTTTCAACCCACATAACTTACATCAGCGTAACCGCTTTTCTAAGTATGATAAGGATTCTGACCAAATTTTTTGACCTTTTGGCATTTTTGAGAAAAAAAATCTGCTCAAACCGAGGTTTGAACCGACGACTTGACCGCCACACACGTTAGAAAGGTCAATGTTTGTTTTAATAAAATGACAAAACATTTATCAGTACACAACATTACAATAAGTCTCTATTGCACACCTAGAATAACAACAAATGATATAAATGGTTAACCCAGTGTCAAAATGTACTGGTAACCATGGTAACTCCAGGTTAAACCGGTTAACCCCGGGTTAGTGGGATGGTGCAAGTGGCCCTAATATACTTAAAGTTAAAGTCTTCGTGAAAGAAAAGAACATGTCAAATTAAATGTTACAAGATGTGTTTTCATCTGTCGTAGATCTGGGCATTGACATATTAATAATAATATAATAATAATAAATTCTTTATTTCGAAGCACTGAGACTCCATAGATGTTAGTTATAAATGTACTTAAAAGCTACGTTAGTTTACCTACAAATATTTACATACAAATTTACACATTCTTAAATGGGGGGGCTGAGTGCTACATGTTTGATTTGTCCAATCCAGTAAATAAGGATTGGACAGTCATATTTAACAGCAAACACATTCAGAATGCTGTTAGTACTATGCCTGACTCGACCCAGCAGGGACACGATTCTCTTTCGCATGATTGCTGCGAATCCGTCCGTCCGCGCCTCACAAAACATGCCGGACGCACTGCACCTGCTGGGTAAGCCCAACAACATTCTGAATGCGTTGTTGTACTGCACTCTGAGGGCGCTATAGGCCCGCTTCGTATGCCGAACCCACAGGCTGCTCGAGTAAAAAGACTGGCAGTACGCTTTAAAGAGTGTCACCTTTACTTCGTGCGTACAACGAGCAAACCTGCGGGCTAGCATATTACCCCGGACCGCAAGCGCCCTCCGCTCCCGTTCAATATCCTGGTCATCATTCAGGTCGCTAGTTATAATGTGACCAAGATATTTGAACCTGTCTACAATTTTAAGGGGCATTCCATTAAGCACAACAGGAGGTACATAGTACGGCTTAATTTTTCCCGCCTTAAACACCATGACCTCGCTTTTTCTAGGGTTGTACTCAAGACCGTGAGATTTGGCGTACGCCTCACAAGTGCTCAACAGTTTTGTAAGCGCGCCGACAGACAGAGCCAGCAGCACCATGTCATCGGCGTAACTGATGTTATTGACCGCGACACCGTCTATATAACATCCCGCATGCATGCTGCTGAGGCCGGCTATCAGCTCGTTCACATACAAATTGAACAGTTTGGGAGACGTCAACCCACCCTGCCTCACCCCACACTCAAGCCTGTATTCACCCGACAGTGCATCGGCCCATCTCACCTGATTCAACTGCCCCCTGTACCAGTACCTTAACAGCCTTATACACTCACTCGGCATGCCTGTCCCCCCTAATTTTTGCCAGAGAATGTTATAATCGACGCGGTCGAAGGCTTTAGATAAATCGAGGAAACAGGCATAGACAGGCGTTTTCCTAGCTGTGTAGTACCCGACAGTATGCTTCAGACACAGTATTGCACTTTCCGTTGACAGCCCAGTCCGAAAACCGAACTGGCAGTCATGAATTTTGAGGTGCTTTTCGAGAAGTGAGTCAAGCATACTGTCGAGCACCTTGGCGGCAGTCGTCGCGAGCGAGATTGGTCGATAGTTGGTCTTGTCCGAGAGGTTACCTGTTTTATTCTTTACTATCGGAATCACAATAGTCTTCATAAGTGGCTCAGGCAGATATGAGTGGCAAAGACAGAGATTAAAAAACATGGTGAGGACCCTTGGCAGATGTGCACCGGCATATTTAAAGTGCTCAATACTGAGACCGTCGTGACCCGGCGACTTCCCTCTCTTCATTTTGCTAATGACTGACGCAGTTGCTGTAGCAGTGAAACTGAAGGTCCGCCCGGACTCGACCGTCCCAGCATTGAGCGTATCGGCTGCATCGTGCTGTGCCGCAAGTAGTGACCTGACTGTGAAATGCTCCCTAAAAAGTTCAGCTATTTCCCTATGCTCGCACTTGTCTTCAACGCTTACCGACAGACCCGGCCGTACATTCAGATTCCGCGTACGCTTCCAAAAGTCCTTAAAATTCATGTCGTTGTGTGCCAAGACCATTTTATCCATTCTAATTTGATCTTGTCGGTCTTGGCACCACTTAAGTTTGGATTTGAACACCTTCTTACTTTCCATCATGAGTTTAAATATTCCCCCTTGACTAGGTTTACCCGCCATTTCCCACATCTGAAAGCGCAGCCGAGCCTCCCTGTGTGCCTCTGCCACATGCTTGTTCCATCCCGCTATATACCCCCCATTCCTACGCTTTTTAAACTTATGCGTTTCTATCGATGCATTCGTTAAGGTGCCTATGATATCAGAATACATATTTTCTAGTATAGCGTGATGTTCCCGATTGTCGCATATCCGATCACAACATTCACTTAATACATAAGGAAAATCTATGGTTTTTAGCCGGTCATTACAAATATCACGGTACTTATCAATTTGTTCCAAACTGCGTTCTCCCCAAATTATTTTCTTATTAATACTATTGTATGTTACCATATCAACAGGTTTCAGTATATCTATATTACATTCTACGTACAAGGGGAAATGGTCAGACCAAAACACGTCGTGCATAATAGATATATTATTTATGGTATCCCAGCCACACTTACTCACGATGCAATGGTCTAACCATCTCCTACTCCCATAAATATCACTAATATACGTATATGTATCGGAGTCCTGACCCAACCTCTCAACATCGGCACAGATCCACATTTGATCAGAACAAAAGTCTATAAGTTCACGATAAAAGGGCTCGTTCGGGTGTGCATTCATATCTCCAAGAATATATATAGCTTGCACATCACTGTTTTCGAAAATTGAAGTCGATAACGCACTCAAGCACTCCGTAAATACAGGTACATTCTCTTTGGTATCCGTGGGCATATATGCACTAAACACCAAAAAAGATTTGCCCCGCGATGTTAACTTTACTCCCGTAATTCTGTCACTATTACACTCAATTACCGATGCCAAGTCAAACGCACTTTTACGCCACAAGATGCCCACGCCACCGTACGGCCTTCCCTTAAGCACGTCTGACGACACATCCACTGACGATTTACCCGTCCAGCCAAACTCACCATCCACCGTACTGAGAAGTGGAAGGTCAAAGGGCAGCAACCACGTCTCTTGCAACGCCACAATGTCAACATTTTTACACAATGACCTCACGCCTTCCATGGCCCTCTTAATAGATCTACAGTTGTAGCTTATCATTTTACATAAATTACCCATTATTTACGTTATTTTTGTAGTCCGTTTCCTTATCACTCGATTTACTATTTAATCTGCCATACCGTATGTGAACAAATCTTCTAAAAGTGATCCCTTCTGGCCATAAGTTATCATTCAGATACATATTTATTTTAGACTTATCCACATAAACTTTATAAGAACTATAACCCTTATCTCTCTTCATTGATATTTTCGATAATGAAACCCTTTCTTTTGTTTTGTCATATATGTAGTTCGCAATGTCATTCTCAGACACCTCCGAATGCACGTACGAAATAAATAACGGCACTTTTATTTCCGCCGCCTTAAACTTCGCATCCTTATCAATAATTGCCTTGCCGGTGCAGCCGATAAACTTGTTGCGATATCTCTTATTTTGAACTAATGTCCATCCCTCCTTATCGTCCTTATCCTTAAATTTCCCCTCCATTTGCGTAATGTCAGCATATGATAATTTATCTTCCTGTTTACTTACACCTGGCGACCCGTATTCCCGTCCATTTGGATTAGATAATAACGTCGAATTTCGCTCCATTTCGCACACAGCTCCAGTTAACGGTTCATTATCAGTTGTTGGCCTCTGCGCCGGCGACCGCTGGCTAATAGGCTGGGGGAGCGAGACGGGTATATGTTGCGGCATCGTCGTTGGTATGGGAGCATATCGCTGCACCGCCGGATCAACGACCTCACACTCGGTCTGTGACGTAGCCGAGCCGTTGAAGGTCAATCCGATGGGACCAGAATCAAGTACAAATGCACCGCGCTTAACATTTACATTCGCATACGACACCGTATTCATCGAGCTTGTATGGCAGGATTGGGAGGTGTTATTTAGCTCCTTTTTCAACATACTTAGCTGATCTACAGTTGCATATGTTTCCTTAATGTCACGAACCTGCGATTGTAAAACTAACAGGTCCTTCAATATTCTGGTGACATCCACATGATCAAAGTGGACCGGGGGTAACAGGTGCAGATCTTTGGCTACAAATATGGGAATCTTTTCTGCTTTAGTATTTCTCAGAAAGTTGAGCATGTCCTCCAGGTCCCTTTTTTCTTTTTCCTTTCTTCTCGAAATCATTTTAACATTTTCGTCGCCCAACGACTCGAAGAGTAAACATTTCGCCTTCCCTATCGCATCGGCTTGAAAACCGGTGCAACATATTCTGATTAGGCTTTCACTGTCAATAACATCCATTTTGTTACTCAAAAACGCTAGAACCTCGTTGATTACAATATTACATGACGCGCACTTAACCGTCGTGGACGCCATATTCGCAGCGAGAATAAAATACCCTCACGCGCGCGCGCACCGCACTGCGCTCGCGCAACGACGCGAATATTAAAGGATGACTCACGGCAAACTGGTCCGGTTCCGGGCTCAGGCGTCCGACACTTCAGTAAAGTTTTCTATAGAAAGTATCACGTGATCATCACCGATCTCCCGTCGTATAAAACGAAGCGTCGGTAGACTCGGCCCGGACCGTTCTAGAGTGAGTCATCCTTAAAAGAATCTCGCGCCAATTATTTTTATTTTAAAAAGTCTCAACTTGCTTAAGACGAAAGGGGACGACCACCCCGAAACCGCCTTTCCATACAAACGTAGTCCCCATTTTCCTCTCTGGATATTAACATTATAGAAAATTTTGATACAGTTTTATGTATTTTAATCATAGCTATGCCCGACCGTTTGATTTTTTACGATTTTTTCATTATTATAAGAGTTAGGAGCACTTAAAAGTTTGTATGGAACCTACTTTTCGCTCCTAACTTTTATAAAAATGAAAAAAAAAAAAACAAAAAAAAAAAAGGGTAAAATACATCAATTTCTCTACAATTTTTTTCCATAGTCAATATCCAGGGAGAAAAATGAGGACTACGTTTGTATGAAGAATCGATCGTCCCGTTTCCTCTTAATGCAAGTGAAATCACTGTTCTAAGCTGTGACATCCCTCAGGAGAGTGCTCAATTCAGTACGAATTCGATTACTGATAGCGTTATCGGACATGTTTTTATTGCGAAGGCCTTGACCCGATTGCCGTCGCTTTTCGTATTTGGGTTTAAAATTATTTTCGTTTTCTTGTTTTGTGTCCCCAAAAAAAGGTGACGGAGTGGAGCTTTTTGTATTAAATAAAATTTTGTTTTTAATTTTTTTTCATTTAAAATATAATCTACAGCTAGAAAGACATGCGAAACACTCGATTTTTTTTATTTGATAGAAGACGGAAATACAAGCGTGACAGAGTGGTCAGAAACAAGACAACGAAAAGAATTTTGACCCTGCCAATTGTGTTGCTAAGCTACAAACAGGGGCCTTATTCGGAAGCGTCCAATATGATATGGACATGGAATATGATAGGAATATGATTTAAATATTAGAATTTTGCAGCGGAACGTGCGCGCGAGAATGACCCTGACGCGCACGCACTCCGCCGGCGACGGGCTGGAGGCAGAGCAAGGCGCTATGCGCACTTGCTGCCTCCGCAGTAGTGGGCTGCGCAGGGCTCCGGGGGAGTCCCTGCGGTTATAGGCTCACAGAACTAGGGGTGCCTGACCAACTGGCGCCCACAATGTCTGCGGCCCATGGGCCCGCTGCCGGGGGCGTACGCAGTCGAATGATGATAGTGATCCTACGGCGCTCCTCTACAAGGCGGAGTCGGCATTCGTTGGTGGTTTTAGACGGTAGCCCTACCACTGGTTAGTCAAAAAAAAGGCACGCACGGCTGTTCGCTTGCTTAGCGAGCTGCGACCTGAACTCACAGCGCATTAAATCTAAACCTCCTAATCCTATAACTGAATTATATTCAACCATGTTCTCTCTTAGAAAGTATAATTAATAATTAGTTTATAGTCTTACTCATTATATTGTAATGGAGTAAGCATATTAATATTGTTGTTATGGCGTCTAGTTCTAGTGTACTTAGTAGTACTTAAGTAATTAAAATTATGTTAAACCCACCATTATCAAAGATGTTGTTAATCTCTATGGAGGAGCGGTGTCTCTTGACACAGGTATTTTTTACTTAAAAAGAGGCACCAACCTGATTCCTGTAAAATAACTTGTGCTACTGAATAAATCATTGTTTTAATTTTTTTTATCCTAATTATACTGAAGCAAGTGACAATTTTAAGATTTTACTTTTTTTATATAAAAAAATACCATTATTTACCTTTTACTGAAATTTCATGTTAAATTTCGTATTAGTTTTGGAAATAAAGTGACGTATATAGATGCAAGTAACATAATTTTATTCTACTCGAACAATGTACACTAAGGCAAGTCACTTGCATCACAGTACGCGGTACAGTAAACGCGGAGGAGGGTAAAAAAAGTGTGGCATACTGATACAACTCACTGAGTCAACGTGGTAAAAAAACTAATAATAACAATTTAAATTACAATTATTTGATACGTTGTTTAATGTTTCGATAATAAGTTAACAAACAATTCTACTTTGAATTAAATTGTATGGTAGAAAATGTCAAATTTTGACGTATACTGGATCAAGTGCTTGTACGCGTATACTGGAGAACATACTCTTATATCATAAACTACGATAAATTTTAATGTTAGAGATTTCACCAGAACAAATCCAAAATTTTATGGAACTACATTAACAAAGAAGGAAGTTACGTTCCGTTGTACCTTTCAACCGCTCTCTTGTACAATCCTGATTTTGATACTTAGGAGGTATCGATATAAGCTCGTTCTTGCTTTTGAAAGTCAAAATGTATGATTTTTTTCTTTATAGTGTATTAAGTGTATTGTCACAACAGTAAAATATATGTAATTCTTGTTTAGTAGAAAATTTTCATTTTCGGAGTAGGTATTTTGAAATTGCCCCAATGCTCTTAATTTCAGTGAGTATCATATCGCTATAAAGCCCTTCAAGTCTGTACACATTTTTATTAATACGCAAAATGGAAGCAATAGATTAAAAAGGCAATTAATTAGCATATTCACCGCCATAGTTCCCTTGAGGGACGGCGTGTTTCAAGGTTGGTCGATTAGCAGAATTTGTTATTAAGTTACGAAACAATGGATACAGTATTAATTATATATTCAACAAAAACATGATACATTTCCACTAAATATAGCTATAGAAATATCACGCCTCAACAGATACAATCCTAAAGAAAAGCACAAACAGTGCGTGCCGCGTACCTGTAGCAAAGATAGATATACTCGTAACTCCGTAATAGATGGATACAGTCTAAGGAAAAAACGTGCCTCGAAAATCAAGAAAATTTGATTCTCGATCAGAGGGCGCTACTAGCTTTGGCCTACTGTCGTATAGATGGCGTTGACGGTTTAGTTTGTTATTTAACAATTTTAACGCATATCAGTGAAAGAACATGGGTCAAAATCATAAAAATAATTAATGCAAATAAAAAAAATCATTTATCCATATTTAAATACATTTTATCGTATCTTTATATATCTTCATTTTTAGTTTTTAAAGTGTGTCCATAGATGGCAGTGAATTTACTGTGGTTACAAAATTTACTATAACAGTACCGCTCTATCTTATTATATCCTCTTTGCCTGTAGTGAACGCTACTCGTACACTGTTAGTGCTTGAAAAATGGAGACCTACGGTCTTCAAACATGTCGTGCGAGTAACTTAAAATACGTGAGTTACCCCGTATAATTAGCTTAGTGTTAGTTATTATGACTCACGACAGTAAATTCGAACAAGAGGGGTACTACTCTAAAAATAACCGATAACTCAAATTCGATAGGAATTTACACTATTGCCAGAAAACTTTGGTAAAAATTAAGCGCTGAAACGGAAAGAACTCCTTCCAGAATACGCCGCCTATTACGGCAGAATAATTAATAATGATCAAAGTACTCTTTACGAGTCAACAAGCGTCAATAAAACTCGGGAGTATACACGTTACACATATTTAATGAAAAATACTTCCTTCCGCGACAGTAACGAATGGCGAATTTTATAAGGCCTTCGGCATAATGTGTAAATGAACAGTAGTGTAACTTTTCGTTACTGTTCATGTACATTTATTTATTTATTTATATAGTTTTTTGCACATAAAAAAAATACAGTGACAAAAGGCGGACTAAATGCCACACGGCATTATCTACCAGTCAACCTTTAGGCCAATCAGAGAAGCATAGTTGAGGAGTGTATTTTCAAAAGGGTTTATTTCTCTATAAAAAGCATTTAATAATAAGCCTTGTGACACACAGCTCGCACAAGGCTTATTTTTGTATGATTTTCATAGCGAAATAAACCCTTTTGAAAAGACACTCATCAGTTGGTGCGGGGTATGTTAAGAACACTAAAATCGAAAACACTTATATCGTGAATCACTGTGGTTTGCAGTGCCGGCTTTTTTTGACAGCCTCCTAGTAGGCTGTTCATACATTTACTCGAGCGCAATGTATGAATGACCTTCAATGGCCACTCACGCATCACGCGCCGCTTGCATCCAGTCCGTGGCCTTAGTTGCAATACTGTGCACCATTTACTGTGTCTCGCGTATTTACGTTTCATTCCCGATTTGATTGGATCACGCGATTTGCAGGAAGCTCGCTCGTCGCGAATTTGCGTAAATATTGACATTGAAACACAAAAGGTCTTAATTATGTTACTTTTAGAATATTATAATCGTATGACATTTTAGCTTAAAACTATGGAATTTCTAAAGCCGAACCGAATTTGATAATACGAGTAAATACAGCATTTTTACCATGAGCCAAATATGTGTATAATTTTGCTTGTTAAAATTGTAGTTTTAATTTAATAAAGTAAAATAATAAATGTAATATTATTATTTTACTTAAGCTTTAAGCTGAATGATGAAACCATTAGTAAAACGTAGGTAGGCAACCTTATCAAATCTCTAACTATTTATAATACTGTCCACAGGAAAGACACTGAGCCCAATTCAGATTTAACATCTTGTTACGGTTTTGAACTGGTTTTGACACGACCGTACGATCGTCTTGGTGATTGGCGCGCATCTCACGCACGACTTTTTACTTCATTTCGCATGCACCATCAGCATAAGCGATCTTCAAGGTCGTATCCCGGGTAGCAGTGACGTCAGCGACGAACAAGTGACGTCATACTGACGTCATTTCAATTCAATTCAATTTATTTATTTAAGACAACACTGGCCCATAATGGCCATTTATATGTCATAATGACGTAACGGACGTCATAATGACGTGTAAATGCTACCTGGGATCAAGATAAGATCAAAACAGTAACGTGTTTTTAAATGTGACTCGAGCTCAGGTAGCAGTACAAGATCTGGTAGCTGCCCTAAGTGTCATCAAAGATAGATATAACTCCGTAATAGATGGATACCGTCTAAGGAAAAAACGTGCCTCGTAAATCGAGAAAATTTGATTCTCGTTCAGAGGGCGCTACTAGTTTTGGCCTACAGTCGTATAGATGGCGTTGACGGTTTCGTTTGTTATTTAACAATTTTAACGAATATCAGTGAAAGAACATGGGTCAAAATCATCAAAATAATTAATGCAAATAAAAAAAATCATTTATCTATATTTAAATACATTTTATCGTATTTTTGCAAATCTTCAATTTTAGTTTTAAAGTGTGTCGACAGATGGCAGTGAATTTACTGGGGTTACAAAATTTACTATGACAGTACCGCTCTAGTATAAGTTACTCTATGGTGTCATATTCTCAATTTTGGTGAAATGTTTTAGTCTAGTAACATATTTTTATTTTATTTAATTTTCTTGTATTATTTTTACACTATTTTTGGCAGAAAAAGTTTACGTGATATTTGCCGAGACCCCCCCTCCCTGATGACGTGATATTTAGCGATATTTGACATCACAAGTACCATCGCCCACACTGTTAACTGTTCGAAAATCTTATTACAAAAGGCGTAAGGTCCACCGATGGACAGTTAACAGTGTTGCTGTTTGTACATACTAGTGACAAGTAGAAAGCTCAAGTAAACGAAGCATGAACCTAAGCTGTGTTTAGTTTAACATCAATGAAAAATACTCATAAAACTTCAAGTTAGCTTTATGACCTATAAAACGACAGTCCAAGACAGACAGGCAGTAAAAAAGATATAAACCGCGTGTAGCATAACTCCTTTTATTGTATCTCCAACATACTTATGTATTAAAAAATGGACGAACGTGGATAACGCAGCCATACTGTCAAGCATTAAGAGCTGAAGAGAGATGGCAAAGGTGCGTCGCTGACGTCCGTTAGGGTATGGCAAAAAAAGAAGAAGACAACATACTTCGGAGATATAAATAAATAAATGAATAAATATTATCTTATCTTATCTTATCTATATGAAATTTGGGTTTACGTTTCGCAACATGTGATGGAGGAATTTACCTCCGACGTTTCGGGGGTGTCCACGGGGACAACGCCGTCCTCGAAACGTTGGAGGTAAATTTAAAACTTATGTTACGCGATTAAGTCCCGTCGTTGTGAATAATAATGAGTAAAAATCGTGAAAGTTTAAATCAGTGAATGTGAAATTGTCATTTGATGAGTAAATCGTTAAAAACATTGTGATTTAAGATGAAAGACAAATTGAGTCGCTTAACTTCAAACTCGGGTAAATCCGTCTGTCAGATTATGCGATTTTGGTATTAAGAAAAGGTAATTAAGGTAGATATTTGCTGAGAGTGTTGAATGGAAGCGACACAATTGAGTTAGGTAATAAATAATATCTATGGGGAATCGTAAAACCAAGATTGATTACGTAGCTCCGGTTTTTGTAGAACCAAAGAGGATATAATAAGATAGAGCGGTACTGTCATAGTAAATTTTGTAACCACTGCAAATTCACTGCCATCTATCGACATACTTTAAAACTAAAAATGAAGATTTATAAATATACGTTAAAATGTATTTAAATATGGAAAAATGATTTTTTTATTTGCATTAATTATTTTTATATGATTTTGACCCATGTTCTTTAACGGATATGCGTTAAAATTATAAATAACACAGGAAACCGTCAACACCCTCTATACGAGAGTAGGCCAAAACTAGTGGCGCCATCTGATCGAGAGTCAAATTTTCGTGATTTTCGAGGCACGTTTTTTCCTTAGACTGTATCCATCTATTACGGAGTTATATCTATCTTTGGTAGAACTAATTGACACAACTTTTCGGATTAAGAGTACACCGGGGTGCGTGGGGCGTGGGGTGGCAGCTAGGGTTGCCAGGTGTACTATAATATCGTCAGGTGACAACCAAAACTCACTAATTACTCAAAAATAATTAAACAAAAATCAACCTTATTTTGGTACTAATACGGTTCACTATGGCTATGAACTTGTGGTGGTAATTAGTGAGTTTTGCTTTTCACCTGACGATATTTAGTATCGTACTATATTTTAGTCAATTGTACTATACATTATACAAAAACAATATACATACTATATTTTCATCACTAAAGAAATGAGTATACAAATGTCACCGATATCGCATCGATTTTTAGCCTCCGCAAACCGGCGGAGCCAGGGCGGAGCGCAGCGCAGATCATTTTAAAATTATCAATGTACATTCTTCCCTGTTTCAATTATTTTAAGGTATAGTTTTGAATGCTCTGAGACCGACCTCGGAGCACAGGTCAAATTGGCCCAATGGCTTCCAGTCTGGTAGTACCAGCCTGAGAAATTGCTACCATTGTTATAAATAGAACAATCACTATTGTCTCTAGAATTTAACTGTTCTCCTATAAAGCAGTTATATGTATAATGTTACAAAATAACTAAATTTTCTCGCTGAATACCAACAATCATGCTTAAACCTTTTATTTCTTAATAGGGAACTTTATGTGAGCGCTTTAGTAAAATGTACCAAAGTCGTTAAATTTTATAGTTCATCAGGAAAACGCCTGTTTTTCAAAACTTTTGTAACCCAAATAATACACCTATATAGCTTTATTTGTCACTGGTGCGATGGAGGCGGATCTGCGCTTCGCGGACTTCGAGTCAACAATTGGCGAGAGGTCGCACAGGACAGACAGGGCCGAGAAAAGTGGCGCTGTCTTGTGTCGGAGGCCAAGTCTCATTTTGGGTCGCTGAGCTAACGGAGTAAGTGAGTAAGTATAGCTTCATTCTAAACTCAATTTCACAATCAATTAGACACAACGGCAAACTTTGCTTTTGTTTTAATTGTTTAATATTCCGATATTTAGTACGACGCAATTCGACTGTTCGTAGATAATTCAATTGTTAAATTAAAATCAACCTTGTTCAGTTCATGATAAACACCACTTTGCAATAGAGATAGGAAATAAGGGAGCAGATTTGTAGTCATTTACAGCGTAACGGTATTGTATTTGCGGTTGACTGTTAATTCTGTGTCGTGGTTAGTTTCGGTGTAGGTGAATGATTCGTGACTCATTAATTCCAAAAACATGTTATGTGTGTTTTCTGTATCTTTCAAAAAGATAACCTTTTTAGGGTTCCGTACCCAGAGGATAAAAACGGGAGGAAAAAACAATATAAATTCCTAAGAATTTACCATGTGTAATTTTAAGTGCAATATATATTATATTATATTGTGGGATAAATAAATCATATCATATTATATCATATATGGTTATTTCGATGTTTTTGCAAAAAACCGGTTCAGTTCCCTGGTGCCCAGAGCTAGGAGGCCAATTTGAAAGTACACTTGACATCAACACGATATCTAAATGATGTCAGTTATCATTCGCGTGTGCGTCTCGCTCGCGCTAATACCTGTCAAGTCCGAGCGAAATGAACGCGCGAATTATAACTAACTGAGATCATTTAGATATCATTTTGATGTCAAGTGTATGTTCGAATTGATCTCTAGGAACGTCAGCGTCTTCTGCATTTGCGGTAAGCGCCATTACCACTAGGCCACCCGGATCACTGCGGTACTAGTCAAAAGCTCACGCACGGTTATGCCCCAAATAAATAAAAAATCATTCACTTTTGCCCTTTAAACACGAACGCGGCAATATAAGTTGAAATTATAAAATGAAGTGCTGCAATATTAAAACATTTACCTAAAATTAACGAATATTAAGTTGTGGATTTAGTAGTGAATATTTCATAACCCTGCTAATTGGCAGAACATGCTATCTCGCTAGTTTTCAAGCTGCCATTTTGAAAATAGTTTAGTCAGCAAATAATTACTTATTCTGTTCTCCGTGCGGAAAGCGTCAACTTTCAGCACGCTGCGCTGAACGAAGTTGCCGTTTTCCGGCTCCATCCACCAGAAAAATAGTATACAAACCTTGGCCAGTAAATAAATAAAACTGGCCAAGTGCGAGTCGGACTCGCGCACGAAGCGTTCACGTTTATTGTATGGGAGCCCCACTTAAATATTTATTTTATTGTGTTTTTAGTATTTGTTGTTATAGCGGCAACAACAAATACATCATCTGTGAAAATTTTAACTTTCTAGCTATTACGGTTCATGAGATACAGCCTGGTGATAGACGGACGGACAGCGGAGTCTTAGAGGGTCCCGTTTTTATTTTTACCCTTTGGGTACGGAACCCTAAAAAGCCTTTGATCTCTTTTAATTGTTGATCACAAGGAATTTGAATTGATTACTTGGAGACGGAGATGTAAGGAGACTTCTCCGCTCCGCTATGCTATTGGTGGGAATCAATCAAGAGATGTGGATTACATCCAATTTTATTGGTTGAGCGAAAATGAGAGACGTGCGGGAATCAACCATCAAATAGCATTAGTTCTAATCCATCGAAGCAGAGAAGAGACGTGGATTACAATCAATGCTATCAAACCTTTCAAACTCACTTATCTCCACCTGAGTTGAAAGGTAGCCTTACCATGAGTTTCCAGTAAGGTCCTATCCTGACTAGTCAGGAAGAAATTTAGGTGAATTTAGTTCTGTCACTTGGTTTGCGCGGTTACAGAGGTGCTACCTTAGACATAGGTACCGAATATGGCGGGAAATGGCGCTGATCTCCGCCTCAGTGGAAAGTCAGCCTAAGGATACCGTACCTTTTGCCAAACTTCAATCTCCCCAATCTAAATCTTTTGCGTTAAATACGAACTAACGTCAATTTCTTTCAACCCCAATACGTTAATCTGACAGGTGACAGTCCGTCAATTTGACGTTTTTCGCGACACTAATCGCTTCTCGATGTGGCATCTAAAAAATAACGTGTTCAATCGAAGAAGAACGAAAATGATCCTTCGGCTCTTTATGATGAAGATGAAATTGAAATGACGGAAGTAAGGATACGAGAAATTCAATTTTAAAGGGTTGTGACGATGAGATTGATGTTGGTATAAAATGTGATTTTAGAGGTGATTAGATTGAGTTTACATTAATACTACCTACTACCTTTCGTTATTCTGTTTTTTTATTCCGTAGACTAAAATGACATTTCATGTGGTACTAAGAAATGTCATGTCTTACACATGAAACGTCATTTTAGTCTACGGAATAAAAAAACAGACCTATTTGATGTCTATTTACTAGGTACAGTCAAAAAATATATTTCCGACCCATTTTGTACCTTGTCACAGTGACAATAGTATGAGGTCTCTAGCGACTTTCATATTGATTGTCACTGTGGCTAGTTCCAAAATAGGTCGGAAATTAAATTATTTGACCGTACATGATCAAACTTCAATCAATACGAGCCGCTAGAAATTTCTTTAGAGAGGCCTGATGAAAATTTTGTTTTTATATTGAATTTTTACACTTTTTAACCGGGGACTCGACAAGCTCGGCCGAATTTTAACAACAACACATAGAAACGCAAGTGATTTTTGATAATATTTTTTTTTATAAATTCAAAGTGACAACTCATCGTATGAACTATTTATACTTTTTTTTATCAAGCACATACGTCTGCAAGCACTACTACAAATTCTTAAATTAAAGGAAAAATTCATCGTTTTGGTCAAGATTCGAACTCGCGACCTTTTTGAACACCGGTCCAATCGTCGCTCTGAACCATCTGAAGCTACCGAAGCTTACCCCAGAAGCGTGCAAATATGAAATGTTCCCATTCCTTCGTTTTGTTTACACATCTTAGAGAGGCGCAAAGCGACATCTACCGTAAGAATGTTCTGTCTTAGGGAACGTACACATTCTACGTGATCAGGTTGGGGGAGGGGGAAGAAGGGGGGCTTCGAAATACCACGCTTGGTTACATTTTTAGGTTTTAGTGAGGTAGTCCATTAGCTTCTAGGGAAATCTGGCGCTTTTTCGAGTTTTATTCAAATATGGCGCGAAGCGTTTAGCTCTTTTGAAACTCACAGGTGACAACACTAACGTATTTTTTTTTCCTTCTAAAATTCACCAGTAACACAATTTTTTTTAAATCAGAATAGAAGATAGAATAGAATAATATTTATTCAGGCAACACATCATTATTACATTACAAAGATACATTAACAACAACAAGAAAGAAAAAAAACAAAGGTGAAAAATACAAAAATAACAGATAAGGATGTGAGGCTGAAATGGTCTCCACTCAGCAATGCAGTTGGCACGACTTGACGACTAAGCGTTGTCAACGGCGCTGGTTTTCTGTGGAGCCAGGAGGAGAGGAGGGAACGGCATACTGCGCGACTTGTGTGTCAGGTAATAATAAATAAATAAACATTTGTCAATAGTAAATATGAAATATAAATACTTGTATATTACAGCAAAGGTACACGTATTATACATATAAATTCATTATATTGCGGTAACTAGAAATAGACTTGGGGGTTAGTAATATTTAGGAACTGGAGCTATGTAGAATGATGCCCTTAGGCAGCAATACCTTGTTATCAAGCAGACAAATTTATGTTGTACAATTTAAATTACACTAAAAGCCAAATAATACCCCAATTCTTTAGCTTCAAAAATACCTCAAGGGTTTTAATCAAACTTTAATGTATAGGTACAGTACAGTACGCAAACGGTTGTCTGGCCGGCGTTGATTAAAATTTTATTCCAACCCAACGATTTCGGCAACTTTGTCGCTGTTTGCTCAATTTGAATTGTAATTTAGATGCTTTTAGTTGCTTGGATTTCGTCACTTTGATTTAGAGAAATATTTTATACACGTGGCAATTAGTCAAATAGTTGAAATAGGCTAGACTAGGAGGATATAACCAAACGGTATACCCCCCCTCGTCGCGTTCCCCTCTGTCGAAAATAGTCGGCCAATGGTCATACACAATGTATGGACTGACATTAAATCATTTTACGGATTAGACTCACTTGTTTTAGTCACTCGCGCGACATGTTTAATGAAAACACACACATGTTTGATGACATCTTTGATGATGTTAAATGATTTAATGTTAGTATGTCTCACAACAGTTTAAATTCGAGTATGGACTGACGTTTATCTGACATGGCTATTTTGACATTACCTATACATTTGACGTTCCCCTCCCCCGCAAAATTCGGCAGACTATTTTTGTACAGAAATTTACAGACGTGGCGTCTCCGTTTGGCTATATCCTCCTAGAGGCTAGATGAGAATGAGTACTGATATGATGATCTTTCTTGTCTACGTGACAGCGTGATACGTCACTTTCAATCGCGCTCTGTTAAGACGTGACGTATATTTTGTCACGTGGATAAAGCGATCCATAATAGGCCTGCAGGCATGTTTTGAGGATCAAATGTCGCAATATAAAAGTCAGAACTGACACTCAAAATCTGACAATCGTACTCTCCGCGCGGAACGCCCCTTACCAAACGGTACTTGATCGTGACGTCACGATCAAGTTGAAGCCGCCTGGAAGTATGGAAAACAAAAAAATTACGGTATATAGTTTAAAAAACTGTAACCATGCAAATAATGATCTTTCACGAACATACATACATACTTAATGGCGCAGCGACCCAAAATGAGTCTTGGCCTCCGACACGAGTAAACGCCAATTGTCTCGATCCTGCGCAATCTCCCGCCAGTTCTCGGCTTGGAGATCGCGCAAGTCCGCTTCAACCTCACCGAACGTTCACGAAAGACATCAGGACATCACAAACTCAATACCTAACATGAGTAAACGCCAGTTGTCTCTATCCTGCGCAATCTCCCGCCAGTTATCGGCTTGGAGATCACGCAAGTCCGCTTCAACCTCACCGAACGTTCACGAAAGACATCAGGACATCACAAACTCAATACCTAACATGAGTAAACGCCAGTTGTCTCTATCCTGCGCAATCTCCCGCCAGTTATCGGCTTGGAGATCGCGCAAGTCCGGCTTCAACCTCACCGAACGTTCACGAAAAACACACATCACAAACTCAATACCTAACATCAATACAATGTTATAAACTTCGATATGGTTATCGCTATAGACCCAAAAGTTTTCCTGAAACCTCATTAAAGTGTTTAAAAAGCACCCAAACCCTTATTTACGTACATATTAATGAGGCAAGTTCGCAAAAGGGATAACAACGTTACATTATCAATTAGGGTCCTTTGCGGGAAAAAGCGTTCAATCCATTTACCAACGAAAAAGAGGAAAACATGGAAAATGCTCGCAGGAAACGGGTAACGAAGTTTTAATGAAACCTTGTGGTACAGATGTAAACAGTTACTACGATAAATTAACAGAATCTTTTAACACACTTTTTTTTTAAGCACAAAATTAATATAATTGTATTTTAATGAAAACATTAAATAAATTGTATGTTGCTCTTAAAAAGTTGTTAATTAGCTTTTTCAGTGGAAAACTGGTAATGATAAGAGGCGGAAGCCATTAAAAAGTTGAAATTAAAAATAACTTTACAACTGCCCAGACAATTACAGGCAATACAAATTTAAATAAACACAGTTACGAATAAAAATACAATAATCCATACTAATATTATAAATGCGAGTGTGCCTGTCTGTCTGTCTGTTCACGCTTAAACCGCTGAACCGATTTGGATGAAATTTGGTATAAAGATAATTTGAGTCCCGAGAAGGACATAGGGAAGTTTTTATCCCAGAAGTCCCCCTTAAAGGATGCGAAAAGTTTATATGGCGAATCGATAAAAAGCAGATCGGATTAAATATAAGCTACCCAAATTACTAACTCCACGCAGAGGAAGTCGCGGGAAAAAGCTAGTAACATTATAAATGCAAAAGTAACACTGTCCGTCTGTTACCTCTTCACGCTTACACCGCTGAACAGATTTAGCTGAAATTTAGTATGGAGATAGTTTGAGGCTCAAGGAAGGACATTGGGTAGTTTTTATCAACCACCCTCTCGTCCACCCCCCCCCCCCCCCCTTTCACTTCCTTTAGGGGTTCTTTTTGGGATAAAACCTATCCTACTTAACTATTTCTAGGGATTTGTCAGCATCTTGATCGCTCCAA
Organism: Cydia strobilella; assembly: GCF_947568885.1. Lineage (NCBI taxonomy): Eukaryota > Metazoa > Arthropoda > Insecta > Lepidoptera > Tortricidae > Cydia > Cydia strobilella. The sequence continues at coordinate 15,276,195 of NC_086052.1, forward strand.
TATAATTTGATGGCGACTTAACTATGTCTAGTCTCAAAAGCTGAAAAAAGTTTCAAAAGCTGAATGGAGTCTTTTCTACAATTACATGCTGCATAAAGCACTCCACGTTCGGTAGCTCAAATTTGCATGCAAGGGATTTTATTTGATCCTGGTACCTAATAAATGGATGGTGTATCGGAACTTAATCTTGCCATCGTAGGCGGAGGGTTTTGCGTAACTTTAAACCCTTGGCCTGGATTCCGAAGGATGTCATTCGAACCGGGTTCCATAAAGTCGGATGTGAATATCCGATCTAATGAAGTTTTCATATAACAGATCTTTGTGCAGTCAACAGAAAGTGTTTCATCTTGCTATAACTTAAAAATTCACTGACTAGAAATGAATGAATGAATATACTTTATTTCAGACCATGTCCATATACATTTGAATTACATATAACATTAGTTTACATTAATATTAAATAAGGCATATAATTACATTTAGGTATACATTTGTTAGTAGCAGTATGGAATAAATTATTAGCCTTACAACTAAGGTTAGTGAATATATATAGGAAATAAACAGCCTTCTATTTCTACATACAGAACATTGGCTTGCCTGTCAGTACATGTATCATATGGCAATGGTTTATGTATTGACAGACGCTGTTAGAGCTGCCCCGCACCGTTTCCGCATAGTGGTGTAAAAACAGTCTACCCTAGCTTCAGCAAACATCCCCGATGCGCCGCAGTAGCGAGGCAGCCCCATCATCATCCTGAAGGCATTGTTATACTTTATACGGAGGGCGTTGTACTGTTTCTGCGTGTAAGAGATCCACGGGCTGCTGTAGAAGGTTGTACAAAAGGCTCTAAAGAGAGTTACCTTTCAGCAGCGCAACGAGCAAACCTGCGGGCCACCATATTTGCCCTAACAGACAACGCCCTTCATTCTCGTTCAATATCGGCATCATCCTTCAAGTCAGAGGTTACCACATGGCCGAAGTATTTAAAAGATTCTACCCTATTCAACCATATAAGCGAATAGGGGGCACGGGTGGCAGATCTTTGCCTTTGACTCGAAAGACCATGCATTCGCTCTTGAGCGCTTAGAATTTAGTATCCGACTGAAATTTGGTTTTCCAGTTTCGCATAAAAATCATGTTTCGGCCGAAACATTGACCGATACTAGAGCAAAATTGAATCTTCGATTTCGGTTTGACACTTCTAGAAATAAAGGTATTTTATTTGTGTTATTTCTGATTTATCTAATAAATGGATAGTATGCACACATCGTAACATCATCTTCCCGTCTTAGGCGTCACTTTCAACCCTTGGCCTGAATTCCAAAGGATGTTACTCGACTCTGGTTCCATAAAGTCGGATGTGAACATCCGACCTGATGACATTTTCATATAATGGAAATATCATTGTTGGCGAAATATAAAGGCCTACAAAAACATTTTGAACAAAAAATGCAATCTAGTTTGGGTCCCTTTTTTACAGATGAAAGAATATATTTAAGGGTTGTCAGTATATAAGGTGTAAACTTCGAAAGCGGAGTAATTTTCATATGAGCGCTTTCTACTGTACCAATAGTAAAATATAAAGTGCTTCTCGTTTAGTAGAAATTGTACTCAAATTGTAACGCCTAATGTATTATGAACATGACTGCAATACAATAAAGAATAGATAGGTAGTAGCGATTTTCCAAAGTATTCTGTTATCGAATTATCTCAATGCACCTTTATATACGAAACTTGTAGTTTTCCTATATATATATATATTCGTAACTTTGGTACATGAAATGACAATAACAGTATACAGTATATATATATTTGATTTTACAGGCCAAGGCGTCTCAGTAACGTTTTCCGCAAATCTCACTTGTCAGGCCTGTGGTAGACCATGTCGATCACGCAGCGGTCTATTCACCAAAAACGGTGTCTCTCTGGTGTTACACCATAAATCGTCTGCAATAGACGCAAAGGCCATTGATGATGATGACATGCACACCACCAAAATATACAGTGAAATTAATGGTAGAAAATATGATACAGTATGGGGTTCTTCAAAAAAGGAGTGTACAGGTTTTTAAAAGGTCGGCAATGAGGACTGCGGATGCTTCAGTTTACTGTGACAGAAGTTGTTCTCAAAACAATAAAAATGTTACAATTATAAAACATTCAAATTAAAAATTAGTCCAAGCGACATTAAATGCTACGACACAAATTAGTTAAAGTCACCTCGAAAATGATGTTTAGTTTGACGACTGGTCTGGCCTAGTGGGTAGTGACCCTGCCTGTGAAGCCGATGGTCCTGGGTTCGAATCCCGGTAAGGGCATTCATAAATACAAGTATAAATAAGTAAGTAAGTAGTAAGTATGTATGGCGTGATGTGTAAGTATGCACGTAGAGAACGCCATTCCGACTAATTTGCTTTATTGTGTAATTATGGGCCTATTGTATAATTGTTTTTGGAAAGTTCAGTTTTTCTTATTTTTTAAGTGTAGTTTATTAAAGATTTCACCAGCTCTTAGTAGATTAATACATTCTTTTTTATACATATGACCTATTTTTCTGTAAGTAATTTAAACATATGTAACAAAAAGTCTTACAAAGTCACCTCGAAAATGATGTTTAGTTTGACGACTGGTCTGGCCTAGTGGGTAGAGACCCTGCCTGTGAAGCCGATGGTCCTGGGTTCGAATCTCGGTAAGGGCATTCATTTGTGTGATGAGCACAGATATTTGTTCCTGAGTCTTGGGTGTTTTCTATGTATTTATATATTATATATATCGTTGTCTCAGTACCCATAACACAAGCCTTCTTGAGCTTACTGTGTCAATGTGTGTAAGAATGTCCTATAATATTAATTTATTATATTATTATTTATTATAAGTAAAGGTTATTTTTCTATTTTAATTTAATTTTTAAGTAGTTTTATTTTAATGTTAGTTAAGTTTTAATTTGTTTAGATAATACGTAGTTTTAATGTTTTTTTTTTGCTTAGATACGTAATTTGTTATGTATGTTATTAAAAAAAATCAGTTTATAATAATAATACATCAACAATTACAAAAAAAAGTAAAGGTTTATTTAAATTCACTCATGGTAAAAATATATATGTTAAATTTGCATTTAAATAAAATTGTTGTCTTAGCAAGCTTAATCTTTAAGTGCATAACACTGAAAATAGAATTCAAAATTAGAAAAGTATAAAGATAAAGTTCGTTTTATATTTGAACCAGAATCGGTCAGTTTATAAAAAGGCAAGGGTGTGGTCGAAGGGAAGCATCGATAGCACCCGACCCCCCAACCTGTGGAATACCACCTGAGCGGCAACCTGTTACACCCTGTAGCTGCCTCGCAATACCCTGTATAACCAAGATACTCACCCTTCGCATCACACGCAGAGAAAACGATGAAGTCTTCATGTTTATTTTTCTTGATTTACTTTAACTTTAAAAAGTTAAACACTATAAATAGCTCTTTTATACACTGCACTATAATATATAAATTTCACTATTTAGCAAAGATAGGTACAAAATCTATTTCGCTGTTCAAATTTGTAGTTGTTATTTTAATATATTTATTTTCTATTTAAATTTGGGAGCGAGCGACGCAGCGGACGGTTTGAGCACGACTGATTTTCAACCCCGTCGTGGAGCAGGGTGAAAAGGACATAACGGTTACTCACAACCAGAATGTAGTTACTCCCGACCCGGCCATGCGAAAACCAACCTAAAAAGGTTAAGGTAAAGCTTCGAATTAGAGTGGTCGTGAATTTGCACTTTTGAAGGATCTTGTAGCGATCTCTCTTTCACACGTTGCTTGTAGTAACAGAGATACAGGATGAATTGAATTTATACCAGCGCTAGGACGTATCGAGTCGTTCCTACTGGAATTTTCCGTTATTCAACTTACATTGCGTACTTTGTTAAGCTAATTAGATGTTTTAGTTAAGAAACAAGCAATGTAGGTTATTTAGCATTTGTAAATGATATGTTAAATTGAATAGAGTTTATATTATTGCGCTTTCAACGGATTGGTGTTTTAGAAAGGTTATCGTATCACATAACCTTAAAGTTAAAGAAGTCAGCCCACTTCTGAATAGATATTATCTCTCTAAAACAATTAATTAACTTAGTGAAGAGCTTTTTAAACACGAGAATTGTAGTAAATTGTCTAGGTATTACATAATTTATCTTTTACTTGGGTATAATTTGAGAAAAGGTTTAAGGTTTAATAGTCAGGTTTTTTATTGTTTTAATTTTTATGTCTCCGTTTAAAACTTTCGGGACTCAAACCCGGTCAAATGCATTCGTTAGACACTGATCTACAATATATGTAATATAATTATAAATAAATGAGTATATGAGTATGATGTGTAAAATGTTTGCTTTTCTAACAGTATTATATTTTAAAAGAAAACAAAGCACCGTGTCTCCTAAATGCAGATTTTCCTACTTTCCAGACTCAACACAGCCCAAAAGTGTTAACGTTTTCTCATTTGTAGTCTGCCTCTTTCGCGCTCAAGAAATGTTCATATCCCTTTTGCACACTTCAATTATCTTTAACCTTTTCGACGCCGTGTCAAACACAAAAGCTGTCATCTAGACGCCACGTCACCGAAGTGCCAAACTGAAATTGAACTTTATCCATATGCACGTAGGTCTATGTTGCTTTGTGGTCTATGACGGATAAATCGGTCTTTGGCGTTGGACCTACGGTGCGTGTATATCGGTCATTGGCGTCCAAAAGGTTAAGCGTCATTCTAGGTAGATGTGGGCGTACGTGGAAGTTACAAATCCAATATGTAGGGGCCATATAGTGCGCCTGCTGGAACCCATTCACGGAAGGGAAGTGTCCTCTACTTAAAATAAATTATTTTACACCGTGCACGAAATAAAGACAAACATAGATAGCAGTTATTTTTACACAATTACTATTTAATAAATCGGATAGAAGTATAAAAAGTAGATGACACCTTACACACCTTACACCACACCTTATTTTACCTTATTTTACCTTACCTTATTTTATGTATCATGACTGTGCAATAAATGAAATATGAAATATGATATAATATTATTATATATTTTCATTTAAATTCCATATTAGCATATCGTTTTGACAGTTCTAAAAAAGAAGCTGATTTGACTAGTAGGAAAGAAGCCTATTATTGTTATATTTATTATATTATATATTTTGTTTATCAAGCATAAACCTGTGAAACATAAAAATTAAGATTAAAATTAAAATTAATTAAAATTTAAATACAATTACTAAAATTTAATTGACTTAATGGGAAACATGTCAGAAAAGATAATTAAGATATAGAAAAACATAAACATATAAAGTTCAATTTCAGTTTGACACTTCGGTGACGTATTATATTATGTATGTATATCCCTACTAATATTGTAAATGCGCAAGTAACTCTGTCTATCTGTTACCTTTTCGTGCTTAAACCCCTGAACCAATTTAGATGAAATTTGGTACAGAGATAGTTTGAGGCCCGAGGAAGGGCATAGGATAGATTTTATCAATCATCGTCATCCCACATAGACGAAGTCGCGGTCAAAAGCTAGTAATATATAAATGCGAAAGTAACTATCTGTCTTCCGGTTCCGTACCCAAAGGGTAAAATCGGGACCCTATTATTAAGACTCCGCTGTCCGTCTGTCCGTCTGTCTGTCACCAGGCTGAAATTTTGTTGAAATTTTCATAGATGATGTATTTCTGTTGCCGCTATAACAACAAATATTAAAAAGTACGGAACCCTCGGTGCGCGAGTCCGACTCACACTTGGCCGGTTTTTTATCAATCATCATCATTCCACGCAGACGGGCAGAAGCTAGTACAGTCGTCATCAGATATATCGGAGCGGCCGCGGTGCTCAAAAATATCTGAACTCGCACTCTAACGCCTTGACAATAGACGCGTGTTCAGATATTTGTGAGCACCTTGGCCGCTTCAATATATCTGATGGCGACTGTACATAATCCTCGTTTATCCTAGTCTCGGACTGTCTCAAGAGACTAGACAAACTTTGTCGAATCAAATCTAAAGTCCTAAGTCGAATGTCGATCCCTAGACATCGAAAATATAACTATTAACTTGTACCAAAGATAGATATAACTCCGTAATAGATGGATACAGTCTAAGGAAAAAACGTGCCTCGAAAATCACGAAAATTTGATTCTCGATCAGATGGCGCCACTAGTTTTGGCCTACACTCGTATAGAGGGCGTTGACTGTTTCGTTTGTTATTTATAATTTTAACGCATACCAGTGAAAGAACATGGGTCAAAATCATATATATTTTTTTAATGCAAATAAAAAAATCATTTATCCATATTAAATACATTTTATCGTATTTTTATAAATATTTATTTTTAGTTTTAAAGTGTGTCGACAGATGGCAGTGAATTTACTGGGATTACAAAACTTACTATGACAGTACCGCTCTAGTATAAGTAACTCTATGCTTGTACACACTACTAACAATATATTGTTTGTATAATTTGCTGTAGTAGACTTAATTAATGTTTACTTGGACAAATTAAATTGCGAGAAACAAAATAATATTGAAGAAAATAGGTATTACTCTTCTTTATTAAAATTACGTACTTAGTACATATTTTGTAGTGAAGTTTAAAAAAATATTGTTTGTAGGTATACAACATTAACATTAGTTTTAAGTTACCTGTGTGTAGGTACTTATACAAACAATTTTATGAACATATGTCAGATATAAAAAAAAACCCTGTAAAGTCGTCGTCAATAGAAATTGCGAAGAATGTAAACAAACCGTTTAACTCTCATTACTTTGTAATCCAGCTCTTTAAAAAGACAACTATGACCTTATCAACAGTCTATATACTTAAATATTTTATTTATACAAATTTTTTGTTAAATTAAATGTTAATTATTAATATTTCAGCGAAAATAACCTTCGTAAATATGTTAGGTTATGTGTCAAACGCTAACGTAATCTGTCATATTTGTTTACATTGTTCGCAAGTTCTATTGACGACGACTTTAAGCCCAATTTGAACGTACACTGAATCAATAATCATGTTATTTAGTTATCGTACATTACGCTCGTACTGTTTATCCGTTCCGGACATGTATTGGAGCGGACGGGACGGACGATAAAATAAATAATAAATAAATAAATATAGGACATTCTTACACAGATTGACTAAGTCCCACAGTAAGCTCAAGAAGGCTTGTGTTGTGGGTACTTAGACAACGATATATATAATATACAAATACATAAATACATAGAAAACACCCAAGACTCAGGAACAAATATCTGTGCTCATCACACAAATAAATGCCCTTACCGGGATTCGAACCCAGGACCATCGGCTTCACAGGCAGGGTCACTACCCGTTAGGCCAGACCGGTCGTCGACGATAACTAAATAAATAAATAAAATAAAAAATAAATAAAAAATAAAAAAGCCTTTATTATTCCAATTCAGTTGATACATAACATGCTATATTTTATTATCGGTAGTTTACCTTTAAAATATTTATGTGGTGTTCTAGCAAATAATATTGAATATAATTTATTATTTTAATTCACATTCGTGCAATTACATATTATAATTTTTCATTATTTATAAATTGTTCATTGAAATATTTAGATAACAATAATTATTAATTACTTAGTTTTTTTTTTTTTTTTAAATTTGAACACATTCTTTAGGTGTGGACCCCTCGGCGGGTAAAGGCCTCCTCCAGGCATTTCCAATTGCCTCTGTTAGACGCTATTTCCGTCCAATTTTCCCCGGCTATCTCTACGATCTCGTCTTTCCATCTTCCTTTTGGTCTTCCAGATCTGCGGTCTCCGTCTGGCCCTTTCCATGTAGTCACTCTCTTTGTCCACCTGTCATCTTGGTACCTAACTAAATAACATGATTCAAATATCATTCTGATGTTAGTGTACGTTCGAATCGGCCTGTGCGAGTGTGTATTGGTCATGTTCTACGCCGTAGCACTCGGCGTAGCAGACTACGCATTGTACAGTCGAAGGCAAAATGCCGATCTAGACAAATGGCTCAAAAATATGTGAACACGACTTTATTGTCTAAGGTGTAAGAGCGTACACATATTTTTGAAACTTTAAGAATGTATAATATTGTCTTCGGTTACCGCGATAGTTACTCATGAAATAAAACTATGAAAACGGATTATATCGCGTATATTGAATTTATAATACATCCCGACGTTTCGATGACCCGTTTCGTAGTCACCCGTTGACCACGAACGCTGTAAAGAGTTCGAAACGTCGGGATGTATTATAAATTCAATATACGCGATATAATCCGTTTTCATAGTTTTATTTTAAGAATGTATTCAAAGGTATATCTTAATTGCGTCCATGTTCATTTTTATAGAGGATGGTATTGAAACATTATAAAGTCGGTACATGCTGCTGTACCGATTTAGTTGAAAATTGGTATAGAGATAGTTTGAGTCCCGGGGAAGGACATATGGTAGTTTTTATCCCAGAAATCATCCTTTATGGGGGTGAAAAGGGGAGTGGAAGCTTGTATGGGGAATCGATAAAAATCAGATTGGATAAAAAAATAAGCTACCCAAATTACTAACTTCACGCAGATGAAGTCGCGGGCAAAAGCTAGTAAATAATAATTCGTAGTAATCAGAATCACCTTATAATTTCATTTCGATTCATTTCCCATACAAATGTGACATTAATCAGCGTGTGTAATACAGGTGCGTTGTTCCGTAGTTGAACGGTTATGCATTGGAATGAAGCCCTTCCCGTTCATCAGACTGATTGCGGTCGTTAAAGGGCCTCACAGTTTAGAATCGATTATAATAAGCTTGATGACAAATTTTCATTAATGGTATCAATCGGTCAGGTTTATTTTTAGAATCAAATGTCTATATGGGAGCCATTGCATTAAAGCAATACAAAAGTCAGAAATGATAGACAAAGCCCGACAGTCGTACTTAACTCGCGAAACGCTTCTAACAAAACGGTAAGTGAACGTGACGTCAAGGTCACTGAGAGCCCACTTTGAGTGTATGGACAAAACAAGAAAATTGCGTTTTTGTCGGTGAAATATTGCGTTTATGTAAATGTTAAGGAATCGAATGGTTCCCTTACTTTTTTCTTTTAGGAAAAAATTACTTGAAAATTTCAAGTCCTGTATTTTTGTATTATTTCCATATGCTATCTATGTCACTAGATTTTGTTATAAAATTCAACATGTATCATCATCAAAATTCAGTTGCTACTATAAACATGACGCCGTACTATGCCATCTTCTTCAGCTGTCAAAGCGGCACGAATTTTCATACATTTTACACATACTACAACTAACTTTACTGAAGAACTTTACATACTAAACTTGACATTACTGAAGCTTTGCAAGTATAGGAGTTATTATTCACAACGACGGGACTTAATCGCGTAAAATACGTTTTAAACTTACCTCCGACCCCAGTCCGGTCCCGGGTTTAAGTCCCGTCGTTGTAATAAGTAAAGATCGTGAAAGTTTAAATCAGGATAGGAGGTTTTTTCCGTCAAAATGGACTTGAAAAATAAACTTGAAACGTTGAAAAATGTAGGTAGGAAATGCGTTTGTACGGCACAACTCATGGAATGCCTCTATATTTAATACCTCTTAATACACGTCATAGGATACTGTGAGGCCTCTTAACAGGCTGCAGTTTCAGTGACCTCGATTAGGTCCCGGTCCAGTCGAAGGGCCTCGGATGCAAGGGCTATTGGGATTAGGTATTTATGACGTAGCTGTATACTGGTTTTCTACTGTCTTCTGTTTATCTAATTATTATTGTTTAAGTTTAATGCTGTTAAACTTACCGTTGCAGCTATAAGTCTGTATCTTTAGGTAGTTAAATAAATGTAAACAATGTGTTTTTACATTACGGGGTTTGCTAAGCTTGTAGTTTTTCAATTTTAGTGCGATACCTACGGGGATAAAATAACTTTTCTTTTTTTAATTTCAAGCGTTTTCATCGTGTCTACTACGTGCGATGGGGACAAGACGTAGAAAATTTCATACTCTTTAAATAAAATAAAAATGAAAGATTTCAGGACTGTATTATATAGCAGTTTTAACAGGCTTAGGTATACGGGGCACTTTTATACCCGTAACGCACCACGGTGTAAACCACTACGGGGTGGATTAGGCCTCGTAACGCACTACATTTTAGGTACAGGTTTTGGGGTTAGGTATGAGGATATAAGGTATAATTTGAGGTAAATTTTACAAAAAAAGTTTGAACGGTATCGTATCTGGAGAAGCCCAAACATGGTATGTTTTCAAAATTATTTTTATTCTAATTTAAACAAATGACTGAAATGTAATGATGGGATATATTTTTCGAATTGGCTCAAAAACCCCTTTTATTTACCTAATACATACACACAATAGGTTTCTGAAATAAAAACCCATACAAAAAAAGATCTCATAACTCCTCTCCTTTTTTTTTTTTGTTGGTGCTACGGGTAAAATTGATTCAAATGGCCTAAAGATCAATGGTACCGATTTCCATACCTTTAACACCATTTGCAGCATTTTACTGAATTTCGGGGTGTGCCGCTAGGACTATAAATAATCAACATTTATTTTATTCATTAGTTTTATTTAATAACTTTGTATTAAAGTTAAAGAGTCACAAGGACCCGCCGCTATAAAGCTGTCCCAGTTGAATGTCCTAAATACTCCCAATACAATCGAAATTACGCTCTCATTTCAAAACGACATGTGAATACCTATTAGTATTTTGTTGCTAAAGAATTTATTACAAAGAAAATATAACGAATAGAAGTTTTATATGTAAAACTTGTATATATACTTGTGCCATTTTCTTTGTATTACATTCTAGCAACAAAAACTAATAGTACACATAGATATATGTTACTTATCATATATTCATGCCAAATTTCCTATTATTTATTACGTCGTTTAAAATGAAATGAACATCTTTATTTCCAGGCAACTATTGGCCCATAGTATGTATCTTAAAACTAGCATACATATTATTATATAATATATCTTAAAACGAACACCTAATATACTGGTGTTCGTTTTATATTATATTAGTATATTAGGTGTTCGTAGAACTGATCGAATCAGAAACACGGAACTACGCTCCAGAACTGGAGTTGTAGATGTAGGCGTCAAGACCGCTAAGCTTAAGTGGGACTGGGCTGGACATGTCTGCCGCATGCACCCGGAAAGATGGGCCAAAATGGTTACTGAGTGCGACCCACGGAACACCATAGACGGTGCAGGCCGGGGTTCAGGCAGACCGAAAAGGAGATGGCGGGACGACTTGGACGCATTCTACCCCAAATGGTGGGAAGGTGCCGATGACAGGGTCGAGTGGAGAAAAGGGGAGGCCTTTGCCCAGCAGTGGGACACCAAAGTAGGCTAATATAAAAAAATATATAAAATATCTTAAAACTGAAAACACACAATTATGGCTGCGATGTAGTTCGCAAACCCGCAGTGTCATGGAGCCGGCCGCGGAACCGCCGGTACTTGACACTCTTCGACCATAACTCCTCCTTGTTGAGCTTACTGCGGGGCTTAGTCAATTTGTGATAGAATGTCCTACAATACTTATTATCGAACTTAAATTATCGTGAGACATATTTCTAAATATTTAGATCAGTACGGTTAGACTCACTTTTATTTTTAGTCGCTTTTGGCGACATGTTTCGGATTCTTTGGGAATCCTTCCTCACAACAACACACACTCACATGTCGCCAAAAGAGACTAAAAATAATAGTGAGTGAAACCGTACTGATGTAATACTTATTATATTTATTCGTTTTGGTGACTGTACTGGCTTGAGATTTATGTTAAAATCCTCATTCTATTTTATTGAGTCAGAGTAGATGTGGAGGGTGTTTTATCCACTTGTGAGATGTGCTCCGAGTATCCAGAATACTGACGAATTACTTTTAATATATCTATTTTAGCAGCTATTTTTTTATCGTCATCCATTTTTTTTAATGATGGGACCAATGATATGCAGAATGTTTTATCTTCATCAACTATTGTCATGTCATCTTTCATCATCTTTAAAATTTCATATTCAAATGTACCTTTTTCTTTATTTCTATTTTTGACTGGCCTAGCAGCTTCAGATATTTCTTTATTTTTTCCTTTTGAATCAGTCTGCTCTGTATTAGAAATTTTCATCTTGTAGTTCCCTGGTGTGGGGTCATCCTTAACATAAGGAATTAAAAATAGTAACTGGTCATAATACCTGTATATTTTTTTCCTTTTCTTTGCGCCTTGACCAGATGTAATGTATTTCTGGGCTTGGTACTCGCGCCGGAAATTGTCTCTAATATGTTTCCATTTGCTTTGTACTTCTTTGCCTGAAATAAAAAAGGTTTTAGATAACAATGTAAACAGTAGATAGAAAACTGGCCACAACCTTTGGAATACAATCAGCGGAGCATCCGAAACGTCAACTGGTGACCACATTTTTCCGTTTAGGTGATAAACCCAAAATAAGCAAAACAAAGACCAAAAGTTGGGGAATCAGTACGATAACAATATTAATATACCTACTGATTTAAACATAAATTAATTGGTTTATTAGAAAACACATTTTCTCTAATGAGGGCGCCACTGGACGGTCGACGCAGTCTTAAGCGCGCGGTTGTTTTATGCGACAAACGCAGCGTTGAACGCATGCGACAAACGCAGCGTTGAACGCATGCGTCAACGCAATGTAGGAAAAATTACAATGCGCTTGCTGTTGCGTTTACCGTCTAAACTGACTTTACAAATAAATGAGTTTGAGTATAAAACAATTTAGTCATTAGAATAGATCATCTGACGTAAAATGGGTGTGCGGCAAACGCATTGCGTTTAACGCTGCGTTTATCGCATAAAACAACCGCGAGCTTTAAAGCGTGTTATGTGCTACATAATTTTGTTAATAAATAAAGGGGACTTCCGGTTCGAGCGCCATCTTGATAGTTAGCATCGTGATTAATTCCATTGTTTTTTGCTCATTATTGTTCAGTGTTATATCGTTGGGGTCAACGGCCGGTAGTCCACGTGCTAAAGTCCAGCTATCGCTTTACAAGAGCTAATAAAATCACCGTACACTGTCTTGTACTAACCGTAAAATTTTACTCGTATTGAAAAGCTCCTAATACCCTGATACTAGCGAAATAGTCCCAATGGACTGAAGCCATAATTTTAAAAGAACGAATGAAAAATAAATAAAGAAACTGTGTACTTACATCTTTTATTTTTTTCTGCTGGTAAAAGTGACTCCCAATCACAAGATAATGTCTTTGCTACTTCCTCCCAAGCGTCATTTTTTAGAGGCTTATTGGCGTACTCGGGCAATGATTTTACATAAAGTATAGGGCGAGATTCGACCTCTAAAATCAACAACTCGGGTTCAAGCTCCCACATACTTATTACAAATGGTGCGAAATATTGCTTAAATGAATGCAAACGCGTCTCGAACGCACGGCTATGACGATTGACACTTTACACCCAACTAACAGAAACACCGGCAATTTTTAATGCTTGTGAGAAGAGATTCACGGAGTTCCATATGCTCCATTCAATTTAACGGAGTCTTTCACACGAGCGCTTTTACAACGCGCCTTAAAATAGCGTTTGAATGACACAAATGGATACCCGTGTATTTATTCCCACGATGCGCTGCGCGATGCGATGCGCGGTGGCGCTTTTTTATGGAGCGTTGTTGGATTTTCCACTTTAAGCGTTGGCAATTAAATCGAATTTAGCGTGCGGAACATATAACGTCAGGTTCTAACGCAACGCTTTTTAAACTCTCGTGCGAATGAGGACACGGTTTATTGTAATAACGCCGCGCCGCGTACAATTTGTCTGATAACTCCATCTTGCGTCGAGTTGAAACGGTCTGGGTATAGTATAAGGTAGGTTAAGGAAAGGGGGGCCATTCTTGGGACAGAAAATGTCAGTGTATATTTTCTTCGGACATAAGTAACATAACACCAACTTTTTATTACTTCATTATGGAAGAAATGTTAAAGTAAGTATATTTTGTTATGTATCATTTTTCTCTAAGATCAACCATTATGGAGATAGACGGGGAAGTAATCGTCAATTTTCAAAGGCGTTAGGAACATAGTAAATATAAGTAACAGATCTAGGCAAGATAGGTGCAGAAACATACATTAAATTAACTAACTTACACGGTAGTTTTAAATCGGTCTATGCATGCGTTTGAGCACGGTTATAGTATACTTATTACAAAATATAGGTAAAAATACCTTTGACGTGCTAGTTAAGTATACAGAACTTATTGCATGCACTCTCGTTTCTCTGTAAATACGGCAAGAAAAATTTTCAATGAGAGCTTAACTTTCATCAATGAGCTCTATAACTACGAGGAATAAATGCTCATTTTTCATATTATGTACTTTAATTGTGTATACACGATATTGCATTGTCAGCTCGATGAAATAATGGGAAGTGTAAACTGAAATAAATATCATATACGGAGGAAAAAATGACCAAAGCCTCCAGTGTCCAGAGCTGGAATCGAACTAGCGTCCCCCGTTTACCGGACAGGCTGTTTCGATTCCGGCTCTGGACACTGGAGGCTTTGGTCATTATTTCCTTCGTATATGACATTTATCTCAGTTTATAGTTTAAATAGTAGTGTGTCTCCTTGAAAAAACACAAATTGAAATATTTTCATAGAGAATAGTTTAATTTGTTCTTAGAGTTAATGGGAAGTGGATTTAATTTAGCTCGAAAAAAATTACTCCAACATTCACAAAATTTTACTTAATGCCTACTAAATACGTAATGGAGAACTTTGCAGTTTCAGTGACCTCGATTAGGTACCGCTCCAGCCGAAGAGCCCTGGATGCAAGGGCTTAGATGTATATATTAGTATTATTACTACTACTAATCATAACTTTTTGACCGCTGGTCGAACAGCTAAGGCTCTAAAACTTACCGTTGTTCAGCTAATCTTGAAGATTGTATAACACTCACTTTCGCATGTATTTATATTATTTTTGAAAAACACCAGTCGCCTTAATTTATCACAACCACCAATAACAACAGATTTTGGGATGCACAAAGATCATAAATGACTAAACGTGATGTAACAACATAACTTATTATATAGTTATTAATATAAGTACTATCCGACTTATTGTGGCAGACTGACACTTCAATTCTTTCATTGTCACTAAGGCAGGTCAGTAAAAGGTTAGGACGCTTAGAAAAAGTTTTTATTATCAAAATTATTGCATGAAAATGGAAGTTCTTTGTCTTGGTGATATCGAGTGGTGATTATTTTTTTGTTTTTGCTCATTAACGTTGTTTAAAGTGTAATAATAATAGCCTATTATGCAGTAAACTAAAGTGGAAGTGTGCGGATAATGAAGAATTAATCTAGATACGAGTTTATCCACCGTTCTGGCGTCAACGCCAAGTAGCTCCACGTGGTCCTTGTATAATCCTGCTATCGCTTTACAAGAGCTAATAACCGTACACTGTCTTGTACTAAACGTACAATATTCGTTTATATTATAGCTCCTCGATGGTGTAACTAACGTGCCATCGAAGGGGGGGCGCCAAAATGGGCAAAAGGCAGCAGCAAGGAAACTTTTGTCAGCCGTCAGGGGGCGCAAATTTGGTGACTGCCCCGGGCGCCTTATCCTCTAGCTACGCCCCTGTAATAAGCTCCTTATACCTTGACACTGGCTAAATTGTCCCAATGGACTGAAGCCATTTAATTTTAAATCCTGAACTGTACTGCATGAAATGTAATGGGGCCGATTCGTGGTTACAATATTGGTCTTTATTCTAGTTATTAATAATACTTACACCATGCAAAGGCTGTGTCCATTTCGCTTAAGTTAACCGCTTGATTACCGTACTGAGATCTTGATTCCTATTCTAGTATTTGTTTTTAATTACTGTTTATACTTCGACCCAAGGTTGCGCAACCCTGACGGCGTTTTAAATCCATTTGCAACGTAATTGTTTTACTAAGTTTAGAATCGTTTTATGTACTTATTTTGCTATTGTTTGTAGTAGAACATCGGCTACCACCGTTTATATAAGTATTTCACCCCCTACCCTCCTCTTCAATTTGCCCAAATACCTACCCAAAGAGTCGGTTTTTAACACCGAAAACACTTTTGGAAACTTTATTTCTTGTGACGCCATTAACTCCAGGGGTGAAACATGCGCGAGTCGTACCCTATAAAAACCATTATATTCCTTTTTTGAAGTTTTGAAGAACTCCATACTGTAATCCCTTGAGAAAACCTCGACAGGGAATTTAACTGGCAAGGTTTGAGGCACATTAGTTGGGTATGAGGATTGTATGAATACAAGTTTAGTATAGTTTGGTATGGCCATGAGTACTTACTGTATAGGTATGAGTTCGTGTAGGTACTTATAGTGTGGGATGGGTATGAGTATGAGCTTTGAGAAAAGTGGTAGCTGACGTACAAGCATTAGGTAGTACCCGAAAAAAAACATCGATGCGGAAACATCAGAACTCTTATGCTTCCAAATATATCCCCCCCCCCCCCCGTATTTCCGTTGCTTTCGCGTTCATAGGCCTCTATTTTCCTTTTAACCCCATTTTCTGCCGGTATGCTGATATCACAGGACATTATACAGCATGTCAGGCCCCACAGCGCTCGAATACAAATGTGATTCGGGTAACCTTGATGCCAATTCAAACTTACATTGTGTCATCAAAATGATATCTAAATGATGGCAGCCGCCCGTGGGTCTCTCTCGTCATCTATTGTGGAATTTGTTTATTTTGGAATCATATAGTTATTACTATTTGATGTTGCACGCATTTGTTATTATGATTTAGAAATAGCATCATGTATTTTTTTAGAAATCAGAAATGTTTATTTGCTTAGATACAGTAATGGGATGTTACATATTTATATATGTACTGTGTTTCTTGCCTGCATGCAAGTGCAAATCAAATCAATCTTAAATTTAATAATAAAATAAATAACATAACAATGAAGCTTAATATAAATTAATAATTAAAATGTCCATCTTGTACAAATAACAATACATTCAGAATTAATTCTAACCTAGAGGCACGAAAATCAATTATTTATTGATAACATTAGTCGATATGAAATAAAACTATGAAATCAATTTATATCGCGTATATTGAATTTATGATACATCCCAACGTTTTATTTTTCTATGTGGGTAGTTTTGCACATTGTAGTTTTCCTCGTCCACCCGTTGACCACGAACGCTGTAAAGGGTTCGAACCGTCGGGATGTATCATAAATTCAATATACGCGATGTAATCCGATTTGATTAGGTATCGCGGTAACCGAAAACAATATTATAAGTCAATATGTAATTTTACTAGCAACATATTTGCCCTCGTTTCATTAAACTTTTGACTTTAGCTCTGAGTATTGATGTCAAGCTGAAACTACAGTAAAAATCTAGAACACGCTCACAACTTAATCTAATCCTTGTTTTCATAACATGCTCAGCTGTCACGTACCATCTGACCCCTCCTACGTTGTCCACCCAAGCTCACAGGCAAATTCGAACGTACACTGACATCAGAATGATATTTGAATCATATTATTTAGTTATCGTGCGTCCCGTCCGCGCCAAAATGTATACGGACAAGTATGAGCGAAATGCACGACAACTAAATAACATGATTCAAATATCATTCTGATGCGAGTGTACATTCGAATTGGAGTGT
Organism: Cydia strobilella; assembly: GCF_947568885.1. NCBI lineage: Eukaryota > Metazoa > Arthropoda > Insecta > Lepidoptera > Tortricidae > Cydia > Cydia strobilella. The sequence goes on from NC_086052.1 coordinate 15,293,945, forward strand.
TACTCCACGCAATGACATCATAACGTGACTTCGACCTGACTTTGTACCCGTTCAGAGGGCGGAGAGGGGACTACGGTGCAAGGTTATTGTTTACGAAACGAGCTAAAAGCGAGGCATACGAGTGTTTTATGCTTAATTATGTACAGTTACATACACTGTGTTACATTTTATCTACATAAATATTCTAAGCTCTGTGTGATTTCTTCAGGAACCGCATTTTACGACCGGCATTTGATCACACAAACGATAACTAAATAACATCATTCAGATATCATGTCTGTGTTTGGTCGAATTGGCCTAATAAGCAAAGTATTTTTTATTGTAATTTTTCTTATGCGTAGAAAAATTGTGTAGTGAAAACCCTTGCGGACGGGGTATCACAGATAATGACATGGATTATTCGATATTTATGAAATTATTTTTCTTCCTATTCGCGATTCTGCACAATATGAATTCCACACAGCTGAATTTTATCACATGCGTTTCTTCACAGTCATTAATTCGTCACAATCTTGTTTCTTCCTATTCGCGATTCTGCACAAATATGAATTCCACACAGCTGAATTTTATCACATGCGTTATTCTTCACAGTCATTTATTAGTCACAATCTCACAATCTTGTTTCTTCCTATTCGAGATTCTACACAATATGAATTCCACGCAGCTAAATTTGAATGACATGGATTGACATCGACCTACTGACTTTGTACCCTTCTTTGTAGATATTTTAAGGTCACAAACGGGACTACTTACACTCAAGATCCATACAAAGTATGTATTCAATTTCAATCCCATTTCCATTTTCAATAGCAGGGTCACAATTACTTTTATATGCAAATACAGTATCCCACCTTTTTATGATAGATAGCTAAAGTTTACCCTTGATATTGATGGCTCTATTTGGCATAATCTAGATATTTAGAAGTAGAAAAAACGTTTTTTGATTACCAATCACAACCTGCACAGTCGCCATCATATAGGGCATTTTCTATGAAAAGGGACCTTATTGTCGATGGCGCTTACGCCGCACAGCGTCGCGCGGCATTGTATTTATTTCGGAGCATCGTTTATAATGACGTAAGCGCCATCGACAATAAGGTCCCTTTTTATAGAAAATACCACAATTATATTTACGCTAACACTGACAATAGAGGCGTGTTCAGATATTTGTGAGTGCGACTGTACCACGCGACCAAAACTTCGTAGCGGCGTAAAGTTCATGGCGCTTACGCGTTTAAGTCGCGAGATTCACGCTCCGCTTCTATGGTTTGTTATCAAAACCACAACTCATGACGCAAAATACTGGTTCTCTGTGCCTGTTCTATACTTAGTAATTATATGCTTAAGAGTCATACGAACCTCCTCCTCGTTAATATTGAAAGAGTCTGCAGAAACACACGATACTAATAGTAAATCTATGGCTACAGACCAGAGCAAACATAGTTTGTTTCCTAGGACAAAGCAAATAGTCTTCAATATTGAGTGTTTACATTGTCCAGTGTTTGCCTTACCCCATCTTACCTTGTCCGTAAAATGTAGTACCGTAAAATGGGGAGAGTAGGAGCAAAACTGACATTCAAACCTCGATAACATTTTATTTTTATATATGCAAACTGAATGGTGTATATAATAAGTGTTCCGGACGTTTATATTTTAGTTTTTATTTTATTTTGGGTAGTTCCATTCCATAACTATGATGAAAAACAGGAAAAACCACCTCACCCAGTAGTCCCTCGTAATTGGGGTGAGATGGGTTTTCATACAAAGGTGATTTTGGAAGATTGTTGGATCGTTTTTTTTTATTTATTATGAGTATTACTATAGCTCCATTTTAAATTGGAATAACATTATTTTTATAGCAGCAGCCCTAAACACCCATCTCACCCCCCTTTCAAACCTTCTCTCCCCATTCATAACCCAACTCTCCCCGCGAACCCTACTCACCCCATTTTAAGGTATATCACACACTTTGGAGCGAGTTAGCATATACCTAGTTCGATGTTTTCTCGAGAAACTATGGGTAAGTGTGGCTCCGGGTTAAGGGTATACCTACACATTAATTAGTGATTATTGCGAATTCATACATTTGCTACTTGCGATTACACCCACAGTCCCACAGTAAGATCAATAAGGATGTTGTGGGTACTAGACGATCATATATAATATATAGATATACTTATATACCGGTACTACGTAAACGAAATTAATAACTAGCTTAAATCTAAAATAGGCCCTTGAGGCATTGTACCAAGGATGCTGGCGGCATTTCCCCGCTGTATCGCAATGCTGATACGTTGTGCGAGAAAGCCGCCAGCTCTTCGGTCACCAGTTACGTCAACCAGACGCTTCGCGATTTCTGCAAACAACTTATGCGCGCTGGGACCCCATGGACCTAGTTTCAACTCCAAATGGAAAGAAATGATACTCTCTACCGAGGCTCTTATATTTATTACGTTTTACGTTACTCGTGTTGTTTTTATTATATACCTATATCCATAACACAGGAACAAATAGGGATAAGTTCGCCTTTGTACTTCCATTACTATAATTTATTTTTGTAAACCTGTGTTGTGTACAATAAAGTGATTAATACTACTACTACAAATTATTTGTGATGAACACACAAATAATGCCCTATAACTAGGATTTGAACCCTGGTTCATAGGTAGGTCACCACCAACTAGCTATATAAACAACCATGGAAACATTATATGTATAATGCTTAAAAGCGAACTGTTTCTGCCGTACAATTTATTACAATAAAGAAGCCGCTATAAGCTAATAAGCGCATACCTTATAAATAACAGCATTAGTAAGGGGAACAGGGGCCTTGGGGGGAAAGTGCCCATAGAGTTTTTAAGGAATGTAGCCGCAGGTTAGTAGAGTTGACGCGTGACCAGAGGGCTGGTTCATATCTAGCACAGCGGATCAGCATTGCCATACAACGTGGCAATGCTGCCAGCCTTCTGGGCACGCTGCCAATAGACGGTACTGATTTGGGGCAAATTTTTTATTTATAGTTTATTTTTAAGTTTAGTTTTTAATTTTAGTTTTTAATTTAGTTTGTAATTTTGATTTTTTTATACTTAGTGTTTAATATAATAAAATACGATAGAATGTATTTAAATATAGATAAATGATTTTTTTTTATTTGCATTAATTATTTTTATGATTTTGACCCATGTTCTTTCACTGAACAGCATTATAAATTATAACACTATTAGGCGTTTATCGTTGTCGCCATAAAACCTTGTATTATTTAGCCATTGCATAAAACAGCACATTGTAGTACCGAAAGCGCGGCAGTTACGGCTTTTTATTAAACCGTAGACAATATAAAGGCAGCTATGCGAGAGAAACTGAAGATTACGTTATTTACGTTTAAGCGTAAAATTGTTAGGACGTGGGTAAAGAATAAAAGGGAGGGATATAGTGCGTCATAAAATAGTAGAAATTAAATAAAATGGAACTTAAAAAAATTCCATACTAAATTGTTGCCATGTTTAATCATTTTACGTCAAAAATGTGACAGTTACGTAGGAAGTGGCGCTCTCAATTATATTCTACAATTTCTTGTCGGACTATAGTTCGTTTATAACAAACACTAGACTCGTGTTGTGTTCCTGCCGGTGAGTAAGGTTGCCAGAGCTCAACGAGGGTGTGGAGTGTTAGGGTCGGCAACGCGTATGTAACTCCTTTCGAGTTGCAGGCCCAGAAAATGCCCCATATAGGCTACGGAGACTGCTATTACGTATAGGCTTTTTTTTAGTTGTAAGTTTATTTATGTTCTTGTGGTGTTTATTCATACCTAAACGCGCCACAAGCCTCAATTCTATTAATCGTTTGTCTTAAGTTAATTTATTGTTGACAAATGTTTTTGTAAGACCCTTTCTTACAAAAAATAAATTAACTAATTGTAATTAAGGCTTGTAAAGAATTAAGAATAAGGGGGTAGGTATATCCATAAATTTTATGTCAGTGTGTTGTCAGTTGGAAAAACAGATGTTTTTCCTAATCAGAATCATAAATTACTCAGTACCCTCTGTTAGAGGGGCGGGTAGTCTATCTCGCAGGTGAGATACTGTCGCGGCGCTCCTGTGCTAAGCCAGGTGACAGGTAGTCGTCATAGTAAGATTTTTTACAACTTTTCCCCGTTTTCTGTGAACATGAAATTTTGTAACCTGGATTACTTTTATTGTTTCACTGTGCTTTCACTATCACCTACGCCGATAAAAGCGCCAAAGGCATATAAAAAGTTATATTAAATCTGATATTGTGTATGTGTTAGCCAAACAGGTTTATTAGTCACAAAACTGGCTAAGCCTACTTCGGAAGTTATGGGGGGTAAATAGGTGTAAATAGGAGCTTTAGCACTTTAGCTTACGAAAACTGTTATTTTAGCCCATTTAGCGCTAACCAAGGTAGATTGACGTTTCGTAGTAAATAACACAAATCAAAATATAAACCTTGAGAGCAGTAAAACATTAAAAATAATAAAACTTTTTTTATATATTGCCGTCGTCAGATTTTAATTACGGCGATTTTCCGTTACGCTAACTTCGTCTTTTAATGTTTTTCATAGAAAAGAATTATATGAAAAAATGATTTAGCCAACGTTTTTACACAGAAATTTTTGGAAATTGTAACTTGTATTACGAAATTGGAGCCTATTATTGTACAGTCAATCACAGAAGAGCCGGATCATAGAGTTCGGGCTGTACAACAAATGTACAACAAGGTATAAGGTAAGAATATAAATACAAAGGATATTTTTAAGCAGCTTACACTATGACGCATGACACATAGAAACGCAAGTGATTTTTGAATAGCTGTAATTACCACGACTGTCTTTAACGTCTGCGTAACATACTTCCTTTACATCTCTCTCGCACTAATATTGGCTCGGTAAAACCAGAGGACCACTTTTTTATTTCGTTCGTCTATTGGTCTCTCTATCGCTCGAATATGCAAGAGTGATAGAGAAGATAACGACATTCCAATTTTAGTTGTTCGCGCTAGGTCCTTGTATGGGCGAGATGTATAGAAAGTAATTAACGTACACGCTAGCGAATAGGTCAGGGTATTGAGGGTACTCAGGGTCAAACTGGTGGTAGCCGTATTGCTCCCCTTAGCCACTTTTGCTACAGAATGTACCTACTCTAAATACAAAAATATGAAGTTATAGGGTGGTCATTATTACCAGGCCTCCTTCACTCGCTCAAGGCCACGCGCTATATGCCTACCGCTCGGCGTATCGTCGACGATACGACCGACAGAGGGCCGCCGAACGCCCGCCTGAGCGCACGCACCGCGCGTTTCCCGCACCTACGCTTCGAAATGTGCATTAGATGGGTGTAAAAGTCAAAAAACAAAGAAAAAAATTTCGTATTTACCGAGTAGTATTTTAAATCTATCTTTATGAATTTTGTCACCATTTATTTCTTTGAACATAAGTAGGTAAATCGTAAATTAAGGAGTTTTTTGAGTCAGGTAATATAATTGTTGTTTTTAAATATTTGATTGACTAATAAAAAATATGGTTGATTCGCAACATTCGTTTTATTACAATAATAACATAAGTAACAGTACAACCCTAGCGCATTCTTACGATGACGCGTTGGCACGTGACTCGCACGGCGAGCAAGGCAGTCTCGACTCTTTGTTCGCGTACTTATGGTACATTTCTTCTCGTCCTGAGCAGCAGGTATTATTATTAAGATTTTGTAGGCTATTATAGCGTAGGTATTTTCGCTTTTGCATGGGAATGATGTATCTGTTACGTAGTAACTATTTATTAATCTGTGTTATTACCGTATAATATCTAAGTGTGCCCTATTATAAAACAAAATTATTATATTCATAATGTCTTATTTTATTAAAGCTCAACCGACTCTACGATGATCTTTTAGAGCCACCCCACACTAGCGTCTTTCGAGCCTCGGCGTCTAGTCAGCGCTATGGGAAATGGCGTCGCTGCGCAGTTGCGCCAACGTTGCGTCGAGTTGACTAGACGCCGACGCTCGAGAGACGCTATACTCTGATTTGTAATTAGATTCCAAAAAACTAACCTCACTTTTTCTCTTTTCCGTAAGTTTTAAGAAACTAAACAAAGCTAAAAGAATACAATATCTATATTTATTTTAAATGCTAGAGTATGCAAAAGATAAATTTGAGTTTACTTCTTGACATATTTTCCATTATTCCGAAAGAAAAAGGATCTGAGTGAGGTTAGTTTTTTGGAATCTAATTACAAATCAGAGTTTAGCACCGGGCGCACACGCTATACATCAAAAATCACTTGCGTTTCTATGTGTCATGCGTCATAGTGTAAGCTGCTTAAAAATATCCTTTGTATTTATATTCTTTGTCTTTCTGATACCTTGTTGTACATTTTGCTACATTTGACACCCTTTTTTCACTTTCTCCTCTCATCTACTCAAAGGTTAACTGGAAGAGATCCCTCAAAGGGATAAGTTCGCCTTTGTACATCTTATTATTTGTACCATGTAATTTTTAATATGTATATTTGTACAATAAAGAGTTTACTACTACTACTACTAAAAATAGTATGAGCGGCCGGCAAACGGTCGTCAATCTGCTGCTGTCACGGGGCGAGGTAATTCGAGTCGGGGCGGGGCGGTGCGTTTCCGTTCTGTATGATAATATTATTGCTTATTCTGTGACGCTAGTGGGTGGCCCATAAACTAATTTCGTCATGCAAACTCCGAAATCTTAGCAGAGAATAAGGGTACTTTTTTCACTTTCTTTTCACTTCATTAACCTTGTTTGTTTTTAGTAGTTATAAAGCTAACGGCCACGCATCTCTGTATATCATTAACCTCTGTAGACGTTTTAATTTGCTTAATTAAAAAATAAATTACTGCGGGCAAGCGGTAATAAGAAATACCCATTTGAGGGCTAAATATTCTCGGGATTGAAAATTAATGTTGAACTAATGGAGTGCCTTAATTAATTTAGTATATTTTTATCAACAGGTTTTGTATGAAAAACGTAAATTCGCTGTATTTTTGTTTAACTATGGTATCTAAACCAATTTCAGACATTTAATACCTTATTGTAAGTACAAAGTTTCAGAGCAAACTAGGTACTCGTTTTAAAATGAGAGCGGAACTACGTTTGTATGGAGAACCAAGCTTGCCGGAGACCCTATTCCTAATCTATTACCGTAGAATACTAAGTCAAGGTATGAATTGACAAGGTTGAATGATTTTCTATCTCACAAGCACGAGGATCTCCACGCGTAGAAGGAATTTTTACCGCGAACGTGACGACGATAACAGATCAATATTTACTGGGCAAGTGTTTCACGTGTCCCTATAGGGGATATTACTGCAATGTTTTGCCACCAGAGTGCAGCACTAGCCCGTTTAGTAAACCATAGTGTAACTTATACATACTGTGCCTTTAACAGTTGTTGACTAGTTTTCAGATAATAAAATATATCATAGATGCACCAAGGCGGTTTCTTTACAGAGAACCTTGCCGGGAAACGCAAATCCTCGCCTCTTTATCGCTCGAATTTGCAAGTGACAGAAACGAAATTTAGATTTTCTTGTTTTGCGATATACCCTCCGATTGTAGTGGCGCCCCCTGCGCAGAGTTTCGCGTAATATTCCCTATTTTACTGGGATTACAGTCAACATCATTAGTAGCGAGTAGCGAAATAGAAAAGACTACACTTCAAAACAGAATAGTCTGAATCTAATCTAAAACCAAGTGTTGTAGAAGGAATGAGGGCTAACGCGTATGAATTCGCCGCTAGGGGCGCTAGTGTAGATGGTGGTCTTTTCCATAGTTTGAAATGTCAAATGTCACTTGTCACTTCAATGACTGACAGCTGTTCTTTAGTCTTTTGGACCACCATCAACAGAGGCGCCAACTGGTGAGAAAAAAACGATAGCCCTCATTACTTTCGCACGCGAACGTGACGACGATAGCAGGGTCAATATTAACAGTCACGTGCCACACGTGCCCTTTTGCTGAAGGAATACACGCCTACACTGCATGAATCTAGTATAACTGGATCGGTCATGAGGAGTGGGGGAAAATGACCGAACGGGATAGTCTTATGTATCTTTCAGTAGGAGTAGCAGAGAAAGCGCTGTTATTGTTTGTCCTTGTCATAGTTTCACTTTTCCACCGCTGCCACAACCGAGGTTGTGGCAAACAAATAAGTACGTGACATGTCATGTTTGTTCGTTGCTTGTTTAATTATCGTTGTTTTGTATGAAATTGTGCTTTCTCTTATGAAATATAGTGATGGTTAGCGTTTTGAATGCTTGAACTTTGATAAAATACTGGTGAATTGTTCTGTAATCGGCTGTAATAGCCGCTCTGAGCAAAAATATGAGATCATAACCTTTCACACGTAAGTACGGTATTTTACACCTTTCTCTTAACGCAATATGTGAGAATAACATCGTAAAATTACGTTACACTCAAAGCAATGTAGAATCAAACGATTTCAATAAAAATATCGCAATTATTTACGCAAATTAACAATACATTATTTGTAAAATGATCCGCCCAAATTACGTAGGTAGGTAAGAGTCTGAGGTCAGCCATTTTTAAACTTCTTCTTAATTTAGCTGCATAACAATCATGTTAGGGATACCAGATGAAAATATCATAATTTTATGGGTAATTTTGACCTCGAAGTTTTTTCGTACTTCTAATTCCAAAAAATAAATAAACAAATGTTGTGAAGATTAAATGTGGTGTACATTAATTGGTGTGATTGCCATTTGTGATTTCTTTAAATTAAAACCCATAATACATTTTATTTTACGTTTTATTTACTAAACATGTTTAGTTTTGTACCACCTGCGCGAATTATAGGAGGTATTTCATTGTTTATACGCCTAAAAAGAACATTATTGACATTTTATTTAACAATTTTTTAATACCGTGAAACAAGCTAACTTTGCCTCCAGGGTAATCGCCCCAACGTGATATCAAATATTGGGGTAATTTTTACCAATATGGTATCCCCACGTTTATGACGTCATCTATGTCTATCCCTTACGGGCGCACGCGTATAGCTGGTCTATGTAATGCTAGGTCTATGCTACACTGGCATCTGAGGACTTAGCGCGAACAACTAAAATTGAAATTTCGTTATCAGAGATCAAGAGATGCAGATAACGACATTTCAATTTTAGTTGTTCGCGCTAGATCTTCAGATGCCAGTGTAGGCATGTATTCCTTCAGCAAAAGGGCACGTGTAGTACGTGACCGTTAATATTAACCCTGTATATTCGAGCGACAGAGACAAATAGACGAACGAAACAAAAAAGTGGTCCTCTCGTTTAACCGAGCCAATTAATGTTGTCCTTATTCTTGTACCTTAAATTTTAAGAAATTTTAAGTCACTTTTACTGCATACTTAATTACAAAAATAATTGTGTAATTTTGCAAGAATTTTAATCAAAATTCAAATTCTAAAATTAAAAATTCTAAAATTCTAATGAAACTGCCAAGCCACATATTTTGACTAAAGTATAGAGTTAGGTCAGGTAGGGCATTAGAAGCTTGGTTCTTCATGAGATCTGATAACTTTTTGACAGTGCGAGTCATAACATATGGTCTAGTCTTGGCAACATTTTACATGAAAATGTTTTTGGTGGGATCAATTTTCTTTCGCCTCTTTGTCTTTGTCACCGTTTTGTCCTAGTCACAATTTAACTGTTACTGTCTAGGAGGATATAACCAAACGGAGACGCCACGTCTGTAATTTTCTGTACAAAAAAGTCTGCCGATTTTTGCGGGGGAGGGAAACGTCAAATGTATACGTAACGTAAAAATAACCATGTCAGATAAACGTCAGTCCATACATTGTGTATGACCATTGGCCGACTATTTTCGATAGAGGGGAACGCGTGTTAATGGCTACTCCGTTTTGTTATGTCCTCCTAGGTAAACACCTACTGTACCGTATGTCTTCATTGTTTCTTGCTGTCTACAAGAGTAATTTATACGTAACAGAAACACGTGTCTAGAATTAGGCCAACCATTTTGTTATAAATCTTGTAATTTAAAGAAGGGCGAAATGGAAAGAATGACAAATGGCTAGAATTAACTCACAAGTAATAGTAGATTGTGTTAATTGTGTGTTAAGGACGGTAAACAATAATTTACGAACGAATGTGAATTAAAGCCAGAGGGCCTAGCGCGAACCACGTTCGACGTGTTGCCTCTCTGTCGCACTTATAAATTCGTATATAAGTGTGACAGGAAGGCAACACGTCGAACGTGGTTCGCGGTAGGCCCTCTGACGCCGAATCGAAGATCGCTCAAGCTGATTGGTGCATGCGAAATAAAGAGTGCGTGAGATGTGCGCTTACAACCAAGACAAGACGATCGTCAAGGTCGTATCAAAACCATATAAGTGTGTGTCGTCCTTAAATGTACTGTACGCCTGAAATGGTAGAGTTTGATAAGACTACTATAGTAGCAATTGAAGTACATACATCAATAAATTTCATTTCATTTCATTTCAATTTAATTTCAATTTCATTTCTATTTCATTTCTATTTCATTTCTATTTCATTTCAATAAGAAATTGTTAAATTAGAATCAATCTCAAGGAGCTTACCAGTGTAAGAGCAGGCGTGGCTCATTCCGCGATTTCGCCGCGTCGCTACAAGTACATGCGGCCCACACCAATTTTGGTGTCTACCCATAGTAGTTGCCGCGCACCGCTACGGAACGGACGCATGCTCGCGCTTGCGCCACCTAGCGGTCATACCTGTCGTAAAAGACGAGTTTTGTCATAGAGAGTGAGCCGTCTGTACCTAGTACTAATATTTATTCTGTGATAAGAGTGAGGTTTGATTACGCATAAGTTTTATGCCGAGTCCACATATTCGGCCAACGTAGGCCAATAGGGACGCAGCTATGCGGTGGAATGAGAGCAGTAGCACTTGCTCCCTCTAACGCATAAATGCGTCCCTTAGATTGGCCTAAGTTGACCGAATATGTGGATGACCGTTTGGTCGCGATATACTCCTAGTTTGTACAAGGATTTATTGATCAACTCACACAACCATTATAAACGCGCTAAATAATATTATTTGACGAATCACATAGAAAACCAACATACGTGACCTACCTACCTTTTGACCTTTCGTTCCAACCTCTATCAAACCCTGCCAACAACACAACCGACGAACGACACAAAGTCCCGACAACATTCGATAGGTAAGAATATTTCTTAGTAATCCATATTAATCCTAATATGGATTCCCCCTAAGGCACAGGTGCTTACCTAGTTTAGGGGTCGAAAGTTTGACCTCTCCATATTGTCATGTTTGTACAAACCCTTGTGTATTTGTTTATTATGTAACGTGTTCTTTATGTACAATAAAGTATTTTATTATTTTCTACAAGTTTTCTCTTTCTCAGCCTTTATCTCATCTGAGTTTGTGGTACTTAATTAGAATTCAACTTTCTTCATCTCGACAATGACGACAATCTTGAATCACATTTTTTTACGGTTTGTTATTTTTTAAATTTATAATTGCCTCTATGTAGATATTTAGAAGTAAGTTTATTATAGAATTTTCAAGTACCTAACAATGAAGTGTTTAATAATAATCTAGTGGAGGCGAGTCACCGTCTGCCAGAAATAAAATTGCACACCATTTTATTAGGCAGGCGTCCGGTTTTATATCCCATAGCATAGCCCAGTATTTAGTTCATCGCTTTCATCCAATAGTTTTAAATTCCGTCAACTCTCAACAGTCTTCACATCATGGCGGGTGTGGTCTCTGCGTGCGTCTCATGACACGGGCAAGGACAGGATCGTCGCTGTATATCCCTTAAATTTATTTAAAGTGTCAAAAGGGCTTCGGCTCCGCCCACGCCTACCAAATATCCGCAACACCATTTCTCTGTGATGGGTGTCATGGAATGATATATCTTTATATATAATAATAAAAGACGTAGGGATATCACGACCCCATCGCCCGCTAATTTTCGCAATCAGTCAACGCAGGGCCGCTTAGATGTCGCTTTTTGTGGAGACCCATCTTGATCTTTTTGCGGGTCACCGTCTGCCGGACAAATTGCATACCATTTTATAAGACAGGCGTTAGGCGTTCGGTTTTATGTCCGGTATCCCGGTTTAGCGACGACCTGGTGAAGGTCGCGGGAATTCGGTGGATGCGAGCGGCACAGGATCGGTCGGAGTGGCGAGCCTTGGGGGAGGCCTATGTCCAGCAGTGGACGTCTATCGGCTGACATGATGATGATGATAATTCCGGTTTATAAAAATAACAACAATTTGGCCTATATTTTTTTTTTACAATATACAAAATATCTTTATTCAGTAGTAAAAAATATATATGCTTACATTTTTGTATACAACTATATAGTTTAGTGGTCTTATAGTCACTAGGCGCATATCAAATGTATATGTATGTATTTATATGATGTATGTAATGTAACTAGAAGTAAATTATTATTAGACGCTAAAATAGTCAATTTATTGTAGTCAGTTCAGTCACAGTGTAAAAGTAAAAGTGGCCTTGGATGTTTGCGTAAATGCCGACACCGCACAAGAACACACTAGTTTAAGGCCTCGTAATAATTGAATAAGACACGTTTTAATAAGACACGCTAGCCATGTGAGTAGTACCGAGCTACTAACAATGGCGATGTATGCAGCTCGGGTGCGTGCGACCCACCCCTCGCCGCTCGCACCCCGCACGATTGCCCTGTCTTGACGGCTTCGTCGAATGACTGTATTCTTTTATAGACTGCGGTTCTGGGGATCGTAGTCCTGTATTTCCTGTCCTAAATTACTCTACATCATGCTAACTAACTATTTAATACCTATATAGTATATACACAAGTATTTTAAGCCATGTATGAAGGACATTCTATACTGGTTGTCAGATTTTACTCACTAGTCCGCCCCACTCGTAAAATGAGCATAGTCGTTTTGTTTAGCTTTTTGTTTCTACATTCTTATACAAATATTTATTGTTGACATCGAAACACCTATAAGTCCTTCATAAACCAATTATTCCAGTTTGTCTGCCGCATTATTGGGGTATAATTGTGAAATATAACCGGCAGTGTTAACCGAACAATTTGGAGAGGGCCATAAATCAACTGTACGTGTTGGTGTTTCATGATGTAATGTGAGAGTAAGTACTTTAAATTTGACTTTTCGGTGTTGTTTTTTGCTAAACCCTTATTTTTTAACGGGACTTAACCCCTCGAACGCCCATGTCAAAAATTTATAACCTTAAAATTGTACATTAAAGTTCAAAATTGTCTGTGACGTATACGGGACAAGGCATTCGAAGGGTTAAGTCCCCGGCAAGCTCGGCCGAATTGCACCTTTTCATACAAATGTAGTTCCGCTTTGCTTCGCTCGCTTCGCTCGTGATTCAATTATAGAATCTTTCCTTGCTTGGGACTCAAAATCAACACTCGCAAGAAAAACCAACTTTCCTCTCTTGTTGCACATATAACTATTTATACAAGATTGCAGGCCTACTTCGACAAAATATGCTTAAGCCGCAAGGAAGGAATGTTAGCCTTGTGTTGCTAAATAGCTTCGCTTCACTCTTCCATAACTAAGTGCTATTGTATTATCGTGACGTCATGGAGAAGCCTCGCCTTAACCTAGGCGGTCTAACTAGAGCATTTAATTACTTAAAGTGGATGCATTATCCCCCCTCCCCCGCGACGACAGCTACAGGTAATGCTATTAATCTCTTTGAGGCCAATTCAAACATACGTTTGGCATCAAAATGATATTAAACTATGACTTGATTATTCTTGGTGGATGATTAAAAGTCTCTATTATTAAAAGAAAACTATGTATTTTCACTAAAAATATTAAATGAATACAGAGCGATGTTAACCGTGAGAGTTGTTGAGAAAGAAGAGAGTGAATCGGTGTATGGATACAGGAATAAAACCATTCGGTCATATATATGGTTGCGTTCAGAAACAGTTATCCGTACATGTATTGGCGCGAGCGAGACGCACAAGCGAATGAAGGCTAAAGGAAAGAACATCATTCTGATGCCTAATTGTAAATTTGAATTGGACTCCTTGTCTGTGTATGATAAGGGTCAAACTCAAGTGTGTTCTCATCTTTCCTGTAGACATACCCAAAAGTTAAAGTTAAAGGTTAATTACATGAAAAGGATAAGTATGATAAAATCATCACCTACTTATATCAATAAATCAACACCACAGGGTGTTAACTATTATCCACAGCCTCCACAGGAGAGAAAACTGTACAGTTTTGATGAACACACAAGTTTTCTCTCCTGTGGATAATAGTTAACAGCTTGTGGGCATGTAGGTAATGATTTTAGCTTTTGGGTATTATTGTCTACAGGAAAGACGTGAACACAGTTTTTTGTTTGACCCATAAGGATCCTCACCGAATTGTTAGTCATCTTTTTTGCATTTCTTTCGAGGACGATTTTTTTCTGCTAGACTTATATTGACCGGGATATGGACCGTGATTACCTATTGTATTGTTTTCGAGCTCCCGATATTTCGACGCAGTTACATGCATCTTGTTCACGGGTAACTGAAGATAGCGGGTGGGTGTCAAAGTTGTGTAGACCGCGCTCGGTCTACCCTCATTTATGCGCCTCACCGATCGCATTCACACTCATTGGTCTGGTCGCGTTCACAGTCGTTGGTGGTCCGTTCGTTCATACCTCGGTGAATATAAGTCTAGTGAAACTAACCGTAAATCATTCAACTGTTCTCACAAAGCTCTACTAATAATAATAAAGATATTCAACTTTATAACTCACGAAACTGAATTAAGAATTCTCCGAATGTATTCCACTACATTGAGCTGAAAATAAGTTTATCTCCATTCAATTCTAAGCCCCATTCCCTAGACTTAGAGTATAACATAGAAAAGGGCTTGTAATGGACTCACCCGATCAATTAGGAAGTTTTAGGGGCACGTTGTTCCTACAAGTGTGCAAGACGCGTAACTAACGAATTATTGTTTTGTATCGTGTTTGGTTGATGAAGTAAGGGATAAGCTGATATGTTTATCGTACATACATACATACATACATATATTCACGCCTATTTCCCGGAGGGGTAGGCAGAGACCACGGATTTCCACTTGCTACGATCCTGACATACCTACCTCTTTCGCTTTCTTCACATTCATAACATTCTCGCCGGTTTAGAGTGCTCTTGACCTGGCCTTTCTTCAGGATTTCCCCGATCTGATCAATCAATAATTTATCGTACAATGGTTGCTAATTAAATTAAAAAAATAATTAAAAAATTAAAAAGCTTTTATTTCGGATTACATATCCATAGAAGACATTACTACATTACAAAATGAAATATATATACATTTACATAATTATACCTTATAAATATACCTTTTAATTGTTCCCCTAATACGTTCAGAAATGTATATTTCTTGTAAAGGAATTTTTTGCAAAATAAACAACCAGTCAAAAATAACGCCAATACATTAAATAAGTATATATTACCAATCCTTTTACAAATACAAACTCTATAAAATTTTCGATAACGAGTTTAACGCCATCCAGCGGATTATTTTGTAAACCTTTTGGTTAGTATAAAATTAATCTACGGACGAGAACACCTACAGCCTACAAAGCCGTATTGATATTATATCTCCCGATGACAGAAGGAGCAGGGAAGCGGGTGATAATTCGATTGCAAAAACCAGCGCAACGAACCGCGCTAGCAATTTCCCGGCCTCACGCTTTTTCCCGTATTATGCCGTCACATTCCCGTGCCAGAGAAGAAACATTGTGTCTATGGATGGTATAGAAAGGATCGCAATCTCTTATGGCAGAATTGTTGCAAAAGTGACCGCGTTAAGCTTTAAATAATAGTTCCTAATCTCTCCGGTGGCGCTAGTTAGGCTCTGGGACATGAGTATAACATGAACCCACCATGAACCATATAAGGCAACAAATAAACCAACCAAATTACGTAGGTTGTTTTTGGTAGTATTTCGGTGTATGGTGGCGCCGCCTAATTACTGTTTTTTGATGGACACTTTTTATACATAGAGATTTGGCTCCTTTATACAGTCTCCATGATTGTGTAATTTATTTTATTGGAGAATAATTTTTGTGGTAAAATTTTGCTTGGGGAAATTGTTGGTCGGTTTGAGTCCGTTATCTTTAGGGTTACGTACCTCAAAAGGAAAAACGGAACCCTTTTTGGATCACTCATGCGTCTATTTGTCCGTCCGTCTGTCACATCACATCCTATTTGCTTCGAAACTAATGGACCAAATTTAAAGTTCAGGAATGCATCAATGCATGCAATAAAATTTAGGGAGCTTTAAAACACCGTGTCCTTTTATTTGATACAACAAGCTAATGAAAAAAAAAATGGGCATATAAAATACATATTACGCTTTACTACCCGTGCAAAGTCGGGGCGGGTCTACTTATTTATAAATTTTATTAACATGCGTTTAAAATTTTTCATTAGTTTAATAATATAAAATTTTATAAAAAATACATATAACTACAACATATCTTACATTAGTTGCTTAATATTTAATATATCTCCGTTATGTTTATATGTAGAAAGTAGGAATGGATTACAACATAAGGTAGAAAGGAGTTTCTGGATGGGTCCATTCAAGGGCCTGACACTTTGATTGAGAAAGATAGTCTTATTGCGATTCCTATAAGAGGAAAGATAAAATAGTGCCATGCTTTGTCCTTATCACCGACCGGGTGGCATTCATAGGTAGGAGGCGATGGCGAAATACCGAAATTTATAAGAGTGAAAGAGAAAAAAATCCTATGCTGCCCAAATTTTATATGAATATTCTTTCTCTTACCCCCGGTCGCTCGGTGGCGCGTCTATAACTACTTGTACATACTATGTCTATGGGTCCATTCCAAGTTGTGAACATAAAACGTTTGGTTTTTTTTTTGAGTCATAATATGGTAAACAAATGGTAATGTTTAATATTTGAGCATATGTTAGATGTTAGTTTTATTTTTTAAATGTTAGACAAGTGACAGATAGTTTTACCGCGGTTTTTACGAAAAGTGACATTGACATTAGAGTACAACACGGATGAGTCGGATGATAATAGAGCCGCGTTAGATAAAGACGCCGGTTCGAATCCGGCCTTCTCCTCTGGAGGGCTTCGTCACTTTTTCTTTAATATATGACATCTATTACAGTTTAAAAGAACTCAAGTTGTTGTATAAGAGATTTTCTTTGTTTTAGTTATAGAAAACTCAAAAGTAAATAGACTTTTGTAAACTAATTCGGTATTTGAGTGAGTCTTCTTTTATAGTCACCTGCATAACATGTTACTCTTCAAACGTTGCAAAAATATGTAATACGCTCTTATGGCTCTACAAAGAAGATCGAGTTTTTTGCGACCTTCGTTGTGTAACATATTATTGCAGGTGACTGTACATACAGTTTAATAAACATGACAGATTAATAATGTGTGTAAAATTAAACGCTAACTATACTATACAAAAACGATATCAACAATTTAAGTCACAAAATTCCGCTGCCAAAATGCCGCCCCCATACAATCCAATTCAGTATCTCATTATAAAGGGCATAAAACATGAAACTTGGCATGAACATTCAGGTATAGTGCGACATTTTTATGTCAATGTGTTAGTAGAAATTAAATAAAATGGAACTAAAAAATCCATACGAAATTGTTGCCATGTTGCATTTTACGTCAAAAATGTGACAGTTACGTAGGAAGTTTTCTACAATTTCTTGTCGGACTACCTTAGCCATATGAACTGCACCCGTCAGAAGCCTCGTCCCGGGCCAGGACCGTTCTAGCGTAAGTCATTCTGAAGTCGGTTCTAAAGTAGTTATTCCGGGATTTTAACTTGACTTTCTTCCACAGTAATAATTGGAGCGGCAGCTGGTTCGATGTTTGGTTGCTTCTCTTGGCTCTCATCGTCTTCGATGCTCCCGAGTTTCGCAAGGCACCAAAATAACAGGAGCAATACCTGTTGGTAGAAATAATACATTAAGGCTGGAAACAGTGATCGACCGACAGTCAGCGCTGACCGTCGGTCGGAGTAGCTATATCTATGCAAGTCTATAAACGCGCACACAGCTACGCTGACGGTACGCGCGTGATTTGGTATTGGATTTGATCAGGACCGACGGTCAGCGCTGACCGTCGGTCGGCGTAGTTATATCTATATCTATGCAAGTCTATAAACGCGCACACAGCTACGCTGACGGTACGCGACTGATTTGGTATTGGATTTGGTCAGGACCGACGGTCAGCGCTGAACAAAGCTTGTTGGAAACCTTGTGGTAGAAATAATACAAGATGTCAAGCATTTTTGTCTTTAAGTGGAATCCAAACGGAACAATTTTTAGCACAAATTGATGAACCCTTTGACCGCCCTTGTCCTGTAAACAAGACAACGATAGAACGATCCACCGACCTAAAGGCTTAGTTGTTTACTTAAAATGTTTGGCGTGTGAATGAAGTCCGGCAGCCAAAAGGTTAAATTATCACAATTTAATTATGTGGTGTGGACGCAAGAATGAAATTCAAGCACATTGTCCAACCACTTGTGACCGATGACGCGAAAATACCAATTCTCGCAAGCGGTGAAAGTCTGAAAGTTGCTTGACAGGGTAGATTAAAGCTCGTTTACAAAACCTATCAGCAAGAGTCAAAATATTACACAGGCAAACCAACTTTGTCAAAATGGCGCGAAATTCAACATTTGTTTGGAAGATCGATCCTTCGCGCCTACAATTTTCAGTCGCCTTACGCTACTGATAAAGCTGACTTGCAAGAGTATTGTGCCGAGTGGTTTATCAGTTTTATCAAGCTAAATTCAAATATGGAACGTCAATCGTACACTTCACATACACAACACAAGACGAGCCCTAGCTACTAAGTTTTTTGCCAATATAATATCACTTACGATCGCCATGATGATTATTATTGGAGCGACCCCCATGTCCCTTATTATTCTCCACAAGCCCGCAGCGGCGGCCCTCCCCGCTGCTTTCGCCATTGCTGATGCTGTTCTCCCTCTGATTCTTACTCTGCCCATGTTCAAAGAAACTTGATACACTTTATATAGTTTATTTCCTAAAGTAGGTCACTGGTTAACATTTCAAAATCTTAACACGCGTTTTGAACACCATTAGGTAGTTTGTAACGGGTATATCGCGAATTTATTTTGTTTCCGACGTTTCGATGAAGGTTACTGGATGATTTATAAACGGGAAATCAAGGTAAACAAAATAAATTTGCGCTAAACGCGTTACAATTAAATTATTTAATATAATTATATCGCTGTTTACGATCGGATTATATCACTTAACTTTTTAAAAAGCCATTTTCTGGTCTAGAAGGGCGATTTAAAAGTGTCTCCCTAAGGCAATAAGGTTGCTTTGCTTGAAAACTGCACAAATGTTTATAGATTTTTATTAAACCAACTGCAAGATTATTAGCATCACTGTGTACACTTGTGAGAAAAAACTCACTCAACCAATACAAACATATAATATACCAACGCTTTATCGTAGTTTGTTTTTAGCGAGACGACGGCTCAGGCTCAACGCCAGGCCGACTTCCGAACTTTCACTCATTGCATCATGCAGGCAGGCGCGCACACAGGTACTACCTATAGGCGCTTAGTACACTGGATAAGATTTGCACGTCGTTCCGATGTGCAAGCGGGATGTCGCTATAATACGTGCATAGGGTCTCTCGCTCAAATATCGGAGTGACGTGCGAATCGTATCCAGTGTGCAAAGCGACACAGATATTCTAGGTTATTCCATATATAGTTTGTCAAAGGACAGTCTCATTTCAAACATAGGCAGAGATAATCATACTATCTTTGTCTTACACTAGTACTAGCACCCAAAAAAGGATGAGAATAGTGTTTTTGTTCTTATTTACTGATATTTTGGTTAACATTTCAAAATCTTAACACGCGTTTTGAACACCATTAGGTAGTTTGTATAAACCCGTTATATACATCGCGAATGTATGTGATATAATGTATTGATCTTTAAAGAATGGAAACAAAAACAGGGGTGCGAAACTCCTCGCTTCAGGCAAACTCGGCTCCGTTTGGCTCAGCATTGCTCCGAGCAATTATTAGGGTTGGCACAACTTGACGTCCCTTTGCGTGCACGACCACAGATAAGATAATGACCTGAATTTTGACAACCCTAAATAGCCGAAAGGGATAGTGCCATATATTAGAAAGGGACATCATGATTCGATCCTGAACCGCTGTCAAACTTCGGTTTTGTAGGAAGTTTCCTTTCTGTACGGTAGTACTATTATTTATTCTGTGGCAGAGGGGAAATTGTGCGAATGCCGACTCCCTTCCAGGTGTTGCTCGAAGTCCAAAACACACCAAAACATAGACGTAGTATATACAAGTAGTTATAGACGCGCCACCGAGCAACCGGGGGTAAGAGAAAGAATATACATATAAAATTTGGACAGCATAGGATTTTTTTCTCTTTCACCCTTATACGGTATTTCGCCATCGCCTCCTACCTATGATTCCACCCGGCCGGTGATAAGGACAAAGCATGGCACTATTTTCTCTTTCCTCTTATAGGAATCGCAATAAGACTTTCTCTAACAGTGTCAGGCCCTTGACCGGGCACCTTGAGTTACATTTACCTACATCAGATAAAGCTAGGTTTAGACGAAGCTAACCTAGCTTTATACTCTTGATGAAGTAACCTTTGTTTTCAAAACTCATTTGTAGCAAAAAATAATTACCTAATATTATTGCATACTTTTAGCATAGGTACAGTCGCCATCAGATATATCGGAGCGGCCGAGGTGCTCACAAATATCTGAACACTCCTCTATTGTCAAGGCATTAGAGTGCGTGTTCAGATATATTTGAGCACCTTGGCCGTTCCGATATATTTGATGGCGACTGTACATACTTTCAGAAACTATTATGGGAAGAAATGAATAAAAATGCAGTTTTAAATAAATTGATTTAATAACTACACATTATTGTAAAACATTAACATTATAAATGGTAACAAAATATACAACATAGCTTAGGTATACTATACTTAGTAGTTTATACATAGGTACAACCGGTATGATACCGGTATGTTTTTTACCACACCAGCTGGTAAAGGCTCTCTTGATTGTTCAAAAACTGATAAGTTGCATTTTATTCACATGTGAGACAAAGTAATCAAATGCAAATCTTGAGTTGTTTTCTTATGTTTGCTGGTAGAATTGACTTTTAAATGATGATTTTGAATGATAAATATATAATAACATTCGTTTTTAATCGATTTGCTTTGATTTTGTGTGATATTTTACAGTTAGTTTTTTCCTTGTGTTGGTGTGGTGAAAATTTTTGTTTTTCACTCGGTGGCAAAATTTGTTTAACCCTCGTGCCTTGAAACCCTCGCTACGCTCGTGGTTCAATTTTGGAATTTTTCGCTTGCTCGAGTATCAATATTAGCACGAGAGGTTAAACAACTTTGCCCCCTTGTAAAACAAATAACTATTACAGTAAGGTAGCATTTTTTCAAGCTAGGTATACTAATTATAAACTGTGATTGTAAAACTATCTACGTTTAGGTGTCTTGACGTATTCACTGCCAACGTTTTCGTAGCGCTACGCTTGTAGCCGATCCCAGCGTTTTCCCGCTTTGTAGAGGACGACTACGAACAGAGAACCCGCAGAGCGGGTTCCCGTCAACAAACAGCTATTATATGAAGGGTACACGGAAAGAACATGTCAAGTCACTTTTTTCGGAAAATGAGATTTTCATTTCAAAATTTAGAGCTCTTAATGAACTATTGGTTATATCTTTTGCTACCACTGTATAAAATATGTAACACAACTTTTTTTTAGTTTAAAAAGACCTGGTCACGGAATTACCATACATTTTGACATGGTTCCAAATTTTAAAACCGCAATTACTCAAAATGTTACTTAAGTGACTAGACATGTTCTTTCCGTGTACCCTTCATATGCACTAACCTCTAACGCCTAGCCAAGCAGAAATCTTTTATAGAAAAAGCCACTCGAAACTGAAATGTTGTGTATGGGTGACTTTTCGTTCACATCTGTCATAAATAAAGAGCGGATTTGAAGTAGCGATCTCAATATTAATATGGATATGACTGGTATAATTTTTTTTTCTACACACAAAAATAATGTAACTTATCTGAACAAAAAAGTAAAAAACCATTTTCGAAGCTTTTGTAAATATTGGGCAGAAATTATGATGATAATAAATAAAAAGTTAAGAAAATGGTAATAGTCATATCCATATTAATATTGAGATCGGTACTTCAAATCCGCTCTCTAGTCATAAATAACATTTAACTTGTCAATTCATGAACAAGTTTGGGAAGAAATCAAATTATTTTATTAAATATTTTGATTTGTGTTTTTTTTTTAAAAAAAGGTAAGGAGTTCGTTTAGGAGGTGCAAGCGCTTACTGCTTGCCCTTAGAGCTGGTCAAAGACGCCTAGTCTTACTAAGATGGCATATAGTCGAGAAATTCGGACGGGCACCGCCGTGGCGGGGTGGCCTAGGGGTTCATGGCGTTAGCCGCGATAGCTAAAGACGCCGGTTCGAATCCGGCCTTCACCACTGGAGGGCTTCGTCACTTTTTCTTTAATATATGACATCTATTACAGTTTTTAATTGTCAATTCATATTTGTAAAAATGTCAACATTGTCCTCTGAGAGACCTCTTGATGGTTTTTCCTGTTCTAAAACTATCATTTTACAATACAAGGCAACACCGTAGAATCGAATTTAAACTGTTGTGAGACATACTAACATTAAATAATTTCACAGTTTAGACACTTGTTTCAACAACAACATGACATGTCGCGCGAGTGACTAAAAGTGACCGTAGAATGGTTAAAACAGTCCCATTTTGCTTTTACACTTCAGGGCAAGTTTTTGAGAGATTTGGGGCATTTTCTATGAAAAGGGACCTTATTGTCGATGGCGCTTACGCCACACAGCGTCGCGCGGCATTGTATTTATATCGGAACATCGTTAATAATGGCGTAAGCGCCATCGACAATAAGGTCCCTTTTTATAGAAAATACCACATTTCACAATACAGGGCGACACCGTAGAACGGTTAAAACAGTCCCATTTTGCTCTTAACCTGTACTTTTACACTTCAGGGCAAGTTTTTGAGATATTTTAGTACGTATACATTGCTATTACTCAGCGTTGTCCAGTAATGAAGCGGCGAATATCTGCTGCATGATGTGCGGCAGCGACGAAACGTCCATACACACGTGGGCGTGGCCTACGGGCAACTTGCGTAAAAGGCTGAAACATAAAAAGGTTTATTATTAGCCCATTTTATGGTTTAACCAAAGATAATTAACCCTTGGTGTGGCAAAAACCGCCTCGCGGACAATTAACGTCATTTAAATTTGGTATTTGATTAATTAAAATATAATCGAAATTCCTTCAACTCAAAAATGACGTACTTGAAAGGTTAAGTAGACATAGAGTGCTCACTCACTCACTAGATGTCACTTGTGTCGCGACTGACGAAAAATGTATTACTTACTTACTCCGTTGGCTCAGCGACCCAAAATAAGACATGGCCTCGAACACAAGACAGCGCCATTATTCTCGAAAAATGTATTGCTCAACAATTTACAACTAATATTATAAACAGAAGGAGTTGAAAATATAATTCCGGTTAATCCGGTTATAATATTAGCTGAAAATAGTTGAGCATTAGACTTTCCGTTCGTCGCGACATCTATTGCCGAATAGCAGTACTGATAATTCCGCTACTTGACAACAAGCTTTGGAATTTCGTGCTATCAAAGGACAGAAGGCTGCGGTTACCTACAGCTAATTTACATGTCAAAAATTAAATTAGAATTGCAGTTAAAATATAAATTGAGATCAAACATGTCAAAATAAAATTAGAATTACAGTTAAGTATAATTAAAATTAACATTGAGATCAAAAATAAAAATAAAATCCAGATCAAAAATAAAAATTACTATTTAAATTAAAAACAAAAGCCAATTAACATGTCAAAATAAAATTAGATAGTCATATCATATCCTATAAAATAAAACTATGAAAACTGATTATATCGCGTATATAGAATTTACTATACATCCCGATGTTTCGAACCCTTTACAGCGTTCGTGGTCACCCGTTGATAGTTTTATTTCATGAGTAACTATCGCTGTACCGAAGACCTATCATATAAGTTACAAAAAAGGCATTCAAAAGCAAGTAGTCAATTCGTCAAATTTTTTTATCTGTTGACAAAGTGTGTTACTTACGAGTTGGCCTCGTCGCCGAGACTGCCGATGAATATAACGTGCGCCTGCACTTTGGGCTCCGACATCAAAATGGCGCCCAAGTGCTCGGACGGAATGCCGTATCTACAACACAAGAAAGTAAACCAAATATGTGGTATTTTCTATAAAAAGGGACCTTATTGTCCATGGCGCTTACGCCATTATTAACGATGCTCCGATATAAATCGCAAGCGTAAGCGCCATCGACAATAAGGTCCCTTTTTATAGAAAATGCCCCATATACGTACATGAAAATTATAAAAGGTTCCGACTGCTAGGAACCCAAACTGACTTTCTTCTGAAAAAATTGGCTTGCCACACTAAAATTAAGGACGAAGGCACAAAAACCCTTGGCGCCAATTTTTTTTTAATTTGTCGGTTTTTTACTGACGGAAATGGCTTGATTTAGATTTAGATTAGATTAGATTTATTTATTTCATAATATTAAATTACAATATAAATTATTTTTACATTAATCTGTACGAATTTATATTATGATCGTCAAGTGGAAAATAACAATTGATTATAATTATACAAAAACAATACACAATTTAAAAACAATTTGAATAAGCAATCGATTAATTAATTAATAAAATTTTTAACAATGTCAAATAAAATAAAATGAGAAAAACAATGTCAATACGGCTAAGCAAGATATCTCATAATGATCGTCAAAATAAAATGAAATACACGTCAGTAGAAAAATTAATAAATTAATGAATAATAAATGTTAAATTTAATTTATTATATTACATGTTATTTCCATATATTCATTAACCGAATACAATGGATTATTCAATAAAAAGAGTCTCAATTGGCGTTCAAATGTTTCGTCAGATGGTTCGGTTCGCAATGTTGCAGGCTTGACATACTATATTTATTTATACAGTGGAATTCTTAGAAAAAAATAGTGTAAAAAACGCATGTTTCACCTCCTCAGATTAGCGTCCGAAAGTATGAGCACAACGGAGTCCTCCTCGTTATTTTCAGCCGCAAGAGTAGTTATGGCGTGCTGGGCTCCGGGCAGGGTGTTGTCGCCCGACCAGCAGAACTGCGCGTGCGCGTGCATGGTCCTTATGATCTGTGGAATAAGGGTTATTTTAGAGCGCTTTTTAGCCAAAGGTTTTGTTGCTTTTGAGAGATCTACGGTTTATTTATGTTTTATGTGAATTACGTGAATACGAAGACCACGAAAACATACACCTGCAATTGTTGCTACTCGTTCTCAGGCCAGCGGTAACTCTAAAACCATATACCTACAATCACTGTTTCTCTTTCTCAGCACAGAGACCAAAAAACCATATGCCTGCAATGGCTGTTCCTCCTTCTCAGAAGGGCGGTAAACTCTGGCAAACCATATACGAATCACTGCTTCTCGTTCTCAGCACGAAGACTAAAAACCATATGCCTGCAATAGATGTTTCTTGTTCTCAGGCGGGCGGCAAACTTAGACAAACCATGTACCTGCAATCGCTGTTTCTCGCTCTCAGGCGGGCGGTCAACTCTGACTAGCTCCAATGCTTATTCTTCACCAGAGTGTGCGTAGATATAATATCTGATGCGCGTCTCGTAGTTCTTCGTGGCCTCGGTTAGGAGCACTACGGCCTCCATGGAAAAAAAGCATATACCTGCAAACGCTGTTTGTCGTTCTCAGGCGGACGGTCCACTCTGACTAGTTCCAGTGCTTTTTCTTCACTAGAGTGAGCGTAGATATCATATCTGATGCGCGTCTCGTAGCTCTACATGTCCTCGGTTAAGAACACTACGGCCTCCATGAAAAAAAAACATATATCTGCAAACGCTGTTTCTAGTTCTCAGGCGGACGGTCCACTGACGAGCTCCAGTGCTTTTTCTTCACCAGAGTGCGCGTAGATATAATATCTGATGCGCGTCTCGTAGTTCTTTATGGCCTCGGTTAGGAGCACTACGGCCTCCATGAAAAAAAAACATATACCTGCAAACGCTGTTTCTCGTTCTCAGGCGGACGGTCCACTCTGACGAGTTCCAGTGCTTTTTCTTTACCAGAGTGCGCGTAGATATAATATCTGATGCGCAACTCGTAGTTCGGCCTCGGTTAGGAGCACTACGGCCTCCATGAAAAAAAAAACATATACCTGCAAACGCTGTTTCTCGTTTTCAGGCGGGCGGTCCACTCTAACTAGTTCCAGTGCTTTTTCTTCGCCAGAGTGCGCGTAGATATCATATCTGATGCGCGTCTCGTAGCCCTTCATGGCCTCGGTTAGAAGTACTACGGCCTCCATGGAACGTTCTAGACGACCATCGTACGAGTTGAACCTGGATAAATTAAATATTTATCTATTTAAGCCCCATACATAGATAACTTACTTTTTAATATTCTTAATCACTATTGTAGATGATTTATAATAGTATAAAACACTTTTTCAAACAATGGGATAAAATCCACTTACATTAGCCCGAATAGCACAATGGTTTTCAAATAACTCTAGGTACATGTAATTTAATTACCTATTGTGTAAAAAACTTTTCACTTTTAGATATTGCATTGAACTACTGAAAACATTGACAGCAATAGGCAACAATAATGGTCAAGTAATTCAATTTTATACAGACTTGTATATCTAGCTAGAACTATTTCTAATATAAGTAATATACCTATATATGATTTCATTCGTTGGAGGTTATGAGCAGTTGTAGCCGTCGTTTTGAGGACGATTAATCTTCGGGTTATCTTTATTCTACCGCCATCTACGATTACAAACTGTTAGTTTACCTGTACATGCTTCCAGAGACATCTAGCACTAATCGCAGACGTTTTGGCTTTTCTGGCGGTGCACCCGGCGGGGGCTCTTGTTCCGTGCGTCGCCGATAGATGGCGCGCTCACCTGTTAAACCTGCAAAATCATTGTTTAACTAACTATAGTTCCTATCCTATCTCCTATTTAACTATAGGTAGTTCTAGTGGCCCGGTGGTGAAATCGTGAGGAAAGCGGATTAATCCAAATAAGGCCTATTTTACAAGCTTAACTTGCAATGTATGTACAGGTCAAATCTTGCAAGTTAAATTTGACCCACTTCCCGACTTCCAATGAAGCTGAAAATTTGCATACATATGTAAGTCGAGTGACAATGCAATATTATGGTACCATCGAGCTGATCTGATGATGGAGACAGGAGGTGGCCATAGGAACTCTGCGATAAAACAACGCAACCTAATTGTGTTTGGGGATTTAGTATTGTCTCGATGAGTATTAGTTGCCTGTAGAAAGAAAAGTACAGTCAGCGATAAAAGCTTGTAACAAAACTGAAATTTTTGGCAAAAATTATTCCCCTTTTGATTGGCAGGTCAGATATAGCAGTTTCGTAAGTAATTATTGTTATTTGGTAGAAGTATAGGGTTCATCTACAGTATGGAGTTCTTCAAAAAAGGAGTGTGCATATACAGGTGTTTAAAGGGTCGGTAACGCGTATGTAACATCCCTGGATTTGCAAGCATCCGTAGATTCCGGTAACCGTTTTCCATCAGGCGGGTTGTAGGGGTGTTTACCACTGACGTTGTATAAAAAAAATCGGTATACAACCAGAAAAATCATGATAATGTAAAGACATTTCGGCAAAAACGCTCGTGATATGGTCCAGCACTTCTTTCTGCAGTTTTACCTTCTATGATTTTTCCATCGTCTAGTTCCCCGCTGGTCTGATGCCGGCTCCACTGACGCTCTTTCCTCTTCGCCTGCAACTCTGCTAGCACTCCGCGGAGAGCGCCAATCTGTAAGAGCACGCATTGATAATGCGAGAACAGCCCAAATTGTTGTAACTGATGTACTCGTAATAGTACATTTCAATGCAAGTGTGCAAAGTATGTCATAATTTTCGAGTCCCGAAATGTCTTTTATGAGCCGTAGGTGCCGTTTTCTATGGCACGATATCCCTTCGCGCCTAATTTTTTTTAAATTGCCGGCTATTACTGACAAGATTTGATTGACCAACCATACCTGTGGCTGCACAGCCTTGTAGAACTGCTCATACAGTTTAGCATCATATTCGCTGATGTTGATCTCCTTCAGCCGTTCCTCGAAGGCTTTCCTGTTCATTTCCCGAGCCGCCTGCTTCACGTGTTCCGGTACGTCGTCTTTTTCCGCTTCTGATAGCTGGAAATGTATATTCAGATTTTTATTGGTAAAAGAATACAATTTTTTACACTAGCTAACTAGCTAAAAAGAAATATAAGAATAAACAGGTTTGAAAATTAAGAACATCTGAAAGTACAATGGCAAAGCAAAGAAAATTATAACAACAATGACGTCGGCACTATATCAATGATTATTGGTGACATTTTCAACCAAAAGGTACCACTTTTTTTTTATACTACGTCGGTGGCAAATAAGCATACAGCCCGCCTGATGTTAAGCAGTCTCCGTAGCCTATGTACGCCTGCAACTCCAGAGGAATTACATGCGCGTTGCCGACCCTAACACTCCTCTCCCTCGTTGAGCTCTGGCAACCTTACTCACCGGCAGGAACACAACACTATGAGTAGGGTCTAGTGTTATTTGGCTGCGGTTTTCTGTAAGGTGGAGGTACTTCCCCAGTTGGGCTCTGCTCTAGATCTGGAATGACATCCGCTGTCCTGTGCCCTACCACACAAAGCGAGATGTCATTCGCAGTGCCCATACCTCTCTTTTGGACATAGTTTATGGACATACCCGGGTCCGGACGTAGTTTATGGACATACCCGGGTCCAACATCACCACATTGTCGGTTGTCGATAAGGTTGATTTCTAATTGAAGCTATATGGAAATAGCACCTTACTGACAAGCGACAATAAGTACCCTTTTGGTTGAAAATGGCACATTGATGGGCCGCAGATCACTGTAAGGGTCCCTGGGAGCACGTAAAGTGTTGAGCGAATATGTGAACAGAATCCTTTATTTAAAGAAAGAAAGAAAAAAGAAAAATACATTTATTTAACGCCAAAACATAAGACACGAAAAAAGAAGACATGCAGACATAAAATACATTGGACGCTAAATTAGGATCCCTACTTAACATAATGTCGCGGCAATCCGTGGCGCTGGTTTTTAGTAGAGACTTAAACTATGGAAAGATTAAGAGCCACTGGCCTAAAATCTAGGTTGACTTGTATTTGTATCTGTATTGAGTATACAGTGTGGAAAGAATGAGCCCTGTAGGGAAAGTGCCTTAAAACTTAAGTTAGCTTTGCTTAAAGGAAACATTCTTTTAATTTAAAAAGAAACAAAACTGCATTAAAGATTTTTTGAAATTCGCTTGTTTCACCCGGGAATGAAACCGAATAAAAATAAAAAACATTTCTCCAAGAAACATTATTCTTACACTCGTCTGTCGTACAAAATATCCATATAATCGAATATTTAGTATTCAAGAATTTGGACAAGCAAAAAAAAAACTGCATGCAGTTTTGTTTATTTTCAAAAGTAAAAGAATGTTTTCTTTAAGCATAGAGTAACTTATACTAGAGCGGTACTGTCATAGTAAATTTTGTAACCCCAGTAAATTCACTGCCATCTGTCGACACACTTTAAAACTAAAAATGAAGATTTATAAAAATACGATAGAATGTATTTAAATATAGATAAATGATTTTTTTTATTTTCATTAATTATTTTAATGATTTTGACCCATGTTCTTTCACTGATATGCGTTAAAATTGTTAAATAACAAACGAAACCGTCAACGCCCTCTATACGAGAGTAGGCCAAAACTAGTGGCGCCCTCTGAACGAGAATCAAATTTTCTAGATTTTCGAGGCACGTTTTTTCCTTAGACTGTATCCATCTATTACGGAGTTATATCTATCTTTGCTTTAAGCAAAATGAGCTAACTTGAGGTACTTTCCCTCCAGGGCCCATTCATTCTTTCCACGCTGTATAGTGTAATTGTACCTGATGTACATCATGTCCCTTATCGAGCCGGTACGGCCCGCCCTTGCCGCCCAAACCAGCTGTGTCGCGGCCGCCCGTGCCGCCCGCCCAAGTGTTCCCGCCCACGTGGGGCTTGTTGTCCGGGTCATCTTTGCCGTGCTTCGGCGATGACGTATCTTTACTGATAATAAAATTAACAATTCATTTATTTGAACATTTTCAACCGACATTGACCGATGTCAAATAAAAATAATATAATATGCAATTTAATATTATGTAACTTTATAATTTAATGTTTATGTTATCTTTGAATATTTTGTATTTTTATTTGACATGTAAATGAGATGTATATAGGTATTTATTAATAAATCATCTGAAATCTGAATGCGACTACAAAGAAGCAAAAAGTAGTTTTATGTTTTTTTTATACATTTAATTATTGTTTGTGATTCCAAGTTCCAAACAACGCGATCATACAAAAATAAAAGGACTTAATGCCCTCAGGCTTAGAACATTTTCTAACAGCTGTTTTTCTCCAGAGGTCATAATCATAATCCGACATCCGATATCGAATCGGACAATGTGAAAAAGCTCTATGTTGGTCGAAAGAAAAAATTAGTGCCTACGCCAATTCTTGGGATTCGTTGCCAAGCGGACCCCATGCTCACAAAAATTAAATTTGTACGGAATCCTCGGACAAGTGCGAGTCGCCCCGCACTTATCCGGTTTTATATACAATTGACTTACCCACTCGTCCTCTCTATAGTCATCTGAATCTTCTTCAGAGCTTCTTTAGAGCGACCTTCTAACACCCCTTCGGTGGGGAGACCGCTGGCGTGTAGAACTTCGAGAAGTGTGTCCGCCATTTCTTTGCTGTAGCGATCGAAGTCGAACACGTTGCTTATGGCGCTTGCCAAGTCTTCTGATGGGTATTTCTGAAGCAAAGATTAGAGATGGTGAATAATAATCTACACACGTACCTATAGTAACCTCAGAAGGCTTGGATCAGTTTTTTTCATGAGATCATGAGGAACATCAGGACCATAGGAGGAGTTACAGCTCGGATTCCACTGAGGAGTTGTTCTAGACCCTTACCTGCAGATGTTTGACAATATTGACGAGTTCCCTCGTCGAGTAGGGATAAGTCAACTGTCCCTGATCAGCCATGTTCCTCAGAACAGCGAACGCTTGCACCAGCTAGTTCATGACAGCATGAGGGACATCAGGGCCGTAGGAGCAGAGAAGTTCTAACTCGGATTCCACTGAGGGGTTGTCCTAGACCCTTACCTGCAGATGTTTAACAATATTGACCAGTTCCCTCGTCGAGTAGGGATAAGTCAACTGTCCCTAATCTGCCATGTTCCTCAGAACGGCGAACGCTTGCACCAGCTAGTTCACGACATCAGGGCCGTAGGAGCGGAGAAGTTCTAACTCGGATTCCACTGAGGGGTTATCCTAGACCCTTACCTGCAGATGTTTGACAATATTGACGAGGTCCCTCGTCGAGTAGGGATAAGTCAACTGTCCATGATCAGCCATGTTCCTCAGAACAGCGAACGCTTGCACCAGCTTGTTCATGACATCATGAGGGACATCAGGGCCGTAGGAGCGGAGAAGTTCTAACTCGGATTCCACTGAGGGGTTATCCTAGACCCTTACCTGCAGATGTTTGACAATATTGACGAGGTCCCTCGTCGAGTAGGGATAAGTCAACTGTCCATGATCAGCCATGTTCCTCAGAACAGCGAACGCTTGCACCAGCTTGTTCATGACATCATGAGGGACATCAGGGCCGTAGGAGCGGAGAAGTTCTAACTCAGATTCCACTGAGGGGTTGTCCTAGACCCTTACCTGCAGATGTTTGACAATATTGACCAGTTCCCTCGTCGAGTAGGGATAAGCCAACTGACCCTGATCTGCCATGTTCCTCAGAACGGCGAACGCTTGCACCAGCTAGTTCACGACATCAGGGCCGTAGGAGCGGAGAAGTTCTAACTCGGATTCCACTGAGGGGTTATCCTAGACCCTTACCTGCAGATGTTTGACAATATTGACGAGTTCCCTCGTCGAGTAGGGATAAGTCAACTGTCCCTGATCAGCCATGTTACGCAGAACAGCGAAGGCTTGCACCAGCTTGTTCATAACATCATGAGGGACATCAGGGCCGTAGGAACGAAGGAGTTCTAACTCTGATTCTACGGAGGGGTTGTTCACGGCGTGACAGGAGAACAGGTCGCCTGGGTGGACAACGGTTGTGTTAGAATTGTGGAAATTACGGTAAAAGCACCCAACTTTAGTCCAAGACTACAACTACGGTACACAAGTTAAACCAATACCATTGTTGATACTGATAAATATTTTGAAATATGTCTCACGATAGTTTAAGTGCGATTAATACCATTGTTACTTAAACTATGTTGCGTCAGAAGTAAGTAATTCAAACAATTGTCACACCTAAACCAAGATATTCAATATACCTATAACCAAATTATTTATGGACCAGAGTTGGGAGATTTGGCCTTTAGGGTTATAAGGTAAGTAAAAAATATTTATTGCACCAAAAGGAAAACAAAAAGCACGAGAAACGCAAAAATAGCCCTGGGTTTTACGAGGTTAAATAAGGACACATTAAACTCACCTAATGCAGCAAAGAAGTCGTTCCCCAGGAACGGGAAACCAGGTCGATTGGCCAACACTATCATTCTAAAATCATCGTGCACGGGAATGAAACTCGCCGCATCCCCTCCAGAACTCTCTATCATATCCTTTGGCACTATCCTCCTCCCATCACTCAGTATCATCTCTCCATTTTCAACCAGAGTTTTAAGAATACACGTCACATGTGTGGGGGCTTTATCCGCCTCGTCAACAACTAAAACGTGCCCATGTTTGACAGCCTTTACTAACGGCGAATCCTCATACACAACGACGCCATCTTGAACCGTCGGTTGAACTGTCAAAGACTGCACTGTCGTATCTCTATGCAACTGTATGTATTCTCTAGGCCGGTTTAACAACTGTAGTAGCCTATCAGCGATTTTATTTTTACCAACGCCTTGATTTCCTACTAATAGTAAATGGTTTCCAAGTAGAAAATCTTGTAGTAGCCATTCGAGGAGTCTCACATGCTGCGGTACGTCGTAAAAGAGTATATCAGGTACTTTGGTTAAGGCGTTCGTTTTGAAGACTTCTGTGCTAGTGTTTCCTATAGTTACGACGCCATTTTTGACGAAGCAGCTGACTTTTTTCTCAGTGCCGCCAAATAAGCCGAATTTTCTTGGTGGATCAATCCCAATTCTTGTGCAAGCGCCATCTAGCGCTCGTCTTGCTAAGTTGGGTAAGAATTTCGCCAGGAATGTTCTTTGCACAGTTTCGTAAGCGGAGTCAGTAGGGTACGACGCCATGCGGCTGGCGATGCGGAGGAGTTGGCGGGTGGAGAGGGAAGAAGAAAGGTTTTTGAGGGTGGCATCGTCGGATGATCGCAGTTCGTCGGCGAGGTTGATGATCGAATGTAGAGGTGCGGAGATGTCGCCGTACTGAAACAATAAGATTGAGTTACCTGCTTACCTGGTAATTCGAATGTAAATTTCGATGATAGACCAAACACTAGTGAGTCAATTCCTATCTTTTATTACATATCAATACTATTTTCGTTAAATTCTTAAATTCTGTCATTTTTACTCTCCAGTAAGCTCTAATTCGATTATATTTAGGAACTCGCAAAATTATCGCTGTAGCTTACAATGATGATATAATGTAATGTAAGTAAACGGACATCAGAACACTAAAAATATATAAAAATTGTGACAAGTTGTTTTCTCAAACAAAATTATAAAGTTTCGAGCGTAAATTTGACCTCATCAAAGCCGCAATGAAACACATTGACGTTTTGATACTTATGATCTTCTATAACTTCTGATGCAACATAATTTACTCACCAATGAGTTGATAATGAAAATCTCTTCATTCTTGCTCAGGTTTCTCATCTCGTGGAAAATGAACAAACTCAGCATCTCAGGGGAGAGCCAGTGCGGCCCGCGGCCGAGCGTTGGTGGCTCTGCTAATGCCACTATTCTGGAAATTACATAGATAATTTAACGTTAATTTGGAGAACACCGTCTGTCAGGTAAGACCGTCTCAAAGCTTGCACATGTACTTCACTTACAAAAGGTCGGTAGTACAGGAAGAGCGAAGCTCTTCCTTTCTAACTGTGTCTGAGTGAATTACGTACACAAACACGAGAGTTCTTGCCCTTGTTCTAAGACGGTCTTCTGAACCAACAATATTACATGGTGGTCTTTTGCATAATGACCTTATTGCATATTTTTGGGTTTAATACAGTGAATACAATGTTTGTAAATACTCAGAATCAAAACACATGATGGCGTACCAAGACTTAAATAATTGACTAATTCGGACAGTCGCCAACTTAATGTTGGGCTAGATGTCGATACCTACCTAATAAAAACTAGTTTCATTCAGGTTAGCCAATGTACGAAATATCATTTGATATTTACCATAAACTTTTCGGTGAAGGAAAACATCGTGAGGAAACCTTCTCACGTCTGCGAAGAAATTCAAAGGTGTATGTGAACTCCCTAATCCGCATTGGGCTAGCGTGGGGACTATAGCCCAAGCCCTCTCAGTAGTGGGACGTACGTAGGCTGAATTATTATTATATTAGCCAATACACATGTGACATCTTTGGAATTGCACTAATGAGGGCTACCGTTTTTGTGCTCACCAGTTGGCGCCACTGTAGATGTAGGTCCAGAAAAACAGATCTCAAAATTCTTCTCTGCTTATTTTTATAAAATCAATAGGTTCTAATATACACAAAGGTATTTTAACGTCTAAATGTGCCATTTTTTCAACCTGTTTAATTTTGCATATATTTTAGTTGGCACTTTTTTTAAACCACTAACATTTATTGAGCTATATCTATTGTTTACCATGATTAATCAAAGATGGACAAAGATTTACCGCAATTATGAATAAGGAGTGAAAATTCCCGATAAAAAAGCTTGATACCCCCAAAACTTCTATGCATTTGACATTTTGAAAGACCTCCATCTATACCAGCGCCCCTAGCGGCGAAATTAAAAGCGGTAGCCCTCATTTAAAAGCGACGTGATCAGCAAATAGGGAGCTCACCTAAAAGCAGGGTGTATCCTTAAAACCCCGCTCTCCTCTAATTCCTTCTGCGTTATTCCTGAAGCGATAAGATCATCGTATCGGTCGTGGCGCAGTAATCGCTTGCCGTCGTGCAGTTGTAGTTCCCTGTCGTGTACCAGTCTGAAACGAAGTATTTTATTTATATTTAACCACTGCTTCGTCCGCGTTCGTGTCGTAAAACTGTTCCCGTTATTACTCCTGTACTCCTCGGAAATAATTGCGGGATGAAAAAATAATCTCTTTTATGAACGTGTTTTAAAAGTTCCCTCGATATTTAAGATTAGCATCCCACAAAAAGAGGAGTATTAGGAATCATGAAATTTGTGTGATGTTGCATAAAAGAATAAATTAAGAAATTGAAAGATATTTCTGTTCCACAAGCGTTTTACGCAAGAAGTCCTTCCTATCTGTGTAATACAGCAGGTAAGCAGTTTTAAAGATAATTGATAGTATTACCTGTTTAATACAGCTAGAGTGCTCGCATGTATTCTATGCAGAGCATCTAACACAGCTAAATGTCCCTTTAGGGCCGCATCAACCAACGTCGAGTTTCTACATAGTGTCCCCGTTGTCTAATCTAGTACGCTGTTTTGCCAAATCTCGTCCTTTCTTGTACTATTGCAATAGTTTCTATTGTGATGAATTCAAAGGCGACTATTGCTTGAGGATACTAGTCTTACCTGTGTAATACAGCAAGAGTGCTCGCATGTATCCTATGCAGACCATCTAACACAGCTAAATGTCCCTTTAGGGCCGCATCAACCAACGCCGAGTTTCTCCACACAGTGTCCCCGTTGTCTAATGTACTAAATCTCTTGCTGTCGTGTCGTGTATAATCTTACCTGTGTAATACAGCTAAAGTGCTGGCATGTATCCTATGCAGACCATCTAACACAGCTAGATGTCCCTTTTGGGCCGCATCAACTAAAGCAGGGTTGTCCAGTGTCCCTGTTTTCTAATGTAGTACGCTGTTTTGCCAAATCTCGTGCTTTCTTGTACTATTGCAATAGTTTCTATTGTGAGGAATTTAAAGACGACTATTGCTTGAGGATACTAATCTTACCTGTGTAATACAGCAAGAGTGCTCGCATGTATCCTATGCAGACCATCTAACACAGCTAGATGTCCCTTTAGGGCCGCATCAACCAACGCAGAGTTTCTCCATACAGTGTCCCCGTTGTCTAGTGTCGTACGCTGTTGTACTAAATCCCGTGCTGTCATATCTTGGTATAGGACTATGGGCTCTATTGTGTAGCCTAGTACGGAGGATAGTTGCGCGACGAGCAGGCTCTTGCCGCAGCCTTTTGGACCTGAAAGTAAAAGTTAATGTTATATTTCTAGTTTTTTGCATAGAGGCCACGATATTTTTACGGTCCTGCTATGTAAGTACAAATAATTATCAATGCTACGTGAATTTAAGTAAGCGAGACTAACACTTTTATTCTTTATTAGTTATTTTATGTAAAATTTTTAGCAAACTAAAAGAAGAAAGTAGCAGATAAAATACATTTTTAGCTATATGAGGCTTGTGGGATACAAATACTTCAATTACCGCTTCAAATATAAGATGCATGTTGTTACACTACCTATTTGTCTGCCTGCAAGTCTATCAAAAAATCTATGTGTACCTATGTTCATCATAAAACAAAAACGTCAGATTTTTTCACATTACAAATTACCTTCAAATAAGCGTAAATAAAAAAAAGCTCATAGGTTATTACAAAAAAAATATTCGATGATACATACCTACTATACAAAAATCTCCCACACTATGGCTCAAAAGCAGTTCATTAAGCAGCTCACTCTGAAAAGCAGTCTTCACCACCCCCATCTCTTCTCTCCCCTTTTTCCCCTCCCCACACGGCACGGCAAACTGACTGTTCTCCCCATTGATCTCCATAGTCAACAAGGCATTTCCCTTGAACTGTATATCTTGCAGGGATATGCTCCATCGAGGTGCGGTGTCTATTTTGAGATTGAGTAGTACTGCCTCGGCGTTATTGATGTGTTCTTTTGTTAGGAATGTTTTGTAGGGGTAAAGTAGGTAGATTAGCTTGTGGATCGGAATGCTGGGGTTTTTCTCCTGAAAACAGAAAAAAAATTTTTTTTTTTTTTTAATATCTGTCTACTTGCTAAAATCGATTGCCGTATGTCGCCTTTACAAATGTAACGTATTAAACATCACCTGATTGATGTTTTATTGGAATCAGTCATACCGCTTAAGGTCAGTGGTTTCCAACCATTTCAGCATTTTCACCACTACGCTGAACTCGACGCTTATAAGGTCAGAGCACACCGTCACGCAAGCGGCGTGCCGTCTCTCATAATAATCTGTATACTACAACGCACACGTCACGCAAGTGGTGTGCCGTCTCTCATAATAATCTGTATACTTCAACGCACACGTCACGCAAGTGGTGTGCCGTCTCTCATAATAATCTGTATACTTCAACGCACACGTCACGCAAGTGATGTGCCGTCTCTCATAATAATCTGTATTCTGTATACTACAACGCACACGCCACGCAAGCGATGTGCCGTCTCTCATAATAATCTGTATACTACAACGCGCACGCCGCGACAATAGAGCCATGTTCAGTTAGCATTAAATTTATGGCCTATTTAATGCTGACTATTCAGATAATTGGCTAAAGGCGAATCACACTTTTTTTCATTGCAAGGGAATAAGGGCTATTGCTATTCTATCATGCTAAGATATTCTAGATATTATAATTATAGTAATAGGTAACTAAAAATAGCCCCATTATAAAACGCGTAAGCCAAAAAAGTTGAACAGTTAATGTATAAAATTTTCTTCCAACCCTGAACATTAACTACTATTTGACAATGGACTTGACACCAAGTTCAGATCTGATGAGAGAATCGCGTGAAGACATTACGTCACAGGGATTTTCAACTAAATACAAAAAAGGTTTATCAAAATCGACAAATATAGTGTAAACTAAACCTTTTGGGGGCCGTTATAAGGTTGATAATAACTAACTTTAATTGCAGATTGCAGTTGATATAAGTCTGTTCTTGTATTAAAGACATATTTAATGTTTAGTCTCAAGGACGAATTTTGATATAGACCTATTAAAAGCAGGAACGCAACACCAAAAATCATAGCGTTATAAAGTTTAGTACCTCACAAAGATTAACAGATCAAACATAGTTTAAAATGAATATTTTACATACACGAATTGTCAATAGTTTACCTACTTATACGAAAACTGTTTATGGCAGCTCAAAACAAACACCAAAGCCCGACACAACCTCAATTAGGTAATGAATGAAATGAAATTGTTTTATTCCGGTATTAATTTTCATATGTACAGTCGCCATCAGATATATCAGAGCGGCCGAGGCGCTCAAAAATATCTGAACACGCACTCTAGCGCCTTGAAAATAGAGGCGTGTTCAGATATTTGTGAGAACCTCGGCCGCTACGATATATCTGATGGCGACTGTACAATAAAAATAAACTATTAAACTAAAATTTACAAATTAGAACAACATTAACTAGACTAGACCTAGGGGCCATTCACCCCGTCACGGTGACAGGTTTGTGGCAGGTCCTCCAGCGCTCATGAAGCGGACTATCGTCCCATTCCCTGGACAGCAGCGTATTGGGTAAATCGTATTTGCCTATAGTTTTACCAACTTCAAAATACGAAAGATTCCTCTTTATTCGTTGCTCAGGGAAATGGGCGAGACAAAAAGAGCGACACGGTTTACTTGATATTTCTATTGAACTTTATCCCCGTGGAAAATAAAGGTAACGCCTGGACTTCGATAAAGCCACGAGAGGGACTGATTCTCTAGGATTAACATGATAATAGTATTTTTTATATTTTTACGCCTAGAGATCATTCTCATTAAATTGTTCGCGAGTTTCGCGACACCCATAATACTACAGCCATTTACCAACTAGTTCGACAGGCCGGTATAAACGAAGATCACAAAAGCCGTGGCGCGGGCGATAAGGGATCATCTTGTGCCTAAATAGCTTTTCCGGACAGTGGAACAAATTCTTACGTGTTTTACACGGTACACTACGTTTACGCTTAAACGCTTTTGTTTTTTTACTTTTACCGCACAACGCTATCAATGTCAGGTTCAAGCGAATTCTCGCACAGAGTAATTTTCGTGGCTTTCAGAATTAGCCTTACCACTTACCAGTATAAGAGCAGCAGCGTGCAGGCTATCCACGGTGAAGTCGGGCTGACTGACTTGCTGAAGCTCTGGACTGATGAGGGCGTACGCGGCCGACAGTAGCTGTTCCAATGTAGCCTGGTCTACTTTTGGGGCTTCAGAATAATAGCTTTACCAGTATAAGAGTAGCAGGGTGCAGGCTATCCACGGGGAAATCGGGCAGACTGACTTGCTGGAGTTCCGGACTGATGAGGGCGTACTCGGCCGACAGTAACTGTTTCAATGTAGCCTGGTCTACTTTTGGGGCTTCAGAATAATAGCCTTACCAGTATAAGAGCAGCAGCGTGCAAGCTATCCACGGGGAAGTCGGGCAGACTGACTTGCTGGAGCTCTGGACTGATGAGTGCGTACGCGGCCGATAGTAGCTGTTCCAATTTAGCCTGGTCTACTTTTGGGGCTTCGTCTTTCAATGTGCTGAGGTGCTCCTGGAAAGAAGATATTTTTGATGAAATAAAGTTAGCTTTTATTATATTTAATAAGAATAAGCTAAATAAAATTGAACTATGTCAAGTTACTAAGTAAGGAAGCAAAGTTTGTACATATTTATGTATAACAACCGCCGCGGACACTCGTGCCTGAGGAAGGAATTCCAAAGAATCCGAAACATGTCGCCAAAAGCGACTAAAAATAGTAGTGAGTGAAACCGTACTGATCTAAATGTTTTGAAATATGTCTCACGATAGTTTAATTTCGATTATATATATAACAGATTGCTTATTACAGGCCAATTAAATAAATTCCTAAATGACGGAAAAGACGATATAATTAGATGCCTTAAAACTTAAATTAACAAATCAAAACAAAACGTAATATTATCAACCGAAAACTTAATAAAATAAAAACAGCAGGAAACTTTGGCAATTAAAACTTAGATAACAGCGAATTGGCACAGCACGCAATTTAGAACAAATGAACAACTGCCGTCCTCTATGTTTTTGTAAGATTGCAAACTTAAAAAAAAATTAGCTACTTTTTTTTAATGAATAGGTACGAAACTATAGAATAACACAACACACACCCACACAAGATAAAAGGTTGTAACGAATTAAAATACCTCTCCTATTTGAGTTCAGTTAAAAATGTAATAAGCCAAGTATGAGTTCGCTTACGAATCTTACGATAAGATAAGCTAAGTGTCTAGCTCTCTAGTACCTAAATAGGTCTCTAAAAGTAAGATGGCGCACTTGCAAAATAAATATAGTTTTGATCTACAAACTCACTCTACTCGAAAAATAGACGTATTTGTTTTATCACCTCTATATCTCAAAAAACATAATAAGACTACTTTACGTATGTGTATAACTACCCTTCTAGAACGATTTTTTTTCTGTGACTCAAAATCTCTTTTAAACGATAAGGACCAAGAGAGACCCCACACTAGCGTATCCCGAGCGTCGGCGTCTAGACAACTCTATGCCTCGACTAGAGTTGTGCCGTTCCCGGTAACATTCCGCAATTTGTATGGGGAATGTTACCGAACGAGATATTTCCCCATACAAAATGGGGAATGTTACCGGGAACGGCACAAGACGCTCAAAAGACGCTAGTGTGGGGTGGCCCTAAGATACGCTCTAATAAGAAGAAATCTCGCTAACCTGATTTTTTTAGCGTTTCCCTTGAAATACGTTCTGCTGTACCTTGTACCTAAGACACAAAATAATAATAATAAGGAGTGTGATTCGCCCGTTAATTTCCCTGTGCCCCTTTCCCGACGTTTATCGCGTGTCGCCAAAATCCGGCAACCCATAAAATTCCCTCAGGCCAGGAACCTGTCGTCAGAGCTGTAACTAACACGGTACGCCATTATTTTTGTGAAATATTAAATCTGACTTGTCTGGGAATAGTAGAGAAAAACGATTTATGAATAAATGTTGTTTATACTTTGCTTTATTGTCTTCTTCTTCTTCTTTCTTCTTTATTGTCTGGCTTAATTGTAACAAAAGAAAAATAACAATATACAAAAAAGCAACTACACTAAGCTTTTACCACTGTCGTATTATAAAAGAAATTTTTAAAAACGCTTACTAATCCGATTAGGAAAGTGCAAATACACACTGACAGTACACAGTGACATTACGGACTTCTACTTAGCTTAAGTTTAAAATTAAACATCCCTTAAAAACAACATTCACGCAAATAAACTATGCAGTCGCCGTCACAATCAGAATGTAACCTTAAGGTACCTTAAGTTAGATTGCGTGACAAGACAGAACGTAATTGCAATGTCACTGGTGCTGTTGTGAAATTAATTTCTTTCGACTTGAATGCGCGCTGTAAAGCTGACTTTATATTTGCAAAACATTCATCTAGACTTTGAATGTCACTAGTATAAAATGACCCCGAGATTTATAAGTGCTTTATTACTAAGGATTGCCGGCTGAGTTACTTACAAGGAAGCGAGGTCGTATATCTAATCAAATATGACAAAACCAATGATGGCAAAATATGTAATTGTATACTTTATCATAGATAAATAAGTACACTTAGAGTGCTCACTCGATACATGGTTATCCTTCCTCAATAACAATACGAGTAAGTTGTATGGGAGGTAAGGTAAAACCTATTATAAGTAAATTAATTTTAAACTAACTTAATACTTAAATAAGTTTTGGCAAAGCTCGCTTAAAACTTATTATAAATAGGTTTTTTTGTATGTATGGAGTGAGCACTTAAAAGCTTATACTTATTCTCTAATCGCGTTATTCATAAACGCGTTACAAACCTTTTTTTTTGTTCACGGAGTGGGCGAATGCTTTTACGCACCGTCCCCCCGGCCGCGGGAAGGCCATTGATGGGGGGGGGGACTAGCCGCTCCTGTCCCCTCTCGACTGGCGAGAGGGGAGGGAGAACCTGGCCCTACCCACTAAACCCACTCCGGCGTTTCATCCTCTTTGCCGTTTGTGAGGGCGCCATGGGATCGAGTACACACTCTTTAAGTAAGGTAAGTCTTTACATACATAAGTACAGTACAGGTGCCGCGCCCAAAACCTGATAGATATACCTACGTCGGAGTCGATTATAAATAACAAAATGTTAATTTTACCGGTCATATTGAAGAAAAAGTAATAGAATTTAAGATACTAGTCTGTTTGTGTGTTAAGTGCAAGTATTTCGCGATTGGTGAGCATTGTGAATAATACGCTGGTTTTACACTAAGTTCTGATGGTATCAGGTTAGGCGATTACCTAAGCATGGTTGACAAACATGCAACTAATTTACGTTGTATCTTTTGGTGGAAATAGTTGTAGCACTGCAGTGCAGTTCACATTATTACAATTATATTAATTTATGATTCCGTGGTCATGCATAATCCAGAATGACATTCCCCGACAACTTTTTCACCGCCAGCCACGATATATCTGAAAAAAAAAACCTCTAGGGCTCAGTCGCCAAAATATATAGGAATAGGGGTATTGGGGGCGATATACGTACATATTGGTCCAATGGTAAAAATTGTTCTTTTGGATCATGACCCCAGAATCATCCAGTAATGTCGTCGAGACCTCACTTACTACTTCACTGGCTCAGTTACCTTAAAACTCACAACAATAACAAGTTCGGCCTGACTAGCCACATTAGGGCTTACGCTAGACAACGTCCATAATGTTTATTTAGGGTCGCCGGGTATATACCTAAAAAGGATCTCGGCCTCTGACATAAGAGAACGTCATTCTGCCCAATTCTGCGCCACTTCACGCCTGTTGGGCATTCTAAGGGCGGACAGATCGTTTAGGGCTTAGTCACTCCAGTGGTAGCAGGGATGACCGGGCAGATGCTTTCTACCCAGGTGCCCCACATGCGCCCACATGCGCTCTTCTTACAGTTCGATCCTTTCCCATCCTCTCCAGGTGACCGAGCCAGCTGGGTCGTGTGGCTTTGATCTTGCCAATTATGATGATGCTGATGCTCTCCTGACCGATTTCGGCCACAGCGACTGTGTGTTCTGGAGTAGGTAATTTTTAATTTGCGTTATTAG
Organism: Cydia strobilella; assembly: GCF_947568885.1. Taxonomy (NCBI): domain Eukaryota; kingdom Metazoa; phylum Arthropoda; class Insecta; order Lepidoptera; family Tortricidae; genus Cydia; species Cydia strobilella. Next base: position 15,337,546 of record NC_086052.1, read on the forward strand.
AGTGTAGCTGATCCGCTCTCTGGTGCGCCCTTAGGTGGCTCACGTACCCTATCTTCTTGCTAAATACTCGAATGCATTTTGGGCACGTCAGCGCACCACCTACATAGTCGTAGGGAATCGAGGTTGGCGGCCGAGTCTTAAGCTCATATCGTTTTCTGTCGAGCTCACTGCGGCGTTCAGTCTCAAAATCGCTGACTCAAAACCTCAATTATAACGAGACCTCAAAGGAATTTTATGATGTTCAAAGGTGGAGTCGCCATAAAATCTCTCTGGGTCAAACTAAGGCCTGATTGGTTTAGAAGATGAAAGACTAAAACATGTCAGAGCGAATAGCATAAGCTAAAGCTAATATCAGGTCATCTTTTCGACTTGGATTGGTGGAGTAAAAAAACTTTATTGATACAAGCTCAACTATACTTCGAGAAACCAAATGCAAACTCATAAAATAGTTGTTCCACACTCACCCCTCTCATTAGCATGTCGTGCCACGGAACCATTAACACCACACATAAACAATTTGCGATTAATTCTGACAACGGCGCCCTCTGACAACTTATTAGCGGTAATCGTTGGACAAATAACACACCGTGATAAACTGATGGTTCAACAAAAAATAGAATAAAGTCTATATATGGAGTACGGTCGGTCTACTTCTACTCTCTCGGGGATCTCGGAAACGGCTCTAACGATTTTGATGAAATTTGCTATATGGGGGTTTTTGGGGGCGAATAATCCATCTATTAGCTAGGTCTTATCTCTGGGAAAACGTGCATTTTTGAGTTTTTATATGTTTTCCGAGCAAAGCTCGGTCTCCCAGATATTATTTATTAAATACTTACGATCCCTGCATTTGTGTTTGGTGCTGAAACACTCTAGATGTCTGTTGTTTACTCTTTCATGGTTATTTCGTGCAGGTACATACATAGGTACCTACACCTACCTCCAATGTAGACGAAGGTAAAGAGCCATTCTCTTGAAATAACTACTACCGAGTACCTACCAAACCGGACGTGTATCACGAATCTGCATCCAAGGAAAGATTAACATCGCCAATTACTCGATACATTTCGTGACTTGAAAGCAGAAGTAGCAAATTTTACTAGATTTATTTTAAGTGTTTCGGTGCATTTACAATATTAAAAAAACATCCCACTTAGCTAAAAAATATTTCATGTCCAATTTCAAGTTCAATTTTTGCCCAACACTGGTGAACAATACATAAAACACTGCAACACATAGCTTCAGACTTTATAGTTTTAGTTTCAACCACGAAGCAGTTAGCACTAAATCCCTGTCCGTGGTAATAAAGCATGCCGTGTGTAAACAATTTACCGTAATTACACAGGCAATTTGCATTGGTAATTGCTGGTTGTATAGACTAAATTGATTCATATTGGTTTAACCCTTCCCATTTTATATTTCACTTTTAACTTGCTTTTAGCTCAGCCTTCTAAGCTCTTTGCGACCCAAGAAAGAAAAAAGCGTACCAAGCAGACTTCTGAACAGTAGGCACACGACGCGGTAAAATAATAGGTGTAGGTAATATCCATAATCAAACCATATTGCCTTGCCATGTATAGAAATAGACTGATTCTCTAGATCAAAGAACGAAATTGCAGGTATTGAAGAGTCTATAAAAATACACTTACTCATGACTTTTCGTACCATGATGCTTTTCCCAAAGCTAACCAAGATAACTGTAATCTTAAGTTACCAAAAGGCGTCATGTCATGTTCAAGTTTACGGCAATCTATTCGTGGGCCAGGGTATAAAACGCAGCGGCATTTCCGTTACTGACACATAAAATAGGAGACTTAAGACGACATTGTGGCTTATTCTGATGTAACTGTAGCATAACGATACGAAAACTTAATAACAATTGGCTTAATGTCTTCGTGTGTAAACAGATCGTTTTGACTTAGGCAAATACATAGTTTGTAATAATATCCCATGAGTTTATACATTGAACTTAGTCATAATGACACTAACATTTCCCAAGTGTAACATGTCTACAAAAAAAATTGTAAAGTTAAAACGCGCGGTAACTACTTGACGAATTGTCGACATGATTTGAGGCTGTGACAGTGGAATATGCTTCAATAGGCAGTTCCTGCTGTCGTGGTCGACTATTTAAGGCCAGACCACACGTATGCAGCACGTCTCCGTGTGTCGCGGTTTAGATTTAATAAGAGAATCGTACTGAAAACGCCTCGGGGTGCACTGGCATTTAATCATCAATCATCGCTAAACGATGACGGTCAAGTACAACGGAAAATGACAGTGTCCTTATAGCATTAATCAAGTAATAAAACAAATGTTTACATCTTTGGCCTGGTCTGAAGTGTCACTCATTTTAAGACGACAACAGTCTCAGCATTATACTGGCGTCCGAACCATTTGCCACAACAATGCCAATAAAAAAATTGTTAAGCCCATTTTCTACGGTAGGTTAAGTTCTAAAAAGTTGATGTTTTTTTTTTAATATCGCCGCAACTATTCAGGGCTTCACAGTACTGTCACTGCGGCCGTCCATTTTACTTCTTGTGGTGAAGTTTCACATAATACAGGTTTCGTAAAGTTTTGTTCCTCGAATAAACAGTAACCTAGTGAGTGCCTGAGTATCTGATGGCGCCGCGATCACATTTGAATATCGCCGCAACTATTCAGGGCTTCACAGTTCACTGTCGCCCTCCATTTTACTTCTTGTCGCGAACTTTTATCACACAATGCGGTCTTGAGTGTCTTGATAGTAACTAGTTACGATACGAATGTTGTATGTATGACTGCTATAGGTAATCTGAGTGTACAGGAATGACATTGTACCTAGTATTGCAATACTTTAAATAGTAGGTAAATTCATCTATGGTTAAAGTAGTTTTTGTTTCTTTCTAAACAAATAAATAAAAGACGTATGTAGATACCTACAATGGCATATTTTAGACTGAATTTTAAACAAGTACCTTTACCCATTTTTTTAGAAGTGGCACAATTCAAAAGTTCCTAATTAGCCATACTTCATTTTCAAAGCTGTAACTATAAGTTCACTTCCTTCTCCTCTAATCACCTTTATACAAAATAAAAATAAACAATTACCACCTAAGCTAACAAAGTGTAAACCGACAACAAAGTTGTAAACACAATTCTGCATCCGACATAACTTTCTTAAACTTTACCCAGTTCTGTTTCCACTCTAATTTAGGCAAAGTTTCTAAATATACAGCGAGATACCATCATTCCATTAACAGACCAAGTTACTTCGGAAACTACTTATTTGCAGCAACTTACCCGTGCCCCAAACAACAACGCCACACGTAATACTAAAATAGAAGTAACCATAATATATTATGCATTGGATACCTTACCGTAGTAAACTTAAGGACTATTATCGTTTGATTTTCTTAATTTTATTGTATATAGGTAATGGTATTTCAAAATAAACCGGCAGAAATAACTTTGTGTTAGTAAAAGATAACCTTTCGTGCTAAATAACAGTTTACATTCGATGCTTTGATTATGCAAAATGACTGCCGAATTTATAATTTGCAGTATATTGGGCGATTTAAAATTCTGTATAGTAATTTATAGGATTGTATTTTGGTTATATTACTGTGACTACACGAAGAGGGTTGGATGGATGTACCTAAATTATTTTACTGAAAGCCGTAGGTATGCTTGTTTGTCAACAACGTGGTAAAATAAATTTTTATATCAAACAACTTGAACCTTCTCTTGCATTTTAACGTTTATCCCGGTGGTATTCTTAGCAATTCTTACAAATTAAAAAATATAAAAAAAACGGCCAAGTGCGAGTCGGACTCGCGCACCGAGGGTTCCGTACTTTTAAGTATTTGTTGTTATAGCGGCAACAGAAATACATCATCTGTGAAAATTTCAACTGTCTAGCTATCACGGATCATGAGATACAGCCTGGTGACAGACAGACAGACGGACAGACGGACAGCGGAGTCTTAGTAATAGGGTCCCGTTTTTACCCTTTGGGTACGGAATCCTAAAACATCAATAAAATTGAAGTAGGTATAGGTTAAACATAAGCGTTATTTAATACGCGTAAAGCGTTGTTAAGTAAGTGTATCGTAAGGCTACAATTTTGTTATGACGTTATTCATAAACGCCTGTTAAGAGCCCGGTTACGATTTTAGTCGCAAAAATGTAAAGTTGATAGATTTCTTCTGTGAAATTGTACACCTTTTGTTACCTAATTGAAATAACAAGTACTGGTTTCTATTAGCACGACTTCTTATCTCTAGGTTAATCAGATCATTTTTTTGAAAAAAAGGCTTACTAAATTAGTAATGAATTTTTTTCTGATGGACGTTTAGGTAAACGCGTGTAAAGCACTGACTTTGATGCTCTTATTTGTAAATTTCGTAAAGTTTGGACTGCTAAAAATGGTAAATTTGTATTACACATATTCTGTACTCTAGGTTTATCAGATTACATTGTTGTTATATGACTTAAAGTTCGAGGAAATGAAAGTTAAACGAATTCAATTTTCTCCGGAAATGACCTCAAAACAAGTGACAATTACTCCGAAAATCTACTTATTTTCGACGTAGATTGCATACTCAAATAATCTGCAATGTTTACTTAAACTGTTGCTGTACTTCATTTTATTTAAATTGCAACTTTTATTTTCTGACGATTTTTTAAAAACTTCCCCTTTTACTGGTATAACATCGGTGACACGCGCCCGCGGCCTCAGTCCCGCGCGGGAGCTGGTAGAGGCAGGACGTTTGTTAATCGGCTCCGCACGTTGCATCGACGACGACGAAGTTATTTATCATTGTGTGCGTCGCTCGCCGTGTAAAAAGTTATATTTGTTTGCGTGTTTGGCTGTACTGTGTGCGTGTAAACTGCGACCAGAAACTTTAATCCTTGGGTTGTAAGTACTTGTTTATTAACCGCCTTCAAAAAAAAGGAGGTTCTCAGTTTGACCCGTATGTTTGTATGTATATGTATGTATGTATGTTTGTTCGCGATTATCTCGCATTTGGCTGAACCGATTTTGATGCGGTTTTTAGAAAAGTGTTTGTTACATTCTGGAGAAGGTTTTAGTATACATAGAGCTGGGCTGATGCTGAACCCTGGCTGTACCTAGTGGAACGCAGGTTTAGTGTAACATAGGCACACGCTGTTTTGGTCTGTCTTGATGAGCAATTAGGAGAGCATTACCCAAGATGGAGCTGATGCTGAACCCTGGCTGTACCTAGTGGAAATCAGGTTTCGTGCAACATAGGCACACGCTGTTTTGGTCTTCCGACACGTCTTGATGAGCACTTGGGAGAGCAGTACCCAAGATAGAGCTGATGCTGAACCCTGGCTGTACCTAATGGAACGCAGGTTTGGTGCAACATAGGCACACGCTGTTTTGGTCTTCCGACACGTCTTGATGAGCAATTAGGAGAGCAGTACCCAAGATGGAGCTGATGCTGAACCCTGGCTGTACCTAGTGGAAATCAGGTTTCGTGCAACATAGGCACACGCTGTTTTGGTTATTCGACACGTCTTGATGAGCAATTAGGAGAGCAGTACCCAAGATAGAGCTGATGCTGAACCCTGGCTGTACCTAGTGGAACGCAGGTTTGGTGCAACATAGGCACACGCTGTTTTGGTCCTCCGACACGTCTTGATGAACACTTGGGAGAGCAGTACCCAAGATAGAGCTGATGCTGAACCCTGGCTGTACCTAGTGGAACTCAGGTTTGGTGCAATATAGGCACACGCTGTTTTGGTCTTCTGACACGTCTTGATGAGCAAATGGGAGAGCAGTACCCAAGATAGAGCTGATGATGAACCCTGGCTGTACTTAGTGGAACTCAGGTTCATTTATTGTTATCAGAACTTCCACCCCCTTTTAACCCCCAGTACCTACTGCATGTTAAACGTGTGGTAGCTCTGGTCAGGTGCCTGCTTCATCTGGCAGCCCTCCAGGTGTTCCAGGTCTTGAAGAACTTAACCTGCCTACAGCATACTCTACCAACTTCAGATTAAAAGAGTTTTACCCCTGATCCGATGCGTCCAGCAGCACTCCAGGTGTTCCAGGTTTTGAGCTGTCTCCGTCATACACTACCCACAACACGTTGAGCGAGTGTTACCCACCCTTTGCCCTGAACCCTTTGCACTCAGCAGCACTCCAGGTGTTTCAGATCTGGAGCTTTCCCCATCATACACTACCAGCGGCACGTTGAGCGAGTGTTACCCGTTACCCCTGACCCTTTGTACCCAGCAGCACTCCAGGTGTTCCAGGTCTGGAGCTTTCCCTATCATACACTACCAGCAGCACGTTGAGCGAGTGTTACCCCTGACTCTTTGCACCCAGAAGCATTACAGGTGTTCCAGGTCTTGAGCTGTATCCATCGTACACTACACACTACCAGCGGCATGTTGAGCGAGTGTTACCCCTGACCCTTTGCACCCAGCAGCACTTCAGGTGTTCCAGGTCTTGAGTTATCCCCATCAAACTCTACCAGCGGCACGTTGAGCGAGTGTTACCCCTGACCCTTTGCACCCAGAAGCACTCCAGGTGTTCCAGGTCTTGAGCAGTATTCATCGTACAACCAACAACACGTTGAGCGAGTGTTAGAAGAGTGGAGAAGAGAAGAGGATGACTTTGGAAATAAAAATTATTATACACCCTTCCCAACGATTAAGACTATCTCCATAATATCAAATTCCATCCAAATCGGTTTTATTGGATCCCATACAAAAACGGGGTAAAACCTATCCTATGTCCTTCCCCAGGACTCAAACTATGTCCATACCTCATTTCATCTTAATCGGTTCAGCGTTTATTGATTCCCCATACAAATTTCCACCCCCTTAAAGGGTAAGTTCTTGAATAAAAAGTATTCTATGTCCTTCCCCGGGATTCAAACTATCTGTATACCAAATTTCAACAAAAGGCTAGTTTCCCCTCTGGGTTGGAACGTTGGAAAGTCAGATGGCAGTCGCTTTCGTAAAAACTAGTGCCTACGCCAATTCTTGGGATTAGTTGCCAAGCGGACCCCAGCAGACTTCCATGAGCCGTGGCAAAAAGGCTGGGATAACGCGAGTAAGATGATTATATATATATAAGATATTGCCTTAGTGCAAATCATTATCATCATGCTATATAATTTGTATGTATTATATGAATACATAGGAAAATTGTTAAGAGTAATAAACGATTATATCAAATTTACCGAAAGTTTTATTTTAACCTAATTAAAGTTATAAAGTGACGCATAATGTTGCGAAAGTATCAATATTGTTTAGGCGGTCGCGTTATTTCAAGCAGCGGCCGGCGTTCGGTTACTGTGTAAAAGTCTTAAGAGCCCGTAGTCGATTTGAAAACGCGCGAAGATACGACTTTTACACAGTAACCGAACGCCGGCCGCTGCTTGAAATAACGCGACCGCCTAAACAATTTTGATACTTTCGCAACATTATGCGTCACTTTATAACTTTAATTAGGTTAAAATAAAACTTTCGGTTTTGATATAATCGTTTATTACTCTTAACAATTTACCTATGTATTCATATAATACATACAAATTATATAGCATGATGATAATGATTTGCACTAAGGCAATATCTTATATATATATAATCATCTGACTCGCGTTATCCCAGCCTTTTTGCCACGGCTCATGGAAATCTGCTGGGGTCCGCTTGGCAACTAATCCCAAGAATTGGCGTAGGCACTAGTTTTTACGAAAGCGACTGCGATCTGACTTTCCAACGTTCCAACCCAGAGGGGAAACTAGCCTTTTGTTGAAATTTGGTATACAGATAGTTTGAATCCCGGGGAAGGACATATAATACTTTTTAATAAACGCTGAACCGATTAAGATGAAATGAGGTATGGACATAGTTTGAGTCCTGGGGAAGGACATAGGATAGGTTTTACCCCAGAAACCGGGGGGGGGGGGGGGGGTAATGGAAATTTGTATGGGATCCAATAAAACCGATTTGGATGGAATTTGATATTATGGAGATAGTCTTAATCGTTGGGAAGGGTGATAATAATTTTTATTTCCAGTCATCCTCTTCTCTTCTCCACTCTTCTAACACTCGCTCAACGTGTGGTTGGTTGTACGATGAATACTGCTCAAGACCTGGAACACCTGGAGTGCTTCTGGGTGCAAAGGGTCAGGGGTAACACTCGCTCAACGTGCCGCTGGTAGAGTATGAAGGGGAAAACTCAAGACCTGGAACACCTGAAGTGCTGCTGGGTGCAAAGGGTCAGGGGTAACACTCGCTCAACATGCCGCTGGTAGTGTGTAGTGTACGATGGATACAGCTCAAGACCTGGAACACCTGGAATGCTTCTGGGTGCAAAGAGTCAGGGGTAACACTCGCTCAACGTGCTGCTGGTAGTGTATGATAGGGAAAGCTCCAGACCTGGAACACCTGGAGTGCTGCTGGGTACAAAGGGTCAGGGGTAACGGGTAACACTCGCTCAACGTGCCGCTGGTAGTGTATGATGGGGAAAGCTCCAGATCTGAAACACCTGGAGTGCTGCTGAGTGCAAAGGGTCAAGGGCAAAGGGTGGGTAACACTCGCTCAACGTGTTGTGGGTAGTGTATGACGGAGACAGCTCAAAACCTGGAACACCTGGAGTGCTGCTTAACGCATCGGATCAGGGGTAAAACTCTTTTAATCTGAAGTTGGTAGAGTATGCTGTAGGCAGGTTAAGTTCTTCAAGACCTGGAACACCTGGAGGGCTGCCAGATGAAGCAGGCACCTGACCAGAGCTACCACACGTTTAACATGCAGTAGGTACTGGGGGTTAAAAGGGGGTGGAAGTTCTGATAACAATAAATGAACCTGAGTTCCACTAAGTACAGCCAGGGTTCATCATCAGCTCTATCTTGGGTACTGCTCTCCCATTTGCTCATCAAGACGTGTCAGAAGACCAAAACAGCGTGTGCCTATATTGCACCAAACCTGAGTTCCACTAGGTACAGCCAGGGTTCAGCATCAGAAATCAGAAATCAGAAACATTTATTGTTCAAACTGTGTAGGTACAAGAAGTATAGCTAGGTACATTTTTTTATGGGTATCAACAGTTTTACCCTTTTCGGGCATACAATTTATTTTATCTTAAACTAAGTAATCTTAAACTAAATTTTAATATACATTTAGGTTTACAGAGTTATAAAATTCTTTTAGGTTATAGAAGACTTTGTCTATTAAAAAGTTTTTTAAGCATCTTTTAAAGGTATTTCCTTCGAGGCTTTTTATTTCATTAGGCAGATGATTAAAGACATTAATAGCGGATATGAATGTGCTTTTTTTATATATTAAAGTGCTAGTTCTCGGAAGTACCATATTATATTTATATTGCGATCTAATATTAGCTTTGCATGAGCGCTTTGTGAAATGTTCAGGGTGATTTTTTACAAATAGACTTAATTCTAATATATAAATGCCGGTAAGTGTCAAAAAGCGCTTTTCCCTAAACACGTCACGTAGCGATTCATCTGTGTACATTCTAAAAACAGTTCTTAAACATCTTTTCTGCAATATGAATGTTTTATCAGCTCCATCTTGGGTACTGCTCTCCCAAGTGTTCATCAAGACGTGTCGGAGGACCAAAACAGCGTGTGCCTATGTTGCACGAAACCTGAGTTCCACTAGGTACAGCCAGGGTTTAGCATCAGCTCCATCTTGGGTACTGCTCTCCCATTTGCTCATCAAGACGTGTCAGAAGACCAAAACAGCGTGTGCCTATATTGCACCAAACCTGAGTTCCACTAGGTACAGCCAGGGTTCAGCATCAGAAATCAGAAATCAGAAACATTTATTGTTCAAACTGTGTAGGTACAAGAAGTATAGCTAGGTACATTTTTTTATGGGTATCAACAGTTTTACCCTTTTCGGGCATACAATTTATTTTATCTTAAACTAAGTAATCTTAAACTAAATTTTAATATACATTTAGGTTTACAGAGTTATAAAATTCTTTTAGGTTACAGAAGACTTTGTCTATTAAAAAGTTTTTTAAGCATCTTTTAAAGGTATTTCCTTCGAGGCTTTTTATTTCATTAGGCAGATGATTAAAGACATTAATAGCGGATATGAATGTGCTTTTTTTATATATTAAAGTGCTAGTTCTCGGAAGTACCATATTATATTTATATTGCGATCTAATATTAGCTTTGCATGAGCGCTTTGTGAAATGTTCAGGGTGATTTTTTACAAATAGACTTAATTCTAATATATAAATGCCGGTAAGTGTCAAAAAGCGCTTTTCCCTAAACACGTCACGTAGCGATTCATCTGTGTACATTCTAAAAACAGTTCTTAAACATCTTTTCTGCAATATGAATGTTTTATCAGCTCCATCTTGGGTACTGCTCTCCCAAGTGTTCATCAAGACGTGTCGGAGGACCAAAACAGCGTGTGCCTATGTTGCACGAAACCTGAGTTCCACTAGGTACAGCCAGGGTTTAGCATCAGCTCCATCTTGGGTACTGCTCTCCTAATTGCTCATCAAGACGTGTCGAATAACCAAAACGGCGTGTGCCTATGTTGCACGAAACCTGATTTCCACTAGGTACAGCCAGGGTTCAGCATCAGCTCCATCTTGGGTACTGCTCTCCTAATTGCTCATCAAGACGTGTCGGAAGACCAAAACAGCGTGTGCCTATGTTGCACCAAACCTGCGTTCCACTAGGTACAGCCAGGGTTCAGCATCAGCTCCATCTTGGGTACTGCTCTCCCAAGTGCTCATCAAGACGTGTCGGAAGACCAAAACAGCGTGTGCCTATTCTGCACGAAACCTGATTTCCACTAGGTACAGCCAGGGTTCAGCATCAGCTCCATCTTGGGTACTGCTCTCCTAATTGCTCATCAAGACAGACCAAAACAGCGTGTGCCTATGTTGCACTAAACCTGCGTTCCACTAGGTACAGCCAGGGTTCAACATCAGCTCAGCTCTATGTATACTAAAACCTTCTCCAGAATGTAACAAACACTTTTCTAAAAACCGCATCAAAATCGGTTCAGCCAAATGCGAGATAATCGCGAAGAAACATACATACATACATATATTTACATACAAACATACGGGTCAAACTGAGAACCTCCTTTTTTTTGAAGGCGGTTAATAAACAAGTACTTATAACCCAAAGATTAAAGTTTCTGGTCGCAGTTTACACGCACACAGTACAGCCAAACACGCAAACAAATATAACTTTTTACACGGCGAGCGACGCACACAATGATAAATAACGTCGTCGTCGTCGATGCAACGTGCGGAGCCGATCAACAAACGTCCTGCCCCTACCAGCTCCCGCGCGGGACTGAGGCCGCGAGCGCGTGTCACCGATGTTATACCAGAAAAAGGGGAAGTTTTTAAAAAATCGTCAGAAAATAAAAGTTGCAATTTAAATAAAATGAAGTACAGCAACAGTTTAAGTAAACATTGCAGATTATTTGAGTATGCAATCTACGTCGAAAATAAGTAGATTTTCGGAGAAATTGTCACTTGTTTTGAGGTCATTTCTGGAGAAAATTGAATTCGTTTAACTTTCATTTCCTCGAACTCCAAGTCATATAACAACAATGTAATCTGATAAACCTAGAGTACAGAATATGTGTAATACAAATTTACCATTTTTAGCAGTCCAAACTTTACGAAATTTACAAATAAGAGCATCAAAGTCAGTGCTTTACACGCGTTTACCTAAACGTCCATCAGAAAAAAATTCATTACTAATTTAGTAAGCTTTTTTTCAAAAAAATTATCTGATAAACCTAGAGATAAGAAGTCGTGCTAATAGAAACCAGTACTTGTTATTTCAATTAGGTAACAAAAGGTGTACAATTTCACAGAAGAAATCTATCAACTTTACATTTTTGCGACTAAAATCGTAACCGGGCTCTTAAGTCTAACAAGCCCATTATAATCTTTGTCCTTCCTTATCCGTTATTCTGATATTTGTGTTTGTTAGAAAGGAACCACATTTAACAAAGGGTTGCTAAGCTTTATGAATAAGAACAGATCGTGCACATAATTATAGCATTCGCATCATATAAAAAAAGTAATAAATGTTGTTGAAGTTTACTAATTTTTTTCATCACTACATAGTATAAAACAAAGTCGCTTCCTGCTGTCTGGATGGATGTCTGTCCCTATGTATGCTTAGATCTTTAAAACTACGCAACGGATTTTGATGCGGATTTTTTTTAATAAATAGAGTGATTCAAGAGGAAGGTTTATATTTATAATACATCAGCATTGCACCCGTGCGAAGCCGGGGCGGGTCGCTAGCCAGATTATAATTTTCTACAAAAAAAAGCTGGCAAAAATTCGACAGTAAAAAATGCAGGTTGACAAATTAGTGAAGGCCCGAGCCGCGGATATTGTACCAACTTGGCACGCCACCCATCGAGCACCATTTTGTGCCTAAAGGCAGGTTTACATTGGAAAAATCTGCTTTGCTGTTTCTCTCTAGTTTAACTATGTAATTTTTCGTTTAATTTAATTATTCTAAAATTAACCTGCATATATATGTCGGAGAATGACTAAATTGTGCCATCTATCGCCTTTCATAGGCGTTATCGCGCAATCTTTGACAAATAGAGCAAACTAGGGTGTTACAGTACACTTGAGTGGCGTTCGACGCAGTTGTTCCGCCAAGTCGTCAATCGTCATAGAGTGCGCTGCCGCTGCGGCGCTGCCTAAACAATAGAATCCAGAACAATTGAAGTGAGGCTGTCAATCAATCTGCTGATGAGCACGAGCGGGAGGAGATGACGACGTTGGCGGTTCCTGGGTCTAATCCACTGGTTTGCTTTGGATAAGAAATGTAACGTGCTGTGATTTGTAAACAGTCTTGTGTAGTAAAGACTGTGAGTTGAATATCGTATTTCATTGAAAGCCCTCGTCATCCACGATTGAAGGTTCTGATGCGCTGCCGATAGTAAGATACGCCCACGATTCCGACATATATATATCTGTAAAAAATAATATCCCGCACACATATCAATGTGGTTCAGTAAGGGGGCGGACCGAAAATCAGCGCTGTGCAGTCAATTCCTAATGAAGTGGCTGGCGCAGCATATGCTGAGCCCGTTCCTTTTGTCACGCATGCCAATTTTTTATGTTAATTGTAAATATATTCCTGTAATTTCTCTTTTGTTGTGTGGCAATAAATGTTTTATAAATAAATAAATAATAAATTATTTATTTGGCAGGCAAGAAACCCAATTTTTACAATTTACAAAAAAAAAAAAAAAAAATACAGTGCAAAATACTAAAACTTACAACCTAAAACAATGAAATAAAACATTTACAAACTTATGGTCTAAAGATGGCCGTTCTCGGACCGGTGCAGTTTACGCCAATGTTTGTTAAATTCGTCACTGTAGTCTTTAGCTACCAGTGACAGAATTTCATTGTTAGAGGCTAGCAGTCTCGCCCGGAAGGCAGCCGACCTGGCTCTCAGAATGGCGAAAAAGTCAGGGACTCTCGCGTCCGCAAACATGCCCTTCGCACTGCAGAAACGCGGTAGTTTCAACAGAATACGAAAGGCGTTGTTGTACTGTACCCTCAGCGCGTTGAAGGAGTGCCTGGTGTACCTGTTCCAAAGCTGACAAGTATAAAAACATTGGCAAAAGGCTTTGAAAATTTTGTTATTCTTATTCTTAAAAATAATTTATCACCTTGAAAATATACTTTTTAACAGACTTTAAGATTCCGAAGGAGAGATTGGGCTAGTGTTTACAGATGGCCATCAAATTCTGCTTGGCAGTAAAGGCGGGTTGATAATAGTGAAGGCCCGACCCAAAGATAATGTACCAACTTGGCACGCCAACCATCGAGAACCATTTATAATGACATCTGTCGTTTTTTTTTTTCAGTCAGATCTGTCTGGTAGATGTTTAGCGGACCAATCTGTTAATGTATGACGGGAACAAAACACGTATCCGCGGACAAATCTCCGCTAGATCTATGCCTATTAATTCATTAATTCCCACCATGGGCGTATCAACTTTTTATAAAGCTTGGACCGCTTAAATTTACGGGAATTCAATCTTTTACTCTTCAATCTATGACTCACTATAAGCTTTACCACCTACTTTTTTTTACCAGCCAAGTCAACCTTGCCTTTAATTTTTGAGAAAAATATATGTCCTACTGCAATCAACGGAGCTTTTATAATTGTTTCTTGTTATATGTTCTATACCACTACTTTTTAGTTCTAGTAATGGACAATCCTTAAAACAGAACCAAAATTTCTAAAAAGTAATATTAAATAAATTCTTGTGCAAAAGGACGACGTCAGCGTGACCGATTCCTAACCCGGGGGTAAAACCTCCGATCGGTCGCCCCACAGCAGTCACACACAACTTTGAATTCGCGAGAGCGTCACGTCACGACATCTACCGAACCACAATAATACCGCAACGAAAACATATCACCAAAAAAGTGAGGAAAACAAACGTGAAACTTCTGTATTCAACTTAAAAAAAAATACAGTCATATTTTTGGTATAAGGAGATCATTGACTCAATAAAAACAAAAGGCGACAGAAACAAGTGAATACTAGCTCTCTCGCTAACGACGAAAAATATAGAGGGAAGAAGCGATTGTTTTAGCTATGGCTGAAGTGAGATGAAATCATCGATCTGTGATGAATGGAGAAATACTACGAGCGTAGAGATCTACGGGCTACGGCGTAGGCGACGCAGCACTGAGTAATGGGTTTTATATATTTAAAAAAGGTAGGTGGTTTCGTGTTTTCAGTACAGTCGCCATCAGATAAATCGGAGCGGCTAAGGCGCTCACAAATATCTGAACATGCGTCTATTATCCGGGCTTTAGAGTGCGTGTTCAGATATTGTGAACACCTTGGCCGCTCCGATATATCTGATCGCGACTGTACCTACACGTTGTTTTATTGTGTTGAATATTATAATAAAGAATAAGACAAGAAATTCTCGGAAATGTTGAGAAATTGGTAATATAAAACAAATAAATATTTGGGGGACAATCTTACACAGATCGACCCATCGACCTAGCCCCAAATTAAGCAAAGCTTGTGGCTGTGGGTATAAATAGATAAATACATACTTATTATACATAGAAAACACCCACGATACAGGAAAAAATATCCGTGCTCATCACACAAATAAATGCCCTTTCCGGGATTCGAACCCGGGACCATCGGCTTCGCAGGCAGTCACTATACCCACTAGGCCAAACATATACTACATAGCTTGTTTTCAATTTGCAAATGCGTGGACTTTGAATGGGCTCGTTACCCTCTTGCCTCGTTACTTCACAATGATACGTGCTACAGTATATGTACTTGCAGACTTAACACTTCATACAAGCGAGAAAGATTGTTGGAAGACAGGGATATGAGAGGGAAATAAAAATTACACCTACTTACATTTCTATTGACTCGAAATAAGACGCTTATGTCCCTAAGAGCGTTTTCACATCATCCGATCCGATATCGGATCCTACACCCGCGTAATTATCAGTCCGACAGCTGACGGGGGGCTCCGACATGGCTGAATTTATCGGAAGCGCCTTTCCGATATCGGATGTCGAAAGGCGCATATGACAACAACAGCTGCAGGAGAGTGCCATTAGCATTAAGTCCGCCTTTTTGCGTTATTTGTCGTTTTTAGGGTTTTACCTATTACTAAGACTCCGCTGTCCGTCTGTCTGTCGGTCACGAGGCTGTATCTCATGAACCGTGATAGCTAGATAGTTAAAATTTTCACAGATGATGTATTTCTGTTGCCGCTATAATAACAAATACTAAAAACAGAATAATATAAATATTTAAATGGGGCTCCCATACAACAAACGTGATTTTTTTGCTGTTTTTTTTCCGTAATGGTACGGAACCCTTCGTGCAAGAGTCCGACTCGCACTTAGCCGGTTTTTTTTAGTAATAATAATTTATTAAATGCATAAATCTTCCTTCCAACATCCGATATCGGATCGGACAATGTGAAAACGCTCTTATAGTAGCGCTGTTACAATTAATCATTGCCAAGTCGGTACAAAGTTAGCTTAGATTAGAGCTAACGGTAATTAGAATTTGTAACACACCATGACATCATGATAATAAATGAATACGGGAGCCCTTTAGAGGCCTAATATATATGTCAAAGTGTCAGAACGTCTAGTCACAATGTCCCACTGCCAATAACTCCAAAAGTATTATTGTCCTGCCAGAAATGTCCTTTCCCTGACCTTAAACTATCCCCATTCCAACTTTCATCTCAACAAGTTCAGCGGCTTAAGCGTAAGGCCTGAGTGGACGCTTGAGTTGGGCGTGCAGCGGAGCGGGGCGTGCAGCGGAGCGGGGCGTGCAGCGGAGCGGGGCGTGCGGCGTGCAAGTTAAACAAATGCAAATGCAATGTAATGATTGTCATATTATCATTAGTCATAATTCAGAAACCGTTAACTTTACAGGATTTTCCTCGGGTTATCCTATAGATAGGTTAAGTTAGGTTAGGTTTGTTTTATGGCAATCCTCAAAAGTTACGCGTTTCTGAGAAAAAGAAATTATGACTAATGATAATATGACAATCATTACATTATGACTTTCAATAATTATGTCAAACAATAGAGACCCCACTGTAGGTTATAAGCTACACTATGTGAAACGTAGAAATGATTAATCGTTTAGCGAAAGAGCAGTGCGTGACACAACGTTTTTATATAACTTCGGCCCTTTCAATTGTCCTATTCGGTTTTTCGTAAAAAAATCTGCCGTTCATGCTTCGACTACACTTTTGTAACTTAAGTGACTTGTTACCGAGTCGGTTCCTCGACATACAATTTAATACACAAACATATATTGAATATTATAATGGAATTTCAGTCAAGGTTTTACTTTTGTGATAAAACGATTACAACGATACGAATACGCCTTAATTTTGTAAGATTTCTGACAATATAAATAGAAAATTCAAGTGCTAGTTATCAATTCTTCAACACATCGTCTCAAAATCCCTGTTTTCAACAATAATATGTTAATCGCCTATTGTAGAAAGTTTGATTTTTAGTTTTGGCATCGTTTATCTTTATGTTGATCGCCATAATCGACATCAATCATTAGACATGCATTGGTAAAATACGCAAAGCAATAATCTACCAAAACGACTTTACGTAGCTTTCCTGTCGTGTATTCCATTTGCTCAGGTGAGTCGAATGCTCGGTTAAACCAGTGGGATTGTGGCCTCGACATCAGTACCTAACGAGTATGATTGATCTTATGTATGCGCTTATCCTGGTTTTCTGAGTCGCTCGAGTCGTCTGTACAATATAAGCATTTGGAATAAGCCCCTGCACCAAATAGATTTCACGGCAGCTTATTCCCCCCTTTCGCGGGAACACGAACGTTTTTACTGACAGCCATTTCAATTTCAGGAGCATCGATAATCAATTATGGGTCCAAGTTCACGCACGCACGTCCCGTGTGTGTAGCCGGAAACGTGACATGCCCCGCTGGCAGTCTTCGCAGCGGCCTATGTACGTCCGCACGGTCTGGGTCGACGGCTTCCGACACGCGATTCTCACCCCTGACGACCCTTACTACACCAAAGTCAAGAGACGACCACACTCATCCGCCAGCACTGTGAAATACTCAAGGAATTCTAGACTGAGCATCAGAGACGAAGGGGAGAGGAAACTGAGCCTTGTCATCAGAAGCGATAAGTCGAAAATTGTAAGCAAACAACGCCCGAAAAGCTACGAACCGATAGAGCTGCTAAACTTGGAAGCTTTAGAGCTAGAATCGGAAGACGAATTTTTGTTAAAAGCGAATCCGCAGCCGATCTACGAGTACGACACCGGACGCTCCAACTACGATTTGTCTGGAAACATGAGGGCATTTAAAAGCAGAACAGCTAGAAATGAGTGCAAGGAAAATACAGATCTATCCGACAGAGTTTTACAATGGCTAGACCTAGCCGGCAAAATAGATTTGCTGGCTCCAAATGCTGAGCGCATGGCGCAACCGCGACACAGCTGGCCAGAAATACAGAAGCGCAACTGTTTAAGCAAATCAAAAACGACCGTAGACATAAGGGTTAAAGAAGAGGTTATAACGCCAAAGGATTCGGCAAGGACTCAAGGTATCGATCGCGATTACCAAGTCCCGCCGTCGGCGGCCACCATCGAGACGTACGCGCGACAGTCACGGCACAGAAACACGCCACGCGATGCAAAAAAGGACAAAACGAAAAGAGACATACGGGCCAATGTCCTAGAGACACGGCAGAAAGTAGTGACGGAGAGGAACGCGGTGGAAAAACAGTACGCGGAGTTAGTTAGCAAGAAATTGATACCGGATTTGGGTAAAGGGAAAAAGCAGGTTCACATTTTTATGCCGGAAATGATTAAGAAGAATTGTAATAGCAGGACAGAAAGTCTGTTGTCTCAAGTATCGTAATTTGAATAAATCATAAAATTTTGGTGTCGGTTTTATTTCAAATCATGTCTTTATATACAAAAGGGGTATGATCTAGTCTAGTGAGTCGCTATTGTTTCCCGTAAAGTTTTAAGTCATAATGTATTGTTTGTCCGCATTTTCGATAGTCATAATTTGTTTGTTCAGAAACGCGTAACTTTTCAGGATTGTTTTTAAACAAACCTAGCTTAACCTATCTATAGAATAACTTTACGAAAATCCTGAAAGTTAACGGTTTCAGAATTAGGCCTATCTCAAACAAAGGGACCCCATGTTCTTGTTAATCCCTTTTTTATGGCAAGGGCACAATCAATTGAAATTAGAAAAAAAAACTTCTTGTAAAGATTTTGCAGTGCTTAGCCAGAAAAGTATATAACTACAAGTACATAAAAATAAAAAGGTCATTTGTGAACAGTGCCGAAGGATATTCCGTAAACTATAAAGCGTACAACTCGTGTATAACTTGCGTTTCAGTCAGGTGCTCATTAATATGAATTTAGTTACAAAATTAACCTATACTATTTTATCATGGTTCACGAGATACAGCCTGGTGACAGACAGACAGAGACAGACAGACGGACAGCGAAGTCTTAGTAATAGGGTCCTGTTTTACCCTTTGGGTACGGAACCCTAAAAAACTAAACTCCGTTTGTATGGGAAGGTGAAATTCGGCCGAGCTTGCCGGAGACTCCTAATCGATATTTTCATACTGTCAGATAACTAAAGTGCTCCATAGCCACCAGAGCGGCGCTATGTACACATATCATGTGACGAATATATAAACGAAAATTGTTCTGTACTTTACGCCTGTCAGATTACATGATCTCGATTTCGCATCGGTCGTGTCTCTCCGTATCTTAAAAAAAAGTACTGTTATTTTTAAAAATGGATAAATTAAAATATAAATATTGGATCGTTTTATCCATTTTAGTTGTTTTTCTTGTTCCAATGGAAACCTAGCTAGCTTTATTTATTAATTAAAAAAATAACATGATTGATAACTAATTCTTAAAATAAATGTAACCAAATATTAAATAAATTACGTTTGGCACTAGACTTTTATACAGGTGGAAAAAAAGTAATGGGCCCTGGAGGGAAAGTGCCTTAAAACCTTAAGTTAGCTATTTTAATTAAAGGAAACATTCTTTTTTTTTTAAAGAAAGAAAACTGCACTGATTTTTTTTTTTCAATTCTGCTTTTCTAAAAATATTCTCCAGTATTAAATATTAGAATGTATGGATATTTTGTACAACAGACGAGTGTAAGATATATTTCTTGTAGAAATGTTATCATTAACATTAACTGTATCGACTAGTTGAATAAAATAGAGGGTGTTTATTTTTTGGAATTTTTAGTCGGTTCGATTCCCGGGCGAGATAAGCGAATATTAAAAAATCTTTGAATGCAGTTTTGTTTCTTTTTAAAAATATGAGACTGTTTCCTTTAAGTAAAATGAGCTAACTTAAGCCTTTAAGGTACTTTCCCTCCAGGGCCCATTAATTTTTTCCACAATAGATACATATTTCACCACTTTGTTTGAGAAAAACAATCCAAAAATAAAATAACCGAATTTTAAAAATGTGCCATAAAATACTCCATTATTAGTATTACATGCGCCACCTATGGACATGCCGAGTAAAACTACCACTCACCTTTCTATTTTAATTTTTTTTATAATCCCCCAACGCAATGAAACGGATATTTTGAACGTATTTTGACTAAGGTGTAGAGTTAGAAGCTTGGCTCTACATGAGATCTGATAACAGTGATAACTTTTTAACAGTGCGAGCCATATGGTCTCGTCTTGGCAACATTTTACATGAAAAAGTGTTTGGTTCTTCATAGTTTGCTCTTGAAAAGTATAAACCATTTGTTAAAGTGGAACTATTTACTGATGTAGCGGTCTTCATTTGTCATTTATGGTTAAACTTAAAATGGTATTTTAAACTATTTTCTGAAGTCAACTTGTTTTCGTTAAAGATTAGCTCATTACCTTGGCAACAAATATTTTTTGGTATACGCACATATTTCTTTCGTTTACTCAGCTTTACCTATGTACATATTTGATATTTACACCGACGTCATATTATGAATTTATATCCGGGTAGGCCTGTTAATATCATATAATTATGCGTGTATTTTTATACCTTTTTAATATGTTTTAACTAGATCAGCAAATTTAAAAGAATGAACGTCAAATTCTTGCGTTTTGAATAATTAATAGTAGACCGAAGCGAATCGGATTAGACTAAAAAAAATCTATTGATATTTAAAATATTTCTTAGGCAGGCTAAGGGGTACGGTGTACAGTCAAGGGCATAAATATATATACATTCCCAAAGTTTCAAAAATATACGCTCTTACACCTTATAAATGTACGCTCTTACACCTTAGGCATCAGTCGTGTTCACATATTTTTGAGCCATTTGTCTGGGTCGATATTTTTGCCTCCGACTTTAATGTAAGATTTTACGGTGTAATTTTATTATATAGTGTTCATTTCATTTCATTTCATATATAATCATGTACATAAAATCAAAAAGGTGTTAAATAATTAAATAATGTCAGTTCATGACGTCCTGCTAGGGCACACAACATACTTAAAACTAATCTAAAACTAATTAAATTAAATTTCTCTTCTTCTAAAAAGTGTTCTCATATCAATGCAATATTTGAAATATCAAAGGCTTTGTATCGTGATCCGATTCGCCCCGGGATCTGAGTAAAGTTACAGTGTACGCGGAGTTGCTCACGCACGTCGCACGTCTAATATTTATTACACTAAACCAAATCTCAACCCCCTGTTTACCCCCTTATCCTTATGGGCATAGCCCGGAGTTTTGGGGGCAAAAACGTACCAATGCTAGTGAATTAAATATCGACTGTTATCTTGTATAGACTCAAGTGTTACGAGTATCTGATCTATATAGATAGCACGCAATTTCTAAGTCATAACAGAAACGTGACCCGTCCTTGAAGTGAATATTATTTAGCAAGTGTTGATTCTTTTATTATCCATTTGCAAACCATTTTAATTTTTATATCCCACGTCTAACATTATTGTCTTATGACGAAGGATTTCATACATGTCATGAAAATTGTTTTATTATGTTTGTTCAATAAATATGTTCAACAACACATAATTAATTCAAAAATGTGAAATCTGTAATTTTTTGTATGATATATTTTTTTTATTTATAAATATATTAAAAATGTTAACTTTTTTTTGTTGCCCTAACCCTAATGTATACCCTACTTTTATTATAACAAGAAACTCCTTCCTTCCATAGTATATTATAACGAGAAAAAATTATGTAAAATTATACTTAAATGCAACCGCGTTTAAGTATAATTTTACAGAATTTGTGGTATTTTCTATAAAAAGGGACCTTATTGTCGATGGCGCTTACGATAAGGTCCCTTTTCATAGAAAATGCCCCATTTTTTCTCATGCATGCAGGCATGCTGCATACAACTGTATGCAGCATGCCTTCAGCATTTTTTA
Organism: Cydia strobilella; assembly: GCF_947568885.1. Lineage (NCBI taxonomy): Eukaryota > Metazoa > Arthropoda > Insecta > Lepidoptera > Tortricidae > Cydia > Cydia strobilella. Next base: position 15,359,500 of record NC_086052.1, read on the forward strand.
CACTAAAAAATTTTTTAATTCATATGATTGTAAAAACAATTATAAAGAATGAAATTAGTTTGCTTTTATTTAAATTAAATACCTTTTTACAAAGTTTCAAGTTCCTAGCTTAAAATAAAACTTGAATCTGTAAAGTAAAATTCAGCTCAAATTATTAATTAAGTGTCGCAAAAGGCACGGTTGGCTGTGCATAGAGGGGTACTGGTGCCTACACTTATGTATGGTAGCGAAAGTTGGGTATGGCAGAAGAGGCATCAGAGCCAAGTGAATGCAGTGGAAATGAGAGCGTTGAGAAGTGTGTGTGGTGTGAGATTACAAGATAGAATTAGGAACAGTGTGATAAGGGAAAAGTGTGGACTGAGCGAAGATGTAGTGACAAAAATTGAGAAAGGTATGTTGAGATGGTTTGGACACGTGAAAAGAATAAGTGAAAGAAGGTTAACAAAGAGAGTGTATAAGGGAGAGGTAGAAACGGGAGTTGGAAGGGGCAGACCTCGGCGGACTTTCTCTGATCAATCCGGGGAAATCCTGAAGAAAGGCCAGGTCAAGAGCACCCTACCGGCGAGCGTGTATGAGGAATGTTATGAAAGTGAAGGAAGCGAAAGAGGTATGTCAGGATCGTAGCAAGTGGAAATCCTCTGCCTACCCCTCCGGGAAATAGGCGTGATTATATGTATGTATGTATGTATGTAACCTTTAAATGAACCTCTGCTTCAAAATTGTTACTTTCCTTTACTTTAACTCGCCCTCGATTCCATGAAATTAAAATTAAAACCTTGTTACCGATCACTACCTATTGGTACACACAAATCCCTCGCTACGCACCTCCGCACAGCGCTGGTGAAAACGCAGCCTAATATTGAGGTTAATCGCGTATAATAAATGCTAATTATCTGCAGTAATTTACTCGTAATTACTAGACTTATATTGACCGGGATATAGACCGGGACTGCGTCGAAATATCGGGAGCTAACAAACAATACAAAAGGTAATCACGGTCTATATCCCGGTCATTATAAGTCTAGTGAAACTAACCGTGAATCATTAATCATCAAAAACTCTTACTCGTAATTATTTTACAGTACTGGTAATGTTATTAACAAAGGCGAAGGGCATCCTAAACTTATAATAGACCATGATGGCGGAGCAGACGATGCTATGACCATATTTATGGGTCTTCTTTACGAAAAGTATTTTAATTGGTAAGTTTGCTCATGTTATGCGGGCTGTACACACTGAGACAGGCCGAGAACGAGTGTGTACATGCTGCTCCGTTCTCGTCTCGTCTCCGATTGGATTGGAGTGGTGCCGAGGCTCTCGACGAGTGTGTACAGTCGACATTATGTATTACCCACAGAGTTGAAAGCTAAGGCTGGCTTTTTCATACATTTTGGCTGATCAGATGGCGACGTTTTCTATGGAAAACCCAAATTTTTTTTCGCGTTTTTGGGGTCGGTCCCATAATAAAAGTAGCTCAGTTTAGCGAGTAGAATCGAGTCCTAAATTTAAAGCCATGTCAGAGACACCCTGTATAAACTAGAGTGTAAGTGTAATTCAAAGAAAATAAATATTATGGCTATTGAGTTATCAACTTCAAGATTTATGGAATAATGGGACTATACATTTTGTGGTTATAATTGTTTTTCAGACCATCAGTCATAGCATTGACGACTACTCATGGCAATGTGGACGAAGACCAGGCATTCATCAACACCCAAAGGATATTAGACACAGCGGAGAGGCGTGAAGTAAGCAATTAATAACAAAGCTAAACAGAAACTGTCGACCTACCTTCAAACTTTCAAGAAAGGAGCGTACTCCCATATTAAATGCCGGCAACGCACTTACAATCCCTATGTTGTTGCGGGTGTCTATGGGCGACGGGATCCCTTATCAGGCAATTCGTATATGCTCGTTTGCCTCGTATATCACAAAAAACAACTGGTGGAATCATTACAAAACTATTCATTCTGCTGAAATAAGTTTAATGTTTTATAACAAAAGAGTTGATACAAGTTCTCTTTTATAAGATTTTATTTAACTTGCTTACCTCGCTCGTTACGAGCGAGCTAAACTCCGCACACCAATTACGATGCATTTAGGATTCTTCATGTTAATAATGAAAATGGTAAAAACAGGTAATGAGACAAACAATAGGTAAAAAGAACCGTTTATTAGTTGTTGTTGTTGTTTAGGCTAACCTTCGCCTCCCCTTAAAGATAACCAATTAGGATGAATTTTGGATTCCTTATCATAGTTTTCAAATGCGGCCGTCACAAAGACAATAGACGGCAATCAACTTTACCTGAGATAACCTTTTCTTTCAATACGCACATTTTTAAGTGCGATGCTATTGGTCATTTATGATATCTATCACTTTTATGATATCGCCTGACCATCTGCAAGACGTTTAAACGATTTTTACAGTACATATGGTGCTACTTTTTCGCACTAGTGCGGGAATGAGCACTTTTCGTGCATATGTCGAAAATTTAAAGGGCCATATGTACTGTAAAACGTTGTATGATACACGTGCGAAAAGTTAATTCGCAACTCGTGTCGATTTAAAACACTCCCTGCGGTCGTGTTTTAATTTATCGCCACTCGTTTCGAATTTCCTCTTTTCCGCACTTGTATCGTAAATTACTATTACCCTTAAGGTGATTCACCGGGAATGTCCACGACTGTACAGTCAGCTGCAGAGATTACGACACGCCATCTTGAACTTTGTCGTAACGCACTAAGGTTGATATTGGGCTGTAGCGCGCGCGTCAATTGACGTCTTTTTTCGTTGCGGACAAAAGGTTATTTGTATTATTTTTGGTAATATTAGCATTTTGTTTCTCAGGTACCTATTTACCGTGGCAGTAACGACTCTCTACTGATCTCAGTAGCAACTGACCATCATTATGGTGCCGACGGACTCGGTGACAACAATTTTGAAGCAATAGAGCCCATTGAAGCTCAAAGGATACCCGCAGCTCTGGGTATCATTGAGCTGACAAATAAATACCCAGGTAATTTTTATCGGTGGTTTTACCAACAATCCTATTAGGTACGAACTAGAACCGGTAACTGCCACTCTCCGTGTTGTTTTCTACTCAGCAGACGCTGCATCGCCGGACGCGAGTATATAAGTAACGCGGGCATGCCCAAAACCCACACCACTCTCGACCTTGCCGACTGAACCTCTCCCCAAATATATCGACGGGGAATCGGCTAAAGCCTATAGAAAAACCTTTATTACTATGAAATAAAACTATGAAAACGGATTATATCGCGTATATTGAATTTATAATTCATCCCGACGTTTCGAACTCTTTACAGCGTTCGTGGTCAACGGGTGATTACTACGCAATAAGAGCGAAATAGGCGTCGGCGCGTCGGCAGGCGCCGGCCGATGCGAGCCGAGACGAATGACGACTTTTTCGCTCTTATTGTGCAGACCTAAAGGTTTGTTCTATCGGCTATTGCCGAATCCGCGTCGATATATGTAAGGAGACCCTTAGTGAATACGTGCGGGGCCGGTTCGGTAGCACGTGCATAACGACTGGCACCGTAGCTATGCGATCACTGGAGGAAGACCCTGGGTGGGCTGGGTGAAGGGTAGTTGCACACGATAAAGCGTGGTTTAACCTTCTTCACTATAGACGAGAACTGAGACACCAGCGCGCCGTTCTCCCACCTTCATCACCGGACACGGCATTCTCCTGCCAGCTATGCGGTCGCGCCTACCGCTCTCGCATTGGACTTACTAGTCATTTGCAGAAGTGCCGCACTCTTATGGACGCTGTTTGAACCATCATTTTATTGATGTTACAGGCCAATGATGATGAATGATGTATCAGATGTATTACGAAATAGTTATCGAATGTAGACGAGATATAAAAGCTAAAAAAATCGTGTTTCGAGTTCCACAGCCGAACTGGATAGCACTGAATAGTCAAATGTCAACGTACCGTTTATTGCACGGGCCGCACAGGGACCAGAAACATCTAGGTACCTCTACCTTAGCTGTCAAATTCAAAGAATTTTCCCTAGACTTTATGCCTCTTATTAATCTAATAACTCTTTCCTGTCTCCGATTTCGGTCTGTCAGTCAGCGGGCTGTATAATTTGCATATTGTCTTTTATTCGTTTCAGGTGAAATAGCACTGGTTGCGACCGGTGCACTCACTAACATAGCTTTGGCAGTACGATTGGAACCCCAATTGATTAATCGGCTTTCACATCTGTATGTAGGCGCGGGAAACGTTTACAGTAAGTATATAAATAAGCGTTTATTCAAATTGAGCTTATGATGATTATTGGTCGGTTCTGCGGTAACGAATACCCGCAGTTATATAGTTGATTAAGAATGTCCATCGAGGAAAAAATCCTTTAAAATCTCTCTCAATGTTCAAAATCGTCCCTATTCACCCCATTTGCTGTATTTGTTTTACAAGGGGTAAAAGTTGCTGTTTAACCCCTCGTGCTAATATTGATACCCGAGCAAGCGAAAGATTCCAAAATTGAACCACGAGCGTTGCGAGGGTTTCAAGGCACGAGGGTTAAACAAATTTTGCCATCGAGTGAAACACTAGTAGATTGTGTCACAAGGGAGCAAAATGACATATTTACGGCGAGGGCGTACAATTGAATCCTAAATGAAGCGAAGGATTCTACAATAGAATCCTGAGCGTAGCGAGGGATTCTAACATAGAATCCTGAGCGTAGTGAGGGATTCAAGTGTTAACGCCCAAGGTGAAAATAATTTTGCTACCATGTGACACATACTGCTTTTCACGTCACCTATGAGGAAATTACATACATACATTAGGCTTCAAAACATTATTATTTTAAGCAAAGATCGATACGGACAAAGTGCCAAAAATATGTATACACGACCTTAGTATAGGCTATTTGACTAATTTTTGAAAATGGTTTTAATTGATTGTTTATGACTTAATAATTACACTACATTGATATTTCCGTGAAATTTCCTGTATTAAATATAAAAAATCAATGTTAAACTTTATTTATTTTGAACGCGCCTTAAACGCTGTTTTTGCAAAGGGGCTAAGGGCTAATCACGTGACACGTGTGACGTCACACACGAGTAAACTCAGTCAATGACCTTAGTAAATCTTATGGTTTATGTGCATTGAATTGATTATTTCACTGTAAAATGGTATATAAATGGTGTATAGTGCCGCAATGTTCAAGTACGACTATAAAAAATCCAGATAAATTGTTTGTTTCCGTTCCAACGAATCCCAAAAAAAGAAAAATGTGGTTAAAACTAGCGCGAAGAGACCCAAAGAGCATTTTAGCGCATACAAATGTTTTTATGTGTGAAGACCACTTCGATGTAAGTAATATTTAACTGTAAATAAATATGGTAGTTAAAGCAGCGGATTTCGTTGTATTTAACGAAACAAGATCTAGGTATTTAATGTATTACTACATAACCTCATAACATAGCTCTTTCAGCATTAGTAGGTAGTTAGTAGCATACTTTTTCTTTCGAACTAAAGTGCAGTATGGAGATACTATTCTCGTCATCGTATGCTATATATATATCGTCGTCGTATTCGTATCATCGAAATCGAAATGTTCGTAAATAAACAATTTCTACGTATACTCACATAGCTGTTTTTACATTTCTAAGTTCCGCAGCATAGTAATCCGAATTATCTTTAAAGTAAAGTGCAACCATTGATGCGTCTATGTCTGGTAGGTTGCCGCTATCAGCTTTCACATATTTCGGCTCCATTTTGAGATTCTTATGAATATTGTGCTATTGTGCTGCTATTGAACTATATACGGATAAATCGGAATATATCAGAAAACTGTGGAACAATAACTAAAATTAACTAAATACAAATAAAACAGTTAAAACACCCAAGGCAATCAAGAATGTTTACGCGCGTGTGACGTCATCCGAGCGTTGACCAATCACAGAGCGTTCACGTCCCTGATGAAATTTCAAAAAATATTAAATTTTCTTTCGTTTATATTCCAAAAACAACATAATTTACATTCAAATATAGTGAAATATACTTTATTAGTTTATTATCTTTCAGGATGACAGCAATTCGTTATATATTTTTAATGTTGTCAAATACCCTATAGGTAGGTACATACTTCTGGCACTTTGTCAGTATCGATATTTTCAGACGTGACTGTACTGACAAATTAAAATACCTACAGCTCATAATTATGTACCTAATATCTTTTCAGACAGCAGCAAACACCTAAAATGATACAATGAAATCAAGTACATTATTTTTGTAGATTTTTCTGGTAACAAATTAACGGTTACCCCTTTGAACCAAATCTTCGGAAGAACACTATGAAGACTGATATCACTTATTTGTTATTATAAAGTTATTGATTTAAACTAAGTATTTATAAATTTATACACAATACAGAACCGCATAATTATGCTTTGTGAAATATTTGTACAAAACTTTTTAAATATAAACTTTTTAAATTGCATAGACAAGTATGGCTGCGTTTAAGGAGACCTAAAATGTCAAAATAAAAATTAAATTACTAAACAACTTTTTTTTACGTTTCTTTGTAAATATTACGCTAATTAATTAATTTACTTAATTTAAATATGCTATTAATTAATTTACTTAATTTAAAAATGCTATTAATTAATTTAAAATACGCTAATTACATTTATTGTTTACAATTACAACAAATTGTAATCGATTATATGCATACTAATTTCATGTCTTTGTGTCAATATTTCATACTGGCAACAAAATGTACCCGCGAGTGTGGAATTGAAACACGAGCAAGCGAAAGGATTCTATAGTTGAACCACGAGCGAAGCGAGTGGTTCTAAAATAGAATCCTGAGCGTAGCGAGTGTTTTAACAGACGAGAAGTAAAATACATTTGCACCCGTGTGTAACACAAAACTTTTCCCCTCACTATAGCGAGGAAAGTGCAACATCCACAGGCGTTAGATGATCTTCATCGACTGGAATCACTCATTTTTTTACGATATTATAACAAAAAACTGGAAATTCTGTACTTTTACGTAAGAAGTTTTTAAGTAAAATTTTTGTTGACAATGTTGACATTTCTGACGTATGAAATGTCAATGATGCGTTTTGAAATTGCATCGACTCAACTTGTGCGTTCAGAATTATGATCAACATCATTATAAAAGAACAAAGGTTTTTATGGAATTTTAAGGTTTATGACTTAAAATAATTAAATAAAGCTAAATTTGGTATTTTTTATTAAATACTCAAACCATTTATTTAATGATAATTAATATCGAACAAACCATTATTATGAGCGTTTTACGTTTTGTTATCTGTCAAAAGCTACTTAAACACGCTCCATCCAAGGTCAAATTACTTTCCCCACTAGTGGATAAAATGCGTTTTTCCCCGCTTGTTTTAAAGGATAAAAGACGGCTTTCCGAGCTAGTGAGGGGAAAAATATTATTCACTGCCGTACATATACTAGACATTGCAAATGAGGTATAGTTTCTCTAGTAAAGTAGTATTGAGGGCGGATAATGGAGGTTCAACTGAGCTAACACTAACCTGACTATCGATAATAATATTTACGAATATTATTATCTTATATTAACTTTGTAATCCTAACAAGGCCTAGTTGCCCCTGTGGGTTGGAAGGTCAGATGGCAGTCGCTTTCGTAGAAACTGTTGCCGTCAATTCTTAGGATTAGTTGTCAAGCGGACCCCAGGCTCCCATGAGCCGTGGCAAAATGCCGGGATAACGAGAGGAAGATGAAATAAAACTATGAAAACGGATTATATCGCGTATATTGAGTTTATAATACATCCCGACGTTTCGAACTCTTTACAGCGTTCGTGGTCAACGCACGCACGCTGTAAAGAGTTCGAAACGTCGGGATGTATTATAAATTCAATATACGCGATATAATCCGTTTTCATAGTTTTATTTCATGAGTAACTATCGCGGTAACCGAAGACAATATTATGAGAGGAAGATGATTAACTTTGTAATAAAATTGACCATTTGCCAGTAAAAAATTTGGACGTTGGTACATTGCAGGCGAAAATGAAACGAGGGCAGAGTTCAACGCAAAGCAAGACGCGGAAGCGTACCACATAATAATGCAAAAAGCTCATCCGGAGAAAGTGACGGTTCTACCCTTCTCACAGGTCAGAACAAAAGGTGTGTCCCGGGTAAGTTGTTCAATAAACCATCCAATCAGCTTTATACACGGTGGCGAAAATATAAGTGCATCCCCGTTGCCAGGGAGGTTTTGGGATTATACTAAGCAACTTTTACTATGGAACCAACACAAAATTTGGCTGTTTCATACATTTTGGCTGGTGCATTTTCTATGGGAGAGTAAATTTTTTTTCGTGGTCGGTCCGGGATGCACTTATTTTTTAACCACCCTGTATGTACAGAAGTACAGATACAAATAGCATCAAGTACTAAATGGAGCTTTTAAGAAAATTCGCAGTCGTAACTTATAGGTCATAGGTTTCAATTTGTAACTGTAAATGTTTAATAAATTATTGTAATTGATTGTGTAAATATGTAATATAATGTTAATAGGTTTTAAGTTTTAAATTATTTTGCATGCCTACTATTATAAGGTATTGACATTATCTGAACGTAATACTTTTGACTACCATCTTATTTGTACATAATGTTAAGCAAATAAACGCATTTCATTTCATTTAGGTATAGGTACTGGTACTGGTACGGACCAGCGGTCTATACGGAATGGCAAAGAGCGCTTTCGTTATAAATTTGCATTAAATTTGAGTTTGTGGCGTCAATGTATGATAACAGCAATTCGTTTTATATAGTTACTCCATCTAGTAGCACTGATCTATACAACTTTGGGAACTAATCAAATTATTTTTATCTAATATTTTGATTTGTGGTTTTAAAGTAGTAACACTACTATGTTATAAATTTTAAACTGAAATAAGTGTTACAATACTTACTAAAGAAAGTGACGAATAAGCCCTCCAGTGGTGAAGGCCGAATCCGAATCCTTGGCGTTTTCTAAAATAAATATTGTAAACCTCATTCTTTCAAATCTGGACATTCTTAGGCTCATTCTACTCAGAATCGACAGCATTCTCCATCTTGCCATTAAAAAAAAGATTCCCAAAATGTCCATTCCATTACGTCACGTTTTAGTGTGAAAAAATGTTTCACTTGCCGTACGTCGCGTGACGTAGTGGAATGTACAATTTTCATACACATTTTTAGAGACGCTTTTTTTATCATCAGGATTAAATATGCTAGTGATTCTGAGTTTTAAAGAACCCAAATACAACAGGATCTGTGAGAATCAGGTTTTCAATATTTATCTTAGAAAACGCTCACCTAGTGATCTATGCAAAAACGTAACCTTGCAATAATAGGCTAGATGACAATTTTTTATAATTGGTATCAATCGATCAGGTTTGTTTTTGGGATCAAATGTCTATATGGGACCCACTACAAAAGTCAGAAATGATAGTCAAAGTCTGACAGTCGTACTTCACTCGCGAAACGCTTCTAACAAAACGATAAGTGAACGTGACGACCAGTGACGACAAGGTCACCAAGAGCCCATCTTGAATGTATGGAAAATAAGTTAAAATGCGATTTTGTCGGTGAAATATTACGTTTATGCATTTAGTTGACATACAATATTTTTTTGGATAAAATGCAAGGAATCCAATGGTATCTTTACTTTATTCCTTTTTGAAAGTTAAAAAAAACTTTAAATTTCGAAACTTAGATCCTGTATTTTCTTATCATTTCCATATATTATTTTAATATCCACATTATTGTGATAAAATTCTCATTTGCTATATATTTTAAAAGATTTTGTTATAACATTCCACATGTGTCATCATCCCTATTGTATTATATTTCAGCAATGGCGCCAAGAAGTCCTAGGAGCCATACCAACTAAAATAATGAGGGCTCAAAATGCCTTCGAAAGGATTTCCATAGTAAAAAAAGATTACTTTGCTGAATTGGACCCTATTGTTGTGTGTGTAGCTCTGAGTGATACAATTGTTGGAGATGTGAAATATTCGCAAAATAGCATTATTTTATGTGGTAAGTGGAAGTTGGATTTTGATATGTAGGTAAAGTCTGCATCTTGACTTTTTCGCCTATGACGGTGATCTGTGAAACAAAAGTCATTGTTCCTTTTGTGCGAGCGGTTGCCCATTGTGTACCATTGTCTCTGACAATGGCACGCGCCGTAGCACGCGCTCAGACTCAATGATGACGCGATACAATGATAGCGACCCTAAGATAAAGCGTATTTTTCTGTTTAGTTTTGATGAATATTGTCTTAAATTTTCAGGGGAAAATAGAGGCATCAACACTAACAAAGATAGATATAACTCCGTAATAGATGGATACAGTCTAAGGAAAAAACGTGCCTCGAAAATCAAGAAAATTTGATTCTCGATCAGAGGGCGCTACTAGTTTTGGCCTACTCTCGTATAGAGGGCGTTGACGGTTTCGTTTGTTATTTAACAATTTTAACGCATATCAGTGAAAGAACATGGGTCAAAATCATTAAAATAATTAATGAAAATAAAAAAAATCATTTATCTATATTTAAATACATTCTATCGTATTTTTATAAATCTTCATTTTTAGTTTTAAAGTGTGTCGACAGATGGCAGTGAATTTACTGGGGTTACAAAATTTACTATGACAGTACCGCTCTAGTATAAGTTACTCTATGACACTAACAATTTTACTACAAAGGAAGAAGCAAATGTAAATGTCATCAATAAAGTTCTTGAAGAAGAATATAAGAATTTACTACTATCCATTTTTTCTGCTGAACTAAAATAAATGTTTCCTAAAGTCTAAAATAAAAGTCTATAACAAAAAAACGACCTTTAATATTTATTTTATTCTGTTTTTAGTCTTTGTTGTTATAGCGGCAACAGAAATACATCATCTGTGAAAATTTCAACTGTCTAGCTATCACGGTTTATGAGATACAGCCTGGTGACAGACGGACATGTTGTTGTTTATGCTTAATATTTAATTTCATTAATTTAATAGCCGTTTCAAGTATTTTTACACAATTTTTTTATTGTGGCTGAATGCAGATGGGTCTGTGCCTTCGAAGCCTACACTGCCAAAAAAATTCAACATTGCGGACGAATGTTTGAAATGTCATTATGTCACCGTATTTAAGAATTATTTCGTTTAAAATTTAGTTATTTCTTCGCAAGTATGATGATTGATGAAAAGCATTCTGTGGGGGTAAGAATATTGTTACTCGAGTCTTTAATTCACTCCAGCCTGCGGCTGTCGTATATAGACTCTTGTACAATATTTCACTTACACGTTGCCAATGTACAGTCGCCATCAGATACATGGGAGCGGCCGAGGTGCTCAAAAATATCTGAACACGCACCTAGCGCCTTGACAATAGAGGCGTGTTCAGATATTTGTGAGCACCTCGGCCGCTCCGATATATCTGATGGCGACTGTACTAATATACATATTTTACTGGAACTTGAATTTGGACCATTATTGTAAGTTGTGGACTAAAGTTACCTGATTTTACAGAATCTAATTTACATTTTTACACAAATAGATTTTATGTTTGTTATGTATTTGTTTTGAGCAATACAGCAATTCATCACTACAACTTGCGTGTTTTAATTTTTGCGATTAAACTTATAATTACGAGTACTGTACCTAAAGTTGTTCTAACATATTTAAAACTGTAATTTAACACCAAACGCTTTAATGAGTCGCATAATACGTTGTTAACTGTGCAAAGGTCGATGTATGTAACATCACTAACATCGGCCTGATTAGAACGTTAAGGGGCCCGCTGATTATCAGTCCGCCGGACGTTATCAACTTATCAGCCTGTCAGTTAGAACAAAAGTTGGACAGTTCCGAACAACTAACAGGCCGATATAGTCCGGCGGACTGGTAATCAGTGGGCCCCTTTAATATACATCAAAAATTAGCTCTAGATACGATGTGAATTGGATATATGTCATGTCGTGACGTTTTTGTTTAAAAAAACGTATATTAAAGTTCGAATCAGGCCGTATTTATGTATAAAATAGGTAAAAACCCGAAAACCGTTTGCATAATATCTTATATGTGTGAAATTCATAATATAATATAATGAATATATCACCCGTGGCAATAATAACAACTTTCGTGGGCACACTTTCAGGCTATTTGACATGTCAACTGTCAAATAATATGTCTATTTTAGGGTCCACCGTCATACCATAGAGTAACTTATACTAGAGCGGTACTGTCATAGTAAATTTTGTAACCCCAGTAAATTCACTGCCATCTGTCGACACACTTTAAAACTAAAAATAAATATTTATAAAAATACGATAAAATGTATTTAAATATGGATAAATGATTTTTTTTATTTGCATTAATTATTTTTATGATTTTGACCCATGTTCTTTCACTGATATGCGTTAAAATTATAGGTATAAATAACAAACGAAACCGTCAACGCCCTCTATACGAGTGTAGGCCAAAACTAGTGGCGCCCTCTGATCGAGAATCAAATTTTCGTGATTTTCGAGGCACGTTTTTTCCTTAGACTGTATCCATCTATTACGGAGTTATATCTATCTTTGGTCATACACACGATGACACGAATACAAGTAACAACCCGGAAAGCAATTTGCGTTGAATGCATAAATAGTATAAATACAAACGTTTACTATGCATGTGGGTCGGGCGAACCAGACAAGGACGGCAGATCTGTAGGATGCGCGGTAAGGAGTGAACGAGTGAGAGAACGAACTGCTGAATGAACGATGTGTTAATGAGAGAGTATGATTCCGAGTGTCAGTGCGTGTGAAAAAGACAGCAAAATGGCAGATTTTGAATTGTAAGCGGGGATTCGAGGACGGGGACTCGGGAAGACTGATTTTGGACGCACGACGTGCTGGTGTAAATTGACATGTTTTTTGAAAACATAAGTTATAAGTTTTTATAGTGATTTTGACTTGTTTGAGTTCGCCCGACCTACATACATGCATGTGAGCGTAAATTGTATATACAATTGAAGAAGTATTCACAGGCCACACAACACATTCGAACGTATATACCTACACTAACTTTAGAATTATTATTTTAATCTTGATTACGCATCGGTCGTGCCAGAGTCTGCAGCTAATTATAGTGTAATATCTCTGTTTACAAATGGATGTACGGAAATATAAATACTGGATCATATTAGTGTCAGTTTTAGTTGCTGTTTTTATTGCGATAAGGTGAGTACTTAATAATGTTTTTTGATTAATAATACCAAAATATTACTTTGCTAATCCGCAAAAAGATAACGTGCAGATATATAAATATAAATATTACTTTGCTATATTTTGGTATTAATTAATAGTGTTAACATAATAATACCTATATATTCTTAAGCTTAATTTATATAAACTAATGCTAAACGTCCAATCTAACACAGATATGAGATAACTTTTATTTTATATTGAAAGTTACTTTGTAAACGCTTGAATTTATTTTGTTTACATATGTGGCTATCCTCACAAATGGGTCCTTATTCCTTATGCTTCAAGTGCACTATAAGGACGTTTTTCCATCTCAATTCTGATAGAAAGGTTGCAGATGAAGCATAAGGACTCTTCTCTGATGGATAGCCACATATTATGTTGTTTCGCAGAGAGGCAGAATATTTACCTAAATATACCGAATTACGATTTTAAATGTTCGCTACACTGTTTATACACGCAAAGATGAAAACTAAGCTATATTTGTGGTATTTTCTATAAAAAGGGACCCTATTGTCGATGGCGCTTACGCCATTATAAACGATGCTCCGATATAAATAGAATGCCGCGCGACGCTGTGCGGCGTAAGCGCCATCGACAATAAGGTCCCTTTTCATAGAAAATGCCCCATTTGCTCTCAAATAACATTTCCTATTTATTACTTATCAATAAGTAGGTAAGTATACGAGTTTGTAGTGTGATCTATGATAATGACATTGCTTGTTATCAAATGACAGATGGGAATCGAGGGCCAGAGTAGTCTTGCTAAGACTTAATTATAGATAATACAAACTCTTAATACCTACACTTACCTTATCTTTTTCTTATATAATGTTTTATTTTTTTATCTTTCTTGAGATAAATGTCATCGTTACCAAGGCTATAACGATAATCGTGGTTGCTTCTGATCAAGAAATGGTCAAACCACCTATTATTAGAATGTGTTACATAATAACATACTTATAAAAAATCGGCCAGAGCATGTCGGACCATGTTCAGTGTAGGTTTCCGTAGTTACCATTCTGTCAAAATAGACCAAACGGGCTATTAGTGAGTATCGTGTACATTACAAGCATGACGGAGTACCTTTGCAGCGCTTTGTACGTCTTTTTACTAAGAAAAAAATATTTGCAATCAATAACTCAAAAACCGACCGACCGATCGTGTTCGCTATACCTATAGTTTTCGTTGAAAGTATTTATTAAGATTCTGTTTTACGATTTTTTTTCATATTTTTGGACCCATGGTTCAAGTTAGAGGGCGGACACATATTTTTTTCTTTCGGAGCGATTATTTCCGGAAATATTAACTTTATCAAAAAATGTTTTTTGGAGACCCGTTATTCGTTTTGAAAGACCTATCCATTATCCAACGATACCCCACGCTATTGGGTCAAAGCAAAAAAAAAACATTTTGTATGGGAGGCACCCTAGTAAAAAACCGGCCAAGTGCGGGTCGGACTCGCGTTCCAAGGGTTCCGTACATTACACAATTTAAACAATGTATTTTTTATGCGAAATGTCTTTAAAAAACCCGTAGGGGTCGGATAAAAAACTTAGTAATTAAGTCCGACTCACGCTTGACTGCACATTTCTAATAGGTTTTCCGGTGATTTATAGGTAAAGACCTATTTTGTGTATTTTTTTCAAAATTTTTGACCCAGTAGTAGTTTTGGAGATAAAGGGGGGGGAATGGTAATTTTTTGCGTATTTTCTTGAATAACTTCTAAACTGTTTATCTTAAAATTATAAAAAAAAATGAGATTCTCACAATGAGCACTTTCATTTGATATGTAACACCATATAGTTTGCAAGACTTTTTAATTTTCTCATTTACCCCCCAAAAATGCCCCCCGTATTTAAAATTAATTTGGTTACGTTACATGTTTGTCTTTTGGTCACAAACTTACACATGTATTTATACCAAATTTCAACTTAATTGGTCCAATAGTTTCGGAGAAAATAGGCTGTGAGAGACGGACAGACAGACAGACAGACGCACGAGTGATAAGGGTTCCGTTTTTTCCTTTTTAGGTACGGAACCCTAAAAATATAGTTTTTTTTATACCACGACGGTGGCAAACAAGCATACGGCCCGCCTGATGGTAAGCAGTCACCGTAGCCTATGAACGCCTGCAACACCAGAGATATTACATGCGCGTAAAAACCTGTACACTCCTTTTTTGAAGAACCCCATACTGTAGTCTCTCGGGAAAACCTCGGCAGGGAGCTCATTCCACAGCCGAAGCGTCCGCGGGAGGAAATTCCTCTTAAACCGCACAGTACGCGACCATTTAGGTGTTAGAGTGTGAGGATGAACGCCCTGCCGATGGCGAGCGGTGCGGTGATAGGAAGCGGCCGTTGGCATCATGTCAAACAATTCTTCAGAGCACAACCCATTGTACAGGCGGTAGAACACACACAACGAGGCAAAGTCTCTCCTTAGACTTAAAGGTTCAATACCGCTTTTGAGTTTGGGATCGTCGACAATTCGTTCAAATAGTTTTTATTTTACCGTTCTGTCGCAATGCATGATTTATATATCCATGCCAAATTGCAGCTTTCTAGCACTAACGATCACGGAGCAAAGCCTCGGACAGACGGACATGGCGAAACTATAAGAGTTTCTAGGTGACTACGGAACCCTAAAAACAGTAGTTTCGTTCAGGGAATCCCCGTTAATTCATGCACTTCATGATGTCATTGTACATCTATAAAAATAGAATATGTATAGATTACGCAAATACCTCACATGTAGAACATACACTGTTGCTAGTTTAATAGTTTTCGTTCGAAATAATAACAATTAGCACTTACAGTCTGGCAAAATAAGAGTAGAAATTAAAAAGTGGCAACACTGTAGTGTCGTCCCTTTCAAAACAATCTAAGAAAAACGGGACGACACTACAGTGTTGCCACTTTTTAATTTCTACTCTTTTTTGCCAGACTGTATGTTGTGTAAACGCCAACTTTCTTCAAAAACGTTTTTTTTATTACCATAAACATAAACACGAATGATGTAAATTATGGCTGTTTTTTCAACTCCTAATTATATTTTCTGAAGTGAATACATATTTAGGTCGAACTGAGCAACTTTTACTATGGGACCAACCTTGATATCGCGAAAAATAATTTCATACTCTTTGGCAGATGATATCTCGATATTATTTACTGGAGATAGTTTCGCGATTTCGGGGTTGGCCCCTTTTTAAAAGTTGCTCAGATAATTTGCCTAAAGGTAAAAAAAACCTATTGTGTAGTGAGTTTCATTTCAGTTATATTAATTTAGAGCAGTATTTATTATTTCAGCACTGGTAATGACAACAGCAATGATAATGGTCCTACAAGCAAACTAATAATAGACCACGATGGGGGTGCAGACGACGCTATGGCTATATTTATGGCACTTCTTTATGAAAAGTACTTTAATGGGTAAGTATTTCATTAAAGAGGATAGTGGACAACCGCTTCTCCTTACAAACGTAGTCCCCATTTACCTCCCTGGACATTGACATTATGAAAATTTTAAGTATTTGCATGGAATTTTCGCTCCTAGCTCTTATATAAAAAAGGTAAGGTAGGTAGGTAGGGTAAGGTGTAATATGAAATATTTCTTCTTCTTTCCGTGCCTCTTCCCATTATTTGGGGTCGGCCCTCCTCGTTCTTAAGCGCCAGGTTGGTCGATCCTGGGTTGTCTGTTTGTTCAACTGGCTCTGTTCCAAATCCATTGATATGGTGGACCACCACGTAGCAGGCAGGCGGCCTCTGCCTCTCTTATTATTTGGTAGTGCAAGGGCTTTCCTCACGACATGGTCTTCGTCGCGTCTCATGATATGTCCGTACCATCTCAATCGGGATTCTTGAATCTTGTCGGTGATGGGGGCGACCTTGTAGCTTCCTCTGATGTATTCGTTACGTACTTTATCGAGTGTTCGATATGTAATATGAAATATTATTATAAATAAATGAGTATGAGTATGAGTATGTATACAATATTATTGATTTCAATTGTTCCCCCTAACAATCAAAACTCATTAATAACTTAAGTAGGTACTTAAACATTAAATCATTTTACGGTTTAGACTCACTTGTTTTAGTCACTCGCGCGACATGTTTCGGAGAGTGAGTCTAAACCGTAAAATGATTTAATGTTAGTATGTCTCACAACAGTTTAAATTCGATTACTTAAACATTTGTTATCGAAACTTTAAATTAAGTAAGTATGTAGATACTTTTAATAAAATTGGTCATTTGCGTCTGGGTCACGTTTGGGTCCGAGCGACTCTATCCCACTAAAACAAGGATACTAAGGCACGAATAGGGAAATAGCCTGAGGGGCAAGAAAAGGTGGCTATAGTTCATCTTATTGGAGATAATGCACAAAATAATGTAGAATAGGTACTAGCCGTGTAAAAAGTAACATGTACATTATGGCTATACTTAGTATGAATTTTCTCAAATGATTTTTAAGACCCTAACCTGTAATTTGTATCTTTTGTGCGAGCTGTGGGCACCCGTGTCTTGAGAGCGCGGCAAAGCAACAATGGTTTGTGTTTAACAGTTTAGGGTCTTATGCTTAAAAATCATTTGAGAACATTCATACTATACATAAAATTATTTTATTTCAGCCCAACAGTCATAGCACTGACAACTGCTCATGGCAACGTGAATGAAAGCCAGGCATTCCTGAACACACAAAGGATATTGGACATAGCGGGGAGGCGTAATGTAACTATTTCCATATGCTCTAAGTATCTAATTGACCGAGCGAGAACGAAGGTCTCCAATTGAGTCCTGCCAAAAATGTTTTTGTATGTCCGGCTCTTCGGTTATTCTCATCAACAGGTCGCATTTTTCAACCGATTCTCGTGAAATTTGAAAAGGGTTTGATAGGTATAGTCTGCATCTTCTCAAATTATATTTTCGCCAAAAACCCTAATCTGTTAAACAAAAGATTTTGTTCCTTCTCTGCGTGCGCGTGCCCATTGTGGGTGAGCGCGTGACCACTGTGTATCAGCGAGTGGCATGCGCTCACCAACAATGGGCAAGCGCACGCACAAAAGGAACAAAGGCTTTTGTTTAACAGATTAGGGTCTTTGGCGAAAAAAACATTTGAGAAGATGCAGACTATACACGGTGCACATGAGGAAAGGCAAAAATTTTAACAGCGTATTCCTGACTATATTTAAAGTTAATTAAATGTTATGTATATAGAATTTTTAGTCTATGTACCTACATATTTAGTATACATATTTAGTATTTGGTAAATTTTCAAAATGTCGAAGGGAAGGGATGGGAAGGGATGGGCGGTTCGCGAGGTCTTTAGCTCACGGATCCACTACTTCTAAATAAATGAACTATGAAGACTGTTGAAAGCAAAATAGAGTCTGCTATAACCCTTTGATCGCCAAAGACGTCAACTGACGCGCGCAGCTACAGCCCAATATCAACCTTCGTGCATTTCGACAAGGCTCAAGATGACACGCCGCTTACGATAGGCGTAGCAGCTTTCAAAGGGTTTTTTGGACAAAAAAATCTTATTTTTATGAAATGTCTCAGGTCCCAATATACCGTGGCAGCATCACCTCCCTAGTGATTTCAGTGGCGGCCGAAGACTGGTTCGGTGTTGACGGTCTGGGTGACAACGAAAACGAGCCGATTGAGCCCATTGAAGCTCAGTCGATACATGCAGCTTTGGGGATTATTGAGCTGGTTAATAAGCATCCAGGTAATTATTAGTAGGTACCTAAGGTGCTTACAAAATTTAGGCAAGGTCAATCCTAATTTATCAGGTACTTATCAGGGGCATTATTAATTAAAAAAAAGAAAAAGATTTTTAAAGCGTCCCATTATTCTAGTAACAAGTTTAAGTGAAAATGAACATAAATCAATTTATGAATAATCATTAACTTTTCTCGTTACTACAGTTAGGACAGTAACTGCTCCAACATAAGTAGGCAACCACGTCGCTGGGCATTTTTAATTTAAAAAAAAGAAAAAGATTTTTAAAGCGTCCAATTATTCAAGTAACAAGTTTAAGTGAAAATGAACATAAATCAATTTATGAATAATCATTAACTTTTCTCGTTACTACAGTTGGGACAGTAACTCCTCCAACATAAGTAGGCAACCACGTCGCCGGGCATTTTTAATTTAAAAAAAAGAAAAAGATTTTTAAAGCGTCCCATTATTCTAGTAACAAGTTTAAGTGAAAATGAACATAAATCAATTTATGAATAATCATTAATCTTTTCTCGTTACTACAGTTGGGACAGTAAGTGCTCCAACATAAGTAGGCAACCACGTCGCCAAACTAACTTTATAGGTAAGTGGATACGTATTAGAGTACCGAATGTACTATTTGAAACGTCAAACTTCTATGAAATTTGACGTTTAAATAACACTTGCACAGTCTGTGCTATCAAATCGCTGCCGAGTTAGCTTGGTCTGACTGTACCACGACCATGGCCACTAAATGATGGGGTCGGCTGTCTATTATATTAGCACGTACCTATTTGTAAATACTTTACACGATAAAACCCGGCCATGCATGATCTGGTATATAGTTTTACCAAAATGTAATAAAAGGAAGAAATTCAAGCAGTTTTTAGGGTTTCGTACCCAAAGGGTACAAACGGGACCCTATTACTAAGACTACGCTGTCCGTCTGTTCGTCTGTCCGTGGCCAGGTTTTGTCGTGTACAGTTTTACATACACGGTGGCTAAAAAATAAGTGCATTCCCAAAAAAACAGCCAAATTTTTTTTCGCGATTCCGGGGTTGGTCCCATAGTAAAAGTTGCTCAGTATGATTATACTTTGGGATTCCAAAATCTCCCTGGCAACGGGAATGCACTTATTTGTTAGCCACCCTGTATATGTCCCTATTAATATTGGCATTAGAAATTAAGAAAATTCACAATATTTAGACCGTTTTATTTGTTTCAGGTGAAGTAACACTAGTTGCGATCGGGTCACTAACGAATATTGCGTTGGCGATGCGATTAGAACCACAATTGGTTAATAGGCTCTCGCATCTTTACGTGGGCGCGGGGCATGTTTACAGTAAGTAATATAACTCATATCAATAGGATTGAAATTATTTCTAGACGTCCTTGGTACCACTGGAGAGACAAAGTGCAAAAAACCTTACCGTCTTGCGTAAGCGAACAACTCGCGAAGCGGTGCGGCGGGAACACGGCGTTCGCGTTCGCAACGAGATCGCCCACGTAGGACACTTCTATAGGTATCAAAGGATTGATTCACCCCGCGCCGCATCGCTTCGCTTCGCGTTCGCGTGTTGTTCGCCTACGTAGTACGCTGCGTCAGCGAACGTTACGCCGTCAATTGGACAGAAACGGCTTCGGAAAGGGAAGCATGGCGGCATTTGGTGTCGTAGGCCAAGATCCACTTCGGGTCGTAGCGCCACAGCAGTCAGTAAGTGGAATTATTTATAACAGACACCGAAGGACTACATATAAATACCTTACCAACTAATCTAGATTTATATTTTGCTAGATTCTGCCTGCAGCTTTGCGTGGAATGATGATTTCCATAATAAAATCTATCATATGCCCCTCCCCGGGACTCAAACTATCTCCATACCAAATTCCATCTACTGAAATTGGCTATTGAGGTAACCGAGCGACGGAGTTACTTTCGCATTTTTTAAATATTTGTATAATTATATAGTAGTTAGGAATAATTTATCCTTTGGGGCAAAACTGGTAAAGTTTGCGGCATTCAGCTTTATTGCATCTTTTAAAGTTAAAAGTTAAAATTTAGCTAATTGCCACTCTTACTAGCAACCTGTTTGTTTTTAATTTTTAATATTTTCAGGTGAATCTGAACCAACCCCAGAGTTTAACGCAGAACAAGATGCAGAAGCATATCATGTAATCATGCAAAACGCTAACCCGAAGAAAGTGACGATTCTACCCTTCTCACAAGTTGGAACTAAAAATATAACCCGAGTAAGCTTCGTATAAACTGTTTATACCAACATTTAATTTTAAGTCCAAAACCTGTTTTATAAAAGGGCAAGGAAACATGCTAATCATCTTAGGCAGCGAACATGGTTTTCCATATCGCTATTTGTGACATTTTCAACCAAAAGGTACCACATTGTCGCTTGTCAATATGATTGTTTCAAATTGAAGCTGTACGGAAATAGCGCCTTATTGACAACCGACAATAAGTACCCTTTTGATTGAAAATGGCACATTTGAGTGATAACCGCGTTAGGTACCCGCCGATATCTACCAAGACATTTAAGGTCACATTCCGATTGCGACGACAGCTGCGTTGCTGTTGCATCCGTTGCTGCAGCAGCGAAAACAGACGGCCCGCCTGTTTCCGGCGGGGCGTCCTTACACGACATCTGCATCTAGTAATTCTAGTTCGTTGGGCAAATGACTCTGCCAAAGACTAAATCCGACAAACGTTTTGTGGCCCTTCGGCAAAAGTAACTAAATGTGTCATTTTCAACCAAAAGGGTACTTATTGTCGCTTGTCAGTAAGGCGCTATTTCCATATAGCTTCAATTAGAAATCAACCTTATCGACAGCCAACAATGTGGTACCTTTTGATTGAGAATGGCACAAATATTGTGTTTTATTACAGCAATGGCGCGAGCAAGTACTAGGAGCAATACCAACTAAAATAATAACATCTCTAAACAGCTTTGAAAGGATTTCCATAACGTATACAGATTATTGGTCCCTATTGGACCCTATTGTTTTGGGCGTGGTACTAAATGACACCATAGTGGGCGACGTCAAATATTCCCAAAATGATATCGTTTTATGCGGTAAGTTGACACAAGATTTTTCAAATATAATATTTCAGTAGTTATAACGTAAACAAGTACAAAAACAAGGCATTTAATAAAAACGTTAATAGTAAAAAAAAAAGATTTGTCATAGAAACATACATGATGAAAAGTGGTTACCGTATACAGACGTAATTTACGAATCAGTGGAATCAAATTGTGTCAAATGCTCGAGTTTCATATGCATATTGTAGACAAATTTATTTGTCACTTGAAACATGATATCATCATATCAGTATAAAATTGACAATATAAAATTACAGCTTTTTAGATCAAGTGAAAGAAAAAGTAGGGGTCGTGTCGTATCAAAGTCAAAGAGCTGGCGCGGGATAGGGAAAGCTGGAAGATACTCCACCGACAAGAGAATAACTCTTAAGTTAATGATGATGAAAATTACAAGGAAGTTAATTGAAAAGAGCACATAGTTAGTGACGTCACAGTCTTTCTTTAAAAAACTCATAGTTGCAATATCAATTTTACGTTTACTTAATAGTACATTACGATACAAGTGCGTAAAGTAGGAAATTCGCAACAAGTGGCGATAAATTTTAAATCGCAAAAGTGTGCTAATTATCGCACTAATGCGGTAAAGTAGCGCCATATGTAACTGTAAAACATAATTTTTGCTTTCAGGTGAACAAAGAAGTATTAACACTAATAATTTTACAACAATAGAGGAAGCGAATGTGAAAGTCATCAACCGAATTCTCCAGGGGGAATATAAACACTTACTACTTACTATTTTTTCTGCAGAACTATAGAATAAACATGCGCACCTAGCTGTATTAAGAGTTTTTGACTGTGATTATAAATTACTAGCTTTTGCCCGCGACTTTGTCTGCGTGGAATTAGTAATTTGGGTAGGTACCTTAATTCTTAAACAAATCTGTTTTTCAATCCATCCTCTTTTCACCCCCAAATTGGTCCACACTATACATTTTCACCCCATTTTTTACACCCTCAAGGGATGATTTCGGGGATAAAAGTTATTCTATATCCTTTCCCACAGCTCAAACTATCCCTATACCAAGTTTCATCTAAATCGGTTCAGCGGTTATTGATTCCCCATACAAACTTCCACCCCCCTTTTCACCCCCTTTAGGGGTGAGTTCTGGGATAAAAAGTATCCTATGTCCTTCCCCGGGACTCAAACTATCTGTATACCAAATTTCAACTAAATCGGTTTAGCGGTTTAAGCGTGAAGAGGTAACACGCAGACAGACAGACAGACAGACAGACTTTCGCATTTATAATATTAGTATGGATAGTATGGATAACAATAAGAACGACCTCTTTGTTTTTTTTTTGTACGTGTGCTATGGTAGTATTGCTGCGAGTACTGACTAGCCCAAAGCAAACGAAATATTCTCTATTATAGAACCGAGACGAGGACAATCCCTTCTTCTTCTTCTTCTTTGTGTTAGGGGCTATATAAGGCTCCATCAAGTATAACTGCGACCATCCCTGATCTATTGTGATCGCCACCTACTAGAACTCTCGATCCAAACCTGCAACTTCAAACAGCTGCAGAATCTTTTTGATCTCGAGAGACTTTAACTCCTCCGGGCGCAATATATGTCCGTCCGGGATTAAGTCACGAGTACGCATTAGGCAAGGGCACTATGTGAGTATGTGCAGGGGCGTCTCCTCTGCCTCCATACAGAGTCTGCACCGCCCCATGTCACGTTTCCCCATAGTGTGCATGTGCTTATTTAGGCCGCAGTGCCCGGTAAGCACTATTACCAAGTTTCGCAGTTGGTTCCTAGACAGCGCTAAGGCGTTCGAAGACGTCTTTTTGCTGAAGGTTGATAAGCGCTTTGGAATGGTTCAAGCCAATCCCTAGAAAACATTTATTTTACCCTTTCATATGTGCGTGGTGGTCAAAAATCGTAGGTTTAAACCTCGTTTGTGCTGTATAGACCTAAAAAATTGTTTATGAAAAAAAATGTTTGCTTGCTATGCTTGATCCTTATTATACACAGACAAGAGATTAATATCATACGGCTTAACAAACACTACATCGTTATAGCGTACTTACTCGATTCCATATGTACAGTTAACCACAGAGATGTATGGATTGGGATCCAGCTGATCGTACCAACCCCCGAAATCCTGTTTAAAAAACATCCTGTAGATCAACAAAGTCTAATAGACTCACCCCGAACCCGATGGTGACGACATCCCTCGCTTGGAACCGCGAGCGTAGCGGAGGATCCAAAGGCTGCCCGCTGTACCGCGGCACTGGCAAGCCTAGTGCGATCACACGGAAGTTCTCGTCGACACGTACTAGGCGCCATTTTGATAATTCGTCTTCCCCGTGTTCCTAGAAGCCAAAAAAAGGATATTTGTACAAACTGGGTCTAACTAGTTAGTCACAATATTGTGGCAACGCTCGAATCGAAACCTGGAGTTGCAAGCGTACTATATAGGCTACGGTTACCGCTTACAACCTGCCCGGCCCGCCTGATGCCGGCCGGATATAGTCGTATGCCCCGAACAAAAAATACTATACTCATCCTTTTCTTTTGGGTGCTAGTACTAGTGTAAGATAAAGATAGTATGATTCTCTCTGTCAATGTTTGAAATGAGACAGTCCTTTGACAAACTATATATGTACAATTAGATATTTAAGATACTTTATGGTATAAAAAAACCGGCCAAGTGCGAGTCGGACTCACACACGAAGGGTTCCGTACCATTAACTATAAAAACGGTCACCCATCCAAGTACTGACCCCGCCCGACGTTGCTTAACTTCGGTCAAAAATCACGTTTGTTGTATGGGAGCCCCACTTAAATCTCTATTTTATTCTGTTTTTAGTATTTGTTGTTATAGCGGCAACCGAAATACATAATCTGTGAAAATTTCAGCTGTCTATCTATCACAGATCACAAGATACAGCCTGGTGACAGACGGACAGACAGACAGACAGCGGAGTCTTAGTAATAGGATCCCGTTTTTACCCTTTGGGTACGGAACCCTAAAAATTGTGCGATACCTACTGAAGTCAGACCACTTTTTCTTATCTTTCGACATATCTCTTTAGATAACCTTAGCCTTAGCCTTAGCTTTAGTTAGCCTTTAAAACTTACTTTTAATAACTTGTCATATCTGGCTGCGGGCACCAAAAACCTGCCATCCTCAAGGTGCATCTCCCTGTTCTCCAGCAAGTTATTCAGCACTGGCAACACATTGCGCTCTGCTTTCTCTATGCCTTCAAGTACTAGCACGCGACCTTCCACTGCTGCGCGGACGGCGCTCTAAAAAAATAAGCATAGATTCAAGCCCCTCTTGAACGTGTGTCTTGAAACCGGTTTTGACATTCCCAAAGCAATTGTACCATATCCATCAAGGGATCTGGATTTTTCAGGATATTGTAACGTACTTTAGCCTATTTAGTTCCATAAAATTATAAACTGAAATAGATATATAGTATATGACATACTAAAGAAAAAGTGACGAAGCCCTCCAGTGGTGAAGGCCCAATTCGAACTGGCGTCTTTAGCTATGGCGGCTAATGCCATGAACCCCTAGGCCACCTCGCCATGGCGAAACCAATCTCTTACCATCCAACCATCTTAGAAAAACTAGGTGTCTTTGATCAACTAAAGAAAGCAAATAAAGATTGAATTGAATTGAATTCATCATCATCATCATCATCATTTTTATTCAAGAACAATATTACATTGTGTTTGAAATCTTAAAACTAGGCACATGCACACAAAAAAATATTACAAAAACAAACATCATAGCCACCAATAAAATATTAATAAGACGTAATAAAAAAAAAAGTAGAAATTTCCAAAATAAACATGAATTAATCAATTATAAATAATAAAGAAATATGTCAACAATTAAAAAGTAAAAATAATTAAATTAGATCAGTTACATGTCAGAATAAGAAAAAAATTATTAAGAACAAAACGTCAACGTTAAAAGTAAAAATTAAAAATTAAATAAATTGAACTCTAAGGGCGAGCAGTACGTGCTTGCGCCTCCTATACGAATCTCTCATGGTAATATATTGCTATAACCAAATCAACTTCAGTATAAAACAATACCTGATCAAAGTATTTAGCGGTTGACTGTTGTATTTCTCTTCTCTGCTTTAAGTCCGCCTCTGTGGTGTCTCGAGACAGTGCCACATATTCAAGCTCTCTCTGAGTCAGCTCCAAATATTGGAGGGCTACTTTTCTCCTGTAAACATAATTTTTAATAGGTTATAGCTTGACAAATTCGTACGTGACGACAGGGGACAGCGGGGGCGGTATGAAGTGTGCGGGTCATGGGACTCATGGGAGTGTCACATACGAATTTGTCAAGCTATAGAAATATAGTACTGTAGAAATGTTTTTGTCTAATGATATAAGCACAATCATCGGTACTGAGTTTGTTACATAATTTCGTGACAATCAGGCATTTTTTTTTAAGTGCAGTTATTATCCCATAGTTTTGTAGGAAACCACTGCTGCCTTAAACTAAGGTTAAAGGTGGCAAGGAGGAGAATCAAATTTAGTATAATTTACCTACAACCTGCGAAGAACGCTCTTATCTCTCATAGTATTTACCTGTAACCTACATATGAAATATTTTATCTCTCATTGTATTGATACATGAATAAAACAAAGTTATAAAGATAATATTTATTACCACAAGCATTGTATTACCTCTAATGTTTTATAATTAGAGCCATGTAATAATGAGAAGAATAAAGTTTTTTATCTATCTATCTACTCAATACTCACCGACCAGGTCCTGGTCTTCCCAACAGGAACATGTCCTGCCCCAGTGAATCTTTCTGCATCATCCATCGTAGGTTTCTTAAGCTACTCTGAGACAAATACTTCAATTCAGAGTTCTCCACCGCCACTGAAAATATAATAATAAATATAACTATGTTAAGAAGCTCTGGTGGCCTAGCGGTAAGTGTGCGACTTTCAATCCGGAGGTCGCGGGTACCAATGAGTTTTTCAGAACTTATGTACGAAATATCATTTGATATTTACCAGTCGCTTTTCGGTGAAGGAAATCAGACTAATCCTAACAAGGCCTAGTTCCCCCTCTGGGTTGGAAGGTCAAATGGATTGCTTTCGTAAAAACTAGTGCCTACGTCAATTCTTAGGATTAGTTGTCAAGCGGACTCCAGGCTCCCATGAGCCGTGGCAAAATTCCGGGATAAGGAAGAAGAAGAAATAGAACTGTATTTATTATAGGGAAACACATTTGAATCTTGCATCATACTAGAAACTCATAAGGTTTTTCATCATCTAAGATTTTAAGTATAATATGAGGCAAATCATTCGCGTTCAATATCTGGCACTTAAAGGGTAGCAATTTAGAAAAGTTTAATGAACTTTACAAAACTTTTATAGGTTATAATAACAAGGAAATGAACTATCAACTTACAATATTTCCTAGGCACATATTCGATCTTCTTAGGAGTTTTAATCTCTTTACTAACATCACCAATAGTTACTTTTCCTTCACTAGAATAGGCTCGAACAGGATTTGCACTTAAGATCGCATTTCGACCGCTCAAAATACGAATCAAAACATCGATTCTCCTAACAGTAACCGCGGGGTTGTACATGGTTATTTACAAACTAGGACAACACAATTAAATAGACTGATATTTATTTGTATTACGGTACGCCATGGCAGCAGAGTGGACTTTGTTTAATATAAAAATTAAATATAATTCGCCATAAAAATCTTCGAGTCCAAAGTCTCTAAGTAGGTCACGTCACTTTAAAGTGACATTGTTGACATTTCACAGGTGATTGGTAAACTGTTCCGTACATTGTTTTTTACGCCAGAAAGTTTATATTATTAAAATATTCATATATTGGCACACCCACTTTGTCAGTAGAAAAAGGCGGCAAACATAGAAAATTTGAATTTCGCACCTTTATATACTGGCAAAGAGGATATAATAAGATAGAGCGGTACTGTCATAGTAAATTTTGTAACCACTGTAAATTCACTGCCATCTATCGATACACTTTAAAACTAAAAATCAAGATTTATAAAAATACGTTAAAATGTATTTAAATATGGATAAATGGTTTCTTTATTTGCATTAGTTATTTTTATATGATTTTGACCCATGTTCTTTCACTGATATGCGTTAAAATTATAAATAACAAACGAAATCGTCAACGCCCTCTCTACGAGAGTAGGCCAAAACTAGTGGCGCCATTTGATCAAGAATCAAATTTTCGTGATTTTCGAGGCACGTTTTTTCCTTAGACCAAAGATAGATATAACTCCGTAATAGATGTATACAGTCTAAGGAAAAAACGTGCCTCGAAAATCAAGAAAATTTGATTCTCGTTCAGAGGGCGCTACTAGCTTTGGCTTACTGTCGTATAGATGGCGTTGACGGTTTCGTTTGTTATTTAACAATTTTAACGCATATCAGTGAAAGAACATGGGTCAAAATCATAAAAATAATTAATGCAAATAAAAAAAATCATTTATCCATATTTAAATACATTTTATCGTATTTTTATAAATTTTTATTTTTAGTTTTAAAGTGTGTCGACAGATGGCAGTGAATTTACTGAGGTTACCTCAGAATAATGACTAAAGCAAAGAAGCCGGGCCAAAATAAAAGCTTAGTAAAAGATATCGTATTCACAACACGTTATTACTTTTTGTCTATGAGTGAGGGAGACAACAATCCGCAAGTTCTTTCGTTTCTTTCAGTATTGTCATAAGATGAACTGAGGGAAATGTCAAATGGTCCTATGTGGTTCTATAATATAATCCAGCCAAATAAAATATAAGTTCGTTATTTCACAGGTAGGTGTCAACTGTAACAACTTGACATAGTCGTATTATTTTAGTTGAAATATTTCGGGATGTGTCAGCGGTCATCTTGGTTTATTTTAATTATATTCTTGCTATTCCTGAAAGATTGTTGGAAAACGTGTTGAGTTTTTATTTGTAATGGTTTGAAGTTCCCTTTGTGATAATGTCTTGTGTGATCGAGGGCTGTAAATCGCATACAGGAAGAAAAGAAAATACGCACGAACCGATAACCTTTAATCGGTGAGTTTTGTTCAATTTTGAAGAAATTAATTTATAGGACCTGACCCTAAACATAGAAATCGATATATTGTTTATGTAATTATTACTTGCATTCAAGTCTATATAGATTTTTGCATAAATTTTCGACCTTTTCTGCTAAGTATGAAAGGTTATATTTTTGGCATAGTGATGTATCGACCTCAGATCAATAACCTATCGACATTTACAGCTTTCTTATAGTTTGGCCCAGGACTGTCTCATTTTAATTGATGAGTACAGTCAAGGGCATAAATATATATACATTCCCAAAGTCTCAAAAATATGTGTACGCTCAGACAATAAAATCGTGTTCACATATTTTTAAGCCATTTGTCTGGATCGATATTTTTGCCTTCGACTGTACCTATAGTTTTCTTTGTTCTTACTTACTGACAGATTGTGTTTGCCAGACTATAGTTTAATACTAAAAACCGGTCAAGTGCGGGTCGGACGCGCACACCAAGGGGACCGTACTTTTTAATATTTGTTGTTATAGCGGCAACAGAAATACATCATCTGTGAAAATTTCAACTGTCTAGCTATCACGGTTCATGAGATACAGCCTGGTGACAGACAGACGGACAGCGAAGTATTAGTAATAGGGTCCCGTCTTAACCCCTTTGGGTACGGAACCCTAATAAAAAAGACATTAATGATCATTGATGAATGTTCCTTTTATTAATATTGTTGGTCACAAAACTCAACTTTTTATTTCAGATTTCCAAAGGACGAGGAATAGGGGATATTACTGCGATGTTCTGCCACCAGAGTGCAGCACTAGCTTTTTTAGTGCACCGTATCGTAACTTATTCATTGTGTACCTTTAACAGGTTTTTGACAAGTTTTCAGGGGACCTACCGGAAAACTCGAATCCGAAATTTCGTTATCTAGTTGCCTCTTTATCGCTCGAATACGCAAGAGTGACAGAGATGTTAGATAACGAAAGTTCGATTTTCTTGTTTCGCGATAGACCCTCAGATTGTGATAGTGGCGCCACCTACGCCGAGTTTCGCGTAATATTCCCTATTATTAAATAAAAAAAATATATTACACGAACGTTTTTTTTTTCATTTCCTATTTGGTACAGTCAGCTGCAGAGAAAAGGTACCCCACGTCCATACTAATTTACAGAACTTTGTATGCAGGGGGGGTGCCTTTTCTCTGCAGCTGACTGTACATGACTAGAAACTATACTTAGTCTTTTAGCATTAGAAAAAACGGTAAACCATTTCCACGTGTCTTTTTATTGACAAGTTTTTTTATAAATATAGCAATATTTTACTTATGAAAGCAAAAGTATGTAAATGATCGTATATTATATTTGTTGTGACTTATTTTCAAAGTGTTTTTCGATAAAACGACACGTTAAGATCGCTCGCCTTCTTTCTAATGATAAAAAAACGAGAGGTATAGTTAGACGGTTCTGAGTGGTAGACTGCAAATGAGATAAAAGCTATAATAGGTACATGCATTAATCCTCATATCAGGCGGCTTTTTGATTCCAAGGATTGCATAATTTTTATACTTTTTAATGATTTTTAGAATATGAAAATTATAAAAAGTATAAAAGTTATGCAATCCTTGTATTCCACGCATTTCATTTCATTTCAACGAGCCGCCTGCTACAGATTTCTTGAAATTGCCGCGTTTTTTCACTTTCATTAGTCAGACTATTATCAATTTGCCAATTTCGTGATTATTCTTTTACACGGCACATAAACTTATGCATAATTTATCGATATAAAAAGTCGACACAGTCACATCCCTAGCAAATTATCAAACTTATGACACCGTACGTAAATGAGAAATAACAAGCATATATGCATCTCTTTTCGGCACATTATCTAATTCGTAAGGAAGTAAAGTACGGGTATACATATTTGCGAAGCATTTTTGCCCGACTTCTATGCTTTAGTCATTATTCTGAGGAGGTTACAAAATTTACTATGACAGTACCGCTCTAGTATAAGTTACTCTATGCTTAGACTGTATCCATCTATTACGGAGTTATATCTATCTTGTACTGGCAATGAGGGTGTGTTTTAGTATAGAGGTAGTTATTTTATAATGGGGACAGGAAGGCGAACTTTTTCATACAGGGTGTTTTTTAATATTTGGCCATAGTCTGCATGACGAATTGTTATACTGAAAAACTCAGTACGACTTAACTGGCTTTGCTGACGCCCATGAGCTGTACAGCTCAGTGTTCAGCCTTCCGCCTTATGCAAGGTTTATGTATCAACGTCCTGAGGAACGACAAACAAGGGATGTACCACCCAATTGGGCGTGGTTAAATTTGTAGTTTTAATAGAACCAGTAATAATATTGTAAATGAAGTTATAATGTTGCTCCTATATCTGTAGTACTATCACTTAACCAAATATACACATCAATTATTGAGACTACAACATCCTTTAGAACAAACACATCCATTCTCATCTACATATTACACTTCTAACTATAAAATAAAAAATGTATCTTACCAAAACTATAACAAAGATAAAATAAAACTGGAGTTTTGAATGATTCACGGTTAGTTTCACTAGACTTATATTGACCGGGATAGAGCGCTGTCTAGACAACTTTGACACCCACCCGCTAACTTCAGTCACCCGTGAACATGATGCATGTAACTGCGTCGAAATATCGGGAGCTCACAAATAATACAAAAGGTAATCACGGTCTATATCACGAATTAATAAACTAGTGGATGTGAAATGACTCCTATTTAGTATGAAAACCAGTGTCGCTAAACTCACACATTCATAGCCACGTTAAAATACGTCACACACTTACAAAATTGCTCTGATTCGTAGCAACTTTCCATACCAAAAAGTTATTACCGGTGGACATTTCTCGAACGAATATCAACTGTAGGCTACATGAGTGACGGTTTAAAATATAATGTCAAAGCTATATGACATACGACTCTTTCATTATCTCATTCATCTCACAAAAGCTCGCTCAACGTTCACCTAATACAACTACTCAACACCAGATGGCGTTATTTTATATAATTTTAAAATCACTTACTTAGCAGGCGAGAAAAGGGCTAAAAAACCAGTATAAGTAAGGTCTAATTACGCATGGTTTGTTACGGATCTCACGGTCACGTTACACTGGTGTTTTCGAGACCTCTACACGCCTGCGAGTAGCTAACCGTTGGAACTTCTTTCCATTCGACGATATAGGGAGGGGACAGTGTAATCGGAGTGTTTTATCGATATTTGTGTGTTCAGTTAGGTATTGATATTTCATTACCGTATGTTTTAACACATTTAGATGATACTTTATTTATGATTATAATATAGGTAGTGATAATCGTGATTGTATGAAAAATAATATGTAGTACAGTACAACAAATATCTAACTAGAAATTTGTTTCTTATTAATTGACCAACTAGGTTGTTAATGTGAACATTAAATATATCTTAAAGTCAAACAGATAAAATCATAGTTCTTTAAAGGTCTATTAACTCGGTATTGCTGTTATTTTGTGATCACAAATCTGCAATTACTTACATAGGTAAGTATTCGTCTTTAACAATATATTTACTTGTAGCAGCATTTAAGGCCAATCTAGACGGGACAACCTGATTAAATTGTCAAATTAATTGTATGGTGTGAAAGCATACATGAAACTGGCTCATCGATCCCACTTGATTTGATTGTAAGATTGTGACCTATCAAATCAGGAAGGGGGGCGGCAAAATTCCAATATTTGACGCTAGTTTGCGTGGTATGGAACACTTTTTATTAATTAAGTGAGCCCGAATGTCACTAATAATTACTAAATTAGTAACTAAGTTTTAGGCGTGTGGACGCTAGATGAGATGTATGGCAATTTTATCCCCAGAAATCTTTCTCTAAGAAATGCTCCTAGCAAATGGTGCTATATTTTTGCGGAAACTAATTTTCTTGCCCAGTAGCATTGACCCATTTATTTTTAATATCGGCATCTTGTGGTAACCTACAATAATTAATAATAAAGAAATAGAAAATATAAAACGTTTATTCATGGCACATTGCATGCATTGTACGCATAAGTGCATTAAGTACCTAGTCTAATTATATTAACGATGAAAATATGATGGGTGTAAAAAACAAAAACGTATGTAAAGGAATACGAAGGTTTGAAAGGTTGCCATGAAATGACCCCGACTTAACTTAGTGCTTGATGACCAGAGCTGCCATATTTACTAAGACATTGATTATCCCAAATAATAATTAGAAACGTGTCTAAAATAATAATTTATTACCGAACTACCAAACATCAAACTTGAAATATCGTAACTTTAACTTTATCGATATAAATATCGACATTGCGCAGCATCTGAGTAGCGAAGTTATTTGACATTTAGGATAGCGAATATTCCAGATAAACGTAAAGAATAGTGACAAAGGATTGTGAACTCTAAGTTCTAACTGATAAAATATAGATTTACTTAACGAACATTCGTAAATAATGCAATAGAAACAGATTTTTCGTATTTATCGGATTATATTTAAATAAATAACCACCGGTGATAGGCAATACCTCCACGTGAAAGATTTTTTAAACCGCTGTGATTTCTGCAGCTTAATACTGCACAATACGGCATTTTAAATTTAATTATCAATTTTTGTTAGACGAGCGTACGTACGACGTGAATGTCATTCGAGCATGAAGTTTACACAACAACTGAGCATAGTCTGTGCATAAAGTGAGTCGGTCGCTACTAACTGTCGGATAGACGGGAACGCCCACTTGCCATCTCCATCCTACTCCGTGGTCTATATCCCGGTCAATATAAGTCTAGTGAAAATAAAACTGTTTATCTTATAAAATAACACTAGAAATATTTGAGACGCATATATTATAATGCTTAAATAAGTGTAGGTAATCCAAAATATACAGTACAACAACAATATATCATTATTAAATTGTAAAACGGGACTTAATAGCGACAACGCCGTCCTCGAAACGTCGGAGGTAAATCTTAAAACTTATATAAGCGATTAAGTCCCGTTTTACAATTTAATATTGTGTAGAAATCGTGAAAGTTCAAAATATCAACATTTATTATACCTACTTAAGTCCTAAACTCATAACTATTAACCAACTTTACCCTCCACTCCTTCGTCTTTTAACCTGGTTATAACATATTCGGTTGTACATATATCTTTAACCATGTTAACGGCCAACCGTACAAAATATTCCTATTTTTAATTTGAAACTTGTATAGTAAAGTGGAATAAATTTCGTTTTGAGAAAGCATTAAAACAAACTACTCTACTTGATTCATGAAAGGTTCTAATTAGATTGAAACGGGTTGTACATTATTATGGACATTGGGCCTTACGAGGATATTATTATCTTATTTATTCTGATCCTTCTTCATCCATTGGCTCAATCTTAACGCTAACAAAATTAGTTGGCTCCAATTCATCTGTTTCTTTCTTCTCAGTTTTTATAATCACTGTACTTATTTCTTCCATCACATTTTCATTTTCATTCTCATCAGAATCTTTACCATCATTATCATCTTCATCATTCGTGTCATCATTATCATCATCATCGTTATTCGTATTCTGATTACCAGTTAATTTATCAGTGAGTGTAACAAAATCGCCCATTAGAATATCATTCATAGTTTTCTTAGGTGGTCCGAATATTTTGGTCATAGCTTCGTCGTCTAGGCCTAGATCGCAGTCACGTGGGTCTATGCGTTTGAAGTAGTCTTTAATGTTTATTTCTGTGCCTTTCAAACCGTGGCGTTTTCGTAGGTGCTTGACGACTGAACGCTTTACGGCGTAGGATTTTGGACAGCATTTACACTGGAAAAAAAAATACCTATGTAAGAGTAAGTTTAGATTAGGTACTATGGCGAAATGATGATACCCTGGCTTCATACGTTTTGAAGTCTAATGAATAATGAAGTAGACCATGACGAAAAGTTTGCCAAACCTCTATACAAACATCAATCTGCATTGTACGTAAACTCTATGTAGAGGCTATAAGAGTCAGATACGAGTATCCTTACCGGAAAAGTATTAAAACCACTGGCCATAGGCCATGCTGTTCAAATTCTTGGCACAGAGCGGGCAAGGGAATGAATTAAGTACTAGTATGTGAAGTGCGACGACGAAGTAGCAATGTACGTTAATGTAAACTCATTGTAGAGGCCATAAGAGTCAGATTCGAGTATCCTTGCACGGAAAGTGCCTATTAAGGCCACTGTGTGTGACCATGTGGTGTCGTAAGCTAGCCATGCTGGTCAAGTTCTTGTCACAGAGCGGGCAAGGGAATGAAGTACTAGTATGTGAAGTGCGGAGGTGACGTAGCATGTAGCTTATTTAAACTATGTAGAGGCTATGAGAGTCAGATTCGAGTATCTTTACCCGGAAAGTATTAAGGCCACTGTGTGTGACCACGTGGTGCCGCAAACCGGCCATGCTGGTCAAGTTCTTGTCACACAACGGGCAAGGGAATGAAGTAGTAGTATGTGAAGTGCGGAGGTGACGTAGCATGTAGCTTATTTAAACTATGTAGAGGCTATAAGAGTCAGATTCGAGTATCTTTACCCGGAAAGTATTAAGGCCACTGTGTGTGACCATGTGGTGCCGCAAACCGGTCATGCTGGTCAAGTTCTTGTCACACAACGGGCAAGGGAATGAAGTACTAATATGTGAAGTGCGGAGGTGACATAGCATGTAGCTTAATGCAAACTATGTAGAGGCTATAAGAGTCAGATTCGAGTATCCTTACCCGAAAAGTATTAAGGCCACTGTGTGTGACCACGTGGTGCCGCAAACCGGCCATGCTGGTCAAGTTCTTGTCACAGAGCGGGCAAGGGAATGAAGTACTAGTATGCGAAGTGCGGAGGTGACGTAGCATGTAACGCTCATCTTTGTATTTCCTTTCTGTAATAAAAGATAAGTGATGCGTTGGACATTTTATAATCTTCAGGTTCATATAAGTTTGTATAATCGTCATAATGTGTTCACTCGTATGTATTACTACACTAATTACACTATGCTGCGCTTGTTTGTAAACCAAATAAAGCACAATGGGACAAATACAACTCAGAAGGCCTTTTTATAATGGTCTGAAACATGAAATCCCCATCATGAATTTTAACTGTCGTGAGTCATACTGAAATTAAGCTAATTGATCGTAGCGTAAGCGAGGGTCTCCGTTCTAACTCGGGCATTTTGCTTTCGTTTTCGTACGGAAATTGGCATAAAGGACTTAACGCCAATAGCGTCTATGGCGCTTAAGACCATTGTGAGTTCACTGTGATAACGAGTCAACGAACTATTTTTCACTTTTATTTTCTAAGTTACAGCTCACAGCCACAAGTTTAACGTTTTACATTACATATATTGTTTACATATGTGACGTTTTCAATCAAAAGGTACCACATTGTCGCTTGTTAATAAGGTTGATTTCTAGCTGAAGCTATATGGAAATAACGCCTTACTGACAAGCGACAATAAGTACCCTTTTGGTTGAAAATGGCACATATTGTATCATATTCGTTAAAACTACGAGTTACAGCTTTAAGAAACAGCCCACAGCTCTAAATTGGTGACCGAGCGTCAGCGAAGGTCTTCGTTTCAGCTTGGGCAAAAATGTTTTCTTATGTCCGGATGTTCTCCTCTACAGGTCGCAATTCTCAACCGATTCTCGTGAAATTTTGTGAGCAGGTTCGATAATTAAATAGTTTTTTTCGATTCACTTTTTGGATACCATACCACAGAATAAATAATAGTACTACCGTACAGAAAGGAAACTTCCTACAAAACCGAAGTTTGACAGCGGTTCAGGGAAGAATCATGGTGTCCCTTTCTAATATATGGCACTATCCCTTTCGGCTCTTTAGGGTTGTCAAAATTCAAGTCATTATCTTATCTGTGGTCGTGCACGCAAAAGGACGTCAAGTGTCAACCCTAATAATTGCTAGGAGCAATGTTGAGCCGAATGGAGCCGAGAATACCCGAAAGGAGTTTCGCACCCCTGGCCATACATTTATTCAGTTATAAGTTATAGTTTGATATTTATATTGATATTTATTGAAATAAAATCCTACAGCATTACAGCTAAGGGGCGCAAATGCGCTGTAAAATTAAGTAATTAAAGCTATAGGTAATAAAGTTTTTTTTTTTTTTTTTTTTTTTTTTTATTATTATAAACTGATCGGCGATTGGCCCTAGTCACACCTGATGGAAAGTGAAGACAGGGCCTAAGATGGAGCTCACCGGTTCAGTAACAGCCTATTCACTCTTGTTTTAAAGAGACCGAGGTCATATTGATCAGGGAATACAGATGGCGGGAGCGCATTCCATTCCTTAGCCGTCCGTACCAAAAAGGAGGAGGCAAAACGTTTCGTCCGAACGAATGGAATGTGAACCACGAACGGGTGCATACGCTCCCCGCGCCTGGATGTCCGATGATGGAAAGGGGAAGGTGGGATCAGGTCGTGCAGTTCCTGTGCGCACTCCCCGAAATGTATCCGATACGATATACGATAGTTATACGATAAATATGACAATAATTAATAAGCTACCTATGTAAATTCACAAAACCCTAATAAAAATCTTTAAAAAGTTTATGATTTGTGTTGGCAAACAAGTCGCAGTCAGGTGCAAAAGAAAAAAAATATTGAGGAGTGTTCGGGAGCGGACGATTGGAGAGTACTGGTGTGCTATCGTGTGAATGGTTCCATTCCTTTAAATATGTCGAAAATTTTACTTACCACAGAGAGGACACTGAACCGCTCCTTTCTTCTTAGCTTCATGGATTTTCATGTGCTCGCGTAAGGAACAAGCGCTAGTGAACAGTTTCGAACAGATCGTACAAGTTTCCAAGTCTGTAAAAAATCATTTACACTTTAATTATTTTAAGTTATATTCGCCTGTATGTTTTTAATGTTATTAAATAATCAATTTTGAATATTTTTGGTAACATCATAAAATTAGTACCGCTATGTGATGTAATTTATGGGTGAATTTAACTGAATTTTTATTCTATAGGTTGATGTACTTAAAAAGTTCAATTATGTTTGTTTATTTATGGTGACATACAAAAAAAAAAATATTTGTCAAAATTAGTCATACATATCAATATAATTTTGGTAAGATAATGGAATTAATAATATCCAACAAATTTGATTTTCACTCTTATATGTATTATTATTTATTATACTTAGCACTTCCCCAGATACCGCTCCCAAATGGCTTGGCGCGCTTTACTTGTCCCAGATACCGCTGGAGTGACGAAGCCCTAAAAGACCTGTCCGCCCTCTGAATACCCAACTGGCGTGAAGTGGCGCAGAATAGGGCAGAGTGGCGCTCTCTTGTGTCGGAGGCCAAGATCCTTTTTGGGTCACTGAGCCAGTGAAGTAAGTAAGCACTTACTTGGGAGTTGGGTCACTGAGCCAGTGAAGTAAGTAACTAAGCACTTACTTGGGTCACTGAGCCAGTGAAGTAAGTAAGTAAGTCAGCACTTACTTCGGTCACTGAGTCAGTGAAGTAAGTAAGTAAGTAAGCACTTACTTGGGTCACTGAGCCAGTGAAGTAAGTAAGTAAGTAAGCACTTACTTGGGTCACTGAGCCAGTGAAGTAAGTAAGTAAGTAAGCACTTACTTGGGTCACTGAGTTAGTGAAGTAACTAAGTAAGCACTTACTTTCTCCAGTGTGTTTCCTTATGTGATAGGTGAGCTTTGATTTCTGAACGAACGTCTGTCCGCAATAGATGCAAGCGTATGACGT
Source organism: Cydia strobilella (assembly GCF_947568885.1). NCBI lineage: Eukaryota > Metazoa > Arthropoda > Insecta > Lepidoptera > Tortricidae > Cydia > Cydia strobilella. The sequence goes on from NC_086052.1 coordinate 15,398,430, forward strand.
ATCCTTGGAATGTGTCCTGAAATAAAAACAAAACATCAAACCCGAAACGTTCATTCTTTAAAAGTTGTATATCTCCACAAATAAAGGGTTTTGTGTTCAACCCTTAAGGGGGTCAAAATGGGATTAAAAGTTTTAATCATTGAAACATTGCCTGTTGTTGAAAAATAAGGCAAACTAAAGAAATAATCATATATGTATTAATGTCAGCCCAGTACCTCTTTCCTTACAGCGAAGCATGTTCTAATTTGACCAAATCGCATGTAATTGTAAGGTCTATTACGGAAATAAGGTATCTTCTAATATACAAAAACATACACAACACAAACGTGCTGATTTGCCTACGGTGTGACAGTCTTACCTAGAGTGTGTAGTGTGTACAAACTCCCTTAGACCCCCTAATAGGCGTGCGGTCTTTCCCGCATGGCATTAGTATTAGACCGAGACGAAACACATAAGACAAGGACAGAGTTTGAGGTACAAATCAGAGAACGTGCTCGGGCAGTGTTGGCAGGCTTACGGTCTCTCCCGTGTGTTCTTCATGTTAGACAGAGACGATACACAGGAGACAAGGACAGCCTTACATAAAGTGAGTTACAAGCCTACTTGTCAGAGAACGTCCGTGGACAATGTTGGCACTCGTGGTTGTTCGTCTGTATGTCGCCGTTCGTGTAGTCGTTGCATGTTCGAACGTTGTACGAAACGAGACAGCAACAGATAGACAAGGACAGCCTTCTAGAGTGTGACTTACAAGCTCTCTTATCAGCGAACGTTCTCGGGCAATGTTGGCATGCATACGGTCTGTCCCATGTATGTCGCCGTTCGTGTCGGAGCATGTTCGAACGTACGAAACAAGACAACTGATATTAAGACAAGAACAGCCTTACCTAGAGCACAGGGCGGACACGCTATACATCAAAAATCACTTGCGTTTCTATGTGTAAACGGCACGTCTGTACACGCGGCATGCGTCATAGTGTGAATAAGTTGCTTAAAAATAGTACTGAGCGGCCGGCAAACGGCCGTCAATCTGCTGTCGCGGGGCGAGGTCATTCGAGTCGGGGCGGAGCGGTGCGTGGCCGTTCTGTATGATAATACTATTACTTATTCTGTGCCTAGAGTGTGTTACAAGCCCCCTTATCAGAGAAGGTTCTCGGGCAATGTTAGACAGTAGGCTCCTTTTTTCTGCGTCTTGGGGCAAATTGGTCCAATAGAACTATTATTTAGTATCTGGAATATAAAAACAGGGCTTAGTAGTAAATACAGTCTTACCTAGAGTGTGAGTTACAAGCCCCCTTATCAGAGAACGTCCTCGGACAATGTTGGCAGGCGTACGGTCTCTCCCCTGTATGTCTCCGCTCGTGACGGAGCATGTTCGAACGTTGTACGAAACGCATGGGGCAGTAGGAGCAGGCGTGGCGGGGGCCTTCGTGGATCTGGAGGTGCTCGCGGAAGGAATCACGTTTCTAGAAACAGTTTTATAAACATAAGTTACCATTTTTATTATTCTGTTAATCTAATGGCTAATGGGATCCGTAATAATAAGTTTTTGGCAAAATTTTCATTTTTGATACGTGCTAATAGGTACTCATCAAGATAATTTTAACAACCCCAAGCACAATTAGGTTGCGTTGTTTATCACAGAGTTCCTATGGCCACCTCCTGTCTCCATCATCAGATCAGCTCGAAATTACCATAATCACAGAATAACTAATAGTACTACCGTACAGAAAATTCACTCCTTCACAAAAGCCAGATTTAGGTACAAAATTATACCTACACTCGCCGCCTGTAAGCAAAATTGAAACTTATAACCGCGCACGAACCGTGAATCTTCTTTGCGCGCCGCAGTTTTATGACCGAGCTGCGAGTGTCGGCACGGGGTTGTCACTTTACAAGTTTTTGTACCTATACCTACTGATTTATTGTTTTTAAGATAAATATGTAGGAATTACAAACGTAAACATAAAATTTTTAGCCGGAGATAGTATGTCTGATTCTCACGGAAGTAGGTATGCCACAGAAGTACTTATTCCTTTGAAAATATGTCGGTCAAAGTAGTCCGGAATTAAAAAAAAATGTTTTTTCTGCTTCCTTGTTCTTTCGTTTATTCAGACATCCGTAAACAGAACATTATCTTTTATACAGATTAGATCGCGATTTAGGATTCGAAGCCATTGCGTATTTTCAATTTTGCGCGAGCGGCAGCCCACTGCCATACACCTGCCCGGGCGGTGCGCCGGCCAAATATACCTAAACTGCGCAGTGACACCCCCCTGCCATAATATTGCATTGTCATCTGACTTACATATGTGCGCAAATTTTCAGTTTCATCGGAAACCGGGTAGTCGGTCAAATTTAACTTGCATGATTTGACCCGTACAAACATACCGGAGACAACGCTATGCGCGTATTATGGCGACGTCCCGCTCGCACGATCGGACGCAGTGTGCCATGCCCCATAGTTACATACCTACATAGGCTAAATACATTTCAAGTTAAAGCTTGTAAAAAGCGTATTATTTCGTTAAAATATTTTTTGTTATGTTAAACCTATCTAAGAACTATCGCTGAAACAGAAATTCATTACAGAAAACTGCAACTAAATAGATCGGTCGATCAGTTTTGGGAATCGAAACACAAAAATAGCCTGTTACAATATAAAAGATAAAAAGGAATGGTCCTAGAAATGAGCCCATGCACAGTAGGAATAGAACTGAAGACTGATACTATAACATTTCGGTTGCGTAGTTTGACTCATTGAGGGCGTCCAGTTAGGTAACTTCTAAACGAATGAGGGCTATCGTTTTCTTGCTCACCAGTTGGCGCCTCTGTTGATGGTGGTCCAAAAGACTATAGAAAAGCTGTCAGTCATTGAAGTGACAAGTGACATTTGACATTTCGAACTATGGAAAAGACCACCATCTACACTAGCGCCCCTAGCGGCGAATTCATACGCGTTAGCCCTCATTTAGATAATATATGTGAAAGTCGTAAAACGCTAAGTTGGACTTTAAAAGCATAGTGTGTAGTGTGTAGTAAAAGGCCTTGGAGAAATCTAGCAGTACCAGAATTACGATGGTTGCCCGTATCGTCGTGTACACTGTTAACTGTCCAATTGTAAACCCTATTGCTAAGAGATAAGGTCAGAAATTGTAGCTGTATATTTACCGCGAACACTTTAGAGCAGTAGGTGCAAGTAAAGCTTTGCTTGATGGGGGAATGTTCTTGCTTGTGCATGTATAGAGATGACTTGTATTGGAACGATTTGCCACATTCTGCGCATTCGAATGGATGACGGCCGGGATGACGGATCAGGTAGTGTAGTTTTCTGAGGAAAAATATTTTATTTGTTAATATCACGGGCGTTTAGAACGCCTAATGTCTTCAGGTCAATCAGACTACGAATATCGGTAGACAACGATTGAAAAAGGAGACACTTGCTTTCTCAATATCCTCTGTCGAAAACGCCGGCCGACACACAAATTCTTACAAGGTTTTCACTGGTTCAATATTTCTGGTTTCCAATATTAATCACCTTCACCAGCCAAGGCATCATCAAATTTTAAAGACACTCTGTCAAAAACGTGTAAAAAGAAATGATGGCAACAAAAACGTGTTGAAGGCAAAAAAGTGAAGATGTATTCATATTTTTTTCCTTTCAGAAAATTATTATTTTTCTGCAAAGATAGAATCGTACATGTGCATAGTCGAGTTTAGCTCACCTCTCATCCAGCGTATGCATGACCTCCCTACATAGTTTACACTTGAATTTGCCCGGGCCATGGACCTGCGCCATATGGGCGCCGAGGGCGCGAGTGCTAACGAAGTCGCGCTCGCAAATGGTGCAGGTGGCGGGGCGCTGCGGCCGCACTGTGGGGTCGTGGACAGACTGTGGATGGAAATAAGGGCGAGTTTCGTTTAATAAGAAGTTTACGATCCTCACAATAATAAGACATACTAAAGTAAGTTGTACCATGGTTGTTCACTGGTTGCTAAAACGTTACGTCAAAAGATAGATACATTCTCGTCGCGGCTGGACGCACGCGGCGCGTGGCGCGGCGAGCGGTGTCGTCCAAAACAGATCTGATCGCGCCGTTCGGGAGTCGTGACCGTTTTCGCGATTTCGTGGTTGGTCCCATAGTAAAAGTGCGACAGGTAATTATAGTAATTTAATAAACTTACCCTCAAATGAAATTTAAACGACTTTCTATGGCTGAGTGGGCGATACTGACAAGAATCTAATGAACAGAAGATTTTCCTGGCCTCTGGATGTTTGACTTCAAAATGTGTTCGCATCTCTTCAATGCTGGGACGGACGATGCAGCACACACTGCACTTTAGCATGTATGTGGGGGAATCGGAGCTGCGGTGCTTTTCCATGTAGTGGTGGATGTAGAAAACCTGCAAGATAAAGACTTGTTTTGTTCCGGTGCATTATCACAGCGACCAAGATACTCAAAAATATCTGAACATGCACTTTAACCCTTTAACGGGCAGAACTGAAATAATCCTCAATTTAAGCCCTATCACCAATCCATAGTCCTAAAAGTTCTGTAAGTACAAGAAAAAAATACAAAAAGATGATGTTACAGACTTAGCTAACTTAGCGGTTTCACTCTCGTATTTTTAGTGACTCGAGAGAGATGTGTGTGTCTCCGAAACTGCTAATATATATTTTATAATTGTTTATGTGTTATGCTCTAGCTTAGTTAATATTTTACACTTATAGCTTAAGCTTATAGTGAAGCAAAAAGGATACAATAGTTGAATTTGACTATCTTTTTAATTTTACTAAGCAATGTTAGTATGAAAGATTTACTGAATCGGAATGATTTATATTGTATACCTTATCACTGAATGTTTCCGAGCAATCCTCGCATTTGTAAAACTGCTCCGTATACTGACTGAAATGTGTGCGCACTTCATGCGTCTCTCTATCAGTCTCATTCCAGAACAGTGTCGAACAATACTTGCATTTAAAGCCCAAATGCGGACTAAAACAGTTGTCAAACTCCATAACCTCCCAGTGTTCATTTAGATGTTTCCTTGTATCTTCTCTATTGTCAAATTCTTTATCACAAAACTGACAGATCCACAGATCCTCAAAATCACCTAGCTCCTCAGTCACATGACTGTCCAACTCACTCTGACTTTCAAACGTAGCTGTGCACACCCTACATGAAAAAATTGGTGCTACTTTCATAAAATGATTTTTAATCATGTGAGTCATAAAAGCCTGCATATTATCATACTTATTTTTACAAAGAGTGCAAGTTATATCAGTCGCAAGATCAGGTTTTGCTGTTGCATAGTCTATGTCGGAAACTTCAGGAACCAAATTGGAGTTTATGTCATTTAAAGTTCGGTTTACATATTCAAAGTAGCATTTTTGTAAGATTATTAGCTCTGTTAATGTAATGTCAAAGTCTTCGTCACCTTTATAAATATTTGCAATATCATTCTCATCTCTGACTTTCTTTATCTTTTCTTTAGGCTTTTCTTCACTAGGTGTTTCTGTTTCTTCTGCTTCACTAATGGCTTCCTGTTTTATCTCTGGTATGAGCACTTTAAGTAGATCTTCTGATTCATTGTCACTATGATCTTCATTTATGTTTTCATCAGTATTTTTCTGTAAATCCACATATCCAACTCTGCTCTGATCTTTAAGTTGGTCATCAATGAACTGTGGACTAACATCAGCACCGCTAATAACAAAAGGTAAATCTCTACCAGAGAGTATGCTGCTTAGACATTTGAGAGTGTAATGATGATAGCCCATGTAATGATTAAAGAACATTGTGCATAGATTATTTGATTTTGAGCACAGTAAGCAAAGGAATTTGTTACTGCCTTCATACTCAAATTCCCAAAGTGTGTCCTCATCTTTACAAGACAAGTTTGAGACACTGTGCTTCTGTATCAAGTGTGTATTGTACTGGTCATCGTCAGGTACTCGGAAATGGCACAGTCGGCAGTGCACGAGATTGTGTTCCGCACTGAAGTGCTGACGGAGCTCGGCTTCAGTGTCAAAGTTCTTGACGCACTGGGAGCAGGGCCAGGGCACATGGAACTTAAGGTGGGCCAGCCAAGCTTCTCTGTCTGGTACAAAATATCTATAAATTCAGACATACCTGTTATTAAAAAGAGATCAAAACTATGACTATTATAAAAGTAACTTGTTGAGTATATTTCTGTTCACAGTTACAATAATAACCAAAGCCAAATAAAAAATTATGCGTCGTATGAGGAAGTTAGAAGGCTGGCACAAGGCACAAGAAAGAAATGATTGGCGATTACTCCACCCACAAGAGCAAAGCTCTTAAATTATGATGACGATGATGATGTAAAATATAAAACAATTTGTTTTTTTTGTTGTTTATTTGTTTTGGATCCTATTTGCCAACTTAAAGTTAAAATATATTATCCCATTTAGAACTTGTTGAGCATAACTCAAGATTTGAAACTAATGAGGAACAAGAGTCGCGTAAAGTGTTGCGCACCAAAAATATAAAAGTTAATTTCCATCTACCATGAAAAATAGAGGAACACTGTGCAAGACACCAGGCCAAAATAAATGTAGAACTTAAAACAATCTCAAAAAGTAATATCTTTAAACACAAATTAAAACAGTTTTTATTGAGAGGGTGTTTTTATACTGTGGATGAAGTGTTCGATTTTGTTTAGTCTTAACTCTTTAAGTGTTGATTTACTTGTTCTTAATATCGTCTTCGGTTACCGCGATAGTTACTTATGAAATAAAACTATGAAAACGGGTGTCACCCGTCGACCACGAACGCTGTAAATGATTCGAATTATATTTCTCAAGCTTCATTCTTCAGATATAAAAACCAGGTAGTCCTTTAACCTACTAGGCAACTCATCGCATGTTTAAAGTAGGTAGCAAAAACTTTAACTCAAACAGGTCTATCCCTACTTCACCTAGTCTTGATGGGGCGCGCGGCTTGCCGCCATTGCTCATTCTTTATTCTTGCGAGGCAACGAACGCACGTAAAATCATAATTTAATAAATCTATAGCGGTTCTCGATCAAAACCACGCACATTTTAAAACACCAAGTTTAAGTTTTATTTTACTTGTTTTAGTTTAGTTTTAAGTGTGTGTGTAAATTTTAGTTTCATATTTGTCTAGTTGCATATTTGATCAATTCTTTGTTGTTGTTTTTTTCTCTCTTCGTGTATTTTCAAACACAAACCTGTATTGTTCATGAATAAATACTATGATTATGATAAGAAAACATGTACAGATATAGCTAAGAACATCAATTGTCATATCACTTACCTGCATATGCCACAATAGTCTTTTTTATGATTCAATACGTAGTGTAAAATCATTTTTCCCCTATTGATAAACCAATCCGGGCAAAGCAAACAACTGTATGGTCCGGTCGGATTGAGGTCTTTTAAATATAGCCAGACATCGATAGGCCTTTCCACGACCGGTGGGGTGATCACAGCCTTTAAAGCACGGTTGATCTTTATCGTCATGGCATTCATTTTCTTTTGAGGAAAGGTTTTCTTCTTCTTTTTCTGGGCCGGTTCATCCTTGCAAAGTTCAATCGTAACTTCGGAATATTTCTCCGGATTTAGCTTTTTTGCAGCCGCTATACTGGCAAGTGGCTCATCATCGGACTCGTCTGAAGCCATGGCTTAAGTTGATAAGTTAACTTGTGACGAAAACCGTGGGTAAACTAAAATAAACATAAACAAGATTTTCTTTGATTTCTCTTCTCTATATGCCTGCCGTCAAATTGTCGTGTTGACATTTCTATTTCTACTATTTCTAGGGATGTTCTCAAAAAAAATATATCGATAATTCCGAAGCCGGTCTACACTCTCATCAAAAGACACAGAATTCAAAAATAATTTGTTTTAAAGTTATTCGCACTAAATGAAATTTAAAATAATGCTCAGTTTAATAACAATCAATTCAGTTCAATTTAATGGTTAAAAATACAACTGAAACCGTTGTTTTTTTCTATAAACTTGGCAGTGTATCTATGCCTTATTGATAGACAAGAAATATACGTTTTTTTATAGATACACGTTCCGTTTCTCAAAATATTTTAAACAATAAAATTGTACAAGCTTAAAAGCCTTGTATGTTTCTAATTGTTTTATAATGGTCATGATAGATTTAATTATTTTCGTTGCGATTAACATAAGAAAGTATGGATGTCAAATACTAAAATACACATATTTCAATTGTTTACAATAAATATTGTGCGCGTAACGAAAAAATTGAAAGAAATCGTACCGTGGCAGCCATTTTATAGAAAAAACATTGTCTATGGACAAGAGCCAAAGAAAGGCGAAGCTAAACAAAAGGGTAGCATGTAGATAGCGTTTACTAAATTATTAGTAAAATATGCAGTAATATTGACTTAAAAGACTTGTTTTTATCATATAATCAAGTGAACATTTCAGTTACGATGCCAGTGTATCATTTAAGCTCGTAAAATGAGGTTCAAAGCATCGTGTAATGGTGGCCATTAGGAGCAATAATTATGTATATTGGCATACTTACTGTTTTACGGACCATCAAATTTACGTCCAAAATGGAACTGTGAATCGTGTTGCAAAACTTTTATCTGAACGGGATGTAATCGGACATTAATCAGTGAACTGTGAATGGGGTAAGAGCGAGCAGTGTAAATATTCTGTGCCGCGCGAATCATGGCCCAGAACCAGGGGGAGGTTCAAGTCGGTACAGCGAACCAACCCGTGAAGGATAAGGATATTTACGCGTGCTTACCTGATATGCGAGTGCATGGCCCGCTGGGACCAGACGAACCCTGTCCTGGCGGCGAAGAGCTTCGATGGCTGCCCGCGCAGTCCACTGATCGTGACCTGGTGATGTACTTGAGAGCTGCTCGATCTATGGCAGCGTTCGCTGGTATGTGCGACGGCGGCTCTCCCGACGACGGCTGTGTGGCAGCCAGCAGAGACGACACAACTATAAATGCCCTCGACGTCCTCCACGACTCTGGTTATGATCCTAGTCGCGCGTTACAAGCCCTAGTGAAGTGCCCAGTGCCCAAGGGAATCGAAAAAAAGTGGTCGGAAGAAGAGACAAAAAGATTTGTGAAAGGTATTCGCCAATTTGGCAAAAATTTTTTCAAAATAAAGAAGGACCTTTTACCTCATAAAGACACTGCCGAGTTAGTTGAGTTTTACTATTTGTGGAAAAAGACTCCTGGTGCTAGTAGTAACAGGCCTCATAGGAGAAGAGTTCGTCAGTGTTCTTTGCGGAGGGTGCGTAACACTAGAAATTCTCGTGCTGGGACTCCTAAAGAGCAAACCCCTGAAGTGGCTCCTACAGTCCCAGATACTAATGGTTCTAGGCCATCTCCTAATACTAAAGAAGGAGGCGAGATGAGTTCTGTAACAGAAGATGAAAATTCAGAAGAGGACAGTGACTCCCGTGACGCTGGAGATTTGGCTAAAGCTGACAGTGGTAGAACTGAAAATCCTGATGAATCACCCAGCAGAATGAGAACTAGGAATAAGTCCAAAGAACAGACAACACCAAATGGTAAGAAAGGACAAGATGAGAGTGACAATGACACTAAATCCAAGAAGGCCAAACCTAACACCCAAAGTACAAACAACAATGTTCCAGACAAAGTTCCTTCCTCTCCTGTTAGCAAAGACACTAAAAAGAAACCTGTGGCTAATGGTAAAGTTGATGCATCAAAGGTCAAGAAGCGTCTTCCAGATGATTCATCAAAATTAGAAAGTATATTGGATGGTGATGTACAAATGAAAAAGAAAAAGGCTGCTGATCCACCCGAAAGTCCATCTGAGAGCCTCACTAATGACAGTTTCTCAGCCATGGATGAGACTGAAAATGTGGAACCAGAGCCTGAAGCTTGTGACTTTAGTTTCCATAAGACTGATAAGGAAAATACTGAACAAAATAAGGAAACTTTGCCTGAACAACCACCAAAGCCTGCTGACTCACAAGTTAAAACTGAAGTTAAAAGTGAGGAACATGCTATTAAAGCTGAAAAAGATCCTCTACCACCTGTGTTCAAACCTGCTGAAAAAGAAGTGATGAAAGAAGCTCTTGATCTTAAAACTGATACAAACAATCCAAAGGAACCAGACACAATAGAGATGAAACCTCTTCCTCTACAAGGTGCAATGTTTTCTAAGACAGAGCTAATTATACCAAAAGTCACACCAATGACAACTGAAGCTATGGATAAAATTAAAATTAAGGAGGAAGTTGATACAGAGGAACAACCTCATAACTTACAGAAGGATGAATTCCAGAAGGATCCTCTTCCACATAACTTTCCTGGTCATCCTGTCAGCCAGCCAAACAAACCTCTCAATTTGGAAAACACAAACTTCTTTGTTAAAGACAGCCATATTTACAATCCAAAGATTGCACATAACATTAAAATTGAAGGTGTGCCAAGCAATATATTTAATCCTATGAACATTACAAAAGACAGTTCTATTATAAGGAGTGCCAAGGACTTCTCCACAGGTATGCCACCTTTTTATCCTCCAGGTATCAACTATGCCAGTGATCCTAACAAGCATAATCCTCATCTAAATCCATTAAAGACTGTCATAAAGTTAGAACCAAGGGATGAAGCAAATGAACTGAAAAACCAGAATACCCCAGAAATATTTACAGCAACAATATCTAGTGGGAATAAGGTGGACTCGCCTAATGCACCTAGGCTTGATTCTCTTCAACAAATAAGTCCATCTCCAACAAATGCACGCGGTTCGTCACCACCGCCTATGGAACATCCTACAACAACCAATACAGAGCCAATTTCTCCAGCAAATTCACAAGAAAACAAAGAATCTGATATTGATGACAAACAACCTACTGATTTGAAAACGCAGCCAAAGCATGATAGTCAAATGGCTGGACTGCGACCTCCAATATTCCCACCACCAGCCCGTCCTGAGAATCTTGGAGTCAGGCCAACAGAACCACCAAGCATTCCAGTATCAGGGCAGAGTATGCCTCCACCACTGAGCCAACCATCAATAACTGGTTTGTTACCTCCTGGACCATTAATTTCAGTTGGAAGTGGATCAAATGTAGGCCCTTATGGTTTCATGCCTACCCCATTATATGGGCACCCTGGACATCCAGGTCACCCAGGACACCCGGGCCTCCCTGGACACCCAGGCCTCCCTGGACACCCAGGCCTTCCCGGACACCAAGGACATCCTGGTTTAGACAAGCCAGGTTCCATGCCACCTTTGATACAACCTGTGCCATCACATGGAATCCCTGGAAGCATCGTACCACCACCCACAAATAATCCTAATGATCCATCAATGCCACAGGACTTGAAAATTAAGCAGGAAGTTCCAGACACCATGCCAGCGAATTTGTCTACACAGGGTGTTTCTGATCCTCTTCAGTCACTCAAAGAAGTAAAAGTGCCAGGTTATCCAATTGGAAGTGCCATTGCACAGCATTTAAGCTCTGAGAGAGACAGAGAAAGTGTAGAAAACAACAGTAGACCTCCCAGCCAACCTGCAAACGAAAGCTCAAATATTTCAAGTGGGTTCCTTGGACCCAGAATAGAAAGTATAAAGAAGGAACCAGATTTTTTGCATCAACCACATCTCCCACCTGTGACTGCAAGCCAAAGCAGTGGTCCAGATTCAGCAAATACTCTACCGCCAGTAAAGAGCCCGCATACTCCAACGCCCATCAAAAGCCAACCCGGTCACAATGGTACCCCAGGACATCCCCATCCATCTTCGACCACGTCACCGTTCTCCAGGCATATGACGAGTCCATCACAACCGAGACAGATTTCTGCTTCACCAGTGCAACCTCACACCCCAGTGTCACATTCGGCGTTGAACCTTATGAACCCAACGCCATTGTCAATTCCGTCGACGATGCCCGGGCCTATTATGCACTCGGGTCACCAAGGGGGCCCTCCACCGCCCCATCCATTTGCTTCTCCCTTACATCATCCTCATCACCCCTTGCTACATACCTCTATCTTCCAGCTGTCTGCTGCGGCAGCGGCCCATGCAATGCATCCTTATTATCCTCACCCACATCCTGGCTACTCAATGCCATATCCATATCCTTATGGACCCTTGGCTCAACCTCACCCAATCCCGCCAATGCATCCTGCAGTCAGCGCCCCAGGCAGGCATGACCCAGTAAAGCCTTCAACAATAGAGTCTACGACAATGCTAAGTTCACATCATAGCACCAGTTCATCAGTTACAACAAGATCTCTGAGAGAAATATCAGAAAGCACAGAAGACCCTAGAAATCCAGAGAGGCATCAGTTGCACGAAACTACCATGACGCAGCATCATTCTACCAGTCATCACAGTGCTGTGCACACGAGTACTGAAAAACAGCCGAATCACGCCGGAGGTGGCTTGAACCATACGTTATCTATATCACATTCTACGTCAAGTAGCTCATCTCAGTCTATACAACACAAAATCAACACCCAACAGAAACCAAGCTCACATTCAAGCTCTCCTCACCATCTCTCGGCCAGCGTTTCCCAATCTACCAGTTCGTCGTCAAGCGTGAATGTGTCAAATAACCACACACATCACCATTCGCATCACTTGGCGCATCATCCTGAGCGGCTATCTCCAGCAGACTCTATGTTACTACGGCATCATCCAAAAATGCTTCCAGGCAATCCCAATCACCTTATGATTCAACCACCCTCAATGGGCCATCCAATGGGACTAGGATTACCTCCAGGACCGGGCCCTAGCTCCATCGAGAGCTTACGACTTCATGCCCAAGCTGCGGCCGGTCTACAAGCGGGCCACGGCAGAGCGGGATCTCCACATCAACTGCCACATGGCCACCCACACTTACGCGGCCCACCAAGGCCCATACCTGATGAGAACCCAGAACTGAAACTCGAAACACAATCCCAACCAGAAGAGGAAGAAATACCGAGTCCTGCGCTAATACGTGAGGGTCCAACTCCCGACCCGAAGATTGAAGACACCGAGTGTCACAGGTCACAATCGGCCATATTCTTGAGACATTGGAACAGGGGAGATTACAACTCTTGCACAAGAACTGATTTAATATTTAAACCAGTGCCAGAATCGAAGTTGGCCAGGAAACGCGAAGAAAGGCTGAGAAAGCAAGCCGAGAGAGATCGAGAGGAAAGAGAAAAGATTGCTCAACAGGCACATAGGAAGATAGCGACGCCGGAGAAACCGGAGACGAAACCTCCTTCCAGAGGTGCCATTGAAACTATTACTTCCCCTTACGACCGCTTCCCGCGACCACCCGGATACCCGGACACACCCGCGCTCAGGCAGCTGTCGGAGTATGCCCGTCCACACGCCGGTTTCAGCCCAGGGAACCCCCTGCCGCGACACTGCATGGATCCGATGCTGCAATACCAGCTCAGCTCGATCTACAGTGCCGCCGGAGCGAGGGAGCGGCTAGAATTAGAACACCTCGAAAGAGAAAAACGGGATAGGGAGATCAGGGAGTTGCGGGAGCGCGAACTGAACGACAGACTGAAGGAGGAATTGCTCAAAAACAACGTGGGGCCGAGAGGACTCGACCCGCATTGGTTGGAGATGCACCGGCGGTACGGGATGCCGCCGCCGCCGCCGCAGGGCGCAATACCGGTCCAGTTCGGACTGTACCCGCCGGGGCACGGGCCGGGCGCGCTGTCTCAGTTGGAGCGCGAGCGGCTGGAGCGGCTCGGCATCCCGCCGGCCGGGGGGCCAGGCGCGCCCCAGTCCGTGCCCGTGTCCGGCGCACCGCCGCACCATCCGCACCACCCGCACCCCGGCGTCGCGGCCGCGCAGCTGGAGGCGGCCGAGCGCCTGGCGCTGGCCGCGGACCCCATGGTGCGGCTGCAGATGGCCGGCATCAACCCCGAGTACCACGCGCACACACACGCCCACACGCACGCGCACTCCCACACGCACCTGCACCTGCACCCGGGGCAGCAGGCGGCGCAGGCGCAGCAGGAGGCGATGGGGCTGGGGCCGTACCGGCCGCTGCCGCACCCGGACCTGCTGGGGCGGCCGTACGCGGAGCAGCTGGCGCATCAGGCGGCGGCGCACGAGCAACTGCAGCGGCAGCTGCTGATGGAGCGCGAGCGCGGCTTCCTGCACCCCGCGCACCACGAGGACTTCCTGCGCCAGCAGCGCGATCGCGAGCTGAAGGTGCGCGCGCTGGAGGAGGCGGCGCGAGCCTCGCGCCCGTAGGACGCCGCGCCGCGCCTCAGGGACGATTCCGTGCTCTTGGTTGAGTGAAGTGCGGTGACCCTCGTTAAGTGCGCTAGTGGTGTTTAAGTATAATGTAAATTACTAATGTTGCGAAGTGTTCACGCGGTAGTTTTATCGAGAACCTAAATTAAATACGAGCGAGTTTTTCATGTAATGTGTGACGATACTTGTAATTGAACTAATAATAATTATGTAACTTAATTATTTAAGTTTTTATAATATTTTTATAGATGCATGGTCATGTAGTACGCTTATTTTCCATGCTCAAATTATTTCTTAACTACTAGTCATAATTAAAATTTTATTCATTGAAGACTATCAATGAGTCACACTTTTTTAAATAGATGACCTTATTTTTTAATTTAAATTATTGTTTTATATTACATTTTAATAATGGTACAGATTCACCGTGGGTGCTGGCTAGCAATCATGTGTATGGTAATTACATTTGATGTAAATTACATTATTTTATAATTATGACGTCATTCATTAATAATAAATGGTAATATTTAAATACGACAGAGTAGGGACTGTGACTTGCCTTTCAAATCAACTTGCCTTTTTAAGTAATTGACCTGTAAAGAAGTTATCTTTCTTGCTCTGTTAAATCCTAAGACTAAACGTAGTCTCTATCGCCCTTAAATTATTTACAATATTTTTATCCTATACATAAATTATTATTTCATGTAAGAATTGTAACTAGCTCTCAATAAAGATGTAAGTATATGTAAGCCCGTAAAAAGCGCAATCTACCTGCACAAAAGGACAGTAAGCGCCACTTGCACCATCCCACTAACCCAGGGTTAACCGGTTAAACCTGGAGTTAACATGGTTACCAGTACAACTTGACACTGGGTTAACGGTTTAACCGGTTAACCCCGGTTAGTGGGTTTGTGCAAGTGGCGTTAAGAGCATGCATTCAGTATAAAATTCAGTCACATATCAATTATAAGGTTGAGATTCTCTCGAAAGAAATTGTACGTAATTGATATGATGCCTTCAATTGTTGATATTGTCCAAATTGATTGCAATATTTCTATAAATATAATTAATTAACAGTTGTTTAAAAGATATTTAGTGTTCATATTTGCAAATAATGTTTCTCTTACTTAATTGTGATAGATATATTATACTTCTATCATATTTTGATAGAGAAATCTATTGAGTGATTATTTCCTTTATTGGTATAATCGTCCAATGCGTAAATGCCCAATATAATATTTTAATTATACAGTTGTATCATGTCTATTGCACATACATCCTGTTTTGTTGAACCACACATATTTTTCTAACTTGTTGAAATAAAACATTATGTTTGCTAAAAGTTCATTAGTTATAAAGAGACTGCTTGGTTTCTTAAACTTAAATTTTAGTTTCAAAAAGAAGTACAAATATATTTTCTAAAAGCAATATTTATTGTAATTAAGTAGTGCATATGATTTGTACTTATTTCAAAGTTCCCAACATTCACGTCAACTCGATGTAATGTAAACTATCATTAATTTTACTAGTAGTTGCTCTGGAATCAATAGGTAATGTTAAGAATTAAGGATCGTAAGTTTCACCCAATGTACACATTCAGTGACTATTGCACTAAAATTGTAAAATAAATTCCCTTTGTAATAAATAGATCCCTCTGTAATAGATAGATATTTGAGTGAGGTAAATTGAAATTAATGGCATATTCTAGAGTTTTCAATTCACGATGTCGCTTGGTAGCTGTTATTTTGGTAATGCCATAGTGCCACTTTCTGATGTTGAGAAGATGAAAAAACCCGGACAAGTGCGAGTCGGACTCGCCCACCGAGGGTTCCGTACTATATTTGTTGTTATAGCGGCAACAGAAATACATCTGTGAAAATTTCAACTGTCTAGCTATCGCGATTTATGAGATACAAACCTGGTGACAAACAGACGAACAGTGGAGTTTTAGTAATAGGACCCCGTTTTTACGGAACCCTAAAATGAGTATTATTTTTAGAGACAAATTATATCTTAATTAATTTAAGAGGTTGAGTGTCGGTTTAAAAACTTCATTTATTTAGACAATAAGGTTAAATGGATGTCTTAGTGCTTTTGTGTAAATTTTTTTGAATAATATATGTGAAAAAATTCAATTTCGTTTTTGATTTGTATGTATCCTCGGGCCTAACTTACCTAACTTCATCTCCACGAAATTAACTGACCTTACTTAAACCTTATTGTAATGAGTTAAGATATACAAATGGTTAGTCAGTACTCTGTTAAGATAAGGAGCGCTTCTTTGGTCATTATACTCGGAGACATAAGAGGCATAGGTAATTGGCAACTTCAACGTTAAAAGCAGCAGTCGTGACTCGTTCAAAAGGGTATTTTAAACGTATAAATTTACATCCAATAATTGGGTAGTTTACCCTACACGCGTGACCACCAGGCCAGCATTAGGTTATTGAAGCAGGTGTTTTAAAAACGAAATAACACTTAAAATCTACGCTGTTAATGCTGTTATACCTGAGGTACCAGTCTATAGATTCTATAGTATAGAAAATAGTCATTCAATTATTTCTCATGGCAGAACCTTGGCTGAAACTATCTATTGTAAACAAGAAAAAACGTGCGAACATTGCCGCTTTTTCAATTCAGTAGTAATTATATTTTATGGTTCAATCTTAAGTACTAGGCGCTAAATACCTACTCGGTAATCGTATCTGCTCATAAATGCACATGGTTTCAAATTCACGATCGTCGTTAATCAAGTGGACCTGGATCATAAAATGCTGTGCATTTTGCCATCACCATAAATTTTATTTTAATGGCTGAAACTATCACGCCATCGGCCGATTGGTCTATTGAGCAATTATAACTAAACCTTATTACGTTGGCTATAGAACTCATATTGGAATAATGAATTTAAAACTATTTCTGTCAGTGTAACATCTATTTCAATATTTTGTTAAGCTACGTTTTTTTAGAATGTTGAAAGTTAGGTAGGTACTGTTTCCTATAATGTAAGTGCGGGGTTGGAAATATACAACCGACGACAACGCACGACGTGGGAAAAATGTGAACGACATCTTCATACTACTATGTGACAGCTATATGCCAGAAAAGTTAAGTTATGTTTTAGAAAACTTTCACGTAGGTAACCAAGTGATACCTAGTATTTGATCGATATTGAAGATGTTAAGTATTAAGTATACAAATTTTGACAGAGCTCATCAGATGTGCCTGGTTCATATATTGACATGAAAAAATGGGGCTGTTGAGTAACACTGGGTTGCTTGCATCTGTTCCGCAGAAGTCAACAGCAGCTCCTAGAAATACACAGCAGGTTGGTATAGATAAATTTTGAGTGTCTGTGTGAACTTCAAACTACGAAGTGAGGTGTTGAGTGCTTCGGTTGGCCATAAAAAGGTTTTAACGGCCTAAAGAATATAAATGTTACTAGGTTGTAGGTAAATTTTAATATCGACCGACTATGTTAATATTTTAGTGTCTTGTCGGCCTTGTCGTAGTAGCGATTTGTGATGAAATCTTAGACTTATCCTTATCACAACTTAATTGTCGAATTTAGTATCGAATTTTTTTAGTTCTATTTTATTTAATATCTACTTGATTTCTGTAATTTTATATCACAGCGACTTTGTTATGACAATTCAGTTAACAATACTTCACTTCATAGTTTGAACGTGGAATACCACAACAAACACTAAGTGGCGTCTAAATAGTGTCCAGCCTAGAGGGCTTTATACATTTTGTGTTTACCCAAGTTCATATTATCGCCTTTCAGGGTCCAGTAGAGCTAAAATGTTCAGTTACACCGGCGCCGTTCATGCTTCGGCCGTACGCGGGACTCTACAACCCCTTCTCACACGGCTGCTCAGTGCTGTGCAACCACCCGGCTGATACCGAAGCCAAGGAGTTTGTGAGACGTGCTAAAGACTCCTGGGTAAGTGTAGATCTAGTTGTCTTTGTCTTTTAGACTATAGATCATGCTTCGGCCGTATGCGGGACTCTACAACCCGTTTCTCCCACGGCTGCTCCGTGCGGTGCAACCACCCCGCTGATACCGAAGCCAAGGAGTTTGTAAGACGCGCTAAAGACTCCTGGATAAGTGTAGATCTAGGTGTATGTCTTTTAGACCATAGATAATGGATCGGCCGTATGCGGGGCTCTACAACCCCTTCTCCCACGACTGCTCCGTGCTGTGCAACCACCTGGCTGATACCGAAGCCAAAGGAGTTTGTGAGACGCGCTAAAGACTACTGGGTAAGTGTAGATCTAGGTGTCTTTGTCTTTTAGACCATTGATAATGGTTCGGCCGTATGCGTTGCTCTACAACCCCTTCTCGGTTCCCTATTGTGTGGCAGAAAGTTTTTTGACATATTTTTGTATTGCATAATGTTGGTAGAAATATCGTTTGGCAAAAATCCTTTTGGCATACTGCTTTTCGCATAATATTACTTTTCAGAATTTCTTTTCGCATAATATTATTTAGCAGAAAACCCTAATTAACCTAACCCACTCAGAAAATTTTGCCAAATGAATATTATGCGAAATGACTATTATGACAAGTACTTAATATATTTATGCGAAAGTATCATTCGACTAAAGCTTTTCTGCCGATACGTGTTATGCGAAGTGTATTTCTGACAAACAATATTATGCCAGATGAGGGGAACCCCCCTTCTTACATGATTGCTCCGTACTGTGCAACCACCCGACTGATACCGAAGCCAAGGAGTTTGTGAAACGCGCTAAAGAGTGGGTAAGTGAAGAAGGACATTTTACTCTTCGAAGTCTCTACTTCAGTGCTAATAAAGCTACCTAGGAACCGTTCTCGCAAGAGTGCTCCGTACTGTGTAATGCAAGCACCCGAGTTTGTGAATACTAGGGTTTCGTTCCCGGTTACCCGAGACGGGAATTGGAGACATTCACAATCCGGGAAAATAACGGGATTCCCGGGTACCTGGGAATTTTATGGTCACCATCACCAAATGATTATAGGTACGTATAGATGGTAATTGACCTAAAAAGAGCAACCTCAATTAGGTAATAGTAGTTTTACTAGTTTAATCGTCTGTTTACAGCTTTTGGAGGGTAGATCACATTGCTTCGGTGAGGACTTGAGCAAGATTCAAGATTTGAATGGCCCGGATAAAGATAAGATCCGAACTCCTCATGACATCGTTACAGAGGACATGTTTAGAAGGTAAGTCATAGAGCCTCAGTAATGTTTCTACCTTAGTCTGATGCTGGGTCTTTTAGTCCTTCAAAACAGAGAAAGATTCCAAGTAATTTTAAATTGTGTATGTAAATTGTCTCGGTTGTGTTGCCAATAAAATAGTTATTTGTTATACAAGGGTGCAAAGTTGTATTTTACCCGCGAGTGTAGAATTGAAACACGAGCAAGCGAAAGGATTATATAGGTGAACCACGAGCGAAGCGAGTGGTTCTAAAATAGAATCCTGAGCGTAGCGAGTGTTTCAACACACGATAAGTAAAATACATTTGCGCCCGTGTGTAACACAAAACTTTTCACCTCACTATAGCGAGGAAAGTGCAACATCCACAGGCGTTAGATCACCGTCATCACTGGAATCACTCATTTCTTTACGATATTATAACAGAAAACTCTGGAAGTTGTGTATTTTTACGCGAGTCGGTGAGAAAAGGTTTTAAGTAAAAAAATTGTTGACAATGTTGACATTTCTGATGTATGAAATGTCAACGATGCGTTCAGAATTATATTTAACATCATTATAAAAAAACAAACGTTTCTTATGGAATTTTAAGGTTTATGACTTAAAATCATTAAATAAAGCTAAATTTGGTATTTTTTATTAGATTCTCAAACCATTTATTTAATGATAATTAATATCGAACGAACCATTATCATGAGCGTATTACGTTTTGTTATCTGTCAAGCTACTTAAACACGCTCCATCCAAGGTCAAATTACTTTCCCCACTAGTGGATAAAACGCGTTTTTCCCCGCTTGTATTGAAGGATAAACGACAACTTTCCGAGCTAGTGAGGGGAAAATATCTATATTCTAATCTATTCTATTGATTCCAGATATACTGAAACCGATTCACGACCACTAACGCCCGCTCCGACCCTCGCCAGCGGCAAGTCCAGAGGCTCCCGAAGATGCCTCACCCCTGACCAGCCGCACCACAGAACCACCATTGTTCTAGACCTAAGACGAAGTCACAGTCAGGTACTATTGATTCTTAAACCTTATCGCAATGGTATTAAGATCTACCTTTGCCGATTGAGGACGTGGTTGTACGTTGATTGAAGTCCGTTTGTCATATTTATTGCTTGGAATAAAAATATTGAAGGTGGTCTATTCAGACAGTGACATTTACGTTACTGCTGAGCTAGCACTTCGCCAATCGACAGCAATCGTTGCACACAGAAAAAATAACTACCTACTTATTTTATTAAAACTTATAGATTAATCTCCAATAGACCATAAAGTGCTCTAACCACCATACGAGTAGGTACTTGGTTTTGTTTCTGTGTTCGCTCTGGTTGACCACAAGCATTACCTAAGCATCTCATCGGTCACATTAGTCACTTATACTAGTCTAAAGGCACGGCACTAGTGATTTCATCTTATAACAAGCGACCAAACATCATTCTTTCTTCTAGGAAACATTGTACTACCACGGCTACACAACCTCCGACATGACAGCAGGCCACGGAACAAGCGCCACCAACGACCGCTCGCTGCCATCCCTGAGTCTTTCAGAGGGCGCTTACAGCCGCCTTATCAAAGGCCAGTGCGAGCAGCTGCCTCCGCTGGCGTCGCCACTTGTGCTGTCCAAGCGGGCGCCGGTCATTAGAGAGAGTGATACTAGTCGGGAAAATAAAAAGGTACAAATTCAATATTGAAGGTTCGCATGACACGATTAGGCGCGCTCTAATCCTCAAGGAAACCAGAGGTAGCTACTTACAGCACTTCAGACACGACAGCAGGCCACGGAACAAGCGCCACTAACGACCGCTCACTGCCATCCCTGCAATCATTCAGAAGGCGCTCACAGTCGCCTCATCAAAGGCCAGTGCGAGCAGCTGCCACCACTGGCGTGGCCTGCACTTGTGCTGTCTAAGCGGGCGCCGGTCATTAAAGAGAGTGATACTAGTCGGGAAAATAAAAAGGTAAAACTCAAGATTGAAGGTTTGCATGACACGATTTGGCGCGCTCTAATCCTCAAGGAAACCAGAGGTACTTACAGCGCTTCAGACATGACAGCAGGCCACAAACAATCGCCACTAACGACCGATCACTGCCATCCCTGAGTCTTTCAGAAGTAGCTAACAGTTGCCTCATTAATAGCCGGTGCGAGCAGCTGCCACCGCTGTCGTCACAGTAAAAAAATTGGTACTTAGTGCGACCAAGCCAAGCAGCGCATCTGTCACAATCACAACTTGGATTTGTGAAAAAGATTTCCGAAGCCGAGATTAACGTCGATGATGAACGTCGTTCAAGTGCAGAGAATTAACTATTTACGTACTTCTAACTGAACCCAACTCGCTGGCCATTCGCTCTGTTCACTATCCCAAGAAATACTTACCTACCTAATTTCTAAGATAATCTAGGGCCAGTTGGCATTAAATGCCCTAGTATCGACGGGAGCCAACTAAGAGGATAAGATAGATAAAAGTCAACAAGAATTATAGATAGTTCAGGCACTTTTATAAATATAATATCAATGCCACGCGTTACAAACAAGGTGAATAGGTTAGATACGTACTCCCGGGTTATAAACTAACGTACCGTAAAATGGGGTGAGTTGGAGCAAAACTGACATTCAAACCTTGATAACATTTTATTTTTAACCGACTTCAAGATTTTAAAAGGAGGAGGTTATCAATTCGGTTGTATTTTTTTTTTTAATGTTTGTTACTCCATAACTCCGTCATTTCACGACCGATTTTGAAAATTCTTTTTTTGATTGTAAGTATATACATACAGATTGGTCCCGTTTTTGTCAAAACGCAGTTCTGATGATGGGATCAATGAGGAATCGAGGGAACTCCTCAAATGTTAAAGGCTTACATATAGTGATTTTAGTATTTTCATCAACAAATCAAGCACTTACATTTAAAAAAGTGACATTTGATGAAGTGGAACTGCTGATGATGATCAGAACGGAACTCTTCAATGACGCATAGTTCACGTTTGGCGATTTGTCCTCTTCGTTATGTTTGTTAAGCAAGTTAGGTTTTCAAGAAACATTTTTGTCAAGCTCGAGTTCTGATGATGGGATCCATGAGGAATCGAGGGAACTCCTCAAATGTGAAAGGCATACATATAGTGATTTTTGTATTTTTATCAACAAATCCAGCATTTCCATTTTAAAAAGTGACATTTGATGAAGTGGAACTGCTGATGATGATCAGAATGGAACTCTTTAATGACGCATAGTTTACGTTTCGCGATTTGTCCTCTTCTTTATGTTTGTTAAGCAACTTAAGTTTTTAAGGCATATTTTTGTCAAGCTCGAGTTCTGATGATGAGACCCATGAGGAACCGAGGGAACTCCTCAAATGTGAAATGCATACATATTGTGAATTTTGTATTTTCATCAACAAATCCAGCATTTACATTTAAAAAAGTGACATTTGATTAAGTGGAACTGCTGATGATGATCAGAATGGAACTCTTCCATGACACATAGTTCACGTTTGGCGATTTGTTCTCTTCCTTATGGACCCAGACCCAAACTTGGACCCGGACTCGGACCGAACTCTGACCCAAACTGGACCCGGACAGCCGGACACGGACCCGGACTCGGATCCGGACCCAGACCCGGACCCGGAAATGCTACTATAAAAGTGGGTTAGGTTAGGTTTGAACTGTGACCCTTACAGAAACGAAATGCTATCAGAAAAGTAGGTTAGGTTAGGTTAGGTTAGAACTGCGACCCTTACAAAAACGAAATGCTACTAGAAAAGTGGGTGGTTTTACCTCCTTTTCTACATTATTAGGCAATATTATAATAATTAGGCAATTAGGCAAAATTAGTCAAAAGATGGATTAGGATAATTACGCAAAATATGCTGTCTATTTCATTTCATTGTCTGGTATCTAAGAGTGCACCATCAACAATAAGTAAACTTTCAGCGGCATCCCCCATTGAAGTCGGTTTTTTTTTCTTAAAAATTATTACATATGCAATCCGAATGGTGTATAATGTGTATTTAATAAGTGTTCCGGACGTTTGTATTTTAGTTTTTATTTTATTTTGGGTAGTTCCATTTCATAACTTTGACGATAAACAGGAAATTCCACCTCACCCCGTAGTCCCTCGTAATTGGGGTGAGATAAGTTTTCATACAAAGGTGATTTTTGAAGATTGTTGGATCGTTTTTTTTATTATTATGAGTTAGTATAGCTCCATTTTAAATTGCAATACATTTTTTTTAGCAGTAGCCTTAAAATCCTATCTCACCCCCCTTTCATCCCTTCTCTCCCCATTCATAACCCAACTCTCCCCGCGAACCCTACTCACCCCATTTTACGGTAACTATTAATAAATTGACGTAAATGTGTAGGTTATTTTCCGTCCTCTTCAAAAATTACTAGACCGTACATTTAGCTGATAAGAAGGCATAATCAATACCAAACTCTTTTCCTATCACTTTGCTTCCAACCACACGGTCAAACAGTCATACTAACGCCTATTTTTACGCTCATTGTACAATGTTGCCCTTTCTGATATCGAAAACGATATTGCTACCTTTGAGAAAGGAAAAACCTAAGGAAAAAAATCAGAAGCCAAGTCTTGCAGTCGCACAGCCAAGTAAAAAGGAAAAGAATTTCTTTATAACCCGTGATAATTTGTACCCAGCCAGGCAGAGTAGGCGCGTAAAACGCAGACCGTTACTGCCTTCTCAGACTCCATCATCTTGTGACTGTAACCTATTGCATTTGACAAGGCTAGTCATAAATTATGCTCCTAAAAGTAGAAAGAGAATCGCATCGAATATAGTTCTATCTATGACCGCTTGGGGCGCCACTGGGCAGAAGAAAAGGATGAAGCTACCAAGTGTGTTGTTGCCTAAGAAGGTGAAGAAAGAGAAAACTTTGAATCATGATAGTGACGAGTTTTTTAAGAAACTTGAGGTAATGAAGACTAGCGACTAGCAGTTTAGTGTTCATAAAATTGTGTATAGTCCAGGTCCAGTCCAACGAATGCGCACGCATGTTTGCTTTAGATTGCGCAATTCACGCAAAGCTCGTATGAACCGCGCAATCGTCAGCAAAATATATGCGTGGACACTCGCATCACGTTTGCTAGATCTGGACGTACGTTTATACTAGGTATATACAGAGCTCACAAAACGGTGCCTTCCTACCTATACACGTCACTTTCAAAGCTTTGCAAAGTTAATTTTTGCTAATCATTTTGAAAAATTCATGTAACTATGTTCTCCGGCTGCTTGTATCTTATTTTCAGGAAGCACCTCAAAATTCTACAGATCTCCTTAAGATTCAATAAATCAATATCCATTTTCGTATTTCCAGAATCAGTTGAAAGCCCTAAAGCTGGGAAAGGTGATCAAGAGCAAGAACAAAGCTGACGCTGCACCTGCATCGCAGCGCTCCAAGTCGGAGAAGGACACCAATGATGGGAGCGAAACTGTTCGAGACATGTTAGATGGCTCTGGAGGTAAATATTTCCTTTCATTTTAACACTTTCTCTGGAGCTTACTCGGGGCCCATATTTGGCAACCTAATTTCTTAAGATTAGGTTAGTTTTTAATGATTCACGGTTAGTTTCACTAGACTTATATTGACCGGGATATAGACCGCTCAAAAACAATACAAAAGGTAGGTAATCACGGTCTATATCCCGGTCAACATTTTTGAATTTACGCAACTTAGAAAGAGAATTTAAGGACTAGTTGACATTTATTGGAGGCACCTCACAAACATTTTCCTTAAACGATGAACAACTGGTCAATATAATCATTATATAATTTCTATTATAAATCTTGAACCTCAAAAAACATTTTCTACATATTTTTTAAGAAAAAAACACCGACTTCCATGTGGGATACCGGTGAAAGATTATTGTTGGCGGGTCCGAGTCCGAGTCGGGGTCCGGGTTCGAGTCCAGGTTCGAGTCCGGGTCCAAGTTTGGGTCCGGGTCCGTAACGAAGAGGATGAAAATACAAAAATCACTATATGTATGCCTTTAACATTTGAGGAGTTCCCTCGATTTCTCATGGATCCCATCATCAGAACTGCGTTTTGACATAAACGGGACCAATCTGTATATACTTCCAATCAAAAAAAAAATTTTCAAAATCGGTCTAGAAATGACGGAGTTATGGAGTAACCAAACATAAAAAAAAAAACGAATTGAAAACCTCCTTTTGAAATCTTGAAGTCGGTTAAAAAGAAAATTGAAATTTCGTTATCTGCGTCTGTGTCCTTTGAATTTATTAATTTTTAACTTTATTGCACATAAGTCACAAAACGTGTACAACAGGCGGACGTGTGTCCCTTGAATTATGGAAGTGCGGTACAGAGGGAGATAACGAAATCTTGATGTTCGCAGTAGGCGCCCTGAGCAACTGTGACTTATAGGTTTAGCCAGTGATGTTGATATTTGTTCATTTGTTTGTTTTCAGACGGCGAGATCCGCAGGCGCGGCAAGAAGCACCGCAAGCGGCCCACCGGTAGCGACCGCCTCACTTCCGCTGGTCTCGCGGCGCAATCGCAGCAGGATCCGGAAACACAAGTAAATAGAGGATATTGCTGCAATCTTGTTCTGCCACCAGAGTGCAGCACTAGCCTTTTTAGTAAACCATAGAGTAACGTATACATACTGTATACAACTTTAACAGGTATTTGACAAGTTTTCAGAGGTAATGAAATATGACAGTGATATTATTTAAAAGTTACCTTTCGGACAGGAAGCAACGAGTTCAGCTGGGTGTGCATGTAAGCAACGATGAATATGTATCGTACGGAGTTCCGCAGGGTAGTGTCTTGGGACCAACACTGTTCTTGGCTTACATAAACGATCTCTGTGACATGGCAATAACAAATGCTAAAGTCTTCTCATATGCTGACGATACAGCCATAGTCTTCTCTGGTAAAACCTGGATGGAAGCAAAAACAAGTGCTGAAAAGGGTCTAGCTCAGATTTCTAGATGGTTGAAACTAAATCGGCTAACGCTAAACACAGACAAAACAAAATACATGTGTTTCAGCATCACGAATTCCACCCAACCCAACTTTGATGTAGATCTAAAAATTCACACTTGTGACAGAACGAATCTAAATCATTGTAGCTGCCCGATCATTGAAAAAGTATCAAAAATTAAATACCTAGGAATCACCTTGGACGAGCATCTAGATTGGTACGCTCACATTGATCAACTAATCTGTAGGGTCCGTAAGCTGCACTGGATTTTCAGGACGCTAAGGCATATTGTACCAGGTAGAGCACTAACAACCCCGTCTAAACAACGGAATATACTAACAGAAATTTACACGTCCCTAGTGCAATCTGTCTTGGTGTACTGTATACCTGTCTGGGGTGGGGCGGCTAAAACGCGACTTATTAACCTGGAAAGAGCTCAGCGTGCACTCTTAAAAACAATGTATTTTAAAAAGATCCGTTTCCCCACAGAATCATTATATCATCTAAGCGACCTATTATCAATAAGGAAACTATATATTTTACAAATGACTTTAAAAAAACATAAAACCCTTTCTTACAGTGCTGACTATGACTCCAGAAGGACAATTTGCGCGCTCACAATACAATGTGAAGTCTAGTCACATGTACAACAAAGTCAATAGGTGCCTAAACATTTACCCAAAACTTTACTACGATTGCAAATCAACAATTACAAAATGGTTAAAATCAAAAAGCTACGAGGAAATAGAAGACTTACAAAAATAAAATACAAAAAACTATATGTTACTAGAGATTCACACATCAACTTACTAAATACATACATACATACGCACACAAACGCGCACACACACACACACACACACACACACACACACACACACACACACACACACACACACACAATTACTGGCTCCTTTACTCCTTTTTTAATTCCTTTTTTATTACTGCATGTCTAACAACCCAGTTATTCACTTAGTTCTATAAACAAATGTTATATATAATTTTAATTGTATACATGTTATATTACTTAAACTAGTACTTAAAAAAAAATGTTTCGTGTAACAATCTGTTGATTAAGGAAGAGCGGTGTTGCCCAACACAGGCAAATTTTGCTTACCGGGCAGCACTATCCCCTACTTATAGACACCTGTATATTTTACGAAAATAAATAATTTTAATTTTTTAATTTAATCTGCATCATGGCGGTTTGTTTACAGAGGAGCTACCGGGAAACGCGAATCCGACATTTCGCTAGCTGCATCTTTGTCGCTCGAATATGCAAGTGACAGAGATGTTAGATAACGAACCTTCGATTTTCTTGTTTCGCGATAGACCCTCAGATTGTGGTAGTGGCGCCCCCTGCGCAGAGTTTCGCGTAATATCCCCTATTTACATTGTACCTTGTTTAGCAACTAGTAGCATTAGCGTATTAGTTTTGTTTTTATTTTCTTTAGAACCTTTTGTCCTGATTGCTGCTGCATTATGAAAATTTATGAATTCCTTCGAATATGATCGGTGCAACCCGACCTTTATTTTCACCTTTGTTTATTTCATAAGAGCAGATGCATACTGATTTATTACGTGTCTACCTACTTGTTGCTCGCACGTTAAAGCAAAATTATTAAGTATAGGTAATTTACTTCGTGAAATTGATGACTCCATTACATAAGTAGGTAATCCAAAGGAGAGAATTACTGCAACGTTTTCAAACAAGGTCCTTAGACTCGTTCTGGATAATCTTAGTTACGTCGATTACACAAATATTTAAGTACCATCTTTTTTTGATTACCCAGATCGCTGGCATCGGCACAGACTCCCAAAACCCCAGTTCCCGCGGCTCCATAGCTCCAGTCGACGATGACGTCATAGTTCTACCGGTGATCAAACAGACTACAACTAAAAAAACTGACTCCTTCTTAGATGATGATATTCTGAAGTACCTACACAGGGAGGTGGATGAAGAGGCCATTGAAACTGAGTTTGATGCTAAGGTAATTATTATTTTTACAACCCCATTATATCAATTCACCATTGATATCATAGAGTTGATAAGTAAGCTAAGAAGATAAATGATGATAAACAAATATCCACTAAAAAGTAAATGGGGAGGCTATTGAAACTCAAAAATCTAAAATTAATTCTGCAGGTAGGGCTCAAGGGCTGTTTCACAAGTCAATACAACAACGTCAACTGAGTTTGATACTAAGGTAGGTACTTAACGTAGTGACACCAGGGACCGACAGGGAACCAGTTATACCCAACAATTTTTTTATCCAAGAATATAAGGGTCGGGAACCGCGATCTGCAGCTTGTGCACAGCTACAGTATAGTGTTTCCACATTAAGAAATCGGCTTCCTACCCTTATTTTCTTGGATAAAAATAGACTTAATAGAATAGTACTGGTTCCCTGTCGATCACTGGTGCCACTTCGTTAATTACTATTTACAATGCCGCCAAGTAAAAATGTTCCAATGTCACAGTCTTCGAATAAATGGAAAACTGACTTTCACAGATTTATACGTTAAAATTTAACTAAAACGCCTTATTTCCAGCGTCGTTACGTACTAGAGGAAGCACTACGCACCCGACCAGAGCGGCCACCCGGGCAGGAGATGCAGACTCTGCTCCGAGAGCTGAAGGTCCCCGCCGCTAGTCTGGGCGATTGGCTTCACATTCCAAGGGTCTTCTCCCGTCAGAGCGCGCAGTTCTCGCTGCCAATCGACTCTAATGAGCTGGAGAGTGAGTGAGACGATCTGTTAGTTGCAAACGCTAACTCCGAAACCTGAAAATCCCCACCGTCAGCCAGGACGACTGGTTACACATTCCGAGGGTCTTCTACCGGCAGAGCGCGCAGTTCTCGCTGCCATCGACTCTTAAGAGCTAGAGAGTGGCTGGAGAGTGAGTTAGATAACGTATCTTGTAGAACTCGAGCAGATGTAGACGCTACTCCAAGAGCTGAACGTGCTCTCCGTCAGCCTGGGCGACTGGCTACACATGCCTAGGGTTTTCTCTCGTCAGATCTTTATTTCCTACCATATTTTGTCGATATTATTGTTCCACCTATTACGTTTCAGACATAACTCCAATGCAGTACGCGGCGCGTTTAGTGACCCTGAAAAAGTCTAAGCAGTTGTTGTACCTGACAGTGCTTAGGAAGTTTAGACCCGAGAGCTATAGGATGCCAATACAGGTAAAGTATGTTGTGTATGTTGATTGGTGTAGTTAAATGTCAAAACTCAAACGGTAGGTACAAGTGAATTTTTATTGACTTAAACCGAACCCTTGTAACGCTAACAAGACCCAGGGGTTCGAAAATACTGCCGTAGGGCGCGATCCGGTCCGCGAGCTCTTAATTTTGGACCGCGATAAGGCAGCAGGAGAACCAAACCATACAATCGGACTTGTGATAAAAAAGGGGAAAAGCCTGGCTATGACAATAGGTATAAAAGCTTCGAGAACCCTGAGTTAGACCTACTGTAAATCTAGTTTTTCTGACAAAACAACATGTTGTTATTATATTGTTAACATGTTGTGGTATGGTTGTTGGTATTATTATGTATGTAAGTCGTGGTCATTTTACTGTGCCATCAGCTTCTTTAAATTCCCAGGACATTGAAGCAGGCCTGACGCTCATGATGGGCGGCATCCTCAGCACAGCGCAGGTGGAACAGTTCCGCTCCATAATGCAGTGGCCTGGGTACGAAGAGGAAGATATCCCAGACGAGATCAAACTCACTCTAGAAGGATATAGGGAACGAAGGGCCTCCAAGGATAGTGAAGAGGTTGGTACCTGTTGACTATTGTTTCTGCACTACAAAATCGTTAGATAGGGGTGGCAAGGGGGGGAAAGGGAGATAACCGAACGAGATATTTTATGTACAGTGAAAGAATTTAATTTCCGACCCATTTCGTACCTTGTCTCAGTGACATTAAGTATGAAAGTAGCTAGAGACCTTATACTATTGTCACTGTGACAAGGTACAAAATGGGTCGGAAATTTAATTCTTTCACTGTAACTTTAAGTACTAGGTATGCTTTAAGTAGGAGTATAACATGGTAAAAGTCAACAGGTTTATTATTGTGCACTGCGACTTAATTGTGAGCTTTGGCTAGAGAGGCGCAGTTTAAAAACAGCTTATCTCTACTTGTTAGTAAATGCTGTTATTTCAACAGCCAAATGTCAACACGCTGAAGTACCGCACGTGGTGCGGCCTGTGCGCCATCTGCGAGCGCATGTACGGCAGGTTCCCACCGAGAGACAAGGACCCGCCAGACGGGGTGAGTCTGTCATTAGGATATGATATAAGATAGACCTTATGCTATTGCGATATGGTTCACGTTGATAGATCAACGGTTAGTTAAGAAGATAGTGGCCGACTTCTCCATACAAACGTAGTCCCCATTGACCTTTCTGGATATGACTAAGGAAAATTTTACGCAAAATGATTTGAGAAACTGTCGTCCCCTTTCGTATATTGTGTTGCTGTTTCTAAAAAAAAAACACGGAACTGACAACCGGGGTGCATAGGGATGGCTGGGGTGAATAGGGACAAAACTTAAAATGAGATTTACCTGACAATCCCTTAATTAGGTACCAACACAAATTGTATCATTTCATTCAAAATAATAATAGATTTTTTATGATACAATTTGTGTGGGTAGTTGTTAAGAAATTGCCAGGTAAATCACATTTTAAGTTTGGTCCCTATTCACCCCGGTTGTCAGTACCGTTTTAATAAATATATTTTAAAATTGCTATTGGCTAAAAGCGGAAAGTTATTTGGTTTCCTTGTTTCTTGAGTCTTTCGCTGCGCTCAGTACAGTACTTAGAAATTTAAAAATACTAGCATGTATCTATCCTAAACATTTTAAAGTATAATGTGTTTCTTTTTACAGATGGAGCTAAGCGATTTCACTATGGTGGAGACGAAGTTAGCCATGTTGAAAGTCAACGCCGGGTTGATAGAAGTTCTAAATACTATCAGGGTGCGATAAAGTACCTATATTATGTGTAAATATATTTTATAGGCTACTTTATCTATTTTTATACAAGAATAAATCATTTCTAAATAAATACCTCTAACATGTAATTCATGAGTTTTTTTTTTCAGTCTACAATAGAATAGAAACCATTTAACCCTTAAATGCATGATTTTTTGTATAACTTTTTAATAAATTGAAATAGATGTGTCATGCTGTATAAAAGTAATAAATGTGATTTTGGATAGCTGCATATTGAGCCACGGACCATCAAATATACGATGCATATATACATCATTATGCATTTAAGGGTTAAGACAACAAATCAATACAAACACAAGGCAAAGATAAACAAAACAGTAGTAAAAGAGATGTGAAGCTGAAATGGTCTCCACACAGTAATGCAGCTGGTACGACCAGCGTGGTCAACGGCGCTGGTTTTCAGGGTTTTCTGTGGAGCCTGCGGAGTGTGCGGGACGGGACACGTTGTGGACAACGTGATATAATAATATTGAGTACTAATATAAATATATACATTAAATTTATATATATTTACAAGCGCTGGTGGCCTAGCGGTAAGAGCCATCCATAAATAACCCTATGTAGCAAATAAGATTACCTACCGAAATCACTTGAAATGTGAAATGAAACCATAACTTGATTAAATTGAGTTTAATATCAATAAAATAAGAAAATTATTTACACAAATTTTATCAAAATACAAAAATAAAACACTGTCACATACATATTAGGTTTCAACGACTTGGAGGTTCTAATAATACACATTAGTCTTAAATAAATGTGACGTTTTCAATCAAAAGGTACCACATTGTCGCTTACCATAAGGACAAATATTGTTTGTATCTTTATACGAAAAACCCGTCAGAGCGTCCTTATGGCAAGCGACAATGCGGTACCTTTTGCTTGAAAACGACACAAATGTGTTGCAGCACTGCCGTCAGTGTTCAAAACACATCGAGTTCGGGAAAACAAATCAATGTCAGAACCTAACATTTAGTTTGATATAAACAGAGTTATTCGGTAGATCGTTTCCCCATAAAAATGAGCAATGATTATAGAAATAATAAAGGCCAAACCACACCGTATGCCACTAACGTCGCATGGCTTACGCATTCGTTAAGAGTACAGTAGGTACGCAAGCCATGAACAATACAGTTACACGGAGCCGTGCTGCATTATGCATGCGGTGTGTTTCGGCCATAATCCGCTGCGCGCCAATTATAATGTAAAGCTACATTCAGCTATGATTTTAAAACTCATATCCGGCAAGATCTATCAAGGGGACAGACATAGGGCTACTGACATACTTTGGTGTATAATATTTTAAACGTAGTTATGACAATAGATACTAGATATAGCTAGACAGTGTTTTATTAAATATATTAATAACAGGGCGGGGTCTGCGCCGGTCCGTCACCGTCAACGCATGCTCCTGATGACACTCCTTGGTACGGATTGAAACATGTCGAGCGTTTTTCGACTTAAAATACGTGAGTGACCCGTTATTAATATATTTAATATGTCTGTGTCTCACGGAAGTTTTGTTATTAAAATAGATAGTGTTTTGATGTAACTGTTAACGTTTGGCAATCAAACGTTAGCACTGGGAAACCTAGTAACCGAATAACGTACGGGGCTGTTATGGTTTTTAACCCAACTTCCATTTTAACATCTTGTGCACGTATATTTTATAGAATCGGTCGTTATAAGAGTAGTTTATAACCGCAAAAAAAACTCGTTTTTGTTTTCAATAAAGAGTGTTTTATTACCTAGGTACCCGACGGCGACGGCTCATCTTCGTAACACTATTAGACATTCAACCATAACATTGAATAACTCTGTTCAAACAAACTAAAATGTAAATTAATACTTTACCTTCTTAAAAACAAAACACCATGTATTCCTTTACCACTCTAACTGCATTTGACTAACCTACCGTTTGGACTTGCTCGAGGTACTATTTATTCCCTTGGACATAAAAATCTTTAAAAATCCATTTGTAATAACTAATTTGTAACTATTATATAGTACGGTTTCAAACAATTCAATTATATAATTTAAGTACGCACCGTCAAAAATGCTAGCCAATATAATTTTATTTTAACTTTTCGATTCCGACCACCACAATCGGTCACTCAAGAGCAGAGAAAAAAAATGAAATTTTGTATGAAAATATTAATACAAAACTACCCGTATTCGATGATCTTGAGTTTTAAATTTTTGCGGTAAGATCCGTCCAGCCAACCGTGGTGGCATACAAAGATACACAAATACATCTGCGTTTCTTCAAAACAAGAATTAATGCTATTTAAAATCACTGAACCAGCAGCTACATGAGATCCCACGGTATGAGATTAGACCTAAATAAATTAATATTCAATTTGCAATAGAAAATCTTTTATTTTATCTAACAACACAAGAACCCAGTTCAGTATTTTTTAGTAAAAAGCGATTTTAGGAATCAAGATTGGCCAGACAGAGTATTCATTAGTGACTTTGTAGTGGTCAGAGTTTACCAACATAATAATCCTATGTAGGTTCGAAAAACTGCATGTTTTGCTAGCTACATGAACACAAAATAGGTTTCTTCATTCATTTATCAACCACAGAAGGGTTAGGCCAAAATAATATGGCAGTGTAAGGCTCAATCCCATCTAACTCTATAAAAACGGTCTCATAAAAAAGGTATTATTTTGTCAGTCAGAAAGGACTTCGCAAACCACATAATGGTACATTTTGCTTGGACGCGAGACAGTTGATGACAATAATGAAATCTACAAAAAAAAAACACTCAATATGAGTTTATTCCGACAAGTTTGATATTTTACTAAATGGATGAAGAAATCCTATCAGCGAATGTGATATAAATAAATGAAAATCGGAATGTTGTCTCTATAATACAATGTCTGTTAATATGAATTTAATGATCCTTTTCCAAGTATAGGCCGTTCACAATCTAAGCACTGCTTGGCAAATAAATTTGCATAATTTACACACGCTACACACTAAAGGCAGCCGTATAGGAAACGTGATTAGTCATAAAATCACGTTGAGTATGCAGCGACCTTAACACATCTGATATGTTCAGGAAAAAAACAGGTTACTGGCACCGAATAAATAAGGAAGAAACAGTGATTATGATCAATCATAGTTATTCACAAATGCTATTACACATTCTATACAAAATTATTCTTAGTACTGTTTTACATCGCAGGATATTTACATACTTAATCTTAATAAATTATAAGATATACGGTTTCTGTACAATATGTTGGTACGCAAAGGTGACCCTAACGCATCAAATGCTTCTTATTACCAAAGTTGAGATAATACTACAAAATAGAAGAGATATAAGTATCTGAAGCATTAAAGTCACTTTTCCTTTAAATTAGCCACAGACTAAGCAGTCTCAAATCCAGCTGAACTCTATAATAGTTTCCTAAAGAATTGTAGCATTTCTTTTTCGAGTATCAGCCTATTTGCGTCTGCGTTAATTTTAGAATATCGTTACTCATTACATAAATATATGATATTATGTACACAAACAATAATCTCGGCCACTGATGTGACATTTTGATTACATTTACGTGTAGATATACAATTTACCTAGCTATAGCGCACGTGTTATTTAGATACATATCGTAAGAAGAAAATATGTTTGTATATGAATTCTCTATTGTAAAAATCTAAGTATTGCGTTATAAGGACGAAAAATTTGAAAATCGAGATCATTGAGAACATTTTATCCTTTCTTAGAAAACACTTATAACACCTTTCATAGTTGGTTAAAAGGGTGTACGGTGTTTAGCTCTTAGTGTGACTTTTTTACATGAATATTAAAGATTTCTTAACCATTCCTCTGATTTTTTTACTCATGTTTAGTCCTCAGAGCGATTTAAGTTGTATCGAACAAATACACATAAGTACATATGATAATAAACTCAATAAGAGGTTTTGATAGATGCCAACTTAATACAGTTCTATAAAAAAATTGTAATCAGAACTTTCAGTATCAAACGATATACACCTTAGTCGGTAGTTAAAATTTAATTTTAACGTCCTCGCATAAAATAGTCAATATTTGCTGTTTATCAATACACTAAGTTTTTGACTTTAAGAATTCCCTTCTTTACAATAGCATGCCATGTATACTTATATATTCAAATAAGCTCTATCAATAATTAAAATAAAAAGGTGTAAAGCGTTGTTGGCAATGAAATATAGAATCAGTATACTTAATTGTGGGATGCTCCAGCGCTGCTTTTGTTGACCTAAATAAATCAGCTAACCAAAAACTAAATGAGAATTTATATGCGATAATGTATCTACCTGTGGCAGTGTAAGCATTTACGAGACCATAAACTATACTATAGCTTATAGCTCTGGTGCGGACCCGAATACCGTTCTGAAGTGTAAGGGAGACAGCGCTATGCACTTATATAGCGATGCCCCGCTCGCACACCGGAGCGGCGTGCAATGTGCAGACAGCCTTACAATATGGTGCCGTGACCAGGATTTTTATTCAGTAAGGATATTTAATTTTATATTAGCGTGTTAGTCATTTATATCTTTTAAAGCAAGTGTAATATAATACCTACTGGTCACGGGCCACATGATCATAACTGCCACAGATAATCTACAAAAATCGATATTTCCAGTAACAGATTGCGCGCTAAGCTATGTGTCTACGGAATATTTGGCACATACATTACCAGAGTCAATCTTTTACTT
Organism: Cydia strobilella; assembly: GCF_947568885.1. Classification (NCBI taxonomy): domain Eukaryota; kingdom Metazoa; phylum Arthropoda; class Insecta; order Lepidoptera; family Tortricidae; genus Cydia; species Cydia strobilella. Next base: position 15,434,566 of record NC_086052.1, read on the forward strand.
CTTTACGTGTATAAGGTGTAAGAGAGGCCTATGCTCAGCAGTGGGCGATAAAGGGCTGATATGATGATAAAGTGTCAATGCTATGTGATTGTGGATTCCTAGTATTACGTATAAGTGCTACATCAATCAATACTGAATTTTGTAGTTTGTGTCAAATATGTGTACAGTCGCTGAGCCATAGAAGTAACAGATCGAGTCTTTACATATTCTTAACTTGGTGCGCTCACACCGAGTTCGAAACTAAGAAAATTGAAGCAGTAACAAATCAGTCAATTCCGTAACCACGCGTCTCCTTGGAGTACATTAAACCTAAAGGAAAAACATACAACAGCTCAAATAAATCTTATTTTTTATAAATATATTTTATACAGAATAATTGAGACACACAAATTGTCGATACAATTTCTATATACTTCTATAATTGTCATCTCGGAATCACAACACTTGGGGGGGGGGACTATGTACACGCTCTGTCAACAAAGTAAAATATAATTCAACAATACAAATCGCTCACAAATATACATACATATAAAACTCTAATTACACCTTACGAGCAATAACCCGAGTCTTACATTTAATCGCTATTGACTATATAGTAACGTTACACAATCACTCCTCACCGCGAACCTACTCTATGGCTTGAGGATACAAAATGCTGACCGGCGGCCTGATATTCTCCAATAAGTTCAAATTCGAATATCTAAATTTACACGTAGGTTTTCCATGGTCAATTTCAGTGATCATTGTGCGTTACAACATTAAACAAAAAATAACAAACACGTTCTTTGGAATCACATGCGGGCCGCACTCGGAGCACTAGACGGACCGAACGTCCGACACCGCGGAGGTCGAGAACGTATAACCGAGTCGCATCGTCACACGCTAAGGTAACATCGGAACGTTGAACACGGAACGTTTCTTTAAAAGTTCGGGCGTCTCAAACGGATATCTCGTAGTTGCAGTCGTAGACGGAGGCGCGGTCGGGCGGGTCCTTGGGCGGCGCGCGCGCCTCGAGCTGGTCCTGCACCTCGAGCGCGCGCACGAAGGAGAGGGGCCGCTGCGGGGGCGGGTGCGAGGGAGGCGGCCTGCGGCGGGGCAGCGGCGACGGGGCGCCGGGCGGGAACACGGGCACGCCGCCGCGGACGGGCGCGGGCCGCTCGGCCCACAGGTAGTTGCCGCGCTGCGGGGAGGCGGCCAGCTCGCGGATGTCGTCGGCCGTGGGGCGGTGCGGGTGCGGCTGCGGCGGCGGCGGGTCGCGCAGCAGCTCGCCCTCGGACAGGAAGCGGCGCTGCGGGGAGGCGGCGCGGCCGACGCCGATGAAGTCGGGGCGGCGCGGCGCGGTGGGCGTGCCCGGGTTGGACCTGTGCGCGTGCGCCGCAGCGTCAGGGGTTTAATCGCGCGAGCTCGTCGGAGCCCGAGCTATCGTTATCGTACGGCCTACGGACAGAGGAAAAGGGAGCTGCGGGACGAAGCGTTTGCACGTGCGAGCGCGCGACCCGCCCCGCCGCCGGACCCCACCCGAGTTCAGAATTTATACAGTTTTGGTTTGACTAATGTTTCCAATATGGAGTTGCAATTTTGTGATGTGATTCATTCGCTCTGTATATTTTACGAAACTTCTGAAATGCTTCTAAACTATGATAATATACAAAAAAAAAAATTTAGCTGGCATTTCAACCACTTGTAAGCAGACTGTGGTTATCCTCAAATACATCTAAATGGAAAATTTCCAAAAAAAAAATACAAAATATTAGTCTCCATTATTTTATTCACTAAGTTGTTTAATATATTCATGACAGCAATTTCAACCAAATACTCGAACTTTTTGCAACTCCAATATGTAAACACCTTAAAATTAGTTTCAAATCAAACTACACACATATCTCTAAAAGGCATTAGTATATCTTGCACTTAAGTGTGTCCTGGCTCCGGGATCACAAGATACACTAAGGCCCTTCCTCATATAAATGTGTACGCAAACCGCGTCAAAAGTATCTGAACATTCGAACCGGTCCGTCGGCGGCGGCCGCTACTGCGGGGAGCATGCCAACGCCACATGCCTCAATGTACAATTATACACTATCATACACTACTCTACTGCAAGCTACGCGCCGGCTTTACTGATGAAACGTTGAAGAATCTAGGTATTTGTTATTTGTAGAATGTACTGTCTTGTGTGATGGTCTGATGGTTTTTATACAGGGTGACCAAAGAATAAGTGCATTCCCGTTGCCATTGCAGGGAGGTTTTGGGATTATACTGAGCAACTTTTACTATGGGACCAACCACGAAATCGCGTAAAAAAAATTTAGCCTCCTATAGAAAATGAACCAGCCATAATGTATGAAAAAGCCAAATTTTTTTTTCGTCGTTGGTCACTTAGTAAAAGTTGCTCAGTATAATCCCAAAACCTCCATGGCAACGGGAATGCACTTATTTTTTAGCCACCCTGTATATTTTTAAATATCAATCGGCAAATATAGTCCACCGCGAGAATGAAAATTTGAAATTGCGTTAGCTGCGTAACCTGCCTTTATGCATTTCTATCGTTTTTGCATATTCGGACGATAGACAGCCAACTTGACGAACCAACGAAGTGGTTCGCAGTAGGCTTGTGTATCATAAAAGTTAAGTTAAGCTAAATTATTTTGGAATGACTTAGTTCTTCCAAATCGATTAAATGCGTTTTTTCTACACACGTAATAGATAATTGTAAATTAACAATTTGATTTTATTATATCTCGCTGATTCGACAGCTTTTGCCGTGCGTAGGTATACAAAATAAGAGCAGTAATAACTTTTCTATTTCACGATAACTCTTCTGGAAAAACCTGTATAATTTTAAATACTTTTTATATTTACTTATAGGTATAATTTATGTTGAAGAAATATACTGTCATGTAGTAAAAAAAAATCATTCTCATATACACAACCCCTTAGAAAATAGTTTCATCAGAAAAGCACGACCAGCGAACGGCAGTGCAACGACTATAAAATGGCTGAAATGTTCGTAATATCCACATTCACATAGAAATAGGTCCAAATATGTACAAGATCCGAGCTGAACATACCAAGCATATCTGTACAATCACAAACTAGATTTATTTTAAATTACAAAATGAAAAGATAGATCGTGAATAGCAATGTTTTAAAAAAAAAACTCATAAAAATATTGAGCTTTAAAAATGGATGAAAAACATGAAAGACATAACTTTAGGACAATAAAAATGACAAACACTGAATACCCATTACCATAGATTTATGTGGTCTATCATATTTAGACCATCGACAAGAGATGGTAGCCGTTATCAACCATAGTATAGTGCGTCACACGCCTGCGGTCCATTTTGTCACAACAGCTTGCAAATAAAAACGAAATTATAATTTTAGTATACTTAAGGTACATTTTAAGTTCTGCCTAAAATTACTATTACTTAGAAGCTTAGAAATAAAATAAAAAGCATGTCAAAATGTAAGCAGAAACAACAGAACTCAAAAAGTTCCTAATTGAAATAAAACAATTGCACTCACTCGTCAAACAACATGCTATAAAAATACAAAACAAAATAAGAAAGCAATGCTGTTTGTACTAAAACCAAATGGAATATACAAAAGGGATAAGTGCAATATACAAAAGGAACAAAAAGCATTGGATTCCCTGTATAGAGTTTTTATTTTTATAGTCATTTTTTGATAAATACATACCTATAATTATAGCCAATTCAGTTTACTAATTAAATACCAACCTGTCAGATAGGTTTTTTTTAAAGCTATATTGATTAGCAAAAACCCAAAATAAGAAGTGCACTCGCGAATATATATTTACAATTCAGAAGGAATTCTGATAAGTAGGTATAAGACAAGCATAAGTAAGAATAGATAAAAAAAATCCATGAAAAAGGAGGTTATGCCCCTTATCAGAATTCCATCTTGGCCTTGTTTCACTAGAGTACAAGAATGTTTTTACAAATATGAACTGGTAATATTTTCCAGTAAACTTAGAGTAGCCGTTTTAGTCTGCATCTTCTCAAATGACTTTTTCGGAGTTTTTGGACTACCGTCTGTTAAACAAAAGCCATTGTTCCTTTGTGCGAGCGGTCGCCCATTGTGTACCATTGAGTCTGAGCGTGTGCTACGGCGCGTGCCATTGTCAGAGACAATGGTACACAACACACAATAGGGCGACACCTCGCACAAAAGGAACAATGGTTTTTGTTTAACAGATTACCGTCTTAGGAGAAAAAGTCATTTGAGAAGATGCAGACTATAACAATATTTGGGACCAAATTACAGCAATAAGCATTTACAACGTTTCTGCCATTGTCTTATATGATGAAACAAGTGTATAAAGTAATTTGAACCCTAGTTAATTAAGACTAAGGTTGGCAATTGTGTGTCCTTTTTGAGGCGTCTTCATAGGCAACTCCAAATATTACTAACGGTAGTAACGGTAACTTATCAACACACTGATATTGCCAGTTTATAACTAAAAAACATCATTTGTACCGCAAATCAAGGCTTAATTCATAGAAACCACTTAACTGACCATAAAGGACCTTACACCATTAGAATAAGGTACATCAATGGCCAGTCAGTCAATATTAAAAGGTTATCAACACACAAAACACAAGAACGAATTACCGTCGACACGTCGGCGATATGCGTTAGGTCCACCTGCCGCGCGTAAGCGGTAAACGTACAGATTTCATTACGGCAACATTGCTTCCTTAGTCGGTGCTGTTCGAAATTGAACTTTAAATCAAGGGTCATTAAGTTGCTTTTTGGTTAATACTTATAAATAAAATTCTTTTTGGAACCGACACTGAAAGCAATGCTAACAATTTTAGTTCAGATAGGGGCCAGTTGCAGGTTGGGAGGCAACAGTTAATTAGGGAAGAGCAGGGTCAGAATGGAAATTTGATTTTCAAAAACTGAGCTTAACATGAATTTGAATCAATGGTATGAGCAAATAGAACACAATTTCTTTTTTAATGGAGCGGACCGAACAAAATGCAAATATCCATTTAATAATTATTTGAATTTCATTGGTGATAACTGATAATTAACTAGTATAAAGGGGCCCACTGACTATCAGTCCGCCGGACGATATCGGCCTGTCAGTTGTTCGGAACTGTCCAATTTTTGTTCTAACTGACAGGCCGATATCGTCAGGCGGAGTCAGTGGGCCCCTTTAACTCCTAGCGTCCTACGGTCCTAAAGGGGCCCACTGACTATCAGTCCGCCGGATGATATCGGCCTGTCATTTAGAACACAAATTTGACAGTTCCGAACAACTGACTGACTTAAGCTAATAACGGCGATTAAATTTCATTATTTTACCTTTTTAGGTTTCCGTACCCAAAGGGTAAAGACGGGTCCCTATCCCTACTGGCCGTCTGTCTGTCATCAGGCTGTATCTCATGAACCGTGATAGCTAGACAGTTGAGATTTTCACAGGTGATGTATTTTTGTTGCCGCTATAACAACAAATACTAAAAACAGAATAAAATTAATAATTAAGTGGGGGCTCCCATACAACAGTTATTTTTTGCCGATTTTTGCGGAATGGTACGGAACCCTTCGCGCGCGAGTCCGACTCGCACTTGGCCGGTTTTTAAAATTGTATAAATTTTATTTTGAATACTACTTGATGTAATGTTGCTAATATCTTCTAAGGAATCTATTAAAATATCAAAAGGAGTATAGCAAAAATGCGTAGCAAATTCTCTATGGTAGGCTATTAAATTATAAACTATTATATTTACACATAAATAAATTTTTTACATGTTTTGCTCAGTTTTTAAATATATTTTAGAAGAATTCAATTCATAACATATATTATATTAATACACATATATTAATAGAATTTTATATAATTCTAAATGTAACATGACATCAAGGTTTGCTCAAATTTAGCCCTTAAATCAATTTATTAACATTATATGAAAACTTTTCGTCTTGACACCTTAGCTGTCAATAAGGAACGATTTCTAAAGGCATTTCTGTGCTCCTTGTTGACAACCATTAAGGGTCCCCGACAAGCTCGGTTCTCCATACAAACGTAGTTCCGCTCTCATTTTAAAACGACTAGCTAGATTGCTCTGAAATTTTGTACTTACAATAGGATAAGGTATATCTATGTCTGTAATTAGTTTATGTAGCTTCAGATACCATAGTTAAAAAAATACAGCGAATTTAAGTTTTTTATACAAAACTTGTTTTTGCTCTATTTCGTTTGTTTTATAAACTAGAGTTATATAAACTAATTTCAGACTTAGATATACCTCATGTCATTGTATGTGCAAAGTTTCATTACAATCCAACACGTAGTTTTAAAATGAGAGCGGAACTACGTTTGTATGGGAAGGTGCAATTCGGCCGAGCTCGCCTACTCTTAAATGTGTCTTGTCTGAAACATATTTTTTTCTTAAAATGGCTAAAATGGAGTCAAACCTTCAAACATAAACGAAGCAATGTACACCAGTGACACATTAATAAAAAAGTGTACCCAAATATTATTCACTGCTAAACATGTGAGAATGCAAACCAATTTACATGCAAATTATAACCTGTTATACATATAAAAGAAAAACAAAGCGATGCAGTGGACTGGGGAATTTAGTATCAAAGACATTTTAGTATAAACATGGACGAATAAAACAAGAAAGATAACATTCGGATGTATTACTGTTGCGATATCGCTGCTGCGGCGTTCAGTGGCGTAACTAGAGGGGGGGGGGCAGAGGGGGCAAGTGCCCCGGACGCCATCCAAGGAGGGGCGCCAAAATGGGCAAAAGGCAGCAGCAGGGAAACTTGTCAGTCGTTGGGGGGCGCAAATTTGGTGACTGCCCCGGGCGCCATATCCTCTAGTTAGTAGCTACGTCTCTGGCGGCGTTGATATCGCTAGTGTAACCGGAAATTTTCTTGATCAAATGAGTAAGGCATCGCGGCGGCGGTAACATCGAAAAAGTAGTAGCTGCAGCTGACATCCGAATGTCGTCTGATGACCGACGTCTAAACAAAATATTGTTCCTCCAAAACTGACGTTAGATGTCACTACCGCAGCAGGTCTAAGTTCCATCCATTGTGTTTGGCGCTTAGACCTGTGGTCATAACTAGATTTATTTTCAAAATGGCTCTGAATTGGAGGAATGCTTTGTACAGACATTGTCAGTATTGTTTTATTCGTCCATGGTAACAAAGACAAGTAAATAACGTCATACAAGCTGCGTTTGTCATATAACTGAAGAACGGTGGGCATAAAGTTAGCGCGACTTAGTACGTTATTAGTCCCATCTACATATTACGCCGTCTGGTTAAAATAATGGGAAACTTTTATAAATACTTGCAGGGTATTTTCAATTTTATTCACTTGTCTTTTGTATGGTTAACGTTTATGGGAAAAGGCCATGATATAATGGGAACTCATAATAAATATCTATTTTAACAATTCTTCAATATGTTCAGTAATAATTCAGTAGTTCTCAGTTTAGTGCATTTTAATGCACTGGAAATAATTTGGATCACAATAATAGTCACGGAAGCACATTATGAGTATGTAGAACGTCTTAATAACATTTGAGCCGAAATTTAAAGAAACTCCCATCTAAACTAAAGAGACCAAAAAATACTGTAAACTGACATATAAAAAATAATCTATTAAATTTTCCGCATAAATTCAGCTTTTATAGCGATGTGTTTCACATATCCAGTTTAAGATATTTAGTCAAATTAAACAGAAAAAACTCAGTTCTTTAAGAGAGTAACTTAAAGCTCTTCAACTGACAAATTTGAACCACAAATTCTTAAGCTTTACAACTCTTGCAAGTCTACACAAGTCTTTGGCAAAGAGTGCAATTTCTCTTTCAGTCTTTTAATTATCGCACTTATTTTAATTTATTCTTAAAACCTTTAAATTCCAGCTCAACTATCTTGCACATACCTCTGCACAGGACTGTTCACGGCGAGCGGCGTTGCCACTCCGAGCGACTTGATGCACTGTTGCATGGCGGGACAGAGCCACGCGCCGATGTAGCGGAGGTGCTCCATCACAACGCGGACCTTTAAACTCCGGCTCAACTATCCACGTACCTCCGCACAGGACTGCTCACGGCGAGCGGCGTTGCTACTCCGAGCGACTTGTTGCGCTGTGGCATGGTGGCTGGCTCCGTCGTAGCGAAGAAGCTCCTTCACTACGCGGACCTTTAAACTCCAGCTCAACTATCCACGTACCTCCGCACAGGACTGCTCACAGCGAGCGGCGTTGCTACTCCGAGCGACTTGTTGCGCTGTGGCATGGTGGCTGGCTCCGTCGTAGCGAAGAAGCTCCTTCACTACGCGGACCTTTAAACTCCAGCTCAACTATCTACATACCTCCGCACAGGACTGCTCACGGCGAGCGGCGTTGCCACTCCGAGCGACTTGTTGCGCGGTGGCATGATGGCTGGCTCCGTCGTAGCGAAGAAGCTCCTTCACTACGCGGACCTTTAAACTCCAGCTCAACTATCTACATACCTCCGCACAGGACTGCTCACGGCGAGCGGCGTTGCCACTCCGAGCGACTTGATGCGCTGTTGCATGGTGGGTGAGGGCCGCGCGCCGTTCGCGCCGCCGTCGTAGCGCAGGGGCTCCATCACTACGCGGTAGCCGGTTGTTGTGTTGCCATGGCTGAAATGTGATTTAGAAAGTTATTAATATTATCACAAATAAGTGTGAGTAATTCATGTGCGAGACACAGCCGGGTCTCACGCATGAATAAGAGGAACGGACTGGAAGCTGGCCTGGCATATACACGGTGCTTAAAAAACAAGTGTATTCCCGTTGCCAGGGAGGTTTTGGGATTATACTGAGCAACTTTTACTATGGGACCAACCCCGAAATTGCAAAAAAAAATTTGGCTGTTTCATACATTTTGGCTGGTCCATTTTCTATGGGAGGGTAAATTTTTTTTCGCGATTTCGTGGTTGGTCCCATAGTTAAAGTTGCTCAGCATAATCCCAAAACCTCCCTGGCAACGGGAATGCACTTATTTTTCAGGCACCCTGTATAGAAACTCAAAATAAGGGGTCGGAGTCCGTGTCTTATAATACCTAGGCCAAGGTGCTACATCGGCGGCGGCGTGGCCTCGCAGTCGGCGTGTCCGTCTCACACTCACCTAGTGTTCCTAGAGAGCGGGCTGAGCCGCGGGTAGTGATGTCGCGGCGGCAGGTGATGGTCGGCGGGCGGGAACAGGTTCGCGCCGGACCCGCGGCGCTGCATCGGCGGCGGCGTGGGCTCGCAGTCGGCGTGTCCGTCTCACACTCACCTAGTGTTCCTAGAGAGCGGGCTGAGCCGCGGGTAGTGATGTCGCGGCGGCAGGTGATGGTCGGCGGGCGGGAACAGGTTCGCGCCGGACCCGCGGCGCTGCATCGGCGGCGGCGTGGGCTCGCAGTCGGCGTGTCCGTCTCACACTCACCTAGTGTTCCTAGAGAGCGGGCTGAGCCGCGGGTAGTGATGTCGCGGCGGCAGGTGATGGTCGGCGGGCGGGAACAGGTTCGCGCCGGACCCGCGGCGCTGCATCGGCGGCGGCGTGGGCTCGCAGTCGGCGTGTCCGTCTCACACTCACCTAGTGTTCCTAGAGAGCGGGCTGAGCCGCGGGTAGTGATGTCGCGGCGGCAGGTGATGGTCGGCGGGCGGGAACAGGTTCGCGCCGGACCCGCGGCGCTGCATCGGCGGCGGCGTGGGCTCGCAGTCGGCGTGTCCGTCTCACACTCACCTAGTGTTCCTAGAGAGCGGGCTGAGCCGCGGGTAGTGATGTCGCGGCGGCAGGTGATGGTCGGCGGGCGGGAACAGGTTCGCGCCGGACCCGCGGCGCTGCATCGGCGGCGGCGTGGGCTCGCAGTCGGCGTGTCCGTCTCACACTCACCTAGTGTTCCTAGAGAGCTGGCTGAGCCGCGGGTAGTGATGTCGCGGCGGCAGGTGATGGTCGGCGGGCGGGAACAGGTTCGCGCCGGACCCGCGGCGCTGCATCGGCGGCGGCGTGGGCTCGCAGTCGGCGTGTCCGTCTCACACTCACCTAGTGTTCCTAGAGAGCGGGCTGAGCCGCGGGTAGTGATGTCGCGGCGGCAGGTGATGGTCGGCGGGCGGGAACAGGTTCGCGCCGGACCCGCGGCGCTGCATCGGCGGCGGCGTGGGCTCGCAGTCGGCGTGTCCGTCTCACACTCACCTAGTGTTCCTAGAGAGCGGGCTGAGCCGCGGGTAGTGATGTCGCGGCGGCAGGTGATGGTCGGCGGGCGGGAACAGGTTCGCGCCGGACCCGCGGCGCTGCATCGGCGGCGGCGTGGGCTCGCAGTCGGCGTGTCCGTCTCACACTCACCTAGTGTTCCTAGAGAGCGGGCTGAGCCGCGGGTAGTGATGTCGCGGCGGCAGGTGATGGTCGGCGGGCGGGAACAGGTTCGCGCCGGACCCGCGGCGCTGCATCGGCGGCGGCGTGGGCTCGCAGTCGGCGTGTCCGTCTCACACTCACCTAGTGTTCCTAGAGAGCGGGCTGAGCCGCGGGTAGTGATGTCGCGGCGGCAGGTGATGGTCGGCGGGCGGGAACAGGTTCGCGCCGGACCCGCGGCGCTGCATCGGCGGCGGCGTGGGCTCGCAGTCGGCGTGTCCGTCTCACACTCACCTAGTGTTCCTAGAGAGCGGGCTGAGCCGCGGGTAGTGATGTCGCGGCGGCAGGTGATGGTCGGCGGGCGGGAACAGGTTCGCGCCGGACCCGCGGCGCTGCATCGGCGGCGGCGTGGGCTCGCAGTCGGCGGACTGGGAGGCGCCCGGCCCTTCCATCTCGCAGGAGGGCTCTTCGCGACCGGGGGATAGCTGGTGGGGCTTGGATGGTTAGTGATGGAATTACGTGGCTAGCACGAAACGTTTATAAATAAATAAGAACGAAGTATATTTTAAGTAATAAAGGAGGGTGTCTTTTGTGTAACGATAAACGAGATCATCATATTAATGATTATTTGGTAATTTGTATTTTATGTATGTATGTAAACACTTTATTGTACATAAGGCAGATTACAAGCACAATAAAAACAAAATATATACAATGTACAAAGGCGAACTTATCCCTGTAAGGGATCTCTTCTAGTCAACCTTTGAGCAATTGAGAGTGAAACAATAAATAAATCAAGATAGACAAACGAACACTATGAACAGAAGGTAAATTATGGTTCAATTATTACAAACTTAAATACTTAAAACGTGTAATCCAGAATAAATTAAAAAAGAAGTAGTAAATTAGTAGGTATGGAAATAAATGCATGTAATATTTTGTCCTGAAGTATTAATTGTATGAAAGCGAAGTTGACATGATCAACAACTGGTAAACAGAGATCACCTGCGACCAAATAACATGTTAAAATATAAATTCAGTAAAATATAACAAATCACCTGGTCCCCAGAAGCACTAAAGAAATGTTAGAAAGTAGAGAGCCAGACATACCCATGTCTTCAATTCACGAAAGACATAAAAGTGCAAGTGCAAAAACGACCTTATGTGGTGAATTGAAGGTATGTTATAGTTTGCTCTAAAAGCATGATAACTAAACAGTCTATTTAGGGTGGTCTCTAGGGTGTAATAAAAGGAAAAGAAGATGAACTTTATAAAATGAAACAAAGAATGGAAATGTTCCTCAATTTCTAAAGCATTTTTTTTGTGAATTATTAACCTATTCCATTAGCACATTAAAATAATGTAAACAAAGCCACGTGACTCAGTCATTTCGCCGATGAGATACAACTTTTGTATCTGTGGAATTATATCATTGGCTGAGTAACCGTAAAACATGGTATTGTTTTTTTTTATGTGATAGCAAACGAGCAGACGAGCCGCCTGATGGGAAGCAGTCATCGTCGCCCATTGACATAAGCAACATCACAGGAGCTACTTAAGCATTGCCGACCCTTGAGAATCCTAAATATTAAAAAAACCGGCCAAGTGCGAGTCGGACTCACGCACCGAGGGTTCCGTACTTTTTAGTATTTGTTGTTATAGCGGCAATAGAAATACATCATCTGTGAAAATTTCAACTGTCTAGCTATCAGGGTTCATGAGATACAGCCTGGTGACAAGACAGACGGACAGCGGAGTCTTAGTAATAGGGTCCCGTTTTTACCTTTTGGGTACGGAACCCTATAAAACCGCATTAAAATCCGTTGCGTAGTTTCAAAGATCTAAGCATATATATGGACAGACAGAGAATCGACTTTGTTTTATACTATGTTTTCAATATTTACGTTTAGAATAAATTTAAAAGTGGAAAAATTACTGCCTTGGGTGAGACTTGAACTCACGGCCTCTGAGTCCATCCAGAGGCCGTGAGTTCAAGTCTCACCCAAGGCAGTAATTTTTCCACTTTTAAATTTATTCTAAGCTTAATAGCATCGATCGCAGACGTTTCTGCTTGTTAAAAATTAATATTTACGTTATTAAAAAGTCCTAATGGAACTAAATATAACCTTCTGTTTTTCAAAAGCGTTGAGATATAAATTTGAATATGTACATTATAAGGTACACACAGCCTCACACCAATATAATATCTGAGGATTCTGAAGCCATGAATTACAAAATATATTTTTTTCCTAGCTTTTATTTATTTTATTTATAAGAAAAATCATTCATCAATCATCATTGACTTAATATCTTTTTACAGCGGTTGTATAAAGTCATCTTACTTTTCATGTTATATGATATGTTATCTAACATGGCATATGAGCGGGCTAGACAAGTACCTCGATGAGAACTTAATGGGCTTAATGACCTATTATAAAATGGTACTAAGATGAAACATTGGCATTTAGTTTTTGTATGAAGTTTGATTAGTATTAGTAACGATCCAAATGAAATAGAATCCATGCAATATTTAACAAAAATATAGTTACACAAGTATATTTAGAAAGTTTCTAGAGTATTAACAGTATTAATTGTAAGTATAGGAAAGATAGGCTATCCGATGAAAATTATAATCCATGCAATATTTAACCAAAATCAAGTTATAAGAAAATTAATTCAAAACGAGGGATTGATTAAAGATAGTAGTAAAACTTTATTTATTTAGTTAAGTACATAGTATTTGTATTACTTGTGAATACTTTATTAAATTTTGTAATATATACATACTCATACTCATACTCATGATTTTATTTATTTATTTAAAAATTTAAATCGGGCAACAATTTCCAGTTTACAAATACCTTTCAGACTAACATATATATGCATTTAATTTTATAAACTGAAAATCGGATAAGTGCGAGTCGGACTCGCCCACCGGGTTCCGTACTTTTTAGTATTTGTTGTTATAGCGGCAACAGAAATACATCATCTGTGAAAATTTCTACTGTCTAGCTATCACGGTTCACGAGATTACAGCCCGGTGACAGACAGACGGTCAGCGGAGTCTTAGTACTAGGGTCCCGTTTTTACCCTTTGGGTACGGAACCCTAAAAACTTTAATAACTTTTTTATTTATTTATTTAAACACTATTTAGGCGACAAAACGGCGTGGCGCCGTTGAATTTTGTACATAAGGGCCTCACGAGGCACTTTCTGTGTGGAAATTGTAAATTACTCGTTGTTAAAAATTTGTTACTGTTTTCCCGCAATATTAGTGCAAACACCATGAAGCAAGCTAAACATGAACAACATATTATGTACATTTAACATAATATTACACTGTGTGCTATGTGTTTTATTCAATTTCTTTCGACCTTATTCCATGGTCACATGATCCATATTCCTTTTGTTCTTCGCTATTAAGCTGCGTATTTAATATTTTCAACTAGTAATTCATTTTCTTTTCAATATTATTGACAAAAACTTTTGGTTTTATCCCGTTCGTCCAGACGGTCATAGACGCGAGGAACCGCAAATATATTACTAAAATTAAATAAGCCAAAGAAATAAAACTATGAAAACGGATTATATCGCGTATATTGAATTTATAATACATCCCGACGTTTCGAACCCTTTAAAGCCTTCGTGGTCAACGGGTGTTTTCATAGTTTTATTTCATGAGTAACTATCGCGGTAACCGAAAATAATATTAAATAAGCCAATGTTATTGAACGACATAAAAAAGTGAATTCCTTTAAACTTGAAGCTTTTGTCAATAAACAAGTGTTATGCTCATTTTCTATAACAATGGTGTGAACATAGCACCATAACCTTAAAAATAAACTCCGTATTTTTTTGTAAATGATTTTAAGTGATGAAAACACAGTCAAAGATTTAGAGGACCATTATTTAAAACAACTTGTCAAAGTAAGCTGATAATACGTAGTCTATTCATATGAATACGGACATATACGTTAATACTAGAGATATGCTTGCAGAAAGTGTTTAAAATCTTGTTAAAGTTTTTAGAAAATTCTATAAAATTTCTATAGATTTCTATTGTGAATTTCCAATAGGCAATGCTGAGAAATTTCTGAGTCTTCCACGTGGAAAGTTTCGTAATTTGATAAACTTTTTGCCGGCATATCAGTAGTTTATACACGAAAGCGCGCTCCAATATGGCGTGAACACCACCGTTAAATCCGTAGCGGCTTCGGACCATTCCAGGGAGTAAAGCTCTAGTTTCATAGGATAACGGGGCCGTCATATATGTATCTCTATACCCGCCGTCTACATACGAAATAATACGGTTAACATGGATGTAGTAGTAGTAATAGGCCGCTATGTGTCGACACAGCTATCCTAGGACCCCAGAGCCCTAAACCAAAATAAAACCAACTGTTTGTCACTTGTCAAACTAGTGTTCTATGAAAAGGGAATGAGATTTCGTGTACGATTTTAAGCTTGGCCACACCGACTGCGCGAAGTCTACGTGAAGACTGCTGCGTCACACTGCGTAGTTACACGAGCGCGTGTGACCAAGCCTTAGGGTCGGTTGCACCAAACCGTCTGTCACCGTTAAAGCGTTCGCTAAATTTTATTATATGGGACTTCATAGTTCCCTACTGAGTGATGTTGATCAGTCTGTCAAGTGTGGTTGGTGCAACTGGCCCTTACTCTAGCTTACAACCTAGCAACAGCACCAAGCGTCTGGCTCTCACCTTGTTATAGTGCGCGTGTGCGCCGACCACGCGGTGCGCCGTCCCGTTGTCGGCCGTGTACGTCTTTACCTGATGGTCGGTCGCGATTGTCGATATGGCCGAGTCGGAGGGCGGCCGGAGCTCGCGGCGCTTCTTGCCCTTGTATACGTATTTCGATGGGCGGACTAGGCTGGAAGAAGGGAGAGGGGGTTTAGTGTATAGAAAACTCGAAAACATTAAATAAGTAAATTTAAGTGGAAAAATTACTGCCTTGGGTGAGACTTGAACTCACGGCCTCTGGATCGATACTCCAGCGCTCTGCCAACTGAGCCACCAAGACCTCATCCATAGTCAGCAAATCTTCCCACTATATGGGTCCAGGGGACCCTAGCGACATCTACCGTAAGAGGCCGTGAGTTCAAGTCTCAGCCAAGGCAGTAATTTTTCCACTTTTAAGTTTATTCTAAGCTTAATAGCATCAATCGCAGACGTTTCTGCTTGTTAAAAATTAATTAAATAAGTATACAGGTTATTTACCGTCATACTCTACGGAAGTATTAGCGACTAACTCCAAATACTCCAAAATCGTGAAACACAAAAAGTGACTGATCCATGTAAAAAAACCGGACAAGTGCGAGTCGGACTCGCCCACCGAGGGTTCCGTACAAATTCAACTTGTTTTTTATTTAGTTGTCAAGCGGACCCCAGGCGCCCATGATCCGTGGCAAAATGTCAGGATAACGAAAGATTTTTTCAAATTTTATGGTTTTCAGTTTTTCCCCGTAACGTAACTTGTAGTGTAAGACGATATTACTTGTCCAAATTTATAGTTCTATGGCAACGGGAAGTACCTACCCCATAAATTAAGATTCTCTTGAGTGTGTCGAAATATACGTTCTTTGCGGTATAAAAGGCCGTATCTTTCTTTTACGTTAACTTTGAAATTTGATTTTTTCACAGCTTCAAGGGACTGTAGATCTGAGTATATGTGGTATTTTCTATAAAACGGGATCTTATTGTAGATGGCGCTTACGCCATTATAAACGATGTTACGATATAAATACAATGCCGCGCGACGCTGTGCGGCGTCGGCGTAAGCGCCATCGACAATAAGGTCCCTTTTCATAGAAAATGCCCCATATGGTTTTAATTTCAACTCGATACCTCCACGCGTTCCCGAGAGATAAAGGGTCTTGACAGACAGACGAACGAACGGACGAACGTTTTTCCTTTAGGGGGTCAAACTGTTTTTTTTTTCTTTCACAATTTTGGGATTGGTTCTTTAAATTAAATATTGACTTCGAAGATACACTCAGTAGTTACCACTCTACGTTAGAAATTAGTTACATAATTAAATGAAATAAGAAATAACAATACTACATACATTCATATGTACATACATTATATTATACTGCTAAAATTACACAGGCAACCAAAGAATCCTTTTGATTGTACAGTATAGTTTAGGCAATTAAATGTCTTTCACAGAAAAATATACAAGGATACGCTCATTGAGAACCTCTAAAAAGCCGTATTTTCTGCATTTTCCCCGTTTGTGAGTACCAACGGCGATTTACTTTTCTGAAATTAAATCGAATTGTCCAGCGGAAATGAATACTACCGTCAACTGTATCGAATAGTAATATTTCCTTTCTCCTGGAAACTCCATAGTCAATCTAGTTATGAACCAATTCTTAGAAACAACTGCTGTATGTGTATACCTTTTCTGTGTTCTTTTGTGCAATAAAATAAAAATAAAAAAAAAACAATTTAAATTTTTATTTTTATTTCAAATAATCTTTATCTTATCTTATTTCTTATAAAGCTCTATAGATTTTACAATTTTTATTGGTTGAGATCTAACCGATATTAAACTTTCGTGAGACATTTTTTAAATATTTAGATTACAACGGTTACAATCACGTTAATTATTAGTCGCTGTTGGCCCTATATTATATGTTTCGGGTCCATCGGGGGTCCTTCTAAAGGCTCTACCTATTATTGATATCTGAGACTGCCCTGTATTGTCTATGCTACGTATGTGATAGTACTACTGATAGTATTACAAAAGCGATGATTACAGTTTTGCTACGGCGAGTCCAAATTTTCAGATCTGTCAATTGTCCAAAAACGTCGTGTCGTGTCATACAGCCAAAATACAACATAACACGAAGAACAACAGATCAAACTAACTTAATTTCTTCGAGATAGATTGTTGTTACTCATACGCAAAATACATATATAAATTCAATAAATGATCACGAAATATTATCAGAAAAAAATATTCAACTCAATTTCACGGTTGGAATAATCTTTGTTTCAGACGCATTCGTTGGTTGAACTAGAATTAAATTACGATACGAAGCCACAGGGAACGTACTCGAGGATAATAATTGGGGGACATAAACATGTTACTGAACTTATGAAAGAACAGTACCTTCCTACCGTGAGAAAAACTAATTTTCCACACGAGTGAGTTTGCACTTATTTTGTTTCGTTTCTTATTTCTTTGGATATACAGCGAAAGAATTTCTTTTCAAATATAGTTTAGAAATAGGATAACACAAATACTATATTTCCACTCGTGTTAAATAGTATCTTAAAAGTATAAAATTGCAATAAGAGGCCAATCAGAAACCTCGTAACGCCACCATGTAAAATTTCATTTGTTTAGTCACATTTTTCGACAAGGTGTCATCGATCCACACGCACGATGTAAAAGTCTAATTTCGCTGTTTTCATGGGACATTATTTTCATTGTGAATCTTTATTTTTAATTCATTCATTATTATATGGATACACCAAATGTGACCAAATTTAGAATTATTTGAATTTATAATTACGACTGACAGTTTTACTTTTTCGTAGGTTTATTTTAAGACACTTTACAACTTAACTTGGATACAATTAGAATAGTTTTTCATATCTTTACACGTTTGCCAAACTTTGGGTAGGCAAGTAGGCATATATCTACCGAGTTTTTATTATACATAAGATCTTAATATCCTTTACTGACATGATATATTATTGTATTTACGTTTTACGCTTTAAGATATATGTATGCTATGATTTGTTTTTAAGTTTAAACGATGTTTACTTTGTAATTTTATTTTATGTACTCTGGACGTGTAATTTACTTTATGAATAAATATATGAATATGAATGAATATTAGTTAGGTTAGGTTAGTGTTTATATTTATATTAGTATGGAGTGTTTTTTATAAATTTTTACTTTTAAACTAAGCAGCGGCTCACAAAATAGAGCTACGTTCCAAATTTCTTAAAGTTTATCTTATAGCTCCAGAGTAAAATGATTCTGACATACGGACAGACAGACGGACATGACGAAACTATAAGGGTTCCGTTTATGCCATTTTGGCTAGACCCCTAAAAAGTAGGAAAGCGGACTCTGAAACAGGAGATGATAAAGAATGATGAGAGATAAACGTGCCCACGTTTTTATGACCACGTAAAGTGTGTGACACATCACTTATCTCACTAAAGAAATAATCTGATTTTATATTATACTGATTTAAACTTTCACTATTTTTACTCATTATTATTCACGACGGAACTTAAAACTTATTTTACGCGATTAAGTCCCGTCGTTGTGAATAATAATCTGATTTTATATTATACTGATTTAAACTTTCACGATTTTTACTCATTATTATTCACAACGACGGAACTTAAAACTTATTTTACGCGATTAAGTCCCGTCGTTGTGAATAAAAATCTGATTTTTACGTCAGGATGTAATGAGAAAACATATTAGGTTATGTGAAAATAGGTTGTATAGGAATCAATAGGTATAGAAGTTCAATTGCAAACCCCGCCGACCTTTGCCTTCATTCAAGCGAATCGTCTCGATAAATTGAAAATCACTGGGACACATATAACTTCTACAAATACCATTCTTTTCAAGCCAGTTTATTCTTTATGAAAAAAGCCTGATTTGAAAAATACAATATAATACTAAAGAAATAATCTGATTTTATATTATACTGATTTAAACTTTCACTATTTTTACTCATTATTATTCACAACGACGGAACATAAAACTTATTTTACGCGATTAAGTCCCGTCGTTGTGAATAATAATCTGATTTTATATTATACTGATTTAAACTTTCACTATTTTTACTCATTATTATTCACAACGACGGAACTTAAACCTTATTTTACGCGATTAAGTCCCGTCGTTGTGAATAATAATCTGATTTTACGTCAGGATGTAATGAGAAAACATATTAGGTTATGTGAAAATAGGTTGTATAGGAATCAATAGGTATAGAAGTATATGATTTATTTATGATTACAATTACAATTTCAATTATTAAATTAAATTATTTAATTACAAAACAAAAAAAAAACAGAACATAAAAAAAGCACAAGCAGCATAATTAACCACTAATCAAATAACCCACCCCGAGTCACTCCAGGCGCCAAAGTTCCCAGCACGCTCGCTGCGTTTCCCCGTTGAACCGCAATAGATAACCTTTGCACCAGGAATGACCCGGAGCGGGGTATAGAAGTTCAATTGTAAACCCCGCCGACCTTTGCCTTCATTCAAGCGAATCGTCTCGATAAATTGAAAATCACTGGGAAGGGAAGGCACATATAACTTCTACAAATACAATTCTTTTCAAGCCAGTTTATTCTTTATGGAAAAAGCCTGATTTGAAAAATACAATATTTTGAAGACGTTAACTCGGTTCACGTTTGTCTGACGCAAGGATGTTGCGAATGCCGATTTTTTGACATTCGCGGATGCGGATTTTTAAAGGTTCACATCTGCGGACGCGGATGTCGAGATTAGGCACATAAAAAACTTCATATATTACACTTTTATATATATTATATATTTATATTTTAATATATGTGTTTTAAACGCAAAAGTTTTAAATGTTTATGTTTCATTGTCTTTAAGGGGATCCCATGCCCCAATGACCTTCGATTTGAATCCCTTAGTTTTCTAATGTTTTTTGTAGCTTATCATATTAACAGCAACGGATTTTAGCAATATAGTATCCCATATTTACTTCAAAGTTCATTGTTTTCGAAATATTTGGCATCAAAGTTGAACAATTTTAGGCCAAAAAACTGGTTTTCTGGCCATAACTTTTGTGTTAATTAGTTTAAAATTAAAACCTTAGACAAATTTTTAGAGACGTCTAAGACGAACCCGAATATGTAGATTTCATATAAGTAAGATCTTTCACAGCAATCGAGATACGAAAAAAGTGTTTTTTTTAGACAATGTTTAAAACAATCATAAATAAATAAGTATTCATTTTTTTCACAATCCGGTAGATAAAAATGGAGATGAAAGATTGAAGAACCGATAGCCGCTTGTCTTATAATTCTATATGTAGTGCAAAAGTAGGAGATACTATTTAAAACTTGTCAAAAATCCATGAAAACCTCAGGTAGCCCCTTAATAGAGCTATTTCACTTTATAAGCGGAATACATTCATAAGGTGGGATAATCAACACCATTCCACTGGCTGGCTTGTCATTAGTATGTGTAGCGTGGAAAATCGATTCCTTTAATATTGTAGTAGCGACAACACGGCTGTGGGTATGGGTACCTACTGACGAACATAAATAATAGACGATGCACAATGTGATTGAATAGTGCAATAAAAGCGTGATATGCCTAGGCAGACTTTTGGTATTTTTGAAACGATTTTTATAGAGCAAAGTACTATAGTGGAAGGATCAACATTCTTTTCGTTGTCTTGTTTCTGACCACTCTGTCACGCTTCTATTATTGCCTTTTATAAAATAAATTTAAAAAAGTTGAGTTTTGAGAAAAATTAAATATTAAATTTCACCCCATACAAAAAGCTCCACTCTGTCACATTTTTTGGGGACAAAAAACAAGACAAAGAAAAGAATTTAGACCCAGTAGTGTAAAGAAAGGACACTTACAACGAGCAATTACGTACAACGACCCACCTTTACCTGTCTCTATCGCACGCGCATAATTATAGCTGTCCCGCTCGCAGTCATTGACCGCCGGCATCAGGGGCGGGACAGCGATATAATAACGCGCGTGCGATAAAGATAGGAACAGGCGGGACAACGTATGAAAATCCTCGCGGTAAGCGACTTTTCTTTATTGTCGTTAGTTTTGGACTTCAAGCAGTGGCATACCTGAGTGGTTTACTCGATTAACTCTAATAGACCGCGGGCCAGGAACAGATTTCCATGACCAATCGCTTCCCGGGCGAAAACTCGTATATTAACGACTATGTATGATGAAGCCTCGTGGACGTCAGCTGCCGCTCCGTTGGTGGGTTGAGGAATGGCAGCCACCGAAACACGTAAAAAAATATTAATAAATGAAGTCATCGCCTCCCGCTTGATACTTTGTCAGATAGTAGTTTAGATGCTATTGTGAATAAATAAAAACATCAGCCGGTTGTATGGCGGTGGAAAGAACGTCAGCTGGTGGCCTGAAGATGTAAAAAAAAAAATTTTTCAGTCCTGGCCCGCGGTCTATAATAGGTATAGGTACTAGAGGTATCCACCCAATATGTCATCTATTATTAATGTGGGATTGTAAGTTACTCGTGTACTATGTCATTCACTACTGAGAATTAATAAGTAACTAACATAGTTTAAAATAGTTATGGCTTTCGGACGGAACTTAATCTAAAAGATGTATTATATCGTATAGAATGTATTATATGTATCATATATTATAACTACATATGACTGTTTATATATTTGTTTTATTTCACATCCCATACTATATATTGTTAGGGGTTTACCTATCTTTTAGGAAATTCAATATTTTCTTTTTATGCCGTTTAGTACAGCTTTGATGTCTACCGTTCTCCAATTACCCTCAATTGATCAAATGTTAACTGGAAGAGATCACTGAAAGGGATAAGTTCGCCTTTGTACAAATTATGTAGTTTTTCCTGTTTTATGTTTATTTTGTACAATAAAGTGTTTCTACTTTTGAGTGGCATTAACGTGAGGCACTTCATTCGGTTCTTGTCTGTTTGTCTGATTTAATATCTTGTCTTTTTATTAATTATATAACAATTCAAGTCTTGGAGACCCTTTACATCTCTGGATAATTTGATGATCTTTTTTATTATTATATACATTTAATCTCTGACACCTAGAGACTTTTACATCTCTAAACAATTTTAGTACTTCTGTTATTTTTGTTAGTTTTTATTAGTTTTTTTTCTTGTGTGTGTACATTTATATTTATGTAATTATTTTTTGTAATTTTGGGTTAATTTTATTGTTTGTAAAAATTGACATGTAAAAGTGCCCCTGTGGCCTATTTGCTGAATAAATGTTTGATGTTGATGTTGAACTACTACTATCTACATAGTAATTTATATGCGCTTCTGTAATTATACTATTACTTCTGAAGAACGTAACTATGTATAAGATACCACTGGTTATGGTGTCTTTACCCTACCTAAGTCTGTCACTGAACAATTTACCTACATCACTCATACATGAAAACAACAAACAAAATACTATTACTAAGAAAAATTTGGGAAGATGATACGTAACGATAAAATGGGAACTTTAACTGTACGGTACCGACTAAGTGAAATAAGCATACTTTTCCTCTTTAGTAGGGAGGCGAAAATGTAGCGGAGGCCTGCTCGTAGCCCCCCGGACGAAGAAATTGTACACCCCAGATCTATACGATACTGGTGCCTTTACCATGTCTGCCAACGAACTGTTACATGAGAAATAGTGTCAGCAAAAAACAAAAAACATAATAACCCGCACATTCGAGCGGCATGGGAAGTAGCGAGGAAAGTAGGCAGAGTTACTCATAATGCTCCACGTCATGCCCACCGCTCCCTATTTTGTCGGTTTTTCGGCACGAGTCAGAGGACCGGCAATATGAAGTGCGGAGCGTCGCGATTAAATACGCGAGTAGAGCAGTGTATGGCCAGAAAGGGCAACATACCATCGCGGCAGCGCGAGGAATAGTGTGTCGAGAGTATAATGCAATTTCTAATATGATAAGTTCAACAACCATTTCAATATATGTACCTACTTCAACGCTAAAGATGAAATCTTTACTTATAAGTATGGTACCGACTGACTAAATGAAATAAACATACTTTTCATCAACTAAGGGTAATTTTACTTCCTTCTTATTGTAACGGCGAGTAATAAGTCGTTTTCTTTGGCGACAAAAAGCTTGCATGAACTTGGTTTCGGGTTCAACCAATTGGCTGAAACAAGTTATTAATGCTAGTATAAAAAATAAAAATAAAATAAAACGTGGCCGTGATTGCTTATTTATGACGAAAACGAAAACTAAATAATCTTTAGTATGTACAAAAAAAACAGTTAGAAATGCCATATAAATTATTTACAACCATAGTGCACCTCGCAACGTCGCAACAATTACAATTAGCCGCAAGACTTTTAAAAATCTGTTGTCCTAAAAGAGTTCAATTCTCAATACAAAAGGTAATCACGGTCTATATCCCGGTCAATATAAGTCTAGTGAAACTAACTGTGAATCATTTAAAACTCTTAGTTCAATTCTGGTCTTCATGAGCAGTTCCATTTTAACAAATAGCACTATTTAAATGGCGGGTGGATTCAGAATTTGCTGTAAACTTCTTCTAAGCCATGAGGCCATGACCCATCTCAACTATCCAGCGATCCGTAAAACTGGACAATAAGCATTTATTTTCCGCCCGTTACAAAAAAGATAAAACGCCATCCTCCCCACCAAGGATTAATTAACCTAATTGCCAAGGAAATCTCGGGTTGGCGTCTAATTGTGTTAATTAAAAATAGAGCCAACCATTATGTTTTCTTTCGGAGAAAATTGTTGTAACCTTTATGAAAAGGGTAATTTAATATGAGAGATTAAATTTTGCAGAGGCGGGATATAATACAAAATGTAATCTGAGTTTCCATTTAAAACTATAAATAGACGAGAGCGGCGTTATTATTTGAAGTGACGTGCTTATACTTTTCGTTCGTCTTTTCTCTTCTTTATTATGGAAATTTCAATTCTTTTGTTTTAGTCGACCTCTAGTGTCAGAATACTAGGGCCTAGAACAGTCTCGTAAAAATGACAAAAAGACTTCTGCAAATTTAGGGTCTCCGTACACCTATCGACGCGATATTGGCAAAAGCCGAGTGCCGAGACCTTTACGCAGCGTACTACTTAGGCGAACAACACGCGAATGCGAAGCGGCGCGGCGCGGAGCGGGGTGAATCAATCCTTTGATACCTATAGAAGTGTCCTACGTGGGGGATCTCGTCGCGAACGCGAACGCGTTGGGCCCACCGCGCCGCTTTGCTTTGCGTTCGCGAGTGTTCGCCTACGTAAGACGCAGCGTTAGAATCGAGTAAAGTCGCGTAACCTACTAATATCGTCGCTGCGCTTGTAAATTTCGACATGTTCTCAATTTTTGACAATCAAAATGAAAATCAGAAAACTACGCAGGGTTCTCAAAATTTGAAAGCTCACATAGCGGAATTTGCAAGCGCAACGAGGATATACATATCTACGTGGTACATTTTTACATTTTTCTAAAGTATACATCTCACAGACTTCCCAACGATAAGCACACTCGTTGGTCTGTCTGTACTTTATAGTATCAGTAGTTAACTTACCACAATTGGACCGGTATTTCTTCAAGAAGTGATTGTAGATGGTAAAATTCATCTTCTCTTTGGCATAAGCGGTTAGGTCATCTAGTAAAGGCAGGTGTCTTACCTAGGATATTGCGGGCCGAACTGCGCATAGCAGCAGTTGTACCAGCAGCCCTTCGAGAAGGGGTTGTAGCCGCCGGTGAACTTGCCCGTGACCTGCTCGTTGGTGGTGCGGCCTCGCGACACCAGCACCATGTGGAACCCTGTCAGCCCGAATATCGGGATGGCTAGGAGGGCTATTACGCCCATTATCACCATTCTGGTCGTGCGTTAAGGTTGTAACTGGTGCATTAACCCTTAAATGCATAATGATGTATATATGCATCGTATATTTGATGGTCCGTGGCTCAATATGCAGCTATCCAAAATATTATTTCCTCAATCTATACAACATGACACATCTATTTCAATTTATTAAAAAGTTATACAAAAAATCATGCATTTAAGGGTTAAGATATTTTTACTATACTAATTATATTTGACAATATGACAAACAATCGACCACTCAGAACAATTTTAAATCATTTGGCCGTTATCTAGCTAAAACGAAGCATCCTTACAAGTTTGTCATTGAAATAAATGACTATGTTTATGACGAAAGTTAAAATTTTAGTGTAGGATGAAAACTTTTCTCTAAATAATGTCAATTTTAATCTAACAACAACTAACTACAATTAGCCTAACACTGATATGATACAGTTATTTATGACAATCATGACTAGTCTTCATTAGCAGTTCTGCTTCACCAATGCTTTAGATGAGCAAATGCACTTGTATAAACATACCTATAGCACTTAAATCGTTACTACAATATTTTTAGTTTAATTGATGCTTCCAGGATGCCATCATCAGATTTTCACTTGACTTTGACCCAATGACAATCTGCCATACTTTTTCAATCAAATATTGATTTTATATAAATAGATCTAACCATCTTGAGAAAACAGGAAGTAACCGCAAAAAGATACTGGCGATTATGACTCTCTAATGTCTTGCTGCAAAAATTGATGTCTATTTATAGGAAATACTTACCTTTTAAGCCATATAGGTACAAACTACACGACTTCAAAAAGGATACGACACAATAGGCTCGACTTCTGTCAAAGTGCGGCCGTTGTTGTTCATGATGAAGTACAGACTGAGTCCGAATATGCTTAGCATGTGTATGGAAAGCGATATTAGAAAGAAGAAGAAGAACCTATAGTTACGGCGCCCTATGCAGTTGTTCACCCAAGGGCAGTGGTGGTCAAATGTCTGTGGACAAAGAAATTATGTTAATACAGTAATTTTTTATACATACATACATATAATCACGCCTATTTCCCGGAGAGGTAGGCAGAGACCACGAATTTCCACTTGCTACGATCCTGACATATCTCTTTCGCTTCTTTGACTTTCATAACATTCCTCATACACGCTCGCCGGTTTAGGGTGCTCTTGACCCTGGTCAAGAAAGGCCTGCCTTTCTTCAGGATTTCCCCGATCTGATCAGAGAAAGTCCGCCGAGGTCTACCCCTTCCAACTCCCATAACTCTTAAATTTTTATATTAAAAAAAACGGAAAATTTTACACCTTCGGCAAGACTCGAACTTGCGACTACTGGAACACCGGTTTAATCGGTTTTACTACGGAGACTTACCAGAGTGCACATCTTTCGACTATTTCCCTTAATGATTAAACGCCTTAGGGTGCCGTATAGCAATATTCAACCGTAACAATGTTCTATTTTAACAGGCACCGGAGTCTCAAGTTATATTGAGATTTCGCCAACACAGTATACAGTAATACAGTAATTTTAAATGTATATATTGATTAATACAGTAGTGTCCAAATTGTGTAACTTGAGTAAAAATTGTTTGTAAACAGTTATGAGTTGTCGTGGGCGTATCACCAGAGCCCGAAGAAAGCATCAGGTTATGAATTGTATCTGGATTTGTTATGGATATGATTTCTAATATAACAAATAATAAATCCAGATCAAATTCATAATAAACTTTTTATTACAATCAGAATACGCTTCCAGTTTCATGTAATCAATTTAGTCATATGCAGTTTATGAAAGTTAAAATAAAATTAAGCACAGGTAAAGTCAATTAAAAGTTTACCATATAATCCACATACACGACATAAACAATTCAGTCTACAAATATCATGCTGACACAATGAGCTTAAAACAACATAGTTTATTGAAAAATGAATTGTATACAAAGCATACAAAGTTGCTTTTACTACGATGAGAACACGCAAGCTCCAATGGATGAGACTTTTAGCTTATAATGCCTTAAAGCAACTTGAAGTTTATTGTAAAATAAACTTTATTCTTAAAGGGCAAGGTTGAATTTGCAATGACACGAGAGTAGTTCAATGCAACTACGAGTGGACGTAAGAAATATGGCTTTTCTATTTTAAACACGTCGTTTGTATTAAAAGATGTATTGTGCAAGTTGGAATACGTTCACGGAACAATGCTTTCACGCAATAAAGAACTTGACGTTAAGGTAATACGAATTTAATAGGTCAAGAGGACCGCAAGAGGGAAAATGGAAATCTCTACGTTATTTCCTGAGAACGAGAAAAGAGGAGATAGTTATTTTAATTTTCTGTTTAGTTAACCCTTTTCCAGGCCGCACCAATCTACAAGATTTTCCTAAAAACGATAGGCCGGTTAAGTTTTTAAATGTTTGTTCATGAAAACAGCCGAATTGTGTGCCTCTAATGGGACGCCACAAATAGGGAATATGCGTAGGGGGCGCCACTACCACAATCTGAGGGTCTATCGCGAAACAAGAACATTTGAAATTTCGTTATCTAACATCTCTGTCACTCTTGCATATTCGAGCGATAGTGGCAGATAGCGAAATTTCGGATTTGCGTTTCCCGGTAGGTTATCTGTAAACAAACCCCCCCCTTGGTGCATTAATGTCATATTTTATTATCTCTAAAAACTTGTCAATTGTTTACTAAACGGGCTAGTGCTGCACTCTGGTGGCAGAACATTGCAGTAATACCCCCTATTGTGTGTCTCTAATGGAACGCCACAAATTGCCTTTACGTTGCAAGTGGTAACTAAGTTTACACAATTTTACCTACTACAAAATACATAGTACCTGTTCTTTACTTGATACCGAAAAAACTTTTTTTTATTATAATGCCATCGCATTTTATCCTTATGATCAAAGAAAAAATAAGAAAGAAGCTATTTTATCAAAAAATCCCGAGAAACACGAAGATATCAACCGTGAATAATTTATCTAACTAACCTTTTCAGAGCAAATGACTACCAACTACGCTTCTCACTCTAAAAGCAACTTTATCTTTATACATTTAAGGTCTAAATTGCTTTGGAAGTAGTAGCAGGATAGTTTTTGAGGAAATCCCTTTTAGTGCTCTCATACTAATGACAAGCTGAAATCTGATTAGCGCTCACAGATGACGTAACTATTAGCAACTACATAGTTAACTATCGCTGGTTAGTTAAGAGCGTATGGCAGGGGACATACGAAGATGTAAGTACTTTCTTTTTCCCAAAAAACCGGCCAAGTGCGAGTCGGACTCGCGTTCCAAGAGTATCGTACATTACACAATTTGTAACAATGATTTTTTTTATGTGAAACGTGAGTGAAATGTCTTTAAAAAACCCGTAGGGCTCGGATCAAAAACTAAGTAATTAAGTCCGACTCACGCTTGACTGCACAATTCTAATAGGTTTTCCTGTTATCTATAGGTAAAGAACTATTTTGTGTATTTTTTTTTTTCAATATTTTAGACCCAGTAGCTTCGGAGATAAAGGCCTCCCCTGATATGTAACACGATATAGTTTCAGAAACTTTAGTTTTTAATTTTCTTTGTTTACGTTACATGTCCGTCTTTGGGTCGCAAACTTATATATGTGTATTAAATTTTAACTTAATCGGTCCAGTAGTTTTGGAGAAAATGGGCTGTGACAGACGGACAGACAGACAGACGCACGAGTGATCCTAAGTTTCGTTTTTTTCCTTTAGAGGTACGGAACCCTAAAAAACGGACATAGAAGCATTAAATATAAGTAGGTACCCACGATTTTAATACGGGTTAAACATATTGCCGAATACTGCATTTATTTCATTACTTTTTACAGCTACTCAACTCAGTTTGGGAAAATCTGGGTGCTAAGAGCTTTCAAGTCAGGATTCAAGTTTATTCTCTTAGTTTATTCTGCCTAAATGGGGATTGCCTGCCTTGTTGTGCTACTAAACGACCTCGCTTTTCTCGCCCGTTTAAAACACACTCGGCTGTACAGTTATGCCATTTATTATTTACTGTTTGAACTTACCTCTATGCAATGATTGCACACAGAACAGTGCGAGCAGCGCGGCGGCCTGTAGAACTTGCACGTGACGCACCATTTCATTCGTACAGTTATGCCATTTATTATTTACTGTTTGAACTTACCTCTATGCAATGATTGCACACAGAACAGTGCGAGCAGCGCGGCGGCCTGTAGAACTTGCACGTGACGCACCATTTCATTCGTACAGTTATGCCATTTATTTCCACGCTGCGATACAGAGGAGCTCGGAAGTCGTCTTCGCGGTCCTCGTCAGGTGGAGCTGGTGGACAGAGACCGAAAGTTAATTATGAGGTTTATTAGAGAATTTGGGCTATTAAAAATCCCTTTTATGTGGTAGGGTTGACATACGTCAGGATTTCCCAGGATATTTGGTCCTTTGCCACTAGGACCATTTTAAGGTTCAAACCTAAAAGTTTTAAGTCTAGAAAAATACGAAGTACGGAGATCTAATTAGAGAGACCATAAGAGAGAGGGGTTTTGGAGAAATTATCGTCAAGGAAATGTCAGAATTTTGCCGTTGCCGTTTTATTCGGGTACCGTTACTGTTGGATATCGTTTTTTTAGAACAGCAACACTATGTTGTTGTCAGATTTGCAAATGGCTGTAAGGAGAAGTTTTGTCGAAAATTATTTCTTTGTGTACATTTGAAAAAACGGTCAACCTTTACGCGTCAGCGCCGTGTTTAAGTTTTAAAAGTAAGTACCAGTTTCAGGTTATTAAAAACTTTTATGAAAAAAAAAATGTTTCTGGACACAATTTAAGAATCACCTACAATGCCAGCGTTTGCCTTATGAAAGGCGTCATCGAGTGGTGAATTAGGCTTTAGCGTGTGAAAGGAGTTGTATTCAGCATACACTCCGAGGCAAGCCCTAGACTGGAATCCCCAAAGCAGACCCTGGCGACGGACGGAAGACTTGGATCAAACTCAAGCACGAAGCTCGAGACCGATCCGAAGGCGGTGCACTGTGGACGCCCTCTGCCCCATCTAGGGGACATAGGACATTAAGTCAAGTGTGAAAGGCAAAATATCAATAGAGAATTGGAGACTCAATTTAAAGTTTACTTCGTTAGCATGGGACGAGTTACCAAATTGATTTACTAATTTATTTGCCTTTTATAGACATTTCTCGGAGGCGCGAAAATGAAGCGAAAGAGAGCAGGAAAATTTAATTTAAGAAGTCAAAAACGAATTCAATTATAAGTTTATTTTGGTAATACCTAATAGAGTCGGCAAGAGGAATTGTCAAAGACAAAAGGTGACTTGGCTCTGGTTTTAGGAATGATTATAGGCCGGCCAAATGCGTGTCGGACCACGTATAATGAATGTTCGTCCCCACTTTACGTAAAGGGGATGTACCATATCAGAGCGGCCGGGGTGGTCAGAATATCTGAACACGCATTCTAACGCCTTGATAATACAGGCGTGTTCAGATATTTGTGAGCGCCTTGGCCGCTCCGATATATCTGATGGCGACTGTACAATGTCCATCCCGTTAGCTGACAATTCGTAGGTCAGTCAGCTGCAGAGAAAAGGCATCCCCCCTGCAAACAAAGTTCTGTAAATTAGTATGGACGTGGGGTACCTTTTCTTGCACAATTTATTGCAAAGACACCGTCCAGCAAAGGTCAGTTAGGAGTTTTTTATTTATTTGAATTTTGAACGGCTACCTTTCCTAGCGTAGTCAGTATTGACCCTGCGATGAAACCCGGGTTCAATCGCGGTAAGGGCATTCATATAGAGCATTATTTGTGTGGTTATCATGAATAATAGGGTATTTGACAAAAGCAAAGCAAAAGTACTTTACTGTCAAAACGCTTCTAACTAAATGGCAATACATCGTGACGTCAGCATGTAATGTCGCTATTGCTTACAAGCAGTTTCGATGTATAGAAAAGAAGAACTTGCAATTTTGTCGGTGAAATGGATGTTATCTATTATGCATCTATAGTTTGGCCCAGGACTGTCAGAGAGAATCATACTGTCTTTGTCTTACGCTAGTATTACCACCCAAAAGAAAGGGACGAGTAGGCTATAGGTATAATTTTCTTGGTTCTTAATGACTGTGTGACAGTGTTTGCCAGGCTATTGAGGCTATAAGTATTTATTTTATCTATATAAGCTTAATAATTGCTTAGTTTGGAGGTAGGCCGATCTGTATGAGAATATCCCCAAATATTTTTTTAAATAGTTTGTCACCGTAAATCATATGTATGTATGAGCGAAGTGCAAAGTTGCAACTCTCTAGTCCCTACTAACCGGTCACTGAGCTAAGCTGCGGACAGACACAAATGGTGAAACTGTAAGTTATCCAAGTTGACAATGAAACCCTAAAATATAGATAACTCTATTTAGTTCTTTGAAGATTATATATTTACTCTTTTTGTAATAAATCCGTTCTGGCGCCGATTTCACCATGTCAGGAGGTGATACCTTGTCACATAGGTGATAATGGTGATACAGAGGGCCCACGCGGTCTGTGAGTCAGACTCAGTAATGAGTATGTCATTTACTAACAAGTATACAAATAATTAAATTACAATTACCTATTTAAATCACAATACTTTGTAACACGGATACAAAACTAAATACCTTCATAATCATTCTTATCATTACTGGGCAATAAATCTTGTTTACTAATTGTTACCGCCCTTACATAAACTAGGTAACTATGACATCTATTACGCTATTGACGCTACTATAATAACAGTGCCCCAAAATAAAACCTTAGCAATGAAGAAATAAAGCTGATTTCGCATTAATACGGTTAGCAGCTAGAGTAACATGGAGTTGAGACAAAATAGAACCTAGACAAATAATAAACAAGGTTGATTTTGCATTGAATCGACATTGACAAGTTCATTTACCGATAACTAGTATTTAGCAAAATTGAACCTAAACAATTATAAGGCAAGGTTGATTTTGCATTGATGTGTTAGAAATTGCGACCTTTGGTAACGAAGTGACTGTATAATTTGTTGGTTAAACAGTGTTTACTTGTTTACGAACCGGTTCCCAATTAATGTCAAAAGGGTGCTGAAGTAATGAGGGTCAAGTTAGAAATATGTAAATTGGTTAAGTGCGAAGTGCGAATAGCTAGGGCTCTTTTGAATGGAAATGCTTGGTTTGTTGATGAAAATACAAAATTCGCTATACATGAAATTCAATCGTTAATCAGGAGTTGAAAATTATTAATTAATTATCAACTTAATTAGAATTCAATACGCGGAAACTCATGCAATTTACTTCACCATCTAATTAATTACAGTTAATTATATCGTTAAAATTAATAACCACTGGATACATGGAAGGAAACCCTATTTTTATTGAAGGGAAGTAGGTGTACGACAAGTGCCATCGCTTTGGCGGGGAATTTAACAATTTGACAATGACAAATTCACAGCTTATCTTTATCTTATTGCTTTATTAGACTTATATTGACCGGGATAAAGACCGTGATTACCTTTTGTATCGTTTTTGAGCTACCGATATTTATATCCCGGTCAATATAAGTCTAGTGAAAGTAACCGTGAATTATTCAAAACTTATTGCTTTTTTGCTTATAAGGCTTCAGTTTTTTTTGGCTGTTACTTTGGAAAGAGGTTTTTAAACTTTTTAGACTAAACCATTGATAGGGTCACAGAATAAATAATAGTACTAACGTACAGAAAGAAAACTTCCAACAAAACCGAAGTTTGACAGCGGTTCAATGGTCGAATGATGCTATCCCTTTCTAATATACGGCACTATCCCTTTCGGCTATTTAGGGTTGTCAAAATTCAAGTCATTATCTTATCTGTGGTCGTGCACGCAAAGGGACCGTCAAGTTGTGCCAACCCTAATAATTGCTCGGAGCAATGCTGAGCCGAACGGAGCCGAGTTTGCCCGAAGCGAGTGTAACGCTCTTACGGTAGATGTCGCTAGGGTCCCCTAGACCCATATAGTGGGAAGATTTGCTGACTATGGATGAGGTATTGGTGGCTTAGTTGGCAGAGCGCTGGAGCATCGATCCAGAGGCCGTGAGTTCAAGTCTCACCCAAGACAGTAATTTTTCCACTTTTAAACGTATTCTAAGCTTGATAGTCTTGGTGGTTGGAGTGCATCTCACCATAGAGTAACTTATACTAGAGCGGTACTGTCATAGTAAATTTTGTAACCCCAGTAAATTCACTGCCATCTGTCGACACACTTTAAAACTAAAATTGAAGATTTGTAAAAATACGATAAAATGTATTTAAATATGGATAAATGATTTTTTTATTTGCATTAATTATTTTTATATGATTTTGACCCATGTTCCTTCACTGGTATGCGTTAAAATTATGAATAACAAACGAAACAGTCAACGCCCTCTATACGAGTGTAGGCCAAAACTAGTGGCGCCATCTGATCGAGAATCAAATTTTCGTGATTTTCGAGGCACGTTTTTTTCCTTAGACTGTATCCATCTATTACGGAGTTATATCTATCTTTGATCTCACGAACGACGTTTACTAGTTTCACTTCATTTCGCGATTTTCGCATACACCGATCAGCGTGAGTAATTGAGAGCATGATAGTATCAAAATAAGATCAAAAGTATCAAAACCGTAAAAAGTCGTTAAATCCGAATGAGGCTTCAGGTGGGGTGAGGTATTGAGTGTGTGCATTATAACTTTTTTTATAAATAAATAAATTTAACAGTGACCGGTGGCTCTGTGAACCTCCGCCATAATTAAATTAAAAATATTTTTTTAGGGCCGGCAACGCCCATGAAGTCTGTAGAGTGAATGGGCTGTTACTGAACCGGTGAGCTCCATCTTAGGCCCTGTCTTCACTTTCCATCAGGTGTGACTAGGGCCAATCGCCGATCAGTTTGTAATTTAAAAAAAAGTCGTCGATAGACTATGACGACCGCTTACCATCAGGCGGACACAATGGGTACAAGTACTAACCACTTCGCGCCCATTATCGAAATGATGTCATTCGGCACGCCCTCTAGTTATCAGTCAGGTGTCATCAATAGCTAACAAGTGTAAAGTTAGATTCTCAAATAACGCGCCTAAATGGGACTAGATACAGCTTCCCAAACGCTTTCAACACTTCTACTCGTATACAGATGTAGTGCATAATTATTTTCCATCGTATTTTTCCGGAAACTTACGAACGTGTCTTGCTATTTCAGTCAGTCTCAGTACAAAAAGTACTGACATTGAGTGAACTAGCATGACAAATACGAACGTTTCCGAGAAAATACGATGGAAAACAATAATGCACTACATCTGTACTATTCAATCTACCTAGTTTAAAGGGATCCACTGACTATCCGTCCGCCGGACGATAACGGCCTGTCAGTTGTTCGGAACTGTCAAATTTTTGTCATAAATGACAGGCCGATATCGTCTGGCGGACTGATAGTCAGTGGGCCCCTTAAGAGTTAAGGGTATTAACGATTATAATATGTGCCATTTTCAACCAAAAGGGTACTTATTGTAGCTTATTGTGTCTAAGGCGCTATTTCCATATAGCTTCAATTAGAAATCAACCTTATCGACAAGCGACAATGTGGTACCTTTTGGTTGAAAACGTCACATATTAATACAGTAGCCATAACATATTTCAAAGCGGCGAAGGAAGGTGCTCACAAATATCTGAACACATCTCTATTGTCAAGATTTTAGTCCATGTGTAGAAATGTATGAGCCCTTTTGCCGCTACGATGGCGCCTGTATGACAATATTGACAATTTACACATATGTACAAATTGTATGTATGTATTGCACACAGCCGTAATTTATAAATGTGTAAATATTTTAGCACTATAATTACTTCATGTTAACTATGATTAGATAAGGTATGTTTAGATATTTATGATAAGCCTATTAGTCATTCGCGACTGCCCGAAATAAGATAACTAGATAAAGCAATGTTTACATTAAATGAAGATGTAAGTGACAGTGATTGTAGCTATCTATGTTATCTAGTAAAACCATTTCTGGTAAATCGAGAGTAGGGCCATACGTCAGGATTTCCAATGATATGTCAGGATTTCCAATGATATGTCAGGGTTGCGGGACTTGCGGGGAACCTCGCGAGAGTATCAGGGTTTTTAGAAAAATCAACTAACCACTAGAAGCTAGATTTTTTTATTTTTATTTATTTCATGACCATGGATACAAGTCCTTCAGTCGACTAGAAGCTAGATAAAAGTTTGGAGTTACCAGCCTACGGTGGATAGTTGTTGCAACAGATTTAAAAAACCGGCCAAGTGCGAGTCGGACTCGCGCACCGAGGGTTCCGTACTTTTTAGTATTTGTTGTTATAGCGGCAACAGAAATACATCATCTGTGAAAATTTTAACTGTCTAGCTATCACGGTTCATGAGATACAGCCTGGTGACAGACAGACGGACAGTGGAGTTTTAGTAAAGTGGGTCGAATTTAACTCGCAAGATTTGATTACAGTAGTAACAGTGTCAAGGTCGCAAGGTCAATGTCAACATGGAAGTCATATAAAATATACTGTTTGCTTCCACTACGTTTAGGCAAGGTTAAATAGGAATTTAAGGGGCCCACTGATTATCAGTCCGCCGGACGATATCGGCCTGTCAGTTAGAACAAAAATTTGACAGTTCCGAACAACTGACAGGCCGATATCGTCCGGCGGACAGATAATAGAATAGAATAAAATTCATTTACTCATGGTAAACTACATTTCATACAAA
The DNA here is from genome assembly GCF_947568885.1 of Cydia strobilella. Classification (NCBI taxonomy): domain Eukaryota; kingdom Metazoa; phylum Arthropoda; class Insecta; order Lepidoptera; family Tortricidae; genus Cydia; species Cydia strobilella. The sequence continues at coordinate 15,470,329 of NC_086052.1, forward strand.
CGTATTACAAAGAAAAATTATATTTAAAACAAATAGTATGTAAGTACCTAGTTTACCACGAAACGGTCCCGCCTCAGCATAATGCTAACCCTAAAGTCAGCGCTGGTCTTCCGTAGAGACCATTTGTGGGCCACGAACGCAACCGTACAACACAGCCTTATCTATATATATAATAAGTCACTTTAGGTCGATCCTAAGCGATTAAAATTAGTACTAACAATTCAATTCATAAACATAGCAAACCTTTCTCTTTCTAACAAACACAAATGTCAAAATGACAGATAGGGACGAATCATTATAAATGGATTGTTAGAGTTGACAGACGTTTATGAATGATGCTATTAACCACCGTGCAAAGACAGGAATATCGCTATAATTTTCATACAAATTTAGTGGTATTTAATTTGATGGTATTATTGCAATTGGTATATCGGTTGTTTGTATATTTTTACAAGCTTTTGCCGCTATAACAACAAATACTAAAAACAAAATAAAATAAATATTTAAGTGGGGCTCCCATACAACAAACGTAATTTTTTTAACCGTTTTTTGCGTAATGGTACGGGAACCCTTTGTGCGCGAGTCCGACTCGCACTTGGCCGGTTTTTTTACTCATAATTGCACTATATTCATGTACACAGGTAGTAGGTACTATGTTGCGTTTCAAATATGGAATACAAACAAAGTTACTCACAATCGCAACAAAAGATCTATTCTAAATGATTCATCCATACATATACTAATACTTATATGCTTGTCATTGTGATCGTTCAATCATCCCAGTGTTTATTGAACTCGAACTAATGCTCAAATGAATTTGAACTCTATTACTTAAGGGTTACAGTTTAATTCAACAATTGGACAACAGTTACTTTTACATGGTCAACCGCCTAAATCCATTACGCAGCGTACTACGTAGGCGAAAAACACGCGAACGCGAGGCGAAGCGATGCGGAGCGGGGTGAATCAATCCTTTGATACCTATAGAAGTGTCCTACATGGGCGATCACGTTGCGAACGCGAACGCCGTGAGCCTTTTTGTTTTCGATGCGGTTTTCATCTATCAATAGAGTGATTCTTGAGGAAGGTTTTAGTGTATAATTTGTAAAGGTTTTGTGTAACCCGTGCGAAGCCGGGGCGGGTCGCTAGTACGTCATAATTTCATATAATTTAGACTAGACGTTTAACCCTTAAATGCGTAGTGTTGGATGCAGCCTACACAACAAAAACATTTTATGCATAATTAGATAAAATCGATTTGTTCCTGTATAATTATTTTGATAGTAAATTAATACATTTTCCGGTTTTTTATACAAATTTGCGCAGTATTTTAGTTTAAAAAAAATTACATTTGTTTTAAGACGAGATGGCAGGAAATATGGAAGTATTGGAAAAGTTGATATGATTTCTAGTATGTGGTTTAGGCGATTTTTTTCAAGGTTTGCAAAACACGGTGTGTTTTTCAAAGTTTGCAAAACACGGTGTGCTCTGGCCTTAAGAGCCCTTACGCATTCAAGCAACCAACCACGTGTTTTAGTAAGACAAATCTGCACGCGTTAACCGTTAGTGCATAATATATGGGGCATTACAAATTACAAAAAAACTGACCTTTTGGTATAACTCCCGGGTCCATGAAAGTGGCCAGTGTAAAATTGGCCAAAACAAAAAACGTTATGACACCTTGATACGCCGGGACCCATGGGTGCCTTTGTAGATAGTACTGGCATCTGTAAGTAAAAAAGATGTTTATAACTTAGGCCTTATTAATAATTTTAATATAAGACATTTAATTCAGTTAATTTGCAACATTCCATTGTGTAAAAAAGATTATCATACAACAAAATCATTGGCATATGACTGCCATGGCATACACACATTAAATTGTAGCTAAATTTAGGATAATACTACGGTATAATTTTTAAATCTACTATAGTGTCAAGCTAGGAATTAAATACAGTGGATTTCATTTGTTACAACCTTGGTTGTAGCGACCATTTGGCTATAGCGACGTAAAATCCAAGTCCCATGAATTTAAAGCATACTTTAGTACAAGATTCATGTGGATCTATATCCACATGAATTCACCCAAAGTCGCTATAGACCATTAATGAACCATTTGTAACAAGTTCTTAGAAATCCCATGCAGATATTGCGACCGGAGTTGGTGGCCAAAGAGCTTTACTTTCTTATCTTTTGTTTACATCGACAGATGATTAGCAACTGTGGTGACATTTTGTTTATAGGTAAATATTAACTAGGTAGGGGTATAGCCTTGTAAACATACTCACGTTTTGGATTTAAATATATACATATACAACTTCTGGATATAACGACAAAATTTCAGTGGAACCTTCATCATCATATCCGAAATCCACTGTATTTTCATATGTCATAACAAAATAATAGATGCATAAATAAGATAAAATACCTATACCTACTGATGTGCATGAACGATTTACATTTTTATTTGCATATTAAAAAAAAAACAAATCACGAAAAATTGCCCAACCCAATTTGACTTGCCCAACCCAGTGTTTTTGAATTACAAGAGACTAAAAAACTTTATAATCAACATAACGAAATGCCGAACTGGTTATTCTGTTTTTTAAGTTTTAAGTGCACATATTGTCAACTACATCATGCATTGTTTGGTATGATTTGCAAGTAATTTGTAAGGAGATTATAGCATTTTAATTAATCAAATAACTTGAAAGCTACCTACTGCTTTTTTCTCGTAATTTAAACTTGTCATCACAGGAATCAAGTTGACTCATTTCTAAGTAATTCACTTTATTTAAGTTTACCAACTTTATATACATTTAATAATAGTAAGTAAAAAGCGTGTTATAGGAACGTGGATAGGTGCGTGCAGATAGAATTTAATTAATATACAAATGACACTAATTACTCTGGCATGGCCTAGCTCGTAGTTCGAGGTTCGATACTCGTTATTGACAAACCCTATGCCCTTTATGGTGAAACATACACAACAAGTTGACGCCACACATGGCAAAGATCGAATCCAAAGATATTAATAGCTCCAATTTCCACGATCTGTGTGAAAGTTGTCAAACCAAAAATGAGATTTGTACTAGATCGACATGAATGTATACTCACGGAAAATAAAAAAATAGTGACGTCGTGCCCAAAAGCAATGTCCAGGCGAAGGTCGCGGGGATGTATCTCGTTTTGAGGTCGCATTTGGGCATATTGTGTCAATTTTTATTCCCTAAAAGCAAAATTATTCTATTTTATTCGCTACAGATCAACATGGCCGCACCTATTAATCTGACAGCAGCATTAATGGGTTGCTATTAAAAGAAAACACTGTTCCCTACAAAAAAATTAAAAGACAAAATTGTCGAAGAATCGTTTACAAAAATCATGTTTTATGAAGTGTTCCCTAATTTTACGAATGATCGATTTGACCAAAAACTTGAATATAATAAAACGTTTGCTCTTTTGGTTAACATTTATTTAATATTGGAATTATCTTAAAAGTATTGGAAAATAAAAATTAATTTCCCAAGTTGATTTCCCGTAGATTGCATTTTTTTTTATAATGGCAACCATGGCTGTTTTGCTAGGGATTTCAAAAACCCATCAAAACCGCTTTTGGCGTCAGTGCCACTCAGTGCTATTCTCCAATTCTAATATTGCTTATTATACAGCTATCTTATAATGTGCTTAAGGTTTTTTATTGATTAACAACAACGCAAAACATAAATTAATAACCATCAAAATTGTTATTACCACAATAATATTTAAACCGTAACTGAATCGTAAATGCGGAGAAACATTTACTTAAACACTATCGGCTCGTTAAATTGAAAAATGCTGTCATTGGTCCTTAATGACAAAAAAAGAGATACGCGAAATTTTCCGTTTCTTCGATTGGTGTATTCTGTACACTGACAGTTTTATCTCTCAGTCATTGGCCGAAAAGAAATGTAACGTTCAGTCTCGCGGATAAAAATGGCCGTGGTGTTGTCTTCGGTGTGCTTTGCTTGAATAATTTCTCGTAAAACTTTGAAGGCATTTAATTAACAAACTTTTCTAAATTATTGTGTATTCAAGGGAAGTGCTTTTTTGTTTAAGTGACTACGAATAGTGTTACGTGACTGACTGTGAAAAATGTCTGAAAGCACAAGCCCAAGTGTGCTAAGTTACTTGAGACAATATAGGTTTCAGAAAAAACCGAATGGCGATGGAAGTAACAGCATTGTTACTATGTCTGGCCCAACGGCGACTGCTCGTGAGTATATTTCTTATCTTTATTTCAATATAGAACACGTGTTACGGTCATTCTATGGGGACTTGCAATGTGTCCAGTGACCCTCGTTTTCAAGGTCTTTTTTTTGTGAGCCGGTAGGTTTTATATCTCAGCAAAATCTATAAGTTAGATTAATTGCTGTATTTGCTTCAGTGCCATTGGTACAAGTCTACATTATGCAATTTGATGAAATGTTGAAAGCTTTCTTTTACTCAGTAGGTTAAAATTAACAGCTGATCGTTGAATAGGTATAATACATAAGTGCAATTATACATATCATGATGGACAATTTATGATTGAAGTGGTTATACTCCATTTCACAGTAACTACATAAGTGATATTCTGTTTCCTTTATATTTCAAAGACACAGCACTCAATTGCAGTAGGTCATTAGTGTTTTATATTATGATTAGACAAAATAATAGTTTATGTACTAAAAAATAACATTACAATAATTTACAGCATGTTATTTTTTCACATAATATGCCTCCAAATCAACAGAAGCATGAGATAAAGCTAGCTTCATTGACAAGGATAGCATTGGATGCATTGTGTGTTCTAATTTTTTCTTTGATATATTGTGTTATTTTTATTTCTTTATTGGTTAATGCTATTATTTGTTATTTACCTAATAATTGAATAGACAAAACTACTCTAAAATAGTGAAAATGTTAAGTTTAGATGCAAGGATTGAATCAATACTTTTAGGTTATAATGTTTAACATTCTAATTTTAAGGATATTATGAATGTATTTCAAAATAATTATTACAAATCTTGTATTAGCATAAATTAAAACGATTTATGAAGGTTAAATATACAAGTATATTTTGATGTTATATCATTCCTTTGTTAGTAAGCATATTCTATTGCTATCAATTATCTTTATAATTATCTTAAATACTGGAAAAACATGCACAAAAATATTGATCAGCTGTTTTTCTGCACACTTAACTTTGCTTTTGCTGAAATAATTTTCGTCTTATTTTTAACCTTATTGTCATAGACATAAGGCTTTATGGTGAAGTTACAAAGTGAATGAGTAACTTTGCTTGGTTGAGACTGGATGGAATAAGAAAATTTTAAACTGAAGGGTAACAAGTTTACGTAAACCAATATTTAAGTGTTTTCAAAACTATAACTTCATCATTCAACTATGTACGGAACATGGGACTGAACAGTTACATAATATGAAATTAATTTACAATCTTAATAATTCCAAAAACCGGCCAAGTGCGTCGAATTCGCGCACGAAGGGTTCTGTACCATTACGCAAAAACGGCAAAAAAAATCACGTTTGTGGTATGGGAGTCCCACTTAAATATTTACATTATTCTGTTTTTAGTATTTGTTGTTATAGCGGCAACAGAAATACATCATCTGTAAAAATTTCAACTGTAACTATCATGGTTCATGAGATTTATTTTTTGCTAATTCTAGAACCTCAAAGCAGAATGCCAGCCCCCAACACCGTAAACAGAAACGGGCCTTTGGTATACAAACGCATCAGGGTGCCCGACTCTGACTCCGATGACCCTGCATCACCAGCCAAGAAGATCATCGTTACCAGCCCGGTGATTGTGACGTCACAGCCTCCCAGCCAGCAGGCAACACCGCAGCCCCTAACTACAGCCATCAGAGAAAAACGATTTAGGAACATGCTGGAAATGTTTCCGGAAGTTTCTCCTATGGTAAGTGAAGTGTTTACAGAAACGGGCCTATGGACAAATACAAGACTCGTAATCCTATGTTTTAATAGGCAAGTCCACAGACAAGTTGTCTCGTGCAAGCAAGGCTATAATGCCAGTTGAGCAAGTTTACAGGAGTTGATTTACTATTTTATAAAATTAATAATTTTGAATTGAAGGAATTATCAACCTACACCTAGAATATGAGATATTTATTTCTGGATTGAAATTAAGATCTATTCTGATTCTCGACAATACACTCGTACACCACTTTGGTAACTTGAATCTCGAGTGTGGCCGCGGTTTGATCAGTCCAGCACATTGACGTCTTCTCTCCTTTCTTCTTCCCCCAAGTTCTAAGAAAAATGTAAATTAGAATTTTTGTTTCAGTTCATAAAGAACACTCTCGTAAAACACAGCTGGAACGAAGAACGCTCAAGAGACGAGCTCCTCAAACACGATCCTGAAAGCAACGACCGAGCGCCGACATCCTCCTCCTACCAGGGTTCCCGTCCCGGCTTCTCCGGACAACGGCCCAACGGCTCCAACATGGGTGTTGTACGCGTGACCAGTACTCCTGCTGGTACTGGAGCTACTACGGTGGTGGTTAGGAAACCGCTGGCGGCGCAGGGTGGGAGGGTCAGGAGAGGCAGCAGTGGGAGTGAGGATGATGATTATGGGGTCAGGAAGGGGAAGGATGATAGGGTTTATGACAGGTAAGATATAAACAATGTAACAACCTTGCACTTAAATTAAAGAAGTTTAACTTCCCTGTTCACAGATAGAAAAATATCACAAAACCTATAATTTTTCCTGAAGGCAAGGTCCAACTGTAGTTCTAAGGAATCGCAAATAACTGAAGAATTATGGTTTTCATTTCTTACTGACTTTATCTTCTTCATTGGTTGCATTGCTACTGCAGTTTGGTAGTTTGTAAAAGTGAACGAGTGCTTTTCGGAGTAATTGGCAGATTTTTAAGCCATGTTATTCTTCCTCTGGATGCTATCTTGCTTTGTATTCTTCCCAGAATTATACTTATTCCCTGTGCTTATTGACCTAACTAATTGCATGTTACTTGTTACAGTGAGGACTCAGACAATGAAGTGACAGACGACCTGGTCGGTGACAAGCGGAAAGTGTTTGAGTTCCTCAACAAAAGCAGTCTCAACGAGTTGTCGCTGCTCAGCGGATGCTCACAGAAGAAAGCTGAGGCAATTATTGCGCAGAGACCGTTCAAAGGATGGGTAGATATGGTAAGTGGGCCCATGAAGATGTACATGTACTGCAGGGACGCCCGGGCGGAAACAGGCAGACAATCGCATATCAGCACTTCACTGAATGAACCTATCAGAAACTTCCCACACGTGAGGCATTTTGTACCCTACCTTACATAAACTTTTATCTCATTGGAAACATGTTTTGTACCTTAATGAGATTCTAGTATCACCTATTATGTACATGACTATGCAATAAATAAATGATAAAATGATAAAAAAATCACTTACAAAGGCCTTCAAGCTAGGCAAGCTAGCACTAAAACATATTTCAACTTTCAGGTAGAAAAATTCAACAGCATCAAGATGCTAAGTACAGAGCTCCTCAACTCAACTCAAGAGCTGTTGACTACCAGAAACAACATTCAAAGGCTTATGAAGAAATGCGTGGGATTGGCGCAGCAGTTGGAAGCGGCTGTGGCGGCGGGAGCCGGCCTGCTTAAACAACCCGCCATAATGGACTCTAGGTAATTTATTTATTTATTTTACCAATGTGAAAAGCTACCAGTCAGTGTCAGAACCTTTAGACTAGATAGATCAGACAGGCCCCAAATATTTTGTAATTTTTGTATTCTGGTATGCTGGAAACAAAGAAGATGATGAAACCATAAATGAGCACATCGGGCATTTTATGGCCAGATTTAGGCTTGAAATTTATGCAAATCCTTTTTAGCGTCCAAATGTTTTTTTGTCTGCATGCCTTTCTTTTATGTACTATGTTGTGGCGTCAAATAAATGTATTTTCTTTCTTTTCTTTCTTTCTTTTAAATTTGTGCATTTCTATTAATAGGGATTATTACTGCCAACTGTAAACCATAGATAGGGTAACTACCCTACGGTAAGTAAACCGTAGGGTAAGTTTACCGTAAACAGTTTTTTGGCAAGTTTTCACAGATTTTTTGTTAGGAATATGAAGACATTGATGCATCAAGGAGGTTTGTTATTGAAAACTTAATTGGCTGACTGGTAGAGAATTCCTTCTATTCAACATTAACTTCGCCTTGCTCAGTGTTTTGTATACTTTAAATTAACTAAATAAATATAACATGCTGTTTATTTTCTTACCAGTTTAACTCTAGCCCCATACCAGATTGTTGGTCTCAACTGGCTAGCAGTGCTACATAAGCAGGGTGTGTCCGGAATCCTAGCCGATGAGATGGGACTTGGCAAGACTGTGCAAGTCATAGCTTTCCTGGCACATTTGAAGGAAACCGGACAAGCCAAGGGCACTCATCTGATTGTTGTGCCGGCTTCAACACTCGGTAAGCTCAAATTTTTACCCCATTACGACTAAGTAAAAAGGAAGTGAAAGGGATAACCCTTTCACTTCCCTTTCTATTATAAGATAGTAGCAGTTTATGTTTGTTAGTATGTACACATGTGGAAATCCACATGCTTAAATTCGCAGTCTGACTAGAGAATAAGTCCCATGGCAAATTATCTGAAAAATTTATCATGGGATTCTCAGTTTTATTTTAAGTATTTTTTTTTGTGCTCACAAATCACGGGGCCAGGTTTCCCTACGTGGACCCCAGCTCAGGCTTGTGAGCGAGATAGCTGGTAAACAGCGATAGCCCGCTCGCACACCAGATTATGTAGGAGATTCGTGACATTTTGCGTGATATGCCACTGCCTTAAATAATTGGAATACTTGTTATAGACAACTGGTGCGGCGAACTCTCCCGCTGGTGTCCCGCCATACGCGTGAGCAAGTACTACGGGCACCCCGAGGAGCGCCGCCAGCTGCGGATACAGTACGCGCGGGGCATGGATAATATAGACGTCATACTTACCACGTATGTGTACTTACTTAAGTTTACAAATTGTCAGTCTTGCAGGTGATCATTGTGACAAGCCAAGGGACGGTTGGACCATCCGTCACTAATCGCTGTTAACCCGTTGACCGCCCAAGACGTCAACTGACGTGCGCAACTACAGCCCAATATCAACCTTCGTGCATTCGGGATTAAGCTCAATTTCCCGTCATTTTCGCATTGATATTGTGTAAAAACCTTGACAGTTTGTTCACACACAGATTTAAGAAGCAGCAAACGGGGGTATTATGGTTAGTGCGACTGGGCTAAGACAGACATTTTAGAGACTATAAAGATTCGGAAACTGCAGTACTTTGGTCATGTATTGCGAAATGACAGATATAACCTCCTCCAACTGATAATACAGGGGAAAATCCATGGCAAACGGAAACGTGGAAGAAGACGTACCTCGTAGCTCAAAAACCTCAGCACCTGAGGTTTTTGAGCCACGAGGTACGTCTTAGGGTTAGATGAGCACCACATCGCTGTTTGGAGCTGCAGCGTCAAAAGTGAAAATAGCCCTGCCCTAATGATAGCCAACCTCCAGCAGGAGACGGCACCATAAGAAGAAGAAGAAGACTGGGCTAAAATCGTATATCTATCAGAATCAATACTCCCGAAAACTTTAGAAATGACTCCTTACAGAACTTTTATCCATAACTCACTAATGTCAAAACCTTAGTCAAAAGAATCAGCACCACCGGAAACCTTGAAAATGACTCCCATGTTCATGTCCATACCTTTATTCTTTGTTCAGGTACACGATGGTGAGCAGTTGCCCAGAAGAACGCAAGATGTTCCGCATAACGCCGCTGCACTACGTCATCTACGACGAAGCTCACATGTTGAAAAACATGTCTACCCAGCGATATGATAATCTACTCAAAATTAAGGTTGATTTACATTTTCACTTTGCTGTAACATAACCCAGTTCTATGTCCAACTTTACTACAATTAGAACACTGTGTGCTCTGATTGGGTATTAACAGCAACTTTATTTTGGCTCACTATCTTTTCTTGTACATGATATGTATGTCGCAGTTTTCGAACGGCATATTCCAGGACATCTGATAAACCAATAGAACCTCCATAGAATGCCACTTTTGTCGTACAAAGTTAATTTTAACGCGACTTAATTTTAATTTAAAGTCAGAGTCTCAATCTTAGTAAAAGTAAACAAACCGGTCTCTACTTTCACGAAATATATCTAGTGTTTATAAGCCCTTTAAATTATTATTTATTAAATGTAATATTAACGAAATATATATCCTAATAGTCGAAACACCGTCTCCTGCTAACGGGTACACCGCTCCAAAACAACCTGCTCGAACTGATGTCGCTGCTCTGCTTCGTGATGCCGCATATGTTCTCCGGGAAAACGGACGACCTTAAGAGCTTGTTCCAGAAGAATTCAGTAAGCTATTCTCATATCTAAGGCAGAATATCAGTGCCTTGCTCGAAAGATTGAAGCGTAATATAGCTGTGTCGGCACCCTTTTGCTGTTGCTGCAATAAAATAAAATAAAAATATCGTTTATTTCAGGCTTTCAGCCCATACTACAAGCACATGACGTCACAAAATAATAATAAAAGCAAACACAGTGCAAGTCTTTCCGCTATTCCTGTTGGTGTCATGTCTCTAATATTTATAAGATTTTGTATTTTGTTTTAACTGATTGTGTATTTTGTTAATTGTGTATTTTTCTGTTTGTCGATATTTCTAAATTGTGTGTATTTGCAGCATCAAACAAATAAACTCTTTATCTATCTATCTAATTTATATCAAAACATAAAATATTAAATCTAGCTGCGTTAACACCGTAGAAGTTTTTCATCTTACTTTTCAGTAAAGCAGAGGTGGTGTCCACATAGATTTTCGTACATTGAACCGCCTGTTGATATCTCTATTGCACGCGCATAATTAAAAGAAGGGTGTAATTCATATCATTTTTTTTTTCAGAAATCTCTCCGAACCACAAAGAAAGGCGACGGCACCAAAGAAGACGACGCTCCCCCATTCGAACAAAGCCAGATCACGCAAGCCAAACGCATCATGAAACCTTTCGTGCTGCGTCGGTTAAAGCGTGACGTACTACAAGACTTGCCTAAAAAGAGCAATCATACGGAGTTGTGCGCTATGTCAGATAGACAGGAGAAGTTGTATAAGCATCTTATTGCTGGGTTCGCGGCTAAGGATGGAACGGTAAGTAATATTATATGAAAATTTGAAACCTGCTTTTTTTGTAAGGCAAACGCGGTATGAAACCTTTCGTGCTGCGTCGGTTAAAGCGAGATGTACTACAAGACTTGCCTAAGAAGAGCAATCATACGGAGTTGTGCGCCATGTCAGATATACAGGAGAAGTTGTATAAGCATCTTATTGCTGGGTTCGCGGCTAAGGATGGAACGGTAAGTAATATTATATAAAAATTTGAAACTTGCTTTTTTTGTAAGGCAAACGCGTCATGAAACCTTTCGTGCTGCGTCGGTTAAAGCGAGATGTACTACAAGACTTGCCTAAGAAGAGCAATCATACGGAGTTGTGCGCTATGTCAGATAGACAGGAGAAGTTGTATAAGCATCTTATTGCTGGGTTCGCGGCTAAGGATGGAACGGTAAGTAATATTAACATTTGAAACGTGAGTTTAGGACCATATGGTGGATTTTTTTAAATAAAAATTAAAAAGCTTTTATTTCGGATTATATATCCATAGAAGACTTAATACTACCGAACATACCTATTACAAAATTAATGTACGTTAAACTATGTCACGCTAAGTATCGGCATCGGGAGCATAAAATAGTTTGTAGAAGAACAAAATTTATGGCAGAAATCTAAAATTCCATTTTATATCCTGTAAGCAGAGCCAAACATAAATTGAAAAATTTAACGGAAGAAAGTCAGGCAGTAAAAACTACTTTTAATGTTTTACATTTACTTTATATTTACTTAAAATTCAGTACCTATTCGCAATCCGTATAAGCCAGTAATATTCTTCAATTTATGAATTTAAAATACCTTTTTCTCCAACCAGATCCACGCAACAATGGAGCAAAGCGGCATTTCCATGATGATGGACATGCGGAAACTAGCCAACCATCCCTGCCTCCTCCGATACTTCTACGAGGCTGATACCGTTCGGACGATAGCAAAGCGCCTCGCCAAGGACCCCACATACAAGGAGAAAAACGAGCAATACGCGTTCGAGGATCTCATGTGTCTCTCGGACTTTCAGATACACCAGCTCACTCAAACCCATAATGTGAGTATTGTTGAACATGTTTAAACTTGTGGATTACTTATACCAATCCCTCAAGGACCACAAGTATTAGAAGAATGAGCAATACGCGTTGGAAGATCTCATGTGAGTCACTTACCTAGTCGGCTCATAAGTTCTGTCATATACATAGTATCAAATAAAATCAAAAGTTTAAGTTTATTCCGTATAATTTGTACAGCGTTTGAAAGCTTATAAACTAGAGAATCTAAATGTATAACATTTATTCAAAATGACCGCCATAATTATCTACACAGGCTTGAAGTCTTCGTGGCCAGTCGTCAATGGATTCACGCACCACTTTCATGTCGATATTGGCCACTGCCGTAGCAAGAGATTTTTTCAGCGAGTCTAGATTTGCATGAGGTTTTGAGCACACCTTTTCCTCTAAATACTGCCATATTTTATAGTCTAAAGGATTAAGATCTGGGCTAGAGGAGGGCCAATCTTCATGCCGTATAAAGTCGATTTTATTGGAGGCGAGCCAGGCTTGTGTAGACTTTGCCTTATGGGCTGGAGCAGAGTCCTGCTGGAAAACCCAATGCTGGTTTAGAAACATCGTATGGGATAGTGGTTTCACAATATTAGTCAACACCGTGTCTTGGTACACTTTGGCACTAGTTTTTACTCCTTTCTCACAAAAATGCATACTAGTGACGCCCGCATAAGAAACTCCCAGCCAAACCATCACAGATGAATCACCCTTCATCTGACCTCTTTGAATACGGGGAATGCTATTAGACGCTTCTTTACTATTGCGAGCGTACACTCTATCATTTTGTTTATTACAGTTTTCTTCTATGTCAAAAATTTTCTCGTCCGAAAACAGTATACAACGGTGCTTATTTTTAGCGTACTTCTTCAATAAAGCTTTAGATCTTTTAAGCCTTAAAGCTTTAAGCCGACCATTGAGAAGATGGCCAGTTTTTCGTTTATAAGCACGAAGTCTCAGGTCTTGATTAAGCACTCTTTTCACCGTGTTTTTGCTCAAACCCATCTGGAGGGCCATAACTTTTTGTTTCCTAGCGGGATTTCTGGCAATGCGTGCCCTAATTGCTTGTACAACCGCTGGAGTCCTAGCTGTACGCGGACGACCGCTTCTTTTCTTGTCATTTAAACTAGAGACCTCACTGTATCTTTCTATGGTACGATACACAAATCTTAGAGAGAATTTTAAATTTTCAAGTAGCTTAAAAATTTTAGTCGGCGAGTGACCACAACGATATAGTGCAATTATTGCGGTACGGCTATCTTTAAGCTTCCACTCCATGTTGAAGAAAACAGAAAATTGCAAAATTATACTACTCAAATATTTAATAAAGATTCGAAATTCAAATGCAGAACGGTTTTTGTTTTAGGAGTTCCAAATTTAAATTTTAAAGGCCAGTGACAGAACTTATGAGCCGACTAGGTAATTTCAAACTTCAAAATTATGCGATATTGGTATTAAGAAAAGGTAATAGGGAAGATATTTGCTGAGAGGGCCAAATGGATTTACCCGAGTTAGAAGTTAAGCGACACATGTGTCTCTCGGACTTTCAAATACACCAGCTCACTCAAAACCATAGTGTGAGTATTGAACATGTCCAAACAGCTCTGTTTATTTTCCAGATACAAAAATAATAGTTTGATTGGTTTATTCACTATCCAGTCAACGCAATTAACTCATTCAGTCCCATAGTGTTCGTTTTTTCTGGCAAATTCTGTTATATTTTTGTAACTTCTTGTTCCGCTCCGATAACGGTGATCTGTATGATTTTCTATTTCTTGTTATTTAGTAACAGGTATCTGAATAAAATGGCATTTTTATATACTACATTGAAATGAACAAATAATATAATTTATTACTCTGCTACTATTAGGGCAAATAATATAATTGATTTTGATAGTTTACTATTGTAAAATTAAGTTAAATTAATGCATGTCACGTTTGTGGTTTCAAATTCACATTGTTTAGTTCTTTAGCACTAGATCTAGAGATAGTTTAATTGAATTGTACAAACAAGTCTTGTCTGAGCAATCATAATTATCTAATTTAAGTAGTGGAAACTGTTTTGGCTTATGTATGTATTTAAGTGTAATTATCTATATGTGTCATTTTTCGCTGTTTGTTTCCCATTATCAATAAAAAAAATAGGTTTACAGAAAAATTATTAGGTACATAATATTGGAAGTATAAAAAACATCAGTATGCAACCTACAACACTCGCCTTTTTTACCGCTTTTATTTTTTAGCTTTTGCATAAAGCACTATTTTGTAATTCATCAAATAAAAAATCTGCTGAGTAATTTCCCTATTTCTCTTTCAGAGTATAAGCCAATTCGCCCTCCCAATAAGCCTCATCCTGGACTCCGGCAAGTTCCTCAAGCTGGACGAGATGCTGCCTAAACTGAAGGAGGAAGGCCACAGGGTGCTGGTGTTCAGCCAGTTCACTATGATGCTGGACGTTATAGAGCCGTATCTCATTCACCGCCAGTACCGGTATCTGAGGCTGGACGGACAGACCGCCGTCACGGACAGGTCAGTTTACAAATGTCTTAGACACCACACTTGTCCACAAGCCGTCAGATACATCGGAGCAGCTTAGGTGCTTAAAAATATCTTTAACATCAAGATAATATCTCCCGCCCCTCTCGCCAGTCAATGGCCTTCCCGCGGCCGGGGGGACGGTGCGTAAAAGCATGCGCCTGATAGATTATATTGTTAACAATAGCTTTCTATCAAAGAATTACGTTGTGATTAAAAATGGGTAGGTAGATTTCTTTTACTTGACATTCCAAATCAGTACAATACAAATACTATTTTTAGTATACCTTTTTATAAATACTTATGATTCCTGGATGTAAATAAATTATCGAATTTCCATATCTAAAGTAAACTATTGTTGTGATAATTGCATTTCAAAATGTAGCTGTTAGCTAATAGGGAAATAGGTATAGAAAATAATAAGAAATGAATTATAAATCATGTTGTTTTATTTCAAATGATCAAAAAAAAGTATAGGATCTAGGGTATTTATATATTTTACACTCTTTTAGAAACAATTGTTCTAAACAACTTTATACATCAACAATAGTTAGCTAAATGGGGTCTTATTTTGTATATACCTGGTTTCAAAACAAATCAATAAGTAAATTACTGAAAGGTATTTTAATTAGAAAAATATTACTAGTATAATTATGAGAACCAGATTTATACATGTTTTATGTTAAACAGTGGTTAACGGTTTTTAGGCCGAGAATCTCATATATTTCAATTCATAATATGCCTAGACCGTTTATTTATAATTAGCAAAGCAAAGGCAACTACTGAGGATAGCAATTGAAATTATTTACAGAAATAAATCAATTGCAGAAATTTAATAAAAACTATACACAATAAAATACAGATTAATAAGGCAGGACCATACCTGTTGTTTACTAGTAGCTTGCTGGAAACGAACTGAGCTGCAAACTGAGCTCCCTGGCATTTTATAGTGGCAAAGAGCAATCAAGCTAGTTATCAGCAAAGCAACTTTTAAAATAAATACATTATAAAACTTGATCATAAATATTATCATTCTATTTCGAATCACATTAAAAAATAATATTCTTAATTTTTATTACTTTACAATATCATGAAGTTATACTTAGACTTAATATGACACTAAACCGAAATATTAACAGTCGACTTGTCAGTCGTTGTATTTACTACATATTATAAAAATAGGCTACATTTTGAAATGCAATTATCACAACAATAGTTTACTTTAGATATGGAAATTCGATAATTTATTTACATCCAGGAATCATAAGTATTTATAAAAAGGTATACTAAAAATAGTATTTGTATTGTACTGATTTGGAATGTCAAGTAAAAGAAATCTACCTACCCATTTTTAATCACAACGTAATTCTTTGATAGAAAGCTATTGTTAACAATATAATCTATCACGCCCACTCCGTAAACAAAAAAAAAGACCCCTAACTTCGTTACCCCCCGGGCGAAAGGACTCGAAAATATTCTGAATGGCTTTGAGGAAACAGGGTACGGACTGTCTTCTTTCTTTGTGTAGCTCGACAGTGGAAGAGAAAGCAATACTGCTCTTGCTCTAATCGCTGGCTTTGCTCAGATCTTCGTGAACACCTTGGCCACTCCGATATATCCGATGGCGACTATATCACACGTATTTGTTCACTCATATTGAATGAGGAACAGAGTGTTGGTGTTCAGCCAGTTCAGTATGAAAAGGTCGCCGATCTTGTAATAGGGATGATGACACATGTTGAATTTTATAACAAAATTTACTAACATAGATAGCAAATGAGCAATTTATCACAATAATGTAGATATTAAAATAATATCTGGAAACAATACAAAAATACAGGACTTGAAAGTTTCAAAATTTAAGTAATTTTTTAACTTCCAAAAAGGAAAAAAAGTAAGGGTACCATTCGATTCCTTCCATTTTATCTATAAAAAGATTTTATGGCAACTATATACATAAACCCAATGTTTCACCGACAAAAACGCAATTTTCTTGTTTGTCCATACATTCAAAATGGGCTCTCAGTGAACTTGACGTCACATTCACTTATGATTTTGTTAGGAGCGTTTCGCGAGTGAAGTACGACTGTCGGTCTTTGACTATCATTTTTGACTTTTGTATTGCTTTAATGCAATGGGTCCAGTATAGACATTTGATCCTAAAAATAAACCTGATTGATTGATAACATTAATGAAAATTTGTCATCTAGCCTATTGTGTCCACAGACAAGATCTAATAGATCAATACAACGCCGAGGACATCTTCGTGTTCCTACTGTCGACGCGCGCCGGCGGGCTCGGCATCAACCTCACCGCCGCCGACACCGTCATCATTCACGACATCGACTTCAACCCGTACAACGACAAGCAGGCCGAGGACAGGTAACTAACGACACGTGTGCGTCACTGTCTCGGCATCAACCTCACCGCCGCCGACACCGTAATCATTCACGACATCGACTTCAACCCGTACAACGACAAGCAGGCCGAGGACAGGTACCTAACGACACGTGTGCGTCACTGTCTCGGCATCAACCTCACCGCCGCCGACACCGTCATCATTCACGACATCGACTTCAACCCGTACAACGACGAGCAGGCAGAGGACAGGTAACTAACGACACGTGTGCGTCACTGGCTCGGACTCGTCAACCTCACCGCCGCCGACATCGTCATCATACACGACATCGACTTCAACCCGTACAACGACAAGCAGGCCGAAGACAGGTAAACATTTGTCAACTAGTGTCATTTTACTCTCAGGCACCGCTTAAATGATTCGCAGTCCTCAACTGTGCGTTTCTCCAGAAACTTCCTGCCTCACACAAGTAAACTGGAATGAATTAGCTCCATGCATGTTTTTTTTTTTATATTTGTAGTCATAATTTATATCGTTTGAACACCGCAAAAAATTAAAATACTTTTGTAAACCTTCACATTATTTTATTAAAAAATATTTAAAATGTTGAACATTTTTTAGCGGTTGAAACGCTCATATTCTTTGGCGCGAATTCGACAGAGCGTGATGATGTCACTCGTTGGACGGCCCAACTGAAGTTTGCTTAAATTGCTACTA
This sequence comes from Cydia strobilella, assembly GCF_947568885.1. Taxonomy (NCBI): domain Eukaryota; kingdom Metazoa; phylum Arthropoda; class Insecta; order Lepidoptera; family Tortricidae; genus Cydia; species Cydia strobilella. The sequence continues at coordinate 15,488,256 of NC_086052.1, forward strand.
ATGACACTTATGTGAACTGATCTGTCGAACGCGTGACGTCACGTGACGTTTCGCGTGTTTCGCTCACTAGCTTTTCGCGGGCATAATTTTTGTACTTTTCATTTATTATTTTAAGCAATTAAATGATAATTTAATAACGGAAATGCATTTGTAAAATGATATAACGGTAACAAACATACGAATAAAAAATATTTCGTTCAAATATATACTTCATGCATGAGGCTAATTGTGGACCCGCGGAATTTCTGGACCGATACCATCTTCAAACTTTTAACGATAGAGCATACTCCCATCTTAAAGGGTGGCAATGCACTTGTAACCTCTCTGGTGTTGCTGTCCATGGTAACTGGCCATCAGGCTCGTCTACTCGTTTCTATAAGAAAAATACAAGATTTAATGTACGTCCCTCACTATCTTTATATCTTCAGACTTATTATAAAGTATACTTTGTTGTCCAGGTGTCATCGCATGGGTCAAACGCGACCAGTGACAATCTACCGATTGCTGAGCTCTGGTACTATCGAGGAGGGCATCTACCAGGTCGCACAAGAAAAGCTCAATCTCGAGAAGGAGGTCACCGGCGCTGACGGTAACTATCTGTCTCTCTCTCTTATCTTAGCGTTTATCATCGAATGAGCCACGCCCAGTGACTTTATAATCTAAGAACGCGGACTGGTCGCATGCGGCGAGCGTTGGCCCACGCGACTCGATCAAAATGGGCCGAATATGGACTTTGCCGCCAGTCAGCCAGCCAGTTCATACCTGAACTGAGCCCCATTTACTATTAGTTTTTTTTAATATCTAAGATATATAACATATAAGATATGTAACATGCTTGCACATGGCGGGCCATATTTCTGGCAAACTTGGAGGTATACAACTTATTTTGCCGCCATTTTGTTTTGGCGGCGCCATTTTGTTGTTGCATGAAATTTACTTTGTAGATACGGCAAATTTATTATGGAGCGTTTTACGACGGAACAACGTGTTTTAATTATTAAAACGTTTTACTCAATCCAATCATGTATTGCGGAAACTCTTAAGAAAATTGCGTCCAATTTTTGGTAGAAATCACTTACCTTCGCGGCTAACGATAGCTCGTTTAGTGAATAAATTTGAGCAGTACGGCATCGTAACAGATAAAGCAGTTCCTCATCGTGTCATCAATTAAAACAAAATATTCGAGACACAGTCACTGAGATAACGCAGGAAATGTAAAGAAAAACGCGATTAAAAGGGTTCACATCTGCCATGCTGCTAGAGGTGGACATTTGTCTGACATTATTTTCCATTATTATTCACAACGGCGGGACTTAATCGCGTAAAATAAGTTTTAAATTTACCTCCGACGTTTCGATGACGAAGTGGTCCCCGTGGTCTCGGAGAAAGTCCGGCCGTTGTGAATAATAATGAGTATGAATCGTGAAAGTTTAAATCATTGTTTTCCATGTTTAACTGCCGGCCCTAAATACTATATTTAACAAGGAATACTTAATATTTTTTTATATTTCATAGAATAAAATTCTAAAACGAATGTGTATACCTGTTATTTGGCCACCCTGTATAAAATAAACTTTTATTCTATTCTATTCTCTAAAATAATCCAAAAACAATCGGATGCATTTATTTCTTACTTTTATTTTCAGAAAACGATACTCAAGAACAAAAGAACGTGGTGCGACTTCTGTCAGCCGCGCTCGGCCTCACCACGAACAAATGATATTCGGCCGTGCAAGAGCCAGTGCTACCTGCTACACAGTGACTTTATATTTTATAGGTTAGTACCTAAATAATGGATTGATTGCTGACTGTTGGTGAACCTTAATGCGGTGTGTTAAGGACTATGTATCGTTAGTTAAGTGTTGTACTGATCGGAACTTCTGGCAGAGTTTTTAAGGATAGGAGGTTAAAGAGACCAATAAACGGTCTTCACGATTGCCCTTTAGTCATGGAACGCCACAATTAGAACGTGTTTACATTGTCCGATTCGAAATCGAATGTCGGATGACCTGCGGAGAAAAACGGCGTTTAAAAAACGCTTTTACTTACTTACTTACTCCGTTAGCTCAGCGACCCAAAATGAGATTTGGCCTTCGACACAAGACAGCAGCACTTTTCTCGATCCTGTGCGAGAAAACGCTTTTAAGGGTCTTTATTTTAAACACATAAGGTCCAAATAAAACTGAAGACCTAAATGTGTTTTGGCCATTTTGTATTTAAATCAGAAAAAGATATTCTGTCAGAAATTCCAATCTGTACCTCATATTTAGTTCCATGGAACTGAAACTTATTGCCCGAATATAAACTCTATTACTTAACTGTTAAGAACAGTCACATGGAACAAATGGGACACACCCAATTTTGTATTTGCATTTGAAATTATTGATGAATTTGAATGGTTCTTGATTGAAAGATTACTGTGAATATTGATTGTAAATTGTATTTAAAATTTCTATGTTATTGAATTAAGGTATGTTTCCGGTATTGTAGATGTAGACGCCGTTTTTTTATTCGCATCTAAATTAAGACTTGACCAACATTTGTTTTATAAAGCTTGACCAGAAATACATATTAAAATTAAATTAAATTAAAATTCATTTAATTCGAGTATCTGATGTGACTCATAAGTACATTATACAAACATTAAACAAAAACACAAGCATTAAACAAAACACAAACATTAAACAAACAAACTACAAAAATTACATAAAGGTAGGTAACTGTGGTAAACACATTGACACCCTTCATCTATTTCTCAATGTGTTTACCACAGTGCCGCCGGGCGTATGAAGTCCGCAGCAAAATGTGATATACGGACAAAACTTGTCCGCAATCATTTCTAGGACGCTGTTGGAGCTGGCGCGGACGCGTCGCACCAGGGACGCGGCTCGCAGGCGCATAGTAGCTTTAAAACACGCCACATGCGCCTCCGCAAACATCCCTGACGCGCTGCAATATCGCGGCAGCCCCATCAGCGCCCTAAACGCGTTATTATATTGTACTTGTAGGGCCTTATACGACTTCAAGGTGAACTTTCGCCACAGACTGCAGGTGTAAAATGTCGTGCAAAAAGCTCTGAACAATGTCACTTTACTTTCCTTTGAGCACCGAGCAAATCTGCGTGCAATCATATTAGCTCTGATCGATAAGGCCCTACGTTCCCGTTCTATATCAGCATCGTCCTTGAGGTCGGCAGTAACTAAATGACCTAGATACTTGTACTGGTATACCCTTTGCAGGGCAACCGTGTTTAGTTTGATAGTAGGTATTACAGATGGTATTTTAGACTCGACCCCAAACACCATGTACTGACTTTTATTCACATTATACATGAGTCCGTGCGTGTGTGCATAATCCTCACATACTTTAAGCAACCTTCTGATGCCACAGACTGACGCACTCAACAGCACCATGTCGTCGGCATAGCTCAAGTTGTTCATACTAACCCCGTCTATGTGACAGCCCGCATGCATGCTGCTGAGCGCGACAATAAGCTCATTTATATATAGGTTGAAAAGTGATGGTGAGCTCAACCTCCCCTGCCTCACCCCACATTCCAACCTATACGTCTCAGACAATGTACCTGCCCATCTCACGTTGTTGATCTGGTTTCCATACCAATATCTAAATATACCTATCAGATCGGGAGCTAAGTTAATTCCCTCTAGTTTCTTCCACAGTATATCGTAGGAAACCAGATCAAACGCTTTTGATAAATCTAGGTAACAAGCATACACTGGCGTATTCCGGTCAACATAATACGCGGCGGTATGCTTAAGGCACAGGATAGCACTTTCAGTTGACAGCCCGGGCCTGAACCCGAACTGATTGTCATGCAACAAAAGGTTTTTATTCAACTGCGCATTAAGCACACCGTCCAGTACCTTTGCCATAACAGTAGCGAGCGATATCGGTCTATAGTTATTTTTACTAGTTAGGTCTCCTGTCTTATTTTTCACCACTGGTATGACAACGGTTTTTATTAAGTCGAGGGGCAGGTAAGAATGGGATACGCACAGAGAATAAAACATTGCAAGTACACGCAGGATATGACGACCAGCACACCGTAGATGCTCCACACTGAGGCCATCGTGACCAGGTGACTTACCACCAGACATGGATTTAATGGCTTTGGCTACCTCTGAGACTGATATCCTTGTCGCCTGTCTATCCACAATAGCCCCAACGCAGGCCCCTCTTTCCCGTGACGGTGTTATGCTTGGTTTCACAATAAAGTGGTCTCTGAATATATTAGCAATAGTCTCATGATCCGCTACCCCTTCAACGCTCGCCGGCGGGCCAGGCCTAGCATTTAGCTTGCTAGTTGACTTCCAAAATGCCTTAAAATCTTTTTTTGCGTGTTGTGACGCTATTATGTCCATTTGTATTTGATTTTGATGATCTTGGCACCATTTCAGTCGAGACTTGAATATACGTCGACTTTCACACATGTTATTGTACTCAGTGCCTACTACAGGTTTGCCACTACACACCCACACAAGAAATGCCTGCCTCGCCCGCCAATGAGCATCTTTCACATGTCTGTTCCAACCCACTATACGATTTCTATTCTTTTTCTTAGGTCCCCCATTTCCCTTACTAACTATGGCAGACTGGCTGAGCTTACTCGAATTAAATATGTAGTGCATAATTATTTTCCATCGTATTTTCACGGAAACGCACGAACGTGTCTTGCTGTTTCAGCACATAATAAGTAATAGTATTATCATACAGAACGGCCACGCAACCGCCCCGCCCCGACTCCAATTAGCTCCATGCATGAATTTATTTTTATTTTTGGATTCATAATTTATATCGTTGGAACACCGGAAATGATAAAAATACTTTTGTAAACCTTAACATTATTTTATTAAAAAATATTTAAAATGTTGAAAATTTTTGAGCGGTTGAAACGCTCATAATTTTTGGCGCGAATTCGACAGAGCGTGATGACGTCACACGTTGGGCGGCCCAACTGACGTTTGCTACTAATGACACTAATCTGTCGAACGCGTGACGTCACGTGGCGTTTCGAGCGTTTCGCTCACTAGCTTTTCGCGGGCAAATTTTTGTACTTTTTATTTATAATTTTAAGTAATTAAATGGTAATTTAAAAGCGGAAATGCATTTGTAACATGATATAACGGTAACAAACATCCGAATAAAACATATTTCGTTCAAATATAAATTTCATGCATGAGGCTAATTATTTCGCCCCGCGACAGCAGATTGACGGCCGTTTGCCGGCCGCTCAGTACTATTTTTAAGCAACTTACTCACACTATGACGCATGACGCGTGTACAGACGTGCCGTTCACACATAGAAACGCAAGTGATTTTTAATGTATAGCGTGTCCGCCCTGTGGTTTCAGTCAGTCTCGGTACAAAAAGTACTGAGGTTGACTGAACTGGCATGACAAATACGAACGTTTCCGAGAAAATACGATGAAAAATTATTATGAACTACATCTGTACTTACCAGACACACAGAATAACTAATAGTACTACCGTACAGAAAATTCACTCCTTCACAAAAGCCCGATTTAGGTATAAAATTATACCTACACTCGCCGCCTGCAAGCAAAATTGAAACTTATAACCGCGCACGAACCGTGAATCCCGCAGTTTTATGACCGAGCTGCGAGTGTCGGCACGGGGTTGTCACTTGACAAGTTTTTGTACCTATACCTACTGATTTATTATTTTTAAGATAAATATGTGGGAATTACAAACGTTGATTCTGTAAACATAATTTTTTTAGCCGGGGATAGTGTGTCTGATTCTCACGGAAGTAGGTATGCCACAGAAGTACTTATTCCTTTGAAAATATGTCGGTCAATATAGTCCGGAATTTAAAAATAATGTTTTTTCTGCTTCCTTGTTCTTCCGTTTATTCAGACATATATATAAGTTTTATACAGATTAGATCGCGATTTAGGTTTCGAAGCCATTGCGTATTTTCAATTTTGCGCGAGCGCCACGTGACACGACTATAGTGCGAGCCGAGCGGCAGCCCACTGCCATACACCTGCCCGGGCGGTGCGCCGGCCAAATATACCTAAACTGCGCAGTGACACCCCCCTGCCAGACAACTAAGTTTAATTACTGTACAGTAGACGCCAGAGATATGTTTACGGCCCGGCCACGACTTTGCGCGGCGGTGGCAGCGGCGAGCGGCGGCCTTAGGTTGGAGCGAGACACAGCGATCAGACCTTTCGTTCCCGGGCCATGTCGTCGTGTATGTCGTGGCCGGGCCGTTACACTTATGCGCCTTACTCCATTGTCAAAAGGCGATGCCTGCAATAATATGTTAATCCAAATATTTAGGTCAGTACGAGTCGCTTTTGGCGACATGTTTCGGATTCTAGCGACTAAAAAAATAATAGTGAGTGAAATCGTACTGATCTAAATATTTGGAAATATGTCTCACAATAGTTTAACTACGAATATGTTAATCTTAAAGGCCGCAAATATATGTGACACGCCCTTATGGCTCTAATCGAAAAAATAAATCAAATAAATCGATGTATTTAAATAAGATCGTGTCAGATATTATCGTTGTGTAACATATTATTGCAGGTGACTGATGTACTGTAAAAGTGACGATAGGTTGTTTTTTTATTCTAAGTTGGTTAAACGTACAGCCGGGCTAGCACATGATTGGCGCGAAAGTATCTCGCCGCGACATAGACTACCCGTCCCCCTTTAATTCATTTCGTTAGTAAAAGACGGGTAGTCTATCTCGCGGCGAGATACTGTCGCGTCAATCATGTGCTCGGCCTAAAGTACCGAGCAAAAGTGCCCCAACAGTATTGTACCACCTTTGTTTTAAACCTCACCTAAATAGCATTTAGTATCCCAGAGTAAAACCACCAAAGTGATTATTTGCTACAATATGGGTTGTTGAAGAGGTGTTTAAAATTACACACACACACACACACTTAAACTTCCTCAACAAAAATAATGTTTAGATACTTTTTAAGCACTTTGTCCGCAGAGCAACTTTTGTTGCTGACTGTACAGGACTACTCACAAGAGCTGGCACGAATGGAATGAATGAGTTAATAAAATATCTATGTGTGTATCACATTAATAATACAGGTGTCACTCATACAATGAAAGTTTCGTTCATTCCACCTACGTAAATCTGATTGGTTCATGTACAGTCAAGTGTAAAAATATGGGTGCATATAACTTACTCCAAAATATGTCCCGTAGTTCTTAATTCGCCGACATATTACGCTGCCCCAATATTACAGGGTTCTATGTTACATTTTCAAGATAGTTGAAATTCGACTTAATGTCACTATGATAAAGTTCAAATTTCAGTTCGATAAAAGCGAATTAAGAGCTATGGGACATATGTGCCATTTTCAACCACAAGGGTACTTATTGTCGGTTGTTAATAAGGCGCTATTTCCATATAGCTCCAATTAGAAATCAACCTTATCGACAAGCGACAATGTGGTACCTTTTGGTTGAAAACGTCACACATTTTTGAGTATGATGTCTGCACTCATATTATTACTCTTGACTGTACGATTTATCACCATTCCGCCGATGGTCAGTTCACAATCTTCATATTGTAGCAGAATATTCAAATTATTTTGTATTATTTATGTTAATTTTTTAGATAATTTTCATTGTAAGTAGTTAATTTTCATTGTTCGTTTTAGACATTCCGTGGTAAATGTTATTTAGACAATCTCACTATTTTATTTTATCAATTTAAGTGTAATATTAATTATGTCATTGTTTATTAGTATGATTTTAACTATTGACTTGTTGCTTTTTTGCTCTAGCGAAAACTCGAAATATTATTTACACACAATATTAATTTGCACGTCTAAATTTAAGTGTTATTTTTGCAAAATTAAAACAATATTTATCAAATCTCACAATCCAAGAAAAGGCGAATGATGCATAAAAGCAGGCAAAAAAACATGTTAAATAAATTCAAAACAGCATTGTCTTTAAATGACGCGTCATTGTGTGCTCAGTAGGGAATGCAATCTCGATTTCGCAATTTCGGGATCTCGCACGAATTTTCGAGATTCAATCACGTTGACAGCAAATCTCGATTTCGGTCTCGGTCGAGATCTCGATTAATATTTTCGAGATCTCGAACGAGATTGAAAGATTGGTCCGTGTGAATCACTTTGTTTTGTTATCTTTTTGACCTTAGTTTCATGTTGTTTAGGCAGTGCTATTGTGTGCGGCCGGCTTTAGCTGACAATAGAAGCACAGTGGCGCGCTCTGTTCGGAAGAATCCGGCGAACTTAGCGTACCCACAATTAAAAGTAATTATTGCCACTTTTTCGTACTTATTTACATGCAAATTAGAGCTAAAGCTAAGTAATTTCTTGTTGAAAATGAAAATTAAGAAAAAAAAATGAAAATGAAAAAATTGTTTATTTGGTTACAACATTTCACAATTTAGCTATGCTTGGAATCTCCTTGTAAGTATTGTAAATACTTGTGACAGAAGACCCCGCTACTAACTATTAAGGTTTTATAAATAGTAACCTTTTATAAAAAGTAATTGTTATTTTTTAATAAAAGTTTAATTTGTTGTTATCATTTTCAAGATATAACATGACGTACCCTAAATAAGTACGGAATTCTAACTGATTTTTGATCAAAACATTTAATTACTTTGTCAAATCTCGATCTCGTCGAGATTAATCTCTAGCTCGAAAGTCTGTCGAGATCTCGAAATTCCCAATCTCGATTCAGATTTTTCGTGCGAGATTTCGAATCGCGAATCTTGGTGCGAGATTGCATTCCCTAATGCTCAGCTTCTTATGGTGCGACACTTATTTTTGTTTGTTTGTTTTTACTGGCTCAGTGACCCAGAAAGGATCTTGGCCTCTGACGCAAGAGAACGCCACTCTGTCCTATTCTGCGCCAGTTGGGTACTCCGAGGGCGGATAGGTCTTTTAGAGCTTCGTCACTCAAGTGGTATCTGGGACACCCAGACGGACGTTTTCGACACCTATTTAATTCACCATATTAATTAGGTACCTACTCGTTCCCTACCGTGCATGACTTTAATCTTTTTTCACAGATTAGTAATAATCACTATAACTATGACCTATTTTTAATAATTAAAGGCATCTGATTAACAATGTACATTATTAGTTGTAAGTTATTAATATAACAATTGCTGGCAAATTGAATTATTACTGAAAATATGTGGTGTTTAATTTCAACGTTTAAACCTGTTTATTACGGTGTAACAAAACATAATTGCATTAAAAAAAAAAAATTTAGGGGAACTTAGTACTTTTTCTCAAATTTATATGAAGAAAACATAGTTTCAAGGAATAGATGCTTTATGTCAGAAAATGTAAAAAAAAAAACGAGTTTCACAGCAACTATTGTATAACACTTAAGTTTATTAATTTCTCTCTTCAAATTTGTGATGTATGTATTCAGATTCACTTATAAATAAGAAAAGCACATCTAAAAGGTTTGCTACATAACGAATTATAACTATTACTGTATCTCGTGAACCTGTAAATTAAATAAAAAGTGAGATTATATTACTTCACACAAACGGAAGTGACGTAGTTGTAACGTAGTGTAAAGTTTAGATGTAAGATGTCGCTGCTTGACACACGCAATCGAAGATAAACCTTAGGCGTTTGCTTTAAGGTTAATTTTTAAAGTAACTGACCCATCGCTGTATAGCAACGAGTGAGAGCAATAATTTTGTCTCGCTCTATCTTAGCGCGGAGACCTCAGCTGTTCGCAAACAACTACACCGCCACCCGCACAGCGTTGGCAATGAATTTTAAACCTTAATTTGGTGTATTTAAAGATGAATTTTGTATTGTTTGATTGGTGTGTCAAGCAGCAGGTAATGTATGACTTGGGCTAGCTGTATGAGATACGATAAGTTTATTTTGTTATGTGGAAGCAAAGAAATTGTTGAATAGGCGCAGTGGTTTTATTAGCTCCCGATTACTCCCATATCTTCACCCATGGCATACATTAATAAGGTTCATTTTGTACAGTGTCCTCACCATTTTAGAATACTATTCAAGCCAAAAGGTTTATGTCTCTTAGTCCTACTAACCCGGGGTTAACCGGTTTAACCGTTAACCAAGTGTCAAATTGTACTCGTAGCCATGGCGCAGAATAAATAATAGTACTACCGTACAAAAAGGAAACTTTCTACAAAACCGAAGTTTGACAGCGGTTCAGGGTGAAACCATGCTGTCCCTTTCTAATATATGGCACTATCCCTTTCGGCTTTTTAGGGTTATCAAAATTCAGGTCATCATTCTGTGGTCGTGCTCGCAAAGGGACTTCAAGTTGTGCCAACCCTTTATATAGGTAATTGCTAGGAGCAATGCTGAGCCGAGTTTGCCCGAAGCGAGGAGTTTCGCATCCCTGACCATGGTAACTCCAGGTTTAACCCGTTAACCCCGGGTTTGAATGGTGCAAGTGGCCCTTAGCGCTTAACCTTTTGACCGCCAAAGACGTCAAGTGACGCGCGGCTACAGACCAATATCAACCTTAAGGCTTCTACAGACTACAACAAGCTTACGATTTTGGATAATTGCCGGCTAAGTATGAGCAAGGAATTCAATTGATTGATCAAACGCTGAAGTATAATAGTGCAAATCGCATGCGATTATCGGTGTCGTTTCGTTTAAGAGCCAATCACTGTGCACACTAGCGCCACATTTAAATATAGCGATAAGTACCTTTTAAATACATTTTAATAGTTTTAATGTTGCTAGATTCGTCAATCTATGCGTCCAAAGTTAAAACGGCCGTTTTGTTTTGAGTTCATAGAAATCATAGATCGACGAATCCAGCAACATAAAAACTAGTTTGATGTATTCAAAAGGTACTTAAATACAAAATACAGTACGAAGCGGCCTCCTTTTTAGGGTTCCGTACCCAAAGAGTAAAAACGGGACCCTATTACATACTAAGACTCCGCTGTCCGTCTGTCTGTCACCAGGCTATCTCATAAACCGTGATAGGTGATAGCTAGACAGTTGAAATTTTCACAGATGTATTTCTGTTGCAGCTATAACAACAAATACTAAAAAGTATACGAAACCCTCGGTGGGCGAGTCCGACTCACACTGGGCTAGTTTTTTTAAGTATCTATCGTTAAATTTAAATAATCAGTTAATCACAATTATTTAGCAGTGGCGCTAGTGTGCACAGTGATGGGCTAAAGTTTATAACCGCGTACAAGTAAAAAGCCCGCATCCTTATTATTCGGCAAATATTCCTACACTAAAGTCAAGGTATGTATTTGCAATATTAACACAGCAAGAAGAACAAACGTTGATTCATATGGCGACAATGTTTTCCTTCTAGAGACACCGTGTTGAAAACTTTAGTTTCCGAATGCCACCATTCCTATAATGTGTACCTATAACCTAAGGTAATTATTTCATTTAAAAACAAATCACATACAATATTTGTTGTTACTATCTATTTACGAATAAAAATTCTCGAATCAAAGCGTGTTCGGATTTTAGTTTTCTCGTTCCCAGCGCTGACTAAAACCAGTAACTACTGGCCTGCGAATAAGTGTAAAAGTCACTTTCAATATTTTAGGAAAAATTAAATGGGTAAGTAATTTTTTTTGTTCAGATAATGCTTTCAAAAGTTTCAAACTTTCCGAGACGATAGCGACAAAGCATTACGAACACAGCGCCAATAGAAATAGACACAGTGTTCGTTCGGTTGGCACTGGCAGAACGCGCCCGCGCATCGCCAGTCGGCAATCCGCCCGGGCGGGCGCCACACACACGACCGGAGTCTGCGCGCGCGATCAGCGGTATCGAAATATATCACAAGTGCACCAATACGAATACCAACGACCGAAAGGATTTGCGAGCGCGATTCTGGTAAGTCCAGTGAGAAAATACGATGCTTCATTACTGTTGATTGATTTCGGCCGGGCTAAATTTAGTGTGTTATTTCGGAAGCTGCAGCGCCAGCGCGCTTTCAGCCGCGAAAATTCGTGTTTGAAACACGAGATTTTCTACAAATTTTAAGTTGCAAGCTAAGTGAAAACGAAAGTCGAGTGCACGCTGCATTCTGAGCTAACAGATTTCTATAATCAGTGTAGCACGATGAAGAATAGATTTTCATGTTCTCAATAGGCTGGCCGGACGGCCTGGCCCAAATAGCTGAAGATTAATTCGTACGCCGCCCGTCTGTAATGTACTACCGACTACGAACATGAATGGAAGTCGGACACATAATAAAAAAACCGGCCAAGTGCGAGTCGGACTCGCGCACTGAGGGTTCCGTACTTTTTAGTATTTGTTGTTATAGCGGCAACAGAAATACATCATCTGTGAAAATTTCAACTGTCTAGCTATCACGGTTCATGAGATACAGCCTGGTGACAGACAGACAGACAGCGGAGTCTTAGTAATAGGGTCCCGTTTTTACCCTTGGGGTACGGAACCCTAAAAACACATGTTTTAAATGTTATTTTATGCTCGTACCTACTCTTATCTATTGGTAAACAGCTAAAACACGTTAAACTATTTTAGTTCGAATCGGATGTATAAACTCGTGTCTATTCGAACGAGAAACGACTGAAAAGTTTCGTGCGTTAAAAATAGTTCAAGTTTCTTTGCATCCACGCGGAACAAACGGGCTTACCAAACTGTAGTGCATTTTTAGCGTTCGTTAGGTAACTGAGATACCTTACCTAGTGAACGGACATAGGCTATTGAGTAGGGTCACTCACCCCTGAAAGTAACCTCCAGCAATCGCTTGAACTATATTTTTTGTTACCTAACTTAAATATACGTTGTGAGTTGGTTGTGAGTGAGGACAAAGAGTATTAACCACTAAGATTTAGTATTTGTACCATGCCTAAAAGAAGTGAAAATCACCTCAAAGAAGTGTAGGTACCACTAATTTGAGAAGGTCTCCAATCCAACCTAACTTTTGTAAGTTCATTATATCAAAAATATGAATGAGTGTGAGGATTGGAAACAACAGAATACAGATACTTAAAAGTAGTTTATTTACGTGCGTTATTTTTTTTTATTGCAGTTCCTCAATGGTAGTTAATTTAGGTAAAGTATTCATAAACACCCAAAGGATGGTCAACCTGATCTGATTTGAATATACAGGGTGGACCCGAGTAACCCGAACGACTAAAGCCGTAGATTAACAAAAATAAATAAATTTACAAAAACGGAATCAGCGAATAAAATCTGTAGGTATAATTATTATTATAGTATCTGCTCACATTTCATTAGAATCGGTCGATGAAGGAGAACCTGTAAAGGAGAACATCCTGAGAGACATTGTGCATTCGAAAGAATTTTTGTGCAAGCTGAATGAAACGGAGACCTTCGCTTCGCTCGGTCAATGGCAGTACAATTAGCCAGTCTAGTACTGAGTACTGACTGACTAACTAACTACCCATTCTGTCAGATTCTGTACTGAAATGGCAGTTGGATTGGGTAGTGAATTCAATCACTGTGGTAGCCAGCAATTCACTGAATTGGCATTGGCCCATCGAACAATCTTTTCAGGTGCCATACTTACTGGATTAATGGGTTACCCCTATCTAATATCTATCATTCTATTTGGATGGATTGTCTAGTCTAGACCCATAAATATTATATAGTTCGAAACACATTATAACTATTAGTCAATGAGTTCGAACAGTAAAATATGGATTGTGTCAGTTACGTATTGCATTCGTGGGCGGCTCCTGTGGGCGGCAAAAAAGGCGCGAAACGCGGCCCTGACGGCTCAATGCAGTCCACCTTTATTGTTGATATAGATTTAATAATTTCAACTGCATGTACATGTGTGTCTGCAGCAAAATATTCACGGTGGCTAAAAAATAAGTGCATTCCCGTTGCCAGGGAGGTTTTGAGATTATACTGAGCAACTATTACAATCAGGGACCGGACAACCCTTTTCGCGATAAAACCCTTTCAATGGGCGACACTTAAACACGGCTAACACATTGAAAGACTTTCCCTTTTGAACTGCAAGCCCATTTATACCCTTACGTTTGACTAACCCGTACCGAAAAGCTAACCAAAAATAAGAATAGCTCTTAATAAGGGTTACCCTTATCTTTAAGCGCTTTTTATAAAGGTTTCCCTTTGCGTGAAAGAGACAGGATTAGTATATATCTACGGTAGTGTATGAAAAGGAAAGAAAATACGTGCCTAGTCAAAGAACGCCGCCGTCGCCGTCGACGATCGCTCGGATTCGAAGTAATGTGTGCTTTATGAACCAGGTAGATGACTTAAATTAGCACGCTTATATGCTAAAAGGGAAGCCCTTTATAAGGCTAACCCTTATAAGCAATATGCATGGTGTTGGTGAGCGGATGATAGGGGTTTTGTAAGGGTATTTGGGCTACCGATTACTCAAATGTGGTAGCTTTATATAAGGGTTTTTAAAAGCAAAACAAAGGGTTTCGTCTGGCAAAGGGTATAGTGAGTTAAGCCTTATAAAACCCCGATAAGGGCTAGCGGGCCGGTCCCTGTCACCAACCACGAAATCGCAAATAAAAACTTGGCCGTTTCATACATTTTGGCTGGTCCATTTTCTATGGGAGGTTAATTTTTTTGCACTTAAATTTTTTTGACAATATATTTTGTATACTAGCCTAATTTAGTGTCCCACTGCTGGGCAAAGGCCTCCCCTCGTTTCCTCCACTCGACCCTGTCGTTTGTAGTTTCCCGCCAATCCAGATAAAATGCGTCCAAGTCGTCCCGCCATCTCCTTTTCAGCCTGCCTGCATCCCGGCCAACACCTTCTATGGTGTTCCGGGTGTGTGTGTTTTTGTCTTCTTAAAAAAATTGTATGGGGAATGTTATACATACATATTTTTACGAGATACCTACCTACCTACATACATTTACCAAAATACTACAGTGTCAAAAATTCACTTCACCGAAGGAAGGAAATAGGGAAAACACAGCCAGTCATTCTGTCTTCGTTGTCTAAAGAACGTTTTCAGTACTTACCTATAAACACGTTGCTAAAATCTGCAGTTTCATCTGGTGTTGATATCGTGCCTATAGATGATTGACGGTACATCTCGCCATGGGCAGTGGAGCGCACCGGCGGCGGCTGACGTGCATTACAATTGGATTACGGACCAATCTAACTGCAAATAGTTAACAGCAAATATGCAGCCTGCTGATGTCAGTAAATGATTAGTCAAACAGGCGTATACTGATTTTAATAACGTTATGATTTAGATCTGGATTAGTTATGGATCTAATTCAAAACCTGTAATTAAAATAACAATTCGGCTGATAGTCAGTCAGAGAACATCTGAGGTGTCTAAGTTAACTTAGCACAGACGAACAGAACGAAGTGAGGTAGTCATTATAAACGTTATATTTTCATGGAGATTTGGCATTAATGATGATAATGCCACATTTTGTCATTGCAAATGGCATGCAGAGTTAGCTTTGTCCGACTCTACCTAACAGGGACCGGACAACCCTTTCCGCGATAAAACCCTTTCAATGGGTGACACTTAAAGACGACTTAAATTAGCACGCTTATATGCTAAAAGGGAAGCCCTTTATAAGGCTAACCCTTATAAGCAATATGCAAGGTGTTGGTGAGCGGATGATAAGGGTTTTGTAAGGGTATTTGGGCTACCGATTACTCAAATGTGGTAGCTTTATATAAGGGTTTTTAAAACCAAAACAAAGGGTTTCGTCTGGCAAAGGGTATGGTGAGTTAAGCCTTATGCAATACCCTTATAAAACCCCGATAAGGGATAGCGGGCCGGTCCCTGCTACCTAATAGGTATTAAAATACTTAGTTCCGTTACATACTTAGATCCTGACCGACAACGCATAGGTATGCACAGCCGTCTGAGCCGTCTAGGTAGAGTAGGTAGGACCTTGAAATTTGTTTTAAAATTTGTACTCTAATAATGTCTTGTTGTAAAGTTGTAGAGAAAATCAAATAGAGCTCTTTTAAGAAAGACTTGAAATTCAACCCCTAACAAGGCATTGAAAAGGGAAGTTGAAAGTTATTAAGAGCTTTACGGGAAGGATATCTAAGGCCAAAGCTTGTTTTAAATATTCTCTATGGTAATTTGACTACTTTGTGCAAGATAAACAAGCACTTTACTACTGTATTCATAGACTGTATCCTTGGATCAGCAAATAAACGCGTTATACTGACTCAAGTTCGATGAGAACATAAAGTGCGCAGTTGTGGAGCCACCGTGACTCATCCTCGAGCAAAAAATGACCATAAAAACCGTAGACACGATAGATTTACGGCAATTTTACTTAAGGCTTCTACAAACCTTGCAACAAATGGCATGCGATTTTAGATAATTGGTGGCTATTTGGCTAAGTAAGAGCATCGAATTTTAATCAATCTATCAAATGTCGCACTGTATTGCAAATCGCATGCGATAATCGGTGACGGTTTGTGTGGCCATTATGTCGTTATTTTTTTTTTTTTTTATTTATTTATTTGGGAAACATACAGCACATAATAATACAATAAGGTAAAAGATATAGTAAGAACATAGGCCAAAAGAGTTTCCACTTATAGTTAATACAAAATTCCTTTGCTCCGAAAAAAAAGTACAATTATTAGGTATTTTGAATTTAAAGTTGAATTTAACAATAACATTGAGTAATAATAACAAGCATAATTTAGAATTTGGAAAATAACAAGCACAATTTTCAATTTAGAATTTGAAATCAAATAGGTACAATTACAATAACAATCATAACAATACAACACAAGATTACAATTTTATTACTAGCTACGAGTTAACGAAATTTGCCATCTATTATATTTTTTTATTTTGTTTGATGACAGAAACAAATCTATTACACCTATGCTGGAACAAATCAATGTGTGAATATTTCTTATTGAATATATTGCATGCTCTTGCTAAAAATTTGTTGTTTACATATTTTTTGCGAGTGAATGGAACTGATAGTAAAGCGGTGGACCGTGTACGATACGTAGGACATCTAAATGACACCTTGCTGAGAAGTTCTTCCGAATCAATTAAATCATTCAATATTTTGTACAAGAAAATTACATCCCGCTTTTCTCTTCTCACTTGCAAGGACTCAAAATTCTCGGGCTTAAAAGATTTGAATTTATACTTCATACGATTAAGAAACTTTTTTTGAACACTTTCTAATGAATTAATGTGCACTAAATAGTTGGGACTCCAAACTGTAGATGCGTATTCCAAATATGACCTTACATATGCATTATATAAAAGAAGTAACGTTGTGGGGTTTTTAAAATCTTTACTTTGCCTAAAAATGAAACCAAGCATTTTGTAGGCTTTAGATGTTATCTTATCTATGTGTGAAACCAATTGAATTTTACTGTCTAAATATACTCCCAAATCTCTAACCTCCGTAACTCTAGTAAGCTGTTGGTTTCCGATGGTATAATTAAAGTTTATAGGGTCAAGCTTCCGCGTAAATGTAATAATTGAACATTTATTTATGTTTAAGTACAGGTTATTACATAAACAATAGTTGTCCAATCTATTAAGGTCATCCTGCAAATTGACACAATCAGCCTCGGACTTCACAATGGTAAATATCTTAGTATCGTCAGCATACAATAATACTTTAGAATTCAAAAAACAGTTAATGACATCATTGATATATATGTTAAATAGTAGTGGTCCTAAATGCGAGCCCTGTGGGACCCCTGACGTAATAGGCACAAAACTAGAGGTGTATCCTTTGATAGTAACTGCCTGAGTTCTATCCCGCAAGTACGATGTGAGCCAACGCAACAAGTCTCCATGGATACCGAACATTTCAAGTTTATTTAATAAGACAGAGTGTGAAATTTTATCAAATGCCTTTGAGTAATCGGTATAGATAGCATCGACTTGGTAATTCTTGTCCATTGCGCTTAGAACATAATCAAGGAGCTCGCACAAATTAGACTCAGTTGACCGTTTATTAATGAAGCCATGCTGCTGCGTCATTAACATCGGTCTTATTGTTGGGTAGAGCGTGTCATAAACTATTTTTTCAAATAGTTTAGGAAGTATAGACAATTTGGAAATGCCGCGGTAGTTTCTAATATTATGTTTATCACCACTTTTAAAAATAGGCACAATGATAGATTTTTTCCAAATTTTTGGTAAGGACCCAGACCTAAGTGAAATGTTGTAGAGTAAACATACCGGTAATGCAAGAGACTTACTGCAACGTTTTAAAAACACAGGATGAATGCCATCCGGGCCACTGCCTTTGGATTCTTTTAATTTCTTCAAGTATTTTTCCACCAGAGGTGCGTCAATATGAACGCTATTAATAACACAATTTTGTGGGCTATTGACACTAGGCATGGAAGTTGAGATAGGTTCAAATACTGAATGAAAAAAGTCACTAAATAGATTAGCCGTGCTGACTCCATCGTTTGCCGTAATATTGTCTAAATAGAGCGAATCCGGAATACCAGTGCTATCCTTCCTGGATTTTATAAATGACCAAAACGACTTAGAGTTAACTTTTATATTATTTTCAGCCCTAGAGATAAATAAATTGTAGCAAGAAATTTCTTCGTTTTTTATTTTAGAGCGTAAATTAGAAAAAGCGTTATAGTCAGCTACTCGTCCATATATTTTCCATTTTTTGTGTATCTTGTTTTTTTTCTTAATTAACGTGATAAGATTACGGGAATACCAAGAAGGAAAATTACTTGGTTTTGTAACTGTTTTGGAGGGAACTAATTCTTGAATTATATTATTTATAGTGGTGTAAAAGTCATTGACTGCACTCTCGATATTATTAGTATCTAGTTGCGTCTCCCAATTGATTTCCCTCAATTTCAAATTAATTTTATTATAATCGGCGGCAAAAAATCGACGTACTACACGCGGGGCCGGTTTTAGAAGACGCTCAGTCGAACCAATTTCAATCGTTATACAAAGGACTGGGTGATGAGCGTCTATGGGTACAAGAGGGTCCGCGCTAGCTACCTCACACAAGTGATTAGAAAGGACTAGGTCCAGATGCCTACCGTTCTTATTAGAAATGTGATTATATTGTTCAAAGTTTGTAAATTGTAAAAATGCTGATAGCTGGGCTGTGAGGCTGTTAAAGTTAGGATTACCTAACCTAAGGCTATGAGGGCCCTGATC
Organism: Cydia strobilella; assembly: GCF_947568885.1. NCBI lineage: Eukaryota > Metazoa > Arthropoda > Insecta > Lepidoptera > Tortricidae > Cydia > Cydia strobilella. The sequence continues at coordinate 15,507,397 of NC_086052.1, forward strand.
AAGTTGGCTCCAAACCGCATCTCCGATGTTAAAGTCACCTAGAACCAGAAATATATCATCGGGATAATCCGCATGTAAGTCAGACAAATACTCAAAAAATAGTGATTCGGAATCCATTAGTTCCTTACTTGGGGGGAAGTAACAAGTAAACAACCTTAATTTTTTAGATACTGGCCCTTGAGTTATATGAATATCAAGACATGTAACGTCGGCGTCCGGGAGCGCCACGAGAGGGCGCGCGCCGGCGCCGCGCGCGTCAGCCCGCAGGTCGCGGCGCACCGCTATCAACGTGCCGCCACCCCGCGTCACCCCTAGTCTCTCACAGTCTCGGTCCGTCCTGTACACGTTGTACCTCGAATCAAACAATTCTGAGTCATAAATGCCAGGAACCAGCCACGTTTCAGTAATACATATGAAGTCATAATTATATTTCAATAGATTTCGAAAAAATACAGTAGTTTTAGTCCTGAGTCCACGAGCATTTTGATAGTATAGCTTAAATCCCATTAAATAAAATTGATAAGATGATATTATAGTACGCATGTAAAGTTCGCTTATTTAATATTTGGTCCGTTAATAAAATATGTATGTACAAATTTTCTGTTAAGATTTTAAAATACTCTCGCAAAATAAATGCAAACATAACTCGTAAACAAAGCACCACTATGATAAATACAAAACAACAGTAAGTAATAGTTTTGTTTCTGAAATACAAATATAGTTCAACCAATATGGATAAAAATATTAATATTAATCCGAGAACATATCCTATAAACAAAAACGACAACATGGGCAGGGTCACGCTTATGTTATTTTGTTTAACGCTTCCTCAGTCGTAATGTACAAAATCGGTGAATTATCCGTCTTCCGCACCATCACCGTACAATTCCGGACCCAACAATACTTGTACTGCTTTTGAGTTTTTCTGAGTTGAGCCTGTTTAAGCAAGAACTTGTTGAATCCGGACAGGTGGTCAACATAACAATAACAAAATTATAACAAAATTACAAGTTTCATCGCTTGCATGACTAGCATGGGACAGCATGACTGTTTGTCGCGCGTGACAGAAAATGATATGCTGTCTGTTTTGCATGGTATTAGAAAGAGGAGGGTTTATATTCTTCGCTTGAGTCACTCGGTAAGAAAATCCATACGGTAGGTATATGTCAATGGCGTGCTCTTTGTGACTAAAAATGACGAAAAGAGTTGAGGATGAGGATCACCTCTGACTATGAGGACTATCGTTTTTTTGCTCACCAGTTGGCGCCTCTGTTGATGGTGATCCAAAAGACCATGGAGACTATATAACAAAAGACTATAGAACAGCTGTCAGTCATTGAAGTGACAAGTGACATTTGACATTTCGAACTATGGAAAAGACCACCATCTACACTAGCGCCCCTAGCGGCGAATTCATACGAGTTAGCCCTCATTGGCTAAACTACCTCGACTGAAATGAATGCCTCTCATCCGTTGGCAATCTACTATTTCATCAGCTTTTGAAGGAATACAACAAAGGCGATTCTCTCATTACCCTAATTCCCAAAATATATTCCGGAATATATTTTGGGAATTAGGGCCGCACCATCAATACGTCGTATCTACAAAATAAACGAATAGAAGCAAGTTATAGTAGATGGCTATGACATCATGTTTGCTCTGACACACCCGCTATACTGTCAACGTCAAATAAATGTAAACATTTTTCGCCTTATTGCAATGGCATAAGGCGCAAATATGTATAGATATCTTTGACTTCCACTGTATAAGATTTTTTAACAAGTCTTCTTTTAGTTTTGCGCTCTATTACGATCAATTACGATAGATAATAGATTGACGGGAGTTGTATGTCTTAGACAGTGTGCGTAACATCTGTGTATACATAATGCATGTATGGTTCTAGGCCACTGCGATTGTCTTTGGCACGTTACGCCGATTATATATTGATTATGATTACTTGTGTATTGATATTTAAAATACCATATTAAGTAATCATTACGCGTATGTCGTAGCATGATTTCCAGGCATCGTAAACTGCGAGCGAAATCCATTGAATAAGTACTAGGGTTGTTGTCAAGTCAAAGTACGTCATTTCAATGGATTTCGCTCGCAGTTTACGATGCCTGATGATTTCACATGCTACGATTAGCATGTGTTTATTCGCTTTTTAGGGTCTCGTACCCAAAGGGTAAAGACTCCGCTGTCCGTCTGTCCGTCCGTCTGTCCGTCTGTCTGCCTGTCACCAGGCTAAATCTCATGAACCGTGATAGCTAATAGACAGTTGAAATTTTCACAGATGATGTATTTCTGTTGCCGCTATAACAACAAATACTAGGAACCCTCGGTGCGCAATCCGACTCGCACTTGGCCGTTTTTTTTTTTAAATTGTGCTACAGCTACGCAGGATTCACAACAGATATGTATGTAAGACAAAACAATCCTAACTTTACATTCTGATAAAATCTTATAAAACAAAGGCCCCCCTGCGTCTGTCTGTTTGTATGTTCGCGATAAAGTCAAAAACTACTCAACGGATTTTCATGCGGTTTTGACCTATCAATAGAGTGATTCTTGAGGAATATTTAGGTGAATTTGTTGACCCGTGCGAAGCCGGGGCAGGTCGGTAGTTATAAAAATAAACACAAACAACATCGCAAGAAGATCTTCAGACAGACCTTTTTTAAACAAGCAAATTCCGCAGATTCCTAGAGGATATAGAAAGTCATCTGGGAAAATTACCGAACGATCAAATAGGTACTTTTCTAAAAATCGATCTATTCGGACTATAACTATAATAGACCAGCTTTTCGATGTTAAGGAATATGATTTAAGCTTAGCTGGATTTAAGCGGTAAAAATCAGAAATCAACCTGCATGGTTCATTAAATTTGCTAAAACTGCAATTCTGTTTTTAGGCACGTATTGCGCCTCTAGCCTCGCTTATCTGTTTGTTCAGTAATTTAGCAGCTAATAGGTTCTAGGTTTTGTAAACACCGCTACGGCTGTAGAGACAGTCGACTAAAGTGCAGTTGTTTCGCAAAATGACTAGATAAAAGTTAGCCACGTAAATTTTGACCAGGAATATATGATCACGCGCCATGTTGCGGAATTTCACTGGAACTAATTTTTTCATACTGTACTGAACTGTCACCCTATTGAGAATAACAGCGGCCTCTTGACAATAATCATATATTCCTGGTCAGGCCTTAAGTGTAAAACACAACACGTAAGTACATAAAGCTTAGTGGTTAAAGTTATAAAACTACCTGTATAACTATTAACTAACTTTAGGTAGGTTATTAGGCGGAAACTAGTATAGGAAAGTCCAGAACTTTCATTTCGCACGTAGATCATGTTGAAAGTTATGAGGCGTAAGCCTAAGCAAATACCGCACTCGACAGATTTTAAGTTAATTAAGATTTCTATAATAATTGATATTCTGAAAAAGAATCCGGGGCGATTTGAGGGGTTCAAGTTCAACTCTTGCCAAACTGTATTAAATAATAGAGTTCCTTGAACGAAAAAACTACAATACTAGCTTCACTCGTCGCTACGACAATAACAGTTAATGATTACATTATTAACGCCTTTCTTTTTTTGTTGCAGTGAATCAAATACGAGTAAAGTGAACGAGTCTCGAGTGCAGAGCAAACGACAGACGCCGCACCACGAGAGAGCGGTGAGTCACTGCATTAGTGCATTTTATAGACCCAACACTAGCGTCTCTTAAGCATCGACGTCTAGTCAGCGCTATGGAAAATCTCGAGGTCTTTTGATCGAAACCTTTCGTTCGCCATTAGCCCCTTGACTCGTCACCATATGCTGTACTCCAAACTTTTTGCTAGCTTTTAAAGGTTGGCTGAGGTTTCCAAAAAACCCTAAGACTCCCCAAATTCTTCTGCAATCCTGACATGTCAGAGGAAATCCTGACATATTGTTGCATCTAAGGAATGTAAATTTGGGTAGACCCGTTATTTCCACGCAGATATTACAGTATATGACACGATGTTACATCGAACGAGGTGATGTTTCTAAACATTCAATCTAACAGTACAATACCACCGTGTAATAGCCAACTTCCCACTGTCATTAAACAATATGTCTACTCACCAAATTAATCATAGCGACGGAATAACCAATCTAACTTTGATCTGAGATTGCATATGACTGCTTGAGACTTAAGGTTCAAAATATACTAGTCTTACTCCTAGTCGAGTGTGATTCAGCAAGAATATACCTTTCCACTTTAACATTGTGGCCTACCGTACATACCGGAGTAATTGGCGGTTTCCTTTTTTCGTTCTATTATGCAGTGATGTGTAATGTACCTAATGGAACTGGTTTAAGATGCGACGTGCCGGTGCTTCAAGTGCCTGTTGAATGTTCTGTGAAATAGATTTTCTCACATTGATTGGAAGGCTAAAGGTTAATACTAGACCGAAGTGATACGGCGCTGAAAGTTTTATGAAATAAAAGAAAATTAACTGAAGGAGAATTGAGTAAATAATCAAAAGCAAAGCAGTGGAATATAGAGCTGGGACTACGTTCGTATTCGTAACGTCATCAGCAGAAATAGCTGAGCGATGCTCGACAACATTTTTGTCCAAAGAATAAACGTATTTCAATCGCGCGGTGTATAGGTATAAGACAAGTCCCTCTTATTTTATCACGAAGATAAAACCATCTACACGTCTGCTGGCATTCTTTAACGACTAGGTACCTAATACTGATCTGTTTTTTCTATTGTTACAGATTATAGGGTTCAAATAGAGCCCACGACGAAACGATTCGAGACGCAACCGTAGAAGCATTCGCGGTTACTCGAAATACTGCAAATCGCTCGGTGACGGGTCAGGCACCTCACGCTGCACTGCTCTTATCTTAGTCGTATCAAAACGAAAACTCGATAAACGCCTCTATCAGTGGCCACGATAGGGGTGTACTTGTTTATATATGCATATATAAAACGGAGAAAACTGATCTCTAACGTGACGTCACAAATTTGTGATCATTATTATTGTTAAAGCTTGTATTCGCATTTTCGACGTGTATAGACTGTTTAGTTAGTTTTTTATACGTATTTATTGATGTTGTAAATAGAGAAAATTATATAACCAAAATAAGTGTGACATTGCGTTAATATAATATTAATAATACTAGTCATTCATCTAGTGTATCTATTTATTTAAATATTTTGAGTCTTGTCTGTAGAATAATAATAAAAACTTGAATAATAAAAGTACCAGAGCTTGCAGTAGCTACCAAAGAGTTTGAAAACACGCGGCAAACCAACAAAAAATTGGACAACTAAATAGGCGGGAAATCGCGACCATACATAATTCACGTACCACAGAGTAAGTATATCGGGCTGACATCATAACCATTCGTAACCACAGAATATAAAAAGTGGATTACACCACAGAGTAAATAAGTCCGGCAGAAAATTCGTAGCCACAGATAAAAAGTGGTGGTCATAAGACATATTTTTTTAAATCAGTCGAACACATAAACAAAATGAGCAACGAGATGCAAACACAGATAGGCAGTGGGCTGCAGAGGAGCTACAGGATGCAGGACTTTGCGTCGCCTGGCGTCATCATGAGGGAGCGCAGTTTCATTCGCCCTCAGTCGCACCATAATATGCATCATAATCAGGTTAGCTAAACCACAAGTATTGATATACTTACTAGGAGGTCGCAAAGGTCCCAACCCTTTCTAATTCTAAATATGACACAATTAAAATTAAAAGTGGAAAAATTACTGCCTTGGGTGAGACTTGAACTCATGGCCTCTGGATCGATACTCCAGCGCTCTGCCAACTGAGCCACCAAGACCTCATCCATAGTCTTCCCACTATATGGGTCTAGGGGACCCTAGCGACATCTACCGTAAGAGCCACCGGAGAGTCAAAGATCTGAGGGCCTACCGTGAAACACGAAAATCGAAATTTCGTTATTTGCCTCTCTATCGCTCGAATATGCAAGAAATTTCGATTATCGTGTTTCGCGGTAGGCCCTCTTGTCGGTGGCCTAGAGCCAATAAGTTTGGAGTCCATAAGATGGTCCTCTTCGATAGATCTTGCGTTTTTACACTTAAACATTCGTATCCAGATTCCTCAAGCCAGATAGTTAATAACTATAGTGCTCAACTGCTCATTAACACTCGAATAATTTATAATATCTATTATTCAATAACCATAAACTAATTATGCAGCGATTGTGAAGTTGATTACGTTGGAAGCGTAGGCGCACGATCTAATCACCCACACGTCTGCCACCTGGTCGGCCTTTAGGTTGTTGAAATTGCATTCCTTATTAGAATTTTAGAACTTTTTTAAAAGAACATTCATTTAAGTAGTTGTACTAATAGGATAGGTACGCCGATATATTATACATTTTTTTATTTGCCCCCTCAAAAAATATCCCTGCGCACAAATGTAAGGCCCCATTCGCACGAGGGCTTAAAAAGCGTTGCGTGTGTGACGCCACCATAAATGTAAGAGCGAGAAAGCGATATATCTTTCTCGCTCTTACTTATGGGTGCGTCACACACGCAACGCTTTTTAAGCTCACGTGCGAATGGGGCACATAACGATATGCGCGTATTATAGCGACATCCCGCTGCCACGTCGGAGCGACGCGACGTGCCGCGTGCGAATCGGATGCAGTGTGCCATGCGCCTAACTAAGCTTACTATTTGTAGTATTTTCCATAAAAAGGGACCTTATTGTCGATGGCGCTCACGCCATTATAAACGATGCTCCGATATAAATACAATGGCGCGCGACGCTGTGCGGCGTAAGCGCCATCGACAATAAGGTCCCTTTTCATAGAAAATGCCCCATTTAGTACTCGTAGTTACCCAGACTGCTACAAATAACACAATTGTTTCGATTTTTCCTTTAACTAAAAAAAAACATCTATGTGAAATTAGGCGACAAGAAATTATTCATTCATTAATAATTTGATCGATTGATTTCTTTAATTCATTCAGAAAAATCAGAAAATTTTAAGCCTTTAAGCAGTCGCCAAAGATTGATATTTTTACCACTGGTTGCATCAGAGCTGCTAATAAAACATTAGGTCATTTGGTGGCAGCCTAGGATATTACTAAATATTTGAACAAGCACAGTATATTTGCTCATGACTACCTACCTACTCAATAATTCAAGAATGCTTTCAACTAATATGAACTTAAGTTTTAACATAGGTTTAGTTACTTATGCCGCCTTATACAAATAATTAAACACTAGAATTTAACTGGCTTCGATAATCTTCTTCCTTGTCCTTGTCGTATCGGGACTGAGGGAGACGTGACGAATGTGGACTCTCTTCACCAGTGCTCTCCAAGCCGCTCTGTCTTGGGCTACAATGTGGCGTTTGTCTCTGACGTTAAGCTTCGATAGCCTAATAAAATAATAATACTTTGTCAACAAATATACCCGAAATATTTAAATAATTGCTTATATCGCGTGATAAAAACCATGTAGAGTTATTTATATTTTTCAAACAGGAAGGATATGCTGACATATGTCATCACATTTTAATTTACAAATTATATGGAGATGACACCTGTCACCGTATCCTTCGTGTTTGAAAAATACTAATAGCCCAATATTTTATAGAGTGGCCGATTGTGATTTATGAATGTGCCAATGTAGATGCTAAATTCCATATTTATAATTATCATGCCCCAGGCATAGAAATGTAGTGCATAGCAATTGCAAATTCATGTAAATATGTAACTGTTTGCTATTTGAAATATTTACTTAAAGGGGCCCACTAATTATCAACAAAAATTTGACAGTTCCGAACAACTGACAGTCCGATATCGTCCGGTCCGGCGGACTGGTAATCAGTCAATGGGCCTCTTAAGACTTAAACCGAATAACATAATTTCAGATCGGTCGATGATACAGAGCAGATTCCATTCGAAATCTAGTGCTAAAAATAAAAAGTGACAATTCATTACTAATGAATAATTCCGGCATTTATTTTACAGTTTTCGAATAACGGGAAGCGGCGGAGCATGATTCTGACCAACGCCAAGGGCAAACCCACGCTGGAGATATACAGACCCCCAGGTTCGGTCATATTTAGAGTTTTAGACTATAGACGAAATAATTTATAGTCTAGAAGTTAGACTAAGATAAGTCTGCAACGATTTTCATAGCACATGTAGTGCAAGTGTTATTTTAAACGTTGAACTTAAATACGTCATAACATCTATGAAATTATGACGTATAAATAACACTTGCACTGCGTGTGCGTGTGCTATCAGGTTCATTGCAGACTTATCTTGGTCTCACTCTATTCCACATTGAAAGAAGGTAAACAAACCAAACCACGTGACTCAGTCATTTCGCCAATGAGATACAACTTTTTGTATCTGTGGAAATATTATTATTATACTTGACTGAGTCACCGTATGAAATGGTTTTGTTTGTTTACATTCTTTTAGGGTCCTAATGGAATAGAGTATAGAGTTGAACCATGAACCACTCTGCACAGACTTTGCAATCCGATACCATCACGATGAGAGCATGAAACATCGAAACATGTCACCATTACGTCAAACTACTATGATAATATCATTCATGGTACTTATGCATTTTGTCACATTAAAGTCTATGCAGAGTTAACTTAGACGGACACAAATGTATATTAATTATTAGTGCAAAATATTGTAGCTGCAAATTTTATATCGGAAATAGCACAATCAACTTCAGTTGTCATCTTTGCGGTTACAATATTTTCCAGTCCTCTAGGTTTTGCAAGGTTATTTTTATCTGTGCTTCTGCCTGGTTTAATCAACAACTACAAAGTTTGATTATCTGTATCTAATCAGACCCGTAAAATTTAAGTGTTGTTTTTAAACAAAACTGGCGCTGGCGTGAACTGCTGAAATAAGTAATAAAGAAAGAAAGAATATGTATTTATTGCCACAACAGCGAATACAGAAAACACAATATTAAAGAAAGTTACTTAACCTATAAACATTATATAACCAGATAACTGTAATTTAATGACTAAACATTTGCTGTGACAAATGGTTTGGGCGTCAGCATAATGCTGCCAGCATCAACTCAGCATGAGCACTGCAGCGCTGTTTGTCAACCCAGACCAAGATACCAATTAAAATAGATTAAATTAGCTCCGTACTTAACATTTCACTACACAGCACAAATACAATTCTCGGACTTAAGCCACCAACAAAAAAAACGGGCAAAATAAACTTTAATTTATATAAATAATAAATAGCCGAAAATCTTGTAGACTATTTATAATAGAAAGTATGACATCACTAGTAGCCGCAAAAGTGCATAACTAATTTACTCATTCGCAAAGTGTGTCGGTATGCTCTTTTGTAGATTATCTGTATAAAGATAAATGTCATCATTCGTTCATTTCATTCACTTGAGCGGGAGTAAAAGGCCGTAACTCACCGTCGCACCGCACCAAGGTCATTGTGCGACGCATCCATAAGAAAGAGATATCGCTTTCTCGCTCTTACTTATGGATGCGTCGCACAATGACCTTGGTGCGGTGCGATGGTGTGGTACGACCATTAATGACGTGGTTATGGTTATCAACTTTAAAACATGTTAGAGCAAACATAACTTTTGACACCGCTCGACAGAAAGAGACGGACGCTTATCTTCTCATAATTACGTACCTAAATAACCGGGCTCAACATACGCCCACATCTTTGGTGACTCGGTGTGTAGTTTTCAAAACAAATCGGGCGTGAGTCGTAGTCGTAACCAACAACTCGTTAGGATAGTTCGGCGCGATTTATTGAATAAGGTTGGTCAACTATCAAAACACGAAAGATAAGTGCTTGGCTGGCTGGTGAACGTCACCGGCCAAATTGGCGCCAAAATTAAAAATAAACAAACAATCATATTTGGAACGTCTCGACAGTCTAATGTTTAGTGCGCTGTCAAACTCATGTGCGTTTCCTCGATGTTTTTAGTGAAATAAGATTATAATTGTGTGTAAGTGAATTTATGTCGAGGTGTATAATGAAGCAGTCGTTGGCTCAGCCGATGACGCCGGTCGCGCCGGTACCGGAGCCGGTACCCGCGCCGGTACCCGCGCTGGTACCCACGCCGGTACCCGTGCCGGTTACGCCCGTGACCGTGACCGTTCCTGTGCCGGAGCCGGTAGCCGTACCGGTTGTACCGGTATCAGCAGCGCCAGTGGTAGCCACGGTGACCGTCGCCGTGACTATTCCCACACCGACCGAACCTGAAACCACAGCCACCACAGGTCAAATCAAATCTTACTATTGTAGTATGTTATAAATGAAAATCAGATTTATGTTTCGTTTAGACTGGTATATAACAGCAAACAGTGATCTATTTATGTCTTAGAAAATACAATCAGCACGCCACAGGCGCACGCTCGATTGGCCGTAATACTAGTGTAGAATAGTAGATATGAATCTGTTAGCTAAACTGCGTGTTAATTACAAATTACAAATCTAGGATCAGTTAGTTAGAAAGTTAGTTGTTCGTGCGTGGCGCCGCGCATGACCAACTGGGTTACCCGATTACGTACAGATAATTTATTTGTATTGTTTATGGCAACACACTCAATCGATTCCTGCCAAGCATGTGTCGATGTTTAAGCTTACTATCGAATATCGAGTCGAAATACCCCATCCGGATAAGCTAAGATTCTTGTTGATAACTTTGAATGTTTAATTTGCTTTATTTTATATTAAGCATTAGACTTAAAAACGCGTGATCGCGTTTTTACACCAATTTGTGATTAGAACTTTAACCTGTTCGACGCCGTGTCAAACACAAAAGCAGTCATCTAGACGCTACGTCACCGAAGTGTCAAAACTGAAATTGAACTTTATGCATATGCATGTAGGTCTATGTTGCTCTGTGGTCTATGACCGATTTATCGGTCATTGGCATCCAAAAGGTTAATATTTTATTAAGTAAATAAAATATAGAGAGGATTGTATCTTCAAATATGTTCCTCTCCTCATGGGGTGTTTCGATAAGAATAGATTTCATAGTGTAATTAATAACTTAGACGTTAGTGTTATTCGTTTCATTTTCACGACTTTTCTGTCCTTTTCCAGCTTCCTTCTCATAATATCAGTGACGTGGCGAAAATTATAAATATACTAACAATAAATTAGAATGTTATTTTAATAACATCGACCTACCTAAAAATGTATTGATTTTTATGGATTTACGCCACGTCACTTATTAGCCAGGGGTGGAATTGGCAATTAGATTAAAAGTGAATAATTTTCAACTCCAATGGCGCTCAACGGCATTTGAGCTAAACCTCCATTTAACCGATATAAATATCTGATTCGGTTCATAATTGTAAGGTACCATTGTCAGCATTGACAATTTGTAAAATAAACCTTATTGCAAACACGTAAGGTCCACCCATAATTATATTGATATTCATATAAATGAAGAGCAAAGGCATTGCTGGTACTGTTGGTTGGTTGGTGTCCACTTTTCTATACCTACAGCTAGTATGGCGACGTGGTTTAAGTTTGGGCACTTACTGCATGTGTAAACGCACGCTGATAAGTTTACCTTATTGATTGCTTTTTCTAATTACCAAGCGTCTGCTGTATATTTTCCGTGCCAAAGGGCAACGATAAACTTTAAAATACACAAAATTTACTATTTAGACGGATTATATCCTGCATTTATTTACCATATCACACCACCACCATACAGTCGAGTTCATAAATATGTATACATTTCTTCACCTTAATCCATTGCAATAAGGTGAAAAAATGTATACATATTTATGAACTCGACTGTACCACTGAACTGAGACCATAGGTAGTGTTGAATGGTGTGGACTTTTCAGTAAGTATAAAATAGAAATGTTACTTAAAGAATTGATAACCTCCTCCTTTTTTGAAGTCGGTTAAATAGTTATGACACCCATGCCTATTGTATAACTAGCTTTATAAGCTTATTTTTCATGTATAAAAATTCATAATCATAAAAATAAAAAATAATATATATAAAATAAATAAATAATATAAAAATTCATAGTCTTAAAATTTGTAGTTTTTGTTCAATATTTCTGTAAGTATGTGGGTAGTTTTGCGCATTGTTGTTTTGACAGAGGTGAAAATATTTTTCCTCAGTCACCCGTTGAACAAAAACGCGTGGTTTCGAAACGCCGGGGTGTATTTTAAATTCATTATACGCGATATAATCAGTGTATACAGTTTTTGACCACCGTTCTGGCCTAGTGGGTAGTGACCATGCCTGTGAAGCCGATGGTCCTGGGTTCGAATCCCGGTAAGGGCATTTATTTGTGTGATGAGCACAGGTACCGTATTTGTTCCTGAGTCATGGGTGTTTTGTTTGTATGTATTTATCGTTATATGTATCGTTGTCTGAGTACCCATAACACAAGCCTCCTTGGGCTTACCGTGGGACTTAGTCAATCTGTGTAAGAACGTCCTATAATATTTATTTATTTATTTCATCAATAACTATCACGGTAATGGAAGTCTAGTTTAAAATACATAGTTATAGTACAAAAATATAGTTAGTTGAGTGTTGCGACGACGGTGCGTCATTGCGTTGGATATAAATATGAAACAGGATTTTAACACTTTGTCTTCGGTTACCGCGATAGTTACTCATGAAATAAAACCATGAAAACGGATTATATCGCGTATATTGAATTTATAATACATCCCGACGTTTCGAACCCTTTACAGCGTTCGTGGTCAACGGGTGACTGAGGAAAAATTACAAAGTGCAAAAATACCCACATACTAAAAATAATGAACAATCATAGACTATAAACTTTAAGGCTGGTTGTACATGCAAAATCGGTTCATAAGGCTAGTTATACACTACAATTATTTTCAAGTAAAGATATATATTTTTAGTCTATGACTGTTCATTATTTTTAGTATGTGGGTATTTTTGCACTTTGTAATTTTTCCTCAGTCACCCGTTGACCACGAACGCTGTAAAGGGTTCAAAACGTCGGGATGTATTATAAATTCAATATACGCGATATAATCCGTTTTCATAGTTTTATTTCACTTTAGGTACTTGTTAAATTTTGATACAAGTCGGTACCGAAATAGTTAAAGAAATGCCCTTTATCTGTGTAGTTATGAACGTTCAAATTTGAATCACCTAAGACACATTAGGCATAACAAAAACCAGGGGCGCTTCTTAATTTAAACATTTTGTACTTTAAATAGGGCTGTCAGGCCTCAAAACTTCTCACTCTGACCAAGGTGCTAAAAATGCGATATATTGACCAAAAAGCTAGACATAACATTTATGTGCCGTTGAACGTAAAAATTTGACCAGCCTGAACTTTAAATTGCCGGTAATCTCACCTGGCCTATACAAATCCACCCCTTTATCACGCGACTAACTTTCCACCTCCCTAACTCTTTCTCCTGTCTCTTCTCTTGACGCCAACGTTGACCGCCAGGTGTCCGCACAGACGCACCAGCCACCACCAACAAGCTGAACGTCCACGCCAAGGAGTTCACGATGGCCAAGCCCGCTGATCAGCAGAATCGGTGAGTTTATTGAACTTTACATACCAGTTGGCTTAGCCTAGCGCAAACATCTAGAATTGCAATAGGGAAGGCAAGTGAGGCAACTGTCAAAAGATTTTGTTATTGGCGCAAACCAGGGATCGTTACCGGTATAACTTAAAATCAAAATATCACGTTGCATTCGAAATATTTCTTAAATATTGTAGAATGATATTTAGGTAAGGACAACAGATCACCTAAATGAAATGGAAAAATATACATAAACAACCTAGATACCGAAATTGAATACCGGTTAATTTGTATGAAAAATATACCGGTATTCGATCCCTGGCGCAAACATACGTTTATCCTGGTTCTATACACGGTGTCTTAAAAATAAGTGCATTCCCGTTGCCAGGGAGGTTTTAGGATTATACTGAGAAAATTTTACTATCGGAGCAACCCCCAAAAAAAAATCAAAATCGCGAAAAAAAATTGGCTGTTTCATACATTTTGGCTGGTCCATTTTTTATGGGGGCGGGTAAAATTTTTTTCGGGATTTCGTGGTTGGTCCCATAGTAAAAGTTGCTCAGTATAATTCTAGAACCTGCCTGGTAACGAGAATGCACTTATTTTTTAACCACCGTGTATAGTCTTGTTCTGTGGGATTTGGGTAAAAGGGCTAGCATCCAGGCCATACAATTCCAATAAAACTAAGGATTTAACACAATTGGTAGGAGTGACGAGTACATTTTCGATGTTTGCGGTAGGCCTACAGTATAAGTACAGGTTACACCGAATGCGCATGCAGCATGTCTTCGTCTGCTACCAAATATTTTCATGCTCTATAAAATAAAACTATGATAACGGATTATATCGCGTATATTGAATTTATAATACATCCCGACGTTTCGAACCCTTTACAGCGTTCGTGGTCAACGGGTGACTGAGGAAAAATTACAAAGTGCAAAAATACCCACATACTAAAATAATGAACAATCATAGACTATAAACTTTAAGGCTGGTTGTACATGCAAAATCGGTTCATAAGGCTAGTTATACACTACAATTATTTTCAAGTAAAGATACATATATACGCGATAAAAACTACGCCGGCTCCAACCCTACACCACGGACCCGAGAAGATTTAATTCCCTCCTAAATTGTAGGAGGGTATCCCAATATGGGACCGGCATCAAACTCGGCGGGACACATCTTTTCAAAACATATTATATTCAGAATGTCCAACATCATCCAACACTAAAGTCTCACAGTCTTATGTCTCGCTTGCTCCTTTTGCATGTACAACCAGCCTTAAAGTTTATAGTCTATGATTGTTCATTATTTTAGTATGTGGGTATTTTTGCACTTTGTAATTTTTCCTCAGTCACCCGTTGACCACGAACGCTGTAAAGGGTTCGAAACGTCGGGATGTATTATAAATTCAATATACGCGATATAATCCGTTTTCATAGTTTTATTTCATGAGTAACTATCGCGGTAACCGAAGACAATTTCATGCTCTATAGTTACGCATCTGGTGTGACCTGGCCTTTATTTAAGAGATTATATGTTTTTTTAGTTATTATTTTAACTCATCTACATACAGCGTGGAAAGAATGAGTGGGCCCTGGAGGGAAAGTACGTACTTACCTCAAAACCTTAAATGAGCTCATTTTGCTTAAAGGAAACATTCTTTTATTTTTGAAAATAAACAAAACTGCATTCAAAAATTTTTCATTTTTTTTTTCAATTTTGCTTTATTCTTGAATACTAAATATTAGATTTTATGGATATTTTGTACGACAGACGAGTGAAAGGCCTAATGTTTCTTGGAGAAACATTGTTATTAAATCATTAACATTAACTGTATCGAATAGTAGAATAAAATAGCGTTTATTTTTTTAAAATTTTAATCGGTTCGATTCCCGGGTGAAACAAACGAATTAAAATAAACTGTGCATATTTGTTTCTTTTAAAAAATAAAATAATGTTGCCTTTGAGCAAAAAGAGCTAAGTTAAGGTTTTAAGGAACTTTCCCAGTTTCCCTCCAGGGCCCATTCATTCTTTCCACGCTGTATATTAGTCATATCATACAGATATGACAGATGAATGACAAAACCCAGCCAGCTGTAACGTTACCCGCAGAATCAATCCGTTCCAATCCAGCGACCATATCGATTGGCATTAACAAATCTATTTATACCTTCGTATTTAGGATGTATATCATAATCGCCGATCAGTTTATAATAAAAAAAAAAATCCTATCACGATTATTCTTGTATTAGGTAGTGTTGATATCAGCTGTAAGTACCTACTGTGTCAATAATATGACATAGGCCCGCTTTACACATTGATTAGTGTTAATGCGAGTTCATATATTTATTAGACTCATATCATACCACGCTAAACTTTGCAAGTTTGCATAAACTTGGCCCTATATCCCTATAAGTTATACTTGACGTAGCACTTGGCATTCAAACTTAGCGTGGTCCGACTCTACTTGCGTTTACTGCTAAATTTTGTTTGATAATTTCGATTTGTGCAGTCACCTGCAATAATATATTACTCTTCGATGGCCGCAAAAATATGTGACACGCTGTTATGGCTCTAGAAATAAGATTGTGTCAGATATTTTTGCGGCCTTCGTTGTGAAACATATTATTGCAGGTGACTGTACAACTTGTAGATCTAGCTGTCATTGTAGTCTACCAAAATTGGTACGGATGATTGGGCACTAAATTGGCCAATCGAATCGTCATATATGTATTAAGGATATTTTAATAAAATTCACAACACTTCACTCAACATTTCACTTTTGAAATGTATCAACCCTGACTATACCAATGTGTAATCGTTGGAGGAAACTAAATATCGGACCCAGTCTACATTTAAAACTGTGCCATAAACCACAATCCTCCTAAAATATATAGGTATCATACTTGATGAACATGTCTCTATGACAATGAGTAATTTCGTAATTTATCTTGCTCTGTATCAGGAACCTCATTAGGACCCTTTGCTGCCTACTTGGCAGATAACTCTACCAGAAACGTGTACACGATTAGAACAACGTCCCTTTGACGTTTGTTGACGTAATGCCGTGCAATGAGTTATGTCACACTCATCAGCGACTCAACGTCAACATTGGCACGATTTGTGGCATTTATCATTCTTTACATCTCGACTATTTAGCCCCGAGATTGTATCATAGGAAATGGCGAGTTAAGTGGTCGTTGGTTTAAATTATTATTTCCTTTTTGTGTTTAATCTTTAATGGTAAGAAAGTCTACGCGTAATCTTATAGATTTTTAAAAGTAAAAAGAGCGAGGGAGTTTGATGTAGATATAGCCCAATGTGTGCACTGGGTGCAATTTGTGCTGCACTGGATTGTTTTACTGTAAAAATCCTAATAGTACCACCTAACTTTCCAGTGGGTAACTACTGGCCCCGAATATTTTCCCATGAAAATTTTCCCAAGCATCAAAATTTCCTCAGCGCCGATTTACTGCGACCTTGCAGCGATAGTTTGTTTTTCGTCAAGCCAAAGCGGTAGTAATCCAGTTCGTTGGCGCCGCTCCAAAGCAGGCAAAACACCGCGCGTCTGCTTACCTATCAGTTGTAGTTTTTTGTTATCACTTTGTTTCGAGCCGCGCTCACGATCGCGCGCGCCCGTGGCCGATCCGTGCCCGCGCCGCCCTGACTACGCACGCCCGCCTTCGCGACCGAACACGAGTAACACGACCTTACGAACGACCGAAACATGAACTCTACGACCTTCATCTTTGGAGCTGGATTACCGAAACAAATTCTCAGGGAAGCGTATTAAGCTCTTTCCGTTTATTTAGACTAGATTCTAATAATAAATTCGAAGTGTAGCGAAATGAAACGTAATTTCTGTGCGACAGATTGCCAAGTTTGAACAGGGATTGACGCTATTCTGTGATAAATTTTATTGTGATTCGAGTAAACAAGTGAAGACTTTTGTGTTGGGTGTAGTTTTATTGTTTTGTGATTGAAGAGTGAGTGGAAAATATTGAAAATGGTGCGCGGGAGGTTTTCTACTTCGGATGTGTGAGTAAGCTGTTTGTAATTTGAATGAATCTTGGCGGTATATTATGAATATTTAATGAGTACGATATTTTTTTGTACACTAGTACATTGACCCGATTAATGTTTTTTTTTTAATTTACTTAATTCAAGACATAACAAAGAAAAGTAACCACGAAACTTAAGAACTTCTGAAAAGGGTTGAATACTGCATAGGACGCAATTTTGCTGACTTTACGTGATCAATTGATCATTAATGGGCTTCTCTGACAGATACAAATTATCTTATAATAATGTCCACCTTTGACATTCATACAGAGTAATTTTAACCCATCGACACCCCCGATTACTGATTATGACATGGTATTCGTCACACCGTGGTAACATCTAGCATGTGTGTTTTCAACTCCATGTGCACAAAGAGACATTAAAAAAACCGGACAAATGCGAGTCGGACTCGCCCACCGAGGGTTCCGTACTTTTTAGTATTTGTTGTTATAGCAGCAACAGAAATACATCATCTGAAAATTTCAAATGACAGACAGACGGACAGTGGAGTCTGGGTAGGGTCCCGTTTTTACCCTTTGGGTACGGAACCCTAAAAACAGTATATATATATATATATATATATATATATATATATATATATATTAGTTCTTGATATAATTCTCTCCCTGAACGAGCTCTCCCGCGAACTAACCCATAATTTCTCCTGAAAATAAACAGCTGGAGCATATTGCCACATGATGTTTTTGCATCAGTTTATACTATTTATGTCTATAACGAGTATAACGACATGCCGATTTCGTTTCCTATTATAAATTTTGTTCCAGTTTCGATAATCTTGACACCTTGAGACTGCGGTAGGCCTGAAACTTCTAAATCCTTATGTATATTATAAATGCTAATGTAACTTTGTCTGTAACATGTTCACACTAAGACCGTAAGAAACGATTTAAATGAGATTTGATATGGAGGTTGGGTCCCGGGAAAGGACATAGTTTTTATCACGGAAATCAACATTCTTGTAGAATCTACGCTGACGAAGTCGCGGGGAGCAAATAATTCAAATAAATTATTTACACGCGGTTGTTTCGTTATCGTTGTAATTTAAAGGTTTTAAGTACTAAGATTACTTTGAACACTGTAATTGTCTCGTGTTTACCTACACTTAAACAATTCCACGAAGGTACTTGCCTTTGCAAAGTAAATCTCTACATAATACGTTCAGTCTAGCAAGGTTTATAAATGTCGAATATATAATGCTTAACAACAACTTAATTAAGTTGCTGATCCGAAAGTGTGAATTACGTTGGTAGTTAAAAAATCACGAGGTTAAATTGATTACAGGATTTCATATCACTTAAGAAAAAGTTTCCATACCACGCTAATGCAAGAAACCGACCGCGAAAATCAAAATTTCGTTTTCTGCCTCTCTATAACTCTTGCATATACGAGCGATAGAGAGGCGAATAGACGAACGAATTCGCTGTAGGCCTTCTGCTACTTTTCACTAGGTTTTACCTGTTAAGTGACATCAGCTCACACTATCGCTGACCTTGCAGTCTTGGCTGACCACCAAAATATTGTCGAAACCCATTCAGAACCAAGCCCATTCATTAAATATCATTGTTTGAGCCACCTGAACATACATACTAGTCTATAAGGCGGTTGAATGGGCTCGTATATGTACATATTAGTGTACAACATACTTGTATCGTAATATGTACTAATATTGCATGGGCATTTGAGTTCAGATTGCTAGGAAATTAAAAGCCGCAATAACAAAATTGACGTTTTAGAAATTAGAATCTGTTAGAACAATCATTCTAATTTATTCCATACTAGCTTCTATCGTCGACTTCGTCTGCATACGATGGTGATGATGATCTATCCTACTTATGTCCTTTCTCGGGTCTCTTTCACCATACCAATCATCAAATCGGTTCAGCGGTTTGAGCCTAAAGAGGTGACAGACACAGTTACTTTTGCATTAATTCGTTGGTATCTAAACCAATCAGCACCGTCCCTGAATCTCATGTAACTTAAATCCAGCTAGAGATATGTAGTTACTCTTATGGCTATGGCACTGGAACCCATCTCGTCGCTATACTTACTCAACCTCATATCTGCAACAATCATTTGATGGAAATGTCGCTTTTCTTTCATTCGGAATACGGGTGTTTTTATCATCAAATGAGTGTTGCAGATACGAGGTTGAGTAAGTATAGCGGCGATCTGTGGAGTAGTTGCAGACCCCCCACCCCGAGAAACCCGTTTTGGCGAATTTGCTACCGGACAGAAAAATTAACCTAGTACCTAGTCATACTAGTCATTAAATGCAGCCCGCCGAATTCACCTTGAAACGATTACCCAGCAATTTTAGTTCCTCATTTGGCCACAGTTTTAAATTGGTACAGCCATGCGTCATATTCACTCCTATGATGCTCGTTGTCGTTAGCCCACCAAGGCCGTATCGCCAGACCGAAGTCAGTCGATGCCGATTGTCTCAAACAATGACTTCATTTATGCGTTTGCATGTGAAATTAATGATTTTGTTTACTTAATGAAACTACGTGCTACCTAAAAGTATACTATTACTTATCGCCGATATACTTACTCAACCTCGTATCTGCAACACTCATTTGATGACAAAAACACCCGTATTCCGAATGAAAGAAAAGCGACATTTCCATCAAATTATTGTTGCAGGTTGCAGATATGAGGTTGAGTATTAAGTATAGCGACGTTATTCTGTGCTAAAAGTGTGAGCCGATAACCATTGAATTTGGCAGATAATTTTAATCGCACATATTGATTTCTCTCCGACACCTTGGTTTTAGATGAGACATTATGGACGAAGCTATACCATCAAAATATTCCAAATAAGATTTTCCTGCTTCATTTTCTACAGATTTTTAATGTAATTAATCAGATAGATAATCTGTAAGAATGTTACAGGCGGTTTCAGTATATGAGTTTCATTACTAAAGGATTTCTCTCGGTGTTATACTGGCTTGTTTTAGTTGTTTTATGGTTTACAAGCAATCAGCAACAGCATCTTAATTTGTCTCCCGCGATGTCCAAAGACGCAGTCATATTTAGTTGCATACAGTTCCTTCTCTGTCTCTCGTCTGTAAAACGAAACGAACGACGAACGATGTCGAACAAAACAAAATACGGTCGAATTGATAACATCCTTCTTTTTTGACGTCGGTTTAAAAAGTACCTATTATTAGGTCTCTTCAAAAGAATTTTCAGCAGAATTTGCACGTTAAATTATCAAGGACTGTTTCGTACAGATATGCTTGGGTGCATATGAATTTTTATGCTTGAATACGTATCTTCTCTTTGCGAAGCCTTTGTGTCGATTTATTGCGTGTTGCTATGCGTTCACGAAATGAGCCGAATACGGGTTTCATGAACCCGCTTTTTTCAAGTTTGATAGGCAGGTAGATTTCACGTTTTACTGTTAAGTTTTGCGCCGATATGACTTAGTGACATGTAACGCAACGCCAAACCACAAAAGCAATTAAGTGCATAATGTTTAAATAAAAACACGTTTTAAGAGGTTTTTTTCCGCTTACATATTGAAATGTATATTTTATTATACCTCTACTGTTCTTGTGTATCTATATCGTTATTAAAATACACACACCACATGGGGCTTTAGCCCTTAAGGTCCTAACATGAAAGCAGAAAAAGTTGTTTGTTTTACAAGGGGGCAAAGTTGTTGTTTCTCTCCCTCTCGTGCTAATATTGATACCCGAGTAAGCGAAAGACTTCAAAATTGAACCACGAGCGAAGCGAGTGGTTCGAAAAATAGAATCTTGAACGTTGCGAGGGTTTCAAGGCACGAGGGTAAAACAAATTTTGCCACCGAGTGAAACAAAAAATTTCACCACACCAACACAAGGAAAATACTAACTGTAAAATATCAAACAAAAAAAAAAGCAAATCGATTCAAAATGAATGTTATTAAATATTTATCATTTAAAATCATCATTTTTAAATGTCAATTCTACCAGCAAACATAAGAAAACAACTCAAAATTTGCATTTGATTACTTTGCCTCACATATGAATAAAATGCAACTTTCTTGTCAGTTTTTGAACAATCAAGGGACTCAAGGGAGCCTTTACCAGTGTTTTGCTAATGAAACACGTTTATCAATAAACTGAAATAATTTAATTTGTTCTTAGAGACGTTTATCAATGATATTTTTTTATTAATAATATACTTAGGGAATAACCATGTATGCAGTATACCGCCTCGGTGTATGTAAACCTAAACTAAACTAATTTACCGTCTACGAAAAGGATTCGTCCTTTGCATCCACTAGGATTGCTACGTAGAGCTACTTATAGAATTATAGAGCTACTTACGGTCATCTCATCTGCATTGTTTGCTTTAGCCGTGTTTTGTACACTAAGCATACTAAGAAATTCCATTTCTTGTTTCGCTGAGCTATGCTTCAATAATTACTACAGCAAGTATCACAAAAGACTGGGTACCAACAGACCGATACGTGAAACTGTTTATCACATTCAACACAAGCGCACGTCATAAAACACATAACAAGTGTATTTAGTATATTTACCTATTAGTACGACGAATATAGGTACCTAACTAGTTAACGTGTAATCTGTAGTCTCGCTTACGATTTTGTTTACTGAACGTCTGTTGCTACTTGAGATTTTAATTCGATTAGGCGGATATAAAATTGGAGGCGATTTGGTTTGGCAACCGATCCTAATGTAATTTTAATTCAACATCCGATATAAGCCACGGTGGTCTAAATCTGAGCCGAATTGATATTTACTTGATATACATATTATACATATTTGCACTCATGAACTTTGTGGTCCTTTTTGGTAACTCCTTCGATAGGATCGTCTATCTTTTTGTCTGTCAAACCTGCGGTCACTGCTCGTTGAAGTTAGATTTTGCCGCTTGGACCGCCTGGTAGGTAGTGCGCATCGCTTTTGAAGTTTTGGTGTGACGACGATTGGAGACGAGCCTGAGGGGAGTACATCAAAGAGGAAAAGTTTTTTTTACTACTATATGCTTAAAGTGCGGGCGTACCGACAGACTTGTTAGCCACGGAGTTTAAACGATCTCAAACAATATACAAACTCGTGTCGAACAACGCCAAGCTTGTATTTCATGCTACATTACAAAGAAGTACTCAAATGCTACTTGAGTGGTCATATTTCTTGACATATTGCTAACTAAGTAACTAAGAGGTTTAATCATGCCTAACAAGGTGTGAGTAACGAGTGAGTGGCACAAAGCAGACCATCGGATACAGGCCGGCAGACAGGACACGCCACTTGTGCCCATTTCATGCGGGACTCCATACAGGGCTTTGGTTACCGCGTGAAAGAGGCATTATATTAGCGTAGGAAACTTGCAAGTAAATAATATAGGTATTCGATTTCAGTTTCGATTAGGTTTATCGATCCGGCATCCGGAATTCCTTTGATTCATATTTTCATATAGGAATTTATTTATTTATTAACGTTTGATATTAACGAATACAACGATAAAAATGAACACTTTTATTAAAGCCATTTACAATATCATCTATTTTGGTTTTATCGATTTCGTTGAGCCGGATGGTCTGAACCAGCCATTCAATATCTTCATTAATCTAAATGTATGAAACTAATAGGTACCCCATTGAGGGAGGTCGTTGAACGTCTAGATTCAGTTGCTTGGCCCTGAAACCTCGCCTACATATAATTAGTGAATTTTCAATGGTTTTTGTTATGATATAGGAGGCAAACGGATCACCTGATGGTAAGCGATTACCGCCGCCCATGGACACCCGCAACACCAGAGGGGTTGTTAGTGCGTTGCCGGCCTGTAAGATGGGATTACGCTCTTTTCTTGAAGGTTTGAAGGTCGTATCGGTCCGGAAATACCGCAGGCGACAGTTCATTCCAGTTTAGTTGTGCGAGGCAGGAAGTTTCTGGAGAAACGCACAGATGGTAATTGGCAACCTAACCTAATCTGATGTATATTTTTATTAAATAGCGAAATCTATTTATTGAATATAATAATAAGTCCAGTTTGGACATCTCTCCGAGACGTCATAGGACGTTATTTAGAGGAAATTTATTCCAAATGATTCAGACACGGGATCGGCAGCTAGCGTTTATGGTAGATATTTATTAGGATACAACAACTCATCATTATTAATGACGCAATACGCTATAATGATGGGTTGGGCATACTATCTTATGCCTTTCATATAAAATTCATACTAATAAATGTCATGTCTTGAAATAATCTGTTACATAGATTACATAGACATATGTCTTATCTGTATTCCTTTTCTGCTTGATCAACCTAATTTATGATGAATTGTTTGTTTTGTTGTGTTTTACTTGTCTTGTGTATGAAATGTTCTTTCCATGTCCTGGCGTTTGGCCTCCGCTGTGAGCCGGACATGTTTTTTAAAATAAATAAATAATAAAACCGGCCAAGTGCGAGTCGGACTCGCGCACCGAGGGTTCCGTACTTTTTAGTATTTGTTGTTATAACGGCAACAGAAATACATCATCTGTGAAAATTTCAACTGTCTAGCTATCATGGTTCATGAGATACAGCCTGGTGACAGACGGACAGCGGAGTCTTAGTAATAGGGTCCCGTTTTTACCCTTTGGGTACGGAACCCTAATAATAAATAATAAAGGTAAATAGAATCTATTCTATTAGATTAGAGGAATGCTAGTCTTCCCAAGTTCCCACAGTGATCACCCAATCAGTTATGTTAGAATATTCTTCTTCAGCGAGCGCAAATACCTGTCTATTTTCCAATCGAGACCTCAACCGTTTAATTTCAGTTACTTTTAATTCCGTATTGCATTCGATTACCTAATTTAGTCATCAATTCATCATTCATCAATTTGCCTACCGCCATCACGTCCTCACACCCCATAACAGGAGCATACTAAAACGGCGTTGCAACATTAAATAACCGTTGGGTATACGTCTTTTGTGTTCCATCGCAATGTCCATTATTATTTATGAGGGTACCAAAGGACGAGCATTGGCACAATAGTTGACGTCATCGCACTGTAGCCCGGTTAAATTGAGCTGTTAGGTTCGGTTGATGAATAAAAGCATGACGTGTCAATTTTGTCAGTAGGTATGAGTCGGACCTAAAGCTAACTCTGCACAGGCAGTAATAGTGTGCAAGTATTTCCATAAACGGCGTTTTTTTTAATGCCACTTTGGTGGTAAACAAGTATACGGCCTGATGGTAAGCAGTCACCGTAGCCTATGGATGCCTGCAACTCCAGAGGTGTTACATGCGCGTGTACAGAAATCAGAAATATTTATTGTGTAAACTGTGTAGGTTAGGTACAATACTTTACAATACTGTAGACCCTCGGGAAAACCTCGGAAGGGAGCTCATTCCAGAGCCGGAACGTTCGTGGGAGGAATTATAATTGCCGGTCCGTTTTTTGTCATGTCAAAGTCGGCGCAATGTTAGCTTGGCTAAACCCAAATAATGGGAATAGGGCAAAGAGAAAGAAGAGAATGTTAGCTTAGCTAAGACGGGCCTTGTTTACATGGATGTTTTTCACGACCACATTTGGATTAAATTTCGATTCAATTCAAATTATTTATATTTATGGGCATTTTCACCTAACTGTGTAGGTACAGGTACCATCTACCATTAACGGCCGGTTAGCAATCGTCACAAAACTGACGGTCAATGTCAAATCCCATACATTTTGTCAGGAATGTAACGGTTCGACGTTACTGAAAGTATAAGTTAAAATGAAAATGCCCTTATAAGTAGGGTATATACCTATCATTATCGTTTAGCTTCGGCTCACACTAGGCATTGCCGATCCCGTAGGTAGGTAACCAAATCAAAAGATAATTAATTATACACAAATGAATCATTTATTTATTAACATGAAAATATCTCCTATTAATAAGTATAATTAGCTAAAGAAATGGCACGCTGTGGGTTCATTGTAACATTTGCAATTACTTCTTTGAAAAGCAAGGGAGGGGATGACGCGAAGAAGGGACAGGTTCTAAGGTACAGGTAGTCAGGTAGGCTGTATTCACTTGCCCCTGGACCTTGGTCAGTTGTCAGTTGTGAATGTTGTGATTGTGTGCTCTTAAAATACCATATTGTAATTTTTTACGGTTTTTGGGACATCAGTAGTACATACGATTAGTTTAAAGTAAAATTGAAACCAACGATTCTTCGGAAAAAAAATTTCCACCTACGTAAGGATTTAATTACATACCTGTTTTTTTTTTATCGTAGGGTAAATCAAACGTGCCGTGTGTATTATAAGATAAACAACATGCAACTTACTTTTATTGGTTGTCAGTAAAGCGTTTATTGCCAAGATTTAATTAATACCTCTCTTATACCCTTAGGTATATTATTTTACTCCCTAATACCTCCAGGCTCCAGCACAGCCTCCAGTCACAAGAAACTTTAAATACTTTATTTTGATATTAAATGTTAATGAACCTTACCTACACACAAATTGTACCGATAATTCAATAAAAAATTCGGGAATGTAAAAAAACCAATCCATGTGGTAATTATTAACATAGCAGGAATTTCATTATTAATGTGATTACTATTATTATAAATAATTATTTAAATTTACACTAATAGGTGGAAATTGTTATTATCAAGGAAGTATTTCATTGTCTTAAAGTATTTACTGAAAAAAATAGTAGGTACTGTTCCAGTCATTGCCAACAAGTAATTTCTTATTTACTGAAAAAAATAGTAGGTACTGTTCCAGTCATTGCCAACAAGTAATTTCTTAATATTGAGTTAGTAGAGAAGCCATTATTTATATATTTTCTCCAAGTATTAAAGTTTTAAATACAAATAATTCCATTTCTTCTTAGGTTCCCAATGATTCGTGTCGTGCGTTAATTCGCCTTGCGTTTTTTGCTAAACGTTTATACTTGCCCACTCACGACTGCGCAAGTACGCACGGCCAGCAATTTCCAATGTGTCATTCGTGCGTAGCGTTTGCCGACAGTAGATTCATAGTTTCATTGAGTAGGGTAGAAACAAATGAGTTTAGTGCACTCTACGCGTGTCTCAAACGGTTCTTATAGAACGTTTATGTGTGTTACAGACCAGCAATGGGCGTGACCTTCGGAGGAGGGCTGCAGCACTCGCGCTCGGCCGTGCTGTCGGCGCAGGTGCCCCCGCACTACCGGCCCGTGATGCCCGTGCACGCGCTCCTCAACAGCGCGTCCAGCGGCCACGTGGCGCAGGTAGTTGTCCTTCTATGAGTCAAGATCACAACGGTAGACGTATAGGCGCACTCGAACCGGGTCTTTAAAAGCTGTACTGCAAGCATATCTGGCCATTAAAACTGCCGTGTGTTTTCTGCCGAATCAGGCTTTCGTCAACATCACTCTGATGTTGTAGATGTTTGATTCAAAAGAATTTCTAAACGAATGAACGAATAGGTATGCCGAAGCAGGATCACCTACTCAAAAAGTAGCTGGAACTTATATACCTATCAATCGATCGGTGTTATCTTAAAGTATCGCAACTAAATAACTATATTAAAGAATTGGCAATATCCAGTTAAACTTGCACAGCTAAATGATAACTAGCTAGTATAGTATTACTTACATTTATTAGCATTTAATTGTCACGCGTCTGTTATCAGCGAGATGTTAAAATGTAGGTCTAGATAATGTCATTTCCATTTACTTAGCGATTCATCATAAAGCCGGTTTAATCACGGTTTCTCGAGACGAACACTATTACCTAGTCGGCTCATAAGTTCTGTCATATACATACATAGTATCAAATATAATCAAAAGTTTAAGTTTATTCCGTATAATTTGTACAGCGTTTGAAAGCTTATAAACTAGAGAATCTAAATGTATAACATTTATTCAAAATGACCGCCATAATTATCTACACAGGCTTGAAGTCTTCGTGGCCAGTCGTCAATGGATTCACGCACCACTTTCATGTCGATATTGGCCACTGCCGTAGCAAGAGATTTTTTCAGCGAGTCTAGATTTGCATGAGGTTTTGAGCACACCTTTTTCTCTAAATACTGCCATATTTTATAGTCTAAAGGATTAAGATCTGGGCTAGAGGAGGGCCAATCTTCATGCCGTATAAAGTCGATTTTATTGGAGGCGAGCCAGGCTTGTGTAGACTTTGCCTTATGGGCTGGAGCAGAGTCCTGCTGGAAAACCCAATGCTGGTTTAGAAACATCGTATGGGATAGTGGTTTCACAATATTAGTCAACACCGTGTCTTGGTACACTTTGGCACTAGTTTTTACTCCTTTCTCACAAAAATGCATACTAGTGACGCCCGCATAAGAAACTCCCAGCCAAACCATCACAGATGAAGGGTGATGACCTCTTTGAATACGGGGAATGCTATTAGACGCTTCTTTACTATTGCGAGCGTACACTCTATCATTTTGTTTATTACAGTTTTCTTCTATGTCAAAAATTTTCTCGTCCGAAAACAGTATACAACGGTGCTTATTTTTAGCGTACTTCTTCAATAAAGCTTTAGATCTTTTAAGCCTTAAAGCTTTAAGCCGACCATTGAGAAGATGGCTAGTTTTTCGTTTATAAGCACGAAGTCTCAGGTCTTGATTAAGCACTCTTTTCACCGTGTTTTTGCTCAAACCCATCTGGAGGGCCATAACTTTTTGTTTCCTAGCGGGATTTCTGGCAATGCGTGCCCTAATTGCTTGTACAACCGCTGGAGTCCTAGCTGTACGCGGACGACCGCTTCTTTTCTTGTCATTTAAACTAGAGACCTCACTGTATCTTTCTATGGTACGATACACAAATCTTAGAGAGAATTTTAAATTTTCAAGTAGCTTAAAAATTTTAGTCGGCGAGTGACCACAACGATATAGTGCAATTATTGCGGTACGGCTATCTTTAAGCGTCCACTCCATGTTGAAGAAAACAGAAAATTGCAAAATTATACTAACACGCAGAACGGTTTTTGTTTTAGGAGTTCCAAATTTAAATTTTAAAGGCCAGTGACAGAACTTATGAGCCGACTAGGTATTTTATTTGCCTTTTTCCCTCGTTCATGAGGCCTATTTTTTATGGGCCTTCCGTCTATGAAGGTTGATATGTCATTTGTAAGTACCTATGCTATTTGGCATTAGGCTCACCATTTGTACATTGTTGTATTTTGTACAATACAATCAATGAAATATAAATAAATAAAGCTAACGTATTACATTTATACCATTTCAGGGTCCACGTGTCCACTTCAAACTGCAGCCGCAGCAAAACTTCCCAGAGAAGAAGAAGTCCCCTCCTTCCTCCCTTACCAACGGGAACGGGAAGAGCATCCGTCCGCAGTTCGTCCCCGGGCTAAAACGCTCCAAGTCCCTCACGTCGGCTGATGCTCTAGCGAGTGGAATGGCGGCGTTAGGACTGGCTGCTGATGCAGGAGATCTGGGCAACTTCCCGCAGGAGATACAGGAGTGCATCGATAAGGCGCTCGAAGGTAAATGTCCACAGCTAGTTCACTAGCTGGTAGCAGCTCATCCCCGTCATCCTCGTCAGTAGTAGTACTGACGTCGGCTGATGCTTTGGCGAGTGCAAAGGCTGCGCTGGGGCTGGGGGCTGACGCTGGAGGATTGCATCGATAGGCACTCATCGCAGCTCGAACACTCAGCTCGTAACGGGTCTTGTGAACACATTCTACCACATTCTTTGCCGTGGCGGAAACATGCATTCGCTATACATAACAAACTTTTCGACGCCGTGTCAAACACAAAAGCAGTCATCCATACGGCACGTCACCGAAGTGTCAAAACTGAAATTGAACTTTATGCATATGCACGTAGGTCTGCTGCTCTGTGGTCTATGACCGATTAATCGGTCTTTGGCGTTGAACCTACGGTGCGTATATATCGGTCATTGGCGTCCAAAAGGTTAAGTTTAAATCTTGTAATGTTTGGTGTCTTTGTTTTACAGACCCTAACTCCGTATGCGCCCGAACCCTAATGGATGCCGTAGGGCACCTGGTGTCTCGCGCGGTGGAGTCTCCGCGCTACGCGCTGCCGGCCGCGCGGCGCTGCATCGCCGTGGTGGAGCGCGAGCAGACCGAGACCTTCCTCGAGTCTCTGCTCAACACCTGCCAGCAGTGGTACCAAGACCGGGAGAAGGTAAGGGGCTTTGGTTATTATCAGTGCCCGATGGGGAAAACGAGAGCGATTATCATGCTCGGGGTGACTAAAATGTGAAGTATTACAGGCTCAGAATTTCGTTATCCACTTGACATCTGGTAACTATACAGGGTGTCCCTAGCTATTGGACAAAGCCGAAATGTACATACGAATTAGGGTATTTAGAACCGGTATACAAAGTATCATAACGTTAGCGCTGCCACCAGTACGAACTGTGTTCCTTTGTGTGAACCTGCTAAACTCGCTCCTCGAATCAGCACCAAACTGTGATGTGTTTGCGAGTGGATGGTTGGACGTGTGTTATGAATGCTTGAGGTTCTGCGAAACGAGGAATGAACGGCCTTCTTCTGTTATATGTTAGTTTAGATTTGTGTACTATGTGTATGAAATGTCTATTGGTTTCACAGTGCTTTGGATTGGAAATGTAATGAATAAAAAATAAAAAAAAAATAAAAAAATAACAACAGATGTAGCGGTTACGACGAAATTAACAAATTACGATTTTTTACTTTGAAGCAGCCTGTATATGTTAGTAGCTCCTGAGGTCATAAATAGTATGAAACCTTCTTCGACCTTTTTGATTATCTTTTTTATTTATGACACTAATAAGATTCTGACTTGACAAATTTGATCATTGCCGTATATTTTCGAACAAAATGGTCCGGACGGTGTACATTTCATTTACGATGTAAAAACGTTTCGTTTAATTGGAGGTTCTTTTTGAATTTCAACGGTAAACTTTTACTAAATTCTGATATTTGCAATTTCCAGCTGTTGGGCACAATCGTAGGCGGAGGTCGGCCGCGGTTGATGGCGTTCCTGTCGTTCTTGCTGGAGATGTACTGCCAGCTGCGCCGGAGGGCCATACAGCGGCGCGGTGCATCCGCGCAGCCCGGCCACGTGCTGCTCACGCTCATCTGCAAGTGCTGCGAGGACTGCATCCGCCAGCCCGTGCCTTCCGCCGGAGACGTGAGTTTTGCTTCTTTACTTGTTGTAGTTGCCCATTTACTAGATGGCGCTGTTCTTAAGGTTACTGTTTTCTATATATATTTTGAGATTAGTTAGTAAATATGTAATTGTTTTTCTAAAAACAATGAACAGTTTAATTTATGAAAAATTAAAGCCAGTTCCACCAATCGAGATTACAATTCAAAATTTGCATCAAACTACTTCTTCTACTC
This sequence comes from Cydia strobilella, assembly GCF_947568885.1. Classification (NCBI taxonomy): domain Eukaryota; kingdom Metazoa; phylum Arthropoda; class Insecta; order Lepidoptera; family Tortricidae; genus Cydia; species Cydia strobilella. The sequence continues at coordinate 15,538,348 of NC_086052.1, forward strand.
TGCGGATAAAATGGAACTTTCTCATCAGTTTTTGACGAATAAATAGAGCCTTTATATGAGTTGGTGTGATAAATAGAACTTTGGTTTTAACTGATAATTTTGAATGATAAATATTTAATAACGTCTGATTCGTAATGTTTTACAGAAATTTCTCGCAACGATGTTGTAAAAAAAAATTGTTTCTCTCGCTATCAAAGTTTGTTTCACTCCCGTGCATCGAAACCCTTGCAACGCTTAAGATCCTTTTTGAACCACGCTAATACGATCGCGAATTGATGTTGGATTTTTTCGCTCGCTCGTGTCCCAATAAGTATAATCTTTCCAGACGGAAAACCTGTTCTTCGTGCTGACGTACATCGGGCGCGACCTGGAGCAGGCGCTGCCGGCCGACCTGGAGCGCCTGCTGGCGGCCGTGCGCGACGCCTTCCTCGCCGCGCACGCCGCGCCCTCCGCGCGCCGCACCCTCCTCCAGCTCATCGAGCTCCACGCCAGCCGCTGGCAGCTGCCCGGCTGCGCCGTGCTCTACTACTACCCCTCCTCCAAGTAGTAGGGGACACCGGTGCGAGCAGGCGCGACATCTGCGCAGATGACTGATGCGCAGTCGGAAAGTTTGCGAAATTTCCATATGGAAAATTTTTGGAAACATATTTTTGATGGGAATCGAAATTTTACATTTCCTATATTAGTTTCCTGTGAAATTTTCCTGAAATTTTGAGGACTTCCTGGAAACTTTCCGCAACTTTCACATCTACAGGAAATGAACCATAATGATGGCGTCCATATGCTACGGTAATTGCTTACCATCAGGCGGGCCGTATGCTTGATTGCCACCGACGTGGTATAAAAAAAAATGAAGCTCCGCGCCTAGGTCGAGCCTTGTAATCCGTGTGATTGACGATGGAGATTCTTGTTGACGACGAACGACATGAAACGGTGTAGGGCGCCCTGAGCTTTGGACAAAATGCCACTTTAGCGGGACTTTAGAACAGATTCAGATACACTGGGTCTGATGCCTCTTGTTAATTATATAATACAGGCATGACTCTGCTGCAGGCTCAAATGAAGTGCCTTTTAAATTCATTAAGCATTTTCAGCACTTTCAAGATATTAAACACAAGTTTCTAATGGAAACATGTATGAATTTTTTTTTTAAAGTGCGAAAGTGGACTGTATAATATATTAAATTAGCTCTAGATGGATTATTATGTAAAGGAGAGGAAGATATATGCCTTAAAAGTATTAAAAAGTACTTGTAACATAGGTAGTTGACAAAACGGTGTACACTACTGTACGGTCCCCGCATAGTATTTGGTGCATTGCAACCTTTGTCGTTTGTTTATTTTCTAACTCTAGGTACCTATTGCCATCTCTGTAGTACGCCTCTCGCTTTTTGTATTCTTGTGCCGTATATAGCTTTGTTAGTTATTCAATACCTAATAGCTGTCTTGAAAATTTTACTAGGCACCAGTTAAACAATGAATTTAAACTAGTAATCTTTTCAAAACAAGCTAGGATTATTTATTATTGTGGATTTATTTTATTCCCAAAATGATGTGGTTCAGCCAGCTTATATAATAAGCGATCTTATTTTGTTTACCATTTTTGTTTGACCGAGATTAGCACGAGAATTTCAATGTTAATAATATGCTTGTGATATTATTTAAATTTAAGTTACTGTAGGGTCTGTTTATTTCTGTCCTAACCAAAGACTGTAATGGCGTTGATGTCTTATTAACAAGGATTAATCAAAATAGTTGTTGAAACTGGACCAAAATTTGTTTTATGTATTTTACCACACTCTTGATTTGTTTAGAGTTAAGTGATACCATAGTACTTTTAAGTTCACATTTACATTCAGTTAACAAGCACAATTTAAATGCATTTATTTGATTGTAACATTGATATCATGTCAATACAAAGTAAATTCAATTGATCAGATCCCGATCGGCGAAAGATGGGTCCTGTGACACTGCAAATGACATTTCATTTCTTGTAGTGATGCTAAAGTATCAATAGTTTTACTTTTTTTAACAGCCAAGTCAGTTACTTCACGTAGTAACTTATGATCCATCTTTCACCAATCGAGGTATAATTTGGGTCACAAAAATGGAGAATTCATTTTTTGAATACTGACACCATTCGAGAGTGGAAGAAGAAAGTGATTCAGATACTGACATTATCGAAAAAGTGTTCACGAAGACTTGATGCCAAAAACTCCCATGCGAAATAATCACACGGTTGTACCTGAGTCAGAGGAATCTCTTGTAGGTAGAAATCAATTATTTATACAGCAAATATGGTGTGTATTAGTTGAACTGTTAATACCTCCTTTATTGTGCTAACATCTATGTTTGATAAGTGGCTGGTTAATTAAAAAATGTTTTTTTTTTTTGTGGTTGACAAATGAATTTGTGATACTTGATTTGTTATCAATGTTACTCTATTATTGTGGCGTTTCCACAATAAAAATTGGCCAGCATAATTATGTAGAAATGTATTTGATTGTTTAATATGTGTAAAATAATTATAAACTTTGTGAAGCAGTGTCAACTTTTAAGTATTACTGTAACACTTTTTATTATAATGTGTGGGACTTGTATAAGTCTTTTGTGAATGTTGTAAATTATTAATTGATTCACAATGTAAATTATATGTTAGATTAACATATAAAACACAAAAGACCATAACTGTTCATTACATATTACTATGCATTCTTAGCAGGTTAAGGTATGATTTATATATAAAAAAATATAAAAACGTAAAAAAATGGTGCTAACATATTGGTATAGTAGTTTGTTTCTGAGGTTCGGGCAATAAATAACCTGTTTCCGATATCTCTAATTTTGTACCTAGGTAAACCAGTAAAAATATTTACATACAATTTGTATTACGTGTTTTATTTACAACCTTTGCATGGCTGTTAATGAGTAAGGGGGTCAACATAAGACCACATTAGAAAATACTGTCACTGTCAGCCGGGCTAGCACCAGGGGTGCGAAACTCCTAGCTTGGGGAAACTAGGCTCCATCGGCTCAGCATTGCTCAGAGCAATTATTAGGGTTGGCACAACTTGACGTCCCTTTGCGTGCACGACCACAGATATAATGGCCTGAATTTTGACAACCCTAAATAGCCGAAAGGGATAGTGCCATATATTAGAAAGGGACATCATGATTTGAGCCTGAACCGCTGTCAAACTTCAGTTTTGTAGGTTGTAGGAAGTTTCCTTTCTGTATGGTAGTACAATTATTTATTCTGTGCTAGCACTTGATTGGTGTGACAGTATCTCGCCACAAGATAGACTACCCGTCCCCCTTTAATTCATACAGTTAGTAAAAGACGGGTAGTCTATCTCACGGCGATATACTGTCGCTCCATCATGTGCTAGGCCTACAAGGTAAGGCTAAACTACCAAATTTAGCATTCAATGGTGACAGTCATCTATTTCTGTAGGAAAGTTACCATTGCTGCTTTTAACCTTTTGAACGCCAAGAACACCTAAAGTCGTCATTACTAGTCGTGCCCACCGCGCCAAGGACAACTATATAATATTTATGTGTTAAGGTGGACGCTGTCAAAGTAACCTTCACACTTTCAAGTTAGGTTTACATTAATTAGATTAGCTTGTTTGCGCCTGGGACTTACAGTAATAACATATACTAATCTATGCCTGGGACCTTGGCGTTTGAGTGATGTTTGTGTTTATGATAAACTTGATAAAGCGTTAAAAGGTTACGGGAGCTATAACAAAAAGAGTAACTAAAGTGCAATTAGTTATTTCCCGATTCCGCAATGTCGCGCGTGAGCACGGAGCGGGCGAGCGGGTTAACGAAAAAATACAAAAATAGTATGAGCACCGCTGGCGCTGACTGACGCGGGTGCGCGTGTGCTGCGGATTTTACCTACAATCTCAATTGCGATGTACCTACTAAAGTAAATCCGGCGGAACAGAATAGAGATAATATTTTACGTTGTACAGCTTCAGCAGTGGCACAGTTAGATCATTTCATCATGGTATAAAATGAACGATAAACTTATTAACTTACGATCTAATGTGCGCTTCTGTTTTTGTTTTGCTCCGGCGGTTGTTGTTGACACTGACAGTTACAAATGGTGACAGAAGAAAAAGAAATGTTACCACACTAAAAAAATCGTTAGTCGATATATTTAAAATCTAAAAAAATCGGTAAATTTTAGATGGTCAATTTCATTAACATTTTTACATCACCTATTCGGAAAAAGGCTTTTTATTCTCTGCTAGGAGGGATCAAAGTGGCATTGTTCTTCCCTGCTAGGAGGGCTCAAAGCGGCACTTTTCTGTTCTAGGACACTATTTTTGTTTTATTTTGCATACTATTTTTTTTATCTTAAATATATTTGGAAACAATAATTTCCTTATAGGTGATGTGAAAAGCAGTACTTATGTGTCACATAGTAGCAAAATTATTTCCCCCTTGATCGTTAACACTTGAATCTCTCACTACGCTCGGGATTCTATTTTAGAATTTTAAAATGTTTCGCTTCGTTCAGGATTCAATGTACGTCCACGCCGTAAATATGTCATTTTGAATATTTTGATCCCTTGTGACACGATTTACTATTAAATAGATCATGGTCAAAAGGTAGATTTTTACTGAAACCTGTAAAGTACAGTACTACACGTATTAGAGCCTAGAGGGCACAAATGCAAATATGTTTTACGTTTGAATTTACATTTATATTCCTCGCGGTCACTGACCAGCTGGTTTTTAAATTTCAATTACTTACTACTACACTATCGCATTAGGCAACTGTTATAATACATTCTGGTACAGCTACTTTGTCAGTAGAAAAATACGGCTAATTCCCACAAAAAATTTGAATTCCGTGTCTTTTCCTACTGACAAGAACACACACACACAGCAGGAAGGTACGTGAAGCAATTGAAATCAGAAAACATCGAAATTTCAATCAAAATGAGGGACAGGGGATTTCGTCTTCGTGGAATCCAGTAATTAGCAAATGTAAGGGGGAAAAACATCCCGCCACATACCATTGGATGTCGTGAGTGTTGTGTGTAGGCAAAGTGACAACCCTAGCGTACAAGTTAATAATCAAGATCAAGTGCGGGTAGTTCGCAAAACCCGCGCGGCAAGAAGATGTTGATACAATTCCTCGCCAGTCTGCCTGTGACCACGAACGTAACGTCACGTTCGAAACGTCAGGCCATAAACAAACGTAAGTTTGTACGCGATTAAGTCCCGTATTAGTTTTAAATTATGAGCTAGCATCCTTGGTACAATGCCTCTAGGGCCTATTTTAGATTTAAGCTAGTCATTAATTTCGTTTACGTAGTACCACTGTATATATCTTGTATGTAAATAAATGTTTAAAAATTATGAGTGAAAATCGTGTTAGTTTAAATCAGTATATCATTGAAAGTGTATTACAACGATAGCATAATCCCCTGTTTGAAATGAGACAGTCCCTGGCTAAACTATAAGTTCTTTTTATTCCCTTTACTGCTTTATTTTTATCGATTACCATTCGATGAAATCCAATCGAATTTAATAATTTTGTACACAGGCAAGACAAAAAAAGTTTCGCTCAAAAACCCAAAACTTTTAGAATCCATTTTAAGTACACTACAATGTACTTGGAGGATTGATACAAATTTCTGTTAATATTTAAAAAAATATCATATTTGTTATTAAATAAAACATGCGGTGAGGTTTACGCATAAATTATGTTCCGAAAGAATTAAAGATATACGGTATCTGAGCATACCTTTCACATCGAATCTGTCAATCCATTGTCAATGTTTTGTCGCTAACTTCATGGCATTGACTACAGTCGCCGTGTCGTGCTCGCCTCGTCCCACAGTACAAGGAAATTCTGCTTCGCTTACGTTTTTGTTGCAGTTTGTTGAACAACGTCGACTCGATCGCCGCTCGGTGTGATGTGACCTGTTGATTTATTAATCGTGTTTTAGTGCTGTTGTCTGTGATAAAAATGACCTGATGCTTGGAATATGTGTGTAGTGTTTTGCAAGTGTTCAGTGTAAAATGGGTTTGATAACATCGCGAGAGCAAACAATGTTGGACGGGCCGGCAGTAGGGCCGGCCAAGAGTCACCATGTGCGGCAGGCGTCGACTAGGAACCGCACCAAGCCGCCGATGCCGGACAGAGATGAGCTGGAGAACCGTTTCGTTAAAGTTCTGGTAAGTTTTAAACAGAAAAATGGCCATAATTCGCCGGTGGCTTGTTTACAAACAATATTGTTTACTGTTTAAGGATTACTTTGTTACGTGCGCGTTACGCGGGGTTCGTCGATAAACTTGGTTCGATTGCATCGGTTAATAAAATTATAATGTATTCTTGTTGGAGCTTTAATTGAACATATCAGTTAAACCTGTTTACGTTGCAATGTGACTAGGTTCTGCCGTATTTATTCATCATTCAAGCTAAACTCAATCGCTAAATCATTCAACGTTTTACGTTCGTGAAAACGGTAAATATTGTATAACACCTATCATGATATGTTGCTCACATACAAGCTATTAGTAACACAAGATATATTTAGTAGAATGTAATTGTAGTAGATACACATAAACAGCTGTAGGTCTTATAAGTGGTTCTTGTACAAAACAATATCGTAAATACAATAACATTTAGGGAAAAACGTTTAAAATACATTAATATTACAACAACCATGTATGCTTGCTATATAAAAACATATTTATAGCGTTTCTACGGTGATCATAAAAACCTATTATTTTAATTGGACTTATCAGAATACATTTTACAAATAAAGGTTTTAGTTTTGCAAGTTGTATTAAGGTGTAATTGAAAATAAAAAATTTGTGATATTTAAAAAAAAGATGTTTTTTTTAAATAACAATCAAATATAATGTTTTACAACCAAAACCTGTACCTATGTAGCAAAACAATGTATGATGTAAATTTGTTTTATGATTTAGATATTCATAAAAGCAATAACATGAATCAACAAGGTGGTGAAAAATATATATACATTTTTTTTAATGAAATAGGAGGCAAACAAGCAGACGGATCACCTGATGGTAAGCGATGACCGCCGCCCATGGACACCCGCATCTGGGTTTTTGGTGCGGGAATGATTTCATGTATTTATAACTTTGTTTATTGTAAAATCATTAGCAAACTGAAATAAAAATAGGTAGTTTCTGCACCAAAAACCCCAATGTATGTACAGTCAGCTGCAGAGAAAAGGCACCCCCCCTGCATACAAAGTTCTGTAAATTAGTATGGACGTGGGGTACGTTTTCTCTGCAGCTGACTGTACATATCTTGAAGTGCTGGTTTGTGCTCAATTATTTTGGACCATCCGGTGTAGCACAGATTGTAATAAACATATACAACAAGTAGATAAATTGCAACATCCCACAGTTTCCCGTTTCAAAATCTCCTGTAACATTTATCTAGTCGCTCGTCACTCTGTTTCGTAATTACTCTATTCAGTGTCAACACAAAATAACCCTTGTGACGTGAAAAATAAAGTTCAATGTGTTGTGCAGTGTTCAGTCAGTTGCATGTGATAAGACACCAAATGTTTCATTTCCTGTTTTTATCTATTGTGTTTGCTGCAGCATACATTTGTGTTTAAAACTTATTTATTGTAGAACTTTAACACTGTCCTGAGACAAAGTGCACTTTAAGTTTTTATTACTTTGTTTCATTGTTGTATTGTAGTAGGAAAATTAGTTTTATGACTAAATAAATTAATAGGCAAATTAAAAATCGTGAACCATAATCAATAACAGTAATATTTATTTTAATCATTTACTTATCATAAATTTGAATTATAATACAATACAGCAGGGCTTTATTTCATTCAATAAGTCATAGTATTCACCAATTTATATAAAAGTTCATTTGATATCATCCTAACAAGCTCAGTCTGTCATAACCTATGAAGGTCCTAGGTTTGATTCCCACATTTGTCTGTCTATTTGTCTTCTCTTTGTTCTCAAGTATTGATTTTTTATATTATTCATATATTTAAATTACAGAGCTTATTGTGGCACATTGATAATAAGTTTTAATGTCTTATTATCCCATGAAGTATTGAAAAATCTATTCCTACTATGAAAATACTCAAAACTCAAACTTCATCCTATTTTGATTAATACCTAATTCAACTCCATTGCCAACTGCTAACTTACCTTAAGGTAAATTAAACTCAAGGTCCCCATAACATGAATATACCAATTGTTTCCTCTAACAGTGGTTTCACCATTTAGTGTGAAAGAATGCCATGATGAACCATGCCATGAATTGAATAACCACCGAAGTTACAGTAATTTTTGCAGTTTGGAATTTGGACCCTTTTTTATTCAGTTATAGTTCAAAATTGGATTTCTTTTTTTAAGGACAAAGGGGCTTAGGCGTTTACATAAGTAAAACTACTGTGTAGTGTGTACCTACTTTGAAATACCAGTTGCCAGTTATTATAACCCCGGATTTGGTAATTGGGTATGTACATAAGGATAAATCAACTGTTACCTACTACCTACGAACATCGTTAATGTGAATTTGTGTTTTTCCATAATCCTTTTTTAGTTAAAGGTTATTTATTTAAACAATACTTGAAACAATCTTTATTGTGAGTTATGGAAAACCAGGTGAAAGGTCATTGCCCAGCAGTAGGACACTCAAGTAGGCTAAAGAAAAAGAAAAACATATCCGTAGCTTAATCTACCTAAAAAGGCATACCTAGGTACAAAAATATCTATGAACCGCATCACTAATGAATGCTTAGTATTCCACCAGGTGGTGTGCAGGATTAAAGTTGTCAGTAAATCTATACAAACAACTAGCACTAGTTTTTACTAGTCTATTTATTTCTAGACCAGTTTGTTTATTCATTCACTGTAGTCTAGCACTTTTTTCATACAATGCTACAATACCTACTCAGCGCAAAGCTTAAGCATTCAAAAGATCGTAACAGCATTAAAACATTTGAATTTTCAACCTTATTATATCGATTTAAAGGCTAAGTAAGATCTGTTTCACTGTAGAAAGGTCGTAATGCCTTCAATATTTTGGCTAGGCTAAATGGTCCTTAGTATCAACGTTACATGGTTACATCGCAATCCATTTTCCGATAGCATCTACAACATCTTAACGCCCTTTTGTACCCGTTGAGGGGGCAAGACGTGTAATGTGGCTATACGGGTGCACAGAGGCCCATTGATGAGTTATTTTTACACTTATCTCTCAGCCCCTGTTGGGTTACGAGATTCAATGCCTAGTTAGTGTTGATACTTGGAAATAATTGTTGTATTGTGGTAAAACTATCCAGTTCCGAACTCGTACGAGTCAGCTGCAGAGAAAAGGTGCCACCCCTGCATAGAAGTTTGTATGCAGCGTGGCACCTTTTTTCTGCAGCTGACCGTACCTCCTGCAGGTCGGTTCTGCTCACACCGTAGTCTATATAGATTTTTGAGAGCTGGAGTCACGCCAGCCCCGCCATTCCTCACATATTTGCGCGCCCGCGCCACACTCGCTCTTTTTAGGGCTCTGACGTAGTTTCAAAATGCGAACGAAACTTCGTTTGTATGGGAAAGTAAATTCGGCCAAGCTTGCCGTTGACTCTTAACCCCGACGTAATCGATTTAATAATGTATGACTGACGGGTCACGAAAGTAGATATGTACCCAGTTGCCTTTCGACAGTTTCGACTCGCGTGTAGGATAAAAAAATGCGATTTGTCATATTTACGAATTGCGCTAATTAATTCGCGATTCGCGTGAACTACGTTTGTTATATTTATAACAAATTGCAATTTATTGAAATCCTACACGCGAATCGAAACACGAAAGCGCAGACAGTGCACCCAGACAGACAGTATTGACTCTTGAAACTTATATTTACAAATAAGACTGGCGTCAGCGGGGGTAAAAGTTAAGATACAGTCGAATAATTTAATAATCCTACTGATATGACATAAATTTATTAATCTCCGCTACCTAAAGGTTGTCTGGAAGAGATCGCTTTTTAGCGATAAGACCGTCTGTTGGTTAACCTCTTCTTTTGTATATTCTTTGTATTGTTTTTCTGTAATGAGGTGTATGTGAATTGTATTTGGGGGAAACGAGGGGAGGCCTTTGCGCAGCAGTGGGACACTAAATTAGGCTAGTAAAAAAAAATTTGTATTGTAATGTAATCCGACTCATCACCTTGTCACAGTGACAATCAATTTGAAAGTCGCTAGAGACATACTATTGTCACTGTGACAAAGTACAAAATGGGTAGGAAATTAAATCAGGTTGCTATGATGATTGTAAATTAAAATATACCTACGATATTCAAATAGCTTAGAAAATCTTTTTTTTAAAGAAGTATCTAAGTACTTATTATTAATAGATATATCCAAAGTACAAGCGACACTAATATAAAAAATTATACTAAAATCTCATCGTCTCGCGGTTTACTCCCCCCCAAACATCTTTATTACCAACTTTGTACTAAAATGACAAATCAGTTTTACAAACTGATCCAATCGAACTGTCATTTTATTATTTTTGAAACAGCTTGTATTTGAATTTACAGTAAAAAAAATCGCCTTTAATCATAAACTACTTTAAATTACGTAATCAACCAACCGTCGCGTGTTCTGTTCGCGATTAATTATATTCCTGGCTTCTAGTCACTAATTGGCTCCTGACAAACGGAAACATGCCAAGGACCTCTTTAACAGGCAAATTGCACGAAACATGACTCGTGAGTCATCGGACCCGTGATGCGGGTCAAATGGGGGCCTTGACTGATCATGGTGATGGATGGTTGCGACATAGCTTATCAATTGATGTAAATAAAACAGCTGTGAAGGTCGGTGGTAATATGTAAACATTGTAGTTCGCTGTAGCAAAGATTAGATATAAGTCCGTAATAGATGGACACAGTCTAAGGAAAAAACGTGCCTCGAAAATCAAGAAAATTTGATTCTCGATCAGAGGGCGCCACTACCTTTGGCCTACCCTCGGACAGATGGCGTTGACGGTTTCGTTTGTTATTACCAATTTTAACGTGATCAGTGCAAGAACATGGGTCAAATACTATAAAAACAATTAATGCAAATAAAAAAAATCATTTATTCATACACAAATACATTTTTTCGTATCTTTATACATGTTCATTTTTCGTTTTAATCGTGTGTCGATAGATGGCAGCGAACTGTGGTTACAAAATTTACTATGACAGTACCGCTCTATCCTATTATATCCCCTTTGACTGTAGTAAGTACCAGAGGGCCTTCCGCCGTTATCGAAAAATCTAAAAAGTAATCTGCCTTTCTATCGCACTTGCATATTCGAGCGATAGAGAGGCAGGTTAAGAAATTTTGAATTTCGTTTTTCAGGTGTGTCTCACGTCTCACGTAGTGTTACGTTGTAACCTTGTAACATTCGTTACTCTCTTTTTTTAATATCACGTCGGTGGCAAACAATCATACGGTCCGCCTGATGGTAAGCAGCCACCGTAGCTTATGGACGCCTGCGACTCCAGAGGTGTCTTTCTCACTTTTTAGAGTTTATCCCGGTTGCGTCCTCAGCTAATATACTTACTTCGGGGCTTTTTTTAAGAATGTAACTTACGTAACCTACGAAATGCCTAGTGGCCTTAGTATGGCAGCTTACCTTTTGAAATTTACGCCCTTGATTGCAAAGGCGTAGATTTCGAGAATATACTTCTAATTCGTTTGCCAAGTCATTAAATAAAAGAATGGCATTTTTCGTAAGCGACATTCTCGTGGACGTTCAACTTTTTCTTCTCCACTTCGCCCAGTCTTCGGCATCGCCTTTTGTGAGATTCAAATTCGCTCGCAATGTCAAGCCATCTTACCAGCAGGGCTTTCCCCTTGTGATACTTTGGTATTTATTCAAGTATATGCGCCACGTAACCTTTAGCTCTAACTAGTCAGGGTTTCGCACACCGCGTGGCTCCTCACGATGGCGTTCGGGAACGAATTAATCAGTCTAGTGTGTATGTGTATTAGCCGCGAATTATTAACATAATCGATCATAAGCTTGTATGTGTATGGCTAGGTGTAGCTAAATCGAAATAACCTTTATCCGCTAACGACGGAAGAGGGCGTTTTGACGTTTCGTCACCGCTTATATACTTGCCTATAGCTGATGGATAATACTTACTACATAGCATGAATCACACCTTGCTACATTGTAGTCACAAACTTGCTTACAAAGAGTAAAATGTTTGAAGATTCGCACTCAATGCTCGTCGAACAATATTATAATTTTCAACGCTGAGATCATGTAGCAGTGTAATTTGCCTTTAAGTTCAACAAGTTTCTTTTTTGTCTTAATTTCTATCTATAGCCCTTTTATCCTGAGTAAGAGACTAGAGTAAGTCTTAACTCATTGTACCGCTTGGCAAAGGCCTCCTCTAGCTCTTTACATTGTAGTCTGTGCCACACTCTTCTTATCTATTTCGATTCCATTTACGCGAAAGAAACGCACGCTTTATCCACGTTTCCATAGTAGTAACACGAGTAATTAGGTCAGAGACCCCAGAGTTGAACTCTGATTGGTGATAATGAGGTATTTGCGCATCTCATCAAATTGGCGTTGGCGCGTTAACCGCTAACTCCTACGTACCATCGTTCACGTTGCTTGACTATTTGTATAGCTTATTGCGAAGGCATAAGGTCGAATGATGGTCAGGTGTTGCTGTTACGGGTATAACACCTACGGTTTGAATGTTACGAAAGAAATATCTAACGGATCTGGTCCTGGTTATATTCCAAATAGGTAAATGGGTCTTAGACGCAAGCAGACTAAGGAAAAGAAAATGCTGAAGTAAAATCACAACTTGTTTCATATTGTTGTGTTTTCCTCTGCCATTGTAGTGTAAGTTATCTTACATAATTGTCTAGGTTTTCATTCGGATGATTCACAAACGATATGCACTAAGGGCTCAATTTAGACGGCGCGGCGCTAACTAGATTTTAGTTATATTGAGAATTATTGAGGTTACAACTAATTCAGCCGTCCTGTCAAATACCGCATTGTAATAAAACTCGCATGCGAGTCCTCGTACCGTCTGAATGAGCCCTGAGGTATTTTCCACGTACTAATTAGTAATTATGACCTCAGAGACTGACTCTATACACTAACAGCTCACAGGTACCACCTACACACCGGTAATTATCCTCTCCCTACTCAGATCTTAATATTAAATCATACTCATAATAGTCATATTTTATTTATATTAGTTAGTAATGATATGTCAACACAGTTTGCTCTTGTATTCATTTATTTTCCGATGTTCCGATATTAATGTTTTTTTCCATAACAGTTTGTGTTGGTAATGTTGGTATCATATGGACGGTGTCGTATATGGGAAGACAGTAATCCTAATATTCCGCCACGCGCTACAGGTTTACTATTAATCATTCGAGCGAGCGCGCAGCGCGCTCGGCTGCATTCCTCAACACCTATGGCCGTGCATTGTTGTGTTAATACCAAAACGCATTATGTAAGGACTTAATAAGAATTGCGATCCCACCGCACAAAAAAAAATACTGGCATGCTCTGTTCTAATCTCTTTCAATTAAATCTATCTGTATTTTTTTAAGGTATAATAAAAGGTAAATGACCTGTCTTCTCGCTTAGACACAGACGCAAACCAATGTAGGTAATAGGAAGTTTAACCACGTTTGTAATGGTTTATTTATTTAAATTTAAATCAGACAAGGCCCATACTACAAATACCTTACAGACTATATATATGCATTTTATAAACTTTAAACACTATTTTGGCGACAAAACGGCGTGGCTCCGTTGAAATCTGGTCTTGTGTCAGATTCGGCAGTTTGCCCCTTAACCTCCGAAACACGACATATTTGCATCATTATTTATTAGTTAAACATTTTACCAATCAAAACAAAACGCACCGATATATATGTAGATATTGTAGATAAGCGAATGTTTCATTAGGTAGTGTACCTACCTTATGTGAAAGATTATATATATAGGTATGTACAATTTGTTAAAAGGAAATCTTTTAAAACCAGGACTAAGTAATCGAACTTCTTGTATTTATTAATTAACAAACTAGAGGAAGTTTGGTAACACAAAAAGGCGCTTACAACCTTTAGTTATTACCTACAATAATCTTAACCCCATCGTAAGCACAAGAAAAAATGTTTTTTTAAACGCTCTGAAGGCCAGCAATGTGGAAGTGGGATCCTAGTAGTTGAGAAAATTAGATTCTTGCGCGTTTTGCAGTTTAATTAAATTGGTAAATGCTATCGCATATTGCTGGCACGGGTATGGTATTATGACTATTCTGTAATCATATATTATTACAGCAGGATATTAATTTTATCAGACATACTTACGTATGTAATCGAATCTAAGATCTGTTCTCATGCAACTAAGACCAACAGACCTTACAGACGAACATACACACATTAAAAAACTGTAATGGATGTCATATATTAAAGAAAAAGTGACCTTCACCACTGGAGGGCTTCGTCACTTTTTCTTTAATATATGACATCTATTACAGTTTTATTTATTTATATATAGTAGTGTGACTAATTAAAAAACACAAATCTAAATATTTAATAAAATAATTTAATTTGTTCCCAAACTTGTTCATACACACATTACTTAAAAACTAAAAAACTTAACCTGCAAAACATAATTGACGACCGATCTGGCCTAGTGGGTTGTCACTTACCCTTAGCTACAACATTTGTGTTGCGACGTTGCGACCCTCTCTAGTGTTAAAAAAAGAAAAAAAAAGAGAAGAGAATAGTAGAATTGGAATGGCGGCTTTAATGGTTTTTTTTTACTTAATACTAAATAATATCTCCGATCAGGTTTTTCGGCCGATACATACTGTTTATACAGAACTATTTCACATGTTGCATGAATATAAATAATATTGTATAGATTATGCATTAAGTAACTGTTTAAGTATTTATTTCCTTACATCCAGCCTAAGTTAAATAGCACATAGCATTGTATTAACGTTAGAACGTGCATGACGAGCAAAAAGCAGGAGCGATATATTATTGTCACGTAGATACGTGCTCTATGATAGACGTACCGGAACGTATGGGCAATTTACTATCATTAAAGATTTAAACAAATATGGGATATTATCTTGAAGAGGTTGGTGTATCGTATGTTGATATTCTGCTAATACCTATTATAAATGTAAGTATGTTGGATGTTTGCTGGTCCTCGATCACGCAAAAACACTAAACGGATATCGACGAAATTAAATTTAGGCCAGAAACAAATATAGGTAATTTATAACCTGGGAAATTTATAGGATTTTGTCCCGGAATTAGAGCCCTTATGGGGTTGCAATTTTGTACAAGAGTACAGACAAGTGTAAAAATATAGCTGCACATATAAAAATACAAATACAAGGAATGCTGCCGCCCTGTAAGCAAAAAATTGGCGGTGTTGGGAGACCCACTCTTCCTTAGGTGACATGAGGTCTAATTAACAAATTTGATTTATTCTTTCTCAAAAATATTTCCCATAGCTCGTATGTATAAGGTAAGTATCGGCAAATTAAGAATATGCGACATATTTTTGAGTAGTGAGTGCGTAATTTTAACGAGTTACAGAAGTAAAAAGTCTAGAATAGACGCTAAACTATTAATCATTATAGCATTTAACACCATTGATAGATGTAAAAACGCCTGAAGCGGTTTATAGATTCTATAATTTCTATAGCATATACCTTAATGTGTATATCCCGAAAAGTGTAATATTTTGGACTATGACTGTATCTAGCACAGTACTAAATAATAACGACCACGCAAAAAACAGAAGCAATATCTTCTTGTCACGCACACACGCTAAAGGTACTACGCGAGCTCAGTTCGGAACGAATTGTGAATTTGCAATGACTTCAAAGCTCTTACTGCACTAAACCGATTTGACATGGCGATACTGACTGACTATGATATGCTCCTTACAGTCCTACCCTTTATTAAATACTGAATTTCGCCTAAAGTGGGATTTAGACTAGCAAGAACAAGTACATGCAGTTTTCATTACATTTAATTGCAGTATCTGATCGAACTTTTGAATGCAGTTAAGAGTCAATCAATCAATCAATCAATCAATCATTTATTTGCACATAAAACATAGTATATAATGCATGCAAATACACTTATAAGACACATTACTCTACCAGTAATGTCGAAATTAATTACACAATCTCAAAGGAAATACATTACAAAAAAAAAAAAAAAAATATTAATATATGGTCAAAATAATAATACTATTAGATTATATGTATATTATATGTCAGTCAATTCATATTCGCATCAATGTCAGATATTAATATTAATCTAAAGCTCTAGCAAAATATTCTTTGATGGAATAATAGGGCTTACTAATAAAATATTGTTTCAGTTTTATTTCAAATGTTTTTAGATCCTGGCATTCCTTTATATCTTTATCTAATTTATTATACACCCTTACTGCGGTGTTGTGTAAACTCTTGTCAAAATATCTAAAATTACTTTTAATTACTAACATGTTATCCTTAATTCTAAAATTCCTACGAACATTCTGTCTGGCTGTTATAAATTGGTCTTTATTTTTAAAAACATATAGGCATATAGAGTAAAGGTAGAGAGAAATAGCAGTTAAAATGTTATGCTCTACAAATATATGTCTATGCGTGTCAGGTACACCAGAACATCCTACAAGAAACCGTAGAGCTTTTTTCTGTTTTATGAGGACATCTTGTATATTTATGCCATTACCCCAGACTTCTATGCAATACCTCATAATACTCTCAAAATATGCATAATAAACCATTTTTAGAGTCTCACTATCTGCACAACTGGATAGGCTTTTTAAAGCATAACAAGCACTGGCCAGCCGGTTGGAGACTTTTTCAGTTTGTTTGTGCCATCTTAAAAATGGGTCTAATTCGACACCTAGAAATGTAATGCAGTCTGATTTTGTAATAGGAATGTTACAAATAGGATCTGGGCTATTAAACCCACGACGAAACATCATATAAAAACTTTTATCACAGTTCATTTTTAAACAGTTTGCCGAGAACCACTGACACAAATCCGACCAGCATTTCTGCATTTTCATATTTAATTCATGTTCAGTGTGAGCTTTAATAATGATGCTGGTATCGTCAGCATAAAGATACGGCGTTCCAGTGGTAATACAGTGTGGTAAATCATTAATGAATATAATAAAAAGTAGAGGGCCTAACACAGATCCTTGTGGAACGCCGTATTTTATGATAGTTTCATCCGATTGAATTATACTCTGAGCTTTTCCGATCTCAACATACTGGGAACGTTTAGTGAGGTAAGAATTAAACAGATTCCAAGCTGTACCACGTACACCGTATGATTCTAGTCCCCGGTAAGCTCGGCGGAATTGCCCCTTCCCTTGCAAACGTAGTTCCGCTCTCATTTAAAAACTACGTTTTGGATTGTAATGAAACTTTGCACATACAATGACATGAGGTATATCTAGGTCTGAAATTATTTTATATAGCTCCAGTTTATAAAACAAACGAAATAGAGCAAAAACAAGTTTTGTATGAAAAACTTAAATTCGCTGTATTTTTTTAGCTGTGGTATTTGAAGCTATGTAAACTAATTACAGACATAGATATACCTTATCCTATTGTAAGTACAAAGTTTTAGAGCAATCTAGCTAGTCGTTTTAAAATGAGAGCGGAACTACGTTTGTATGGAGAACCGAGCTGGCCGGAGACCTTTAACCTTAGTAGAGTCTGTGCGAAAAGAGAAGAGTCATAGAATGTATTGGTTCCCATACATTTCACGAATCTTCTCTTTCCGCAGATTCTAGTCGGCAATGTATCATTAATTGCAAGCAAGTTCTTGCCAGTGTAAAAGCCTCTCTATAAGCATCAGTTCCAGTGGAAGGGATATTTTCCATGTCATATTCCTTGGCTTGGCCTTGGCTTGAATTTGACATGGCTTTGGTCTTTCGTTTGACGCTTATACGCTGCTTACAAACACACGTTGCTATCTTCCAATTCCAATATACAGTGTAACCTAAGACCAGTCCTTATGTTATGAGTCGCAAACAGCTTAAAATTTTACGGAATCAAATACAGTTTTGCAGTAGTAAGTATTCAAACATCAAACATTTATTCAGCAAATAGGCCACAGGGGCACTTTTATATACATGTCAATTTTTACAAACAATAAAATTAACCCAAAATTACAAAAAACAATTACATAAATATAAATGTTAAATTACACTAGAAAAAAAAACTAATAAAAACTACAAATAACAGAAGTACTAAAATGTTTAGAGATGTAAAAGTCTCTAGGTGTCAGATAAAATGTATATAATAATAAAAAAGATCATTAAATTATCCAGAGATGTAAAGGGTCTCCAAGACTTGAATTGTTATATAATTACTAAAAGGACAAGATATTAAATAAGACAAACAGACAAGAACCGAATGAAGTGCCTCACGTTAATGCCACTCAACAGTAAAGTTACATAGGTAAAATGAAGCCCGTGTGATGACTTAAACAGACCGGTCTCCACAAACAGCACCCGTTCACGAGTATGACGCGTATCTCAGCCATCGTCTCCCTCAACCTTCATTCGGGAAATTCCATTGCCAAACACAAACGACAACCGCAAGCGCCGAGGGAAATTGAAAAAATACATCAAAATAACGAATCCTAAGACATCACAGAGTTCGGGAACAGTATTGGGTAGTCGTTGTCACCCAGTCTTTTAGAAGTATTCAAACTATCCCTAAATACTAATATTCCTTGATAGAAATGTGCTGTTTGGAAGAATCAACCAACTTTATCTTTGTATGCAAGCATAAAACCTGTTGATTCGCTTCAAATTGATTGCCAGCGGGCGGACAGGCCTCAGCCACCTAGAACCTGATCCGACAAAAAAACATATAGTTAATTTGTAATTATAACTCCGGCAAAGATATGCCTTAGGCTGCTTTTCATTAGCTGAACACAATTTATCTTATGATCGCAACGTGTTTTCTTTGTTTTTATTCATAAGGTACCTAAGTACTATAGACGTGGGTGGTATAAAGTAGCAAATTACTAAACAATTTTATTTGTAACCTGACATAGATGAATACGAAAAAAAAGGTGACCAAGGCCTAAAGTTTCCAGGGCTGAAATCTAACCAGTGTCTTCAGCATTCAGTATTCGTCTTTATTTGCAAATATCGACATAAGCCATGCAAAAACACACACATGCACATGCATTCACGGTAAAAGCCACGGCATAATTACTAGTGAGTTTCTTTTCGTTATAGACTTGTAGAGTAATATACAACATTTTTGGAGAATGTGTCTGTATTAAAAGTGGTCAGCGAACGCCCCGGCTGAGGGTATCAGATTACGAAATCGATATTCATATTCCGTTTTACATTTCAGTCTCCCTTGTTTGATGGTTCACACTGATAACTTCTTTAAAGGCGTTTTTTACGACTGTAATCCCGAATACCTAATCCTGGTCTGGGCTAAATTGATATAAGTTCTTACAATATTTAAATTACGAGTAAAATTAGGACCAGTAGGTTTTAGGTGTCAGTATAAAGAATTGAAGGAATCGATTTTTTGCGGCTCGCAAAAGTATAGAGATTTTAACAATTTACATACGTAAAAGGTAGCTCCTATAATGCCAAGACGATCAGGCATTTATGCAACCAAGCCAAAATGGAAACCCGCTATCACGCTCGTGAGTTTGTGACAAACCACCCATGAGATGGAAGGACTGCCAGCAAACAGCCGAAAACTGGATGCTGATGGTAATAAAATAATAGATCGATTGGCGTAGAGGGATTTAAAGGAGGCCTTTGTTTGAAGACTAGCGCCTTACAGACTGCTATCTACTCATATCTATATATGAGTAGAGTAGATAGTACAATATGATTAAAGCCTACACATCTACAGACAATGGAGTGTAGCCAACTGTGTCGTCCGATTGATCGCAGGATCTACGCTAATGCCTCCATACTCAGTCACACTAACAGGACAATTGATTTATTGGCTGTTGCTACACAATACATGTAACAAATGTATTTAAATTAAGAGAACTGGTACAAAACGAGCACGCTGGAGAAAATGTTTAGTGATCGTTTTGAACCATGAAACTAAAATGGATCAAAAATATACTCAAATTGAACTAAACAATTATATAGTTAACCTAAACTAAACAATACCTTTATTTCGTTAGAAGTTAGAGCTGACACAACACTACGGTAGAAATTGTACCAATAGAGTTCATAGGCTTTGGCCGCCTATAATACTTTTCTTTTCAGATGTTGCTACAATTAACAGCATCTATTTTGTATGGCTCAGACTTAGGTTACACATTGAAATATGATTTACTTAACACTAACAGACAGCATGTAAAGCTAAATGTGATATTTCTTAACACAGTAAAATAGTTATAATAATTCCCAAACTTCAATGGCGTCAAGAAAAAGGATCAACCATTCGTATTGTAACGTTTGTAGCCACATACCTAGTTGAACCCAATAAATACAACTTATTTATAGACATATTTCACACTAGCTTCAATACAATTATACATAGTGGCAATAAATACACATACAGCCTTTACATCATCCACTCATTGCTCCGGAACTAACTATTAACTTTGTACTTTTGTAAGTTCAAAAT
The DNA here is from genome assembly GCF_947568885.1 of Cydia strobilella. Lineage (NCBI taxonomy): Eukaryota > Metazoa > Arthropoda > Insecta > Lepidoptera > Tortricidae > Cydia > Cydia strobilella. Next base: position 15,559,039 of record NC_086052.1, read on the forward strand.
CGTGTCACCCTTGACATTATCTTCGGAATAATATGTTTTATAACTGTCGGAAGTACTATTCGATGATTGTAGGAACATGTGAAGTCATGCTAGCTGCTAGCTTAAAAAGGAATATATGACATTCAAGGTGTCTTATAATATACAGGTATTCGTCTTTTGCTTCTATGCTAGCTACCATTGCTTCGAGTAACCTAGAATTACCACGGAGTAGGATGGAGATGGCAAGTGGGCGTTCCCGTCTATCCGACAGTTAGTAGCGACCGACTCACTTTATGCACAGACTAGGCTCAGTTGTCGTGTAAACTTCATGCTCGAATGACATTCACGTAGTACATACGCTCGTCTAACAAAAATTGATAATTAAATTTAAAATGCCGTATTGTGCAGTATTAAGCTGCAGAAATCACAGCGGTTTAAAAAATCTTTCACGTGGAGGTATTTCCTATCACCGGTGGTTATTTATTTAAATATAATCTAATAAATACGAAAAATCTGTTTATTTTGCATTATTTAGGAATGTTCGTTAAGTAAATCTATATTTTATCAGTTAGAACTTAGAGTTCACAATCCTTTGTCACTATTCTTTACGTTTATCTGGAATATTCGCTATCCTAAATGTCAAATAACTTCGCTACTCAGATGCTGCGCAATGTCGATATTTATATCGATAAAGTTAAAGTTACGATATTTCAAGTTTGATGTTTGGTTCGGTAATAAATTATTATTTTAGACACGTTTCTAATTATTATTTGGGATAATCAATGTCTTAGTAAATATGGCAGCTCTGGTCATCAAGCACTAAGTTAAGTCGGGGTCATTTCATGGCAACCTTTCAAACCTTCGTATTCCTTTACATACGTTTTTGTTTTTTACACCCATCATATTTTCATCGTTAATATAATTAGACTAGGTACTTAATGCACTTATGCGTACAATGCATGCAATGTGCCACGAATAAACGTTTTATATTTTCTATTTCTTTATTATTAATTATTGTAGGTTACCACAAGATGCCGATATTAAAAATAAATGGATCAATGCTACTGGGCAAGAAAATTAGTTTCCGCAAAAATATAGCACCATTTGCTAGGAGCATTTCTTAGAGAAAGATTTCTGGGGATAAATTTGCCATACATCTCATCTAGCGTCCACACGCAACTTAGTTACTAATTTAGTAATTATTAGTGACATTCGGGCTCACTAAATTAATAAAAAGTGTTCCGTACCACGCAAACTAGCGTCAAATATTGGAATTTTGCCGCCCCCCTTCCTGATTTGATAGGTCACAATCTTACAATCAAATCAAGTGGGATCGATGAGCCAGTTTCATGTATGCTTTCACACCATACAATTAATTTGACAATTTAATCAGGTTGTCCCGTCTAGATTGGCCTTAAATGCTGCTACAAGTAAATATATTGTTAAAGACGAATACTTACCTATGTAAGTAGTTGCAGATTTGTGATTACAAAATAACAGCAATACCGAATTAATAGACCTTTGAAGAACTATGATTTTATCTGTTTGACTTTAAGATATATTTAATGTTCACATTAACAACCTAGTTGGTCAATTAATAAGAAACAAATTTCTAGTTAGATATTTGTTGTACTGTACTACATATTATTTTTCATACAATCACGATTATCACTACCTATATTATAATCATAAATAAAGTATCATCTAAATGTGTTAAAACATACGGTAATGAAATATCAATACCTAACTGAACACACAAATATCGATAAAACACTCCGATTACACTGTCCCCTCCCTATATCGTCGAATGGAAAGAAGTTCCAACGGTTAGCTACTCGCAGGCGTGTAGAGATCTCGAACGCACCAGTGTAACGTGACCGTGAGATCCGTAACAAACCATGCGTAATTAGAATGCTCGTGAAGTTGACCACCCCATTTCGTTTGCCCGCAAATGGCATATCTATATCGTTAGTTCATCGTTAGTTCACGTTTGTTCAGTAGGTAAAATCGTTAGGACCCGATTCCAAAGTCGATTTTTTTTTTTTAAAAAAGGGGGTGGCTGTCTTCACGCTAGCCACCCCAAACCACTTTCTGTTAGTTTTTTTGGTCTAGATAGCAAGATATTCGTTAGTTCATGATTGTTCAGGCATTGGAATCGTTAGGACCCGATTCCTTCATTTTTTATTTTTTTTTTAAAGTGGGGTGGCTGTCTTCACGCTAACCACCCCACCCAGAAATCAGTCAAACTAACCATGTGAATCCATCGGGCGACGTTAGTTCACGTTTGTTCAGGCATTAAAATCGTTAGGATCTCAATAGATTTGCTATAAAAAAATAAAATCAAAAAATTCATATTGGCCGGCCGAGATAGTTCAGCAGGGGGGGCGTAACAAGCAATCGACACAGATACTAACGATTCTATGCCCTAAATAAGCATCTATAGACGATATATAACCGATACAGTACGGTAACTTGCGGGTATTCAGAACAGATTAAAAGATTTTCGTGGTTTTATATTTTTTTTATTCTATGGTGGTGGCTGTCTTCACGCTAGCCACCCCAAACCACTTTTTGTTAGTTTTTTTGGTCTAGATAGCAAGATATTCGTTAGTTCATGATTGTTCAGGCATTGGAATCGTTAGGACCCGATTCCTTCATTTTTTTTTTTTTTTTTAAGTGGGGTGGCTGTCTTCACGCTAACCACCCCACCCAGAAATCAGTCAAACTAACCATGTGAATCCATCGGGCGACGTTAGTTCACGTTTGTTCAGGCATTAAAATCGTTAGGATCTCAATAGATTTGCTATAAAAAAATAAAATCAAAAAATTCATATTGGCCGGCCGAGATAGTTCAGCAGGGGGGGCGTAACAAGCAATCGACACATACCAACGATTCTATGCCCTAAATAAGCATCTATAGACGATATACAACCGATACAGTACGGTAACTTGCGGGTATTCAAAACAGATTAAAAGATTTTCGTGGTTTTATATATTTTTTATTCTATGGTGGTGGCTGACTTCACGCTAGCCACCCCAAACCATTTATTGTTAGTTTTTTTGGTCTAGATAGCAAGATATTCGTTAGTTCATGATTGTTCAAGCATTGAAATCGTTAGGACCCGATTCCTTCATTTTTTATTTTTTTTTAAAGTGGGGTGGCTGTCTTCACGCTAACCACCCCACCCCGAAATCAGTCAAACTAACTATGTGAATCCATCGGGCGACGTTAGTTCACGTTTGTTCAGACATTAAAATCGTTAGGATCTCAATAGATAAAAACATAAAATCGAAAAATTCATATTGGCCGGCCGAGATAGTTCAGTAGGGAGGGTGTAACAAGCAATCGACACAGATACTAACGATTCTAAGCCCTACATAAGCCCGATATAACACCGACACAGTACAGTAATTTGGCGGCATTAAATAAGGTTAGACAGGCAATAATAAAATGCAAAAACTTTAACTTATGCTCCTAAGTCGACGGCTGAAAAAAATACTCAGAATCGGGTCCTTACGATGCCACTTGCAGAATAACATCATCAGACTATGCTAATTCACGATAGGTAGGTCATTTGCGGGCGATCAAAACAAATTTGCCGAAAAAAAAAACTTGAAAATTTTAATAACCCAACTTATGCTCCTAAGTCGACGGCTGAAGAAAATACTCAGAATCGGGTCCTTACGATGTCACTTGCAGAATAACATCAGCCGACCATGCTGATTCAAGATAGGTAGGTCATTTGCGGGCGATCAAAGCAGGTTTTGCGGAAAAAAATAAAATTTAAAATTTTAATAACCCAACTTATGCTCCTAATTCAACGGCTGAAAAAAATACTCAGAATCGGGTCCTTACGATGCCACTTGCAGAATAACATCAGCCGACCATGCTGATTCAAGATAGGTAGGTCATTTGCGGGCGATCATAGTAGATTTTGCAGAAAAAAATAAAACTTGAAAATTTGAATAACTCAACTTATGCTCCTAAGTCGACGGCTGAAAAAATACTCAGAATCGGGTCCTTACGATGCCACTTGCAGAATAACATCAGCTGACCATGCTGATTCAAGATAGGTAGGCCATTTGCGGGCGATCAAAGCAGGTTTTGCGGAAAAAAAATTGAAAATTTTAATAACCCAACTTAAGCTCCTAAGTCAACGGCTGAAAAAAATACTCAGAATCGGGTCCTTACGATGCCACTTGCAGAATAACATCAACCGACCATGCTGATTCAAGATAGGTAGGTCATTTGCGGGCGATCATAGCAGATTTTGCGGAAAAAAATAAAACTTGAAAATTTGAATAACCCAACTTATGCTCCTAAGTCGACGGCTGAAAAAAATACTCAGAATCGGGTCCTTACGATGCCACTTGCAGAATAACATGACCAGACCATGCTAATTCAAGATATGTAGGTCATTTGCGGGCGATCAATGCAGATTTTGCGGAAAAAAATAAAACTTGAAAATTTGAATAACCCAACTTATGCTCCTAAGTCAACGGCTGAAAAAAATACTCAGAATCGGGTCCTTACGATGCCACTTGCAGAATAACATCAGCCGACCATGCTGATTCAAGATAGGTAGGTCATTTGCGGGCGATCATAGCAGATTTTGCGGAAAAAAATAAAACTTGAAAATTTGAATAACCCAACTTATGCTCCTAAGTCGACGGCTGAAAAAAATACTCAGAATCGGGTCCTTACGATGCCACTTGCAGAATAACATGACCAGACCATGCTAATTCAAGATATGTAGGTCATTTGCGGGCGATCAATGCAGATTTTGCGGAAAAAAATAAAACTTGAAAATTTGAATAACCCAACTTATGCTCCTAAGTCAACGGCTGAAAAAAATACTCAGAATCGGGTCCTTACGATGCCACTTGCAGAATAACATCAGCCGACCATGCTGATTCAAGATAGGTAGGTCATTTGCGGGCGATCATAGCAGATTTTGCGGAAAAAAATAAAACTTGAAAATTTGAATAACCCAACTTATGCTCCTAAGTCGACGGCTGAAAAAAATACTCAGAATCGGGTCCTTACGATGCCACTTGCAGAATAACATCAGCCGACCATGCTGATTCAAGATAGGTAGGTCATTTGCGGGCGATCAAAGCAGGTTTTGAATTATAATAAATTTATAAATTTGAAAATTTTAATAACCCAACTTATGCTCCTCGTAACTGTACCTGCTCCTTGCTAAATTCAGTTTTAAGACAGTTTTTTTCTCGATTTTGGCCACCGTAGCCTATGGAGACTAACAAGCAACGCTAAGCGGTTTCCGTAGGGTATGGATGTTGGATGGATGGAGGTCATTTGCGGGCGATCAAAACACATTTTCCGGAAAAAAATAAAACTTGAAAATTTAAATAACCCAACTTAAGCTTTTAAGTCGACGGTTGAAAAAAATACTCAGAATCGGGTCCTTACGATGCCACTTGCAGAATAACATCAGCCGACCATACTGATTCAAGATAGGTAGGTCATTTGCGGGCGCTCAAAGCAGATTTTGCGGAAAAAAATAAAACTTGAAAATTTGAATAACCCAACTTATGCTCCTAAGTAGACGGCTGAAAAAAATTGGCTGGAGTTTATCGGTTTGAGTTACTGGAGGTTTCTTATGGAGGCTGATGGATGAGCTGTAGGGGTTGTTGTGGAGGCTCGTCGGGGACCACATGGTTCCCACCTCAGTACTCATCGGATGAGGTTGAGAAGAGTATACCTATGAGATGCGGGATGCACGATGAGTTCTCTTGTCGAGATTCAGTTGTGCCGCGCATCCACTGATACAAGCCACGGGACTTGGGGCCCTTCTTATCTCCCTGAGAGTGTTGAGGTTACATTCATAACAAGAGAATAGAGGTATGAGATTGAGAGCAGATGGAATTGTGCGCCCATCGAGTGTTGATTCCTGGTCAGTGCAATAGCTATTTTATACTGTGCTTTGTATACATAGAGATCCATGTAGCGAGGTTATCATTACATCCCCCTTGGAGTAAAACTCCGCTACAACTTTGCTGAAGGGTACAAGAAATGAATTTCAACGGCGACTAATTTTGTGTAGCCGGAACGAGGGGGCTCATTTCAAACAATTTATCAGTTAAATAATTTAAGTGTAACAAATTGATAGTAAAATAAAATTAATGTTAGATTTAACGATCATTTTTATTTTTAAGACCAAATGTTGGTTAGAGAAATTTTATCCTGAATAATAATACTATCGATTAGTATAATAAAATAGGGAGTGTTTGTTTTTTTTTATTTTAGTTGGTTCGAGTCCCGTGCGAGGCAAGCGAGTTTAAAAAAATCTTTGAATGCAGTTTTGTTTCTTTTTAAAAATAAAGGAATGTCTCCTTTAAGTAAAATGAGCCAGCTTAAGGATTTAAGGTAGTTTCCCTCCAGGGCCCGACTTATCTTTCCACGCTGTATAATGATTTCAAATAAAAAATAAAAATAGCGTCAAATACATCATGCCCAGAGCCCAGTCCATCATCTGATTAAATGTATTGCTGCAGGCGACTTTGACTTATAAATAGTTTTCTTACGGAGTAGTTGTATTTTGTACTAAGCATGATATCTTAAGCTGCATTATCAGCAACTGACCAGCAAGATGATTATTATCAGTGCGCTTTTTTCTGGAAATTATTTTTCATGGTTGCCTCCACTGGGTATAGGTGAAAAAAAATCTGTTGTTACCACTGTTACCAATTTGGTGGTACCTAGTGGGAATAATCATTTGAAACCCCATCACTGATTGATCTTCCTATGCCACCAATCAAAAATTGTTAGTGACAAGAAAGGGCTGTTTCCGTTAAAACTTCTTTGTTCTTTACTATACTATGCCAAGTCTTAAAATAAACAGGTTGCAGGCGTCCATAGGCTACGGTGACTGCTTGCCATCAGGTGGGCCGTATGCTTGTTTGCCACCGACGTAGTATAAAAAAATAACACCAAAACTTGTCACTACGCATTTTGTACTGATTATTATCAAAATATATTGAGACATTAAGTAGTATGATAGGCAATTTATAATAATTATTATAACATAACAAAAGTATATCCGACCCGGGTATGTCCTTAAACTACGTCCAAAAGAGAGGTATGGGCACTGTGAATAACATCTCGCTTTGTGTGGTAGGGCACAGGACAGCGGATGTCATTCCAGATCTAGAGCAGAGCCCAACTGGGGAGGTACCTCCACCTTACAGAAAACCGCAGCCAAATAACACTAGACCCTACTAATAGTGTTGTGTTCCTGCCGGTGAGTAAGGTTGCCAGAGCTCGAGGGAGAGGAGTGTTAGGGTCGGCAACGCGCATGTCACTCCTCTGGAGTTGCAGGCGTACATAGGCTATGGAGACTGCTTAACATCAGGCGGGCCGTATGCTTGTTTGCCACCGACGTAGTATAAAAAAAGTCAATGTAATATCGCACATATTTGGCACTAGTTGTAGTTCATTTTGATCTTAAATTGTACATTGTATTTTTTAACCTATGTTGACAGTGTATATGATCAGTAAATTCAGTACCTATAAATAAATCTATATGTTTCGCTATATTTATAATTCTATATCCTCCTATTGTCAGTAGGCAGGAGGGTTGTTATCTAAAAGGTATGCTATCAGTGCCGGATAAACCAGTGATCAAATAAAGCAGTTGCTTGGGGCTTTATGTATAGAAGGCACCAACATTTCCGGGAATTGGAGAGAGGAGCAAACTGTGGTGCGCAGATGATTAGAACTTATCATCTTCCTCGCGTTATCCCGCCATTTTGCCACGGCTCATGGGAGCCTGGGGTCCGCTTGACAACTAATCCTAAGAATTGACGTAGGCACTAGTTTTTACGAAAGCGACTGCCATCTGACCTTCCAACCCAGAGGGGGAACTAGGCCTTGTTAGGATTAGTCCGGTTTCCTCCCGATGTGTTCCTTCAGCGAAAAGCGACTGGTAAATATCAAATGATATTTCGTACATAAGTTCTGAAAAACTCATTGGTACGAGCCGGGGTTTGAACCCGCGACCTCCGGATTGAAAGTGCAGATGATTAGGACTAAAGGCATAAAAAAATTAAATGTATTGAATGATAAATAAAGTGAAACAAAATAGGTAAATAACTAATTATGTTCTATTGTCATAATTAGAATTTTTTTTAGTACTACAATAAAATTATAGAATAATAAACACTTGTCACTTTAAGTAAGTTAAATCTTGCAAGCAGATCTTGTCAGTAGAAAAAGGCGGCAAATTTTAAAAATGTAGGCGCAAATTGATATCGTACCAAAGAAAATTTGAATTTCGCGCCTTTTTCTACTGACAAGATTTGCTTGAACAACTATATGTTAAAATTGGAAATTGTACCAAAATATATATCGCTCTCTGGTTAGCACCTACATTATTATTATTATTACTATATACGAATGCACAGGCAGCTTAAAATAGCTGATACGTGCATATCAATGTCCTGCACTTGTGTTTTGTCCATTCGTAAAATGTTTGTAGAGTCTGTTTTTAAAGGAGTTCACTGAAGGCGCACTGATTACGGATTCGGGCAAACTGTTCCACACTTTCACTACACGGTTAGACAGGAAGTGTCGTCTTGGGTTGCTACTACTCTGCGTCCGTGCCAGCTTCAGAGAATGTCCTCTCAGTCTGTCATTCATATTCCGAGTGAAAATGTCACTTAACCCGGGTACGTTGTAGTGTCCTGTGAGTATTTTGTATGTTTCTATTAAGTCACCACGTTGCCTTCGCTGCTCCAAGGTTGTCACTGTTGTCAGGCCCAATTCCTTTAACCTATCTTCGTAAGATCGGTTGCGAAGAGATGGCGCCAATTTTGTTGTTCTTCTTTGGACTCTTTCAATAAGGTTGATGTCCTTTCGGAAATATGGATTCCAAATTTGGAACGCATATTCCAATAAGGATCTTACGTATGTTTTATAGAGTTTAATTAAAATATTCTTTTCCCCTCAGTAGCTCGGAAAGTTGTCTTTTATCCTTTAAAACTAGCAGGGAAAAACGCATTTTATCCACTAGTGGGGAAAGTAATTTGACCTTGGATAGAGCGTGTTTAAGTAGCTTGACAGATAACAAAACGTAAAACGCTCATAATAATGATTCGTTTGATATTCATATTCATATATTTTATTGGTAATAAATAATTACATGTCAAAATAATGTAAATACAATTGTAAATAACATTCTTAGTTTAAGGTCCTATTGCTTGATTATCATTAAACAAATGGTTTGAGAATCTAATAAAAAATACCAAATTTAGCTTTATTTAATGATTTTATGTCATAGACCTTAAAGTTCCATAAGAAACGTTTGTTTTTTAATAATGATGTTAAATATAATTCTGAACGCACAAGTTGAGTCAATGCAATTTCAAAACGCATCATTGACATTTCATACGTCAGAATTTCAACATTGTCAACAAACTTTTTACTTACAAACTTCTCACGTAAAATACAGAATTCCCAGTTTTTTGTTATAATATCGTAAAAAAAATAGTGATTCCAGTGACGAAGATGATCTAACGCCTGTGGATGTTGTACTTTCCTCGCTATGGTGAGGGGAAAAGTTTTGTGTTACACACGGGTGCAAATGTATTTTGTGATGTGCATGTCTTGTCCTTACTGTTCAACGTCCTATTCAATCCGACCTACCCTCCATATCTCTCTGAGAGATTTACTTATCTGGCAGATGGTAGTGGTCATCGCTTGAGATCGAGTGCAAACCTGACTCTCGCTGTGCCGTGTAACAAGACCCGGTCATATGCGAAGTCTTTCACAGTGCGCGCTGTACAGTTGTGGAACAAGTTGCCATTATCCCTTAGACAGTCCCAGTCGGTAGCATCACTCAAGGGAAAATTACATAAGTTGTGGCTTTCTAATGACTTGTGTTGTACTTAGTTGAGTACTAAGATTATTTATTTAGTTGTGATAATATATATATATATATGTATATATATGTATTTATGGGTATATATTTGTGTTTATATGGATATGTATTGTATATATATGTTTATTTTATATTCTAGATTACAGGTTTTAATTATTTACGTTTGTAATAATTGAACCATAATTTACTTTCTGTTCATAGTGTTCGTTTGTCTATCTTGATCTGTTTATTGTTTCATTCTCAATTGCTCAAAGGTTGACTGGAAGAGATCCCTTATAGGGATAAGTCCGCCTTTGTACATTGTATATATTTATGTTCTTTTATTGTGTTTGTAATCTGTCTTATGTACAATAAAGTGTTTACATACATACATACATACATATTTTACTTCTCGTGTGTTGAAACACTCGCTACGCTCAGGATTCTATTTTAGAACCACTCGCTACGCTCGTGGTTCAACTATAGAATCATTTCGCTTGCTCGTGTATCAATTCCACACTCGCGGGTAAAATACAACTTTGCACCCTTGTATAACAAATAACTATATCCATATAACGGAAAGCTTTCTTAATCATATATAAAACAGAGTTAGCCTTTTTGGTAAAACCCAAAATGTGTTCCTCCCAATGTTAAGTTATCAGCTATAACGACACCAAGATCTCGCTGGGAAGCAACACTGCAAATTGTGAGAGAAACGAAATATACAGACCGATACATCGCAATTCATCTGCAGATGCCTCGCGGAGCGAAGCCGCGAACGCGAGTGTGGTCGATTTCGCAGATCAGCGAACTCGACTCCACTCTCGCGTTCGCGGCTTCGCCCCGCGATTCGCCCACGAGTGTGGAGGGATCTTAAAAGATATCGGCAGATGCCGTATCTGTGATGGGCTTTATTTGTTACCCACCATAAACCATACTATGTGCACCATACTCCTACTGAAATATACATGTATCTTCAAGTATCTTTCAGTAGGTGTAGCAGAGAAAGCGTCTTCTAGTATAAGACTGTCCCGTTCGGTCCATTCCCCCCACCGCACATGTATAAAGCCCCCTCCACACACGAGTGGCTTAAGACTGTCTTGTACGAGCAAAGATAATCCATGACTGATCCACTTATATACTAAGCCCCCTCCACACTCGTGCGGGAATCGGGGCGCGAAGCCGCGAACGCGAGTGTGGAGTCTAGTTCGCTAATCAGCAACTTATAACCTTCTTATTTTCTTTTAAAGCCTGGCAACCCTTATTTGTGACCGGATTTTTGCAGGCAACCCTATACCATTGTATTCGCAATAAAATTACCATTATTTTGATATACAATGCAAGCGTCAGACAGATGGGTGCAATTATCGATTTTAACTCACCCGTTTAAACATGGCAACCTCATAATAGTGACCGGAAAAACATAGGCAACCTAATTTATTCATGTTGTACAAGTTGTATACTTTCCATTGGAACTTATTTTGTTCGTCAGACAAATCGGTGAAATTTAAAGAAAAAAATATATTTTCAAAAATTTATTTAAAATAGCCTTGACCATATTTCTTTAGGCAACCCTATTTATTTATGTTCAGGAACATATTTTCTTTCATAAAATATAAGTTTCATCCGTCAGACGTATGGGTGAAGGTCGACCATATAAGCCGTATCTCCTACTAGTAGGACTTTCGGGATAAAATGTATCCTATGACACTCCCGTGATCAAGACGAATCTAACGATACCTCATACATCAAAATCCATCAAGCCGTTTAGGCTACAGGAGGCCACTAAGAAACAGGCATACATACATACATACTTACATACACTCGAAAAACATTACCCTCCTCCTTTGGCAGTCGGGTAAAAACCGAATGACGTCATCCCGAATACAGCTAGTGCCTACGTATATTTTATTTGACTCGCCGCACACGGAGAGAATATTCGGTTTCCGTACGGAATGACAGGTGTGAACGGGACGTCGCTATACACATGCATAATGGCTTGCAACTGTCATTCCGTACGGAAACCGATCGAAAATTCCGTATGTTTGCCCTGAGGCCAGGATTACACTTGTAAGTTTTACTTACGTAAGTAGGGGCACAGCTATACTACAGAATGAGATATGAATATCGTTATCTCATTCTAGCAAATAGCTTTGTCCCTACTTACGTAAGTAAAACTTACAAGTGTAATCCTGGCCTAAGGCCCCATCACACGAGGGCTTTTTCAACGCGCGTTAAACAAACGCTTGAAATTGCCCGCACGCTAAATTCGATTTAACTACCAAGGCTTAAAGTTGAAATCCAACAACGCTTCATAAAACGCGCTACCGCTATCGTGTGAATAAATACACATGTTTCCATTAGTGTCATTCAAACGCTTTTTTAACGCGCGTTGAAAAAGCGCTCGTGAGAATGAGACCTAACGCAAATAATCGAATGTGTGCGCTATGGTTACAAAATTCCGAATCTGTATTCCCAATGAGGGCTAACGCGTATGAATTCGCCGCTAGGGGCGCTAGTGTGGATGGTGGTCTTCGCCAAGTTCGAAATGTCAAATGTCACTTGTCACTTCAATGACACCCGTTTTGACGACCGGTCTGGCCTAGTGGGTAGTGACCCTGCCTGTGAAGCCGATGGTCCTGGGTTCGAATCCCGGTAATGGCATTTATTTGTGTGATGAGCACAGATATTTGTTCCTGAGTCATAGGTGTTTTCTATGTATTTAAGTATTTATATATTATATATATCGTTGTCTGAGTACCCATAACACAAGCCTCCTTGGGCTCACCGTGGGACTTTAGTCAATCTGTGTAAGAATGTCCTATAATATTTATTTATTTATTTATGACTTACAGCTGTTCTTTAGTCTTTTGGACCACCATCAACAGAGGCGCCAACTGGTGAGCAAAAAAACGATAGCCCTCATTCGGTTTCCATACGGAATGACAGGTGGGAACGAGACGACGCTCTACAAATGCAAAGCGCTGTCTCGCTTGCACCTGTCATTCCATACGGAAACCGAATGACAGGTGGAAACAAATGCATAGTGCTGTCTCGCTTGTACATGTGATTCCGTACGGAAAATTTTGCGAAACGTCTGCGGGCAGGCTTAATCGATGATCGCATGAGATTTGCGTTACATTGCCACATTTGATCGATCAATTAAATTTGCTGCACCGTCCAACAATCGAACATGTCTCAAACCACACCAGCGTCGTAAGGAGAAAGCCATGTTGCCATCTCGTTCCGGCCCACCGCATAAACTCCTTTAATTAACCTGTGTTGGCCCAATACATATGTGTCCTACAACATGAAGCGAAACCGTAATTAAATTTAAAATGCTCTGGTACACCGACTTTGTCAGTAGAAAAACGCGGCAAATTTTAAAAAAATTTAGGCACCAAGAGTTGACTTCCCATAGAAAATTTTAATTTCGCGCCTTTTTCTACTGGCAAATAAGCCCAGTACAGACGATATGATAAAATCGACCGATTTGATGATGAAAAATTGGCGTCATGGTGATATATTTGAGCGCTCTAAAACAAAATAAATAACTTCTAAACTGTCTATCCTAAAATTATAAAACCGGACAAGTGCGAGTCGGACTCGCCCACCGAGGGTTCCGTACTTTTTAGTATTTGTTGTTATAGCGGCAACAGAAATACATAATCTGTGAAAATTTCAACTGTCTAGGTACCACGGTTCATGAGATACAGCCTGGTGACAGACAGACGGACAGTGGAGTCTTAGTAATAGGGTCCCGTTTTTACCCTTTGGGTACGGAACTCTTAAACTAACAAGTGCTAGTCCGCCTCCGAATTGACCGAATCGAGCCAAATTGGCGTTTGCGTCCACCATCTGATTTGATCAGACAATTTAATTCCATCAAAAACATTACTCGTACATGTAAAATGATGCCCGTCTCGCAACCCAAAACTTCTACTACAAAAAAGTTTAAGGTCCCTCCACACTCATGCGCGAATCACGGCGCGAAGCCGCAATTCGCGCATGAATGTGGATGGACCTTTAGAGATGTAATATGATACCGAGTCGGTTATTTTAGTCAGTGCCAGGGGCGTTAAAACGGCATTAATATTAGATATCTTAAATTTTTAATACGTATAATGACTTGGCCATCGCACGGCTGCATAATGACACAAGGATCATCAACTATTAAAAATAATTCTAATTGAACATAACGCTAGCGCTAATCACATGCAGCTTGAGCATTAATAGTACATTACTACAGAGGCCGGGAAGAAAGGGGTTGCCGGCCGAATAGAATATAGTTATGAGGCCGACAACCCGTTTTCACGCCGATGTATGTATAGGTATAGTGCTTTTCTCAAACGTTTAATATAGGTCTATAGTTTGTCAAAGGACTGTCTTATTTCAAACATAGACAGAGAGAATCATCATACTATATTTGTCTTACACTAGTACTAACACCCAAAAGACAAGGATGAGTAGTTTTTTTTGTTCTTATTTACTGACAAGATTTGCTTGACCAACTATATATAGGTATAATCAAATATCGTTTATTGTTTTTTTTAAATCTTTAGGAGTATTCCAGCGTAGCAAAACCGTCTCGTGTGATGCGGAAGGGTCCTGGATTTTCCCCAGGCTACCATCCCCCCACACAGTCCTACCGCTCTAATGGCCCTAGTGCCATAGAGCCCGTCAGGTTAAAAAAAAAAACACAAACAAAATGTTTTTTTTTTTTAATAGGCGTATTGGCAGAATGTCATAAACGAACCAAAAAACAAATATTGTTTATAGTTTTTTTTAAATGGCTGAATGCCATGATACTGTGCCACAATTATATGTGAAATAGAAATTAAAAAAAGCCACTTCCCGGCCTAGGCCTGCCACTGTATGAAATTTCATTAGTTTCATTACAGACCTCTCGTCTAGCCGCGCCTGAAACGTGATACTTCCCAGCCTAATATAAAGAACGTAATATCAATATTACATAGCATGTTTGAGAAAATAGTATTTTATACAATCGTGATATAATAGAGAGCTTTTCAGTCGAGTACCGTGTTTAAGCAACGAAGCTTGCTGAGTAGCTTAAGTTAAGGTACGAGATTGAAAAGCTTGATTATATCACTATTGTATACAATACTTTTTCTACGAGACAAAAAAATAATAGTTTCAACTAGTACCTATAGAATCATATACGTAAGTAAACAAACCAAAAGTATACAGCTAAGATACGCGAGCTGCCGCGACCCGCGATACCTTTATACTCGTACGCGCACCGGCCGCCGGGCCCGGCGCCCCCGGCGGGTTGGTCAACGACACCTCCTCGTAACTCATGAGACCCTGGTACCTGCTCCGCGCTTCATAAGTCATAAACGCGCATGTGACACCCTTCATATAGCAACATCCATACCCTACGGAAACCGCTTAGCATTGCTTGTTAGTCTCCATAGGCTACGGTGGCCAAAATCGAGAAAAAAACTGTCTTAAAACTGAATTTAGCAAGGAGCAGGTACAGTTACGAGGAGCATAAGTTGGGTTATTAAAATTTTCAAATTTATTTTTTTCCGCAAAACCTGCTTTGATCGCCCGCAAATGACCTACCTATCTTGAATCAGCATGGTCGGCTGATGTTATTCTGCAAGTGGCATCGTAAGGACCCGATTCTGAGTATTTTTTTCAGCCGCCGACTTAGGAGCATAAGTTGGGTTATTAAAATACGAGTATTTAAGTTTTATTTTTTTCCGCAAAATATTCTTTGATTGCCCGCAAATGACCTACCTATCTTGAATCAGCATGGTCGGCTGATGTTATTCTGCAAGTGGCATCGTAAGGACCCGATTCTGAGTGTTTTTTTCAGCCGTTGACTTAGGAGCATAAGTTGGGTTATTCAAATGTTCAAGTTTTTTTTTGCGCAAAATCTGCTTTGATCGCCCGCAAATGACCTACCTATCTTGAATCAGCATGGTCTGCTGATGTTATTCTGCCAGTGGCATCGTAAGGACCCGATTCTGAGTATTTTTTTCAGCCGTTGACTTAGGAGCATAAGTTGGGTTATTAAAATTTTCAAATTTTATTTTTTCCGCAAAACTTGCTTTGATCGCCCGCAAATGACCTACCTATCTTGAATCAGCATGGTCTGTTGATGTTATTCTGTAAGGGGCATCGTAAGGACCCGATTCCGAGTATTTTTTTCAACCGTCGACTTAGGAGCATAAGTTGGGTTATTCAAATTTTCAAGTTTTATTTTTTTCCGCAAAATCTGCTTTGATCGCCCGCAAATGACCTACCTATCTTGAATCAGCATGGTCGGCTGATAGTATTCTGCAAGTGGCATCGTATGGACCTGATTCTAAATATTTTTTCAGCCGTCGACTTAGGAGGATAAGTTAGTTTTTGCATTTTATTATTGCCTGTCTAACCTTATTTAATGCCGCCAAATTACCGTACTGTGTCGGTGTTATATCGTCTATAGATGCTTATGTAGGGCTTAGATCGTTAGTATCTGTGTCGATTGCTTGTTACACCCTCCCTACTGAACTATCTCGGCCGGCCAATATGAATTTTTCGATTTTATTTTTTTATCTATTGAGATCCTAACGATTTTAATGTCTGAACAAACGTAAACTAACGTCGCCCGATGGATTCACATGGTTATTTTGACTGATTTCGGGGTGGGGTGGTTAGCGTGAAGACAGCCACCCCACTTTTTTAAAAAAAATGAAGGAATCGGGTCCTAACGATTCCAATGCCTGAACAATCATGAACTAACGAATATCTTGCTGTCTAGACCAAAAACACAAACAATAAGTGGTTTGGGGTGGCTAGCGTGAAGTCAGCCACCACCATAGAATAAAAAAAATATAAAACCACGAAAATCTTTTAATCTGTTTCGAATACCCGCAAGTTACCGCACTGTATCGGTTATATATATCGTCTATAGATGCTTATTTAGGGCATAGAATCATTAGTTTCTGTGTCGATTGCTTGTTACGCCCGCCGGCTGAACTATCTCGGCCGGCCAATATGAATTATCCGATTTTATTTTTTTATAGCAAATATATTGAGATCCTAACGATTTTAATGTCTGAACAAACGTGAACTAACGTCGCCCGATGGATTCACATAGTTAGTTTGACTGATTTTGGGGTGGGGTGGTTAGCGTGAAGACAGGGGTGGCTATCTTGCTATCTAGACCAAAAAACTAACAATAAATGGTTTGGGGTGGCTAGCGTGAAGTCAGCCACCACCATAGAATAAAAAATATATAAAACCACGAAAATCTTTTAATCTGTTTTGAATACCCGCAAGTTACCGTACTGTATCGGTTGTATATCGTCTATAGATGCTTATTTAGGGCATAGAATCGTTAGTATCTGTGTCGATTGCTTGTTACGCCCCCCCTGCTGAACTATCTCGGCCGGCCAATATGAATTTTTTGATTTTATTTTTTTATAGCAAATCTATTGAGATCCTAACGATTTTAATGCCTGAACATACGTGAACTAACGTCGCCCGATGGATTCACATGGTTAGTTTGACTGATTTCTGGGTGGGGTGGTTAACGTGAAGACAGCCACCCCACTTTGAAAAAAAAAAAAATGAAGGAATCGGGTCCTAACGATTCCAATGCCTGAACAATCATGAACTAACGAATATCTTGCTATCTAGACCAAAAAAACTAACAAAAAGTGGTTTGGGGTGGCTAGCGTGAAGACAGCCACCACCATAGAATAAAAAAAATATAAAACCACGAAAATCTTTTAATCTGTTCTGAATACCCGCAAGTTACCGTACTGTATCGGTTATATATCGTCTATAGATGCTTATTTAGGGCATAGAATCGTTAGTATCTGTGTCGATTGCTTGTTACGCCCCCCCTGCTGAACTATCTCGGCCGGCCAATATGAATTTTTTGATTTTATTTTTTTATAGCAAATCTATTGAGATCCTAACGATTTTAATGCCTGAACAAACGTGAACTAACGTCGCCCGATGGATTCACATGGTTAGTTTGACTGATTTCTGGGTGGGGTGGTTAACGTGAAGACAGCCACCCCACTTTGAAAAAAAAAAAATGAAGGAATCGGGTCCTAACGATTCCAATGCCTGAACAATCATGAACTAACGAATATCTTGCTATCTAGACCAAAAAAACTAACAAAAAGTGGTTTGGGGTGGCTAGCGTGAAGACAGCCACCACCATAGAATAAAAAAAATATAAAACCACGAAAATCTTTTAATCTGTTCTGAATACCCGCAAGTTACCGTACTGTATCGGTTATATATCGTCTATAGATGCTTATTTAGGGCATAGAATCGTTAGTATCTGTGTCGATTGCTTGTTACGCCCCCCCTGCTGAACTATCTCGGCCGGCCAATATGAATTTTTTGATTTTATTTTTTTATAGCAAATCTATTGAGATCCTAACGATTTTAATGCCTGAACAAACGTGAACTAACGTCGCCCGATGGATTCACATGGTTAGTTTGACTGATTTCTGGGTGGGGTGGTTAGCGTGAAGACAGCCACCCCACTTTAAAAAAAAATAAAAAATGAAGGAATCGGGTCCTAACGATTCCAATGCCTGAACAATCATGAACTAACGAATATCTTGCTATCTAGACCAAAAAAACTAACAAAAAGTGGTTTGGGGTGGCTAGCGTGAAGACAGCCACCCCCTTTTTAAAAAAAAAAAATCGACTTTGGAATCGGGTCCTAACGATTTTACCTACTGAACAAACGTGAACTAACGATGAACTAACGATATAGATATGCCATTTGCGGGCAAACGAAATGGGGTGGTCAACTTCACGAGGGTCCAGTTAGGGCAGTTAGCGCATTACGGTGGATTCCAAGCTAATGCGTTAATACACCGAGAGCCCAGTTTTTCTATTCGCTCCGAGCATGACTGTGGCGCCGTCCTGGTACCCACCAGTAGGACATATTGCTGTTGAAGCGAGATGTCGTCCCATAAAAGGTCATATTTTTATTACCTCGTGCGTTGGCGTCGCTTGTATTTCCCACCAGCAACTTCGCATAATATACGTCATCGTGTGCTGAACTAATTGACGATTCACAAAATTATAAGGTAATTTGGTAATCATATGAGTAAAATGACAATGATATGAGTTAAACTGAATTACTTTGACATGCAGTCATACGAAACCTGCGGTTTCAGCTTATAGATTAATTTTCGAGCGATTTACGCAATCTGGAATTCCGGTATTACGTACTTATGGGTTGACACGCAGTATGTTCCTCAACAGTTTAATTTTAAATTAGAACTTATCATGAAACCATTTTAATCTGCTTTACAAGCTTTATATGCAGAGCTGTCGTTATTTTTGCACTAAGGATGAACACGATGCATAAAATGCTTGCTTCGTTCGTAGGTATATTAAAGAAGATTAAAAAGGCACACACAAGAAGAACACCGAATTAACCTGCAGAGAAACTTCCCTACCACCAAAGTACAACATAGAAGTGCACCGAACATGACCGAACTTACGTTGACTTTTCCCTTATGTTAAACAAGACTGCATGTCCTTGGTCGCATTAGCCAGTGTTACCTACACTTACGAGTAAGCTGACCTATACCCACGACGTCCAACCGCAGTGACTACGCAGGTGTTTCCCGAACGCAACGGGACTGCCATTATCGTCACCATATTCGATGTTGTCATTTTTCACAGTCATGGGTGATAATGATGACAGGTAGCCGATTCAGCCGTGGCGGCCTTGTCTCAATTCCCTGCCTTATAAAACAAAAAGTCCTCTGTTATTTCTAGTCACTAACTTAACCCAGACGTCTGCAAACTGCAGCTCGCTAGCCGTATACGGCTCTTTAATAAATTACCGATAAAGACTGTATTTACACCACGGAATACAATACTTGCGTTTCTTAGACATACCTAAAACTGATGATCTCTACAGCGGTTGTCCTCTTCTCAAAAGTTTTCCTACCCCATGACCTAACCTATTGTCAGCGTCGTACCTACTCGTTGTCACGTCGTTTCTCACAGTCATCAGGCGATGACTGGCGACAGTTAGCCGAGCGAGCCGTGACGGCCTAGGCCGCGCGAAGGTCGTGCATGTGTCATTGTAATTTCAGCGGGCAATTTATCTTACTCTAGGTCTTTCTCACACTATTCAATGTGTCTCTATTCATGCGTTTTTTTAAGCACCATCCTACGTAATCTTTGTATTGCAATCCTTCCTTTCGTTACGCATGTTTGCTTTGATATAGTTAACGACACTGCAGAGTAAACCTAGTTCAGTTGTTTAGCTGGTTGCCGTGAAGTTGTGCTATAGCTTCCCCTGTGAGTCTCTGAGATCGCAGGCAGCTGTAGGCAATACTAAGCGATCAGTAGAACCCATTCCATGCTAAATACAAATGCTTATTACATTAGCTTGGGTTGCTCCGAATCTGCGTTGTAGAATCTGTATTATAAACGTTACTAATTGAGCATCAAAGGCTAATAAAAAGAAAGCAGAACAGAATAAACTAACCAAACGCACGGACGGCGATTCGAGGCAGTTTCCACGGTTCTAATGTTACTAATCTTGACGCATTTAGTTCTTATAGTCCCCCATGCGCGACCAACTGAGTTTTCACTGCATTAACGTGTCATTTCCGTAAGCATTTCACTAGCAAACCGACGTAAGTTCAGGGACTAACATGGCGATTACGCCCTTTTAAAGTAATAAAGATAGTGTTGCATGGGTGTTGTTCGAAGCGTGAAGCAGTGAAAATGACCACAGTTGTTTCTTTAGAACGATTTGATACGAAAGTTGTAATGTCAGTGATGGCAAAAAGATTAATTTCATATTGCGATTGACAAGAAATCAAAATGAAAGCGAAACGCTCTCGCTTCAATTGTCGAAAATTATTATATAATTTCAATTAGATGATATAGCAATAAACTGTGAAAGACAAGGAAACTGCCAGGAGTATCACCAGCGTATTGCCTTTGAACTTTAAACTAAAAATATTTACATATAGAGCTTAAAAGACAAAACCTCTTCCACGCCGTGAAAACATGGGTATCACTAAATCTCTTTTTGATGTTCGTCGATCTTCTTCTGTCACTCAATTATTGCAACAATAAAATTGATGAAAATAGACGAACTTCGAAAAACGTTTTCGTGGTTTTAGTTTCATAACAAGGAATATTAACTTAGACACAGAGCAACTATAGTTGCACTGTATACAGTGTTGTTGTTGTATTATTTCCGTGCCGGCTTCTGTATGTCTTTTGTGGCCATTGTTATATCTGTTGGGATGCTTCAGACCAAGATAATATATTTAGAAGATGCTTTATTCAAAAACGCTTAATTTAAAACTTAACTAATAACACTGACATAGATTGCTGGTTATAAAGCGTTCCTGAAATGGTCTCCACTCAGCTTCATGTCAAGAAACCTATAGGCCCCCGACGCTGGTCTTCCGTGGAAACCCTTCCGAGAGAGCGCAACAAATACAACTTAAATATAATTACAACAGCTATACGAATCAAATATAAAATAAATAAGTAAATATATAGGTATAATACTACAGCTATACAAATTAAATATAATTTTAGTTGAATTATTATAACTATTGATCCACATTAAAATATAAAAACTATTGACCAGTACAGTAGCAGTCATACTTCTTTTATTTGTACAATTAGATCCACTTAGAAGCCAGAAACACATAAGTACACAAAAAGAATTAGCACAGACTTAACAACGATTTTTCTGTACACTTAAAATGTATTTTTTGTAATTCACTTTGAACGAATTTACTGACAATGAGTTCCTAAGAGGAGGCGGTATATTATTCCAGCATTTCGTGGCAGTGTATTTAAAGCTGCCGCGAAATGCTGCGGTGTTGTGCCGTTGACAAAGCAAACGAGTAGCTCCCCTAATATGCCTTTGTGAAAAAGTTAATTTTTCGAATATATCCGCTCTTCCTTATTACCAAAACAAAACAAGCTTGAAGATTATTAATATTATTATGACAAAAGATTAATATGACAGACGTTGCAGATTATTATGACAAAATGTGGCACAATCTTTAACTTCCCATTACAAAGGACCTTTGAAATAAATCGCTGCGTCACGCCTCCTATTACCGAGGGGAAGCATAATATCGCATAAAAGCATATTTTGGCATTTTTTATGGTTAAACGCACATTCGTGTCGATTGTCGCAAATGCCAAATGGAGTGTTTGCCTTTTCACGGAATAGGATATCGATCGTAAACATAAGGGGATCAGATTTGGTTTTGAAGCATCTGGGTAAACATACCTAATATTTTCACGCTGTGTATTGGGATTGGATTGGATATACATCAGGACTTCATTTTACATGAGTAGAGATTGAGACAAACTGTTTAGAAATGCTTCAAAATGTACACATTTTGAAGTACCTATCTTTTATTTTTATTTTGACTTACTGTCTCGTTTAACCAAAGTTGAAGAACTTAAAATATTACTTCTAAACGACAAGACCGAGGTTCCCTTCCGTTGTTTATTATATCAGTGCTTAATGTTTGTCTTCTTGTTTATTATTATATTTGGATATCTGAGCTTAGCTTTTAGGCAAGTCCAATATTTTTGGTATCATCGTTGTTTTCATCAATAATCCTTCCGTTTTTGTCACAAAGACAATATCTAAACAAAAACCATTTCAACTACAAAGGCATTCATTGACTTTTTCATCCGTCGTCGGCCTGCATATGAACAGGAAACAAAACGAAAAGGTCGCGGCTTGGCCACCACATGTGCCGACTGACGTCAATGCCCAGTCAGCTGTGCTTGTCATGTATCAGTAACCAGCTCAAATAACCTTGATACCCTTAACAACGATACGTTTTCGGATACCACACAAGCTGGTTGTTGAAAATGTTGAGGCGCTTGAAATACCTACGAGTATAAGAGCTCATTCAATACACGTTCGAATCCTATGATTATCACAAGCACAACAGTGCTTGTGATAGCACAACACTATTGTTGTGCTTGTAATAGTGCTGTTACCGCATAACGTCATCAACTCTGTGACAAAACTGTAAAGGATTTCACTCTAGTTTAACTATTAGTTGCTTACCATGAATGCAAACACCAGAAGCAAGGACCACGCGTGCTAGGTGTTAATATAAAGGTTGGGCTGTTAATATCATCTGAATCAAGAGTCCAATCAAGCTTTACTATGAAATATAACTGTTTGGGGTGCTCAACTATTTCGGATAATCTTGTTATTTACACGTGACTGCACCTTTTAAATTCAGAAGCTGTGCATCGTGTATCGTAGGTTCTATGCACTATGTGCAGGGGTAACGAGTGGCTTGTCAAATGCACCGAGCGTAAAGCACTTTGCCATTTAATACCTATAAGACAGTTTACGTTGAAGTATGGAGCAGGTTTAGGCTATTTTAGTTCTGACGATGATTTCAAGAAGCTATTATAGGCGGGTGGAAGTACCCTTGTCGATCCATTCACTACTTGTTTAGAGCATAAACATCGTAGGTACAAACTTGAATAACGTTCTAAGCGCACATGAGGAGCAATTTAGCTACAAAGAGTGCAAAATCCCAGGTTCGAAACCCGGTAAGGGCATTTATGTTTGCGATGAGTGCAAATATGTTTTTAATAAAAAGTGGTGAGTGTCGTGGAACACTCGGTTGGAACGAAGTTAAGAAAGGCTGGTGACGTGCTCATTTTCATGCACATGCTTGTGCTCGTGCTCTGTTGTGTTGTTCTGTTGTTTTGTTCTTTTTGTGACGCCAATATTTAACATTTGCATCTATCGCACTAGTATGGTACGAGTATGTGACGCCAATATCAAACATTTGCATCTGTCGCAGGTGTATGGTCTGTGACGCCAATATCAAATCAAACATTTGCATCTATCGCAGGTGTATGGTCTGTGGCGGCAAAATCTTACACTTTTCTTCGTTCTAAAATCTTACTAAGATTTTATTTTTCGTTGCTATAGTAAAATTTATTGCCGATTACTTCAGATTGCTGGGTAATTCCGAGAATGGAGTTTAATGTGATGGAATTATGTATTTGTTCGGAATTGTCCGACATTTTGAAATTAAGCGAAATTCGAATACAAAGTGTATACCCGGTTACCCGTATCACAAACCAAGACTATTGAGTCTCCTGTGGTCCTGGTCCAGTTTTACTTGTGTAAGATAAGATTGGTTTTATCGTAAAAAACCGGCCAAGTGCGAGTCGGACTCGCCCACCGAGGGTGCCGTACTTTTTAGTATTTGTTGTTATAGCGGCAACAGAAATACATCATCTGTATTATATGTAGTTACAGATATAATCCGATATCCAACTGCTATCTGTTCTCTGTACTCAATTAAATTGAAATCTTGTCCACTGCGTCTATCCCTAACCCATCTGTACGTCTTTTTACTCCTCAATTGTATAGCGGACTTCCTTCAAATTGGATTTTCCCTCGATATGTAGCAGATGTGTGGAGGTCGTTAAAACGTCTTTAGCTGTCGCTTTCAAACTTTCGAGTAATGATGTCTGATTGCTCTGTTAAAATGTGGCACTGGTTTTCTTTTAGCTGGAACGTTAAATTAGTCATTATCTCTCAGTGAAGGCGCTTTAAACGTATTTTTACGCAATTTTGCTTTCCTATTCGTCGTTAATTGTAGGAAAAGTGCTCGATAGTTGAGTTTCCTTGAAAGATAGGAAAACCGGTGGAAATCGAGTTCTATGGACACCCCACCACTGAACTGGAACGTTGAATTTTTTAAGTCATTATCTCTCAGTGGCGGCGCGTCAGAAATATTTGTAGGAAAGTTAGATCTAATTTATCTTTAATTTTCGTCATGGATTGTAGAAAAAGTGCATTTTTTTTAAATACGGAAACCGCTTGCTATATCATTGCTATTGAGAATTTTGGATATATTGTCAGAAGACCTAATTTGGTGTAAATATTCCCCATAATCTCGATCTAGAACGGAGACCAGAATTTGAGTTGAAGCCGGGTCATTATTTAAAAGGGAATACTGTATTTATTTTCAGTCAAGACAGACACCATTAAATGCTTGTTGTTTGCACTAAACACCCCTCACAAACCAATACGAAATTAAGTAAACCGCTACCCGCTTTACGTAAGTATCATTATTAACAGTACATATGGCGCTAATTTATCGCCCTAGTGTGGTAACTAGCACTATACGTGCGTATGTGGAAAATTTAAAGGGCCATATGTACTGTAAAACTTTGTAATAGACGTGCAAAGAGGTAATTCGCAACTCGTGTCGATTTAAATTTTAAAACACTCCCTTCGGTCGTGTTTTACTTTATCGCCACTCGTTGCGGTATTCCTACTTTTCGCACTTGTATCGTAATGTACTATTAACGATGACAACAAAACGCTTGGTACCTTTATAATGCGTCAAACCGTCAGTATTTCCTCAAAAACTGCAATCATTACGACATACTCCGATTTAACCGTATTATTACAACACAATAGTAAACAATGGTCTATAGCGTGACGATTGCTGATGACATATGGCATCTGAATAGGCATTTTGCAATCTCTATTTAGTGATGCGCAGTGTCATAAAGCCACAGCTGAGCCCTTTTATTATTGTTCGATTACTGACCTTAAAACTGAAAGTGTGAAGTCGTTTTTCGCGCGCATGTTTTAACAATTTAGTGTCAGTTTTTATACTAAACCGAATATGATTTTTGTAGTTATTTCGTTATCATGGTACGGCACGCGACGCGAGTTTACCTTGCTGTTGTGAAATGGAGAGTGGATCTGATAGCGAATTGATGATTCTTAGTTACTAGAGCGTGTAACTATAAGTATCTCTTTAGATTGTTTTTTTTTAATACTACGTCGGTGGCAAACAAGCATACCGCCTGATGTTAAGCAGTCTCGGTAGCCTATGTACGCCTGCAACTCCAGCCAGAGAAGTTACATGCGCATGTCTGATTTTGTATTAAATTGGAGATTGATATTATGTTTGCATTCGTCCTTTTCTGTTATACATATTTACAATTACTCTTTTAAGCGGCTTAAAAAAGATGAGGTTCTCAGTTTGGTGTTTTTTTAAATATATTTTATTTCCCCGATTTCTAAGTATCTGATGATTTTGGAACCTGGAAAGATCGGAGGAACTCTTCGATTGTTATAGGCACTTATATAATGAATTGGGTTTTTTTTATACTACTCGTGCACCAGATCATGAAAATAAAATAATGGGGTGATGGTATGGTAGACTGTTTTATGAAATCGTCGTCGAATATGTTACAACAAAAATTTGTCAGTTCCGAACAACTGACAGGCTGCTGTCGTCCGGCGGACTGGTAATCAGTGGGCCCCAATACTGCTGTGACGCAACGACCCGATGAGTTCACGATCTTGGCCTCCGACACCAAAGACCGCCATGCTACTCTGTCCAAAGCCGTTTCTTTCCAGTCGACGACGCCGAGTTCGCTAAGGTCTTTTTGCACTTCGTCTCTCCGGCGGTACCTAGGGCGTCCTGACGGTCTTCGGCCAATTGGTTCTCCAGAGCACGCCCTCCAGACTGCGCGATCTTCCCCCATCCGGACTACGTGCCCGAGCCATCGGAGTCTGGCAGTGGCAGTAAGATCTACCGCAAAATATTGGGACCTACACGTCGAGAGGATGGACCGGAGACTCCGCAAGGACCAGGAGATTGAAGATCTGGTGTCCGAACCGAACATCATTGGAGAAACGAACGAACGTCTGATTAAGCTTAATTTTATATGCCTCTTGTAACATCATACTCATTGCTACGAAATTCTGCAGTCAATCAAGTACACTCAAGCCCAATAAAAACGGGAGCACAATTTCCACTGCCCCTAAGATTATACCCATATAAGCCATATAACGTTGCATATACCGCAAGCTCTCGTATTGGGCCTAAGCAGGATGTTGTCGTAGGTCGCTGACTGCGACAAGGTCCCAACTAGCTGCCATATTAGGCCAGATGCAACTGTGTCGCGGTATGTTATTGAAATAGGTTACCGTTGTTTGCTTGTTGCTCGTTGATTGACGTATCTGTGTATATTATTTACCATTTCGATGCTCAAAAGCAATTAAAATGAGTATTAACATTATAGTTATTGCAAAATTATTTTATATTAAAAAGTGTTTTGGATACAATACAAATGTGTAATAACTCCCATTGTAGTTATCATGTAAAAACAAACCTAATAATAAAAAAAAACACTGTTATCAGGTAGGTAACAATTTATATGCAATATTTCAGCTCATACAGTCATGCTTCCGTCGATTAGCGGGTTGATGAATTATCAAACCAATGACTTTCGAACTTAAATCAATGGGGTCAATTCGTGCGAAATTCATCATTCATTTAATTGCTAATTAAATCACAAATAGAGCCAATAAACGACTAATAGACATTGTACAGTGTACAGCATCAAATAAATTAATCGAAACGGCCAAGGAAGGTGATTAAATCCTATTATCTATTTGATAATATAGACATTAAAGTGCTTGTTCAGATATTTTTGAGCACCTCGGCCGCTCCGTAATATCTGCTGACAACTGTTCACCCAACTGCAAAATTGGACACTTTGTAAATGAACACATTGAACACTTTATAAAAACAGAACAAAATAAATATTTAAGTGGGGCTCCCATACAACAAACGTGGTTTTTTTGCCGTTTTTTGCGTACCATACGGAGTACGAGCCCCTTCGTGTGCGAGTCCGACTCGCACTTGGCCGGTTTTTACTTAAAACATCTTTTAGACCTTTACTATTTAGTCGTCATAATTTAATGTGTACAAAAGTCGTAGGAACTAGTAGTGATGGGCAGCGGTAACATTCCCGCTACCAGTAAGTTTCCATTTGGGAATGTTACTAGTAAGTTACCAATGTTACCAGTAACATTCCCAAAAGCCGGTAACATATGAAACTGATGATAGTGATGACTTATATGAGATAAAATAAGGTTCAAAAGTTATTTTTTTAGTACAACTTACTCAAAAATATGTCCCATAGTTCTTAATTCGCTGACATAAGAGCTATGGGATCAATTTTATAAATTTGGTATACAGATAGTGAGTACCGGGGAAGGACATAGGATACTTTTTTATCCCAGAACTCACCCCTTAAGGGGATGGAAAGGGGAGTTGACACTTGTATGGGGAATCAATAACCGCTGAACCGATTTAGATGAAGTTTGGTATGGAGATAATTTGGGTCCTGGGGAAGGACATAGGATAGATATTCGCGGGCTTGGTTTCCGCAACTCGACGTCTTACTATTGCGCCTATTTTGCGTGAGGGACACAGGATAGGTTTTACCCTAGAAATCAACCCTAAAGGGGGTGAAAAGGGGAGTGGAAATTTGTATGGAACCCAATAAAACCGATTTAGATGAAATTTGATATGGAGATAGTCTTAATTGTTGGGGAGGGTGTAGAGTAGTTTTTATTCCCGAAGTCATCCTGTTCTCTTCTCCACTCTTCTAACACTCACTCAAAGTGCCGCTGGTAATGTATGATGGAGGCAGCTCAAGACCTGGAACACCTGGAGTGCTCCTGGGTGCAACGGGTCAGGGGTAACAATCGCTCAACGTGCTGCTGGTAGTATACGATGGATAAAGCTCAAGACAATGTGGAGTGTTACTGGGAGCAAAGGGTCAGGGGTAACACTAGCTCAACGTGACGCTGGTTGTATATGATGAGGATAGCTCAAGACCTGGAACACCTGGAGTGCTGCTGGGTGCAACGGATCAGGGGTAACACTCGCTCAATGTACCGCTAGTAGTGTATTATGGGAAAAGCTCAAGATCTGGAACACCTGGAGTGCTGCTGGGTACAAAAGGTCAGGGGTAACACTCGCTCAACGTGTCGTTGGTAGTGTATGATGGAGATAGCTCAAGACCTGGAACACCTGCAAGACTTTGGTGACCAAGTTTCTGCTGGAGACGCTGCTGATCTCCCACCAGGGGCTACCACAAGCTATTCAGCGGGTAAAATTTAGGTAGTAAAAAGGGGTGGAAGTTTGTATGGGGAAACAATAAATCTAGCTGATTGTTTAAAAATAAGCTACCCAAATTACTAATTCCACGCAGACGAAGTCGCGGGCAAAAGCTAGTATTTATTTTGTATAAAACTGTGATCATTATTTATTATCCCTTTACTACTACTACTACGTTAATTTCAAATTTGATTAATTAATATAAAATCGAAATTCCAACAACTCAAAAATGACGTTTGTCACTTGAAACGTTATACGAAACTAGCTTTTGCCCGCGGCTTTTTGTCTAATGTACAGGGTGCGGGGGAGGCAGGGGAAGGAGAAAATATGGTTTTATAACTACTTACAAAAGATGGTTTATATGGTATATGGTTCGTAGGTAGAATACATATATATGTACTTACGATGTTTTGCATTTTACTTAGAATGGAAACCTAAACTTATAAGAAGCAAACAGACAACCACCTTCTTGTAACACCTTGAATGTACTCATTACGGATGCAGGAAGTTTCCCGATGACTTACTCCTTCCGCCCCGTCCGTCCCGCCGCGCCGCCCGCACTCGCCTAGGTACCGATTGACGACGATCGAGATGGCACCAAATACAAATTTAAAAATCTATTAGGATAACGCGGGTCTCCATACCTCAAAAGCAAAATTAGAACCCTTATAGGATCACGTGTGGCTGTCTGTCGGTCCGTCTGTTACAACCGATTTGCTCCGAAACTACTGGACCGTTTGAATTGCAATTTGGCACAAGAATTTTCATGAGCACATTATTCAATTTCAAAATCGATGCGATTTTCGTAATTAACGTCCCAAATAACCATAAAAACGACACCCATATTGATATTTAGACATTTCAACCCCATTGCACCCCAACAGGGGAGATGGTTTTTCACGTCCGTCACGTTGGATTTTAAAATCGTTCTTGTTTTCCTAATTAGCAACCCGATAAACCATAGAAACAATACCCATGTTGATTTTCAGACTTTGTCACCACATTTCCCCCTATTAGGGGGGAATTTGCAAAAAAAACCTGTAACACGTGTTTATTCATTTATCGTTAGGAATACTCCTGTGAAGTTTCGAATATAATAGTCTAACTAATCTTGTTTCCCCATACAAACTTTGAACCCCCCATTTAACCCCCTTGGGGGGTGAATTTTGAAAAAATCATTTCTTAGTGCACCCCTAGGCCTTATAAGAAACCTACGTGCCAAATTTGGGATCTCTAGAACCAGCGGTTTGGGTTGTGTGTTGATATGTCAGTCAGGCAGTCAGTCAGTCAGTTTCTTCTTTTATATATTTAGATGTTGATTGGTTTATTCTAATAATTAAACTGATTTATACACATTTTTTTTACTTTATTTTCAGTCTTCACTTTTAATCATTATTTCCAGATAGTAATGTTCCCAGTAACTTTGGAAAAATACCTGGTAATATTGGGAATGTTACCGGTAACATTGGGAATTTACTCTTTCAGAGATTCCTTGACTGTTTTATGACTGTAAATAATAGCATTATTATTTTCTTAAGTATTTAACACGAAAAAAGCATATACAATTCTAATAATTTTTTTAAAGTTACTCAATGTTACCGATCTGGGTAATGTTACTGGTAGCATTACCGGGAATATTCCCACTTTTGAGTAAGTTACTGGTAACGACCCATCACTAGGAACTAGTAACTTGTGTATTTCGTTCTCTAGACTCATTGCCGCGTAGGCGTAGTTGATTACAGTACTTATTTTGAAACCCCTCTACAGATTGACTATTTATATCGCCTAAAGCAATACGCATTTGTGTGTTCCCGGTAAAAATTAAGTATTAGTAGAATCAGTATCGATTCATTGGCACTAGATAGTGTATATGGCCACACGTTTTCTCTTAATTGCTCACTTCCTAGATCTATGAGTCGGTTGGGAATAAATAGATATCGATGGAGATCTATGGCACTCGATTATGGTGAGCCGAAAGGAGCGTAACGTCACAGATTAATAAATAGTTACTACGTAACAGATACATCATTCCCATACAAAAGCAAAAATACCTACGCTATAATAGCCTACAAAATCTTAATAATAATACCTGCTGCTCAGGACGAGAAGAATTGTACCATAAGTACGCGCACAAAGAGTCGAGACTGCCTTGCTCGCCGTGCGAGTCACGTGCCAACGCGTCATCGTAAGAATGCGCTAGGGTTGTACTGTTACTTATGTCATTATTGTAATAAAACGAATGTTGCGAATCAACCATATTTTTTTAAATATTTGATTGACTAATAAAAACAACAATTATATTACCTGACTCAAAAAACTCCTTAATTTAAAATTTACCTACTTATGTTCAAAGAAATAAATGGTGACAAAATTCATAAAGATAGATTTAAAATACTACTCGGTCAATACGACAAATTTTCCTTTGTTTTTTGACTTTTACACCCATCTACTGCACAATAATTACGTGGTTTCGGCATTTCGAAGCGTAGGCGCGGGAAACGTGCGGTGCGAGCGCTCAGGCGGGCGTTCGGCGACCCTCTGTCGGTTGTATCGTCGACGATACGCCGAGCGATAGGCATATAGCGCGTGGCCTTGAGCGAGTGAAGGCCTGGTAACGTTCTATTTTGGTTTCACCATATTAAGTACGTATTTTCAAATAGATATCAAACCCGGGATATTATTTAAATTAACACTCAATATCGGAAATAGGTAGTTAATTAAGGATAAACGCGCAAAGCTTAACACAGATGGCGTGACAAAAACCTGTCTTTATACAGGCTAAAAAATAAGTGTATTCCCGTTGCCAGGGAGGTTTTGGGATTATCTAAGCAACTTTTACTATGGGACCAGCCACGAAATCGTGAACACCAAAATAATTCATTTCTATCGTCATATCTTTTAATTTTTAGTATCTTATAAGTTACTAGCTGTTGCCCGCGACTTCGTACGCGTGGATTAACCCTTTTAGGGGAAGAATATTTAAAAACGCTGAAATCACTTTTCTTGTATTTTAATAAAATGCCTTTATCCGAAGTTTCAAGTCCCGCACTCAAAAAAAATTATGATCTCCATACAAACTTTCAATCCCTTTTTCACCACCTTAGGGGATGAATTTTGGAAAACCCCTTCTTAGTGGATACTAACGTCATAAAAGCTACCTATTGTGAAAAATTCAGCTCTCTAGGTCCAACGGTTTGGGCTGGGCGTTGATTTAAGTGAGTCAGTCAGTCAGGACTTTTACGTTTATATATATATAGATAAGTATCGGATTAACAAATGTGGGCAGTGGTCCACACAGTAGTGTTTTTTTTTTTTTTTTTTTATGTGATTCAGCAAACGAGCAGACGAGCCGCCTGATGGGAAGCAGTCATCGTCGCCCATGGACGTAAGCAACATCACAGGAGCCACTTAAGTATTGCCGACCCTTGAGAACCCTAAATACCCGCTTCTTGAAGAATCCCATGTCGTAGCACAAAGGAAATACCTCACCTACCTACTACCACTATACCTATACCTAGTGTTGAATAAAAAATGATTTATTTATTAATATGTCTATCTTAAGTTTTTTTACAATGCTCATTTATATCTAAAGGGGCCTTACAATTTTTTTAGATTACAATTATTACAAATACCCAGCTGCGGAACTCGTACTACACTAGGTCTTTAATACTGTCTTCTTTAGAAATAAATTACAAATAAAACACGGAAAAAAGGTTAGGAAATCCCTCGTATGCACTTGAAATACAAGTTCATCCTATTACGCCTCATGTAATGAGTTAGTTGCATCCTATTTTAACTTTATTACCCTGCCAAGCTTCTCATTAAGTTATTTCGAGAGTTGACTCACATGTTTATATGTTGTGTATATAGTTGTGTGTTGCTAACTTTATGCCCTGTGCACAAGCTTGCAATTAAGTCTGACTCAGCTGTTGCAAAATGAACATACTTGTTACAGTCGCCATCAGATATATCGAAGCGGCTAAGGCGCTCACAAATATTTGAACACGCCTCTATTGTCTGGGCGTTAGAGTGCGTGTTCAGATATTGTGAACACCTCGGCCGCTCCGATATATCTGATGGCGACTGTACCCTCTATTGTAATCCAATCGCTTAAGGCGTATGCAGCTCGTTGGTAATATGCATTGAGAAATGCATTTAAAATAATTGTGTGGTTTTAGGATACCACGATGCAAGTGACTTTTTTCAGATCTTTGTATTTTTATTTTTCCTCGTTTTTCACCGGCTTATTATTATTAAGGTTTATAAGGTCTACTGTCCTTAAAAGTGTGTATGAAATTACAAGCAAATATCAGCCTTAATGAATGAAGTATTGTATTCGTGATGTTCGAAAACAAAAAGTCGTATGCTTCTTTTAAAGACTGAACTGATGAATGAACTCTAAGTACTAGGAATAAAGTAGAATTTTGCTAATGCAGTAATGCGACATGCAGTTTCACTTTAAAAATTGAAAAACACAATGTTTTGTTTGGTCGGTAGTAAAATAGTTGTGTTCACTTCTATGTTGTACTTTTATTTTACTCTAGATTCTCTCTGTATTAATTTACTCATTTAACTCAACACAAAAGCGACAACACACCCCGAACTAAATGACAGATAAAAACAATTTTCAACTCAATTTCATTGTATTGATGGAATAAAATTCATAAAATCTACGAGCAGCGGATTGTATTTTATCACATCGAGATCGACACTAGAAATTGCTTGTTCAGAGTTCGAGGTTCGCAAGAATCGCACAAATGAGGGATAAGATCGAATCGATATGTCGCGAACATACCTATGTCAGATGTTTCCAATAAGAGACCTCATTCATATGGGTTCTTGCCATATGTTGAATTTTAACTTTGGTCTCCAACTCTCCATAACCATGCAGCACTGCCTGAACAAAGACAAAAAAATCCTATTCCAAAACCGGATTTTGTCAACGTGTACGGGAAAAATAGTGGAATTTTACTAAATATAATGCATCTAATGGCTAGAAATCAGCTACTTAAATAAACAAGAAAAACAATTAAATAGAAAAACAATGGTTAGGAAATACGAAACCTCCAAAATACAACACTATAGACTCTTATTTCTGATCTTTGAAATGCGTTGATTTCATAGTGACTATGCTACAATGCTCATACAAACCTTGCTCTTGCATATTCGAGCTATAGAAAGGCAGATAAAGAAATTTTGTTTTTTGCTGTAGGGCCTCTGGATCGATTAAGTACGCCGTAAAATTATGTTTATACCTATGCAGTGCACCTATTAGTATAATTATAATTGCTATTAGA
This sequence comes from Cydia strobilella, assembly GCF_947568885.1. NCBI lineage: Eukaryota > Metazoa > Arthropoda > Insecta > Lepidoptera > Tortricidae > Cydia > Cydia strobilella. The sequence continues at coordinate 15,593,176 of NC_086052.1, forward strand.
AGTAAGCCATTAACCGCACTTATTAAAACTAAGTTAAGTGATATTCGTTTATAGCTATATAGCTATAACATATTATGTTTTGATTATAATTTAGATATGTGTAATGCATCCTCTTGAATAGCTTGTGGGTTTGGCTTCGCACCTGGGTACTATTAACATTCAATGAATACAGAAAGTAGCTTAGCGCATTTGCTTCGTCTAGGCATTTTATCTCGTTGCATAATTTCAATCTTGCGCCGCGAAATGTGTGAAATAAGAAATAAGCATTTCTATCGTATATTTCCTTACAATTTATGTTAATTTATAATCTAAATTATTATAACGTGGTGTTTGCATTAGTAAGGTACTACATTTTATTGATAGAAAATGCGATAAAATTATGCCTCTTGCCTAGTTTAAATACTACTGCCAATGCTAGTAGTAACTAATTTCACCAGTTGTTGATTGTATCACCGAATCAACAACAACATCGTAGATTTACATTTACCGGATCTATCTTCTTACACCAACTTCATTCAACATAATCCAGTACCATAGTCCACTCCATACTATTACCTAATTGACAATTCACTAATCGTCACTATACTTTGAAAATATCTCTTTTGAAAGTAACTGTAACTGTGTATGCATAATTGCATTCATAAAGATACCACATTTTTCTTTTGATTGACAGAAAAAGATACGAGTTTTTTTAAGTAATGCCGAAATGAAATGATATGTCCATTGATTATCAACTGTTGAAGATAGTATTAGTCATATACTAACCTCAAACCAAACTGACGATCAGGGTAGTAAAACTTCTCATCCACACTTGCATATTCTTGGCAGGAGTGAAAGAGATTGTATAATATATGATCTCGGGCGTCATTTTTGTTTTTCGGATAGTATAACAGTATGACTCTTTAAGGCCGTTCCATCGGTTTGCCACTGTCTTTGTCACATTTCGCAAGAAAGAACGGGAAAGAACATACGCGCCAAGTGTCAATTTTGATCGAATTTTGAGGTTTTTATTTATTTTAAAAACGTTACCTTACAATATCGAAATTCTAAAGCTATGAAATTACTATTTATGTTAAGATTGTTTTTCCTTCTTTTTTGTTTATAGTATCACATAACAAATAACCGAGTAAAGTAGGATTAAAAGTCCGAGTTAGAGGTTACTTTGGGAATTAATTGTATCGAGCGAAGTGTCATAATTCGTGTATCGGAAGCTATGTTGTTAAAGATAATATAGTCAAGAACTACATATATTTTTTCCACGTCTACGAATATCAACGCCTCTTAGAAAAACATGATCATATAAGGAGATTTTTCGCCTTCTGGCTCAGGGAACCGCCTTAATTGGCCATCGATAAGTCTTATGTCTTTGTGTTAAGGTTTACAAAGTGTCATTTAAGAGTGTTACTGTTAGTACTACTCGGTAAGTATTTATCTTCACTTCTGCAGCCGACCACCGGCGTGGTGACTATTATTCAAACGGCGCCTCCCACACTTGGCTCTCGTGCTCGTGAACATGACTTGTTTTGATCTTAGTTTATATTCAATGGAAGGTGAGACATAGTGTGTTTAGTAAATATACAACACGTTCTAAACAATTTTACAGATGGCACCAGCGTGGCACCAGCATAGCTTGCCCTGTCAATCCTTAGAATTGTGTCAAATTCTTGTTTTTTTTTTAATTTTATGGCCTGGATGCCAGCCTTTTAAGCCAAATTCCATATAAAAAACTAGAGAAAAGGGCAAGCTATGACGGCGCCATCTTGCAAACCTTTGACAGTTGCCAACCCCATTCAAACCGACAGGGTCCATTTTAGTCAGTTCCTGATTTCTAAAGGTCGTAAATATCGTGATCACTTTCACCGCTTATATGGTGATCATGTGATCACCTAAAATCCTACTCTATTTTACGCTAAAGTAAGACTTGACTATCTCCTGCAAAAATGTTTCTAAAGATACAATCGTCAACTGCCGTGCAATGAATACAGAAATGCCGTGCAATGAATACGCAGGAAAAGTTTTCATTTTATCTACCTATGGATAAGAGCACAGACGCCTAAGCACAGGATAAGTAATAGTATTAGTATTATCATACCCTAAGCTTCTTGAAAATTATGCATGGCCCGCCCATGAAAAGCAGCGTACATCAATCGATCTGGAGAATCCTATGTTAAAAGTAGTCGTTATCTATAAATAGATACAGTACAAACATCACTAATCAGATAAAAACAAAAGATACTATGTATGCGTACTATTCGAGGAAAACTATACTAGGCACTAGAGATAACAAACGCACGTTCATTGATGTTATCTATCACGGTGATATCTTTGTCAATGAAATTCGTTGAATTCCAATGTTTTTTTGTTAACACTCTACGTAATTCAATATGTGTGAATGTGTCAGTAAAACACGTATGTCACCATACGTATTTACTCGATTGCTCGCTTACATTACCTACTATAATATTATGAAAACAAGTTAATGTAGGTACCATTGTACATTGTACACTAGTGGCTGGCATTCACGGCTTCTCTAATTCGAAAGGACAACCAAATAACAGTATTTTGCGTTCATGTTTTTAAACGCTAATATTTTTATTCAATATGTGTATTGAATTGTTGTGTCTGAATAAGACCCTCCAACTGTTTACGCTGAGATAATATCTTGTCTTGTTTACAAGCGCTCATAAATGTATTTCAAAGAGAATGACACTATTTTAAATTGATATAGATGCCATTTATTTTAATGGTCGTGATAAACTTGAAATGCAAATTATGGGTAACCTACATTAACGGGCTTTTAATCAGAAGTAATTGTTAGGTGTTTAATACAAATTGAAAACCTGTCGTTTATTGTCGTAATTATTGGTTATATTATATTTATAACTAGCTCAACTACCAGTTTCGATATTGTGAGTAAACGAAAGTATGTCATTGTCAACATAAAATTTGCAATAGTCTCTTTCTGACACTTCTGGATAGAAAGACCAGTTTTTACAGAAATGTTCGTTAAAAATTTGTCTTTATCTTACTAATAAACCCAACGTTTGACAGGAATGTACTCCAGCCCAACTCCGTTCTCCATTGCATTATTTTGCCATGCATAGCCAATAATACCCTTCGAGTAAGCGTCCTGAGAGTCAAACTTAGAAGTAGCGAAGTGAAACGGAACTCTTTCTAACTTTCAAACGAATATTACATTTATGCAGTCTATACTTGCAAGTTTCAACTCTCTATCGTACACCACATGTCCTTTTGGTATAAACAAAAGGGTCTCCAACAGTTTCGCCGGCGCGCGGCGCGCGGGTTCGATTCCCAGAAGACTTTGTTGCTATTCGACCGTATAGCCGAGTCGATTGTTCGAACGAACCAATAACCAACCACCAACCAACTCTATATTAATCTTAATTTTGAGGGCATATTTGATGTAAGTAAACATTCAATGCTATGGGTTTTTGGCTTAGTAACGACTTAATTTACGGGTTTTAAGTCAATCCTTTAAACTTGTCGGAGACATGAGTCTTCTACACCTAAACATTTTTGTCAAGAATAAATTGCCTGATGTTGTCACAGGTTTTTCTCTCTAATGGAGACTTTGTCTTTATGGTCAAGTATGACTTTCATGGGTTCTCTTCTCATTACCGTCCAACAAACACGCGACGTGGGGTATATAGGGTGGGGTGGGCTAGAACGAAGTAAAAGAATTGTAATATTGGCTGATCGAATTCCTAGTGTAAGGTCTGAGTGGACGCAGCGTGCATGTTAAACAAATGCAAACGTATAAGAGCGGCCTCAGTGCACGCTGCTCAAATCACTGGTGAGCCCGACCGCCGCCACACTGCACGCCCCGCCGAACGCTCCGCTTTGAGCGTCCACTTAGGCCTTACACTAACTCTACGCTACGGTCCCCGGACGGTAAAGAGAATCAGTGTAAAGACCATCCGACTCATCTTCAGTAGTGGGGAATACAATACTGGAAGGAAGTGGGCGTCGTGATGCGACTGCAGTGAGCTGCGTATGCGTACGCGCCATTGATATTCACAAAGTGCACGCATGCGTTAAATTAAAACAGTTGGTCTGGTTTATTGGGCTTTTATTGATATTTAGGGGAAAGGAATGACATATTTATTGTTTTTTGATATTGAAATCTTTACTTGTTTATTGAAGTTGATAGGAATAAAACATCTACTGAGACATAATGAACAATAAGATATTATGTTTAATTTCCGTTGACCGTTCTTTCTTAAATTATATTGACCTACGATTGTCTAAATCAGGAGTAGGTAAATGGACAATTGAGACACATGCCTTAGAAAATAGGTCTAGGTCATATGTTCAATTTATTGAGAAAAACATATAGGTAATGTCTTACTAATATTTTTTAGACGAGCACGTTAGGTATTATTAACTGTCGCAAATAAAATTTGCGGAGAACCCTTATACAAAAACAGGCAATCCGACCGGAAATTTCATCTTTAGAACGCTTTCTATACTCACATTATTCACCTACAAACTTTATGCAATTATATAGGAATTTCTTAGTCTAGCTAGCCTCGTAGGACCTGTATAGTATACAAAAGTTTGTTAGCTCAAAAAATAAACAATTATTAAATAGCAGAACCTTCCGAACCTTGGAAGAATGAGCAAACAATGTCTTAGAATCTTCACATAACTTACTCCTGAGAACAAAGGCCTTGTTTCCTCAGAACTTCTTTGCTCAACGTCATGTCTCCACCCTTGACTGCAGGGCTTTCATTCACAACGCACTACTACAGGACCTACCACTATAAGCCTGACCCTTGTCTCTGCATACACTTTACTAATCATAGGATTAAGCTATACTGGGGACGTACTAGGAACCCTCTTAACTTAACTGAACCTTATGTCTTTTCAATAAGGTTCATTAATTGCCAGTGACCATGGTACGAGAACAGGTCGGCAAACAGCCTTGGGCTGAGAGCCCCGACGTGCTCAAGTAAGTAACTCAAGTTAACGCGTTGCGGCATAATGATACACTTGGGCTACCAGCGGTATCTGTCGATTAGAGATTTATCTGATTTAAATGTTTAAAAAGCGCGAAAGCCGTCAATATTAATAATGTAGTGAATCTGAAGATTAGTTTGGTGTAAAATAATGTTGCCAAGTTATAATTCTAAGGGGTAATGACTTCACTAAACTTCACTACAAGATATTGTCTTCGGTTACCGCGATAGTTACTCATGAAATAAAACTATGAAAACGGATTATATCGCGTATATTGAATTTATAATACATCCCGACGTTTCGAACCCTTTACAGCATTCGTGGTCAACGGGTGACTGAGGAAAAATTACAAAGTGCAAAAATACCCACATACTAATAAAATAGGAGGAAAATAGGATGTATTATAAATTCAATATACGCGATATAATCCGTTTTCATAGTTTTATTTCACTACAAGACTTTACTACATTATTGTCACATCACTTGTCTGATTTTATGCATCTTCTCCAAGTTAATAACTTAGATTCGGATTAGACTACCTTAGCAATAAGTAGGAACGCAAAAAATAAAACTGTTCACTTTAAATTTGAGAAAATTTAAAGTGAACAGTTTTATTTATAAAATATTCAAAAGTTTTTATTTAATAACAGTTTTGTTTTCTCGGCTAACCTTCAAATTCTTTCAAGATTATCGTAACGTGTAGTTTAAATTTTAGTTATAAGTATATTATGTATTTGTAGCTACTGAAAGTCTAGACGTTTTTGAAATCGTCGGCGTTGATGCGAAACTTTAAACGAAGAAAAGCTCTCAAAGTCTACTTCCAATTGAATAGAAAGTAAATAGTCGCTTTAAGAACTACAGTACCATTATACTATCTTCCACTCGTTCCGATCGCTCCAAAACAATAAAATAATAATACGGAAAGCTTTTAATACTCTCGATACGGCTTGTTATTCCAACTTTATCTGCCTCATCAATTCTCCTAAAACAAACAATCTAAGAAAAACACTTTTATTATCACTCGATGTTATTCTTGTCTCAGATATTTAATGAATAACTCGATAACTCGCTCTGCATTGCCATTTGTGGGTGTCCCAGTTTCCCAAATCGTTATCATGTGCTTTTTATTTTCATTTACATGTTTAATTTCGATCTTATCCGCGTCGGTATGACCAATTAACAGTGATTGGTTGTCATTGTCAACGTGTTTGGTCGAGCTTTTTGATTTCGAAATGATTATAAGTACATATTTTAATGCCATGCTGGCTTGCATGAAGGGTTTATTGATCGATGCAAATTTGCCGATACCTGTTATATTTTAGCACTTATAAAAGCATAAAATGTAACACATTTACAGGTATGAGTGCTATGGATGTACGAATGGAATTTCTTACGTTTTGAAATGGGAAACTCAAAATTCTTGATCCGCTTGGTTTGCAGAGGGCCTCTAGCTAAACTGAATGGAGAAGAAAGAGGTTGTTAAATATATTGATACTTATATAGAATAACTGAAAATGTACTGTAGTAACAAATAACATTAGCTGCTTTTCAATTAATAAAATAAACCGCAAGAATACAATACAATACAAATCCTCTTTATTGCACAACCTTAGGAAAAATGTACATGGAAACACAAATAATACATGAAGACAGATGAGACAACAGGCGGCCTTATCGCTAAAGAGCGATCTCTTCCAGACAACCTTTAGAAAGCAAAAAAAAGAATGTAAAATCCTCAAATAAAGGAATCGAACTAGTCTTGTTCAAAGAAAGCCTGCAAGCCTAACCACAGCCCAGATTGCCGTGGAATCCCTTCCACATGATACTAAATCCAATTAATAATGCGGAAACTTGTTCACTAAACTGCTTGTTATGCGTAATGGGGGTTTTGCTGGCTCCCCTCGTAACACATAGATATATCCCTCCTACTTAGCTACTGACATTTTTATTTAGATTCTACATAAATTACTTACGTACCTTCGGATAACGTATCCCTTACAAGATCAAGGTTGTGAGGTATCATGTTTCAAACGATCATATGATTTGATTTGATCCGCTATTTATATAAAATATGTAATACGCAACGTATTCAATATTTACATACAAAGCGGTACTGTCTGTTATGTTACTACTTAAAAATATCTAGACCGAACTATGTACTTAGTTATATTGTCAAGTTAACAGAAAAATTATCCACGGAGTAACGTAAAATAAAATAAATACATCTCAAGTAAACTAACTAGTCATTGTCAAGTTGTTATACATATTTTGTTTTGTATCACTCGCAATTTATATTTATAAATATTGTTAATATGTCACTTAATAAAAATAAATTTTCCAGGAAAATGTTTCATATTTACAAAATACCACGCCTTGCTAACTGTATGGCATAGAAAGTTAAGTCCTGTCAGTATTCAACTGGGTTTTCAGGTGCCGTGCCCACTTTACAGGCCGTTAACCCCGCTGGGGTTGCCTTCACTGCCCAGCGCAGTTGTAAAGAGACGAGCGTTTACAACTGGCGCCCAACGTGGGACCTTATCTTTTGGCGTTTTTCCGCGGAATGTATAACAATACAGTATGTTAAAGTGTGATCTAGTCAGTATTCAGCGGAATTTTCAGCTCCCATGCCCACTTCATACGCCTTTAACTCCGCTGCGGGTACGTTAACTTCCCGGCGCAGTTGTAAAGAGGCGAGCGTTTACGATTGGCGCCCGACATAGGGCCGACTTTCCTAGCGATTCCTGCCGAATAAGGTCAAGCCAGTATTCAGCGAGTGTTTGGTCTTCGTACTTTTGACACAATTGCCAAGAAATGGTGTATTTAGAATAACAGCTATCGCAATCATAAGGATCACAGCCTCATGAAAATACTGATAAGTTTAACGAGCGACGTCAGTCTGACATGCATTAATTATTAGGGAAAATAATATATGAAAATTTAAAATACTCATTCTTAATGCGTATTATAATAGCGTTTGCGACACTAATAGGTATGCATAAACGTAAAACATGTCCCCTCTTAAGAGACAGGCCACTGGTGCGTCGCGTCGCGTTGTTTCGTCGCAAGCGTCGTGTTACATATATTTTCTATAACATGCCACATTTAAATGCGTTGCGTCGGGACGCAACGCAACGCACCAGTGCCAGTGGTCAAAAATATTTATGTTACGCAAGTTTATCGCTCATATCTCAACCCTTGTCACGTTAGGACAGCCCGTCGGACTTGACGAATCAATTGTTTCAGACCTATAGGTACCTAGCTATCTTAGTACTTTTGGGTGGTCTCAACGCTTTAAAACGATACCCTTGTTCACACTGTTCCCTGACAATTCCTAAACCTTATTGTAAAAGACATAAGGTTCACCGAAAGTCAGTTAATGAGTGTTCCTGTTACACCCATGGGAACTTAACAATCTCATTTAATTGCTCGCGCCAGGGCTCTTGAAAATTTAACGCGCTCCTTTTCTTTAGGAGCGTATTGTGCTTTTTGATATTTTCTTCTTTGTTCCAGTTTAAATATTTTACACGGGTTTTTTAATGGCTCTGACTTGGTTTATTAGGTTGTTTAAAGCATTTTTTTTTTCTTTTTTTTTTATTAGAAAGTGTCTGGCTATCTGTGTAATAAAAAGGTTTAATTTTCGTTTACAACGCTATTATGTGGATGTATTACGTTATAAAAATACTACTTTTTAATTCAATTAGAATGAGTCTGGCTTTGACATTTTTCATTATTCAAAAGAATCCTAAAATTAAAATGACTGATTTTGATTAAAGTTTGTAAACTGAGAGTACATACAACTCCACTCAGGGTTCATTTTTTCACAGTTCTAGTTCTCCCCATCCCGTTACCAAGTTTTATGAAAATTGGCTTTACAGTACGCATTATAATATATGTATACTTTAATTACTTACCTTATTTCTTGTTTTAAGCCGACGCTCTTTGATTAATAGCATTCACTTAATAGTCCTATTAATATTTCCTAATAGAGCCTGAGACCTGGTGAAGGTCGCGGGAATTCGGTGGATGCGAGCGGCACAGGATCGGTCGGAGTGGCGAGCCTTGGGGGAGGCCTATGTCCAGCAGTGGACGTCTATCGGCTGACATGATGATGATGATGATGAATAGATTGTATACCTACTATTTGTCTATTATCATTATCACGAGCACACGTTTGATTTAATAGGTATTTGTAAAGCCTTTCTGGTTTGACTAGACGTACGATTGATCACGTTCTGTAGTCTACAATAGGCTATTTCAAAACAATAGGCCTATATCATCAGGTGTTTAGATTATTGAGTAATAGGTGTATACAATATTTCTAACCGACGGAGGAAGAAGGGACGTTATCAAGTTTTCATAAATATATTATTCTATATTTTTATTGGAATGATTCTTGCTAAATTATGTTTCAAAACAACAGGCCTATATCGTCAGGTGTTCGGAAATTAGGTAATGGGTAAAAAATAAGGATAACAAATGCAGGAAACGTTATTATAGTTTTTAAATTAGGTCTTCGTCGATCAAGATATTATTGTAGATGGCTCTACGTGGAAAAAAAACTGGGTTTGACATACCGACCGACAAAAACGAATACTAAACTATACATCCGAACCGTTTTTGCCATTTGGAGGACGGAATTCTAAAAACATGTAATATTTGGAATAAAGCAGTATAGCAGTACATACATCAGTCAAATTTCTAAATATTAATGATTGTCACAAAATTATTATATCTACAAAGACGTTTTCAAATTATAGGATTATTATTGAAATTTAGTATAAGCAATGTGTAGAATTATATTAAACCGGTTTAATATAATTTTACGGCAACCTCAGCTGATATAGTTATAAAATTCCTACTTTATGTGACGTTAACTCAATTTTGCAATTGACCGTGTTGAGTAAACGAGGGACCTTTTGGTCGGTTTCATATTCTATGTGTAGCAATATTCTAAGAATTTATATGAACCTTAAAATAAAGGTTTACAAAAAAGAAACTTCTAGGGGTTTATTTCTTGGGAGAAAAACTTGTAAAAAAGTAGGTGTATGGAACTCATTGTCATTACGGTTTGCATTATTGTCGGCCGACACGGGGATTGTCTATCTCGTTTTATTAAACGATCTCGTTAACGCTCGTCCGTTTATATTACACTCGGCCGGCTAATTCCTGGTTTTTGTATTGTACTGTTTTGTCACTTAAAATGCTAAGTATTGCCTTCTTTTGTTTCAGGTACGTTTCGATCGAGACAGAAAGTCCGCTACAGGAAATAACCGACTAACCTGGTTCTGTGGCGATCAATATTTTTTTAACCTTTCGGTTAATCGACAAAGAGGTTCTTGCTACCGTTGCTTTTTTGTCTGAACATTCACAAGTAGAGATAGACACGCTTCGTAAATATTAGGTGCATGCGCTGCAGTACAGTCAAGTGCATAAATATATATATGTCGCGGTACGATAGATAAAGCCGTTATATAGTTATAACCCCAGGGATATAATTATATGTCGTAGTCGTAACATAGTTATACGAAAGCGATACATTACTATCTTAGTAGGAATATAACTATATAATACGTCTTTAGTTTAGTGATATAGTTATATTACTGGATAAGTTCAGTGTTTAGTGTAATGATTGTAGGTAGGAGTGCGGCGGTGCGGCGGAGGTATAGTTATACATTGTCAAAGTTTCAAAAATATGTGTACGCTCTTACACCTTAGACCAGCGGTCAGCAACCTTTTAGCAGCCAAGGGCCACATAGTAGTTAACGAAGTTGACGCGGACTGCACTTTGGTAATATTTATGACTTTATCAGACATTGTCGTTTGTCAATATTACATACAAAATAGCCAGGGAGGCTCGCGGGCCGCCCGTTGCCGACCGCTGCCTTAGACAATAAAGTCGTGTTCACATATTTTTGAGCCATTTGTCTGGATCGATATTTTTGCCTTCGACTGTACAGTCGAACGTACGTAACGTACGTACTTTCTAACTTCGACTACATTTCGAACGTAAAGTATAGTAATAATTAATACTTACATATGATAAAATAATTGTGAATATGTGTATAGGTTCCAGTTCCATCAGTTCCCTAATGCCAGCACCACACTTCGCTGTATTTGGCAAATATTTGTGTTGCATCCCTTTTGTTTTGTATGTCAAAGGAAAGAGATTCAACACGAATATTTGCCAAATAAGGCGAAGTGTGGTCCCAGCATAAGATGTTCACGAATACACGCGGCATTACATATTTTGATATCCATACTCTACTACTAATATCTAAAAAATTCTCCGCTCCATCACCGAGCCATTGACGTATCGAGCTGTCGAGCCGTGGGCGTCTAACGGGTACACTCGCCATTATGTCCATACTCGGGCCGGGCGTCGAACCCGCACCCACTGCGTTGACAACGCATGCGAGATCTAGTCTGGATCTGGATCAGAGCTTTCGCTAATTTGGTCACCCACTCGCTGCAACTGTTTCAACTGTTTACAATGCAAATAGGAAGTGTAGGTCTCGCCATTTAAAGCGCGGCGATGAAGTTACACAAACAGGTAATAAAAAAAAACCGGCCAAGTGCGAGTCGGTCTCGCCCACCGAGGGTTCCGTACTTTTTAGTATTTGTTGTTATAGCGGCAACAAAAATACATCATCTGTGAAAATTTCAACTGTCTAGCTATCACGGTTCAGTTTTTACCCTTTGGGTACGGAACCCTAAAAAGTATTCATTCTTTTTCTTATAGTGCCTAAATGACGGATCTTTTCAAATTGGCTTTCTTAAACGCCGGTTCGATTTTGAGTTTAATATGCTTGAATATTTTGAAGCTAATATCATATATGTACAGAATATTATATACCGTTTGATTTACAATTTTACATCAACTATTTGTAAATTGTTTCGAAAGAGAGTGTTATGTAGCTCCTGTGCCACTAGATCGTAGGTATTTATTTGACATGCTCTCTCCGGGCGCCGAACTCACACCCACAATGTTGACTTTGCTGCATACGAAATATACTCAACAAACTCGAAAGCAATTAAAACAAGCCACTTTCTGTATAATTTCTGCCTATACAAACTGACCTGTTTTCATTGGTCAGTTTAAGTCAGAACAAATGTAAGTGTTAGATCAAGTCCAGTTTCGTTAAGTTAAAACAATGTGCAAAAATAGTTAGTTTTAACACATCGTTAACATCTGTAGATGGAAGCAACTGTATTCCAAAACATGCATCATCATCAGCTGCGACGACGTAAGATCAAAGCGACTGACGTACTTACTATCCTCTCAATTGGATGAACACTAGACCTACATTAGTAATTTAATTGAGCGTAAGGTCACATATCATTAATTTGACACCACTTGGGACCCTCCTCGGAGCGTTGCGACACTTAAGATAAAGGAAAGTGAAGTTGCTTTCATGTCCCATGTCTAATAATTCTAATCGAATAATCAGAAAAGTTTATACTTTGCGTGTCATGTTTTATTGACTTCTGATAAAAAGCCTAGCGTTATTTATAATTCACTTTCAAGACTACTACTGAACTGGCGGTACATAACACACATATTTATTAGTTGGGTAAGCCAGAGTTTGTTTGGCTTTTTTAGCTTCGAGACTTGTGGAATAAGTTTACTCCGAAACAAACATGCTGATGGGAATCAAATTTTTTTTTGTTTTTTTTTTTCAGATAATATACGCTGATTTGTTTGTCTTTGTGTCCTGTTTACGCAAAGTTTACAAGAAAACGGTAAAAATAAAATGACTGAAGGTAATAATCTTTAGTAAAGTTTTAACATTTAGTTACAGTGGCGAATTATCGTAGTTGGGTGCTGCCTTAAGTAGCATGAACGTTAAATAATCACTAAACATACTTGCCTCAAGCTCGAACTGAAAGCAAAACATGACACAAGACTCGTGATGTCATCACAACTCCCCATCTTCATAAGAGATCGGCCGAAAAGCCTTAGCTTCCCAATCGTACATAAGACGTTTTTGTAAATAGAAATGCAGCTATGTCAAACAATCGAGCCATTACCGTACATGCGGACATCGAACTTGTGAGACATATGCTGGGCTTCCGGCGCTTCGCTACCCTAGAAGAAGGTCCTATCGAACTATACTTGCCTGTTAACATCGTCCCCTTTGAGTTGAGACGTGTTGAGAACGATTCCCATAATGCATTTTGTTAAAGTGCATCTTAGTTGTGATATAAGAAATTAAAACTTCTGCTGCTGCGCCCGGTCACATTATAAATCAAAACACGAAATTAAACTATCCCTAAGATTGTTGTTCTAATGAAAATTTTGCTACAATTAGGTACATTTACAGTCTCTTTAAAGCAAGGTGAGGTGAATAAATATGTGGCTTTCCATCAGAGACGGGTACTTATGCTACATCTGCAATAAGGAACTAAGTGAACGGAGCTAAATAATGAAATGATCTGCCCTACTGAACCCCATAATTTCTTTTCACACCACATAATTATATGTACTAGGGCCTTCAAGCCAAATGAGCATAAATCCGGCGCGTAGGCAGCCAAGCGGACAAACCATGCCATGGCGTTGGCAAATCAAACTAATTGCAATACAAAAACTTGTGGTTTTTGTTCCGAGTTGGACAAACTATCACGTTATAAATATATTTAATATGTCTGTGTCTCACGGAAGTTTTGTTAATCTAAAAGATTCTGAGATACCTGTCTTAGTTGCTATAAAAGATGCAAAGGAATGCAGAGGATCATTTTGATGCCATAATCATCCGCCAGATTCCTGGAAAATTTCTGCTTCCTTAATAGATGCTCTCTTTAGCATTTGCAACTGCTTACTTTACTCATTTTTTTATCCGTTACTGTATAGAGGTATGAGAGTCATTTTACTCGTACAATAAGGATTATATATAGTTGTATATAGGTGAACTCATCATCATTTGCTTGCCCTTTACCCATCACAAATCCATCCATATTATGCTTTACACGATCCTGGGCGCACGCCTTTTTTTATTATTTCAAAATAGTTGAATAATTTATTTCTTTCTTTCTTAATTTAATGAATACCAGCCGGTCCCAGTGTTATCAACCCAATAACTAGGAAAACAGCAGTCAAGGAAGGAAACAAGTAACAACTAGGAATAGCCCAAAATTACAAGAAATGAGGTCGTTTATAGGCAACCTCGAATGTGTTCAGTATTCATGCAATATTTGGACATAATATTGCGTAATTCATAAGCAAAGTACCCAATATTGTTACAGTTATTATGCTCGAAACATTAAATTATACTCCCATCCCATCTATCATATCAGTGGGAGGAAGAAAACAACTTTATTCAAATATAGCTGGATACATATAAATAATTCTGAATCCGTAATCACTAGCATAAACATTGTTTTCATATTGATCAGTAGTATTCAGAACGTATATTTGTATGTAATAATAACTTATTTATCATTAGGATAATGACGTTACGTTAGGTATACTTTTTGGGTGGAGCCATTTGCGTATCAAACATAGTTCGCCTATGGAAACTATTAAATTTTCATGGGATTAATTCCAAACGGTAAACAATCTACTGTACGTAATATTAATACTTACGAGCTTGCCAATCTGTCGTGACCTAATTAAAGGCTTGCATAAATTAAATATTAAAGAACTTACTACTAACATAAATGTACGAAGCCACGAACGCTGGCGTGAATAATGGATTAAAAGAAAGACATGTGTGATTTCCTATCATATTATCTTGTCAGTTGACACATTCTCACTGTCATTCAATCACTCGTTCCATTCATGCCAGCTTTGGTACATGACCCCTAAGGAAAATAACTTAATATACAGTCAGATTCAGAGGTAATTGACCCCACTGCATAGACGTTTGTTAGAAGGCTCAACTGTCGTCAAGCTCATCATACTTATGAACCTATTGAATGAGCTGATAACTATCTGCAGCTGACTGTACTTACCTGTGTATCATTCAACTATCTTCTTTATATCATACAATTTACGATTCCCATCAATAAATTACCAAATCGATTACTTAAAAGTGATTAATGATAAAAGGTCAACGATCCAAGCATTTCTTTTCTACATTTATCAAATTAACCTATAATTAATGAGTGTGGGAATGTGTGCTCCACTCGTTAGAGCTATGATGACTCTGTTTAATGTTCTATTCGGGGAAATAAATCTGTCGTTATATTATCGTTGTTGCATCTGTGGCAAGTTAAAGCAGGAACCGAAACCAAAAAAACGCTCTATACCTAATTGCTCCGATGAATTGTAGAAGAGTGAGAGAGTCTCACGTGCCGTACCATTTTTCAACTCTAAATTCACGGAGCTCGTTAAAACTGTATAACTCCTGACTAGACTAACTAGACTTGTACGTGAACTAGAATTGACGACCGGTCTGGCCAGTGGGTGGGACCCTGCCTATGAAGCCGATGGTCCTGGGTTCGAATCTCGGTAAGGGCATTTATTTGTGCGTTGAGCACAGACATTTGTTCCTGAGTCATGGATGTTTTCTATGTATTTATTAAGTGTTTGTGTATTATATATATCGTTGTCTGAGTACCCACAACACAAGCATTATTGAGCTTACCGTGGGACTTAGTCAATTTGTGTAAGAATGTCCCTTTAATAACAAAACTTCCGTGAGACACAGACATATTAAACATATTAATACAAATACAAATAGTTTATTTTGGTTTAACATTATGATACACTTTACATAAAAGGCTGGAGTCTCCCATTAAGTAAAACAATACTAGTGACGGGAGAGCCCGCTCTTCCATTAGGAAATAGGGTACTTAACAAGCTGTACTTAATTAATATACTTTATACAAATTATACAATTTACAATTTATGATCAGTTTCAATTGTGTGAAACATATTAATAGTTACCCGTTATTAATAATATGTTTAAGAATGTCCCTATTATATTTATTATTATTTGGCGGAAGAAAGGGCATTTGCCCAGCAGTGGAAAACAAGATAGGCTATTAAAAAATATATTTATTAACTTAGAACTAGATTTTTATTTCAACAACTGTAGGTAGCTGACCATGAGCACTTGACTCTATATCCATATCTGGGTTTCTTCCAAGGAAATAAAATAAGTCGATGCTTTCCGTCTGCGGTTATAAAACATAATTAAAAATAATATGAAAAAGTACTTTAATTGTCAACGAATAAATAGCCAGCCAGATTTGATCGCGAGCGCGTGCCATGCTACTATCATCTTGTCCTACATTCCCTTCCATCTGCATACGTCCAATATCTTTGCCTTTGATCTTGAGCGAACATGAAGGTGAAACGTCCCCTTTTGTAACCCGACAATCTCCACATGTTATTATCCACTTACTGCGTGTATGCAGCGAGTGGTGTATGTCTGGCATTTTATGTGTCTCGCCACCTGCTTATCCATATTCAGTTGTAATGTGAAAATCAAGCTGAAGTGGGTCAAGGCTTTTTTAAATCAATAAACGTGCCTAACCCATGGTATGCATATATTGAAACTACACGGTGCTATACGGGAAATACATGCAACGACAGTGCATGGTGTGAGCAAAATTATAACATTCATAGGAAAAAATCTTTGTACAATATTATACAACAGCACACATGAAATGTAAATATAACAGTATGACAGCTGTAAACTGATATATACATAAGTACAATAACTAATCCGTAAATCCCTCATCTATCCTCAGCCTGCGACTTCAGTCATAAACAATATCTCTATCAATATCTGATTCGCGTCGCCTATAAGAACATTAGTCTACTGTACATTTTCTAAACTGTAGTCCCGTTCTTCGTCTCATACATACGCAAGTTGTCCGAACTCGGTCTGATCCTTATCAAATAAAATCATCTGCCCAAGTTCACCTGTACTGTACGGATTTCATCCATATTCAACTCTACCGCGATAATGGGGTCTGTAGGTCACCTGCCAAACCCGGCCATTCTTTTCGGCGCGGCCATTGTTTTTTTTTTTGTCAATTAATCAACGTGACTAATTTACATACGCTACCCTCAGTGGCGCAGTATGATGTCACTAACAGGGTTACCAGACATTATATTTGCCAGAAAAATATTAAACAGAATAGGGATGGTAAGAACTTTATTATTTGCTGATATATTTAGGCTGAATTTGCTGTATTCACATCATGGTGGCAAACACAAAATATCTTATTCAGCCACTACTCTGCGGCTTCTATATGTTACTTACGTTTGCCGTGTTTGCAACTTTGCATCAGTTTGGTTTACACATTTTTGACAAAATAATTTGTAAATCCCTTGCCACTGTTTTTAATCGGACTGTACCTTCATACCATTTATACGAAAATTAAAATCTGTTGTAAAAAAAATTAAGTCATGCCAAAAAATATTAGAATTTTATTAAGAAAATTCACTTCGTCAAAACATTTATTTTCTACTGGTAACCCTAATCAGTGGTCACTGTCGGAGCTGAGAATTGCCTTTTGTTGTCTGCTGCCCACGGCCATGATGCATTACCTTCATGCACGTTAGAGCCCAAAGGCCAAAAATTGCTATTTATTGCACTGCACGTTACCCGCTTCCTGTAATTGCCATATTTTTGTACTGATATGCGTGTTTTACACAATAAGTCATTTTTATAAGTTGTTTTTTACAAACACGTTAAGATGTATCTGTATGATGGATAAGATTCCGTTCTTATACTATGCAAATTCTTGCAGCATTTAGCAATTTTAACATAATCATTGAACTTTTTATGATAAACATCGGTAATGTAAAATTCTGCTACTATTCTGTGCAAAAATCCCGCGGTTACTCCTGCTGATGTGGTCATGTGATACCCATCCTAACCTGATATCCAGGAATCAGATAATTTTCTTACTTAAATATTCCTCTTTGCAGTCAAAGATACGACAAACAATTGGCAATCTTAAACTTGTCTAGGTACAATACTTTAAATTCTTACCAGATGGTCCGGCGATGGTACGCCAAAGATTATGTGTCTATTCAAAAACTACACTACAGATATACCTAACAGCTCGCTTGCCACCAACACAGACACAGGACACTGTCACCTCTGAACCTTAGTCACGGCGATCTTTATGCGCGCCGCACGACGCCACCCGCGGTGTCATGCGATCCCGGCCTGGTATGCACCACCGTCTACACTGCTGACTGACAATTTACCAACCTTATTGCAATAGACATAAGGTATGACAATGGTCAGCTAAGAGTGTTGCTGTTAGTAAGCAGCTTAAGACCAAATAACATACTTGTCTTTGAAATTCTTATGGATATAGGACTTTGTGTCAGCTTGACAGCGTTGCAATGGTGGTCCGGTTATGAATGTGGCTTTCATTATTTATTGTCGTTTGCTTGTAGCTTTTAAATATGGAATGTATGGAAATCGGGCAGGTTTCAGTGGCGTAACCAGAGGTAGAGCGAGCAAAATGGGTGCAGGAGACGTAAACTCAGGAGTAACGGAGCGTCCGAAGAACTCAATCTTCACCTGCTGATTCAGGCCAAATGAGTACCTTACTCTACGATTCTCGAAGAAAAAGTGAGCCATATATGAAAATATGATCGTTACTGAAAATCCTGCCATTTTTCCTAACCCTACATTTGGCACAAAAATGTCAAGATAGTGAGTTTAAGCCTCCGTGACCCTCAATATCAGCACTCATGGTTCCAATTACGAAAGAAAATATGAAAAGAAAGTCAAACGTTATGTTCGTCTGATTGCAATCAACATTGCCAATGTAGTCCTCCTGATAAAAAAGGTCCAAGGCTGGAACACCAATATCCTGTTAAAAACTGAATAAACAAGTTAATTAAAAATCAGCAGACATTGAAAGTCAGTTCCGCTGATGATTCGAAACCATGCGTGAATTTTTATATCAATCACAATGCTGGTTAAGTGTCAATATTGAAACAATGAAATTATTAACATTCCCAATCGACACAGCGTTGCGTTTCGACAATCTGAAGCCAACACGCGACATTGGATACTTAGAATACGTTTAGTCTCCGGAGTGATGCGCAAAACCTTTAATTAAGAGGTGTAATATTACACATTACCTTTGTTCTAAACACTCGCTAGATGGCAATCGTTCACCGTTGTGTGCGCAACGTGCAGATTCAGAAAAACACGCCTGTGGCACACACCTTGGGCAGATTTATGCTGATGCTTAAACTGGCTTCAAGAATAGTGCGAATACTCGTAGCCGATTCTGAAGAGTGAAGACATCCACTAATCGATATACCACTGGCTGTCGGCAGTTACTGGAACGAAAAGGAATACAGCCCAAGTATCCCGTGCCAGTGACAATTACAATTTTCAGTCTTCTGTAAAGTGGAAGTACTTCGCTCGTTAATGTACCTACTGAGTTAATTGCTCAGCTTGAGCCCAATGGATTTCTTCAATGCCTCACCTCTAGTTACCTACACACAAAGTCACTTCAGTACCCATGTTCTCAATGAGACACAGTATCACCTGTCCCGTTAAAGTTCGCATTCAATACGGATACGATACGATATTATGATAGATTGAACAGATAATGAGGTACACATTTTTTGCAGGTGGCAATAATGACAATGAAATTGCGAACGGTAAACGTATTGATGTATTTAATGATGTGACACCATCGCGCTATTTTAGGTATGTATTTAGTTAAAGGTAATCTGAAGCAACTACACCGACTTGGCAGCGACATAGTGTGGTCGGGCCACTAAAATCGTCATATTTTCATAGGAATCTGACGTTTGTTGTAAATACATGCGTCTCCCGTCCCTCTCTAATTAATATAGTGAGAAAGAGACGGGAGTCTATTTCGCGGGTGAGTTACTTTCGCGCTCTTCCTGTGCTATACCTACTGTAGGGTAACTCTGGTGCAGTATTTTTGGTGATCAGTAAGGTTGCTTAATTTTTTTATTTTTTATTATTATTAACTTACCTGATGGAAAGTGAAGACAGGGCCTAAGATGGAGCTCACCGGTTCAGTAACAACATTATTTCAGTGTTCAGTATTTTGCGTATAGATGGAGTTTTAAGCTGGCTTTTCGGTGAAAGCTTATTATATGAAGGTTCGTATACTTGCTTGCCACCATCTTGTTACTATACCTTCATTTAAGCATGTGTTTACGTGATATTACACTTCATGCAATACGTCACTAGTGTCTGCAAAGTAAGCACGCAATGTCGAAACATTAATGAGTCGTGAAATAACTCGTTGTATTAATTCGCCGATTGTTCTGAAGACGCCTTAATTGGTGTAAAGGAAGGTATATAATATAATTGTGAAACTAAATGCCAAGTTTGTTTACTTAGTTTAGACTACAGTGTTGGAGTGTTTTGTATCGTGCGAAAATTACGCTTCCTTGGACAAAAAATGGAAGCTCGCTTTGAATGTCGACTTTTTTAAAGTTTTTTTTTAATTCAAAGTATTTTTAACCTGTAGTAAGTTGGAAGTTTTTTTTATTGACCTATCGAGAGCGAAGGTGTCTCTTTTAGCTTGACCAAAAATAAGTTCGTATGTCTGTTTGGCTGTCCGGATGTTATCCTCTACAGGACAACCGATTCTCGTCTCTGACAAGCAGTTTCGATAAATATTACCTACTTATAGATTTTTTTGGCGGATTTTTTTAAATGATGGAGCGATGGAGGTTCGCAAGCTGAAAAAACCACAAATTATTTATTTTATTAAATATCCGGCGAGTAGGTAATTTAATACCTTGAAATCACAGACCTTGTAAAATTCTCACAGAACTTAGCGTAATCGTAGTTCGTTACAATCGTAACTATGGTTATAAATACCTTTCCCAGAAAACACCCATAATAGTTCAAAATAGACCGCCATTCATCCTGAACCAAGACGTGTATTGTTTATAGTTCCGTGAACTCACGTTTTATGTTCGATCGTTGTAATTTTGGTCTTGACTCCATCGAAGGTCACGTATGCGAGCCATGCCACGAATTTAACTTTTTATACGGCTGACTCATTAAGATTAAGAATATACTTAGGAGTTAGGGCTGTGCGGTGAAAATATCGATATTTTACAACACTAATACTTAATCTGTCAATAATATCAGTTTTTAGCATCTACTAGACTTAGTTGGTTAGTACCTAATAGGAGATAACTTCTTAGCGTGTTTTTAACAACATGCGTGCCATTTTCAACCAAAAGGGTACTTATTGTCGTAGTAAGGCGCTATCTCCACATAGCTTTAATTAGAAATCAACCTTATCAACAAGCGACAATGTGATACCTTTTGGTTGAAAACGTCACATTTTGTCTTTTCATTTTTTGATAAGTTCGCCTTTTGTACATTAAAGTTGTTCTTTTGTGCAATAAAGTTTAAATATGGCAAAAAAGAGTAGAAATTAAAAAGTGGCAATACTGTAGTGTCGTCCCTTTTAAATCAATCTAAGAAAAACGGGACGATACTACAGTGTTACCACTTTTTATTTCTACTCTATTTTGCCAGACTGTAAATAGTAATCAATTAATTATTATCCATATAAAGAAGTTTAGGTGTATTGCGTGACTCTTCATCGTATTTCGATTTAAACATAGCTGAACTTATTTTCAACTAAAAGATAATATAAATATCCCGACGTAGCCGACGTCTACTGATTACTAACGAAGTCAAACGTCACCCTCTTATAAACTGATTTAAATTACTCCCGAGGCTCTATATCACCCGGACCAGTCTGCTCAGCAAACTCAAATTCAAATAAACAAATTTGAAATCCAGGACGAGACACATAAAGTGATTAAACAGATAGACTTCCTATCTGCCGACTAAAATAATTGCTTCCGTCTATCGATTTTTCCATCGCTTCAGATAGGATTAATGTCTGTTTAGTTCCATTTCTTTAAATAGAGAACTATTTAGGTTTCCCACGCTTAATGGATTCGCTAACGATGAACTATTAACGATATAATGGCATAATGATTTTAACGGGAGTTGCGTTTAGTTTAGAAATGCACTCAGCTAACCGGTTGACAGTTTGAGGATAGCCTAACAAACAAAAACTCTTTTATGTAACTAAAAACTGTTGTCATATTAGTATTAGTGTCTTGAAAAGAAAAGATGGCTTTTATGCGACAAGACCGTTTGTTTGTTTGTCTGTGTTGTTATTGTTTTTTTCCTGTACTGCTTCTGTATTGAAATGCGCAATAAGAATATTCTATCTAGCTATCTATTTCACAGTAAAGGCACTTGCTTCCTGGCTTGTCGACATGCTGGTATAGTGAAGATACAGTGCGCAGTATTTCTTCCTGATTGCTGGCGTGAATGGCGCATACCAGCATACGTGCCAACGGTAGTTGTAGTTAAACCTCCGGACTCCAGGCTTTAGGAAAGCTAAAAATCGACTAACGGTGGTCACAACCCTCTGACATGAGGATTTTAGTGAAATCCACACCGGATGCGTGATGGACGGGATCTTTATTCTTATCACAAGATCGATGTGACTGTGTTATGTTTATATCGATTAGTGGTAAAAACAAAACAATGAAACAAAGACTCAATGGCCGACAGTGGCTTCAATGGACATTACGGATATTTCGCACGCTTTGCCCCCGACATTGTTTGAGTACAAATAAACCTATGGTTTTATCATGATTGTGATTTCAATTATATACACGTATGGTAGCGGATGTAGCGGTGTTATTGAAAACTTTAAATTTTTACCTTTTATTTTAATTCATATATTTCGTCAATTGCTAAACATGTGCCAGATGGCCGTGGTGCATGTAAAACGGAAGATGATGGATTAAAAAAAATTAACATGGCGCTTAAAATGCAATGTGAATGGATTTATTACCAGGTGCACCGATGGTCTAGTGCGCCTCATATTGTCACAATAATTGAAGAATTTCTAAATTTAGAAGGAGGCCGTTTCTAGAAACTTTCTACGTGTTGAAAATATCTAAAATCTTTTCCAAAACAAAGGTAATATTTCAAGAAAGCTTGAACAATGATCGTATAGAATTGATACCTACACAAAAAAAGTTGCTCAATTTAACTTCTATTTGCTTGACACAAAAGTAGCTATTCAATTCTTAGCAGGATAAAGTATATAAAACGTACAGCTACCATTAGAAGCACAGAAACACATAATCATTATTCTTGAGAACTGTTCATAATAAATAACACAGCTAATACAATGTAAGACCATACTGCCTTGTTATAAGGTAGGTATAACACTGATGGTTAAACTAATGTCCGACTAGGCCAATCTATAAGCGATAATACGTATTCACGCTTTTATTTGCAAATTCAATACAAGTACCTTCAACAACATAATAAATAGACTTTTCGTACACCTTATTCCACAGAAACAAGGTCTTCTATTGAGCATTTCTGCGTATCTTCGTCTACATTAGTTTTGTCAAGATTGTTGATTGTCCATTTGTAGATCTTATCTAGTTGTAATAAGGTTTAGGTACGGTAAATTTGCAGTGTCGATAAAGGTACACAGTCAGTCAGTGGAGCACACCTCATTACCATTCGTTCCGCGGGCCGTTTCCTCATTGGTTTTTATGGATGATTCATAAGACGATGTAAAATTGCAACAAATTGTCAGACTGTGTCTGCTTTAAACTTATGACGAATGGTTTAAAAAAAATGTGTACTTTGCTGGTCGAGTCGCAATATGATTCTTGCAATAACTTGTGAAAATACTTACCATTTGAGCTAAAGGTATACTTTCCACTTTTGAATGAAAGAAAATATTTTATGCTTACCGGCCTAATCCTAAGAATAATCCGGTCTAATTCACCCTCTAAAATGGATGGGAAGATCGGATGACAGACGCTTTTGTAAACATTCATGCTTGAGTGTAAGGATGATATTCAGAAGAGGAGCTCTCACAACAGAAGGAATTTTAGCAAGCTGGTGTGCCAGGCCAGAGCTGATTACGATACAATTTTTAACGAAGATCCTAATAGTAACTAATAATAAATTAAAGAATCACACGCTTGCTTAAGGTGCTGTTTTGAAATAAATTGAATTTAGTCAGATTATTCCAAACAAATCTTCCTTATTCATGATTTCATGAACTATTTGGGACTTCTGCTAAACATAATATATTATGTCATGCTTGTTATAATACTTGATACAAATCAATATTCAAAGGATACAACGGCTCGGCTATAAAATGCAGACAAAATGTTCATAGCAAATTGAATTACACATACTCGTACAATATAGATACCATCGACGTATGAATTATCGATAAGATCGACAATCACGAGAAAGGAGCGGCACTAATGCGCTAAATATAGTTTTTTTCTTGTTTACACAAGATTCATTAACAGTCAAGCCCAAAATAAAAACTCGACCGTGATTCAGCTGGATAGCTTTTTTTTCTAGATTCCATTGTTCTTGAACTAATCTTGGTGTTTAAGTGTTTTGCTTCTAATGTAATCATGTGTATTATACGCGTGGGATGGTGTTGTTGTTAACTACTGATTTACAAAACATTTGCGTCTACTCTGAGCTTTCCACTCTTTCCAGTATAACTTGACTGTTAATATAACTGTTGTATGTTATCAGATGTCTCACTTAGTTTTCTGAATATCATCCCTGACGTAAATGCCTTATGGTATGCTGAGGTTTTCAAAATAAACGCATACCATCTCAATGATATCAATGTAGGTATTTTCTATCCTAAGCTTGGAGACAGTATTGATAGTTCAGCCTAGTACTATTAGTAGGTTATTGCGGAAATGATCATGTGTAAGTCTCGTGGTCAAACCACAGTCATCGTCGCCAATCGTCATACAGTGATCAATCGTTTATGGCTCATCTTATTTGTACCATCTACCGCATTCTTTACAAAAGTTCGTTCCTTACTGGTATGCCTGCAAACCGACCGGACCATGAATTCCACACACACACAGTCTATCTAAATACCCATACACAAACGCTCTAAACGTCATCAGGTCTACCTGCACAAGACAAGTAAACCTTTCTTATAAACTGTCACCTATATGGTCAGTTTAGTCAAAGATCTAACAGCTAAACTATGGAATGTACTGTTTCCTGCGCTATTTCCAGACCGATACGACCCAAACCTTATTGAAAAGAGCTTACTCCCATCTTAAAGTCCGGAAATGCACTTACAACCCCTCTGGTGTTCCGGGTGTCCATAGGCGGCGGTAATCGCTTACCATCAGGCGATCCGTCTGCTCGTTTTCAATAAAAAAAAAGATTCTCGTTCGCTCCGTCGATTGATGAGACTTGTCTGGCCAACCATAATTATGTACAAATCGATCGATCCCTCATCAGTCATCTGATTAGTTTGGTATTTTACACCCACGTACCTTACTAAATTCACTTGTCATAATTTCCAACACATGTTAAATAATGTATTCTAAATCTTTATTGATTATTTCTCTCAAGCCATTAAACCCCACCGTTCTTCTTTGTCATCTCATCCCATATCATTAGATCATTACAAAAGGAGCTTTAAACTTCTAAAACGTAAGTATATTCGATTAGTTCGACCCGTGAGTCAATCCCATGATGTGACCCAATCCAATATAATAATGTTCCATCCAATGTGAAATCGTAAAGTTTGTGGCGGCTTGTAAGGCCGCAGGCTGGACGCACGCGGCGCGGCGAGCAGGGCGGCGGGCGGCGACTGCCGCGGCCGCCGCTATCATCCAAAACAGGTTCATTAAAGTCTATAATATAGACTCTATATACATTCAGATCGTGGTGCTCGATACCGGGCAGCGCAAGCATTCGTTCGCGCGGAACAATCAAAATGTATATAAACCGAAATTGTTTCTAATAGTAAAATGTATAGACTCGAATGAACCTGTTATGGGCGATAGCGGCGGTCGCCGCCCACAGCTCCGCTCACCGCGCCGCGCGCCGCTTGCGTCCAGTCCGCGACCTTAGCTAGGTAACGACTGAGGCGCAGTTTTAAGTCCGAATGGTCGCCGTATCGATTCGAAATCAATCTTGTTTACTGCTAATGATACGTGTTAGTTATTTTGTCGTCGTTAATGGGAATGATGGATCTTTTACAACCCAATGTCCAATGTTGATGTCGATGTTTGATCAATGAGTACAAACAACTTTAGGTCCAGTGTTATTTACCTCACATGACGCAAAAGGAAAACTTGAATTCGGGCACAAGGCGTAAAATAGTAATACATACCGCGGACGATGATATGTTTTATTATTTCAACTATTTCGTGTCGCCTAGGGCTAAATACGCGTTGTCGACATTAAAAAAAAACTACACACCTTAACACCACGTCTATCGTCATTGTGAACCTTTTCGGAATTCATGAAGGTTGATAAGCCGGGTAGTTAGAGGGTTAAAAACTTCAGTGTCTTTAGGATCTCGAAGAATTCAACCATTTGACGATAGTAAAGTGAGCCTCGTCTCAAAAGGATTCAGTACCTCAAAGTCTACGTAGGACAGGTAGGTCTCAAAGTCTCTAAGTAGGTAATATCTATTATCGTCCTGTCGCACATTCCTGACATAGTATGTACTTATACTCACATACCACTCCGCTCCGGAAGCTACTACTTTAAGTGTCATGTCCGTATTTTGCGTGGGGAGATACGAAAAAATGGATCAAGGCCAAATGGTTGGTTAATTTTTTGTTGTTGGGTTATCTTTAGGAGAAACGACTTGATACTTTAATCTTTTTTTTTTTTGCAAAATGCACTTTATAGAATCTCAGGTTTGTGTCCGAAATAAATAAAGTCCCTACACTAAAATAAAAATTGATTTGACTATTATGTAGGTACATACCCAGCTACGGCCCAACCTCTCTAGTGCTTAAGAGGATGCCTGTGCTCCGAAGTGAGAGTGAGATGTTCGCTTGTAGTCATGATAGTAATGAAATGACACAGGGCTGACACGCAACACATCAAAAATCACTTGCGTTTCTATGTGTGAACGGCACGTCTGTACACGCGTCATGCGTCATAGTGTGAGTAAGTTGCTTAAAAATAGTACTGAGCGGCCGGCAAACGGCCGTCAATCTGCTGTCGCGGGGCGAGGTAATTCGAGTCGGGGCGGGGCGGTGTGTGGCCGTTCTGTATGATAAAATGATTTCCTTTTTTAAAGGTATAGAAATCCAAAAACACACATTATGAGTCTCTTAACTTCAAACTCGGGTAAACAGTCAGATTTAGCGATTTTGGTATTAAGAAAAGGTATATTTCCTAAGAAGGTCGAATGGATTTACAAGTTTGAAATTAAGCGACACATATCTTGACGTCGAGACCTATTAACAAACACGCGCTGTCGCACGACTTGTCACGCGCGCATGTCAAGTGTCAGATCTCTCGATGACACGTGCCGATTTTGTCACTTTGACACGCGACGAGCGCCGTGTCTCGACTTGACGATGTTTAATGCCTTCAATATTTGAACATTTTCAACTACGCTACTCATCTGTGCAGTCGGGCCAAGATTTTGCAGTGCCGTCAGAGCATGGAAGTGCAAATTCTTGATAAAATATGGAGTTTATCTCGAATTTCTTTTTTTTTGTCTAAAGTCAGCGGTCAGCGGGGAGTTTAGCTTAGATGGAATTCTGCCGCTCTGCGCCATGTCGCGGTGTCAGTGAGTGAATGGCCTAACAGTTCCTCTGATTCAGAGGGCGTGTCGCAACCTATCAGTTCTATCTAGAAATGCAAATGCCTGCGTGAATGGTCCGCCTTATGCCACAAAGATCACTTTATAATAAAGACTGGCACTTTTTATAAAAGTGTGCTTACTTCGTCATTGTTGTAGATGGATATTTTAGCGTGATCTCAGTTCCGTAATTTTCCCAAACTCCTTTTTTTATTTAACTTCCTCAAGTGTAGGTTAGGTTAGGTTAGGCGGGTGGTAAAAAAGCTGCGCGGACCACAGCATGGTAGCTTGGTTTTGGAACTAAACTACCTACCTTATACCTACAATATGTACCTCTATAATACATTCAAAACCGTATACCATCCCCTTGCTAACCGTAATAACGTAATACCTACCGCCTCAAACGCACTTTGGAAGTTGGAAGGCCATGTTGTGTAAAGTTGAGAGTGTTAAGTCTTTATAATTTACCTATCTGTATATATAATGAGCAGGTTCAAACATTACCTACGCCGGCACAGGGACGATCGATAAATATCTAATTAGAAAGTAGAATATGTAATTATTCACGGTTAGAGGGCTGGTTTATAATTAAACAGTTTGACTTCACGTATAGGCAACAGTTTTATTGAATGTGCGGAAATACCGATTGCTGGCCGCGAGGGTTAAACTGAAGGTGTATTTAATACACCACGTTACACGTTATATTTTTCTGGTCTCCGTGCGGAAAGTGTCAACTTTCAGCACGCTGCGCTAAACGAAGTTGCCGCTTTCCGGCTCCGTCGAAGAGAAAAATAGTATTCCTCGGCCACAGCCAGTAAATAAGAAAGCCTCAGATCACATGTCTCTCTCGGCGTCGCCTCGGCCGACAATTCCATGTGAGCTGAGACATTTCTTACTTTTCATGTAGTGTGTTAGTTATAAGCGATTAGTAATAAACGATCCTGGCAGGATCGTTATCTGAGGTGCGGGGTGAAAACTCGATTGAGAGAAACAACTGTACTCGACGATACGTTAATTACTAATCGCTTATAACTTACACACTACATGATATACCACGCCACAAGTCACTCCGCATTTCGTCCATTTCCGCCATTCGTCACTACGGAGTTCGTCCATTTCGCGATTCATCATTACGGAGTTTGTCCATTTCGTTACACATTATAAAAAAAGGACAGCTTATTATGCATGCGCCCTGAAAAGTCATATGATTATTTACGGTTCTTAAGTTTTCTCCCTCCCGGGGAGTAAGTACTAAGTACCTATATCCATACTAATATTATAAATGCGAAAGTCTGTCTGTCTGTCTGTCTGTCTGTGTGTTACCTATTCACGCTTAAACCGCTAAACCGATTTAGTTGAAATTTGGTGTACAGATAGTTTGAGTCCCGGGGAAGGACATAGTATACTTTTTATCCCAGAACTCACCCCTCAAGGGGGTGAAAAGGGGAGTGGAAATTTGTATGGGGAATCAATAACCGCTGAACCGATTTAGATGAAACTTGGTATGGGGATAGTTTAAACTGTGGGAAAGGATATAGAATAACTTTTATCCCCGAAATCAACCCTTAAGGGTGTAAAAAATGGGGTGAAAATGTATAGTGTGGACCAATTTGGGGGTGAAAAGAGGATGGATTGAAAAGCAGATTTGTTTAAGAATTAAGGTACCTACCCAAATTACTAATTCCACGCAGACTAAGTCGCGGGCAAAAGCTAGTATTTTAATAAATACCAACAAGACTTATATTTCTGATAACTCGTTGACCGGTTACGAGCATCTTGCCGACTGTATCGACACGCTTAGCCAAAACACTTATCATTATGCAGGTCGTTCACCCGAAGCGCAAACATAATTGAAATTAATAATTGCTCTTGGCGAAGACAACTTGGGATAACCCAAAAAACTAAATGTAACTGTTGAATGTTCATATGATTCATATCATCCACACCGCAACTTTTAAATGACACTATGGAAAGGAACGTATTTAGACAAATAGACATAAAATATATGTTGCTAGCCCCTTTAGTTCTCAAAGTTAAATTATAAACTTTATAATGCACACATTTAAAAAATCCATACTATATCCATACTATATATAATATTATAAATGCGAAAGTCTGTTTGTCTGTCTGTCTGTCTGTGTGTTACCTCTTCACGCTTAAACCGCTGAACCGATTTAGTTGAAATTTGGTATACAGATAGTTTGAGTCCCGGGGAAGGACATAGGATACTTTTTAACCCAGAACTCACCCCTCAAGGGGGTGAAAAGGGGGGTGGAAATTTGTATGGGGAATCAATAACCGCTGAACCGATTTAGATGAAACTTGGTATGGGGATAGTTTGAGCTGTGGGAAAGGATATAGAATAACTTTTATCCCCGAAATCATCCCTTAAGGGTGTAAAAAATGTGGTGGAAATGTATAGTGTGGACCAATTTGGGGGTGAAAAAAGGATGGATTAAAAAGCAGATAAGAATTAAGGTACCCAAATTACTAATTCCACGCAGACGAAGTCGCGGGCAAAAGCTAGTAATATTATAAATACGAAAGTGTATCTGTCTGCCTGTCTGTCTGTCTGTCTGTTACCTCTTCACGCTTAAACCGCTAAGCCGATTTAGTTGAAATTTGGTATAAAGATAGTTTGCGTCCCGGGGAAGGACATAGGGTAGTTTATATCCCAAAAATCATAATTTAAGGGGGTGAAAAGGGGGATGAAAGTTTGTATGGGAAATCGATGAAAAGCAGATTGGGTAAAAAAATAAGCTAAGCAAATTACTAACTCCACGCAGACGAAGTCGCGGGCAAAAGCTAGTAGATGATAATACTGATTCACAATATTATTTTTCACGGAATATGCCATCAGATCTTATTTCACAGTAGACGTACCAGCCTTATTAACGACGAAAAATAATATTCGGACTTTATTATGTTAAAACATGTTGTGTGTGTATATATATATATATATATATTGTATTGTATATTTATTTGTGTGTTAGGTTTCGTTTTAATACTTATATGTATAAGTAGTAATTGTAGTATGTGTGTTTGTGTTTAATAGTCTCCATATTTAGCTCTTTGCACTACCTGTTGACTTTTGTATGAGTTCTACATTTCCTGCTACCCAAAGGTTGTCTGGAAGAGATCGCTTTTTAGCGATAAGACCGCCTGTTGTTACCTGGTTCTATTTTTTCTTTAAATATTTCTTTGTAGTTTTACATGTATGTAAAATGTATAATTTTGGTGCAATAAAGAATATTTACTTACTTACTTACGCTCAAGCCCTGCTATATTTTTGTGCAAATATTCTCTACCCAAAATATTCTTTATTTACAACGTCTGCAATAAAAAAAATACCCAGAAAGCTCATAAAAAGCGTAGGTGTTAGCACGGTCATAATTGGACAGCACTATGCTAATACCTGCCTTTAAACTCCTATTTGCATAGCAAACGAAGAAATGCAAATTAAAACAAACCTTGTTACTTAAGCCTTAAGAGCAAACAGTGTTAATAACAGCAGCAAAAATAAGATGTAGATGGTAGCAATAGATGCGTGCCATGAGTCACTGATGATTCCAATTTCGATTAGAAATGATACTTGCGAGTAAATTGTTGTTAATTGCTTTCTTAAGGTATGACTATAAAACACGTGGTTTAATGGGGTTATGTTAAAATGTTAGAATAAATCGAGATATGTTACCTATTAGTAGAGATAATCAACCGAATTGTATGGTGGGAAAAGACCTCATATCGTAGCAGATGTTCGATGGAGTGACCTGAACACTTGCTACTTTTAAAAGGCGGTACGAGTAGAAAAAAAAGAACCGGTCAAGTGCGAGTTCGTTTAACTCGCGCACCGAGGGTTCCGTACAAACTTTAAATTTTCTCATGTAAATAAAATTGCCATTTGTTCTCACATTAATTCCTTATTTACTTTTGTCTGATGTTAATACCTAAATCTACTTAGTAACTGAACATATATTATATCATTGGGTGCAAACTTGCACTATAAAACTCGTAAACAGTTACTAGACGGAAGGTAAGTTCCGTTCGAAACATTCAGTACAAAGTAAGCAAATTGCGAGCTTAAAACTTCTTTAGCTCTCGTAAATTTTAGAAGTTTATTTCATAATTATATCACGAATAACGTAGACATTATAATTTACATATGTAAAACAGTTCCGTTACTTAGGTAGTTACTGACAGATCTAGGAAGAGAAAGTAGGACTTTGAAATTTAAAACATATGTTCTTCAAACTTAGAAGGCAACTAATGAAGGATTCTTTGACATTCAAGCTTCGAGCTATCTAAAAGGATTTGCCACACTGGATGCGTTCTGCGGGCAGCGGTCAGGTCTAATTTCAACTTTAAAGGTTGCTGTCAATGTTGATCATACATAATGCGGGTTTGACCTGACCTGACCGCTGACCGCAGAACGCATCTATTGTGGCAAATCCTTTAATAATCTGCAAAAATCTGTATTATACCGTTTATATCCCAAATATCGGCTTCTGGCTATTAATAAAGGTATTATTACCGTAGGTACACGTAGGTACCCAAAAGCATCCACCATAAAGATCTAGAAGCATCAAAATTTAGATAGGTACTAGCCAGTGGGTTCCCTTCAGCTTAGATGTGTTGGTAGTCGGACTGTCTGTGTTGCCGCTCTTGCCTACGGCAGCTTCCTGACTTGCCGGTGCACGGTGCTGTATCGGTGCGCTGATAATATCCGTGCAGATTATATGTTGCACTTATCTAAGCCTGAGCAAACCCGTCACGATGTCTGACAGCCTAAAGGGGTACTTTATAAGAAAATCAGCCTCTGTTAGTGATTTCGTTCGCGTGAAAATCGTTAAATTGTCCCTTTACCATCTTCGCGTGAGTAATTCCATACTTTCAACCCCAATTTCACTCTTTTTACGGTTCCGTACCCAGAGGGTATAAACGGGACACTATAACTAAGACTTCGCTGTCCGTCTGTCTGTCACCAGGCTGTATCTCATGAACCGTGATAGCTAGACAGTTGAAATTTTCACAGATGATGTATTTCTGTTGCCGCTATAACAACAAATACTAAAAAGTACGGAACAACCCTCGGTGCGCGAGTCTTACTCGCACTTGGCCGGTTTTTTCACGATTTTATTTACATAGACATACAGCTAGAGCATTCTACAGAAAGGTAAGGTACTACTTTGTCGGGGACGTGACATGTAACCTGCAGATATCTACAATGTATTACCGTTGAGTTCAAAGCTAAGTTATCATACGTTATCAATTATCATGTCAAATATAGGCTACTTGGATTTATCAGAAGTGTTAAAAAAAAATCCGTCATATACCCGACACTTTTCTGGAATGTTCCTACAAATGCTTCCGTCTTCCATAAACGCATCCTTTCGTTATAAAACCTAAACATTCCAAAGGCAACTTGCTTCTACTGGTTTTACGAACTTCCCAGTTCATTCTTCTCCTATTTGAGGAACAATGCCCGCCAATTTGCCATCGCAACGGACCAATTAGATCCTTCGCATGTAACTCATGTAAGTGACTTGTCCTTAGCCGAGTACACTAACTATGTAGGAGACAAATTTTGATCTGGCACGTGAATTGTACAGGGTTTGCTATTGTAATTGCTAAATACACGATGTTACACTTGAGTGGCATTCGTATGATGACTGGAGTTTTTTTTATATCCTATTTTAGCTGGGCAAAGGCCTCCCCTCGTTTTCTCCACTCGACCCTGTTGTGGGTATTTTCTCACTAATGCGGTAGAGTGCGTCCAAGTCGTCCCGCCATCTTCTTCTGTCGGCCTGCACCAAGTAAATAAATAAAATTTAAAAAAATGTACTGTAAGTAGGCCTCAAGAGCTCTGTCACAAATCAAAACAACATTTACAGTGACATAAAAATATGATCATCATCATATATTGACATAACATACACAACTTTGGGAACAAATCAAATTATTTTTATTAAATATTTTGATTTGTGGTATTTAAGTAGTGCACACTACTATATGTAAATTATAAACTGAAATAGATGTCATATAATAAAGAAAAAGTGACGAAGCCCTCCAGTGCCCCACCACCCCCACCTTCACCACTGGAGGGCTTCGTCACTTTTTCTTTATTATATGACATCTATTTCAGTTTATAACAAATACTATGTGACTATGTATTAACTAATCATGAGTAATATAACATAGGTATAACTAATAATGATCAACAATGTAGGTATAATTCATTCTACAAAGTGCTTAGTGTAATTAATTATGATTCATCATTTAAGTATGTTGACGTAGAGCAAACTATGTAAAATCGAGCAGAGCTATCACAACACGAACCATCAATACAGGTCCACCTTTTATTGCACAGTATGTTATTGCTCTATTGCTTCATACATTACATTTCTTACCTATTGTTTTTTTCTCAGAATGCCTAGCAATAAAATATTACAACGTAACACCATTGCAGTGTTATGTATTTTCTAGGAGAAATACTTTCGTAATTTTATTTAGGTATCGATTATTAATATTATTATTTTACTGCACTCGTCCGTGTCGAGAATCAATCATTAAATTTGACAAAACTATGTACGGCTACCGTTGCTACTATTAGAATATCAAAATCAAATCGAATCATATATAATCTACAATTCTACATGATACTCAGACACCTATCTCGTATAAATCAAAATCAAGTGTTCGTGTAAATGTAAAGTGATAGAAAAGAGACCGAACCGGTCTTAAGTACCTACTCTCTAAGAAAAAACGGCACACCTATAGTTTCGTTATGTCCCATCCATCTATCTATGTTGTGCGTTTTACCAAAGGCGATATTTGCAAATGTCTGGTACAACCCTAGCACCCCGAACCATACCGTTAGTGAGCAATATCTCGGGAACTGGTTCAATGCTACGATTCTCGTTTAGATACGCTGCCGGGGTCGTGTATAAGCACCACAGTGTCAATAATAAGCCCTTGAGTAACCAAACATCGCCATGTAGGCGTTTTTAGGGTGCATGGTTTGAAGTTGTCTGGCACAACCCTTGAACCCCGATCCATACCGTTAGTGATCAATATCTCTGGAACGGGTCCAATGTTACGAATCTGATTTAGATACGCTGCCGGTATCGTTGTGAACCTTATTACGATGTCAATAATGAGCTTTTCAGTAAATAACCAAACATCGCCAGGAGACGTTTTTAGTTTAAGGTGGTTTGAAGTGATATTTGCAAGTTAGAGTTTTGAATGATTCACGGTTAGTTTCACTAGACTTATATTGACCGGGATATAGACCGTGATTACCTTTTGTATTATTTGTGAGCTCCCGATATTTCGACGCAGTTACATGCATCATGTTCACGGGTGACTGAAGATAGCGGGTGAGTGTCAAAGTTGTGTAGACAGCGCTCTGTCTACCCTCATTCTTGCGCGTCGGCTGCGTTCACTTTCATCCCATTCATTCATCATTTCATTCTATATCCCGGTCAATATAAGTCTAGTATTTGCAAGTTGTCTAGTACAACCCTGGAACCCCTCGAACCATACCATTAGTGACCAATATCTCGGGAACTGGTTCAATGCTACCATTCTCGTCTAGATACACTGCCGGGATCGTGTTTTAACACTGCACTGTCAATATTGAGCTCTTGAAGGTGATTAGTATTGAGTGAATGGACTATATTGCTAATATAGTAGGTAGATGAGTTACTCTGTGAACATGGCAGCAGCAACAGTCCAGAAATGTAGAGGATTTTACTTATAAACTCGCTACGTGGAAAATAATCCATGATTAAACTGTGCTGTACGAGTAAGTAGTTATAATGTAATATTCACTCATTATTTTATTCCTTCTATCAACTTCACATTATACTTTCAAAGCTTTTGCACGAAAACTTACATACTTACTGCTGTGGCGCGACGAGCCGAAGTGGATCTTGGCCTCCGACACCAAAGATCGCCATGTTACTCTGTCCAAAGTAGTTTCTGTCCAGTCGACGGCGCCGAGTTCGCACGAAAACGGGGACACTTAAATAAGTATCCCACTTCAAGTAAACGTCACGCCAGATGTCCACGAGTATTCTCAAGAAAACTATGCACATATTATCAGCACTAATCCGGCGATGGTAGCCTGGTATGTCCGGTCATTCTTGTGTATCGAAATCTTATAATTGGAACCCTCGTCAATGCTGTCACCTTTGGTATACCCTTTTGGGCATGATTCCATGTTTGGTCTATGGCGGAACAGAATCATTAAATATAACGGTTCCAAAATCATTCCTGTTGATATTAGCTAAGGATAAGACCAGCTGGTATATTTCTTGTCTGACAATAACATATCATTGCGAATAAGGTCCGGTTGTACCAACCAAAATTGACTGAATGATCAACATCACTCGGCTGTGAGATCACATCACATGCAACTTCATACAATGAAATATACAGTTTATTTTCACGGTAACAGGCGGTTTGGTGCAACCGACCTTAATAACTCTATAAAATAGGTGAATTAAATGTAAAACATAATGAATATTTAGTCCTTGAGTTATTTATACAAAAATGAATTACTACTATACTAATATTGAAGCAACGCTGATAAAACTACAAGGTACAATAATAATTAAAAAATAAACAAAGTAAAATGTCGACCCATATGTAGTAAATTTAAGAGCCAACAGGAGCCGAGACCAAACTCAATTTTGAGATTTGAAAGAGAATATCGTCGTCGCGCTGACGGGGGCGGTACCGCGTACCGAGGGACTATCCCAGTGTGTGTGGTGCACGCACACCGACGCGCACGTTATTTGCGCTCCTCGCCGGCCTCACGCCGCTCGCGTTTTTAGTAACTAAATTCAATATCCTTCTACAACCTGCAATCTAATTAACATTTCGAGTTACAGAATAGTAAAAAAACATAACATAACATGGACATACAAGAAAACATTGTTGTATAAAAACATACAAGATAACGGCTGTTAAATTAATCCAATTAAATATTTTTAAATATGATAAACAAAAATATTAAATTATAGTCGTGAGTATTTTAAAAGTAAAACTCCCTTATACCTTGATTTTAAACAAAGTATTTTACTTATAACTTACTTGGTTCGTATGAATTAGTGACATACCTAATTAAAAAAGAAAGCTATAACTCCCGCGGGAACAATATAGGCCTTTTCCCTTCAGTACACCTGCATGAAATAAGATCTTTTCGAGCAAGCGTCTTGAAAAACAAATTTCCCGCTCTCCGGCTCCGTTGAATAGAAAAAAAGAAAGCCTCAGGTTAGATAAAATTATCATAATAAAGAAACATGTGACATGTGATATTTCTTACTTTGATGTAATTATACAGTTTTATTTATGGTCCGTTTTTTATTTATGTGTCAGATTTTGATAAAAATAGGTATA
The DNA here is from genome assembly GCF_947568885.1 of Cydia strobilella. NCBI lineage: Eukaryota > Metazoa > Arthropoda > Insecta > Lepidoptera > Tortricidae > Cydia > Cydia strobilella. Next base: position 15,630,151 of record NC_086052.1, read on the forward strand.
AATTGAAGAGCTCCTAATTCTGATCGGAATAAATATGAAACCCAATAAATAAATAAATAATAATAAATATTAAATCAATATTATAGGACATTCTTACACAGATTGACTAAGTCCCACGGTAAGCCCAAGGAGGCTTGTGTTATGGGTACTCAGACAACGATATACATAATATATAAATACGCAAACGCAAAGGAGCCTCGTCTGCCAACAAACCACTGTGTGGTTTGGCAGAAGAAAATATGTATTTAGTTGTAAGTAAGATCTTTGAATAAACGTTTATTTATTTATTTATTTATTTATTTTTTTACTTAAATACAAATAGAAAACACCCATGACTCAGGAACAAATATCTGTGCTCATCATATCATATCATCGAACCCAGGACCATCGGCTTCACAGGCAGGGTCACTACCTCCTAGGCCAGACGACCGGTCGTCGCCCAATATTTTGGGACAATAGTCTAGTCTACAAAAGGTTCAAGGTGGTGAAAAAAATAGTGTAAGCTGTTCGCATAAAAAAACCGCAAATCGATGTGCAGGTTAGCCGTTTGGTACACGTATATACTAGTCAAAACAAAAATTTTGCCCGCAGTTCCTAAAAAAAATTCCCTTAGGAGGGGAGTGCTGAAACCTTTTTTTGTATATAAAAAAACTTTTTTTTTAAACCTATCGTATACTTCTCATCTATCATACGAAAGGGCTTTTTGAAGCGATTCTGAAAATATACCACATCATTGCATTTTAGCCATTTTTAGGGTTCCGTAGCCAAATGGCAAAAAACGGAACCCTTATGGATTCGTCCTGTCTGTCTGTCTGTCGTCCGTCCGTATGTCACAGCCACTTCTTTCCGAAACTATAAGAACTGTTGAAACTTGGTAAGTAGATGTATTCTGTGAACCGCATTAAGATTTTCACTCAAAAATAGGAAAAAAAAATTTTAGGGGTTCCCCATACTTAGAACTGAAACCCAAAAATTTTTTTTTTTTCATCAAACCCATACGTTTGTGGTATATATGGATAGGTCTTTAAAAATGATATTGAGGTTTCTCATATATTTTTTTTCTAAACTGAATAGTTTGCGCGAGACCGAGAGACACTTCCAAAGTGGTAAAATGTGTAACCCCCCCTCTAACTTCTAAAATAAGAGAATGATAAAACTGAAAAAATATATGATGTACATTACCTTGCCAACTTTTACCGAGAACTGGTTTGAACGAGATCTAGTTAGTAGTTTTTTTTTAATACGTTATAAATCGTAAACCGCAATTTACCTTTCACTCACGTTTCACATAAAAATACATTGTTTAAATTGTGTAATGTACGGAACCCTCGGCGCCCGATTCCGATTCGCACTTGGCCGGTTTTTTCTTAAATTGAAAGAAAAAGAATTTTCAAAACATACCAAGTTTGGGCTCCTCCAGATACGATATGGCTGATTTTTTTTGTACAAATGATACGTGATATCCTCATATGTAACCCCAAAAAAGCAATAAAAAATTTATTTAGTTTTTTTTTTTCAATACAAAGTGACACAGTTCTACTTAACCCTTTGTTTTGTTCTGTTCTACTTGACCCCAAACTTGGTGTGTTTTGAAAATTCTATTTGTTTTAATTTACAAAAAAATGGCTAAAATGTAATGATGTGGTATAATTTTAGAATCGCCTCAAAAAGCCCTTTCGTATGATACCACACACGATAGGTTTTTGGAAAAAAAATATGTTTTTTTTTTCATACAAAAAAAATGTTTCAGCATACCCCTCCTAAGGGATTTTTTTTAGAAACTGCGGGTCAAAAATTTTGTTTTGACCTCTTAGTATGCGTGTGCCAAACGGCTAACCTGTACATCGATTTGCGGTTTTTCTTTGAAATTGGGCTTGTACGGCTGCCACTAATAGAGATACTAACTCCTAAAAATACGTATGATACCTCATTGGATTCAGAATGATGTCTAGAAAAATGTATTCGAAGCGTTTATTCCCACATAAAAAAAGTTCAAAGCTATTAACAAAAAACGGCCAAGTGCGAGTCGGTTCCGTACCATTACGCAAAAAACGGCAAAAAATCCCGTTTGTTGTTTGGGAGCACCACTTAAAAAAATATTTTATTCTGTTTTTAGTATTTGTTGTTATAGCGGCAACAGAAATACATCATCCGTAAATATTGCAACTTTTTAGCTATCACGGTTCACGAGATACAGCCTGGTGACAGACGGACAGGCAGATTGACAGACAGACAGACAGATATTATTTTAAAGGTATTAAATATTCTTTTAAAAATTAGGAAATAATATGGTGTATTTAAAACATATCATGGAATATACTACGGTTATAAATTGATATTATGTAAAGTAATTTTTTCAACAAGTTAGGCAATTATTAAGTAACCACATTTTTTTCGAACTTTCGTCTTTGTTTTAAATTTAAAAAAAAGAAAATAATTGGCGTAAAAAGTATTTCGCCTCGTGGAGCCCCTTTCATGAGATCACGTCACAAAAGTTTTAATTAAATTAATACTTTGTTTAAAATAAATTTTTGAATAATAGTGAAAATTGTAAAATATAAAGCAATATAATAATACGTACTTAGAACTGATACTTTTCTAAATAAAGAATGAATAAACTAAATTGTGTAATTAATTTTTAGTGCAAATCACCACAATTTTTTTTCTAAAGAGCAAATCTGTGACCAAAAATTATATATAGTTTTAATTTTTCGTTCGTATATTCAGATTTGTGTATGAAAATGTGAAACTATTATTTCTAAAATAAATTATTCTTCCCTAATTTACACAAAATTTATACCAAATTTGATCTCATATCAAGAGATAGGTAGAAATAGAGGCAAACTGGACCGCAGAAGCCGACTTTTCCCCTCCCGTTTTGGGGGGTAGCCAGGACTTAATCTCGTAGCTAGTGCGTCAGCTCAGCTTTGTATGAACCAAGGAATAATAAATAGTGTTAAACGATATCCCCTGAGGCCAAAGTGCATACTCACTTTACTTACTTCGCCTACTAAGAGGCAAATCGCGACTTTGTTATGGTTTATCGATAACTTATCACATCACTAGATTATCGACTTTCAATGTCGACTATTGCCCATCACTTTTCTGTCCGTGTACGTATTTAGAAACTTGACCCCGCCCCTAAAATTAGTGCGATAAGGACAACTGCAGCTTAGGCGAAAAATCCTGCGTAAAAATCTCAAAAATCGAGGTTTCGTACTCGACTGTTTCCTCCTCCAAAACTTAAGCAATCGTAACCAAATTTGGAAATCTAAATGATTATGAAATTGTCTGTGTCGGACTGTTTTGATTTTTTGGCTAATTGATACCAGTTTTGAATATCACGCCTCTCATTGCGGCATAGTCAGTGAGGCCATTTTTGGCCATGTTTGAAGGGCTCTAGCGCCTTAAAAAACAAAAATATCAAAAAAAGCAAAACACACCGACACAGATATTGACAATATTAATCTGTGTTGAAAAAATCATTCCTCTAGCTTCAAAAACCAGGGAGGAAACAGTCGAGTACGTTTGTATGGAGAAATGACCACTCCTGTTGGCTCTTAACGGCTCGCTGTCAATCATGGCTTATCTTTGGACTGCAGCCGAACAGAAATACTCCACCCTTCCGAGTTAAAAATACGCCTTTAGATCCTTGGGCCGAAAGTAGACTCGCTCATTCATAACATTATTGTTTTGTTTCGTTAACTTCTTACAGCTAAGCATTGACTATAAAACTTGAAATAACAATATTATTAATACCAGTTTACCTAAGCTAGTAATAAAATTTAGTAAACGCAGGTTCTTAAATTTGAATTCATTTCATTCACCAAGGTGAATTATATATTTAATTATAATTAATTTCATCAAGGTGGATTACTTTTAAATTTCATTTGTTCGAAGTTACTTTATGTCCTTTTAGTATTTATTATTTTTACTCGTTAGTTTTTTTTTTTGCAATTACAAGTACCTAATACTGTAGCTTTTACCTACTTCTCCGTCTGGTGACCAGTTGACTACTATTATAGGACTATGTGACTCGTGACCGGAGTTCGTGTTTAGGTCACATACAAGCCTAATGGCATCATACAGTCAGCATCAAAAGAGCAGAAAGAGTCGTGTTTTCTATATGTATGTGGAATAATTGTCTGACTGTGACTTTGTCAGATATTTTTGAACGCGAACTGTAGATATCTCTATATGAAAAAGTATTCCAGGGTAGCAGATACTTTTGATTTTGACGCATGCTAACTGTACAACCTTTCTAAAGGTTAGTTTTTGTGCCAACAGTAAATGTACTTACACATGAATTTTCATTAATAAAACCACTTCTTGTTGCAGGCCTCAATGGACCTGCCGCCCGACAAGGCGAAACTGCTCCGCAACTATGATCTGGAGAAGAAATGGGAGATCATCTGCGACCAGGACATGGTCCAAGCCAAGGATTCGCCCACGCACTACCTCAACAAGCTCAGGACGTACCTCGACCCTAAGGCCTCCAGGAGTCACAGGGTATGTATTTTTCCAAGATAAAAACTTTGTTTGTTCAAAGATCGAAGACGTCAGACGCTGTTCTTTTAAACAAGTACATTTTTGGAGACACTTATTAGGCTAAGCACTGCGAAATAAATAATACTCGTATTGCAAAAAAAACAGCATATGTGTTTAAGATGACGAAAGTCAGCATGGATGGAACGTTTTATAGTTCCTTCACCGGCCTAAAAATTATTTGAAGTTGCGATGAACAGATATGATAAAAAACGTAATCTTTATATTTCTCGTAACCATATGTTGGACGTGATTCTAAGTACACGCTACTACGCGCGTATTTTGAGCATTAGTTACTACTGCCAAAATTAGTTACAGCAACAGTTAGGTACTCAGCTGTACTTACTTAAAATTTAAGGAGCGCCCAGCTATCTGCCATGTGTCGTTTGTCGTTTCTGTAAATAAATCATAAAGGAATGCCATAACGCTACAAAGGATGCCGTTACTCAGACAATGAGGCATAAATCAGTAAGGTTGCCCGCAATCTACGGAGACAATCGGTAATAAGGTAGCGAAGGTAATTACGGTCCCGGTGCCCTAGGCTAGGCTTTCTTTCCGATGCTAGGGTTACCGGATACACATTTCTAGTCCTGGCTTTGTTTCTGATATTAAATGTTTCAGTGTTTCTACTTTCTGCCAGAGATGTGCGAGGGTGCGTAGCGAGGGATGTGTTTCTGTTTGCTAAGCACCAAAAGAAAATTGCTGACTAGAGCTGCGTTGAGCGAGCATAGGTAGATGAAGTGATTCTATTTATTAGTTTATACAAAAACATCCCTCGCACATGTGTGGTGGAAACGTATTAGCCTAGACTTTTTCGTGAAGGATGGTTGAAAGATGCTCGGAGATTTTTAGCTGGCTCAATTTTATGTGGACTGATTAATTCTTCTTAAAATTCGTAAGATTCTGAGCAGTTTTCCAGGATGTCATTTTAGTTATCATAATCATCATTTTAAGAAAAATCGCTAGTGGCCAAGCGGTAAGAGCGTGTGACTTTCAATCCGGAGGTCGCGGGTTCAAACCCCGGCTCGTACCTACCAATTAGTTTTTCGGAACTTATGTATGAAGTATCATTACTAAGACTCCCGGAGTCCACTGTCCGTCTGTCTGTCACCAGGCTGCATCTCATGAACCGTGATAGCTATTAGACAGTTGAAATTTTCACATATGGTGTATTTCTGTTGCCGCTATAACAACAAATACTAAAAAGTACGGAACCCTCGCCTCGGTGGGCGAGTCCAACTCGGGTTTTTTCTAATATTGTTTCAAGCTTCTGATACGGTGTTTCCAAAAGTTATCAATTACTCAAGATATCTTCATAATTTAGTCATAAAACCCTCAAATTTCCAGTTACACTCCTGTCAAATAATGAAAAATTCCTAACGCCTTGTGACCCTAGAAGATTTCGGTCGCTAGGCGATCTAGGGCTCGCAGCCGGCTAAATTACATTAGCAGGTTTTGATACCAAGTAATAAGGGCTATATTTCTAAGGACACAACTATACAGGGGACTTGGACGATAGCGTTAGTTGTAACGGAGTGTAATCGTTGTAAAAATCTTTTCCTGTTTCATATGGAAGTCACGAAGTAATTGGTGTACGGATCTAAGAATTAGTATGAGCTGCTTTAGGGTTTTGGAATTCCTTCTAGTGTATTTAGTTCTTTTGTTTGTACATGCTTTAGTTTGCACTTGACAGTTTTTATATAATTCTTTTTCTACCTTGTGATAACTGATAAGTAATATCACTAAGTTTATATTATATTACAATCATACGTTGTTCAAAATATTGACTCGTATGATGGTATGTACTAATGGATAAAAAAATACCTAAAAAAAACCGGCCAAGTGCGAGTCGGGCTCGCGCACGAAGGGTTCCGTACCATTACGCAAAAAAACTGCAAAAAAATCACGTTTGTTGTATTGGAGCCCCACTTAAATATTTATTTTATTCTGTTTTTAGGGTTTCGTACCTCAAAAGGAAAAAACGGAACCCTTATAGGATAACTCGTGCGTCTGTCTGTCTGTCTGTCCGTCTGTCACAGCCTATTTTCTCCGAAACTACTGGGCCAATTAAGTTGAAATTTGGTATACATATGTAAGTTTGTGACCCAAAGATGGACATGTAACGTAAACAAATTAAATTTAAACATGGGGACCACTTTTGGGGGGAGTAAATGAGAAAATTAAAAAAATAAAGTTTTTCGAACTATATCGTGTTACATATCAAATGAAAGAGCTCATTGTGAGAAACTCAAATATATTTTTTTATAATTTTAGGATAAACAGTTTAGAAGTTATTCAAGAAAATATACAAAAAATAACCCCCCCCCCCCTTTATCTCCGAAACTACTGGGTCTAAAATTTTGAAAAAAAAAATACACAAAATAGTTCTCTACCTATAGATCACAGGAAAACCTATTAGAAATGTTACTTAGTTTTTGATCCGACCCCTACGGGTTTTTTAAATGCATTTCACTTACATTTCAGATAACAAATACATTGTTTAAATTGTGTAATGTACGGAACCCTTGGAACGCGAGTCCGACTCGCACATGGCCGGTTTTAGTATTTGTTGTTATAGCGCCAACAGAAATACATCATCTGTGAAAATTTCAACTGTCTAGCTATCACGGTTCGTGAGATACAGCCGGGTGACAGACGGACAGACAGCGGAGTCTTAGTAATAGGATCCCGTTTTTACCCTTTGGGTACGGAACCCTAAAACAAAACAAAAACCGACTTCAAAAAGGACAACTAGTCGAAAACGAAAACGGTCGAATTGACAACCTCCTTTTTTTAAGTCTGTTAAAAATGGATCTGTTAAGCAAAAACTAACTTTGCAATAACTTAAAATTTATCGCTAATAAAACCCAACGACGTGTACAAATGCAAAGTCTTTGATCTTTATCTCGTCGTCTTCATAACATGATCGACAACCATGTTTCTTAATAAATTACAACAAACAGTTGTAGTGACTAGTGACATTTTAACTTCGGGTCAACTGAAGTCCCGTTTAAGATAGCTCTGCCTTAATGGTCTTTATTCACATGTTATTAGGGACTATTTTGGTATGTTAATTGATAAATTTCTGATGTATTCTAATGGACAAGATAGTGTTGTTAGTGTATTTGAAAGAATGGATGGTCCAGTGTTGGAGTGACTTTGATCCGTAATATGCGTGATTAAATAGCGCTATACTAAACTTAGAAATTCAAAGACCATCTATCTCCATCTCTATTGCTCTTATCAATTATCAAAGTCCGCGATAACCATAGGCTTAAGAGCATTCCAGCAAGGAATGTGTCACTTAGTGACTTGCACAGATTACCCGTGTCTTTTAATACATCCTTAGGAAGCCGAATTAGCTTAAAAATTTAACAGTGTCAAAGCAAAACTCGACTTTCTAAGCAATCTTAGCTCTATCAGAATCATTAAAAGGAATAGGAAAACGACAGCAACAAAATTTATCTAGGGATCTGACAGCGTCCATCGCCCGCGTCAACGCTACACCAGTAACGATTCTGCCCGCGATATGGCTGTGATATGGCTCATCTCCACTGCTCACCTCCGTGCAAGCAAATCATGGCCAAGTCCTTACTGGTCACCCAAGCGGTCAAATCGTCCGCTCACACCAAGCGATAGGAATGACACTCGTGTGTTTCCGAATGGTTTCCGATTAGATATTTATGAGAGATAACGCCGGTCAGAGGTCTCCGGGCATAAATACGCCATCAGCGTACTGTATGGGAAGTAGGACGACTCTTGTGTAGCGTCTGTAAGATTCATTGAATCACTTGTTAAAGTAGTTGCTTGTTTATAGATTGTTCTCGTATTGTGTTTTTTTGTTTTTGTTGATAAACATAGAATTGTATAATATAACCTAGCTGATTAGGGAACAAATCAAATTATTCTATTATTATTTTGAAGTAGAAACACGACTACCGATGTAAATTTTATTATGCAAGGTGACCAAGTTGACCAGCTCTGCGTTGCCTACTTCTGCTCTGGGCACTGGAAGCCTTGGTCATTTTTCACCTGCGGATGTCGTAAAGTAGGTGAAAAATTACCAAGATAAGAAAGTCAAATAGCAAAAACAACAGTAAAATAAAAAAAATATGGCTTTTATTTATGCAGAACTACAATTTAATAAAAATATATTATAAGATGACTTTCGGTTTAATAAAATAATCAATATTTCCAGATCAAAACCACAGAATACCCGTAAATAATATACATGTGAGAATCATAATTTACTTGATTTTCGACACATGGCCTCACCTCACCTTATTCTCTGGACCAAAAACATCTTTAAGGAAATTTAAAGCATAAACACAACCGTACACTTAAACTACCATGTTAATTGTCTAATAATTTCCCCTTATTTAACTTTCCATAATTACCCCTCATTTAGTGAAATGGACCCATAAAATTGCGTAGTAATTACAGTAATTTGGTAGCTGTTAAATAACATGAGGTCATAAACAGCGTGGTTTAGGTCAACATTACCTTCCAGTAATAAGCATAATTATTGAGAGCACAGAAGATAACAACTGGTATTACAAGCTAATGGTTTGTAACAAAATTCATGCTTGTGACATAATGATATTTATTATTATGTTCCTTTTCCCCTTTCCTTATGTATTTAGGGTACGAGTATGTACCTGTACAATTCAATTCAATTCAATTTTTCAGGTAGTATGGCTCCATCGATACTGTCGATGATTTCGCCAACGTCAAAGTGGGATCCACGTGGGATCGAATTAATATTTCTTGATTAAAACATATCGGCCATCGGCCATAGCCAGTGTACGGTAAACAATAAAATTATGGGCCTCTAGGGCTCTAGCCAGACACGGTTAGAGGTAGAAATACCAAATGCTCTTAGAGCACGACGTTGTTCGGTGGTTGTTGTAGTTGTCTCGTAAAACCGATAGCTGGATTTTACGAGAAGCACGTGGACTACCGGCCGTTGACTCCAGAATGGTGGTTAAACACGCTTTGAGATTCATTCTCCATTCACTGCACACTACCACATTAGATTACTGTATAATAAAGCTATCGATATTACACATTAAACAATATTAATGAGCAAAAAACAAAGAAATTAATCACGAGGCTACTATCAAGATGGCGATCGAACCGGAAGTCCCTACCTGTACAAACAGTCTTAGGTAAAGGCAAATTCAGTTGTTCGATCAAATCACATTATACCCTACAGTATATTTTGTTTTTGGAATCCGATATAACATTATTTGGTAAATGTATCTGTTATCGTAACCTGTATTTAAAAGTATACTGTCTAATATATCGGAGCGGCCGAGGTGCTCAAAATATCTGAATACGGACTCTAACGCCTTGACAATGAGAGTTACCGTTTTTTTGGTCACCAGTTGGCGCCACTGTAGATGTAGGTCCAGAAAAACAGATCTCACAATTATTCTATGCTTATTTTAATAAAATCAATACGTTCTAATATAAACAAAGGTATTTTAACGTCTAAATGTGTCATTTTTTCAACCTGTTTAATTTTGCATATATTTTAAAAAGTTGGCACTTTTTTAAAACCACTAACATTTATTGAGCTATATCTATTGTTTACCATGATTAATCAAAGGTGGAAAAGATTTACCACAATTATGAATAAAGAGTGAAAATTCCCGATAAAAAAGCTTGAAACCCCCAAAACTTCTATGCATTTGACATTTAAAGACCTCTATCTACACTAGCGCCCCTAGCGGCGAAATTAAACGCGATAGCCCTCATGGAAGCATGTTCAGATATTAGTGAGTACCTTGGCCCCTCCGATATATCTGATGGAGACTGCGGTACTTACGGATATTGGCCATATGCCATATTACAAACTGCTAAAAAAGTCGTTTACCGCTCCCGTTGACTTCTTACCTGCCGTCTTTAACAAATTCTTTTATTGCTTTTGTCAGTCGCTGGCGCCACTAGGGTTTTGTTTGATGTTTTTGAACATTTGTTGTTTTTTTTTGCTATCGGTGTTCGTAATTTGTTTTGGTAAACAAAGGTATTGTAGTCTTTTAAGTACTAGCATTAAAAAAATGTTTATGTTTTTATCGATGTTCAGTGAAGTAGGCGCCATCGCCATATATGTACCACGACTATGATCTAGTCATACCAAATTCCGAAGAAGTTTATTTTCCGTGTCAAATTTGAAAAAATCAAGATATTCCAAATGCAGTGCTCCAGTTAGCTATAAGGTCTTCACTTTACTATGGTCAATGATTATAATATTATCCTTATTTTTTGCATTACGTATTTTTGCTTCTAGTAAGCAACTACTTGACCGCAGTTTGTAATTCATTAAAGATACACAAACACGAGTAGCACATAGAATAAGTACTTTAAAAGCCGTTAGACGGCGCCTGTCTGTGTGTTGGCGCAGGTTCTTGTGGAGATGATGAGACAACACTTGATGGATTTTTTAACGTTTTTTAATTATCGTAGCGATTAAATGACATTGCTTGAATGTATGGGCGCGCGACAAAGCGACGCGTGCCGTCGGCGCTGTTACGGATCGGAGAATGCGGCGGGCCGGCGCTTGCGGCACCGCGTAGATCGGGTGGTGTCTGTGTGCGCACGCACACATAGATGGCGCGTCAACAGGCTGGCCCCCTTGGGTCAGGAGCTGCCTGATCCAACGTTGATGGAAGTGGGCAGAGCCGGTTGTATGCCCGGCGCAGGGTCCCAGTAGTGGTGAGGATGTCGGCGACGCGGTTGACGCCGTCGCTGCCCGGGTGGACGGCCGTGACTCGTCCGAGCAGCCATCGGTTCGGTGGTAGGCGGTCATCCTTGATGATGACCATCTCGCCCAGTTGTGGATGCGCACCTTGAGTGCGCCACTTGCTGCGGGACTGGAGCTCTGAAATGTATTCTTTTGAGTATCTTTTCCAAAAATGAGCCTTAAGCTGTTGTACTCTCATGTATTTGGAGAGCGTCGTAAGTGGTCGAGTTTCTTCCACCTGGGGTGCAGGTGGCAATGTGATCGTTCGTCCAATTAAGAAATGTGCTGGACATAAGGGAGCTAGATCTGAAGGATCAGAAGAAAGAGGAGTGAGAGGCCTAGAGTTAAGCGTCCCCTCTATATGAACCAAGGCCGAATTCATGTGTTCGTAGTCTAAATTAGTCATAGATAGAACGCGTTTCAAGTGATATTTTACAGACTTGACCGATCCTTCTGACAAACCGTTGAAATTTGGACTGTAAGCTGGGGCGAATTTGAACTTTATTTCGTTTTCAGCAGAGTAAGCAGTTATGTCATTACTGTTTTCCTTTAGAAATTTAGCTAGTTCATTACATGATCCTACGTACTGGGTACCGTTATCTGAAAGTAAAGTTGCCGGCTTACCTCTGCGGGCAATAAATCGATTTAAAGCGGCAATGAAACCTTGAGACGTCAGATCGGTGACGAGCTCGAGGTGTACTGCTCTCACAGCCAGACAGACAAACACAACTATGTATGCCTTTATTAGTTGAGCGCCGCGACCTTTTCTATTCAATATCAGGATAGGCCCAGCATAATCTGTGGCTGTGTGTGTGAAAGGGTGATCAGCGTGCAACCTCTGTGCAGGAAGTGGACTCATGATAGGCTGGTATGTACGACCTGAGAAACGAAGACAAGTTAAACAGTCATGTGTTATCTTCCGACAAAGGTTGCGACCGCTTATTATCCAGAACTTATGACGTAACATGGATAATAGCAATTGGGGTCCTGCATGTAAATGTATTTTATGGTAATGTTGTACCAATGTTTTTGTTATATGGTGAGATGCATGTAGCAAGATTGGATGTTTAGTGTCATAGTCGTAGTTTGAGTTGGATAATCGTCCTCCAACTCTGATCAGGTTGTCCTGGTCAATAAATGGATTTAATTTTATTATTTTATCTTTTGTGGTGAGTGTGCCCTTAGTGAGCAATAAAAATTGTTTGTTGAATATTTCTGATTGTACCTTTTTACATAAAGAAATCAATGCTAATTTTAGTTCTGAGATACGTAATGGACCAAAGCGTTTATTTGTGTTTTGACAATTGTGTTTAAATCTGTACATGTAAGCTACAACACGCTGCATTTTGCTAAAGTTTGAAAACTTTTCAGTGAAATCATTTTCCTGTATATCTGCAGCTGCTGAAATATGACAATGAGTTTTAATTTCAGGCAAATCAGAAACATTCACACTTTGAGGCTGCAATGGCCATTGAATGTCCTTTTGGTGTAAAAAATGTGGACCTTGGAACCACAAAGTTGAATTTTTGAGCTGTAAAGCGTTTTGACCTCTAGACCCTATGTCAGCAGGGTTCATATCAGTTGGGACATAATGCCATGCTGATGGGTCAAAGGCGTTAGTAATTTCAGTGACTCTGTTATGGACAAATTGTTTAAGCTGGTTTTTACAGGTTTTTAGCCAGCCAAGCACAATGGTTGAGTCACAGTGAAAATAAATTGAGTCTATTTCTAGGCGTAATGAGTTTACAACCTTTTTTGTTAGTTGTGTGGCTAGGAGACTACCGCATAATTCCAATTTTGGAATAGTTAGGCGCTGCCTAAGTGGGGCCAATTTACTTTTTGCAACCAGCAAATGTACACTTACGTTACCGCTTTTCGACACTGTACGTAAGTATACACAGGCAGCGTAAGCTTTCATTGATGCGTCACTAAATGCATGTAATTGAACAGTTACGAAATCGTCGCATAGTGCTCTGCGAGGAATTTCGATTTTAGAAATATCTGGCAAGTATTTGACAAACTGGTCCCATTGTGACTCAACCTCGCCCGGTAGCTGAGAGTCCCACGGAATGTTTTGAGACCAAAGAGCCTGGAGGATGAGTTTTGCCTGTAACATGCAAGGGTTTATTAAGCCCAGTGGGTCAAACACTTGTGCTATAGTGGACAAAATAGCGCGTTTTGTTTTAGGATTTTGAATTGTGTTTGGCAATGAAAACAATAATGTGTCTCGTTTACAAGCCCAAAGTAGGCCTAAAGTTTTGGCATATTCATCATTGTTCAGATTTAGTAAATCATCATAATTGTTTTCATTTATAATTTGATTTAGAATGGACGGTTTGTTAGACCGCCATTTTCGTAAATGGAAGTGAGCGGGTTCTAGCTCGCTAATGACATTTTGACATGTATGTATGAGTGTTTGTTCATTATCATGACCAGTGATGTAGTCATCAACGTAAAAGTCATGCAAAATTGTTTCACGTGCAAGTTCGTCCTTGCAATCGATACCTAATTGTTTTAGTGTTCTTGTCGCTAACCAGGGAGCTGAGGCCGTGCCATAGGTAACCGTGTTTAGTTTGTACTGGTTAATTGGTTGTGTGGGATCAGACCGCCATAGGATTTGCTGCAAACTTCGTTGATCTTCTCTTACATAAATCTGTCTATACATTTTAGCTACATCAGAAGTTGCAACAAATCTATGTTGTCTGAATCGAATGAGAATGCTCAATAAATCGTCTTGGACAACCGGGCCTATGTGTTGAATGTCATTGTATGACTTTCCTGAGCTTGTGACAGCTGATCCATCGAAAACAGATCTTAACTTGGTAGTGAGGCTCCCCTCGCGCAAAATTCCATGATGTGGAAGAAAATAAGAAAATGTATCGTTTTGAGAGTCTTTATTTTCTGACATATGACCTAATTGTAAATATTCGTTCATAAATTTAGTATATTGCTCTTTGAATTCCGGTTCCCGTTTAAATTTGCGCTCTAATGAATGAAATCTTGTCAAAGCTTGTTCTTTAGAGTTACCTAACACCTCGGGGGACTCTTTAAGTGGTACAGTTACAACGAATTTCCCATCCGAGTGGCGCGTGGTAGTACTTGTAAAGATTCGTTCACACTCGCTATCAGTTTTAGATTTGTTACATATCTTTTCAATATTAGAGAAACCGTCATCATCAAAAAAATTGTTTAGTTTTTGATCTAGCTCTGTGTTAGAGAAATGGCAGTGGACTGTATTTTGTTTTGTTTTGTTTGAATATGGTAATTTAACTACTAACCACCCTAGTTTTGTTTCAACTAGTGTTGGTAGATTCTTGCCTAGGGATATCTTGTTTTGGCAAAGTACATCCCAAAAGATTTCAGCGCTCAGCAGCATCTGCACCTCTGACGGTTCTGAAAATGATGGGTCCGCGAGGTGGATGTGAGAGGGAATTTTGAAGGCATTGCAATTAATTGGATTAGTGGGTATGACATCGGTGACCCGAGATAAAACATAGCAATCAACATCGGTTGTATAATTGCGATCGTATAGTGACGATATAGTGACGTCACATTTTTTAGTGGTTGTCGTTGATTTGTCCTCCAGTAGGTTAACTGAGGTAAATGTAGAATAACTGGGTATCCCTAATTGTTTTTGTAAAGATTCTGTGATGAATGAAATAGTTGATCCGTTGTCTAACATAACACGGACCTTGTGTGTTTGACCAGAGTGGTCTTGCACATTGACTATAGCAGTAGAAAGAAGAGTTTGGCTGCAATGTATAGAAGATAGTGTGATGTTGTCTTGTGCAGGTTTAGATTGGTCCTGCACGCATGGTAAGATACAGTCACTTTTATTAGATGATTTGCTAGCCAGTGGTTCTGTGGATTGAGCGTTAATATGCAATAAAGTGTTGTGACGGTTGGTACACAAACGACATGAACTAAGTCGACAGCGTGGTTCGTCGTGCCCTGCGCGAAGACAATTAGTACAAAGACTCAACTGCTTTATCTTATCGATGCGAGATTCTATAGGCATAGCTTTAAATTTAGAGCATTGGTATATTGTGTGATAGTTTGCGCATACAGGGCATTTATATTGTTTTTGTTTTGATTCATTTACGACAAATGTCCTTGGGCGGTTGTGCGTGACGTCACTTTGCCTACGAGGAACCTTTGATTGCATTTGAGCCTCTTCCATGGTTTCAAGGAGGTCCGCACGACCCTTCAAGAAATTTGTGAAATCACTAAAGGTGGGAATACCTACAATTTTGTTACGTTCGGTTTCCCAATCGCGCATTGAGACTGCATCAAGTTTACTAGACATCATATGGATAATTAAAACATCCCAGTGTTCAGTAGGTAATTTTAATGTTTTTAAGGCTCTCAAGTTTTTATTTACCCAGTCTATCATATTACGCAAGGCTTTGGAAGACTCTTGCGTTACTGGCTTTATACTGAACAAAGCTTGAATATGGTTATTTACTAAAATACGATCGTTATTAAAACGCTCGCACAGCAGGTCCCAAGCAACATCATAATTCTCAGTTGAAAACTCTAGTGATTTAATGATTAATGACGCACTGTCCTTCAAAGAGTTCCTTAGATAGTGGAACTTATGAATGTTAGGTATGGATGTGTTATTGTGTATAAGTGATTTATAAGTGTCATGGTACTCTAGCCAATCCTGATATCGACCAGAGAAAGTCGGGAGATGAATTGTTGGAAGTTTAATGTTTGGCTTACTTGAGAATACAGCATCACCTGATCCCGACACCGATCCTCTGTCGTGCTCCGCAGAGGCAGGTCCGGCGGGCGCGGCATGCTTGCTGAGCAGGTCTTGCGCAGCAGCCATGGCGCCGAAGTACCGGTCCTCGAAGGAAGTCCGCTCTGCGTACTCCTCATCTGGAATTTCCGTCAAGCTTTCTATATCATTTTGTATGGAATCGAAATCGTTGTACATTTCTGACATTTTGGCATGTCGCAGGGTAAGCTCCTGCATTTGTACGCTATTAAGCTCACTGCTAGGTAGCAAAGCATTTAAATAATCTTTAAAAACAGTCAGCTTTGCTTTGAAACTTGCTCGGCTTTTCTTTAGTGATTTTAAATTATCCATGATGAAGTGTAAAGGAAGAAGAAATTAATCAATCGAACAAAATATATTGTAATTATTGAAGCTTGCGTTAAAGTGTTGTATAGAATGTGATAATAAAAACGAAATAAATCTCAAACTGCCCTACAGCTGTAAGAAAATAATGATTAAACACGCCCTAAATGATTTAGAGTATTGTTCAAAAGAGTGAGAACTATTGGAAATATACTTAAATTTTATGCGAAGGGTGGTTAAGCAGGCAGAAGGATAGTCAAGCAAACGTGCGCACAAGCCACGCCCGAATTCCCGTTAATCGAGACAGCGCGCGGTCACGTAGGCAGGCGGCCGGCCGGCGCTAGCGCGGACTTTGACCCCACGCCGGTTCTGGAATGTTCGAATAAAAATTAGCTAAAATTTCAATTTTTGTTCTGTATTGGCTCAAATAGAGGCAACACAGTCTTCTAGACCTCTGAAAACAAGATATTGAAGCTACTTTGATTTCGATTTAAACAATGAAAAAGATCGATGTGAATTTTCGATTCCAAAAGAAGGAAATTTTTAGTAAAAATAGGCAATATGTAGACGGAATTATAGCACTAATTGGGATTTTAGATTGAAATGAAACCTTTAGATAGTGGTTTTGATGGAAAAAAGCACAGCACTTTGTATGAAAGGCACAGTTAAATGCAATTAAATGGAATTAATTGGAACGAACTTACACAAATGCCTATGCAAACCCTTTTCCTGGTATATTCTCGCTTAAATATTGTAGACTCAGGTATAGATTGGTTGAATCTTCTTGAATTTGGTTGAATCTCAACGTGTTCAAAATCCAAAATGTCGACTCCTTTGTTCGACCGCGCCGATGAAATCCTTTGTCCTCCTTTAGATAGTGGATTCCAAAGCCTCATCCGGCTCGAATCTGTTGGCGCAGGTTCTTGTGGAGATGATGAGACAACACTTGATGGATTTTTTAACGTTTTTTAATTATCGTAGCGATTAAATGACATTGCTTGAATGTATGGGCGCGCGACAAAGCGACGCGTGCCGTCGGCGCTGTTACGGATCGGAGAATGCGGCGGGCCGGCGCTTGCGGCACCGCGTAGATCGGGTGGTGTCTGTGTGCGCACGCACACATAGATGGCGCGTCAACACTGTGAATCATTAACTGCAAGTGCCACTGAATGGACACACTGTTCTAAACTATATCTTATGGATTTTAAGAGACCCAACACACAAAATGTAAGCGACTATGTGTGAATGAAGAGCCCTATATAAGGGCAGACATAGTCTAATCTTCCAATTAGGCCACCCGGCCGGTTCCGCAGTTTTCATTGGTTCCATGTTCCGCATGTACCTACATAATATATAAAAGCCAAATCCTAATAACGACATTAATGGGATAAGGTTTTGTCAAATTAGTGCATGTATAATTTGACTAACCCAATTCCAATTAACCAGGATGTAAAAATTTGCAATTCTGATGGCGCCAATTTCGCGGACGCATCGTCCCCTGCCTGCTATACGGCCACATGTCAATATTTATGATTATTGGAGATTCAATCTTAATTATAAATAATAAAGTTAAGTTTCCTTTACAAATTTTGGTGCCCAAGTGGCCGTGGCAGGCACGGAACGGAATATTTACAAAACGCATCCCAATGCAAATGACGCTTCACCCATATGCTATGATGGTGCGGCCGTATCGTTAATTCTTAAGCGTGCAGAGCCGGCAAAACATCTGTTCCACTGTAACAATCATATCCACCTGATGCCGAATGTCATTGACCTTATATCATACTTGTAACGCACCTCGATACAAAACGTCAACACAATCTGACCGAAAACAGACCTTATGTAGCCGTACTACGGTTTATATACGATCAGTGAATGGTAGGAACGTGGTGGTCCAAGATGAAAGGCTACATATAAGGAGAACTAATCTTATCCAACTTATTTGTATGGTATAGATACGTCGATGGCAGAACAATGAATTCCCATTGCCTCAGGTCACGAGTCTAATTTGCAAATGGAATCTCGTGTTCGGATCTTTTAGATGTTTCTTTGGTCCGTTGACATTACGAGTACAATACACGTGTTAGTCTAATACCATTCGAGAAATGGGTTCACGGTTACATTTGAAAGAGAAAGAATGAAAAAGCATTTATTAGCACAACATAACAAGACTAAAACTAGAAATAATTAAACAGAATGAGGTTGCGCTAAATGGTCCTTACTCAGCTTGGTGTCACGGTGTGAGCCAACATGGCACACTCCGCGACGCTGATTTTCAGTAAGGCCCAGTAGATGGACTAGTAAACACAATGTAAAAAAAACACAATGTAAAAAAAAAACGACTTGATATTGGCATCAGCTATCAGATAAAACATAATTGAGCTGAGTGGAATAGTTGGGCCCATTTTTTAGTGAACCATGATTTATACAATAGATCTGGTTTCTTTTGTACAAGGTTTATATAAGCTTCCCAATATTAATCAGAGAAACATTGACTTACTTAGTACTCGTATTCTTATATTCGTTGCTTATCAAATATGTCAAAATATAAAAAGAAAAATAATTTAATGTTGTTTATTTTTATTTACAGAAACGGAAAATGGTCGGCGACTCCACATCTACTCAAGTTCTTAGGGATTTGGAAATATCACTCCGAACCAATCACATAGAGTAAGTGCATTTCAATTTATTTTTAGTATCCTTTTTAAAGTGTTACTTAAAAAAAAAATACATATTGCAAGCGAGCAGTTAGCGGCTGTTTCACAAACAGGCGCATTCTCTGCACATTCGCCGTATCTGGACACACCTTATGAATCTTACGAAAAAGTATTTGATAAAGTAAGGACGCTAAGCACGTAGATTAATTTCGTAAATTGACCCGCCATTTCCTATCTCCACCGCACGCGCATGACGCCCATAATTATACAGTATGGAAAGATAACTCGGGCCCTAGAGGGAAACTACCTTAAATCCTTAAGCTGGCTCATTTTTTTTTAATACCACGACGGTGGCAAACAAGCATACGGCCCGCCTGATGGTAAGCAGTCACCGTAGCCTATGGACGCCTGCAACACCAGAGGTATTACATGCGCGTTGCCGACCCTTTAAAAACCTGTACACTCCTTTTTTGAAGAACCCCATACTGTAGCCCCGCGGGAAAACCACTTCATTTTACTTAAAGGAGACATTCCTTTATTGTTAAAAAGAAACAAAACTGCATTCAAAGATTTTCTAAAACTCCCTTGCCTCACCCGGGACTAGAACCAACTAAAATTAAAAAACAAACACTCCCTATTTTATTATACTAATCGATAGTATTATTCGGGATAAAATTGCTCTAACAAACATTTGGTTACTGTTCACTTTCAACAAGTAAAAGATACGTAACAGTTGTCTTATCTCTCCAACATTCAAAGACTTCGTACGAAGTACACGCTTGCTAATTTATCAAGCTCAAATATATTTTTAAATGAATGTTTATCGTGTTCCAGATGGGTTCGGGAGTTCCTGAACGAACAGAACCAGGGTCTGGACGTGCTGATCGACTACCTCAGCTTCCGGCTCAGCATGATGCGTCACGAGCAGAGGATAGCTCTCGCTCGCAGCCAGTCCAGCGACGGGATCAACCAAGGTCAGTTTCATCGGTACGAGTATATGATAAATGAGCGGTCCGCGTGCAAAAACTATTGACGAGTGTCTGAATTGGCCAAATGTTCCAAGAAAGGTTACTGGTAGGGTAGGTGTCACAGACAGTCCCCTATGCAGAGGATGCATGGAGACAGCAGCAGCAGAATGCAGCAGAGCCCCATGCAGGACAAAACATCTCAGATCCCCGAGGCCCTACTCGACATCAAAGGTTTGATAGGATTCCTCGAGGAGCTGGGCTGGCAGGACTAGCCCACCCCCCATGTCACGCAAAATAGGCGCCAGTCGTCGAGTTGCGGAAAATCGCCCCAACTACAATACAATACAAGGTTACTGGTCTACAAAATTTCCTACGTATACTGTGGTTTTACTGGTATCATTAAATACAAGTAATAAGCCAATAATACAACCAATGATAGACCGAGAGGTCTCAATCCTGAATATCAGACGCTGGCCTGACTAGTTTTGCAAGGTGTTGATATTTTATTTTTTTATTTTATTTTATTAATTCAAAAAATTTACACAGCATTACAGCGAACTAATACACTGAGAAATTTATAATATATATATATATCACTGATGGTTCTCCATCGAGCTGAAGACCAGGCCCGGATTTAGAGTTGGTCTCTGTCTGCCTAGACTTGGTATTGTACTATTTAGGGGCCCCCTTCTCCATCTCAAAACCATTGCTAGGTTGCCTGGGCCCCTAGGCCCGGGCCTTGTGGGTTTAGGCGGAAATCCGGCCCTTCTGAAGACCGCAACAAGTGTAAAAGCCTGTTACGATGTTTTTCTTATTGCCGTTATTCTTATGAGACATAGGTTCACTATCCACGCTTTTATGTTTTTGTCGCTTTGGCATAATTCATGTCTGACAATACGCTAAGTAACCTGGTGTACATTTCTATATTCGAATAACTTTTTAATATCCCCTCTTACGGCCATATTTTTCCATGCACGTTTTGTTAGATTTTTCCTACATTTTCTAATCCTCCTTTACAAACCTTGTATAATGGATTGAACCCGACTAACCTAGTTTCCCGCATCTCCTTACTTAAATTATCACGTCTGGGTCATAAATCAACTATATTATCGTCTGGGTCAGCTGTTACGTGAAGGGAATTTACAAACGCTCACTTTACAAGCATTTAATAGAATATAACCGGCATACCTACACCTACACAACACGACGTTTAAATGACGAGTGCTTTGCGAATTATCTATTTGTATTGTAAATAACATTTTATTCTCTTCTGAAACTTGTAAGAATTTTCTTCTGAAACTTGTAAGAATAATAAGCGAGGAAACGGCGCGCTAGACGTGCTGGTGAGCCGGTCGGAGGGCGCGAGTGACGCCGCGCGCGCCGCCGCGGCCGCCGAGCGGCTCAACCAGCACTATGTGTCGGCGACTCACGGTCACGGCGGAGTCAAACCATGCATTAGTGATGCCCTTGCATATCTTGAGCATTACCTGCCCCCGGCACCGTTAAAATTTAACTTTGAATTATTCACCCTACAAGAAATGATAAAGTCTGTTAAGGAAATTAAACTTAAAGAATCAAAGGATGTGAATGATATGTCAACCCACATATTGGGATACCTACCTCCAATTTTAGTGTCCCTATTATTAAAGTTATTTAATGATTGCGTTCTTACGGGAAAATTTCCAGATGCACTTAAAATTATAAAAGTGCAACCGGTATATAAAGGAAAAGGTGAAATGCATCTTCCAAAATCTTATCGTCCAATATCGTTGATTCCTATAGTGTCAAAAATCTTTGAGCGCCTACTTAGTGCCAGAATTCTAAAACACCTAGTCTCCAATAATGTTATAAATGAGCATCAATATGCGTATCGAACGGGCCGCTCGACTGTGAGTGCGGCGCGCGACGTCGTGGCGCGCGTGCTGGAGCACCTGGAGGGCGGGCGGCAGGTCGCGGCTATATTCTGCGATCTCTCGCGCGCCTTCGAGATGGTCAACCACGCACTGCTTCTGGCGAAGATGTCTCGATACGGTATCGAAGGCGAATTTCACAAATTAATTGAATCATTTTTAAGCAATCGTAAGCAGTGTACCTACGTTTTAAATGCAAAGTCTAAGCTGGAAACCATGGCTGATGCTGCTGTCCCCCAAGGTTCGACAATGGGAAATTACCTGTTCCTTTTGCTCGTCAATGATATCACATCGGCATGTATCGGCCCAGAGTATGTTATGT
This sequence comes from Cydia strobilella, assembly GCF_947568885.1. Taxonomy (NCBI): domain Eukaryota; kingdom Metazoa; phylum Arthropoda; class Insecta; order Lepidoptera; family Tortricidae; genus Cydia; species Cydia strobilella. Next base: position 15,652,384 of record NC_086052.1, read on the forward strand.
TCGCGGACGATACATGCATCATAGTTAATGCAGAAAATTTCTTAGACTTAAAATTCAAACTGGGAGAAGTTATGAAACTAATATCTCGCTGGTTCACAGTCAATGGTATGTGTCTAAACGTAGATAAAACGAATATAATTCACTTTCAGCTGCGCAAAACTAACAACACAAAGCTCGACATAAGTTTGAACGATGTACTAGTGCCGCAAGTCGATAGCGTAAAATACTTAGGATTTGTAATTGATGAGGGGCTAACGTGGGCGTCACATATAGATAAAACTTGTAACAAGCTGTCTTCAGCGTCCTATGCATTATCTAGGCTGGCTCCCAGTCTGTCTATAGATAATATAAAGAAAGCATACTATGGATATTTTCATTCCATTCTAACCTACGGTATCGATTTGTGGTGTACCGCAGCCGATCGCGACAAGATCTTTAAAATTCAAAAACGTGCCATCCGGGTTATTGCTAGAAAACCTGCTGATTACCCGGCACAAGAATTATTTAAAAAATTCAAAATCTTAACTTTGCATAGCATTTACATCCTTGAGGCTTGCAAGTACGTCAGACTGAATCTAAGCTCATACATGAGCAGCGCGCAGCGTCTTGGCTGCGCCGCGCGCCGCCGCCCGCACCTGCTGCTCGCGCCGCGCGCGCGCCTGGCCAAGACGCGCAAGTCGCTCGCCGTATTTGGCGTTAAAATCTATAATGCTCTTCCGGCAGATATAAAAAATTCACCAAGTGATGCAATCTTTCTTAGAAAACTTAAACAATATCTCCTAAGCATGGCCTTTTATAGCACTGATGATTTTTTCAAATCGTAAAGTAGATATCATCACTAATCCAAACGAATTACAAGTAATTAATTATAGATATAAATATATAATAATTAAATGAATGTAAATATATAATAATGAAATTAATGTAAATTTATAATATTAATATAAATATGTAACAATAATTAGTTAGTACCTACCCAAAATGTGTTATGTAAATTATTGACTTGTAAAATGACTGCCTTTTACCAATAAAACATCTGAATCTGAATCTGAATCTGAATCTCAATATTGTCATATCCTTTTCTTTGAGATACGAGTAGGTATAGACTTGGAAAATTGGGATTTGACGCTACTACTCGTATCTTAGGGCTATCCAGGGATCGGTAAAACTTTGAAGAGAAGGGCCAACCGCAGTAGAAATCATCAGTAAGTTTTAGGAATCTCAAAGAGTCATAAAACTGGATTTGAGTGGTTTGGGTGTCTTGGAGAGCCGCAATTGCAGCTCCAAAGAGCCGCATGCAGCTCGCGAGCCGTTGTTTGTCGACCCCAGGGCTATACTATCGCAGGTTTAGTTGCCTTTTTAGACTGACGAAAATTTACCTGATTGGCGTGTTACTCTTCTAGGTGCAAACACAACGACCTCCGACTGCAGCGCGCCGACTGATAACAGCTCCACACTGAACGCTTCGTGGAGGCGGCGCGCGCGGTCCACGGACGCCGAGTGCGAAGGCGCCGCCAGCCCCGCCGTCGTGCGGCGGCGCACCCGGCATGCCGCCCGCCTTAACATGGGCGCCTCCACCGACGATATACATGTGTGCATCATGTGTATGCGGGCTATCATGAACAATAAGGTACGTTACACAGAGCAGTCAACGCTTCCACTGACGGTGTACTTGTGTGTATCATGGTAAGGGATTTATGAGTAGTCAAGAAGGGTTGATTGGAACAATAACAAACCAAACTACGAGCGAAAGGCCTGGCCGTGGCCCTCGGGTAAAAAAGTTTGGAGACCCTTGTCTAACCTAACCTAAAATTTTGTGGGGCAATCTTATCCAGAAATTCAGGAAACTATTTATTTGCGTTAGTCTTGTTTATCATAATGCCTTTGCCACATAGGTAAGTATTATCAAAGAGGTGGTGCAAAAAATAAGGTAATTGCCGACCTAAAATTATTTTCAATGACTTTTTGAGTCAAAACTAAAACACAACACATTTGTCTTTTCAGTACGGCTTCAACATGGTAATCCAGCACCGAGAAGCCATCAACAGCATAGCTCTCTCCCTGGTCCACCATTCGCTACGCACCAAAGCGCTAGTGCTGGAGCTCCTCGCCGCCATATGCCTCGTGAAAGGGGGACACCAGATCATATTGTCGGCGTTCGACAACTTTAAAGAAGTCGCCGGCGAGCCGAGGCGGTTCCACACGCTCATGGACTACTTTATGAACTATGAACATTTCCATATTGAGTTTATGGTGAGTTTACTGTCTTTTCTCTTCTAGAAAGGATTTTATTTCACTATGGTTGTAGATGCCGTACCTATTTATTACGAGTATGGCATTTTAGACATTTTAGCCCCGCGGCGAGCCGCGGAGGTTCCACACGCTCATGGACTACTTTATGAACTATGAACACTTCCATATTGAGTTTATGGTGAGTTTACTGTCTTTTCTCTTCTAGAAAGGATTTTATTTCACTATGGTTGTAGATGCCGTACCTATTTATTACGAGTATGGCATTTTAGACATTTTAGCCCCGCGGCGAGCCGCGGAGGTTCCACACGCTCATGGACTACTTTATGAACTATGAACACTTCCATATTGAGTTTATGGTGAGTTTACTGTCTTTTCTCTTCTAGAAAGGATTTTATCTCACTATGGTTGTAGATGCCGTACCTATTTATTACGAGTATGGCATTTTAGACATTTTAGCCCCGCGGCGAGCCGCGGAGGTTCCACACGCTCATGGACTACTTTATGAACTATGAACATTTCCATATTGAGTTTATGGTGAGTTTACTGTCTTTTCTCTTCTAGAAAGGATTTTATTTCACTATGGTTGTAGATGCCGTACCTATTTATTACGAGTATGGCATTTTAGACATTTTAGCCCCGCGGCGAGCCGCGGAGGTTCCACACGCTCATGGACTACTTTATGAACTATGAACACTTCCATATTGAGTTTATGGTGAGTTTACTGTCTTTTCTCTTCTAGAAAGGATTTTATTTCACTATGGTTGTAGATGCCGTACCTATTTATTACGAGTATGGCATTTTAGACATTTTAGCCCCGCGGCGAGCCGCGGAGGTTCCACACGCTCATGGACTACTTTATGAACTATGAACACTTCCATATTGAGTTTATGGTGAGTTTACTGTCTTTTCTCTTCTAGAAAGGATTTTATCTCACTATGGTTGTAGATGCCGTACCTATTTATTACGAGTATGGCATTTTAGACATTTTAGCCCCGCGGCGAGCCGCGGAGGTTCCACACGCTCATGGACTACTTTATGAACTATGAACATTTCCATATTGAGTTTATGGTGAGTTTATATTCTTTCTGGTTTTTTTAAACATCGTCGGTGGCAAACAGGCATAACGGCCGACTGATGCTTAGCGTTTATCGCAGCCCATGGATGCCTGCAACGGCTGCAACTCCAGAGGTGTAACAGGCGCGTTGCCGATACTTGAGATATAGTACCTACGCTCCTTTTTAGGGTTCCGTACCTCAAAAGGAAAAAACGGAACCCTTATAGGATCACTCGTGCGTCTGTCTGTCTGTCCGTCTGTCACAGCCTATTTTCTCCGAAACTACTGGACTAATTAAGTTGAAATTTGGTATACATATGTAAGTTTGTGACCCAAAGACGAACATGTAACGTAAACAAATGAATTTTAAACATAGGGGCCACTTTTGGGGGGTAAATGTGAAAATTAAAAAATAAAGTTTTTCAAACTATATCGTGTTACATATCAAACGAAAGAGCTCATTGTGAGAATCTTAAATATATTTTTTTTTATAATTTTAGGATAAACGATTTAGAAGTTATTCAAGAAAATAGGCAAGAAATGACCACCCCCCCCCCCCTTTATCTCCGAAACTACTGGGTCTAAAATTTTGAAACAAAATACACAAAATAGATCTTTACCTATAGATTACAAGAAAACCTATTAGAAAAGTGCAGTCAAGCGTGAGTCGGACTTAATTACTTAGTTTTTGTATCCGACCCCTACGGGTTTTTTAAAGGCACTTACATTTCAGATAAAAAATACATTGTTTAAATTGTGTAATGTACGGAACCCTTGGAACGCGAGTCCGACTCGCACTTGGCCGGTTTTTGAAGAACTCCGTACTAGTCCTCGGCCGGAAATTCTGTGTTTTTGGTCTCTTCTTGTTGTATGGCAGCTGTTCGACTACCTCCTAATGGCGTTGGCGACTGTCAAAAGATTTGACAGATGACGCCGGCATAGATTATACCTGTCTCTTGTTTTGTTCCATAAAAAAAAACAAAAGCATCCATGCCATAAAATTCCCAAAAAAACGAGAAACTTAAACTCTTTATACATATACAAGATATATAGTGGTACTACGTAAACGAAATTAATAACTAGCTTAAATCTAAAATAGGCCCTTGGGGCATTGTACCAAGGATGCTGGCGGCATATCCTCGCTGTATCGCAATGCTGATACGTTGTGCGAGGAAGCCGCCAGCTCTTCGGTCACCAGTTACGTCAACCAGACGCTTCGCGATTTCTGCAAACAACTTGTGCGCGCTGGGACCTCATGGGAGTTTCAACTCCAAATGGAACGAAGTGATACTCTCTACCGAGGTTCTGATATTTATTACGTTTTAAAATTTCGGCGCTTTAGAATACATTGATTTTTTTTTTCATTACAGGTGGCGTGCATGCAATTCGTGAACATCATAGTGCACTCAGTGGAGGACATGAACTTCAGAGTGCACTTACAATATGAGTTCACCTCGCTGAAGCTTGATGACTATTTGGAAAGACTGAGGATGTGCGAGAGCGAGGATCTGCAGGTTAATATACTTTAGTATTTGACAATTTCTTTCTTGTAATTTGACACCTAAACGAGATGGCGCTGTACGACTCCGTATATGCGGTAACTTTGGTAGTTTAACAATTATGTAGGTAGTATTACAATTCAGTAACCATAAAACATATTGTGCAGTATAGCACCATCTGTTTCAGCTGTCAAACTTTTTCACCTCAAACTTAACCTCTCTGTTACAATCAATAACTCTTTGCTTTTACTCTCTACTTTTACTGAGATAATCTCTATTGTATGACAAACAAAAATAGGTCACGTGACACTTTCTGAATCATTTTAGGAGTTATAGCCTGAGACGAAATGACTGCCAAATTTTTAGTTGGATCGTGGACTAAACTGATAGAAAATATTGACATTTAGCGCGTGGAAAAAGGATTCGTACTTTTTTTCTGAGGAGTTAAGTTCTGAGGACCTATAATGACTTTTACGAGCCTTACACTTACACTTCTAAACGTAACAAAATTTTGCAGGTTCAAATATCAGCGTACCTCGACAACGTTTTCGACGTTGCGGCCCTTATGGAAGACAGCGAGACGAAAACGGCGGCGCTTGAAAAGGTCAACGAACTGGAGGACGAGTTGGGACACGTATGTATCCTTATCTTTCTTCTTAATTCCTCTTGTTGACTGTGTCTCAATTACATTGTAAGTATGATAACATCTTGTAAAATGAGCAGAGAATTACGAATTTTCTACCTCTTTTTATATGTAAACATGGACCTAAGAATGCATGGACGTCGCGTCGCTAAGATAGGACTGTGATTTTATAATACGACGATTTCGTACGCACACATATTCCCTTACTTGTATTGGGTTTGGTCCAATCATCGTTCAGCCTTCGAGTTGTGAGTGTGAGCGTAAAGCATGTTAATACGGAGTGGTAACTAATCATAGTTTGATATTAGCTAGCTTCCATTTTTTTTTTATTGGGAAACAAACAGCTTACAATAATACAGGATATAGATATTATGACTAATACATGAGCCAAAACAGTTTCCACTAACGGAATAAAATATAATTGCTCAAAGGGAACTTTGAAGAGTGAAAATACATTATCCCATATCATTTCAATCATTCTAGGAAACAGAGAGAAAGAAAAAAAGAAAAATAAGAGTACTAAAAATAAGAGTAGTAAAGCTAATAAAATAATAAACAATAAAATTTGAAAATGTAAGAATAAATAACTAGACGTCATTATTTAACAAAGAAACAAATTTACCAAGCTAGTCCACGATTAATATATCTTATAATGTTTGCAGGCCCACGAGCGCCTAGCAGCGCTCGAGCGAGAGGCGATAGCGAAATTGGCTACGCTAGAATCCGAACTGGCCAGCGTACGCCAGGAGCGCGACCAGCTGGCCGAGGCACGCCGGCAAGTAGTTGAAGAGGTCAGTATTTATCCGAAATTTTTCGCGCACGTGCACGTCTAGGCACACGCCGCCAGTGTGCACTGTAGCGGAGCTTGATTATATCGTGTCGCGCGCATCTCTCGGTTGGACACTCAGGCGTGGCTCACTCCGCGATTTCGTCGCGTCGCTACAAGTACACGCGGCCTATACCAATTTTGGTGTCTAACAGTGTGGCCGCGCACCGCTACGGAACGGACTCCTACTCGCGCTTGCGCTTATATCTCTCGTAATGAACGCGTTTTGTTACAGAATGAACCTTCTATATCTAGTACTATTATTTATTTTGACACTGTAAAAAATATTAAAATAACCATTCGAAAATATATTTAAAAAAAAAATCAGACATACGGTCCATATTTTGTTATATAGTCCTACACATGCGAATTAGCTTACTTCTCCAAATTGCTAAGCTCTAACTGTATTGCGTTTTACAGGTGTCAACGCTAAGACGGGCGCAGCAGGACTCCAGAAATAGACAGTCTATGCTGGAGTCGAAGGTTCAGGAGCTGGAATCCTTGACCAAGTCGCTGCCACGAGGGGCGTCAAGTAAGTTCTAATTGTTTTATAATACCATTGATAAAGTTTTCTTATTATTATTCGTAGAATAAAGTTTTAACTTTAAGTCCCGTCATTGTGAATTATAATGAGTAAAAAGCGTGAGTTTTCTTTTTTTAAATGACTTCAAGATTTCGAAGGAAAGCATGGATCCTGGTGAAATCGAGGGAAATCTTTAAATATTTTACACCTTAGGATTTAGGTATTTTTTATAGTAAATAACTCATGAATTTCTCTCGGAAAAGCAATATTTAGTTAAGTGGCACTGCTGATGAAGGCAATAAAATGATAACGTACCTACACTGTTTTGTGAAGTAGATTATTTTTACTCGATTCTTTTATAGGTTTTCTTTTGAATGTGACAATAAGCTATAATTTTGTTTTCCAGTGGGCGCCATTTCCTCCCACGCCCTCTGCAACGGTACCAACGGCACCACAAACGGCACCCACACCCCCAACGGCCCCTCCTCCCCGCTCCCCAACGGCTTCACCAAGCCCGTCCCCCCTCCCCCCGCCCCTAAACCCCCTCCAGTCCCCGTGGCACCCCCTCCACCTCCCCCACCTCCGTTAGTACCGTGTGCACCACCACCTCCGCCTGCACCTGGGCTAATGATGCCCCCGCAACATACGGACGCCATGACGATAAAGAGGAAGGTGGACACGAAATATAAGCTGCCTACGCTGAATTGGATAGCTTTGAAGCCTAACCAGGTGAGAAAAAGAACGTATGCGTTTAGAGAAGGACATGATGATTCGTGTTGTCACAGTGAGTCTGTACAGCGTACATGATAATGCCCTCCGTTAGTACCGGGTTACTGGGCTAATGATGGCCCCCGCATACAGATGCCATGACAATAAAAAGGAAGGTGGATACCGAATATAAGCTATCTACGTTGAATTGGATCGCTTTAAAGCTCAACCAGCTATCTCTAGATAACGTTTGGAAGGGACTACATGAATCGTGCAATCACAGTGAAGAAGCACGTAGTACAGACGCCATCAGATATATCGGAGCGGCCAAGGTGCTCACAAATATTTGAACACGCCTCTATTATCAAGGCGTTAGAGTGCAGGTTCAGGGGCCCGTTTCTCAAAAGCTTGTAACTTGTAATACAAGCGGATGTCACTTTTTGACAAATTTTGTTAGAAAGGGACTTCCACTTGTATTACAAGCTTATGAGATACGGGTCCCGGATATTTTTGAGCACCTTGGCCGCTTTGATATATCTGATGGCGACTACTATTACATACTTGGTGCCCTGAGGAAGATTGACACGAAGTCGTGAATAGTTCCCGATATTTTTTAAAAGTTTAACTATACAGTAGTAATTTTATCATGATCAACGAAGTATTATTATCTTGATTATTTCAGGTCCGAGGCACAATATTCAACGAGCTGGACGAAGAGCGGCCTAGAAACAGGATAAACTTCTCAGAGTTCGAAGAGAAATTTCGTATCGGCGGCCCCTGCGGGCTAGGGGTGGACTCCTGCGACAACGACACGTTGGCGTCCTTCCCGAGCAAGAGGTTCAGGAGGCCTGACACTGTGTCGCTGTTGGAACACACTCGGTTAAGGAACATAGGTTAGTTAAATATAACATATACTTACAATTTGGTGGTCCATGAGGGGAACTTGATTGTGGAACGTGATTCGCTAGCCTCTTACGAGTCAACGGCACGTTGGCATCCTTCCCGAGCAAGAGGTTCAGGAGGCCTGACACTGTGTCTCTGTTGGAACACACTCGGTTAAGGAACATAGGTTAGTCACTACATAGTATAAAACAAAGTCGCTTCCTGCTGTCTGTCTGTCCCTATGTATGCTTAGATCTTTAAAACTACGCAACGGATTTTGATGCGGTTTTTTTTAATAGATACGAGTGATTGAAGAGGTAGGTAGGCGTAGGTTTATATGTATAATACATCAGCATTTCACCCGTGCGAAGCCGGGGCGGGTCTGTAGTTAAAATATAACATATACTTACAATTTGGTGGTCCATGACGGGAACTTGATTGTGGAACGTGATTCGCTAGCCTCTTACTTGACTCACAATCAGGCATAGGATTAAACTTAACCCTATATTTGAGCTAGTTTTTTGTTTTGTACGCATCTACGTTTTGTCGAGCAGATGCTCTAACATCATCAATGGTAATCTGAAACAATGAAGAATCTCTGCGACCACGACCAAGGTTTTTTCCCGACTGACCCGTTATCCCCTGCCCTATAAGGTGTCCTTTTCTATATCTAATCTTTGAACTAAGTACGTAGACAATGTTAACTAATTACATATTACTTTGTTACAGCAATATCCCGAAGAAAACTCGACATACCCGTCGAGAAAGTTATCATAGCGATCAACAACCTCGACCTCAAACAACTCCCCCTAGAAAACGTCGAAATCCTCCAACGGATGGTGCCCACCGAAGCCGAACAGAAGGCCTACAGAGAATACTTAGCTGAAAAGAAAAATATCAACTTACTAACGGAGGAAGATAAATTCCTTATGCAATTAGCGAAAGTAGAAAGGATTTCCGCTAAACTGTCTATAATGAGTTACATGGGCAATTTCTTCGATAACATCCATTTAATAACGCCTCAAATCCATGCGATAATCTCAGGGTCATCCTCAGTAAAATCCTCACAGAAACTAAGAAATGTCCTAGAGATTATCCTCGCTTTTGGTAACTACTTAAACAGTAGTAAGCGAGGCCCGGCCTACGGGTTCAAGTTGCAATCTTTGGACACTCTTATGGATACGAAGTCGACGGATAAGAGAATATCGCTGTTGCATTATATCGTGGGGACTATTAGGCAGAACTTTCCAGAGCTGATAAACTTTGATTCAGAGTTGATGTATATTGACAAGGCTGCTCAAGGTAATTGTTACATGGCTTTTAAATGATTTACTTATAAGATGCCGTTGGGTGATTTTTCAATGAAGTATTGTTATGTGAGATTGGCATCCACTTGTCCAATTTCTTGGTCCAATGTGCATTGCGTCTCGCTCTTACACTAAGCAAAATGTGAGACGCAAATACCACCCTGACGTATATATTTTTATTTTAACGTTTGATGTAAGATTGTCTGGAGTTACGGCGATAGTTATTCATGAAATGGAGCAATTTAAACGGTGTATATCGCGTATAATAAATTTAGCTCTTTTTTCTTTAAATTTTTGTTTGTTTGTTTTTGCCGGTCGCTATGCCCGTAGAGATAAAATTAGTTCAATTTCATTTTCACTTCCTCGGTGTTTGAGTTTTAAAAAATCCCGTCTTGAATGGAGTTTTACGACGTTTGACGGTTGTTTGTTTTTAATTTTAATACTCTAGCGCAGCGGTACTCAACCTTTTTTATTAGCGCTACATGATGAATTTGCTTAAAGGTGACGATCGGATGGCAAGGTTATGTATCTATACCCGGATCACCTGGCAGGCCATCTAAAAAGTCCGGCGGGCCGCAGATTGAGTACCGCTGCCCTAGCCTGAATGGTTTAGACTTTGTAATGCGATTGTCTTAACGAATGTGTGTGTGTTTCAGTGTCCCTGGAGAACGTGGTCTCCGACGTGACGGAGCTGGAGCGCGGCATGGAGGCGGTGCGGCGCGAGTGCGAGGCGCGCGAGGCGCACCGCGCCGCCGCGCCCGCGCCGCACGTGCGCGACTTCCTCAACAACGCGCACGACAAGCTGCGCCGCACGCGCACCGAGGCCAAGCTAGCGCAGGTATAGTCTGCATCTGTGCCATTCCCCACCAAAAGGGTGCTTATTGTCGGTCGTCAATAAGGCGCTATTTCCATATAGCTTCAATTTGAAATCAGCCTTATCGACAAGCGACAATGTGGTACCTTTTGGTTGAAAACGTCACATCTTCTCAAATGATTTTTTTGCCAAAGGCCCTAATCTGTTAAACAAAAGCCTTTGTTCTTTGGGTTTTGCCCATTGTTGGTGAGCGCGTGACCATTCGCCCAACATTCCTAACATTCCTCAGCCGTGCACGGAATTCGCGCACGGACAGTATGCGTACATGAACAATGTTCCACGTAAGAATTTCAAACGTGTTTAATGTTGACAGGACGCGTTCGCGGCGTGCGTGGAGTACTTCGGCGAGGCGCCGCGCGGCGTGGACGCCAACGCTTTCTTCTCGCTGCTCGTGCGATTCACGAGGGCGTTCAAGGTATAATCCACAAACATTTTCTCAAAATTCTCAAGCAAATTAGACTTTTTTCCACCATTTTTTTTGTAAAGCGCAGTCAGTAGTATATTTGATATGACTGGAATGACAATAGGGATGTTGACATGAATCGCGAATATATAAAATTTTATGTTTTTACCATAGCAGGGAATATTAGAATGCTGAAAATCATATTTTGTAAGTATAAATATGCGTAATAAATTAATTAAAAATTTCAGAAAATTGTCAACATCCCCATTACCAGCTTCTTGTGACATTAATCCCAATGAACCCAAAATCTCTGTTTAAAGTTTATACTTAACTCGCAATTAATTGCGTTCTGCCTCACATCAACAAATTTATATTTTATTTTATAAAAGTAGGTACAAGTATCGTTACACGGCATTACAGCGGCATTACCAATAAATCACAATGTATTATTTTATGACCAAGTCATTCAGACGATAACGGTTATAACTACGTTTTCAGCAAGCAGACACAGAGAACGAACAACGACGGCGGCTCGAACAAGCCGCCCAACAAGCCGACTACGTCGACCCTGCCAAGACGAGGCAGGCGCAGAAGAAACAACAGGTAACGTCACTGACCTGTAGTGGACCTTATAAGTGCTTGCGATAAGGCTTACGAGCGGACAGTTACTTGACGCAAAACTAAGTGGCGAGTCATGCTATCTCTTTCAAACTTGAACGGTCTTATGGAGCGGGACTCGCAAGAGTAGTGCAGGTGGCATTACGCATAAAAGGTACGGTCAACTAACTTTTTCTCAAACATGCAATGAAATATTGATATTATGTTCTTCATATTAGGCTGGGATGGGAAGTATCACTCGGGCGCGGCTAGACGTTTCCATACAAAGTTGCAGGCCTAGGCCGGGAAGTGGCTCTTTTTTAATTTTAATTTCACATATAATATATTTTGTGATTCATGGCATTCAGCCATAAAAAAAATTAAGCAATATTTTTGGTTCATTATGTATGACATTCGGCCATTACGCATTTTCTTCTTTTTTGTGTTGCTTTTTATTAATAAAGGGGAACGAAAAATTGTTTTTTTTTGCGCTACGACGCACGGTTTAGGAGATACAGCCCTATAAAAATTTCTGCATGACTAAATAACTAAAAAAAATTCTTTATAAGGCTGTATCTCCTAAACCGTGCGTCGTAGCGCAAAAATAATCAAATATTTGTTCTCCTTTAAAATCCCGTGCACTGAATAAATAACCTATCACATTAGATGAAACAATCATCATCATCATTATTTTATTGTTATTCCATTGCATGTGAGAAAAGCACTACACATACCTCGGCGTGAAAAGGGGTTGTCGGCCTCATAACTACGTTCGCTACGCTCGGCCGTCTATGTGTGTAGTAATGTACTATTATTGTCCGACTCGCCACTTGGTGCGGCGAGTATAACTGTGTCGCACGTTGTATACTTTATACAAGCCTATAAGGGACATGAGATGTAACGTCGTTTTATGGTGTTTAGCGCGTGATAAAAAAACATCCGTATTTTTTATAAGGATTAATTTAATAATTTATAAGGGACACCGATTGTAACATTAGGCTTTTTTTTTGGGGGAATTGCACATACCGTTCAGTGATTTACATAATTCGAAATAATTGTCAAGTGGGTGTTTACTAGTCAGTGGATAAATAAATTTGTGAAATTAATGATTGTAATTTAATTTTATGCACCAAAATTAAAACTGATGGTATTTATGACATTTAAAACAATTTGTTTATCCATTGATTTAAAATTTTATATCACGAGAATCACGGCACACTTGATGATTACATTCAGTGATGTTTAGAGTCCGTCAAAGCTGCCTTGCACCGACTTGGACAGAACAAAGTCAGGGAGTGTCATTATATACGACATATTTTCATACAAATTGGATATTAATATTAAGAGACTATTATCAGGGCAGCACCGTCATTGAAACCGAAGAAATGTTGGATGGATTTGAATCTGTGCCGTGTCCCACGAATAGACATGCTGGTGGCTCGGATTATTGAAATCATAATGTTGGATCTTAGCCAGCCCATTACTACACTAAGGGATCTATCCCACGGGTCAGCGATGGCTTCACCGAGATGTTTGATTGGATTTTCATTTCCACAAGATTTGAATATATTGAATCTCCACTTATATTCAGCGTTAAAATGTAATTTATTAGCAGCCAATAATCTTATATTTAACTTGCTTTGTGAATAGCAGAATGTTTAAACGTCAAATACTCACTTTAGTCAGCTTTTTGACGCAAGCCGCGGCAGAATGTTGAATAAGTTTACAATATAAACTAATCTGTTCTATTGTAAATATTCAATGTTGCATTGAAAGTGTTAGTTTGTGCGCTTGAATTCTGTGCATTGCTTCGACGGAATGAAGATTGCGCAGTTTTAGTTTGGCATTACTTTTGTTTTAATTTTTAATGTTTAATTTTAATCAGTAGGAAACAGACTGATTCTTTTTTTCTGTACTTACATTTCTACTAATGTACCTATTTTTTATTTAAAGTGATTTTCTAACAAGTATTTCGCTCATATCTCATGTGACTTAGTGGAAATTCTTGTTATAAATATTTTATTTTTATAATTTCTTAGTTTAAGGTGGTGGGGTAGAAAACAAAAATGAAATACAAAACCATTTCGTTTTTGGTGAAGGAATTTCACTCCTTTCGTATTTACGCTTTTACGAATTTTAAATATGGCAACATCAGAATTATTACAAAAATGTTTAAATGTTTTTGTTCACTTAAAAAGTGTAACATAATTTGAATATATCATAAATAAAGAAAATTATTTCAACAATATCTAGATGGTTGTTGTGTCTATCAATAACTATAATATTTTTATTCTAGCGTTTTGTTTTATGAATAACAGTTAAATGTTTGGGGTCCAATTCTTTTCGTTACACCACACTTAAACGATCATGAATAGAATACAATATTATAAATACCAACAATTATTTTTAAATATATTTTTGTCACAACAGTGCAGTATTCTTACCAACGATTGCAATCACTGGAAAAGGCACGGAATTGTTTATTTATTTATTTGCACACGTTCTCTAGTGACGGACATTTTGTGCCAGTCTCTTTACATGTAACGAAAAGAATTAAGGCTTAAAAGTGTTGCCATATTTAAAATTAAACCGGCACACAAGCGGTGATGGTAACACCATGCAATTTCTACAGCGGTTTAACTACGCGGCCGTCAGCGCAGGCCTATTGCAGCAGCACTTGACTCAGATGAGGCAAAGCCTAGAACCCTAGGCCTAGGTCTTAGGCCGGCGATAGTAAGTCGGACACGGGGCGTTTGTGTGTGTTCAGTACTAACATTGTGTGTGAGTTGGTGTATAATTAGTTGGATGGGTTATATTTTATGAACAATGTTGCTGATTTCTTCTTTTATTGCCTAAATTAGTTGACGACTGGTTAGAAAAGAATCATTTCATCTGGGACGAAATAATCATCGTCTAAATTTTGTGTGATATGCTTTGACGATTAAAGTGTCCTTTGAATAATGAAACAATTTCTCCTAAATAATTACTTCCAGTTGAATGAGCACAGCATTGATGAATATTAATCGGCACTCAGCAAAATTAACTTCTTATTGTCTATCAATTCTTACTAGAAACGCAAAATGCAAATTACTATGTCACTTGCAATTTGCAAATAATATTTTAAAATGCAGTATTATAATTTTTCTAATTATACACCAATGGGGTATCGGGGAACTGGAATAGAGCATGAGTTTTGGACCTTACGGGGATTTGAATAAGGGTTAAATTCCCCCGGTTTTAGGCTGAATAGAAATAACCTCACGGCTTCGAGAAGCATGCGGTGCACTTCACAGTCACGGTTCATTATCAAAATTTCCTTGTATGCCCTGTTAAATAGGACCTTGAAATCTTTAGTGGTCGTCTTTTAGCATTATACCTACGTCCTACACATATCAACACATACCGTTAACCGGGGTGAATAGGTATGGCTGGGGTGAATAGGGACAAAACTTAAAATGTGATTTGCTTGACAATTTCTTAAAAGATACTTACACAAGTTGTATCATACAAAATCTATTATTATCTTCAATCGAATACAATTAGTGTGGGTACTTTTTTTAGAAATTGTAGCACATTTTAAGTTTTGTACCTATTCACCCCAGTCATCCCTATTCACTCCGGTTGACGGTATATCAAAAACTTGCCTGTGCACATCCTGCCAATACAAAATCATAATTGACAAAGCTTTATCTTCTAGTTCAAAAAGCGAAAATGAACAATGTTTGGGTGATCTTTGTTTAAAATTCTAATTTTACTTTGTTTAATTTTGATATGCGTCGAGCCATGTACGAACAATGCTAAAAATAGCTGACACAGTTCTTCTGATGAGGCATTCACAAATATCATCCCTGAAATCAGAAATGAAAGAATTTGACAATTAAGCATGAACCCAGAGTGAGTAGATTATAGTCGAGGTCCCAGTGTTAAAGTATAAAATAACTGCATAATTCATCTCACGGCTTAATCTTCCTACACGAAACTTTATACACTAAGAAGGAGCATTATAAACGTTTATCGCTCATGATATGACATATAGTGCGACATCAAATAGTAGAAATTATATAAAATGGAACTAAAAAAATTCCATACTAAATTGTTGCCATGTTTAAGCATTTTACGTCAAAAATGTGACAGTTATCTACGTAAGAAGTGGCGCCCTCATTTATTTTCTACAATTTCTTGTCGGACTATATCAAATCGTGTTGTCATGGAGACTATCGTGTTGTGTCAAAAAGTGACGTACCTAAATCATATCGTTATGGATGGTATAGAAAGGATGCCAATCTCTTATGGCAGAATTGTTACAAAAGTGACCGCTTTCAGCTTTAAATAATAGTTCCTAGTCTCTCCGGTGGCGCTAGTTAGGCTCTGGGACATGAGTATAATATGAACCATATAAGGCAACAAATAACCCGACCAAATTACGTAGGTTGCTTTTGGTAGTATTTCGGTGTATGGTGGCGTCGCCTAATTACTGTTTTTTGATGGACACTTTTCATACATAGAGATTTGGCTCCTTTATACAGTCTCAGTCTCCATGCATATCGTGTCATGCCCGATTAACGCAACCATATTCGCGTGTAGGCCGCTGTATATGTAGGAGTAGAACATGAGAATATTATAATAGGTAGCCCCAAAACGTTTCTTTTGAAATCCGCATCAAAGCACCAGGGTTTGAAATATTGTACTCTAAATCTGAAGATTGTCCAATTCCAACATGTGTATGATATTCTAAAATATAAGCTTGTTACATGTTTAACTAGTAACTTCTTTTATATATTTAGGGTTTTTTGTTTATTTTCAAGAATCACTATTAATCCGTTCTGTAGTTTTTGAGTTTATCGCGAACATACATACACACAAACAGACAGACGCGGCGGACTTTGTTTTATAAGGCGTATTGAAATATACAATTTATGTATTAAGAACGAGAAATATACCTACACTCAAAAGCAGTGAAAACGGATCGCATTGTATATAAATTTACTAAGTTTCCTTAGAAAGTGTCCGTTATCATTGCAAACAGGGACCGGACAACCCTTTCCGCGATAAAACCCTTTCAATGGGCAACACTTAAACACGGCTAACACATTGAAAGACTTTCCCTTTTGAACTGCAAGCCCATTCATACCCTTACCTTTGACTAACCCTTACCGAAATGCTAACCAAAAATAAGGCTAGCCCTTAATAAGGGTTACCCTTATCTTTAAGCGCTTTTTATAAAGGTTTCCCTTTGCGTGAAAGAGACAGGATTAGTATATATCTACGGTAGTGTATGAAAAGGAAAGAAAATACGTGCCTAGTCAAAGAACGCCGCCGTCGCCGCCGACGATCGCTCGGATTCGAAGTAATGTGTGCTTTATGAACAAGGTAGACGACTTAAATTAGCACGCTTATATGCTAAAAGGGAAGCCCTTTATAAGGCTAACCCTTATAAGCAATATGCAAGGTGTTGGTGAGCGGATGATAAGGGTTTTGTAAGGGTATTTGGGCTACCGATCACTCAAATGTAGTAGCTTTATATAAGGGTTTTTAAAACCAAAACAAAGGGTTTCGTCTGGCAAAGGGTATGGTGAGTTAAGCCTTATGCAATACCCTTATAAAACCCCGATAAGGGATAGCGGGCCGGTCCCTGATTGCAAAGCATCTATCAAGTTGGATTGCTGGATGGTTTTATGCACACCTTTATTGTGTTACGATTATAAATTCTGTTTTATTTATTTTTCCAATATGAAGCTAAGATATTTAGTGTATAAGGTGTTATAAATATGTATTGTATGTATATAATAGGGTATGTTCTCTCCCTACGCTGCACTTGCATGGAATCCTAACAGGGAATGTCTTCTTTACTTACAACTTTAATTTTGCGGTAATCTATTGCTTTTTTAACTTTTTATGTCGTGTAATCTCTCTATCACCTATAAACACATTCGCGGACACGTATGCTATAGCATTCGCGTAGTTTTTTGTTTCTTTTGGCCTATGACACATGACGTCACTTACCGTCCGCTAACGTGTTAAGCTATAAAAGTCATTATAATAAAGTTTCTGTGAGATTCATTAGGTAGGTGTTGTCAAATTAAATCGTTAGTTATGTTTAAAAAACGAACCTAGTGCAGTGTCCTTTTTAGGGTTCCGTACCCAAAGGGTAAAAACGGGACCCTATTACTAAGACTCCGCTGTCCGTCTGTCTGTCACCAGGCTGTATCTCATGAACCGTGATAGCTAGACAGTTGAAATTTTCACAAATGGTGTATTTCTGTGGCCGCTATAACAACAAATACTAAAAAGTACGGAACCCTCTGTGCGCGAGTCCGACTCGCACTTGGCCGGTTTTTTTAGCAACACGACCGTTTTTCCTGCCTACTTACAAGTTTTATCAGTACGGCTACCACCAGATTGACACTGACATAGTCGCTAACGTCTGCGTAACTTACTTTCTACACATCTCGCTCGCACCAATATGCCAGTATGAGCGAGACGAATAGAAAGTAAGTTACGCACACTCTAGCGAATATGTTAGTGTCAAGCTTGTGGTAAGGCTATAGGCGCCGTTGCAATGAGGGCTACCGTTTTTGTGCTCACCAGTTGGCGCCACTGTAGATGTAGGTCCAGAAATACAGATCTCAAAATTCTTCTATGCTTATTTTTATAAAATCAATACACAAAGGTATTTTAACGTCTAAATGTGTCATTTTTTCAACCTGTTTAAATTTGCATATATTTTAGTTGGCACTTTTTTTAAATCACTAACATTTATTGAGCTATATCTATTGTTTACCATGATTAATCAAAGATGGACAAGATTTACCACAATTATGAATAAGGAGTGAAAATTCCCGATAAAAAAGCTTGAAACCCCCCAAACTTATATGCATTTGACTTTTGAAAGACCTCCATCTACACTAGCGCCCCTAGCGGCGAAATTAAACGCGGTAGCCCTCATTGAACGTATTGTTTTCATAAGAAAAAACCTACTTGAAGTGTTATACAGTGAAAAATACATTGCAAGCACCTCTAACGTCGATCGTATACATTGCTAGAGTAGAGACATTGTCTGTGACGCAGAGCGCTTTTGTAATACATACTTATTCTTTCTCATGTCTAGTGTTGTATCAATACTATTTTTCTACTATGCCTTGTATTATTTGTTAATTTCTTGATATAAATTATCACAATCAACGAGACTGTGTGATCCGTACGTATTTAATTTGGTATGGCTAAACAAAAAAAACAATCTTAGAAATATATGCAAAAATAAAAACAAATCTAACCTTAAGCTTAGAATAAATTTAAAAGTGGAAAAATTACTGCCTTGGGTGAGACTTGAACTCACGGCCTCTGGATCGATACTCCAGCGCTCTGCCAACTCTCTGCTCTGCTCTGCTCTGCGGTAGATGTCGCTAGGGTCCCCTAGACCCATCTATATGGGAAGATTTGCTGACTATGGATGAGGTCTTGGTGGCTCAGTTGGCAGAGCGCTGGAGTATCGATCCAGAAGCCGTGAGTTCAAGTCTCACCCAAGGCAGTAATTTTTCCACTTTTAAATTTATTTTAAGCTTAATAGCATCGATCGCAGACGTTTCTGCTTGTTAAAAATTAAATCTAACCTTGATTGGCTAATATATGTGAAATACGGTACGAATCAAGTATCAACATACTCGTTGGTTGGTGTAACGCTAATATGATCTTTTGCATGACATTGTATTGTCTGTACTAATGTGTTGTTGTATTTTGCATGTAGGTAACCATGTCCCCGTAATTATTTTCACAACATTTTGGCTGTGCTACATTGGTTAGAAGTTGTGTAATACCCGAATGAATATGAATTATAGCATGGTATTGCAATGTAGGAAAGTACAGTCAAGATCAGATTTAAAGAAACGTTCAAGGTATTCATAAGTATGTGTATACATACTTATTTAATATTGATCCTTTCTACAAATCTGATCCACCATTTAACGTAGTAACTCAGTAGTATATATAACATCGCTTACTCCTATTCACAATGATCTAAGAAAAAAACATCCAGATGCTAAAACACTTTAAATTTCCGCAGGAGGCTGTAATCAACGAACTAAAAACGAAATCGCAAGCCGTCGGGGAGAAGAAACTTTTACACCAGGACGAAGTATACAACGGAGCGCTAGAAGACATCCTACACGGGCTCCGAAGCGAGCCCTACAGGCGGGCAGACGCCGTGCGGAGGTCACACCGGCGGCGGATCAACTCCCACAGACTTTCCAAAGGACTAGAGGAACTAGACGTATGATACGAGCCCACCTCCAGTGAACAACTGGAAAACACCTCTGTCCTAGACGCTGTCAGATCAATAAACGCGCGCTGCGACGATAAATTAAAGAAAAAGAAGAGAAAAGATTTAGAAATGGTGCATAAGAAACAAACTATAGCCATTTACAACATCGATGATGATTTCTCCGATTTCACCACCAACACCGTCAGGAAACACAAATCGTCCCCGTACAGAGTCGCCCCGACCGAATGCGAGGTCGAGGAGCGGTGCGATCTTATCAAATCGACGTATGACGTCATCACGAAATATACGCGAGCGATGTTCGACAAGCAAAACGAAACGGTCGTCTAAACGTGCCTAATAGTTAATAAAGTTCGTGTAAGCTAATTTTGCACTTGGCAAGGACCAGTGTGGAAACGCTAATAAATATTTACCATTTGAATGTCGCCTATCGTGCGCGGCGTGTTATTGTGAACCTTATCAGCATGCAAGAAGGTTGAATTTGGGCTGTAGTCGCGCGCGTCATTTAACGTTTTTGGCGGTGAATAATTAATTAAATGAGACGTATGGCGTGCTACATTTTGTTACTGCCAAGTTAGCTTATACGGACTCTACCCCCGCTTGCACTCACGACAGTGTTACAAGCCTTAAAAAATAACCCTATTTATTTTATTGTTGGTAAAACCACTTTTTTAATAATAGTTAGCGGAGCTAACGGAAATCTATCGCGAGTGCAATTAGGGATCATTTGATACGCCTGAATTTCATTCCATTGCTACTCACAAAAGTATTTTGCTACGGACAATTTACAGTTTATTTTGATACACACGCTTAGCTTTAGACATTTTTGTAGCGCCC
Organism: Cydia strobilella; assembly: GCF_947568885.1. Taxonomy (NCBI): domain Eukaryota; kingdom Metazoa; phylum Arthropoda; class Insecta; order Lepidoptera; family Tortricidae; genus Cydia; species Cydia strobilella. The sequence continues at coordinate 15,673,065 of NC_086052.1, forward strand.
GGCTCTAGTGCTATCTCTCGTTCGCACAATACAAAAGAGAGAGACGGCAACATAGACCAAATGGGCATCTTAGTACCGCTAGTTAAAGGCCTTTAAAAATTTTACGCACATTTAAAGTACGCGTATTCTCAAGTGGAGTGTAATTTTTACTATTTATAATCGTATAAGTAATATTACAGTGTCCTTAATATGTATTAACTCTGTATACATACATATTTAACACAAGGTATCTTTCGTATAAACGATTTAGTATAAAATTTACTATATATGCATTTATATATTCATAGCATTTGTACGTAACAATATTGTGATAGTTCAAAATATGTAGCATTTACTCTCATTGAATTTTCATAACATCAACTGGTTTGAGTGTAGAAAATACATCTTAATTTTATTGTTTATATGATAGTCAACATTAGAAAGATGGACCTTAGCTAAAAACCCTAAATAAGATACAGTCAGCTGTATACAAAGAATTTAAACTATTAAGGGTTGTTTACCATATAACTTTGCTGACTTCGTCTGCGAAAGAATTGCCGTTCGTTTCCTACATTAAGGCTAGGTTGACACGGTGTGAACCTAGCCTAACCCGTTGAACGAAACGCCTATTATATATAACGCGCCATTGTGAACCTTATCGTAATGCATGAAGGTTGATATTGCACTGTAACCGAGCGCGTCATTTGACGTCTGGCAGTGAAATGGTTAAGGTTTTTAGTAAAATCCTTGGCGTTAATGTCCACATTTGAGAGTAGGACTCTTATGTTAAGTATTGCGTATGTTTGGGACATGACATATATTGTAATTATTTATAGATTTCGATTCCAATTAGATTAAGTTTATTATTATTATAAATATGAGAAATATGTTCAATATGCCTCTTTTGAAATATATAATGATGATAATTTGGTATATCCGAAAGTTAATTTTAATTTGTTACGATCTGAATTGCATCTGGAATAAGTTAATTTTAATTAATTTATATATGTGTAAATATTTGTTTTATTTCTGTAAAAGTACCAAATTTTATATCATTTTATTGTAAATATAGTACTTTCGTATAAATATTGATTGAAACTGAAATAAATTTGAGTTTACGCACTTTTATATTGTAAGTATAAATTATATGTTATTAAGAATAAACAAGTTGGTACTTTTGCAAAGTAATTATAATTCTTATCGATATTTTATGAATTTAATTTAATATATCACGCACTAATACATTTTAGGCTGAGAACACACTCAGATTGACAAATAACCCCGGTGTTTTGCGCGGTACTGGGGAAAACGTTTATGTTGTAAGGTTTGCGTGTAAGTTGATTGCTATCAGGAGAATGTAGAAATGTTGGCTAGTCATATAAAAAAATGACATAAAGTAATCATACACATATAGGAAACAAATGCAAAACCTCTCTACTCGTAATTGATAAAAGACTAAGATAATATTTTCCAATCGAAACTCTCTAAAATGTGCTGCTGGATTGACATTTTGATTGGATGGAATTATTACTATAGTATTACTGGTTGGTTGTTGGGAATTGCTAATTTTCTTAAATAGGTATGTTCCATCTTTAAACGTTACAATGGTTGTGAGACATAGACATATTAAATATATTAATAACGGGTCACGTGTTTTAAGTCGAAAACCGAGGAGCGTCATCAGGAGCTTGCGTCGACGGTGACGGACCGGCGCAGACTGGTGTCTGTTTAATATGTTACAATGGTTGGTTCAAAAGTTAAATTTTTTCAAATACATATGACACGTGATAGTTTGGATACATATGATTTCGTGAAATACATATGACTTTAGCCATGAAAATGAAAAATTTTTTATTGGTTCCTTACAAGTAGTTTACAGCATGGGATGGGATCTTCTTTTAAGCATTAGATATGCTTGTGACAGAAAACCCCGCTCTTCTGAAATCGCTACGGTATAAACCATTATGTTTGTGTCTTTAAATCTAGTATTTAACACTTAAATCTAAAACTATTTCTTTTATACTAAAAAGTAGTACTAGCATGATGGTTACAATAAAAAATTTTTTTAACTATTTAATACTTATTAATTACTTCAGTAACAATTCCTAATTATGTATTTAGAGCCTAAATGGTGCGTGCGTGCGCCATAAGTTTTAAAACTTGCAAGTTTCTTGTGTAGCAATCAACATGCACTGAACGGTATTAAAGGTGCTTTTCGCACAACTATTCCGGCTTACATTCAAAACTTAACAGCTAAGTCAAAATGTTTAATAAAAAACATTCGCTACGAGCGTAAAACTGAGCGGGGAAAACTGTATGTAGCGAATAGCGCCGCCTAGCGGGTCGCTGGCAGTGAATGTGTTAAAAATATAAATTAATACAGGGTTTGTATCAGACGCACATATGTTGACGGTTTAAGGATTTCAGAAACCACCTATTTGAGTAATTATTAATTACTATTAAGTAATAATTAATTAATTACGGTTTTGTGTCAAGTTATGTTTCAAAGTATTGTCTTCGGTTACCGCGATAGTTACTCATGAAATAAAACTATGAAAACTTGTTCATTATTTTAGTATGTGGGTATTTTTGCATTTTGTAATTTTTCCTCAGTCACCCGTTGACCACGAACGCTGTAAAGAGTTCGAAACGTCGGGATGTATTATAAATTCAATATACGCGATATAATCCGTTTTCATAGTTTTATTTTATGTTTCAAAGGTTATTGTGGCCCTTTTTTATTGCAGATGTGGTAAATATTTCGTTTAATTGTCATTTAACTTTGAAATTTTAAGTAAATGAGTTAAATAACGTAAAAGACGCCTTTCTTTTGGACGCCAACATAAAAGCAATGGTAAAGGCGATTTAAAAATAATAATGTCAACTATGTCCAATCAATAAAATCAATTGTTTATTTGCAGATAAAAACATAGTACAATGCATGCACCTACATGTAATGTCAAAATTAATTACACAAAATAATAAAAATCCATCATCAAGGCTAAGGTTTTGCGTTTGCTAAATTTCATCAAAATCCCTTTAGTAGTTAGTCTTGAGAAGATTATTCACATCTGCAGTAAAAAGTGATCAGTTTTGGTAGAAGTTTATAATAATGTTTTCTGTATAGTTATATTCGTATGTGATGTATACCTGAGAGTTTTAATTGGTTCTTCATAGTTTGTATCGCATGTACGCTAGTGTTAGAAACAGTATTCAGTGATGCAATAAAACATACATTTACATTACAGTACTTAATTGTTTTATTTTGTAAATTTTGAAAATAGATACCAACAGAGATTTTACATCAACGAATAAGAAAAATCTTAGGCGAAGTAAAATCTGGGCAGACAAGAGTCAAACAAAAGGTGGCAAAAATATGACTGGGCCCAAATTATCTTGAGTGCATGACACTGTCCCATCAGAAGTCTCAAATAAACTTCAAACATATTGATATGGGCCTGTCAAACCGTGGAATGTTTACCCCATAGACCTAGCATTACATAGAGCAGCTATACGCGTGCGCCCGTTAGGGACAAAACATATGCAATGCGACAATATCGGATATTGATTGGGGTGATGTGCTCACTGAGAACTGTTCTGGCACTGCCGCTGAATTATTTTACGCCAAATTGAAAAATTGTATCGACAGTAATGTCCCCCTCAAAAAACCTGCATCTGGAAATAGATATTGTTATCCTACCTGGTTTACTGCAGATATTATTAAAAACATCAAGTTTAAGCATTTCCACTTAAAAAGGTACAGAGAGAAAGGAGAGCTTTTTAATCTGGAAATGTTTAGATACTATAGGACGCATGTAAAGACTTTGATTGAAAGTGCGTTCCGACATTACATACGCAGTATTGAGAGAGACATTACTGACGATCCTAGTAAATTTTGGAAATTTGTTGACAGTAAAAGGAAGGATAGACGATGTGACACCGAGTTTGTGTACAAAGGGAAGACTGTGATGGGACAAGAAGCGACAGACTCTTTTGCTGAATACTTCGCCTCAGTATTTCAGGGGGATGTTCCACTCTTGAATGCTAAGTTGGCGGCGCAAAGTTGTTCCGACCTTCCAGTTAGTAGTGCACGCGTGGCAGTGCAAAAGATTTAAAAGCACGAGCTTCTGCTGGACCTGATGACATACCATCTTTTCTGGTAAAAGACTGTATTTCAGTTCTCGAGGCAGCACTTTTACACATTTTTAACTTAAGTCTGAAAAATGGGGAGTATCCAGCATGTTGGAAGGTCTCGAGGGTGACTCCTGTTCCTAAGAGCGGCACCGGTCGTGATGTGTCCAATTTCAGACCTATAGCTGTGCTACCAGGTTTCGCCAAGTTATTTGAGTCCATAATAGAAAGCCGCATCAGCCTTCAGATACAATGTTGGTTAGGTGACAGTCAGCACGGATTTCGTCGTGCACGGTCTACTGTCACTAACCATGTGAACTTTGTGGACCACGTCAGAGATGAACTGGATGCAGGTCGGCAGGTGGATGCGGCTTATTTCGACTTCAAAAAGGCATTTGATCTGGTAGACAACGATATCCTGCTTCAAAAATGCAGTGCCCTGGGTTTTACGCCGCACCTACTGAACTTTCTATCTAGTTACCTTCGTGACAGAAACCAGTATGTTGAATGGGGTGGATATAGTTCAAGGCCCTTTTTCACTCGGTCCGGCGTGAGTCAGGGCAGCACTCTTGGCCCAACATTATTTACGATAATGATAAATGACTTGCCGAGGGTGGTACACACTGCTGGCTGTTTGTTGTTCGCTGATGACTTGAAACTGTATCTGGGAGCAGGAGACAAGTCTGATCTAGAAGATCTCCAGAGGGACATTGACGCGGTGACCGAGTGGAGTGAGAACAATAAACTGCATTTTAACACCTCCAAATGTAAAGTTATTACTTTCTCGAGAATTCGGTCACCTCACATTAAACAATATCACATTAAAGACGCAGTGATGGATCGCGTTGATGAGATAACTGACCTGGGGCTGACCTTGGACTCGAGACTTGACTTTAGGACGCACGTTACCAACATCTGTAAGCAGGCGAATAAGGTCCTGGGGTTTGTCATGAGGGTATCTAGCCAGTTTCGTGACACTCGTGTTTTGCAGCTGCTATACAACGCCTATGTTCGCAGCAAACTTGAATTTGGCGCTTGTGTCTGGGATCCACACGAAAGCAAGTATACCCTCATGATAGAAAAAATCCAGAGGAAATTTGCTAGATTTCTGTATAGGAAAAAGTTTGGATATTATCCTTATTTGTATCCATCACTGTTTGTCAGTGGTATGGTCGGGATGGATACATTAGAGTTGCGGCGGAAGTTGTTACTGATGGTACATTACTATAAGCTACTTCGCAACCAAGTCGCGAATCCATCTACACTGTCTAGAATAGGTCTATCGGTGCCGCCCCCTCGCCGTTGCCCAGCGGCAGGGGAGGGTGGGGCGGTGGTTTCGCGGCGGCGCCGGCGTCTGTTCGCGTGCCCGGGCTCGGTGAGGCGCACGCGCTGGGCTGCAAACGCTCCCTCTGCAAGAGCTATCGCTCTGTTAAATGATATGTCTCTGCGATTACCTGACGTTGACATTTTTTATCATGCGTCTTACCCAGTTATCAAAGGCATTTATGAATTTTTGAATTTAATTTAATTGATAATTATTTATTTACTTTACTGACATAATATTATATAATTGAATTTGTTTCTCTTTTTTTTTTGTAATTTTGACATGTAATTTTATAGTGTAAGTGTAACATACCATGTATGATATAATAACATCTAAGCGCCTTGGTTATAGACTGTAAGCTTATTTGTAAATAAATAAAATGAAATGAAATATGATTGGTCAAGAAGATTTGTAGCCCATCATAAACCATACTAAATTTACGGTGGGGAATAAAAAAAATGTGAGACTGTGACAAGGACAAACAATAACAGCGCTTTCTCTGCTACTCCTACTGAAAGATACATAGGACTATCCCATTCGGTAATTTCCCCCGCCCCTTATGACCGATCCAGTTATACTAGATTCATGGTTTACCCTAATCTCATTATTTTAATACATTATAAAATTTATAAATATTCCAAATAGAGGGCCTTGCCTTTTCTCAATGTTGAACAAATAACTTTACCAATACTCATTTTATTTATTTTTTTATTTATTAAGTACATCCACATCGTATGTATTACATATGTTGCATTAAAATTGTGTCAAGGTACTTCACCTGATACAGTACGACAATTAAGGAGTACATAGCGTTGACTGTGTATAATAGGGCTGGGAACGAGATCTTAAGGGGCCCACTGACTATCAGTCCGCCGGACGATATCGGCCTGTCAGTTAGAACAAAAATTTGACAGGTCCGAACAACTGACAGGCCGGTATCGTCCGGCGGACTGATAGTCAGTGGGCCCCTTTAAACTATACATGAAAAGAAACATTAATTTTTTTAAACAATTAACAATTAACTAATGTATACATTATTTACAATTTTACGGCAATCCTTAAACAAATTAATAAATACTATTACTAATGGTTTACTACTACTATTTTCGTTTTGGCAATATCTTAAGATTTAAATGTGGGTAGATGGTCGTGAAAGATGTCAATGAAATTTATGCAAGTAGTAAGACTATTGTAACTCGAGCATATTCGTTATTATTTTCTAATGATCCGCTTAGATAATATAATAAAATGGGTCGGCCCCTGTATTATAAGTCGAAAATTGCTTGATATTAATTATGTCTGTGTCTCACGGAAGTTTTGTTATTAAAGATCACCTTAGTAATTAGTCAACAATTATAAAAATACAACCAATAAATATAACAATGTTTAAAATGCTATTTTGAGAGATTTTTACAAGCTACCTTTCTAATCTCTTCAACAATAGTCTGTACCTCAGCCATAGCACCAATCCCTGTATCTCCACACATTAATGTTTTACTAATAGGGTGTATCTGTATATGGCCCCATTCCGTCAGTACCTGGACTTGTTTGGATGTGATAGGGTGCTCCCACATTCGCGTGTTCATTGCGGGACAGAAGAGGAGGGGCTTGGACATGTCCCATGCTCGAGTTGTACAGGTAAGTAGGTTATCGCAAATACCCTGAACAAAAAATGAAGTGTTTATAAGAAAAAGTTATTGATTGCATATAATGCAATACACGGTGTTTCATGACCCACTGAAAAACAGTTTTTTTTTTTTAATATTTATCGGATTAAAGAAAAAATACTCAAGATGAGTTCAAAATTAAATAAAAACTGTTGGGGTGTCTCAGGTTATTAGTGGCTCAAGTAACACCGTGTATAAAGGACACAGATGGAATTATGTAATTCATTTGATTTGCCTGGAGTTTATGTAGCGGTTTTTGTAAAGCCTGACCAGGATCTATTTTTTTCATACTATACTGAACTGTCACCCTATACATGAGAATAACAGCGCCCTCTTGACAATGATCATATATTACTGGTCAGGCTTTAACAACTAATTTGAGTAATTAATTTTGTACCTAGCAGAAACGTCTGCGAACGATGCCATTAAGCTTAGTAATAAATTAAACTACTACTAGTACTAGTGATCCAGTGGTCGTGGGTTCAAGTCCCACCCAAGACAGTGATTTTTTCCACTTAATTTATTTCAATTTGAGTAACTTTATTAAAGACTACAACAACATGACATTTCACAAAAAAATACAAAACAATTGTACCTGTGCCATTTTTGCTAATGTATTAGCATCCAAAGGAGCTATGACCATCATGTCGGCCCACTTGCCGAGTTCTATGTGCAGCACCGGGTCCCCTCTCTGCTTCCAAGCCTGCCATTCCGAGTTGTCGTCAAATAATAACACTTCAGGAGGCAACTCGGAGGTAGCAAAGAAGTGTTTCGCGTGTTCTGTCACTATTAAACGTATCTGCAAGTAAATAACGTAAAACTTATAGTTACTATTTGTTGCTATGCGTTATTATTAACAAACAAAGTGTGTTTCATTGCAATGTTTACTATACTGATAAGAACATAACCTCAAATTTATATCGGCTCTCGTTTTCATTTAATTCCAACAAGGTTCTCACTAGAATGGGAATTTTCAGTGCAGCGACACTTCCAGTTGCAGCGACCAGCACTTTATAAACATTTTTCTCCATTATAAATAAACTGTTAAAAGTGATAAACCAATATTTACGGAAACAAAAAGATGACGTTTCTGAGACGTTTTTATGTCGGCAACCCACAGTACCATTGGGTCCATTGGTACCAACACAACAAGTCGTGTAAAGGGGCCCACTGACTATCAGTCCACCAACCAACCAATTCGGAACTGTCAATTTTATTTTTCTAACTGACAGGCCGATATCGTCCAACAAACTGTAATTGATTACTATAAATAAAATGGTATAATGTCATGTAACTTCTGCAATATGAACAATAAAACTTCAACTTAAAATATCTTTATTCCCTATCAATAATTGAATTACAGTTTAAATTTTGAGAATGTTAGAAAGTGAACCTTTATATTTATTTCCAATGGCAACTGTGAAATCCAACTGTCAAAATAAAATTATCACCATCAAAATAACAAAAATAAACGTCAGTTGATTACGTAGCGCGTGTGGGGCAGGTACGCTGCTCGTGCGGATTAAAGTACACTTTTTATTTACGTTTAGAAAATCGTGTTAGTGTGTCAAACTTATTAGGATATTAGTTTATCTGTATCGTGCGTTGTTAATATAGTGTCGTTAATAAGCGTAATGTGTTGATCATAGTGTCGAAATTTTAAATTTAGTTGTTTACGATGGATGCGAACTCAAAGTATTACGAGGGCTGTGGGCAGGAAGGGCCGATACGCTGCATATTTCTGTGTGAATTCCACCCGACGGCCGGCCCTAAGATAACATGCCAAGTGCCAGAAAACTATATTTCGAAAGACATTTTTGATACGGTCAGCCACTACATCATTCCAAAAGTGCAACTGCAGCGTTGCACTTTGACAGTGTAAGTTTGTACCTTTCTAAAAGTAAATAATATCCACGTGTTATGGTTATACGCGGCGTTATCTTGTTCGTTGTATTGGAGTACACAAAGTAGATATTCCAGATCCAATAAAACTTTAAGGTCAATTAGTTCACTTTCAAGTTTTAAATTAGTCACCCCACTTGACTGAAATCGAAATGCCCATTCCGTTTCTAATGCGATATGTGATTAAGATAAAATAGTCATTTTATCTTAATACCCTTAATAAAATGACCATGTTTGATTATATTAAGTTATTTGTGACATTCTCAATCAAAAGGTACCACATTGTAGCTTGCCATAAGGATGCTCTGACAGGTTATTTGTATAAAGATACAAGCAAATTTCGTCTTTATGGTACAAAAGCGACAAAGTGGTACCTTTTGATTGAGAACGTCACATTTATTATACCTACTTTCTTTTGTTTACAGTTTTATCAGTAGAAAATAACAATAAACTTAATTTTTCTCGTCTAAAAAGGGTTTGATGCGATTTTATTATCATTAATATAAAAAATCAATAAATAAATATTAGGCGACATCTTACACAAATCAACATAGCCGTAAACTAAGCAAAGCTTGTACTATGGGTGCTAGGCGACAATATACATACTTATATAGATAAATACATACTTATATACATAGAAAACACCCATGAGTTAAGAACAAATATTTGTGTTCATCACTGGTTGTTGATAATAAAGAATTACATAAACAATAACCATATAATTATATAAGCATTAATATTAACAAAGTTATAACACTGGCCTGAAAGCTTAGTGAGGTTTATTAATAATTAATTAATTATCTATCAATACTTATACTGGTATCAGTTAAACATTTTAATCCAGGTTCACTACTGTTATGAGCTTGATAACATGATAAGAGTCATGTTAGACACACGTGTTCTGTTGCTGTGGTCTGCATATATATAGCCTGTCAAGCCATTTCCGTTAGTAGTAGAGCTTCAAATTTAAAAAATGTAGGTGCAGTTGTCTCAAAGAAAATATATGGAATTTTGCACCTTTTTCCACTGACAAACTTGTTTGACCGGCTCTCTCCTGTCAATCTGTTATATTTTTATATTCTCTTTTAGGGTTCCGTACCTCAAAAGGTAAAAACGGAACCCTTATAGGTTCAATCGTGCGTCTCTCTGTCTGTCTGTCCGTCTGTCACAGCCTATTTTCTCTGAAACTACCGGCAAGAACTATTATATAATCTGTGCTACTGGACCAATTAAGTTAAAATTGGGTACACATATGTAAGTTTGTGACCCCAAAGACGGACATGTAACGTAAACAAATGAATTTTAAACATGGGGGCCACTTTTGGGGGGGAAATGAGAAAATTAAAAAAAAAAAGTTTTTCAAACAATATTACATATCAACTGAAAGAGCTCATTGTGAGAATCTCAAATATATTTTTTTTATAATTTTAGGATAAACAGTTTAAAAGCTATTCAAGGAAATAGGCAAAAATTACCAACTACTGGGTCTAAAATTTTGAAAAAAATACACAAAATAGTTCTTTACCTATAGATGACAGGAAAACCTATTAGAAATGTGCAGACAAGCGTAAGTTGGACTTAATTACTTACTTTTTTGATGGAGCCGGGACGACATCATGTGCCAAATTTCAGTGAATTCCCTCCTAAGCCGTAGTACAGCCTACAGGTCGCGAACGGTCCAGACTACTGGCTTCGGCGTCGAGGGAGTCCGTTGAGTGGCTTCGGTCGTATCTTCTGGACACCCTCCGCATCGCGACCTGTCTTCGGCTTGCTTGCACACAGGTGCCCCTGCGGCAGTGAAGTCGACGAATTAGGATAGGACACCACGGGTTATCCTGTCAAAAAAGTGCTGGCCGCTTTTCTAGACACGCCGCACTGAATGACATAATCCGCCGGTCTCTTGCATCCGTCAACGTGCCAGCTACTACTGGAGCCAACTGGCATAGCCAGAGACGATGGCAAGATACCGAACGGTGTCCCTGGTTCCTTGGGGTTTGGGAAGGGTGCTAGTGTGGGACGCTACCTGTGTACACACCCACCCACCTCACCGGAACCAGTAACCAAGCAGGTGCGGCGGCCAAAGCGGCCGAAAAGCTTAAAGTCCAAAAGTACTTAAGGGTCTCGGCCCCGAGTATATCTTTATGCCGTTTGGGGTTGAAACCCTTGGCCCGTGGGGTCATAATACTTTACAACTTTTTAAAGAGCTATCGAAAAGACTGGTCGACTTCACCGATGACCGAAGGGCTGGCACTAGCTTTCTCGCACAACGTATTAGCAATTTAGCATCGCAATACAGCGGAGAAATGCTGCCAGCGTCCTTGGCACCTATTTAAATTTGATTTAGTATAAATTTTTAGTTTTATTTTATAGATGTGTCAGAATAGTTTTTTTAAATGTATATATTTTTCAGAACTCTCCTCGGATCAAAAATCCTGGGCTTTCCGGTGAGGATAGACAACAAGAAATATGCCCGTAACGCCTTCTACTTCAACCTGTGCTTTGTGTGTGACGCCTGGGCCCGGACAGTACACCTGGAGCCCCTTGTCAAGAAGCTGACAGAATATCTTGTAAGTAGTTATCTACATCATTTCTCTCTTGTGTCTACTAAAGTAAGGACGCTTACGAATTTCGTACATCAACCCGCTATTTCCTATATCTATTACGCGCGCATAATTTCATTATTGTCCTGCTCGCACGGTGGCAGTGACCGCCGACAGCGGCGTGCTGTGCACGTGCGATAGAGATAGGAAATTTAAGTCATTATAGTTATTAAAAAATAAAGATATCTAATCTAATATTGATACGGTTGTAACACCCCCTGGCACTGACTAAAATAACCGGCTTGGTTTCACATTACATCACAAAACTTTTTTGTAGTAGAAGAATTGCGTTGCGAGACTTGCATCTTTACATGTAATGTTTTTGATGGGATTATAATCTACAGCTAGAAAGATGCTACATCACTCGACTTTTTTAATAGGTAAAAGACAAAATTACAAACGTGACGGAGTGGTCAGAAACAAGACAACGAAAAGAATTTTGGGCCACATAGGCACTAGCAATTAAGATCCTTAAGATTGCTATTACTCGAACATCCGGTACAGTTTAAGACAAAGGCTTAAGATAATACGGCGATTTACATATCTTTAAATATGTTTTAAATACGACATATATCTAGTTGGTAGGTACCTATAAAAAGAATCACGTTTTTCCTTTTTGGAATGGGTACGTTATGTACGAAATAAATAATACCCGCTTAACATCAACTAATTGGCAACGATGTTATTTAAAAACTTATGTTGGTTACGGCGTAATCTTTACGCCACCTACTTAAATACCCGGTATAAGGTATACCGAATCCCAAGTTCCCAACCAAGTATTCATAAATTTCATTGACGCAAATAGATTACAGTTAACAAAATAAAAACTTAAAGAAACTTAAACATATACTATAGGTATAACAACAACATGTGTGCATGCATAATTTATTAACAACTTTTTTATGTAAATTTTTCTCATTTCAGTGAAGTTTTGTTATATCTTCTTGAGAATAAAGATTCTTAAACCTGAAACATATTACAAACTACATAAATTAAATGATAATACAAAAAATTAAAATGATGTGAAAATAAACTTTAAAATACTTATGTAAAAGGACCTTCTAAATTTTGCCCCCATGGCAAGGTGCCCATCACGCAGGCGGAATTCCCGCGCTGGATTGCTATGGCCAAACTTTGCGCGAGAAAGTCGCCCGCGCGAGGGTAACCTGTGGCCACCCTTAGGAGTTTGCTGAGCGCCTTGTGGAGCTGCCGTGCCCCCTACCCCACGGGCCTAGTGTCTCGATGCTAAAAGCTACAAACTTCGACTAAATATTTATACATATAGTGAGCTGTCGTGCTGTACAAATTGTAGATAAAAACTGCCTTCCTTTTTGCTGTATAGGGGCCGTTTTTGGAACGCTCTTTGGCATATGAAAACGCAATAATAAGTCTATAGAACTGGCCCTTTGCTGGGGGACCGAGACGGGTATACTGGATTTCGGGATTACGACATTTACGACGCCCCTATTACCATCTAAAAATTCAATGAGCCCCACACCACGCAGGTGCCTGGTGTACCGCTTAGTAAATGGTTATTTACATTTAGGGAGTGTCGTTTAAAAAGGGCTTATTTCTATATGGAGACCATACAAAACTAAGTCCTTTTGAAAAGACACTCCTCAAAATAATATCAGAGGGGTGCTAACCTGCAGCGAGTGAGGCCGCACTTTCGCTGCAAAAATTGGCTACGCCAGTCACCTGAGAGCGCACCAGTGACGCTCTCAGCGGTAGAGCGCGGCCGCTGTAGCCGAAAACGGCTAGGAAGAAATGATGATGATATACTCGTGTAGTCATATATGTAATCTTCCAAAATAAGCTACTTACCAAAATCTTAGACAATAAGCACCCGTTTAACAGATATTTTACGTGACATTAATTAATATAAATGTATCTATTTTAAGGCTCATACAACTATAAAGTCACAGTAAATTAAAATTACTTAATAGCGCGCACGCCATTTGACTTGCCGCCAAAACGCTAAGACAGACTATCAAGAAAACTGCTTCTTCGCATCTCGAAATAACCCTATTATTTTGCTATTATTACGTAATTATTGTCGTGCAAAGACTCTTGCAGTCACTATGATGCCTCATTGACATAAATATTACGTGATAAAAACCATCACGAATAGCAAAGCTTGTTTTTAACTGCATTAATGGCTTTGTTTATTGATTAAACGATTAGCTAATGTCGTGCCCAATCTTGTTTTATGTACCTAAATGTGAGCGTAATTTGTATGCGCGCATTTTAAATAAAAATACAGTGACTTCTTAATAAGTATTCATAAACTTAGGTACTATTTCGTCACACTTGGCAGAACCTTAGTACCTAGGTAGTAGGTACCTATACACTTTACCATCGACGAACTGATTGTCCATAACACAGACGTTGATATATATTTTTTTTTTATTAAAATAAAATGTATTATTTTCCATTTTTTTTGTCCAATTTAATTGCGTCTCACTCTCTCATTAAGCAAAATGTGAGACGCCATACAAATTGGACAAAATAAATTGGATAGTCGGAATACATCGGTCATTATTGTATGTATGTCTGTATATGTAAACACTTTATTGTACATAAGACAGATTACAAACACAATAAAAACTAAATATATACAATGTACATTTGCGAACTTATCCCTATAAGGGATCTCTTCCAGTCACCCTTTGAGCAATTGAGTGAAACAATAAACAAATCAAGATAGACAAACGAACACTATGAACAGAAAGTAAAATAATGTTTAATTATTACAAACGTAAATAATTAAAACCTGTAATGCAGAATATAAAATATTCATACAAACAAACATACACCTATATATATATATTGTTCTTTATGAAAAAAAGATGTTTGTAGTGTACAGGATGGTACAGGTGTTTAACAATTCAGGATTATGTTGCGGGGGAATTATGTTTTATCCATAACGGTTGAAGGTTTATTTTAGATTATTTAGAGTAACAGGTGTATCAATATTGGATTGTGTGAAAATTTGAGGTCGCAACATGTAGGTGCCATTCGCATACACGTGTCAATAGCGTGAGCATCTGCTGTGTACTAAATATGTAGGTATTGTAAAAATGTATAAACATCCTTGTAAAGTGTTTTTGGCTAAAATCGTAGTTTCAGATGTTAAACATTCTGAAATAATTCAAATCTTGTCAAGTTTTAGGGTTCCGTACGTCAAAAGGAAAAAAACTTAAGAGGCTGTTGTTAACTAAACTGTGAACTGTGAGTCGTAAATTTTACTTCTTTATTCTTTTGACTTAAAAAAACATTCGACAAATCTAATGACAAATCCACTCGACAGAATATATTTCTAATAGTACAAAACATCCTAAACCCGAACAAATGTAACGAGAATTTAGAGTAAATCTCGATCGTTTCGGTGGCGCCCTTGAGTCGATTTTGTAACGCATTTCTTTATTTAGGATTCTGTCCCGATTTACTCTTACCCCAATTGTAAGGTTAACAAAAGGTTTGTTCCCCAGTTGTCGATGGAGCTAGAAACGGAATGGCTGTCAAAGCAGTCAGTATCGGGCGAGGCGGGCGCGCTGGCGGCGCTGATGCGCCAAGTGATGCAGGACATCAACAGCAAACGGATGTGCACACTCACTGGTAAGTAAAATATTTTTCTGGGCATTTTGGCCTCCTTAAACCTCCTCCCACGCCAAATCATATCGAAAAATAAATGATTTCATATGGTGTCTAATCTGAAACACAAAAACAAGGCGATAAGCTATATAATCGAAAATGGAACAAACACAGTGCAGATATATTAAATATATTAATAACGGACGCAAGCTCCTGATGACACTCCTCGGTACGGAGTGAAACATGTCGAGCGTTTTTCGACTTAAAATACGTGAGTGACCCGTAATATATTTAATATGTTTGTGTCTCACGGAAGTTTTGTTATTAAAACACAGTGCAGTTTTGAAGACTTGTAATAACATCATAGAAACCTGAATGTGAATTATTTTTGGCAATTTCTGGTTTGCCTCTTGAAAATTTTAAGTTGGCTAACCAGATTTATTTGAAATTATTTTATTTCGATTTGTGTAACGCAGTACCTTTTTTAATTTGTCAGACACACCTCTTTTTAAATCGGTCAAGGACAAGTTACAGATAGTGCCATAGGTACAAATAACTAAATACGAGAGTGAAAATTTTCGGGGACCGCAAATGTCGGCTTTGGGACCGACCTGCCCCTGGCCTCGACCTAGTTACGCACCGAATTTGCGCACCTTCCGGGTCTAATCCGTCCGTTCAGCGGTCATATCGCCGCTATACTTACTCAACCTCGTATCTGCAACACTCATCTGATGACAAAAACACCCGTATTCCGAATGAAAAAAAAAGCGACATTTCCATCAAATGATTGTTGCAGATATGAGGTTAAGTATAGCGACGATATAGGACTGCCCGTACGTAGTTCTATTTCACATAGTCAAGAATTTTGTCATATTTGCGTCAAATATTTTGCCAATAAAATATTTTATAATGAATAGTTGGAAATAATGAGTGAAAGAAGGCTAACAAAGAGAGTGTTTAAGGGATAAGTAGAAGCGGGAGTTGGAAGGGGTAAACCTCGGCGGACTCTTCTGATCAGGAGGCCAGGTCAAGAGCACCCTAAACCGGCGAGTGTGTATGAAGAATGTTATGAAAGTGAAGGAAGCGAAAGAGGTATGTCAGGATCGGAGCAAGTGAAAATCCGCGGTCTCTGCCTGCCTCTGGGAAATAGGCGTGATTATATGTATGTAATAGTAGGGCATACTTCTTTTAATCTGATTCGCAATTAGATGAGCTACTAATTTATTTTACGAAATTGTTTCATATTCCAAATCTCTATCACAGTTATTTGAATAGGTTTCCGTCTGATCTCAAGCCCTTGGCAACTCAAATAAGATGTACAAATAATTCTACTTGGCAATTTCTTTTCATAATTTTAGGAAATACATCACGCCTACGCCTCCTTCAGAATAACTTATTATGCGAAATGTGAATATTGAACGATGTTGAATACGACCAATTTAAAATTCTAAATAGAAACTACACCCACGGATGATAAGTTTCACTGCTAATTAGTACCCAATCCGGTTCTCATAAAAACTATAATGGCTTCACTGGGTGCTATTTATTCAGTCAAGAATTCACGATTGACTCTCACACTGCTTGTTGCCAAGCGTACGAAAGCCAGTATAAGTGTAATATATTTACACAAAAATAATACTTATGGGTATAATATTAGGGGTTGGTTGTACTGCATATGTAGCGTGGTAGTTGTGTGCAACAATAGGCGTATGAAACGGTAATTGTAAGTTGTAATGTTAATTGACTATGAAAGCAAAAACAGCAAATACTCTTCGCCGCTACACAAAAGTGTGTTTCTTTCCGTTTTATGTACAGTGTACTGAATTGGTAACTTTATTATACATATTTATTTTATTATAAGAAGATGAATATTATAGCGTGACAAAGAGTCACTCAGTCACTGGCGCCTGGCGCTAGGTCTACATGTCTTCTGTTAGAATATCATACTAAACCAACACCGTGTATAACTTTTAATTAAATTAGAACCTAAAAAACAACTAACAAATGATCCACACAATTATATACTTTATATGTATAAATAACCCATTTAGATAAAAACTATGATAACAACAATCGGCTCATTGCTATAACCTCGAAATTTACATACGAAACGACCATTAGTTGGCCTGTTGACTTCATTAAATAATGCAAACAGGGAAATCACTTCGTTCTATGAACAAACAGCATACCAGAGTGATACGTTTTAGCCTATTTGTATAAATTTTGAGCTATTTTGCATAAACATATTTGTTGTTAAATGGCTCTTATTTTTAATATTAATCTTAAAATAATTGTACTGCCGCCACAAATATTCTGCACACGTCTCTATTGTCAAGGCGTTAAAGTGCCTTTTCGGATATTTTTAAGCACCTTGGCTGCTCCAATATATCTGATTGAGACTGTACTAATTATACCTACCATAGATTAAAAATGTGTTAAACTAGTTTGATGTGAATACGTTATTAAGTTTACATTAATTAAAATAAATAAAATATAAAGTAAATAAGTAAGTAAGTAAATTGACTTAGCTAACTAAGCGTTTTCACTCACGTATTTTTAGTCACTCGCGCGACATGTTTCGGAGAGCCTAGGTCTCCATTTCGCGACGCGGGCCGCCGCAGTACGTGACGCCCACCCGTCGTGACCGCTACTCACTCAGGCACTGTTAGTGCTTGAAAATGGAGACCTAGGCTCTCCGAAACATGTCGCGCGAGTGACTAAAAATACGTGAGTGAAACCGCTAAGTTAATATGTCTCACGATAGTTTAAATTCGATTATGGCAAAACTGTAATTAAGTAAAAACAAAAACTACTGAAATGTACCGTTGCCAGTAAGACTAAAGGGGCCCACCCATTACCAGTCCGCCGGACGATATCGGACTGTCAGTTGTTCGGAACTGTCAAAATTTTTGTTCTAACTGACAGGCCGATATTTGATTCTGCTCGTGTAGCTATTGTAAGCTGTGTGAGGTGTACAATTAAATGTCTTGTATTATATTGTATAATCTGTATTGACACAAAGAAAACGGGGCTGTATTAAGGGGCCCACTGATTATCAGTCCGCCGGACGATATCAGCCTGCCAGTTGTTCGGAACTGTCAACTTTTTGTTCTAACTGACATCTTAATATCAACATAATATGTTAGACACTCGAGTTCGTAAACAAGTGATAAGCGGTGATAATACGCCAGACAGGCCAACCCACACCTACATATACCTACGAGATAACTGAGTTGTGCCTAGCAACCGACACATTGGACACTGATACAGACACTTACGTATTATACTAATTTATATCAATCCCTACTACGGTGGAACCTCGATAGCACGAATCTCAAGGGAAATGCTAAAAAAGTTCGTGCTAACGAGTTTTCGTCTTATTGAGTGTATCGACAGAGAGGCTCTTATAGGTTTAAAAATAATTTTAATTTTATTCGTCTATGATTTTATTCGTCTTATAGAGGTGTTGTTACGGTAAAACGAGTGAACATTTCGCATTAGAGAATTAATTATACAAACGTGAAGAACATGTTTCTCGTTTTATTTGAGTTACAGAGGTTTGTTAGTATTAAACTTCGAGATATAGAGGTGGAAACCTCGTAATAAAATAAAAATATATAAAACGTCTATTTTTTGGAAATACAGGTCATATTAGTAAAATTATAGATTTAAGTAGGTAAAAATAAGTGATGACACTGACACACGAGTGACACATGAGTGACACTGCATGTATAATTTGCACACCTGCATGCAGGTTGGACATGTAGAACTACTGTATTTTTAAGACCTTTTATTGTAACCGTGTTCTTGCAAATAAAAAAATTATGATTATGATTATTATTTTCCTTGTTATCGAGGTAAATATTGATAAAGCCGCCCTGTCTATTCTACTTGAATGCACGTACCGCTTCACATATGTATAGGTAGATAAAATACTATAATGTAACCGGATCGTACGAAAAAAGTATGGAAATTTTAGGAAATTTTAATGGTCCAGAATACTAAGTCTTCCTAGTAACCCAAGATGGCTAACTCTAATCAAAAACGACACGTGTCGGGAATCGGGGTATTCGGGATGTCAGGATACATTCTGTAAATTTCGATTAAAGTTTTCACTGCCTTCTGAAGTTTCGAGTTCGTCTCACCCACCACCCACCATGCTCTTTAATCTTATAATGACACCCCTTAATGGAAGCTCTATATACATAAGCACATAATCCACGTGCTCAGTACCCTTACCATGAGTTTACCGCGCCCTTAAACGCTAGCCACTGTCATTCCAATTCGAACGTACTGTACACTGACATCAGAATGATATTTGAATCATGTTATTTAGTTATAGTGCGTCTCGCCCGCGTCAATACATGTACGGACATTCGGACAAGTACGAGCGAAATGCACTATAACTAAATAACATCAGTTTAATGTCATTCTGATATCAGTGTGGGTTCGAATTGGCCTGTGTGTCAATACCAATTCATTCGCTGTGCACCAATGTATGAGCGAGATACTTTGCGAGTTGCGAGTTGCAATGCAAATAATTTTACGTGCCGAATACGGATAAACTTATAGCAAGGGTACAATAGTATTTTATACAATCGTGATATAATGAAAGCTTCTCAGTCGAGTACCGTGTTTAGGCAACGACGCTTGCTGAGTTGCCTAAGTAAGGTATGAGATTGAAAAGCTTGATTATATCACTATTGTATACAATACTTTTTCTACGAATCATCTAAAATTATACTTTTTTTACTATAAAACCTAAATAATTAATGAAAATTGGTAAGTATCTCAGTAGAAAAAAATAGTCTCCCGTTTATGTCTTTTCTATGGGAGCGCGGCGGCATGTGATTGGTCAAATTCATTTATAGTTGACTACAGCGTATCGAAATGAATATTATAGTTGAGTTGGGAGTCTATACATAAAAAGTACGCAATTATAGTTTGGTATACTAAATCTTAATTCAACCATTACAGTCGTCGAGTAGAAAAAATGCTTATCGTAATGGTAGAGATTAGAGATGCGATATAAAATATAAATAGACTGCTCGGGACATGTTTGGATAAGGGATATAATTGGATGTTTAACAAGGGTTTCGGCGGATAAACCTTGATTTGGGTTAAGTTATTTTACTATCGACGCTTAAAGTGCTTACAGAACACGTAAATGTAAATAAATTGCCATCAACACATACATTTGACAAGGGTGGGTTCCGTCTACTGCTAGTACTATGTCCCCTAAAAATAAGTACAACTAGTTTCTATAAATATGTTATTAATGTATACTTATATTGACCGGGATATAGACCGTAATTACCATTTGTATTGTTTTTGAGCTCCCGATATTCAATAAAATCTCTCAAGTTTAATATGTCTATGTCTCACGGAAGTTTTGTTATTAAAATCTCTCAATATAAGTCTAGTGAATGAAACTAACCGTGAATCATTTAAAATTATTAATGTATGTAATATTTCAATAATAAATATGAAATCCAGAAAGTCGATGTTCATTCGTCAAGATTAAAAGTGCGTTGTAAGCAAGTTACCGTATTTTTTTTTTGTTTAACGCACTTTATGGTTGACTGTACTTCTTCTTATTTCCATGCCTATTAAATACTCGAGACCTTTCAAAGGACCCTAAACTCGATGTGTTTATTCTTCCATCGGGGAGTTCCTCATGCTACCTTCCGACTGCATGATCAGATCAGCTCCATGTTAGCATATTATTAAAATTTAAAATGTCATCAGAATTAAGAGAGTACTCCACATTTCAAACGAATCAGATACCAGGATTTTTCATTAAAATTACACGGTGAAGATAAAATTGTGTAAAAACTAATAAAATATAAAGCAACGTAATGCGAAACAAAAAGTGCGTGTCTAAAGCCCGGTTCACATTTGTCTGATGTGTCGTGTTGTGTTGTGTCGTGACGCATATCGGTTTCATACATTTAATATGGTTGCGTTTACATTTGTCTGATGCACGCTGCGGCTTAAAATACACGATTAGGTACTAAGTTTCAGTTTTTTATTTTCAGCTGACGTCAATTTATTTACTGTATCGTGTCAAAACGGACACTAATGAGTGTTTAAATCACCAGTTAATCTGCACTTTTATTTTATTTTCTTTTCTTTATTGGGAAAAAAAAAACAGATACAGGCCAATAAGATTTACAGGCAAAGTTAGAACAGTACATATAGCCTACATCCTAAGACAATTCCCACTAGGAGGTCCGACAGTAGTTTTAGGATAGCATTGTGATCGGAACTAAATACACATACATACACTATATACTTACATTTAAGTATTTATTTCAATTTAGGCATAACATATATAATGTAATAAATTTAAAATTAAATAAACTAACTAATCTCTAAAACTAAACTAAACTTATAAAACTTAAAATAAACTTATAAATAAAAAATACTTACACTTAAACTTAACAATAACGACATTTAACACTTCTATAGTACATAAGCACATGCATAGGTTTATCATAAAAAATGAATTCAATGTTTTTATGAATAATAATAACTACATCAATAAATTGCTCTGATATTTAGATTAAGGTAATATTTAAAACTTGACAATTGCACTTACTAGCTATAAAGTCGCTATCAGATTTTCGTGATAGCTAAATCTAACGCAATTTTTTTTTACTGATAGGAATAGAATAAGATAATAACGCTGCCAGGTCTGGCATTTAGGTTTTAAGTCATTTTAAATATATAATCTCATACAAATTCAAATCAGATAATGAATATGCTTCTTTCAAGCTCATTTGATTATGCTTTTGCGAGATCGGATGCGAACCAAATTATACGATTCCACTATAATACCGATACGTAAAAATACCACCCAAGATTTGCCTCTAAATATCTTAATTTTTTATACCACGTCGGTGGCAATCAAGCATACGGCCCGCCTGATGGTAAGCAGTTACCGTAGCCTATGGACGCCTGCAACACCGGAGATATTACACGCGCGTTGCCGACCGTAACACTCCTCTCCCTCGTTGAGCTCTGGCAACCTTACTTACCGGCAGGAACACAACACTATGAGTAGGGTCTAGTGTTATTTGGCTGCGGTTTTCTGTAAGGTGGAGGTACTTCCCCAGTTGGGCTCTGCTCTAGATCTGGAATGACATCCGCTGTCCTGTGCCCTACCACACAAAGCGAGATGTCATTCACAGTGCCCATACCTCTCTTTTGGACGTAGTTTAAGGACATATCCGGGTCCGGACGCAGTTTAAGGACATACCCGGGTCCAATCTTAATTAATAAATGATGCCGCCAAGATCAAGGTCCATTTATTTGATTAAATTTTACTTCAGTGTTGTTTTGACACGCTCAGCTCTTTTATTGAGAGGAACCGTTCTTAAAATAACTGCTTAAGCACGTTGATTTAAAAACGTCACTGCGAATATCTGTTGTTGTTGTTGGTGGTGCCAATCTTCTATAATATTAAATGTATGGATGGTATAGAAAGGATGCCAATCTCTTATGGCAGAATTGTTGCAAAAGTGACCGCTTTCAGCTTTAAATAATAGTTTCTAATCTCTCCGGTGGCGCTAGTGAGGCTCTGGGACATGAGTATAACATGAACCATAAAAGGCAACAAATAACTCGACCAAATTACGTAGGTTGTTTTTGGTAGTATTTCGGTGTATGGTGGCGCCGCCTAATTACTGTTTTTTGATGGACACTTTTCAACATAGAGATTTGGCTCCTTTATATAGTCTCCATGATTAAATGGTTCTGTTACTCACACAATGATAAACAACGCACAGCCTAATCCGTTAAATGCAGAACCTCGAATTTGATATGGTTTTTTTATGGATTTGATCTGTCAGTGTGAAAAGTGATATTTCTTCAACGATAAACTTTGTACACTGATATATCATATCCATAACAAAACTAGATCAAATTTATAACCTGTATTTATTTATTACCAAGTGGATGCCGCAAAAGAAGCGCGGACGTGGCAGGCCCAGGCGGAGATGGCGGGACGACTTAGACACCTTCACTAATAACTGGCCGGAAACAGCTCAACAACGGGAGTCATGGAAATCTAAGGGAGAGGCCTTTGCCCAGCAGTGGGATACAACAGGTTATTAAAAAAAAAAATTTATTTATTACAATCAGAATGCGCCTCCTGTTCTCGTAGCGCTACAGCTACATAGCGTTGCTACGTAGGCACATAATCCGTAGCAGGTTTTTCCCGCTTTGTAGAAAAACCTTTCATCGTAACTACGAGTAAGTATTTTTAGTGTGTTGAGTGTTCATTACTTTTTTCTGAGAACTTAAGCGCGCGGTTGTTTTATGCGATAAACGCAGCGTTAAACGCACGCGATGAACGGAATGTAGGAAAAATGACAATGCGCTTACCGCCGCGTTTAGCCCGTAAAACATTGTATGGCCATTCGATTATCTGATGTAAAATGGTTTGCGACAAATACGCGTCGCGTTTAACGGTGCGTTTGTCGCATGAGACAATCGCGATTTTTATAGATTTTTTAAACTGACGGTATTTCTCTTACTAAGGCAAACTAATGAAACTAAATTGTAGAATGTAAAATTGTTTTTTGATTGGTCCGCGGCGGTAAACAAATATTAGCGGGGATAGCAAATTTACATAGCCAGATAGCAAAAAGGATAAAACAAACCAAATAAATGTTTGCGGTTTTTGTAAAATGGAGTAGAAATTTCTAAGCATTTTAATAGCAGAAGAAATTTACTTTATTGCGAAAACTTCTCTGATCTTGTTTTCCTTAATGAAGTAAAGTAATTGTATATGTACGTTAGATGCGGAAATTACGAAATAATTAACGATTCTTATGAAATTTACAACAAAGTTGTCCTAATGAGGCCCGAGGGTGTTCAGCGTCGAAGCGGCAGATGAGAATTAAATCCAATATTGTTTCTTTGTTGTCCAGAATAATTTATCAAAAAAATTCAATTAGGTAAGTATGATACGAGATTTGTTAGGGACACATTGGCACATACACGCACACAATGACAGTAATTAATTTTAATAACAAAACTTCCCAGAGACAGAGTAGCTAAAAATAAGTGCATTCCCGTTGCCAGGTAGATTTGGGGATTATACTGAGCAACTTTTACTAGAGAACCAACCCCGAAATCGCAAAAAAAATTTGGCTGTTTCATACAGTTTGACTGGTCCATTTTAAGGTCCAAGGTATTGCCTGAAAAACCAATAGAAACTAATAAAGAGTAATTTTTTTTTTCAATTGATCCAATGCGTAAATTCTATTCTAACTTTTTTTTTGTTCACGGAGTGGGCGAATGCTTTTACGCATCACCGTCCCCCCGGCCGCGGGAAGGCCATTGATGGGGGGGGGGGGGCTGAGAGGGGAGGGAGAACCTGGCCCTACCCACTAAACCCCCTCCGGCGTTTAATCCTCTTTGCCGTTTGTGAGGGCGCCATGGGATCGAGTACACTCTACCATGGCGCTCCCCGGCAGCCCCGGCTTGGCGCCAGGACAGGACACCCGCACTCGTAAATTCTAACTGTATAAATATTATAACGTGGATTGTTGTTACAGTGGGCACGACAACGACACACCTCACCGTCGTGAGGGTTAATAGCGACCCATCGCCCGTAAAGGACCATCAGGTGCCCGTGTTCCTGTACAGCAGGCAAAGCTTCGTCGTGGACCAGTGGGACCTCACCACCAATCAGGTCAGACTCTTATTTATATTTTGTGACCCTAATTTGTGTAATTACAAAGGAGATTGCGGGACCCTGGAGAACGGAGACTAAAGCTTTTATAAAGGAACTTGGTCGCCAGCTTAGAGATAGGAGCAGTGATCCATGCTTACGGGTCGTATCTGGTGCAAGGGGTTTCGTTGGCTATACCACGGCTATACATATACATACAGCGTGGAAATGCTGCTAGTGTAATAATGGGAACTTTTGGGTTGGTTGCGATTCGGGCGGTGCTTTTCAAATGGCTTCTATTATCAGTAGAATAACTATCATAAGGGAAATGACGAAGACTGTTGCGGATTGTTATTGTTTGCCTGTAATTGAGTCCCCTGTTGCTGATTTATGGCTGTAGGTACCTGGCGATGCCTACGTAGCGGATAAATAAATAAAAAATACAAACATTTTCATTTAAACTGTTTCTTCTGCAGCCTAGATTTGGAATTAGCGTCAACTGAAATATTCCATCGCGTACAATATTAATCCAAAATTAAATGGAAATGTCCAGTAATTTTCGTAAAGTGAACGATTTTTATATATTTAAAAAAATGGTTACGGCTTTTACGCGGGGTGAATCAATCTTTTGATACCTATAGAAGTGTACGTGGGCGACTAGAATGCGAACGCCGTGGGCCCGTCGCGCCGCGCCGCTTCGCTTCGCGTTCGCGAGTTGTTCGCTTACGTAAGACGCAGCGTAACTTTTTAGTGCAGTATAATTTCCGTTGGCGAATTGCAGAGATTTCTGCTTACAGGCAACATCTCGACAAAAATGTAAACGTTCGTCGATGTAGATATATACAGCGACACGTACTATTAACCTTTCATATGAATGATGGCCAAAAATCGTGGGTCAAACCTCGTTTTAAATGCAAAAAGATAATTAAAAATTCGTTCGGAATCCTTATCATACACAGACAAGAGGTTAATTAAATAAATATGTTGTTGTTTTAATAACAAAACTTCCGTGAGGCACTGACATATTAAATATATTAAACCACATTTAAACATGTCGAGCAATCATCGACTTTATAAACGTGAGTGACCCGGTTTAATATATTTAATATGTTGTTGTTGTTGCCAGCCGGCTTCACAGTTACGCGAATAGCTGATATCTACCTACGCCTGTCTATTTATGATAATAAGTACTATAATCAATTATATTGATTTATGATAATATAATAGGTACTATAATCAATTATATTGGCGTATGTGTCCAAAGCAGACATAGATACATAATACATAGACAGCGTTATAAATTGACTTCTTCTCGTCTCGTCTTCGCGTTTAATAATAAACCAATGATAATAGTTTTTTTGCGTCTCGCGGACGAATTATAACGATGCGACATCCTATTGTATCCAACGTCGTGCAAAATACTAGAATAACAAAAGAAAATAACGACTTTTTGTCTGTCTACACCTACAGCGTTGCTATTTTTGCAACATTTTACAGTTTTATAATTTACTAGACTTTAGTACACCAAAAAACATTATTAACCGAACTTTAGTGATACAAAAATAAATGAACTTAAGTAAAAAAAGAAATAAATTTTGGTCACTATCCTAAAATCGATTTATTTGTTTAAAGCCAACCTGTTGGCTGGTCGCTAGTCCTTAGTCCCAATTGTTGTGTAAGTATGTACATTGGTAAGATATTTTGTCGCGCTTGCGTGATAAATGACAGAGTATGACGTATGTCTATTAAAAAGTGAGGCTTCTTAGAGGCTTGGCTTTTCTCGAAAAGTCTTCTAGAAATCGATTTTCGCTCGTCATGTCTATAGGAAAAAACCATTTCAAAAATATATGTAAACAGTCGGGTTTTTTGTTTGTTTTAATAATAGTTGCAGTTTAATGTAATAAAAAATATACTGTTTTTCAACTTGATGACTTTATTTCAGTTTATTGATGTACTTTATTAATCGCATCAATCGCAGACGTTTCTGCTTGGTAAAAAAATATTTAGAATGGGTAGCACATCGTAACTGGTGAATTTCCAATATGACTTGGAACTCCGGTGGCCGTTTAAGAAGTTTAACGCTTATACGGTAGATGCCGCTATAGTCGCTGTCGGTATAGTGGGAAGATTTGCTGACTATGGATGAGGTCGTGGTTGCTCAGTTGGCAAACCGCTGGAGTATCGATCCAAGTGAGTTCAAGTCTCACGCAAGGCAGTAAATTTTCCACTTTTAAATTTATTCTAAGCTTGATGTACTTTTCTTATTTTTTTTATATATCCTTTTAATTAATTTTAAACATTATATGAGGATATTCACAGT
Organism: Cydia strobilella; assembly: GCF_947568885.1. Lineage (NCBI taxonomy): Eukaryota > Metazoa > Arthropoda > Insecta > Lepidoptera > Tortricidae > Cydia > Cydia strobilella. Next base: position 15,700,264 of record NC_086052.1, read on the forward strand.
CATTCATTTGGTTTCATTCAGTCATTTTCAACTTAGAGCAGTTCAAAGTCAACCGTGGAAAATGGAAAATGTTATAGTATGTTATATACTATAACATTTTCACTATATTGTGATCTACTCACAAAACCCTTTCAATTTAAAAACTTTATACTGCCGACTTTATGACGTCACAGCAACTAGCCCCACCACTTTTGCTCTTGTTATCTCATATATTTGTGTTCAGGACATCAATTTGAATGCATGAACGAAAAGTAACCTAAAACCTGTTCCGCCGCCCTACTATCTGTATCATGTCTTAACCGCGGCATTCGTGTGCCTTTCATCAAAATCCGTTCGACAAGCACCCAAACATCTAAACGAAAAAAAAATATGGTTGTCTGTAAAGTCGGTTTACGGACGATAGTTTTGCGTGATAACGTCATAAGAAAACATTGATAACCACCATGGACATATGTCCACAACGTTACCATGGATATCTGTCCACAACGTGACACTTTTTCGTGCATGCTACCGGTGTTCATCGATTTATAAGACGTTATCACGTCAAAAATCTTATTTATAATAATGCTACGGGATTCTAGTCGTCCAATCCAACTATGTATATCGCGCCATAAAACTAATAGAAACGGCCGACGCTCAACTCTCAAAATACATTTTATAGTCCAATTGGCCTTCGCGATTTTGTTCCGCTATTTAATAGTACTGTTGCCAGGCTTCGGTTCATTGCACTGCACACTGTGGCTGTTCCTGGAGCAGGGGAATATATCTTTTATTATGTGTGTGGAAATTAATAGTACATTATTGTCGAGGCTCGGAAGTAGCTACTTGCTGGCTGAGGATTCGTTTTAAACGGACGACCTTGGGAGTCCGTTTAATTGAATCCGAAGCCAGCAAGAATTAGCCTTCCAGCCGAGTCATATATAGTGCTTTTCTCAAAAATGGCGCAATAATAACAAATATAATATAAATATTTTACAGAAGCAACGCTCTTATGTATATATTTTCACAGAAAGAAGTAAAAAGATTTGCTTTGCCGCCTTTTATTTTATTAAATTAAAAATAGAGGTGTATTTTTCTGCTGAAATTACGCCAACCTATTTGAGACACCTAAATAGTCGCGGTACCAACATGATAATAATAAGTACTGATCATCTGTTTGGCTGTTTAATGGACCCATGCCTTCATTTGATATGGCCACTTCAACTTTTAAAAAGTTTGGAACTCGACAAATAATGGAATTTGTATGCTACATTGCAGTCCCGAAATCGAGACTGCAATGTTTTTAACTTTTTAATTTTTTGACGGACCATAAACTACGCACTTCGCGACCTACTTTTTAACCGGCAACGTCGACTTTGCCGTCCATTTTTGAGAAAAAATATATAAAGCTGGGGACAGTTTTACGAATGCTAGTAATTTCTCATGCTAGCGGAAGCAATTTTTAGTATTTGTTGTTATAGCGGCAACAGAAATACATCATCAGTGAAAACTTAACGGTTCATGAGATACAGCCTGGTGACAGACAGACAGACAGTGGAATCTTAGTAATAGGGTCCCGATTTTACCCTTTCGGAACCCTACAAAATAAATAGACGTCCATACTACCTGAAGGTGAACATCTTGATCATTTTAACAAATTTCAACCTCGTCACGAAAAAAACGTTACAATGATAACTCAATAACATGTGGTCGCTATACTTACTCAACCTCATATCTGCAACAATCATTTGATGGAAATGTCGCTTTTCTTTCATTCGGAATACGGGTGTTTTTGTCATCAAATGAGTGTTGCAGATACGAGGTTGAGTAAGTATAGCGGCGATAATAAACAGTAAGCATTACGTAAGAAAACCTTACTCAAATTAGCTGTCAGTGCTGTCACGTATGTCAGCTTAAGGTAGGTCCGTGCGTTTTTTGTGCCAGTGTCACAAAAAACCGAGTAACGTCAAAGACCTATATAACTCCGTATAAGATGAATAGTCTAAGGAAAAAAAAATGCCTCGGAAATCAAGAAAATTTGATTCTCGCACAGATGGCGCTACGTATTACGCTGCGCTATATTGAAACGGTTAACTGACGTAATAAAAGTCGAAAATTGCTCGACATGTTTCGACGACACGCTCAATAACGAGGAGCTTTATCGAAAGGCATACAGGTTACTGACCGACGCAGACTAAAATTAATTTCTCAATACTAATCGATTCAATACTAATCGATTCAATACTAATTGATTGATTTTCTGAAGCGGTGGTGGCCGAGTGGATATGACGTCCGACTTTAATCCGGAGGTCGCGGGTTCAAATCCTGGCTCGTACCAATGAGTTTTTCGGAACTTATATACGGAATATCATTTGATATTTAGGAGTGAAGGAAAACATTGTGAGGAAACCTGCATACATCTGCGAAGAAATTCAAAAGGTGTATGTGAAGTCTCCAATCCGCTTTGGGCTAGCGTGGGGACTATAGCCTCAGCCCTCGCGCGTATGAGAGGAGGCCGTTTCTATCCTGACGACCGGCGTCCTACACGCAACACGCAGTACATAGACCCCAATTAACTTTTAACTCCTTATCAACATGACAGAGTTAAATTTAAGCTGACAAATTTTGAAACCCGGTCGTTAGGCTATAGGTATCGTATTATATTTGTGGAAAAGGTGTTAATTCCAACTTAATTAATGGCCTTTAAGAGGCCGGTGTCGATTTTGGAGCAAAAATGTAAAATTGATATCAGATTTAGTCGTTGAAATTATACACGTTTTGTTACGTAATATCTAAATAACAAGTATTGGTTTCTATTAGCACGTCTTCTCATCTTGCCTTTTATAATATATCGCCGGTAATATATGAAGAGAAGGGGCAGTTTTTAAAAATTCATCAAAAAATTATGTATAAGAATAGTTTCAGCAAATGTTGTAGATTGTTTAAGTATCACAATTACGTCGAAAATAAGTAGATTTTCGGAGAAATTGTCACTTGTTTTGAGGTCATTTGTAGAGAAAATTGAATTCGTTTAACTTTCATTTCCTCGAACTCTAAGTCATATAACAAAAATGTAATCTTATAAAGGTCAAGTATAGAATATGTGTAATACAAATTTACCATTTTTAGCCACGGAGTAGGATGGAGATGGCAAGTGGGCGTTCCCGTCTATCCGACAGTTAGTAGCGACCGACTCACTTTATGCACAGACTATGCTCAGTTGTTGTGTAAACTTCATGCTCGAATGACATTCACGTCGTACGTACGCTCGTCTAACAAAAATTGATAATTAAATTTAAAATGCCGTATTGTGCAGTATTAAGCTGCAGAAATCACAGCGGTTTAAAAAATCTTTCACGTGGAGGTATTTCCTATCACCGGTGGTTATTTATTTAAATATAATCCGATAAATACGAAAAATCTGTTTCTATTGCATTATTTACGAATGTTCGTTAAGTAAATCTATATTTTATCAGTTAGAACTTAGAGTTCACAATCCTTTGTCACTATTCTTTACGTTTATCTGGAATATTCGCTATCCTAAATGTCAAATAACTTCGCTACTCAGATGCTGCGCAATGTCGATATTTATATCGATAAAGTTAAAGTTACGATATTTCAAGTTTGATGTTTGGTAGTTCGGTAATAAATTATTATTTTAGACACGTTTCTAATTATTATTTGGGATAATCAATGTCTTAGTAAATATGGCAGCTCTGGTCATCAAGCACTAAGTTAAGTCGGGGTCATTTCATGGCAACCTTTCAAACCTTCGTATTCCTTTACATACGTTTTTGTTTTTTACACCCATCATATTTTCATCGTTAATATAATTAGACTAGGTACTTAATGCACTTATGCGTACAATGCATGCAATGTGCCATGAATAAACGTTTTATATTTTCTATTTCTTTATTATTAATTATTGTAGGTTACCACAAGATGCCGATATTAAAAATAAATGGGTCAATGCTACTGGGCAAGAAAATTAGTTTCCGCAAAAATATAGCACCATTTGCTAGGAGCATTTCTTAGAGAAAGATTTCTGGGGATAAAATTGCCATACATCTCATCTAGCGTCCACACGCCTAAAACTTAGTTACTAATTTAGTAATTATTAGTGACATTCGGGCTCACTTAATTAATAAAAAGTGTTCCGTACCACGCAAACTAGCGTGAAATATTGGAATTTTGCCGCCCCCCTTCCTGATTTGATAGGTCACAATCTTACAATCAAATCAAGTGGGATCGATGAGCCAGTTTCATGTATGCTTTCACACCATACAATTAATTTGACAATTTAATCAGGTTGTCCCGTCTAGATTGGCCTTAAATGCTGCTACAAGTAAATATTGTTAAAGACGAATACTTACCTATGTAAGTAATTGCAGATTTGTGATCACAAAATAACAGCAATACCGAGTTAATAGACCTTTAAAGAACTATGATTTTATCTGTTTGACTTTAAGATATATTTAATGTTCACATTAACAACCTAGTTGGTCAATTAATAAGAAACAAATTTCTAGTTAGATATTTGTTGTACTGTACTACATATTATTTTTCATACAATCACGATTATCACTACCTATATTATAATCATAAATAAAGTATCATCTAAATGTGTTAAAACATACGGTAATGAAATATCAATACCTAACTGAACACACAAATATCGATAAAACACTCCGATTACACTGTCCCCTCCCTATATCGTCGAATGGAAAGAAGTTCCAACGGTTAGCTACTCGCAGGCGTGTAGAGGTCTCGAAAACACCAGTGTAACGTGACCGTGAGATCCGTAACAAACCATGCGTAATTAGACCTTACTTATACTGGTTTTTAGCCCTTTTCTCGCCTGTTAAGTAAGTGATTTTAAAATTATATAAAATAACGCCATCTGGTGTTGAGTAGTTGTATTAGGTGAACGTTGAGCGAGCTTTTGTGAGATGAATGAGATAATGAAAGAGTCGTATGTCATATAGCTTTGACATTATAATTTAAACCGTCACTCATGTAGCCTACAGTTGATATTCGTTCGAAAAATGTCCACCGGTAATAACTTTTTGGTATGGAAAGTTGCTACGAATCAGAGCAATTTTGTAAGTGTGTGACGTATTTTAACGAGGCTATGAATGAGTGAGTTTAGCGACACTGGTTTTCATACTAAATAGGAGTCATTTCACATCCACTAGTTTATTAATTCGTGTTTTTAGCAGTGCAACCATTACGAAATTTACAAAAAACGAGCGATAAAATCAGTGCTTTACGCGCGTTTGCCTAAACGTCCATCAGAAAAAAAATCATTACTAATTTTGTGTCTGTTTTCAAAAAAATGATCTGATAAAAGGCAAGATAAGAAGACGTGCTAATAGAAACCAGCACTTGTTATTTCAATTAGGTAACAAAAGGTGTACAATTTTACAGACTAAATCTATCAATTTTACATTGTTGCGACTAAAATCGACACCGGCCTCTTAACAAACCCTCACCTATGCTCATAACACCTAATCCTATACACGCGTTCCCACTCTGTGGGAATTAAGCTTGAGTGAGCCACTCGAGCTTAATTCACAATTCACGCTATTTAGTAATTATCCCTTTGAGGAAGTTCCCTCCCTTATTGTCTGTTTAACCTGTAATTAAGACATACTTGAAGGTTATTGTCTGTTCGTAATATCGGGATTTAATCGATTAATTGAATTAGTCGCGAAATTTCATGTTATTTGGTCGCTCGCCAACTACGTTACTGAAAACGCTTGATCCGAAAGCTACGAGGAAACGCTTAGAGAGAAATCACTTCAAGCGTGACGCTGGCGGTGTACGACTGTGAAAAACAAATGTATTCCGATGGAAAGCGACGTTTTTTTATTTCTTGAATTCAAAAATAAGCTGTATTCGTTCAACTTCATTTGTATACTGAACTGACCCGTGTCGTGTGTTAGTCCTTTTACGTTATATATTACCTAAAAAGTACGAATAGATCCACTTCATCCACTATCCGCGTGGTTTGTTTTCATGTCATTCTGTGTACAATGAAATCCATTAGCATTCTTACAACGATCTGGTATGTGGGACGACTGGGACGTTCTTGTTTATATCAATCTATTTTAATAAGTACATTTATATGTCTGGGACATACTAAAATCTTCATTATTTAAAGTGGCCGTTTTATATCTTGCTGGACTATAAAATAAAGTATAAACTGTAAAACGAATAGCCTTTATTTTTGAAATTGGGTTAAGTAGATTAAATTACTGGGTGCCTAGCCAAGAGGCCAATCGTCTTCGCCGTACCGAACGAAACGGAATGGAATGAAATGTCTTTCTGTCGCACCAATATGGAAGATATTCCTATAAAAAAAAAAAAAAAACATTTATTCTATAACCGTCGAAATAAAACTAAAAATAATTGTTTATCAACCCATTTTTTTCTCATCGTCTTAAAAGTCCGCAATGTGAGGCACTTTTTTGCATCATGAATAATTATGATGATATGATCATGATCAATATGCATGTCTCTATGTAGAAGTGGAGAGCCGACAATAGAAGTTCGCCACTTATGCACATTTTATAGCTCAATTCCATCAATTGCGTAAAAATATTGTGTTTACAAAGTCGTTCGTTACCCTCGCCTGTAATAGCAACGAGCATGAAAAGCGCACGAAAATAAAATAAATATTGTACTTACTAAATTTTCCGGTAAAATAAATTTTATATCGTCGTAATAAAGTTGAGATTCCAAAAGCTAGCGTAGGAAAAACGCACAAATAAAATATTGGTTGCGGTGGTCGCTCCTAATAGATTGTTTGGCGTTTTCTTTGTTTCAAGATTGCTGAAATATTTGAGAGCCAAATTCCAGAAGAAATATGCGCTAGTCGTGAACATAGACCTGTACTATTTTTTTTTCGTTACTATCACGCGTATATAGGGTATCGACCAAATAAAGAAACAAAATTTATCTTAATTGTTGTTTGTGATTTCTAAGAACAATATAGGTGTAGGTATCAACATTGTCAACTTTCATTTCAGGATTAGAAAAAGCCCTTATATGCTCATGGCTCACCATTAGGTAAAATATGTAGTGTCTTGCAAGTCTTTGTATAGTATACTCTCTCTATAAGTCATAGGTATAAAATGTGAAAAACGTGTGTAATTCAGAAATACCACACGTGGTCCTGATAAAATTATACCAGCTAGCAGCTATATGTGACGTTTTCAATCAAAAGGTACCACATTGTCGCTTGTCGATAAGGGTGATTTCAAATTGATGCTATATGGAAATAGCGCCTTATTGACAACCGACAATAAGTACCCTTTTGGATGAAAATGGCACATATTTCAAAATATTCAATTAACTTATTAGAACCTGAATATTAACTTCACTGAACTCTCAAACAAAGCTATTTCAAAGTTATCAAAGTCTACGCTTCTTCTCTTCTCATCACAGCTAAACTTTAGTAACCTAATATATCCACATTCCACATTGATATGGATATTATGGATTCATCCAATCCATCTACTTTTAAATTTACCACAAATCTGCTGAATGAAGTTAAGTAAATATACAACACATTTCTATGCATTCATTTATGTCTGTAGCTGACTGTATAATACAACTGACTTTTATATCCATTATTTTAGTCAATCCTGTTTTTGGTGGGGATCGGCGAACATCTAAATAGGATCAAATTATTCAACATGTGCCATCGTCCCATTTGTCAATAAGACAAGGCCGCGTAATTTAATGATTAATGAATGATACAGATATTATAGAATATTGGGTCTTCAAAGGTTTTTTGTTTATATCATGGAGACTATATAAAGGAGCCAAATCTCTATGTATGAAAAGTGTCCATCAAAAAACAGTAATTAGGCGGCGCCACAATACACCGAAATACTACCAAAACAACCTACGTAATTTGGTCGGGTTATTTGTTGCCTTATATTATGGTTCATGTTATACTCATGTCCCAGAGCCTAACTAGCGCCACCGGAGAGATTAGGAACTATTATTTAAAGCTGAAAGCGGTCACTATTGCAACAATTCTGCCATTAGAGATTGGCATGTTTATATACTCGCCCACAGATACTAAAATATTTGACACAAAGATGAAAGTTTTACTTAAATTTAATTAATGTATCGAAACTGTCCTAAATTATTTATTAAAACAAGTTTTCAAATTTGTTCATTTAAAAACTATAAAACTAGTGGCTCTATGAGCTGCAAGACCTCGCGATAAGCTTCATAAGCTTAACAATTTTAAAAATAAAAATAAACTATCTTAGTTGAGTCATTATCACAGCGAATTCACAATGGCCTTAAGTGGCAGAGACCCTAGTGGCACCTAAGTTCTTTATGTTCTTCTTTTTTGTAGAAGCCCTAGTAACATATACAACATATTTTAGATTTTAGTTAAGTTTTACGACATTTTAATTTGATATTTTATTTATGTTGTTTTCGTTGACATTAATGTTTTTTTATACCACGTCGGTGGCAATCAAGCATACGGCCCGCCTGATTCAAACGTTTTTAAATTTAAGACCATTTTTATTTTTGTGATTATAGAAATGTCATGATCTTTAGTCTAGTTTTCGCCTATCGTGTTACTTTCCACCATCAAATTATTCACTGCGGTGCTCCGATTATTCAGTGGCATGAATAATTGAATAATCCAAAGTGTCTGGCGTCTACTTGACACGTGTCAGACGTGTCTGCTATTAAGACGGGGCTAACTAACGCAAAATTGTAGTTTTTTCTATTGAAATGTTACGTTTTTACAAAGGCAAATGCCATGAAAAAATCTTCGCAGGGCTTATTTTTGTATGGTTTTCATAGAGAAATAACCCCTTTTGAAAAGACGATCCTCAATATTAAGCAGAAGTATATTTTAATGAGGGCTAACGCGTATGAATTCGCCGCTAGGGGCGCTAGTGTAGATGGTGGTTTTTTCCATAGTTCGAAATGTCAAATGTCACTGGTCACTTCAATGACTGACAGCTGTTCTTTAGTCTTTTGGACCACCATCAACAGAGGCGCCAACTGGTGAGCAAAAAAACGATAGCCCTCATTAAACCGCGCGATCGGCAAATCTTCCGTCGCAAGTATAGTTAACGCTATCTCAACTGAGCTCGTTCACTTACCTGTACTCACAATGGCATTATGTTAAACAAAAACCATTATTTCTTTTGTGTGAGCGCGTGGCCTTTGTGCCTGAGCGCGTGGCCATTGTGTGTGAGCCTCAGGCACAAAGGCCACGCGCTCACACAAAATAAATAATGGCTTTTGTTTAACATAATGCCATTGTTAGTACAGGTAAGTGAACGAGCTCAGTTGAGATAGCGTTAACTATACCTATCGTGTGGTGAGCCATATTTTTTGCTCCTTTCTAATAACCTGGCTTTACGCCCCCTCTTAATAAATATACCTATTGAAACAACATTCCGGAATAATTTAAATTTCCTATTTATACCTTCTAGTTAATATTTACTTTGATACTCTGTTATCGGCAGTGTCTCGAAGGCCTGTTGACCTCTTTGCGAGCGATAAGGTGCAGTTTCCGATTGATTGCACACTTGTTGTGTTGCTATTGAAACTGCTTTCCAGAATAATAAAAAAATCCTGTACTTATTAAATAGGTACCTTTATTTATTGACTGTACAATATTCCTTAGATACTGGCCTGTTGACGTCTTTGCGAGCGATAAGGTGCAGTTTCGGATTGATTGCATGCAGCCGCTTATTATGTCGCTATTGGAAAATTCCTGCTATTAAGTACATGTGAATCGCCATTTTATTGAAAGTTTTACACTACACTTTTTTTAATATTTAATTTTTGATGTTATTTCTAGATCCTAGCAGGAGAATAAGTGTCCCAAATCCCAAATATCTCCATACATCTGTCGATCCTTCCATTCCGTTACCGTGGATAAAATGCAACGTTCTCATCAGTTATTAAAGAAAAAAGAGAGCCAGAGAAGATAAATATATATAATTATGTTAATTATGGGTTTGACGACCGGTCTGGCCAAGTGGGTAGTGACACTAGTGATCCTGCCTGTGAAGCCGATGGTCCTGGGACTCCTGGGTTCGAATCCCGGTAAGGGCATTTATTTGTGTGATGAGCACAGATATTTGTTCCTGAGTCATAGGTGTTTTCTATGTAATTATGTATTATATATCAACATCAGACAGGCTCCAACCAAGCTCTCGTTTAAGCGCATGTTACGCAAGCATTTTTTCGACAAGCTCACTGGTTAGTTGTCCATCGTAGGCATAGTATTATTTGCACTGGGTACACAAAATGAAGTAATATATATGTAAGTTTATTTAATTATAGTATGTATAGTATGTATAGGTATATGTAAGTTTATTTTCGGTAGTGTGTATTATTTATCGCTATATTTTTTGTTTTAAGTTACCTATTCTGCTTTTTTTTTGTTCAAAGCCTGCACCTATCACTGTTTCTGTTTAGCCTGGTGGTTGACTGGTAGAGAATGCCTTTAGGCATTAAGTCCGCCATTTGTACTTTATTTGTTATATTGTGCAATAAAGTTTAAAATAAATAATAAATAATATATCGTTAATATTAAGTATTTATATATTATATATATCGTTGTCTGAGTGCCCATAATACAAGCCTCCTTGAGCTTACTGTGGGACTTAGTCAATCTGTATAAGAATGTACTATAATATTTATTTATTTTATTTATTTATGGGTATGACTCATAAATACCACTTATTTACATTAAAAATACTTTACAAAAGAAAATTTTACAATACATATATCGTATTGTTGCCAATGTTGTTTAACCAGTAGGTATGAAACACAAATATTATCGAGTGTCGGGTTCAGTGACCTCCGCTCGGACGCACCTATCATTTAATTTTAGCGCACGGAAACGAAACCAACGTAATGTCGATAATCGTATGCTGTAATTAATTTGTGGATATAAAATAAACGTTAAGGGTGCCCGGCAAGGTCGGGTCTCCATACAAACGTAGTTATACATTCAGATTCAGATTATTTATTAGTAAAAAGAATAAAAAAATTTACACGTCATATTTCTAAATGATTTAAGATTAGACTTAAATGTACGATATATATAATTAAATACAATTTCAATGTGTCAGGTGTCAGTTATTTGTTCAAGTTAATAATCATAGAATAATGTTATAAATTAATTATTAAATTACAAAATGTCAGTGTCGTCGATTCGATTAAATTACAAACAAAAGATGCATGCAACAAAAATCCACTACTTAATACTGCAAATTATCACTTAGGTTTTCAAATTCATTTATATCGTAACAAGCACATTTAATTAGTAACGTTTTTAGTTTATTTATGAAATATTGTCTTCGGTTACCGCGATAGTTACTCATGAAATAAAACTATGAAATATATCATCCGTTTTCATAGTTTTATTTCATTATTTATGAAAATTGTGTCACTGCCTGCATTTCTTATGTCAATTGGAATTTTATTGTATATTTTGGGCCCGAAGACGCCGAGAGATGATCGGGCCTATAAATAAATTATAAGTTTTTATATTACGCTCTCATTTTAAAATGTGTATATTAGTTTGCTCTGAAACTTTGTACTTACAATAGAATAAGGTATATCTATGTTTGTAATTAGTTTATGTAGCTTCAGATATCATAGTTGAAAAATATAGCGAATTTAAGTTTTTCATACAAAACTTGTTTTTGCTCTATTTCGTTTTTTTATATAAACTGGAGCTATAAACTAATTACAAAACTAGATATACCTCATGTCATTGTATGTGCAAAGTTTCATTACAATCCAACACGTTATTTTAAAATGAGAACGAAACTCCGTTTTTATGGGAAGGTGAAATTCGGCAGGTATACCTACGTTTTTGTAAGGTTTGTTTGTGCAATAAAGTTTAATAATAAAATCGTTTGTTTTGGATAACAATAAGGCCCATACATTTCTAATAACATAATAGATAAATAATCCATCCCACGATTAAATTGACGATTACTGTATTTGCATTTACTTTTGCAGCCATTTTTGCGTTATGGTATAAGCTCGAGGAAGCCCTTGCTTTACGCCCATTAAAATCTACAGTCGAGTCAACCAATTTGATTCCTATAACCTTACCATGAGTCACTGACAGTGTCAAAACTGACATATTCACTAACGTCTACTTAACTTACTTTCTATACATCTCGTTCGCACTAATATACCACTAGAGCGAGATGCATTGAAAGTAAGTTAGGCACACCTTAGTAAATATGTCATTATTGACGCTGTCAGTGACTCGTGGTAAGGGTACGCCACTATAGAACCTTGTCGCTTTGACTACTAGATACATGACATACATCATCACTCAATAAGCACTGTCGTAGCCAAATAAAGTGATTCCATTATGACATGGTTCTATAGTGGCCTAGGAATCAAACTATGGACAGTTTTTTTTCTTTATAATCGTAATTTTTGCTGTGGTTTTCCGTTTTCTCCAATATCCTCTATGGCGAACCCTACACGTCAATAAATATTGTGATAATTATCTAGGATCAGATCACAAGGATTTCCAGAAATCTAGCGATAAATATTGTGATCCGTCAATACACTACCCTACACGTCAATAAATATCGTAATCCGACAGCTTATATTGACGGATCACAATATGGATCTTGCGTGTAGGTTTCGCCTATTTTTAATGATGTTTTTTTAGTTTTTGTATGTCATATAAATATCTTTTACAAGTTAGTCAAGTCGATAAAATCCATACTTTACTGGCGAATTCACCTTAATGTCATAATGAATGGCTGTAGAAGGTTGAATTAATATACTATACATATTTATATATTGAAATGCCTTGGGCGTTATCGAAGTGACAGCAGAACGATCACCCGTCCAAAGACATTATGCATAGTTTGCACAGGCTCTTGAAAACCCATTTAAGTAGAACTTATTTCAAGTGTATTTTTATAATAAAATGAGTAATAGTTAGCTAAATTTGCTTCTTAGTTTAGTAGTTTTACGCTTTAAAGTTTTAATGATCGAATCGAAGTTACATAAGTGACACACACATGTATATATTTTTCGTAAGTACGGTACACGAATACCTATTTTATTTTAGTAGAACTTAATACTTGTTTTTATATCCGAGATACCTACTAGAATGACAGGATAATGTCAAGTATACGAGTAAGCTTAGAAAATGTTAAAGTTAAAAATAGTTCCTTTTCGTCCAAATTGCCGCAGTGTCTTAAGTCAAAAGTCTTTGACCAGTGTGTGTTGCCAGTGATGACATACGGATCTGAGACGTGGGCGCTAACAATGGGCCTCATAAGAAGGCTCAAGGTCACGCAAAGGGCAATGGAGAGAGCTATGCTCGGGGTTTCTCTGCGTGATAGAGTCAGAAATGATGATATCCGCAGTGGCAGTGGGCGGGGCACATTGCTCGCAGAACTGATGGCCGGTGGGGCCGAAAGGTTCTGGAGTGGCGTCCGCGTACCGGAAGACGAACTGCCGGTAGGCCTCCAACAAGATGGAGCGACGACCTGGTGAAGGTCGCGGGAATTCGGTGGTTGCGAGCGGCACAGGATCGGTCGGAGTGGCGAGCCTTGGGGGAGGCCTATGTCCAGCTGTGGACGTCTATCGGCTGACATGATGATGATGATGATGATGATGAGTTCGTTAAGTTATCACAGTGAACTCACAATGGTCTAAAGCGCCGTATACCCTATTGGTGCTTAAGTCATTTATGGCAATTTCCGCATTTTGAAAAATTTTCAAAAAAAAAACATTCCACGAGAATGTCGCTTACGGCATGCCAATCTTTTAGTACTTCTAAAAATGCCAAGAAAGCCGATTTTTGGTCTGGATTTTTATGACTTGGTAAACAAATTAATTGTCAGTATATTTTCGAGTTTTACGCATTTGATTGAGGTAGCTGCCATACCATTCTCTGCGTGATAGAGTCAGAAATGTTGATATCCGCAGTAGAACTAGGGTCACCGACATATCTCGCAGATTTGCAAACCTTAAGTGGCAGTGGGCGGGGCACATTGTTCGCAGAACTGATGGCCGGTGGGGCCGGAAGGTTCTGGAGTGGCGTCCGCGTACCGGAAGACGAACTGCCGGTAGGCTTCCAACAAGATGGAGCGACGACCTGGTGAAGGTCGCGGGAATTCGGTGATTGCGAGCGGCACAGGATCGGTCGGAGTGGCGAGCCTTGGGGGAGGCCTATGTCCAGCAGTGGACGTCTATCGGCTGACATGATGATGATGATGATGATGATGAGTTCGTTAAGTTATCACAGTGAACTCACAATGGTCTAAAGCGCCGTATACCCTATTGGTGCTTAAGTCATTTATGGCAATTTCCGCATTTTGAAAAATTTTCAAAAAAAAAACATTCCACGAGAATGTCGCTTACGGCATGCCAATCTTTTAGTACTTCTAAAAATGCCAAGAAAGCCGATTTTTGGTCTGGATTTTTATGACTTGGTAAACAAATTAATTGTCAGTATATTTTGAGTTTTACGCATTTAATTGAGGTAGCTGCCATACAAGGCAAAGCATTTCGTAAGTGACATTCTTGTGGAATGCCCCAAAACTGCATCGACAAAAAAAACTATTTATTCACTGTGACAGTTTACTTTTATATCGAGTAGCTGTCACGTTAAATGTTTGTAGACATTTTTTTGAAGTTTAGCATATATTATATTGATTTAGAAATGTAACATTTAAGAAATAAAAATACTGAAATACATATTTCTTCAATTTTTTTTAATAAACCCGTTCAAATGAGATTTGAACGAACTGTCATAGGGTCCATCATTAGAGTCCATTTCCTCGATGTTTTTTGGAAAAATTATACCCAGTCTCGAAATAAACGTTTACCCAGCGGGCACATACAAATTTCATCGCCCAGTACGACCGCCTGCAGTTAACTATCCCACTCCACAGATCCCTAAATGTGTAACTCATGGTGGCAATTTAAGTTGCCATGCCACACGACTGGGGGCCAACTGTGCCAATCAAAATGACGTAAGATCCTATAGCTTCTATTGCGAGATCAGCCTTTTTGACTCGGAGGAGACTCTGATAGCCCTATTACGCTGTTGGAGTGGAATTTATATGGAAGGATCTGGTTCTAGATGTTTTACGTCAAGGGTCAAGGTCGACTGAAACTGTACTATAGGATAAGACCTGTTAATTACACACAGGAACCCTCATTACTACTATACTTCGAACGATTTTCTATCCCCGGGATAGCAGGTTCAATCAAATCTTGACTCGTACCAATGAGTTTTTCAGAACTTATGTATGTTGATACTTACCATTCGGTTTTCGGTTAATGAAAATATCGAAAGGAAACCTAATAACTAATCCCAACAAGGCCTAGGTTCCCCTTCTGGGTTGGGAGGGCAGTTCCTTTAGTCAGATTAGTTGGTAAGCGGACCTCAGGCTCGCATAAGCTGTGGCAAAAAGCCGGGACAACGCCAGCAAGATCGCTGCCCCAATATTACAATTTTACAGGGTTCTATGTTACATTTTCAAGATAGTTGAAATTCGACTTAATGTCACTATGATAAAGTTCAAATTTTAGTTCTATAAAAGTGAAACATAGAACCCTTAATATTGGGCCAGTGAGATGACTTCGAATCGAATAGCACTACGAGTTCAAACTCATCTCTATTGCTACCGATTATAAGGTCGGATTGAAGTAGGTACGTCATCCCACACCTTTAATTGATTGATATGTTTATTTCCCATCTCGGTACATATTCATCTGCTAAATGTGTGGGATTATAACAGCGCTATAGTGGTGCTATTCCTAATAGAATAGAACATCACTGTCACTGTGTTGCTTTGCGACCTCCTTTTTCTTAATCAAACTTATGCGGTGTCTTTCCAAAAAATGTTGGTGCTGTTTTCAAAATCAACCTTGAGACAGAATCCTTAAGGTTTAATTTTCTAGTACTTAAATGTAGGTTGTTCTGTAACTGTTCCGACCAGATTTGGTGCGTCTGTATAATAAATGGTAGACTCGGGTTTAAGCGATAATTTGTATGATAAACGCACCGTCCGTCGCATTAACCAGTCTGGCAGCTATTGTGTTCCTTTAAACTTATAAAGTCTGTAAGTGAGAATTTTTCCATCTTGTAGGTACATATAATAAGAGATTATTCTAAAGATAATCTCATAATAATATCTATTATTTGTATATATCTGTTACATACATACATACATACATACATATAATCACGCCTATTTCCCGGAGGGGTAGGCAGAGACCACGGATTTCCACTTGCTACGATCCTGACATACCTCTTTCGCTTTGTATATATCTATTATCTACATTAATTCTTCAGATATTTATACATAAAAATAAATATTAGTTATGTGAGCCTACAGACTAAACATGGTCGTTTCCAAACATATTTGGATCGGAGTCCTTGAGTTTTGTCGCCGCACCGTACAAGCATACCTCATTAGTATGCATAATCAGTTTGTTTTCCGACAATACTTCTCGACTCGTTTTGACGAGACTCGGCGCTTATAAAACTTCCAAGTCTTTTAAGCGCCGAGTCGTTTTTTAAGCTAAATTAAAAAGGACTCGAGCCTGCCCTGTGTATGGATGGACATGGACTGTCAAGTGTCAACAATTTTGAAAATAGGAGTTATTGTGTAAATTATGTACCTAACCCATGAATTTTATGAGAGGTCAGAGCGTTTTGACATTTTTGTTAAAAAATGTAGGTCTCTGAAGAGACTCGTGCCGCTTAAGTTGAAAGGAACTCGAGTTTTGACTTAATTACAAGAAATTGAAAAATTGAAATTGTAAATTGAACCCTAGCAAAAATTTGGTTGGGTATAAAAACGGACACTCTCTCCAGAAGTAAGACATATGCTTCATAAGGGTTCCAAACAACGGAGGCGGACTCTGCTTCTCACTAGGGCCCAGTAAAGGAGCTTTATGGTACCTGGGTTATGAAAATCCCTAGAATTCCTGATTACAAACCCTAACCTCTTATAGCATTCACGCGCTAATGACATCATGTGGTCATGAAAGTTGAGACGGGAGTCAAGGATAACGCCAAGGTCCCGAATGGAATTGACACGGGATATAGCCTCTGAATCCAGAGTATACTCGTAGAAAAGTGGATTGCGAGCTCTACTAAACGTCATGACCGCACACTTTGTTGTATTAAAAGTCAGCCTATTTTTGATATTTACTTTAGTTAGCCCTAGGACTTTTACAAATTTCTGAAAATTGAGGGCATTTGTATAATATTGTGTAAAGTACAGACTCATGAGTACTTATATATCGCTATTAGACAATTTGGTATAGATTGCAACCCTGTTAAATTTCTGTAAACATAGCTAGTAGCGTATGGAAATTGCTTACACTTTTTAGTGTAAATATAGTTAATTAGGTTAAATCTGTAAATATAGTTGTATAATTAGTATTAGGTAAACTAGTTAAAAAAAATTAGGGTAAAGAGTAATAGGGCCGGGAAATGTCCGGCCGACTCTAATTTCCATGTCAAAAAAAAGAAAGGCATAAACTGAAATAAATGTCATATACGAAAGAAAAAGTGACCAAGGCTTCCAGTGCCCAAGGCTGGAATCGAACCAGCGTCCTCTGCAATTCTGCAATCGTGGCAGATGCCTCAACCCCTCGGCCACCTGAGTCACGGCGACATGGGTCATATTTTTCCCTCCTCTAATAATTTAATTTCTGTTCTCATAGATAGTTATACTCGTAGGTACTGCAATGGTAATTTTAACCACTAGCACTGTGATTGCAAAGTAAGTCGCCTTGAAATTGAAGTGTTCGATAATTCATTCTGCCTCTTTAATATGCAATGTGCGGCTACAGGACACTTACTACATCCTTAGTAGCGCCTAGCGGCTGATTATATCGTAGTTAATGGATACTTAATTAACTTTATTATTGCCAATACGATGTAGGGTGACTGATGTAGTTATTGCCACTACATAGTAAATGGCCACTCCTAACAAATAAGAAAGAAACAAGCCAATTGAAGCCCCATTGTTAAGACTTTAAACTCTCGGGTTTTGTACACATAAATAACGCAACCTATAAATTGTGTTTGGGGTTTTTAGAATTGTCTCGATGAGTATTAGTTGCATGTGGAAAGACAAAGTACAGTCAGCGATAAAAGCTTGTACCAAAAATGAAATTTTTGCGAACTTATTATTTCTTTATTGAGCATTGACTGCGCTAAATGGCGCTTATGAGGCACCGCCACGTTTTTACACTAGGTTGACACATGATACATTTTATAATTAAATCTAGTTAAATAGATAGAAAATGAGCAATTTATGACAATAAATTGGAAAACCTGATCGACTGATACCATTAATAAAAAATTGTCAAATACCCTATTAAACCGTATACGTACTATCGTATACAGAAATAACTTTTCCGTGTCTTGAGCCATATGGTCTCTCGGAACACTACATTTTTGTAATTTTAAAGGAATTTTCATTTTTTTTTGTAAGGAATTTAATATAAAGCTTACTGTGCGATTGCCCGTGGCTTACAAGACATCGTTTTATTGAATGAGCTAATGGCGCTAACTAGAGAAATCAACGTTTTCATGCTATAGTAGTTAGAATAGAACTCACGGCCAATGAAATCGTAAATACTACCGTGCGAGGCGCCGATTTTTGAATTTAGAGCGCTCGATTTCGTCACTCGAAAATCTGGAAAACGGCGAAATGCTATTTTTGAAATACAAGCGATAGAAATTGGCAATTTAGTGGTATTGACCACTCGTTTTTAATTCTATTAGTATTTTTAAATGCATAGTAGTGGTAATAGTATTGAACGAAATACACGAAATCGAGAGGTCGGAATTCAAAACTCGATCACCTGGATCTTATCACACTATTAGATTGATATGTTTCAATAAGGAAGAAGGTGATTTGATTTAATTTTACACAATCTTCAGTCTTTATTTTTTTGAAACCAAAAAAGCACTTTGTCGCGTGCACTTAATTTTATTATTATCCGAGTCGTAGCACGGTACGCTTATCACCATGCCTGTCACGTTCTAACAAGTATGTGAGTGCGAAAGTGACGGACTTAGTGATAGGGGAAACCATGCTGCGCGGGATGACATCCCTGACATTTCAAACATGTTATCTGAGGCTTTCTTATTTACTGGCCTCGGCCACCTCGGTGTGTATACTATTTTTCTGTTCGATTGAGCCGGAAAACGGCAACTTTTCGTTTAGTGCAACGTGCGAAAAGTTGACACTTTCCGCACGGAGAAGGCAGGTTAGGCTTAGTTTCTTTAGGCAGGTAGACAATTATTCAGATAATCAATACGACTCTTTATGCCATTACCATCTTTGCTTACATTCCGTGTCAAAGTGTAGATGTAGTAAACGCAGTTGCAAACAAGGGTTCGGCTTACTGGACAATGCAAGCGGGTTTGTAAAGGTCGTTGCTATCAAGGGTTCCACCTGAGCGGATAACCCGATTGCGATCGGAATCAAAATCCCGTTAACTTGGAATAACGTTTTTTTTCTGAACTTGATTTATTTCTTTATACAACAGCTTTCCAAAACGCTACGCGATGATTTGTTATGTCTTTGATGTTTATATTTCGGCGGTGTTTTGAACGAGGGCACGTGTCGATAAATCCGTTTATCTATTAACATTCCATTGCTTCCTAATTCTATAATGAATAGAATCGGGCGTTACTTTGCGGAAGTCTATATTAATTAATACCATAATATAACTTTGCTAATCCGCGAAAAAAGTACGAGTATATAAGTAAGGGTCCAAAGCCGACGGCTTTGGACAGAGTAGCATGGCGGTCTTTGGTGTCGGAGGCCACGATTCACTTCAGGTCGTCGCGCCACACCAGTAAGTAAGTTAAGTAAGTATATAAGTAAGGGTAAGTAGGAGTTTTTTCGCGGATTAGCAAAGTAATATTTTGGTATTTCCTAATTCTATTATCTATTTATTTGGATATAAACTCAATAACTTCTGCCCGCGTCTTCCTAATACTATGGGTTGGTCCCATACTAAAAGTTGCTCAGCATGACCTATATATTCACATCGTAAAATATTTAAAAAACAGCCTGTATATTAAAGTATTTTCGCAGGGTATGATGTCATTTCTGCTGTTCTGCATCGCATTTGTGTTTAGTACTCGTAGTAGTCAGCAGAAGTTGCTAAGCGGGCGAGGTGTTCAAAATTACCTTGACTCGCTCTTATTCTCTTAACAATAAAGTCGCGTCAAGATCATTTTGAACACCTCGCCCGTTAGCAACTTCTGCTGCTGACTAGATACGTTGAATTAGGCAATGAGGCCCTTTAGGTCATTGTTCAATTTATTCATCTAGCGCCCTTGGCTCCCAATTGACGTTATTGTTATGTATTATCAAAGAGAATATATAGGATAGAGGGTACTGTCATAGTTAATTTTGTAGTCACAGTAAATTTACAGGCCATCTATCGACACACGGTTAAAACTAAAAATATCAAAAAAATTATATAATAGGTATGGATAAATATTTTTTTTACTTTTATTATTTTATTACTTTGATCCATGTTCTTTCACTGATATGTGGTAAACGCCATCTAAACGAGTATAGGCCAAAGGTTGGTATTGGTAGTAGCGCCATCTGCGCGAGAATCAAATTTTCCGAAGCACGTTCTTTCCTTAGACTTTATTTATCTTATACGGAGTTATATAGGTCTTTGGTATTATGGACTATAAAGACAGGACTATGCTTTATCCACACAGTTAACTAGGGATTTCACTACGCACTTAAACTATCGTGAGACATATTTAAAAATATTTATCAGTACGGTTTTTACTCACTATTATTTTTAGTCGCTTTTGGCGACATGTTTCGGATTCTTTGGGAATCCATCCTCAGGCACGAGTGTCCGCGGCGGTTGTACGTCGTGCGTCGTGCAAAAAATAATAGTAAGCGACTAAAAATAATAGTGAGTAAAAACCGTACTGATAAATATTTCACTACGCGTTTGAACTTCTATTTTGCAGAATTTTGACATGTTAACTTCGCCAAAAGCTAATGATACAAACATATAATGATGTCATTGATGTCTTAGGATTATTAGTTAGTTTAGAGATTATTTTTACTGGGGCACAGTCCAAGTATAAATCAGCTGCGAAGCCCGCCAGACAGGCACCAAAGCAAATAATATATTGTTATTGTCTTAGCAAGTACTATAGTTTTATTTTATTTGAATGTCGTAAACACATTTTATTTTTCTGATGTCACCGATAGTAAACCATGTTTTAAGCCTTCTATGTACAGCGAGCAGCAAAAGTGCATACCCGTGTTATAAATTGTGTCCATTCATAAAGTGGGTAAGCACTTTGGCAACTGTGTGTACCTATCAAAGGGCTTAGCCAAGATGAAAGTCGTCGTAAGAAAACGCCAATAGCCACTTGGCTTTTCGTAACATTCTGTCATCCCGATACATTTTTTGTTAGACGGTTGACGAAGTACGATTGTCTTGTTGACTAGGCCTCCAGGTCTTATAACTCTGCTTATGTCATGAATTAGTGAATAGTGACCCAAAGATTTATGTAATGATAAAAAATGCTTCTACTTTATACATTTCGAATTTTAACTGAGCACATTTATACGTTAATCCAGAATATAATATTTATATGTACAATCCAATCCGCCGCGGACAATCGTGCCTAAGCTGAGGAAGGATTCCCGACGAATCCGAAACATGTCGCCTAAAGCGACTAAAAATAATAGTGAGTGACACCGTACTGATCTAAATACTTTGAAATATCTCTCACGATAGTTTAATTTCGATTTATATGTAGTTGTCATATGTACCAACAAAGCATGTGTAGTTATTTTTTTTTTTTCGTTTTCAGGTATGTACATGTACGCAGCTACTATGTTTTATAGAATGTTTCTGGTGAGTAATCCACAGTTAATATATATCTGACGATCGGTCTGGCCCAGTGGGTAGTGACCCTGCCTTATGAAGCCGATGGTTCTGGGTTCAAATCCCGGTAAGGGCATTTATTTGTGTGATGAGCTCTGTATATTTGTTCCTGAGTCATGGGTGTTTTCTATGTATTTAAGTATATTACATTATAAATATATTTCGTTGTCTGAGTCGTCTGAGTACCCACAACATAAGCCTTCTTGAGCTTACCGTGGGACTTAAGGGGCCCACTGATTATCAGTCCGCCGGACGATATCAGCCTGTCGGTTAGAACAAAAATTTGGCAGTTCCGCACAACTGACAGGCCGATATCGTCCGGCGGACTGATAATCAGTAAAATACCAACTTTATAATGTCGTAAAATATAAAAAAAGTAAAGGAACACTTTAAATGAAATACAGTGTATGCAAAACTAAATTCAGTGGCATGACAATGATTTTATGACTGCATTTCACCCTACAGGGCACAATTAGGTACTAACTCGATATAGCATATAATATACAAAAGAAATTGATTTCAAAAAATGCAGCACTTAATACGTAACACCTCAGCCGTATACGGTGTTGATTGCTCACACGTGTACGCCGGTTGCAGTCGAGCCGGCTGACTCACCAGAACAGTTATTTAAATTTATGATGTTGTTTTAATGCAGTAAATGCACTTGAATAGGGTTTTGAGAACGTCATATTCATATTCATTTAATCATTGCTTTGTGTGTACAAAAAGATCTTATGATTATTTTATTATGTCAACGCAACCCTGTAAGGGCACTGCAATAATCCGTGATGACGCCGATATTGAGAGGGAGCGGAGGGCCCTGGCCGTCAGGGCCAATATGATAGCTCGCAGGTTCAGCCGGTGTACAGCGCAAGTTAAACTAACATTATTTCGAGCGTTCTGTACATCGCTGTACACCTGCAGCCTGTGGACTCGGTACACGCAAAGGGCTTTCAACGCCATGCGCGTACAATATAATGACGCGTTCAGGGTACTGTTGCGGCTGCCTCGGTACTGCAGTGCGTCGGGCATGTTCGCGGATGCTCATGTGGACGGATTCCACGCGACACTGCGCAAGCGCTGCGCCGCGACGCTCCGCAGGGTGCGCGACAGCCGCCACAGTCTCCTGACCGTCGTGGCTGACAGATGGGACAGTGGCCTGATAAGACACTGGTCCTCTCTGCATTTATCTTTAGCACCTAAGATAGTTGTTTAAGTTTATTTTTAAGTTAACCGTAGTTATAAGTTTTAATTAACAACTAACAAAATATTATGGACCATGTTTGTCTGAAATAAATGAATTTTTTTATTTTTATTTATTTATTTAATAAACTTACTAACTAATCAACTACTTAACTTAATAACACTATTAAATATATTTACATGTAATAGCCGGCCGTAGATAAGGGTGGCAGAGAGGTCGACACGAGTAAATATTAAATATTACCTCAGGAGTAGATATTCACTTACAGAGTAGAATGCTTTGTCTACAACATTTGTCAAGACGCATTGTTTTCACACATGTTTCATAGAATCAAGAATCAAATGTTTTATTCGTGATAAACTTAAAACTAAAATTACATAGCCTGAATAACAGAGTATTTAAAGGCGGTTCCCTGAGCCAGAAGGCGAAAAATCTCCTTATATGTTTTTTTTAAGAGGCGTTGATATTCGTAGACGTTAAAAAAAAATGTAATTCTTGATTGTATTATTATCTTTAATTCATAAGTTTCCGATACACGAATTATGACACTACGCTCGATACAATTAATTCCCAAAGTAACCTCTAACTAGAAATTTTAATCCAAATTTACTCGGTTATTTATTATGTGACACTATAAACAAAAAAAAGAAGAAAACACAATCTTAATAAATAGTAATTTTACCGCTTTTGATTTTCGATATTGTAAGGCAATGTTATTTTTTTTTTTACGTTTTACATCAGAAATGATGATATCCGCAGTAGAACTAGGGTCACCGACATATCTCGCAGAATTGCAAACCTTAAGTGGCAGTGGGCGGGGCACATTGCTCGCAGAACTGATGGCCGGTGGGGCCGGAAGGTTCTGGAGTGGCGTCCGCGTACCGGAAGACGAACTGCCGGTAGGCCTCCAACGAGGTGGAGCGACGACCTGGTGAAGGTCGCGGGAATTCGGTGGATGCGAGCGGCACAGGATCGGTCGGAGTGGCGAGCCTTGGGGGAGGCCTATGTCCAGCAGTGGACGTCTATCGGCTGACATGATGATGATGATGATGAAGGCAACGTTTTTAAAATAAATAAAAATCGACAAAATTCCATCTAATTTGACACTTGGCGCCATGGTCTTTCCCGTTCTTTTTTGCGAAATGTGACAGTGAATGGAACGGCCTTAAAATTTTCAGGAATTTATTATCATTCAGCTCTTTTTTTATGTGGTTAGGTAGTTTATTATAAATTCTAATTGACATTGGGTAGGCACCATTTTTATGAATTACTAATTTCGAGCAGGTTTGGATCAAAAAATATTTTTGAAGCGAAATTCGAATGGTCGGATCGTCGATCGTGGGCTATTTCGAGACGTCGTGTCACAGACGTCGAGACGTCTAGTCTATTTTGTTTATTTTAAACACTAGCTTCTGCCCAAAGTAGCCCAAACCCACAACCCCCTCACCACTCCGTTGTCCTCCTATCAGTGGTGGATTTGCAGTGTTGGCCGCAGTTGTAGTAACCGCCCCTTTCTCAGCACCCATCATATAGACTGCCGCCTTGATGTCGCCCCTAATGTCTTGCCGCCCGGGCCTACTGGGCCTTAAGGTAAATCCGCCACTGCCTCCTTATATTTTAACCCGTCCCGGATCCGGTCTTATGAGGACCCTGGATAAAATATTATATTGCCGAAATCATCCAAATACGTTCAGTAACATATAAACATTGCAAACATAAATGTACCTATTGCGTATTACAAATATTAGTAGGTTAATTTTGTTTTAGAAAAAAAAAATATTTGCATTTATATCACGCCTGCATACAATTGTATCAATAGCCATATCACGAGTTGAACCTTGACGTTTACGTTAGCGACTGCGTCATTTAATTGGTGCGATAGAGAGGGAATGCGATAGACACCCGTGGTAGCCGTGCTGTTTTCATAAATACGGACTTATGAGTACATGGAGTTTAATTATACCTATTTATAGGATTTGTTATTACACAACTAGACACATAAATTTCGGTCGTCTTGGCCTGAATAAATACGAGTAAGCTCATTACCCACTTCATTTAATTTAAGCCATTGCTAGTGGAACTGACCCCGACTTGGCGCCAGACTATATATAATTTTTTAACAAGCAGAAACGTCTGCGAACGATGCTATTAAGCTAAATATAATATAAATTTAAAAGTGGAAAAATTACTGCCCTGAGTAAGACTTGAACTAAAGGCCTCTGGAAAAAAAGCGATTATAAGCCTCTAAGGCTTTCGCTGGTTTCACTCTTGGCTTTACGTAATGAACATAGATTAAACACGCAAATAAGCATTTCAGTTAAATATTGGTTGACTCCTACAATTTCAATTATTCAGCTTAAAAAATAAGATCGAAGTTTGCACACAGACACTGCCAATCTTATTACCTTAATTTACCTTCAAAACATCTGAGTCTGTCTTCATATTCAGTCTACTCGTATACTCGTATTGAGCGTATTCGTCTTGATTGACAATGTAGACGACTCGACGCAAAAAGAAAATAAGCGTATTTTATTGGTAAAAGTAATTCTACATTGATGGAATCACTTTGACATAGGTATTTTCTTTTATCTGGTTTATACACTACTTCGGGGATCGGCAAAATGTTGAAAAGATGTACTCGTAATCGCAGTAAATCACGAGTTTTAGTAAGTTTAAAAGAGCCGCAAATGTTGTATTCAGTGTATTACACGTGTAGTGTTTATTTTTTGGATGATTTTTCTTGCCGGCCCCTGCACTAGTTTATTTAGAAATATGTACACACAAACATTTACATAATTATGTTCTATCTGATGTTATTAATATTTCTTTTTTCTCGTACAATAAAGTCAATAAACTGTTTACTTACTTACATTCCCGCACAGCCAGGCGAGTAATAATGCCTTTTAAGCAGTATCCGACAAGAATCTGGCATAAAGGTCAGGTTTATTGATGAAAATGCTGCCTGTTGCTTGCCTGCAGTGCCTGCCTCACGTTTTTTCAGTAGTTGGTATAAGACAGTCACCCCATAGAATTCTGATATCACGCTCTTCAAATCTCCCTATTCTCTGCCAACCTTGTTTTTATTTAAGCTTGTCCTTAATTATACTCTGTATCTTTATGTATTTAAATAATAGTAAACAAAATCTACCCTCGAATGGCTCCTTAAGCCAGTTGAGGGTAGTTGAAAACATTACATGATCAAATAATGTAGGTTAAAGTCAGGTCGATCAGTGACAGATCCAAGCGGTTTTGTATTTGGTTGTTTAACAAATAAATGTTATAACTACCCGAAAATTTAAAAATTGTTTGTTTACTTTTATTTAAATACCTAAAGATACAGTGTTTATAGGATGGAGTTTGTATGGATTAGCTTATTAGCTACTATCACGAAGCGTTTAAAAACAATCAAACCAGAAACTACTACAATATGCTTTGTCTACTAGCTCACGTGTAAACGGTCTATTTCTTGACTAAAAGCAATAACAGCCAATACAGCCATGTTCTCTTTAAAAGGTTTTTAGTGTTATTTTCTTAAGCGCAGGCATTTCGCAGCGTGACCTTTATAAGATTTATATTAGTTTGTCGATTGAAGCCGTATCTTATAAGTACGAAGTGCATGAAGTCGTGGGGTTACAGCATATAAATTAAGAAGGTACTTAGTTACCTACGGGCTACTGTTGAAATCTGGCATTCTTTCTTTAATTTAATTGCAAGGTACTATAATATAAAATAATAAAACGGTTATTAATACCTGGAAGTTGAGGTCCTAGCTGGACATTGATAGGTATGACATGCGCGCCAATGATCTCTATAAGAGGAGAAGGAATTGCCGGTATCTTTCTCTTTTACTCCAATTAAGGCGTAGTTAGTGACAGAGAAAGATGACCGCAATTTGCGAACTTCGGTGTTTGCGTTAGGCCCTCAGCAGCTGAGCACGAAACCGGGACAAACGCTATGTTGTAAAAAAATGAAGGGTTATTAAATCGTGTTTTATTACAAATTTTCTTGAAAGGTAACTGACCGCTCGTGAAATACGCTCGATTCCTTAAGCCTATCTTATCAACATTAACGGCCCGGCCACGTCATCGCGCGGCGGCGGCAGCGGCGAGCGGCGGCCATAGGTTGGAGCGAGACACAGCGATCGGACCTTTGGTTCCCACCTATGGCCGCCGCTCGCCGCTGCCGCCGCCGCGCGATGTCGTGGCCGGGCCGATGTTCATGTACGCTTTGACACCGTGATAATGATGCAAGTGACACTGATATGTAATGATAACATATGGAGCGCACAGATATTTATTTTTAAATCTTAGTAGAGTAAGATGCTTATTGCTTAATAGAGGCTAGCACAATAACCCTTGATCCAGCACAAATATAAGGAAAGGTATTAGGGGTTGTCTTGGTTACCGAAAATGTAATTTCCTAGAGTGTAATTTCTGGTTCCTAAAGTAGGTATATCGGCTCAGACCGCTATTAATATAAACAAGAAGCTTCATTAAAGCCTCTGTCGTCACTTTCCATACTTTTATCCAAATGATTCTACTCACAATTTCTCACAAACTTTTGTAACGGGTTAATATTATCTTATCAATATTATCTACCTTAATATTTAATTGCAATTTATAATAATTTTTCTGTTAAATAATAAGGTATACCATACGATACTCGTTTCTGTTTCAATCCTTAATATATACATTTTATATTGTGTTGAATTCATATGTGTTAATCAACATAGGTAAGTACTAACGAAGGGCATTGTAAAATTACTTGTCGCTATATTATATAATACATACATACCTACTTCCGCGAAAACGTACTGTTTATACAACTTTGTGATAATTGTGAACCCAGCTCGATTATAAAACTCAAGGCTAACTTCAATTGTTATTGCCAACTTGGATGTTTTCAAGGTTTGTTTGTAAGAAAATAGTATTTAGGTATGTCACGGATATTAATTTAAGTTAACCAATTCTGGCAAATCACAAAAACAAAATTAAACAAGTGTTTTTTTGTAATATGTTTTATGACATCTTAGTATATTTAGGTTACCTCTATTTATCAGATCCTTCGCATACCTATTGTTACCAATGTTACCTAACTACATACTTAACTTAATATATGAAACAATGATACTGAGACATGGTTTTGCGCGATATTCATGAACAATTTTAGTTCCGGAATATACATCAGTATGAATTAATATGGCTCCGGCTCGAAGGACCATGTAAAATCTTCGCTGGTCTCAGGTGTTGTTTAAATAGAAAATAGGCTAGTGAATTGATAAATTAATGAATATTGTGATCAACTACAGTTAGGTATCAAGTTAAAAGTGTAATTGAGAAATGAAATCTTATTTATTGCTACGAAATGTGCTAAGAGGTTATGTTTGCCTACAGTTATAAATGCCGCTAATGAATACTAGTGAATATCTACTTGCTACTGATCAAATGATGGCAATGAAATGAATGAATTTACTTTCTGCACCATCCATACCTACATTTGAAGGTTTGTATAAATTTAAGTATAACCCGAAATTTAGACACACCCCTCCCTCAACCCTTATATCTGTGACATGCATTCTTTTTATATAAAAATGTCCACCGATATTTACTTGATTATCCTTGTGTAGATAGTTAGTTAGTTTTGCTCGGCATTTTCCGCAAATCGACATCCAATGTGCTTATTTTGCGTGAAACGAGGTAGCGCTACTCTAACCACCCCAGTTCCTCCACGAAGCCTAGCAAAGTCATCAGGTTGCTAGTTGCCTCCTTTAGTGTGCATGGATTCCCTAGGTATTTGCTCCTATATACTTCTACCTGTTTACGGTCTAGGAGAATATGTTTTGTCGTTTCTTCTTCATCCATGCACGCTCTGCACATGGGGCTGTCAGTTTTACCCATATTACTTACTTACTTACCTACTGCTGTGGCGCGACGACCCGAAGTGGATCTTGGCCTCCGACACCAAAGACCGCCATGCTACTCTGTCCAAAGCCGTTTCTGTCCAGTCGACGGCGCCGAGTTCGCTGAGGTCTTTCTGCACTTCGTCTCTCCACCCATATTATGTGTAGATAATTTAAGTAGGTAATGCGCATGTCATAATAATGTGCCGTTATCAATTTGTCTGTCTGCTGAATTACATGACCTCGATTGCCACCCACTGGTTTGTCGACGATAACAAGGAGTGACAAAATTGGCGTAATTGTTGGATTAATTATCGATAGCTTACTCCTATGTAAGTTTTTAGGTACCTTTGAAATAACATCAAATCAAATATTTTCAAACAACTAAGGCCCATAGCATTACATACCTTAAGACTAACTATTAGCTTCTGTCCGCAACTTTACCTGCATAATATAAAGACGATGATGATTGATGAACACTACCCTATTTCCTTCCGGGGCCTTATTTAAACTATCTCCATACCAAATCTCATCTAAATCGGTTCAGTGGTTTAAGCGTTAAGGCGTAACAGTCAGTTACTTTTTATATTATATTAGTATGGATTAACATGCTTAAAAGTATAATACCATTAAAAACTAAAAAAGCTTTTGGAGACATAACAGTTTTCTGCTATGTCAGCTGTTCCGGTGTAGGAATATTTGAAAGAGACACTTCGTCTAGAAAACGAGATATTAATGATACCCTTACAACAGCTGCGAAGCTGCCCATTTCCCCAATCTGTTCAGACGCAAAAGAAACGGTATAAAAGTATTCCAGCTTTTGACAGGGGTCCCCAGCCAATAATGTGTGGAACACTTTGCGACTAAAGGTCATGTTGGGAAAATTAAATGCAATGAGGGATCACATTATTGCCAATGTGAGAAGGAATAAAATAATCGATATTTTTTTAACGATATAGGA
The DNA here is from genome assembly GCF_947568885.1 of Cydia strobilella. Classification (NCBI taxonomy): domain Eukaryota; kingdom Metazoa; phylum Arthropoda; class Insecta; order Lepidoptera; family Tortricidae; genus Cydia; species Cydia strobilella. The sequence goes on from NC_086052.1 coordinate 15,730,276, forward strand.
GGCAAAAGTGCAAACGAATACCCTAACGAACGAACGAACGGACGGTAAGCGATTACCCTTGCCCATGGACACCCCAGACACCAAAGGGGTTGTAAGGGGGTTGCCGCCCTTGAAGATGGGAGGTACGCTCTTTTCTTGAAGGTCGTAGGTCGTGGGTGACAGTTCATTCCACAGTTTAGCTGTGCGAGGCAGGATTCTAATAGTTCATTCCACACATGGCGCCTGAGATAAATCCGTTTCATCGTCGACACCAGAATTAGATCGCCTATGACAGTTTGTGTGTCACAATCTCACGATCACATATCATTCATTTATGCTCTGAACTATTTTCGGACTCTACCATCAAAACATTGTGTAAGGCACAATGGTCGTGACAGAGTTTCTTATGCTGTCAGAAAACTTTATTTTCATTTCGGTAGATGGGAGTCTAAAGGTTAGGGCACTTCCCGCTCGGTCACAGATGAGGTAACTTAATGAAGATAAAGTGGCTCCCGTGTAGTGATGCGGATTGTATTTAAAAAAAAATTGTTTATGGCAGAAAAATATGTGTTAGCATAAAACGTTACCAATAGTTGCAGTCATATAATCCAGCATAATTTATTTCTTATTTAACAAACAGATGTACTTGTCAAAATTTGACTTTTTTGACCGTCAGTTTAGATACCGCTATATGTGCGCTTGCGCTTGCAAGTCGAAAATTCTTTAATTTGCTATTGCACTGATGTAATAATTATCAAACACAGACTTATGTTACCCAAAAAAGAGCCGGTGACTTATAAAGAGCTCACCAAGACTAGCCTTGCCTGCTGTAATAGTAAGCTGACCTGACCTGAAGAAAATTAGGAAGTCGTATCCGTATCCCACAGTCAGATGGAATTAACAATTGCCAATGAGAGAGATCAGTCAGTTGCATCTATTACCGATTCATTCCGGAATATTCCGTTTGTATAGAAATAAAACGTGCCGCCACTTCGGCACACGTTGATCGCGATTATTTGTACGTGCTAACGTGCCCCGTTTGCTGAGGAGTAAGGAGTTGCTTATTTGTAAACATTGCGGTGTTGATCAACATGGTTCGTTAATAATAGGGTATGTGACTGTATTTAAAATGCGTACGCTACGTACGCTATCCAAATCGTTGCAGACTTTTCTTGGTCTAACTCTACTTACTTACTTACTTACTTCGCTTGCATTTTAAGAGTTAAATACTTACTTACTTACTTAAACTGCTGTGGCGCGACGACCCGAAGTGGATCTTGGCCTCCGACACCAAAGACCGCCATGCTACTCTGTCCAAAACCGTTTCTGTCCAGTCGACGGCGCCGAATTCGCTGAGGTCTTTCTGAACTTCGTCTCTACTACGAACCCATAAATAAAACTACAATATTATACGGGCCACATGTGTTGGTGCTTGAAGTAATATTTGTCACATCGAAGGCCGCCTCTCAGTCGACACAGTTAGGTAGAACAATGAGTAGGTACCTACTGCTACCGCATTTAAATGGTATTTTCATTTCTCATGCTGCATGCATGCAGGCATTTATTTGCTTACTGGGTGGCTCCATCCCCTGCATCATATACATGTATGTTTTTATAAAATAAATAATTATGATTTTTTTAAATGCTCTGAAAGTGGGTCATTCATTATTGTTCTAAAACGTATGCAGAAAGTGATACGGTTCTGCACTATAGCATTTTTTTTATTAAGGTTCCATACCCAATGGGTAAAAACGGGACCCTATTACCAAGACTCCGCTCTCCGTCTGTCTGTCACTAGGCTGTATCTCATGAACCGTGATAGCTAGACAGTTGAAATTTTCACAGATGATGTATTTCTGTTGCCGCGCCGCGCCGCTTCGCGTTCGCGTGTTGTTCGCCTATGTAGTACCAAAGAGGATATAATATTATAGAGCGGTACTGTCATAGTAAATTTTGTAACCACAGTAAATTCACTGCCATCTATCGACACACTTTAAAACTAAAAATGAAGATTTATAAAAATACGATAAAATGTATTTAAATATGGATAAATGTTTCTTTTATATTTGCATTAATTATTTTTATTATTTTGACCCATGTTCTTTCACTGATATGCGTTAAAATTGTTAAATAACAAACGAAACCGTCAACGCCCTCTATACGAGAGTAGGCCAAAGGTAGTAGACATATCTAATCGAGAAACAAATTTTCGTCATTTTCGAGGCACCTTTTTTCCTTAGACTGTATCCATCTATTACGGAGTTATATCTATTTTTGGTAGTACGCTGCGTAAGAGTATTCGGTATAGAACAATCTTTCTTAATGGCGTTGACGTTCCAAAACAAAAGTTCTTCGTTGTTCGAGACAGCTGTTTTTTTCTGTATTTCCTTTATTTAAAAAAAATTACTTATTTTTGGCGCATTGTTTCATCCGCTACTATTGATACCAGCAGAACATGTATGACTGATTTACATATGGCTAGGGGGGTCGGGTCGAGTATCCGAAGCCGGCTGTCCAATTTGCATAGTATCCGAGCATATACCTATTACCTATCCTCTTTATTGAGGTATCTATCTTAATAAAAGACGATACCAATAGGATAGGTAACTGCTTGATTCTTTTACAATTGAAACAATTTTACCTACTTGAGCTCTGCTTTTAAATGTCAATTTTCCAGTTAAGGCGGTTATCATTATCACACTGCTTCGCACTTCGGAGCGACGTCAGGTGCTACGATGTACTGTAGAATCTCGATTTGTAGGCAAAAACTGCATGGTATAACACATTGGCTCCGCTTTTCCGCGCGAAGGTGCGAATCGCACGACGATTCGTGCTTTCGGACGGAAATGCGGTACGCGCCGCAGAGTACTACACCGAGCTCCATAGTAGTACCGTACGGATTTTTGTTTATAAACGCGATTCGTCGCGCATCGCAGCTTCGGACGAAGATACGGAGAAAACCGCAGCATCGTACCGTCGTCGCCGCACGCGAATTCGTCGCTTCGCATTTCGCAACGACATGCGATGGCAGTGTGATACCCGCCTTACCTCCAATATACATATTACAGTAGGGCCTCGATAATCCGTACACAGGATAATCCGAACTGCTGAGTGACCCTTTCCTTTAAGGGACTAAGGGACACAGCCTTTGCTTGGTCATACATAAATATAGGTAGAACGCGGCACACTAAATTAGATGATTTCTTTAAATGATTTCGCATTCTACATCGCAATTTTGTAGTAGGTATTAAGTTACTTTGTATAACTTTCTTTGTTTTTGTAATTTTGGAGTCTCATTAAATACATTTTTCAGAAAATACTTACCTGTTTTATACCTAAAATACTATAATCCGAACGCTCCGTGAGTCCGAACGCGGGTTGTTTTTTTTTAAGTATAGGTACGGATTATCGAGGCCCTACTGTATTATTTACTTTCATTTAAATTATATGTATATTTATGATAATATAATTATCATAATTTGATTGCTTACTTGTAATAGTAACTACTGTTTTTTTTTTTTTCAAATTTCCTTTTACGACTGGCCTGGCCTAGTCACTGAAATAACTGTGGAACTCAAATTAAGTAAGTACAGTCAGCCACAATAGCAGGCGTAGCGGATAAAACAACGTGCGGAAAGTAGCTGCCACCTTCTAAAAGTTATCTAATATGTCTACACACCCACAGCCTATAACTTCGTTTCTTTTAGCATTATAAAAAGGGTAATCAATCTTGACGTGTCTTACTTTTATACAAAAACACTTTTGAAAAATAAGTCACAGCAAATATGTACATAACAATTGTATGGCATATATCATTTAAATTTTTTTGGTTTCATAAGTAATAAGTAGTTACTATGTTTTTAAAAAATTTGGCCGTTTTTGCGAATATTTGACCCTTAAAAAACAAAAATATAAAAAAAAGCAAAACAGATGATACTTCAGCATACCCTTCGTGTTTGAAGAATACTATAGCGTTCGCGTTCAAAAGTATATCTCACAGTCTAATTGTTATACCATAGAGTAACTTATACTAGAGCGGTACTGTCATAGTAAATTTTGTAACCCCAGTAAATTCACTGCCATCTGTCGACACACTTTAAAACTAAAAATGAAGATTTATAAAAATACGATAAAATGTATTTAAATATGGATAAATGATTTTTTTATTTGCATTAATTATTTTTATGATTTTGACCCATGTTCTTTCACTGATATGCGTTAAAATTGTTAAATAACAAACGAAACCGTCAACGCCATCTATACGACAGTAGGCCAAAGCTAGTAGCGCCCTCTGAACGAGAATAAAATTTTCTTGATTTTCGAGTCACGTTTTTTCCTTAGACTGTATCCATCTATTACAGAGTTATATCTATCTTTGGTTATATTTACGAATAGAAACATATTTATAATGGTAGATAACTTTGACGCGTAGTCTAGCTAGTCCGCTCATTTTGTTGCTGATTGTACAGTACAATAAAATGATTTGGACATTCCGTCCGCTTAGCAATATCTGCGGCTGACTGTATAAACAAGAACAAAGAATTCTGTCAAAGAAACACCTGTAACAATAGATATAAAGCCAATAGAATCATGAAATACAATAAAATTCGAAGGTCTAAAAACACCTTCGAAGCCGTAGGCTGTACGTAAGCGTTCCCGTAACCCCACCAATAGGGCGGCGAGGCGGCATATGGGGGGTTTTTTAGTGGGTACACCGTGGGCCTCATTAGCCTAGACGGGAGTCTCACATAACCACTCGGGACACCCCCCGCACCCGGGTGGTATGCGGAATGCATTTTTAATGCGGATTTATATTTCAGTTTACGTACATACGTGCTCCTAGCTAGTAAATACTCATCATATACCTTGGTTATAAATAAAGACATACACATAAATCAGTGTTTCCATCAAGATATCAATCAACCATCAAGATCAAGAATCATATCAGCTCGGATTTACAACCCGTACAAAAGAAATCACATAGTCTAAAAGGCTTAATGAATATTAAATATCTAGGGATGAAACGAGGAAATTTCACACTTGGTTTATTTTCTACAGGTAGGTAGTCGCCTACGCTCGCGCTTACAATGAGTATACAGAATACCCAGCCGGATGATTTAAAGAAAAAAAAATACATTTATTGAACGCCATAATATATTACATTATGGAAAAAGGAGACATACTCGTACAGACATAAAAAAACAGACGCTAAAATAGGACCGTCCCACTCAGCGTAATGCCGCGGCATTCCGTGGCGCTGGTTTTTAGTGGGGACCAGCGGCCGTAGTAGGGTCACGTTTTTACCATCTGTCACCATGCCTCTCACGTTCTAACAAGTATATAAGTGCGAAAGTGACAGGCGATAAAACTGGAACCATGCTGTCGTTGACTTAAAAGTATGAGTTAGTGGCGATACATACGCCAGCGACACACAAAAAAACAGACAAAAAAGTAAGTACCACACAAACAAAAAGAGAGAAAAAAACATAACAATGACATATATTATTGATTGTTTGAATATACATACGAGTAGGTATTAAGTTTTATTTTAAATCTGCTACATGAGCGTTTCCCGGCATATACTCGTATTTTCCTAGGGAACGCAAAATACGTGTGCTGCTTAGGGTGGTATTCCACCTATCTAATTTATTTGTCCAATGTGTATTGCGATTGCGTCTCACATTTTGCTTAATGAGAGTGAGACGCAATGACATTGGACAAAGAAATTGGTACAGGTGGAATACCTATTTTTTTTATTCCTAATTTTTATAGAGGCTTCCGTACACTTGTGTTGACGATGCCAGCCTCATAGGGGAGTTCACGTGTGTAACTAACCTTCAGACCTAAGTTCCAGATATTTTTTATAATATGTAAACATTTTCTCAGCACCTTCTGATAGCGGTTGAGAAAGCAAGCTATTCAAGGATAATGCGCTGTCCAAATGGAATACCTTAGATATGAAAATACGAGGATATGTAACACTATACTCGTAACTGCTCTCTTCGGCATCTACATTGAAAGTACATTTATTTAATAATTTTAAGATTTTTAAGGATACATTTAAAAAAATTATATGTGGGATATTTCCGATAAAATTAGGTGAGTAACCTGTTTAAAATAATATTTATGTGTTTTAGTCTGACGGGTTTTATGGGTCAAACACTTTTTAGAAAAAGGTCACTTCTGTGGACAATAATAATAGTTGACGATTCTGGTACTCACACATGTATCCCGTTTTTTTAATTTGAGTCTCAAGTACTGAATGTATCCCGCCTGATGTAAGGGTGTAGCGTAAAAAAACCTTTAGATTTCATTAACTTTGCTATGTCTACAGGAAAGACGCGAACGAGTTAACCATATTAAAAAAATTTAATGTGTATAACCCTTATAGTTAAAATGCATTTTTGTTGATAGTTTGATGTTTAAGGGCATTGACATTGTGAGTTCAATACAACTAAAGTAAGCTACATCTTAGTAGATTGTACAACAAGTGCATAAAACGGCTGACCACGCCGGGACAACGCTAGTAATGTGAATAATATGATATAAATAATACCTACTTTCTGCTATCAATAATAACAACCAAATTACTTATAAATATTAAAATAATTAAATTCAAATCAAGCATGACGCAGCTGTTTACCTACTATTTAATTTTAAAGTACTAACGACCTTAATTCAACGCAATAAACACTATTTTCAATTGGGAGTTGTATTACTTTTAACTCTGCAATTTGCATGCGGTGTATGTTATTTATGTTCATATTATGTTTTATTTATCACATATATGTGAAAAACATGTAGATTCTTATTGGCCGTTTAGTAGGTATAATTTATTAGGTGCAGATGTAATATTTGTATTCATACTTCTTGTGATATGATATCATTTGCTTACTGGTAGGTAGGTTTTATTATTACATATATTTTTTATTAACTACAGTAAAAGCAAAGTAATTTATCATAAATAAATCTTGCTCTGCGTACCTACCTAATGATTTTATAGATAATGGCTCTAAATACGGATTTATACTCCTCCGGAATCTGATTAGATGATCGTTGTTTTTTGAAAAACTACGAGTATTACGATACTTAGATACATATTAGATTATTTTAAACCGGGTCACTCACGTATTATTAAGTCGAATAGCTCGACATGTTTCGGTCCAATTTACGAGGACCGTCTTCACGGAGACACGACACGTCTTCACTGGTTGAGGGCGCGGCGTGTACTGGCCGTATCAGTACCAGTGAAGACGTGTCGTGTCTCCGTGAAGACGGTCCTCGTAAATTGGACCGAAACATGTCGAGCTATTCGACTTAATAATACGTGAGTGACCCGGTTTAAAATAATCTAATATGTTTGAGTCTCACGGGAGTTTTATACTTAGATACATGTTGGCCCAAAAAACGTTGATAAAAAATTACAATCATTTAAGGCCGTTCCATCGGTTTGCCGCTGTCTCTGTCACATTTCGCAAGAAAGAACGGGAATCGAATTTTTACGATTTTTATTTATTTTAAAAACGTTACCCTACAATATCGAAATTCGAAAGCTATGAAATTATTATTTAAGTTAAGATTGTTTTTTCTTCTTTTATTGTTTATAGTATCACATAATAAATAACCGAGTAAAGTTGGATTAAAAGTCCGAGTTAGAGGTTACTTTGCGAATTAATTGTATCGAGCGAAGTGTCATAATTCGTGTATCGGAAGCTATGATATTAAAGATAATATAGTCAAGAACTACATATATTTTTTCCACGTCTACGAATATCAACGCCTCTTAGAAAAACAGGATCATATAAGGAGATTTTTCGCCTTCTGGCTCAGGGAACCGCCTTAACTAAAACAAAACGTATTATTTTCAAAATATTCTCCTTTCGTTATACAAACAACACAAACGCAAAAGTTTGTTAAAATTATTATTAGATACTGTACCATGTATTTAAGTAACTATGCTGTGCTTTTATATCCCGATACTGAACTAAATTGACAATTTGATTGGCCAATTTACTACCCAATCATCCTGCCTTTGTACCATTTTAACAGATCGGTTGGATAAATTGGGATAATCAAACTGACATTTTATTATCTGGACCGATTTAAATTTTGATTTCGCATTTTTTTTATCTTCTGATTTCGATAAAATTTGGTGGATACGTAGAGTTCCCTATTCTATACAATTTCAGCGAAATTTTACAGTAAGTATGTCGTAAAAACTTCCTCTGAGTTACGAAAACGTGTGGTATTTTCATTTTTCGTAACCCAACGGAAAATTATAAGGATTTTTTTCGAAAGAAGTTTTTGACGGGACATGATTTCGTATTAATTCTGCCCAGAATCTGAAACTCCTCAAACCAGCCAAATTTTATCCAAGTCTAACGAAAGAACAAATACAACAAATAAAAAATCACATAAAAACAAGATTTATAGTAAACCTATTAGCCTAGTAGCTTTCTACAGAAATGTTGTATCCAAGGTTTTCGCCAGAGACCTAAGCTTTTCATAATCTGCTGTAACTTGAGTCTCTGAGGCTTTCGCCGTTCGATCTCGGCGATGGCGAACACGTGCGATGCAACGTCTTTAGAATGCACATGCCACATTGTTTATGTATTCTTACCTAGGTATATTCTGATAATACTACTTAATCTGCTGTAACTTGAGTCTCTGGGACTTTCGCTGTTCGATCTTGGCGATGGCAAACACGTGTCGATGCAACATGCAACGTCTTTAGAATGCACGTGCACCATTGTTTATGTATCCGTACATGTATTCTGAAAACAAATGTAATTAATCTCAATGTCTTTGGTTGGACTATTTTAGTAGACCCAGCCGCAAAATTGCTTGGCCACTTTGCCCATAAGTAAATTCATTTACAATGGTGGCCGTACACTTTTGTAGCTCGCTATACCCTTAAATGTATTATTCTGTTAATTAATATAAATAAGTAATTAATTTGTTGTAAATATATTAATAACGGGTCACTCACGTATTTTAAGTCGAAAACGCTCGACATGTTTCACTCGGTACTGAGAAGAGTGTCTCACGGAAGTTTTGTTATTAAAATCTGTTGTAACTCGAGTCTCTGGGGATTTTGCCGTTGACCTTGGCATACACGTGTCGATGCAACGTCTTGCATCGGCAACATTGTCTAATCTGCATATAACTACCTACGATGCTCATTTAGCTTGTTTACTGTACGTAGATATGTAAGTACTTATAACATTTGATACTCAAGGATGTTTCAGTATTTATTCAAAGCAAAACACTTGAGAGAAACATAGCCGTTATCAAGTCTCGAAATGTCTGTTGATATATGACGTTTGATAAAAAAATTATACTTACAACATCTTTTGTTGACAGACAAAGAAACACATGTGTTACAGTCGTTATACCATAGATTTAGCCAATCATAGGCTGAAATGACCTCTTAAGTACAATAAGTACCTATTTTAAGAACAGACCAGGCATAGCGTATTCAATTCAATTATTTATTTCAGGCAAATGCCCATATAATTTGTTAGTAATACAATTAAATTAATCTTAATATGCTAATGTTAGTAAACACACATTAAATTACAAATAAAAATATATATCACATTTAACTATTTACATAATGAAGACTGCCACATTCCAAACACTACTGCTGTACATGCAACAGCGTCCAGTGGTGTTGCAACGGGCAGTCTAGCCTCTCGGCCAGCACATGCAACAGACTGTTGGAGCTACCGCGCAACCGGGTATTGAAAAATACAAATGTTTGGGTCCAACTAAAGTAAGTAATGTCTAAGATGAAGTTTCAAATTCGAAAGGAACTGGACTTAAGCTTTTTCGCTATCATAAGGCCATTATTTTTACCCTATGCGTAATAAAATTACTTGGCTACACGGTCAGCAAGTTTGCTCTGTCAGCTATATAGCAATTTAATTCCCTCCTAAATTGTAGGAGGGTATCCCAATATAAACTGATATATGATATGATATGGATATCCTACAATTTAGGAGGGAATTAAATCTTCTCGGGTCCGTGGTGTAGGGTTGGAGCCGGCGTAGTTTTTTTTTTTTTTTTATCGCGTATATATATATAAGGTCAAGCAAATCTTGTCAGTAAATAGGAACAAAGAAAACTATACTCATCCTTTTCTTTTGGGTGCTAGTACTAGTGTAAGACAAAGATAGTATGATTCTCTCTGTCTATGTTTGAAATGAGACAGTCTCTTGACAAACTATATATCTTTACTTGAAAATAATTGTAGTGTATAACTAGCCTTATGAAGCGATTTTGCATGTACAACCAGCCTTTAAGTTTATAGTCTATGATTGTTCATTATTTTTAGTATGTGGGTATTTTTGCACTTTGTAATTTTTCCTCATTCACCCGTTGACCACGAACGCTGTAAAGGGTTCGAAACGTCGGGATGTATTATAAATTCAATATACGCGATATAATCCGTTTTCATAGTTTTATTTTAATGAAATACCTATTAGCGTAGAAGCATCAACCCAGTTTCCCATAATAATATCTGGTCTTGACACCTAAGTATCTGATTTCGCGATAAATAGGTAATGGTTCGACCTTACCCATCAGCAATATCAACACGTGTTTGCACGCTAACATTGTAAATATACAATACAAATGTTTATCATTGTAAATAGTGTTTGTATATGTTTGTACACGTGAAACACCGATGTATTTATGGCTGATTTGTGCAACGGCCAGTTCACAAGGCGCTCAAGTTTCATAAAATTTTCCATGAACATTCGAAAATTCCATCGTAGGCGCAAGTAGTCCAGCGGTAAGAGCGTGCGACTTTCAATCCGGAGGTCGCGGATTCAAACCCCTGAGTAATTCAGAAATTATGTACGATATATGATTTGATATTTAAGGAAAACATCGTGAGAAAATACTGGACTAATCCCAATAGGGCCTCAGTTTTCCCTCTGGGTTGGTAGGTACCAACCCTGAGAGGAAACTAGGCAGATGGCAGTTGCTTTCGTGAAAAACTTAAAACTAGTTTTTACGAAACCTCGAAAACGAAGTCTATACCAATTGCTGTGATTAGTTGAGCCATGGAGAAAGGCCAGGACAACGCGAGGAAGATGATGAATGGAAAATTCCAACATCATCATCATCTTCCTCGCGTTATCCCGGCATTTTGCCACGGCTCATGGGAGCCTGGGGTCCGCTTGACAACTAATCCTAAGAATTGACGTAGGCACTAGTTTTAGAGAAAGGCCAGGACAACGCGAGGAAGATGATGAATGGAAAATTCCAACGTCAATCATAAAACCTCATCCTCATATCAACGAATTTGAATGGAATGGAATTTGAACGAAACGGGTTTGAATGGATGCTGGACTTCAGCCTTCCCTAAAAATCTAGGGCAAGAACATTCGGTCAACCTGTCATTAAAATCAGGACCAAAAAGAGACAGTCAGTGACCGGTCGGAAGCTGACGGTTGGATTGCGAGTAGCCATCCAAGACACATGTTCGGCGCCGTGCCAACTTGCCAAGTCGTGCATTGCCATTGCAGTCTGAGCTCAGACAATCAGTGTTATCGTAATACAAGATGTACAGCGGTACATAATGGGAGAGAACAGTTATTACTAGTACACCAGCTCTCGGCAAGCAATGGAACAATACTCGTACCCCACCAGCTATCATGGAAAGTTATCCCTATCTCGCTTATAGATGAATGATTAAAATATTTAATTAGATGATTGAAAAGTAGCCTGGTTGTTAGTGACCATGCCTGTGAAGCCGATGGTCCTGGGTTCAAATCCCGGTAAGGGCATTTCTTTGTTATGAGCACAGATATTTTTGTTCCTGTATATCGTTGCCCGAGTACCCACAACACAAGCCTTCTAGAGCTTACTGCTTAGCTTTTTAGCTTGTGGTGTTTTTTTTTTTTTTTAGCTTTTAATATTTATTTATTTTACAATTTACTGAAAACATTCTGTACCTACTCGTTTTGTGAAGTATAATAAAAGGTAGGTAAATTGGCAACCTTTGTCGCTCATTCAGGTGTCCATTTAGAAAAAAACTCTTCGCTGTCTTCATTAATTAAGTCTCTTATTTGCTCTTGGAAAAAAGCAACAAAAAAAAATCCGCCCTGACGTTATTCAAAAACATGACAAAGAAGGAAAAGTCTTAAATGTTTATTCGTCGTATTATTCGTTTGAAGAAGATTGTTTTTTCACTTATCCAATAGAAATAAGAATTCATTTTTAGGGTTCCGTACCCAAACGGTAAAAACGGGACCCTATTACTAATACTCCGCTGTCCGTCTGTCTGTCACCAGGCTGTATCTCATGAACCGTGATAGCTAGACAGTTGAAATTTTCACAAGTGATGTATTTATGTTGCCGCTATAACAACAAATACTAAAAAGTACGGAACCCTCGGTGCGCGAGACCGACTCGCACTTGGCCGGTTTTTTTAAAATTTCACATTTCACCAGGTGGTGCTAAAATTATGCCTTCGAGGCCATTAATTACACGAGCATGAGCGCTGCAACTCGTTCGAAATAATTTTATATAGTGATACTGATACAAGTAATTAAAAATTTGAGTTAAATGATTCTAATTATATTATTTAGAGTCATGGGTTACTTTAATTATGAAACGTTTACGTAACAACAATATTTTAACGAAGTGTCTTGAATTTTTTTATATTTCCATTTGAGAACCAAAAATGTCATAAAAATGTAGAGATATTTTGTAAAAAAAATCCTAAAGAAATAAGACAATCGAAAGGCTCGATATAATAATCTCGAAATCAATCAAAATATTAGGTAATTTTATTTTGTCGCGGAGCAAATCAACAACTTTAGGTACTTGTGAAGTTTACAATTTGAGTCATCGAATAATTGGAACCAGACGCAAAGTTTCAGCCGCTTTTAGTGGATTTCTTGAATAATTTCTATACTAAACTAATAACAATGTTGAACACTCTCAAATTCCCAATTTCGAAACTCGAAGTTGTGATTCAATTGAATATAATCTAATAATTGGCACATGGATCTCTCATTCGCTCTCGCAGTATACGTACATTACGTACTGTAAAATGGTCCTACTTTCTTCCAATTTTATTTAGAATTTACTTAGGAACACAAAGTTATATATATACGTTTACATATAACTTAGAAATATAATATTTGAATATATTTAATAATTTTACAGAATTAAAGCTTAATTACCCACAGGTAAGAAATTTAGAATAGATATACCTTATAACAATGTATGTACCTAAAGGTTCGCCGAATAACGCTGGTTAAGTAAATATAGATATATTATACTATTAATTTTATTGAAATATCTACACTTACCAACCGGTGAAAATATTTTAAAGACCCCAACATTAAGTCCCCTGCAAGCTCGGCTGAATTTCACCTTCCGATACAAACGGAGTTTCGTTCTCATTTTTAAACTACGTGTTGGATTGTAATGAAACTTTGCATATACAATGATATGAGGTATATATGTGTCTGTAATTAGTTTATATAGCTTTATTTAACGGTATATAAAACACACGAAACAGAGCAAATACAAGGTTTGTATGAAAAACTTAAATTCGCTGTATTTTTTTACTGTGGTATCTGAAGCTACATAAACTAATTACAGACCTAGATATACCTTATCCTATTGTAAGTACAAAGTTTCAGAGTAATCTAGTTGGTCGTTTTAAAATGAGAGCGTAACTACGTTTGTATGGAGAACGGCGGGCCGTATGCTATTTGCCGGCGTAGTATTTAAAAGAAATATCTATTTTGTATGGCGGCATGTACGGCAGATACTTCTCCCATAAAATTGCTGCTCACTGTACCAACAATAACAAAGTAAGTATTCGAAATCCACACGACCCCATCAAATCAGCGGTGTTTGTCCATCGACGCGATTGTATTGGATTGAGGCCTGAAATGATTGTTTACGGCGACGCCAGCGACAGGTTACTCCATGCTTTTGACTTAATGGGATAGTCAACTGGCCTTCGGACCGAATGGGTTGAATTCAAACTTGATGTGACTGTCTAAACATATAGCAATGTTTAAGTTTCGGCCGATTAAGTACTTATCCACACATCCCCATCAAATCGGTAGCGGTGTTTGCCCAGCGGCGCGATTATATTGGATTGAGGCCCAAAGTGTTTGTTTACACGGCGCCCATCAGCGGCCCATTTCATGCTTCTGACTTAATGGGATAGTCAGCTGGCCTTGGACCCAATGGGTTGAGTTGAAACTTTATGCGACTTACAGCAATGTTTTAATTTCGAACAACATTCGATTAGAGTCAGATCAAGCTAAACGCAATGTCATAAATAATGTCACTATGAAAATTAACGTTTATGATAACATTCCCTAACTTTGTTCTGTTCAAGGTACAAAGTTAGCTTCTCGGACTCTACCTAGTTATCGTCACATAGCGATGTTTGTCCATCGACGGGTTGTATTGGATTTAGGCCTGAAGTGCTTGTTTACGGCGGCGCCCATCAGCGGGCCATTTCAAGCCGCTTCTGACTTAATGCGATTGTCAACTGGCCTTTAACCGAATGGGTTGAAATGAAACTTTGTAAAGATTGTACACGATGAAACCCGGCCACGCATGATGTGGTAAATCTTTTAAATGAATCTACATTTACAGGCATCACTTTTCCCTTAATAATTTGTGGTTATCAAACTACATAATAAAATTAGAAACACGATATAAAGTTAGGTTGTCTGTGTGACTTTGAGCGTTATGTATATCACAGTAACTTTTTTTTCCACAGTTTGTCTCGACCAAATTTTCCAGTTAAAAATATTTTATTATATAAACCAAATGATACCTTATTACATTCTCTTTTCACAATACCTAACATTTTTCTGATTGCGTTCAGATTGAGGTAGTTCTGAGATGTTTTAACTTTGGTGAATTTGACTTTTCAACAAAAAAAAGTTTTTCTGACTACCACAAGTAGAAAATAATTTCAATAAGTATGTTTTTGGTAAGATGAGATTCTAATGAGCATAAAACAGCTTATGAAAATATAAATACAATTGTGACATTGTAGTACGAAGCGAGTGAAGATTATCAAAAAACGCTGGACAAAAAAAAAGGTATGATGGAATATATTCGGCGATAATTCACAGAAGCGCATTGTAATATGATTGTATTTTAATTATAAATTCCAATAATTACAGATTATTAAAATAAAAGAATTGCTTAAATATGTGAATTCGGTAAAAAGATATACCAGATCATGCATGGCCGGGTTTCATCGTGTACAATTTTTATGCCATAAACAACTAGCTCAACTCAACATTACCTATCATGCCAAGCATTGCCTATTAGCTTGAAAAATAGGGATTCTTTACCAAACAGCTTCCTCTATCTTACCAATACAAAAGCTCAGCAGTTAAATACTCGTATACACAGCTGTTTGGTATAGAATAGAATGCTTAAAGCTAGTCATGGTTCTGAACGTAATGTTGAGGAAATGTACGGCTAAATAACCTTATAGCAATATTAGCAATCCTAATAGATTAAGTTCCGAACTGTCTTCCAAAATACCTACATTAAGATCGATTACTCGATAAAAAATCTAAATAAAAATTGGACATTTCAACTTCATGGCCACCTCACTTTAGAAAAGAAATGAAAAGAAAAGATCGGCCTTTGATAATCAAATACATTTGCAAAAACATTCTACACAAAGGTTTAGAAATTGGAAATTGTTTCACGATTTGTTCAACATATTTTTTCTGTGTAATCGCTTCGTATTCAAACAAGAGATGTATTGGTATTTGTATAGCGAACGCTAAATAAGAAATATATTGCCCGAGGGCGTCGTTATTGGCGAATAAAAGGAAATATAATATAAGAGCTGCGGGCTTAGCACGGTAGCATTTTTATCGTTTGTCACCATGCCTGTCACGTTCTAACAAGTAGGTAAGTGCGAAAGTGACAGGCATAGTGACAGGTGATAAAAATGCGACCGTGCTTAGCCCACTGGGCTCACAATATAATAGCATAGTATTGATATCACTGGGTGGGGCGTAGCCGGCGTATGTGTCCTTAGATACCATTCTTCCCACTACCGTAAAATGGTCCTACTTTGCTCCAATATTTACTCCACTTTAAGATAATTTTGATATTTTTTTAAAACTGTTCATTATTAAATATTCAGACGAATTGAATATTAAGAAGAATATCTTATGTAACATATTTTATTGGTAAATCAACTTTATGAAATATTATTTTATATAAAACGAAGCTATGAATAAGGGGGCACAAGATAACCATTGTTTGCAGTATTTTTGCTTTTTGTGTCATGTCATGTCTTGAAATTCAAATTCAGCGCGTCTAAGATAAAATATCCCAAATGTTACATACATCCATATTACATGTTTATGATTTAAGTCTCATACACGTACAATGTATGCATGGACAAAAAAAAGGGAATAGGTATGATGAATTTTGTACATGGAGCTTCTTTTAATTTTAAAAATATTATGTCCCTAGTTTTAATGTTTTGAGTAAGTCTTGAATGTACTGATATGAAGATTTACTCAGTTTCCTGTGTTATGAGCCCGTAGTCGATTTGAAAACGCGCGAAGATACGACTTTTACACAGTAACCGAACGCCGGCCGCTGCTTGAAATAACGCGACCGCCTAAACAATATTGATACTTTCGCAACATTATGCGTCACTTTATAACTTTAATTAGGTTAAAATAAAACTTTCGGTAAATTTGATATAATCGTTTATTACTCTTAACAATTTACCTATGTATTCATATAATACATACAAATTATATAGCATGATGATAATGATTTGCACTAAGGCAATATCTTATATATATATAATCATCTTACTCGCGTTATCCCAGCCTTTTTGCCACGGCTCATGGAAGTCTGCTGGGGTCCGTTTGGCAACTAATCCCAAGAATTGGCGTAGGCACTAGTTTTTACGAAAGCGAAAATCAAAAATCAAAAATCAAAATTTATTTATTTGTAAACATAGGTTAAATATAGTTCTTATACAATAATTTATGTTTCACTATGTTTTGCCATTTGGCATACAAATATAACAAAGAAGAGATGGAGCATGCACTAATTATAACAGATGTCAAACGAACTGAAGCGACTGCGATCTGACTTTCCAACGTTCCAACCCAGAGGGGAAACTAGCCTTTTGTTGAAATTTGGTATACAGATAGTTTGAATCCCGGGGAAGGACATAGAATACTTTTTATTCAAGAACTCACCCTTTAAGGGGGTGGAAATTTGTATGGGGAATCAATAAACGCTGAACCGATTAAGATGAAATGAGGTATGGACATAGTTTGAGTCCTGGGGAAGGACATAGGATAGGTTTTACCCCAGAAACGGGGGAGGGGGGGGGGGGGAATGGAAATTTGTATGGGATCCAATAAAACCGATTTGGATGGAATTTGATATTATGGAGATAGTCTTAATCGTTGGGAAGGGTGATAATAATTTTTATTTCCAAAGTCATCCTCTTCTCTTCTCCACTCTTCTAACACTCGCTCAACGTGTGGTTGGTTGTACGATGAATACTGCTCAAGACCTGGAACACCTGGAGTGCTTCTGGGTGCAAAGGGTCAGGGGTAACACTCGCTCAACGTGCCGCTGGTAGAGTATGATGGGGAAAACTCAAGACCTGGAACACCTGAAGTGCTGCTGGGTGCAAAGGGTCAGGGGTAACACTCGCTCAACATGCCGCTGGTAGTGTGTAGTGTACGATGAATACAGCTCAAGACCTGGAACACCTGGAATGCTTCTGGGTGCAAAGAGTCAGGGGTAACACTCGCTCAACGTGCTGCTGGTAGTGTATGATAGGGAAAGCTCCAGACCTGGAACACCTGGAGTGCTGCTGGGTACAAAGGGTCAGGGGTAACGGGTAACACTCGCTCAACGTGCCGCTGGTAGTGTATGATGGGGAAAGCTCCAGATCTGAAACACCTGGAGTGCTGCTGAGTGCAAAGGGTCAAGGGCAAAGGGTGGGTAACACTCGCTCACCGTGTTGCGGGTAGTGTATGACGGAGACAGCTCAAAACCTGGAACACCTGGAGTGCTGCTGGACGCATCGGATCAGGGGTAAAAC
The DNA here is from genome assembly GCF_947568885.1 of Cydia strobilella. NCBI lineage: Eukaryota > Metazoa > Arthropoda > Insecta > Lepidoptera > Tortricidae > Cydia > Cydia strobilella. Next base: position 15,748,361 of record NC_086052.1, read on the forward strand.
TCTTTTAATCTGAAGTTGGTAGAGTATGCTGTAGGCAGGTTAAGTTCTTCAAGACCTGGAACACCTGGAGGGCTGCCAGATTAAGCAGGCACCTGACCAGAGCTACCACACGTTTAACATGCAGTAGGTACTGGGGGTTAAAAGGGGGTGGAAGTTCTGATAACAATAAATGAACCTGAGTTCCACTAAGTACAGCCAGGGTTCATCATCAGCTCTATCTTGGGTACTGCTCTCCCATTTGCTCATCAAGACGTGTCAGAAGACCAAAACAGCGTGTGCCTATATTGCACCAAACCTGAGTTCCACTAGGTACAGCCAGGGTTCAGCATCAGCTCTATCTTGGGTACTGCTCTCCTAGTTGCTCATCAAGACGTGTCGAATAACCAAAACAGCGTGTGCCTATGTTGCACGAAACCTGAGTTCCACTAGGTACAGCCAGGGTTCAGCATCAGCTCCATCTTGGGTACTGCTCTCCTAATTGCTCATCAAGACGTGTCGAATAACCAAAACAGCGTGTGCCTATGTTGCACGAAACCTGATTTCCACTAGGTACAGCCAGGGTTCAGCATCAGCTCCATCTTGGGTACTGCTCTCCTAATTGCTCATCAAGACGTGTCGGAAGACCAAAACAGCGTGTGCCTATGTTGCACCAAACCTGCGTTCCATTAGGTGCAGCCAGGGTTCAGCATCAGCTCTATCTTGGGTACTGCTCTCCCAAGTGCTCATCAAGACGTGTCGGAAGACCAAAACAGCGTGTGCCTATGTTGCACGAAACCTGATTTCCACTAGATACAGCCAGGGTTCAGCATCAGCTCCATCTTGGGTACTGCTCTCCTAATTGCTCATCAAGACAGACCAAAACAGCGTGTGCCTATGTTGCACTAAACCTGCGTTCCACTAGGTACAGCCAGGGTTCAGCATCAGCTCAGCTCTATGTATACTAAAACCTTCTCCAGAATGTAACAAACACTTTTCTAAAAACCGCATCAAAATCGGTTCAGCCAAATGCGAGATAATCGCGAACAAACATACATACATACATATACATACAAACATACGGGTCAAACTGAGAACCTCCTTTTTTTTGAAGGCGGTTAATAAACAAGTACTTACAACCCAAGGATTAAAGTTTCTGGTCGCAGTTTACACGCACACAGTACAGCCAAACACGCAAACAAATATAACTTTTTACACGGCGAGCGACGCACACAATGATAAATAACTTCGTCGTCGTCGATGCAACGTGCGGAGCCGATCAACAAACGTCCTGCCTCTACCAGCTCCCGCGGGGGACTGAGGCCGCGAGCGCGTGTCATCGATGTTATACCAGAAAAAGGGGAAGTTTTTAAAAAATCGTCAGAAAATAAAAGTTGCAATTTAAATAAAATGAAGTACAGCAACAGTTTAAGTAAACATTGCAGATTATTTGAGTATGCAATCTACGTCGAAAATAAGTAGATTTTCGAAGAAATTGTCACTTGTTTTGAGGTCATTTCTGGAGAAAATTGAATTCGTTTAACTTTCATTTCCTCGAACTCTAAGTCATATAACAACAATGTAATCTGATAAACCTAGAGTACAGAATATGTGTAATACAAATTTACCATTTTTAGCAGTCCAAACTTTGCGAAATTTACAAATAAGAGCATCAAAGTCAGTGCTTTACACGCGTTTACCTAAACGTCCATCAGAAAAAAAATCATTACTAATTTAGTAAGCCTTTTTTCAAAAAAATGATCTGATAAACCTAGAGATAAGAAGTCGTGCTAATAGAAACCAGTACTTGTTATTTCAATTAGGTAACAAAAGGTGTACAATTTCACAGAAGAAATCTATCAACTTTACATTTTTGCGACTAAAATCGTAACCGGGCTCTTAACTGTAAAAAAAATATTGCACGAGTGCACGAGTAAGCATTTTCTCTTCGCAACTATTCGTAAACGTGTAAGAAAAGAGCAGTCATCGTTTTATCGCAGCACGTGCTCAGCTGTAGCCGCCGCACTTGCTAACTGCATCACCCACGAGTTTAGAGAAGCATATTATTTACGACTGTAGTTAGAACCAGATTATTGACATTTTTAATGTTTTTATTTTGTCTGCTTTCTATTTCAAGTACTCGCCGTGCTCTGTTTTCCTTTTTATTCCCCGCCCCAAAAGGGTGTTACAACTTTGACCGCTATGTGTGTCTGTCTGTGGCATCGTAGCTCTTAAACGGGTGAACTGATGTGGATGTTTTTTTATAGGTGGTTCTCTGACATGTTTTATCGAAATCGGTTCATTTATTTGTGTTGGAGGTTTTTCTTATTTTAATTTTAAATTATTCATCTAGACGCGTACGGACCTACGGACCGTCTAATGTTAACCGGACAACATATAAGCGTGTTGTCAAGAAAGATTAACTATTATGACATTTTCTTTAGAATATTTGATACACATTTTACTCCGAATTTAAAATGATTACGTGCTCCTACATCTACCCCTAGTACCTTGCCTACTTACTTACCCCCAGACTCAGAACCGATTCATTAGGCCAAAATGTTAGTCCTTCACTGCCAACACAATCCATTCTCTGAAGAGTCTAGTAACTTTACTACGTCAGGAACACGACATCGAAACTACAACTCGAATAGAGTTACTTTTCTTTTTTCTATCCTCAGCTCGTGACCATTAAATTCTAAAACAAAATCTTTTTTTTTCAGATCCTCCCGTACATCGATGGGTTCAACCACGTGTCCAAGATCGCAGCTCTGACGGACGTGGAAATCAGTCTTGTGCGCGCGTGTGTCCAGAACCTCGTCTACTACGGCGTGGTTACTCTAGTGCCCATCTTCCAGTACTGTGCTGTAAGTACACCTTTACCAAAGGTTTCAACCACGTGTCGAAGATCGCAGCTCTGACGGACGTGGAAATCAGTCTTGTGCGCGCGTGTGTCCAGAACCTCGTCTACTACGGCGTGGTCACTCTAGTGCCCATCTTCCAGTACTGTGCTGTAAGTACACCTTTACCAAAGGTTTCAACCACGTGTCGAAGATCGCAGCTCTGACGGACGTGGAAATCAGTCTTTTGTGCGCGCGTGTGCCCAGAACCTCGTCTACTACGGCGTGGTCACTCTAGTGCCCATCTTCCAGTACTGTGCTGTAAGTACACCTTTACTTTATAAATGGTTTCAACCACGTGTCGAAGATCGCAGTTCTGACGGACGTGGAAATCAGTCTTGTGCGCGCGTGGTTCCAGAACCTTGTGCCCATCTTCCGGTACTATGCTGTGGGTTTAGAAGTAGACGACCATTATCATACGCAAAAGCCCGGTTTTTTAAATCAAGCATACTTATTACTTACCTACTAGTCTGTGCGGAAAGAAAAAGAGTCGTGAATTGTATGGGGCCCAATACATTCCACGACTTCTCTTTCCGAACAGACTCTATGGTTTTGGTACAAATAAATACGAGTTTTAATAAGACTTACCTAAGTTGCAAATGTATACTTACGGTAGACCTTTACTGTACATCACATCGCAAAAGCCTGACTAAACGTCCTTTTAGCGTTACGACATGACAAAGCCCACTTCACTTTTCACACTGTACGATAGAACACTGTGCACTGTCATGTCATTAGCATGCGATAACCGCGTCTAAGCCGTATAATTATTATGTAGAATAACATTAGAATCGTTCTTGCTTTCCAGGTATACAGTGCGACGCCCAAGTTAAGACAGCTGACTAGGTGTGCAGGCCTACAGAGGCAGTGTGTAGAATTTTGCGCGAGATCATGTAAGTACCTACCTCCTTAATGGGGCATAAGTCTTCGAAGTAGCTTGTAATTCTACCTTTACCTATTCTTTACCTAATTCCGAAATTTGGCTTCACCATTCGCCATCCAAAGTATTGCTGCTGTTGACTGACTCGACGAAAAAACGCTGCAGTAAAATTCTCAAGATGCTGACATCTTTGACAGTTAAATGGAATTCCCTCGAAGTGTTTTAGTGCCCTTGATGCATGACTTGATTATTGTTTTTCTGTACGTTACAGCACGCCAACTTCCAAAAGTGTCGGATCTTTTTCGCATGTACGCTGGTATGACGTACGGCAGCACCGTTCGAGACCTCTGCCGGCGCGTGCGGCCACAAGAACTGGCCGTGGACGAGCGGAGACTCGTGCTGTTTGGCGTGCTGGAGGGGCTCATCCGGCGCGTCTACAAGGTACGTAAAGTTATGTTTAAAATAAGTAAATAGATGACGAACCCCGCCACCCCGTCGCTCTATCAAATGAACTTACCAGTCTGTAGCGAATATCTCCACCATATTCTTTATTAAACTACCCTGCTCTACAGTTAACCATGTAGTATTTGTAAACTGATGCCAAGAGAGAAGACCTGTGCCAATTAGCAATTGGATTTATACGATTCGGGTGGGGACAACGGTGTTGTGAAGCTGGTGGTTACAACAATACTTCCTGACAGTGTCTGTTTATAAGATATGTAGGTACGGTCAAAAACCTTGCCAGCTCTGCTTAAACAAGCTTTCTTGAACACCCAAAAACGACGAATCGTAACTTGCTTTGTTTCTCAATTTACCCCCATTATCATATACTCCTTTAATTTAATTCATCATTACTCATAACCTCAATTTCTCTCCACAGTACCCAATCACAATGCACGACGACGCGTCATCCCTGGCCAGCGAGCATAGCCAACCCCTCGTCCGAACCTACAACGGTTTAGTCTGCCTCGATGAGCTGTGTTGCCAGGGCGGGCTCACCGCCCAACAGCTAGAGGAACAATTAGAAAGGGACACCAATGTTGTGTTCATTGTCAAGTGATCTATACAGCGGCTGTTTCTGAACTGTTTTAACAACATGAGAGGCACAGAGTTGTGTTCACCGACAAGTGATCTCATAAGTGAGAAGGACTTGGACTAATGTCCAATGAAAATGCCAGCGCTGATTTGCCAGATATTTTCTATTTAAATACGTATTGTAAACACGGGTGTAAATGTAAATAAAGGTTTAGGCTATAACGATGTTCTGAAATGTTTTTCAACTAGGTATAAAGCTTGATTAAGCTAAGCTTTGCTTGGTAAAGTTCCAACAGGGACTATAATATTAAAGATTGTTGTAATAATCTGGCAACATCTGTGACAAATGCCCAGAGAACTTTTACTATAACAAGACCGAACATTTTTGACAAACCATATTGGAACCGTATTTAGCTACAGTTAAGGTTGATATTGCTTTGCTACAAACAAACGGGACGAGCGAGAGGATAGTCGAACGGAGTGTGTCCTTTTCTAACAAAATGGCCAGGGTAAGTGTAACCTATACACTTTTATACATATAGTTTGTAATTTTTCATGTGAAAGAAGGGACACTCCGTTTAAGTCATCTCTCACTCGGCCCGTTTTTATAAGTCCCGTTTTTAATATAACTAAAAGGTCACCTAGAGGTGTCAGTATGTATCTCCTAAAAATGTTACTCGAGTTGTAGTTTATAACCGAAGAAAATCCTTAGGTGTATGGAAAGTGTATAGAAAAAAAAAGCTGTGGACCCTTAAAGAAATGTAAATAAATATTAAATAATAATGTATATAATGAATTATTTGTTTATCTGATGTTTATTCAAGTTTTCAGAGGTTTTCCACGAAACTGTTTATATAATAATATACATAAAGTTATATTTTTGAATATTACATATAACATCGAAATATTTACTCTTTAAATTTGTATTTTATACCTTACCTGTACAGTTCAAAAATCTGCTCAATCTTCTTAGCTATATAGAATATTTTTAATGCATATATATAGCTAAAAGTACATTATAATTGTTGTTCATAAAGGTGCTACATAACTTGTTAAGATTTGTATAAGTTAAAAACACATGACGTCCCACCGAGTTTCTATATAAATCTTTTATTTCTAGAGCATTTTTAATACGACTATATGGTACATATAGATGGTCAAGCAAATCTTGTCAGTAGAAAGGGCGCGAAATTCAAATTTTCTATAAGACGATATCCCTTCGCGCACATTTTTAAAATTTGCCGCTTTTTTCTACTTACAAGATTTGCTCTACTATAATAATTATGTAAGTTTTGTACCTACTTTAATGATAGAAATTGCCAAATATTTAGTGGGGTAGTTATTTCAATCAAAATCATTGTTGTAAAATGCAGCTGGAGTGAGCGAAAGCTTATGAGTTTGAAAAAATAGTATTTTATACAATCATGATATAATGGAGAGCTTTTCAGTCGATTACCGTGTTACGGCTACGAAGCTTGCTGAGTGGCCTTATTGGGTACGAGATTGAAAAGCTTGATTATATCACTATTGTATGTAATACTTTTTCTACGAGTCAACAAAAATAATACTTACTAGTAGAATCATATAGGTAAGCAAAACAAAAATTTACGGCTAAGATACGCGAGCTGCCACGATACCTTCATACTCGTACGCGCCCCGGCCGCCGGGGCCCGGCGCCCCCGGCGGGTTGGTCAACGACACCTTCTCGTAGCTCATGAGGCCCTGGTACTTGCTCCTTGCTAAATTCAATTTTTAGACGGTTTTTTCTCCATTTTGGCCACCGTAGCCTATGGAGACAGACAAGCAACGCTTAGCGGTTTTCGTAGTCTATGGACGTTGCTATATTAAGGGTGTCACATGCGCGTTTCTGACTTATGAAGCAATTGTTTCTACCATACAAACTAAAATAAATAATTAATTAGAGCTATCGTTTTGTTTCGTCCTCTTGACCGCGGTGAGCTGTGATTTCTGGTTAATTTAATTATAGTTGACTAAACCGTTTCGAAATGAATATTATAGATGAGTTGTGAGCCCATACACGAAAAGTACCCAATCTAATTCAACCATTACAGTAGACGAGTAGGAAAAAAAATTATTTAAATAATTTGTTGTATTTCTTTTTAGGTTATCCTTTAAATAAAAGTTAATACGTAACATGATTTTTAAATAATCACATTAAAAAGGGTTTGCTCTACTTTTTGCTGGGTGTTCATTTGACCCATACAAAAGATGGTAACAAAGAGTATAATTCTTATAATAACAAACGAAACCGTCAACGACCTCTTTACGAGAGTAGGCCAAAGCTAGTGGCGCCATCTGATCGAGAATCAAATTTTCGTGATTTTCGAGGCACGTTTTTTCCTTAGACTGTATCCATCTATTACGGAGTTATATCTATCTTTGATGGTAGGTATACTAGGTATATGAGGTGTACTAGTATAAGCCGTCACACGTTCCTTCAAGCTGCAGCGCGTATGCGTGGTCTCTGGTCTAGCTAGTCACACGAACGTCTACCGTTTTGTTTACATTTCTCGACTAGTCAACGTTTATTTGTGCCTTATTTTTCTGTATATTATCTTAAACATTTTAAGTTACTTATTAGGTATTCGGATTATTGGACTATCACGTGAAAATATAACGAGACCATTTATCATAGTTTCAGCGTCAAATAAATTAGCTCAGTGATCAGAGGCGTATTTAAAAGTTTGACGCCCCGGGCCATTGGGTCCCTGCCGCCCCCCATGACCGATGAAGCACCCATGAAGTAAACACAAAATCAGAATTTTTTCTTAGTGCCTTTCTGCAGAGCTTGGAATCGAACAGTGATGTTTCAAGTCAGTTCCATATTGTTAAAAATTGACTCAATATATTTTCACGTGATCGCGTCCTCTCTTCGCGACATATTTAATTTATGCGATAGACGCAGCGTTGAACGCATGCGAACACGCTGCGTTTATCGCATAAAACGACTTTGCGCGACCGGCGACGGCTGCGGCGATAACCATAGGTTAGAGCGGAACACAGCGATCGGACCTTTCGTTCCCACCTATGGTTGTCGTTGTCGCCGCCGCCGTCGCGAATCGCGCAGTCGTGGCCGAGCCGTAAGGGTCGGTTGCACCAAACCGTCTGTCACCGTTAAAGCGTTCGCAATTTTTTCTTCATAGATCTCTGCTGCGTGACGTTGATCAGTCTGTTAACTGTTTTTGGTGCAACTGGCCCTTAGTCTCATTATTATAAAAGTTATTTACATTGAGGACGCATAATTGTTGATTTTAATTAAGATTATAAAGACGCAAGGACTGTATCGTTTTTTATAAATACAACTTTGCCGTTTATTTTTGTTTTTACATTTTTATTTAAAAATTACACGTGTTTAATTAGTGCTTTAATAAGGTACACATTTCGTTCTGGGAGTTCGACGTAAAGCATAGGTTTAGAAAAAAATTATTCATTTCTGCCGAGTAACAACGATTTCGGACAAATACTACAAGAAAATTTACGTTACGAAACAAAACGATATTACACAAAAAAAATCGTACTATGCGAACCGCAATTACACATGATTCGTAAAGCGAAACATCTGGGCATAGTATAATCATTACTTATCGTAAAAAAAGTTTTGGATCTGTGCATGGTGGCCTTTCAGAGAATATGGCATGTTACTTACGACAACTCCGACTTTGACATCCAATATAACTATCATGGAGCGTTTCTATCGACCCGCTCTAGCCATGGTTCAACGCCATGAATGTCCGTTAGGCTTTGGTTTTTAGCTGATTCTTTTAGCTTTCTGCCTCATTTCGCTTGCATCAGAAATTGAAGGGAATCCAAATCGTGGGGTGAAAAATCGTATTTATGTAAAAATAAAAATTCACCACATTTATTCCGCAGCTGCTCAATTGAGCAATCATGAAGAGGACACTTAGATAATATAGTTTGGGAGCCTATTAACCTTCTGTGTTTTTTAAATCGTACCAAGGAAAATTAACAGTTACAGTTAGACCAGGTTTTATCTGTATTTATAATAAACGATAGTCCTTAGTCCTTGGTTGTATTGACGCCACGTAAGGTCATGTATCGATGTTAATATTTGTTAAATATGTTTATTTGCCGACGACTCATTAAATATATTGATTTTTCATTGGTGTTGTTTTTGACCTGATAAAACTCCCTCCTTCCTCCTCCTGCTTTGATAACTGACTGGGGGGTGCGTGAAATGTATTGAGTAGTTTGCGATCTAGGAGCCTTCAACGCGCAGGGTTCCTATGCGCTAGAATTTAGTAAATGGAAATCGTTGAACCTGATGGTTCTACGAATTACGAATAGGTAGGAAACCTACTCAGGGACCGGCCCGCTATCCCTTATCGGGGTTTTATAAGGGTATTGCATAAGGCTTAACTCACCATACCCTTTGTTTTGGTTTTAAAAACCCTTATATAAAGCTACCACATTTGAGTAATCGGTAGCCCAAATACCCTTATCATCCGCTCACCAACACCTTGCATATTGCTTATAAGGGTTAGCCTTATAAAGGGCTTCCCTTTTAGCATATAAGCGTGCTAATTTAAGTCGTCTACCTTGTTCATAAAGCACACATTACTTCGAATACGTATTTTCTTTCCTTTTCATACACTACCGTAGATATATACTAATCCTGTCTCTTTCACGCAAAGGGAAACCTTTATAAAAAGCGCTTACAGATAAGGGTAACCCTTATTAAGAGCTAGCCTTATTTTTGGTTAGCTCTTCGGTAAGGGTATGAATGGGCTTGCAGTTCAATAGGGAAAGTCTTTCAATGTGTTAGCCGTGTTTAAGTGTCGCCCATTGAAAAGGTTTTATCGCGGAAAGGGTTGTCCGGTTCCTGAACCTACTCAGCTGGGCGATCCAGGCCTTGGGCTTACCCGGCTACAAAAATAATATGAGAAAAGATAGCTTGATATGCAAAATTGTTGCCATAAAATAAAAAGTGACCGAGATGGTGGTTTAGACTAATAGCGAGTGAGCGGATTAACATCGGGTCGAAGACCTACATGTCATAAAAAATAAAACAATAAAAATGGCTTCAAAGACAGTACCGTTTTAATACATTCTAATATAACATCATATAAGTTACAAAATACATAAACAGTTTATATAGGTAACAAAACTCGTGACTAGCGTTTGAGAAATACAGTATGTTGTGGACTGTGAAACCTTTTCAAGTAGATGCCTTGTTACTGAAAAGAACATTTCATAAGTAAATACAATAAAAATCGTTTTGGCCTGACAGCTGCCCTAACTACTATTATGCGACTGAAAAGTAGCAGGTACGTACTAAAAATAAAGAATTTCACTGCCCGACTGTTCCTATCTCGATCGCACGCGCATAATTATATCACTGTCCCGGTCCCACCGTGGCATTGAGATAGGAACATGGGGGTCAATGTGCGAAATTCTTCGTAGGGTCATTGCGTTAGTTTCCGTCCATGCTCTGGTTTTAGTCCACTTGACGGATTAGCAAATAATATATTTCATTTTTAATTTGGTAGATGCAAAATATCATTTTTATGTAGATAAATATATTGTTCAGACCTTAAAGAATTCAGTAAGTCCAAAATTGTGCAGCAATGTAGGTTTTTTTTTCAAATTTCGTCAAGTGGACGAAAACTAGCACAATGACTTATTTTATAAAAATTATGCTCCGCAACATTATTTGCGATTTTCTGATGTTCGTAGATACAATTTTATGACCGCAAATAATATCGACTATTATCTGTATTTTGGTGAAATCGGTGTCATTTTTGTTTTTCAGTTGCATAAAAGTGGTTATCTTTTTGGATACCGACAACGCCTAAAAGTCGCGAGTGAACAAAATGTCGAACCAACCCACGTTTTTTTAAACTTTATAGTAGTAGGTATAATTTATTCAAATGTACGGCGTCCATAAAGCTAAGTTGACAACCGCCAATTATATGGAATCAAAAATAAATCAATTACAAAATTAAGACATCCGTTTTCTTACAAAAAATTGTTCCCGATATATATACAACCAGATATAGTGAAAAAGACCGCACGAAATTAACCCGGTCGTAGGTACATTTGGCACGGCTTCGGTAGAAAATTAGAACGCTTCTATAACTTATGTAACGTTATGTAAAAAATAAATAATCCTATTTTTGTAACATCTTATTTGAAAATATTCGACCATAGTAACATATTCATCCATAATAAACTTGAAATGCGTCTTGAAGAAGTAATATTGGAATCTATGGCGCAGGATTTTGTATCCTCAATAAGTCAATACCTACTTATTTTTTCCGTAACACAATAGGGTATTTGACTGTATTTAAAATAAATTATTTTACACCATGCATGTAATAAATCGCAAGAAGATTAATAGAATTTTTTATTTATAAGTTTTTAATTTTCAAGTGTTATTTTAGTCTAATTGTTATAGATAATAAATGAAAATGTTGACAGTTCAAAAAAGAAATTGATTTGATTCGTAGTCAAATACCCTAATGATATTGTGTTACTAATTCGTTACAAAACTATTGAAAGTGGCATGTATCAAGAAACGTAAAGAAATTAACTATTCACCCGGGTAACCTTGGGTCGACTTTAAAAGTATGGATATAAAAGTTTTTGCCAAAAATTTCATTTTTGGTACAAGCTTTTATCGCTGACTGTACTTTTCTTTCCACTGGCAACTAATACTCGTCGAGACAATTCTAAAAACCCCAAACACAATTAGGTTGCGTTGTTTCATCACAGAGTTCCTATTAACACCTCGTGTCTCCATCATCAGATCAGCTCTATGGTACCATAATTACATATGTATGCAAATTTTCAGCTTCATTGGAAGTCGGGAAGTGGGTCAAATTTAACTTGCAAGATTTGACCCGTACATACATAGTTACATATTACATTGCAAGTTAATAAAAAGCTTGTAAAAAATATTCTTCAGCGCTTATTACTGCTTAAAACTGTAAATTAACCATAGATTACTATGATCGAATAAATAATGATTACAAAATTAAATTATTTTACATCGACGCTCCATTTACAGATAATTATTGTTAGTAATTCATTCATAATTCAGGTGTTTTATTTATAAAAATGAATTCGAGACTCGCATAGAATACGAATTATCGCTAGCTGCGACCATGCTATGGCGAAGGGAAATGCGTTACACGCAAATTAGGGACTGAAGACAAACATTTGCTCTGGCACATATGGTCTACACTTTTAACTGATAATAGACCTTATTTAATAGATTTAAGGTGCATCTAGGGTCAGTTATAATAAATGTTACTTAGTATAAGCTGATTCACGATAGATGTCGCGGATTTTATATGAAAATTTTGACAGTTTAGTACAAGTTTCGCGCCGCCAGCTCTTATGATACCTATAAAGTTTCAAGATTCAAGCATTTATTCATAAAACATAGTATTTTACATGTCAAGTTTCATATGTATATACAATTTGATACAATTCATTCACAAAATTGGGTAATTTTAATTTTGTTTTATACGTATCATATGTGCCGAGAGCTATGCTTTTCTCAGTATCTTAAGATTAATTAGATTTTAGGTAGTTCTATGCCAGCCGTATCTTAAACTATTTAACTAAAATATAGACTTGAATTATACAAACCTAGAGCGTTCTAGCATCTGCGTCTAAATTTCAAGGCGAATTATAGAATAAATCATTTTTGAAGCACTTATTGTGATTGGATAATTTCAAATTGAACCTTAATAGTTTACACATAATGTGAATTATTAAATAATTGTGTATATTTAAGTCGAAATATTCTCGGCACGATTCGACTAACCGATTGACGTGAGTGAACGGTATTTATATATTTAAAACCATGATCCAATTTGTTGGTCAAATGTGTATTTGCATCTCACATTTTGCATAATGAGAGAGTGAGACGCAATGCACATTGGACCAAGAAATTGGACGGAATACCACCCATAAGTCCCCAGCAAGCTCGGTTCTCCGTACAAACGTGGTTACTAGCTAAATTGCTCTGAAACTTTGTACTTACAACAGGATAAGGTATATCTAGTCGTGTAGTTTATGTAGCTTCGATACCATAGTTAAAAAATACAGCGAATTTAAGTTTTTCATACAAAACTTGTTTTTGCTCTACTTTCGTTTGTTTTATAAACTGGAGCTATATAAACTAATTAGAAGCATAGATATCCCTCATGTCATTGTATGTGCAAAGTTTCATTACAATCCAACACGTAGTTTTAAAATGAGAACGAAACTCCGTTTACATGGGAAGATGAAATTCGGCCGAGCTTTCTGCGGGCTCTTTTAAGAGCGAAAAGACAGCAGCCGTTTCGACTCGAAAGTCAAACCGAGATTATCCAATATCATTCAAACTGAAATACGAACATTAGCTCAAGCCATGATGAGCCCTCAAGCCAAGATTCGGGCTCAAAACTGTCGGGTGCACGTGAGAAAGGCGTGTCTTACCCTGGTGCGTATACACGCAGGCACACGCAGTTCTGAACCATGCCACGCTCTGAGGGCCTACGGGGAACTGCGGCCATCTTTCTCTTTTACTCTAATAAAGACGTATTAGAGTGACAGAGAAGGATGCCCGCAATTTGCGAACCAAGGTGTTCGCTGTAGGCCCTATAGTGTTCTCAAAGGCACGGCGGGGAGACTCGCTCTGTCTAAATAATTCTCGTTAAAGCTGTATTTATCTTATTACATCCCAAATACTGAAATGACAGATCGATTTTTTCTAAACAGTATTTAATTGTATTTTTCTGCACTGAGAAATATTTTAATTAAACAGCAAATAATCAAGTCTCCCTAATGTAATCTAAAAATGTTACTTCTTAAAATTACAACCAAACTTAAAACAATTTGGTAGGGAATATAATTTGATTTGAATAAGATACAGTGCGGCATAATTCAGAACTCATTTATATAATTTGATCATATTTACATTCATAAATAACATTTATTGTATGTTTATCCTACGGCTCGCTACGATATATATAGCTTATTTACACATAGCATATATAAAGAATAGCCTAAATAGTAGTAGGCTTCGTAAACATTATTTGATTAAACGATACAAGTCATTGTAATGTAAAATTAATGCAAGAACACTATGCAAGTCTACACGACTCCAGGTTGCATCCATCTCTTTAGAATTGTACTCAATAGAAGGAGATGGCGAGTTGGCTATTCTGCCCGCAGAGTTTCAAAATTTATTGTTACAGAATATTCCAGTAGTATTTAGGTTAAGCAATTCTATTTCGAATCGAAGCTTTCTTGATCAAAAAGTACCTTATGCTGTTGCCATAGGGTGCATTTTCATATGGAAAGTAAAAAATTATGGACAGTGGTATTATTTTATGTGAACCAGGCTTACTTTGCCCTATGTTTGAACTGAAACTCGACAGGCCAGTCGTGCAGTATTTTCAACCAAGTATTCTATTTTATGCCACCATATTTCACAGGATCATAATGTGTTTATTTTGCGACTAAGTGATGTTTCACAACCTTTGATTGTGATTTATATTTATTGTTTATTATGCTATATTCTATGAAAATTTCATAGATGGGATGTAAAAATTTAGGTATTGCTGTGCCTAAAATAAATACCACAAGATTATCAGTCAATAATTTAAATAAATTTATTTAAATCGTTACAACAGTTACATTTGATTGGGTTACGCGTTCTATATTGTTTTACCATTGTAAAACTTAGTAATTATACACAACGCATTTAATTTTTATTTTTATTATGGAGCACAGTCGTATTTGTATAAAAAGAAGACAAATTCAACTTTATTGTCAATACTGGTTTACACAATAAAAATATTGTTTTTAGTTGAAAGATTACTTTTTAGTCAATATTTCATTTATTCATTGATTTGTGTCAAAAGGAACATATCACAAAAGCTAAGTGCACGGGATTTCATTACCGCAAAGACTGTCAATAAGTCCAATGTCAAAAAATAAAAATAAACAAAACTTCGTTAGAAAATGATTTACTACATTCTTGTAGTCAGTAGTCACATTGAAAAAATACTATATCCTACATCTAATAGTTGAAAATAGCATTTCTAAAGAGCGTGTAAAAGCTTGACACTCTCTACTATAATATAGGAAAAATCAATACCTACATAGGATAAAACAGTGATGTTTTTAAATAGTGGCTTTGAAACTTTTCTTTTCGAGGATAATTTTATACTTATTATTAAACGAAATAATGGCATGAAAATCAGTTTTTTTTTATCTAGATGAAATTACATTTAAGTTTATCTAGTAGCTGCCAATTTATATTATTTAGAATTTTTATCACCGTTACTTTAGGGTCTAAAAACAGGACAAATAATAACATGTTCAAAAATCCAGAACCAAAAATGTACCTAAATCTTCAAAAACTTCAAAGCCAACTCAAATCCATCACTGTATAATATTTTGGTTACAAAATTTGCAGCTACATTGTACAAACATGAAATAATTTAGACCTTTCTAGCTGCACGAAGGTCGGACACCGAGATTCACGAATCACCCGTGTGACGTGTCACCTGGCTGACGGTGTGTTATAAGGCAAATGTCACTACGTCACGCTGTGGACGCTACCCGGAACACATCTCCGAGTGGTCGTCCCACGCTGCCACCTGAAATTAAAGAAAATGGGTTAGGGACAGTAATGTGAGCTAAGTTAGGGATAGCGAAAAGCTAGAAATTGCCTTGGCTACTTTTGATGTGTGACGACTTGCTAGTTTTTACGCACTACACTTGTAAGGACGCATAATCAGCTACTCGCAAAATGTATCTTTACAAAATCAAGTTCCATTCGCTAGTCGCCCCTTTAGTAAATCACGTCTTTCGGTTTTAGTCAAAAAACAAGTTTAAATCCAAAACACTACAATTTCAATCCTGAACTCAGTCAGTAGTTAATGTAAGTGTCAAGGAATATCGAGTTACCGTCAGGCTATTTCATTTGTTCTCTCGTAGCCTCCTTACATGGCGACCGTGACAGGATAACTCTTTGAGAAACTGACGAAGATTTTAATAGATTAGAAACGCCTGCAAACGATACCACAATGCTTGATGAAAATAAAGAAAAACTGGAAACGGTAGCCGTTTAAGAAGTCTAACACTCTTACTTTAGATGTTACTAGCGAATGTCGCATATGAAGAATAATATTATGGAAATATCCGCTCAGTTGGTAAAAGTAAGTTTTTTTCATTTTCCCTTTACTGGCAGGCGGCGCGTGTGCTCGCCTGCACGACTAGTGTACAGTAGGGTCACCACACACCTGGCAGTCGCGGCTGCAGTACCACTGGTTGGCGCAGCCGGCGCACACGAACTGCGCGGCGCGGCGGCGGCAGCCCTGGCAGGCGGCGCGTGTGCTCGCCTGCACGACTAGTGTACAGTAGGGTCACCACACACCTGG
The DNA here is from genome assembly GCF_947568885.1 of Cydia strobilella. Classification (NCBI taxonomy): domain Eukaryota; kingdom Metazoa; phylum Arthropoda; class Insecta; order Lepidoptera; family Tortricidae; genus Cydia; species Cydia strobilella. The sequence goes on from NC_086052.1 coordinate 15,764,575, forward strand.
CAGTCGCGGCTGCAGTACCACTGGTTGGCGCAGCCGGCGCACACGAACTGCGCGGCGCGGCGGCGGCAGCCCTGGCAGGCGGCGCGTGTGCTCGCCTGCACGACTAGTGTACAGTAGGGTCACCACACACCTGGCAGTCGCGGCTGCAGTACCACTGGTTGGCGCAGCCGGCGCACACGAACTGCGCGGCGCGGCGGCGGCAGCCCTGGCAGGCGGCGCGTGTGCTCGCCTGCACGACTAGTGTACAGTAGGGTCACCACACACCTGGCAGTCGCGGCTGCAGTACCACTGGTTGGCGCAGCCGGCGCACACGAACTGCGCGGCGCGGCGGCGGCAGCCCTGGCAGGCGGCGCGTGTGCTCGCCTGCACGACTAGTGTACAGTAGGGTCACCACACACCTGGCAGTCGCGGCTGCAGTACCACTGGTTGGCGCAGCCGGCGCACACGAACTGCGCGGCGCGGCGGCGGCAGCCCTGGCAGGCGGCGCGTGTGCTCGCCTGCACGACTAGTGTACAGTAGGGTCACCACACACCTGGCAGTCGCGGCTGCAGTACCACTGGTTGGCGCAGCCGGCGCACACGAACTGCGCGGCGCGGCGGCGGCAGCCCTGGCAGGCGGCGCGTGTGCTCGCCTGCACGACTAGTGTACAGTAGGGTCACCACACACCTGGCAGTCGCGGCTGCAGTACCACTGGTTGGCGCAGCCGGCGCACACGAACTGCGCGGCGCGGCGGCGGCAGCCCTGGCAGGCGGCGCGTGTGCTCGCCTGCACGACTAGTGTACAGTAGGGTCACCACACACCTGGCAGTCGCGGCTGCAGTACCACTGGTTGGCGCAGCCGGCGCACACGAACTGCGCGGCGCGGCGGCGGCAGCCCTGGCAGGCGGCGCGTGTGCTCGCCTGCACGACTAGTGTACAGTAGGGTCACCACACACCTGGCAGTCGCGGCTGCAGTACCACTGGTTGGCGCAGCCGGCGCACACGAACTGCGCGGCGCGGCGGCGGCAGCCCTGGCAGGCGGCGCGTGTGCTCGCCTGCACGACTAGTGTACAGTAGGGTCACCACACACCTGGCAGTCGCGGCTGCAGTACCACTGGTTGGCGCAGCCGGCGCACACGAACTGCGCGGCGCGGCGGCGGCAGCCCTGGCAGGGCGGCGCGTGTGCTCGCCTGCACGACTAGTGTACAGTAGGGTCACCACACACCTGGCAGTCGCGGCTGCAGTACCACTGGTTGGCGCAGCCGGCGCACACGAACTGCGCGGCGCGGCGGCGGCAGCCCTGGCAGGCGGCGCGTGTGCTCGCCTGCACGACTAGTGTACAGTAGGGTCACCACACACCTGGCAGTCGCGGCTGCAGTACCACTGGTTGGCGCAGCCGGCGCACACGAACTGCGCGGCGCGGCGGCGGCAGCCCTGGCAGGCGGCGCGTGTGCTCGCCTGCACGACTAGTGTACAGTAGGGTCACCACACACCTGGCAGTCGCGGCTGCAGTACCACTGGTTGGCGCAGCCGGCGCACACGAACTGCGCGGCGCGGCGGCGGCAGCCCTGGCAGGCGGCGCGTGTGCTCGCCTGCACGACTAGTGTACAGTAGGGTCACCACACACCTGGCAGTCGCGGCTGCAGTTCCACTGGTTGGCGCAGCCGGCGCACACGAACTGCGCGGCGCGGCGGCGGCAGCCCTGGCAGGCGGCGCGTGTGCTCGCCTGCACGACTAGTGTACAGTAGGGTCACCACACACCTGGCAGTCGCGGCTGCAGTACCACTGGTTGGCGCAGCCGGCGCACACGAACTGCGCGGCGCGGCGGCGGCAGCCCTGGCAGGCGGCGCGTGTGCTCGCCTGCACGACTAGTGTACAGTAGGGTCACCACACACCTGGCAGTCGCGGCTGCAGTACCACTGGTTGGCGCAGCCGGCGCACACGAACTGCGCGGCGCGGCGGCGGCAGCCCTGGCAGGCGGCGCGTGTGCTCGCCTGCACGACTAGTGTACAGTAGGGTCACCACACACCTGGCAGTCGCGGCTGCAGTACCACTGGTTGGCGCAGCCGGCGCACACGAACTGCGCGGCGCGGCGGCGGCAGCCCTGGCAGGCGGCGCGTGTGCTCGCCTGCACGACTAGTGTACAGTAGGGTCACCACACACCTGGCAGTCGCGGCTGCAGTACCACTGGTTGGCGCAGCCGGCGCACACGAACTGCGCGGCGCGGCGGCGGCAGCCCTGGCAGGCGGCGCGTGTGCTCGCCTGCACGACTAGTGTACAGTAGGGTCACCACACACCTGGCAGTCGCGGCTGCAGTACCACTGGTTGGCGCAGCCGGCGCACACGAACTGCGCGGCGCGGCGGCGGCAGCCCTGGCAGGCGGCGCGTGTGCTCGCCTGCACGACTAGTGTACAGTAGGGTCACCACACACCTGGCAGTCGCGGCTGCAGTACCACTGGTTGGCGCAGCCGGCGCACACGAACTGCGCGGCGCGGCGGCGGCAGCCCTGGCAGGCGGCGCGTGTGCTCGCCTGCACGACTAGTGTACAGTAGGGTCACCACACACCTGGCAGTCGCGGCTGCAGTACCACTGGTTGGCGCAGCCGGCGCACACGAACTGCGCGGCGCGGCGGCGGCAGCCCTGGCAGGCGGCGCGTGTGCTCGCCTGCACGACTAGTGTACAGTAGGGTCACCACACACCTGGCAGTCGCGGCTGCAGTACCACTGGTTGGCGCAGCCGGCGCACACGAACTGCGCGGCGCGGCGGCGGCAGCCCTGGCAGGCGGCGCGTGTGCTCGCCTGCACGACTAGTGTACAGTAGGGTCACCACACACCTGGCAGTCGCGGCTGCAGTACCACTGGTTGGCGCAGCCGGCGCACACGAACTGCGCGGCGCGGCGGCGGCAGCCCTGGCAGGCGGCGCGTGTGCTCGCCTGCACGACTAGTGTACAGTAGGGTCACCACACACCTGGCAGTCGCGGCTGCAGTACCACTGGTTGGCGCAGCCGGCGCACACGAACTGCGCGGCGCGGCGGCGGCAGCCCTGGCAGGCGGCGCGTGTGCTCGCCTGCACGACTAGTGTACAGTAGGGTCACCACACACCTGGCAGTCGCGGCTGCAGTACCACTGGTTGGCGCAGCCGGCGCACACGAACTGCGCGGCGCGGCGGCGGCAGCCCTGGCAGGCGGCGCGTGTGCTCGCCTGCACGACTAGTGTACAGTAGGGTCACCACACACCTGGCAGTCGCGGCTGCAGTACCACTGGTTGGCGCAGCCGGCGCACACGAACTGCGCGGCGCGGCGGCGGCAGCCCTGGCAGGCGGCGCGTGTGCTCGCCTGCACGACTAGTGTACAGTAGGGTCACCACACACCTGGCAGTCGCGGCTGCAGTACCACTGGTTGGCGCAGCCGGCGCACACGAACTGCGCGGCGCGGCGGCGGCAGCCCTGGCAGGCGGCGCGTGTGCTCGCCTGCACGACTAGTGTACAGTAGGGTCACCACACACCTGGCAGTCGCGGCTGCAGTACCACTGGTTGGCGCAGCCGGCGCACACGAACTGCGCGGCGCGGCGGCGGCAGCCCTGGCAGGGCGGCGCGTCGTCGGAGCCCTCGTCGATCACGAGGCGGCCGCCGTCGGCCGGCGACGCCGCCGCTGAGCCTTCCGATGCTGGAGATTCCTCGTCGTCCTGGAACAGGACAATACATTATTATTAGACGCTTTCTCAGAATTGCACGGTTGTTCCACACGTGACAACTTTTTATGGTGTTGACAAAGAATTGTAAAATTTAGGAGGGATAGTCCTGAGCAAATTCCCAAGATCCTTACTTAGACTCGACTCCCTATTTCAACCATCTTTGTTAGGACAGTATTAAGTTACCACAAGTATGGCGTCATTAAACTGTAAATCGGCTACATTAAACGGCGGCGGTCAACGTTAAAGAATATTTACTGTATTATAAAAAGTTACATAATTCATTGCTGTGTGACGTTGATCAGTCCGTTAATTTTGGTTAGTGCGACTAGCCGTTACGCCTAGCCGATAGCTATAGCTAAACGATATGTTTACATTACAAACTCACCAACTGCACGACCTCCTCCTTCTCGCTCGGCGCGTCGGCGGGCGGCGGCGTGGGCTGCACCGGCGTTATCGTGATCTCGCCGCAATTCTATAACCCACAAGGCTCACTTTAACTTGACGGCACTGATGAGTTTGGCGAGTTACAAGAGTGCGCGAAACGAGAGGAAGATTCGGAGAGCCGAACACGTTTTAGAATTTACATAACCTAAATCGTAATTGAGCAAAATATTGCAGTTAAAAAATTGACAGCTAATTAAAATTGGAACCTGAAACAGATGCCTCTGCACAGTTGCCATCAGATATATCGGTGCGGCTAAGGTAATTAATATCTGCGATGGCAGCATGGTTCCATTTTTGTTGCCTGCCACTTTCGCACTTACATACTTGTTAGAACGTGTGATAAAAATGCGACCGTGCTACGGCCGCTGAATACGCACTCTAGCGCCTTGACAATAGAGACGTGTTCAGATATTTGTGAGCACCTTGGCCGCTCCGATACATCTATAGGCGACTGTATAGCCCCGTAACAACGTTGTCAAGGGATAGCGTTTGACAATCCAATTCAATAGTTATCACAAAACGTATAGTGTCGTAGAGCATCATCTACTAGAGATGTCTTTAATCATTTTCTTTAATTTGTGGCTTTAAAATATTGCTTGTTACACAGATTTACAAATGACAACATTTTGACAACAATAAAACACCCACCGCTAAAGGCTTGTTCACACTGGATGCGTTTGCGTAGACCTGCACGTGCACGTTATAATATACAGGTTATAATGAGCAACGGCACACCGCTTGCGCACACAATTTAGCGTACGCACACGTGCTCGTTTACACACTCGCATCCGGTGTGAACAGGCTTTAAATAGCAGACTTAAGAACCTAAATAAACAGGCTATATTCACCTCTTCAGGTATTTTATAGTCGTCAGTAAACAATATGATTTTAATTTGCTTTGCTGCTTGTATGCTCTGTGACGTGTATTAGTGACATGGAGTGGCATAATCTCGATGAGTATTGCCATTTCAAAACGATAATATAGTATAGATCAAATGTTGATTTCAAACAATTATAATAAGCTTATTAAATAGTTGATAAAAAGATAAATGATGTCAAGATGTGGTCAGGGCAACCAATCGTGACAGTGAAGATTGACAGTTGGTTTCAAATCTATTTTCTATCTTATCGAAGCAATAATAAAGTCTATAATACAAGTATTTCTATTAAGTGCGTGTGTTCTATTAAATGTCGAAGTTATTCAGTTTGTTAAGGTACAAAATCACTAACTATAAGTAACACGCTTAGCGCTTTTTACGCTGATCAAATCTTAATATCTGTAACACCATACTAGTCATACCACTTCAAACAATTTTAAAAGAAACTCGAGGATGGGTCTCATCTCACTCAAGGTTTTAAGGCATCAATAAACCTTGGTTATTTATTGCGATATCTGATTAGTGATAAATTAATTGTATTCTTAGGTACTTTCTGTCACGACTGACCGACTCAACTATCTTGACATTATTCCATTAAGCTCGTTTAGACAGCACGCGAACTCGCATGCAAATTTACTTAAGCTCTGGTTTCCTAGGAAAGCGGTGACGTCACATAGCGGCCGTAATACAGCGGTGAATGACGTCACTAGAACGTTGTCTGTAAACCAAATGGCGTGGTTTACTAGAGAGCGGTGATTGACACCGTAACGTGAAAAAGCGGTGCCGCCATTTGCATGACGGCCGTCTTGACGGTGTCGATAGGTTCGTGAACGTTTTATTTGATAGCGGTGAAGCCATTTCTACTAAAATCTCAAATGCACCTTCTGTACTACGAGATTTGAATAAATGATCTTCCGCACTACGATAATTTTCCTCTTCTGATGATAGTCCATCCTCCAAGTAAATTATTAAAGCTAAATCAAGGTCGTCCATATTCTCTGCTGGATACGTTTCGTTTGACGTTGGTGGTTGACGGTGTGTTACTTTCCACATGTCGTCGTTTGTAGGGTTCCGTGCCCAAAGGGTAAATAAAAACGGGACCCTATTACTAAGACTCTACTGTCCGTCTGTCTGTCACCAGGCTGTATCTCATGAATCGTGATAGCTAGACAGTTGAAATTTTCACAGATGATGTATTTACTATAAGAAGTACGGAACCCTCGGTGGGCGAGTCCGACTCGCACTTGTCCGATTTTTTTTAATATATGACGGCACCGCTTACCTGGGAAACCAAAGCTTTACATTGCTATAAAGTAAGACGCTAAGGACGGTGAATTTCGTATATTGACCTGACATTTCTTTATTGCAAGCACATAATTATATTGCTGTTTCGCCCATAATGCCTGCGGTTTATGCCACTGTGCGAGCGGTACAGCTATATAATTATACGCGTGCGATAGAGATAGGGAATCGCGGGTCAGTGTACGAGATTCTTAGGTAGGTTTAGATAAAAAGAAATCAGCAATGTAACTAAACTAATGCGAGTTCTTGTCAACAGAGCCGACATGTTGTCAACTTCCATTCAACTAAATAACCAGCATCTTAATCTAAATTTAGAATTTGGAATGATCAAGGCCAATTGTAACACCGATTGTGTACTATGTGGGTACCTTGGCCTGACCGAACGCCGGCAGATTGGGCGCTTGCTTGCGTTCCGGTGACGTCAGCAGTTTAGCCAGAGTGGGCGAGTAACTCTGTGCAGGGGTCGCCTGCTGGAACGTTGGCAACACCCATTCAAGCGAGGTCAATGAATGCTTTATATAATACTGGGGGTGGTCGCGCTTTTATCGCTTCTGCTCTGTCATTGCGAGCACTTGAATACTGTTGGAACGTGACAGAAATGGTGACAGTTGATAAAGGGGCGACCATCTTAGCCCCTCAGGTGTGGGATTGCGATTCTGTGGCGCGCTTAGAGTGGAGAGTAAATTCAGTTTCATAGCTCCAATCAAAAGGGTAATGTAGCGACCAGTATAGTTACTCTTTATGAAACGTCAATACAACTTTTAGGGTTCCGTACCCAAAGGGTAAAAACGGGACTCTATTACTAAGATTCCACTGTCCGTCTGTCTTTCACCAAGCTGTGACTCATGAACCGTGATAGCTAGACAGTTGAAATTTTCACAGATGATGTAATTTTCTGTTGCCGCTATAACAACAAATACTAAAAAGTACGGAACCCTCGGTGGGAGAGTCCGACTCGCACTTGTCCGGTTTTTAGGGTTCCGTACCTCAAAGGGAAAAAACAGAACCCTTCTAGGATCACTCGTGCGTCTGTCTGTCTGTCCGTCTGTCACAGCCTATTTTCTCCGAAACTACTAGACCAATTAAGTTCAAATTTGGTATACATATGTAAGTTTGTGACCCAAAGACGGACATGTAACGTAAACAAATGAATTTTAAACACGGGGGCCGCTTTTGGGGGGTAAATGAGAAAATTAGAAAATGAAGTTAATCAAACTATATCGTGTTACATATCAAATTAAAGAGCTCATTGTGATAATCTCAAATATATACAAAAGTCGTAAGTTACATAAAAAATACATTGTTTAAATTGTATAATGTACGGAACCCTTGGAACGCGAGTCCGACTCGCACTTGTCCGGTTTTTTATAATGAACTCCATATGAGAAACTGAGACTTTGGCTCTAAGAAACAACCGTATTTTTTGTGTAAAACAGTGGTTCTTGGTAAAAATAATTTTACATAGACCAGTAACTATTTAGAACTTTAATCGAATGAATGAAGCATCATTTTAAGTTGTAGCCGTTTTTAGCGATGTGACCTGTGACGTATTAAGTCAAGTTTTTTTTGTAGATAGTTGTTTTTACAATTCGAACGTAACTGACGATATTTTTAAATGCGCCCATAATACCTCCAAGCGTGTAACAAAATCGCAATCAAAATGAAATCTAAATGACATCTCAGCTCAAAGTGCTATGAATTGAAACATTGTTCGAATGATCTCGTCGTACCTTAGTGAGTATGCCGTGCAGCAGCGAGTTCTGAGTGGCGGGCGTCTCCTGGCTGGTGGTGACGGGCAGCAGGGAGATCTCGGGGTAGGGCGGCGGCGGGGGCAGGCGGGGGCTCGGGGAGGCCATGCGTTCTGCTTGCTTCTGGAAATTAAGAGGAAATTATTTTATATATTGAACTCGGCAAGGTCCAATTGAGTATGGTAATCGGTGTCACGACATGAACCGTTTAACAAACCTCTTTTTATGTCAGTCGATACAGACAGTCGCAGCCGAGGGTGCATGGAGCCAGAAGAGACAGCCTATCGAGCGGTGCTGGAATGCAGCGGAGTGGCTCACGGGGCAAAACATCTCGGATCTCCAAGAGATCTCCCCGAGGTCCTCAACATCAAAGGTTCGATAGGATCCCTTGAGGAGCTTGGGCTGGACATACGAGTATCTAGTAATCAAATGTATCCTCGTAAGGTTTAATTTTATCGGGTTCAACTTTTTTTGTGTTGTTGTTCTAGGTTTTTGTAAAACTGACAATAGTGGCACTGTTTTTCAGAAGAAATGTTGTATCACGCCTAATTTTTTTTGCGATTTCGGGGTTGGCTCCAGATAAAAAGTTGTTCAGTACATATTTACCCCTCAGAATGGTCAGACATAACAAAATCGCCTGTATACTGACAAATATAACTTACATTCTGTATTGTTTCCTCATGCCTCTCCCGGGGCGTCTGTTGTCTCCTCTCGGGGCGAGTTGGGACATGTTCAGGCCTAGTTGTGATAGTCTCCGGAGGCCTGGGCATCCCGGGCATGCCGGGCGTTTGCTGCATGTTGGCGAATTGTACGAGGACGTCTTTGAAGGACACGCCGTTGGGCAGCGCTCCGGCTTGGATTTGCTGGAGGCGCTCTAGCATAGCTTTTTGGTTCTGGAAGTGAGGTTTAACATTTAGATAAAAGCAAAGAGATATTGATGTAGGAGTCGTAATGTCTAGGAAAAACTCGTGCCAACGAGTTTGAGCCGAAATAGATGCAGCATGCAGCATACTGTATATATCGTGAAATAGATAGTAGATTGTACAACTAGGGCATAAAGCGACCCATTTCATCCGAGGGTCGGAATAAATGACTTTACTTTATGCTATGCTATGCTAGAGCATAAATAAGCAACTTTGTGCCGCTTACACGCGACTTACCTAAACCTTAATTTTACGAGCATGATTAGTGAAATATGAATTGTCATCGACTTATCCATTACAATACCATTTTTATTTGAATGGAATTTCATTGGCCAATTTATATTCTTTTCTCATATGGAAATAAATTAATTTTGCTAACTGTGGCAACTTTCATGGAATTCGTTCTCAAGTTTTGTATGTAAAACCAATTTTAGATTATATTTATGCGGATTACAATTTATTTCAAGAATTGTTGATTATAAAAATGGTCATACTATATCCGTAATTTTTTATCATCTTTCTTTTATTTAATTTATAAAAAGTAAGAGATTTTTGGGTCGATTATAATCAAAATATTCAAAGACAATTTTCTAAAATCGAGTCCGTGAGCAAAGCAACTGTTTCGCAAATCAATTGAATGCATGAAAGGTCGCGCGGGTCGCGGTTTTTATTCCAGCAAGGTCGGAGCGTTTGCGAAACAATCACACAAGGCAATGTCACACGCATTGTCGATACATTTTTTTTGTACAGGATTTTCTTGTCTGACCATACTTTGAGGGGTGAATATGTAAGTCATAATAAATAACTTTAAGTATGGAGCCAACTCCGAAATTGTGAAAAATAAAAACTTGACAAGATTCGCCGAAATGTATGAGAGTAGATTTTTTATTCGTTTTCGGGGTAAGCCCGTTAGTAAAAGTTGTTCAGTATGACCTACATATCCCTCAGAATATGGTCAGACATAACAAAATCATTCCCACTGTATGGACCGACGAACAATTGTCTATTTTAAAGTTCGATTTCGTGGTTGGTCCCATAGCAAAAGTTGCTCAGTATAATCCTAAAACCTGCCTGGCAACGGGAATGCACTTATTTTTTTGCCATCCTGTAAATGGTATTTTAGTGTTAATGTTATATGGCACGCTATTAGGTATTCTAATACGGGTACAATTTATCATATCCGAATTATTAGAAGCCCTATTTGCTATACATTTTGTGATGCATTGCAAGAAAACAAGTAATACCTAAATCCTAGTTTCTGAAGGTCCGATTGCTTGCCAAAATATCACATTATTATTTTCACAATTAAGCTTAAACCACTGACATAGCAACGGAAAAATCGCCTATCCTCTACCCTTTCGTCGGGTGTTCGGCTAAATATTTCTCTACTCATGAATGTTCAGGCGTAATGCGTATAGGTACCTTAAAATACCATCATCTACTCTACACTGTTCACTAACCAAATATGAATCTTATTGAAACGAATTAAGGCTCACCAATGGTAATGGTTAGCATAGCGTTTCCCAGCTACATGCCCCTTGCATTAACTAATTTGCAATAAAAATGCCATAAAATTTCCAATTGATTCAGTGCTACTTTTAATTGTAAATTGTAATTATGGACTTTCATACCATTCGTAATGAATGGTCTATTGATTGGGCACGATTTGACCTCTATGACCTTTTATCAATTCCGTACTATGATATAAAAAAGTTACGCGTGAATTTTACCAAAGATTTGGTAGTCATGGTACATTTTTATTATATTTGTTTTTTGACCGGGCGTAAGCGAAGGGAGCATTCCATGAAATTGTCTACCGTTGTCCCGTACAAACGCGAATTTCCTGAAAATTTGCAGGTATAAGAGTTTCCTTCTCTATGACAAATGGTCAAGAATCATCATCTACTTAGCGTTATCCTGACATTTTGTCACAGCTGACTTGGAGTCCGCTTGGCAAACTAATCTCAACAAATGGCACAGGTACTAGTTTTTTACGAAAGCAAAGGTAAATAGTTCGCTTAAACACACCCAACTTGGCAGTAGAAAAAGGCTCGAAATATTGCATTTTTTAAATTTGCCAGCTTATTCTACTGATTAAGTGGCTGTGCACGTGTACACGAGTTGCAACAAAATTGGTTTGTTGGGTTTGTAGGAGCCGGGGTTCGAACCCGCGACCTTCGGTTAAAAAGTTGCACGCTTTAGTGCTACGCCAACGGCGCTCCAAGCGCGCACTAAGGTCATAAAGGCATTGACCTTATGATGGAGGCGTTTCATTGAACAGTGAACATACATCCTTTAAACATGTGTTTTTATTTATTTAGCATTTACTCCACTTAAAAATGACGGACTGAAATAATGGGTCTGAATAGTCTGATAATAGTCGACAAGTTTTTACAGTCAGCTGCCATTGCTGAATGACATTTGACCTTGAGTATGTATGCATCACTCGCAAAGTGCTTTTATTTAAACATTTATTAATTGACCTCTATTAGTTAGTATGTACGTTTTGTAGCAGCATGATTAGTTTAAATATTCTAGTACAGAAGACAGCGAGTTAGTATTAGAAAAAAAAAATGTGACTTACCATATCCAAATTATTGAAAAGCATATTCAAATTGTTGAGATTATTATAATTATTCATGTTTTCCATCATCTTCGGCGCTATAGCTCTAGGGTTGTTCATCATATTTGGATTCAGAATGGACTTCATTCTCCTCCCCCTTCTAGGCGTTATATCTGGGTTCCTCTGTCTATAGTCTGCTATAATAGACTTGACATCCTTAGTAGGTCCTTGGCGGCCCATTGGCAGGCCAAAACCTGTAGGTAGCTGCCCGTTCATGTCTCTAGGGAAACCGGGCATGGTCGGACCAGGTAGTAAAAGCGGCTGAGGGAATACCGGCTTAGGCATAGACTGCATGTGAGCTGCCTTGTCATAAGGCGGTGGCAACCCTACCATAGGGTTAAAATGCGTCGTTACTGGCATAACAGGCGGTTGTATTATAGGATTCATTGTAGAGCAAGGCGGTTTAAGCGACAACCCTGATATTTCGTCGCTTTTGTCTATAGCTAAATTCTTAGCTTGATTTAAATAGTCGAAAGGATCAGTGCGGTCTGAACCGTTTACATCAGCTGCCTTTTCAAACGATAGCACTTGTTTTCTACGCAGTAACCTTAGAAGGATCTCCTCTTTGACTTTCTTTAAGTGTAGGATGTTGTTCCATTCGTGTTCTTTTTTCTGTGCTAGTTCCCTTAAAGTTTGGATCTCTGAGAGCAATTGCTCAGTGTGCCTTTGTATTTCGTCAATGTTGTTCTTAGTGGCGGTCTGTATGTAATCATTGATCATAGTGTCGTGCTGCGGGAATGTCTTTTCTACTTCCTGGCAGAGTTTCTTGAGTGGAGATTCGGTTTCGGCTTCTTCACTTGATCGTCGTTTTGTTGCTTGCTCCTCCTAAAACAATATAACGTTGTACACAATCTAGGGATTTTAGTCTAAAAGACTTCCCTTGCAAGCATCTTGGTGGCAGTCACAATGAAATATTAACTATTAAGATACCCAAAACACCTTTCACTTTTTAACTTCGTTTTTTAGCATTAGATATAACTCGGCAGATGTAATCGTAGGAATTATTGTAGGACACTAGGAAGTCCAATAATGAAGTAACCTTTAGCATGATTAGGGCTCATTATTTACTTCAAAATATTACCACATAAAGTGCCCAATTTAGAACTTCATGCTTACTTCAGTAGAGGTCCTTTTAATCCTAAAAAAACGACAATAGACCATTTTTTTACACAATTAAAAACCAACCCACCTTTACCACATCCCCATTAACAGCCTGTTTGGCAGTCTTCTCTTCAATCTTCACTTTAATCGGAGCCTCAATCATCTCCACATCAGCCTCCACCACCTTCTCAACTATTCTCTCCAGTAATTTCACCTCTTCTTCTTTTACCGTTACAGGCACTTCTTTAGGCGGACTTGGCTCTTTTACTTGTGCCTCTGGGATAGAAAGTATAACAGGGTCTGGAAGGACTGTTGTACGAGCAGTGTGCGCTACTGGAAGAGCTGTAGATACTGGGAAAAGTTTTGATACAGCTGGTGTGACTGAAGCAGCCACTGGAGTTATTGAAACAACAGAGGTCAAAGGAACAGTAGGGATTGCTTGAAGTGTTGGTGCTATAGGAACTGTTGGTGCTGCAGGGATAGTTGGTGCTGCTGGGATGATTGGTGCCACTGGCACAGCCTGTGTTGGGTAAGTTGGAGCTACATAGACTGATGGCACCACTGAGATAGCAGGTGCTAGTGGGGTTAATGACACAGCCGGAGCGATGGGGACTGTCGGAACAATAGGAGTTACCACAGTTGGGACTGTAGGGGCTTCTGATACAACTGAGTCTGATACTGTTGGGGTTTCAGGTATTGGGACAGGAGCCTCAATGACTTCCGGAACCTCTACTGCCTCTTCAGGGATGGGTTCTACATCTTCGGTGGGTGCTATTGGTTCCGATTCTGTTTGTGTGGCCTCAAGGTCAGCACCATTTTGAAGGGTTTCTGGTTCTTCTGTAGGATCTTCTGTGGTACTTGCTAAGGATATAGTATCTTCTTTCAGTAGATCTTCTGTAATTAAATGGAACATTTGATATTTCATTTTTAAAATGTTATTTGCGTATGACATTAACATTAGCCTAAAATATAATCTATGTATAACTATAATCGTGCAATGACACTTGTGTTTTGGCCCTAATGAGTGCAAAACTGACTTTAATATAATCGTTAAAACTAGCTCATATTACAGTGAATTTCAGATATAACGACGACGAAGGGACCACTATAATTACGTCGTTATATCCAGAAGTCGTTATAGGCAAAGGGCTTTACCTCTCTATCTCTTTGTATCTCTTGAGATAAAGACACATAAGTATGTATAGTTTATAGTCATTTTAAACAGAAAATAATTGCACACAGGTAGTTTAAAAAAATTGTGTAATATTAATTTGCTTCGTTTTATTATTTTGTGCTAGTGTACATATATTCTACTTTCATTACTTCGTCAATGTTTATAATATTTTTCCATCACTAACATCTCTGTCACTTTTGCATATTCGAGCGATAAAGAGGCGTGGGCGTAAGGGCATTTTAAATTTCAATGTATTTACAATGACAAAATCTTTTATTTTTGAGTTTTCTCATACAAATTACCTACTTCAATTAATGACGTCAAGAAATTTTTCTGTGAAAAATTACGACTTGGAATCCCGAGTCTTATCCATGTTCTGTACAATATTTAAGGTCATTCACCCGAAATGGCACTACCTAATCATTTTTTTTTTATATCTATTTTTTAATGGGGTTTCATCACTCAGTGACGATGTCACGCCTGTACTGAGATCTATAGTAATAATGTAGTACTGCAATATTACCTACACCACTACATTATTTTTAAGTATAGCTTGCACATCATCCATAGTGGCGATGCCAGGACGATGTTGCAGCTATCTATGTTGGTAGTTTTGATAAATGTCATGTCGTTCCTCAGCGCCTCATTGCGGCCGCACTACAACAACACATTGTGAACATCTTCTATTTGATTGCATTCAGGGCAGTTTGGTGTGCAGCTAATTTCATAAAGTGCTTGAATTTGTTGACGGAATGTGCCCGAACAAAGCCTGAGGAGTGACCAATCTGATCACTGGTTATATACTACATAAATATTTTTTCTTTTATTATTTAATATGATTGTTGTTTAGTAAAAAAAATATTGGACCAAGTGCCCGTTTGATTTTATAACATTACAGCACATGGTGCAATATGCAACTGTTTATGACTTGAGCAAATAAGCATAGGAGAAAAAAAAAGTAACAATAATGTCTAAAAATCTAAGATAAGGATCCTGTATGAATCTTTAAGAGTACCTTTAATCTGTTGTGTTTGCAATTTCAATTCCTCGCTTTCCAAATCCTGTTTCACACTTAAATTCTCATCTTTGGCATTCTGATCACAGCTTTCCACCGTTTTCTCAACTTCCGGCTGCTCCGGCACTTCTAGTACCTCGACCGTCTGGACCACTTCCGCTTCTTCCTTGACCTTTGATTCGTCTATCGCTAGAGGATCCACTTCATTTTCAGGCACTGTATCCACTGAAGCCACAATATCGACTTCCGTCTGTTCCTTACCGAAATCCACTATTTTCACGCTTATATCGTTCATGTTTATTTACATATTTCCAAATCGCAATGTCACAGTAACACCATGCCGCCTAGGCGTTCAACTACGGAGTTAACCATTTATTGATCATAACATCGAAAACTCATTGTTCCGAGAGATTACACTTTTTACGAGTGTTAATACCGTTAAATTACGAGTAATGTAACATCAAAAATGTTAGTAATATTTTTTTCATGATGGTTGGTTAAATATCACGATACGCTAGCAAGTGTAGCCGTGAACTCGGGGGTCATTGTAACGAATTCAATAAATATACAAGCACTTTGTTAACGCCTTATAAGACTACACGTTTTTAATCATTCAACTGCACAGTACTGTTTTATTACTCCAGTGCATTAACTAATTAATTCTTATTTAGAAAAATGCCACAGTGCTATGGACGCAAGTCAAATCGCATCGCAACCGCAACTAGCATTTGTTGCCATCATAATAAAAATGAACTCCTTAATATTGAACAATAGGGCTAAATTAAATTAAAGTATGTTTAGATTCCATTTCAAAGATAACTCGCATTCAATATACCTTATGCAAACAATATAAAGTTAAATGGGATGGATCAAGTGAATCAAATATTTCAAATTGTTTTGTGTTTTTCCTATGAATTGCATATTTTATTGACAGTGGCAACACAAAGTTATTCGTATAAGGGGCGTTCCATTTCACGCATTTTGTAGTAAAATGCATGCGAAACGCACATTTATGTTATTGATTTATTTTGAAACACTACATTTTATGAAACAACACGAGTATTTAAAAGGTATTCTTTTAAAAATAATGCTAAATTATGATAGTATTTTTTTTTATATATTTTGTACGTACGTGTAACGTAATCATACGTTTGTAGCATAGGTTTCCGGCGGAAACAGATGTAGCATTGTGTTTATGCAACAATTTAACTTTTAAAGATTTTATAAGCTAATTGAAGTAATTAGTCCCTTATTATTTTACTTTTGTACTTCTTAAAACAAAGCATAATTAATGAATTGTTGTTAAATGTTTAGAGCTGCTTAAAACATGATTATATTTAAATATCGCGCTGTATACAATCCATAGAGAAGAAACTACTTGATTCAATTCACGTTCACGGCTCACGTTTGCGATAGATGATGAAATGAAAAAGCAAATGGCTACTACAATCCGACGTACTAAAATTTCTAATAAAAAGAATCCGATGTAATTCGATGATAAATGCGCTCTTTATGATCATGATTAGCAAAATAAGGCTCTAAAGCTACTAAAGAACTAAGATATAATAATATTCCAGGCTAAAAACTTGTCGAAACTAGGAAAAATACAAAGATATTAAATCCTATCAAGTACTATTTAGGAATTTCGCTAATATATTGTTTTGTGTGCGAAGCTGATTCACGTCCGTTTATGTTTAGGTAAGTCTTTGTGTTATTGTTTTTATATTTTTGCATGCGTGTTACGGTGTTTTTAATTTTATTAGTGTCCACTTTTCTGTACGGAAATTGCAAGTGTTCTCATCTCAAGTCACGTATATTTTTAGCTAAATACAGTCAAACTAGTGCTTCCTAGTTTAACGTAATAAAATAACAGTACTTTGTCCGCGCATGCATAACCGAGGTGGAGTGGAGACATTATATTAATGACTGAAGTTTTTATCATAGTTTGTTAGTGATCAAAGTGGTTATCTCTTATCAGTGTGATGTTGACAACAGTTGGACTGAGTGTGCTGGTTGTTTCAGTTGATGTAATGTGAAGTTATTGCCCGGGCGGAGCGCCGCCCCACGGCCATGGAGCGGTACGAGAAGAGGCACAGCAAACACCACAAGGAGAAGCACAAAAAGCGATTGCACAAAAAGCACAGGAGCTCTAGCGGTACCCATGACCAATCTTATGCAACAGCTAACTCTCACAAGCCGCTGGTGGAGTACTCGGATGTCAGCTCGGAGGCTCTGTCGGCCCCGGAGGCCGGCGAGATCGAGAGCGAGGCGAGCTCCATCAGCCGGCACATCGCCGACGACCTCGACCGGACGAGGAAGTCCCACTCGATACGCACATTCCTCGACGACAAAACGATATCGGTCACGACGACGAGCCGACGCATTGTAGACGAGTATGCTCTTACCCGTGATTCTTCTTCGGCAGCATCTAAGAAGAGGCGCAGCTTAGACTTTGTGGAAACGGAGTTGGAGCTTGAAGATCACCGGTTTAAGAAGAGGAAAGATAAGCGGAAGAAGGACAAAAGAAAGAAAAAGAAGAAGAGCAAGCACCCGTCGAGATCCGCTAGCTTAGAAAGTGTATCTCCAGATGATAACTTGCCTACGGCTACACCTGGGAGGCCTCCAAGTCCTCAGAGATATGCTCAAGTGCCTGTGAGTGAATGGGAAAAGGCCTCATCTCCATTGCAAAATGGTTCTTGCTCACCGGTATCTCCGTCGACGCCACCGCCACTGGTCAGAGAAGTTCGTCGAGATCCGTCGCCGAGACTACGCCCTCCGATCATTGCAGAGCCCTTGCGGTCATTGCCTTACTCTCCCAGAGAGAGATCTCCATTAATGAGGTGAGCAATGATTATTATTAATGCATGATAATATGCCTTTAGCATGCTTTTATTGGCAATAGTGGACAAACAAGTCTCAGAGCCTATATGAATCAAATTGAAATAAATTAAATTCCACTAAAGTTGTTGCAAGAGACATTGGTTGTCCAGCTATGGTTTTTGTGGGAAAATACAAAACACAAAATGCTAGAATCAAATTTTTTGTGTTTTTTTTTACTATGACTTACTTACTCATGATGTAATGACCAGTGATTAATGCTTACGTATAATATTGTCTTCCGTTACTGCGATAGTAACTCATGAAATAAATCTATGAAAACGTCGGGGTCGCGACGTCGGGGGGGTATAAATTCAATATACGCGATATAATCCGTTTTCATAGTTTTATTTCATAATGCTTATGTATTTTGTGAATTCTTATGACCTAAAATTTAACTATAAAGTAACTTTAAATCTTCCTTTCATTTTAATTTATTTAATATTGATATTCTTAAACACATTACAATAAAATTCAAGTATGTAAATCTAAACTTATTCTAAAACAAAACCTAAAATAATAAACTGTTTCCATTCTTGGTTTCTCAAAAATAACCGGCCAAGTGCGAGTCGGACTCGCGCACGAAGGGTTCCGTACCATTACGCAAAAAACGCCAAAAAGATCACGTTTGTTGTACGGTAGCCCCACATAAATATTTATTTTATTCAGTTTTTAGTATTTGTTATTATAGCCGCAACAGAAATACATCATCTGTGAAAATTTCAACTGTCTAGCTAATCACGGTTCATGAGATACAGCCTGGTGACAGACAGACAGACAGACGGACAGTGGAGTCTTAGTAATAGGGTCTAGTTTTTACCCTTTGGGTACGGAACCCTAAAAAGACCAGTATCAACAATTAATGAATAAAAACCCCTTTGTTGGATAATGTAATATCTAGAACTGTGAAGCTTTTATGTGGTCTCCATTTATTTATCTAATCAAAAAAGGTCAATCCTCAAAAGTTCATCTATCACTGCATATTCTTTCCTGCTGGACATAACACTGATAATTTAATTACAGTGTTTTGTTTATTATTTTTCACATCATAACCTGCCAGTTTGATGATACTGGTACTGGCTGGCTGGATATTATGGTGGCCATACACCATCCATCCTATCGTCCAATCGGCATGACGCTGCAGGCTTGATCCAATCTGCAGTTCGTCTATATACACCACACACGATCAGTTTAAATTGTCCAATCGGCAGCGACGCAACGTTCAGTTGTGGTAGCCACTAGCGATACACCATCCTTCCTATCCTCCAATCGGCATGACGCTACCGATCACGGTGCCCTGATCACCGACATAAATCTTGACTGACTGAACTGACGAACGCCGACAGCCATTCACGGTCCAATCGCCATGATCAAGCCAAAAGAATCTAAATTCGATTGTGCCGTCAATTATAACTGTCATGCCAATTCACTCGCACACACGTTCAGTTCTAACTGATACAATCGGTAGCGTCATGCCGCGCCGATTGGACGATAGGAAGGATGGTGTATAAACATGGGCGATTCACGCAATGGCAATAAGTAAGCAAGCAGAGCAAATACGTATAGGTAGAAAACCTCGCGACTCAAGTGTGTTACATTGCGTGGATCCTTTTAAAAACGAATGTATTTACTTGTATACATTGTTCAACTTGTTATTTTGTCGTTTGCCTATGGGACCCGATGGGGCTCGAAGAATTTCGTACATGACCCACCTGTTCCAATCTGCCAATCTCTATCGTACGCGCATATTAGGGATACATGTTGAATTTTATAACTAAATCTAGTTATATAGATAGAAAATGAGCAATTTATCACAATAGGAAACAAATAATGGTACCATTCGATTCCTTACATTTTATTAAAAAAAATATTGTTTAGCAACAATATGCATGAACGCAATATTTCACCGACAAAATCGCAATTTTCTTGTTTTGCGTACATCGAAACGGCTTCTAAGCATTAGCGACGTTACATGGTGACGTCACGCTCACGATGTAATGCCATTATGTTAAAAGCGTTTCGTCAGTAAAGTGCGGGTGCCAGACTTTGACCATCATTTGTGACTTGTATTGCTTTCAGACAAACATTTGATCCTTAAAACAAACCTGATCGACTGATACCATTCATAAAAAAATGTCAAATACCCTATTATATTGTTGTCCCGGGTTGGCCGGTCGAAGTATTTACCAGATGGCGCCAGCATAGCTTGCCCTGTCAATCCCTAGAATTGTGTAATTTTTTGTTTTTTTAATGCCCTGGATATTTTAAAATGGAATTTTAGGCCTTTAAGCCAAATCTCATAGAAAAAGGGGCAAGCTATGATGGCGCCATTTATGCAAACCTTTGAAAGTTGCCAACCCCATTAGGGTTCATCCATTAATTACGTCGCACGAATTTCTTGGTTTTTTACCCCTCCTCCCCTCCTTGTCACACTTGTTCACATTTGGCAAACACCTCCCCCCTGGTGTGACGTCACATTTATAACAAAGTCGGCAAATCGAACATAAGTATTATAATAACGAATAACGAATAAAAAAACCGGCCAAGTGCGAGTCGGACTCGCGCAGCGAGGGTTCCGTACTTTTTAGTATTTGTTGTTATAGCTGCAACAGAAATACATCATCTGTGAAAATTTCAACTGTCTAGCTATCACGAGCCTGGTGACAGACGGACAGCGGAGTCTTAGTAAAATAGGGTCCCGTTTTTATCCTTTGGTTACGGAACCCTATAAACGATTATTATTCCTAAAACTTGTTATTTAACTGTACAGCGAATCAAATAATTTAAATAAGTTATAGTGGCGTCACAAAGTTTGTGACTCCCCCTCCCCCTTGTCAAAACATGTCACATTTTCTTGACCCCCTCCCCCCCTTAACGTGTGATGTAATTAATGGATGGATAGGAAATGGCGGGTCGCGTCGCGTCCTTACTTTAACTGCATACTTTTAAATGGAGAAGACTTCGTATGTGTAGAACCAAAGATAGATATAACTCCGTAATAGATGGATACAGTCTAAGGAAAAAACGTGCCTCGAAAATCACGAAAATTTGATTCTCGATCAGATGGCGCCACTAGTTTTGGCCTATTCTCCTATAGAGGGCGTTGACGGTTTCGTTTGTTATTTATAATTTTAACGCATATCCGTTGAAGAACATGGGTCAAAATCATATAAAAATAATTAATGCAAATAAAAAAAATATTTATCCATATTTAAATACATTTGAACATATTTTTATAAATATTCATTTTTAGTTTTAAAGTATGTCGATCACGAATTAATATGTCGATAGATGGCAGTGAATTTACAGTGGTTACAAAATTTACTATGACAGTACCGCTCTATCTTATTATATCCTCTTTGGTAGAACTGTGTGTCTCGCCAACCTCAGAAGTCTACTTCATAGTCATAAAACAATATTTACAATTCAATTACTAATTTTGAATAATGTAACCTTTTTTTATTTAACGTGTTTTCTCTTTCATGCAGCCATATTGATACAAGGTAATTTATAATTCAATCATTTATGTTTTTAATGTTTTATTTATTCTTAGCATTACATAACTATAGTATAGGTATGGCAACGAGAGTTGTGGTTGCTCACAAAATGTACAGTTGCCATCGGAGATATCCGAGCGGCCAAGGTGCTCAAAAATATCTGAACATTAGAGATGCAACGGATAGTTGTTTGGCCGGATAACGGATGTTCGGCCTGACCATGGGCCGAATATTCGGTATCCGGCCGGCGGAAGTATACCTACATTTCGGTTTTTCACGTGCGCATTGTGTAGGTTTTGACCTGTTTCGTAGTGAACGTTCCCACGGACTCATTTCTAGGTTCGAAATGAGTGCGCGTGCAAGTGAGTGGGATGTTTAAATTGGGTATAGTTCCGCCGGCCGAATATTCGGCCAAACAACTATCCGTTGCATCTCTAATAATTAGTATAAAATTAAATAAATAGCTTGGGACATTAGCCTGAAAAAGCTCACACAAATTTGCAAGCTGCCGTACAGTAGGCTCAGCGACAGTATCTCGCCCGCGAGATAGACTACCCCTTTCTCTCTATTTAATACTGTTTGAAAAAGACGGGTAGTCTATCTCGCGGATGAGATACTGTCTATTAAGTAAAGTCTATTCGCCGTTCTATGCAGGTAGGCCATGCATAAAACGACGAATTTGCCCCGCGAAGAATTCGCCGCGCGAGGCAGTTAGGTCTCTGATAGCGTAGCTCGCTCAAAGCATCAATTTCATCGCGTGACTCGTTCTGTGTGGACCCGCCTAATCTAGCTTGTGATTGACTGATTGTTATAACTTTTAACCCATTAGCTTTTCTACCTTAACACAAAAATAACAAACTCGTTAAAAACACGCGTGGTACTTGTAATATAAACTTTATTATTATCACGATAAAGTAGAAATTCATATATAAAAACCTGTCATTCACAATCTAAAACGCTACAAGTGTACAAGTCGACAATATTGTTACGTTGTAGATAATGTGTTACATGCACAATTATTACATACATATCAATCTACAAGTTTACAGTCTACGAAAAATTCACACTTAACAACGCGTAGCACAAAACATGCTGCTTATGTCAAATGTAGATTTAATCCTACAATTTACATATTTGTTAAAAAAAATACGCTTATTATGTTTTCTGGTACAAAAACTTGTTAAATCTACAATATTGTAACTTGTCACTTGTAAATTGTAATTGTAAGTTTTTTGATATATATATATATCATATAATAGGGCCCTGTTGTAAGTTCACATGGCAACACTGATTCTACATATGTTGTTGATTTAAGCTTTTGTCCTTAGTTACCGTATAGTGCGACATTACATGCAGTTTTCTCATGTTATTTGTAATGTAAACTTGTTTAAACACAATTCACACAATCATGAAGTAAATTTATACATTGGAAATTTAACTTAGGACGGAAATATTTTTAATGACGAAAGTTTCATGTGAAAAATGGTAAAATGTGTTAGTAGTGTTTTGTTAAATTTTATTAACCTTTTGATCACCATTTCTCATATCCAACACGCATACGCCATCAGAACAATCTAGCGAAATAGCAAATACAAACTTTACTTAAAAACGTGAAGATTATTTTGACAGCACTTGCTAAACGTTCTCTGCTATGGGTACAAACAAGACGCTTTTGAGGATACTAGATTTTTATCACAGCTCTATAAACAACATTTCACAAAAATAAAACTGTTTCTTCTAAAATAAGCGCCATATTTGCCACAGGAGAAGACAGAAATCAACCACACCTCACACCCCGGTCGCGCCCCCGTACCACGAGACCGTGACGATAGATTCGGGAGACGAACAGGAGTATGAACACAGACGGGATTATTGGCCTGAACACAGGCCCCAGTCGCCCATCATGATCATTTCGGGTAATATTTCCTTCTTCTAAACATCCATATGCCATAGAGTATATATAGACTACCTTATAGATTTCAACAACATACGCTGTCGACCACGTACCACAGGACAATTACGGAGCCTACATGTACATTCTATATCGCTCGAATATACAAGAGCGGCCCTATGGCCTCTTGTATATTGTCAAGTGGCTGTGTTGCATAATAAACTACAACTAATTTCACTTATTAGAAAAGGAGTCCCACTTGTAATACTAGTTACAGTTTGTTATGCAACACGGCCAAGGTCTCAGTCACTTGACAATGTTTCTTAGAGCAATTTTTTATTTAACTAGTTTTTTCAGATCAGCCAATGGTAGCAGGCTTTCTGTAATAATGCATCACTGATGTAACATTTATTCTAAAAATGTATAGCCAGCTGCAGAGACAGTTGATCCCCTGCAAACAATTTTCTATGCAGGGGGGTCAGTTATCTCTGCAGCTGACTCATCGTTTAATACGTTCATTGGTATTTTAATCGCTAACGCATTTCTTCCCTTTCTCCTGTGTTTGAACCGCGGCGGCGCGCTTCAAAACGGGCTGCAACTTTTTGATATGGAACCGCGCGTCTTCGTACGCACTTACTAATCTACGAAGTGAAATAACCGCGAGCACTTATGGGCCCTAAGGGTCGGTCGAACAAACAGTTTGGTGCAACCGACCCTAACTGTATTTTTTGCAGATTCGCCTGAACGAGCAATATCACGAGGCCGCGGCGACTACAGCCCGCGGCGATATCGGCGCCGCTCGCGCGGCTCGCCGCGGCGCCGGCACCGCAGCCGGGAGAGAGAACGCCACCGGGACATCAGAGGCTCCGGCAGGTCAGTGACCTGATAGAACTATCGGCGACCTCTCACCCGACACCTGTCCTCAGGTGTTTAGATAATCGAGAGCGGGTATATCACGGGCCGGACTACAGCTTGAGACAGCACCGGGACGTCAGAGGCTCCGGCAGGTCAGTGACCTCACCCACCTGTTGATACTTGGGAGTGGGTATATCGCGACAGCCCACGGCGGCCCCGTGACATCAGAGGCTCTGGCAGGTATATGACCTGACACCTGTTGTCATATATATACTCGAGAGCTGGAATAGCGAGACACTGTAGCCGCTACCGCGATCGATATCGCGACATTAGAGGATCCGTCAGGTCATTGACCTCTTACACATTCGTGGTTTTGTATACCTTATCATAGTCTTATTAAAGACCCAGGAATCGGGGATTTTTTTTTGTGCCTATAGAAAGTATAGAACCCTATAATTCTTGAATTTTAACATTCCCCATGTGTTTCAGACGGTCCCCATCACGCACATCGCTGAAACGCCGACGCTCGTTATCGCGCGGCCGCCGGCGCGGTTCGTCGCCTTCTCCACCGAGACACCGAGTCCGGCATCGCGAGCCTTCGCGGGAACGACACAGGTATTTTTACTATAACTCTTAACCACAGATTAATAAATAGTTACTACGTAATAGATACATCATTCCCATACTAAAGCGAAAATACCTACGCTATAATAGCCTACAAAATCTTAATAATAATACCTGCTGCTCAGGACGAGAAGAAATGTACCATAAGTGCGCGCACAAAGAGTCGAGACTGCCTTGCTCGCCGTTTGAGTCACGTGCCAACGCGTCATCGTTAAGAATGCGCTAGGGTTGTACTGTTAATTATGTTATTATTGTAATAAAACCAATGTTGCGAATCAACCATATTTTTTATTAGTCAATCAAAAATAAAAAACAACCTGACTCAAAAAACTCCTTAATTTACGATTTACCTACTTATGTTCAAAGAAATAAATGGTGACAAAATTCATAAAGATAGATTTAAAACACTACTCACCTTTCTTCGTCTCTCGGAAATGAAAAAAAACGACAATTTTCCTTTGTTTTTTGACTTTTACACATCTACTGCACAATAATTACGTGGTTTCGGCATTTCGAAGCGTTGGCGCGGGAAACGTGCGGTGCGAGCGCTCAGGCGGGCGTTCGGCGGCCCTCTGTCGGTTGTATCGTCGACGATATGCCGAGCAGTAGGCATATAGCGCGTGGCCTTGAGCGAGTGAAGGAGGCCTGTCTTAACTCGTTATGTTTTAGACCCTATTGGTGTAGAAATAAAGTCCACTGCCTTAACACACAAGGTTCCCTTATGTATCAATACAATAGAATAATCGAACAGCATATAATTGGTTTTACTCACTAAGATACTCTTATTTTATGAAAACTATTTATTCTGTTTTTCCACCTTCGGAACGTCATAAATTGGTTTGGTTTATTCTAGAAACTAATCTATTACAGGCCCAAGCATGACTCTCCGAGTCCACCGTCAGTCCTGCAGCGCAGGATAGACTTCAAAGAGAAGATCAGTGATACAAGCTTGTTCGCCGAACTCGTTAAGGATAAACATAAGAGGGCTAAGGTAAGTATTTTTTGGTTTTACGATCGACGAAAAGTTTTATATCACTCTGTTACTTCTGTTTAACCCCCGACGCAAAAAGAGGGTTGTAATAAGTTTGACGCCAATGTCTGTCTGTCTGTGGCATCGTAGTTGGATCTGGAACGGATGGATCGTTTTCAATGCGGTTTTTTTACGTGAAAGCGAGTCTTGCGGTGGTTCTTAGGTATGTTTGATAAAAAACAATCCAGCAGTTTGAAGAAAATCGGTTCTTTTCCATAATTTTCTGTCATTAGTATGATATTAAACGATGTTTCAAAGTTGAAAGAGAACATTCCTGGGTGTTACCGCAAACATCTTAATATTCTAAAATTTAAAATCACATATCCTTATTGCATTTTCTTAATCGAAACATCAGAAATGTATATGCAATAATCATGATTTTTAAAGCCACCGTTTTAAGGTCACAAGTATGAACGACAACGCAAATTTTCAACAGAAACTACAAGAGATTCTAGATCAAAAGGAGGAGGAATCCCAGGGCGCGATATCCACAACCACCTCCATCAACAACCCCGAGGTCCTCACCATCGACGAGCTCTCCAACGCCACCTCGGACAGCGCGTCGCAACTCAAGGAGAATGGCGACGCCCCGACTCCAGTGCCCGCACCGACGAGCGAGCAGGAAGTGGGAGACATACCCTTCCCGGGAGCGGAGCCCCCGCCGCCCGCGCCGCCGCCCATGCTGCCGCCGCCGGAGTTCGGGGCCCTCGCTGCCGGCGAGGACACCCAGGACACTGCCAAGAGCAACGGAGAAGAGGTACCTATATTATCATCACATAGCTTTAACAGTCAATGTCCAATGCCACAGTATGTCAAGGAGATTGGCAAAGCCCCGACTCCAGTTCCTGCCCCGACGAGTGAGAAGGAAGTGGGAGAGATACCCTTCCCGGGAGCGGTGCCGAGGAGACTGTAAGGAAGTTGCAGAGATACCTTTACCGGGAGCGGTGCCCCCGCCTCCTGTGCCACCGCCGATGCAGCCCCGCCTGAGTTTGGTGCCCTTGCTGCCGTTGAGAAAACCGAGGAAACTGTCAAGAGCAACGGAGAAGAGGTACCTACATTATCATCACATTTAGCTCACAGCATCAGCTTTAACGTCTTGGCCACGACATTGCGCGACTGGCTTCGGCTAAGGCGACAACCATAGGTTGGACTGAGACACAGCGGTCGGACCTTTCGTTCCCACTTATGGTTTTCGTCTTAGCAGAAGCCAGTCGCGCAATGTCGTGGCCGAGACGTAAGTACAGTCAAAGTCCAATGCCACAGTATGTCAAGAAGAACAACAAAGCCCCGACTCCAGTTTCTGCCCCGGCGAGTGAGAAGGAAGTGGGAGAGATACCGTTCCCGGGAGCGGTGCCACCGCCGATGCAGCCCCCGCCTGAGTTCGGGGCCCTTGCTGCTGATGAGGACACCGAGGAGACTGTCAAGAGCAACGGAGAAGAGGTACTATACTGTTAACACATTCACTGTCAAGAACACGCTAGGTGTGTTCATTTTGTATTGGAAATGGGACGATTGGCACTGAAAGTGTTAAGCAACGCAAAACGAGGCGTTGCAGGTTAAAGGGGCCCACTGACTATCAGTCCGCCGGACGATATTGGCCTGTCAGTTAGAACAAAAATTTGACAGTTCCGAACAACTGACAGGCCGATATCATCCGGCGGACAGATAGTCAGTGGGCCCTTTAATAGCCCCTGACATCTGCTGGCACCGTGACTAGTACTGTTACCTGACGCGGTCGCACTGATCCATTTATGCAGGTTTTCAGATTCAAAAGTTTTTTTTTATTTTATTTACTTATTGCGATTCATGAAATGCGGCATGCTGAAAGACGAACAAACAGGCAGTGAAGGCAGCAGCAACTCGGTTTGTGGGTAGAAGTGCCTCGCCCGAGGCAATGCAACAGCGTGCGTTTGCCTCGGTTTCGGCTCGTTTTATGTGGACTTAACAATAACCATATTGTCTCAACCGAGACATTAAAATTTGTAATATATTTTGCAGGTGAAAGAACTTACCCCGCCAGCCCCGACCCCAGTAGCAGCCCCAACGCCTGCCCTACCTCCCCTCCCCAAAGTGGGGGGTAGCGTGGTAGATGGTGTCTACTTCAACAGCCAGCAGCCGCCGCCACCCAAGCCCAAGAGCCTCGTCAAGCTACCCATGCCACCAAACACTCAGGTACAAAATTTAACTTATTATACAAAACTAGATTCCATCTAAACTTAGCACCAACTAGAAATTACAATTCCACTTGAAATGTCCAACTTTCATGGGAATTTCACTATGGCAAAACGACTCAGGGAGAAAGGAAATTACCCCTGTTCTGAGTCATGACTGGTCCAACGGGTCTCCATCTCCATACAGCGGGGTTACGCTGCTAGTGTGATCCTTTGCCTTTGGACCCGGCATGGCTCAGAATAGGTTTCAGTTTAAGTTTTTTAAGTCTAATTATTATATATTTGTTAAAAATAACCTTTTAATTTGTAACAAACGACTTTGACATTTCACTATGGTGGCGCTACCATACTCATCGCTTGCCAAATCGATGCAGAGTTAAACGCATTTTAGATTTAGACTACACTATGTCTCGGGACCCTATTTACCCTGTCTCTCCCTGGATGCCTGCTGCCTTTCCCAAATCCGTTTAGACCACCCTATCCGAGATAATGGTGAAAATGGTGCATTCCACGAGAATGTCCCTTACGAAACGCCGTTCTTCTAATAGTTCTGAAAAGGCTGAGAAAATGATATTGGGTCTGGTAATATTTCATAACTTTGCTGACAAATTGGCAGTATATTCTCGAGCTTTACGGATTTGATTGAATTAGCCGCCATACAAGGCAAAAGCATTCCGTTTTAGCTTAGGGGGACTATTAGTTTTGATTCCAGCTTCGCGCTCAGCATTGCATAGTTACCGGCCAGTTCTAACATTCTTTAATTTAAAGGCTTACTGAATTTTATATTTTTCAGGTCGACGACCTAAAGACGCTCGCGAACGAGAGCCCCCTCAGCACGCCGTCGCCCAGCCCCGTCAAGAAGCCCGACAAACCTAAGAAGACTGGAATCATGAACTTGCCAATGCCACCTGGTAAAAAAAAACTCAGTCTGTATTCAAATGTAGCATAAAGTTAGAATCTGTTCACACTAAACGTTCAGATACGAGCTTTTTCAAAGTAGGGACGATATGGCATTGAAATTGAAACTGAAACGTCCAGATCTTGCAAATGCGCCGCGATTTGATTGTTTGATTCACTATGATCAGAGCCCGGAATTTTCACGGCGAAACAAAAGACTGTCGCAATCTTGCTAGAGTTAGAAACATTCTTTTATCGATAACGATAGTTGAGTAATGGAAGAAAAAAACCGGCCAAGTGCGAGTCGGACTCGCGCACGAAGGGTTCCGTACCATTACGGAAAAAAACAGCAAAAAATAACGTTTGTTGTATGGGATCTCATTTAAATATTTATATTTTTCTGTTTTTAGTATTTGTTGTTATTGCGGCAACAGAAATACAATCTGTGAAAATTTCAACTGTCTAGCTATCACGGTTCATGAGATACAGCCTGGTGACAGACAGACAGACGGGCAGACGGACAGCGGAGTCTTAGTAATAGGGTCCCGTTTTTACCCTTTGGGTACGAAACCCTAAAAATGGTCTTCAATTTAAAAAAAAAAAACAAGTAAAAAGTAAGGTCTTCCATTACCTAACTATCGATATCGATAAAAAAATGTTTCTAACTCTAGCAAGATTGCGACAGTCTATTGTTTTGCCGTGAAAATTCTGGGCTCTGACTATGATTCATTTGAAATGAAACCTTATGAGTAGAGCATATGGTCGTATTTCCAGTGATCCCGGGGTCGGAGGAGCTGAGCGGCGACGAGCTGGACGGCAGCACGCCGCCGCCGGCCGCCAGCGACCAGTACTCGCACGTGTTCAACTCCAGGAGGGGCAAGGAGAACGTACGTACAGTATAGTAGCAGTGATCCCGGGGTCGGAGGAGCTGAGCGGCGACGAGCTGGACGGCAGCACGCCGCCGCCGGCCGCCAGCGACCAGTACTCGCACGTGTTCAACTCCAGGAGGGGCAAGGAGAACGTACGTACAGTATAGTAGCAGTGATCCCGGGGTCGGAGGAGCTGAGCGGCGACGAGCTGGACGGCAGCACGCCGCCGCCGGCCGCCAGCGACCAGTACTCGCACGTGTTCAACTCCAGGAGGGGCAAGGAGAACGTACGTACAGTATAGTAGCAGTGATCCCGGGGTCGGAGGAGCTGAGCGGCGACGAGCTGGACGGCAGCACGCCGCCGCCGGCCGCCAGCGACCAGTACTCGCACGTGTTCAACTCCAGGAGGGGCAAGGAGAACGTACGTACAGTATAGTAGCAGTGATCCCGGGGTCGGAGGAGCTGAGCGGCGACGAGCTGGACGGCAGCACGCCGCCGCCGGCCGCCAGCGACCAGTACTCGCACGTGTTCAACTCCAGGAGGGGCAAGGAGAACGTACGTACAGTATAGTAGCAGTGATCCCGGGGTCGGAGGAGCTGAGCGGCGACGAGCTGGACGGCAGCACGCCGCCGCCGGCCGCCAGCGACCAGTACTCGCACGTGTTCAACTCCAGGAGGGGCAAGGAGAACGTACGTACAGTATAGTAGCAGTGATCCCGGGGTCGGAGGAGCTGAGCGGCGACGAGCTGGACGGCAGCACGCCGCCGCCGGCCGCCAGCGACCAGTACTCGCACGTGTTCAACTCCAGGAGGGGCAAGGAGAACGTACGTACAGTATAGTAGCAGTGATCCCGGGGTCGGAGGAGCTGAGCGGCGACGAGCTGGACGGCAGCACGCCGCCGCCGGCCGCCAGCGACCAGTACTCGCACGTGTTCAACTCCAGGAGGGGCAAGGAGAACGTACGTACAGTATAGTAGCAGTGATCCCGGGGTCGGAGGAGCTGAGCGGCGACGAGCTGGACGGCAGCACGCCGCCGCCGGCCGCCAGCGACCAGTACTCGCACGTGTTCAACTCCAGGAGGGGCAAGGAGAACGTACGTACAGTATAGTAGCAGTGATCCCGGGGTCGGAGGAGCTGAGCGGCGACGAGCTGGACGGTAGCACGCCGCCGCCGGCCGCCAGCGACCAGTACTCGCACGTGTTCAACTCCAGGAGGGGCAAGGAGAACGTACGTACAGTATAGTAGCAGTGATCCCGGGGTCGGAGGAGCTGAGCGGCGACGAGCTGGACGGCAGCACGCCGCCGCCGGCCGCCAGCGACCAGTACTCGCACGTGTTCAACTCCAGGAGGGGCAAGGAGAACGTACGTACAGTATAGTAGCAGTGATCCCGGGGTCGGAGGAGCTGAGCGGCGACGAGCTGGACGGCAGCACGCCGCCGCCGGCCGCCAGCGACCAGTACTCGCACGTGTTCAACTCCAGGAGGGGCAAGGAGAACGTACGTACAGTATAGTAGCAGTGATCCCGGGGTCGGAGGAGCTGAGCGGCGACGAGCTGGACGGCAGCACGCCGCCGCCGGCCGCCAGCGACCAGTACTCGCACGTGTTCAACTCCAGGAGGGGCAAGGAGAACGTACGTACAGTATAGTAGCAGTGATCCCGGGGTCGGAGGAGCTGAGCGGCGACGAGCTGGACGGCACACGCCGCCGCCGGCCGCCAGCGACCAGTACTCGCACGTGTTCAACTCCAGGAGGGGCAAGGAGAACGTACGTACAGTATAGTAGCAGTGATCCCGGGGTCGGAGGAGCTGAGCGGCGACGAGCTGGACGGCAGCACGCCGCCGCCGGCCGCCAGCGACCAGTACTCGCACGTGTTCAACTCCAGGAGGGGCAAGGAGAACGTACGTACAGTATAGTAGGTAGCAGTGATCCCGGGGTCGGAGGAGCTGAGCGGCGACGAGCTGGACGGCAGCACGCCGCCGCCGGCCGCCAGCGACCAGTACTCGCACGTGTTCAACTCCAGGAGGGGCAAGGAGAACGTACGTACAGTATAGTAGCAGTGATCCCGGGGTCGGAGGAGCTGAGCGGCGACGAGCTGGACGGCAGCACGCCGCCGCCGGCCGCCAGCGACCAGTACTCGCACGTGTTCAACTCCAGGAGGGGCAAGGAGAACGTACGTACAGTATAGTAGCAGTGATCCCGGGGTCGGAGGAGCTGAGCGGCGACGAGCTGGACGGCAGCACGCCGCCGCCGGCCGCCAGCGACCAGTACTCGCACGTGTTCAACTCCAGGAGGGGCAAGGAGAACGTACGTACAGTATAGTAGCAGTGATCCCGGGGTCGGAGGAGCTGAGCGGCGACGAGCTGGACGGCAGCACGCCGCCGCCGGCCGCCAGCGACCAGTACTCGCACGTGTTCAACTCCAGGAGGGGCAAGGAGAACGTACGTACAGTATAGTAGCAGTGATCCCGGGGTCGGAGGAGCTGAGCGGCGACGAGCTGGACGGCAGCACGCCGCCGCCGGCCGCCAGCGACCAGTACTCGCACGTGTTCAACTCCAGGAGGGGCAAGGAGAACGTACGTACAGTATAGTAGCAGTGATCCCGGGGTCGGAGGAGCTGAGCGGCGACGAGCTGGACGGCAGCACGCCGCCGCCGGCCGCCAGCGACCAGTACTCGCACGTGTTCAACTCCAGGAGGGGCAAGGAGAACGTACGTACAGTATAGTAGCAGTGATCCCGGGGTCGGAGGAGCTGAGCGGCGACGAGCTGGACGGCAGCACGCCGCCGCCGGCCGCCAGCGACCAGTACTCGCACGTGTTCAACTCCAGGAGGGGCAAGGAGAACGTACGTACAGTATAGTAGCAGTGATCCCGGGGTCGGAGGAGCTGAGCGGCGACGAGCTGGACGGCAGCACGCCGCCGCCGGCCGCCAGCGACCAGTACTCGCACGTGTTCAACTCCAGGAGGGGCAAGGAGAACGTACGTACAGTATAGTAGCAGTGATCCCGGGGTCGGAGGAGCTGAGCGGCGACGAGCTGGACGGCAGCACGCCGCCGCCGGCCGCCAGCGACCAGTACTCGCACGTGTTCAACTCCAGGAGGGGCAAGGAGAACGTACGTACAGTATAGTAGCAGTGATCCCGGGGTCGGAGGAGCTGAGCGGCGACGAGCTGGACGGCAGCACGCCGCCGCCGGCCGCCAGCGACCAGTACTCGCACGTGTTCAACTCCAGGAGGGGCAAGGAGAACGTACGTACAGTATAGTAGCAGTGATCCCGGGGTCGGAGGAGCTGAGCGGCGACGAGCTGGACGGCAGCACGCCGCCGCCGGCCGCCAGCGACCAGTACTCGCACGTGTTCAACTCCAGGAGGGGCAAGGAGAACGTACGTACAGTATAGTAGCAGTGATCCCGGGGTCGGAGGAGCTGAGCGGCGACGAGCTGGACGGCAGCACGCCGCCGCCGGCCGCCAGCGACCAGTACTCGCACGTGTTCAACTCCAGGAGGGGCAAGGAGAACGTACGTACAGTATAGTAGCAGTGATCCCGGGGTCGGAGGAGCTGAGCGGCGACGAGCTGGACGGCAGCACGCCGCCGCCGGCCGCCAGCGACCAGTACTCGCACGTGTTCAACTCCAGGAGGGGCAAGGAGAACGTACGTACAGTATAGTAGCAGTGATCCCGGGGTCGGAGGAGCTGAGCGGCGACGAGCTGGCGATTTCGATGAAATTTACAACATAGGGGCATATGAAAACGACAATTGGACGCCTTTTAGGGAAAAGGCTACGGTGACGGCTTACCATCAAGCGGGCCGTATGCTTGTTTGCCAGCATCATGGTATTAAAAAAAAAAGATCCAATCCACAAAAAACTGTCAATAGAATTTGAAATTTTCCCGTTCCAGTTGCCAGGGAGGTTTTGGGATTATACTGAGCAACTTTTACTTTGGGACCAACCACGAAAACGCGAAATTTTTTTTGCTGTTTTATACATTTTGGCTGGTCCATTTTCTATGGGAGGGTAATTTTTTTCGCGATTTCGTGGTTGGTCCCATAGTAAAAGTTGCTCAGTATAATCCCAAAACCTCCCGTCCCTGGCAACGGGAATGCACTTATTTTTTAGCCACCCTGTATACGCAAGCATCCACAAACACAAATTTTAACCGACTTTTAAAAAAGTTTTTCTTTTTATCAAACCATTTTTTCTTTCGATCAGTTCAATTACGAGAAAACTAAGATCACTATATTTATTGAAATGTAACGTTTCAGTCGCTGTCGAAACTAAAAAGGCCTCGGATCTTGAAACGGCGGGGGTCCAAGGTAGTGCCCGTGGCCACACCCACGCACCACGCCAAGGACTGGGGCGAGAAGTGCGTCGACGGCTTCCAGGTCTGTACAAATCTAACATTACTAATACTCATATATTTATTGCATCCATGGTAGGTACACAGGTGTTATAATAGTTGGTCTCACATGGGCCCTGGTAGGGCACGGCGCATACTTAAATCTAGAGATTAAGTATGTACAATGCTTACGATGATTACTTCCACTTGATAATAATATACTTTGTCCTAATACCTATACTACTACCAGGCGTGACTCACTCAGCGATTTCGTCGCGCCGCTACAAGTACATGCGGCCGCCCCCAGTTCTGAGGTCTAGCCATAGTAATTGCCGCGCACCGCTACCAACCGCTACGGAACGGACGCCTGTTCGCGCATGCGCCACCTAGCGGTCATATCTGTCGTAATAGACGCGTTTTGTTAGAGAGTGAATCTTCTGTACCTGGTACTATTATTTATTCTGTGCTACTACAGGGCATAGGCCTCATTTAGGCCTTATATTATGCACGAGGGGGATTGGGCTACTATGCGAATTTTAATTATTTTATGGTGAGCGTTCCGACTGCACGTCTAGCGACCTTCAACAAGGAGGAGTTTTGGCCGAAGGGTGTCAAGTTCCGTCGGTTCCGCAGCCGGCTGTCTGACACTGCGGGGTTGCCTAATACATCACAACAATGATGTGTGTAGTTTTTAGTTTTTTTTATTTTATAATATGTATGCTAGTTTTAAGGTATTTGCACTAGTTGCCTGAAATAAAGTATTTCATTTCATTTTCATATAGTCAATTAGTCAAGGGAAACTGTTCCAGAGCGATTAGAGAATTTTACATACACCTTTGTACTGTATAACTATTGATATATCAAATGATTAGAATTATATTTCGTACATAAATTCTGAAAAATACATTGATACGAGCCAGCATTCGAACGTCGTGGGTTTGAATTAAAGGTCGAACGTTTGAACACGTCGGCCAACACCGCCGTTCGAATTAAGGTTCAAATTAGATTGCCCTTTCTACTAAGCTTTAGTACCTATTCTCCGTAAGAGCTAGCAAAATATAAACTTTACTTGACAGCATGAAGGCTACTTCTATAGCGTACACTATCATTCTTAAGGTGGTTCGATTTTCATACAAAATTCAATCTGCTTTAATTAAGGCACTGCACACTATTACTACACAAATATTTGCTCATTTATCTACTTTCGAATATTCGTTTGCGCTAAATTAATAGAAAAACTTTGTTTCATACAGAAATCATACATAAATCAACGTAATTTTTTCATCAATTTTACGTATGTGTGTGTCACAAATGTCGTGTACAAATACGTTGCGTGCGGCGTTGCCACTCTATGACGTTGGCGACGTTGCCTGGCCGACCTGGCAGGATTTGCAGTGCCGTCATGTTTAGTGCATTTTTGCCATTTTTATTTGACAGTGTTGACACTGACACATAGGGTCATGTTTATTGTGTCAATTTGTTTGTATAAATTGAAAATGATAGCAACGTCTAAATCAAGTTACAAAAATCATCGGTGTTCTGGTCCGCGAAAATCCAGAAAAATTCAGACTCAATTGAAGCGGAATTCATGATGGTGAAGTTTCGTAAGGTAGGTACAGTTTCATTCCTTCATTGTACATTGTAATTTTCTCGTGCCGATCTTTTTAGAAAATAATTCTCACTTCTTCCGTAATGGTAGATATAAGCAGTGAACAATACCTATATAATGTAATTATTACTGTTTTGGTTGCCGAATAGTCAATGTGTCACTAACTCTAGGTTTTTTTTAGGTATTGTGCAAAATGAAGGCATTCTTGGAAATAAAATGTTTTCCTTCATTAGCCAGAAAAAATCAGGCCATCCTCACTGCAATAAAGTAAAATAAAACATTTCCTGGGGATGAAAATTATGGAATTTTGTCTATGAATGAAAAACACAATTATTACTAGGTAAGTAAATGATAACTTTATTAGAATCCATATTGTTGCATCATCTTTCTTCCTATAACATTAGAGATTTTGTGCTATCATGATATTATTTTTCTTTCAGGTACAGGGACAACTACGGATAACAAATATGAAAAAATGTTATTTCATTTGTTGTGTGAATCCATCTACACCAACAAGACATCCACTGCTGGACATAGGCCTCCCCAGGGATCTCCACAACGACTGGTCTTGCAAGACCGGCCAAAATATCGAGAAATAAATAATATAAATAAACCTGATAAATATCCCGTTTTCTATAATAGTTATAATTAGAAGGCCATGCAATGTTGTTACTCACTGTACCTACTTGAATCCAAAAGAAAATATAAAAAAAAAATTAATTTTATTTTACAATTACTACTTTATTATTAGTACATTACGATACAAGTGCGAAAAGTAGGAAATTGGCAACGAGTGGCGATAAATTGAAACACGACCGAAGGAAGTGTTTTAATCGACACGAGTTGCGAATTACCTTTTCGCACGTGTATTGTACAACGTTTTACAGTACATAATTATGGCCCTTTACATTTTCGACATATGCACGTATTGTACTAATTACCGCACTAGGGCGGTAACGTATATGTAGCACCATATGTACTAAAAAGTATTTTACAGTACATATGGTGCAACTTTCTCGCCCTAGTGCGTAAAGAGCACTTTTCATGCATATGTCGAAAGTTTAAAGGGCCATATGTACTGTAAAACGTTGTACGATACACGTGCGAATAGGTAATTCGCAACTCGTGTCGATTTAAAACACTCTGCGGTCGTGTTTTAATCTGTCGCCACTCGTTTCGAATTTTCTCTTTTCCGCACTTGTATCGTAAATAACTATTTCAAACTGCAAGGGTACGATGATAGATCTCAATTCAATATAACTTTGCAACATTTGGCATTATTAGGTTATAAATTGTATGGAGATGAAATCTATCATCGTACCCTTCCAGTTTGAAAAATACTATAGAGGCTGGGCAGTAAGGGATTGCTTTACTTGTAGAACTATATTTAGCGCTTTAAAGAAAACTGATACCTGACACTTACAAACCTGGACTTCCTTGGGCTAGTGCTACTAAGAATCGTCAGTATTCTCCATCCTTTCTGAGTTGGAAGAACCCAAAAAGGTGAGATTTGTGAAAGTCAGGTTTTCAATATATGTGGCGTTTTCAACCAAACGGGTACCTACTTATTGTTGTCATATTTCCATAAACCTTCAAAATGAAATCAACCTAATCGACAACCGACAATGTGGTACCTTTTAGTTCAAAACGTCACATATTTTTATAAAACGTTATAAACTAATTTATTAATAATACTGAACATCTGGGAGAAAAAGAAAACATAAGTAAAAACTCAAAAATGCTCGTTTTCCCAGAGATAAGACCTAGCTAGATCGAACCCCTTACAGCAAATTTCATCGAAATCGTTAGAGCCGTTTCCGATATCACTGAAATATATTTCGGTTATATCGGAATCGGACAAGAATTCGAAGAATAAAAGGTATAAGAAACATAAGATAACACAAAAAGGACAAAAAAAGTACCCCTGTCATACCAGTCTCGAACCCGAATCCTCTTGCACGTATTTCCACGAACATACCGCAACGCCATTGCAGCATACTTACACTGCATGAAATTGTCTACTACAAGCATCACGGAAACACTGTTTGCATGTGTGAGTAATAGTAGGAAATAGCATGACAGAAACACTCTATCGACTTTAAAAGTGTTTTTTGCACTAATGAAGTATTCAATGTTTATTATAATAGTTCAATATTTATGTAAAGAGTGCGCTAAACATACTTTTAAGTATACAGATACCAACACTATTCCACAAAAAAATAAAACCTGAAAATTTGCGAAAGTGACGCCATCTAGCGGGGTTTAAGCTTTGGGTAACCTAGTCGAACCACCTTAAAACGTTCTTGCGGCGTTCTTGGTTCAAGGGAGCGGTAACTCATGACTGCGTTTAGTTTGCGTACATTTGAACTTAAAAACAATAAAATCCCGTCCATTTTCAGGTGATAACCCAAATCGGCGAAGGCACCTACGGGCAAGTGTACAAAGCGCGCGACAAAAACACCAACCAGCTCGTCGCGCTCAAGAAGGTCCGCCTCGAGAACGAGAAGGAGGGTTTCCCAATCACCGCTGTTCGAGAAATCAAGATTCTTCGCCAGCTGAACCACAAGAACATCGTCAATCTGAGAGAGATTGTCACTGATAAGCAGGACGCCTTGGACTTTAGGAAGGTACGTTTATTTCTCAAGAATGTGTAGAATGGAAGGCTTCCATCACGGCCGTTCGAGAAATCAAAATTCTTCGCCAGCTGGACCATATGAACATCGTCAATGAGGGAGATTGTCAGTGATAAACAGGACGCCTTGGACTTTAGGAATTAGGAAGGTACGTTTCTTTCTTAGAATGAGGAAGGGTTCCATCACGGCCATTCGAGAAATCAAGATTCTTCGCCAGCTGAATCATAGGAACATCGTCATTCTGAGGGAGATTGTCATTGACAAACAGGACGCCTTGGACTTTAGGAATTAGGAAGGTACGTTTCTTTCTCAAAAATGTTTAGAATGAGGCAGGCTTCCATCACGGCCATTCGAAAAATCTAGATTCTTCGCTAGCTGAACCATAAGAACATCGTCATTCTGAGGGAGATTGTCACTGATAAACAGGATGCCCTGAAGTTTAGGAAGGACGTATTGCTATTTTTGAAAATCCTAGACAAGACTGCTTTAGGGTCAGGGTGAACGCATGGGCATCCGCTCCTAATGTAATACCCCTGGATGAACCAACTATTTCTTATTGTTACTTCTTATTCTATCCTATCACTGTCAATACTAGCACAGTTTGTTAGACGCACTCTTGTACCAGCTTATATGTGACGTTTTCAACCAAAAGGTACCACATTGTTGCTTGTCGATAAGGTTGATTTCTAATTGAAGCTATATGGGAATAGCGCCTTACTGACAATCGACAATAAGTACCCTTTTGGTTGAGAATGGCACATATTTTAGAGCTTGGTAGATGGCCCATTGTGCAAAGGGCTTATAACTACTAACGAGGATTTAAATACTGAACCAGGAGTCCGTAAATATAGCAAGTATAGCAACGAGTGACAAGAAAAAGTTGATTCACTCCCCTTAACAAATTTGTATAAAATAAAGTCCATAATAAAAGTATTACTTTTCAGGACAAAGGCTCATTCTACCTAGTATTCGAATACATGGACCACGATTTGATGGGTCTACTGGAATCCAAAATGGTGGACTTCACTGAGACGCACAACGCGAGTATCATGCGGCAACTGCTCGACGGTCTTGCGTATTGCCACAGGAAGAATTTCCTACATAGGGATATTAAGTGCAGCAATATACTTATGAACAATAGGTGAGTACAATTGCTTGTGTTCTGAGTGTAGAAAAATCCTGAATCGCACTCCTTTTTCTTGGGATTTCTTCTTTATTTAGCTTACGAATCGCACGTTAGATGGCGCTGCTTCGTGTACGTAACAATCTTGAAAATCAATCTTGAATCAATTTTTAATCGCGCTATCAAGATTCTTCTTGGAATATTGACCCCAGCTGCATGCAATTTTCGTCTAGCTCATGAAACGTACGCTTTAAGGCGTTATTACGTGTAGTAGCAGTCCTGAATCGCGCTAATAAGTTTTTTTTGGTATAATGGTCCTCAGCAGCGTCGTCACTTTTGTTTAGTTAACGAATCGCACGTTAGATGGCGCTGTTCCGTGTACAAAAAATCCTGAATCGCGTTGTTAAAATTCTTGGAATGGTGACAGCTGCATGCAATTTTTATTTAGTTCACGAATCTCATACTAGATGTAGTTGTTCGGTCTAGTAAAATTCCTGAATCGCGCTATAAAGATTTTGCTCGAGTTAATGACCCCGATTTTTGCAATTTTTTTTATAAAAATCGTGCTTTTTTAGGTTTTTTAATTACATCAATTTTGTTTATAAACTTTTCAGAGGCGAAGTGAAGCTCGGCGACTTCGGTCTAGCGCGATTATGGTCGGCCGAGGACCGCGCGCGACCCTACACCAACAAAGTGATCACGCTGTGGTACAGACCCCCGGAGCTGCTGCTGGGCGAGGAACGCTACGGACCCGCCGTCGACGTGTGGTCCATGGGCTGCATCCTGGGGGAGCTGTTCCTCAAGCACCCCGTGTTCCAGGTGCGTCCCACATCAACAGTGATCACGCTGTGGTATAGACCCCCCCCCCCCCTCGGTCCTCCTGATCCTAGTGAGGATACCTCGAATGACGCCGCCTCAATATGGTCTCTAATCAGGACACCCAAAAGTGAGGATACTTCTAATCAGGCCATCTCAAATGAAGCCACCTTAATAATGTGTGTGATGAGGTACCAGTCGCGACGCTTTAAATATACCAATTCGACGTTCATGTGCTGTTCCTCGAGCGCCCTGTTCGAGGTGAGGACACCTCAAATGAAGACACTTCAACTGAGGCCATCTCAAATCAGACTTCGTTAAAATTAACGGAAAGTTCCCCCTCAAAAATCAAATTTCGCACCACTTAATAAATTTGTATGGCCGTTACCGAGATCGCTCGCAATACCTACCCAACATTGAGCAACCAAAAAGGAACATAT
The DNA here is from genome assembly GCF_947568885.1 of Cydia strobilella. Taxonomy (NCBI): domain Eukaryota; kingdom Metazoa; phylum Arthropoda; class Insecta; order Lepidoptera; family Tortricidae; genus Cydia; species Cydia strobilella. The sequence goes on from NC_086052.1 coordinate 15,805,110, forward strand.
CACTTGTTATTCTAGGCGAACGTGGAAATGATGCAGCTGGAGATGATCTCGCGCGTGTGCGGCACGCCCGTCCCCGGCGTGTGGCCCAACGTCGTCAACCTGCCGCTGTGGCACACGCTGCGCCCCAAGCGCTTCCACAAGCGCTGCGTGCGCGACCACTTCGCCTTCATGCCCGCGCACGCGCTGTCTCTGCTAGACCGGATGTTGGAGTTGGACCCGGACAAGCGAGTTACGGCGGAGGACGCCCTCAAGAGTCCGTGGCTGAAGAATGTGGTTCCAGACCAGTGAGTATAAAACACTTGTAGTATTAGCTTCTTTCTATAAACGCTAATTGCGCGATCGGTTCGCCTTCACGCTCTTAGTCTGCTGGATAGGACGTTGGAACTTGATCCTGATAAAAGAATGACAGCTTAAGATGCGCTCGAGAGTCCTTAGCTGAATAATGTGATTCCAGACCGGTGAGTATAGATTAGGTAAAGTCTGAATTCTTTTAGAACAGCGTATGTTACATAATTTCTGTTCCAACAGCGACACCTGACCGTTCGTGAACCTTATCTCGTTGCAATAAGATTCACGAACGAACTCTCAAACGTAATGTATTCAGGATGCCGGGCCCCTCCCTGCCGACGTGGCAGGACTGCCACGAGCTGTGGTCCAAGCAGCGGCGCCGGCAGCAGCGCGAGCACGAGCAGAAGCCCAAGCCCTACGGCGAGGAGGCCAAGGAGGCCTTCAAGCAGGACTCCTCCAACCACTCGGACGCCTCCTACAAGAGCGAGCCCTACAAGGAGCTCCCCCCGCCGCCGCCGCAGCCCCAGCCCGACGCCGCGCCGCCCGTCAAATAGTACACGGAGTACTACTACGGACGTTATGGATAGGCTCATGGTGCTGCGTCAGAGATCTTGACCGAGCATGATATACATTTGTTTTGTGCTGTTTACGTTTAGCCCATACCACAGGATAAATAATAGTACTTGGTACATAAGGTTTACTCTCTAACAAAACGCGTCTATTACGACAGATATGACCGCCAGGTGGCGTAGGCGCGAGCAGGCGTCCGTTCCGCAGCGGTGCGCGGCACTCCTGCTAGACACCAAAATTGGTGTGGGCCGCGTGTACTTGTATCGTAGCGACGAAATCGCGGAGTGAGCCACGCCTGGTCCATACGCAATTGCGGTTATGACGGCGCGTCACAGTTTTGAGTTTGCGATCGTGCGCAGTCTTAGAGTCCTTAGAACGTAGCCGCCGTCGTATGATCGAAGTTGCGCTCTCGTTTTAAAACAACATGCTGAAGTAATATGAAATTTGGCATGAACATTCAAGTGACATATAAGGCGCGTGCATGAACTGTAAGTTAGTTATTTAGGCCCCAAGATGACAGAACCTACGACGCGCAAGGTAGCGTGCGTGAATTGTAGGGGGCGGCACCTGCTTTAACGTGAAGTGTCAATGTCAAGTTCATGTTTCCGATTTAGGCCACAAGATGGCAGATCCTCAAATTTAATACAAAAATTGAATAACACAGAAAACTTAGTCACTCCCCGCCAACTCACAGTATGCATTTTTAATAGAAATCGCGTTAGGACCCTTACGGGCTTGAAATAATGAAGGATGTTGTGTCATGCCCGGTTGAGGATTTAATTTATCGTGATGGTGTCTAGTGGTTCTGAATTGTGGATTTTGAAGGTTCGGTCTGTAGTGGTTGATGCATTTGTGTTCATACGGTAGAACCGTTTGTGCCTGTCGGCATCTACAGGATCTAGTTCAATCGGTCCCAATGTATATTCAAAATTATAATCGAGAACCAAAATTCTGTAATAAAATTTAACCAAAGTGTAAGTTCTGGGGTACAGAGCTATGTATAAAAGTCGCAAAATGTGCAATGTAAATACTGTCTCGGGAGTATATGATTTTTAAAGTAGGAACATTTTTGTTCTTGTTTTAACCCTTAACTTATAGTGCTCGAAATTTACATGTATAAATCGATGAATATATCAGTTAAAAGACGTATTAATATAATTCTGTGATTATTTTAACGACCGATATCGGAATTGACCTATTTACGCCACGAGTCTGGGTATCGTGTAATCCTTCGTTAGTTTTAATTTAGTATAATTAATAAAGGTCCTTATTATAATAAATTAGTTTTATTTTTGTTACAAAGGACCCTGGACCCAAATGTAGTACGCATTTATAATATATATAAGTATGTAAGTAATATGTATATTACGGCGTGTCTACACGCAAATTTCTAGGTATACAGATTATGTAAAACAATAATATTACTGTTAATGGGAAATCGCCTTCTCAGATTAGTGTACATTTATCGAATTGGGCGAGTCACTTTATGTATTATTTTTATAAGAACATGTAAATAGTTGTGCTTGAGTAGGTATCGTATTTAGTTGCTATTACGATGTTTCTGTTCCATTTGTATAAGAATCTTCCATGAATTTCGCGATTTCGATGAATTATCGTTGTGAAGGGTAAATAAGATAAAAGTATAACTATCCCTTGAAAAAATATCGCATCTACAACAATTTTGTCGAATTAATAGTCTTTGTTATTGTTTTGATACAAATTGTGCTTGTATTTTGGCAATTTGGCACTTTCATTGTGTGCTTGACTTTGAGTATGTTGTATATTTTCGTATGAAGTCAATTTTGCTGTAGGACTCGTTATTGAAGATGTGGTAGGCTGATTCTAGAGTTGCGTTCAGAATTCAGATGCATTAGTTTAACAGTAAATGTGACGTTTTCAATCAAAAGGTAGCTTACCACAACCACATCGTTGCTTACCATAAGGAAGAAAATTGCTTGTATCTTTATACGAAAAACCTGCCTGCAGATGGCAAGCGAGAATGTGGTACCTTTTGCTTGAAAACGACACAAATAAATTCACAACGGTTACTTTTGGCATCATGCTTCACGGTACTTTTATAACCTAAAAAGTAATGTACAGTTTATTATAGCTGGTTAAACAACTTTGTCAGTAGCAAAAGGCGCGACATTTAAATTTTCTATGGGACGATCTCTTCGCGCCTACATTTTTTAAATTTCCCGCTCTTTTCTGACGGAAATGGCTGACAGACTAATATGCATTTTTTTAAATGATCAAATTAGTATATTATTAATTTACTAATTTGAACATAGATATTTTAGTCTTTCAAGCCATTTCCGTCAGTAGAAAAAAAGCGGCAAATTTAAAAAATGTAGGCGCGAAGGATTATTATCGTCTCAGAAAATTTGAATTTCGCGCTTTATCTCTATTGACAAAGTTGTTGGACAGACAATTTATGTGTCGTTTTCAAGTAAAAGGTACCACATTGTCGCTCTGACAGGTTTTTCGGTTTAATACAAGCAATTTTCGTCATTATGGTAAGCGACAATGTGGTACCTTTTGATTGATAACGTCACATATAGGCACTAATATGCCAGTACGAGCGAGATGCATAGAACGTAAGTTATGTAGATGCGAGCGAATATGTCTGTGTCAAAACTGGTGGTAGCCGTGCTCAAGTATATTGGGACCGTGCACGACGACAACTATAGGCCCGTATTTTGTCCCAACTATTAAGCGAGAAGTTAGTAAATCGTAATAATTTCAGTGAGAACTACTAAACGGATTTTTATGCGGTTTTCACCTATGAATAGAGTGATTCTTGAGAAAGGTTAAGGGGTATAATTTGTAAAGGTTTTGTGTAAATTGGTTGAAATATGACGATAATGAAGTCAGAAAAAAAATCACACTGGCTAAGAGTTTTAATCGAAAACGCTGCCAAATCCTTTTGAGATATAACAACATAATGTATGGTGGAATTTTCTCTCTATCATTGGGCTACAAAAAAGTCCGCGATGGAGTATGTCTATCTAACTAAATAAAACAAGTAATTCATTAGACTTAAGTAGTATGACAATAAACAGTTATATCGCGCTCTAAAATCAGCCTAGCACTTGAAAATAATACTTGTACTATATAGCTGTAAGATATGCCCTATTTTAAATAATCCGGAGTTTGGGAGAAACACATCAGTGTTGTTTTATACCTGTTATGAGTGTGTTTTAATTAAGTATTTAGGAAGCGTTAGTTAACTGGAATACTATACTCTGGCACACCGATTCTGTCAGTAGAAAAAGGCGCGAAATGCGAATTTTCTATGGGAGGACAACGCTTCGCGCCTACATTTTTAAATTTTGCCGTCTTTTGCTACTGACGGAGACGGCTTTATTTAATACTAGATGACCCGGCGAACTTTGTTTCACCTATATCTATCTTTTTTATTCGTAGTCTTAATTTTTAGGGTTCCGTACCCGAAGGGTAAAAACGGGACCCTATTACTAAGACTCCGCTGTCCGTCTGTCTGTCACCAGGCTGTATCTCATGAACCGTGATAGATAGACGAATTAGCGAAATTTATCGACCCGTTCACGCGTGAACGTGATGCTGTGACCGAGGGAAATAGGGATTGATATATATATATATATAGATAAATATACGTAAGGGTGGTTAGGGTGGGATATGTTTTGTAGCTTATACACTTGAAATCTGCACATAAATATTTTTTTTATATACAGTTAGCAGCAAAAGCTACGCAGGCTCTAATGGGGCATTTTCTATGAAAAGGGACCTTATTGTCGAGGGCGCTTACGCCGCACAGCGCCGCGCGGCATTGTATTTATATCGTTAATAATGGCGTAAGCGCCATCGACAATAAGGTCCCTTTTTATAGAAAATACCACAAATGATCTACCTAATTCTAATTTTTGAGTACTTTGTTTGGCTATTTTTGATGCTTACTGTGTACCACTAGTTTACATCTCTTGAAGAGATCCGAGCCAGTTATTAGTTTTATTATGTTGTTTTTTTAGTATTCTTGAGAAAATAGTATACTCATTTCTGGCAATTATGTGACGTTACCGATGTTTTCATAGTTTTTTTTGTAATGTATTTTGTAAGACTGAAAATGAAATTGTAAGGATGTTTGTCACCGAAACTCTGGATTGTTATAACATAAACTGTATAAATGTAACATTTTTTTAATAAAATTGAATGAAATGTTTTACTGTCTTGTTTTGGTTTTCATTTGACACTTTGAATTTGGTTTTAACCTCTTCGACGCCGTGTCAAACAGAAAAGCTGTCACTCGGACGCCACGTCACCTACTTAAGTATCAAAATTGAAATTGAACTTTATGCACATGCACGTAGGTCTATGTTGCTCTGTGGTCTGTGACCGATTAATCCGTCTTTGGCGTTGGACCTGCGGTGCCGATATATCCGTCATTGGCGTCCAAAAGGTTGTGAGGTTTTAGGGTTTATGTACCTATGGTTACTTGACTAAAACGCCTTTTTTCATGAACATTCAAAAGGAATAGCTGTCATTGCGTTTTTGTAAACTGTACTACATACAAGAGGAGCTAGGTTTTATATACACCGTATGCAAAGACTAGATAGCTACAATCATTTCGATTAGGCCAGGCGTGTGTCACTCCGCAGCCGTCACCAGATCTGGTGTCGCATACCAATATGTTTAAAGCAAGTAAACATTGCATCGCAGCTGGTTGCAGGAACAATGACAAAAATGCTGACTACGCGGAAGTATAATATATACATATAAAATGTCTAATTGGCAACGTTTAAGCCCGTTTGCTATATACCTAAACAATTAGGGTTTTGTTATACAGTGAGCCTTCTGTACGTAGTGTACTATTATTTATTCTGTGATTAGGCGCGAAAATAATCATTATCTTATCTGTGGTCGTGACCGTAAAGAGATGTCAAGTTGTGCCAACCCTAATAACTGCTCGGAGCAATGCTGAGCCGAGTTTGCCGGAAGCGAGCAGTTTCGCACCCCTGACTTAGGTAGGTACATTAGATAGTAATAAAATAAAGTTGACCGATGAATAAAAAAAAAGCTGTAGGGATAGTAATAACCAAGAGTAGGTAATTATTACCTATCCTCTAGCTATCAGATACAAGATAACTATTTAAATAAAAGACGAATTTATCAAAATACATTTATTTATTTAAATGACTGTTAAGGCACTAGTTAAATCTCCAAGGCACATTTTCGCAACCATTCAACTATGGATAAAATGATGAAGTGAAACCGACACACACACGAGCATAGACACAAGCGGTAGCAGTACAGTTACGATTAGTGATGTCGGTTGATGTAACTTTATGAGTGTAGAATATACTTTTAGTGTGTGTGAGTTCCAGTTCTTGTTTTTAATACAGGTGCGTAAAGAATTTAAAGTGCCAGTTAGTAGAAAATATGATTAACTACAAGATAGATAGGCAATTTCGATTCAGCTTACATCTCAACAGAGCAAAATGTATCATATGAATTAGGATTTAAGGTTGAATTTTAATTGCAAATAAATATGTAACAATGCAAAAAATCCAAATCATTTGACACATTTTGCAATCCTTACGTAATTTATGGCATACAAAAAGTTAACTTAAGTACTTTGTACGTAGATTTATAAAATTATCTCACTATCAAATATAAATATTTATAAACATTAAATATGTTAGGAATTACCTCCATACAAACTTCATTCGTATAATAACATTATAACAGAATAAAAACAATGCATTAGAAAAAGTATATATCATTAAAATAAGGAAGGTTTACACTCAGCAAGTGACTAGTGTCCGAATCTACTAGTATGATGAAAATATTAAGGTATAATGTAAATAAAAGGATTTTCTGACCGAGTTGCTATAGCAACCAGGCCGAATGATCCTATTGACGTCGATCAGTGTTTCCTGTAAATTCATTTTTAGAACACCGTTTCTGATAACTCTTCTAAAAAGAGAAAGGAAAGTTTTTTCAACATTAATTCTATTTGTTTCGACTTTTTCTTTATAGGTACTTGCATTTGTATGTCATCATATTTGACCAAAAGTCTAGTCACTTGCATAATGTAAACATGACATTAGAAATAATAACCTACTTTCAAAACTGATTATAAATATAACAACAAGTATTTTATACATAAATGGATTCATAATAATTATATGACGTCATATTAAATAAATATATAGATATCAGTAATCATGACAATTTTTACTTAGGTTATACAGGAAAAATATGTAAACATTTTACTTGAATACAAATGGACCTGCCAGCCAGGACATTTCATAAAAGGCACTCTCAGAGTCTCAGATGACTTGTTTTGCTAATATTTAAAGTTATTACGTACATTTTCGACCTTAATCTTCTAACAGTAAGGTTCATTTTCAAGATATAGACATTTTAAGGTGTAGATGAAGAATAAATTACGGAGTGGTGAAAATAAAAACATGAGGAAGAGTTGTTGCTCTCAATAATCTCAATACTGGTCGGTACGTTTAGGGAGAGGCCACCTGTGAACAAAAATAAAGTTAAATATATAAAACATGATAAACTTAACTGCCCCCGAAGGTGCTCTCACTAGCTCTGCTCTGCTAGGTGTGCTCTTGTGACACTTACTATTATAAGATACTATTGTAACATCTGTATACTGACATGCACAATCTGACAATAAATGATTACTTTCTTACTTACTAGTATATATAATTGAATCTTTAGTTTGGTACTAAATCTACTTAGTGCTTTAATGTTCTATGCTATTTTGACAATAAAAAAGGCTTGTGCTAAAACAAACTGAGGGTACATTGTTAAAATTATTGTAAGTCCTCACAGTAGCGACATCTATCGCTACTTCGCTAGTAGTATTGCAATACTAACAATTAGCAAATGTTCATCTCTAGTTTTAGATTATTTATTTATTTATAGTCTTTATAAAAGGAAAACTTATGGTACAAAAGGCGGACGTAATGCAAAAATAAGGCTTCTCAACCTTAATGTATTATATGGTGTTATTGTGTTTTCCGTACTTATGTTAAAATAATAAACTCGCATGTCACTTCTCAATATCGCTTGTTAAATTTTATAAAGTGATTGATATTTCGAGTTAAAACCAACCGCAATGCGTGTACCTATCACAACTTCGAAACATTTGTTGTTTTGTTTCATTAGCCAATTTATTTTAATTATCAGAAGGGTCACAAATATGTATCCAATGGTAGGTTAGGTTACTTCAAAGATAGCTATAACTACGTGCCTCGAACATCACGAAAATTTGATTCTCGATCAGATGGCGCCACTACCTTTAGCCTACTCTCGTATAGAGGGCGTTGACGGTTTCGTTTGTTATTTAACAATTTTAACGCATATCAGTAAAAGAAAATAGATCAAAATCGTATAAAAATAATTACAGAAAAAAAAACATTTATCCATATTTAAATACATTTTATCGTATTTTAATAAATCTTCATTTTTAGTTTTAAAGTGTGTCGATAGATGGCAGTGAACTTACTGTGGTTACAAATTTTACTATGACAGTACCGCTCTATCCTATTATATCCTCTTTGGTTACTTCTAGGTTAGGCATCCTATATTCAAGTTTAGAAAAAATAATGGTTTAAACATTTTTCGAATTCGCGACAGGATACTGTGTAGAGTGACTGCTATAGTTATATAGCCACTACAAATTACTAATTGGCCACTCTTAACAATAAGGCTTCAATTACTATGTACTATGTAGTGGCCAATAATTTATGGCAGTCGGGTTACCCTCATCTGGCAGAATATTATTTGTCAGGAATACATTTCGCAATTTTCGCATAACACGTATCGCAGAAAACTTTTAGCCGAATGATACTTTCTCATAAATATATACTTGCCATAATATTAATTTGGCAGAATTTTCTAAGTGGGTTAGGGTTTTCTGCCAAATAATATTATGTGAAAAGAAATTATGCTAAAAACAGTATGCCAAAAGTATTTCTGCCAAACGATATATTCTGGTTTAACCCATTGGTTGACTGGTAGAGAATGCCTTAAGGCATTAAGTCCGCCTTTTGTACCTTCATGTATTGTGCAATAAAGCTTAAATAAATAAATAAATAAATAATATTTCTACCAAGTAACATTATGCAGTACAAACCTATGTCAAAAACATTCTGCAACACAATAGGGAACCATAGCAGTCACCCTATACATATATAGTGGTTTTTCTGGAGATGGCGGTGATCGAATATTCAGTACAACTCACCACGAGCAGGTTGCCGCTCTTGGCGCGCTGGATGGCGGGCTGCGGCCCGTTGATCACCTCGATGGTGCCGCCCTGCTTGCCGTTCACCAGGTTGTGCGCGATCCTGCAAAATATGTCATATTTTAGTACATTTAAGCTTGAATTTGTAAACTCACAATGTCTTAATCAAAGGCTTCGGCATTTTATTGTGATATATAGCCTAAACATGCATAGGATGGGTATGTGTGTACCGTGAATGCTTGAATTGAAGTACTTATTGTGAGATGATGGATGATAGGCTAGTTTCTTATGTTTTGTTAATTTGGTAAAACATTTAATTTCTCGGTGTATTGGTGTAAACTGTAATGCCGTGTAAATAAATGTGTCAATAAATAAATAAATAAAATAAATAGGTTTGGTCCTTCGAACCGGATGAACATTGAACATAAGTGGAGTCGGTCTAACTTTAGAGACAGTTTAAGCAATAGTTGTTTGTGTAGCAACTTACGTCCTAGTGTCAACGATTTCGATGAGCTCGGGCTTGTTCGTGTAGTCGGTGACGATGGTCAGCGCCTCGATCAGCTCCGGCACCGAGATGATCAGGTCACCCTGTCAAAAAAAATCGTTTATATAATATAATTGTCTTTGGTTACCGCAATAGTTACTCATGAAATAAAACTATGAAAACGGATTATATCGCGTATATTGAATTTATAATACATCCCGACGTTTCGAACCCTTTACAGCGTTCGTGGTCAACGGGTGACTGTGGAAAAACTACAAAGTGCAAAATTACCCACATACTAAAAATAATGAACCATCGTAGACTATAAACTTTAAGGCTGGTTGTACATGCAAAATCGGTTCATAAGGCTAGTTAAACAATACAATTATTTTCAAGTAAAGATATATACGCTACAAAAAACCACGCGATAAAAAACCACGACCACGTTGCCCATGAACGCTGTAAAGGGTTCGAAACGTCGGTATGTATTACACATTCAATATACGCGATATAATCCGTTTTCATAGTTTTATTTCATAAATTCGTTTATATTTTACAAGATAACTGAAAATTAAAAGTAAAATTCATATATGGAGTATCCTTATTTAAGCAGCCGCTCACAATACCGAGTCCGTCTCATGGGTGACGATGACCCTCAGTTTGTCAAGTGGCAGCCGGTGCTTCAGTTTGAAGGTCTTCCGTTCAGAGTGAGTGAGAGGTGATTAGTGCTTACCTTGTCTTTCTTCAGCTCTTGCGGAATCTTGATCAACACCAAGCTATCCGTCTCATTGGTGACGATGACCCTCAGTTTGTCAAGTGGCAGCCGGTGTTTCAGCTTGAAGGTCTTTCGTCCAGCTGCGTCGAGGACGTACAAGGCCTTGTCAGAGGCGAGAAGTGCGCGCTCGCGGGGTTTGTAGCCTCGTCGGTCGTATTTTATGGCTTCGCTTGAATACTGAAAGTAAAATAATTGTATCAAAGGTGCAAAGGTATAGGTAGGTAACAGTTTTGAATGATTCACGGTTAGTTTAACTAGACTTATATTGACCAACGAGTGTGCACGCAACCAGACCAACGAGTGTGAATGCAACCGATGGTAACGTTGAAAGCGAACGCAGCCGACGCGCACAAATGAGGGTAAACCGAGCGCGGTCTACACAACTTTGACACCCACCCGCTATCTTCAGTTTACCCGTGAACAAGATGCATGTAACTGCTTCGAAATATCGGGATTCGGGAGCTCAAAAACAATACTCACGGTATTTTGGTCGGTAATCACGGTCTATATATATCCCGGTCAATATAAGTCTAATAGGTAGGTATATTTTCAGGGTCCAATATAGAGGTAAACTTGACCTTACGGGCCGCTTAGACAAGGTACATTTTGATATCCTAGAAAAAAATGGGTCTTACGAGAACAGAGATAAGACAATTAGACAGAAGTACGTACGATGAGCTTCTCGCCCGTGGGCCAAGCAGCAGAGGCCATGAACGTTCCACGTAGAACTTGCAGCTCGTTGCTGAGGCGGTCCACTTCGAAGAGGTTGCAGACGCTGCCTGGGTAGCTGTTCTTCTTGCCTGTTACATTCAAAATCCACGGTGAATTCAGGGAACTCCTTCGAAGGAGTCCTCCTTCCTTCAAAGGTTTGATGGGGTAAGATAACATCAACAACAGAACAACAACACAACAAGTAACAAGAGAAACACTTGTAGGAAATCCACATTACCTTATATACATCAATTGGAATTACTAATTTAAACACTACTAATTTAAGCAGCACTAACAATTGTGTTTTTTTAAGAAGATCATAAACCTTATTGCAATGACTTAAGGTTCATCAATAGACAATTATGGGTGTTGCTGTAGTACATGGATATATTATGGACTTACCCTTGAACATCTTCTCGGCGAGAACCTTGAGCTCGAACTGTTTCTTGTCCTCCGGCGACAGCGCCAGGCGGTACTTCCGGGAGAGAAGTGCTCGGTGCAGCCTCTGCAGCTCTCTGAAATAGGTACAATGGGTGAAATATGTACTTATGATTTAATGCTATTGCTTTGATTTTTTTAGCTGGGGTCGAGACATGGACCTTTTAAATCCGGAGTAACTTTCTCCAACATTGTGGTGTTCCTCGGACAGCATTTCACATCAACAAATGTCAAAATAGTCCGTCCTTCAAGATCCTGGCATACAAATTTGAATGTCTGCCTTCGCAGGATTTTTTTATTTATTTGGATTTTGAATCTTTTGATTTTGGATCTTTTTAGTCATATTGCCAGAAACGATAGCAACAACTTCGAGCAACTGATGGTTAAAGAACGTGAGCGTGATGGAAGAGTGAATGGATGACAAACCCCGATGAGATTTGATCGGATTTGCGTAATTTTATAATGCGTACAAAGTAACCAAGAGATAGAGGAAAGGCCATACTTGGAAGCCTCCTGGCACGTGGCGGGCGGGACCGGCCAGCTGAGGTCCAGGATTTTGGTGGGCAGTCTGGTGGCGAGCCGTTTCAGCCAGTGCACCTTCGCAATCCCCAGAAACCGGCGGTTCTCCGGCGTCTCGGGGCCGTTGCGTGTGATGAAGCCTGGAAGTTGTTTAAATATGCCATATCTTACGAGGTCATATTTAAAACGATGATTTTTTGGTGGTTCGATTTCACACACCAGTATCAGACTATCTTGAGACCAAGATGAGGAGAAGGAGGGCGTGAGAGATCAGAAGAAAATGAAAGGTGACAGGAGGACATCGGACGGGGATAATCAGTATATATATGTACAAGTAGAAGTAAAAAACACATCTATCTTTAAAATAACACCTTTGATGAAAGCCATTATTATAAAACTTCCAGCAGTCTTCATCCTTCCAGCCAGCAGTCGGCTACCTTACCCACTTCTGAATGACAATGGCAGCTGCCCTAACTTCAGGTACTGCTGGCGTTGCCAGAAGATATGAAGGTGGTGGCTACCGCAGGAGATTTGTGTAAACCAATCCAGAATTTAGATAAATTGGGTAAAGAATCAAGCAGTAAAAGAGTACCTTTGATGAAAGCCCTGATGACTTCAGCAGCCTTCTTTCTCCTAGCCAGCAATCGCTGCGCCAGGAACCGCCGGACCCACTTCTGGATGATAATGGCGGCCGCCCTCATCTTAAGGTACTGCTTGCGTTGCCAGTAGCCGCGCCAACGGCTCTGGATGATGGTCGCGATGTCGTTCTTCTTCATTTGATACGCGTCTTCTGTCTCGAAGAGCGTCTTGGGGAAGCGAATGAAGATTTTTGTGCTGGTGAAGAGAGTCGAGAGAATTAAATAATTACTTACCTAAGTAAAATAAACATACATCATTTTTAAAACGGTATCCTTATATTGTATCCTCTCTAAAAGCATAGGCTCGGCCCTACATATCTATCTTACTTTACTATTTTAACGGCGAATATGGTGGACTGACTTATGGAACAAAGTTCTTAGAATGGCGCGACCATTCGTAACTAATCCAAAGATTCACTGAGGAAGTCTTGTACTTACTTGCCCATCCTGTACTCTTCGCGTTCGTAGTTCATGACTTCAACGAGCTTGCGCACACCGTCGCTTGCTGGCCCGCGCCACACCGGCCACGTCTCTGCGCACAGGCACTTGTACCTAAACAAAGAGACTAGTTAGTTACAAATATTTTCAGAAAACTTATCAGTTGCTGTGCCTAATTAATAAAAGGCCCTAAACATTTCTAGATCATGGTGCACACCTCTATCAGAGGTACTTATCAGATTTGATTGATTCTTGAGATTGCACCCTTTCTCCTCTTAGATGTAGTGCCTTATATCAAAAATCAATCGTAGAGAGAATCTAGATTTAATTTAGAATGACGTTGAAGGCCATAATAGCAAGTTTAAATGATAACAAAAAAATACTAGTCTTTCTCTGGGTATTAAAGTATTGGAAATAGCTGAGTTTAGTCTATCGTCGTATTCTTTTCTTGGAAAATGCAAAATTCGAAGCCGAAAAAACTTTTGAATCGAGAGACCGCTTTTGGTGTGTGCCAGTAAAGTTGGTAAAATTTGATTACCTCTCGAGGAAGGCCTCATAAGTGCGCCTGTAGGCGAAGCCGGCGCGTCGCACGCGCAGGTTCTCCATCAGACCGAGGTACTTCACTTGGTGAGAGATCAGCTTGTCGTCCATTTGCACTGTGAACAAAAATAAGAAATTGTGTGACATTTTTAATTTTAACATTCCTCTGAAGTGTTAAACCTAGTAGGTAACTACCGTGGGCTCAATCGGACTTTCCCCCTTCTTTCGATCTTGAAAGAAGGGAGTGAGCTGGCGATAGTGGTAGGAGGAGATGACCCAAACTATCCAGGACCGAAGCAAGAGAAACAATATTATTTGAGCTCTACTCTGGACGAGATTGGATGATGGATAGGATGAACAGAAGAAGAATTTCTTACTAGGCATCTTGAAGTCATTGGGCTTGATGCAGCGGATGTACGAAGGCTCCTTGCTGCTGAGGATCTTTATTAGGTCGTTGAGGGAGTTCTTGAACTGCGTGATGGCGGTCTCGGGCCTCTTCTTGCTGCTCAGGTTGGCGTCCTGTCGGTGCACATATACGAATTAGAGAGGAATAGCCTTAGTTGATATTATTTATTTGCCGTTTTGGTACTTTTGTGCTTTTAAACAGCAATATTTGTTTATTAAAACGACGGTCCAAAGACGGGTAGTTAAAGAGTGTTAATGTTAGTACCTTTTGTGCGTCGTGTTAAAGTGCGGATAATTCTGCTATATTGAAGGTTTGACAATTAATTGTTTAGGATCCACATGTACACCGATAATATGAAATAAGACAATGGGGTATGTTTTATCATTAATTTCATCGTACAATAGGGAAAATTGAGGCTTAAGGCAAGTTTACCGCCTTCTCTGTGAATGAAATTGCAGCCATGTGTTAGTAGAAGTATAATCACCTTGAAGCATTGTTCGACGATGGTGTTCCCGCTAGTAGCCATGAGGGCCTGAATGTCTCGGAACAGTAGATCATTGTTCTTTTCGAGGAAGGTTCTCACGCTGTACGTCACTTCACCCGCGTAGTGGACGATGCAGAATTCCTGTCAACATATACATGGATGAGTTTTATAATAACGACCAAAAATCCTAAAACAGTAAACATCCCTAGAAATTTTGGGTGGTTTTAAACCATCACCTTTTAAACGTAATTTGTCATATCCAAAAATGTAATACACATGCCTATATGATCGGTAGAAGCTAGCAAATGTAGGTATAGCGTAAGCTACATGCGTTATAATTTATTATATAAATTCGTTCAAAAGGGAGAAACTTACATCTCGTCCCATCAGCTTCTGCGTCTTGGTGTCGACATTGCGATGACCCTTGTAGTGTTTGTGTTTATCTAGACGCTGGTTCAGTTTCTCGAGTAAACTACCGTCCGTAGCATCTCCAGGCCGCAGGCACTCGTCGTCCAGGATCGAGATAATACCTGGTGAGGAAGAGATTGTGCTTGTCACATTTTTTTTGTAATGGTCTTAACCAGCCAAGGATTATGTGCAGCGGCACTCAGGGCACTGACATGCGTTTGCTCATGTTTAACTTAAATGCCGCATGCCTCGCTCAACTGCACCCCCCGCGAGCATCGGCTCAAGTCATAATCTAAGCTAATTCAAAATGTGTCATAAAAACGCAGTGACGTCATATAATACTATAGGTATATCATATCGTCAGGTGACAACCACAACTCACTAATTACTGTCACAAGTTAAGAGCCATAATAGTGAACCGTGCTAGTACAGTCGCCATCAGATATATCGGAGCGGCCAAGGTGCTCAAAAATATCTAAACACGCACCTAGCGCCTTGACAATAGAGGCGTGTTCAGATATTTGTGAGCACCTTGGCCGCTCCGATATATCTGATGGCGACTGTACCAAAATAAGGTTAGAGAGTTTTGGTTGTCACCTGACGATATTGTAAAAGGGAAAGCGCTTAGATGTGGAGGAGTTACCTTGATGCCGGGCCTCAATAAGGTCGCAGATGACAATGTTATTGAAGTAGACGACCGGCTCCCACTCGATACCCTCGCGGAGGTACTCTTCCTGCTCTTGCTTGAGGGTCAGCTGGATGAACAGCTGCTGCAGTTTTTCGTTGCAGTAGTTGATACAGAACTGCTCGAAGCTGGAAGGAAAACGGGACATGTGAAATTCTTTGAAGCCGTCGATATAGTAACTTGTCAAAAGAAAGCTGCCTGGTATGTTTATCTTTCTAACACCTCTTGTTGTTTATAAATAAAGGACCCAAATATGGCATAGAGTATTCAAAATTGCAATAATTATTCAGTACTTATAGTCCGGTATTAGGAGAATATACTGTGAGATTACGTGGTATATCTAATTTATTAGTATCGGTTCAAAATGTGATATAGTTGACTCCGCTGTCGGGATTAGACCCTACGAAAGGAAAGATGTCATTGACTTTTAGAATCGATATGAATTTCATATGATGCAAACGCAAACATCACTTCTCATTTCATATTAGGTAAACAAGGATGTTCATATTAGGTAAACAGAAATATGTAGGTATCATGTTACCAGCTAAAGCTGTGAGTGTTTATCAGTTCATAACTATTCTATTACCTATCGTGATATCAAATGATAAACACGTTTATCGGCGGGATGACGCATTCTCATCATTTATGGGAACAGTAATCAGTATTGATACGCGTGGTTGACTTTTTGGAATGTTTATTGCTTTTCGCTGAGTACCTACATACCTAATATACCTACATAGGTCTCGCAAGTCGCAAGTTAAGAAGTCACTTAGCAGTTCATAGGAAAGATTTGGAATCCGTTTTCCAGAATGCCAATAAGAGGGTCCCTGTCTCCATTTGAGCACGGGCCTAAGAAATATTCAGTTTCCTCTCAAGTTAGTTAAAATATGTTTGAAAAGGCCATCGCCTTGGAGAGTGAAATAGTGCATCTCTTGCTAAGCTACTAGGGTGAATGCTATATACCACTATATAGTAATTGGCCACTCCAAAAAAATCAGCCAGAAACAAGCCAACAAGGCTTATTATTTAAGGGAAGGTTTCGAAACCATGACATCCAAAATTGAATCATTTTACAAGGCAGCTGAAGTGATGGATTTGGCGAGGACACGGTTCTGATCCAGGCAACAATAGAAGGGTCTTGTAATACAAAGCACTCACCAGTTCTTAGGGAAGATCTCGAATCCGTAGATATCCAGAATGCCGATAACAGAATCCCTGTCACTAAACTGAGCGGGCGCCAGCGAAGCATTCAATCTCTTCACAAGCCAGCTGAAGTGTTTATCATAGATGGCTTTGGCTAGGGCGTCTCTGGCAAACTGAGCTTGCTCGACATCTAAGGGAGTGTTGACCACATCTCCACGGGCGTCGATCGTACGACTGGTGAGGGCTGAACGCAGTTTTGTGGAGTCCACTTTGAGAAGCTGGGGATGAAGAAAATAGTTGATTAAAACGTGTTTTTCTTTATGGATTCACAGTCACTTCCATATTCCACAATCTATTTTGGACTTTTGTTGAGTAACTAAGGGTTCCAAATTCAAAAACAAAACAAATGCTTTTGGGTCTCAGGAGGTTAAAAGAAATTACTCTTAGAAATTCGTGTATGGCCGTTATAATGTATCCATTCTCAAGGTTCAAATAGGATATTAACATATGGTCCGAGAGCTGGTGGAAATTTGGAGTAGGTCCTTGAGGCAAGCTGAAAATTTACTTGATGCTTCTCCTATCTTACCCTACCTCAGCACTACAAGTCTGGCTGCAGGGTAGCGGGTCTAAACCAACCTATAAATTTTTAAAGAATTTTTTTTTTGGTGCCCAAAAAAGGTTCTTGAGGCAATCTGTAATTTCTACAAGTGAAAATTGAATATCTAAATAGTCATAAAAAAATTATGCCAGACGATTTGGCCGGGTCTTTAACCTTGCCAAACGCGTGCAAAATATTTTTTTTTTAAATTCAAAAAAGGTTCTTGAGGCAATCTGTAATTTTTACAGGTTAAAGTTAAGTATCTAAATAGTCATAAAAAAAATAAGCCAGACGATTTGGTCGGGGCCTTCTACCTGCCAGACGATCTAGAAAGTTACGTATGGCACTTACTCGCACGCAAAATTAAGTTTGTTATCCTGTATAAATGTATGCTAATACAAAGTTATTTTTGTAGTGCAGTAAATTAAAGGTAAAAGGTACAAATTAGGATGTACGATGTGATTGTGATTATGAATATTTGTATATTTATGATAATTATGTACACTGAGTATTAGTAGGGATATAGTAAATGTAATATGACCGAATTTATAAGAATGTATTGTAATTTTAATAAATACATGTACAATTTAAATACAGAATAGTAATGTGTTGTAATTATTATAATGTGTGAATTTGTTATTTTATTATTAATGCTTGAATAATACAAATAATAATACAAATATGATGATGATGGTGATTGTTTCATGTACTCATAGGTTATTCAGTGTGTGGGGTAAAAGGGGGCGAGAATTTTATTATTTTTGCGCTACTACGCACGGTTTAGAAGCTAGAGCCATATATATATATTTATTTTTCGTTGTTTTTAAATTTCATAATTTTTGCGCTACGACGCACGGTTTAGCAGTTACAGCCCTATAACGTTTTTTTATTTTATTTTATCATTGTGTTTTTTATATCACTTATGGGTTCCTTGAAAGGGAACGAAAATTTGATTGTTTTTGTGCTACGACGCACGGTTTTGGAGATACAGCCCTATAAAGTTGTTTTTTTTTCTTTTTGGTAATTTTTTATATTAACTCCTAAAGCTTTCCTAAAGGGGAGGAAAATTTTGATTATTTTTGCGCTACGACGCACGGTTTAGCAGATACAGCCCTATAACGTTTTTTTTGTTGTTTTTTATTATTATTGTGTTTTTTATTTATCACATGGGTTTTTTAAAGGGGAACGAAAATTTTATTTATTTTACGCTACGACGCACGGCTTAGGAGATACAGCCCTATAAAGATATTTCTTTTGTTTTTTTTTTTTTCAAATATAAATTAAGGATCATATCTAGAGGGGAACGAAAATTTTATTATTTTTGGCGACGCATGGTTTAGGAGATACAGCCCTATGAAGATTTTTTTTTTGTTTTTTTTTTTTTAATATAAATTAAGGGTTACCTAGAGGGAAACGAAAATTTTATTATTTTTCGCTACGACGCATGGTTTAGGAGATACAGCCCTATAAATTTATTTTTCTTTTTTTTTCTTTTTTGATTTTCATTGTGTTCTTTATTATATTTCTTTGGGGGTTTTTAAAGGGGAACGAAAATTTGATTTATTTTACGCTACGACGCACGGCTTAGGAGATACAGCCCTATAAAGATATTTCTTTTGTTTTTTTTTTTCAAATATAAATTAAGGATCATATCTAGAGGGGAACGAAAATTTTATTATTTTTGGCGACGCATGGTTTAGAAGATACAGCCCTATGAAGATTTTTTTTTTTGTTTTTTTTTTAAAATATAAATTAAGGGTTACCTAGAGGGAAACGAAAATTTTATTATTTTTCGCTACGACGCATGGTTTAGGAGATACAGCCCTATATTTTTTTTTTCTTTTTTTTACTTTTTTGATTTTCATTGTGTTCTTTATTATATTACTTTGGGGTTTTATAAAGGGGAACGAAAATTTTATTATTTTTGCGCTACGACGCATGGTTTAGTAGATACAGCCCTATAAAGATTTTTTTGTCTTTTTGGTTTTTTTTTTCAAATATAAATTAAGGGTTACCTAGAGGGGAACGAAAATTTTATTATTTTTGCGCTACGACGCATGCTTTAGCAGATACAGCCCTATAAAGATTTTGTTTTTTTTTGCGTTTATTTTAAATATAAATTAAGGGTTGCTTACGCGGGAAAGAAAATTTGATTATTTTTGCGCTCCGACTAAAACAAATTTCAGCTGTTTAGCCCGTTCGCATGAACACAGATGCCATGTTTACATTAAAATAAAAAAAAATACTCAATTTCGTATGAAATTCCTTGCAATTTTCATTACATTGCGGTATCTGATAAACATTTTGAATGCAGTTTACCTTAGTAGTCGGTAATGTAACGTAAATTGCATGCAAGTTCTTGCTAGTCTAAACCTCGCTTTACAGTTCTCTCGAGTTGCTCCGCCCGAAACGTGATACTTTGAAGGCTGTTTTGACGCACATGAGGACGATATTTCATTGCATGTCAAGAAAATTAAACGATTAAAAACGATTATCGTTCCAAAAACTTGTTATTTAACTGTACAGCGAATAAAATAATTTAAATAACTTATAGTGACGTCACAAAGTTTGTGACTCCCTCACAACATGTCACATTTTCTTGACCCCCTCCCCCCCCTAAACGTGTGATGTAATTAATTTTATTTCATTTATTCATTTATTTCAATCAACTTAGGATCATAATACATTACATTATAACATTACATAAAATTATTATATTACATTTAAGATTAAAAGTAAAATTAAATTAGACTAAAATTATATTAAACCCCTAAAATAATTAATTAATTATTTAATAAATTATTTATTATTTAATTATATTATATGATATATGAAAGATGAAAAATAAAATAAAAATATTTCCCGGCCTAGGCCTTCGTCATAACTAATGAACTACCCATGTATCTACAATAGAGATACAGCTGGACATATTGTCGCTAATTTCATATGTACTATGCCCACACCCTATTCATACCCATAATTATCATAAATATATACTCACAATCACATCGTACATCCAAATTTGTACTTTTCTATCTTTAATTTTCTGCACTACAAAATTAACTTTGTATTAGCATACATTTATACAGGATAACAAACTTAATTTTGCGTGCGAGTAAGTGCCATACGTAACTTTCTAGATCGTCTGGCAGGTAGAAGGCCCCGACCAAATCGTCAGGCTTATTTTTTTTATGACTATTTAGATACTTAACTTTAACCTGTAAAAATTACAGATTGCCTCAAGAACCTTTTTTGAATTTTTTGAAAAAATATTTTGCACGCGTCTGGCAAGGTTAAAGACCCGGCCAAATCGTCTGGCATAATTTTTTTATGACTATTTAGATATTCAATTTTCACTTGTAGAATTTACAGATTGCCTCAAGAACCTTTTTTGGGCACCAAAAAAAAAATTCTTTAAAAATTTATAGGTTGGTTTAGACCCGCTACCCTGCAGCCAGACTTGTAGTGCTGAGGTAGGGTAAGATAGGAGAAGCATCAGGCAAATTTTCAGCTTGCCTCAAGGACCTACTCCAAATTTCCACCAGCTCTCCGTCTAATAGGAGTTGCACGTGTCCATAGGTAACGATAACCACTTATCATCATCAGGCGGGCTGTTGTTAGCCACCGATGTGGTATAAAAAAAGGCGGTTATGCATTTTATGGAACATTGAAATAAAGAAACTATTATCGCTTAAAATCGTATCAAACGAAAAGTGCAGTAAAGCGGGCGAACTGACACTGCAATATGACACTCCAAAAGAGAGGTATGGGCACTGTGAATGACATCTCGCTTTGTGTGGTAGGGCACAGGACAGCGGATGTCATTCCAGATCTAGAGCAGAGCCCAACTGGGGAGGTACTTCCACTTTACCGAAAACCGCAGCCAAATAACACTAGACCCTACTAATAGTGTTGTGTTCCTGCCGGTGAGTAAGGTTGCCAGAGCTCGAGGGAGAGGAGTGTTAGGATCGGCAACGCGCATGTAACTCCTCTGGAGTTGCAGGCGTACATAGGCTATGGAGACTGCTTTACATCAGGCGGGCCGTATGCTTGTTTGCCACCGACGTAGTATAAAAAAAAACTATTATTACCTATCTATAGTTTACTAACAGGTATAACCCATTTTGATACGTTAAAAGTTTTGAACAGTACGGACTCGAATATGTATCTACTTAATGAGTCTCCATCAATGTTGATTGATCAGAACTCAATTAATTAAGCGTTTGTGATCGACTAAAGTACATTCTGTCATCAGCTGATGTCGTGGTTCGTGGCACTCCTAACGAGCCAGAAAATAATGAATCAAAGAAATTAATTGGTCCACATTGTCCACAACATTCAGGCGTGGACATCGCGGTACTGGCGTGACGTGAGGACACAATGAGTGAGACACTTGAGATAGAATAGAAAAGGAGTTGCAATATCAATCGGTAATAAATAAACCAATTTTTTAACAAGCAGATATATACGTCTGATAGCGATAACCCAAATTTATTAAAGGAAAAATTGGAAAAAGGTGCGCTTCCGGCAGGACTAGCATCTGAAATTACATGACATTTGGCATGAACATGTAACATGTACCTATTATCTATGTTAGGTATTCATTTTCGTTTGTTCATTTCTACTATTTTATGTCGCACTCATTTGACCCGCCTGTTGCTATCTTTATCGCACGCGCATAATTGTATTGCTGTCAACCTCGCACAGTGACATTGACAACTGGCATCATGGGCGGGACAGCGATATATATAATTATGCGCGTGCAATAGAGATAGCAACAGGCGGGTCATATACGAAAATCTATGTGGAAAGCGTCTCTGCTTTAGTGTTAGAATTAATAGAATTCGTAGACCTCTATTTTGATAAGCACTCTTTCTGTCTCACTTCATAGTAAGACAGAAAGATACAAGGCAATAGAAGTCTTATTGTTGTTGTTGTGGAGTGTTGTTGTGGTGAGTGGTGGTTATAACTATAGCAGTCACCCTAGCGATACGATAAATCTTTCAATATCTAGTCCCTTATCATAATTCCCTTTTCCACTTGTCTGTATCCACTCACAGATGCGTGAGGAGCGGTCATCTTGACTACCGCAGCGAAATGATAAACATCGCCGAGCCGTGATTACATTTACGAGAACACATACAATCTATTGCGAATAGTTCATTTGATTCTAAACTGAGTTGCGAAAAACTGTGTACTTAAAACTGCTAGAAAGGATTGGTCGAACTAAATTCTACAAATATTCGCAGAAAAGAAAGTCGCGTAAAATTACTTTTGTGTGAATTCGGTAGATTGTCATGCGCTGAAAGGATAATAGTTATTTGTTATACAAGGGTGCAAAGTTGTATTTTACCCGCGAGTGTGGAATTGAAACACGAGCAAGCGAAAGGATTCTATAGTTGAACCACGAGCGAAGCGAGTGATTCTAAAATAGAATCCTGAGCGTAGCAAGTGTTTCATCACACGAGAAGTAAAATACATTTGCACCCGTGTGTAACACAAAACTTTTCACCTCACTATAGCGAGGAAAGTGCAACATCCACATCCACAACATCATCTTCATCACTGAAATCACTAATTTTTTTACGATATTATAACAAAAGCTGGAAATTCTGTATTTTTACGTGAGAAGTTTTTAAGTAAAAAATTTGTTGACAATGTTGACATTTCTGACGTATGAAATGTCAATGATGCGTTTTGAAATTGCATCGACTCAACTTGTGCGTTCAGAATTATATTTAACATCATTATTAAAAAACAAACGTTTCTTATGGAACTTTAAGGTTTATGACGTAAAATCATTAAATAAAGCTAAATTTGTTATTTTTTATTAGATTCTCAAACCATTTGTTTAATGATAATAAATATCAAACGAATCATTATTATGAGCGTTTTACGTTTTGTTATCTGTCAAACTACTTAAACATGCTCCATCCAAGGTCAAATTACTTTCCCCACTAGTGGATAAAATGCGTTTTTCCCCGCTTGTTTTAAAGGATAAAAGACAACTTTCCGAGCAAGTGAGGGGAAAATTCTCTAACAATCATAGAAAAAAAATTGTTTTCACTTTTAAAGTATTTTTATGTTATTTTAACGTTGATCTTGTACTCGTACTTCTAATCAACGTCATCTGACTCAAATACCTCTGTAATCGTTTTGTTGGCTGTATAAGCAAATTATAATACTGTCTTCATTAATACAATACCTACTTTTTACGTTTTCCCGCAAAAGACCTTAGAATAGTTAGAATGCGTACGACCTATGTGTTTGTTACATTGTAACAAGGTATTGCAATACATTATGTCCAGATTACTTTTAACAAACACGTCAGACGACGCACGTCATACATATTTATTGACGGAATGGTACTTGCGCATTTGTTTGTACATACAATAGTTACGCAGGAAAACCGTAAAAGGAAATTGTGTGGCTTTAAAAGTCACTGAAACGCTTTACATAATTAAGAAGTCTGAGCAACTGGATCGGTTAACAAGGTAAATTAGCACCCGTATAGATATGCAAGAATTAAAGTACTACAAAGCTACTGCCATCTGATGTTCCAGCCCTTGGAATACTTGGATAACTTTCGAATTTAAACTGTTGTGAGACATGCTAACATTAAATAATTTTTCCCCTCACTAGCTCGGAAAGTTGTCTTTTATCCTTCAATACAAGCGGGGAAAAACGCGTTTTATCCACTAGTGGGGAAAGTAATTTGACCTTGGATGGAGCGTGTTTAAGTAGCTTACAGATAACAAAACGTAAAACGCTCATGATAATGGTTCGTTCGATATTAATTATCATTAAATAAATGGTTTGAGAATCTAATAAAAACTTCCAAATTTAGCTTTATTTAATAATTTTAAGTCATAAACCTTAAAATTCCATAAGAAACGTTAGATTTTTTGTAATGATGTTAAATATAATTCGGAACGCACAAGTTGAGTCGATGCAATTCCAAAACGCATCGTTGACATTTCATACGTCAGAACAGAAATGTCAACATTGTCAACATAATTTTTACTGTTCTTCTCACCGACTCACGTAAAAATCAGAATTTCTAGTGTTTTCTGTTATAATATCGTAAAAAAAATTGTGATTCCAGTGATGAAGATGATCTAACGCCTGTGGATGTTGCACTTTCCTCGCTATAGTGAGGGGAAAAGTTTTGTGTTACACACGGGTGCAAATGTATTTTACTTCTCGTGTGTTGAAACACTCGCTACGCTCAGGATTCTATTTTAGAACCACTCGCTTCGCTCGTGGTTCAACTATAGAATCCTTTCGCTTGCTCATGTTTCAATTCCACACTCGCGGGTAAAATACAACTTTGCACCCTTGTATAACAAATAACTATTTCACCTCAGCAGCTCGAACAAGCCTACTTTCGTCACTCCAGGGAGTGAAACAAAGTAGCTTTTTAATTTAGTGAAGGCCATGACTGCCACTTCATACTTTGGGGTCTATTACAAATTCAAAATACATTTTAACCTTTAATATGTTCTCACTACGAGGTGAAAAATTATATGTGTCACACGAGAGCACAGTTATTTTACATCTCGTGTTTTTGTGTTCCTCGCTACGCTCAAGATTCTAACTTAGAATCACCCGCTTCGCTCACGATTCAATTATAGAATCTTTCGCTTACTCGGGACTCAAAATCAACACTCGCAAGAAAAACCAACTTTCCTCTCTGGTTGCATAAATAACTATTACGGTTTAGAGTCACTTGTTTTAGTTACTCACACTTTAGCTGTCTGCTCGCACTATTAGTGCTTGAGAAAGGAGACCTAGGCTCTCCGAAACATGTCGCGCTAGTGACTAAAACAAGTGAGTCTAAACCGTAAAAGTATTTAATGTTGGATAACTTTGTTGTAAGAAGTACTAAAACAACCTGGACGTTAAGATTTTCCTTTGTGCTCGAAGTGCTGTAAGTTATGAACAAACTTTTTCTGCGAGTAATTCTTCTAGCTTGCGTCATGTGCAAAGAATATAATACTCAAAGGTCATGCGTCAAGATCTCCGCATTGCCCTTGTCGTTCTGCACAAACTTGACGTTTCCCAAGTGCAGAACGCTGGCAACAATCTGGAAGATCTCGGCCTGCTCTGCCTCTCACTTTCTTAGCGTCGACATATCCTTACCTCAGCAACATTGCCGCTGCTAGCGTCATGCGTCAAGATCTCCGCATTGCCCTTGTCGTTCTGCACAAATTTGACGTTTCCCAAGTGCAGAACGCTGGCAACAATCTGGAAGATCTCGGCCTGCTCAGCTTCGCCGATCTCGATGACCTTCATGGCGTCGCGGATGGTGCGGAACTGGTCGGCGTCGTTTATCTTGGATGCTTGTGTGTGCTGGAATAGAAGAAATATGTTAAGGGGGGGTCAAAAATAACATCGGCACCGAAGCCAAGGAGCTTTTTAGAAGTTCCTCTTTGTCTGATTCTAAAGGAGAATCATGACATGGTGGTTTATAAACCTAAATAAACCTTATCATAGATAAATAGAATATTTAAAAAAAATATTATATGTATGTTGATTTATGGTAGGTACAGTCGTCATCGGATATATCGGAGCTGCCGAGGTGCTCAAAAATATCTGAACACGCGCTCTAGCGCCTTGACAATAGAGGCGTGTTCAGATATTTGTGAGCGCCTTGGCCGCTCCGATATATCTGATGGCGACTGTACAAACGTATCTTGTAGAATATCTTTAGATAACCATATTATGTAGTTCCTTTTTGACACGACCATACGCATACATTTAGAGGAATCTTCTCTCTAGAAGATGATTATCATATATCTTCTTGATTATCTTCTTGATTGATTGATTGATTGATATGATTGAGAGACAAAAATAGTTTGGTTTAAATGACACTGAGCAAACAATTTTACCGAATCCGTAGTGTCGCAGAACTTGTAAGCATCTGGTCTTCCCTGCAGACGGAGGGAGTTCATCATCTCCTGGTCCGCGCCGGCCAGCAGCTGGTAGAAGATGTGGAAGTTCCTCTCGCCTCTCATCTGGCTGACTACGCGGGACTTCTCCAACAAGTAATTGAGGATGTGGCCTCCGACCGGAGCGCCTTTAAACCGACAAAAGATCAAATTAGTCTGCGATTTTTATTCCGAATACCGGATCCATTGGCTGACGTTTTTGTCGAGAGTGAGGTGTTCGCGGATAATATAGTTCATGTTCTGCACCATAACTCTCACTCCCACTGGCTCTCTCCAGCCAAAACTATCACAAAACAGTATTAGATAAAGGATCAATGGTCGAATAGCGTACAGCTGCCTAATTTCTCACCTTCATAATTAAACTGGACGTCCATGTACTTTCCGAAGCGGCTAGAGTTGTCATTCCTGTTTGTCTTGGCGTTGCCGAAGGCCTCCAGCAAGGGGTTGGTCTGCAGCAGTTTGTCTTTGACTGTCTCGACGGTCCGAAGGTGCTTGGTACGTGCTGCGATGTATTCTAGAACTTTTTTGGAGGCTTCGGTCTTTCCAGAGCCGGATTCGCCTGGAGAAAAATTTGGGTGGTTGATTGTGGGAATAATAGTGCATTTTGTAAGTACCTATGTAAGGTTGTAAAACTAGTTATTCAATATAAATGTAATTATTAAATTAAAGTATCTTGCCTGAGATCAGTATGCATTGTTCCCTGTGTTCGTAAACTAGTGACCTGTAGGCGTTGTCGGCGATCGCGAATCTGCAATAAAAATATTCTATTATGTATATAAATAATGTATTAGCTAAGTGGGACTAGGCTGGGAACCACTGCCGAATGCAACTGTTATTTAAGTTATTTAAAAATGTTAATTCATTAATAACATATTCTGCTATACGAACGTTTGAAAAATATCGAGTGATCGAAGGAATTTTAAACTATAATGTGTACAGTTGCCGTTTTAAAATTGTGTCCCATCTAGAAATATTGTTAGGCACCAAGACCTAGACAAGAAAAAGAACGTGAATGTTCGGTAGTAACCGTCGCGTCGTTAGATTTCATAGTAACAATGAATAGAGCTAGAAGCTTCCATTTATCGAGGCTATCGAGTCCCGGCTCCAATAACGTATTGTCTTATCGTTGTTGATAATACACTCTACTCTCAACGCAGTCAAATAATGTAAGGATATGTTATGGACGTTGAAGAACGCATATTAAACAATGCAAAACCTCAATGATTTTTTCATAAAGCACTTGCAGAGGAAAGCGGATTAAGCGGATAATTGTTTTAGCCATATTTAGTCAAAATCCTCTGATTGTTGTCGATACCAGTTATACTTTGATTGGATTTTTCACTCGCTTTATTTGTCACTCATCGGACTGATTATTTTGACTAAGGTGTCTAAGGTACAATCAACGTTTTGAAATGGAATTATTTTGGTCAAAGTTTCATCATAATATGTCGTAGCCCTACGATAGACCGCTTTTCTAACCAATGCATTGACTTCGTTCTAACTATCCTGGATTTCGTGTTCAGAAGTTTATTTTGCAGCAGGAAACCATCGCAACTATTGCTCGCAATTTTTAGAAAATGACTTACCTATCTAGAGAAAAAAAAATTGAAATAGAGTTCGCCTCTTTCATTGCGTATAAATTCAACATTCCCTTTTTTTCTCTGGGTTATAGGTACCGGTCTATGAGCCAATGATGGACCGACATTTGCGTCTACATTTGTGGCATCTGGCCACTTTAGATGGATCTTATCATCGGCAACTTCTTGGGGTTGTGAGGGTTGTGCCGTTTTACGCGCTTTTGGGATTGAGCCGGACATAAGTATAACTATAATTAATGTCATTACCCGGTCTAACGCGATTAAATTTCATTATTTTACCTAAAAAAAGAAAAAAAAAATGAAAAAAGGTAAAATAATGAAATTTAATCGCGTTAGACCCGGTAATTACATTAATTATGTGTACAAAACGCGAGAATTTAAAGTGTCATAAGAAATACTTAAGAGTGCAATTGGTTTCTCTATGGTTCGACTCATCTGGAGTAAGCAATTGAAATAATATTTAGTATAGCAGATTCATTGTGAAATTGGCATAATCTCTAAGGTTGTCGATTTTCAACGCTTAGCCATTCATTTTGCCATTGGAAGACCAGTTTAAGTCTTCCGCCGATTGTCAGATAATTACGTCTTGTTGGGTCAATTTTTATAGAATCATTGAGATGTGTAGTCTAGGACAAATCGCGGTTTAAAAATGACAGCTTAAGTAGATCGCGCTATACGCTTCCGTACCCTATGCGGTAACTTGTGTTAGTTGACGTTTGACAATTCAGCTGGGCTAGCACAGGAATGGTGCGACAGTATTAGGGCATGTACAGTCAACTATACTATTCGCTTAGCACCTTGGCATACAAACTTCTATGCAGGGGGAGGGGGGCTACCTTTTCTCTGCAGCTGACTGTACAGTCCGGCAACAGAACAGTTCCGTATTTTTATATAAATATAGCCGTGGAAAATTTATAGTTCATTTGTCGGACATTCTAAGTACTATATCTTATTTTATGATTCAAGTGCTTATACATCTTAAGTGTGTTGCTAATATCGATTTCGATTAACTATAAACAACATGTTTAAGTGTAGTAAATTATGTGCACTTGAGCCCTCTTGGCAAGTATACCTAATACGTAACATGCTGTAGCGAAGATACCCAAGAATGCATTGCTCCATAATTGCTCCATATTGTTAGCGGGGTTCTGAACGTGCCCCAACTGACAGCGCGGCGGCTGTCATCAGAGCGATTTGTCAAGGTGATTTCCCGCCTTATCCTTGGAAGCGTCGGTCTGAAGCATGGTAGTGTATCCAGTTCAGAATAAATCGTTTACTCAAGACCTAGTGTGTTTTACTGTCATTAATATAAATTTGAGCCCGAGTATGTTACCGACGCACTATACGTTTTCTCACCCTTCGTTTAAAACTCTACGAGGAAAAATGCACTTGATCGATCTGGCAAATTGTGCAAAGTGCGCTAAATGAGAGCTCAACACAGTGCTTTTGTGGCAACCATTACCAAAATAATTATTGTTCCTATATAAATACGTAAATATAGATACTTAAATGACACTTACACATGTGGAGGTGCCTCAAAAAAGGCTTTCTTGTAATACTGCTTGATCTTTTCTTCGGTGTAGATGGGCAGGTTCTTGTAAGGGTTCACGGAGATAAGCACGTTGCCGATGTACGTCTGTGGGACAATGGGCATACAATGTATACATTAATGTTGTTTTTTAGGGTTCCGTACCTCAAAAGGAAAAAACGGAACCCTTATAGGATCACTCGTGCATCTGTCTGTCTGTCTGTCCGTCTGTCACAGCCAATTTTCTCCGAAACTACTGGACTAATTAAGTTGAAATTTGGTACACATCACAAGACCCAAATAAGACGGACATGTAACGTGAACAAATTAATTTTAAACATGGGGCCACTTTTGGGAGGTAATTGAGAAAAAAAAAATAGTTTTTCAAACTATATCGTGTTACATATCAAATGAAAGAGCTCATTGTGAGAATCTCAAGCATATTTTTTTATAATTTTTGGGTAAACAGTTTAGAAGTTATTCAAGAAAATAGGCAAAAAATGACCATTCCCCCCCTTTATCTCCTAAACTACTGGGTCTAAAATTTTGAAAAAAATACACAAAATAGATCTTTACCTATAGATCACAGGAAAACCTATGAGAAATGTGCAGTCAAGCGTGAGTCGCACTTAATTACTTAGTTTTGATCCGACCCCTACGGGTTTTTTAATGACATTTCACTCACGTTTCACATAAAAAATACATTGTTTAAATTGTGTAATGTACGGAACCCTTGGAACGCGAGTCCGACTCGCACTTGACCCTTTATTTTTATTAGAAAAAGATAAGCATTTGACCACAATTTCACCTGATGGTAAGTGACGATGCAGTCTAGGATGGAACATGCTTACCTAAAAGATGTCTATTCACTCTCGATTATTTTTTAACTGACAGGGACTCCTCAGTTATCGTGGGTAATATGTGACGCAACTATTTGTCAGATCCTTGCACGCATCTGGGTTGTCGCCCTTTTGCAGAGCGGGTTTTCATGTTATCATTTTATAAAGGTTTTAAGTGATTCGCTGACACATAATTACTTTATACCTTTTACAAAAGGGCACAAATTTGCAGCTCAGTAATGTGGTGAAAGTTCCAAGGCTTCGACGGTGGCACCATTCGGCTAATCCACTTACGAGATTACACCCTTAATTTTATTTCATTCGAAACCACACAATAGAATAATTATGTTTTGCCGTTAATAGTCTAGTAATGATAATAACCTCTGATACATATCTAGCTATTAAGATATAAGTAGCTAGGGATGGGAATAGGTAGGTATATGGTATATAATGTTTTATTTGATTGTTTTAGCTATAATTGCAATAATATGAGCGATCAAAGTAAAATTATTACAACCGTACCCAGCCTCCCCTAATATAGCGCGTGCACGGCTCTTGCAACTTCAGCCCGCGCAGATGGTTCCCCTATCACTAAGTCCGTCACTTTCGCACTCACATACTTGTTAGAACGTGACAGGCATAGTGATAAGCGTACCGTGCTACGACGCCTGGACCCATCAAAAACTTGCACACTGCGTTTTTGAAGTTATTGCATTTTGATAGTCTCCTGGGAAAACCTCGGCAAGGAAAGATGGTACCTACTCACATATATAATTCCCTCGTGGAACCTTTTCCTCAGATTGTCAATAAAGGCGGCCTCAGACTGATAGTCTTCGAGCAGCACGAAGTCCTGCACGCCGACGCGCTCGCGATGTTGCAGCGCGTGCTCCATCGCGCCGGCCACCGATACCGGCCGCAGCAAACTGAAACGAGCAATGTATTAAGTATGCAGCATGGTACAATAATACTTCAGTGATGGCGTAACTGTAGGATAGTCAAGCGGGTTAAATACCATGGGCCCCGGTTCCGAGTGGCCCCAATTTGAACCATACGTTGAATTTGCCACGGGTCTCAGTTGTAATAGTTAGGAGTACGTCACTACGTCACTGCGTATAATTTCAACAACGGTGAAGGAAAACATCGTGAGGAAACCGGACTATTCCTAACAAGGCCTAGTTCCCCCACTGGGTTGGAAGGTCAGATGGCAGTCGCTTTCGTAAAAACTAGTGCCTACATCAATTATTAGGATTAGTTGTCAAGCGGACCCCAGGCTCCCATGAGCCGTGGTCAAATGCCGGCATAGCGCGAGGAAGATGATAGACCTCTTTGAAAAAAAAAACATATTTAGCCCTAAGTATTCGAGTATTTGCTATTCGCGTAAAAAGATCATCATCTTCGTCGCGTTGTCCCGGCATTTTGCCACGGCTCATGGGAGCCTGGGGTCCGCTTGGCAACTAATCCCAAGAATTGCCGTAGGCACTAGTTTTTACGAAAGCGACTGTCATCTGACCTTCCAATCCAACCCAGAGGGGAAACTAAGCCTTGTTGGGATTAGTCCGGTTTCCTCACGATGTTTTCCTTCACCGAAAAGCGACTGGTAAATATCAAATGATATTTCTTACATAAGTTCCGAAAAACTCATTGGTACGAGCCGTGGTTTGAACTCGCTACCTCCGGATTGCAAGTCGCACGCTCTTACCGCTAGGCCACCAGCGCTCAGCGTGAATTGATATTAAGATTTAATGTAGATCTCTTACCGCAGTGTATGTATTCTATACAACGTCCCAAATTTTGCATCATCGACATCATTGTAACCCATATTCCGTAAATCTCACTGGAGTACAACACTGCACTGTGTTGTACGTATTACGTATGTATGTATGTATGTATAATATACTTTATTGTACATAGAAATAAAAACACGCCAAACACAGTCACTGAGTAAATTAAATTCAACAAAGGCGAACTTATCCACGTATCTGTGTTCATTGGTTATCCGCAAGAACTCTACGATAACTGACTGACTTTCGCGGATCGACAGTTAGTAAATGATAAACAAATGATTTTGTAATTGTTACTAGTAACGTGTTAGCGACTTAGTTTACTTTATTACCTACTTGTAAACAATAGCTAAATAATTAGTCATTATAGTGAAAGATATGGTTTTATAAAATTAATGCTCTATATAGTCTAGTCTACAGTGTAGATAAACATTTTGAAATTGAGTATAAGTAAAAACGATATCAAAAGTGAAAGCATTAGTGAAAAATTTGGCTTCAGGGATAATATTCAGAAATATTCAGTGGCACAGATACCAAATTCTTAAAACAGTGCGGATAAAGGATGACTCACGTTAGACCGGACCGTGTCCGGGCCGGAGCTTCCGGCGCTTCGTTTTCTATGGAAACATCACGTGATCACCTGTCATGTCATAGAAAAGTAAGCGCCGGAAGCTCCGGCCCGGACAGGGCCCGGTCTAACGTGAGTCATCCTTAATATACCTATTATTGTACATACCTATATATCTCAGATTGCTGAACGACTTCCATAAAAGCAGATAAATGAACAATTAGCAAAGTCAACGGTTGTGTTTACCCTATGACCTCATTATACTATAGATATTAAATAAATAATGGCAAAACAAACCATTATTCCTTTAGAAAACAATTCTGCGATATGTAAAAATATACGCTGGGTTATGTCAGAGAATTTATGCATAATAGTATTTATGTAGCTACAGAATAAGATATTCCATTACTAATTTTTATAGGGGCCACTGACTATCAGTCTGCCGGACAATATCGGCCTGTCAGTTGTTCGGAACTGTCAAATTTCGGAGCTGTCAAACTGACAGCAGGGGCACGAAACTCCTCGCTTCGGGCAAACTCGGCTCCGTTCGGCTCAGCATTGCTCCGAGCAATTATTAGGGTTTGCACAACATGACGTCCCTTTGCGTGCACGACCACAGACAAGATAATTTTGACAACCCTAAATAGCCGAAAGTGTTTAATTGTCTTATAAGTAAAAAGTACCTAAGCTAGTTGAAATCTAGTTCTAGAAGTTCCTTGCTGCTATAGAGACGTCTTGCTAAATAGCTTGTCGTACGCCAAACCCTAATCGACGTGATATTTGCGAATGTCACCGCCGTTGCAAAATACCATGAGACGGCCATAACATGCCATTAATGCCGTCTCGCTGTCTGCACAGAGAATGCGACATTTTCATAAAATTATATTAAGTAGGTAGAGTTAGACCAAGTAAAGTCTGCAACGATTTTAATAGCATACGCAGTGCAAGTGTTATTTGTACGTCATAATTTCATAGAAGTTTGACGTTTAAAATTCTTTGATGACTTTCCAATCCCGAGGTCGTGGCAAAAAAAACATCTTGAAGGTTCAACAGATAATGGACTCTTATATATTTTTACTAAAATTGAATTAAATAACGTGTCCGTAATGCAATTGCACGCCTCTAGTCCTGGTTGGAAGTCAGGTCAGGTGATGTCACTCGATTATTCGATTTAGATCCGGTCGTATCACATCCTTATCCGATATCTTTATATGTCCGGTCAACAATGACCTCAACACCCACTAACTTAGATATCATATATCGTGTAATTCGTGTATCTAACGTACGATTTAGTATTATTAACTTTAAATACCTATTAAAACTCCCTTATTCATAAAAGTTTACAAGCCCCTTTTAGTTAATTTTTGTTTTAGGTAGGTATCCCATTCTTATAAATAAATAGGTACACAGTTAAATACATATTAATTCAAATAAAATGACAGGTAGGAACAAATCTTAATAATTAGCTATTTGAGGCTTAGTGTGTTTATAAATAATGCCATAAGTATTTTTAATCCTTTTCAAAACTAAGTAGTTATGAATTTGCATGACCGTTGAACACTGAAACGTCTGAAATAACTTGCACAACAATGGGTTCTAAATCAACAATGGGCAATGGTGATACAGTATTATGTAGATACCTTATTAAAACATTCGTCTATTTCAACTACACAACTTGTAAGAAGAAGAGCAAGTTTATGCTTTTCTTCTTTCTGCCTACCACTGCCAAGGGGTCTTATGAAGGCAGGTTTTTCTGTTTGTCTACCTACTGATATTACAAGGATCATGGGTATAATATCATATCGGACAAGTGGAAAACGTAACCACTACGTACCTACATTGCTGAATTACGTGTTCGTTCATAACACGTCCGTCCGATACGTGACGTCCGGTCTGGCCTAGTGGGTAGTGACCCTGCCTGTGAAGCCGATGGTCCTGGGTTCGAATCCCGGTAAGGGCATTTATTTGTGTGATGAACACAAATATTTGTTCCTGAGTCATGGGTATTTTCTATATTATATGTTATATAAGTATGTATGTATATCGTCGCCTAGCACCCATAATACAAGCTGCTTAGTTTGGGGCTAGGTTGATTTGTGTAAGATGTCCCAATATTTATTTATTTATTTATTTATAAAATTATTTAATTTGCAAAGTCGCTAGGTATTAAAAACTTTTAGGACGGATGTTTAACAACGTTTCTATCGGCCTTGTGCAACTCTACCCTATATTTTTTAAATTTGTTTACCAACAATTCCCCAGGAGTCCAAGTTCGTCGACAATATTAGGGCATGTAATTTAGTGTGCTCATTTTTTGTGTCCATCAATAATGGTGGCGTGCCAGAGCCGCCGTGCCGGGAGCCGACCCATTTTCATTACGCTCGTCAGAACGGTGTTATTGTTTAACCAATTCCGATGGAGGTTCGGCCGCATGTTAGATGATTTAAAACACTTTTTAGTGTTTAGTGTCATTTAGATATTAAGTATTATGTGCATAAACTTGACTTCAGCGTATCTCACTCATCTGATGTTTTACGCGACCTTCCTAACTTCTGTGATACCTCATAACTTATTTACTTAGCAAGCCTTGCTTCGTGTCGCTACTGTCGCTAGGTTCGCCTTTCTTAGTGACATAAATCAGCCTACTCTAACATACATATACTATACAAATAATGTAAATATATAACTTTCCACATCAAGTGCCAAAGTTTGTTCGTAGATTATTATTAGCTAAGTTTTTAGTTTTTTCATCAGTGTCATGTATCTAGTGTTGTTACACGCTACAGTACGGCACAGTCGAATTGTTTTTTAAAACTTTGTAAAAGGTTAGTTACTTGTTAAGCTTCACCTAATTATCACTTCATCATCGTCATCATCATCATGTCAGCCGATAGACGTCCACTGCTGGACATAGGCCTCCCCCAAGGCTCGCCACTCCGAGCGATCCTGTGCCGCTCGCATCCACCGAATTCTCGCGACCTTCACCAGGTCGTCGCTCCATCTCGTTGGACGCCTACCGGCAGTTCGTCTTCCGGTACGCGGACGCCACTCCAGAACCTTCCGGCCCCACCGGCTATCAGTTCTGCGAGCAATGTGCCCCGCCCACTGCCACTTAAGGTTTGCAATTCTGCGAGATATGTCGGTGACCCTAGTTCTACTGCGGACTATCATCTGAAATTATCACTTAGAATATGTTAATTTGTAAGAAACCCGTGAAATAAAGCATCAATAAGAACTATTAATGCGAGTAATATGACTTACTATACAACGCGCCTTGACCCGTTTAAAATACTAATTATCTGTAATTAGTCATGTTTTTGGAATTGATTAACGTTAAGTTTAATTTTCCGTTTCGTTTTCCTTGGCAATTCAATAGGTTATTAAAATGGGGCAAAACTCAATCAAGAAATTAAAATTATAACAATTGTTTCGTGATGTCTGTGCTTTTAACGGACTTTTAAAATTCGCAAGTGGAGTTTTAATTAATAAACGCAAAGATAGATATATAAACGTTTTAATTAATAGGGAATGTTGTGTTCTTTATTAATATTCTTAGATTGATATTTTTTTGTTTGATGTGTCAAAGCTACCCAGTACTTTGGTGAAGATTATTAAGTATTTAGATTACAAAAACATACATTCAAACTCAAACAATAGATAAAGCTAATTTAATAATTTAGCCTATATTATACGCCCCACTGCTGAGCACAGGCCTTCTCATAAGCATGACAGGCTTTGGGCTATATCAATTCAGAATCATAAATATAGATAATCAGAATGATCGCTACAATAACCAAATGTTTTGAAATTTGACATTCACCTGTCAAAAGTGCAAGAGGTATCAATTTGTCAAGTCAAGTACGTTTTATGAATCTCTATGAATAAACAATTTAAGGTGGCAAGTCATAATTATGTGAAATGCATGAAGTTATACCCTAAACAGGAGCGAGCTGTCACTTTTTTTGCCATACTAAATTGAACCTTATCACCGAGCCAGAAAGGTGTTCGTACCACACTAGAGAAAACGGTCCACATGAGATAGCAAAAGTGGGTCGCGGTGTCCCACTCGCACATGTTGCCAATGTTAAAAAAATACCATTTTGGTAGTATTTATATCAATAACGACTAAAATTAAATACCTTCTTATATTATTTAAGTCCTATTTTCAGAGTGCGGTTCTGATATCTTTTACGTAATTTGTAAATAGTTATAATGTCAATATTATTAACTGATTTAACCAAGCATGTGCACAACAAAAAATACATTAATTTTAATATGGTAGACATTGTAGTAACTTTGAATATTAATTGGTATCCCCAACTTGATAATGAAATTTTCAAAATACATGAATGGCGGCGCTCAAGATTTATTTGCGAAATAAAGTATAAAATGGGTAAAAGATGTTGTGTGAAAGGTTGCAGAAGTTAAAGTTTTGTTGATTGTGGTATATCTTTTCACAGGTAAGCCTCAACTATTAAAGTTTACGATAAAAATACAAGAAAACATTGTCAAACTCATTAGGGTGACTATGATGTCGGCACGATGTGAATCGGCCTTACAGAGTTCTTATTACCTCGTACTTACTTAATGT
Organism: Cydia strobilella; assembly: GCF_947568885.1. Lineage (NCBI taxonomy): Eukaryota > Metazoa > Arthropoda > Insecta > Lepidoptera > Tortricidae > Cydia > Cydia strobilella. The sequence goes on from NC_086052.1 coordinate 15,842,336, forward strand.
AAAAATAAGTTTACCTAAATAAGTATATCTTTATTTCGGCATGTTTAATTATTTGTTTGATAGATAGATAGATAAATGATTTATTTGTGCACGTAATGAGAGCTATATAATTGGCAAAATTTAAATCCAAAATCCTTAAATATTACAGACACATTTATACATAATATTCTATATAGGTTGAACACACATTTCCGTCAGTACACAAAGGCGGCAAATAAAAAAAAATGGTGCAATTAACTACGATGACGCTTAAAGAATAGCTGAAGTGTGCAAAAGAGAAGCCATTACGTATATGAACATACCATGAGTGCGAAAGAGGCAGACTACAAATGAAAAAAACGTGACCATTTTTAGGGTTCCGTACCCAAAGGGTAAAAACGGGACCCTATCAATAAGACTCCGCTGTCCGTCTGTCAGTCTGTCTGTCATCAGTAACAGCTTTTATAACGACTAAACTAAATTAAGTAAGGTTTTGTGAAGCGTTTTACAGAGGAGAAAAAAACTATATCCATTCTCTCTGACTTCCTATGCATGAATGAAAAAAGATCTTGGCCAAACTATACATTCCAACCTATCCTAATATCCCACATACATATGACTTATGGTCACCCTAATTAGAAAGAGATGCAACCGCCCACTTTGACTTCTCATGTGGACACACTTTTTGGCCCGTGTACTCCATCCGGTTTATTAAAATCTAAATCCGTGGTGAAATGTGAGAGGTGGGTTTAGAACAATGAGGTCGTTAGAGTCACGCAAAAACTTAAGAACAGTAGGCAACATGAGCTAAACAGCTAAGCTAAATAACAAATTAGCAGTGTAATTACCTATGTAATTATCATCTTAAATTAATTTTAACTACCGACATTGATTTAATCAGTGGTAAACACATTTTTAAGTAAGTCCCTAGGAAGACCACATCTTTTTTACCTGTTCTTAAATGTTATTGTTTTAGTTGTAGTTTCGTAATTTTCTTGTGGTGACGATAGCGATTGTACGCACCAAATTACAATACCTGTTCAATCAAACAACATACACAATACTTCTCCAATAAATTTGTTAGTAACATATTATTTACATACTTAATGGTACCTATGCAAAAGATTAACACATTTATTAAGGAAGTAGTACACACGCATCGATAGTAAACACATAATACGATATTCCGGTCATAAGCACGAGTTCTAAAAGCCCGCAGGCGACGGACTATTTTAGCGGTGAACTTACAAGTATTTGTTACCAAAAACGGAGCAAGTCAATCACCTTACACGCCTAAATTAAGAACAGGATCTGGCTACAGGTTAAAACAACACTGTTTCTGAGCGAAATCGCGTACTGAGTGTTCTGACTCATAAGGTAAGTAATCTTCCTATTGAAGACGATTATTACATTATCATAGAGGACTCTTTGGTTCATAATTTATCAATTAGGTTATATATATTTGCATGATTGACCAGTATTTTATAAGTAATTTATAAGCATGCCGACTTTTAGACTTATTTATTCTAGTTTTACGGTCATTTCAAGCAACCAACAAAACGTTCTAATCTAGAGTAGTCGCCACAATCTGGACTACTAGGTAGGTTATCGTCCAATTGTGTCATATAGGAGATATTGGGATATTATACATGTCGATGATTAAGTTTAAATTGTTTTTTTTTTTTTAAATTTTGCCTTTTTTTATTAGCCTAAATTAGTGTCCCACTGCTAGGCAAAGGCCTTCCCTCGTTTCCTCCAGTCGACCCTGTCGTTTGTAGTTTCCCGCCAATCCGGATAAAATGCATCTAAGTCGTCCCGCCATCTCCTTTTCGGCCTGCCTGCACCCCGGCCAGCACCATCTATGGTGTTCCGTGGGTCCCACTCGGTAACCATTTGGGCCCACCTTTCAGGTTGCATGCGGCAGACATGCCCAGCCCAGTCCCACTTAAGCTTAGCGGTCTGGACACCTACATCTACAACTCGAGTCCTGGAGCGCAGTTCCGTGTTTCTGATTCTATCAGTTTTGCGAACACTATACCTACAGTGCTCTATCGCTCGCTGGCAAACCTTAAGTTTGGACTTAACGCCTGCCTCAGTTAATAACCATATTTGAGCACAATAGGTTAGGACCTCGACGGGTTTCTACATAAAGTAAAATTAATGAAATGAAACGCACACACACACACACACATTCACACAAGATACACAGATAAACACCACTAAGAATTCATGAATAACAGTTTTAAGCCACAGCTATTGTCTTTATATAAATTCTGTTACTATTACCTACGGGAGAGCGGTGTCTCTTAACACAAGTGTCATGTACGCTTAAAAAGAGGCAACTGCTCAGTTATAATTACGTTTACAATGCATGTGCTCGAAAAGTGCGTTTCCTACGGAGCCATATCATGCGGAAAGTACTACTTTTCCGCACTAGTGCTTTTTGTTTTCAATTTTGTTTTACAGTACATATGGTGCTACTTTCTCGCACTAGTGCGGAAAAGAGCACTTTTCGTGCATATGTCGAAAGTTTAAAGGGCCATATGTACTGCAAAACATTGTACGATACACGTGCGAATAGGTAATTCACAACTCGTGTCGATTTAAAACACTCCTTTTAATCATTAAACTTATTTGCCATGACATGTTTTTTTATTTACTCGCACAATGCATAGTAAAACATTGTATGATACACGTGCGTGAAGATGATTTCCGACTTGTATTCCTTTATACACTCGCTCGCTTTGCTCGCTCGTGAATAAAATTCCACTCGTCGGAAATCATACACTTTCCGCACTTGTTGCATAAATAGCTATTGTTTGTGTATTGTGTAATTAGCAATAAACATTTCTATTTATTTTATTATTTATTCGTTTTTGATTAGGCACTTGCGGAGCATGCCTTGCCTAGTTCAGGAACCAGGAAATAGACATTATGTAACCTGCTCATCCAAATTAATGTCTTATAATTTTATCGCATTTGCCTTCCTGTTATCAACAGGAAAGGAAACCCATCACCATTTCCTGGAAAGGTCGTAGTCCCTTTAAGGGATGTTTATATTGTGACTGACGAATATGTTTGCTTAGCGGAACATAAAAGATAAACAACAATAGTGCTAAGAAGACGAACGCGAATAAGTAAGCATATTTATTTAATTACCTCATATTACTTTGTGTGGGGTATGAAATAAAATGATTTAGTTTGTTCGTCATATGAAATACATATGTATTTTAATTCTTGTAGCGGAGCAGAGATATCAACAAGGATGGTGGACGGACGAAACATGGCATATGTATCTCGATTTTTTTTGTAAGATGAATAACCGCCCACAACTATTTATTTATTTCAGCATTCTTATGGAAATACTAATAAATATGTTTACTTTGTTTTCATTTTAATGCTAAAGAAAATAAAAGACATTATTTAAAGCTTTAAGATGGTTATAAAATTGTTTTTATAAAAATCGCACGACGGACAACGCACGATTTTTTTCAATCACAAAAAAATAAGAAGACACTTTATAGGTACATATATGTATAGGGCATAGTGCTAAAAGCGTGGTACTTCGTTATGCAAGCTTTTTCGCAGATATAATATATGTGTATCTATAAAAATAATGATTTGCTTTGCTATTTCGTTAATTATTTATTAATTACATCAATATACTTATACACTAGCGCACTTTCCTAGGCTTGACTTAAATACCTGTACGTATTGTATGTTAACTAGCATCTAGTAACGGGCTCGCCATAACCATCAGCTAATTAATGTCAACGGACTATGACAGGTGCATAGCAACTGTATGTTACGAACCGTTGTTCCACTTCGTACTTCCTTGTTGTTGAGTCAGTGAAGATTATTTAATTGTTTAGTGCTTTATTATTTGTTTATAGTCTTCTTTTGCCTGGCTCCTTCTCATTTAATACTTGGGGTCGGCCATTCTAATCATGCGCCGCCAGGCCGGTCGGTCCTGGGTCGTCTCTGGTCTTAGGTTTCCATTCTTCATTTATCTTTACTTACAACTGCCATCCAGGTTATCCACCTGGCCCCCGAGATGCAACAGCCATATCCAGGACTTTTTTGGTCATGTGTTCTGATGGTCGTCTTATCACATGGCATGGTATTATTCGTTTGTAGGTAGTAATTATAGTTTTTATTAGGTTTATGAGAAAACTTAATAATAAATAGATTACGCCTACGTCAACTCTGCACCGAGTTTGAGGTGACGAAGAGTAGATCGAGAGCCTCAATAAACTTCATAATTATTTTTATAAAGATGTTAAAGTTCCTAGCAAGCTCGGCCGAATTTCACCTTCCCATACAAACGGAGTTTCGTTCTCATTGTAAAATTACGTGTTGGATGAAACTTTGCACATACATCAATGATATGAGGTATACCTATCTAGTCCTGTAATTAGTTTATATAGCTCCAGTTTATAAAATAAACGAAATAGAGCAAAAAGGAGTTTTGTATGAAAAACTTATATTTTTTGTAACAATGGTATCTGAAGCTACGTAAACTAATTACAGAATTAGATATACCTTATCCTACTGTAAGCACAAAGTTTCAGAGCAATCAAGATAGTCGTTTTAAAATGAGAGCGTTTGTATGGACTCCATACTATGGAGAACCGAGCTTGCTGGGGACTCTTAAGACACTACCATATTTTGTCATTGAAATGTACGTGCGTTAACTTAGTCCAACTCTAAATTAGCAACGGGATACAGGCACTTAATTAATTATCTTTGACCGTCTTTTTCATTTCTTTTCTGAAGGCATTACTAAGGTTCAACTTACGACAGTCACGACCTTTCACGTTGTTTGTCAATTTGATTGGTTTATACAAATCGAAAATACTTAAGCACTTCTTGAAGGTCTTGATAACACGAAATAACTGTCCCTTGAGTAATTATTATCCAAGTAATAAGTTAATAAGTAATCATACAACATAACCTTAAAAAAATGTAAAACTACAAATAAATTTAAATTAACGCTAAAACTGAAAGTCTAACAAGAAGGTTTCATATTTTTAATTTTGTAGATTTAAAAATTTAACAAAACCAAATTAGTTGAAGAATCGGTCTAGTCACCTTTGGCTTGCCTTGACCGATTGCTCGACTCCCACAAACAGGTTTACTATAAAATGCTAACTGGTCTGAGTCTGAGTGTAGTTTATCTCTCTAATCTATTTGATTTAATCTTTAATACGCCATTATCAATCCGGCATGTACTACTCACTCACTACACTACCTACGCAAAATCTGAATCTTCACACAACTGGAGCCCGATTTTGATTTTAATTTGTTATGAAACGGTTAAGGATAAAATTTGTCAGATGTCAACAGTGACATTTTTGGACCAGAAATCTCGCATCTGCTTATTTCATACGATTGTAGGTTAGTCATTTATTTCAATGTACATAACAATAAAAGATTAAAAGAAAACATATCTGGGGGTTTAAAAAAAATGGTACAATTTACTTTTTTTCGAAAAACCATCAACTTTTGGGTTATTTAGATTCAGAATCACGAGTACTATTGAATGAGACAAAGAAAAAAAGTGCCCAGTTTTTCATACAAATTTTGGGTGTCAGTTTTGCAACAGTCCATACAAAACGTATGTAAAAATGCGTTACAAAACTGTCATTTTTTGGGGACATATTTTTTCCTTTTTAAATCGATAGTCCTCGTGATTTTAAGTAGATATAACCCATTGATGGATTTTGGAAAAAAAAAGTATATGGTACACTTTTAAGTGAAAATGCCCATCTAAATTATTTCGTTGTTGTTGTTGTGTATTGAATGTCGGGATACAAAGCAATTACAAATCTTTAACTCAGCATAGAACATACTATGTTAAAGAAAGCAAACAGCATTAAGCAGAAAATGATTGTTTGCAAATGGTTATTTTGTTTGATGGCCTGTTGCCTTTGCAAATCCGGAGAAAGGCCGCCTTTGTCAATTCTTACGGTTATGAAGTAAGTAAATACCTGGTATGGCCGGTCGTTATTGCTATTTTCTTCGGTGAGCATTTGTGTCATACTAATGATTGTAACTACTCATTCAAAGAACAGTGACACGAAAGGAAATAGTTATTTGTTATACAAGGGTGCAAAGTTGTCTTTTACCCGCGAGTGTTTTAACACACGAGAAGTAAAATACATTTGCACCCGTGTGTAACACAAAACTTTTCCCCTCACTATAGCGAGGAAAGTGCAACATCCACAGGCGTTAGATCATCTTCATCAACTGGAACCACTCATTTTTTTACGATATTATAACAAAAAACTCGGAAATTCTGTACTTTTACGTGAGAAGTTTTTAAGTAAAATTTTTGTTGACAATGTTGACATTTCTGACGTATGAAATGTCAATGATGCGTTTTGAAATTGCATCGACTTAACTTGTGCGTTCAGAATTATATTTAACATAATTATTAAAAAACAAACGTTTATTATGGAATTTTCAGGTTTATGACTTAAAATCATTAAATAAAGCTAAATCAGGTATTTTTTATTAGATTCTCAAACCATTTATTTAATGATAATTAATATCGAACGAACCATTATTATGAGCGTTTTACGTTTTGTTATCTGTCAAGCTACTTAAACACGCTGCATACAAGGTCAAATTACTTTCCCCACTAGTGGATAAAATGCGTTTTTCCCCGCTTGTTTTAAAGGATAAAAGACGGCTTTCCGAGCTAGTGAGGGGAAAAGGTCTTTATTTTTACACGACCTCAAGATTTAAAAAAAGTTCAATTCATCGGGATCATTACTTTTTAGGGTTCCGTACCTCAAAAGGAAAAAACGGAACCCTTATAGGATCACGCGTGCGTCTGTCTGTCTGTCTGTCCGTCTGTCACAGCCTATTTTCTCCGAAACTACTGGACCTACAAGTTAATTACTTGAATTTTGGTATACATATGTTTGTGACCCAAAGATGGACATGTAACGTTAACAAATAAAATTTAAACATGGGGACCACTTTTGGGCGTAAATGAGAAAATTCAAAAATAAAGTTTTTCAAACTATATCGTGTTACATAACAAATGAAAGAGCTCATTGCGAGAAACTCAAATGTATTTTTTTATAATTTGAGGATAAACAGTTTAGAAGTTATTCAAGAAAATATACAAAAAATTACCATTCCCCCCTTTATCTCCGAAACCACTGGGTCAAAAATTTTGAAAAAAATACACAAAATAGTTCTTTACCCAAAGATCACAGGAAAATCTATTAGAAATGTGTAGTCAAGCGTGAGTCGGACTTAATTACTTAGTTTTTGATCCGACCCCTACGGGTTCTTTAAAGACATTTCACTTAAATTTCACATAAAAAATACATTGTTTAAATTGTGTAATGTACGGAACCCTTGGAACGTGAGTCTAACTCACACTTGGCCGGTTTTTAATTTTTTATGTATGTTCTCCGATAGACGACCGCAATTGACCTTTTTTTTAAGATTTACAGTTGGTCCCATTGTCAAGAAAATATAACCTTCTCTGATATTTAAGATCCTATTTAAATGTCAATAAAGACGAGTAAATCCATTATCGGTTGATTAAAAACACTACTATTTAAATATAAAAGCAACAAAATCGTGCATAGAATACTAATCGATAAGTCACTTACGCAATTTAGTTTTGTGGCGACAGTTATCTCCAAACTATTAAGGTATTCAAGGATTTTTGTTGTCACGATTTATAACATGCAATATAGTGTCGTAATTTCTTTTAAAGTATAAAGATTCCGTGAAAGGACGAAAGATGATTCGTTATGGATAAGATGAGAAATCTATGAACTGTCTAAAATAAATCGAGAATCTAATCACCTACAGTAACTACTGCTGCTGCTGCTGTTCTAAAGAACGAACGTCAAATTAGTCAATACACGCATGACCAGTGGCTCTGTGAGCTGTAGACCTCGCGCATAACTTTAAACTGCATAAATGTAAGGCTCGACCATGTAAAAAAAATCCTAATACTTAAAAACACAAAATTTCACGAGAATCGCTTGAGTGAGAATTGCGACATGTAGAGGAGAACATCCGGACACGAAATAATTTTTGTTCTAACTGAACCGGATACCATCGCTAACGCTCGGTCAATTAGTTAAATACCCCTCGAGAAATGGACCCCTGCTAACATACTTATCTACTCTTGTACCTGTGTCCAACGAAACAGAAACAGTATGTCGCGCCAGCTGCTTTCACGACACGATATAATATATGTAACGCGACACGGGGATCGTGTGGCTACCTTTTATTTGGAGTTATACTATGTGACGGCGTTCACCGCAACCATAGTGTGGAAAATGTCGCAAGTTTAGGTTATGTTAGGTAAGCTATATTTTACCATGTGACAGTCGATATAGGCAATTCCTTAACCCCAAAGCCGATTTCTATATATTAGTTAACCACCAAATAATAAAATTATATGTATGATATTGTTGTATATTACAATAAGTATTGGTAGTTCATATTCATATATCTTTATTGCGTCCATGTTTATTTTTACATAGGATGATATTAAGTATAACATTATAATATTATTACAAATTATTATTATATTATTCCTATCTAAAACATATTATTTATTCTGACAGTATGCTGCCCCGCGCCGCACTGCACACCTTGCTGGCTCCGCAGAAAACCAGCGCCGTTGACAACGCTAGTCGTGCAACTGCAATGCTCAGTGGAGACCATTTCAGCCTCACATCTTTGTCTTTATCTGTGTTTTGTATACTTCTTCTTTCACATTTTTGTTTAAATGCATTTTGTAATGTAACTAATGATGTGTTGCCTGAATAAACATTATTCTATTCTATTCTAATTAGGTCGTACGTACAGACTTGAACTAGAAGAACGCACATTTTGATAGTCTTATATTTTAATCTGTCCCTACCGTACGTCCAGTGCTGAGTAAGAAAACATGCACAGCATATCTAATTATTGGGTTATTGGCAAGGTGCGAAGCCGAAGAGGGAGGGAGAAGTGGCGTGATTGTCACAAACACACGTAATCTTATGGAAAGTCGCACATCAAGCAGTGGCGTAACTAGGGGGGGGAGGTGGGGGCAAGTGCCCCGGGCGCCATCCAAGGGGGGGGCGCCAAAATGGGCAAAAGGCAGCAGCAGGGAAACTTTTGTCAGTCGTCAGGGGGCGCCAATTTGGTGACTGCCCCGGGCGCCATATACTCTAGCTACGCCCCTGCCATCAATGCTAGCGGCAGCCGTTTGAACTCATTTTATACTCCATAAGATTTAACGTAGAAAAGCCTACAAAATGAGGGCACCTGTCGTGCACCTAGCGTAGCGAATAAATAGTTGGTGACGGTGCAAAAAAGTTATTAAGCGTAGTTGGCAATAAAAACTAGTATCAAATATATTTTTTTGTCAGTCACTTGTTGTGATTAATAAAAAAACCTTCTGCTTCTGTTCTGTGTGTATTTGAGAAACGTGCGGCATCGGCATTAAGTAAGGTATATCAGCCGTCCCTCTTTAACTCATACAGTTAGTAAAAGACGGGTGTCTATCTCGCGGCGAGATACTGTCGCGCCAATCATGTGCTCGGGCTACAGAGCGGCAAATGTGCTAAAAACAGCAGAACATGCACTAACGTCTTAATAATGAAGCCTTGTTCAGATATTTATGAAACCTTCGCCGCTCCAGTATATCTGATGGCGACTGTAGAGACAGAGAGCTGTAGTGCCTTGACGATACTCTCTAGCCACATTTGTATTGAAGCTGAAACTGGTGAAACTCACCAGTTCTGAACCGTAGACAAAGGCCTAAGGCCAACCGGTCCTAGCCTTAGATTTATCTAACACGGCTGCCGACTCTCCGTATTAGCTCATATCATATCAGACACCAAGCATACGAGATCTAATGCCGTATGTAGTATGGATGTGTTGGACGTTTACGTCCTTTTGATTTTGGACAAAAACCGAGACACATTAGGTCAATCAATAATAGGCTTATTGCCTAAGGATTAAGGTCGACGTCGGCATTAGTGTAAGTCGTTTTGATATAATTGTGTCATGAAGGTGAATGACGCTTATTAACCTAATAAAAGTAATAAATAATAATACACTTTGGTTATTTTTTTCGAACAATTTAGCTAGCCTGTCAAACAACTTTGTCAGTAGAATAAGGTGCGAAATTCAAAGTTTCTATAGCCTTCGCGCCTACAATATTTAAATTTGTCGCTGTCAAAAACCCAAATAAAGTCTGTGTGGTGTGGTGTATGTCTTTGGATTTGGCATAGCATATCTAATGACTTTTTTTTAAACGATTGCAGAGACATCTGCGTTATAAGCTTTGCATGTTTATCCTTGAAACGTTTTTTTCGGTTAAAGTTCGGTGGAAAGAAGTAGGCGGAACAACAAAAGCAAAATTAGGTTACCTACTATTACCTTTAGGTCTTAAAAAAAGTGCAGAATACGGAATATTACGCGAAACTCTGCGTAGATATCGCCACTACCACAATCCGAGGGTCTATCGTGAAACAAAAAATCTCCGAAACTACTGGACCAATTAAGTTGAAATTTGATATAATTATGTAAGTTTGTTACCCAAAGACGGACATGTAACGTAAACAAATAAATTTTAAACACGGGGGCCGTTTTTGAGGAGTAAATGAGAAAATTAAAAAATAAAGTTTTTCAAACTATATCGTGTTACATATCAAATAAAAGAGGTCATTGTGAGAATCTCAAATATATATTTTTTTAATTTTAGGAAAAACAGTTTAGAAAACCTTTATCTGAAACTACTGGGTCTAAAAATTTTAAAAAATCCACAATATAGCTCTATCTACAGATCACAGAAAAACCTATTAGAAATGTGCAGTAAAGCGTGCGTCGGACTTAATTACTTAGTTTTTGATCCGACCCCTACGGGTTTTTTTAAGACATTTCATTCACGTTTCACATAAAAAATACATTGTTTAAATTGTGTTACGTACGGAACCCTTGGAACGCGAGTCCGACTCGCACTTGGCCCGTTTTTTCAGAAATCCAGTTAAATAAAACGCGAACTGAACTAAAAGGTGAAGGTTCTTTATTCACGAGATGCACACCTAGGTACGAGCAGAGTGCAACGGAACAGATGCTATCTGTATCTCTGAGAGCCTCTCAGAGGTGAGTGACTGACTTGGGCTTTGTACTCTTCAACAGATTTCTAAGAAACTGCTATACGAGATCACTGACAAGAAATATAGTTGGAATATTAAGTATTCGTGAACAGGAAATGGAATAAGATAACTACTTAATCTGGTTTGAAAATATTTTAGGTTTTATCTCCGTGGCTGATAAATAAAGATATCGACTGGAGAAATTTAGCACTGGTTACACATCAGAACTTACCGCGAATACTGAAAAACCGAAATTTCGTTATCAGCCTATTAAATTAAAATTAAATAATAATAGGTAACGCCGTCAGCGTAATGGGGTCCATGCCGCAGGCCGACCTGTTGGACGGGGCATTCTTTTTATGATTGCGTTATTTATAGGTTAGTTTAATTTATATATTTACTGTACCTATATATTTAAGTACTTTATTTATTTAATTATAAATTGTTTTTTAATTTTAAGCTGTTCAACGAATACAGACTAATTTATACCAAATTAATTAAAAAAAATTTTTTATTGCTCTTGTATATTATGTTTTTTTATTCCTTAGACTAAAATGACATTTCATGTGGAACTAAGAAATGTCATGTCTTACACATGAAACGTCATTTTAGTCTACGGAATAAAATAACAGACCTTTACCATTGATTTATTGATAACGAAATTTTCCGATGTTAGCTGTAGGCTGTAGGCTACTGCTATCTCTGTGGATAGAAATTTTCAATAAAACTAATTTACTCGAATCATTTTATCAAGAATCGTATCTTCCTAGTTACAATATCATAAGTTTGTTAAAATTTAGTGTAAGTTAAATGGTCATTTTTGTTGTTTTAGTTTTAGAAATTAATCTTTAGATTTTAAATTTTTATTTCTACAAATAGTTAGGGAAGAGCGGTGCCTCCCGACACAGGCAATTTTTTGCTTATCTGGCGGCTCCATCACCTAAATCATGGCAATTTGTGTTTAAAACAAATAAAGATTTTTGTATTTTGTATTTCCTTAGAACAAGTACATTAAGACATTGAGTGCCGGGAACCCAATCGGCGGCGGGTTCTCTGTTCGTAGTCGCTTTGCTCTACAAAGCAGGAAAACGCTGGGATCGACTACGAGTGTAACGCTACGAAAACGTTGGCAGGGAATGTGTTCAGGTGAAGAACACTATGGATACCTACAAGAGAGAGAGAGAGAGAGAGAGAGGCGGTGCGGGAATAATTTATAACAACTAGTTTTTAATTTTAACTAAAATTTTAAGTGTTTTAATGATCGATAAACACGAGTAGGTATGTTTAGGAGAAAGTAGCGCCTATTAGCCGAGATTGTCTTTATGATTTAAGTTTATAATTTGGGGTATCGAGAACGCCTGGAAGAGATTCTGGTCCATGAAAGCGCTAATGAAGGGTGACCTTCCCTTGTGTCTTAAGCGCAAACTCCTTGACATTTGCATCTTGCCCATCCTAACCTACGGTGCACAAACTTGGTCATTAACTGAGGCCCTAAAATCGAAACTCAAGGTTTGCCAGCGAGCTATAGAGCGTAGTATATTAGGTGTTCGTAGAACTGATCGAATCAGAAACACGGAACTACGCTCCAGAACTAGAGTTGCAGATGTAGGCGTCAAGACCGCTAAGCTGAAGTGGGACTGGGCGGGACATGTCTGTCGCATGCACCCGGAAAGGTGGGCCAAAATGGTTACTGAGTGGGACCCACGGAGCACCAAAGACGGTGCAGGCCGGGGTTCAGGCAGACCAAAAAGGAGATGGCGGGACGACTTGGACCCATTCTACCCCAAATGGTGGGAAAATGCCGATGACAGGGTCGAGTGGAGAAAACGAGGGGAGGCCTTTGCCAATAATCATTTCGCATAATATTCATTTGGCAGAATTCTAGTGGGTTAGGTTAGGGGTTTCTGCCAAATAATATTATGCGAAAAGCGGTATGCCAAAAGTATTTCTGCAATACAAAAATATGTCAAAAAACTTTCTGCAACACAATAGGGAACCTGTAATTTGTCATTTCGTGTCGTCGTCGTACGTAAATAAAATAAACGTCGCTTTTAATGGCTGCTAAAAGAAAGATAAAATCGCGTTTATGCGCTGTATGGAAGATGGAAGGGGCGGTAAGCATGACTCATACCCGGAACAAACGTTGTCAATAAGTAACCGAAATTTAGAACCTGTGTTTAACCTACGATATAACAAAGACGGTATATGAGCTTTATAAAGCTCATATACCGTATACTTTATAAAGCTCATATACCGAGGGTTATAGGTCTGTGTGTTTACCTACTTATAATTATATGCCGATAGTTTTTAGTTTTGAAATCCAACGATTGATTTTGCGCTTTTTTCGGGACCTGGAATAAATTGTGTGTGTGTTGGTGATGTGATAAACATCTTTATTACTGATCACTTACCCATTTGTAATGGGATTTGACGTACAGTCGATTTCGACGTTCCAAAAATATATTTACACGCCTCTAAGATACTTATAAGGTCGTGTAAATATATTTCTAGAACTTTGGCTTTGTAAAAATGTCTGTGAACTGGACCTACACGTAAAATAGGTTACCCAATTCAACAACAATCCTACTGAATACTTCGGTTAAACTTTCTTGCAGTGAAATTCCGCGCACATCGCCGAAATAAACGGTCATAAATCTCACATGACGATAAAACAAGTCACCATCGCCATATAAAGAAGGCCGTCAGAGGTTAACGCCACGCCAAAACCGAATCCGCGAACCTCGAAAATCGAAATTCGTGTGTCTCTGTCATTTCAATATTGCAAGAAGGGGACGGTGATTGACGAACTTGGACGGTCACGTAGCCAAAAACAGGGAGCGGCCGGATTGAGCTGTACTGTACGTGCCTGCAATGCTGAACTGAACATCAGTTTGGCAACCACATAAGACATGTCCCACATAAACTTTGTAGCCTTTATCATGATGCCAAAATTCACAGAGTGGTTCCTTATCGAGTTGAGTTTATTAGGACAAAATTAAGTGACGCAGCAAGAATAAACCACTGATATCAATTTAATAAATAGTACCACGGAATAAATATTAGTACTAGGTACAGAAGATTCACTCTCTAACAAAACGCGTCTATTACGACAGATATGACCGCTAGGTGGCGCATGCGCGAACAGGCGTCCGTTCCGTAGCGCGGCAACATAGTAGTTGCCAAATAGACTTGCTAGACACCAAATTTGGTGTGGGCAGCATGTACTTGTAGCGTCGCCACGAAATCGCTGAGTGAGCCACGTCTGATATTACCTTTACCATGCATAAGGGCGATTTGGCTAAAATTCTTGGCTAAAATGGTCTATTACTTTCTGGCAAAAAAATCATTTTAGGTACGAGCTTTTATCGCTGACTGTACGTTTTGTTCCACAGGCAACTAATACTCACCGTGAAAATTCTAAAAACCTCAAACACAATTAGGTTTAGTTGTTTTATCACAGAGTTCCTATGGCCACCTCCTGTCTCCATCATCAGATCAGCTCGATGGTATCATAATATTGCTTTGTCACCGGATTTACATATGTATGTAAATTTTCAGCTTCAATCGAAGTCGGGAAGTGAGTCAAATTTAACTTGCAAGATTTGACCCGTACATATACCTAATACATACATAGATACATACATAGGAACATTCTTAATTGTATAGTAAATGTAAATGTTATAATTAGACTAACACTTAGTTTATAGGTTCCCTAGTTTACGTATTACTAACAAAATATGGATTTTTTAAAGTGAATTAAATAATTTTTATTTTTATTTTATTTTATTTTTATTGCAAGTTAATAAAAAAAAACTTGTAAAAAGAGGGACCGATGTATTTGAAAAAGAGGGGACGAGACATAAAATGGATTTTGTTGGCACATAGCGTAGGTGGTATTTAAAAATTTAAATTTAATAGTTATTATTATTCTTACTTAAACTTGAAAGTTATTCAACCATATTTACATCAGAACAAAGCCTACCTGATGTGTAGCATGACATTTGATTTATAAAAGGAATTGACATAAGTTTTAAGTCGATACAGTCATGGTTTTGGTTTCAATACATTTTGAATCTTAGACCTATAACTTAAGGTCCAGGATTGTATACGTCTTAAAATTTGACCGACTTGACATACGGAGGCGGATGATATCACAGTGTGACTCAAAACGGTAGGCGCCTATTAATAATAAGAAGAAGTATGCAAAACAACAGATTCTTCCTTGAGTTACGTTGCATCGGCAACTTAAGAAAATAAAAAATGTCGGGCCATGTTCAGTGCAGGGTTCCGTAGTTACCCTTATATCACAATAGGCTAAACTGGAGCTATTATTAGTATAGCAGATTGTTAACAAAGGAATGAAATATTTCATATCGAATACGAGAAAACCAAAAAGACAAGGCAACTTAAATTAATATTGTCTTCGGTTACCGCGATAGTTATTCATGAAATAAAACTATGAAAACGGATACAATATACGCGTTTTCATAGTTTTATTTCATCAGTACTTAATTACTACTATTTATTTATTATAACTATTTATTTATATGTTTATAGGGTAATTGCGTCAGATACCGTCCAAAGATGCCAACTTTGAAATGCAAAAATAAATATATTTAAGTAGTCTTATTTAAATGTGTTATATTTGTTTGTATTGCTCATTTTATGTTCAACATTTGTATCAAGAAACATTACCCTTCTATTAATAATAAAGCTGCACATTTCCACCTGTCAACTCACCGTGACACAAAACTTTCAAAACGATGTAAATAATACGTTAATCCGGTACACATACGTCTTAAAACTACTGAAACTTAAAAAGAAACCAAGTATTTACAAACCAGCATAAGCTGATCTTAAGCTACTTAGTGTCAACCATAAAACCATCGTTCAGGAATGAATGGACGTGTTACAGGAACGTCCATTGTAGGAAGATCTTGGAAACAGTTTGGTGAATAGAGTAAGAAGGTCCAAAATATAGTGGTGGTGAGGTTGCAGGCGTGCCCTTTCACAAGGTGCGGTCTGACCTAGCTCACATGGTTACGTAAGTTTTTCAGGTGCATTAGTGGTTAGTGGATCATGTAGATGTCATTTTGAGGTTATGTCATCTCTGGAATGTTATTTAGTTAGGTATGTACTCGTACGTAAAAATGTATTGTGTCCGTCGGATCTGTCTGGCAGATAAGTCAAGTGGACCAATCTGAAAATGTTGACAGTGTATAACGTAGGACATCCGATATTTTTTATAAAACGAAACTAAATAAATCTAATACCGGAATTCCGATATTGCGGTATATCGTGAATCCGGAATTCCGCTAATCACGCCCTAGTACCTATAGCGGGAAATAGGTACAGAAAATTCTGCCGGAAATCTGACTACTCCCAGTGCGGATTCGGTTTACATAAGGAACCATTGGCGAAGCATGAACTAATCTAGCTGTGGGCGAAATCGCATCTGCGAGGCCCTTTTCTTTCACTGTGCCCGAAGAGGGCTCGCACGAGGACCCCCTTGGGGCGCGAGGCCTGGGCGACGGCCCACTTCGCCCACGCCTAGCTACGCCACTGTAAGGAACCTTTTATTAAAGTACATTGAAATTCACCTTCACCTACCTTAAATAAATACTTTGTCCAAACATGACCTACCCTATATAAATTAAGCCTTTATTCATTTTGTTTTACACTTTTTGTATTATCCCTTTCTAAGTTAAAATGACAGATCAAGATAAACGATTAATAGCTAGCTAATTGAGACTAGCAGCGCGTTTCTAAACGCGCTGCTGTTACGCCATAAATTTATGACGTAGCCTAACTAAGCAAGCTAAGATTATAAACACAGGATAAAACAGCCTATTATCACATCTCCAATGGTATCTATCCACTAATTCAATCGGTTCTCCCATGGTATGGGAAGCGATCCGTTGCACGCACAATAACTTTCCCATGATTGTTGCACGGGACACAATATGACATCTAGATATGTATGATTTATACGGGTAACTGCACAGGCACTCACTCGGAAAAACTGATAAATTTCCAACGAGTCTTGCAGTGTATAATCTAGAATTATAGATCAATTGTTTTTGTCAATTTTTGTCTTTCTCCTTTTTCCTTTATTGCCTTTTTTTCTGCACGGTAATCTAACTACTGATTGCATCCTAAACTCAACGAGAAGATTTTTAACGGCATTTTATTAAAAAGTTTATATATATGGCTACATTTAGTCTCCATCATCAGACCTGCGAAGACTCCTATTCAAAATTGTAGCTCAATCAAATATCGAAAACTTTTTCAATTCTAACCTACAAAATTCCCACTATAACGAATTCTATGAATTAAGTAAAATAAATGTAGAAATGTAATTCTTGATGCCTACTGTTTGTCTAGAATAACCACACGATTCCACAATAATCGAAATGTTACAACAAACATTGTCGTAAAGTACCACAGTATAGTAAGTAGCTACCTAATGACTTTTTCTAATAACCAACCATACGCGTCGTGTACTAAATGTTAATTATGTCTATTACTTGTACTTTGTTACATGCCTCACCTTCAACACCACAACTGGTATAGTCTGCTTCAGAAATAAAAAGACAGTTAAAAAGTAAAACAATATGTATTTGTATAAGTAAAAAGTCTTTATAAATTAAAATTTTTGTACCGTAAAATGGGATGAGTAGGGTTCACGAGGAGAGTTGGGTTATGAATGGGGAGAGAAAGTATGAAAGGGGAGTGAGATGGGATTTTAAGGCTACTGCTACAAAAATTATGTATTCCAATTTAAAAGTTGTTATACTCAAAAAAAAAACGATCCAACAATCTTCCAAAATCACCTTTGTATGAAAAACCACCTCACCCCAATTACGAGGGAGGAGGGAGGTGAGGTAGTTTTTCCTGTTTATCGTCAAAATTATGAAATGGAAATACCCAAAATAAAATAAAAACTAAAATACAAACGTCCGGAACACTTATTATAAACACTATTCAGTTTGCATATTGAAAAATAAAATGCTATCGAGGTTTGAATGTCATGGGGTGAGTAGCCCATTTTACGGTTCGTATATAGCTTTTAATAATGGGGTTATACAATACATGTGATGTGATGTCCCACACAAAACTATGGCACAACCTACGCAGCTATCTATGGCTGTCTGCACAAAAACATGTGTCAGATATTTTGCGAGCTATCTATGTGGTATTGGGTATTGTAGGTGACTGTACAAGTGTACCCTGTGTACCCGTACGATATTTACGATAGCATCACATGGGTAAATTACAAAAAAGTACACAGTTAAGGCCTTAATTGAGTCTTAATTCGTCACATGAAATTGATTCCATTGTGATAAGAACATTAACCACATACATAATAATATTATATTGTGTTTGTAAGTTTATGCCAACCGCGTAACTACTGAGCTAATTTTTGGGACATTGTGTCAATCAATCAATCAATTAACTTGTTTTATAATTAATGTACTTACTTACTTAATTACTTTACAGTTATAATATATATATATTTTTGCAATCCATCTACAATATAAATGTGTTTCAAATCAGTTACATTTAAATTTGTATAGGTAGTATAAACTTTCAGATACCTACAGATATTAAAATCCTTGGCCCAACAAAATAAAACACATACATTCCAAGTTCATAAAAACCTCAAATAAGATTGTGAAAACTTCGCTCCGTATTTCGCACTGCGTATTTAAATCAACGGATGTTATAATATAACACATGAATCTTATTTAACGGGAATAAAGCTCAAATTTCTACTTATAAAATCCTAAGAAACTGAGGTTGTCTAATCTGTCTCGTATTATTTACGTAGCTGCACCGCCAGCTGATTCACCCGTTTTACATAATACGGACTATACGGAGTTACAATTAATCTCATTGTGTCATGGCGACGCAATGTTGACTTTGTGAGTAACCTGCGGGTTCTCGATTCCCGTAATGGCAGTGAAATTTTACAAGAATGGTGTCTTCTAATTATAGGTAGATAGTGATAGCTACTTTATAAAAGCTCGTATCTCGTGTGTTGCTTTACATTGCGGGCCGAATTATTTTGTATGGTTAATATTTTAATTGTGATTCTAAACAAAATTTATCTCAATATACTTCTTTTGTCCTATACTAACCACCGTTTTAATATTTGCCCGTATTGAATTTACACTGTATATTTTTACAATTTACTTAGGTTTAATAGACTAAAAATTAACAAATACGTCGATGAAAAATTGCTTTTACAGAATAAAGACTAAAAATGTTTAGTCGCAAAAAATCGATTTATGCACAGAAGTGCAGAGATTGAGAAAGTTGACCCCTTATAAACAAGGTAAATTTCAATTTCGGGAAATAATTGATTTTAACGTGGTTTATCAATTTTATATAAAGGTAAATTACGTGCTTATCGAAATGAAACCACAATGGCGGTCGTTAGGCTTATCACATTTAATAAATATTTACAACATGACCGGTGGTATAAATATGTGTATTATAAAAAAACATGTGTTCAATCCTCGATCATAATAAGTTCAAAGATACTCTAAGAACAAATTAAATTATTTTCTATGAAAATATTTTAATTTGTGGTTTTTCAAGTAGACACACTACTATTTAAACTATAAACTGAAATAAATGTCATATACGAAGGAAAAAATGACCAAAGCCTCCAGTGTCCAGAGCGGGTCGGATCAAAAACTATAAGTAATTAAGTCCGACTCACGCTTGACTGCACATTTCTAATAGGTTTTCCTGTCATCTATAGGTAAAGAACTATTTTGTATATTTTTTTCAAAATTTTAGACCCAGTAGTTTCGGAGATAAAGGGGGGGAATGGTCGTTTTTTAGATATTTTCTAAAATAACTTCTAAACTATTTATTTAAAAATTACAAAAAATATATATTTGAGATTCTCAAAACGAGCTCTTTTATTTGATATGTATGTATTTGATAACACGATATAGTTTGAAAAACTTTATTTTTTAATTTTTCCATCTACCCCCCAAAACTGGCCCCCATGTTGAAAATTCATTTGTTTACGGTAAATTTCAACTTAATTGGTCCAGTAGTTTTGGAGAAAATGGGCTGTGACAGACGGACAGACAGACAGACGCACGAGTGATCCTATAAGGGTTCCGTTTTTTCCTTTTGAGGTACGGAACCCTAAAAAAATGGAGATGTTTTCGAGAATGAGATTAAAATATGTAAAGTACTAAATATTTTTTACACTATAGCTGTTGCTGTTACCCCCAACCGCCTACGTGGGACTTGATGATTTCTTTTCCCCTCTCAAAATGAAGTTATTTGGGTTATTCCGAGTAATTCCATCATTATTTCCCCCTTTATTATTACGCAATAATAACATTTTCATAGATAAGAAATTTGATGTGACAAAACAGTTTATTCTTATGCTTGCGGCTTTATGCTGGCCGTAATTTGCGGTTTTAGAACGCATCATATAGGGTTTATGATAATGTGTCTGTGTGTAGATAAAGGTAACCAAAAGACGGTTATTTGTGCATTTATAATATTCGTACTTATGGATTAATAAGTAGTAGGGTAAATCTTCAATTACTGGCCACTGTTTAATAACTGCCCACCTTACATTAAAAGTGAATTCATTTTATTATAAGGTGGCTAGATATTGAAGGGTGGCCAGTTATTGACACCCGTATACTAAAAATAAATTCTGGTTATAGGTGTCTAGAATTCATTTTAAGTACCTATAAGGTGGCCAGTTATTAAATAGTGGCCAGTAGTTGCCTATATACATAAAAGAATAGGATAAAGCACGCGGCCTAGACAAAACTATAAAAATATTATAATATTGAAATTCCTTTGTCTTGATTGTCTAAAGATGACTCATACTAGACATACAAAGGTCCCATTGATGGGCGTATAGCAGCGAAAGGAATAACATACTCATTGTGTAGGGTAGTTAATATGTGGTATTTTCTATAAAAAGGGACCTTATTGTCGATGGCGCTTACGCCATTATAAACGATGCTCCGATATAAATACAATGCCGCGCGACGCTGTGCGGCGTAAGCGCCATCGACAATATGGTCCCTTTTAATAGAAAATGCCCCATATAGTGCCACTGAGTCCCCGGCAAGCTCGGTTCTCCAACTCCATACAAGCGTAGTTACGCTCTCATTTTAAAATTACTAGCTAGATTGCTCTGAAACTTTGTACTTACTTACAATAGGATAAGGTATATATAGGTCTGAAATTAGTTTATGTAGCTTCAAATGCCATAGTAAAAAAAAATACAGCGAATTTAAGTTTTTCATACAAAACTTGTTTTTGCTCTATTTTGATTGTTTTATATACTAGAGCTATATAAATTAATTTCAGACCTAAATATACCTCATATCATTGCATGTGCAAAGTTTTATTACAATCCAACACGTAGTTTTAAAATGAGAACGGAACTCCGTTTGTATGGGAAGGTGAAATTCGGGCGAGCTTGCCGGTTGTCGGAGACTTAATGGTACATATGTAAGAAATATGTAGGAATCTAAACTTACATTATATTATATGTCACGTCTGTAGGTACTGTACCTATTTATCTAAGTTACATATAAAATAGTAGGGTAAGATGGTTGACACTGGATCACTCCATTTTCTAATGCCCGTGTCTCGAGTAATAACTGTGAAATTGTGATACATATTTATTTGTGAACTATTGTAGACATAATTTATTCAAGTTTCATTATGTTATACTTCAAAATCTAAATTTCTAACCATTTAGTGCCAGTAACGCTTTTAACGAAAAACCGGCCAGGGGAGAGTCGGACTCGCCCACCGGGGGTTCCATACAAGTTGAACTATTTCTTTATCTCATTTTTTTAAGTTTAGGTTTTTAGATTTTTAGGTTTTTAGATTTTTAGGTTTTTGTATTTGTAGTGTAAGAAGATATTACTTGCCAATCAATTTTGATTCCCTTGAGTGTCAAAATATACGTTTTTTTGCGGCATAAACGGCCGTATCTTTTTTTTACGTTAACATAGAAGTTATTCTTCTAATTTCAGATGAGGAAACATCCTAATTAGACGTCTTATTATTATTATTATTTTCGCTAGAAAAGATTTGCATTGTCAGTTCCTTTAGCGAGCTTTGACCCACTGTCAACTTGATCCAGTTAATCCACTGTGGACCTAGGCCTCAATTACAAAAAACCGGCCAAGTGCGAGTCGGACTCGCGCACGAAGGGCTCCGTACCATTACGCAAAAAACAGCAAAAAAATCACGTTTGTTGTATGGGAGCCTCACTTAAATATTTATTTTATTCTGTTTTTAGTATTAGTTGTTATTTGTTATAGCGGCAACAGAAATACATCATCTGTGAAAATTTCAACTGTCTTGCTATCACGGTTCATGAGATACAGCCTGGTGACAGACGGACAGACAGCGGAGTCTTAGTAATAGGTTCCCGTTTTTACCCTTTGGGTACGGAACCCTAAAAAACAGCCAAAAAAGAAATCAATGTCATAGAGAAGTAAATAAAAACCTTATAAAATTTTTAAAAAGAAAAAATATAAATGAATTCATACAGTTATATATTTCGGATAAACACAATCGTAAATATTTGCTTGAAGGTTTGAAGATCCCATTTTTCGAGAGTGGAACTACGTTTGTATGGGAAGGTGCAATTCGGCCGAGCTTACCGGGGACTCTTAATATCGGGAGTGCCAAATTAATTTATGGTATCACATTGACACTATCCCGAAGGACAAACATAAACTTTAAACAAATAGATACTATTTTGAGTCCCGAGACAGGACAAAAGAGGTAATTTTTATCTCAAAAACTATTTAGGATATCGAAAAACTTGATTAAATTAAACTTGTAGCAAATTTAATCAGATTTCGTTTTATATAAGTAGTCATATCGCTAAGACGGAAAGTTTCCAAGATATAAGTAAAAAACCGAAAAATGAGACCTTTAAACCCCCCCCCCCCTCCCCCCCCCTCCGGCTTAAGGCCTACGGCCGGGGACTTTTGATATGTTCCCCTCCTAGCCGGTCCAAACATAGTTACGGAGTAAAAAATTGTGTGCATTTCACTCTATACTTCTGCTTGGCCTATTTAGACTAATCTATATTTTTAAAATTCAAAACTATTATTTTTAAATCAAACAGACCTACTTGTTCACATAAATAAAACTGGCTTACGGCCCTACGTTATCACAAGAAAACTCAAACGAGGGTATCTATGGCCATAATTATTTATATTTGAGTAGGTACTTAATTGCGGTATTTTTTCATATTGTTTTTGTTCGTTTCAATGTAAAAAGCCAATAACCATCGCATCACAGCTACAACATTAATTGAATAGTAGGTATAAGTCTCGACACATGTAAAAGTTCAATTAATAAGTCAATGACCGCATCTTGAAAATTCGCAAAAAACACAATCGACTTACCTCGCTCAAACCTGAACCCGATTCCAAGTTCTCACACAATGCATCACTGCACTACACTTTTAATTTGCCGAAAACGTGGGCAAACAGATCGATCGCTTATCACTATCACTTGTTATCTTTGGACGTTGGCTGGAAATATTTTCCCAGCCCTTTTTATAAAAAAAAAACAAAACCAAAACACTATCATCCAGCGATTCTAAATTCGAAATTTATTTCGTTAACGGCCAGTTAGTTTGAATGCCGCGCGCGTGACATGGTCTCGTTGCGAGAGTGGGTAAAGGACTGGTGGCGTTGGCGTCATACAGCCAGACGGTCGGTCAAAGAGCTTTCTGTGTCATCCTTCTGTTGTGTGTTTTCCATCTATCGTGAAATGAAACACTGTGTTTTGGCCTTGGCGCCATGTATGGAAAACGGCGCTTCTCTTGGACACACTGTTACTGAAAGCCGCTCAGGTACAATACCTACAGTCAATCAATCAATTTATTTTGCTATAGTAAGGGTTGGTTTACAGGGGTCAGTATTGTAATTGTTTGGAAAATGGTAACTGCTCACAATTTTTTCAATTATTTTACAATTGTTTTATTTCTGGGGAAGTCTAGGATACTTGCCCAGACCAACCATTGAACCATTTTATAATAAGAAAAGTGCCAAAAATATATAGTTTTTAGCATCCATGCGTCACGCCCGATTAGATATCGTCTGATATAGGAATGCTGATAACAAATATTTTGAATTAGGTACTTTTTTTATTTACGGCATTCTATTCTATTCTGATAAAAAAAAAAACATTTTTTTTATTATCTTATCAAATATTTTTAAGTTAGTAATTAACTGCCTGAAATAATTAAATTTGAATAATACCCAAATATGGCTTTTTTTGGCTAGTTTCTGGAATAACTTCTAAACTATTTATTTTAAAATTAAAAAAAAAATACATAAAGGGTAGCTAAAAAATAGGTGCCTTCCCGTTGCCAGGGAGGTTGGGATTATACTGAGCAATTTTTACTATGGGACCAATCACGAAATCGCGAAAAAAAAATTACCCTCCCATAGAAAATGGACCAGCCAAAAGGCCAAAATTTGTTTCGCGGTTTCAGGGTTGGTCCCATAGTAAAAGTTCCTCAGTATAATCCCAAAACCTCCCTGGCAACGGGAATGCATATTTTATAGCCACCGTGTTTATGAGATGAATAGATGATGTTTGTATCGAAGCAAAAATTTATCACTTAAAGCGAATTCAAAGACATAAAACTAAATAAGTATAGTTAGTCAATATAAATTGTGAGTAAATAAGAACAAAAAAAAAACTCATCCTTTTCTTTTGGGTACTAGTACTAGTGTAAGATAAAGATAGTATGATTCTCTCTGTCTATGTTTGAAATGAGACAGTCCTTTGACAAATATAATAAAATATAAATGCAATCTTAATAGCTTATGCCAAGGCCGAACTAAAAGTAATTAAATCCACGATTGCGTGAATCTGCGAACAGAATGTTTTGAAACCGAGATTAGTTTACACATATTCATGCACATACATTAGTTCTCTTTCAAGTGACTTAATTGGTATTTTATTAGGAAATTGTTTACAATGGGTATTGAATCGAATGTGTAACGTAATTCTTCTGATTACAGTTTTATTGTGAATGTTGAAATGTAGGAGTAGGTACCTAATAAGTAAGTTTTATAAAATAAATACGGTGTTAACATGATTTGCTATAAAAATATAATTTTATTTTTAAATAGTCTGTGCTTCTGGCTTTGTCAATTTTGTGCATTAGCTTTATAATTCTAATATAAATTTCTTTAAATAGGTATCCATCATACATCCGTTATGACACTTATGACGTATTTACCTATAGTCATTAATCGATTGGTGTCGTGCAAAGCGGCTCGTTGATCGTAAAATTATATGCAAATTAACATCTGTATTCGTTAAGTCATACGTTATCAATGTTATCATTTATCAATAATATAAATGTTTTCTGTATATTTAGGTTATGGGCCACAAAATACATCGTTTAAGTTAAAAGGTTTTTTTTTACTTCTCATGCTCGTATATTTTACTCACAATCGAAGTGAAAGGTAGAGTGTATAACTTAGGCATAAATGTCCATTTTTAACCTCGACTATATTTTTCCTCTGCGCTCGGACCAATAATTTGCCTCAGATAAAAATGAATCGCTTTATGCCCTTGTTGTACCATCTACAATTGTTTCTTTACTCATCAATACTCTCTGCATTTTATTAATCTAATTATGTATCCTATATACTGAACCTACTTACTGCGAATCACAATCATGTTGTAACAAGTTTCATTAGATAACAAGTGTCTTGGTAAAAAGTTAAGAAGAAACAAATGTGTATTGCGAAGTATTAGTTTAATAAGTAGTTTTTCTGAACATGTTATTTTAAGCATGATTTAAAATTTGTAAGTTTTTAAATACGCCTAACATTTATTGTCATAATATGAATTCGTATAACAGATTTGGCATAACATTGAACAGGCAAATTAATAAAATAGTATACAACTTTTTGCGCATAATAATGAATCCACATTATGCATAACATTATTAACCATAACTTTAATTGTCCCAAAATGAATAGTTTCATAAAGCGATCGAATTAAATTGATCAGGACAAAACCAACTCGGTTAGGTTAGGTTCAGAAGGTATTTTCTAACAGCCCGATAATCGATATTTACACGTCCTAATTAACTCCTCAGATCCATAATTAAAAATAATTAATTTTGTAATATTGCCTGCAAATTCTTTCTCGTGAATATGATTTTGATTATCCTCTTGCCGTCACATTATCCAGTACTACAGGCGGACTGATAGTCAGTGGGCCCCTTAAGATAAATGTGTAGATACCTGCACCAACAAAAATAAAAAAAATGCAGGACTTAATAGTTCTTATCGACCACTCACAATGCCACCTTCTGTCTCATAACACCACAATTCAAGCATACCATAACAGTATTTTTGCCGGAACAATGTTGAGAACTTGCGGGTCAAGTACATTACGTAAGGTGTGGGCGCGTGAACTTTGCCAGCGGGCAAACTAGTTTGCAAAACATTGTTTTGTCTACCGATATGTACAGTCAAGTTCAAAACATCTTCACAAGCAGACGTTTCAAATATTAACACATTGAGACTAAGACACTGACGAAGGTCGTGTAAAGATATTTTAGAGCGTTGTGCTGTTGCTGTTTGTGAACTCAAAAAATTGTGCCCAAAAAACCGATAACTCACGGGTTATAGACTATGATAGACGATGACTGGAGGGGACTGCTGAATATACCCTCTACACTATTGTCCCTGCCAGTCATCGTCTATCATCGCCGATAGTGGCGACGAGCCATAAGGGTTATCTATAAGGGTTACCTTTAAAAAATACGTGGATGTCTATTGGTTTCCATAAAGTTTTGAGTCATAATTCATAATATATTGTTTGTTCACATGTTCGTTAGTCATTTTTTTGGTTTCTCTCAGAAACGCGTAACTTTTCAGGATTGCCATAAAACAAACATAACCTAACCTAACTATAGGATAACCTTACGAAAATCCTGAAAAGTTAACGGTTTCAGAATTATGACTAATGATAATCTGACAATCATTACATTATGACTTTCTATAATTATGTCAAACAAAGGGACCCCGTCTTAAAACCTTGAAACAGCATAAGCAGGTATTATTTAACCCTCCACGTAGTTGCGAACTAAAACACCAGTCAAAGCAAAATTACTGGAAAACAATACGTGTAATTATGGTTTGCAGTTAAGGAGAACTTTGACTTCATATCAAGAAATTAAATATATTTTTCCCCTCACTAGCTCGGAAAGTTGTCTTTTATCCTTCAATACAAGCGGGGAAAAACGCGTTTTATCCACTAGTGGGGAAAGTAATTTGACCTTGGATGGAGCGTGTTTAAGTAGCTTGACAGATAACAAAACGTAAATCGTTTATGACAATGATTCGTTCGATATTAATTATCATTAAATAAATGGTTTGAGAATCTAATAAAAAATACCAAATTCAGCTTTATTTAATAATTTTAAGTCATAAACCTGCAAATTCCATAAGAAACGTTAGATTTTTTATAATGATGTTAAATATAATTCTGAACGCACAAGTTGAGTTGATGCAATTTCAAAACGCATCCTTGACATTTTATACGTCAGAACAGAAATGTCAACAGTGTCAACAAAATTTTTACTTAACTTCTCACCGACTCACGTAAAAATCAGAATTTCCAGTGTTTTCTGTTATAATATCGTAAAAAAATAAGTGATTCCAGTGATGAAGATGATCTATCGTCTGTGGAAGTTGCACTTTCCTCGCTATAGTGAGGGGAAAAGTTTTGTGTTACACACGGGTGCAAATGTATTTTACTTCTCGTGTTTCAATTGCACACTCGCGGGTAAAATACAACTTTGCACCCTTGTATAACAAATAACTATTTCACCACACCAGCTGGTAAAGGCTCTCTTGATTGTTCAAACACTGATAAAAGTTGCATTTTATTCACATGTGAGTCAAAGTAATCAAATGCAAATTTTGAGTTGTTTTCTTATGTTTGTTGGTAGAATTGACTTTTAAATGATGATTTATGAATGATAAATATTTAATAACATTCATTTTGAATCGATTTGCTTTGATTTTATTTGATATTTTACAGTTAGTATTTTCCTTATGTTGGTGTGGTAATTTTTTTTGTTTCACTCGTTGGCAAAATTTGTTTAACCCTCGCAACGCTCAAGATTCCATTTTTCGAACCACTTGTTACGCTCGTGGTTCAATTTTGGAATCTTTCGCTTGCTCGGGTATCAATATTAGCACGAGAGGTTAAATAACAACTTATAAAAATCCGTGCAGTAGTTTTTGAGTTCCTTTATCGCGAACATACAGACATAGTGATGAATAGATAAATTCATGTTTGTGCTGGGTAAGGCAGAGGAATCGACCGGGTCAGCGGTAACATGAGGATGCTTCCTCTTAAGTTGAGCCTGGCAAATTTTCTACGGCAATGTAAAATGAAAGAGTTGCTATTAAATTATTAAATAGCTGTCATAAAAATATAAAAGCGTGGAACATCATTAAAAACATTGCATTTACTAGAAAGCTTGAGGTGCATAAGACATTTTCAACAAGCGTAAAACGTCTTAAATTTTAAAATTATCCTGTTTTCTTTGGAAAAATGTTGAATTTAGACTACGACGAAATGTTTAAGATATCCATATTGGCTTTGAAGATAAATCGTTCGTACCCCACCATCCCTAAAAACAAGTTGTGGTTGTGCAGCGTGATTCCCATGCACGGGTTATTTTGTTTCGTCTTCTGTTTGGTCGTGAACAGTATGATATTCCACGATTTAAAAAACGGTAATTTCACCGCCGCCTGCACCAACGGTATTTTCGCAGTCCTTTTTATTTGCGTCTCCTTCAAATATTCAGTTTTGTTAACGAAAACAGAAGATATAACATTTGCTATGAATAAAGTTAAAGGCGACTTTGCGGCCGCTAAGCGTTTATGTTCTGTTGAGCAAGCTATAACCTCTGAGTACGCTAACAGAGCGAGCTGGGTAACGAAAGTATGGCTTCTCACTTCCTCTTCTGTCTTCTCCGTATTTCCAATGCAAGTTATTGTGCTATCCATCTACTATTACGCGATTGGAGACTTTCGATTTGTCCACATGTACCAAATGACTTATCCAGAAGCTTTTGAAACGCACAAGGATGAGACATATACGTATCTATTCCTGTTATTCCTGCAGATTTATTATGGGGTATATACATTGCTCATGTACATGGGGTTTACGCCTATGGGGCTGATTTTCATGTTGCATGCGTGTGGGAGGATAGAGATTGTGAAGTATAGGATTAGTAAACTGTTTGAAGGGGAACATTATGATCCGAGAGAGATACAACAGCGATTAAAGAATATTGTGATGCCTTTGCAAGATGTTCTGGAGTAAGTTAAAAACATGTACAGCGATACGCTAAAAGTTTTAATTGAGAATGTCCACTTTTTTGTGATTAATGATTTATTTATTTAGTTTTGTAGATCTTTTAAAGGATACATTCCGAGTAGTTTACGAGGTATACATGAAAGCTACCACTATTGTCTTCCCAATTGCATTATACGAAATCCTTGAGGTAAGTCACATCAGTACCTAAATTAATAACTGATAGACAATTTATTATGTATTTTCTTTTACTGTTCTAACAAAGGTTAATATCCACCAACACAACAGTTAGGTACATATTTATTAAATACCTTTTTTTGACGATCGACTGACTTGACCGACTCTCTGCTAGCGTTTTCCGACTAGGCTGACTTTTTGGCAGCATTGCTTGCCTTGGCTGACTTATCAACTGACCACTCTGACGCTTTGCCAGGGTTGCTCGTACTGCGTGCAGGGAAGACTTGCAAATCGCACAGTCCCAGCAAAACGTTACTACACTAGTGGACAACATGACGTATAAACTTTTATAATATTTTCTTAATTTGTGGCAAGAAACACAACACTAATTTTAAGAATAATCTTGAGATTTTTCACGACATAGTTTATTTTATTAAAAATTTGTAAGATGTCTATTGTCCGATAACAAGTTGATTGCAGATTTTTTGCACTGCAGATATTTCGCGAACTTCGGGCGTTTATGTGTTTATACTTGAGTATATCCTTCGGAACTGCCATCTTTGGACTAGTTAATTTGCGTTATTCTACTATTTTCATAGCAAGCATTCTATTTGTAAATACTTACCGGGAAATAGATCGAAACAACATCCGTGCGTGCGTAAAATATGCTATTTTTTAGGGTGTCGTAGTCAAAGTGGCAAATAGGGCGGAAACCTTATTGTTTCGTTATGTCACATTCTTTTGATTTCATAAGTAATTACTATTTTTAAAGCGTTTTTCAGTAAAAATACACGTCAAGATTGTTTATTCTTTTCCTAATGCTAAATAAAAAGTCGAGGTATAGCTCCATGATGAATTCCATAATGAAAACTATTCCTATGACGATATAGGGAAGGATCCTAGGGACAAACTAGGGGCGATTTAAGGGTGAAGAGATAACAAACAAGAGTTAGTCTCGCATTTATAACGTTAGTAGGGATGAGCACTTATCGCATACAAGTGGGACTAATTGAGACAAGTTTACAACTAATTTATCTTATCATTATCACTTGGACATTTTTATAGAAGCTTATAGGGATGATGATATTTCACTGACAAAATCGCAATTTAACTTATTTTCCATACACTTAAGATGGGCTCTCAGTGACCTTGACGTCACGTTCAATTATGGTTTTGTTAGGAGCTTTTCGCGAGTGAAGTACGACTGTCGGACTTTGACTATCATTTCTGACTTTTGTATTGCTTTAATGCAATGGGTCCCATATAGACATTTGATTTAACCATTAATAAAAAAATGTCATCAAGCCTATTATTATTATTATTATTTTTTAATCTGGTTTTTATTGAGGCTTTGGACACTCTAGGTGAACAATGAACATGTCAGCCTCATGTAAGCCTATAATGTTGCAGGCATTGAAAGAAGGGCGCCTCAGCATAGAGTTCATGACGTTCATTATTGCTGGGGTCGTGCTTTGCTTTGCGCCGTGCTATTACAGCGATCTACTCATGGAAAAGGTAGGTGATATATTGTTATAGACGGGTGATTATGTGGAACTACTAAGTTTATTTATTTTCATTTCTCGTGCTCTGAAAGCGGGTCGTTGTTGTTCTAGAAAGTGTGCAGAAAACGTTATTTTTCTTTTTTTTTTACGATAAGCATTTTCCATTCTGATAATTAACTCCCCATTCCATAAATAACGATATTATTACTTAAATTGTTAATTGAAAGTACTCTAAAGAAATAAAACTGAAATTTATACTTAGCCGTGTTTTTTTTAATGCATATTTTACTTTCCTCGTTTTTTCGTCGTATTCGAAATGAAAAGTAGAGTGTTTAGCTTAGCAATTTCTGTCTCCTTTGGGTCATTCTTCCCTTGGTTAAACATCTATTTTTTATTATACTATATCAGAGCTATTATTTATTATACTATTGAGCCTGATTCTTTAACAACAACTTGTTAGGGGTTTGAACTGGTTTTGATACGACCTTGACGACCGTCTTGCTTGCTGATTGGCGCGCATCTCATGTACGCTCAAAATAACATCAAAGCCGTAACTATTAGTATAGTGGCACGCGCTCAAACACAATGGCCATGCGCTCACTCATAAGAAACAATGGCTTTTGTTTAACAGATTAGGGTTTTTGGCGTAATCATTTGAGAAGATTCAAACTATAATTAGATGTTAAACCTACCTGATGCCTACCTGAGTCGGGCTCTGTCATCATCATTCGCTTGCCCTTGTCCCATTCACTTGGGGTCGGCGCAGCATGTCTTTTTCTTCCATACCTCTCTGTCACCCGTCATCTCATCATTCACTTGCGTTCGTTTTATATAATCTCTCTTTTCCTTCTACCTCTTCTCTTCCTCTTCCTTTCTCTTTCTTTCTTTTTTTTCTGTCTTGTTCTCTTTCTTTTCTGAGTTGGGCTCTGTATGGGGCACCTATCCCTGGTCCGAAAACGTAGCGAAAATAACACACACGTTTATTATTAGTAACAAACATTGTCTATACTAATTTTAAAATTAACGTTTCTACGTTACGCTCATATCTCAATGCAATCCGGGTGCAACTAAGGTCAGTAAGGAAATATCAGGACCTGAATTCTGTTATTTCTGACCGGAAAAATGTTATTCGTTGGTGCATTTGTATTATTTCGTTGTGGTACCTACCGGTCTTACCGTATATAAAGATGTCTCAGTAAAAAGAGAAGTCAATAAGAAATTTTAAAATCCATTGTCCCATCACATCCTCTATTTTTTATTATTTGTTTTTAGAAGTAGATATATCCCTTCGAGCGGCAAGCTACCTCGAATGGGACGCTCTCTGACAACCGCGCGTGCGGCGGGCCGCCATTTTTAATATGGAAAACACGCCGCATTGCCGCACGGCGCGAAAATTTAAAATATTGCTTTGCCGCTGATTTTACTTTTTTTAATTTTTATTATGCATTTATAGGGCTTAAGCCTCCGGATGTGCGTTTACGCAAGTGGATGGGAAGCGTACCCGGACTCGGCAATGCGCCGGACTCTGTGCATCATCATGTGCCGATTGGAGAGAGACGTGGCCATCCGTACGCTATTCCGAACTGTTAACCTGGACGCCTTTTCTGAGGTTAGTCATACTCAGCCTTTTTTTATAACGGCCACAAAGATTAATTTGCTTAAAAGTGACGTTCAGAATGGCAAGGACGGCTTTGCCTTGTTATTGATGCCTTGTAGCCTCGGGCCGAAAGATTAATTTGCTTAAAAGTGACGTTCAGGATACCAGGTATACCAGGATCACCTGATGAGCCACCTATAAAAGCCCGGCCCGCATTCGGTCATATACTTTCATGGTCTGACTGGAGAGAGATGTGGCCATTGCGATACCAGATTCGAAAATCAGACGTATTTTAAAGCAAAAACATCATACATAAAATAAATAAATAAAAATAAAATATTTTTTATTGACAAAGGCAAGTACAAAATAGTTTTTGAAGTCTCTGACGAAGAGCTAGGTAAAAACCTGTGTTATCTACAGAAGTTAGCTCCATACTTGAAAGAAACGTTCTGTAAACGGAATGTTTTACGAATGATTCAAAGTGGCTTTTTATTAGAGATTAAAAACTAAAATTGCAGTTAGTAAAGTGCCTTGCATGAGATGATAAAAATGTGTATTTACATACCAAGTTAATCGTTATACAAAATGTTCTATATCTTTACAGCTATGCCATCAGTCTTACGCCCTCTTCAATGTGATAAACGCCGCTTGGACTTAGTTCAACCGAAAAAAACTTTATTTACTCTCAATCGAACCTACCTATCAGCCACAGATGTCCACTGCGGAGCGATCCCTAGCACACTGCAGCCACCCACTCCCAGCGACGCGTACGAGATTATCCGTCCATCTTCATAGTTTGTGGTCGTCCGACACTACGCTTACCCATCCGTGGCAGCTACTCTAGGACTTTACCGATATATCGAATATACCTAATCAATGTTTACCTCGAATTGTAACTAACACTCATAATTCTTATATCACTGTCTACTTATCTGGCACTATCTTTTTTAATTACCTACCACTATCCGCTATTCTTGGATTTGTTACGAGGACCTGGCCCCGTAGACAACACGCTAATCGCTAACGCTCCGTAGCGAACGAAACGCAACTGTCACTGTCACACTAATATGGAAGAGTGATAGAGAGACACAAAGCGATTCGATAGCGATTGTCACCTAGGCTAGGCCGCCTGGTTAGTAGAGTTCTATTTGTGTAGGTACCTAAATATTTTATTAATTTATACATCACATACTAAGGCGAGTTTACACGTTTACAGTAAATAAACTAAATTTGAAAAACATAGTTGTTTATTGGTTTACCGTAAGAGCGTTTTCACATTCTCCGATCCGATATCGGAGGTCAGATGATCCTTAGAGAAAAGCAGCTCTGCTGGGGAGGCGGCTAGGGTCGCGTGCCTATTTGGTTTATCGTAAGAGCGTTTTCATATTGTCCGATCCGATGATGTCAGATGATCCTTAGAAAAAAGCAGCTGTGCTGCTGGGGAAAAGTAGCTGCGGCGGCTAGGTTCATGTGGCTCTTCAAATATATACAAATAAGATTTAGATATTTTGGCACTACCTAATTGCGGCTGACGACTTATTATGAAAAGTAATAAACGTAAGTGGTTTAAAGTAATTCAAGTTTTGTGTTCCTAAGTTATGTTCCCAAGTTCGTACATAGTGATCGATGATTACATAATAAATAAGTAGGTAAAGAATACCCAAGAGATAACGATTCACGCAAGTATTATATTACAATAAATAAAATGTCTGCAATTATAGATAATACTGATAAATTAATGATTTGGATAAAAGGCTCAAGGCTTTAGATATAGTATAAACTATTTGTTGATTATAGAGTTATTTCTCTAATTATTTATACACTGCACTACCAAATAAAGTCATTGGAATTACAAATATTTATCGTATCATTGTTTTATTTGAGATGATTTGAGAAAAAGTATCTTATAGGCTGTCTCGCCGAAATTATATACACTTAGCTTTATAATTAGTAATTCAAACGAATTTTAAGATTTGAGTAATCTTCTGAGCCGTAAGTTGAGTAGAGCATGGAACGATGCGGCGCGGGGCGGTACGTGGCCGTTTTGTATGATATTGATAATACTATTAATAACTTATTCTGTGTCACGTATGACTATGAAGTACTATGAATCATCTATTCGAATAATCGAAATCCTGATATATACGGAATAATAGGTACTTACGCTTAGTACCGTCCGATTTGGAGTCCAAACTTGTTCACTCACTAAACACGTTTACATTACAAAACAATACTATAATATCATCGGAGTGCATTCAACATTCAGGGAGCTAGCGAAGTGTCTCACTGATGTTGTGATGTCGTAACACCGGTAG
Organism: Cydia strobilella; assembly: GCF_947568885.1. NCBI lineage: Eukaryota > Metazoa > Arthropoda > Insecta > Lepidoptera > Tortricidae > Cydia > Cydia strobilella. Next base: position 15,877,434 of record NC_086052.1, read on the forward strand.
GTGACCAGAGGGCTGATGGTTCCTTCCTTGCCCAGCGAATTGGCATCGCTAAATATATACAGCGCGGCCACTGCCACTGCCACCAGCCTGCTGCTGGGCACCCTACCATGTGGCGCCGAAGTAGTAAAGCTAGATTTTCGTTTTTGTATTATCATGTTTTTTGCTACATTTAATCAGTTACCTATTATTTTACAACAAATTACCTACACTGACAGTTTGACAGAATTGTCTTTAATAGCTCTACAATGATTTCTTTTTTATATTTTGAAAGATTAAAAACTTTTAACGCTCTTATTCGGACTTCTTTCAACCCTTACGTTTTTTTAAATTGTTGTGTCATAAAGTAAAAGTCATGTTAAATTGTATAGGAAACAAAGAGTATAATAATATTTAAATAGAAAATAAGAAAACTAAAACATGTTTTCTTATTAATCGTGAATATAAAAAATATCCTAAACGTCATCAGTGATATATGTGATATAAATGATATAATTCATATACCTACCTGCTAATATTGTATAATTATACACATAATTATGTATATAATTATACATATAATTATGTATGTTATAATCTTATTTATTAAAACTTACTCTTTACCGGGAGCAAGGAGTGAAGGGCCCGCATTGTCAACTACTTGAACTGTTGATTCAGCAGTTTCCGTCACATTCACTGAGTCCTGTTGCGTCATTTTGCCAAAATCACTGGTATCTAACCACAATACGGTAAATAAAATAAAAAAACCGCTTAAAAAAGCAGTTTATATTTTTCAAAAGTTATGCGCGCCAAAAGCTTTCGATTCCGTTTGACAATTGTTTTTTTTTTTAATTTTTTTATTACCGACGTGGCGTTGCGAAGGAGTTGCAGCCAGCGAAGTGGACGAGCGAACGACGTTATCAGATATAGAGAAATAATCCTTTATTTTATCAATACGTTATCGTTAATTGCTCGATTGACGCCAATAATTTGAATTCCCTCTTGATGACTTAAGCGGATATCAAGGCTGTTCGGCAAAGTATTTTATGTAAAATGGCTTTTGCCTTCTTAAGGCCTCAACTCAACTTGCAACAAATCTTTTGCTGTTTTTGATACATTGCGGCTTTTGATCGATTATTTGAATTCGTTGAACTAGCTTAGCCGGCAATGTATCAAAAATCATGCAATTTGTTGCCAGGTGAGTGAGGGAGGCCTTTAATAGTGATTAGTGCCTTTTTAGTGCCTGCAACTGTTTAATGACTTCGGTAAAAAAAGTGTGTGCGTGTAATCTTTACGCGCGATTGAAGTAAAACTTCTTTGACGATGACGTTTATCGCTATGTTGGCACTTTGACGTGTGTCTTATTGTACGTGTGTCACTACTGAGCGTTACTTCCGTCAGAAAAAAAAATCTAAGTTAACCTCTAGTCGCGCCTAAAGAAGTTTTACTTCAAAAAGGCCAGTTCGGTTGTTAGTGCAACTTCTACAACCAAAGTACATGTGCTTCGTAAATTTCGTAATCAACTATTTTGTTTTTACTACAACGTAGAGATGAGTAATTACAAATATACAATTTATAGTAAGTAATTGTTTCACATTGTCGATAATCCACACTTTAATTATACATCGGCTGTTGACACAGGTGTACCTATTTTGAGTGTGATCTGCCTGGAGTTCGCTTAAAAAAGGCTTACATTATATTAAAAGTAATAATAAAATATTGTTTTCTTTTGTATTGTTTTCTTCTATTGAGGTGTGCAATAAAGAGTATTTTATTTTTATTTTATTTTATTTTTATTTGTATTTTATTGTAAACTAGCGACAGTAGCGACCCGCCCCGGCTTCGCACGGGTTCAACTAATTTACACAAAACCTTTACAAATTATACACTATTATAAACCTTCCTCTTGAATCACTATCTATTTAAAAAAACCGCATCAAAATCCGTTGCGTAGTTTTAAAGATCTAAGCATACCTAGGTACATAGGGACGGGCAGACAGCGGAAAGCAACTTTGTTTTATACTATCATAGAGTAACTTATACTAGAGCGGTACTGTCATAGTAAATTTTGTAACCCCAGTAAATTCACTGCCATCTGTCGACACACTTTAAAACTAAAAATAAATATTTATAAAAATACGATAAAATGTATTTAAATATGGATAAATGATTTTTTTTTATTTGCATTAATTATTTATATGATTTTGACCCATGTTCTTTCACTGATATGCGTTAAAATTGTAAATAACAAACGAAACCGTCAACGCCCTCTATACGAGTGTTGGCCAAAACTAGTGGCGCCCTCTGATCGAGAATCAAATTTTCTTGATTTTCGAGGCACGTTTTTTCCTTAGACTGTATCCATCTATTACGGAGTTATATCTATCTTTGATACTATGTAGTGATACTAGTGATTTTAACGTATTCATCAACTCAGGTTATTCGGGGATTCTCGTGATATTTGTTAAGCGAGACACCCTGCGCCCTCTATACTAACTTTCTAAGAACATGATGTCACTACTCTATCCTAGATGGCGTACCTATGCATTGCAGTGTTTAAATCTGTTTAAAATTAAACCATAAATGAGATGAGTATATGTTGTTATGAATTAAACTTCATGAAATGTACTTAATTGTTTATTTATCAAATGACTTATTTAGAACATACATAAATAAGTACACCTAATTTACTTGAGAACTGGCATGGTAAGAAAGTGGCATAGCTCTGTTACCTATTTATAGTATTCTGTATAGCTCTCAATATCTATTGTACACCCAACTGCAAAATGGCGAGATCATTTTATGAATTAATTCCCTCATAGTATGTCCATGCAATTTTTCAGCTCGCTGTACCTACATACAGAAAAGGAGAGGCAGTTGATATAAGCACACAATACATTTGTTCCTTAATTGGGTCTTATCCAATAAATCCTTAATACAATTTTATTTTTAATACTTAATTTAATACCTATCACTAATTCAAGGTGGATTCGGTTTCATAAATTCAAGTCACTTTTCGAATTGATGAAATGTTTCCCACATTTTTTTATTTGTAAAACTATTTCCCAACAAATCACCCCGATTGAGCTTAAAAACGTATTACCGTACGTGAAATTACACAACCTCTAAAATTTCTTGGAAATGTAATACTTTTAAATTATGCAGTGAAATTTAACCCTTTAACGGTCCATATAAAACATACGATCAAGCCTCGTTTCTTTAGGCCTAAAAATTCTGCATAAGAAAAAATACAAAAAAATGATGTGATGAGGCTTATAGAGTGGTCATTTTTGGCGTATTATACCTAAGTGTATTCTATAAGGGTTAAGGACCTTTTTCAAACTAAGCATTTAAGATGGCGGCTTAGTGGTCTCATCAACTACTTTCGTTGTCACTTGTTCATCTTCCCGCTGATACAAGTAGCTGGTCCCAGGAGTAGTGCTGCTGCTTCCAGACGTGGTCTGGCCGTAAGTGGCTTGGCCATAATTGGCTTGGCCATAATTGGCCTGACCGTAGGATTGGCCACGATTATCTTGTCCGTAAGCGTTGGATTGGGTGCGGGATGGCTGGTTGTAATTTGGTCTGGTTTCCAAGGAGTTTACTCCGCTGAAATGTGAAAACGCTCAATTTTATTTTACTTACCCATATTACTTAACAGTTTCGAATGATTCACGGTTAGTTTCACTAGACTTGTATATATCCACCGGGATATAGACCGTGATTACCTTTTGTATGTGTTTTGTGTGTGTTTGTTCTATACAACTTTGACCGCCACCCGCTATCTTCAGTTACCCCTGAATAAGATGCATGTAACTGCGTCGAAATATCTTGAGCTCGAAAACAATACAAAAGGTAATCACAGTCCATATCCCCTAGTCTAGTCAGTCTAGTTTACCTATATTAATTTTAGCTTATACTGGGATATACGTTGTATAACTAAATATCTGATGTTGTATGAAGTGGTGGTGATCTAAATATTTTGAAATTGATAGTTCAATTTCGATAAAGTGTTGTAGTAGGTAACATGATGTCACTACTCTATCCTAGATGGCGTACCTATGCATTGCAGTGTTTAAATCTGTTTAAAATTAAACCATAAATGAGATGAGTATATGTTGTTATGAATTAAACTTCATGAAATGTACTTAATTGTTTATTTATCAAATGACTTATTTAGAACATACATAAATAAGTACACCTAATTTACTTGAGAACTGGCATGGTAAGAAAGTGGCATAGCTCTGTTACCTATTTATAGTATTCTGTATAGCTCTCAATATCTATTGTACACCCAACTGCAAAATGGCGAGATCATTTTATGAATTAATTCCCTCATAGTATGTCCATGCAATTTTTCAGCTCGCTGTACCTACATACAGAAAAGGAGAGGCAGTTGATATAAGCACACAATACATTTGTTCCTTAATTGGGTCTTATCCAATAAATCCTTAATACAATTTTATTTTTAATACTTAATTTAATACCTATCACTAATTCAAGGTGGATTCGGTTTCATAAATTCAAGTCACTTTTCGAATTGATGAAATGTTTCCCACATTTTTTTATTTGTAAAACTATTTCCCAACAAATCACCCCGATTGAGCTTAAAAACGTATTACCGTACGTGAAATTACACAACCTCTAAAATTTCTTGGAAATGTAATACTTTTAAATTATGCAGTGAAATTTAACCCTTTAACGGTCCATATAAAACATACGATCAAGCCTCGTTTCTTTAGGCCTAAAAATTCTGCATAAGAAAAAATACAAAAAAATGATGTGATGAGGCTTATAGAGTGGTCATTTTTGGCGTATTATACCTAAGTGTATTCTATAAGGGTTAAGGACCTTTTTCAAACTAAGCATTTAAGATGGCGGCTTAGTGGTCTCATCAACTACTTTCGTTGTCACTTGTTCATCTTCCCGCTGATACAAGTAGCTGGTCCCAGGAGTAGTGCTGCTGCTTCCAGACGTGGTCTGGCCGTAAGTGGCTTGGCCATAATTGGCTTGGCCATAATTGGCCTGACCGTAGGATTGGCCACGATTATCTTGTCCGTAAGCGTTGGATTGGGTGCGGGATGGCTGGTTGTAATTTGGTCTGGTTTCCAAGGAGTTTACTCCGCTGAAATGTGAAAACGCTCAATTTTATTTTACTTACCCATATTACTTAACAGTTTCGAATGATTCACGGTTAGTTTCACTAGACTTGTATATATCCACCGGGATATAGACCGTGATTACCTTTTGTATGTGTTTTGTGTGTGTTTGTTCTATACAACTTTGACCGCCACCCGCTATCTTCAGTTACCCCTGAATAAGATGCATGTAACTGCGTCGAAATATCTTGAGCTCGAAAACAATACAAAAGGTAATCACAGTCCATATCCCCTAGTCTAGTCAGTCTAGTTTACCTATATTAATTTTAGCTTATACTGGGATATACGTTGTATAACTAAATATCTGATGTTGTATGAAGTGGTGGTGATCTAAATATTTTGAAATTGATAGTTCAATTTCGATAAAGTGTTGTAGTAGGTAAATACACCTCGAGTATTACTAGTACATATGTATTACTACATTATTCATATTATCACGATACATTGATTAGCTTCTGTTAAATAATCAGGAGTGATAACCATATCACTTAAATTTAATTATTTACACATACAAGATACGCGTTCTAGGATTAAGGTTAAAGGAATTGTCCAAATTAAAATGTTATTAAGTAATACTAACTCATATTAGTTGTAGTATTTTAGTTTTTTAGTATTTAGTATTAATAATTTTAGTTTTAATTTTTAGTTAAGAACTTACTATTAATGCTATGGACCTATGAGTTGTCTGAAAATAAACGATTTTATTTATTTATTTTTATTTAAAAAAAATTCAGAATGTATAGATGGATGAAATAGATACATAATCATATTAGGCGAAGAAAATGTCTCTGGCAGTACCTTTCGTCTCTGTGAAGCATCTATATAGCTCATGCTTATCCACTAAATCCTCACGGTAGCTACTCTTCCCAGTGTGTACCATAATAGGGTGTAAACTAGACCCACCTCTCTCTGTAAGGCCGTGCACTCATACAGTGCCAGACGCTGGGCCCGCTAATCTAATCGCGGTTAATCCTGACACTAACTATTGTAGCTTGTGTTTAGTGCGTTTGAGTAATATGGCATTAGTCGACCATAGCTAGTCGCTAAATCTAGTCAGTAACTACTTTTACAATGCATGTCCTCGAAAAGTGAGTTTCCTACGGAGCCATATCATGCGGAAAGTACTACTAGTTCTTTTTGTTTTCAATTTTTTTTTTACAGTACATATGGTGCTACTTTCTCGCACTAGTGCGGAAAAGAGCACTTTTCGTGCATATGTCGAAAGTTTAAAGGGCCATATGTACTGTACAACGTTGTACGATACACGTGCGAATAGGTAATTCACAACTCGTGTCGATTTAAAACACTCCTTTTAATAATTAAACTTATTTGCCATGATATGTTTTTTTATTTACTCGCACAATGCATAGTAAAACATTGTATGATACACGTGCGTAAAGATGATTTTCGCATTTGTTGCATAAATAGCTATAGCCGGTGATAGATTCGTAGACGTCATAGTTAGACTAATTTTATCACCTCTGGTCGGAAACCAAACTACTCACCTCTGGTCTCTATAAGGCCGGGCGCTCACACTATGCCAGCCACTAGGCCGGCCGTAGCTAGCCGCTAAGTCCTGCCGGTAGCCACCGTAGCCAGTATCTGGTGCGTAGCCACCGCCACCGCTGGCATAAGGATCACGTTCACGGTAGACGTTCTGCCAACCGCTGCTCACTTCTGGTCTGCTAAAATGTTGATAAGGATACGTTTATTAAGGCCCACTTGCACCATTCCACTATCCCGGGGTTAACCGGTTAAACCTGGAGTTACCATGGTTACCAGTACATTTGACACATGGTTAACGGTTTAACCGTTAACCCCGGGTTAGTGGGACGGTGCAAGTGGCCCTAAATGTTTGTCAAAATATTACCCAAATACGTAACGTAGTGTATGTGTGTGAAAATGAAAATAAGCCTTCATATATGTCAAAATTATTAGAGACCAATCTTGGTCCGGTAAAACTCCACAAGGTACTAAAATATGCATTGAAAAATAAAAATATATAGAGACATGATACATAATGTTATTTTAGTCACTGTTAGACATAGGCTTCCATAGGGATGTAACATTACGAAGCGTTTTTTTATTAGTAGTACCTACTTAATATTACCTGTTATATTGCGGTCTGCCCCAGGCACCAGCGGCGCCGGCGTCTGGTCTTCCGGACGCGAAGTAGTAGCCTCTACCACCCGCGTCCCAACCGGCTTGGCCACGGTAAGTCTCGTCCCATGGTCTGAAACTAGGACAAACAGTCATGTTTTTTTTTTGGCCTTGGCTTGGGACAAGGGGAGTTCTTGGAGATTCCTACTTAATAAGCAGAATTGATGATGACGTCTAAGTTATCTCTGCACCGAATTGCCACCAACAAAATGTGGCAGTCGCTTGTTGAAAAGATTCATATAGTTTATTTTTTCTTTTATTTATTATTATAAACTGATCGGCGATTGGCCCTAGTGGAAAGCGAAGACAGAGCCTCAGATGGAGCTCACCGGTTCAGTAATAGCCTATTCAGTCTTGCTTTAAAGAGACCGAGGTTGATCAGGGAATTCAGATGGCGGGAGCGGATTCCATTCTTTAGCCATCCGTACCAAAAAGGAGGATGCAAAACGTTTCGTGCGAACAAATGGAACGTGGACCACGAAGGGGTGCATTGGCTTCCCGCGCCTGGATATCCGATGATGGTAAGGGGAAGGTGGGATCCGATCGTGCAGTTCTTGTGCGCACTCCCCGGAATGTATCCGATAGGCAAGCGACTCGACGGCGATGCTCAAGGCTCAGTATCTTTGACTTGACAGATGGGTCATCGCCAAAGAGTCTATGAGCCCGGAGCTCTATTGAGTCCAGGGCCGCCAGTTTTAAAGAGTTTGACGTTGGTTGCGCTTTCACATTGTCGCTTGTTAACTCTGAGCAGTTAGCTTAGACAGACTTTAGTATTCTACTACAGCAATCCGTTGTAGAGTATGTAATGCAATCTGTAGCACTAAATAGAGTAACCGTCAGGGATATCATACATATCCCTCGGTTGTGTCATCACTCAGGATAGCAATGGCAAGATATATATATATATATATATATATTATCGTCATCATCACAACAAAAACCACTGCAAAGTGCATGGCTAAAGCAAGAACGAGAAATGACTAAATGACGACAAATAGTTCTAGCATTTCTTTCAAGATAGAAAAACACTAATTAAATAGTAACATAACAACATTAGCCACTTTGAATTCAAGTGGGCGATACATTTAAAATATTCTTCATAATAAAGCAATTTATGAAATTACTTTCATGCTCGTAATCGAATGAGGAATTCAATTAATAGCTCTGTAAAAAAACAAAAGCGTAGTTTGCTTTTGGTGCTAATAAAAAGGGCAACAAACTTTAAGAGGCCGTAGTCGATTTTGGAGCAAAAATTTTAAATTGATACATTTAGTCGTTGAAATTATACTTGTTTTGTTACGTAATATCTAAATAACAAGTATTGGTTTCTATTAGCACGTTTTCTCATCTTGCCTTCTAATAATGAGGTCGCGAGCGTGCGTCACCGGTAATATGTGAAGAGAAGTTTTAAAATTTCATCAAAAAATTATGGTGGTAAATTATACAAATTGATGTATAAGAATAGTTTCAGCAAATGTTGTAGATTGTTCAAGTATCCAAATTACGTTGAAATTAAGTCGATTTTTCAGAGAAATTGTAACTTGTTTTGAAGTAATTTCTGGAGAAAATTGAATTCGTTTAACTTTCATTTCCTCGAACTTTAAGTCATATAACAAAAATGTAATCTGATAAAGGTCAAGTAAGAATATGTGGAATATAAATTTACCATTTTTAGCAGTCCAAACTTTACGAAATCTACAAATAAGAGCGACAAAATCAGTGCTTTACGCGCGTTTACCTAAACGTCCTTCAGAAAAAAAATCATTACTAATTTAGTGAGTCTGTTTTCAAAAAATTGATCTGATAAAAGGCAAGATAAGAAGACGTGCTAATAGAAACCAGTACTTATTATTTCAATTTGGTAACAAAAGGTGTACAATTTCATCGAATAAATCTATCAATTTTACATTTTTGCGACTAAAATCGACACCGGCCTCTTAAGTAATTAGTTAATTAGGATAACGGCAAAATGAAGTACCTACTGTTTATGTTTAATGGTAGGGGAGTAAACTAACGGTGAATGACATAAAAACTAGGCACCTTCTTGTCTATGGTTCACGACCTTCTCAATTTGAAATTGGAACACCCAGGAAACGCAAGTTCAATAACCGTATGGGTTCAACCGCTGCCCAGCAAGCGTAAAAAAATGGCGGAAAAAAACACGGCGGGAACAAACTTAGGCGAATTAATTCCAGCAAGTTATTTAGGTATTTAGAGGTAGCGGTATAATGTACTGTTGATTAAGTAGTTTGTAGATTGTCTTGCGTTTACGAGGTGTCTAAATTGCAGCGTAATAAGATAATTGTATGGAGTCGGTGTTGGCGTTATGTTGAACTAACTGCTATTGCAGCTATTGTCAAGTTTAGTCTAGGTACCGTTTAGGATGTTGTTTCTATGTGTTTAAGAGTTAATAGCTATTGAGCAGCGTGTTCTAGATTTAGGTAAGACTTGTACACGTAAGTACTGATAGAAAATATTTCTTTTGTGTTTGAATTTATTTACCTAGTAATGTTTACTTAATCCTTATATTCCTTACTAGGTACTTACGCAATTTTTAGGGGTGCGCCTACTTATTTTATTGCTGATATGAAACAGCAGTTTTTTTATAGTAATATGTTGTCTGTCAGTAATAATAGTTCAATTTCTCTGTCATGTTCATGTCGTTATGTCTACCGCTTATGCTTAATAATCACTACGGATATGGCGGCATATATCAGAAGAACTTTTTTATTCACATTATTGGGTTGTGTCAGTTGTGTGTGGTCCAATTCTGTCGAGTTTTTGTCATAAAACCGATTTCAATTGTAACGGTATTGAGATCGCGGTTATTTTGAAGTGACTAGCTAGTCAACTGAAATTAGATCAAATCTATTTGATAGAATGTATAGAGAGAGGATATAGGAGGCAAGCGAGCAGACAAATTGCCTAAGCGATTATCTTATCTACCTACAAATAAAAAAGTGTGTAGACTAGCGTAGCTTTGCCTACTTTGCGTGTACGTGTATGAATCTCTCTCTCTCGAATAAAGGATGACTCACGTTAGACCTTCGCTTCGTTTTCTATGGAAAGCATCACGTGATCACCTGTCGTCATAGAAAAGTAAGCGCCGGAAGCTCCGGCCCGGACACGGCCCGGTCTAACGTGAGTCATCCTTAAGAAGGGAGTTTTTAACCGGTATGTGAACAACGAGGCTTAGTTTTGGGAAAAATCACAACGACTAGATTATATGTTTGTTGTACCAAAACTACGCAATCCTAAAAAGTTCGCTCAACTCTCCACGCTATCAACAATAGGACAATGATGATCAATTGACAAACAGTTATGCCATTATATATCGCAGTAATTCGGGAAAGCGTGCTCTATTGACAACTGACATGGATACACGTAACGGACTGGTCATTTTCTGCTACTGAACTTCGCAATTGATATTGTGTGACACATTAGTAATGCGACCTGATTTATGATACAATATCAAATTAATCTCATCGTAGGACCTTCCGTTAGAATAGATATAGAATATATATAACAGAACATACATAACCAATATATTGCGAATATTTATTATTGAAATATAATTTTGGTGTAATTCAATTACTGACAGCGTTTGATATGGTAAGATTTACCCAATTGGAAAACCAGTTTGAATTTGAAAGTTATGGTGTGAAAATACGCAAAAAACAAAGTGCGCGTAATTTAAAGTGAAAATAACTTGGTAGTTAAAGTTTGACGAACTCACCTATCATGAGGCCCTCTGCCCGCGCTAGGTCCATAACCTCCATAAATGTCGTCATATCCGTTGCCTCTGTCATACCGCTCATCGTACCCTCCCACTGGCCTTCTATACCCCCCGTTGGCTCCACCACTGTATCCACCACCATACCCTCCTCCGTACCCCTCGTCATATCGCTCTTGGTAAGGGTATCTTTCATACGACGGTCGTCTGTAAGGATCATCGTAATACGGCCGTTCTCTTTCCCTGTAAGGGTCTCTTAGGAACCTATCGTAATAGTCCGGTCGATATCGGTCTCTGTCATCGTAGCGGTTCCTATCACGATCTCTATCGCGGTCTCTCCTGCCGCCGCTGCCGCTGGGTCTTTTTTCGTCATCGTACGGTCTCTTTTTAGCTTCATCATCGGTATCATCTGTTCCATTCGTTTTTCTTCTATCCGAGCCGAATTTTCTGTCATCGTCGTCGTCGTAATTCTTGTTTTTGTCGAAGCGATTTGAGGGTCTGTGTCCGCGCCGGTCGTCGTCGTAGCGGTCACGTGGGCGGTCGTAATCGTCATCGTAGCGCTCATCGCAGCGACCGCAACGCGCCGGTCGGTCGTACTCTAGCCGGTCGTAGGGCCGTCCGAGACCGTAGCGATCGTCGTAGTAACTCCGGCCTTGGCGGCTGAGTACCTCGGCGTTTGATGGTGTTAGGACTGTAGATAGGACTGTCTCTCCTGCGTTTGAAGCTTGCAGGAGATATGTCAGAGCTACAGCTGAGAAGACCTGCAACATAAATTGAAATGTGTTGAAATGGTCCCTTTAGCTACTTTATTTTTAGCTGAAATAAGTGTTAAATTCAAATAAAAATGTGCAGATTTTTTTCCATATATACCTATAATTACGGCTAAATGTCACTTGGGAAGTGTATTAATAGAACATTACCATATTTCCGGGTCCGCAGATCAAGGAAGCAAGTGTAAGGAATATTTACATAAATATGATGTCCATTAACCATTTTTTAACAATAATGAGTAACTGCGATAAAATCATTTAATAGGCGAAGTCATTGTTGGCGGAGATGTACAATTACGTACGTTATTCGATCTCACGCGATCTAAGCAATTAGTTGGCGTTATTCATAAACACGTTACATGCCTGAATTAAGTAGCTATGAATCGTTTGTCTCTATTTGTCATTTTGACTTATATATTTGTAAAAAAGGGATAAAACATAATTTAACAAAATCAGGCCCGTAAAATTTTATGAATAAGGGGGTAGGTCCTTAGCCACGAGCTTACCGAATACTTATGTTAGGTCCTTGTTGTTGTAATTTAAACTTATTGCATCAAGAAATTGGGTTTAGGTTTAAAAAAATCATCGAAAAAATAAAAAACGTGTACCTTACAATATTCTTGTACAGAATATCTTAGGTATTTTTTTAGACCAAGCAAAGCTTAAATGCTAGAAGGTAAGATGCGATAGTTCAGGAGGAATATTAATTCCTGAAATTTATAAAGGCATGCGTTCGGTCTAAGAGAGAATAACTATTAAATTAATAATTTAAAAAACCTCCTACGCATTATGCAAAAAAAAACCATTTATGCCAAAAATACCTTACATATCATTTTGGAAAAGAGCTATAACTATATGATACTCTTCAAACTGCTGGATCGATTTTTATCAAACATGGCTATAGACCACGCAATGCAAGAAAAACCGCATCGAAATCGGTCCATCCGTTTGAGAGAAACGATGCCACAGACAGACAGACTTGGCGTCAAAATTAAAACAACTGAATTATGAATTATATATTTTTTTCTTTTGGAGATAGGTATCTAACAGAAGTCCCACTGTGTTATGTTTATAGTCAACTATTGATTGCACGTAAAAAAAGCCGCATGGCGATTTTTACGGAATGTGAACTGATTATCATTTGAACAAATTGTATGTTTTCAAAGAAAATTAGCAAAGCAATATTTCATCGGTACCTACGATACATATATTATACGTCGGTCCAATCGAAAAATTTTTTTTTCGCCAGAAAATACTTATACGCTAATACAAATGCTACAATGTATGTAACATACGTTAATTATATAAAAAATCGAGGCATAAGTACATTAAATACCACGAATTAGTTTTATCTTGTACAGATCAATCAATACAATTGAAGGGTACACGGAAAGAACATGTCTAGTTACTTTTTTTGGAAAATGAGATTTTAATCTCAAAATGCAGAGCCCTTAATAAACTATTAGTTACAACTTCTGTTACCGCTGCAATTATAAATATAACTCTTTTTTGTCTCACTTTAAAAACACCTATACACGAAAATAATATAAACTCAAAATGTTGTCAAAGTGACTAGACATGTTCTTTCCGTGTACCCTTCAATTAATAACGGTGAGACTCAGTGGCGCTCTAGCCAGGCAGGTCGCTTTGCCTTCGGCTGAAACGGCATGCCAGCTCGAGTCTCGATTGTGATCCCAAAGACATCGTACGCAATACATATATAGGCGCAGATCCTGACGGAGTGTGGCGCCGGAGAAGCCGTGTTCATCCCGCGCATCCCCCTCATCCCGAGCAACTTCCCGTTCTGCTTCAAATGCCTACAGGTCCCCGTGAGCGTCTGCTTCGCCATGACCATCAACAAGTCGTAGGGGCAGACGCTGCGCGCCGCCGGCGTCAGGCTTAGACTGATTTGACTGGAGGACCGATTTGGATGATATTTGCCATGGACATGATTTGGATAGGTACAGTCAAGGACGTAAAACTACAAAAATGGTACTGTATCGTTCGATAATATCAAATAATATACACCTACTTCTCTATGTCGTTTAAATCACGTCAAAAATTTGAATAAGGGCAATAAAAATATTGATTTTGGAGTGTAGTTTTATTTAGTGGTACCTAATTGTAAAATATTTTATCCGGACTACAGTCCTCTAGCGTATCCATCTGTCAAATTTACTTCAAGTTCCGCATCTAGGGGAGAAGGAGATAAATTAGGGGTGCATTAGCCGCTTACTGACACAGACCGAATTTCACGCAGGCGAAGCCGCGGGCACAGCTAGTTAATAATAAAATACATATGACAGTAGTGTGACTAAAAATAACACACATTAATATTATATTCTAGTTATTATGACATGTCTGATGTTTTCCGTGTTTTTTATGCTTTGCGTGTGTTTTTACTTATCTTATTGACACATTGGGTCTATCTTTAATGATTAATGACAATAAAATCGAGTTTATTAAGGCAACATTATATGAGGTACTATTAAGACTAATATTTTGGTAGGCTTATATATATTTTTGACTAATTAACAATCGCGAAGCGTCTGGTTGACGTAACTGGTGAGTGGTGACCGAAGAGCTGGCGGCTCGCACAACGTATCAGCATTGCGATACAGCGAGGAAATGCCGGCAGCATCCTCGGTACAATGCCTCAAGGGCCTATTGTAGATTTAAGCTAGTTATTAATTTCGTTTACGTAGTATCACTGTATATAGCTTGTATGTAAATTAACAATAATAATTAATCTTCTTATAATGTTTCATTATACTTTTAGGTTTGTAAAACAAAACTAACTATATGATCCATATATTGACTTGAAAAGATATTTTCAACATTAATGCCTGGGTCTGCTCCACTCGTTTGGGGTCAGGTAACGGTACTTTTTGTACTAATTGGGTGTATAAACGGATCCCCACATGGTTAACCACCGGTGAAATAATGAAACACTTCTGATTTATAAATAAAACATTCCATGACTTAAGGAGAAATTATATTTCTACCTTCCACCATGAGAGCATGTGGCTATTTGAATGTACAATTTCGGCTTTCAAAAAAAGAAACAATTAACACTTTAGAGTTCTTAGGCCACTGAAAACAACATTTGCTAACTATTATTCTTCAGAAGTTTACCGACGCCTGCCCTATTATAATGATATTCGTACATATTATATATGTGCGTTACAGTGAGACTCCAAAAAGTTAGAAATATATTCTCGGAAATTTCAGGAAAATTTCACATAAATCCAAGGAATCGTTCATTTTGGAACAGAAAATTTCAATTACCATACAAAAATATGGAAATTTCGCAATTTTGGAAACTTTCCGACGGCATTCAGCGGTATGTCAATGTGCCAGTATATCAAGGGTCATGCAAATCTTTCAGTATCAAGAACATATTAGAAACCTAGAACAACGGAACGTAGCTACGCTGTGATTATTGCAAAACAAGGGCTGGCCAACCTTTTGACCACACGTCCCATCTCGCAAGACTTATGCAACCTAGGTAATAGCCCCCTTCCGGCACAAGTAACCAAACATTACAATGATTATAATCCGGCCTTCGTACTTGGCAATTTCATTTCATGTGATGTCACCCTATTGTTTTTTGGAGGCCACGCATTAAAATATTACATTTTTTGCGTGTGTGGTTAATTGTTGGTTTTTGTGTATTGAACTATTTATCGAGGTTAGTGGAACCTGAATTTATAGAATAGGGGGTATTACTGCAATGTTCTGCCACGTGTTTAAGTAGGCTAATTTGCATTGAATCGAGTCTTCTTAAACAAGAAATATTTTGTCGAAATGCATGAAGCTCTATTTTCAATTTTTTTTATAATTGACAACCGTATCGATAAAATTCTTATGCTTGAGTCGGAAGTGCCATAGACTATCCAACGTTGAAAAGAATAAGGTTGTTGTGTTGCATATGAAGTTGTAATACACTGACGAATAGAAAAAGAGTATTGTATTGTATTGTATGATGGTACGAAACCTTTACGAAACCCTCAAAGCACAAGTCCCATCACTCGATCTTGGCAATTTTTTTTATTCTTAACAGTACTCTGGTGCGCCATTACGACACCCTATACTATACACGTGCGAATAGGTAATTCGCACTTGTATCGTAAATTACTATTAAAGTTGTGTACACACTGCACATACACACTGCTGGTTTGTTCGTAATCGTTTTATAATTGGGCCATGGTCGATTGATCAAGATTATAGGATAGCTGTGTGATTTTATACAATATATCTTTATGGGTTTTTGTTAACACGCAATGTGTGAAAATCACCTATGACCTGGTATCTTTTTGGCTGATTATTGTTTTAAGAAAATATAGTGTAATTCGGTAAATAATCGTAGGAAGCTTGACTAAATATAAGTTTAGCTATCAGATTGATTTACTTAATCTAGACAATTTTTTATTTTTTATTATTTAATATTTTAAATCCTATTCGTACTCAATAATATCTATACGATCTAACCAGGCATGTTGCAAAAACTCTTAAAATCTTACCAGCATCTTCAGGCGCCCCATCTCAGTACGAAATCACTTGTAATTTCTACAAAAAGTTCATTCCCATCCCGCAAAGACACTGAACGCAAACCTGTTTCAAGCACGACAAAGACGCAATCTGTACTAGTCTTTACATTCCATTGTCTATGATACAGATTATAAAATTAAAAGGTAAAAAAACTGAAGTTGGGATTTGAATTTCGAATTTGATTTTGAATTGGCCGTTGCGCTGTGCGTTGCGCGCTGGCCTATGGCGGACTGACCGCCCGCGCAAGCGCCCTACGCTTATTATAATTATTAAGGCAAATCGTTGGCTTTTTTGTTTGGTCGTCCATCCGTCTGTATGAGATGAACTTTTCGAAGGCTGTGCGGCTATTTGCGATGGGAGATGGATTTTGCATGTACCTTTACATTGTATGTAAGTTACTGGACAGGTTATAGAAGGAAGGATGTAATTTTTTTTACTTACCTAAGGCCAGGATTACACTTGTGAGTTTTACTTACGTAAGTAGGGACACAGCTATACTACAGAATGTGATATGAATATCCTTATCTCATTCTAGCAAATAGCTTTGTCCTTACTTACGTAAGTAAAACTTACAAGTGTAATCCTGGCCTAAAAAAGTACCGAATTTTAAAGATTTTTAAATATTAAAGGGAAGTGGACTAAGGTCTGTGCTGTGGACAAAGGTGCGGTTTTACAATATATAGGTATACCTGATACCTATAAGTGTTCCAAATTTAATTAATATGCATTTTAAATAATTTATTGAATCAGGCGCCGGATATCAATGAAACAATATTAGTTTATTTTATACTTTATAGTTTCCGAGTATTGGCTGTAACCTACAGACAGACGGACGGACGATTAAACTTCAAATTAAATTCCAATTTTGTCAGTTTATTTAAAAACTCAAAAAAAATATTGGGTCAGGGGCGCCGATAATTTTTGAACCCGAAGCACTGGTGATCATGGCACTGGTCAGGGTGCCTCGCCGAAATTCCAACCATTTGCGCTCACTAGCGACCGAAACGCTAATGTCTCTGTCGCACTAATATAGAAGAGTGATAGAGAGAGATTACCGTTACGGAGCAAACGATTGGCATGTTGGCTAAGCACCCAGGTGTTTGGCTCTCCCTCTTCTATATAAAACAGTTTAAACCTCCTAAGGGCCAAGGTCCTACCTATAGTAAGTACTGAAGAAGTCTTCAGTTCGATGAAATTTAAATCATATTAAATTTTTTTTCAATTGGAACAGTCGCTTTCGCTTTGTTTCGTTCAATTTTCAAACGACGCAAAATCAACTTTATTACTTACACCTTAGGTTCAAATTTCAGTGGCAAATTTTGGATTTTCATTTGTTTTCATGCCTGGTCTTAGATTAAACTTGTAATTTTATTAATTTGCGACGAAATAAAGTTCCTGTCACACGAACAGTTTTTAGGGTTTCGTACCCAAAGGGTAAAACACGGGACCCTATTACTAAGACTCCGCTGTCTGTCTGTCTGTCCGTCTGCCACCAGGCTGTATCTCATGAACCGTGATAGCTAGAGAGTTAAAATTTTCACAGATGATGTATTTCTATTGCGGCTATAACAACAAATACTAAAAACAGAATAAAATAAATATAAGTGGGGCTCCCATACAACAAACGTGATTTTTTTGTCGTTTTTTTGCGTAATGGTACGGAACCCTTTGTGCGCGAGTCCGACTCGCACTTGGCCGGTTTTTTTTATCTTTAGCCCTTTGAATTTACATAAAGTTCAAAACAATTAGGTATTTATGTACAAAGAGCGCGCGTCATCGTACCTTAACTGCTTACAAATTAAATGCGAACAGTTTGATAGAAGTGAACTTAGATCAAGTAGGAAGAGGAAGCGCTATTGTTTTCCATCCCGCACTGTTTCCATTATAACAGGGGTCTCTAAACTTTTTAACCTGATGTCCATGGATATGGCCAGGCCTTGAAGATGCCCGCTGCATTTCGCAGGCCAGAATATACTAGTATATATATCAATCGCTTGTATATAGTTTTTAGCTCTTCCACATCCATTCGAACTTTATCCGGACAAAAATATTTTTATTTTTATTTTTTTTATTTTATTTTATTGGGAAACAAACAGCTTACAATCTTACACAATATACAATATATGGCCGGCTTACTTGTTCATAATTTGGTAGTTCCTAAGATCCATGCATACAAATGAAAAATAAAAAAATTGCCACTGGGATTTGAACCTAAAGTGTAAGAAATAGAGTTGATTTTGCGTCGTTTGAAAATTGAACGAAAAGCAAAAGCGACTGTTCCAATTGAATATGATTTAAATTTCATCGAACTGAGGAAGTACGGTCAGCTACAGAGAAGAGGTACCACCCCCCTGCATAGAAATTTGTATGCAGGGGTGGTACCTTTTCTCTGCAGCCGACTGTACCTTGGGCCTTAGGAGGTTAAGATAAAACATCATTGAAAAGCCTGACAGATTTAAGCCGTATAGTTATTCCGTCCGATGTCTAATACGAAAGATAAAGAAAAAACACAGACATTACCGATGATTAAAAAGTCTGGTCAATTGTCTCTTGGAAAATTCATTAAACATGAACCACGGGTAGTTTAAAATATAATTTTTAACCACTATCATAAATTTAAAAATATTTCAATGTCTTACTCTCACTGGAGTTGTCCAGTTAAGTCTGAAAAAAAGGTAAGTAAGGAGATCACCTGTGGCAATTAATATTTTGTAGGTATTATGCATTTCTTATATTCACACGTGATTCCACTCTGAACTTTGAACGAGAAAATAGTCGATTGACTCGTTGCGTATCACCACTTCTCAAATTGCTGCCATCATCGGCAACAGAGAGCGCGAAAACGAACATAGTCGTTATCGGTCTCTATCGCACGAATATATAGGTAATAGAAGAGCAAGAGAGAGGCAGATAACGAAATTGTTATTAATTTCTTTTTTCGCGGTAGCCAGTGTCGTATCGTATGTGAATGTGAACGAGACGCATCTAAACTACACCTGAACCGAAAATGTCGGTGCAGCGAACCGTGGCTGACACGTTGAGGGGCTTGTGGCCAACCGACCATACACTAGAACCCCTCGTTAATGTTGTTTGACAAATTACTCCGCGAAAATGTTAAGTTCTTTGTTTGACGTTGTTAATATTAACCTTTATTAACCTAACCCATCTTATGGAGCATGAAAACGGACACTTTTTAAAAATAAAATATTGCAAATAGCGACGAGAGTTTGTACATCGAGTCAAGGCTATTTCAGATATCATATATTTAGGGTAGGAGTTTGCTAACTTAAACCACTCATCCTCGTAGTTCCGGTTCTACAATTTGTACAATTATGAAAAAATTTGGTCGTATTATTTCATATACATTCCATAACAAAAAGCTCCCAAGTATTAGACATAAAATCATCTTCCAAACCTAACGGTTACATCGTTAAAACAACAATCACTTAGCACAATTCTCCATCGTTATTTGCTAATAAGCCGCCATTTTGATGATAATTTGTTTTAAATTCGCGGGTACGGCGGATGACAGATGTCAGCGTCAAGCGTAACGATGTGGACGTTGACATTGTGACTCATGTAGTCATGTTCCATAAATTATACCATAGACAATGTACTAAACTAGCTTACGCCCGCGACTCCGTTTGCGTGGAATGACGATGATGATTGATGAAAATTATCCTATGTCCTTCCCAGGGCATCAAGCTATTTCCATACCAAATTTTCGGTTTAAGCGTGAAGAAGTGAAATTAAGTGACAGACAGAGAGTTATTTTTGCCTTTATTGACCGAGCGTTAGCGAAGGTCTCCGTTACAGCTTGGGCAAAAATGGTTTCGTATGTCCGGATGTTTTCTCTGCTGGTCGAATTTTTCAACCGATAATCGTGAAATTTTCGGTAGTTCGATAGGATTTTTCTGTCGTTTCGTTTTTTTGGAAAATGTTCAAAAGGGTGGAAATTGGCATACTAGACTAGACTGTCAGTAGGATCTAAGGCACTTAAGACCATTGTGAGTACGCTTTTTGACCATTGTGACTCAACAAAATTGTATTTAATTTTTTTTATGCTTAAAGCTTATGAACAAACCTGTGATAACTCGGGGCACATTCTAGGGATTTGATATCGATAAAAAAGATGTCACTATATATTTTGCATCAGTCAGCCGCCCATTCAACGGCCATTAGTCATTATATTGTCAAAATAGTTTTGATAAAGAACTCCTTTCAGGCATATTTTACAAAATCAAGTTTTCGATATCTTGTATAGTTAATATTGTCTTCGGTTACCGCTAACTCACTCATGAAATAAAACTATGAAAACGGATTATATCGCGTATATTGAATTTATAATACATCCCAACGTTTCGAACTCTTTACAGCGTTCGTGGTCAACGGGTGACTGAGAAAAAATTACAAAATGCAAAAATACCCACATACTAAAATAATGAACAATCATAGACTACAAACTTTAAGGCTGGTTGTACATGCAAAATCGGTTCATAAGGCTAGTTATACACTATAATTATTTTTCAAGTAAAGATATATATATATACGCGATAAAAAAAAAAAAAAACTATGCCGGCTCCAACCCTACACCACGGACCCGAGAAGATTTAATTCCCTCCTAAATTGCAGGAGGGTATCCCAATATGGGACCGGCAACAAACTCGGCGGGACACATCTTTTCAAAACATCAGAATGTCCAGCATCATCCAACACTACGGTCTCACAGTCTATGTCTCGCTTGCTCCTTTATCAGGTGGACTACAGGATCCCAAGCTGGTGGTAGAGAAAAGCCATCTTCCCTATTAAAGTTTGGATATTTCTTAATCTCAATGGCCTCGCGCAGCATTCTGGGTATGTAACGCTTCTCCTTGGCAAGAACCAGAGGCTTATCAAACTTGATTGAGTGATTGGCTTTATCCATGACATGCTCACAGACAGCAGACCTAGGTCGACGGTGCTTGACATCAGCTATGTGTTCCTTCACCCGAGTGGAAATGCTCCGTTTCGTCTGCCCGACATATGATAGGCCACACTCACAGTCCAGCCTGTACACTCCTGCAGTCTGTAGAGGGGTATTGCATTTTACAGGCCTCAGGAATTGTGACATCTTCTTCATTGGCTTGAAATATGTTTTTATAGAAGCACGCTTCAAGATGTGGCTGATCCTGTCCGTGACCCCCCTGACAAAAGGCAGAATGGCAGGCCTGCGCTCAACTGTGGGGATCTTAATGTGGGACCTCTGGTTGACCCGCGGTATCCTGAGCTCGTTTGCCTGGAGCGCGCGCCTGGCATGCTGGAGCTCCGCGGCCAGATGCTGGTCATCACATATCCTCTGGGCTCTCTGAAACAAAGATTTGCTTACTGTAACAAGTTGACTGGGATGGTGATGCGATTTGCCATTTAAGTACCTATCAGTATGAGTAGGTTTCCTATACACAGTGCGACCTAGGGTGTTATCAGGATTTCTTTTTACCAATACATCTAAGAAGGGGAGAGAACAGTCTTTTTCCAACTCCATAGTAAATTTTATTTTGCTATGGATGGAATTTAGGTGATCCAAGAAAGTTGAAACACTACTTTTTGGAAGTATAGTAAAAGTGTCATCTACGTATCTTTTAAATATCTTCGGTCGCACAGGAGCCAATGAGAGTGCCCTCTCCTCGAAGTCCTCCATAAAGATGTCAGCGACTACTGGAGACACCGGAGACCCCATGGCCACGCCGTCGACTTGAAGGTAGAATTCACCATTCCATAGCAAGTAGCCAGATGTAAGGCAATGTTCCAACAGCTTAGCATATTCCTCTGACATGTTCTGCTCACCTAACCTCTTCTTGACAATTTCAATGCAGTCTTGTACCGGTAGGCTTGTAAATAGCGACTGGACGTCAAAACTGACCATGATCTCATCATCAGTCAATGTTAGGTCTTTAATCTCACCGATGAAATGGTAAGAATCCTTTGTATGCGTGCTAGTGTTACCACGTAATGCTGAGAGGGCTCCCGCGAGGTACTGAGCCAATTTATATGTGGGAGCATCTATCTGGCTCACTATGGGACGTAGTCCACATATAAATTTGCTCAGTACCTCGCGGGAGCCCTCTCAGCATTACGTTTTATTTCATCTTGTATAGTTTTTGAGATATCCGCTCTTGAAAGTTTATTTAGGACTCTCAATTTTATCTTGATTTTCTACATCAGTGAAGCTGCTAGGCCGTGTTTGGTATCGTTTTCGTATAAATTGGGAGTGTTGCTACGGCCGTGGACTTTTGATATGTTCACCTCCTCTAGTCCAAACAAAATTACGGAGTAAAAAATTGTGTTCCAAGCATTTCCCTCTATACCTTCATACCTTCTTATTGCCTGGCCTACATTAGGTATAATTAAAACTAAGTACTTCTAAAAGGTAGGTTATTCAACTCTACATACATACTTACATATTTTATCAGTTGTATTAATAAAATAGAATAAATAAATAATAGCCTAATGATGCGTTTAAAACCATTGTTGGTTTAAGTCTATTTGGTATCTAGTGGTACCAATTATTTAAGTAAATTATTAAAGTCATCAAAGAAAACTATTTTTCACTGATTAATACGTTTTATTAAAAAAAGGTGAAGGCCATGGATAATTAAACTACACTCAAGATCTAAGAATATACGTAATTTTGTATGAAAACTTCTATAGGTAGTGGCCCGTTTACATTGATCTTTAGTGTATCGGGAACCATTAATCATTTGCCAACAGAATGTCCAAATACGATGATTGGAAAGCAAATAAGGTTCTATTCATGAAATCACGGAACACGCCTAGCAACCGATGCTACATGCTAAAATAGATGCGAAAAATAATGGAAAAATACTCTTATTCCCCATCGGCTCTACATGGCTTTTAACAGCTACCAACTACACCCTCTCTTTCGCTTGAGATGATTATTAATTATAATACATCCTACGATTTTGTTGTTAAACTCAAATTATTTAGACTTTCACATGTCAAATACTATCATGGCAAGCTCTCAAATATTAATGTGTATAAACACGTCAAATCAGTGGTCAGTGTTCGGGTCGACGGCCTTCGTCACCCTCTGAGTGTCGCCCTACATCATTTGTACGTACATACTTAATAATTGATAGGTTTATACAGTAAGTACAGCATGACACGCAAAAACAGGTGGGCAATTGTAAACTACTATATACATACCTTCCTACTTACCTAGTTACTAGCACAACACAAGTGAAGTATATTTTTCACCACACCAGCTGGTAAAGGCTCTCTTGGTTGTTCAAAAACTGATAAGAAAGTTGCATTTTATTCACATGTGAGGCAAATTTTAAGTTGTTTCCTTATGTTGGCCGGTAGAATTGACTTTTAAATGATGATTTTGAAATATAAATATTTAATAACATTCATTTTGCTTAAATTTTGTTTGATATTTTACAGTTAGTATTTTCCTTGTTTTGGCGTGGTGAAAAATTTTGTGTTTCACTCGGTGGCAAAATTTGTTTAACCCTCATGCCTTGAAACCCTCGCAACGTTCAAGATTCCATTTTTCGAACCGCTCGCTACGCTTGTGGTTCAATTTTGGAATCTTTCGCTTGCTCGGCTATCAATATTAGCACGAGAGGTTAAACAACAACTTTGCCCCCTTGTAAAACGAATCATTATTTCACCGCACTCTGAAAGGCTCTCTCTTATCAGCAAGAGAAGCAAATAACAAGCACATTATGACCTTGTCCATTACAGGGACTGTCCTTCTACTCTACGCATACCTAAAAACATTCGGGCGGTGAATAATGTCAAGTGTAAACTGAAATAGCGTCAAAGCTATGGAATGAAGCAGCTGACGGCCCTCATTCTTACACTTTAACCTTGGTTTATTAACTACTTACTTATCGTCAATGTTAATTTATTCCGAAACTTTTTGACCTTTGAGTAGTTTTACGATTTAAAATTCAGTTTGAGAAGGACTTTGGATTTTGGGGGATGGTATGTTATGCATAATATACTTTTTCTACTGGTTGACTGTAATTTACATTAAGCAGTAGGTTTTTATGTTGATTACGACGTTTATAGGAAACTAATATTTACACTCATCAATAAGTAGTCATGAATTGGAACAAGTAAACATTTAAAAAAATTGGAAAAGTAAAAAGCACTAGTTCGCGAAAACCAACTTTCCGCACGCTAAACAGCCACGAAAAGTAGCACTTTTTGAGCAACTATATATTTAATGTTAGTATGTCTCAAAACAGTTTAAATTCGATTGGAAACTTCCATTTTACTAAAACCTTGACTTTTTAACCTTGATTGAAAGATAAACGCCCACGAGAAAGTCATAATAATGATGTTACTAAGTACATAGAAAAGGCTGTAACATAACATAACACTAGGAAATTGAGGTTGAATTGACTCCGAAACTATTTCTAGCCATTTAAACAATGTTACGCGAGTGTGAAAGACTGTAGCGGTTATTAATTCATTCGATTGGGTTGATTTATCGTTTAAGCATACGACGAACAATATTGCGTCTTTGTAACTCTACTTATGACATGCTCAGTTACGTACTTTGACCCTAAAGAAAAAATCGTTTGTTTTAGACTGCGGTCCATACGTATAGTTTTTATTTTATTTTACATAGTTAAATAGCTGCATATGTAGACCAATTGAAGTTTATTTAAATACTAAGTCTTACTTACCTCCCTAAAAATAAAACTTCTACATCATGACTCTACCCTCTTCGATATAAAGCCTTCGGCGTTAGGGGTTTCGTGGCCAAGTTACGAGATACAAGCGAGTGAAGATTCTCATTGGATGCAAAGTTGTATTTCAACACACGAGAAGTAAAATACATTTGCACCCGTGTGTAACATAAAACTTTTCGCCTCACTATAGCGAGAAAAGTGTAACATCCACAGGCGTTGGATCATCTTCATCACTGGAATCACTATTTTTTTACGATAATACGATATTATAACAGAAAACTGGAAGTTGTGTATTTTTACGTGTCGGAGTCGGTAAGAAAATTTTTGTTGACAATGTTGACATTTCTGACGATGCGTTTTGAAATTGCATCGACTCAACTTGTGAGTTCAGAAAACCTTAAATTCCATCTCAAACCATTTATTTAATGATAATTAATATCGAACGAACCATTATTATGAGCGTTTTACGTTTTGTTATCTGTCAAAGGCTACTCGCTCCATCCAAGGACATATTATTAAAAAAAAAAATACTTTTCCCACTAGTGGATAAAATGCGTTTGTTTTAAAGAATAAAATACGGCTTTCCGAGCTAGTGAAGGGAAAAAGTCCTTGCAATTTTATGATTAGTCGACCGGGCCAACACCTCTTTTTCATGTAGCTGAAAAGCTACAAAAAAGTAACCCCTCTGGAGTCTCTGGCCATGCAAAAATATCTATACAGGTTTGCATTCCGAATGCCTTAATTGTGATTTTTTATATTTTGTGTAGTTTTAGCCATAAGCTCTCTTTGGATTTCTTACCTTAACGACGAAATGGATAGGTGCTAAAACAGAACTGCTGATATACTTACCTTCGTGGAAACAAAAAAGTTGAAACACTAATGACTCACCCTTATTCGAAGAACGTCTATTAAACATATCCCGCGGCCCACACCATTACAAACTATGAAATTATAGTTGTATCGATGAAAAAGCTTTGGTAGAATTAACCCCTCTGCCTGAAAGCAATTCAGTCTAAGCCTCGCGCGCGTTGCCGCCACCCGCGCCGCCATATTAAATATTTCCCGCCTTTCCATTTCCACTCGACCGCGTGCATGTGAAACATTAAAAAAAAATACTGTCAACAGAAATTGATTTTACTTTTTAATTTTTTTTGACTTATTCCTTAGTGTTGTGCTGGCATTATTAACAAACATATGTGTTATCGATGTCCATTGACAATTGACACTCGGACGTTCACACGACACTGAAGAAGACGATATTTAAATCGATTGTTATACTGTGACATAACATAATTTTGTAGGTCAGACAATGGGACACTTTTACAACTGATATTTGGTTCTTTCGATAGTTATCACAGAAAATTGGGCAACATTAGGATATTTATTTTACACAATTAAGTAGACCTACCAAACCAATTGAAAATTACTTACTTTTCAGCATAGGTGGTGTAAATAACTTTGACTTGTTGATTTATCTATAGGCAGTCAATGAAACCTTATCAGCTTGTCGCAAATAGAAAACAAGCAATAAATTCACATGTTATCAAAACATGAAAATATTTTACTGTCTACTTTCTACGACCCGCATTTGTTAACAAATAACAAATCAGTTAACACTCCTATCATTGCACACTCTAAAGTTTACTAACGCTCGACTTATAGTGAGACATAAAATAGTAAAAATTTAATAGAATGAAACTAAAAAAATCCATACTAAATTGTTGCCATGTTTTCTTTTTACGTCAAAAATGTGACAGTTACGTAGGAAGTGGCGCTCTAATTTATTTTCTACAATTTATTATCGGTAGGGGATAGGTGTCCAAACGCCTTCCAATTTTAAATAAAAACGCAGTGCAGTCATACATAGAGTAACTTATCAGTCATAGTCAAGAACTGTCAAAAGGCCGTTGAGTAAAAATACTAAAAATGCAAAACCAAGATGGCACTGAAGAATTTACAGCTGTTCCAGCCATTGAGCCGTGATATGGTGTACCACCATCGGCAGACGCCCATGCGGGCGCCACCAACGGCTTTATCGAGGAGCATTTCGAAAAGTGCTGAAGCCCTGGCTAGTACGAAAGGTAAGGTGTTTGCAGGTATTCTAGCCGTTGTGCCGTGATATGATGTATTACCACCTACTTGCTCTGTTCAGGCGAATTTCGAAAAGCGCTGAAGCCGTCGCTAGTATGAAAGGTAAGGTCTTTGCAGGTATTACAGAAGTCGGGCTGTGTTATGGTGTACGACCATCGGCAGACGCTGATGCGAGCGCTACCAACGGGTTTATCAAGGAGCATTTCGAAGGGTGTTGAAACTAAGG
The DNA here is from genome assembly GCF_947568885.1 of Cydia strobilella. NCBI lineage: Eukaryota > Metazoa > Arthropoda > Insecta > Lepidoptera > Tortricidae > Cydia > Cydia strobilella. Next base: position 15,904,802 of record NC_086052.1, read on the forward strand.
CCAGTACCGGTGAAAGGTAAGAGACGGGAATTGAGAAAAAAGTATCAAATATAAGGGTAGGTAAGTATTTTATATAATACTGTGCCAAAAGTATAATACTGTGCCAAAAGTATGGTGTATGGTAAATGTTCCGTGGCTTATGAGTGAGTACGAGTTGTTAATCCCTTCCTCAGTCCTGATCCTGAGGTCAATTACCATTTCTTCTTCATTGTTCATTGTTCTTTAGTGTTAAATGTTTAAATGTCTCTATAAAAATATCAATACATTCAAAATTATTGCAGGGAAAGAAGTAAAAACTCGCAAAGCGCGCAGCACAGAGCAACCTGGCGCCGCGGGACTTGTCAAAGGCTCCAGCTCCTTAGGCCTCCCAGCCCTGGGTAAGACCTGGGGCAGAGATGACGAAAGCCTGCGCAGCCGGTCTAGGAATGGCAGGTGAGTTAGATTACATATGTAGTCTTTAGGATCCGTGCTAAAACTCTGAAATGATTTTTTCCGAAAGCTTTTTTCTGTACTGTTGGAATCTGTTTGAAATAGTTAACTCGACAGTCAAATATATTTGGCAGGATCACGTATTTTCATAGGAATGTGACGTTTAATGTGTCGCCAAATATAATACTTCCCACTTCTTACTTACTTCCTTCCTTAAAAAAGTAACTAACTATAAAATTTCTTATCAACAGAAAAAGGCTTTCGGAAGAATGAATGAATGGTACTTTTGGAGAAGTGGGAGTAGTGTGAACATACGCCGCTCTCATCCTACCAGTATGGAGAAAAACGGTACAACCGTGAAGAGAAACTCCCTTGACTTACCTGCGATAAACGAGAAAAATGTCAGGTATGTTCTGCCTAAAATTTAGTTCTCGACCACTTCGGTCCATCATTTATGAAGTAGACTGTAGACTTCTGACTATCCGTGAGGCGTTTTCCAGGGCTGTACGGTACAGTCCTGGAAAATAGGGTTTCTAAATCTTCATTAATACGTTCCACTGCTTGTGCTGTCTCTTGAGGATCAAATGATAAGTAGACTTGGGTATCATCTGCATACAAGTGGACGGAGCAAAACTTTAACCTATAACCAAGATCAGCAGTAAATAGCGCAAAAAGAATTGGACTTAGAATGGATCCCTGGGGCGTTCCCCTGCTTAAAGATCTCACTGAAGACCGCATTTCTTCGCCCTCTAGATTTTCCGTAAGTGCATATTGTTCTCTATCTGCAGAGTTTATTAGTGAGTTTTGTTTGTCACCTGATGGATATTATAACTAAAATAATAAAAATAAAAGATCTTTATTTCGGAACGTTCAAAATTCCATACAATCACGATCCAATAAATTATGTATTGTGTATTATGTAGGTAGACTGTCTAAGTCAATCTTTATATTTACCTATTGGGGTAAAAAAATAACAATCAATCCTAGACGTAAGTACTGGTAATATTGGATTGGAAGACACTTTTGATATTGATTAAATAATGAATGTTGTAGCGGTAATGGCCATAGGGGCTGGCTACTTGACCGCTGTACAACAGCACGCGAGACTTACATATAGGTATGTCTGCTGTCTAAACAGACAGGTAAAAGGGAATGGTAAAATCACCCAGGATTAATATTTTGATCTAAAGTTAGTTTCAAATCTACGAACATTGCAGTACCTACTTCACCAGGTTTAATAGTTAGCATTGTAATATTTTTGGAGATGTAGGTACTGAGACACAGGATTTGATTTTGTGGTTGTATTAGATCAGGGGTCTCCGCACTTTTTAACCCAAGTGTCATCGGCCTTCGGCTATCCAGGTTTCTTTTCGTGGGCCGGATTGATGGCATTTTGCTCTCCCACCCGAGATTTGAATCCGGCCTCTGGGTAGTTTGGAAGCTTCTGTTTTCAGCCTAATCCGAGGTCTAAGAAAACCGGACAAGTGCGAGTCGGACTCGCCCACCGAGGGTTCCGTACGTTTAGTATTTGTTGTTATAGCGGCAACAAAAATACATGATCTGTGAATATTTTAACTGTCTAGCTATCACGGTTCATGAGATACAGCCTGGTGACAGGCAGACAAACAGACGGAGAGCGGAGTCTTCGTAATAGGGTGTTATAGTTACGGAACCCTAAAAACACTCTGTAGATAAATTGTCTAATTCTGCTTAGGTTTTCAGCCGTTGCAACACTTGCAACTATACATAGTGCAGCTCACAGAATTGACAGATAGGTAGTTAGGAATCCCTCGAGTTGTGAATGTGTGAACACGAGGGAATCAACGTGTACTGAAGTCACAGATTCTTCGCAGCGATTTTACCTCTGCCTACCTTCTAACCTTGTGAAGCGGCTAATTGCTAGAGTGAGTTCTGCAGAACTTAAATTATTTTCAAGAATTATCGCATCATATCATTCAAAACTCTAATTGGAAGTCTAGTGAATTATCGCAGTAGAAAATCCCACTGCCCAAAACTGATCCATATAACAAAACAGAAATTGGAAAACCAACTTGGAATTTATTTCACAAGAATAGGTACTTAGGTACTTACTTACTTACTGTAAATATGTGAATGAGTTTTCTTCAATTGCTCATTATTAGTTACGTATTAATTAATGCTAACATTTAAGACACTTATAAACAGCGGAAAAGGCAAACTTAGTCAAAGTCCAATTTGTAAGACATAATCATATGTAGTATGTTTCTCACACAATGACGGTGCGTATTAACAATTTGGACCAAGGTTGATATCAATGGAACTCATTAAGCCCTTCAATGTGCGGAGTAGGTTAACCTTTACCGTTTTACCTTTTTCACAGTCATCACTGATATTGCATGCGATTATATAAGTGAGTTCAGGAAAAGCGCCTATTATTTGCGGAAATGAGTGGAAAGAAAATTGACTTGGTATTTTTGCGTACCTTCTACCATTTCTGTGGAGAAAAACGTCGTGAGGAAAACGGACTAATCCCAAAAAGGCCTAGTTTTCATTTGGGTAGGAAAATCGACAAACTAGTGCTCGTCAAAGATGACGAAGCTAAACTTGGTGTGTAATAGGTACCTAAACTAACGGAAAATTCTATGCTTATCAATTTATTTTACTCTCAAATTCTAGGCTTCTAGTTTGATATCTAGAAAACTGCGTTATTTTTTTTACTTCTGTTTTAAGACCTACAGTGTATTAAGATCCAACTACTACGTTCTGTCTATATTCGTGTAAAGGACAGGAACAGAAACACCCAATTGTGCTTCCGCGACGTGATCATGTAGTTAATAATTATGATTGTTGACTACTGAAACTGACCGCAGAAAGCATTTGCATGCCGGTCCTGAGTAATTGATGACTATACTAAAGGGGTCCACTGAACAAAAAATTGACAGTTCCGAACAACTAACAGGCCAATATCGTCCCTTATACTAACTAACTACGTCCCTTTAGGCTTCAGTATGTCGGCTTGCCGTGTTATTTGCGATCGCGTTGCCAAATGCAACACGTGTTTAAGAGCGAATCCACAATCGATATCGTATCCGCAAATATATCCGATAAAAGTTTCGCCAGTTATTTAATCAGTATTTGCGTACAAGGTAGGCTACTTCGAGTTGAACTTGACCAACTCTTTGGGACCAGCTGTATGAACCTTATAATTTGGCATCACACAATAAGTCATCCTTATCTACCATCTATGTAAATCAAGTGACTCAAATTCTCAGTAATCCCGCAGCAATACAAAGAACTATGATTTCACACTTACGCGTAATGTGGTGAGAAACTGAGAACCTCGCGTGCGCCCGAAACGCTCCATCAAGTGATTCAGTAGCCTCCTACGGCCCAAGGTTCTACCTATGTACCTCTTCAGTTCGATGAAATTTAAATCCTATACAATTGGAACAGTCGCTTTTGCTTCGTTTCGTTCAATTTTCTAACAATGCAAAATCAACTCTATGTCCTACACTATAGGTTTAAATTTCAGTGGTAAATTTTTGATTTTTCATTTGTATGGCTGGGCCTTAGGAGGATAGAGCTTTGCGTGTTGCGGATAGCGACGTTTGGTTTGCGTGGTTAATGATTTCAAGAAGTTGAGTGGTCGTTCTAAGAAATTGATGTAGGTACCAGCTGTAAGATAGGGTTGACATTTGTCTTAGTCTTCGATTGATAATAGATAGTTCTGGGACTTCTGGGTCTGTCTGTGGCGTCGTAGCTCACCAACGGATGGACCGATTTCGATGCGGTGTTTTTTTACGCGAAAGCGAGTTTCCTTGGAATGGTTCTTAGCTATGGTCTTGCGATGGTAGCTCAGATGGCAGAACACTGGGCTAGCGATCCAGTGGTCGTGGGTTCAAGTCCCATTCAAGGCAGTGAATTTTTCCACTTTTAATTGTTTCTAGTTGGTTTAGGTAACGATACGAGTAGGTAAGGTAAACCTAGGTTTGCATGTTGTGGTTTGTTCCATCATTTGCCTTTTAATAGCTCGGTGCTTTCAGCGAATTAAGTCTAGTCTATCTAGAAATGGTTTTATTACAATCAACGGACAAATTACCCCTTCTACTTACCTTGAGTTTGAATGACTAGATCCATCAACATCATTGTTAGCTGAAACTAATTTTCTTTTTAGTGAAACGTGGTATATAATATTAGATACCCGCATCTAATAAAACTATTCCGTTACTTAAATACATACCTACCTGGGTGCCTAGCCAAGGTGACAATCGCTTGCGCTACGAGAACGACACGCTTTGTGTCTCCCTATCACTCTTCCATATTAGTGCGACCGTGACAGTTGCGTTTCATTCGCTACGGAGCGTAAAGGATTGTCATGTTGGCTAACGCACCCTACTGTCAACAACGCACACCCTAAAAACCTGAAGGTACTTATCCTTGAAATGTTGTAAAGCTCCACTAAGACAGTATGTTTCGAAATTACCCCTACTTAGAAATGGGGTAGATAGTTACAACCGATTTTTACACGGACAAAGTTACTTACAATAAATTCCAAGATTCCAAGTCGCTTACAAAAAAGTATTATCTAAAATTATTATATATATGTACTTTTACATCAGAAGGATTATATTCAACAAACAAAAATACTAATAAAACTAAAACTAAATTAATCTTTAAAAACTAATCGAATAACCCACCCCGCATCGCTCCCGGCGAAAAGGTGCCCATCACGCTAGCCGCGTTTCCGCGCTGAACCGCGATGGACAACCTCTGCGCCAGGAACGACCCGGAGCGGGGGTCGTGGCCCCTCTCCTGCAGGCGGCGCCCCAGCTCCCCGAGATTTTATTTTGCTTCCGCGCACCAGCACCCAGACGTCTCCACGGCAAGGGGAACGAACAAGAAGTTTGATAACCCGGCGTATATGTACTTATAAAATGTACCTATAAATATTAGAGTTTTAACCTAGAAGCATTATTAGTATTATAATCTAGGTAACAGCAATAAGTAGACCCTTTACTACACATCCAGAACATTCGAAAACATTTTCTTTATCACTCTGACGCTGAAAATTCTCCCCACGTTCTTTAAATATATAAATTTATAACCTTACATTACATGCTATAGTATAGTAGTCATCAATTACAGTAATTTAGAAATCATATAATTAATAAGAGGTACAATCAAAATAATGAATAGAATAATATACGGGCTCGAGGCCCGTGTTACATTTGGCGCGTTGGATTTGATTTCCGACGCCAACAACTTTGAGATCTACATCGGTGCAACAAGAATTCCTACTGTGTGCCAGTTCAAATACTTGGGATCTATTATCAGTAACGATGGCAAGATCGATAAGGATGTCACACATAGGACCACAGTAGGTTGGCAAAAATGGAGAGAACTGACTGGCGTAATATGCGATAAGAAAATGCCAATAAAAGTTAAAGGGAAAATCTATAAAAGTGCAATAAGACCCGCTCTTTTGTACGGCTCGGAATGTTGGGCAACATGCAAACAACACATAAACAAAATGCATGTCACAGAAATGCGCATGTTGCGTTGGTCGGGAGGAGTCACACTGTTGGATAAAATACGCAACGACTATATACGAGGAAGTTTTAAAGTCGCACCTATATTGGAGAAACTTAAAGAAAATCGTTTCCGGTGGTACGGGCATATCCTACGTCGCCCGGAAGATCATATGGTCAAGTTAGCCTTAAATTTGCCGACACAAAGGAGAGGAAGTGGAAGACCACCTGCCACTTGGCTGACGACAGTCGAAAAAGACATGAAAGATGTTAATACAGACGGTGAAATAGCCAAAAACCGTGTATTATGGAAGAAAAGGACAAGAAAGGCCGACCCCAAGTAAATGGGAAAAAGGTCAAGGAGGAAGAAAGAAGAAAGGATTTGATTTCCTGTGTTCTTTGTTTTCTCATATTTCTGTTTTAAATTATTAGTATCACAGTTACCAGGGCCAAATTATATAATTTAAAAAATGTTAACAGCATGTAATAATTTCATTATTATTATTAAGATTTGATAATCTGTGTGGACCTGTGGACCCCCTTCGGGTAAAAGCCTCCTCAAAAGAAATCCATGTTGCCCTATCCTTCGCCATGTCTAGCCACCCTTGGCCCGCCACCTTTACTATTTCGTCGGCCCACCTAGCGCGTGGGCGGGCTTTTGACCAATTTGCCTTACAAAAACATATTATAAAATCGATGTTAAAACTTACCTCCCAATCAATTAGGTTCACTAAAAGCCTATACATATTAAGCAGGTAGAGCCCTTGACATTTCGACGGCCGGCGGCTGTCACTCCTAACTGGTCTCTTAAATATTAACTCGGCAGCTTGAGGAAATGGTTGAGCAGTCTTTTAAAGGATTTTAGAGTTTTCGCTCCCAGTGATATACATAAATAGACACATTTAAAAAGCATTGAGACGAATTGAGAATCTCGTTCATTTTTTAAAGAAGGATCCAGAATTTTTTTGATAAATAAAATTGACCGTATGCCGTTGAAAAAGGGTACATTGCTATGCGTAGTTACAGCGAGCTGCAAAAATGCATACCCACTTGATAAATGAATTAATGAAGTGAGTATGCACTTTTGCTGCTGTGTTTACATCTGGCTTTAATACATTACCGAATATTTAAAAAAATGTTTTTATGCTAAAGAATAGTTAAATAATCAGGTATTATGGTATTAATATCGCCAATTTATCCTCGTTATGCATGATTAAATACATAAACATGACATAAACTAAAGTGTCATATATCGAGAACATTAGACTAGGACGAGGTTGGTATCTTGAACCATTTCCATACAATACAAACTAAATATAATTAGCATAACTAAAATTAAACTACTTTGCATAAACTCGCAAAATATGCGTGCTTAATTAAAGATATCAGATACCAAACACTGAAAACAATAGGCGCAGGATATAATAAAGGTCAAATGTGGTAGAGCTATTTTTATGAGCTGCCTAATTACTAATTAGGCCTACTTATACTTAAAGGACTTATCAATAGACTACCCTTATTCTCGACGTATCAGCAAGTAATTATCAATTAACCATATTTTTATGAACGGGGTAGAAGAACCCCGTATCGTAGCGAGCGTTATAATTTGCATATCGGCCGTAGCCAAGATGATAACTGATAATTGTTGATTAATAAACGCCACGGTCTGACATTGGGTGACCCTGCCTATGAAGCCGATGGTCCCAGGTTCGAATGCCGGTAAGGACAATTATTTGTGTAATGAACACAGATATTTGTTCCTAAGTCATGAGTGTTTTCTATATATATAAGTATGTATTTATCTGTATATGTATGTATATCGTCGCCTAATACCCATAGTACAAGCATTGCTTAATTTAGGGCTAGATCGATCTGTAAGATTGTCCCCAAATATTTATTTATGTATGCTAGATTATATAACGATGTGAAGTGGATTACGATATCATATTATACATATTTACGTTGATCACGCACTCTATTAAATTATATTGTTGATTTTACATTGACTCGTACCTACACAATAAATTATTAAAGTAAATTATAGATTATATAACGATGTGAAGTGAATTACGAAATGATGTACCTAGTCACGCACTGTATTCCATTGTATTATATGAATTAATTTAATATTTATAACTCCATCTTTTTATAGTTTAGTTCGCTTCAATTGAACCTAAAATAAAATACACCCACGAAATAATCACACTACGTTTTATCGTCTATGTAGAATATAATAAATATAATAGGATATAATAGGATTGTTTTATTCGTAAGCACAAACAAACGAGACATTACACAATATAAAAGAAAACTTAGAATAAGATTAAAGTTACAAACGGGCTTTTACCCAAACGGGGTCCATATAAAAAATATCATTCATGTCAAAAATTATAAATAAAACTGTTAAAATTATGAATTAAATAAAGCTTTAATAATAATAATAAGATTAAAGTGCCACGAAATGGCCTCATCTCAGCATGTTGCTGGTGGCTTCCAGCGCTGATCTTCCGATGACACCATCAACCATCATGTGAGAAGAATCACGGAAGGTAACATACAAGAAGAAAAAAAACATAAAAATAACATACAGTGAACAAATAGTTAAATAAGAAGAAGTTACACAGCAAGAAGATACAACATAACGACTAAATTAAATTAAGATTCTTTATATAAATGTAAATTTTATGTAAACGTAGAGGTATAGAGTCGGAACTAAGTTTTCATGCCAAATGCTACGTCTAGTATTGAGCTTATAAGGATATGTATGCGTCCTTACTGCCAAGTTTGTGCAAAGTTAGTATGGTCAGAGTCTAACTTTGTAAGCTCACTTTGCACCGACTTAGAGCGCCAATATACAAACGTCATATTTTCATAGAAACTAGACTTATTTGGTAGAGCTACTAAACTTTAGCGTTTACCAACTTGGTAGAGTTAGCTTAGACGATTTGCTGAGCCACTTTGAGCCAGCATGAGAAATAAAAAGTAATTAGAACAAAAACGATTACAATCTTGGGCTCTCTGTTGGGCGTAAAATCAGGTATTACTCACTATTATTACTGTACTATATTCCAGTGCAATGAAAAATGGTTCTTCTAAGTTACAATCACTCCATACTATTAGGTAATAGATTTATGTAATACTTAATACATGAATAAGTAATGCAACCACTGTTATCGTGTGATTTATTGAATCGATACACCCTTGGCATTGGCAGTGACATGCATAAACTATGATTATACGAGCAAACACGATTCATGGCTTAAAACACGTGGATTCACGGAATCTGGAATAAAAAGATAAAAAAATACGAGTATACCCATTAAAGGAAAAATGGAAAAGCGGTAAACTTCGCGTAAAAACTCGAACTGGCCAACTTTGAGAACAAGTTCAAGTCTTATCCGAAGTTGTGAATTTTGAATTGTTTTTTCTTTAATATATGAAACCGGACAACTTCGAGTCGGACTCACCCACCGAGGGTTCCGTACAAATTTAACTTATTATTAATTTTATTTTTATTTATTACAAATGTATTGTTTTGAGTTTTTTTCCTGTAGGTAATTGTAGTGTAAGGCAATATTACTTGCCAAATTTCATAATCCTAGGTCAACGCGAAGTACCCTATAAATTTTGATTCCCTTGAAAGGGTCTTGACAGCCGATGGACGGACGAACGGACGGGCGGATGGAAGGACAACAAAATGATCCTATAAAGGTTCCGTTATTTCCTTTTGATGTTACGAAACTCACAGACCTGTTTGATAAAAAATTGTTTAAAAAAAAAGATTTTCACTCGCGGTGGCGATTAGTTAACATCGCAATTAGCCATATTTACAGAGAGCCAAATCAACCCGTTACTGCGTTAGTGTACACATACATACACATACGCTATACATTCGCATTAGCGTATGCATACGCTATGCATACGCTTGCTATACATTCTGCAGCAAAAATCGAGAACTATCAATTTAAAAGCTTCTTGAAATATCTTTGTGAGATTGTTTTCAATCGAATACTAAATGTTGTCAATTTTATGTCTTATATATCTTTGTCATCATCCATTGGCGAGATGTAAGCGAAACTGACAATCTCTATTGACCGAGCGAGGACAAAGGCTTCCGTTTCAGCTTGGGGAAAAATGCTTTCGTATGTCCGACTGTTCTCCCCTACAGCTCGCATTTCTCCACTCATTGTCGTTTAATTTGGTAAACAGATGCCCTACTGCGAAAAACGTAAGAGGACACTATTTTGATTCCACAGCTCTGAGCACTGGAGGCCTTGGTCGCTTTTTCTTTCGTATATGACATATATTTTATCAGTGGCAAATGATATTTCGTACATAAGTTCCGAAAAACTCATTGGTAAGACTACGAGCCGGGGTTTGAACCCGCGACTTCCGGATTAAAAGTCGCACGCTAGCCACGCCCTTACCGCTAGGCCACCAGCGTAGCGTTTTTTCACTAGTTTACAAACTATATTTATCTATCGGTAAAATAACAGAAGTTGTTTACCGATCGACACTGTGTCAACAGACGAGTCGACAAACACGTAATTGTCGTTAAATTCGATCCATATCATACAAGGCTCTGTTTGCTGCGGTCATTATGCCGTAATGATTCTTATCTTTATTGCAATAAGGCATATTCCGCAATTATGTGACATTGTCAATTTTCTATATTTTAAACGCATGGATCGACGAGTGTAAAATGGAGTCAGGCAGCCGCTATACCTCGTTTTTTAGGGTTCCGTACCCAAAGGGTAAAAACGGGACCCTATTACTAAGGCTCCGCTGTCCGTCTGTCTGTCTGTCTGTCACCAGGCTGTATCTCATGAACGTGATTTTTTTGCCGTTTTTTTGTGTAATGGTACGGGACCATTCGTGCGCGAGTCCGACTCGCACTTGGCTGGTTTTTTAGGATTAGAGTAAGACTATGTACACGATTTTGCCGTGATTCTTTATTGAAAACACTTTTGAGAAATAAGTCACATAGGTCAGGCAACGAATGCTCAAAAAAGCTATAGAGGGAAATGCTTGGAACACAATTTTTGACTTCATAACTTAGTTGGAACTAGTTAGGAGGTGAATATATCAAAAGACAAGGTTAGGAGGCCGTTAATTGACCCATGATCACCTTGTTTCAGTGGCAGCAGGGCGGGTAGCCTGGACCGGAGCTCCCGGGGCTCCAGCACTACCCTTAACTCGGACGAAGACAACATCAATGTCGTCGTCAGGTAAATTAATGGTTACAATATTTATTAATCTTAATGTATGTACCTATACATATTTTCGTTTTCAATTCATAACTTTGAAAACCCAAATTTATTATCCCAGTATTTCATTATTTGCCCCTTTTACATTGCAAGCCACACGTGGAAGGTGTTATGCTTTACTTCAATTGATATTAAGGGTTTCGAAATTGTAATTTGTCCTCGACATTAACATTTTCCATACGATGATATCAACCTATGATTGTCTAGCCCTTGTCTTGTTTAACCTACAGTTGCAAAAGTCAAGTGGAAGGCCAAAGCAAAATCCGTTAAATAATCGCAAATTGCAGGTGAAAAACCTTTTCCTAAAGAACAGGATGTAACATAAGGAAAACCAAACAAAGAGAGTTCGAATGGTCACCGAATATTGACGGCGGGCGGCTGTTGAACAGACTTCGCATTAAAAGTAATCGATTTTCTTTTGAATGAAACCATGTTTGTGGCGTTGTATTGTAAAAGAAGTGTTACAAAACAAAACTAAAGCGGTAGCGGCATGTTCAATTGTTTATGAAGGCGAACCTAGGGAACTCTGCACAATAGGGTATTCTCCTACTAGTCAAAGCAGTTTCTTTTTTACAACTGTCAATACGATTTGCTGATATGGAATTTATATGAAACATTACACAATGACATCACGGTCAACACCTACTTTTTTATTTCTATCCGATTTATTAAATACTTTTAGAACTTGTGTTTAAAAATAACTGCTATCTATGTTTTCCTGGGTATAGGCCTTTGGAGGAGGCCTATCCCCAGAAGGGGTCCTTAAATTAAAAATAAATAAATAAATATAAGTAAAATGAATTGTATACTTAAGGAATAAAAGGCTCTATTATATTATATATGTTTTCCTAATAATTATCTGGTGCTTTATTTCATGCATGATGTGTTTTTTTGGGTTCCGTACCTCAAAAGGAAAAAACGGAACCCTTATAGGATCACTCGTGCGTCTGTCTGTCCGTCTGTCACAGCTTATTTTCTCCGAAACTACTGGACCAAATTAAGTTGAAATTTGGTATACATATGTAAGTTTGTGACCCAAAGACGGACATGTAACGTAAACAAATTAATTTTAAACATGGGGGCCACTTTTGGGGGGTAAATGAGAAAATTTAAAAATAAAGTTTTTCAAACTATATTGTGTTATATATTAAATGAAAGAGCTCATTGTGAGAATCTCAAATATATATTTTTTATAATTTTAGGATAACCAATTTAGAAGTTATTCAAGAAAATAGGCAAAAAATTACCATTCCCCCCCCTTTATCTCCGAAACTACTGGGTCTAAAATTTTGAAAAAAATACACAAAATAGATCTTTACCTATAGATTACAGGAAAACCTATTAGAAATTTCAGTCAAGCGTGAGTGGGACTTAATTACTTAGTTTTCGATCCGACCCCTACGGGTTTTTTAAAGACATTTCACCGAGTGAGTGTTTGATTACGTGACGTTTCACATAAAAAATACATTGTTTAAATTGTGTAATGTACGGAACCCTTGGAACGCGAGTCCGACTCGCACTTGGCCGGTTTTTTTAATACAATCAAATACCCTATTGTTAAGACAAAGTGTGTAAGGATCACCGTAAACGTGAAATTACTAAGAAAATTATGACGTTTGACAAAGTTGGTGAAGATTTAGTGGAGACGGACTTCATGAAGTGGCTCGAATGTTTAATTTTTTTTTTACTTTACGGTACCTACGTTATTGACGAAAACTCTGCATCCTATACTCCTGCATCTTATACTATACTGATACTCATCGGCTCATGTATTTGTGTTTGCATATTCGCCTATGAATTGTACCATGAACCCAGTGCCGCATACCATACATCGGCGAACACTGTAATTATTTATATTGGATTGTGTCACAGCACGCCCGGAGTGGGTGACAAACTGTCATGGACGTCATGGTGGATTGCACAATCCACAATGTTACTTGTTTCATGACAAACTTTGTATAAACAGTCTAAAGTACCATTAAAAGAAGGTAAAAAATATATAAACGTAGTTCCGCTATCATTTTAAAACGACTAGCTAGATTGCTCTGAAACTTTGTACTTACAATAGGATAAGGTATATCTATGTCTGTAATTAGTTTATGTAGCTTCAGATACCATAGCGAAAAAAATACAGCTAATTTAAATTTTGCATACAAAACTTGTTTTTGCTCTATTTCGTTTGTTTTATAAACTGGAGATATACAAACTAATTTCAGACCTGGATATACCTCATGTCATTGTATGTGCAAAGTTTCTTTACAATCCAACACGTAGTTTTAAAATGAGAGCGGAACTACGTTTGTATGGGAAGGTACAATTCGACCGAGCTTGCCGTATTGCCGTGTGCGTGCTTGTGTTTGAGTATATTACAAATAGCCCATACGTCTAGAATACCTACATTGTATTTTTATTTATGGAGTTTCGTTGATAATTGAATCGCCTATGACCTCTGTTATAAGTTCTAATTTACCTGAGCATAAGTTGCTTATGTCACGCTCCGTGATTGTTGAGCCATTTAGGGTCCTAGCTGAATTTTTTGTTCTGTTCAATACTTAGGCTAAATGGCGCCATATTCACGGAGCGCGACTGTACAACCTTATCAAAGAAAACAAAGTGTCAAAAGAAATCCTTTGCAATAAAGAGCGCTGTTGGTAGGTAAGGTAAAGATAGCAAAACAGGGCACGACCGGGATTTGAACCCGGGACCTCTCACACCCAAAGCGAGAATCATACCGCTAGACCATCATGCCGCTTGATTTTCATCTTGAAACCATCAACCAGTACAAAAATGTTTAGACCAAACACTTGTGTAAATACGGATATCTTTCCTTACTAGAGCTTGTTGTCTATTGTCTAATGAATCCATTTTGTAAGACTTAAAAAAAATCTAAGTACAACAACCTAAGATTCTCACACCTTTTAACCTTTTGGACGCCAATGACGGATATATCGGCACCGCAGGTCCAACGCCAAAGACGGATTAATCAGTCACAGACCACAGAGAAACATAGACCTACGTGCATGTGCATAAAGTTTAATTTCAGTTTTGACTCTACGGTGGCGTGGCGTCCGAGTGACAGCTTTTGTGTTTGACACGGCGTCGAAAAGGATAAGAAAAACGTATGCTGACCAGCACTACCTCTAAAGAAACCCTACATACTAAATTTATGATGTCAAGGGCACCTGCAGCAGAATAAAGAAGACTGCTATCAAGTGGGCTGACACTAATAATAATTTTAAGCTTACTGAATCAGTAATGATGATGACTGATGTATGCAGAGAGCAGGCCACATAAGTATCTCTTGACCGCGCCATATAGAGACACCTCATGATTGGTCACACACCTAAGTCATCAGTCATGAGAGAACAACGAATAAGAAATTATCTTACGACTTGGAAGACCGTTTGAATATTTGTTAGTTTGACATAATTTTCGGGCTACAAACAAAACTACGGAACTCTGATCCAAATTAAAAAAATATAGTGTTGTTCGGTCAGGTTTCTTCTTGTCACAGCTTCTTGTAACCACTGTTTCATTTTAAAACGTGTGGTTTTTACGAGATTAACATAGTGCAGGTTTGCAATATAACATTTAAAACTTTCGCGGTTTAAACACATATTAAATCACATTTAGAAACGGGTCTATCGCGAATTTATTTTGTTACCTTTATTTACCGACGTTTCGACACAGGTTTCACTGGTCGTGGTCGCGGCTAACTGACGTCCCAGCAAAATGTCAAAACAGAGATTTGTGTGACTACCCCACGAAAAGTGCATTTAAAGTTTGAGGTAGACATCACATTTTCAAACCACCCACTACACATAAAAGTTAATTATTGTCAATAGTCCGACACACAACACTCACAACATCCGCGCACACATCCGAAGATAGATCCCTTGGCTTTAACTTCTGGATCACTGTTCCCCAAGTTGCCGACCACGACCAGTGAAACCTGTGTCGAAACGTCGGTAAATAAAGGTAACAAAATAAATTCGCGATAGACCCGTTTCTAAATGTGATTTAATAGTGCAGGTGCTACGACATACCGCTAGACTATCATGCCACTCAGGTTTATAAAACGATTAACGATGCAGCATTTACACAGATGTTTTTTTTTTCAGATTTTTTGGATTGAAACCTGGTAATTTAATGATACAACATCAGCAGCATGATGGTCTAGTCAAGTGGTATCTATGATTCTCGCTTTGGGTGAGAGAGGCCCCGGGTTCAAATCCCCGT
This sequence comes from Cydia strobilella, assembly GCF_947568885.1. Classification (NCBI taxonomy): domain Eukaryota; kingdom Metazoa; phylum Arthropoda; class Insecta; order Lepidoptera; family Tortricidae; genus Cydia; species Cydia strobilella. Next base: position 15,920,244 of record NC_086052.1, read on the forward strand.
CGTGCCCTTAATCTTATATCAAAACTTTTTTTCAAATAAAAACAATGTACAATGTCTCAAGGGCCTATTTTAGATTTAAGCTAGTTATTAATTTCGTTTACGTAGTACCACTGCATATATCTTGTATGTAAATAAAGTTTAAAAAAAACAACAGTTATCAGATTACTACGGAATACAAGACCGACGTTGATTTTTAATCGATTTAAGGATCTGTTGATCCTTACACCAAAGAACGAAGCTGAATATGAAACCAATCTTATTGCAATGGAAAGACGAAACCTGTGTTTACGCAAGTGTTTAGTACAAACTTTTTTTGTATTCGCTGGTTATTTAATGATGAAAATCGAGCGGCATGATGGTCTAGCGGTATGATTCTCGCTTTGGGTGTGAGAGGTCCCGGGTTCAAATCCCGGTCGTGCCCTGTTTTGCATTTCATCGCAAAAAAAAAATAGGCACCAGTGCATTTCCTAAATTGCGTATAAATGACGTTTTTTAAGGTATTCCTCACGGCGATCGGGAGTACCTACCGAATCATAACGAGTAATTCACAACCGTCGTGCAACACAGCAGCCATTTTTAAAAACGTAAGCTTTTCTTTCAGAGTTCGTCCTCTCAACGATAGGGAGCGAGCGTGCCAAGAACGTGACATGCTGGAATTCCCTGGCAAGGGACAAGTCATCTGCCAAAACCCGGGACAAAAGGCCAAGGTGTTTTCGTATAATGTGGTCTTTGAGCCTGCAGCGACGCAGGTGAGAAGGAATATCATATTTCAAAATTAACTGCAAAAACTACTGTAGCTTTATTTGACGTTCATAAGCGCATTGTAATAGACATATTACTTACTTGGTGAATAAACTATCTTTATCTTTAAAGAAAGGTGATCCGTTAGAACTTTGGAGAAATACGAGGTGTATTTTGAAAACATGGTATCGAACCAAAAAGCAAGGTATTAAAATTAATAACTATTAGTGGAGAAAACGTGACACATTTGTTTTCGCTCAGAGCCTTGAATTTATTTATTTGATATCACCTATACATTGTTACCCATACAAAACCAATATTCGTTTTATTGTCATTTTCTCACAAATATATTTAATTGATTGACCCATGTTTTTTTTAAGAAATTATTTTTGGGGACTTGTACAACATTACATATCTAGCACTTGCATCAAAATGTACTATTATTTTACATTTTATACCTACATAGGACACATTGTAGGTATCTAACGGTTGTTAATCAAATGAAGAATATGAATCAATACACCGTAGGTACCTATGTATACAGTTTGGGGAAGTGACTGGCATTTTGTACCTACTCTTGTTATGGCCGCCCATTTCCTGTCATTATTAATATTAACGATGTTTTTGTTTTCACAATATGTTGACTGGATATTAATGAACAAATTAATCGTTGTAAATAGGTATATTAAAGTTATATTTACCAATGCAACTCTTATTTATTAGTTATGATAATTATCAGTTGTAACAAACTTGTAATTATTGTAGTTCTGTTATGATTCTTCATTTAATGTGAGTTTACGCATGCTGTTTTGTGAGAATTTCGATTCTAAGTATATCTGAACTTTATGTTACTATAACCACTATAAGTAAAATATAATGCTTGTTCCAAAGAAAGTTGAATCGGGAACTCCGTTTACCGTTCTTCTGCCAAAACATAGTTGTATTAAATTTTGATTTAAGATTTTTTTGATGTGCAATAATTATAGATAGATAGATAGATAGATTTTTATTCGGTATTAATCATACATTGTCAATTACATAATAAAAATTGATTACAAAAATCATAATAAATTAAAATTATTTAAATTCACATAAAAATTAATGTCGACAATTTTGAGATTCTAATACTTACATTAGGAAATCAGTAAAATATTATTCAAATTAAATACTTACAATTACAATAGAAATAATCACAATTACATTAGAATTAGAATTAGATGGACGAAAATAATGGTCACAATTACATTTATTACGGGGATTTGGACATACTTCATTCGTCCAGAAACTCATTTACCGAATAGTAGGCGTTCATTGTGCAATAATTCTTAAGTTTACGAACAAAAGTACAGTCGGTGTCAACGGTTCTGATTGGCTCGGGTATTTTATTATAAATTTTTGCTCCCATTATACCAAGTGATTTACCGGTTTTTTTAAGCCTATGCGCGGGGACAGCCAGTCCTGGCTTCCTCTTTGCGGAATTTCCCTTTGCCACAGGGAACTCATGTGGGTTTCTCCTCACATACTTGCCGACCTCGAAAACATAGAGAGATGATACTGTCAAAACTCCAAGGTTAATAAAAAGCTGTTTGGCTGGCTCGTCCGTAGGAACACCGCATATTAGTCGGACAACTTTCTTTTGAATTATGAATGGCCGGTCCCTATCAGCTGCTAGGCCCCACAGGTCTATTCCGCTACTCAGGTGAGTATGAAAGTAAGCGTAGTATGCTGTCATAAGGTTCTGCAGCGAAAGTGTACGTCTTAAGCGTGACAAAGCGTAGTAGGCAGAGTTAAGTTTCGCACATAGCGCATCAATATGCTCACCCCACTGCAAACCCCTATCAAAAGTGAACCCAACGTAACGGGTATGATTAACAGGTTTAATTTGGTTGCCATTAACATCAACATCCAAATTTGATTGCACCGTACCACTGAGTGTAAAGTGAATTAGGTTTGTTTTGGCAGCATTCACTTGCATCCCGTTACTCTCAAACCAGTGCAGCAATTTAAAAATAACGTCCTTAGTATTAGACTGCAATTCCTCATGGTTACAGCCGTGAACGATTGCACAGATATCCTCTGCGTACATTACAAATTTAACAATAGTGCTGGGAAATGGCAGATCATTCACGAGCAATGCAAAAACGGTATTCCCGACATTCGAGCCCTGAGGCACGGAACGGTCCCCGATAGATCCCAGCTCAGACCGATCGCCATTTATATCTGTTATTTGACTACGGTCAGCCAAAAAAGATTTAATAATGTCTAAGGCTGTACCACGTACACCATAGTGCTCTAGTTTAGACAGTATCAGTCCATGGTCAACCAGATCGAATGCGCGGAATAGGTCAAAAAATATAGCAGCCACATACCGTTTTGCCTCCAAGTTGTCAAGGACTGTTCGTAGTAGTTTGCGCGCTGCGCCTACAGTAGATCGGCCCGCCCGATAGGCGTACTGCTCATCGCTGAGTGCTCCGTTCTTGTTGAGAAACCCTAGGAGCCTATCACAAAGACCTGTTTCAAAAATCTTGGAGACTGCGGGTACAAGGGATATAGGCCGATAGTTTTTCATTGAGTCTTTGGTACCCTTCCCCTTGTAAACCGGAGTCACCCTGATTCTCTTAAGTGAGTCTGGATAGCAACCATTAAATATTGAGCTATTGAAATATTCGCACAAATGGTAAGTGAAGTTTAACGGTAGCCTATGGAGAATTGAGGTAGGGAACCCGTAAACGTCTTTAGTTCCCTTCGCTTTAAGTTTCTTTAAGATTTTTGCTACTTCATCAATAGTAAATGGTGCAATAAACATGGTAGACCCCTGAGACGGGCGGATAACGCACAACAGGCGCATTGCGTCTCCCAGGCGCGGGCGCACCGGGGTGTCGCGCACTACGCTCAAGTAGTGCTGGTTTAGAAAACCATATAAAATATCCCGTTTCCAGAGACATAGCCAATGTAGTTGATACTTAGCATAGTATTTAACATTGTTTTTTATATTTCCCAGGAGGACGTCCTGGAGTATTCCGGTGTGAAGCGGCTCCTAGAGATGGCAGTCGAAGGTTTTTCCTGCACCGCCTTCTGCTACGGGCAGACTGGAAGTGGAAAGACGCACACATTAACCGGCCCACCGGGTTTGGTAAGGCTATTTTAAGTATCTAACATGTTAGTTTGGATTTATTTTTATTTATTATTATTATTGGGGTGTAATGGGCCTTTGAGTGTCACGTCTACCAGGCAGTAATCTATTGTGACAGCCCTTTAAAGTTCATTACTGATGCCCGTTGAATCCAGAAAATTTCAGATTCTTTGGGCCGTAATGTTCTGCACCTCATAGGGTTGCAGTACGTGCCGCCCTCAGTAGGTACTTCTTTATGACATTAGTGGTCCACAGGAACAGAGAATGTGCATTGCCGTCTCCTCTGACTCCTGGCAGAACCTGCATGTCGGATCTAGTTTGGATTAGGAGGAAGTCCTAGAATACTCCGGTGTGAAGCACCTGCTCCTGCACCGCTTTCTGCTACGGGCAGACAGAGGCAGCGGGAAGACGCATACGCTGCCAGTCAGCGCAGCGTGTGCGTTTTTGCCGCTGTCTACCAGGCCGGCTTAGTAATGACAGCGATACCACTGCAGGAATATAATTAATTGGACTTCGTTTTTATAAAAGTACAAAATACAGCTTTACAGGTGCAAACTGGCAATAATGAGGCGATTGACAGCTGATCGGCGGTGGTGCCGATTTGGACTTGTGTAATTGTGACTAGTAGCTTTATAAATTCGGGCTTTGGTACTTTATATACCTACTAATAAAGTTTGGTTTTCAAAGTATTTCCTAAATGTGAATGATTCCATCGATTAACAAATCTCACATTAAATACCTAGAATTTCTACCAGTTTCTTGAAGAATCCTTATGTAATTATTAAAACCTACTATAATGATAGTGTACAATTATTACGCAATTAAAACTACGTCATTGCAGTCAAATTATGACTCGTACTTGTACAGACATAAAATGAAGGTGTATTTACACAAATGTTCGATACAACCTTTTTGGATTGGACTGAAGAATTATAAAATGAAAACCGAGTGGCATGATGGTCTAGCGGTATGATTCTCGCTTTGGGTGTGAGAGGTCCCGGGTTCAAATCCCGGTCGTGCCCTGTTTTGCTGACATACGCAATATCATAACCCTTAATAATGTAGAATAGTGATTTATTTAAACTTGAAGAAATCATCCTACTCCTACTGGCAGTGGTAGAGTATCTGCATCTCTTTTACAATACACTCGCCGTTGGGTCTCTATGCCTTGACATTGTTTTGCCGTGTAATTTAGTGTATACATATTTACTATATATTGCATATGTCGTATATCACGCTTTTCACCTGAAGGACATTTTAATGCAGGGGCCACACTAACGGGAAACGCCGGGAAACGCGTTAATTATCGCATTGATTCGACGTTTTTCATACGGCCACACTGGAATTATCGCGATAATTAACGGCGTTTCCCGCCGTTTCCCGGTAGTGTGCCCCCGGCATAACAGCTCACAGACAATACAACTAAACAAATGAAACCGACAAATTTACTTTCCCAAATTACAATCCGACACCCGAAACTCTTTCACCAAACCACTCAACTTTGCCTCTTTCTACATAGTAATAAAGTTTAAACTTTAAAGGTAGTTACGGCGACAGTGAACTACCCTCGATTATTTATGTATGGACGCTGATTACGTGGCGTGACGCTGCGGCCATTTATCTGTGTCCTTTGGCGCATGGTCATTATTCAAATCGTGTTATGGAAATGGACAATGTAGACGTCACGCGTTGCACTAAAATTCTTTGTGTCGTGTAAAACATACAGGCCATTGTTGTTGTGGGCTCCTGGTTTATTCGGAAAGCGTCAATATTGGTAATAGTTGTAGATAAACATGATACAAGAACCGAAAGGATTATATTATGTATCTATCAACAAATATAAATTTACTTTGATATTTTTACCTGGAGGTCGATTCTAAAATTTAACAAATTGTTATGATTTTGAACTGGTTTTGATAAATCCTTGACGATCGTCTTGGCAATTGGCGCGTGTCTCACGTCTCACTTACTAATAGGTAGTTAATGTATGTTTGTTTAACTGAAATAATTTATTATTAACATAATAAGTCACCATTATATATTAAGTTTTTAATATTTGTACGCTAATATGCAAAACACAGAGCTCTATTTATTAATTCATATATAAGACCTTAACTGTATTACCTGTGTTCCACAAATAAATTTTTACTTTACTTTACTTTATTTTGCATGCACCAATCAGCGTGAGCTAACTTAAGGGTCATATTAAAATATGATCAAAACCGAAACAAATTTATAAATCTGAATCCGTTCCCTGTAATAACTCTTTTAAATCTATTGATACGCTCAAACTAAATGAAAAAACCGACCAAGTGCGAGTCGGACTCGCGCACGAAGGGTTCCGTACCAATACGCAAAAAACGGCAAAAAAATCACGTTTGTTGTATGGGAGCCCCACTTAAATATTTTGATTCTGTTTTTAGTATTTGTTGTTATAGCGGCAACAGAAATACATCATCTAAATTTCAACTGTCTAGCTATCACGGTTTATGAGATACAGCCTGGTGACAGACGGACGGACGGACAACGAAGTCTTAGGACAGGGCCTCTTTTTAACCCTTTGGGTACGGAACCGTAAATTAAAAAGCACTTCTGCTCGTATTCCTATTGTAGTCTTTCACTTGCTCGGGGTTCAAAATCTTCTAACACTGTTTGCATGCGATGTAGGATGTAGGTAGGTAGGTATTTTTAGTATACCTAAGTACATATTTTACTGTTTAATCATAAAATAGTTAATTATCTCACTAACATCGCAATTTTATCGGTGCTTATATATACATTAATAGCATTTGAAACGATTGAAAATCACATATACTCATAATCGCATAATTATATAATTCATACATAAAACGGCGTAAAAACTCTAAAAAATTAATTCTGATAATGAGTAAAATAATTGAGTAGTATAGTAGGTAGGTAGATTTAAATAACAGCACATCCAAAAGCTATTTTGCCGCAATCTGACGATGGAATCTAAAATTGTCCCCGTTAGTTACTAGGTTATTACCTATCATCGATCGGCATAGGTACAAAAATGTTTGTGTCAATTTGTTATGTTCTCGACAGTGGCGAATCGCCACTGTCGCGAATGTATGTGTCACATACCTAAGAGAAAAGTGTTCCTGCATTTTGCAGCTAAGTAGGTACTCGTACACATTAATCATCAGGTCTGTATCTAACCAATTAATAAACAGGCAAAAGAACAATTATTCATGTTGCGATAGCTCGTAACGAGCGGGCCGCTTGGCGACAGACAATTAACTAAAAGGTAAAGCTTCTAAAAATATATATTTTATTCCAACTAATGATCCTATATTATGGAGCTTACCAATAATACGTAGAATTTAACTTACTTTTTTCATTCATCACGTAACTTTTACTTCAGTTAAATTCCGTGTAAAACATTTTGGCTGGCTGATATTATGTAGGTAAAGGTGTAAAAATAGATTTAAATAATATATGTGACGTTTTCAACCAAAAGGTACCACATTGTCGCTTGTCGATAAGGTTGATTTCGAATTGAAGCTATATGGAAATAGCGCCTTATTGACAACCGACAATAAGTACCCTTTTGGTTGAAAATGGCACATATATACGAGGATTAAGTAATATACTTAGGACACAGGTTTAGTTTTCAATCTCATATTATAAGTCCAATCTATTTAAATAGAACGGGTGCTTTGGAGGGTCTGCTAATTGAAAACTTTAATACTTAACGCCTATAATCAGGTGCTGCCCTCTACAGTTCATTGAGCACACGCAAGTCTGCCATCTAGTAGCCTATTTTGGAAACTTAAACTCCTACTTTTATACTTTGCGCAATAACCAGGGGGCTCTTGTGCAGCCTCATACAGTTCATACACCCTCCCTGTGTTTCATAATAAAAGGGTGTTAAAAATGAATCTGAATCTTGGTGTTCCAGAGTAGCGTGAACTAATCTAGCCGTGGACGTAGTCGCATCTGCGAGGCTTCTTTTTTTTCAATGAGTATTCCCAAGGTAAAAAAAAGGTTGGCTTTGTGCCCCGTAAGTGCGAGGCCGTGGGCGACAATCCTTTTCGTCCACGCCTAGCTACGCCACTGATCGTGGCCTTAAAGCAACAGAGTATGAATACCATTTTCGCCTACAGGTGGAAAGAGGAGCAAGCCCATACTCCGAAGAACATGGGCTGGTGGTGCGGTCTTTCGTGTACCTGTTCCGGTTGATACATGACCGTCCGGAATGCCACTTCATACTGAAAGCCAGCTTCCTTGAGATCTACAATGAAAAGGTTAGTTCTGCATCATTATTCTACAACTTCACACGCCACACGCCACACTTCTGAAACGACTTTATAGCTAATTACCTATTTTAGATTATTTGGTAGAGTTCCTATCTGTACTTTAACAAAATTGTTTCCACAGTTATATTTAAGTGTCTCCCGATTGGACGGTGAACCGCCGACACACACCGAGTTCTTTATTCTAATTAATTCTCCGTCTCAACGATCATTATTCTGTTTTTATTTGTTTCCTGATCAACACGCATACCTATTAAGTAATATTGTCATTCAGGTGATAGACCTGCTGAACCCAGGCAGCGCTCGCAAGCCCCTGCAAGTGCGATGGTCCAAGGAGAGCAGAGGGTTCTACGTCGAGAACCTGTTCACTGTCGACTGCGAAGAGCTTGACGACCTGTTCGCTGTGCTGGAAGAAGGTAATAATTATATACGTAAGCGGATCAGGGAGAAAGGGGGTCAAGCCGAATCTCACTAAATCTCATGAGGTTTCGGAAGTATCACGAAATTTGACGGGGTTAAAAAAACCTCAAAAACGCCTCATGTAATTTATGGACGGCTTCTAAGCTAAAGTTAAAGTTTTCTATGTAAATATGCACCTATGTAGATTATGTTAATTGGAAATGAGCAGATGCCAGTCGGGGCGTGTGTGCTTCAGAAAAGTCCGTCTGTCCAGACAGGATTTTTGGTTTACTCCCGTCTGACCTCTGTTTTGAGAGGAAGGCGCACCAATTCATCGTGTCCTGTTACCACAGCTTACTTAGAGTCTGAGTTCAACTAGGCAACCGAATCCCAAGAATTAGTTCAGGCACTAGTTTTTGAGAAATTAACTTTGGGATTTGTCCGAAGTAAGGAAAAGTTGGACTGAATACGCAGTGGATGTCGACGGGCCACGTCCTTGGGAGAGGTGAGATGGAAAACAACCCCGATATATTAGGCAGTGAGGTTAAGAGAAGGCTTAACTGTCTAGGTAGATAATCACTCCAGGAATCAGGTATCTCTATAGTTGACTGTATTCTCAACATTTTCCGCAGGCATGCGTAACCGCGCAGTAGGCTCGCACGCGATGAACAGCCATTCATCCCGCTCGCACACGCTGCTCTGCGTACGGGTGCGAAGAGACCTGCGTACCGACGGCGACGTCACGTGCTCAACCCACGGCAAAATCAACTTTGTGGACTTGGCGGGCAGCGAGATGACCAAGAAGACGCAGAGTACGGGGAAGACGTTGGAGGAGGCAAATAATATTAATAGGAGTCTTATGGTTTTAGGTGAATGGACAAAAAATTTTTTCGGACCGATTATTTCCGATATTTTTATTTTTTTTATTTATTTCTTTAACAATAATGCATTGTGTTAGAAAACTTACGAACTAATTACTTACATGCATGATATATCAACAAATGGTTGTTGGAGACCCTTATTCGTTTTGAATGACCTATCCAACGATACACTATTGGATTAAAGCGAAATAAAGTTTTCAAAACACTGAAATTAATAAAAAACTGATAAATATTCTAAATTAAAAGTAGCTTTTTATTGCAGTTATCCTAAAATACAGTTTCTTATCAATTGAAAAAAAAAAGATGTTCCTTTCACTTTCAGGAGAGTCTTAATTATCTTATCACATCCATTATCTCGGCCAGAAATCACAATATATGATCGATATTGGAGGACTTTAATTGTTCCCGATTTTGGCGGGAAATAGAGATGAGTAATTCTTCTATGCTCTTCATTGTGACGCCACCATAACCGTAGCTTTTAACGTACTCTTTCTTCCAGGATACTGCATATCTCAACTAAGCGACGGTAAGAAGAGGGGCCACATTCCATACCGGGACAGTAAGCTGACGAAACTGTTGGCTGACAGTCTAGCGGGCAATGGTGTTACTCTAATGGTAAGATAAACCTTTAAGCCATTCTGGCGGAGACAAGACAAAGGGAACTGCCTTTTGAAATCTGGCCCCGTAGACAAGATGCCGTAGCGAACGAAACGCAACTATCACTGTCACACTAATATGGAAGAGTGATAGAGAGACACAAAGCGATTCGATGGCGAAGCGCAAGCGATTGTCACCTTGGCTAGGCCGCCTGAGTTTAATTCAGACTGTCTAGCATGAGTTGCGTTCTCTCGCACGAGTCCATACTTGAAGTCGCGCTAGACGTATGGAGTCGCGCGCGAAAACGCAACTCATGCTAGCAGGTCAGAGCTTGTAAAGAAAGATATTATAGTTTAATTAAGAGCAACAAAAAGTAAAGATTTTTTAACAATTACTTTTAGCTGTTCCAACCTCATTGTATTGATTCCGCAAATTCTCATGATTCGCCTGTTAAAATTATGTGTTAATGTGAAAATTGTTTTATCACAGATTGCGTGTATAGCCCCTTCGAGATCAAACATAAGCGAAACGATCAATACTTTACGATATGCAGCCCGAGCTAAGAAGATCAAATCCAAGCCTATCGTAAAAATGGTAAGAACTTCGTATATGACACTAACACTCCATGATCCATGATTAAAGGTTTTGCACACTATTTAAGATCTTTTTAAATACGGTACTTACTCAAAACATTACCTACTTTACGTATATTTACTGCAAATTTTAGCCGCATATATGAGAGCTAAAGCAGGTGGCACTGTAAAGCCCTGTACATACCTAACGCCATAACGCAGTAGCAAGTTAGGTCGCCAACGCCAAGGGCTAAGTTTTGACAATCGGCTGTCAGTTGGTCCTGATATATCGATTACTTCATGTCTTTATAACTACAATAATTTACAGAATTTGTACGCATCTTTAAGACGAAAGGGGGGGGGAGACCCACGCGAAATCGCCTTTTCATACAAACGTAGTCCTTATTTTCATCTTTGGATATTAACAGATATTAACATTATTGAAAATATTTTGACACACTTTGTTGTATACCAACCACAGCTATGCCCCTACGTTTGATTTTTCTCAAAATTTTAATTTAAAAATTACTATGAAATCTGTTTTTCGCTCCTAATTTTTACAATAATTCAAAATCGAAAAAAGTCAAATGTAGTCAATAGCTGTGGTCAAATATACGTCAAATTATGTAAAAATATTTTCCATAATGTCCATATACAGAGAGGAAAATGGGGATTATGTTTGTATGAAGAAACGGCCGTCCCCTTTACTCTTAAGAAGAAATCATGAATTGCACGTACATATTCGCTATATATAATTGATTGCAGGACGCAAGAGATGCGCTCATTCTGAGTCTAAAGAGAGAGGTGGAAGCTCTCCAAGCAGAAAACCAACACCTCCGGACTGCGCTACACGTACATACAGATTACAGTATGGATTACAGTAAGTACACAAAACATTATCCGGCTCGAAGGACCGAAACTGAGTTTTAAGTCCCTAGCTTACAATTTACATTATCAATTCACAGAAGGAATAATTGCCAACCTTATTAATACACTAAGTTAAGTACATAATAGAGTAAGCCAACTTTGGACCGGCCACCGACTCGAACAGAACGAAGTGAGAGAGTGTCATTATAAAATTTATAAACATATAATTCATAGAAATTAACCACACTGTGTCATTGCAAATGCCACGCAGAGTTAGCTTGGTCCGACTCTATCCCATTTTAGTTTTTTTTACTGTATACTGGCAAACCCACTGTCAGTAGAAAAAGGCGCGAGACTCAAATTTTCTATGGGAATACAAATTCTTCGCGCCTACATTTTTTTGGGTTCAGTACCCAAAGGGTAAAAACGGGACCATATTACTAAGAGTCCGCTGTTTGTCTGGTACGGAACCCTTCATGCGCGAGCCCGACTCGCACTTGGCCGCTTTTTTAAATCTGCCTCCTTTTTCTACTATCGGAAATGGCTTGCCAAGCTGTAGTACCTACTTATATATAATTAATATTTACAGACCAACGTCCCCGCAACACCCCAGCACTCGAAGCCAACAAACTCTACCAGCTTCCCCAATCAGAGCTAGTCGAGCTCGTCCAACTGCACATGGATGAGAACTCCGCCTTGAGGACCGAGAACCAAGAACTGTTCGGCGTGAGGGACCAGCTGCTGAGAGACCAGGAGTTGCTGAGCCGGGAGAACGAGCGGCTGTTGAAAAAATTGGAGGATGTCAACTCGTAAGTTTGTATGTATTTGTGTGTTTTGGTCTTTAGAAGCTAGTTAGGAATAAGTCGAGCTAGTCCAACTGCACATGGACGAGAACTCGGCTTTAAGGACCGAGAACCAAGAGCTGTTCGGCGTGAGGGACCAGCTGCTGCTACCAGGAGTTGCTGAGCCGGGAGAATGAGCGGCTGTTGAAAAAATTGGAGGATGTCAACTCGTAAGTTTGTATGTATTTGTGTGTTTTTGTCTTTAGTAGCTAGTTAGGAAAAAGTCGAGCTAGTCCAACTGCACATGGACGAGAACTCGGCTTTAAGGACCGAGAACCAAGAGCTGTACGGCGTGAGGGACCAGCTGCTGAGAGACCAGGAGTTGCTGAGCCGGGAGAACGAGCGGCTGTTGAAAAAATTGGAGGATGTCAACTCGTAAGTTTGTATGTATTTGTGTGTTTTTGTCTTTAGAAGCTAGTTAAGAATAAGTCGAGCTAGTCCATGGACGAGAACTCGGCTTTAAGGACCGAGAACCAAGAGCTGTACGGCGTGAGGGACCAGCTGCTGAGAGACCAGGAGTTGCTGAGCCGGGAGAACGAGCGGCTGTTGAAAAAATTGGAGGATGTCAACTCGTAAGTTTGTATGTATTTGTGTGTTTTTGTCTTTAGAAGGTAGACTAACGAAAGCCCGATACCGTTAAGAAGAGGGTTCTACAGAAAAGACCGAAAAAAGGAACTGTTACCAATGTATGGCGGGAGGAGTATCTACCTACAAGTTTTTGCTGACGATAGTGAAGTGACGAAGTGATAACTTGGTAGGTAAGTTTCATGTAAGTAGTTTTAGTCGACTGCCACAGAAGATATTTTCTACCTGAGGAAATGGCGAACTTGAGGTACTGCCATAATCAGTGAGGTTATTTATTTTCCTACTCGGACAAAATGTGTCCTATTTATCTGAATTTAATATACCATTGTAATAATTTATAAATGTTCGTAGGACTATATTCGGAAGCTGATACCCCGACAGGTTAGTCGTAAGACTTGCCTGTGCATGTCGAGCACAAAGATTTAATAAAATTAACCCTCTTATTCTTAGTCGGCAATCGGCAAAGCCGTCAGCATATGTCCGACCGCCCAGTATCCACGATTTTAGGGTTTATTATTTCGCCAGCGTTTATAATATGCTGACGGCTATGACCTTTGATGATTCTAAAATAATATTTAAAAATTATTAACTTAAATGCATGGTTAACATTACCAATTTAAAGCATAAAATATCAAATAAACTACATAAACATGCTATAAACGTCTATTTTTTCAAGCACATTCCCTTACCACGTGTGAAAACTACTTAGATCAATTTAGTCACTGGTTTAATTTCATTTAGATAACTTAAATTAATTAATTTACTCTGGCCAACGACTTCCGTCACTAAAAAGGCCGCAAATTCAATACATGATGAGTGCGACTACGCTAAGTACCTATTTGGCAGTGACAATGTATGAAATGAAAGCGCCATAAGTAGATACTTGATGTAGCACTTGGCGTGAAAACTTAACGTGCTTGGATTACCTATATCAACCTTCCGTGCCAACAATGCTTGAATTTCACGCCTTTTTAGTATCCTAAATGGCCAGATTATATTACTTAATCACTTGACGCCCTTTTTCACTGCAGCACCAAGATTTACAAGCATACAAATTAGTCAAATTAACTATACACTCTTTTCAGCGTATGCATTCGTTCACCGATCATACCCGCGCGCCCAGCATATTCTGACATGGGGTCCTCGGAGCAACCTAACATCTGGACTAACCCCGCGGGGTCGTCCGCCAACAGCGTCGCCAGCGCCGGCAGTAGAGGCAGCTAGAATTTACTGCCACCTACGCTAAAATACGCCTACGTTAAAATTGTAAACAAATATGTTAGCCAACTTAACCCTTTATAAGGCAATAAGGGTGTCAGAAATCACACACATGACACATGTAATTAAACCCTATTACTTTGAAATAAGGTTAACAATTGTTGTGGGAAATATAATTATTCCCTCTCTCTCTGCCTTATAAAGGCTTAATCCTGTTTTATTAATTGTGCAGTTGATTGTATAGTGTATATATATTTATGTAAAGACACTATTCAACTATGTAGGTAACTAGTTTTTAGTAGTAGGTAAATATACTTGACAATAAAGTGTTTCCTTTTAGTTTTAGTATAAGTAGTGCTTAGTTTTCACTAAGCCCTCCAAATAATTTGTAGATGTAGGCATACAAATTAAATGAGGTTTGCCTTTAATTTTTTAAATTTGGTTTTTCGTGAATAACAAAACAGGTGGAAATTTATGTATTGTAAATGTGTAGTTTTCAAGTAAAACATACCACATTGTCGCTTGCCATAAGGATGCTTTGACAGGTTATTCGTATAAAGATACAAGCAAATATCATCCTCAAGGTTAGCAACAATGTGGTACCTGTTGCTTGAAAACGTCACAAATAAAGGCTTAATAAAACCAAAATTGCATTGGAGTTTTTATTTACAAATATTTTGTTTTGACTGGTCTTACAAGCCAACAACTTTTTTGTATCAGCAGTTTTTATGGAAAAAAACACTTCATGGAATATTTAGTAACAGTTTTTTGTTTATAAACATTTTTAGGTTATCACAAAGACATGGAACTAAATACCAAATAGAAATATTTTGGTCAATATAATCACTGGTCTCTAGAGGCTATATTGTCCAAAATATTTCTTTTAAATTAAAAATATACATTTTGTCAGAAAAGTAGTGTTATTTTTAAACAAAGTTTGCACAGGTATTTAGGTCATGCATGATATAAATAAAACCCCACTCATCATCAACCACTATCAGCAGATTGGTAAACATTTTACCAGAGTACTTTGAAACTTACATAGAAGAAAAATTACTAATGGTTTAGGGCAAGTGGCCCTAACTTAAATCCATCTTAAAGTCCAAGTCACATGTTTAATAATACAAATAGCCTAAGATTACAGCTACTACTAGTGTCTTCTGAAGCCATACTTCTTTCTCTCATAGAACAGATCAGTCTTTGAGCTTCCTAAGTTCACAATCTTTGGACACCCATCTCTCTGAAAGGTAAAAATAATAATATTAAGACATGCAGTGGAAACTTAAGGTAAATATGGTCTTTATTGGTCATTTTCACTGATTTTAACATTTTAAAAACTGTGACGATGTATTAACAAAGAGCCTAAAAACTATAATAATCTCACTAGAGGTGGACTTACAAGTTTGGTTTATTTTATAGTAGGTGACCTACATCATTTGAGTTGATTAACAAAATTTCTACATGTCCCGCTGAAGGAATTTGTCATGCAAAGCAATAAAATTAAGCAATAGCCTTAATTTAGAATTGTACTATGCGATATTTATGGCTCCATTGTTAGGGCACCCTGTCTGTCCCTGCCTCCATTTGCCTCATAAGTTGCCATAAGGCTCCTTAAAAGTGGACTTCACATGCCTGAACTAGATGAGGCATTCAGAGGGTCTAGTTACCAGTAAGTATTGTTAAGTATGAGCTACTTACGTCTTTTTCTTGGATAGTGCATTCTTTGCAGTAATACGCGTCAGAAACACCGGGCCCGCCGCAGATAACGCATCGTCCCTGGTACGAGCCGTAGTTGCACTCGTCGCAGATGCGGACCAGCGTGCATGGCCGTACGTACGAGTCGCAAATCACGCATTTACCGTCGCATTTCTCACATAATCGGCCTATAGCTGCGAAAACAAAGTAAAACGCTTTATGACTGCACTTCAATATTGTGAAGGTACTTTTCCAATGTAGTTACTGAAACTTACCGACGCCGGGCTGTTTTCTGCAGAAAATTAAATCAGGATGATGCTTAGCCATTATTACAGTCTTATTTCTTGATAATTTTAATGAAACAACACTATTATAACCTCTATAAGAAGACGCCGCCGAATTTGTTTGACGTAGATGACGTTTCAGTTAAGGAGTTTTTTCTGGAAAAATACCGCTGAACTGCTTGAGAAGCCAAGTTCTGTGTGGTAAAATCATGGTCGAACACACTTTCTATTGACCTTATTGAAAAACACCTTAATAAAGGTGTCTAGGAATGTTTGAGATATAATTTTAAACGTCCAACACATTCCAGTATACTATGCGACTTAAAAAAAAAAACATTAGACATTGACACTGACAGTGACATTTGTGTGTGCGGAGAGTTCTCACGTGTTGCGTGTTATTTAATAAACATTTTAACAAAAATAACTATGACTGAAGAGAATGATTCTTCTAGCAGCGGAGAATCCGGAGATGAGAGCCAAGAAGAAGAGCAGCAACAAGAACAACCGCATGAAAATGGCGAAACCGAAGAAACAGTAACTTTCAAAGATTTGGTATGTGGTGATTTGTGCTTTTAATTGTATAGTATTGTAGAATTTCCCAATTTTAATAATATAAATGTATAGATTTTTTATATACCTACAGTGTGCGTTGCTATCGCACGTCTGTCTTAATATATTTGTACATTGCGAATTTTTGCAAAAACGATTATTTCGAGGTTATGTCAGTATTTTTTGTATTCCATTTTCAGGGCGTAGTCGACGTATTATGCGAAGCATGCCAGGAATTAAAATGGAAGAACCCGTCAAAAATTCAGAAAGAGGCAATACCCGTAGCACTGCAGGGCAAAGACATCATAGGTCTAGCAGAGACAGGATCTGGCAAAACTGGTGCCTTTGCACTGCCTATCCTGCAGGCGCTGCTCGAAAACCCACAGAGATACTTTGCCCTCGTACTTACACCTACCAGAGAGTTGGCATTCCAAATTTCAGAACAGTTTGAGGCACTTGGTAAGGTTTAGAATCAAATTATCTCTTACTCTACTATATTTAAAAGTTGTTTTAGGAATGCTTTAGATACATGAATTTAAAAAAAACCGGCCAAGTGCGAGTCGGACTCGCCCACCGAGGGCTCCATACTTTTTAGTATTTGTTGTTATAGTGGCAATAGAAATACATCATCTGTGAAAATTTCACCTGTCTAGCTATCACGGTTCAGGAGATACAGCCTGGTGACAAACAGACGGACAGACAGACGAGTCTTAGTAATAGGGTCCCGTTTTTACCCTTTGGGTACGGAACCCTAAAAAGTTATATGCAATTGAAAAGGACCAGGGCTTTTAGGCGCTAAGCAGGGGGCTTGTTTCTATTATTCTTTATACACATTGCCATATACATGATTAACATGATTAATATCCATTTCTTGATTTCGATAACATAATTTCCCATGTAGGGATTTTACAATATTATGATGTCCAACAGAGAATATTTGTATTCCCAAGATCCTATCGTTCTAAATATTTTTTGTAGGAGCTAGTATAGGAGTAAAATGTGCAGTAATAGTGGGAGGCATGGACATGGTGGCGCAGGCCCTCACTCTCTCTAAAAAACCGCACATCATCATTGCCACACCCGGTCGACTTGTTGACCATCTGGAGAATACTAAAGGATTCAACCTGAAGGCTTTGAAATATCTGGTAAGTGGGTTAATTATCCTGTTTACTTTTCATACAATAGGGTGTAGAAAACGATGCCTTAAGATGCACTAATAAAAATACTTTTGTATTACCAACAAGAATGAATGCAAAATTAGCAACTCAGTTGAAGGACACATGTTATGTTAGTAATTACCATTGTGAACAGAGGGCCTACCGCGAACCACGTTCGACGTGTTGCCTCTCTGTCGCACTTGTACATTCGTACGTAAGTGTGACCCTCAGAGACTTAGTTCTACAAGAAGGTATTTTGCGCACTGATTGATGTGGCTCGTGACTTAGCGCAACTGATGATGATGATGATGTATTCCTGTTATCCCTCATTAGGGACATAGAGGGCTCGCAGAAGAATCCTTCATTTATCACAATCTTGAGCGGCTACTTCCAGCTCTTTCCAGTTGAGCCAGCCTCTTTCTCAACTGTCCGTAACTAAGGGCTTCTAATTCTATGCTGTTTGTAAACTTCCGAACGCAAAGTCTTTATCACCAATCATAGAAACACTTTAACAAGAGTAATAAAATATTTGCAGGTCATGGATGAAGCAGACCGCATTCTCAACATGGACTTCGAAGTGGAAGTGGACAAGATCCTCCGCGTGATCCCCCGGGAGCGCCGCACGTACCTGTTCTCCGCCACCATGACCAAGAAAGTGCAGAAACTGCAGCGGGCCTCGCTTCAGAACCCGGTGAAGGTGGAGGTGTCCACTAAGTACCAGACAGTAGAAAAGCTGCAGCAGTACTATGTGTTTATCCCAGTGAAATATAAGGTTAGTATATATTAGTATTTTAATAAGAATTTGGGAAAAAAACGATTTTCGTTGTCATTTGTAATGCAGACTTCTATGGATTGGAATTAACTCCTGTAGTCTGTACTAAATTGATTAATACTATCTTGGTTTCTTTTGTGCAAGAGTGAATAGTCTGTAGCAGCAAGGCTTATCATACAGTTAGACTGTAACTTTCTATGTTTTTAATGGCCAAAAAATTACCATTTATAAAAAAAGACTAATCTTAAAAAGTTGTCGTCAACTTTTCATTATTTCATTTGTTTTAAATTATGAAAATGTTTACCATGCAGTTCGAAAACTTTAACAAACTTTCTAAAACTGTAATCATATTAAGTAAACCATGAATTAGACACAAGTTGCCTATCTAAAATAAAATGGCCTCTCCAAACGTCACCGATAACCACATGCGATTTGCAATACATTACCACAATATATATAGATCAATTGAATTCGTTACTGCTACTTAGCCTTAACTAAAGTCGCAAGCCATTTGTTGCAAGGTCTGTAGAAGCCTTAAATAATAAATGAAATTATTACAGGATGTATACCTTGTGCACATTCTAAACGAGCTCTCCGGCAACTCGTTTATCGTGTTCGTGGCCACTTGCGCGGGCGCACTGCGAGCCGCACTGTTATTGCGTAACCTCGGGCTAGCCGCTGTACCGCTGCACGGCCAGATGTCACAGAACAAAAGACTGGCGGCCTTGAACAAGTTCAAGAATAAGAGCAGATCGATTTTAATCTGTACTGATGTTGCTTCCAGGTTAGTACACCTTTTTATAATTTAACTACTCATTTTGCGCAACTTATCTTATCTTATAGTTTCGGGGGCCCTTACGGATACACTTCGACCCATAGGGATCTTTTGTGCAGTTACCCCCTAGGAAAGATCCGTCCGCTACTCAAGAGCCTTCCCCACCATCTCCATATGCCGGGTGATGGACCTTATGGGTAGCTTTTTGAATTCCTTTGGTACCAGGTAGCCTGTTCCAAAGTCCTTCATTCTTTGTCTGGCGAGGGCGTGACGCAACGTTGCGCAACTTAGGCCTCGCCGGTGTAGCCGGGCAGATATCGCAGAACAAATGATAGGCCGCATTAAACAAGCTCAAGAACAAGAGTACATTTTTAATAATTTTGCTAAACATTCTGACGATTTACGAACGGGTTCTTCGCATGAAGCGATTTGTTTCTGTAATCTCTAGTGTTTTTAACACTTCCCAGTGTTAATTGTTGTAGTTATTACTATTTGAGATATTTCTCTCAAAATAAATCCGCGCTATTATTGCGCAACCTTGGCCTGGCACTGTACCACTGCATGTTGATGTGATATGATATCATTCTTATTCGAGAAATAGAATCATGTCCAGCGGTTGCAGCATGGTTCAATTTTTATTGTCACTAAGCCTGCCACTTTCGCACTTACATACTTGTTAGAACGTGACAGGTGATAAAAATGCGACCGTGCTACGGCCGCTGAGCAGACTTCTTTCGAAGCTCTCTTACCTCACGGTCATTAAAGGAAAGTCCAAGTCTATCAACTGTGTTATATTATAATCTCACAATTGTTTCTAATTGTGCAGAGGTCTGGACATCCCCCACGTGGACGTTGTGATCAACCTGGACATACCCCTACACAGCAAGGACTACATCCACCGCGTGGGCCGCACGGCCCGAGCTGGCCGGGCGGGTAAGGCCGTCACCTTCGTCTCACAGGTAATAAAATATACATACTCAAATTTGAAACAGCACCGCGTCGAGCAAGATACCCATACAGATCATCATCAACTGAGTTCTTACTTACCCTCGGTAAACTTGAACTTTTTCTTTCATTTTCATATTGATGTAATTTCAGCTAGCAGAGTTGTCTCAGCTTAGTACAAAAATGAATTCAAATTACTTTGATTGTCTGGACATAATAAAACACACGTTATGTCCCTGGCAAGCTCGGCCGAATTTTACCTTCCCATACAAACGGAGTTTCGTTCTCATTTTAAAACTACGTGTTAGATTGTAATGAACCTTTGCACATACAATGTCATGAGGAATATCTAGGTCTGTAATTCGTTTATATCATGGAGACTATATAAAGGAGCCAAATCTCTATGTATGAAAAGTGTCCATCAAAAAACAGTAATTAGGCGGCGCCACCATACACCGAAATACTACCAAAACCAACCTACGTAATTTGGTCGGGTTATTTGTTGCCTTATATGGTTCATGTTATACTCATGTCCCAGAGCCTAACTAGCGCCACCGGAGAGATTAGGAACTATTGTTTAAAGCTGAAAGCGGTCACTTTTGCAACAATTCTGCCATAAGAGATTGCGATCCTTTCTATACCATCCATAGTTTATATATAGCTCCAATTTAAAAAAACAAATGAAATAGAGCAAAAACAAGTTTAGTATGAAAAACTTAAATTCGCTGTATTTTTTTAACTATGGTATCTGAAGCTACATCAACTAATTACAGACATAGATATACCTTATCCTATTGTAAGTACAAAATTTCAGAGCAAACTAGCTACTCGTTTTTAAATGAGAGCGGAACTACGCTCCCTTACGGACCCTTAACTCATTTACTGCCAGTAGAGCGAGCTATGCGCTACGCTTGTAGCCGATAACGTGTTATTTCCGCAAAAAGCGCCAACGAACAGAGTACCTGCCTAACGGGTCCCTAGCAGTAAACGTGTTAAAAATGTTGCCACGCCCTAGTAGGGTCCATGTATGTACTGTCTTGTACCTTGTAATACCATGGTTGCAATAAACGATTATGATTATGTGTTCACCCAGGAATGTAGTTCGGCGTTGTACAACCCCGTCATTTGTTTCAGTATGACGTGGAACTGTACCAGCGCATCGAGCAGCTGATCGGCAAACAGATGCCCCTCTACCCGACTGAGGAGAGCGAGGTTATGGTGCTGCAGGAGCGAGTAGCCGAGGCGCAGAGACTCACCAAGATTGTAAGTATATTGTATGGAACTTTTTCAGATATAACATCAAGTCTCACTTTTAATGTTTGTTCACGAAGGTCCTTTAATAACTACTGTCTTTCTTCATAGTACCTAATAACAACAAATTCATTTTATACATAAATATCTTGGCAAATATTTAAAACATTTAGTATAAGTCTGCTTATCAACTATATCAACGAAGGCTAAAAAATGATAAGCACCAATTTATACGTATTCAAATGTAAATGTTGCCTTTAAGAATTGTTCTCTTGTTATCTCTAGGAAATGAAAGAGCTAGAAGACAAGAGGAACACGAAGGGGCGCAAGCGCGGCGCGGACGATGATGATGATGACACGGAGAACGCGGCCGGCGTGCGGCGCCGGATCAAGGGGAAGGGGAAGGGGGGGAGTAATCATGGCGGGAAGAAGAGGAAACGATGAATATATGGTTAAATATTACGATGGGTTTTATTGAAGTCAGTCATATTACACAAGTCAACCTTAAGGGCCGCCCCACACTAGCGTATTCCGAGCGTTGGCGTCTAGTCAACTCTATGGCTGCTGCGCGACGCAACGTTGGCGCAACTGCGCAGCGACGTCATTTTCCATAGCGCTGACAAGACGCCGACGCTAATGTAGGATGGCCTTAAATGAGGGCTAACGAGTATGAATTCGCCGCTAGGGGCGCTAGTGTAGATGGTGGTCTTTTCCCATGAATCTAGTATAACTGGATCGGTCATGAGGAGTGGGGGAAAATGACCAAACGGGATAGTCTTATGTATCTTTCAGTAGGAGTAGCAGAGAAAGCGCTGTTATTGTTTGTCCTTGTCATAGTTTCACTTTTCCACCGCTGCCACAACCGAGGTTGTGGCAAACAAATAAGTACGTGACATGTCATGTTTGTTCGTTGCTGTTTAATTATCGTTGTTTTGTATGAAATTGTGCTTTCTCTTATGAAATATAGTGATGGTTAGCGTTTTGAATGCTTGAACTTTGATAAAATACTGGTGAATTGTTCTGTAATCGGCTGTAATAGCCGCTCTGAGCAAAAATATGAGATCATAACCTTTCACACGTAAGTACGGTATTTTACACCTTCCTCTTAACGCAATATGTGAGAATAACATCGTAAAATTACGTTACACTCAAAGCAATGTAGAATCAAACGATTTCAATAAAAATATCACAATTATTTACGCAAATTAACAAAACATTATTTGTAAAATTATCCGCCCAAATTACGTACGTAGGTAGGAGTCTGAGGTCAGCCATTTTTAAACTTCTTCTTAATTTAGCTGCATAACAATCATGTTAGGGATACCAGATGAAAATATCATAATTTTATGGGTAATTTTGACCTCGAAGTTTTTTCGTACTTCTAATTCCAAAAAATAAATAAACAAATATTGTGAAGATTAAATGTGGTGTACATTAATTGGTGTGATTGCGATTTGTGATTTCTTTAAATTAAAACCCATAATACATTTTATTTTACGTTTTATTTACTAAACATGTTTAGTTTTGTACCACCTGCGCGAATTATAGGAGGTATTTCATTGTTTATACGCCTAAAAAGAACGAGTTCTTTAGTCTTTTGCGCTGGTGGCCTAGCGGTAAGAGCGTGCGACTTTCAATCCGGAGGTCGCGGGTTCAAACCCCCGGCTCGTGCCAATGAGTTTTTCGGAACTTATGTACGGAATATCATTTGATATTTATACCAGTCGCTTTTCGGTGAAGGAAAACATCGTGAGGAAACCGGACTAATCCTAACAAGGCCTAGTTTCCCCCCTGGGTTGGAAGGTCAGATGGGCAATCGCTTTCGTAAAAACTAGTGCCTACGCCAATTCTTAGGATTAGTTGTCAAGCGGACCCGAGGCTCCCATGAGCCGTGGCAAAATGCCGGGATAACGCGAGGAAGATGATGATACGCCTAAAAAGAACGGCCTATTGACATTTTATTTAACAATTTTTTAATACCGTCAAACAAGCTAACTTTGCCTCCAGGGTAATCGCCCAAACGTGATATCAAATATTGGGGTAATTTTTACCAATATGGTACCCCACGTTTATGACGTCATCTATGTTTATCCCTTACGGGCGCACGCGTATAGCTGGTCTATGTAATGCTAGGTCTATGTCTTTTCCATAGTTCGAAATGTCACTTGTCACTTCAATGACTGACAGCTGTTCTTTAGTCTTTTGGACCACCATCAACAGAGGCGCCGGACTTCCGGTTCGAGCGCCATCTTGATAGTTAGCATCGTGATTAATTACTTTGTTTTTTGCTTATTAATATTGTTTAAAGTGTAATATCGATAGCTTATTATACAGTAAACTAATGTGGTAGTGTGCAGTGAATGGAGAATTAATTTTGAAGCGCGTTTAACCACCATCTTGGAGTCAACGGCCGGTAGTCCACGTGCTTCTTGTAAAGTCTAGCTATCGATTTACAAGAGCTAACAAAGCACCGTACACTGTCTTGTACAACCGTACAATTTTTGTCGTTTGTAAACCTCTCAATACCTTGATACTGGCGAAATAGTCCCACTGGGCTGAAGCCATAATTTTAAAAGAAGAAGAAGAAGAACAGAGGCGCCAACTGGTGAGCAAAAAAACGATAGCCCTCATTGGATGAATCGTTTGACGGTTGCTTAATGGGTGGTCAGTGGCAATGAGGGTCACCAGTGACAAGCATCATACGCTTGTAGAAAACATCTGAAGATTCTACGCGAGCGCAAAGAAAGCACAGAAAATAAAGCCATGTGATGATGCGATAATAAATATGTAATGTAGGTACACTCGGCGTCACGGAAATCGCACATGCACCTTCATATGGTACGAACGATTCTAGCTCTTAGTGAAATAGTTTTGTCTTAATCAATATGACATCATTTAAAAGCTAATTTAATAACCTTTAATCTGATGTCTCTTGTTTAAGTGTTCTATTTGTTGTTAAGATTGTCGGATCGGCCTTTGAAAGAATCGCTTACGCCCGAAGATGTGCGATTTCCGTGACGCTGAGTTAAAAAGAAGTGTCATTATATTACGAACTGAAAAGGGATATTTAATGAGGATAAACGCGCAAAGTTGAATGCAGACAGCGCTGCAATCGTTTGAAAACCCAAATAAATTACAAACTTGTTTAGCTCCAAGACAGTTGGAATTGGAACCATTGTACCTATAATCTGACGAGATTATAGCCTCATAATGAATTCTTGTCGCCCTAATTAGTTACAACCAGAATCAGTAAAATTAAAATACCTACTCTAAATACACGAAATATAACAGAGTAAGTAAATAAGAATCATAACAAAATCGCAACTTACCGTAATTAATTGTATAAGGCAACCGTATTGTCCTGTCCAGTTCAATTAAGCCGTTTTTGTTTGACTTAAATTGTCGCCTGTCGTGTGCACCTGTAGGCCGAGCACATGATTGACGCGACAGTATCTAGCCGCGAGATAGACTACCAGTCTTTTACTAACAGTATGAATTAAAGGGGGACGGGTAGTCTATGTCGCGGCGAGATACTCTCGCGCCAATCATGTGCTGTTGGTCAAACCAAATTGGCAGTAAATAAGAACCAAAACAACTATACTCATCCTTTTCTTAAGGGTGCTAGTACTAGTGTAAGACGAAGATAGTATGATTATACTATCTCTGTCTATGTTTGAAATGAGACAGTTCTTTGACAAACTATAGCCCGACTGTCGGAACAAAGCCTGTGACTGAGGGAAAATTATACGGAGCCAGAGAAATATTTATTTGAGTAATAGAAACCAACCGCATCTGCTTTAGGCACATATCATAATAGATGAAGAATAGGCGTTTCGCGGTTACGACTCATTTTACAGTATGAGAGAGTAAGCTCTATTAAAAGCGCGTTTACGACCGTTTAGCGTTACTTTAATATGATTAATAGCGCGACGAAAGGGGAAAAAATATTGTTTTTAAGGCGAACTTAGACGAAACTAATGATCTGGCCGACTAATCGGCCATCCGAGCGTCGATTAGTCGGCCACATAAATAGTCGGTACATCACTAGTTTATTCCAATTTGTTCTTGCCCGACCAACACTTTGTCGCTGCAGTTAACCAAATCCATATGTATTGGTCCCAATACATTCCACGACTCTTCTCTTTCCGAACAGACTCTAGCTTAGATGGAATAGGGGGTATTACTGCAATGTTCTACTACCAGAGTGCAGCACTAGCCCGTTTAGTAAACCATAGAGTAACTTATACATACTGTGCCTTTAACAGTTTATGACAAGTTTTCAGAGATAATAAATTATGACATTGATGCATCAAGGAGGTTTGTTTACAGAGTACAATTTTAGTAATTTCAAGCAGAAACAAATGAAAATGTCTCTTCAAAGCAAATAATTCAAATTGATGATCACAGCTAGGCGATCAATTCATAAAATAATTCTTGACGTAGACGATTCGGGAATCAGCGAGATTCTCAAGCAAACAAAATGTTAAAATGGTTTTTTACAGTTTATTCTACAAAATAAACAGTCATCTCTTTCAATAAAAAAATAAATAAGAAAAGAAATGCCAAAAAGCGCCGCGCCTGTAAACGACGCCCGCGCACTTAACCGTTAAGAAGAAATCACAACATTGTTTTAAATTTTTTTAATCGTTATTTATTATTTCTATACAAATAGAACTGTACAGATAATTTTTTAAATTATTATTTACCACATTTTCAACTGCTCTCACGATAGACTTTTTACAAAAGTGAAAACTATCAACATCACGCACGGAATAAACGAGATCGCGTGCTGTGTCCGCTCGCCGCCGTCCGGTCCGGTCCGTCCGGGTCCGGTCCGGTCCAGTCCGTCCGGGTCCGGTCCGGTCCGGTCCGGCGCGGCTCCGCGCAACAACCATCCTCACACAACTCACACGGAACGAGACGGAAGGCTTCAATGTTCGCGCAAGGCATGTGCAACAATTCTGGGAGTACCCCCGTACGTACAGCGGTCACGTGTACGGTCGACAACGAGGCCCGCGGCCGGCAGTCGACAATAATACACTGTCTCACCCCCCACCCCCACCCCTGCCGAGTATCTGACGCATACAAATAATTTATCACAAATAAATAAGTACAAATTAAACCGACGATAATTCTAATTATCCGAATATAATACAATCGTGGCAGTGATTTACATACAATGCTCTTACACACAATTTATATACTTTTGTTCAATTTAAATGCACTAATTAAAATTAAATGTACAAATCACATAGGTTTCTTTTTTCAAATTTCACAATGGGCGGTGAAAAAGTGTATTATTTCTATGTAATGAATCACACTGGATGTCTTACAGCTAGGCGGCCGCGCGGCCTTCATTGCTCGCGTCGGGGCCGTCAGCGCGGCGCCATCCGCGAGTACCGACGTCGCGCACCGTCACCTAGGGAACGTTCAGAAACTTCTCCCGACCAGTACAAAAAACGTACTCACGGCGAAAAGTTAATTCGTTTCTGAACGTGCCAGTCGACTGGGTGCTTTTACAAAGTCGTTGGAATGTTAAATTTCATACGTTTTTACGCCAATAGTATAAAATTTCGCCTAGTAGTGTAAAAGAACCTACACGATATGTTTAGTGGATGGCACCGCCTGACAGGAGGGAGGAGACGCCGCGCGGCCGCGAGCCAGCTTCACCGCTCGAGCGGCGCGAGGCCGACACGAGGCCGAGCCCCGACTCCCCTAGGCCAGGGGTCGTCAAACCGCGGCTCTTCGAAGGTACAATTGCGGCTCTTAAAGCGACACAAAAAATGAACACTTGAGAGTTCTTAGACCATCGAAAGCGACACTTGCGGCTCCTTGTAGTTTTATTATTGCTGATTTTTGCTGGACTTGGCTCTTTTTCTAAAAAGTTTGCCGACCCCTGCCCTAGGCGACTATACACAAGTTAATAAAACAAACACCCCGGGCTCCGCGGCAGGTTATAACTGACTTACCTAAATAGGCACACTGTTGTTGAATACTAGGACTAGCATATTATTTAGTTGCTCGGTGAAGCCGCGGCGCTGCGGGTGCGACATGGGCCTCTTTATACTAACGGATGTTCTATAACTATACATACTCCCGCTGAGCGGGTCGAGTTAGGTACTAAATCTAAAGGTAGCCTAGACAACATAATTCACCTAGCGTTTTTCTAACTGTGATGTCTAAATGTTTGAGCTCGGCCAAAAAGGCCATAAAACTATTTTATCCACCTTTATAACCTTTTTTATTAGCTGTGAGAACCGAATACGTCATTTGGTTAGTCACGGCTAAGGCTGGAGCTCGGAACGGAAGACTACAATAACATGTTTAGTCGCAAGTCTAGTCTAGGAACCATGTCGCAGACGCAGCTCTGTAAGCCCGGGGTCCCTATATCAATATCACATTGTTTTCTATAATAACCGACCAACGGCGGAAGCTAGTGGCATCACATGATATATTTCGCTTACTTCGTTCACATGCAAATTCGATACATAAACCGCGTACAACAATAATACAAACTGCCAGCGTGCAAAGTTATTTTACAACAGATCGATTCAACGTTTACTTAATAAAAAAAATCAGACATTACCATCTTTTTTTCATTATTGGAAAATTCATCACAGAAATACTTAACTTACTCTACTGAGAAATATAAAAAATACTGACGCAACGGAATCCGCGATACGGCGACGCTAGCATCGTCAGTGATTGTGACTATTTCAAATGTTACTCATACTTTTTAGTGTCCATAAAAAGTTGCAAATTGAAACTTGGAACGAACCGAAACGAACCGAACCGAACCGATCGTTCTGTGGAGTTAGACTCCTGCACCACTGCACTAGACACGGGTTGTTGCGCTACTGTCTCTGTCTCTGTCGCACACCTCGAGGGCTCAGTTCAGGTCTCGGTCCTCTAAGTACTTGTATTCGAACGTGAAGCCCTCCTTCTTGCGCTGGCCCCACTTCTCGTAGTCGAAGTAGATGTACGTACCCTGGAACATATCAGAATTTTGTAAAATAATATAATTTACTACAGGTTAGCCGTTCAACGAGTTTATATCGGCGATAGCGGTAAAAAGATAGGTTATCAAATTTGAATCAGTGGTATTAGATAAATATATAGTTTATTATTCAAGTAGGCATATTACAACGCGCTTTTGAACGTCAAATAAAACTACGCCGGCTCTAACCCTACACCTCTGCCCCGATAAGATTTAAATCCCTCCCTCAATTGGAGGAGGGTATCCCAATATGGAACCGGCAACAAACTCGGCGGGACACATCTTTTCAAAACAATACATCTTATGATTAACATGAATTACGAGTAAATAAGAAAAAGTACAATTTAAATTACTATAAAGTTCATGCAATTACATAGAGTAGGTACTTTTCTTTATAGAAATATTTAAAAATATATATGTATATACATCAAATCATACAAATATGTAGCTCTTTCAGAAAACATATCAAATTCTTAGAAATGGAAAAGAAAATAAAATCTGCTTCTTCATTTGTTTCTGACAGTCGCCAGGAGTGGCACAGACATGTTGTACATGTAGATACCTGCTCGTACTCCTCGTTGATGAGCTTGGGCTCCTCGTGCCGCTGGAACCACATCATGTACTTGGTGTGGAAGCGCCAGCTCTGCTTCTTGAGCGCCTTGGCGGCCAGGTACTGCGCCTTGCTGCCCTCCATGTAGTAGAACACGAAGAATAAAGTCTCTGTCGATAATCGCTGGAAGAATTCCACGCTGTCTGAATGGGGGACTACCACCTGAAATGTTAAAACATGAATCTAGTATAACTGGATCGGTCGTGAGGGGCGGGGAGAAATGACCGAACGGTATCCCGTCCCGTCTTATGTATCTTTCAGTAGGAGTAGCAGAGAAAGCGCTGTTATTGTTTGTCCTTGTCACAGTCTCACATTTTTTATATTCCCCACCGTAAATTTAGTATGGTTTATGGTGGGCTACAAATCTTCACGACCAATCATATTGTCGCATTGCGTATGTTTTGTCCCTCACGGGCGCACGCGTAAAGCTGATCTATGTAATGCTAGGTCTATGTGTCAAAATAAGGGTTT
This sequence comes from Cydia strobilella, assembly GCF_947568885.1. Lineage (NCBI taxonomy): Eukaryota > Metazoa > Arthropoda > Insecta > Lepidoptera > Tortricidae > Cydia > Cydia strobilella. The sequence goes on from NC_086052.1 coordinate 15,949,862, forward strand.
AGTTTCGAAGAATTTCAGAATCTTAAGTCCAAATTTGGTAGAGCTTGGCGGCGATTGCTTTGGCAGAACTATTCTTTGATAAAGCGATAAGGCCTGTGAAAATTTCCGTGTATTTTTTAAGGTCGAAAGCCAGTTATTTACTACGCGCGTCCACCGACGTGCGGTTAAATGTGTCGTTTCGCCAGATCGTGCGAAAAAAGTATTCGATTGAAAACGATAAAATACATCAATGGGGGAGGAAGCTTTTGCATCAAAGTAGAAGATAATGAACTAAAATAGATATTATACACCAAAGAAAAAGTGACCATCGGTGGCCGAGGCGGGAATCGAACCTTACGCGGTAAACGTCCTGAATCGCAGGGTGGCTGCGTTGTACAGGCGATCATGTGGAGGGGCCTTAGTGCACGCTGCTCACATGAGACATCACTCGTGAGCCCGACGCCACGTTGCACGCCCCGCCCCCCGCGTCCCGCCCCGCCCCCCCCGCCCCCCACGCCCCGCGCCCCGCCGAGCGAGCGTCCACTCAGGCCTTACACTAAGAGTCGGTTGCACCAAACTGTTTGTCATCGTTAAAGAGTTCGCTAAATTTTATTGTACGGACAGTTTCATAGTAAACCGCCGCGGCGCGCCGGTTGATCAGTCTGTCAACTGCGGATGGTGCAACAAGCCCTAGGTGTTAACTCTGGCTAAAATTAAACACCCACCTGGTTGTAGTACTGTGGAGTCTGGCAGATGTTGCGGGGCAGGTAATGTCGTGCTCTTTCCGAGTCGCTGGGGTGCGGCATGTGGTAGAACGACGACTCCATCATCTGGAACTGTAGCTGGTGGTCCTGGAATTACACAGAAAAGAATTTCATTTAATTAAGTGGGATTTTACAATCTCTTTTGAATCGTCAGAAGTACATTTTACAACTAAATATACATTGTCCTAGAAAAGATTTCTTCACTCTCTTAACACTAGATCTAGTTATTGCTATTTTGTGATTATTTCTAGCACTGTGCATTTTCTGAAAGGTTTCAGAAATGTATTTAATAAACGTCTGCATTCGAAATTGTGCTTATTATTTGATATAGGACTCGTGGTGCTGCCCACAGTGCCCACAGTCCCCACAGTGCGTGGGGCCGCAACACGTCCCGCCGGTCCCGCGCTGCGACTGGCCAAGGCTCGGAAGTCACTCGATGTCATGAGTGCAAACATTTAGACCATCCTTCCGACAGAGGACATTAACTCACCTAGTGAGGCAATATTCATAAGTAAACTTATCGTGTTTTAGTAATTTACTGCGGGGCGTTGGCGTTACGTTGCGAGAACACACACACATAAATAAAAATATTGCTGGATACATTCAGTATTAAAATAGGCTACTTCAGCAGCCTGAAAGCTCACGTTAGTCGCTCCTACTAGCTTATACAAATGTAGTCGCAGCGGTCGTAACCTTACTTTAGGACTAATATGGTCTCTTTATCGTCTGTAACGTAATGCCTGTCACGTTCTAACACGAATAAGAGGATAATAACGCGACCATGCTACCGCCGCAGGACAGGATGATTTGAGTGGATAGAGATGTGTACTGTGTAGTTACCGAGTTGAGAGGTAGCGGGCCGAGTGGCGCGACCCCGAGTAGCGGCGGGATGTGCGCCTGCGCCAGCGCCGCGCCTCGCCGCACGGTCTGCAATACAACATTCAACATTGGTCGATGTGATGACACACAGACATGATCCAGACAAATGGCTCAAAAATATGTGAACACGACTTTATTGTCTAAGGTGTAAGAGCGTACACATATTTTTGAAACTTTAGGAATGTAGATATATTTATGCCCTTGACTGTACTATGAAATTAGGGGATACTATAGGGAGCGTGCATGAAATGTAGGGGGCAGCAACAGGAGCCCCCAGTTTATTGGCGCGAAATGTAAATGTCAAGCCAAGTTAATAATTTACGCCACAAGATGGCAGAACCTACAACGCGCAAGGTAGCGCGCGTGAACTGTGAGGGGCAGCACCTGTTTTAACGTGAAATGTCAATGTCAAGTTTATGTTTCCGATTACATTCACTACTTGAGAGCCAAACGAGCGATCATAGGCTCAAACCCTATTTAAATGAGTGTGCGTGTCAAATCGATGTGCCACGATGTCACAACTCCGTCTTAACGACGTAATATCCTTATTTTCTTCGTCTATGGTATATTATATAAACATTACCTATACTACTTATATATCACAAATTTAATATATACGCTAGATGACGCAAATATCACGATTTGTATTGAAACCAAGCGTGCCGACTTTTTCATACAAAATTTACGCATAATAATTTTAAACTTGCTTACCTGTGATAGGTAATATGTTTTTGCCTTTGGGTGCTCGCAATTTTTGGGCTGTTGCAGGTAATTATCACGCAACGAGACATTTGTTAAGTTTTCACGAACGTCCGGCTGCAACAACTGACGCGCGTGGACTGTCAAGAGCGACGGTCAACCCCGAGAATTTCTCGGGGTTCGGACACGCGAAGTAGACGCATTTGCGTCATCTATGATATATCTGTGGCCTATATTTATATTTCTTGCAATGTATTTGTCACAAATTGACCTACGTTTCGGATTTTTTGGTACTCCAGCGAACTGTAAAAGTGTATACTGTGTTTGATTGATTTCCATTAATAAAGTGGGTGTATAGGATAGCAGCTAGTGAGAGGCCTTACTTGTCCTTGTGTGGTTAGCCCCGCACGCTGGACGGCCTCCTGCGCCATGCTCTTGAGCGACGCGGTGCCGCCCGCGCCCGCCAGTAGCGGCGTGGTCGCCTCTCCTCGCCCACTGGAAATAAATAAATAAATATAGGACATTCTTACACAGATTGACTAAGTCCCACAGTAAGCTCAAGAAGGCTTGTGTTGTGGGTACTTAGACAATGATATATATAATATACAAATACATAAATACATAGAAAACACCCAAGACTCAGGAACAAATATCTGTGCTCATCACACAAATAAATGCCCTTACCGGGATTCGAACCCAGGACCATCGGCTTCACAGGCAGGGTCACTACCCACTAGGCCAGACCGGTCGTCAAATATAAACAGTTATTAAACTTTTAGACGCCAATGGCCAATATATACGCACCGTAGGTTCAACGCCAAAGACCAATTAATCGGCCATAGACCACAGAGCAACATAGACCTACATGCATATGCATAAAGTTCAATTTCAGTTTTGACACTTCGGTGATGTGGCGTCTGGATGACGGCTTTTGTGTTTGACACGGCTTCGAAAAGGTTAAACAAATTTTCGCAAGAATCGGTTCAGAAATGCGACCTATAAAGGTTCACCTCGCCTCTTTCAGCCAGACAGCCGAATAGACACTCGAAAACATTTGTTTGTACCTAAGACGCTTCGCGCTCGCTCGGTCATTGTTGAGATTATGTAACGTGTTAGTAGTTCGGGTAAACGTCATCAACCTCATGAGATGAGGAGACTTTAGAGATAACTACCGAGACAGTAAATAACTTACTTATTGACTGTGTGTTGCGGCGTGTGTGGATGGTGGTGGAGGGGGCCGTTGACTGTGAGAGGGGACACGGCGGGTTCCGTGGGAACACTGGGCGCTGGTGCGATGGAACTCTTTGACGTCTGTAAAATAATATAAAAATGTTAAAAATACTGAGTTTCAATTGTATCGTCTCATCTCTAGCTTTGTCCTGGGTATTTTTCCACGGCTCAATTGGAAAAACTGGGGTTTGTTTGACAATGTAATGCAAAGAATTGGCGCAAACACTACTTGAAACGAAATCGACTGCCGTTTGGCGTTCCAACCCAGACCAGGGAACCCAGCCATATTGGAATTAGTTTGGTTTTAGTTCGATATCTGACGATCGATGACGATGCTGATTGATGAGGGTTGATGGCATTCTAAGCATAATTTAACAGTTAGAAATGGTTTAGCACCCATTCTTAGATCCCGCTACATTGATTGCGTGGTAACAGTTTTCTACAAACTACAAAACTACTGCTTGGAAAAATGCGGCTCAGACAGTGACTCAAAATTCACGTACGCAGGATATATGATTACAAGATTTACAAGTATTAAAACCAAGAACAACAATTTCCATTCCACTTTCTTGAAAGAAAAACAAGTAAAGAATGGTTTTTGGTTCCTGAAGAGTATTTTGGGAAGAGCTTTTTAACCGACTTCAAGATTTCAAAAGGAGGAGGTTCTCAGTTGGGATGTATGTTTTTTTAGGGTTCCGTACCCAAAGGGAAAACGGGACCCTATTACTAAGACTCCGCTGTCCGTCCGTCCGTCTGTCTGTCTGTTACCAGGCTGTATCTCATGAACCGTGATAGCTAGACAGATGAAATTTTCACAGATGATGTATTTCTGTTGCCGCTATAACAACAAATACTAAAAACAGAATAAAATAAATATTTAAGTGGGGCTCCCATACAACAAACGTGATTTTTTGCCATTTTTGCGTAATGGTACGGGAGTCCGACTCGCACTTGACCGGTTTTTTTTTTCAGACTCCTTTTATATGGTGGCAATGTGTGTGTAAGAGAAGGTAGTGTAGTGTAGTGAGTGAGTGTACTGACCGGCGGCGGCGGCGCGGGCGCGGGCTGCGCGGGGTGCGCGGGGTGCGGCGCGGCGGGGAGGGGGCCGTTCTCCACTATTTCTGCAACACACGCACACACGTCACATCAAATATACTAATCTAAACACTTCATACCGTAAAACCACCCAACTATATTCCAATACTACAACTATGGTCACAGAATAAATAATAGTACTAGGTATAGAAGATTCACTCTCTAACAAAACGCGTCTATTACGACTAATATGACCGCTAGGTGGCGCAAGCGCGAACAGGCGTCCGTTGCGTACCGGTGCGCGGATTGCCCACCATAGCAATTGATTGCATAGTGATTGCACTATGGCTAGACCCCAGAATTGGGGGCGGCCGCATGTACTTGTAGCGGCGCGACGAAATCGCGGAGTGAGTCCCGCCTGCTATGGTTTACAATTTCAACACTCAATTAAGTACCAATACCAATGTTATTTTTAGTATTTTCTGGGTCTTTTCCGCCATTTAGTCTAAGGCTTACATAATGTATTAGGTTTCAAGTAAATAAAGATTTATTATTGTTATTTATGAAACTATGTTGCTTCAGAACTAAGAAATTCAAATAATAGTCACCCCTAAACCAAGGTTATTCGAGTTGGTTCTGTACCATAGTTGAGATTTTGGACCACAGTTTTGGCTTTACGGTACCAATTACTACTGGTCTTTTCTTCAAGCGTTCTAAACAAGATTGCACCGCGACATAACCAAGCGCGCGAGATAGACTACCCACCCGTCGTTATAATCCTTTATACGTATGCCACTTACGTCATTTTTGAGTTGAAGGTATTTCGATTTTATTTTAATTTAACAAATTCCAAATTTAATTGACGTAAATTGTCCGACGGTTCCTGCCACTTCGTGGGCTTACTGTGTTAAATAGAAAGAGGCGAGTAGTATATGTCGCGCGCGAGAAACAGAAACTTTAGCCGTGTACTCGTGTAAGGTCGCAGTTGATGCCTGACACGCGAAAACGATTTAAGGGTCCCCGGCAAGCTCGGTTCTCCATACAAACGTAGTTTCGCTCTCATTCTAAAACGACTAGCTAGATTGCTCTGAAACTTTGTACTTACAATAGGATAAGGTATATCTATGTCTGTAATTATTTTATGTAGCTTCAGACACCATAGTTAAAAAAATACTGCTAATTTAAGTTTTTCATACAAAACTTGTTCTTGCTCTATTTCGTTTGTAACTGGAGCTATATAAACTAATTTAAGTGCTAGATATACCTCATGTCATTGTATGTGCAAAGTTTCATTACAATCCAACACGAAGTTTTAAAATGAGAGCGGAACTACGTTTGTATGAAAAGGTGCAATTCGGCCGAGCATGCCGTGAACTCTTTACCTAGTAACGGTTTATTTGTACGATCTAATTTTATAAAACATGTGTATGACGAATCGATGTAGATTATTTCGTGATGTTTATACGAATGCGATTTGTCATACACGCGTTCGATATAACTGCGGAACCGATTACACATAGGTGCTGGAAAACCATATCCAGCACGCTCGACTGATTGATTTTAGTACACCAGTGTCGTACTAAATTTGATTATAGCCATTAAAGCTCAAAAATAATTTTGCGTTTAAAATTCCAGAATCTTCTTTCATTTTTTAATTAAGAGGCCGTAGTCGATTTTGGAGCAAAAATTTAAAATTGACAGATTTAGTCGTTGAAATTATACACGTTTTGTTACGTAATGTCTAAATAACAAGTATTGGTTTCTATTAGCACGTCTTCTCATCTTGCCTTTTAATAATGAGGTCGCGAGCGTGCGTCACCGGTAAAATATGAAAAGAAGGGGCAGTTTTTAAAAATTCATCAAAAATGTATGGTGGTAAATTATATAAATTGATGTATTAGAATAGTTTCAGCAAATGTTGTAGATTGTTTAAGTATCAAAATTAAGTTGAAATTAAGTCTATTTTCAGAGAAATTATCATTTGTTTTGAAGTAATTTCTGGAGAAAATTGATTTTTTTCTAAGTTTCATTTACACTACTTCAAAGTCATAATAATAAAAATGTAGTCTGATAAACGTCAAGTACAGGATATGTGTAATACAAAATTACCATGTTTAGCCGTCCAAACTTTACGAAATTTACAAATAAGAGCGACAAAATCAGTGCTTTACGCGCGTTTACCTAAACGTCCATCAGAAAAACAAACATTACTAATTTAGTGAGTCTGATTTAAAAAAATTGATCTGATAAAAGGTAAGATAAGAAGACGTGCTAATAGAAACCAGTACTTGTTATTTCAAGTAGGTAACAAATGGTGTACAATTTCACCGACTAAATCTATCAATTTTACATTTTTGCGACTAAAATCGACACCGGCCTCTTAAGAGTGCCCGGAAGCTCGGCCGAATCGCACCTTCCCATACAAACGTAGTTCCGCTCTCATGTTAAAACTGCGTGTTGGATTGTAATGAAACTTTGCACATACAATGACATGAGGTATATCTAGGTCTCAAATTAGTTTATATAGCTCCAGTTTATGAAACAAACGAAATAGAGCAAAAACAAGTTTTGTATGAAAAACTTAAATTCGCTGTATTTTTTTTACTATGGTATCTGAAGCTACATAAACAATTACAGACATAGATATATACCTTATCCTATTGTAAGTACAAAGTTTCAGAACAATCTAGCTAGTCGTTTAAAAATGAGAGCGGAACTACGTTTGTATGGAAAACCGAGCTTGCCGGAGACCCTTAAAACCATACAAAGCAGGATTTTAATAAAAATTAACTCATACAAGTAGATATGGTGGAACTTACGAACATTATCCGAAATCTATCTATAGTTTAATTTTGAACACAGCTTTAAGGAGTATCACATTTCCATTCTTACTAATAAAGAAATGCAGGTAGAGAGCAAAGAAGATGTATGGCCCATTTGCTCATCAAAATACAGAAAAAAAAGTGTGTGCGTGTAATATTTACGCGCGATTGAAGTAAAACTTCTTAGAACGATGACGTTTATCGCTATGTTGGCACTTTGAAGTGTGTCCTATTGTGCGTGTGTCACTACTGAGCGTTACTTCCGTCAGAAAAAAAATCTGAGTTACCCTCTATAGCTGCGCCTAAAGAAGTTTTACTTCAAAAATGTAACCCTTGGTCTTCTGACCTCTTCTTCCATATACCTAGTTGAAATTATGTGAAATCAACAAACTTAAGCAAGCATCACAACATTCTTTACCGCTGAACAAATATTTATTGAGTACAAGAGTGACAAAATCAAAGAAAAGATCGTACAGATATGTTAAAAAGTCTAAGTTAATCTCAGGTAATTTCAACCACACAAAAACCTATTGACTAATGCTTATATTAGTAGGTCTATTCACTTAAGTATGCAACAAAAAATGGGTGATTGCATCATAAATTACTTAACATCTACTAAAACGTTTTTTAAAAACACTATGAATATGCATGCATTCCTAAAAAGTAAAATGTATTCAACTATTAAAAACCTACGTACAGTTCAAGTTCGGTCAAGACGGGTTCTTATTATCAATAAAGTGTACGTGGGAATAAACCGCGTCTTTACATTAAAACTTCTGTGTTCTTAATTAAAGTACCTGATAATACCTGTATGCAAAGATAGATATAACTCCGTAATAGATGGATACAGTCTAAGGAAAAAACGTGCCTCGAAAATCAAGAAAATTTGATTCTCGTTCAGAGGGCGCTACTAGTTTTGGCCTACTGTCGTATAGATGGCGTTGACGGTTTCCTTTGTTATTTAACAATTTTAACGCATATCAGTAAAAGAACATGGGTCAAAATCATAAAAATAATTAATGCAAATAAAAAAAATCATTTATCTATATACATTTTATCTTATTTTAATAAATCTTCATTTTTAGTTTGAAAGTGTGTCGACAGATGGCAGTGAATTTACTGGGGTTACAAAATTTACTGTGACAGTACCGCTCTAGTATAAGTTACTCTATGCCTGTTGTATGTATTATTTATTTAGGAGAAATCGCAGTCAATTGTTTATTTCCCAAAGGCAAATCGCAATGTCTAAAAGTAGACCTTATATTATTGAAATAAGGCTAACAGTACACAGAACCAATAAAATTATTTTATGAAATATTTTGTGATTTGTGTTTTTTCAGTAGTTATCTATTTCAGTTTATAATACACAGTACAATTTAACTAGCAATTCAGTTTTACGACTTCTAACCTCACATGCATCTTTCATAAAGCACGTGTTGTTTACAAGTAGGTTGCCATGGCAACCCACACAACATAGCGGTCTGACATGTTTATAAACTTGCTATTGAAATTGCACCCTTATGAAAAACATTTAAAGTTTAGACTTAAACGTAACGGAAAAAAGTATGACAAGCAGGCATCGATATCGCAACGTCCTACTTCGTTATAATTAGATATCTATCGATAAACTGAAGAATTTAATACAGTCGCTAAGACAAGTGACTCATTACTTGATTGACGGCATAATGTGTGCTATACTTATTGTCGTGTATTTGTGACGTTTTCAATCAAAAGGTACCACATTGTCGCTTGTCGATAAGGTTGATTTCTAATTGAAGCTATATGGAAATAGCGCCTTACTGACAAGCGACAATAAGTACCCTTTTGGTTGAAAATGGCACATTTACTTACGTTGGGCGGTTTACTAAAAGTCAATGCACTTGTTTACATCTAGATTTGGAGCGCAGTGAGTGATTTAAGATTGGGTTTAATATAATTAACGTTATAGTGTCATAAACTTATGTTTATTGGACATCAAAAAACATTTGCACTTGGAGGATTATGTGTCACCAGGTCACCACAATCGCTCTCGTTTTCATAGCACTAGAGACTAAATAAAATCTATCATTATTATTCATAATAACTTCATGATATTCAATATATTTTGTCTATGATTCTACTTCTAATGCTAACATTTACCAATTCAAAAATTAAAAACAAAACTTTGTTCCTGATTCCGTTCCGTTTTTAGCTATTCCTCAAGTCCATATGTCGTCACAAAACATCGTCACTTCTATAATGGGCAGTTGTACGCACTTCTATAATGGGCAGTTGTACGTAAATAAAAGCAATAATGTCCTTTGTCTTCCATGTGAATGCGGATAACTCGCGAACAAATAATTTACACGACTATTGATTACTACACGGCTACGCGTATAGCTTCTAAACAATCACAAACACAATTACATAACGAGCAACTTTGCGTAGAAACTATTAAAACACACACCGAAAAAAACTAAATACGCAACACATCGAAAACATACCACATATCCGCGCAACACCGTCAAAAACTCATGCACACACGAAACTTATTTACCGTCGTCCATATTATTAATCTATCCGGTATTTAGGCGGGAAAACATGTTTTTATTTTTTCTTTTATTTTTTATTTTTTTCTAATTAGATGCTGGCCGGTTGGAGGATGGATGGCGACTGTTTGCGCTCGGTGGCGCTGGCTTGTGGCCAACATCGCTCGGAGAACGCTAGGATTGGCGCGCGGCCAATGGCGGACGGTGTAATATTGTAATTTGTAATGTGTAATGTGGCGGAGTTGCCATTCAAGCGGCGATAACGTTGCTTATTTGTAAACAAAGCTGATAACGCTCGCTGGATAACTATAGATGTTTGATAGCGTGAGTATGAATCACGTACACTATTCATAAATCGCTACACCTACCTAATTGGATTTTTATCTTGGACTTGTTGTTCTAACCTTAGTTTTGTAAAATATCGTAATTTTTTTCAAATATTTGTAAAGGAATCGATCGAATTTCACAATGAAAGTTTTCTTTGTTTCCTATTTTTTTGTTTTAATTATCGAGGACTTCCGACTCTTTAGAAACTTTCCGCAACATCTGTATTCTAAAATAAAATGTACTTGTAACGTATCCGGTTAAGTTAGAACCGTATCGTGTACTGTAACGTCATACTTCCTCCGTAAATAACTCTAGGCACATAGGGCAATCGATACCGCTGTTATTATAACCTTGGGAATGACAACTTCTCGATATAACTAGTTTGCGGATACCTGCATACAACGTGCGCGTTTTTTACTTATTCAAACGTCAAGGCATATAAAAACTACTGCTTTAACTAGAAACATATACCCATCTAGGGAACAAATCAAATCATTTTTATGAAATATTTTGATTTGTGTTTTTTAAGTAGTCACACTACTATATATAAATTATAAACTGCAATAGATATCATACACTAAAGAAAAAATGACCAAGTCCACCGATGGCCGAGGCGGGAATCGAACCCGCGTCTTCAGCTTACGCGGCTAACGTGCTGACCTCTAGCCGCCGCCGCCGACTTGTGGCCGGGTGGTCTAGTTATTTTTTAAAGCTAAGAAGCCGACATTTGACATGATAACGTTTAATAACTTATCTATAAATTCAACTATACTATATAATACAGATTTCTGTAAGTTATTAAGGTAGCTGCCATGTGCGTCTCGTTGCTGACAAAGTGGACCTTTATTGTGGAATGCTAATTAATCTTGCTAAACACTTGATGATCTCTTCTTTTCTTGCTGTTGTTGTCTGTACATGTTCGTACTTGTGTTGTGATCGTCACGAATAAATGTCTTTTATCTTTTTATCTTATCTTTTTAATCTTTCGGACAATTTTCTGTTACATATTGATTAATTTAAATCTCTGTTTTCGTGCATTTCAATTACAAAACTCCCGTGAGACATGAAATGTAACACGGTAAAATCTCTTCGTGAACACGACGAGCAACTTTTGACTAAGAAAACGTGTATACAACATAAAACTAAAAAGTATGTCTACGCATGCTTTGCTGAAAATATTGAACTAAAATATCAAAGTATAAATAAACCATGAATCGTGCATAAAAAACCGACCCAACTACTTGTTTGAAACTAATAATTACGCATAGCCAACAAAAAATCTGTGCTTCTAGACATGAAGTCCTCTTTTCAAGCGGGAGAGTAGAGGATATGTCTTTAAATTACTAAATGAGGGCTAATATTTATGATTAATTTTGATGCAATATCGCTTCAATTTCTAATCTTATTAACGTATCGAGGGAATGAACATGGCCGTATTGCACAATAAAATACAAGCTAACTATTTGTGGTTTTGTATGTAAAATCACTAATTGTATTAGCTTGTACTTTAGCTTGTATTTTATTATGCGATAGGCCACAGGGGGCTTAGACAAAGTGAAAATCATTGATAGAAAACGCCAATCAAAATTTAAATAAGCATTGAAATAGTCACGTGACTTTTAACGTTGATTCTCAACGAGCCTTTACGATTTGTACTAGTTACATTTATTTTGGAGCTTAGATACAGTAATGCTCTTTCTATATTATATAATCAACTTAATTCCTTCAACAAGGAGGAGTTTTGGCCGAAGAGTGTCGAGTTCCGGCGGTTCCGCGGCCGGCTCGCTGACGCTGCGGGGTTGCGAACCGCATCACAGCCATAATTGTGTGTTTTTAGTTTTAAGATATATTTTATAATAATATGTATGCTAGTTTTAAGGTATTTATCTATGGGCCAATAACCATTGGTAAATTATGAAATGAAATAAAAAATACTTATACATATAACATTTAAAACTTTCGCGTTTTGAACACATATTAAATCACATTAACAATCGGGTCTATCGCGAATTTATTTTGTTACCTTTATAAATTCACGATAGACCCGATTGTAAATGTAATACTTATACATATATTTCACTAGAACTTGAATTAGGACCATAGTTGTAAGTTGTGGACTAAAGTTATACCTAATTTTACGGTACATTATTCAATTTTCGATCAACGTTTTCTATTAACGAACCAACCAATACAGACTCAGAATATTACGAGGTTTTAAGAGTAATAGCAGAAAATATCTCAAATTGTAAATATAAGATATTTTTTAGCTCTCATTTAGTAGTCTGCAATATCTGACAGGGCAAAGCACTGAAATTGAGCTTTTAAGTCAATTCGCGGTCACCACACAAACCACACATAGGCGCTTTCGTATATACCTAGTCGGCTCATAAGTTCTGTCATATACATAGTATCAAATAAAATCAAAAGTTTAAGTTTATTCCGTATAATTTGTACAGCGTTTGAAAGCTTATAAACTAGAGAATCTAAATGTATAACATTTATTCAAAATGACCGCCATAATTATCTACACAGGCTTGAAGTCTTCGTGGCCAGTCGTCAATGGATTCACGCACCACTTTCATGTCGATATTGGCCACTGCCGTAGCAAGAGATTTTTTCAGCGAGTCTAGATTTGCATGAGGTTTTGAGCACACCTTTTCCTCTAAATACTGCCATATTTTATAGTCTAAAGGATTAAGATCTGGGCTAGAGGAGGGCCAATCTTCATGCCGTATAAAGTCGATTTTATTGGAGGCGAGCCAGGCTTGTGTAGACTTTGCCTTATGGGCTGGAGCAGAGTCCTGCTGGAAAACCCAATGCTGGTTTAGAAACATCGTATGGGATAGTGGTTTCACAATATTAGTCAACACCGTGTCTTGGTACACTTTGGCACTAGTTTTTACTCCTTTCTCACAAAAATGCATACTAGTGACGCCCGCATAAGAAACTCCCAGCCAAACCATCACAGATGAAGGGTGATGACCTCTTTGAATACGGGGAATGCTATTAGACGCTTCTTTACTATTGCGAGCGTACACTCTATCATTTTGTTTATTACAGTTTTCTTCTATGTCAAAAATTTTCTCGTCCGAAAACAGTATACAACGGTGCTTATTTTTAGCGTACTTCTTCAATAAAGCTTTAGATCTTTTAAGCCTTAAAGCTTTAAGCCGACCATTGAGAAGATGGCCAGTTTTTCGTTTATAAGCACGAAGTCTCAGGTCTTGATTAAGCACTCTTTTCACCGTGTTTTTGCTCAAACCCATCTGGAGGGCCATAACTTTTTGTTTCCTAGCGGGATTTCTGGCAATGCGTGCCCTAATTGCTTGTACAACCGCTGGAGTCCTAGCTGTACGCGGACGACCGCTTCTTTTCTTGTCATTTAAACTAGAGACCTCACTGTATCTTTCTATGGTACGATACACAAATCTTAGAGAGAATTTTAAATTTTCAAGTAGCTTAAAAATTTTAGTCGGCGAGTGACGACAACGATATAGTGCAATTATTGCGGTACGGCTATCTTTAAGCGTCCACTCCATGTTGAAGAAAACAGAAAATTGCAAAATTATACTACTCAAATATTTAATAAAGATTCGAAATTCAAATGCAGAACGGTTTTTGGTTTAGGAGTTCCAAATTTAAATTTTAAAGGCCAGTGACAGAACTTATGAGCCGACTAGGTAATACTACTTTACGAGTAGCATTATCAGAACGCGTCAACGCGATCGCACTTGCGTAAACGTTTACGTCATGTAAATTAAAAATGGCTTGAAATAGCAATTCAATAGCGCCGTCCGCAAAGTAAATGTAAAGTTGCACCTACGTGTGGTCGGCTCGAGCTGTGCCACCAAGTCATAGCTTTGTCAGGAGGAAAACGCACGAAATTCAAAATACGTATTGGAGATACATTTATCAAATGTGATTTTGCATGGTTGCATTGCAAGATATCTTGCATCGCCCTGTCGGATAATGTAGCACAGTGGTGGCACTCACTGGCGCTGTAGACGCGCGGCTCGGGCGCGGGCGCGGGCGCAGGCGCGGGCGCCGGGGCGGGCGCCGGCGCATGCGCAGGCGCAGGCGCATGCGCGGGCGCAGGCGAGGGAGCCTCCGCGGGCAAGTACTCCGCCAGCGCCAAGGCTGACATACATACATACATATGCTAGTTTTATATCACTTTAGTAACATTAGTTCGAAAGCCTTATACGATCGATTAGCATGTGGAGAGTAGAAAGCGGAAAGTTATAATAAAACATTAGGCGCCATTTGAATTTTATCTCCGATTGCAATATTGTAAATAGAGTATTAAAATGTTAGTTTATAAGCCTTATTTATTAGATAGGTACGATTGATAAGTAAATGCATAAAGCGAAAAATTATAATAGGTATAGATTTATAGAATATTGGGGGCACTTTAATTTTGTGATGTATTATTTTAACTGATTGATCATTAAAAGATCCATGAAATTTTCATGGATGGTAAAATTATATGTTTTTTTATCAATTTAATCATAATATAGATCATATATAGATCATATATAGTCCTAAACAATAATGTATATTTTGTTCTTCACATTTTCAGTAGGTACGGTCTATTACAATTTTCCACTTTCTATGAAGGACATTTAGAGATTCAGTGCGTATCAACATTTATTTAGACACCGCACCCACATAGATATGTCGTAGCCGGATCGTAAAATTTGATCATTTAAGAATTGATTTTGTGATATGATTTCAAGTTGGGTTTGACCATTTCATAATGTGGTTAACCGATCATTTCTAAGATCTGGCCACGACAGACACATCTGCTGATTCAAATGCACAGGTATATTATAAAAAGTAAAACGACATTTATGCACGAAAATTTAACATGAAGAACTTCGATACTGATATTGAAGCCGTCCCTTAATCTTTTAATTTCGAGTGCTTTAGGCTAAAATACCAATTCGGGCGTAGAACGACTGAAATGTGATGTCGCTGGGTTCCAATGCACTTTAACGCCCGACATCAATCGATGTCGATGGCCTACGAAGGGTTAATCCATATTGAGAGAAGTAGCATGTACTCACCAGTGTTGTTAGGCTGCCGGTGCGGATGCGCGGGGTGCGGATGCGGATGCGGATGCGCAGGGTGCGGATGCGAATGCGGCGGGCTGGGCGGCGGCGGCTGCTTGTTGGGCGTGGAGGCGCCCGACACGCCCGTGTTGTTTATGCTGCGAAGAAATAACACTTCAGTACAAGAACACACACTGTGTAAGGCCGTAGCCGTTTCGTGCCGTACGCTGTGTACAAGCAACACTCGTAAATGTCCATCAGTGGACCTTATGCCTTTTGTAATAGGGTTCGTAGTCAGTTAACAGCGTGGGCGATGGTACTGTCCCAGTGTAACGTTTCTGCCACGGGGCTACTTTTATCCGAAGGTCAAAGAACGCACGCTCAAAGCTGATTGTAATAAATTTTTCTTAACCGGTGTATGATGGTACGCGTTATCGTTGAGCGTGCACACTCGGACCCACCAAATAAAATACACCAAAATTACTACAGAACAAGGGTCGGCAAACCGGAGCCTCACATAGAAAATCCGGGGCTTTTCAAGGCACCAAAAAATGCATTAGAATCATAAAATTGGTGTTTTCTAAATTGGTTAGCTCTTCTTTCCAAAAGTTTGCAAACCCCTGCTATAGAATGTGACATTGTACAGTCGCCATCAGATATATCGGAGCGGCCGAGGTGCTCACAAACATCTGAACACGCCTCTGTTGTCAAGGCGTTAGGTTTAGAACGCACTGCGGTTTTTTTCTTGCGGTTTCAGTCTTTTAAGTGCGTGCGCTTATAAAGCATGCCATACGTTACATTTTTTGCGGTTGCGGAACCGCTTTTGAAAAGACCGCAGTGTGTTCTAAGCCTAAGAGTGCGTGTTCAGATATTGTGAACACCTCGGCCGCTCCGATATATCTGATGGCGAGTGTACAGTGAGCTGATTGATTGCATTACATGAGATTGCATGGAGAAATTATGAAGGAATTCATTGATAAAGTCGCGCTGCACTTTTTCGGCTGATGGTATAGTCTGCATCTTCTCAAATGATTTTTACGCCTAAGACGGTAATCTGTTAAACAAGAGCCATTGTTCCTTTATGTGAGGGGCCATTACGTCTGACAATGGCACACGCCGTAGCACGCGCTCAGACTCAATGGCACACAATGCAGACTATACATAGAGTTTGACGACAATGGTGGCTTTTACCAGTGGTAACTACTGGGAAATATAATTCCCAGTAGTTACCAATCAACTCGGTTTGGTAGTAACTAGGTACTGGGTTTCCGGTAGTTACCAGTGGTAAAAGGTGGAAAAAAAAAATCCCAGCAGTTACCACTGGTAACAACTTGGTGGTAACTAGCGGGAATAACCCGATGTATTTTAATACGATTAAATATGTGCAGCATATTTTCATAATCTGAAAACTATTCTTATTCTTTATAATGTGTTCTATTTCTACCATATTAGCCGATAACAATTCTTAGTAGGTACCTTATCTTACATTATACTTGTATAAGAGTTGTTTTCGGTCTAATAAATTCTACAAAAATGCCGTATTTATGTGCAATAACAAAATTTACTTCAATGACTTCTTAGGGCTTATTTACACATTGAATAGTGTTTAGTGTGTATTAAACGCAAGTAGCTAATGTAAGTAATGTGTGAACTCGCACTAAACACTCATCAACGTGCAAACAGGCCTTGATTCAAAATAAATCAATAATTGAAATGCAAAATATCTCTAACCATTTCAAAAGTTTTTTATTACCGTCGCCCATAGACACCAGAGGCTTATTAAGCTTGCTGTACACATTGGGCCAGCGTTGGCCAATCTAACACAAGTGTAAGCTTTAACCTTTTTGACGCTATGACGGATATATCCGCACCGTAGGTCCAACGTCGACGGATTAATACGTCACTGACCACACAGCAACATAGACCTACGTGCATATGCATAGGGTTCAACTTCCGTAGGACGTGGCGTCTGACTGACAGCTTTTGTGATTGACATGGCGTCGAAAAGGTAAAGCTCTGGTTTCCTAGGAAAGTGGTGACGTCACATAGCGGCCGTAATACAGCGGTGAATGACGTCACTAGAACGTTGTCTATGTAAACCAAACGGCGCGGTCTCCTAGAGGGCGGTACCATAATGTCAAAAAGGGGTGCCGCCATTTGCATGACGGCCGTCTTGACGGTGTCGAAAGGTTCTTGAATGTTTTATTTGATAGAGATGAAGCCATTTCTATAATTATATTATAGGTGGGTTTTTTCGACCGGACCGCTGTGCAAAATGAGTTCCAACTCCAACTGAAGCAGCGAGGACGACGAAATTTCAAATGCACCTTCGGTACCACGAGATTTAAATTAATGATTGGTGGCCGACGGTGTGTTATTACGGCCGTGGAACTTTGCACGTGTCGTCACCGTAAAGACGGCCGTCTTTTTGCGTCCGTAATATTACGGCCGCTAGATGACGGCGCCGCTTTCCTAGGAAACCAGAGCTTTAGTGACGTGAATTTTGTTCTAGCACGTAGCACACAGCAGTAAGAAGAAAGTCAGTGGACTGACCTATTGGTGGAGGCGGCGGAGTTATTGAGCAAGGAACTAACGAGAGACGTGCTATTACTGACCGCGCTGCTCGCCGCCCGCAGCGGCAGGGGCTTTACCGGCTGCAAATATACACCACAATATAGCACACACACACACGCCGCCTGGTTTTGGGTTCGCAGCTACCCCATGTTGGTAAACAAAGGACTTGGCCCGAGGAATTTTATACCCGCCTGTTCCTATCTCTGTCGCATGCAAACTTCAACATTTTTTCAGCAAATAGGGCCACAAGGGCACTTTGACACGTCAACATTGAATTTACATACAAGCAAAAATATTATAATACCTACATCAACAATTATAAATATAAACAACTAACTGCAACTACCAATTCAAACTAACGTAATAATTACTTAGAGATGTATAAGGTCTCTTAATGTCAAATTACGTAAAAAAATACTTTAATAATAATATTAAAAGAAACACAGATACCTAGATAAAAAATATATTTAGAGGTGTAAATGTCTCTAAGTATCAGAACTATACGATTAGGTATATAATTTATCAAATTATCCTTAGAGATGTATAGGGTCTCCAAGAGTCAAAATCCTGTATAATTAACATTGCGCATCATTATATGCTGTCCCGCCCATGTGATGGCGGTCAAAGACACTGCGATCGCAATAGCAATAAGTTCCTGGCAAAAATTTCATTTTTGTTACAAGCTTTTATCGCTGACTGTACTTTTCTTTTCACAGGCAACTAAATAATCATCAAGACAATTCTGAAAACTCCAAACACAATTAGGTTTCGTTGTTTTATCACAGAGTTCCACCACCAGAGTATGGCCACCTCCTGTCTCCATCATCAGATCAGCTCGATGGTACCATAATATTGCATTGACACCCGATTTACATGCGTATGCAAATTTTCAGCTTCATTGGAAGTCGGGAAGTGGGTCAAATTTAACTTGCAAGATTTGACCCGTACAATCATACATAGGTACATACATTGCAAGTTAATAAAAAGCTTGTGATATAATTATACGAGTGTGATATAGATATAAACAGGCGGGTCAAAATACGAAACTCTTTCTGTTAAGCTCATATGTTTTATATATCCGCACACGAGCTGACCGTGAAAAATATGCAGCGTTTCGACTGCATAATTATTTTGGAATATCTTTTTCGACAATGCGTCTTGATCGGTTCTTGTAGAGGTCCCAGTAGCCTTATCACGAGCTTAAATTTAATGTGGTAAGCGATAGAATACAGAACGAATTCAAGACGAATGTTTCATGGCGAGAGCAAGCTGTACTTTCGTAATTACGATGGCATGATCTATTCAAAACTCAAATCTAGATACTTATTTTGTAAGTAACTAGAAAGCAAGAGAATTTTAAATATAATCCAGATCTACTATTACCAGATAATTCCCAGTATAACATACTTTTATACCTTTATGTATTCGAGTATTGTTAAAAATAATCAGCTTTGAACCCAAAACCAACAACAAAATCAATTTGGAAAATCAATACTCCACATTATATTAAATATACAGTATAATAATGTTAGACGATGAATGAATATGATCGTGTTGTCTATGTTTATGGTACTCACTTTCGCTATGACCTCTTCTTTCTTTTTCTTCTCAATGTCTATGGAATCTGTGGAGTGGTTGTGGACTTCGAACGTGGGAGACGGAATGGGACTTGTTCCTGAAATGAGAAATAACAAATCAATGCGAGTGCTGAAAGAAATATTACGTAAGTAGGTGTAAGAGTTAGAATATTTAGCATACTGATCATAATTAAAGATTCATGACATACTACCCGTTCGTTTCAAGTTGGCCGTCGGGGACCGTTACATGATAAAGTCACGGGTACCCTGTCAAATCAGTTTCTTTTTTCGAACTGTCAAAACAATTTTGCTACTATGAAATATATATGAAACACTAGCATGTGACGTCAAAATCAAATTACCTACTCTTTATAGTTTTATACGGGTTTTAAAATAGAAATTGTGTCTAAAAATAACTCCACGTTTCTCTATTAATCTTCTGGTGTTTTATTTCAAGCACGGTGTAAAATAATTTATTTTAAACACAGTCAAATACCCTATTATTTCGACAAAAAATAATGTTGTACTTTGTTTTAATGCTCACTTCATTTAATAGCAGTATTAATGTAAGATCAATAGTTGTAAAGCTACAGTAAGTGGATAAGGTGTCAGACAGAGTGATGCGGAGAAGCAGGCCGGGAGGTAACGGGCAACTCAAAGCGAACGGGTAGTAAGGCATAACTGTCAATCTTAATGCATAATAGCAGCACCAGTAGCACCACAGAATAGGTAATAGTACTACGTAAAGAATTCTCGTTGTCTAACCGAACTGATGTATGACAGTTAATGGTCACAAAATATGTTGTCGCTATAGAGAGGACTCTGTTGCTCGCAAGATAGCACCTTGATTACTCAGAGCACTGAACCGAGCAAGCCAGAGCAACGTGATATACCACACACAGCTGATATAGTGAGAAGAAATTTTTAAATTAAACTGAGCAAGCAGAAATGTCTGCGAACAATGCTATTAAGCTTAGAATTTAAAGTGGAAAAAATTACTGCCTTGGGTGAGACTTGAACACACGGACTCTGGATCGATACTCCAGCAGCTTGGCAGCTGAGCAACCAAGACCTCATCTATATGGATCTAGGGGACCCTAGCGACATACCGTAAGAGCGTTACACTTCTTAAACGGCCACCGGAGTTCCAAGTCATATTGGAAATTCACCAGTTACGAGTTGAGATTACTTTTAGTTTATCGCTTTATTTTTGCAAAATTGCCACCAAAATAATACAGTTAGTAACACCTGAAAGATATTTTGGCAACTTTGTTGTGAGACTCAATATACAGTGGCGTTGACAGTTTCCGATCAGCAGGGAAGCCGTGCCAAAATGCACGTTTGACTAATTATTAGAGTCGAATTCACCGATTTTGATCCTTCGCCGCATTATAATAGGGTAAAAATTGGCGAAACATGCTATGACGTCGTGTTAGGATTACGTATACTTATTCCAATGGCTCAACGACCCAAACTATTACGTACTTGTTTACTAATTTTGAATGCATCCAAAGTTTTCCACAGAAGTATGTAAAAACTATTTCTAATTTTTACACATAAAACGTATACTCAATGGTAATTTATTATTAAATTATTGCAAATAAAACGAGTACAACAGGCGGACTTAATGCCACTATAGGCATTCTCTACCAGTCAACCATAGGGCAAAACAGAAAACGTGAAGTTGGGTGTAGTGAGTGAAAAAAAAAAAGATTCTTAACTTTTGATAAATTACTATATGGCGCTACTAAAACTAACCTCTACTCGTTACTATTAATTAGTCTGTAGTCACGGAGGTTGGTAGCCCGACGCCGGTGAGTTCTATTTCGTCCAAACCGTTGATATTAAATCACATTTATAAACAGGTCTATCGCGAATTTATACCCTACTAGCTTTTGCCTGCGACTTCGTCTGCGTGGAATTAGTAATTTGGGTACCTTAATTTTTAAACAAATCTGTTTTTAAATCCACCAATTTTTTTTCATCCCCAAATTGGTCCACTCTATAAATTTCCAACCCATTATTTACACCCTTAAGGTATGATTTCGGGGATAAAAATTATTCTATATCCTTCCCCACAGCTCAAACTATCCCCATATCAAGTTTCATCTAAATCGGTTCAGCGTTCAGCGGTTTAAACGTGAAGAGGTAACAGACAGACAGACACACTTTCGCATTTATAATATTAGCATGGAAGTATGGATTAAATGTTATATCGCAAACCGTTGATGTCGTCATATATGTATTCGTTCTCTTCGAAGCCAGGTTCTATGTATATGTACTATGTAAAGTACCTGATATAATGCTAGTGGGCGAGCCGTTTGACTCGTTGCTATTAGAGTCTGTAGTCGCGGAGGATGGTAGCCCGACGCCGCTGAGTTCTATTTCGTCCAAACCGTTGATGTCGTCATATATGTACTCGTTCTCTTCGAAGCCGGGTTCTAAGTATGAGTCTATGTAGTATTCTACGTCGTCTTTGATTCTTTTTATCTGGAATTGAAAGCGAAACTGGTTTAGTCACGTATATGTTAAAAAAAAAAAAATGTTAGGTTGCTAAGGACCAGTTGCACCAACCACAATTAACAGACTGATCAGCGTCAAGCAGCAGAAAACTATGAAACTTCCCATACAATAAAATTTTGCGAATGCTAGAGCGGTGACAGACGGTTTGGTGCAACCCGACCTAAGTCCAACTATTTTAGAGACAACATAGACTGTCAAGAGTCTCAAAACTCTCAAGTTTAGTGAATATGTTTATCTAACTTTTTTATTCGTGCTAGGGGCCTGACCAGTGAGCTCTATTTTAGGCTGTCTTCACTTTCCATGAGGTGTGACTAGGGCCAATCGCCGATCAGTTTATTATTTAAAAAAAAAAACTTACCAAATAGCACAGCGCAACAGTCTGTATATTGACCAAAAAAGAATATGGTATCGGAATTCTGGCTTGGGGAAACCAAACAGTGAACTAAACTAACAGATATGAGGAGATCGGACTAATTCCAAAAGGCACAGATTGTCCTCTACAACCTCCAACTTAACCATGTTCGTATTCGCTACGTCAATTTTTCGGATCCGGAAGCGGAACCTAGGCTCCTTAAGGATGCAAGCGCTATTATAATAGGGATGATAATCATGAATATTTAGTTGTTATTACCTGTTCAACTTCAACGGACATGTTGTCTAGCATGCGCAGCAGGGTTTCGAGCTTCTTGATGTGGAAGCGGTGCTTCTCTAGCTTCTGTTTGAGCTCCTCCATGCGATCCTGCTTCTCTTTGTCCAGCCGCTTCTTTTTGCCGACCAGCAGCGACTCGATCTCTGACTCGAACTGATCAACCTGTAATTGTAAATAGAAAATGTTAGGATAGGTCAGGGGTTGGCAAATCGTGGTCAGGCACATGTGGCAAGTGTCAAAGGGACATGGTTAGGTTAAGTCGGAAAAATGAGGTAGCAAGCCCAATAACTTTCAATTTCATAGAAAAAAACATCTTTAAAATATTTAGATAGATAAAATCTAAAGGGCATTCCTGGGGTTTTTTTTTCACAGCAAAAAAATAGATAATAGTACTAGATACCGATATGTCTAACGAACTGATATTTGACAGCGAATCACGTTGTCCCTCTAACGCATGAGTCGTATTTTAATAACAACGCATCTCTTTCTGACAGACACACAGAAATGGGATTGTCGGATAAGCGAGCAACCAGTGATAAGCTAATGTTACAAATAGTCAATTGGATAAAACTTTTATAATATATTAATTGCTTTAATCATCTGTAAAATATAAATTGTTTTTCCACCTCTACAGCATATAGATAATCAGAAAATAATTATAACTCATAGTTGTATCAGTGATAGTAAAATATTAAAAACAAACAGCAAGATAAGAGATAATAAGGAAGTAATTAGGTGCTGAATGAAAATAATACACATTGACAAACACAATTAGCATAGTGGCGCCACGAAAATGTGATAATAAAAAACAAATAATTGTGTTTACAAACTGCAATGTGTAGAAAACTTATGCAAGAGGGGTTAGGCATCTTTACATCAGATTGTATGTCAGCAAATAACCACTAAACTGCAGACTTCTAAATCTAAATGCGGGTTTTAAGACCAGAATTTACTTAAGTGGGGTTTATTTTTGGTCTCTGTTTAGTCTGTTTATTAATGCTACTGGTTCTAATGAACCTGAGACTAGCATACTTATTACAAGACAAGCTGGAATTTAAATTTACTCATCTCCATAATCAACCATCGGTTAGTTCGAGAGTTCATTTCCAGGTTCAAATGAATTTAACACTTTTAAAACCACTCCCACACTCTTTAACTGACAATTTATAAATCTTACTAGGTTCTGCCCTCGACTGAGAAAACCTATTATTAGCCCTCCCAGGGGCCTAAACTATAACCATGCCGATTTTCATCTAAATCGGCGTGAAGAGGTAACAGACAGAAAATTACTTTCTCATTTATAATAACGCCTGTGCCATACAAATCTATTAAATCTAACAAAGCATTGATAATCGTTTCTCCCTAACTCCCTATCCATAATTTTGACATTTCTGTTTGTTAGAAAGAGATACAATTTAACAGAGGTTTGTAAGAGGTCGTTAAGTTTTATGAATAAAGGGGTTCGGGTAATGGATGGTCCTCACCTGTAGGTTGAGCGCGTCGATGGGCTGAACGAGCCACGCGGACATCTCGTCTCGTTCCTTCTGCGCGGGGTCGAGCTTCTGCGCGGCTCCGAAGCTCTCCTTCGAGTACGCCTTCGTCTTTGTTCCTCGTTCCACTACTTTGAACCTTATTACAAAGACAGAAGATTCATCTGTGGTCAGTGCTCTCACCTGTAGGTTGAGCGCGTCGATAGACTGTACGAGCCACGCGGACATCTCGTGTCGTTCCTTCTGCGCGGCTCCAAGGCCCACCTTCGAGTAAGCCGTCGTCTTTGTTTCTCGTTCCACTACTTTGAACCTTATTACAGAGACAAAAAATCCATCTGTGGTCAGTGCTCTCACCTGTAAATTGAGCGCGTCGATGGACTGAATGAGCCACGCGGACATCTCGTCTCGTTCCTTCTGCGCGGGGTCCAGCTTCTGAGCGGCTCCGAGGCCCTCCTTCGAGTACGCCTTCGTCTTCGTCTCCCGTTCCACTACTTTGAACCTTTCCATTTGCTGGAAAATAAATTTGAAAATGAATTAGAAGAGACATAAAGATATGCTCGATCAGTATATCAATAAGTCTTGTCAAGAAAATGCTAAGTGCCATGTACAAACTTAGTAAAATCAATCAAAAATAGCATAGCATGTCTCCTGAAGCAGGGTTCCTAAAGATATAATAAAGCTTTGACATTAAGTGCAAAAATATAGAATGATTAAGAATCCGGTCTCTAAATTAAAAAGTTAATTTCATATAGGACATAGACTTAGATGGTTATATATTGGTCATATTTATCACTGAATAATACAGTCAATTTCAAAATAATATAAATATTTATAACTGATAACCTTTATACAACAATTAATCTTCACTTCATTAATTTTCAAATATACGTCAAATAATGGTTTTTACACATTGTCGCTATATGAATAGTGAAACACATTTTGTGATGGGGTAGGTCAGTGTCATCAATAGTCATCATACTAATAACATAGTCAATTAGCCATTTACACTAAAATGATAAAAAAATTCAGCAGCACATTACACATTATTCAAAATACATGTAAAGTTAGTTGACATGTATTTAAATTTTTCCCTGAAATAAACATTTTGAATGAATTGAATTGAAAAAATGTATACACATTACACAGCTATATTTATTCATTACTTCGTAGGCATTTAGCGTAACTGCGTATATGTAACTGCGTAAATAAGAAGCCAATTTGGCATATGTGAAAGTTTGTTTGCAATACCAAAACTAGAACCTTAGCAACAAGCCTTCACTTTAGGCAAAACAAGGTTTCCATTCAAAGTTATATAAAGCTTAACAACTGCCTTTGTTAGTAATAGCTTCATTAAAAGTTTGCAATCATGTTATGGTGTTTGTAAGGTTTTATGCTAACAAACTTTACTTACTTACTTACGTAATTAAGGTTTAGTTAAACAACTTTTGGGTTAGGTTAGGTTGGGTTAGAATAGTAAAGATAAAGCAGATTTTTTTTACCACATCAGCTCATAAATGCTTCAGAAACTGAAGAGAAAGTTGCATTTTATCTACAATAGTGGTAATAATTAGTTGTTTTACAAGGAGGCAAAGTTTTTGTTTAAACTCTCGTGCTAATATTAATACCCGACCAAGCAACAGATTCCAAAATTGAACCTTGAGCGTTGTGAGGGTGTCCTGGAACGAGGATTAAACAAATTTTGCCACCGAGTAAAACACAAAATTTTCACCACACCAAATCCAAATCAAAGCAAATTTTTATAATTCAAAATCATCATTTAAAAGTCAATTCTACCAACAAACATAAGAAAGCAACTCAAAATTTGAAATTGATTACTTTGCCTCATGTGAATAAAATGCAATTCTCTTATCAGTTTTTGAACAATCAAGAGAGCCTTTACCAGCTGGTGTGGTGAAAAATAATTTGATGCGAATTTTGAGTTGTTTTCTTATGTTGACTGGTAGAAATGGTAGAATTGACTAGTAAATGATAATTTTGAATGATAAATATTTAATAACGCTGTGTTACAGTTAGTGTTTTAGTTAAAAAAATTGTTTTTCACTTGGTGGCAAAATTTGTTTAACCCTTGTGCCTTGAAACCCTTGCTATGCTCAACATTCCACTTCTCAAACCACTCGCTACTTGGCCCCCTTGTAAAACAAATACTATTTCTCTGTTCTATCATTTTTGTTAAATCCTTATTCCCATTTGTTCTTTAGAATTTTATAACAGAGCTTTGGCGACCCTTGAAAGGTGACTTTCTATGTTTTTTGGGTCTTCTGCTTTTTTCCGACTTTTCTATCTGATAATAATAGATTCAAATTTCTGTAACCACTATAATCATCTGATTATAATATATTTCATCTGATTATGTACGTATATATTATAAATATTCTAATAACAAAAATTTTAATTATAATTGTGTTCAAATAATCAGTTATTTAGTCATTTAGGTACTTAATTAAGACTGAGCTACTAAGAAAAAAACATTCATATTTTATTACTGGTCTATTAATTAACATTAACATTATGTAAGGCCAATTTAAATGATTGTGAGACACATTATTTTGTCATGTAAGCATTAAAATGTATACAGAGCTATTAATCTGTTTTTAATAATCTACAAAGTTCAATAACCTCAATTATGATAATAGAATTTCATTCAAACACGTGATAGGCTGGTTCTTTATTCCTTAAATCAACAGAAAACATGAAGGTCCTGAGTTCGAGTCTCCTTGACACTCAATAGTACTAATGATTCTGATTAGGAAAAAAATGGGCCAAACATTATGTCCAGAATTTTGGATGTTGTTGAATTAAGGGTTAAGAAAAGTACACAGATGTTTTTTTTACTTATTTTGTAGACAAAGTAGTTATTTTACATCAAAAACAGTTTTGCGTAAACAATATGCCATATGTAAATGTGATGTTTACACTCTATTCAAATTTAACAGTATCTGTGTCAAATATAAGCAGTATGTTTAGTGTTGTTTGGAGATAAACAAGTGACGAAATACAACTACTACTATAAATAGATAAATGATATAATTCTGGTTGCGCTTTACTCCTTGCCTTATGCTATAGGTGGCATACACCTTGTATTTTTAATAATTTAGATTACTAATCTAGGAAAACCTCAAACCATCCAACAGCAAAGCTAATGATATTATAATTGAATGGATGTGTATAAAATAAAGGTTTTTATTACAATGGTGTTTTTAAAAATATTTTTTACTTAGTTCTTTTTATGTTTTATGTTGTACTTTATTTTATTATTTGAGGTTATGACTATTAGTTGAACAATGGGTAGTATAGAAAACGTTATTATTCTAACAAGAAAATTCTACCTACATGTAGAAAAATGTGTCACCCATTCATATCAATAATATGCAAGACATTGCTACTGTTTTTGTCACATTGTAAAGGTAGTAAAATGTTAGTACTCACCGTTTCTATTAGTTTCCTATATTCTAAAAGTGTACTCTTATCCTTAATCTCTCCGGAGGCGATCCAAGACTTGATTTGATCTCGTAACCTCTGGAGTTTCTTAATTTCCTTCTTGAGATCTGCCTCATACTTCTCCTTCTGGTTACTGTTAGTGGCATTGTGAACCTTCTGCCAAATGTCCTCAAACGTCTCCACCCCTTCCGTTACCTTTTTTAAACACCTGTCTATTTCACCTGCAAGCAACATACGTCCATATTAACATAAAAAACAAAAAACCAGTTTGCAACCGTTTTTAAATAAAAACAATGCTAGTTTTCAACAACAATGTACTTAAGCCCTGTCGCTGGAGTAATTAAACATAATGCTTTCGAATTACCACTCGTATTACAATTCAAGAAATCGAAAAAAACTAACGACTCAATACTATCAGCATCGCGGCTGTGAACTGTCAAGAGGAACTTGAATAATTCTTATGGGTGCCACGTTTTGGAAATATGCGGTACAATATGTTAGCCACCGTCTAGCAGAGCTCTTCACCGCCAGGGTAGCAGAGGAGTCGTCAATCTGACAATAATGCTCTAGAACACGTATATCGGTTGGGGTCAATCTCTAACCTGATAACATGACAATTACCTTGTAATTTTCTTGTCGCAGCCATAGCTATTTACACATGTGGACGAACGTTTCGTACATATCCTAAACATACAAACTATTTACAACAAAATGCACAAAAATTATTGATAAACAGACAAACTACACATCTGAAGCTTTGTTCGATTCCAAGATGGCTACCGTACACCGCTCGAACTGTACAACAATAGTGACTGAACGCATCCAGGCTGACCACCGACAGATGATCACAGCCTCGCGCCTGGAATGGTAATTAGCACGAAGCTTTCATAAATAATATGAATGGTTTGTCACCAATATATCAACAAACTTCAAATTTTCCACAAAATGATTTTATGTAGGTACGTCGCGTAGACCATCAAGTGCGCAGGCGCAAAATAATAGAGTTGGCCATAGACAAATTGGCGAAAAAAACGTTGAGAAATGGCGAAAATGATAAAATTTCTTCTTCATTTCTTAGATTAAATGTCTACATTTCATTGTTAATACAATTAATACAAATATGAAGATAAGTGTTTGTTAATTTGGAATTATATAGTAATGATAAACTTAATAAAATAAATTTCTAAACGAAAATATTTTTTAAAGAAAACTATTTAATTTGTCTATGACTAACATCAACTCATAACATCAGAAGTTCATGTAATATGTTCTAGAGGGCGCCAAAACATTTTTTTATAAATCACTCTCAATTATCTAGATGGCGCTCTTAACGTACGCTAGTGTTATTTTACAGAAGTTAGTACTTTTTCAACTAGATGGCGCTAAAATCAAAACTTAAAATAGTTCACCCTAAAATTCGTAGATGACACTAAAAACTAAAAATAAAATAAAAAGAACTCTTATTTTTTTTTATTTAGATGGCGTTGTTTTCTAATTATTCTATTACTTATTCAAATACATTCCGTACTAAATTTATCTTCGTGACCCAATTTGTAGCCGTGACTACAAATCACTGAATATTTATTATTTACCCTTTTCTAGAATGTATACAATAATATTTGTATAAACGGCCTTGGACAGTAAAACGTCTATAAAGCCCGTTTACTGTAACTTTATTACCGAAATTTACTATCCTAAAAACAATAAATCTGGTGAAATGGCAAATAAACAAGACACACAAAGTTTATCACCGTGGCAAATTTTAACAGTGATAAAAATATTAATCCTACAGTAACGCCGTAGTTATGATCCTGAATACCTACAAATTAAATCGATTGGCTTCTGAAATTGACGAATATATATTTGAATTACACCCCAAAGAAACGACACATCTCTAAATTTTCAAGTCAAGACGACATCAAGACGACTAAATAGTAAATGCAGAATCAGATACAGACATACAGAAAGCGGTACCAAAGAGAATAGAGTGTATAGAGTTATAATAGTAAATTTTGTAGTCACAGTAAATTTACTGCTATCGTTCGACACAGGATTAAAACTAAGAATGAAAATGAATAAAAATATCAAAATAAAATAAATGGGTGATTTTTATAAATTTACTATTTTCCGAACGCCTTATATGAATTTGACCCATGTTCTCATCTCATGTGTTAAAATTGATAAATATCAAACCGTGTCGCCATCTGCACGAGCATAAGCCAAAGGTATGGCGCCATCTATTCGAGCATACATTTTTCTTGATTTTCCGAGGCACGTTTTTTTTCTTAGACTATATACTTATCTTATGCGGAGTTACAGTTGTATATCCTTGGTACCTAGCTAATAGTCCTAGACGAGGCGCTTGTAAGATATGAGCAAAGATAGATATAACTCCGTAATAGATGGACACAGTCTAAGGAAAAAAACTTGCCTCGAAAATCACGAAAATTTGATTCTCGATCAGATGACGCCACTACCTTTGGCCTACTCCCGTATAGAGGGCGTTGACAGTTTCGTTTGTTATTTAACAATTTTAACGCATATCAGTGAAAGAACATGGGTCAAAATCATAAAAATAATTAATGATAATAAAAAATAATTAATCCATATTTAAATACATTTTATCGTATTTATATAAATCTTCATTTTTAGTTTTAAAGTGTGTCGATAGATGGCAGTGAATTTACTGTGGTTACAAAATTTACTATGACAGTACCGCTTTATTGTTATTTATAATTATCGAACTGTTGACATTATTAATTTATAGTTATGTGCATTTTAAAAATATTGACATGTGAATCTAAATTTATTATCATTTTGTAAGTAATTATTGTTATGTAACTGACTGTGTATGATTAATACCAATAAAATTATATTCTTTTCTATTCTATTCTATCCTATTATCCTCTTTGATATGAGGTTACTTTCAGCGGCACCTAATGTGTTTTTTTATAAGATTACCTACACTTCCAGAGTGTCGTGTGTTGAGAGGATCAAAATGAAGGCCAATGACAGTACCTTGCTACCGATTTTACCATGTACTTACATACTTATGTTCAGCGAAGTTAGGTAGCTAAGGTGTGAAGTCAGATGCTCCTAATAGTGATCCTATCTATAAGTAATAGATTCTGGTCTCTTGACCAATATTACCTACTAGC
This sequence comes from Cydia strobilella, assembly GCF_947568885.1. Lineage (NCBI taxonomy): Eukaryota > Metazoa > Arthropoda > Insecta > Lepidoptera > Tortricidae > Cydia > Cydia strobilella. The sequence continues at coordinate 15,980,606 of NC_086052.1, forward strand.
TTTTGCCCGCGACTTCGTCTGCGTGGAGTTCTTCTTCCACCCCCTTAAAGGATGATTTCTGGGATAAAAACGACCCTGTCCTTCCCCGGGACTCAAACTATCTCTATACCAAATTTCAACTAAATCGGTTCAGCGGTTTAAGCGTGAAGAGGTAACAGACAGACACACTTTCGCATTTATAATATTAGTATGGATGGATATAGTATGGATGACTAACTGATTATGAGCCTTGCAGCTTGAAATAAATGTTTTTTTTATTTATTAAATTTACTTAAGCCATATTCGACTTATCTACAGATAACTAGTATTACTTTTCAAAATAATTTCGTTCCAAAAGTTGGGTTAGCAATAGCGCTGTCCACCTAGAACACAAAGGAAGACTTCTCCGAACCATACATTTACATTGGCTTAAAGGACTTGCATCCAGGCCATAAATGATAAAAAAAAACATACATTTACACACATTACATACATTTTTGCTGAAAATATAGGTGGCCCATAAATACTTTTTTTGTTAATAATTTTAACAATGGATTGCTAAAGGATTTTGAAGTTAATACGTTTTGACTTTTTAAAAGATGTTTTAGTAAAAAAATGTCTCTAAAAAGTCTTTAACAACAAATTTTTGAGTCTGCCCCTGGGCCCTGTACCTGAGCGTAAATCGGCACCTAGCTCTGAATATTGTTCGTTCGAAAGGTACACCACCGCTATGTATTTCACTATTAAAAAGTCTTACCTGAAAAGAAGGATAAACATCGCAAAATAGGCGCTAGTTGTCGAATTGCGAAAACCTGTCCGTATAACAATGCAATTTAGTAAACAAGGAGAAATTAACTTACCACGTTTATCCGATAATTCCTCCTCTTTCTTGTTAAATTCTGTGCCAGCAGCCATGGTAAATATCTAATTAATTATAATGAAGAATTAATGTTTGACAGAACTAAGTAGACCAACTACCCGCTTTATAAATTTATTGACAAAATGTGGGTAGATAAGAAAACAGATTATCTCAGTATAGCGTTCAGTTTCGTTTATTTATGTAACTAGCAACGGAAACATAGTTATGCTTCTCAAACTTCTTTTAACTGTTTCTCAAAAACGCAGTTTTAGCATGTGTAGGTTTGCTGATTAAAAAAAAAGTATGGTACCTACTTAGGGACATGATTTTTTTTGTATTAGATAGCTTATATAACGTAGATTTAGGATCCATGCTTAACTCCATATCGAGCATAAGGACCCTTTGCCCATAGAACGTCACATATGACTTGCCATAATATTTTGGGAGTCAATATTTACTTGGAGCGATTGGCAGACGCCGTCAGCGTCCGAAATTATATTTGGTTGCATATATGTAGGTGATAGGTAGATAATACATAGGCAAGTTCGTGTAAGACGTGGTATCTTTAATCCCTAGGTATTTACTCCTACTAATTACATACTGCTTGATATTAACTATATTGTTTCACATTATTTAAATCTATTTATAAATTAACCTGGACATTTAATATTTAGCATCATTATTTTATTATTTTACTAATTTTCTAAACGAACTTGACATTTAACGTTGCATAAACGTCGATAAAATACAAAGTTATAAATATAGATTTTATTGCTATTTGTATGAGATGCATGTAATTTTACCTAGACCATAGAGTAACTTATACCAAAGATAGATATAATTAGGAATTAAACGAACTTACCTGTAAGTGAAGTTCGATTCTAATTATATGAACCGCACAAACTTCGAAATGATGTAATTAACTTGTAGTAGGCGCTATCATAGCGTGCCTTTGATCATGACTTTTAGAGCAATAATTCAGATATAACTCCGTAATAGATGGATACAGTCTAAGGAAAAAACGTGCCTCGAAAATCAAGAAAATTTGATTCTCGTTCAGAGGGCGCTACTAGTTTTGACCAACTGTCGTATAGATGGCGTTGACGGTTTCGTTTGTTATTTAACAATTTTAACGCATATCAGTGACAGAACATGGGTCAAAATCATAAAAATAATTAATGCAAATAAAAAAATCATTTATCTATATTTAAATACATTTTATCGTATTTTTATAAATTTTCATTTTTAGTTTTAAAGTGTGTCGACAGAATGGCAGTGAATTTACTGGGGTTACAAAATTTACTATGACAGTACCGCTCTAGTATAAGCATTAACTTATACTAGAGCGGTACTACTGTCATAGTAAATTTTGTAACCCCAGTAAATTCACACAGTACCGCTCTAGTATAAGCATTAACTTATACTAGAGCGGTACTACTGTCATAGTAAATTTTGTAACCCCAGTAAATTCACTGCCATTCTGTCGACACACTTTAAAACTAAAAATGAAAATTTCACAAAATCACATTTTCAATTGAAGCTATATGGAAATAGCGCCTTATTGACAACCGACAATAAGTATCCTTTTGTTTGAGAATGGCACATATATCAAATGATACCTATTCCATACAAAAGTTCGAAAAAACTCATGGTCATATCGGTCCAGATTTTAATATAATTAGATTCGGCGAATGAGGCAGAATTCTTTAAACAAATAAGCTTTCTTTTTTAAATAAATACCTAAAGTCGGGCCAAGATAAGTGTGCAGCGAATTTGATAGCACAGAGCGTAGAAGTGTTATCTTAAACGTCGAATGTATATGAAATTATGACGTTTACGTTCCACGCTCTGTGCTATCGAACTCGCTGCAGACTTATCTTGGTCCGGCTCTGCACACCTAAAGTACTAACAGATCCGTAACTAACCAAACATAGACTCTATTATTGTTGCAATAAGGATCACGCATTGTTAGTAATTTATCAATTTTCAATTTATTTAGGTAACACTTGAATTTATTACACATTTAATTTTAGTAGCTACGGTCACAATAAGCCACCGAAGGCCTGCCAGATCAAATATTGTGTTTAACACCTCGGCTTGGGATCGTGACTGTTCCTTTAGCCGAATGTACAGCATTCTGGTTGACACCTTTATTTTTATTATTATGTTAAAATTCTGCCAACGTCGAGGCAGTAAATTGTACATGGCAAATATTGAAAACATAATAAACTTAGGTAGGTATATTTATAAGCACAACCACGAAAAGGTATCCGGCTTCATAACCGGATAGGATACCGAATTCTTAAATCGTAGTGGGAGGTGCAAACACGTACTGCATACAATTAATAGGCGATGACTTCAACAGTCATGGCCTATTAATTGTTTTATTTTACGACTATAATAAATGATAATAAATTAATTCTTTATTTGGCAGGCAAGAAACCCAAAAAAATACAATCTAATATAAAAAAGGTGTCTTCGGTTACCGCGATAGTTACTCATGAAATAAAACTATGAAAACGGATTATATCGCGTATATTAAATTTATAATACATCCCGACGTTTCGAACCCTTTACAGCGTTCGTGACTGAGGAAAAATTACAAAGTGCAAAAATACCCACATACTAAAATAATGAACAAACATAGACTACAAACTTTAAGGCTGGTTGTACATGCAAAATCGGTTCATAAGGCTAGTTATACACTACAATTATTTTCAAGTAAAGATATATATATACGCGATAAAAAATGCGATGTTTTTGTGAAATAATGAACTATTTTAGTATGTGGGTATTTTTGCACTTTGTAATTTTTCCTCAGTCACCCGTTGACCACGAACGCTGTAAAGGGTTCGAAACGTCGGGATGTATTATAAATTCAATATACGCGATATAATCCGTTTTCATAGTTTTATAAAAAAGGTGTATAAATAAACATAAAATACAGTACAAAATACTAAAACTTACAACCTAAAACAATGAAATAAAACATTTACAAACTTATGTACTAAAGATGGACGTTCTCGGAACGGTGCCGTTTTCGCCAATGTTTGTTAAATTCGTCACTGTAGTCTTTATCTACCAGTGACAAAATTTCATTGTAGAGTTGTTGTTGTTGTTTTGTAGAGGCTAGCAGTCTCGCCCGGAAGGCAGCCGACCTGGCTCTCAGAATGGCGAAGAAATCAGGGACTCTCGCGTCCGCAAACATGTCCTTCGCACTGCAGAAACGCGGTAATTTCAACAAAATACAAAAGGCGTTGTTGTACTGCACCCTTAGCGCGTTGAAGGAGTGCCTGGTGTACCTGTTCCAAAGCTGACAAATATAAAAACATTGGCAAAAGGCTTTGAACAGGGTCACCTTCCTTTACCTCACTCGAACAACGCGCAAACCGTCTAGCCAACATGTTGCACCGAACCGCGAGAGCCCTGCCGGCCTAGCCAAGGTGACAATCGCTATCGCTTCGACAACGAAACGCTTTGTGTCTCTCTATTTTATTAAAGTACATAATTGATTATAATAAAATAGAATAAAAATTATAATAAAATAATAAGTAATTAATATAATAAAATAAGTATGACGGGGTAGGATTGAGAACTTCTGATGACGGGGTAGGATTGAGAACTGGACTGAGTGGGCGTTCATTTTCTTCAGGATCCTGCATTATGGGTAGCCTCAAGCAATAATGAAAACACCAGAAATAACTTGATCACTTTTACTGAATGATTGATTGGTTTACAATAATCGACAAAGGAATAATACACAGGTAAACCGAACAGACACGTCCGCTCGCTACGAGCTCTCACCATCGAATGCCCGAAGCGCCCCAACGGCCATGTCCAAGTTCACAAACCGGTCATGTCATACTTGCGTTCGGCGGCCGGAAACCGGATGCGATACTCCGACAAGTATAAAATAATATATATGCGTTATTGATATAAATGCGTTAATTTTAATTTATGTACCTAGTTATAGTTTAGTTTTAAGAAATACTTGCTGTGCCCTAACAGGGTTCATGTGTGAACGTACCCTAATGTAACATCTCTTTTGTACCACATGATAATAAGCAATAAATTATGAATTATGAATTATTATTATGAATTATCGCTCTTCCATATTAGTGCGACAGTGACAATTGCGTTTCGATCGCTACGGAGCGTTAGCGATTGGCCTGTTAGCTACGCGGCCTGCGCTCCCTCTATATCGGCCTCATCTTTCAAGTACTCGCTCTGGATATGTCCCAAGTAAATAAATAAAATAAAAAGCCTTTATTAAATCTCTACATAAAAAAATTAAAATATAAACATAAAACCTCGTTTTTGTAGTGCGTCGGGGATGTTCGCGGAGGCCAGGGTAGACTGTTTTTACGCTACAATGAGGAAACGCTGCACATCCCTGGTGCGCAGAGTGCGGGCTAGTTCCAGCGGCATCTTGAGGGCGTTTGCGGAGAGGTTTGATTGCCAGTACTTGAATCACTGTCAGATGATTCACGTGCTGGTGTCCAAGCCTTCCTAAGGCTCGACCGGGCATTATTATTTAGGTTAGATTTTAAGTAATATTTATGATTTTATTAATTAATTTAATTTTAATGTTAATTTTAACTGCTATAATTTTATAATTTTATTATTTAATGTAATGTCCCAATGTAATGTGATATGATCCTAAGTTGGTCGAAATAAATGATTTTATTTATTTTATTTATTTATTTATTTATAAAAGTAAAAAAAAACTTATATTTCTATTGTGTAGAGACCCCTCTACGGGTGAAGGCCTCCTCCAGATTCAGCCAGTTTTTCCTGTCCTTGGCCTTCTGTGACCAGTCTTGACCGGCTGTAGCCACGATTTCGTCGAGCCATTTTTCTTTAGGTTTCCCTTTCTTTCTTGTCCCCGAAGGGCCCCGCCATAGGGTGGTTTATTTTTGCCCATCTGTCCCTATGCATACGTGCTGTATGCTGTATGGCCACACCATTTCCATTTTAATTTTTGCGCAAATAATATTGCGTCGATTACATATGTCTCAAGTACTTGAAGCTATTACTATCCAACGCTATTAGCTTTTTTTTTGTCCACATTTTTTAAAATAAATATGCCATATGTATACTTTTTTATAACGAGGAATAGTAGGGCTTTTTCATGTTTTTTTTTGTTTTTTATGTGTATATTAAAATAAGAAAAACATAGGCATTTGATCGGAAAACAATGGCATTTTTTTGTTTTTTCTTTTTTTAAATTATTTATATGAAACCGTATAAATTAAATACCAGAAATGAATTTAGCATCCTTGATTTACACGAAAATGATACGAAACTTGACCACATAGCAAAACTGTATTTTTTACTAATTTTAAGGAATTTTTCATGCAAAAATTTTGCATGAAAAATTCGATTGACTCCCCTTCCTAAATCAATCTGTGAGTTTAAAGGAGCAACTCTACAAAAGGAAATTCCATCATCATCATTTGCCGTATAATTAAGTGTACACCACGGCAGGGACTATAATAGCTGTATAAAAATATGAATAAAACCCGCCAAGAGCATGTCGGGCCTTGCTCAGTGTAGGGTTCCGTAGTTACCCTTCCATCACAATAGGCTAAGCTGGAGCCATTAGTATAGAATAGAAGATCGTTAACAAAAGGACAAAGTAATGCCTGCTGCCTTTCACCCGAGTTAAACAATCTACTTTTCATATCGAGTACGACGAAAGCAAGATAGACATGATTTTTTCTTTCAATCGGAGACTGCATGTCTGCGGCGGTAGCACGGTCGCATTTTTATCGCTTGTTACCATGCCTGACACGTTCTGACAAGTATGTAAGTGCGAAAGTGACGGGCATAGTGACAGGCGATAAAAATGGAACCATGCTGCGCCCGCTGGTCATACTGGTCATTGAATGAGTAAAATAAGCAATTTGTATGCTACATTTTAATTTATTTACATGAATAATGCCAAATAAGTTTAAAAAACCCATTTAATGTCGTAATAACGTTTACGTAACTTTGGCTGTACGTCTTTTTACTATGAAGAGGAGACTTTTGCAACAACTCTAAAACGGCTAAACTGATCATGTTTTCATTTAATGTATTTCTTAAACTCTATTTCATATTGTTTGGACCCATGGTTCAAAAGTTAGAGGGGAGAGACACATTTTTTTTCTTTTGGAGCCCTTATTTCCGAAAATATTCAACTTATCAAAAACATTTTGTTGAAGACCCCTATTCGTTTTCAAAGACCTATCCAACAATACCCCACATTATAGGGTTGAAGCGAAAAACCCTAAATTTTTATTTATTTAATTTAATTGTACGACTGTTGAATTTATTGATTTACATATCCATGCCAAATTGCAGTTTTCTAGTACTAACGATCACGAAGCAAAGCGTCGTACAGACAGACAGACGGACAGACGGACATGGCGAAACTATAAGGGTTAGGAACCTTGACTACGGAACTCTAAAAATAGACATCTATAGTAGTAAAACAATTTAGATTGCGTCCGTCATTTTGGGCTTGGCGCATTGTTTTATTATTCACTGCTAATGATGATGAGTGTACAAACAGAAACACTCTTTGTCCATGGGTGGACCTTATGTCTTTTGTAATAAGGTCCACTGATGGACAGTTAACAGTGTGGGCGATGGTACCATTGAGTTTCTCACAAGTTATGGCACGAAATATTACGTAAGTATTTGATAAATACTCGTACCTAGTTTGCTGTCGGAAAACACCGGCATATTTCAGGGACCGTATATAGTCGTTTATCGACAAAAACCAAGGGCCTGACAAGGGACTGAAAGATAGTCTTATTGCGATTCCTATAAGAGGAAAGAGAAAATAGTGCCATGCTTTGTCCTTATCACCGACCGGGTGGCATCTTAGGTAGGAGGCTATGGCGAAATACCGAAGTTTATAAGAGTGAAAGAGAAAAGATCCTATGCTGCCCAAGTTTATGTGAATATTGTTTCTCTTACACCCGGTCGCTCGGTGGTGCGTCTATAACTACTTGTATATATAATGTCTATGACAAAAACCAATTCAAGGGAAGCAATCTGTCGTGATTATTTCACCGGATGGTCTCACCGGAAGATCAGCGCTGGAAGTCGCCAGCAACATGCTGAGGTGAGACCATTTCGAGGCACTTTTTCTTTTTATGTTTCTCTGTTTTGTATAATTTTCTATTTGTGTGTGCTAACGAATAAATTATTTCTATTCTATTCTATTCTTTCTATTCAATTCAAAATTGTGGTTGAGGTAGCATATGGGGAATACAGACCGACCACGAACGCCCAGCATTTTTTTGCTGAGGAAAAAAGAGGGGTATTATACCGATCGCCACGCCATGCACCGAGCGACATACAGCGATACAGACGGTATGGGGTGTCAAAATTTTCTGACGTGTGTATATATTATGTATAGATAGATAGATAGATTTATTATATGTGTGTATATGGTAAGGTACCGAAGGCAAAAATATCGATCCAGACAAATGGCTCAAAATTATGTGAACACGACTTTATTGTCTAAGGCGTAAGAGCGTACACATATTTTTGAAACTTTGGGAATGTATATATATTTATGCCCTTGACTGTACTTAGATGTGTTTCTTCAACCTTTAGCCATATTCTGCGGGGTCACAATGAGGAACTTCTAGCTACTAATGAGACAAACCCCGAAATCCCGAAAAAAATATTGCATCAGAATTTTTTTTCGCGATTTCGCAGAATAATGCTAAGATTTAAAACAACATCTTGTATAAGTGCATACCAAACACTAACAGGCGGGCAGGTAATAGGTACTTATGTACCTAGATAAAAAACAGTTTACAGTGAGCGCAATGAGTTTTAGCTAGACATGCGGGTGCATTATCTTTTTAATTGTGAAATCATTTATCTACGGGTAGTAGTATAGGTGAAATAGCAAATGCTTTTCACCTATCAATAGAGTAATTTTTAAGAAAGTTTAGGTGTATAATTTCTTCAGGTTTTGTGTAAATCCGAGCGAAGCCGGGGTGGGTCGCTAGTATAAAATAAATTAATTATTTCACGCCATGCACGAAATAAAAGCACCAGTACAATGTGGATAGCAGTTATTTTTGAAGGCAACTTTTATTTAATAAATCGGAAAGGTAGAACTATATAAAGTAGGTAGATAACGACCGAGGCGTCACTTCTTCTGTATTTCATAAAAAATCCATAATGGCTAATCGTTTTGACAATTCGAAAAAAACTTATTTGACTAGGCAGGCAAATACCCTATTAATATTGTATCACGACGTAATTTTTTAAAGATTAAAACGTGCGAAGATTAGCCACTTAATTCTTTCTTAAGTACTTAATTATGCAAGAAAACCAATTTCTCATAGGATGTAACATAAAATCCCTGTGTTTGCGACGCGCTGCGTCATGTCAACCTCATTAATCATGTGGTGCGTCACGTCATTAGCATTGATTCTCCATTACAAGACAAACAGCGGACTCTGCAAGCTCTGTTAGCTAAGGGCTCGGATACCTGCTCTGTCTGGGGAGTCTATAGTCTATGTTAATAAATGAATAAAAAAATTAAATCTTTTAGTTATACCTACCTTATTCCCGGAGTCCCGATAAAAGAGCGTTTCTTTTTTCCCATTTTTTATGTGACCTTTTTGCAATTTTTTTGTTATTTCTACTCAGAATCACGAGCTCTTTCGATCCTAATAGGATAAAAAAATGTCCCAAGATTTTTTCCTATTGTGTTACCATTTCCCCATATACTTTGTATGGCGGTAACAAAAAGGAAATTTTGGGACACTTTTTTTCTCCTATAAGGATGAAAAGGGCTCGTGATCCTGACTAGAAATAACACAAAAGTGGCAAAACAGGTCTCATAAACAAAATGGCAAAAAAAAGAAACGCTCAAAAAATAAATACGTAATATAAAAGCCCCGAGAGTTCTTTATAAAGATATTAGCATTGAGTCCTGAAATTTCTATCGTTTGAATTAAGGTTTAAAATGAACGTGTCGGTTTGACGCTAGAACAAAGTTTATTATATATTCTATGGGGAATATTACTTAAACTTGTTGGGCTTTATAAACACCTCTCGGCGTTTATACGACTAAAATTCTTCACAGATTGCTAAAATGTGTCATTTGCCATTTAGGCATTCCGACTAGCCGGGGAACTAGGACGGATATGTCGGAATCGTGGCCGAATGACCAAATACCGACTATACCACCCCCTCAGGTTGCCTTAGCGATTTTTTATAGAGGTGGTCATCCTCGTGGCCACCACGCCAGCAGTGGCAACCCCCCGGCCGTTATCATAGGCCCTCTGCCTAGTCAGTTACGGGGACCGCAGTTTTATACAGGTCAGCGGCATTCCCATGCCCTCACGCACCCGAAGGCGCCCGGCTTATCACGACCGCAGCCGCTTAGGGGGGCTTTCCAGCACGCACTTGGGTAAACTCTCCCTCATTGAGAGGACACCCTGAGCGGAACCCCCCTAACCCCCCCACGACAGGGCATTGGAAGCGCCGGTAAGCAATAACTTGGAAACCGAGAGATTACTTACCGTTGCCCCCGGGGCGCACCGCCCGAGAGCCCTTCCCTTTTTCCCGGATCAGCTGATCGAGAGGAGTGAGAGAGACTCGGCACACTAGGAGGTTTCCTGTTCGTAGCACCCCAACCGATTAAACCTGGAGTTACCATGGTTACCAGTTCCATTTAACACTGGATTAACGGTTTAACCGGTTAACCCCGGGTTAGTGGGATGTTGCAAGTGGGCCTTAATAGTAGCGGATTGGCAAAAGCTTGCGTTTATTTCAGTATCTCGGCCATCATGCCCTTGCGCTGGAAGCTGGAAGGGTAGCACCTGTTAAAAGAACCATATGTATTTCAATTAATTGGTGCAACAGATGCAAAATGTCAGTTGCAACCTCATTCCGTGCATTCTATTCTGTGGAAACATTAGCACTGACAACAGACTAAACATGTGTAAAGAAGGAGAAAAGCAAATGAATCAGCTTTTGTTTAATTATTTTGCGATGATAGGTCACAGGCCGAAAAAATAATAATACATAAGTACATATATTCTCATCCAGAACCAACTAACACAACCAAAACTCACTAACTCCCTCAATCATCCTTGTTTTGGTCTTCGTCATCTATTCCACTTCACTATATAAACTTGCTAAAAAAACATTAAAAGGACCCAACATACGAGTATTTCCTCAATTTCTCCAAGATGCAGTCAACAGAAAACATTCCAATTTTATGACAATTAGAGAAAATTGGTGTGAATGTAGTAATTTAATACGAGTAGCCGTTAGTCCAGATATCATAACAGGCCAATCAAGTTAGATCCAAATAAAGAGTTTTGAGGAATTCCCAGCAAGTTGGAAATAGTTTTAATGCTTTTATTTGGTCCTAAATGCGTGTAATCCGAGTTTGCTCCATCCCAAGTGGTGTGCATACATTTTGGGAGCTTTAGAAGAAATTTTCCTTATACAGGGACCGTGCGCGTTGGAGGATCTGCCATCTTGTGGCCTGAATCTGAAACATAAACACATTGCCAAAGCAAGTGCTACCATCTACCGTTCTCGTACGTAAGGTATTAACATGCAGCTTGCTGGAAATTAATTCTTACAAAAAATCTAATTTGATCGGCCTTTAAGTAGATTACTAGGTTTTTTTTTTTCAATTTCCCATCTGCTTTTACAATTCAGTTTCATAAGTTTAATAATGTTTTTGCGCACATAATTATCAACAACAAAATAATGTTGGTTATGAGGAATTGAAAAACAATGAATTCCCCAATACATTCATTCATGTTGATTCATAATATTCATAATCATCGTTTTATTTTAGATCCGCTATTTCGGTCAACCGATATGATATCTTTAATATTGTGCTTAGGTAATTGGAAAATTCCATCGGAGCAGCAGGAGGTGAATTTACAACTGATTATCGGGTTGATAATATGACATGTTTATTAGTTTCAATTTGTGCATAAAGTTATAAACTCTTGATAATTATAACATTTTTGTTAGCATGCAGCATTACATTTTTGCCATATTTTATTGGTTAAACCAAAGATATATGTAACTTCGTATAAGATAAATCAAGTCTAAGGAAAAAACGTGCCTCGGAATATCAAGAAAAGTTATACTCGAACAGATGGCGCCACACCCTTGGTCTATAATCGGATAGATGGCGTTGGCGACCCTTGTTTGATATTTAAGAATTTTAACACATATCATAGAAAGAACATGGGTCAAATTCATATGGCGTTCTAAAAAACAACAAATATCATTTTTAGTATTAATCATGTGTCGATAAATGACAGTAAATTTACTGTGACTAAAAAATTTACTATGACAATAACCCTCTATACTATCTATTCTCTTTGGTAAAACGTAGTGAAAATTTCCTTTTTACAGGTCACATTTCTCAACCGATCTTTAAAAAAATTTGAGAGCTGCCTTGATGATTAAAATTATTAATTAATTATTAAAATTATTTTATCGGTTCAGGTTTTAGAAAATTTCCAAATGGTGAAATCTAACCCTGGGGGTTCGCAATGTCTAAATAATTTCGCAATAAATTTGTTTTAGTATCTTCGGCGCGTGTGTAATTCTTTTTCACTTTTTTACATTTGAACGCGCTGTCTGTAAAAATTTCGGGGCATAAATCTATCATCACGAGATCGTCAAGATTAAGATCAGACAAAGTGTTTAAATTTTATACTAAATACGATAAAATGTTTATTTTAATACCTGTAGTTTCCAGCGCTGGCACGACGCCAGATTTAGATTACGATAAAAATAGAATAACCTAAAAATGCCAGTGTTTAAGTGACCTTACTACACAAAACAGCTGATTAGCGGGCTGATTACAATTAGAAACAATATTTATAGTGCTTAGGATTTAAATATTAAAAATACCGACGATACATTTTTTGGACGGTGAAAAGGTAAAATAAATTGCAAACACTTTAATAGGTAGGTACAGTAAAAAAAATGTTGTTTCTTAAAAAAATATAAAATCATTTTAAACTTTAATATTACATATTCTGTTCTTTAACTGTAGGTATCTACATATCGGTAGAAAACTATGAAAGTAATAAGAGTTAAGCTATTCTAGACTCAAAAAAAGACAAGACATAAATAATCCTGACCTGGTCCTGATTGTGACCTGTTGTTTACGGGTCTGACGGGTTTATATTAAAAATAACTCCAAGTGTAAAAATATGTGTGTTCAATATTTCTTGTGGAAAATTGAAGTGAGATAGCAATAAAAACTAAAAGAGATACATCAACTTCTTTATGTATATATGAGCTGCCAGCATCCGCGGAGGTGTAGTTCAGCTTTCTTGCAAACATGCCCCCGGGCGTTGGAAGCTAGCCTTTCAACCAGACTTGCTTGTTGTCACCGGGAGTGGACAAATTTTACTGAAGGACCTGCGAACTAGTCCTCCCGCAGTCCTTATATCTGCCACTCTGGTAATTCTGTCGCTTCCAGGATGAACAGCGACGACGCGGCCCAATTTCCACTTCAAGGGTGGTAAATTGTCCTCCTTGATGAGTACCAAGGTGTCCAACCGTAGCACCTCACTGTTCGTGCGCCATTTTGTCCTGACTTGGAGCTCCGAGACGTATTCTTTGCTCCATCTGCTCCAGAAATGCTGGCGCAACTGCTCAATGCGTTGGTAACGGCTGAGGTGATTGAATTCACGCTCTCTGATGTCCTTGACCGGCAATGAGGTTAGAGGACGCCCAATAAGGAAATGCCCCGGAGTGAGCGGTAGCAGGTCTTGCGGGTCCGACGACATGGGAGTAATCGGCCGAGAGTTCAAAATCCCTTCAATCTGGACCAGCACAGTGTTAAGTAACTCATACGTTAAATTACATTCTCCCAGCACTCTTTTTAAATGAAATTTGGTCGACTTTACTCCAGCTTCCCAAAGCCCTCCTGAATGTGGAGAATATGCCGGAATGAAATGAAAGTTGATTTTTTCGTTAGCTGCGGCCTCAGCCAGTGAATTGCAATTGCTTTTTAAGAATTTTGATAGCTCATTGTATGCACCTACAAATGATGTGCCGTTATCAGAATAAATGTCGGTTGGCAAACCCCTACGTGACACAAAACGACGCAATGCTGACAAGTAACTGTTACTCGTTAAGTCACCAACTAACTCTAGATGAATTGCTTTGGTGGTGAAACATACGAAAATGGCTATGTACACCTTTACAAGTCTACACCCACGACCCTGACGACTGGCAGAAGTCAGAGGGCCCGCATAATCGACACCAACACTCTTAAAAGGCATATCTGGGACAAGACGTGACGCTGGTAAGTTTCCCATCAATGGCGCTACAATCTGGCCTTTCATACGAACACATTTAAGGCATTTTTGGAAACATGCTTTAGCTAAGTTAGTCCCACCGATGGGCCAGTATTCATCTTTAACAGAGGATAATAATAATTGCGGACCGGCGTGCATTAACCGCTTGTGCTCAGATTCAAACAATAATTTTGTGAATCGGTGTTTAGCATGAATCACAATCGGATGCTTTTTCTCAAATGGAAAATTAGAGTTATCAATTCGACCTCCTACGCGCATCATTTTATTCTCATCCAAGAATACGTTAAGTTTAAGCAAAGGGCTTTTTTTTGGAATGCAGTGACTGCTCAACAACAAATTATATTCTGAGAATGATTCCGCTTGAGAGACCCTAATGACTATATTTAATGCGGTTCTCAGCTCGTTATCAGTTAGATAAATTGTTGAAACAATTTGCTTTCTACACAGACTCGCAAAGCGCACAATATAAGCGACTGTTCGAATAAGCCGTGATAGATTAGAGAACCGGGAAAAATCAATGAAAGCGTCACCGTTTTCTGCTCCCCGATTGTTCGTAACATTCGCGTGAAGTACAACTTCAGACCGAGTTTCAGGTAATACTTCCACTACTACTGGACTTAAAGGCCATTGCGCCTTGTCCTGTTTCAAAAAGGTAGGACCAGACCACCACATATCTAGAGACCTAAGAAGACTGGCAGGAACCCCACGAGAAATGTGGTCAGCAGGGTTTTCATGTGTCGGCACATGTCGCCATGTACAGTTCCCCGTCTTTTCTAATATCTCCGCTACACGGTTGCGGACAAAAGGTTGTAACTTACTAGGTAACATCCGCAACCATCCTAGCACAATTGTGGAATCTGTCCAAAACGTAATACTCTTGAAACTAATTCTTAGCGAGTCTACTACCTTTTCATATAATCTAACTCCAGCTAGCGCACCGGAAAGTTCAAGCCTCGGGATTGTCGTGGGTTTAATGGGAGCCACGCGGCTCTTGGCTAATAATAGCCTAACCAATACGTCCCCTTTCTCATTGATGCTCCGCAAATATAAGCAAGCGCCATACGCCCGCTCGGATGCATCTGTGAAAATATGACATTCGACTTCCTCGTATGACTCACATAACACTAACCGTGGAACGCGAATATCATTGAGACAAGGTAAGTCGTGGGCAATATCCTCCCAAAGCTTGCTGATCTCAGGAGTTAACTTTTGATCCCATGAAAGTTTCTGTAGCCATAAATTTTGCAACAACATCTTCATGAGAATGACACAAGGAGCCAGCATACCAGTGGGGTCGAATATTTGCGCCACTGCTGATAGCAAATCCCGTTTAGTGTCGCCGACAAGCGAGCATTTACCAACTGGGAAGCACAATTCATCAGACCCTGGCTGCCAGCTGAGTCCCAAGGTTTTACTGGGTTCGGTGCCAATATTTAAATTTAATTGAGACGAATCGGAGTCAACTATAAGTTGGGGTTCATTTGATTTCCACTTTCTCAAATTCATACCCGCTGATGCTAGAGTAGAAGTAACCTTAGTTTTAATGGAAAGCACTTGTTGCAAATCATCCCCGCCAGTGAGCAGATCATCGACGTAAAAGTCGTGAATGATGATCTCGCGAACGACCTCATCCTCACACTCAAGACCTAGCTGTTTCAAACACCGTGTTGCCAAAAAGGGTGCACTGGCAGTCCCGTATGTAACCGTGTTCAACTCAAAGATCTTCAAAGGTCTAGATGGATCATCCCGCCACAGAATCCGCTGCAAATACCTGTCATCAGGATGAACTACTATTTGCCTATACATTTTCTCTACATCCCCTGAAATAATGTACTTGTGTTGCCTGAATCGAAGCAGTATAGACAAAAGGTCGTCCTGTACAGTAGGCCCTACCATCTGAATATTATTCAGGGATACCCCAGAGCTAGTGGGAGCGCTAGCATTGAAAACTACTCTCAATCGTGTAGTCGTACTCTCCCTTAAAATTCCATGATGAGGTATGTAGTATGCCTTCTGCTCTAATTTAGACTCTTTGCACTCAGTCATGTGATTCAGTGACTCGTATTCTGCCATAAATTCCTTATACATGTCTCTGAAATTTGGACGTAAATCGATTCTACGCTCTAGTGATAAAAAACACTGCTTAGCTCGATTAAACGAATTCCCTAGAACACTAGGATCCTCCTTCAACGGCAACCTTACGCAGAGTTGCCCATTTCCGAGCCTAGTGACAGTTTCAGTGAAGTGTTTTTCACACGACTTCTCCTCAGGAGAATAATGAGAATTTTTAGGACAGACCTCTTCAAGCTGCCAAAATCGTGTAAGTTGAGCTTGAACCTCATCATTAATCAAGTCGGCACTCGAGTTAGAAATGACATTCGCAAAATTACATTGAATGGCGTGCGACGAAGTCAATGCGTGACCGCTGATTAACGGCCCTGCAACTATGTACCCCAATTTAGTCTCACATAGCACCGTTCGCCTATCTCCTAACTCAATTTTGTGTGACCCCAACAACTCCCAAAATAGATCACCTCCAATCAAAATATCAATTTCAGATGGGGTGTGAAAGTTAGGATCAGCTAAGCACAAATCAGACGGGATATTTAACCGCGATATATCGTGAGAGTTAATCTGATGATAAGGTGTGGGCTCAGTTATAGATGGTAGCACAGAGCATATTAGACGAGTGGAATATGTATCATCCAACGACTTTATTGGCACTTGACATATTTTACCTACGGGCGTCTTCAACTTATTTACCCCTACAATCGATTTATCTACTTGATCAGTGTGTAAATTTAATTGACGACACATCTTCTCAGTCATAATAGATGTCGCGCTGCAATTATCTAACACTGCTTTTACTATAAATTCACGATTATCATGCCCATAGACCTTAATTAGTGCAGTTGCTAGTAGCACGACCTCTTGCTCAGCTGCGCACGATTGAGATGTTGCCGTGCTCATGCTAGCTGATAGCGTAGGAACGGTTGCGCTCCCCGCCACCGGCGGCGCCACTTGTGCCGGTGTAGTACTTGCCTGCGCTCTGGGCCGCTCGCACGAACTTGATCCTGTTTTTAGGTTACGCTCTGCGGCATGAACAAGCGAGTTATGTTTGCGCTTACATAACTTACACTCTGCCTTCTTGCAATGGTTTGCATAGTGATCGCGTCGGAAGCAATTAAAACAAACTTTATAATTCGGCAGCAAATTAAGCCGCTCGATATTGCTTAACGCGAGAAACTGAGAGCAGTTATTTAAGCTATGCTCACCATTACATTTCGGACATAATTGAGACTGAGAAGTGACACAGTACTCAGTGGGTTGAGTAGAAAGCAAAACCCTATGTTTAGATGCGATTTTAGCCGGCTGAATAGACTGACCGGCGCCTGAGGCGCTCGATAACTCTAAGGTTTCAATCAAATCTGCACGATTACGCATAAAAGTCATAAAATTATCAAATGAAATAGGTACATTCTTATCAAAGCTTCCTTTATGTTCCTCCCACTCACGAAATGTCGTAGTGTCTAATTTGTTGCTAATGATGTGAATAAGGAGCGTGTCCCAATGTTTGACAGGCTCGCCTAGGGATTCTAGGCATCTAAGATTTTTGTTTACTTGATCCATAAGCCGTTTTAAATGAACGGACGACTCCTTCGTGATCGGCTCAACGTTAAACAGCGCTGATACATGATTTTGCAGTAGTAACCTTTTGTTATCATACCGCTCACACAGGAGTGTCCATGCTACCTCGTAATTGCTGTCAGAAAACTCAATAGAATTAATAACTAAGGCCGCAGATCCTTCCAACGATGCTCTTAAATAATGAAATTTATTTATGTTATCGATGTCATCATTAGAATGAATAAGACTTGTGAAAGTGTCTCGGAAACCTAGCCAATTTTCGTATGAGCCTTGAAATTTCGGTAGCTGAATAGTTGGCAGCTTAACCAGCTTACGATGATTTGCACCACTTCGCGACCCACGATTGCTGCATGACTCAAATTCGTCACGTTTTTTATTAAAATTGTTGAGTATATCCTGTGCCCGCGAGAGTACAGAGAAGTAGTTATTCTGAAACTCATCTCGGTCCGTAATGTGTGCATCTAAATTATCACTGCTGCACTCCAACTGTGTCTGTACATCGTCATAAAGTGCATACAATGCTTCAATCTTACCTGTACGCAACTGCAATTGACTGGCTTCCGCTTGAGTTAGTGACGTTTCATTAACTTTGCCTAGGTATGTGGTAAATAAGGTGAGTTGACCTTTGTAACTGCCTCTCTTGCGAACTAAATCCTTTTCCTCAACCATTTTTGGGAAGCTGGTGTACGTAAACCTTGAATGTAAACAATTTATAATCCAATTATTATTTTAAAATCCCTAGAAATATAAATCCTGTTTAAAATGAATACAGATATAATTAATCCACAATACACAAAATTATCGCAAATTATAGGTCAGAGGTTGCGTTGACAAAATCAAATTCTAAATAATTTCAACGAACTAAATTACAAATGAATCTGACCCCATGTAACTACCAAATAGGTACATTTTACAATAAAATGTTCACCAACCTGGAGTTCACTATAAACCCTACCTATTTACTACCTTACGAGTGCTGGTCCTAATTATAAATCCTAACACACTCAACACTGGCGGATTCCGATGTCCTGGTGAATTTCTTCATCACAGCCTCGGCAGTCATAATATCCTCGCAGTGTTCAATTGGTATTTTATAGGTATTTCCCTTTGGTCCGTCAATAAATGCTGGTTCCTTTATTTACACCCGGTTCGTGTGGACCATGTTTACGGGTCTGACGGGTTTATATTAAAAATAACTCCAAGTGTAAAAATATGTGTGTTCAATATTTCTTGTGGAAAATTGAAGTGAGATAGCAATAAAAACTAAAAGAGATACATCAACTTCTTTATGTATATATGAGCTGCCAGCATCCGCGGAGGTGTAGTTCAGCTTTCTTGCAAACACCTGTAATACCTTATTACCAATAAATTATGTCTATGTCTATGTCTAATATCATAATCATAATCATTTATTGTATAATATTAATATTACATGTCAGTTATTTACAAAAAATATTGAATAAAAGTTGATTAATAATACAGGTAATAATCATTAACATAATTAATTTTAATAATTATACTCTAGGTATAACTCATAATTTAAGATTTAAAAATTCGTCGAAGTCGAAACTGTAAAATGTGTGCTCGAGAAGCCAATATTTGAACTATTTAGTGCTTAAATCCCTGTATCAAAATTCAGAAAATCCCGAGGATTACAGCAACTCGCATATTTTACATATCTCCAACTGATAAATTGGTATTCGATCGATAAAAAGATACATAAATCTTGCTGAAAAACACTTTGAAACTTATGGCGCGCTGCCAAAACATAGATATACGTTTACAAACATACTTGTTTTAAATAAAAGCTGTAAGCGATTATGATTTATGACCTGAAATATGTTATGGAGATAATTGTATTGAATGTTTATTTGATGAGCTCTAAATCTGTGTAAGAGAAAACAAATGAGTGTAAAATTTGGCTGTGTGTAGGTAGTAATTTAGAAATGTAAAGGCGATTATAAATTATAAACACATCTCTGATATAATTTAGGTAATCTGGTACGTACATTTCTAATGTATGCTTTTTTATGATATAGGAGGCAAACGAGCAGACGGATCACCTGATGGTAAACGATTACCGCTACCCATGGACACCCGCAACACCAGAGGGGTTGTAAGTGCGTTGCCGGCCTTTAAGATGGGAGTACGCTCTTTTTCTCGGTCGTATCGGTCCGGAAATAAAGGCTTGCCACTAAAGGTCCAGAGAGCTTTCTCGAGTGATATAGATACCTATAATGACTCTATAATTATTTTGTACAGTCGCCATCAGATATATTGGAGCAACCAAGGTGCTCACAAATATCTGAACACGCCTCTATTGACAAGGCGTAAGAGTGCGTGTTCAGATATTTATGAGCTACTCGGCCTTTTTTGTTTCTAACACAAAAAAACAAATTTTACATCCTTGAAATCTGATGGCGACTGTTTTGATATTAATGATATTATGTACATGATTTCATGCATATTAAATGTGTTTTGCACCCATAAACTCTTCAAAAGACCTGTTAAACTGCATGTTGTAAAAAGAGGCATCGGAATGTAGATAATAAAAAAGTCGACAAGAGAGAATCTGGCTTAAGCTAACGAAAACGATTAGGTGGTAGAGAAAATACTACATTTTAGTAGTAAAAACCAGCAAAAAGTCTCCGTGACAGTAACTCGCATCATATGTGTCTCTTAATCCTACTGTTCCTAGCTA
Organism: Cydia strobilella; assembly: GCF_947568885.1. Classification (NCBI taxonomy): domain Eukaryota; kingdom Metazoa; phylum Arthropoda; class Insecta; order Lepidoptera; family Tortricidae; genus Cydia; species Cydia strobilella. Next base: position 16,001,127 of record NC_086052.1, read on the forward strand.
AAATATCAAATGCGACTATCCTTTAAATTTACTATTTCACCGAAATGTTATAATGAATTAACTTAATTTTTCCCAGATAATTATATAACAAATACTGTCTGTCTGATACATTTAAACTCTAAACCAGTCATCTGATTACGATGAAATAAAATATAGCGTTTAAGGAGCTCTTGGGGATCTAAAAGACGACCCAGAGCCCGATCCTGATACCTTGTTACGGTTTTGGTCTTATTTTGATAGGATCTTGAAAACCGCTGATTGGTGCATGCTGAATGAAGTGAAAGTCGTGAGAAAGATGCGCGTCAATCAATAAGACGATCGTCAAGTTCGTATCATAACCAATTCCAAACTATTCCAAATTGTTAAATCAGAATTTACCTCATAGAACGAATTCCATTCCGACTTCCGACCGAGTCGCGGGCACAACTACTATCTAAATACAACTATAAAGCTTTAAAATTAAGTACCAGGTGCACATTTTTATACCCGCAGTAAACAACACTTAATGCGGAATGTGCAGAGCGTGCATGGAAGAAGAGGAAACAACAAAACACATTCTCCTAGACTGCAAACAGAAGTATACAGGAGCAAATACCTAGGGACTCTGTGCACACTAAAAGAGGCAGTAAGCAACCTAAAACAATGCTAGGCTTCACGGAGGAGCTGGGGTGGTTAGAGTAGCGCTACCTGTGCAAAATAGGCACAATAGTTGTCCGAGTTGCGGAAAATGCGAAGCACTAACTGAATAACTAATAACTGTTTTAATTGTGTTTATAAAGCAATAAATAATGTATACCAAATGAAGTAATTTGCAATATTGCGAACACCTCGACAAAATAAATTACGTAGGTGTTCATTATGCAAAATGGGGCCTTCGAAACCAAGTTAATTATAGGGCAGCCTATAAGGAATAAATAAGAATACCTACAATATAATTATTATAACAATATAGTTACTATTTTAACATGTTAAGATAGCTACAAGTACATATGTACACAGGTAAGTTTAATAGGTTAAATAACACAACTTACAATCATTAATTATGTTGATTTATGAACAAAACTAAATACGAATTTCAAATTAGGTACCTACCCATTTCTATAGATTTTATAGCTACCAAAATAGGTAATGACGACTTTACCGAAAAATATACAATGGTTTAAGCCAAATCTAAATTCACATACATCAAACAAACCTATGCGAAAAGCTAAATAAATTCAAAACCCAATAAATTAAATCACGAAAAAAAAAACAATATGTATCAATCTATAAAAAAAAATCTATTAAAAATCACATAAATCGAGATTACTAACTTCATCGACATTCATTCTTTATCGAATTATAGAAAATTAATATTTTAATCTCTTCCTTTTGTAGATACAAAAAACCCGACACCTTCCCCGATAACCGTCGTTAATCAGTATAACATATGTAGATTTAGAGTCCGTATAGCTAAAATAGAACAAAGTGAGGGCATATCATTACTTGACAATAATACCGTACCACACTTTGTCGTTGTAAATTCACACTAGCTGAAAATTATTTAAAAAAATCAAAAAGTGTCTTGGTTACATGAAATAAATGCATTGAATTGAATTGAAAAGGATTCCCATAGAATCAAACCAAGAAAAATCTGCAGAGATTTTGACAGCACATGCAGTGCAGGTGTTATTTTAAACGTCAACTTCTATGAAATTATGACGTATAAATAACTCAGGCACTGCGTGTGCTGTCGAAATCTCTGCAGACATTTCTTGGTCTAACTCTACGGGTTTAAGCCAGTTTGAAGGTGAAGTTCAAGCTAGGCAGAAACCTTTGAATTTACAGAGTAAAAAAAAAAAATCACTAATTGATGTGCATTTTGTTGTAAAGGTTCGATAGATAGGAGTGCGAAAATTTTGCTCCGTGTATGAAAATTCTTCAGGTTTCAGCGTTCCTAAGCGTTCCTTCGGCAGTACGTCTTGATGATCCATCGCGAGCAGACGCTATCAACAGTGATGTCAACTATCTATATTTTACATAAACAAAATTCGGCGAAATAGAAACAGTGGATAAAATGTTTTTGTTTTTGAAATGTATGCATGGTGTTTAGATTTAGCGAGATAGTGTTGTTTAGTGACAATGATAAATAATTGACTTTTTATAGTGATTTAAGGATTATTTAGTGAAAATGTGTGCCGCCTGGAGATTACAGTATGCGGTGCTTTTTTTAATTTTATTAAGTAAGTATGAATTATTGTAAAATAAAACATTGATTAAACTTTAAGCTTAACATTAAAAGTAGTATTAGTAGTAGTAAACACTTTATTGCACAAAACAATTAAGTACATAACACAGAGAAAAAAGTTCATATAGTTTAGTCTTAGTTTTTGTTTAAATATGCACTGCATACGTAGATATAGGTACATAAACCTGTGTATTATCTTTTAATTACTATTTAGATTAACAATAAAAAACAAGTCCATTCATAGTTCATGATCAGCAACGCAGGCTTCGTCAAGTGCTTACATAAGTAAGATCTATATACCTAACTAAATGACAGTTCCGACAATTATAAGGTTCACATTCACATATAGTTTTTCTTTTTAAAAGTATAAGGTAGGTACTGTTTGTACAGTATTGGACCGTGTTGTGATATTTTGAGTATAAAACTATATTTTGAGTAAATAAGACCTACCTACCTACAGTACTGACGTGCCGATCTTTTACCGAATTATCGGACTTTTAATGCATTTTAAGAAGAATGTAGTAATTTATACGATTGTCCCAAATGTTCCTGTTAGGATCCTATTAGGACGTAGAAATAAAAACCGGCCAAGTGCGAGCCGGACTCGCGTTCCTTACGGGTTCCGTAAGTACATTACACAGTTTTTAACAATGTATTTTTTTATGTGAAACGTAAATGAAATGTCTTTAAAAAACCCGTAGGGGTCGTATCAAAAACTAAGTAATTTAGTCCGACTCACGCTTGACTGCACATTGCTAATAGGTTTTCCTGTCATCTATAGGTAAAGAACTATTTTGTGTATTTTTTTCAAAACTTTAAACCCAGTAGTTTCGGAGATATAGGGGGGGGGTCATTTTTTGTCTCAAAATTAATTTGTTTACGTTCATGTCCGTCTTTGGGTCACAAATTTACATATGTGTACCTTTCAACTTAATTGGTCCAATAGTTTTGGAGATAATGGGCTGTGACAGACGGACAGACAAAAACCATATGAACCCTAAAAACGCGGACTGTATCAAAATAGGCTGGTTTATTCCGCCTTAATTACAGAGAAGATTCCGACCAAACAATTACTTATAAAAACTAACTCTGCTTTACCTACTTCACCGGCAACTGACGAATACCGAATTATGGCGTTATTCATAAACGCGTTACTGGTCTGAATTAGCTGTGAATCGTTTGTCTTTATCTGTCATTTTGACTTATGTATTTGTAAGAGGGATAAAACATAATTTAATTAAATCAGGCCCGTAAAGTTTTTATGTTTAAGGGGGTTAGTTTTTATAATTGTTTGGCCGGGAAATTCTCTGTAATTAAGTCGGAATAAACCAGCCTATTTTGATACAGTCCGCGTTTTTATTTCTACGTCTCAGTAGGACCCTACTAAATACCATTATGTTAAATATAGGTATATTTGGATAAAGTCTTATATTATTATTCTGAGAAACTACAAAACCCACATTTATGAACTCATCATCAAAGATAGATATAACTCCGTAATAGATGGATACAGTCTAAGGAAAAAACGTGCCTCGAAAATCAAGAAAATTTGATTCTCGTTCAAAGGGCGCTACTAGCTTTGGCCTACTGTCGTATAGATGGCGTTGACGGTTTCGTTTGTTATTTAACAATTTTAACGCATATCAGTGAAAGAATATGGGTTTAAATCATAAAAATAATTAATGCAAATAAAAAAAATCATTTATCCATATTTAAATACATTTTATCGTATTTTTGTAAATATTTATTTTTAGTTTTAAAGTGTGTCGACAGATGGCAGTGAATTTACTGGGTTTACAAAATTTACTATATGTCATCATATAGGTATAGATCAAACGGGGTACGGGTCAAATACCAATTTTACAGCAACATGTATTATATATATAGGTAGTACATGTTTAAAAATGCATTTATGCAAGAAAGGCTACTTTTAACTTTATGGGTTTCGCTCCCCAGGTAGCATTTATACGTCATTATGACGTCTGTTACGTCATTATGACGTATTAATGACGCCATTATGACGTCGCTGACGTCACTTTGCTACCTGGGTCTAATCTGTCTAGCTATAAACTCAAACTTTCGTATGTGTGTTGTGGTAAAAAACCGGCCAAGTGCGAGTCGGACTCCCGCACGAACGGTTCCGTACCATTACGCGAAAAACGGCAAATCACGTTTGTTGTATGGGAGCCCCACTCAAATATTTATTTTATTCTGTTTTTAGTATTTGTTGTTAAAGCGGTAACAGAAATTCATCTGTGAAAATTTCAACTGTCTAGCTATCACGGTTCATGAAATACAGCCTGGTGACAGACGGACAGACAGACAGACAGTGAAGTCTTAGTAATAGGGTCCCGTTTTTACCCTTTGGGTACGGAACCCTAAATATCAGGGGTTCAAATCTTAGTCGTGCCGGAAAGAGCAAAAAACATTATTCTCTAAAAATATGCGAAATAGTACATTGTGCAATGATGGGGGGTAAGTGAAATAATGGAAACGAGGGTGTTAATTCGCGACAGCCGCAGGCTGGAGTGAATTAAAGACTCGAATTTGCAATATTCTTACTCCTGGAGTTACCCACAATGTTTTTCATCACTACTAGTGCTGCACTGGTGGCAGAACATTGCAATAAAAATTGTGTAAAAATATTTTAAACGGCTATTTAAAATAATCAAATTAAATATTTTTAATCATAAACAAAAATACTAAATTATAAACGTTAGTATTTTAAAAGTATAACTCATTTATACCTAGTTAATTCGTATGAATTAGTAACAGTAAAAAAAGCTATAAGTAAAAAATAAGTTCACTAGTGAGTTATAGCTTTTTTTCACAATTCATAACTCCCGCGGGAATAATACAGGCCTTTGTCCTTCAGTACACCTGCATGAAATAAGATATTTTTCAAGCAAGTGTGATAAAAATTAATAATATTTGGTCAGGATCGTTATCATAAATAGACAAGAGGTTAAATGACTTAAATGTTGTATCTATAAACGCTCTAGAAACCCGTTATCTGCGTTATACAAAGTAGTAGGGAGAGATGTTACACCCGGACATAGTTTGTTACCTTTACCTCATAATAGCCATTTATCAAACAGGTTTATTTCGCGGATGGGAGTGAATGAACATCAACAAGCTATTTTAGTACCTATAAATTTAAGAACCCAACAGATTAGGACTGCAACGTTATCGATGAATGCAATTATTAAAATTCGTTTATTTCGAGTAACATAATGACTCATACATATTATATACTCATACATAAGTATTACCTATTGTTACTAACATATTTAGTTTTAATTTAGGATTAGTTATTTTATTTTATTTTAAATGTAAATGTAATTGTATATGGAATTTTTTATTCTGAAATAAATTAATTGAATTGAATTGAATTAATTTGAAACAGTACACTTAAACACTAGACTACACTATAGTAAAACACATAAAATAAAATACACATTAATTCAATTGTTTTTTTAACGCATCAGTGGTTAACACATTGACAGTTATCACCTATATCTCAATGTGCCAACCACAGTGCCGCTGGGGGCATGGAGTCCACAGCAAAATGTCATGTACGGGCAAAACTTGTCCGCGACCATTGCAAGGACGCTGTTGGAACTGGCGCGTCGCACCAGGGATGCGGCTCGCAAGCGCATGGTAGCTTTAAATCACCATCTGCGCCTCCGCAAATCCCTGATGCGCTGCAGTAGGTATCGCGGCAGCCCATCAGTGCCCTGAACGCGTTATGGTATTTTACTTGTAGGGCTCTATACGATTTCAAGGTGTACTTTCTCCATAGACTAGAGGTGTAAAATGTTGTGCAAAAAGCTCTGAATAAAGTCCTTACTTTCTCTTGAGCATCGAGAAAATATTTATAACAATTTTAAACTTATCATATGTCCAAGTATGTGGAGAAGGGGATATATGTTAGAACACTGACTGTACTCCGGTGCCTCGATGGTACCGTAAAATGGGGTTCGCGGGGTGAGTTGGGTTATGAATGGGGAGAGAAGGTTTGAAAGGGGGGTGAGATAGGTTTTTAGGGCTACTGCTAATACTCATAATAAAAAAAAAAGATCCAACAATCTTCCAAAATCACCTTTGTATGAAAACCCATCTCACCCCAATTACGAGGGACTACGGGGTGAGGTGGTTTTTCCTGTTTATCGTCAAAGTTATGGAATGGAACTACCCGAAATAAAATAAAAACTAAAATACAAATTTAGTTTTAAATCATACTTGAGTTACTTGACATGAAAGTAAGTACTTGCATTCAGAAATTTTTAAGTGTGCTTATTTGTCTGTCCTCCCTTCCTCTATGACAGCCTCATCCTTTTTTTATGAGGACCACAAAGACGGTTTTGTCTTGTAGCCTCTCGTGCCGCAAGATGAATTTGCTTAAAGGTGACGTTCTGTTGGCAACGCAACGGTTATGTTTTTATATGGTTTTTATACCAGGATCACCTAGCGTGCTAACTAATAGTCTGGCGGGCCGCAGGTTGTGTCGCTGCTCTATGATCAAGAACAATATCTGTTTTTCCTGTTTGAGTAATTAATCATTTCCAAGGCCGACGAAAATGAGAAACACCACATTAGCACGCGACACATTCCTAGAAAACACGAATAGTGGTATTTAGTGATACGTGATTTTCACGAAGATAGGTAAGCTCTTTTATAGACACGTATTTTCTGCGGGAAAGTTGCGACGCCCCTATGTTGTGACAGACAAACAATGAGTGGCAGTTTATACTTAGGTATTAGTTATGGGCGCCGCGCCGTGCCTACCGTCCGCGGCGCGCCGTAACGCCGTTCCCGCCACCTGGCTAAAACCCGGCGTGACGCTGTGTACTCCAGCGCCAACTAGCGTGAGTTGCCGGTCCGGGTCGTTATCGAAGCGCATCAGACTTCAATATAATATCTAGTTACGATAGAGATAAGGACACAATTCTACAAATAGCGCATTAATTAATATTTCAATAATAAATAAGATAATATATTAGACTAAAATATAAATTAGACTAGCGAGAAAAAAAAGGGTTTTTCCTTCTAACTTTTGAACCATCCATCCAAAATTATGAAAAAAATCACAAAAATAGTGCTTTATAACACATTCGCGATAATTTTCTTTAAAAGCCTGGCAACGCTTATTTGTGACCGGATTTTCGTAGGCAACCCTATATTCACCACTGTATTCGCATTAAAATTACCATTATTTTGATATATAATTCAAGCGTCAGACAGATGAGTACAATTATTGATAAAAACTCACCTGTTTAAACACTGCAACCCGTTAATAGTGACCGGAAAAAGATAGGCAACCTAATTTATTCATGTTGTACAAGTTGTATACTTTCCATTGGAACTTATTTCGAACTTAAGTCGGTGAAATTTGAAGAAAAAATAGTTATTTGTTATACAAGGGTGCAAAGTTGTATTTTACCCGCGAGTGTAGAATTGAAACACGAGCAAGCGAAAGGATTCTATAGGTGAACCACGAGCGAAGCGAGTGGTTCTAAAATAGAATCCTGAGCGTAGCGAGTGTTTCAACACACGAGAAGTAAAATACATTTGCGCCCGTGTGTAACACAAAACTTTTCACCTCACTATAGCGAGGAAAGTGCAACATCCACAGGCGTTAGATCATCTTCATCACTGGAATCACTCATTTCTTTACGATATTATAACAGAAAACTCTGGAAGTTGTGTATTTTTACGCGAGTCGGTGAGAAAAGGTTTTAAGTAAAAAAATTGTTGACAATGTTGACATTTCTGATGTATGAATGACATTTCTGATGTATGAAATGTCAACGATGCGTTTTGAAATTGCTTCGACTCAACTTGTGCGTTCAGAATTATATTTATCATCATTATAAAAAAAAACATACGTTTCTTATGGAATTTTAAGGTTTATGACTTAAAATCATTAAATAAAGCTAAATTTGGTATTTTTTATTAGATTCTCAAACCATTTATTTAATGATAATTAATATCGAACGAACCATTATCATGAGCGTTTTACGTTTTGTTATCTGTCAAGCTACATAAACACGCTCCATCCAAGGTCAAATTACTTTCCCCACTAGTGGATAAAACGCGTTTTTCCCCGCTTGTATTGAAGGATAAACGACAACTTTCCGAGCTAGTGAGGGGAAAAAATATTTACAAAAATTTATTAAAAATAGCATTGATCATATTTCTTTAGGCAACCCTATTTATTTATGTTCAGGAACATATTTTCTTTCATAAAATATAAGTTTCATCCGTCAGACGTCTCGGTGAAGGTCGACCATATATAACGTATCTTAGGCTAATAGGTATGTCAGTCTCGACATTAACTGTGCCCGAATGTAAATTATTATTATTTTGTAAAGCCAGCTGGCAGCTGTAATATCTGATAATGCGTGTATTCAGAGGTTTTTAGTGTTGAGTAGAATTTTCATTGTGCTTGTGCTTGCCTAATTTACTATTAAATTCATTGACACTGTTGTCCAATGTCCTCTGGGTTGTTCCAAGCTTTAACCACTCTGGTGCTTACGAAGCGTTTATGAGGAATTATATTTATTTGAAAACTTAGATCGAACACGGTTAGATGTGTTCTCAAGCATCAACGTCCTCCACTCCAGTTAGACAGCGTGACTGACGGATTAGGCTGTAACTCAATGATAAAGACCAAAGACGCCGCTGATAGTGGTTCCTGCAAACTGACATACGATACGAGTAATTATTAGTGAAATGCTGCTATATTTTTTATTATACCTATACTACGAGCAGTTTAACTTCGTAAGTACTTGTACACAAATTAAACTGGGGGTTTGAACTCTTATAGTTTAAATTCAAAAGCGCATAAATTGGCCTGGGTCTAACGAGGTCATGACGTTTTGACTTTCTGTGTACTGAGTAACAGCATTTTGATATTATTGAAATACCTACCTACTTAACGCGTCGATCAAGTTCTGTATGTAATATTTCCATAATTAGGATTGCCTGATTAAATAAAAATGGGCAAAGTAATTCTTCTATTAATTTCTAATACTTAATTCCGGATCGCATGCTAAGGCTTGTTATTTATTAAAGCGAAGTAATTAAATGATCAGTCGTTTTTAAAAACTGATTTGCAAATAATTTTTAAGAAAAAAAACCGACTTCAATGGGGGATGCCGCTGAAAGCATTCTTAGATTCCAGACAATGAAATGAAAAAGACAGCATCTTTTGCCTAATTATGTAGAAAAGGAGGTAAACCGACCCACTTTTCTAGTAGCATTTCGTTTTTGTAAGGGTCGCAGTTCTAACCTAACCTAACCTACTTTTCTGGTAGCATTTCGTTACTGTAAGGGTCACAGCTCTAACCTAACCTAACCTACTTTTCTGATAGCAGTTCTGTTCTGTGAGAATCGCAGTTCAAAACCCACCCACCCACCTAACCCACTTTTCTAGTAGCATTTCCGGGTCCGGGTCTGGGTCCGGATCCGAGTCCGGGTCCGTGTCCGGCTGTCCGGGTCCAGGTTTGGGTCAGAGTTCGGTCCGGGTCCGGGTCCGAGTTGGGGTCCATGTTCAGACCCGGGTCCGGGTCCGAGTCCGGGTCCAAGTTTGGGTTTGGGTCCATAAGGAAGAGAACAAATCGCCAAACGTGAACTATGTGTCATTGAATAGTTCCATTCTGATCATCATCAGCAGTTCCACTTCATCAAATGTCACTTTTTAAATGTAAGTGCTGGATCTGTTGATGAAAATACAAAAATCACTATATGTATGCCTTTCACATTTGAGGAGTTCCCTCGGTTCCTCGTGGGTTTCATCATCAGAACTCGAGCTTGACAAAAATATGTCTTAAAAACTTAAGTTGCTTAACAAACATAAAGAAGTGGACAAATTGCCAAACGTAAACTATGCGTCATTAAAGAGTTCCATTCTGATCATCATCAGCAGTTCCACTTCATCAAATGTCACTTTTTAAATGTAAGTGCTGGATCTGTTGATGAAAATACAAAAATCACTATATGTATGCCTTTCACATTTGAGGAGTTCCCTCGGTTCCTCGTGGGTTTCATCATCAGAACTCGAGCTTGACAAAAATATGTCTTAAAAACTTAAGTTGCTTAACAAACATAAAGAAGTGGACAAATTGCCAAACGTAAACTATGCGTCATTAAAGAGTTCCATTCTGATCATCATCAGCAGTTCCACTACATCAAATGTCACTTTTTAAAATGAAAATGCTGGATTTGTTGATAAAAATACAAAAATCGCTATATGTATGCTGTTCACATTTGAGGAGTTCCCTCGATTCCTCATGGATCCCATCATCAGAACTCAAGCTTGACAAAAATGTTTCTTGAAAACCTAACTTGCTTAACAAACATAACGAAGAGGACAAATCGCCAAACGTGAACTATGCGTCATTGAAGAGTTCCGTTCTGATCATCATCAGCAGTTCCACTTCATCAGATGTCACTTTTTTAAATGTAAGTGCTTGATTTGTTGATGAAAATACTAAAATCACTATATGTATGCCTTTAACATTTGAGGAGTTCCCTCGCTTCCTCATGGATCCCATCATCAGAACTGCTTTTTGACAAAAACGGGACCAATCTGTATGTATATACTTACAATCAAAAAAAGAATTTTCAAAATCGGTCCAGAAATGACGGAGTTATGGAGTAACAAACATTAAAAAAAAAAAAAAAACAACCGAATTGAGAACCTCCTCCTTTGAAATCTTGAAGTCGGTTAAAAAATAGCCATTAACTCATTTGGACAGGATAGAAAAATGTTGCTGGCAATAAATAACAATCGAGCCACAACTCTTGTTCAGCAAACAATTCGCAAACGGTCAACATTAGAACCAATATCGATCTTCTGTTATAATTTATCTGCTTAATAAATAGTCGAGCTGCAAAATAATTGCCTAGTCAGCAAGATTTAAGAATACGGTATTTGACTGTACCTATATTTAAAATAAATTATTTTACACCATGCATGAAATAAAGCACCAAAAGATTAATAGAGAAACATAGACAGCAGTTATTTTTAGACACAATTTCTATTTTAAAACCCGTATAAAACTATAAAGAGTAGGTAATTTGATTGTGACGTCACATGCTAGTGTCTCATATAAATTCCATAGTAGCAAAATCGTTTTGACAGTTCGAAAAAAGAAACTGATTTGACTAGTAGTCAAATACCCTATTGGTTGGCAGAAAAAACATGTCTTTAAGCAGTTTAATTGAGAGGTATGCATATTAAAGGGATGGTATGATGGTAATCTGATAGTTGCAGGCGGAGCGAAATCAGTCCACGTGACACGAGCAGAGGATACAACCTTGATATTTTGTGTCAAAAACTAAACAAACTATACCAACTGATGAAAAAGCGCAGTTAAAGGGTTAAAGAAGTATTTCCCGTTGAATATATGGATATTACGTATCATTTTATGATTAATATGTACCGTATCTGCAGTACAGTTCCATAGGTCTCGTTATATAGGTATTGAAGTAGAATTGTGTCACTGTAAAATAGAAAAATTAAAAAAAAAAATGTTTATGATATTATTTTCAAAATTGCTTTCTTAGGGTAGGATATGAGGATATCACGTATCATTTGTGGTATATTGTACTAAAAAAATCTGCCATATCGTATCTGGAGGAGCCCAAACTTGGTATGCTTCGAAAATTCTTTATGTTTTAACAAAAACGGCCGAAATGTAATGATGTGATATATTTGTAGAATGTTTTGACGTCTAGTATGCGTGTGCCAAACGGCTAACCTGTACATCGATTTGCGGTTTTTTAATTCGAACGGGTTACACTACTAGAAAAGTGGGTTAGGTTAGGTTAGAACTGCGACTTTTACAGAAACCAACTGCTACTAGAAAAGTGGGTCAATTGGTTTCTTTAATTCAACTGCTACTAGAAAAGTGGGTTAGGTTAGAACTGCGACCTTCACAGTAACCAACTGCTACTAGAAAAGTGGGTTAGGTTAGGTTAGAATTGCGACCTTTGCAGAAACCAACTGCTAGATAATTAATGTCATTAACGCAATTAAATTTCATTATTTTACCTTTTTTGAAGTCTGTTAAAAACGAATGATGTGCGAAATGCTGTTTTTTTAAAATAAATAATTTGATTAATTTATCATTTAGGTTAATATACAAGCCCCGATGCAAATTAGTTCGTCTAGTTCCACACAACAATTTATTCTAATAAATTTTACACATGAAGATAAAATGACCCAGTAATGGGAATCGTAATAGTAATATTTAATCTAGTTTATTTTGATCGTATAATAAAATTACATGAGACTCTTATTGTTAAAAAAATGTACTTTTCAAAAACGTTCTCCAAATCATATTGTCTTCTTCTATAGCACTGCTGCATGCATGGACTCGGAACAAAATTGGCAGTACATTGGTAGAGCCGTGTTGCTTTCCCTAGTAATAGCCCTTTTCACATCTGTTATATTCCTGCCCGTCAAATAAAAAATAAAAAATCGTTTTTACCATATAAAATTAAACTACGTTAGAATTAGCATTAAATGTTAGTGATTTTTAAACTTAAACATTATTTTTGTACAAACGCGAGAACCTCAAAAAATGGTCTGACTAGACGAAAACATATGCATCGGGGCTCGTACTTGTATTACGGTGTCTCTAACACCTATGTGTCGCAATTAAATGGCACTAATAGCATTATTTATTCCAATGTCATCATTTTTATTTTTCGTGAACCTGAAATAACTCGCAGGTTACGAGGTGATCATCGATATGTTACTGTGTGACATTTGTCACAAGCAAGATGCAAGGTTTCTTTTAACTGTTTTTTTATAGACTATATTGTGTCCCACTGCTGGGCAAAAGCCTCCCCTGTCTTCCGCTCGTCAGTTGTGCATGTTCCCGCCAGTCGCCACAAAAAGAGACTCCGAGTCTCCGAGTATACTGCGCTCCATTGCTCGCTGGCAAATCTTGAGTCGAGACTTTTGGGCTTCTGTTAATGACCACGTTTGGGCGCCGTAGGTTAGGATAGGTAGGATACACATGGCGACGAGTTTGCGTTTTAGTGCCAGTGGAAGGCCGCCCTTCATTAACCTTCATGGACCAGAAGCTCCGGGACTGTTTTATAGGTTTTAAAATTTAGATTTATTAATTTGACGGCCTTCAAGCCAAGTCGGTGGTGACCCTGCCTCGAAGCAGGAGGTCCCGGGTTCGAATCCTAGTAAAGGTAATTGGTTTAATTACTTGTGCGTTTATCAAAAATACTCGGGTCATGTTTGGGCTCTAGTCAGATTTCTATAGTTATTCTAGTTCATTGATATATTGGCATTGACGTATTATATTATCTAAGGACGGGCCTTACGGACAATAAGAATGGGGCCAGTACATTGAAAATATATTGTAATAATAAATAAATAAATATATAGATATTGGTGTGCCACAGCTACAACGTGATTGGTTGATGAGTTCGCATTACGCGCGCGATTGGTCGTTACGCGCGTTAGATAGCACGATTGGCTCGAATTCGTGAGGCACACCGCTGAACTAGCACAATTCTTAGTGCCTGTAAGGCTCGTCTTCAGATATACGTCAATTGGTAATAAAACTTGAGTAAGACCTATAATGTTTCACTTCTGGTTGTACTCGACGGGTGGCCAATTGGTAGTCTTATTAGCAGTCTATAGGTCGCTGCTGATACCTACTTATATAGCATCTAATGTCATAAAAGCATCAATTGGCCTCCATATGATGGAATATGTAATTGTTGCACTAATAAGGACTGTATCGTTTATTATAAATACAGATAAAACGGTCTAACTGTTGATATGTGTATTATTTCGTATTACTATGTTCTAAGGGTTTAATCCAAGGGTATTTTTAGCCAGCCATATCTGATATAAGAAGGTTTTTAGGGACTTTATGATGTCATAGTCATAGTTTATACATTAACAATTTTCATTGTGTTTGAAATTAATTTACATATAAATTTTCTTATCAATGATAATGCTTTCAATATCGTCTAGCAAATACATTTCGGACGAGCCAATCGAGCTTAATTTGAGACTATTTCACTGACTCCTTGGTATATACGATTTAAAGAAACCAAAGGCTAATAATATTGTGCTAAAACATGTTATCTATGCGTCCTCTTCATGATTGCTCAATTGAGCAGATGCGGAATAAATGTAGTGAATTTTATTTTTACATAAAAACCGATTTTTCACTCCACGTTTTGGATTTCCTTAAAACCTAAGTAACCTAACCCACTTTTCTGGCAACAGTTTGTTTTCGTGGGGTCGAAGTTCTAACCTAACCTAACCCACTCTTCTGGCAACATTTTTTTGGGGTCGCAGTTCTAACCTAACCTAACCCACTTTTCTGGCAACAGTTTGTTTACGTGGGGTCGCAGAAGAGTTATGCCAAATAGACGGAACCCAGCGTTAACGATTGGTATCTTGTCTGCGCACCCTGTATCCATAATTTCACTTTGAAATAGCTAAAGCCACTTTTATTTTCACGTCTATCGAAAGACAACAAGGTCAAAAGCCGGTAATCTCAATATTATGTGAAGCAAGGTGACGTACACACATAGTACACCACGTGTTTGCCGACAATATCAACATATGATTACGGTAATCTTTTATCTTCGTATCATTATACTTACTCTAGCTGGTTATTAAAAAAACACAACTCTTCACATAGACCAAAGGTAGATATAACTCCGTAATAGATGGATACAGTCTAAGGAAAAAACGTGCCTCGAAAATCAAGAAAATTCGATTCTCGTTCAGAGGGCGCTACTAGTTTTGGCCTACAGTCGTATAGATGGCGTTGACGGTTTCGTTTGTTATTTAACAATTTTAACGCATATCAGTGAAAGAACATGGGTCAAAATCATAAAAATAATTAATGCAAATAAAAAAATCATTTATCTATATTTAAATACATTCTATCGTATTTTTATAAATCTTCATTTTTTGTTTTAAAGTGTGTCGACAGATGGCAGTGCATTTACTGGGGTTACAAAATTTACTATGACAGTACCGCTCTAGTATAAGTTACTCTATGACATAGACCTAGCATTACATAGATCAGCTTTACGCGTGCGCCCGTGAGGGACAAAACACACGCAATGCGACAATATGATTGCTCGAGAAGATTTGTAGCCCACCATAAACCATACTAAATTTACGGTGGGGAATATAAAAAAACGTGAGACTGTAACAAGGACAAACAATAACAACGCTTTTTTTGCTACTCCTACTGAAAGATACATAAGACTATCCCGTTCGGTCATTTCCCCCCACCCCTCATGACTGATCCAGTTATACTAAATTCATGACTCTTCACAACTGTTTTTTTTTATTGCAGTACTTTAATAAATAGACTTATTCACAACTGTTGGAAATAACTTACATGTTTGACTGTGTAACCTAAGGGGCTTACACAAGGTGACAAAATCGTTGATATAAAACGAAAATCGAAACCTAAATAATGTATAGATGTAGTCACGTGACATTTCGTAGCATTTTTAATTCAATGTAAGATTGTCATCTTTCTTACCGTACCGTACCGTAGTAAATTAGTAGGATCCCCTGTAGTTTCGCCTTGTTCGCCTGCCTGTGTCTGTTTGTCAGTCCATTCGTCTGTCCGTCCGCGGCTTAGCTCAGTGATCGTGTATACTAGAAAAGCTGCAACTTGGCATAGTATAAATATCCATCACGCCGGAGAAGTGGTTTATATTTTAATACAATCTAGATTTTTTTGATAACTGAACTTCTGTTAGGATTTCAGAGGGCCTACTGCGAAAACCGAAATTCGCTAATTGCGGGGATCTTTCTCTTTTACTCACATGAAGTCGTAATGTCGTAATTAGAGTGACAGATAAAGATGTCAGCAATTTGCGAACTTCGATTTTCGCGGTTATAGCTCTGCAAAACATAATGTCGCTTTTAGTAGGTGCAGACAGTACCTATACAAATTAAACGGAACACAATCAATCAATCAAATAATTTATTTTCAGGCAACTAAGGCCCGTAGGTACATACGTTACAAACTAACATATATATAATAATAAAAAATCTTAAATACTAAACAATCATTGACAATGATAAAAAGGACCTAAAGAACTGGGTCTAACACATTTTAGAATAATGTATCTTCTCTAATACAATAAAAGTTAACGACCCGGGTACATACTCGTACCTATATCAAGGTTTTCTTATTTGAGTCTCAAGTACTGAAAAAATGTACTACAGTAAATGTGAAGCATAAAAATTAACTTTAGATTCTTTTAACCTTCCGATGAGATGTTAACCATACAATAAAATGTGGAAGACCCAACGACTGATTAGACCCCAGTCCTCGTTGCGATAGATAATAGGTAAATACATTACCTACGTACCTAATGATAAGTTAGTGCCGGCGGCCCGCAATGACCGGCCCAAAATCAATATTTGGCCGATAAAACCGATTTTATACATCTATCACGGTTATATCGGGCAATCTTTGATGAATTGATTTACGGCTACCCAAATTTATTTACGGCTGTGCTATAGACTGGAAGACAAACGATAGTTTTATAACCTTATCATCTAGATAATATACCTATTAAACTATTTTTTATCAAGCAGAAACTTGTCGTCGTTCCTTTAATGTAAAAATTTGTAATACAATACACCTATTTATTATACATACATACAGCTGAAATGACATTGACTTGTAGCAAAGATAGATATAACTCCGTAATAGATGGATACAGTCTAAGGAAAAAACGTGCCTCGAAAATCAAGATAATTTGATTCTCGTTCAGAGGGCGCTACTAATAGCTTTGGCCTACTGTCGTATAGATGGCGTTGACGCTTTCGTTTGTTATTTAACAATTTTAACGCATATCAGTGAAAGAACATGGGTCAAAGTCATAAAAATTATTAATGCAAATAAAAAAAATCATTTATCCATATTTAAATACATTTTATCGTATTTTTATAAATCTTCATTTTTAGTTTTAAAGTGTGTCGACAGATGGCAGTGAATTCACTGGGGTTACAAAATTTACTATGACAGTACCGCTCTAGTATAAGTTACGCTTTGCTTGTAGACACTTACTCTACTAGGCTGTAATATAGATTTTTTATTATTTATTTTACATACTGGTTACTATATTTTTTAACCCTATGAATACTCTTCAAACTAAAGACCTAAGCTAACCCATAAATATTCAAATACTTAATGTCAACATATACACTTTTGTCATCCATAGAAAAATGTTGACTATCACATAAAACTAGATCCTTCAGTTACCTAACTTGAATTTGACTTTCACAGTCTTGTAAGCGTGTTGATCTGCTGGTTACAGGTTGTCACCGTTAGGTGGTCAAGTGCTTTTGTAGGCATTAATCAGATCAGAATCAGAACAAGGCAACCATTTTGTAATACTTAAGGTGTTTCCGGTGATTCAAAAATGTGTATTAAGTATTTTTAACCAAAAATTATTTAATTAATGAATATACCAACATTGTCGGTGTTAGTAGTACTTTCGTTCAGGCCCAATAGGGAACATTATCTCGGTATACCGCGATTGACGCAAGCAAACCTACGTTGGACTCCTGAACTATAATTTACGATCGTTCCGCCTTCATAAAATCGAATGTTTTAGTGTCGAACGCACTTTTTGTGAAAGGTATGGTTTCCGGGTACCTAGGCGATAAAATATTAGGTATTTTTATCTTCCAGACTATTTTTTTATTACCAGACATAAATATTGTACTTTTTGCAATAATCACGATTAATCTCTTTATTTTAAATACGCGATCAATAACCATTTTAACAAACTCTAAAAACATCGTTTGTCTCAATTAAGTGCTTCCGAAAACCATTACTCAAGAAAGACTTCCGCAAATACCTAATAGAAAACAAATACAATTTTTTTATTAGTTCTTTTCATCTTCACGTAAATAAGGTTAATACGGGCAAGTGTGGCTGCTGGGTGGGTGGCTGGCCTTCACATTGGGGCCTGTTTACACATTGATCAGTGTACAAATAAATACAAAATACAAATACACAATTCTTTATTTAATAAATTAGTTTTACAAAATGATCTAAGGGGATGGAGCCGCCCAGTAAGCATAAAATAGCCACTGTTGCGGTTGTCGGGAGACAAATGCAAATGGGACGGCCGCTTCTACATACAAACGTAGTCCTCATTTTCCTCTCTATATTTACATTATGGAAAATATTTTTACACAATTTGATGTATATTAATCATACCTACGTTTGAATTATTTTGATTTTCTGATTATTGTAAAAATAAGGTGCGAATAACAGATTTCATACAAATTTTTAAATGCTCCTAACTCTTATAATTAATAAAAATTAGAAAAAAGTGTGTGTGTGTGTAATCTTTAGGGTTCATCCATTAATTACGTCACACGAATTTCGAGGTTTTTTAACCCCTTGTCACACTTGGTCACATTTGGCAAACCCCTCCCCCCTGGTGTGACGTCACATTTTTTCAATGAATTGGCAAATCAAAGTAATTAATATTTTATCAAAATATTTTAGACAAAAGAAATATTAGTAATTTTATAACCCAAAACAGATTAGGAAAAACCATTATCTTTCCAAAAAACTTGCTATTTAACTGAACAGCGAATAAAATAATTTCAATGTTAAAGTGACGTCACAAAGTTTGTGACTCCCCCTGCCCCTTGTCACAACATGTCACATTTTCTTGAACCCCTCCCCCCCCAAAAGTGTGATGTAATTAATGGATGACCCCTTACGCGCGATTGAAGTAAAACTTCTTTGACGTTTATCGCTATGTTGGCACTTTGACGTGTGTCCTATTGTGCGTGTGTTACTACTGAGCGTTACTTCCGTCAGAAAAAAATCTGAATTACCCTCTAGTCGCGCCTAAAGAAGCTTTACTTCGAAAATAGCTATGGCGCATAGCTATGGTTGATGTGCAACAAATTGTGTCAAAATATTTTCAATGTTAATATCCAGAGAGGAAAATGAGGACTACGTTTGTATAAAAATGCGATTTCGTGCGGGTCCTCCACTTTCGTCTAAAGCACTATGTTTAAAAATACTACTTACTACTTATAACTATTATAAGTAATTCTAAATTTAACATACTAACACTAAACTATAAACTAAATATAGTAACCTAAACTAAACAAACATAGATTAATCTAACATGACTGTTTTTATAAGAACACAAATAAGAAGTTACAAATAAAATAGATGTGGTATTAATTATGTATATGACCATAAAGAGAGATATTTTCTGTGTGTATGTAAGACTTGTAAGAGTGTGTGTGTGGGTGTGTGATGTGAGTGTGTATGTGTGTGCGATTGTTGAAATTGATTATCGCGAGAGTTTTTATCGCAAGTTTATACATTTGCCACTAAACACAAGTAGCAAGTCGTAAATGTATGAACTCGCAATAAAGACTAAGCAATCAATGTGTAAACAGGCCCCAATATAAAGACTAGCAACACTTACCTAGCCATATTGACTTTTATATAAGTAAAATAAATACTATATTTGTAGAGACAATTTGATTAGGTAATAATTATCTAAAATAATAAAACTTCTGCTAGACCGAATACGACACAAAGTATAATTGATATATTTCAATTTTATTTTGCCATGTATTTAGACAAAGATACACTTATGTTCGTCAATTATTGCACATTCTTTCCTTAAAACTATAACATTTTTAATTATTTGACTAATACAATTAACAAATACAATTATCCCATACATTTTTTTCTTCCAAATAATCTGACATTATTTATAGTACGATTTTTCTATTAATTTATGTTTGACAATTTTCTTAAATTTATAATCTGACAAATTTATTATATGATTAGGAATTTTGTTATAGGAATACTGCCAGTCCAATAAATGATTTTCGAGCTTTATATGCGCACAGCAAGTTTATCTTTGTTTCTTGTGTTCAATGTTCAATGTATTTTTTACACTATTTTTCGGAAGATGTTCGTAGTTTCTTCTAGTGTACATAATATCTTCATAGATATATTGTGACGGCAGAGTAATTGTATGTACCGTAACCCCAATCAAAATCTACAGAACATGGGAAGCCATCAGCAGACAATTTGAGAGAAGGCCGAAAACATACTTTGTAGTTAGTTTATATTGGGAATAGCTCTAATATTAGACTAACGTAGACCGACTGAAATATGCTCGTATATTTAACTGTAAACAAAGATAACTTTCTAAGGTCGCTTTCGTAAAAAGTAGTGCCGACGCCAATTCTTGGTATTAGTTGCCAAGGAGCCCCCGGCTCCCATGAGCCGTGGCGAAAAGCAGAGACAAACGATGAAAGGTAACTTTCTAAGAAAAGAATCAGTTTTGGGGAAAAATTCGGGTATTTACTGAGCCCGATATAGATTTGAGTACTTGTTGCCGTTTTGATCTTAATGTGATTCGATCTTGAGAATGGCTTCACGCTGATTGATGCATGCGAAATGAAGTGAAAGTCGTACCTACACGTTATGCGTGCCTATTACCAAGACGATCGTCAAGGTCGTATCGAAACCAGTTCAAAACCGCAACAAGTTGTTCAATCTGAATCAGCCTTCTGAAGGAAGGAATTCTGGAAGGATATTAATGAATGTTCCGCCATTGACATTTCTATTTGTTTTTTCCTTTTTGTAATATTCATGGAGACTATATAAAGGAGCAAAATCTCTATATGAAAAGTGTCCATCAAAAAACAATAAATAGGCGACGCCACCATGCACCGAAATGAAATGTCATAGACCTAGTATTTTATATAGGTATTTTATATAGATATGCGCCCGTGCGACCGTGAGAGACTTTTGTTTGTTTTGTTTTTTTTTTGTCATACGCAATGCGACAAAATTAAAAACACATTTTAACATTCCTGACAACATACAATATAATACCAATACAAATATTCTTTATTGCTCACCAATAAAAAAAAACATACCAAGAACAACCTACGTAATTTGGTCGGGTTATTACCCCTCCCCCATTTTATCTTTATAGTATATACCTCTATGGTTCATGTCATGTCCCAGAGCCTACCTAGCGCCAGCGGAGAGATTAGGAACTATTATTTACAGCTGAAAGCGTACACTTTTGCAACAGTTCTGCCATAAGAGGTTGTCGTCCTTCTATACCGTCCATAGTAATATTTGTATTTATTTTTAATATTTCTATAGCATGACTGACATATATTTATTTTAAATATTTCGTTATTTTTATTTTTGACATCCGCCTATAGATTTAGATTTAAATTTATTTATTTCAGGATAACAATTACACTATAAATTTGCATCAATTTCAAATTCTTTTTATCATGATCGTCAAACATTACATACTGAAAAAATTTAAATTTACTATTACTTAATAATTTTTAATTTTGACTTAAACATTATAGGTATTCAATGCCATGCATTAGAAACAATATATTGTACGCCAAATACTGGCTGATTGTGACGCACTTTATGTACTAGTTACTTTCTAACAATAAAAGGAGTGTCTTTTCAAAAGGGCTTATTTCTCTACGAAATCCATACAAAAATAAACCCTTTTAAGTATCCGAAACTATAGTTCCTCCAAAGGAATCATATTTTGCATAGGCAATGAAAATATTAACCATACAAAATATTCGGCCCGCAATGTAAAGCAACACACGTTACGAGATACGAGTTTTTTGTTAGTGACTGTCAACGCTTGTTAACAGACCGTTTAAAAAGCTCGTATCTCGTAATGTCTGTTATGTCTCGTAATTGCTCCTCGGTGAATTTTCAAAAATTAATTACGGGTTCACAATTAAGTGTCTTAAAAAACGAATTAAATATTGATTACACGGATAACTTCTATATCCGGTTTTATTTATCGCCCGTATTGGATTTACACACTGTATAAGTAACTATTTACATAGAGTGAAGTATATTAAACTCATCTATTTGCTAAACTAACTTTGGTATAGGTATCTATAGTTCACTGAAGGGCTTCGTCACTCTAAAGGGGCCCACTGACTATCAGTCCGCCGGACGAGATCGGCCTGTCAGTTGTTCGGAACTGTCAAATTTTTCTTCTAACTGACAGGCCGATATCGTCCGGCGGACTAATGGTCAGTGGGCCCCTTAATACAGTTTATTATCTGTAGTTGGTCAAGCAAATCTTGTTAGTAGAAAAAGGCGCGAAATTCAAATTTTCTATGGGACGATAACCCATCGCGCCCACTTTTTTAAAATTTGCCGCCTTTTTCTACTGACAAAATTTGCTTGACCAACTATATTTTAGTTCAATTTGACACACGAACTAAAAATAGGTACTTAATATGCATCATTTCATTTTACGTGTAAATCCGGTTGGCGAGTTATGTAAATACAAAGTTCTCATCATTTATTTAAATAACCTATTATGGTGTTGCGTAAACATCAGGCAAGTATCTCAAATAGATTTTAATGTTAAGTTTTACGAACTGGAATCCGCCTTGGTTCCTCTCCACTGTTTTATGGCATAATAGAAACATCATTTTGGACTTTTTATTGGGCTGGGGTGGAACTATTATGGACGATTCATGGATGTTTGCCGGCATTTAACTTCTGCTTGTGTTTTAGTGGGTACATTTGCAAAATAAGTAGGGTTATCTATATCTACGATAAGGCAGAGCATGTAGAAATTAATGAAGGGCTTGTTACCCTGTATATTGTTATGATTGTTATCAAAGATAGATATAACTCCGTAATAGATGGATACAGTCTAAGGAAAAAACGTGCCTCGAAAATCAAGAAAATTTGATTCTCGTTCAGAGGGCGCTACTAGCTTTGGCCAACTGTCGTATAGATGGCGTTGACGGTTTCGTTTGTTATTTAACAATTTTAACGCATATCAGTGAAAGAACATGGGTCAAAATCATAAAAATAATTAATGCAAATAAAAAAAATCATTTATCCATATCTAAATACATTTTATCGTATTTTTAAAAATATTTATTTTTAGTTTTAAAGTGTGTCGACAGATGGCAGTGAATTTACTGGGGTTACAAAATTTACTATGACAGTACCGCTCTAGTATAAGTTACTCTATGTTGTTATTTGTTATATACAAGACCAAAGGCCTGTGCACACCAGATGCGTATAGATGTGCACGTGCGCGTTGTAATAGACAAATCCTTATGAGAGACGGCACGCCACTTGCGTGATAGGTGCGTTGCGTGCACGTCGCTGCCGGTGTGTTTAATTTAAATTAAGGGGTTGTTGACCCTTATTTACCCATACATATTTGATACATACAGAGGGCCTAAGATGGTATAGCTTTTATCATCGTGGCCGTAATTTTTTAATAAGTAAGAAAGTGTGAGGAGTAACGATACATTTCAGTTGGTTCTGACTGTTCAGAGTACAAAAGCTCGATTCGGATTGAATAATTTGTTACGGTTTTGATCTTATTTTGATACGACCATGAATATCGCTGACGCTGATTTGTGCATGCGAAATGAAGAAGGGATGCGATGACAAAACTTTTTTTACGTGTTTGGTTGCCTGCCGTTCCTCGAGCTACTAACGCGGGTAGCTGACGTCCACGAGGGTTCACTACACATCGCCTTTAACCACTTTACGCGTTATCACCCGGGATGCCATGACCATAATGACATGTGACTTGGCGTTATGAACAAACTATTTGTATTTGACCGAGGAAATCAACGCCTATAACATGCGTATGTTTCTATGACACTCTAAAATAAGAGGTAAACATCGTTGAGTGTTGTTTTCTAACTAATACACCAGATCTTTAAGTATGTTTATTCTGATAATTGATAACACATTACGTGCGAAACTTGCATGCCTAATACAGAGGCTTAAAATATTACGTAATGGTTTGTTACTACTCATAGGTCTGTCGCTTAACTCAATCGGTCCGTGAGAAATAGTTATTTGTGCAACAAGAGAGGAAAGTTGTTTTTTCTTGCGAGTGTTTATTTGAGTCCCGAGAAAGCGAAAGATTCTAAGGTAGAATCTTGAGCGTAGCGAGGGACTCAAAAACACGAGATGTAAAATAACTTTGCTCTCGTGTTGCACACATAATTTTTCACCTCAGTAGTGAGAACATATTAAAGGTTAAAATGTATTTCGAATTACACAGAATAAACAGAAAAAAAAAAGTATTATAATATGTACGATACGATAAGATACGATACGATACGATACGAGACCGGACCGGACCGTACCGGACCGTACCGGACCGGACCGTACCGTACCATACCGGACCGTACCGTACCGTACCGTACCATAAAAAATGTAATAAAAGTATGAAGTTCATGGCCTTCACTAAATTAAAAAGCTACATTATTTCACTCCCTGGGAGTGACGAAAGTAGGCTTGTTCGAGCTGCTGAGGTGAAAATGTTTTTTATGGTGTGCTCAGAAAGTAAAAAGTCACAGTTGCACAGTGTTGTTTCACAATAGTTCTGTTAACGGTGTGGATCTTGAGAACCCCAGCGTAAGCGTATTTCGAGAGTCAGTGTCTAAGGGCCGGATTTAGAGGTGTGGAGGCCCCGGGGCAACAAAGGAGTGGAGGCCCCTAGGCCCTAAATTATTTTTCGGAAGTCTCTATTGTGGGGGCCCCTCTTGGCAGTTGCCCCGGTTGCCCTCCCCTAAATCCGGCCCTGAGTGCCTACTTGTCTAGTTATTAAATTTATCCTGTGTCTAGAACTTTTAGCTATCTTGCTACTAAGAGGAACTATCTTTCCCTCTTAGTACTAGCTTTTGGCCGCGCGAACTACCCGAACGCGCACAACGATATTTCGTGAGCTCTGTAATTTTAATTCCATAAAAGCGATTTAAAGTGTTTATTCTTGGCGAATTTTATATAAATTCAGTGCATTACTTTGTGCTTATCAAAATGTAACATGTGAAAGCAACCAGTGTACAGTGTAAGAAGTACAATTCATACATATAGTTTGCAACAATATTAAAAACACCGTCAGAAACAATAAAAAACATTCCAGTGAAAGGTGCTCGATCAGAACGCGTAAGCGGCTTCAAAATTCCGCGGCGCTTACGCCTTTTGTGATACTCAAACGCCGTGATCGTACAGCGCTGCGGAGCATTTAGTAGCGTGTCGTTTGCCTCAATCGGCTTGAAGATAACGCCATACAGAGCAGTAAGGAGCCTTTAATAGCGTGCAAATTTAATTAATCGTAAAAAATGCATGAAAATGCAAATCACAGTGTGTACGATGCGGTCAAGTGCGCGGGTTGTGATGACCCATTATACATAAATGAAAAATTGGACTGTTCAAAATGCCATTTAGCATTCCATTACCAATGCTGCC
The DNA here is from genome assembly GCF_947568885.1 of Cydia strobilella. Lineage (NCBI taxonomy): Eukaryota > Metazoa > Arthropoda > Insecta > Lepidoptera > Tortricidae > Cydia > Cydia strobilella. Next base: position 16,026,687 of record NC_086052.1, read on the forward strand.
GTATAGATGAATTGCAGTTCAACAACCTTACATTCACCCAGAAGGCAGGCTGGATTTGCCCAAATTGTTATGGCAGTGCAAGAAAAGGGGAAAACCAAAATACACCGATCCGAAACCAATTTATGTTAGAGGCCGCGGCGCAGCTAACCGATGTCGACATGAAGACTCCTGTATCATGGGTAACCCAAAGGCAAAGAAGTAACAAAGAACACGCCGATCAATCTCAATCAAGGCTGTTGTATCAATCTGGTAATAGAAGTCATCAATGCCTAACAAAAGAAGACGTCCGCGATGTCGTTTGTACGGAGTTACGCAACATTTTGTCAGAAGAAATAACCAAAGTGTTAAATCGAAGTGTGTCAGCTCATCTGCAGGATGTGAAGGCAGAGATAACGGGTCTAAAGGAAGAGATAGGCAAAGTTAAGGATTCCATGGACTTCATCAATCTTCAATTCGAGGATATCAAGAAGGACACACATCATACGTCACAAGAGTGCAAGCGTCTGACGAGGGAGGTGGAAGTCCTACAAGCTACAAACACAGAACTAAATCAACGCATTACTCAAATAGAACAGCATTCACGTGCTTGCAACGTTGAAATTCAATGTTTGCCTGAACACCGATCTGAAAACTTAGTGACGGTAATTATGCAGTTAGCAAAAACAGTGTCCTGCGACATAAAAGAAGATGATATCCATCACTGCACTAGAACAGCTAAATTAGATGCAGCTAGCTCGCGACCGCGCTCAGTAGTAGTACAGATGAAAAGTCCCATAACACGCGACAGACTACTTGCGTCAGTGATTAAATTCAATAAAACCCACAAGGATGACAAACTCAACTCTAGCCATCTTGGCCTTGGTGGCGATAAGGTCCCTATATATGTAGCGGAGCACCTTTCGCCGTACAATAGGGAATTGCATAAGGCGGCAAGAAAAGCAGCAAAAGATAAGAATTACAAATTTGTTTGGGTTCGAAGCGGCCGGATCTTTATTCGCAAAGACGAAACGTCGCAAGCCATTGTTCTGAAAGACCTGTCTTCAATTAGTCGCCTGTTATAAGTGGCATCTTTAGTTTTCTCTTTATTTAACTTTTAGTGCATGATTTTTAAACTATTGTTTTTCTCGTGAATAAATTAACTCTGTACTATCAAAATTCTAGAGGGTTGAACACTAAAACCATAGACTTTCTATGCAATGTTTCTGTTAATCAATACGATATCATTTGTATCACTGAAACGTGGCTACAGGATAATATAAGTGATGGTGAATTGTTCGATGACAGATATAACGTGTACAGGCGTGCACGAAATATTGATAGTCCATCAGCTAAAAAAACTGGCGGAGGTGTTATGGTAGCTGTAAATAAGAGATTAGTGTCTTACAGAATGTATGAATTTGAAACACAACTAGAAGACTTGTGGATAGTTGTAGAGAACAGATCTAGAGATTGTGTAACTAAAATATGCTTATGCTGTGTATATCTACCCCCACCAGTAAAATTTAATGATCTGGAGCTGTTTGTTGATAAGGCTTCCGCAAATGTTATTGGTTTTACTGAAGCATTAATATTAGGAGATTTCAATTTGTCTTCCGTGGATTGGATTGCAAGTAATTCCGATACATCTATGTTACCTGTAAATAGTTCTTGTAATGTATACCAAGCACTTATTGAATTCATGGCCTTTTGTGATCTAAAGCAGTATAATAATGTTATGAACAGCAATAATAGGTTACTTGATCTTGTGTTTTCAACAAATACAGTATCTCTAGATCAAAGTAATTACCCGCTAAGCATTGTTGACTCTTTTCACCCACCGTTAGAAATGTCCTTAGACTTAGAACTTGAGAGCACTCTTTCTCCTACGTTTCGTCCAAAATTAAACTTTTATAAAGCTAATTATGATGAAATTATTAAATATTTAATCGATATTGATTGGTTCTTATTGTTAGAGGCATGTCAGGATGTTGATGAAATGGTGCATAAGTTATACGAGACATTACAGGTCGCTATTAAAAAGTTTGTTCCATTAACTAGACCTAAAGGAACTAAATACCCAGTCTGGTTTACAAAAAGTCTAATTAGGATGTTACATGAAAAACAAAAGTTTCGTAAACGGTATAAAAAATATAAAAACCCATTGGATAAACTTTCTCTCGATTTGCTTAAGAAACGATGTATCGATCAAACCTTAAACTGTTACAATCAATATTGCAAAACGCTTGAAAAGAATATAGCGCGAAACCCAAAAATTTTCTGGTCGTTTATGAAACATAAAAGGAAAAACAAATCATCCATACCAACTAACATGAAACTTGGCAATGAACGGGCCTGTGATTGCAAAAGTATTTGTGAACTATTTGCGAGAAACTTTTCTTCAATTTACGAACCAAATGTTGTTAGTTTCGACAACACAAACCTCATACAAGAACAAACGGTGTTGACCAATTCGTTACATAAAATATTTTTTGATGAAAATATGATCTTAGCTTTAGATCTAAATAAGGGACCTGGCCCGGACTGTCTACCGCCGATATTCATTTCTAGGTGTGCGGAAGGCCTGATACAACCGCTAAAATTCATATTTAACAAATCTCTCGAAACAGGCATTTTTCCTCAAACATGGAAAGAGACAAAAATAGTCCCGATATTTAAGGATGGCTCAAAGTCTGACATAAAAAATTATAGACCTATTTCTATTTTATCTGTTATGCCTAAAATTTTCGAATCACTGGTCTACCCTTTCTTGTATTCTCACTTTGCACAGCAACTTACAGATAGACAGCACGGATTCGTGCAGTGTAGATCTACTAGCTCAAACTTGGTAGCCTTTATCGAAAGCCTTACAAAGAATGTAGATAATCGTGTGCAGGTAGATGCTGTGTATACAGATTTCAGTAAGGCTTTCGATAAAGTCGATCACACTGTTTTGATAAGTAAATTGAGAGATTATGGCGTTTCTGGGTCACTATTGTCCTGGTTCGGGTCCTACCTGGCCAATCGCATGCTGTATGTAGCTATTAATGGTGAACAATCCAAGCAATTTTTTGCAACATCAGGTGTCCCACAGGGATCGCACCTAGGCCCGTTATTGTTTTTAATTTTTATTAACAGCATAGTGAGCTGTTGTATAAATTCCGAACCTTATCTCTACGCCGATGACCTTAAAATTATCAGACCTATTAAAAATTCTACTGATCGTATTCTACTTCAAGACGACTTGGACAGGTTGAGTAAGGTGAGTTCGGCAAAGTTACGGACATAGGGTAAGATCGTATGATTCAAATTTCCGCCTATTGTGGGGTATTTTTTTAATGCTGACAAGGTGATGCGATGCGCCATTTTGTTCCGCACCCCTCTTCAGTCCGCACTTGTTGCTCTGACAGACTAGACGCGTGTTTTGTGCCGTTAAGTAGAAAAGTTCAAAAAATTTGTTTTTATTTTCCATCCGGATATACCCTCCGCTAGTTTTTTTGGAATAACTGGTAAGTTTAAGCGTTATTTGTTTCTTTTACAGATTGCATGTTATTTTTATTAAATTTGTGACAAATCTGTATATTTGGAATTCTGATACGATGCCTGTAGGCCAAGATCCGGTCTTACCCGAAGTGGTAAAAGATCGGATGCAAATCATCCGATCTTAAATTCTCAGGAATGCTCAAACTTTATACGTGTCACCACGATGCTTGATTAAATTTCTCTAACAGACGTATATAGTGGTGTTTTTTTTACATAACCGCAAATTACAATCTAAGCGTCTAATATTGCACACTTAAGTAGGTAACTGATCTCTTTATGAATAAATAATTATAAATATTTTTATTTACCTATCTGCTGTAATTATGAAGAGGTAGGTTTATTTGTTTGTTGATTATTATTATTATTTTAATAATGTTAAAGAAATATAATGGTTTCTTGAAATATTATTGTTGGGTTGATTAATCAATTCTTACTTGGTTTAAAATGTGTGCTTATCAAAGCGAATTGGCCTGTTTGTAAGATCGAGAGATGTTTTCTCACACGAAATCATACTCGTAGTTATGTGAGATGGCGTTGGAAAGTTTATTAAGTACCTATAGACTGATATTACTGCAATTGATTAAGTTTTGGTCGTGTTAATTCCTCCACTTTCATATTATTTTATCCTTGTCCTATTTTATCACCCTCTTTCAACCTACCGCGCTTAAGGTGTCAATGAACCTACGTGGTTCATTGACCCACATGGGTTCATTGACCCCACACCTAAAAGTTTGACAACCATAATTTCTTGAAAATTAGCGCATGGTGTAAGATCGGACGGAGAAAATGCAAAAAAAAAAAAATGGGTCGGATATGATAGCCCGAATTACTGCTAGGCCAATTCTTCTATATATGAATCGGTGAGTAAAACCGGTTATTTTGCAATGGTAAACTTTATGGTACCGGCAATAGGGCCGAACTTATAGGCCCGTCCGTTCTTACACCACCAGGTAAAAAAAGAATGCTGTCAATTTATTTTGTTTCCTATATTTAAACACTCATTACACGCTCACTATGACGTTTAGAAATATAATAAAATTCAATTATATAGAGCATTTCATTATTATCAATTCTGTACTTAAATCATGTCCGTACCCTATCCAAAAGCTGAGAAAAAAAAAAACAACAACATCATCTCAACCCACCTAAAATCGTCCGAAACTTAGCCGAACTCACCTTAATTGGTGCTCCCAGAATAAAATGACGTTGAATGCCAAAAAATGCTTTTACATCTCTTTTACTCGCAATAAAACTATTGTGCCCACTTGTTACACTATCGGAGGCACGCAACCTGAAAAGGTTGATACAATCCGTGACCTGGAAGTAACAATAGATAGTAAGTTAAATTTTAATGCCCATTACACAAACATCATTAAAAAAGCGTCCCGTATGTTAGGATTCCTATTAAGAAACGCTAGGCAGTTTAGGTGTGCTCGTACTAAAGTATTGCTTTATAATACACTAGTAAGAAGTAACCTCGAGTACTGCTCCCAGGTTTGGACACCTTACTACGAGGTGCATAAGAATCGAATTGAGAAGGTACAGAGACGCTTTTTAACACATTTAGGATATTCCTCTTCCAAACGCCGTAAACTCACATCATATAGTAAACGAATGAAATTCTTTAGATTTATTTCACTAAGTAACAGGAGAAAAGTGCTAGATTTAATGTTCCTCTACAAATTAGTTAATAGTAAGGGGCTGGATTGCCCAGAATTGTTAAGTAAGATTAAAATAACTATTCCAGCTAGGCTACCTCGTCCTGGTTTGTATAAACTGTTTAGCATTCCATTTGGAAAAACAAATTTAGGTCGTAATTCTGCCCTTTTAAGAATGGCAAAATCATACAATCACATCCCAGGCTCTGCGGGAGTTGACATATTCAACGACAAACTTGAACAGTTTAAAAGAAAGGTGACGAAATATGTTGGCTCACTGGATGTCCCAAAGTAGTTAGTTAGTCATAGTTTCTTAAAAATTCTAAAGTAATACTTAATAAAATATTAATAAAATATTTTTATAGTAAATATTTTAGTTAATGTAATGTACTAATTTCATATAGCCATAAGTTTACTGCATGTTCACTATTGTTCACAGGTACAAGACACTTATATAAGTTGTGGTTACCTATAATTAGATAAGCATCAGTAATGATTGTTATATAGATTTAAGAGCATGTAAGATGTATTATCTGTTGGTAATCCTAAATAAAGAAAAAAAAAATAAAAAAAAATAGTAGCAAGTGTTCTGAAAATTTATAGATTTAATAACCCCTTCGAACTTCGAAGGCCCGAGCATCTCTCAGCGTCTTCGGGCCCAAAATATACGATAAAATTCCAATTGACTTATGTCAGGCAGTGACACAATTTTCAAAAATAAATTAAAGGCGTTACTTATTAAATGTGTTTGTTACGATATAAATGAATTTGAAAACCTAAGTGATAATTTGTAGTATTAAGTAGTGGATTTTTGTTGCATGCATTTTTTGTTTGTAATTTAATCGAATCGATGACAGTGACATTTTGTAATTTAGTTATTAATTTATAACATTATGATGATTATTATGACATGATTATTAACTTGAACCAATAACTGACATATTGAAGTTGTATTTAATTATATATATCGTACATTTAAGTCTAATCTTAAATCATTTAGAAATATGACGTGTAAAAAATTGTATTCTTTTTATCAATAAATAATGTGACTCTGAATCTGAACTAGGGAAGTCTTGAATGTGCCTGCGGCGGTGAAAGTTTATTCCTTTAATTTAAAATTTATAGTTTCGCTCCCAGATGTCTCTGCTTATTATATACAAAAACTAATTTACAGATTTCCCCTCTAAACCACAGTTTATTATAGTGTCACAACCGACACGTGTCCCATCTTCTTAATTGATTTCCTTCGTTCACGCCCGTCGCTGTTGACTCCTCACTTAGCGCGCCGTGACACACTCATTAGCTTCGAAAGATGTTTGTATCGTCGCTAAATCGTAGAGACTATATGTATCATTTGGCATGGTAGGTTTTACTTCTAATTTTAAATACCAAGCACCAACTTTAACAGTAGCTGACAACATAATATTGTCTTCGGTTACCGCGATAGTTACTCATGAAATAAAACTAAAAACTACCTTACTCAGTCACACGTTAACCATGCACGAACGCTGTAAAGGGTTTGAAACGTCGGAATGGAAGCGATATAATCCGTTTCCATTGTATTATTTAATGAGTAGCTGACCACGTTAAAAATATTGGGTATCATTTTACATTATTACGATTATGGCTACCTGAATAGAACTCGATGTTTTTTTAATATTATTAAGGTAAATGCATTACACATGAATACAAGAGCATCACACACAGTACCTTGCGTGCTTTTCAACTATGAACCATGCAGAATACTTATGATGTTTATTAAATAAAGTGTAGGCTGCATTCTTGGCTGCCACAAAAGTGATGTATAATTGGCTACAATCTTCAGTCATGAGTCTTAAAAAGACTTCATCATGCGAGTACAATAGTACGTACCTATGACAAAAACGAAATAAGAAATAATTATAAGCTACCTATTGTAATAAATTCAGATAGCACGAGATTTTGGCATAAATAAGCAATTTATTGATGGAAACACTTAATTGGATCATAACCTTGACCACTGACTACTTCTTCCGTGACTTTTGTTATTTATGTAGATAATATTGTTACGATACGAAACTTACTGGCAGGTAAAGATATCACGTTCTTCTTTAATGCTTTCTAAGAAAAATACAAGATTTTCTTGAAAAAAATTAGTTTACCTTCCAAGAAATTTTCATAAATTGCAAAATAATATCAATCATTCGTTTGAAATGGACTAAGGACTGGCACTTGACTTAGCCCTGGGTTTAAAGGTGTGGCTGACTCGACGTCAATAACGTGCCAATGCATTATCTGTTACATGAAGCTTAATACTAAGAAAATATGTATAGCACAAATAAATAATAGATTGATACTTGATTCAAAATCTCTTTGGTGTTGATTAAATAAAAAGTATCATGTTCTAAATATGTGTTTCTGTGTTTTCTAAACTAGAGTTTAAAACCAATTCATGAGCTAAGAAAAAATATATTACTTCAGGATTCACTGTATCTTAACTCATATGTTCAAAACAATCAGGATTAAAATTTAAAAAGCCAAGAGCTAACCTTGCACACCTGAAAAATGGATTCGAAAAAAAATTACCTGTTAAAATGAAAATCTCGTTATAATCTAAATCGCCCTGTAAGTGAAAAAGTCAACGAAATTAAGACTATTAAAAGGGCCATGGCAATGACATGCACCGTGGCACTTAGATAACTTGGCCTCATAAAGTTGTGACACTATTTGCTGTGCTCGTAAAAGGATCGTGACTAAGTGTTGTTAGGCATGATTAAATAAATCTTCGGCAAAATTCAATTGATATGGTAAACATACTGTCAAGGGCCGCCCACTAAATGGCCGCCCGCTAAGTGTAATGGAAAAGTGGTGAACGTAATATCGGGTGATATGACTGAGAAAATTTTACAATAACGTAATATTGGCACCGGTTACTGCGATAGTTACTCATGAAATAAAACTATGAAAACGGATTATATCGCGTATATTGAATTTATAATATATCCCGACGTTTCGAACCCGCGAAACAGCGTTCGTGGTCAACGGATGACTGAGGAAAACCTAACCTTAACTAGACCATCTACGTTACATTAATGGTTACATTTGCTAGATAGATAGGTATCACAACAGATTATAGATTATTCGAACAGATTATAGATAAAAAAAATTAAATTGGCAAAAAACTGCATCAATTTTTCGTACAGTCCAAAATATGGTGAGCAAAGCAACGTTTTGCCACCGCTAAAAACTGGAAAAATCAACTGAACAACACAAAATAGTCTACTGTTTTTCGTTGATTTTCTAACTAAAGTGTCATGATCATGAAGCCAGCCGTCCACTCGTATCCGAGACGATGAATGTTTCATTCGTTTTGTTAGTGTAGTCAAAGATAGATATAACTCCGTAATAGATGGATACAGTCTAAGAAAAAAAAGTGCCTCGAAATTCAAGAAAATTTGATTCTCGATCCGAGGGCGCTACTAGCTTTGGCTCACTGTCGTATAGATGGCGTTGACGGTTTCGTTTGTTATTTAACAATTTTAACGCATATAAGTGAAAGAACATGGGTTAAAATCATAAAAATAATTAATGCAAATAAAAATAATAATTTATAAATTAAAATCCATATTTAAATAAATTTTATCATATTTTTATAAATCTTCATTTTTAGTTTTAAAGTGTGTCGATAGATGGCAGTGATTTTACTGTGGTTACAAAATTTACTATGACAGTACCGCTCTAGTATAAGTTACTCTATGGTGTAGTTATACTATTTATATGTATAGTTACAGTCGGCAACAATAGTAACGTAGAGGCTAAAAGTATCTTTAATCTTCTATTTAAAATCTTTGTCAATAGGGACATAATATCTTCAGTTTGCAAACAAAAGTATTTTACATATAGACATATATTATATCTCTTTTGAAGAAGCTATAAGAGAAAAAAACTATGGAAACAGATTATATCGCGTAGACAGACACTCGTTGACCAAGAGCACTGTAAAGCGTTCCAAACGTATATAAAACGCGATATAATCCGGCATTTCCATAATTCTATTTCATGAGTAATGGTAACCTATAATCAATAGTTCGACGAGTATTTTCAACCGTTAAGTGCTATTGCTGTTGACTGTGCATACCCCACATTTTCGATTTCAGCCCGAAGCCCCACATCGTCGCTTCTCCAAACAACTTGTTTGATTCGCTCCGCTGACATTCAAATTATTTATATATGCTCTTTTTATTCCACAGACGACCTCGGCCTGTCATGCCATGACGAGTCGTATTTTTACCAATTTTATTCCTACTTTCAAATAATCTTCATAGGTTTATTCAATGCAATTTCAATATTGTGCAATATTACATTTTCAATTCAAATTACCTATGCAAATTCTCGTCTGCTTCATGAAATCGGAAATCTTAACAAATTTTAACCGTACCGAGTAACTATAGCTAGTGGTAACTCGAGTATTTAGGCATCTTTGTCACATTTTATTTATTTCTAATGGTAATAAGTAGGTTATGTAAGTAAGACCATATTTTAAGAAACGTCTCCTAATTACGTGCTTGGGATGTAGTTAACTTTTCAGGCTCTACCTACTTCTAAAATTAAAACTATCAAAACAACGTTAGTACAATTATCTAAAATTGCGTTATCTCATTTAATTCACACGAGTGACAGATATTAAGAAAAATATTTATGTTTTATTTGTTAATTGAATAGAATTAAATTCCGTGTTACTACTGAATATCGGGACAATAAAGTTTACAGCGTAAAGATAGCTCCAGCATACGTACCTAAAATACCTACATATATCCAACACGGATAATCCCGCTCAAAATAGCCTATTTTTATAAATAATCTATGATGAGGTAATTCTACGGCTCGTTGAAATGTTTTGACAGGCGATGAAACTACATCCATGGCATTGCCTTTCATGAGTCACGATACGATATATACTGTGTCCGGCATGAATGTTGGTCAATGCTCGATCTATAACTTAAGACTAATATACAGATGAGCACAGATGTGCCCCTCCCTAACCCATCAGCTGGCGACGCTCTTGCAGGATGTGCTTTCAGTAGAGGCATTCCAAATTCAACCAGTACCGAGACCATTCAGGTGACACACAGGGGTTTATTGAATTATGCAACGGCTTAGCATCAGCACGGTGCAGCGTAGTGTTATAGGAGCTATCATCAGCAGAAAATTTGTAAGTTATAACTGATAACTAAACGAGAGATGGCTCTACATGTGTTCAATATTGTTGCGCATGATCCTTCCATTGTGATAACAAAACAAAATGTGATTTCAATGCCGAAATCTCTGGCCATAGACAGATCTTTGCTAGGTAATGGTACTCTTTATAATTTTGTATTAAACATTTCAGTTGCAGTGACCGAAACATAATATTTTTCTGCTGCACGCTCGTATTTGTATGTCCGAGTAATCCTTAATGCACCTCCACTCAGCATTTCTGCACATCTGGTGTTTGTCCAACTCAATTGTCTGTCAATCAAGCCGATCAATTAAGGCCTTGTACAATTTTCTCTCGTAAAGATGCTCGATTAAACTTTGCATTGGCCCAGATCCTTAGCATGTTATCACGATTACCTTCGACACGTCACTGATAACGCTGTTTAAAATTGACAATTATGTTTGCACGTCTGCGGGCAAACAGAGGCTAGCGCCAGTCATTGACAATGTAGGAAACAATCATCCAATGTTTTAAAGCGACATAAGGGCAGCCGGGACAATTGTATTTACTCTAAAAATACAAGGACCTACTAGAGCTAGAGCCACTTGTATTCATGGCAGCTTCTTGTATTTATGGGTAGTTCTATGCGATTATTCAGTCGCACCAATCGCTACATTACCATTCCCATATTATTGACGAACTGCGTATAAATGGTGAAGTCATTTTCGGTTATCTTGTAGCACTCCCGTGCTTCTGCTGTTCTTGTCACAATGATCCTGTTTGCTCTTATAAAACGGCCAATAATGAGGTGATGGTAATGAAGAACCAAAACGCAGTACAAAATCGCATAGAAACACGCAATTAGATTTTTTGGCCCATAGTTGCAATTGACCCGGCTGATCTTAAGATTCTTAAGCTGGACTTACGAGTAAAGCGGCTCGGTCGCAACGGTCTTGGGATTCTATACTCAAGAAAAAAATGGTCACGCGCAGTAAGGTGTCAGACTCATGTGACTCATGTCAGAGGAATGTCCTTCCGCGATGGATCCGGCTGAATGAATTCCCTACAGAAGTACAGCTTTTTAAGGAATCGGAAACGCGCATGTGATACATGCCTCCATTTTTCTACATCCTACATATATAAAAATAACACAAGGGGTCTAATCAGCAGGACCCTTCTTCACAACAACTCTAATTTTAGGACTTTTAGATATTTACATAATGACTAATTTATAGTCGAGTTTACGATGCGATTTATTATCGCGTGTCCTTAACGTTTGGTTGATAGATTAAAATACTAAATCAACTCATAAATCTACAATATTAATTAGGTATGTTAGGTGTGTGTATAATTTTTCATATAATGAAATTAATTTATTTGGATTATTTTGATATTATTTAAATTTATTTCTGACGATCACAATGTTGATTCTTATAAATTGACATTAATGTAATTTGTACTGTAATCACATGTTGTGAAATATATATATCTAATCTAATCTAATCTACACTAAATAAGTCTGTTTTAATGCCACAAATAGCATTAAATAGATACAGCAATTAAAATTAGTAAAAAAAAACAATTTGAGATAAAAAACAATTTAATATAGTTACCTAAGCACTATTGTTAAATACACGAATAATATAAGGTTCTATTGGTTCATTATTAATCTAGTACCTGATTGAATTAAAACTTTAATCCTCGAGGATGCTTGAAATCACGTGCGTCTGGAATCGATCACATGTCGTATAAATCTCAACTACAAAGCAAGTAATTAAACGGATTAATTGATGCCACCAAAGTCCTAATTTAAGAAGCATTTTGTTAAAATAAATAGTATAAAAGTTGTTTACAAAAAGTTAACGTTTTAATAGGGAGTTTTAATTTGTATTGATTTATAGAATCAAGTTCTAACTCTATCTTACCAAACCTTACCTAACAGAAGTAGGTAATTTACTCATAAACATCGATCAAATCTAAGAACACTTTGATTCGATAATATTTGTGTTTGTTGTAAAGAGACAAAATATAGTAGAAGTTAGTAATATTATTACTAGTAGGCAATAGATAAATGAGAGGGTAAATTAGAAAGAATAAAAATGTTTCATGAGTTTCATGACATCATGACTTAAACGTCCCAAGTCAATGTCAGCCATCTTCTTATAGCACAATATTAATTGGCAATAACCAACACAAAAGTTTGCGAATGGCTATTGTCATGTAGAATCGTGACCAAGAGTTTTTGCACGACATTGAAGGCATATACATGAAGCAATGTGGGTTAATGAAATACTTACCTAAATAGTAGTAGAAATGGCGCTCATTAGAGGGATAAGAGCAATTACTATTGCAGCTTCAATTTTCTTCATGATTGATTTATGATAATTTTTGTTTCGTATATGGCATCTATTTCAGTTTATAATTAAATTTATGAACTGAAAAAACCGGCTAAGTGCGAGTCGGACTCGCGCACGAAGGGTTCCGTACCATTACGCAAAAAACCGCAAAAAAAATCACGTTTGTTGTATGATTTAAATATTTATTTTATTCTGTTTTTAGTATTTGTTGTTATAGTGGTAACAGAAATACATCGTCTGTAAAAATTTCAATTGTCTAACTATCACGGTTCATGAGATACAGCCTGGTGACAGACCGACAGACAGACAGACAGACGAACGGACAGCGGAGTCTTAGTAATAGGATCCCGTTTTACCCTTTGGGTACGGAACCCTAAAAATTAAAAATATTTATTTCAGACACCAACGGCTACCACCAGTTTTGACATTGACATGCTCACGCCTACCTACGTAACTTAATACTTTCTATACATCTCGCATGCACTAATATGCCAGTGCGAGCAGGATGCATAGAAAGTAAGTTACGTAGACGTGAGCGAATATGTCGATATCAAAACTGGTGGTAGCTGTACAGGTATCCATATCCAAGAAGTTATAAATGTACAGTCAAGGGCATAAATATATATACATTCCCAAAATTTCAAAAATATGTGTACACTTACACCTTAGACAATAAAGTCGTGTACGATATACACATTTTTGACTTCGACTGTACCTATAGGTACCTATGTTAGTGAAAAGTATAATGGTCTTTGGATCGTACATGCATAAGACATCCAATGAGAGATAAAAGGCTTATCCACCCTTTCCGCAACCACACACACACACACACACACACACACACACACACACACACACACACACACACACACACACACACACACACACACACACACACACACACACACACACACACACACACACACACACACACACACACACACACACACACACACACACACACACACACACACACACACACACACACACACACACACACACACACACACACACACACACACACACACACACACACACACACACACACACACACACACACACTGGCTCGCATCGGTGCGAGAGGGAATGCGATCGAGTTCACGCCGCCGCTAACGTAAATGTCAAATGCCAAATCGTTGAAGCCCTGAAGTTCATAAACAAATTACGATAAAAAGTAATGGTTTGTTTACTGTATACCTACTTAATGCTATTTAATGTACCAATCTGTTGATTTTTTCAGTTTCCTTTTGAAGTTAATGTGTTTAACAGTACTAGTGCATTAAACGGCCATTCGGTCCGCTGCAAATGCTCTTGAATGACATGTAAACAGACTAATGAAATGTGTTATCGAGTCCGTTCCATTGAACAGTAATAGAACCATCGAACTCGCATTACTCACAGTGAGAATCATTCAGAATCGTCGTTTACAATACCTAATACTTGGGTGTATTGTCAACTGTTTTGCAAACCGTGATACATTGAATATGGATGAAAAGAAGAATTAATTACAAATGAAATAATTTATTTGGTAACAACACAAGTGGGTAAAACATAATAAAAAAACCGGCCAAGTGCGAGTCGGACTCGCCCACCGAGGGTTCCGTACTTTTTAGTATTTGTTGTTATAGCGGCAACAGAAATACATCATCTTTGAAAATTTCAACTGCCTAGCTATCACGGTTCATGAGATACAGCCTGGTGACAGACAGACAGACGGACAGCGGAGTCTTAGTAATAGGGTCCCGTTTTTACCCTTTGGGTACGGAACCCTAAAAACTTACTTAAATTAAAAACGTATTAATAAAACAATTGTCCTAAGTCGTGATCGCTTGGTAGGGTGCTCAGAAGGCAGGCCCTTGCCCCCCTCTACATAGCAACGCTGGTCCGCTGAGCGTAATTACAAATTACGTAATAAGGGTATGTTACGGCAATACCTAAAGTGCATAGAAACCGGCGGCGGCCCGTGACCTTCAGCCCGACCCGCGCCTAGCGACCCGCGCGCTTATCCCCGGCTGCGATGCGCCCCTACCACGAGTACCATGACGTCACACACATGTCATCGCGTCATGCCCCCAGCAGCCAATGAGAGGCGTGCATCAGACATGTCGTGATCGGCAGCCAATAGTGTAGCGGCTCGTCATCCCTGCGCGCACCAATGAAGACAGAGGATGACAACACAATTTGATTTCTCACCGAACAACTTAACATGCCTACTCCTGTTTTAGTTTGCTTATTTTTTATAGATAAAGTTAATTAAGTAAAAATCCAGAATTCATCATTTCAACAACCTGCCATCCACATCAGCGCAAATCCTGGCCAGCAGAGCTATCTACGTATGTCTATACGCGCAGACATAATTTTGATCCATCGATACCGGATATCAACCAGCCTTGGATCCACGGATTGGGTGTGAGAACGCATCGGCAGAGTGCTGAAACGACCAGAGTCATCGACATCGGTGAAGATCTTCGGTGAGACGAGCCAGCTTACCTATCCTACCTTTCCCTTTTACGCTTGCGTCATACCGTGCTTTTCTCAATTCCAGTGCTTGTGCTTTCGTTGTGACCCTATCGCACGTCGTCGAGTCGACCTTCGCAAAAGTCTGCAAGCAGCCCGCGTCAGCTTCACTGCTAGCTGCCTTGCTGTGCTCGACCGTGGTGGTGATTGCAACTGTGAGTACTTAGCGTCTGCCTTTATTCGATTCGCAAAATGACTGGCAAATATGATTTTGTGTTTCACGCCGCGTTAGGTCCTAATCAAGAAGCGGACTCGGAAACGATAAAACATTTAAACCGTAGACGAGGTTCCGTAAAATGTAGGCTGACTAATTTCAAAAAGTTTGTAAAAACATTTGAGGGTTTAACTTTGTCCGATACCCAACGCACAGAGCTCAATTTACGCATGCAGGGAGCTCAGGGTATTTTCGATGATTTTAGTGAAATTCATAATCAGTTAGAAAGTTTAATTCCCGATAGCGAAATGGACTCACTTTTTGAAACCAGAGAGGTGTTTGAAAGCGAATATTACGCGATTTTAGCTCAAACTCAATGTATGGTGGAATGCTCGGAGAAAGCTAACGAACCTAAAGTGCAAGCTTCTAATAATTTGGCGCAAACAGTTCGGCTCCCCGTCATTTCTTTGCCTACCTTTGACGGATCTTATGAACACTGGTTACAATTCCGTGACACATTCGCGTCTTTAGTGCACAACTCGCAAGAAATAACCAGCATTCAAAAGTTCCATTATTTAAAATCATCGCTCAAGGGTAATGCGCTTCTTGTTATCGATTCGCTTGAGTTTTCGGCAGACAATTACGCAATTGCTTGGGAATTACTACTGAACCGGTATGACAATAGTAGATTGCTAGTGCACAATCACGTAAAGGCCTTGTTTTCTATACAATCGCTTAACAAAGAATCGCCGGCACTGTTAAGAAAGTTATTAGATACAGTTTTAAAGAATTTACGCGCTTTAAAATTGCTCGGTGAGCCCACAGAAAGTTGGGACACACTAATTATTTATTTAGTCGTCTCTAAATTAGATCCCACCACCGAACGTGAGTGGGAGCAATACAAAAGCACTTTATTACCAGTGTCGAACGAAAACAAAACCGCGCTTAAGGTAGATGATTTGCTAAAATTCATTCGCGACCGCGCTGACATGTTGGAAACATTATTGGTTACGCACAGCCGGTCCAGCTCACATAGCACTTATCCGCAGCATGATGCTAAAAAATCATACACTCATAACGCGCACACGGCTCCAAAGGTTCACTGTAATGTTGTTACCGAAAAGTCCGTGGACAAATCTCACTCCAAACAAACACCTAACAAAAAATTATGCATTATGTGCAACGGTAAACATCCTTTGTACTCGTGTCAAGCATTCATTGATTTAAGTTTGCAAGATAAATTAAAGTTAGTTCGCGATAAATGTTTGTGTGAGAATTGTTTACGAACAGGGCATGCGCCCAGTGAATGCCGATATGGCCCGTGCAGAAAGTGTAACAAAAAACACAATTCCATAATTCACGAGGACGAGAAGGAAGGTGCCAGTGACAAGCGCTCCGTAGCGTTGCTGGCAACAGACAACGCATCAAAGTCGCCCTCCTCCTCGATCTCTGATAATAATATCGCACGCGCACAACACGTATTGCAGGTATCGAACGCACACATAGACGAAGACTTATACGCGCGATTGTCTTCGAGGCGTCCTGTAATATTAGCAACCGCCATTGTCGAAATTCCAGATAGTTACGGTAACTATCATAAAACGCGAGTGATTCTCGATAATGGGAGCGAAGGTTGTCTAATTACCGAAGCGTTGTGTGACAAATTAAATCCGCTATGTATACAGTCCACAGAAGAACTAAACGGTATCATGAATTTAGCTACACATAGTTCGCGAGTATGTGAGATCGAAATAAATTCACTTGTTACCAATTTTAAGGCGCGATTACAATGTCGAGTTTTACCGAAGTTAACCTCGTCATTGCCTACGTTTCCGAGTAAACGTAATCAATTCCGCATTCCAGACAACGTACGTCTGGCAGATCCTAACTTTCATGAAAGTCAACCTGTTGAGGTCCTTATAGGAGCTGACATATTCTGGGAGCTCCTCGTAGGGATAGTTGAGATAAGGCGCTTAACGAACGGATCATTTTTAATAAATACCCAGTTAGGATGGATCGTTTCTGGACCTGTCTCCTCTAATACGCGCAATACAAAGCCTATTAATTGTAATTTTATGCAATCTCTTGACGCGACCTCATTAGATAATCAATTACGTAGGTTTTGGGAAATAGAGGAGGTGCAGGTAAATAACAAATCGCACGATTCGCGCAGCGAAGAGGAAATTGCATGCGAAGACCATTTTGTCAAAACGACCACCCGTCTCGAGGATGGTAGGTTTTGCGTGCAACTTCCTCTCAAAGAATCTCCCGAGTCTCTCGGTGACTCATTCGCGCAAGCGAAAAGACGCTTTATGTCGTTGGAAAAACGCCTCAATCGCGATCCGATATATAAAGGCATGTACAGCGACTTTATAAAAGAATATCTCGCATTAGGTCATATGAAACGAGTATATACCTACGGGACCCCTAATTACTTTCTGGCCCACCATGGAATTTATCGTGCACATGCACAAAAAACACGTCTAAGAGTCGTATACGATGCTAGCGCCCCCACGACCAGTGGCAAATCGCTGAAGGACATACAACGCGTAGGCGCGCCTATACAAGGCGATTTGATTGCTATATTGTTAAGATTCCGTGAAAATAGGTTTGTTGCATGCGCTGACATCGAAAAACATTATAGACAAGTCCTAATTGACGAATCTCAACGCGACTTACAACTAATTTTATGGCGCGATAATCCAAGCGACGACCTTGACATATATCAGCTGAGTACCGTTACGTACGGCACGGCGGCCGCTGCCTTCCTCAGTTGCAGGTGTCTAAAACAATTGGCGCTAGAATGTACAGATCCCGAAGTAGCTAGAACTATTAGAGACGATTTTTACGTAGACGATTTTATTTCTGGATCGTCTACGATTCCCGAATTGCTACGAATTTGTGACGAAACCGCGAAAGTTTTAAGTTCTGGTTGCTTCCCATTACGAAAATGGGTATTTAACTTCGATTGTAACGATCAACGTTATAATGACGACACGTCAAAGGAATTATCATTAGGCGAGCACGCGCATAGTAAAACTTTAGGTCTCGGGTGGTACAACAAAAGTGACGAATTGTTCTATCACTCGCGACACGAGCCAAATCCTAAACCTGTCACGAAACGCATAATATTATCCACGGCATCACAGGTTTTCGATCCGCTCGGATTATTAAGTCCAATGATAATTATCGCCAAATGTTTATTACAACGGTTGTTTTTATTAAAGGTAGATTGGGACGCAGCTGTGCCCGATGACGTCACGCAAGCCTGGCACCGCTTCGTAAGCAACCTGGCTATTTTACCTAACATTCGCATACCACGTCATGTTATGTGCAATGATCCTATATGTATAGATTTGCATATATTTTCAGATGCAAGCCAATTAGCTTATGGCACTTGCGCCTATTTGCGAACGATTGATAATAAATCAGCTGTTACCGTCCGGTTGCTATGCTCGAAAAGTAAAGTGGCCCCAATTTCGCCTCCTTTGAGTACGCCTCGACTGGAGCTGTCCGCGTGCTTATTGGGCGCTAAATTATATAATAAAATAAAAGAATCGTTCCGCGCGAAATTCAACCGAGTAATATTTCATACCGATTCAACTATCGCACTAAGTTGGCTCCGAATGCAGCCTAATTTACTAAAACCTTTCGTTCAAAATAGGGTTGCAGAAATCCACGAACTAACGAAAGAACACTCGTGGCATCATGTTAGCGGCAAGTGCAACCCGGCCGATATGGTTTCTAGGGGAGTACAGTTGGACGCACTTCGCTCATCCAGTCTCTGGTGGAGCGGCCCTGACTTCCTTCATGACATTAATTATAATGCTCAGACTGTAGATCCGTCATTGTTGCCAGACGAGTCCCAGATACCCGAACGTAAAACGAATCCGATGACTAGTCTGGTATGCAACGACAATAACAATAATAAACTATTTACATTCGACAGGTTTTCTCAGTTCAACCGAATGCAGCGCGCAGCCGCGTACGTAATTCGCTTCATTCATAACTCGCGCAATAAGGATGCACGTCGAACCGGCGCGCTCACTGTAGATGAACTGAGGGAATCTGAGATATTACTCTCGCGCTTATCGCAATTGGAGTCATTATCGGATGTTCACAACGCATTGACAAAGAACAAATGTATCGCAAAGGGTTTCTTAGCCAAATTAAATTTGTTCATTGACAATAATAACCTAATTAGAGTCGGAGGACGGCTTACCAATTCTTCTAGGTTTGATTACGATAAAAAACACCCGATATTACTTTCTAGTAAGCATCATTTTACTATTTTGTTGTTCCGATTTGAACATAAAAGATTATTGCACGCGGGACCGCAGCATATATTATTCTCGCTTCGCGAGGCCTGGTGGCCCGTAAGCGGTAGGAATCTTGCTAGGAAAGTGGTTCACAGCTGCGTTGTTTGCGTTCGTTTTAAGGGTAAAACGTTAACTCCTATTATGGGTAATTTACCTTCTGAGCGATTAGAACCAGGGTTCGCGTTTGTCAATTGCGCTGTGGACTATGGAGGTCCATTCTACATTTTAAACCGCAAGGGTCGGGGAGCCACAACTGTCAAGGCGTATTTATGTATATTTATATGCTTTGCTACGCGCGCAGTTCACTTAGAGTTGGTTACCGATCTCTCTTCAGATGCTTACCTACTGGCGTTGAAAAGGTTCATTTCGCGTCGTGGTAAACCTTCAAAAATATTTTCGGACAACGGACGGAACTTTGTAGGTCTTATGAATGATTTTTCAAAGTTTTTAAAATCATGTTCGAGCGAAATAAAAGAGTACGCAATCTCACAAAAAATTGAATTTATTATGACGCCTCCTTATGCTAGTCATTTTGCCGGTCTGGTCGAGGCTGGTGTTAAGAGTTGCAAGCATCACTTGCGACGTGTGATAGGCGATGTCAAGCTAACTTACGAGCACTTTAGCACTATTTTGACGGAATGCGAAGCCATTCTGAATTCCAGGCCTTTGAGTCCTTTGTCCTCAGACCCGCAAGACTACACCCCTTTAACCCCTGCTCATTTCCTTGCTGGACGTCCGCTGACAGCCCCTGCGTGCGCTGACCTCAACGACGCTCCCGTGCACCGTCTGTCACGATACCAGCGAGTGGAACAAATGCGACAACATTTCTGGGCCAGGTGGTCGAAGGAGTTCATATCCGAGCTGCAGGTCAGGACAAAGTGGACGCAAAATTTGGACGACCTAAAGGTGGATACCCTCGTCCTAATCAAGGAGGACCATGCTCCGCCCCTCAAATGGAGCTTAGGGCGAATCACCAAGACTTACCCGGGCAAAGACGGCGTCTCCCGAGTAGCCGATATCCGCACATCCCGCGGCACTGTACGCCGAGCTTTTTCGAAAATCTGCCCGCTACCTACGCATGATGATGACTAACTTCACCGTCTCATCTTCACATTGGAAGTGCACTCTTCCAAGGCCGGGAGCTTATGTTACGGCAATACCTAAAGTGCATAGAAACCGGCGGCGGCCCGTGACCTTCAGCCCGACCCGCGCCTAGCGACCCGCGCGCTTATCCCCGGCTGCGATGCGCCCCTACCACGAGTACCATGACGTCACACACATGTCATCGCGTCATGCCCCCAGCAGCCAATGAGAGGCGTGCATCAGACATGTCGTGATCGGCAGCCAATAGTGTAGCGGCTCGTCATCCCTGCGCGCACCAATGAAGACAGAGGATGACAACACAATTTGATTTCTCACCGAACAACTTAACATGCCTACTCCTGTTTTAGTTTGCTTATTTTTTATAGATAAAGTTAATTAAGTAAAAATCCAGAATTCATCATTTCAACAACCTGCCATCCACATCAGCGCAAATCCTGGCCAGCAGAGCTATCTACGTATGTCTATACGCGCAGACAGGGTATGCTCTTCAGATAAACGTTATGGAAATCTGGAACTGATTAAACATCAATAAATTTTGTCCTGCGTTATAATATAAGTATACAGTTTTGAATACACACACACTTAACAAGATAACCAACATAAATTAGTCTGGTTCTCGGATAAATGGTTAAAGACAAAGATAATAGATAAATAGCTTTTTAGGGTTCCGTACCCGGAAAACGGGACCTTATTACTAAGACTTTTCTGTCCGTCTGTCTGTCTGTCACCAGGCTGTATCTCATGAACCGTGATAGCTAGACAGTTGAAATTTTCACAGATGATGTATTTCTGTTGCCGCTGTATGAATTTTATATTAATTACGAAATTAAAATTTGACATATGTAATTCAATTGCGTGAACATGGACATTCTTGTATATAGGCATGGACTCTTTTATTAATTTAAGTTATATAAGTAGGCATATTTTAATACTCCTGCTTATACACTTGAATTGTTTGCATGCTGTTGGTGTACAGCTGAATAAGGAGGACAACAACAAACGTGAACATCTGTAACTGATGTACCTTTGTCAAGCAAATAAATGATTTATGATTTATACAAAAAAGTACGGAATCCTCGGTGGCCGAGTCCGACTCGCACTTGTCCGGTTTTTGTATTATTAGTGTAGTTGCATTTGCTCCATAGATGCAATTACCCTGGCTGATATTACGTGTTGTTTTTAGCTCCGCGCATGCTTCCAAAAGGGACACGATGCCCTATGAGTGTGTGCAGAAATGTCATAAGATTTTTATATATTATGTCATCTTATTTTTATATTGTTTGATGTCCTCAGGCCGGCGAGCGCTTGGCGAGCTGGTGACGGTGGAACTGTACAAGCCGAACATCACGTCACTAACAGCGCGCGCCATCCACGCTGCCGGCTACCACCTGCACACAGTTGGACATCTGTACGTATCCTGATATATGTCGCTGCCCTTTGCCCTCTTGTCCAGATTATAGTAATGTGTAAAAGGAAGAGCGAGCTACGACGGTGGAAGTTTACAAGCCGAACATCACGTCATTCACGCGCGCCATCCACGCTGCCGGCTACCACCTACACAGTTGAACATCTGTACGTATCCTGATATGTCGCTGCCCTTTGCCCTCTTGTCCAGATGTGTAAGAGGAAGAGCGAGCTACGACGTGGAAGTTTACAAGCCGAACATCACGTCATTCACGCGCGCCATCCACGCTGCCGGCTACCACCTACACAGTTGAACATCTGTACGTATCCTGATATGTCGCTGCCCTTTGCCCTCTTGTCCAGATTATAGTAATGTGTAAGAGGAAAAGCGAGCTACGACGGTGGAAGTTTACAAGCCGAACATCACGTCATTCACGCGCGCAATCCACGCTGCCGGCTACCACCTACACACAGTTGGCCAACTGACATGACGCTGTCCTGCACCTCCTTATCCAGCTAGTTATGTGTAAGAGAGAGAAAGAAGGCTGGTGACGGTACTGACGGTGGAACTTTACAAGCCGAACATAATAACGTCACTAACAGCATCCAGGGTGCCGGCTACCACCTATTTACACACAGACATCTGTATGCGTCTTTTAAATCATGTCTGATAAATAAATTTAAAAAAAAAAAAGATTCAGAATGAAAATTCTGTGAAATGCAGCATTTTGTAAAAAGAAATTGAAATAAGTAAAATGACAGTTCCAGGGATTCAACAATTTTTACGATTCCTACGAGCACGAGCACGAAATCCCAGCTTGTTGCAGCAGTTGAAGACTAGTGCTGGTTTACCTTAAAAAATAAGCGTTTTAAACCCCAAATATAAGTCAGTACCTTCTTATCATTGTAGGTAGTTTAATTTTGGTCTCTAGAAGAGCGATACGCGTACTGTCTTAATGCTATAGGGCTTTAGATAACTTCCTACATTCAATTTCTATTCGGTCGGAATGACGAGTGTTATGTTTTGCAGGACCATAAGAGATGCGCCGCTGCTCGAGCACATCAAAGTAGAAGATCTGACTAAGATGCCTAATCTCAAATCCCTGTAAGTATTGCATTATTATCAATACCTACCTATTTTACCTATTTTTTGTCACTTAGCACGTCAAACGTCCACTCTCCCGCGGTGTCATTTGACGGACATTTTGTGCGTTTACTAACCTACGCTAGCATTTAGAAGGAGGGTTCCCATTTGTCCCCGTCGGGCACGAAGACAGACTAATGTGGTCTACACTTGACGTGTTAATGCAGCAATCCAATATATTAACGTAAATATACACAGCATAATATAGATTTCATATCGTAATTACAAATTCACAATACGATTGACCTACAGTCAACGCAAAATACCTATATGTTTAAATTTTTTCGCCTTATTACAAATGAGTAAGGCGCAAAAGTATAAACATATCTTTGACATCGACTACACTTGCTTGAAGATATATTTAATACATAAGTATTTTTCAATATATCGAGGTATGGAAAAACCAGACTTTTAACGTAAGTAGATAGACTCTTTGTTTTCAGCCGAAATTGTCAGCCTAATCTTTAAGAACTAGCTGAATGCTGAGTAAAATTAAATATCTACCGATAACGGTACTTGACAATGCTGACATGCTACTTTCGATGAATGCCTAGCAAAGGTACTTATTGATAAGATAGTTCTACATTATCTATTGCTATCTTTTTACCATTCAAAGACATGAAACGGTGATTCGGCTCTAATCAACAAATAACCTGCTGCTGAATTCATTTGTTTTTAAAATGATACCTACACATTACCTACATACCTACATAGTATATGTAGCTTTATAAAATAAGATATGAGGGCACAATTCGTATTTTATTAATGAACCTGAATGGTAGCATTCGTAGAAGTAACCAAGTAAACTGCAGCGATTTTGATAGCATACACAGTGCAAGTGTTATTTTAAAAATTATGACGTATCACTAACACTTGCACTGCGTGTGCTATCACAATCGCTGCAGACTTTTCTTGGTCTAACTCTAAACGTTTTGGTAAAAAGGGAAGTGCCATGTCAACTGAACAAAACAACAACAATAGTGACAATTAAACAAAAAGATAAAATAATATATCTTTTTTTTTAATAGTCATCATAAACTATCGCCATGCATGTTCGCTTTACGGATAGTATCCAAGTTTAGTTTTTTAAGTGCATAAATGTTTAAAATGTAAAAATGAGCGCTGCAATCGCAGTTTGGCGAGGAATATAATTATAAGAAAATTGTTGTGTTGTACTTTGTGATAAATAAATTAAAAAAAACTGCTGTAAATTATTATTACTATTCATTCGGAAAAATTGTTTACTAGGTATATTTATAAATGTATACTTTCTTAGGCCAAAAGAGTAAATATGGTACATATTTTTTTTAGTTTTTAATCGTTGTAAAGTTTAAAGTTCGAAAAATATTCAATTATAGAGATTGTGATGCAAACTATACTTATGTTAATGGGCTATATTATACTCCAGACTTTCATATCATAAAATTCTGCCTGAAGTTGTTCGTGCCCACAATGACAAGACAGCATCATTATTTATCAACATGATTCATTCATTAAGAATGTCAATTGAGCCCATTGGATTTCATAAAGCCGTTTATTATTTTTAAACATGTTAGCGTTTAGTATTACAATAGCTATATCTTTAAGTACTAGGTGACATATATAAGTGTAACATAAAATTAAATGCTTACGACCTCTCTGTGGTTCCCAAGATACAGGCTCGGCCTAGTTTGGGGACCACTGTCAAGTTTTCTGTGATGTAATGTTTTTTGCCTAATTAAACCTTTTTCATTTTTCATTTTTTTTTTTTCATTTTGTTGTTGTTTCAGATTTGCCCTCTGTAAAAATGCAATAAAAATTGATACCTAAAAAACTACCAACTAGTACCAATAACATGTGATTAAGGAACTTCAAATATATACCTAAACCTAGGAGGACGATAATAATAATCCTGACGGTCTTGATGATATGTAGGTAATTTGTGTAGCAATAAACGGGATTGTTGTAAATGTTTCTGTATTAATCGACATAGATATGTGGTATTTTCTATAAAAAGGGACCTTATTGTCGATGGCGCTTACGTCATTATTAACGATGCTCCGATATAAATACAATGCCACGCGACGCTGTGCGGCGTAAGCGCCATCGACAATAAGGTCCCTTTTTATAGAATGCCCCATATATGTATTTCAAAATTTCTATTTTACGAAATACATAAACAAATAACAAAATAATAACTTGCGATTAAGAGACCTTTTCATCAGATAAAATAAGAAGGCTACGATGACGATTACGATAGTGAAGATCATGATGATATGTAATTAAAATTGTTTAGCTATAAACGGATTTGATGATAAAATAGTTATTTGTTATACAAGGGACAAGGGTGCAAAGTTGTATTTTACCCGCGAGTGTTTCAACACACGAGAAGTAAAATACATTTGCACCCGTGTGTAACACAAAACTTTTCCCCTCACTATAGCGAGGAAAGTGCAACATCCACAGACGTTAGATCATCTTCATCAGGAATCACTTATTTTTTTACGATATTATAACAGAAAACACTGGAAATTCTGATTTTTACGTGAGTCGGTGAGAAGTGTTTTTAAATAAAAATTTTGTTGACAATGTTGACATTTCTGTTCTGACGTATGAAATGTCAACGATGCGTTTTGAAATTGCATCGACTCAACTTGTGCGTTCAGAATTATATTTAACATCATTATAAAAAATCTAACGTTTCTTATGGAATTTGCAGGTTTATGACTTAAAATTATTAAATAAAGCTGAATTTGGTATTTTTTATTAGATTCTCAAACCATTTATTTAATGATAATTAATATCGAACGAATCATTATTATGAGCGTTTTACGTTTTGTTATTTGTCAAGCTACTTAACACGCTCCAATCAAGGTCAAATTACTTTCCCCACTAGTGGATAAAATGCGTTTTTCCCCGCTTGTTTTAAAGGATAAAAGACGGCTTTCCGCGCTAGTGAGGGGAAAATAAATTATCACCGCATTATTTCATACATGAATATTTTTTGTATCAGTGTAGAATTGCTGTAGATCATTTGTTTTTATTTTTCGATTCCATATACTAAGTATTATTGTATGGACTTGAAGCACATGTAGGTACATAGAATCAGTACATACAGACGGCCCAGACAGACTTAGAAAATCAAAAGAACAGTCAGTAAAACTATTAGCTTATAACCGCTGCATACAAAATATGTGTATGCAGGAATGCCAAGCTAATAGCTTTGCTCAATGTACAATACAAAATATGATGTTTGCGCAGGTACATAACGCAAGCGCCGAAGCTGCAGCGGGTGGCGCCGCTGCCCGCCCTGCCGGAACTACTCACATTGTACGTATGTATGTTGCTCTATATTACTATTCACTAACACCACTATATATTCTATATTCAAAGTAACCTTTAGTGCACGGGCGTTCAAACTTCGTGACCCAAGGGCCACACTCGTTGAGGCCGAACTAGCCAATATGACAATTGTACATCTACAAACGCATACAATGTATCAGGATGACAAAACGTACAAAAATTTAATTATTTCCATACAGTATTTAAACGATTGTCAACTTGGCTAGGCTCCCTTTCTTTGCCGCGGGCCAAAAGGAAGGGTGCACGGAAATTAGTTTGGTTATAGTGTGGTGAGATGTGAGTGCTTTTTTTCCTTCATATGGGGCATTTTCTATGAAAAAGGACCTTATTGTCGTTGGCGCTTACGCCGCACAGCGCCGCGCGGCATTGTATTTATATCGGAGCATCGTTTTTAATGGCGTAAGCGCCATCGACAATAAGGTCCATTTTTATAGAAAATACCACATATAATTTATTAATTCTCTTCATCTTGACAATATTCAATAAAACAAACTGACAAAGTCCATACGTATAATTTATTTAGGTAGTCAAAATTACAACAAAACCAGCGCGATCACATATTTTAATGGTGTGAGTTCTTTTCCAAAACTATATATGTGTTTTATGGAATAAATTTGCCGATCAGAACCCATGTGTCAAAGTTCTAGAGACATCTTGATTGTTTAGCCATTTCGAAACAAAAGAGAATGATCTATAAATCCAACTTGCAGCATGATCACGACGTCGGGCCTGGTGGAGGTGCCCAACCTGAGTCACGTGCACGAGAACAGAGTCAACTCTTCCGTGGCGTATCTACAGACCATGTAAGTACCGGATTCTTCCCTAAGAGTAGGGCCAAGCTAACTCTGCATTGCATTTGAAATGATAGTGTGACAAAATCATCATTAATGACAATTTTCTTCTATTGTTCTATTCAAGTCGGTGCAAGGTAGCTTTGACGGATTCTATTTGGTTGGTTGGTAGGGACCTCGTGAGGCCCAGTGTGCATTACAATGTACACTCTGTATCTAATTCGAACCTTTCAAAAACTACATAAAGTAGAATTTCTTTTGTTTCATTGTTTTCTAAAACAAACGAAAGTCACCCTAATCTACTATTCAATAAGGTTCAAATTAAAAATAGGGAAACCTTTGTATGGTGGGCCTTACGAGGATAAGGAAAACCAAACTACGCAAGCCTCTTGGTTAGACCTCACCGGATTGTCTGTCATGGAAAGCCACATATTATTGTTAAACACGGTCATGGGCACGAAGAATTTTATACAGCCATTTCTTATCTCTATCTGACGTAGAATCATACGGTAGGTAGTTAGGTACCCTTTATGCATGATCAGACATGTTCTTGTCCAGTTTTAAACAGTTCAACTTGTCCACAGAGACCTCGAAGGCAACCATATTAAACGGATCCCGGCACACGCACTGCGCGTGCGCGCCGCTCAAGTGTAAGTCACTAGGTACATACCCACGAAGGCATTTTTTTCTGTTATTTTTACTTTGCACCTACCTTTTACTTGGCTACAAATTTTCATTGGTCAGTTCTTTTGATGTAGCGCGGCTCAAGTATACGTCACTAGGTACATACATACCGATTGCATTCTGCTTTTCTTTTGCTTTTTCTTTGCATCTACTTTCCTTTAATTGGCCGTTCTCAAAAACTCCCCATAGGAATGAAGAACAACACAGGAATTAATCTCCTTGGTTCTATCTCCGTGTTTTTCAAAAAAATTCTTGATATTAATTTCAAGGGGTCCGTCCTTGACATGATATATTTTTTTCGACAAACCCCCACCCTGCTTACCATCAGGTGGGCCGTATGCCTGTTTACCACCGACGTCCCAGAAAAGCCTCCTCTCGGCAAAATTCGCATTTATAATATTAGTATAGATTAAGGTTTCGAGCCTCCGTGACCTCTAATGGGTTAACGACCCATAGTTAAAAAAAAACACTGGATGATAATACTTGGTAGCTGAAGATGCTACGCCGTAGCGATTACTACCAAGCTACGCTTGTAATACTACGTCGTAGCCTATAGCATAGTTTTTCCGATATGTAGCGAAAATGCTTCGTAGTCGTAGAGGCATAACTTGAAACCCTAGATTACCAATATTCTACCAAATATTATCCTGAAACTTATTATAAATCACAAAGATAGTATATCAAACATTTTATGCATCCTATCCACAATCCTTGCAAATTTTGTGATGGTTAAAAACCAATGGTTAAAAATCAATAGAGATTGCTCCTTTATTTTGTTA
The DNA here is from genome assembly GCF_947568885.1 of Cydia strobilella. NCBI lineage: Eukaryota > Metazoa > Arthropoda > Insecta > Lepidoptera > Tortricidae > Cydia > Cydia strobilella. The sequence goes on from NC_086052.1 coordinate 16,055,635, forward strand.
CCCTACTTATAGAACTCATAAAAAATCCTGAATTTATTCTAGGTAAGGAGCCCACTGACTATCAGTCCGCCGGACGATATCGGCCTGTCAGTTGTTCGGAACTGTCAAATTTTTGTTCTAACTGACAGGCCGATATCGTCCGGCGGCCTGATAGTCAGTGGGCCCCTTAACGATATAAACGATATTTAGGTACCTTACACAGTTCCGGTAAAAAGTAGATACCAAGTGCAAAAATGACCCATGACATGATAGACGACAAAACGACGATCATGCTATCTTCATATCTTGTATTAATGAACAACAATAATTGTGTTATTGTCACCTTAAAAATACAAGAAACTAGCAAATAATTTAATGCAGTAATTACAAGATACCAATATTTAGGTATGTTCGACCTTAGTGTGTTGCAGAAAGTTTTTTGATATATTTTTGTATTGCATAATGTTACTTGGCAGAAATGTCGGCATTATATTACTTTGCAGAATTTCTTTTTGCATCATATTATTTGGCAGAAAACCCTAAACTAACCTACTTAGAAAATTCTGCCGAATTTATATTATGCGAAATGACTATTAATGGCAAGTATATATTTATGCGAAAGTATCATTCGACTAAAAGTTTTCTGCGATACGTGTTATGCGAAGTGTATTTCTGACAATTAGCTGACCATGCATGAATTTATTTTTATTTTTGGATTCATAATTTATATCGTCGGAACACCGGAAATGATAAAAATACTTTTGTAAACTTTAACATTATTTTATTAAAAAATATTTAAAATGTTGAAAATTTTTGAGCGGTTGAAACGCTCATAATTTTTGGCGCGAATTCGACAGAGCGTGATGACGTCACACGTTGGGCGGCCCAACTGACGTTTGCTACTAATGACACTTATTTGTCGAACGCGTGACGTCACGTGGCGTTTCGAGCGTTTCGCTCACTAGCTTTTCGCGGGCAAATATTTGTACTTTTTATTTATAATTTTAAGTAATTAAATGGTAATTTAAAAACGGAAATGCATTTGTAACATGATATAACGGTAACAAACATCCGAATAAAACATATTTCGTTCAAATATAAACTTCATGCATGAGGCTAATTAATAGTCTGCCAGATGAGGGGAACCCTAGTGCGCTCGATAAGGATAAGATGTTCAGAATAAGATTACTTGTTTTATCGCTATAACATAACACGTGTGATTATTGCAGTTCACTGAACTACAACCTGATTGAAGAGGTGCCGGCACACGCTTTCAAGTTCGCTGAGATTTCTAAACTGTAAGTATATATTTTATAGTAAGTAGGTACATATGATGCTACTTTTCCGCACTAGTGCGGGAATGAGCACTATCCGTGCCTATGTCGAAAGTTTAAATTAAGGGCCATATGTACTGTAAAACGTGCGAATAGGTAATTTGCAACTCATGTCGATTTAAAACACTCCCTTCGGTCATGTTCTAATTAATCGAAACTCGTTGCGAATGTCCCACTTTCCGCACTTGTATCGTAGTTAAAAATCCTATATGTATTTATGAAAAAAATGCGTAAGAAACTTTGGTTTAATCATGGCTCAATTAAAAAAAAACAATAGTACCTATTGCTATGTACTTAATGTACAAAAAAGTGTCTAAAGACGAATGGGCTCTTCAGACTGGTTCTAATATCGTATTAAAAAATGTATAATTCTTGTCAAATAAATATCATTTTGAAAAATCTGCCATTTATAATGTTTTTAATATTCTAAATACTTGTAAATACTTTCAACCATTCTTGCATAATAATTATCCAGTGCGGCAACGCCGCAAGCCATCTTGGCACAGATTTGGGGCCAATTTTTTATTTGTACATAATTAGGTTTTTACTTTTTAGGTAGTTTTTAGTTAATTATCATTTATTAATGTTCTAAGACACAATAAAGTCCGTTTTTAATTTAATTTAAGTAACTTAGTTTAGTCTAAGTTTTAGTTTCGTTTTGTTTATTTCATATGTTAATTGTTTTTGTTAGTTGTAATTAATTTTTAAGCCTAATATTAGTTTATTTTCAAGTTTTTTTATTTAATAAATGTTTGAATTAACGATTAAATGAGTATAATTATGCAAGACAGGAACAATTATTGTACATACATTTGTCATCTACTTTAGTATGCTGTATAACGCAAAATAGTCATGTCATCGTTTACAACTTGACTTCTAAAACATAATTACATTTACGACGTATTGTATTCTATTTTCAGGAGTTTCAGGGGCAACATGAATCTGAAGCGGTTGGATGAAAATGCCTTCGCCGGCAACCTAGTACTGCGCCAGTTGTAAGTTAAGACTTTAACTAAAGATTTTTATGCCTAAGTTTTAAAAAGGGCTGATTTTTATTTTGTTAGAGTCAGACCAAGAAAAGTCTGCAACGATTTTGATAGGACACGCAGAAAAAGTGTTATTTTAAACGTCAAACTTGTATGAAATTATGACGCATAATTAACACTTGCACTGCATGTGCTGTTAAAATCTTTGCAGACTTTTGTTGGTCTAACTATATCTTTTTTAATTTCTATCATCAGAGTTCCCTATTCTGTACAACTTTTTTTTCCCAAATTTGGATTTCGTGTTTATTCCGTTCAGAATGAGGAGGTTTTCAAACCTACCAAGTTTTATCAAATCTGACAAAAAAATGAAATCGCCAAAAAAATTAAAATCGGCCTAAAAGGAAATAAAACTATGAAAAAGGATTATATCGCGTATATTGAATTTATAATACATCCATTGTAGTTTTTCTTCAGTCACCCGTTGACCACGAACGCTGTAAAGGGTTCGAAACGTCGGGATGTAATAAATTCAATATGTCGCGTTAATATAATCCGTTTTCATAGTTTTATTTCATGAGTAACTATGAACGAACGAAGACAATATTACGGCTTAAAGGAGTTATTCTTTAATGCAGTTTTTATCGTAACTTTGAAGTATTTATCTTATTGTAGTTGATTAGGTATGTACAAACGCATTAATACTATATCTATATATCTAGTGTATCTAGAAGAAAACTTACTACAATACAGTAGATTCATTATACCTAATCACTATACTTGCTAGCTACATTACCTTAATAAGCGTTTATTATGTACCTAAATGTCCATTTATCATCAATTTATTTTATTTGAATTAAGCGAAAGTCACAAAACCACCTTGCAAAGTTTGTTTAGGTAAAAACACACATAATTTAGATAAACAACGTCTTATCCAAATAGCTATAAAACCAAATTAATATTTACCATCTTTTGAATATGTAAACGTAAAAACAACATTATAGTTGCTAACTTTACTCTTACTTATGATTGTTTTATGTTTTCATTCTTAACAACGGCTCCCAGTTTGAAGTTAAGGGATACATATATCTCTAACTTAATTTTGTTTTTTAGCGATTACATACTTGACGCGCGGGCAACTTGACCGATCCTCAGATTTTTAGTGTTCCGTGCAAAACTTTGTTTTGACAAACGGAACACTTATGGGATCACTTCGGTCTTGCAAATCAGTTAAATGCCTTTTTCTCAGACCGTTTGACATAGATACCTAAAATTTGAAACAGTTATAGCATTTACCACCACTAATATTCTTTATTAGTGCTTGACTGCTTGATAATGGACACCTAGGCTAATATTTCCAAAACAAATTACGCGATTGACTCAAAATACATGAGTTAAATGGTATAATTGTTAGGTAATTGTGTTTATTATTCAATTAAAAGTAAAACTAAAAGTAACTAAGAATAACAACTTATAAAAAAAAAAAAAAAAAAATTAAAAAACAAAACTACTCTTAATTAAAAAACATCTAAATAAGGCCCCCGCGGCATTGTGCCAAAGATGCTGGCAGCATTCCCTCGCTGATAATTAGGTAATTTATTTATTTTAATAACAAAACTTCCGTGAGACATAGACATATTAAATATATTAATAACGGGTCACTCACGTGTTTTAAGTCGAAAACGCTCGACATGTTTGCGCAGTCTGCGCCGGTCCGTCACCGTCGACGCAAGCTCCTGATGACGCTCCTCGGTACGGAGTGAAACATGTCGAGCGTTTTCGACTTAAAACACGTGAGTGACCCGTTATTAATATATTTAAGTTATTTATATTTGATTTGTTGCAGAGATTTAAGCAACACCGCAATTACCTCGTTACCTATAAAAGGATTAGAAAAGCTAGAAATACTCAAGATAGAGCGCACCCCCGCGCTCAAATACATCCCATCTATATACGATTTACAGGTAAACTAGAGGTACTTACGAGTATGATTCTAATGACACGTCATGAATTTGATCTGGATTTGTCAATGTTGTCAAAATTATGTCATTTTTGTTATCATTCGCGCTTCGCTCGTACTTATTTACATGTGTTGGCGCGAGCCAGACGCACCGGCGGATGATAACAAAATGATATCATTTAGATATAATTTTGACATCAAAGTATAAGTTCAAATTGGCCTCAGGGATTAGGTACAATTCAATTATCCGAAGCAGCATAGCTTTTTAATGCTTTTATTGACTTAAGGCTAAACCCCATTTAACCACATATATTATATGTCGACTTATGGCGAGACACTACCCAAAAGCCGTTTATTTATAAGCTTTTAACGTTCTGATGCGTGATTGCTAATGTATATGTAATTAAAACTCATCAAATTGTATACCTTACTCACATACCATAAGACTCATTGTCTTCTTTCAAATGTTAGTAAGGCACTAACAGAATTGGAATTTAGTTCATCATTAATAAATCCTGATGACATGTTGACAAAGAAAGAAAAATCCATATTCCATAATCGTGTTGGGCTTTGTTATTTTTAAATGGTTGCAGTAAAAGCTTGATCTATAGTAAACTTATTATAAGCTGAAAAAAATATCGTATAGGTACCAAAAAGAAAGTGACCAAGCCCTCCAGAGGCAGAGGCCGGGTTCGAACCGGCGGCAGGGGTGCGAAAATCCTGGCTTTGGGCAAACTGGGCTCCGTTCGGCTCAGCATTGCTCCGAGCAATTATTAGGGTTGGCACAACTTTACGTCCCTTTGCGTTCACGACCACAGATAAGATAATGACTTGAATTTTGACAATCCTAAATAGCCGAAAGGGATAGTGCTATATGTTAGAAAGGGACAGCATGATTCGACCCTGAACCGCTGTCAAACTTCGGTTATGTAGGAAGTTGCCTTTCTGTACGGTAGTACTATTATTTATTCTGTGCCGGCGGCTTCAGCTTACGCGGCTAACGCCCTGGATAGCTAGTCTACCCTGTTATGGCGGTACTCGAGTATATGCAATCTTAGAAATAATAGTCTTAAGTAAGTCTAGTAAATCTTAATAGTCAGGCGTCGTAATAATTTGATTTGTTCCCAAAAGCTAAGTAAAGTTATTAGTTACGTAATTGTATATTAAAAGTTTTTCAAATAATTTGTATGTGTTACAGAGCCTGAAGGAGGCCCACTTGACCCACCACTTCCACTGCTGTGCGTTCGCGTTTCCCGAGCGCCATGACCCAGCTCGACACGCACTTTATGAGCTCTACATGAAACAACTGAAAGAGGTAGAGTACTTAAAACACACACCCAGTATACTCTGAACTATTATAGCGTTGACAAAGAGCGCGAGTAGCATAAGTACTGTTAGCATCAAAAGTAGCAGATCAGATTACGCGCCAAAAGTATCTACCAATCTCTAGCTTAACATAATCTCCTTTAAGGCGGTTCCCTGAGCCAGAAGGCGAAAAATCTCCTTATATGATCCTGTTTTTCTAAGAGGCGTTGATATTCGTAGACGTGTAAAAAATATATGTAGTTCTTGACTATATTATCTTTAATATTATAGCTTCCGATACACGAATTATGACACTTCACTCGATACAATTAATTCCCAAAGTAACCTCTAACTCGGACTTTTAATCCAACTTTACTCGGTTATTTATTATGTGATACTATAAACAAAAAAAGAAGAAAAAACAATCTTCTCTTAAATAATAATTTCATAGCTTTCGAATTTCGATATTGTAGGGTAAAGTTTTTAAAATAAATAAAAATCGACAAAATTCGATCAGAATTGACACTTGGCGCGCATGATCTTTCCCGTTCTTTCTTGCGAAATGTGACAGAGACAGCGGCAAACCAATGGAACGGCCTTAATACGTCTCTTTTCTATGTAGCGCAATAAGACTGTTACAGATACTTTTCAACTCAAAATCTAGATATATGTATTTGTATATCACTATTAGGAAGAATATTTCAAGGGATGTCTTTTTGGCGCGTTGTTTTGTTTTATCCGATACCTTTTGACTCTGACTGTAGGTACATACCTACCTATAAGAAATTTTGCTTGTATGTTGTTGTATCCTACTCGATTCATGCTAAAGGCAGATGTTTTAAAACTATTTATATTTTTCAGAAATGTGCTCAAAACGCAAAATCTGCAGAGAGACGACAGAGATCCTTGGAGTTCGACACTCAACGATTAGTAGCAGAAATACAAGGGTAAGCGTCAAGCGTCTCGCTACGAGTGAAGTGAACTAAGTTGGTAAATATGCGGTGACGCTTAGGCGAAGTAAAGGCCCCCAAATATGTGCCTAGTAATTATTCAACTTATTTGATTACTAAAAGTAGGTACCTGATATTTCTCATTGATTATAGTTATACTCTCTTGCATACTTCATCATCATCGCCTTCAGCCCGTATAGCCTGCTGAGTGTTGAGCGCCGCTCGTAGCGGTTCTGATCTAATTCTTCACACTTTCTTTTTTACCGCATCGATGGCAAACAAGGGTGCAGCTCGCATGCCACGGTGGGCGGGTACAGTAGCCTACTGACATATTTGTAGCTCCAGGCTTAACATGCGCGTTTCTGATCCTTCCTTTCGCCCTTTTTGAAGTGTCCCAACTATAGAGATAGTGATACGATTTGACACATTTAACACCAAGGAGATGAAGTATATATAATCACATAAACTTTTTTGTCCAGGAGTTCAGATGAAGACGAGTCAACAGCAACAACGAGCGAGGACTACTCGCCGAACATGTTCGACTTCGACTACAGCGGTGACGTCAGCTCCGAATACGGCGATGAGATGTTCCATGAGGCCGTCAACACCACCGGCGCCGAGATGCTAGAGTGCGGCAACTTCAGCGCCAAGTAAGATATATACAATAGCCCACGTAGGAAGTAGACCCTTAACCCTTCGTGTGGCAAACTCCCGATTTGAATCTGGGCCACCCTCATCAAGCCGCTGTCAATAGGGCTTAATTGTCATAATGTACTTGATCTTAATTGTCTGTCAGCGACTGTTCCATGTCCTACACCACACCTGTCACGATCACGATTTACTCACATAGTTTGACAAGATGAGATCTACCAGGGTAAAGAACTGGACAATCTTGCTTGTCTACTACTTATAATACAGTAGGCATGTTCCCTATAGTTGAGCATTACATGACATAGTTTTAGAGCACAGAACACAAGTTTTCTGACAGTTCTGACACCGCGTTTTAGTAAAGGGGCCCACTGACTATCAGTCCGCCGGACGATATCGGCCTGTCAGTTAGAACAAAAATTTGACAGTTCCGAACAACTGACAGGCCGATATCGTTCGGCGGACTGATAGTCAATGGGCCTCTTAAGGCTCGAGGGCTTATATCATGACATGTCGTACGCAATGCATGGCTAATTGGCTATAGGTACAGGATGCGGATGGCAAAAAAGATCGTTGACATTTTTTTTACTGCAGTATATTGTAGATAATTTTAACAAACGTTTGCATTTGTGTATCAATGCTAAAGAATATTTTGAAGATACCTTATACGTTTTGTTTAATAATTTTAGTTAACTAAACTATTGCTGTTTTAATTTTTAATGACATTTTGTACAAGACGTGTAAGTACCTAATAAGCAAAATACTTTTAAAAATTCTTTGTCAACGTATGAGACATCTCGGGCTCCGAGTCACTTAGGTGACGAACTAACCGAAATTTTGTCAACAGGCTGCGCGTAGTAAACTGCACGCCCCTCCCCGACGCTCTCAACCCGTGCGAGGACGTGATGGGCTGGACGTGGCTCCGCGCCAGTGTCTGGTTCGTGATCGCCGCGGCCGTTGTCGGCAACCTCGCTGTCCTCATCGTCCTCCTCGCCAACCGCTCGGAACTCACCGTCTCACGCTTCCTTATGTGCCATCTCGCATTCTCTGACCTGTGCACTGGAATCTACCTCTTCATGCTAGCTGTAGTAGACCTACAATCTTACGGAGAATTCTTCAACTACGCTTACGACTGGCAATATGGAGTTGGATGCAAAATCGCTGGATTCTTATCCGTTTTCTCTGGACAGCTATCAGTCTTTACTCTTACTATAGTGACTTTGGAACGCTGGTTCGCGATTACCTTTGCGATATATTTGGAGAGGAGAATCTCTTTGGGAACGGCAGCTAAAATCATGATCGGTGGCTGGCTGTTTTCTATTCACATGGCCGGGTTGCCTCTGGCTGGTGTGTCAGATTATTCTTCTACTTCTATTTGCTTGCCAGTCAAGAGCTCATCGACCTCGGATGCCATGTATCAAGGATCGCTGTTCCTTTTCAATGCCGTAGCGTGGGTGATAATAGTGGTATGCTACGTGGGGATATACAGATCGCTTGGAGGCGGTGGAGAAAAGTATGGAGGTAGAGCAGCCGCGGCGGCCGCTGAACGACGCATCGCCAACAAAATGGCTTTACTAATCGGTACAGATTTACTCTGCTGGGCGCCGGTTGCGTTTTTCGGAGTGACAGCGCTCGCGGGGGTTCCTCTAGTCGACGTGAGCCACGGAAAAGTGCTGCTAGTATTTTTCTATCCGCTAAATGCGTGCGCTAATCCGTTCTTGTACGCAATACTCACAAAGCAGTACCGTAGGGACTTGATAAATTTGATCGCGCGCAGCGGGCGCTGCAATTGGTTGGTGGAACGGTACAAGCTTGCGGCCACGCCCCCCGCTACTGCGCACACACAGCAGTCGGCGCCGGCGCCGCTTATTCCGCTCGTGCAGTATGGGAGGAGCACATCGCAAATCAGCAAGGAAAATGGGGAACTGCTTTAATTTACGTTTGTTAATGATATTTGTAATTTTATGCTTATTAGATAATTTATTTATTATGTTGTTTTTTATTGTCCTGACTATTCCAATAGAAAAATAGGTAATATGATCGAATTTAAACTATCGTGAGACACTACCATTAAACTACTTTAAAAAAAAATACCTTAAGGTACTATGTTTTTGACAAATATTTTGAATGAGTGTTGGCATTTACTATTAAAATGGTAAGTAAATTAATTTGGTATTCAACTGAATCAGACTAAAAATATTACAATGGAAATGATGCAATAGAAAGGAAAACTACATTACAAGTGTTTTCAAAGTTTTTACTAATTTTTTTGATACTTACATCAACTTAAGAAAATCTGAGCATTTTCTGAAATACCGCTTAACACTTTACCATCAATGTACTCTACCACTAACTTGTCACCTTCCAGCAACACCTCCTGCTTCATCAGCTCTCCCATCTCCACATCCATCTTCTGAGGACTGATGCAGTATCCGTCCAACTGTCGAAACAGCCTGAGTTTCACATCACTCATCTTGTTATTTTCATTCTTAATGTCACAAGTGTCACAAATACTGTCTATTGCCCTGCCTAAACTCCATTTTGAGCTTATAAATACAGGCACAGAATCCTTTAAATCAGGATCTAAGGTCACAGATTCTAAGGCCACTAGTTTATCCACATCTTCAATGATTTTGATAGACTTGGCTTCCATGTTTTTTGGTTTTCCAATAGCAAAGTAGACCCGATCTGATGCAGGGATAGATTTAGGACCTTTTGCCTTTTGTTTTATTCTCATAAGATGGATTTTTGAGGCTGTTTTCACTTTTGCTGTAGATTGAAGTGCTTTTCTTATGTTTTCTGTTATCTGCAACAGAGAGATATTTGTACTACTAAGAACAAAAAAACCAGTTTACTAAAACACTACTTAGTTTGTCAAGTGAATCTGCAAATTTTTGTAAGCAAATGTAACAAGAATGTACCTTCTCTTGCAAATGCTTGTTTGCCTGATGGAACTGACGTCTTGGGGCTTCCAGCTGTTCTATTTTAGCTGCCATTGTTTCATCATCAATTTCTGGGCATGACCTGAAAAATAATATTTAATGAAAACAATAATTAGATATTTCTAGCTATCAATTTACATTTGTAAATGTACTACATACTGTTATATTTTCACACAAAAAAAAAAACATTAAGTCGTTCAAGTTTTGCCATTAAACATAATGTGTGGCAAGTGAGATTAAAAGGCCTCACAGCGTAAACAAACCAATAATCAACATGTTAAGACCCAATATGACATTATGATTAAAATGTCGATTATTAGAGCTGTGTCGGGCACTGGAGCCTCTACGTACTTTATGGAAAATAAATGAAGAAAAAAAGTGACTTAACCCTTGTAGCTGAAGGTGGTCACTGTACTATATTAAGAAATAATTATAGATATGCAGTGATATCGTATTATAATCTCCGAAAAGGCTAATACCGTGGAGTACTTACGGATGAAATCGGTGTTCAATACAGAAATGTTTTTGACACTTCGGACACAATATTTCGTGCAAGCTACCCTTCCGACAGCCTTTTGACGAGCAACGGAATATCTGATCATCGCTCTTCAGCTTTATTTCCTTCGGTTCGGGCGCTAACTTACACTCTCCCGACAAGCTGTGCTCAGTAAAATGTTCACGACAAAAAACCTTTCCACATTTACATTGTAACGGTAGAAAATCAATCTGATTGCAGTTTTGGAACATGCAATGTTCGCCTAATGTAGGAAACTCCATTTCACAGGTGTTTTATCAGTATTTTGCACTTATTTCCGAGTGAAAACGTATTGCTTTGTCATGAAACCCAATGAAAACAAAAATGATAAACCATAACCTACAAACGTCAATGTCAGTTTGACAATGACAACTAGCGTTCGTTCAGAAATTTTGGCAAATATGATGTTGTATAAAAATAATGCCATCTAGCGTCCAGTAGAATAACATTTTTTTTCTAATAGACCATCTTATACCAATTATACCATCTTGAACTTAACCTCACAAAAGGAACTAATAGAAAGATTAAAATCATAATACACGTGTTTCGTTAAGCTTCGGATTTGGTAACTATAGTTTGTCAAAGGGCCGTCTCCTTTCCCAGGTAGCAAAATGACGTCAAATGACGTCAGCGACGTCATTATGACGTCGCTGACGTCATTTTGCTACCTGGGTTCAAACATAAACAGAGAGAATCATACTATCATTGTCTTACACTTAGTACTAGCACCCAAGAGAAAGGGATGAGTATAATTTTCCTGGTTGTTACTGACTGACAAATTGGTTTGACCAACTATAATAACTATACAAACATGGGTGAACATTATTCATTCGCAATGAGGTTTACGATTGTTCAATAACGGTGTCTACAATGGTTAGGTTTGAATCTATTCCATTGTTAAAATATAATGTCGTGAGTGTGTATAGGTAGTAGGATAATCAATTAATCACATCATATCTGGAGCATTAACCCCTCGTATGCTTAGACACGAATCCGTGCATGGGAATTTAAATCTATTGTTTTAAATGTCTAGGTCACTTTTTCTATGATCAAAGGCAGGCAGCACACAAAGGGTTAAGAGAGCTGTTACCTATTTTTTCTTAAATCTAAATTCGGGTTAAGACTAATTTTAGAAAAATAGACACTGTAAAAAAGCGACACTTTATTGCAAAAACAAAATAAATAAATAAATAAACAGATGTAAAAATCTTCCGCATAAACTAGCATGTTTCATGTACAATCCAGAACAACTTGTGAAAAACCGATTAAAATTGCCAATTTGATAACTCAATGTATAAAATATTTATACCCTATCAGTGGTATCACTAGTCATTAGACGAATACTATTCGTGACCCTAATGCTTCAAGCATAAGGTTCTAAATTGGTTAACAAATGTCTATCTAGTTGACGGTTACATAAGTTTGAGCGTTTCTATAGCGGCCTGTAACCTCGCGATCTCTCCCTGGGACTGCGCTAGTTTCTCGCTGTTGCCTTTCTGGACGTCGGCGGGCACTTTGGTCGCGTAGTCATCGGCGGCCATAGCTTGGGATAACTTGGTGATGGTTTGAGACAGGGTGTCTTTCTTCTTTTCTAGTTTGGTTATCTCCTTTTGAGGGTCGATGAGCCCCTGTAAACAAATTGTAAGTTAGATTCTGGTTTCTGTCTGATTTTCCTGCCTAGAGCCTAAAAAGGTCAAATGAGCCCCACTTAAATATTTATTTTATTCTGTTTTTAGTATTTGTTGTTGTAGCGGCAACAGAAATACATCATCTGTGAAAATTTCAACTGTCTAGCTATCACGGTTCGTGAGATACAGCCTGGTGACAGACAGACGGACAGCGGAGTCTTAGTAATAGGGTCCCGTTTTTACCCTTTGTACGGAACCCTAAAAATACGCGAATTTGCCAATGTCAACCTTAACTTATTTTTCAAACACGAAAGGTACGGTGACAGGTGTCATCTCAATAAGATTTTGGGAGATTTGGCGTTTTGAGGTTACAGTGTAGGGAGTTGACATCTGTCACGGTACCCTTCGTGTTTAAACAATACTAATATAGTATTGTAGCATTATCTATCTAATCTCTGTCTGTATAAATGACCCTACTGAGTATGAGTTTATACAAATACCAACCTTAAGCACAAGATGCACTTCAATCTTATCCGACACTGTCAATATCGAGCATCCAACCGGTGGCTTTTCTTCAGACAATTCACTATTGGCCAAACTCTGCAAATTCTTGAATAGTCCCTTGAGTTCTGCCACTTTAAGTTTGGGACTCAACACAAGGTGTGCGGTGGTCTTCTGTTTGTTGGTGAGGTTGTACTCGGCGCGGGTTGAGCGGATGAGGTGGATCATTTTGAGTACTGTGTCGACGTCAGATTCGAGGTCTTCTGAGCGCCATGGGGCGTCCGATTCCTGCAAACGATTTTTTGTACAATTTGCTAAAGGTGATAGGGGTTGGTGGGAAATGAGACAATTGGATATTAAATCCATTGGTCGCTTTTATATTTTATCGCGGACATCCAGCTCCGTTCCGATAAAGCAGGAGCTACCTATGACCAGGTACTCGTACATCATAATCATAACTGTTATTTTGACAAATGGCCCAAACCTTAAGCCCTAAAATGCCCTAAATCGTTTCGGGTTACCTTATTAGATTATTTCTTTCAACATGACAGTAAGATACTATGCTTTACTACTATAACTACTACCTTAAAAATCAAGAGGTTTATCTTCAACTAACAGTAGGATAACTAGCTACACGTATCGTTTCGCAGCTCTTATCCTTGCGAGGCGGCTCTGATACAGGTCTCGAGTGAGCAAAGGCATGAAGGGATTAACTAATTTGCGTCCGTGATCTAACCGCTCTTTCTGTACTAAATAAAAAATCAAGCAACCTAAAATAGACTTAAAGCCTTTTAAAATCAACTTACAGAAGGATAATTAGCAACGCACATCGATTCAGAGCTCTTATCTTTCCGAGTCAGCCTCTGGTACAGACTTTCAGGGAAAGGCATGAAGGGACTGACTAATTTGAGTCGCTCTTTCCGTAGTAATTACAACCTCCAGTAAATTAAAATAGACTTAAAGCCTTGCAGGGTAAGGTTTAAAATCAACTTACAGTAGGATAACTAGCCACGCAGATGGTTTCACAGCTCTTATCCTTCCTAGGCAGCCTCTGGTACAGATCTTCAGTGAGGAAAGGCATGAAGGGACTGAGTAGTTTGAGTCCGTAGTCCAGGGTGGTGTAGAGGGTGCGCCAGGCGACTTCCTTCGCGCTGTCGGTGCCGGAGGCGAATACGGGTTTAAGGTATTCCTGTAAAATAAAGTAGTAGTAGTAAGTAGTAAATCACTTTATTGTACAAAACAAAAATTGTTAACATGAAATTCATTTAAATTTAGGTACAAAGGCGAGCTTATCCCTATAAGGGATTTCTTCCAGCTAACCTTAGAGTAAATGAGTGGAAAATTCGAATTAGATAGATAGACAAACTTACAGAACGTACAATAATATTTAAAAAGGAAAACTACAATATTAACGTCTACGAATAACTAAAATACATCAATAGCATTATGCAATAAAATAAATATGTACTAGCATACATAAATATATAGTACTAAATAAATATTAAATAAATATATATATATATATATATATATATATATATATATAACATATAAATGAAATATATATATTAGCACTCAACCAAATCACAGTTCGTGGGAAAGCCAAAGCTTTTTCAGATTAACTTTGAGTGATGCTACAGACCGGGACCGTTTGAGCGACAGGGGCAACTCGTTCCACAACTTCACCGCGCGCACTGTGACTGAATTTGCGTACGTTCGAGACTTAAATTGGACATATTAATGATATTTGTGTAGATCCTACTGTTATTTTGGTATGTGGGATATAATAAAAGATTTGAGCTAATTCCTTACCAAGTAAACGTCGCAGAGGTCATACAGCCACAAGTTGTAGCAGTGCGTGGTGGCGGACGGGAAGTCGTAGTCGAGGAAGCCGGCGTTCACTCTGCTGGCCGCCAGCGCCACGCGGGACAGCATCCAGCGGTCCATCGGCGCCAGGGTACTGGGTAGCAAGGGTGCGAACACCTGGGGAGAAGTAGTGTACGTTTTAGTACGAATAGGGGATATTACTGCAATGTTCTGCCACCAGAGTGCAGCACTAACCTTTTTAGTAAACCATAGAGTAACTTATACATACTACACCTTTAACAGGTTTTTGACAAGTTTTCAGAGATAATAAAATATGACATTGGTGCATCAAGGCGGTTTTTTTTACAGAGGACCTACCGAGAAACGCGAATCCGAAATTTCGCTATCTGCCTCTTCGTTGCTCGAATATGCAAGAGTGACAGATGTTAGATAACGAAATGTCGATTTTCTTGTTTCGCGATAGACCTTCAGATTGTGGTAGTGGCGCCACCTACGCAGAGTTATTAGAACAGGATATTGTCCAAAATATCCCCTTATTATTATTATATTATATTGCCCTTTGGTTAGCCCAGCCAGATAACGAACTTTCATTCAAACTATCTCCTTTATTTAACATTTCATTACCTAAATCTTCATTAAGTTAAGTACACATACTCGTATGATTAGAATTTTCAATTTATCAGTAATATGTGACGTACAGAGAGCTACAAAAGTGTATATACACTTTATGAATTAATTCCATTCATAAAGTACGTAGGTATGCTCTTTTGCAGCTGTGTGTACATCACAAAAAATGTAACAGATAGTTGCTACTCTATCATACGATCATGTCATGTCCCAAATTAAGACACCTCTAGTTTAATATAACATTACAATGGAGTATTTTACTACTAGTCAAATCAGTTTCTTTATTCGAACTGTCAAAACGATTTTGCTACTATGGAATTTATATGAAACACTAGCATGTGACGTCACAATCAAACTACCTACTCTTTACAGTTTTATACGGGTTTTAAACTAGAAATTGTGTCTAAAAATAACTGCTGTCTACGCTTCTCTATTAGTCTTCTGGTGCTTTATTTTACGCATGGTGTAAAATAATTTTTTTTAATACACTCAAATACCCTATTAAGTAGATTTGGAGTTCAATTTTGATCTCCTAACAGCAGTCCGGGGAAATAAAAAAAATGTTTACTTACTTCAAGTACGGCGTCCTTAGGGAAGTACATGAGCAAAACTTGGTGGTATTCCACAGCTTGTTACAGAAGAAGCGGTAGCCCTGCACGCGCTTAGTTAGGCTAGGTTTAGGTTAGGGTCACAGGGCGACCCTGTCAACACGTTATAGTACCTCGAACACGGCGTCCTTGGGGAAGTACATGAGCGCGAACTTGGCGGTGTTCCACAGCTTGTTGCAGAAGAAGCGGTAGCCCTGCTCGCGCTTAGTTAGGTTCAGGTTAGGGTCACAGGGCGACCCTGTCAACACGTTATAGTACCTCGAACACGGCGTCCTTGGGGAAGTACATGAGCGCGAACTTGGCGGTGTTCCACAGCTTGTTGCAGAAGAACCGGTAGCCCTGCACGCGCTGCACGTCCAGGTTCAGGTCGCGGCCTTGCGTCATCGCGCATAAGGCGAACCTATCGAAAACTTCACGTTACAGCTTTTGCACTAATATGGTTTTATAGAATATGTGTTAGACTAGAGTCCAACTGAGCTAAACTTGCACCGATTTGAACAGAACAAAGTGGTATTAATGATGAAAGTCATAGAAATTTGGCATTAATGATGACATTGCCGCACTTTGTCATTGTAAATGCCATGCAGAGTTAGCTTGCTCCGACTGTAAATCATACATAGAGGAAGAGGCATAGTCAGCGCCCACAAAGAGGAGTTATTGCAGTAACATGGTTTTATTGTAACAGGAAACCTGCTTACCTCAAAGCATCAGTCCCGCACTCCGGAATCCCATTAGGATAGTCCTGCTTCTGTCCCGCTTTAGCTCTCTCTATCTCTTTCGGGTCCAGATTATAGTCCAGCAGTTGATTGTGCAGCTGTTCTAAGGTCCACGAGCCACCAGGTCGATCACATTGCCACTAATACACTGTTTTAAGCTAATTTGGCCAACACCTGGAAATCCAGACGTTCCAGACTAAAGCTTACCTCAACGCATCGGTTCCGCATTCCGGAATCCCATTAGGATAGTCCTGCTTCTGTCCCGCTTTAGCTCTCTCTATCTCTTTTGGGTCCAGGTTAGACTCCAGGAGTTGGTTATGCAGCTGTTCGAGGGTCACTCCGCGGACCACGTCCACGGGGTCGATGACGTTTCCGAGAGACTTGGACATCTTGCGGCCGTGGGCGTCGCGGACCATGGGGTGCAGGTATATCTCTCTGTTGAATAGAACACCCACTTAGTAATAATCACAGAATAAAGAATAGTACTAGCATAGAGTAACTTATACTAGAGCGGTACTGTCATAGTAAATTTTGTAACCACAGTAAATCACTGCCATCTATCGACCCACTTTAAAACTAAAAATGAAGATTTATAAAAATACGATAAAATGTATTTAAATATTTGCATTAATTATTTTTATGATTTTGACCCATGTTCTTTCACTTATATGCGTTAAAATTGTTAAATAACAAACGAAACCGTCATCGCCATCTATACGACAGTAGGCCAAAGCTAGTAACGCCCTCTGATCGAGAATCAAATTTTCTTGATTTTCGAGGCACGTTTTTTTCTTAGACTGTATCTATCTATTACGGAGTTATATCTATCTTTGGTACCAGGTACAGAAGATTCACTCTCTAACAAAACGCGTCTATAACGACAGATATGACCGCTAGGTGGCGCAAGTGCGAACAGGCGTCCCTTCCGTAGCGGTTAAATAGTAGCGGTGCGCGGCAATTACTATGGCTAGACCTCAGAACTGGGGGCGGCCGCATGTACTTGTAGCGGCGCGACGAAATCGCGGAGTGAGTCACGCCTGGTATTATGTAAATCAAGAACTAACTTAATTACTAAATATGTGCCTTTGGTTTATAAAATGACAATTCGGGAATGAAATAAATAATACTGTGGGCCTAGTAAAAAAGGGAACCAGTCCTTAAGCCCTTTTACAACTGCGCTGCCCGAGACTTGTACCCTTTTTCACTAGGGCCACAGAATGATCTTCTTGGTGATAATTTTCTGAGACCAGCGGCGGTAGTACGGTCGCATTTTTATCGCTTGTCACCATGTCTGTCACGTTCTAACAAGTAAGTGATGGGCACAGTGACAGGCGATAAAAATGGAACCATGCTGCGCCCGCTGATATGTAAGAGGATAGCAAGATTTAGGGAAAATGCCTTACTTGAAGGGCAGTTTGCCCATAAGCCGCTGTCCAAAGAACACCATTCGCGCCACCCAGAAGAACAGGATATCGTGGCCGGTTTCCAGCAGTGCCCCTGGGTAGAACGCCTGTGAAAAAAATTAGCGCTCGTATACACCTAAGTATTGATTATTTTCTTCCTTTATAACGAAAATAACGCGAAAATAAAAGGATTGTACCTGAAGGTACTCAGTCGGGTCGGCTCAGCCGAATATAGTGAAGGGGATGCCAGAATGAGAACCACGTGTTCAACACAATTCGCCAGTTTGACGTCGGAAGTCGGTACATTGTATTTGGCGGAGATTTTCTTAGCCTCCTACGAATATATCTCTTATTCCTTTATACCTCTGATACAACGAAAGAGATGCAACGAGAATATAAGGACCGTACCTGAAGGTCCTCTGTCTGGTCGGGCCACCCGAATATCGCGAACGGGAACAGCCCTGAAGAGAACCACGTGTCTAAAACATCTTCGTCTCGCACCAGTTTGACGTCGGAGGCCGGTACGTTGTATTTGGCGGAGGCTTTCTTTAGCGCGTCTTCTTCTGTATGTGCTGACACCCAGAGTTCGTCGCTGGCTTGTGTCTGGTGGAAAATGGTGGGTTAGATATTGTTGTGGCAGTGTCAATGTTTAAATTATGGTTCTGAACACTGTTATTGATTCCCAGAAACAGTGAAAATTATGTTAAACGTTTCAAAAACACAAAATTTGCGTGTTATATTTCATCAACATTGGCGAGCCTTATTATAACATAATGAGAAAGATAACTGTTGAGAAAACAATATGAAAACCATGCTGTAAAAAAAACAATAACACAACAAGCACATAGTATTTAAATCATTTTACGGTTTAGACTCACTTGTTTTAGTCACTCGCGCGACATGCGACTAAAACAAGTGAGTCTAAACCGTAAAATGATTTAATGTTAGTATGTCTCACAACAGTTTAAATTCGACATAGTATTTAAATAATTTTAACAACATTAGTTAACTGCATAATTAAATATTTTTCATGGTGTGGTATCGATAAAGGAATTGTAGTGCATTTAAGTATGTATGTATAAAATATTGGACGTTTTCTGTGGTTTTTGATGTGATGAGTTATGACAGAATAGGGTATTCGACTGTATTTAAAATAGATTATTTTACACCATGCAAGATAGCAGTTATTTTTAGACACAATTTCTATTTTAAAACTCGTATAAAACTTTAAAGAGTAGTTAATTTGATTGTGACGTGATAGTATTTCATTTAAATTCCATAGTAGCAAAATAGTTGTGACAGTTCGTTTGACTAGTAGTCAAATATCCTATTTTATATTTTTGCAATATATGTAGTGTCAACGAAAATGGCAGCTGAACACAAAATGTATGTTATAGGTATAAAACATTAATGTAACAAAGCGAAGGATTTTTAACGTTTTTTTTTAAATGATGTATGATCCATTCGACATGTATCTAATCTATCTAAAAGGCCACTGAAATTCATTTATCTAGTTACGTCCTTTAAATTTGTTACATAGAAAGCGACACAATTTAACAACGACATTTTTAGTTTTATGAATCGGTACTCATAAAACTAAAAATGTCGTTGTTAAATTGTGTCTCTTTCTAGGTAACAAACTTAAAATGGAATGTGATGGAATGGTGTTACTTTGATCAATTTCAAAATTCATTTTTATTTATCTCCCCGAATATGGAATCTAAAAAAAAAATGACTATCTGTTTTTGCTCCTATATTGATTTCAAAAAAAAATGTTTTTATTAATGTATCCCTTGAAAAAAGAATCTAAAGTGGTGATCAAGTTTTTATGAGTAGTAAGTTAGCCAGAGTAGACATGCACAGATGACACTAGAGTAGACATACGGTGTGCTTGCGCGAGCGGATGCGCGCGCTCTTCTTGCGGCCGGAGCGCGTGCGGCGCCGCCGCGGCGCAGCCTTCGATGTATCCTTGCAGCGTTAAACAACACACCTATTTAATGTTTATTTTCACTTCTCATGCTCGTAAAGTCCGACTTTAAGTAGTGCGTAGGCGACATAAAGTTGCTTATTATGTTCTAGAGCATAAAGTAAAAAAAATCATCTATTACGACCCTTATTGACTTAGCAATAAAGTCCTGCATCTGCCATACAAACTGCCAGCCCTGCCGGCGCGCTCCGCGCCCCCGACCCGACACAACCGAGTACAATTTACTTTAGTCTTGAATAAATACGGTAAAGTAACCTATAATATTGGATATTTTTGTATATTTTACTCACAATCGAACTGAAAAGCAGAGTGTATTACTCAGGCATAAATGTCCATTTTTATCCTCGACTATATTGGTCCTCGCTGCGCTCGAACCAATAAATTGCCTCGGATAAAAATGGATGGTTTTATGCCCTTGTTGTACAATCTACTATTACATTTGCTGCCCGACAACGGCAGTGTGGGGACACTCCTCCTTTCGGGCTTTCTCGGCTCCGTTCGGCTCAGCATTGCTCCGATTATTGGGGTTGCGACGTCCCTTTGCGTGCACGACCACAGATAAGATGACTTGAATATTGACAACCCTAAATAGCCGAAAGGGATAGTGCCATACATTAGAAAGGGACAGCGTGATTCGTCCCTGAATCGCTGTCAAACTTCGGTTTTGCAGGAAGTGTCCTTTCTGTACGGTAGTACTATTATTTATTCTGTGACAACGGCAGGGTTCATTTTACAGCTTGGCACCAAAATATGTGAACTTACAGACGATTTCCTTCTAGCCAATGGGCCGCTGTACAAATTTCGTAAATCATTTCCTCTGAGGCGAACTTGTACAATACTCTAGGTAGAGTTGTATCACGACTACTTGCGAACGCAACAATATGTAGAAATGGCCCTGAAGAAGTTGTCCAATAGGGACTTTTGTTATGACAACAGTTAATATATTCCTTATATTATCAATTATGTGATGATAATAATTTATATTCTAATGTTCGACATGTAATATTTTAAGAATATTATGAATAAATGAGTATGAGTATATTTCAGTAAATAATATGTGACTTTCCATCACAGAAGGGTCCTTATGGCTCAAGTAAGTGCAATAAGGACCTTTTTATCTGAAATTTCAACAGAAATTCTGATATAATAATCTTTATTGAACATGAAGCATAAAGGACCCTTATCTACCTATGGAAAGCCACATATAGCGTTTGAATTAGGTACCTCTGAATGCGGCAACGTCACACGATAGGCCGGTATGCGATGTCCCCACCACAACTGTTGGTGGAAATGCACCAATCACGGATGCCCTCCGTCCAGTGGTACCAGGTTTTCTCGAGGGCATCGGGGATGATCTTGAAATTACCTCTAACTGCGGCAACGTCACATGATAGGCTGGAATGCGATGTCCCCACCACATCTGTCTTGAAATGCACCAATCACGGATACCCTCCATCCAGTGGTACCAGGTTTTCGTCCAGAACAACCTTGAACTATTACCTCTGAATGCGGCAAAGGCACACGATAGGCCGGAATCCTATGTCCCCACCACAGCTGTCTTGAAATGCACCAATCACGGATACCCTCCATCCAGTGGTACCAGGTTTTCGTCAAGAACAACCTTGAACTATTACCTCTGAATGCGGCAAAGGCACACGATAGGCCGGAATCCTATGTCCCCACCACAGCTGTCTTGAAATGCACCAATCACGGATACCCTCCATCCAGTGGTACCAGGTTTTCGTCCAGAACAACCTTGAATTATTACCTCTGAATGCGGCAAAGGCACACGATAGGCCGGAATCCTATGTCCCCACCACAGCTGTCTGGAAATGCACCAATCACGGATACCCTCCATCCAGTGGTACCAGGTTTTCGTCCAGAACAACCTTGAACTATTACCTCTGAATGCGACAAAGGCACACGATAGGCCGGAATCCTATGTCCCCACCACAGCTGTCTGGAAATGCACCAATCACGGATGCCCTTCATCCAGTGGTACCAGGTTTTCATTAACCAAGTATTTACCTCTTAATGTGGCAACGTCACACGATAGGCCGGGATACGATGTCCCCACCACAGCTGTCTGGAAATGCACCAATCACGGATGCCCTCCATCCTGTGGTACCACGTTTTCTCGTGCGCGTCGGAGATGATCTTGAAATTACCTCTAACTGCGGCAACGTCACATGATAGGCTGGAATGCGATGTCCCCACCACAGCTGTCTGGAAATGCACCAATCACGGATGCCCTCCGTCCAGTGGTACCAGGTTTTCATTAACCAAGTATTTACCTCTGAATGCGGCAACGTCACACGATAGGCCGGAATGCGATGTCCCCACCACAGCTGTCTGGAAATGCACCAATCACGGATGCCCTCCATCCAGTGGTACCACGTTTTCTCGTGCGCGTCTGGTATGATCTTGAGTTCGCCAGTTTTGACGGCCTTGATGGCTTCGGCGGCCATTTTGTCGCACCGGATGTACCTAGGAAGAAAAATAGGTTCAGACATAAGTACGTATGTTTTGTTCTATGTAAAATTGGTGACACATGCTCACATCCCTAAATTTAGCTCCTGTATCTATCTGGGCCAACGATTCATTGGGCGAAACGGCCAAGCTATACATTTTGACTAAGGTGTAGAGTTTGTGCAGCTAGGGCTTGCAGAGTTAGAAGCTTGGCTCTACAAGAGATCTGAAAACTTTTTGAAAGTGCGAGCCTTGTGGTTTCGTCTTGGCAACATTTTACTTGAAATGTTTTTGGTGGGATCCTTTACTTTCGTAAACAGACAAAATCATTTTCTTTCTAGTAGTTGCCCTCACTGACCCAAAAAGAAAATCCATCCTGTATACTAGTGTCAGAATAGTGTTTGTCCGTTTTCGCGATGCATACTACAAACAGTTTTTACAGTATTTTATTTAACTCATCTGTTGTTACTTTGTTAATTATGTTTATGTAAAAACTGATAAACAAAATAGTACTCACCATTGTGGCTTGAGCATGGGTTCCACCACGTCCTTAGAGCGACTGCAGAGCGGTACCACCATAGCGTGGTCCTTGGTCTCCTTGTATAGCTTCAAGCTGTCTAACGTCTTGATTATGCTGCGACGGACGTCGAAACGCTTCATGCCCTGGGGAATTTAGATTTAATTATAACTGGATAACGTTGAAAATACATTGGCAAAACATTTATAAAAATCAAAGGCGCTTCAAAACCATATGCGTTGTCAGACGCTTGATTTTCAACCTTAACCCTACATACAGAAGGTGGTATTGTAATACTACCAAGAGTGACCCAGGGTCAAGTGTGCTAGCCGTTTGATTTTCAACCTTAAGCCTATATACACAAAGTACTTTTTCCAGAAAGGGCCGCAGTGGTCGAGCATCCGGCCCTGTACTATACGTTTGATTTTCAACCTTAATTCCATATCCATAAGGCACTGTACCGCAGCATCGTACCCTCCCAGCTACAAGTGCTGGCCGTTTGATTTTCAACCCTAACCCTATACATATTAGGTAGTTACCGAGAATGCACCGCAGTTGTCAAGCGTGCGACCCTCGTCGTCGAAGATGGTAATAAATGGTAGGTTATGCCGCTTGCCGATCTCGTAGTCGTTGGGGTCGTGGGCTGGAGTTATCTTCACGGCACCTGACAACAGTTATTTTTATAAATTGACCAAGTTATTTTAATCATTCAGAATGTCAGTAATAATTATTATTTTTTTAACACTACCTATCGAACAATAATAATAACATAGATATACTAAATACGAAGAGGTTTTTTTTTTATAGTTGATCTTGAATAACTTACGACTGACATTAGATTTGTGAGTCTTTGAGATAATTTACCCCCAATAAACCCCCATTATATTTTTAATTTTTTTTTATTTTATTTGCCGTATGCTTGATTGCCACCGACGTGGTATAAAAAAAGTTTTTTTTGAACGCCAAAATGATGGTGACCGTTGCGTTTCCTGCACATTATCATTGTCATGGCACGGAGATGGGACAGTGCACTAATTAGGCACTGGAGCTCCCAGCATCTTAGTTTAGGTACTAACATAGTAATTTAAGTATATTTGTAACTAACAAAACATGGATTGTGTCATCCGAAATTTTATTTTTATTTTTTAGGGTTCCGTACCCAAAGGGTAAAAATGGGACCCTATTACTAAGACTCGGCTGTCCGTCTGTCTGTCTGTCACCAGGCTGTATCTCATGAACCGTGATAGCTAGACAGTTGAAATTTTCACAGATGATGTATTTTTGTTGCCGCTATAACAACAAATACTAAAAAGTACGGAACCCTCGGTGCGCGAGTCCGACTCGCACTTGGCCGGTTTTTTATTTATTATCTCTTATCACTATCAGATATTGCATGTTCGAGATTACATAACAAATGTATTTTTGATGCCCCAGTTTAACAAACAAAAATATATAAGAAATATCGAATATTTATATAACAAAGTCCCAACTGATAAAGCGAATTTACCACTTAACAAGTTTAAGACACACATTGTCAAGTAAGGCGTACTACACTGTAAATGATTTTATAAACGATCTCTAAGAAGTATGTATATTCAATGTTGACGTGTAAAAGTGCCCTTGTGGCCTATTTGCTGAATAAATGTTGAAGTTTGAATAGAAAACACAATAGGGGTATTCCTTACATTTTATCCAAAAAAATATTGTACAGCAACTATATACATAAACGCAATATTTCACCGACAAAAACGAAATTTTCTTATTTTGTCCATACATTCAAAATGTGCTCTCAGTGAACTTGACGTCACGTTCATTTATCGTTTAGTTAGAAGCGTTTCGCGAGTGAAGTACGACTGTCGGGCTTTGACTATCATTTCTGACTTTTGTATTGCTTTAATGCAATGGGTCCCATATAGACATTTGATCCTAAAAATAAACCTGATCGATTGATACCATTAATAAAAATTTGTCATATAGCCTATTTACAGCAATACTACAAGTAGTTTATTATCCAGCCAACCAACCAAAACAAACCAAACCAAACCAAAACTAACCAGTTCCGAAGTTCATGTCGACATACTCGTCTGCTATGACCGGCATCTTCCGTTTGCTGATGGGATGAATGAGGTGCTTGCCTATCAAGTGCTTGTACCTGACAATAAAAAAGTTTAGTTAGAATTACAGTATTTTAACAGTTGTTGTTAGATAGATATTAGTGCCATCTATATAGTTTTTCACTTCTCATGCTCGTAAAGTTCGACTTTAAGTCGTGCGTAGACGACATAAAGTTGCTTATTATGTTCAAGAGCATAAAGTAAAGTCATCTATTACGACCCTTATTGACTTAACAATAAAGTCCAAAATCTGCCATACAAACTGCCAGCCCTGCCGGCGCGCCCGACCGGTGCAACCGAGTACAATTTACTTTAGTCTTGAATAAATACGGTAAAATAACCTACAATATTGAATATTTTTTGTATATTTTACTCACACTCGAAGTGAAAAGCAGTGTATAATTCAGGCATAAATGTCCATTTTTATCCTCGACTATATTGGTCCTCGCTGCGCTCGAACCAATAAATTGCCTAGGATAAAAATGGATCGCTTTATGCCCTTGTTGTACAATCTACTATTAGATTTCATAGTTTTAGTTCTGGTTTTAATTTTACCAGGCTTTAAAATCACGTACTCCTAGGACTTACTTCGGCACATAAAGCTGAGTGAGGACTTTTCAGCGCAATTTTCCAATGTTCCATTAAATATAAATTTATACACATACCTTGTAACTTTTTTTGTGCTTATAAATATTTCTTATCTGATCTATTTTAAAAATTGCATGTGTCATTATGTACTTGAGTTAGTCCTTATTTAAAACGTAATCTCCCTTCCCCATCACCCGTAGTACTCCTTTTCTCTCGACAGTCATTTCGCATAAACTCCGAGTTAAAAGGTATTCGCCTTTTCCCAGGTTATAAAATATCTGTGTCAGATTTTAGCCGAATCCATTCGCGAAACAAGAAAATCGAAGTTTCGCTATCTAACATCTCTGTCACTTGCATAGACGACCGGTCTGGCTTAGTGGGTAGTGACCCTGCCTGTGAAGCCGATGGTCCTGGGTTCGAATCCCGGTAAGGGCATTTATTTGTGTGATGAGCACAGATATTTGTTCCTGAGTCATGGGTGTTTTCTATGTATTTAAGTATTTATATATTATGTATATCGTTGTCTGAGTACCCATAACACAAGCCTCCTTGGGCTTACCGTGGGACTTAGTCAATCTGTGTAAGAATGTCCTATAATATTTATTTATTTATTTATTTATATTCGAGCGACAAAGAGGCAGATAGCGAAATTTCGGATTCGCGTTTCCCGGTAGGTCTCCTGTAAACAAACCGCCTTGATGCATCAATGTCATATTTTATTATCTCTGAAAACTTGTCAAAACCCTGTTTAAGGTACATTATGTATAAGTTACTCTGTGGTTTACTAAAAAGGCTAGTGCTGCACTCTGGTGGCAGAACATTGCAGTAATATCCCCTATATACATGATCCAAATATCCAAAACTTTAACAGTCAGTCACAATACCTCTCATCATTAGGGTGCACAGCCACAGCGACGTCCCCGAGCATGGTTTCCACACGAGTAGTAGCCACGACGATTTCATCATCAGACCCTTCTGCCTTGTACGCGAAGTGTACCAGCACACCGAACTCCACCTATGGGAAAAAAGGCCATGATGCGGCGTCTCAAATGTGAACTTTATTTTGTATATCCTAAGGTTAACTTTAGACTGAATCTGTTGATTATGAAAGAATGGTTTCCACACGAAAAGGGCCACAACGCGTGCGCAGAAGCCTTGTACGCGAAGTGTACAAGCAGGCCGAATTCCACCTATGGGAAAATAGTAAGGCCATAATGATGCGACGTTTTAAATTTCAATATTTTATACATGTGAAGATCAGCTTCGCAATCAACAGAGGTATGTTGGTTAACTAAACTTAAATCAATCATATGTCCTAGTGTGGCCTATCATATGTCGGGCAGACGAAACGGAGCATTTCCACTCGGGTGAAGGAACACATAGCTGATGTCAAGCACCGTCGACCTAGGTCTGCTGTCTGTGAGCATGTCATGGATAAAGCCAATCACTCAATCAAGTTTGATAAGCCTCTGGTTCTTGCCAAGGAGAAGCGTTACATACCCAGAATGCTGCGCGAGGCCATTGAGATTAAGAAATATCCAAACTTTAATAGGGAAGATGGCTTTTCTCTACCACCAGCTTGGGATCCTGTAGTCCACCTGATAAAGGAGCAAGCGAGACATAGACTGTGAGACCGTAGTGTTGGATGATGCTGGACATTCTGATGTTTTGAAAAGATGTGTCCCGCCGAGTTTGTTGCCGGTCCCATATTGGGATACCCTCCTACAATTTAGGAGGGAATTAAATCTTCTCGGGTCCGTGGTGTAGGGTTGGAGCCGGCATAGTTTATTTTTATCGCGTATATATATATATCTTTACTTGAAAAATAATTATAGTGTATAACTAGCCTTATGAACCGATTTTGCATGTACAACCAGCCTTAAAGTTTGTAGTCTATGATTGTTCATTATTTTAGTATGTGGGTATTTTTGCATTTTGTAATTTTTCCTCAGTCACCCGTTGACCACGAACGCTGTAAAGAGTTCGAAACGTCGGGATGTATTATAAATTCAATATACGCGATATAATCCGTTTTCATAGTTTTATTTCTTAAATCAATCAGTTTACAGGTCCACCTTATTCATGCCAATATCTCAGGATAACGAAAAGAATACAGCAGTTTTCAGAGTACAACGACAAGCCTCTTCACTGAAGCCAGCATGGCGTAGCCATATAAAGGCCTTGTTGACCGCTGGTTTTTAGACAAGAAACTTTCAGTTAAAAGCTGAACCTACCTTCTGCTCATACCCCGGTATAGCCAACATGGTCCGTCCAGGCAACTCCACTTTATCCACCTCAATATCCGAGATAGCACTCTTAAGCGTACACGACCAGTTGACAAGTCTGTTCGCTCGGTAAATATCTCCTTCATCATGTAAACGTATGAAGGCTTCGTTGACGGCGCGACACATGGACGGGTCCATGGTGAAACGGGCGCGGGACCAGTCAAATGAGGAGCCTAGCGAGCGGAGCTGCTCGTAGATACGCCCGCCTTTTCTGGAAAGTAAACAGGAAATTAGTAAATTGTTGTAAGTAACAATTCAGCCATATTTGATTGATAGACGAACGCAACCAAGTGGTTCGCATTTGTTGCCCAAATCTGGCGAATACGACACATGCGTTGTCCACATTGTACTTCGTAACGCAGGTGAGCTGTAAACCCCCCCCAATACCTAAAAGTTACGTAACACCCAAGTGACCATTTTTACCTAAAAGTCACAATAATGTTCAGTAAGAGCAAGCGTGTATGAGAAATGTTATGCGAAAGAGGTATGTCAGGATCGTAGCAAGTGGAAATCCGTGGTTTCTGCCTACCACTCCGGTAAATAGGCGTGATTACTTATATATGTATTTTATTCCATAAAATAAAAACATTGTTACGTAACGCCTTGTTCCAAGCCCCCCTCCCGCCCCTGTAATGCATCGTAACGTTTTACAAGACGTTCCCCTTCCCCCCCCCCCCCCCCCCAATTGCGTTACGTAATATATCAACGCCCCCCCAACATAATAGAGTTTTTAGATTATGAGGAATGCAATGTCCTTACAATGTGTGGCTGCTTGTGTATGGTATGGCATTTAACAATCAGTAGTTTCCATAATAACTTACTCATTCTTCCACTCCCAGATGCGCTTGATGAACTCCTCTCTCCCCAAGTCGTGGCGTGTCTTCTTCTCTTCCCGCCACAGTTTCTTCTCCACTACCACTTGTGTGGCGATGCCGGCGTGGTCGCAGCCGGGGTTCCAGAGGGTTGTGCGACCATTCATTCTGGAAATAATGGTTAATATGAACAATGACTTTAATCACAGGGCGGACACGCTATACATCAAAAATTACTTGCGTTTCTATGTGTGAACGGCACGTCTGTACACGCGTCATAGTGTGAGTAAGGTGTGAGTGAGTGAGTGAGTAAAGTGTGTGTGAGTAAATAGTACTGAGCGGCCGGCAAACTGCCGTCAATCTGCTGTCGCGGGGCGAGGTAATTAGTGTCGGGGCGCGGCGGTGCTTGGCCGTTATGTATGATAATACTATTACTTATTCTGTGCTTTAATGTAAGTTTAACATCCTAATGCACAATACTTACTTCTGCTTACTGACAGATAAATACTGTGAAATTTATTTAACCCCCTAACAGTGATGATTAACAAACATAATACTCATACTTGTAATGCCGCATTTACATTCAGCCAAAGTGAGCCGGGAAGTCAGCAAAGGCAAGAACATACCTATCACAGATAAGTAATTTTGAAAATTATATCATGCGTAAATTTTGTATGAAAAAGTCGGCACACTTGGTTTCAATACAAATCGTGGTATTTGCGTCATCTAACGTATATATTAAATCTGTGATTCAAAATTAAACTATAATATAAACTGAAATAAATTGTTCTAAAGACTATCAACAAACCTGTGCCATCTAGTAATAGAGTCCTGCACAGCGTTTGTGAGTGCGTGGCCAAGATGCAGGGAGCCCGTGACATTAGGAGGAGGAAATACCATCACAAATTTGCCTTTCGGGTTCGGCTCCAATATTGACTTTCTCTGAAAATACAATATTTTTATATAAGTACGAAGACTTTTATGTTGCTATGCCCCTTAGTAGTATGCCAGACAGAGATGTTAATTATTTGAAATAAATGCATTTGAAATGCAAATACTAAATACAAAATACCTATTTCTATTTTGTATTTTAAATACTTTTATCGAAAACTATTTTGTATTTTATTCCAAATACTAAAAAGTACACGCATTTTGCATTTTGAAAAACTTTAAAATACAAAATGCTTTTTGTAACTTTTTAAGGTAAAACAGATGGTACAGGAACCGGGCGCGTGTGTCCATTCGACGCCAAAGAAAAGTAATTGTATTTTTCGATCTTTCTCTTTCTCTGACAACTCTATAGCTGTGATGTGACATTGACAACACCTTCGGAAGCGTTTGCAAACAAATGCCGCAGCCGCAGGCAGTGTATTTCGAAATATTATGCGATGCCGGTAAATGTGTAGAACATACAAATTATAATTAGGTGCAATTAAAACAATCGATCGATCGATTAAATGCCGCAATCATGAAGAATCGCATGCGATTTGTTGCAACAAGGATCTCCATAGAAACAGTACTGGTAGTGGTACCGCCGGCCACACCGTAGGAATATGAAAGACAGCCTGTTTGAACAATTAGTGGTACTGAAGACATCATTAAAGCCTGCAAAGATTTAAGGTTTTTTAAGTTCCTTTACCTTTCATTTTTACCTTTACAGAGTAAGGTATTTTATTTGAATAAAAGTATTTTGAAAATACCTATTTTGCATTTTGAATTTCAAATACCTTTTAGTGAAACTATTTTGTATATTTATTTGAAATAGGTAAAATATCAAAGTAATTGCATTTTTCATTTAAATACATTACACTACCTATTTTAAACCTCTCTGATGCCAGAAAACAGTAAATTAATTGTTAAGAAATTGTAATTTGAATAACTCAAAAACAAAGTAGGCCTGAACTATAAACATATGTTTAGAGACTAGATTATATTTCGTTGGGTGACGCAAAAGTCACTAAGTACCACCACAAGTTCATAGCCATAGTGAACCGTATTATTATCTGAATAAGGTTGATTTTTGTTTAATTATTTTTCAGTAATAAGTGAGTTTTGCTTGTCACCCGACGATTTATCCCTTAAAGGTAAGATGCAATGCATTGTAGTGTACTTATTATAATAAATGTGGACTTGGTCCCTTTTTCTTTAGTGTATGTTATCTATTTCAGTTTATAATGAGTCGTCCTAAATACCAAAAGCTTTTATGTCTTGATTGAATAATATCCAACTTTGGGACATCTCTAATTTTTTTATTTATTTATTTATTTATTTTCGGAGAACCAACAGCTATCAATTATACAATAGTTATATAAGTAAATAACAAAAAGCCAATTATAGGTTCCCACCAATAGCAACAAGTTAACACATAATTGGTGGTTAGCACTAAAATTTTACAACGTATTCAACTAATACTAATTTCAAAATGTGAATACCTGCTTATCAAATACCCACAATTCAATACTCTTAGTACACTGAGCTAAGAAAAACAAAACTTATTAATAAAATACATCAATCGATACAGTGATATTATTATGAATATGCTATCGCATATTACTATACTAAATACTAAATAAATGGGCTAATGCTAAATAAATGCTAATGGGTGGGCTAGTATAGCCACCAAGTGGATGCCGCAAAAGAAGCGCGGACGTGGCAGGCCCAGGCGGAGATGGCGGGACGACTTAGACACCTTCACTAATAACTGGCCGGAAACAGCTCAATAACGGGAGTCATGGAAATCTAAGGGAGAGGCCTTTGCCCAGCAGTGGGATACTACAGGTTATTAAAAAAAAAAAAAAAAGTCCCTGGCAAGCTTGGCCGAATTTCACCTCCCCCTTGACAAACGGAGTTTCGTTCTCATTTTAAAACTATGAGTTGGATTGTAATGAAACTTTGCACATACAGTGACATGAGGTATATCTATGCCTGTAATTAGTTTATATAACTCCAGCTTATAAAACAAACGAAACAGAGCAAAAACAAGTTTTGTATGAAAAACTTAAATTGGCTGTATTTTAACTATGGTATCTGAAGCTACATAAAGTAATTACAGGCAAAGATATACCTTATTCTATTGTAAGTACAAAGTTTCAGAGCAATCTAGCTAGGCATTTTTAAATGAGGTGTATGCAGAACCAAGCTTGCCGGGGACTCTTAACCTTTTGTATGTGCTGTCAAAAAATTGCTATTTAGCAATCTAGACAACTTCATGTTTAAGTTGAACATATATGGAGCAGATCTGCTACTAAGCATACCAAAGGTTAAGAAGAAAATTTCAATAATTTTATTATACTTGTCAAATAAATAAATATTATACCTAGGACATTCTTACACAGATTGACTAAGTCCCACAGTAAGCTCAAGAAGGCTTGTGTTGTGGGTACTTAGACAATGATATATATAATATACAAATACATAAATACATAGAAAACACCCAAGACTCAGGAACAAATATCTGTGCTCATCACACAAATAAATGCCCTTACCGGGATTCGAACCCAGGACCATCGGCTTCACAGGCAGGGTCACTACCCACTAGGCCAGACCGGTCGTCAAAGTTATCATTGATCTAACTTACCCCATATTCAGGCTTGAAGAAGCCCTGCTTCTCCCACCAGGAATACCAGGCAGCTTCCACATATCTGGGACTGT
Source organism: Cydia strobilella (assembly GCF_947568885.1). Taxonomy (NCBI): domain Eukaryota; kingdom Metazoa; phylum Arthropoda; class Insecta; order Lepidoptera; family Tortricidae; genus Cydia; species Cydia strobilella. Next base: position 16,088,004 of record NC_086052.1, read on the forward strand.
AGGCATCTGGCATAGGCCCAGTAAGATCTTTCTTCTCACCAGGCGCTGTGTTGGCAGTATACACTGCAGCCTCTTTTGTCTCCTTTGCTTTTTTCTATAAATAAAACAATTATCATTAAAAACTGTAATAGATGTCATATATTAAAGAAAAAGTAACGAAGCCCTCCAGCCTCCGCCAGGGATCCAGCCTTCACCACTGGAGGGCTTCGTCACTTTTTCTTTAATATATGACATATATTACAGTTTTTAATTTATATATAGTAGTGTGACTACTTAAAAAACACAAATCAAAATATTTAATAAAATAATTTGATTTGTTCCCAAACTTGTTAATTATCATTAAGTTTATATGTTTGCTGACGCAACACAATAGACAAATTACTATATTACTCATGCAAGGCTATCCATGTCCTTGTGGTTAGGGTACCACATCACTGTACTTTCACTTTATGTTCACAAGTAAACCAAACAATTGTTGTTATTACTAAAAGACGTTTCAAAATTGTTTATATTAAATAAGATATATTGTATCGTAAAAATATAACCTCAGGCTTATCTTTTTGCACAGCTGGCGCGATGCTTTTCTTGTCCAACTTGGCTTTTAGTTTATCTAATTTTGCAGCTTTTTTGGCTTCTTTCTCCAGCTGCTTGGCAGTCTTCTCTTGGGGTTGGTCCCCCGTTGAACCATTCTGTACCTCGTTGTCAGTCATGCTTTCATATAAATTTAAACCTAGAAACTGTTCACTGATGATACACCAGTACACCACACTACAAACTACAACGTATATATATAAAAGAGAGGAGAGCTACTGCGTGTAGCATGGGAAGGTAGGTGACGAAAAAGTGACACATGACACATTGTGCTTTTCGTAGTACGCATAACGCAAGTAAATTAAAAATTATAATGTTTTCAATTATTGGCAGGCCCTTAAACGGTACTGTAGTAGTAACTGAATAATAATTTGAAGTAAAAACATACCTCGAAAGTGATTTTTATTTAAATGTTCTTATGATTTTATAAAGTACATAATTGAATAGTTTTTACCTTTTTGCGAACAGATGCGTAGAACGAATAAACCTTATCAATGATAGCTGCGTTTCGTTAACTGATAAAAATATCTTTGCAGTTTATATTTACTCATAATTACTGGAATTTTGTATCTTTTTCGTGTAGTTTTCAAATACAATATGTGAAAGTATACTGCTGTATTGCATTAAAAAAGTTTTAACAATGATTGAACTCTATCTACTAAAATTTAATTGTTTTTACTTGATTTGATTTGCCGCCTTTTACAAAGCATAGAAAAAAAACGTACGAAAGCAAGCGCCAATCGTTGTGCCGCCATTTTGTTTTTCAGTTGGTGTTCACAGTGAGGCGTGCGCGTGTGGTATTATTTGGTTCACTGCGGTTAATAATAGATTAAATACGCGTCAATTGTTTTGCTTTCATTGTACACGCCATAGAGATCATCATGTCAGATCGAGAGGTAATATATTAGCGTATTGTTAGACAATCGTTGGGTACAAGACCGCGTGTTTTATTTGGTCGTATTTCGTTTGTTTGCTATATTTACTGACGAGCGTGCCGTTTCCGTGGTTTCAGAGGAGTCGCTCGAGGACTCGGAACGGTTCCCGCGAGGCTGAACCTAAACCACCGACGATGTCACGGGGCCACAGCCGAAGCCGGTCTCGGACGCCGCCCCCGCCAAAAGCTTCGAGCAGGAAGTATAGAAGCCCGTGAGTACTTATTTGCTTTGTAACATGACTGACCTTCGAGCGCAGACAGTAGATGTAGTGATGTGTTCTATCGATTTGTGTTTCATATAATCAGTAATTACTTGAATCTGCATTAGTATACATATTATTAAACGACATGTAACCTAGCTGTCAAGGTTATGTGTGATTTTTGCGTATACTTCGTTGCGCAATTTTGAGTGCGTTTTAAAATCGTCCTTGTATTCGCGTGTTGTCGCCTAACTTGATAACATCTATTGCTATGTTGGAATCACTGACCGATCAGTTGGTTTTTTCCGTTTTAATTCCCTTTTTTAATGTAGATATATATCAGATTGTTTACATCCGTAAATTCGAATTCAGTACATAGTGGAAATAATTAAATAGGTAGAGAAATCATGGGTTGTTTGATCAATAACAATCATAATGCTATGGCAACCTGTTTTATCAATAACAATCATAATGCTATGGCAACCTGTTTTATCAATAGCTACTTACATTACAAGCCCAACCAACCAATATCATGGGCTGATAAGAGTTTATGGTGCACAGGATTATAAACATTTTATGCTTACATAATTGGATGTGTTCTGAGTTATATAAATATTTGCATAAAACCTTGGGTTTATGCATATCTCACCATGGCCAAAAAGTGGATTTAATTTGGCCTGATTTGAACTAATTATTTGGCACATGTAATTAAAAAGAGCTTCTATGCTTGTCGGCAGAAAAGTTACCTCTGCCTCCTTTTTATCTTATCTTTTTAGATGACCGGTCTGGCCTTGTGGGTAGGCCTCCTGGGTTCAAATCCCGGTAAGGGCATTTATTTGTGTGATGAACACAAATATTTGTTCCCAAGTCATAAATAAATAAATATGTATATTGTCGCTTAGCACCCATAGTACAAGCTTTGCTTAGTTTGGGGCTAGGATGATCTGTGAAAGATGTCCCCTAATATTTATTTTTTATTTATGTTTTCTGAGCAAAGCTCAGATGTAAATTAATGAACACCTGGGTAGAATCTTAGGTTTCAAGATAATCAAAAGTTGTTGCCATGATAAGACATAGCAAGCTTTTAGTCAGTATGGCAGTAATGTTCTATGGAAATCTGACCAATTGTGCCATTTTCAACCAAAAGGGTACTTATTCTCGGTTGTCAATAAGGCACTATTTACATGAAGCTTCAATTTGAAATCAATCTTAAGGGGCCCCCTGACTATCAGTCCGCAGGACGAAAACGTTAGTTGAAAACATCACAATTACAAGCTGTAATGGTTGTTAAGCTCATTAAGTTAAATAATAATGCAGCATGAATCAGGATTCATTAATGTGATAAGATTTACCATTTTTTCCTTGTCTGAATGCATGTAGGCTAATCAGCTTGTTGTAATTATCCTCCTTGTGTTTGTTTTACATAATTTTAATGATTTTTACATTCTATTTAGCTCTTAACACTAAACCAATCTATTAGCTAACATGTGAAGAGCTGTTTTTAAACTACTTATACCAATATTTATTCAGATTGAAACAGGTATCACCTCTTGGTGAAGCTTTTAGCTAAGAAAACATTCAAAATACTCCTTTTTGATGTATGTCATCACAATGGATGTTATTCCTTTCATTTTATGTTTATATTGTATGATTCCTACCAACCAGGCCATGTACACAAGACCAATTTTTAATTTATAATATGTAACTACTGTATATTTTGAAAGCTTCAAATGTCTTTGGCAACTATTTAAATTCTCCAAGTCAAGCTTTGGTTTGGCACTCGGAGGCAGGGACCGAATACCGGTATATTTTTTATACTATATGTTGTTTCTGTATGTTTTTGCACTTAATTTAGCTAATCTGATCAATCATCCTTACCTAAATACAATTCTATAATATCAAATAAATATTGTGAATACTTGTGATATTTTGATTTTTAGTTATACCGGTAACACTCCCTGCTCGGAGAAAATCATACAAAAACCCAGTGCAGTTGTGTTGTTAAAATAGTGAACTAGACTGAAACATTCCTATATCTTTTCCTTGTCATTTTCACGCGCCACCTGTATCCTATTCCTTCCCAATCCCAGCATGACACTGACCACCCATGTTGCACTGACGCTAGCTCACGCTCCAGGACGCGCTCGCGCTCGGGCTCGGCGCGGCGCGGCTACCGCGCGCGCTACTCGCGCAGCCGCTCGCGCAGCTACTCCCCGCGCGGCTCCTACCGCCGCTCCACCAGCCACAGCCCCATGTCGTCGCGCCGCCGCCACCAGGGGGACAGGGTGAGGGTTGCTTCATATGTACGTGAACAATCTTGTGGTGCTAGGCGGCGTGTAATAAACAGAGGGACATTTACCATACATTTTCTAATGAAAACAGATACATTTTAGTAGTTTTTCGAAATCTGCTCTGATTTTGAGGTCCAGAAATGTTAGCTAAGAAACTACTTACCCTTCCTTAGGCAGGTTGTAAGCTTGATTGCAATAATGGTATAAAAAAGTAGTTATGAAGATCTTTACTGCAATACTGTTATTTTTAGGTTCTTAATCGTCATTCTACATCAGTCCTTAGATTTCATTTTAGATAATCGGTAAATACATATATTTTAGTTTATTCTAGCCGCATAAATTATTTTGTAGCCTATAAAGGAAATTAGAAATTAATTAAATAAAGCACACATTAAACAAGTATGGAATAGATTTTTTGTCAAATTCTCATGAAATAATTGCTATTGCTCATTATTGCTTTTGCTTTCTTATGTGAGAATAGAATATGAACGTGAGAAATTTTCAACTATTTTATTGTTAGCCTTTGAACCAAACAAATCGAAATACGAAATTGAGTAGATTCACAATAAATAAACAAGAGTTCGTAGAATGAAAAACATGTATAATTTGCGACCATCATAAAAAAAACGGTTACATTTCCATACAATAGCAGGTCACAAGTATAATCAAATCAACTGATTCCGTAAGTCACTGTAGGATGTTTACGAGAAATTCCTCACACAAACAATGGAATGTAATGTATTTTCAACAATTTGTTTTTGGTTTGAAGTGGCACTCTGTTTCTTACACCGAGCTCATGCACTACTTATTTAATTAGAGATAATTATAGCTTAAGATTTATTTATCATGTTTATATATGTTTATAAAATTATCTGTCAGATAAAGATAACACTCTCTTTCTTTTCTTGCATGTGAAAGAAAGGGTGCAAGCTGAAAGGTGTTAATTAGATACATCCAGGAAAATATTTATTTAACAATAATTGTGTTTTAAACTTTTGTGAGTCGTATTAACATAACGGTTTTCGTCACGTAAATTTAGCACACTCAATACTTGAAAATGGATACCTACCTCTCCGAAAGTTTCGAAACATGCCACGCGCAGTGACTAAAATACGTGAGAAAAGCGTAAAATTATGGTAATATTTATTTGACAGATTTTTTATATTACTTATAGCCTGTATTTTTTTTCATATTAGAAATTTTATAACCTCAAAAGTAGTCGTAACTTTTCCCCCCAAAATTAAATCTGAGTATATTGTACCGGCATTTCGGAAGAATTACCAGTTACCATTACTTTTGAGGTTAGAAAAATTCTAATCTTAAAAAAAACGGAACATAAGTGTTAGAGTAATGTTTATTTTATTTGAACACCACATGCGACCCATCGTATCAGCCTAGTTTCTTTAACCTAGTTTTTCATCGTATGTAGTACAATATAAACTACAAACAGTAAGTATATTAACTAAATTTAACGACATTAGTTCCTCTGGCGTTCCTTTTAGATATATTATTGCAAATATTGTGGCGTTTTCGTTGCAGCATAGTTGTTAAAGTATCTCTATATCCATTACTCCTCAATATAAAAAATGTGTGGCGAATCAATCATAAAAACCGGACAAGTGCGAGTCGGACTCGCCCACCTAGGGTTCCGTGCTTTTTTAGTATTTGTTGTTGTAGCGGCATCATCTGTGAAAATTTCAACTGTCTGGTGACAGACAGACGGACAGCGGAGTCTTAGTAATAGGGTCCCGTTTTTACCCTTTGGGTACGGAACCCTAAAAAGGGGGCAATAGAAGTGCTGTGCTCTCGGCCTCTCCCCGTTAAATAGGGACCCGTCCCGTCTCGGGCTATAGCATTTTCAATTTCTTTATTATTATTCTATTTAGGCATTAACATAATAAACTTATGAATGTCAAAAAAGTACAGTTGTACAGAATTAAAATTAAACATTCCAAATAATCACAACATACATTAAATACATAGACATTAAAAACACATAACGTAATTGTGTAACGTAAGTACTTAGAAAAGAAAGAATTATTAATTAAATCAATTTCAATTACCTATTTAACAAATTATTTTGCCCGCTTTGCCACTCTATATTTTACGCCTACAGAGTTGCCGTCGTAAAATTTGCCATTCAAAAGTTTCGGAATTTTCTCATATACATATGTATGGGAATCGAAATTTTCCGTTTCCAAAATGAACATTTCCTTAATTTCCTATGATTTTTTTCTGTAATTTCCGAGAAATTTTCCCAACTTTTTCTTCCGTTCGCTACTTGCAAATCTGGGGCCCATTTCTCGAACGGAAGTAGTCTAATATTATTAGTGTGTTGCCATGGTAACCCTTACACTTTGACAGATCGTGGACTAATAATATTAGTCTAACGTTCGAGGTATAGGCCCTATAGTTACGCCACTGGTCTGGCGCCAAATGTTTGCCGCCATATCATTAAGTTTCCTTGTGTGAGCAAAACAGCTTTTTGTGTTTGAAGTTTATATACTGCTTCCCGTATTTTGTGTCTGTAGTAGACCCACTTTGCGCGGGTTATTATTTCACAAAGCTTGTATGTTGGCTTGTATGTAGGTTGTCTCCACCGGTATTTTGACAAACACATTTGAACTACAGCTACCGCCTACAGCTGTATAAAGCGCAGGTTCGCCCACACATGGAATACTGTTCTCATCTATGGGCAGGGGCACCCCAATACCAGCTTCTCCCTCTGGACCGCATCCAGCGAAGAGCGGCTCGAATTGTCGACTGCCAGCGTACTTCGGAACGGCTTGACTCCTTGGCGCTGCGTAGAGATGTGGCCTCGCTCTGCATTTTCTATCGCGTGTATAACGGGGAGTGCTCCGAGGAATTGTTCGGATTAATCCCTGCAGCTTCTTTTCGCCATCGCCCTACGCGAAAACATTACCATCCTCACCACTTAGATGGTTGGCAGTCCTCAACTGTACGTTTCTCTAGAAACTTCCTGCCTCGCACAGCTAAACTGTGGAATGAACTGTCGCCTGCGGTATTTCCGGACCGATATGACCTTCAAACCTTCAAGAAAAGAGCGTATTCCCATCTTAAAGGCCGGCAACGCACTTACAACCCCTCTGGTGTTGCGGGTGTCCATGGGCGGCGGTAATCGCTTTCCATCAGGTGATCCGTCTGCTCGTTTGCCTCCTATTTCATAAAAAAAAAAAAAAAAAAAAAAAAAAACTGAGCAATGCATTTAATAATACCTTTTGTTTTCAGCAGCTGCAGAAGGCAGGAGCCTTAAGATAAGATTGATGTCGTGTTCCTTTGCAGCTTTTATTTAATTCTGACATAAATATGTATAGCTTTAGTAAGGTCAATAGGGGTAACTGGCCGTGGGGTAAGTGAGGCCGGCCTTCACATTGCGACCTGTTTACAGATTTATGTTTATTGTGAGTTCTTACATTTGACACTAAACGCAAGTAACAAGTAAACACTAATCAACGTGTAAACAGGGGGCCTGTTTGAAGGCTGTCACGCCTGCAGGCGTATTATGGATGGCTTTATCCACGCTGTGACAAAATAACAGTGACTTTTTAACACACCGCGATTGAAAGTGACGGACACCGTTTTATCACGCTGTCACGTATACAAAGAACGACCATCCGTACTGGTCACATTTAGCAATCCCCTCCCCCCTAGTGTGACGTCACATATTTGGCAATTTCGTTTTCAACGAAACCAGCATTTCGAACTAGGTATTATAAAAAAAATTACTACCTACATAATATAGAACAAAGTCGCTTTCCGCTGTCTGTCTGTCCCTATGTATGCTTAGATCTTTAAAACTATGAAACGGATTTTGATGCGGTCTTCACCTATCAATAGAGTATTTCTTGAGGAAGGTTTTAGTGTATAATTTGTAAAGGTTTTTTGTTAATAAATGCAATATTAGAAATTTAAAAATGTCGAGGAGGGAGGGACCCCGTAAACGTGTGAGGTAATTAATGGATGATCCCTTACCCGTATGCCACACTTATCCGTATTGACCTTAGGTGTTATTCAGCACTCATAGCTGTAACTCAGGCATTTTAAAAACCTCATGAACATAACTTTTAGAAGCTGTAAAGCTTTTGGTAATGCTTTTGTTACTTGTCTACAGGAAAACCCGACGCCGTCGCGGTGCCTGGGGATCTTTGGGCTCAGTTTGTACACTACCGAACAACAGATCAATCACATCTTTGCTAAATATGGACCGGTGGAGAAAGTGCAAGTTGTCATAGATGCTAAGGTGAGTTACATACATTTTTCCTGGTTAACCTAACTCTTAACTTTTAAACACGAGTATTATCTACAAAATTCATTAACATTTCTGAAAAATGCATTCATTTTAATTTAAAAGGGATTTAATTGGATTTTTTCCACACACCACATCGTGTCAGCTAGACTAGCCCAAAAGAATAACCCAAATACACCTTATAAAATTCAATTAAATACATATTTCGTTGGAAATACATATCTATTACTCATACATATCGTATTCTCGTACATAGCTATAAAATACTACAGAAATAAATATTTGCAAATTACACGTTCGGCAGCCGGCACTAACATGGGGAACGGTCACGTTTAGAATATTTAAGGGATCAACGAAAAGAAAACAAATAAAACGCGGCAAATACTTTATAATTTATTTATTATAAAACAAATGCTGCTTGTGGCGTGTGATGCGACCATTAAGTGGGGAACCATTAGACCCACCATTATAGTGCATCTAGACATTGACATGCGACCCACCCATTAGTACAGTGATCTATCATGTGACTTATTGCGTGATAATGAAAACTACGTATTAACTTAGTATTTTTATTAATGAAAAAAGTGCTTGTTACATCGCGCTTTTCCGATAACATTGGCATAAAAACTAAGCATAAATATCTGGACCGTATAATAGTAGAATGTTCAACAAGGAGGGCATAGAGCGATAGTATAATACAACAACAAGGTTAACTGGAAGAGTTCTCTGAAAGGGATAAGTTCGCCTTTGTACAAATTATGCGTTTTTCTCTTGTTTTATATTTCTTTTTGTACAATAAAAAGTTTTATTACTACTACAATATATAGTCGAGGATAAAAATGGACATTTATGCCTGAGTACACTCTGCTTTTCACTTTGATTGTGAGTAAAATATACAAAAATATCCAATAGTGTAGGTTATTTTACCGTATTTATTCAAGACTAAAGAAAATTGTATTTGGTTGTGTCGGGGGCGCGGGGCACGCCGGTCGGGCTGGCAGTTTGTATGGCAGATACAGGATTTTATTACTAAGTCAATAAGGGTCGTAAGATGATTTTACTTTATGCTCTAGAACATAATAAGCAACTTTATGTCGTCTACGCACGACTTAGTCGAAATACGAGCATGAGAAATGAAAAAGCCATTTTTATCGTATGTTACACTGTTTGTCGTTCTTGTTACACTGTAGATTTTAGGCCCGCGGGCGGAATTCCTAACCGTTTTGGTTAGTTTAGCGTTAGGTTAGCTTTTGATATCGTACTCGTCCCTTTCTTTGTTTTGAAAAGTTTAGTTTCTTCTTAGCCACCCGTTCATCAAGTTATTTAACACAGACCGGGCGATCGCGAGGCTTCTGCTTCGTATACTACGAGTCCCAGGAAGACGCGAAGGTGGCCAAGAACGAGTGCACCGGCATGGAGATAGACGGGCGCCGCATCCGAGTGGACTTCTCCATCACGCAGCGCGCGCACACGCCCACGCCGGGCATCTACATGGGCAAACCTACGTGAGTACAACTTGCTGGTAGATTCATAGATCATGTATACTAACTACTAGAGTTACTAGACCTAGGACGAATGCACTGGTATGGAGATAGACGGGCGTCGCATCCAAGTGGACTACTTATCACGCAGCGAGCGCACACGCCCACGTCTGGCATCTACAGGGCGAACCTACTTATTAGAATTTTAATAGTTGGTACTCTTTTCTGTATTGACCTTTGATATTCCCCTCTAATTAGAAAAAAAAATGCATTGAAATGTATGTTCGCGGATTTGACAGGTTGAATAATGATCTGGACTAGATAATTGTTAAACTATATTGGATAGGGATAGGGACATGAGCGCGGATTAAGAGTGACAGGGAATAATGATACCAAAAATTTGAATTTCATATAATGTCATGAAAGAAACATGAAAAAGTATTTATTTACCTTATACCTACTCTTGTTGCCCTCCCTACCATAGAATCAGAATACAAACTACACATTTGTAACTGTGTGTAATGGAAAGATACATAACAGAGGAAAATAATTAGGGGCATAATCAGATGATCTATATAGTAGCAAAAAGCGACTGATTCACCAATATGATAGCAATTATAAACGCCTATATTGCGTCACAACAATTCTACACAACGCTGTCCAATGGATAATCATATCGTACATCTATAATAGCCGCATATCTCGTTGTTTGAATTGATATCCAACATGAAATGCTTTTGTAAATCTATTTTACGCGAAGCCCCTATGTGTTGGTAGACAAAAGAGCAGATTTAGAGTGAGCCAGCCAAAAGTATAGCTGGATTACTAAAGGCCTGTTCGTACATTGTGTTGTAAACGGGTATATTTTTGAAATGTAATTTTTGCGTCATTTTACTGGTCAGGGTTTTAGTTCACATTTTGAGAAAAATAAGTATGGCATAAGAAACACCATCTAAATAAAATTTTGAATTTGGTATGTATATCAATTAAAGGTCTCTTTTTCATGTCCACGCCATTTGACATTTGGCAGTTTTGGGACCTCGAGGAACCGCCGCGATCTTGGATAATTTTGTTTTGTATAATTATCTCTCGTGTGCTTACGAATAAATTATTCTTTTTCTATTCTATTGAAAGTGCTTGTGTGCATTAGATTGATTTGGTTTTTTCTTTATAGCGTGAGCGGTCGTGGTGATAACGGCTACGAAAGGCGAGGGCGAGGGGGGGATAGAGAGTAAGTTATTTCTGTTATTTTCGATCCTTGCTCAATGTTCGATGTAGATTACTAGCATTTAGGGGCGGATAGCTTCTTTATGCATCATTTAGTATTTAGTTGTTAAGTATAACTGTCGCTTTCGAGCAAAATGTACCACATTGTCGCTCTTATAAAAATCAAGTCGAACGAAGGGGCTCTTATTTTTTTTCCATAATATCAATATGAATGAAAATGGGAACTACGATTGTATGGAGAACCTCACGTCACTTTCCTCTTAACACTGTTTCCCTTACAGCGACTACTACTACCGCGGCGGCGGCGGCGGCGGCGGCGGCGGCGGCTACCGCGAGCGCGACTACTACCACCGCTCGTACCGTCACCGCTCGCCCTCGCCGCACTACCGCCGCTCGCGCCGCTACGAGCGCGAGCGCGAGCGCTCCTACTCGCCGCGTAAGTCTTATTATGAACGATAGAGACCCATACCCACTGCCCCCTCCACCTCCACCTCCCCCTCCCCCAGTTACTATCACCTGGTTACATAGTGCTGTGAGTTAAGTCATGGTTGAATGTTAACCCTGGTGTAGTCGCGCCTTTCCGTGTGCTCGCGTGGGGAGCATTTTACCACCTACTTCAACTATATAAAATAAATCAAATAATATTGGTATAATAACATTATTATAGTAGAAATTACCTTGACAAATGTACCGTGTTCAAGTAATCACAGTTTTTTCGCCACGGGCGGCAAAATGCTCATAGCGCAAGCACTCTAGTTAGAAGCTAAAGTTGTCAAGACTAAGGGCCAGTGGTCGGTGCCCACAAATAACGTAGGGTAGGGTAGGAAACAGTGCCTCAGCTCGAACAGTGGCTCAGTCGCCCCAATATCGCCTCTATCATGTTGGGATTAGGTTAAGTGAGCCACTACCCTGCAACTTTTTTCGAGCCACTATTTCCTACCCTACCCTACCGATCAACGCCACTCAGCAGTGAACTAAGAAATTTCCCATACGATAAAATTTAGCTAACGTTTTAATGGTGATAGACGGTTTGGTGCGAGCCAGCTACTACTTTTTTAATTTTGGGAATCGGTCATGGCTTAACTTACAACACTACACAGATCATGTGTCAATGCTGTGGCTCTGTAGTTTAGTTTCTCGCCTAACGCTAGGACTCTCGTAGTCTTCAACAAATAGAAATCTTTTTTGAGATGCTTGGTTTTAAATCGCAGATTCTAAGCCAACAATCATTTTGCCAGTGCTCACTAAAAGTTAACAAAGCCACTAAAACCAATAAATGAAACAGAAAAGAGAAACCTGTAGTTTATTCTGATATTATTGTTAACTTTCTTGACAAGTGCCATAGTTATCCTTGAAAATAATTATAGCAAAAATTAAATAGCCCAAAATATTATGTAATCCATTACAAAATTCAACTATTCCGTGTTGATAACGTGACATTATTTTATTATAATATTATCACTATAGCATGAATAACCAAAGCTATTTTAAAAATTCCTATCTAATTTTTCACTATGACAAACTATAAATACAATAATGACTGTGAGTCCTGGTGTACAGGTACATTACTCTACGCTTTTTCTACTAAATTAATTCTGTAAATATACAGTTGAATTTTAGTTAGGTAGCTCTTGTGTTTTCTAGTATTGCTAAGTACAACCAATGCGATAATAATCTAGCCAACACAATCAAACCGTGCATGTCGTTATCGATGTCATACAAGGTCTAAACAACATTTCGTACTTTGGTTTGCCGCTGTATCCATGCTTGTTCCTTTAAACAGTAAATGTATTACGCGCATAAGTTGATTATGTAAGCAAGTTCACAATTGTTAAGGAAGGAAATAAATGTTAAAATCAACCGAAGTTGTTGACAATATTTAAACCTAATTGCATACCGTAAAATGTGTCTACTTTGCTCCAAAACTATAATACTGTGGGTAGGCATAAGTACTAGGTTGATAACATGTTGTAACACTTAAATGAAGTTGTGATATAGTTTTCATATACAGTGGAATCCGTTTATTATGACTCAGCTTATACTGACCAACCGCTTACTATGACCTATGACGCAATTACTGTGCGAAGTTAAGTTTAGGTCATAGAGTAACATTTCTGTTTTGTTACATTTTAAATTACTTAAAATAACTAAGTTCCGTTACATTGTGGTCAAAGTAATCAGCCATCAAATTGACCGATAAATGGGCGTACACATCGTTAAAGTGACCACAAAACGATCATGGAGACTGTATAAAGGAGCCAAATCTCTATGTATGAAAAGTGTCCATCAAAAAACAGTAATTAGGCGGCGCCACCATACACCGAAATACTACCAAAAACAACCTACGTAATTTGGTCGGGTTATTTGTTGCCTTATATGGTTCATGTTATACTCATGTCCCAGAGCCTAACTAGCGCCACCGGAGAGATTAGGAACTATTATTTAAAGCTTAACGCGGTCACTTTTACAACAATTCTGCCATAAGAGATTGCGATCCTTTCTATACCATCCATAAAAACGATATTCGGTATTTCCATAGAGTAACTTATACTAGAGCGGTACTGTCATAGTAAATTTTGAAACCCCAGTAAATTCACTGCCATCTGTCGACACACTTTAAAACTAAAAATGAAGATTTATAAAAATACGATAAAATGTATTTAAATATGGATAAATGATTTTTTTTATTTGCATTAATTATTTTTATGATTTTGACCCATGTTCTTTTACTGATATGCGTTTAAATTGTTAAATAACAAACGAAACAGTGAACGCCATCTATACGACAGTGGGCCAAAACTAGTGGCGCCCTCTGAACGAGAATCAAATTTTCTTGATTTTCGAGGCACGTTTTTTCCTTAGACTGTAAACATCTATTACGGAGTTATATCTATCTTTGGTTTTCATATACAGTGGAATCCGTTTATTATGACTCAGCTTATACTGACCAACCGCTTACTATGACCTATGACGCAATTACTGTGCTAAGTTAGGTTTAGGTTAATAAAACTCCTCTCACAAAGGAATTTGGGATTCATTTGGAAAAAAATACAATAATAAGAAGTTAATCAACTATGCTTATATGACATCCGCTTAGTATGACGTGTTTGTCACTTCCCTTCAATGTCATTATAAGTGGATTCTACTGTACATAAATAGGCTATTTGACTAATTTTTGAAAATGGTTTAAATTTATTGTTTATGACTTAATAATTACACTACATTGATATTTCCGTGAAATTTCCTGTATTAAATATAAAAAAAACAATATTAAAGTTTATTTATTTTGAACGCGCCTTAAACGCTGTTTTTGCAAAGGGGCTAACCACGTGACACGTGTGACGTCACACGCGAGTAAATTCAGTCAATGACCTTAGTAAATCTTATGGTTTATGTGCATTGAATTGATTATTTCACTGTAAAATGGTATATAAATGGTGTATATGGTGTGTGTATAGTGCCGCAATGTTCAAGTACGACTATAAAAAATCCAGATAAATTGTTTGTTTCCGTTCCAACGAATCCCAAAAAAAGAAAAATGTGGTTAAAACTAGCGCGAAGAGACCCAAAGAGCATTTTAGCGCATACAAATGTTTTTATGTGTGAAGACCACTTCGATGTAAGTAATATTTAACTGTAAATAAATATGGTAATTAAAGCAGCGGATTTTGTTATTTAACGAAACAAGATCTAGGTATTTAATGTATTACTACATAACCTCATAACATAGCTCTTTCAGCATTAGTAGGTAGTTAGTAGCATACTTTTTCTTTCAAACTAAAGTGCAGTATGGAGATATTATTCTCGTCGTCGTATTCTATATATATATATATATATATATCGTCGTCGTACTCGTATCATCGAAATCGAAATGTTTTTACATTTCTAAGTTCCGCAGCATAGTAATCCGGATTATCTTTAAAGAAAAGTGTAACCATTAATGCGTCTGTCTGGTAGGTTGCGCTATCAGCTTTCACATATTTCGGCTCCATTTTGAGATTCTTATGAATATTGTGCTACTAGATATACGGATAAATCGGAATATATCAGAAAACTGTGGAACAATAACTAAAATTAACTAAATACAAATAAAACAGTTAAAACACTCAAGGCAATCGAGAATTTTTACCCGCGTGTGACGTCATCCGAGCGTTGACCAATCACAGAGCGTTCACGTCCCTGATGAAATTTCAAAAAATATTAAATTTTCTTTCGTTTATTTTTCAAAAAATAAACAATTTACATTCAAATATAGTGAAATATACTTTATTAGTTTATTATTTTTCAGGATGACAGCAATTCGTTATATATTTTTAATGTTGTCAAATACCCTATACTGTTGGAGCACAATTACCTAGTAGGGATCAAAGTAGAGACATTTTACCGTAGTCAAATGTTATATCGACGGTCAGTTTAGGAGTTGCTCTTAGTTTAGTACCATAGCAACTATTTCTCAATGCTGCATTTCTAATTTTCCATACGAAAGGACACAATAAAATGTTAATCAACGTATGTATCAGCGATAATGAAATTTTAATGAAACCTTTTCCCGTAATAGCAACGTTTATGATTATGACGTAAATTGACATATGCGCGTACTATTAAAATTGATAGGCGTTTTTAAATCGGTAATTAATAATTATGTAAGATGACTAATTTTACAATATAAATGAAGGTTTTACCTATGTATTGATTTTCTATCTAATACTGTTTGGCATGTTATAATAGGTATGAATGCACCAAAACATACAATTCATAAGTAATAAAATTATCATTGCATGGAGCCACAGCATTTAATTGTTGGAATATGATCTAACTAGGATTTTTGACCTTCCAACATATGCCTAAAACAGGCATATTTATTCCTTACGGTCAAGTGGGATGGAGTAAAAGAATGTGATTCATTTTGACATCCATTGCACTTGCACTTTTTTCTTTTACCTCATTTCAACTGAAAAAGTATAAATTATTATACAAGCCAAAGAAAACTGGTAGTTTTTGATGTGTAGTGATATCAAATGAGACGTTGTAATGTAATAAAAAAAATAAACCTTTGTCTATATTTTGCAATCAGACAGATACCAAATTTTCATTTTGTATAATTGTTACGCCTAAGTTTAATTCATTACCTCATTTCAAACGGTGCTTGTCCATCAATTAAAACCATATTTGTTTAAACGATCGTGGAACAATTAATAGTTAATTACAATTGGCAGACAAGCACCAGTTATAATTGCCGCGTCTCACCCATGCTATGAACACCCTGGTTACTCCCCTCTTTGACTTTGCAGGTCGTTATTAATAGTTCCGTGATGCTGAGGTCAACTTCATAGCATAGATTTTGATACAACCCTCCCCAATGTATCGCTGGCCTCCTTTGTGCATTTAAACGGTTTCTGCGTAGGCCGGCGTAGTGTATCGAATATTGTTAATTTGATATGACTTTTGTAAATAAGATGGAATTTAATATTGATCGTTCGCCACGATCGCGCGCTCTGATGTCCAGTCAACGAGAGGAACTCGTTTTTGTTTTAACATTAGACGCGATGCTGAAAGGGTCTAGATGTAAGTTAGTCTGTAACGCCCCCACCGGGGCATAGTTGCCTCTAGAATGTAAAACTATAACTAATAAAGTTTTAACACTAAGTCTAATATTGATTTTGTTTGTTTGAAAAGGTATTGAAACAAGAAGTAAAGGATGAAGTTCCTTGAAACTAACTGTGTTGAAGTTTTGAAAATGTTTGATTGAAAAGTCCTTTCGAAATGGAAAATCCCGACCGGTTGGTGGGTGCCGAGACAACAGCTCGGTGCCGAAGCGAAGCTTTCGGAAAATGTTGGCAAATGTCGAAGCGAAAAGAATATGATCAAGTCGGCGGCGTAAAGTAGGCAGCGACACTGGCGGGAGCGCAGATCATATTCTTATCAAACGACAACTAACTATCAAGTCTAAGCATCCACTTCTTTAACCTACTTTTCAACGTGATCTTTTTGCATTTTTTTCAGAGACATAGTATGTATTTAAATATAATTATATATCGAAGTATTGAATATGAGTAATATGACATCATATTTCACATTCTCTAGTGTAGACTTGTGTTGTGAGCGACTTGTTAATAAACATTAGTTTTGTAATGTCATTATGGTTCTTCATTCAGTCTTCTGTCCCACCTGTACTTGTCCAATCATCCCTTCACCTTCCGACTGATGTTGCGGGCAGGAGGAATTGAGCAAAAAGTTAATACCATTCGCTCTGAATTCTTAATGGTTAATGGTTTACTTTAAAAACTTGAAAAAGAGAAAAAGACAGACAAGGTAGTGCTAAAAAAAGGAATTGGGCCGTTTTTGGACCAGTCTTCGGTAAAATTTTATAGTCTTACGTTAACCTAGTCTGTGTCTATGGGATGGAAAAGTAGTTTAGCCCATTTAGTCATTTGTATTTAGTGTACTATTTATGGTGTATTATAATTTTATATTGTATTTTAAGTAGATTAGTGGGGTATATTCGCTGTATCAATAACAAACAACATTCTCTTATTGGGTTTTTATTAAAATCCTTAACAATATCTATGTATAACTATTATAAATAAATATTACATACGTGTCACATTGGCACTCCTTACAATCGCAACTTTTCTAATGTCCTTCCAAATCATGTAAAAATATAAAATAATTACTTTAAAAACATTAAAAATAACAGTCCAATCGAGTCAAGGTATTTTATGTAGGACTAATTAAAATTATGGAGTGTTAGAAAGCTAATTAAAGATATATGTGCAATTTTCATCCAAAAGGGTACTTATTGTCGGTTGTCAATAAGGCACTATTTCCATATAGCTTCAATTAGAAATCGACCTTATCGACAAGCGACAATGTGGTACCTTTTGGTTGAAAACGTCACATATGGGACCCATAATCCCTTGTAATTTGTTTTGTTGATTAGACTCGTCAATTGCACTCAAGTGTATGGTTTGTATAAATAAGCACTCAGTTTGGCTGTTAAAATAATAGCACTTACATACGAGAAATAGTTATGCAAAAAAACTAGCTTTGGACGCGTAACATTTTGTACATTTCTTAAAACTAGGTAAAATAATAATTCATTTCATGTTGCCGCGAGACTCGAACTTGAAACTTAACCTTCTATTACCGGAGATAATTACAGTTTCCGGGTTGCCTTGAACGGCGTACGCCATACGTGACTATCGGATAACAATTGATTAGAATACTTAGAATTGTTAGATCGTGTAAGATGGTCGCAACGCCAAAGATTTAGGAGTTATCATCGTCATCATCAGAAAACCGTGTTGGCTGTCAAAGTAACCTTAATGTAAAATAACATAATCGTCAGACGTAATTCGTTATGAGATATTAGATAATATCTCGTGGCAACGTGAAATATGTATGTCAAAATAATAACATTATAACTTGGAATGTCAAATAATACTGAATAACAAACATGGAATACAAAGTATAATAAAAACTGCTTACAATACTCTGATTGGATGGCAAAATTGAGCGCGCATAGATACCGTTATCCTACTTGGCCAGAAACTTATATCTAATGGCAAGAATGAGATGAGCTATACAAGAATACAATTCATGACTATTGCTAGTTCTTGGAAACAAATGAAGCAAGCAGAGATAGTGTACTTTAGTATTGAAATTTTGTTTTCACCTCAGCAGCTCGAACAAGCCTACTTTCGTCACTCCCTAGAGTGAGGAAAGTCGCACTTTCCTCACTCCCGGGAGTGAAACAATGTAGCTTTTTAATTTAGTGAAGGCCATGAACTTCATACTACGGTACGGTACGGTCCGGTACGGTCCGGTACGGTCCGGTCCGGTCCGGTCTCTTATCGTATCGTACATATTATAATACTTTTTTTTCTGTTTATTCTGTGTAATTCGAAATACATTTTAACCTTTAATATGTTCTCACTACTGAGGTGAAAAATTATGTGTGCAACACGAGAGCAAAGTTATTTTACATCTCGTGTTTTTGAGTCCCTTGCTACGCTCAAGATTCTACCTTAGAATCACTCGCTTCGCTCGTGATTTAATTATAGAATCTTTCGCTTTCTCGGGACTCAAAATAAACACTCGCAAGAAAAACCAACTTTCCTCTCTTGTTGCACAAATAACTATTTTCTACTTGTGTAATATGTAGTAATATTTTATCAACCAAGTCCGTCTGGTGGTTCATTAGCCTATCGGGACCTGTTTCATTAGTCGGATGATATTTCGATGTTTTGTTTCAAAGTCATGGTAGTATATTTAACTATTATTTGAAAACATCCAGTCTTCAAACACTGTGGAAGCGGCTGCCATTACTTAAAGGTCAGATAATTTATACTACCACTTTTTTTCACGTCTACCACTTTTTTTTCTGTTATGTATACGGTTGGTATATACATAATGTACATAGAAGATTTAGAACGAGAACCCACGAGTAGGAGGGATGAGAATGATATGTAGACACCTGTATACAAATCTTATACTGGTCATCAAATCTGCAAATTCAGATAAAACAAGCTGCAAAATGCAAAGTAAAAAATAACTTTAGTCAAAAAATAAATCTTGATCAAAATGTAAATGGGATCAAGGAAAACTTTTCATCTTATCTTAATCCCACAACCACTCACTATAATAGAAGAAATTTTTCCATAACCCGAAGCAGTCCTAGAGTTGACACTTCACTGCCAAAAGTCTATTTAGTATGGGAATTGAGAAGCATTGCACCGAAAGTTAAGACATTCAGTTCCTAAATAACAATAAAAATATACTTATATCTAATTATATCTGGAATAAAATAGTTGATAAGTAAACTAGCAAATACATTATTGTATAATTAAAAATCTATGGCAAGGTCAAGACTCTAATTTAGGTAAAAAATTAAGTATTTTGGCGTGACTGGACGAGTGCTAAGCACAATCTGTGGTAAGCACCTACATGATGTCGCAAAATCAATTTCCTTTATGATTTTGTGGCATCTTGTATAAATAGTGAATTCTACATAATAATATATAATAAGAGTATAAAATAAGGAATAAGATTCCAACTACACATCTATTACTTCTAGACGGTATCAAAGATTGACTGCGTCACAAGCTTACACTAAAATAACGAAACAATACGCGTTCTACGGGTGTATTCCTATTTGTTCTCGTCCACGTGACCGCCGCCATACATGGAGTGGGGAAAAATGGGAATGATTTATATGAAAACACCTTATTCCATCTGTGCCCGGCGGGGACAAATGGGAATACACCGTTCTACATACTCATTAGTAAATGAGTCATTATCAGGTTTTAAGGATACCTATATACCTAATTTACACTGAACATAGCCCCTCTGTGATATTTAAGGTTCCATATGCCTTTCACATGAGCATACTCCAGTACTCAGTAATCGCTTAATTTATTTAACACTATGATTGGTTGGTCTAAACTGAACTATAATTTGAGGAATGGTTCTTATTAATGGCGGTAGGGTCTTACCGGCGACGCATCGGAAGCCAGACAACCGCGAGAATTCTGGCACCGATGGTCGCGCTTGTGCATAACCATAATTAATTATAATTCATTGTTATTATAAGATCGGAATAGTGTATTAATAAAAAACATTCTCCCTAGTGTAACTAAAATAAATGTCGCTGTACTGTGTCATTGGATATTTGGTCATCGAATAAACAAGCGTCAATATTTAACAATTAGAAATACCGCCTCATGAACGTAGCCGTAGAGCCATTCGTTTTACCTTCCGTCAAATTCGAAGCACGAATTCTTCGTAGACTTCACTCATACAATCAACGAATCTTTGGTAAAACTGACACCTAAGAGGCCCAGAAACGTCTCCCTCAATATACACCTAAGTACATTTATATTAGGAGCAGCATGGTCGCGATGCAGCCGCCAACGGAGCCGTCGCGAGCGGGGCCCATAGATCAGACCTCAGGACCTCGCTCGTCTTCAAGGCTCGGAACCGGTTTTAAAAATAGCGGTAAATACCGGTTTAATTCCGTTTTACTCCGAGCTTTCCTAAGAACGCGAACGTTTTAAGAACTTTATTGTAACCTAAATAAACCTTTTTATTCGACGAGACGGCCGGCCGGAAGTATGCCGCGTAAATAAAGACCGACATAGGAAAAAATAAACCGGTTTTTATTGTTCTTAACCGGTTAATCTAACGAAAACTTTATGAAAGTTCTAAAACCGGTTTCACGAACGAAACCGAAATTAAAAGGTGTTGCGCCAAGTAGGTACATGATAATGGTTTGGAAATATAACCGGTTTCCGAGCCTCGCTCGTCTTTACTTTGCCCCGCTATGCCCCGTGAAACATCTGTGTCTAGGAAACATTTCTTCCCTCGTGTTGGGTTCCCCATACAGCTTTGTAGGTAGGTTTATATAATGGTGGCGGCGTGGTCGCGGTGCAGACGGCGGCGCGCGCGCAGCTCGGCGGCGGCGAGCGGGTCGGAGGGCGCGGGCGGCCCGGCGCGCTCTCCTGGTGTAGGTATAGGTGGGTTTATATAATGGTGGCGGCGTGGTCGCGGTGCAGACGGCGGCGCGCGCGCAGCTCGGCGGCGGCGAGCGGGTCGGAGGGCGCGGGCGGCCCGGCGCGCTCTCCTGGTGTAGGTATAGGTGGGTTTATATAATGGTGGCGGCGTGGTCGCGGTGCAGACGGCGGCGCGCGCGCAGCTCGGCGGCGGCGAGCGGGTCGGAGGGCGCGGGCGGCCCGGCGCGCTCTCCTGGTGTAGGTATAGGTGGGTTTATATAATGGTGGCGGCGTGGTCGCGGTGCAGACGGCGGCGCGCGCGCAGCTCGGCGGCGGCGAGCGGGTCGGAGGGCGCGGGCGGCCCGGCGCGCTCTCCTGGTGTAGGTATAGGTGGGTTTATATAATGGTGGCGGCGTGGTCGCGGTGCAGACGGCGGCGCGCGCGCAGCTCGGCGGCGGCGAGCGGGTCGGAGGGCGCGGGCGGCCCGGCGCGCTCTCCTGGTGTAGGTATAGGTGGGTTTATATAATGGTGGCGGCGTGGTCGCGGTGCAGACGGCGGCGCGCGCGCAGCTCGGCGGCGGCGAGCGGGTCGGAGGGCGCGGGCGGCCCGGCGCCGCGCGGCGCGCTCTCCTGGTAGTAGATCTGCGCGCCGCCCATCGACACGCCGAGCACGCAGCTCTCGTCGCTCCTGGAATACTACTTTATGTCACTGTTAAATAATGAAAGGCATTAAAACTCGAGTGTGGGTTTATAAAACGAACTAAGTGAGTTTTATAATCAGAGCCCGGAATTTTCGCGGCAAACCAAAAGTGTCGCAATCTTGCTAGAGTTAGAAACATTTTTGATCGATATCGAACAGCACATAACATTATATTTGGTTTATGATATTGATAGGAGTAGGTAATCATTAATCTCTTAACCTTCTCTGGGAGTAAACAGTGTCGTTTATCACTATAATAGTATTTTATACAATCGTGATATAATAGAGAGCTTTTCAGTCGGGTACAGTGTTTAAGCAACGAAGCTTGCTTAAGTAAGGTACGAGATTGAAATGCTTGATTATATCACTATTGTATACGATAATTTTTCTACGAGGCAAAAAAATAATACTTTGAACTAGTAAGTAGAATCATATAGGTAAACAAACCAAAAGTATACAGCTAAGATAAGCGAGCTGCCGCAGCCCGCGATACTTTCATACTCGTACGCGCCCCGGCCGCCGGGCCCGGCGCCCCCGGCGGGTTGGTCAACGACACCTCGTAACTCGTGAGGCCCTGGTACCTGCTCCGCGCTAAATTCAATTTTAAGACAGTTTTTTTCTCGATTTTGGCCACCGTAGCCTATGGAGACTAACAAGCAACGCTAAGCGGTTTTCGTAGGGTATGGATGTTGCTATATGAAGGGTGTCACATGCGCGTTTCTGACTTATGAAGCAATTGTTTCTACTACAACATAAGTTTTTGTTGGCCAACCAATAACAAAGCAGAAGCGACGCAGCAGCGTGTTTAAGTAGGCTAATTTGCATTGAATCGAGTCTCCGTTACAAGAAATATTTTATCGAAATGTATGAAGTTCTATTTTCAAATTTTTTATAATTGACTAAACCGTATCGATAAAATCCTTATCCTTGAGTCGGAAGTGCCATAGACTATCCAACGTTGAAAAGAGTAAGGTTGTAGTGTTGCATATGAAGTTGTAATACGCAGATTATAGTCGACGAGTAGAAAAAGACAAATTATGTATACTAGTTGTATCTGTTTCCATATAATTTTATACAAACCTCACAATTAGTTTTTTTAAATATTGTTTTTTTTTTTAAATATATGTGTATATCGCTAGAACATTCGTAATATTGAAAGAAAGAAAGAAACAAAGAAAATACATTTATTTAACGCCACAACAGATTACATACATGAAAAAAGGAAACATACAGACAAAAAACATTGGACGCTAAAATAGGACCCCACTCAGCATAATGCCGCGGTAATCCGCGGCGCTGGTTTTCAGTGGGCTGACTTAAAACTATGAGTTGGTGTCGACACATACGCCAACGACACAAACAAAAAACACAGACAAAAAAAGTAAGTAACTACCACAAGAAATCTATACATACTAAACAACAAAAGAGAAAAAATAAAAAACAATAATGAAATATAAAATACACAATGAATTATATATAGGTATAAAAAACATAGAATGAAAGCTTACAAAAATTTCAAAAAAATTCAATTAAATTAAAACTGTAACCTAGAAACTTAAGGCGCTTCGCGCAGTTTTTGGCCAAAAACTGTTACTTTTTAGAGCTTATAACTTCTAAATGAGTTAACCAAAAATTATGAAAAAAATATATATGCATCTTCACTCTATGGACAACAATCGCAACATTTGACTTTTTTCCTGAAATTTGTAGTTTCACTGAAAAAAAAATAACACGACAGGCCGTTTTGCGGCTAACTTTGCTTATAACTTCTAAACGGCTTAATCGATTAAAATTATTTTTAAACTAACAAATATGTTTTAACAGGTTCTACAAATGCAACATAGCTTTTCTTAATCAAAAAATATTTTCTTAAGAAATCGAACGTTTTTCCACATTTCATGCGTATGCAGCCTGAAAATGGCGTGGCCGGCAGTCGTGTGCCAGCTTTGAGACGAGGAGGCTGTGTCGCTCGTCGCTCCGTGCCTTCCTTGCACTATGTTCGCTTATGCACAAGCAAAGTGCTATAATATCGGAGTTATTGTGGCCAAAGAATAAATAACTGCAGAGCGCTGATTTGGTTGCGACGCGCATTAGCGAGCGCAACACGGTATTTTGCGGTCTATTACAATGAATGTAATGATAATATCCGTATATATTATACTATAATATACGTATGTTTGAGAAAACTACATTTGAAATAAATAAATAAATGTTTTCTAACCGACATATTATAATGTCATACAAGTTTTACGTTTTGAATAATGTTCCATTCCATCTCGAAACAATAAATGATTGATTTAACATAAGCTACCTATTACGTTTTATGTATGAATGTAGTAGCTGTTAAAAAACATTGTTTTTGTAGTTTAAAAATAATTTTAATCGATTAAGAACTAGCAAAACGGCCTATCGTATTTTTATTTACGAAAAAACTTACTATTAAGTTTATTGTCGGTTTAGTTAAGTAGTAATTAGTGTTAAATAGTGTAATTGTAGTTATGTCTGTAAATTTTTCATGGGTGATCCTTGCCTGTTAATAAACGTTTTATTATTTTATTATTATTTGTATCTCCTTCTGGATTTCAGTAATTAATTCATTGGGTCAACTTGGTGTATTATGTCTTCTAAATGGGTAAACAAAAAATTATGAAAAAAATATATATGAATCTTCATTTATTGTTCAACAATTATAAAATTAAACTTATTTCCTGATATTTATAGTTTTACCGTAATAAAAATAATAAAACAGGCCATTTTGCGGCTAACTTTGGTTATTTTTACTAAACGGCTAAATCAATTAAAATTATTTTTAAACTAACAATAATGTTTTAATATCTGACGGTCTTTCCACCGCGATACAACCGGCCGACGATTTGTTTTATTAACAATATCATCTAAACTACCATCTGACAAAGTATGAAATGGGAATAATGGGATGCGATGACTGAAAAGATTTTTTTACATGTTCATGTGACCAGCTGACGGTCCACCGAGATACAACCGGCTGACCATTTTTTTAATTCACAATAGCATCTAAACTATCATCTGACACAGTATCAAGCGGGAGGCGATAACAATTTTTTTTGCGTGTTTCGGTGGCTGCCATTCCTCAACTCATCAACGGAGCGGCAGCTGACGTCCACAGGGGTTCATCATACTGCAAAGCGCTGATTTGGTTGTGGCGCGCTTGTAATGAAAACCGGCCAAGTGCGAGTCGGAGTCGCGTTCCAAGGGTTCCGTACATTACTCAAATTAAACAATTTATTTTTTATGTGAAACGTGCGTGAAATGTCTTTAATAAACCCGTAGGGGTTGGATCAAAAACTAAATAATTAAGTCCGACTCACGCTTGACTGCTCATTTCTAATAAGTTTTCCTGTGATCTATAGGTAAAGATCTATTTTGTGTATTTTTTTCAAAATTTTATACCCAGTAGTTACGGAGATAAAGGGGGGATTGCTCAGTTTTTGCCTATATTCGTGGATAACTTCTAAACAATTTAAAAGTGCTTGTTGCTAGGCCTATTTGAATAAATTGACTGTTTATCCTAAAATTATAAAAAATATACATTTGAGATTCTCACAATGAGCTCTTTCATTTGATATCGACGATATAGTTTGAAAAACTTTTTTTTTTAATTTTCTCTTTCACCCCCCAAAAGTGGCCCCCGTGTTTAAAATTATTTTTTTTACGTTACATGTCCGTCTTTGGGTCACAAACTTACATATATACACCAAATTTCAACTTAATTGGTTCAGTCGTTTCCGAGAAAATAGGCTGTGACAGACGGACAGACAGACGCACGAGTGATCCTATAAGGGTTCCGTTTTTTCCTTTTGAGGTACGGAACCCTAATAATGATGATATTCCCACGTAATGATTGACAAAATTTCGAACTTCGAAAAATAACACATTTGTAGTAGTATATGAAGCTAGTAGGTACTTTAATTTTATAAGTTAACTATTAATGGCAATACGGCATAAAAAAAACTGTATAAAATAAACGCACTGTACGCCTCAATTTAGTACATACCAAGCTTTAGCTATAAATCTTAATCCGTCGATTTGACTTAGGTATTTATTTGTAAGAAACAGATAAAACACAAATTAACTAATTGAGGCTTGTAAAGTATAATGCATAAGGGAATATATTTTTATTATTATTTACGACCTCCACTACACGCATGATCTACTCATACTCAAACAACAAAATATCTGCAAAAGATACACAAATACGAGGTATAGCGCCAAATGCCGCGCGCCTCTGGGCTGTAGGTTATTCTTTGAAGCTCGTTCCGCCGCAGTCGTCGCACCGAGACGAAATTCACGTACGATCTCAGTGAGCGGGGTGCGGGTACAGAGACGCTGAGACGCTCAAGGCCAAATCAGCGAGAATCGTCTTAAAGCTAGCCACAAAACAGATATGGACAATACTAGGTGATCATTTCAGCCATCAAACAATAAAATGCACGTGCACGTGTGTCACTCATATTGCAGTGACGCTTCAACCTGTGCTTGTAATAAGTGTGAACGACATTTTGATTTGAAGCCGCTTAACGACTTCAGGTCGACATTGGTGGAGGCAGGTCATTCCAACACTTCGTGGCAGCATACCGAAAACTGCCACGAAAGGCCGCTGAATGGTGAGGAGGGCAAACAAGTTGCAGATACCTGGATGATCTGACCTCTGAGGATCTGGCGTTATGAGCCCAGGTTAGCTTATTGTAAAGGTACGAAGGCATCTGATAGTGCACAATGAGGGCTATCGTTTTTTTGCTCACCAGTTGGCGCCTCTGTTGATGGTGGTCCAAAAGACTATAGAAAAGCTGTCAGTCATTGAAGTGACAAGTGACATTTGACATTTCGAACTATGGAAAAGACCACCATCTACACTAGCGCCCCTAGCGGCGAATTCATACGCGTTAGCCCTTATTCCAAACATAAGCGATGCTAAATGGACCTTTTGACGCGTAGACATTTTCATAATGTGGTTTTTATTCAAGTAGGGTGTCACATGCGCGTGGAGGGATATCAAAACAAAAACGCGCACAGGCATTTTGGACTCTCTGTATTAACCTCTGGGTATTCGCCAGGGACGTGGCCCATATACTGTGTCACAGTAATCAAACCGTGAGAGGACAAGTGCATCGCATAACAGCGCACCCTAAGCTCAACACTAAGGAAATATCTTATTTTATAAAGTTGTTTTAGCCTGTAAAAGCGATTTCGAACTGTGTATATGTTTTTCAAACCTCAATTCCCCGTCCATAAGAAGCCCCAAGTTTCTAGCATCTTTAACATGTTCAAGAATAGTGTCGTTTATGAACACTTCGAAATTACTCATAGAAAGTTTATCTATTTGTTTTTTTGTGCCTAATAACATAACCTTGGACTTTGAAGGGTTAAGTGCAAGTGCGTTTGCTTGTGACCATCCAGCAATGCGCTCGAGATCATCGTTTAACTTACGTATTCCTGAGTCTACGTTACTCGAACTGCACGAAACGTACAACTGTAAGTCGTCAGCATAAATATGGTAATTACAGTGTTTGATAACATGTATTATATTGCTACTGTATAATATGAATAATATTGGGCCTAAAATGGAACCTTGTGGCACGCCTCTAGATACTGGAAGTATTTCAGACATGGCTGTCTTACCATTAGACGCTTGAAGTTCAACTAGCTGGCTCCGATTACTGAGGTAACTATCAAACAATTTCAAGGTGTCAGTTTAGAAACCGTAATATGATAGCTTTGACAACAACCCCCAATGAATGAATGTTTTGCCCCAAATAAAAAAAAAAAAAAAAAAACAAGAGCGAAATGTCGATAGTAACAAACGCTCTAGAGAAGTCCAGTAATTTGAGTATAATACCTTGTCCCCGGTCCTGAGCTGCCAAAATATGATCAGTAACGTCGAGCAGGGCTATCGCCGTTCCCCTGTTCTTGCGAAAGCCTGACTGATACATTGGCAATATATTATTTTGCATATATTATATTGCAATGTAGCATTACCGTTTCCAGTGATCAGCGCCACCTAGCTTAAAATCATCTCCGACATATCTCCATCGCTAGCCAACTTGTCATATATAAGATATAAGCCCCCTAGTAGCTATATCAAATGCAGCCAAAGGCCCGACTTTGCAAACGGTCCCCCAATCCGGGTCGAGAGTAACACAGCTATAGTCTATATAGCATGTATCGAGAATGCAAGAGTCTTTGTTAGATGTCATTTTACCTTAGAATCATCTCCGACATGTCAGGATCTTGAGCCAACTCATGGTGTATGAGCCCCATGGTAGCTATATCGAGCGCAGCCCAAGGCCCTCCCTTGCGCACTGTACCCCAATCCGGGTCTAGAGTGAGATAGCTGTAGTCGCTCGCGTCGTCCGCGCCTGCGCCGAGGGGCTCCATGCATTTTTGCTCAATAGGGCCCAGCGCGTTTAGGGAGGTTTCCCACTAAAAAAAGAAGTTTATTTATTTATTTGTTATAAAAAAAGCGAAAGTTGTTTTATCACTCGCAATCAATCTCAATATTGAGAGTTGCGACTCGATAGCGAGTCGCTCAAAAATACGAATCTTGAGCGTAACGACGGTTTCATGATAAGTAAACACTTTCCTACCGAGTAAAACACTAAATAACCACCCATACTCATACTTTATTGGTAATATAAATTACATGTCAAGATTTACATATGTACATTTCGGAAAACCCACCCATACCCATACCCATATGAAGACCCCCTGCACCTACAGGGTGCGTTAGTAACAATATAAGTTATGATATAGCTCACCAAGGAGTTGATGACGTTGCTGTCGCCAGCCGCGCTGACGTCCACGAGCGCCAGTAGCGCCATGTTGTGGAGGCTGCTCACGAATAGACCGCGTTTGGCGGCGTATTGTGTGTAGGAAGGTAGCCAAGTCTCAGTAATGTCTCACCAAGGAGTTGATGACGTCGCCGTCGCCAGCCGCGCTGACGTCCACGAGCGCTAGTAGCGCCATGTTGTGGAGGCCGCTGACCGCATTTGACGGCTTATTGTGTGTAGGATGGTAGCCAAGTCTCAGTAATGTCTCACCAAGGAGTTGATGACGTCGCCGTCGCCAGCCGCGCTGACGTCCACGAGCGCTAGTAGCGCCATGTTGTGGAGGCCGCTCACAAACAGACCGCATTTGACGGCGTATTGTGTGTAGGATGGTAGCCAAGTCTCAGTAATGTCTCACCAAGGAGTTGATGACGTCGCTGTCGCCAGCCGCGCTGACGTCCACGAGCGCTAGTAGCGCCATGTTGTGGAGGCCGCTCACAAACAGACCGCATTTGACGGCGTATTGTGTGTAGGATGGTAGCCAAGTCTCAGTAATGTCTCACCAAGGAGTTGATGACGTCGCTGTCGCCAGCCGCGCTGACGTCCACGAGCGCCAGTAGCGCCATGTTGTGGAGGCCGCTCACAAACAGACCGCATTTGACGGCGTATTGTGTGTAGGATGGTAGCCAAGTCTCAGTAATGTCTCACCAAGGAGTTGATGACGTCGCTGTCGCCAGCCGCGCTGACGTCCACGAGCGCCAGTAGCGCCATGTTGTGGAGGCCGCTCACAAACAGACCGCATTTGACGGCGTATTGTGTGTAGGATGGTAGCCAAGTCTCAGTAATGTCTCACCAAGGAGTTGATGACGTCGCTGTCGCCAGCCGCGCTGACGTCCACGAGCGCCAGTAGCGCCATGTTGTGGAGGCCGCTTACGAACAGACCGCATTTGACGGCGTGCTGCGTGTAGGAAGGTAGGAGGTCTAAATCCGAGTCGGAATCGTAGTCCGATTCTGAGTCCTGGCGCTGGGTTTTTGGTCTGAAACAATATTAGGCACAGAGCACATGGACATTATATTTTAAACTGGACGCGTCTAGCTAGGCCATTCCGATGAGGCACAAAATGCGCTTGAATGACACCCACGTTGCATTTGATCTACAGGTAATTCTTTTGTAAGCTCTAAGGCTGCTGCACTTTCAAAGGAGTCAACGTTATATACAGCTTCTTTTGAGATAATCATCCGTCAATTCTAACGTGATTGTCATTGAAGGCATTTTGCGGTTCGAATAAACGTAAGGAAGCTTGAATGAAATGTCCTTGCTTGATCCTAAAAGTCAGAGAAAGAATAGTAAATTGATTTATAAAAGGGTCTACCAGGGATCTATCTAGAAATACAGAAAATCGACAAATTATTTACAGTATATTTACCTGTCATTGAAGGTTATTTGTCGTTCAGCCGCCGGTGTAAACTCTCTTAGCTCGAGCGGCGTCATAACTCGACTGCTATACCCGCTCGACTTGTCCGAGAACGCCAGGTGACTGAGCTTCTCCATCAATGGCGTCAATTGCACGCCACTTAACTTCTTCTTAAAGCTAGCCGACGAATCCGAACCGATCTGCGAATCTGAGCTTTCCGATAAAGACTTTAAAGGTAATGACAGCGATTTTCGCCTGGACTGATCAACGGTTTTAGAATCTTTTGGGATCTTCTTTGGTGTCCGTTGAGGCGATTTAGTCAACTCGGAATCGAAGCCCTCGAATTTCTCTTGCTCGCATAACTTCATGTTAAAAGTGAACATGTTGTCTTCTTTGGATAAATCCTGTTTCATGCTAGCGTAGTGCTGTTCTAAGTATTGGTTGAACAGGTACTCTGATATTTCGATCCCGTCATTTCTGAATACAGGAAATGAGGGGTCGTTAATTGTAATAGTACTGACGCTTTTCTGCATTTGGTCAGGCGACATATCATCACTTAAAGGGACATGGGATCTTTTTAATTTGAACTTCGCTGTGGCTCTGTTGGTGACGTTTTTAAACGTTTCCTGTATGTCTATAACGCTCGCCATTTTACGAATGGGTTCAGGTTTGTTTATGTAATGATCAGCGATACAGTTGATGTCTAAGACTATTTTGTTGTCTCGCTTTTCGTTCTCAATTACTTTGGCACAATTTTCTATGTTCTTTAGGACGTCGGGTTCTGATTCTAGTTTTTCTTTTAACGGGTCGGGATTTTGGCAAATGGATAACATGTTTCCATGGAGTCTTTTATATTCTAGCATGGGTGTGGAGCAGACGCTAGTTTGTCCTGTGAATACTTTTTCGTTTTCCTTTGATTCCTCGTCGACCGATATTTGTGTTTTGAAGCTGAGGGACAATTTATTTGGTCTTGGTCTGGGTTTGTTGGTGAAGGGGACGACGTCGGGCATGGCGGGGGGACGGGGTTCGTGGGGGTCGCGGGTGGGAGGGGAGATCATCGTGTGGTCCTCTTCTGGCACGGCGGTGAACAGGAGAGATTTGTCTCGCTTCATCCCTGTTGGGAAGTCACGCTTGTCCCGTTCGGCTTCTTGGTTCTGCAAAAGAGCAGACATAGTTACTTCAGACTGCTGTTGATATAGCTGTCAGATAAAGCATTATGCCTCCAATGTGAATTCGATTAGAGATTCTATTGTAGTGTTCAAAACCGCAAACTGCTACGAGAATGGTTCAGAACGCACTCTAATTATTATATCAACCTTATGCTCGTTAACGTTAGATTCACAATTACCTGCATTAAAATACCCATTACATTCTACTGAGGACTTACTTTCTTAAACCCATCAATAATCTCTCCATTATGACTAAACTCTTGCATCTTTTCTGTTTGATTCTTAAGGCTATGGTACATCTACTTAGCGACATATACTCCGGGAACTGAGCACCGAGCAGCAGTGGTTTCTGTATCAAGTATTTACTAGAACATAACATAATGTTACCTTAATTAATTTTTTATCAATCAAAACGATGCCTGACTTGGAACTCCGTTAGCCGTTTACGAAGTATAACTCTTAGGCTACGCGCGCACTGCGGACTTCTTCCGTGCGTTTTATTCCCGCAAAATCTGTGTAGTATGCAATCTCCTTGAAGTGCGCGCACTGCGGAAAATAATCTGTATGCGGATTAAAATCTGTGGTTTGCTGCAGATTGGTTGCGGTGCGGCGCCGCACGAATTTTCTGCATCCTATGGACTATTGAATAAATCCGCGCACTGCGGAATAAAATCCGTGCGGACACCGGCCGGCAGCCATCCAGTGAAGCAGTTGTTCTCGCGACACGGTGCTGCTGCAGCTCGCGCGGTCATGTCGTCGCCTAGCGCGTCTCCGAATTTTCAACGTCCGTTCTTAACTTGAGTTGGGACTAGAATGGCAAAACCTGCGGATATTTCACCGCTGTGCGCGTACTGGACACACACGGTTTTTTTTTCTTTGCGTATTTAAAAACGCACCGCAACTCGCCGCACCGTAGTGCGCGCGTAGCCTTACGGTA
The DNA here is from genome assembly GCF_947568885.1 of Cydia strobilella. NCBI lineage: Eukaryota > Metazoa > Arthropoda > Insecta > Lepidoptera > Tortricidae > Cydia > Cydia strobilella. The sequence goes on from NC_086052.1 coordinate 16,120,508, forward strand.
GAGGTCGCTAGGGCCTCTCTAAGGCTCATATATGGTGGAAATATTCGATGTATTGTGTAAGGTCTTGGTAGCTCAGATGGCGGAGCACTGGGTTAGCGATCCATTGTGGGTTCAACTCCCACCCAAGACAGTGAATTTTTCCATTAATAATATTACCTTTTTAAACCTAGCAATCATCTCCTCCCCATTGTGGCTGAACTCCTGCATCTTCTCCGCCTGTTTTTTAAGGCTATTATACATCTTCTTAGCCACGTATACCACAAGCAGTTGAGCACCTAGCGGCAATGGTGTTTCTGTTTCAAGGGTCTCGGCAGGAGACTTTATCCGGTACGGGTCCACTACGGTTAGGTAGGACGTGAGGCTTGGTGGTAGCAATGTTGCGACGATTCTGTGAAATAAATGATTTTCTTACAAGCTTAATAGTTAAAAAAAGTCGTTATAATGTGCTTTACGTACAGTTGAAGGCAAAAATATCGATCCAGACAAATGGCTCAAAAATATGTGAACACGACTTTATTGTCTAAGGTGTAAGAGCGTACACATATTTTTGAAACTTTGGGAATGTATATATATTTATGCCCTTGACTGTACCAGTTTTAAGCTATAGTTTAAGTAAGCTTACGTACTGTGTTCGTATCTCTTGTTCCCAATTTTATACGAGATATGAATTTGAATCTATCATAATAACGTTTATTAAAGAAAATATGTGTCGAAGTCTAGTCAAAGGTCCCACTTTGTCGCTTACCATAAGGACGAGATTTGCTTGTATCTTTATACTAATAACCTGTCAAAGCGTCCTGGCAAGCGACAAAGTGGGACTGTTTACTTGGAAACGACACATATTATGCCATTTGTTTGAAATGTACAGATGTTTATCTTGTTTTTATCATGTTGTAATGTTGTCACACGCGTCGGGACGAGTGTGGCAGCATGTACGATCTCCCTCGGTCCAGACGGGACCTCGGGTTATGTCTCGACAGCTCAGGGATGAGAGGGCAGAGGGGTGAGTAAAGAAACATTGATTTATATCTCTACAATCTACGGGCTTTTATGCCGGTTTATTTATAATAGGATCAAACGGGTATGCTAGAGCCTACGCTAATGCGCACGGGACGGGATCCCTTATTCGGGATGTTAATGACGGGCGCGAATCCCTAATCTATCCGCGACAACCATACGGGGTTGTGCTGACCCTCGGGACGGTCGGCAGGGCCAGGCTTACGGTGTACGGAACGGGATCGGGGTTGTACCGAAGGGATAGAGTGCTAACGCGTAACCACACACTGCGCTACTATTCCTTCGGGCGGAGTGACGGGATCTCGGGGCAAGGACAGTGTGCTGGGCGTCTACCACGCTCCCGGCACTACTGTCCCCAAGGGTAAGGTATAGAATCCTCTAGCAAGGTACCCGGGCTGACGCGTGAACCACACACCGCTCAACGTACCGAGGAAGAGGGGGAGGGAGTCTCTAGGGAGCTGACGCGTGAACCACACACCGCTCAGCTAGAGTGCAGTGCCCCTAGCAGCCGATCCGCGACTGCGAAGAACACTCGCCGATCGCTGCGAGTGCGCGGGGTTATATACGGTTCGGCGCGCGGGGTGCGCGGCGCGGTCGGCGGTGGGGCGCGGCGCTCGGACAGGCGGCCGGTTCTGCGTGGCTGTGTTGTGGTGCCGCCTTGTATGTGTGCGTGCTGTGGCGCGTCATCACAATGTGATAAATATAGCCATACGCCGTGTACGGCATTAACTGGAGACAAGTCTTAAGTCCTATTATTAAGCTCCGGTATCCAGTTTTTTTTGATCCGAGACCGAAAGCCAGGCTTCCATACTTTTTTGTGGACTGGATTGTATCGAAATTGGCACTTTTCACGAGCCGTGGTTTGGAGATCGCTGTCCTAAAAAGCAGAGTCTTACTTGTTATTGTATAGCACGACGCCACCCAGCACGCCGCGGTTGCGGCGACACTGCTCCAGGATCTGCATGGATTCCAGATATACTGCAGTGGCACTCTGTAAAAACATGTGCGTGGATTATTTAAAATTATTAACCATTTGAATGCCACGCCCACATTAAATAAATAAATATTATAGGACATTCTTACACAGATTGACTAAGTCCCACGGTAACCCCAAGGAGGCTTGTGTTATGGGTACTCAGACAACGATATATATAATATATAAATACTTAAATACATAGAAAACACCCATGACTCAGGAAAAAATATCTGTGCTCATCACACAAATAAATGCCCTTACCGGCATTCAAACCCAGGACCATCGGCTTCACAGGCAGGGTCACTTCCCACTAGGCCAGACCGGTCGTCGATTGGGCTACCCGCGCGTGTCAGTTGCCGTCTTTGGCGCTCAAAGGGATAATACAATGATCACAGGGCGGATACGACGATAATCGTTTTAGCGTGTCACATGTTTGTACAATCAGGGACATTCCCGGTGAACCACCTTAAGGGCTAAAAATCGTTTAAACGTCTTGCAGGCGGTCAGGCGATAACACAAAAGTGATGACAAATAGAATGGCACTTAAAAAATGTCAAAAGTGAATTGTATTGGGTTAGGGTCAAGACCCCTAGGCATAAATATGGACAAAAACAAGTAGGTAGGTAACGTAATATTTCCACCCTATTCGCAAACACGTCATGTTGTTGGCCGCCGCGGCCGGCAAAGCAAACAAATACTCCAAACATTATCTTATCTCTGTAGTCCGTATACGGTAATTCTGTATTTATTTTGTAATATTATTAGCTTCTGTTAATAGCGACGTAGCTAGTGATGACTTATGATTTTAAAAGATGTAGGTATTACTGATAAACGAAACCATCACTTAATTTATGCAGAAGATTTCCGAGTTTTTATACCGTTCATGGCCAAGTATTTTCACGGTTCGTTTTATTTATTTAAGTTTAAGGTCCATACCTTAAATTTAAATAAATAAAACGAACCGGGTAGGTACGTCAACATAAGACGGTATTTAGGTAGGTATAAGACGGTTTTTAGGTAGGTATTTACTTCCGGAAAGTACCTGTTCATAGTCTAGTTTAAAAAAAGATTAGCTTCGATTTTATCTAGACTTATGATTTGAGATATTTAGTGTACTCAAGATATATTAACACAAAGACTAGAGGTAGACTTTTTAAATCTAAAATGGAGGAGCTTTACCGAGAGCCATTTGCGTTGGCTGACCGACGCAGCCGGCTGGCTGTAGCTTTGACTTGAGGCCACTATTCAGCTGCCACTTACCTTTGGTAGGCTAAGCATTGGCACTCGCTGGAAGATATGACATCCATACTGCAACACCGGCAAGTACGTCTCGAAGATCTGATACAGCTTCTCTGACAGCCGTTTCTGGTCTTCCATCTGAACAGCTAAAGCTTGGAGGTCCCCGTGGTACACTTTTATCATGGACGTGAGGAGAGACGCGCGGTTTTTGAGCACCCAGTCGGGAATGTTGCGGTCGCTGCCTATGGCCTAGGGGAAAAGTTTATATTAGACTAAACAGATCGTTATATGATTGTAAAAACAAGATAAGTACTTGAGATTTTTTAAATAAATACTAGTAATTTGTTATGTTACAAAAACTGCTCAGAAAGATTATAGATTGTAGAAGAAAAAAAATCGAGGCCCCGAATTTGACTATAAGGCCGCTTCCCCACTCCGCGCCACGGCGCGCCCGCGACTCCGCGCCAATCAGGAAGAAATACTGCGTACTGCACCGCTACCGCGCCGCCAAGTGGGGAAGCGGCCTAAGGAGTACTATTAAGGCCGTAACACACCATCGCACCGCACCAAGGTCATTGTGCGACGCACCCATAACTAAGAGCGAGAAAGTGATATCTTTTTCTTGCTCTTACTTATGGTGCGTCGCACAATGACCTTGGTGCGGTGCGTTGGTGTGTAACGCCTTTTATATATCGACTGCGCTATACTGAGCCATGTAAGTATTGAACATCAACTTTTACACCGCGACATCTAGGAATTTTAGCTGTCAAATTTGAGGTAGGATTATTATCTTTGACTTTATACCCTTTTCTACTATTATTATTTCTGTGTTAATAGGTGGTTAATAGTAAACGTACCCTATCATTAGGATCTATATTGCATGCCCTACTAGCAGGGAATCATATACCTACGACCAAAGATAGATATAACTCCGTAATAGATGGATACAGTCTAAGGAAAAAACGTGCCTCGAAAATCAAGAAAATTTGATTCTCGTTCAGAGGGCGCTACTAGTTTTGGTTTACTGTCGTATAGATGGCGTTGACGGTTTCGTTTGTTATTTAACAATTTTAACGCATATCAGTGAAAGAACATAGGTCAAAATCATAAAAATAATTAATGCAAATAAAAAAAACATTTATCTATATTTAAATACATTTTATCGTATTTTTATAAATCTTCATTTTTAGTTTTAAAGTGTGTCAACAGATGGCAGTGAATTTACTGGGGTTACAAAATTCACTATGACAGTACCGCTCTAGTATAAGTTACTCTATGCCTACGACTAAGATTGAAATGTAGAACCTTTATGTACTGATGAAAATGATAACAATGGAATAAATAAAGATGAATATATATGTATTTTTTATTTTATTCTACTCCAGCACGGTTACGAGTTGGCATTTGACGTTTACGACTGCGTGAACTCTATCGCACCAATACATCAGTGCGAGCGAGATGGACTGCGATCGAGTTTACGCAGTCGTTAACGTAAACGTCAAGTGTCTACTCGTGGTACGGCTACAGTTCTATGAGCCAGAGCCTACTGCGAACCTCGTTCGACGTTTTGCCTCCCTGTCACACTTACGTACGAATTTACAAGTGCGACAGAGAGGCAACACGTCGAACGTGGTTCGTAGTAGGCCCTCAGTTTTAAGAGGTGCTGCGTTTAGTTAGTTTACGTAAGTACCTACCTCGACTCTGATTATAATAAGATATTTCGTCACAGCGATATCAATATCACCTATGTTATATGCCCTGGATAAAACCGCAGTAGCCTTCTTATAATGCGGCCAAAAAAGACTAGCTCAGTTTAATAATAAACCGTCAGTCTATTTGAAATATTATATATATTATTCCTATACATAAAATAGTTTATTTTATTTTATTCCGTTTAAAAATTTGAAGTGAAGACTTAACTTCCTGATACTGTTCTGCTCCTCAAGCCAAAGATTAACAAAAATACAGAAAAGATCAAGGGCAGTGCGCTGCGCCCCGCCGCTGGTAGAAGTGGTAGATAGTAGGAAACATCGATAAATTCAATAAAGAATAACAGTTATTCCATACCAGTTATAGTCTGCATCTTCTCAAATGACTTTTTCGCCTAAGACGGTAATCTGTTAAACAAAAGCCATTGTTCCTTTTGTGTTAGCGGTCGCCCATTGTGTGCCATTGTCTCTGACAATGGCACGCGCTCAGACTCAATGGACCGCTAACACAAAAGGAATGGCTTTTGTTTAACAGATTACCGTCTTAGGCGAAAGTCATTTGAGAAGATGCAGACTATACTGGTATAGGTAAAGATAACTGATGGTAGCCGTACAGATACAAAAACCAGACTCCACAATGTCACATGGGTGGCCGAACGTGCAACTAAATCACTCATGTAAACATGTCATGTTCCTCAAGTCATGCCCCCAGCAATAAGGTAGGGGTTATCTATACCTACACTGTGTACGATAAGAGCGTGACCAGTAAAACTTAGAAAAAAAAATACGATTTATACACTATAACTATAATCATAAATCTTTACGATATTTACGACCGTCACGCCTGCCTATATGCGTAGATTTAGATTTATTTATTTTAGGATAAAAATTACACTATAAATTTGCATCAATCTCAAAATTATGCTTATCTTCTTATCATGATCGTCAAACATTACATACTAAAAATATAATATAAATTAAAATAATTAAAACTGTACCGTACCTATGCTCTTGACCGTTGGTAGAGCTTATGTCGTTGCAGTAAGGTTTCGAATGGTTTAATATTAGTCGATACGTGACGATGGAAAAGTGGATGAGTGAATGACGTCAATAAACTAATTTCATTTGTGATTAAAGGTCGATTAGCTCCTGTTGCGATTAGTTAACTTACTTATACTTAGGTAATGAACACGTAATGGTTGAATTAAAGTTTAACAGTTATTAAAATGTTGATGGCAAATCTTCTCGGGTCAGAGGTGTAGGGTTAGAGCCGGCGTAGCTTTATCGCGTATATCTTTACTTGAAAATAGTTGTATTGTATATTTACAACCATTACAACCAACCTTAAAGTTTATAGTTTATTAAGGTTCATTATTTTTGTATATATGGGTATTTTTGCACATTGTTGGTTTTCTTCAGTCACCCGTTGACCAACCACGAACGCTGTAAAGTGTTCGAATCGTTGGGATGTATTATAAATTCAATATACGCGATATAATCCGTTTTCATAGTTTTATTTCTTAGAAGTTAGAATCTAATTTAATTTTAAGTCCAATTTCCAGTTTGGTCCAATTGGGTTTAGTTTAGTGTTAAAAGATTACCTATTATCGTTTCATATGTGACGTATCAGTTTTGTTTAGCTGTGCCTGCAAAATGCGTGAGAAACATTACATTTGTTATGCTCAGTCCATCCTCCAGGCTGCTGCAGCCGCTGCTTCGAGACTAATCAGACTATGATCCCAATGAGAAAAAGACGCGTATTAATCACATTCAACACTTCCGGCGAGTACTTTTAATAGGAGAAAATCGCCCGTAAAAACATTTAAGGCCTTTCTTGCTGCGTCGCTACTCAAAAATTGTTCCAGCGTAAAGGGCGTAACACTCCATCGCACCGCACCGCGACCTTGGAGCAGTTCTTGGAGTTGTCTATGAAAAACATGGAAATACGGGACACTTGGCAACACTGGCGCACGTGTGCGGCAGTCTGTAAGGTAGGACCGCACCGTTTTGACGGTTCGGTGCGATAGTGTGGAAGCCCACGCCTTGCAGTACCACCTATTAGTGCGGTGCGATGGTGTGTTACGGCCTTTATAATTATCAATGTATGAGACTCACCAGAATGTATCTGCCGTACTCCCTGATGATGAACTTGCCGCTTTGAAGAGTGATGGCGGTGGGTTGAGAGAACAGCGAGTTGACGCAGTGCGCGGCGCCTACCACCTGCAAAATATGGCTGTTAGGTGTGCGATGCACTCGCAGTGGCTCGCGCCGGCATCATGGGCTCTCCCCAATATAATTACGCGCGTGCGATAGATATACGAAATGTCGGGACAATGTACAAAATTATTTTTGCTTAGCGTCCTTATTATGATGAACCTTACGTCTTTGGAATAAGGTTGACGAATTGACAGTTAACAGTCGACGTCGATAAATTGTCCGACCGAAGGTTAGGTTTCGGTTTCGGCACAAATACCATGTTTTTTTTTTTTTTTTTTTTTTTTTATATATAATAGGAAGCAAACGAGCAGACGAGCCGCCTGATGGGAAGCAGTCATCGCCGCCCATGGACATAAGCAACATCAGAGCCCCCAAAGGTTCGGTTTCGGTCAAAAAACTGCCGAGCATTTCGGCTGCGTCGAAACTGTATTTTCGGAGGTGTCCGACAGAAGTGGTAGTGGTTTCGGTTTCGACAGGTTTCAGCATAAAAATTATGTTTCGGCCGAAGGTTCGGTTTCAGCCGAAACTAAAACAAAAAGAGGGTTCGATTTCGGTCGAACGTACCTATCGAACTGATTTTAGACACGTAAATACATTAGGTAAATAAAGGCTGACTGTTCAAATTAGATTTCGTTTTACTAGAAAATTTGGAATGTAACTTTTTTTTAAAAGTAGACCTTACAAAAACTCCGAAACTATTAAAGAATGAATGGAATGAAAATATCTAGGTTTACGTAACAGAGCCAAGGCTACTCATAAAGCATTAGTGTGTTATGGTGTTTTAACAACATTATGTAATCACAGACGCAGTTAAATTGGTCCGAACGGGTTATAGTAATTATTTATGCATGAACTTGTTCTGTCGCATTTTTAACAAGTTCTTCAACAACGGAAGCGACTTTCTAAAAAATAACATTTTAGAATCTATGTTTATACCTACCTGAATAATAGGTAGTTGAACAAGTTTGGGAACAAATCAAATTATTTTATTAAATATTTTGATTTTTGTTTTTTAAGTAGTCACACTACTATATATAAATTAAGAACTGTAATAGATGTCATATATTAAGAAAAAAGTATATAGTCGAGAAATTGGGACGGGTACCGCCGTGGCGAGGTGGCCAAGGGGTTCATGGCGTTAGCCGCGATAGCTAAAGACGCCGGTTCGAATCCGGCCTTCACCACTGGAGGGCTTCGTCACTTTTTCTTTAATATATATTACAGTTTTTAATAGGTAGAGTTGCTTAATAGAAGCGCTAGCTTTTTAGTAACCTAGCGGTAAGAGCGTGCGATTTTGAATCTCGGCTCGTACCAACGAGTTTTTCGGAACTTGTCGCTTTTGACAGAAAACGTCGTGAAGAACCCGGGCTAATCCTTATAGGCGTATTAGTTTCCGCTCTGGGTTGGAAGGTCAGATGACAATCGCTTTCGTAAAATAATGGGCCTATGCCAATTCTTGGAATTTGTCGCCAAGCCGATCCCAGGCTCTCATGATATTGTCAGACAACGTAGAGCCTGCACAATTGAAGGAAGGGCCTTGAAATTTGAAACATGTATTTTTCAAATGTTGCAGAGCTCAAGTTCTAAGAGATAGGTAAATCAAGAGTGAATAAGCATCTTTGGTGAGCCGGGGGTCAGTTGTAATACTTGTAATCTCTATAATGACCTATTAGCTCTGTGAATATCAGGAAATCGGGAAACGGTCGGGGAACGGATTAATCTCTAGCAGGTCAGAATTCAAAACTGATTTCTCGAAATCAGTATAATATTTAAAAAAAAAACCTTTGGTAGCTAGATGTTAAGTCGATCAAACTTATAAGTCAATCAAACTTGAACTTTAATTTATTGATAAAATGTTGTCTTTCACACAACTTGAATTATGCCATCTGAAGAGACGATTATAGTAAATAAAAAAAAACCGGCCAAGTGCGAGTCGGACTCGCCCACCGAGGGTTCCGTACTTTTTAGTATTTGTTGTTGTAGCGGCAACAGAAATACATCATCTGTGAAAATTTCAGCTGTCTAGCTATCACAGTTCATGAGATACAGTCTGATGACAGACAGACGGTCAGAAGGACAGACGGACAGCGGAGTCTTAGTAATAGGGTCCCGTTTTTACCCTTTGGGTACAGAACCCTAAAAAGTATAAGAGAAAGAAAGAAATAAATAAATATTGGACATTCTTACACAAATGTCTAAGCACCACAGTAAGTTCTAGAAGGCTTGTGTTGTGGGTACTCAGACAACAAATATGTAATATAAAAATATATAGGAAACACCCATGGCTTTCTGCTCTTCACATAAATAAATTCCCTTACTGGGATTCAAACCCAGGACCATCTGCTTCATAGGCAAGCAGGAGAGATCATGTATAAATCTCAATTCAGCAACAAGTCAGCTGATAAATTGCAGTTCTTACCTGTCCGGCTAACGCATGCCGCTGCGTGTCGGACACCCAACCGGGGTGGAAGTACAGAACAGCATTGATGGGGTCATCCTCCTCAGCAACGCAGCATTGTGTGTCATACACAAACACTATCATCATTTCCCTGTTAGACAAACATCAAAATTTTATTTTATTAAATGAATCATAACTACTCAATAATACCTCATAGGAGGGTTCTGGAGTAATTTTTGATACAGACAAATTAGGTTTAAATCCTAGATTAAGTGTTATGCCGAGAAATAAAAGGCTTATTTATTTTTATCCCATCAAAAACATTACATGTAAAAAGATGCAAGTCTCGCAACTCAGTTCTTCTACTACAAAAAAATTTGAGATGTAATGTGAAACCAAGTCGGTTATTTTAGTCAGTGCCAGAGGGTGTTAAAACCGTAACAATATTAGATACCTTAATTTTTTTAATACACACATATAATGACTTGGCAATGAGAGAGTATGAGAGAATTACTTTATCCCTCGAATTATAGAATTATAAAAATCTTTCTTGACTATACATCATCATCATAGTTATTATATTATAATAAACTATAAATAATAATTTACATGTTAGTTACATTAAAAACAATATAAATGGTACTTAACTGGTCACACATTTGATAGATAATATAAATATCTACTTTAATGTCAACATACTGAATACTGATTCCTTAATATTACACATACATTTGGTTTTAAATTCTTTGTTATTACTACAAAGAGAACAATGTTGAAAAAATATTATAACACAATATTTACACATTGGTAGCTAATGAATACGCTTTATATTTACATGTGGAAAACCACTTAATGCAATGTTTACATTACAATACAAATTCGTGTCAGAACAGACGCGAATAAAAAAAAAAAAAAAAAAATCACAAATAACGATTGCATTATGTACGCATAAATTGTGCTGTGTACGGAATCAATTGTCCGCGAAGGTATACACGATATAGCTTAGCATTAGCATGGTACGATAATCTTATTAGATCCTACTAAAATTAATCTACTCACTTAGCCATTTTGCTTGTCAATTCCACCTCCGCTTATAAATATAGTCCTTTTTACATTGGATTTATTAAAATTCACTTAAGAGGTAACTATACAATGTAAAATTATCGTAGACGATTTTATTTCACATGATTTCGCTCATTGCTTCAGCGATCGACCGCTTTGCAAACACTGACATATTTGATTGATTTGACAACTTTTGACAGATGTGACAAGGTAAATGTCCGTGTTGTACTATCTGTTATGTTTCAGTAAGAGCCAAGTACAAGTAATGATACCGGGGTGTAATTCGGACCGGTATCACACTATTTAAGTCTTAGTTTATCACGCTGTAAGCGCGATGTGTTTACAGCGCCATCTCGTAGTGAATAGTTGAATACAGCTAACTTTTTGTGCTACCATCTATTGGGGAATAGAATGCAAATAAACCATTTTATTCTTTTTAAAACTCTTTTAATGGCTTTAACGTATTCTTCATTCTCATTAGTTTACACATCGCCATTAAATTACACAAAAAGTTTGAATAGCATAAAAATGTTTAAAATATAGTCTGTCAAGCCATTTCCGTCAGTAGAAAAAAACAGCAAATTTAAAGCCTGACCAGGAATATATGATCACGCGCCATGTTGCGGAATTTCATTGGATTATATTTTTCATACTATACTGAACTGTCACCCTATACATGAGAATGAACAGCGCCCTCTTGACAATGATCATATATTACTGGTCAGGCTTTAGGCGCGAAGGGTTATCGTCCAATAGAAAATTTGAATTTCACGCCTTTTTCTACTGATAAAGTTGTTTGACAGACATTTATTATTCCAAAAGAAAGGGTAAAGGGTTCTCAATTTTTTTTTACTCGTAATTCATATTTATAGTTGGTCAAACCAAATTGTCAGTAAACAAGAACAAAAAAACTATACTCATCCTTTTCTTTTGGGTGCTAAAGGTGCTAGTGTAAGACAAAGATAGTATGATTCTCTCTGTCTATGTTTGAAATGAGACAGTCCTTTTCCTTTGTCAAACTATATTTGCACAATCGCACGAGTGGTGAGGTAAGATTTTCTAATAGGGAATATTATGCAAAACTCTGCGTAGAAGGAGTCACTAGCACAAACACGAGGCCTTCCGTGTAACACGAAAATCGAAGGTTCAGTAACGTTTCTGCCTCTCTATCACACTTTCGTATTCGATCGATAGAGAGGCAGATACCGAAATTTCGATTTTCGCATTTCGCGGTAGGCTACCTCTGTAAACAAACCGCATAGATATATCAATGTCAGTTAAGGCATAGTACCCACATAGTACTTATTATGGATGGTATAGAAAGGATCGCAATCTCTTATGGCAGAATTGTTGTAAAAGTGACCGCGTTAAGCTTTAAATAATAGTTCCTAATCTCTCCGGTGGCGCTAGTTAGGCTCTGGGACATGAGTATAACATGAACCATATAAGGCAACAAATAACCCGACCAAATTACGTAGGTTGTTTTTGGTACTATTTCGGTGTATGGTGGCGCCGCCTAATTACTGTTTTTTGATGGAAACTTTTCATACATGAGAGAGAAGAGATTTGGCTTCTTTATACAGTCTCCATGGTACTTATAATCTGTCAAGCCATTTCCGTCAGTAGAAAAAAGCGGCAAATTCAAAAAAATGTAGGCGCGAAGGGTTATCGTCCCATAGAAGATTTGAATTACGCGCCTTTTTCTACTGACAAAGTGGTTTGACCGGCTATATGTATAAGTTACTCTATCTATGGTTTAGGATGCACTAGTACTGCACTCTGGCGGCAGAACATTGCATCAGTGATACTCCCTATTGCTCCCTATTATCAATGCTATTATTAAAACATAGAGTATAGTAGCTAACGCGCGATTATTCAAATAAGTGAGTAATATATTCTTTGATAACTACTAGTAGTAGAATACTGAGAAAACTAAGTACGTTTGCCAGAGTATAATTAAATAACAAATCTTGTTATTTCCTCGCTTTTAAACGAGTGTGTTTAATCGTTGAAAAAACGAGGAAAAAAATAGTGCGATCTCACAAACACCATATTTTTTGTCTCACTCTGTAGGTACATGTAATAGACCATTCGTTAGTGCATTCTATTTATTGTATATGTATCTAATCGACTGCTGTAGAGAAAAGACTTTCATGCACTCGGTATGCCACTCAGGAGCGTTATTGCTAGCAAGGATACTGCTGAGTCACCAGTGTAGGCGTAACCTTAGGCTTTGCACACCAAGTGATTAATAACAAAATAAGTATAAAATTTTACCTAAAATTAAAACTTTAGCCAACTTTAGGTATTCACCTTTAGCCTTTTGTATGGAGAACAGAATTTTACAATTCCATAAACTAATAAGTAGTCAGAGAAAATACACTTAGGTCGTAGGCGGCGATTAAGAGGCAGGTGTAGGAGCAGTGGCGTAGCTAGGCGTGGGCGAAGTGGGCCGTCGCCCACGGCCTCGCGCCCCAAGGGGGGCCTCGCGCGAGGCCCCTTCCCTTCGGGCACAGTGAAAGAAAAGGGCCTCGCTGATGCGATTTTGCCCGCGGCTAGATTAGTTCACGCTACGCCAACGCCACTGTGTAGGAGCAAGTGTCCATGGGATACAGTGATCGCTTACCATCAGGCCGTAAGCTTGTTTGCGTACGAGGTAGTAAAAAAAAGGTCATAGATCTTAGAATGCCAAGTTTATGATCATCTGGGAGGCTTATTAAGGCGGGTCGCCACCAGTGTGCGGCACAAGCATTTTTGTACTGAATATGCTTGTGCCTCACACTGATGGAATCCCTCCTTTAGACTACGCCTCCAGGCAGTTGGCATTAAGGGTGACCAACTAAAGTAAAGCCTGACCAGAAATATATGATCATTGTCAAGAGGGCGCTGTTATTCTCATGTATAGGGTGACAGACAGTTCAGTGTAGTATGAAAAAAATAGTTCCAGTGAAATTCCGCAACATGGCGCGTGATCAGGCCTCCCGATCCTCCCACTGGTTCAGACAGGTGGTCTTGGTCAGGCTTTAACGATCAGACAAATGAAGGTGTTACTTATTCTGTATACTCAACCTACTTATTTAACACATATGCATTTTGCTTTAGGTGCACACATTAAAGTATCGATGCTCCAGTGTAGCGAGAGCTTTACAGAAGATATATCAGATCCGTGAGGAGGGTATGGACGAGGCTAATGCGAAATTCCCGCCGAGTCAACGACACAGCATGAACGTACACTTTCTGCTTGACTCAATGAGAATCATGAGCATTGTGTAGCTTAATAGCTTTTGGATGAAAATCCCTAGTCAGGCCAAGAGTAATGTTGGCAGCGATTTTGATAGCACCAAAGATAAATATAACTCCGTAATAGATGGACACAGTCTAAGGAAAAAACGTGCCTCGAAAATCAAGAAAATTTGATTCTCGTTCAGAGGGCGCTACTAGCTTTAGCTTACTGTCGTATAGATGGCGTTGACGGTGTCGTTTGTTATTTAACAATTTTAACGCATATCAGTGAAAGAACATGGGTCAAAATCATAAAAATAATTAATGCAAATAAATAAATCATTTATCCATATTTAAATACATTTTATCGTATTTTTATAAATATTTATTTTTAGTTTTAAAGTGTGTCGACAGATGGCAGTGAATTTACTGGGGTTACAAAATTTACTATGACAGTACCGCTCTAGTATAAGTTACTCTATGATAGCACAGACTACGAAAGGGTTATTTAAACGTCATAATTTCATTGAAGTTTGATGTTTAATAATAACACTTGCAATCTGGCTTTCAAAATTGCTGCCAACTTAGCTTGGTCTAACTCTATATAACATTTGGATGAAAATTCCTACTATGTAACAAGTCGTGGTCAGGTTGTCAACCTAATCTCACTTCAATAAAAACCACATATGCGATTGTCTAGAAGATATGCGATTGTCTAGAAGGAGCTAGGTGCGACCGCGAGCTGCATTCCTATGCTGTTCACGAAGCATTTTCTTCGACTGTTGGTTAGATCCACAGACCGCGTATTCTAAAGACATAGCTCACATAGCATAGTCTCGCTACCCCCTCTGCCACGCATACAGAGGTATGGGATCTGTGAATGACATCTCGCTTTGTGTGGTAGGGCACAGGACAGCGGATGTCATTCCAGATCTAGAGCAGAGCCCAACTGGGGAGGTACCTCCACCTTACAGAAAACCGCAGCCAAATAACACTAGACCCTACTAATAGTGTTGTGTTCCTGCCGGTGAGTAAGGTTGCCAGAGCTCGAGGGAGAGGAGTGTTAGGGTCGGCAACGCGCATGTAACACCTCTGGAGTTGCAGGCGTACATAGGCTACGGAGACTGCTTAACATCAGGCGGGTTGTATGCTTGTTTGCCACCGACGTAGTATAAAAAAAATACGGTAGTTTTACTCGATAAATTTTCGAATTTCGAATCACGCCACCGATCCTACTTCAGTCGGCGGACCACATGTCTTTGAACGGGCCAATCACGGCACGGGACTCGCTCACTACGTCCCCCGCACCTCTGTATTTTTGGCAGCATCGGTTTCATGAAATAATTGCTCTATACGTGTTCTTTAGAAATAGGTGTTTTGTGGTTAGACCCTAGCATAACTGCACCCCGGGATTAAGTACTTAAAGATATTTAACCGTTTGGATGCCACGCCTATGACGCCTATATGTGTGCGGCGCGTCATCGTGAACCTTATCGGAATGCACGTAAAGCCTGACCAGTAATATATGATCATTGTCAAGAGGGCGCTGTTTATTCTCATGTATAGGGTGACAGTTCAGTATAGTATGAAAAAATTAGTTCCAGTGAAAATCCGCAACATGGCGCGTGATTATATATTCCTGGTCAGACTTAGATTTATGTTGGTGGCGGTACTGCGCCAAATTCCTTTTCGGCATAACCTCTTTTACATAAAAACTCATCTAAGGTGACTGCTGGCCACCGAGACAGGACACTGACATATTGACAAACTGACAACTGACTTCACAAATAAATTAATTACGGCAAGCTTCAAGTTAAGAATATTTCGTATCATTGCATATTGTATTGATTCTGCCCCGCTAACCTTTACCTATATCGACGCCCCGCCGCCGCATATCGAAGAAATGATTAAATTTAATAGGTATTCAACAACCGCTCAAGAAGATTAAGTTAGACGAGGACTACGGAAGTACGGACTAACGCGGGGTAAGTCACCTGCGAGTCCAAAATTTCTCTTTAGCTTAAACTTTAAACATCGCTGTATCGGCTCCGGCTCCTGTTATTAGTGGTGTTTCCTCAAATTTCTAAAAGTCTTTACGACAATCTTCAGTAAATGTGTATCCGTGCGCGTCATTTAAAATATCAGTTAGCCACTTTAACATTTGAGCTACCTACCTAACGACCGAATAGTTTGGTCTTTTTCTTTACCAACTACATCCCTCTTTCTGTATTTTTTTCTTAACCAGAATCATTGCTACAAATTGAGCGCCGAGGTTTGACCTCACGATCTTCCGTGTTTTCTGTCGATTTGAGAGAATATGACAATTATTTGCGCTATGACAAAGAAACGCTATCTGTCTCTTTATCACACTAATATGGAAGAGTAATAGAGACAGATAACGTTTCATCTTGACTAGGCGCCTAGACCACCTAGACGTCAGACTTAAATTGGTCGACTTGTGAACGAATTGGTTGTTGTAAACGTAAGGCCCCATTCGCACGAGAGCTTAAAAAGCGTTGCGTGTGCGACGCACCCAGCGATATCTCTTTCTCGCTCTTACTTATGGGTGCGTCACACACGCAACGCTTTTTAAGCTCTCGTGCGAATGGGGCCTAATCCTCGCAGTTTTTGCCGGTCACGCGTCAATCTAGAACACATCGAAGGCTAACTTGGTTGAGGGAATGGCCACGCGCTCTCATATGTTAGTCTAAGTAGGTAAGCTAACATAAATGTAAGTTAACAGATTTGTCGAGTTTCGTTATTATTATCTGAATGAAACTGATTCACAGGAATTGGCGTAGGCACTAAGTTTTTACGAGGGTGACTGCCCTGACCAGAGGGCCTATCGCGAAAACAGAAGTTGCAAATTGCAGTCTTCTTTCTCTTTTACTCAAATTAATGCGTAATTAGAGTGAACTTTTGGGAATTTGCGAACTTTGGTGTTCGCGGTTATAACCCTGACCCTCCAGTCCAGAGGAAAAACTAGGCCTTATTGGAATTAGTCCGGTTACCTCTCGATGTTTTCCTTCACCGAAAAGAAATGATGAATGTACATAAGTTCCAAAAAACTGATTGGTACGAGTCGGGGTTTGAACCCCTTGAAGGAGAGAATAGCCTAGAGCGGGTACGCTGTCTAAAGCAAATAGGCGCTATTTTATTGCGATATTCAGTTTAAATGTCAAATTATTTATTTTTATGTAATAATAAGACAGTACTCCTGTGAAATTCCGTACGGGCACAAGAGTTATGATATAAATAAACTATTGATGAATTTGTTAAAAGTAGGTACTTACTTTTTATTTGTTTGGGGCCTACGATGCCTTAGAAACAAATTCAGCAACATTTATTATCATACAGAACGGCTACGCACCACTCGAATTACCTCGCCCCGCGACAGCAGATTGACGGCCGTTTGCCGGCCGCTCAGTACTATTTTTAAGCAACTTACACTATGACGCATGCCGTCGTGCCGTTCACACATAGAAACGCAAGTGATTTTTGATGTATAGCGTGTCCGCCCTGCGCCTACACACTATTGACACTATAGACTTATAACATCTCATTTAGCCTATAGAACTTTAAAGCCTTGCATGACTTGCATCGCAGGAGAATGTCGCCAACAAAACAGCCTTGTCAGTCACAAGTTGTCATAAAACAACCTCACGTCTGCAAAACGTCATTGTTGCATATTTGTCTTCATGCGACCTTCCTGTTCAAATATGCCTATTGTGAAAGACTTAATTTGCTTAATTATTTCGGACCTGTGATGTCATAAGGAAATCTCTACCAGCCAACCTTAGGGCAAAGCAGTTTTTTTTTATTGAAGCGCCCGCTTATAACTTTATTTGCATTACCCGATAACGGGTACGGGTTTAAATTTGTATCATGAAAATAATATTTATTTACAATGTTTACTTCTCGTGTGTTGAAACACTCGCTAAGATCGGGATTCTATTTTAGAACCACTAGCTTTGCTCGTGGTTCAACTATAAAATCCTTTCGCTTGCTTGTGTTTCAATTCTACACTCGCGGGTAAAATACAACTTTGCAGTATAACAAATAACTATTTTTCGACCTAAACTAAAAATCAAATCACTTTATTAATATATTAATATATTTAATATGTCTGTGTCTCACGGAAGTTTTGTTATTAAAATCAAATCACTTTATTTGGGAACAACATACATACAATTACAATATACAATACCAACATGCAAAATATTTAACAGTACGGTTTTTACTCACGATTATTTTTAGTCGCTTTTTCAAGTCGTCAAAAGCGACTAAAAATAATAGTGAGTAAAAACCGTACTGATTTAGTTATTTGTTATATAAGGGTGCAAAGTTGTATTTTACCCGCGAGTGTTTCAACACACGAGAAGTAAAATACATTTGCACTCGTGTGTAACACAAAACTTTTCCCCTCACTATAGCGAGGAAAGTGCAACCTCCACAGGCGTTAGATCATCTTCATCACTGGAATCACTTATTTTTGTACGATATTATAACAGAAAACAGGAAATTCTGATTTTTACGTGAGTCGGTGAGAAGTTTGTTGACAATGTTGACATTTCTGTTCTGACGTATGAAATGTCAACTATGCGTTTTGAAATTGCATCGACTCAACTTGTGCGTTCAGAATTATATTTAATATCACTAGAAAAAATCAAACGTTTCTTATGGAAGTTTAAGGTTTATGACTTAAAATTATTAAATAAAGCTGAATTTGGTATTTTTTATTAGATTCTCAAACCATTTATTTAATGATAATTAATATCGAACGAACAATTATTATGAGCGTTTTACGTTTTGTAATCTGTCAAGCTACTTAAACACGCGCCTTCAAGGTCAAATTACTTTCCCCACTAGTGGATAAAATGCGTTTTTCCCCGCTTGTTTTAAAGGATAAAAGACGGCTTTCCGGGCTAGTGAGGGGAAAAATATTTTGAAATATGACTCACGATAGTTTAAGTGCGAATACCAACATTCATTATAAATCTACAGTAAACTAATAATTCAAATTAAAGACTATTTAGACTAGACGCCTACATATTGAGATTTGTAAAATATAAATAGTCTAATTAAGGTATGCTATTTTTACCATAATTTGACATCCCAGTAAAGTTGTTGATATTACAGCAGTTGACGTGAACAAAAGTTTAAGTTAGCAAGTTTGTGCAAAAGTGTGATCGCAACGATAAATTAACAATAGTTGTTTTTAAATAATGAGTCAGTAGGTCATACACATTATCATTTCCAATAAATCAACGGTAAAAACAATAGAAAAACAAAAAGGTGTGAAATTTTAAGTAGGTCACCACCTATTTTCGTTACGCCACCGGGAAGCGAAGACGCTCTCAAAAATTGCAACAAAAAATAATTTGGCGGAAATCGAAGTTGACGAGGATTACATCGCCTCATTCGCCTCGTTACGTAAAACTTTATGCTTAATTACAAGTCTCATACAACGTAAGGTCGTCGTAGAAAGTGAATCGGCTCGTGTGAACCGTCAAAAAAACCACCATCTTGCCAGTCTGTGGCGCGCCGTCCGCGCGAGTCGACGCTCCCGCCAAATTTGAATATCGAACAAACGCGACTTGACTTTTTAATTTTTACTTTTTATTTGGATGCGCGTTTATCGGCCAGTGTTGTTTGTGTCGATTCGTATTTAGTGTTGTGAATGATGTGATAGAAACATTTGTGCCAGAAATAGAAACGAGAAACTTTATACAGGATTTGTGAGTTTCACGTTATGGGAAATTTTGACAGGAGTAAAACCGGCACGATTTTCAAAATGGTAAGTGATTGTCCTAATTATTTTATAATATATTATATTTATAAAACTATGTAAACAAGTTTTACAATTACTACTAATGACCTCTACGGATTCCTTTTACTTCGTATCGACGTCGAGTATTTACTGAAAAACGCATAAAAAAACTTAAGTGCATTCACAGCACACCCGGTAACATTCCGAATGTGTTCCGATTACATTTTTGCACGAAATAAATACATTTACTAGATATGATCTACATCAACAAATTAACTATTTACAGTTACAGGTAGGTATTAAATATTGCGTTTACACTTGGATGCTTTAATTAAACTAAAAATAACGATC
The DNA here is from genome assembly GCF_947568885.1 of Cydia strobilella. Classification (NCBI taxonomy): domain Eukaryota; kingdom Metazoa; phylum Arthropoda; class Insecta; order Lepidoptera; family Tortricidae; genus Cydia; species Cydia strobilella. Next base: position 16,140,469 of record NC_086052.1, read on the forward strand.
ATTATGCCACTGATTACAACACCTAATAAACTTGCATAATTACTAAATACTTAGATATAAAATCGCTAACTACATATCTAGGGCTATCATTGTGCTAGTTTCCGTCCATGCTTTAGTTTTCGTCCACTTGAAGGATTAGCAAATAATATATTTCATTATTAATTTGCTACTTGCGAAATATCTTTTTTATGTAGATATAGATATATTGTTTAGACATTAAGGACTGCAATAAGTCCAAATTTGTGCAGCAATTGTAAGGATCATTATTCATTAATAGCTTATATTTTTTATCATTCTTACTTTTATTTATAATTAGCTTATAAAAGAGTATCAATTGACTCTTACTTGTCACTGGTTCCCGCCATTTTAAATTGTTATAAAAAGGCGGGTATGCGTGACAAGTGGCGAGTACTGACAAGTTATAGTGAAGACGTCTTGAAATATTTATTGTAAATTGGTTGTTATTACGTTTTTATCAAACGAATAAAGTTAAAATATTGGTACAAGAATAATTTTCATCATCAACCCGGTAATAATCCGACACAATGTAGGTTTATATTCAAATTTCGTCAAGAGGACGAAAACTAGCGCGATAACCTTATTACTTCACGAAATGTCCTGAAAAGTGTTCTACCAACACTTAATGGCCGTATCCGTTTAAAAACTATTAAAATTGTTTCATACAAAAAATTTGGATAACTTCGCTAAAGTATAAATTAATGACATAATAGTCCCTATTGGCCACATTAATAATTAATAGGTTCGTAACGAATTTTACGAAGAAAGCAGTTGAGTAACAAACTGGTTGTGACGACGAACCCGCATTTTCACCAAATTCGATTTGCAAAGATTTCTCCGCTCGTTTATGAATAAAATATTATTTGCATATTTTTACTACGGTTTATGTTATGTGTAATATAAGGAGCACTGGCGGATCTATACGCAAAATAAAATTATCAATGTTAAACCTATTTTTAGATATCAAGTCCGATTAAAAATATTAAGCCGGAGACAACAGAGTTCAACAATGTCTGTTGAACTCTGTTGTCTCCGGCTTTTTAATTTTAATTTTATTTAATGATTAATTGTATTTAATTGTTTGTAATCCTCACACCTGAGGCCTGAGGATGCCGAAGACCGGTCAAAGTGAAGATGATTGAGTAGGAAAGCGGACCCTGGCGCTAGGCCGGGAAAACGCTAGATCGAAGAAGAAGAAAATTGTTTGATATTGATTTGACATTGCTCGCAGTAGTACATAATTATACTGTCGAATCTACATCGAATCGACATTAAAGATCTAAAGTTCAAAAAGGTACCCGTTACCTATACGACATTATAAGCATTGCATAATGCTAATTTATTTAATCGATAATTAACTTTTAATGTACTATGATTTTGTTTTTCTTCTCTAAGTGATTATAATAACTACATAATAAGCAAGTAAATCGTTTTTACTTTCAATTACATATTATAATGCATAATAATACACACCTTTAAGAGTTAGCCATGGACTACAGTGGAAGCTAATATAATGTAAAATGTAGATACATAAAGATACTTTTTAAACATTATTTACCTACACAACTATTTAATAAGAAGTACACAAACGCACATTTATGACAAGGCGGTAATAAGAATAAAGTATTTACTATAGAAATATGTAGAAACCCAATTCAAAGCCAAACAAGACTTGTTTATCATAATTAAGTAATAGTTAACTTATTTAAGTAAGTAAACCAGTTAGCCAGTTACTGTAAATGTTGCGCAATTATATTAAATGATGTACAATCGTTATATTTTTTTAAGTTGTATGTAAATTTTTTTTTAATAAACATCAAAATTACAGTATCTTTTACAAAACTCACTGGCTGTTATTTGTTAGAGGTCGTTTTATTTCTATCAGGTAACTAAAAAGGTCATTATAAATTACCATTTCTAAAAAAAATTTCTGTTCCTGTTACTTAAGAAGAGCCACATTTCTATAATTTTTATTTTTTTACTTTTATTGTTTTACTACATTTCATAACCCTGAAAAAATGGCTCACATAATGTAAAAATAACCACCGCCATTTTTTTGTCTATACTTATAAAATGTTCGTCGTTCGTACCTAACGAGTATGTGAAATTGTGAATCGTACTTGCTGCAGTGCTGGTACCGCTAGAGCAGTAAGAGGCTCGTCCTTGGCTGCAGCCCGCCTCTTCGCATTCCGATGTGCATTTGTTTTGCTCCTGAGACTTACTGTCCATTGTTTTGGTCAAGCTTTACTGCAGTATGGAAATGGGTCTTGACACGTAAAAAAACAAAAACAAAAAAAACGTACAACCGAATTGAGAACCTCCTCCTTTTGAAATCTTGAAGTCGTTAAAAAAGTGGTAACTTTATGTTCCAGAAGTTCAGAGGCAGCTAACATAAAATTTTAGTAGTATTTTAATTTTCCAAGAAAAAAGTAAGAAGCTGAATCTATGTATAACTCCTGAAATAATATATTATTTGAATGTCATACTTACCTACAACGTTACTAACTACTTTTAATAACGTTATTACAGAGGGTTAGAGCCGGCGTAGCTTTATTTGACGTTCTTAAGCGCATTATAATATGCCTAATCTTTATCTTTGAATTAAGTCGAAAGTTTGAAAGTCTAGTGAATTGATACATATATATTAAGAAACTGCGAAACTATACTTCAGTCCTTCCATCTTAAAAGATTTATGAGCTTAACCTTAATGAAATAAAATTACATATCTGTTTCAATTAGAATAGAATAGAAATAGTTTATTTGGTCAAAATAAATACAATACTTTCATTGCTTACTTAGAATCAAGTTATCGCACAATGTTGCTAGTGTTTCCATGTGAAACGATTGCATTAAAATATTGGTAATAACTCGTTAATCATAACATAACATTACAATTGTTAAATAAAACTATGAAAACGGATTATATCGCGTATATTGAATTTATAATACATCCAGACGTTTCGAACCCTTTACAGCGTTCGTGGTCAACGGGTGACTGAGGAAAAATTACAAAGTGCAAAAATACCCACATACTAAAATAATGCACAATCATAGACTATAAACTTTAAGGCTGGTTGTACATGCAAAATCGGTTCATAAGGCTAGTTATACACTACAATTATTTTCAAGTAAAGATATATATATATATATATACGCGATAAAAAACTACGCCGGCTCCAACCCTACACCACCGAGAAGATTTAATTCCCTCCTAAATTGTACGAGGGTATCCCAATATGGGACCGGCAACAAACTCGGCGGGACACATCTTTTCAAAACATATTATACTCAGAATGTCCAACATCATCCAACACTAAGGTCTCACAGTCTATGTCTCGCTTGCTCCTTTATCAGATGGACTACAGGATCCCAAACTGGTGGTAGAGAAAAGCCATCTTCCCTATTAAAGTTTGGATATTTCTTAATCTCAATGGCCTCGCGCAGCATTCTGGGTATGTAACGCTTCTCCTTGGCAAGAACCAGAGGCTTATCAAACTTGATTGAGTGATTGGCTTTATCCATGACATGCTCACAGACTGCAGACCTAGGTCGACGGTGCTTGACATCAGCTATGTGTTCCTTCACCCGAGTGGAAATGCTCCGTTTCGTCTGCCCGACATATGATAGGCCACACTCACAGTCCAGCCTGTACACTACGCGATATAATCCGTTTTCATAGTTTTATTTCATGAGTAACTATCGCGGTAACCGAAGACAATATTATTACAATTGTTATTTTTTAGTCTAACTAGAGTTAGACCAAGAAAAGTCTGCAGAGATTTTGACAGCACACGCAGTGCCAGTATTATTTATACGTCATAATTTCATAGAAGTTTGACGTTTAGAATAACACCTCTACGACTTTTACATGCCTGCTTAAGTTTCTAAGCTCAGAACAAAGGCATATTTCATTTAAAAGCTAATGGGATTAGACTTGTTATGTTAAAGTGAAAAAAGTGAGTTTCATTATTCATTATATTCTCTGTTTTTGCCACGTGCTTAGTCGTCCACGTAACAAGACCCCTGGTTTCATAAAAGCAAGTAAACGTGTAAAGCTCACGGTATAATTGTCATATAATGTTTCATACAAAAGACTTCAACGCGTGGCTCAATCAACTATTCAGAGTTGAATTGGCTATTGTATAAAACTGTAACTGGCTGATGATATAATACAACAGGTTGTAATAGCAAGTAACAACAGTATTTTTGAACAGTAAATAGAGTTATTATCAAGTTAATGAAGAAGTTAGCGGATAAGGTGATTTAGCTGTAGTGTAACTGGAAATTTCTGCTACGTTACAATTGTTACAAATTCACTTATTCTTCGTAATGTTTGTTTATTTTTGCTTAACTCAATTTAATACGTGGTTTCTTATTGTGTGACTGGTTGCATCACTTACACCTTACACTAATTTGCCATATAAAGGGAAGGAGATGAAACACGAATGTTTGTGAAAATAGCGATATCAAACCACGAAGACAATGGGGTTGGCAACTGTCAAAGGTTTGCATAGATGGCGGCGCCATCATAGCTTGCCCCTTGTAAGTATTGGCTTAAAGGGCTGGCATCCAGGGCAAAAAAATCCATTAAAAAAGCAAAAATTTGACACAATTCTAGTGATTGACAGGGCAAGCTATGCTGGCGCCATCTGCTTAATACTTCGACCGGCCAACCCCATTGGCAGCATAGTAAAAATTTATTAATTTTGCTCTATATTTTGGGAGATGTTTTGTGTAAGTAGGAGAAAAAAAAAAACTCGTTTATGCTGCTCGAAATGTCATATTTTGCAAGTGAAATAGGACCTTTCTATGCTGTGGTGACCTAGCGAACTTCGTAAATGCTTCATAACGGGGCGTATGTGCAGGCTGAGTAATTAATACACACAAAAAAATATCGCAAGCGCATAGTCGTAATAGCGTTTCATAACTGCGCTCGATTCTTGCTTTTAGCAATATGCCGTATTGACTTTTTGCTAAACGAATGACAGAAACAGGTTGACTATTGAATTGTTTAGTTATTCTATTTTTGCGATAAGTTCTTATTTTTCAACGTTCAGATTTAAGAAAAAGTTCCTCCTAAGAATTATTTCACCCTTCACCCTGAGATTAACTTTAGGTACATATAGGTACAGCGTTTTATTAATCAAATAAAATTTAAATATATCAATCAGTGTTTATTATTTTCATTGGTTTCTAGTAAATAAAATAGCAGAAAACCTGTACCGCTGAGCTGCTGTCAGGCGCCCGAATTAATTAATAATGATAGTATGGCACAGCCATTTTTCGACTTTCCGAGCCTGGTTCTTTTTTGGCATGCCTTTTTATAGTGTAATATTAGTATCATCTTAAAGCTGCTTGTTTTCTTGACTTTTGTTTAATTTACTTTTACTATATACGCAAGTCGACAAAGTAATTCGGAATTAAACAAATATTTCCTAAGCGACTCGCATGCAAAATACGCCAATACTTTGTCCTACACGTAGACATTGCATAAATAAAGAATATTATTAAAAAAAACTAGATGAAAAACCTTCATGGAATGCTCCTATAATATAATGGTCACTATGGACAGCCGTAACAGTAATGAGTAGATGGATACAGTCTAAGGAAAAAACGTGCCTCGAAAATCAAGAAAATTTGATTCTCGTTCAGAGGGCGCTACTAGTTTTGGCCTACAGTCGTATAGATGGCGTTGACGGTTTCGTTTGTTATTTAACAATTTTAACGCATATCAGTGAAAGAACATGGGTCAAAATCATCAAAATAATTAATGCAAATAAAAAAAATAATTTATCTATATTTAAATACATTTTATCGTATTTTTACACATCTTCAATTTTAGTTTTAAAGTGCGTCGACAGATGGCAGTGAATTTACTGGGGTTACAAAATTTACTATGACAGTACCGCTCTAGTATAAGTTACTCTATGGTAATGAGTAATGGTGCGACGTCCGGAAATAATCCGGTTGGATAATGTCAAGGCCCAGAAGACTTTTTTGTGACTGTACTATAATCATCTCGTCAATCTTATTGCCTAAAGGCTGTATGATGGTGATGGCTGTATAATTGACCCCTGTGGTATATTTGGTTGACTATGATGAGATGTCTTCTCGACTGAAAAGCGTTTTACATTTTAAATTCGATTACCTACTCTAGAATGATCGTGATCATTTGAAGATTAGGAATTGTTTTCTTGTTCTAAAATCACTTCTTCGCCAGTTTCATCTCGCTTTCCTTTTGACAGCACAGTTACTTTCAAAGAAAGATAGATATAACTCCGTAATAGATGGATACAGTCTAAGGAAAAAACGTGCCTTGAAAATCACGAAAATTTGATTTTCAATCAGATGGCGCCACTGGCTTTGGCCTACTCTCGTATAGAGGGCGTTGACGGTTTCGTTTGTTATTTAACAATTTTAACGCATATCAGTGAAAGGACATGGGTTAAATCATACAAAAATAATTAATGCAAACAAAAAAATCATTTATCCATATTTAAATACATTTTATCGTATTTTCAATAAATCTTCATTTTTATTTTTAAAGTGTATCGATAGATGGCAGTGAATTTTTTGTGGTTACAAAATTTACTATGACAGTACCGCTCTATCTTATTATATCCTTCTTTGTATCCAAATAAAAGTTATTTACAGTAATTTCAAAGCAAATAGCCAATAATGATTGGATCGAGTACGATCGGCCTCGAGGGCGTGGCAATGTCAACAGGTTGCTCAGTGGAATGTCACCAGTTGATTTCAACACTGACTACATTATGGCTTCGACGTTGTCGCGATATGGAGATAGTCATCTATTATCCTCAATGTCAATAAAGTTGTCCAAATAAAAACCCAGCGTAAAACAAGCAATAGTTTGAAGTCAATTATGAAGGTTAAATGAGCAAATTTTCTAGAAACAATAGTTTGATCAAATTAGAATAGAGTTTCTTTTATACAGCTACCTAGTTGTGACCCGATTCGGTCAAATCAAAGAGAATAGATTGTATAGAATTATTGTCATAGTAAATTTTGTAGTCACAGTAAATTTACTGCTATCTATCGACACCGGATTACCTAAAGCTAAAAATGAAAATGTTTAAAAAAAAAAAAATATATATATATATACATATATGGAGGATAAATGTCTTTTTTTGAGATCGCCATATGACTTTGCCCATGTTCTTTCACTGATAGGTATGTGTTAAAATTGTTAAATATCAAACGTCGTCAACGCCATCTACACGAGTATAGGCTAAAGGTGTGGCGCCATCTATTCGAGTATAACTTTTTCTTGATATTCCGAGGCACGTTTTTTTCTTAGACTTATACGGAGTTAGATATACCTTTGGTCAAATGAATCCTCATTTATTTTATTTTATTTAGTGCCAAATAATAGCGTTAAGGGGCCCACTGACTACCAGTCCTACGGACGATATCGGCCTGTCAGTTGTTTGGAACTGTCAAATTTTTGTACTAACTGACAGGCCGATATCGTCCGGCGGGCTGATAGTCAGTGGGCCCCTTTAGGTATTTTTATATTTCTGTAACACGATTTAATTTAGGTAGGTATGTTAGCGTCTTGTGTCACACACAACTTTCTTTTTGCTTAGTTTTAAGTTAGTATTAGATTTACCAAAATCATTTAATTTTTCAGATACTTAAAAAACAAAACCACATTGTTTAACGTTTCGATTAAATATATTAATATAACAATATAAATATATTAAGCTAACATAAAATAGATCAAGTAATTGTTCCTTGAACATAGTTTAAAGAGCACATAGATCACGAAGTAACCTTATTTCAGTTCCACGAACATTCCGGCTTGACCTGCTGATGTCATCGATATAGATCCGCTCACGAAATTAAAAGGTACTTTGGTACTTACATTGAGTAAACGGTAGAAGCTGTGACGCACACGATATGCTTTTATAAATTTTCCAAGGACAAAATATCTGCTGTCAGATTGTAAAAAAAATCCGTTTTTGTGTTCTTATTTTAAAACAATCTGTAGAGATATCGGTTTGCTCCTTCGAGTTACTTCAACATTTGATTGTAAACGTAAACATACAAGCAACTCCATATTTACCTACTTGGCGATATAATACACATCATAAATAGTAGATATAGTTGTCGCTTTTTTTCAAAATTTATAATACAGATAAAGCGAATCCGGGTGTCATAAAAATTATAAATAAAATAAAATTGAGAAAGGTATGTTGAGATGGTTTGGACACGTGGAAAGAATGAGTGAAAGAAGGCTAACAAAGAGAGTGTATAAGGTAGAAACGGGAGTTGGAAGGGGCAGACCTCGGCGGACTTTCTCTGATCAGATCGGGGAAATCCTGAAGAAAGGCCAGGTCAAGAGCACCCTACACCGGCGAGCGTGTATGAGGAATGTTATGAAAGTGAAGGAAGCGAAAGAGGTATGTCAGGATCGTAGCAAGTGGAAATCCGTGGTCTCTGCCTACCCCTCCGGGAAATAGGCGTGATTATATGTATGTATGTATGTATAAAAATTATACTTATTTTTTTTTTATTTGGGATAATTAGATTACGAGTGGCTTGAATAATGAATACCTAGTCGAGTGTCACTTGTTTAAAATTATCGTTATCTTAACGCGCAGTGAGAAGCTGACAGTCACCTGTACCAATAATCTCACTACGCGGATAACAACGCACCTGCTTACGCACCGGCGCGCGACGCGTTTCTTATATCACCAGCAATCGCCAATTCAGATGTTTTTAACATGTCCACTGAGTGACATGCGATACTTTAAGACAAATAGCGATATCGGTCAGCATTCCTTTGATTTTTGTCCTAGTGTTAATATTAGAGAAAGCATATTCAATGGAACCTTGGAGCCGGAACTTGACTGCGACGCACCGCAAGACATTGCGGATGTGTACTTACTCGTACGCAATGACGTGTGTTTGCATTTTGCTGTCTATCAAATATTTTAAGCCCCGCCGTAGCCAAAACCTTAATTTTTAGGGTTCCGTACCCAAAGGGTAAAAACTGGACCCTATTATGAAGACTCCGCTGTCTGTCTGTCTGCTTGTCTGTCTGTCTGTCCGTCCGTCACCAGTCTGTATCTCATGAACCGTGATAGCTAGACAGTTGCAATTTTCACAGATGATGTATTTCTGTTGCCGCTATAACAACAAATACAAAAAACAGAATAAAATTAATATTTAAGTTTGGCTCCTAAACTCCTATACAACAAACGTGATTTTTTTGCAGTTTTTTGCGCAATGGTACGGAACCCTTCGTGCCCGAGTCCGACTCGCACTTGGCCGGTTTTTTCATTTTATTTTGCAACCCACAGTTGACCACGAGTGGTGTTGGCCGAGTGGATCAGACGTCCGACTTTCAGTCTGGTCAGTCCGGAGGTCGAGGGTTCAAATCCTGGCTCATTTCCATAAGTTGTTCGGAACTTATGTACAGAATAAAGGTACCACTAGCTTTTCGGTGAAGGAAATTATCGTGAGGATACCTGCGTAAATCCGTGAAGAAATTCAAAGGTATGTGTAAAGTCCCCAACCGGCAGTGGGCCAGCGTGGTGACTACAGTCCAAGCCCTCTCGCGCATGAGAGGCCTGTGTCTGTGACAAGCAGTGGGGGAGGTATTTGGCTGAATTATTTAGTTGAACACTATTAACAAATTGGAACAAGAATTTTACTTCTATACTACTCTGAACATCTGCAGATTAAAATTACAATCTTCGAATTAAAACTTAATCTGCGTCTATTCATAAAGATCTCTAGTCTCCTTAATACTTCCTTTGTAGACCAAATATTGCCTCAATAGTTAATAAATCTAGATGTGTATCAAGGAATGCAGCGTCACCCGCTCTCTCCTTGTACGGCGCGCGCGCATAGTCAGCGTGCAGCGGGAGTAGGAGCACCGTTCAACTTTATAAATCTGTCTTTGATTTTACGTTACTCGCAGGGCTTCTCGCCCTTAATTACATAATACACTAGCGACTCGCCCCGGCTGCGCACGACTTATACAAAACCTTAACTAATTATACACCTACACCTTCCTCAAGAATCACTCTATAGATGGGTGAAAACCGTATGAAAATCCGTTTAGTAGTTTCCGAGTTTATCGCGAACATACATACACACAAACAGACAGACGCGGTGGGGGACTTTATTTGATAATGTGTAGTGATATATTGATGCGAGTGCTTCCTGCCTCGCACAGCTAATCTGTGGAATAAACTATCGCTTGCGGTATTTCGACCGATACGACCTTTTAATAACCTTCAAGAAAATCTTAAATGCCGGCAACGCACTTACAACCCCTCTGGTGTTGCGGGTGTCTGGGCGACGGTTATCGCATAATATCAGGTGATTCGCCTCATCGTTTGCCTCCTATATTGTAAAAAAAAGCAATGTGATTGAAATTAAATTGCAGATTCTGAGGTCAAAATGAAAAAAACCGGCCAAGTGCGAGTCGGACTCGCGCACCGAGGGTTCCGTACTTTTTTAGTATTTGTTGTTGTAGCGGCAACAGAAATACATCATCTGTGAAAATTTCAACTGTCTAGCTATCACGGTTCATGAGATACACCCTGGTAACAGACAGACGGACAGCGGAGTCTTAGTAATAGGGTCCCGTTTTTGCCCTTTGGGTACGGAACCCTAAACAGTAGTATTAATTATTTAGGACCTTTTTTAAGTTTATTAAGTATTTTATGATTTCCAGTTCCAGTAGTGTACTGATTTTTGTCAAGGCTTTATATTTGGGTTCATTCGATGTTAGAGATTGGTGGTTGTGTTCTTCTTCCTCCTGTGAAGTCCTGTAATCTGAAATGATTCTTCCCACATCACTCACATGTAGGTAAATACTTGCAAACAGTTTTGTCACTACAGGCGAAATAAATACCTACTGATATTACCACACAATAGGCACTAAGTAAAGAAAATTCTTACTCAAGAGACGCCTCGGGCCGGGAAGTAAAGCTTAAGCAAAGATAGATATACTTATAACTCCGTAATAGATGGATACAGTCTAAGGAAAAAACGTGCCTCGAAAATCACGAAAATTTGACTCTCGATCAGATGGCGCCACTAGTTTTGGCCTACACTCGTATAGAGGGCGTTGACTGTTTCGTTTGTTATTTATAATTTTAACGCATACCAGTGAAAGAACATGGGTCAAAATCATATAAAAATAATTAATGCAAATAAAAAAATAATTTATCCATATTTAAATACATTTTAACGTATTTTTTTAAATCTTCATTTTTAGTTTTAAAGCATGTCGATAGATGGCAGTGAATTTACAGTGGTTACAAAATTTACTATGACAGTACCGCTCTATCTTATTATATCCTCTTTGGCTTAAGGCATTATGTAAAAACATTAAGCGCTGTCAAATACTTGGCTTTCTAACAAACTGGTTTAGTTATTCAAACAGGCTGTGGACATGGTTTTTACTTGCAAATATTTCACGAAATACATATATGTGAATGTATATATGAGGTTAAGTTAAGCAAGTTATTATTTGATGAAGTACCAAAAAACTAAAAAACTAAATCATTTAAATACCTATGTAATTGCGTTTACTTAGGTATAATCATTTTGTTTTAGAACTTTATAAAATGGGATGCGGACTCTACCGATAAAAATATTATTTATATTTTAATCTAAAATTTAAAATACAATTTTGTAAGTACCTAAATTTAATAGTATAAAAATTCAACTAACTTATAAAAACCCAATTATTCTGGTTAGTTAACAGCTAGGCTACTAAACAGGCAATCATCTGTGAAGAGTGATAAATTAATATTTAAATAAAACGTATTTAAGTTTTAAAAAAATGAGTGGAAATTTGTGAGTTTTGTGACTAGAGGCATTTATTACTAGGAAGGAAAAAGCTCACATTAGTAAACATAGAAATGCATTTAATATCTAAAGTGGTCTAGAAAACACCAAATGATGAATCATCATCATTGGCCACAGCATCTTTACAGATGATAGTTGCAGCGACTAGAGGTATTTGAGGAGATGTCTACAGTCTACATCGACTGCGGTGACTGTAAAGACCAATGGCTGATCGGCATTTCTTGCCGCACCGATCACAGATGTGTCTTGACTCCTGGGGTGGTCCAGCAGCTCTTCGAATTCGTTTCTGATTAAGGCGATCCAACCAGAGCTCGTCGTGCTTTGCCATGCCTTCCCACAGGTTACGACGCCACTCGGGTCTCATCTCCGCGCGTTCCTCCCAACGGTTAGTTGGAATGCTGAAGCCATTCATGTCGCGCTTACATGAATCCTTGAAGCGGAGAACGGGGCGACCAACCGGTCTCTTAGCTTCGGCAATCTGTCCGAGCATGACTTCACGTGGCAATCTGTCAGGGTCCATTCTATGAACGTGTCCCAGCCAACGGAGTCGTCTCTGTTTCAGCATAGCCGTTATGCTGTAGCAATTGGTTTTAGAAAGAACAGCTTCGTTTGTTACTCGATCCCTCCAAGTTACTCCTAATATGATTCGGAGACAACGCATGTGAAATGCGTTTAGGCGACGCTCTTGCTTGGAGTAGGTGGTCCACGTTTCTGAAGCGTACAGCAGGATGCTAAGGACACAGGCTTGATAAACGTGAACCTTAGTGGACATGGTGAGTCGGTTGTTAGTCCAAACTCGTTTAGAAAGTTTGCCGAAAGTTGTTGCAGCCCTTCCAATGCGAGTAGTTGTTGCAGAGATTTGATGTCGTGGTGGATCCGAGGTAACAGAAATGATCGACAGACTAAAGCGGTACTTGATCGAGGGCGATTGCTGTTGGTATATTGGTGCCCTGAACCATTATTACAGTTTTCTTGGTGTTCACGCTCATTGAAAAAGATCGGCATGCATGGCTAAACCTGTTAATCAGCTCTTGCAGTTCTTCTTCTGAGTTGGCGACAAGTGCAGCATCATCAGCATACAGCAGTTCCCGGGCTAACACATCATACCGCTTCCTAGTTGATTTCAGGAGGTTAATGTTGAATAGCTTCCCAAAATACATTTTCAAAAACACTATTTATTACGAGTAGATACTTGTTCTGTGGTATCGGCATTGATAGCTTTAAGATTCACTGATAAATAGAATCTCACCGTTTTATCTCCATCCGAATACTAGAACCTTGGGACGACGAAATCTGATGACATTAATCCAAAGCTCATTGTCATAAATGTTAATAACACATATCTAAACCTAACTTAATTCAGGGACCCATTATATATATCAATCGTAAACAGAGAACAGAAAAATCCGATGATATTACGCCACAAGGTCCCCCATTCGTTCCCAGTGGGTAGGAAATCTATTGTTGCATTGGAAGGCTGGCCCATGGTCGCTATTCTAATAGTAGCTTACTAGTGATATATCTGAGAGTCATTCACACAATAGAGCATACATCGAAACTTAAAATACAACCTTAACTAGACAATTATGTCATAAGACTCATAATACGACTCTTTGATTGTGAGTATTGGATATGTATTCAGTAACAAATTCGTAGCCTAAAAATTACCAACAGGATGTACGAGATTTTCTAATTATTTGGAGTACATTGGCGACTGAGTTCTCGGGTCGAATTTACAAAACTAAAATATTTAAGGTATCTATTAAATACCACTAAATTTGTCATTTAACATCGATTTTTGCTCTTTTATTAAACCATTCTCTAATGACTTGACTAAAATAAATGTATCTACATATCTTTACATGCAGATCTACGCAAACTCTATAGTTTCAGATATATCCTTATTTGAAAAAGTATTCCAGGGTAGCAGATACACAAATTAACTATTAGATTTGTTAGCATTTATTTTATTTCAGCTTCTCCAAACAAAAATTTAAGTTGAAACTCCGTAAACCATAATTACCTATTGTGCGCGAGATTTTATCCGTAGTTAAACTTTAATAACTGCATACAATTCTATATCTAATTAAGAATCGTCACATCTACATTCCCACATTCAAATAGACGGAACCGTATAACATTCTCCACTAAGTTACGCCTGTTTTTAAGGTTCGCGTCGACTATTCATTATCTAAATCGGCGCTAAGCTGTTTAAGATACCAAGTTCAACTAATTGCCCATTGTGGCTGTTCTCATCTCCTTCTCCGGATATCCTGCTCTAGCCAACATCAAAACTAGGCGGTAATTCGTCTATTGTTTTCGTGGAAGGAAATAACTTCCTGAAAAACGATCGTAAAGTACATGTGTGTTTTTTTAGGAAAAAAAAATGTAGGTTGGCGATTGTTCGCTCATTTTGTAAGTTATTTTTGTTACATCACGCGAAGGTTGAGATATAACGAATATTACTAGTAATTGCGAGAAACTTGTTTGAACAGTATATATTGTTATAAAATTTAAATTGAGTACAAAGCTAATTTATCATTAATGGTTTAGGTTTACCTAATAGGTAGCGCTGAAATTTAGTATGATAGTTTATTGACGTCCCATTATTAATAAACATTTGTACCAAACATTAGTACCAAAAAGTACCGCTCCAGAGACTACGCGGCGCGAACTCGCGAACGCGAGTGTGGAGTCGATTTCGCTGATTAGCGAACTAGACTCCACACTCGCGTTCGCGTCCCGCTCGCATGTCATGCCCCTAAGTCAGGCGGGTTTTATTTTAGTGTCACGCGGACCGTCTGTGCGGATCGCTCCGCACCGCCAAATTGTATGAGAAAGCTGTCCGCGCGGTCGGACGGTCCGCGTGACACGCGTAACACTAAAACCCGCCTTAGCGTGTATGTATAGCGTATAGACTATAGAGTTTATATCGCTCTTAATACTCATTCCTTATGAGAATCATTCGCGGTTCGTTCTCATTTCCATTTAAAGCCAAACAACCCAAACCGCATTAACCAAAGCCAAATCAAAGCTATGCCAATCGGCAACCGCGGACTAGCACACTGTCACACGTAAACCTTATTTGCAAATGCATAAAGTTCACAATTGTTCAGTGTATTAGTACCATCGTCCACAAAATTAACTGACAATTTGTATACCTTATTGAAAAGGCATTAAGGTCCATCTATGATTGGTAAAGAGTTTTGGTGTATAAGAGTATGTGGGGCGCTCAAACACGTTGCGAGACATGTAATGTTGACTTGTCTTAAGTAATGAGTGGCGCAATACGCTATGTACGTGTTTCTTTTGCCGGGATTGTTTGTTCTGTGAACTATGGCTACCTACAGACAATATAACAAGTTTTAGGGAAGAATTTTCTGTCCTTAAATCGCAATAGTTTATTAGAGACTCAAATGTCCAAACCATGTAATTTAAATTAAAAGAAAATGAGATTAGTTGTGAAAAGATAATTAGTATTTTATCGGTTGTTTCATGCTTTATTAACAAACGCAAAATTATATAATCAGTGACAGTTATTGTTACAACATGCCTTACAAAAACCATTAAATGTGATGACTTTTTACCCATTAAAGTTGAAAGTGCACTCAAACTAAAAATTATTTAAACTAATAACTCTAGAACTGTTACAATCAGTGAAAAAAAAAACAATACAACACAGGTATATAGATCAAAAATCATTGATGATTTCCCTGCACTGACTGTAGCAACTAGAGCACGATAAACAACAGTAGGACAACCACAAGCCAGTTTCCAACCGCAGTACTACGGGATTACTCGTCATTATATGTGACGTTTTCAACTAAAAGGTACCACATTGTCGCTTGTCGATAAGGTTGATATTTAATTGAAGCTATATGGAAATAGCGCCTTACTGACAAGCGACAATAAGTTCCCTTTTGGTTGAAAATGGCACATGCTCGGAAATGCTCACAAATCACTTCGTCATAGTGAAACCAGTAGAAGTCTGAGCTCTGACGAATAAATAACCTAGTTAACAGAACGCCTCTTTAACCTCTTTTCTGTGTACTTATGATAAGGATTCTGACCGAAATTTTAGTCATCTGTTTTGAATTTTTGTGGGATAAATTTTTCTGCTCACCCCTATGCAGCCCAACAGGGGTTTGCTCTCACGATTTTTGACCACCACACACATGGAAGGTTAAGTTAAAAACAAAATGCAAAAGTCACCGCTGAGGTAGAGATACGAACTACTTAAGTTGAAGTAGCGCATTGTTTCTTCACTAAATTCTATTTGGGTTGTTGATACCATTAAAATATTGTAGTACGTTCGGTGCCCCAACTTTAGTACCCACGTTGCCATACTAAATGCATAGAAAAGTGGATACTTATGTAAGGGAACCGACTGGACGCGATAATTGTAATGAAGGATAGATGGAAACATACATCGCAGTCAACTCAGTCAAGTAAAATCCCGGAGCTTAGCCAGTGTCCCCGCAAAGCCTTAAGTTTGAATCTCGCCCAAGGAATTATTCTGATTTTTACTAGTACGAAAATAAAGCTCAAGTTGTATTAGCTCAGATCAGAACCAACTACCTACAAAACCTCGTAAATATGTCTGGGCTCTTAAAGCGAACTTAATGTGAGAAGATTGCAAGCTATCCGTTGCATTGAAGTTGCAAAACGTGACGGACAGTGCTGCTGCGAGTAGCTGCTGCACTAATAATCGAACATTGTTCTATTGTAGTAACTATTTCGCGTGGCTACTTATTTAACTATCTGCAATCATATTTAGTTACTGTACAGACACCGTGATAATATTTTCGCGTACATGGATACTTTTTTTTTCTCTTCTGGAGGCCTAGCCAAGACGACAAACGTGGTTAGAAAACGCCCATCGAAACTTAAATAATGAATGGAAATGGTCATGTGACTTTTCTTAGCATCTGATCAGTCATCCCCATACACACATTCTTCATTTTTGTTTTGCGTTTGTCGTTATATGATTGATTAAAAATCCTTTTCTTAAATATCCGAATATAATTTCCCCAGGGGTTCAAAATAGTGCTCCATCGCCCAACTTTAATTAAATATAGTGAATGCCCTTCTAGGCCACAAATGCCACAATCAATTTGATACCTAGTTAAATATCTCAGGCATTCTCGAGCGAAGCTGAAAGTAACCTGTTAAGGCATTTCAATCATCTTACTTGTTTTTAATTTCCGTGATAGTGAATTGGTGAAGTGATAGTCACTTTAACACCAAAACGGCCTATGTAACTGATTTTAATACGTATATATAACTTTTTGACTTGGTACAATGGTCTTGGTACGTGATACCGGCCTAACTCTGAAAACGCTTATGTTACTTTAACTTTTAAGAGTAGTTATGACTTCTCGAGTTTGAATGGTGGTATTGGTACGTGCTTATTTGCATCACTCCAAGGCTGGTAGAGAACACCCGGCCAGAGTGTACACATAGTTCGACGCAGTAACTCAACTTTGGTTTTATTTCCCATTTATAAATATAGTTCGATTACCCAATGTATCTAATTTTGTACTAGTCTGTGCGGGAAAAGGAGAGTCATAGAATGTATTGGCTCCCTTTTATTCTACCGACTTCTATTTCCGCACAGACTAGAACTGATGATTGAAGTTATTTTGAAGTTTTGTAGTTTAAATGGGCAAATATTACCTCTTTAGGTAAAGGTAACTCTATCAATTATTTATATATTGATACAATTGTCAAAGTTAAAACTAACTTTACTGTCCTTAATATTGTTATTAATTTATTTTATTTTATTGTTGCAGGTAAGGACTATTCTCCGATCATATTAAAATAAAGTAGATATAAGGAATCCATTATTATTAAAATAATAACAGGTATGCATTGATTATGATGAAAATGTAGACCAATATTTAATAGATACTAACCTACTTAAGATTTATCGACCGAGCGAAGAGGCTTTAGATAAAAAGTCAACTAGAGGTGTATTTTTCTTGTTTGTAAGATCTATAGTTGTTGGAGGATATCTTGAA
The DNA here is from genome assembly GCF_947568885.1 of Cydia strobilella. Classification (NCBI taxonomy): domain Eukaryota; kingdom Metazoa; phylum Arthropoda; class Insecta; order Lepidoptera; family Tortricidae; genus Cydia; species Cydia strobilella. The sequence continues at coordinate 16,158,360 of NC_086052.1, forward strand.
TTAAAAAATCAAGATAACTCAAGAATTTGGCACTAAACATATTTCCATAAATACAAATGTATGTTAGAACATGACAAGTATCCGCCCGAAATTTAAAGATTTAAGAGTCGCTAGGTCTCCGCAAGGGGCTTACTAGAGTTACGTTACTGCTATGAATACGTATATGTAGATTGTATAGGTATATATTCTGTGACCGACGCTCCCGTCTCAGTTGCAATTGCAAGTGTAAGTACCACAGTGGTACCAGATCATTGATTATTGGCGTATTCTGTCCCACGGCCTCTGTGTCTTATTGAGATTTATGTTTCCTGTAGGTACCTTGTGAATACACTGGAATGCGAATCATTTATTAATCAGTTTTTTTTTTGCCCAGCTTTCTGTGTTATTTTTTTGTCAAACATTACGTTTTTCTTTTCGAAATGATTAACAATATACACATTTTCAAAGACTTCTAAGGGTCGATAGTTTCCTTAGGCCCGACTTACACATTGATTAGTGTTACCAAAGACCTATATAACTCCGTATAAGATGAATAAAGTCTAAGAAAAAAACGTGCCTCGGAAATTAAGAAAATTTGATTCTCGTACAGATGGCGCTACCACCAATACCAACCTTTGGCCTTTTCTTGTTTAGATGGCGTTGACGTGACGGTTTCGTGTTATTTAACAATTTTTACACATATCAGTAAAAGAACATGATCAAAATCATATAAAAATAATAAATAGAAATAAAATAAAAATCGTTTATCCATTATATATACATTTTTTGATATTTTTAGTTTTAGTTTAACCGTGTGTCGATGGCAGTAAATTTCATCATCATCATGTCAGCCGATAGACGTCCACTGCTGGACATAGGCCTCCCCCAAGGCTCGCCACTCCGACCGATCCTGTGCCGCAGTAAATTTACTGTGACCAAAATTTACTATGACCCTCTATCCTATATATTCTCTTTGGTGTTACAAAACGTAAGTACCCACGTACTTACTTTTGTAGCAAATGTATGAACTCGCACTTAACACTAATCAATGCGTAAATCGGGCTTAAGACTTGTAGTGGGCAATTTCGTACTTTCGACGAAACCTCTCGTTTAAATGAGTCTTTGTTTTACCAAGTGAAAATTTTCTATTAACTTAAGCCCGAACATTAGCACCTTTATCTTTCTATTAGACAAATTTCCTCCACTATACGTGTGTAATGACCATTTTAAGCCAAATGGTGACAATTACTAGCTCTCAGTATTATAGAACCAGACCATTAAACTGGCTGTCACTTTGGATTGTCACTTTCTTTAGGGAAAGCTTGTATCACACGAAATGTTTCTGTAGGTGAGTTTGTGTAGCAATAGAAATGGACTATAAATCTGTAGGTAATACTACTGTTACTCAGCAGTTAAGTTATGTATATTTATATATATATATATAAATTCGATGTATATATTTATATTATTAGTACTCAATATTATTATGTCACGTCGTCCACAACGTGTCCCGTCCCGCACTATGCTGTCCCGCACACTCCGCTGGCTCCACAGGAAACCAGCGCCGTTGACCACGCTAGTCGCCAGCTGCATTGCTGAATGGAGACCATTTCGGCTTCACATCTCTATTTCTACTGTTTTGTTTATCTTTGTCTTGTATTTGCTATATATGTGTTGTGTTGATGTGTTGTCTGAATAAATGATTTCTATTCTATTCTATTCTAATAACTTCATTTCAATTTCATTTGATTTAAAGCTAGCCTCCAAAAGTTGGCGATAGCAACAAACATTTAATAGGATATTGTGCAGTGTTGGCCGAAAGTTAATTGCAATTAACCATTAACCAGTCCAAATTGAACCGTAAACCGTAACGCACGGTTACAGTTTACGGTTCAATTTGGACTGGTTAATGGTTAATTGCATTAACGTTTCGGCCAACACTGATATTGTGCCTACAAATTTTAAGCAGACACATCACTAGAGGAATTAAAAGAAAACATTATTTAAGCTTTTTTCTTTGCCTTAATCGGGGATTTACTACGCAAAGATTGATTACCTATATTAATTGTGCGTTACTTCAGATTTCGTAAATTTGATAGCGCCTTTAACGCTAATAAATAATATACACATTCGTCATCATTATATCAGCTTATGACTATACATTCCACTGTTCGGCACAGGCCCTTTTTCGAGCATGAGATCCCTCTCATCCCTTGTACGAGTTTGTTAAGCAGCAAGCTCGAGCAAAGGGAAGCCCCTACCACGATGGTTCAAAGCAGGTTGAGACATAACATGACTCACACACTTATTATTAGTATATAAAAATTACGCCTTGGTGCCATGCCGCTAAAGGTACCTTCTGAGTTCATTGACTCCGCAAATCTCAACAGTTGTCTTTACAAAAATGGTTGTATCCTTAAGGGCAAATTGAGACCTAATTTGTTTTCACGTAAGGTTCAATATAGAAATGTATTTGTCAAGCAATGGTCCCTTTCGAAAATACGTTCGTTAGTCTTTTGTGGTCTTTTGTGACGCTTGTCGCGTACGGTGCGTGTCGTACTGCGTGACAAAGCCGACGGCACAGATAATTTAGTTCTACAGAAGTTTGCCACCAATGCCACCTAACAGTATCGGCTATCTGAAAATAAGCAGTTAATTTAACATACACCGCCGGTTGTCAACCAAAACTAAGCACAACTTAGCAAAAAGCTTATTAAAACCGCGTTTAACTAGCGACTCACTAGCGAGACAGTGTCAGTGACAAATTGTGGTATTTACTATTTATTTTATGATTTATTTTATTTTATTATTCAAATTAGTTACACAGCATTACAGTATTACTACCAAGGCACTGCGAACTACAAAACAAATAAAAATACAAAGATACAATGCCCTACGAGAAAACACAAAAACTTAAGTATTTAAGATTTGGGCGACGACATAACAGCGTGGCTCCGTTGCGTCGTCTGGCTTGGTGTAGAATTCGGCAAGTTGCCCCGGAACCGCCGAAACACCACACCCTTCGGCCAGAAGTCCGCGCTAGCGATGGTGTCCTGCAGCGGCCGCGGCACGCGCACCACAAATGAACTGAAGTGCACATAGTGACGCGACTGTAGCTGGTGCACCCTCAGCGTATAGCCAGTCTTCCGGCGGATGTACTCCACCACCTCGTCGGCTCCGGCGGAGTAATGCAGTCGAGACACGTAGAGCGCCTTACTCGGTGTTGCAATTCGTAGACCGGAATTAACCGGCTCCGCAGTGCCACACAGAGTCTTACGGGGCGACCTGCGTGCCTTTCTCTTCCTTTCCACCAGTGTGAATCCCTCCTATGACACTATGAAAAGGGACCTTATTGTCGATGGCGCTTACGCCATTATTAACGATGCTCCGATATAAATACAATGCCTCGCGACGCTGTGCGGAGTAAGCGCCATCGCCATCGACAATAAGGTCCCTTTTCATAGAAAATGCCCCAATTAACTAGCTAGACTACAGCGAGTTGATAGGGGGAAGGCATAAATTAGTCACACTAAATCCAGGTCTTACTTATAGTTTTTGTTTTGATCGGTCTTACTGAGGTATACCTGTATGCAGTACATATGTAGGTATATAGGCCACTGTGACTAATTAAATTAAAACTACTTGGTGTGACGGGCCGTTGCCTTTTCCTTATAAACACAGTTCCTGACGCTTGTGCAGTCAGAGATCTGTAAACATTTATTGACTATGGTGTTAGTGAAATGGAAATGTTCGACAATACACTCATTCCGTGACTTTATATATTTACACCAACTAAGACTATCGCAGCGTGAATTTTCCAATAACTGATAAAATAAATTACTTTGGAATGCATAACTAAATAATCAAATGGTCACAATAATAGTGCAGGCTAGATAAGATGTTACATAAGTAATATACCTTTTTGGCATGTTAGGTTCACGAGTCAAATTATAATCCTGAAGACCATGAAAACCCAACGTTAAGAACTAGTTATTATTTTGATCATCAGTTTTCGTTTATCATAAAAAATGACAGTAGCGATACTAATAACTCCCAAACATTAACTTCCAAAAAACCGGAACGACTAATAAAAAGCCTATAACAGCTTCTATACTAATTTAATTATTATTTATGAACATAAAAACTGTACAAGGCGTTTCTTATCCCTTTCTGGTCAAGTGCTCATCACGAGTTAACCTGTAGCACGTAGTTAGTGGCAAAAAACACGTACTCGGAGGTAACCAACCGTAAGAACGGTATTGGTGAGTTACGAAACAACTTTCCTTGCTGGGCTAGGTCGTCAGGTACAGTCACCATCAGATATATCGGAGCGGCCAAGGTGTTCACAATATCTGAACACGCACTCTAACGCCTTGACAATAGAGGCTTGTTCAGATATTTATGAGAGCCTTGACCGCTCAGATTTATCTGATGGCGACTGTACTTCGACTATACCTATTATCAAAGATAGATATAATTCCGTAATAGATGGATACAGTCTAAGGAAAAAACGTGACTCGAAAATCACGAAAATTTGATTCTCGATCAGAGGGCGCCACTAGTTTTGGTCTACTCTCGTATAGAGGGCGCTGACAGTTTCGTTTGTTATTTAACAATTTTAACGCACACATTTGGGTCATAATCATATAAAAATAATTAATACAAATAAAAAAATCATTATCCATATTTAAATACATTTTAAAGTATTTTTATAAATCTTCATTTTTAGTTTTAAAGTATGTCGATAGATGGCAGTGAATTTACAGCGGTTACAAAATTTGCTATGACAGTACCGCTCTATCTTATTATATCCTCTTTGCTATTATTATGTTCATGCTGATAGGTGTTATAGTTTTTTTTATACAGTAGAGTCACTGTGTACTACAGGGTATAGTCACAATACCCCAGTACCGGTACACAGTGGCTAATTTCCCTTTTTTTTAAACCTTGACAAGCTACTTTATTATATTAATTGAAAAACTTATAAAAAGGGACAGATGAATAACCAAAGTATGTTGAGTGTAAATTTCAGCTCGGTACAACTAATTTTTAGGATTCCGTACCTCAAAAGGAAAAAAACGGAACCCTAATAGGATAACTCGTGCGTCTGTCTGTCTGTCTGTCTGTCTGTTCGTCTGTCACAGCTTATTTTCTCCGAAACTACTGGACCAATTAAGTTGAAATTTGGTATACATTATTATCTATCATCTCATCTGCCTTGAGGCAACGGAATGCGGTTATTATGATATTTGCAGCGTAACTTTGACCTATGACCATTTAAAATAAAACATCTTGAACAGAAGAGCAAACTTTCTATCAGTTGCGGAGCATTCCATACAACTTTTATTTCACATTCCTACGGATTATTAGATCTAAGGTAAGGTGGGGCAAGACTATCACCGGGGTAAGACTATCACTAGACTTATATCGACCGGGATATCTACCGTGATTAACCTTTTGTATTGATTTCTAGCTCCCGATATTTCGACGTACTTATAAGTCTAGTGAAACTAACCGTGAATAATTTAAAACTGTAAGACTATCTTGTATGGACTCCTCAAACTGTTAGTCTTGCCCCGAGCAAAATAAACTACGAGTAGGTTAGTCTTACCCCACCTTACCTTATCTCTCATATTCATTTGTGGTATTTTCTATAAAAAGGGACCTTATTGTCGATGGCGCTTACGCCATTATTAACGATGCTCCGATATAAATACAATATGCGGCGCGACGCTTTGCGGCTTAAGCGCCATCGACAATATGGTCCCTTTTCATAGAAAATGCCCCATTTATAATCACATTTTCTTTTAAATATAAGTCTGGCCAATCATTGATGTTACTAAAATATGGTAAGGAATCAAAATAACCGGCCAAGTGCGAGTCGGACTCGCGCACGAAGGGTTCCGTACCATTACGCTCAAAAACGGCAAAAAAATCAAGTTTGTTGTATGGGAGCCCCACTTAAATATTTATTTTATTCTGTTTTTAGTATTTGTTGTTATAGCGGCAACAGAAATACATCATCTGTGAAAATTTCAGCTGTCTAGCTATCACGGTTCATGAGATATAGCCTGGTGACAGACAGATGGATAGACGGACAGTGTAGTCTTAGTAATAGGGTCCCGTTTTTATCCTTTGGGTACGGAACCCTAAAAAAAAGAGTGAATAGTGATCCAACTGATTATCGTTCTGCGTAAATGAATCCGTAAATTTTGCCGCATTTTTTATCTTTTATAATTTGCTGGCCGGACACTTTACTTGTACTACTTAATTGGATCATCGTGTCCGTCATGCTATGAAGCGCACATAATTGTTATTATCTTACTTCCTAATAAATAAACAATTTTTTTATGTAATTATCACGTGATATAACGTTCTGCAACGGGGCATATGTACCTACCTATGAGTTTTGGATGATTGGTTTTGAACATGATGCATGTAACTGCGTCGAAATATCGGGAGCTCACAAATAATACAAAAGGTAATCACGGTCTATATCCCAGTCAATATAAGTCTACCTACCTATGTTTCTATTATAAGCATATTACAAAGTTTATCTATGTCTGACTACTTCTATTAGGTACCTACTAATTTTTTTTTTTTAAACTTTTTTGAACACTGCTATAATAAGCACGTTACGTAACTATTCAAAGGACCATATGTACTGTAAAACTTTGTACGATACACGTGCGAATAGGTAATTCGCAACTCGTATCGATCTCGTTGCGAATTTCCTATTTTTCGCACTTGTAAATAAATAACTATAAAAAAACAAATAGTCACCACGTAAAGTGGCACAGAATAGTTGAATGGCATCACATATTAATACTGGCTTGAATATAGATCAGCGATCGATGGCGGTTCCCACAGAGCGGTCAGGCTCAGGGCAGGCGCGGGCGCATGCATTATTTTGGTTGCGCGAGTTCAGGAGTGGCCACGGAGTGGCTTTCAAATTATACAAATGAATCTCATTGTAGGTACTATATGTCTAAATTAACATATTAACAGTAACTATAACGTTACTGTTTGCAACATAAATATGCGATGCACATGCACGTAATGAGGGCTAACGCGTATGAATTCGCCGCTAGGGGCGCTAGTGTAGATGGTGGTCTTTTCCATAGTTCGAAATGTCAAATGTCACTTGTCACTTCAATGACTGACAGCTGTTCTTTAGTCTTTTGGACCACCATCAACAGAGGCGCCAACTGGTGAGCAAAATAAAATAAATAATAATAAAATTTCTTTATTTCGGACAAATGCATCCATAGAGTGTTAGTACTACAAGCAGAATCTTAATCTAGTGTTAGTATTTAATACAATAGGTACCTACTTATATTATGAATTGAACAACACTTTTAATTTGCTCGGTCCAGTGCTTGAGGATCGGACAATCAAACCTATCGGCAATTTCTCTTAGAATGCTGTTGCGACTACATCTCACACGACTTAGTAATGAGACTATATTTTTACGTAATATAGTCTCAAAACTATCCGTGCGAGCTGCCACAAACATGCCCGATGCAGAGCACCTGCTGGGCAGTCCCATCAGCATTCTAAAAGAATTGTTGTACTGTACGCGCAAGGCGTTGTATGCTCGTTTCGTGTACCGGACCCACAGGCTGCTCGTGTACAAGGATTGACAGTATGATTTAAACAGTGTGATTTTTACATCATGTGAGCAACGAGCAAACCTGCGGGTAATCATATTACTCCGAACCGCCAACGCCCTGCGCTCCCTTTCTAAGTCTAGATCATCCCTTATGGTCCGAGAGCTGGTGGAAATTTGGAGTAGGTCCTTGAGGCAAGCTGAAAATTTGCCTGATGCTTCTCCTATCTTGCCCTACCTCAGCACTACAAGTCTGGCTGCAGGGTAGCGGGTCTAAACCAACCTACAAATTTTTAAAGAATTTTTTTTTTGGTGCCCAAAAAAGGTTCTTGAGGCAATCAGTAATTTCTACAAGTGAAAATTGAATATCTAAATAGTCATAAAAAAATTATGCCAGACGATTAGGCCGGGTCTTTAACCTTGCCAGACGCGTGCAAAATATTTTTTGAAAAAATTTAAAAAAGGTTCTTGAGGCAATCTGTAATTTTTACAGGTTAAAGTTAAGTATCTAAATAGTCATAAAAAAAATAAGCCAGACGATTTGGTCGGGGCCTTCTACCTGCCAGACGATCTAGAAAGTTACGTATGGCACTTACTCGTACGCAAAATTAAGTTTGTTCTCCTGTAGAAATGTATGCTAATACAAAGTTATTTTTGTAGTGCAGTAAATTAAAGGTAAAAGGTACAAATTTGGATGTACGATGTGATTATGATTATGAATATGTGTATATTTATGATAAATTAGTTAACGTAATATGACTGAATTTATAATAATGTATTGTAATGTATTGTAGCGCCTAAAAATAATAGTGAGTAAAAACCGTACTTATCTAAATATTTTGAATGAATTGTAATTTAAAAAAATACATGTATATGTAAAATAATACAATTTAAATACAGAATAGTAATGTGTTCTAATTATTATAATGTGTAATTTTTTTATTTAATTAATAAATGCTTAAACAATACAAATAATAATGAAATAATAATACAAATAAGATGATGATGATGATGATTGTTTCATGTCCAGATGTGATAGGTTATTAAGTGCGTGGGGTGTTAAAAGGGGGCGAGAATTTTATTATTTTTGCACTACAACGCACGGTTTAGAAGCTACAGCCATATATTATTTTCTTTTTTTTTATTGTTTTTAAAAATTTGGTTATTTTTGCGCTACTACGCACAGTTTAAGAGATACAGCCCTATAAAGCTTTTTTTTTCTTATTTGTGATTTAAAAAAAAATAGTAATTAGGGGTTTCCTGATGGGAAGCAAAAATTTCATAATTTTTGCGCTACGGCGCACGGTTTAGCAGATACAGCCCTATAACTTTTTTGTTGTTTTTTTTTGTGTTTTTTATATATCACTTATGGGTTCCTTGAAATGGAACGAAAATTTGATTATTTTTGCGCTACGACGCACGGTTTTGGAGATACAGCCCTATAAAGTTTTTTTTGTTGTTTTTTTTTATTTATTTTTTATTGTTTTTTTATTTATCACATGGGTTTTTTCAAAGGGGAACGAAAATTTGATTACTTTTGCGCTACGACGCACGGTTTAGGAGTACAGCCCTATAAAGATTTTGTTTATTTTTGCGTTTTTTTTTTAAATATTAATTAAGGGTTGCTTACGCGGGAAAGAAACTGATTATTTTTGCATTACGACTGAAAAAAAAATTCAGCTGTTTAGCCTGTTCGCATGAACACAGATGCCATGTTTACATTAAAATTAAAAAAAAAATACTTCCCGGCCTAGGCCTTCAATTTCGTATGCAATTCCTTTACAGTTCTCTCGAGTTGCTCCGCCCGAAACATGATACTTTGAAGCCTGTTTTGATGCACATGAGGACAATATCTGTGCCTCCAGTGTAAAAGTCGAGTTTGTCCAAATTACAAATTTTGGCAGTAAGAGGTTTATTTCATAAAACTACACCTTTTGTGTTGACACTCACAGCCTTACGACTTCTAATTGCTGAGATATCGATTGTGCAAAAGGGTTAAAGTTTGCCAAAATGCTATACTATTATGTTCAAAACGATTTATTTTCATATTATCTCGTTTAAAAAATCGGTATTTAAAAATCGTGTTACGAACGATGGTTAAAGTAAAGTTTAATCTTAGTGAATAAACTACATTTCAACTAACATTCGGTGTAAAGAAATTAAAATTCACTTAGATCTTTTTCAACTACCGGGTCTAGTTCGTGAATAACGGTAAAAATTAAGTTTTTTATTATTTACAGACAATTTTTAGGACGTCATGATGTGTAAAGGGGTATAAATTTATTTACTTTGGTCGTTTTTCACAATCTAGTTTAGCTAAATTGAGTTAATGAATAGGATTCGCGGGGTGCCGAAGAGGGGTCGGCGGCGCGTACGCCGCTCGGCTCCCGAGACTCCCGAGAGTCCCGCTCGTGACTTCATGACGCATGCCAGCTTTTATAACTTCAGTGTGCTATAAAAAACTGAATTCACTGCGAGAAAATTAAACGAAAAAAAAAGGAAAATTCTTGTTCATAAGTAGAGGTAAGTGAATTCAAATATTAAAAAGAAAGTCCTGTAGAAGAAAAGACAACTGGAATGAGACTGATTATGAAATAATTGGGAAACAAAACAAAAAAGGAAAACAAAGATGGGGAAGAAAAACCAAAAAGTACAACTGCCCTGTTGTACTGAACCATTAGCAATTTCAGCAGAAAAATTAAAGATACCTATTCACTCTTTAATTACATGAATATTATTATTTTTGATTTGGTTTTTTTACCATCGTACTAAAAAAATGCTATTTTGAATTCCCGAAATGGTTTCTTTACACAATACAAAAGTTAAAAAAGATTTTAGCAATACTAGAGAAAGTGCAGTTTAACCTTTTCACACATTTATTGTTTTTGTGAAAAGGGATATAAGTTTTTTTTGACAGCCAATATTTCTGTTACTTTCACAAAAGTCAGTTCAATTTAAATGAAAATTTATAAAAAAAAAAAAAATTGAAAATTTATAATTCATTACCTAAACTATCTAGTCTAAACTAAAAGCAAAACCCCAATTTTTTTAGAAAGAATCCAGAGAAAACAAGGTTAGAAACGTTTTTCGGCCATACTGAAAAATGACACTTTTTGAGTTTAACCCTTTTACACTGGAGGCACAGATATTTCATTGCATGTTTGAAAAAAGAAAATTAAACGATTAAAAACGATTATCGTTCCAAAAACTTGTTATTTAACTGTCCAGCGAATAAAATAATTTAAATAAGTTATAGTGACGTCACAAAGTTTATGACTCCCCGTTCCCTTTGTCACAACATGTCACATTTTCTTGACACCCTCCCCCCCCCCCTAAACGTGTGATGATATTAATTTCATTTAATTTATCCATTTATTTCAATCAACTTAGGATCATAATATATTACATTATAACATTACATAAAATTATTATATTACAGTTAAGATTAAAATTAAATAAAACTATGAAAACGGATTATATCGCGTATATTGAATTTATAATACATCCCGACGTTTCGAACTCTTTACTCTTTTTATTTCATGAGTAACTATCGCGGTAACCGAAGACAATATTATTAAAATTAAAGTTAAATTAGACTAAAATTATATTAAACCCCTAAAATAAATAATTAATTATTTAATTAATTATTTATTATTTAATTATATTATATGACCCCTAAAGATGAAAAAAGTACATGAACACAGCCATGCACGCCATGGTACATTAAAATTAAATAAAAAGGCCTTCGTCATAACTAATGAACTACCCATGGATCTACAATAGAGATACAGCTGGACATATTGTCGCTAATTTCATAATATGTAATATGCCCACACCCTATTCATACCCATAATTCTATAATTCTATACGCTATTCCTTCTGCATATCAATGACATGCTGCAAATCAGCGGAATTCATTGTTATGCTGATGATAGTACGGGTGATGCCTCTTACACCGGCCGCACCAATATCTCTCGGGAAAACGTCATCGAGAGCCGGAACAAACTTGTGTCTGAAATTGAGACTTCCCTAAAAGAAATCTCTGAATGGGGTCGACTAAACTTAGTCCGTTTTAACCCTGCCAAGACACAGGTTTGCGCGTTTACCGCAAAAAAGTTAGAATTTGTCGTATCACCTCGTTTTGAGAGCACTCCCCTGACTGCCGCAGCCAGTATCGGAATCCTCGGCGTCGACATTTCGAGTGAAGTCCAGTTCCGCGGCCATTTAGAGGGTAAGGCCAAATTAGCCTCAAAAAAGCTCGGTGTGCTCAACAGATCGAGACAGTATTTCACGCCGGCCCACCGCCTACAGCTGTATAAAGCGCAGGTTCGCCCACACATGGAATACTGTTCTCATCTATGGGCAGGGGCACCCCAATACCAGCTTCTCCCTCTGGACCGCATCCAGCGAAGAGCGACTCGAATTGTCGACTGCCAGCGTACTTCGGAACGGCTTGACTCCTTGGCGCTGCGTAGAGATGTGGCCTCGCTCTGCATTTTCTATCGCGTGTATAACGGGGAGTGCTCCGAGGAATTGTTCGGATTAATCCCTGAAGCTTCTTTTCGCCATCGCCCTACGCGAAAACATTACCATCCTCACCACTTAGATGGTTGGCAGTCCTCAACTGTACGTTTCTCTAGAAACTTCCTGCCTCGCACAGCTAAACTGTGGAATGAACTGTCGCCTGCGGTATTTCCGGACCGATATGACCTTCAAACCTTCAAGAAAAGAGCGTATTCCCATCTTAAAGGCCGGCAACGCACTTACAACCCCTCTGGTGTTGCGGGTGTCCATGGGCGGCGGTAATCGCTTTCCATCAGGTGATCCGTCTGCTCGTTTGCCTCCTATTTCATAAAAAAAAAAAAAAAAAAAAAAAACGCATAATTATCATAAATATACACATCTTCATACTCACAATCACATCGTACATCCAAATTTATACCTTTCTATCTTTAATTTTCTGAACTACAAAAATAACTTTGTATTAGCATACATTTATACAGGATAACAAACTTTATTTTGCGTGCGAGTAAGTGCCATACGTAACTTTCTAGATCGTCTGGCAGGTAGAAGGCCCCGACTAAATCGTCTGGCTTATTTTTTTTATGACTATTTAGATACTTAACTTTAAACTGTAAAAATTATAGATTGCCTCAAGGACCTTTTTAGAATTTTTTGATAAAATATTTTGCACGCGTCTGGCGAGGTTAAAGACCCGGCCAAATCGTCTGGCATAATTTTTTTATGACTATTTAGATATTCAATTTCCACTTGTAGAAATTACAGATTGCCTCAAGAACCTTTTTTGGGCACCAAAAAAAAAATTCTTTAAAAATTTATAGGTTGGTTTAGACCCGCTACCCTGCAGCCAGACTTGTAGTGCTGAGGTAGGGTAAGATAGGATAAGCATCAGGCCAATTTTCAACTTGCCTCAAGGACCTACTCCAAATTTCTACCAGCTCTCCGTCTATTAGGTCGCTCGTGAGAACGTGTCCCAGGTATTTAACCTTGTCCACAACTTGCAATGGGCTAGAGTTCAACAAAATAGGTGGTACATAGTATGGCTTGATTTTACCCGCCTTAAATATCATCACCTCACTCTTTTTGGTGTTGTACTCTAGTCCATGGGTCAAGGCGTAGGCTTCGCAGTGGGCAAGCAGCTGCTCCAGTGCACTGACAGACGGGCTCAGTAGCACCATGTCATCGGCATAACTTAGGCTGTTGACACAAGTGCCACCAACATAGCACCCAGCATGCATGCCACTCAGCCCGACTATCAGCTCGTTGATGTATAGGTTGAAGAGCTTCGGTGAGGTGATACCGCCCTGTCTTACCCCACATTCAAGCCTATACTCACTGGATAAACTGCTCGCCCACCTGACCTGGTTTATCTGATTGCTGTACCAGTGCCTAAACAGTCCCACACACTCCCTCGGTATACCTGTCTCACTTAGTTTTTGCCAAAGCAGATCATAATTGACTCGATCAAATGCCTTGGACAAATCGAGGAAACAGGCGTATACGGGGGTTTTCCTATCTGTATAATACCTGACCGTGTGCTTAAGACATAGAACTGCACTATCCGTGGACAGCCCCGCCCTAAAACCGAATTGGCCGTCAAAAACAGGGCTATCGTGTAAATAGCATGTAAGCAATAATAGTCTATAAATAAGTAATGTTTAGATTTACTTAATGCTCTCTCTATATTTGATTACCGATAATACAACACATCTACGACTCTCTTTATTGTGATATCCGTTGCAGTTAATAATGTGTCTACGGAAAGTTTTTAAAATCCACGAAACTTTGCACAAAGAATAGTTATTTACGATACAAGTGCGGAAAAGAGAAAATTCGAAACGAGTGACGATAAATTAAAACACGACCGCAGGGAGTGTTTTAAATCGACACGAGTTGCGAGTTACCTTTTCGCACGTGTATCGTACAACGTTTTACAGTACATATGGCCCTTTAAACTTTCGACATATGGATGAAAAGTGCTCTTTACGCACTAGTGCGAGAAAGTAGCACCATATGTACTGTAAACTTCTTTTACAGTACATATGGTGCTACTTTCTCGCACTAGTGCGTAAAAGAGCACTTTTCGTGCATATGTCGAAAGTTTAAAGGGCCATATGTACTGTAAAACGTTGTACGATACACGTGCGAATAGGTAATTCGCAACTTGTGTCGATTTAAAACACTCCCTGCGGTCGTGCTTTAATTTATCGCCACTCGTTTCGAATTTCCTCTTTTCCGCACTTGTATCGTAAATAACTATTACATTGTTCCTAATATTTTAATTATTTTATTGAGAACTTTCATAATGTAATTTCTGTGAAATTTTCCGTGAGTTTCAAGGAACATTATTAACTCATTGGAAATTGTATGTTTACTACTAAACTTTATTAAGTTAACTAAAGCGTATCTGATCTGCAAATACCTTTAGTATTCAAAAATATGATACAATTTTATTCTGAATAATATTCAATTGCGCTGCGTACGTAATATATTACAGGATATTGATATTCAATAGTTTATTTATCGATTTATTATTTTAAGTTTTCAACACACGTTCTTGTTAAGGCAAATAGTATTGGTTCTGGTGAGTCCCTGATAAGGAGGTAAAAGGTCTTTGAAATATCAACCTTATTATATAAATTCATTTTTGTACTAAGTAAGCAGCAAGTCTGCTAGCGAAATCGCAATATTAAGTTTCTTTCAATAGGTACAAAATCAACCGCATTACCTACATGAGAACTGAAAAAAATGTATTTTTTAATACAACTTGTTGCTACAATTCTTTGGGGTGCAATATACTTACAAATGACCATGGTTAGATATGACCATATTGAACATAGTCGCTGCCTTGTGACCTTTCGAGACCCTTACCGGCAAGACCGGCTAAAGGAAAGTGAAAATTCACTTTATATACGAAAGATTGCTAAAGACTAGTTAATAAACAATCGTTGGCTTGTAATTCTTTAGGTGTTAATGTTAATGTTTATGCTTGTAAATCTCCTTATAAATACAAACTTTCTTTAAATACGTTAGTTAGTACAAGAGCTATTTATAATTTTATATTAATATAGGTTATAACCTGCTTGCTATAGGTAACGCATCGCTATCGACTAGACTCTGTTCGTTTTCTTTTCTTTGTTCGTCACTTACAATATTACTTAAACAAGTTTTAAAGGATTCATACTATAAAGAAATAGTACAACCCTAGTTTTACATTTGCGAACTAAATTCCTGCGTCTGAAAGTACTTCGTTAACCAAACATAAAATGCACTTCAAACAAACAATAATAACCTTTCTGTCCACTTCATGAGGATCAAACGGTTGCCCTTAACTTTTTGGTTTTGAAATGCTACGTAGTTTCTACTAAGGTGACCACAGGTCTATTGAAATGTCGCTACTAATTTATAGATCAAGTTAAGGATTACAGAAAGGCGTGCTAACCAAGCGTTGAAGGTTTATATAGAAAACGTCCACGAAAGCATCTAAATAATGTACGGCTTGCTCGGCGGCTTGCAACATTTTTACACGACTATAATGCTAACATAACGCGTTATGTTCGGTCTCATATCTTTTCAATAATTTCAATGTTTTCATTACGGAAAACCGCAGCCAAATAACACTAGAGCCTACTCATAGTGTTGTGTTCCTGCCGGTGAGGGTGCAGAGTGTTAGGGTCGGCAACGTGCATGTAACTCCTCTGGAAATGTTATACTTTCAATCTTATTTTATTGAGACATTTCAGGATAATCATACATAAATTAGGTGCCAACTTCTATATTTGGAATGCCAATCAATGCATGTTTATTCACATGACGTAACTTTAAATTCACTCGAAAAACTAAACATCGCAATGCCTATTGCAAAATAACTTTCTGCATACATCTACACCCAAAAACATCCTTTTCGGGGATCACCCTCAAAAGCACAAAGTCGTAAGTCACCAAAACCATCGTTATCACTTAATTCTGCTCGGTTTTGTGAATCGCCTGCGCAAATCCGTGATCGCAAACGAGAAGTGAAAGAATGCGTAGGATTATCAAACGGAGCACGTTGCACTTTCGCGATGAGAGAGCGATACACAATATAGGCATGGTGCCTAATGGTGCATCTATTATATTGTTTCCGTAATGGACTCGGGTAAGCTATTTTGTAACCACCTCATCTAGCCCGTATAGACAAGATAGGAATATGATGAGATGTAATGATTTATTTTATTGTTCACAGTTTATAAGTTATATGATAGATGTTGAGGATGTAAAAAATGTTATGTTATTATGTATCAAGAGGTGTCTTTTGTGATCATTATTAAAAAATAAAATAAAAATAAAAATTATTTATTTTCAGATAGCTGAGATCCATAAATTGTTAGTTTCAAGACACTTATAAAAAACTACATTAGTAAACTACCTATTACATAAAAGCATAAAAATACTTATTTCCTAGATCGTACGACATGAAGGTCGGCGGAGGATATCCGAATCCCTCCTTTCAGCTATCATTCTCATTATTATATTTACTGAGTAGATTATAGAAAGGTAGGATTAAGAAATAAAGTGAAATGTTTAGTGTAAGAATTTATAACTAATGCGTTCATTGTTAAATAGAGTCAATTAAGTGTAATCGTACGAAAGTTCCAATGAGAACACAGTAATTTAACAGACATTTAATGAAAGTTTTTATCAAATTCATCAATAAATAATAGAAACAATCTTCATTTAAAAAAAAAAAAGGATTTCTATTAATTGAAATTTCATCTTGATTGGAGCTATAGCAGTTGTTCGGAGACGCCTTCGTCAGATAAAGTCATCTCTGAGACAATTGTTGTTTTCTTCTTATTTTAATTTTCTAATTTTCGGTTTCTTGATTGACCGATTGATTGTCAAAAATGTGAGAAACGCTATAATTCGTGTGTTGTCTTTTAATATAATCTTAATTTGTTCATCAAATATTTCGTTAGGTATACATATTTTATTCAGTTGTTATGCGTGAGGGAAAACGCTATTGCAAGGCATATTACAGCCATAATCAATACGAAGCAAGCTACCTATCACTTGTCTTGAGCCTAGATGCACTGTGTCCAATCGGCACCAATCATAACGTCATGTACAATCAGTATTAGTAGCGGATAAAAGAACGTACCAAAAGTATCTGCCAGTGTAAATAGAGATAAGTATATTTCTGCAGTTTGCGATTAAAAGTATGTGTTGCAGCCTAATTGTTCTACGTGTAGAGAGAATTGAGAGAGACATATCTTTTTGTTCACGTTTTTGTTAAGTGGTTAGAGTATGGGAGATACTTTTGCCGGGTAGTCTGATCCGGTACTTTTGATGCTGACTTTACCATCGTCCACACAGTTGACTGTCAATTTTTAAATCTTATTGCGAAGATATAATACGCAAGAGAATCGCCTCGTTGCTCTGCAGAGTGCGGGCCAGTTTCAACCCCTTCCTGGGCTATAACCGCGAAAATCGAAGTTCGCAAATTGCGGGCATTTTCCTCTGTCACTCTAATTACGCCTGCATTGGAGTAAAAGAGAAAGTTCCCGCAATTTGCGAATTTCGGTTTTCGCGGTAGCCCCTCTGGCTTCTGTAGGGCCGATACGACTCATCTTATAAACTATAAAGCGGCATTTTGAGTGTGTCATAACCGCTACTAGGTGATAGAATAACTATATTATTGTTACTGCTCCCTGTTTTTTGTTAATTTAATTGTTACTAACCATTATGGGCCTTTGTTGTTTTTTAGGGTTCCGTACCTAAAGGGTAAAAACGGGACCCTATTACTAAGACTCCGCTGTCCGTCTGTCACCAGGCTGTATCTCATTAACCGTGATAGCTAGAGAGTTGAAATTTTTACAGATGATGTATTTCTGTTGGCGCTATAACAACAAATACTAAAAAGTACGGAACCCTCGGTGCGCGAGTCCGACTCGCACTTGGCCGGTTTTTCTAAATATATAAATTGAAATTGAATTGATAAGGGTCATCGTTGGTGAGTTAAGAGGATGTTACTGATGTTAGTAATAAATCTTCTCGCATAAGGCAATGTCCTCAACCTCATCAGCCATTGTCGAAACATGTCGGCCTTTGTATGAATTTGTTTTTAAAGAAATCTGCAGTTGTTTACGTGTTCAATGGCAATTTATAATAAGTTTCCAGAAAACCCTTTATAAAGTCTTGGATAATTATTTTCTGACTAATTTATTGCATTTAAAAAGCATGAAGTTTACTTACTGTGGCGTCGCTTGGTCGGAAAGTTTCCATAACTGCGAAATTTCCACATTGAATGATTTCGGAAACTTCTTATATTTTTGTATGGGGATCGAAATATTCCGTTTCTAAAATGAAATTTTCCTACAATTTACGAGAACTTTTTGAACTTTTATGAAACTTTCCCCAACTTGAACACATCTATGTACGAGTAAAAGTCTACTTAAGAAATTATTACAGATCGAATAGACTTTTGACACATTAGACTTATTAAAAACTCAAATTTTTGACACATTTTTTTTATTTGTTTGTTTACAGGTAAGTTGATTCAAGAAGATGTCATTCTACCGATAAAGGAACCAGTAAAGCTAAAGAATCCGGTTACTCTTTCGACCGACGTCGAATGTCACATACCTATAAAAGTAAGAGTGGTTTTTCTTATCTAAATCTGTATATAGTCTCACACTTGTACTTATGTATGGGCAATCTTTTTTATGAAAAGAAAATTTCCTTGTCTTTATTCCTCATACGTACAATTAATATGGCAGCGGTGTTAGTAAAATGCAACTTGGCAATACGGCAATAGAAGTTTTGAATTACTTGCTAATTTGATTTACCTCATTGACAAGTTTTTCCCAGTTAACATTTGGTTGCATAACTTTGCCATTTTTTGCTTTGCTTCTATGCGTAGGAATGTTTATTATTCACATCAGCACTGACCCCTCCAACTGCGAGCCAGTACAATCCTGTCAATATCACGGTACGAATCTAGAAATCAAGTTTAACTAGAGCCAGACCAACCAAAGTTTTCTTCCCAAGTTGCGCTCCAATGAAGTAATAGCTATTACTTCATTGAAGCCTACATACATACCTAGGTATTGTAGAAGTATTGTACAGTAACGGCATTTTTTTTGGTAACTTTTCAAAAACGGCTTTAGCGATTTCGATGAAGTTTACAATATAAGAACGTTTTAGAATAATTAGGTTGCCCGAGTTTTGGCGGTAGCCCGTTGAGTATCATTATAATTTGTTAAAAATATTATAAGTATTTCCTCATACAAAAAGTACTTGTCTTTTTTTGTAACTGTCAAACTAGTAGACTTGGTAATGAAAAATATTTTGGTAATAATATTAGGATAAACAGTTAAACTTGTTAATTGTATGAAATTTTGTAAACTGTATGAAACTGTAATAATACTTTGTTAGAGTTTAACTATGAAATTTTTCGTGTAATCTAACTATTCTAAATTTTAACCTGCATACACATATATATATATATATATGCTGAGCCCGCTCCTTTTGTCGCGCATGCCAATTTTTTATGTTATTCGTTTCCTGTAATTTCTCTTCTGTTGTGTGGCAATAAATGTTTTCTTATTCTTATTCTTATATCAAATTGTAAAGTAATGATTCGATTTAATTTTCAAACCAGAGGCTGACGAGGGCTAAACATCGATCCATCTAGGTTTTATTGTTGGTAAGATTCGCTTTTGAGTGTTTTCAAATAAGAAATTCAACATTTATAACATACGGTATATAATTGGTGTGTGTGAAGTCCCCAATCCACATTGTGCTAACGTGGCACGTGCTATATATATATATATATATATATATATGGTTATTGTTTATATGATATAAAGTCTAATTTCACGAATTTTCGAATGAATGCATGCTTAAAAATAGCAATATGATAGATTTTTTGCTGCTACTGTACGATCTATAATTATTATTTCCAAGTCGATGCAGACTTAGCGTGGTCGGAATAGCTAAGTATGCTGCCGAGTGCAAAATGTGAAAAAATATATAGATAAATCAAAACAACAGAACCTATCGTATTCAAACAATGATAGATGCGTAAGAAACACGGCTCGCCGCTGCAGGTGTTCTAGTGCTCACTTTCCATTTGCTAACGAGCGAACACGATACTGTCGGCTCGTTACAATATTGATATTATTGCTGATCCCTCGTCAAACTTTCATCCGGTACCATTGTGCGTTTATATGGACAACTCTCACTGAACTATCTAGGCCCATATTAGGTCACCTGCAATAATATGCTACTCTTTGAAGGCCGCAAAAATATGTGACACGCTCTTATGGCTCTACAAATAAAATAGTGTCAGATATTTTGCGGCCTTCCTTGTGTAACATATCATTACAGGTGACTGTACTAACAGCAACACTCTTAACTGAACATCGGGGAACCTTATGTCGTTGCAATAAGGATTATGACATGTTAGTTAACAGTGTACGATGGTAACAATTAATAAACATACACAGTCAAGGGCATAAATATATATACATTCCCAAAGTTTCAAAAACATGTGTACGTTCTTACACCTTAGACAATAAAGTCGTGTTTACATGTTTTTGAGCCATTTGTCTGTATAGATATTTTTGCCCTCGACTGTACATATACATATACATATACTCCGACCCGCCCCGGCTTTGCACGAGTGCAATGCTGATGTATTATACATATAATTGGCTCTGTATTGTTATTTAAAAAGTTAAACTTATATTTTATAGCTGTTGGAATTCCTTGTATAAATAAATAAATAAATAAACCTTCCTCTTGAATCACTATTTATAAAAACCGCATCAAAATCCGTTGCGTGGTTTTAAAGATCTAAACATACATAGGGACAGACAGACAGCGGAAATCGACTTTGTTTTATACTATGTTGTGATTTACCCAACACTCGCTCTTGTAAATGGAATCTGCTCCAAATAACGAAAGACATAGGCCTTCGTTGATCCCGCGTGAAGTTTCGCGACATTCAGCCTCCAGTGACTAACAAATCTAACAATGTAAAGATCACGCATACTCAACCTAAAAGTCAAAGTCGTGTGCCTAAGCTTGTTCACCCCTGACATTTCGTCGCTATACTTACTCAACATATTTGCAACAATCATTTGATGGAAATGTCGCTTTTCTTTCATTCGGAATACGGATGTTTTTGTCGTCAAATGAGTGTTGCAGATACGAGGTTGAGTAAGTATAGCGGCGATTAGCTAGGGCTTATGATGGTCTGTTATAGTAGTGTCGTTAAGGCGTTTTGACTTAGCGATTGACATAGTAATTTTATTGCGGACTATGAGGTGGGGATAAGCGGTTTAAAGTTCACCAAAGTTAAGTTCAGCTTAATATTGTTATAGGTGTGTTTCATGAAAGCGTATATTATAATACGAAACAAGGTTATAAAACTTATAACGTACCAGATAAATGCGAAACTTAACCACTTAGGTATTTTAATTAGAAAGAGAGACATGGCGTGTGTTCCATGTTAACTAAGTTTCATAAATTGGTCCTAAAAGTCGTAAGGGGAAATAAGTTTACCCTTTGTTGTCTTAACTTTTGTGTACTCGTTGTTAAATCTAAATTGCATCGGAATACAAAATGTTCTTAAAATATCATTATCCTTCGATTATTTTTAATTTCCAATTTTCGGGGCTTTGTATTTACTCTAATGTTATGCCAAGCACGATATAAATTCTAATCTCCTGTCAAAAATACAAGAATTATAGTTATAAATGTTCTGCATTTGGTTTAGAATAACGAAACCGCATTTTTATGCAAATAGTGTTGCGTTTCACATAATTTGGTGCTCTGTATTCAAAGTCAGTAGGTACGTATTTGAAAACAGAAGGCCTATGTTTTGTTACATTGAGTTACATTGTTATATTTGAGACAAAAATATGTAAGGTCAATACGGCCAAATCCACTTGCGGGAAATTCGGTAAGTACACAAGCGCATATATAAATGTATAATAACTGTACTATTGCTAACTTTGTCGATAATAACCCTGCCAAATTAAGGGTTTGATCCCATTTTAGCTTGCTTTTATTAATACGCTGTCGCTGAGGATTGAAAAATATGTGCTCATGTTTTCCGCACACTGTTTTCTTTAATCTTTATTCAAACTTCAACGTAAATGCAATCTCTATAAGACTATTCGTGTTCGTAAATAACTTTCATTATTCTAAAAGCAGCACTATTCACATGTATAGGTAATCCAATTATCATCATCGTGCACTTTCTCCTTAATTCTACCAATATTTAGCTACGGGGTCTCAAGTTTCCGGATAGATTCTTGCGTAAGTTCTGAATCATACCTATCAGTTATCGATATTTTTCGGCAACATTTCTTAGAAGTCTACAATTTTTTTTAAATGCACTGAAATAAATGTCAAATACTAAAGAAGTTCAAGTGCTCACTAATGAAAATGTGACCAAGCCCTGATGACCGGGTGGCCTAGTTGTCAAGGCGTTAGCAAGCTAAAGGCGCTGGTTCGGTTCCAGCCTCGGCTTTGGAGGGCTTCTATTTCAGTCAGTCAGGTATCCATTTCACTTTATAATTTATATATTAGCAGTGTGACTATACAGTGTGGAAATAATGAATGGGCCCTGGAGGGAAAGTGCCTCTCAAAGGTAACATTCTTTTAGTTTTAAAAAGAAACAAAACTGCATTCAAAGATTGAAGAAGTGAAAAATCCTTTCAATCTTACCCCAATCCATCTTGATTGGGATAAGATTGAGGGTTTTTCATTAGGGTTAAGACAATATATCGTCCTTATGCCGAAGCATTACGGGCGACTTTTCATCTTGCCCCTCATGAAAAACCCTTTCAATCTTACACCAACGCACCTCATACTGTTTCGATTCTTCTGTTCCGTTGTCCAAAATTGGTATCCCTGCCAAACACCTGTTTCGACCTTGTTATCATATTTCGCAAGTCAACCCGTCCACTACTGGCTAAATGTCAAAGTTGACCGATTTGAGTATCTTCCGACGTTGCCGTGGGATTTCGAAGGTCATTGTTGCACTAGCATGCCGTTTAATAGCTTGTTAATAAATAATAGGTTTGGTAAGTGCCTCTTTGACCAAGCTACTGGAATGTTAAGATCTTTAGTACCTTGTAAAATTATTAAGGAAAAGAGTAATTGCTTAAATTAGTTTCGTATGTATGTGTTTGTGTTTACCTTGTAACTGATAGATTTATGTGTAATTAAACGCACAAATTAATATTACTGAAAGGCCGCTTGATAACACATACTTGTTGCCACTGAAAAATAAAGTAAGATACATAATTAACCCTAACAAAAAATACTTAGGTATAAAATAATTTCATCCCTGAACTTAAGAGGCCGGTGTCGATTTTAGTCACAAAAATGTAAAATTGATAGATTTAGTCGGTGAAATGGTACACCTTTTGCTCCCTAATTGAAATAACAAGTACTGGTTTCTATTAGCGCATCTTCTTATCTTACCTTTTATCAGATCAATTTGTTGAAAACAGACTCACTAAATTAGTAATGTTTGCTTTTCTTATGGACGTTTAGGTAAACGCGCGTAAAGCACTGATTTTGTCGCTCTTATTTGTAAATTTCGTAAAGTTTGGACGGCTAAACATGGTAATTTTGTATTACACATATCTTGTACTTAACGTTTATCAGACTACATTTTTATTATTATAACTTTGAAGTAGTGTAAATGAAAGTTAGACGAAATCAATTTTCTCCAGAAATTACTAAAAAACAAGTGACAATTTATCTGAAAATCGACTTAATTTCAACGTAATTTTGATACTTAAACAATCTACGACATTTGTTGAAACTATTCTTATACATCAATTTGTATAATTTACCACCATAAATTTTTGATGAATTTTTAAAAACTGCCCCTTCTTTTCATATATTACCGGTGACGCACGCTTGCGATGCGACCTCATTATTAAAAGGCAAGATGAGAAGACGTGCTAATAGAAACCAATACTTGTTATTTAGATATTACGTAACAAAACGTGTATAATTTCAACGACTAAATCTATCAATTTAAAATTTTTGCTCCAAAATAGACTACGGCCTCTTAATGTATTAGCCGTGGAGACAATACGTCTCTGTGATATTGAATAATATATTTGACTTATTGGATACCTACTACCTATGTATTCTGTATCATTAGCTAGTTACAGCGTTCGTGGTCACCCGCGGACCACGAACGCTGTAAAGGGTTCGAAACGTCGGGATGTAGTATAAATTCAATATACGCGATATAATCCGTTTTCATAGTCTTATTTCATGAGTGACTATCGCGGTAACCGAACAAAATATACCTATAATGTAAATACTAATTTAAATACGTTATCCGGCATTGTGTTTTCGCATGACTCTCATATTACAGAGTAGTACATAATCACAATAACCAATATTAAATAACAATGTTCAAATCATACGCATAACGCTTAACATAATACCTAACATAACGCTTGACGTATTGAATAGTTAATGTAAGCTACGCAGATCACACGTTGACCTCACCAGTGAAAGTTTAGTTGTGATGTCAGAACGGACAGACAAGCAGACAGCATTGCTGATTATAGAGTTCCTGTCTAGTCATCTAGGGAAAATAATCTAATATCGCCCATATTAGATTATTATATCATAAAGTACATAACAGTACCCGGTTTCAGTCGAAATGGAAGGCGTTAAGCTAATGTTAGTGTCTAGGAAGGAAGTAACCCTGACACTGCGTTTAATTAAGGAAACGTGAAATGATATATAATTAGTATTTTCTATATAAGTTAATAATATAAATTTGTGCAACTGGGTCGTATAAGTATTTGTTTTTTCTCTTCTCTGTAGTTAAAAATATATACGCCCTTAATATATCTAAAATTTGATCCCGACTGTCTAATTTTAGGTCTGGCAGGTACCTACTAGGATATCTGCAGATTAAATTTTCGATAGGAAACCGTCTTAGAAAATAGTTAATTAGATTGGTAGCTTGTAATTTATTCTTACTCAAGACCTAAACCTAATTTGAACGGGATCTGACTCAACACGCTTCTATTTACCAGCGGCCGCATTTAAAATACCTACTTTTTGCAACAAATAGTCAATCAATGAATTTAAGTGTTTCGTAAATAGATTTGAAACTGGGAACAGTGACTGTTCTGTTTTTTAGAAAAAATATAGAGTACCTTGACAAAGAACCACAGCGGGTCGCAAGACGAACACTTTTCGCAACCGTTTGTTTCACCACAAAATCTACTGTAAGCTGTAAAACTCGCGATAGGCCTAAAAAAATGTACAAATAATAATACTTATTTCATTCAGTCTTTATGACAGCGAACTAACAATAGCTTTAAGTGCCGTAGAACCTTGTGGCGTTTAATAAGAGAAACGACAAAAAATCCATACGTAACTATTGAATCTAATTACAAAATTTCACGTCATAAATCGGATAAACATCCGGCAATTCTCAAACTGAAATGGGACCGTCGCTTTTTGCTCTGTCAATTAAACTACGACGTGGTTCTTAATAATCACTCCATGGAAGAGCAATAAAGAGACAAATTGAAGATCAAACGAAGTGGTTCGCAATTATAGCTGAAACAGGCGATGGCGGTAAAACTCAACAATTGAAACGGACGGACAATTATGACTACCAGATGGAGTAGAGAGACTAAATGGATGAAGCTTAGTCCTGTGTAGCATCCAGCTTTCAGAACACAGGACACTTTTTACCTATACACATACAAGTTTTGAAGCACATACATGTATTTATACAAATATGTATAGTTATATAGGCGGTGAAGCTAAATAAAAGTGTGTTTTTTTTTTTTTTACTAGCCTATTATGGTGTCCCACTGCTGGGCAAAGGCCTCTCCCCTTGTCTTCCACGACTCCCGATATAGTGCCTCCTCCGGCCAGTTGTTGAGAAAGGTGTCTAGGTCGTCCCGCCATCTCCGTCTGGGCCTGCCGGGTCCGTTATTTATAAGTGTTTATAATCAGGGCGTAGCTTGAGTCGTGCTTGAGTCGAACGCTCGTCTGCGCTGCAGAATCTGTTCCGTTTTGACGCTACGCTTCGACGCGCGCATAGATTCGATTAAGCCGCAATTAGATCTGATTTACTAACACTTGAGGAGATTATGGTGATTCGCTTCGGTGGTATGGTTGTTTAATCGTTGGGTTTCTTGATTAAGGTGGGAGCTGCAATTTTATTCACTAAATATGATGACGGTTGACGGTTAAATATGATGGCTCCAATGAATAATTAAGACCTGTTTATGTTACCATATTTAATGCAAATAAAATTATCAATTATCAATAAATAAACTGCATAATTAAATAAGAACGATTTTCTTTTTCTTATATAAACTTTATAATAGTGTTTTTCTGTAATACAGCTGTGTCATCCGAATTCTATACAATATACAACATAATATAGGTCCAATAAACTTAAATCATCCCTGATTTAAGGTACTGGTAAATAATTGAATAATGAGCGCTCGATTTTGTGTAGCTGCCTTCAATAATATCTCCACTACTAGGCATTTAAATTCTACTAATAGAATTTTAAACGAGTGGTCAATACCACTAGACTTCCAATTTCTATTGCTCGTATTTCAAAAATATCAATTAGCCGTTTTCCACAGATTTTCGAGTAACGAAATTGGGCGCTCGAAATTCTAAATTGACCCCCCGATGATCAGTATTGTTACACCGCGAATCAAATTAGCCCCAGTTTATGGTAGCCTCTTATTTTTCTATGGCACCTAAAAAAGGTTCAAATAATTAAAACCCGTATAAGAACTTACTATTACAAAATCCTAAATGAACAGCACACAGAAGGTGTAACATTACAAAGGGCCGGTAACATTTACGAAACGACGCGTAACATCGTTAACGTGCTCGTGATAATAGGGTGAAACTCGCGTAGCATGACGTGTTCGAAGAAAAACTTTTTTTTTCTTATCTTTTTTCTGTCGTCGATTTTTTTTTGGTCCTAATGTTTTTATATCCATTATTTTTAATGAATACTGTATAAAAAGGCGTGCTATTTATTTTATTTGACAAAAGTTACCATGTTAGATATGAAGTCTATATTTTATTGGCTAATGTGTTTTGTTTCAATTTTCCTCAGAACTCCGACAATTTACTAAAAAAATACAATATATCTGATCTGAATTTAGAGAGCTCAGTAAAGGGCATTACATCAATTTTCTCGTGGTATGATCTTTTGAAACGATCATGTAGTATCAATGGTTTATTTCCAATGACAAGACATTAATGTATGTACCTAATTGTACTGTAATCATATAATTATTGTCAGAAGTAATTAATAGTATACATATTGTGTGTAAGCAAGTAGCGTAGTTAAGTATGAAACAACGCGCCAAAATAATCTGCCTCCCTCGAATACTTTTCCTAATAGAGGTACATTTTTACAGTTCGCGTTCAAAGGTAGATTCGCAGTAGTTTAATTGTTATATATCAGGTTTTAGGTTTAATAATCGTTATTTCTCAAGAAGATATAACAAAACTTCACTTAAATGAGAAAAGATTTACATAAAAAAAGTTATTAATAAATTATGCATGCATAAATTAACATGTTGTTATTATACCTATAGTTGCCTATAGTATAGGTTTTTTAAAAGAAATAATGGCAACGCGCATGCGACACCTCTGGAGTTGCAGGCGCCCACAAAATACAGCAGCCAATTACTTACTGGGGGGTCGCAAGCTGGCGTGTTATTATCCTACGAAAAAGTAATATTCTATATTAATAGTGTTCCAAATACGACACTTCAGCTTTTTTTTAAAGATATTCAATGATGCTGAGTTACGTATTTCAATTGGTAAACTATTGTAGAGCTTCGGTCCTTCCCGAGTAAAATTTTTCTGACCAAACTGATTTGTTCGCGCTTTTGATAAGGCTAAGTTATTTGAGCGTATATATATTACCTATAAAGACATCCCTATTTGTTAAGCTATCAGAAAATGCTATGCTACTTTTAATGCTGACAATACATTTATATCAAAAAATCATATTCGCTCTCGACAAATGCCAAGCTGTCATCCATCACTCTTCACTGACGAGCATATCAACATTCAAATCTTTAAAATTAGAATACAGTTTGCAGGTCAATGTAACATCTAACATTTAAAACTTTCGCGGTTTAAACACATATTAAATCACATTTAGAAACGGGTCTATCGCGAATTTATTTTGTTACCTTTATTTAACGACGTTTCGACACAGGTTTCACTGGTCGTGGTCGCGGCTAACTGACGTCCCAGCAAAATGTCAAAACAGAGATTTGTGTGACTACCCCACGAAAAGTGCATTTAAAGTTCGAGTTCGGTTCGATAAAGGTAACAAAATAAATTCGCGATAGACCCGTTTCTAAATGTGATTTAAATGTAACATCTATCACGTTGGTTATGTAACGACTTAATTATGAAATGTGATGCTATTTTCACGCCTTCCACCGCAGTAATACGAGTTGTAATTGCATGAAAATAGTTTTAAAGACGGTAATTTCACTAAGTTCATTGTTTCTTTTCGTTCTATTTATTATAGTTCCTATATGTTGCACTATTCTTATAGTTGCACAAAAAAATCGTATGACATGCATGATTAGGATATCAGGGCTGTACTTTTAAGGTCAGTGTATCTACATTTATTACTAAAATAATAATATGACCTTGACCTTTATTATTAACGTAAAGAGAATTATTATGTAAAAATTATCATTCATGATGTTAAAATCGAATGCCCTAGAGCAATGTCTGTCAAATTAATCATTCAGTTAGCGCCGCCTTCGATAGCGAAAGTCATTTATATTGCCAATTAAAAAACCACTTCCGAGTGTCTCTTATTTTTGACCGCGCCACGTAACATAGAGTAATGTTACCTTCTGGTGATTTATAATGATTCTTATAGTACTTTAGCTTTTTTTAATAAACTATTATTAGAGGTCCAAGGGGCCTAGCCAAGCTGGCAATCGTTGATAGAAAACGCCAAACGAAACATAAATGAATGAATGAGTGAAATTATTTAATTCAGAAAATATTTCCATATGTGGTTAAAATATTAAAAACGAATTACATAATAATCTTCTTCTTCCTACCCTTATCCCACGTTATGTGGGGTCGGCACAACATGTTTTTCTCTTCCACTCTCCTCTATCTTTCGTCACCTCAGCACTCACTCCTTTCTTTCTCATACATAATAATATATGATTAAATTAAATTGAGACGTACACAAACACAAAAATTAATATCTTTAAATGTCAAATAAGGACCAGCGTCTCGGGTCACCCCGACCCCGATACGACAGGCTTGTGGTAGGCCCTCCAGCGCTGGAAATAGTTATGTGGCAGCGATGTATGGAAATAATTATGTGGCTTTTCGTAGCATCTGTCATCCTGACACAGTTTTTCTATTCGTTTGGCGATTGTTGCTGTCATCTTGGCTATACCCTCTGTACTAAACTAATCTTAGACCATTTCATAGAATTTTATAGTTAACAATTTTGACAAAAAGGACTCTGGTCCTTACCGCGAACACCGAAGTTCGCAAATTGCAGGCATCTCTCTCTGTCACTCTAATTACGCCTTTGATTGGAGTAAAAGAGAAAGATGCCCGCAATTCGGGAACTTCGGTGTTCGCGGTAGGCCCTCTGCTCGCATGCTCCAAATAGGTATATAATGTAGATAAATGGCATCGATGTACGTCGTATAGTTATATTCCACGTACTTAAATATGATAGAAGGATATAATATTTTATACATTTAAGCATTGCATAACTAAATGTGACGTTTTCAACCAAAAGGTACCACATTGTCACTTGTTGATAAGGTTGATTTCTAATTGAAGCTATATAGAAATAGCGCCTTACTGACGAGCGACAATAAGTACCCTTTTGGTTGAAAATGGCACAGATTACCATTTAAATTATTAAGTCTAATGGTCTTCGAGTAATATATATAAATCGCGCACGCAGTTAACGTGTAGCTCTAGATCTTACGTGCAATCCCTTGCATCAGACCTGCATATTAGCGATGTCCCTGGGCAATAAACCTTCTAGCATAGATATTAACGATCACATTATTGGATAGAGCGGTGTGGCAAGCGTTATTGGTGTCGCCGAATCCTTATA
Organism: Cydia strobilella; assembly: GCF_947568885.1. Taxonomy (NCBI): domain Eukaryota; kingdom Metazoa; phylum Arthropoda; class Insecta; order Lepidoptera; family Tortricidae; genus Cydia; species Cydia strobilella. The sequence goes on from NC_086052.1 coordinate 16,188,629, forward strand.
TAAAGACAATGCTCCTAATTGTAAGTACTAAAACACTGACGAATACAGTTACAAGTTACAACATGCAGTAGTTAATAATACTGTTTAGTTGGTGGTTTTGATACGCAGGCGATTCCCACGCTGCTGCGGTTGTATGAGGTTTAACCAGCAGGTAAATATATATATACTGTTTAATGGATAGGTAGTTAAATGATAAATTAACAAGTTCGACTTACATTACGGCGGATAAATCGAAGTGAACATGGAATTTGATTGAGGATCATCATCATCATTAACTTAAGAGTTATTCTCTTGTCGGTGGAGATTCTTCCAGCTTTCCCTATCCTGCGCCAGCTCATTGACTTATTGATACGACACGACCCCTACTTTTTCTTTCACTTAATCTAAAGAGTCAGAAATGATGATATCCGCAGTAGAACTAGGGTCACCGACATAGCTCGCAGAATTGCAAACCTTAAGTGGCAGTGGGCGGGGCACATTGCTCGCAGAACTGATGGCCGGTGGGGCCGGAAGGTTCTGGAGTGGCGTCCGCGTACCGGAAGACGAACTGCCGGTAGGGCTCCAACGAGATGGAGCGACGACCTGGTGAAGGTCGCGGGAATTCGGTGGTTGCGAGCGGCACAGGATCGGTCGGAGTGGCGAGCCTTGGGGGAGGCCTATGTCCAGCAGTGGACGTCTATCGGCTGACATGATGATGATGATGATGAATCTAAAAAGCTGGTTCTGGGTTTTCCTCTACCCCGCTTGCTTCCTATCCGCCCCTCCAGGATAGTTTTAAAGAAGTAGTCGTGTCGTGTCGTGATTGAGGATACGATGCTTATAAAATTAATGTTGGCAATGTTGGTACGTGTTGTGCATATGTTAATAAATGAAATAGATGCATACGTAGGAGGGCAGAGTGAGCATATTTTTAAAGAAAATGAATAAGTGTGAACCTTAATATGCAGATGTCGCAGGTGACGTCGTCACAGTTGCAATGATTAAATTCGCGTTGATTGACGGATGGTCAGCTGGCGCAATTGGTAACGCATTGGACCGGCAATCCTAGGATGTGGGTTCGAGTCCCACGTTGACCAGAGTTTGATCATCGTTGATTTTTTCATTGTGATTGACATCTGTATATATTATACAATATATAGAAAATGAATAAGTTTTCAATGCGGCTATAATATTTGTTTTACGTTGGAAATCTGTTTCAATTAGAAGCTAATAGAACATCTTAAATATTAGGGCCTATGCACACCGCGTATGTTTAACGTGCCGTCGATGCGCGTTTAAGGCACACGCGTCGAAAGCATGTTATTTTTGAAACAATCATTATATCCGGGTCGAATCAAATCAATCAAAACGGCCATAATTTTTTACTAGGTACCTGTATGTAGGTAAACATGAACTGGCCTTCAGGGTGTCACCTCACCTGCTTCCATGTTGAACAAATTATAGAAAGCGAACGTCCGCCGTGACGTAACGACGCATACGCGGACGCCACACCCGAAGCTTTCCTTTACTTGCTAAATCTGCTGAATAATCGTTAAGTGAGAAATAGGAAGTATTAGGGTTCTAGAAAAAATACGATTTATTTACCTCCTTTGCCGGTAGTGGTACTGCGAAACCACCTACCAAATAGGAGACACCAGGTTCGGTTCGGATCCTAGGGTATCCGCCGTGTGACGTAACCATGAATGCGCGTAATCGAGGCTTTCCATAACTTGCTACATCTGCTGAATAGTCGTGTCACGAAATATTTTAAACCTTTTTCTATAAAAAAAACATCCCCATAGTTAATTACACCATGGTTAAAATAAATAAGTATAACATATAAAAGTAAAGTACAAAATCTCCTAGAAATGTTAATATATTTTTACCTTTTTTATTGTGGGACGTACCACATTATGCATATGCATATTATGCATAATGTGGTGGTGATATATGTATTATGCGTGGTGCGTTGGACAGGCAATCCAAGGATGTGATTTCGAGTCCCACGTTGACCAGTTGATCATCGTTGATTTTTTCATTGTGATTGACATCTGTTTATACAATTTATAGATCTCCTAGAAACATAAAACGACAAGTGCTTTAGGTTTAGGTGATACGTTCGTAGAAATACGGTCAGAGGAGGAGGAATAGGGAGGAACATTGTAATTGGTCCTTAATCCTTATGTATATCTTAGACGTGATACAGGTGGCTCAAAAAAATGTTGACAAATATTGTATTGTGCATATTGTTCCTAATTTTAACAAACGTTTGCATTTGTGTATCAAAAGCTACATGAAAATATTTTGAAGATACTTAATCCGTTGTTAGTAAATGATTGTATTACTCATTTTAGTACCTAACATTTTGAAAAAGACGTGGAAAAAAAATATTTCAAAAAAAAATTGTCAACGTATTTTTGGGTCATTCTGTACACAAAAAGGATATATGCGCTAACAAGAATAATACCAAACACTTAGCATTTTATGGCGTGCCGAGTCGCCTTGGCGGAACCCACACCGTGCAAATGGATGATGTGGGTACAGACACAATTGTCTGTATGTAAATTTATGAGAGGATTCAATAGAGGCAGTACTCATCATCACTTGATAAAATCGTTTTACGAATATGTTATACAAAAGGCTTTGATCACAATCAGTTAAATTATACTTGAAATAAAAGACTTCTTACTTAAGAAAGTAGATAATGAGTGATTGTTACCCGTGGTCGTGGGTAAAAAGTGTGATTTGTTAATTTTTGGGATTACGAATAAGTGATTTTATTATAGGTACGAGTACATACGTTACTTTATATATAACATACCTAATAACTTAATAAGTATATATAAAACGAAACCAAAGAAAAATTAATATTATTATTTAATTTATTTATATTTAATTTAACACTATTACTATATTTTCGGTCTGATTTCGAGTTAAGAGTCCATAATATTTTATATGCAATTTTTAATATATTCCAATTATTTCACTAGTACTTACTCTTAGCGCCACTTGCACCATCCCACTAACCCGAGGTTAAGCGGTTAAACCGTTAACCCAGTGTCAAATTGTACTGGTAACCATGGTAACTCCAGGTTTAACCGATTAACCCGGGTTAGTGGGATGGTGCGTGGCGCTTAATGTTACAAAAAATATCTCATAAATTATATGGTCGTTATAATTAATTAGTCGGAATGTATGATAACTACCGGTTTACGATCCAAATTACAGTTTAACAGTGTTGTTAATTAAATAATACTTTCACTATCTCCGATCGAGATAATGAAAATATCTGAAATACCGAATATCGTTTTGTGGTCACTTTAACGATGTGTACGCCCATTTATCGGTCAATTTGATGGCTGATTACTTTGACCACAATGTAACGGAACTTAGTTATTTTAAGTAATTTGAAATGTAACAAAACAAATGTTAAGGGGCCCACTGACTATCAGTTCGCCGGACGATATCGGCCTGTCAGTTAGAACAAAAATTTGACAGTTCCGAACAACTGACAGGCCGATATCGTCCGGCGGACTGATAGTCTGTGGGCCCCTTAATAAAACATGCGGTTGTATAATAACTGGTTACGAGACAATGGAAAAATTGCAGCTCAAAATCTAGTCAGTTTCGCACGCCTGCAAATTATTTTCGGGTTTCTAGAATTAATAGGTACCTATCTCGTCATATTTTTAACCAGTTTAAAAAAAGGAGGAAGATCAATTCGATTCGTCCGTATTTGTTTGTTGTAAAATTTTTCAATGTTCATTTGCCAAGTTCTCCTCCAATAAGTTAGATTTCGTTTTGTTGAGACTTTCAAACCCGTTAGGTCTTCCATGAAATTGTTTTATTAATTTACTAGCGACCCGCTACGGCTTCGCGCGGGTATTTCAACTAATTTACACAAAACCTTTACAAATTATACATATAAACCTTCCTCTTGAATCACTATCTAATAAAAAAAACGCATCAATATCCGTTGCGTAGTTTTAGAGATCTAAGCATGCACAGGGACAGACAAACATACAGAGCGGAATACGACTTTGTTTTATACTATGTAGTCATTATGAAAATTTCATCGGTTATAAAAATATTAGCAAATTATTCAATGCTAAGTTGTTTAAGTTCATATGTGTGTGTAAGCCCGTTGATGTCTTTAGTAGGTAACTTTCTTAACAGTACATAGAATTTTAGTAATTATGTTTGATGATATCATTAAGTTCAATTAATGTTTATACTTAGTTGTACATTTATTCATTGTATTAATTGCTATTATTTATTTGTTTCAGGTATATATCATTCACCTGTCCTCAAATGTTAGAAAACTAGCTATGAGGTATTTGGTATCGTTAGAGTATTTAGCTATGGTCTGCTTTTATGAACCGCAGAAAAAAAATACTTTCTATCCTATTCGAGGCGGCGTTATAATTAACTAAAGCACCTTTGCTTCCCGCTTCATCCATTGGTTGAAGAGGCATTTCCAACGCAATTAATTTATAGAATTTATTTATTATATTCTATTAAATTTTATATTGATGTAAATAGGAACACAAAAATGCATTCCTATTATTTTCTCCATTGACGGCTGTAAAATTACTTTACATAAGTCAGATAAATTTAAACATTATTATTAAGAAGGAGTTTTTTTGGTTTAATCATTACTTGCTTAATGTGTTAGCTTGAGCCGCAATTGTATTACATCTTTTATCGAATTGTATTTTCTACTGATTAATTTTTTATTATTTATTTAATCTTCATTGCACAAAAGAAAAACTTATCGTACAAAAGGCGGGCTTAAAGCTAAAGCCAAAAGGCATTTAATCTGTAAATTTCTACTTTTGAATGCGATTTTTGCAGACATTAATCTAAAATTACCTGTCTTTAAATGAACGCATCAAATTACTCACATTCGCTTTAGTTTTAACAAGACGTTACTTTGATTTCATCGTTTTAGTCGATTTTATCAGTTGTGTTGATAGGTAACAATTTTGACGTGAATTAATGTCAACTTCTTTTGACATGAAACTACTTTAAATTGGTAGTTTATAGTTACATAAATATTGTTTTTGCGAACGCCTGTATGACAACACTTCTAATGCGAATATTATAATTTAACTACACAAACAAAGATATAATAAAAAGTCAAAGGTGTGGGTGTCAAGATAATATCTTTACCTTTAATAACAAAACTTCCGTGAGACACAGACATATTAATCATATTAATAACGGGTCACTCACGTATTTTTTTTTTTTTTTTAATTTATTTAGGAAACAAACAGTCACATACAGATAAGTTTAAACTTGCAGATATACAATAAGACCTATAGTTCCATTAATTATAACATACTGACAATTGATAACAAGTAGAAACAGGGCTTGTTCGGCACTGCCTATAAATAGGAAGATACACAGAAGTAACAATTGGATACACAACTAATAAAGTACCTAAGTATCAAACATGCTTACAAACATACGTACGTTACATAAGACTATAGAACAATTACAATTTTTTTTTTTAAAGCAAAGACTGCTATGGAAAAAGTAAGCTCCGCAGACCACTACTACTATTTTGAGTAGAAAAACGCTCCTCGGTACGGAGTGAAGCATGTCGAGCTTTTTCGACTTAAAATACGTGAGTAACCCGTTATTATGTTTAATATTTTTACCTCTTTCTATAATCTTATTATCCATTCTTCTACTTCTTCTTCTTTTAAAATTATGGCTTCAGCCCAGTGGGACTTTTTCGCCAGTATCAAGGTATTGAGAGGTTTACAAACGACAAAAATTGTACGGTTGTACAAGACAGTGTACGGTGAATTGTTAGCTCTTGTAAATCGATAGCTAGACTTTACAAGAAGCACATGGACTACCGGCCGTTGACTCCAAGATGGTGGTTAAACGCGCTTCAAAATTAATTCTCCATTCACTGCACACTACCACATTAGTTTACTGTATAATAAGCTATCGATATTACACTTTAAACAATATTAATAAGCAAAAAACAAAGTAATTAATCACGATGCTAACTATCAAGATGGCGCTCGAACCGGAAGTCCCTATCCATTCTTGTTTATGATGATAATGCATGACAGGTGTCAACATTGACTTATTATCTTTAGTATGGATGGTAAAGAAAGGATCGCAATCTCTTATGGCAGAATTGTTGTTAAAGTGACCGCGTTAAGCTTTAAATAATAGTTCCTAATCTCTCCAGTGGCGCTAGTTAGGCTCTGGGACATGAGTATAACATGAGCCATATAAGGCAACAAATAACCCGACCAAATTACGTAGGTTGTTTTTGGTAGTATTTCGGTGTATGGTGGCGCCGCCTAATTACTGTTTTTTGATGGACACTTTTTATACATAGAGATTTGGCTCCTTTATACAGTCTCCATGATCTTTAGGGTCATAGTGTAATCTCTATGCTCGTTAATAATTATGTAACTACCACACTCCTATAATCATTTCGCATAATCACCATATATCATTATTATCAATAATATCAATTCTTCAGTTACCGAACCTGAGGCGCTATTGTTTTTAACTTATGTTACATAAATGTCTGTTGTGTAATTGCAATGAATTAGACACAACCGCAGACATATGTTGTGCCATCTCGAAGTATGTAAGTACTTAATGTAGTTTAATGCTTAATATGTATTACGTAAAAATTGGTATATTTTGATGTCTCTTCCTCTGTGGCACATAAAAAGTTTTTTTATATATTGTATATATATTTAGATATTTTATTTTTAACGATATCGACAAATAAAGCAAAACTAATTTCCTATTGCAAAAAAATTGTCTATTTACACAACAGTCAATCACGCAAATCGCCTAATAATTGTTGAACGAATTTGTCGACGCAGTTGGCTCGATTCCGTAACGATGGTAATTAGAATTACGCATCGATTACCTGACTCGTCCTCATTGCCGGCACGGAATTCTTATCGGTAACTGTTGCGATACAGATGCAGTTCTAAGATATTTGGAATAACTTAGTGCTTTAGATTTAATTGAAAATATCAAAGATAGATATAACTCCGTAATAGATGGATACAGTCTAAGGAAAAAACGTGCCTCGAAAATCAAGAAAATTTGATTCTCGTTCAGAGGGCGCTACTAGTTTTGGCCTACAGTCGTATAGATGGCGTTGACGGTTTCGTTTGTTATTTCACAATTTTAACCCATATCAGTGAAAGAACATGGGTCAAAATCATAAAAATAATTAATGCAAATAAAAAAAATCATTTATCTATATTTAAATACATTCTATCGTATTTTTATAAATCTTCATTTTTAGTTTTAAAGTGTGTCGACAGATGGCAGTGAATTTACTGGGGTTACAAAATTTACTATGACAGTAACGCTCTAGTATCAGTTACTCTATGAAAATATTGAACAATGATTCTGTCAGAATATTAGGCTAAAAACCACTTAAAACTGCTCCATATATTTATACAAACCCATATCTGGATACTATTAATGTGTATTTTTTTTTATTAATGCGCCTAAAAGTGTCGCGTTAAAAATTTTGTTAGCACAAGCGAGAGCATGCATACGAAACAATTGTTTTTTTATCGATAATAGACCGCGGGCCAGGAACAGATTTCATGACCAATCGCCTCCCGGGCGAAAACTCGTATAGTGGGTAACGGCTATGTATGATAAACCCTCGTGAACGTCAGCTGCCGCTCCGTTGGTGGGTTGAGGAATGGCAGCAAATAAAGTCTATAAAATTTTTTTTGTCATCGCCTCCCGCTTGATACTTTGTCAGATGATAGTTCAGATGCTATTGTAAATAAACAAAATCGTCAGCCGATTGTATCGCTGTGGAAAGAGCGTCAGCTGGTCACATGAACATGTAAAAAAGAAAATTATTTTCAGTCATCGGCGTCATCGCCTCCCGTTTCATACTTTGTTAGATGATAGTTTAGATGCTATTGTTAATAAAACAAATCGTCAGCCGGTTGTATCGCGGTGGAAAGACCGTGTTACGCGCTTCGGTGGCTGCCATTCCTCAACCCACCAACGGAGCGGCAGCTGACGTTCACGAGGGTTCATCATACATAGCCGTTAACCGCTATACGAGTTTTCGCCCGGGAGGCGATGACTGACGAAATTTGCGCCTGGCTCGCGGTCCATAATGTCCACACTATCCTCCTAATAAGCCGAATAGCGCTATCTCAATAACAAATGATTTTAAAAATGGAATTATCATCTATAGAAACTTAATTATAGCTTTAAAGTTTAGCTTTTTAGCGATAGGACCGCCTGTTGTTTAACCTCTTCTTTTCTGTATTATTTGTATTGTTTTCTGTAATGAGGTGTGCAATAAGCGCTTTTGTTTTGTATTGTATAAATTAGCGATGAGTTTTCCTTTGAGATAGCACTATTTGGCTTAGTAGGGCAGCATAGCACGTGCGAGAATACAAGTACTTATCTAATATTTTTAGGTAAATTGTGTTAGTCTTATATAGGTATTGATCAAGCAAATCTTGTCAGTAGAAAAAGGCGCGAAATTCAAATTTTCTATGGGACGATATCCTTTCGCGCCTACATTTTTTTAAATTTTCCGCCTTTTGCTACTGACAAGATTTGCTTGACCAGCTATATAGGTTTGACAGACAATGTTTTACATTTTCAAATCATCAAAATCTACCATAAACAAAGGTCAACTGTTTGAGAACGATGCCTGCGAATTCGACGTGCGAACCATTGTGCAACCTGTTGTAGTCTCTATTGTCTAAGCTTCCTTTTGAAATGCGCTCTTAAATCGCTGTAATGATAATCGCGGAGGCTGTTGACATCTGCGAAGTGTCACGTTTCGGGGTATTGCTCTAGAATGTCTATGAGTCAGTATCATCTCATAATAATAGTAATGCCAGGAAAGACAGTGATAACCTGGAAAAGCTGGTAATCAGTGGTAAAATCGAAGGCGATAGGCCGAGACGCAGGAGCCCAATGCGTTGGACAGACCAAATTCGCTCAGCCCTTGATGTAACGCTCCACGGTGCCCTACACTCGGCGACAGACAGAAAGAGGTGACGGCAAATTGTCCAAGAGAAGCTGTTCCCTAGAAGTGACCACGACCCTCAGTGATGAGGAAACCGATGCAAGGAGGAGGAGTAATACCACAGTATAAAAAGTATACAGTGGACCGACGACTTTGACTTGTACCGAGCTATTAACAATGGCGATGTAGGCAACTCGGGTGCGCGCGGTACACCCCTCATGCCTCGCACCCCGCACAATTGTCCTGTCTAGAAGGCTTCGTCGAATGACTGTATTGTTTTATAGACTGTGGTAATACAGTCAGTCTTAAGCCGCGGTTTCACTTAGTGTTCTGAAAAGTTCTGAGCGAGCAATCGTTCGTTCGTTCGTTTAATGGAAACACTTGCTCCAATAGTAAATGGAACAGAGCAAACATTTGCTCAAAACAAAATGTTTGCTCAGAACACTAAGTGGAAACGCGGCTTTAGCTAATTGTGCACCATCTATAACAGAACAAAGTGAGGGAGTGTCATTATAAACGACATGTTTCCATACAAATTCACACTTTGTTATAACATATTTTTATAATTATATTTATCAGCCAGTAGTATATCCGAATAAATGTACATTTACTCATCTGCATAAAAACCGTAGCAGTTTCGTAGCAGTATCCTGCTGCGATGTATCTTAGAAAATACTGACTACGCTAAAGCCTACAAGTTAAAATTTTATTACTTTGCTTCATGAATTTTGGCAGTTTATTTTAATGTATTTTCTTTCATATCATGAATATTTACTAATTCATCAAGGGTATCATGAAGCAAAAGTACAATGCAGTCACGAACGTGCATTTTAATGTAACGATAATATCTTTGAATGAAATGAACCTCACCACGTTATTCCATGTATTTAATACGCGGCGGAACGTGTGTACAGCCGCCTATTGTCTTCACTTGCGTGAACGCCGGCTGGTCGACCAGCAGCAGACCACCTCAACACTAGTGGTAGGGGAGCCAAATAGAGGATTTTTGTAATTACTCGAGTGTGTCAGATTAAGATATGAGTAATATCTTGCTACACGTGGAGTCTACCTTCACCACCAAATTGCTAAGTAGATTGAGGATTTGAATAGTTTGGTTTGGTCCAATGTTGATTCTATAATTGTGCTAATAATTAAACTGACAATTATTTTGTACGCATTTTCTTAATCTGACGGTTACAACTGAAAATCAGGTTTCGAACTTGTTGAAGAAAATGCGTATGATTTGTAATCTTGGCTAAGCCCTGGTAACGTGAAGTGACTGATCCAACATTCCAAACTTGTGAGGCGAAAGCATTAACATTCTAACCCCGTAGCAGTTATACGCTGTATAATATACAGTTAATTCTCCCGACATCAAAGTTGCTTGACAATTTGCAGTAAAATTCATTAGAACTAATACAAAGGCTGGGAAATAGGGAATTGCATTTTAATAAGCAATATTTCAAGCTGCTCCAAATTAAGATATGATCACCCCATGTTACAGGGATGTAAAGGCGCCCACTGACTATCAGTCCGCCGGACGATATCGGCCTGTTAGTTGTACGGAACTGTCAAATTTTTGTTCTAACTGACAGGCCGATATCGTCCGGCGGACTGATAGTCAGTGGGCCCCTTAAGTATCTGTATACCGGATAAAATTACCATTAAATATCAGTATCGTGATCTTTTGTTTAATTTGATAATTGTAAAAAGGATCTTTAACCAATTATTAATTATAATTTTTTTTAATCAATTCATCCTGCCCACCACTTTAATAAAAATGAAAAATTAGCAACGGTAGCATTCGTTAAAAAACGCAATTTAATTTAATTCTTGTGAAAAGATCTTCAACCAATCAATGATAAATAATTTTAGTACATTCTGCCCATTACTATACTATGAATTAAATATCGCATGTATCGAATCAATCATTACTACTCCTTATAGTTAATTTGGTTAATTATGACCTTAAAATGCAAGTATACAGTGACGCAAGTAAATATTTAAATTGGGGAAATCCATAGACATTATTGACCGACTTACAAAAAATGATGTTTAATTCGCCAGAATCTTTTTTTGGACACACAAATGGTTATTTTAAATTCAATTTTTTAAGCATTTTCTGTGAAAGAAATGTGGTGGAAATTATGAAAAAGATTACTGATCCTATTTTTTTTGTGACGTCTGTTCGTTTTGTAATTATTTTAGTTATAGTTATAAAAGGCAGGTCTCACGTCTTTTGACCTCAAACCGCAAGTAGAACTATTAACCTGATTACGTGGGATAAATTTATGTTATCATAATTAATTAACGACGTAGGTAATTTTTTTTTTTTTTTATGAAATAGGAGGCAAACGAGCAGACGGATCACCTGATGGTAAGCGATTATCGCCGCCCATGGACACCCGCAACACCAGAGGGGTTATTAGGGGTTAATTAATTATCCTTAGTTACTTATATGGAAACATAATTATTTCATAAGATTTTATGAGTGACCATTAAATGCCTACTGAAAAATCATTTCTTACATCTAAGCATAAAATAAATAATAATAACAAACAGGTAAACAATAAATCAATCACAAACTGACCAAGTCCTACAGCTAGCTTAATAAGGCTTGTGTTGTGAATGCTAGCCTATGAAGAATATAGATAAATATTAATACTGCAAATACTTATATATTATGTAGGAATCATCCTACATCATATGTCCCTTATAGGGATAAGCTCGCCTTTGTACCTAAATTTATATGAATTTCATGTTATCAATTTTTGTTTTGTACAATAAAGTGATTTACTACTACTACTACTACATCCTAACTCGGGAACAAATAATGGTCATAAAGGTGACAATAACACAAATCAATTCCCTTACTGGGTTTCGAACCCGGGATCTCCAACTTCGTAGAAATTTTCCGCTTTGTAACAAAAAGCGCCTACGAATGGAGAACATGCCTAGGCCCTGTACCTATCTGCGTGCATCCTATGACACGGGCAAGGGAATCCTACGCTTAGTGTACCCCATACATTTCATTGAATTGTCGGAACGGTGTGTATATTTATACCTACGTGTCGTCTTCGACTATCAAATAATCGCAAGCCTTCCAAATCTTAGGGCCACCATTGTCCCGTGGTATCGTAAAATGGGGTGAGTAGTAGCAAAATTGACATTCAAACCTCGATAACATTTTATTTTTACATATGCAAACTAAACCCATGTATACCTATGTTTTACAAATAAAGCATTCTGATTCTGATTCTGATTCTAAATGGTGTATTCATAACTTTGACGATAAACAGGAAAAACCACCTCACACCGTAGTCCCTCGTAATTGGGGTGAGATGGGTTTTCATACAAAGGTGATTTTGGAAGATTGTTGGATCGATTTTTATTATTATGAGTATTACTATAGCTCCATTTTAAATTGGAATACATTATTTTTGTAGCAAGCCCTAAAAACCCATCTCACCCCCCTTTCAAACCTTCTCTCCCCATTCATAATCATATTAATAACGGGTCACTCACGTATTTTTTTTTTTTTTTAATTTATTTAGGAAACAAACAGTCACATACAGATAAGTTTAAACTTGCAGATATACAATAAGACCTATAGTTCCATTAATTATAACATACTGACAATTGATAACAAGTAGAAACAGGGCTTGTTCGGCACTGCCTATAAATAGGAAGATACACAGAAGTAACAATTGGATACACAACTAATAAAGTACCTAAGTATCAAACATGCTTACAAACATACGTACGTTACATAAGACTATAGAACAATTACAATTTTTTTTTTTAAAGCAAAGACTGCTATGGAAAAAGTAAGCTCCGCAGACCACTACTACTATTTTGAGTAGAAAAACGCTCCTCGGTACGGAGTGAAGCATGTCGAGCTTTTTCGACTTAAAATACGTGAGTAACCCGTTATTATGTTTAATATTTTTACCTCTTTCTATAATCTTATTATCCATTCTTCTACTTCTTCTTCTTTTAAAATTATGGCTTCAGCCCAGTGGGACTTTTTCGCCAGTATCAAGGTATTGAGAGGTTTACAAACGACAAAAATTGTACGGTTGTACAAGACAGTGTACGGTGAATTGTTAGCTCTTGTAAATCGATAGCTAGACTTTACAAGAAGCACATGGACTACCGGCCGTTGACTCCAAGATGGTGGTTAAACGCGCTTCAAAATTAATTCTCCATTCACTGCACACTACCACATTAGTTTACTGTATAATAAGCTATCGATATTACACTTTAAACAATATTAATAAGCAAAAAACAAAGTAATTAATCACGATGCTAACTATCAAGATGGCGCTCGAACCGGAAGTCCCTATCCATTCTTGTTTATGATGATAATGCATGACAGGTGTCAACATTGACTTATTATCTTTAGTATGGATGGTAAAGAAAGGATCGCAATCTCTTATGGCAGAATTGTTGTTAAAGTGACCGCGTTAAGCTTTAAATAATAGTTCCTAATCTCTCCAGTGGCGCTAGTTAGGCTCTGGGACATGAGTATAACATGAGCCATATAAGGCAACAAATAACCCGACCAAATTACGTAGGTTGTTTTTGGTAGTATTTCGGTGTATGGTGGCGCCGCCTAATTACTGTTTTTTGATGGACACTTTTTATACATAGAGATTTGGCTCCTTTATACAGTCTCCATGATCTTTAGGGTCATAGTGTAATCTCTATGCTCGTTAATAATTATGTAACTACCACACTCCTATAATCATTTCGCATAATCACCATATATCATTATTATCAATAATATCAATTCTTCAGTTACCGAACCTGAGGCGCTATTGTTTTTAACTTATGTTACATAAATGTCTGTTGTGTAATTGCAATGAATTAGACACAACCGCAGACATATGTTGTGCCATCTCGAAGTATGTAAGTACTTAATGTAGTTTAATGCTTAATATGTATTACGTAAAAATTGGTATATTTTGATGTCTCTTCCTCTGTGGCACATAAAAAGTTTTTTTATATATTGTATATATATTTAGATATTTTATTTTTAACGATATCGACAAATAAAGCAAAACTAATTTCCTATTGCAAAAAAATTGTCTATTTACACAACAGTCAATCACGCAAATCGCCTAATAATTGTTGAACGAATTTGTCGACGCAGTTGGCTCGATTCCGTAACGATGGTAATTAGAATTACGCATCGATTACCTGACTCGTCCTCATTGCCGGCACGGAATTCTTATCGGTAACTGTTGCGATACAGATGCAGTTCTAAGATATTTGGAATAACTTAGTGCTTTAGATTTAATTGAAAATATCAAAGATAGATATAACTCCGTAATAGATGGATACAGTCTAAGGAAAAAACGTGCCTCGAAAATCAAGAAAATTTGATTCTCGTTCAGAGGGCGCTACTAGTTTTGGCCTACAGTCGTATAGATGGCGTTGACGGTTTCGTTTGTTATTTCACAATTTTAACCCATATCAGTGAAAGAACATGGGTCAAAATCATAAAAATAATTAATGCAAATAAAAAAAATCATTTATCTATATTTAAATACATTCTATCGTATTTTTATAAATCTTCATTTTTAGTTTTAAAGTGTGTCGACAGATGGCAGTGAATTTACTGGGGTTACAAAATTTACTATGACAGTAACGCTCTAGTATCAGTTACTCTATGAAAATATTGAACAATGATTCTGTCAGAATATTAGGCTAAAAACCACTTAAAACTGCTCCATATATTTATACAAACCCATATCTGGATACTATTAATGTGTATTTTTTTTATTAATGCGCCTAAAAGTGTCGCGTTAAAAATTTTGTTAGCACAAGCGAGAGCATGCATACGAAACAATTGTTTTTTTATCGATAATAGACCGCGGGCCAGGAACAGATTTCATGACCAATCGCCTCCCGGGCGAAAACTCGTATAGTGGGTAACGGCTATGTATGATAAACCCTCGTGAACGTCAGCTGCCGCTCCGTTGGTGGGTTGAGGAATGGCAGCAAATAAAGTCTATAAAATTTTTTTTGTCATCGCCTCCCGCTTGATACTTTGTCAGATGATAGTTCAGATGCTATTGTAAATAAACAAAATCGTCAGCCGATTGTATCGCTGTGGAAAGAGCGTCAGCTGGTCACATGAACATGTAAAAAAGAAAATTATTTTCAGTCATCGGCGTCATCGCCTCCCGTTTCATACTTTGTTAGATGATAGTTTAGATGCTATTGTTAATAAAACAAATCGTCAGCCGGTTGTATCGCGGTGGAAAGACCGTGTTACGCGCTTCGGTGGCTGCCATTCCTCAACCCACCAACGGAGCGGCAGCTGACGTTCACGAGGGTTCATCATACATAGCCGTTAACCGCTATACGAGTTTTCGCCCGGGAGGCGATGACTGACGAAATTTGCGCCTGGCTCGCGGTCCATAATGTCCACACTATCCTCCTAATAAGCCGAATAGCGCTATCTCAATAACAAATGATTTTAAAAATGGAATTATCATCTATAGAAACTTAATTATAGCTTTAAAGTTTAGCTTTTTAGCGATAGGACCGCCTGTTGTTTAACCTCTTCTTTTCTGTATTATTTGTATTGTTTTCTGTAATGAGGTGTGCAATAAGCGCTTTTGTTTTGTATTGTATAAATTAGCGATGAGTTTTCCTTTGAGATAGCACTATTTGGCTTAGTAGGGCAGCATAGCACGTGCGAGAATACAAGTACTTATCTAATATTTTTAGGTAAATTGTGTTAGTCTTATATAGGTATTGATCAAGCAAATCTTGTCAGTAGAAAAAGGCGCGAAATTCAAATTTTCTATGGGACGATATCCTTTCGCGCCTACATTTTTTTAAATTTTCCGCCTTTTGCTACTGACAAGATTTGCTTGACCAGCTATATAGGTTTGACAGACAATGTTTTACATTTTCAAATCATCAAAATCTACCATAAACAAAGGTCAACTGTTTGAGAACGATGCCTGCGAATTCGACGTGCGAACCATTGTGCAACCTGTTGTAGTCTCTATTGTCTAAGCTTCCTTTTGAAATGCGCTCTTAAATCGCTGTAATGATAATCGCGGAGGCTGTTGACATCTGCGAAGTGTCACGTTTCGGGGTATTGCTCTAGAATGTCTATGAGTCAGTATCATCTCATAATAATAGTAATGCCAGGAAAGACAGTGATAACCTGGAAAAGCTGGTAATCAGTGGTAAAATCGAAGGCGATAGGCCGAGACGCAGGAGCCCAATGCGTTGGACAGACCAAATTCGCTCAGCCCTTGATGTAACGCTCCACGGTGCCCTACACTCGGCGACAGACAGAAAGAGGTGACGGCAAATTGTCCAAGAGAAGCTGTTCCCTAGAAGTGACCACGACCCTCAGTGATGAGGAAACCGATGCAAGGAGGAGGAGTAATACCACAGTATAAAAAGTATACAGTGGACCGACGACTTTGACTTGTACCGAGCTATTAACAATGGCGATGTAGGCAACTCGGGTGCGCGCGGTACACCCCTCATGCCTCGCACCCCGCACAATTGTCCTGTCTAGAAGGCTTCGTCGAATGACTGTATTGTTTTATAGACTGTGGTAATACAGTCAGTCTTAAGCCGCGGTTTCACTTAGTGTTCTGAAAAGTTCTGAGCGAGCAATCGTTCGTTCGTTCGTTTAATGGAAACACTTGCTCCAATAGTAAATGGAACAGAGCAAACATTTGCTCAAAACAAAATGTTTGCTCAGAACACTAAGTGGAAACGCGGCTTTAGCTAATTGTGCACCATCTATAACAGAACAAAGTGAGGGAGTGTCATTATAAACGACATGTTTCCATACAAATTCACACTTTGTTATAACATATTTTTATAATTATATTTATCAGCCAGTAGTATATCCGAATAAATGTACATTTACTCATCTGCATAAAAACCGTAGCAGTTTCGTAGCAGTATCCTGCTGCGATGTATCTTAGAAAATACTGACTACGCTAAAGCCTACAAGTTAAAATTTTATTACTTTGCTTCATGAATTTTGGCAGTTTATTTTAATGTATTTTCTTTCATATCATGAATATTTACTAATTCATCAAGGGTATCATGAAGCAAAAGTACAATGCAGTCACGAACGTGCATTTTAATGTAACGATAATATCTTTGAATGAAATGAACCTCACCACGTTATTCCATGTATTTAATACGCGGCGGAACGTGTGTACAGCCGCCTATTGTCTTCACTTGCGTGAACGCCGGCTGGTCGACCAGCAGCAGACCACCTCAACACTAGTGGTAGGGGAGCCAAATAGAGGATTTTTGTAATTACTCGAGTGTGTCAGATTAAGATATGAGTAATATCTTGCTACACGTGGAGTCTACCTTCACCACCAAATTGCTAAGTAGATTGAGGATTTGAATAGTTTGGTTTGGTCCAATGTTGATTCTATAATTGTGCTAATAATTAAACTGACAATTATTTTGTACGCATTTTCTTAATCTGACGGTTACAACTGAAAATCAGGTTTCGAACTTGTTGAAGAAAATGCGTATGATTTGTAATCTTGGCTAAGCCCTGGTAACGTGAAGTGACTGATCCAACATTCCAAACTTGTGAGGCGAAAGCATTAACATTCTAACCCCGTAGCAGTTATACGCTGTATAATATACAGTTAATTCTCCCGACATCAAAGTTGCTTGACAATTTGCAGTAAAATTCATTAGAACTAATACAAAGGCTGGGAAATAGGGAATTGCATTTTAATAAGCAATATTTCAAGCTGCTCCAAATTAAGATATGATCACCCCATGTTACAGGGATGTAAAGGCGCCCACTGACTATCAGTCCGCCGGACGATATCGGCCTGTTAGTTGTACGGAACTGTCAAATTTTTGTTCTAACTGACAGGCCGATATCGTCCGGCGGACTGATAGTCAGTGGGCCCCTTAAGTATCTGTATACCGGATAAAATTACCATTAAATATCAGTATCGTGATCTTTTGTTTAATTTGATAATTGTAAAAAGGATCTTTAACCAATTATTAATTATAATTTTTTTTAATCAATTCATCCTGCCCACCACTTTAATAAAAATGAAAAATTAGCAACGGTAGCATTCGTTAAAAAACGCAATTTAATTTAATTCTTGTGAAAAGATCTTCAACCAATCAATGATAAATAATTTTAGTACATTCTGCCCATTACTATACTATGAATTAAATATCGCATGTATCGAATCAATCATTACTACTCCTTATAGTTAATTTGGTTAATTATGACCTTAAAATGCAAGTATACAGTGACGCAAGTAAATATTTAAATTGGGGAAATCCATAGACATTATTGACCGACTTACAAAAAATGATGTTTAATTCGCCAGAATCTTTTTTTGGACACACAAATGGTTATTTTAAATTCAATTTTTTAAGCATTTTCTGTGAAAGAAATGTGGTGGAAATTATGAAAAAGATTACTGATCCTATTTTTTTTGTGACGTCTGTTCGTTTTGTAATTATTTTAGTTATAGTTATAAAAGGCAGGTCTCACGTCTTTTGACCTCAAACCGCAAGTAGAACTATTAACCTGATTACGTGGGATAAATTTATGTTATCATAATTAATTAACGACGTAGGTAATTTTTTTTTTTTTTTATGAAATAGGAGGCAAACGAGCAGACGGATCACCTGATGGTAAGCGATTATCGCCGCCCATGGACACCCGCAACACCAGAGGGGTTATTAGGGGTTAATTAATTATCCTTAGTTACTTATATGGAAACATAATTATTTCATAAGATTTTATGAGTGACCATTAAATGCCTACTGAAAAATCATTTCTTACATCTAAGCATAAAATAAATAATAATAACAAACAGGTAAACAATAAATCAATCACAAACTGACCAAGTCCTACAGCTAGCTTAATAAGGCTTGTGTTGTGAATGCTAGCCTATGAAGAATATAGATAAATATTAATACTGCAAATACTTATATATTATGTAGGAATCATCCTACATCATATGTCCCTTATAGGGATAAGCTCGCCTTTGTACCTAAATTTATATGAATTTCATGTTATCAATTTTTGTTTTGTACAATAAAGTGATTTACTACTACTACTACTACATCCTAACTCGGGAACAAATAATGGTCATAAAGGTGACAATAACACAAATCAATTCCCTTACTGGGTTTCGAACCCGGGATCTCCAACTTCGTAGAAATTTTCCGCTTTGTAACAAAAAGCGCCTACGAATGGAGAACATGCCTAGGCCCTGTACCTATCTGCGTGCATCCTATGACACGGGCAAGGGAATCCTACGCTTAGTGTACCCCATACATTTCATTGAATTGTCGGAACGGTGTGTATATTTATACCTACGTGTCGTCTTCGACTATCAAATAATCGCAAGCCTTCCAAATCTTAGGGCCACCATTGTCCCGTGGTATCGTAAAATGGGGTGAGTAGTAGCAAAATTGACATTCAAACCTCGATAACATTTTATTTTTACATATGCAAACTAAACCCATGTATACCTATGTTTTACAAATAAAGCATTCTGATTCTGATTCTGATTCTAAATGGTGTATTCATAACTTTGACGATAAACAGGAAAAACCACCTCACACCGTAGTCCCTCGTAATTGGGGTGAGATGGGTTTTCATACAAAGGTGATTTTGGAAGATTGTTGGATCGATTTTTATTATTATGAGTATTACTATAGCTCCATTTTAAATTGGAATACATTATTTTTGTAGCAAGCCCTAAAAACCCATCTCACCCCCCTTTCAAACCTTCTCTCCCCATTCATAACCCAACTCTCCCCGCGAACCCTACTTACCCCATTTTACGGTACGGGAAAGACGCATTTTTTACAATACTCATAAATTCACAGGAAAATATTTCTTACTGTAATTTGAGCTGTAATATTTTGTCAATGAAACACCAGTAACACAATCACAGCTAATTATCGACATTAATCCGCTGCGTATCCAAGCGTTCTCACTCATGATACGTCGTTTACAAGTGATCTGCCATGCGAACACTCTGACCTAATATCGGCCGCGCATGACTCTGAAACCGGATCGGAGCCTCGGATTGTAATACCATCGTAATATGTAACAGATCTATACCTATAGATGAACCTTATATATTTACTTTACTTAGTCATAATTGTGATAAATGTACGAGGTACATCGAACCTCTTTTTAGTAATCGAGGATTTTCAGTGAGCACATATGTATAAATATATCTCGACAATTCGACATCTTATTTATCGACATCAAATCCCTAGACCGTGCCCCGAGTTATCCCAGGTTTGCACATTAGGTACAAAGTTACAAACGCTGTGTATGCATAGGTAAGAACAAAAGTTTAAAAATTGCCTTACAAAACCTACATTATAAAAATAATCAATGACTACATGCAAAGAGGGTACCTATTTATGTCGGTCCAGTTTTCGATTCTTAAGTAAAGTAGGTACCTAGGTAACTGTCGCAAAAAGGAAGTACGTCGTAATTCTTCTCGTGTCACTAGCTTTCATGGCACATTACATTTTTATACCGGTAAAGTCTAGACATATCTATTAAAATTCCTTTCATCATCTATTCTTACACTTGACCCGCACGTGACTTACTTACGGTTGCGCGTGAATCCGTTTCGACAATCGCGAATTTGCGAGTCGATCGCGAGTCCTGTCGAAATGTGACCTTTCTTGGTAACCTTTGGAATTTTTCATTGCGCAGTCTTATTTGATAATTCACACACTCGTTGTTCTATGCCGCTGTAATGTTTAATAATAGCGATTTATACAACAAGTGCGGAAAGTGTATGATTTCCGACGAGTGGAATTTTATTCACGAGCAAAGCGAGCGAGTGTATTAAGGAATACGAGTCGGAAATCATCTTTACGCACGTGTATCATACAATATTTTACTATGCATTGTGCGAGTAAATAAAAAACATATCATGGCAAATAAGTCTAATTATTAAAAGGAGTGTTTTAAATCGACACGAGTTGCGAATTACCTATTCGCACGTGTATCGTACAACGTTCTACAGTACATATGGCCCTTTAAACTTTCGTCATATCCACGAAAAGTGCTCTTTTACGCACTAGTGCGAGAAAGTAGCACCATATGTACTGTAAAAAAAATTGAAAACAAAAAGCACTAGTGCGGAAAAGTAGTGCTGTCCGCATGATATGGCTCCGTAGGAAACGCACTTTTCGAGCACATGCATTGTAAATAAATAGAAAGTAGTGGAGCGGTGTCAAGCCAGACACGTTGCAGTTGATATTAACTTATCTTTTCTTTGAAAGCAGTAAAAAGTTAAATAAATTTAATTAATAGATGGAAATCAAGGCCACGTAGTCCTTGTCGCTTTTAGAATTATACATGAACCCTCATTAAGGTAGAAATAAAAATGGTGGTAAGAATTTAGATATACATTCAAGATCATGAAAATGATTTTTATTATACTGATTTAAACTTTCACGATTTTTACTCATTATTATTTACAACGACGAAAAACTCGCGCGCCTAGAAGATGTTGATGTCAACTTTAGCCAGTCTTCTCCGAGACCACGGGGACAACGCCGTCCTCGAAACGTCGGAGGTGGGTTTAATACTTATTTTACGCGATTAAGTCCCGTCGTTGTAAATAATAATGATTTTTATTATATAAAAAATTACCCGTTTTCACTGTTGTTAAGTGTAGACTAAATACCTGCGGGAGTTTGCAATTTAGTGCTATAAAAGCATATATATTATGTTTAATGCATTCAAATGGTAGTGATTGAAATACCTGCTTACTTGTAAATACTTTGAACACCGACGCAAATTACATTAATTTTATATTAAATAGGTATCTTATCAATGTTAATTAAGTTATACAATATGGGCATATTTCTGTGCAATTACAGTAATTATTAAACACCACTGACACAATGATCTACATTTCTTAATTTAAAAGTCATGCGTGATCTTTCAACGAAATTTCCTAAAAAATATGAGGTTTGCGTATCGAAGCGAAGACATTCTCGCGTGAATACACAAGGTAAATCATAAATTAGACTCTGCTTAAGCAACTATGTACGAGTGCATAATGAGTGTTGCATATTGTATAAGAATTAGAAGTATTTCGATATTAGGTATCGTTGTTATTTCTAAAACCCGCGGCGTCCGTTAGCTCGTTGGACGGATGATATTCGGAAGATTGCGGGGCACTTCTGGATGAGACTAGCACAGGAGCGAGATAAGTGACATGTTCAGCAGTGGGCGACAAGAGGCTAAAGTTATAATAATGATTTACATTCCAATCAAGCTTGTTGTGAAGGTATTTTAATTATAGTACAAACATGTCTGTTAAATTGAATTACCATTTAATTGCATTTAAATCAATTGAAAACATTGAATTGAACCTTGTGAGATTTTACCCTACTCGTACTGTTCGTATTGAGCACAAAGTCATAGCAAAGATAGATATAACTCCGTAATAGATGGATACAGTCTAAGGAAAAAACGTGCCTCGAAAATCAAGAAAATTTGATTCTCGTTCAGAGGGCGCTACTAGTTTTGGCCTACAGTCGTATAGATGGCGTTGACGGTTTCGTTTGTTATTTAACAATTTTACCGCATATCAGTGAAAGAACATGGGTCAAAATCATAAAAATAATTAATGAAAATAAAAATAAAACATTTATCTATATTTAAATACATTCTATCGTATTTTTATAAATCTTCTTTTTTAGTTTTAAAGTGTGTCGACAGATGGCCGTGAATTTACTGGGGTTACAAAATTTACTATGACAGTATCGCTCTAGGTATAAGTTACTCTATGGTCATAGTTTATATTCATAGTTCTGAGTTCTGACAGCCGTCATTCCTACTTCCTAGTATACTGTATAGTATGCCACTTATAGTATGTACGTACGTATTTTTACTGCTCATTACCTTCCCTCAATATGCAAGGATTTCACACTAGATAGCACGTTTCTTTTACACCAACGTGTGACCCAATTATGTAGTACATTATGTGCAGTATTATATGAGAATGAAGATTATCTGCTAGACGTTGCGCGCGCTCCAATAACAAGCACTCTCGAGCACGCAACATTCCGGCATGATGCTGGCCGGGTTTCAATACTATTTTATGTTTTTTAGTTTATCACTTCCGAATATCGAGCATTGCAACATACATGTGCGATGGTTGCCATAGAATCGAGACTTTCGCCTACTCGATCGTAATCGTTTGAAAATAAAAAAAGATG
Organism: Cydia strobilella; assembly: GCF_947568885.1. Taxonomy (NCBI): domain Eukaryota; kingdom Metazoa; phylum Arthropoda; class Insecta; order Lepidoptera; family Tortricidae; genus Cydia; species Cydia strobilella. The sequence continues at coordinate 16,211,880 of NC_086052.1, forward strand.
ACGATTGTGCATTTGCACATGTATACATAGGTACCTAAAATTAGAATTATAATTGGTGGTGATTATGCTTATTTCAGTTATTTAACAATCAATTCCGTTTCAGGAGAAGGGAGTGCATGCATATGCGACAGAACTTTTGCTAGTGCGATATTACATTAGAATATTAAGCTAAGTATTACATAATATATTTTTCACAGCACCTATTCGAAAAGGGGCTTTTTCTTCTCCGCTAGGAGGGATCAAAGTAGCACTTTTCTTCCCTGCTAGGGGGGATCAAAGTAGCACTTTTCTGTTCTAGGACATGATTTTTTTTCTTTTTTGTATACAATATTTTTGGGTTAAAATAATATTTGGAACATAACAATTTCCTCATAGGTGATGTGAAAAACAGTATGTGTCACATGGTAGCAAAATTATTTCCACCTTGGGCGTTAACACTTGAATCCCTCACTACGCTCAGGATTCAATTTACGTCCTCGCCGTAAATATGTCATTTTGCTCCCTTGTGACACAATCTACTATATCCTGATACCTGTTACCTATTTCAAAATATGTGGTACGAGAAAAGTCTTGTGTGTGAAAATAATGTTGCTGGTTTTCATGCTATGAGGTTACGCAACTCCTCTAACTATTTATCAATATTTGCGCTAAAACATTTCTCATACATGTAATATTTGACGGCAAGTGGACGAAATAATTACCCATTTTAGCGGAAATCGGCATTCGACTCTACTTATTAAACTGGTAATAAAACGAAATGCTGTCTCATTTAAAAACCAATTTGACTTGGTCGAGATGTCGCAACACAGATCCCCGAGGTGTGGTCCTCAAATCGGCCAGAAACAGTAATTCTCTTAACGGATCATGGATAGAACTTATGTCTTTGCAATAAAGTTTAAATTTGACATTTAAAAGTTGATGGTACCTGTCAGAATCGGTTGGGCCGGTTTTATAAAATTTCCTTGTACGTTGTACCTGTGACTCAGTATTCAGAGTATGTTACCAATATCACGTTTGGAGTGATTGCCTGAGAATGGTATTTGTGAATTTATAATTTTATTGAAAGTTGTTTTACATAGAAAAAAATATTTATATAAGAAGTTTAACTTAATATTATGCTTGTATTTGGATTATTTAGATTGATAAACTGCTGTAATTAAGTGTCAATTTAAATAGATTTTCCTTATATATCCATGTAAACACTTTTTTCAAATAAGATATTTCCTCTAATTAGTGAGGTTTTATTTAAAGTTAAAAATACCAAGCACTAAATTGAACTGAGTCCGATTTAGTTCATATACTGTATGTTTTGAAATCGATCTCCGCCGTGAGTCATTCGCTTCCAATGTGGCGAATTATTCTTGAGCCTAATTGGCACAGTCTTCGAATGTGGTGAATTAGGCTTGAGCCTAAGTATGTCTTAACGAGCATCATTCCGAGATACGGTGCGGTAAGTAATGCGGCTTAGAAACTAAGTTACGATCAAAATTTCTTAAAACAGGCAGAAAGTATAACAACATACATTAATCGAATTTAAACTGTTGTGAGACATACTAATATTAAATCATTTTACGGTTTAGACTCACTTGTTTTAGTCACTCGCGCGACATGTTTCGGAGAGCCTAGGTCGCATGTCGCGCGAGTGACTAAAGTGAGTCTAAACCGTAAAATGATTTAACATACATTAATTATATAAAGAGTGAGCTAATTTTGTCCATATATGTTAGTATATAAAAATTGGTCAGTATTCGTGACTATGAATATTATGATCAAATATGTATATTAAGTGAAGATAGAAAAGCATAAATAATCATAGAATATAATTATGTATTATGTATTAACGCAGACAAAAATATCTAGGTAATCATTACGTATGTACTTACACCAAAAAAACATATAGACACGTTAAAATATGTGTAACAAACATACCATTTTAAGTTTTATTACCTAATCCTTCTGGCATAGGTGTAACTAATAACTGAATGTTTAGGTACTGAGCCCCATTGACATGTTACATAATACAGAAAGCTCACAAGGAAGGTTTTTATTCAAATACTTTATTGCTAAAAGGAAACAAGTTGATCTAGGCTAGGAGCCATCCACGTAAGAACGTCTTATAGGGCGCAAAGTGTTCCTTCATTACTCGTCTTACCTAATTTAATTATAAAATTTATCCGTAAATTTGTTGTAGTCCAATCCGTATAGAATTATTTAATTACTGGTTTCACATACTATGTATGATGCATATCATATTTTTTTACTTATTTGTCCTGTTTACATAATGTGGTTGAGAAATTAAAAAAACCGGACAAGTGCGAGTCGGACTCTCCCACCGAGGGTTCCGTACTTTTTAGTATTTGTTGTTATAGCGGCAACAGAAATACATCATCTGTGAGAATTTCAACTGTCTAATTACGGTTGATGAGATACAGCCTGGTGACAGACAGATGGACAGCGGAGTCTTAGTAATAGGGTCCCGTTTTTACCCGTTGGGTATGGAACCCTAAAAAACATTCAAACAAACAACTATTTGTGATTGAATCTCCTCCTTCTGAAATATTGAAGTCAGTTAAAAATATTGTCTGATACATTTAAAAATGCACAATACATACAAATTAAGACAAATGTACTCAATATATTGATAAACGACTAGACCGCAGTCATGTACAAATAAATGAACTCCAAATACGGATCAAGTCAAAAACGCAAGGTCTCTGCCGCATCTTAATACCGAGGTCGGTCCAAGCCTATTCGCGGCATCTGCGATGATTGTATTGTCTATGAAGAGTTTGAAGATGTCAACATACTTCCCGCTTAGTTTACATTATATTTCCTAGCCTTTACTTTAGTTTAAAATGCCACCAACATCACTCAGTACTTGTAATATTGCCATTTAATACCGAGGTCGCTTCTTAGCCGCCTAACTAACAGCTTCATTGATGATTGCATTTTCTAGGAAGATGTCACACTTCCTACTTAGTTTAATATTTCCCGGCCCTTACTTTAGTTTAGAAAATGCCATTAAGTTTTCTACTTAGTCCTCCTCCTCCTAGTGCCTGAAGGGGTTATAACATTTTCGGAATACAGAGAAATTCTCTCTCTCTCAGCAGAAAGATGGCCGAAACGCCGAAAGTGTCCGACGTAAAGCTAGTATAATCCCACACTTTCGCAACCGGGCAAAATTTTGAACAATACCCCAGAAACCGGTCGTCTATAGCTGCGTATAAAACAACCCGCTGGGCGGGTTGTCCGGCATCTGAGCAAAGTCCACGAGTGCCTACCAGACCAGGCGGGTTCTCGGTAGTCAAAGTGTTAAGCCGTCTAAATATCTGCTTCATCTGAGATGTTTGCATTTACTGCGAAGATTATCACGCATACGAGTACTTTTCACTTACACTTCTTGACCTTTAACACTTTAGAAAATGCCTTTACCAAGTTTGCTAACTAGGTACTTGATCACTATCATTCAATTAATAATCAATTAGTAATTATCTTCATTCCGAGTTGTAATAATCCTGCTCCTGGGTACTTGTGGTTTGTTTAAAAGCATGATAAATAAGCTTTTATAGCCAATCTTAAGTAGAATTATCGATTAAAATTATTGAGATTCTTTTAGTTAGTTGAGGTTTTTTTAGTTTTTCTTCTGTCATCTGAAAGCGAGGTTTAGACTAGCAAGAACTTGCATATAATTTACGTTACATTGCCGACTACTAAGGTAAACTGCATTCAAAAGTTTGACCAGATACCGCAATGTAACGTAAATTGCATGCAAGTTCTTGCTAGTCTAAACCTCGCTTAGACTGGTGGCCGATTATCATTAGGTGGGATGCACGCTTGTTTGGCAACCTCGTCGTATATTATATAAGTCAATATAATTGTTTAATTATATATACGACGACGATTAACATAACTTTACAGTTTGTATCTTACTCATTCCTTCAGTCCACGTTCAACTATCTAATAGTCAAATTGATCGTCTGAAAATTGCTGGACGAATGTATGAATATCGCTATCGAAAATGTGTGTTATATATTAAACCTTCGTCACGGAGCATTTACATAACTAGCAAAAAATCATAACCTAACTTATTATGATTTATTTATTTTCATTTAGCCGGGTCCGTCCGTGCGTAAGGAAAGTGAAACGTACTTTCTTGGTAAGAATGCCGCAGGAGTTGCGTCGACGCTTGCGCAACGGACAGGTTGACGATGGGATGCTTCGAATGCTTGCCATATGCTTAATCCTGTCCTTAAACAGTATGGCTATGTTTGGTCGTGTGACCGGGAACAGCCAAATGGAGTAACTGAGGACAGAGGGGTAGCATTAGACAAGGGAAATTGTTGTTTAAATCAACACTATACTTAGGGTCTGTTTCACAAAGTCTGAGTAAAGTCTAGTTAAAGTTAACTACCTATCCCAAATAAATTAACTACCAGATAAAACTACCTTAATTTGTAAAAGTATATCTACCAGTTAAGCTTATTTGAAGATTGTAAAACGCCAATGATGACTTTATTCGTCAGATAAGTGGCAAGTAGCTTCTTCAGGACTTTACCTGGACTTTGTAAAACAGACCCTTAGTTGAAGAATCAATTTTACAACTAAGTATCTACTTTAGTTCATAATGGTCAATTGTTGGTAAATTGTTGTCTAATGTTATTTTTCTATACCTAATTTGATGAAACTGCTATGAAACCTTTGGAATTCCATCTACAAGAATTTTATTTAGATATTTTATATTGATGAGACGATGAACAAATAAAGAAAGCTGATGATTTGTCTAGTACTAGTACAATCCAGGACAATATATCATAGACACACGTGAGAGAAAACCATAAAGTAAGCAGTAAGACGAGTCATGGATCGCATGTCCAATAGATATTATGAATAGGGGTCAAGACATACTGAGTGAGTTTCTGATTTTCATAGTAGTTTCGGATTACTTTAAATAAATTTATGAACAGAGATGATTCCGCCGTAATTGTAATTGTATTGTGTTAGAGCAATGTATGCTAAACTTTTGCTGGTTCTATCAGTGTGGTTACCACCAGTTTGTCACTGACATAAACGCTATCGAGAACGTAACTTACTTTCTATGCATCTCGCTCGTACTCGCATATTAGTGCGAGCGAGATGTATAGAAAGTAAATTACGTAGACGTTAGCGTATATGTCAGTTTTGATACTGTCAGTGACTCATGGTACGGGTACAGGTGTGCAAAACTCCTCCTTTCGTGTATTCTCGGCTTCGTTCGGCTCAGCATTGCTCCAAACAATTATTAGGGTTGACACAACTTGACGTCCCTTTGCGTGCACGACCACAGACTCTGTCTGACCGTCTGTCTGTCTGTCCGTCCGTCTGTTACCAGGCTGTATCTCATGAACCATGACAGCTAGACAGTTGAAATTTTCACATATGATGTATTTCTGTTGCCGCTATAACAACATATAAGTATTAAAAACAGAATAAAATAAATATTTAAGTGGGGCTCCCATACAACAACGGTGATTTTTTTGCCGTTTTTTGCGTAATGGTACGGAACCCTTCGTGCGCGAGCCCGACTCGCACTTGGCCGGTTTTTATTATATTATAACCCGTCTATCAAGTCATAATTAGCGGCTAATACTTTAATAGTCACTGCGAGGTTGCAAAATGGTCAATCCGGTTACACAATACGATAGGAAATAGAAGTTCAGACAAATTGGTTTTGTTCATTTTGTACAATGTCGGAAATATAGCATTTCCGACATAATTTGGGCGTTGGTCTGCGAATCATTTGATAATTGAATTCTGATGTAACTTTTTGATGTAGTTACTTGTTATATGTATATACCATTAGCGTCACAGTTTGCTGTGCTTAGTATTTATTTCTCTAACTCAATGGGTGGAAATTATCAAAAATATTCAAAACCTTTATTATACTATCAAATGGATATCTGGTTTGTCTGTCCATAATTCAGAAACCTAATTAGGTATTACACATTGTTCACACTAATCACGTCTTCACGTCCTAAAGTTGCATGCTCTCATAGGCTATGTTGCCAGCTTACCTACGGCTGATGATTATGCTTGTTTATAAATTCAAATAAATCTCAAATTTGGAGTTACCATATCCTCTAGCCACCACTTTTTATAGGCCTCTATAAAAAGGTCTTCCATTCCATTGTATTTTGAAAAATCTTGCATTTGTCTTGGCAAGTACTGATTCGTGGGCGGATGGAAATATTAAGTAGTAACATGAATATAAATTAAATAATAACAAGTTTTTCTTCGGTGCGAGCACCTCTAAGGATAATTTGATGATCGTTTTTTTTATTTATTACTTGTACATATTTTATCTCTGACACCTATAGACTTTTACATCTCTAAACAATTTTAGTAATTGTCTGTTGTTTGTATATGTTTTATTAGTTTTTTTTTTTATAATTCGACATTTAGACTGTATACATCTCTGACAAAGTATCTAATATTTTATTGATTCCATATTTGTAATTGTTTTTTGTAAATTTTGGTTATTTTGGTTTTGTATTGCTTGTAAAAATTGACATGTAAAAGTGCCCCTGTGGCCTATTTGCTGAATAAATTTTTGATGTTGATGTTGATATCATTACTATTATTACTGTTATTTACATAATCCATACTCGTAATGTACTAGATTTCCCACCAAACACAAGTTTATGGGAAAGTAAGAGTATAGTCGACGTGGGAACACCATCAGCATTATGTCATTCGACGTAACCTACTACTATCACCGTACAAATTGTTGCAGATTTTTTTTTTATCGTGCAGAATGGGTCTCCTTGGTGCACAAAATAATGACCTCATGTGGTCGCGAACCTCAGCCATGAGGAACCGAGGAAGAAGATACTTTTTGACCAACTTGTTCGGGAGGCAAACTTAATTTAAAAACAGCATGTGAAATGACGATCATACGTCGGTCGCTTCTGTGAAGTTGTGCAAAGACAGTCGCAAACTGTTCATTTTGATGTTCACAAAGTCAATCAATCAATCAAACTTTTATTGATATAATAGAAGTATTTTACAATCTGTTTAATAAAATTTAGTCAAGCACATACGCCTGTATATTACTGCAGGGCTATAACCGCAAAAATCGAAGTTCGTAAATAGCGTGCATTTTTCTGTCACTCTAATTACGCCTTCATTGGAGTAAAAGAGAAAGATTCCCGCAATTTGCGAATTTCGGTTTTCGCGGTAGCCCCTCAGGTAACAGGTGTGACAATTGTCGACATCACTGTTACTGACGTCAAATGCCTCCATAGGCTACGGTAACCGCTTACCATCGGACGGGATGTGTGTTTGTTTGCCGCCAACATTTTTATAATAAAAAAATATTATATCGGCAATTAAATACGTACTTATTTTGCGAAGCTAATGACAAGCCTAGCCGTAGCCTATGGAGGCATGTGACGCCAGTAACAGTGATGTCGACAATTGTCGCACCTGTCACCGTGGTGAAATAGGGGCCAGTTGTAATGACTACCTGTAATAAAATATTACATTTGGAATTGGAATATGGCATTGTGTGATGGCGGAGTCACGAGTTGTCAAAAATAATGTAAAAAAGAACCCTTTATACAGTATCTATGGAACACAAACAAAAGAATATGTGTTATGAACTTTTGGACACACAATTCGCTATTATTACGCAACAGTTGACAAGTTGATTATAGAAATTAGAGTGCAATGCTATAAATTATGATTACCTACGGTCTAAACAAGTATTATGAAGTGAATGCCTGGGAACTTTTTAGTTTTTGCTTATATTATGTCTAGAAATTTAATTAATTTACTTTAATACGAGAGCTTAAGTTTATTTACCCCGTTACATATAGGTAACTGACAATTATTTCCTTGGTAAGTACTAAAAATACAAAATTTTACTTCAACATTTTCAATCATCCGCATACCTAACAACCAATTAACCAAAAATCGAATCATTCAATTGAAAGCTTTTTCCACAGTTTGGTTCTTTGTGTCGAAAAACAAATGAACTTTATGAATCATATCTAATTCATAAACTCTGTTACTATCTGAGGCCTCACGTACATCATCAATCAAACAGCATCATATCAGTGAGGCAACTTATGTCGTAAGCCAAGCCGTCACAACCATAGTCATTTGACCACATTATATACTTCAAGCTTAAGTCAAAAACTTGTATTTCCAAGGGAGTTTCAAAGAGTTATGCCCTTTTGTCTTAGCGTGGTAGTACTTGGGTTACGATTCGTCACGCAAGCTTAGAGGCGGACGAGACGCATTAAAAATCAGTTCGAAACACATTTGTCTTATACTTAACATGGTTCTACGTTCGATCTAGATGAATGGACGATATACGGCGAACTGCAATAGTGAATAGCTGCTTTATGATCGAATTAAATTGATAAACAGGTACACCTAATGTGCACCTAAAACACCTAGAATGAGTTTTGGATGGTAGCGGCACGTAGCGGTTAGCCTCTAATAAATTTGTATTTTGCGGATTGGCAAATTAATATATATACATTTTTTATAATATAGATTTCCTCAAAATAATGCCTGATTCTATTAACCTACATCTCATATTTACTTACTTACAAAACTTATTACAGAGCAATCTTACAAGATATTTTATCAATGAACGACCTCATCTGATCTATTAAATATATTAATAACGGGTCACTCACGTGTCACGTGAGTGACCCGTTATTAATATATTTAATATGTCTATGTCTCACGGAAGTTTTCTCATCTGATCTCATTAATTCTTGAGCAAGTTTACGTAGGTAACACTAGGAGAAGTATGTTTTTATTAACCGATCTGCCCCGGTTATTGCGTCAATTACATTGAGACACCGGTTAATGTTTCCATATTATTATGACAAATTATCTTTTATGTGCCACCTATATTTGCAACATAGTCTTTTTACAGTTACGTCTAGGTATTGTGTAAAAGTTTTTTGTAAAATCTATAATCGATCGTATTATGATAGTATTTGCGTCCAGAATTAAATGTATTTTAAGATAAAAAATCTACAGATAAATATACTACTTTTATAATGGAGCATATGTAGCCTATAGACCCATATAATTATGTCAAATTATATTTTGTTCGCCACCTATGTCGTTTGCAACATAGTCTTAATTTTTTACAATTACATACGTCTAGATGTTGTGTAAAAGTTTTTGTAGAATCTATAATCGATCTTATTACAATAGTGTTTACGTTCAGAATTCAATCAAGTATTTCAACAGCTAGATATAAATAGGCTAGATATTTATAATGGGGCTATTTATTTCTGTTAGGAAACCGCAATAGTTATTTTAATATTTTCCTAGCTCTTGCCTCCATTGTGTCGAATTTGGTTTTTGTAATGATGTTGGTAAACTGTCTTTTGTTATATACAAAAGAGCTGAGAACGCTTTAGTTCAGCTAATCTGTCGTAGACTCGGTTGAATCGTACTGTTTCATAAACAGTGTTCTCTATTGTTCATACTAAATTGTAATCAATTATTTAAAAGGATATTTCAACACGGCTGTACTTTAAAACTTCGTTATGACAGATGTGTCAAGTGTCAACGAGTACGGCTCTATCATGGTCGAAATTATCGCGTGTATAGTGTGATAAATGACATGATATGCTTGTGAGAATATGTCTACATTTTTATTGATATATATGTAGTCTGAAAATTGGGCTAAAATTGAATAACGACCCAGAAGGGAAACGACGCTATCACTGTTTAACAGAAATTTTATTAAGCTCACTGTCGGACTAGGTCGATTAGCTTTTTTATATACTAAGCATTTTTTTTAATTAAAAAATGGCAAGCATTTGACCGCAATCTCACCTGATGGTAAGTGCCGATGCAGTCTAGGATGGATCATGCTTACCTAAAAGATGTCTATTCACTCTTGATTTAAAAAGACCCAAGTTATAGTGGACTGGGAATATATTTGCAGGAAGTGAATTCCACTCCTTAGCCGTTCGCATGATAAAGCTGTATGCATTGCGCTTAGTATCTTTAACCTCTTTGGATAAAATAAAACTATGAAAACGGATTATATCGCGTATATTGAATTTATAATACATCCCGACGTTTCGAACCCTTTACAGCGTTCGTGGTCAACGGGTGACTCTTTGGATAAATTATAAAGTATACTTAGATTCCTTTCAAGGCCATTTCCTTGCCAGGCAAGGGTCGTCCATTAACTATAATACAAAAAACAAAAATAAAATGCAGTGTTATAATTCCAACATCCATAACGAATCAAATATACAGCTATTTAACCTAGTCGCAATATCCATTTTCGGCATGCGATCGATCAACCGCCAGGCGTAGCACGTAAAAGACGTAAGTACCTATTATAGTATTATGTACCTACTATCTACATTTAACTGATTATCAATATACCTTATTGCATAGATATAAGGTTCAATTATGGTGAGGAGAATGTTAGGTACTTTAAGTTTGCGTAAGTAACGGTTATGTTACAGTTATGATTTAGTTTAATTGTTATATTTCCTGCTGATTGGGTCAGACGCGCGTACCGATTTAAATAAAATACTCCTTACTGTGGTGTACTTGATTTTTTTAATTATGAATAATATAAGCGCTTAGAAGGCTTTTACTGAGCAGTAAAAGACATAAACGCGCTTATTGCCGTTGAGCGTCTGTGCAATGTTTCGTCATACATGATACGTTTCATTCGCATCGTATTTTAAGTTCTTAAAAATAGATATTGTTTCGTGGAGCTGTACTCTTAAATGTAACGAATTATACATTCAACTATGCAAATAAATTACTGTCACAGAATTAGCTGTTTAGATTTGTATACATCACGAGTTATACAAATATTATCTCATACCGGCAAACCACAAAACTTTATGACAATTCTAAGATAAGCGGGTAACCTTGACATTCACTTTATGGTGACGTGTGGTTAGTTTTTGCCCTCAATCTTGTTAGGATTATGTTACTAATATATCTTACATGTATTTTTTTGTTGGTGTAAAGTTGGCTATTTGTATCATAATTTTATGTACCTATATATTTAAATATCTCAACAATGTTGGACATTTAATCTATGAATAATTGCATCCGTACCTTTGTATTATATATTATTTCCGTTCTCGCTTTCAGATTCTTAGAAAATGATAAGGTTCTGCTTGCCATTCGTATAATATTAACAGACGGACATTCAAATATAGAGCCTGCTATCTTTCGCAACGCAATGCATTCCGCGCTCCGTAGGAATAAGGAAAGAACGCATACCTATTGTAATAACCCGTATTTTATTTTAACCCAGTGTATTTGAATGAACTTTGGAATACAAATTAGTTTTGTAAACCAATATGTTAGTATTTTTAATCCATAAAGGTAATTAGCGAAGTGGGCATGTCCGGGAAAAACATGCAGCGTTTTTTTAATGTCGATATTGCAAAAGTTAACAATTCGGATAAATTTTTCAAAGACTTTCACCCTACAAATTTTAAGAAGTAAAAGTCTTTAACATGCCTATCAGGATAAAGTTAATATTAGGCTTTGAAGTCCGTTTATTGTATGGTGTCCACAGGAAAATCGCATAACCTCAACTCAACTCATTAACCGAGCGAAGGTGTCCGTTTTGGCTTGGGCAAAAATGCTTTCGTATGTCCGGAAGTTCTCCTCTGCAGGTCGCAATTCTCAACCGATTGTAGTGAAATTTTGTGAGCAGTGACCTGTTTATTAAAAACTTATAGCTTGTAATACAAGCGGAACTCACTTTTTGACAGCTTTTGTTAGAAAGGGACTTCCACTTGTATTACAAGCTACAAGCTTTTGATAAACAGGGTACAGGTCCGATGATTAAAACTTCGAGCAACGCGGGCTCCCTACTTGAGCCCGCGTTGCTCGAAGGATTAAATATATTTTTTTTTCAAAATAGCGGAGCCATACAGTATACATACAGCATAATTTAAAACTGAATGTTTTATATTATACTTGCGAGCTCTACAGCTAGTACAGCTCACAAAGCCACAGTACTAAAAATGTTTTTGACCAACCCTCTTTTATGGTTGTTATCTGGTTTCATGTATGTCTGAACATTACTTTGGAACTGAATAAGTATCACTTTGATATTTTATTACATAGACTTACTTATACGGTGAATATTGTATACTCAAGTGTGTGTATGCGTGTGTTAACTGCCATTTCAGTATTATTTAAAGCACGCCAACTACATAAATCGTTCTTTTTTTACAATCTTGTAAAATAAAATTTATATCGTATAATAACTGTGATACAGTGGCACGCTCCATATTTCTTATTTTCATATAATTGTCATGCATATTCAAGCGGTTTCATAACCGTAAAGTTATTGTGCCGCTAACTGTCCGGTACTTTACCTTAATGGACGCAGACGCGGTACGGAATAGTAAATGGGGTATTGTTTTATGAACAATAAGAATATGTGGTGTTTGGAGGTTTCGAAGCAATGCACTTCCTTCCCTTAGTTGCATATCGCTGTACTCGAATGTTACAAGACAATACTGCGTATTATGTATTTTATACTACAAATAATATTTTTTTACGATACAAGTGCGAAAAATAGGAAATTCGCAACGAGTGGCGAATTTTAAAGCACGACCGAAGGGAGTATTTTAAATCGACACGAGTTGCGAATTACATTCGCTCGTGTATCGTACAACATTTTACAGAACATATGGCCCTTTAAATTTTCAATGTAGTTGCGTAATGTGCTTATTATAACACAGGGTGTCGGAATGGAGCACCAGATGTACTGGAAAATTATTTAGAAATGTGGTGCTAAAAATATACCTAGGTTAATAATCCTTATGCTTCTTAATTAACTTGGTAACACGTTATATGTATAAGTCTAAAGTTATTATTCATATTCATATTCATTTTATTTGGTAATATTTAATTACATGTCAACCTTAATATAAAATATATTACAAATAGCATTATTATCATTAGAGCGTCTTACACTATGTATTAGAGAATAACTCCCTATGGTCGTAAAACGCCTGCTCGAGAAGCCATTTTTTGAGCTTAGTCTTAAATATAGGCGCACTTGGTGCAGCAGTAATGTCAGCCGGTAGGTGGTTGAGCACCTTACGACCCATGACGTTCGTAAGTTTTCTCGATTTTGCGAGTTTATTAAGAAGGTATTATGGTTGATTATACTTGTCCGAAGTAGAAAGAGTCTGCGTAGGGCTGAATTGTATTACTTATGTTTTGTAAGTAAAAATAAATTACTCCTCTAGATTGAATCTTTAAACTAAGCAACCTCCTACTAGAAATGTATAGTGTACCACCACTTTAGCTAACGATCATTTAAGTACAAATCCTAAGATACTTATACAAAATTTTGCTGTGAATTGAGCGTGGATGCATCCATCCACGTAGCACTTTGGCATTATTCGATACTTAAGATATTTGTTTGTTACTTTCTCAAAAGGTTATTAAAGTCATACATAGTTTATATTTCCACCTTTTTCTTATCTAACAAGTCATCGACCTCCTTAACACACATATACACGAACGGGCATTATATGCAAAGCGGCGTATTTTTCTGCGCAAACGCAAGAAATGTCATTGTGCATTGTCGCAGCGGAAACTTGCGTGACCCGGGTGACGATAGGTCATTCGTTTTTGTGCTAGTTGCCATGTACTCGTAGATGAGCATGAGGAGAGAAGGGTCATTCACTTTGACTGGAGACTGAGTGATTTTTTTTGTATATTACAGGGCAGTAAAACAAAATATGTCTCTGATTCACCTCGGCCGACAATTCCATGTGGACTGAGGCTTTCATTACTGTGTACTGGCTGAAATTTTTCTGTTCGACGGAGCCGGAAAAGGGGCAACTTCGTTTAGCGTCTCTGCACGGAAAACAGAAAACTAGGTTTACATAACATACCACACACAAATTTATGTTCTAAGTTTTCTTTTTTGTATCCAAAATTTAAGAACATTAGTGAAACAATTATCACATATTTGCCATAGTACAAAATTGCGTCCTAATTGGTTTTAGGTGTTAACACATTCACTGCCCCCAACGCACATGTCCGCACGCGTTCACCGTCATACAAGTTTGTTCCTAGGCCACGCTCCTGGCAGTGAATGCATTAAGTCAGAACCAGAAATTAGCCACTATTCTCATACATTTTTGAAAAACAGTGGGTTATAAACGAGAAACGTGACATTCTCGTTTATAACCCAACCAAAATCTAGTATGTACTTTCCGAGTCGAGGCGAAATTGACATTACATTAATGCTTCGTAAATTTTATTGCATTAATTAAGATAATAGTCGGTGCAACCTAAGATTACATATTTGACAGTTTTTGAGTTTTATAAACACCTTGACATGATAAACCCATTTATATCATTTGCATGTGAGCCGATTAACTTTTGTATCACGTCATCTCCCAAGGATTCCCCTCAAAATTTCGCAGATATTTCCTACTATTCGTGCGATCTTAATCATAGCATCCATTCTTTAGTAATTTAGACTTACTTTCTAATTATATTTTAGAATATTACGTTGTTATTATCTAGCCTGACATTGACAGCCCAACGTTTTAACCTCTGGTTACATTAACCTCACCATAACCTGATCACTTGACGTTCTATAATGACCACAACTTAACATAATATATGCAAATATTTTCATATGATCCGGCTTCTATAAGGTTGCCTTACATAATCGGTTCACCAGTCACCTGTGTTAAAATAAAAGGTCATTCTTCGATAGCATAACACTATTGAGTGGTCTAAGCGGTTTTTTATTGAGAGTTTTTTGTTAGTGTAGATTCTAGATAAGTAAGACAAATTTTATTTAAATTGACAGCTTAACCACAATTTTAAAAAGTTTCATAACAGAGCATTAGCTGCAATCTTGCATGGATCCGGCGCTATTATTATGTATTTTTCGTACAAAATCTTGCAAATTTGTCAAAAGAGAATAGATATCTATTATACTAAGACTTGCAGATATAGTTTGTCAAAGGACTGTCTCATTTCAAACATAGAGAGAATCATACTATCTTTGTCTAATTTGTCTTACACTAGTACTGGCACCCAAAAGAAAAGGATGAGTATAGTTTTTTTGTTCTTATTTACTGACAATTTGGGTTGACCAACTATAAATAAGATGATTAATCATGCTGTGTTTTCCAGCCAGAAGCATAATTTCATCGATTGTCAATTACTAGCATAAATATGCGTGAAATTAGCAACTTTCTAGAACAATGTTGGGCTGCCGTGCCGGTTACCTGAAAATTATACGTTTTCTGCTGTAGGTACATTGTATAATTATTGTATATTAATATTACACAATATACTTATTGTATAATTTCAAGCGATTTATTATACTGTGAAGATATATAGGTATACTCTCCTCTTCAATCACTACGTATAGAGAAATATAAATTGACATGATAATTTAAGTTCATATTATGTAGTCGCATCTGACCTACCAAAGAAGCTTTGTAACATACCTATATTAATAGTTTTTTTTTGTCCACAGGAAGTGACAACATGGCTATCCTTAGCGATAGCCGTTCTCACATTCGCAACACCAGGTAATTATTATTTTATTATTTACACATATCTTAAATAGATATTAGAGCGCTAGTAGCCCAGCGGTAAGAGCGTGCGACTTTCAATCCGGAGGTCGTGGTTTCAAACCCCGGCTCGTACCAATGAGTTTTTAGGAACTGATGTACGAAATATGATTTGATATTTATCAGTCACTTTTCGGTGAAGGAGAACATCGTGAGGAAACCGGACTAATTCCGATAATAGTGGAAGCCGCTCGACCCCAATTTCAAAGAAAAACCGCAAATCGATGTACAGGTTAGCCATTTGGCACACGCATACTAGAGGTCAAAACAAAATTTTTGACCAGCAGTTCCTAAAAAAAATTCCCTTAGGAGGGGAGTGCTGAAACATTTCTTTTTTGTATGGAAAAAAAATGTTTTTTAAAAATCTATCGTGTGTGGTATCATACGAAAGGGCTTTTTGAGGCGATTCTAAAAATATACCACATTACACTTCAGCCATTTCTTTTAAATTAAGGCTGTTCCATCGGTTTGCCGCTGTCTTTGTCACATTTCGCAAGAAAGAACGGGAAAGAACATACGCGCCAAGTGTCAATTTTGATCGAATTTTGTCGGTTTTTATTTATTTTAAAAACGTTACCTTACAATATCGAAATTCTAAAGCTATGAAATTACTATTTATGTTAAGACTGTTTTTTCTTCTTTTTTTGTTTATAGTATCACATAATAAATAACCGAGTAAAGTAGGATTAAAAGTCCGAGTTAGAGGTTACTTTGGGAATTAATTGTATCGAGCGAAGTGTCATAATTCGTGTATCGGAAGCTATGTTGTTAAAGATAATATAGTCAAGAACTACATATATTTTTTCCACGTCTACGAATATCAACGCCTCTTAGAAAAACATGATCATTTAAGGAGATTTTTCGCCTTCTGGCTCAGGGAACCGCCTTAAAACAAAAAGAACTTTCAAAACATACCAAGTTTGGGTTCCTCCAGATACGATATGGCAAATTTTTTTTTTGTACAATATACCACAAATGATACGTGATATCCTCATATCCAACCCCAAGAAAGCAATTTTGAAAATAATATCATTTACAATTTTTTTTTTAATTTTTCAATCTTACAAAGTGACACAATTCTACTTCAATACTTATTTAACGAGACTTATGGAACTGTACTGCAGATACGGTACATATTAATCATAAAATGATACGTAATACCCATATATTTGTTACACACGTAGGTACATATGTGATTCACGCTGCTTAAAAACTATGCTTTTATAGCTATTTGTGTATACTATTCTTGTTCTAACTAGACGAATCTAGACTAAATACAAGTTCGTGATATGTGACTCTACTTCGAAATTTAGCCTTTTGTTTGACCCGTACTGAAGCGGCATCTTGCATGTGTGCAGCTATTCGTGATATATGTACATAGGTATAAAATTACTTACTTACTTACCTACCTACTTAAAATTTGATTATTCTAGTTCTAAGATGGCGTTTAACCAACATTTTACTTTACAATTTACTTTTGCTGATATTATCAAAAAGATTTTTCCCTAACCAGAATATAAAAAATAATTCATAATAATAATAATGGGTGTACACCGTTCTACTGATGTAAATAAATAAATAAAAAATTAAATAGAGGATAGGGGAAGATCGATTCTCCATACAAACATAGTCCTCATTTTCCTCCCTTGATATTGACATTATGGAAAAAAAATTACACAATTTGAAGTAAGTATTTTAATCATAGCTATGCCAGACTGTTTGATTTTTTTCGATTTTTACTTTATTATTATGTTCGCTCCTAACTCTTATAATAATGAAAAAAACGAAAAAATCCAATAGTTGGGCAAAGCTAAAATACATCAAATTGTATAAAAATATTTTCAGTAATGTTAATATCCAGAGAGGAAAATGGGGAAAACGTTTGTATGGAAAGCCGGTTTCGAGGTGGTCGTCCCCTTTCGTCTTAAAAAGTTTACAATTTTAATTCATCATATCTCAGACATAGTATATACAAGTAGTTATAGACGCACCACCGAGCGACCGGGGGTAAGAGAAAGAATATTCATATAAAATTTGGGCAGCATAGGATTTTTTCTCTTTCACTCTTATAAATTTCGGTATTTCGCCATCGCCTCCTACCTATGATGCCACCCGGTCGGTGATAAGGACAAAGCATTGCACTATTTTCTCTTTCCTCTTATAGGAATCGCAATAAGACTATCTTTCTCTATCAAAGAGTGTCAGGCCCTTGTCATATGTAAACTCTGCTTGTCATCCACAGCCGCGACACACGAGCCCCGCGTGGTCTGCTACTACACAAACTGGTCGGTCTACCGGCCCGGCACGGCGCGTTTCAACCCTCAGAATATCAACCCTTACCTCTGCACGCATCTAATCTACGCCTTCGGAGGGTTCACTAAGAACAACACGCTTAAACCCTTCGACAAGTACCAAGATATTGAGAAAGGTAAGGCTAGAACCGTTCTTCTTC
Organism: Cydia strobilella; assembly: GCF_947568885.1. Taxonomy (NCBI): domain Eukaryota; kingdom Metazoa; phylum Arthropoda; class Insecta; order Lepidoptera; family Tortricidae; genus Cydia; species Cydia strobilella. The sequence continues at coordinate 16,229,958 of NC_086052.1, forward strand.
TTCTTTTCCTGTTACCCTCCCCCTTTTTTACGGAGTGGGAAATGCATTGACCCAGCGACCCCCCGACGGCGGGAAGGCCATTGATTTCCTGTTACCCCCTACTAGGGTGTAGGGCTCGAATCTTATTCTTCCATTGACTTCGGTCTTGGGCAGCTTGGGTAACCTCCTCCCACCCCATCCCCAATACACCCAGCTTTTGCTTCACAGAACGACGCCAAGTAGGTCTAGGGCGACCATGTTTCCGCTAAAACCGTTACAGAACTAAAAATACTAGAAAAAGATCGGCGCGCTTCAATCCCCAAAGCCTCAACCCCTACCCCTTACCTTTACACGCATCTCATCTACGTCTTCGGAGGGTTCACCAACGACAACACACTCAAACTCTTCAACAAGTGTAAGTAAGTAAACACTTTATTGTACGAAAAAGAAAGGAATCAAGGTTACATCAGATAGAGGTGCCTACATAGTATTGGATATTGTCGATATAGAGAAAGGTTAGTGTTTGTTTTGGAAGTTATTAAACAGATTATATGAATTATTGTAAGTGTCCGATTATTCCACAATTTTGTGGCTTTATTGATCTAATCAATTAATATATTTATCTTAGTAGTTAATTCAAAAACTGGTTGTAGAAAATAATAGTAGATAACTTTTAAGCAAGCCTTTATAAAAATTCACACGTACGTGTATTGCAATTTATATTCAAATCTTTTCTTATTTTGAATAAAATCTGCTGAATGCTAATTAACATTTTTAATAAAATTAGTTTGATAAATTATTCCACTATGCATAATATTTTGACCTGCCTCACTATCGTTTCACTTTCCGAACATCCTTATTAATCTACGTGTGTCCTCCAGGCGGTTACGCCAAGTTCACGGGCCTGAAGACGTACAACAAGAAACTGAAGACCATGCTGGCCATTGGTGGGTGGAACGAGGGCTCCACGCGCTTCTCGCCCATGGTCGCCTCGAAGGCCGGCAGAAAGGAGTTCGTACGGAACACTATTAAGGTAAAAATATTCTACTACAAGACTAGGGGCCTGGCCAAGATGACAACCGTTAATAGAAAACGCCCATCTAAACTTGGATGGAATTAGTCACGTCACTTCTCGTAGCATTTGTCATCCCGATACTGTTTCTTTTCGTTCGGGTCGGTCCCCTAATTCGACAGAAAGTAGTTAGGTCTTAGCGTTTTCATAATAGGAAATATTACGCGAAACTTTGCGAAGGGGGCGCAATTACCTCAATCTGAGGGTCTATCGCGAAACAAGAAAATGGAAATTTCGTTATCTAACATGTATGTCACTCTTGCATATTCGAGCGATAAAGAGGCAGATAGCGAAATTTCGGATTCGCGTTTCCCTGTAGGTTCCCTGTAAACAAACCGCCTTGATGCATCAATGTCATATTTTATCATCTCTGATAACTTGTCAAAAACCTGTTAAAGGTACAGTATGTATAAGTTACTCTATGGTTTACTAAGAAGGCTAGTGCTGCACTCTGGTGGCAGAACATTGCAGTAATATCCCCTATTGTCGATCATATGAAAAGCACACAAATGGACGTCATAAATCTTGCCCTCCATTTCCTTTCTGTTCTGTTAATAACTCATCCGATTGCTCAATTAGGCAGGCATCTACTTACTTAGCATTTAAAAGGTTCTTAAGACTTAATACCAAACAAGCATTAATAGTAACTGAACATATGTAATAATTCCTAAACCTAGACAAAAAACTGTATGATCCTAAGATACTTTTTATTTCATATTTGTAGCATCCGGTTCAATCAAGTTATAAATCTGTCACTCATCAGAAACCCTGGTCAAATTAATTATGATGAAAAATATGATAGGTAGACATCAAAATTACGTGATTATGATTACGCGGCGTATAAAAAATAATGAGTCTGTGTACAGGGTAATACGACGCTTTCGCCTCGCTACGTCTATCCACATTAACAAGTTACGAACCAATAAAATACTGAATGATTTATAATGCAGTAAACTAGAACTATATTTTCGTAAAAACCTTCCTAAACGAATACGAAGTACCTGTTAAAATTAATAAATAAAGTACTTATTTTTACTTTAATTAATTATCAATTACAAAAGAAACGGCATGATGGAATTATTTAAGAAGCTACTTATTTTTTTAAATTACCAATAACTGAGGCCAAATGGTAATTATCGCGCGTTAAAAAGTCACCTGTATGTTTATCTTCCACAATAGAACTTGCAAAAATATTAGACGCAATCTTATTTAGTAGGTACAATTGAAGAGCCATATGAGCATATAATTTTTAAACGTACGTAAGGGAATTAAAAATGTGTAAATTGAATGTAAATGTAATAAGCTATATGTATAGTAAGTAGATATCTAGCCATCAAAACATTTTCGTTGCAATTTAACGTTCTGCTACAAACATTGAATAGGATGTATTGTCTACAGAATTTTAACAAGATCACCATCCAGAAATAGCTCTTACGGCATTACATTAAAGTTGTCACCAATTACTTAGATATACGGAGATACTATTCGTTACGGACATTCCTATCACTAATAAGCCTTATTAAGCCTGGATTGAGTCGGTAGGTAAGTATATTGTTCGGAAGTCCGCCGATTTCTATCTTCCGTCGAGGAAATTGCATTTCGATTCGCTTAGGTATATGGTTTCCTATATGGAGACGTGTTGGTCAATGCACTAGTGGATGTATAAGTTAAAATGTAATCGGTAGGATAGATGGTAGTATTATGAGCGTAAGGAAGGAAAAGAAGGATACTTCTTTGGAGACATTTCCTACAAATCAATTTAGCTCCAATATCAAGTATGGTTTTTGCTATAAACGATTAAAATAAGTAGGTAAGTACATTAATTGAAAATGCTTCAATATCTTTAAAAGATATCATAAATCGTAAATTTATACAAACGTACGTTTGGCCATGTCACGACCTGATGTTTTGACAAGTCGGATATGCTCTTGGAACACAGTATATATTTTGTGTTGAATTCTATTGACTTATTTGTTACGTACACCATTGACCATACCATAATTACAGTGTTAAAAAAATACAGTCAGCTATCTAGTAAGGTATTTTAGTATTTAACATTTGAATGTGTCGATGTTATGTAATGGACGGGAACAGTGAAGTCCTATTTCGTCACGGACGAGATGCCAGTCCGGCTGGACACAGACAAAGTAGCATTCTATTACCGATGACGGTGTTACGAAAGCTGCGCGTGTACACGTTGAGTTAGGTACATACTATGGGTACATATTATTCTCCTTACGTATTACTCGTACCTAAACAAAATGGGCATTTAGTGAAAAGCTTGACGTTTAAATAAATATTTAACATAAAATACCCACCCAGCTCGTAAAGGATCTCTGTATTCTTTAAAAACTAATGATCCAATTTTGGATTCTTTCGCTTGGTCGGATATCAAAATTAGCACGAGTAGTAACAACAAACAATAACTTTGCCCCCTTGTAAAACAAATAACTATTTCCTGTGAATTAGGGCTTATTGAAAAATCAAACTTAATTTTAATTTTTAAGCTTTATTATGTGTTAAGTGACAAAACTATTGTAACGGATTATATCGCTTAACATGAGTTTGAAACATATCCGACGTATCAGTCTCCCGTTGACCACGAAAGTTGGGAATGGTTTGAAACGTTCGGGATGTACTTTATTCATTACTAGCGTCCCGCCCCGGCTTCGCACGGGTGCAATGCTGATGTATTATACATATAAACCTTCCTCTTGAATCACTCTATCTAAAAAAACCGCATCAAAATCCGTTGCGCAGTTTTAAAGCTCTAAGCATACATAGGGACAGACAGACAGCAGGAAGCGACTTTGTTTTATACTATGTAGTGATACACGATATATCCCGTTATATTAGTTTTATTTTTTTTGGTATTAGTTTTTTTTTTGTTTTTGGCTGCCTGTGAAGCCGATGGTCCTGGGTTCGAATCCCGGTAAGGGTATTTATTTGTGTGATGATGAGCACAGATATTTGTTCCTGAGTCATGGACGTTTCTATGTATGTATAAGTATTTGTATAAGTATTATATATATCGTTGTTGAGTACCCACAACACAAGCCTTCTTGAGCTTACCGTGGGACTTAGTCAATTTGTGTAAGAATGTCCTATAATATTTTTTTATTTTTTTTTATTTCATGAGTAATTATCGTGGTAACCGAAGAAAATCATACGTGCTATGTTAGGATGTACCTGCTTGTTTTAAGATTGGTTTAAATTACATGTCATTTAATCGTGTAAGTATCTTAAAATCGATGAAATAAACAAACATCGCACTTAATAATGTAATTTTAAATGTCTAATAATAAATAGATAAGCTTCTATTGATATAAAATATGAGCTTAATCTAGATCTCTGCTCTAAAAGTACAGCCAACAGAACAGGTTTCACTTTTAATTTCACTCTTGGTCTCGAGTGTAAATTCGTATTTATAATACAACAAATATGTCCGTCATCTTGAGACTCATTTCTTACATGTTTTTGTAGCATTCGGGGTTAAACCCGATACCACCTACACATTTTCTTCGATATGCACGTAACACGTGCGCTCATAGTCTCCTCTCCTTTAATTTTAGTATAAGTATCGTAAATTATATATTCTTTATTTTTACACAAATTATCACTTTTATTTTTTTATTCATTTATGATAAACGCGACCTGATGTCACTTCAAAATGATATCTAAATACCTACTTAAAAATAAAAGAAAAAAATAGGTCACTACACGTCACACATGATTTCTTCCTTTATTATGATACGACAACATAATGTACATTTATTCTCTTATTACCTTTCATATATAGAAGCCTAATGCGGAATACGCGTGTTTATTAAGTATATTTATATTCCTGTATATTATGTAACTAATACCAACAATGCATATCACTACTTAGTATATAAAACAAAGTCGCTTTCCGTTGTCTGTCTCTACGTATGCTTAGATTTTTAAAACTACGCAACGGATTTTAATACTTTTTTTAATAGATAGAGTGATTCAAGAGGAAGGTTTATATGTATAATTTGTAAAGGTTTTGCGTAAATTAGTTGAACTACCCGTCCGAAGCTAGTTATTAATATAATATATGAATCGGTCCACGGTTTAATGTCCCGGTCCCTTTCATCGTCACTCGTCCTTTGTTTATATTTTTTTACATGTATGTATATTAGATTATTCGATACTCCTGATACACACACATTACTGTAGCACATAATTCCATAGCTGACTGTACCACTTTCACCGGCAGGACTGCCCCTTTCTACGAGCCACTGTAACTAGCCGACGTGGACCTAAAATGACCAGCATTAGCCTGGCTAAGTGTACCTCGATGCCCATTAACATGATTAATAGTAATACTACTAGCTACTAGTTAGATATCAATCTGTACAAGTTGCTACCTAATATTCTATCGTACGCAATATGTAAACTTTACTTAGTTTCTGAGTGGCTAGCGGGTAAGTTCAATTCGAGTTATTTGCTTCTCGGCCCAATTAGAACCATACTTTTAAGATGTCACACTGATACCATAGAGTAACTTATACTAGAGCGGTACTGTCATAGTAAATTTTGTAACCCCAGTAAATTCACTGCCATCTGTCGACACACTTTAAAACTAAAAATGAAGATTTATAAAAATACGATAGAATGTATTTAAATATAGATAAATGATTTTTTTTATTTGCATTAATTATTTTTATGATTTTGACCCATGTTCTTTCACTGATATACGTTAAAATTGTTAAATAACAAACGAAACCGTCAACGCCATCTATACGACTGTAGGCCAAAACTAGTAGCGCCTTCTGAACGAGAATCAAATTTTCGTGATTTTCGAGGCACGTTTTTTCCTTAGACTGTATCCATCTATTACGGAGTTATATCTATCTTTGCTGATACGATACCGATCTGTCAGTATCAAAAGTGACGTTTTTGGTTGAACAAAAGTCACTTTCAACACTGACAGGTCAGTATCGTATCCGTTTGACATCTTATAAGCATTGTTCGAATTAGGCCGTCTTATCAAGTTCAATTTCACGCTAGAGGATTATTTTAGCCTTCGCCGCAATTGGCTACTAGCCCGTGGCAGCCAAATAACATAGCTTTAGGTTAGTTAGTTAGTTTTGCTGGGCATTTTCCGCAACTCGACATCCAATGTGCCTATTTTGCGTGAAACGAGGTAGCGCTACTCTAACCACCCCAGCTCCTCCACGAAGCCTAGCAAGGTCTTCAGGTTGCTAGTTGCTTCCTTTAGTGTGCATGGATTCCCTAGGTATTTGCTCCTATATACTTCTACCTGTTTACAGTCTAGGAGAATATGTTTTGTTGTTTCTTCTTCTGCCATGCACGCTCTGCACATGGGGCTGTCCGTTTTACCCATAATATGTAGGTGTTTGTTTAGTGTGTTATGTCCTGTTATTAATCCTACTATTTTACGTAGTTGGCTTCTTGGTGTTTTCAGTAATATTTTGGTAAGTTTGTGGTTCAGTTCCGGTAGAATTTCTTTGGTTTGCCTGCATGTCTTCATTTCATTCCAGTACTTGTTGTGCAGTTGTCTGTGATGTTGTTCTAGCTGGTTGTGTATGTAGGATATTGGTAGGGGCATGATTGGCTCGGGTCCATATGCCGGTGTTTCTGAACCTTTCCTGGCCAGTTCATCCGCTGCATCGTTTCCTCTTGATCCACTATGCCCCTTTATCCATTGTACTGTTACTTTGTTGCCTTCTTTGCTCACTTCAGTGAGGCTTCGATGACATTCAAGTATAAGCTCTGAAGTAAGTTTGTCGCTGCATAGCGCTTGTAGTACCGATTTACTGTCTGACAGTATTAGTATGGTTTTGTGTTTCACTTGTCGTCTTGTAATAGCATTGCAAGCTTCTATTATTCCTAAACATTCAGCTTGGAATACCGTATTGTGTTCACCAAGGGACTTTGTGATGTGTATGTTCAGGTCCTCTGAGAAGACACCACATCCTGTCCCTTCGTTTGTCTAGCTTTAGGTTATTCATTCGTGCTAATAGTTCAGTAATTTCAAAATCTCCTCCACAGTTCCTCAGACAGAACCACTTCGACGGTCTGGACCTGGACTGGGAGTACCCCGCGTTCCGCGACGGCGGCAAGCCGAAAGACAGAGAGAACTACGCCAAACTCGTCAAAGAACTGAGAGAGGAGTTCGAAAGAGAGAACGAGAAGACAGGAAAAACTCGCCTCCTGCTCACGATGGCTGTGCCCGCTGGCATCGAGTATATTCAGAAGGGATTCGACGTCAAGACTTTGAACCAGTAAGTACCTACTTCTAGTTACAGCTTCAGTTAGTTTCAGGAACATTTTAGAAAGTGAATTATTTCATTTACTACGCGGCTTTAGCATAAAGTAATATAATTTAATACTTTTAGTTAGGTAACTAAGAAGAGACTGTCAGCTTCCATGAGTATGAAGGTGGTTGATACCTTGTGGCTATAGTTTTCATCTTAAAGTTTTGGCGTTAATATTTAAGGCTTGCCTTTATGCCTTTCAAGTATTAAATGTATGGTTGAATTAAGCAATAATATAAATATCATTACATAGATCTTTTTTCATTCGCATAGGCGCAATTAACGTAAGTTCCCACCTTATCATTCACACACACTCTCTTACCCAATCTGACATTGGACTAGAACAACGTGTGAGTCTTTCCCAACTCTATTTATTTGCGTATCGCTGTATAGCCAAAGCATCAAATCACAACATCTATAATTTTGAGCTTTACTGCTCTGACACTGAGTATAAATTTAAACAGGTGCTATCATAGACTTACAAGTGAAAGAAATGAACCGTGTCACCACATATAATTGCGGCTACACGATACATGATGCGTAGCGCTGACTGACACGTAGTAGCGTTGACGGGTGTATTGGTAGCGCTATTGGTGTCAATTATCTGGCATTGTGGTTACATAAAGGTCGCGTTGCATGTGCGCATATACTCGTATGCTAATTGTTAAATAAATCGTTTTCTCTTATGGTGTGGGAGTGTGATTGCTTTTCGGGAAAGTTAGTCAATCATAAAAGTTCTTGCTTAATCGGTCGTAATTGATTTCCTACCACTAAAAATGGGATTAAATTACCAACTTATTTGTTGTTTTTATTGGCATTATCGGTAAACGGTTTAACAAACCCTGTTGTTTAACTAATTTTAGTTCATTTTGAAATCCTTCAGTTCAGTCTATTTTAATTCCAAAGATTTCGCTTTCGACTTAAAATGTGTTAAATATTTCAGTTCACATATAATAAAAACTATTTGCTTATAATATAAAACATATGACACTATATATACATATATATATTATAGAAACTACAGTGTCTACGCGTTTAAAGAACTAGATTCCAATCATATAACTTGTCTACTTCACTCAGCCTGCCTGATTTCTTTGATGCACCGCTGCAACTTTTATATTCATGGTTATAATTAACCCCCCATTTGCCCAGCACTTTTCTAGCCCACATTACATCCCACTCGTCATTATCACGTGTCGCAACTGATTTGAATGTACAATGTAACACAATGGGGACGGGCTCTAGGCTCCTCTATGGCCCTGAAACGTTGCTAAATCTACTTAGGTATAGAATGGGGAATGAGGACTTGCATTATTGTGTCCTTATTTTTACGTGACGATTACTTCGTATTGTGTACTTGTTTTTTAAAGGCTTGAATGGAATTGCTTAGTAAGTGGATGTACCTTGCAACAGTGGATTACAAAAAATAAAAATTGAGATACTGAAATTGCGGCGTAAAAACAAGTCCGTGAAACGGAACGATTGACGAACGAAAAATGGAGACGGAATAGAAATAAAAACTTGGGATACTTTTTCTGATTAAAGTCTAAATAGCTCGTGATTGTGATTCTGACTAGAAATATTATAAAAATGTTCAAACAAAATGGCCCACCCGTAGAATGTCTTGTCATTCAACAAGATTAATCGATTAAGAAATTCTCATGCACCATAATCGGTTCAGCAGTTCCTTCTGACCGTCGCTGCGGTGAAACATACCCACACACAAAAAACATAATCGATAGAAACAAGTACGTGTACGTAAATGGTTACATTTTCGGTCAATCTCTAATCTCGCTAAACAATGCAAATATGTATTTGTTTTCTCGAGCAAGCATCGCATGCTCTGTTTCTCCGCCCCACATCTGCTGACCGTGACTCTTGCATCATGTGATAAGTATATAACAACATAATGGCGTCCAAATGTAATGAGACAATGTATAAGACATGGTAATGTGGTTCCGGTAGACCTACGCAACGAAGAATATGTTACTAAGGTTACTTAGCTACATAGTTTCAAAAACCGGCCAAGTGTGAGTCGGACTCGCGCACGAAGGGTTCCGTACCATTACGGAAAAAAACAGCAAAAAAAAATCACGTGCGTTGTATGGGAGCCCCATTTAAATATTTATATTATTCTGTTTTTAGTATTTGTTGTTATAGCGGTAACAGAAATACATCATCTGTGAAAATTTCAACTGTCTAGCTATCACGGTTCATGAGATACAGCCTGGTGACAGACAGACAGACGGACAGACGGACAGCGGAGTCTTAGTTATAGGGTCCCGTTTTTACCCTTTGGGTACGGAACCCTAAAAACTATATTAAAATTTTTGAATGAGTCAAATTTATAAATTAATTCAATAATTTAGTTACAGCATTACCAAACAGATAAAATAATGTTATATCTATATAATGATACAAAAACTGATATGAACAAATAAGAACTGATAGTTCAATTGAGAATTGAAAAGCGAAATTGAAAAAAAAAGAAAAATCTTTGAATGCAGATTAGTTTCTTTAAAAAAATTAAAGAATGTTTCCTTGAAGTAAAATGAGCTTTTAAGGCACTTTCCCTCCAGGGCCCATAATTTTTTTCCACACTGTATATACATATAGTTCATATCAGAGTTTGTATTATTTCAATGTAATATAATTATTACTGATCGTGTGTGGTTCTTATTAATCCGGATAACCCGACCGAAGTGACCTCAGCTAGACAAATTGGTTTAGAAGATGAATTCTTAAAGCTTATTTATAAACCTAATGGCAGGTAGGTATGTTAATTACGTTTTTGTGCTTGTCTAATAGATTTCTCGTCTACCTTGGACATATTCATATTCTTTAAATATAGTTTTCTATATCGTGTTTATAAAACTTTGAACAAAGACGTGCAAATCTGACATTGCAATTAATGAGTCATGTCGACAAGTCTTGAACTTAACAACCTACTCTTTCTAAACTCAGACACTAAGCACAAATCTTGTTTGTCTCAAGGTGAGGTGATTAAGATAGTCACTTATGTTTATAGAAGAACAATCAACTAAACAAAATCTTAAAAGATTAAACTACCTGTTAGTTGGCTTCTTGAGTCGGACTCGCGCACGAAGGGTTTCGTACCATTACCCAAAAAACGGCAAAAAACACGTTTGTTGTATGGGAGCCCCACTTAAATATTTTTCTTTCTCTGTTTTTAGTATTTGTTGTTATAACAGCAACAGAAATAGAGCTGTGAAAATTTCAACTGTCTAACTAACACGGTTCAGGAGATACAGCCTGGTGACAGACGGACAGGCGGACGGACAGACAGACGGACAGCGGCGTCTTGGTAATAGGGTCCCGTTTCCGTTCCCCTTTGGGTACGGAACCCTAAAAAGGTTACGAGTTGCCCCTGTCGCTCAAACAGTCCCAGTCTGTAGCGTCACTCAAGGCTAATCTGAAGAAGCTTTTGCTTTCCAACCAAGCGTGATTTGAAAAAAAAAAGAAAAATGAAAGATGATTTATTTGTGTATCAAAAATGCAGCTAATTACATAGTTGAATTACATTTTTAGGAGTATTCTATTGTACAGCCTAGGAATAGTGTCCTGAGCCCTAAACTAGGTAAACCTGTCTTATTTGGTTGTGATATTTTTTATATATGTTTAGTATTTATTTATGTACGTTAGTATGTATTTTATTTTATAATGTTATTTATGTATTTTATTTACTTTTAGACAATTTGGTTAGTGTACTTTTAAAATGTTATTGTGCATTCCGTAAGTTTTTCTATCTAATTTGAACTCCCCCCATCTACTCGAAGGTTAACTGGAAGCGATCCCTTATAGGGATAAGTTCGCCTTTTGTACCTCTATTTCTGTAAATTTTATGTAAACCTGTGTTGTGTACAATAAAGTGATTACTACGTACTACTACTACTAAAAGAGTCGATTCTAGTACTCGTATTTCTGTTTACGCTGAACGTAGACTAGAAATTTATAGTGTAATTTTTATCCTGAAATAAATAAATCGAATCTAGATAATCATATGCATTAAAATTAATCGTCTATTCAGAGACGTTAGGACGTCACGCATTAAATCAGCACGCAGTCACTAGATTGACGAATGTTTACAGAAGTAGTCCATGTCTATTCAGCTGCATTCACTGTCAGAAACATATGTGACATTGGCCAGATGGCAACATCTTAGCAAAGCTGAGTTACAGCTAACTCAGCTTTTAAGTACACAATTTTACTCAGCAGTAAAACATTTGAAACTCACATGTAGACCCTCATGTGTCTAAACCTAAAGTCCTTTTCTTATCAGGCCGCCGTAGCCAACACGCCAATCGCTAACGCTCCGTAGCGATCGAAACGCAACTGTCACTGTCGCACTAACATGGAAGAGTGATAGAGAGACACAAAGCGTTTCGTTGTCGAAGCGATAGCGATTGTCACCTTGGCTAGGCCGGCTGAAAAGCTAAGAAATAAATGAAAAGTGGAAAAATAAAGTCTCGAGCGAGGCTCGAGCGACTCTGGACCACTAGCCCATCGCTCTGCCAACTGAGCTACCAAGATTCCACTCGATGACAGCGAATGTGTCCACTATATCACTCATATCCGTACCTTAGAGAGGACCCTAGCGACATTTGCCGTAAAAGCTTTACACTTTTTAAACCTTTGCTTATCATCAATTAAGAAATGTTATCTATCGTTTTCAGGTACCTGGACTGGATGAACCTGCTGACATATGACTATCACTCCGCCTTCGAGCCCGCCGTCAACCACCACGCCCCTTTGTTCCCGCTGGAGGAACCCAACGAGTACAGCGTTGACAACGAACTCAACATCGTAAGTGTCTACTACATACATAAAACTAACTAACTATACAAAAGATTTTCGTTACATTAAAAAATATACAAAACACTACTAATTTATCATATAGCATACTAATTTTCCTTCCTTCCTTCTTTCTTTTTCAGGACTACACGATTAAATTCTACCTGGAAAACGGCGCCGACCGCGAAAAACTGGTGCTCGGTATACCGACGTACGGCCGCTCATACACGCTGTTCAACCCTGACGCGACGGAGATCGGAGCGCCGGCCGACGGCCCCGGTGAACAGGGAGATGCTACCAGGGAGAAGGGATATTTGGCTTATTACGAGGTAAGAAAGAAATCAGTAAAGTTCTGGTTCGGTTCTGGCCACTGAGCCGGTTTTGGCCATTTGTTATCTAAACTAAAATGAAATAAAATAGTTCTTTATAAACCATCACAAAACATATTAATTCATTACTATAAAAGTTTAAAAACTAAGAAAAAAAAATATTAATAGTTTTTTTTTATATTTATTAAAATTACCCCTGGTTAACTAGTAGAGAATGCCTTTCGACATTGAGTCCTCTATTTGTATTTTTTTTTGTATTTCGTGCAATAAAGTTTAAATAAAGGCATCTACCCAAATAAGGCAATACGCGATAGATCAATATAAAGTGCCAGCTGGTAGATCTAAATCAATGAGTAGAAGTAATGTGAATTGAGGGCGATCATAATTGTATTGGAATTCCGAGAAGGTGGAAATCCGAGCTTTGAAAGTAATATATCTTTGCCTTTAATTTGTCGTGTGTCATATATTTTTCCCGGCATCAATGGGCAAGATATTGCTAGTGATCATACCAAGCATCAACAAATACGCATAACTAAATCAACAACTCCTACAATCATACCATGCATCAACAAATCCGTATTACTAAATCAACAAATTCTACATTTCAGATCTGCGAAGCCCTAAAGCCCAAAAAGACGAAGCGCGCTATCAGCTCAGACGAAGAAGACTCTGATGACGAATCATCCGCCGAAGAGGACGAGCCATGGACCGTGATGTACCCCAACAAAGACGCCATGGGACCCGTGGCATACAAGGGCAACCAGTGGGTTGGATACGACGACATAGAAATTGTTCAGAAGAAGGCGGAATATGTGGCTGAGAATGGACTGGGAGGTAAGCTTTATATTATATGTCTTCCACTGAGGAGACGTGGATTGTTGTTTAGCCCATCAAGGACGCTATGGGACCCGTTGCGTACAAGGGCAACCAGTGGGTTGGATACGACGACATAGATATTGTTCAGAAGAAGGCGGAATATGTGGCTGAGAATGGACTGGGAGGTAAGCTTTATATTATATATCTTCCACTGAGGAGACGTGGATTGTTGTTTAGCCCATCAAGGACGCTATGGGCCCCGTTGCGTACAAGGGCAACCAGTGGGTTGGAAACGACGACATAGATATTGTTCAAAAGAAGGCGGAATATGTGGCTGAGAATGGACTGGGAGGTAAGCTTTATATTATATATCTTCCACTGAGGAGACGTGGATTGTTGTTTAGCCCATCAAGGACGCTATGGGACCCGTTGCGTAAAAGGGCAACCAGTAGGTTGGATACGACGACATAGATATTGTTCAGAAGAAGGCGGAATATGTGGCTGAGAATGGACTAGGAGGTTAAGAATCTCGTCACCACATCCGTGGTGTATTTTCTTCATTCTCTTTTCTTTAAAGTTAGGCTTGATTTCCTCCTACGCTGAAGTCGGTCGCTGACGTCGGTTGAGCGTATCGTCGGAAGAAAAATCTGCCGCGGACGTCAGCGTCGCTGTGCGGGGGCCCATAGAACATTGTGTTAATTCGTACGATCGACCGACGTCAGCGACTGATGTCATCATAGGAGGAAATCAAGCCTTACAACCATAATTTAAGAGCATGGCTCTTGTCGGTGGAGTATGCGCCAGCCTTCGCAGTCCTCGACCAGGTTCTGTAGGCACCTGTAAGACACGACACTTGCTTTTGCTTTTAGTCGTTGTGTATAGCTTGCTCGTGGTTTTCCTCTTCCTCTTCTAGCTTCGATCGTGCCTTCTAATATAGTTTTAAAGAAAGTGTCGTGTTTTATCAAGTGACCTATCATTTTGCCTCGTCTATTATTTCTATGGTCCTCAGTAGGTTTCTCTTCTATCCAACAATTTGCAGCACTTGCTCGTTCGTTTTTTTCTCCGTTTCTTTCATTTGAACTCAGCATTCGTAATATGAAAGTATTTTTTGCTCAATAATGAAAATAATGTTATTCCTTAGGCATTATGTTCTGGTCGATTGACAACGATGACTTCCGCGGCACGTGTCACGCGAAGCCCTACCCACTCATCGAGGCTGCCAAGGAAGCCTATATATCAAAACTAGGGTAAGTAGAACAAATATAGGGTTTGTCACCGAGATTTCTCAAACTCGAGACAACTCGAGAATTTTGACTTCATTCGAGACGAGAAAAAAATTACCGGAACTCGAGACTACCCGACGAAAAGTGTATTTAAAGTTACCCGACCCGACCCCCGATTTTAAATGTGATTTAATATGTATACAAAACGCGAAAGTTTTAAATGTTACATATCTAGCTGATCTCTAGCAATGTTATAAAAAGTAAAAAGACAAGACTTTGAACATAAGCGTTTTGAACATAGATACATGTTTACGTACGTATCTCCATAAAGCCGTAATTATTTAGGGAATCATTTCATTTCTTTTCATTTCTGCGCAGATCGACAGACAACTCAGTAGTGTCGGAGCGACCTAAACTTTCGAGCTCCAGTAACAGAAGGCGACCAAGACCTAAAGCCTCTGCCACCACCACAACCACCGCCAAACCCGCCTCGGCTGCCAAGTAAGTAGAGATGACTTGAGGGCCCGGCTTCCACACTCATGCGTTAAACGTTGTGATTTGTGATCAATGACCTGGCTGGTGCCGGCGTTTAATGAACGGACTAGGCGTATAATTAGTTGGCTAATTTCAGTAGTTGGCTGCGTCATGTACAAATCGATAATGTACCTTAAAGGGCTAAATAAATTATTTTTTTCCACAATTTTCTATTAGTATTTTAATTTCAAAACGACTTCTGACGTATTTTATGAAAGGTATCCACAATCTGTAATCGCAGTCTAAGTACAGTCAACCAATTTGATTCCTAGGCCACTATAGAACCATGTCATAATTAATCAATATGTTTAGCATCTACCACAGTGCTTATTGGATGAAGTATGCCGTGTATCTAGTAGTTAAAGTAGCATGGTTCTATTTCTATAGTGGCCTAGAACTCAAATTGTTTAGCTGTACCTGCATATTATTCTAACATATTTATTAAAAAAATCGACTAGGATACAGATTACATGAATTTTTGAGTAATATTACTTTTTTTTACCTTTTCCTAATTTTGTTGTTGTTAACTTTCAGGGCTAAGATCAACAACAGGAAGAGCGCCGCACCCTCGGCCACGAGCACCACCCCCACATGGAACATCGTCACCCCCGAGCCACCGACCACCCCCGACCCAGGATCAGGTAAACTTATCATACATTTCAGAAGTACTAAATAACACAACGAACTGAAAATTTTTCAGTAAGCTTTTTTTAATAGTCTTGCAAAACGAGACCCATTCGACGATGTTTGTTGTAGAAAAGAATTATAATACCTCATACTTATTATCGTGGCCGAACTTACCCAAAGACCAAAAAGAGCCATGACCCGGGGCACTTATATAACCTCGCTATCAGGGGTGGGTGGCAAAAACCTGTAATGACAGATCTAGGGTGCCAAATCTTATTTTCTTTGACGTACCTACTTATTTATTATTTGTATGTCTTTCCCATCACGAAACAATGGTGTTCCGGACATTTGGAACGTGAGCGCAAGCCGAAACAAACACGTAAAGTCC
This sequence comes from Cydia strobilella, assembly GCF_947568885.1. Classification (NCBI taxonomy): domain Eukaryota; kingdom Metazoa; phylum Arthropoda; class Insecta; order Lepidoptera; family Tortricidae; genus Cydia; species Cydia strobilella. The sequence continues at coordinate 16,246,043 of NC_086052.1, forward strand.
CTTTTGACACTTTAATGAGATGTAAGGGGTACACCGCGCGGATGATGCCCTCGCCTTATTATTATCACATCGTTCGATTGATCGAAATTTCGAAACCTGCGATTGAATCACTTCTAGTCACGATGTGCAAAGAAGCTTCAACAAAACCACATGCGCCTGCTATAAACTGTGTAGCAAGTCACACTTAAATTGCTTCGTCTTTTAACAGACTTCAAGTGCACGGACGAGGGTTTCTTCCAGCATCCGCGCGACTGCAAGAAGTACTTCTGGTGCCTCGACTCCGGCCCCTCCAACCTCGGCATCGTGGCCCATCAGTTCACCTGTCCTTCTGGTAAGATTTCGATCATTATTTTACTTCCAAACCATTGTTCGAGCCTCGACTTGTACTTATATGCAGGAATGTTTCTTTATTTACCAGTTGCCCTTTACTGAATATAAACATTTCGAGGAGATGTGCATGATCTGCAATGAAATTTAAAGGCGAGTGTGAGTCTTTAATCTGCATTAGACTAGTGCGGGGACTTGATTAAAACATTATAAATCCTCTTGTAAGAGGATAACTTTGTATATTTTCATCAAAATGCCCAACCCGCGCGCGAGGTCTGAGGATTCAGAGGCTGAGGGCACCCCGTCCCCCTTTCTCCCTTCCAGCTTCTAAATCTTCGAAGCTCACGTGCGTAATAAAAACTACACTAGCTATTTTTTGTCTAATTTGAGTATAGTATATTGGCTATTATTTAAACTTGAACTAAATGGTTATTAAAAGAACTCTTGAAACAAACATAACACCATCTCCAGGTCTCTTCTTCAACAAGGCCGCGGACTCATGCGACTTCGCTCGCAACGTGCCCTGCAAGAAACCCACCACCACCACCAAGGCTCCCACCACCAAAGCGGCCACCACTGAAGCCACCACCACGAGGAGACCTATCAAGCTGAGCACTAAGAGCTCCGTGCTGTTTAGGACTACGACTACTACTGCCACGCCCGAGACTGAGGTAATTAGAAATAGTTTACTGTCTCTGCAAGAAACCCACGACCACCACCAAGGCCCCCGCCACCAATGCGGCTACCACTGAAGCCACCACCACGAGGAAACCTATCAAGCTGAGCAATAAGAGCTCCGTGATGTTCAGAACTGCGACCACAATAACTACCACGCCTGAGCCCGAGATAATTAAGGAATCTCATACCTATTCAGATAAGTTTTCGTATACAAGAGGAATGACAGTAACTCGAAGGCGCTGTGTTTATATCGCAATGAAAACCGGAGAGGAGAGAGACTAATATGAATAACCTATGTAATAGGAATAGCTAAGTATATATTTTTTCCTATAATTTAAACAATAAACCATAATTCCTGAAATGGTAAATGAGCGCAAACCTTTAATCTCTAGATTTTTTTTTTTTAAATAAGGTGGCTGCACAGGCCCTTTTTATTTCCTTTCTTTTTATTTTTTATTATTCTTATATGTATTTAATATGAACTTTTTTTTATGTAAGTTTTGTGTATGGTATTAGCGAACAAAATTTAAACCTATGAAGTTATAATAATACGAAATTTTGTAAGTTAGCACGCTTAAGAATCAGGCCTTTTTTGGTGCAAGTACCTTAAATAAATAAGTACATAAATTCCCTAGATTTCTGTTACTCATTTGAACGGGTTGAAAAGTATCTTGGTGTTTAATAGTTCAATATGTGTCTTGGTATTTCAGGAGGAGTACGAGGATGAGGTAGAAGAGGATTCCGTCGACGTGGACGCTGAAGACCCTAAGGTTATCAAGGAACTCATCGATCTTATCAAGAAAGTCGGTAAGTTTAACTACTATCAATCACATTCATGTTACTTCCACACTTCTTCTTCTTCGTTCTTACAGTCACGCTTCGTGATTATTGAGTCATTTTGACCAAAACTGCGATGGTTAAAAATTTCGCTTTTTCTTTTAATTTCGGGAATAGATGGAACGAGCTTTGTTTGTATGTAGGTATAACCCAATAGCTATCATCATCATCATCATCATATCAGCCCTTTATCGCCCACTGCTGAGCATAGGCCTCTCTTCCAGTACGCCACTTGTCCCGGTCCTGAGCTAATCTCATCCAGAAGTGATAGCTATACTATGAATGAACTATCAGTATCACTTATATCGCATGACCACTGAGTACATTTTGTCGTTAAGGGTTGCCTACAATACTTTACATACCTGAAAGCCGGCGTTCAAACTCGAGGGATGTAAAAACTTTTATTTGTTACGATCACGGTGTCCGCAGCTCACACCAATATTGTACCTCTATAAATAAAAATGGTATTACAAATTCAGTTAAATTTATTGATCGCTTTATTCTAGGTGGTGTCGAACAGCTAGAGAGACAACTGCACCTGTCAGAATCGAGCGGTAGCTCAATCACAACCACGCCCTCGTCCTTCAACAAGAACCTGTACAAGAAGGTGCTGGAGAGGACTATCGCCAGGACCAAGTACGTGGAAGGATACCTGTGTTTCTTGCTAAGATAACAAATTAAATTGTCACCACATTATGGAACGTTTACAAAATGGTCACCGCTAGGCCTACATCATTTTATTTTATATGGATATTTTTCTAGCTATTAATTGACGTTTTTTGCTTATCAGGCAAGGGGGCAACAGCATTTTCGAAAAAGCCGCCCAAAACCGACAAAGAGGACCACAAAACGCAGGTTTAGAGGCGACCGGTGACAAGGACAAATTGCTACGGAAGGACAGGCCTCAGTATGTATACCTAATTTATGTATTCATGACTTTCATGAGGTAGTTTTAGTGTTTACTAGATTTTTTGAATTATCAGTTTCTTGACCGTTAAAATGCTTCTTCAAACTAAAACTTGGGTAAAGTTAACTTGTAATATAGTAATTTCATTTGAAACAAAATGTATATTTGTATTTTAGCTAATGTGCTCAATTTATTTGGATTTCTATTCCGAACTGACAGATAACATACTTTCATGCTTTCGAACTTTAGCACTGATGTCGCCATTTTCCCCGCCAGATACACAACAATCAACCGCGCCCGCGCCGCCACGACCCCAGAACCCGTCGAAGAGTCCGAGTCCGAGTCCGACGAAGAGATCGAAGTGAGGCCGAGCCGCGCGCGCGCCGGCGAGGCCGAGCCCGGCGCCGGCGCCACCGCCACCACCGCGACCGCCACCACCGCGCGCGCGCTGCAGTACGTCAACATCAGGAGGGCGCGCCCCAGCGTGTCCACGTCGGATACCGCTGATGATACCGCTTCAAGGTCTGTTTACCTAATTATTTAAAACCTGCCGAAGAGTCGAAAGGATCAAAGTGCGGCCGAGCTGGACGGACCGCCGGGAGCACCGCGCACCCGCTGCAGTACGTCAACATTAAGAGGGCGCGCCCCAGCGTGTCTACGTCGGATACGGCTGATGATACCGCTTAAAGGTATGTATTTGCCTAATTATACTTGAAATTATGTTGCCTTCGTTAAATCTGTTTCCAGAAAGTCATATGTGAAATTGACAGTAAGACAAATGAATTTAAAACGGTATTTCAAAAGTGATAGACTTTCAGAAAATAATGCGGAAGGACATTCACAAATAGAAACATGAAGGTATCCATTGAATCTTAGGTTATATGGAGGTCTCACTAGTTCTTTCACAGTGAACATCATCCGGTTAGATTCAAATTATTGTGCAGTAAGTGCTCGGATTTAACTACTTAGGCATACTAGAGAAGAAGACTGACGGTCTGAATACTTAAATAAGGGCGCTAATGCATGAAAAAAAAAAACAAATTCAATATGTTCTAAATAGGTATGGATTTAATTACTGCTAAGTAGTTTTACCAGCTTATTGACAGATGTCGTGCTTCCATCTAACATACACTGTTAATTTCAGGAACGCACTTTTCGAACGTCCAGCTTCTTTCGTGACTGTCTCAGAAACCCCTGAATCGCTGGACATTCAAAGTGCAAGACGAGAGAATATTCCCGAGTATGTCACTATCAGAAGACAACGCCCTACTACTGAGGAAACCACTACTGTCCAGTAAGTATACTATTAATACTCAACATGCTACGTATTAAACAATCTATCTATAAATCGAGACCCGCAGTAAAATGTAACTTTATTTATTTACAGGTACCCGCCGAGCACATTGCGAGAGGAAGATTCACAAGAGACAATTTTAGAAAAAGAAATCTCGTCTCCACCATCTCAAGCACAGCCTCAGTATACGTCCATAGTGAGAGCTCGTTCCACCACCTCCCCTCCCCTGGAAGAGCCGGAGAGCCCCGAACCCACTACTGTCCTATCTGTCCAATTATCTTCCTTACTAAACACCCCCGAGGAGACACCTGAGCCTGAAGCCCCGACGACAGTCGTCACGGATCCCCCGACGACAACAACTACGACAGTGGCCCCGAGCGCGCCGACACGCCGCACCATCCTCCGCCGCCGCGGTTCCACCACCACTACCACCACCACCTCCACCGCTGCCCCCTCCACCACCCAGGTGAGTTCCAGGAATTATTCTTTCGTCCGCCGCCGCCGGCCTTTAGCGAGACCCAACGAGATCACTTCGGACTCGGACGAAACCGCTGAGCTGTCTAGAAAAATCAGGTCGACCACGCCCAACAGCCGGGAGATCGGAGGTACTAGGGTCAAAGGGGACACCGGGCGTAGGTTTAGAAGTAGGCTTCAACCTTCAACCGAAGACTCGGTCCCGGCTGAAGCGTCTGCTGTACCGCGAGGACAATTTAGGCCTCGTTTAAATCGTGAGGAGTTGATTTCGTTAACTCCGATAGATATTGACAGTGACATAGAAGCTCCAGTGTCTGCACCCAAGCCTAGTTTTGCTCCCAGGCGCTTTCGGGGAAGAACATCCACCACCGTGGCCGATAAAGCTGAGGACAGTGAAGTATCCGCCGCTACACTCGATGTTAGGCCGAGTATATTACCGAGGGGTAGAGGCAGGTTTTCTGGGAGTACCACTACTCAAAGCATAGAACCCAGCACAAGTGATGCCCCATTAGTGGCACGACGCCCAGCGTTTACAAAATTTACACCACGCCCGTTTACTAGAGCGACTGCCGCGTCTAGCCCAGATGATAAGCAGGTTGAAGAAGAGGTTGGTGAAGAAGTAACTAGAAAAATCCCACCCAGGTTGCCATTTGGCAGAGTGAGACCGTCGACGTCCACTCCTCTACCGACTTTCCAGGCTAGGAAAGTATCGTTTCCGTCTCGTAAATCTACTACTTCGCGAATACTGACTAGTGACATTGAGGAGGAGGAGCAAGATAAAAATGAAGATATCACTCTCTCTGAAAGTGCTTTGAGTGAAACAGAGCATGAAGAAAATCTTGACGAGGAAATTAATGAAACTCCTAAGCGTATTGTCATTAAACGTCTCAGAACACCCAGCAGTTCTACGACTGAGAGTCCTATTTCTACAGAAACTATTCCAATTAATGATTCGGGTAAAAGGAAATTTAGAGTAATTAGACGAAGACCAACTTCTACCGCTGCTCCTGAAGAACCTAGTAAGGCTCCCACTGAACCAACAAAAAATAAAATTCGTAAGGTAATTAGGAAAAAGATAATACCAATTGAGGATGAGCCTGAAATTTTAGCCAAATCTATAGGTTCTCTGAATGCAGTTAATAAAGAAAGTTCAACAGAAATTATTACTAACTACGGAGAAAAAACAAAAACTTCAATAATTTCTATAACAACCGAGGCGCCTTCCTCCACCACTCCAGAGCTAGAAAAGGAGTTAGATGAACAAATTGTTGAAAATGAAAACAACAGCAATTTTGAAACGAACAATGAAAACGATACAAATGCCGAAGAAAATAATACTGAGAACCCACTAATAAACCAAAGCAATATTAAGGAAGAAACGACTGATAAACCTGCCGATGAACTTAATATTGAGGCAAAGCCTGAAGTTTCACTAGAAACAAGCCAAAGAGAAATTAATTTATCTGAAGCAGAAAACGAGAATCAAGCGTCACTTGAGCCCTCTAGTGAACAACCACCAGTTACCGAGGCAGAGGAATCCTCACCTGAAACAACGCCAAGTACGACCACAACACTAAGTACGACCACAACGCCAAGTACGCCCACAACACCAAGTACGACCACAACACAAACAACTTCACCTTCATCACGTTCAAGGGCACCTTACCGACCACTTAAACGAGTGTTCACTTCCACAACTGAATCAACTTCTGCTCCAAGCAGTAGAACTTTTAGCCGTAAATTTAACCCTGGAGTTTATACTAGCCCGGCTACTGTCGATAAAGATGCCTTTAAACCTAGCATTAGAAGGCCGTTTTCGTCGAGGACCTTTACTAGGCGGCCCTTCACTACGTCCAGTACAACTCCAGAACCAGAAGAAGATTACTCTGAAGAAATCTTGGAAGAAGAACCTGAGAACGAACTGGTGTTTGTTCCACCGAGCAAATTGTTTACGAGAAAACCTGAATTTAACGATGAAGACTTAGAAGATTCAGGCGAGGTCTCTGAAGATGAAACTTCTGAAGAACAAAAACCTAATTTGACTTCTAGAAAACCCTTCGGGCCACGAGTAGTTAACTCAAATACCTTTAGGACTTCTACATCCACTACAGAACTACCTAAACGATTAAACGGTTCTCAAAATAGGACTTCAATATACAATAGAGCAAGCCCAAACAAACCTGTTGATCCAAACGCAAAACGAGTACAGAATGTACCAGTTGCATATAATAAACCAGCCGCAGGTCCAGTAACTGAAACAAGCGTCGCTAATGAACCATCAGAAACCACAAATGAAAGTACTGAAGAAACCACTACAAATATATTCAGTGATGACTTTGATATGAGCACTGGCGATGATTATCTATCGATGACTGAAGGTCCTGGCACAACGTTAACAGACATTGGTGAGACTCTATCTACCAACACTCTTCAGACCGAAACGGCAACAGCAGAAATGGAAGTCAGTGATAGTACTGATGATTATTTAGACAATACAGAACCAACAACGAACTACCCTAGTACTCATGATACAACATTTAACTCACAAACTGAAACAGAAGATGATGATCCCATTACAGAGGTGACTACAGAATCTATTGCCGAAACAACGCCTGTACCTACAGTTCCACCAGTTATAAAAACTCAATTCAATAAACTGTTCTCAGTAAGCCGCGTTGTAGAAGTATCATCGAAATTAGATAAACATCGTTTGAATAAAAACAACGAAACACGGCTTATTGAAGAAGGTAAAATTATGGTCGAGAAGAAGCCAGTGGTAGACAAAATTGGAGAGGTAAGTAGGTACAGTCTCATCAAAATTGTTGAAGACGACATCCCAATTTATCTAACTAAATATGGACACATATATCCCGTCGAAAATCCGCCGGACAATTCGATTCGGATCGATGAAGGCCGTAATGCCAGAGCTCTGAGCAATTTTGCTGATGGACCTAAAGAGAACCTCGTTGCTTCCGAAAGCATCAACGAAGCATACAGACATATCACTAAGGAATCTAATAAGCCAAGCAGTGAAGTCCCAAAACACACTGTAGAGCATATACAAAGTGATGATTTTTTGAGTTACATTAATAATGATAAGAAAACAGACAAAAGCAGCGAAAACACTTATTCTCAGTGGCAATTTGTGCCAGCTGCTTATGAAAACGAGCAAAACAAACTAAACAAAGCTGCCAAAAGCTTTGAAATAGTTACGCCTCGAAGCATGCTAACTGATCCATCTACTTTACCTTTAGAGGCTTTATTTAAGACCGAAGTTCCAGTCATGGCTAAAAGGATGAACAATGACCAGGCCTCTCAACCTTTTCTTGTATATTCAGCATCGGTGCTCTCACAAAAAGATGATGCGAATATCGTCAAAGTGGACGTGCTAAAGCCAGAGGTTGGTCGCAGTATAATAACTTTTGCTAAAGGACAAGAATTCCAAGGTGCGTCAGTTGATCAATCGACAATTCAATACCCGGTTAATATCACAATTTATTCACAAACGTCTGACAGTCCATCATCCACCACAATAACGTCCAGTACGTTCACTACAGAGAGCGTGAATACAAGCCCTATTATTGACCTACTAACGACACCTGCACCAATGACTTTAACAACTGAAGCACAGACAGTTACGACAACGGAAACGCCATCAACAACAGAGACTATATCTGATGAAATCACTACTGTCAAAATATCTCCCTTAGACGCGAAGCGGAAATTTGCTTTCCCTCGTAGACCCATCGTTAAACCTTCAAATTTTACTAGACCTAGTCCGACTCCGCGTGTTTCTAAAAAGATAAATGCTACCGTAGTCTCTAATGGCCTAAAATCTAATAATACGTCTGGATTCAACCCGACCATATCCAGATTTACTGCTAACAGAGCTCAAAATGTCCCCATTGACTTCAGAAAGAAAACGAACACCACTAAATTAGCACCTAAACCTGCAAGCAAAACGTTTACCACAGAAGCACCTAGAACAACAACTGAAAGAAAACTGTACTTCAAGCCGATAAGGCCTATTAGTGTGCGACCAGCATTCGTGCCACGTAAAAGTACAACGCCAAAGGTCAGTGGAGACACCTAAATGGGGTAACCTAAACGTAGTTTTAGACTAGTGCATGTTCCCGTTGAGTCCGGTACTCTGGCCATAGTAACCCGATGACTGATATTATCAATAACATTCAACTCCGATTCTCAGAGCATGGTTCCCCGAGTCCGAAGTTGAAAGGGTTAATAAAAAGTAAATTATTCAAATTGACTCTTCAAGGTTTAACCTGGCATCTGCTACTCATTGGCTTTATGTTTTGTATATAGAACTTTAGAAACTTGATAGTTTCGTTGTAGTCATATTTTTAAAGATTCATAGCTTTAAATTAGGATTATGGAAGTTTTTCTATACCAAAAAAATGTATATTATAATTTGTTAGTTTGTTTTGGTATATCGAAGACTTTCAAATACAAATTGTCGTAGGTTATATTGTAATGTATAGTTATTTAATGTTTTGTAACAATTTTAATGTTGCCGTAACGTTACCAATTATTTAAAATTTCAATGTACATGGGTACGTTCTCGAGTTAGGACCGAGCATTGTATTCACGATGTGTATTTTTGTATTGTAACATTCAAAAAAGCGATAAAGGTTTGTAATAAAGTATAAGTGAACACAAATTTATATTATTTTCGTGTTTCGAAAGTATGTTATCATTTTATGTATTACCCAGTTGCACCTTTCCAAATTATTTACACCTCATGCGCTAAGCTTGACGCTTTAAAAGCTTTTGGTCTTAAGGTTTCGTTTAATATATATATCCAGATTTGTGTTTGTGCGTGTTGAAGACTAGCGGATCATACCAAGGTAAGTGAACTTTTATATTTACCTACTCGACTACTTCATAATCTCACTATAGGTAAGCAATTTAATTCTTTGTTGCATTCTTCAATATCTTAATTGTTAGAGGCATCTGACGGTTCTTCTTAATATAATGTCGTATTGTGCTATTTCTTATAGACTTGGAACAATGGCTGGAGATTTTGTGAAGACAATTCAAACATGTCAAAGGTTTTTTCCCATAAATGGGTAAATTGAAGTCATTGTTGCTTGTTAATTTTCAGTTTCTTGCAATATTTTGTTATTCTATGCAGTAACTTATGCGGTGTGAAATTTTGAAGAGTACCTATGATGAAAACATAACTTTTGATAATTTAATTAGCATAGAGATGTAGCCGGGTTTTTCATGCTTACCAAACGTTAATTACTACGAAAGAACTAACAATAATTTATGAATCTAACACGAACATTCTGTACCATTGATCGCGGAAAATCGTAATTTGATTTTATCCGAACACATTAAGAATCCCGCGCTTTCATCGCAAGATGAAAGTTGTCTTCATGATTATCAGATAATGTATATATCGGCTTTCCAATCAGTCATCCGAATACGGATATTACGATCACCAGAGGGCGCGACAGTGTTACATAACGCCAGCCATATGTGGTTTGCGGACATGGGCCAGTGCCAGTTATGTCACTAGTTTCAAATCTATTAATAATGTATGCTAGGGAAAAATCGTTCAAATATTGAACATCGTAGGTAAAGACACTCACGAGTGGCAAAATGTGTTTAGAAACTTAAACGTATGCCTCTAAGTACAAGTGCTAACGTCTCACGCCCTATGTACATACCTACCTATTGATGAGACAACACAGTCGAAATATATTTTCTTTTTGTTTTTCTTTGAACAACTTTCTGTCATGGGTCTTATTCTGTAATGGGACATTTTTTTAAATATTGTAATAATTCGCTCCTAAGTTAAATCTACGATAATTCACTCTAGATATATTTGTGAACTATGCGCTATTTATTACACACTAAATGAATTCCAACATGTCATGAAATATGAGTACCGCACAGGTTACGCCTTTCTTTTGTTTTCTCTAAACAAAGTTCATGACACTACCAGTTAACATCTACTTAATGTCACTAGCTTTCGCGGCTGCGCGCGTTTGGTGCCTACATCACATCACATGACAATAAACTTTTCCCCTCACTAGCTCGGAAAGTTGTCTTTTATCCTTCAAAACAAGCGGGGAAAAACGCGTTTTATCCACTAGTGGGGAAAGTAATTTGACCTTGGATGGAGCGTGTTTAAGTAGCTTGACAGATAACAAAACGTAAAACGCTCATGATAATGGTTCGTTCTATATTAATTATCATTAAATAAATGGTTTGAGAATCTAATAAAAAATACCAAATTTAGCTTTATTTAATGATTTTAAGTCATAAACCTTAAAATTCCATAAGAATCGTTTGTTTTTTATAATGATGTTAAATATAATTCTGAACGCACAAGTTGAGTCGATGCAATTTCAAAACGCATCGTTGACATTTCATACGTCAGAAACGTAAACATTGTCAACAAATTTTTTACTTAAAAACTTTTCTCACCGACTCGCGTAAAAATACATAACTTCCAGAGTTTTCTGTTATAATATCGTAAAAAAATGTGTGATTCCAGTGATGAAGACGATCTAACTTTGTTGCACTTTCCTCGCTATAGTGAGGTGACAAGTTTTGTGTTACACACGGGTGCAAATGTATTTTACTTCTCGTGTGTTGAAACACTCGCGGGTAAAATACAACTTTGCACCCTTGTATATCAAAAAACTATTAGGTAATTGGAATTCATGAGCTTTGAGGTAAGAGGTAATCCCGTTTAAAAAAAAAACCAAGAATTCGTGAAACTATTTTTATTTGGAAAAACATGTTTGATAGGTATATAAATCAGTAATTATGAATATATTAACATTTCTTATTTAAATCAGTTGTTGTTAGACATTTCTAAGTATTTAAATATGCTTGCCACAAATAACAAAATGATAATAAATAAGTTCAAATATAAATATTGATGTCATACTATAAGTACTACAAACAATTTTTTTCTTATTTTTACTTCGTGGTCAACGGCTAGGTTCTATATAAATACAGGTAGGTATACACATCTTTTACAAAATCTAATTGAAATTAAAACAACAATCATGTAACTATTGTAATTTACCTCTGATACACAAACGCAAACGTTTTGTTAAAATTATTAGCCTGTATTATAAATTTATAATAACTAGTACCTAGGTACAACCTAACACACATACTTAACCTTGTTAAAAAAACGTTATCGAGGGTAGGTAAATTAAGACATACGTATTTGTAATGCGAACACGGCAAATAACTATATTTATTTAATTACGCAAAAAATTGAAAAGACGAGGTCAAATGAGCGAAAATTATAGTTCCACTCATGCCATAAGATGTTTGGTATACAGGGTGGAACATTTCTAGCGACTGAGCTAAAGGACAGTGTTATGTAAGTGATCTACAATCGAGTTATTACAATCGCAAAGCTGGATTAAAAAGTGAAACAAAATCATTAAAATTAAATATGTTTATATCAGTGACAACCCTACAAAGTTATTTACATTTTTTATTGACACATGTCATGTCATTAATTTCGGATCTACTTGCTAGGGTTGAAACATACAGATTTTTTCACAAATGTTTAACAAACTGTATCTCACAAACGGTAAGAAATATTAACGTGATTAATAAGTGAAAAATAAAGTACGTGGCCTAAACAATTCCCCGTTTGCGTAAAGGTCGTTCGTTCTGTTCCACCCTGTATATAGGTATATGAAGAATTCACGCCAGTAGATTATTAAATAATTAAAAGGGGCAATTTAGTAATAATATTTAATGATTCTGTACCATCTTAAAATTGATATTTATTATAGGCAAAGGTTAAACTTCTTATTTTGTTAAATTAAATATATTAATAACGGGTCACTCACGTGTTTTAAGTCGAAAACGCTCGACATGTTTCACTCCGTACCGAGGAGCGTCATCAGGAGCTTGCGTCGACGGTGACGGACCGGCGCAGACTCCGTTATTAATATATTTAATATGTCTATGTCTCACGGAAGTTTTGTTAAATTGTTATCTATTTCCGCTGGTATTCTTAATTTTGATTACAATTATGACACTAAACAGAAAAATATTGCATGATTAACTTGTAAATAATGCATTAAGCTCGCCTACATTCGTATATTGTGTAATAGAGGTTAAAAATATTTACATTTCTATACCTAATTTAAGAAAAATTCGCATTACAGCACGCATTAGTTAAATTCATATAAGTTGACCCACATAGTAGCTAAGCCATATATGAGCCCTGACGCTCGCCCTTCACTTCAGATGACAATTCAGACCAAACTGACTTAAGACCGGACCAAATTGTGAGAAAATTCCGAGCCATTTATGAAGACATTATGTAGCCATTCTCGCGATTATAAATACCAGAGCATAAACTGGAGCGGTGAATTCAATTTCTAACATTCTTATGTAGCTATTAAATAAGTACTATGTTTATAGGCATTTGCTGCACACCTTTTGTAGTAATTTTCATTGAATAGTGCGGTAAAATCAGTTCTCCAGGTATTATAGAGGATAGGTAGAGCGAAAATAATAGACATCAAATACCCTAACAATGACAGTATATTTATCTTTTTTTTTATACTACGTCGGTGGCAAACAAGCATACGGCCCGCCTGATGTTAAGCAGTCTCCATAGCCATGTACGCCTGCAACTCCAGAGGAGTTACATGCGCGTTGCCGACCCTAACACTCCTCGAGCTCTGGCAACCTTACTCACCAGCAGGAACACAACACTATTAGTAGGGTCTAGTGTTATTTAGCTGCGGTTTTCTGTAAGGTGGAGGTACCTCCCCAGTTGTCCATGACATCCGCTGTCCTGTGCCCTACCACACAAAGCGAGATGTCATTCACAGTGCCTATACCTCTCTTTTGGACGTAGTTTAAGGACATACCCGGGTCCGAATCTAACCTTTATTGTACAATACAAAAAAGTAGGAATGGCGGACTTAATGCCGTAAGGAATTAAATGTCATAAAATTGTAGGTAGGTAGTCGATTTCTAGATTTGTTTAGAACAAGTTACATGAAGTTACTAATGTCGGTATGGAACTGACCATACTTAGAAAGGATTTAAGTAATTCATTGTTTTCGCTTAATAAAATTTCAACAATCTTTTTAGGGTTCCGTACCCAAAGGGTAAAAACGGGACCCTATTACTAAGACTCCGCTGTCCGTCTGTCCGTCCGTCTGTCTGTCTGTCACCAGGCTGTATCTCATGAACCGTGATAGCTAGACAGTTGAAATTTTCACAGATTATGTATTTCTGTTGCCGCTATAACAACAAATACTAAAAACAGAATAATATAAATATTTAAATGGGGCTCCCATACAACAAACGTGATTTTTTTGCTGTTTTTTTCCGTAATGGTACGGAACCCTTCGTGCGCGAGTCCCACTCGCACTTGGCCGGTTTTTATACTTTATTTCTTACTTAGTTTGCATACAAATGTGCTGGTTTTCGTTAAGGCCGTATATTAATATTCATAATCCATTGATACTCTGAACCCTGTAGTCCATAGCGGCAACATACTTAAAACAAGAACTACAATAAGAATTACGGTTCGAAACCGAACTACTAGAAAAGAAAAGCAATTTGTTTAAGGGTTTAGCATTACCTTATTGCGATCCGATCCCTACCTAATAGATATCCATGAATGGAATTGTTTCCTAGAGCAGATAGAAAGCTAAAGGTCTACCTCTCCAGGCATAGAAAGTTGTAACTGACAATACCTTAGCCACGTCGATACTCACTTCATTGACTATAATTTTCTTTAATATAGACGGTGACATATCACGACTCCCGCACATCCGCGGATCACGAACCGCACGACGGATCCCGTCTCATTGCATCGATTATAACAAGACCACAAATATTTGACCGATGATAGACCTTATTTCGTTGCATTAAAGCTTACAAATCGTCAGCTAAATTTGGAGTGTTTAATAGTTCTCTATTGTCTCTATTGCTAAATGCAAGCTCAGACTAGCCAGTTACTTATGACCTCAAGATACGTAAAATGTACACGTATTTAGATATACACATGTACTGGTTTTTGTCAGGTAAGTTAGGCGAGGGATATATCGTGCCCTGACAAATGTACTCATTAGTATTATCCGAGCTTTGATCCTAGGGCGCTTGCGCAAATATGGTGATGAAGCTGCTGTGTGCGTATATAATGTACTAGTGACAGGATGTGACAATGCGTAGGTTCGTTACTTACAGCCTTTATTAATACAGCATTAGGGTAACTTCGACAACGAGGAAAATCGCTAATATGTAGTTTACTAGAAGCACTTCATATATTTTCAACACTTACCATTATGATCTTGCTTAGGTACCTACTGTTGCTACAGTATAACAGTACCTAAGATATTAGATATAAGTTATTAGGTATTCTATAGTAATTTAAACTGTGTTTTTCTTATTTACTCCTAATACATGTTAATTATAAGATGTAATGTTTTGAAAAGGTGAGTCCCGCTAGTCACGCTAGAACGGACCGGCTCCGGGCCGAGGCAACCCACAGCGACACTTCGTTATCTACGACAGGTGACCGGTGATCACGTGATGTTTTCTATATGAAACGAAGTCTCGGATGCCTCGGCCCGGCCCCGGGCCGTTCTAACGTGAGTCGTCCGTATAAATATCAGCGTACAAAGACCTACTTAATAGACATGTTCCGAAAACAGTCCTCGATCTATAAACGTGCTTGAGTAACAATGCTTGATGAGTTGATGCACTGTTTATTTGACTAATGTATCTTAATGTTCCGAATGAATGAAGGAATGAGTCCGTTCATTAATAGTGAATAGTTGCAATTAAACTTGTCTACTGTCTGGCTTGATTGTAGTGAAAGCAAACAAAATTCATGATTAATTAATTACCTACACAATTTAATTTATTACACAATTATTGATACCTGGAACGTTTAGGATGATGCTGCCATCGAATTCGACAAGAATTCTACAGTTTGACATGAAAATTATCTTACTTTGACTGTATCAAAGCAGGTCAAATTTTAGAGAAAATTTATTTTTGAATAAAATTTTTGTAGACCTTAATTAGGTTAATAGTTTAAGTGTGAGTAGACGAGAGTAAAACAAACATTGCTACCGAATGAATCGCAAAAAAAATCACCACACTAACGTAAGGAAAATACTAACTGAAAACATAATAATTCAAATGGAATTGAACTTTATCAAATATTCATCATTTAAAATCATCACTTAAGTCAAAAATTCCACCAGCCAAGACAAGAAAACTATTCAAAATTTGCATGAAATATATTTGCTACTGTTGTTGATAAAATGCAACATTTTCATCAGTTTTTAGGGTTCCGTACGCAAAGGGTAAAAACGGGACCCTATTACTAAGACTCCGCTGTCTGTCTGACCGTCTGTCACCAGGTAGTTGAAATTTTCACAGATGATGTATTTCTGTTGCCGCTATGACAACAAATACTAAAAACAGAATAAAATAAATATTGAAGTGGGGCTCCCATACAACAATGCAGTTTTTTGCGTAATTGTACGGAACCCTTCGTGCGCGAGTTGACTCGCACTTAGCCAGTTTTTGAAGAATAAAGAGAGCCTTTACGAGTTGAATATTATTATGTGTTCCTAATTACAGTATTGGCTTAACATTACTGTTCAATATTTATGTAGAGCTCTCGAAAGAGAAAGTATTAACATTTTCGAGTCTAGATAAGAGTTGAAGCATTAACATTTTCGAGTCTAGATAAGAGTTGAAGCATTAACATTTTCAAGTCTATAGATACATATGAAAAGAGTAACAGGTGTCATCAAAGAATCAGTTAAAAGCCTCTCTGTAATCCACCATCATATTTGTAGGTAGGTGCCATTACTCATCCTGTACGAACCTTAAAGGTTAGTCGTCAAACCTGTTTCGCGGAGATGGTACAGACAGCAGATATAATTATCGTAGGTACACTATGTGTTATTGATAATATAGCATGATGCTAATTGAGTAGAAATATTTTCATTTGACATTTACGAGCTTTTGACTACAGAGCGTTAGAGGAATAAGATCTGATGATTTAAAAATACTATGACTGCTAAGAACCTCATTTGTCCCTGACGTCCCTGTGCAGTTTCAGACAATTTATTGCCACAAACACTTCCCCTATGTAATGAACTTCCTAACGAGATGTTCTTCAGGGACTAAAAGTAATGTAACAGGTTAATATTACCGGCCGTACGTTTACCACCGACGTAGTTTAAAATAATTTTACCTATATATTTTACACATCTAATTCGCTAACCCTACTTGTGCCGTATCATCGCTGTTACGTGCCACTCGCAGGGCTGAGCCTCTATTATTCACCTCACCTCTGACATAACCCGCCGGGACGTTTGTCTTGCAAACAATACCACGTTGCGACATTCCTAAAGGTTTAAGGGCCAGCTCAGTGATGACGCGTGGCCTAGCCAAGATGTAAATCGTTTGCGCAGTAGCGAACGAAACGCTAGTCTCTCTGTCGCACACACGTCGCACAACACAACCTAATATGGACGAATGATAGAGAGGCATTACCGTTTCGTTCGCTACGGTGCAGACGATTGACATCTTGGCTAGGCCCTCTAAGATTTTAAAACCTTGTAGCCATTTTGTTACATTTGGTATTGGTGTTTGATTTTTATATTTTTGGTAGGATGATTTGGAATTATCGATATGTATGCAACAAAAGCTTAACATGAACTTACCTTTAACTAACTTACCTACTTATTTAATCTTCTCAATTCTCGTACATCCCCATCAGATCTTTTGCTATTTTTATATACAGAGAAAAAAATATAATGCCATCAGGCATTCAGTCTTTATAGGCATAGTAAATACATGTTTTTTTTGTTTTTGGTCAATAAAGTAGAGTCTGTTCGGAAAGAGAAGAGTCGTGGAATGTATTGGGCCCCTCTCACACACTCTATAAACTAATAAAGAACATGGCATCCTATAAAACATGTGAAAATAACTTGGCTTGCCTTTAACAGCTAATACGCTAGCTTTCGAGCCTCATACGTTTGTTCATATTACTGGATATCGTTGAAAACTAAATATATGCAGTAAATTCTCAGGTGTTATAATCTCCATAAAATGAGTCAACAAACTTATAGTTATTTGTTATACAAGGGTGCAAAGTTGTATTTTACCCGCGAGTGTTTCAACACACAAGAAGTAAAATACATTTGCACCCGTGTGTAACACAAAACTTTTCCCCTCACTATAGCGAGGAAAGTGCAACATCCACAGGCGTTAGATCATCTTCATCACTGGAATCACTTATTTTTGTACGATATTATAACAGAAAACACTGGAAATTCTGATTTTTACGTGAGTCGGTGAGAAGTGCTTTTAAGTAAAAAAATTGTTGACAATGTTGACATTTCTGTTCTGACGTATGAAATGTCAACGATGCGTTTTGAAATTGCATCGACTCAACTTGTGCGTTCAGAATTATATTTAACATCATTATAAAAAATCTAACGTTTCTTATGGAATTTTTAGGTTTATGACTTAAAATTATTCATCGTCATCATCATCATCATGTCAGCCGACTTAAAATTATAAAATAAAGCTAAATTTGGTATTTTTTATTAGATTCTCAAACCATTTATTTAATGATAATTAATATCGAACGAACCATTATTATGAGCGTTTTACATTTTGTTATCTGTCAAGCTACTTAAACATGCACCATTCAAGGTCAAATTACTTTCCCCACTAGTGGATAAAATGCGTTTTTCCCCGCTTGTTTTAAAGGATAAAAGACGGCTTTCCGAGCTAGTGAGGGGAAAAGAGATCTACAAGAAGCCATTATAACTAATACGGCGAATGGCCATTTATTTCTTGAGTTCATACTGTGTAGTAATATTATGAACTATACTATAGGATACCTCAGGATATTACTTAACTTAAAATGAAAAGAGTTAAGTAATAGAATGATTTAAGAATGCATTTCAATCAAGCTACACGATTACTTACCTAAGATAAACTAGTGACTAGTTATTTAAAGTTAGGGTAGTTCGGGGGTAATTTAAGTAAAGACACAAGCACGCTAATTTTATTTTACAACTTTAGAAACTGCTTCTGGTGGTTCATGCCTTATTCTGATTGATTCTCATGATTTCACATTATTTCTTCAATGCTTCATCATGTTGGACTAAAACTTAAATATCCATGTCGGATATGTTAAATCTTCTAACAGCCATGCCTTCATCTAAAGTTGTCACCTCATCTTCAACCCCCGTTGTCTTCACAAAACACGATCTTCGTCTTAACTGGTATATGTATCTGAAACAATTATAAAACCAATTTTAAGATTCATTCTACTGTGAAGGAACTCCTAATAACCATGTCAAATAAACAAAGTTTGGAATGCTAATATCAATCATTTGATCAAAACCGGTTACACGACTCATTCAAAATTGTCTTCGTACTTATTGTCTAATGTTACCCGTAAAACAGAGGCAGTATTTTAGATGATGGTGTCTAATGTGTTTAATTAATATTGGTTTCAAATTTTAAATATTATGGCTTCGACGGAAGACCAGCGTCAAGGTATCGAAAGAGTGCCTTGACATAAGTAAGCTCAGTGGAAACCTTTTCAGTGGCGTGACAAAGTGTTATTATGACACGTTAACGTCGTTTAAACATCCCCAAAATATTTTTTATGCTACATCCATACGTGTGGCCGCCGTAAAAGGCCCTGTGTGATATAATAACGCCATGACGGGCTTTTGCACCTACGAGTGAGTCAGCGGTGGGCGCACCCACGGTATGCCTATAGTAAGATAATACTGTCGATTATGCTCAGTCGTTTTAGTCAGTTGGAAAGATTATGTGCCACTTTTCGCCAGAAAAAAACATTAAAACTCGTTACGCAACGTACAGCATCCTTATTGGAGATTTTGGATAAAAATATCTGTTAGATCTTTGTATTATTTACAGTTGTTGTTCAGAGCTAACCATTTATGTATTTAGCAAAAATAATTATATATTAAGTTTTAGTTCAACAGTTCAATATTAGTGTTAAATATTCATGCGAAATATCCCCGGATTTGTATTTACTTACATAAACATGTGTAAAATTTAACATATAAGCACTGGGCTGTTTACCAGTACGTCGCAATAATACGCGAGAGCATATACATGCTTTTCAATCGCCAAATGTCACTTGAAAACAATCATTAGTGCACAAAATGCATTTACATATATATGAAAAATAAGTATCTATAATTAATGTAATTATATATGAACAACAGAAAAACGCCAAAAACTGGAGTTTAGATACGTGATAGTGATCAATTATCCATTTAACAGTTTTAACCTACTTGTTAAACGACTTGTCAATCTAGATCCAGTGGATTTCGTAAGATTAAGTAATATAATCTAGTTCAAAATATATCACGCACGTAGCGGTTAATCAATATTATATGGGCATTGATTAATTCTTGGTGATTAAAGAGTCTGATGTGGACCGACGACCGACATACACCGCAAATGTTGCATAAACAAGTTATTATTTAAATTTAGACCATAAAATAAATTTTACATGTGTTATTTTATGCAGTCTATCTATCACTTTTTATTTTCGTAAAAGCATAATAATTGCTCCTTGTTAGGCCTTCATGGTTTAGCTATCTATGACTAGAGGACAATGTCAATTTGAATTCATTGACTTATCGATTGAGCTATCAAATAAAGCATATCTATATTCGTATATTATTATTTAATGTAATTAGATACACAACACTCCTTAATAAGTTAATAACCTCTTTATAGTATCGTTGTTATTGGTACATTTACAACTTAAATAATATTGTTTCTCTGCTATAATAGCTATGTTAAAATCCTATTACGATGAGAATAAGTAGCTTCATTTACCTAGCCTTCAGTGTAGATACGCTTTATATCTTGATATTGATTTTTAATTCTTCATATTTCTCCGTAGCATTAAAAGTAAAAACCGGCCAAGTGCGAGTCGGACTCGCGCACCGAGTGTTCCGTACTTTTTAGTACCTATTTGTTGCCGCTATAACAATAGCGGCAACAGAAATACATCATCTGTAAAAAAAATCAACTGTCTAGCTATCAAGGTTCAGCCTGGTGACAGACGGTCAGCGGAGTCTTAGTAATAGGGTCCCGTTTTTATCCTGAGGGTACGGAACCCTAAAAAAGACTCGTTTCTCGACATATACTTACGTAGCTTACGAGTATGTGGCGAAAGTATTCTACTGATTGCATCCAAACATAAGCGATTAATTGAAAAGAAAATAAATCACAAATATTCGCAAAGAAATCTTAGCATTTCATAAATTCCTCTACCTAAGTGACTAATGAGTAAAATAAATGACATTATAAAATCTTTGACCAACCTACAGTTTTAAAATAAAAAAAGCTGTATTGGCTAAAGTTAGATAAGGATAGCGAGTGAAAGCGGTTTTCTCCGCACGGATGCTGCGATCTTACTTTGGCACCTACAGTTGACTTTTCCTTGCGCAACCACGACAATACGATTAGGCAAGTGATGCGTGACGGATGAATACTACTGCCAGGCATATTTCGTTTTTTCATTTAGGTGATTTGAGAAAATTAGACATTTTTGCTGCGCATTCGACAGTGCTTTGTTAATTCGAAATTTTAGAAAACCATTTAAAGAAAATGTGTTAAAAACTTAAGTTAGGTTTAGGTACCTAGTTACAGGGATTGTAGCACTGCCGAAGATACATTTTCATTCATTTTATGTCGTCTTCTTCCGATTATCAAAATGTTTCAAATTGTAACATGAACTCGTGTGGTGACGGCGGAAACTGTAAATATAGGTATTTATTAAGGTTTGGTAAAAAACTACATATAAATAGCTACGTAATTATAATTTCACAAGCTGTTTAAAATATGGAAAGCTTAATTGTCCACGCGATTTCTATTGGACCAAACATCGATTTCAAATCGGCCAGCACGCAAACAAGACACGATTGTTTTTTTTGTTTTTTTTGCAACAGCGGTGTGAAGTCAAATGAGGAAAATAAAAATTTATTTATTAATTATGTAGAAAGCTTATTAGGAAATGAGTTGGGCGTCAACTCTTACGCAACATGCAAATTCCATTCAAGATCAAACCAAACAAGTAGTTCACGTAACTATCAGGTCAATTCGAGTTTTAATTATTCGATCTGTCTTCGGTATGACACTGATCTGTCGGTGTCATTTCTTCAACCTAAAGCGTCACTTTTATCACTGACAGATCAGTATTACATCGGAAACCGATCGAATAACTAAAACTCGAATTGGCCGCGCCCGCGTATTTGCACATTGCTATTATACTTGTAACTACACTTTGGTGGTGGCGATTAACCTAGTGATTTTGTTTCCTAAATTGCGACTGAACGATATTAGCGTGTTTTTGGTTAATTTACCTTGTATTTGGCAGTGTGAAATTATAAAAAACCTATTATTAGTTCTTATTATCTGATTATTTTGGGAAACTGCACGCAACGTTTACACATTCATATGTATATATATGTCATTTATTATTGACCATTAGATTCACAACAGAAATTACCACGCTAATTGTAAATATCTCAACTACAGCGGCACTTTTAAACGATTATAAAAAGTAAGTTTTACATTACCATTTTACAACATCATCAAGTTTACATTGAATATCCAACATTATTCCAATTCACATAAATAATTATAATTATAATTATATTTATAATGTAATGTAATATTATGAAATAAATAAATATCATATCATATCATAGTTTATCTCAGCCATTCTCATTTTAATCTGATTACTCCTTAGACCCTGCTCTGTTTACCGACTTTACTTCATAGACTGTCAACATCTAAGATTCTCTATACACCTTGGCAGTCAATTATAGAATAATCAATCCTATTAATATACAGATATATGCTAATTTCCTACAATCGGAGCCAAGGCTGGATTCCAGCATGTCGACACCGAACGCGACAACACGTTGAGACCACGCGACAAACGCTTATGCTTTTATTTGAATACATAATGCAATAATGACCAAAAGAAGACTTGATACGTGACATTGAAACCTGTTATGGTTAGAATCTAGGCATTAACTGTACAAATCCATATATCTACTACTCTTGAAATGAGAGAAGAACCGTATTTACTGAGAAATAGTAACGAATAAGAAAATCTATGATCCACTGTTCCGTCTATTTGAGTCCGTTCCGTCTATCCGTGGACCATTAAAGTATAACTTGCATTTGCTGGCAAGTTAAATAGAGCACTATAAACTAACCATGTAAAATTACAAGACAAGATTTATTTAAAAAGTTGGTACCAAAATATCGGTATCTACCTAATTAGGACTTGAATTAGGATTAGGGCTACAGGTGCGGCAATTATACGGACCGTGACATCGACGCATCACCCAATGCTTGCAATCATACAAATTAAGAGTAGTGGAAGCTCGCTTACCTCCCGGCAACATTCTTATTTTGGTACAAGATTCTAAACACGATTGAGGATTGTATGTCAAGAGTGTCAAGACACGAGACGAACTGTTTACTAATTTGTTTAACCTGATTTTACAACTCCCGTCGCATAGTGATTTTAAGAAAAACGGGAATTATGAATAGTTTGTAGTTGAAATTTTATCTTGGTGCTACTTTAAAAATATGTTATGAAAATTTTAGCTGTCGTAAAATACTTAATATACTTACATTGGATTCCTATAATTATTCAATAATGCATTTTTTTTTTTAAATAATTAAGTATCAAAAAACTACAAAATTAGAATACCCAGCAACGGAAAACAGAATACCCAACAATACAGTATGCGAGCCCACGTCCTTGTGTTGAAATAACTCGAAGAACACCGGAGTTATTCGGTCGTTTGCGTTGTTGAGTTGATACCTTTTTGAATTTGAAATTTGTATTAATACTTCTACCAAGTATCTTTAATACAAATTTCAAATTCAAAAAAGTATTTTGTAAGTAGACCGTAAGGGATATTTAAGCTCAAAGCCTCTTAAGCAAGTCGAGAATACTTAAGCTAGTTAAACATTACCTGAGCCACTCCTCAATAATCGCTCAACAACGCAAACGACCGAATAACTCCGGTGTTCTTCGAGTTATTTCAACACAAGGACGTGGGCTCGCATACTTCGCCCACGGTCAAGGCAGTTCGGTTTCAACCTGTCAGGCAGATGAACGTATGTGATATATATTGAGCCTCACGGCTTGGAATTAATTATTTTAGCTGCCCATTTCAATTGGCCGAATTGTAAGGACAAGGAAGTAATGTGCATTGAACAAAGCATGAAATAATTTATTATTATTATTTAATTAGGTAAATACACATAATATACAACTTAATTACAAAAGTACCGTTAAACCAGTAAGGTTTGTCTCGGTACACCATCCGCAGTAGATTTGATACAATAATAGAATATAACAACAACATAGGAAAGTTCATAACATGCTCAATTTAAGTAATATTCTATAATGATTTTGTATAGTCATAAAATTACACGAAGTTATTATACGCAGATAGCATAAAACATTAGTTTTCTAAAGAGTACACAGTAGGATTATGCTCTTCTGCCACTGGGAGATATCTTGATCATAAGATGTACAATTATCACTGTGTCTGTTCCTCGGATTTCATGTACCTAAACTATAATAGATACATGCATTAGCTTAGTCATTTTGATTGGACACAACCTTTATTTCTATAAAACTCTACATATTTTCATTTTCTTGGAAGCTTATATCACAAATAAACACCTGCCCATATAACGCATATATATATTGTCTATATAGTTATTCCGTGAAACAAAGGTATTTTTCTGCAAAAATAAATAAAGTGACATAAACTGATGCCCAAGTCCGATTCCAATAGTTATTTATTCGATACAACCTTACGATCGCCGTTTACTATTATTATTCCGATAGTACCACGACCTTTGCTCGATTCTGTATTAATTGGATATTTATATTCTCATCACGAGCTTGAGGCCCTCAACATCGAATACCTACCTATCAAATAACATCTTGTTTTTAAGCAAACATAGTTTCTTAACTATTTTGTATTTGTATGGTGCCTCTTCATTTACCTACTAAACAACTAAGGTAAGGTGGGATAAGACTATTACTTGTATGGAATTCTCATACATTTGTCTTGCCCCGAGCAAAATAAACTATGTTAGTCTTACCCCACGTTAGCTTACTATTCATAGAACATTTCATTTCGAAGATTTTTTTTACAGATTGTTATATTAAATTGTTATCTCGATAAATTTAAAAAATATATAATTCCGATCTTTTCCCGATTTTTTTTTTGTGCAATGCAGAATAAATAAATAACAAATAATAGTTACAGAGATTTCTGTAATCTGGTTTTACGGAATAAAGACACCGTCTGTCAACCCTGCGAAACCAAAAACCAAAAACGTTAAACATAAGAAAACAACTCGCAATTTTCATTTGATTACTTTGAACAATCAAGAAAGCCTTTACCATCTGGTGTGGTGAAAAATAAGTAATTAATAATAATAATTGCATCAATCTCACAATCAGCCACAGATCCTACTGAATGGAAGCCACGATTGGCGTAGCATGGGATGTAGGTGTTCTGTTCAGTAATGAACTCCTTTTTAGACACATAATGTATGCTCTAGCCTCGCATCCCGCATTAAGTATGCAGGTGATGCCGGTGATGCAACCTTGTTGGAGTATTTTAAGTTCTTATTTTGTATCCCACAGCGCAGTCAATTCTGGATTACGAGCCTGTAGGTAAATACTTATGACAATTCTAGAGATTTTTTTTGTCTAATATTTTTTGTCTAATAATTTTTTGTTACTACCTACTCCTTATAAAACAAAGTCCCCGCCGCGTCTCTCTGTCTGTATGTCTATATGTTCGCGATAAACTCAAAAAGTACTCTAAATTTTCATGCGGTTTTCACCTATAAATAGAGGTGAT
The DNA here is from genome assembly GCF_947568885.1 of Cydia strobilella. Lineage (NCBI taxonomy): Eukaryota > Metazoa > Arthropoda > Insecta > Lepidoptera > Tortricidae > Cydia > Cydia strobilella. The sequence goes on from NC_086052.1 coordinate 16,271,541, forward strand.
TCTTGAGGAATCTTTAAGTGTATAATTTGTTAGTTTGCGAAGCTGAAGCGGATTAGATAAAGGTAAAGCAAATCTTAAGGTTACTTTTTCTTACAATTAGCGTCAGTAACTAAAGTCATGTCGACTGTCTGTCGACATTATTCTTACAAGTGTTTAAGTTACAGGCTGTGTAAGGGCATGGCATTTCTTGCGCACGTTTTTAGGTATGCGTATGCGTGAGCACATATCCTACAACTTTATATAAAAAAGTTTCCTGTCGATTAAGAAGTTAATACTAAGTTGTCCACTGATGTAAAAATGTGTCTTAGCGCCATGCACCATCCCACTAACCCGCCGGGGTTAACTGGTTAAATTAACCGTTAACCCAGTGTCAAATTGTACTGGTAACCATGGTAACTACAGGTTTAACCGGTTAACCCCGGGTTAGTGAATGGTGCAAGTGGCCCTAAGTAGAGTAGAGTTAAAGTAAAGTTTAGCTAGTGACAATATATTTATACAAATTGACTAAACTAAATATATATAAATAGTAAACGCAGATAAATGTTTCCCTGCATTTAACTGATACTTTTGCATAGAAACGTGTATGTATATGCACACCACACCCTTAGTAATAAACTCCTATGGCCTATGGTCATATATTTGACTAAGGCAATACGAGAAGTACCTACTTCTATTAGCAAGATTTAAAGCTACTAACACCTAGTAAGATAATAAAGCTTATAATAATACATTACGATAAAAGTGCGAAAAGTAGGAACGTATTTGCACTTGTATTGTACGTTTTACAGTATAATACATATGGCCCTTTAAATTTTCGACATTGGCACGTAAAGTGCTAATTACCGCACTCGTTCCAAATTTCCTACTTTTCGCACTTGTATTGTCAAAAGTCAAAAGCATTTATTTGTTCAAATGTACTATTATAAGCTTAACCGCCTATCATAATATTCATAAATCATAATACACAAAACTGAGCCTACGCCCCATACACACCTAGCCGTCACGCGTACTTACGCACCAACCGGCCGTAACCACGAGATGCAATCTCATTCACAACACACAACACACTTATCTTAAATTACATCGTTCATTTGTAAGTTTGGAGAACGTAATAAACATATTTGCTAACAGATTAATACTATAGTGATCTTGAGATGATGTAATAATGCTACAAAGCCAAAACATAACTATTTTGGTTAGATTCCGTTTTTACAGTTTCTATTTGATTTCATAAAGTTTAATGCATTCCGTGAATATTTTACGGAGCGCTAAAAGAAATTTAGTTTAAGATAAAAGACAAAAAGTTCAAGACTGATTGCCTTCGTACATGTAACTAGCTAAGACACAACGTATAAAGTCTACATTATGGTACCTTTAACATAGTTTAGATAAAAAAAACAGGCAGTGTAATACCTATGACGATATCGATATGTAGATATAATTAATTAACGGATGAAACTTTCTCCAATTTACTCACATTCGAAGCAGATTACATAAACCACAGCCGTTACGCAATTTCGGTAACTATTAAATAATTATCAATTATCATTATCAGGTACTCAATTACTCATACTTGGTCGATGATTCAAAGACAAACTTCAATGGTAATTACGGTAGATGACAACCGGAACAAATATTTTAATCAGTTTATTAATAAGTAATCGAATTTAAAGCATTCTCGTAATAATATTTAAGGCCAAAGAATTTAATAATTTATTTAGTAACATTCATAATAAAGTAACAAAATAACATCCGTTATTAAATTAAACAATTATTAGTATTATTAAATCAAACTAAAACATTAATGGCTAATATTTATACATTATGTTATAACTTTATATTAATAGTTACACAACTCAACGGATCACTTCCTTATCTATTAACAACTACTGATTTGTAAAGGCAAGGCCGAGCAAATAATACTGCTTGTCCTTCGTTTAACAAAATCTATCTCACTTTAGGATACCTCGTCGAAAAAATAGCGTACGTAATGGTCATTGTCGTAGCTCAAAAAGTTTATCGTAACTAATTACGTAATTTAGAATTAATTTAGCCAAACAGCTACCTGTTTGGCTTGTACAAAAACATTGCGATTAGTTTATATAGGTACAGTCAAGTGTAAAAATATGGGTGCACTCACCATAGGTACTCAAAAATATGTCAGATATGTAGCTCTTATGTCAGCGAATTAAGAACTATGGGATGTTTTTGAGTAAGTTGTATGCACCCATATTTTTAAGTTTAAAAATATGGGTGCATGTTACATAAATTGTTATACATACATTGGTTTAATTAACTTTGTCCTTATTTAAAATTATATATACCTAGAATAGACTAGACTTTTTAAAGATGCATAGGGAGGTAAGATAGGTAATGACAATCGTGTGTCTGCATGACTTTCACGCCTATACACGGTGGCTAGAAAATAAGTGCATTCCCGATATTCCCGTTGCCAGGGAGGTTTGGGGATTATACTGAGCGACTTTTACTATGGGACCAACCCCGAAATCGCAAAAAAACATGTACTGTTTCATACATTTTGGCTGGTCCATTTTCTATGGGATATGGTTTAAATATAAGCACAACCAATATGGTCTAAAATTAAACAACTTTTTACTTCTCGACCGAAACCACAAGAACAAGCCATAATTGTATTATTTATTTACAACTTTAGGTTTTATAGACGAATACTGTTAATGTATATTGTTATTGTTAATAAAAGAAAACATTTACTTGAAAAAAAAAACCATCACTACATGTTAGTTATTTAAGTTGTAAATATGTTGTATTATTATTGCATATGTATTTTATTGTGTTTTAGTAGTTAAATAGGTCGAAAGTATATTTAAATTGATCATTGAGCAAATAACTATACTTATATACTGTAAACAGTAACATTATACCGTAATTTTGACCACAGGCTTCACCGCAAATCGCAGTTTCTACCCGACGGCTACTGTCACTATTATTAAATCTCTCGTCAACTATGGCTGAAAGCAATGTTTCTACCCATAATATTTTAAATATGCATACTAGTATCTACCACACTACTACTACTACTACGCATACATACTACGCGTACTATGCATAGTAGCAATAGCACAGCCCGCGCAGCATGGTTTCCCCTATCACTAAGTCCGTCACTTTCGCACTCACATACTTGTTAGAACGTGACAGGCATGGTGATAAGCGTACCGTGCTAAGACTCCTGGTACCTTTACTCTAAGAACAAATTAAATTATTTTCTATGAAAATATTTTAATTCGTGTTTTTTTCAAGTAGACACACTATTATTTAAACTATAAACTGAAATAAATGTCATATACGAAGGAAAAATATACCAAAGCCTCCAGTGTCCAGAGCTGGAGTGGTTATTTCAGTTTGTTTAGAACATTATATTCTGAACGTTTAACCGTAGACGCTACGAGTAGTAAATGTGTACTTACTTAAATAAGGTAAACGGCTGAAAAAATAGGCTGTCTAACACTAGGGGTTAGACAGCCTATAGTTCCATTAGTAGACAATCCGTTTGTTATCTCTATTGCTTGGAATTAGGATTAAAATTAGGTAACTATTGGCACAATGTCCAGCACTGGGATATTTAACGTTATGTAAAATGATCTTTAATCCATGTTCTTCCTCGCGTTATCCCGGCATTTTGCCACGGCTTATGGGAGCCTGGGGTCCGCTTGACAACTAATCCCAAGAATTGACGTAAGCACTAGTTTTTACGAAAGCGACTGCCTCTGACCTTTCAACCCGGAGGGGAAACTAAGCCTTATTGGGATTAGTCCGGTTTTCTCACGATGTTTTCCTTTACCGGAAAAGCAACTGGTAAATATCAAATGATATTTCGTACATAAGTTCCCAAAAACTCACTGGTACGAGCCGGGGTTTGAACACTTTGAACCCGCGACCTCCAGATTTAAAGTCGCACGCTCTTACCGCTAGGCCACCAGCGGTTGTTATCGAACTTAAATAATAGCATATTGAATTAAGGCAAATTGTTAAGACAACACACCCACTTGTAACTGTTACAGACAAATTATGCCTATATAGCAATTAACTTTATACATTAAAAACTAACGACACAAGCTATGTATACTAAGAACCATACTTATGATAAGATATAGGATATAATATTGTTTTTCTTTATATTATTCTCGAACTCCCCATTGGCACACAAACCTCCATAAGGTTTTGCCTACGATGGGTCTTGTAATAATCTAATAAACTGTAATTTGTTTCCTTATTCAATAGAAAAAAAACATAACATTACTAACGGTCATTGGGTGACCGCATTTATTCATTAATATTCATTATTGTAACAACACTAAATTTAGATAAGTAGAGATAGGAAATCAATAAAATAATACAGTGAACACTGTTAGAGATACTATAATACTAATTCTACTGAAAATCGGGACGATTTATTTGTAAATCCTACAAACCTTAATCCTTTCAGATATTGTCTAATGGCGTTATTAATAAACGCGTTACTGGCCTGAATTAGCTGTGAATCGTTTGTCTTATCTGTCATTTTGACTTATGTATTTGTAAGAAAGGGATAAAACATAACTAAATCAGGTCCCTAAAGTTTTATGAATAAGGGGGTAACAGTATTAAAAAAATGGTTAATTGAATTTTCTAAAAAAGGTAAATTACAACGAAATTGTCATGCAAACTAATCTAAAGTTAAATCTTTAACAAAAAGCAATACAAAAAGCTCCAGGGTTACTCTCAACACTCGATCGATTCCACTTATTTACATTTTTAACTTCCTTGTTAAATAATAACAGCCCACTGTCATTATACTTTAGTTGATTGTAACCCTGAAGATTTTTTGTTTTGAAGTACCTACCTGTTAGGTAGAATCCAAAAAGTTTGACTTGTTATCTCATTTTCTATAAAAGTTTTCCGGTCACAACTGATTTTACCCCCCCTGTCTTAGTCCACCTGGTGCATGGCTCTATCTTTAATCAATTGTTTTTTTCCTTAATAAGTTGTATGTTTTATTTATTTTTTTCAACTCGACGTCAAACTTTTCGAAGTCTACCAATTTATGATCCAAAAATTAAAGAAACTCACCATGATATTTCCTCCACAGACTGCAAAATCCCGGCAGCCGTTCCTCCGGCGAACAAAAGCCACAGCTCCTCCAGACACCACGGACACCGACTCCGTCACCGAATCCATCGACAACGAGACCACCACAAGCAAGTTCACTCGACGGGGCAACTCCAAATTCAAGACCCGAAAGGAACTCGCCCGGAAAGAAATCGCGAAGAAAAACGAAATTGAAAATGGAACGCGACGGCCATCTTTGAGCGGTAGCGCGGTGCGCAGTGAGCGCCCGCGCAGCTTCGTGCGCCGGAGGCTTGGAGGGGCGAACGGTGAGTCCGGTTTGATAGCTATGCGAGAGGCTGCGTGTTTGCGGTTGAGGTTTCTCTGCGCTTTTCGCATTTGAAGGGTTCAGTTTTGGATCGTCTCCGGTCGACTAGTTAGCATTTTCACTTGTAATAGCTATAACTATGAATAGGTATACTGCCTAAGTTTCTTTCTTATATAATACTCGTCCGCTCTATTTTTCTTGTCTTAACCAAATAGAGCTCGAACAGGAATATCTGCGTCTAATCGTGACATCATGGATTGGAATGTACGGATAGTTATTTTAAGCTTTTCCATTGTTTTTTTTTTTTTGCCTTAAGGAGTTTAACTCAAACGGAAAACTTTTTAACAAAACAAGCCCAACAGATTTTATATATACGATGATTATTGAAATTATCTTTTTCATTATAAAAACCGCAATTGTATTAGAATAAAAAAATGGCATTACGTACAACTCTGGACCTGTTATCGCATAGTTTTTTTTATACCACGTCGGTGGCAATCAAGCATACGACCCCCCTGATGGTAAGCAGTTACCGTAGCCTATGGACGCCTGCAACACCAGAGATATTACATGCGCGTTGCCGACCCTTGCAGAATAGATCAATCAAATCATAACATCTTATTTTGACATGTGCAATAAGATTGTATTAGATATCATACTTATTCGTGTGTAATTAAGTAGCCAGCAGTTACCCAATCACGTCTTAGTCATGCCAGTTAGTAGGACACTATTAGTCAGTAATTGAAAGTCAAGAACAGTGAGCGTTGAACCCAGCACCATAGTCAACCGATCGCCGATAAGATTTCCCGTGGAAATCGTGACATTATGAGGCTGCGGTGATTGCATGTGGTTACTGTTTATATTGAGTGGGTTACGGTTTACGGTGTAATCATGACATGTAATCAAGAGTTCATTTCCTTACTAATCTTTCCATATGAAGTATTGGAGTAGTACATCAATAACTACTTATTTAAATACGAATAGAATTTTAGAAAACTGATCTAGCGCAGGAAATCGCCATCGTTCTTTATTTATCGCCATTAATATGCAAATACAATACAAAATGTATATTTCGATGGGGACAATATGCAAATTATTCAACAATGTATCTAAAAACAATAAAATAAAACTTTTTAATACATCCTTGACAAACTCGAAACTAAACCAAATAAGTACCTATTAGAATACATTATGCAATTTCTACCTACATTAAGATAACATGCTTAGAAAGCCGGTAAGGCTACAGGTGTAACAGGTATCCTCTACTATGTGATAGCTCATCTCCATTCCAACTCTCCGCCATTCATGTTTTGTCCGATGTTTACATATTAGTCCTCAGGTGGTATGGTGACGTAAAGCAAAGCACGACTGAGATGAAAGCCTGCACAGTTTCTCTGCGTAATGGTTATGTGACAGATTACTGAACGCTTACAGTTTTAGGCCGGTTCCACTATGTATCTGTCTATACATAATTTTCTAAAACTTTAGTTTTGCAATCGACAAATCCGCCCTTAGTTACTTAAGTTCGTTTCTGTACCTACATATATTTTTTATACAATCGAATGCAGTAAGATATTGAGGTTTCAGCTACCTTAGTATTCTCCAAGCGTTTTCGGCACAATGTGTTCAATACTAGCGTATTTATGCCTATTGGTCCTTTTTGATAAAAAAACTATGTATTTTATAAAAAATATCAATTCACAAATTATTCTATCATCGAATAAACAATAGTTATTTGTTATACAAGGGTGCAAAGTTGTATTTTACCCGCGAGTGTGGAATTGAACCACGAGCGAAGCGAGTGGTTCTAAAATAGAATCCTGAGCGTAGCAAGTGTTTCAACACACGAGAAGTAAAATACATTTGCACCCGTGCAAACACAAAACTTTTCACCTCACTATAGCGAGGAAAGTGCAACATCCACAGGCGTTAGATCATCTTCATCACTGAAATCACTCATTTTTTTACGATATTATAACAAAAAACTCTGAAAATTGTATTTTTACGTGAGAAGTTTTTAAGTAAAAATTTTGTTGACAATGTTGACATTTCTGACGTATGAAATGTCAATGATGCGTTTTGAAATTGCATCGACTCAACTTGTGCGTTCAGAATTATATTTAACATCATTATTAAAAAACAAACGTTTCTTATGGAACTTTAAGGTTTATGACATAAAATCATTAAATAAAGCTAAATTTGGTATTTTTTATTAGATTCTCAAACCATTTGTTTAATGATAATTAATATCAAACCACTATCAAACGAATCATTATTATGAGCGTTTTACGTTTTGTTATCTGTCAAACTACTAAAACACGCTCCATCCAAGGTCAAATCACTTTCCCCACTAGTGGATAAAATGCGTTTTTCCCCGCTTGTTTTAAAGGATAAAAGACAACTTTCTGAGCTAGTAAGGGGAAAACATATTTAAAGGAGTTAATAGTAATGACTCGCATTATTCGCAACCTATAAATATAAATGAAATATGAAATTGTCACAACACAACAAGTGGTCGACCGCCACGATTTCAGCAACCTAGACATTTGGCATCTCTCCTTATACGGCTAGGAGGTCGACGACATGTCGTCCCGTACAAGTACCGGCGGTCCTTGACGCACTTGTCTTCAATAAGCGTTGATTATGATAAATATTTAAATGTTTCTAGATTAGCCAGCCTTGACAGCCGTTCGTTACAGATTTTTAGCAGCATTAAGATAGCATCTTCCAAAATACATAATTGTGTGATTAATTAGGTTTTTGTTTTTATTAATACCTCCAATATCTAACTCCTAAATTATACTAGCTCATTTTTTATGTGTTCGATTTGTCTGATAACATTAAATTTTGCACAATATATCCATTCGCATGTCGGTATTTTGATTAATTCAATGTTTAATTAGCGTGAGTTTAAGTCATCAACTTTCGTGGATTCTTCAGAGTATTATCACGTATTGTTGCTTTTACAATATGTAATAAACCTTGTTCCGTTCAAGGTCCCTTCCTGGAGCATTGTTTGTTTGAGGTACTTTTCCGGTAAATGCAAATATTTTCCTCGTTAAATCTATAATTGCAATAAGTAGGTATGTTTGCTCAAAAACATAAAGTTACCTATAATCATACAAGTACATATGTCTGTTGCTTTTTTCTTTGTTGTCTATTGTACTCCAAGAGTACCTACCTAAAATACTTCTGTAACTATTAAATCATCAATTTTTCCATATATCGAATTCCCCGTTTTAGTAAAAGCCATTTCTTTTAGCCACGCATCAAACTGTTGGTAGAAAATGGAACGGCTTCGGGTTTCTAATATTTGCAATGTTCTCACGCGACGCTCGGTATGAGATATCAGCCAGCTATTGGTTTTTGCGCCTACGAATGTTCACAACTTATTTGTGATTTATGAAAGGGTATATAAATCACCGATTTATTATACCGTAATGTTGTCAATGGTATTTACTCTTGCCTTTTTTTGGACAACTAGGATACCTACTTGGAGCCTTGAAATGGGCAGACCGGTGGCAATTGTGTTTGCATGGTTTGCAAAAGGTATTTGGTACCTCTTCAGGCTCTAATAACTATTAGGTAGGTAGGCTATTAATAACTATTAGGCATATTTTAGTTAGTCAGTCCTGACCTAACCTAAGCTACAAAAACCTTATGTGTTATATTTAAAATAGATTATAGATTATAAATTTCAACCCATATTTTTTTGTTGTAAGTTCAGTCCAGTTTTAGCTGCAAAAAATTATACTATTAAAATTAAAATGACTTAAACCCAATTATGAAATGAACCAACATCACGAACAATTCAAACAAATAATAAATTTGCATACAAAGAGATATAAACCGTTCTTGTTATTACCAGTACTAAAAGTTTAATTGTTATTAACTTTATAAAGATCAGTTAAATCGTATCACGCGAGCCGTGTGGCAAAAAAACATTAACGCACTTTTCACGGTCGGTTCAATTTTTACGGGTTGCCAATGCAAACACAATAGAGTTACCACAACTCGCATGATATTATTTTATGCAAAAGAACGTTAGATGTAGATAGGCCGAAGCAAACGTATATCATCTTAAAAGAAACTATCCTCGTAAGGCATAATAATGCATTACAATGTACTGTATATATGTGCATTTCATTAAAACTTCGTTGTAATCGATTTGGTTCCCTTTATAAATTTAATAAAATTCCATATATTTTGTTTTCCACACTCGTAAAAGACATTCAATTTGATGTACTTAGGAAATACGTAAAAATTTCCCTATGAAATATTTTGTATTACAACAAGGCAATGACGAAGTGGTGTTAAATTTGAACAATAAACATCATGAAAGTAAGTTATAAGCCTTAGAATATGCTGTTGCGTGTAATTGTAGCTGATTGATGGACTCATTCATAAATACTTCTACATTATATGTAATGTACACAATGACTAATTTGATTGCACTAAATCGAATTAATTTTAGAATGAAAACATTATATTAATTAACAAGAAACTAGTACCTACGCATTAAGAACACGTTTCGAGTATTTAGTTTCAAATTTTCATTCATATCTTAGCTTCGATAATGATCCATTCCATTCATCCATCATTTGCTCAATGCGCCAATAAAAAGTATAAATCAAATGCAGCATCATACAAACTACCTATTATCATATAATCAAAAGATTGACGTGTATATGTTGTACCTACAAATCAAACTAATTAGATCGGCTCATACATATCTGTATCTATACACGTAAAAGTTGTGTACCTATCAATATTTATAAACCACTCTCCGTTCTCGAATACTTTCATGTTAATTAATATAATAATTCTGATTTCCTATCACACTTGCTCATAAATGAATATATTCCACTCAAGACAATGGCTTATATTATTCTTATATATCATTTCTAAACCCCTGGTGGCATCATGTGGCAGTTTTTAACAATTTTAGCTATTTCAATCTTAGTACCTAATAGGTACCTACACAATTCTTTATCACTGTTTTTAAGGTTCGGTACCCAAAGGGTAAAACGGGACCCTATATTACTAAGACTCCGCTGTCCGTCCATCTGTCTGTCTGTCCGTCTGTCACAAGGCTGTATCTCATGAACCGTGATAGTCAGACAGTTGAAATTTTCACAGATGATCTGTTGCCGCTATAACAACAAATATTAAAAAACTGAATAAAATAAATATTACAGGGGCTTCCATACAACAAACGTGATTTCTTTGCCGTTTTTATAGATATGGTACGGAATTCTTCTATATTTTTTTTTTTATAATGATTGTAATATTTACTTATATTTTGTATGACTTGTCAAAAGTGCTTATTAATTTATTATAAAGCCTACTTGAATAAATGATTTTTGAAGTTGAAGAACCCTTCGTGCGCTAGTCAGAATCGCACTTGGCCGGTTTTTATTTAAGGTACGTACGACTATGAGTACAACTATTATAAATAGGTAGGTAAATACATTTCATTCAAATTACTCGTCGCTGTGCTACAGCAAAAAGAAATTTCATGCATAATAGAATGTAATAGTCTAATTTAAAAGTTTATGACAACACGCTTCGCTCTATACAAACTAATCACGCTACATTATTCTCGTTTTGCGTGTTCGATCCGCTAATATTAGACGTAACCACGGGACTTATTCTCAATGTGCAAATGTAGTGCCAAAATTATATTTGAAATAAATTTTACAGTTTTCGTAACTCATATTATTCACGTATTTTTCACGAGAGCCTTAGGTCCATATCCAAACACTAAGATATAAAGATAAACATAAATATTGTGAACGTGCAAAACTCTGTTCTTAATTTACAGTGAAAAAAAAGATTGCGGTGCCAATTAGTATCAACTAGGTACTGTAGTGGTATGCACTATGCACCGGAATACATAGTTAAGTTATACACAATATTAGTTTATTTTCCAAAATCAAGAAGTAAAAAAAAACTCGCATAAAAGTTTTATAAAATGGCACTCCAGTAAGTTACTGATATAAAATTTCCGTTTCCGAATATAGTCGCATAATAGAGGAACCTGTGAATTACGTTCGGCATCTCGGGAGAAAGTTCTGGGTCAACACTCACTGCCACCGCGTTGCGTCATTGCGTCACGTGAGAACAACAACAAACAACGGTCTATTGTGGCGCGTTTACCTTAACGGTAATTCAATTAAAAGGCCATAGATTGTTGCTGTTTTGTGTGAATTGGTGAGTAAATTGCGGGAAAGTGTACTATGCTGAATGATGATTAAAATATTCGAGATTATTATGAGCAAGTTTACTACACTCTGGGTCTGTAAAGGTTTTGAAATACTTTTAGTATATGGGATCGGTTATCGGTTAAATGTGTTTTAATTTCTTAAAATACCCAAATTTATTAAAAACATATGTCAAAGGATACGAACATCACTTACTTAACCTTACTTAACTCGTTTCACCGAAATAGAAGCACGATTTTTTTTTTATGAAAGTAACGGAAAAATAATGTTAGATAAATTATAATTGCACAAGTAAATAATGGTACCTTACCGTGCACCTACACGGCATCAACTCTAAGCAAACAGATCAGAGGGGTTAGCCAAGTTGACAATCGTACATCGACAAACGCCAAACGAAAAGTAAAAAAAAATGTATCGGGATGACAGCTGCTACGAAAAGTCACGTGACTATCTCCCTATATTATTTAAGTTTCGATGAGCGTTTTCTGTCAACATTAATCTTGGCTAGGCTATGGCTAGGCAATTCAATTTCTATCTGTACCAAACTATATCGTAGGTTTAATCCCCTGCTAACTTTGGTTTAAACGGTTTGTTTGCAGCTATCTTCTTTAGTCCTAACCTAACATAACCAGTCAGTTTCCTCTGATGCGCGGTGAAAGCGTGCGGTCAAGTGTATCGGAAATCTGCACGTTCATAGTCGCGAAACGAGATGCAATCGTCCGTCGATTTGTAAAACGGTTTCTTCTTAACTGAGCGCTCGGTTAATAGGAGCCATTAGCCATATAATTATGGTTACATAACTGTAATTACTATAATTAAAGATTTTAGCTATTTTGGTTCACTAAATCATTGAATCAGATTTGTATCGTATCAATTTTTATTGTTCATTCCCAAAATGTGGCACCGTGGAAGTAAAAAAGCCTTTTTTACTAAAATTACAATCTTGCATATAGAACGCAAATTACACAATTGATAAATTATTGAAGTGAAATTAAACCTTTAAAGCGATGCCACTATACATACTAGAACTACTAGTAGCAACCTCAAATATAAACATTATGAAAAGAGATGAAGAGGTTTCTCTAATACCTGTACTGGTGACAAGATGGTAATGATAAATTATATCACCCTTTATTTGAGAACTTTGTGCATACTTGGGTAGTTGTACATTCATTATATGGGCACATCGTCTCTAATAGGTAACACCACCAACGATTACAGTCAGAAAAAACTGATAATATAGCAAAAAATTGTAGTGACAAATAAGTGGCGAGGCTAACACCGTTCATCTCTCCACTTCCCCTGTTCCTAAAGACAGTTTCGAAAGGTTTCCAACACAATAAAATCAGGCACTCATTAAACATAATATATTCCCACGACGGTGTCGCCAACGCGCCATGGTCATCATAACCCACCGTTGGGCAATACGCGAAATTTCGCCACGCACCCTACGCGTGGGAAATTCGCCTATTTTCTTACTGTAATAAGCCCTATAACCGCGTCTCACGCGTTGTCGTAACGCCGTTTTTGATCTGGATCTGGGAAACGGAGTTCTAATCGACGCTTTGTTGTTTTATCTAAAGCATCCCTGATCGCGTGTAAAATGTAGCTGGTATTTAGAACAAGTGCAAGTGCTTGATGAGGTGTTTATATCTATAAATTAATTACATTAGTAATAAATAAAATGTAGAAATAATGCAACATATTATTTACCACTTATATTCAAACTTTTATGCAATCAAAAATTCTCATCTTTTCATAAATCGGGTACAAAAGTCATTTCTCAGTAGGCATTCTACTCTAAAGATGGACAATCCGCAGCCCGAAAGCCGCATGCTTTTCTTCCATATCATTAACACATGCTAATTAATGGATAGTTACTATTGTCAAGTATTTGTCAATCTGGGGGCTAGTTAACACACCTCGCTATAACGAAATTATACAACACTGTACAACACACTGATTTAAACTTTCACGATTCACGATTTTTTTTTGATGTCAACTTAAGCCAATCTTTTCCGAGACCACGGGGACAACGCCTTCCTAGAAACGTCGGGGGTAAATTTAAAACTTATTTTACGCGATTAAGTCCCGTCGTTGTGAATAATAACACTGTAAACAATAAACAGTGTGAATAAGATCGTGTTAGCAAAGGAACACGAGATTGTTATCGCTTTCGCTTGACAGCGACACTTGCATTGTCACTTCGTCTCAGCGCCGTTAAAAAGATACTTTATCTAAACATGAATCTACTCCAATTACTCCAAACAAGAACCTGGCAGTTCGAGCGGAAATCCGGCTCGAGGGACCATGTAGATCGTTGCATAATTTTCCTGTTATATGTACAGGAAATTTGAATGACAATTGTATTTATAAAGCAGCTGCCGGTTGGATTGGCGGTAAAGCCATCCGCTTAAACTAGTAGTAACTCCCCAACTAAGCACAAGTAATACTATCAAATAGCATACACATTTTTATAATTATATTGGATGGATTTAGATCGACATGCTGTTTATTGGACTCCTTAATAGAAGACACAGAAAAAACAATTGATCAAAGAAAAAACAAACACACAAAACACAAACTAACAAATAAAGACAAAGAGTAGAGAGTAGACAATCAGTTAAGGTTAGTGAAAAAGAAGTGTTACAAAATCATTTATGAAGCCTGCAGTACCCCATACTCCGTTAAGGCGCTTCGCGCAGTTTTTGGCCAAAAACTGTTACTTTTTAGAGCTTATAACTTCTAAATGAGTCAACCAAAAATTATGAAAAAAATATATATGCATCTTCACTCTATGGACAACAATCGCAACATTTGACTTTTTTCCTGAAATTTCCTGAAACATACACATGAAACATGGAAAGTACCTAAATTAAAAAAAAACCGGCCAAGTGCGAGTCGGACTCGCGCACCGAGGGTTCCGTACTTTTTAGTATTTGTTGTTATAGCAGCAACAGAAATACATCATCTGTGAAAATTTCAACTGTCTAGCTATCACGGTTCATGCGATACAGCCTGGTGACAGAACGACAGACGGACAGACGGACAGCGGAGTTTAGTAATAGGGTCCCGTTTCTACCCTTTGGTTACGGAACCCTAAAAAGGGGCTCTTAACTTTCAATGAATAATTTTAGAAAGGTAAAATAATGTTGTACGATGTAACCGTCGTAAATAACGTTTCAGCTCTAGGTGTGCTATTAGCTATTACTTACTATAAAGCGATTCGGTTCGCCTAAGCTTGATCTCGCTTTCAAGACGTATGTCGATCATTAGATAGGTATGTCAATGTTAGTTGTTAAACCTCCCATTGAATTACAAATGTTATTTCTCGTAGCTCGCTCCCACGTCAAAACAAATCGATTATTGTGAAACGATGGAGAAATGATCCGATTAATCGCTGAGAACACTATTGATCTCGTTTTACACACGTTGTGCTCGTTATACTTGTGGGGCAACACTTATGTAAGGTTTTTATCCGTTCGGAAATGAACACTGATTGATTAAATTTGATAAGATCTCGATTGATTGATTAGATCCTCGATGTTTAAGCAGATAGTGGACGACCGCTTCTGCATACAAACGTTGTCCCCATTTTCTTCTCTGGATTAATTTTGTATTAAATTAAACAGAAACGTCTGCGAACGATGCTATTAAGCTTAGAAATAAATTAAATTAATTAATTAATTATTAATTTTTTTTCCTCTCTGGATGTTGATATTGATGATGTCATCATCTTCCTCGCGTTATTCAATTTTTTAAATGTTATCAGTTATGAACATCAAAAAGATGCGTAGGTACAAATTTTTGAAAGCTCCGTACCTCCGTACCCTGTGACTAGGTCGATTTCTGTAGAATTATCCCATATTATTTATTTATGTTCATCGATTTGAAAATAAATACTGATTGAGAAACCACATATCTTTATTTCATAGGTTGTTTTAAGTATAAACTAGTTATAATTAATAATTGGTTACTAAGTGGATCAGTGAACATTCAGTAAACAATCATATCCGATGTTACATAAACCAGAAATACGTGAATAAACTTACAATGAATTAGAACTAGGTTATTCGGACACAGACAACGCTCTTTTCTGAACTTAATCACAAGTAATAATCAAATCAATCAACCTCAATTTAAGGTTTTGTTTTGTTATGTCCAAATTGTAACATTATTTTTAATCATTAATCATTATATATTGACTGATTCAATAAATATATTGTGAATAAATAGTGTGAATATATGTATCACAAGTTTAATCTACCTAAAAAGCTACAAAACTACCATCTATCGAATTCAAGAAACATTTGTAGGTAAAATGAACCCAATTGATTGATGCCATTTATCGTGAAAACGTGGAGCAAAATCTGTTTTTCTATCAGGTAATACTTTTGAGTTTTTTGAAGGTCCATAGTGCACAACGATTGCCGAATAAGCAATGGACCATCTCAAATGAAACAAACTTACAATTAGTACCTGTCGTTCCGAAACCAAAAACATCTTTGCAAGGTTTTAACTATAAAACTCCCGTGAGACTCAAACATATTAAATTATTTTAACGTGAGTGACCCGGTTTAAAAGAATTTAATGTCTTTGCAAAGTCTCAATGATCCGTCTTACTTATTGTTCTAGACGTTTCAACTTCAACCATTCAAACCTGCCATACATTAGGTAAGTTAGTTAATACTAACAATGGTATCGCTCCAAATATGATACTAGATATAAGGCGTTCTTCACATCGGGTGCGGATCTGCAAGCCGCTCTGGTTTGCGAGCGAGACATCACTATATACATGCATAGCGTTATCTTGCTCACACACTCCGGATCCGTAACAGTGTAACTTAGTGACCCTTTGTTTGTCCATAATTACCGGCCGGTAAACGATTCTTTGTAGAACTTCCGCTCGTTTCACGGGTGCTCGAGAATGGACAATGGTCTATGGATGTGTGTTTTGCAGTGTATCGATACTATCGATGTTAATTATCAAACTCGATTATGACTCGGTTGCTAATATCAAGACGAACAGAACTTTCATTGCGATTATTTTTGGTATCTTAGGTACCTTTCAAGCTAGAAAGCTAAATATGCATATATGCGGTAATAAGGCTTTGTATCTATTTTATTTTTCAAAATGCCACGCCAATAGCTGGACTTGTTACAATTGTACAATATCATACATGTAAATTGAGTCAAAAGATTCCACAGCGTGCAAGAACACAAAGAGAGCAAGACTAACTTTAAAAAAACTAAGACAAATCAAACGACTGCTTAACGTAACTTCTTAATTAATACGTTAGAGTTTCAAGCCTTTAAAATTTCGAGCATGCCAATGAAATTGAAATAAACCTTCTATGTCAGTTGGTTAAAAAGAGGCAGCAAACTATTGTCCCTTTCTTATTCTTATTGTAAACTATTTTTGTTCTTTGCAACTAAGCTTTGCGACATGCGATGCAATTATGAAACTTATAAGCGGTTTCAATACCCTCTAGCATTCTACCATGTTCTACGACAGCATGTCAACCCATTCATTTATTAACATTGTCTTCTATATCATTAATCAAACTAAAGCTATTTGTCACGTCGCCGAGTTGCTCAATGTTTGCTGTATAAACGTTAGCAATGTGTAAGCTGCACTCTATGACCTATGTGTATGCAATCTTCCTCGTTTCAGTCCGAGCCTTTAAACTGAGCTAAACTGGCTCCATTAAGGTTTTCTGCGCCATCCGAATATGTGGTTGTGCAACTGGATCTACAACAAAGAGCTTTTATAATCTAAATACCTACTTGGCATCAATCCTAGTCAGGTTTGAAAGTAATAACGAAAGTGTCTAAAATAATCATGCAAATATATTTTTATACTACATACGACGACCTGGTTTATGACGACCGGTCTGGCCTAGTGGGACCCTGCCTGTGAAGCCGATGGTCCTGGGTTCGAATCCCGGTAAGGGCATTTATTTGTGTGATGAACACAGATATTTGTTTCTGAGTCATGGGTGTTTTCTATGTATTTTAGTATTTATATATTATATATAAATATCGTTGTCTGAGTACCCATAAGCCTCCTTGGGCTTACCGTGGGACTTAGTTAATCTGTGTAAGATGTTCTATAATATTTATTTATTTAAAAAAATGAACTAGCATTGATCCTTGCACAATAACTTGTCACCTATACACGTTTTTGTCTATTTAGTAAAAGAGAAATTTACTTTGGTCGTATAATATACAATACAGTTTAGTATACCTATTTACCCCGCGCTTTTCGTAGTAAGATCTTCCAAGGTACAAATACTCGAAAGCAAATAACCATGAAGATGTACCTCATATACATACAAAAGATTAATTATATTCAGTATTATGATGCGGCGTGATATTTGTTCATCTGACAATTAACATGGTCAGATATGTAGGTTAATGCCGAATAACAAACAAGTATTCAAAGCTTTCAATGTCAAGGCGGATAACGCAATAAAAATGCGGATTGTGACGCATGATACACCTACGTTATTACTCATGTGGACGTGCTTACAAGCTTAAATGATTCATTACATTTATGATTACTTATGTTACAAAAACAAACTTAGGCCGGATTACACTTGTAAGTTTTACTTACGTAAGTATGGACACAGCTATACTACAGAATGAGATATGAATATCGTTATCTCATTCTAGCAGATAGCTTTGTCCCTACTTACGTAAGTAAAACTTACAAGTGTAATCCTGGCCTTAGTTTAATGCTGCGAGTTAAAAAGGGCAGAGGTCAATTTTTGTACCTAAATAATATAGATAAATAATTAAATGTTAACATAGATTTTAACATAGTCGGCCGGATAAACCCATATATTATATTACTCATTAGTTACTCTAAGATCTACTTGACGTAAATGGTTGAATAAATTAATACATTATATTACCTACTCATTAGTTACCATAAGATCTACTTGACGTTGGTAGATTTTTCAACTGCTTCCCCGAATGGCTTAACTGCTGCACAATTTGTATGTCCCAATATCAAAACATTATTACTAAGCCATTATTACAAAACTAATTTTTTTCTACCGTTAGCTACGTCAACGACGCCATCCCCGTCATCTCAAGCATCACCATCATCATCTGCGTCAACGTCGCCGACGCCAACCACCAACGCTCCAACTTCACGCCGGCCGTTCCGCATAGCCAGCCGCCGACGCCCGGCCATCGTGACCAAGTCGTCGCTCTCGACTACATCGACCACGCAAGCCTCAACAGCGGGCTTGGCTAGTGAGGAATCGCTTCAGGACATCGGGGATACTGGTAAGTCTTTTAGTCATTCATAAGTGACACTGGCAATTTAATTTTTTATTGGACTGCTCGATAAAAAACAGGAGGACATGAAAGAGTGATGATGAAGATGGGTATAGTGAAGATGCAGCCCAAACTGTTTTAACCAGAAATCCTGTTATTATTTCACAAGTCTTTCTTTGTCTTTGTGACATTAAAAAAATCGGTTGGGGTTGATAGTACATTTCTTTTGTTAGACTTTTGTTACCTTCAATGCTCATTGATTTTTTCACCACGTGTTATTTCTAAAATGCGTGACTTTTTCTAAGTGCTCCACAGATCCATCCCAGGCCCCAGCACACCTATTCTCAAAAGCTTTTCATTTAACAGATTCGATCGAAGACCCAGCGCTCGCACCTAGATACGTTCCAAAAACGACAGTGAAAATCCAAAGACGACCGCTTGTTAATCTCAAAGACGAAACGAGGGATCAGAACCCATCCGCGACCAACGAGCAAGAACCAAAGAGACACAGCAAGAAGTACAGCGCAAGCATTAAACGGAATCAATTGGAAGAACTAAAGAAATCGAAGAGTCAAGAGGTTATTGGTGATACAACTACTATGGGTTCCACTACGGTCGAAGGTAAACTATTAACTAGTAAGTATTCTTGAATTTAAATATGGCCATTCAAGTTTAAGCAGGGAACTTGGCATGCATGTAGCTGTTATAGATATGGGGAAACATAGGGCCCGTACTAGATTATTGAGCTAAGGAATAAGGAACCGTACCTATTTATATTTCCCATGTTTTAACCGACTTTAAAAAGGTGGAGGCAACTATAATTATTTGGCTTGGCATCGACTTAAAACATATTAGTTGCATATAAAAAAATATTTTACCATTTTTTGAAGACGGTTCACTTTTTTTAAGGTATTTTAAATAATATAACTAGGTACTATATGACCATGGTAAATCCTTGTTTGCCTAGGTACTATAAAAACCGGACAAGTGCGACTAGGACTCAGGGTTCCCTTACCCTGTACCGGTACCCTTATAGTATTTGTTGTTATAGCGGCAGCAGAAATACATCATCTGTGAAAATTTCAACTGTCTAGCTATCACGGTTCATGAGATACAGCCGGGTGACAGACAGACGGACATACAGACGGACAGTGGAGTCTTAGTAATAGTGACCCGTTTTTACCCTTTGGGTACGGAACCCTAAAAATAACAAAATACTTTATTTGCAGATAACAGCGCAGAAACAGCGGTAGCCATAGCAGCCCACCAACTCCTAGCCGCTCCCATCCCCAACCTGCCAGCTTACGACGACGACTCGCAGCCCACCAAGAAATCCGCGCGAACCCAGACCACCGACTATTCATACACCCCGCAATACACCGACTTCACCGAGCCCAAGACCATATACTCCGAGGAATTCAGCACACCCAATTATGAATCCACTTCTCTGCGAAACAAGGATTATATTTCAACAACTGGAGCGTACGAAGCCACGACTGGCTACGCTAAAACTACTTACAACCCTCCTAGTACTAGCCCAGTGTTCCTATCCACTGTATCAAGATCTCCGCTGTCCACGCCTTCAGTACTAAACCAGGGTGCTACTGGCAGTCAGAACCTCGGTCCGTCTACGGCGAGGTATTTGGGCGGGAATGACAAGTATGTGAGCGTGCCGGTTGAGGAGTTTGGGTACTCGACATCGGGGTATACTGGGCAGGAGCCATCGTACTTCACTAGGGAGTACTTGCTGGAGTCGCCGATTACAAAGACTTATGATGGTAAGTACGAGTAATTCCGTCGTTTATGAATTTGAAGAAGCGCACCATTAAATATTCATAACTATCCTCCTTAATTTATAGACATATTAAGTAGGTACGTTCTATTTTACATACCTATGCTATCGGAAAATCGGCTGAGTAGTCAGTCCTAATTAATTGTTGTCAAAATGTTTGCTCTAGATTAGGGAAGACCGAGGCGAGTTGTGACAGAGGAGAGTTGTGGCATTGTCGATGTTTTGGAGCTCGTAACAGTGAGCGTTTGTTAGCTGGTAACTTGAAATAACAAACGCGCGCTATTGCGAGCTCGTTATTACTTAATAGATTCCAATAAATCGACGATGACACAATTAACTCTCCTCTGTCACAACTCACCTCGGTCTCCCCTACACGTCTACTCGTATATTAACATACAATATAATATATCTGATGGCGACAGAAAAGGGTGAAACTACATTGGTTGTACATTTTATTTTCCCCAGACGAATATCAATACCTCTCACCCGTCACCACGCCGCAAACGACCAGGCAACCAGCAACCCGCAAGACGATCCTCCGCAAGATCTCCACCACTCTACCACCTACCCTCCCCCCCGCCACCACGCCCAAACCCCGCCGCGTCCCCTCCAAGAAGTTCGAGAAACCTTTCGAAAAGATTCAGAAGGACCTGCCGAATAGGACATACAGGCCCATTGATAATTATGATTATTATGATGATGGATCAGAAAGGATAGCGGAGAAGTATGAAGAGACGAAGGTCGTGCTGCATGGGAAAGGTAAGAAGAGTACTATACGATACAGTCATTAATGAAAGCTATCATAAAACTTTTTTAGACTCATATCATATACACATAAATGTTCTCCACGCTGCAAGTACTTCAAACACCCTTTCAAACAATTTACGCTCCATCCCACTGACTGCGCCAATTCATTATTAATCTGAAAATGTTTCTCTCCCAATCAAGAGACTATGTACTTTTGAGAATTTCTTAACCATTCAGTAGCCCTACCACGAGTTTGACACAGTGACACTCACACATTCGCCAACGCCTGCGTAACTTACTTTCTACACATCTCGCTTGCCAGTACGAGCGAGACGCATAGAAAGAAATTTACGCACGCGCTAGCGCAATCTCAATTTGATCTACTTGATAATTCCTCAACTTGTTTCAATCACAAGTTCGAGAATTTGCATGCGACTTTCTTTAATAGTATTTGATCGATCGGTTGAATTTAACTAAACCTAAGCAGTCGCTAGATATGACACCCTCTATCTAAGCCTTTAATCTCACTTTTTTGCCCAGGAACCATAGAATGCCTGGACATTGGCAACTTCCCCCACCCATCGTCGTGCAAGAAGTTCATCTCATGCGCGCGCATCGATAACGGCTCCCTACTGGGCTGGGAGTACATCTGTCCTAAAGGCCTGAGCTTCGATCCCGTGGGGGGCATCTGTAACTGGTCCGCGGGGCTTGGGTGCGATGAGAAGGATCTTTAAGACAAGGGGTTGATACGTTCGGGGGATTAGCGATTTGCTTACTTTTTAATACTATTTTGTCACTTATTGTCGTAAAAGAATTGTCATCGTTTTTACCCACGAGTTTTTAAATGGCTCATGAATGATTTATGCCTACACTTTATTCCCATAACGTTGTTTTGTTCTAAGACTACTTTACTTGGCTGATAGTCTCTAGTTCTCTGAACGTCCCATAAGACAAGGACCCTACTAAAAGAACGCTACAGCAAACTATACTAATTAGACAACATTTTAGTTTCGTTCTATTCTAAGCTGGGAGTTCAACATATTTTGTTTGGCAAAGTTACTGCGGTGACATTTGAAAGAGGCTTACCCGATTTCTAATTGAGACTTAATACGAAGGTATTAAAGCTGAATTTAGAAATTTAAAACTGTAGGTCAACATGCTCGGTGAATCGTAGATAAGTCGATGTTCTATAAAAACCCTAAAAACAGAAATATGAGAAATCGCTGACCCAATATTACAGGGTTCTATGCTTCACTTTTATCGAACTGAAATTTGAACATTATCATAGTGACATTAAGTCGGTTTTCAACTATCTCGAAAATGTAACATAGAACCTTGTAATATTGAGCCAGCGAAATATCGACTAACATGCCTCTGACTACTCCCCTTGGGACTACAGTCGTGAGCATAGGAATGTAAATAGATTTACAAGAAGAAAAATACCTCTTTGAAACGTCACTGCTTGATTGTGCTTACAACTGAATTCAATAAAAAACGACTTTTATTTCTTTGACATTAAGGTCTAAAGTGACAATCTTTCAATTAGTAGCGATATCTGTTGGAATTTTTAAAGGCTTCGCGCCGCGATTCGCGCACGAGTGTGAAGGTGGCTTATCATGAGAACGTAGAAACGAAATAGATGTCCAAATAAGCGTTGGTAGATTATCATTGAAATATTTTTAACTAAATGATGATTGTACTGATAATATATGTATGGTGTATGGAAAATGAATACCACCAATGTTATTGTAAAACTGTGTCAAAAAAGGGTTTTTTTATTACAGCATTAAATTTTCACGCTTGCAACATCTGGGTTGGCTTATACGAAGTTAGCACCTAAAATGTATGTGATAAGTTTGTATATTCGTCGACTGAAATCATATTTAACTTATCTAGACGTATTCTAAGTCAAACATGTAATTTTTATTTCACATGCGAAAATTATCACTGCCAAAATTTTACTCGCATTTTTTTGAGGCTTAGTAATGTTTTTTTCTAAAACATATACTTACATAGTTCCTTTGTTGTATATTTTTTTCTTAGCTGTTTAAATTATTACATATCACTAAAATTTGTATCGGCAATATTACAGACGATATATAAAATGAAATTTTCATAATGTGCCTTAATTATTTTTACAATCGTAGCTGTAAGATATTTTTGTAAAGTTACTGTTTAAGATAATAAAATTTAAAAAAATATGTAATGTTTAATTTCTTCCCAATTACAGTTACGTACACATTAACCTGTTGAACGCCATTACTTGAGACGTACAAACTTACGTAATGTGGTTGGCCGGCCAAAGTATTTAACAGATGGCGTCAGCATAGCTTCCCTGTCAATCCCTAGAATTGTAAATTTTTTGTTTTTTTAATGGATTTTTATGCCCTGGCTGCCAAATCTCATAAAAAAAACCGAACAGAAATACATTTGTAAAAATTTCAACTGTCTAGCTATCGCGGTTCATGAGATACAGCCTGGTGACATACAGGACGGACAGGCGGACAGCGGAGTCTTAGAATTAGGGTCCCGTTTTTACCCTTTGGGTACGGAACCCTAAAAAAGGTATTTACATTAAAACAAAGAGAAATGTGTAATAGAAACTATATTTATTAACACTACAAGGTCCTTTTACTAATATTAACATAACCGATGCCCACGCATGTCATCTTTACGCGCTGCGACGTCGACGTCTCGTCATCACTGTCATCATCATCATCGGCTCGTAACACTTCCAGTTTGAACATGACGCCGAAGAACTCTTTCAGGTGTTGCAGGAAGGTGATGGTGTAGTCGGAGAGGGGGCCCATCTGGGAAAGAATTTTAGTTATTATGAATACATCAAAAATGATATGAAATACATCAGTCCACAGCATAAATAATTTTTCACACCACATTCTCTACAAAGCCGGATTATATATCATATAAACCTCACCGAAAGCAAGACATTATTGTCTCGCATAAGGTGAGAAAAGTAGAGTATATACCTCGCGAATAAAACTGTTTTTGTCTTGGGCGCTTGAATCGCTCACTGCACTCAGGACTCAGTCTTGCAACTTAGTCATGTCATAACTCCCTCGCTGCGCTCGGGAGTAAAACTGGAACTCCTCCGTTACGTTCAGGATTCAATGTCGCGCCCGTGACATAAAACAGTGCTTTATCCCCTTGGTGTACAATCTACTATTATTGCATAGATGATTCTCGCTTTCAAAAACTGATATTTTTGCCATTTTTTGCGTAATGGTACGGAAACCTTCGTGCGCGAGTCCGACTCGCACTTGGTCGGTTTTTTATTAGGCCACAAGGTAGCAGATCTAACAACGCACAAGAGTGCGTACGTGTGCCACTGAGGTGAAATGTCGATATCAAATATAAGTTTTCGATTTAGGTCACAAGGTGTGGCAGACGCTAAGTCCTAATACGATTAATCTGTAATACGTACCACACACACACTGACGTCCTTCTGTCCCAGCGCCATCCACAGTGCCACGAGCCACTGTAAGGCCGAGTCCACACAGCCGCCGCGGTAGATCTCGTCCAATAGTTTCTGGGCACACTCGCGGCCTAAGTCCTCGGGTAGCGTCGTCTCGCCGCTGCCAGCTTCTAATGATTTCTAAAATAAGTATTCCCAATATATAAGATTGCCATAAAAGATATTGAGAAAAGAATAAATCAATGCATGTGAGTTTAAACTAGCTTTTTACGACGCTTCTATATCTAGGCAAAGATTGAACAATATACCTTACCCACAAATTGTATTGCGTATCAAGTGTGCTAAGATTAGGCTGACTAATCAGTTAAAAACAGATATTTTTAGGGTTCCGTACCCAAAGGGTAAAAACGGGACCCTATTACTAAGACTTCGCTGTCTGTCTGTCTGTCTGTCTGTCCGTCTGTCACCGGGCTGTATCTCATGAACCGTGATAGCTAGACAGTTGAAATTTTCACAGATGATGTATTTCTGTTGTCGCTATAACAACAAATACTAAAATAAAATTTATATTTAAGTGGGGCTATTTTTTGCCGTTTTTTGCGTAATAGTACGGGACCCTTCGTGCGCGAGTCCGACTCGCACTTGGCCGGTTTTTTATGATAAGTAACTAAGTAAAATACTTAAACAATATTTCGACAAACTTATTGACTTGAGTTTTAGATTATTTCAAAACACTTACTGCTTCAGCACAGTAGAAAGTTTTTTCATTAGTCTCGGCCACCAAGCTGATGCCGAAGCCAGGGCTCTTGCCCGCGTTAGGGCCGCGGCACTGGTCTGTGTTGATGTACACGTCGGGTAGGAATTTGAGCATGACCTGAAAAATTATCACACAATTACTCAATATATTTTATTGTTCACCAAAATCCCTATTTAACAAGCAATTACTCAATTTACAGAGCGTAAATTGATTCACAAGAACTGGCACACAAACAGTCGAAAAGTTAATAATCCACTATCAAAATGTCCCTCTGAATCTTTGCATATTCAGACAATAAAAATTGATCATGTTTTTTGAGCATGGAATAAAATTCAGGCATCTATCTAATTGGCGCCCATGCCAAAGACAACTTAATATTTAGGCTACCACTTATACTTAGTTACATGCTCAAACCTTCTGAAATTGGAAATCAACCTGGGACAAAGTGACGTACTATGCGAATGTGGCGACCTACAAACAACGCAACATATGATGCAGTTCCCTGTGTCCAACTATGTGCACTACAGAAGACCTCATAAGAGCTACCAGGGGTTAGAGGTGGCAAGATATTGGCCAAAAATTATTTAGTCATGATCCCTTCACACGATAAGAAGAAGACATGTTCATAAAAAGTATACTCGCCCCTTTAGCTGCCTCAACCACTCTGTTGGCCATGGTGGGTGACACGCGCAACGCGTAAACGACACCGCGGATCCGCTTGACAAGACCCCAACTGGTCCACTGTAGTGGACGCACGCCGCGCCGCACGGGACAGCGGAATACCACCTCGCCGCCGCCGAGAGGTGGCGCTCCTGAAAGACCACTAAGTGTAAAGCCTGAGTGGACGCTCGAGCTGGGTGTGCAGCGGAGCGGAGCGTGCGGCGTGTATGTTAAACAAATGAAAACGTATGCGAGCGGCCACCGTGCACGCACGGTAAGCTCACAATACTTGTACAAATACTTAAATACATACAGAAAACATCCATGACTCAGGATCGAGTATCTGTGCTCATCACACAAATAAATGCCCTTACCAGGATTCAAACCCAGGACCATCGGCTTCACAGGCAGGGTCACTACCCACTAGGCCAGACCGGTCAAGTATTAACTTACCTCTCCTAACCACCTTCAGTTCCAGTCCATCATCCACTAATATGAACTTCAACAATATAGGCAATGCTGCTGCCTTCACCTTATCTACCGATACATCCAGCTCATGGTGGGTGACTCCTTGCAGCACAGCATTCAGTGGCTCCTTGCAGAATGGGCCTAGTGCTAGCAGTACTTCTAAATAGTAACCTGCAAGTAAATTAATAACATGGAAAAAATTATCAGGGGACAACTTCGGACAAATGAGAGATCTATTTAACCAAAAAGTATATTAGGTATACACTGTCACATTGTATGGAAAGGCCAATAGGCATGATGACACATGTTGAATTTTATAACAAAATCTAGTAAAATAGGTAGCAAATGAAATATCACGATAATGTGGATATTAAAGTAATATATGGAAACAATACAAAAATACAGGACCTGAGAGTTTCAAAATTTACTTTTTTTTTAACTTCCAAAAAGGTAAAAAGTAAGGGTACTGTCATATATATGTAAAGATGTGGGTAGACTCTTTTACTTTTTATGATAAAAAGTAACTGAAGGTACTTCACTTATATTCCTATGTAAGTCGTGTCAATATGTGCTCCCTAGCATATTAAAGGTTATTTCCGTTTAAATAGTGTTTTATTGGACACAATAGTGGCGACTTACGTAAAGTGGATATATTGTTATTTGTGTTATTTACCTCTTAAAATACGAAATATTAACACAATGCAGTGACAGATTTATTAGAACCATACTATGAAATACACAGCAAACTTACCTATGCCTCTTTGTGTGCTACAATTATGTGTGACTTGCCCTCCGATCAAAATTCCCGGCTGGTAAAACACAGACGTGCCTGTTTCGCTCAACTCTACCCTGGTACCGTTCGTCACTTTGTCCAGCAGCCGTATCAAGCTCACTTCGTACTCCCGCAAGCCAGGATCATCGTGTGAACTACGAATTTCTTCTATCCTCACGGAACGACCACTTAGAGTAGATAACAGCAACCGCTGCCGGAAGAAATTACTTCCTTTGTATATAAGAGTGTCGTTTTGTACTGTGGCAGGCATTTTAAGTTTTTATTGCGATATTCCATTTAAAAATCAAGATATCTGGTAAATAAACACCATGCCGAAATGCACGTGCGTCAAACTGTCAAAGACGTCAAAGTTCACGTCATTGTGACAGTCGACGCGTTTACACAAAGAGCTAGAGTTAGCCAAAAGCACCTAAAACCATAGACCCTAGATGTGCTATACGCAAAAAAACGTCTACGTCACTTAGGATTTTTTAGAAGTAGGCAGAAAGAAAGGAAAAGTGAGACTATGACAAGGACAAACAATAATAATAGCGCTTTCTCTGCTACTCCTACAGAAAATTCTATAAGAGCATCTCGTTCGGTCAAATGGGGCACTATATATTCCCTCTCTATATTATTGTACCTTTATGAAAAAACAAACATTTAAAGCCAGCTCCACACACGTGCGCGAATCCCGGCGCGACGCCGCGAACACGAGTATGTAGCGAGCGTCGTAGATCTGCGATATCGACTCCATACTCGCGTTCGCGCTTCGTGCACGAGTGTGGAGGGCTCTTTAAAGTTTACAAGAGCGGGAGACATTAATCGGCTAAAAAAGATGGTAATAAAAATATAAAATTTATATTACTGAATCCTTTTAATAGAAAAAATCTAAATCTGTTACGCTTTAATATTAGGCCCATACAGATTTTTTTGCGATTATTTTGTGAACTCGAATACTTTAGAAATGTCAGTCATGTTCTGTCACTTGTCAGACTTTTGCCAGTTTGCCCAGTTTTGCCTTGCATTGCGTCAAACGGTTTAAAACAAAACAGAGTTACTCACGTGTTTATTATTGTTTTCGTTACTTTTTCGGGTCAATTTATGTACAATGAAAGTTTCAGTGGGGGATGTTGTTCTGCCTGGCGATTATTGCGAAGAAATCACAAATGTAGGTGAAAAAAGCAAGGTTATACTCGGTCCCGGATTGGGACGCGAACTGGACAAAGTTTACATGACTAAAGCTGGAATTCTGAGAAAACGCAGTCCTAATACATATTGGGTGGACAACCAACAGAAGCGATATGTTCCGTCAAGAGGAGAAAACGTAGTTGGCTTTGTTATTCAAAAAGCGGGAGACATATTTAGAGTGGACATCGGTGGAAGTTGCCCCGCCGCGCTATCCTACCTATCATTTGAAGGTGCAACGAAGAAAAACAGACCCGAAGTTCAAGTTGGTGACGTTGTATATGCGAAAACCTTAGTTGCTAGCAAAGACATGGAGCCTGAGCTAGTGTGCGTGGATTCTCATGGGAAGAAAGGTCGCCTAGGAGTATTGGCAGACGGATTTGTTTTTAAATGTTCACTTAACCTTGTTAGGAAGATATTGAATCCCAGTTGTCCTCTGTTGGAGTCACTCAGGAATGAGTGGCCTTTTGAGTTAGCTGCAGGCATGAATGGCAGAATTTGGATCAAAGCTAAGACTATGAGAGAAACAATTGCAGTTGGAAATGCCATTCTAGGTTGTGAATACTTGGACAACCAGGAAATCAAAAGCCTGTGCAGTAATATTGCAAATATTTTAGCTGGACACATTTCATAATAAATTATGTATACAACTGTTTCTGGTTTTATTTTAAATGTAGGGTCATTGCGCTAGTTTCCGTCCATGCTCTAGTTTTCGTCCACTTGACGGATTAGCAAATAATATATTTCATTTTTAATTTGCTACTTGTGAAATATTATTTTTATCTATATGTCTAAATTTGTGCAGCAATTTAGGTTTATATTCAAATTTCGTCAAGTGGACGAAAACTAGTGCAATGACCCTATGGTCAGAATTATAAGCCTATAAGTATCTCTATAAAAAAAACCGGACAAATGCGAGTCTGACTCGCCCACCGAGGGTTTCGTACTTTTTAGTATTTGTTGTTATAGCAGCAACAGAAATACATCATCTGTGAAAATTTCAACTGTCTAGCTATCACGGTTCATGAGATACAGCCTGGTGACAGACAGACGGACAGTAGTCTTAGTAATAGGGTCCCGTTTTTACCCTTTGGGTACGGAACCCGGCGACGGAGTTTGTTGACGGAACCCTAAAAAGAACTGTTATAATTATGTAGGTATATCTAATAGGGTGACTGCTATAGTTATTGGCCACTACTAACAAATCAGAAAGAAACAAGCCTATTGAAGCCTTATTGTTAAGTGGCCAATTACTATGCCATGCCTACTCTTTAACAAGTTTGCCCACCACTGCCCTAGTCTTTAACTCTTGTCATATTTCAAAACATATCATATTATGTAAATGACATTGCATACCATACAAGGGCCTGACACTTTGATAGAGAAAGATAGTCTTATTGCGATTCCTATAAGAGGAAAGAGAAAATAATGCCATGCTTTGTCTTTATCACCAACCGGGCACTTTTCCATGGTCGGGTTATAGCATCATAGCAAGGAGGCAATGGCGAAATACCGAAATTTATAAGTGTGAAAGAGAAAAAGGATTATGCTGCCATACATGAAACTGTCAATACATGAATATGTCTTTCTCTTACCCCTGGTTGCTCGGTTTCATGTCTATAAATACTTGTATATATCATAGAAAATCATTTTATGCAGAAAACAATAATAGAGAATTGTGACAAGTCATTCTCATCATGTTAAAGGGTGTAATAAAACAATAAAAAACAGTGATGGAGATTTATTTTGGCAAATGCGACTATCCTAATCATTCAAAATCTCATTATTTATGTAAACCTACTGCCTCACACTCTCCTCTATCAATAAATATATGATACATGTCAAGCCACACCCCCTATATACACATCAAGTGGCAACACCCCCCATTTACAACTAAATTCAATAGGAGTGGAGTGACCAGAATAATTTTCTTTTATTATTTAATATTATTAATAAAATTTTGTAAAAGTAATTACAAGTTTTATACTATTCTGATGACAATGTAAGAACCAGGTTAATATTACAGTCATAAATCATTTTAATGATTGTTTTTAACATGAATGTAGGCAGAATACATTTTCGGTAGTCTTATCTAACACTTCAGGTTCACAACAACTATAAATACGCAGAAATTAAACAAAAGCATAATAAGAAAAATCTGCCTACCGCTAGATTTATATTGCAATGATTTTTAAGACCATTTTTCAATTTGTGAAAATGAACACAAAGTACAACATTTTTAACATTAGAGAATTGGTAAACAATCTTGACATGTCCTTTTTATTGAAAAACGCTTTTGAAAAATAAGTCACAGCAAATATGTGACAATTATATAGCATATGATCATTTACATTCTTTTACTTTCTAGAGATAATAATTACTATTTAAAAAAAGCGTTTTTCAATAAAAAGACTCAACAAGATTGTTGACCATTACCAAAAAACGAGGTATAATTATATTAAAATTCAAATGATTAATAAACAATTTTAAGATGAGATGTAACAAATTTTATTTCTCAATCTTAAATATTAACCCCATTTTTACATAATACTTTGTTTTCAACTTTTATAACTTTTTACATGCATATTTCTCGGTCATCATATATTTGTGGACTTTGTGGTGTTCTATTGAAATAGAAATTCCAAGAATAAAATTAAATGTAACATTTAAAAAGATTATTTACTTTTGCCAAGCCCTGCTTTCTCATCATCAACTACAGTTCAACATCTTTTAAGATTTTGAAATAACCTGACAGTTAAGAAACTATTAGTAATAAGTTTGAACAGTATTTACACATGCTTTGATACATAGCCGATGCGTGTACCAACCATGAGAACAATCAAAGTAGGAATAAAATACTTAAGAACTAACTACATAAAGCATATATTTCCTAAAACTGCCAGATAAGAGATTTCCAATTATTAGGCTCAAGATTTCTTTACATATATTTGCCTGGAAATATACATAAATATAACACCTTGTCAAGGTAAGGACACTCGCGGTCGACAAATTCAGTATACTTTAAACGTCAAGTCAACATTATATTAATTTATACAAATTTAACACTTAGGCTTTCACTTGCGCAATTCCTTTGTATCATGCCCAGGTATGATTCTATCATCTGACATGTCCTTACAATTTTCTTTTAGGAAAAAATTTCGTTTGATCGCCGCATAAGTACCATTTTATTTACATGTTTTTTACTCAAAATTATTCTTAACACATCTTAGGTATTAAATATAGGTCATGAGTAAGTAAAAGCCTAGCATATCATCCACATACCTAGTAACACTGTACAATATTTACACATTCAACAAATCTACGTCCAGTTTGATAAGAAAATATAATTTACTCGTTACTCTAGTTACGAGATCAAGGCTTTACAAGTTTAACCAACGAGGTGACTGCAACAATCAAAGAATTTTACAGGATGATAAAGATACTGATATTAATTACATTAGAACACTGTCAAATTTTAAAATATAGGACTGCTTTGTATGCTTCACTGGTACCTCATTGATTTGAGTAAATTAACATTATTTCAACGTAGATACTTTAAAATTATTCTTATGCTAATATAAGTTAGCGTTGACCCTATTGTGGGTACAACCTGTCAGAAGCTTCATTATTGCGGTAGGTTAACGATAAGTCGGTTTGCTACATCAAACACTAACAAACAGAATCAAGGATTTATATTACTTAGATAATTATGTGTTGTTTATGTGTTATATATGAAATTTAACCACCTCTTTGCTGACATTTGAAAAACCACTCACGTTTAATTTTGCACATGCCGCCATGTCTTGCCATTGCTAATGATTATATTTTGAGACACTTTCATTTTTGCGGACTCGATAAAAGCTCCTTCGATAGTCAACTCCGACCCAGAATTTTTATCAGGAACTCGAGTAAAGCGTTGAATTTTTACGTTTACATTGAATTAACTGAAACTATAACTAGGTATAGTTAGAAAATCATGTCAACGTCTTAACGCTATGTATCAGATTACTAAAGACTGTATTTTTCATTTGTCTCGTTTTTTGTTGTTCTAAATGCTCGCTCTCGCATAACTTTTAGAAGCATTTTAAACAACTTCTTTCGCAAAATAGCGCTATTGAACAATTTCAAATGAATACTAACTGTCTGTCCTTCATTTCCCTCATCTGGTTCATGTAGAAACACGGCAGATGGAGTTGAGGGCGTTGGCGTTGCGCTCGCACTCGCGGGCCGCGCCGGTGCGAGCGCGTCAGTCTCAGAAGATGGCCTCGGCCGAGCGCGACATGTTGACGGGGTGCGAGGGCGAGCGTGCGAGACGCTTGCGGGGCAGCTTCTCGAAGGATGCGAGGAGGGACGCGAAGTCGGGGCGCTCCGAGGGCTGGTACGCCCAGCAGCTCATTAGCATGTCCTGGAAAATTATAAAGTTATTAGGGCAGATATAACAAAACATGATAAATTGGGAACTGCGAGTAGCTTGGCATGAGTCTATGTCCGAAAGACGCCGTCTTATTTCGGTAAGTTTCACATCAGTTTTCTACGGTATGTCAGACACCGTCACTATATTAATCTTAATCGGTTTGTAAACTAAGCGTTAGCCGTGCGACTTCCAAAGCAAAGCTCGCCAGTGAGGAAGCCGGACTTATTCTAACGAGGAATGGTTTTTCCTTTTTTAGGTTGGTAGGTAAAAAAAAAGTCGCTTTCGTAAAAAACCGGCGAAGTGCGAGTCGGACTCGCGCACGAAGGGTTGCGTACCATTACGCAAAAAACGGCAAAAAAAAACACGTTTGTTGTATGGGAGCCCCACTAAAATATTTATTTTATTGTGTTTTTAGTATTTGTTGTTCTAGCGGCAACAGAAATACATCATCTGTGAAAATTTCAACTGTCTAGCTATCACGGTTCATGAGATACAGCCTGGTGATAGACGGACGGACAGCGGAGTTAGTAATAGGCCCCTACCCTTTGGGTATGGAACCCTAAAAACCCTTTGGTGGGGACTAGCATGCCAATGCAGACCGCAAGCTTCTTTAAAGTGCAATCGAGAAAGCGTCATGAGGACCAACCTTGACGTCCTTGGTGGAGGACATGTTGCCGAGCGCCTGCTTGACGCCCTTGCCGACCTGCCAGATGATCGCCTCGGCCGGCTGCCCTTTGAACGGGAACTCGAGGCAAAGTAGCTCGTACCATACCGTCCTGCATACAAAAAAAAATATTATAAAATAACAAAAAACCCGACTGCACACTAAAAAGAGGAAAACAAGCCCCACAAGAAATATTGTTTAATCAAATGCTAAAACCAAGCTATGGAATACCGTTTAAACAATATAAAAAATGCACTATGAAATGTGTACCTATATGTAATCGATAGTTAAATAAATTAAAACTTATTCTAAATACTAACTCAATAATTATAATTTATAAATGTTGATGGTAAGTATCGCAGGCGGGGACCAACTTGACCGCAACCAACGAAAATACCTACCTAAGTAACATTAACCTAAGTAACTCCGTGTAAGATGAATACAGTCTAAGGAAAAAACGTGCCTCGGCAATCAAGCAAAATTGATTCTCGGACAGTTGGCTCCTACCTTTGGCCCTTTTTGGACCTTTGGCCTATTAGCTCCATGCATGAATTTATTTTTATTTTTGGATTCATAATTTATATCATTGGAACACCGGAAATGATAAAAATACTTTTGTAAACCTTAACATTATTTTATTAAAAAATATTTAAAATGTTGAAAATTTTTGAGCGGTTGAAACGCTCATAAATTTTTGGCGCGAATTCGACAGAGCGTGATGACGTCACACGTTGGGCGGCCCAACTGACGTTTGCTACTAATGACACTAATCTGTCGAACGCGTGACGTCACGTGGCGTTTCGAGCGTTTCGCTCACTAGCTTTTCGCGGGCAAATTTTTGTACTTTTTATTTATAATTTTAAGTAATTAAATGGAAATTTAAAAACGGAAATGCATTTGTAACATGATATAACGGTAACAAACATCCGAATAAAACATATTTCGTTCAAATATAAACTTCATGCATGAGGCTAATTGTCGGCTAAATAGCATTGACGGTTTCGTTTGTTATTTAACAATTTTAACACATATCACACAAATAAGAAAAACATTTATCCATATATATACAATTTTTTTGGTATTTTTATAAATTTTCATTTTTAATGTCTGTCGGTAGATGGCAGTAAATTGACTATGACGGTAGTCCTCTAGCCTATATGTATATTCTGTTTGATAATAGTAACTTACCCGAACGCGTACACGTCGGTCCGCTTACTGAAAGGCAGATGCAGCGACGTGTGCGGCCGCAGCGCGCGCATGAGCTCGGGCGCCAGGTAGCACAGCCAGCCCGGCGGGATGCCCAGACTGTCGCCGCGAGCACTGAACATAGTAACTTACCCGAACGCGTACACGTCGGTCCGCTTACTGAAAGGCAGATGCAGCGACGTGTGCGGCCGCAGCGCGCGCATGAGCTCGGGCGCCAGGTAGCACAGCCAGCCCGGCGGGATGCCCAGACTGTCGCCGCGAGCACTGAACATAGTAACTTACCCGAACGCGTACACGTCGGTCCGCTTACTGAAAGGCAGATGCAGCGACGTGTGCGGCCGCAGCGCGCGCATGAGCTCGGGCGCCAGGTAGCACAGCCAGCCCGGCGGGATGCCCAGACTGTCGCCGCGAGCACTGAACATAGTAACTTACCCGAACGCGTACACGTCGGTCCGCTTACTGAAAGGCAGATGCAGCGACGTGTGCGGCCGCAGCGCGCGCATGAGCTCGGGCGCCAGGTAGCACAGCCAGCCCGGCGGGATGCCCAGACTGTCGCCGCGAGCACTGAACATAGTAACTTACCCGAACGCGTACACGTCGGTCCGCTTACTGAAAGGCAGATGCAGCGACGTGTGCGGCCGCAGCGCGCGCATGAGCTCGGGCGCCAGGTAGCACAGCCAGCCCGGCGGGATGCCCAGACTGTCGCCGCGAGCACTGAACATAGTAACTTACCCGAACGCGTACACGTCGGTCCGCTTACTGAAAGGCAGATGCAGCGACGTGTGCGGCCGCAGCGCGCGCATGAGCTCGGGCGCCAGGTAGCACAGCCAGCCCGGCGGGATGCCCAGACTGTCGCCGCGAGCACTGAACATAGTAACTTACCCGAACGCGTACACGTCGGTCCGCTTACTGAAAGGCAGATGCAGCGACGTGTGCGGCCGCAGCGCGCGCATGAGCTCGGGCGCCAGGTAGCACAGCCAGCCCGGCGGGATGCCCAGACTGTCGCCGCGAGCACTGAACATAGTAACTTACCCGAACGCGTACACGTCGGTCCGCTTACTGAAAGGCAGATGCAGCGACGTGTGCGGCCGCAGCGCGCGCATGAGCTCGGGCGCCAGGTAGCACAGCCAGCCCGGCGGGATGCCCAGACTGTCGCCGCGAGCACTGAACATAGTAACTTACCCGAACGCGTACACGTCGGTCCGCTTACTGAAAGGCAGATGCAGCGACGTGTGCGGCCGCAGCGCGCGCATGAGCTCGGGCGCCAGGTAGCACAGCCAGCCCGGCGGGATGCCCAGACTGTCGCCGCGAGCACTGAACATAGTAACTTACCCGAACGCGTACACGTCGGTCCGCTTACTGAAAGGCAGATGCAGCGACGTGTGCGGCCGCAGCGCGCGCATGAGCTCGGGCGCCAGGTAGCACAGCCAGCCCGGCGGGATGCCCAGACTGTCGCCGCGAGCACTGAACATAGTAACTTACCCGAACGCGTACACGTCGGTCCGCTTACTGAAAGGCAGATGCAGCGACGTGTGCGGCCGCAGCGCGCGCATGAGCTCGGGCGCCAGGTAGCACAGCCAGCCCGGCGGGATGCCCAGACTGTCGCCGCGAGCACTGAACATAGTAACTTACCCGAACGCGTACACGTCGGTCCGCTTACTGAAAGGCAGATGCAGCGACGTGTGCGGCCGCAGCGCGCGCATGAGCTCGGGCGCCAGGTAGCACAGCCAGCCCGGCGGGATGCCCAGACTGTCGCCGCGAGCACTGAACATAGTAACTTACCCGAACGCGTACACGTCGGTCCGCTTACTGAAAGGCAGATGCAGCGACGTGTGCGGCCGCAGCGCGCGCATGAGCTCGGGCGCCAGGTAGCACAGCCAGCCCGGCGGGATGCCCAGACTGTCGCCGCGAGCACTGAACATAGTAACTTACCCGAACGCGTACACGTCGGTCCGCTTACTGAAAGGCAGATGCAGCGACGTGTGCGGCCGCAGCGCGCGCATGAGCTCGGGCGCCAGGTAGCACAGCCAGCCCGGCGGGATGCCCAGACTGTCGCCGCGAGCACTGAACATAGTAACTTACCCGAACGCGTACACGTCGGTCCGCTTACTGAAAGGCAGATGCAGCGACGTGTGCGGCCGCAGCGCGCGCATGAGCTCGGGCGCCAGGTAGCACAGCCAGCCCGGCGGGATGCCCAGACTGTCGCCGCGAGCACTGAACATAGTAACTTACCCGAACGCGTACACGTCGGTCCGCTTACTGAAAGGCAGATGCAGCGACGTGTGCGGCCGCAGCGCGCGCATGAGCTCGGGCGCCAGGTAGCACAGCCAGCCCGGCGGGATGCCCAGACTGTCGCCGCGAGCACTGAACATAGTAACTTACCCGAACGCGTACACGTCGGTCCGCTTACTGAAAGGCAGATGCAGCGACGTGTGCGGCCGCAGCGCGCGCATGAGCTCGGGCGCCAGGTAGCACAGCCAGCCCGGCGGGATGCCCAGACTGTCGCCGCGAGCACTGAACATAGTAACTTACCCGAACGCGTACACGTCGGTCCGCTTACTGAAAGGCAGATGCAGCGACGTGTGCGGCCGCAGCGCGCGCATGAGCTCGGGCGCCAGGTAGCACAGCCAGCCCGGCGGGATGCCCAGACTGTCGCCGCGAGCACTGAACATAGTAACTTACCCGAACGCGTACACGTCGGTCCGCTTACTGAAAGGCAGATGCAGCGACGTGTGCGGCCGCAGCGCGCGCATGAGCTCGGGCGCCAGGTAGCACAGCCAGCCCGGCGGGATGCCCAGACTGTCGCCGCGAGCACTGAACATAGTAACTTACCCGAACGCGTACACGTCGGTCCGCTTACTGAAAGGCAGATGCAGCGACGTGTGCGGCCGCAGCGCGCGCATGAGCTCGGGCGCCAGGTAGCACAGCCAGCCCGGCGGGATGCCCAGACTGTCGCCGCGAGCACTGAACATAGTAACTTACCCGAACGCGTACACGTCGGTCCGCTTACTGAAAGGCAGATGCAGCGACGTGTGCGGCCGCAGCGCGCGCATGAGCTCGGGCGCCAGGTAGCACAGCCAGCCCGGCGGGATGCCCAGACTGTCGCCGCGAGCACTGAACATAGTAACTTACCCGAACGCGTACACGTCGGTCCGCTTACTGAAAGGCAGATGCAGCGACGTGTGCGGCCGCAGCGCGCGCATGAGCTCGGGCGCCAGGTAGCACAGCCAGCCCGGCGGGATGCCCAGACTGTCGCCGCGAGCACTGAACATAGTAACTTACCCGAACGCGTACACGTCGGTCCGCTTACTGAAAGGCAGATGCAGCGACGTGTGCGGCCGCAGCGCGCGCATGAGCTCGGGCGCCAGGTAGCACAGCCAGCCCGGCGGGATGCCCAGACTGTCGCCGCGAGCACTGAACATAGTAACTTACCCGAACGCGTACACGTCGGTCCGCTTACTGAAAGGCAGATGCAGCGACGTGTGCGGCCGCAGCGCGCGCATGAGCTCGGGCGCCAGGTAGCACAGCCAGCCCGGCGGGATGCCCAGACTGTCGCCGCGAGCACTGAACATAGTAACTTACCCGAACGCGTACACGTCGGTCCGCTTACTGAAAGGCAGATGCAGCGACGTGTGCGGCCGCAGCGCGCGCATGAGCTCGGGCGCCAGGTAGCACAGCCAGCCCGGCGGGATGCCCAGACTGTCGCCGCGAGCACTGAACATAGTAACTTACCCGAACGCGTACACGTCGGTCCGCTTACTGAAAGGCAGATGCAGCGACGTGTGCGGCCGCAGCGCGCGCATGAGCTCGGGCGCCAGGTAGCACAGCCAGCCCGGCGGGATGCCCAGACTGTCGCCGCGAGCACTGAACATAGTAACTTACCCGAACGCGTACACGTCGGTCCGCTTACTGAAAGGCAGATGCAGCGACGTGTGCGGCCGCAGC
This sequence comes from Cydia strobilella, assembly GCF_947568885.1. Lineage (NCBI taxonomy): Eukaryota > Metazoa > Arthropoda > Insecta > Lepidoptera > Tortricidae > Cydia > Cydia strobilella. The sequence goes on from NC_086052.1 coordinate 16,310,490, forward strand.
GCGCGCATGAGCTCGGGCGCCAGGTAGCACAGCCAGCCCGGCGGGATGCCCAGACTGTCGCCGCGAGCACTGAACATAGTAACTTACCCGAACGCGTACACGTCGGTCCGCTTACTGAAAGGCAGATGCAGCGACGTGTGCGGCCGCAGCGCGCGCATGAGCTCGGGCGCCAGGTAGCACAGCCAGCCCGGCGGGATGCCCAGACTGTCGCCGCGAGCACTGAACATAGTAACTTACCCGAACGCGTACACGTCGGTCCGCTTACTGAAAGGCAGATGCAGCGACGTGTGCGGCCGCAGCGCGCGCATGAGCTCGGGCGCCAGGTAGCACAGCCAGCCCGGCGGGATGCCCAGACTGTCGCCGCGAGCACTGAACATAGTAACTTACCCGAACGCGTACACGTCGGTCCGCTTACTGAAAGGCAGATGCAGCGACGTGTGCGGCCGCAGCGCGCGCATGAGCTCGGGCGCCAGGTAGCACAGCCAGCCCGGCGGGATGCCCAGACTGTCGCCGCGAGCACTGAACATAGTAACTTACCCGAACGCGTACACGTCGGTCCGCTTACTGAAAGGCAGATGCAGCGACGTGTGCGGCCGCAGCGCGCGCATGAGCTCGGGCGCCAGGTAGCACAGCCAGCCCGGCGGGATGCCCAGACTGTCGCCGCGAGCACTGAACATAGTAACTTACCCGAACGCGTACACGTCGGTCCGCTTACTGAAAGGCAGATGCAGCGACGTGTGCGGCCGCAGCGCGCGCATGAGCTCGGGCGCCAGGTAGCACAGCCAGCCCGGCGGGATGCCCAGACTGTCGCCGCGAGCACTGAACATAGTAACTTACCCGAACGCGTACACGTCGGTCCGCTTACTGAAAGGCAGATGCAGCGACGTGTGCGGCCGCAGCGCGCGCATGAGCTCGGGCGCCAGGTAGCACAGCCAGCCCGGCGGGATGCCCAGACTGTCGCCGCGAGCACTGAACATAGTAACTTACCCGAACGCGTACACGTCGGTCCGCTTACTGAAAGGCAGATGCAGCGACGTGTGCGGCCGCAGCGCGCGCATGAGCTCGGGCGCCAGGTAGCACAGCCAGCCCGGCGGGATGCCCAGACTGTCGCCGCGAGCACTGAACATAGTAACTTACCCGAACGCGTACACGTCGGTCCGCTTACTGAAAGGCAGATGCAGCGACGTGTGCGGCCGCAGCGCGCGCATGAGCTCGGGCGCCAGGTAGCACAGCCAGCCCGGCGGGATGCCCAGACTGTCGCCGCGAGCACTGAACATAGTAACTTACCCGAACGCGTACACGTCGGTCCGCTTACTGAAAGGCAGATGCAGCGACGTGTGCGGCCGCAGCGCGCGCATGAGCTCGGGCGCCAGGTAGCACAGCCAGCCCGGCGGGATGCCCAGACTGTCGCCGCGAGCACTGAACATAGTAACTTACCCGAACGCGTACACGTCGGTCCGCTTACTGAAAGGCAGATGCAGCGACGTGTGCGGCCGCAGCGCGCGCATGAGCTCGGGCGCCAGGTAGCACAGCCAGCCCGGCGGGATGCCCAGACTGTCGCCGCGAGCACTGAACATAGTAACTTACCCGAACGCGTACACGTCGGTCCGCTTACTGAAAGGCAGATGCAGCGACGTGTGCGGCCGCAGCGCGCGCATGAGCTCGGGCGCCAGGTAGCACAGCCAGCCCGGCGGGATGCCCAGACTGTCGCCGCGAGCACTGAACATAGTAACTTACCCGAACGCGTACACGTCGGTCCGCTTACTGAAAGGCAGATGCAGCGACGTGTGCGGCCGCAGCGCGCGCATGAGCTCGGGCGCCAGGTAGCACAGCCAGCCCGGCGGGATGCCCAGACTGTCGCCGCGAGCACTGAACATAGTAACTTACCCGAACGCGTACACGTCGGTCCGCTTACTGAAAGGCAGATGCAGCGACGTGTGCGGCCGCAGCGCGCGCATGAGCTCGGGCGCCAGGTAGCACAGCCAGCCCGGCGGGATGCCCAGACTGTCGCCGCGAGCACTGAACAGTACATAGTACGTTACGCATTGTGGTCAAAAAAACAGGGGAAACTGCATTCTAATATGAGACACAATTTTACTATAGATATCATTATGTATGAATATTAAATACTGACTTATTCCCGAAGCACAGCTTGGTGACGCTGAACAGTCCAAAGTCGGTAATGATGGCGCGTCCGTTCTCGACGAAAATGTTCTTCGTCCGAAGGTCCTTGTGTAGGATACCGCGCGCGTGCAGGTACCCCATACCCTGTCACATATCATTCATCAGGATTTAGAGACGACTTATAAGCAGTGGGGACACTCCTGCTTTCGGGCATTTTCGGCTCCGTTCGGCTCAGCATTGCTCCGAGCCATTATTAGGGTTGGAACGACTTGACGTCCCTTTGCGTGCACGACCACAGATAAGATAATGACTTGAATTTTGACAACCTTAACCCGAAAGGGATAGTGCCATACATTAGAAAGGGACAACATGATTCGACCCTGAATCGCTGTCATACTTCGGGTTTGTAGGAAGTGTCCTTTCTGTATGGGAGTACTATTACTTATTCTGTGTTATAAGGTTCCAAGGGGTAATCAGAACTATCAGAAGGTAATGGTCTATTCTCAATATTCACTTGTTTGAACTTAGTTTCAGAGATACGCTCACAGTGTAAAGTCGCGTTATCGATGTGATTTACCGAAAATGATTTCGTGTTGTCGAGAAAAATATTCGCTTTTTTAATAATCAAGGCCTTTGTGTATGCATTTCAAATATAATGACTATAAAACCCATGGGAAATAATCGACACAGACACACAAAATAATTATAGTTATAACAATTACAATAAAACAAACATAGCAACAGACTACAATTACGTTGGAGGATCAAAACCAGAACGAGTTACGGAAAAATAAAGGACCAGAAAACTATTAAAAAAAACATACACCTGCGCTATCTGCGACTAGAATACAAGAAAACCATATACCTGCGTGATCTGCTGCGCTATACTAAGACTCTTGTTGGGGTTGAACTTGTCCTTCCGCAGGTGGATGTGCATGTGTAGCGTCATGCCGCCGCACAGTGACGTCACGATGGCGAGTCGCGGCGGCTTCATGCACGCGCCCATGAATAGCACGAGGTTCTCGTGACGGGTTTTACGGAATGTTGCCACCTGGAAAAAACTAAAACATTTTTAAAGGGTTCTTCATTGGGGCCGCTACTAAAACTGCAATTAGATAAATTTTTGGGGCTAGGAGGCCTAAATAACTCAGTTTACTTCTAGATCCCAAAGCCAGACTAAGCTAACTCTGCAAGGCTTTACAGTTAATGACAGAAAGTAGGGAATTGTCACCAATATCACCATATTTACGTGAAAATATGACGACAGGACGTTTATTGTGGCATTTCCCCACTTTGACACGTCAACTTCTGTGCAGAGTTAGCTGAAACAGTCACTAAAATTAAAGTTTTGTTGATACTTTATGGCTTCTGTGACTGCCGATTTATTTTTGTAATTGGGGCAATAAGACCGTCATTTTAGTGGGCCTTTTACATTGTTTTTTTTTTTTCTTTATTTATTTATTAACACAAAGTATACATTCTAAAAATTATGACAGCGAACAAAGGCCCCTAAGGCTTAACTGCCACTGTAAGCATATATATGCATAAATATTCATTCCAGCCTCTGCACTCGTCCTGTTTTAGTATCAATATTGTACTAAAATAACACATCAGATGGATAAACTGGATAAAAAAACCTTTACCTCATGTTTGAAGGTGTCTAGAGGTATGGCGTGGTCGGACAGGGTCTGAACGTGTAGCAGTTTGACCGCGACGGCGCCGTGCCAGCAGCCGCGGTAGACGGTACCGAAGCGGCCTTTCCCAATCACATCCAGGAGTATCAGCTCGTCGTAGGGGATGTCCCATTCTTTTAGCGATAGCTGGAAAGAGAGGAACAGTTAACATATTCAGTTGTAACTCTACAAGAGGATCATTAATGGATTTATAAGCGCCTACTTATTACGGGGCCAATACACTATCGCTCAAAAGTATTTAGGCACTCGCAATTTTCACCATACAATTGTATACAAAAATTATTTTCAAAATCATACTGTTCGATCGCAGAAAAATGACTCTCTTACATGTTGGATTGAACTTTTATTTCTAGGTATATTGATTGTCTTTGTTGCCAAAGACATCCTTTAAAATTTCGAGTTCACTTTATGCAACGATCCCTTATGTACTAGTTCATACAAAATAAAACGATATTGTACTGGAAAACGATTTATGGATATTTTTACGCTTGCCATTTGGTAAATAGGCAATGTAAACGAATATTCTGCACTTCATTTTGAAGGTCGATATGTCTGTTAAATTAAAAAAGTAAACTGCACAAAAAACTGTTACTGCGACTTGGCGGTATATATAATACTGAAAGTCGATTTTGTATACAATTGTATGGCAAAAATTACGAGTGCCTAAATAGTTATGAGCGGTGCTCGTACTAACGAAATAAAAAAATACATCGAAAATAATCGGTACTCGGGAAATAAATGATACCACTGAATATAGTCTGCATCTTCGCAAATGATTTTACACCTAAGACGGTAATCTGTTAGACACAAGCCATTGTTGCTTTTATGTGAGCCGTCGGCCATTGTGTGCCATTGAATCTGAGCGCGTGATACGGCGCGTGCCATTGTCAGACACGATGGCACACAATGGCCGACCGCTAGCATAAAAGGAACAATGGCTTTTGTTTAACAGATTACCGTCTTAGGCATAAATGCATACAAATCGTCAATTCGCAGCGCAATGTATAAATGTAAAATAAAAACAAATATGAAATATCCCTACGTTTCGACATTGGATTACCGGGGTTTAACCACAATGATAAATTAATTCACAAAAATGTAGTTAAATAATAAAGACAAACGCACTTCCTCGAAATACCGCCGGCGATACGCGAAATCGTTCATTAGTACGACGTTGAATTGTTGACTTGGCAGCTTGACACTGACTGACGGTCGCGCGCCAGTTAAACTTAATGGCTCACTAATTATAAGGGGTCAGCCACACGTTATTTAACTTGTTGTTCTGTTTTTAGGTTTCCGTACCCAAAGGGTAAAAACAGGACCCTATTACTAAGACTTCGCTGTCCGTCTGTCTGTCTGTCTGTCACCAGGCTGTATCTCATGAACCCTGATAGCTAGACAGTTGAAATTTTCACAGATGATATATTTCTGTTGCCGCTATAACAACAAATACTAAAAAATACGGAACCCTCGGTGCGCGAGTCCGACTCGCACTTGGCCGGTTTTTTATCACCACAATGTGACGGAGTGATTTTGGAGTGGTGTTTTATTTTAAGGGGTGGGCATTACCAATCCGCCGGACGATGTTGGCCTGTCAGTTGTTCGGAACCGTCTAATTTTTGTTCTAATTGACAGGCTGATATCGTCCGGCGGAATGGTTGGGCCCCTTTATTGAGACTGTTCAGCGTTGGAGGTAATGGCGACCAAATGAAAGCAGGGAATACTGATCTCTAGATTTAATGTTTACAGAAGGCTGGTTAGAAAAAGTGCGTTTATCTACATACATGTAGAAGCTTATATAGGTAAGTACAGCGCCACACTATGACACTACAGATTGGTTATGAACTATTACATACATTGACATAGCTAACTAAGCTTATTGAGCACTTATACTAGTACACAATAGTTTCGGTAGATGTCACCTTTACATATCATAGGACTGTGGTGCCACCTACAGACGATTGAGAGACTTAATCCATCTAGATTAGGTAAGTAGGTATTTAGGTATGCTAATACCTACTTATCTGTTACTTGTTAAAATAGGTCTTAACAGAGACAAATAATCATGAAAACGAAAAACAATTTGCTACGCATTATTTATTTGTTTGATTTAAGACATTAATCAATCCGTGAGAGTGGTTATAAACAAGACAACTACCAATAAGAATTTTAACCTACCCCTGACACAATTATTATGAGTTATACATGTGTTTTGTGTGTATACTAGCGACCCGCCCCGGGTAGTTCAACTAATTTACACAAAACCTTCACAAATTATACATATAAACCTTCCTCTTGAATCACTCTATCTGTTTAAAAAAACCGCATCAAAATCCGTTGTCTTAGTTTTAAGGATCTAAGCATACATACTATACATAGGGACAGACATACATACAGAGCGGAAAGGACTTTGTTTTATACTAGGTATGTAGTGATTAACTTCCAAAGGGATGAATCGATTTGGGTGCGTTTTTAAAATCGAAAATGTTATCTGGAAAGATGCTTCTTAGGGGTCTCTATTGTTTGACATAATTATTGAAAGTCATAATGTAATGATTGTCATATTATCATTAGTCATAATTTGGTTTTTCTCAGAAACGCGTAACTTATCAGGATTGCCATAAAACAAACCTAACCTAACCTATCTATAGGATAACCCGAGGAAAATCCTGAAAAGTTAACGGTTTCGGAATTATGACTATGATAATATGACAATCATTACTTTACGACTTTCAATAATTATGTCAAACAAAGGGACCCCGCTTCTTAGTTATGTTTAGTGAAAATGTCTCTTTTTTTTTGTAGTTATTACGATTACGATATCATGCAAACTTAATTCTAAAATTGCGAGAGGCTATTAAAGAGAAACGCCGGGGCAAGTTGACAAGTGGCGTACTCTTCCACCAAGACAATGCTACCGTCCATGCGTCGCTAAGGCTGCCATACACCAAGCAGGCTTCGAATTGGTGGAGCACCCACCGTATTCGCCTGACTTGGCCCCCCAGCGGCTACAGGCTATTCCCAAAATTAAAGGAATTTTTAAGTAGATTTTGTTTTTGGATAATCAAGAGGTGATATCTGTTGTGGAGGAGTGGTTTTCAGAGGTCGGTCATTTTTTTCAGGAGGCTATTGAAATGCTGGAGCACCGATGGAATAAGTGTATTAGTGTTGAGGGAGACTATGTAGAAAAATAAAAAATAAATCTTGAATGTAGTTTCATTGTAAGAGGGTTAGGGGTGGTGCATACGGATCAACCCTCGTAACTTGCAAGATGGAGCTTTTTACTACATTTCCACAGTGTAAACACATCTTACGAGTGAACTCTCAATGAGACGCGTAGCTGCTGAATCATACAGTTATCGGGTGACCACAGTAAGTACCTATTGTCCAGAGATAACAGACACCGCTGCCGCTGCCCACTACTTGTTGTTTACAAGTAGAAATGGAATTTAAGCCGGTAGTTTATGGCCTCAACTCAAAATAATTTAACATTACAAAAAATATATAATTATTTTAATTGACAATAATTACTTTTAATTCATTTTGAGGCCTGTTGGGGATATCATCATTGGTATTTTTGGGACGAAGCATGTTGCTGATTCTTTACATGTAACTATATTAATTTTTAAGGTTTTCTCAAATTCTGTATTTTATTTTTAATGTAGTGTGCACATTTTTGAGATTATAATATTTAGGTGTCTTTCAGGCTTCCAGTTTGGAAATAAAAATATAACTATTCATTTCTATATAATAATTGTAATGTATTGTACTTATTTTAAGTATTTAATGCTTGTAACGACATACCATGAAATGCTCATATTTAGTGGCGGATTTGCAGTCTTTGCCGCCCTTGGCCCCAGGTCCTGTAGCCGCCCCTTCAAGTTATACAAATTAACCTTTCGTATGCGCATGTCAAAAAATTGCCATATAATTAGCAATCGTGACAACTTCATGTTTAAGTTGAATATTCAACTGGACATATGGAGCAGATCTGCTCCTAAGCATACGAAAGGTTAAGTTAGACTAAATTTTGAGTTATTTCTTGTTATCATCAGCTAATTTTTTGTCACAATTTACCGCCCCTAATATCTTTTCGCCCTAGGCCCGGGCCTTAGGGCAAATCCGCCACTGCACATATTACTTTATGGTGAATAAATAAAAATAGTGACCAAAAATAGTGACTTACGCTATTTTGTCTCGGCCACGGCCCCGGTTGGTTCTGGTTGTTGGCGTCGAGCGAGTCTTGCAGCGCGTCGTTCGTTTCCGCCATTTCTTCTGCAATACAGGCAGTTTTACTACTATACTTGGTCAAGCAAATCTTGTCAGTAGAAAAAGACGGTAAATTTAAAAAATGTAGGCGCGAAGTGATATAGTCCCATATACTCTCACTTTTTCTCTTTTCCGTATGTTTAAGAAACTAAACAAAGCTAAAAGAATACATCTATATTTATTTTAAATGCTAGAGTATGCAAAAGGGTTTAAGTTTACTTCTTAACATATTTTTCATTATTACGAAAGAAAAAGGATCTGAGTGAGGTTAGTTTTTTGGAATCTAATTACAAATCAGTTTAGAAAATTTGAATTTCGCGCCTTTTTCTGCTGACAAGATTTGCTTGACCAACTATAGGATTATATCCAAATAAATGTGTCGTTTTCAAGCAAAAAAATACCACATTGTCGCTTGCCATAAGGACGCTCTGACAGGTTTTTCGTATAAAGATACAAGCTATTTTCGTCCTTATGGTAAGCCGTAAGCGACAATGTGGTACCTTTTTGATTGAAAACGTCACAAATAAGCAAGGCGAGCCTGCATCTGGTTCTTTGGAAGTACAATTGTGGGCATTGCGGCCCTTCAAGCGATCAAAAACATCACATTAAAAATTTTAGAGTTCTAAAACCACTGAAAAAAACATTTGCGGCTCTTTGAGATTCCTAAAACTGGTGATTTCTACTACGGTTGACCCTTTTTCTCGAAAGTTTGCTGTCTTCTGAGTTAATATAATACCCAATGGTCAATTATTGATCAATCTTTAACCTTTTCGACGCCAATGACGGATATATCCGAACCGTAGGTCCAACGCCAAAGACGGATTAATCCGTCACAGACAACAGAGCAACATAGACCTACGTGCATATGCATAAAGGTTAATTTCAGTTTTGACACTTCGGTAGCGTGGCGTCTGAGTGACAGATTTTGTGTTTGACACGGCGTCGAAAAGGTTAAAGTTCTGTCGTAGGTCCGTATGTTCGTAGGAGTCACCAATGCTGCATTATAACACTAAAGAGGCCAATTGGAAATAAGCCGAATAAATTATATAGAATTTACGCTAAATGTGCACTACCATAGAGAAATAAGTAAGCATAGATTGCTCACTATATACAACAATTTTGTTACCAAAACGACTATTATTTTCGTAGTCGACATCTAGGGTCAAGTAGCGGAATTATCAATACTGCTACTATTACTAAACTAATTCATTTTAAATACAGTGCAATACCCTATTGTTCTTACCAGGTTCAATCTCCTCCACTTCAGAACTGAAGTCGACGATCCTCGCCGGCGTCGGCGCCGGCGTCACGTGGTTGGGACTTGACACCGGAGGTTTCACTTCTGCATACAAAATATGTATTACTGTGGCACGTTACATGAACTTCTCAACAACCATAAATGAGCAGTTATTGCGCAACAAGATATCGACAGACGTAAGATTGAATAATAGTGTGTAGCCGAGAAGCTGGCTGGCTAATAAATAAGTGCATTCCCGTTGCCAGGGATGTTTTGGGATTATACTGAGCAACTTTTACTATGGGAAAAAACCACGAAATCGCGAAAAAAAATTTACCCTCCCATAGAAAATGGATCAGCCAAAATGTATGAAACAGCCAATTTTTTTCGCGATTTCGGCGTTGGTCCCGTAGTAAATGTTGCTCAGTATAATCCCAAACCCTCCCTGGCAATGGGAATGTACTTATTTTTTAGCCACCGTGTATACACACGCACGGTCTAAAATATAATACAAGCAAAAGTCAGTACATGGTGTTTGGGGTCGAGTCTAAAATCCCGTCAGTAATACCACCTATCAGACTCAACACGGTTGCCCTAGAAAGGGTATACCAGTACAAATATTTAGGTCATATAGTTACTGCCGACCTCAGGGACGATGCTGACATAGAACGGGAACGTAGGGCCTTATCGATCAGAGCTAATATGATTGCACGCAGATTTGCTCGGTGCTCAAAGGAGAGTAAAGTGACATTGTTTAGAGCTTTTTGCACAACATTTTACATCTGCAGTCTATGGCGAAAGTTCACCCTGAAGTCGTATAAGGCCCTACAAGTACAATATAATAACGCGTTTAGGGCGCTGATGGGGCTGCCGCGATATTGCAGCGCGTCAGGGATGTTTGCGGAGGCGCATGTGGCGTGTTTTAAAGCTACTATGCGCCTGCGAGCCGCGTCCCTGGCGCGGGTGCGACGCGTCCGCGCCAGCTCCAACAGCGTCCTAGAAATGATTGCGGACAAGTTTTGTCCGTATATCACATTTTGCTGCGGACTTCATACGCCCGGCAGCACTGTGGTAAACACGTTGAGAAATAAATGAAGGATGTCAATGTATTTACCACAGTAAATTTATTTTTATTTAATGTAATTTTTGTAATTAATGTAATTTAATGTAATGTTAATTAATGTAATGTAATTTTTGTAGTTTTTGTTTAATGTTATCGTGTTAATGTTTGTGTTTTGTTTAATGTTTGTAATATGTATTATGTACTTATGAGTCACAGATACTCGAAATAAATGAATTTTAATTTTAATATGTTTCTATTTGTCTCTAAAACGGCTTAACTTGTATTTTCTGCGGTTTTCGATTTAAGTCAAGAAATAAGAAAGTATATTAACGTACCAGGGAAGTGTAACTGAAGTATGGCGCCATTCATTTATTACGTATTACGTAAGACGATTTTTGCCAGTTTTTGACCCCCTCCCTTACGTATGTAAGACAAAAATAAGAATAGGCTGACCCCCTCCCCCCTATACGTAATTACTTAAGAATATTAGGAAAAAATGAGTACACGTTTGGTTTGTTTAGTGTTGATTAAAAAAAAAAACATTTTTGGAATGTTTATTTGTACTTACAAAGATACTGGAGCCCGTTTAAGCTAACTCTGCACCGTGTTTGATAGCATAGAGTGTGGAAGTATTATTTTAAACGTCATAATTTCATAGAAATTAAATAAACGCATCTTAGTGATCTTACGTAAGAACTATGAAAACCCCCTCCTGCCCCGTTGTAAGAAAAAATAAGATATGTTCGACCCCCTTCCCCCTAAATCGTCTTACGTAATAAATTAATGGCGCCTATGTGTGGTGGTAGCACTAGCGCTAGCAATAACTAACAGTCGTACGAAACAAGCCAACATGAACCTTACTGCAACCACATAAGGTACCTGGAGGGGCTTGTGCGGTGGCGCAGCCTGTAATAATAAATAGTCACTAGCGCCGGTCGAACTGTTGCTCGAGACAAGCCAACATGAACCTTACTGCAACCACATAAGGTACCTGGGAAGTGGAACTGGGGCTTGTGCGGCTGCGCCGGCTGCAACACGTGCGGAGGGTGGTGGGGGGTAGAGGGCGCCACTAGCGCTGGCGACGAAGGTGTGGAGCTGTTGCACGAGGAAGAGTTCGATAGGTCATCGCCCTGCAATAAACGATACTATTCACATCCATACTAATATTATATATGCGAAAGTCTGTCTATCTGTTTGTGTGTTTGAGGTATCTTCACGATTAAATCGCTGAACCGATTTAGTTGAAATTTGGCATAGAGATAGTTTGAGTCCCAGAGAAGGACATAGGATAGTTTTTATCCCGAAAATCACCCCTTAAGAGGGTCAAAAGCGGGGTGAAAATTGAAATAATTAATGAAGTGCCAGATAATTTGTGTACATAACACATAAGCAGGCATCGTAAACTGCGAGCGAAATCTATTGAAGTACTAGGGTTGTTGTCTAGGATTTCGCTCGCAGTTTACGATGCCTGCACATAAGCAATTAAGCATATGCTCCAATTTCATGATTGCTATTACACTTTATCCAGGAGCTATTCTTACTCTAGCTGCGGTTACTAAGTCCACGCAGACGAAATCGCGGGCAAAAGCTAGTCCGTAAATATTTACGTTAAATGTAGTGTATGAACTATGAACTATATACTGAACATTCAGGGGTCGACAAACCGCGAGTTTTTGGAGGTAAGACTGCAGCTTGTCAAGGTAACCAAAAGATTAACAATTAGAGTTCTTAAGCCAAATCATGGATGTCTTAAGTCATGGAAAAGGGTTTTTTAAATTTGTGGCTTTTAAGTACATTATAAGGACCCCTAGGAAACTATTGATACTTGATAGGAATGGAATCGATTGGCATGTGGAAAATAAAAGTTTTAATTTTCATACAAATTGTATGGGAAATTTTTCCTCGATTTATGGCTTTTCTAGTCGTTAATTTTTTTTTTTACATAAATATACAAGCTTTTGATCCTGGATAGGATCGATTGACATAAAAAAAAAGTTTGCCAAAAATTTCGTTTTTCTCGCACTGTTTTTTTTTTTCAAAAATCTGTAAACGCCAATCTTCATTAATTTGAAAATTGAGGGAAGGTCTTCTAAGAACATTTTCGCATAGCAGCACGGGATCTGGTAGCTGCCCTCACTGACCCACTAAGAAAATCCTGCCTGTATACTAAAAATACGATAATAATAAATACCATCGCATGCCTCACTCGGCGGCCCACTCAGTTTACACACAAATAGTCGCATCATCCGTAGCGCTCGTAGCGCTTGTAGCGCCGTGGTAGCACTCGTAGCAGGGCGCACGCTAGACGCGGTGAAAACAAAGCTAGTGTTAAGTTACCGGGTGTTTCTGCCTCCTCTCCTTGTGGCGGTGCGTGCGCTGTATGGTGCCGAGCAGCGAGCCGCGCGACGCGCCCGGCGACCCGGCCGAGCCCGCCGCCAGGAGGTGCAGGAGGGGAGTAGGCCCAAATGGACCTGATAACAAACAATACAAGGGGATAACATTCACTACTCAACAATTCATTATTTCAATGGTAATTTGCACCTTTATTCATTAGAAAGGTTGCCGCGGAAAGCAGCTAAAGGAGATAACCGAACGTATAAATGATCCTTACATGAAACAGTCGATCAGCGTTTTTTTATTTTTAATATTTATTAAATTTGAAGAGCAACTCACTCTTGATCAAAATGTTGAATATGCCAAAATTGTTTCAAATTGCCCTAAGACAGATTTTCTGTTTCTACAATGGGGACGCGAACATTGTCAGGATGGCCGAGTTGACGGCGAATTTAAGTTATGCGCGCTGTAGACCAACGTACCAATATATAGTTTGTCAAAGGACTGTCTTATTTCAAACATAGACAGAGAGAATCATATTATCTTTATCTTACACTAGTACTAGCACCCTAAAGAAAAGGATGAGTATAGTTTTTTTTTGTTCTTATTTACTGCCAATTTTGTTTGACCAACTATAAAAGCCTGACCAGGAATATATGATCACGCGCCATGTTGCGGAATTTCACTAGAACTAATTTTTTCATACTATACTGAACTGTCACCCTATACACGAGAATAACAGCGCCCTCTTTATAAAAATAAGAACTTACTCTCTTTGAAGCTAACTTTGTCTCTAAATGCGTGGACTAACTCGACAGGTAGGCCGCACGATGGAGGTACTTTAGCCTCGCAATCTCTGCAACAAATAATAATATACAAATAAAAGACTGAGTCTTATTAGATCACGATATACGTTTTTTAACATAATTTTAAATGGAATAAAGCTAAACTATGGTCACTTGCATAAGTTGCATAGCACTTACCTTTGACATTAAACTTACACTACGTTTAAGTCCAGATCCGAGTTAAGAACATCATCTGTCTATTGTAGTAAGTACAGTGAGGTTTGAAATTACATGGAGAAATTATGAATGGTTTCATGCTAATCACGGCATATGATTGTGAACTTTATACTGATGGACTAAGGTCTAAACTCACTTAGTGCCTCTAAGGAATAAGGTATAGACCATATTCCTTACGATATATAATACTGAAGTTAGTTCAATAATACAATAGTGAACCCTAATTGAGTAGAATAAGGTGTAAACTCACCTATGACGTTTAAACTTACACTCTTTACACTTCAACCCCGATCCGAACAGCGTCTGCCATGTCGCACGTCGCGGTCATATTGAAATTCTTGGCGAATCGGTGCGCTATATCGCGCGCCATACGATAGTGAATCTTACATGTATGGAACAAGGTCTAAACTCACTTGTGACATTTAAACTTGCACTCTTTACACTTCAACCCCGATCCGAACAGCATCTGTCATGTCGCACGTCGCTGTCATATTGAAATTCTTGGCGAATCGGTGCGCTAAATCGCGCGCCATACGATAGTGAATCTTACATGTATGGAACAAGGTCTAAACTCACCTGTGCACTCTTTACACTTAAGTCCAGATCCGAACAGCATCTGCCTTGTCGCACGTCGCGATCATATTGAAATTCTTGGCGAATCGGTGCGCTATATCGCGCGCCATACGATAGTGAATCTTACATGTATGGAACAAGGTCTAAACTCACCTGTGACATTTAAACTTGCACTCTTTACACTTCAACCCCGATCCGAACAGCATCCGCCTTGTCGCACGCCGCGATCATATTGAAATTCTTGGCCAATCGGTGCGCTATATCACGCGCCATACGATAGTGAATCTTACATGTATGGAACAAGGTCTAAACTCACCTGTGACATTTAAACTTGCACTCTTTACACTTAAGTCCAGATCCGAACAGCATCTGCTTGTCACAATAATCGCACGTCGCTATCATATTGAAAGTCTTGGCGAATCGGTGCGCGATGTCATGCGCCATGCAGCGGCCTACGGGCGTGCGCGGGGAGCGGGGAGTGGCTCCGATCACGCTGTACGGTAGTGAACCCTGTGGGGAAGAACATAAGGTTTGTTGTATGATGGCGGCACGAGGGAGGAGGTCGCTGTAGTCCACATATACTCACGGCGAGGCTGCCGTCGCGTGCGGAGGCGGGGGTGTGCGGGGGGTCGGCGGGCGGCGGGTCGGGCGGCGCGGGCGCGGGCGGCGGGCCGGGGGTGGGCGGGCGCGGCGCGGGGGAGGGCGGCACCGGCACCAAGGGGGTGGCGGGGGGCGAGCCCAAGCCTTCCAAGTGGGAGGGAGCGGCTTCCGCGCCGGAGTTGTCGCTGAAAACAATACAATCTTTAAGTGAAACACTAACTTTTTAAGATGTAAAATATCCGATTAATTTCACTCTATACTGATGTAAGTATACGTTTGTAGATCTTACCTTACGTCCTGTCCGACTTCGTCCGGTCGTCCTGCGAGCTGACTCTCGTGTGACCGCGACTTGGTGAGGTTCGTAGGTGCCGGGAGATGAGAATTCTCTTTCCGTTTGTTTAAAGGTGTCCTAGGTGATTTGCCAACTGAAATAAAAAAAAATCTTATTAGTTGGTCGTAATTGACTTTAGGCGGAAAACCAAAGTTATAACATTTAAAACTTTCGCGGTTTGAACACATATTAAATCACATTTAGAAACGGGTCTATCGCGAATTTATTTTGTTACCTTTATTTACCGACGTTTCGACGCAGGTTTCACTGGTCGTGGTCGCGGCTAACTGACGTCCCAGCGAAATGTCAAAACAGAGATTTGTGTGAGTACCCCACGAAAAGTGCATTTAAAGTTTGAGGTAGACATCACATTTTCAAACCACCCACTACACATAAAAGTTAATTATTGTCAATAGTCCGACACACAACACTCACAACATCCGCGTACACATCCGAAGATAGATCCCTCGGCTTTAACTTCTGGATCACTGGTCCCCAAGTTGCCGATAAGTTAAAACCATCTTCCCTATTAAAATTTCTGGGGTGCTTCTTGATTTCAATCGCTTCTCGCATAACTCGAGGATATATAATAATGGCGTTCAGTGGAGACAACTTTTGGTTTATGAAGCTCAATCCAGTGATTTGCGCCGCATGTAAGTAGATGTTCGGCGATCGCGGACATATTTACTTGGCGATTTTTTACTGCCGCTATGTGTTTTTTCACTCTCTCTTGCACACTTCGTTTGGTTTGACCAATGTACACATTTCCGCAACTACATTCTATTTTGTAAACGCCCGGATTTTGGTACGGAATGACATCTTTTGGACTGCGTAAAAGATCTGCTACTTTGAATAACGGCTTGTATACAGCCTTGATGAAGAATTTCTTAAGTACTGCTCCTACTTTGTCCGTTATCCCTTTCACATATGGTAAGAACGCTGGTTGCCTGTTGACCTCTGGATGTCTTTCCGTTCTCTACGGCTTGCGTTTCATCCCCCTTCGGTATCCATTCTTTTCCAGTACAGCTTGGACATGCGCTAGTTCACCGTCCAGGTGCTCAGGGTCACATAAGTCATGTGCCCTGTTCACCAAGGACGTGATCACGGATTGTAGGTGCGTTGGGTGATGATGAGAGGATGCCTGTAAGTATCTGTCGGTATGCGTAGGTTTTCTGTATACAGAGTGTGCCAAGGTGCCGTCCGATCTCACCATCAGTTTGACATCCAGAAAAGGTAAGGATCTGTCACATTCTATTTCATGTGTGAATTTCACTCTTGAGTAGATGGAGTTTAGATGCTCGGTGTAACTTTTGACGGTATCGTTATTCCCCTTAAAAATGCAGAAAATATCGTCCACGTACCTCTTCCACATTGCAATGACGTTAGGTCCCGACTCC
This sequence comes from Cydia strobilella, assembly GCF_947568885.1. Taxonomy (NCBI): domain Eukaryota; kingdom Metazoa; phylum Arthropoda; class Insecta; order Lepidoptera; family Tortricidae; genus Cydia; species Cydia strobilella. The sequence continues at coordinate 16,327,134 of NC_086052.1, forward strand.
AGTGCTAACTCCTCAAAATGCTCCATCCAGATGTTAGCGATTACTGGAGCAACAGGACTACCCATTGCTACTCCATCCACCTGGAGGAAATACTGGCCTTGATATATGAAATAGTTTCCCTCCAAGCAGTGTTCCAGTAAAGTGATATACTTTTCCGATATCCTACATTCCTGTAGTTTCTTTTTGATAATGTCCAGACATTCTGTTAATGGAACGTTGGTGAACAAAGATTCCACATCAAAACTCACCATAATCTCATCTGGTTCCAGTCTTATACCCTTGACAATATCAATGAAATGGCGAGAATCTTTTACATAGGACGAGGTCTTTCCAACTAGTCCCTGGAGCACGCTTGCTACATGTTTTGCGAGATCATAGGATGGCGAATTGATCTGACTAACAATTGGTCGCAATGGCACACTAATGTGTACTAGACTTATGTACCTTCGGCAATCCATAGCTTTGGCGGTTGGACTGATTTCGGTCTGTATAGCCGATTTTATTCATCCTCTTTAAAAAGATCTTCGTGGTCTTTGATGAGGTTTCGTAAACGACGAGTTACCCTGGCAGTTGAATTATAATTAACTGGCTTATAGACCTTCTTGTCTGCCAACAGCGCTTTTATTTTGCCATCATGCTCCGAACTATCCATAACTACAGTAGCGTTACCTTTGTCAGCTTTTAAGACTAACAGGTTTTCATTATCACGAAGGGCCTTCAGTGCTTGACGCTCCTCTGTAGTAATGTTACTCGAGGGTAGTCTGACCTTCCGTAGCAACACCGAAATATCTTGGCGCACAGTTTCCGCATCACTTGACGGTACTTTATTTCGTAATAATGCCTCCTCTACGCTACATATTACGTTCTCGTACGGAATTCTTTTTGGGGTTATAGCGAAATTCATGCCTTTAGACAAAGCGCTCATTGTAGGTGGATCTAACACTTGTTTTGATGTATTAATAACCGTGTCCCTCGTCTCCGAAATCGTTTTTGAGGTACTTTGTTCCCTACCATCTTAAGCCAAACCAAAGTTAGCCCTAAAACCAAAGACGTTTTGCACGAAATTATGAAGTAGCTTAGTTCATACTTCCAACTAAACGTTATGTGTTATCAGGATCATCTAGCATATTATATGGAGCATATCATGCCCTTGCAGAGAGTGATATGTGGCCACTCACCTTCGCGACGCCTGCTGTGGTCAATCACTCTCGCTGCACATACGTGAGTTACTACAATACTGTAGTAACTCACCATCGCGGTGCATGCTGCAGACAGACACGGTCCCTCACTGCGCGTGCAATGGTCACTCACCCTCCCGTCGCGTCCTGTGGTTACTCACCCTTTCGCGGCGTGTTATCGGGGTCGCAGGGCACGGAGCCGCGCTGCCTCATGCGAGCTCGCGGCGACCCCCGTCACTGTTCGCTCCGCTTCCACTCTAGCTGTCTCGCTCCCACACTTACCTTTACGTGGCGTGTGGTCGGGGTCACTGGGTACGGAGCCGCGCTGCCTCATGCGGGCTCGCGGTGACCCCCGCCACTGTTGGCTCCGCTCCCATTCTAGTCTCGTCCGCTCCCATTCTTGCCGATTCCGGTCCCAGGAATCCCAGTACAGTTGGATTTCCGCTTCCGCCTCGCCGCGATTTAGGGCGTCTGAAAAAAAATAAAACTTGTAGTTCCATCATTACAATGTGTGTTTTCTGTCTATTAAGGCTTTGACACACTACTAGCGGGGCGTTGTAGGTAGGTTGGTGTGAACCAGGCGCGAAGATCGTGCATCCAGCGTATTAACACACCGTGATAGCCCCGCTGGCTGCAGTGTGAAGAAGCTCTTAATCTTACTAGTCTGTCTAAATATATATGTCATAAGGCAAGAACATACCACTATAAGCTCTCAATCGGTTCATAGCCCGACACAATCGTTTCCATTCCTCCTCTCGAACGGAAACCAGCCAACCGCGTAGTTCGGAATCCGAACGGTCTCGGAGAGAATCCAGGGTTGACACTCGGAGGCATATTTGCTGTGAACAATGATTGTTAAATATAAGTTCTCCCTTTGGATACGAAAATGAAAAAAGCAGCCAAGTGCGAGTCGGACTCGCGCACGAAGGTTTCCGCCCCACTTAAATATTTGTTTTATTTTTGGTCTGTATGAAAATTGCTGCTATTGTTTATCTACTTGATTTTTGTGTATCGTCTCTAGAAAGGACTCAAGTTTCTGCAGTTGACTCAACCCAGTTTAAAGGAATTTATTACGTAAAAAACCAAGTTGAGTCCTAAAGATAACTCCTAAACCTGAAATGTCCTGTTCTGCAGAAAAACAGGAAGATTTGAGGAGAACAGTGTGGGAATGCCGCCGGGACAGTAACCTGCAGCTCCAACTTCAGGGAACTGGGCTGAATGAACGCGACACGTGATCGACAGCCCGCCTGCTTCCGGCCGGGCGTCCCTACACTACATCTACATCTACAAACCTGAAGTGTTTGCCAGCACTAAATGTAGTTATCTCTAGGTATACAATAACGATAACAACCTGTATGGCTATTTCGCTGAGCCCAACCACACGTAACCATTGCCTCAAGCAAGGGATGTCATTCAACTGCGGCAAAATTTCTTCGAAGCGCTCCTTGATTTTCAGCTGTTTCGCGAAGTGCTTCAGCAGCTTACCCTGAAGACAACAAAAAACATATGAAATAAGATGTAATAGGGAATATTAGGCAAAACTCTGCTTAGGGGGCGCTACTACCACAATCTGAGGGTCTATCGCGAAACAAGAAAATCGAAATTTCGTTATCAAACATCTCTGTCACTCTCTCATAATCGAGCGATAAAGAGGAAGACAGCGAAATTTCGGATTCGCTTTTCCCGGTAGGTCCTCAGTAAACAAACCGCCTTGATGCATCAATGTCTTATTTTATTATCTCAGAAAACTTGTCAAAAAATTGTTAAAGGCACAGTATGTATAAGTTACTCTATGGTTTACTAAAGGGGCTAGTGCTGCACTCTGGTGGCAGAACATTGCAGTAATACCCCTATTAAAAACATTAGAAAGCAAGCAGCAACACATATGCTCTCAACTCTCTCAAGCAGAACATGACTTCCATTCCTCCCTGCTTCAATGCATCTCAGAGAAAGCTACATTCATCACACAAAATTTTATTTGCACATTCTCTTTGTATTCTGCTTTTGAGTTTTTGCTAAATTAGTAATTGTTATTTGGCACAGTTGTTCGTACCATACCTCTCGTGCTAATATTGATACCCGAGCAAGCGAAAGATTTAATTTAATTTTATTGGGAAACAAACAGCTAACAATCATACAGGATATAAATATTATGACTAATACATGAACCAAAACAGTTTCCACTAATGGAATAAAACTAAATTGCTCAAAGGAAGCTTTGAAAAGTGAAAATACATTATTACTTATCATTTCAATCATTCTAGGAAACAGAGAGAAAGAAATAAAGAAAAATAAAAGTACATCAAAACAACATCATGTGTTTGCAACAAAATTTGAAAAGTAATAAAATAATCGAATTTAAACTATCGTGAGACATATTAACTTAACTGACTTACCGCTACCGCTTATCGTGACCCTACTCACTCAGGCACTGTTAGTGCTTGAAAATGGAGAGCTAGGCTCTCCGAAACATGTCGCGCGAGTGACTTAATACACGTGAGTGAAATCGCTAAGTTAATTAAGTAATAAAATAATACACAAAAAAATAAAAAAAATAGTAGTTTTAAAGATCTAAGCATACATAGGGACAGACAGACAGCGGAACAGGCAGGGTTAATTATTTCGTTTAGCGGAAAGCGACTTTGTTTTATACTATGTAATGCATAATCATTATTCCACACAAATCACACAACGTGGATAGGAAATTGAATAACTGTTATCCATTGTTCGTTGACATAACTGGAGTGAATTTCAAATGGTGCTGCATTAGCATTGAATGCAGCCAGTTTATAGTATTGTGGTCACTTCAAAAATAACGGCTTGAAGTGAAGGGCCAGATTTAGAGGTCTGGAGGCCACGGGCCACGGGGCAACAAAGGAGTGGAGGCCCCCTGTCCCCAATTTTTTATTTCCGAAGTCTTTATTGTGGGGGCCCCACTTTTGTGGATGCCCCGGGGCTGTAGCCCTGGTTGCCCTTCCCTAAATCGGGCCCTGTCAAGTATCATAAGTAGTAATAAGAATAAGAAGATCATATGTGAAGTTCCATGTCTAAGGGGCCCTATATGCTCCATGCGCATAAGGAGGACCTTTCTCTCATGGAAAGCCAGATATATCAGTTGTATCATTTCTATCACACCTATTCACATAATTTTTTATTTTTTATTTTTATTTCATACATGGAAAACCAACAGCTATAAACATTTTTAAAGCTACAATAGAATTACAGAGCCAATTACAGGTTCTCACTTATAAAAATTAAATATACAAAAATCAAATATAACTAAAATTCAGTTCAACACACAAGTACCGACAGCACAAGCAAGGTTAGTGTGTACTGCCAGCTGCAAAACCGCATAGACACAACAGGAATGGAATTCATTCAGAAAGTAACCATGCACTTCAACCGCTGACTGCACAAAACTTTAAAGATTAAACAAAAAATAAATTAAAAAAAACAAAAAGCAAATACACCTATAAAGGACAACTTTAGTAAGCCGAGCCCGAACCTGCGCTAGAAGTATCACCCATATAAAATGCAATTAATTTCTTTCTTATTACAGATATGCTATCATTGAATATATCGAAGTCTAAATTAAGCAAAACTTTATTTAAAGTCTTGCCTGCCCTGCACAAAAAACTGTTTTTTCTATATTTAGTGGAAGCCTCGTTAGTACTAATGGGACGTAAGTGCCTTAACCTTCTCGATGGAACAGTGAAAGAGATTTTACTAAGTAAACTAGGACAATCAACATGGCTTTTAATAATGTTTATTAAATACAAAATATCCGCAATTTCCCGGCGTTTAACAAGTGGGATTAAGTGATGTTTTTTACACAGCCTAAAATAATTAGCAGAATTATAATTTACATGCATTTTAAAGCAGAGGAATTTTATGAATTTAGTTTGTAATCGCTCAATCCTATCAACATAAATTTGATATTGAGGATTCCAAATCTGAGATGCATATTCCAGCTTGCTCCTTACATAAGCACAATACAGGATTTTAAGGGTCTTAGGACGAGTAAAACAAGCTGAACTACGCATTATAAACCCAAGTGACTTAGCTGCTTTACCCACTATACTGTCAATATGGTCATTGAAAATAAGCTTGGAGTCATGAATAACACCTAAATCCCTCATGCTCTCTACTTGCTGTAGAATGTCACCTTTTAACGAATATGATGCAGGAATTATGTCACGTTTACGAGAAAAAGTTACAGTGAAACATTTGGAGGGGTTTAAATCTAGCTTGTTTCTTATACAATAGCTATCTAGCCGGCTTAGATCGGATTGCAATGCATATGTATCGGCAAGCGTATCAATTTTAGCAAAAATTTTCATATCATCAGCAAAACTAAGTAATTTTGAAAACTGGAAACAGGTACTAATGTCATTTATAAATATGTTAAATAGAAGTGGACCTAATAAAGAGCCTTGGGGCACTCCGCTTGGTATAGCTACCCAGCTTGACATATAATTATTGATCACCACCGACTGGCATCGATTTTTTATATAAGATATGAACCATCTTAAAAGATCACCCCTTATACCAATTAAGTAAAGCTTAGATATTAGAATATCATGATCAATTCGATCAAAAGCTTTACTATAATCAGTATAGATTACATCCACTTGACGGCCATTGTCCATTGCCTCTGAGACAAAGTCATTAAGTAAAGCAAGATTAGACACAGTTGACCTACGTTGGACAAACCCGTGTTGAGAGTTATCTATGGAATTTTTGAGTACAGATGAAACCTGTATGTGGACTATTTTTTCTAATAATTTAGCTATAATACACAATTTGGAAATGGGCCTATAATTAGTCACATCCGTTTTAGGACCTTTCTTTATAACAGGAGTAATAAAAGCCGATTTCCAGATCGCGGGAACGGTACATTCGGCAAACGAACGGCGGAACAATAAGGAAACAGGTTTGGTTAGGGTTTTAGCACAGTTAATATAATACAAGGCTGGCACTTGATCGGGACCCGCTGACTTACTTGGATCGAGGCTCAGTAAGAGTTAAAAAATATTTCAACTAAGAGCTAAAGAACTGTTAACTACAATTCCATAATCAAACAATATTGCTTCAAAATGTCAGCTGCAGAGAAAAGGTACCCCCCTGCATAGAAGTTTGTATGCAAAGGTGCTAAGCTAATAGTATTGTTGACTGTATTATCAGTTTGAATCCACAGCCACTAAAACTTATCATGGTCCTGACATTGAATTCTTTCAAATTTAGTTATGTGAAAATATAACACATTGAGAAATCTATGAATATTAACCTATTAAGAATTGCTAATTATCAAAATAAATCAATAGCAATAGTAATCAAATCTTTCTTCAAAACCTTCATTTTTAAAAAGATTTAACGATTTTACCTACATAATTGAGAAAAAAATCTAAATTTTTATTTAATATATTCCTAAGCCATCCTTTTTACTTTCACAACCAGTTTAAAAGTACTATTAGAAGTATTAGAACAAATTAAATAATTTTCAGAAAATATTATTATTTGTTTTTATTTCAAGTATTTGACACTTTTTCTTAGTATATGACATTTATTTCATTTTATAGTTTACAGGTATTTCCAAAATGTAAAATCATGTCAATCACAAATGATATCAGTTATCACACCTGTGAGATGTTCATAATCTTATCAAAAACTAGAGGTAGGTCACACATTTCCCACATAATCAAACATGTCTCACTATTTGAAGACACACCTGCAATTTGCATTCAATCAAATATATGAAAAGTTATTTTATGTGATTGTTTCCAGATTTTCAATGTTTGCGTAAGCTATGGTGTATTGTGCTGCATAAACAGGTCAGGGATACGCTCAAGGTGCCCGGGAATACGCAACAAGGCCGCTTTCTACGTCGGCATTGAACTATACGCTGGAGGCCTTGAGTGAGACGACGTCCTTGAATCCCGGGTCCCCTTAATACTTTCAAGGGCAGGCGCCCGGTGCCTGCGGTCTCGGCCCGTCGAGCCTTACCTCCAACGTCCGGATCTCCTGCTGCGTCAGCCCCGCACTTGTAGAGCATTGCGTCCTCAGACCCTCGAGTCTTTCAGCTGCAACGTCGATCATGGACTGGAGAGTCTCTACCATCTCGATTGCATCTCTTATTTCGCTCTCTTCTATATCCATTACAAATATCACAGCACTATACACAATCTGCTAGTCAGTACTAGTCACTATAATAAAAAAACACTTTATACATTTTAAAAAATGATTATACAAAACATTGCAGTGTTGTATTGCCGATACGCGGCCATATCCGTAGAAAATCTATATTTTAGTCTATGCGCTGTCAAACCACGGACTACAATTTTGACAGTTGTCACCCATTATCAAAAAATTAATTTGATTTGACGATTATTCAAAAAAATATTCGAAATCTATCTATAAATGGATTTATTTCTGGTGAAATATGTATTCATAAAATAAATAAAATTTGTGTGACACAAAAGCAGCTTCAAAATGCACATGCCTAAAAAGTACAATAGATGGCGCTTAAATAAAGAATTTAAACTGTCAAACAAAATTTGTCTATGCCTTGAGATTATTTATTTTTTTAGTCTATGACTTTCATCAATGAAGTGAAGACGTTTGTTGTGAGATTAGTTTCCTATTTTTTCGCCTTCCGTCGTTTAATTAAATTCTGTGTGATGTAAATAATTAGATAGTACAAAAAATATTTTTTACTTTCCAATAGATAGAGCCCGAAATTTTGTTTTTAGTAGATTCATAGATGTAGGCACAGTATAATGTTTCTCGAACGCATACTATTTCCTCTGTTCTGTCTCGGAATAGAAGGTAAATATTTAAATGATGTGAGGTATGAACAGTAGGGTATTATAATTGTTGTTGTTAATTTTACGAGTGTTGTTCTGTGAAGTGTCTCGTGGAGCGGCGAGCGAGGAGCTGGCGCTGCGCGAGGTAGCGGTGGACAAGGGGACGAACGTGACGATCCCGTGCGGCGGGCTGCTGACTCTGGCGCCGCAGAACGTGCAGTGGGTGCACAAGGGCAACCGCACGCACCATGAAGTCCTGGTGAGTACAACTTGTTATGTAAGATTCCAATTGGATGTATTGGAACAGTTTGTTTAGAAAAATAAAATACCTTTGAACTTTACCAACTGCTAGTAGTTTTCAAAACATGCTGTTCTATGTTTCTATGTACACAAAATTTTTCAGGTATAATAGCGCAATTAAAGTCAACAAATGTTTACCACCAACATACTATTATTTACCTTAACTTTATTGATTTAACAACATTTAAACAAAGGCATCAAAACCTGATTAACAAGTAAGCATTAAGTACTAAAAGCCAAACCAGTTTCAAAATAGTAATAAATCCTATATAAATATCAAGATGTCAATCATATTCCATATAAACACTAAGTCCAAGTTGCAATGTTGATTCAGTTTGCAAACAGAAAAATCGGCTGAACCATATTCACAAACAATAAACAGTCCACATTTTCAGTCGTAGTACTGTTAATTGACAATGTATAAACCTTATTTCAAAGACATAGAGTCCACTCATGCTCAATCATAAGTGTTGCTTTTAGTACTAAATATGTAAAACTATACTCAGGCCCCGTCTATGAACCTATTTACTAGCAACTTTTTCGTAACCAGCACTTGAACAAACTAAGGAACCTTATTTACAGTACAATCTCACTAATCCGGCACTAATGCTGACATGAGAGAGCCGGATTTCTGGAAAATGAATGAAATACCTACAATGTTGTTCACTTGTAATGGAATGGCATGATATTAATCAATGTCTAACTTTATGAAAAACAACTTATGGGCTGTATGAAAAAAAATTTTTTTTTTAAAGAAAAAAAACATGGACCATTGTCTCACCTAATGAAAAGTAAAAAAAAAAAACAACCTAAGTTAAAACTCACAGGTGAGTGCAAGGATTCATTGAAAAATTATTATATTTGTAGGAACTACCAGAAAACAGTGTACTCCCATCTTAAAAGGGGGCAACACACTTGCAACCACTCTCGTGTTGTAGGTGTTCTTAAATGGCGGTAATTGTCTGCTTGTTTGCCTCCTAAATCTCATAAAAAAAAAGCACTTACCATTAGCCGGGTCCACACAGAGCGAGCATACGCGCGAGGCAATTTCGTCGCGCACAAAACAGGCAGTGTAGACGTGCCTCGCGCGCGCCGCCTCGGCCGACGCACGTTTATATTTGCAATAAGCTTTAAGTACTTATTGTTAGCGTGATTTGGACTTTTGCAGTAACATTGTTACAGATCTCAAAGTTATACCTTAGTTATGCCAGGTGCAAACTTATTTTGCTTATCAAATTCTACGTTAATTGTAAAATTTTAGCTTTTATACATTAATAGCCGCGTCCACAGTCCACACAGAGCGAGCATACGCGCGAGGCAATTTCGTCGCGCACAAAACGGCCAGTGTAGACGTGCCTCGGCCGAGGCGGCCCGCGAGGCACGTCTAAAAATGTCGATACAGCACGCGCGCCTCGGCCGAGGCACGTCTACACTGGCCGTTTTGTGCGCGAGGAAAGGCACAACGGGCCTTAATTTGTAATTAGAATTAGGTGGGTAGTTTAATGCCTAGAGCTCTTTTAGTAGACCACTGACAAAAGACTAAACCAATCTGAATATTTTAAAATCTTTAAATACAATATAGGTAGTTAAAAGTTCCTCCTCATCTCAGTGCTTTCCCAGTTCCATCCCAAAGGAGCTTGAAGTAGATGAGGTCTGCTGTGATAACCTTTTGCCATTTGACCTTCTAACGAAAAGGGAACACTAGGCCTTGTTAGGATTTTTCTGGTTTCCTCAAAATGTTTCCCTTCAAAAGATTTTTCGTTAGTACCTACATAAGTTCCAAGACTTCCAAGAAACTTAATTAACGAGTGGGCTCGAAACTGCGTCCTTCAATTTGACAGTAGCATGTCTTACTAAGCTAACAATCAGAAATTGTTTCATTTAATTTGTTTACTATAGTTCGTCCGTGCGACATCGCCCGCACTGTTCAAGCAATCATAATTATCTCACCACTAATGGGCGACGTCCAAATGAAGACATCGGCCAATTCGCTTTACGACGCTGTAAGCTGCCCTCGATTGGGTAATTTCGACCGTGTGGGTGTTTGATGGGAGCTATTGTTTTTATGTCTTCGTTGTACTGCGTCTAGAGTTTAAAACTATTGCCGTGCCATAAATTGGTGTCAGTTATTTCATTAAAAATAGAACATATAGATAAGCTCACCTGAATATAAAGCTCTCTGAAGTTAAAATGTGAGCCGAAAACGAAGAGCTGTAGCTAAATGTGCTAGGCTAGAGGGTCTACGGCGTACTATTCTTTCGTTAGTTGTCTATTTGTCTCTCAAATCGGTCGAATATGCAAGGGTGATAGAGAGGCAGATAACGAAATTGGACTATCAATCTTCACGGTAGGCCCTCGGCCCTCAGGCCACCCCGGATGCGTATGCGGTTCTCTGCGTAGTAGATCGCGATGTACGCAGTCTCGTCTTCATCGCATAATACGTTACGAGTATATCCTGTCGTGGCCGTGAATCTGGAAATTATAGGTATATTCGTACTCCATTTTAACAATAGTAACCCTAGATTGTCTTGAATCTGTTTACAATTAACCTCTCGTGTGCCGTGCGTGTGAGTATTTTTTTCGAATAGTTTCCTCGTACGCGGGTCCGCTTTCCGCCATACGAGAACTTAAATAGTATATTTAGATCTTATAGTAGCTGTTCTGATTAATGTTACGAAATCCTCTGCATAAGAATATAATAAGAATAACGGCGCGATTCGAGAAATGAATTAGAGATTCACTATAGATATGAAATAGTAAAGATATGTGACATTTCACGGCAAAAGGTACCTTATGGCGGCTGGCGCTTACGTCGCGTGACTTACTTTACTTATTGTCCTATGTCCCCTAGGTGGGGCAGAGGGCGTCCACAGTGCGCCGCCATCTGGATCGGTCTTGAGCTTCGTGCTTGACTTCGCTCCAAGTCTTCCCAATAGCCTTCGCCTCTGCAATGATAGTCCGGCGCCAGGTCTGCTTTGGACGGCAACGTTTCCTCTTTCCTTGGGGATTCCAGTCTAGGGCTTGCCTCGGTATGTGTTCAGGATCCCTTCGGAGTGTATGCCCAATCCAACTCCATTTCCGGCGCTTGATCTGCTGGTCGATCGGAGTCTCATTGCAGCATCTCCACAGGTTGATATTGGAAATGTTCTCGGGCCAGTATATACCGAGAATGCGGCGGAGGCAGCGGTTAATACAGACTTGTAGCTGGCGCGAGATGTCTTTTGTGACCTTCCACGTCTCGCACCCATACAGCAATACGGTTTTTACGTTTGACCGGAATATTCTGAGCTTGACTCTCCGTGTCAGTTTTCTTGATTGCCATACGGGGCGAAGCTGTGCGAAGGTTGCTCTTGCTTTGGCTATTCTCGAAGCGATGTCCTCTTCGGTCCCTCCTGTTTCCGACACGACGCTCCCGAGGTAAGTAAATTTGTGGACTTGCTCCACAGCCTCTGTGCCAATAAGGAGCGGCACGGTACTTGTCGCCCTGCACCTCATCTCCTGGGTCTTCCGGGTGTTGACTTTGAGTATTAATTGGAGCGGCGTTAATAATAGCGTAAGCTCCAACCGCCATAAGGTACCTTTACCCGTGGGACGTCACATATCTTTACTATTTCATATCTAGTGAATCTCTAATTAATTTCCCGAATCGCGCCGTAAGAATTAGAAGTTAGAACATTGATCTATAAAAACAACCATAAAATCCAGTTCTAGTTCGTTTGATCTTTTTTTAGTGGTAATGGAAACAATCAGACGGCCGTAAACGGTACGGGCATTTAATTCGTTTCCATCAATGAACATAAATTTTGTTCAGTGTCAATTTTTGCTGCGAGAATAAATATTGTGTTGCGAATCGCAACATGATTGAAAACAAAAATAACTGTCATTAGCCTCATTACAAATAATGAAGGACATGGTAAGGAATTTTCGCCGCAATAGCTTGGTTTGTTAATGGTAGATGCGCTGAATTTTTAGATTTTTCCTGTATTTGAAAAAAGGAAACGCCCTTTTATGGGTACCATGGGACAATTTCAAGTACAGGTTTGTACTCGTAGTGTTTCTTGAAAGTATAGCGTTCGCTACAATGGTTAGAGGCGCAGATTTTTAAAAATTTTCATTTATTTCAGTAAAGGAAACTCCTTTTTATAGGCTTCGTGTCATTATTTCAAGTACATGTTTATAAATAAACTATAGTGTTCGCTGCAACAGCTCAATTGGTTTGGTAGAGGCGCTGAATTTTAATTTTTTCCTTTATTTCAATAAAGGAAACGCCTTTTTATGGGTTTCGTGTCATAATTTCACGTACAACTATATAAATAGACTATAGTGTTTCTTAATAAATTACCACGCAAATAGGGAAGTAAGTATACCATGAAAAACGTAACACGGAAAATATGCAGGGCCAAACAATTTGTAAGATAGATGGTTTATTTTGTATTTTCTGTAGATAGAAGGGATCATTTATCCAAAAGCTTTGTCATAAATATATACCATTTGGAACTGCAGATCCTTAATTTGGTTGCTACTTCCGATTATTTCCGAAATTCTTACCATTGTTTGCGCATCAGTTTTACTTTTATTTCATTTCATTTCATTTTATTTCCTCTGTCTGCCCAACAATTAAGACATACTTTACCTAGATTTTTGTTACGATAACGTATTGTTTGTTTTGGCACGCTCATGCAATGGACCTAATAGATTGGACTGTTTGGTCCAAGTTTATTGGCAATGGAAATAACATTTCAGTTAAACAGCACAGGCCAAATACATGTCTTACAACCTTTATTTATTACTAACTATAGCATCCGCCTGCGACTTTATCCACAGAAAGTTATTGTCTATGAAACTTTCCACTTTCCACATGGATACTTAGGAATGTCATAAACTATCCCATGAGACACTTTCCACTTCCTTTCATTCTTGTTAGAATTCCCAGTAATCGAAAACGTTTCCGGATATTATACGACATTGGTTAGATTGAGGAGTTCAGCCTACAGTTTAATTTTTTGCTACTGTTATAAACCCAACCGGTATAAACAAGTGGCGGGCGTATATGATATAGAACTCGATTTCTGATGGTTTGCCTAATTTTCCAACAGTTGAGGATTTTTCCACAGCTCGTGAATTAAAGCTAAAAGCCAAATACACGCCTACCGGGCCAATTCGAACAATGATCTAGATATCCACTAGATATGAAACAGAAACGATAACGGGATATTTAAGAAAGTCATGTCAAATTTGACATTACTGCGATTCCGAATGTCCTCTTGAACGATCTCTTTAAGATTTGCTGGATATCTAATAGATATCCCAAAACGTCACAATAGTTGTAGCGTGAAATGACAATTGGTTTCTCGAATCGAACTGCAAAAGATAACTAGTTGAGAACTAAACTATAACGTATCTATTTGCTATTAGATCTCGTATTGTTCCCGTATCTAGTAATTATCACGTTGACCGGTTTATCTTTGACGCGCCGCCACTGGTAGGGTACCTTTCCGCTCAGATCCGTAAACAAACAAAATAAATCATACTTAATTCGCAATCTCCAATCCCCAACCGAACTTTTAACAGGGCAATTGTCGTATCAATTTTGATTGTACCGAATTATATAACCGTTTTTCGACTTTATTTCCTTGGAATAAGATCTGTCTATAGTAAGTTAGCTATGTCGTGGAAGACAGGAGAACGACGTCGTGGCCTTGCTGGATCTGGTAGGAACTAGTATTCATCTTGGATAATCAGCCCGGTGAAACGTACGGCGCTATCATCATGGTCGCATTTTTATCACTTGTCATGTCATGCGTCGCTTTCGCACCTACATACTTGTTAGAACGTGACAGCCATGATGAATTGATGACAGATGATAAAAAACCGACCATCTTAGCCCTACTGGTCATACTGGCACGTCATTGGACATGCACTTTTGACAAGCTTTTGCGTTTAACTTGCAATGTAACATACATTTCGTTTGATTTGACCCGAACATAATTATGTATATTCGGGTCAAATCTAGCTCGTTAAATTAGATTAGACCAATTATTACGAGATTGCGGTCTCTACTGATGACACGACTCAGTCGTATCAGAATAATATGAAAACCATATCAAATTGTAAAGCAGAATCGTCCCTGGATTGCGCAATTCAGAATAATTCATTTACTATGTATGTAGCATGTGCAAATAACTTAAGAACAAGAGTAGTATTTATGCCTAATATTAATATACGTCCTTACAAAAGCCGCAAACCGCGGATCATTAATATGTATTACGATTCACGCCAACTCAGACTTCGCCTGCCTAATTTATATTAATGAGCAAAAATAAACTGTGAATTTGCTTTATTATAAACTGGTGTTTAACTTCGCGGCTAAGCAAAATAACAATAAGTCATCGATAGAGAATTCTTTGATACTTTTTAGGGTTCCGTACCCAAAGGGTAAAAACGGGACCCTATTACTAAGACTCCGCTGTCCGTCTGTCTGTCTGTCACCAGGCTGTATCTCATGAACCGTGATAGCTAGGGAGTTGAAATTTTCACAGATTATGTATTTCTGTTGCCGCTATAACAACAAATACTAAAAAGTACGGAACCCTCGGTGCGCGAGTCCGACTCGCACTTGGCCGGTTTTTTCTACTCGTTGAGTTGAAAAATGCATTAAGACTTTTGTTAGCCAAACTATAATTGTATACTTTTCACTTTGGGCTCCAAAATTACTTCATTAGGAAACACTTTTATGAACTAGACTGATATTGACCGGGATATAGACCGTGATTACATTTTGTATTGTTTTTGAGCTCCCGATGATTCGACGCAGTTACATGCATCTTGTTCACGGGTGACCAGACCCACCTATGAAATGTAATGAAAATAATCCTATAGTCCTAGGGCGTCATAATCATAATCATAGGTGTCTAGATAATGCTGTAAATGATTGTAGCTTTATAGCTTCTACGTATCGGCCAGAAGCCTATAATAAGGCCTTGCATTGTATTTGATCTTTTTAGCGGCTACCTCTAGTCAGGCAAATGCCTAAGATTTAACCTATCATAACGATGCGCACGATGGTACGGACACTACGGACGGAACACTTATCACGGGGTCGTGACCTCGAGCTTCGCCAATTTTTTATTATATCTTATCGAAATCCCGTTTCCCACAGCAGTTTATTTTGCTTAGCATGAAACTCCATCAGTGTTAAATTTTATGCAAACACCTGAATCAGGTGAAAAGCCTGCCATTAAGGTTTGTGAGGGATAATCACGCCTAGTATCTATTATATTATATGGCGGTGTAGTGCATCTGGCATGTTAGCCGTGAACAGAGTAGATGACTTTTACGCTATAATGCGTAAAAGGCACTGGTCGTTTGTCGGGAGAGTGAGCGAATCGACGAACAGCATTGTTAGCGTAGTTACATAGCTACTGTATGAGCAAGGCCTCCGCTGCAACTATTTAATTAGTGTTAGATTATTTAATTTTAGTTTAGTTTAGAATAGTTAAATGTAATATAGATTAGCATGTATAAATTTAATGTAATGGGTTGATACCTAAATAAATAACATTTTTATTTATTTATTTGTATCTCCTCGGATTTCACGGGCCTATAAATCCCGGTCTTTTGATAGGCTTGCGTGGGGATATAGATCCAACACGTAGAGGCCCCTTGGAGAGCTTTAATGTCATGTAGAACGCCTGCTGGAACCCGTTCACAGGCGCAACAATAGACACCCATGAACCGGTCGCAGCAGGCATTGGGACTATTGCAGAAAAAGTGAACAGTATACCGGTCTATGGATTGAAGTTTGGGTGGACAATGAGACTGGGCTATTGTAAAGAACTCCGGACACCTGCCATAACAATGTTAATATACGTTATCGAGGCAGGTGGTGACTTGCCGCTGACTAGATGGGCCCCTGAAACTGCCGTCGTGAAGACGACCAGGAGCAACACCGGTGTGAGCGGCTCAGGGGTGTCGAGAGGTGTGCGCCGCTTTCTACCCAGTGACTGTTAACAGCCACTGTGCCAACTCGCGTCTTATGCATCTTTCACTTCCAGCCCTGGAGCATATAGCTCTTACGACTCCCCTCTGGACGGCCAATGAAGGCAAGCCAGAGCTGAGAGTCCTGCGGGTCCCCTTGGGGTCCACTCCGACCGACGAAGACACGCCGGAGACGGAGACCCTGACCGACTCTCTGGAGCACTCGGGTCCGTGGGGTCGTCACTCCCCAACAGCTCGCCACAAGCTGCCCTGCCCTTATTTATTTATTATTATTATTACCGGTGTTGACGCTGATACTCATTTACCCATTTTAGTAATGAGAAAGGCGTATGCGCCGGCAAAGGTCGCTTTTAAGGTTCCGTATTCAAAGGGTAAAAACGGGACCCTATTACTAAGACTCCACTGTCCGTCTGTCTGTCTGTCACTGAGGCTGTATCTCATGAACCGTGATAGCTATTAGACAGTTGAAATTTTCACAGATGATGTATTTCTGTTGCCGCTATAACAACAAATACTAAAAACAGAAAAAAATAAATATTAAAAGGGGGCTACCATACAATACACGTGATTTTATTGCCGTTTTTTGCGTATATGGTACGGAACCCTTCGTACGCGAGTCCGACTAGCACTTTGCCGATTTTTTATTTATTATTTGGTTATTGCGTCGAATAAAAGCAAATTGTTCGGTTAAAGCCAGAGCTCTTGTAGATTAAAGCAGGTTTTATCAATTTGTCATTCTTGGGTCAAATGGTTTAGCGTTGAATGCAGAATGGAAAATAACGGTTTTATATCGAGGAAAAACAGGGCAGATATTTATATAGGTAGGTTCTACATATACCTACACTAGCGACCCGCCCTGGCTTCGCACGGGTGCAATGCTGAGTTTTAAAGATCTAAGCATACATAGGGACAGACAGACAGCAGAAACCGACTTCTTTAAATACTATGTAGTGATATACGTGAGGTGTTCTTAAGGCGACCTTTTTTACCGAATTACAATCAACCAACACATTGAATGAAATGCTCTTTTTTATACCACTTGTGGTGTAAGAAATCCTAATAATATGCTAGGTATTATCGTGCAACAAGCAATTATTTTTTGTTGGTGTGTTCCTAAAATTATATGGGTATAAAATTACTCTAGCGAGGACATCTTTGAGAAAATTCGTTTTTTCTGCCTGTCAGTTAGAACAAAAATTTGACAGTTTCGAACAACTGACAGGCCAATATCGTCCGGCGAACTGATAGTCAGTGGGCCCCTTTATAGACAAGTATCACGGGAACATAGTCCCCTAAATGCAACAACTGTAACTGGAACTTGTCTGTTTGTCTTCGCTCAGGAGCGATGCGATCTAGATAAACAACGACTCCAAAACCAAATGGACGTATTTACACACTTTATACTACTAACATGCGTCGTTTTGCTCCTGCGTCGAGATTGAACGACGAATGAGTGTAATTTGCAGCTAGGACAATGAACCGATTAGAATTGATGTATGAGCGGTCACTCTTGAAAATAACTGACCGTTTGAACAAATTTGACACTTTGAAACTTACCTATATATTACGCTCACAGCTGTGCAAGTTGCGGAAAGTTGGAAAAGTTCTCTCAGGGAAAAATTCATTGAAAATTAAGGAAACTTTCATTTTGGAAACGGATTTCGATTTCCATACAAAAGTATGTATGAGGATTTTCTGAAATTTTTAAATGTGGAAATTACGCAATTTTGGAAACTACCCGACGATATGTAGCTCACGCAAAAACTCGCTCTAACTGTGCTTAATTAATACGCTTTGATAAATAGTTTCTGATATTTTTTTGCACTAGGCTACTACCTACACATAATAAAGGTGCTTCTGCTAGGTACAAAAAATCTAGTAAGGTCGACTTTTGTCAACAACTGAAAATCTAAAAGTGAAACAAAAACTTAATTCTACTTTTACATATCCACATTGCTGACGCGAATTAAAACTGCACGACCGTTAAAAAATGTGAAAAATGCCAAGTCAGCCGTAAAAGGAGGATTGCGACCGACTTATCTCGACTATTCATCTGCGGGAGCTTTCATTTTAGGACTTACGCTTTTGAAATGGAGAAACGTGCCTCTTTCAAGAAGATTCTGTCTGGGTAATGTGGGTTTATCTGTTTTAAGTCTGATTTCAACTTTCACGATAATTGCGCAAAGCAATGTAGTTTCGACTTGGATATTGATTTGATTGCAAAAGACGTGCGTGCGTGCGTCGCGGACGACAGGCGCGGAGTTCAAATTATGGACGAATGGCTACTTCAAAGTTTTTTGCTGCTGCAGTTGAATCGGCTGTGCGAAAGGTTTTGCTGTGTATGTTGACGTTAACGACATACGAACTCGTAAAACACATCCATCTTCTTTCGTGTCGACGTTCCCTTGGACACGTGGATGCGGATGCCCAGAAAGCAGCGGCGGACAGCCCTGACCGTCAAGTCCCTCAGGTCAGATTCTAAGGATTACTTGCACGCGAGGCATATCAACAGATGCACCATGGTTTGCGGCGCTGTGTCGCAAGCACACCGGGGAGAGTGGCTACCCAGCAGTTCCCAATCCGACCATGTCCGATTTACAACGGCCAAACTGAGACCTGAGGACGTCCACTGCAATATGTCGTTGCAGTGGACGTCCACAGTGAAGTATACATATAAGCGACCATAACTCTGCAAGCGATTGTAAATATTGGAACGAGTATATTATCTGCGGTATATGTTACAATGACACAAAGCGGTCCATTAGAGCGGGTCGGGCTTTTAGCGGCCATTGTTCCCGATTAGTCCCGTGACGCGTTTGTATGCAATCAGCGATTCAACTCAGTGTTTTCTTCGGTTGGAAGCAAATGAGAATAACAAACAGATTACAATATGAATTGCTTTGACATATTAACTTCACGCTCACCGACGCGATTTCGGATATTCAATCCTAAATTTAAAACGTCTAGGTCGTTTTTGGGCTGGCAAATTTAGACCGCTTGGAGTTGGAGAAAGATTTTGAGCTGAAGAAATGGGTCATACAAGTTCTAGTCAGTTTTTTTCTGTATCCAAAAGTTAAGAACATTTGTGAAAGAAAAGTTACAGCTAAAACTACATCAGAACCGGTTATAGGTGATACAATAAGACGTACACTAGACTCAATTATCCCTAACTTTCTTGAGCACTAAAGAAAACTTGTTTTACTTTATTACAGACACATATATTGTAACAGCCCATCGCCCCGTATTATTAATTTTATCAATGAACAAAAGTAATCACAAACTGGCAATGCCTAAACGGCCGTTTCAAAGCAGTCGCTAATGACGGTTAATCCCGGGTTCCGTGGAGGCCAGGGAGAGTTTTCCTCACAACGAGATTACACGCCCCTTCCAGCCTCTTGTTATTCTGATTGAAAACTCCACTCACTGAGGCTGACGCCTATTCGCAAAACATGACGTACATGACTGCGAGTTCATTCCTTTTTAGGGTTCCGTACCCAAAGGGTAAAAACGGGACCCTATTACTAAGACTCCGCTGTCCGTCTGGCCGTCTGGCCGTCTGGCCGTCTGTCTGTCACCAGGCTGTATCACATGAACCGTGATAGCTACACAGTTGAAATTATCACAGATGATGTTTCTCTTGCCGCTATAACAACAAATACTAAAAAGTACGGAACCCTCGGTGCGAGAGTCCGACTCGCACTTGGCCGGTTTTATTTATTTATTAGACCCTTGAATTTCTAAAGCCCAGTGTGCCACCGTGGTGCCACCAAGCATTTTTGTACTGAATACGCTAGTGCCGCACACTGCAGGTGGCATCCAGCTTTGCATTAAGCAAAATCAACTTGAAAATACTTACGTAGAAGGATCATACGGTTTCTTTTGCCCCGAGCAAAATAAACTCTTTTTCTCTTACCCCACCTGACTTTAGATTGGTGTGATAAACTAGGTCAATTTGAAGTGTCATTGTAGTATATGGAAAATAAAAACAAAGCTTAACCGTGAAAATACGGAAACACGAATTATAGGATAGACATTACTGCTAGGAAGTCATTGTAATAGGACTTCCTTAAGTATAAGTCGTATATCAGAATTTGTAGTATTATGCTTATATAAGTTATTACAGAAGATTATGAAGTACAAATCTTTATTAGTGAAAATATATTTCACTTTACTATAGGTACTCGTTATTAATGTCACATAAATCGTCTGCCACAATCTAAACTCCAATCCTTAAACCCGACTTGAAATACGACTGTTCAACGCAAAATGAAACTTACCGTCGCGGCGACATTATTAACTTTCATACAAAGAAAGCACTGTGTGACATAAAGGACGACCGCTTTAAGTTTCATTTTCCCTTGCACATAATATGCACGGTCACCAATGAGTCACCAACATGCGAAGGGTGCATAGAATTTCCCGATCGGGGGAGAAACGCCCCAGACTTGGGCCTGACTCATATTCGCTTAGTATGTTTTCTTTTATCTACAAGTTAGAAGCGCCAGCGACCCGCTTCTATGTTCGTTTTTGTACCTCTGTTCTGTATAAGTGTATAAAAACATAATATTGTCTTCGGTTACCGCGATAGTTACTCATGAAATAAAATATGTCTTAGTGCAGAAATATGTTATCTGTACCATCTCATTGTACCATATTTTAAGCAAATAAAGAATATTTTTATTTTATTTATTTATTTATTTAACTATGAAAACGGATTATATCGCGTATATTGAATTTATAATACATCCCGACGTTTCGAACCCTTTACAGCGTTAGTGGTCAACGGGATGTATTATAAATTCAATATACGCGATATAATCCGTTTTCATAGTTTTATTTCATGTATAAAAACATGTTTTATGTACAATCCCCTAGCCCTGACTTTTACTAACCCTACACCTTGGTTTAAAATACCCGACCAAGTGCGAGTCGGACTCGCGCACGAAGGGTTCCGTACCATTACGCAAAAAATGGCAAAAATATCACGTAAGGGAGCCCCACTTATATATATATTTTATTCTGATTTTAGTATTTGTTGTTATAGCGGCAACAGAAATACATCATCTGTGTAAATTTCAACTGTCTAGCTATCACGGTTCATGAGATACAGCCTGGTGACAGACGGCCGGACCGACAGCGGAGTCTTAGTAATAGGGTCCCGTTTTTACCCTTTGGGTACGGAACCCTAAAAAATGGCTTGGCCGATCTACGACTATTATTATACACCTAGTGTTATGTGACCACAAGGTTCGTAACAACAACACGTAATCGTCACTACGTTTCGTTTAGTGCAGGTGACACCGGTACAACGCAGTTTTGATTGGTCTAATTCAGTCAGTTGCGTGACTTTCGTTTATCAAAATTGCAGTGTCGAAACGGGACATGGTATATTGAACATGGAATGAACTGGATATAATTTTAGGAGTTAACTGTAGAGATGACTACACTTGCAGTCATTGGTTTGGCATTGGTTTATAGTTACTTATTAGGTTTAATCAAGTGGCTCTGTGAGCTGTAGAAATCGCGAACACTAATATAACTCCGCCATTTTGAAAATATTCCGAAATGTAAATCGTCCTACGGCCCGATTCGAACTTTAAGATACGTCTAGATACGATATGGATTAGATATGTCAGTGTCAAAAGTGACGTTTTCTTTAAAAAAACTTCACTTTTGACACTGACATGTCTAATCCATATCGTATCTTAAAGTTCGAATCAGGCCGCCAGGCTGTTTACTAAGTTTCACGTTTCACCTGTAGAACAGAACAACTGAACATTCGAAAGCATTTTTGCCCAAGCTGAAACCAGCGGGCTAAGCACGGTCGCATTTTTATCGTGTGTCACTATGCCTGTCACGTTCTAACAAGTATGTAAGTGCGAAAGTGACAGGCATAGTGACAGGCGATAAAAATGCAACCATGCTGCCACCGCAGACCGTACCCATATTTACTCGTTTGACTCGCTCCGCTCACCTCTTTCTGTGTAGAACAACTCCCATGTAATTTACCATTGCGAGTTGAACGAGCTCCGTAATGACACCGCTCCGCTCTCAAAACTGAGCGAGTTCATTTCAACTCTTTTTGCTTGCTTTGTCATTTCCCCTCGACTCTTTCTTGGTGTAAATAGAAGTACGTAGTTTACTCTTGCAGTTAAACTAAGTCATTAATGAGTCCGCTCCGCTCGCGGTGGAAACCGGGCTTAACGAAGGGTTATAATATGATATCGCTACCTTCTGTGCCTTACGTAGAATCGTAAACTTTTATTTATATATTGTCGCCTGGTTTAACTGCGGGTTGTAAATTGTTTACGACGTCGCGCCCAGACTTTTAGTTTACTTTCAACTTTTTAATGACTTATTAAACTATTGATTGGATTAGTTTTAAGAGCGCTTAAATTTATCAAATAGTTTCACGAATTTAATTTTATAATCTGACTATACTATGGTATTTTTCAAACTGGAATGGTACGATGATAGAGTCATCTCCATAATACACGTGCGTAAAGATGATTTCCGACTCGTATTCCTTTATACACTCGTCGGAAATCATACACTTTCCGCACTTGTTGCATAAATAGCTATTTCCCCTCACTAGCTCGGAAAGCCGTCTTTTATCCTTTAAAACAAGCGGGGAAAAACGCATTTTATACACTAGTGGGGAAAGTAATTTGACCTTGGATGGAACGTGTTTAAGTAGCTTTTGACAGATAACAAAACGTAAAACGCTCATAATAATGGTTCGTTCGATATTAATTATCATTAAATAAATGGTTTGAGAATTTAATAGAAAATACCAAATTTAGCTTTATTTAATGATCATAAACCTCATAAACCTTAAATGAGTGATTCCCATGATCATAGAGTAACTTATACTAGAGCGGTACTGTCATAGTAAATTTTGTAACCCCAGTAAATTCACTGCCATCTGTCGACACACTTTAAAACTAAAAATTAAGATTTATAAAAATACGATAAAATGTATTTAAATATAGATAAATGATTTTTTTTTATGTATTAATTATTTTTATGATTTTGACCTATGTTCTTCACTGATATGCGTTAAAATTGTTAAATAACAAACGAAACAGTCAACGCCATCTATACGACAGTGGGCCAAAACTAGTGGCGCCCTCTGAACGAGAATCAAATTTTCTTGATTTTCGAGGCACGTTTTTTCCTTAGACTGTAAACATCTATTACGGAGTTATATCTATCTTTGCCATGATGAAGATGATCTAACGCCTGTGGATGTTGCACTTTCCTCGCTATAGTGAGGGGAAAAGTTTTGTGTTACACACGGGTGCAAATGTATTTTTTTAACTCTAATTATTTTTTGTGTCATTTAGAATATTATGACATAGTATCAGATTGCATTGGACGTAATTTACACAAACTATGTTTTCACACTAAAAACACTATCCTAAATGCAACACAGTTACATGTTTTCTCTCGAATATTTTTTACTCCAAAATAATTCAAAATAAAAAATAATTACCACAAATTAACAAATTACTAGAAAAGCAAATTATATATATGACACAAAACAAAATGTAAGATTTACATCTTAACAAAGTATTCATAAGCGAAAACAGAATTGACTTTAATATTTTTATAACCTAGGGGTCAAAATTGCCAGCGGTACAGGTCTCTAGTAAGAGTCTCATGGTAAAAATCCGTTCTGGAAAAAATACAATAAAAGGACCGACAATCATGATAAAATTGTCCGTTATTTCACACCATGCATTTTCAGAGTTTTCATTCCGTCTCATTTCCTTCAAGAGCTTAAGCCGCTCCGCCATTCCCGTTTTTCCTTAACATTTTGCGAATATAAATCAAGACGGTCGTATTTCCAGAAAATATTTGTTTGCACATCAGTTAAACCATTGCGGTGGCCATATTTCAGTCAGCTCGTCAGTAATGTATACCATAGAGTAACTTATACTAGAGCGGTACTGTCATAGTAAATTTTGTAACCCCAGTAAATTCACTGCCATCTGTCGACACACTTTAAAACTAAAAATGAAGATTTATAAAAATACGATAGAATGTATTTAAATATAGATAAATGATTTTTTTTATTTGCATTAATTATTTTTATGATTTTGGCCCATGTTCTTTCACTGATATGCGTTAAAATTGTTAAATAACAAACGAAACCGTCAACGCCATCTATACGACTGTAGGCCAAAACTAGTAGCGCCCTCTGAACGAGAATCAAATTTTCTTGATTTTCGAGGCACGTTTTTTCCTTAGACTGTATCCATCTATTACGGAGTTATATCTATCTTTGTGTATACGGTATACGTACCTTGCAGGCTATAAGTCACATGTGACGCCTACTTCTCGGCTGTTTAGGCGCAAGACATGTCTTTTCCGGCACTCTTATTTCGAGAACACGAGAAGCGAGTGTACCAAATTGTTAAATCTGAATCACGCTCCTAATAAAACGTAAGCTGTTTTCAGTTACCATTGTTTAGCATTGTTTTTAAGTGGGAAATGTTGGTGGTTGGTAAAACCTACTGAATATTCAAGAACAACAGAGAAATTCAGTCCGGTCAAATACGTGATCCTTATTAGCATTCTTCAATCAGGTATCATTGTGAATAACACCAATAGGCCTTATTCCTACAAACGAGCGTATTTTGCAAAATGCTTCCTTTTTCATTCAACATTACGACGTAACTATTAGTATTTATTCAAAAACTGTTAACGTTCTTAAATAATCATTTCCTAAACTAGCGGCTGCAATAGTTAAAGTTGATGAAATGAGTGAGTGAATGAGTTTTCCTAGGAGTATTTTTCAAAATTTGCAGTGAGAAGTGTCGTTTCGGTTGCCAAGTATCAAAATCCGTCTGCTGTACACAACAAGTTAGACTAACTACTAAGTTTTCGCCGTAAAGAGCCGTTTTATATTGATCGTTGCCCAAGGCTCTGGGGTGCCGTTCTAACCGCGTAGTACAGACTAGTCGAAGGCTCAGGAGAACTAGCATAAGAGCGCTCTCCGATTACATACAGGGTAAAAGGGGCGAAGGGTGGAAGTTGCGGAAAAAAAGATGGAAATGTTCTTGGAAATTTCAGGATAATTTTACAGGAAACATCCATACACATTTTCAATTTGGAGATGAAAAATTTCGATTCCTATACCAAAATATGAGATGTTTCCGTATTTGTTCCAAGTGAAAAATTCGCAGTTTTCCTAACTTTCCGACGGCAAATCAGTATAGGCAAGGCAATACAAATAAAGCAGAGGGAAAATCAGAAACTCTTAAGGGTCACTTGCACCATCCCACTAACCCGCGGTTAACCGGTTAAACCTGGAGTTACCATGGTTACCAGTACATTTTGACACTGGGTTAACGGTTTAACCGGTTAACCCCGGGTTAGTTGGATGGTGCAAGTGGCGCTAAGAGATAGTTTAACCCTTAAGGTAGTCAGAAATCATGCAAAAATGAACCCTATCACTTTGAATTAAAGTTCAAAATTAGGTGGGAAATATACTCCCTCTACCAAAGGCGTCAACTTTGTTCTTAGGATTCACAAGGCTGATTATCAAGGCTCAATTATAGAAATAGTTAATATTAGGACCTAACCTGTCAAGATATGACAATATGGCGGACAAATGTTTAAAATGTCAACATATTTAATAATTATTTCGTGTCGTCGTGTGATGAAAAACATTGTGTGTAACTCCGGGGGTAAGAATATTGTAAACTCGAGTCTTTAATTCTAGACCTCTTTTACAAGATCTCGCTTACCCCCCTCGCTGCACAATGTACTACACGCGGTGTTTTGCGGGTTCGCTGAACTAGTTGACCCAAGACCTCGACTCACAGGCTGTGCAAATGCACGAGCTAGAGGCAAGGCCGCTACCTCCAATCCAATATCCAGCTGAAACGTTTAAGGCCGTTCCATCGGTTTGCCGCTATCACTGTCACATTTCGCAAGAAAGAACGGGAAAGACCATGCGCGCCAAGTGTCAATTTTGATCGAATTTTGTCGATTATTTTTTTAAACGTTGCCGAAATTCGAAAGCTGTCAAATTACTGTTTAAGTTAAGATTGTTATTTCTTCTTATTTTTGTTTATAGTGTCACATAATAAATAACCGAGTAAAGTTTGATTAAAAGTGAGTTTGGTTCTGACCGCGGCCGGGGTCGGTTGTGTTCCGGGGGCCCTTTACAATGGCATTCGCAATTGCATCTTGTCACCAGATGTTGACCGGACCGTGATAGTTTTTACCAACGCGAGCATCTAGATATGCAGTATACGTTTCTATAGAATATCTGCTTATCTCGTAACACGTGGGTTGGTTGTATGTGAAGTGAAACAGTGAGTGGCAATGTTAACAGTGCAATTTACCGGTGAGATTTTTCCATTTTACGTCTTTTAAATAACGGTCCGTTCTTAACAGTGTTTGTATGTAGGTACAACTACATTCGGTGTTGTTGGGTTAGTTTAAAAACAAACAACTTATTAGGCTACAAATTGTACGCCTGAACCTTCCTCGGGAGTCGCTCTGTTAATGGGTGAGGGCCGCATGGGGGTCCGCTCGGTGGTTTTTAGGGTTCCGTGCCGCTGTCCGTCTGTCCGTCTGTCTGTCGCCGGCCTGTGTCTCGTAAACCGTGATGGCTGGACGGTTGAAGTTTTCACGGATGATGTGTTTCTGTTGCCTGCAGCAACAGATACTAAAAAGTACGGAGCCCTCGGTTGGCGGGTCCGGCTCGCGATTGTCCGGTTTTTTGAGTTTATCCCGAACGTGCTGGCTGACAGACGCGGGGGGTGGGGGGAGGGGAGGGGGGCTCAACGAATTGCATTGTCTACACGATTCACTGCTGCAACATGTGCAGTGACAAAAAAAGGGTATCGCCACTACGCGGAATTAGAGGACTCTACCACTCAAATTTGATAGCTATGCAATCCAAGTGAGGTGCTATTTGTGTGTTTCTTTGTGGTGCTATTTCTTTATGAATTGTTTAAATGAGTGTTGTTTAAGTGACAACGTGCCGTCCTCTTGTACTCGAAGTATGGGCATCTTGGTAGACTTAGTTTTTTATAAAGGATGCAAGCGAGCGGGGAGAATTGCATGATTGGGAATTAATGTCAGAACGGCAGAACAATAACCAAGAGGATAAAATGCTACCTAGGACATCCTAAGACGCCCAAAACCTTATCTCTTAGAAGCCGCATAAGATATAGCTACAGAGCTCCATCCCGGCATCCCTCTGAGTGGCTCAACATGGCAGACGACAAAGGCGAATTCATCAAAGCAGCAAGAGAAATAAATATATCAACTGGACGAAACCGACAGCGAATCAGAAGAAGAAGAACCAATACCTCGAATCGACGAGCAAACGTTATCTCAAGATGATATTGGCCTCGCTTGGCACAAGATGTTATGAAGACCGAAACGAAAACGACGAGAAGCATATTATCACCAACGCTCTCCCTCGACGACATAACCTACCCCACCTATCTTCCAATATTGGCTTAAGGCTGCATAGCCGGCTGATTATAACTATCCCTTTCCCATCCCAGAGCGTGTCACTCCCCATAATATTACGTCCCCTGGTATGCCGGCTAGTCCGGAGCAGGCATGTTCCTGGCTGGGTGTGGCGTCTCTTGTCTTGTCTTGTCTTGTCTTGAGTAAAGTTTGATTAAAAGTCAGAGTTAGAGGTTACTTTTTGAATTAATTGTATCGAGCGAAGTGGGCGAAGCTGTGGTATTAAAGATAATATAATCAAGAACTACATATATTTTTTCCACGTCTACAAATATGAACGTCTCTTAGAAAAATATGATCATATATGGAGATTTTTCGCCTTCTGGCTCAGGGAACGGCCTTAAAAGCTGTCCATTTCCGATTACGACTAATGCATCGAGCGAGGTTTCAATACCATCACACACATTTTCAGAAATATATATCTTGAACTGGGTTCTATTATATGTATACAGAGGAAGTCGTTCAAAATGATCTTCGTAAAAAAAAATACAAATATTATTGAAAATCATTGAAATTTGAACTTTACTCGCTTAGCTTTACAACACAAAACTGATTGTGTTTGGCGTTGTTAGAATTGTCTCGATGAGTATTAGTTGCCTGTAGAAAGAAAAGTACAGTTAGCAATTAAAATCTTGTACCAAAAATCTTAATTTATGCCAAAAACTTTTTATTTAATGCTGACTGTGCAACGAATACAAGAGCTGATAAATTATATGATCCAAAAAAATGCGGTTGTCTGTAAAGTTGGTTTACGGTCGATTATTTTCCGTGATAACGTCACAAGAAAACATTGATGAAAAGGCCGTAACGTTACCATGGAGATCTGTCCACAACGTGACACTTTCTCGTGCATGCTACCGTTTATAAGACGTTATCACGTACAAAAATGTTAATAGGTATTTTTGCGACGCGTGAGGGCCTCTGTAATATTCACTAGTACTATTTCAAGTGTAAACTGAAACACGACTAAACAAATGCCTGCGACGCATCCTGGCCACGAACCATCTCAAACGTCAGACCATGGCAGATGACTGACCAGAAACGCATTAGTACGAGAAATCCTTGAAAGGAAATGGCGTTGGATCGGACACGTACTCCGTAGGCCGGACAGCAATCTGGCCAAGCAGGGTCTCCGCTGGCATTCGGCTGGCAGTACACGGCCGTGTACTACATGGAGGCGTTCAGTTGAGAAAGAGGCTGACTCAACTGAACTCGACTGGAAAGAGCTGGAAGTAGCCGCTCAAGATCGTGATAAATGGAGGATTCTTCTGCGAGCCCTATGTCCCTAATGAGGATAACAGGAATACATCATCATCATCATCAGCAAACTGAAACACGTGCATACGTGAATCAAAATAGCTCGTCGCGTAGTTGGATTAAAGTTATGTGTATCACCTTACAGGATCAGGATGTGGGTGGATTTATGACGGGAAGACGACCCTGAGATAAACGTTACATACATTACGTGTGATCATGATCATTTCATGTGTCGGAAAACGATTTAAAACGGAGTTTGTGCTGGCTTCGGAGATTTATATGAAATATCTTAACCTTGCGTATGATCTATTTTATTATGACGTACATACATATACATAGATTGTAAATAATATACATACTCATTATTATTTACAACGACGGGACTTAATCGCGTAAAATAAGTATTAAATTTACCTCCGACGTTTCGAGAACGGCGTTGTCCCCGTGGTCTCGGAGAAGACTGGCTAAAGTTGACATCAACATCTTCTAGGCGCGCGAGTTTTTCGAACTACCCGCACTTGTTCTTGTTTATTAACTTGAACGTTTCGCGCACTAAGGATGTTGCACAAGAACAAGTGCGGGTAGTTCGAAAAACTCGCGCGCCTAGAAGATGTTTATGTCAAATTTAGCCAGTCTTCTCCGAGACCACGGGGACAACGCCGTCCTCGAAACTCGAAACGTCGGAGGTAAATTTAATACTTATTTTACGCGATTAAGTCCCGTCGTTGTAAATAATAATGAGTAAAAATCGTGAAAGTTTAAATCAGTGTAATATACATACTTTTAGTCACTACATAGTATAAAACAAAGTCGTTTACCGCTGTCTGTATGTATGCTTAGATCTTTAATACTAGGCAACGGATTCTGATGCGGTTTTTTATAGATAGTGTGATTCAAGAAGAAGGTTTATATGTATAATTTGTAAAGGTTTTGTGTAAATTAGTTGAACTACCCGTGCGAAGCCGGGGCGGGTCGCTAGTTACTTATAAATCTTTTGATATAGGGCTCACATGCGGCACGCATAGCACGATTTTCTTCTATATCAAACTAATTTATTTGCTACGGGCTACGGCCTTATAGCGTAGCACTTCGTAGCAACGCAGTTCCGTACAAAATAGTCGTAATTTCACTGATTTTATGAGGAGAATAAATAGTTATTTTATTTCTTAATGATTTTGGGACCACAAACGGGCATACAACAATTAAATCGCAATAACGTTTCAGGCTTTTGAACTAAATTAATCCTTGTTTATTGGAAGTTTACCAAGAACATTTCATAAAGGCGACTCAACATAATTCTTTTCATATTTATAACAATCATTGCGGCTTAAGATATAATATAACCAATTTTTAAAGATCTCATTTATCCTGACAAATATGAAATACAGTTATTCATAAATATTTATCCAAACCTAAGTTATGAGGGTTCAAAAAAACGACGAAGCGCTTCGAGAAAAGGTGTCTTGCCGATAATGCAGATAAATGTTCCTTCTTGACCCGGAAGAAGGCACAGGATTGTATCTTTATTTATGAATTCGGCTTTCTATTTGCGTACTGTGAATAATCGCCTCGACTCCCAATATTGCCTTAGCGTTCCTTTAAGGTTCCACTTTATGCAAATGCAGGAAATATTGGAGCCGTCACAAGAATTTGAATGCACACTCGTATCTTCGTATATATTAATATACTGTGTTTTGTATTTAAAATTTTACTTGGAAGCATTTCTTGATATAGCTACAGTACGGCTACCACAAGTTTGACACCGACATTCGCAAGGATCTGAATGGAGAGATGACACAGAGAGATATGAAAGAATTTAATGTGAATACTGATTATAAGACTGGTATATTTCAGTCAGAACGTGTGCAGCATATTAATAAAGCGATCGGCTAACCAAACCAATTTGTCGACTATCCCCACGTGTTTACTCCATAAACAGTGTTGTGTATCACATATGATACCTACGCTCGTTTTATACAGGGTATCCTTAGCCATTGGACAAACCCTGAAATCCCACGTATGGTTACTTCTCAGGAATGCTGTAACGTTAATATTTTTTTGATTAGAAAAGATAAAAAAAAAATCAAACAAGTTATTTCCAATAATCGACAACAAAAAGAAACATGCTGTATTTATCATTGGCAGTGCTTTTGCCAATTTGTTAGAAAATGTGCAGTGACATTTGTCAAAAACATTACCCACCTCCTTTGGCAGTTGGGTAAAATCAGAATGTTAGTAGTGTCATAAATAAAAAAGGTAATCAAAAAGGTCGAAGAACGTTTAATGCTATTTATTACCTCTCAGGAGCTACTAACACATACAGGCTGCTCCAAAGTAAAAAATCTTAATTTGTAAATTTCTTCGTAACCGCTACACCGGTTGTTATGATACTATGTATACTGGTTCTAAATACCCTAATGCACATGTACATTTCGGCTGTGTCCAATGGCTAGGGACAGCCCTGTATACACTCATAGGGAACAAAAAAAGAAACCAAGTAATTTACCGCGAGCTGCAGAATTGAACTTTATGAATTAATTCATTGGTACAGTGACCATGCAAATTAGCGGCTGGGTGTAGGATCCACGCGGATGAGGCCGGTGCGTACCTTACTGGACTCTGTTTCCTCCACGTATTTCTATATATCATATTATCTTTCTAGCGAGCGACTCGACAGAAAATTGCGTAGAAAATACCACAAAGCCTAAGTATAACTGTCTTAAACCCAAAGGTTGTCTGGAAGAAAGACTTTCTGTTGTTACCTTGTCATATTTTTCCTTTTAAATTCATAGTAATTTACATGTTCTCGCCAGTCGCTGCAAGCTTTGGAGCGACTGGCGGGACAATGCAACAGTGGCGGTAGAAAGCGGAGGCCTTTGCCCAGCAGTGGCACACAAAATAGGCTTAAAAAAAAGGTAATATTACATGTAAAATGTTTTGACGACCGGTCTGCCTGTGAAGCCGATGGTCCTGGGTTCGAATCCCGGTAAGGGCATTTATTTGTGTGATTAGCACAGATATTTGTTCCTGTCCTGTGTCATGGTTGTTTTCTATGTATTTAAGTATTTATTGTCTGAGTACCCATAACACAAGCCTCCTTAGGCTTACCGTGGTACTTAGTCATTTTAGTCAATCTGTGTAAGAATGTCCTATAATATTATCAAATATTATTATTATTATTATCAATGTAATGTTATTGGAGCAAAACAGAACTTACTTTTACATTAAGCAAATTTGACGCTTTAACTTAAGGGGCCCACTGACTATCAGTCCGCCGGACGATATCGGCCTGTCAGTTAGAACAAAAATTTGACAGTTCCGAACAACTGACAGGCTGATATCGTCCGGCGGACTGATAGTCAGTGGGCCCCTTTACATATTTTTAGTCACTCGTCCGACATGTTTCGGAGAGCCTAGGTCTTCAGCATTTACGTACTCTACTTACTTATGTAGACTTACTTAAACGTGCTTAAACCGCATATTGAAGCCTCACTCCTAGCAGGCCTATGGAAATCCGTACCTCATTAGAAGCACGTACGGGTACGGTATGACGTAGGCGTATCATGCACGTATCGGTTTTGTGCTATTAATACACTTTGTCATTATTCGCTACGCCGCGCGGTCCATTGTTACTCGTGATATAGGTATAACCATTATACGAAGTAGCATGTTGACGGGGGTAAGGTCAGTCAAATGCGACTTCAATATGTATGGCTATATCATGGTTGTCTCATGAAAGTTTAATTTCACGCTTGTACCCGGTACTACATATTATAGCTGCAGGTTGTTTTAAGTTTATATATCGTGTATTGATATATTTCACACCGAGATAGAACCCATTATCAACGTGACAGCGTGATAATGAAAGTGTCTGTCTCCGACGTGTCGGAAGCCGGTGTTGCTCGAAGGTCTGTCTCTATTAATCACATGGTGTTAGAAAGTGACATTTGCTTTATCACGTGGATAAGTGTCAATCATTCGCCCGCTGGTTACAATATTAACAGCATTGAGTAACTTATACTAGAGCGGTACTGTCATAGTAAATTTTGTAACTCCAGTAAATTCACTGCCATCTGTCGACACACTTTAAAACTAAAAATGAAGATTTATAAAAATACGATAAAACGTATTTAAATATGGATAAATGTTTTTTTTTTATTTGCATTAATTATTTTTATGACCCATGTTCTTTAACTGATATGCGTTAAATTTGTTAAATAACAAACGAAACCGTCAACGCCATCTATACGACAGTAGGCAAAAGCTAGTAGCGCCCTCTGATTGAGAATCAAATTTTCTTGATTTTCGAGGCACGATTTTTCCTTAGACTGTATCCATCTATTACGAAGTTATATCTATCTTCGTTAACAGTTTCCATTTACACCAAAACTCATTTTACCACACTTTAATCCGACTTACTCAGAACAGTCAGAACTCGAAACCTGACTCGAATATCCATTCAAGCAGAATTTCAATAGCTAACCACAAAACAAATGTATTTTCCCATTTCCCATTCATTCCCAAGAAGGTCCTAAAAAGTAATCATTCTGCCATTTGTCAAGCTCTTATCTCCGAACGTGATTTCGTCATAAGAGCGCCTGTCACCGGAGCTTCCCCTGGGGATACAATTACGTCCTTGTAAGGGCCCTTGGCCACTTGGAAAAGGGCAAGATATATCCGAACTTTTTCAAGCGTTTTCCGTCGTTAAATTATTATTTTTTACTTTAAAGGGAGGAAAGGTCCTAGAAAATTGCAATAACAATTTAGGATATTGTAAGATCGACGTTTTTATACTGAAGCATTAAGCGTTCATATATATAAATTAAAAAAGACATATTACATTATGTGAGCGATATTCATTATGCTGCAAAGTTATTCTGATAGGCTTCGATCCCTTCTAGTTACGCGATCACATGCAACTTGGTAATTGCACTGTGGTTGCAATCATTTTGTGACAGACTGAAACATTTGGAAAGCTTTCGATTTGACTTGTATTTGTACATACATACATATAATATAATCACGCCTATTTCCCTGAGGGGTAGGCAGAGATCACGGATTTCCACTTGCTACGATCCTGGCATACCTCTTTCGCTTCCTTCACTTTCATAACATTCCTCATACACGCGCCGGTTTTGGGTGCTCTTGACCTGGCCTTTCTTCATGATGGTACAATTTATATATGGAGTACAATTGAGAAATGAGTCACGTGTCAGTTGATCAACTCAAAGTTACGAGGCGAAACTTAACGAACGTAACCAACATGAACTACGTGCGGTGAGATTGAGAGAATGCAACCTTGAACACGCCTTATAAGAGTCTACTTTTAATAGACAATGTTAAATAACTAATAAAAGGTGCCTCGGGGTAACTTTGAAAGCGGGTTAGTTTTGAAAATTGCAAATATATATCTACAACATCAGAAGCACAGCATATTTCTGCAACACTATACTTTTTACACGTTTTTAACATCTTGTAATTGTAATTACCACGGTGTAATAAAGAAATAAACAAATACACTTACGCTACTGCAACGCTTGCGAAAGGCATATTGTTTACTGTTTCTAGTTCTACAGTAATAACGGTTTCTAGTTTAGTAAATATTTGTCATTTTTGAAATCTTTAGAACTTACCCCAATGCACCTTAAGGGGCCTACTATTATCAGTCCGCCGGACGATATCGGCCTGTCAAACAACATAAAATTTACAGTTCCGAACAACTGACAGGCCGATATCGTCCGGCGGACTGGTAATCAATGGGCCCCTTTAGGTTTTTTTTTCGGTACCTACACTTTTCTAATTTATCGGTCTCAAGTAGAACCGGGCGAGAAGCAAAAACGAACCTTACTCAGCATAGGGAATGGAAATGCCGCCGCGGGGCAATAAAAAGAAGATAATGTTTAATATTTTTTCTTGCATGAAAAGTTCT
Organism: Cydia strobilella; assembly: GCF_947568885.1. NCBI lineage: Eukaryota > Metazoa > Arthropoda > Insecta > Lepidoptera > Tortricidae > Cydia > Cydia strobilella. Next base: position 16,362,098 of record NC_086052.1, read on the forward strand.
TTTGGATTTGGAATGATGATTTAGTGTGTTCTTTACTTATTTAATATACAAATAACAATATTAAAAAACGTGTCTACAGCGAGAGGGGCAAACAAATAATTTGACATCTCAATCCCTCCCTCTCTTTTTTCTTGGAAATGTATATTTACATGTCTTAAAACCGATAGATATGTGTTGTAAACAACCGAAATTCCCTGATGTTATTTTTGAAAGTTTGTTGATAAATACAAATTCGTTCTATTTCGTCGCAACACCTTAGCTAAACAAGCTAGCAATATTTGCTCTTTACAGTTCGCTATAAATCTTAACTTAATTTAAAATGATAAAGATTTATATACCTACTCCCACGTAATCTTAGCACGATCATGCTCATAATATATGTATTTACTGGCTTTACTGCCGTCATTACATACAACGCCGGCTGCGCTATAAAATGCAATGTATATCGGAAAGGCTAAGCTGCTCACAAATATCTGAATACGCCTCTATTGTCAAGGCGTTAGAGAGCGTGCTCAGATATATTTGAGCACCTCGGCCGCTCCGATATATCCAATAGCGACTGTACAACTAACCACGAGAGTTAGTCTGTAAGCTACGTGACTTCATAGATAAAGGTTACAACACTGGTTGCTCGTTGTACCCGTTTTACTATATTCGCCGCATGGAAGAAGGTACATCTCTTAATCAAGATTGTTCCTTTATCTCCATTGACTGAGCGGTAACTTTACTAATTCTAATACATCGATCTTAGCTGCAGGCTGAATCTTGAAGTCGAATTTCGTGAATTTTGAATCGATCACTGACTAAAATAAACCTTAAAAGGTTTCAATTTAATTAAAATACAAATGGCTCTGTTCCCACTTCAAATTTGAAGCTGACATTTATTACTCTAAATAGTACCAAGTTAATGTATAGGATCCAAATCATTGTCCGCAACAATAATGCCAATGCCACTTCTTCACTAAATTTGAATTGTTAATTTGTTTTATTACAAGCCACCACAGTAATAATGTGTAATTTTGAATTTTATTGTTCGTAAACGGAAACCTGTAATCCGGAAGACTTTTATCCGATTTCGACCAACCGGACGGCGTGGGAGCGCATTTCACATTGATCTGGCCGCAAGCCGGTCGGCTCTTCACGAACGCGGACGGCTCCGGACGGACACCATCGCGTCTGCCATACATTAATGTATCTCTCTCTCTTGTCTCCTGACCGATTTCGGCCACAGCGACTGCAAATTATGTCTAGGAGCGGGAACTGAGCTGGTCCGCCCGCTCGTGCGCCCTCATGTGACTGCAGTAGCCAATTTTCGTCTGCAATGCTCGTCCACACCGAGGGCATGTCAGGACTCCGTCAACGTAGCGATAGGTTAAGGCCGTAGGTGGTCGGGCCTTTAGAGCCCTTATGAGCCTTTCGAAATCATCAACCTAATGTATCTTAGGCACATTGTGAAATGCCGCTCCGTCGCGGCCCGACTCCAGCCTAACTTAGTTCTTTTCTCATAAAAATGTTTACTAAAATACCCGAACCATATTTTCTTTAGCATGTATTCAAGCCATGATGCGTTTACCGAACCGAACATGTTATTAAGATAATAAGGATCTTGATAAGTTCTAGTGCATGTGCATCATGTGCATCGTGGTCGTGACCTCCGTTAATATAAAAGTTGCGTGCGTGGATGATCGTGATCGCAAAGGGAATTAATCATTGTGTTTGTTCCCTTGTCTGGAGCTAGTACTTATTTTCTAATAGATACAGAGATTAGTCTGAGAAGAAAAACTGTCGGTATGTATAAAATAATGATGACCGCTACCTTCACAGTCCGACATCCCCTCGCCTGAGGTTTCTGCATTTGAAAAGGGCACAATAGCTGCGCCTTTCCTAGTTCGTCACGCGATAATAATCCTTCTTATTTTTCAGTTTAGCACAATGCGAGACGTGGTGAAATGCCACTCGGAAATATCGTGAGTTGGTCGGTAATAGACTAATAGTTTCATGTTCTGCAACCAACAAACCTTTTCCATGAACCTAACGGTCAAATAAGTGATTATGTAGGCAATGAAAGAGGCTATCAGACTCACGGGTAAATAAATAAGTGGATGTGAAATGACAGCCATTTATGAAAATATGTGGTGCAAAATTCTTACAATTATATGTAATTACATCATAAATCAGAATAACACAGTTGTGTTATCTTTTCTTAAGCGTGCATTGCTTACAACCCCAAAATTCCCTAGATTCCTAGAGTTTATTCCCTATACAAGGTAGTCAGTAAAGTTGGTTTAGATTAGGTTTAGATGGTTTCGACCTGTAGCGGTATTATAGATGGCTATTATACACGTGATAAAATAAGCTTTTCACTTTTCTACATCACGCAATTAAAAGGGACACTGTAATTATCACGCTGTCACGTATATAGACAAACACGACCATCATATCCATACTCGTACTGGACTTCCAATTCTCTGTGAATTGTCCGAGAATCAACTAATTCAGCGTCGGAACTAATTCCTTTTAGCAATAATTATTCTTCTTTAATAGTTACTCCCAACTGTACAGAAGCGTCCCACGTTTTAAATATTCTCTGTGATAGATGCAAATCTTCGCACAGACACTCCGGACTATAGATGGAGTCGATACGGGATATCCAAATGGACATCTCGAATCTGCTCGTCGATTCAAATCATTAAATTAAATCTCCGGGCTCGTTTAGATTGGGAATCGGAAGATGGCACCAAAATCTGAAAAGATTGACAGATCAGTTCACTTTTCGCGGCAGCTATTTGGGGCGTTATTTGTAAACGTCAAAAAAATCTAACCAGCCCTTGATAATCGGTTGTCTGTTATTTTGTCATTGGAGTTTAGGTGCTTTGGGGTATCTTCGAAATCGTGGTAGGTACGTAATTATGAAAATGACAAATATCTATAAAACCAGAAGCACGTCATACTTTTGCAATACGTTACTGCAAGCATTGCCAAAGCATCTTGCATACTGTTACTACAGAAAAAAACTGTTTCTAGTTGAGTTTACTCCCTAGTGTTTATTCTCGTATTTGCTCACGTTTTGTTTCCTTTGTTGCAGACGGACGGAAGCTTGGTGCTGCTGAACGTGGGCGTGGAGTACGCGGGCGTGTACGAGTGCGGCGTCGAAAATGACACCACGTTCCTTGATAGGATTAATGTCACAGTCAAAAGTGAGTACTTCTGCCGAACGTTATACTTACCGGCATTTTCCAGCTTCTGGTTTTCTACTTGCCGTCCTTCACTAATCGGGATCAGTTCTCTTTTGTTATACGTAGCTCATTTTCCCCGAATCATATTATAATAATAGCAACAAGATCTTAAATTAAATACCTACATATACATCTGATAGGCTGTTGGTACACAAAATCGGATGTGTCAGGCAGAAAACAAAGATTACCTACAGTTACGTTACGAGTAAGCATTGACCGTTCGAGTCCAAAGTGATCTAAAGACACCTTAATAGGTGTGAAATGATCTTCAATTTGCAGTAATAAATAATGACTAATAGTTCTTAGTCGTAAGTCCCTTCCCCATCAGGATCCGAAGTTCCAAGAAAACACATCAATAATTCTCACGAACAAAGTATAAAGTTTGGTCACAAATTTGTTCTCTGTCGTCCTGCTGCTGCTTTTAGTGCACCCTTATAAAATGTACTTTATTTACGAGCTTAATGTGCGAATAGTTTAACTAGTTTTAAGCGTTCGAGTTACTGAAAACTATTCTTCCTAGTCATCGTTCAGAATTATCTATGTAGTTTGTTTACATACAGATTGATATATCGTCAGGTTAAGTCGCAAGCCGTTTTCAACTTTAGGTAAAGTCGTCGTCAATAGAACTTGCAAATAATATAAACAAACCATTTTACCGTCATTACTTCGTAATCTCGCTGTTTAAAAGGACAACCATGACCTTATCAACAGTCTATATACTTAAATATTTTATTTATATACATTTTTAGTTAAATTAAACGTTAATTATTAATATTTCAGGGAAAATAACCTTCGTAAAAATGTTAGGTTATGTGTCAAACGCTAACAAAATCTGTCATATTTGTTTAAATTATTTGCAAGTTCTATTGACGTCGACTTTATTATTAAATGCGTAGCAAATTCTGAATATCATTTAATAGAATTGCGATTTGTACCAGTATTCGCTCTTTGTCCATATCGTTCAGACAAAGAACGTTTTATTAGTTCCCGTCCCTTTAAAAAGCTAACAGGACACAATTACTAAGCTTAGTCATGTCTGTCATTGGGCTGTATCTAATGAAGCGTAAGAGGAAGGCAGTTGAAATAAAAAGTTCGACATTTCCCAGACTGTGTAGGTATTTCCTCTGTCGCTTTTACAACAACTGAGCCATTTTTAGGATCACTTTGTTGTCCGTCTGTCTGTCAAGACCCTATTGTTGTCGATTTTTTTCCTCAAATCTCGAAAAAAATGTGTTGGATAGATAAAGTTCCCTATTCTGTATATAATAAGCGCAATTTCATCTTATATCCTAAAATGTTTTCCACTGAGTTACAAAAACGGGTGTGTGGCATTTTCATAACATAACTCAAAGGAAAATTACACACATTTTTTATTCCAAATTGGGATGTCGTATTTATTCCAACCAAAATGAGCTCTCAAACCAACCAAATTTTGTCCATATCTAACGAAAAAAATATCAATGACAAAAATAAAAATCGACCCAAATAATGAAAATTAAATGGATTGAAATGCTAGTAGCTAATTCCACAACAAAGCATGAAAGCAGCCTAATTAGGTATGCGGCCATGGGTTGGATACTTTCCGGGTCGGCAGTTCCAAACGGAGTTTGATTGTCATATTGTCGCTAAACCTGTTCGTTTGCATCACAATGTGCATCGCGTATCGTGTCTCTGATAACGTGAACGTACATAATATTACGGTAGACTTAGTACTTAGTTCGTGATTATGTTTTAAGTATAGGTCCGGACAGCAATATAATTACGCGCGACCGAGAGTGATAGGAACAGAGGGCCTACCGCGAACCACGTTCGACGTGTTGCCTCCCTGTCGCACTTGTAAATTCGTACGTAAGTGTGACAGGGAGCTAAAGTACTTTAATGTACGAATTTCCTCGTTATAAGCGTTCTTTCTTTAGGTAGACAACGATTGAAACCAGCAGCACGAAAGTCACTCCGTGAAAATGAGCCAAAATGTCAGAATCTGAAGAAGAAGAAGAAGACGGGACCCTAATGACAAAGACTCCACTGTCCGTCTGTCTGTCACCAGGCTGTATCTCATGAACCGTGAATGCCGTGACAGGTAGACAGTTAAAATTTTCACAGATTATGTATTTCTGTTGCCGCTATAACAACAAATACTAAAAAGGACGGAACCATCGGTGGGCGAGTCCGACTCGCACTTGTCCGGTTTTTTAAAAGTAAATATAATGTAAATAGCCATGCAGCTTATTAAGCTCGAGACCATCTAAATTTTAATAATGAATATTGTATTAATTATATGCATAACTGCTTAACTCCATCCAGTGTACTCGGTTAAATTTAAATTACATATCCGAAAATAAAAGTAATTATTATGTCTTTCTCTAATGTGGCAGAGACTTTCGAACAAGCTTTAATACTTATGTTTGCCAATAGAAAGTCTTTATTTACGAACACATTAAATATTAATCAAAAGTCTGCAGTTAACAGGTTTTTAGTACAAAGGCCTCTTTAACATTCAAATTTGAATAGCCAAACTGCCTCTCCATTCCAAGTGGCGCTTTTCACCCGTTCATATTGCAAAGATTTGACATTTTATTCAGCGCTTCAAGCGATAAAGTGGTATATTAAACTTCTGCGGAGCCGCAACCCGTTGACTCTGGTGTATTTTCCATTTTATTATTATTGCTTTCTCGAGTGGAGTGTACGCATTATAAAAGTAATAATTGTGGACCAGAGATAAGAAACTATCAGTAAAAATTAGAATAATCAGGTCCATAAATAAAATAAATAATTGCATGCCTATTACAAATCTCAACTCATCGCCGTGTAATCTGCAACATACAAGTATATGGGTTATTCCCAATAGTTACCACCAAGTTGTTACCAGTGGTAACTACTGCAATTTTTCTTCCCACCTTTTACCACTGCTACTATTTCTACTGTTTTTATTAGTATTGAAACTATTGAACTCTAACAACATTTTGGTGGTAACTGCTGAGAAAAAAATCCCACCTTTTACCAGTGGTAACTACTGGGAAAAAGATCCCACCTTTTACCAGTAGTAACTACTGGGAAAAAAATCCCACCTTTTACCAGTGGTAACTACTGGGAAAAAGATCCCACCTTTTACCAGTGGTAACTACTGGGAAAAAGATCCCACCTTTTACCAGTGGTAACTACTGGGAAAAAAAACTATCATCACTCAAAATGATTGTGCGTTGAAATAGGTCAACTTTAATAAATCCCTGCCGCGTCCCTTGCATTACGGTCGCGGTGACCCCTTTACTTTGTAAGTACTTACGTTCATTTATCAACCGGGCTACCACCAATTACTGCCACTAAACGACTACTCTACACGATGTCGATGTGGTATTGCACCGTATTGCATTGAGATAAGGTCTAATTCATTACGAGAATGGTCACTTTATGCCGTCGGTAATGCTGATAGTCACGTCAAGATTCCATCTTCTGTCTTTTTTTTCTGCCTCTATAACTACAAATATTTTCTTCTATACATACTGGGCTGACTGCATTTTGTATTCTGATTTTTCCTATTCAGCTATTGGAAGTTTGAACGTTGAAAACTTAACCCATTCAGGTTGGCACTTCACTGAGCCGTATTGCGGCACATAAGAAGCGATAAAAATAAAATGGTGAATCGGTTATATTTTTCTCAACCAGTGAACTAAAATGTGGCCTTATCCTCTCTTTCCATTCTGTAGTGCCGCATTTACATACGTGACGAGTGGCGAGGCGATTTAAAGGGGCCCGCTGATTACCAGTCCGCGGACGATATCGGCCTGTCAGTTGTTCGGAACTGTCAAATTTTTGTTCTAACTGGCAGGCTTTTATCGTCCGGCGGACTGATAATCAGTGAGCCCCTTAAGTCCGTCTAAGCTAACTTTGCACCAACTTGAACAGGATAAAGTGAAGGAGTGTCATTATAAATGACATACTGTTATAGAAATGTGACATTAATGATGACATTGCCACACTGTCACCGCAAATGCCATGAAGAGTTAGCTTCGTCCGACGCTAACGGCTCGGCCACGACATTGCGACCGGCGGCGGCGGCAACCATGGGTGGGAACGCAAGGTCAGATCGCTATGTCTCGCTCCAACCTATGGTTGCCGCCACCGCCGCCGCCGGTCGCGCAATGTCGTGGCCGAACTGTAAGTATGAAGACGCAGGAAAAATAAACCTCTCAACTCATAAACTATACAACTCAATACAGTCAGTGTAAGCCTTGGAACAATCGCTGATCAACCCCTCGTAAAAATTAGTTCTTATTTATTTTCCTACTCATAAAGTAATAGTAGACTTTTTATTGTACAAAAACACATATTAAAAGTAACACAAAATTAGGAAAAGCTAAGTACAAAGGCGCACTTATCCCTAAGAGGGATCTCTTCCAGTTAACGTTTGAGTAAAGAATGAAATTATGAAATCTGTAACACGAATATTTGAGGAAATACGACCAAGTCAGCCTTAGATCAATATTTGAGACAGCTGGATCCAGTTGCGTAGCTCTTAAGTTAAATTTTCTTTTCACCTTGTGACAGTTTATAAATTGGATTTCCTAATGGTCCGTTGTTTGTGTACCTATTGGGTGTAGAAGCCTTAGTAGGTTGGTTCTCGCTTTGGTTTCTGATGAATTACTAGGTACTAATACTAATCGATTTAAGAGGCCGTAGTCGATTTTGGAGCAAAAATTTAAAATTGATAGATTTAGTCGTTGAAATTATACACGTTTTGTTACGTAATATCTAAATAATAAGTATTGGTTTCTATTAGCACGTCTTCTCATCTTGCCTTTTAATAATGAGGTCGCGAGCGTGCGTCACCGGTAATATATGAAAAGAAGGGGTAGTTTTTAAAAATTCATCAAAAATTTATGGTGCTAAATTATACAAATTGATGTATAAGAATAGTTTCAGCAAATGTTGTAGATTGTTTAAGTATCAAAATAATGTTGAAATTAAGTCGATTTTCAGAGAAATTGTCACTTGTTTTGAAGTAATTTCTGAAAAAAAGTGTCTGTTTTAAAAAAATTGATCTGATAAAAGGTAAGATAAGAAGACGTGCTAATAGAAACCAATACTTGTTATTTCAATTAGGTAACAAAAGGTGTACAATTTCACCGACTAAATCTATCAATTTTACATTTTTGCGACTAAAATCGACACCGGCCTCTTAAACATTTGCTGCTACAGCTTTCATATTTTTTTAATACAGTTGCTCAAAATGTGCTACTTTACGTAGCTGTTTAGCGTGCGGAAAGTTGGTTTTCGCGAACTAGTGCTTTTTACTTTTCCAATTTTTTTAAATTTATATATTTGTTCCAATTCATGACTACTTATTGATGAGTGTTAATATTAGTTTCCTTTAAACGTCGTAATCAACATAATAACCTACTGTTAATGTAAGAATACGAAAAATATACATATTTTATAATTTAATTACTTACCTCATCATCATTATATAAAACGTTTATGTTTTAATATTGAATATTGATAAACCGTTCTTTATTTATTTATTTTTATTTTATTTATTTGGGGCATCAACAGCAATACAAAAATTAATACAAATCATAGTGAACAGAAAACATAGCCAATAACAGATGTCCACAAAAGTACAATTAACATGCAATAACTAAGTGGAAACACAAAAAAAAGAAGGAAGTAAAAAAGCATTCTATACAAACTAGATATGGCTTGCATAACATGTGTACGTGTGTGTTTTATAAGTTGTCTGAATGGAACGGAATAGCTGCCGAAACGCCTGTCAAAGAAAAGGCGTTTTTTCTTACTTTTACTACCTACTAAGAGGCGTTTTAAGTTTCCAAAGTTTTTATTTCTTACTTGTTGTTTTTATTATTTTTTCACAACTGTATTAAAAAACGTCGTTCGATACACGTGCGGAAATGTCATTCTTCACTCGTCCCGAGTCTACTCGTGAAGTAGAGATGTCTCGGTACTCGTGAAGTAATGACATACTTTCCGCACTAGCATCGAAATGTACTAAAGCCTTTTATGCGCCATTCTGGTCTGAAAGCCTTTCATGTCGATGCCAGCGACAGCTAGCGTGCCACATTCGTTGGCCGAGTAATATGTATATGCGTCTGGCTATTCGGAATGGGTTTTTATTTTCGTTTATGACACATATAATTTTACTTAATGAGGGCCGGCGTGAGAGCCGGCACATAATAAATGCGACGCATTACTGAAAATCAGTGACTCAGCACTAGTTTAAGACTATTACGTCCTTCGTTGTTGCGATTTTTCAGCTAATTTTTTACTGGCAAGAGTGGCAAGGTTTTTTGAAGTCCATCAAGATAGCGTTATGTCAGCTCGCTCTCTTAGCCACTTGCTTCTGACTACCCAATTCTGGACAGATGCAGAAATGTAGTCCGAGTCCCAATTACATCCAAAGTTTAATGTAATTGTTCCAAATACACTGTATTACTCTAACCATACAATTGACAACGCCAGCTATTTTGTGCGAGTCAAAGTTCAAACTCGCATTGTCTTCTGTGTTCGCTTTCGATTTGGATTTTACCTGATGTTTATTTTGGGAGTCCCCGGCAAGCTCGGCCGAATTGCACCTTCCCATACTAACGTAGTTCCGCTCTCATTTTAAAACTACGTGTTGGATTGTAATGAAACTTTGCCGAGAGAACCGAGCTTGCCTGAGACTCTTATAGCTTTTGCATTAGATGTGAACAGAATTCCACTATTGATTCGGCGGTTCATTTGATTGATCATTTAGTCACAACAATCTACATTATTTCCCAAATTAATGAAAGATTTCTTTAAAAATGTTGACTGTCAACTAACGATCTATTGCGTAACTGAACAATATATCTTTCATATAGTAGGGAGAAAAAACGGCCTGCGCAAATATATGGAAATTTATATTTATTCAGTTGATGTCATATCAAGGATAAAGGATAAGTAAATATGTCGAAGGCAGCTTAGCGTTCACAGACTTGCAAAAAACGAAAATGAGGTTCCATCGGAGCTTTATTTGATGTTCAATGACATCATTTTACTTGAGAGAGCTTCGCATATATTGCGAAATGCCGAATCATATTATGTGACATACAGTAATGTCAGTAAATAAGTGAACCCATTTTTAAATGATAGCCTTATTTAGAACGCCAATAAAATACTCAAATATGTAGTCTTCAACATCTTCAGCTGTCTAACATTCAAATAGACAATTATACATATATGTATACAAATAGCCGTGTTGGAATTTGGTGACATAGATACCTATTGCATTTTCTTGAAAACTGCATTTTAGTTATTACATATTGTTTTAAATACTTAATACACTGCAAGCGTCCAGAGTGGAGACGGTTGGTGCAATCGCAGGTTGATGATTTCGAAGAGCGTAGGAGGGTAGACCTTGACAGTAAGCGAGATGCTCTAAAGGCCCGACCACCTACGGCCTTAACCTATCACTACGCTGACGGAGTCCTGACATGCCCTCGGTGTGGACGAGCACTGCAGACGAAAATTGGATACTGCAGTCACATGAGGGCGCACGAGCGGGCGGACCAGCTCAGTTCCCGCTCTTAGACATAATTTGCAGTCGCTGTGGCCGAAATCGGTCGGGAGAGAGAGAGAAAGAGAGAGAGACACTGCAGCGCACCTTTAGCTACATAAGAATCATAAGATACACATTAACCGTGAAAACTGAGTAAACACCTAATAAGTGTTGAACTCCTTCAGACTCCAATAGCTTGTTAATAAATCTCAAATCATCTCAAACACAAATTCTGATCGGGTGTTCACCACACTCTATCGCAACCCGGGTACAAGTCCGGTAAATAACCTGCTCATTATACAGACGTGAATACGACGAGACGTGAATTTCAAAGTAGTTAGGTAGAATCTGATTTCTTTCAAGTTTTCGTTAGAATTCAACGGTTGATATCTTTCAAGACTACGGAAAGCTTAAGATTTAGGTAAAGATGCTCGTGTTTTTTCCTCGCAAATCTGTAATTTCGAACTAGAATCGAGCACTGAAAGTAGATAATTTAATTAGGATTCCGTACCCAAAGGGTAAAAACGGGACCCTATTACTAAGACTTCGCTGTCCGTCCGTCCGCCTGTCCGTCTGTCACCAGCCTGTATCTCATGAACCGTGATAGCTAGACCGTTGAAAATTTCACAGATGATGTAGTTCTGTTGCCGCTACAATAACAAATACTAAAAGCAGAATAAAATAAATATTTAAGTGGGGCTCACATACAACAAACGTGATTTTTATTGCCGTTTTTTGCGTAATGGTACGGAACCCTTCGTGCACGAGTCCGACTCGCACTTGGCCGGTTTTTATTTTTATATTAAAGGGAAAATTAAAAAAATCGCTTGCACACGTTTCTGCTTGATAAAAATTGATTTGTATGAGTTAAGACTAGCCTTAGCTTTACCTGTTTCGTGAGTCCTTAATACCTAAACTAATTTTTTATCCAAGATAAGATACTACAGCTCGATTGTCCCACTTTGTCCACTCTATCTGTATTTTAGGTAAAAATGGTACAAAAACAGGTTGTTTTGATAGTAAATTGGCTAATTGAGTTTTGATGTTATCTATGGTATAAAAACACAGGTTAACTTATTTTTACCTCTTCTTGAGGTACTGTACCAATTCGTTGTAATGTTTTGTCTATTGAGGTGTACAATAAAGTTTTGTATTTTATTGCATTGTAACATTTGTAACAAGTTTGATGTCCAAAACACTTCCTACCTTCTTACCTTGTCAGTCAGAATTAATATGAAAGCTGTGTATGATCTCATATCGGTCACAATGAAAGAAATTATATACATTGTCCCAGACTTTAAATTGGTTGGCTGTATCAGAAGCAAGTTTGGATCTGAGGTCACAGTCTCAGAGACAATTAATGGCCCCGTTTGAGTTATAGACGGACGAATAAATAGCTCATCTAATATTGGATCGCTTGTTAGGTCTAGCGGACTTTCATACATACCTCCTCCACATTAGATTCTATTTAGTTCGTCTATCCGTCGGTTTCAAATCTTTTCAAACAGTCTTTTAGACACACACAATTAGCCAACCACCGTGGCACATTTGAGTATCTTGCTGTTTGTCAATTTTATGTTAATTTCAGTTTCATATTTCGAAACTAGCTTGATTTCTTATCGTGAACATATTCAGCGAATTAATCAAATTCCCATTCCCAGTTCGTATTATCCACCAAATCGTTACAGTTGCCACACGCAGTAAACTACAGTTTCGCTGCCAAGGTCACATAATAACTGCTATTACCGCACGATTATTCCCCCGCTTCGCTCTTGGCCCCCGCTGCTTGTCAATCTTGGGGCACCTGGGCCAATGTAGATCACCACACCGGCTCTATTTATTAATGACATGGTGCGTATTGAATGAGTTTTCCTCGTGTACGTTTTTGATGTATATTTAGCATCAAGTATCAATACTATTATTATTTTCAACCTTATTGCAACCTGCATAAGTGTGTACAAACAGCAACACTTTAACTGTCCATCGGTGGACCTTATGTCTTTTGTAATAAGGTTTGGCGGAGGAAGGCGATGTTACTTATCTACCTTAACGGGGCCCACTGACTATCAGTTCGCCAGACAATATTGGCCTGTTCGGAACTGTCCAATTTTTGTTTTAACTGACAGGCCGATATCGTCCGGCGGTCTGATGACAGTGGGCCCCTTAAGGATTTTTCCCCAACTACAAATATCTGTAAGAACCTTTATTGTGAGTTGTTGCAACGAAATTTGATATCGAATAATTTAATTTAAAACCCAAATTTACATTTCATTCGTCCGCTTCCCCACGCTGTTAAAGCCCTATTGTAAAGTAGATATCCCAAGTTCAATTATATGTTTTAATGAAATTTTGGAATAAAGCTAAGCTAAATCTTCCCTCGGCCCAATTGTGGTCGTTAAGTTTGTCTTTCTTAATCCGACTGCTCGTTTTAGAAATACGGGCTCATCTTAAAAGTTGAGGATTCCTCCATTTTAGCTATGAAGATAATGATAGTCGTTTTCGACTGCAAATTTAAAATTCAAGGACCCAACGAAGTGTCTAAATGATAAATGCTGGATTCCATATAAATGTAACTAAAACAAGCAGTCGCTATATTGGGCAAAAAACTGATATTTTTGTACAAGTAGGGAACAAATCAAATATTTTTTTTAAATATTTTATGTTTGTCTTCCGGTCTCTGCCACCACTGGTCTTGGTCACTTTTTCTTTCGTAGGTATATTACATCTAATTCATTTGATATATTTTTTTTTGTTTCAGTGGTGTGGAAATTGTCCCATACCTACGTTTAAACTTCTGTTATCGCAAACTTCTAGTTTTAAAAATCTCACTAAAGTATCGTTAAAACTTGCCACTAACTCTTAAACCACGTTTATTCACATGGTTTAAGAGTTAGTGGGACGCACGCACCACGCACGTGGGACTGCAGAGGAAGAGGAGTGTCGGTGTTACGGCGTGCCGTTCTCCCCGTCCTCTGCAGCCGAGTTGTGGTTTTGCGGCAGAACCATAGACCTGATCAGTCGCCGGGCGTCGGGGAATTTTCTGGCGCCCGTGGCTTCCTTGTGGCGGGCTCGGGGAGGTCCGCGTTAGGGGGGGGGGGGGACAGTGCAGAACGGAGGCCGAGGAGGAAGGCGCATCGAACCATCTGGCGCGCCTATCGTGTAACCACACCAATAGGGCGGTGAGGCGGAATATGGGAGGGGGGGGGGGGATTTTAATGGGTATACCGTGGGCCTCATTACGACCCACAATCGATGGAAATCCTTTGAATAAGGTTGAGAAATTCAAGTACTTAGGGTCCGTTGTTAATACTAAAGCCGATACCGTAAGTGATATTGAAAGCAGAATAAAAACAGGATGGCTCAAGTGGAGATCTCTTACTGGAGTTCTCTGTGACGCAAGAATGCCAATTAAAACCAAGGGTACCGTGTACAAACGAGCAGTAAGACCAGCTTTACTTTACGGATCCGAATGTTGGGGAATGAGAAAGTGTGACGAACAGAAAGTACATGTCACTGAAATGAAAATGCTGCGCTGGTCTGGAGGTGTTACTCGATCAGACAGAATTCGGAATGAGTATATCCGAGGCACTTTTAAAGTTGCAGAGATACATCATAAGATGCAGGAGGGCCGATTACGCTGGTATGGCCATGTAATGCGCAGAGACGAACACCACATGACGAGACTAGTTATGGCTATAGACGAGGGCAAGAGAGGCAGAGGCTTGCCGCCAACCAACTGGACTAGAACCATCTCCAAGGACATGACGGAGCTAGGCCTAACGCCAGCAATGACTAAAGATCGCAACAAGTGGCGATCAAGTATCAGGAGGGCCGACCCCAAATAGGGAATGCGCCAAGAGAATGATGATGATGACCGTGGGCCTCACGTGGGTCACCCCTCGCACCCGGGTGGTATGCGGAACGCATTTTCCCCTCCTACAAAAAATAAATAAATGGTGCAAGTGGCCCTTGACATATTAAGCGCCACTTGCACCATCCCACTAACCCGGGGTTAACCGGTCAAACCAGGAGTTACCATGGTTACCAGTACAATTTGACACTGGGTTAACGGTTTAATCGCTTAACCTCGGGTTAGTGGGATGGTGCAAGTGGCGCTTAATAGAGGTATCAAAAAAACCGGCCAAGTGCGTGTCGGATCTCACCTATTCTAAAGGGGCCCACTGACTATCAGTCCGCCGGACGATATCGGCCTATCAGTTAGAAGAATAATTTGACAGTTCCGAACAACTGACAGGCCGATATCGTTCGGCGGACTGATAGTCAGTGGGCCCCTTAACTAACAAAGACTAAATAGAATTCACTTATCATTAATGTCCTATAATATTTATTTTAAAAAAATGTCGGAAAAGTTCGGTGCTGTTTTGTTCGAAACCGAACCTTCGACCGAAACATGGTTTTTATGCCGAAACAGAAACTATTTTGCATACATTCAGCGAGAATTTTATTCATTAATCGTAACTTCGCACCTCTCGTCATCTTAACACCAGAAACACCAACTCAACACCACTGATTAAAACTTACCTAGTTTAGCACTCCGCATGTCCCTTGAGTCCGCAGCTTATACATGTTACATTAGCAGTTTCACAGACACGGCAGCTACCATCGGTGATATATCGCCCGCCGAGACATGGTTTACGAGTGCTCGAACGTCGATAAATTGATACATTAATAACTTTATACCGTGTCGAATCGACAGCGCTTGGACTCGTATATGAGTTAATTTATATAATGGACCTTTAAAGTAAAATTTCCAACGAAAACCATCTTAATGATATTTGCTACAAGCTTATAGAGTCTTCAATGCTGCAATGTGGAATCATCACAATAATTCCTTTGAAAATATGACGTTTGTGGTGCCACTGATGCTACACTTTATAGCTGTTAAGTCGATGCAGCTAGACGGACAGACGAAATATACATAGCTAACGGATTACCTACCTTGGACAAGTAGGGACGTGTAATATTTACGTCCAATTTTTACGTCACTTTCTAAATGTACGAAGATGGAATTTTGTCTTGATTTCTTATACGTTGGTTACATATCTATCATACCTAGTCATCACGTCACATCCATAGGTAATATAAGTACTTATTAAATGCGATGGTCTGTACTGTACGATAATGGTACCTTCTCATGACTGTACTTATGATCTAATTTTTAATAAAATACGGAATGTATGGACACAAACTACAGTGTTTTCGATTTAAAAAACACGTAACTGGTAATACTTTTGTGTCGAACTCAACAATTAGCCTCATGCATGAAGTTTATATTTGAATGAAATATGTTTTATTCGGATGTTTGTTACCGTTATATCATGTTAGAAATGCATTTCCGTTTTTAAATTACCATTTAATTACTTAAAATTATAAATAAAAAGTACAAAAATTTGCCCGCGAAAAGCTAGTGAGCGAAACGCTCGAAACGCCACGTGACGTCACGCGTTCGACAGATTAGTGTCATTAGTAGCAAACGTCAGTTGGACCGCCCAACGTGTGACGTCATCACGCTCTGTCGAATTCGCGCCAAAAATTATGAGCGTTTCAACCGCTAAAATTTTTCAACATTAGTGATGGGTCGTTACCAGTAACTTACTCAAAAGTGGGAATATTCCCGGTAATGCTACCAGTAACATTACCCAGATCGGTAACATTGAGTAACTTTGAAAAAATTATTAGAATTGTATATGCTTCTTTCGTGTTAAATACTTAAGAAAATAATAATGCTATTATTTACAGTCATAAAACAGTCAAGGCATCTCTGAGAGAGTAAATTCCCAATGTTACCGGTAACATTCCCAATATTACCAGGTTATTTATCCAAAGTTACTGGGAACATTACTATCTGGAAATAATGATTAAAATAAGTAAAAGAAAATATGTGTATAAATCAGTTTAATTATTAGAATAAACCAATGAACATCTAAATATATAAAAGAAAAAACTGACTGACTGATTGACTGACTGCCTGACTGACATATCAACACACAACCCAAACCGCTGGTTCTAGAGATTCCAAATTTGGCACGTAGGTTTCTTATAAGGTCTAGGGGTGCACTAAGAAATGATTTTTTCAAAATTTACCCCCCAAGGGGGTTAAATGGGGGTTCAAAGTTTGTATGGGGAAACAAGATTAGAGACTATTATATTCGAAACTTCACAGGAGTATTCCTAACGATAAATGAATAAACACGTGTTACAGGTTTTTTGCAAATTCCCCCCTAATAGGGGGAAATGTGGTGACAAAGTCTGAAAATCAACATGGGTATTGTTTCTAAGGTTTATCGGGTTGCTATTGTTGCTAATTAGGAAAACAAGAACGATTTTAAAATCCAACGTGACGGACGTGAAATACCATCTGCCCTGTTGGGGTGCAATGGGGTTGAAATGTCTACATATCAAAATGGGTGTCGTTTTTATGGTTTTTTGGGACGTTAATTACGAAAATCGCATAGATTTTGAAATTGAATAATGTGCTCATGAAAACTCTTGAAAGTACTCGTATTTGTGCCAAATTGGGAAACTTCCTGCATCCGTAATGAGTACGTTCAAGGTGCTACAAGAAGGTGGTTGTCTATTTGCTTCTTATAAATTTAGGTTTCCATTCTAAGTAAAATGCAAAACATCGTAAGTACATACAGTATATATGTATTCTACCTACGAACCATATACCGTATAAACCATCTTTTGTAAGTCGTTATAAAACCATATTTTCTCCTTCCCCTGCCTCCCCCGCACCCTGTACATTAGACAAAACGACATAGATTTTTAAATCACGCGAGCGAAGCCGCGGGCAAAAGCTAGTTTTGTAGAACGTTTCAAGCGGCAAACGTCATTTTTGAGTTGTTGGAATTTCGATTTTATATTAATTAATCAAATTTGAAATTAGAGTAGTAATAGTAGACTAAGGGATAATAAATAATGATCACAGTTTCATATAAAATACTAGCTTTTGCCCGCGACTTCGTCTGCGTGGAATTAGTAATTTGGGTAGCTTATTTTTAAACAATCAGCTAGATTTTCCCCATACAAACTTCCACCCCTTTTTACTACCTAAATTTTACCCGCTGAACATTCAGCTTGTGGTAGCCCCCTGGTGGGAGATCAGTGACCCATGGGAAGTCACCTCCAGGTGTTCTACGTCTTGGAAAATTCAACCTGATTACAGCAAACAGTATCTACTGCACGTTAAGCGTGTGGTAGCTCTGGTCAGACGCCTGCTTCATCTGGCAGACCTCCAGGTGTTCCAGGTCTTGGAGAACTTAACCTGCCTACAGCATACTCTACCAACTTCAGATTAAAGGAGTTTTACCCTCATCAGGTACATCCAGCAGCACTCCAGGTGTTCCAAGTCTTGAGCTATCTCCATCATACACTACCAACGACACGTTGAGCGAGTGTTACCCCTGACCTTTTGTACCCAGCAGCACTCCAGGTGTTCCAGATCATGAGCTTTTCCCATAATACACTACCAGCGGTACGTTGAGCGAGTGTTACCCCTGATCCGTTGCACCCAGCAGCACTCCAGGTGTTCCAGGTCTTGAGCTTTCCTCAATACACTACCAGCGGTACGTTGAGCGAGTGTTACCCCTGATCCGTTGCACCCAGCAGCACTCCAGGTGTTCCAGGTCTCGAGCTTTCCTCATCATATACAACCAGCGTCACGTTGAGCGAGTGTTACCCCTGACACTTTGCTCCCAGTAGCACTCCACATTGTCTTGAGCTTTATCCATCGTATACTACCAGCAGCACGTTGAGCGATTGTTACCCCTAACCCGTTGCACCCAGGAGCACTCCAGGTGTTCCAGGTCTTGAGCTGCCTCCATCATACATTACCAGCGGCACTTTGAGTGAGTGTTAGAAGAGTGGAGAAGAGAACAGGATGACTTCGGGAATAAAACTACTCTACACTACACCCTCCCCAACAATTAAGACTTCTCCATATCAAATTTCATCTAAATCGGTTTTATCGGTTTTATATACAAATTTCCACTCCCCTTTTCACCCCCTTTAGGGTTGATTTCTAGGGTAAAACCTATCCTATGTCCCTCACGCAAAATAGGCGCAATAGTAAGACGTCGAGTTGCGGAAACCAAGCCCGCGAATATCTATCCTATGTCCTTCCCCAGGACTCAAATTATCTCCATACCAAACTTCATCTAAATCGGTTCAGCGGTTATTGATTCCCCATACAAATGTCAACTCCCCTTTCCATCCCCTTAAGGGGTGAGTTCTGGGATAAAAAAGTATCCTATGTCCTTCCCCGGTACTCACTATCTGTATACCAAATTTATAAAATTGATCCCATAGCTCTTATGTCAGCGAATTAAGAACTATGGGACATATTTTTGAGTATGTTGTACTAAAAAAATAAGTTTTGAACCTTATTTTATCTCATATAAGTCATCACTATCGTCAGTTTCGTATGTTACCGGCTTTTGGGAATGTTACTGGTAACATTGGTAACTTACTAGTAACATTCCCAAATGGAAACTTACTGGTAGCGGGAATGTTACCGCTGCCCATCACTATTCAACATTTTAAATATTTTTTTATAAAATAATGTTAAGGTTTACAAAAGTGTTTTTATCATTTCCAAAGTTCCAACGATATAAATTATGAATCCAAAAATAAAAATAAATTCATGCATGGAGCTAATTGACATTAACAGTCCTCGTATTTACTTGGTCGTCAAACTTCCTACTGCAGTTATTTCATAAATTTTATAGCGTAGAAAGGTTTCTGTGCTGTATAAACAGCGTTATGTCTCGGGACTACTTTCGCGAGGAAACTGCATTCAAAAATTCACATTTTGTTCCAACATCTATTACAAACTTTATGCAACGTCTGACGCTTAATTCCTTACATTTAGAAATGTTGTTGAGTTGACAAATTGCCATGCAGTTGAATGACCCGTAATTTTCCTCTTTGTTAAACGATTTTACTCGATAACAAATGAAGGTAAGGAAATAAGGAAAAGAAAATAACGATGATAAGGAAAAGATCGAAATCTGTATACAAGTAAGCCTAACTACTCATGACGGAAATCATACGTTATGTACTCCTCCCGTAGATGATAATGGTATTATGAAATGGTAGAGCTTGAGTAATCGTAAGTTTTTTTTTTGTCTTTTGATAATTGCATGCTGTTTTTTCGATAGGTTAGTTAGAGTTAGACCAAGACAAATCTGCAACGATTTTGATAGCACGATTGATATACAAATATTTGATATTTGTTCCTGAGTTATGGATGTTTTTTATGTATTGCAGTATAATATCTAGTATATCTATCTGTTATATCGTTGTCTAGTACCCACAACACTTACTCAATCGATTTGTGTAAGATTGTCCCATGATATTTATATTTATAATCTATTTCTATTTGAAATCACTGTGATCTCTTTCAATATTAGAACTGCAAATACCCGTTCTAAATAGACCCGAAACATCTGCCCGTTCCGAATCTGCGAAGGCTGGGTTGCTATGAAAAGCTCATGCAGTCCAATGACCTACATACCCAGATTGCCTAAACGGCCCTATGTCCCATTGAGACTTGCTTGTGTCCTCTAATCTAATTCCGAGAAAAAAAACGGTTAGTTTGTTTTTAATTTTTCGAAATTTAGCAGGGGTATTATGGATGGCTTTATCCACGTCATAGAATAAGTGTCACTTTTTAGCACCACGTAATTGAAGGAGATCCGTCTCACTGCGTCTCACTGTCTTAATTACGCTGTCATGTAGACAAATAAGACCATCATATCCGTACGGCGGGCATAATGGTATCATCATCGCTCGGCTCATTCGTTTCTCGTTTATTTCTTATTTCAGAGTTGTCTCATTTAACTGAAAAAAACCGGCCAAGTGCGAGTCGGACTCGCGCACTAAGGGTTCCGTACCATTACGCAAAAACGGCAAAAAAATCACGTTTGTTGTATGGGAGACCCCCCTTAAATATTTATTTTATTATGTTTTTACTATTTGTTGTTATAGCGGCAACAGAAATACATCATCTGTGAAAATTTCAATTGTTTAGCTATCACGGTTCCTGAAATACAGCCTGGTGACAGACGGACAGATAGGCAGACAGACAGACAGACAGACAGCGAAGTCTCAGTAATCGGGTCTCGTTGTTACCCTTCGGGTACGGAACCCTAAAAACGTGCTATTATTACTAGCTTGCAAACCGTGCACTAAAGGGATTTAATTTACCGTCTACCCGTCTCTATAAACCTTAACAGTTTTCAAAGTAATCTACTTAAACGATTAAGGCTGACCTAAATGCCACTAAACGGAGCAAGAGGCACGAAACTCTAGTCCATTCCACAAACCCAACTCATTTAACAAATATGAAGCAGTTTATCTTAACCAGAAGTTTAACATATATTATGTAAATTCTGAGGGCTTTACAAATACAATATACTAACTCAAATGCTATGGATGGTATAGAATGGATAGCAATCTCTTATGGCAGAATTGTTGTAAAAGTGACCGCGTTAAGCTTTAAAAAATAGTTCCTAATCTCTCCGGTGGCGCTAGTTAGGCTCTGGGACATGAGTATAACATGAACCATATAAGGCAACAAATAACCCGACCAAATTACGTAGGTTGTTTTTGGTAGTGTTTCGGTGTATGGTGGCGCCGCCTAATTACTGTTTTTTGATGGACACTTTTCATACATCATTTATTTATTTCATTACTTTTTACCTTGGAATATATAACCAAATGGAGACGCCTTGTATGTAAATTTCTGTACAAAACAGTCTGCCGATTTTTGCGGGGGAGGGTCACGTCAAATGTATACGTAACATAAAAATAGCCATTTCACATAAACGTCAGTCCATACAATGTGTATGACAATTGGTCATAGAGTTTCGACAGAGGGGAACGCATGATAATGGCTACTCCGTTCCCTCCTAGCTTTTTACAGTTGTCAGTTGTTGTTTTACAGTTGTGCTTGTTACAGTGTTCTCAGGTATAAGGGTTAGGTTGGTAAGTCGTCCATCTTAGGTATAAACATGAACAGTGAGGGTTTTGATAAAGGAAAAGAATGTTGGACGTATTAGAGCGGCGAGTTTTCAGGAGTGAAAAGTTCGTACGTAGTAATTGTATGTTGCTCTTTTGTTAAAAACTCACAGCATATTTGCTCCATACCTATATATTAACCCTATAATAGTCCTCGCTATTTGGCGCTGCACATAGAACACCTTTAGCAGGGCCGGATCTAGGGTAGAGCGAGTGGAGCGGCCGCTCTAGTCGCCGGATGGCAAGGGGGGCGCCAAAATGGCAAATGAGAAAAAAAAATTTAAAGACGCGAGTGCGACGCGGGCCCAAAATACGGTTCGTTTCGCTTTTGGGTAAAAAGCTTCAACGAAGGGCGCCAAAACCCAATTTCGCTCTACCCTGATCAAGGACTCGGGCCGGCACTGACTTTCACTGTAGTTTTGTGCATGTGAAGGTTAGACAAACAAAATTTAAGTTTTAAGTTACGTGTGACACAACATATATTCAAAACATTTGTCCATTGACGTTTGTAATACGCACAAAGCTAAAATGCATTCATAATAAGAATCGCCATTTATGTATAATGATACAGCGATGATGAAACGCACGCCGTTACTAGTATGTTTATGCAGATTGTCAAATCACTGTTTACGACTTGCCTCTGATCGCATCATAAAAAAACGCATAATGTCATGTAACACACATTATGAACGATCGTTCACATTATCAGACTTCTTCTTCTTCTTTGTCCTTCCCTTATCCCAGTTTATCTGGGGTCGGGTCTTCCCGTACATTTGCGCCAAAGAATTCTATTTCGGGTTGTCTGTGGGTTAATGTTCTGCTTCTGGACCTCTCTTTGCACGTTAGACCACCATGTAGAAGGTGGCCTGCCTTGTCCCTTCGGCTGTTCTGGGAGATTAAGGACCCGTTTTATGGGATGAGTTTCTTCACGCCTCGTTCACATTATCAGACAATCTAAACCTTATTCCAAATACATAAGACCGATAGTCACTTAAGTTGTTGTTAGTAGTTAACCCCCGCATACTAACGACATTAACGTAGGTACTATCGGAACCAAACGCATAATCAATAAAATTTAATTCGCCGACTACTTTGAAACTTGAACTTTATTGCGAAGTATGTAAAGCTGGTTTCGCAATGACATGTGACGCGAGACATTGTGTAAATAGGCTTTTCATATTTGCCAGGCCGTACCTGTGTTTGTTTACCTTTTTCTATTTGTTTATTTTATTTCCGTAGCCATTAACTTGTCATAGTTGTCTGTTTTGAGTATGCCTTTAAAACTGATTTATCCATTACCAGCAAACGAGAATCTATATAAAAATTACCACCAGTAGGCCGAGCACATGATTGGCGCGACAGTATCTCGCCGCGAGATAGGCTACCCGTCTTTTACTAACTGTATGAATTAAAGAGGGACGGGTAGTCTATGTCGCGGCGAGATACTCTCGCACCAATCATGTGCTAGCCCGGCTGGCCGTGTAAACATGTTTGCACCTTTATTTTTTATGAGAATCCATTTACCAATACTTAAGGCTAAACTAACCAAGGCCGCAAAATGCATAATTTTTATTACTGTCACAAAATGTATAAGATCTTAAAGTAAATTGGTTGTACATGAAAAGATAATAAAAGTAAACAAGGTAGTATTTTATGTTTTATCTGTATATTTCGTTGTTTTTTTTTGGGTGACTATATGTGACGTTTTCAACCAAAAGGTACCACATTGTCGCTTATTGTTGATAAGGTTGATTTCTAATTGAATCTATATGGAAATATCGCCTTACTGACAAGCGACAATAAGTCCCTTTTGGTTGAAAATGGCACATATTCTTGTAGAAGTGCACGATTTTCCGGCGAGCGCTGCAATAATTAACTCGCCGGCACGAAGTTGTTTATCACTTGTCGATTGCCGACGATTACTGCAGTAATTTTCTCATAACGTATTAAACCCTGGACGGCTGTTATAATGATGCTAATTACTATTTTTGCGCAGTATCATAAATATCATAATAACATGCTTTTAAAATATCTTCGTTATTAAACCCCATGCAATTTTGTAAATAGCTACAGGTTGATAATCACTACATAGTATAAAACAAAGTCGCTTCCTGCTGTCTGTCTGTCCCTATGTATGCTTAGATCTTTAAAACTACGCTACGGATTATGATGCGATTTTTTTTATATAGATAGAGTGATTCAAGAGAAAGGTTTATATGTATAATACATCAGCATTGCACCCGTGCGAAGCCGGGGCGGGACGTTAGCAATATGAGATATTAGACTGCGAAATAACGCTTTGTGGGTACTTTGTCTAGATGCGCTGGCAATGAATTTTCATACGACATTGGCGGCCTTGGGCAAGAGAGCTTGAGTGAGCCCCACGCGGGCGTCACTCATTGAACATTTTATTGATTCTTAGATCGTATTTCTTGCTCTGTCTCTATCTTAGTGTTTCAGACTTTTTACTCATCTCGAATGGGACTTGATATTTTATATTAATTAAAACTTTATATTATTCTTATTTCTTCCTCAGCGGAACCTCCCCCACTGGTCAACGTGACAGTCCACGCGTCCACAATTCTCGCCCTAATCCTATGGAACGTAGCGGGCGACGGTGGGCACCCCATCATAGACTTCACCGCGCAGTACCGCTCCGCGACCCCGGTCAACGGCAGCCTGGAGCCGTGGCGGCCTATCAGCCCTAACCACATCAGTCCCAACTCGGTCAGTGTCCAGTCAACGTGACAGTCCATCCACATCCTGGATCGAATCCTATGAAACGTAGCGGGCGACGGTGGGCACCCCATCATAGACTTCACCGCGCAGTACCGCTCCGCGACGCCGGTCAACGGCAGCCTGGAGCCGTGGCGGCGTATCAGCCCCAACCACATCAGTCCCAACTCGGTCAGTGTCCAGTTAACGTGACAGTCCATCCACATCCTGGATCGCATCCTATGAAACGTAACGGGCGCCGGTGGGCACCCCATCATCGACTTCATCGAGCCGTGGAGGCCTGTCAGCCTCAACTTGATTAGTGTACGACCTCAGTGGTGAACATCTAGCGACTCGACTTTAGCAGGGCTTTCAGCATGGCGTCGAACTTGCAGTTGACTGCAAGTTGTTGGGTATAATTAAATACCTTATCATATAAGCAACAGCGTTTATAGTACTCGTACCGTACTACTTTGCATTGCTTCGGTTCGTCTGAAATACAGGAGCAAATTCGTTGCAAGATTCGCGGCCCATTTCTCGAACGGTAGTAGTGTAATATTAGTAGTGTGTTGTCATGACAACCCATACGATTTGACAGTTCGTTAACTAATAATATTAGTCTAATACCGTTCGAGAAATGGGCCCCAGTTGCAGTTAATTAATTATTGCCTATACCTATCACCAAAGAGTTAATTGTAGCAGAGAGGTAAAGTTTAAGAAATAAACGTGCCCCCTAGTTTCTCAACCGAAACAGATGGCTGCGCTGTACTGTCCGTATTTTTTGTAGTCATTGCATTGTCAAACGTCAATTTCTGTCAATCAGAGTTACGCGCATAATGAACTGAGCTGTACTAGTGTATAGCGCCATCTCGTGTAACTGTCAAATTCGAAAAATTCGTCTTTGACTTTACTCAGCTAGTACGTTTAATGAGTTTTGCTATCACACAACAACTGTTTACAGCTGGGTATAATCGTTTTATAATTGTCTTATAAACTACCTAAAATTTCAGCGGCAAATCGACGTGTACCACCTGGACACCAACGCGTCCTACTGGTTCCGCGTGTGGGCCAACAACCAGCTGGGCTCCGGGCCCCCCGTCGACGTGCTCGCCACCACGCTGTACTCCGACCCTGAGGCAGGTCAGTCATGAACCTTACTGCGGTGACATAAGGTCTATAGTCAGTCAAACTGTATCAACACCGACCTACACGAACGCGTCCTACTGGTTCCGCGTGTGGGCCAACAACCAGCTGGGCTCCGGGCCCCCCGTGGACGTGCTCGCCACCACGCTGTACTCCGACCCTGAGGCAGGTCAGTCATGAACCTTACTGCGGTGACATAAGGTCTATAGTCAGTCAAACTGTATCAACACCGACCTACACGAACGCGTCCTACTGGTTCCGCGTGTGGGCCAACACCCAGCTGGGCTCCGGGCCCCCCGTCGACGTGCTCGCCACCACGCTGTACTCCGACCCGGAGGCAGGTCAGTCATGAACCTTACTGCGGTGACATAAGGTCTATAGTCAGTCAAACTGTATCAACACCGACCTACACGAACACGTCCTACTGGTTCCGCGTGTGGGCCAACAACTCTGTACTCCGACCCGAAGGCAGGTCAGTACCATCGTCACCTGCCCGTTCATAAACCTTACTGCATTGTCATTAGGTATCATTTTGGTTAGTTACCCGAGGGCCACGGAATGAACGCTCGACGCTGTCACCGACCGCCATTATACGCTCTAGCGGCCCACAATACAAGAAAAATGACCAGTCAAATTTGAATAAATGGTATTTGAAAATTGATTTTGTATCAAAATTAATTTTGTATCAAGCAGAAACATCAGCGAACGATGCTATTAAGCTTAGAATCAATTGAAAAGTGGAAAATAATACTGTCTTGGGTGAGACTTGAACTCACGACCCTGAATCGCTAGCCCATTGCTCTGCCATCTGAGGCACCAATACCTCACCAAATACCAAATATACACCGTGTTATTTTTGATTTCCGTTAATTTTAAGGGGAGATTCTTCAGGTTAAATAAAGTTAATTTCTCTTGTATTTACCATATGGGCCTTTATGACGTGTGCTATCAAACTTGTTGCAGACTTGTCTTGATCTAACTAACGCGTCGTGAGTTCAAGTCTCACCCAAGACAGTAGATTTTTCCACTTCTATCGTATCGTTTTAAAATCGAACGAAACAAAACAAAAGCAAGTCTGTTCAGTTTAATAATGATTTAAATGTAATTTGAGGTAATTTGTTATTAGTATTTATTAGTACCGCCGTGGGACGCTAGACTCGCCAGAGGTCTATACCTATATAATCCACTTACTATCCTCTTTTTCTGAAACATGCTCGCAAATGGTCGCATTTCGTTCGTGAATCGAAAATGCAAAGTGCCTAATTTTTATCCCAACGACGACAACGCCCAGCCGCCGGACGCCCGACACCCTCGGTGCAAACAGGCATTTTCTGACACGAACCTTTTGCCATTTAGGTACCTCGTCAGAAAATGCCTTTCTTCCCATCCCTCGGCAACAATGTACTATAACACTAGAATATATGGTCCGCAGAGTTGTACAAGCACTTCTTCAGCGGCGCCGAGCAGTTCGACACGCGCACCTGGCTGGCGGCCGTGTGCGTGGTGATGGGCACGCTGCTCGTGCTGGCGGCCGGCACGTGCGCCGTGCTGTGCCGCGAGTGGCGCCGCCCCGGTGAGCCCAAACCCTAGCACAAACCACTTCCCAGGCTGTATTTCCTGTGGGAATAAACGGATTAAGACTAGGCGGTTAGGATTAAGGTCCACTTTCAATTCCGCTGGAATCAAACGCTAATACTACCTTAATTGAATTGAACTAATGCAGGTTGCAAATAGGCTTTAAGGATAAAAGAATGAAGCAGCTTGAGCATAAATGGACTTTTTTAATAAATGTGTATGGCCTTTTATAAATCTATAGCGCCGCCGCAAAACAATTATGGAGTTAGTCGTTCGCCGTGTAAAAAGTTCACGTTTTTAGGTATAAGGACTAATTTTAAAGCTTCCTGTGATGTAGATAGCCTTGTTTACAGGCACAAATCGCTATTTTAATATTTAAAGGCATCTTCCACGAGTTTATAAGCTTTTTAACTTAAACTTTAAATATAAATAGGAAACAGTGTAATGTTTTGATAAATTAATCACTTTTGCATAATATTAAATATTGCGTAGGTATGAAATGTTTGTTGCCGTAATATTCACAGCTACTTACGTTAGGTTATATACAAATTAATAATATATAATAGACTATTAAAGTACCTACTGAACAAAAATTAAGGTGACTATAGTTTTAAGTCACGTAAATAAATATTTACGCAATATAATAATAATTTTAAGCTCAACTATTATTTCAGAAAAACTTTTTTGACTTTATTAGTTCTATCACAAAAAGGTACGTTATATTTCGAATTAATCTTCGCACTGCTTATATAGACTTTGAAATAACATAAACCGTTAATCGTAACAATTTTGAAACTTCAAATAAAATAATAGTTTTTATAAACTAGTGATATTATATTTAAGTTAGAGGTGATTAGTGCCAAGTTATAGTTATAAGAACTTTCTTCCATAATAAAGTTTCTAATTATTATACCTATATAGCTTTTCTATATAAATCGATATAAAAATATAAACTTTAGATTATTTAAATTTATGCTATGGGATGGGTGCTACACGTCGATATTTTAATAGTGATAAAAAACTAATACCAAAAAGAAAGATTTCCAAATTCAAAAGTTATCGGCTGTATATAGGCTTAGAGTATAAATACAATTTAATATATACATTCCTATAACGTCCTAGGGACGAAAAGCAATAATAATAAAGATTCTATAAGCACTATAGGAATTTCGCCTTTTTAGGGTAATGTAGGGTATGGACCAAAGGACTACGGACCGTCAATTATTGCTTAGAAATGATATTTAACACGCTTGCCTTCGAAACTATTCACTATTACGATTAATAAATCTATTTAAAAAGAAAATTATAAAAAAGACAGTTTTATATCTTCATAGTTATGCTAGTAATACTAGAAAAATACATTTGTTACTATACTCGTATTGAACAATACTTAATAGGAAATAGACAGTTAGAATAATAAAACAAATCATATATTTCAATCCAAGTAAAATACTAATAAAAACACAAAAAAAATACAATAGTAATTAATAAAATAACAATTGATTCTTGCCATATTTTCGCTTCAATATATTTACTAAGTACATATTATAAGAAAAATATAATATTTAACAGTATTTTGTATATAAATTTATTACACGCACTAACGTAATCGTTGAACAAATGTGATCTAACCTTTTTTTCTGAAATAGTTTGTTTTTATATTATTAAGTAAAAAGAGCAACTAATTAAAAGCAATAAAAAAACTAAATATTATTTATTCCATGATGCCAAATGAACTTATTATATATTTTTCAAGGTATAAAATCAAATGACAACCTACTACCACAGTTCGTTTACGCTCAAACAGTTGTGTCTAATAAAATTCATACACGGTGGCTAAAAAATAAGTGTATTCCCGTTGCCAGGGAGGTTTTGGGATTATACTGAGCAACTTTTACTATGGGACCAACCCCGAAATCGAGAAATTTTTTTTGTCTGTTTCATACATTTTGACTGGTCTATGGGAGGGATGACTATTTTCTATGGGAGGGTTTTTTTAATCGCGATTTCGTAGTTGGTCCCGCAGTAAAAGTTGCTCAGTATAATCCCAAAACCTCCCTGGCAACGGGAATGCACTTATTTTTTAGCCACCCTGTATATCTATTCTTATGACTTAGGACCACTCCTTATATCTGGACCACTGTAAGGAACTTATTATGTTTCTAATGCTGTTACTATAGTAACCAAGACTCGCTTACGCGAAAAGACGGTTAGCGCGAAGATTATCGTGCATTGACCCGCCTGTTCCTATCTCTATCACACGCGCATAATTATATTGCTGTCGGCGTCACGGGCGGTACAGTTTTTTAATGATTCCTAAAATAACAAAAATAATGCTGTAATTGACACTAATCTGTTTTAGAAAAAATAATGATTTTTCAAAAATGTTGTGCTATATCCGCATTTTACTGATAATTACACTCTGTTAACAGAAAATTATCACAAAAGTGTGACATATCCAACACTTTTGTGTCATGTCATAGGTACATTGTACGTTTAACATTTACTCATAATTGTCATAAAGAACGGATATGACAATAATAATACTTACTTACTGCTGTGGCGCGACGACCCGAAGTGGAACTTGGCCTCCGACACCAAAGACCGCCATGCTACTCTGTCCAAAGCCGTTTCTGTCCAGTCGACGGCGCCGAGTTCGCCGCCAGGCTCCGATGGCTCGGGCACGTAGTCCGGATGGGGGAAGATCGCGCAGTCTGGAGGGCGCGTACTCTGGAGTACCAAGTGGCCGAAGACGGTCTGGACGCCCTAGGTACCGCTGGAGAGACGAAGTGCAGCAAGACCTCATGACAATAATAATAACGCTTTTATTTCATTATTATCACTATATTCACAATATTTGTATGGTAGTATATAGGTAGATAGTTAACATATGTGCCTAAATGATAAATAAGTTCAATATTTCCTAAATGTAAAACTTTTCGAATAATTTAAAACTTATTTTACGCGATTAAGTCCCGTCGTTGTGAATAATAATGAGTAAAAATCGGTGAAAGTTTAAATTAGTGTTTTTTCGAAAAATATCCTACAAACCAATGTAAGTGGCGTATCGCACAAACGTATTCTTACCCGACGATATGTAATTACGCGCGTACGATGGAGATAGGACCAGGCGGGTAAATGTACGAAATTTCTCGCGCTAAGTGTCCTTTTTTAGGTATTATTTAGATTGTAAGTATTTGATAAGATTATGCATGAAATCACATATGTATTTAAATTTAAGCACACTTTTTCTCTTAGAATAAAAGAGATAGGATGACATGAATACAACCAACTATGGAGTTCTTAAAAATAAGAAAGGGAGTGATTTTACATAGTTACCTAGTATTGCCGAAGCCTCTTAAGCAATTCTTTTAGAATTTAAATTAATTAGTGAAGCTTTACGATTACGCTTTTTTTTTCTAAAACTCGTAAATTACTCAAGAGATTTGCTTGGCGTAGAGCTATGTTGCAATCCTAGTTCTTATCAGTGCGATGAATTTCATTCCATTACTTGTGAAATTCATTCGGTAAAATGCTCAGAGCGCCAAACCGAAGAGCTCTAATGCTCGCTCCACACATTCACGAAAAGCGTCCAGAATCGTGAACTTTCGCTTCTCGGTTTTTGCCTAAGTTCCTAAGTATGAACTTTATTATGACAATAATGCATTACTATGGTGCCTTTATTGCGCTATTATTCATAATACTTAATCGCGTATAATTAAGTATTCAAATTACCTCTGACTTTTCTTTGACACCACGGGAAATATGCCGTCCTCAAATTGTCGGAAGTAATGTTAAAATTTAATTATACGTGATTAAGTCCCATTTTTAGTCAATAATAATGTGTGAAAATCGTAAAAGTTTAAATCGGTGTTTAGCGCGTTATTCGTGCACCTAAGTGTGGAGCGACATTCAATTTTATTCTATCCAATAGTAACTCGCTCTTAACTCCTCGCATCGACCCACAAAAGCGAGATTTCTCCGCATGCATTTTATATAACCGTGCCAGTTTTATTTATTAAATTTTTCTTCTTTCCCTCTATCGCACTCGCTTGGAACGCACGCTTGGACTGCGGACACTTAACATTCACACACGGGAACGGTACGTATAACACACAGAGTTCGAAGAACAAGACATAATGGAGCTAGTGCCTAACATAATCCTTAACCCCGGGTTCATGGACACGGATCCCGTGCCGCGGGACACGGCCGGGAGCGTGATCCGCTCCACGGAGTGTCCGGGGCCGGGCAAGCCGCGGCGGGTCTGATTCTCGTCTATACTTAACCTTAGGATATTCTATCGCACCGATTCGGGACATTTGTCATGATTGTAGCGTTGAGGTGTGACGTTGATACGGGAGCGACGTTGCGTATAGTCGTTGAATACTTTACAGAAATGTCTGCGTGTGACATGACTGTAGTGCACAGTCATACAATTTGATTCCTAGGCCACTATAGAACCTTGTCGCTTTAACTAGGTACTATTAGATACATGACACTTAATAAGCGCTGTCGTAGAAGATTAACAAATTGATTCATTATGACGTGGTTCTATAGTGGCCTATGAATCGAATTGGTTGACTGTATGTGCATTAAGGTATTTTTGAGAGTTTTACCTGCATCACGATATAGAGCTGTTAGAGACTGTAAATCCTGAAGCAAAAGATATAAAAATGATTTAACAATTATATTTTGGATGTTATTAGTAAAAAAGTTTTGTTTCCAATTTCTGTTGATTCTCAATATGCGAGGTAACATTTTTTTTGAAAGTACGTTAATAAATACCATAATTTTATATATGGATTTATACACCCTCTACCGTCCCTAAAAATTATATCTCGACTTTCAAATACCCTAAATGGAATGGCATGATGAATTGTTTTGTTCTGTATCTTACTTTATCAATTCGACAAGGCACTTCAATACTTTAAACACCCCTTTTGAAAAAGTTATGCCATAAGCTTAAATTATTTGTATACTTCTACAAAGAGGCATCTTGCATTCATTGTTACTAATCATCAGAACTCGGACTAATCATCGCAAACCAATTGCAACTTAGAAATGGAAAGGGGTGTAATGGAGCCATATTATGTTAAATATTCTCAATTATATTTACAACCGCAACCCAAAATTCGCCAAAAGTTTGTGGAAATTGTTTTTTTAATTTTAGTTGTCATAAAATATATCAGGAACGTCACTGACAAAGTTATGGCAGAAATTATGGATGGTATAGAAAGGATGCCAATCTCTTAAGGCAGAATTGTTGCAAAAGTGTCCGCTTTCAGCTTTAAATAATAGTTCCTAATCTCTCCGGTGGCGCTAGTTAGGCTCTGGGACATGAGTATAACATAAACCATATAAGGCAACAAATAACCCGACCAAATTACGTAGGTTGTTTTTGGTAGTATTTCGGTGTTTGGTGGCGCCGCCTAATTACTGTTTTTTGATGGACACTTTTCATACATAGAGATTTGGCTCCTTTATATTGTCTCCATGGCAGAAATGATGTAGAAATGCAATTCAAATAGGTCTAATGCTAATTGTGAAAATATCCTCTTTAGATACATATGACGACTCAATTGTATCTTGTTCTATTTCTGTTATTGTTTTGCGATGATTAGTCCGGGCTCTGCTAATCATGTTACCTCGGATGAACGTTGCCTCCCGTGTCAGCCTCAGGACATGGAAACAACGTGTATGGCTCAAGGGTAAGCTGGACATATCAAGTTTATAAGTGGACGGTGTGTAGTATATCCCTAGGTTGCGGAACATGCTGTGCTTGCTGTAAGTTTACACTCTAAACTATCACCAAACTATCGTTTCAAGGCAGTAACGGTGCAAGCAGAATTTAACTTTAGTGTGAAAGTGATAAGGTTTGAATTGAAATGCCAGATATAACTAATAATAGTTTGTAAATTATGATGCGTTGTTTATTGACTAAAATCGATAACTGGAAACTTCAGGGCCGGATTGGAAATCGTTTTATGGATCTTCATCCGTTCCTTTCATCCGACCCTCTTTGTCTTGAAAGCTGTTACTACTTGAAATAGCATATTGGTGTAAGTTTGGAGTAATTTTAGCGTAAATCTACCATTGAGAGAGATCGCTTTAGTATTGTAAGCATTTAATTTTTATAATCAATGTCGGGGTTGCCATCACTGAAAGACATAATTTAGTATTTTACTGTGTCACAATTTTATATAATGCTTGCATTTACTTTTGATAACTATATACTAATACACAGTTATGGCAAAAGTCTGACTGAACGCTTTATTTATTTCTCTCCTGGCAACCCCGACGGCCATTTTGAATTTGGAATATTGTTGCTTACCGTTCAAGTAATATATTGTTAGTAATAAGAATTGTATCGTTAATTATATATTTTTTTTGCAATATTAGATATATTTTTATAAAAAAAGATCTCAGTAAATTAGTTAGGAGGCCGCGCATGCGCGGAGACGCCATTCGTTTATTTAATCGTGATTTTGTACTGTGATTCATTTGCGTTATTATTTATTTTTAATATTTATATATAAGGAATTGATGGCGATTGTATATATTTATTTTTTCTGACATGGTACATAACGTGCGCGGAGCTAAGGATGTACATAGTAAAGCCAACCGTGTAGCAATCGACGCATAGTACTATGACTGTTCAACTGAGGAAGTAAACATCAGATTGCCATTTTTTTGCAAGCCATTTACACAGATTTATTAAGCCAGAGCACACCGGCTGCGTACACGCACACGTCACGCAAACGGTGTGCCGCACTCATAAAGATTTGTATATTACAACGCGCACGTCTACGCACATGCATCCGGTGTGCACAGGTTCTTAGCACGCCTAACTTTGGACGTAACTTTTAAAATATGTACCTATTCGAATAGGAACTGTAAGCCTTTGATAAATATGACAATACAACATTCAGTCATATTACTAACTCAAACAAAGGACATTTTAGACTCAACTCGTTAATAGTAATATAAAATTCTTATGAGAATACCGTCACAAGTCACAACTTAATTTTCGCTTCATACGAGAAAAGCTATGCTATGTGGTACGGCGTAACGCTACGAGAGTAGCTTTGCAATCACAACGATGTAGTTCTTAGTAACCGTCATAGTAAAATGCAATGCTTTAGACGCGCATCGCGTAATACTATTCAAATTTTATAACGACTAAAACGTAGCATAAAGTCACGGCACTGTGATTCGTAGTTAAGCGGTTATATCGTAGCGCATTCAAGTCATACTCACTACGGAAGAATAAAACAAGACTAAAATTGTCTACACAAAGTCCTTTTCATCCTTCATTCATACATTCATGTCTAAGCCAATATTATCGGCGAGATAAAAGCCCACCGCGTTTACTGGCTCGGCCACAGATTTAATATATACGCCAGATGACGCAAATACCACGGTTTGTATTGAAACCAAGCGTGCCGACTTTTTCATACAAAATTTACGCATAATATAATTTTAATATTACTTATCTGTGATAAGAAATATGTTCTTGCCTTTGGGTGCTCGCAATTTTTGGGCTGTTGCAGTTAATTATCATGCAATGAAGCATTTTTTAAGTTTTCACGTACGTCCGGCCGCAACAACTGACGCGCGTGGACTGTAAAGAGCGACGGTCAACCTCGACGCTTGGTCGGGGTTCGGACACGCGAAGTAGATGCATTTGCATCATCTACGGGATATTTATTTCTGTGGGCTCGGCCATGTTGTAAGAATAGGTGAGGATCGCGGCGCTAAAAGGGCATACCTCAATACTTTTGAGACGCTCAGTAGGGCGGAGGCCGATCGGATGTCCCAGGTATCACTGGAGCGTGCCAAGCGTGGCGGGCGATCGCGAGGGATCGATACAACTGGGTGCCTAGCCACGATGCAAATCCTTTGCGATATGACAACGAAACGCTTTCTGTCTCTCTATCACTCTTACATATTACAGCGATAGAGAGACAGATAACGTTTCGTTGTCGTACCGCAAACGATTGCCACCTTGGCTAGGCACCCTGGCGTGTGCACTCATTTTGGGTCGCTGTTACATTACGTAAGGAAATAAGCGAGATGTCTAAGCGCCGAACAAAATGGATGAAACTAAGACCAGCGGTATCAGCATGGTTGCATTTTTATCACCTGTCACTATGCCTGTCACTTTCGCACTTACATACTTGTTAAAACGTGACAGGCATGGTGACAGGCGATAAAAATGCTACCGTGCTCAGCCCACTGATGCGATAGGAACGCCAACTAGCAATACATAACACTGATTTAAACTTTCACGATTTTTACTCATTATTATTCACAACGACGGGACTTAATCCCGTAAAATAAGCTTTAAATTGTCAGTCTTCTCCGAGACCACAAGGACAACGCCGTCCTCGAAACGTCGGAGGGAAATTTAAAACTTACATAGCCTGCTTAATGAAGAATCATGATAATGTATAAAGGTTGTGGGTCTTGTATTATTCGTCCAGGGTACCGCTCATATGTTAATGTATTTACATGATAGTACACGACAATATTATTGAAAGGTTGATTAATGTATAACGAAACCGTGTAACACTTGAAGGCAATGAAGCATATGAAATGAATAACGATTGTGATTTTTTTTTGAATGCTCTGAAGCTCATTCGGCTGTCTCAAAAAGATTAATATATTTTTCTATATACTTTCAGTTTAAATAGTTGCTTGTTTTGAGACTTGTAATGGGAAACGAGGTACAGCCAGCATCGCATAGCCTCCTAAGGCTATACAAAAAAAAAGGAAAAATCCAAAATTTGCTAATGACATTTGAACCTATACTGTAGGTAATAGAGCTGATTTTGTTTTCGCCTTAGTAGAATATATACAGCCAAAGTAGTCAAATATATCAAAAAACAATTATTCCTATGGTACGAAAAATTTGCTGTCACGATCAATTTGATGCTGATCATTACATATATTATTTTTGAAGTAATAAATTTATCTTGCAACACTGGCTGGTTGTCAGCCTCAAAACTGTATTGCCACATTTGAAAAATATTAATCTTTTTGAGTTTCTAGAGCATTCATTAGTGATAAGTAAGAGCATATAATTGTTATAGAAGTGTAGAGCTGTTTATTTTTGTACACGGCGAGCATGCATATCAGGGAGGGAGCATTAGGAAGAATATATGTCATACAGAATATATTTTGTAATATCCTTTCCTCTATTCTTCGTAGCCCGAAGTCAAGAAGTGTGAACATGTCACATTAGACTTATATTGACCGGGATATAGACCATGATGTCACATTCTCAAAATGAAATCACTCTCTTAATACCTATGTAAAACATTTTTGCTGAGATAGCCGACCGAGCCAAAGGCGAGGTCTACCTATCACCAACGGGATGCCAGTGTGGCAAGAAGCAGAGGTAGTAAAAATTGTATGGGAAAAAAGCTATTCCGTTTACCAACTTTGTCCCTAGACCGTAAACCTAGAGACTGACTCATAAATGTGTGTGGTCTTATTTGTACTAATGCATGTTCACATATTCTCTTGACTGTAGACAAAAAGTACAAGACATCTTTTAACATAAATAAATTAAAAATATACTCTCTCGGGCTACGCTTCTCTTTACCTTCCAAAGAAGCTCATTGCCTTTCTGTGAATCCAGTTCACACGTCTACACCAGTTTTCGCTGTAATTGTAATTCCTCGAACAGTGGTGCCTCACTTTCTGATTGATCAGGTATACAGTACCTAACGGCGCTAAGCGCGAATAATTCCGTACATTCACCCGGTATGTCCTGTCTTTATAATAATATAATTATATTGCTGTTCCCAGTTCCACTCGCATAGTGGCATTGACCGCCGTCATTATGGGTGGGACCACAGAATAAATAATAGTACTAGGTTCAGAAGATTCACTCTCTAACAAAACGCGTCTATTACGACAGATATGACCGCTAGGTGGCGTAGCGGTGCGCGGCAACTACTATGGCTAGACACCAAAATTGGCGTGAGCCGCATGTTCTTGTAGGCACGCGACGAAATCGCGGAGTGAGCCACGCCTGGTGGGACAGCAATGTAATTATGCGTATGCGACAGAGAAAGGAAATGGCGGGTCGATGTACAAAATTTTTCGTGCTAA
Organism: Cydia strobilella; assembly: GCF_947568885.1. NCBI lineage: Eukaryota > Metazoa > Arthropoda > Insecta > Lepidoptera > Tortricidae > Cydia > Cydia strobilella. Next base: position 16,399,463 of record NC_086052.1, read on the forward strand.
GCGTCTTTACTTTAATTTTAGTCTGCATTTCACACTAAGCTAACTAGAACCGCTGTAACTTAATGTATTCCTAAACTGCGTTGTGCTTGCTTCCTCTAAACTAAGTACCTATATATATTTATACGATAATTGTGAATTAAACATGTGTCCGTCTTGCAGTTGTAAATGTGCTAACGTGTCAATTATTTCTGTGTCGTGTGCTGCACTGTCACTTAATATTTATATGCTAAATTGCACTCAAGTATATTATACCAAAGTGCTTTTGGAAGTTTTTTTGGTAAAAAGTTGCAAAAATAATTGTCCATATTAATGTGTATTGTAAGCATAAATGACATAAACACACACTGCCATACAAATTGGCACACAAAGACAATTTACGGTGTTGAAAACGAAATAAAATGCGACATGAAAGAGTAGAAATTAAATAAAATGGAACTAAACAATTTCCATACATAATTGTTGCCATGTTTAAGCATTTTAGATCAAAAATTTGACAGTTACGAAGAAAGTGGCGCCCTCATTTGTTTTCTACTATTTTATGTCGCACTGTACACACTGCATGCATTATTGCTATGTGTAAGCCGTTTCGAATTTACTTTCTCATTGTCACATTGCAACTGGTCACACTAAATGTATTGGCGGGCCTAGCTAAGATGACAAATTGTATATCGACAATCGACGATCGACAAGAAAAAATGATGTATCGGTATGACTGATGCAACGAAAAGTCACTTGATTGATCATTTCCGTACATTATTTCACTGTCGATTGGAGTTTTCTATCAACAATTGTCACTCGGATAGGCCCCTGTATCAATCATTTATTTAAACTTTAAAAACGCCATATTTATTATCCAAAAAAAACTTGAGTGAAGTTTAGCCTGTGTCTCTGCATTGAATCACGCACCTTAAACTTACTGATCTTCCTCTAATTTCACATACTTATAAGCGTTGTACAAACACGGGTTTCGAGATGGTACGTATTAGATAGTATTTTTAGTAGATTACGATTGACGAGGCATTTTTGATGGTTGATATTGTGCATGTATTTTTATAGACTTGTCAGTTGCATATTGACCTTGTGGTCGTGTTATCGCGAATCCTGTTACAGTACGAAATTATGATAATTCAGTAACTTAGGTAACGTTGTTAAATAAGCATATCCAAGTAAATTTTAACCCTCCAAAGTATTTCAATGTATAGCAGACCTGTCTATGTCGCAAACCAATATTTTTATTCACAATCCGTTTGATGGCTTCTCTAAATCTTTCGATATCTATGACGATACGTATTCAATATAATATCGACTGAAATATTTTGTTTTTGCATTTAGATGCGTAACTATCATAAAGCCAATTTTAACTACCTAAATCAAATTGTCAAGAACTATTTGTAGTATATCATCAGCAAATGACGCCAAACATCCAGATGTATAAGTAAAGTAAACTTTAAGTAGGTAGCTTTAAGGGTTGTATTAGTTTAGCCGTTTGAACGCTAGCGTAGAGGCACTTAGATAGAGAGCGAGAGTCAAGACTGGGGTGCGGGGGTGTGACGATGCGACGGGTTCCTAGAAAAATGCTTAACCGGTGGGTTTAGACCGCGGGCCAGGAACAGATTTCCATGACCAATCGCCTCCCGGGCGAAAACTCGTATAGTGGTTAACGGCTATTTATGATGAACCCTCGTGAACGTCAGCTGCCGCTCCGTTGGTGGGTTGAGGAATGGCAGCAAATTAAGTCTATAATTTTTTTTTGTCATCGCCCCCCGCTTGATACTTTGTCAGATGATAGTTTATATGCTATTGTGAATAAACAAAATCGTCAGCCGATTGTATCGCTGTGGAAAGACCGTCAGCTGGTCACATGAACATGTAAAAAAGAAAATTCTTTTCAGTCATCGGCGTCATCGCCTCCCGTTTGATACTTTGTCAGATGATAGTTTAGATGCTATTGTTAATAAAACAAATCGTCAGCCGGTTGTATCGCGGTGGAAAGACCGTGTTACGCGTTTCGGTGGCTGCCATTCCTGAACCCACCAACGGAGCGGCAGCTGTCGTTCACGAGGGTTCATCATACATAGCCGTTAACCGCTATACGAGTTTTCGCCCGGGAGGCGACAACTGACGAAATTTGCACCTGGCTCGCGGTCTAGTTTAACTCGAATGCCACGCTGGTACCAAAAAGCACTGGAAGGAATGAAAAAGCTATATCGCTTGAGTTTCAACTGCAGCGCCCAAAATCTGTAGTCACAGTCGCCGGGACTGCTCGTCTATCATTATTTTTCCAGCTCATGACAGAAGTAAGATGATGCGTTGTGCCACGCGTGGCATTCGCTTTGTACAATATTAATTTCTACTACCTAATTCATTTTATTAATAGTCCAAAGACAAGTAGGTACTTAATAATTCAACAATCATTCGCACATGAGATGATGTTTTGCCTTTATTTATTTTGGAAGAACTTTTATGAGACGGCCCTATTCTGTTGAAAAAAGTTTACGAATTGGGAAATCAAATAACGCCCTCAAATGTTTTGGAGAGAAACATTCAATGTGCCTACGATGTACATACATTTTATAAGGCCTAGACGGGGCTTTCGCGGCAGTCGCTAAGTAGTACATAGCCGTAAACATGGCATTAGGTACAGTCGAGTTCATAAATATGTATACATTTCTTCACCTTAATCCATTGCAATAAGGTGAAAAAATTTATACATATTTATGAACTCGACTGTACACTGAGAACTATTACGATATATGTGGTATGTATGCCGCGCAAGCCTTGTGTATATCAGTACCTACACTAAATTTAATTCTTGTAAGTAGTGTAATTTTGATTACCATCTAAACGGAATCAAGCTTTTTATTTCACTAAATGATTTTCAATATATAACGCTTGTTTTCACCGCTTCAGGCTTTGCAAAAGGGACAGGGGATACATTCGTAGTAATAGAATAGAGGTAGAGAGTATGTCGCAGATGTTAACAAGACGACAATACTGGGGCCCATTTCTCGAACGGTATTTGACTAATATTATTAGTGTGTTGCCATGGTAACCTATACGAATTGACAGTTCGTGGACTAATAATATTAGTCTAATATCGATCGTTGGCTGGGACACGTTCATAGAATGGACCCTGACAGATTGCCACGTGAAGTCATGCTCGGACAGATTGCCGAAGCTAAGAGACCGGTTGGTCGCCCCGTTCTCCGCTTCAAGGATTCATGTAAGCGCGACATGAATGGCTTCAGCATTCCAACTAACCGTTGGGAGAAACGCGCGGAGATGAGACTCGAGTGGCGTCGTAACCTGCGGGAAGGCATGGCAAAGCACGACGAGCTCTGGTTGGATCACCTTAACCGGAAACGAATTCGCAGAGCTGCTGGACCACCCCAGGAGTCAAGACACATCTGTGATCGGTGCGGCAAAAAATGCCGATCAGCCATTGGTCTTTACAGTCACCGCAGTCGATGTAGACTGTAGACATCTCCTCAAATACCTCTAGTCGCTGCAACTATCATCTGTAAAGATGCTGTGGCCAATGATGAATATCGATCGAGAAACGGGCCCCTGGTATTAGACTAATATTATTAGTCCACGAACTGTCAAGTCGTATGGGTTACCATGGCAAGACAATACCTAATAATATTATTCTAATATCTTTCTAGAAATGGGCCTCTGGAGAACTTGTATTTGTTAATTTTCACAAGGTATAAGTGAAAACTAAGTAGGGAAAACATGACTTACAAATATGTATGTAACCTACCAAAATCCAGTACCTATTTACGAATGTGTTTGCTGGTCTGGTCTACCTGCCTCTTTTCTATTTGACTACCATCGTATCCCTGATTTCTTTTCGCTCTCGATATTGGACCACTTTTGAACAATGGACTAAGACTAAGACGCGCTAAGACGAACCTTGGCCGCTCCGATATAGATATCTGATGGAGACTGTAGGTGTAAACATTATGTTTTGACATGTTCAAAAGTGGTCACATTTTGCGGACAAAATATCCATAGTTGGAAGCATAGTTGCCAATGCGAATTCATGTTGTTCTGCCTCTTATCTGTTAAGTATGTGCACAGACATATGCTGTGCTCTCGACGTTTATTTCATACTGGTATATGATATGTTTATATAACTTTTAAGCCGCGTTCAAATACTGGTTATTTAATATTGTGATTACACTTTAACCCTTTGAACGCTTTCCGTCATAAACTTAAACGTCACACACGCCAAGGTCCCGAGCGCAAGCGAGCTGATGTAAGCCATACTTTGTATGAACGTTACTTTGACAGCGTACGCCATAACAATTATAGTTGTCCTTGGCGCTGTGGGTACGACTTAGTTACGACTCCTTTAGTGATCTTGGCGTTCAAAAGGTTAAATACCTAAATTTATTTGAATGCTACTTAAAACTCGCTATTGTTTACTTTATATTAAAGTATTACCTTAGGCTAAGGTCGCCTTTTCGCCTGGAAGCACGTCCATGATATAGGCAGCGAACGTTAACTTTACTTTGCTGTTAATATTGTCATAGTAAAAAGGGAAAAGTCGTGCAATTATTTGAGAAAAAGCACTATCGTAGATGCTCAGTGATATTGTTGAGTAGACTTTTTAGAAACTTTGCTGCTTGTACCTGATGACTCCTCTTTTTACTATGACGCATGCCGGTTGTTTCATGCAATTGAACACCGGTCTAGTATACCAAATTTATAATTGGCAATATGTTTTTATATCATAAGTATGTATAAGACTAGGTTAGTGAGACGGGGACGATCCCACTCTGATATACTCCTCAACTGTTTGTCATAGTGAGCTACGGCTTATGTAACCAATTTAAAACTTTAACATGAATGAAATAAAGTCGATAATTAGTTGCTTAAGCACGTTACGACTACACGGTGAAAGCATCCGTCCCTTTCACAAAAACTATACATAGGTATATGTCAGAAACAGACAGATGCTGTCATCGTGATACTTTCAGCTGTCCCAATGAGAATAATGTAAGCAAAATCTGCCGACATTGTAACTTCAATAGTAAGCTTTCTGTGTCCTACTATGTCTGCCGTTTACAATAGATACAGTTGTTAGAACTAATTATCACTACACGAGTAATGGTTTTGTTCACTGTTACTACATATAAGTATATATTTATTGACAAATGAATGCCGTTATTGATGATACTTTAGTTTCATTTAACGTATTGCACTACGCAAAATCAACTGATTAACTTTAAAAATGGCAGCTGCCATTTCAGAAGGAACTCTAAATCTTTTCATATTTTAACGAACAAATTGTTTGATACAAATCGGCCCTAAGATTAAACTTAAAAAAAAAAATGTTAATAACAGTGAACTGAACCTTCCATAACACTTCCAACGATCAAAATTGTATTGCCTTGAATCTCACCGCGTTGTGTTATTAATAATAAATCAAACAAAAGTATATATATTGTACTTTGAATCTCATTTTATTCCAAAATTATTGTAAGTGCAATATTATGATTAGTTTTTATTAATTATGTATAGTTATTTTTCTATTATTGAAGCGTCGGCAAAATGTTATAACCTTAATGTTGAATCATTTAAGACAGTATTCTGCAACATTATTAACTATCTAAGAACATTCTCCATAAAATGTGGTACACCCTTCAAATCGTGATGGAACTGATATTCTTAAAGTTAAACATTTTGCTGGTATGAGTTCTTCCGTGTAACACTATTACAGAAATGTGATGACAAGTTTTAAGTACATTAACTAGAATAACATACAGTTGTTGTGATGTTGGAAATCATTCCCATTAAAAGTACATTTTACACATGAAATTGTTTTTATTTTTATGAAATATCCTGTAAAAAATTCGGAAAGTTTATGGAATGGAAAATTTTGTTTCCGTACAATATTATAGGAAGTTTCCGAAGTTTCATTGAGGAAATTTCGCAGTTTAAGAAACTTTCTAACGGCTGCAAAAAGTAGCCATGACTAATGCAACGTAGCAGGAAGACTTTCCTGGGACGATTGTATTTTTTTATTTATTAATAATTGTAGCACTTCATACATAAAGTTCGTTCTTCTTTATCATTCCATCGGACATCGTTTGTTTAGCGGCGTTTATGCTATGACATCCTGATATGAATAAAGATTCTGAAAAAGAAATGGTGTTTAGCTAGATTATATTGTACAGAGCGTTCAAATTAGGTTTGTGGTACAGAACACTGTTTTATATACGGACTAGCTTCTGGCCGCGACTTCATTTGCCTGGAATGATTATGATGATTGATGGCCCGTGACCGAGTGGCCTAGGCGTCTGCCACGAATGCAGAGGACGCTGGTTCGATTTCAGCTCTGGGCTCCGTACCCAAAGGGTAAAAACGGGACCCTATTACTAAGACTCCGCTGTCAGTCTGTCTGTCTGTCACCAGGCTGTATCTCATGAACCGTGATAGCTAGACAGTTGAAATTTTCACAGATAATGTGTTTCTGTTGGCGCTATAACAACAAATACTAAAAAGTACGGATCCCTCTGTGCGCGAGTCCGACTCGCACTTGGCCGGTTTTTTCTTTAGTATATTCTATTTTAGTTTATAAGGCTCACCTCCAAGTCTACGTCCTTTAGTGCTTCCTCGAGCGCCAGTATCGCCGGGTCATCAGGCCCGTACACGCAACACTCGTCCTCCAAGAAACGGTCTATCTTTCGTAAGAACTCTTGGCTCGGAAACGGTTCGAAGGGAATGGAGGGGGGAGGGCTGTCCGTCGAGTCCGTGGTCGATTGGAGGCTGAGACTGCAAGAAATGACGTAAGTAATTGTATGTTATGGCAGTGTCCTTATGGTGTCTAGATACCTACCTTATTCGTAACCGTGAACAGAGTGATTAACAATAACAATAGATACAGTTGTTAGTTGCCATTGTCCCACTTTGTCATTGCAAATTCCATGTAGAGTTTACCAAACTACGAGACAAACTACGTGTGAAAGCTGATAAACACCTAAGTAAGAAATATATTGCTGATTATTGCCAGTGTCCTTTGTTAGGTGGGTCAAACACAAAACCGTCTTCACGTCTTTCCTGTAGACATACCCAAAAGTTATGAGCTATAAAGGTAACCCTTATCCACATGAAAAGGTACTCCTTTTATTTGGATACCTACGTATGATAAAATCATTACCTACATGCCCACATGCAAGCTGTTAACTATTGTCCACAGAAGAGAAAACTTGTGGGTTCGTCAGGTAACAGATAAGGTTCAATTACTCCTCTGACCGCGGCGCGCGCGACAGCACTGGATTATTTTAGAAACTGTTTATTTTCTCGTCAACTTTATTAATATTTTAATGAAGACTAATCCCATCATGGAACTATAATCGCATACTTTTCAATGTTGGATACTCTATGGCACTTCTGACTGAATTAAAATATTTATTAGAATCTCTTATCTCTCGGTGTATTTGGTGTGCGAGCACGCTGAGTTTTCAGGCTATCCGTGCTATGTCCGGTATGACGATGGCGCATATAATGGATAAATATATCGTAAACATTTTCACTGCCAAGTCAGTGCAAACATAGGACGAATTTAGTAGTAAACAGAAGTATATACCTACTTCATTGGTACTTTAATTATTTACATAACAATACATACTAATAGCATTTAAATGGTCTCGCCGGAAGATCAGCGCAAACTTTTGGGTTAGCATTATGCTGAGGCGGGACCATTTCGTGGTAAACTATTTCTGTTGTTTTTATACTTTTGTATGTTATAGTTTATCACCAGGCATCGTAAACTGCGAGCGAAATCCATTGAAGTACTAGGGTTGTTACTTAGTCAAGTCAAAGTACGTCATTTCAATGGATTTCGCTCGCAGTTTACGATGCCTGTTTATCTCGAACATAGAGTAACTTATACTAGAGCGGTACTGTCATAGTAAATTTTGTAACCCCACTAAATTCACTGCCATCTGTCGACACACTTTAAAACTAAAAATGAAGGTTTATAAAAATACGATAAAATGTATTTAAATGGATAAATGTTTTTTTTTATTTGCATTAATTATTTTTATGATTTTGACCCATGTTCTTTCACTGATATGCGTTAAAATTGTTAAATAGCAAACGAAAACGTCAACGCCATCTATACGACAGTAGGCCAAAGCTAGTAGCGCCCTCTGAACGAGAATCAAATTTTCTTGATTTTCGAGGCACGTTTTTTCCTTAGACTGTATCCATCTATTACGGAGTTATCTTTGATCACGAATAAATGCGATGATTCTTATTCTGATTCTGAAAAGTGTAAAAAACAAAATGTACCTAAGTGCATTCTCAACTAACCTGTTAAGTGTGGCGATATGCTCGGGTGGAAACGCGGCCCAACCGATCCTCATCTGCTCCCAGGGATTACTTAAATCCAGCCGCTTGTACTGTAAACCAATTACAATCGGATTATCGAACGGGTCTGCTTGAACGAAGCATGAGCATGGGAATTAATTGTATCGAGCGAAGTTTCATAATTCGTGTATCGGAAGCTATGTTGTTAAAGATAATATAGTCAAGAACTACATATATTTTTTCCACGTCTACGAATATCAACGCCTCTTAGAAAAACATGATCATATAAGGAGATTTTTCATTTAAAGACAAAAACTGTTAAACTCGCGTCAATTATTTGTCGCTATTGGCGACATGTTTCGAACCCATCGGGCAGCCGTCATGAGCACTCAAGCCTGAGGAAGGACCCCCGATGGGTACGAAACATGCCGCCAATAGCGACGATTAAGTAGTTGGCGTGAGTTTGACCGTTTCTTTAAATATTTTGAAAATATGTCTCACAAAAGTTTAATTTCGATTGAAACCTTTAATAAATAGAGAGACTGAAGCTATGATGAAAGATCTGAACAAACTCGACATTAAGTTAGCTAATTCGCTCTCTTAGTTCAGCCTCTATTTGAAGATTTTGGTCCTAACAAGTAGTGCTGCCCATGCACCCGTGGATCTTTTAACTATTACACCTAGGTACATATTATGGTGATTCTAGTATATTTCATATATTTTCATATAATGTCTTAATAGCACAAGTTTTCGCGTCATTGTGAATAGCAGGTACAATTAGTGTTATAAGGTCACGTGCAGTATAGTAAGAAAAACAGCGTTTATTACGCTCGGGGCAAGAGAAAAAATATGAGCAGGAAAAAGTACGTAACGTAGGTATATTATAGGCAGTTGAAGTATCTGAGAGACGGAAATTTTACGCCATTTAAATTCTGCATGCTCAACTAAATAAGGCTCTCCTTGCACCAACCCACTAACCCGGGGTTAACCGGTTAAACCGTTAACCCAGTGTCAAATTGTACTGGTAACCATGGTAACTCCAGGTTTAACCGGTTAACCCCAGGTTAGTAGAATGGTGCAAGTGGCACTTAATGTGACAATAGTCACGTCTCCAACTCCAAAACTCCCAACATACAACCAAAGAGAATATAATAAGATAGAGCGGTACTGTCATAGTAAATTTTGTAACCACTGTAAATTCACTGCCATCTATCGACATACTTTAAAACTAAAAGAAGATTTATAAAAATACGTTAAAATGCATTTAAATATGGATAAATGATTTTTTATTTGCATTAATAATTTTTATATGATTTTGACCCATGTTCTTTCACTGATATGCGTTAAAATTATAAATAACAAACGAAACCGTCAACGCCCTGTATACGAGAGTAAGCCAAAGCTAGTGGCGCCATCTGATCGAGAATCAAATTTTCGTGATTTTCGAGGCACGTTTTTTCCTTAGACTGTATCCATCTATTACGGAGTTATATCTATCTTTGATACAACTTACCCGCCTATACCAATCATAGTCAAACTCCGAACCAGTCATAGCCCTCGACAGCGCGACACTAGAATCCGTGCTAAGGCTCCTAGCGTCGTACTCTTCAGCAGTAACTGACGTAACTGTTTCCAGGGAACTGTCGCTGATGCTGATTGGGTCTGGCTCCCAGATGTATGGCGTCAGTGGTACTTCAGGGATTTCCAGGTCGTTCACTATCTCTGTACGGTTCGAGGGAATTGATGCGAGGAATGTTTGAAACATATTCATCTTGGACTAGTCTCAATTCTCTTGTTTATGAATGAAAATGTGCCATTTTCAACCAAAAGGGTACTCATTGTCGCTTGTCAGTAAGGCGCTATTGCCATATAACTTCAATCAGAAATCAACCTTATCGACAAGCGACAATGTGGTACTTTTTGGTTGAAAACGTCACAAATGCCTATGACTTAACCATAAACTCAGGATTACCAGTACTAGGAACTATCTAGGTATAACGGTAAATAAGCTCTATTAAGTCGACATCAAAAATTACAAACGCGTACAAAATATCACGTCGACACTCAAAACTTCTTATTTAACAACAATCGGTCGCGTTCGAGACAGTCTGACAGTATTCTAGTAGACACTGACTGCAGGAATTACGAAAGTTGCATGGAAGTTGGAGGACTCCGTGTAGTGACTCACATTCGGATGTAAGGACTGTGTGGTTGCGATAAATGTTTGATCGATACGTGACGGTGTGTTTGTCGGGAACGACGATTTGAGTTCATTCACTAAGTGAGATTTTCTTATTTAAATGAAATGAAAATCTTTATTTCCAGGCAAATGTATACTAGATGTGTATACGAGATGGAGCGACGATCTGGTGAAGGTCGCGGGAATTCGGTGGATGCGAGCGGCACAGGATCGGTCGGAGTGGCGAGCCTTGGGGGAGGCCTATGTCCAGCAGTGGACTTCTATCGGCTGACATGATTATGATGATGATGACTGTATACTGCCTTGTAATTAAGTATTTCAAACGATGCTAGAATTAGTTAAAATAATTTACATCCGGACCGCGGTGCCAAGAAACGATAAGAAAAACTCCCATTAAAACTTTAAAACGTTGGCGGCGTCAATAGTCGTAGCTATTCTTATGACCCGTCCGACAAATTGCAATAACAACGTCAGTCTAAATAGGTAAACAACACTATTTGCATTCACCAGGTAACACATAACATATGATATATTGAAATGATATACAATCATAGAAAAGTTAAGTAACCTAAGCCGCCACCTAACGCCAAGGCTCTACATGCCTAATTTGATCATAATATCGATTTAGTAGTTTACCTCAATAAAATTATACACGAATCTCCCGCTATTAAAATATACATATGTATGGTTATATGGTTGTCTGGTAGAGAATGCCTTAAGGCATTAAGTCCGCCATTTGTTCAATTTTATATCGTGCAATGAAGTTTAAATAAAAAATATATTTACCGCGAAGGCAATGATGAAAAAGCAATGAATTTACTTAATTACTGCTTGCTACTTTGAACTCTGGTTTATATTATAATGTTATGGAGCTGCACTTAATAAAATGCGGGTAAAGGTCAAAATAACTAGGGCATAAACATAAAACGTTAATATATATTACTTTAACGGAATACCACAAGCGACTTATTCTGAATACAAAAACATATATAAGACTACCACAGCTGCACAGTTTGAAATTAAATTATGCAAACATAGCAGTAGCAAACATAAAGATAAGATGTGGGATCGAATAGAGCACATAATACCTGCAAAAGAATTTACATCTTCAAAACATCTGCTTCAAGCAAAAAGTCGTATCCGTGCTCGAAGGACCAATAACATACGCCTCTTCCGTTTGAGACCATCGATCAACAGCGCACGCGCTGTGTTGTGTTATAGGTATCCGTAAAATATATAATGTTTCCTGATGAGACCTTAAGAACTGAACAACAAGTGCGGTTTTCCAATAACAGTGTAATTTTAGTGCGTCTATGTCTAGTGTTGATGGCAGAGTGCCCGAAACCCGCACAGTATCTGACCGACGCTCGCCGGAGCCATTGTGCTGTATTTGTTTCTTGCGTCCTTGCACTTGACGTAATTTCATTACCGACGCGGAGTGACCATGAGACATCAGAATTATAGGACCGTCTTAAGATTTTTTTACAGTTAGCGCGAGCGTTATATATAAAGAAGTATAGTGTGAGTGAGTTATAATGATTTCTTAAAAATAACGGCTTTAGAACTTTTCTTAAGCAACATAATAGTTTCTATTTATGCATCCGGATATATCTACAAAATGTGGCCACCGATGTAACTGCGCATCGTAACATAACAAGCCGCGTGCGCAAGCGAGAGCGACAATGACATATACCTATCCGTCGCGCTTCCATAAATTTCCACAATTGACAATATCAGCTGATATCTGAACGTCGGCCGCAGCGGTCGTGTCGAGTCTACATTAACGTTACTCAGTCATGCCGCGATAGTGATACGCTATGGAAGTGCTAAACGCGTCGCCCTCGCTCCGGCAGCGCGGCGTCAGTGCCAGTGAGAATCATGAGTTAAACCAGTGCCCTAGTGTCATGTCTCCGGAAACCAAGCGGCTGCTGCCGCCAACTACGGAGACCATCTTGACCAAACCCTTCCCCATTAGAGGTAAGACTAAAAATACGCGGAACTTGAAAGCATTTAGAGATTAAAATAATGCGTTGCACTGACGTTCGAGAAATCGAGACTAATCCTTTCAGCTCGTAAATAACGGACTTTTTTTTAAACCGGCCATGCAGTACTATAACCTGTGTTTGTTTACGTGCGATGAATAACATGTTATTTGCGATAATGTTACTTTGTGATTTACTAGTGGACTGTATGGCACGTTTGTTATGGCTACAAAAAAAATATTATCATAATTTATCGACTCTATATTCATGCTTATTTGCTCTACAAAGCAAACTACTAGATTTATATGACTTTTATTGTTATTAAATTTAATTATTGATCTAAAAGAGGTTGTCCAACTTAAAAGATATTATATTAGGGAATTCTCGTGATTGAATACCTAATAATCATGTAGGTACAATCGGGGACATTGCCTGTGAACCACTTCAGATTTTTTTTACCTCGATCCTTACGAGTGAGCTAAACTCCGCCTCCCATATTAGAGATAACCAATTAGGATGCATTTAGGATTCTTTGTTAATAATGAAAAGGGTAAAAACCGGTAATGAGACAAACAATAGGTAGTAAGGACAGTTTATTATACCTATCCTATACATATACACAGTGTGGCTAAAAATTTGGCTGTTTCATACATTTTGGCTGGTCCATTTTCTATGGGAGGGGAATTTTTTTAGCTATTTCGTGATTGGTCTCATAGTTAAAGTTGCTCAGTATAATCCCAAAAACTCCCTGGCAACGGCAATGCCCTTAAGGTGGTTCACCGGAATCACCGGGAATGTCCCCGATCTTACACCTACTACCTTCCTAAGTACCCGAGTAGCAATTATACGTCATTATGACGTCAGCGACGTCATTATGACGTAATAATGCCGTCATTATGACGTCACTGACGTTATTTTGCTACCTGGGTATCAATGTATTGTTATCGTCTAAAAAACATTGCAGGATTTGATTAGATCTATTACGGCTTTAGCAAGATTTCTAGCGATTTTATAGCTATGTTTAGATGGTCGTTCGAACTCTCGCAAAACTTGCATAGAGCAACCGCCCTGCAGAAAAATATAAATATAAGAAATAGGCCAAGTACCCATAATTACCTACTAAAACTACGTGCCTACTAAACTACTATTAACTACTTAGTCGATTGTCGACTTCAATTCAATTAAATTTAAATTGGTTAGGGTCAGACCAAGCTAAGTTAGCAGCGAGTTTGATAGGTAGCCCAGAACTTTAACTTGCAAACTTCTATGAAATAATGACGTTTAAATAACACTTGCGCAGTCTGTGCTATCAAAATCACTGCCAACTTAGCTTGGTCAAACTCTATATATTTTACACTCAAACCAGCTTAGCTAATTCAACAGGCTGGCATATAAAAAAATGAAATTTTAAGGTTGTTTTTTATGAGGTAATGTATAATTTGTCTTTAGAATCCGCAAGGAAGCACGATAGATTCTTAACCGTTTTTTTTTAATAGACTCAAATCCATTCAATTCGGTCCCGGTCACATTGAACTGAACTGGATTGGTCTGCTCTGCTCCAATGCTTGACCCTGATTTGCATTATGTTTTCTGTTCGAATTATGTACCTTCAATCATTCAATGTACGACTTGTTACCTATTCTATAGATGAGAAATAATTTATGGATCTGTTTTCATTATCAGCAATACACACAAAATTGTACACTTCGCAAGATTTATCTAAAAAAACTATTTTATTTTTTTATTTTATTTATTTGGGATCACCAACAGACAATACATCATGAAAAAACAATCTGTAGCTTACATAACATTGAGGTTAGATGTTTGTCCAATTATAGGTAACCACAGCTTATAGCAGTATCTTAGGACATACAATATAGGTACAGTAGGACATTTAGACTTTGTTCTTTATAAAGAGCAGTTATATACAGCTGGTACAGAAATAAATATAGGTACATAATTAAAAGATGTACCCGCGTTCAAGATAGATAATATTGTGAAAATACTTAATAGTTAACAGAAACAGAAAAACACACACACAAACACAACAACAGAAACAGAACACACAGAAATGAATAACGTTTGGAATTCGTTATGTAAGTAGTTCCATATTAGGTAAACATTAAAATAATAAGATTGTAAGAAATGCGTTTGAAACTAATAATTTACGATTGAAAGATAATGATTACGTCGAAAATTATTTCAATCAAAATAAATAACTAATAGAACCCAAATTATTAAAATAATAGGCTTCTCGGCCCCAAGACGGGAAAGACTTCGCACAGAGGGCACGGTCGATCTGGCGATTTCATGTTTAGGTGGGTGAAAAAACTCACCGGAATGCGATTGCGGAGCGCCTATACAATCTATCCACCATATAATTCACGAGTGCCCAAAACGAATGTACCCTGGTGACCCTCTCTCTGGACTTTATAACGTTTAGTGATAACGCAGCCCAATGGGTGAAGAACCTACACATTAATTTGTAAATTAATAAACATAACTGTAGAACGACTCATAAATAATAATGCCATACGAATAAATAATTTTAAATTGGAATACATTATTTTTATTAGGAGTGAAGGGATGCATCACTCCCCATTCATAACCCAACTCTCCCCGCGAACCCTACTCACCCCTTTTACGGTATTTAAAATGAATTCTCTTTATTGTTATTTATTTTAATGATAGAAATGTATTCTTCCATCCATCAAACTGGACTGCCGTGTAATGTTTTATGTGCATTTACGAAATAAATGATTATGATTATTATAGTATAAATTTTCTCAATTAATGATTTTTAGGCCTCAGACTCAGACCCTAATCCGTTTAACAATAGTTATTTGTTTTACAACGGGGCAAAGTTGTTGTTTAACCTCTCGTGCTATTTGCCTCGCAACGCTCAAGATTCCATTTTTCGAACCACTCGCTACGCTAGTGGTTTAGTTTTGGAACCTTTTGCTTGCTCGGGTATCAAGGCACGAGGGTTGGTAACCGCTGAACAAAAGAAACAAAGGCTTTTGTTTAACAGATTAGGATGTGTGGCGTAAAAATCACTTGAGTAAATTCATACTATAATAACTTAAAACACTTCTAAATTATTAAGCAGATACGACTGCGAGTGATAGGTACTACAATTTTTTATATTAAAGGAAAAATGTAATGGAAAAAAAAACACTGCTTCGGGCAAGACTCGAACTTGCGACCTTTCAGAGCGATGGGACCGGAGTTCCGAAATGTTGCAAGTTCGAGTCTCGTCTTGCCCAAAGCAGTGTAGTGAATTTTTAAATTTTACGTTTAACAGGTATTTTAACATAATTTTTTGTTAATCATATAGCATGAAATTCTAGAATAAGCAAAAAGGACTTTTCAATATATTTTTTTATAAATTTTAACAGTTTTAATGTTAAAACATAATAATCATTATCACATAAACATACAGGATTTCACAATAAATATTTATGTAAGTAGCCAAGTTACATCTCGCCAACAAACTGCAATCGCAGTTTGGCGAGGAATATAATTGTAAGAAAATTGTTGTGATGTACATTGAGATAAATAAATTAAAAAAAAAAAAAAAAATAACATCTGGATTGAGCTGATATTGCTGATAAGCCATAATTTATATACTTGGCTTGCTATATTAATATTTTGAGATCGTGTAAACGACTAACACGTGATCTTTGAGATAACCTGATGACGTGACGTATTTATCGTTAAGGGGCTACCTGAGGTTTTCATCGATTTTTGACAAGTTTTGAATCGTATCTCCTACTTTTGCACTACATATAGAATTATAAGACAAGCGGCTACCGGTTCTTCAATCTTTTATCTCCATTTTTGTCTACCGGATTGTGAAAAAAATGAATACTTATTTATTTATGATTGTTTTAAACATTGTCTAAAAAAACACTTTTTTCGTATCTGGATTGCTGTGAAAGATCTTACTTATACGAAATCTACATATTTGGGTTCGTCTTAGACGTCTCTAAAAATATGTCTAAGGTTTTAATTTTAAACTAATTAACACAAAAGTTATGGCCAGAAAACCAGTTTTTTGGGCTAAAATTGTTCAACTTTGATGCCAAATATTTCGAAAACAATGAACTTTGAAGTAAATATGGGATAGTATATTGCTAAAATCCGTTGCTGTTAATATGATAAGCTACAAAAAACATTAGAAAACTAAAGGGATTCAAATCGAAGGTCATTGGGGCATGGGATCCCCTTAACGTTGCAAAGGTTAAACAGAGTGTTGGAGATAATAATTATGTTAAGACTTGTTATATAGGTGCTGAATTATATATTACCCATCTGGAATTATTACTTTTACTTACCTATATAGGTTACACTTCCGTATATAATCTGACAAAACATTCCCTTCAATAGAAAAACGCTGCAAATTGAAAAATGTAGGAAAATATAAAATGTGAATTTCCTACCGACTAAATTATAGGTAGTTTCAAAAACGTTACCGTACTACACATAAATAATAGCACTACCCTACGTAACATACAGAGTAGTAGTAGCTGTAGCTACCTCTACTTATACTTTGAAATTATTAGAGTAACAAAGTGAATAGAGTCATCATCATTATTTTCTAAGTAAATGAAAAAAAATCTTATTTTAATACATAGGTCATGAAAATATCTAATATTATGAGGTTCAATTCAGTCAACTTAAAAAACCTTGTACAAAATATTTGTAACTCAAATCTATTCAGAATAACATTATGACGAGTTACAATCTTACAATATAAATAGACATTATTTATTGTACATTAATTACTCATCACTTATCTTAATTATTTGCACGGATTAGTCACGTGACGCTATTTCTGGTCACGTATTTATCCGAAGCAGAGACAAATTGAATTGCTAATGAAACCTGTATGTTATGGTAGAGCGAAATTGATAAAGCTATGCATATCTAATAGAGCCAGACATCTACCTAAAATTATTATATTTTATTTTATAAATTATATCTACTGAGGACTCCATTTACTACATTTTTAGAGAAATTCTTCGACGCATTATATTTTCAGACCGTGGTATATGTTACATACAGTTGATATTCTTTCTAAAAATGTCAACTGGTAAATGGGTAAAACCCAATTGGAATGGAAAGTTGCTATTAATGTATGCCGTGTTGTACTTAAGTATGAATGTGTGTTTGGCGACAATGGTTTATTAACTCGTGATATTTTCATCCTAGATTGGACCAGAAGCATGTTTCTGATTTGGATTTGTAAATACCTGACGAAGCCTGCGTTCAGATATCTTACATATAAATGGTATAATTAAAAAAAATGTATAAGGGTGGGGATTCAATTACCTAAAATAGGTTTTTATTCAAATACGAAGATGCTGTGCGGCGATGAAGTACCCGAACCAAAGGACCTTAATTTTCACGATATTGAAGTAGGTATAACATTTAAAACTCTCGCGTTTTGAACCCACCACACCCACCACCAGTGAAACCTGTGTCGAAACGTCGGTAAATAAAGGTAACAAAATAAATTCGCGATAGACCCATTCTTAAATGTGATTTAATATTGAAGTTGGTACTTAGTGTACGTATACACTAATGAAACCACCGCCACAAGCCACGACATTTACACATGACAGTCAATAGTTTGGTCATGAACTGGATCGCGCCAGTATGGCGTGATATTAAGATTTAAACTCCTCACTAGATATTCCATAAACATTTTGTCTTCTCTGTTCGTTCATCTCCAATATATGTTGGCCTCTAGACAAGCTACAACTATGTATAATCACGGATCGACTTTCAACTGGTACACCTTCGTCAGTGAACTCAGATAGCGTTGTAAAAATTGTCCGCGTCTGTAATCAATCAGCAACTATATTACATAACACCATAACTTTCACAGCCTCGTATAACCCTTGACAGATAAAATCAACCATAGATAAAGTCTTTAAGATTTAAATTTGAATAAAAGCCAGAATTAATGACTCGTTATATCGCGTGGACGTCAGAACGTAAACAACTAAACAGAGACACAAGTGCCACTACAATGTCTACGAAAAATAGTTACATAAGGCAAATATTGTGTAGATCTATTTTGTGTATTTTGTAAGGGCATGGGAGAGCTGGCGCCAAGTAATAAATTAAATTTAATTTCTAAAATATCGATAATTATTCTACCATTTATTTTACTTAGTTATGTAGTTGTGATATACGTACATTTTTTGGTATTTTGTGCAGGCACCATAAGAATATTTATTTAATATTTTAAATTTGCATATCGACAGCCAACATTGAGACCTCCCTTCATTCACCGCTGAGCTACGTCGTAGCGCTACGTCGTAGCCGATAACATCAGTTTCCCGGTATGTAGCGGAAATGCTTTGTAGACGCAAAACGACAACGTGTCGTGATTAACGCTGAAAGGGTTAACAAACATGAATTTATACGGAAACCAATGGTGGTACATTCGCCATATTAGCGAATGAAGATACACGACATAAGTACCTATTAAACATTCTCTAACAGCGGTATAAAAAGAGATGTGTCTCTATACATGTAGTATGCTATATGCAAAGCTAAGCCTCAGGGCGGACACGCTATACATCAAAAATCACTTGCGTTTCTATGTGTTAACGGCACGTCTGTACACGCGGCATGCGTCATAGTATGAGTAAGTTGCTTAAAAATAGTACTGAGCGGCCGGCAAACGGCCGTCAACCGTCAATCTGCTGTCGCGGGGCGAGGTCATTCGAGTCGGGGCGGGGCGGTGCGTGGCCGTTCTGTATGATACTTATTCTGTGGCTAAGCTATGAAGTGTGGCAGATGCTTTTATACGTAGTGCGTTTTTCTATCCGCTAGTACCTACATTGTACCTACACGAAGTAAAGTGGATCAGAGGAGTTACGACGACGCGGTAGCGTTACCCGTCCTTGGCCTACTGACAACGCTCTAGGCTTCCATTTATTATTAGTTTTATTAGGAAGCTACTGTTCAGTCACAACTCTCAAGAGCTATATTAGACCGCGGGCCAGGAACAGATTTCCATGACCAATCCTCCCGGGCGAAAACTCGTATAGTAGTTAACGGCTATGTATGATGAACCCTCGTGAACGTCAGCTGCCGCTCTGTTGGTGGGTTGAGGAATGGCAGCAAATAAAGTCTATAATTTTTTTTTGTCATCGCCTCCCGCTTGAGACTTTGTCAGATGATAGTTTAGATGCTATTGTGAATAAACAGCAGCAAGCGAATGATGATGATGATGATGTATTATATGTGTATTTATATTATAATATAGGTTACAGGTTTGAATTATTTACTTGTGTAATAATTTAACCATAATTTCACTTTTCTGTACATAGTGTTCGTTTGTCTGTCATTTTTAATTGTCTACTCTCAATTGCTCACAGGTTGACTGGAAGAGATCCCTTACAGTGATAAGTTTGCCTTTGTACATTGTATGTATTTTTTTTTATTGTTAACCTGTCTTAAATATCTACAGTCAAGGGCATAAATATATATACATTCCCAAAGTTTTAAAAATATGTGTACGCTCTTACACCTTAGACAATAAAGTCGTGTTCACATATTTTTGAGCCATTTGTCTGGATCGATATTTTTACCTTCGACTGTACAATGAAGTGTTTACATACATACATACTATGTGCTTAGGGTGTGTCAATTTATCTCAAATATATTATCGGTCATCCATTATTTTATTTTTTGGTCGAGCCTAATTGACAGCTACTAATACCCAAAGCTTATTACGATAACGAAAACAAATCGATTAAATTCTTGACAGCCAGACGTAGACACTAATAATGATAACAACTGTTGATAACCAGCTGTTATTATTGGACCCAATTGAACAACAATTAAGTACTATTATTACGCGGTTATCACACTGAGAGCGCTTGTAGAAGTCCGATGTTTTCGCCGGACAACGTCCGGGCTTAGCACGGTAGCATTTTTATCGCCTGTCACGTTCTAACAAGTATGTAAGTGCGAAAGTGACATGCATAGTGGCAGGTGATTTTGTATGTGGCCACCGACAGCTACACCCAAGAAAACATAACATAGTCGCCGAACTTGGACAATTGTCCGGTGAAAACACCGCACGTCTACAAGCGGCCTGCAGGCCGAGCACATGATTGACGCGACAGTATCTCGCCGCGAGATAGACTACCCGTCTTTTACTAACTGTATGAATTAAAGCGGGACGGGTAGTCTCTATGTCGCGGTGAGATACTCCTCGCGCTAATCATGTGCTAACCTAACCCGGCTGATGCGGATATGCGGATCTGAACGCTCCGGAAGAGGTAGCTTAAATAATTTTAGGATTATAATTATTGTATTTTGACTTTCTTAATGAGCATTTTTTTTTCGTCGCAAATAAAGCTTTGAAAATTAATTATTGTAGTGACAGCCCAGGGCCAGACAGAAGGCAGGTCATGCCCCCCACTAGCTTGATTTTTAAATTTATGTGTAATTTTTATATATTTTAATAATCAAATGTATATTGTTATTAAGGAATTAATTAATGGCTTAAATAGAATAGAATAGAAATAATTTTTTCGTTAGCACACACAAATAGAAAATTATACAAAACAGAGAAACATAAAAAAGAAAAAGTGCCACGAAATGGTCTCACCTCAGCATGTTGCTGGCGACTTCCAGCGCTGATCTTCCGGTGAGATCATCCGGTGAAACAATCACGACAGGTAACAGGGAAAAACAACAAATTTAATATATAACATACAAGACAAAGACAGAATTAAGATAAAAATAAATATTACAATAATCGGTAGTATTACGTACAGCTGTTATATCCGGCCAAACTCAACTTGGCCGTACAATACGCCTAAGATTATAACTAGCGCCATGCGGCGATGCGGCAGATACGCAAACTAAACTAAAATAAAATAAACTAAAATTACTGAAAACTAAATAAATAAGTAATACAAAATGTAGAACAATTAGACTGTGATATATGATTTTGAACAGAAACTGTAGAAGATATAGATAACTTGGAAAAGTATTCTAGGGTGGCAGGTACATTAGATTCTGACTGTACTGTGTAGTACTTGAAGATATATTATTTGATGTTTTTATCGCAATCGGGGAATTCTGGTTATATTCCATTGTTACTTAGTCATCAGAGATTTACGCATTAGTCATCACGTCAAGATGAAATCTTTTAGTCGCGTAATATATTGTAAAATACATGTAATGGCTTACTCCTCTACACTCTCCTTATTATAACATACAATACAATACAAATCTTTTTTATTGCTCACCATTATAAAAAGGACATGATATACAACTTAAGCACTTAAACTATGGTAGACAACAGGCGGTCTTATCGCTAATGAGCGATCTCTTCCAGACAACCTTAGGGTAGTGGAGACAAGGCAAAAAAAAAACAAGTAATGTGAGTAGGTGATGCAGTGAGTGATAGAAATTGAGAAATAATAATACCTAATAATACACATACATAAATGGCAAATAGTATAAACTACATACACTACCATACATAAATAAATATCATATATAACATATTTACGAATATATATAAAACACCACAACGGGGCCAACAACAATTAGGGACATAGGAATAGGACATAAAAATAACATTATGGAAGTGATAAATAATATAATCTCTTATAACGCTGTATATTTCCCACGTAAGTTTATTTTTACCACACCAGCTGGTAAAGGCTCTCTTTATTGTTCAAAAAATGATAAGAAAGTTGCATTTTATCCACATGAGAGGTAAAGTAATCAAATGCAAATTTTTAATTGTTTTCTTATGTTTGCTGGCAGAATTTACTTATAAATGACGATTTTGAATGATAAATATTTAATAACATTCATTTTGAATCGATTTGCTTTGATTTTGTTATTTATATGTGTTAGTATTTTCCTTGTGTTGGTGTGGTGTAAAATTTTATGTTTCACACGGTGGCAAAATTTGTTTATCCTGCCTTGAAACCCTCGTAACGCGCAAGATTCAATTTTTCGAACCGCTCACTACGCTCGTGGTTCAATTTTGGAATCTTTCGCTTGCTCGGGTATCAATATTAGCCTAGAGGTTAAACAACAACTTTGCCCCCTTGTAAAACAAATAACTATCTCTTAAATATCTCTTAGGAGCGCCATATTATAGACCAGGTACGACTTGACGTAGTATTTACGAGTATTATGACAACTTGCGTAGTCATACTCTAAATAAAGAATCCTTCCTTGCATGGGAATAAGATTATTGGAGATATATTCCTCATGGAAAGTAACTGGTCTTTAAAAAATAATTACCATAAAATCAGAAGCAACTATTAACATATAAAGTTTAATTTTATTATATTCTAATTTTTATCTTTATTGTACTTAATGTTTTATGGACTTTAGTCTAAATAAATAATATCAGTTATTTTATTAGCATGGAAACAAAAATAACATGACTTTTGATATGACACTGCAACCAGAGTCCGCAGAGTAATCTAAGTTCGCGTGTTCACGTTCAAAGTACAAAACTCTACTTGTTTACCAGCTGCAGCCATCTAGAGCATGCGTTGTGACGTTGTGAGTCAGTCTATAGCGAGCAGTATAGTCCACAAACACTTGAAACACTTCGTTACAGTCATAGACCTAGCATTACATAGGTCAGCTATACGCGTGCGCCCGTGAGGGACAAAACACGCAATGCGAGGATATGATTCGTCGAGAAGATTTGTAGCCCACCATAAAACATACTAAATTTACGGTGGGGAATAAAAAAAATGTGAGACTGTGACAAGGACAAACAATAACAGCGCTTTCTCTGCTACTCCTACTGAAAGATACATAAGACTATCCCGTTCGGACATTTCCCCCGACCCCTCATGACCGATCCAGATAAACTAGATTCATGGACTTCATGGTTACAGTATAGTAAAAGAACCCTAACCAACGTAACCATTAAGGATGACTCACGTTAGACCGGACCGTGTCCGGGCCGGAGCTTCCGGCGCTTACTTTTCTATGACATAACAGGTGATCACGTGATGCCTTCCATAGAAAACGAAGCTCCGGCCCCGACACGGCCCGGTCTAACGTGAGTCATCCTTTAGGCCTACAGTACCGGCACCGGCCAATTTTATTTTTATTTTAAGTAACTTATTATTTTTAAATGAATAGTTTATATTTTAAATGTTTTATTCTGATTTTTGATATGATTGTTTTCTTTTTATAAATGTCAGAGGTCCTACTTTGGTGTCGCACTGCTGGGCAAAGGCCTCCCTTCGTTTTCTACACTCGACCCTGTCATCGGCATCGGCGGGGTGGGACACCAAAGTAGGCTAATAAAAAAATAATTAAAAAAATGTCAGGAAAGTTCAAATATTTAAAAAAATCTATACTGTTTATTATTTTATTTATTTTATTATTATTTTAAACTTTATTGCACAAGAACAAGTACAAAAGGCGGACTTAATGCCTTGAGGCATTCTCTACCAGTCATTTTATTTTTAATTCCGCTTTTTACATCGTAATATGATTGTGTTGGACCTATATGGTGTCTTGAATAAATGGATTTATTAATAATATGTCACCTTTGTGGTTTTTTATGAGCATTTATACCTATAAGTAGTAAACATTAAAGGTAAGTTTGTAGATTGCATATTTTACTAGTCATTTTATCCTATTCTATTCTACTTAGATAAAGCTGCGGTCGCGCGCCGCAGCGCACGCGCCGCGCACGTGGCAGTGACAGAAAAACGGTTGTAAACAAAAAGAATAAGGAACTAAAAGAACCGTTTCTACGTCATAGACGATTGCGACCAAACATCAAAGTCGCCTCGTTCATGAAGGTCGGCCGTCTTACTGTCACGTCCTAATTCTAAATCTTGCCTTATGTCCGGTGTTTTTCCCTGCTTGCCTCAATTTTAAACGCAGTATTAGAACTATATTCACTTTGTTACTCGACAAATAAGAAGAAAGAAAAGTTAATATTAAGCGTTTTTGAATAATTCTTTTCTATTCTATCTAATGTACATTTTTGAATATCTCACCCGCTGTTATTGAGGTGTCCAAAATGTCACGCTCACACGCTCTTATTAGTTTTCAACTTTTTAAATATAAAACCTGTTAGGAGCACAATTACCCAGTGGGGAGCAAAGTAAGCACATTTTACGGTTACTTTACGTACAACTAACATATATTATAAAGATGACGTGTGATAACTTGCCCTTAGCTATTTTTTACGACACTGCATGAGTGTCACGCGTCACAATCACAATTGTATTTTATGTCGAATAACAAGATTAGCGCGAGCATTATGTTATATACTGTAAGATATAACCGTTATCTTATATAATATACAGCTAATAAAGATGTAGGTAACGTGTTGCACACGTTATGCACGTGCGGTATCTAGTAAAAATTATAATAAATAAATAAATAATAAATAAATATTATCGGACATTCTTACACAGATTGACTAAGTCCCACGGTAAGCCCAAGGAGGCTTGTGTTATGGGTACCCAGACAACGATATATATAATATACAAATACTTAAATACATAGAAAACACCCATGACTCAGGAACAAATATCTGTGCTCATCACACAAATAAATGCCCTTACCGGGTTATAATGTATTTGAAGAATTTCGTTTGAAGTGCATCATCAGGATTGCACTTGAATAGAGAATATAGAGATTGCTGCTAAGCAGTAAGCTCTAGTACCTTTCTGCCTAGCAGTGGCCATCGAAAACCATATTTGGGAGAAGCCTGTTATGCCTGTAATAAACATTGGTTATAAATATGAATAATAATAAATCATTTATTCTGGCGAAATAAACCCTGATAAATTCATAAACCGCCACAACTTGGAAAAGCACGAATGACATAAAATATTCGCGAATGCTGTATCCATGTCAATCAATGTCAATGACCGGTACTAAAAGATATATGTATGATTGTTTTAAAAATAAAAGTGGAGGACGTTTCAGGTGACGCAGGCTAAGGAAAGATGCAGCACGAAAAGGTTGCTAGGCTAGGCTAGTGTTGAGAAACGTTTAAATGAGAAAAAGTAAATAACCTTACAGAAAACCGCAGCCAAATAACACTAAACCCTACTCATAGTGTTGTGTTCCTGCCGGTGAGTAAGGTTGCCAGAGCTCAACGAGGGAGAGGAGTGTTAGGGTCGGCAACGCGCATGTAACTCCTCTGGAGTTGCAGGCGTACATAGGCTACGGAGACTGCTTAACATCAGGCGGGTCGTTTGCTTGGTTGCCACCGACGTAGTATTTTAAAAAAATCACCTATTAAACCACTACATATATGTATAACAAAACGCAAATAACATAACGCGGCGTACTTCCGCGATACTTCAGTCCTTACATAGATAAGTAGATAACATAAATAATATCAAGGGCTGTTAACATAATACAAGTACGTTTTTAATAATGATCCGTTGCCGCCTGTGATAGTGCACGAACGATAATGTTTTATGAGAGAGACAAGAAGATAATAGAGACCGGCAGTTCTATTATTAAGAAAATGCTTTGCACATTGCAAAAAAACCTATATAGCATTGCGGTGTTAAGCAAGTTAAGTTCAAAGCTAATGTGACTAACAATTCATTGATATTTACATTCAATATTTATTTTTATAAAGAATATAAAATAAAATAAAATTAAAAAAAAAAAAAAATTTTTAAAAATTTAAAGACCTTAATACCGGCATTAAAAACAATTGGACTAGAAATTAACCCTTCAAAGTGCGAATTATTTACCTGTGGCGATATAACTTTTGAAACACTCACAGATCTCGAAACGGTTCTGCCGGGAATGAGGCAAATCGTTAAATCCTCTTTTCAACTACTAGGTGCTCCCGTATTTTCCGAGGGTGTCAGCTCTGTTCTACAAATCAAAAGGCAGGCACTCTCGGGGATCCGGCAGCACTTGGTGCATCTGTCTGGACACGTTTCCCTCATTCTTCTGCGGAACTGTTTCGGTCTACCTCGTACCGTGTACACCTTATGAACATCTCCGACTTGGCTTTTCGAGCAGGACCTACAAAGCCTTGACGACACATTAAAACTCATCCTAGAAACAGTACTGAACTTAAGTTTGAGCGGAGATCAGTGGCGTCAGTCGTCTTTACCTGTTCGTTATGGCGGTCTCGGTGTCCGTCGAGTCCAGGACATCGGCTTGGTGGCTTTTTTGGCCTCGGTACACGGTTCAGCTGATTTAGTTGGGCGCATACTTGCAATAGAGAGCACCAATATCTGCATACCTTTCGCATCCGATGCCTTAGCAAAATGGGCAACATTATGTCCATCCAACGAACATCCGGATAGCCCGGCCGCTCAGAGGGGCTGGGATGACATCCTCTGCAGGCTACGTCACGCAAATTTACAGGCTGGTGCCTCGGGAACTGATCTGGCGCTTCTTAAGGCCGCCTCCAAGCCTGAGTCGGGTGCGTGGCTGCACGCCTTCTAGGCACACTGCTGGACAACGATTCCCTAAGGATCGCAGTGGCTTTAAGATTGGGGTGCAAGGTGTGCAACGCGCACCGCTGCATTTGCGGAGTAATGGTGGAGGAGAACGGCCACCATGGGCTAAGCTGCCAAACATGCGCCGGTCGTTTCCCCAGGCACCATGCTCTAAATGAAATCGTTCGCCGAGCGATGATCTCGGTAGGTGTTCCGTGCCTCCTGGAACCACCAGGGCTGTCTCGAACAGACGGCAAACGTCCCGACGGGCTGACGCTGGTTCCCTGGCAGAGAGGGCGGTGTCTTATATGGGATGCAACCTGTGTGAGTACATTTGCTGCATCCCATGTAGGACACACTGCTAAGTCGGCAGGCTCAGCGGCAGAGACTGCCGCCAAAAGCAAGCGCCTCAAATACTCTGCTTTGGAAGCCACCTATGACTTCGTGCCCGTCGCCGTCGAGACAGCCGGGCCCTGGGGGCGGGAGGCGCGTGAGCTCTTCCGAGAGCTTGGCAAGCGCCTCAGAGAGAAAGTGAGTGACCCCCGTTCTGAGTCATGGCTCGTCCAACAGGTCTCCATCGCCAGCGGGGTAACGCTGCTAGTGTTATTGGGACCTTTGGACCCGGCATGGCTCAGAACGGATTTTAGTTTCTAATTATTATTATTTTTTTTCGTATTTCTTGTATTACAAATAGTACAGCATTTATAGTATGAATTTAAAAGTAAAATACAAAAACACAAAACAATACCAAATACATAAAGAATATAATATATGATATATCGTCAGGTGACAATCAAAACTCACTAATTACCACCACAAGTTCATAGCCATAGCGGCGTATTATTATCTGAATAAGGTTGATTTTTGTTTAATTATTTTTTAGTAATATAAAACGGCAATAAGACCTGCCTTAACATATGGTGCTGAGTGCTGGGCGCTGAAAAAGGTGCACGAACTAAAAGTCCATACCAACGAAATGAGGATGCTGAGATGGGCTGCGGGTGTAACTAGACTTGATAAAGTGCGTAACGAGCGCATCAGAGGAAGTTTTAAAATAGCGCCCATCACTGAGAAACTCTCCGAACAGAGGCTGAGTTGGTATGGACATATTGTGAGGCGTGGCGATGACCATGTCGTGAAAAAGGCATTGGCCCTTCAGGAAACCAAAAGAGGACCAGGGCGCCGGCCTGCTACTTGGTGGTCCACCGTGTCAAAGGATTTAGAACGAGCTCAATTAAATCCACAGACAACCCAGGACAGATGGTCCTGGCGCATGAGAACGAGGAGAGCCGACCCCAAATAATGCGATAAAGGCAAAGACGAAGAAGAAGAAGATTTTTTAGTAATTGGGGATATTATTGCAATGTTCTGCCACCAGAGTGCAGCACTAGCCCGTTTAGTAAACCATAGAGTAACTTATACATACTGTACCTTTAACAGGTTTTTGACAAGTTTTCAGATATATTAAAATATGACATTGATGCATCAAGGCGGTTTGTTTACAGAGGACCTACCGGGATACGCGAATACGAAATTTCGCTATCTGCCTCTTGACAGTGACGGAGATAACGAAATTTCCATTTTCTTGTATCGCGATAGACCCTCAGATTGTGGTAGGGGCGCCCTGGCGCCCCCTACGCAGAGTTTCGCGTATAATATTCCCTTGAGTTTTGGTTGTCACCTGACAATATGTAGGTAATGATTTCTGCTAGAAAAACTAGTAACCTAAAATTTGCCTAAAACTCTTTGATTAGATTAACACATTGACGAGGAACACAAATTTGTATGGGCGCTAACTTCTTTTTATAATTATTAACTAAGTAGTCTTTGTCAACGATAGGCACATTGTTTATTTATCTTCTTAGTTTATCGACCTCCATAAAGTTCAATTTATTGTAATCATAAGGATGCGTGAATCCGTCGTGCTTTGTAAATAAATTAAAAATAAATTATCAATTACTTTAGTTTGTTACTAGATAAGCTAGGATGTCCTTACCTACATTTTGACTACTCCCTGGGGTCGTGTTTTAATTTATCGCCACTCGTTTTCAATTTCCTCTTTTCCGCACTTGTATCGTAAATAACTGTTAAAGCGAGGATAGGTAAATTAAGTGATTCTACTACGCATCCTCGCACATCTCTGGTGGAAACGCAGCCTAAACAGCGCATTCAGAGTAGCGTCTCCATGATGTCTGGTAATTGGCGAATTGACTAAGGGTCGGTTGCACCAAACTGTTTGTGATCGTTAAAGAGTTAGCTAAATTGTAATGTATGGAAAGTTTCATAGTAAACCGTCGCGACTCGCGGGCGGGGTGACGTTAATCAGTCTGTCAAGTGCGTATGGTGCAACTGGCACTAAATGTACAGTAAAATATAATACAAACGAAACAACCAACCACATCAAAACCATTATATAATTTATTGCGTCCGATGCGCAGGTTGCGCTGAATTGGATAGTAGTTATAACCACTTTACACTGCAAAGTGGCAAATTGTCATTAGTCATTACGTACAATCCGTACCGAAACAAGATTGCATTAGTTAAATGAAAAGACCGAGTGGGTGTCTGCTTCCGCTAATGATGCATTCATAGATACTCCGTATATATGCATCTCTGATTCAGTAATATTAGAGTGCTTATTCTACGGCCCTTCCCATCATCATCATCTTCCTCGCGTTAAGGATGACTCACGTTAGACCGGGCCGTGTCCGGGCTGTGTTCGGGCCGGAGCTTCCGGCGCTTCGTTTTCTGTGAAAAGCATCACGTGATCACCTGTCATGTCATAGAAAAGTAAGCGCCGGAAGCTCCGGCCCGGACACGGCCCGGTCTAACGTGAGTCATCCTTTATCCGGCATTTTTGCCACGGCTCGGGACCCTGGAGTCCGCTTGACAACTAATCCCAAGAATTGGCGTAGGCGTATGTGTATTTAAAAAAATTCTTCCTCCGTAAATAATTAAAGAGGGTCAAACTCAAAACCATGTTCAGGTTTTTCCTGTGGACATACCCAAAGGTTATGGGCTATAAGGTTAATTTTTTTATTTAACCCTTATCCACATGAAAGGGATAGGTTCTCCTTTTATTTGGATAAAGTATGATAAAGTGCCCAGAAATCATTACAGTTCGGATGAACACACAAGTTTTATTTCCTTTGCCCAATGCCCATGTCGGATTTTATCATGCGTATCCAAATATAAGGACCCTGTATATGAACCCGGGTCATTAACTTTTATTGTATTGTCCACGGAAGGGATATCTTGTAAAATGTGTTTGATCCCACTACGTTTACATATAAAGTATGGTTTTTCAGGTTTTTGTCTGAAACAGCTTAGACTGATTATTACATTTGTTTACCAGTTACACTAACGTCACAATCCGTTACAGTATTAACGACTCTATTGTTCGCTAATTCTCGTTAATTCACTGGCCCATTGTGAGTTACACGTGTGTACTGTCCTACTGTCATTTGAACCGGTTTTGGAACCCTTTCGATAACAAACATGATAAGAACATGTATGACCTTAGCGACAATAACGCTTTTGAGTTTTGATTGACGACAATAAAACTTATGTTCTTGAAATAAGGTTTAGAATTAGATTGACAGTTTAAATAGCCCATGCGTTAAACTTAAATCTATATCCTTTATACACGTGTTTATTACAGTAGGTAGGTTATACATTAGTATATAGGTAAGTTTACTCGTAACGGTGATCTGATGGTAATAAATTGAATTGAATTATTATTGTAAGAGGGTCCTTTTACGTTTTTGCTTAATACATTTTCATCTACTCGTATTCATTTAGTTTATACAACTATAACCATGCTGCCCTGCAACCTGCTGCCCATTAAGTATACAAGAAATATCAATTTTATTAGATAGTGGAATTGAATTCGTTTTGAAATAAAACTATGAAAACGGATTATATCGCGTATATTGAATTTATAATACATCCCGACGTTTCGAAACGTCGGGATGTATTATAAATTCAATATACGCGATATAATCCGTTTTCATAGTTTTATTTCATGAGTAACTATCGCGGTAACCGAAGACAATATTATGAATTCGTTTTGTTTTAAAATTTAACGAACCAAAACACAAGCACCTCTGTAACATTTAAAACTTTTGCGTTTTGAACACATATTAAATCACATTTTACAATCGGGTCTATCGCATTTGGGGTTATTCGGGTATTGGGGGTATTCGCGATAGAACCGATTGTAAATGTGATTTAATATAAAAGCAACTCTGTTCCAAATAAGCAATCATTTTTTCATTAGATGTAATTATGTATCCTTTTAGCTTTGTTTAGTTTCTTAAAACATACGGAAAAGAGAAAAAGTGAGGTTTGGTTAGGTTAGATTATTGGAATTTAATTATAAATCAGAGTTTAGAAGTGTTAGAACTACATACCTAAACAGAATCTCGAGCTAATTAATCCCACGTAGCACCCTACCGTCCTAATACTAGTAGGTACTATAGTACCTACCTATAGTACCTATAGTACTTACTAGTATTAGGACGGTAGGGTGTAGTTCTAACACTTCTAAACTCTGATTTATAATTAAATTCCAATAATCTAACCTCAACGAATTTAAACTGTTGTGAGACATACTAACATTAAATCATTTTACGGTTTAGACTCACTTGTTTAGTCACTCGCGCGACATGTTTCGGAGAGCCTAGGTCTCCTTTCTCAAGCACTAATAGTGCGAGCAGCGTTCACGACGACCGTGTATTGCGTACTGCCGCTGCCGCGCGCCGCGTCGCTCGCTGCGCGCGCGCCGAGAAAGCCGGTTGGGGGAGGTCTTGCGCTATCGTTGTAGGCGGGCACAGTGGTGTGAGTTCGTGCTGTGTGGCGCTACAAGTGTTGGGTGACCCAAACCCAAACACACCACTGTGCCCGCCTACAACGATAGCGCAAGACCTCCCCCAACCGGCTTTCTCGGCGCGCGCGCAGCGAGCGACGCGGTGCGCGGCAGCGGCAGTACGCAATACACGGTCGTTGTGAACGCTGCTCGCACTATTAGTGCTTGAGAAAGGAGACCTAGGTTCTCCGAAACATGTCGCGCGAGTGACTAAAACAAGTGAGTCTAAACCGTAAAATGATTTAATCTAACCTCACTTTTTCTCTTTTCCGTATGTTTTAAGAAACTAAACAAAGCTAAAAGGATACATCTATATATATTTATTTTAAATGCTAGAGTATGCAAAAGGGAAATTTGAGTTTACTTCTTTACATATTTTCCATTATTACGAAAGAAAAAGATCTGAGTGAGGTTAGTTTTTTGGAATTTAATTACAAATCAGAGTATAACTTGAGCTCAATGCGTTGGTAAGTATTGTTGGGCACAACCATGACCTGAACAAATGCACTTATGTTTTACGACCCTTCCACTTACATTCTAACGGTAGACCAGATAAAATTATGTTAATTCATTATATAATTAACCTTGAGTCTTATCTGTATCACGATCACGGTTAATATACTTTAGAAATTTAGATATTCATATCAAGATTTATTATTATCTATCCCTACTGCTCTAAATAGAAAATCTCATTTGTAAGGTATTGTATTACGTATTACATCTATAAAATCTGGCTCGAAGGACCATATTTATTCTAAAACACTTTCCAGGTAAGATTAAAACCTCAAATCACGAGCCGTATCGTAATTTTTTTTTTCACTGAAATGGTTGACCTGACTGACTATATAGCTATAGATACTTAGGTACTAATATGGAGTACGCAACATCTAACTTTTTACACGCTAGAGGTACCTTCCTACAGTTAGGTATATAACATACGTAAAGGAGGAGTCCTTCCTTCATTTCCTCTTTCTTTTTCCTTTGTATAGTTGTCTGGTCAGCTATCTATACAAAACATATTAACTTAAAAATTAATATTGACAATATTGTAAAAGTACTCCTCAAACATTAATAATGATAATGCCTGAAGCCTGAACCGCTCTATTGGCAAACAATTGAGCTAAGTAGAGCCGTCGTTGATAATGATGAAACAAGGAGGAACGAGTATTATTTTTACCGAGTTGAGTCGGTTCATTTTCATATTAAAAAATCGCAAAAATTTCATCCATTTGTTCGTGATGTTGGTATCGTTATAGCAAGCTAAAGAGACGCCGATAATGGATCTTCATACAGCATTGTCAGTCCGCTGAAAATTACCATCGCTCTTTTCTTGAAGGTCATTATAGAACCGAAACTTGGATATTCTGCCCCGTTTTATAAGCGACTGCGTTTTTTTAGTTATATATAGATGTAATATCGTCTGATTAAAAATTCTTTTAAATGTGGGCCACGAGTGCCAACATCCGTCTGAAAATGGCGACGATTATGTCTCTCAGTGGGAGCGTGAGAGACGATTTATTAAGTAAGTACGTTACTTAATTACGTAACTACTTCTACACTTCACTATTATTTATCAGTAGGTATATTCGCATTCCCAGTCTTTGCCAAAAAGGGCTCGATCGGGTTCGTAAGACAGGCAAGACACATAAAAAAAGAGACGGTCAACCTCAACATCTTCTTCATTTATGGGGGCCATTTTCAAAATTTATATAGCTACTAATTTATACTGTTTTTTTTACTGGAAACGTATTTTTACCCGACTGCGTCAGAAGGAGGGTAATATTTTTCGAGCGTAGGTATGTATATATGTGCAGGATGACCAGAACTGATAAGACCTTAGATTAGTCGCTGACCGATCTAACACACAATATATTTCTTTTCCACCCTAGCAAATAGCTACCTCCTTACTCTTGTAACTTGCAAGAGTGCAAGTAGGAAGGAGGGTAAGTATATGGCGTTATAGATAACTATTTAACTTATCTGTTGTGTGTTGATGTTATCTGTAAATTAAATGTATTTATTTGGTAAAAAAAAAAAAAAAAAAAATTGACTACTCGTCTTCGGACATTTCCAATCTTTGCCAAAATGGGCAAATTTAAACGTAACATTTGAAATCTATTCTTCACTATCCAAGTGATGCCTCACAAAAAACCAGCATAAGTCTAGTCTTTCATTATACGTAAATATTGCTAATCTCAAGGTCAAAATACAGTGGAGACTAAGTTCACAATGTTTTAAAGATTCTGAACAAGCATATCGCATGTTTGTTGACTGACTCCGCCGTGCCAAGACGTGAATGAAAGTGAGTGGATGTGCTAATTTTACTACGTACGGCAAAACGGCTCCCTTGACATTGCACATTTACTATACTACACTATTATATAGCACGAGTACGTAACGAAAGACTGGGAAAATTCCAATAGCGCGATGTAGAATTACATATAACCGGATGTAGAGTAAAGGATGACTCACGTTAGACCTGGCTGTCCGGGCCGGAGCTTCCGGCGCTTACGTTTCTATGACATGACAGGTGATCACGTGATGCTTTCCATAGAAAACGAAGCGCCGGAAGCTCCGGCCCGGACACGGCCCGGTCTAACGTGAGTCATCCTTAATACTCTTTCCAGGCGGGTGTTATGCCTGAAGACCGAAATCCAATGAGAGTTGGTTAGGTTAGAGCTGTATTTATTTATGCATTTAATAAATCATTATTACTAAAAAACGATAAATAACGCAAACTTCTACAGCTGTTTTTGTCATAGGCGCCTTCTGACATCCGATATCGGAAAGGCGCTTCCGATAAATTCAGCCATGTCGGAGCCCCCCGTCAGCTGTAGGACCGAATTTTGTTTGTGTGTGTATTGCTAGACCGTCAACTGTTGTTGTGTAGTTTTGAGCTGTTATTTTTATTCCATGACGCATTGGTTACGACTGTCATATTATGTAAATATGTTTATGTAAAATAAATAAATAAATAAATAAATAAATAAATAAAATATATTACTGGTCAGGCTTTAACCTTTTGGACGCCAAAGACCGATATATCGGCACCGCAGGTCCAAACCACAGAGCAACATATATGTATAGACCTACGTGCATGTGCATAAAGTTCAATTTTGACGCTTAGGTGACGTGGCGTCCGAGTGACAGCTTTTGTGTTTGACACGGCGTCGAAAAGGTTAACTGCATAATTATTATGAGTGGCCAGCTTGTAGTGAGTTGGTGAGTTATCATCAAGGTAGGGTTATCTGAGAAGCCCCCAGTTAATATGAACAGTGAAGTGGCGACTGATAAGATCTGACGCACTCGACCCACTCGCTCTCCTTGTGATAAGTTGATAACAAATTAATTTTGCTATTTTGTTTTCTGCGTTAAAAAGCTCAGGGTATAGAAACGGGTTTTAATGTAACGGATATTGATGTTAAATAGTTTTTTTTATTGTGTTTTATTCAATCGGCAAATCGCGTCTCGCAAGCCGCATGTGCCCATTGACTAAAGACGAGGACAAGAATGGTGCTAGTTTAGCGGTGTCACTCACGAATTCGAGGCAATCGTGCAGTTTAACGCAGCTAGTTGTGACCAATCGCACGCGTGATGCGAACTCATCAACCAATTGCGTTGTGGCGTCCCTGTACTGGCCCCATTCTCTTTAGATATATGTCAATGGATGTGGCTGTTTAGGGGTACGATTGCGGCTCTTCAAGCAGGCAACAAAAAAATACATCTTATACCACTGAAAACACCAATTACGGCTTTTTCATATTTCGTAAAACTGGTAATTTTTACTGCGGTTGGCTCTTCTTCTCAAAAGTTTGCCGACCCCTGACCTAGTCATTATGCTTCAAAATCGGATGGCCTCCTGTGTCAAATCAATGATGTGACAGAAAATCTAGGATATTTCTACGTACACTGACACCGTTCCGTTAAACGTATTACCAATATTTAATTCGTGACTATAAAAAATTTTACTAAATTTTATATTAATATTGTCTTCGGTTACCGCGATAGTTACTCATGAATTAAAACTATGAAAACGGATTATATCGCGTATATTGAATATACTCAATATACGCGATATATATACATTCAATATACGCGATATAATCCGTTTTCATAGTTTTAATTCATAAATGTAATATTTTTTATATTTTTATTTATCATTGTCCCAGTGTAATAGTTGAGTAAAATAATAAATATGAAAAAGTAACTAGCCAGGCCAATATCGTTTGCGTAAAACGTAACTATTGTAGTTATAGATAAATTTAAAAAAATGCATATGTCATGTCAGTGACGTCAGTGTATATGACAGCTAGACCAAATTCGCGATTTTATAGCCTGGATTGTAGTCAACGGGTTTTAATTAAAATTTAATGGATTAATTGTGTATTAAATAAAAATAAGTGATAAAGTAATCAGCCACGCACTATGGATTCAGACGACAAACGCGCAGAAGGCTGGAAATATCTTAATAAGCAGTTCTTTGGAGACGGTTTGTCCAGTTTTGGTATTCCTCGATTTCCTCGCAAAATTGGAAAGAAATATATCAAATTATCGTGGCTAGTTGAAAGTGTTGAAACATTTATTAGTTGATAACCTTTACGGCCCCAGTGGATATATTTAGTTGTTATTTTGTTCTAAATGGCTTGAAATGTAATTAAGCATGCAATTGACGGAATTGTTAAGTCTACAGTCTGTAGATATTGATGAAGGTATCAGGCTATCTTCTTGCGTTAAGGTTTATAAATCAGCAAGTTATCATCGCATATTAATTAAGAACATTTAATATTATTACAAAATTAGCCTTTTTCTAATTAGAAACATTTCTAATGGGGTTGACCAGTCGAAGTATTTAGCAGATGGCGCCAGTATAGCTTGCCCTGTCAATCCCTAGAATTGTGTCAAATACTTGTTTTTTAAATGTAATTTTAGGCCCTGGATGCCAAATCTCATAGAAAAAGGGGCAAGCTATGATGGTGCCATCTATGCAAACCTTTAACTGTTGCCAACCCCATTGGATAGTTATCTAGTTATATTCTTAATAGCAGCGTTTTACCTGAAATAAAACGCATATTAAAATACTTACCTCACTGGAAGCTTTATAATTGAGAGAGCATATCTGTTTCCGTCGAATTATCACCAGTCTAGTGCTTTATTTGACTCTTGTTTCCGGCAACAGTGGCGACACCTGGCGGACCGCGCCATTTTTACACCAGGTAAAAGATGTCCGGTGAACTGTTTGTCATTGGCTCAATTTCACCAGGCAGAAATTAAATGAAAGCTTCCAGTGAGGTAAGTATTTTAATATGCGTTTTATTTCAGGTAAAACGCTGCTATTAAATTACTTTACCGTCACTGGAAGCTTTATAATTGAGACCTGTTTGTTATCGCCTGGTGTCGCCCCTTATTAGATTAATTCTAATGTATTATAGCGCCAATGTGATTGATTAGTATCTGAATTTATGATGACTGAAATATATGATACTGAAATATCGATTTCAATTATTTTATTATTAATTATCAAAATTGTAATTATGGAATCCGAGCTCATAGATGGAACAATTTCTGCCTCTATCCACTTGCTGTAAGAATCGATTAATAGCAAGAAGGTTTTTCCCTGGAAGGGACCAGCAAAATCGATATGGACTCGACTCCAAGGTTTGTCAGGCATTACCCATATTTGGGGATCTTTAGGTGGGTTGTTCCTCACAGACTGGCAGTCCTCGCACTCAGCCACCACCTTCTCGATTTCCTTATCCATGCCGGCCCACCAAAGGTACCCTCTAGCGTATGCTTTTGTCTGTACAATCCCAGCATGTGGAGCATGTAGCAACTTAAGTACCTTTTGGTGAAGCGAAGTTGGTATGATAACTCTGTTACACCACAATAAACAATCTTTATTATGTGAAAGAGCATCTCTGCGGATCCAATATGGTTGCATTTCAGGATCTGTATTGGAGTGCGGCCACCCATGGAGTACGTTAAACAACACCTTCTGTAGCATCTGATCTTTCTTGGTTTCTTCAGCAATAGCTTTCACATCCAGGTTCCATCCCAGTGGTTGCTCTTCTAGCAAAAGTACCTCGCCCAGGCAGTCTATATTTGGGTTCACAGAAGACGTCTCCGGTTTTGTCCACCTGCTTAAAGCGTCCGCATTTCCAATCAATTTACCTGGTCGATATTGGATAGAATAACTGTATCCGTTAAGTTTTAGCGACCACCGTAACATTCTAGGCGATATTTGGTCAGGAATTGGTTTCTCCGGGTTGAACAGACCAACTAAGGGTTTATGGTCGGTGATGATGCAAAATTTCCGTCCGGCCAGAAATTGGTGATACTTAGTTAGCCCGAACATTATCGCGAGTGCTTCTTTGTCGATTTGCCCGTAGCGTCTCTCGTGTGG
The DNA here is from genome assembly GCF_947568885.1 of Cydia strobilella. Taxonomy (NCBI): domain Eukaryota; kingdom Metazoa; phylum Arthropoda; class Insecta; order Lepidoptera; family Tortricidae; genus Cydia; species Cydia strobilella. The sequence goes on from NC_086052.1 coordinate 16,437,693, forward strand.
TTGTAATGTCCGCGACGCCATCATCACCGGACGTTCGGATCCATCTTCCATGATGTGAACCAACACGGCTCCCAACCCATAATCTGACGAGTCACAAACCAGTAACAAATCTTTATTTAGGTCATATCCAACTAATGTACAATCCGACGATAAAAGATTCTTAGCTTTATTAAACGCAGCTTGTTCCTTATCACCCCAAGTCCACGATGATTTCGCTTCCAGCAACCGGTATAATGGTTCAAGTAATGTTGCTTTGTCAGGTAAGAATTTCTCGTAGTACGTGTATAATCCCAAAAATGCTCTTAATGTCTCTTTGTTTGTGGGCGCTGGTTTACCCTGAATTTCTTCTATTTTCTCCGGAGTCGGATGTAGCCCTTCAGCATCCAGCATATGGCCCAAAAAGGTGATACTACGTGAAGCAAAGACGCATTTATTAACATTTAATCGAAAACCCAGACCTTGCAGTTTTTCCAGTACTGCGTTCAACCTCTGGTTATGCTCTTCCATATTTCTCCCTGTGACAGCTACGTCGTCTAGAAGACACGCGACTCCTTCCATGTCTGCCAGGGTGGTCGACATGAGCCTCTGGAAGATGCCAGGCGCAGCGCTCACCCCGTAAGCCAAACGATTCACCTTCATTAGTCCGATGGGTGTATTTAGTGTTAGCAGCGTCGCGGTATCATCGTCAACCTTGAGTTGGGTGTACGCCTGCTTCAAGTCCAATTTGCTAAATATGCTTCCCCCGCTAAGCTTCACGAATGCTTCTGTTGATGTAGGAAGCGGGTATGTGTCAACATCTATTGATGCGTTAACCGTAGAACGATAGTCTCCACAGATACGCAAAGATCCGTTATCTTTCTTAACAATTCTTAAGGGAGTAGCCCACTTGGAATATTTGATTGGTGTTAATACGCCATCCTTAATCATTTGACGCAGCTCATCCTCCACTTGTTGTTTTAGTGGGAATGGTACAGGCCGCGCTTTCATGAATCGTGGCGCAGTCCCAGGTCGCACATGCAGTGACACTGGTGGTCCCGTGTACACTCCCAAACCCTCCATAAACAAATCTGGATATTTATTCTTCCATTCAGCTACTTCCTCTTCTGACCAGCCCACGCCGTCCACTTGCAGCCCCAACTTCTTAAACCAGTTCCTACCGAGCAAGCTTGGTCCACGGCCGGCGACCACCAACAGTTCACACTGAGCTTCTTTGTCGCCTAAAACCACTCGTACGTGTACCAACCCTAAGACTTTTTGGGTTAAATTGTCCAAGAAGCACCACATTAGAAAGGTTACTGTTCATTTTGCGCACAAATTACATTAATTTACTGTAGTCGCCAATAAAAGATACAACGCCATTGAGGTCAGTAGCAAAACTCATTTATTTCCAAACTACCTTCAGCTGTCATTACATTTCAATCCTGCAAGTACCCATCTAAATACATAACAATAATTTATTTATGTACTTATTTTAATTGTATAATCTTGCCTGAACGATCAGGTACAATGATTGCAACCAGGCACAGTGCCTGAGAAATCAAATTTACTTTACTATTACTATATTATATAAATCAATGATCGTAATACCTATACAGAATTAAACAATTGTGTGACATTTGTAGAAGAAATACTTGTTCTTGCTACCTGTCTCCTGTAAAATCGCTGGAAATGTGTTATGTGATTGCCAGTTTCCACGAGCCATAATGTCATCAAGGGAATGATTTTCCCACCAACTTTTTGAAGCTGCAGCTGATCTAATACTACCTTGGGCAGCTGCTATGTTCGCTTCTTTAAACAAAGTTTTTATCTAATTAGCAATGATCGTCCGTGAGGCTGGCTGCGGCCGATTCTTGACACTTGTCATGAACAAATTAAATGATTTATTTAGCAGCATTACGTCTGTCATTTACAAGTGATATGGTTCTTTCTATCCAAAAAAGGGAGATTTTGCATACTCTATTACTCGTATTTGCTAATAGTTTCCAACCTGACTGCCTGTAATTACTAGTCTATTTTTGAGCCAAATTGTGGCCAAAAAATGATACATTTATCTGATCTTATACAGTTGTCATGGTCAATCGTAAGCAAGGTTAAATTATGTATGCGCCTACCAGAGCACAGAAGTAGTAAAGTGGCAGTATGACGCATTATTTGGAAAGCATTGTTAAAGAATTATCAGTTAATCAACATCCCAAAATGGAGGTTTAGTCGTTTTAGGACATGTTAAGGAAATCGACTTAAGAATATGTTTTATCAGAACATGTGAATTCAAACAACTTGATGTTTCAGTGTTACACAATGTAGAAACGACTGACTTGTGTAAAAGTATGGTATTATACTGATAATTTATTTATTTGATGTAAATCCGATAAAAATTGTGCTAGTTTATATATATATTTGTACATGCCAAAGAAATCCAACGTTGCCAAGCTCAAGCTTTTTTGTAAGTTCTTAAAGTCATTTTTCTGCAAGAATTGTTAAGCAATGATAATTGATCTGAGCTCCATGACTAGCGCCTCAGAGTATACTTATACAGAGTATACTTCCAAACCTCGAGAATCATTTCCTCGATTTAGGGAGGTGGCAACCCTGTCGACGTGTCGATGAGATTGAGATTCTTCCGCAGGTGTCTCAGAGTAAGCGGCCTTGCTAGCGCTCGGGCTTTGAGATCTGCCCGCCAGAACATTTTTTCCCTAGCAAGGCATCATTACCAGAAATATCCCGGTCGATTGGTTCAAGTGAGCGAGGACTATGGACATCAGAAAAGGTGGTGGGAATACCCACGCGAGTGGATAGTTCCACGGAATACTGAATGCGTGGTACATCGCTTGAGGGTCTTTCAGGTCTCGGGATACATAATATTGTGTACCATGTGGGCTGTTGCCGAGGCGAATAGATCCACCACCGGTATTTCCCACTTCGCAAAAACTGTATCCACGCAAGCCGGTAGTAAGTGCCATTCCGGCGGTAGGTGACGACGCGATAATTGATCGGCTTGACAATTGTACTTCCCCGGTAGATAATGTATGCTAAAGTGTATTTGATTTTGATCTAGAAGATCTAAAGTCCGATGGGTTATGTTTACCAGGGCTAACGATTTCGATCCCCCTTCTTTCATTAGACGGGTTACGGCCGTCCTGTTGTCGCATTGTATAGGCATCAAACTGTGATGCAACAGGTGAGCGTAACCTTGAAGAACATGAAGGATAGCTAACATTTCTTTCTGATTACAATGAAGGTTCCGAAGCTCCCGAAAGAGCTAGGTCGTTCAACTGCGACCCGGACATCGGTTTTAGAAAATTGGTGGGGAGGGTGATGTAGAGTTGTTGACGCCTGTCAACTTTATACCCACCAATTTAATCGCTCGACACACTTTGCGGTATTAGGAACGATGTGTTCGATGGGTCTGGCAGGGTGGAATTTACTTACCATCGATACTTATGAGGGTTCGATAAAGATTTTGACATGATCTAGTAGTATGGCATTTTGATGGACAATCAGAAAATCGTCTAGGTAAACTACAATTCTGACATTCCATTGTTGCCGCAAGGTCTGAGCTACCCAATTTGTCAGTATTGACAACGTTTTTGTCAATTTTGTCAGTATAGAAAATACACTTGGCGTACGTGCGTGCAACGTGAGACTTGTACGTGGAACGTGGAAGTATATTATGATTATTATGGCATATACCTGCACACCCCGTCATTTGGTTGAGGAAGTCGGGTATCCGATGCATGTTTATGTGGTGAAACGGTTCGACCAGTATATAAACCGTTTAGCGCTTTCAAGTTGAAAATTGGTCGAGCTGATCCGTCCGATAAAAGGAAAAGAGGAGAAATGAAGCTTGGTGACGGTTAGTGCTACACTTAGAATGCCTTGAGCCTTCATTTTGGGCACGGAGCATCATTGACATCATTAACTATATATTGACGATCGGTCTGCAGTGGGTAGTGACCCTGCCTATGAAGCCGATGGTCCCGGGTTCGAATCCCGGCAAGGGTATTTATTTGTATGATGAACACAGATATTTGTTCCTGAGAATCCTGAATCATGGGTGTTTTCTATGTATATAAGTAATAAGTATGTGTATTTCTATATATGTATATATATCGTCGCCTAGTACTTATAGTACAAGCTTTGCTTAGTTTGGTGCTAGGTCAATCTGTGTAAGATTGTCCCCAAATATTTATTTATTTATATAATTCACCACTCACCTCTGACAGGATTGACTCGTTATCAGGGAAAGCAATTTTTGAGGCAACGTTTGTTTTTAAAACAATTATTATCTTGGCAAAGAGTGTTGACATTGCCAACTGCAATATGCTTGCGAAGCTCACCCATTCACTGATCACTATCCATTTCTTAAAATAGCAATGCAAATAAATAAATATTAATTCTAGTGCACAATTGAAGAAATTTTCTTTTGACACAGGAGTGTGATGAAAGGGGCCTGATTTTAAATTGGGATACACCAGAAGTGGTTATGCAAGGAATGGTATGCGATACCCTCGTATTAACTTTAATGCAATAGCAAATGAGACAATGGGATCACCAAAATACTGGTGCTCCCATTTTCTTCCACTGTATGAGGAAGTGCGCTACCGGCCTACTTGAAACGGTTCCGAGTCATGGTTTCTGCCGTTTCTGGTTGCCTTTGTAACCTCTACTGGAATTTCCTCATCCTCTAGTACTTACCTCCACGACCGGGCCGCGACCCTCAATTTTGAAACTACGCTCTTCCACTTGTGTGGTAAGCAAGGTGGTTTTTTGAAGGTTGACCCAAGGGTAATTTGGTTGTTGACAATTTTGCCAATGACATACACTCCGCGAGGGTGCGTCGGTACAGGTTTGCATATGCGTATTTTGCGAGGAAAAGTACCCTGAGCTCGCATTGCACTGAATTCCACGCGATGGAATTGTAGGTTTTTGTATGCCTTGCCCCCGCGAGGGGCGGCTGTTAGGCTGATTTGCCTTGGTAATATCATTATGTTTAAGAGGCCAAACATGTTTCAAACTCCTCCTGCCTTTTCAAGAGGTGATGTAAAAGAATCAGCATCAAAAATGTTAGTTGTGCAAGGGGGGATTTTGTTTACTAATGCCTTGACAAGTGGCTCTTTAATTTGGCTTGTAATGGCCTCTCTGCGTATTTCAATAGCTTCGGCGCGGTAACCACAAACTAATTGCAGAAGATCAGAGGAAATCTTTTGTAAATCGAGCTCATTAACTAGTATTTAATTCATAAGAAAAATTTCATACTTTTAGCCCACGATAAAAGACTACGAAATCTATCTTGAATCGCCTGTTTTTGTTTCAAAATGGAGTAGGTAATAGCTGCATATTATTCTATCAGCATAAGCTAGATGGTGTAAAGTATCATACATGTTTACCTCTTCGTTTGTTTCCAGGTCTATGAAACCTGGAGTATGATTGTAAAATTTTTATATATCAGAGTATCTACCCTCAGACCATGCTGCGCTTCCCAAGCGTTGAACGTCAAGAAGCATTTTAAGTAAAATACTGGAGTCTTAGGGACCGAAGGTTCCTTTAATTTCGTTTCAATATCAAAGTGAACGGCAAATTTAAATTTGCGTCTTGACTCTCAGCGTTCGTCAAAAATGCAAGCGATTGTATAATTTCTCACAAAAAGTATAATCGGATAGAAAGATCTGCAAATAAAACACTATAGTAAACTGGTTAATTATTTGGCACAATAATTTAAAATGTAGGTAGTGGTCCGAACAGAAAAACTGTTAAAATATATGACCACATATTCATTTTACTAATATTAGAAATCAAGGTACTTACGTGACGTGGTCACTTTTTACACTTAAATTCACTTTAATTAATATAACGTATTGATTTACGGAATCACACGTAACAATTTCATTTCATTTTTTAAAATTTAAATTGTAATGGCCGCAGGGTCAGTGAGCCTGACTCGCTGCGGACTTGTTGTTTCGACGGGAAACTGAATGCCAATGACAAACAGTTCACCGGACATCTTTTACCTGGTGTAAAAATGGCGCGGTCCGCCAGGTGTCGCCACTGTTGCCGGAAACAAGAGTCAAATAAAGCACTAGACTGGTGATAATTCGACGGAAACAGATATGCTCTCTCAATTATAAAGCTTCCAGTGACGGTAAAGTAATTTAATATCCTAATGCCCACTATCAGTGGTGGATCCAGGATTTTAGTTTGGGGGGGGCTTGAACCCTATAAGGGTTAGTTTATGTACGGACATCATTTTTAGGGTTCCATACCCAAAGGGTAAAAACGGGACCCTATTACCAAAGATAGATGCAACTCCGTAATAGATGTATACAGTCGAAGGAAAAAACGTGCCTCGAAAATCAAGAAAATTTGACTATCGATCAGAGGGCGCTACTAGCTTTGGCCTACTGTCGTATAGATGGCGTTGACGGTTTAGTTTGTTATTTAACATTTTTACGCATATCAGTGAAAGAACATGGGTCAAAATCATAAAAATAATTAATGCAAATAAAAAAAAATATTTATCCATATTTAAATACATTTTATCGTATTTTTATAAATCTTCATTTTTAGTTTTAAAGTGTGTTGATAGATGGCAGTGAATTTACTGTGGTTACAAAATTTACTATGACAGTACCGCTCTAGTATAAGTTACTCTATGCTATTACTAAAACATAGCCATCCACCTAAATCTGCCCCTGTCCACTATGAATTTGTTTACTTCCTAATTATGACAAGTTATTGATTAATAGAATATAAAGCACAGCAAGCAACCAGCAAAGATTTATGATCCTGGCTGACAAAATATTCTAGTTTGGAATTTTCCTGCTTAGCTTTTCAAAATCCACTGGCTTCCTGTTTGTGTTGTATGCTACACTTTAGTGATTTTACAACGAAAATCCAGCATAGCATGGCATAAACTACCACTTTATACTTGTTACTTGTTTAAATAGCCCAGTGCTGAAATTTATAAACAAAAATTCTCTGCCGGGGTTGTTATTGACCATAAAAATGTCTATATGTGAGCCACTTATCTACTTTATTCAAAACCTTTAATTTTTTCTTTACAGGTGAAAGGGCGAACTATGTGAACATTCCCCATGTGATTGCCATGGTGGGGCTCCCGGCGCGGGGGAAGACCTACATCTCTAAGAAGCTTTCCCGATATCTCAACTGGATAGGAATCAATACAAGGGGTCAGTGCTTTTAGAGAATTAAAAAAAAACAAAAAAAAAAAACATTTATTTCGAGTGACAGGGACTCATAATTACAATAATATTCTATTACAATTGAATTGAGTGAATGTTCCTGTGTAGTTAATAATGATTCAGTTCTATGTATAAAAAAATCTTTTTTTCTAAAATATGCATAGGCTGTAGGAAAATTTGACATGAGAGATTTTTAGTATTTGACAGAGGTCCTTCCTGTCAAATACTAAAACAGCCAACTGAATTAGCTAAATTGGGCCACAAACACATTGGGCCAGCAAGTAGTAAGTAAATATGATTTATTACTCCAATAAAACATACATTTTACATGTAAAATTACAATGAGAAAGAAATAATGTTAAAGTAACATTGTCAAGTAATTACTAAAGCTAAATTAAAGTAATAACTTTATAAGGCTTGTTATTAGACCTTCAATTTAGAATCTCTTTGTAGTAATTTTTAATCAGAGACTGCATGAATAACATCAACAAACATCACTTTAGTATTTGTGCCCCGAGTTAGCTCACCTATGTTAATTAGTTAACCACATTGCTAACCATTATATTGAACTACACTTATTGTGGTTTATGGTCAAGTTACATATACATTAATACTGATTAAGCTAAATTCTAATTATTTTAAATTTACATGTGTTTCGAATTTTGATTTTACTATACATCCATAGAGATATATATACATAGAGTTCTAATTTCAATGTGTTTTATAAGTTTGATGTACATTCAGATCTTTAGAGCCTATACATATTCAGTACAGATAATTTTAGGGTTCTGTACCCAAAGGGTAAAAACGGGACCCTATTACTAAGACTCCACAGTCCGCCTGTCTGTCACCAGGCTGTATCTCATGAACCATGATAGCTAGACAGTTGAAATTTTCACAGATGATGTATTTCTGTTGCCGCTATAACAACAAATACTACTAATAGTGTTGTGTTCCTGCTGGTGAGTAAGGTTGCCAGAGCTCGAGGGAGAGGAGTGTTAGGGTCGGCAACGCGCATGTAACTCCTCTGGAGTTGCAGGCGTACATAGGCTACGGAGACTGCTTAACATCAGGCGGGCCGTATGCTTGTTTGCCACTGACGTAGTATAAAAAAAAAACTAAAAACAATAAAATATATTATACAACAAACGTGATTTTTTGCCGTTTTTCGCGTAATGGTACGGAACCCTCGCGCACGAAGGGTTCCGTAGAAATTGGTATATGGGATATCGATAAAAAGCAGATTGGATAAAAAATAAGCTACCCAAATCACTAACTCCACGCAGACGAAGTCGCGGGCAAAAGCTAGTAATATATAAGACAATATAGGGGCCCACTGACTATCTGTCCGCCGGACGATATCGGCCTGTCAGCACTCAGCACAGAATATATGTACTTGGTACAGAAGATTCACTCCCTAACAAAACGCATCTACTACGCGCAAGGCGGCGCAAGCGCGTGCAGGCGTCCGTTTCACAGCGGTGTGCGGCAATTACTATGGCAAAACCTCAAAATTGAGGCGGACGCAGGTACTTGTAGCGACGCGACGAAATCGCGGAGTCGGACACGCCTGCTGTCAGTTAGAACAAAAATTTGACAGTTCCGAACAACTGACAGGCCGATATCGTCCGGCGGACTGATAGTCTGTGGGCCCCTTTAAAGTCAGATTTATAACTAACATAAACTTTTCGTTTCCAGTATTCAACCTAGGCGAATACCGGCGGCACGCCACAACCGCATACACGTCACACGAGTTCTTCAGAGCAGACAATATAGAAGCCATGGCGATCAGACAGCAGTGCGCGCTCGACGCGTTAAAAGATGTCTGCGAGTGGCTGGTCAAAGGGGGGGAGGTCGCGGTAAGTACTTGTAGAAGGAAGATTCCAGTGTGAAATGTTGTGCATTGAGCTGGAATAGGGATAATGACACATGTTGAATTTTATAACAAAATCTAGTAAAATAAATAGCAAATGAGCAATTTATCAATTACAATAATATCGATATTAAAATAATATATGGAAATGATAAAAAATATGGGATGTAAAAGTTTCAAAATTTAAAGTTTTTTTTACCTTCAAAAAGGAAGATAAAGATACCATTCGATTCCTTGCACTTTATCAAAAAAAAAGATTTTATAGCAACTATATGCGTAAACGCAACATTTCACCGACAAAATGGCAATTTTACTTATTTTCCATACATTCAAGATGGGCTCTCAGTGACCTTGACGTCACGTTCACTTATGGTTTTGTTAGGAGCGTTTCGAGAGTGAAGGTACGACTGTCTGACTTTGACTATCATTTCTGACTTTTGTATTGCTTTAATGCATGCAGGACCCCCATATAGACATTTGATCCCAAAAACAAACCTGATCGATTGATACCATTAATAAAAATTTGTCATCATGCCTATTAAACTTAAACTCGAAAACTACTACTATTTACACTCCTGACAATCGGTGGAACTTGTGTCTTTCCAATAATGTTTTACATATTCAGTTCACATTAACATTTTACAGTATTAACGATAGTACTCGTACGTGGCAGTGCGTCGTAAAACTCGTAAATAATAATGACTGGTATCATCAGCTTATGCGATTATGAGTTTAGCTGCGTGCAGTCCGCCGCCGCTGCTGTCCTCCTATAAAGATTTATCCATTTCGTTCAAGTCTCTACAATATAATATATGTATATATTTTGATCGAGTAGGTCGGCGGGTGGCGTGAGCAAAATGGGACTTTTATTAATCTGTTTTGGACCCCGCGCCCCGCCCATTCCCCTTTCCGCCGCATCCGCAGTAAACATGAGACCATTTCTAAATCAACTCTTTTTAGGGTTACATACCCAAAGGGTAAAAACGGGACCCTATTACTAAGACTCCACTGTCCGCGTGTCTGTCTGTCTGTCACCAGGCTGTATCTCATGAACCGTGATAGCTAGACGATTGAAATATTCACAGATGATGTATTTCTGTTGCCGCTATAACAACATATACTAACAACATAATAAAATAAATATTTAAGTGGGGCTCCCACACAACAAACGTGATCTTTTGCTGTTTTTTGGGTAATGGTACGGAACCCTTCGTGCGCGAGTCCGACTCGCACTTTTTATCTTTCTTGCTATAATAATTTAGGTTTAATTCATGGTGTATGTTACTCAGGTGTTTGACGCGACGAATTCAACGCGGGAGCGCAGGCGCATGATCCGCGACATCGTAGTACACGAGATGGGCTTCAAATTATTCTTTGTGGAGTCCATCTGTGACGACCCACGCATTATCGAGCAGAACATTATGGTGAGTTGCACGGATCGTCCGCTAGATGGCGCTATACAGGTCGTTGCTATTCCTACAACACGCTAACGTTGTGTCGACGTAGAATGTATAAGTAGTACACGTGATGGGCTTCAGATTATTCTTAGTGGAGTCCAACTGTGACGACTCAAGTATTTTCGATCAGAACATTATGGTAAGTTTTTGGGATCTATGGTGTTTGACCCAATATTCATAGTACTGTGAATCTAATACCCCTGCCGAGAACCTGACGGCCCTGGGTGCCTACCGCTAACCACGTTCGACGTGTTGCCTCCCTGTCTCACACTAACGTACGAATTTACAAGTACGACAGAGAGGCAACAAGTCGAACGTGGTTCGCGGTAGGCCCTCTGTTACGACACGTTTTACCTGCGACTCATTTCGTCAACAAGAACCAAGCGTAGGTATAGTATGAATCTTCTCAAATGATTTTTACGTCTAAGACCTTAATCTGTTAAACAAAAGCCATTGTTTCTTTTGAGTGAGCGGTCGGCCATTATGTGCCGTTGTGTATGAGCGCGTGCTACGGCGCGTGCCATTGTTAGACGCAATGGCACACAATGACCGACCGCTCTCACAAAATAAACAATGGCTTTTGTTTAACAGATTAAGGTCTTAGACGTAAAAATCATTTGAGAAGATGCAGACTATAATTACCGTTCACTCTCTAGATTTAATTAACATTAATGTACCGTTTGTCGTTTTGTGTTGTTTGCGTTCATACTGTAGCTAATGAATGATCTCGAACTTAACACTGATCAATGTGTTATCAGACTCAAGACAGTCGGATGAGAACATCAAATATCAAATAAGAAATATAATGGAAAATAAACTCTCTTAGAAGGAAGGAAAGGAAGGAAAATAATAAATTCAGCCTTTGAATAGAGAAATTTTCCGCACCGTGTATAGATAAGTCGCCACGTCAACATTGCACTAAACAAGTAAACAACTGTAGGTTAACCAATGGTACACATTATCTCGTAGCTATAAGGTTCATTTTATGGTCAATTATTTATGTCAACGGTGGTACTTTGTCCGTAACGCATCGCGCAACGTATTAGCGCTCTATGACTAATTGTGGTATTTTCTATAAAAAGGGACCTTATTGTCGATGGCGCTTACGCCATTATTAATGATGCTCCGATATAAATACAATGCCGCGCGACGCTGTGCGGCGTAAGCGCCATCGACAATAAGGTCCCTTTTCATAGAAATGCCCCAATTGTATTTGTAAACAGTTTTCCGATTGAAACAACTAGAATAGTATAGAATCATTTATTGCATGTCATAAACCAACCGGTGGATACTGAATGCATTATTTTTATTAAATATTGTAGATACATAATCAATGCTTATTTAACCCGTGAAGCGCCCCAGTATCACAGTAGTATGGAGTTAGTATAATAATAAACAAATATTATAGGGACATTCTTACACAAATTGACTAAGTCCCACGGTAAGCTCAATAAGGCTTGTGATGTAGGTACTCAGACAACGATATATATAATACACGAACACTTAAATACATAGAAAACATCCATGACTCGGGAACAAATATCTGTGCTCATCACACAAATAAATGCCCTTACCGGGATTCAAACCCAGGAGCATCCGCTTCATAGGCAGGGTCACTGCCCACTAGGCCAGACCGGTCGTTAAAGTGTGATACTGGAGCGCTGCACGGGTTAAAGACTAACAGATAAATAGAGATAATGAGACTTGTGAAGACTAGCGATACGACAACACTACAGACATAACTACTTTTTTACAAGCTTTTATTTAACTTGTAATGTTTGTTTGTAATTATGTTTGTTCAGGTCAAATCTTGCAAGCTTAATTAGACACATTTCCCATTATTCGATTGAGCTGGAACTTCATATCGGTCAGACGACCGGTCTGGCCTAATGGGTAGTGAACTAGTGACCCTACCCACATCACAAGCCTTATTGAGCTTACCGTGGGACTTAGTATATTTGTGTAAGAATGTCCCTATAATATTTATGTATTTATTATTATATACATAATACATATATAAGGTGGGTGACAATGCAATATTATAGTACCATCGAGCTGATCTAACGATAGTCACAGGAGGTGGCCATAGGAACTCTGTGATAAAACAACGCAACTTAGTTTCGTTTGTATGAAACAACTAAATTAACACGTACGCGGACGCTAAGTGACATCAAAGACAAAGACAAAGCATTTTTTGCGAACGTATTAAGTAAATAAGTACATAATATGGACCCTGCAAGGGCGCAGCAATCTTACAATTAAATAACAAAATAAAACTAGGTATACTACAATGGTTTACATTAAATTATTTCTTATCATATATATTAATTAAACATTCTGTCTTCAAAAAATTCCTGTAGCGTGTAAAAAGACTTATCTATTAGAAATACACTAAGACTTAGTGACTAAGTGCTTTTTTTGCTTAGGTTTTCTTTTTCTTTTATTGGTTGCGGTTTGCGGTAGTTTATTGAAGATTTTAATACACATCATGTGTGGTCCGGAGTGAAATATTTTAAAGCTAGAAGTAGGTAAGGAAAGGTACTTATTTTGGCGCAGATTTAATGGTTTTACAAGGCGGTCCTTAGCTTGCAGAAAGAAAGAGTCATGTGTCATAGGCCAAAATAAAAAAAACAACGCGAATGCTATAGCATTCGTGTCCGCGAGTGTCATATATTTCTAAAAGTATACTTCTGAGAGAGTTGTGTCCTTATAAAAATATAATCGGGAGACTTTTGAATCTACATCATACTAAAATCTTCCAGGAAGTGAAAGTGAGCAGCCCCGACTACACGAACATCCAGAACACTGACAACGTGCTGAACGACTTCCTACTACGGATTGAACACTACAAGGAGAAATACGAGCCTTTGGAGGAGAACCTCGAGTCGGACTACAGCTTTATGAAGATCTACGACACGGGAGAGAAGGTAAAAAAGTAGCGAATGAATGGGTGATTGGGATTTAATCCCTTGAGTCCCACAGAAATGACAATCAAACTTCAATTCTAAATTTAAATCATTAAGGTTGTTTTTGGCTGACAAAACATATGGAACTCCAGGGGTTAAGTGATATTTAAGCTAAATATGTAATATAATATAAGTAAAAGTGAGCAGCGCCAACTACACGAACATATACTGCATATATGTAAGTACTGCGGAATGGAGTATCGAGACAAACCATTCTGGTTTAACGATACTTTTTATTAATTACCATGTAAAATTTGTGATTTATCTAGTAAATAAAAAAATAAAAAAAATATATATAGAACACTGACAACGTGCTAAACGACTTCCTACTGCGGATCGAACACTACAAGGAGAAATACGAGCCTTTGATGGAGAACCTCGAGTCGGACTACAGCTTTATCCTTGTAAGGCCCCATGTGCATTACAATGCACACTCTGTTTCAAATGTTTCAATCTAATTCGAACCTTTCAAGAACTAAATAAGGTAGCATTTCTTTTGTTTCATTGTTTTCTAAAGCAATCGACAGTCACCCTAATCTACTATGCAACAAGGTTCAAATTAAAGACAGGGAAATTTTGTATGGTGGGCCTTACGAGGTTATGAAGATCCACGACACAGGAGAGAAGGTAAAAAAGGTAGTGAGTGAACGAATGGGTGAATGGGATTTAATATTTCGAGTCCCACAAAAATGACGATCTAAATCTTCAATTCTAAATGATAATCTTCAAGGTCGTTTACTGGCTAGCAAATCGAGAAATTCTAATTTTAAAACATTAAGGTCGTTTTTTAGTGAGTGAACGAATGGATAAATGGGATTTTCAGCGGATCGAGCACTACAAGGAGAAATACGAGCCTTTGGAGGAGAACCAGGGACCGGACAACCCTTTCCTCCCTAAAACCCTTTCAATGGGCGTCCCTCTAAGACGGCTAAACCAGTGAAAGACGTACCAGTTCGAACTGCTAGCCCATTCATTTGACTATCCCTTACCGAAAAACTTACCAAACAATAAAGCTTTGCAATTGCTTACTGCTATCCTATATATATGCCTTGCATTCCCTTTATCTGGGGGCACGGTAGTGCTTCCGCCAAGACGAGCCAAGTGAAGTGCAAGAGCACTACCTACCTTTTCTCGAGGCGCTTCGTCGTTTTTTTGAACCTTCTCTCATCTTGATCACAGCAAAAATGCAGATATTCATGTTTGATAATGTAAAATAAAATTGTTGTTTTTACTCTTTTCCTCGCAATTTTTTGCATATTCTCTCTCCATAAAAACCTTCCTTGTGCGTTATTGAAAATATGAAAAAAATATATCCGAATTGGTCGATACGTTCTCGTGTTTTGCGCTTATGTTTATATAATACATAGATGCATAAATATAACCACTAAGTTTTCGTTAATTCAGAAAGAGCGCAACTCACTACTTCTTGCCATTGAAAATAGGGAATATTACGCCAAACTTTACGTAGGGGGCGCCACTAGCACAAACTGTAAACAAACGGCCTTGATGCATCAATGTCATATTTATTCGTAACAAATAATCTGTAAAAAATTCTCAAACAAATGTTTAAGGCATAGTATGTATAAGTTACTATGTGGTTTACGGTTTGTGCTAGTGCTGCCTCTGACGGTAGAACATTGCAGTATTACTGCCTATTGAACCGTATTTCGTCTACAGCGGCGATCACTCGGAAGCGGGCGAACATCAGACTTCGCCACCGCCGCCGACTATCGTTTGCTATCGGATGGGAAGTCCTTTATGTATTACAAGGTAGACGATTTAAATTAACACGCTAAAAGGGTAAACTTATAAAGGTATAAGGCTTTAGGCTAACCATTATAAGCAATATGCAAAGTATTGGTGAGCGGATGATAAGGGTTTTGTAAGGGTATTGGGATACTGATTAATCATATGGGTTAGCTAAGGGCTTTAAAAGCATAATGAAAGGGTTTTATTGAGGGGTATTGTGAGTTAAGCCTATACAAAACCCATACAAAACCCTTTGTAAGGGATAGCGGGCCGGTCCCTGGGGAGAACCTCTAGTCGGACTACAGCTTTATGAAGATCTACGACACGGGAGAGAAGGTAAAAAAGGTAATGAGTGAACGAATGGTTGAATGGGATTTAATATCTCGAGTCCCACAAAAATGAAGATCAAAATTCAATTCTAAATGATAATCTTCAAGGTCGTTTACTGGCTGGGCAAATCGAGAGATTCTAATTTTAATACATTAAGGTCGTTTTTTGGCTGGGTGAATAAGTTTTCAGTGTATCATATAACCCTTTGACCCAAAGGCAAAGGCGGTAACTGACGTGCGCGGCTGCAGCCCAATATTAACCTTCGTGCATTCCAACAAGGTTCACAATGACGCGCCGCGCATGATAGGCGTGGCGTTTAAAGGGTTAAGCTAAATACATTGAGGAAACTTTATGGCCAATCTCTTTTGTTTTAATAACAAAACTTCCGTGAGACACAGACATATTAAATATATTAATAACGGGTCACTCACGTATTTTAAGTCGAAAAACGCTCGACATGTTTCACTCCGTACCGAGGAGTCTCATCAGGAGCTTGCGTTGACGGTGACGGACCGGCGCAGACTGCGAGCCGCAGCCCTGCAAACATGTCGAGCGTTTTTCGACTTAAAATACGTGAGTGACCCGTTATTAATATATTTAAAATCTCTTTTGTTGTTGGGAAAATCAGTCTTATTAACCTTACATTAACCGCTGCTAACCATACGGTGTCATTTTATGGGGTAACTCGGTAGACATTCACAGTACATTTATCCTCCAAAAACGATGTTTACGTACAACTACAATATACCGCATGCATACTGAACAATCCTTACGTAATGTGTTTAGAGAAAAGCGGTTATTTCTAGAACTTTGTCTCTGTAAATAATAATGGCGCCTATTTTAGAAAAAAAAAATCCTCGCAGAGAGAACTCAGAGAGCAGTACAGATTTAATCTTGTATGTCCAAAATCAAACAACTCAATGTTCTACAGAAGTACATTAAATACTACAATACGTGTTTTTAACGTTCTGCCAATTGAATGAAAAATGTTAGAGGAAAATCATTTTCAAATTTAAGTAAAAAAACTGGTTGATTGAAAATGTATTTTACAACCTCAATGAGTTTTTTCTGGAATCACCAGTTTGATAATTATAAGTTAGACAGTAAGCTAGCTTTAAGATCATATTGTATGCTCGAAATGGGCAACGGTTGGTTCAATTAACCTTAACCATAGAGTAACTTGTACTAGAGCGGTACTGTCATAGTAAATTTTGTAACCCCAGTAAATTCACTGCCATCTGTCGACACACTTTAAAACTAAAATTGAAGATTTGTAAAAATACGATAAAATGTATTTAAATATAGATAAATGATTTTTTTATTTGCATTAATTATTTTGATGATTTTGACCCATGTTCTTTCATTGATATGCGTTAAAATTGTTAAATAACAAACGAAACCGTCAACGCCATCTATACGACTGTAGGCCAAAACTAGTAGCGCCCTCTGAACGAGAATCAAATTTTCTTGATTTTCGAGGCACGTTTTTTTTCTTAGACTGTATCCATCTATTACGGAGTTATATCTATCTTTGTCTTAACTAACTTAGCGGTTTCACTCACGTATTTTTATCGATACCTCCTGTATATGTCATCTTATGTACACAGTTAACAATGAATAAATACTTTACATTATAATATGCAAAAATGTAACCTAACCATATTTCATCATTTAAATATTTTTTTATTAGTTAATAAAATCTGAATATGTCAAATTATTGACTCCGCTAGGCCAAAATTGGCTTTCGTATGTCTGCCCGGTTTTTCTCCTCTACAACATCGCATTTCTCAACCAATTCCCGAGAAATTTTGTGAGCCAGGTTCTTTAATCAAAAATATACTTTTTGCCATGGAGGTTCGTGAGGTCTAACAGAGCTATGCTGTGTGAATCTGGTTAATTTGTTTTTCCTTTTTTAGGTAGTGGTTCACAAACACGAAGGACACATACAGAGTCGGATAGTCTACTACCTGATGAACATACACATAGTGCCACGGACCATATATTTGACTAGGGTGAGTCTTTCAATTAAAACATATGTAGAGTTAGACCAAGATAGTTCTGCAGCTATTTTGATAGCCCACTGTGCCAGTGTTATTATAAATTTCTATGAAATTATGACGTATAAATAACCCTTTCACAGTCTGTGCTGTCAAAATCGTTGCAGAGTTATCTTGGTCTAACTCTATATATGTCGGTATTTGTTTTAAACGAGTTTGCTATTTGCTTCCACATTACATTCAGAACTTATTAAGATTCTTGAAATAAAGAAAAAAATATATTTACTGTTTTGAAAGAAGAAAAATAAACAAATTCATTGTCTCGGCTAAACCATTGCTGTGGGACTCTGGCCTCCCCTCTACTACATAATACCGAAGTTTACTCGATTGCGGTTAATATTTCCATCGTTTCCTTCACTTAGTACAGAGGTGTACTAGCTGAAAATTATATACTAATATCCTATTCCAAATATTCGAATAATGGTCCACGCCTGAACTGTAAGCTTACACTGTAATTCCTGCAATTGTCTATAACTTGTTCTGTGAGCCAAATAAACGAAATAACCGCGGCCGAAATGGCGAATATTTCTATTTTCCTCTCCATTTTAACTTATAATTCCATGGACACAATTAATTGAGGGGCTATAAAATTTAAACTAAAATAAAACAAACTTTCTATGTTTATTAATATTTCCAGCACGGCGAAAGCGTGCACAACATCGTAGGCCGCATCGGCGGCGACAGCGCGCTGTCTCCCCGCGGCACGCAGTACGCCAGCGCGTTAGCGCGCTACATCGACGCTCAGGCCATCCCTGGGCTGCGTGTGTGGACGTCGTGGATGCGGCGCGCCATACAGACGGTTAAGGACGTCAAGGCGCCACAGGAACGGTGGAAGGCGCTCAACGAGATAGATGCTGTAAGTGTATAGTCATGCATCGACCAGGTCATCCCTAGCCTGCGTGTGTGGACGTGGATGCGACGCGCCATACAGACGGTTAAGGACGTCAAGGCGCCGCAGGAGCGGTGGAAGGCGCTCAACGAGATAGATGCTGTAAGTGTATAGTCATGCATCGACCAGGTCATCCCTAGCCTGCGTGTGTGGACGTGGATGCGACGCGCCATACAGACGGTTAAGGACGTCAAGGCGCCGCAGGAGCGGTGGAAGGCGCTCAACGAGATAGATGCTGTAAGTGTATAGTCATGCATCGACCAGGTCATCCCTAGCCTGCGTGTGTGGACGTGGATGCGACGCGCCATACAGACGGTTAAGGACGTCAAGGCGCCGCAGGAGCGGTGGAAGGCGCTCAACGAGATAGATGCTGTAAGTGTATAGTCATGCATCGACCAGGTCATCCCTAGCCTGCGTGTGTGGACGTGGATGCGACGCGCCATACAGACGGTTAAGGACGTCAAGGCGCCGCAGGAGCGGTGGAAGGCGCTCAACGAGATAGATGCTGTAAGTGTATAGTCATGCATCGACCAGGTCATCCCTAGCCTGCGTGTGTGGACGTGGATGCGACGCGCCATACAGACGGTTAAGGACGTCAAGGCGCCGCAGGAGCGGTGGAAGGCGCTCAACGAGATAGATGCTGTAAGTGTATAGTCATGCATCGACCAGGTCATCCCTAGCCTGCGTGTGTAGACGACTTTACGAGACGCGTCCTATAGAAATACGGGTCATACAATACACATTACGCACGTAGAAAAATAGAAGTTGTTCTGTTCCCTAAAGTTATGTATAATGTAACACAATGTGCATTTGTTTGCCACCAAAACGACCCGAAAAAATTACATCGCCGAAAATTAATCCTGATATTGTTAATAACCTGTACCTTTTACAATTAAGAACTATTTCTTAACTTTTACGTACAGCTAGAAAAATTTGGATCCCAATTTGTTGGTCATCCATTCCCTGCACGGATCACGTTATTATTCCGTAAATAGTCTTATTTATTATCCATTTATCCCCCAGGGCATCTGCGAAGAGATGACCTACGCCGAGATCCAAGAAAAGTACCCTTCAGACTTCAACGCGCGGGACGCGAACAAGTTCGCATACAGATACCCCCGGGGAGAAAGCTACGAAGACTTAGTAGCGAGACTCGAACCTGTTATCATGGAGCTGGAGAGACAGGGGAACGTGCTGGTGGTGTCACACCAGGCGGTCATGCGGTGTCTACTGGCGTACTTCCTTGACAAGTCTGCTGGTAGGTTCTCCTAATATATGGTTTTATAAAAGCACCCGTTCTACGTTGTTTGTTGTTGTCCTATGGCACCCCAGAGGTGCAAGGGCCTTCACAAGCTCGCGCCACGCCTTCCTATCCTCAGCGACCCCTCCGGCCTCGCTCCGGCTCACCCGCCCGCTCGCGGCTCACTCATGCCAAAGATAGATATAACTCCGTAATAGATGGATACAGTCTAAGGAAAAAACGTGCCTCGAAAATCAAGAAAATTTGATTCTCGTTCAGAGGGCGCTACTAGTTTTGGCCTACAGTCGTATAGATGGCGTTGACGGTTTCGTTTGTTATTTAACAATTTTAACGCATATCAGTGAAAGAACATGGGTCAAAATCATAAAAATAATTAATGCAAATAAAAAAAATAATTTATCTATATTTAAATACATTCTATCGTATTTTTATAAATCTTCATTTTTAGTTTTAAAGTGTGTCGACAGATGGCAGTGAATTTACTGGGGTTACAAAATTTAGTATGACAGTACCGCTCTAGTATAAGTTACTCTATGCTCATGCTCACGCCGGACGCTGTCACGCCGCCAACAGTGTACAGGGCGCCCGCGCCCGCGCCCGGAGCCACGGCTTCCGTCCGGCGGTTTCCATACGTTGTTTGCTTTCTAGTATCCCGGATCGACTTTCCAACTGACAGCCAGAGTTATCGCATAATGTAACGCCATCTACAACAGCTTTCTAAAAGGCTTCAGCTTTTTTAGGATTCCGTCACAGAATAACTAATAGTACTACCGTACAGAAAATTCACTCCTTCACAAAATCCAGTTTTAGGTATAAAATTATACCTACACTCGCCGCTTGCAAGCAGAATTGAAACTTATAACCGCGCACGAACCGTGAATTATCTTTGCGCGCCGCAGTTTTATGACCGAGCTGCGAGTGTCGGGACGGGGTTGTCACTTGACAAGTTTTTGTACCTATACCTACTGATTTATTATTTTTAAGATAAATATGTAGGAATTACAAACGTTGATTCTGTGAACATACAATTTTTAGCCGGAATATATAGTCCGGAATTTAAAAAATATGTTTTTTCTGCTTCCTTGTTCTTTCGTTTATTCAGACATCCGTAAACAGAACACTATCTTTTATACAGTTAAGATCGCGATTTAGGTTTCGAAGCCATTGCGTATTTTCAATTTTGCGCGAGCGCCACGTGACACGACTCGTGCGAGCCGAGCGGCAGCCCACTGCCATACACCTTCCCCGTTCCCCGGCGGTGCGCCGGCCAAATATACCTAAACTGCGCAGTGACACCCCCCTGATTCCGTACCCAAAGGGTAAAAACGTAGGGTCCCGTCTGTCTGTCACTAGGCTTTAATTCGTGAACCATGACAGTTGAAATTTTCACAGATGACGTATTTCTGTTGTGTTATAGTAACAACAAATACTAAAAACAGAATAAAATAAATATTTAAGTGGGGCTATCATACAATAAATCATATCATATTGTTTGCTAGCTATATGCATAATAGGCAACAATTTGTAAAGCACGGATGTTTCGTATCTTCCATCTATCCAACAAGATCAGGCGTTAGTCAAGGCTCCATTCTTGGCCCACTTTTATTTGGAGTCATGATTAATGATCTTGAACTAGTGATGAAACACGCAAGATGTCTTCTTTATGCGGATAAGCATTAGTATCTGCGGTATAGAAGAAGTGGCAGATTGCGAGGCAATGCAGGCGGACATAGAGGCTGTATTTAATTGGAGCACAGTATACCTATACAAGCTGTTTTTTAATGTTTCCAAATGCTGTGTTTTGTCCTATACTCGCTCATTGAAACCACTTCACGCCCAGTATTTACTTGGATCTGAAGTAATAACTCGCGTAACTACAATAAAAGACCTCGGTGTTATTTTTGATGCCAGACTTACTTTTCGCGATCATTGAGACTCTGGCTACCGATTGTTTTAAAACTCTGGGATTCATCACCAGGAATGCTCGCGACTTTAACAACCCAAAGGCAATTAAATTACTTTATACAGCCCTTATAGACCTGTACCGCTGGCTATATTTTGACCCCTAGGTTATAAAAATATTAAAGTCAATTCTGTTTTCGCTTATGAATACTTTGTTAAGATGTAAATCTTACATTTTGTTTTGTGTCATATATATAATTTGCTTTTCTAGTAATTTGTTATTTTGTGGTAATTATTTTTTATTTTGAATTATCTTGGAGAAAAAAATATTCGAGAGAACACATGTAACTGTGTTGCATTTAGGATAGTGTTTTTAGTGTGAAAACATAGTTTGTGTCAATTACGTCCACTGCAATCTGATACTATGTCATAATATTCTAAATGACACAAAAAAAAATTAGAGTTAAAAAAAATTACTTAGGTCGAATTTAATCGTTTAAATAGGTCCATTAAATGATTTTGTGTCTTATTAAGGCATAGCTTCATAAGATATTTGATGATTTTGTTGTAACAGGCAGTCACCGTTACAAAAGAATATTAAAGATATTAGAGTTTACATCTTATTAATTTGAAATGCAAGATAAATAAGATGTATGAATTTGTGTCACTTGCATCCACTGCATAAACAAATATTACAAAAATATTATTTGCGTTCAAACGAAGCTAGCGGGCGGTCTGAATGGGCAACGGAGGCCGTGCAGGGTGGGGCCGCGGCGTGACCTTGCCGTACGCAACGCATGTTTACTTCGCCTGTGCGCCAAATTAACGCAACTTATTCAAAGAAGTTACGCAAACAACACAACAACAAGCAACAAGCAAGCAAAGAATGCGTCGAATTATCTTTTACCTATTTAAAACTCATAGATATTGTACAATGTCACCATTATGCAAAAGAACTGTAAGTACATGTTTGATTTGCGAGCGAGCTGGCAACATTGCGCAGGGAAATCTTAAAAATATCGCGTTTACGTGAACGCCACATACATTTGTGACAGTGATAGGGAAAAGGTACCACTAAAGTAAAATTTGGTTATTAATACGATGACTTTCTTTCATTCTTTGATAAAAAAAATTGCTATTTATGCAACAAGTGCGGAAGTCATCTTTACGCACGTGTATCATACAATGTTTTACTATGCATTGTGCGAGTAAATAAAAAAACATGTCATGGCAAATAAGTTTAATTATTAAAAGGAGTGTTTTAAATCGACACGAGTTGCGAATTACTTATTCGCACGTGTATCGTACGTTTTACAGTACATATGGCCCTTTAAACTTTCGACATATGCACGGTAAGTGCTCTTTTCCGCACTAGTGCGAGAAAGTAGCACCATATGTACTGTAAAAACAAAAAGCACTAGTGCGGAAAAGCAGTACTTTCCGCACGATATGGCTCTGTAGGAAACGCACTTTTCGAGCACATGCATTGTAAAAAAATATATAGGACTGTATCTCCTAAACCATGCGTCGTTGCGCAAAAATAATAAAATTTTCGTTCCCCTTTATGTAACCCAAAAGACATACATGAAAATACAATGAAAAAAAAAGAAACAAAATCTTTATAGGGCTGTATTAGCTGTATCTCCTATATCGTGCATCGTAGCGCAAAAATAATCAAATTTTCGCTCCCCTTAAGAAACCCTTAATTAAAACTTTAAAAAAAAACCAGGAAAAAACTTTATAGAGCTATTATAGCTATATATATAGATATAATATCTCCTAAACCGTGCGTGGTGGCGCAAAAATAATAAAAATTTCGTTCCCCTTTATGAAGCCCCAAAGTAATATACTAAAAACACAATGAAAAAAAAGAAAAAAAATAACAAAAAAACTTTATAGGGCTGTATCTCCTACACCGTGCATCGTAGCGCAAAAATAATTAAAAAAAATCCCTTTAAGAAACCCCTAATTAAGATTGAAAAACGCAAAAAAGAAAAAGAGGAAAAAAAATCATTTTAGGGCTGTATCTCCTAAACCGTGCGTCGTAGCGCAAAAATAATAAAATTTTCGTTCCCCTTTACGGAACCCCAAAGTAATATACAAAAAACACAATGAAAAAAAAAACAAAAAAACTTTATAGGGCTGTATCTCCTAAACCGTCGTAGCGCAAAAATAATCAAATTTTCGTTCCCCTTTGTGGAACCCCAAACTAATATACAAAAAACACAATGAAAAAAAAAACAAAAAAAAAATCTTTATAGGGCTGCATCTCCTAAATCGTGCATCGTAGCGCAAAAATAATCAATTTTTCGTTCCCCTTTAAGGATCCCGTAATTAATACTTAAAAAAAAACAAAAAAAAAACAGGAAAAAATCTTTATAGAGCTATATCTCCTAAACCGTGCGTGGTAGCGCAAAAAGAACAAAATTTTCGTTCCCCTTTACGGAACCCCTAAATAATATACAAAAAACACAATGAAAAAAAAACAACAAAAAAATCTTTATAGGGCTGCATCTCCTAAACCGTGCATCGTAGCACAAAAATAATCAAATTTTCGTTCCCCTTTAAGAAACCCTTAATTAAAACTTAAAAAAAAAAACCAGGAAAAAAAACTTTATAGAGCTATTATAGCTATATATATAGATATAATATCTCCTAAACCGTGCGTGGTGGCGCAAAAATAATAAAATTTTCGTTCCCCTTTATGCAACCCATAATTTATATTTAAAAAAAAACGCAAAATTAAAAAAAAAACATATCATTATCTCTTAAACCATGCGTCGTAGTGCAAAAATAATTTAAAAAAACCCCTTTAAGAAACCCGTAATTAATACTTAAAAAAAAAACAAAAAAAAACAGGAAAAAAAACTTTATAGAGCTGTATCTCCTAAACCGTGCGTGGTACCGCAAAAACAATAAAATTTTCGTTCCCCTTTATGCAACCCATAATTTATATTTAAAAAAAACGCAAAATTTAAAAAAAACAATCTTTATAGGGCTGTATCTCCTAAACCATGCGTCGTAGCGCAAAAATAATAAAATTTTCGTTCCCCTTTATGCAACCCATAATTTATATTTAAAAAAAAACGCAAAATTAAAAAAAAAAATCATTATAGGGCTGTATCTCTTAAACCATGCGTCGTAGCGCAAAAATAATTTAAAAAACCCCTTTAAGAAACCCGTAATTAATACTTAAAAAAAAACAAAAAAAAACCAGGAAAAAAAACTTTATAGAGCTGTATCTCCTAAACCGTGCGTGGTACCGCAAAAACAATAAAATTTTCGTTCCCCTTTATGCAACCCATAATTTATATTTAAAAAAACGCAAAATTTAAAAAAAAATCTTTATAGGGCTGTATCTCCTAAACCATGTGTCGTAGCGCAAAAATAATAAAATTTTCGTTCCCCTTTATGAAACCCCAAAGTAATATACAAAAAACACAATGTAAAAAAGAAAAATAGAAAAAAAAACAATAAAAAAATCTTTATAGGGCTGTATCTCCTAAACCATGCGTCGTAGCGCAAAAATAATAAAATTTTCGTTCCCCTTTATGCAACCCATAATTTATATTAAAAAAAAAACGCAAAATTAAAAAAAAAATCATTATAGGGCTGTATCTCTTAAACCATGCGTCGTAGCGCAAAAATAATTTAAAAAACCCCTTTAAGAAACCCGTAATTAATACTTTAAAAAAAACAAAAAAAAACCAGGAAAAAAAACTTTATAGAGCTGTATCTCCTAAACCGTGCGTGGTACCGCAAAAACAATAAAATTTTCGTTCCCCTTTATGCAACTCATAATTTATATTTAAAAAAACGCAAAATTTAAAAAAAAAATCTTTATAGGGCTGTATCTCCTAAACCATGCGTCGTAGCGCAAAAATAATAAAATTTTCGTTCCCCTTTATGCAACCCATAATTTATATTTAAAAAAAAAATTATTATAGGGCTGTATCTCTTAAACCATGCGTCGTAGCGCAAAAATAATTTAAAAAACCCCTTTAAGAAACCCGTAATTAATACTTAAAAAAAAAACAAAAAAAAAACCAGGAAAAAAAAACTTTATAGAGCTGTATCTCCTAAACCGTGCGTGGTACCGCAAAAACAATAAAATTTTCGTTCCCCTTTATGCAACCCATAATTTATATTTAAAAAAACGCAAAATAAAAAAAAAATCTTTATAGGGCTGTATCTCCTAAACCATGTGTCGTAGCGCAAAAATAATAAAATTTTCGTTCCCCTTTATGAAACCCCAAAGTAATATACAAAAAACACAATGTAAAAAAGAAAAATAGAAAAAAAACAATAAAAAAATCTTTATAGGGCTGTATCTCCTAAACCATGCGTCGTAGCGCAAAAATAATAAAATTTTCGTTCCCCTTTATGCAACCCATAATTTATATTTAAAAAAAAAACGCAAAATTAAAAAAAAAATCATTATAGGGCTGTATCTCTTAAACCATGCGTCGTAGCGCAAAAATAATTTAAAAAACCCCTTTAAGAAACCCGTAATTAATACTTAAAAAAAAACAAAAAAAAACCAGGAAAAAAAACTTTATAGAGCTGTATCTCCTAAACCGTGCGTGGTACCGCAAAAACAATAAAATTTTCGTTCCCCTTTATGCAACTCATAATTTATATTTAAAAAAACGCAAAATTTAAAAAAAAATCTTTATAGGGCTGTATCTCCTAAACCATGCGTAGCGCAAAAATAATAAAATTTTCGTTCCCCTTTATGAAGCCCCAAAATAATATACAAAAACACAAGAAAAAGAAAGAAAAAAATAATAACAAAAAACTTTATAGGGCTGTATCTCCTAAACCGTGCATCGTAGCGCAAAAATAATCAATATCCGTTCCCCTTTAAGAAGCCCCTAATTATGATTTAAAAACGCAAAAAAGAAAAAGAGAAAAAAATCATTTTAGGGCTGTATCTCCTAAACCGTGCGTCGTAGCGCAAAAATAATAAAATTTTCGTTCCCTTTTATGAAACCCCAAAGTAATAACAAAAAACGCAATGACAAAAAAAAGAAAAAAAAACTTTAGGGATGTATCTCCTAAACCGTGCATGGTAGCGAAAAATAATCAAATTTTCGTTCCCCTTAAGAAGCCCTTAATTAAGATTTAAAAACGTAAAAAAGAAAAAGAAAAAAATCTATATAGGGCTGTATCTCCTAAACCGTGCGTCGTAGCGCAAAAATAATCAACTTTTCGGTCCCCTTTATGTAACCATTAATTTATACAAAAAAAAAAGTTTTTTTTTATAGGGCTTGATCTCCTAAACCATGCGTCGTAGCGCAAAAATAATTAAATTTTCGTTCCCCTTTATGAAACCTCAAAGTAATATACAAAAAACACAATGTAAAAAAGAAAAAAACAATAAAAAAACTTTATAGGGCTGTATCTCCTAAACCGTGCGTCGTAGCGCAAAAATAATCAAATTTTCTTTCCTCTTTATTCAACCCTTAATTTATATTTAAAAAAAAAAACGCTTTCACTAAACTGCTGTAACTCGGAAACTTAGAATCCACAAAGGGGACTTTACTAAATTATGACACATATTAAAGCCTGACCAGTAATATATGATCATTGTCAAGAGGGCGCTGTTCATTCTCACGTATAGGGTGACAGTTCAGTATAGTATGAAAAAATATTGTATTTAATGAACATCATCATCAATGTAATTAATGTTGCTTGCCACGCTTAAACATAACAAAAATCACAATAAATTGAGTCTTAAAATAAACTTAAAAAGTCTACTAAAAATCGAAACAAAAGTAATTTTTAAGTCGCTGATGTGACATTCTCAATCAAAAGGTAGGTACCACTTTGTCGTTTACCATAAAGACGAAATTTGATTATATCTTTATACAAATAACCTGTCAGAGAAAGTGGTACCTTTTGATTAGGAACGTCACAAATGTTGGTCAGTATGAGGAGTGCAGCCTACAGTTTATTTTTAATTATATTTATATACCTACTACGGTAAGATTGATAAGACAATGTAATTATGCCTCCGAATGAAATAAATACACTGTATCGCAAAACTAAGTGGCGAGACAGCTCATAATGCCATCTCTTGGTTGGTCTTAACTTAACAAGGGTAAAGGAGATAGTATTAAGATCTCAGTCGCCAGCTGATATTGCGGCAAGTATAATAAGCACCCCACCCGCGTAGGTACCCTTCCCCGCGCACGCCCTTCTTGCTCAATTGAGTTTTATTTTGCCAGATAGAAAAAAAACCGTGGATCAAAATGACCCAAATTATGAATGATGTCTCAATGTGGTATTATAATATTATAGACGTAAACTTAATAATATGAATTTTTTTTTGTGGCAGATACAGGGTGTTAATTAGAATTTTTTTTTTTTTAAATAAAAGCGGTGGATGAATTTGACACAGATTTGTTTGAATAACATATAACAATGTTCTGTAAAGTACAACACTTCACTTACCGACTCTAATATTTTTTTAGGCGTTTTAGGATCAATATTAGGTATTTATTAAATGCCATTATACCCGTGGATGAAAATGACACAAAATGCGTGTGTACGTCGGAAGCCACTTTGCCTTTACAGGGAAACAAAGAATTTCGTCTCGAATATTTTTTTTACAGAATGCTGATTGAAAAAAGAAATACCTAAATTTCTACCTAAGCAAATACCTAGGATGACACAAAATATTATTTTTAGGTTTAGTATATGGTCTGGAAACTATATATAAAAAATAAGCAACATTAATATTCTTATAACCTCAGAAGTTATTGGTACAGGTCTATTATTCGGAGTAAGCTTGAAGGCGCCAGCATAGTGTGGAGTCCCGCTGAGATTATGTATGCCTTGCTACTAGAAAAGGTACAGAAGGCATTCCTAAGGTTCCTGTACAAGAATGTTTACAAGTACTATCCATTTTCATACCCTACAAAATTTTTGTTAGGATCCCTGGGTTTCAACTCCCTGCAAGTGAGGCGTAACTATAATCATAGAGTAACTTATACTAGAGCGGTACTGTCATAGTAAATTTTGTAACCCCAGTAAATTCACTGCCATCTGTCGACACACTTTAAAACTAAAATTGAAGATTTGTAAAAATACGATAAAACGTATTTAAATATAGATAAATGATTTTTTTATTTGCATTAATTATTTTGATGATTTTGACCCATGTTCTTTCACTGATATGCTTTAAAATTGTTAAATAACAAACGAAACCGTCAACGCCATCTATACGACTGTAGGCCAAAACTAGTAGCGCCCTCTGAACGAGAATCAAATTTTCTTTATTTTCGAGGCACGTTTTTTCCTTAGACTGTATCCATCTATTACGGAGTTATATCTATCTTTGGTTGTATGCTTTCTAGTATCCCAGATCGACTTTCCAACTGACAACCAGAGTTATCGCATAATGTAACGCCATCTACAACAGCTTTCTAAAAGGCTTCAGCTTTTTTAGGATTCCGTACCCGAAGGGTAAAAACGTAGGGTCCCGTCTGTCTGTCACTAGGCTTTATTTCGTGAACCATGACAGTTGAAATTTTCAGACGTATTTCTGTTGTGTTATAGTAACAACAAATACTAAAAACAGAATAAAATAAATATTTAAGTGGGGCTATCATACAATAAATCATATCGTATTGTTTGCTAGCTATATGCATAATAGGCAACAATTTGTAAAGCACGGATGTTTCGTATCTTCCATCTATCCAACAAGATCAGGCGTTAGTCAAGACTCCATTCTTGGCCCACTTTTATTTGGAGTCATGATTAATGATCTTGAACTAGTGATGAAACACGCAAGATGTCTTCTTTATGCGGATAAGCATTAGTATCTGCTGTATAAAGCTTATCTGCGGTATAGAAGGAGTGGCAGATTGCGAGGCAATGCAGGCGGACATAGAGGCTGTATTTAATTGGAGCACAGTATACAAGCTGTTTTTTTAATGTTTCCAAATGCTGTGTTTTGTCCTATACTCGCTCATTGAAACCACTTCACGCCCAGTAGTTACTTGGATCTGAAGTAATAACTCGCGTAACTACAATAAAAGACCTCGGTGTTATTTTTGATGCCAGGCTTACTTTTCGCGATCATTGAGGCTCTGGCTACCGATTGTTTTAAAAGCCTGGGATTCATCACCAGGAATGCTCGCGACTTTAACAACCCAAAGGCAATTAAATTACTTCATACAGCCCTTGTTCGGAGTAAGCTTGAAGCCGCCAGCATAGTGTGGAGTCCCGCTGAGAGTACGTATGCCTTGCTACTAGAAAAGGTACAGAAGGCATTCCTAAGGTTCCTGTACAAGAATGTTTACAAGTACTATCCATTTTTATACCCTACAAAATTTTTGTTAGGATCCCTGGGTTTCAACTCCCTGCAAGTGAGGCGTAACTATAATCATAGAGTAACTTATACTAGAGCGGTACTGTCATAGTAAATTTTGTAACCCCAGTAAATTCTCTGCCATCTGTCGACACACTTTAAAACTAAAAATAAATATTTATAAAAATACGATAAAATGTATTTAAATATGGATAAATGATTTTTTTTATTTGCATTTATTATTTTTATGATTTTGACCCATGTTCTTTCACTGATATGCGTTAAAATTGTTAAATAACAAACGAAACACGAAACTGTCAACGCCATCTATACGACAGTAGACCAAAGCTAGTAGCGCCCTCTGAACGAGAATCAAATTTTCTTGATTTACGAGGTACATTTTTCCTTAGACTGTATCCATCTATTACGGAGTTATATGTATCTTTGCTATAATCTTCTGATAGTGGCTTGTAGAACTTTGCGCGGAGATTTCGACTGCCCCGACCTAGTGTCACAGATAGTGAGGCTGTCTGTACCTTTCCTATCCAAGCAGGAATTTAGGCCCAGACACCATAACCTTCTTGCAGTCCCAGCAACGCGCACTGTAGCACACCAAAAATTTCCTCTCATTCGCGCTCTAAAATTTCTGAACGCGCTTCTGTCATGGGCTCCTGAAAGTGATTTGTTTGCAAGTCGATGGGTAAGTGTATGTAATATCTGTCTGAAGTATTGCGCGGCGATGGATGGTAGTGGTATTTTATAAAATTGTTATTGTAACGTGTTGTGTACCTTAGCTAATAAGTTGAAAGCTCTCTAGATTGTACAGTGATTTGGTGTATACTGTCAGACTGTATAAGTTTTGTTTGAATAAATAAATAAACGTGATATTTTTGCCGTTTTTTGCGTAATGGTACGGATACGGAACTCTTCGTGCGCGAGTCCGACTCGCACTTGGCCGATTTTTTTTTTTCGAAGTATAAATTTATCTTTCGATGGATCTTTGATTGTGTATATGATGATTGTGATTTTGACGAGCGGTCTGGCCTAGTGGGTAGTGACCCTGCCAATGAAACCGATGGTCCCGGGTTCGAATCCCGGTAAGGGCATTTATTTGTGTGATGACACAGATATTTGTTTTCGAGTCATGGTTGTTTTCTATGTATTTAAGTATTTGTATAAGTATTATATATATCGTTGTCTGAGTACCCACAACACAAGCCTTCTTGAGCTTACCGCGGGGCTTAGTCAATTTGCGTAAAAATGTCCTATAATATTTATTTTTCACCTCAGCAGCTCGAACAAGCCTACTTTCGTACAATGTAGCTTTTTAATTTAGTGAAGGCCATGAACTTTATACTTTTATTACATTTTTTTATGGTATGGTATGGTATCGTATCGTATCGTATCGTATCGTATGGTATGGTACATATTAAAATACTTTTTTTTTTTCTTTTTATTCTGTGTAATTCGAAATACATTTTAACCTTTAATATGTTCTCACTACTGTGGTGAAAAATTATGTGTGCAACACGAGAGAGAGCGAAGTTATTTTACATCTCGTGTTTTTGAGTCCCTCGCTACGCTCAAGATTCTACCTTAGAATCACTCGCTTCGCTCGTGATTCAATTATATTGTCTTTCGCTTTCTCGGGACTCAAAATAAACACTCGCAAGAAAAACCAACTTTCCTCTTTTGTTGCATATTTCTTATTTATATGAAATGATTTGTCTATTTGTTCACAGAGGAGCTCCCCTACCTCCACGTGCCGCTGCACACGGTCATCAAACTCACACCAGTCGCGTACGGCTGCCGCGAGGAGCACGTCGCGCTCGCCGTGGACGCGGTGGACACGCACCGCCCCAAGCCCTCTGTGAGTATAACTTATAGCTTTTTCCATTCGTTCTGACGCCGATCTCCATCGTGTTTCTGGGGTCAGCACCGTCTGAGGTCTGGGCGGGCGTATGTAGCATATATTTTTTTGTCATTACAATATGGGACGGTAATGTCTGTTTGTTTATTTCTGTTAATTTTAGTATATATAATTACAAAGTTGTATATAATCTACAGCGTCAGGTATCTATGCCAAACTGGTTCTGTTGCTATAATCTTATCTGCGTTTATTTCTGTTAATTTTAGTATATATATAATTAAGAAGTTGTTTATAATCTGCAGGCTCAGGCATCTATGCCAAATTGGTTATGTTGCTATAATCCGTTTTGTCAAAGTAACGTCATCTATCAGGTGGACTGAGGTATTTAACTATTAAAAAAAAAAACACTTAGATTAGGTTTGTATAATGCAGGTTCTCTTGGCACAAATCATGACAATTTCATAGCGGCTACTACTCGGCAGGACGTGGATGTGTTGGCGATCACCGAATCGTGGTTAAGGGCGGGTGAAGAGAGGCGAGCCCCTGCACTTCCAGGATATAGTTTTCGGCATATTCCCAGACCGCAGGGCGACCGGTCGCGCGGTGGAGGCGTGGGATTTTATATTAAGCGGGGTCTCAAGGCTCGGACCTGGCCTCATCCTGTTGATCCGTTGCATAAGTTGGTTGAACAGATGTGGATTACTTTTACTCTTAACGGAAAGAAGCTTGTAATCGGAACGGCATACCGACCACCCTGGATGGATCTGCAACTATTTTTTAATGCCTTAACTGACTCAGTTAATGCAATTCGTAGCTACGATAATCTAATCATACTTGGTGACTTCAATGTTAACTTATTAAACAGCACCAACACAAAAAGTTCAATGGCTGGTGCCAGCATTTCAGTGGATGTTATGCTCATGAACGAACCGGTTGAGAGGGTGTATGAAGCGCGTAACTTAGGTCTCATAATGGACTGCGGATTACAATATGAGAAACATACCGCTGAGTCCATTAGGAGTTGCTTTTATAAACTTAAGGTATTATATAAAATTCGGCCATATTTAAGTGAAAACCTGCGCATTCAATTAGTTGAATCACTCGTCCTATCAAAGCTAAACTATGTGGATGTTATGTTTGGGCCAAGACTTCTTGCAAAAACTAAGCGACTCATATAGCGTGTTCAAAATGCCTGTGCTCGCTTCTGTTTCAATATTCCGTTGAGAGCTCATGTGACCCCGTATCTAAATAGCCATGGGATCTTCAAAATGCAACACCGCCGTAAACTACACTTGGCTTGTTTGCTCTTTGGCGTACTGAACTATAAAACTCCTGCATATCTCTTCAAGAAGTTATCTTGCACTAAGCTCCGCGAACGCCGTCTTTGTGGGATTCATCTGTTGACGCCGCGTCATGCCTCAGCCGCTTTCCGAGGAAGCTTTAAATATTCTGCGACCTGCTGCTGGAACAACGTGCCGCCCCCCGTTAGAAACCTGCAAAGTATACATAGTTTCAGGACAAAACTTAAACAGTATTTGCTCAATCACCAGCTTAGCCAGGAAACCTGCAGATTAGAAACAAGTTGCCTGTAGTCTAGACTTTTGCTATTGCTATTGTTACTTACCACAATGTTTTTGTTCCATCCGCTTTGGAGTCGACACCAATCGAACGACGAAAAGACTGCCCGAGATGGGTTGTAGAATCATTCCAAACATGCCATCCTTTTGTCTGTGTGTCATTATATGTTTTCTTGTTTGTTTTGTTTATGTTAGTCAACTTTATAACATTGTTTTATGGTTTTCATGATCAATAACGGATTAGAATTAATAAAATATTAGATTCACTCACTTCACTTCTATCGTTATGTTTGTCAATTATATCATTGTCATTGAATTTATTGTTGTGTAGCCACCACTGGCGCTAGTTATGCACGCTTAATGTTGCGCCACGATATGGTCCGACCGGACCGGTACATGTTCGGTCGGTTGATCCGTGTAAGTCTACTTAATGTTATGTTCTTATGTCGTCAAATTGTATCTCTTTTTGTATTAGTTTGTGTAAACTATGTGTAATGTATTTTTCGCCATATTTTGTCTCTTTCCTTTATGTTGCTTTATTTTTGTCTGTTACCTTCCGTGATTCTCACCTGATGGTCTCATCGGAAGATCAGCGCTGGAAGTCGCCAGCAGCATGCTGAGATGGGGCCATTTCGTGACACTTTATTTTCACTATGTTCTTTTAATGTATGTCTATTGTCTGTGTGTTAACGAATAAAAACTATTCCATTCTATTCTATTCTATACCGAGCTATACTACCTATTACCTATACAGATATACACGATGGCAAAAAATTAAGTGCATTCCCGTTGCCATGGAGGTTTTGGGATTATACTGAGCAACTTTTACTATGGGACCAACCACGAAATCGCGAAAAAAAATTACCCTCGCATAGAAAATGGACCAGCCAAAATGTATTGCCGGCTGTACACTCGGCGAGACACCCCGAGACAGGCCGAGAACGAGTGTGTACATGGTGCTCCCTTCTCGTCTCGCTCTTCCTCGTCTCGTCTCGCGCTTCTCCGATTGGATCGGAGCGGCGCCGAGACTCTCGTCGTGAGGTTACTTAGTATAATCCCAAAATCTCCCTGGCAACGGGAATGCAGTTATTTATTAGCCAACCTGTAGATATAGATACTCTGTCATAGAGATCTTCATAGATATATCTATCGTAGAGATGATAAAAGCTGCTTCTGCTTCCGGTGGCGTATTGCACGTGAAACGAAAACCTTGAAAATGACTACCACCGTTCAGTCTAATATCAATTGGGAAGTCGTTTTTGAAGTATTGGTATTCTAAAAGCAATGTGCAGACATTTGAAAAGGTAAAACTACTCGTCTCGTTGTCTTTGGAATTACCAAACAAGTTCGAAGCAGGCACAGAATAGAACCATTACGGGTAAAAAATACAACTGAATTTTCGCGACAATGTAATAGTATATACAATACAATACAAATCTTTTTTATTCCTACCAATATAAAAAGGACATGACATACAAATATACATAAAACATATAGTACGTGTATATTACATATAGTACGAATTTTCTTAAATGATTTTTAGGCCTCAGAGCCTAATCCGTTAAACAAATGCCTTTGTTTCTTTTATGGAGAGGCGCCTTAGTCGCGTGCCAAAGCAATTATGTCGTTAAAAAGCAACTATCATGATAGTATTAAGGTTCAAAATGTAACAGCTCATTCTGAGATAACGAGTTTGGGTAATGAAGGACGATCGGTTGCCTGTGTGTGGCCGCAGAATATAGAGCTGCTACATAAATTTGAACCATATAAATAGGACGGTAAAATTTATTTTTAAATGAGTTTGTTCCCGTTCAGTCAGTAGCGGTAGCATTGGTACCCGCTAAACAAAAGAAATAAAGGCTTTTGTTTAACAGATTAGGGTGTGAGGCGTAAAAATCATTTGAGAAAATTCATACCATACCTAGAGCAGTAAAGTAAGAAATGTAATTGCCGATCCTCAGATTACATGTAATTGTCGGTCGAGACGAAGCAGAGTTCGACAAACACACAGATACTCTCGCGCCAATCATGTGCTAGCCCGGCTGAGGCTTTCTTATATACAGTAGGCCGAGCACATGATTGACGCGACAGTATCTCGCCGCGAGATAGACTACCCGTCTTTTACTAACTGTATGAATTAAAGTGGGACGGGTAGTCTATGTCGCGGCGAGATACTCTCGCGCCAATCATGTGCTAGCCCGGCTGGTGTGTATACATTTTTTCTGTTCGACGGAGTCGGAAAGCGGCAACTTCGTTTAGCGCAGCGGCCCGAAAGTTGACGCTTTCTGGCCGGAGGGCAGAAAAGTAATGTTTAATGCCTTGGTGACTAATAAGCTTTTAGAGTCAATCTAAACTAACTAAGTGTAGTTAGCTTAGTCCGACTCTGTGTTTATAACAAAGGAATTTTGTTTATTAAAATAAAATGTATTTATTTATTACAATAGATTAAATGGTAATTGTAAGTTTTGTTCCTAACAGGGCGAAGAAGAAGAGGACAAAACAGACATATAGAGAACGTACGCTATATGTTGTCTCGCATGACAGTGCGTAGTTACTAGTTACATATACCGTCAACAGGGGTGAATAGGAATGGCTGGGGTGAATAGGGACAAAACCTTCAATGTGATTTTCCTGACAATTTCTTAAAAAATACCCACACAAATTGTATCACAATAAATATACTATTATTTTCAATCGAATGATACAATTAGTGTGGGTATTTTTTAAGAAATTGTCAGGAAAATTACATTTAAAGTTTTGTCCCTATTCACCCCAGCCATCCCTGTTCATTTCGGTTGACGGTACTGCGCGATGTATGGACGTTGTGATACCGGGATCTTAAACTTTATGTAGTATATATTATATAATGTTATTTTTATATGTAGTGGAACAAAAGACAATTTTAACTTTAATTCAAATTTTTAAATGTGACTTTACTACCGCTCCAAGTCCTAATTTTCTGAAGTAATACATACTTTATAGTGTTCCGTACCCAAAGGGTAAAAACTGGACCCTATTAAGTACTAAGACTCCACTGTCCGTCTGTCTGTCTCCAGGCCGTATCTCATGAACCGTGATAGCTAGACATTTGAAATTTTCACAGATGATATATTTCTGTTGCCGCTATAACAACATATAATAAAAAGTAAGGAACCCTAGGTGGACCAGTACGACTCGTATTTGTCCGGTTTTTTATATGTCTAGTCTACTAACTGCGGGGTGAAATAATTGTACCTATATGTATGTGTATAGTTTAAAACCCTTTAAAAAAAACATTTATTTCGAGTAACAGGGACTCATAATTACAATAATATTGTATTACAATTTAAAAAATTAACGGAATCCATACTAATATTATAAATGCGAAAGTGTGTCTGTCTGTCTGTTACCTCTTCACGCTTAAACAGCTGAACCGATTTAGTTGAAATTTGGTATAGAGATAGTTTGAGTCCCGGGGAAGGACATAGGGTAGTTTTTTTCCCAGAAGTCATCCTTTAAGGGGGTGAAAAAGGGGGGTTGAAGTTTGTATGGGGAATCGATAAAAAGCAGATTGGATAAAACATAAGCTACCCAAATTACTAACCACGCAGACGAAGTCGCGGGCAAAAGCTAGTAATTTTATAAAATCCACAATCAAGCCTCATTGCCACTCGGTACCCTTTAAAATATCCCCCCTAAAATATCCCTTGGTGTCCTATATAATCCCATTTTACTACAAATATATTATACATACATAGGATATTTATTTTTAGATTGTGCCATTTGTGACCAGAAGGCAAATGTTTTGAAAGCATAAATTGTGACTGATCATTATTGTGGTGATGTGTGCCGTGTGGTATCGAACTACCTGTTTATTTATGCGTTAAAAAAACTTAATCCCGTTTCACATCGCCCATATAATCACCGCAGTAAAATAGTATATCGATAGACTAGACCCGCCATGGCATGTTGAAAACAACTCACATCTGGGGCGGGACTCAATTCACAAAGTTAAGTTACCACTTTGTACGGGGGTGGCGGTTGTGACTGTACGAACATATTTAGTATTTATTTAATTTTTTTAATAGATATAGCTGAGTTCACCTGAACATTGCTTATTGCCGAATAAGCAAGATGGGTCCCCGGCTAAAGTCGTCGTTAATAGAACTTGCAAATATGTAAACAAATATGACAGATTTTGTTAGCGTTCGACACATAACCTAGCATTTTTACGAAGTCTTCGGTTACCGCGATAGTTACTCATGAAATAAAACTATGAATACGGATTATATCGCGTATATTGAATTTATAATACATCCCGATGTTTCGAACCCTTTACAGCGTTCGTCACCCGTTGACCACGAACGCTGTAAAGGGTTCGAAACGTCGGGATGTATTATAAATTCAATATACGCGATATAATCCGTTTTTATAGTTTTATTTCATTTTGCCGAAAGTTATTTTCCCTAAAATATTAAAAATTAACATTTAATTTAACTAAAAATTTATATAAATAAAATATTTAAGTATATAGACTGGTGATAAGGTCATTGTTGTCCTTTAAAGAGCGAGATTACGAAGTAATAAAGGTAAAATGGTTTGTTTACATCATTAGCAAGTTCTATTGACGACTTAAGCTCGGTTCTCCATACAAACGTAGTCACGCTCTCATTTTAAAACGACTAGCTAGATTGTTCTGAAACTTTGTACTTACAATAGGATAAGGTATATCTATGTCTGTAATCAGTTTATGTAGCTTCAGATACCATTGTTAAAATATACAGCGAATTTGAGGTTTTGATACAAAACTTGTTTTTGCTCCTT
Organism: Cydia strobilella; assembly: GCF_947568885.1. Taxonomy (NCBI): domain Eukaryota; kingdom Metazoa; phylum Arthropoda; class Insecta; order Lepidoptera; family Tortricidae; genus Cydia; species Cydia strobilella. The sequence continues at coordinate 16,475,943 of NC_086052.1, forward strand.
TTTTTTCTTTTTTTTTACAAAATGGCCACGCAACTCAGAATGCATTCGGTCTATTAACACCGTCTGTGGTGAAATCATGAACAATCTGTTTCGCTAAATGGACATATATAAAAAAATATATATTATAGGACATTCTTATACAGATTGACTAAGTCCCATGGTAAGCCCAAGGAGGCTTGTGTTATGGGTACTAAGACGATATATATAATATATAAATACTTAAATACATAGAAAACACCCATGACTCAGGAACAAATATCTGTGCTCATCACACAAATAAATGCCCTTACCGGGATTCGAACCCAGGACCATCGGCTTCACAGGCAGGGTCACTACCCACTAGGCCAGACCGGTCGTCGCTCTATTTCGTTTGTTTTATAAACTGGAGCTATATAAACTAATTACAGACCTAGATATACCTCATGTCATTGTATGTTTAAAGTTTCATTACAATCCAAACCGTAATTTTATAATAAGAACGAAACTCCGTTCGTATGGGAAGGTGAAATTCGAATTCGACCGAGCTTGCCGGAGACTCTTGAGCAATTATTGGTTGCCGACGACAATTTATTTAAAGCTGAGAAATAAATTAAATGTGGAAAAATTCACCGTCTCGGGCGAGACTCAAACTCGCGACTGGATCATTACCCCATCGCTCTGACAACTGAGCTACCGAGACTTCACCTGAGGACAGTGAATTTTCCACTTTTCATTTATTTCTAAGCTTTATGGCACCGTTTGCAGACTTGTCTGTTTAATACAAAAAAAAAGATAATTTATTTAACACAAACATATTGCACTAAATGCGAAATCATGGGTGTCAAGGAGAGAAGCCTTTTCCTAACAGTAGGACACTCTAATCGGCTAGAAAAAAAATCTCCGAAATTACATTGTATATTGAAATGAAGAGACGCGAAATTTGCTTGATAAATAAGGCTCTAAAAACCTCACACTTTTTAATAATTCTGTCGTCGGTAGCCATTTTTGCTAAAATGAGGTCAATTCCATTATTGTTCCTTATCGTTGCCAATTTACTATTGGTACTACCTCTGTATAGCGCTTTTCTAAATTTCTATGAAACACATTTGGCATTAATAATGAAGCTCAGTCAAATTGGCATGTCATTCTAAATTCTACTGTAATATTAATTCGCTATTACAACCTCCAAATTTTTAAATTCATTCTCCAAATTTGCGTAACGGCAAAAATTTAAGTCTCTTGACTTGTTTAAACAAAATTGAGATTTATCATCTGGCTACTTACTAAAAACTTTTATTTTCGGTCATAATATCTGGACAAAGTTACCAACACCACTAAAAATTGCACTTATTTATTTGCAAAGAATAAAAAAATTTTTTTTTTTTTTTTTAATTATATTTGTATGTTTAAAATTGAACATTTGTTGTTGCGAAGAATGCTTTTACCTCGGACATAAATTCTCTGCAACCTTATCTGAGGGCCTACCGCGAAAACCTATATTTCGACATCTGCCTCTCTCACTCGAATCTGCAAGAGCGATAGAGGCAGTTAACGAGAATTCGATTAATTATAACAAATAAACATTTTTTCATTTCATTTTATTTATTTAGAGATCCAACAGCTGTGACATTAACATAAAAGTTATATTAGATACAGGAAGCCAATAGGGGGTATTACTGCAATGTTCTGCCACCAGAGTGCAGCACTAGCCTCTTTAGTAAACCATAGAGTAACTTGTACATACTGTACCTTTAACAGGTATTTGACAAGTTTTCAGAGATAATAAAATATGACATTGATGCACCAAGGCCCTCTGTTTACAAAGGACCTACCGAGAAACGCGAATACGAAATTTCGCTATCTGCCTCTTTATCGCTCGATTATGCAAGAGTGACAGAGATGTTAGATAACGAAATTTCGATTTTCTTGTTTCTCGATAGACCCTCAGATTGTGGTAGTGGCGCCCCCTACGCAGTTTCGCGTAATATTCCCTATTATAGGCACTCACAGGTAGTGACATAATACTAAACTAACAGGTACTAAGGTTACGCACTATCGCAACATTTGCAACCACATGTGTGAACAAAGCCATATTTGTGGTATTTTCTATAAAAAGGGACCTAGTAGTAGTAGTAGTAGTAGTAAACACTTTGCACAAAACAAGTACATAACACAGAAAGGATACAGTAAATGTGTACAAAGGCGAACTTATCCCCTTAAGACCTTATTGTCGATGGCGCTTACCCCATTATAAACGATGCTCCGATATAAATACAATGCCGCGCGACGCTGCGCGGCGTAAGCGCCATCGTCAATATGGTCCCTTTTCATAGAAAATGTCCCATTTTATTTAAACACAGTTAAGCCATATTTTTACACGTAATTTATTCCACAGGTGATACCAGCGCCTCTAATCACGGCGCCAGTACCCCCGGTACTAAACGGAGACTTGAACGGCGACAACGCCGACAACGACCAGTGTGAAAAACATTAATATACCTATTAAGGTGCGTTGGGGTAAGTTTGAAAGGGCCCCTCATGCGGGGCAAGATGAAAAGTCGACAGTAATGTTTCGGCATACGGACGATTTATTGTCTTACCCCTCATGAAAAACCCTTTCCAATCCTTACCGCAACGCACTTTATACCTGGGCAATTTCACTTAAAAGTGTACCATTTACTTTTTTCGAAAATCCATCAACTTTTGGGTTATTTCTACTCAGAATCACGAGGACTATCGATTTAATAAGAAAAAAATGTCCTGTCAGTTTTGTAACGCATTTTCACATACATTTTGTATGGACCGTTACAAAACTGACACCCAAAATTTGTATGAAAAACTGAGGACATAATTTTTCTTTGTCTCATTCAATAGTACTCTTGATTTTGAGTCTAAATAACCCAAAACTTGATGGTTTCTCAAAAAAAGTTAATGGTACCATTTTTTCTGAAAACCCCCACCTACAGGACTTTGTACAGGACATGTAAAGTCCCTCTAACGCTGGTACCAGTACAATTTTGTTGTCCAATGTGTATTTGCGTCTCACATTTTTCTTAGTGAGAGAGTGAGACGCAATGCACATTGGACCAAGAAATTGTACAGTAATACCAACCTAAGCTAACTTTGCATCGATTAAAATGAACAAAGTGAGGGTCATATTTTCATAGAAATTTGACATAGGTAATAATGATATTGCCACACTATGCCATTGCAAATTCCATGCAGAGTTAGCTTGGTCCGACTAGCAACGCATGATATCTCTAAATTATCGTACCAAGTACATTTAAAATACTTTTAAGTATTTATATATAGAGATGTGTCAACTATGCTAAAAAGTGCTGGATTTTATGTACATACAGGGTGGGAAAAAATAAGTGCATTCCCGTTGCCAGGCAGGTTTTGGGATTATACTGAGCAACTTTTACTATGGGACCAACCACGAAATCGCAAAAAAAATTTACCCTCCCATAGAAAATGGACCAGCCAAAATGTATGAAGCGGCCAATTTTTTTTTTCGCGATTTCGGGGTTGGTCTCATAGTAAAAGTTGCTCAGTATAATCCCAAAACCTCCCTGGCAACGGAATGCACTTATTTTTTTGCCACCGTGTATATGGAATAGAGGTTCTGGGATTCAGAAAATGGCTTAGAGACCATCTGTGCCGATTTTGCAGCGATAAAATGTGGGCGGTAAAGTTGACGTTAGCTGTGGCATTCCTTCACTTTGCCGTGTCGGTGCAAAGTTGGCTTGGTCTGACTCTAGGCATCTCTAGATAATTTATTATGTTTATCACCCGCAATAACATCTTGCACAACGAGCCTGGCTAATGTTTCCTTTAAAAATGTCTCAGCTACAATAATGCCAAAAACATCTTCATTTGCACAATATTTCTTAACTGAAACATTTTTGAAGTTGACTTCACTGTACACATTGTAATATAAATTTAACGTTTTTCAAAAGTATCACTATCAGTTGTCGATAAAGGTTATTTCTAAGCGAATCATTATAGCAATATCGGCTTGTTGACAACTTATAAAGTGATAAATATCGATTATACAAAATATCCAATATTATTTATAGATATCGACAGTGACTCTAAACGCCACTTGCACCATCCGACTAACCCGGGGTTCACCAGTAAAATCGTCAACCTAGTGGCAAATGGTACTGGTTACCATGGTAACTCCAGGTTTAACCGGGTAACCCCGGGTTAGTGGGATGGTGCAAGTGGCGCTAAATGGATGTAATTTTAACTCATTGTGGTGGCTTGTACCGTCTGTGAAGTTGAATTGGAGACTGATAAGTGAGTCTTCTATCTTCTAAGTCCGTGTCCGTGAAATAAATCTTATCATTTCACTCTCTCGAAATCTTATCATTTCACTCGAGAGATAGTGCTGGGACAAAAAAAAAGATCTTTCAAAATACATGCTTGGAACTTGCTTAGTGCATTCGAATTTCGTAAATTTTTACTTTTTTTTGAAACCGTTGTTGTGAAATATTTGTAAGCTGAATTGTTACTTTCGGTTTTTAATAATTATTATAACTGACTTAGTATCAAAATGGGACTTTTCGGTAGTTTATTTATTTATTTATTTAATCTTTATTGCACAAAAGAAAACCTTACAATACAAAGGCGGACTTAATGCCATAAGGCATTCTCTACCAGTCAACCTTAAGGCTAAGCAGTGAAATTGTGGGCGGTGCTACAAATACAACAGCAAAAATAAAATAAAAATAACATATAATCACATATATACAAATATAATATATATATACTATATATATGTATATTAGTTGTCAAAAATCAAGAATTAAATAGTGTCCATACATTGAAAGTGATAATATATTAACACGCTTGATATTGACGTAAAAACACAAACTAATATTTATAACTTAACCCTTAAATGCATAGTGTAGGATGCAGCTTACACAACAAAAACATCTAACTTTTTACATAATTAGATAGTGTATTTGTTCCTATATATTATTTCAATAGTAAAACTAATCCGTTTTCCGATTTTTTACTTCAATTTACGCAATAATATAATTTATAAAAATTATATTCGTTTTAAGACGAAAATCCAGAATTTGATAGGTTTTACATATTTAATTTTGGACATTTGTAATTATATTTGTGATATTTTATATTTAAAAACTTTGTCATTGGTGTATCACAAATACTGTACCTTTCTGATGGTAGTAAGTATTTTCGTATATCCTACTGAAAATTATATATTTACATAAATCGCTTACCATCAGGTGATCCGTCTGCTCGTTTGCCTCCTATTTCATAAAAAATAAAAAAATATAAAAAATATGATTTAACCTAGAGTTAAACCAAGAAAAGTCTGCAGAGATTTTGACGGCATACGCAGTGCAGGTGTTATTTTAAACGTCAAACTTCTACCAAATTATGACGTATAAATAACACTGGCACTGCGTGTGCTGTCAAAATGTGCAGATTTTTCTTGGTCTAACTCTATACAACTTCTAACACTGATTTATTATAATTTTTTTACCATTTTCTACATTCAGCAAACAATTACGTAACAAATATATTAATTTCGGGCTAAAATAAAAAATCATGCATTTAAGGGTTAAAGCAATACAAATCTTATTTTATTAACGATAAAATTGAAATTCCCTTGACACGATTGAGAATGAAACAAAACGACTGCGTTTCAGGTAATTTTTTAAATAAGAAATACAAGCTTTTCTTGCGCTACTTCACTCGCCAATGCAGGTTTATCATCCTTGTCTAACCTAATAAAGTGAAAAGGGGATGGCATGATATACTTCTGCTGATCGAATTAATAGCAAAAATGTCCAGCACATATATTTTTATAAGCGCTCCAGTTTCGCCTACCATCGTCATATTGATATATGTAGGTAGGTTTACAAACAATGGTTTACATATGGCTATGTATATGACATGTATGTAATTAATTTAATGTTTATTATAAGTGTATTTTTAAGTGGGTTTGTGTGTTTTATTTACCTAATTTAAGCCCTGTCCAAAATGTGCTTTTTCATCACATTTGCTCGAAAAAGATCTTATTTCATGCAGGTGTTCTGAAGGACCTATATTGTTCCCGCGGGAGCATAGATGGATTCTGAAAAAAAACCGGACAAGTGCGAGTCGGACTCGCCCACCGAGGGTTCCGTACTTTTTAGTATTTGTTGTAATAGCGGTAACAGAAATACATCATCTGTGAAAGTTTTAACCCGTATACCTACTTGGTTCGTATGTATTCATACGAACCAAGTAGGTATAAATGAGTTTTACTTTGAAAATACTAAAGTTTCGATTGCTGTTCAAAAATATGAAAAAACTTGCCGACGGCACATCCCAGATACTAAAAAACTTCGACTGGCCAAAAAGCCGCTCCCATACAATTGAAATTACGTTCTACTCCTCAAACGAATGCCTAAAATACATAAACAAAACTGTTATACAAAGAGTATAAAACTAGTAAAACTTCTACATGCTCTAATTTCTTTTTTCAATTTCTAGAAACGAAAACTAGTAGCAGATACAGATATTTGTGCCATTTTCAACCAAAAGGGTTCTTATTGTCGCTTGTCAGTAAGGCGCTATTTCCATATAGCTTCAATTAGAAATCAACCTTATCGAAAAGCGACAATGTGGTACCTTTTGATTGAAAGCGTCACATATATGTTACGTAAATGTTAATCATTAATGCCGAGATACATAAAATTTAAGCATGTTGTTTTAAAATGAGAACGTAACATCGATTGTATTGGAGCGGCTTTTTGGCGGCAGGTTCGTGTGACGTGTGACTTAATACAGCGCCTATGGATGGTATAGAAAAGATGCCAATCTCTTATGGCAGAATTGTTGCAAAAGTGACCGTTTTCAGCTTTAAATAATAGTTCCTAATCTCTCCGGTGGCGCTAGTTAGGCTCTGGAACATGAGTATAACATGAACCATATAAGGCAACAAATAACCCGACCAAATTACGTAGGTTGTTTTTGGTAGTATTTCGGTGTATGGTGGCGCCGCCTAATTACTGTTTTTGATGGACACTTTTCATACATAGAGATTTGGCTCCTTTATATAGTCTCCATGACAGCGCCTTTACAACCACAACGTCTGTAAGGCACAGAATAAATAATAGTACTTACTAAAGTACAGAAGATTCTCTCTAACAAAACGCGACTATTACGAGAGAGGGAGACGCAATGCACAACATGCACATTTGACAAGTGGAGTACCACCCTTACCGATGATATTTTCATGTGATTTGCAATTTGCAATACAATAAAAACACTGTTTAAAAAAAAATACCGAACTCTGCCATCTAGTGAAAAAATAACAAAGAAAGGTATCTGCCATCTAACGGAGAGTAGATTACAAGTTGTAATTTTAAATAGCACTACTCTTTGCTAGATGGCGCTACAAGTCCTGAAAAAAAGTAAAAGGGAAATAAAGCAAACATTGATAATTCATTGAAATGAATAGTGGAATAGATAGAAGCTTTTACGATCGAATATAGCTTATTTTTATTTGTGGTAATATCATCTCGGAGAACTAAAATAAAAAGTCGTCTGTTTTTTTATGACCTACCCAATAACGGCAAAGTCAAAAGGAAATAAAGCTGCGAATTCATCAGCAATGTGTTAATGTTTTTAAATTAAAAGTACCTATAGCTAAACATGTAAGGAGTCTTGGAGCAGAAAAAAAATTGGTTAACCTACATAACAAACTGAACGTTAAGAATGTAATTAGAAACTTATCGTTATAATTATAAGACGAGGTACCTCACTAAAGATATATGATAATAATACTTTATATTTATTTTCTTTTACGACTAATACCTATAATTTCATCAATTAATTGTTAACAGATGAACGCAAAACACGGCGTAGGGAAACGCTCATTTTCGACCTACATAATACGTGGCGCAGCAAAATAAACATACCGAGTCGTGTTACCTAGCTGCCTAGGTACTGGGCGGGCAGCTCGCACATAACATGAGCAATCAATAAACTACGTACCTAACATAGCCGGCATGTACGCCAGCCGCTCGGGCCCGGCCTCTGCCGCTTCATATTTACCTATACCTTATACCGATATGTTCCATTTTCCTGTTCCCAGAATATTCGGCTGCAGTACCGTACTACCGTGAATACAAGTACTCCGATTACAATCTTTGAATGAATTTGAATTCATTGACGAATTTATTATGGTACCATTTAAGATATTACCAATCGATTTTTTCAGTTTGCAACAAACAAAACTTAAATTATTATGTGTACTATTCAGAAATACTTGCATTTTATCCGACATGCAAATTACAACCGATTTAAAAATAACATCGACACAGTATATCCGATTGTTCACGAAAGAATACCGATATCGATCTCTATATCGATTTTTTCGTCCATAGATCAACGTCAGCAAAGTCTATGCTCTATTGGTGTCAGCTGTCAATGACACTTCTACGTTCGAACGTATTTTGCAAAATTCATTTTTAGTTTTGCATCAATATGATCTTATTCTTATATAATTAGTGTCTTAGTTTTAATATTTTAGGGTCGTTGAAGAATATGGCGTGATATGTAAATAGCATTGCAGGCATTGTGTTGTATATTTGGAAATATACGAAGATTTTCATTGAAGATGGTGTCAACTTTGAGTCGTCAAGAAAAATTCAATCAAGGTTCGCCATATTTTGAACCCTTATTTGGGGGATGTATATTAATTCAAGTTAATAAATAGTTTTTACCGTGTTGTTCTTTCACAGCGAGAAGAAATTTCTGTTTTTATTTGGATATTCAAGACCAGGGACTATGTAGATCGATATCAAGAAGACTTCAAGACATGGCTTTAGTGAGTATATACTTTTTTACCGCCAAAATCATACTCCACATTGCGTATGCCCAGCTAAGGTGGTATACGTTGCATTACTTTGCTGCATGTATTTGGTTATGTAGCAGTGCAAGTTCAATAAATAGGAAATCCACATCGACAACGGTATTTGGGGTGCTTTTCAGGTCTATCAAATTTCGTCGCTTTATCTACGTTCCATTTCTAATATTATGATTATTCTTGATTAGCTATCTAAGTGTGAAAACAACATAGGCTTATATTTTAAGCATATGAGCCTTAAATTAATTGTTGTTTTCGTTTTTACGAGGTGAATTGGATTGATAACAAACTGGCATAAAATAAATAAACATTTAGGTCTCGTATCTGTTAATAGAAATTTGCGTAGTAATGGAACGTGATTGTAACGGACCAATCAGAAGCGTTGCCCCTTCCGCTGGACAGCAGCGCCGCTAGCGACCTAAACAAAAACTAAAGCGAAATAACTCCATCTTGTCTGACAGATTTGTGTGTTTATTGTGAATATTTCGTTTAACTTTAGCAAATGTACCTATTTACTAATAATTACTATTATATTGAATGCGTAAACTACCTGGAATTCCGTTATACATTAAATAATACGAACATTTAACGGGTGTCGTAATTCGGAGTGAATCTAGCAGTGACGAAGTGTCCATCTCATTGAGTGGTATATAGTTACTTATTTTTGTGATAAGCGGAGCGCGCGGGGCCTGCGGACGGCTTTTGTGTAAGTATATATGTTCGGCGACGCTTACATACTCGAACCGACACTGGGATCGTGTCATAATTGTTTAGAAAACGGTTTAAAACATAGTTTGTACAGTGACCAGTCGGGCGCGTAGCTTGCGTTCGATTTTAGGTCATCTTTTGTACGGTCGCGTTAGAGTCGCCGCCACAGCGCGAAATGCAACGGGCCGAGGCCGCGCGTAGCAACCTCACACCCGCGGTGCACTCTATCCATTTTAAAAGCGGTATAAAAATGTAGTTTCCTATCGGTAACGCGTGTGTATGCTTAATTTTTGACAGTTGATATTACTTTTACCGTCTCAAGGGGATGTGGTTCTTAAGACGTCAATAGTAAGGGTGAGTTTGGTGTGTGCAGAGGGGGCATGTTATTTTTTTGCGCGGGACGGTTGGAGCGAACGAAGGGCGGGATGCCGCGGTGCCGGCGCCACGCTACGTTTGCTGACGGTATTTCAAGGAAAAGTGCGGTGTATTATTGTATTATGTAGCTCGGCGCGGCGACCGCCGAGTGGCGCCGTTACCTCATCAACTAGATACTTGTATGCCACTACTTGATGCTCACTTCCTCTGCATGCTCTTGTGACCGAATCAGCGTTTTACCGTAAAGGGGGCATTGCGTTGCGACATACGTGCTGGGTCACACTGCCAGTTTTGTGCTGACTTTCACATTTTTGTTTACTTACTGCACTGTTAGCATTTTTTTTTTATTTGACAGTGACAGATTTTCTTATAAGAGTTGCTAATTATATTTAATTAAAATTTGCTGGCAACACTACAATACTAAACTGAATAACATGTTTGCATAATTTAGAAAATTCAATTTAATATGATTTTCTCATTCAGCTAAGTGTAAAAAATCCTTAAAATGAATGGAGGGGAATGTAAAAACTTCAACTGTCATGATCCTCACAATGACCAAGTGCCTTAGAAAAATCGCATAGCTAAAGCACTGAAAGATGCTGTTATTACTATTAAACATTTTAATAAAGGAACAATAACTTATCCAAATTACTTTGATCTGCACTTATTTAATTTATTCATAAAAAAAATAAACATCCTGAAGCATAAAGAAATGTTGTACTAAAATGTAATTAATAAAATAAAAAAATGTTAGGCTGGCAGTGTGTATATCTTGTTTATCTAGATTATTATTTGTAACATATTACAGTAATACTAACAGAAACGCTTTTTTGTTCATTAAAAAAATGCTTTGTAGATTTTCTTTCAACCTACTTGTATTTTCTCAAGACAGCAAAAAATGTTTTAATGAGTGTTAATAAATAAAATGATTTATTTTATTTCTTGTTCATTGAACATACTAGTCACCAAACCAAAACCTTTTAATCTAAGGCAAATACAATTTTGATGTCTGAAATATTATTCCCAGTTCAAAGGCCATTCAAATAGGCCTTTGGTCATCTAGGCTATAGGATACCTTCAGTGGAAGTCTGCGAGTTTGTACAGATCCCAAAAACTATAGATCCAATGTTTCGGATTCTTTCTTTGTTTTGGGTTTGTGAAATATGTCTCACGATAGTTAAGTTCGATCACCTATGAAAGGTCCCCCAAGTCTGTTCCCTGCGGAAGGGTGCCCATGAGGCTGGCTACATTACCCCGCTGGATGGCTATGCCTATTTTTTGCCATAGGAATGAGCCAGCCCTAGGGTCAACCGAGGTCTCCAGTAGTTTTTTTTTTTTAAATAGTTTTATAGTTTGGTTAGTGTAAAACATTCCCGCACCCTAAAATCCGGGGTATGGTCATAATAAAAAAAAATACTATTAATCTTAATTAATAATTTTTTAATAAAGTTGAGCATTTTATTCTCTCATTGTTGTCACAAGATTCAACACAAACAATCATCAGCCATAAAGCTTCGCTTTATCAAAAATCACATACATTTTATCTAGTCAGCGCTATATATGAAAAATGGTGTTGCTGCGCAGTTGCGCCAATGTTGCGTCGAGCAGAGCAGCAGCTGTATAATTGACTAGACGCCGACGCTAGGGGGGTCTCAGTCACAGAGCGTCACATGTTACACTGTTTGCAGCAACAAGAGGCGTGCCTGAGCGGTCGCGTGACGCACGTGGTGCGCGACAGCGGCGCCGGCGCCGCGCCCCCGCGATGGCGCCGTGACTCCGCCCGCACGCGCGCCGATGCCATGCTCGACCGCGTCCGCCACGCGCCCACTCCACAAAACTACGTGCTGCTCTCTGTTGAGAAGGTAACTGAAGGTGAAGGGTCTAAGTTGTAAGCGGCCTGCATAGGCTGCGGTTTACTAATGTATTGCCAAAAATCGTTTCCCAAAGTATTACTTCCCAAACTATTTTACGCAAATTATCATTTGGCAAAATTTCATTTCGCAAATTTTCATAATCCAACCTAACCTAACCCAACCTAGTACGTCATTTTCATTTCGCAATATGGGGTTGGGAAATGAAATGGTTGCGAAGTAAAAAAACTTGCTAAAATTTCATTTGGAAAATGAAACTGATGCCATAAGTTTGTTGGGAAGTGAAATTTGGCAAAAAATATTTTGGCTAAACGGCGGTATCCCATAGGCTGCGTATGGTGTTCGGCGTAGAGCGTGCGTTGTCTGGTCTTTGGGTGATGCGGATGCGCTCGCCTCGAACAGTGTTGCTGCCCGCAGATAATGATGATTACTGGCCAAAAATTCCCGAGAATCTCAAGACAAATTCCCGAAAATTAAATATACTAGAGCTGAACTGCATGGCATTTGCACTGACAAAATATGATTATGTCATCATTAACATCAAATTTCTATGAGAATATGACGTTTATAATAATAATAAGTCATCACTGTAATTCAAATCGTTGCAAAATTAGCTTCGACGGATACCCTATAAAGGGTCTTCATAGTTATCATTGACTAAAATGTAGAAGTAACTAACTAATCGAAATCTTGGGTAATAGAGAGAGAGACAAAAGAATAAATGTTACTATTTCTATGGCTATATTAGCTTTATCAGATGTCCTGTTAAATTCTAATCTCACACTTTGTGTCACTGTAAACATTTCAAAAGATAAAGGTTGGTCTCTGTTACAAAACACACTTCCTAAGAATCTTACTCTGCTTGTTAAAAATTTACTTCACATCCAATCCAAAACAATGCATTATTTTCCTATATACTTATGTATACCTTATGTAAATGTAGTTACTACACTAAAGTGCAAAAATAATGCGTCATTTACTATTTATGCACTTTATAAACTTTATTTTCCTGCTTTTTCCATTGGTTGATAAAAATACTGCTCTGCTATGACACTTTCTTTTATGGAATAATTCAGAAATAACTAAGTTTTGCATGTGTTTTACTGACCAATGGAAATTCGCTCTTTCATACTAACCGCTTTCTTACGTTCCTATATATATTTACAGCTAATTTGAACTTTCAGGCTATAGCTCTATTGGATAAACTGTATGACACGTTCTTCGCGGCCCCGCGTAAATCGAATGTCAGGCTCTTCACAAAACATTATATCAAGATTGAATTTTTGGACAAGTATGAACCATAATTTTAAACTAATTTTACTATAACTTTAGCCATACAACATGTCTATAGAAGGGTTTCTTTTTCAGACAGTGCAGGCCTCTGTATAAGGAGTTTGATGCGTGGCCTGAGATCTCATTAGAACCTAACCCGGAGAGGAAAGAGAAGGAGCCCACTATAAACCAAGGAGTCACGGTCAATAACAACTACCAAAATACTATTGGACAGAATCGCGAGTAAGTATTTTACTCATAAGTTTTTTGCAGGATTTTGAATGTATATTGTATATATGTGTATCTGTAACAAAAATGTATCTTGTATCTAAAAGTGTAGTTTTGTATAACACCATCATATAATTCTATGGAACCTATTTTATATTTCTATTCTATCTACACATATAAACTCAACTCCTTACAGTATTGATATTGTGTACATGCAGTAGAAATTATAAAGATTAAAATTTTCAGAATGACACGGAAGAACAATCGTCCGCGAATAAAAGAGAAAGAGGACAAGGAGCCTCAGGGCGGGTACTGCGAGGCGTGCGGCGCCATGTTCGCCGACCTGGCCGCGCATGCGCGCTCGCCGCGCCACGCCGCGTTCGCGCGCGACACCAACAACTTCCTCGCGCTCGACTCCCTCATCGGCGCCTCCTTCCTGCCCGTCAACGGCGAGCGCCGCTCCCTCCGCAACGTGTGCAACGGCGAGCTGGACTCCCGCAGAGTCAACGGCGCCCTAGACGACGAACCCCGACGCACGCGCTGCAGGAAAACCGACAGCCAGGAGGACCGCCAGTATTACAAAGTCGTCGGGGTCAGTACGAAGCTCCGCTCCAGCGGGGGCTTCGTCGCCAAACGGAAGGATTCGTCCCCGACGTGCAACGGGGCGAAACCGCTCGTGGTCAAGTTCAGAAAAGTGAGACGCTCCGAGCTGTCGGTACTCAGTGATGAGGCGGAGCAGTTCATGTTTCCGAAACGCGCCAGTTCGACTAGCTCGACTTCTTCGGATGACGACGATGATGATGATGATGAGGACGAAAAAAAGGAGTCTCCTCGGCGAAAGACGCCGCCCCAGCCCGCGCCGGCGCTAGAACGGCGACGTCAAGCGCGTCCGACCGCATTAAAAGAGGAATCATCCGAGGAAGACAGCTGGCTAGATGACAAGCAACGGCGAAAGCGACGAGTGGTCCCCGTCGTGAGGAGAACGCGGCGAGCGCCCTGCAAACCTCCCACGCCTGAGCCCGAACCGCCGCCCGAAATAGAACTACCAGTAGAAAAGGAACCTCTCCCGGACCCTGAGCCCGAAGTGAGTCCGCTCCGAGAGGAGCCGGTCGAGAAATGTATGAAGTGGGAGGATGGCCGACTCAAGTATACTCCGGCGGTGGAACAGTTGGAGTTCGCGTTCGAGAGCGTGCCGCGGAGCGAGCCCTGGTTCGAGACCTTCACGCGGCAGGACCACGACCAGGTCTCGGTCAAAAACGTGCCCCGGTGTTTCGGTAAGACGTTTTCATTAAAAATTTTAATCTTCATTCACAATCGAATCTTCCCCCATCAAATTTGCTGATAAAATCGCATCGGCCTACCCAATTTTTTTTTCGCGTTAGGAACTGTTTCTTTTGTTTCAGCATTATACTCCAAGTCGCCGAAGTTACCGTACGAGATCGGTCAGCTGCCGCCGCTGAAGCCGGACTGCTGCGCGCTCAGCAGCCTGCCCCCGCCCGCCCCCGCCGCCCCCGCGCGCACTCCGCGCCCCGAGCGCTACGGCACGCGCGGCCTGGAGTCCCGGCGGCTGCACAAGCGGCTCGCTGCCGTCGCGGCGCAGCACGACCGGCCGAGGAAGTCCCCGCGCGAGCACGCCTCCACGCTCGCCATGCTCGGCTCGGCCGGCCTGCCCCGCCGCGGGCCCGACGACTCCAAGTCCACCGCCTCCGAGGACACCGTCAGCGACGCGCTCAGCGCCAAGCCGGAGCCCTCCGAGGCGCAGGAGGCCGACGAGCGGCTCCAGAAGTTCCTCTCCGAGGTGTTCGACGACGCGGCGGAGTTCGAGCTGGACGAGGTGGACGGCGGCGCTCTCCCCGCCGCGGCGGCGCCGCCGGACGTGCTCGGGCTCGTGTCCGAGTGCGACGGCTGCGACATCATCCGCAACGAGATAGCGGAGGTCGCCGAGCGGCGCCGCGCGCGCCGTCGCGGCCGCTTCAAAAAGAAGAACAGGACCGGCTGGCCCAACCAGAGGAAGTCGAAGAAGAGCTCGCGCACCGACAGCTCCGAGAAAACCGAGAGCAGCCTCGATCGGTCCTCGGTCGCGTCCGCGGACACGGCCGACGACACCTGCGACGAGGACCTGTCGGAGATCGAGGAGACGAGCCCGCCGAAGGTCAAGTCGGAGGACGAGCGGGAGGCGATGGACGTCGAGGGGGACGGCAAATCCGACGACAAGCCGCTGCGGCTCGACGTGAAAGTGCTCCTCGAGGACGAGAAAAAAGCGGAGAAAGTGGCCAAAAGAGGATCGGCGCGCTCGTCCGTGTCGGAGGAGGCGGAGGAGCGAGGGAGGAAGAAGAAACGCGCGCTGAGTAACCTGGCCAGTTGGCTGCAGCCGGTCGTGCGCGTGGCGCGCGTGGACGCGGCGGCGAGGCGGCTGCGCTCCGCCGCCAAGCCGCGCTCCAGCCGCCTCAGGTAGCGCGGGACCCGAGCGAGGCTCCCTGTACCTGATGCGCCATGTACCATGTCGGTGCGGGCGACCTGTACTACTGACGTCGACGATTCCAGTGGAATCTAAATTTATTTTTATTGAGGGATATGAATGTGACAAATGTGCCGATTGAGTGACAATTTTTTTGAGTTACCTAGCATAATTAACTTTCGTAATGTTATCTTCCTGCATATTAGTTATTTGCTCCTTTAGTTTAGTCCATAGTGAGTTTAATTGCTATTTGTTTTTCACTATATCATTGTTTTTTATTTGGTCATTTAAATTGACCTTTACGTTCTTCGCTTATGCAGGAGGATGACATTATGTAAAGTGTGACAAACGTAGCGTTTCGCCATAGTCGTCAATTTCGTTGTTTTCGTCTCGTACGCGCTGTGAAGTCAAGACTTTCTTAAAAACATGCCGTTAAAAGATATAGTGCATAAATTTATCAAGACTATGTTTTTGAGGCTGGACATAGGGTATACCTATAATTTAATGAGTATTGTAAATAGACTAATTTAACCGAGTGTCCGTGTGTGTATCTGAGAGAGCTTAGTCTGTATATAACTGTTGCACGAATGCGAACTGTTTCTTTTCCTTTTTATTTATAAACAAATGAAAGTTATCTCGTGTAATTTCGTCATTAAAGTTGTATAAAATATTATGATTCTCAACATGTCTTTTATTTATTCTCAACTGCCGGGCTAGCACATGATTGGCGCGAGAGTATCTCGCCGCGACATAGACTACCCGTCCCTCTTTAATTCATACTGTTAGTAAAAGACGGGTAGTCTATCTCGCGGCGAGATACTGTCGCGTCAATCATGTGCTCGGCCTACTGCTTCCATTCGTAAGTTTCATAACATTACGATGCATTTTTTTAAACATTTCTGCTCCATATTCTATAATACCAAATGTTTCTTTTATATCGACGTTACCTACTCTAACGTCTATTATATTGCGAACCTGAATAGCTAGGAGCGAGGACTTTCCATATAGGTATTGCACGGCCTCGCATAGCGTATTGATTTCCGGCCGCCGGCGTTTCGTCGAAGCTCGTACGGTCCGCAGATACCTACCTACATGTAGCAATTCATCAGGGAACGCCGCGCTATACTTAGAACTTACAACGGATAGCCGTTAGGTATAAACTGAAACATCGTGCAAAAAACACGTTAGTTGAAGATTTCATTGGGTCTATTGGTACGTTTTGTTTTACACTAAAGAGTTACCGGACTCTTTATACGTCTGACGTCAACATTCAGATGTGTCAAAGATCGTTGTGTTGTGAACTAGGTACGACGAAAAATGAACTGTAATGTTCTTCAAATAAGGTTTATATTGAATTTGATCTTGCCCAGCATCGCAGGTGGTCTTTGCCCGACTCCTTTCTTAAATGTGTAGTCCTTATTAGCATAGCTTACACACAGTCATACGTTCGAACTATAGAATAGGCGTAGTAAGGTCAGCTAAACTGAAACAGTATGTTCTAGAATACGAAAACACTGCTAGAAAACGTATAATTAATTAATTATCTACTGAGGTGCAGGATATGTTGTACCCACGTACTTCGAACGTATGAACTAGGTAGCAAAGCAAGGCTGGAATATCTTCAGTTACTTGTGCAAATCTGTCATGTACCTTAATTAGTTACTAAAATTGCATCTAGATGTACCTATTCGTTCCGGATGACCGCGCGGCGTCATTGAACATAAATCAATAAATCCAGGCAAAAATATACGGGTCACGTCGATAGTGCGTATACCTACATATCTATGTAGGTCATACAGCGGCCTAGGTTCGCTACACGCAGTTATCAAAACCTACGTACCAGCACGTATACTCGTAGGTAGATATATTTAGTTTTTTTCTCATAGCAACTGAGTATAGTAAAAAGATGTTTGACTGGTAGAGAATGCCTTTAGGCATTATTTGTAAAGCTTTAATTTTTTGTATTTTGTGCAATAAAGTTAAAATAAACAAATAAGTGGACTAGGTACAAAAGAAAAAACGTAAACTATAGCATGCAATAATGCCCTGTAACCATCGAACCAAACAAGAATGAAGTTTTGCAGAGATTTTTTTTTACTACATCTGTGGCAAACAAACTTCAGCCGGCCTGATGGCAAGCTGTTACTGTACTTACTTGAACTATGCACGTCTGTGATCCCAGGGATATACTATTGAAGAAAGTCTTTCATTTATAAGCTTAATAATAGCAGTATTATTGCTAATCTGACCCCGAGGGTCGTAACATCTTTACGAAAACAGGGGTCAAGTTATGGTGGTCTTGTTAAACTAATAGAAATTTTGTAAAGTAGTTAGACGGCCTGTAAACGTAATTCGTAAGATACCTTTTTTAGAGTTCCGTACCCAAAGGGTAAAAACGGGACCCTATTACTAAGACTCCGGTGTCTGTCTGTCCATCTGTCACTGGGCTGTATTCCATGAAACCGTGATAGCTAGACAATTGAAATTTTAACAGATGATGGATTTCTATTGCCGCTATAACAACAAATACTAAAAACAGAATAAAATAAATATTTAAGTGGGGCTCCCATATAACAAACGTGATTTTTTTGCGTAATGGTTCGGAACCCTTCGTGCGCGAGTCCGACTCGCACTTGGCCGGTTTTAATGGGACAATCAAATAATACGAAGTTGTTACCTAAATACACGATTCAGTCCTATGTAAAGAGCATAAAATAATTAAAAATATTGGGCTATAATGGGATTTAAAAAAAAACCGGTTCCGAGCCCTGTATGCTGGATGCAATTTGGCACAAGTGAATGATACAAAATATTTCATAATCTAATAGTTTATTGTAATGGTACCACAGAATAGCTTTGACCAAATAAAAAGCACATGATCTAGTACTAACAGGCATATAATAAAAACAGATTTTACACTTTTCCCCTTAGACAGATGTTCGGCCATATTGATCTTTATTAACAAATAATCCAACTAAACTATTCAAACTTAGTAATATTACACCAACTGAAGATACATTTAATTAAGTTTAGCAAACTTTAAATGTCAAGTGCATTTGGCCTAAAATTACTGAAAGTTTGAAATGATTTTGATTTATTCATAGATGTCCTCTTTGTCGGCAATGTATTGGATAATGTCCTTGGGCCTGACCAGCCTTTCCGCATCTCCATCGGGAATTTCAAAACCGAATTCGTCTTCCATAGCCATGATGATTTCTACATGATCAAGGGAGTCCAAGCCCAGGTCATTCATAAAGTGGCAGTTCGCATTCAACTGAAAAAAGAAGCAGTTATAATTATAATTTTAATAAATGTGCTTTGGTACTTTATTTTCAATAGAACTAAAGTTTTAGAACAAGAAGTGTCATAATTAAATTAAAGTTACCAAAAAGCATGTGGGTCACAGTCTGGAATAATTTTGGATACACAATAAATTTTATTCTACCTTTTCAGCACAAATTTTGTCATAAAGTTTCAGAACAAGAAGGACTCTCTGTTCTATGAGCTCAAGCGAGAGCGGGGGGCCCGCACTGTAGTGGCGGACACCGACTTTCTGGCTCTGAAACAAAATTTAACAAATAATGAACAGGTACCTTGACTTGAGTCAGTTTGTCGTAAGCCTGGCACACTTTCATCACTCGTTCCTCGATCTCTTTCGGAGAGGGCTTGGTCTGGGCCCCAGACGAGTATGGTCGCATACGATGAGATTGCACCTAAACAGTTTTAGTAACACTGTACACATTTGTTATGCAATATATTGATTGAGGTTATGATATAAAATGAGACAAATTATATTCTTATAGCTTAGATATACGACGTCCAAGTTTGTATTTTATAATAAAATGTCAATTTAGAAAGGATTATTGCCTAGAAATCTATAAAAAAACATTGTATTGATTAAAGTGATCCTTACCCCATTTTGCAGGTACTTGTTATTGTATAAGTTTACAGCGACTTTCACTGTATTGTATTTTTGTTGTAGAGCGACGGTTGAAAGCCGGCATACTACCGGAGTTCTATATGTGGTGGATTTTCGTAATAATCCGCTAAAAGCACTTCGAACAAGATTCGTAGCAGCCATTTTTCGGGCTTCAAATATTTTCCGCAATAGACAAGATAGAGTAGATAAGACGTTTCGAGTGTTGCCATAAGTAAGGCATTCCTGAACGTTCATTTTAGAGTTTAAAGCATTGTCTTGAATAGTTAAAAAAATAAACATTTTGCTTTATGACACGTCTTGCTCGCTGTCATTTACCTGTCAGTTTATGTCGATTTGTTTTCCCAGAGTACGTACGTATGAAAATGGATTTAATGTGTCTAACTGTCTAAACAATTAATAGAAACATAAAAATGGGGAACGCTGACACAAAATTGAACTTTCGGAAAGCTGTGGTCCAGCTGACATCGAAAACCCAGGTAGGACTTGAAGCCAAACGCATATGTTAGATTTGCGTTGGTGTTTGTATTGATGAATCAATTTGTTGACTTCATTGCAGCCTGTCGATGCGTCGGATGACAGTTTCTGGGACCAATTCTGGTCCGAGAGCGTGACGAACGTGCAGGATGTGTTCGCGCTGGTGCCGGGGGCGGAGATCCGCGCGCTGCGCGAGGAGTCGCCCAATAATCTGGCAACGCTCGTGTACAAGGCTGTCGAGAAGCTCGTGAAGACCGTGGACAGCAGCTGCCGTACACAAAGGGAACAACAGATCGGTAAGTTACTATAAACTGTTGAATAATTTGCACTATAGGGTTGAAACAGTAGAAAGAATTAATGTAGCATGACACACTGCTTTATAGAGTATGTCTAGGTGAAATCAGTGTAGCCTTGAATTATAATCACCAATTTAACTTATTGCATTGTTAACTGTTTCTTAATTTTAAATGTAGGTAATGTAAAAATTGTCTACTGCTACGAAAAACTATAACATATTCTCAGTAATTTCTATCACAAGTCATAGAATTATTGAAATATACTCTTTCCATTTTATGTATAGGTAATTTGTTTAATCCACAAGTTCACTTCATGTTATGTTATAATGTTCTGTGAATGTGAATGTGGCCATGTGGTGTGGTGTTATATATCATAGCTCTCTTATTGATATCTTATGTTAAATGGAAATACATTCATATAAAACCACTAGTGGTGACCATAAAAACACCAGATAATGTGACAGCTTGCTTACCCAATTTACGACCCAATCATTCCGCTTTTGTATTAAAATAACAGATTGGTTCGACAAAATGGACAACCTATCATTTTAATATCTGGAGTACAAAGCAAAGATTTCGTACCTATGCCAAGGGTAACAAACTGCCATCTGAATTCAAAGAAGACTGCCTCAATATCTTTAAGAAAAAAGTGACAAAATGGCTTCAACAAAATTGTTTCTACAGCCTTAATGAATATTTCAATTTTGATTATAACGCAAATTAATTATTGAATGAATATTTCTATTATTATATGTGATTCTAAATTTGACATTCTACTAATTGAATTATATAATGTTACTTTATTTTACAATACTAGTCTTTCTGGAATTCTGATAATTGACATATGTGTAATAATATTATCTCCTTAGGCACTTAAAAATATATGTCATTTAGCTAAGTTTAGTCTAAGCCTTCATCTTTGCATGCTTTGTTAAGCAGAATGTATTGGACATCTTTATATTGTAAGAACTTGTTTTGTGTACTACATTCTTGCAAATGAATAAATGATTTAATGATTTAATGCATGGAGACAGAAGAGATCCTTTCATGTGGTGCGAGAATGGAGAGTGGCTCTATACAAGGCAAAACATCTCATATCTCTCAAGGATCTATTCAACATCAAAGGCTTGATAGGATTCCTTGAGGAGTTTGGCCATTTCACCTAGCCTACCCCCTACCGCCACACAAAATAGGCACCAGTTTTCGAGTCCCGGAAACCTGCCAGTGCTATAATACAGTACAATCATTGATGTCTATAATTGTCTGCAGCGTTAAACTGCGCGCGGCTGCTTACGCGGGTGCTCCCGTACATGCTTGAGGAGCCCGAGTGGCAGAGCTTCTTCTGGTCTTCACTGCCGGCTGCGGAGAACGAGTATGTGCCGCTGGCACAGTCTCTCATCAATGCTGTTTGTGTAAGTGCTGCATTGCAATAGTGTTTATCATATTTATTTGAAACGAGTAATAGTGTACAAGTTCTGGTTTCATAAAAATAAATTAGATTACTGAAATATTCAAATTCTAGTTTACAAAATGTATGTCAATTTATGCACAATATGCAATTATGCATATTATAGATTTAGTGTGAATAGAGGTATAAAAAAGTTCCAGTGTTTTAAGTGTTTAGAAATATTTTAATAATCAAAAGCTATTTCCATGTAAAAGAGCAATAGGCTAAAGCATATGTTATATTGTAAAGAATAGTATGTCATTACATACTACATGTTATGCAAGCCATATCTAGTTTGTATAGAATGCTTTTTTACTCCCTTCTTTTTTTTTGCGTTTCCACTTAGTTATTGCATGTTAATTGTACTTTTGTGAACATCTGTTATTGGCTATGTTTTCTGTTCACTATGATTTGTATTAATTTTTGTATTGCTGTTGATGCCCCAAATAAAATAAAAAAAACCCCAGAAAATGATTTATCAAGCATTTTAATATAAAACCAGTTAGATGTGAAAACAGAGTTAAAAAACCTTTTCAGACTAATACTTATTGTAATATAAAACTATTAACAGGAAATGTTTTATATCATGGTTGTGTTCCTTTTGTAGCTAAAAAATATGTGGTATTTTCTATAAAAAGGGACCTTATTGTCGATGGCGCTTACGCCATTATAAACGATGCTCCGATATAAATACAATGCCGTGCGGCGTAAGCGCCATCGACAATAAGGTCCCTTTTCATAGAAAATGCCCCATATAGGCTATTATTGATAAATGCCACATCAAGGTCAAAACTTCTCATGACATGAGAACTTTATGTCCGTGAATAATGATAACAAAATGTGTCATTTTCATGCAAAAGGTACCTTGCCTTTATTAATTATTATTATTGTATTCATTATTTAAATTTATTGGATTTTGATTTTATTGTTGAAAGTTTTGTTTTTATTTTTTAAGGCGCGGTGTATAGTAAAATGCGCTATTTTGAAGCAATATTTACAGACTTTTACAAGGATTTCTAGCATTATTTTCTAGTATGTATAACTTCAGACTCTGAACTAGTTATTTGCTTGTCAGAAACACGATGGCTCATGATTTCCTCGATAGAATTCTCTTTTGAAAATATGCTTAAAATTGACTTTGTTCCCTTATTTTAGAAGTACTACGAGGAAAATTAATATGAGACTTACTTCATTCGATAGCTTTTAAGTAAATCTAAGTTTTTGCTTGACCTCTCATTTATACGTAAATTTTTTCATTCATAATTACAATATAATACTAAACATCACCCTGCTCAGCAACCACGCGGCAACACCGTGCGTCGATTCCTCACGCCAGTACGCCCGTGACCACTGTCAGCGTCGGACCTGTACTAGTTTAGCGGACGTTGGTGGTTGGCGGCAAAATGGGTAATCACAGCATTAAAAAAAACTAAACACAAAAGGGCACGGCTACGTGAACTGCGAGAGCATATTTCGGTCACATTTACGAAGCAAAAACTAAAATTTCAGCGAAATAATTCTTAAATACGCTGACATTTCAGACATTCGTCTGTCATATTATAATTTTTAGACAAGTTGGGCATCGAATGTACTGAGGGCCTACCATAGAGTATATTGAATAGTGGGCCTACCGCGAACTACGTTCGACGTGTTGCCTGCCTGTCACACTTACGTACGAATTTACGAGTGCGACAGAGAGGCAACACGTCAAACGTGGTTCGCAGTAGGCCCTCTAAAATGATAATGATATTAGTTGCTTTTATTACGATTTGAATAAAGTTTTGTTCTAGTTTAGAATTCAGAAAGATTGTCATCTTGAAGACAATGGGACATTTTGTAATTATACTCAAACGGGAACAGAATCGCATAATGGCGATAGGTAAAGTATAATTACGAAGTATCGAAACAATGTACAGTCAGCTGCAGAGAAAAGGTACCACCCCTGCATACAAATTTCTATGCAGGGGTGGTACCTCGTCTCTGCAGCTGACCGTACAAGTTAAGTACTTTAATTTAGAAACAGAGGGCCTACCGCGAACCACTTTCGACGTGTTGCCTCCCTGTCACACTGACGTACGTATTCATGAGTGCGACAGAGAGGCAACAAGTTAAACGTAGTTCGTTCGCGGTAGGCCCTCAGATTTTATGATTCACGTGAATAAGTTGGGTATTTATTTTTCCAGTGTTATTCAGAAATCCGGAAATTATTTTCACAATTCCGGATAATATTTTTCGGTTTCCGGATTTTTCATAACAATATCATTGTTGGTGTTTTCAAGTAGGTGTAGCTAGTAGGTTTGTAAAATTTATGGAAATAATAGGGTAGTTGACAATTTTTTTTAATGGTATTAGTCGATCAGGTTTGTACTGAGGATCAAATGTCCCTAAAGGGACCCTTTGTCTTAAAGCAATACAAAACTCACAAGTCACAAATGATGGTCAAAGTCTGGCATTTTTACAACGCTCTAACACATCGTGACGTCACTGTGTCACTTTGCTTAGAAGCCGTTTCGATGTATGGAAAACAAGGAAATTGCGATTTTGTCGGTGAAATGTTGCGTTTATGTATATTGTTGCTATACAATATATTTTTTAAATAAAATGTAAGTAATCGAATGGTACCGTTATTTTTTTCCTGTGTGAAATTAAAAAAAAAGTTTTGTATTTTTTTTTTATTCCCGTATATTTTTTTATTTTCCAATTTATTGTGATAAATTGCTCATTTTCTATCTATTCAACTAGATTTAGTTGTAAAATTCAACATGTGTCAACTACCCTATTTATATTGGAACACCTTCAGCTTTAGCACATGCAGGAGATATACCGGATTAAAATATTATTGATGGATGAGTATCATTTAGGTGCAGCTTGTAGGTATCAACAATTGACCGATCACATATCAATATTTTTTTCATACTTAACGTCGTTTAACTAGAGGAAAACCGAAAAATAAAGTTTTTTTAGGTTGAGACTAGATCTACCTACCTAATTTAATTATTACAATTTTAGAGCATTACAAGGCGATAACCAAGATGAAACAAATATCCACTACTTACAATTATATTTGGATATTTGGAATTATATGTGGATATTTGTTTATTTCTGCTCTTTATTATTCACAAAATTGTGAAAGTTTAAATCAGTGTATTTCTGCTCTTTCGAATAGGCTGTTCTTTGCAGTGAGCAAAATTCGTTAGTGAACTGATTTGAAAACAGCTCGATTAGTATATTTTAGTTATTTCTATAGCATAATGACCAAGCCTCGGATTTTTATCATATGGTAAGACGAAAGAAATATTCGATATTAAAACTAAAATTTAGCTCATATTCATAACCATACTCACTCGTGTTCTTAAGCTCGGCGTGCCCTTCACTTGGCTCCATAAAATTAAAAACCGACCAAGTGCGAGTCGGACTCGCGTTCCAATACACAATTTTTAACAATATTTTTTTTTATGTGAAACCTAAATTACTGTAAAAACCCATAGGCATCGGATCAAAACTAAGTAAATAAGTCCGACTGACGCGTGACTGCACATTTCTAATAGGTTTTCCTGTCATCTACACCTACAGGTAAAGAACTATTTTGTGTATTTTTTTTATGTAGACCCAGTAGTTTCAGAGATAAAGGGGTGGAGGGGGGGGGGGAACTTCTTAACTGTTTATCCTAAAATTATAAAAAAAATTTAGATTCTCACAATAAGCTCTTTTTTTTTGATATGTAACACGATATAGTTTGAAAACTTAATTTTTTAATTTTCTCATTTACCAAAAGTGGCCCCTATGTTTAAAATTCATTTGTTCACGTTACATGTGTCTTTGGGTCACAAATTTACATATGTGTACCACACTTTAACTTTGGTCTAGTAGTTTCAAAGAAAATAGATTGTGACAGACGGACATTTTATAATAAAATTCCAAACCATAACTTTGATTAACTGTGATTAGAAATGATTGATTATTTGTTTTACTGCGGCATACTCTAGTATTGTATACATAGGTACAATTTATTTACCTACCATTTTAAATTTCATTAAATAGTCATGAAAATACGAATATGCCTATAATCAATTTAAAGTTCAATTAAATTTTTAACTTCAATTTTATTTATTACGTCAATGTATATAATGTATGTATCTTATTAAATATATTAAATTTCCGGAAAAAAATCCGTAACTAACAAATCAGAATATCCAGAATACGGATGGCGTCAGAATAAGGACGTAGCCGTGTTGCGCGGGAATCGTGCGGCGCGGCGCGCGGGGCGCCCGCCTGCCTATTCTACCACTACGTCTGCTTCACCCCCTCGAAAACCTAAAACTTGACTATAAGAGCGCCTTAATGTATTTACTAACACATAGCTATAACGATGGTACTAACAATATTGTATGAAATCTTGAATGTTCTGAAATAAAGATATTTTATTTTAATTTTATTTTATATATATATATATGCTTAAATATTATGTCTTTTTATTTCTACAGCCTATTTTGTGCCCTTTGGACACTTTTTACGCCACTTGTGTCTGTTTTGGTGCATGCACCGTGCACCCAAGTCGCCTCAAAATGCGTATAGGTTGCCCCGCCATCTCTGGTGGTCATTGTACGATAGTATCCTTGTACTTGCAGGACCTGCTGTTTTGCCCAGACTTCACGGTGGCGAGCACGCGTCGCTCCGGCCCGGTAAGTGCACGATCGATAATGGAATCTTATCTGGATAACAGAACTTATCTTTGGCATTACACTGTGGTTTATTAACTCATCCTATATTATATTGACGTTTTCGGCCTCGTATGGGTATTTTTTATATAGAATGTATTGAATATGTCATATCACAATCAATATACTTATGTCGACCGGAATATGGACCGTGATTACATTTTTAGGGTTCCGTACTCAAAAGGTTAAAAACGGGACCCTATTACTAAGACTCCGCTGTTCGTCTGTCTGTCTGTCACCAGGCTGTATCTCATGAACCGTGATAGCTAGACAGTTGAAATTTTCACAGATGATGTATTTCTGTTGCCGCTATAACAACAAATACTAAAAGTACGGAACCCTCGGTGCGCGAGTCCGACTCACACTTGGCGGGTTTTTTTATTGTTATCGAGCTCCCGATATTTCGACGCAGTTACATGCATCTTGTTCACGGGTAACTGAATATAGCGGGTGGGTGTCAATGTCAAAGTTGTGTAGACCGCGCTCAGTCTACCCTCACATGTGCGCGTCGGCTGCGTTCGCTTTCAACATTACCGCTGGTCGAAAACAATAAAAAAGATAGTCACGGTCCATATCCCGGTGGATATGTCTAGTGTAACTAACTGTCACAGTTAATATGTCCTTTCGCACAACGTCATGCTTTTGGCTATGTGATAACTTGGTGGTGGGAGAAATACAAGCAACGCAAACGCACGCGGTAAAAATATGGACTTTCGTGGGATGACGTCTTCAAACGACGTCTTCTACGCTGCTTGCAGTAATCGGAAAACAAGCTTAAAAGCAATATTTCTTCATCAGGAGCGCGCCGAGGAACTGTCTTCCCTCGACAGCTGCGAGTACATCTGGGCCGGCGGAGTAGGCTTCGCCCGCGCGCCGCCGCGGTGCGCCGCGCACGAAGCGGCCCGGACTGAACTATTACGGCTCCTACTGACGGCCTTTAGTGAGACCGTATACAAACCGCCACACCAAACACACCATAATAAATGGATCGCGTGAGTCATTTATTACTATTAACCGACAATAAACCTTATTGCGATAACATAAGGTCCACAGATGCTTAGATTCCGGAGTAGGCTTCGCCCGCGCTGCGCCGCGCACGAAGCGGCCCGGACGGAGCTCTTACGACTCCTGCTTACGGCCTTCAGTGAAACCGTGTATAAGCTACCACACCAAACACACCACAATAAGTGGATCGCGTAAGTCACCCTTATTGTAACGACTTAAGGTCCAATTAAAAGTGGTGCTGTAGTATATTATGACATGAAGCGGCATGTACTGAGTTGTTATATCTATACACGGTGTTACTTGAGCCACTGAAAACCTGAGACACCCCAAGAGTTTTTATTTTATTTTGAACTCATCTTGAGTATTTATTCTTTAATCCGATAAATATTTAAAAAAATATAAGTTGTTTAGGTTTCTTAACAATTCTATTCGACTGGTAATTCTACACAAGATGCTTCGTCGTTTTAGTGACATCAAACAATTGCTAGTTACCATCGAAAACACTGTTTACTGCAACGAGATAAGGTTTACCAATGGCCAGTTAAGGGTGTTGCTCATTGACAAATAACGTGTCAAATGCTAGTTATTGATATTGTTACATTACAAACTTCTAGACTGAGCATGTAAAAATAATAAAAAATTACCCCCATTAAAATGGGAACAAACGGTTTTTAGGTTTTCAGTGGGTCATGAAACACCGTGTATATGCTCTAATCGAAACCTTCCTTAAAGGTACTTGTCAAGCCCCGACAACCGCCACGCCCTGCCACTCTTCACGTCCCTATTAAACACAGTATGCTCCTACGATCCGGTGGGGTTAGGGCTGCCCTACAACCATCTACTCTTCAGTGACACGCTGGAACCTCTGGTCGAGGTATAGTTTTTAGTATTATAAGCACTTATAGTTTTTTAGGCTTCCGTACCTCAAAAGGAAAAAACGGAACCCTTATAGGATCACTCGTGCGTCTGTCACAGCCTATTTTCTCCGAAACTACTGGACCAATTAAGTTGAAATTTGGTGCAGATATATAAGTTTGTGACCCAAGGATGGACATGTAACGTAAAAAAATAATTTTAAACACGGGGGCCACTTTTGGGGGGTAAATGAGTAAATTAAAAAATAAAGTTTGTCAAACTATATCGTGTTACATATGAAATGAAAGAGCTCATTGTGAGAATCTCAAATATTTTTTTTATAATTTTAAGATAAACAGTTTAGAAGTTATTCAAGAAAATAGGCAAAATATGACCTCCCCCCCCCCCTTTATCTCCGAAACTACTGGGTCAAAATTTTTGAAAAAATACACAAAATAGATCTTTACCTATAGATCACCGGAAAACCTATTAGAAATGTGCAGTCAAGCTTGAGTCGGACTTAATTCTTACTTAGTTTTTGATCCGACCCCTACGGGTTTTTTAGACATTTCACATACAAAATACATTGTTTAAATCGTGTAATGTACGGAATCCCTGGAACGCGAGTCCGACTCGCACTTGGCCGGTTTTTTTTAATACTGCTAAATTAACTTGTAAAATAAGTTAAAGACTTGTTCTCTACACAATGTTGATTTAATATTTACTTGTTTTATTAAGATTATTTTTTGCAGGTTGCTTTGCAAATTTTAATCGTTACCCTGGACCACGATACCAGCAACGCTATGAATGAAGATTCTGACGAGGTGAGCCCATATGTTGTAAAATTGACTGTTAGGTATATAACGTTTGCTTATGATAAAGTATTTTTTTCTATTTTACGGTATCTCTGTTGACAACATAAAGTTTATAAAGTAACAAGAGTTAAAAAAATAAAATAATTTATGATGCATTGTGGACAGTTGTTACAATTCGGTGCCGTGACCAGGATTACATTACTGCATAGAAAAACTCAATAAGTTTTCATTAACCCCCAGGCCCTCCCGGATAACCTATTCATCAACTACCTCTCCCGCATCCATCGCGACGAGGACTTCGCCTTCGTGTTGCGCGGAGTCACCAGATTGCTGAACAACCCGTTGGCACAAACATACCTGCCTAATTCGGCCAAGCGGGTAGCCTTACATCAGGAGCTACTCGTTCTGTTCTGGAAGATGTGCGACTATAACAAGGTTAGTGTTATTAGGGTTCCGTACCTAAATGGTAAAAACGGGACACTATTACTTAGACTCCACTGTCCGTCTGTCTGTCACCAGGATGTATCTCATGAACCGTGAGAGACAGTTGAAATTTTCACAGACTGTTGCTGCTATAACAACAAATACAAAAAAGTACGGAACCCTCGGTGGGCGAGTCCGACTCGCACTCGTCCGGTTTTTAACGTATTATACAACTTATTCAGCGCATTGTTGCCTTCGTGCTGCGCGTCGTTGCTGAACAAACCCCTGATGAAGATAATGTATGTAGAAAAAAAAATCAATTTTTTTCTTCAAAAACGAAGAATCAATTTGGGACCAGTGTGCGTCACAGCCAGGAGAAAAATCATCAGAATTTACTTTAAAAAATGTGGAATATTTAATGCTTTATAGGTTGCCCATGAGCCATGAGGAAATGGGGTTAAAACTACTGCACCAAGCTATATTTAGTGTATTTAAATCATATAAATTAACTATTTAAGAAGGCCAACAAAGAGAGTGTATAAGGGAGAGGTAGAAACGGGAGTTGGAAGGGGTAGACCTCGGCGGACTTCCTCTGATCAGATCGGGGAAATCCTGAAAAGCACCCTAAACCGGCGAGCGTGTATGAGGAATGTTATGAAAGTGAAGGAAGCGAAAGAGGTATGTCGGGGAAATAGGCGTGATTATATGTATGTATGTAAATTAACTATTTCGTCTGTGACTTCGTACCTGAAATGCAGTTTTAATGAAACATCCTCAACTAAGAAAAATGTTGAAGTGAGATTTATTGACTGTATTGTTTCAGAAATTTATGTACTACGTGTTGAAGAGCAGCGACGTATTGGAAGTGCTAGTGCCCATCTTGTACCACCTCAACGACTCGCGCGCTGACCAGTGTAAGTGTTTACACCAGTGTGTGTTGTCGATAACCTCCTTAGAACTCACGTGTTGAACAACCCCTATCCCAAACGTTTAGGGGTAAATTCCAAGATAACAACTATAACAAGTACCCTTTGTCCTATTTGGACGAGATTGTATATTGTCAAGTAAACTTTACTTTAAGAACAAAATCGTTTAATGATTTTTTGTGAAATTGGAGAACATACATAAAACAAAACAATGAACAACGAATTGAGTACTACAATACAATTTAAGAAAACAATACAATACATTCATTATGTAGAAAATATATGACCAAAACAACATTATTATACATTGAAAATATACTTTAATACTCTCATAGATTCTATGAAACCGAAACGAAGCAATTTGAGATATACATATTTTATTCGATAGGTATTCATATGAAAACTGCTGCATCGGATGGTAAGCGACATGGCAGCGAACTAACAGCTATGATAAAGCTATAAAGCGAGGTTTAGACTAGCAAGAACTTGCATGCAATTTACGTTACATTGCCGACTACTGAGGTAAACTGCATTCAACGTGTTTGATCAGATACCGCAATGTAATGAAAATTGCATGCAAGTTCTTTAGTCTAAACCTCGCTTAAAGTCAAACAAAAACTTGCATTAAGTAAAACTGCCTCATTCTAACCCATAGAGGTAATTCATGTTATACATTATTTCCTTAAAACAAGCAAACTTTACACTTAACTATTAAACAAAAACATCTTGACATCAGTTTTGATATTTAATTAATTCTTAATCCATCATACATAAATAGTACTGACTGTTCTAAACATGCATTGCATCTAAATACTGCATTCGATTATACATAACATAGTTGCATGTCTTGTCTCTTTCATAAGCATGTTGGAACTGCGAGCCAAACGTCAAATAAAATATTCATGAAACTTAAGTTCGTATTGCTCTTGAGCGTATGGATAATCATTGTCCTACTTTCAAACAAAACAGATCAACTACATATCATTTCTACTAAGCTCTGCTTCTTTTTGTATCGCTATGTCATAACTATCTTTAACAAGTCTTAACCGCTCCATACATCCACAGCACGCGTCGGTCTCATGCATATCGGCGTATTCATCCTCCTCCTCCTGTCCGGCGAGCGCAACTTCGGCGTCCGACTCAACAAGCCCTACACCGCCACCGTGCCCATGGACGTGCCTGTCTTCACGGGCTCCCATGCTGATCTACTAGTACTCGTGTTCCACAAGATAATTACAACAGGGCATCAGCGTCTGCAGCCGCTGTTTGATTGTCTGCTTACTATTCTTGTCAATGGTAAGTCAGTATACACGCAAGTTTTGTACACACAACACAACAAGCCTTACATGGCGACCGTGCCCATGGACGTGCCTGTATTCACGGGCTCCCATGCTGATCTACTAGTACTCGTGTTCCTGTGGTGTTTTGCATGTGTGCGTCCGCACGCTCACAGGCGCGGCTACTTGTACTGTACGAATACTAGTAATAAACGAGCATCTATCAGAGCCGGTTGTTTCACTTAAGTACTTGTAAACACCTCAGTGGCGACGAGGATGGGATTTAAACTTTTTAGATGAAAGTGTGACTCCCGTAACAGCTGATAAAATAAGACAGGCTACCGGAAATGACCTCACATTAAAAAAAGTTTTTAAGTATATGAGTCTAGGTTGGCCGCGAAAGATAAGCTGTGCATCTATTTTACCTTATTTTAGATGCAAAGCCGACTTACAAATAGATGATGGTATTCTTTTCCGCGGTCACCGGGTGGTTATTCCGACAGTATTTCGAGATCAGCTGTTACGCGAATTGCACACCGGACATTTAGGTATTGTCAAGACGAAAAGCGTCGCGCGCGGTAAGATGTGGTGGCCTAACATTGACGGCGATATCGAGCGCTGGATCGGCTCATGCGCCGCGTGCGTGGCCGTGCGCGCCGCCCCGCCCCGCGCCGCTCCCGCTCCCTGGCCGCGTCCTCCCTCTGCCTGGTACCGGGTGCATATCGATTACATGTCTATTCATCAGAAAGTTTACTTAATTGTCATAGACGCATATAGTAAATGGTTAGAGTGTCTATTGATGGACAAAGGCACTACTACTCGAGCGCTGATATGTAAACTTAAAGAAATATTTTCCAGATATGGCGTACCGAATGTCATTGTATCCGACAATGATATAAAAATTAATTCAGCCGAATTTAATTCTTTTTGTGCAATGAACGGCATTCGTTACGTCACTTCTCCAGTTTATCACGCCCCTAGCAATGGACAGGCCGAGAATTCGGTGAAAACGTGTAAAAAGATGATTAAATGTATAGATACAACAGATAAGTCTCAAGTTGAGGATAAACTGATGGGTTTATTATTCGAGTACCGTAATACTCCCCATTGTTCTACGGGTCAAACTCCAGCGAGTTTGATGATGGGCCGTAATTTAAGATCACGGTTAGATCTTGTCATACCAGATGTTAAGGAAACTAAAGGAGATAATATTGATAAAAGTGTTATAGACAATTGTAGAAAATTTAATGTCGGTGATCAAGTATGGGTTAAATGGTTTACTGAAAGAAAAGAGATTTGGGTTCTAGGCACTATTCAGAATAAAATTGGTAACCGAATGTTTTTGATTTATGTGCATACTAAAAATACTGTATGTAGACGCCGTATGAACAAGATAATTACAACAGGGCATCAGCGTCTGCAGCCGCTGTTTGATTGTCTACTTACTATTCTTGTCAATGGTAAGTTTTGTACACACAACACAACAAGCCTTACATGGCGACCGTGCCCATGGACGTGCCTGTCTTCACGGGCTCCCATGCTGATCTACTAGTACTCGTGTTTCACAAGATAATTACAACAGGGCATGTCGCGTCTGCAGCCGCTGTTTGATTGTCTGCTTACTATTCTTGTCAATGGTAAGTTTTGTACACACAACACAACAAGCCTTACATGGCGACCGTGCCCATGGACGTGCCTGTCTTCACGGGCTCCCATGCTGATCTACTAGTACTCGTGTTTCACAAGATAATAACGACGGGACATCAGCGTCTGCAGCCGCTGTTTGATTGTCTGCTTACTATTCTTGTCAATGGTAAGTCAGTATACACGCAAGTTTTGTACACACGACACAACAAGCCTTACATGGCGACCGTGCCCATGGACGTACCTGTCTGTACCGGGTCTCATGCTGATCTACTAGTACTGTGTTCCACAAGATAGTTACTACGAGGCATCAGCGTCTGCAGCCGTTGTTTAATTGTCTACTTACTATACTAGTTAATGGTAAACACACTAGTACTTTAGATAATCTGGCAAATCATTTTGATAGCGAATATCAAAGTTTCCATGGAGAGTTGAATCTTCACGTCTACAATTTTCAAATTTGCTGCCTTTTGCAACTAGCTAATCGATCTTGGGGCTCGAAGGGGACTGAAATAAGTATTGTCTTTTACTGAATCCTAACATCAGTATTTATGTCCAGTATCGCCGTACCTGAAAACTCTCTCGATGGTATCGTCCAGCAAGCTGCTGCACCTGCTGGAAGCCTTCAGCACGCCGTGGTTCCTGTTCTCGGCGCCGCAGCATCACCATCTAGTGTTCTTCTTGCTGGAGATGTTCAACAACATCATTCAGTACCAGTTCGACGGTAAATTTATAAATCTACTTCCTACAAGTGGCAAGTAATTCGAAAAAATTTACACCACAAATTTTTAACAACAAAATATATAATGGACTACAAAAAAATATGTATAAATATTTACCAGTTGTATATTTTACAACACTGATCATATCTACCTATATCTATTGAAGCCTTTGCTGCCGCTCCGCTAGTAGATTGAGGAACGATAGTCACCAAAACACGCAGAAAAAAAAATGTTATTAGTAATTTTATAAGCCACCTAAATTACGAAAAATATTATTATTTCCTACATGTTTGGGTACGTCTACTTAATCCGCCAATGTAGCGGCAGCTGACTTACGCGTTTTTATGATACATATATTAACCACTTTACGAGTTACGTGAGAAAGAATTACTAATGGATTTTTGACATGTTTTTAGTACTAATAATGTTGAAATTTTCAGGCAACTCAAACCTTGTGTACACCATAATCCGTAAGCGAGCGGTGTTCCACGCGCTCGCCAACCTGCCTCACGAGCACACCGCCATCGCGCGCTCGCTGCAGGCCACACACGACAAACTGCCCAGGTTACACCTGTAATACTGTACACACCCGGACCACAGGGCGGACACGCTATACATTAATAAAAAAAACCGGCCAAGTGCGAGTCGGACTCGCCCACCGAGGGTTCCGTACTTTTTAGTATTTGTTGTTATAGCGGCAACAGAAATACATCATCTGTGAAAATTTCAACTGTCTAGCTATCACGGTTCATGAGATACAGCCTGGTGACAGACAGACGGACAGCGGAGTCTTAGTAATAGGGTCCCGTTTTTACCCTTTGGGTACGGAACCCTAAAAATTACTTGCGTTTCTGAGTGTGAACGGCACGTCTGTACACGCGTCATGCGTCATTGTGTGAGTAAGTTGCTTAAAAATAGTACTGAGCGGCCGGCAAACGGCCGTCAATCTGCTGTCGCGGGGCGAGGGCATTCGAGTCGGGGCGGGGCGGGGCGTGGCCGCTCTGTATGATAATACTATTACTTATTCTGTGCCCGGACTCCAACCTGGTGTACACGTTCACCATCATCCGCAAGCGAGCTGTGTTTTACGCTCTCAGTTATTTTAGACAGAAAAGCTTTGCCCGCGACTTCGTCTGCGTGGAATTAGTACTAGCAGTTAGAGTAAGTACAGCGCCTGGATAAAATGTAATGGCAATAATTTCGAATGTTTAATTGCTTTCACCAATTAACAGGAAATCATTAATTTCCTCATTTCGACCCCATTTTTCACCCTCTTTAGTGATGACTTCCGACAGGACATAGGATAGTTTTTACTATCCTATGTCCGTCCCCGGGACTCGAACTACCCCTATACCAAATTTCAACTAAATCAGTTCAGCGGTAAGCGTGACGAGGTAACACACAGACACTTTCGCATTTATAATATTAATTTTAGATAAAGTGGGACGCTAATCACGAATAATTTCGTACATTGACCCGCCTGTTCTTATTTCTATACACTTAACAAGAACATTCTAAACGAAGAACGTTCTCGAGAACGGCAACAGCTATACCTAGTATACATTCAAATTTTTACTTCATGTTAGATTAGTGATTACTAAGGTTCGTTTTTTTATTGTGGTTAGTTCCCGTTTGCAAAATTACCTCCAATCTCTTATAACAGACTGAGTTACTATTTTTCCTAGGTTGATGGGATAGAATAACAACAAGAAAATAGTTGAACGTTCCATACATCGTCGTCTACCACCTAGGCTTGTAAGCCGAGATGCACCGGATATTCAGTTACTATCCGGTATTCGGCCTATCCGGCCCTTATTTTAATATCCGGCCGGATACCGGATAGTGACCTACTATCCGGTCTGATACCAGATAGTGACCTACTATCCGGCCGGATACCGCATGATTTCGGAGTAAACAAATTGGATTTAAGAAACGGTCACGGTCATAATCTTACTCGTGTATTATTTAAAAACAATTGAAACATTCCACTCACTTGCACGCGTTCTAGGTTCGAAATGAGTGCGCGCGAACGTTCACTACGAAACAGGTCAAAACCTGCACAATGCGCACCTGAAAAACCGAAATGTAGGTATAGTTCCGCCAACCGAATATTCGGCGGCCAGATACCGAATATTCGGCCGATGGCCAAGCCGAACATCCGACATCCGGCCAAACAACTATCCGTTGCATCTCTACTTGTAAGATTGTCCCATAACCATAACCTTTGATACACCTGTGCAGATCGACGAGTGCCGAGTCGGTAGCGGAGCTCGCCATGGAGGGCTCGCGACCCGCGCAGCCCGCCGAGCCCGGCACGCTCAACGCGACGTTGCCAGACACGCCCGGTATGTACCCTAGCAGTGAGCGACGTTGCCGGACAGTGCCGAGTCGGTAGCGGAGCTCGCCATGGAGGGCTCGCGACCCGCGCAGCCCGCCGAGCCCGGCACGCTCAACGCGACGTTGCCAGACACGCCCGGTATGTACCCTAGCAGTGAGCGACGTTGCCGGACAGTGCCGAGTCGGTAGCGGAGCTCGCCATGGAGGGCTCGCGACCCGCGCAGCCCGCCGAGCCCGGCACGCTCAACGCGACGTTGCCAGACACGCCCGGTATGTACCCTAGCAGTGAGCGACGTTGCCGGACAGTGCCGAGTCGGTAGCGGAGCTCGCCATGGAGGGCTCGCGACCCGCGCAGCCCGCCGAGCCCGGCACGCTCAACGCGACGTTGCCAGACACGCCCGGTATGTACCCTAGCAGTGAGCGACGTTGCCGGACAGTGCCGAGTCGGTAGCGGAGCTCGCCATGGAGGGCTCGCGACCCGCGCAGCCCGCCGAGCCCGGCACGCTCAACGCGACGTTGCCAGACACGCCCGGTATGTACCCTAGCAGTGAGCGACGTTGCCGGACAGTGCCGAGTCGGTAGCGGAGCTCGCCATGGAGGGCTCGCGACCCGCGCAGCCCGCCGAGCCCGGCACGCTCAACGCGACGTTGCCAGACACGCCCGGTATGTACCCTAGCAGTGAGCGACGTTGCCGGACAGTGCCGAGTCGGTAGCGGAGCTCGCCATGGAGGGCTCGCGACCCGCGCAGCCCGCCGAGCCCGGCACGCTCAACGCGACGTTGCCAGACACGCCCGGTATGTACCCTAGCAGTGAGCGACGTTGCCGGACAGTGCCGAGTCGGTAGCGGAGCTCGCCATGGAGGGCTCGCGACCCGCGCAGCCCGCCGAGCCCGGCACGCTCAACGCGACGTTGCCAGACACGCCCGGTATGTACCCTAGCAGTGAGCGACGTTGCCGGACAGTGCCGAGTCGGTAGCGGGGCTCGCCATGGAGGGCTCGCGACCCGCGCAGCCCGCCGAGCCCGGCACGCTCAACGCGACGTTGCCAGACACGCCCGGTATGTACCCTAGCAGTGAGCGACGTTGCCGGACAGTGCCGAGTCGGTAGCGGAGCTCGCCATGGAGGGCTCGCGACCCGCGCAGCCCGCCGAGCCCGGCACGCTCAACGCGACGTTGCCAGACACGCCCGGTATGTACCCTAGCAGTGAGCGACGTTGCCGGACAGTGCCGAGTCGGTAGCGGAGCTCGCCATGGAGGGCTCGCGACCCGCGCAGCCCGCCGAGCCCGGCACGCTCAACGCGACGTTGCCAGACACGCCCGGTATGTACCCTAGCAGTGAGCGACGTTGCCGGACAGTGCCGAGTCGGTAGCGGAGCTCGCCATGGAGGGCTCGCGACCCGCGCAGCCCGCCGAGCCCGGCACGCTCAACGCGACGTTGCCAGACACGCCCGGTATGTACCC
Organism: Cydia strobilella; assembly: GCF_947568885.1. Classification (NCBI taxonomy): domain Eukaryota; kingdom Metazoa; phylum Arthropoda; class Insecta; order Lepidoptera; family Tortricidae; genus Cydia; species Cydia strobilella. The sequence goes on from NC_086052.1 coordinate 16,514,065, forward strand.
TAGCAGTGAGCGACGTTGCCGGACAGTGCCGAGTCGGTAGCGGAGCTCGCCATGGAGGGCTCGCGACCCGCGCAGCCCGCCGAGCCCGGCACGCTCAACGCGACGTTGCCAGACACGCCCGGTATGTACCCTAGCAGTGAGCGACGTTGCCGGACAGTGCCGAGTCGGTAGCGGAGCTCGCCATGGAGGGCTCGCGACCCGCGCAGCCCGCCGAGCCCGGCACGCTCAACGCGACGTTGCCAGACACGCCCGGTATGTACCCTAGCAGTGAGCGACGTTGCCGGACAGTGCCGAGTCGGTAGCGGAGCTCGCCATGGAGGGCTCGCGACCCGCGCAGCCCGCCGAGCCTGGCACGCACAACGCGACGTTGCCAGACACGCCCGGTATGTACCCTAGCAGTGAGCGACGTTGCCGGACAGTGCCGAGTCGGTAGCGGAGCTCGCCATGGAGGGCTCGCGACCCGCGCAGCCCGCCGAGCCCGGCACGCTCAACGCGACGTTGCCAGACACGCCCGGTATGTACCCTAGCAGTGAGCGACGTTGCCGGACAGTGCCGAGTCGGTAGCGGAGCTCGCCATGGAGGGCTCGCGACCCGCGCAGCCCGCCGAGCCCGGCACGCTCAACGCGACGTTGCCAGACACGCCCGGTATGTACCCTAGCAGTGAGCGACGTTGCCGGACAGTGCCGAGTCGGTAGCGGAGCTCGCCATGGAGGGCTCGCGACCCGCGCGACCCGCGCAGCCCGCCGAGCCCGGCACGCTCAACGCGACGTTGCCAGACACGCCCGGTATGTACCCTAGCAGTGAGCGACGTTGCCGGACAGTGCCGAGTCGGTAGCGGAGCTCGCCATGGAGGGCTCGCGACCCGCGCAGCCCGCCGAGCCCGGCACGCTCAACGCGACGTTGCCAGACACGCCCGGTATGTACCCTAGCAGTGAGCGACGTTGCCGGACAGTGCCGAGTCGGTAGCGGAGCTCGCCATGGAGGGCTCGCGACCCGCGCAGCCCGCCGAGCCCGGCACGCTCAACGCGACGTTGCCAGACACGCCCGGTATGTACCCTAGCAGTGAGCGACGTTGCCGGACAGTGCCGAGTCGGTAGCGGAGCTCGCCATGGAGGGCTCGCGACCCGCGCAGCCCGCCGAGCCCGGCACGCTCAACGCGACGTTGCCAGACACGCCCGGTATGTACCCTAGCAGTGAGCGACGTTGCCGGACAGTGCCGAGTCGGTAGCGGAGCTCGCCATGGAGGGCTCGCGACCCGCGCAGCCCGCCGAGCCCGGCACGCTCAACGCGACGTTGCCAGACACGCCCGGTATGTACCCTAGCAGTGAGCGACGTTGCCGGACAGTGCCGAGTCGGTAGCGGAGCTCGCCATGGAGGGCTCGCGACCCGCGCAGCCCGCCGAGCCCGGCACGCTCAACGCGACGTTGCCAGACACGCCCGGTATGTACCCTAGCAGTGAGCGACGTTGCCGGACAGTGCCGAGTCGGTAGCGGAGCTCGCCATGGAGGGCTCGCGACCCGCGCAGCCCGCCGAGCCCGGCACGCTCAACGCGACGTTGCCAGACACGCCCGGTATGTACCCTAGCAGTGAGCGACGTTGCCGGACAGTGCCGAGTCGGTAGCGGAGCTCGCCATGGAGGGCTCGCGACCCGCGCAGCCCGCCGAGCCCGGCACGCTCAACGCGACGTTGCCAGACACGCCCGGTATGTACCCTAGCAGTGAGCGACGTTGCCGGACAGTGCCGAGTCGGTAGCGGAGCTCGCCATGGAGGGCTCGCGACCCGCGCAGCCCGCCGAGCCCGGCACGCTCAACGCGACGTTGCCAGACACGCCCGGTATGTACCCTAGCAGTGAGCGACGTTGCCGGACAGTGCCGAGTCGGTAGCGGAGCTCGCCATGGAGGGCTCGCGACCCGCGCAGCCCGCCGAGCCCGGCACGCTCAACGCGACGTTGCCAGACACGCCCGGTATGTACCCTAGCAGTGAGCGACGTTGCCGGACAGTGCCGAGTCGGTAGCGGAGCTCGCCATGGAGGGCTCGCGACCCGCGCAGCCCGCCGAGCCCGGCACGCTCAACGCGACGTTGCCAGACACGCCCGGTATGTACCCTAGCAGTGAGCGACGTTGCCGGACAGTGCCGAGTCGGTAGCGGAGCTCGCCATGGAGGGCTCGCGACCCGCGCAGCCCGCCGAGCCCGGCACGCTCAACGCGACGTTGCCAGACACGCCCGGTATGTACCCTAGCAGTGAGCGACGTTGCCGGACAGTGCCGAGTCGGTAGCGGAGCTCGCCATGGAGGGCTCGCGACCCGCGCAGCCCGCCGAGCCCGGCACGCTCAACGCGACGTTGCCAGACACGCCCGGTATGTACCCTAGCAGTGAGCGACGTTGCCGGACAGTGCCGAGTCGGTAGCGGAGCTCGCCATGGAGGGCTCGCGACCCGCGCAGCCCGCCGAGCCCGGCACGCTCAACGCGACGTTGCCAGACACGCCCGGTATGTACCCTAGCAGTGAGCGACGTTGCCGGACAGTGCCGAGTCGGTAGCGGAGCTCGCCATGGAGGGCTCGCGGTTGCGTGCGCGGTTGATAAATTAAAAACATCAATAATAATTCAATTACATTTTTGCTTTACTAAAAAATAAAAACATTATGTATCATCAATTTTATTTTTGACAGTTGTTCAACCTTTTTTTCTATAGCAATCGCAGCAATGACAGAGCGCGAGTCAGCGCACCCCAGCGTCCAACAGCTAGAAAACACTCAATCCCTGTTGGAAAGTCGTAGCGGCGGAGACGGGGAAGACTGCGAACCTGACGCCATCACCGATGGAGAAGAAACACAGCGGCCGAGGACACATGTAAGAATAGTTGTTTTAAGGCATCTTAGGATTTACATTTATAGCAATCGTAGCCATGACAGTGCGAGTCAGCGCACCCTAGCGGTTAACAGCTAGAAAACAACCAGTCGCTAGAGAAGCACCAGGTCGCAACAAAACACTCAATCCCTGTTGGAAAGTCGTAGCAGCGGAGACGGAGAAGACTGGGAGAAGAAAACACAGCGGCCGAGGACACATGTAAGTATTAAGGCCTCCAAACTCTTTAGAATAAAAGCGATGCCATTTGAATTTAGCATTCTATATTTGTCGTTATGGTTAAATCTTGTTTTCAAGAATTATCAATAAATTTGTTTATAGCGGGACAGCATAAAGTCCACAAGCAGCATCCGCAGCCCGACCACAGACGGGTGGCGAGCCAGCGCCGAGTGGGTCGCCAGCTGGCGGGGCAAGCTCCCGCTGCAGACCATCATGAGGCTGCTGCAGGTCCTGGTGCCGCAGGTGGAGAAGATCTGCATCGACAAGTGAGTGTAGCCGGGGTGATGTAGGTGTAGGTGGAGCACAGACGGGTGGCTAACATGAAGTTTCCCTCTCGGTAGGGGCCTGACGGACGAGTCGGAGATCCTGCGCTTCCTGCAGCACGGCACGCTGGTGGGGCTGCTGCCCGTGCCGCACCCCATCCTCATCCGCAAGTACCAGGCCAACGCCGGCACCGCGGCCTGGTTCCGCACCTACATGTGGGGCGTCATATACATACGGTGCGTTATATAGATTGAATCAATGTACACTTAATAGGGGGTATTACTGCAATGTTCTGCCACCAGAGTGCAGCACTAGCCCGTTTAGTAAACCATAGAGTAACTTATACATACTGTGCCTTTAACAGTTTTTTAACAAGTTTTCAGAGATAATAAAATATAATATTGATGCACCAAGACGGTTTTTTTACAGAGAACCTACCGGGAAACGCGAATTCGAAACTGCCTCTTTATCGCTCGAATTTGCAAGTGACAGAGATGTTAGATAACAAAATTTCGATTTTCTTGTTTTGCGATAGACCCTCAGATTATGGTAGTGGCGCCCCCTGCGCAGAGTTTCGCGTAATATTCCCTATTTGCGTACTAAAGAAAAACAGAAAAAAACATCAACTTGAGCAAGATTTGAAGTTGCGGCCTCTTAGACACCACGCTGTACCAACTGTGCTACCAAAGCTTAGCCGATTGTGACGAAGATACCTACCATATATTTTTTTCTTATATAATATGTGGTATGATGAACCTTTTGAACGCCAAGCATTGACGTAACTCGACGTGACACCGCAATCAAGCAAAATAAAACCTTAGAGAACAATAGTGATTACAAAACAGGATATCGATAGTTTCACTGATTTCGTTTTTGACATACTTAGATTAGAAGAACCACTACACAGGTGTTTTACAATATAATATTAGATAATTCTGGCTTTTAGCTCTACTAAAAACCTTTAAATAACGTATTTAAATATCAAAATGTACTTGTAACTTCCACTCAAATCTCTCAATAATGCCACATCACTACTTGGTGGTGACGTCAGGCATCGGACGTGAAGTGCCGTCATGGGCGCACGGAACACTGATAAGCGCGCGTTACTCAGAGATGTGCAAACCCGTTGTCGATTATTATTACCTACTAATTAGCAAACTGCAGTATCGTTACAATAAAATAAATGCATAAGGGGTTACATTATCACAAAAGGTCAGTACCGTCTTTCAAACCAAGTTGTTTAAATTAAGCACGAAAACAAGTACCGTAACAGCACAAATAGCAGTTATTTTAGCAAAAACAACTCCTATTACAAAATGTATGGGATTAAGCCATATCTATTATTGATGGCGCTAGCGTGTTTGTCGGAACTGCGCGAAACGATTTCTATTAGGAGATTGTTACTTTCATATAATAATATTATTCCTCCATGACTCGGTCACATCACTAGGCGACGTCAAGTGCCGTTTTTGGCGTGGCTAGCTATGCTATTTACTGGGTAAGTCGTATTATAACATCATGTTGTTTTTTTTTAACCTTCTATTCATAGTTGAATTGTAATAAAGTTATACAATAAAGAAGAAGGGCAAAATAAAATAATGCAAATACAAACAAAGAAATATAGTTATTTATTAAAGAGTCTTTGATAAATTAAGTTTGGACGGCAAATGACGTCGGCGGCGTGAGTGGCACAAAATGTCGACGACGTGATTTACCGTCTTTGGCGGTCAAAAGGTTAAACCAGCTATCCAGCTATTGTTGTAAGCCCCTGAGAGCACTTCTATCTAACGGAACCGATATAATTTTCAGTCATAAGTATCAAGCGTTTCCCAAGCGTTAGTAGATTCAGATGTCTAAATATACTAAGACGTAAAACACTGACTTACAGTGACCATGCACGTTGAGGCCTAAATCGAAACTTTCCGTCAATGAACAGAGGCCGAGAGGGAGGAGGGGGGAGAGGGGGATTTTGGCCTCTATAAATACTGTAAGGTAATTCCGTATCATGTTTAAAATTATTTTATTTTCAATTGCAGAAACGTGGATCCGCCGATATGGTACGACACGGACGTGAAGCTATTCGAGATCCAGCGAGTTTGAGCGACGTGAAGTGGCAGCTGAGTATTTTATTGTATATCCTGCAAATGCTAGCCAGTCAGTCGACGGAGATAGCTTATACATTTATATAAACACAGGAATACATAATATAGGAATTTCACTAGCTTTTACTTACTGCTGAAGGTTACTTTATGAAGTCCCTTTAACGTGGTCTTTTGGAAAATTCGTACATTTGTTATCTATCTGCCATCAGAGGGCGTAGAAAAGTTAGCCATAATCAATCTTTAACGCCAATTTAAAAGTTAATAATATGCATATGGAAATGACTTCGTTTACATCAGATTCTGACTTTTTAATGGCGTTAACGATTGTCACTTTTGACTACGCCCTCTGATCTTGCAGTAAAAGATAGACTGAAGCGCCATCTGCATTGAGAATTCCATTTGTAACTCATTCCTATCAATCATCAAATTAATTTGCGTTACTCATAGTCGACTGTCTGACTTCACCAAAGAAAAAAATACAAAAAAAGAATCATTATTTGTCGTTGGACGTCTCATTTTATATCTTTGAAGTGTAATTTTTTCCTTTCATTGAAGGTCAAATCGCACAATAACCCGATACTATACCGAGTTTTAAAACTATATCGAGCGAAGTTATATAATTTAAGTCGCTTCCACCGAAAATGTTAATACTGGCATACCCAGTCGGTCACTAAGTTCTGTTACTAGATTTTCAACTGATTAAATATAAAAAAAGTTTAGGCACAGTTTGATAACTTACTTTGTAATGATCAAAACATGATATAATTATACAAAATTCAGATGGAGAATTTATGGAAATCCTTGGAAAGCTTCAGATTGTCTGAAGACGTAAACACGCGGTCAATTTATGAAAATTATACTTTACAAGTGTGTCCAATACAATCTTGCAACTTTGCCAGAAGGTTCAATTGCTTGTTTTAATGAGGCCTCTATATTACCGTAAATTTGGTGACCACCATTATTTTTACTAGTTTGTACCTAAGATTTAATATTTTTTAGTTTCTCACGAAAACGTATAGAATTATAGATAGACAATTGTGCAAAAGGTAGGCTTGGAAAACTGTAGACTATGTATTTAATCAAAGAAACCCACGTAAACCATATGTTAAATTAAAGATGAATAATCAAGCTATCAAATTGTGCAAGGCTATCACATCCTTAACTAACTTCGTAAGGCCCACCATACAAAGTTTCCCTATTTTTAATTTGAACCTTGTTGTATAGAAGATGAGAGTGACTCGTTTTTTTTTTAGAAAACATTGAAACAAAAGAAATGCTACTTAATTCAGTTAGTGTAAGGTTCAAATTAGATTGAAACAGAGTGTAATGTGTAATGCACATTGGGCCTTACGAGGTTAATATGATTAGAAATAAATAGCATTTAAAAACGACATAACATGTTTTTTTACGCCATTTTTCCGAGGTAAGGTATTCTGTAAAACCAGAACAACAATGTTTATTAGGTTGTATTGTAAGCTTATCACTTATAAATCTTTACGACTGTATACATGAATAATTAAAAATCGCTACCTATTTCCTTTTATTCCGTGAAAACTGTTAACAGAATTTAGTAACCAACTAGGTAGTATTTGGCCTTTCATGCGTCGTTTGAACAGGACAGCTTCTGTAACGTGATCTGTATGGATATTATGGATGAGCGGACGACCATTCCTTACGATAGCAAGTATAGTGATACTAATTATAGCGACGCATTATGCAAGAGGTCAACGATTCTGTGAACCCGTTAATTTTTACTAGTCCAATTGGTAGATCTAATCGTTGGAACTCATTTGATCCGTACTAAACGCGACAGCCTATGACGATATCGTTATGTATCTAGTACCCACAACCCAAGCAAGTATAATAAACGTTTTGTAGAATCTGGTGGATGGGCGTTTTCTAAAATACCTGAAAACCTGATTCTTTCAAATCTGGACATTCTTGGGCTCATTCTACTCAGAATCGACAGCATTCTCTATCGTGTCATTAAAAAAAGATGTCCCAAAATGTCCATTCCATTACGTCACGTTTTAGTGGGAAAAAAAAAAACATTTGTATGTGACGTAGTGGAATGTACAATTTTCATACAAATTTTTGGGACATTTTTTTTAATCATCAGGATTGAATATATGCTAGTGATTCTGAGTTGAAAGAACCCAAAAACACCAGGATCTGTGGGAATCAGGTTTTCAATATTTATTTTAGAAAACGCCCGGATAAGTGTTAAATTTGTTTTCTTCATATACCTACAATTTGTTAACCTTTCATATGTTATACAAACAGTAACACTCTTAACTGTCCATCGGTGGACCTTATGCCGTGTGTAATAAGGTCACGAACGAACTGTCAGTTAACAGTGTGGGCGATGGTACTGTATAGAGCAGAAAAAGTCGTTTTACAAAAAAATGCAGAAAGATGACTAAAAATTTGGTCAGGGTTCATATCATATCATACAGACAATAGTTTAATAGTATGTCGCATTAGAAGCAAACCTGACCTGACCTTTTGCAACAATGTGTCTAAGCAAGTGTAGTTACTTTAATATTTCTAATAATTCTTTGTACGCTCTGGCACTTGACCATTTCCTTTTTCTTTATCTGAATGTTAAGCCTTACAAGAATCCCCATTACCCTTCATCAGGGTCGGGTCTAGGGTAGAGCGAGTGGAGCGGCCGCTCTAGGCGCCGGATGGCAAGGGGGCGCCAAAATGGCAAATGAGAAAAAAAGGGTAAAAAGCATTAACGAAGGGCGCCAAAACCCCATTTCGCTCTACCCTGATCAAGGACTTGGGCCGGCACTGCCCTTCATAAATGAGGCTTAAGTTAGATTTTATTTTATATCATAATTTAGAAAAAAATATATTTTTTTTTTACATGACAGCTTATGAAAACAAAACTTATCCGTTATTTAAAAATAATTCTAGCAAATAATTTTAATTATGTAAATAAGTAATTTAGTAAACATTATACTATTATTAAATGATCTTATAATTTCACCAATTTGCATTTCGACTTAATCAGATTGTTCTTATGATTTTATGTAATTTTTTTAAAGGGCTGACTATTTATTATGTTTCTTAGCAATTATCTACACCTAGTCACTTGTGGTGTTTATATGTGAATGCAACTGTGTTATGTTATGATTATTATTAATGGATACAAAATATTTACGTCTTATGGTTAACTAGCTTTTGCCCGCGACTTCGTCTGCGTGGAGTTAGTAACCCCAGCAAGAGTAAGAATAGCGCCTGGAGAAAGTCTTATAGCAATTATTCAATTTGAGCATATTATGCACACAAATTAGCAGACACTTCATTAATTATCTCAATTCCACCCCGCTTTTTACTTTCTTAAGGGATGATTTTCGGGTTAAAAACTATCCTATGTCCTTCTCAGGGACTCAACCTATCTCTATGCCAAATTTCATCTAAATCGATTCAGCGGTTTAAGCGTGAAGAGGGAACACACAGACAGACAGACTTTCGCATTGTGTGTGGATTCATGTATGTAAAAAAATATAAAAGTGAGAATAAAATTTTTAAGCATAAAGCATACAGCATAAAGTGTTCCACAGCCCTTGTTTTCATGTGACATTTTTAATAAAATATTATCCGTGTTAGTTTTATTACTGACTGTCAATTTATTGTGTGTACGATTAAGCGCCACATGCACCATCCCACTAACCCGGGGTTAACCGGTTAAACCTGAAGTTACCATGGTTACCAGTACAACTTGACACTGGGTTACCGGTAAGGTCTTTTTACAAAATTAATCTATTTAAAATTTGAATATCAAATGTATTGTTTTATTTCTGTTACCAAATCCAAATTTGGAACTTGGAATATTGTGATTGTATGTATGTGAACGCGTGCAATGGATGTAATGTAATAATGTACCTACTACCTTTGTTGTTTAGTGTATTTTTAGATTAATTTATATTTATTTATTACAATCAACCGATGTACTTAATGTTATTAAATTATGAATATACATATAAATGAGCTTGTATCAGTATTTTATTTGTGTTGTTTAATACAGCTTAGCTGTTAGTAATATTCGTACTAAACGTTACAGGTAAGTACAGTTATGGCGTTACGGGCAAAAAAGGCCCGTCAATCAAATTTAAACCTTCTCACGTAAATTTAAACGTTATAAAGGCTACTTAAGGGTCTCCCCACATCTATCGACGCGGAATCGACAAAAGCCGGTAGAAAAAAGCTTAATGTCTACGCAATAAGATCTAAAAAGGCATGGTTCGGGTCGGATCGGCTCGGCCGACGCGTCGACATCTTTTTCGCTCTTATTGCGTAGACATGTACCTTTTTTCTATCGGACATTGCCTATTCCGCGTCGATAGATGTGGGGAGAGTTAAGAATTACATAAATTTATCTAGTTTAAATTCGTCAAACTTCTTCGTTATTACTGCAATGTTCTGCCACCAGAGTGCAGCACTAGCCTTTTTAGTAAACCATACAGTAACTTCTAAATACATACTGTACCTTTAACAGCTTTTTGACAAGTTTTCAGAGATAGTAAAATATGACATTGATGCATCAAGGTGGTTTGTTTACAGAGGACCTGCCGGGAAACGCGAATCCGAAATTTCGCTATTTGCCAATTTATCGCTCGAGTACGCAAGTGTGACAGAGATGTTAGATAACGAAATTTCGAATTTCTTGTTTCTCGATATACCCTCAGATTGTGGTACTGGCGCCACCTACGCAGAGTTTCGCGTATTATTCCCTATTGGGTACGGTCGGCGGTTCTTGGCCATGAATGGGTTAAATAGGATCGATTAAAACAACACGTCACAATTACAATATTTTATTATAGTCAAGCGTCTGTTACAAAAGACGAACCGATCAGTCCCTTCTATAAAAGGTCCATATAAAAAATAAATCGCGTCAACAGCCAACGAACGAACAAAATATCACACGCACTAAACGACTAAATGTTACTTACTCTTTATATGTACTACACAAAAATAAATTACATCTTTAACTGTTATTAAGTTTACGCAAACGGCAATGAAAAATACTCTTGCATTTTAACAAGAAATAGATTTGTTTTGTATATGGCAACATTGGCTACAGTTTTCTAAGAAAATTGTATTACGTTGTGAAAGAATCGCTTTCGCTAGTGCGAATGTGTTGCCTAGAGTTCGTGTTTCCAATTGAACAGCTAAATTTGGTCGTCAAAAGTTGCACAAAAAACATGGCGCCGTAAAGCGCCATCTACTTTAGCTGTCAAACTTAGGGATTCGATTTTCTGGAAGACATTTCTCCTACGTAAAATGTTTCTATAGGGATGCTTTTTTAGGGTTCCGTAAATCCGTACCCAAAGGGTAAAAACGGGACCCTATTACTAAGACTCCGCTGTCCGTCTGTCTGTCTGTCACCAGGCTGTATCTCATGAACCGTGATAGCTAGACAGTTGAAATTTTCACAGATGATGTATTTCTGTTGCCGCTATAACAACAAATACTAAAAACCGAATAATATAAATATTTAAATGGGGATCCCATACAACAAACGTGATTTTTTTGCTGTTTTTTCCGTAATGGTACGGAACCCTTCGTGCGCGAGTCCGAGTCGCACTTGGCCGGTTTTTTTATTTTTAAATTGGTGCTAAAGGAACTGTTTCACGTTGTATTACCTCTCGAGATTCAATATACCTCCAATGAAATTTGAATCATTATTAAACGAAACAGAATTGCTTAGGTTTTGTTTGATTTTAAATCAAAACAAATTCAATCCTATTTTCTAATACCATGATTTCTAATTTGACTGACAATTTTTTCTTCTATGGTGGGCCGCTAGAGGTTGTAACTGTATATATGATTTTTAGGGTTTCGTAGTCAGCTAAAAACCGTTATAGTTTTGCCTTGTCTGTCTGTCTGTCCGAGGTTCCGTGATCGTTAGTGCTAGAAAGCTGCTATTTGGCATGGACACATAAATCATGCATTGCGACAGAAAGGTAATTTTTTTTTGGGTACCTCCCATACAAAATGTTTTATTTTTTGCATTGTCCCAATAGTGTGAGGTATCGTTGGATAGGTCTGTAAAACGAATAAGGGTATTTAAAAACCATTTTTTGATATAGTTAATATTTTCGGAAATAATCGCTCGGAAAAAAAATATGTGTTACTATATAATAGCCCCCGTTTAGCCTATTTTGACAGAATGGTAACTACGATACGCTACACTGAGCATGGCCCGACATGCTCTTGGCCGATTTTTCCAGTGCTTAAAGATAGTATTTCATTGCCTTCACGTAAACCTAAAAACACAAGGACTAGATTGACAATTTAAAACATAAATATGGAAGGGATCCTTTTCTCAAATTATCGTAAGTGGACAAAAAAAGTTTCGAAGCGAAGTGACACAAAATAATGTCAATTAAACGCACATTTACTTTATAATTAAGTTATCCATTAGTTGGCGGCGCGGTTATTGTACAAAGTCTGGTGTAATTATAGGTCGTATGTACCCACTATGTACCAAACATTAAGGTCCAATTTCATACCTATATGTTGAAATTTTTATATCCTACATAAAACATTTTTGTATGGTGTGGGCATTTTGCAAAAAAGTCCAGTAAACAATTTTCATTTTCTTTACTTTCGCCGGGTGCACAAATAATCTTAACTATTTGTAACTTAGTTTTGAGAACAAAAAAGTGTTTTAAACAATCAAAATTGTTTATGTTCGAAAAAACTTACAAAAACATAAAAACTTATACAATTATTTTAATTAATCGGAGTAGTTACACATATTGACGGGACTATTCTAAGTCCGCGCCGCCCCTATTAGTCACCACCGTTTCATTCTATGTACATTTCTCTCCATAACATCTATACTCTATAGATATAGACACACAGACTACCAACCGCTAACTATCATATCGGTAGACAATGTATGAGCATATGTTCTTAATAAGCGAATGGACTATACTCACTTGTACACTCAGGTCTATACGGACCAAGAGATCAAAAGACACATGACACATTTTTTTGTGACGCTTTTATATAGACCTCAAAGGCAGTAATCTCTACCAAAGAGGATAGAGCGGTACTATCATAGTAAATTTTGTAACCACAGTAAATTCACTGCCATCTATCGACACACTTTAAAACTAAAAATGAAGATTTATAAAAATACGCTAAAATGTATTTAAATAAGGATAAATGATTTTTTTTATTTGCATTAATTATTTTTATGATTTTGACCCATGTTCTTTCACTGATATGCGTTAAAATTGTTAAATAACAAACGAAACCGTCAACGCCCTCTATAAGAGAATAGGCCAAAGGTAGTGGCGCCATCTGATCGATAATCAAATTTTCGTGATTTTCAAGGCACGTTTTTTCCTTCGACTGTATCCATCTATTACAGAGTTATATCTACCTTTGTCTCTACCAATCGAATAAGTAGGTATCCAAATAATGTTAATGTCAATAAGAAAGTATGTATAAGAGTTAATACTATAGAAAATTTAGAGCTCTTAGTCCGTATAGATATAACTAAAGCTGACTATACATGACATTTATGTTTATACCACGAACACGACATAACCTAATATTTGGCTTTATTTTGTAACTCTCGAATAGCTTTCTTTCTTTCGCCTTATCTCTGAAATGTTGTATTTCTCTCTCACTAAACTGTTTAGAATGAGATGAATATTTGTCGCTTTCCATCAGAGAACATTAGGACCCTTTAGGCATAGAACGCCATAGTAAAGGTATCATTTCAAGCGAGCCCCAAAACTCCCCTAGCCACCTCCTAGCTACCTCTCAATCTCTCGAATCACAACTAACACAACCGCAAAATAGATAGAACCACACGCGTACCCTCTGGTCCCGAACAAATGTCACTGTAACCCGGCCAATCACAAAGCTTACAACGACAAAAGGTGAAGTGACTAAAATATAAAACTTCTTCGACTAGAGTGGAACCAACTCGGTGGATTAGATGCCCTAAATATGATTTATGTATGTCTGTCCGGCTGACAGGTCGATTTCTTAATAAAGGCTGCGATAGATTTGCGAAGTGATTCCATTGGCTCAACAACCTCGCTCGCATGTTCGATAATTATAAAGATTTTCTTTGTCAACTCAGTTTGGGGGTTCGTGCATGAGGTCTATGAGTTATTTTTACTTTACTGATAATTTGGTCGATGTAAGTTTTGTGATTGGCCACTGCTAGCAAATAAATAAATAAAATAATATCACAACTTTGTCAATCACTGCTGCTATCTTATTTCAGATCAAACAAATAATTAATTCTGAAGCATTCAATATAGCTATGAATATTTTCATTCGTTGTATGAATGAATTAGTCTCCGCATTTTGAAAAACTAATCTAACAAAAATTAGTAAGGAACAATATGCTTTACTTATAAATTTATTCTGGCTATCCAAAGACATTTCTTTCATCTCAACATACTGACAATATTATTTACATTCCAATGTATTTAGACCATATTACACAAATTATAATCTTTGATCCGGAGTGACATCGACTTACCTTCATCTAAGCTGTTATTTCAATTGCCAAGATATGATTATGGTACGATCAGGAAAACTTCTATGTTTTTGCCTTTGAATTTAATTTTATTTTTGTCGATTGAAGGAAAGATAAGACGATGTTAGACTGAATTTTCACATTATTGAGGTAAACAACCCAGTGTATCTGAGTCTGAGATTTCAATGAGGTAGGCCGGCAGAAGTATTTTACAGATGGCGCCAGCATTTTAACTGTCAATCCTACGAATAGTGTCAAATTTATGTTTTTTATTATTATTATATCCACCTTAAGCCAAGACCCATGGAACAAAACTAGAGATAGGTTTGTAAAACCTATGCTGGCGCCATTTATGAGAACCTTTGACAGTTGCCAAGTCAGCCCCATTAAATTCGCAGAATAGATGGTGAAGACACTGAAGACTACATTTAAAAGGTTATTTTTAGTTGGAACAAATTTTGATATCTTACGTACTACATATGTTGGATGTAGGTAGGTAATCTATAATACTTCTGCAGTATCATTTTATCTCATGTCAAATGTCTTCAACTGAGTTGTTTATGTACTCTTGAGGAACAACTTCGATAACCCCATTTCATAAAATGAATAAAAATTAAAATATAATATCAACAATTCAACTATTTGTCACTTCACTTGCACGTTATGAAACAGGGCCCAGTCGAATAACCTATACCAAAAGTAGGTATGTTTATTGTTTACATACATGAAACGACTTCTATACACAGACTATCCTAATAACACTTATTTATGGGGTTTTTAAAATTATGCTCTTTGCATAAAATACAAATTTTATTATAAAACTAGTTAATTACGTTTTATAATTTATTTAAAACATTCTCAATGAACACCATTCTTGAATTGCTACAATACTTACATATCTTCTGTAATTCTCATTGAAAATTGATTACAGATTACACAAATGAATAACACTTTCATAACACCGCGTAGCATCTAATGGGTCATCCATTAATTACTTACATTACACGTTTAGGGGGAGGGAGGGGGTCAAAAAAATGTGACATGTTGTGACAAGGGGGAGGGGGAGTCACAAACTTTGTAACGTCACTTTGACTCGTTTTTATGCGTTTTATTTTCTTTCCTAATCAGTTTTGGGTTATAAAAATTTATATACTCTTTTTGTCAAAAATATTTTGATACAATATTAATAATACTTAATACGATTTGCTATTTCGTAGAAAAAATATGACCAAATGTGACAAGGAGGGGGGGGATGGGTCGAGAAACCTAGAAATTCGTGTGATGTACCTATTTAATGGATGACTCCTAAAGCATAATAACTGATGGATAGTTGTTACTATTAGTTGCCAAGCGGACCCCAGGCTCCTATCAGCCGAGGCAACAAGCCGAGATAACGCGAGAAAGAAGAACGATTCATACTTAAAGAAAACTACCTAAAATAAATCGCGTTAAAAATTTGGGTATAAGTCAGTGGTTGTCAAACTTTTTTTAAGAACGACCCCAATGTGACCCCTAATATTAGGTCCTTGTCCTTACCTATGAAATTGGCGTTATTTTCACAGATATTATTTTGTACGTAATTTATTCATTTCAATTGCAACTTCCAAATTAGTTTTTAATTTCACTAGTAGACTAGTAGTAACAAACAAAGGTTTTAAATACAAATAATAGGTTTTTATTTTTTATTTTGTGTTTCAAATTAAAGCTTGAAAACCACCCTTTTCATGTGCTGCCGGTTCAATTGTTTCAATTACGTTTAGTTTTATGATGTTTTTTAAGTAATTAAGATACGTGTAACGTAGCTTAAAAGTTTTCAATATTCCTAAGAAAATTTTGTTTGGTTTGAATTTGACATTTGACCATAATCAGCAAAATTCAATATAATCAATAATATTAGCAACGGGCGGGGAATCATTACAACATAATGAGAAGTTTAACTTGCATGTATATATGAAAATCACAGTTTTCATAAAATTCTCCATACAAAACGCCAATTTCTTAGGTAAGGACCTAATATTTAATACGGGTTTATTTGAGTGTTTTTAACAACGTCCGATATGAGTCGTGCTACAGTTTTGTTTGTCTTAAATTTGGTTTTATAGACACTGTCGACTGAGAGACACTGATAGCAGTAGAGTAGGCAACACCGCTTTGAAAATGTACCTAATAGACCTACCCTTAAAGCGCTTTAACGCATTTAGAACCTAAAGTCTTACAGCATCCATCAGTTATACTATAGAGCATACAACTATTAACAATTACTTATTTCCCTTAACCGCGTGTTAGCCTTTTCTTTTGACATCTCTTTATTTAACAACACAAATTTGGACTCCACATCCTTAAAGATAATTTACCATTGTCAATATCACACAAACAATCTGCATTACCACTTCTTAATATGATTTTCATGAATTTTTACTTTAAAAACGATGGTTTTACATTATGACATTTATGACCAAAACAAGTGAGTCGTGAAATTATTTTTGTGTTAATTTATTTAATAAACACGACCATTATTTACACGATTCCTATTTTAGGAACTTGGGGGCTACCATGGTATAATAATATACTCCGCCTGGTACTCTCTTCCGAGCCTCGCGAACCACGTGACTGACACAAGCCTACGTCATCGTGAACCTGTGAACAGCACGATGACCTAGGCTTCAGTCACGTGGTTCGCGAGTCTCGGAAGAGAGTACCTTGTTTTATTATACCATGGGCGCTACCGTGAACATCGATAATCGAGGTTTCGTCTTGTTTCGTCTATTTGCCTCTGTATCATTGAAATGATTTATGTTAGGGATTATTTCAGTTATTAGAAGTGGTAACACTGATTTAATATAATAAATACGTACACCTACTTATTAAAAATTACTCGGGGTCCTCCTTCATTTTGTGCAATAATTAAGTAAAATTTATTAAAATAGCATTTGTCCAAAGCGGATAGCGTCAAATAAATGCCCTGATAGTGTGCGTGCTTAGTTTAGTCTAGCAGAAGCAGAAAATATTAAACTCTCCATATATACCTTATTTTAGGATTAGAACAAAGCAAAGATAACATCAAACATATTTTAGATTATTTGAATATGATCTAAAATAAGCTGAATCTAAGAATATCGAATCACTGTTACAATGTTTCTCCAAAAATAGGGTAAACGTGCAGTAACAGTACTTATGCACCCTGTATTTACAATAACATCGATTTGGTAAGACTGAGATTCTTATAAGACATTTAGTGATTTACTTTATCACTATGCTTGATTCACGACTCGATCGGATCCGGGAGGACGAAAAGGGACAGTTAAAATATATCTAATAAAATATAAGTACTTAGTTGAGATTCTATTCGGACAAATCGTAGGTAGAGTCGTGAGAAGACTTCTTTCGACATTAGGTAGATAAGATCTTGAATTATCTTCGCCGGTTTTTAATTTTACGTTAAACAATTTTAAATATCGTATGCCCTTGGTTCTTTTCTTGTAAAAATATCCTATATGGAATAGGAATTTGTTTAAAGTATACGCACTCGTTCATTTCTTGCAATCGCAATATTTTATATCGAGTATTTGCCCGACTAAGCTCATTAATTTGGCTTTCATGGTACCGTTTGGTATCCCTTACTTAAATTAGGTACAATCACGTGTGGGAATTCACATTTCACACGACACCACATAGTTAAGCCCTGATTGTTAATTTAATTTTTCAGATCCAGATAGAGATGGTAATAGCAAAATTGCAAGTTGGGTATCCAGATTTTTGTTAAATTTCATAACGGCTATAATCCAATTAACAAATGATCGTCTTAAAAGGTGGATACAAATTTTCAATCTTTTTATTTCTCTCATTCTCTTCTTACTATAACGGAGGACGAGTGAAGTGAGGAGAATAAAAATTTTGATTTTGCCTTTTGGAGTGGGTAGATCTGATCTATTACTTAGTTTAAAATCAATACTAACAGAGCCTTTCTGTTAAGACTAACCACCTCACATGAGTATCAAGGTAAAAATTATCAACCCATTTCCTTTTGTACTAGGACTCCACCTTGCCTATGTCGAAGCGTGGTAGAAATAGTTCGACAGCTCGAAACGGCTTCAACAACTGGATCTGTCAGGGCTCACCTATATGATGTACTCGGTGCCGGTGAGATGCTCTAGCTACCTGAGCGCGCTATAAGCTGGCGGGGGCGGCGAGCGCGGGGGCAGCAGCACGGCGATGTGGTACGGAGGAGGAGCCTCGGGTGCCGGTGAGCGGGAGGTTGAGCGGTTGCGCTCGGAGCCTGAACGCTCGAGGAGAGCGCTGAGGGAGAGCTCGTCGCCGGATTCGGTGGGCGGCTGGAATTAAAGAAGCTGTTTGAACACGCTTCAAACTAGTGTCCAAAACTGGTCTAGTCGATCTCTGCTTGTTCCGCGGACGCAGTCTTCTAATAACCATTCCCACCCAGCCTTCAATTGGTAAAGTCCAGCGAAGGAGTTACCGGACCCGTAGTGATGCAATTTCCTATTCCACTTCCAAGTTAAAGGAGGGGCTTGTTATTCAGAGATCGGACTGGCGAGCTACAGTCAAAACTAGTCTTTATGACTACGAAAGGCGTTAAGATCCTCTAGTCAGGCGCTTTTGTCCAACATCCCTGAGGCCTTTTAAATGGTTTGCTTACTGTTAAAAGTGTACTTTTGCAGCTGCTGGTAGCGACCTGTACAAGAAATATACTCACCGAGGGCTCCTCGCGCGGCGGCGGCGCGGCGCGGCGCGCGGTGGAGGAGACGCGGTCGGGCGGCGCGAGCGGCGCGGGCTTGGCGCGGCACATGGACAGCGCGCAGCCCACGCCGCACACGCACGCCATGGACACGGGGCTACCACTACGTTCACTAAGTATACTCACCGAGGGCTCCTCGCGCGGCGGCGGCGCGGCGCGGCGCGCGGTGGAGGAGACGCGGTCGGGCGGCGCGAGCGGCGCGGGCTTGGCGCGGCACATGGACAGCGCGCAGCCCACGCCGCACACGCACGCCATGGACACGGGGCTACCACTACGTTCACTAAGTATACTCACCGAGGGCTCCTCGCGCGGCGGCGGCGCGGCGCGGCGCGCGGTGGAGGAGACGCGGTCGGGCGGCGCGAGCGGCGCGGGCTTGGCGCGGCACATGGACAGCGCGCAGCCCACGCCGCACACGCACGCCATGGACACGGGGCTACCACTACGTTCACTAAGTATACTCACCGAGGGCTCCTCGCGCGGCGGCGGCGCGGCGCGGCGCGCGGTGGAGGAGACGCGGTCGGGCGGCGCGAGCTTGGCGCGGCACATGGACAGCGCGCAGCCCACGCCGCACACGCACGCCATGGACACGGGGCTACCACTACGTTCACTAAGTATACTCACCGAGGGCTCCTCGCGCGGCGGCGGCGCGGCGCGGCGCGCGGTGGAGGAGACGCGGTCGGGCGGCGCGAGCGGCGCGGGCTTGGCGCGGCACATGGACAGCGCGCAGCCCACGCCGCACACGCACGCCATGGACACGGGGCTACCACTACGTTCACTAAGTATACTCACCGAGGGCTCCTCGCGCGGCGGCGGCGCGGCGCGGCGCGCGGTGGAGGAGACGCGGTCGGGCGGCGCGAGCTTGGCGCGGCACATGGACAGCGCGCAGCCCACGCCGCACACGCACGCCATGGACACGGGGCTACCACTACGTTCACTAAGTATACTCACCGAGGGCTCCTCGCGCGGCGGCGGCGCGGCGCGGCGCGCGGTGGAGGAGACGCGGTCGGGCGGCGCGAGCGGCGCGGGCTTGGCGCGGCACATGGACAGCGCGCAGCCCACGCCGCACACGCACGCCATGGACACGGGGCTACCACTACGTTCACTAAGTATACTCACCGAGGGCTCCTCGCGCGGCGGCGGCGCGGCGCGGCGCGCGGTGGAGGAGACGCGGTCGGGCGGCGCGAGCGGCGCGGGCTTGGCGCGGCACATGGACAGCGCGCAGCCCACGCCGCACACGCACGCCATGGACACGGGGCTACCACTACGTTCACTAAGTATACTCACCGAGGGCTCCTCGCGCGGCGGCGGCGCGGCGCGGCGCGCGGTGGAGGAGACGCGGTCGGGCGGCGCGAGCGGCGCGGGCTTGGCGCGGCACATGGACAGCGCGCAGCCCACGCCGCACACGCACGCCATGGACACGGGGCTACCACTACGTTCACTAAGTATACTCACCGAGGGCTCCTCGCGCGGCGGCGGCGCGGCGCGGCGCGCGGTGGAGGAGACGCGGTCGGGCGGCGCGAGCGGCGCGGGCTTGGCGCGGCACATGGACAGCGCGCAGCCCACGCCGCACACGCACGCCATGGACACGGGGCTACCACTACGTTCACTAAGTATACTCACCGAGGGCTCCTCGCGCGGCGGCGGCGCGGCGCGGCGCGCGGTGGAGGAGACGCGGTCGGGCGGCGCGAGCTTGGCGCGGCACATGGACAGCGCGCAGCCCACGCCGCACACGCACGCCATGGACACGGGGCTACCACTACGTTCACTAAGTATACTCACCGAGGGCTCCTCGCGCGGCGGCGGCGCGGCGCGGCGCGCGGTGGAGGAGACGCGGTCGGGCGGCGCGAGCGGCGCGGGCTTGGCGCGGCACATGGACAGCGCGCAGCCCACGCCGCACACGCACGCCATGGACACGGGGCTACCACTACGTTCACTAAGTATACTCACCGAGGGCTCCTCGCGCGGCGGCGGCGCGGCGCGGCGCGCGGTGGAGGAGACGCGGTCGGGCGGCGCGAGCGGCGCGGGCTTGGCGCGGCACATGGACAGCGCGCAGCCCACGCCGCACACGCACGCCATGGACACGGGGCTACCACTACGTTCACTAAGTATACTCACCGAGGGCTCCTCGCGCGGCGGCGGCGCGGCGCGGCGCGCGGTGGAGGAGACGCGGTCGGGCGGCGCGAGCGGCGCGGGCTTGGCGCGGCACATGGACAGCGCGCAGCCCACGCCGCACACGCACGCCATGGACACGGGGCTACCACTACGTTCACTAAGTATACTCACCGAGGGCTCCTCGCGCGGCGGCGGCGCGGCGCGGCGCGCGGTGGAGGAGACGCGGTCGGGCGGCGCGAGCGGCGCGGGCTTGGCGCGGCACATGGACAGCGCGCAGCCCACGCCGCACACGCACGCCATGGACACGGGGCTACCACTACGTTCACTAAGTATACTCACCGAGGGCTCCTCGCGCGGCGGCGGCGCGGCGCGGCGCGCGGTGGAGGAGACGCGGTCGGGCGGCGCGAGCGGCGCGGGCTTGGCGCGGCACATGGACAGCGCGCAGCCTACGCCGCACACGCACGCCATGGACACGGGGCTACCACTACGTTCACTAAGTATACTCACCGAGGGCTCCTCGCGCGGCGGCGGCGCGGCGCGGCGCGCGGTGGAGGAGACGCGGTCGGGCGGCGCGAGCGGCGCGGGCTTGGCGCGGCACATGGACAGCGCGCAGCCCACGCCGCACACGCACGCCATGGACACGGGGCTACCACTACGTTCACTAAGTATACTCACCGAGGGCTCCTCGCGCGGCGGCGGCGCGGCGCGGCGCGCGGTGGAGGAGACGCGGTCGGGCGGCGCGAGCTTGGCGCGGCACATGGACAGCGCGCAGCCCACGCCGCACACGCACGCCATGGACACGGGGCTACCACTACGTTCACTAAGTATACTCACCGAGGGCTCCTCGCGCGGCGGCGGCGCGGCGCGGCGCGCGGTGGAGGAGACGCGGTCGGGCGGCGCGAGCGGCGCGGGCTTGGCGCGGCACATGGACAGCGCGCAGCCCACGCCGCACACGCACGCCATGGACACGGGGCTACCACTACGTTCACTAAGTATACTCACCGAGGGCTCCTCGCGCGGCGGCGGCGCGGCGCGGCGCGCGGTGGAGGAGACGCGGTCGGGCGGCGCGAGCGGCGCGGGCTTGGCGCGGCACATGGACAGCGCGCAGCCCACGCCGCACACGCACGCCATGGACACGGGGCTACCACTACGTTCACTAAGTATACTCACCGAGGGCTCCTCGCGCGGCGGCGGCGCGGCGCGGCGCGCGGTGGAGGAGACGCGGTCGGGCGGCGCGAGCGGCGCGGGCTTGGCGCGGCACATGGACAGCGCGCAGCCCACGCCGCACACGCACGCCATGGACACGGGGCTACCACTACGTTCACTAAGTATACTCACCGAGGGCTCCTCGCGCGGCGGCGGCGCGGCGCGGCGCGCGGTGGAGGAGACGCGGTCGGGCGGCGCGAGCGGCGCGGGCTTGGCGCGGCACATGGACAGCGCGCAGCCCACGCCGCACACGCACGCCATGGACACGGGGCTACCACTACGTTCACTAAGTATACTCACCGAGGGCTCCTCGCGCGGCGGCGGCGCGGCGCGGCGCGCGGTGGAGGAGACGCGGTCGGGCGGCGCGAGCGGCGCGGGCTTGGCGCGGCACATGGACAGCGCGCAGCCCACGCCGCACACGCACGCCATGGACACGGGGCTACCACTACGTTCACTAAGTATACTCACCGAGGGCTCCTCGCGCGGCGGCGGCGCGGCGCGGCGCGCGGTGGAGGAGACGCGGTCGGGCGGCGCGAGCGGCGCGGGCTTGGCGCGGCACATGGACAGCGCGCAGCCCACGCCGCACACGCACGCCATGGACACGGGGCTACCACTACGTTCACTAAGTATACTCACCGAGGGCTCCTCGCGCGGCGGCGGCGCGGCGCGGCGCGCGGTGGAGGAGACGCGGTCGGGCGGCGCGAGCGGCGCGGGCTTGGCGCGGCACATGGACAGCGCGCAGCCCACGCCGCACACGCACGCCATGGACACGGGGCTACCACTACGTTCACTAAGTATACTCACCGAGGGCTCCTCGCGCGGCGGCGGCGCGGCGCGGCGCGCGGTGGAGGAGACGCGGTCGGGCGGCGCGAGCGGCGCGGGCTTGGCGCGGCACATGGACAGCGCGCAGCCCACGCCGCACACGCACGCCATGGACACGGGGCTACCACTACGTTCACTAAGTATACTCACCGAGGGCTCCTCGCGCGGCGGCGGCGCGGCGCGGCGCGCGGTGGAGGAGACGCGGTCGGGCGGCGCGAGCGGCGCGGGCTTGGCGCGGCACATGGACAGCGCGCAGCCCACGCCGCACACGCACGCCATGGACACGGCGGCCACAACCACGTTCACTTCGGCGCCGGCCGAGCTGTCGCGTGCCACCTATAAGAGACTTCGTTAGCCTATGACGTCTATGTCTACATTTTTGAGGTCTCATGTGTCATAACGTCTCGTGACGTCATTTTTTTCTTTGGATCGACTATTTCCGAAGATATTCACTTTATGAAAAATGATTGTTGAAGACCCCTATTCATTTTGAAAGACCTATCCACACAAAATTTTCATTCCCACTGTAGGGTAGGGGAGGCACCCCAAGGAAAATATTTTTTTCTAGTTTTTTATTCTACCATTTTGTCGGCGTGATTGATTAGTATATTCGTGCAAAATTGCAGCTTTCTAGCACTAACAACCACCGAGCAAAGCCGCGGACGGATAGACAGACAGTCCAGACAGACGGACATGGCGAAACTATAATAAGGGTTCCTAGTTGACTACGGAACCCTAAAAACGCCCATTTGTATTAAACGTATCAAACTATCAAAATTAATACTTTCCAATTGGTTTTGACGTCTAACAAACATAACTTGTCAATTTGTTGTATAAATTTCATATTCATCATACAACTAAGTATCTTCTTTATTCATTTTTTTTAAGCTGTAACAAAAATCCTCCATTGGATCAAAATACTAATTATAAACTCTAAAGAATTTACATCCAAAAATAAACTACGAACCCGCAAAAAGGGGTCAAACACGACCCCTCCAGTGACCCATACAGTTTGACAACCACTGACCTGCCGATCGAAATAATACTTGGCACCAGCTAAGAACACCGTAGCAAGCGCGAACGACACCAGCATCCCAAACTTCAAATGCGGGGCCATCATCGGTGAGTGATGGAGCCCTAAGGCTGCGGTCCTCAGTAGGGTGTCTGGGGTCACGCTTCTAGCGGCTGCGAGACTTGCGATGGTTGGTTGGGGGGGTTCAGGGGGTATTTCGACGTAAAGGCTTGGTTCGTCGTTTTGACGCCGGCTTGTGTGCACCGGCGGCATTGGTGGGGGTCTGCGAGTTAAATAACAAATACTTATTAGATTTAGGTATTTATGTAAGACCTACATTGTAGATGGTATATAAAATTAAATTCAAGTACTCAGTTGACTCCCAATCGGTACCACCATATCCCCAACAAGGCCAACGACCCCGACTGCACTTCCTGAAGTTTGTGTCATTTAACCCTGGTAGGGTCATATTTTCTGATTCACAGGTAGGTAGTTCCCCCAGCTACTAGTGACGTAACAAGCTTTATGTATCATGAATCTAGTATAACTGGATCGGTCATGAGGGGCGGGGGGAAATGACCGAACGGGATAGTCTTATATATCTTTCAGTAGGATTGTAGCAGAGAAAGCGCTGTTATTGTTTGTCCTTGTCACAGTCACATTTTTTTTATTCCCCACCGTAAATTTAGTATGGTTTATGGTGGGCTACAAATCTTCTCGACCAATCATATTGTCGCATTGCGTATGTATTTGTCCCTCACGGGCGCAAGCGTATAGCTGATCTATGTAATGCTAGGTCTATATATATGCCTTGTAACCCCTGCCTAGGTCTCCCGTCTCCCTATCTCCCTGGACACTACACTCACCCATAGTGTCGGTGTGTGCGCGGCGGGCGGCGCGGCGGGCAGTCGACGGCTGCGAAGCGGTGGACGGGCGCCGCCATGCCCTTGCGCGCGCCCACGCACACGCGACCGCGCGACCGCCCCACCCCTGACACAAAGATAAAATTGAATAAAAAAAAAACCGAACGCGATTTCAAAGAGCAAGTTCTAGATCAACCTAAATGAGAGAAGACTGAACGACGTTTATTTAATCTACGTAGGCAGGGGCGGGCCACATTACAAACTAAAATAAACTGATCTCGCACCACCTTAACATATTTCTGGGGCCGCCCAATGTGCCTACTTAATTAAACGTGTAAATAACGTGTTGAAACCTTAAGAACGGCCGGAATTTGAACTTTCAGTAAATCCAGCCTCAGCTCAATAACAGCTCAGTTTAAATGCTCGATTTACTTTGTCACGAAATAGGTCAATATTAGCCTTATCGTGCTTGACCTGAACAACACGCAACTCGGTCCAACGCAAGCCGTGTCCACTTCGGGGAAAAATACAAATATATTTTCTCTAGAAAAAAATTGTACACATCTACCTACTTTCTATAGGTACTTAAATACTTATTTGTGAAAAATCTGAGAGTTCCCTCGCCTATGAGTAGTGGCCGTTGCAGCCGATGAAATACGGCGTTTATGAATTTTCTCAAATGATTTTTACGCCTCACACCCTAATCTGTTAAACAAAAGCCTTTGTTTCTTTTGTTTAGCGGTTACCAATGCTACCGCTACTGACTGAACGGGAATAAACTCGTTTAAAAAGAAATTTTACCGTCCTATTTATATGGTTCAAATTTATGTAACAGCTCATTCTGAGGCCACACACAGGGAACCGTCCTTCATTACCCAAACTCGTTATCTCAGAATAAGCTGCTACATAAATTTGAACCTTAATACTATCACGACAGTTGCTTTTTAACGACATGGTTGCTTTGGCACGCGCTCGGCACGCGACTAATGCGCCTCTCCATAAAAGAAACAAAGGTTTTTGTTTAACGGATTAGGGTCTGAGGCCTAAAAATCATTTAAGAAAATTCATACTATAAATGCCACTGTGCGAGCGGAGCAATAAAAGTACGAGCATGCGATAGAGATAGGACATGGCAGGTCAATGTACGACATTTTTTGTTCTTAGCGTCCTAACTAAAAAAAAACCGGCCAAGTGCGAGTCGGACTCGCGCACGAAGGGTTCCGTACCATTACGAAAAAAAAACGACAAGAAAATCACGTTTGTTGTATGGGGGCCCCACTTAAATATTTATTTTATTCTGGTTTTAGCATTTGTTGTTATAGCGAATATAGCGGCAACAGAAATACATCATCTGAGAAAATTTCAACTGTCTAGCTATCATGGTTCATGAGATACAGCCTGGTGACAGACAGACAGACAGACAGACAGTGATAACGTCCCGTTTTTACCCTTTCGGTATGTAACCCTAAAAAGGTAAAATGTTACCAGCTGACAAAGATGAGGGCACGCGGTGGCGGCCGGTGTAGCACTGGCTGCGTTTGTCTATCCAGAAATGCATTGGAGTTCCTGCCTCGCACCGCACACTCAAAGCTCGCCGAGGCACATCCCAGCGCTGTACCTATAAGCTAAAGAAAAGTTGTTTAAAGTAATGTAAGCAACAAACAGATGGGTGGATAAACTATTTCTTGTTGTCATTCTGTCTGCAAGAGGCCAAGGCAGACCACTTACGCGTTGGGAAGATGACATAAAAGGAACAACCGGCACAGACCGGATGACAATAGCACAGGACAGGGAAGCATGGTGTTCCGGACCTTTGTGAGGCGTGCGCGGAGCCAAAGCCAACACGTAGAGGCCCTTTTAACACTTTAATGAAATGTGCAATAAACACCAAGCGGATACTGCCCTTGCCCGTGTCATGGGATGCACTCAGAGGCAGCACCTGCTAAGGTGTAAAGACTATTGAGTTAATGGAATCTAAAATATGAACTAGACTGTTGAGTGAAAGCAATGGACTATATATTGGGCTAAGGACTTCTTAATGATAACTTTGTTTTCCGCTTACTGTTCCTACACTAGCTATTTATGATTAGAAATTATTTGTGACCTTTTCAATCAAAAGGTACCACGTTGTCGCTTACCATAAGGACGAAAGTTGCTTGTATTTTTATACTATAAATCTGTCAGTCCTTTTGCTTGAAAACAACACATTTTATTAAGGTAGGGCACTCAAGGTCTATTAACATATTGCTTATTATCACATTATATTTGTATAAAACTTACCCTCGCATGGAGAAGGACAGAACTGCTAAAAAACAACAAAAAGTTTCCCCTGGACACCTATGTCACAGAAGACTTCCCAAAAGACGTCTTAAACACAAGAAAAGAACTCAAAGCAAAGATGCAAGAGATCAAAAAAGGAAACAACGCAGTGATTCCCTATGACCGACTCATAATCAGAGAAAGATCAAACGCAACAGAAAAAAGAAAAAGGTCACCAACGATAACACCAACAAAAAAAGACTCCGATGAAGAAGTGCCCCAGAAGGCACCAAATAAAATATATAAGACAAATGCTTTCGATCTCATGAACCGCCCAAGGGCAAATTCATATCAGTCCACGAGCGAACGAAGCGAAGAATAGCAATGAACGACAGACCCCCGGAAACACACCACAGTAGATCAAGCAACCAACATAAACTATCATTCCCCAAGATGAATAGCGGTCATCGTGGGGAATTATGACCGCAACCCTCCAACGAAAGAACCACAAACAAATCATGCGCAACAAAACTCTAACCAGTAATCCCAGCGAAACTAAACAACAAAAAACTACACAACAGAAACTTGAACAAAAAAACAATTTCAAAACAAATGAAGAACCTGTACGCAGAAAAACACTACAAAATGACATGAAACTGCAGGGAAAGAAAAATGAAGAGAATTGGAGGAGGCCTCCACTCAAAGAGGGGTCCAAATTAAATTAAATTAGTAAATAACATACACAAACTTAACACTAACTACTAGCTATAAGAAAATTACTAACAACACGCAAAAACTTTTAATGTAAAATTGGAAATTTGGAAATAAAGGCTTTTTTATTTTATTTGTATATGACTGTTTGTTGCCTAAATTAAAAAACATTAAAAAAAAACACCTGCCTAATAAAATGGTACACAATTTTATTTCCGGCTGACGGTGACATTATTATTTATAACTACATACATTTTTATCAAATACAATACAATATCCACTATTAGCAACTAGCAATATTGTTACAATAGCCGCTAGTAAAGCCAAAGAAAATGGAAAACTTCTAATACAAGTCAATTTCATCAATAAATATTGTATTACAAATAATTAAATAAACATTTCAATTCTACACCATTCAGACAGACTCAACCTATTTTAATTGGTTACTGATTAAAGTACTTAATAAGTGTAGGAGTGTAAGTGAATTCTTGTTTTTATAACATTACTTATCAGTTGACTGTTATCAAGATTTTATTAAGAAAAACTTTACGCAAATTATAGGATGACCATTCAGAATCAGAACGTTTATTGGTAAAAGCTTTACATATTAAAAATAAGATAATGACCATCAATAGTAAAGAATATTATATTCCAAATCTGTAGCAAATGATAAGTTTTTTGCAACGTATAGAAATCCTTACTTACATTTTATAATAATTTGAATGTACTAAATCCACTAGCTCATATTTACACAAACTTCGGATATAATGATCTTTGTCAGATTTACACTTTTCACAGATGTATTCGATCAATACTAAGAAATTCTTCACACATTTTTTAATTTGAATAAATGCATTTTTTCTTAACACTTGACTGGTACTTGACAGCCATTAGTGGGCGGGGCCGAAGCGCGGGGCGGGGTGCGCAGCAAAACAAACAGGGCTACCAACGTTCAGCAACTTTAGAGTTCTTGGAAAAGCGGAAGAAGCTTTCGTGAAAATGGTGAACGGTGAGCGTGAACGGTGTGTGAAGTGATTGCGCTTCTGAGAAAACTGATAACGTTCAACTTCAGTAGATGTTAAGTGGTAAATAAAATGCAACAGAAAACTAACTTGCTGCCTATATGTTTTTAAAATAATAAATTTAAAAGTTTTAAATTTAATAATTTTAATCTTGTTTTCTTAGTAACTAGAGTAACCTCTTCGTTAAAATTGTGTTTTCAGCATTGACATTGATGAAATTCGATATTTTAGTGTTAATTTGAAGATAATACATGAATTGTTCTTGAAAAAGAATTAAATAATCCCGCCATAACGAGAGAAAATGAAAATGAGGGAAACGAAACTTCCGGAATTTTCCAGACATGCGTCAAATTTCATTGTTTTCGTTCAGAAATTAAACAAATTTATTTAGTTGATATATTTGAAAGAAAATGTTTGATAATTGTTATTACGAAATGCAAATTTCTTTATTTATATTTCATTGATATATATTTTTTCAAGTTATTATTTATTTTTAAATGATTAATTTTAATTGACATTTTTTAAACGCCAAATAAAAGATGAGAGTAATAAGGTCTGATAACTTTATATATTTCTGAACGACAACTTAATATAAGTCTGTCACTGCTACCAACCGTCAGGCAGTCAGGTCCTTCAGTTAACTCAGTTCACTCATTAGCTCAGTCAGTTGAGTCAGTACTCACTACTCACTCAAGTCACTGAAGTGAAGTCACTCAGTTTTTGACGTTTTTGTTTGAACCATTTGATGAAGTGAACGTAGTGATTATATTATGCTCTTTGGTTATTTGTGCCTCTGAGATACAGTGCTGTCGTTTGTACGTTACGTGTTGTTATTTTGTGCATTGTATTGAAATAACGAAGTGAAATGAACCCTGTTCTTACTTTGTGATACGAATTTATGCAGTCAAAATGTTGCTCGGGCCACAAAAATCTAAAGTCAGTGAGAACAAATATGCCAAACCATACTGTCAGTGTTTCAAGAAACGTGAACCTGTGCCACGGAAGCAGGTGAACCCTTGTTCATGTGGGGAGGACGTTGAAGGTTTGTAAATATTCTGTTACTTTTAAACTATGGGTTGACTTGTTGGTTGGATGGAGAGAAAACTTGCTTAAAAAACCGGACAAGTGCGAGTCGGACTCGCCCACCGAGGGCTCCGTACTTTTTAGTATTTGTTGTTATAGCGGCAACAGAAATACATCATCTGTGAAAATTTCAACTGTGCTATCACGGTTCATGAGATACAGCCTGGTGACAGACAAACGGACAGTGGAGTCTTAGTAATAGGGTCCCGTTTTAACCCTTTGGGTACGGAACGCTAAAAATGATATATCTGAACCGATTTCTAATAAGGATTGTTGAATTTGGTATGAAAATTGCTTAAGTCCCGAGCAAGGACCTAGGTTAGGTTTATCACAAAAATAATCATTATATGTGGTCGAAGTCGCGGGCAGAAGCTGTAAAACCAAAAGAAAAACTATTTATATATAACATAAGAACATTAAGAACTAAAAAAGAAATATATAATCAATTTTTACCTCAATAATGCAGTGGTTTCCGTAGTTATTTCATGACATACCTACTATAAATATTTTAACTTATAAAAAAAAAGGTGTAAGTGACACTGTGATGAAATGCTCCATTACCCACTTTAATTATTGTTACTCAATAACATTGCATGGTTAAAACTTGTTCTTACACCATAACATTACATCTTGCAATAGAGGAAAAGATGAAAATAGCACTTAATTGTTAGTATGTTGCCATCATTACATAAGTTGCACTAGTAGCAGGGTAAGTTAAAGTCTCGACTAGTTTACAAACTTTTGTCTACTGCAATAAAAGTCAATAGTTTAAAAAATCGTCCAAGTGCGAATCGGACTTCAAGAGTTCCGTACCATTACCCAAAAAACGGCAAAAAAATCACGTTTGTTGTATGGGAGCCCCACTTAAATGCTTATTTTATTCTGTTTTTAGTATTTGTTATTATAGCGGCAACAGAAATACAATACATGATCTGTGATAATTGCCTGGTAACAGACAGACAGACAAACGAACAGTGGAGTCTTATTAATAGGGTCCCGTTTTTACCCTTTGGGTACAGAACTGTAAAAGGGTACTTTTTTTTTAAACGGGTAAGCTTGAGCTGTGTTTTGTAGTCCCTGAGATAACTTTGGCTCGTTTGAATTTAGGAATAACTGATTAATCCCAAGTAATCCCTAATAAGCTTACATTTTAAAGGACCTTATTTTTGGGGTACATGTGTTGTTGGGTGTCTTAACAAGTCAATATAACTATTGTTTTCTAGTTGTGATCATTATTGTATGGTGATATACTCCATTCATGCAGGCAAACCAAAGAAATTCTACCGGAACTGAACCACAAACTTACCAAAATATTACTGAAAACACCAAGAAGCCAACTACGTAAAATAGTAGGATTAATAACAGGACATAACACACTAAACAAACACCTACATATTATGGGTAAAACGGACAGCCCCATGTGCAGAGCGTGCATGGCAGAAGAAGAAACAACAAAACATATTCTCCTAGACTGTAAACAGGTAGAAGTATATAGGAGCAAATACCTAGGAAATCCATGCACACTAAAGGAAGCAACTAGCAACCTGAAGACCTTGCTAGGCTTCGTGGAGGAGCTGGGGTGGTTAGAGTAGCGCTACCTCGTTTCACGCAAAATAGGCACATTGGATGTCGAGTTGCGGAAAATGCCCAGCAAAACTAACTAACTATACTCCATTCTAACAAGATTTCACTTAGCACTTCATATGCCCCCTTTCCCTTCTAGTATATTTTTACATTAGATGTTGTCCATACCCCTTTTTCCCCACCTGGATTATTCTATTAAGATAAACTTCAGACATATTTGTCTAGAATTACAAGTGTATAGAGAAATGTGCTTTATTAGACTGTCATACCTCGTTAAAGATACTTACTTCGGCTACATTGTAGGTATAAGTGTTTACCTTTTCAACCTACTGCCACACAACTAAGTGCTGTTTTAATTAAGTTGTCATATAAGACCACATTTTTCTCCTTGATGCCATTAACTATTCTTAAACACCTCTAAAGATAGGAAAAAATGTATATCTACGAAATTCTTAAGGCTATTTCACTGCTAAAGGGGCCCACTAACTATCAGTCCGCCGGACGATATCGGCCTGTCAGTCCGAACAACTGACAGGCCGTTATCGTCCGGCGGACTGATAGTCAGTGGGCCCCTTAACAATCAGTGCATAATTATGTTTACAGTACATATTGGTGCTACTTTACCGCACTAGTGCGATAAATAAGCTCATTACGCAACTACGTCGAAAATTTAAAGGGTCATATGTACTGTAAAATGTTGTACGACACATGTGCGAATAGGTAATTTCCTCTTTTTCGCAGTTGTATCGTAATGTAAAGCTATGATATGCATCTTATTTATTCATACGGAAATTACGGAATTTTTTACTCATATATTCTTTAAAAAAAATCGCTACCCAAATCTAGTCAGCGTTCGGATAGAGGTAGCCGCTTTGCAGGCATTGAAATCTAAATTAGTAAATATACCCAATTTTGACGAAAAAAAGTAATTCAAATGTAATTAAATAGTGTATTTCTCAATTACCAAGCTAAATCCATTTCACGATTCTTAATCCCATTTCAGTACGCGAATGGAAATGGCAGCAGCCCGATGAAAGCCAGAGTTGGCTTGTGTTCGAAGACAACCAGAAGCAAGTCACATTCCATCCGTTCTACAGTTCCGGCACAGCTGCCGTGCGAGGAGACGCTGCTTTCAACAGGGACCATCATTATTACTGGGAAATCAAGATGCTAACAGCCACATATGGCACTGATATTGTAAGTATTTCATTCTTATCTTACCGCCCCAGGGGCTAATAGTAGTAGTAGTATTAGGGTAATGTTCGACGCCAATAGAAGTTTCGCTTATATTGTTGGATCTGGGAAAACAGATAAGCGAGGACCTTCATTATTCATTAGTAATAATAGGAGATTTAACAGGCTGATATTATAAGTTTTTCAAGTTTTGGTCTGTTTTACATTGTATCTATAGGTAATAGTGAAACAAAACTGGGGTAGTTTTCGATGACAACAGCAGCAGCCCTTTCACTTAAAGGGGAATTGTCCAATTTAAGTACGGGATGCCCTCCACATACTCAGTATGCATACACATAACAAATTAAATTATTCAATTCAAGGTTTAAGTACAATACATTTATTACATTTGCGTCAAAAAGTAAACCAATGCGTTTGGTTTCTATCAGCTTTTGTTTAAGCTTCGTACTTTTGCGCAGTTAGTTCCCCAATAGTTCGTTGGCATTCTTTCTCAAGGCAAGTCGAGATAGTTTTTTCTAGTTTTCCTGGCAGTTTGCCTAAATGCCTGTGTGATTGAGAGCGCCAGGGTCTAGGTCGCACGTGTATAGTTGTCGCCAGAGTCAAACTTATGATATAATGTATTGTTCATTATTTCCTCATCAGTCAAACGTAACAATTTGAAATGGGACAATCACGTAATATAGGTCGTATTGATAGACATTAGACATGTTTCGATCCGAACCGAACATGTGGCTAGTTTACTGATAATGATAATTAACTTACCTATGCAGCCTATGCTACTACACCACTATTAGTTTGTTATTCAAATTCAGCATGATTTCAAATTGCTTCATAGAATTCGTGCCCACAAGAAGTTGTGGAAATATATTTATTATTTAGTTAAATCTACCACCACCTGTTTTAGACTTCTGACCGACGTATTCTAATATAACCGACATGTCGACAGATGGTAGGCATCGGCACCGACAAAGTCAACATCGCCGACAGCCGCTTCAGGTTCACGTCTCTCCTCGGCGAGGACGAACATTCTTACGGCCTGTCGTACAAAGGTGCAGTGCAGCACGACGCGAAGAAGGCCGACAGCCCGGGGTTCTGTCGCGGCTCCATAGTTGGCGTGCGCGTGGATATGTGGCAGGGCACACTGGAGTTCTACCTCAACAGGGAGCCGCAAGGTAAGTTAACTAGCTAGCTGTACTTAACTAGCCGTCATCTCTGGTCGCGGCGAAGTGGATTTGTCACATGTTTTTCGTGCCTCCTTAAAAGGCTGCTTTTCCACTGAGGCGGAGATGAGCAGAATCTGCGGAGTGGAGAAGAAATGTGGATTACAACCAATGCTATTGGTTGATTCCTCTCATGTCCGTTCGTCTCCGCCTCTATAAAAAGGCAGAGCCTTAATGGTTTAGTAGTGAGAAATCTATAAGATTTTTTGTTTAGTTAAGTTTGTTTGTTTAGTTAAGTTAGAGTGAAGGAAGCGAGGGGAGGCCTTTGCCCAGCAGTGGGACACTAAATTAGGCTAGTAAATAAATAAGTTTCCCGCGCCCTCTTGCCTTCTCGCTACGCCTTCTCTGACTAGGATGGCGCGTCTCGGGAACTTAGAAGCTACAAAGTATATATTAGTTATTCGTGGCAGGACACGGTGGAATAACACACGACACAAACATAACAACATACATAGACTGCTAACATCATCTGTCTTAGGGGGCGTTCAAATATTACGTAACGCAAAGGGGGGGGGGGGGTCTTGTAAAACGTTACGATGCGTTACAGGGGCGGGAGGGGGGGTTGGAACACTTGGAACAAGGCGTTACGTAACATGTTTTTTTTTAAAATAAATATCATTATAATCACGCCTATTTCCCGGAGGGGTAGGCTGAGACCACGGATTTCCACTTGCTACAATCCTGACATACCTCTTGCGCTTCCTTTACTTTCATTCTATAACATTCCTAATACACGGTCGCTCATTTCTTCAATTTTATGATTATACTTTCCTAAACATAATTGTGACTTTTAGGTAAAAATGGTCACTGGTGTTACGTAACTTTTAGGTACGGGGTGGGGGGGGGGGGGGGTACAGGAAAACATTATGGCGCGTTACACGGGGGGGAGGGGGTCAAAAAGCTTCCAAAATTTCGTTACGTAATATTTGAACGCCCCCTTATGCATTATTGTCACACCTATTGACCGGGTTTTCAGTAGTGAGATAACATACGGGCCGTATTTTATTTACAATATTAAGGGCCTGTTTCACGATGTCCAAGTAAAGTCCTGAATAAGCTACTTGCCACTTATCTGACGAATAAAGTCATCGTTGGCGTTTCACAATCTCCAAATAAGCTTTATCTGCTGGATAAAGTGCTTTTTTCGTAGGAAATTTTATCTGGCAGTTAATTTGTTTGTTAATTAGCTATCCAATACTTTACTTGGACATTGTGAAACAGGCCCTAAGCGATGTTTAATTCCCGACTAATTATGATTAAGATACATGGATTAAACACTATTAAGATAGTGCCGGCCGCAATTCACAATCAAACATAGGATCTGGGTTAATCTATGCTAATTATTTATGCTTGACATTAATAAATATTACATAATATTACATTATTAAATATTGTGCTGGTGTCGCGTGCGTTTTGCACACTGCGTTCATGACGATTTTTGTTCTTAGTCGTATAATAATGTTTAATATGGAAAACAGAGATGTACGTCACATTTGCAAAAAGAATATTCGGGATTTCTTCCGATCATTTCAGGAAGTGGTCATAATTTCTACTCTTTTTTGCCAGACTGTACGAAATGTCCTCTTTTGTAATATCTGTCAGAAGATCTCTTTAACGTACAGTACCGGTCAAAAGTTTAAGTTCACCCCTTGTTTGCGGTACAAATGAGTACTTGTGTGCGATATTTTTTTGCAGTTCAGATGTCGAAATTTGTTTCCAACTGATCCGTTATTGTTTCCAGAGATGTTTTTGATTAGTCAGACACAATTTACGTACATAAAACAGCTCATTCCCTAAAATCAAAGAGGATATAATATTATAGAGCGGTTATAAATAAATAAATAAAATAAAAATCATTTATTGCAGACTAAAAGGTCCATACATGGTTAGCAAACATTTCAATCTTATTACTAGTGTTAGTAGCGCATAAAAACTAAAACTAAAAACTAGACGGCGAGTGCATGCAGCCCCTGCCAACGGTTGAGCATGGGGCCATTTTCGCGCTCCATGAACACGCCCAGAATGCTGTTGGGGGTAATGTCATAGTAAATTTCGTAACCACAGTAAATTCACTGCCATCTATCGACACACTTTAAAACTAAAAATAAAGATTTATAAAAATACTTTTATGATTTTGACCCATGTTCTTTCACTGATATGCGTTAATATTGTTAAATAACAAAACGAAATGGCGGCAAATGCTGAGCCATGTGGCCTCGCCACTAAACGTACAATCCTAAGAGCTATGTCGGTTACCTTAGACTGAGAAACTGAAACACTTTCTTAGGCAGATAATATGGATTCATGCGCACACACTTCGGACACGTCGGGTGTCCCCACCGAGGCAATTCGATGTGGTTCTAATTGTAGCCCGTTATGCCTATAAGGCAATGCATATAGGTAATGAGCTGTTTAGAAATGTACGTAAATTGTGTCTGACTAATCAAAGACATCTCTGGAAACAATAACGGATCAGTTGGAAATTTTCGACATCCGAACTGGAAAAAAATTATAGCATAAAAGTACTCATTTGTACCGAAAACAAAGGGTGAAATTAAACTTTTGATCGGTACTGTACACCTACTCTGCAACTGCAAGTCGTATAAACAATACGTGGAAAGTTTTTATTTGTAGTAATTGTAGTCCAAAACGTAAACAATCAAATTTACTCGAATTAATTGTGTTTGTGTTACGAAATCTTTACATTAATTATACTTATCACTCTTATCAGGGTATCACTAGACGGGCTCCCTAATTGGGTATAGTCTGCATCTTTTTTAAGATTTTTACGTCTAAGACCCTAATCTGTTAAACAAAAGCCATTGTTTCTTTTGTGCGAGCGGTCGGCCATTGTGTGCCATTATGTCTGAACGCGTGCTACAGAGCGTGCCATTGTCAGAAACCATCAGATCTCTTGTAAAGCCAAGCTTCTAACTCTACAAGCCCTAACTTCACGAACTCTACACCTTAGTTAAAATATGTGGCTTGGCCGTTTCGTTACTACTTACAAGAACTGTATAATGAATCCATACTATCCATACTTAATATTATAAATGCGAAAGTCTGTCTGTCTGTTTGTCTGTCTGTCTTTCTGTCTGTGTGTTCCCTCTTCACGCTTAAACCGCTGAATCGATTTACATGAAATTTGGCATAGAGATAGGTTGAGTCCCTAAGAAGGATATAGGATAGTTTTTATCCCGAAAATCATCCCTTAAGAAAGTAAAAAGCGGGGTGGATTTGAGATAATTAATGAAGTGCCTGCTAATTTGTGTGCATAATATGCTCAAATTGAATGATTGCTATGAGAATTTTTCCAGGCGCTATACTTACTTTAGCTGCTGTTACTAAGTCCACGCAGACGAAGCCGCGAGCAAAAGCTAGTAGTGAATAAATATGTCACCTTACGCCCATGTGACGGTAGCGAAACGGCCAAGCCACATATTTTGACTAAGGTGTAGAGTTTGTGAAGTTAGAGCTTGTAGAGTTAGAAGCTTGGCCCTATTAGAAATCTGATAACTTTTTGACAGTGCGAGCCTTATGGTTTCGTCTTGGCAACATTTTACATGAAAATGTTTTTGGTGGGTACTCCATTCCACAGCAGATCTTAAGTATTTATTGATATATTTGGTTTGCCAGACTGTACCTCTGTTATTTTGGTAACACAAACGAGTCGTCCAATTATAATAACACCAATTACTATATCGCTACGAGAGTGCATTGTATTTATTGATTGCGTGACATCGTAAACAATTTCAAACTGATTGACTACATTGTAAAGAGGCCCACTGACTATCAGTCCGCCGGACGATATCGGCCTGTCAGTTAGAACAAAAATTTGACAGTTCCGAACAACTGACCGGCCGATATCGTCCGGCGGACTGATAGTCAGTGGGCCCCTTAATAAACATACAAAGGTTAAATCGGTCGGTTGCACAACGTTTTATTTTAATATCAAACAAAGATAGATATAACTCCGTAATAGATGGATATACAGTCTAAGGAAAAAACGTGCCTCGAAAATCCACGAAAATTTGATTCTCGATCAGATGGCGCCACTACCTTTGGCGTACTCTCGTATAGAGGGCGTTGACGGTTTCGGTTGTTATTTAACAATTTTAACGCATATCAGTGAAAGAACATGGGTCAAAATCATAATAATAATTAATGCAAATAAAAAATATCATTTAAATACATTTTATCGTATTTTTATAAATCTTCATTTTTAGTTTTAAAGTGTCGATAGATGGCAGTGAATTTACTGTGGTTACAAAATTTACTATGACAGTACCGCTCTATAATATTATATCCTCTTTGATATCAAATAAGGAACAAAGTTACAATTTATACCTACAGAATGGCCCAATACACGTTTACAAGATTTTTTTATTACTACGGAATTGTAATCTGGATTCAGTAAGTATTTTTTTAATACAGTTGTTTAAAAAGTGCTACTTTACGTAGCTGTTTAGCGTGCGGAAAGTTGGTATTCGCGAACTAGTGCTTTTTACTTTTCCATTTTTTTTAAATTTATACTTGTTCCAATTCATGACTACTTATTGATGAGTGTTAATATTAGTTTCCTTTAAACGTCGTAACCAACATAAAAACTACAGTTAATGTAAAAATACGAAAAATATGTGTATTAAAAAACGTCGTTCGATCGATACACGTGCGGAAATGTCATTATTCACTCGACCCGGTACTCGGTACACGTGAGGTAATGACATACTTTCCGCACTAGCATCGAAATTTACTATTAATAACAAGATGTATTTTTTCCGCAAATATATTACGGACTTTTTTGTGTAGAATTTAATAAACTTTAATGTTGCCTTCCACCATATTTTCATAGAGAACGTAGATTTAGAGTAAAACGCGAATTGCTTCAGGATGGTACACATTTTCCAAAATGGCTGCTATTCCTTAAAGTAGTTGAGGTCCCCAAATGTCAAATGGTGTGGATATGAAAAGGGGGCCTTTAATTTATATACACAACAAATTTCAAGACTGTTCTAGAGATTTCGCAGCTACTATACTTGCTGTAGTAAAAGTTGATCATATACACGGTGGCTAAAAAATAAGTGCATTCCCGTTGCCAGGGAGGTTTTGGGATTATACTGAGCAAGTTTTACTATGGGACCAACCACGAAATCGCGAAAAAAAAATTTACCCTCCCATAGAAAATGGACCAGCCAAAATTCTATTGGAGGGTAATTTTTTTTCGCGATTTCGTGGTTGGTCCCATAGTAAAAGTTGCTCAGTATAATCCCAAAACCTCCCTGGCAACGGGAATGTACTTATTTTTTAGCCACTCTGTATAGGAATGAGTACAATCGTGTACATACCTATATCTTGTATCACCTAAAGATGTAACCCAGTATATGCAATATAGATATAGACGCATAGTTGTAGATATACCATCTACGTTCCATTTTGACTCATTGACAACATTGTTCATTCTTTTCAAATTGAGACGTTTCTAAATACAGGTAATGTTATAATGTACTTCCAATAACTAATCATTAATCTAGTCATTGTGATTATAAGATAATGTCTCTATCTGCATAATCCAGTTATTATAAGGTAAGCTAAGCCGACTTGATTACAATGTTGCGTGGGGTCATTTACTAGTTTGCTCATTAAATATAACAAGGTAGACGACTTAAATTAGCAGGCTTATATGCTAAAAGGGAAGCCCTTTATAAGGCTAACCCTTATAAGCAATATGCAAGGTGTTGGTGAGCGGATGATAAGGGTTTTGTAAGGGTATTTGGGCTACCGATTACTCAAATGTGGTAGCTTTATATAAGGGTTTTTAAAACCAAAACAAAGGGTTTCGTCTGGCAAAGGGTATGGTGAGTTAAGCCTTATGCAATACCCTTATAAAACCCCGATAAGGGATAGCGGGCCGGTCCCTGCATATATGTATAGGTTGAGTTCAATTCAATCTCAAGTCATAACAAAGGTCACGTGGTACATTTTTTCAAATTAACTTTTTAGTACTTTTTCGGGAAAAAATCAAAAAACTAAGAGCTTATTGCAAATCTGTAGCATGAGACGAATCAAATGACATAGATTTTTATTAAAATCGGACCATAACTGTAGATCTGATGGGATGATCAAAAATCGGCCTCGCGTAATATATATATAGATAATTAGTTCAACACTGGGTACTTAATTATTCTGGTAAATAAAGCAGGGCAATTATCTCAAGCCTACTTTGGTACAGTCGCTATCAGATATATCGGAGCGGCCAAGGCGCTCACAAATATCTGAACACGCCTCTATTGTCAGGGCGTTAGAGTGCGTGTTCAGATATTGTGAACACCTCGGCCGCTCCGATATATCTGATGGCGACTGTACAGACTGCATCCTAGAGGTTTGGTTGGAGTACAACGATCTTGATAAAGTAGTAGTAGTAGTAGTAGTAGTAGTAGTAGTAAATCACTTTATTGTACAAAACAAAAATTGATAACATGAAATTCATATAAATTTAGGTACAAAGGCGAGCTTATCCCTAAAGTAAGTAAGTTAAAGTAGATATTTTATCGGTAATATATTAGCATACCCCGGATTTTTAGTCGCGGGAATGTTTTACACTTAGCCAAAAAAGAGGTTTAAACTGTAAAAACAGAATAATTTTAACATTTATAATAAAAGTTTAAAATTGATTTAACAGTATTTTTTACTATTCTTACTATGTTTTCCTTATTGAGCGATTTAATTCAGTGACATTGCCTTGTACCTGACTTTGTTGACTGAACCTCGCGTGATTAAGCAATTTAGTGACAATTGGCACGCAAACTTTCAACTTGCTAAAAACTTAATAAATTTGTTATTAAAGGCTGCTTTGGCATGGCTTAATTTGATAAGCTATCAATGCCATCTACCTAATATTTAATCACCATACCTATCTTTTTTCGGTATTTTACACTACCGCTCATAACTATGCCTAAGCACTCGTATTTTTTTTCCATTCAATTGTATACAAAATCGAATTTCAGAATTATACCGCTAAGTCGCAGTCGGGTGACAGCTTTTGTGGAGTTTACTTTTTCTATTTATCAGAAATATCGAGCTTCAAAATCATGTGCAGAATATTCGTGTAAATTGCCTATTTACCAAATGGCAAGCGTAAAATAATCCATAAATCGTTGCATAAAGTAAACTCGAAATTTTTAAGGATGTGGTTGGCAACAATTTGAGGCTCAATATATTAACCTAAATAAAAATTCAATCTAACATGTACGAGATTTATTTGCCTGCGATCGAATAGTATGATTTTGAAAATAATTTTTGTATACAATTGTATGGTGAAAATTGCGGGTTCCTAAATACTTTTGAGCGGTAGTGTATATTCAGCAAGCTAGTTTTCTCATAACAAAAGCGGTTTCAGCTCTTAATCATAGGCCCTTGATCAATTTCTAACTTTGATCCGACGAAAATGTAATCAACCCAGATCCTGAAGTTAATGAAAACATTTTAAATTAATATCAATAAACATCCGCTTGTCAACATGCGATTTCATGATCGATCAATGCCATCGAGGTACTGAATCTTATTCTTCGTAGTTATTTTGCTAACCTTGAAAGATTTTTCTAACACCATGACTAAGCCAAACGGGGGTTGATAATAGCAACCTATGTATGTATGT
This sequence comes from Cydia strobilella, assembly GCF_947568885.1. NCBI lineage: Eukaryota > Metazoa > Arthropoda > Insecta > Lepidoptera > Tortricidae > Cydia > Cydia strobilella. The sequence goes on from NC_086052.1 coordinate 16,555,531, forward strand.
GTGTAAAAGTGGGTTTGTTTTAATAGGTACCTACTTATTTCAATTATATGTGCTCCACCGTAGCGTCGACACTATTTAATGAGCCGATATTTTTAAATGATGAATTATAAATATGTTCATGAATAATGTGTCACGTTATTCCTTCTTTTGGCCCGGATGATGTAGAAAAGCTCATGTATATTTAATCAAATACCAAATAGGAAGAGTAATAGTTATGCAACTTTCTTGTCGTCTAATCGCGTTTTTGTGAATTCCCAGGCATATCATTCTACAACCTCCGCCGCCATCAAAACCTGTTCCCGATGGTGTGCTCCACCGCAGCGCAGTCAACCATGCGACTGATATACGCTGCATCATGGCGGGCGTCGTTACTGGTCGACGCAGCAAAGATATTGTCAGCTTCAGTCAGTGAGGAAGAACGAGCGAGGATACCGCCGGGGCTGTGGAGGCTGTTGAGGCCGCATTTCTGGATGCTGATGCCTACTGAAGGTAAGTTGTCTAATGTACTGGTCGACGTAGCTATAACTACCTACATCCATGGTGTGTTCCACCGCAGCGCAGTCAATCATGCGACTGATATACGCTGCATCATGGCGGGCGTCGTTACTGGTCGACGCAGCAAAGATATTGTCAGCTTCAGTCAGTGAGGAAGAACGAGCGAGGATGCAGGCGCGGATCCAGCCCTCAAAAAAGGTTGTGGTCACAGCCACCCGAAAACCGAAAATCGGCCAAGTGCGACTCTAAGTTCGCTCATAAAGCAATTATGAGTCATGAATGACTTTTGAATTTGATTACCTATTTCCTTTTTCCTGCGCATCAGGACTTTGGCTTTGAATTAATTCAGAGCTGATTTCGTCCAATTAAATAGTCAGTTTTGATTAAATTCCAAATCAATTTCAATCAATCTTTTTTTTGTTTCCTATACTAGCCACAGCTAGTAAACCAATAGGGACACTAAACTGGGCGGTGTCTTGACGGTGTCTCGGAAATTGTAGTGTGACCAGCAAGTGACATGCACCAGGCGAGACTTAATTTACAACTACTGAACCGATTTGATGAAATTTCGGCTACTTCAAATGATATCAAATTAAATTAAACGCTAGTATACATTTTACATTAAATAACTTTATTTACAGTTAGATGCTAAACCGAACCGCATTCTACTCTTCTTTGAAATGAATCTTAAATGTAGGTATACGAATTTGGTAAGCAATTATGTTTGCTGTAAATTATTTCTCATTTTGAGTAATTTGAAAATAGGATGTTGAATTTTATCTTTAAAAAGTTATTACCATGTTTTGCACCAATCATAGAGGTATGATTGGCGGGTAGTCGGGTAGTCTATTTTTTTTTCATAACAAAACTTCGAAGATCTTCATAAATATCCTTTGACATCCATCAAGTTATTATACGTACATGAACTAAAAATAGATAATTCGTTTATTTTTTTTTACTTAAATAGAAATTAAAGATAATGATCATGACTGATGATTAGTAATATAACTACTCCTTTTTAACCAATATAATTCAGACAAGTTGGTTTAAGTAGGAACTTTAAAAAAATATATAGGATTTTTTTTATGTAAATAGGTATAGTGCTACAACACTATACCTATTTACATTCCTATAAAATTTTATTATTAATTTGTTTTGTTATTGTAACGCGTCTTATAATAAACAGCAATTCTCTCAAATCTTAAATCTAGTAATTATTGCAGAAATAAATACTACGTACAAAAATTAATCAGTGGTCTGCTTCATACATATTTATTTGCAATGATTCAGTTTTGCACCACTCTTTTTTTGCAAAAAAATATTTGAGCCAATCTGTTATATACTTATGTATACAGGGAGTCATTCGTATCGAGGTTATGAAAAAGTAAGAATTTTACATTTTAGCCTTTTGCGTAAGTAAATAAATGAATAAATATTATAGGACATTCTTACACAGATTGACTAAGTCCCACAGTAAGCCCAAGGAGGCTAAGTAAAAAATCATAAATGATAGACAGCTAATTTGTGGACTACTTAGTTGTCAGAGCTTTTCATAATCTATAAGTTGCATTAAAAGCAATTAAGTCATGCTAGACTATAATCAATATATATCTATTTATTACATTTATTACTAAGGTACTACTTTTGACTCAGTTTTACACCTTTACTTACTTTCCAAAGTCAAATTTGAATAGGCTTAAGAACTTAAGATAAGAAATATTTTATGTTTATACCGTATTTTTATTAGTTAATTAGTACATTTCTAAATAAACGAATGTGCTATACTTCCAAAAAAGTGTACGAACATTTTACGTGACAGCTGTTCCATACAAAAATGAACTGTCATAGGCATCATCATTGGACGCGCGAGGTAACGAGGTTTAACTGTGGGAGCACCCAAACGTAAGTTTGATTTTGCTATTTAAGTATATACTTAAATTACAAATTCAAGCTTACGTTTCTTTTTTGCGAAAACGTTGATTATTTGATCTATATCTAGGTTCGTATCTTTATGTATATTCAGGAGAGCTAGCCCGGATAACCTTTCCTCTGCCATTGAGGCCCGCAACCAAGATTTTACTCTGCGAAGAGTAGAAAAAGATCTCTCTGCGGTAGCAACGCTAACCGGGAGAGTTGCTAATATTTGTAAAAACATTTTGATGTTAGGGTACAAATCTTAGATAAATAAGTAAGCATAGAGTACTCCATATACCAGTTTCCTTACTTAATATATAGTATGGTAAAGTTTGAAAATTACTAATAATACATACGTATTATGAATCATTTTTAAACTCCCTTGAACCTAATACTTAGTAAACGTAGTTACGCTTAGCTGACTTATTTCCCTATAGTATGAGGTATTCCATTACTACTCAATCGACCACTAAATATGTAGGTAAATTATTTTATATTTGACTAGGTACATAAAGAATCTACCCAATTAAAATTTTTAAATCTAAATGTTCAGTCGAGATTGCATGATATGCCCCATAAATATATACCTATTGCACAGCTGCGTGAGTAGTTGTAGGATTTAATTTTCAAGATATTTACTTAGTCATTGACTAGAAGACGCCAAAAAACCCCCTCAAGAAAACAAATCACACACAACACGAAATATCATAGGTACAAATAATAAATCGATAAACAATGTAGGTAATGAATATTTTATTGGATAATTTGTAACTATGTTTTATTATAAAAGTAATATACATAGAGTAGCTTACTTACACGTCGAGAAACAATCAGAGCGATAAATTGCTCTGATTGTTTAGGTAAACCCTGGCCGAAATGACCAAAAAACAAAGTTAAAATAAAGTTACAAATGATATATAGAGTAGGGCATTGCATTAGAGCGGTAAAATAGCAATAATTTCATTAAAATAACTTACCATTGTGTCGAAACAACAATCACACTATCACAGCTATTTTACCCTGACTGACATTAACAAAAAACTTTTCAAGAATGGCGGCTTGCCTCGGAACTTTTGGCATTTTGGCGGGAATCTACATGTGCATGCATACAACTCAATACACTCTTGCTTTTAAATTAGTAGATCTGTCTATTGTCTATGGTCTGCGCGAGTGCGCGCTTCCAACCAGTAGTCATCTCTTTTTTTCTAATACATATTCATGCGCCAAAAAGAAACAGATAATATGTTGTAAAAATGTGACAAACAGTATCACCATTTTTGTCTATGGCTCTTTGCTGCGTTCCGAATCACGCACGATTCATTGTTTTTATTTTTTATTTTATGAAGGCCTATCGATCTCAATATACCGTGAAAGTGTAAAAAAGGTTGTGGGCATGCCCATCTTGCCCACAACGGTGGATCCGCGCCTGCGAGGATACCGCCGGGGCTGTGGAGGCTGTTGAGGCCGCATTTCTGGATGCTGATGCCTACTGAAGGTGAGTTGTCTAATGTACTGGTCGACGTAGCTATAACTATATCCATGGTGTGTTCCACCGCAGCGCAGTCAATCATGCGAATGATATACGCTGCATCATGGCGGGCGTCGTTACTGGTCGACGCAGGAAAGATATTGTCAGCTTCAGTCAGTGAGGAAGAACGAGCGAGGATACCGCCGGGGCTGTGGAGGCTGTTGAGGCCGCATTTCTGGATGCTGATGCCTACTGAAGGTGAATTATGTTAGGTTATGTCTAATTTTTACTTCTAATAGTCGATGAGGCGATGTCCTGTCTGCAACTCTGCATCGGGTAATCGGGTATGCATTCCCAATTTATTATTTATAGTATATATTTTAATATTGTCTTCGGTTACCGCGATAGTTACTCATGAAATAAAACTATGAAAACGGATTATATCGCGTATATTGAATTTATAATACATCCCGACGTTTCGAACCCTTTACAGCGTTCGTCAGCGGTCACCCGTTGACCACGAACGCTGTAAAGGATTCGAAACGTCGGGATGTATTATAAATTCAATATACGCGATATAATCCGTTTTCATAGTTTTATTTCATGAGTATATATTTTAATAAAAAAAATTATTCCTTCTTCTTCTTCGCCTAGCCTTTTCCCATATCATTTGGGGTCGGCTCTCCTCGTCATTCTTCGCCAGTAAAAAAATATTATTCCGTATGAATCTATTTCCTAATATCAAATAATGAATGTACTTTTTTGTGAAATTTAAAAACGAACAAACTCAAAATTGCGGAAGAACTTATGAGCAAGTGGTTTCTCGTGTGAACTGAACATACGGAGAAATCTGTCATTTAATTGTCTTATTTGTTTGCGATAGCGGTGTTTTAAATAAAAACTGGGTTTAAATAGGTGAGAGCGATAAAAAAATGTGGTCGATGAACTGTAGTTAACACACAATGTGACCCAATTGGCCTCATGCAATGCATGAAATTTATATTTGAATAAAAACAGAAACTGTTTGTTCGTGGCAAACGTTACAAATACTAGGCAAATGAAATATGTTTAGATAAAAAGGAACAAAAAACAAAGTTACAACACATAACATTACATGACACATTAACCACGATTCACGAAACGGTTCCGACTCAGCATGGTGCTATCTTGGCTGGGCTGACGCTGGTCTTCCGTCGGGGCCATGCCATGAGCGAGTGAGGCACGGAATGTGACAACCCGTTTTCATACACTTCTTAAGGCGGTTCCCTGAGCCAGAAGGCGAAAAATCTCCTTATATGATCCTGTTTTTCTAAGAGGCGTTGATATTCGTAGACGTGGAAAAAATATATGTAGTTCTTGACTATATTATCTTTAATATCATAGCTTCCGATACACGAATTATGACACTTCGCTCGATACAATTAATTCCCAAAGTAACCTCTAACTCGGACTTTTAATCCAAATTTACTCTGTTATTTATTATGTGCTACTATAAACAAAAAAAGAGGAAAAAACAATCTTAACTTAAATAATAATTTCATAGCTTTCGAATTTCGATATTGTAGGGTAACGTTTTTAAAATAAATAAAAATCGACAAAATTCGATCAAAATTGACACTTGGCGCGCATGATCTTTCCCGTTCTTTCTTGCGAAATGTGACAGAGACAGCGGCAAACCGATGGAACGGCCTTAATGTTATTCGTTTATCGCGAAGACTTTGAAAGTATTATTTTATGAAACAAAGTCAGTTGTAGTTGAAATAGCGCGATAAGAAGTCAATGACAGTTCGTCGGCTCGCTGGTGTGATAGTGGTTTGAGCGGTCTAGCGTAGTGATTCACACGGACAGATATTTAGCTTTACAATACGAATTGAAATTACTATTGCGATTTGGTGCCTCACCGGAGTCCTTGAGACTCGAGAAATGGTTTTCATACTGGCTTTAGTCTCAAGTCTTTAAATCGTACCAAGCTCAACTAAAAACACTGAGCGAAAATGTACCTAATGCGCTTGTAACTGAAATAACTGAATCTAATAAATTCAGTTACCATACTTAATAATTACCATACATCTATTATGTTATGGTGATTATTAGTAATCGGTAACAACGTTTTAATTTCATAGCGCGTTGTTGAGTTAAAGGAATCTATAAAGTAAAATTCATAGTAAAATTATTGATTAGGTAACCTTTATATGAACCTTAATTGACCGTCTCCTTCAAAATTGTTACTTTCCTTTACTTTAACTCGACCATGCTGCCATGAGATTAAAACGTTGTTACCGATCACTAGTAATTATCAACTCGGTATATTTTTTATATATATTTGGTAATAGTACATTATTGTCGAGGCTCGGAAGTAGCTACTTGCTGGCTGAGGATTCGTTTTAAACGGACGACCTTGGGAGTCCGTTTAATTGAATCCGAAGCCAGCAAGTAGCCTTCCAGCCGAGTCATATATAGTGCTTTTCTCAAAAATGGCGCAATAAATACAAATATAATAGAAATATTTTACAGAAGCAACGTTCTTATGTATATATTTTCACAGAAAAAAGTGAAAAGATTTGCTCTGCCGCCTTTTTATTTTTTTAATTAAAAATAGAAGTGTATTTTTATGCTGAAAATACGCCAACCTATTTTAGACACCTAAATAGTCGCGGTACCAACATTATAATAATAAGTACTGATCATCTGTTTGGCTGTTTCATGGACCTATGCCTTCATTTGATATGCGACTTCAACTTTTAAAAAGTTTGGAACTCGACAAATAATAGAATTTGTATGCAACATTGCAGTCCCGAAATCGAGACTGCAATGTTTTTAACTTTTTAATTTTTTGACTGACCATAAACTACGCACTTCGCGACCTACTTTTTAACCGGCAACGTCGACTTTGCCGTCCATTTTTGAGAAAAGTAAATTAATAACTTGCTCAGTATACTATGTTAATAATAATAAACATTGTAGGTACTTTTAAGGCTGTTCCATCGGTTTGCCGCTGTCTTTGTCACATTTCGCAGGAAAGAACGGGAAAGAACATACACGCCAAGTGTCAATTTTGATCGAATTTTGTCGGTTTTTATTTATTTTAAAAACGTTACCTTACAATATCGAAATTCTAAAGCTATGAAATTACTATTTATGTTAAGATTGTTTTTTCTTCTTTTTCTGTTTATAGTATCACATAATAAATAACCGAGTAAAGTAGGATTAAAAATCCGAGTTAGAGGTTACTTTGGGAATTAATTGTATCGAGAGGATAATAGTTTATATTCTCTACTCTAGTGTGACAAACTAAAACGTTTCGTGTAGGAAAACCGCAACAAAACGACCTTCTGAATTTAACCACCTTAGCTGATTACTTTATTTGTTTTAGAATTAGTGATTCGCCCAAGCTTGTTAATATGATATTGTAAAACCTACATATGTTATTAATTTATTAACCCATAAATATATGCCCAGAACTAATTTTTGCCCTGCATTTCCTTGCAGTTGCATGTCTCCAAATAAATAATTTATATTCAACTTTACTAAAAACTAATTCACTGGCGTATTTGTCAGAGGTAACTTTTCTGTCTAGCCGATAAAAAAGGAGTTGACGGGTAAAAAAGAGATGTTAAAAACCATGTGCCTGCGAAATATGTAAGCCTTAAGAAAATCTGTTAACAAAATTATTATTTTTTAATTTCAGATTGCCTTCCCGACACATCTCAACAAGAGTCTCCCATGGACTTTGAGGAAGTCAGCGATAGCGTGGTAAGTAATGAGAAGACAAGACACTCATTGCATAATAAGGAATTGTTAGTGCTCACCCTAGGGTTTTTCTTTGGCATCCTTTGTACATATTTTGATGTGATTTGGCTCCCTTTAGATACTGTAGTTTTGTCCCTTTGGTGAAAAAGTACGCATTTATTAATTAATGCTTTATAGGGTAGATGGAACAATTATATTCAATATAAAATAATGTAAAAAGAATTAGAATATCGGAATATTGTTGTATGGTCTAATTAATTTGTGATTTTACAATTTTTACATATGTAATTTAATTTGTGATATTTTAAATAAATAAATATTATAGGGACATTCTTACAAATATTGGCTAAGTCCCACGGTAAGCTCAAGAAGGCTTGTGTTGTGGGTACTCAGACAACGATATATATAATACTTATACAAATACTTAAATACATAGAAAACATCCATGACTCAGGAACAAATATCTGCATGTGTTCATCACACAAATAAATGACCTTACCGGGATTCGAACCCAGGACCATCGGCTTCACAGGCAGGGTCACTACCCACTAGGCCAGACCGGTCGTCATATTTTGTTTATATATCTATACGTACTGAAGTATTTTAGTACTCGTCTGAGACTTTAGACTATTGTCTGAAAATTGTTAAAGTTTTAAATGCAGTCTATAATTTTTGTTGCATGGTGGGGTAGCGATCGCGATAATAACTTTTCGTATGTTTGAATATTAAACATTTCCAACGAATAATTGTACATTTATATACGCGAGCAATTGTGCTTCTCGTATTCAATCTATCTAGCAATTCTGATTAATAATATTATATGAATGGTTCAGCATATCACGCTTATTAAGTCGGCTAGCAAAACATGGGTGTGGACGATTCTAGGTTTTTTATGAGAAATTTGAGGATTATCTCCCCTATGTGTAGTTTGTATCACGATATCTCTTTTAAATAACCGTTGTAGATTCATTGTTATACATATACATGAATGAATGTGTCAAATTCATGCCAAACAGGCATTTTAAAACCAAATCCGGGGGATATGTTATCTCCCTCATATGTATAGGCGTCTCGTTTGCAGCGCCGATCGTCGGGCGTGAAGCGTCGGCACTGGCGGATCTCGCCCGCGCCCGCGCGCACGCACCGCCCGGAGAGGCTCGCCTGAGTGCGGCCGCGAGCGACAAGCGGAGCGTGCAGCGTCGAGCTTCCAACTGATTTGAACAGCGTGCACTGAGGCCACACGCGTATACATGTTTGCATTTGTTTAACATGGATGACGCGCCGGACGCTCCGCTGTTCACTGCAGTTTCCATTCAGATTGCACCTTGATGGGACTGGCGCGGCTACGAGCTCAACGACTACGTTCTTATTTGCCACTATTATAAGATATTCAGTAATATTCACTAAGTCAGGTAACTTAGGTTAGACCCTTTTTATATAGTCGCAGACAGATCAGGGCTAGTTACTGCTGCTAACATAAGGATGATAATGATAAATTTGCAATTGCTCAAATTAGTAGGAGAAAAACTCCGAACCGACGAATCCGACTATAATGTCAACTCGGAGAAACTGAATATACTGAATAAAAGATACTTATTATTATTTACTAAAACGGGACTTAAACAAAATTTTACGCGATTAAGTCCCGTTTAAGTGATCAATAATGAGTAAAAATCGTGAAAGTTTAAATTAGTGCAATGAATCAATGATTTACCTGATCTGATTTTGATGTTCGGATCTAAATATGCATAATTCCTACGTAAAATATTTCCTTTTCAATCTAAGGAAATAAACAGGGTTTACTCGTAAGGGATATTTTTAATTTCCACCTTGCACTTATGTTGTTAAAAATATAATTTAAGGCTCGGCCAATCATAAGGCGCGACGCAGCGCCGCGTCCGCGCCACGTGATGCCTGTTCAAACAGGTCGCGCGCGGATCGCGCCGGCCTCGCGCTCTCAACATGCACTCATCGCGCGCGCGAACGCGGTGCGGACGCGGCGCGATGCGGGCGTGACTCGCGCCCGATACAACAGCATGCGCGCGCGGAGGGTTTCTCATTCACGTCCGACTGATGTGACCCAGCGTGCCGCCGCGGGCTGCCGCGTCCGCGCCGCGTGGACGCGCGCGACGGGGCGCGACAGAAGCGGGGCGCGATGCCGGCGGGACGCAGTCTGTTTGACGTCGCTAACCTGTTAGCATGGGCGGCGGTCGCGCCGCGCGACCGCGGCGCTGCGTCGTGCCTTGTGTTTGGCCGAGCCTTTAGGGTTTTTTAATGGATTGTGACTGGATTTTAATTGCGCCAATCGCAGGAAAGGGGTAGCATATGTCGATATAAATATAAGATTTAGTATTTGACGACCGGTCTGGCCTAGTGGGTAGTGACCCTGCCTATGAAGCCGATGGTCCCGGGTTCGAACCCCGGTAAGGGCATTTATTTGTGTGATGACACGGATATTTATTCCTGAGTCATGGTTGTTTTCTATGTATTTAAGTATTTATGTATTATATATATCGTTGTCTGAGTACCCACAACTGACAACAAGCCTTCTTGAGCTTACCGTGGGTCTTAGTCAATTTGTGTAAAAATTTCCTATAAGTAATATGTATATAAATATGTAAGTAATATGCATTTGCTGTTTTTTTAGGAATTAAATTTCGAGACTGGGTTACTTAATGGTCCTACAGTAATACATTTATATTTTAAATTTAACTATTATAATAAAATAAAACATGTCGCTTCAGGCATAACTTATAAAATGTGTAGATACTGTAATTTAGTTTTTAAGCTATTTTTGATCTATTAAAGTAAATATTGTAACAAAGTAGATAGTTGTGATTTAAAATGGTGTAAAGTCTGTGTAATATTTGACTTGAATTTATTGTAAGGATGATGTAAAAATTGTACTTGTATAATGTTTCTTTAAATAGGTATTTTATTGTTATCGAGTTTGACTACAGAATGATAAATAAATAAATAGGCATTACGTCATTTACGGCCAATGCCAAAAGCAGATTATTTGTGACGTTTCAACCAAAAGGTACCACATTGTCGGTTGTCGATAAGGTTGATTCTAAATTGAAGCTATATGGAAATAGTGCCTTATTGACAACCGACAATAAGTACCCTTTTGGTTGAAAATGGCACATTTCATTGTTATTTAAGTGCCTTGTTTATAAGTCATAATGTACAGTCGCCATCAGATATATCGGAGCCGTCGAGGTGCTCAAAAATATCTGAACACGCACCTAGCGCCTTGACTTGACAATAGAGGCGTGTTCAGATATTTTTAATCACCTTGGCCGCTCCGATATATCTGATGGCGACTGTACAATAGTAAAATGTTTGTGAGAACTGTTATGAGCATTTCATTGTTTAGACCTATTTGAATACTTGGCGTGCTTGATATGCTGAAATGGTAATTTGAAATAAATATCTGTGATATGTAAGAAAATTTTATTTTAATTTCATTCCGTTCTTAGTGCAAAATAACTTATAAAGTATGATGTGTAATAAGTGTTTTAAAGGATGCTATATAATATATATGTACTTGCAATTATAACATTTATGACTAATAGTAAGTACGTTTATCCTACATTTACAGATGTAGTGAATAATCCTGTATCATCGTATTTTCACGGAAACGTACGAACGTGTCTTGCTATTTCAGTCAGTCTCAGTACAAAAAGTACCGAGGTTGACTGAAGTAGCATGGCAAATACGAACGTTTCCGAGAAAATACTGTAAAGGATTATGCACTACAACTGAATTTTGCTCTTACTTTTTTTTACTAAGAAATTTAGACATATTATATGTACATGGTATTTGTTGGTCAAGGGACAAAATTACTAATTTATCATTCATAAGAACAAGTTTGCGAACAAATCAAATTATTTTATTAAATATTTTGATTTGTGTTTTTTAAGTAGTCACACTACTATATATAAATTAAAAACTGTAATAGATGTCATATATTAAAGAAAAAGCTAAAGTCGCCGGTTCGAATCCGGCCTTCACCACTGGAGGGCTTCGTCACTTTTTCTTTAATATATGACATCTATTACAGTTTTTTTATCATTCATACTTTTGGTCTGAAATCATTGCATTACATTTCACTACACTGAATGATAATATTACGATACTTTTAGTGTTCCATACAAAATTGTTTACGGAACACTTATATGTATGTAACTATGTTTGTAAGGGTCAAATCTTGCAAGTTAAATTTGACTTACTTCCCGGTTTCCGATAAAGCTGAAAATTTGCATGCAATGCAATGCAATATTATGGTACCATCGAGCTGATCTGATGATGGAGACAGGAGGTGGCCATAGGAACTCTGTGATAAAACAACGAACCCTAATTGTGTTTGGGGTTTTTAGAATTGTATTAGTTGCCTGTGCAAAAAAGTACAGTCAGTGATAAAAGCTCGTACCAAAAATGGTATTTTTGCCAAAAACTTATTTTTCCATACGAATGTATAAATTACAAAGCAGTGGTAATATTTTGCAGCTGAGCGCACTGTTTCCAAGCCCGTACATGAACGGGTTGTACGTGGACAGCGTGCAGCCCGGCTACCGTCTCGTCGTATGGGAGGACACCGGCATCGTCAACTGATAACCTAGAATAATATAGTGTCTACTGAAATCAGTACTAATTCCTAATGGTCCCATTGTGGATTTTAAAGTGAAAGGTGTGACGAGTTTAGTACAATGCAGAACACATCGTATAGTACTGGATCAACTGCATGGCTTACAATATACCAACATTATATATATCTATATGCGTGCTGCATTACATTACACATGCGATGTGATTTGACCTTAAGTCTAATCATATTTAAGCATAGGTTGTAACTACTTACTTTATTACTAATATCTTCCCTTCCCTTTGAGCAATTATGTTTTATACCATTAGGCCCTGGTCTGCAACAAACGCCGTAGGTCGCGACGTACGAATGCTTACTATAGAAATGCACTAAAGTGTTCTCTCTCACACGCCAGACGCGGCGCACGGCGTCACGCCGGACGCGACCTACGGCGTTTGTTGCAGACCAGGGCCTTAGTGGAAGTGGAAACTGTTTTGGCTCATGTATTAGTCATAATATCTTTATCCTGTATTATTGTAAGCTGTTTGTTTCCCAATAAAATAAAATAAAATAAATAAAATATCTTTATTAAATATACAGCTCTCAGTTGACATAAATGTATTTACAAATTTATGTTAAACTTATGGAATTTATTAGTAGGTATACTAGGTATAAATATTCTAGTTTACTTTAGGTATACGGATAATACTATTTTTAGACTACGATTATCGTCGTTTAAACATTTTATTCAAATTTTAACTGGAATGTAGTTTTTAAAGATCGTAAATGTATTTTATGAATGAAGTATGTTTTAGACGTAATTAAATAAAGTACCTGTTTTACAAATCAATAATGGCATTTCATTTTCAAGCTTTCATTATTCGTAACGTATGTAAGAGAAACAATATTAATAAGTTTCGCAAACAAACGAAATTCCCGCCATATTTTGCACGAATGATGCATCAGCTACACTTTTCCTTCATTCTTCATTCGTTCCGTGAGTTCCGTCCTCAATCAGAATAATAACTAAGTTCCGTCCATTCCTCATTTGACGTTTCGTTTCGTTCTACTTCATTCATTCTTTTCAATCACCAATCAATCAGTTTGAAATTGGATGTCAAAGTTTGTGTACGTGTCCGGTGCTTGGTAATTTTAATTTCCAATCGAAGTATTTACATTATTTTACTAAGAGTGCTATATTACCGTGTTGTTATTCAAAATACAGTGTTTGTTCAATAATAATAGCCAGACGTGCCACAAGTGTTGTGTCCCACTAACACAAATAGCGAGACACTTCTTGCTCTAATAGACAGTGACTTCACTTCTTCCGCCTGACGCCAGAATGTCTCATCATGTAAGTATTTGCATTAAATTGCTTGAAGGGCAGCTGTAGGGCGGGTCCCGGTGACGTCGTTGCAAATAGGGGCGGGAAGTCCTTGATCCTACATACAAAGTTGTAATTATTTGTAAACAACCTGCCATAAATGTGATCAATTATCTTTAAATTATTAATGCGGGCGATGAGAGACTATTTTAGTCTAAACCACGCTATATTATGAATAAAACAAGAGGTGGCCAAATGACGAAAAACTGGCTTCTTTGGGCGGTAGATCGTCGCTAACTTTCGACTACTTTTACGCATTCCAATGCACCTCCAGCCTACTTACAGCTGCTGTCGTTTTAAATTATTCACGTATGCCCTACAGAACCTTCCCTTGGCCTTTATGGAAAGTAAAATGAATGTCCATCTTTTATCCATATTTCACCTATGTGTATTAGTATCTACTCTCTTCAGTGGACCTACCGCAAAAACATGGCAAAAACCGAAATACGCAAATGGCGGGGATCTATCTCTTTTACTCCAATGAAGGCGTAATTAATGTGACAAAGAAAGATGCCTGCAATTTACGAACTTCCGATTTTCGCGTTTATATATAGTCCTGTTGTTGACCTATACTAGGGTTTGCTCCCGGTACTGAGTTTTACCGGTACCGGGAATTCCCGGTTCTCGCCATACAAACTCAATACCGGGAGCAAACCCTAACCTATACTCATCTCATCAATTCTGAGAAAATAATAAATAAAAACCCTCCTTGGCAGTCTAACATCTATGTATTGACAATTCTCATAAACTCATATCAAAGAGGTACTTAATCTTTTCTTTCTTTCTTATGCACATATCTACTAAATTAGTGACATGCTGATGTTGATAATATGCTAAAATCACTTAAAAAAACATAACATGGTACTAATAGAACTTCCGATCCTTACTCAACTCCTAGCGTGAACCAACCGTGGTGGGGGTAGCCAACTTCAACGCTGCAGAAGATGCCGCCACTCTCCGCGGAGCCATGAAGGGCTTCGGCACCGATGAGCAGACCATCATCGACATCCTGTGCACCCGCTCAAATGCCCAGCGGCAAGCTATTGCCCAGGCATTCACCCATGAGTATGGAAGGGTAAGGAATTATATGCTGCTTAAAACACAAGTGCAGGACATTGATATGCGTGTATCAGCTATTTTAAGCTGCCTGTGCATTCATATATAATAATAATAATATTTACTGACACTTCTCGCCTCTTGAGGTTCAATTTTTTTTTTGTATTTGTATATTTATTGATAAAGTTAATTACACGTCCAGAGTACATAAAATAAAATTACAAAAGTAAACATCGTTTTAACTTAAAAACCAATCATAGCATACATATATCTTAAAGCGAAAAACGGAAATACAATGTCCTAATACTAGTACAGATCACCTCCAATGAAATTTAAGTGTTAATTCATTGAAACAGAGTTGCTTTTTTGTTTCGTTCGATTTTAAAACAAAACAAATGCAACTGTATTTTCTAGTACCATTGATTCAAATTCGATTGCCAATTTCCCTTACATGGTGGGCCACTAGAGGTTAAGACCATTTGGTGCATTCCAAGAGAATGTCCCTTACGAAACATTCTTCTAATAGTTATGAAAAGGCTGAGAAAATGATATTGGGTCTGGTAATATTTCATGACTTTGCTAACAAATTGGCAGTATATTTTTGAGCTTTACGGATTTGATTGAATTAGCTGCCATACAAAGCAAAAGCATTTCGTAAGGGACATTCTCGTGGAATGCCCCATTTGCACCTAGCCGTCTTTTGTCATAAAATTGTTGTTATTAGGGTTCTGTACCCAAAGGGTACTGAAAAAACGGGTAGTAATAACTAAGACTCCACTGTCTGTCTGTCCGTCTGTCTGCCACCAGGCTGTATCTCATGAACCGTGATAGCTAGACAGTTGAAATATTCGCAGATGATGTATTTCTGTTGCCGCTGTAACAACAAATACTACGCGTCTGGACCATATTTCATGTTTACTCATTATTTCCTTGGTCGTAGTTCTTTGTTAGTTTTGTTCAAACACGATCACCTGATAGCTAATTATAATAGGCAGGTAATTACCTCGGATTCCTATCTGATCGCCATCACTCACATTATACATAACATACTACTTATAAGTACCTGCTCTACCATATAATGATCATGATTCATTTAATGAAAGGCTTCTGAGAGAACCATGAATAAAATCTATGCAAAAAAAATCTTTGATTGTGAGTTCGTTTCTTTATTCTCAACGACAAAATCGTAACTGTTAATAGTCTTCTTCTCAAATGACTTTTTCGTCTAAGACGGTAATCTGTTAAACAAAAGCCATTGTCTCTTTTGTGCGAGCGGTCGCCATTGTGTGTGAGCGCCGCAGGCGCCGTGGCACGCACCAACACACAATAGCACAAAAAGACCGACAGCTCGCACAAGAGACAATGGCTTTTGTTTAACAGATTACCTTCTTAGACGAAAAAGTCATTTGAGAAGATGCAGACTATACCTTTAATTTACCTAATAGAGGTTGGACATAGATAATGGAACATCTATAAATGTGTTGTTTTCAAGCAAAAGGTACCACATTGTCGCTTGCCATAAGGACGCTCTGACAGGTGTTTCGTATAAAAATACAAGCAATTTTCGTCCTTATGGTAAGCCACAATGTGGTACCTTTTGATTGAAAACGTCACAAATCTCTACAATACAAATAACGTTATGCTGTTTTGACCGCCTTAGCCAACAGACCAATGAACTCTGGCCTAGACACACGCTAGGCGAGTTAGGCAAAAAATATACAAACTACTAGGCCACAGTGCCCACGTACTACGTAGTTATGTCATCCAATGTAATGCGGATTACCTAGTAATTATGATTCACATAAAAAGAATCCGGCTGCGACCTTGAGTATGATTCTTACGGCGATGGCAATAGGGCTCCATTAAGTGGGGTACCAGGGGAGTGCCTTAATGACTCGACGGTTCTAAATAAATTGTAGACGTGATGCTAAAAACCGGACAAGTTCGAGTCGGACTCGCCCACCAACGGTTCCGTACTTTTTAGTAGTTGTTGTTATAGCGACAACGGAAATACATTATATGTGAAAATTGCAACTGTCTAGCTAACACGGTTCATGAGATACAGATACAGTACAGCCAGGTAACAGACAGACGGACAGCAGAGTCTTAGTAATAGGGTCCCGTTTTTACCCATTGGGTACGGAACACTAAAAACGAAGGCTCGAAAGTTGTTGGCCGACGAAAAAGTTGCCTTTTTGCGCGTTTTGTTCAGCTAACATTGGAGTATTAATCTAGTACCTGTACCTACACTGATTAGTTATTCTGTGCCTACACGCAAAACCAGTGAATACGGTATGGAAATCCTATACAAAATGCAATGATGATGTCATAACAAATCCATAGCGCACTGCAGTAGTATCAGCGAAATAACACGATAATATATAAGGTTTATTTTATTACCTCTTTAGTTGATCAGGTGGTCACGATTTAATTAACTGTAGAAGCCATCAGACGATCTTTCGTCTCTACACTCTACGTACGAACGTTTTTAGGAGAGGTCATCTTGAGCTCGTTGTATGTGTAATCCTTACTATTGCTGCCTGTACCATTGTCTGTCGGAAATGTGCACTTTGCGCGTTACTATGTAAATCTTGATAATTAGCGACTTCTGAAGCCCTACTGGGAAAAAGAAAATCGAAGCACAGAATAACTAATATCGAAATTTATCTGCCTTCGCTCGAATATGCAAGAGCGATAAAGAGGCAGATTACGATATTTCGATATTAATTTTTCGCGGTAGGACCTCTGAGACTGATGATGATATTATAATAACATGCAAACCTCGACAGGACATCATCGAAGACCTGAAATCCGAGCTAGGCGGTCACTTCGAGGACGTGATCGTCGCCCTGATGCGTCCGCCCGCAGAATACCTCTGCAAGGAGCTGCACAACTGTATGGAGGGCATGGGCACCGATGAGAACACCCTGGTGGAGATCCTGTGTACTAGGACTAAGAAGGAAATAGCCGAGATCGTCGACGCTTATGAGAAATGTGAGTAGCTATATACATCATTACTTTACCTAAAAGATGTCTAGTGCTGGACCTGGCTCCGTTGACAACATGCCTATCGCTAACGCTCCGTAGCGAACGAAACGCAACTGTCACTGTCACACTAATATGGAAGAGTGATAGAGAGACACAAAGCGATTCGATGGAGAAGCGATAGCGATTGTTACCTTAGCTAGGCCTGCTGGACCGCTTCCTAATGGATTTCTAAAATGACCTGTCTAACGCTGCATCCAATTGCTCCTCCTGCCAGCTTATCAAAGGCCTTCCTACAATAAGTTTGTACGTTTTTCAACTTGTTCAGCATCTGATCGCCACTCAAATTCTATACCCCAAGGGCCACGACAAGGTCTTCGTCTTCGGCAGTTTGGAGAACTCTATTCTAAATGTAGAGCAAAACCTTAAAATATTATCGATGTTTTTTAAGGCCTATAGCCAAATTAGCTAAAAACTCTCCGCCTATTACATGGCAAACCCATCGCGGTGATAGGCTGTTTCGTGTTGCCGAGCAATTATTTTTCAATTTATTCGCGTGGCTTTCACTGTTAGCTAAATTGAACATTATTATTCAGCATAGTTACTACAACAATCATAGCGTAGTCTGCCTCGATAGCGTCACTGTAGCCTATGTCTATGTTTTCATTTAGTATTATTTCATGCACTAATATTCCGCCGTTTCACCTTTCAGTGGTTCAGAAGCCTAATCGAAAGTAACCATGTCTGTCTGTCTGTCTACTTTCTACGTAGTTACCCTTGCTTTCGTATTTATAATTCTAGCGGTGGCTGCGACCGCGAGTCCTCTCGTGGGATTCAAACTAGATTTTTTGTTCTGGGTCTGTAGATTGCTGTACATAAATAACCTATTAAAGAAACATTTTGCAAAATACGCTCGCCTGTATGTACTTTCACAGGACTAGAAAGTTTTCTACAATTTAAGGTTTAGTATTTTAGCCTGGAATAAGTAACATATATATAAAAGTTATTCATGAGTAATCTGGAGCTAAAATAAAATGGATTTTCTTCAATGAAAGCTCCGCCACTGATATATAGGATAGGAGCAACAGCTAACTAAACTTTTTTTTCCAGTGTACAACCGCCCTTTGGCCGAGCATATGTGCTCCGAGACTTCAGGAGACTTCCGCCGACTACTCACGCTCATCGTGACCGTATGTACATGCTCTTACTTAAACCAATAACATCACTTATCATCAATAACATCACAATCAAGTTCTATCCATCCACCCAATATCCGTTGTCCCCGATTGGCGCCATGCCCTGGCGGCCTACCGCGAAATCGAGATTTCGTTATCTGCCTCTGTCGCTCTTGCACATTGGAGTCTTATAACAAAGAGGAAAAAAAAAATGACGAACGAATAAGCCGTCGCGCCTAAATACTAAGTGAATGAGGCGAGGTTTACTCGATAATTTGTCTACATCCTGTTGGTAACTCCAAAATATCCCAGTAAGGAATCAAATTAGTATTTAAACTTCGAACAGACCATAGAAAATTTATAAATTACCCTTGAAGTGCACAATAATAAAAGAATACATATTTGCCCAAATATTTAACGCACATATTTGCCCAAATATTTGTGTTGTTCTTTCATCTTTTTTTATCGCAAACGGAAATGACACAGCCATAATCGAATTTAAACTGTTGTGAGACATACGCGCGACATGTTTCATTAAAACAAGTGAGTCTAAACCGTACAATTATTTGACACAGCTATATTTGTGTAAATACAAACACACTTGTGTTGCGGATATTAGATTTTATTGAAAAATATAATTATCATTAGTATAAGTAGAGAAGATAATTCATTAGCAGTAATTATAGCTATAACGCATGTTAATGTCAATAACCATTGTAACAATTAACCGATAGTAGTAACAGTGCTTATGTGCCGTTGTTTTCTTTGCACACTAACATTGTTCTAGATATCGCCTTTTTGATTTGTGCCTTATGTCCTAGGCTTCCTAGGTCATTCTCAAACTAAGTTTCTAATTTGTATTTTATGTTAAGTTGATGAAACAATTTCCGAACAATTTTTGTATGTACCTAAGTCGCAAACAGACACCTTTCGAACACAGAGGGGACAAAATTTTTTTTTTTATGTGTAGTGTGTATGACCCTCCTAAAATGGGCGAGGTAATTGGTGTCGATTTTAATGAGACCAAGCCCTCAGTCGTTATTTTACTATATTGATAGTGGTAGTATTACTACTAATGCACAAAAACTCATTTACTAATTAGTTTTAGTCACAGTAAGGGTAGGTAACTTGTGTTCATGTCATGACAGTGATAAATTTAATAGTAAAGTTACATAACGTAAAAAACTGTAAACACACATTTTGTTTAACATGGTTGCTGCCTAGCTCAGATTACTACTAGGCTTGTCCGCAAGAGGGCGTGGAAAACTGTGTACCAACCAATGGACAAAAACCTAATTATAGTTTTTTTTTAACTTTAAAACTACATATTTTTGCCGAAAATTGTGATGAAAGGCGTGAAAAAAAAAATGTTTGCTACAAAGGTACAGCAGATATTGCTAAGCGGGCTAGGTGTTCAAAATAATTTTGACGCGACTTTATTGTTAAGAGAATAAGAGCGTGTCAAGGTAATTTTGAACACCTCGCCCGCTTAGCAACTTCTGCTGGTGACTGCATACTAAACAACAAAGGTTGTGAACCCAAGGACTAGATGGTGTTTAACTTCATAATAATAATTACGCTATTCGGAATTATGTATGTAAGTTATGTGACTAATTTCACTAACACGATTTTAGCCCCTCTACTACAATAAAACCACTCGTAAAATGAATGAAAACGCAAATGACAAAGTCTAACCATTCGTGACATGACGTGTGCTTTACTTTTGATTTAGTTGAATTCTCACGCTTCCACCTCGCTTCATTAATTTGCGGGGGTTCCCGGAAAGGGCGCGGTGTTCACGCCCTTGACACATTTTATTACACTCAAAGCAATGAAAACGGACCAATTTTCACAAAAATTACTCGCTTTCATTGCTCTCGAGTATACAAAGTCCATTCCGTACAAATAGCAATATGTCGGGATTGGAAAAGGGCATATGTTACCGCTTCTAGAAATTAAGAATAAGTACAATAATTGCAAGGACGTGTAAATGTGTATGAACCATATGGTTGTATGGAATGGATTTCCAGGCACCTACCTGTACATATTTTGGTGCATTAGGTTGGTATGTCCAATTTCTTGGTCCAATAAAAAAAATCTTTATTGCAACTTTAAATTATTACATAACATTGGTTCCTGGCTCTCAAAGTAGGTTTCCTTGTGTCTCAAGAGCCAGTTTCTTCCCGATTACAAGCGTATGCATGTGGATTGCGTCTCACTCTCTCACTATCAAAATGTGAGACGCAAATACACATTGAACAAAGATATTGGACAGGTGGCATTACCACACTTAGACGAATAACATTAAGAAGCCAGGCACCATCAATCTTTTCTGTCGCTTTTGCAGCCTCAAGCGGCCTTGGCGGGCCTTGGAAACGGAAAAAAGTACAAATAGGATGTGTTCGTAATTTTTTTTGTGAGTTCCAGCTGTGTGTACTTGGATGCTATCGATAAAGTTTTATGTAACTATGCACATGTGACGTTTCATGTTGGCACAAGTGTATTAACTGAGTTTCTGCTTTTCAGCTAGTCACAAACAAAAGAACCAGCAATTTTTGTAAATTTCTTGTCAACTACGCTTTCTAAAACCGTCCAAAATACAATCATGAATTACGCATCTATGTCGACAATAGATGTCGTATGGTCGTAATCTCTAGCAAAATTAGCGTTAGTTACAATTTTTAAAAGTTTTGTTGTGGCACTTGTGGCCGATATCAGGGCATGTTACTCTTTAATATATATTTTTTAACATAGTCGCTTCTCTCAATCCCTTGTGCCCGCCAAGGCAATACGAACCTTATCTTCTACGCGTTAAGTCAGTCTGCTCACCAGGGCGCGCGCGACGAGGAAGCGGGCGTTGACCTCGCCCGCGCTCAGGCGTCGGCTCAAGAACTGTTCGATGCCGGAGAAGCCAAGTGGGGCACTGATGAGGAGATCTTCAACAAGGTAATGTGGACCTTATGTTGTAAGCGTTAGAGTTGACTGTAGGTGGACTTTGGCCTCGCCCGCGCTCAGGCGTCGGCTCAAGAACTGTTCGATGCCGGAGAAGCCAAGTGGGGCACTGATGAGGAGATCTTCAACAAGGTAATGTGGACCTTATGTTGTAAGCGTTAGAGTTGACTGTAGGTGGACGTTGGCCTCGCCCGCGCTCAGGCGTCGGCTCAAGAACTGTTTGATGCTGGGGAAGCCAAGTGGGGCAGTTACGAGGAGATATTCAACAAGGTAATGTGGACCTTATGTTATATACGTTAGAGTACACTGGCATTTGGAGGCGGGAGTGTACATAGGGCGCTCTCAGGCTTAGCCCAGGAGCTTTATGATGCTGGAGAAGCTAAGCGGGGCACAGAAGAGATCTCCAACAAGGTATGGGAAATAGGGTATTCTCCTACTAGTCAATCCAGTTTCTTTTTTAGAACTGTCAAAACGAAATTTGCTAATATGGAATTTATATGAAACATTACACAACGTCAACTCACCTTCTTTTTATATATCCATCCGATTTATTAACGTCATGGCAGTTAAAATATATAACCACCTTAAAAACGACATTAAAGCTCAAGCAAATGAGAAACAATTTAATAAAATGTTGAAAGACTTCCTAATAAATAAATGCTACTACGACTTAAAGGACTTTTTTAATGATAATGTTACAGACACCTTCTAAGTAATTTATTAAAACAATGACATACTTACTTAAATTACTATGACATACATACCTAAATTTATAACAAAACAATTTTATAATATGAATATTGTACAATAATTTATTTATTATAATACATTTATTAATGATCTCATGTGTAATTAGAATAATTGTTTTATGACCTGATATTTTTTTAGATAAATTAATAATTTGCTACATACAATACAATAAAAAATATAATAATAAAATGTTATGAGTAAGCTATTGATATGCTGTGCCCTTACAGGGTCCATGTGAGACATTGTATATTATAATTTACATCTATACTGTACCATGGTTGCAATAAAGAATTATGAATTATTAAATATTATTTTTCTAATAATTATTTAATTTATTTAATGCATGGTGTAAAATAATTTATTTTAAATACATCAAACATTTATACAGTTAAATACCCTATTGCTTGCAATATCGTTTGTCAGTTAAACATTGGCTTATAATTGTCTTTTTAGGGTTCCGTACCCAAAGGGTAAAAACGGGACCCTATTACTAAGACTCCGCTGTCCGTCTGTCTGTCTGTCTGTCACCAGGCTGTATCTCATGAACCGTGATAGCTAGACAGTTGAAATTTTCACAGATGATGTATTTCTGTTGCTGCTATAACAACGAATACTAAAAACAGAATAATATAAATATTTAAATGGGGCTCCCATACAACAAACTTTTTTTTTTGCTGTTTTTTTTTTCGTAATGGTACGGAACCTTTCGTGCGCGAGTCCGACTCGCACTTGGCCGGTTTTTTCATATGTCATTTAGCATATGTTTATGATAACATTACACTATGTTTTAGATCCTCGCCCACGAGAGCTTCGCGCAGCTGCGCGCCATTTTCGAAGCGTACAAGGACATCGCGGGCCGCACCATCGAGCAGGCCATCAAGGCCGAGGTCGGGGGCGAGCTCAAGGACGCGCTCAGCGCTATCGGTCAGTATTCTTTATGTTTTTACTTTGTCTTTATTATTTGTTTCCTTAAGCCGGGTTCACATTTGTCTGTCGTGTTGTGTTGTGATGCTCTCTGTCGTGATGGCATACTGTTCACATCTATCTGACGTGTTCTGATGCATTATGACGCATTTTTTTTATCAGTTCCGTTTTGGCTCTCGGAGAGTTAACACATTCGCAATGTTTTTTCAAGAATCATCCGATTCAAATTCAGATTTTGAAGAAGATATGTAATTATTGGCGCTGGCAACGCTTCTAAATTGTCGTACGTATTCAATAAGCAGCTCCTCGTCCATACTTGATGATACCATACGTCCTCGACAATAAGTACCCTCTTGGTTGAAAATGGCACATTTGTAAAATGATTCAGTCCTGATTAATTGAGTCATTTGAGACGCTTCCCGTTCTATAGAATTGTCACTACTTGAACGACAATCTATTACGAATCTGAACTCTATTTTTCAGTGGAATAAAAATGAGGTCCCATTCATTATTCGCTTTTGAGATTTGAACGACAAAATGATTTAAGTCAATTGCTCCGGCGTGCTTTACTTGTCTCTTGTGAGCGCGGTTAGTCCGACACAACGGGAGTTGTGGGAAGGCCTCAATTGACCCCGAATTCTTGGTATTAGTTTGCAATGCCTGCTAGTTATAGTGTATCAATTGTTGGTTATTCAAAGTGTTTTGTTACTGCTTTTTAATCTAATTAAATAAGCAAATTAAAACTTCAAACTACACAACATACAAGAAAGTTCATACCCAATCTTGTCTAAAACAAGTACCTAATCTGAAATGAGGAAAAGTCGCTAAAACCTAGTATAGCCAGAAACAAGATGTAATTTTTGGGGCCGTTTCACGAAGCTTGCAACTAGTAAATACAAGCGGAAGAATCGTTTTAACTCATCTTTTTCAATTTTATCCCAATACTTTACAAGTTACAAACTTTCAAGGTGTTTTAAAACTTTAGTTGCTTTTGGTAAACATGTAAACATGTATAGGTTCTAAAAAGCCGACTACTGTAGTTTTTATTGTACTTTCTAATCTCGGACGGCTGAAAGATATCGAAGTAAGTAGTTGTTTTGCTGAAACGAACGGATGAGTATCGGGGTCAGGGCTGCGATGCGAACACACTATATTGGGGCGGAATCCGACCCCTAGAATGACGTCACCGCCAACAAAAGATGACTAATGGGTAAATAGCTGTTACATTTTATGAGTAACTGTCCTCTAGGCATTGATAGATTTCAACAAAAATATACTATGAACTCGATAATCAATTCAATTAGTTCAAGTTTATTCAGATTGCTTATTTATTTATTTCTTTATTTATTTATTATTATTCGGAGATCCAACAGCTGTTAACATGTCTATAGGTTTTATAAATATGATACAAAAAGCCAATTACAGGTTCTCACCAGTAGCTACATATTAACAAAAACAATTGGTGGTTAGCACTATTGCATGATTCCTACATTTACACGCCAAAGCTATAGTAAACTCATAATTCGAAATTAACTAAAGAAGATACACAAAGAAAAAGAAAAAATACAGCACAATGAAATTTCAATAAGGCATGCTCACCTAAAGAACTCCTCCGTCAGGATACGCCGCACAGTTTGTTTATTTCCACATAAATATTCTGTTGTGAGATTTGCCGCGTTTGTAGTATCACGAGTTTAGTTAGTCATTACTAGATACCTGCATCTGCCTCCATTCTGTTCAAGTCACTGATAATATTTCTCGTAGCGGTCTCACTTTGCCCTTTCGACGCCGCCGGCCGGTCGAATTGCTCATACACAAAACTGACTGATTTTTCATGCCAATAAGTTACGGTCTACACGCTCGCCCACTTAACCTTTTCGACGCCGTGTCAAACACAAAAGCTGTCACTCGGACGCCACGTCACCGAAGTATCAAAACTGAAATTGAACTTTATGCACATGCATGTAGGTCTATGTCTGTGATCTGTGACGGATTAATCTGTCTTTGGCGTCGGACCTGCGGTGCCGATATATCGGTGATCGGCGTCCGAAAGGTTAAATGTCTCATTCCTCGCGCTCCACGAACCCAAATAACATAATTGGCCGACGCTTCCAGTGGAGTGCACCCAAAGCGCGCCCGCCTGGTTCGCGACGCGCCTCCGCGACGCCATGCAGGGGCTCGGCACCGACGACCGCACGCTCGTCCGCATCATCGTGTCCCGCTCCGAGCTCGACCTGGCCACCATCGCCCGGGAATACGAAAGGCTCTACGATAAGACTCTAGAAAGCGAAATCAGGGTATGTGAGAGTGTCTTTTGTCTATTTCAGTGGAATGCGTGGAGAATGCGCCCGCTTGGTTCGCTCAGCGCCTGCGCACGGCCGTGGAGGGCGCGGGCACGGACGACGCGGCGCTCGTGCGCATCGTAGCGAGCCGCGCCGAGATAGACCTGGGCGGGATCAAGCGGGAGTATGAGCGCATCTATGATAAGACGCTAGAGAGCGATATTAAGGTGTGTTGCTTGATGATACTTGTTGAATTGTGTTTTTTGTACGGTTTTAAATATTTCTGTCCACGAAATATCAGGTCACGTATTTTAATGTTTCATTCTATAAACTCATTCAGAGTTCGTTAAAATCCTTTAATTACCTACCGTCAAAATATAATTAATTATTAAACATGTATTGCAAATTTATAATAATCTGCGATATTAGTATGTAAATCCTGACCAGGAATATATGATCACGCGCCATGTTGCAGAATTTCACTGGAACTAATGTTTTCATACTATACTGAACTGTCACCCTATACATGAGAATAACAGCGCTCTCTTGACAATGATCATATATTATTATTCACAACGACGGGACTTAATCGCGTAAAATAAGTTTTAAATTTAAAACTTAATGAGTAAAAATCGTGAAAGTTTAAAATTACTGGTCAGGCTTTACTTGCATTGGATACAGTGCATGGCGCACAAAATACAATTAGAATTAGACCAAGATAACTTCGCAGCGGTTTTGAAAGCACAGACGGTGCGTTTTATTTTAAAAGTCATAATATCATAGAAGTTTGACGTCAATTTTAAACAAAGAATTATAAAACATATAATTCTACAAGTATCAACTAAATCTCTTGAGAAAACTAAATACATGCTATATTTTATTCAGCACAGCACAATTTTATCACACAATAATAGCATGAAAGTAATGCTTTCAACAATATTACAAATATTAATAGTTGTACAAAATTGCTCGTTCATTTATTCGGCTTTGAAATTTATGTTAATGGCAGAAGCTTTGGATGTGTTACTTTTATGTTGTTATTATGATCAATTGTGTTTTAACATTTCTATGCAATAACTTGGTGATTGGATTAGGAGGTGAGGATATTATAATTCAATTAGAAATATATATGCATGATAAGATCGAATACATTATTCTCTTTGTCACTACGTTTGTGCTTTTATCGACCTCAAAATTTTATATCTCATTATCATATTTTATAAACTTAGAATAGGTGTTTTTTGTAAATGTAAGGATTTACTTAAGTTCTATATGTAATAAACTGTTAAGACTAAATGTTCTAAAATATTACAACTAAAGGAATCAAAACGATATAAAAGTTGTGGTCGAAGCATATACTTATAATACTATAAAATATAAATTAACCCAAAGCATAGTGGTCTATTCACAAACCGGCAGATAATAAAAACTAGACAAATATCTGCTAGAAAAATGACATTTAATTCATATTATATTTTATTGGATAATTTTAGTCAACTGCATTAATCGAACCTACAAGAGACATGCTCTATCTATAGCTATTTAGCTGTATATAGTTCGACAAAAAAAGTGTCTTAAGATATTTTTTGCCTTTAATTATTCAAGGTATTACTGCAGATGACTGTACGTCTCTATACTCTGGCAAACTAACTTTGTCAGTAGAAAAACGCGCGAAATATTTTTCTATGGGAGGATAAATCCTTCGCGTACATTTTTAGGGTTCCGGACCCTATTACTAAGACTCGGCTGTCTGTCTGTCACCAGGCTGTATCTCATGAACCGTGATAGCTAGACAGTTGAAATTTTCACAGATGATGTATTTCTTTTGCCGCTATAACAACAAATACTAAAGACAGAATAAAATAAAGTGGGGCTCCCATACAACAAACGTGATTTTTATTGCAGTTTTTTGCGTAATGGTACGGAACCCTTAGTGCGCGAGTCCGACTCGCACTTGGCCGGTTTTTTAAATTTGCCGCTCTTTTCTACTGAATGGCTATAACTTTGCACATTACTAATATACCGCGTCTTCCGCATGCGCACCCGCTCCGCTCACACCATCACCGCCACTTCCAACATGGCCGCTAACGTGACGCCCCGGCAGCAGGGCGAGACCTCCGGCGACTACAAGAGGGCGCTGGTGGCGCTCATCTCGCCGGCGTGAGGCGGAGGCTGCGAGACGATTGCAAGATCTTACGATATTTATTAATGTTGTAGCTGTATCTAGGAGAAATGTCAATTCATAATTAAGTCGGAGGCCGATCGTAAATGAGGCAGATCATAAAATTCCTAATCGTGAAACGTGAAATTCATTTTCTAGTTTCCTGAGTTGATGTTAGCAGGCATCTTTATTTGTGACGTTTTCAATCGAAAGGTACCTTGTCGCTTAACATAAGGATGAAATTGGATTGTATCTTTATACGAATAACCTGTCATAGCGTCCTTATGGCAAGCGACTATGTGGTACCTTTTGATTGAAAACGACACATTTTATTTATGAGACACACTATACAGACAACATCTAATACATGATTACAAATATATAAAAGTAGACTTTAGACAGGAATGCCATCCAAAATAAGTATGCACAGCAAGAAAAATAAATAACAATGAGCAAAAACTATCCTAAAATTATTAAAATATATGTATATCTTAAGAAATACTGAATTACAAAATTGCTCAAATGATTGCCGAGAACTCTGACTTGCCTCTTGAATACCGCTAGCAGTGAGTTGAAAATATCGATCTCTATATTTTGATACTAAATCTTGCATCTGAAGCAACCTAATGAACCTAATATCTGTAGGAATGGAACGTAAGAGGATAGCGTGAAACGGAACGTAAGAGAGAGAGGAGGATGACAAGAGGTGCGAAAGGGACGGGGAGAACGATTTGAATGGTGAGCGAGCGAACGTGCCTAAAGTGTTAAAATATTCCTTAAAATTAGTTTATCTCATTTAAATAAAACAAGTCAAGTGTTACTTTTGTTTTTATTAAGAGGCCTAACATAATCCCACATATCTATCGGTTTTTAATGTGACTACTCTCAAAACATTACGCAGGAACTTTACGATCTGCCTGATTATACGATCGGCCGCCGACATAAACATTCACTAGTATCTGAATTTTAATAAAGCGACACTTATGGTTGTAACAAATCTATACGAGTCGTTATAGTTGGATTTAGAAATAAACGTACGTATTGAAAATCTAATATTTTCCTAATATTAGAATTCGTTTTGAATAACAGGTTCCAAATAAAAATAAAAAACAGTAAAACAATTGCGTTTGGAAATATATAGCAGCATATAAAACCGAGTTTTAACTTTATAAAACAATTGTTTTAACTCATGAGAGTCATGAGCCTCCTTAAAAATTAAATAAATTTTCGTCTGCATTTTGCAGTTAAATAAACTAAGATCACATTGTGTCGAATAAGCAGCTACTAAGTTAAGATTCACTGTTGTATTTATTTAAGGTTTACGATTTGTTACCGAAGTTTTTTTTACCGTCATCTAGGCCTAATTCTCATTATTTTTCATACCCTCATTCCTCAACTATGATTGTGCTCAGTTAAGCAAACATTTGTGTTAAATTATTTGTATGTAAACGCCCCGCTTATTTATATGTATAAAGTATAAAGATGATATTGTACTGAATGATTGGACATCACATAATTTTAAATTGAAAAGTATTCGTTTTTTTTTTATAAAATCGCTTAATGCGCTCGTCGTGATGCGCTTAATGTAAGCAATTTATTGTATATTAATAATTTATTACAATCTGTATCGAATGTCGAAAGTGTACAGTCGCCATCAGATATATCGGAGCGGTCAAAGTGCTCACAAATATCTGAACACGCCTCTATTGTCAAGGCGTTAGTGTTCAGATATTTTTGAGCACCTTAACCGCTCCGATATATCTGATGACGAATACCTTATAAACAGTTCGCTGAACGAATAACTAGAAAGCAGTGCCTTGGAATTGTAGATTTACTCAAATTATAATATAAATTGATATACGTATATTGTTATTGCAATGATAAATTTTAATTGTTTTACGCATTCCATCCTCGTTTGTGGAGTTACTAGATATAGTTAACCTATTCACCTCGAATACAGTTTAATTGTATGTATACCCTTTTTTTACTTTAAAATCCCAATCCAAACCTCACACTGTTTCTACCTTATCTAAACTAAAGAAATGCAATAAAGTTAAGTACAGATAGGTTTAGTAATTAATTGGTAAGAAATAAAACAAAGATAAATATTTATATACACATTTTTCAATTAATTTTTTCGTCATACAGTAAATTCGCTAATTCTAAAAAATAAGCTCTAAAACAACGAAAAATAACTATATTCTAGATTTTACATAGAGTATACATTTTTTAATATAAGAAAATCACTTAAAATGAGGAACATAACAACATTAAGCTCTTAACAGTCGCCGTTACATCATCCTCTGTCGCGGGTCGAGAGAGACGCACTTACGAGCTGGAAAGAGATAGTTTGAAAGCGCAAGGGTCAAGCTTAAAACCTGGACTAAAACGGCAAATAAGTAAATGGCAGTGCGTGGCGCATTCTTACTGTACCCATAGTAGGGTTGCCACCCATACTATAATATATAGTATCATACTATATTGTAGTCACTTGTACTATATATTATACAAAAACAATATAGTACGAAAAATACTATATTGATCACTCAAGAATGGGGTATACAAATGTCACCGATATCGCATCGTATGCGACTTGGATTTTTAATTCGCCTCAAATCGGCCCTATTTTTTTTTCAAATTTCCCAGTAAATACTATATTTTTTTCAATATTTTGACAAAAATACTATATGTGTATAGAAAAAAGGTGGCAACCCTAACCCATAGGGATATATGTATCAATATCGCCCGCTGGTAAATATAATACCAGAGAAGAAAACATCTAAAGTATTTGATTAACAGAGACAAGCGTACACTTTATCGTCCGTATCAGTCATAAATGTGATCAATTCTCCGCTGAAAACAGACATTACCATTTCTTCTTTCCATGCTCTCTCGACCTCGAAACTCACTACAGCTAAGCGCATAATCAGTTTCATTATATCCTTGTCTATTCCAATAAAACATACAGAGACAACTCATCGAGCGCTAAAGCGATCTCAATCCGAAATTATGAGAAATAACCATCAGCTTTCAAACAAATCTAATTATTTCATTTTGAACCTTGTAGTTATTACAGTAAGGTTCAGGTTGCCTATTCAGAAATGGCGAAAAGCGACCAATTTTGTGCTCGTTTGACTTTTAACTGTGCGGTTCGCACGTCGCGCCGATGTGCGAGCGGGATGTCGCTTTAATACGCGCATAGCGTTGTCTCGCTCAAACATCGAAGCGACATGCGAATCGTATCTAGTTGATAACTGGCTACACATCGATTCACAAGAGCGCAGTGTTTATAAAAATATTGTTAAATTAGTACAAATCTCGTGGTCGGGTTGCACCAAACCGTCTGTCACCGTTTTAGCGTTCGCTAAATTTTATTGTAGGAAGTTTCATAGTTCTCTGCTTGCTTGACGTTGATCAGTCTGTTAATTGTGGTTGGTGCAACTGGTCCTTATAAATCGACCTGTACCATTCCACTGCTAGTAAAGCCTGACCAGTAATATATGATCATTGTCAAGAGGGCGCTGTTCATTCTCATGTATAGAGTGACAGTTCAGTATAGTATGAAAAAATTAGTTCCAGTGAAATTCCGCAACATGGCGCGTGATCATATATTCCTGGTCAGGCTTTACGTATAAGTATAACAACAACTTATAAATACTGGACATGTATTGTGCTGAAAGGCTGGCGTATTCATATATTTTTATAATTCGTATTCATATAATAAACGTCATATGGTACTACAGTGAAAACTAGTATAGAGATACAGTTGTAGTGCATAATTGGTTTCCATCGTATTTTCTCGGAAACGTTCGTATTTGTCATGCTACTTCAGTCAACCTCAGTACTTTTTGTACTGAGACTGACTGAAATAGCAAGATAAATTCGTACGTTTCCGTGAAAATACGATGGAAAATAATTAATGCACAACTGTAGTTCAGATAGTTGCTGAAGATTTTCGTCAACATTTCACAGTACGAATATCCATTTTCGAGAATGCAAATGTAAATACTTTGTCTGGACACTGCCAAAAAAAATTGAATGTTTTTTTTAAACAATTTTGGCCTGGATGAGAGTCCTTTAATACGAAGGTGGAGGACCTCCGTGAAATGACCTTTTCATACAAACGTAATCCTCATTTTCCTCTCTGGATATTAACATTATTGGAAATATTCTGACACAGTTAGATGCATATCAACTACAGCTATGTCCCTACGTTCAATTTTTAATTATTATAAGAGTTAGGAGCATTTCAAAAATTTGTATGAAATCTGTTTTTCGCTCCTCATTTTTACAGTAATCAATAAATGAAACAGATTTAAACGTAGGGGCATAGCTATGGTAAGTATTCAAGTCAAATTATGTAAAAATATTTTTCATAATGTCAATATCCAGAGAGGAAAATGGGGACTACACTTGTATGGAGCAGCGACCGTCCCCTTTCCTCTTAAGCCATATTGAACCTTTCGTATGCTTAGGAGCAGATCTGCTCCATATATATTCAACTTAAGGCCGTTCCATCGGTTTGCCGCTGTCACTGTCACATTTCGCAAGAAAGATCATGCGCGCCAGTGTCATTTTTGAACGAATTTTGTCGATTTTTAATGATTTTTAAAACGTTACCTTACAATATCGAAATTCGAAAGCTATGAAATTATAATTTAAGTTAAGATTGTTTTTGTTTTTTTTTTGTTTATAGTATCACATAATAAATAACCGAGTAAAGTTGGATTAAAAGTCCGAGTTAGAGGTTACTTTGGGAATTAATTGTATCAAGCGAAGTGGCATAATTCGTGTATCGGAAGCTAAGATATTAAAGATAATATAGTCAAGAACTACATATTTTTTTTCCACGTCTACGAATATCAACGCCTCTTAGAAAAACATGATCATATAAGGACATTTTTCGCCTTCTAGCTCAGGGAACCGCCTTAAACATGAAGTTGTCCGATTGCTATTTATATGGCAATTTTTTGACATGCGCACACGAAAGGTTAATGAATATAGACTGAAGCAGAGTAAGAGGTTGGTCTGAGACAAAAATCGTGCTCCCGAGTTTGACAGCTGAACTAGATGCTGTTATACAGCGCCATATGTTTTGTGGTGTTATAATACGTCAATTTTGACAACCAGAACTACCTCAGAATGTATGCTACCATATAATGGACTCCTGTCAAATTTGAGGCACGAATGATTGTTAGGTTTTATAACTCACTATTAATCACAGTTTGCCTGAATTAATATTTAGATACAGTTTCTTTTATATACTCTGGCACACCCAGTTTGTCAGTAGAAAAAGGCGCGAAATTCAAATTTTCTATGGGAGGACAACCCTTTGCGCATACATTTTTTAAATTAGCCATTTTTTCTAGTATATTTATATAAGTACGTAATTAATACAATAAAGTTGTTTTATTATGCAAAGTGTGCTAATGATGTCCAGAATCAACAGTACTACTTACTACATAAACTTTTATCTCAAATAACCAAAAATATAAAGTCAACATAAGGATGGTATTACATCTGTCCAATATTTCGGTCTAATGTGTATTTGCGTCTCATATTTTGCTTAATTTTCGTGAGACGCAATGCACATTGAACAAAGAAATTGGAGATGGAATACCACCCTAAGCTGGCAGTGTCTGGCAATATACAAATTTGAGTCCAAGTTGAAAAAGAAATACTTTAGTCACTCAGTGGTCTACGACTAAACTAACATAAATTGGCTAATAGACATCGAATCGCGACTATACAGTTCGCGGGCTTGGCGTGTACCGAAATTTTGGGACACGGTCATGTACCGAAATTTCGGTACACGCCTCAACGACCTAAACACAAATCAGCATCAAAATAACCTACTTTCTGCCTTTTGGCTTAAAAGTAACGCAAAAACACCTCAATCTGTATTTTATAATTTTTGATGTGTTTTTTTTGCTTGTATTTAAATTCCATGTTGACGCGTAAATGTGCCCTTGTGGCCTATTTTCTGAATAAATGTGACGTTTTCAACCAAAAGGTACCACATTGTCGCTTGTCGATAAGGTTGATTTCTAATTGAAGCTATATGGAAATAGCGCCTTACTGACAAGCGACAATAAGTACCCTTTTGGTTGAAAACGTCACAAATGTTGAAGTTTCAATCTATATAAATTCTTTATAGTGTCAAAGTAAATAGCAATATTTTTGCTAAAACGCGTCCTGGCGTGACATAGCTGTTAGCCGCCTGGGGTGAGGGCTGGGAGGGAACCACGAGCGGAGCGAGGCGCTCAGTCGTTGGGCGCGAACAGCTTGGCTTGAAGTTCGTCTAGCGGCAGAACTTGCTCTGCGCCTAAGTCCGGCTGCTGTTCAGTTTTTGACTGCTCCCGTAGGTCTGGAAAGATAAATAAATTGTTACTAACTATAATATATATTAGACTAGCTTTTGCCCGCGACTTCGTCTGCGTGGACTTAGTAACAGCAGCTAAAGTATGGCGCCTGGAAAAATTCTCATAGCAATCATTCAATTTAAGCATATTATGCACACAAATTAGCATGCACTTTATTAATTATCTCAATTCCACCCCGCTTTTTAATTTCTTAAGGGATGATTTTCGGGATAAAAACTATCTAAACTATCCTATCAACCTATCTCTATGCCAAATTTCATCTAAATCGATTCAGCTGTTTAAGCGTGAAGAGGGAACACACAGACAGACAGACTTTCGCATTTATAATATTAGTATGGATTGTATTTGATATGTGATATATGGATTCCGAATTGTCCGAAATAAATGAATTTTATTTTTATAAGTAGTAACAGAGTGATGCAAGACTGAAAATATTGCAAATATCCGGTTGCTCCGACCACAATCAGACTGATTATAAAATTTGCTGTATAACAGTTTCTGTATACACCTCTACCAACCAATCAGATCATATTAGTTGTCAAGCGGACCCCAGGCGCCCATGAGCCGTGGCAAAATGCCGGGATAACGCGAGGAAGAAGATCTCCCCGACAACCGTGCACGAGGCCGCGGTAGTCGAGGGTGTAGCTCCGTCTCGCTCGGTCACTGTGCGTGGGAGAGGGATGTACTGACCGTGCCAATGTTGAAGTAGGGCCGAGTAGTGGTCGGCGCGGTCGTGCCGCTTGAGCTGCGTGAACCAGGGACCGGCCCGCTATCCCTTATCGGGGTTTTATAAGGGTATTGCATAAGGCTTAACTCACCATACCCTTTGCCAGACGAAACCCTTTGTTTTGCTTTTAAAAACCCTTATATAAAGCTACCACATTTGAGTAATCGTTAGCCCAAATACCCTTACATAACCCTTATCATCCGCTCACCAACACCTTGCATATTGCTTACAAGGGTTAGCCTTATAAAGGGCTTCCCTTTTAGCATATAAGCGTCGTCTACCTTGTTCATAAAGCACACATTACTTCGAATCCGAGCGATCGTCGGCGGCGACGGCGGCGTTCTTTGACTAGGCACGTATTTTCTTTCCTTTTCATACACTACCGTAGATATATACTTATCCTGTCTCTTTCACGCAAAGGGAAACCTTTATAAAAAGCGCTTAAAGATAAGGGTAACCCTTATTAAGAGCTAGCCTTATTTTTGGTTAGCTTTTCGGTAAGGGTTAGTCAAAGGTAAGGGTATGAATGGGCTTGCAGTTCAAAAGGGAAAGTCTTTCAATGTGTTAGCCGTGTTTAAGTGTCGCCCATTGAAAGGGTTTTATCGCGGAAAGGGTTGTCCGGTCCCTGGCGTGAACACGTGCACGAGGCCGCGGTAGTCGAGGGTGTAGCTCCGTCTCGCTCGGTCACTGTGCGTGGGAGAGGGATGTACTGACCGTGCCAATGTTGAAGTAGGGCCGAATAATGATCGGCGCGGTCGTGCCGCTTGAGCTGCGTGAACACGTGCACGAGGCCACGGTAGTCATACTCGAGACCGGAGTAGCGGGACCCGAATAGTTTAAGACCTAAAAAAAATGTAAATTTTGACTATACGCTTATTAATTGTGTAATAGATGGGATATGTAAAAAGATGCGCTGTGAACGTCAGCTGTCGCTCCGTTGGTTCACTTACTGATGGCGATGGAGCGCAGGTAAAGCGCTTCAGCAGCTCTATGCTGTTGCATGTGGTAGTTGTAGAGCGAGGCGAGGTGGCCGATGCTGAGCCCCACCTCGTAGTCCTCGGCCCCCAGGAGCTCCTCTTTGATCGCGATGGCTTTCAGGTGCATGGTTTCTGCGTCCTGTAAAGGAAAAAGCGTGTTAACACATTCACTGCCAACGTTTTCGTAGCGCTACGCTCGTAGCCGATCCCAGCGTTTCCCGCTTTGTAGAGGAGAGAGATTATGAACAGCGGGTTCCCGGCACTCAATGCGTTACACTACTAGTTCTAAAATAATTAACCTATTATTATTAATTGTACCTATTTTAGTATTTAAACTATATAAAAATATCAAGCGCCATGTTGCGGAATTTCACTGGAACTATTTTTTTCATACTATACTGAACTGTCACCCTATACATGCGCAACAACAGCGCCCTCTTGACAATGATCATATCACTGTCAGGCTTTAGTATTGTCAAATATTTAAGTGGGGCTAACATACTATAAACGTGATATTTTTGCCGTTTTTTGCGTAATGGTACGGAACTCTTCGTGCGCGAGTCCGACTCGCACTTGACCGGTTTTTTTTTCGAAGTATAAATTTATCTTTCAATGGATCTTTGTGTATATGATGATTGTGATTTTGACAACCGGTCTGGCCTAGTGGGTAGTGACCCTGCCTGTTAAGCCGATGGTCCTGGGTTCGAATCCCGGTAAGGGCATTTATTTATGTGATGAGCACAGATATTTGTTTTTAAATCATGGGTGTTTTCAATGTATTTAAGTATTTATATATTATATATATCGTTGTTTGAGTACCCTAGTAAATGAGTAAACTAAAACTAGTGCCTACGTCAATTCTTAGGATTAGTTGTCAAGCGGACCCCAGGCTCCCATGAGCCGTGGCAAAATGCCGGGATAACGCGAGGAAGATGAATGTTGTCTGAGTACCCATAACACAAGCCTCCTTGGACTTACCGTGGGACTTAGTCAATTTGTGCAAGAATGTCCTATAATATCTATTTATTGTAGTTGGTTGACAACAATACTCGCCTGGAACTTGTGCATGCTCTGGTACAGTCGGCCGAGGTTGCCGTAGTGCTTGGCGGTCTGCACATTCTTCTCCCCGAACGCCATCATGGAGAGTTGTAGCGCCGCTTTGTGTAGTGCCTCGGATTCTTCTAGCAGTGAT
Source organism: Cydia strobilella (assembly GCF_947568885.1). Lineage (NCBI taxonomy): Eukaryota > Metazoa > Arthropoda > Insecta > Lepidoptera > Tortricidae > Cydia > Cydia strobilella. The sequence goes on from NC_086052.1 coordinate 16,592,694, forward strand.
GGTTCTGTGAAAACAAATATTACAATGTTAATAATTCTGTAACAAAACAAAACAAAAGTTAAGTTAAGTGAGCAACAAAAGTTGATGTTCTGAGAATATATTTATTGTGATGTGTGTAAGAGCCTATGCATTATGACCGGTAGCGACCGCAAATAAGTGCGGTCATAATGCAAACGCTGGTTCAAACCCCGGCTTGTACCAATGAGTTTTTCGGAACTTATGTACAATATATTATCAGTCTACTTTCAGGGTACTTTCAACTAACAATTTAGGTAAAAATATCGTTATTTATTGAATGGGGAGCTAATTATCAGAATGCAAATTGTACAACACATCCATTAAAAATCAAAATTTTAATTGTTTATCGTAAAAAAAGAAAAACACGTCCTAAAGCCAGGGATCGGAACCGGTATTTTTTAAAAACCCCGAAATAGCCCAATATTTTAAATTTTTTTATGCTCATTACGTAGGACTGAATCATGTATTTAGGAAACAATTTTGCATTATTAAAACGTCCCATTAAAAATGAAATTATAAACATAAGAACGAAAAAGAACGTAATAATACCGGTATTTTTGTATGGAGCAAATACCGGTTTCCGACCCCTGCCTAGAGCAGAAACGTATCATTTTGTGCACACTTTTTAGAAAAACAACGACCCATTTAGCATGAGAAATGAGAATGATAAAACGCATGAGTATAGAGCCGGTACCATTCTGCCCGCGCATCTCGTGGTGCGGCGCCGGCGTGTCGAGCGCGATCTCCTCCAGGATCAGCGCCTTCACGCGCTTCGCCGACGCCAGCAGCAGGTGGTCCGTGGGCACCAGGGTCTGAGGAACACGATACGGGATGTTACTGCAATGTTCACGGTTCGCCCACCAGAGTGCAGCACCAGCCTTTTTAGTCAACCATATAGTAACTTAACATTTAAAACTTTCGCGTTTTGAACACATATTAAATCACATTTAGAAACGGGTCTATCGCGAATTTATTTTGTTACCTTTATTTACCGACGTTTCGACACAGGTTTCACTGGTCGTGGTCGCGGCTAACTGACGTCCCACCAAAATGTCAAAACAGACAAAAAATTCGAAATAAAAAAAAGAAAAGAAATTCGCGATAGACCCGATTTTAAATGTGAAATGTAGTAACTTGTACATACTGTACCTTTAACAGGTATTTGACAAGTTTTCAAAGATAATAAAATACGACATTGATGCATCGAGGCGGTTTGTTCACAGAGGACCTACCGGGAAAAGCGAATCCCAAATTTCGCTATCTGCCTCTTTATCGCTCGAATATGCAAGAGTGACAGAGATGTTAGACAAATAAATTTTGATTTTCTTATTTCGCGAAAGACCCTCAAATTGTGGTAGTCGCGCCTCCAACGCAGAGTTTCGCGTAATATTCCCTATTAAAGGAACATCAGTTGCGTCCAAAATTACTAATGGCGTTATTTATAAGGCGGTTATCACACTGGATGCGATTCGCACGTCGCTCCGATGTTTGAGCGAGACGTTATGCTCGTATTATAGCAACATCCCGCTCGCACTTTAGAGCGACGTGCGAATGTGCGAATCGCGTCCAGTGCAATATAGACGTATAGTTTCTCACTTCTCACCTCTATAATACGTATTGCGCGCTCAGCATGATCGCGCGCCTTGTAGAATCTGCCGGAGGAGTATTCCAGCACATACAACGCGTATGCCAGGTCCTCTTGTGCTGTGGCCACGTGTAAGCTGCTCCGGCCGAATACACGGCGTAGTGTTGCTAGTGCCTCCTACAACATACAATATTTTATTCGTATTTTTAAATGCTGTCGTGAACGTGTAAATCGAAGATCACAAGTAACGTTTAAATCTGTTTCCGGTTCTAATGCATTTATCGACAAAAGCGTATAAGTCAACAAGTATAGTTTGTCAAAGGAATGTTTCATTTCAATCATAGAGAGAGAGAATCATACTATCTTTGTCTTACTAGCTTACTAGCACCCAAAAGAAAAAGATGAGTATAGTTTTTTTTTGTTCTTATTTACTGCCAATTTGGTTTGACCAACTATACATGTGACATATATATACTTATTCAATTCCTTTGCTAATTTCGCAGAAAGGAATCGGTGCACGATACGGCCTCAGTGAGTTATGCAGCGCGTCGAGCGTCCATTAAATTTTCTTCGCTCATATCACTCGGCTCGCTACGATAAATCACTGTGTTATGGTTATTTTAAAATCTGTTATATAAACGTCTAGTACATCGGCCACGCTGTGCGGAATACAGTCGATGTTGACCTGACTAGTGCTATGGCCTGCCTAACTAGTGCTACGGACTACAGCCTGCCCGGCAAGTGCTACGGATGACGCAATAGTCACCATTTATAGTATGAATTTTCTCAAATGATTTTTACGCCTCACACCCTAATCTGTTAAACAAAAGCATTTGTTTCTTTTGTTCAGCGGTTACCAATGCTACCGCTACTGACTGAACGGGAACAAATTCGTTTAAAAATAAATTTTACCGTCCTATATATATATGGTTCAAATTTATGTAGCAGCTCTGTTTTTGAGGCCACACACAGGCTACCGATCGTCCTTCATTACACAAACTCGTTATCTCAGAATGAGCTGTTACATTTTGAGCCTTAATACTATCACGATATTTTATTAATATAAGTTTGAATCGGTAGTTGCAATTAGTTGTATATTATAATTGTTGATGTATTATTATAATTTTTTTGTTTGTATGTAAATTCAATATTGACGTGTTTGTGCCCTTGTGGCCTATTTACTAAATAAATGTTGAGATTTGAAGTTTGAAGATAGTTGCTTTTAAACGACATGGTATGCTATGGCACGCGCTCGGCACGCGACTAAGGCGCCTCTCCATAAAAGAAACAAAGGCTTTTGTTTAACGGATTAGGGTCTGAGGCCTAAAAATCATTTGAGAAAATTCATACTATATGTTATACCTATTTTGTGTTATCTATGAGACCTACGGCCACAGAAGAAATAGTCAATTGTCTTGTCACTCATGTCAATGTCATTCAATAAAATAACGTAAACATTTACCTATGTTGTTATTAATATAAATAATGAATACATAAAACTATTCACGGGTCTCTATCGTTTCCCATATAGTTTTATGTCATAATGTATTGTTTGTCCATATTTTCGTTAGTCATAATTTGGATTTTCTCAGAAAAGCGTAACTTTTCAGGATTGCCATAAATCAAAACTAACCTAACCTATCCTATCTACTATAGGATAACCCGAGGAAAATCCTGAAAACTTAACGGTTTCAGAATTATGACTAATGATAATCTGACAATCATTACATGTGATTTTTTAATCTAAAGGTTTTTAAATCAAAAGGTACCACATTTTCGGTTGTCGATGAGGTTAATTTCTAATTGAAGCTATATGGAAATAGCGCCTTACTGATAAACGACAATAAGTACCCTTTTGGTTGAAAATGGCACACATTATGACTTTCAATAATTATGTCTAACAATGTGACCCCAAGTATACATACCTCGTATACGGCCACACTGTGCGGGATGGAGTCGATGTTGAGCAAGTAGAAGCCGTAGTCGAGCAGCGCGGCGGCGTAGCGCGGGTGCGCGGCGCCGAACGCCGCCCGCGCGAGCGCCACGGCCTGCCGCACCAGCAGCCCCGCCTGGCCGAAGCGGCGCTTCACTACGCACGCCTTGCCGCACGCTCGGAGGACTTCGATTGTGATCCTGTAGAACAGAGTACTTCGTTAAACCGCTACTAATCGGGTGGGTGATTCTTATTTTAAATTGACTCAATAGAGCGCCAGGCTCAATCAATCAATTTTTCAAGTAGTATGGCTCCATCGATACTGTCGATGATTTCGCCAACGTCAAAGTGGGATCCACGTGGGATCGAATTAATATTTGTTGATTAAAACATATAGGCCATCTGCCATAGCCAGTGTACGGTAAACAATAAAATTATGGGCCTCTAGGGCTCTAGCCAGACACGGTTAGAGGTAGAAATACCAAATGCTCTTAGAGCACGACGTTGTTCGGTGATTGTTGTAGTTGTCTCGTAAATGGTGGTTAAACACGCTTTGAGATTAATTCTCCATTCACTGCACATATCAAGATGGCGTTCGAACCGGAAGTCAAGCGCCAGGCTCATAGACTCTTCGGCGATGACCCATCTGTCAAGTCAAGGATACAGAGCCTTGAGCATCGCCGTCGAGTCGCTTGCCTATCGGTGTTCTATCGGATACATTCCGGGGAGTGCGCACAGGAACTGCACGACCTGATCCCACCTTCCCCTTTCCATCATCGGACATCCAGGCGCGGGAAGCGAATGCACCCGTTCGTGGTCCACGTTCCATTTGTTCGGACGAAACGTTTTGCCTCCTCCTTTTTGGTACGGACGGCTAAGGAATGGAATGCGCTCCCGCCATCTGTATTCCCTGATCAATATGACCTCGGTCTCTTTAAACAAGAGTGAATATGCTGTTACAGAACCGGTGAGCTCCATCTTAGGCCCTGTCTTCATTTTCCATCAGGTGTGACTAGGGCCAATCGCCGATCAGTTTATAATAATAAAATAAAAAAACTTTTGCTATACTTATTTTACTTGGGTTAATGCTAAAACTTTGTCCCCTGCGGCAAGGGACTTGCCTTTATAGCTCAAAACTAGGGCCGCTGGTATTTTTGTTTGGGTATTTTTTCGTTAATGTAAATAGAGAATATTACGCAAAAATCTGCGTAGGGGGCGTCACTACCACAATCTAGAGGGTCTATCGCGAAACAAGAAAATCGAAATTTCGTTATAATCTCTGTCACTTGCATATTTGAGCGAAGAGGCAAATAGCGAAATTTCGGATTCGCGTTTCCCGGTAGGTCCCTCTGTAAACAAATCGCCTTGATGCATCAATGTCATATTTTATTATCTCTGAAAACTTGTCAAAAACCTGTTAAAGGTACAGTATGTATAAGTTACTCTATGGTTGACTAAAGGGGCTAGTGCTGCACTCTGGTGGCAGAACATTGCAGTAATACCGCTTATTAAGTCGATGTAACCAGCGATTCCATGCACGGCAATACAGTACAATTGACATAATTTCGTGTTTTAAACGAATATCAGTTTGAACAGAACAAGAACTATGTTGATAGGTTCAAATAAAACATACCCCTTTCCGTTTTAATTTTTTTCTTTTTTTAACCCCTTTCGCTTTTGTGCTGCCTATCCCGTGCCATATTTGTGTTTTTGTGTTTTGTACAGTAAAGAGTTTATACGAACAGACAAATATAGGTACATATCATAAATCTTTCTAGGTCAATATCCTCCAACACTAAATATTCTTGACCCTATCCGTTTCCCTTGAGTTATCGCGGTACCATTGTATCTAAATTTATATCAACAAACTGGTTATTCACCATACAATCTATAAATATCAGAGTGGATAAAAAAATACAGCGAGTTAATTAACATAGAAATGACATGTTACAATAACAAGGTTCAACAACCTATAGTCAAGAAGTACCGCTGTTTATTTAACCATGTTTGTCGCATGGATAACTGTAGAGTGTAGACTAGAGATGCCCCGAATAGTGGTTTTGGCCGAATACCGAATATTCGGCCCCTCTCGGCCGAAGCGCCGAATATTCGGCATGCCATGCAAACATATTGAGTCACAATAATTATGAAACTGTTCGCTAATAAAGCACAAAGTTTGCTAACATATATTTTTGTTTGGACAGAAGAGTCACAGAGTAGATAAAAACAAAATATTTTGTAATCAAAAAAAAAAGTCCTCGTATTTAACAACTTTTCAAGAATACAATTTAAATATTAAATATAGGGCAAACCTTGGCTTCTCGGTGATACTTGGTAATTCAATGATACTGCATTATTATCTTACACAGCTCTCATCATGAGGCTATAAAATCGATGGCAGCTATCAGTTTTGATACTTGCGATCGGGTTGGCAGTGATTTAATTACTTAAATTTCACCATTGTGAGCTTAGCGTAAGATAATAACGCAGTATCACCGAATTACCAAGTGTCACCGATAAGCCAAGGTTTGCCCTCTACCTAGTTTTTGGTTATTTTTATTGTGTAATTTTTCATTTTAGATAGGCGCAACAGGTATTCGGCCGAATAGTAGGCAACATTATTCCGAATACCGAATATTCGGCAAAATGGCCGAAAACCGAATAGTTGCCGAATATTCGTGGCAACTCTAATAAAAACGTTCTGAAGCGTCATTTCAAAGCTCGCAATATCTCTTGACCATTGGGAGGAGCTTGCGGTTAGGAGAACAATGGCACAATAAGGTAAGAAAGTATACAGTCAGAAAGCGGTTACCCTCCCCAAATCTGTTTGGGGTTGCTCGGAAAACGGTAAATTCTCATTTTGGAACAATCCGGGAGAAACATTGAGTCGCTTTCTCAAATAATAACTAAAACCACGTAATTTCATTTAGGATTTTAGGTAGTTCTTTGCCTTTTTTGATGTTTTTGTTATTAAATATTAAAGTAGTGATAAGTACAGTTTTGAATGATTCACGATTAGTTTCACTAGACTTATATAGACCGAGATATGGACCCTGATTACCTTTTGTATTGTTTTCGGGCTCCCGATATTTCGACGCAGTTACATGCAACTTGTTCACGGGTAACTGAAGATAGCGGGTGGGTGTCAAAAACAGTACAAAAGGTAGTCACGGTCCATATCGCGGTCAATATAAATCTAGTGATAACTACTATCAAAATATTTAGCATCATCATATCTTTAGCTACGTCACTGTCATCCTCATTTGCTTGATCGATAATCATAAAATTACCGGAAAGGTGATTAACCTAAATATTTGCATATCTCTTAATTAATCCCGCCTTAAAATCGCATTCTTCGTGCGACGACGACGTCGTTAGTGCGATGTAGAAATAACCCGTAACCGCATAGCGCCATCTAGTGAGCAATTCGAGCAAGTTGACACTCACTTTGCCGGCGTATCAGGACGAAGCAGACGTAAGGCGCGCATAGCCCAAGCGTGCGCGGCGCTGTAATCGCAGCGCACGAAGAACAGTGCGCTGAATTCCTTGAACAGGCGCGCTAGGAGCGCTGAGAGCGCCCACTCGCTGGCCGGCTCGTGCGGGTCGGTCAGCCCGGGGACTTGGGAGAGGATGTCGCATGTGTCCAATCTGAAAAAAAAGGATTAATACATTTTGACCCTTAACATACGTCTTTAAGGTTGCCTTTCGGTTGTATTTATTCCTTCGGCGCTTCTTTAGATTTGTAGGCTTTGCAGGTCGAGCGCCAGTTCAGAATAGACCTTACTGCACGGACATAAGGTCTGTTACCTGCGGCTGCACTCCTCGGAGACATGTCTGGGCGTGTCTGGACGAGCGGTCTGTGTGGGAGCGTCGTCGGTGAGGCTCAGCAGGTCGAGCGCTAGCGCGTACGTTTCGGCCGCGGCCGGGAAGCAGCAGTAGGCGGATTGTGTGTTCAGCAGTCTGTAACGGAATAATATATTAATATATTGGTTTAGATACATCTCTTTTCCAGGTAAAGAAAGACTGCGGAATCCACATATCACAGTCACTTACAGTATGAGTGAAGGAACGGAGGAGCTGCTGAACGGAAACAAGATTGTGTAAGATATTTTTACGCACTTCTTCGTGCAAGTATCGAGTATACCATCGCCCATACTGTTGACAGTTCGTAAACCTTATTACAAAAGGCATAAGGCCCACCGATGGACAGTTAAAAGAGTGTTGCTGTTCGTACATATGATATTCATCGATAGTTTGTGAAAACTGGTATCTAACATACATACATACATATAATTTTCACTTGCTACGATCCTGACATACCTCTTTCGCTTCCTTCACTTTCATAACATTCCTCATACACGCTCGCCGGTTTGGGGTGCTCTTGACTGATATCTAAAATCTTCATAAACTTTAATTTAGTCAAAGGAGAAGCATCAAAAGACGCTCTGACGCAAAAACCGGGTCAATAAATGCATAGATAAAGATCATTCTCCAGATAGAAGCTTTTGTGGCAAACACGAGTGTTTGAGAAAACATCGATAAATCTGTTATCGATAAGTAATAGATTAAGTAGCAGTAGTAAATCACTTTATTGTACAAAACAAAAATTGTTAACATGAAATTCATATAAATTTAGGTACAAAGGCGAGCTTATCCCTATAAGGGATCTCTGCCAGCTAACCTTAGAGTAAATGAGTGGAAAATTCGAATTAGATAGATAGACAAACTTACAGAACGTACAATAATATTCAAAAAGGAAAACTACAATATTAACGTCTACGAATAACTAAAATACATCAATAGCATTATGCAATAAAATAAATATGTACTAGCATACATAAATATATAGTACTAAATAAATAAATATATATATATATATATTAGTACTCAACCAAATCACACTTCGTGGGAAAGCCAAAGCTTTTTCAGATTCACTAAAAGATGTAACTTCTACTTGCTGTAGGTAAGTTACCGAGAAATTTCAAGAATGCAGATCAATTACAAAGCGGTACATAATTTCTTTATTACATATATTTAGTACTTAAAAATTAAAAAGTAAACAGTGCCAAAAGAATAGAAAACCACTAATATCAAAAGAGAAGAAGATATCGAACGTGTTGTGTATCGCGATAACTAGCTTCTTATAACATGTAATAAATATTCGATAACAGACATGTCGATATTTCATTTTGTCAATCACTTTATTTTGTCACAAAAACTTGTCTGATTCTCACATTACCTAATCATGTATGTTTTAATTAGGACAAGCACAGGTCAATGACATCAAGTTAGAAGAACACGTGAATTTTGTCACGTTTTAGCTGTAATCGCACAAGTTGCCGGTCGACCGGAAATTGCCAGTTAACCATGTTAATTTACTTTAGCACCTACTTAATACTTAACACATTGCTGGGTACTTAAAACGAAGTGGAGTATTTGTTTGTACTCATACTTTTAATTTGTCCACTTATGTTGCGGGCACACGTGCATTTACATTGCAAACGAAAAAACCGTCCAAGTGCGAGTCGGACTCAAACACGAAGGGTTCCGTACCATTAACTATAAAAACGGTCACCTATCCAAGTACTGACCCCGCCCGACGTTGCTTAACTTCGGTCAAAAATCACGTTTGTTGTATGGGAGCCCCACTTAAATCTCTATTTTATTCTGTTTTTAGTATTTGTTGTTATAGCGGCAACAGAAATACATCATCTGTAAAAATTTCAACTGTCTAGCTATCACGGTTCATGAGATACAGCCTGGTGACAGACAGACAGACGGACAGCGGAGTCTTAGTAATAGGGTCCCGTTTTTACCCTTTGGGTACGGAACCCTAAAAAGTGAGTCCTCTCTTTCACATCTGAACTAGATGTCGCCCAGTGGCGTAGCGTGAACTAATCTAGCCTTGGGCGAAATCGCATCAGCGAGGCCCTTTTCTTTCACCGCGAGGCCCCCCTTGGGGCGCGAGGCCACTTCGCCCACGCCTAACTACGCCACTGATGTCGCCTTACACTGTCGTGCATTTTTGGTGCACGTCGTATACCTGCGTTTGTCTATCGCAAACATCGCAGTTATGTTCAAACAGGGCAGGGGATGCTTCATATTGCATAAATGTCTCCTCGGCAAAGAAAAACTAGATATGCTGAGCGGTAGATAGATAGATATAACATTCTATATTGGCACACCTCAGTAGAGATACAAATTAAAAGAACAACTGATAAAATGTAGAGGCAGACAACAGGCGGTCTTATCGCTAAAGAGCGATCTCTTTTAGACAACCTTTGGGTAGCGGAAACAGAGAGATTACATAAACATACACATATAAGAAATACTCAGAAATAGACTCCGCAAGAACCAGGAGAGTGAAGATCTGGTGTCCGAGCCGAACATCATTGGAGAAACGAAAGCCGCCAGGCTCCGATGGCTCGGGCAAGTAGTCCGGATGGGGGAAGATCGCGCAGTCTGGAGGGCGCGTACTCTGGAGTACCAAGTGGCCGAAGACCGTCTGGATGCCCTAGGTATCGCTGGAGAGACGAAGTGCAGAAAGACCTCAGCGAACTCGGCGCCGTCGACTGGACAGAAACGGTACAGACAGAGTAGCATGGCGGTCTTTGGTGTCGGAGGCCAAGATCCACTTCGGGTCGTCGCGCCACAGCAGTAAGTAAGTAAGTAAGTATATAAGAAATATAAATAGTCATACATAAACATACATACATACATAATGACATGTAAGTAAAATATTTTTTATCAATCAAGTGAGTTGGCATAGTTAGAGACTATCAGAATCAGTGTACGCACCTGTGGCAACATTCGAGCGTGAGTCGTGTGTAGTGCGCGCTCGGCGGCTGAGCGCGGCATAGCGCGCGACAACGTAGCAATACGCGTTGTGCGTCCGCGTACCAGCCGGCCTCATTCAGAAAACCACCTGCAACAGCGAGACAAACAAACAATTCTTAAAGATAATGTTTTTTGATAATATTTTTTTTATTTTATTGGTTTAAAAAAATTACACAGCATATACCACAATACACAGTAATAACACACTGAGCATCCACTTACCATGGTTACCATATGGTTACTGGGTTAACGGGGTAACCCCGGGTTAGTGAGATGGTACAAGTGGCCCTTAGTAACCTCTTTTTTTATTTTTACACAGAATTTTTCGTAAACTGTATGACAATTTGTTGGTGAACGGAAAGTGTTATTTATCTAGTTAAAAATCGAACATAAATCATAATTTGACACGCCGCGGATAAAAAACATTATTTTTCATTCAATATTTTTGTAATATGACTTTTAGGTGATTGACAACAAGGTTGTTTACCTAAATTACTTGCTCGCTAAATAAAATTTTGTCACTTTCTGACAACGCAAATTTCAAAATGACGGGTAGGGTCAAATGAATATCAACGGCTTCTTAGAGACACGTTTATGATTAACGCCATGAGTTGACTAAGTTTGCTAAATAATATACATTTAACTGCTAACAATTCTTAAAACTATTTTGTGCGCACGCGATAGCGATTTTTAAACGTGCAAAATGCAAAAATGACCTGTATCCGCTGTACGTGGCTAAGTAGGTAGGCAAAATTAAACTTCAAAGATGACTAGGATGAGTTTTTATATTGACTAGGTTTGTGAGAGTAGAAAAAATATTAACATTTTGATTTATAATGGATTCGTTTTACTGATCGCGTACTTAGTTGGATAAGACGGTGTAAGTATACGTAGGATAAACTTTGAGTATTTTAAATTAGTAGAATAATACAGGTATGCGAAACAGAGAAGTCGATTACACATAAGCATATACATTGCCCAGTATTTTTCTAAGTTCAGGTTCAGACTAACAAGGCACTAGAAGTGGCAAAAGGTCGGCTAATGTGTTCACACACAGTAATTAATTACTCCCTATTATATTATAAGTATTAACACTCTGCCAGCAAATGTTTTGGAAATCTCTACTTCCCATCACGAAATTCATTACAATTCATGTTTTATTATGCGATACAAGATATTTTTAATTATTAGATATTCTCAAAACAGAAGAGTATTTCAGCATGTAAATCTCAAAACACGCGACTATTGTACCCGATCATAGAAACGTGTTTCACTCACGTGCGGCGGAGTCACGAGTGAAACTACGTCAATATTAGTCTCAACTCTCTGACACGGCGGTATTTCCCGTGTCTATAGCTAAGATCAAGGTCGTTATGGGCTGCCTATCGTCTATTGTCAAAGCTAGCGTTAAGAGGCCGGTGTCGATTTTAGTCGCAAAAATGTAAAATTGATAGATTTAGTCGGTGAAATTGTACACCTTTTGTTACCTAATTGAAATAACAAGTACTGGTTTCTATTAGCGCATCTTCTTATCTTACCTTTTATCAGATCAATTTGTTGAAAACAGACTCACTAAATTAGTAATGTTTGCTTTTCTGATGGACGTTTAGGTAAACGCGCGTAAAGCACTGATTTTGTCGCTCTCATTTGTAAATTTCGTAAAGTTTGGACGGCTAAACATGGTCATTTTGTATTACACATATCCTGTACTTGACGTTTATCAGACTACATTTTTATTATTATGACTTTGAAGTAGTGTAAATGAAAGTTAGACGAAATCAATTTTCTCCAGAAATTACTTCAAAACAAGTGACAATTTCTCTGAAAATAGACTTAATTTCAACGTAATTTTGATACTTAAACAATCTACAACATTTGTTGAAACTATTCTTATACATCAATTTGTATAATTTACTACCATAAATTTTTGATGAATTTTTAAAAACTGCCCCTTCTTTTCATATATTACCGGTGACGCACGCTTGCGACCTCATTATTAAAAGGCAAGATGAGAAGACGTGTTAATAGAAACCAATACTTGTTATTTAGGTATTACGTAACAAAACGTGTATAATTTCAACGACTAAATCTATCAATTTAAAATTTTTGCTCCAAAATCGACTACGGCCTCTTAAATGTCACAGGAGAATATGCTTACAGAGTAGTCGTACCTACCGTAGGCCTAGCTAGAGTAGCTACATTATCTTAAGTCTTGGGACCGGCAGCGTCGACGATGTTTTTCAAGTCTGTACTCTCTTAAGTTTGCGTTTAAGCTTACAGTAGAAGTATACTGCAGCCACCAGCCTAGACAATCCTCGAAGCAAGCGTTCTAGACCTGAAATTCCTCGGAACATAATTGATAACCTAAAGTTCTACTGACCGAATGTCAAGCCCTGATCGGTGAGCCTATCTTCACACGTCCTGTCTTCACAACGCGACGTTGACAGCTTCGTCTCCGTACGGTATCTGTGTGATTGACCTCGCGACATGTAACCAAAAGTTAATCTACTGACCGAGCCTCAAGCCCATATAGATGAGGCTATCTTCACACGTCCTGTCTTCACAACGCGACGTTGACAGCTTCGTCTCCGTACTGTATCTGTGTGATTGACCTCGCGACATGTAACCAAAAGTTAATCTACTGACCGAGCCTCAAGCCCATATAGATGAGGCTATCTTCACACGTCCTGTCTTCACAGCGCGACGTTGACAGCTTCGTCTCCGTACTGTATCTGTGTGATTGACCTCGCGACATGTAATCAAAAGTTAATCTACTGACCGAGTCTCAAGCCCATATAGATTAGGCTATCTTCACACGTCCTGTCTTCACAGCGCGACGTTGCCAGCTTGGTCGTCTCTGAATCGTCACTATCGTCAGCAACGTTCCACGTAAGACCTAAGCTCAGATACTGACCGAGCCGCAAGCCCAGTTGGATCAGGCATTCTTCAGAGCGCGCGTTGGCGTCGCAGCGCGACAGGTAGCCGGTGGCCAGCTCTGCTGATAGCTTGGATCCATGCTCTATCACGGCCTGGAACAAAGAAAAGACTGTTAGATTATGAGGAAATGAATGGTAGTGACTGATGAAGGACCTGGGTTTGGGTATTTATTTGTGTGTTTATCACAAATATTTGTTCTTGTGTTATGGATGTCTTCTATGTGTCGGCGGCCGGTCGTAAAATCAGGCCGATCGTATAGTTCCTATGTAACATTTTGACAGTACCTAAGTCACATAAATCCAATAAATAGTTACGATAGGTTTGCTTAGGTTTGCTTTGGGTTGCTTCAGATGCCCGAAGGGCAAACTGTCCAGATATAGGAGTCCCGCCGCTAGCGGGGCTCCGTCGACTCAGAAACCGAGGAAATGATTTTCACGATTCACGATATGCCTAGGAACTGCACGATCTGTCTGATTTTACGATCGGCCGGCGACAGTCGGATATTTTATGCATTGACGTGATACATCGTAAAATAAATTATTATAGCAATAACTCAATAAGGTGCGCGCATGAAAGAAGACGGAAAACGATTTTATGTTGGATTTTATGGTTTAATCGGCGATGGTAGTAACTGAACAGCTATTCAGTTTGTAACATACGAGTATCACTTCATATGTAACCTATCCCAACCTTAGGTATAATAAATATGTCGTAAAAACCCGTTGTGCTACTTGTGGGTGTATTGCTTAACTCGATATTTTTAGGTCTGACGATTTGTGTTATTTCAGTCGCAAAATAAGTGTCCCAATGCCTATATCTAAAATTTTCATATTTCCTATTTACCTTTATAAAACAAAACTGTACGAATGTAATTCGTATTTGTTCTTTATGACATGACAGCGTGATAATACTGATAATGATAATTAAACTGTCGGTCTTTATTAATAGTGGGGCGTTACGAAGTGACACAGAACAGTGTTTACCCAGCCAGGTACCGGCTGTTGTATTCCTTGTTGCTATGTATTTTTCATGTCAATATATGATGTCATTTTTAGGGTTCCGTACCCAAAGGGTAAAAAACGGGACCCTATTACTAAGACTCCGCTGTCTGTCTGTCTGTCACCAGGCTGTATCTCATCAACCGTGATAGCTAGACAGTTGAAATTTTCACAGATGATGTATTTCTGTTGCCGCTATAACAACAAAATACTAAAAACAGAATAAAATAAATATTCAAGTAGGGCTCCCATACAACAAACGTGATTTTTTTGACGTTTTTTGCGTAATGGTACGGAACCCTTCGTGCGCGAGTCCGACTCGCACTTGTCCGGTTTTTATTTAATGTTTTGGATTTTATTTAATGTTTTATTAAAAGAGCCCTTGAGGCCTACTTACAGAATACATTTTAAAATTTTGACACATCGCTCTTTTAGAAATGCTCGAAAACTGTGGAAAGCATAAAGATCTCCTGGATAAGACTTAGAGGGTAGGGGGAAATGTCCGAACTGGATGTTCCTATGAAACTTTCAGTAGGAGTAGCAGAGAAAACGCTATTTGCAAGCGTGTCATAGCCTCGCTTCACGCTTGGACGTTATTTACACATGTTCACATCAGTGTCAATCAAGTTCGCCAATTGGGCATCTTTCTGTGTCGCTCTATTACTCCAATTGGAGTAGGTAAAAGAGAAAAATGACCGCAATTTTCGTACTTCGACTTCGGTGTTCGCGGTAGGCGCTCTGACTTCGAGACGTCTCGATGATGATGATGCTAATATATTAAGACAAAGGTGTGAACATTACGTGAACAGTTCGTTATCATTATGACTCCATGCGAAATGCATATCAAAATTATCAAACGTTTAATTTATTTGCAAACATTTAAAATAAGATTCCGTGATTATGGCTTTTTCCACGTGTTCGAGTTTGTATTTTTATTACTTTACGCCAGGGACCGGACAACCCTTTCCGCGATAAAACCCTTTCAATGTGCAACACTTAAACACGGCTAACACATTGAAAGACTTTCCCTTTTGAACTGCAAGCCCATTCATACCCTTACCTTTGACTAACCCTTACCGAAAAGCTAACCAAAAATAAGGCTAGCCCTTAATAAGGGTTACCCTTATCTTTAAGCGCTTTTTATAAAGGTTTCCCTTTGCGTGAAAGAGACAGGATTAGTATATATCTACGTTAGTGTATGAAAAGGAAAGAAAATACGTGCCTAGTCAAAGAACGCCGCCGTCGCCGCCGACGATCGCTCGGATTCGAAGTAATGTGTGCTTTATGAACAAGGTAGAAGACTTAAATTAGCACGCTTATATGCTAAAAGGGAAGCCCTTTATAAGGCTAACCCTTATAAGCAATATGCAAGGTGTTGGTGAGCGGATGATAAGGGTTTTGTAAGGGTATTTGGGCTACCGATTACTCAAATGTGGTAGCTTTATATAAGGGTTTTTAAAACCAAAACAAAGGGTTTCGTCTGGCAAAGGGTATGGTGAGTTAAGCCTTATGCAATACCCTTATAAAACCCCGATAAGGGATAGCGGGCCGGTCCCTGCTTTACGCACTGAACTTCAATTTTATTTTTTTATTAAAATACATCCACATCATAGGTATATTAATATATAGGTACCTATCCTACGTAATGGTAACACTTCAAATAAATTACAGGTATGTCCAGTTACATTGCCGTATTTCAGTAGAATAGCTAACTGTTAAAACGCAGAACGGAGTCCGAGTAGAGAGGTTTATGACAGGACAGGGCAGATAAAGTTAACTGTTTATGACAATAATATCACGAGTCCTCATGAGCCAAATTGATAGTACCTATTGTTATGAAAACCAGAGCAGAATCCTACAATCTATACACATACTCGGATAGACCTGTTCATATCAAAACGATTAAGGGGCCAAAACTCGTGTGACCGGCCAAGGCTCCCATTATGCCCGCCGGTTAGTTTTACTATACGTACTTTTTAAGTCTGTACAGTCGCCATCAGATATATCGGAGCGGCCAAGGTGCTCACTCGTCTTTATTGTCAAGGCGTTAGAGTGCGTGTTCAGATATTGTGAATACCAATAGCAAAGTTAAAACGAATCAATCGAACCGTCGGTGCAATAAATTGCGGCGTTGTAACGAGTGTATGATTAGAATGGCATTGGCGAGCACAAACAGTGCATTGTTGCCAATACGACAGCCGACGTTAATGCGTCTACAGTCAATTGATATGGAAGGAATGGTGTATCAGTTATCCTCTAAAAACTCTAGAAAGAAGAACTTGTTTAGTGAGATTTTTGAAATCAAGACAAATAAGTACTACAACTGCCCATTTTTTTGTGACACTGATGACACACTTTTTAGGGTTCCGTGCCTCCGGTACCTCAAAAGGAAAAAATGGAACCCTTATAGGATCACTCGTGCGTCTGTCTGTCTGTCTGTCTGTCCGTCTGTCACGGCCTATTTTCTCCGAAAGTACTGGACCAATTAAGTTGATATTTGGTATACATTTGTAAGTTTGTGACCCAAAGATGGACATATAACGTAAACAAATAAAATTTAAACATGAGGACCACTTTTGGGGGGTAAACAAGAAAATAAAAAAATAAAGTTTTTCAGACTATATCGTGTTACATATCAAATGAAAGAGCTCATTGTGAGAAACTCAAATATATATATTTTTTATAATTTTAGGATAAACAGTTTAGAAGTTATTCAAGAAAATATACAAAAAATGACCATCCTCCCCCCCCTTTATCTCCGAAAATACTGGATCAAAAATTTGGAAAAAAATACACAAAATTGCTCTTTACCTACAGATCACAATAAAACCTATAAGAAATGTGTAGTCAAGCGTTAGTCGGACTTAATTACTTAGTTTTTGATCCGACCCCTACGGGTTTTTTAAAGACATTTCACTTACATTTCACATAAAAAATATATTGTTTAAATTGTGTAATGTACGGAACCCTTGGAACGCGAGTCCGACTCGCACTTGGCCGGTTTTTTATTGCTGACTGCACTATTTCTCATTTGCCAGTCTATAAAGTAATAAAAATGGCCAATTAGCTATCTACTAATCATTCCGCGAGCAAATACTTGAGTAATTCTTCTTCTTCTTCTTTTCCTGTTACCCCCTGCTGGGGTGTAGGGCCCGAATCTTGTCTTTCCATTGACTACGGTCTTGGGCAGCTTGGGTAACCTCCTCCCACCCCATCCCCATTACACCCAGTAACTTGAGTAATTAAACAAGAAAAAAACTAAAATGAAGTATAACTCTGTTATGCTCCATAACAATGTATGCATGATTCATTTCAAGGCACTCTGGTATAAAAATATTGCTTGTTGATTGACCTTTTGCTCCTCAATTTAAGAGCGATAACATTCATTGTTAATAGTTATGTTGATCGATGTGATTACGATAGTACTTGGTCGTGAAATACTTAAATATATGCCGAAGTTTTGATTTTACATTACTTTAACGCAGACACTGACATGTGTATAATAAGATATTTATGTTATGATTGCGAGAATAATTGTCCATTGTTTTACGTGTTTAATGCAGGTGTGTTATCATTATCACAGTTAAGTGTCGGACGTTTATGAACATTGTAAAATTATGCTATTGATGAGTGAGGCCTTTTTCATATAGGTACAGCCACTTCGTTGCGTCGAGCAGCAGCCAGAGTTGACTAGTAAGCCGACCTTCGAAAGACGCGAGTATGGCTCTCTCTATACTTCGCATTAGAAAGAACTTCGCAGAAGTAAGTCTGAGGTTCCAAATCGGGCACTTTTTGCGGTAAATATTTGTAGTATTAGGTAAATTATAAGTAATAATCATGGTACATAAGATAATTCCATTATTATTAACAATTAAAGAGCAAAGGTTGTCTGGAAGAGATCGCTTTTTAGCGACAAGACCGCCTGTTGTTACCTGGTTCTATTTTTCTTTAAAATATCTTTGTAGTTTTACATGTATCTGTATTGATACAGAATAAGTAATAGTATTATCATACAGAACGGCCCCGCACCGCCCCGCCCCGACTCGAATTACCTCGCCCCGCGACAGAAATCTGGCGGACTCCTGGCGTACTCTCAGTACTATTTTTAAGCAACTTACTCACACTATGACGCATGACGCGTGTTATACAGTTATACAGACGTGCCGTTCACACATAGAAACGCAAGTGATTTTTGATGTATAGCGTGTCCGCCCTGTGGTATTGACTAACCTGGAAGCACTGCAGCAGCCTCAACTGGGCTCCGCTGAAGCGCAGCAGCCGCTCGAAGATGTCCAGCTCTGACAGCTCCGCGCCAAGGATGCAGAGCCTCTTCTCCTGCAGCATCTGGAATGGACAGATACATTGGTTAGTCTTAACGAAACTAAGAACCACTGGCAACTAGGATAACTTACGTAGGTGGGCACGAAAGAAGTAGGAAACACCAGAGTGTGCAATATGAGTACCTATATTATTATTATTATACAGGGTGGCTAAAAAATAAGTGCATTCCCGTTGCTAGGGAGGTTTTGGGATTACACTGAGCAACGTTTACCATGGGACCAACCACGAAATCAAAAAAAATTTACCCACCAATAGAAAATGGAGCAGCCAAAATGTATGAAACAGACACATTTTTTTCGCGATTTCGGGTTGGTCCCATAGTAAAAGTTGCTCAGTATAATCACAAAACCTCCCTGGCAACGGGAATGCACTTATTTTTTTGCCACCGTGTATGTATATTTCCTTTATCTTGTCAATACGTTTCAAGTATCAAGATACAATTGAGTTCCTTTAATTACTAATTACCCTCGTCTTGATACTATTTTTTCTGATCCAAACATTCACGTTACGTACGCTCGTAGCGCTACGTAGCCCGTAGCATGTTAAAGTCCGCATGCAGCAAAAATTGCCTGTAGAGTTGGACGACAAGTACGACAACGTAATGAATGGTATTGTGATTGTGTTATTTTGGCGGCCGTGATCGCCATGACTGAAATCATGTAACCTATGACGCAGGCCTGTTTATGACTTCCTCATCGTCGCGATAATATACATGCTGTTATTGTAGATATAAGTATGTGTCTTTGTAGAGAGCTACAAGAGAGTGTCGTATGGATATTTTTCTACTCGTCGAGTATAATCTGTGTATTACAACTTCATATGCAACACTATAACCTTACTCTTTTCAACGTTGGATAGTCTATGGCACTTCCGACTCAAGCATAAGAATTTTATCGACACGGTTTAGTCAAGTATAAAATTTTTGAAAATAGAACTTCATACATTTCGATAAAATATTTCTTGTTTAAGGAGACTCGATTCAATGCAAATTAGCCTACTTAAACACGCTGCGTCGCATCTGCTTTGTGATTGGTTGGCCAACAAACACATTTTATTTTATGTTGGAGTAGAAACAATTGCTTCATAAGTCAGAAACGCGCATGTGACACCCTTCATATAGCAACATTCATACCCTACGAAAACCGCTTAGCGTTGCTTGTTAGTCTCCATAGGCTACGGTGGCCAAAATCGAGAAAAAAACTGTCTTAAAATTGAATTTAGCAAGAAGCAGGTACCAGGGCCTCATGAGTTACGAGGTGTCGTTGACCAACCCGCCGGGGGCGCTAGGCCCGGCGGCCGGGGCGCGTACGAGTATGAAGGTATCGCGGGCTGCGGCAGCTTGCGTATCTTAGCTGTATACTTTTGGTTTGTTTACCTATATGATTCTACTAGTTGAAAGTATTATTTTTTTGTCTCGTACAAAAAGTATTGTATACAATAGTGATATAATCAAGCTTTTCAATCTCGTACCTTAACTTAAGCAACTCAGCAAGCTTCGTTGCTTAAACACGGTATTCGACTGAAAAGCTCTCTATTATATCACGATTGTATAAAATACTATTTTGTGCAAGATAT
The DNA here is from genome assembly GCF_947568885.1 of Cydia strobilella. Taxonomy (NCBI): domain Eukaryota; kingdom Metazoa; phylum Arthropoda; class Insecta; order Lepidoptera; family Tortricidae; genus Cydia; species Cydia strobilella. The sequence goes on from NC_086052.1 coordinate 16,612,918, forward strand.
TATAGCATAGATGACTGCAAATTAAAGAAAATATGTGACGTTTTCAATCAATCAAAAGGACGCTCGCTTACCATGAGGACGAAAATTGCTTGTATCTTTATACGAAAAACTTGTCAGAGCGTCCTTATGGCAAGCGACAATGTGGTACCTTTTGCTTGAAAACGACACATGTCCGAGCTACACCAATAGCTCTTAAAAGTAATGTAATAAGTAAAGATGCCAGCCCAGGGCCATAAAACGCGCTCTTTTTTTTATATACCACGTCGGTGGCAATCAAGCATACGGCCCGCCTGATGGTAAGCAGTTACCGTAGCCTATGGACGCCTGCAACACCAGAGATATTACACGCGCGTTGCCGACCCTTTAAAAACCTGTACACTCTTTTTTTGAAGAATCCCATACTGTAGCCCCTCGGGAAAACCTCGGCAGCGAGCTCATCCTACAGCCGAAGCGTCCGCGGGAGGAAATTCCTCTTAAACCGCACAGTACCCGACCATTTAGGTGCTAGGGTGTGGGGATGAACACCCTGCCGATGGCGAGCGGTGCGGTGGTAGAAAGCGGCCGTTGGCATCATATCAAACAATTCTTCAGGGCACAGCCCATTGTACAAGCGGTAGAACACACACAAGGAGGCGAAGTCTCTCCTTAGACTTAAAGGTTCAATACCGCTTGTGAGTTTGGGATCGTCGAAGATTCGTACAGCGCGCCTTTGGACTGAGTCGAAGGGTCCAATCTGGCATCCAGGTGCTCCTGCCCAAAGGTTACAGCAGTACGCAGCAGTTCTACGGGGGTATTACCACCTGAGCGTGGTGAACGCTAATCGCAGGCAATTATGTGCGATTAACATGCGATATGCACCATAGTGTGACATCTAGTCAGAAGTCACCGACCTACTCTACTTTATCTATCACGGAACAATGGTGTTCCAGATATTTGGGAGGCGCGGAACTGAACCCAAGACTTAGAGAGGCCATTTTGACATTTTATGACATGTAAGATGTAAGGGGCGTATGGCGAAGCGGATGCTGCCCTTGCCCGTGTCATTGCGGCGCTTGTTGCTCTATTAAATATTAAATGTATACCTTTCAGCGGTATCCGAGGACGGCCATTGTCATAGGTCATAGACAAGTTATAATTTTGTTTTGTTTTAGGTGTTTGCAGTTGACTTTTTTAAGTAGCAGATTTTGTGAAAAACCTACCCGATCAGACAAAAACATGAAATATTTAGTATGTATCGGGTTCAGTGTTTAGGTTAATTGTACAAAAAACCGGGCAAGTGCGAGTCGGACTCGCGCACGAAGGGTTCCGTACCATTACGCAAAAAACGGCAAAAAAAACACGTTTGTTGTATGGGAGCCCCACTTAAATGCGGTGTAAATAGTTACGTTGCTTACATAGTTCTGATACTAACATTGTTGTATTGTAGGTACTCGTAACTTACCTTTTGTGTACAGTCACCCGAAATAATATGTTACACAACGAAGGCCGCAAAAATATCTGATACGATCTTATCTGTAGAGCCATAAGAGCGTGTCACATATTTTTGCGGCCTTCAAAGAGTACTTATTATTGCAGGTGACTGGACAATGTTATTGTATTAATCTAAAGGCCAATGTTATGCCTGTTTTGGTTGACACGTAACTCATGATATCGACATTTCGCATGAGAAGTCACGATGAACCATATCTGACACGATTTTATTTGCAAAACATTTTAACAAAATAAATTATAGAATCGTGTGATTTATTTACGCTTTTCGTTTTGTAGAACCAGAACCGATGTGGGGAACTGATTTGAGTAGTGTCCAATTATAAAATACTGTGAATTTTGCTCACGGATTCAATAGCGAGGATAAACCCAAGGGAGCGAGGGAGGCACAGCAAATTGTACCTAATACTACAATTATCGTAAATATAGCCCTCCTTGGTTAAGCACTAAACGATAGGTTTTCCTAGGCGACTAGCCTCGTAACAAATAGATCACTTTGCTAGCCTCAGTTTTGAGCCTATAGCTTAAGTGATAAAAATAAGTATTGGCAGCTACTAAACTTTTAAATTCATATTGCAACTTTGTGACAAAGTACCATACCTGCTGTAACACAAAACTGGAGTTTACAAATACATTGTAAAGGTATATCAGATAAGAAAGTTCACAATCTGTATACTTTGTAGTTTGTACCTACAGTTAGCCTCATGAAATATATGTAGCTGATAGTCTTCCAAAGTAACGTAACTACATTGTAAAATGCGGGCCGAAAATGATCCAATTGCAAAAAGCTTTACATCGTACAAAGTAGTTTTATATCCGCCGTTGCTAATTTAATATTCCCGATATAACTCTGTGTTCGTAGCATTATATTTATTAGAATTTAAAATAACATGATCAGTAGTTGAACTATACTATGTAACTATGCAACAACTGTATGATAATATAATTATTACAAGGTAAACGATTTCACAATTAAATCATTGTAAATATGAACTTATAGCTTAGCATCGCTCTAAAATTTTAAATGTCCGGCGGACTGATAATAAGTGGGCCCCTTAACATGCCAAACATTGGCAGGCTTTAAAAAAAACAGTGATTCTCTATCAAATAGCCACGTCGTATTACTTTTACGGTCACCCTCTTCCCATTATTAAGAATTAAATATAGATAGCGATTTGGAGTATATACCACTTATTTACAAGCGAGGCAAAGTTTTGCATGGTTAGGCAATGTTGAAGCAGTTGACGGTCCCGAAAAACTCATTAGTACGAGCCGGGCTTCAATCCTGCAACCCACGCCTCACCAACGCTAAGTGAAATGTTAAATGATAATTTCTCGAGTTCAGACAGGCTATTGTGAAGCAATTGCAGAACGTTCAATATCCTCAGGTCAACGCTCGCGCCACTCCGTTGCATCCATCATCGCAAAAACATTACAAAGGATCTGTTGCGGCAAGCAAGAAAGCATACTCAATTTCATGGTAGATGGCGCTGCGCTGCACACATCGCGCGCTACGGGTTTCCTGCGACCTATATAAGCGCGGCCATTGTCAAGCTTTTTACTTTTGCAATATCCTTCAAAGAAATAACATGTCATGTATACGCGTCTAATTTATTAATAATATAATTGTGTTGCAAATCGGCGTTTCAATTCTTATTTCACGTTATGAGGAACTAGAGTCTACAAAGTGGTCCATTAGAGCCGGAAATATAGTGAATTAGTGGTGAAAAACGAACAATCGCAGTGAAATAAGAATAATTTTGAGAGATTATAGACGTCACGCATCGAACATTCTAGAACAAAATAAATGAAGAAGGAACAAGAGTGAAAAAACAAAATACGAACAATGATAAAAAAAATACTAAAAATACGAGAAATAAACGATGAATGAATAATATTTACGAGGTTTCAGTGCATAAATACAATAAATAACCATATCGACTACCGCGAGAACAATAATTGAGTGATTTTCGTAAAAATAGTCGGCGCTTCGGTGTAAACATTGGTGTAAACAATGGACATAAAACTGTGAAAATACATCGAGATTCGTAATAATTTTGAAGAAAACGTGTAAAAACGAGCAAAGCTACGAACATTTAGTGTTTTTCAAGCCAAAAGAGTGAAGATTCAAGATATTTCGTAAGATTTTACTACATAACCTACAAAATGGATACTTACGTGTCGGAACAAGAAATTACTTACGAATTAATAAGAAAGATCGGGATAAACTTAAAGAAGCAAGGAAAATCACGTATTACGAAAGGCTATGTACAAGCTAGAATTGATACATTGAACGAGTATTGGCAGAAATTTCAAACAAACCATTTCCAAATCTTGAAATATGCAACTACGGCTCAGAAAAAGGAGCATAATTACTTCACAACCGACTTGTACTCCAATGGAGAAGAAGAGTATTTTGTGATTAAAGGAGAGTTATCGGATACTATCGAGCTATTCAACAAATCCGAAACTTTGAGTGAGCAACCGCAATCGCAACCGCAATACAAGTCAACGTCGGAAGTAAACAAGCATTCTACGCAAGAGGTGAAGCTTCCAAAAGTGATCCTGCCCCAATTCTCTGGAGATTATCAAGAATGGACGTCATTTAGAGACCTGTACACGTCGCTCGTTCATAATAAAACATCGCTGAGCAAGGTACAAAAACTTCATTACCTGAAATCAAGTGTCACCGGTGAAGCTGAACAATTATTGAAGCATCTGCAAATAACCGAGAAAAACTATGATGTTGCATGGGAAACTTTAGACAAGAGGTACAACAACAAACGCATGATAGTAAATACCATCTTGAATAGATTTATGAATCAAAAGAAAGTGTATAACGGCACATCTAGATCTATCAGAGAGCTACTCGATACTACCCAAGAATGCCTGAACAGCCTTAAAAACAACGACGTAAAGATTAACGAGTGGGATACTATCGTGATTCACATTATACTCAACAAATTGGATGACGAGACGCGCAAACAGTGGGAAGAGGAGATAAAAGCGCTACCTGTACAAGAGTTGCCGAAACTAGAGAAGTTTACAACCTTCTTAGAGACACGTTTCAGAGTGTTAGAAATGGTTCCATCTACAACCTATTCGAAGGACAGAGAGAGAGCTATCGTGAGACAGAGATCCTTTCTAACAAGCCCCGCTACAACTACAATACAGTGTTCCTACTGCAAACAAAACCACTTCACCTATCTATGCAAAGAATTTGCAAACCTAGATGTCAACAACAGAGTTCAACATGTCCAAAAGGAAAGACTTTGCTTTAACTGCATGTCATCAAAACATAATGTGAAAAATTGTAAATCCAGAGTATCTTGTCATCATTGCCAAAAAAGACATCATTCTTTACTTCATTTTGAAAACCAACCAACTGAGAAGAGAGAAAATCCAATACAATCTACATCGAGAGAAACCGCTACAAATTTGAGAGAAGAGACTACTACAAAACCTTCAGATACGCCAAAAATAAGAAACTACCTTATCACTCAGAGTCATACTGCGCTCATGGCTACCGCACTAGTAAACATTAAGACTGGCCATGGTATACAAGTTCTACGAGCACTCATTGATCCCTGTTCACAAGAATCATTTATAAGTGAAGCAACTGTCAAACAATTACAGCTGCGAAGAAAACCAGCTGATGGATTAGTTACCGGAGTGGGTCATATGTCAACAAGAATCAAGTCCGCTACAGATATAGAAGTTTACTCAAGGTTCAATGACAACTTCAAAGTCAACTGCACAGCCTACATTGTTCAAGATGTCACCGACATTATGCCTGAAGTCCCAATCAGTCCACAGAAATGGAGTCATCTGCAATACTTGTCACTTGCAGACCCAACTTACCATACACCAAGCAACATTGATCTACTACTTGGAGTTCACATCTACACAGACATTTTGATGAACGGAGTGATTAAAGGAGAACCAGGTACTCCCATAGCACAACAAACTCGCTTGGGATACATCCTGTCAGGAGGTCAGTTGAACAACAACCACATGAGAGAGTTCAAAAGCATGCATCTGAACATAACATTAGAGAAGATGGTAGAAAAATTTTGGGAGACAGAGAGATTAGAGTCAGAGGAAAACGACACTCTCACCCCACAAGAACTTCGAGCTGAGAACATTTATCAAGATACAGTAGCAAGAGATACAAACGGAAGATACATCGTATCACTTCCATTCAAGTGTGACAAACCTACTTTACCAGAGAATTCTAGAGAAATCGCACTGAGAAGATTCATGAGCACTGAGAGAAGATTAGAAGCAAACACAAAATTGAGAGAATCCTACAATGAGGTCATGAGAGAGTACATAATGTTACAACATATGGAATTAGTTGAACGAGATGAACCTATGAGAGAGCCAGACAGAAGAGTATACCTGTCACATCATCCTGTGATCCGTGAAGACAGAGACACTACTAAGCTTCGGGTAGTTTATGACGCTTCATGCAGAGGAGCCAACGGAGTAAGCCTCAACTCAGAACTGCTAATTGGTCCGTCACTTCTGGGAGATCTTCGAGACATTCTTATGAGATGGAGAACGCATAAAGTCTGCTTTGTCGCCGATGTCATCAAAATGTACCGGCAGATCCTTGTAAGAAGAGAAGACACAGACTTTCAGAGAATACTTTGGAGATTCAGCCCTGATGAAGACATAAGAGAGTATAGAATGCTAACTGTAACCTTCGGAACAGCATGTGCACCATTCTTAGCAATCAAAACCCTGAGACAGATAGCAATCGATGAGGCAAACACAGAAGATTATGCACAAGCTCGAGAAATCATCAACCATTCTTTCTACATGGATGATGTACTGTCAGGGGGAAATACAATAGAAACCGCAGTAGAGGCTAAACGTCAACTGACAGAAGTACTAAGAAGAGGAGGCTTCGAGTTACAAAAATGGTCTTCAAACAGCAAAGAATTCATAAACACAGTAGAACCAGAGAAGAGAGCGAAGAATTCTGAGATAGACATCAACAAAAAAGAGACAATCAAAACATTAGGAATCACTTGGAACTCAAACGAAGATACCCTCTTAGTAACAAACAAAATCAACACTTTATCTGAGCAGCGAGTAACAAAGAGAAACGTCTTAACAGTCATCGCTTCCCTGTTTGATCCAATGGGTTGGCTAGCACCATCTGTAGCCATGGCGAAAATATTTCTACAGAAGACCTGGTCAAGAGAATTATCATGGGACACAGAGTTACCTGAAGACTTGAAGACAGAGTGGAAGACTTTCTGCAGAGGCATAGAGCACCTGTCAGACGTGAAGCTTGAGAGATGGATCGGAACGACCAACAACAGCGAGTTAGTAGAACTGCATGGCTTTGCTGATGCATCAATGTCAGCCTACGCAGCAGTAGTCTACAGCAAAGTAATCCAACCAGACGGAGAAGTCAAAATATCACTCATCATGGCAAAAACAAAAATCTCACCGTTGAAAAAACAACTCACTTTGCCCCGTCTTGAACTGAGTGCAGCACTGCTACTGAGCCAACTACTGAAACACGTCGCTACAGCTATGAGAATCGAGCACAACCATACATACGCTTATTCAGATTCAAAAGTAACCTTAGCCTGGATTCTCGGAGACCCGCTGAAGTGGACAACATTTGTGAAAAACCGAGTCATTGCAATCAACAACAACATAGATACAACATGGTCGTACGTGAACACAAAAGAAAACCCTGCAGATCCAGCATCGAGAGGAGTCACACCTGAGAAATTAAAAGAACATACACTATGGTTTCAAGGCCCAACATTTTTACATCAAAGAGAATGGAGAAGAGAACACTATGAAGTAGAAGATACAGATCTAGAAACAAGAAAATCTATCAAATGCGCAACTACTACCTTGTCAGAGAAGACTCAGAAGACAGAAGATTTCATACTTACAATTTCAAAGAGATATTCATCATTGAGAAAACTCATCTCAGTCATAGCCTACTGTAGAAGATGGCTTATCTTAAAAAACAAACATGTAAAAGAAAACTTACCTCAATATGTAATTCATGATGAGCGAGAAGAAGCACTTACAACATGTATCAAGCTTTCTCAACAACTAGAATTTCCACAAGAAATCGAAGCTCTAAGAAATCACACAACATTGAAGAAAAGAAGTCGTTTACTGTCATTTACGCCTTTTCTCGATGACAAACAAATCCTGAGAGTTGGAGGAAGATTGAAACATGCAGATTTAGAGTTCCTGAGCAAACATCCAATTATCCTGTCCAAGAACAACGTACTGATACCACTTTTACTTAACGACGCACACAAGAAGACGTTGCATGGAGGCCCTCAACTGATGACTACATATCTTAGAGGAAGATACTGGCTGATTGACGCAGGAAACACTATAAAAACATACGTGAGAAATTGCTTTCCTTGTGCTAAACAAAAAGCAAAGACAGTAACTCAACTGATGGGTGACTTACCTGAGATACGAGTGAAGCCGTCAAGAGCGTTCCTTACAACTGGTGTAGATTTCGCAGGTCCAGTAAACGTGCGCATGAGCCCTGGACGAGGAACAAAGACTTTCAAAGCATATATAAGCATCTTCATCTGCATGGTAACTAAAGCAATACATATAGAATGTGTGAGCAACATGTCTATGGAAGCGTTCATGGCAGCATTTAGAAGATTTACATCACGAAGAGGATTCGTCAAGGAGATGTGGAGTGACCACGGGACTAACTTCATTTCCTCGAGCAAAGAAATACTAGAGACTTGGAGACTTGGCAAGTCAACAATCCCCGTTGAACTAGCAGCCCTACTAGATACAGAAGGCACCAAGTGGAAGTTCATCCCTCCTGGATCACCAAACCATGGCGGATTGTGGGAGGCCGGAGTCAAGAGTATCAAGTTTCATCTTAAGAGAACTCTCGGAGACGCTACACCTACCTTCGAAGAATTTACAACTCTTTTGAACCAGGTCGAGGCTTGTCTGAACTCAAGACCTTTATCACCACTGAGCGATCATCCTGATGACCTAGAGCCGCTGACACCAGCACATTTTCTTGTCGGAGAACCGTTAGTCACCATCCCGGAGAGAGATTTAACACAACATAAGACAAATTCATTATCAAGATGGCAAAACATTCAGAAAATGCTACAAAGAGATTGTTAAACAGTATAACTATTTTGCCTATAGCCAAGCCAAACATGAAAAAGCCTAAGTAAAGATCGTATGTACCTATTTCTGACATTGAGTAATTTATACCCCGAGACCGACCTCGTCCACTGGAGGGTTTGGTCTTTCTCTCTACATCTGACGACTAAAGGCGGGATGCCGGGATTTTTGTGAGTGTCGCACACTGGTGGATTCCCGGCTTAATGCGTACATTGCAGATTATTTACTAATTATATTGTGACCACTTAAGACAAATCAAAATATTTACTAACATAATTTGATTTGTTACCTAGTTGTATTGAGTTGAGCAATTTGTGGACGAGTCGCTCAGGGTTCTATATTAGATCCATGTTGATCCAACTTTCTTCATAGCCGACAATTTTTCTTCAAGATAATTTTAAATAAGTTACAACTTTGGTCGTTTTTTTTTACGGACGATAATTGAATTGTAGATTTAATTTAAACATGTTCATATTTAAATTTAAGCAATCCAAGGTAAGATTTTTAACAACCATATTAACACGAAAATTAAGCTTTAAATAGCATGAGTACAAAATAACATATTTTAGGCGCCGAAATGAAACTCCGTATTTACAAAGGTAATAAATATAGGTACTTAGTAATCTATAAACTACATAAACTAATAAGTCACACAATAAGGCGTCTTCTCAAAAACCTTGAGCGAGCCGACGATGGTACGTACAGTCGAAGGCAAAAATATCGATCCAGACAAAGTGCTCAAAAATATGTGAACACGACTTTATTGTCCAAGGTGTAAGATCGTTTACACATATTTTTGAAATGTATATATATTTATGCCCTTGGTCTAAGCATAATTAACAGCAACTTTAAGAAGAAATCGGAACACCTTATTACCTACAAAAGTGGGGGCAAAACTTCGCAGATAGACTTCATATTAGCTGATAATAGAGTGAAAAGAAGCTTCAAGGATTGTAAAGTGATTCCGGGAGAATCACTAACGGCCCAACATAGGCTACTGGTTGGAGTCTATGAATTACCAAAACCTATTAAAAAGATCATAGACCGTACAGCTAGAATCAAATGGAAGGAACTCAAGGGGAATAAGGGTGACTCTCTTCTCGTTGCCTTGAAAGAATACCTGGAAAGTGATATACAAAACACCTACTTGTCTGCTGAAAAGATGTGGTCAAACTTTGAGACAGAATGTAGAGCCAAAGCCAGCGAAACATTGGGAGTGTCTAAAGGAGGAGTCAGTACAGGCAAAGATCCGACCTGGTGGAACGAAGAAGTTAAAAAGACTCTGAAGATCAAAAAATACATGTTCAAAACCTGGCAAACAACTGGTACTGAAGAAGACCGCATCAAATACAAAGAAGCAAAGACCATGACTAAAAGATAAGTAGCACAGGCAAGGGCTGCATCACGGAAAAAATTCTATAGCAAGATTGAAGAAGCGGAGTCCGAAGTCGAAATTTTTAAAATAGCAAAGAGCAGAAACAGAGCCACACAAGATATTAAAACCAATAAGTACATCAAAAGTAAGGAGGATAGACTACTGACTATGAATGATGATATAAATAACAGATGGTATGAGTACTATAAAGAACTTATGAATGAAGAATTCCCAAGCAAAGAGATACAACCCCAAAGCCTAACAGAAGGGCCAGTACAAGATATTGGACTGGATGAAGTAAAAACCGCAGTATCTAAGATGAAAAACCGAAAAGCCGTTGGTCCTGACGAGATACCGGCTGAGATATGGAAGTTGCTGGGTCCGATCGGATTGGACTGGCTTACAAAGCTATTCAATATAATACTAGTAACCAAGGTAATACCGGAGTCTTGGCGTCTTAGTTACATAATTCCCTTTTACAAAAATAAAGGGGATGTGACACAATGCGGTAATTATAGGGGAATAAAGCTGACTTCTCACACACTGAAAATGTGGGAGCGTATACTCAACCGACGCATTCAACAACTAACGTCAATCACGCCCAACCAATTTGGATTCACTCCTTCTAGGTCGACAACTGATGCAATCCAAGCAGTTAGAATCCTCACAGAAAAACATCGCCATAATAAAGAAGATTTGCACTTCATTTTCATCGACCTGGAGAAGGCATTTGACCGGGTGCCACGAAAACTAGTATGGCAGGCGTTAAGAGCGCAAAACCTACCTGAATGCTACGTGCAGTTGGTTCAGGACATGTATCATAATGTACGCACCAAAGTTAAATCAGCAGCAGGTCTCAGCCAGGAATTCAGTGTGGGTGTGGGAGTTCATCAAGGGTCAGCACTGAGCCCTCTGATCTTTAACTTAGTCATGGACTATATCACTCAATGTATTCAAGAACCCTTACCTTGGAATCTCTTATACGCAGACGACATCGTCCTTATCGCCAAAACTACTCAAGAACTCCAAAATGCTCTATGTCAGTGGGTAAATGCCCTAGAAGACGCGGGCCTCAGGGTTAGCAGGACAAAAACGGAACACCTCGAATGCATCTTCAGCAACAATTTAGAAAATGATTCAGTGATTTGCTATCCTGATAAAACACCGGTACCAAAAGTAAAGCAATTTAAATACTTAGGATCCATAATTGCCAGTACCGCGAATGTAGAGCCAGATATAGGGCATAGAATAAGTGTTGCCTGGCAAAAATGGCGGTCGCTAACTGGGGTCTTATGTGACCCTAGTATGCCTGTTCGCACAAAAGGCAAGGTGTATAAGATGGCGGTGAGGCCGGCGATGCTATACGGGGCGGAATGCTGGACGGTAAAAGAGTCGCATGTGCAAAAATTACATACCGCAGAAATGAAAATGTTAAGATGGTCAGGAGGAGTAACTAATATCGACAAAGTCCGGAATGAATATGTCCGTGGTAGCTTAAAAGTGGCCCCTATCCCCGAAAAACTAATAGAAAGTCGCTTAAGGTGGTATGGCCACCTAATGCGTAGAGACGAAGAACACGTGGTCAAAAAAGCTCTATGCCTCCCGGAACGTAAGAGAGGCCGCGGATGCCCTTTGCTGACATGGTGGACCAGCATGACCAAACTAGCTAATAAATTAAATTTACCCGACCCGACAACCCATGACAGGCAGTCTTGGCGCCGAAAAATTAGGAGAGCCGACCCCACCTAAAGTGGGATGGAGCAAAGAAAAAGAAGATATATATTTATGCCCTTGACTGTACCCGCGGGCGTGCATAAAATACATTTTCCAATAAAGTCTATTTTTGAATTTAAATCTAGGTCAGATAACGATTCTGTAAATGCCTACGACAATAATTATAATCAGTGCTGACCTGAATGAACCTTAGCTAGCAGAATAAGGAGAACTTTGCATTATTTCGTATATCCTCTTAAGGCCCAAAGTTCTTTTTTAAGTACAACCAAACGTAGTCATAACGTCATAACCACCTACGAGTTCAAGACTTTCTAACAAACTCTGATCTTACTTATATCAAAGACTTAAGAATGTTCTATTTTCTATTTTTATGGCAATGGGTTGTTAAATAATTTTTTTGGTTCTAGACGAAATAGATTAAGCAATACAAGGATACCAATATTCCTGTCAAACAAATTGATGCACAAACACTAGTTAAAAATGCACATTAGAAAATATGATTCTCTAGTCTAGTTCAAGAATACAACTATTCAATTTCTACTCTACACACAACTTTGGGAACAATTTGTTTTTTTTTTAAGTAGTCACACTAAAGGTCGAACACGGCAAAAGTGGGGCACACAAAAATTAATATTAAATAATATTTACAATAAATAAATACATGAAGTTTACTGCATTTAATGACAAATTTAACGGACTTTAAAATAACAGTTCTTATTTTAAATATTATTTACACAGTAACCCATACTCCTAACTTTTCTACGCACACGGCTCATAAGACTTTGCACCATCTCATTAGGACACCGTTTAGTCGCCCAGGTCCATATTTTTTCAAGCTCAGGGACCGATTTTACTTGACCGCCTTTCTTTTTTAAGATTCCTTTCATAATACTCCAGTACTCTTCAACGGGCCGGAGTTCTGGACTATTTGGCGGGTTGCATGTTTTGGGTACTACCACGATGCCGTTTGCTTTGTACCATTCCATCACTGGTTTTGCGTAATGGCAACTGGCTAAATCTGGCCAAAACAGCGGCGGTGAGTCGTGCTTTCTTATGAAAGGCAGCAAACGTTTCTGCAAACACTCTTTTTGATAAATATCGCCGTTTATGGTCCCGGTGGTAATGAACGAGCGACTTTTTTTTCCGCAGCTGCATATTGCCTGCCAGAGAAGGAATTTTTTGGGGAATTTAGACCGTTTTTTTAATTTACATTCTTCAGGAGCATCTGTTCGACTTGTGCTAGTATAGAACTCTTGCCCAGGAATTTGTTTAAAGTCCGCTTTTATGTATGTTTCATCGTCCATGACTACACACTTAAATTTCGTAATAAAATTTTCATAGAGATTTCGTGACCGTTTTTTAGCAGACAAGTTCTGTTTTGAGTCTCGATCTGGTGCGGCCTGGGCTTTAAAACTTCTAAGCCCTGCCCTACGTTTTACTTTTTGAACGTAGGACTGAGACATTTTAACTTTCTTGGCAACATCACGAGATGAGATTTTTGGATTTGAGGCAAAATTCCTTAAAACACTCTCTTCCTTTTTTTTATTCTTGATTCCCTGTAACCCACCACTTCCTGGCTTGCGATCTATTGTGAGGCGTTCACGAAACTGTTTTAATACGCGACAAACCGTAGATTGAGGAAATTTCAGTCTTTTCGCGATGTCTCTGTAGCTGAGCATTGAATTTTCTACATATTCGTGCAAAATACGTTCACGTTGCTTATGTTGTTTGGTCGACATTTTGGCAACGAATAAATAAAATTTAAAAAAAACATTGACATATTGTAGGCCAGTTCCTTGTGATCAAATAGTTGCTTAAAAAGTTTATATACCTTTTTTTTTTTTTTTTACAATAGTCAATCTTACATGCCCCACTTTTGCCGTGTTCGACCTTTACTATATATAAATTATAAACTGTAATAGATGTCATATATTAAAGAAAAAGTGACGAAGCCCTCCAGTGGTGAAGGCCGAGCTCGAACCGGCGTCTTTAGCAATCCGAGTTGAACCCCTAGGCCACCCCACCACGGCGGAACCCGTCCCAATTTCTCAACTATATGCCGTCTTACTAAGACCTGGCGTCTTTGACCAACTCTAAGGGCAAGCAGAAGCTTACACCTATACGAATATCTTCTTCTATATTTTCTTTAATTATAATCATCATCATATATTTAAGAGATACTCTTGTCGGTGGAGCGATTTCCATATGTGTCGGTCCTCTGCCTTCTCCTTGACAGCCTGATACGACACGACGTTGAGTTTTGCCTTTACTTGATCTATGTATGTTCTCCTTGGTCTCCCCTTCGTCTCCTTGCCTCAACTCTCCCTTCAATTATGTTTTTGATAAATTCGTCGATAAATTTTATTCAATATATGACATTTATTTCAGATTATATTCAATTTCTATTTTTATTTTATATTATCCCGACTTACTAGATAGCAATGACTCGGTGATACTCATTATGAATCGGTATGTCAATGATCCTTCCGGCCGATTTCGACCATGGCGACCACTTCGACTCCTAGTAACTAAAAAAAAAAACTAAGAGCTAACTGTTGCTGTTAGCTCGGCGCTCGTGCGCCCGAATATGGCTGACGTAGCCGATCTTCGATGCGAACCCCGTGTGCGTGGCGTGCTTTCAGCTCATCGCGGTTAGCGTCGAGGTCGACTTTACGTTGCTCCTCGAAATCGCGCACTTTGTCCTGCACCAGCCTGCGCCACTCAGGACGCAGGACAAGGGCCTGACACTCTTTGATAGAGAAAGATAGTCTTATTGCGATTCCTATAAGAGGAGAGAGAAAATAGTGTCATGCTTTGTCCTTATCACCGACCGGGTGGCATCATGAGGTAGGAGGCGATGGCGAAATACCGAAATGTATAAGAGTGAAAGAAAAAAAATCCTATGCTGCCCAAATTTTATATGAATATTCTTTCTCTTACCCCCGGTTGCTCGGTTGCGCGTCTATAACTACTTGTATATAATATGTCTATGACGCAGGAGGAGGTATGTCAATATAAGAATCCGAATGCGAAACGAGAACACGTTATTATTATATAACAGCTGTGGTAACGCATCGCGCATTTAGATAACGGCATTAAGGAAGCTGCGACAGACACGATCGCTGTTAATTTCCTAGAGCCATTCGAGATAATAAACTACGTTTTTTTTAAATAGCCCGTTAAAGTGTCCCACTGTTGGGCAAAGGCCTCTACCCTTGATCTCCACAACTCCCGCTGTTGTGCTTTTTCCGGCCAGTTACCGATAAATCGTTCGTTTAAGCTAACTTTGCACCGACTGGAACAGCACAAAGTGAGGCAGTGTCATTATAAAGGTAATATCTTCACAGAAATTTCACATTAATTATGACATTGCTTCACACAGTCTTTCATATGTCATGCAAAGCTTAGTCCCAACTCCCAACTCCGACTCTACCACAATTTTTAGGATTTAAAAATAGTATTTTACAGTACATATGGTGCTACTTTCTCGCACTAGTGCGTAAAGAGCACTTTTCGTGCATATGTCGAAAGTTTAAAGGGCCATATGTACTGTAATATGATATCTCGGTACTCGTGATGGAGCCCAAGCCCATACATGGAAAGCACCCAATTACAGTTTGGTATACGATATCTTAAACCATTCAACCATTACAGTAGACGAGTTGAAAAAAATGATATTATAACATGCGTATACGATGTCAGTACTCACTAGTAAAATGCAATGCAAGTATGAGACAACAAGGTCGACGGCGCAGATGGCTCACCATTCTAGCGACTTTCATGACCCTTATTGCAACGTTATAAGGTTTTTAATAGGGAAGCAAAGTACAATGTGCAAGCGCACTCGGATGGCACACATCGGTTGCGCTGGCATTGACACCGCATTGGCCGTTGACACCGCACTATGAAACAGCTTACTTTGTTACCATAGACAGCGGACCTAAATAACATTTGAATGTTTAGTCTGGTTATCTGAGATACTTGGCTTAACTTGGGATCTAGTAATCTGCATAGGGCTAGCCAAGATGTAATTATTTATTATTATTTACAACGACGGGACTTAATCGCGTAAAATAGTTTTAAATTTACCTCCGACGATTTGAGGACGGCGTTGTCCCCGTGGTCTCGGAGAAGACCTTGGTGTCTTCTACAACGACGGGACTTAATCGCGTAAAATAGTTTTAAATTTACCTTCGACGATTCGAGGACGGCGTTGTCCCCGTGGTCTCGGAGAAGACACCAAGGTCTTCTCCGAGACCACGGGGACAACGCCGTCCTCAAATCGTCGGAGGTAAATTTAAAACTATTTTACGCGATTAAGTCCCGTCGTTGTAAATAATAATGAGTAAAAATCGTGAAAGTTTAAATCAGTGTAATTATTTGTTGGTGTTAAAGTATTGATACGTTAATATATTAACAGCATTAGTACATGGATTACGCAGTAAAGAAAGTTGCATAAGATGTAGTAAATAAATACTATATGTGACGTTTTCAATCAAAAGGTACCACATTGTCGCTTACCATGAGGACGAAAATTGCTTGTATCTTTCTACGAAACTGTCAGAGCGTCCTTATGGCAAGCGACAATGTGGTACTTTTTGCTTGAAAACGACACATATACACATACACGGTACTCTACTCTGATTGCGACACCCTCTACCTATATTGTTCGTCTTATAGATATTGAAAGAAAAAGAAAGAAAGAAAATACATTTATTTAACGCCACAACAGATGACATAATACAATTTACTTTAAAATTCAATTCAATTAAAACAATAGGTACGTAGGTAGGTATTGTTTGCAAAGCGAAGAACTTGTTCTAAAACCAAACATTCGCCACGTTAAACTAAACTGTGGAATGAACTGTCGCCTGCGGTATTTCCGGACCGATATGACCTTCAAACCTTCAAGAAAAGAGCGTACTCCCATCTTAAAGGCCGGCAACGCACTTACAAGTTGTAAGTTACAACCCCTCTGGTGTTGCGGGTGTCCATGGGCGGCGGTAATCGCTTACCATCAGGTGATCCGTCTGCTCGTTTGCCTCCTATTTCATTAAAAAAAAATAGGTAATTGTATTTAGTTCCATGGATCTTCCAAATAAAGTTGTTTACTACACCTTTGACTCTTTGACATCACAAAGAACAGATAATTTGTGTCGTTTTCAAGCAAAAGGTACCACATTGTCGCTTGACATAAGGACGCTCTGACAGGTTTTTCGTATAAAGATACAAGTAATTTTCGTCCTCATGGTAAGCAACAATGCAAGGTAAGCAGCAACAATTTTGATTGAAAAAGTCTCATATATTCTCATTCAATTAAAACAATAGGTACGTAGGTAGGTATTGTTTGCAAAGCGAAGAACTTGTTTTAAAACCAAACATTCGCCACGATAAACTAAACAATCGGTATTTATAGATAAGAATTATATTATTAGGGTTCCGTACCTATTACTAAGACTCCGTTGTCCGTCTGTTTGTCACCAGGCTGTATCTCATGTACCGTGATAGCCAGACAGCCAGAAATTGTCATAGATGTTGTATTTCTGTTGCCGCTATAACAACAAATACTAAAAACAGAATAAAATAAATATTTGTGGAGCTCCCATACAAAAAAATGTGATTTTTTGCGTAATGATACGGATTACGGAACCCTTTGTGCGCGAGTGCGACTCGCACTTGGCCGGTTTATTTCATATTGTCATGCCGCAGCGGTGGCCAGTAAATAAAATGACGGCATTACAAGGTCACTTCTGCGCTCGCCAAGCGGCCAGTCGCGCTCTCCGCGACCAATCAAAACGATCCATAGTCCATACCGCACAGTGAATCACGGGTTCACGGGCTTTTATGATTTATTTCTGCAACATGTGACTTTTGCAGACGACCGCGCCAATGTACTTTTATTGGTATGCACTTGATTATTGATCGTGTCGATCACATGACATGTAGCGGAATAAATTTGACCATTGCTTCAATTGAGTGGCAATAGCGTTGCTAATTATAGATCAGTTTCCTTTCCAGCCTGATGGCTGTTTGATTAATAATATAATAGGTACGTTGATTCTGTGGTCCTTTAATCTGGTCCTTACAGGTAGGTGTAGGTGTACAATTGTAAGTACATTGTAAACTGAGCAACTAATATATATAGTATTTAATAATAAAATAATTTGATTTGTTCCACCAGCAACACCAATCTCTTTTGCTATATCATAATTCCGTTAGGAATTCGTATAGGAGTATAGGAGGTGCAAGCGCGTACTACTCGCCCTTAAGGGGCCCACTGACTATCAGTCCGCCGGACGATATCGGCCTGTCAGTTAGAACAAAAATTTGACAGTTCCGAACAACTGACAGGCCGATATCGTCCGGCGGACTGTTAGTCAGTGGGCCCCTTTAGAGTTGGTCAAAGACGCCTAGTCTTAGTAAGATGGCATATAGTCGAGAAATTGGGACCGGTTCCGCCGTGGCGGGGTGGCCTACCTAGGGGTGTGTAAAAATGCGACCGTGCTACGGCCGCTGACCTCGATAACCGTAAAAAGAACTGCGGTGGCAGCATGGTTCCATTTTTATCGCCTGTCACTATGCCTGCCATACGTGTTAGAACGTGACAGGCATGGTGACAGGTGATAAAAATGCGACCGTGCTACGGCCACAGAGAACGCACTTGTAGTTGTATCGTGTTTTTGTTTTGAGACTATGACATGACTCGCTAGTGCGTGTTAATCTGTTAAGCTGTTGGAATAAAGTCTCACTATTGCGCCATCTACCATCGTCAAGAGACTGTTCTTAATCTTTATTGCAACGGAATAAAGTCTAACAACGGTCATAGTGCGGTGGTCAGTAAGTAAGTTGCACAACCTAACGGTAAATAGGGTATTGGAGCAATTCGTCAAAATAAACAAAGGGTTATCGCAATTGCGTAAGATTACGTAGTGACAATGTACAGAATTGGTGCATCCAAGGTCTATTGTTTGATTTATTTGAATAACAAATGTGTAACCTGAAAACGTTTATTGTTCGAACTTTCGAACTAAGTATTCTTGTCAAGTAAATAAAATAATAGATAACGAGTTTAGAGTGAAGTTTTGTTTCGGTATATACATTACTAGCTTTTGCCCGCGACTTCGTCTGCGTGGAATTAGTAATTACTAATTAGAATATTGAGTTTTATTCCCTACTTAAGAAATTATTGATTCCCTATACAAAGTTTCACTCCCCTTTTTACACCCTTAAGGTATGATTTCGGAGATAAAAACGATTCTATATCTCTACCCACACATCAAACTATCTCCATACCAAATATCATCTAAATCGGTTCAGCTGTTATTGATTCCCCATACAAATTTCCACCCCCCTTTTCACCACCATAAAGTATGATTTCTGGGATAAAAACTACCCTATGTCCTTCCCCGGGACTCAAACTATCTCTATACCAAATTTCATTTAAATCGGTTCAGCGGTTTAAGCGTATATAAAGAGGTAACAGACAGCCAAGCACACTTTGGCATTTATAATATTAGTATGGATTTTGTTTAGTGTGTAGAATGAATATTATAATATTATATTATATGAATTTAATTAGCAATACCATGTCAAAAAATCAAGATGAATTATTATTACGTGCAGTACATATTCTTCGTTGTTTGTACATACTCGTATCGATCCTTCAAAAATATAAACTATACATTATACTATTTGTCCAAAAAAATAGATCATATCGCCTTGCTATTTCTTGAGGGATAAAAATAAATCTGTGCGGCTTGTGTAGTACATGTACTAAAATCAAAAAGACACAATTCCATCCAATGTACTAGACCGAACTATTCCCTAATGATTCTACTCTTAGTACGTTTTAGTACACTACACGTGAACGAAAGAGAATGGGAGTGAGGACCGAGTGACAATGACAGCAAAGCGATCCGAGTGATCCGACTCATCCGACCGAACTAAAACCACCTAAAACTAAACGTCGACCCCACTGTGTGTACTGTACTAAAAGACCGAACTAGTACAGTTGTGTTGTGAGATTGTACTAGTTGTGATCGATCTTTTTAGTGAACGAGCATGCACAACTCTACTGTCAAGTGTCAATAGACAGAACAAGCTTCTTAAAATATTATGAATCCATGTAAGTATATTCATTATCACCATCATTTGTGCGTCATTGCCGTGATACGTCTCAGCACAATACAAATGATAGCATAATCACGTCGAATTAAGTATCGGTTTGCAATATAACATTTTAAACTCTTGCGTTTTTCTTTGTTTTTAACTTTTTATTCAGACGTTTCTGCTAGGTTGCACTAGCTGTGGTTAGGGAAGACTGACGTCCCAGCAAAATGCCATTTGAGATATTGGTAAACAACACTAAACTACCCGACATTCGTTTATAAATGTGAAATTAAAACGCGGTAGACCCGTTCGTGTAATTAAATATGAATTAAGTATCATTGTAGATAGAGACTTACTAGTAGAACGTTTTAGTAAGGTTGAAAATGGTTGGGTGCAGGTAGGCATTCCATTCACATGTGAAAAGATTTCGGAGAGAAGATTAGAGATGATTTGAAAAAGAAAAACATTTCAGTAGATTAGTATCTCGGATATAAAAAAAACCGGCCAAGTGCGAGTCGAACTCGTGCACAAAGGGTTCCGTAGCTCCGTTATTATCTATTGTTTTCAGTATTTGTTGTTATAGCGACAACAGAAATACATCATCTGTGAAAATTTCAACTGTCTAGCTATCACGGTTCATGATATACAGCCTGGTGACAGACAGACGGACAGTGGAGTCTTAGTAATAAGGTCCCAAGGTAACAACAAACAAACAAACGAACAAACAAATTATTTATTCGTCGATCATAGGTGTACACAACATGATATTGCATATGATGGTAAAAAAGAAAAATTGTTCCACTATGTCGTACCCAAGGGCATACGAATTTCTGTTTGTTAGCTAATAGCAACTAGCATGCACTAAATTAATATTTACAATCAGTGTGTATGTCAAACAAGCAATTAACTTAAATGTCCAGTAATATTTCTTAACAATTATATAAAAATCGTAATAAGTTTTTTTCATTAACAAGGTTTAGGTCCCGTAGTTTGCCTAAGCTGGGCGTACGATGTGCCTACGCTTAGTATTAATACGCGGTTGGCTACAAAGTGTATAGGCTGAGCAAGTTGTTTACTTGTTTAGTACGGCCTTGACCGCTTGCACAAAGGCGGGTCAACACCCTTGTAATCCTCTAGAGGAAAACCGTGAGCAACGAACTATAAGGTATGTTGTACCGAACGGCATAAAGATCAACGCAGCGTAAAGGGGCCCACTGACTATCAGTTCGCCGGACGATATCGGCCTGTCAGTTAGAACAAAAATTTGACAGTTCCGAACAACTGACAGACCTATATCGTCCGGCGGACTGATAGTCAGTGGGCCCCTTTAGCGCTTGCCACTTGCCAGCGCATCGTGCCTGGGCCACCCCTACAGCAAATTGAACACATCGTCAGCTTGGTAACTTCACCAGAAGGTGAAAACTTTATCTGCCTCTCTGTCGCTCAAATGTGCAAGAGCGATAGAGAGGGCGATAGCGATTTTAAATTTTTCGATGAGGACCTACACACTCAGCACCTATATATACCTTATTTGCTCTGTGCGTGACCGTAGCACCGCCTTATGCGGCTCGTATATAACATCTACAAATGAAACCAAACTAAGCTATCTTATGAAATTCTGGAATTATAAAATTACAATTAATTGCCATTTAAATATGCTAATAAACTAATAAGTCAATCGACCTTATCCAATTATCTGATTGATAAAAGTATTGCTTTGACTAAATTATATTCCGTTAACAAAGATAATATGTGGTATTTTCTATAAAATGGGACCTTATTGTCGATGGCGCTTACGTCATTATTAACGATGTTCCGATATAAATACAATGCCGCACGGCGCTGTGCGGCGTAAGCCCCCTCGACAATAAGGTCCCTTTTCATGGAAAATGCCCCATATATTTCCATTGTAGGTACAGACGATGTTTACATAATACACTGATTAGCTATCTGATTTTTTTGTACGGCAGCGTATTACGTCTCTATTAAATCAAAACATGTTTCGTATATTGCACAGACACACACACATACACAAAGGCTATCCTAAACAAACGTCTCCGTTTCGTCGTTGGATAAAATCAATTAAAGGTAAATTGTCTGTGACCTTTTCCGGACTAAACTTAATTGTTACTGCCTTACTAAAGTTCTGTTATGTGTATCCAGATTCCAGAACTTTACTGACAAATTTATTGTATAACTATTTACTATATCGTTTTGATATTTAAACCATAGCTTTTGCCCACGTTTTCCGTGTCCCGAAGACTATAGAAGCACAACGTTACCGTCATCAATATTTGCTGATTGCTGAATACAATAATCTAACACTAACACTGCTTTAAAAGTAATATTTTCAGTAAGGAGTCAAAATAAAGATTCGAAATGTAATGAAATGGGAGACCTTTTTATACGCCTCTGGGCGGCTATTAGGGTTTGAGGATATATACTGTCTTGTCTACAATTTCCTAAGAAAACTATATAGGTAGAATTTCCGGTCTGATATACGGAAGGTGTGTTACACATAGGTACCGCCAGTGCAGTAAACAATTAAATGATAGATTAGAGCGAGTAATAGTAAACGCGGGTAAGTACTGTGACGTAGCTCGGTCTAGAATAGTTCACCGTAAAGTGATAATGATAACGTCTGGCGCCGTTAATAATTACATAATTTTAAATAGTACCTTATATCTTTAAACGAGCAATTCTTGTATATATCTATGTATATATATATATTTCGGGGATCTCGAAAATAGCTCTAACGATTTCGATGAAATTTGCTATATGAGGGTTTTTGGGGGCGAAAAATCAATCTAGCTAGGTCTCTGGGTAAACGCGCATATTTGAGTTCTTATATGTTTTCCGAGGAAAAATCGGTCTCCTAAATATTGATTATTAAATGGTAGACAATGCCTTAAGCCCCTTAAGGCATTAAGTCCGCCATATGTACCTTCATGTATTGTGCAATAAAGATTAAATAAATATGATTATGGGAATTGTGAAATAAAAACTAAGTTTTGAATCCAAAAGATCAAGTTCAAATGCTAGTTCTGGTTCTAAATTTCATGGTAAGGACCAAGCACCAACTGTTTGGAAGGAAATATGTGGCTTTCCATCACAGAAGGGTCCTTATACTTTATGTGAACATGGAGCATGTGTGGTTCTTATGCATATCAAGCATCCTTCAAAGACCCTTCTTTGATGGAAAGCCACATATGTTTATTACGACAAAAGTCATTAAAGGATTGCTATTCTATTTATAAATACGCGGATCACTTTAATTGCTTCTAGATTCGTGGACCACCGGTCAAAAACCATGCTAACCTACAGTTACTAGTATTCTCCAAAGATAGTTTTATTTGTTTTCGTTACGATGTACTGCTTTTATTATTGTTTATAAAGGTTTATTTTCTGTAATCGTCAAAGTGCAAATAAAGATATATAAATAAACAGAGCTAGTTACATACCTTACTAATCTAATACAATATTAATGCAAATATTTTTCAACACAGTTTACCCTCAAACCCTCATTATGCATTCAGATAAGATGCAGTTTCGAATAAATAAAAAAAAACGACAGTGAGCATATCGAGTTATGCTTAATTTAGGGTTCCGTTTGGTATGCAATATTATGAGTAGGTATTATGACATCGAGCTGTTCTGCTGATATAGATCGAAAGTGGCCATATGAACTGGGTCATAAAACATCGCAACTTTCGCAACCTTATTGAGTACGTCGCGATGAGTAGTCCAGTCGCCATCAGCTATATCGGAGCGGCCGAGGTGCTCAAAAATAACTGAACGTGCTACTCTAACGCCTTGACAATAGAGGCGTGTTAAGATATTTGTGAGCACCTTGGCCGCTCCGATATATCTGATGGCGACTGTATTTAGACTTAGAAGAAAAATAAAGTCAGCATTATAGCTCCTCGGCATCATACCAGGGATGTTGCGGATACTGATTTTTAGACATCCGCGGATGCGGATATTTAAAGGCTCACATCCGCGGATGCGGATGTCAAGATTAGGTATATGACGTCAAATATAACATTATAGTAATTTTTATTAATAAGAAAGCAGAATCTTTTAGTATTTGAATTTGAACAAGAATAGGTGCGTTATATTTAATAAACAGTAACTTGGCCGACTTTTCTGGATGTAGACGATTTAGTTATAGGTAAAATAACTATCTACTGAACTATTCTAGTTCTACACTATCGAATTAAAAAAATAAAAACAGGTATCAATATATAAAAAAACCTGAGATGTCTCTTTTTTCTTTTTGTACTGCCACTTCACCGCTAAACAAGTCGAACTGATCCGGGTGCATAAATTAATGGTGGTTTTTTTTAATGAAGTGGTTGTAAGTGCCTTCCGATAATATGATAATACATTGAGCTTTTTCACGACCATGTTCGTCTTGTTAAAAATAAGTTCAAATCACACTTTGCGCCGGCGCTGCCACTAGTTTTATTCACTCGAAAGTAAATACTCACAACAAAACTGAATATCCGCAATTTAAAATTTCTATTTATAATTTAACTAGCGACCCGCCCCGGCTTCGCACGGGTGCAATACATAATAAACCTTCCTCTTGAATTACTCAAAAACCGCATCAAAATCCGTTGCGTAGTTTTAAACATCTAAGCATACATAGGGACAGACATCCATACAGACAGCAGGAAGCGACTTTGTTTTATACTATGTAGTGATATCACTACTCATATTACTCATATAACACCCTTCGCCCTACAATCGCATTACTATACTAAAGTCCAAATAAAACAAACTCGTCACTTCTTGTCGCTGTCCGTCATTCATAGGCTAAAGTGCTCGATAGACGAATCACAAAAACGTAACGAGATTCCTATTGGCTAAGGACGAAATAACCTAGCACTTACGGCGCCGCTAAGACGTTCCTGTTCCACACCCGTCCATAAAATCGATGCGGATGCGGATTTAATAAAATAATGCAGAAGTTCCGCGGTTGCGGATGCGAATATTCGCAACAACATCCCTGCATCATATGAGAGATCAGTGGTGTCTGATGGTTTATGGCGCAGCGGGATGGCGATGGGATGGCCAAAGTACGGTACGGTGTCGGTTTTTCATCCGCACATCAAAGAAAATTAATAGATAACAACTGAATGTCGCCATCGCGTGTAGTTGCGTTTTAACTATCGCATGCTGGCCATCTCGCTGGTCCAGCGCTTGGCCGTCGTGTAGAGGAGCCATTAAAAGTTTGTAGGTACAGCTATGTATCTAAAACGACATTTTTGAATGAAAAAACTACCTATATAGTTTATTAGTTTATTTTGGTAAAATTGATTTGACAACAACTGAGAATACTGAGACTTCTGATCAACACTTAAAATTTTCCTATAGGAGTAGTTACCTCCGAGTGTCCGAGTCCTCTGACACCACTGTTCTTTATTTTCAAGGTTTATTTTATTCAAATGCATATGGCCAAAGACCTTCGGAAATTTAAATAGATTTAGCCTCTGTTTACGGCGTTCGCAGCACATCAAAATGCAATGTATGCGTTGCCTAATGGGCTTTATCGAGTGAATTCTCTCAACAAATATTCTATTCGTTATAAGAGCGAGCGTCAAAATCAGATATATCGGCGCGGCCAGGGTGCTCGAAAATATCTGAACATTCGGTCTGCCTTATTGTCAGTGACAGATACCTACCCATTACATTAGTGATGTATAGTGGAGCCTGTAGGTAGCCATAAAGGAGTTGTTACCTGAAATCAAAAATTAATGGTTAAATCAGTTTTAATATTACTTAGGTACAGAGGGCCAAAATAAAGTATAATATCGAGGAAAGTTTCCAAGAAGGTGAACAAATAATCGGTATTTTTTTTACAAGAACTGAAGGCAGTTTCAATCTTAAAAATAGAAAATGCATTTTATATGAGGTACGACATGTCGTGGTCAGACAAATCCAATACATTACGCGAGCAGGTACTAAAACGCTTTAACCCTAATAGTGCCGTCTGGTATGCCATACAAGTCCGGGAACCTAGCCCGAGCAATTAACACAGTAACATCTGCGTACTCCGTACGCCACAAAAAGCGGCAAGTGTGCAAGCGGGCCACCGGGTAACCGCCTTGACGCCCAGCATTCCTAGGTCTAGACGAGCGGCACACATCGGGGTACAGTCACTGGCGGTAACACCTAGGCACAGAATAAGTATATAATAGTATTATCATACAGAACGGCCACGCACCAAAGATGGTACCAATTGTGCTCTTGCTCAGAAGGAACACTCCTCCAGAAAAGTTTTATTAGAGTGACGCTTCTTTTAACACTTCTGATAAAGTTAAGAAGACGATATTTGGCATAATAACGTTTGATATTTAAATTCAGCAGTAGGAGCACGGGCTGTCCCGTACAAACGAATTTTATTTCCTGTGTTGCGACTTTTTTCGGCGTTTAAAGCAGATGATTATTTTTCTGTGCATATTTTTGACAATTTGTGACAGAAAAGGAAACTTTTATACCTGCAAATCCTGAGAAAATTCGCATTCGTAATGGACAACGGTAGACAATTTCGTGGAATGCTCCAGTATATAAAACATATTTCTGCAGGTGATTAAGGTATCTATTAGCTTAGCTACCGTATACGCGTAACGTCTCGACAAAGTAGACTTTTTTATGCAATGCCCCAGAAACGTATACGCGTCGAGAAACTTGTTTCCACAGGGAGTAAGAACTGGACCAAGTAATCGATTCGGGAAAACGACACCTTTCGACTTATTTGGATTCATATAATGGAAACAAAAACGTTTGGAGTCCGGCCTGACGTCTAATAAAACCTAGGCGAAGGTTTGACTTTGACTTTGCGATTACTATTTCATTTGACGAATAAGAATCCAGTCAATATCAATCAAACATTTATTCAGCAAATAGGCCACAGGGGCACTTTTACATGTCAATTTTTACAAACAATAAAATTAATCCAAAATTACAAAAAACAATTACATAAATATAAATGTTAAATTACACAAGAAAAAAAAACTAATAAAAACTATACAAATAACAGAAGTACTAAAATTGTTTAGAGATGTAAAAGTCTCTAGGTGTCAGAGATAAAATGTATATAATAATAAAAAAGATCATCAAATTATCCAGAGATGTAAAGGGTCTCCAAGACCCACAATAAAAACCCACAACAAAAATAAAAGTTGTTGGAAGAGGATTGTCTTGTCGCTCTTGTCGTATCATATGTGTCGTTTTCAAGCAAAAGGTACCATATTGTCGCTTGCCATAAGGACGCTCTGACAGGTTTTTCGTATAGATACAAGAAATTTTCGTCCTTATAGTAAGCCACAATGTGGTACCTTTTTGACTGAAAACGTCACATATATCTACTCATAATTGTTATATCTTTTATCCTCAACCCTTGATCGTTTTGACACTTATATTTAAAGACATAAGTAAAAAAACAATGATAAAACAGACAATACAATATTTTATGTTTGTTTTCGACATCAACCTTTCGATAGTGATGATACCAAAAAAAGATTTTTTTATTATGTTGGTAGCAATAAACTTAGTACAAATTTGTTTTTATTTTATTTTATAAAAACCGTATGCATTCAATCGTTTGTCAAGTTGGTAGCAACTAGCAATGTATCTGTATGTGGCACCTGCTGCTCCGCACTAGCTTACCGTGTCATGTCAATGTCTAAAACGACACAAGTGCTTTTTTGGGCAATACACTATACCTAGACTTTTATAAGGAGTAAATAATGTATGTCCTTAAGCTTACATGTACGTTCGTGACTATGTCAATGACTGATAAAACGTACACGAGTAAAAAAAATATATAATCACCGTGATAAGAACTAAGTACTTTGAACTCTCTAGTTAAGGTATCATGGCTAACATTAGGGATGTACCGACTAGTCGCCGACTAGTCGGGAAAGCCGACTATCCGGCCACGTTTGTAGTCGGCGACTAGTCGGCGACTAGTCGGCAAAATTAGCCGAATAGTCGGCACTATTTAATCTTCAGGAAAGATAAGATTTTTATTTCAACTCTTTCAATTCTACTCTAACAAAAACAGTCTTTGATATTCTGTTGACGTTGAGAATCTCAACATTGAGAATACTTTGAGAATACAACGTTGAGAATAACAACTTGAGATTGGCTGGCCGCTGGAGCCGATATAGCCGCCGGTGTCGGTGATGGTGTCGGCGGTAGTTGCGGCAGAGAAATGGAACAAGGTGATGAATCGCTAGATTTAATTGCAGCGGCCAGCTGAGGCATTTGGTGTTTGTGTTTATATTTGATATGATTTAGTAACGAGCACTGGGTGCACCTCACTTTATTTGCATCGCCTTCAGCATCTTCAAAAAAAGTCTACACTCGCGATTTCCTTTTCGACATTTTTCGTATTTATTAAGAGCACTATATGTATTATTTATTTAAACAGTTATTACAATTTCTTGTTTTCGCTATGAAACACGAAAGGGCGACTAATAAATCACGAAAACTTAGGTAGACAAAACTAGTCATACGTAAACATGAACGCAAGACTTGTGCTGCCAGAGGGCCTACCGCGAACCACGTTCGACGTGTTGCATCCCTGTCACACTTACGTACTAATTTACAAGTGCGACAAAGACGCAACACGCCGAACGTGGTTCGCGGTAGGCCCTCAGGAACGAGGCGACCGAAACGGTTCCGATTGCATCCAAACTCTGCCGAAACCAATGATCGGCCAAGCCGACTAGTCGGCCATCTGAGCGCCGACTAGTCGGCTAGTCGGCCAAATCACTAGTCGGTACATCACTAGCTAACATGTATTCATTTAAAATCTAAAGTACCTATAGACTACGAACGAAGAGAACATTAATCACACTTATTAATTTACTTCATATTAACCCTTAAATGCATAGTGTATGATGCAGCCTACACAACAAATACATCTAATTTTATACATAATTAGATAAAATCTATTTGTTTCTATATATTATTTCAATAGTAAAACTAATCCGTTTTTCGATTTTCAACTTGAATTTACGCAGTTTTTAATTTATAAAAAAAATACATTCGTTTTAAGACGAATGTCGGAAAGAAGAAATTCAGAAGTTGGTGATTTTTTGTATGTAATTTTGAACGGTTTTTTTGGGGTTTGTAAATATTTTATATTTAAATACTTTATCATAGATATATCACAATTACCTTGTACCTTTCTGATGGTAGTAAAAATTTTCATAATCTCTTACTGAAAATTATATATTTACATAAATATGATTTAGCCTATGCAACTTCTAACACTG
This sequence comes from Cydia strobilella, assembly GCF_947568885.1. Taxonomy (NCBI): domain Eukaryota; kingdom Metazoa; phylum Arthropoda; class Insecta; order Lepidoptera; family Tortricidae; genus Cydia; species Cydia strobilella. The sequence goes on from NC_086052.1 coordinate 16,642,072, forward strand.
ATTTCGCAGTGAAAATCGATGTTATAATTATTTTACCATTTTTCCCATAATCAGCAAACAATTACGCAACAAATATATTAATTTCGGGCAAAAAAAATCATGCATTTAAGGGTTAATTAATTAGTCACAAAAAAAAGAAAAGCACGGCGGGCTGACAATCAAATCAAGCAAATTTTTTTTCGTATGCTACATACGATACTACAGCGAAAAACGAAATTCCAACTCAGTTTTCCAGGGAAAATTAATAGCTCCTAATTTGAACGCCATTTAGATTTAACATCCTGTATAACCACGCAAGTTAGTAATCAAAAACAACCATTATCTAAAAATACTTCGATGCATTTAAAGATAACAATGCAACATAGTAAGTGTGACGCGATACCTTTACAAAGTTACAAATTACCCGTAAACATGTTGTGTTTACAATTAAGGCATTAAAATTTAATAAGTTTTTATTAGATTAAAAACGTACATTTAATGGTATATATACAATCATAAAAATAACAAACTTATCTAAATTAATCAATAAACAACAAAACTAACTAAAATATTTTATTCAAAAAGACCTCCGCTAGCTGTACCGGGTGCAAAGGTGCCCATCACACTTGCCGCGTTACCACGTTGGATAGCGATGGCCAACCTTTGCACCAGGTGCGAACCCGCACGAGCATCAGAGGTCCTCTCCTTAATTCTATGTCCCACCTCCCTAATAAAATGTTAAGTTTTTAGCCATTACTATTTAATCCTATATGATATATGAGGGTTCAAAAGCGGCCCTTCAAGTCACCCAAGAAATTAGCAATCAGGGTTTTTAGTCACTCATAACTCTAACCTAAATAATATTTATTTCGTGGCCCTTTTATATTATTATAACCGAGGATTTCTACTAAGGCTTTCTCTTCTTCTAAAAAGTTTTCTAACCCTGGTATATCTAGTGTATCACGGTTGTTTAAGCAAACTTGTAAGTAAAAACTGCCGACCGGTTTGGCCTAGTGGGTAGTGACCCTGCCTGTGAAGCCGATGGTCCTGGGTTCGAATCCCGGTAAGGGCATTTATTTGTGTGATGAGCACAGATATCTGTTCCTGAGTCATGGGTGTTTTCTATGTATTTAAGTATTTATATATTATATATATCGTTGCCTGAGTACCCATAACACAAGCCTCCTTAGGCTTACCGTGGGACTTAGTCAATCTGTGTAAGAATGTGCTATAATATTTTCATCTCTCATGCTCTGAAAGAGGGTCATTGTTGTTCTAAAAGGTGTGCAGAAAATGATACTTGTCTGCACTAGAGCATTTTACGTTCGAAGTACGATTTTTTTAATGTTTTTACGATAAGCAATTGAAATTTGAGTTTAAATGGATTTGTTATACAATTTCCATTCTGATATTTGCCTCTCGATTTCATAAATAACGATACTTTTGCCTGAATTGATAATTGAGAGTACCCTCAAGAAAAACTATAAAAACCTACTCATGTTTTTAAAAAACACATGCATTTTACTTTCCTCGTATTCGAAATGAAAAGTAGAGTGAACTCGGGTGAAAGGCATCATTTCTGCCTCGGACTATTGGCGCTCTCACTGCGTTCGAGCGCCAAAATACCTCGGCAGAAAGGAGTGCCTTTCATCCCTTGGTTAACAATCTACTATTATTATTTATTTATTAAAAACAACGAATTAAGTAGAATTACTCGGATCCGTTTAAAAATAACATGCAACAGTGCAACATAGTAGACCGACGCATGCGATATGCTACAAAGTTACAAATTGAGTGCTCAAGTGGCTCCTGTGATGTTGCTTACGTCCATGGGCGACGATGACTGCTTCCCATCAGGCGGCTCGTCTGCTCGTTTGCTGAACATCACATAAAAAAAAAAAAAAAAAAAAAAATTGACTTGTAACTGTAGCCGTATTGTATAATTTACATGGCTAAGGACTTTCCATTTACATAACACTATGTCTTTTCTTGGTACTTAATAATTTTGTAACTGTTGGATAGTTTATCTTTATTCCTGCAAATCTATTCCCAGTCCACTATAACTTGGATATTTTTAAATCGAGAGTGAATAGACATCTTTTAGGTATGCATGTTTCATCCTAACTGCACGGCACTTACGATCAGGTGAGAATGCGGTCAAATGCTTACCTTTTTATTACAAGCTTTTATTTAACTTTCAATGTACCTATATAAGTATGTATGTAATATGTATGTAACATGTTTGTAAGGGTCAAATCTTACAAGTTAAATTTGACCCACTCCCCGGTTTCCGATGAAGCTGAAAATATGCATACATATGTAAGTCGTGTGACAATGCAATATTATGGTACCATCGAGCTGATCTGATGATGGAGACAGGAGGTGGCCATAGGAACTCTGTGATAAAACAACGCAACCTAATTGTGTTTGGGGTTTTAGAATTTTCTCGATGAGTATTAGTTGCCTGTGGAAAAAAGTACAGTCAGCGATAAAAGCTTGTACCAAAAATGAAATTTTTGCCAAAAACTTATTCTAATAAAAAACAAAATGTTGTATGAAAAATGTATGTAAAAATTTGGTGCGCTATTGTCCGATATTAATTCCAATTGAAAGGTCAACTAATTTAACAAATGCAAACGGGCGCGGGGCGTGTATCTAGATGATTTTGAGAACTAGTTTTATGTAGTCCGTCTGAACTGACATATTTTCATAGAAATTTAACATTAATCTTGACAAAACTACACTGTCATTACAAATACCATGCAGAGTTAGCTTGGTCCGAATCTAGTTATTCCTCCTGACGAATGTGGTTATATCAAGGCTAGATTCAAGTGCATTTTGCAAGCTGCATGCTGCAGTCAGAGCGCGCGTATCTCGAGCAACCCTTTTTAGTGTCGATAAGGAGCGATAGCGCCCGGTACAATTTACTTACTACGTTATATATTTACTGACCCTGTACTACTTTTTCTGTGATTACTTACTCTGCTCTATAAATTAATGTAAATGTAATTTCTGTGGCTCTTATTCGTATCTGCGCTCCGCAACAGCGGACGGATTGTCAAAATGACTGACACACTCTATCTTTACTTTATACTGCTCCGTCAGCCAGGATTGTCGCCTGGCTATAGCGTAGTTAGTTAGAAGAAAATGTTATACTATGTTCTACTTATTAGTAGAACGTGGTATGCTTAGTAGATGACGCATTTTAGAAAGGGATTAAGGGATAAGTGGCATAAAAACGTATGTTTGGTTATTTAAAATTCAATAAAACCATTGTTTTAAGACAGATACAGGTATAGTTGTGCCGTTCTCTAAAACGTTATCAGTTTACTATGGAGAATGTTCTCGCATGCCAATCGGAGAACATTCTCGAGAACGTCACAGCTATAGATACAGGCAACCGTAACCAAGTGCCAAGAAAAAGTTGATTCACCAGTTCTGTTAATCTCCAAAAAATGTACTTATTAGATCATTTGCAATGCAACATCTGTCCGCATAAAATCATCCAATCAAATCGTTTCAGCAGCTTAACCGTGAAAAGGTAACAGAAAAGAGTTATTTGGATTTTGAAGGTGAAAAACAGTATCAGGTTCAGAGCTTAAAGGTAGATATTATATCTTATCAGTTATCTGATATGGTGGGATTAGTGGTAACCTCAAATGCACACAAGAAGCGAGAGAACACAGCTAATAATAACTAGTCGAGGTTGATAACAAAATGCATATTGAAGCTGTGCTACATGTCCAAAATAAAACAAATACTCGACACATGAATAACCTAGTTAGTATATTCAAGTCGTATGTAAGCTACTTTACAACCGACACAGTTAAATTTATGATACCGTCCGTTCGCATGTAAAATGCACATAATTCAAACAAATTGCCGAACTGCGTTTTCTATCTTACTAAGCAGAGTAAGCAGACTACGCGTGAATGAATCGATGTGTATTAGCTTTATTCATTAAGGTATCCGTGTGCTAAATTTTATATGTATGTTATAGACGTTATATTAAACAATCTGTACCTATATGGAATGTGGTATTCAGAGCGGAGCGAGCGAAATGACGCAGATAGTGTCACTTGACTCCACAATGATTTCGTAGCGAAAATGAGAAATAAGAAACTCTTGATATATGAAATAATTACCGCTGCCAAGGATATGGAACGGCCACAGATGGACGAACAAGGGTTTGTCGGCTTAAATCCAGGAGGGCAGACTCCACATATGGGTAAGGCATGGAAGAATTTCTTAAATCATTATCAACCGCATTTGCACTGAAATTCATTATTATCTAACATGACTTTGTCCTCAATCCTAGTCATACTTATTTGTCTACTTTGTCATATCGTTCACATATGCAAGTTAGCTCGCCCACATTTTGTCAATTTCCTAAGTCGGGCCTCATTACCATATTATAAATAAGTCAATTTCCTAACTTGTCTGTCCACATTACCATATTATAAACAGTGCTAACTCGTCAAAATAATATGGAAAAGCAAGCATCCTTACATAGAATTGACGACTTGGTGCCTACTAAGTACTACTTAGGACTTAAAAGGTAATTATGCCTGAGAAACATGTAACAAATTCAACCTATACTTTGTAAGGAGAGCAGGGATTTTGTACGAGTAATAAAACCGGCTATCATCAACCACACGGCCCACACGGGCCTGTGGTACCTTACAATGTCGAGGGCAACTATGTGATGCTATATACAATGTACAATGTAGACAGACAACCAGTTAAGTGTCTTCCTTTCAATGTCGTAATGAAAGTATTTCGCGTATGCGTTGTGTTACTTAGTATTTCAGGTAATACAAAGTTTGATAATAAATAAGGTTTGTATACTTTGTATGAAGTGTTCTCTGTCGATTGTAAGCGGTTCGCTAGTTAATTTCCTTATAGGCTCCTTACAGGCCAATGTTTCATATGCAATGTTGAGGAGTACGTTTAGGTAATGTTACATGTATTGTATGTATCTCCACTCAACTGAAGGCGTAGCAAGATGCCAATCGTTTCCGCCGTAGCGAACGAAACGGTAATGTCTCTCTATCACTTCCATATTAATGCGACAGAGAGAGTACGCTTAGATTTAAGGCCGTTCCATCGGTTTGCCGCTGTCTTTGTCACATTTCGCAAGAAAGAACGGGAAAGAACATACGAGCCAAGTGTCAATTTTGATCGAATTTTGTCGGTTTTTATTAATTTTAAAAACGTTACCTAACAATATCGAAATTCTAAAGCTATGAAATTACTATTTATGGTAAGATTGTTTTTTCTTCTTTTTTTGTTTATATCTCGTTCCATCGGTTTGCCGCTGTCTTTGTCACATTTCGCAAGAAAGAACGGGAAAGAACATACGAGCCAAGTGTCAATTTTGATCGAATTTTGTCGGTTTTTATTAATTTTAAAAACGTTACCTAACAATATCGAAATTCTAAAGCTATGAAATTACTATTTATGGTAAGATTGTTTTTTCTTCTTTTTTTGTTTATAGTATCACATAATAAATAACCGAGTAAAGTAAGATTAAAAGTCCGAGTTAGAGGTTAATTTGGGAATTAATTGTATCGAGCGAAGTGTCATAATTCGTGTATCGGAAGCTATGTTGTTAAAGATAATATAGTCAAGAACTACATATATTTTTTCCACGTCTACGAATATCAACGCCTCTTAGAAAAACAGGATCATATAAGGAGATTTTTCGCCTTCTGGCTCAGGGAACCGCCTTAAAAAAATGTTTCCGTTTTATATAAAAGTACAAAGCTTTACAATAAGCTAATAAACCCAACACTCCGATTAAAAAATTCAAACAGCGTTAAAGGATTTGCCACACTGGATGCGGTCAGCGGTCAGGTCAAACCCGCATTATGTATGAACAACATTGACAGCAATCTTTGAAGTTGAAGTTTGACCTGACTGCTTCCCGCAGAACGCATCCAGTGCGGCAAATCCTTTATTGTGGCGTTACAAAATGTGGAGCAATATAATAAGCATAAAAGCAAGGCACAATGTAACAAGTGTTTTCCATTTCATGTATATGAAAGGCTTGGAATTCTGAGTGGGCACGAAACGCCTTTAGGCTGCTACATAATATAAGGCTTGCAATGAGCTAGCTTTGTAAAACACTGCTTAAGAGATGCCATTACTTGGCTAACTTGGCTTACTAGAGTTGTAGCTAAAATAGCTTGGCACCGACTTCAAACATATCAGTTGATAGCGCATATAAAAGGGATAATACTTTATTTTATCCCTTTTAAGCCAAGCGCGCACTACGATTTAAATTTTTGCGACATAATTTTAGAATCGCGCTGTAATACACAGTTTTGTGTCGAATATGCACTCACTGGCTTATAATAACTATAGCTAACTATAACAACAGCGAGTTAACTTATAATAACAAACAAAATAGTACAGTCAGCGGCAGAGGCCCTACCTCGAAAAAGCGAAATTTCTTTATCTGCCTGTATCGCTCTTGCATATACGAGCAGTCAAAATGATATATAAACACATACGTTGCATTTATGCGACAAAATTATCGCACGACAAATAATCGTAGTGTAGGATTCTTTAACCTCTTGTCATGACTTCTTATCATTTTGTTGATAGGCTAGAACGGAGCCAGATTCGAACTAAAAAATCAAGAAGCTTTTACATTAATCCTGTACTCACAAGGTGCTGCTGGGATCTGGTCGAGTAGGAAAGTGTTTGCCACAATGACCATTTTGTACAGAACAAGTTCCCGTTTTGTACAGACCATTCGGTCCGAGAAGTACATTTGCTGACACATAAAACTAACCATTCGTGACCCTTATCGCGGCAAGCTACGGTTAAGCTTGGCCACTGACGTGTGATTGTAAGTACCTAAATACGCGACAGATGTTTAATGGTCTGTACACTTAGATTAATTAGTGCGATGCGAACGCTTACTTTACTATACATATACTAGACTACTATTCCAAAATATTTATCAGTACGGTTTTTACTCACTATTATTTTTAGTCGCTTTTGGCGACATGTTTCGGATTCTTTGGGAATCCATCCTCAGGCACGAGTGTCCGCGGCGGTTGTACGTCGTGCAAATATGTCTCACGATAGTTTAAGTGCGATTAGACTACTATTATTTATTCTGTGATACTAGTAACTAGATGCAATGCAAATGACCAGTAGGTTGGTTTATACACTATATCGTCGGCCAGTCCAAAACTTCGTAAATTTATTAAATGACAATAGGGATTTGCTACTATGCAAATAAAATAAACGAAAAAAAAAACCGGCCAAGTGCGAGTCGGACTCGCGCATGAAGGGTTCCGTACCATTACGCACAAAACGGCAAAAAAATCACGTTTGTTGTATGGGAGCCCCACTTAAATATTTATTTTATTCTGTTTTTAATATTTGTTGTTATAGTGGCAACAGAAATACATCATCTGTGAAAATACATACTATCCACAGTAGACTTTCTAGTTTCATAACTCATTACCAGGATATTCACACAATAGGCTTCCTTTTTGGTGCGTGTTTTGGTTGTTTATGATTTATACCTGTAACAAATAATATTCAACATTAAATAAAGTTTCGCGAAACAAAACTTATAATAACAAACAAAAAAGTCACAAAATAAACACACAAACACAACAACAAACAAAACAAAATAGTAACAAAGCAATAAATGATAATAAGCAATAAATTATGAATTATGAGATTTCTTCAAATTCTGTACATGAGGATAGATTTAACAAAAAAAGTTTAAAATAAAAATAATATGATATGAAATATACTGACAAATTTTACACACACCACACACACACAACAAAATAACAAAACACACACACAACAAAACAACACATGTTTGTGTTGTTTTGTTGTGTGTGTGTTTTGCACAAACCACTCGCAAATAAAAAAATCAAAATCGTCTCTAGCAAATAAAAAAACCATTCATTCATTCACCAAAACAGTCATAGTAACAAAATCGTTATAGTAGTAAAGTCAGCGGCAGAGGCCCTACCTCGAAAGTGATTTTTTTTATCTGCCTGTATCGCTCTTGAATATACGAGCAGTCAAAATGATATACAATATGTTGGTCCAATTAAATAAAGTATAGTGGACCGAGGCGAATCGGATCACAGAGCGAATCGGGTCAGACAAAAAAAATTTTTGATATTGAAAATATTGCTTATGACTGGCGTCAGTGGCGTCGCATGCTAACAGAAGACACAGCGCTATTTTAGTGCACTCATATCAAAGCAATATTTCAAATATCAACGGATTTTTCCTCATGATCCGATTCACCCTGTGATCCGATTCTCCTTGGTCTACCATACAGAAAGTGTAAGTGTCTAATTGTCTTTTTGTGGCAGCAGTGCCAAATTGACTTTGGCACCCTTTTGCTTAAAACCATCACATATGTATGATGTATTCGTATGTGTGCGTTAGTCGTCGATAAAAGGTCGCTTTACGTAAGTTGGCGAAAGTGAAACCCGCTCGACTCTACCTGCATTTACCTAGAAAGCATGTATACTAGTAATATTTTGCACATCTGTGCAAGTTTCGGAAAGTTTTTGTCAGAGTCAGAGTTATTGAGGTAAAACGTCAAAACCCGCGCTATCGCCAAATCTTCCGTCGCAGAATTCGCGCAGAGCTGCGCAATTTGTTGGCTTTACGCCCCCTCTTAAAGCAAGTCCAGCGGGCTTAGCACGGTAGCATTTTTATCGCCTGTCACGTTCTAACAAGTATGTAAGTGCGAAAGTGACAGGCATAGTGACAGGTGATAAAAATGCAACCATGCTGACACCGCAGGCCGCGTCGCCAAAATGCCAATCGCTTACGCTCCGTAGCGATCGAAACGCAACTGTCACTGTCGCACTAATACGGAAGAGTGATAGAGAGACACAAACCTGAGAGATCTGAACCTGAAAATAATTTAATAAACCTGAGAGACCTTAGCTAGGCTGGCAGAACTAGATTTTGGTAGCGAAAGGTAGTCAAGGAAACATATCGTCGCTATACTTACTCAACCTCATATCTGCAACAATCCTTTGATGGAAATGACGCTTTTCTTTCATTCGGAATACGGGTGTTTTTGTCATCAAATGAGTGTTGCAGATACGAGGTTGAGTAAGTATAGCGGTGATATTTGGCTCAACATGAATAATAAACAATTAATAATGGAAATAATGAATGATGATGAATAATGCTTATAATATATTGTATATCTTAGATAGAAATTAATAATTAGTATATGTGTTCTAACTGATGTAAAGTTAACTGATACTATATGATTGGTTTGCAATAATGCATGGTTTATTTAATTGTTCTGTATACTTAGTTATAGTACCTAGTTAATAAGGAATGTTTGCATGCTTCTTTAAGTAAAATGTACGCACTTAAAATTACCCACTGTCCAACTATGTTTACCACTACATTTTTGCAAATAAATATATCTTATAACAGTAGAGGAACGAATGTTAGTACCGATGTAATTGGGATAATATCTAATATGCAGATATTTTACGCGCTTCGGCGTTAATTATAATTGCAGGCGGCTCACGGCCATATACATATTCAGCTTTAAACATATCTAGTCACAACTTAAAACTGCGATAGGGTGACTGCTATAGTTATTGGCCACTACATAAATAGTAATTGGCCACTCTTAACAATAAGGCTTCTATTGGCTTTTGTTTCATTCTGATTTGTTAGGAGTGGCCAATAACTATCGCAGTCACCCATGTATGGCGTCCTTTTTACTCACCCGACTACGGCTAACAAAACAGTCCCTAAGTCCCTTTTTCGTCTCTTGATGCTAGTACAGTCACCTGCAATAATATGTGACGTTTTCAACCAAAAGGTACCACATTGTCGCTTGTCGATAAGGTTGATTTCTAATTTAAGCTATATGGAAATAGCGCCTTACTGACAAGCGACAATAAGTACCCTTTTGGTTGGAATTGGCACATATGTTCCTCTTCGAAAGCCGCAAAAATAATGTGACACTCTTTTATTGCTCTACAAATAAGATCGTGTCAGATATTTTTGCGGCATTCGTTGTGTAAAATATTATTGCAGGTGGCTGTGCTACAATCTAAATTACAGACAGCTGTCACATTCACACAGATACATTTTCCTCAACGCCAGGAGAAATTCACCTTGAAAAGCGAAAGCAGGCTTGTATCAACTCGCGCGCAGACCGGTCGTAGCGAAAACGAGAGTACGCCGCTAAAATATGATACCTACAACTGTCCACGTCTAAATTTGGATTGATTTTGAACTACATTATATTAAATTAGCGACCCACCCCGGCTTCGCACGGGTAAACGTTAATAAATTATATACCAAAACCTTTAAGAATCGCTCTATTGTGTGTTGTGAACACCGCATAAAAATCCGTTCAGTAGTTTTCGAGTTTATCGCGAACATACAAACACACACAGACGCAGCGCGGCGGGGAACTTTGTTTTATAATATGTATAGATATTTAGTTAGATAGTAATAACTGTAATAGATGCCACAGCGGCGGGGTGGCCTAGGGGTTCATGGCGTTAGCCGCGATAGCTAAAGACGCCGGTTCGAATCCGGCCTTCACCACTGGAGGGCTTCGTCACTTTTTCTTTAATATATGACATCTATTACAGTTTTTAATTTATATATAGTAGTGTGACTACTTAAAAAAAACAAATCAAAATATTTAATAAAATAATTTGATTTGTTCCCAAACTTGTAGATAGTAATATTTAAATATTGTAGAGACACACACGGACACGAGACACTAGACAGGGATGAGACGAGTTTCGTTTCGTGCCAGGGTTCAGGATTCTCAGGAGCGTGGCAAAAATTAACAGACTGAACTTGGGGTCACTCCTTAACGGTTTTATGGCATTTATATGAATTAAGAATGCATTTTTGTGGTAGTTTTAGGCGCTTTCCGTAATGGGCCATTGGTAAGTGCTTCTAAGAAACTGTGTCACTTTTGTCCCCTGGCTGACGGGACAAAATTATTAAATTAGCTTTCGAAATCTAGGACAGATACTCGTATGCAGCGCTCAGCAATAATATATTGCAGCATAAATATGTTGCAGCTATATAACATGTTTCCTGTATATGTACTAGGATTCGTACACGAAATTACTGCACATTTAACAGCTAAAATCACACATCTTAAAGAAAGTGAACGTTAAAAACGGCGCACGCAAAATTCGAAATTCAAACCGTCAGTTGTGAAGCTTCTTAGATGCTCCAGCTTTTTGCTCCATACAGATTACATTATCTACAACATCACGATCGGATTCGCAAATGACATGTAAAAAGCCTAACAAAAACGCCAGTGGGCGTGGGGCCTGAAAGGAGTACCGTTACATCGTCCGTTATAACATTCATCATTAGCATGACTTCGAGACTCACAAAAACGAGCTGTTGCTGGGACCTAAGTTTTATACACAGCGAATAACTAGTCTGGCAAAAAGGGCAAAAAATCTGTGGGTAGCTGAGGAGGATAAAAAAATGACATTTTATTTGGTTCAACACACCCCTATGATTTGTTATTAATACAGTTGCTCAAAAAGTGCTACTTTTCGTGGCTGTTTAGCGTGCGGAAAGTTGGTTTTTACTTTTCCAATTTTTTTAAATTTATACTTGTTCCAATTCATGACTACTTATTGATGAGTGTTTATATTAGTTTCCTTTAAACGTCGTAATCAACATAAAAACCTACTGTTAATGTAAGAATACGAAAAATATGCATATTTCATATTTTATTACTTACCTCTTCATCATTATAAGTATTATAACACGTTTATTTTTTAATGTTGAAAAACCGTTCTTAATAAGTTGTCTGAATGGAACGGAACGAAACGCCTGTCAAAGAAAAGGCGTATTTTCTTACTGCAAGAATGTTTTAAGTTTCCAAAGGCAACATTCGATATTGTTTTTATAAATATATGATACACAAATAATCGCAAATAACGATATTTAGGTAATAATAGTACAATGTTTTAATTTTTACAATTGTTTCTGTCTTATAGAACATGCATTTAAAAAAAAAATTTCATTGAAGTGGGTTCAATAATAATAACAAAATCTATTCTAGTCGAATAAAAGCTAGAAAAACACCTCTTCATAATGTTAATGTCAGTGATGTCACAGAATTAATAATATAAAAAGGTTCGAATTCCATTCCTTAATACTTGTTGCTTTTCTTATTTTTTCGCAACTGTATTAAAAAACGTCGTTCGATACATGTGCGGATATGTCATTCTTCACTCGTCCCGAGTCTTACCACTCGCCTACGGCTCGTGGCACAAGATATCTCGGTACTCGTGAAGTAATGACATACTTTCCGCACTAGCATCGAAATGTACTATTCTTTCTTAAAGTTGTATCTCCTTAGGTCTTAGGTCAATGAGTGCTCAGATCTGTAGCATTTTGCAAGCCTTTTACTTTGCAAACGGATGCATTCACGGTGCGTTCACGATCAGAGGGCCACTCGCTGCGTCTTACGTAAGCGAACAACTCGTGAACGCGAAGCGGCGCGGCGCGGCGGGCCCACGGCGTTCACGTTTGCAACGAGATTGCCCACGTAGGACACTTCTATAGGTATCAAAGGATTGATTTACCCCGCGCCGCTTCGCGTTTGCGTGTTGTTCGCCTACGTAGTACGCTGCATTAGAGTAGGCTCCCTGATCTACAGGGCTGCTTAAATTGAAAATTGATATTTCGATACCTGCCTCTCTATAACTCTTGCATATTCGAGCGATAAAGAGACAATTAGACGAAATATTTTGCGATAGATCCTCTGGATTGGACGCACGTTACTAAAAGAACTTGTTGTTTAATAAATACATCTCTGCCCTTTTTAGGGTTACGTACCTTAAAAGGAAAAAACGGAACCCTTATAGGATCACTTTGTTGTCCGTCCGTCTGTCCTTCCGTCCGTCTGTCTGTCAAGACTCTTTAACTCGGGAACGAGTTGAAATTAAAACCATATACTCAGGTCTACGGTCCTTTGAAGCTGTAAAAAAATCATACTTCTAAGTTAACGTAAAAAAAAAGATACGGCCGTTTATGCCGCAAAAAATGTATTATATCGACACTCGAGGGAATCAAAATTGATAGGGTACCCGTTGACCTAGAATTCTGAAATTTGGCAAGTAATATCGTCTTACACTACAAATACAGGGAAAAATCTGAAAACTGTAAATTTGTAAAAAAAAATAATAAAAAATAGTTACAATTTGTACGGAACCCTCGGTGGGCGAGTCCGACTCGCACCTGGCCGGTTTCTTTAGGAATGTCATTACGATAAAGGCACACTACAGTAGCTATCAAAAATATCGGAGCGGCAATGGAACTCAAAATATCTGAAAATAATATGTGATGTGATATCACAGAATAACTAATAATAATTGGCAGGTTGGCAGGAAACGTCGCAGGATCGGGAAAAGTGGAGTGCTCTCGTTTCGGAGGCCAATACCCACTTTGGGTCGTTGAGCCATATTAGTTAGTTAGTTATGAGCTACTTCAGTACAACAAGGCTTTTTAGACATAGTTAGTCAGTCAGATAGTTCAGAAGACGAGGCAAGGTCACTAGAACTTTGCGGACAGTCTAAATTGCGTTGCGAATTGCGATTATGTATGCTGAACTCTGAAAATACTCTTTGGACATTAGAGAAAGCGTATAGAAGCGAAGGTAAGGTCGTTACAACTTCCCGGAGTCTAAATTTAGTACCCTTATCCTTGCGTTGCGATTACGTATGCTGACCTCTGAAATTTGCCATTGTCATGACAACGGTAGATCAAGCCCCTATTTCACCACGGTGACAGGTGCGACAATTGTCGTCAATCACTGTTATTGACGACACAGGCCTCCATAGGCTACGGTAACCGCGTACCATTGGACGGGCGGTGTGCTTGTTTGCCACTAACATTTTAATAAAAAAAAAATTAGGACACTTTTTTTCCTATAAGGATGAAAAGGGCTCGTGATCCTGACTAGAAATAACACAAAAGTGGCAAAAAAGGTCACATAAAAAAAAAACGCTTAGTCCGCCTTTTGTGCATTTTGATGCGCAATAATATTTAAAATATGAAGGGTCGGTTGCACCAAACTGTTTGTCATCGTTAAAGAGTTCGCTTAATTTTATTGTGTGTAAAGTTTTTTTTAATGATAATTATGATATAGGAGGCAAACGAGTAGACGGATCACTTGATGGTAAGCGATTACCGCCGCCCATGGACACCTGCAACACCAGAGGGGTTGTAAGTGCGTTGCCGGCCTTTAAGATGTATGCTTTAATTTCATAGTAAACCGCCGCGGCGCGCCGGGTGACGTTGATCAGTCTGTCAAGTGCGGATGGTGCAACTGGCACTAATAATACAATTGTTTACCAACTGCCATTCCGGTGAATCCGGTGCTAAACATTACCAATCCTTCACCGTTAACTTACCGATACCGCTATCCACTAGTGGTTATTAGCATTTTTAGGTGAAGGCAAACCGGCATGCAGCAAGCGCTTTTGGAAAATGCACCTTAAATTATAAACTTAAGGTTGAGTGTTGTATACAGTCGCGTGTTTGGTATTAAATTCCGAGTTTAGTTGATACTAGACGGTGATATTGATCTGGTAAAATTGTTTGATGTTTGGATTTCTTTAGAAGCGGACTGCAATACAAAAATGCTGTCCGCACAAAACAAATAGTGTCTGACCAAGCTAACACTGCCTGGCATTTGCATCGAACAATAATATATAAATATTATGGGACAATTTTAAACAATAGACCTAGCTCACAGTAAGCACAATAACGCATCGTACTACGTAGGCGAACAACACGCGAACGCAACGCGAAGCGATGCGGCGCGGGGTGAATCCGGTGAATCAATCCTTTGATACTTATAGAAGTGTCCTACGTGGGCGATCTCGTTGCGAACGCGAACGCAGTGGGCCCGCCGCCCTTAGGGTTGCCATATGGAAGAATTAAATGTCCTGATAAAAATCCTGACATCACCCTAAAAATCCGGACATTTCTTGTAACAGAGATTTGGCGTAGCTTGAATGACGCCCCGGCGACGCGCTGCGCTCTGCGGTGTACTGTATCGTGAGATCTTTCCTAAAAATCCGGCCACTTGTCAAGTCCGGCCGTAATCCGGACAGAGGTTCAAAAATCCTGACATGTCCGGACATATGGCAACCCTAGCCGCGCTGCGCCGTTTCGCTTCGCGTTCGCGAGTTGTTCGCTTGGGTACGTAAGACGCAGCGTAAGGCATGTGTTGTGGGTACTACACGACATATATACCTTTATAATAGATAGATACTTAAATATGTACATAGAAATTATAGAAAACATCCATAACTCAGGAACAAATATTTGTGATGAACACACAAACAAATGCCCTTACCAGGATTTGAACCCGGGACCTCCTTCATTAAAATGTTTAAAAACGATTGCGATTTATCAAAACGACCGAGTTGCTCATATATATTTGGACACCCCTCTACTGTTAAGGCTAATGTTCAGATACTTTTGTGCACCTTTAGCAGGTCCGAGGGGGCGTCCATTAATCGCGTCATACGTTTTTGGTCTGTTTTAAACCACCCGGCAATTCCCTTTATGGTGGAGGTTCGCGTCGCGACAGAGACAGAGCATCGCCTGTCTCTTGTCTCAGCGCCAACTGTCGCTTATATGTTGCCTACCGTCAAGTGACGGTGACGGTCGCGGTCTTCTGTCTTAGTCGCTTGTCTCTGTCGCGGCGCAAACCTCCACCTATAGAGACAACCGGAGACCAATACTTAACACATTTACTGCCAAGAACCCGCTGGGTGGGCTTATTTTATCGTCTTGGCACTGAAAGTGTTAAAGGAAGTGTTGCACACAATCAACGAACTGACCAAGTTGAGTAAAAGTATAAAACTATTCATAAAAACAAAATTTAACGAATTGCGATGGTAATAACAAACGGTTTGGTACAATTTACCCTGACAGAACAAACATGGTCTCTCTTTGGTAAGACAGAATTCGACTTATCCTTGATATTACTTTCACATGATGACACGACGAATGTTCGGAAACTAGAAATCTATTAGCATTCTGAATGCAAACACACTTTCGATTGGAGGGGACTGGCGACAGCGGAATATGTGGTGGCGTGTTTTGGGCCGAACAGTAAAAAGACGACATTATGTAATGCCATTATTTATACAAAAGCCGCATGAGATGGCCACATTATGATTTTAGAATCCGAACGTTAGGAAATATAATCCTGACCTGACCTGTAGTGAAACCAGTCGCATAATGCATGTTTTTCAATCCGATATGTTGTGTCATGTGAGTCATGTCATGAGCGATAAAATAAATTAAAAAGCATCTACAAATGACAGAATTAGCTCCATGAATGATTTATTTTAAATTTTCGTAATCATAATTTATTTGAACACCGGAAAAATTAAAATACTTTTGTAAATCTTCAAATTATTTTTCACAATATTTAAAATGTTGAAAAATTATATGCGATTGAAACGCTCAAAATTTTTGGCGCGAATTCGACAGAGCGATATGACGTCACACGTTGGACGGTCCAACTGACGTTTGCTACTAATGACACTTATGCAAAACAACAGAAAGCAAAGCATACCTAATCTAGATTTGATATCTTTATGTGTCTGTGCCTCGTAGCCGAAAACATTACTGTGATGTCTGTGATTAAGCTATTAAGGCGATTAAATGTTATCATGACCATTGCTCGGAAATTAAACGTAAATTAATAAAATTTGAGTAAACACATTTGAGTGCCGATGTTTTTCCGAGGAGCTACAGTATGGGGTTCTTCAAAAAAGGAGTGTAAAGGTTTTTAAAGGGTCGGCAACGCGCATGTAATATCTCTAGTGTTGCAGGCGTCCATAGATTACGGTGACCGCTTACCATCAGGCGGGCCGTATGCTTGTTTGCCACCGACGTGGTATAAAAAAAACTAAGAGGAAGGAAAACTTTAATACGTATCTGCTAAGTCTCGATAGGCAATATAGGCATTATAATTCTGCTTTTCGTAAAAAAAACAAGTTAAGCTAAACGAAAGTCTTATAATAGTCGCCGTAGTTAGTGCTCATGTGCGCAACATTGGAATACAATCACAATCGATCTCGATTGAATCGGCTTAATAAAAAGTTTGATTGGTCCTATAATAGGCAATATGCGCGACCAGCGCTTGGCGCCTTTGGGCCACATTACTTAGAGCCCATTTAAGCTAACTCAGCACAGGTATTGAAAACACAAAGTACGCAAACGCAAAGTGTGGTAATTACCACTGTGTAGACTGTGGAAGAGGTCAGATTCTTGGTACATTCGTTGTTTCACATTCGACATATTATAACAAACTTCCCGAGCTTCCTCAGTAATACCTACTCGTAAATATACGTGAACAGGTCATGTGCTCACGTGGTTGTCTATAGATATTGTCCATATTATGTATTGGAGCTAAGCCTATCCTTCTTGTATGAAGAATCTCCTAGGATATGAAGTCAAAAATCAGGAAGAAGTAAAACTGCTTTAAAATATTGTTCTGACGTTTATGGAATATCCTGATTCGATATTTTTAAAGGCAACATCTATTTGCCCTTATTGACACCTAAGAAAGTGATATCTTTCGAGTAATGTCACAAAAAGCGAGCTAAGTGCACGTGCGTTCAAAAACGTAACTACCTAAATACTGCACGCCGGCTAACTATTGCTACCTTGTTTAAATGAATTAATTATTAATCAAAAATAGCATAATTATTGTTATCAACGATTTGTAAGTCTATTTTGCGCTGACAATAAAGCATTACTTCATAGGTCCGAGGTGTTTCTATAGCTCAAGGTCTATTCAAATAGTCACCCCACGCGATTTCCACTCGCCGTGACGTCACTGTTATTTATACTTGATAATGTCAGCTGCCCCACAATCTCTATGCCTAGCATAGCATTACTTTTCTGTCTGTATTACCTTCACTTTCTCTGCCACTTCTCGTCTATACTTACAGCTCTGCGTATTTTCATATACGAAATCGGATTATATATTACTAGACTAACTAGGAGGATATAACGTATTCCCATCCGTCGAAAATAGTCGGCCAATGGTCATACAAATGTGTGGACTGACGTTTATCTGACATGGCTATTTTGACGTTACGTATACATTTAACGTTCCCCTCCCCCGCAAAAATTGGCAGACTTCTTTGTACAGCAAATTACAGACGTGGCGGCTCCATTTGTTTATATCCTGCGACAAAGAAACTAACTTCCAAAAAACACTCGTAACTAAAGTTTTTCTAAATAGCTTCTCTAAGGCGTGGCTTCGAGCTGAAGCCGGAGGGTGTTCGCTGCGCCGTGCGCCGAATGTGTGAGAGCAAGCGAGGGTTCCATAAAATTCCTCGGAACTCATACTTTCCGACTGCTTTTCTATTGAGGTTGAGATGAGTGGAGATGAGAAGAGACGTGCGGGAATCAAACACAAGTATTGGTTCTCTTCTCCGCTCCACTTCTTCTTGCACGTCTCCTTCTGAGTGGAAGCAATTATTAGGGTTGGCACAACTAGACGTCCCTTTGCGTGCACAACCACAGATAAGATAATCACTTGAATTTTGACAACCCTAAATAGCCGCAAACGATAGTGCCATACATCAGGAAGGGACAGCATGATTCGTCCCTGAATCGCTGTTAAATTTCAGTTTTGTAGGAAGTGTCATGGTCATGTCTGTAAGGTAGTACTAATATTTATTATGTTGTAAAGATACATTTTAAAAACTTTTACCTCTATTTGCCAGCCTTAATATAAGAAGTTTCTGGATAAAAATAAAGTAATTAACTAACCTAACTACCCAAATAACAATGTAATTTGACACTGTTATTCAAATTACTTGTAATTAGGCACTAATTAAGTGGGTAAAGGACATTCTGCTGTCAATTCAATGATAACCATTAGCCGGGTCCACACAGAGCGAGCATACGCGCGAGGCAATTTTCTCGCGCACAAAACGGCCAGTGTAGACGTGCGCGAGGAAATTGCCCCGCGCGTGTACTCGCTCTGTGTGAGGCCAGCTAATAGCATTAATTATTTGTTTGCCGAAATAATTATCTAAGAAACAACAATTGAGCCAAATGATTTTGAATCTTATAGTAGTAAGAGTAAACAATCAGAATTTTGTAAATTAACGCAAATTGTATTTATTTATGATTACAAAATGGTAATTACCTTGATTTTAGACCATGTATCACTAACTTTGAACTCTATTGAATGCAAAATAATGTAAATTATGTGCTTTAATATAGGATCCTAATTGAAAAACATTATTTTCATCACACTTACTCAGTAAACGTGGAATTGCACGCAGGCTTAGCGGGAACTATAGAAAAAGCGTTTTTCCTAGGGAGTTATGAAGTTTCTTGTATTATAATTAACAGTTTTTTGTCTTTATACTTCATTTTTGTATCGCAAGTGTGATGAAAAACATTGTGTGTAACGGGGCGTAATAATATTGCAAACTCGAGTCTATAAATCGCTCCGGCAAGCCGTCGCAATTTAACTATAATCTCGTTTGCGTTGGACGGCACGATTGGCTCGCATTCGTGTGCTCACCAGTGTGCTTAGGGTTGCCATACGTCCGCATTTGTCCGGACATGTCAGGATTTTTGAACCTCTGTCCGGATTGCGGCCGGACTTTGCAAGTGTCCGGATATTTAGGAAAGACCTCATCAGTACACCGCAGAGCGCAGCGCGTCGCCGGGGCGTCGTTCAAGCTACGCCAAATCTCTGTTACAAGAAATGTCCGGATTTTAGGGTGATGTCAGGATTTTTATCAGGACATTTAATTCTTCCATATGGCAACCCTAAGTGTGCTGCCCCATTCTTGGTGCCCGTAGATAAAACAAAATGAAGCACATAAAATGTATCCTTAGACATCCAATAAGAATCTAATCATCATCATCTTCCTCGCGTTGTCTCGGCATTTTGCCACGGCTCATGGGAGCCTGGGCTCCGCTTGGCAACTCAGCCCATTGGCGTAGGCACTAGTTTTTACGAAAGCGACTGCCATCTGACCTTCCAAACCAGAGGGTAAGGGTAAACTAGGCCTTATTCGGATTAGGCCGGTTTCCTTACGATGTTTTCCTTCACCGAAAAGCAACTGATATATAAATACCAAATGATACTTCGTACATAAGTTCCGAAAAAATCATTGGTAATACGAGCCGGGGTTTGAACCCGCGACCTCCAGATTGCAAGTCGCACGTTCTTACCACTAGGCCACCAGCGCTTTCTTATCCAATAAGAATCTAATAAGAATTTAAATATTTATTTATTCATTTCGTTAAACATGCAGTCATGATCATGAAACTTATAAGATTGTTTTAAGACAAAAGTCAAAAACTATTTCTGACCATTTATTTATTTTACTATGAATTTCAGAATCAAGCTCGTGGAATTTTGAAAAGGAAGAATACATAGGTACAATAACTTAGTAAAAGTGGCTAACGAGTTTATAAATATATGAACAAAGTCTCTTATCAAGACATTAAATTACATTTTTTGATATTTTTGAGCACCTTGGCCTCTTAGACATATCTGATGGAGACTGTACTGATTAAAAAAACCGGCCAAGTGCGAGTCGGACTCGCGCACGAAGGGTTCCGTACCATTACGCAAAAAACGGCAAAAAAATCACGTTTGTTGTATGGGAGCCCCCCTGAAATATTCATTTTATTCTGTTTTTAGTATTTGTTGTTATAGCGGTAACAGAAATACACCATCTGTGAAAATTTCAACTGTCTAGTTATCACGGTTCATGAGATACAGCCTGGTGACAGACGGACACACAGACGGACAGCGGAGTCTTAGTAATAGGGTCCCGCTTTTACCCTTTGGGTACGGAACCCTAAAAAAGCATGTATCATATCATATCAATCTATCAATGTATCAATATCAAATCTATGAATGTCATATCCTGTTTGTTTACATTGTGTATCATACACACATATTATCTATTTGGCCCTAGGGTTACGAAACATTTACTGTGCAATAAAGTTTAAATAAATAAAAATTATTTAAACTTCATTGCACAGTAAAAGTTTCATAAATGTTGTAATTAAATAAAACTAAATGTGACATTTTCAACCAAAAGGTACCACATTGTCGCTTGTCAATAAGGTTGATTTGAAGCTGTATGGAAATAGCGCCTTATTGACAACCGACAATAAGTACCCTTTTGATTGAAAATGGCACAAATAGTTGAGAAATATTTCATTATTACTGTTTTATCTAAGCAATCAATAATTGTAAACGCTGGTGGCCTAGCGGTAAGGGCGTGCGACTTTCAATCCGGAGGTCGCGGGCTCGCGGGTTCAAATGACGGCTCATACCAATGAGTTTTTCGGAACTTATCATTTGATATTTACCAGTCGCTTTTCGGTGAAGGAAAACATCGTGAGGAAACCGGACTAATCCCAATAAGGCCTAGTTTACGCTCTGGGTTGGAAGGTCAGATGGCAGTCACCTTCGTAAAAACTAGTACCTACGCTAATTCTTGGGATTAGTTGCCAAGCGGACCCCAGGCTCCCATGAGCCATGGCAAAATGACGGGACAACGCGAGGAAGACATGATGAATCAATAATTGTTAAGAAAAATTAAATTAAGCAGAAAATTACTGTTTTTATACTATGTTTTGGTTTGTCATAACATAAAATATAAACACCCAAAGCAGATAATTATCAGGTCAGATGGAATTACATCCTATTATACAACAAAGAAGATTATGATGTTTGTTCACCAACCTAAATAAGCAATCAGTCACAGTCAGTGACACTGAAGATCACATATATGCATCCAGCTATTAAAATGACATAGGTAGGTATTTTACCATTTTAAATTTTGAAAATCATGCCTCCTACTGTTCTAGCATAGGTTCAGTTCAGGCCATATATGCATGTTAAAAAAAAACAATAATCTTCTCGGGGCAGAGGTGTAGGGTTAGAGCCGGCATAGCTTTATTTGACGTTCATAAGCGCATTGTAATTTGTCTACTTGAATAATAAACTATCTTTATATTAAACTGAAGAAACAAATAAAACTAAAAAAAATATATATATATATAGAAGTCAAGTCAGTTTGGTTTCAAGTAAAAAAAAAACATGATCTATTTGGCTAATGTTGTGTACAATAGCAATAGCATAGATCAGATCTCTCAAACATATAAATGCTAATGCATGCAAGAATTGAAAGTTGTGATGTCATCTAAGTGATAGTTAGCAGGGAAAGTTTCACAACCAAGATAAAACAAAACTAAGAGGAGTGATGTCATCCACTCCAACTGAAGATTTGTGATGTTCTAAGTATTTTGAAGAGTACTCTCATGACTTTCAACATTACCTTATTATTAAAAACAAATATTTTACATGTTTTATAGATTACAGGCCTCTAAAAGGTTTGTGAGAAAACGAATAATGTACAATAACAATCGGATATGATTTATGACGTTATTGTTTACGATTTCAATTATTTTCAAGCCATTTTCAATATCGGTGTAGTTGTGTTTCGTAACAAAGAGGCGCGCGGCACGTCGCACTCCCACCTTGCCCCGGCTCCGTACATTGTTCAGTGAAAGTGTCTCTAGGTACTTACTCCTTCGCCAATTATGTTCATGGTCACTGCTTCGATACAAGCACAAACCCGAACTAATCTTTCTAATCCCACAATAAATCATCCCCACGCACTTATTTTGCGATTATGAGACGCGAAAATATCAGCCACTATAACGGTCATACAGCAAGAATGTTTTTATCTGCACGAGCTCCATGCAGGACTTACCTTGTAATATACATCCATGAGGATGCTGTCCGGCAGTGATCGCAAATCATTCCGCTCGCACTTTGATTTCTGCAAGTAGTTCACTAAACTTGTTAAGCACAGCTCGTATAAATTATCGGGTATTTTCTTAGCACGCAACGTCGACGCGTCAGCCATTTTGGCAAGGTAAAACAAAACTCGCTTCATTTTGCTGTCGGATCAGACATTTGACATTTTGACAGCTGCAAGCGATTGCAACTAACTTCAAGCCGATTGGATATTGGTCAACGATGTAAGCTTACCAGTCAGCATTGATTCTATTGGTAGTCGTTTGCTAAAACTAAGGGCGAAAGGGGGAATTATTAGCGGCCTTTGTCTGACAGAACTCAAGAGGTCAGCTGATAAGAAGCAAAACAAAGGTTGTGCGAGCGAGACGGAAAGCTTTATTCATGTTTCTACTTGCAATGGTTTTGTCAGCTGATTGCGATTCCGAGTGTGCGCGGGAAATTTGAACGCGAGAGCTTTAACTTATTAATCTGATTATAATAGTGATAATAATAAATAAATAAATATTATATGACATTCTTACAGATTGACTAAGTCCCACGGTAAGCCCAAGGAGGCTTGTATTATGGGTACTCAGACAACGATATATATAATATGCAAATACATATAAAACACCCATGACTCGGGAACAAATAGGTATCTGTGCTTATCACACAAATAAATGCCCTTACCGGGATTCGAACCCGGACCATCGGATTCACAGGCAGGGTCACTACCCACTAGGCCAGACCGGTCGCCAAATTATGAAACAGTTAAATTCTGTAAATTATATTCATTACCGCGATCCAAAAGCATTAAAAACGTTTGCGCCTTGACATACCCTTTACATGTATTCAGCATTGCACCCGTGCAAAGCCGGGGCGGGTCGCTAGTAATCCATATAAAACTAGAAGAAATAAATGAAAACAACAAACAAACTAAATTTGGATACATTTATTCAAACATAACTAACCAAATATCACTAAAATGAACAAAACACTTCCTTGTCAACTAAACTAACATCCTTTAAAGCTGTTTTAGCAAGATAAATGCTATTGGCCTCCTGTGCCACATTATATTGCAGTGGTATTTCATTTGTACCAATGACCATAGACAAACTT
This sequence comes from Cydia strobilella, assembly GCF_947568885.1. Taxonomy (NCBI): domain Eukaryota; kingdom Metazoa; phylum Arthropoda; class Insecta; order Lepidoptera; family Tortricidae; genus Cydia; species Cydia strobilella. The sequence continues at coordinate 16,666,022 of NC_086052.1, forward strand.
ATGGTATGTTGATACCATAGACTATTTTTTTTAATGACTACAAATTTATTGTTTTCCGATAGTGAATTTGGAGATGCCTTCGAGAAGGTTGATGTAGGCGGCGTGTTCGTAGCCAGTGCTGAAATCAGACAGTTTCTGAACGAACTCGTTGCTGATGCCTTTCTCTTCCAGCAGATTCATGAGAAGGTCGTACAGGTACTGAAATAAAAAAATACTTATAAGAAAATAACTAACTACACGAAATAAATATAGGCACCATGTGAGGCTATTACGAATCCGTGGGGCTATGAGAATCATGCTTTCAGGCTATAGGATAGGATTTTTTTAATTTACAATCTTATAACTAAACAAAATTAAATGCTATTTGTAAAAAAAAAGTATCCATATTCCATGGTAAAATAAGATTTGCCACCATTTTTTTCGAAGTTCTTTGTGTAACGCAGCGAAAGAGCTTTATTCATACAATAAAAAAATCTAAATACTGACAAAAAAAATTAAAAGACTATGTTCATAAGATAAATATCATAATTCCTATCCAATATAAAACCAATTTAAAACGAGTGGATAAACATTTAAGAGTAAAAGCTTAAAGCATGAAAGATAAATAAAAAAATGTCGCACGTCAATGAATATTTCCCAAATGATAGGAAAATAACTTCACATCTGAGCTGACAATATCCCCCGATTTTGGCACCTGACCACTACACTTATTATAGTATCAAGTGTGGCGTAAGAAATGGGGTGAAATCTGGTCATCAACAATGACATGCTCCAGGATCGAACCTGGGACCGCTGCGTAGCAGTCCATAGTCAGAACCTCTAGACCAATAGGCCCAGTCACATGTAGAACGAAAATAAAGATATATTGTTACGATTTTACAGTGCAAATGTTTTATTCTAATATTTGAATCGTGATGAATATGTAGTGGTAATTTGTTAATTTTGTTATCAAATTGTACCAAATTATTGAACAAGGTTAGTGTTTCATTGATCCGGTGCGCCATCTATTGGATCTGTTGAGAACTAATGAACACGCTCGATCATCATACAGCCGATTTAATATAAAGGGCACCATAAAGACCTTATATTAAGAGCAGATCAACGTGCTCACTAGCGCCACTGGTAAATAATTGTGATTATTTAGATTTAACGATAGATATTTAAAAAAAGGGGGCCGCTATGTACTGTATTTTGTATTTAAGCACCTTTTGAATACATTATAATAGTTTTTACGTTGCCGGATTCGTCGATCTATGCGTCCAAAGTTAAAACGGCCGTTTTTGGGTTAAGTTCATAGATCGACGAATCCAGCAACATAAAAACTAGTTTGATGTATTCAAAAGGTACTTAAATATAAAATACAGTACGTAGCGGCCCCCTTTTTTAAATGTCTATCGTTAAATTTAAATAATCACAATTATTTACCAGTGGCGCTAGTGAGCACGTTAATGGGCTCCATAAATACTCTTTTAGTCGCCAATGACCGATATATACGCACGGCAGGTTCAACGCCAAAGACCAAATTATAAGTCATAGACCACAGAGCAACATAGACCTACATTGCATAGGCATAAAGTTCAATTTCAGTTTTCACTTCGGTGACCTGGCGTCTGGATGACAGCTTTTGTGTTTGACACGGCGTCGAAAAGGTTAAGTCACATGTGATTTTAGATAATTTAGATACAAGCTATTGAGACATTTGATTGATCAATCGTTATACCTACTTAATGCGTAAATGTAATGTATCGAAAATCATATGTAATTTTTGTTGCAAGGTCTTTCAGTCCTTAAATTCCTGTATCAAAATGATTTCCGAAATTGTAACGAAAACGGCAAATGAATGATGAGAATAACGACAAATAATACAGCCTTATATGAAGACTTGTTTACGAATAAAGGCTAGTCATCAGAGGAACCATCGTAAACATCAAAAATTTCAGGAAATTATCTCTTTCACTTCGAATAAGGCGTAATTAGACTGACAGAGATAGTTGCTCGAAATTACGAAACCGTTACTGATTTAGGTAGTAGATAGAAGAGAAGTTTTCGTACTGACCCCGTCAAGCACGTCACCGGCGACTGCGTACACCTTGTCGTTCCACTCTCCCTTGTAGAGGGTCACCTCGTCGATTCCGAATATGTCATCTGAAAAAAAAAAAAAAGATTTGTCAAAGGACTGTCTCTTTTCAAACATAGACAGAGAGACTCATACTATCTTTGTCTTACACTAGTACTAGCACCCAAAAGAAAAGGATGAGTATAGTCTTTTTTTGTTTTTACTTAGTAAGAACAAAAAACTAAATTGCCTTATCTTACGTAATGAATGGCGAAATGAAAATGTCCAATAATTTATTTGTGTCATACTTTTATGCAGAAGTAAGGTACCAACCTATTTCTGGATGTGCATATGATTTGCTGTACCCTGCAAATGGCACCAGATTTCTCCATAAATGGGAGAATCTAGTGTGGCGTAATATGCAGGGATGATCTTAGATAACATGGCTACTAAATTTATCTTTTTTTAATGTTTTTATGGCTTTTGGATTTATCGAAGTCAAAGTTGTACATACTGTAATAGATGTCATATATTAAAGAAAAAAGTGATTTAGACTTTAGTCACACTACTTAAAAAACACAAATCAAAATATTTAATAAAATAATTTGATTTGTTTCCAAACTTGTTCAAAATTTCATACTTTTATTGAAGTTTGGTGCAAAAATATTTTTTTTTGTTATTGGGATTGACTGGGATTTTTGAGCTGATAAGACTGTAAACACAGTTTAACAGTCTTTGTCGGGCCAATGTATGCTATATACCTACCTACTAATTATTTCGTAGGAGCAGCGGCGGGTCGGATAAAATCCTTTCGCGGGCCGGAGCTGGCCCGCGGGCCGTACTTTGCCCACCACTGGTGGTGGTGGTGGTGGTGGTGGTGGTGGTGGTGGCTAGAGCAGTGTTTATCAAACTGTGGGTCACGACCCCCTGGGAATCGCGAAGCCTCTGCCAGCTTTAAAACAATACAAAAGCGAAACATTTTGTTCGTACCAAAGACCTATGTTACTCCATATAAGATCAATAAAGTCTAAGGAAAACACGTGGCTAGGAAATCAAGAAAATTTGATTCTCGCACAGATGGCGCTACCACCAATACCAACCTATGGCCTATTCTCAGCTAGATGGCGTTAACGGTAGTCAATCTTAACCTCATGGGTGTGGGGTTCATGTTGAATACTCACTGTACTCATCAGCATTACTCGTAGGCGGGTCTTGTAAGAAGGAGCAGGTGAATCCAAGTGTGGTATCGCCGCGGACGACGTCTACTTCAAACTGCGGCTTGGAGCGCATCTCGGAGAACTCCTGCTTCTCTGGCTGCACGTCGCCTTCGCCGAAATCGTCCGAGTCGACGGTGTGATTCACGTTGAATGTTACGTTAATTCTGTAAACATAAGCTAGTTGGTAAATACATGGTATGCAGTTTAGGTAAAATGTTGCTAGAATACATGATTAAAATACAAGATAGGTATGTATAATTACAAGCTATAATTGTTTTTTGTATGAAAGTATGTATGTTCAGGTCAAATCTTGCAATCTAAATAAGACCCACTTCCCATTATTCAATTGAGCTGAAACTTAACATACATAATATGTGGCATTCTCAATCAAAAGGGTACTTATTGTTGGTTGTCAATAAGGCGCTATTTTGAATTTGAAATCAACCTTATCGACAACCGACAATGTGGTACCTTTTGATTGAAAACGTATATATGTATTATGTAAGTTGGGTGACAATGCAATATTATGGTACCATCAATCTGATTTGACAATGGACACTTATTACACTTATTTTAAGCAAAAAAAAATTTGAATACCCTATCCTCTACTGTTTCTAACTTGATTTTTTGGAGGCTCAGTGACCCCTCTATAGACCCACAGGTTAAACTTTCGAGACCCGTCGGCTGCCTGGGTAGCCAGCTAAATGTAACCTATTATAAATAAATTAATTCATTAAGGGCGAAACGACGCGCACGAGACACGTCTACACTGGACGTTTTGGGCGCGAGGAAATACCTCGCGCGTATGCTCGCTCTGTGTGGACCCGGCTATTTGTGTTTCTTAAAAAAGCAATAAAAATTACCTTAACAAATGATAAGATCCCCTGTTGTTGGTTTCATTTTGTATTATTTTCTTCTATTGAGGTGTGCAAAAAAGAGTATTCGTATTATTTTGTAATGAAATACTGGTTTTAAGAATATTCTGTAATATAAGACTCACACTTCATCTTTCAGTGTCTTGGACAGCAGCACCTCAGCTCCAGTCCCATTCACTTTGAAGCCGTCTACCTCCGTGGGCAGAGTCTTCAACTTCTGAGCCTTTCTCTCCGCCACAATCTCTTCTGTGAGGAACTCCACCAGCTCTCGCTCACCTATGTATTTCAACAAAATTTTAATAGTGATCTAACTAATCCTACCTTGTTAGGGTTCCGTACCCAAAGGGTAAAAACGGGACCCTATTACTAAGACTCCTCTGTCCGTCCGTCTATCACGAGGCTGTATCTCATGAACCGTGATAGCTAGACAGTTGAAATTTTCACAGTTGATGTATTTATGTAGCCGCTATAACAACAAATACTAAAAAGTACGGAACCGTCGGTGGGCAAGTCCAACTCGCACTTGTCCAGTTTTTTTTCTACACAACCTACTTTATATAATTCCGTAAATTATTGTGTTTGAAAACTACATCAATCTATAACTACTTTAACATAATGTAATTAAGATGAGGCACTAGTATAACTAAACAACAAATTTGGAGAAGAGACAATGGTAAGTATCTATCTACTATCTTATACAATTTGGAACAGAAGTAAAGGAGGATGAAAAAAGTTTGTAGCTGCTTTCTAGTGCATTTAGTTTAGACACAGCACTTCACAAGGAGGTACAGAATATTGGTTAAGGAACAAGTCACTTACCAGAACTTGGCAGGGATTAGGTAATAGGACTAACCTAACGGCCTATTCTTGGTAGAAGTATCACGTCCGTAGTCTTCTATAATCAATAAAAAGTATTAGGGAAGGAACAGGGTAGCAGGGATGACAGGAATGATTTAAGCATGGCGCAATAGACATAACCTCAAAATATATCGAGAGTACCTTTCGTGTGTAGGGCTTTCAGACCGCATCCGCAGTTGCATGTATTGGAATGGTTATGAAGCAGGCTGGTGGCCACGGGCCCGTCCATCCTCTTTGAGCAGCTCATGTGCCATATTCCTCTCGTAAAATCACGCTTCACGGGAGCCTGCGCTCGGCTCACTAGCGCACTCGCTATGCCTGTGTTTTTAACACATCCCTGGATTACTCTGTGTGCTGACCTGACCAAGCCGTTCATTTTCAGTAAACTTTCTATCAGATCACAAAATAAAATGGAAGTTTCGAAAAAATGTCACAGAATGGAATACAGCAAAGCGCCGGTCAGAAAATAAATGTTGCCAGGAGATAAATAATTCTTTCTATTTTTTCAGTTTTTTATTTATTTAACTGAATAGTGATGAAAGAAATAAGAACGTTTTACCCAGTAGCTCAAATAGTATCTGGATGTGTGGCCATGTGGTCATGTTTGACATATTTGACATTCCAATCCAAACCAAATCCCAAGATTGATTTAAGATTTTAGTTCACAAACTGAACTCGTGTCCACTATTGTTATTTGTCTCTAAATTAATTAAAATGACGAAAAAACGAAAGTTTAACCCAAAAGCTACTGAGCCGCAAAAGCACGCACCAGTGGAAGTCATCGTAGAAGATATTACAAACCATCCAATGTGTCTTCACGGCCCCACACTGTTGTTTTCGTCGGAGAAGGGCCGATATTTCGCGTGCGCCTCATGCAGAGACAAGAAGGAGTGTACGGTGTACATCGAGGAAGACGAGTGGAAGAAGGAAGGCGTCCGAAAACGTAATGAGAAATATTATAACTTGATTCCTAAGATTGATAAAGCGGCGGCTTGGAGTAACTTGAATGAGGTTAGTTTTAATTTCTTAAGCAGCTTTGTTTGATAATAGATTTTAATGTATAATTTCGCCTTACTGGCCCTTAACTCTTAAGTAAGCTAAGAGCTTTGCATGTGCGAGATTATTGATGGCAATGAAAACTGCCACCATAATGCTATTTATAATTTCATAATGTACAATTGAACTGATCACAGTTGTGGACACAAGAGTAAATTTAAAAAATAATCATTTTACATGTATTAACTAAAATTGAAACAGTTAAAAGGTACACCAGGATGACCAGGATCACAGTGTTGCATGGAGTTTATTATTTTCTTTCTTTTTCTTCTTTTTTGTCTTTATCCTATTATTTGGGGTCGGCTCTCCTCATACTCATGCGCCAGGACCATCTGTCCTGGGTTGTCTGTGGATTTAATTGAGCTCATTCTAAATCCTTTGACAAGGTTTATTTTCTTTAAGGAAAACTTATTTTCTAGGCTTAACTATGCAACACTTCCTATTCTTTCAATAATTATACCCAAAATGCACTATACCAAAGTCTTTTCTTATAATTATATTTATTGATAGACATAAAGCAATACAAGTGATCTAAGCACATTGTTATCATTCTCCATTCAATTTATTGGACAAATTGAATAACAGTTTCGCAACTACTTTTTGTTTACCTAATTTCTTATCCTAAAATGAACAATTAGCCATTGTTGAGAATTATTGTGTCATTATTGTTTTAGTTTTTATCATATAAAAAGCCTCTGTAAACTTCAACTGCGATACTTGAGCAATTGACGAGCTCTACCCGAGTTGTCTTTAACAAGAAATGAAGATTATCTTTCTAATTTTTTCTCCAATTTTTTTTTTTAAACATGTTGAAAGTGAATGTTGTAGAGGTGTCACTGTTGAATTTTTACCAAAGAACAATAGCGGACGGTGCAATACTTTCATTCCGTTGGATTATATGCGCACGGTATTTATTTATAACACTCCACTCAGTCCAGTTATCGCTGCTCCGTGTGAGGTGAAAGTTTGCAATGATGGCCGTCCACCTACCGGCACTTTTTGTGGAAAGGGACCGTGCAATATTTTCGGCTGCCATTGTGAAGGTGGATGTATTAGGGGATCCAAGAAATATCCAGTCGATCCTAAGAAGAATTTTAAACGTGTCTATTCAAAATATGTGGACTTAGTAACTGAACCTCCTCCAACCACCACATCTAAGCCTAAGCCAAGAAAATGCCCATTTGGGAAATAGTGGAAGATAGGACTCGTATTTTTAGAAGAAGCAAATGTAATGCTTGATGAAGGATCATTTTCTACCAATTTGGAGTCTTTCAGATGGATATGAGTCTTGAAAAGGTGAGGCAAGACAATCAAAATGGTATATGGAATACGTAACAAATATTAAGAAAAAGACTGAAAACCTATAGGAGTGGAGAAGACCTTGATGAAACTTATTTTGACTAGCGAATTGAAGATCCTGTTAGACATAAGTAAGAATCTTTGTCTGGAATGTTTGAGAAGTCACTACTTATTTGAAAACAAGCATTCCTTAAGCAGTTTTTATCAAAGCTCACTAGTTTTTATGCAAATGGAATTAGTTACCAAAGAAATAAATATTAATAAAAAGAGTTTTTATTTAATTTTAACCACTTGACAATAACAAAATAATTAATTACATGTCAGGCTAGGTGTCATGACCCAGGCCAGATCTCTGTCCCTCGTCTTAAGACCTCAACACTCACTGGCCTCCAGTATACTTTGAAGACATTTGATCATTATAACGAGTCCAATGTCTGTACAACAACTGCAGCAAATATACAATAAAATACTATTTTATACACCTTAAATTGTTTACAATTCCTACCTTTCCCGGCCCATTGCCCAATACGACCATCAAACCTATAACAAAAGAGCGTACTCCCATCTTAAATGCCGGCAATGCATTTGTAATTCATCTGGTGCGGTGTTGCAGGTGTCCATGGGCGACGGTAATCGCTTACCATTTGGCAACTCGTCTCCTCGTTTGCCTCCTTTATCATAAAAAACCTACATGTACCTACAGAATCATAAACAATGACAATTACGAGTAATTAGGACTCTCCGCTTTGTCGGCCCTACGCGAAGCTCAGCCGCCTTGACAATCGATATCTGCCGGCCCCTTAGTCTGTTGCCCTTTTTCGCATTGACCCTTTTCCAGGCCGCACCAATCTACAAGGTTTTCCCAAAAAATTCAAATATATCCCACTCCAATTAAACCAGCTTTGATGATTCATTTAAAGACTAGTTACATTTTCCAAAAGTCAATTTCAACCCTAAATCGAATTGAAAAGGTTTAAATTGTATTGGCGAGTATATGGTCTATAAATCGTACTATGCCTGGAAAAGAGTTAAGTCTCCAAACAATTTGGATAAAAATTGACAACTGACAAACGCCTAATCAGAGGATATAGCTGTCACCCCTTGATGCAGGTCAAATCCTGTCATTTGTCAGACAGAGTGGACTGCGACTTGTAAACGTACATGTGGGCGGCAATCCTTGATGTTTGTTTACATGCGTGTTTTTTTAAATAATTTTAATTAGATTTTTATTATTTAAGTCGATAGTTACGAATAAAAATAAAAATATTTGATTCAAAGGAAGCATAGTCAATTGACTGACTAATTATAATTTTGAAATGATAAATTGAATGTGTTTAATTAAAATAATCACAAGGTTACTGTATTAAATAAATATTATTATTAAATTAATTGTTATTTTTAGACGATCTCGGAAATATGAATAATTGGGAATTGTATAGGTATTGATAGAACAACCATACCGCAGGTGGTGTGGCGTGATCTCAGATAGCAGGTGGCAGGTGTTACCTGGAGGGGTAGGGTTGGAAAGGTTATTTAAGCGGTTGCATGCCGTTGTTTGATTCATTCTTATGCTAAGCCTCGACTGTGTAAGAGCTATCTATACCCGTGTCGTAAATAAAAGTGAGTTTTAAGTGAAACGTCTGTTTCTTCTCTATTATCTCTATCCTAAGGGATGGTCATGAAAACGTGCCACCCGATGACCATGCAGACCATGCGAATAGTAGAACTTCGCCGACAGCAGCGGTGGGATCACAATCCCCTATACTAGGCGGGCGCCGCCGATCGCTTGTTCAACTTGAGCCTACTTTTACCATGGACCAAGTGATGAGCCTGGTAACAACAGTCTCCAAGCAAGCCGCAGCAAGTGCTGTTAATGCGGCAGTGTCCGCCACCGCCGCTAATCCACAACAGCCGGCGCTACCCCGTGAACGAGGAAATTTTTACCTACCTCCGTTCGACCCGGATGTACGATCTCATGATATTCGAGATTGGTGCGCTAATGTCGATGAAACCATTTCCGTTTTCGCTATATCACCTAAAGAAGCACGGATGAAAGCCATACTTCAGTTAAAAGGAAGAGCAAAAGTGTGGGCCGACACGTGGTCTCTACATTCAACTACTTGGGACCAGGTGAAGGAAGATCTAATCAAGACCTTCTCGAAGGAGTTCCGGTATGCTGATGATGTACAGAAATGGCGCAACTACACGTCGGACCAAGCATCGAGCTACGCCGAATACGCCATTACAGCTTGAACATTATTCAAGCGCGTGCGGCCGGAAGCTAATGATGCCGATGCTGTGGATGCGGTTATCACAGGTATTTATCCTGAACATATTAGATCTGAATTGTTACGAAATACGCCTGACTCTTTGCCTAAACTAGTACCTGTTTTGAAGACATACCGTAAACGTAAATTCGATACATTAGAAAAAACAAACAATAATAACAATTCTCAGAAAGCTCGCGCCACTGAAGATGAAGTAGGTATTAAACCAGACTATTTGTCTATTTGCTCTAGGTGTAATAAACCTGGTCATCGCTTTCGCGATTGCAAGGCGCTTAATTATTCCGGATCTGATAATTCCACTACTGTCGGAAGCGAGTCTAAAGCCCCTAATGATACTAAATCAGTGGAATGCAAATATTGTAATAAAAAGGGTCATGTTGAAAATAATTGTTTTCGTAAAATGTTAAATGAGCGGTCGAATTCAGTCAAGTCAGTAATCCTTTGCAGTAGGTAATTTTTACCGCCAGGCCCGTAGTATTACTACAGTTAAAATAGGTAACGTTACTTATCCTTGCTTGTTTGATACTAGTGCTGATTGTTCACTGATGCGAAATCACTTCTTTGGTTCGATTCCCGGGAAGAGAAAGGCTGTTAACGCCACTTTTTCGGTGCAGGTGAACACTCATTTGATTCAAGACAGACCGTTACTAATACGGTGGAAATAGCTGGTACTTGTGTTGAGTTAGGAGTTTTATGTTGTTAAAGATACTGAGATACAACATGATATCATAATTGGATTTGACTTTTTGTCATCCAAGCAAAAAAATGATATTTCTGTAAAACGCAATTTCTTAGTAAGCGAATGCATACAAAAATAATCATGTCTTGAGCCTGATTTAAATACTGACGTAAAAGATACTGATTTACAAAAAAAAAAAATATTACATGCATGCATTGTTGATAAATATAAAGACAGCTTTCAAAATCTAGTTTCCAAAGTAAATACCAGTAAATTGAAAACAACACTTCCTTTTAGTAGTCCAATTTTGATAGTTAAGAAAAAGGATGGTTTAGATCGATTTTGCATAGATTTCCGTGAGCTGGATGCTAGCACTTTAAGAGCCCACTTTCCAAGTTTCCATTGCCTTTGATTGCTAACCAGATAGATAGGTTAGGGAAGGTGCGTTACTTTACGCCATAAACAAAGCACTAGGCAAATATCTCTATATCCTATTGATAAAGTGGCTCCTTTCGTACCGCCCATGCGGACATAACTGGCCGTATGTATGGGACCCGAACTGAAACCGAGTCTGCATTAGTTTTTATAGACGCATTCACCAAATACGTTCATCTAGTTTATGCTGACGACCGTACAATAGATTCCGCAAAAAAAAACAAAAAGGAATTATTAACTCTATTATAACAGACCAAGATAAAAGTATGACGTCGCTAGAATTTAAAGATTTTGTAATAATTTTCGTACTGAGCATTACGTTGTGGCTAAAGGCGCTAGTAGAGCAAATGGTCAGGCAGAGCAGAGTATATTACCAAGCTTCTTCAAGTTGACGATGATGAGCCTATAGAAACCTTACTTTTGTTAGAAATGTTTGTAAGCAAAGGATGGACGAGCGATCTTTTCAAGACAGTGAGGTTTGATATAGGTAAAGCGCGAGTCAAACCTTACAAAGTGGAGATTTTGTTTTGATGCGTCGTCATGAAAGACATACTACCAAATTGGGTGCAAAATTTGAGGTCCCATGGAAATGTTAGAAATATTACTAAACTATCGTTATAAATTAAAACATGTTAATTTACGTGGAAGTACTGAAAAGATCGCCAGCCATGATTTATTAAGACCTACTCCTACGGGACAGACAGATCCATTTAATACTGAATTACTGATGATGACGAGTCTACCGTGTGGGCGGTGGATGAGACGAGTAGCAGTGTTCAAAATGAAAACTGCTCACAGACCGAGACTCAACAAACGTGGTTTTATTCATTAGATATTATTGTAAGTGTTTTCTTTTGTATTAACAAATTTATAATTATGTGTATGCATTGTTCCACCTTATCCACAACACCTTCCTTATAACGCTGGCTGGCCACCACGCGTTTCCTTTTTCCCGGTCTTGGCGGCTAGATCTCTATGTTGAGTGATGCCGATGTGGGCTAGATCCCAGGATGGGTGATGCCAGGGTCAGCGCAGGGAGCGCGCTGGAGCAGAATGGCCGTGTGGGCGGCAATCCTTGATGTTTGTTTACATGCGTGTTTTTTTAAATAATTTTAATTAGATTTTTATTATTTAAGTCGATAGTTACGAATAAAAATAAAAATATTTGATTCAAAGGAAGCATAGTCAATTGACTGACTAATTATAATTTTGAAATGATAAATTGAATGTGTTTAATTAAAATAATCACAAGGTTACTGTATTAAATAAATATTATTATTAAATTAATTGTTATTTTTAGACGATCTCGGAAATATGAATAATTGGGAATTGTATAGGTATTGATAGAACAACCATACCGCAGGTGGTGTGGCGTGATCTCAGATAGCAGGTGGCAGGTGTTACCTGGAGGGGTAGGGTTGGAAAGGTTATTTAAGCGGTTGCATGCCGTTGTTTGATTCATTCTTATGCTAAGCCTCGACTGTGTAAGAGCTATCTATACCCGTGTCGTAAATAAAAGTGAGTTTTAAGTGAAACGTCTGTTTCTTCTCTATTATCTCTATCCTAAGGGATGGTCATGAAAACGTGCCACCCGATGACCATGCAGACCATGCGAATAGTAGAACTTCGCCGACATACACTTACCGTCCCTTAGAAAATGCTTGAACCAACAACTCTTCCCGCTGACGACCAGACATCCCTTGATTGTACCTATATTATTTTAATTGCAGGTAAAATCCCGTCATCCTTCAGACAGAGCGTACTGCGATACCTGCAAAGAGCTGTACCTACTGTCCCAAAGCAAGAAACACTCAAACCACCGAGTCATCACACCGTTGACGGACGAACAGTTACAGAACCCTTCGAGCTGGCTGCCGGCTCTTGAGAATGATACGGTGGAGGCACAGTATATATTTACGAAGAAGTCGGTTAGCTGCGTGCTGGGGATATTGAGGAATAATAATATTAAGTGAGTTTTGTGTGTATACAAGGACAAGTATACCTTTTTTTTGTTGCGTTGTAATTACTTTTTGCTATATTGATACTATGATCACCGCAATGTACACTCAGCGTCAAATACTTTGTAGCAACCAAAGTAGTCAAATAGTTCGGTACACCCGGTACACCATATATTTAGTATGGTGTACCGAACTATTTGGCCACTTTGACTGCTACAGAGTATTTGACGCTGAGTGTAAAAGGATATCTATACTTCAAGAAGAAAAAAAAAACTTATATTTATACAGAAATCAACTATTAGTGAAATTCTAATGTTAACTAACCTAAATTACATACTACGAGTTCTAATAATTACCATGGACCATATTTATAGTTCTTTGCCTTATAGAATCCTAATAAATAAAAAAATAAACCACTAAGTTCCGTCAAAACTGGTTTTTACAATAACACAGAATTTTTTGAAAAAATATTGAGTTTCGATTTGAGAATGAAACTATTTTTATATCGTTAATACGAATCCAGAAACCGATTACGTAGGATTTAAACTTTACTCACCTTAAAGTCCTTTAACCAGTCTGTTAAAAGTACTAATGAATTTCCAGAAACATCCTCTGCATCGGCACCCCATCCATCCACGAGGCAGCCCAAGCACACCCGGACTTCAATTCCCTTTTGCTGGACTATGACACTCGGCAGAGACTCTTCCATGCCCCCAACAAGTACCTCTGGTACAACATGTTCAACAACTATCTCCTAAACGGGAATGACGATGAGAAAGTGCTTAAGAAGTTCTTTAAGAATTCCAAGTAAGTTTTAACTAGGCTACGAGACTTGGCAGATGCTCTTCAATGCCCCCAACAACCTTTCGTAAAATATGTTCAACAACTATCTTCAACGGGGATGACGATGAGAAAGTGCTTAAGAAGTTTTTAAGAATTCCAAGTAAGCGATACTTGGGAGAACCTATTCATCACCACCATAGAGTAACATACTAGAGCGGTACTGTCATAGTAAATTTCGTAACCCCAGTAAATTCACTGCCATCTGTCGACACACTTTAAAACTAAAAATAAATATTTATAAAAATACGATAAAATGTATTTAAATATGGATAAATGATTTTTTTATTTGCATTAATTATTTTTATATGATTTTGACCCATGTTCTTTCACTGGTATGCGTTAAAATTATAAATAACAAACGAAACAGTCAACGCCCTCTATACGAGTGTAGGCCAAAACTAGTGGTGCCATCTGATCGAGAATCAAATTTTTTGTGATTTTCGAGGCACGTTTTTTTCTTAGACTGTATCCATCTATTACGGAGTTATATCTATCTTTGATTACCACCAACAAGTCAAGATCGACCCATCTCTAGAGTAGGTACACACCACAAAGGAACAAACATACGTACATACAAACACAATAACCTCCTTCGCATCACGCTGTGGTTTAAAACTTTTAAAGAAAACTTTTTGAACTTACGAACATTACATACGAACATTAAAAGTTTTAATATATATATTCGAAATCACAACCCTCGTTTCGCTTCACCGTAGTCACGTAATAAAACTGTCTGTCTGTTATCTCTTCACGATTAAACAGCTGAACTGATTATGGTAAAACTTGGTATGGAGATAAAATAAAAAAAACATTTATTCTGACGAAATAAACCCTATTTTTACATTAATTCTTCTGCCAAACTGCAAGACAGTTTGTTGGCAGAGGGGACTCCCTTAAAACATAGATGGGTAGATAGTTTGAGGCCCTGGAGAAGGACAGGATAGTTTTTATCAATAATCATCATTCCACGCAGGCGAAGTAGCTCCTAAAAATCCTCTGTTTGACGCATGTTTGTTACAGAGAAGGCGGCTTATCCATAGTAATGGACCCACCCTTCGGCGGTCGCGTCGAGCCGCTCACGCACACACTGAAAGAGCTGTCAGCCACATACAATAAATTGTGTGATAAAGAGTCTACCGTGCCAGTCCTCTGGGCTTTCCCGTATTTCTCGGAGCCGTATATAAGGAACATTATGCCGGAGATGAAAATGCATGATTTTCAGGTAATAAGCATGGCTAAGCAGTTTTTTTTGTATTCTAACCTAAGTAGCAAAATAAGTTTTTGGCAAAAATTTCATTTTTGTAAGGTACAAGCTTTTATCGCTGACTGCACTTTTCGTTCCATAGGTAACTAATACTCATCGAGACAATTCAAAAAACCCCAAACACAATTAGGTTTCGTTGTGTTATCACAGAATTCCTATGACCACCTCGATGGTACGATAATATTGTATTGTCAATTGTCACCCGATTTACATGAGTATGCAAATTTTCAGCTTCATTAGAAGTCGGGAAGAGGGTCAAATTGAACTTGCAAGTTTTGTCCTGTACAAACAGTATCTATGTATTAGCAACAGTACAGTATGTATGTACTTATGTAACTAATAAGTACATACATACTTACATAAGTACATTGCAAGTTAATAAAATGCTTGTAATAAAAGTTGGTTGGCCAATTTAATAGCTAAATATTCTGCTTTTATACTCAAAATTGGATAAATTTGGACAATCAAACATCATTTTCTATTTCGTATTTGGGATATAAAAGCATTCTCAAAAAAGCAGTAACATGTAGCAGTGTGTATAGACTTACCAAACTGCAAATTTTATTATTTTAGTAGATTATTTTATTTATCATAATTTTCAGGTCGAATACGAAAACCACAAGAAATTCAAAAACAAAGGCAAGAAGCTCGGCTCTCCGGTCCGTTTCTTCACTAACCTGCCTCTAAACACCATAGACATGTCCAACGACTCCAACTATAAGCTCTGTGGCAAGTGCAAGTACTGGGTGCTGACCACCAACAACCATTGCCACAAGTGCGGCGAGTGCACTAGCAAGAATGGCATGAGGTAAGGTGGCAGTAAAAATAAACCGGCCAAGTGCGAGTCGGACTCGCGCACGAAGGGTTCCGTACCATTAAGCAAAAAACCGGCCAAGTGCGAGTCGGACTCGCGCACGAAGGGTTCCGTACCATTACGCAAAAAACGGTAATTAATCACGTTTGTTGTATGGGAGCCCCACTAAATTTTTTTTTGTGATATAGGAGGCAATCGAGCAGACGCATCACCTGATGGTAAGCGATTACCGCCGCCCATGGACACCCGCAACCCCAGACACACACACACACGCACACACACAGACAGACAGAGAGAGAGAGATATATATATATATATATATTCTGTTTTTAGTATTTGTTGTTATAGCAGCAACAGAAATACATCATCTGTGAAAATTTCATTTGTCTAGCTATCACGGTTCATGAGATACAGCCTGGTGACAGACAGACAGCGGAGTCTTAGTAATAGGGTCCCGTTTTTACCCTCAAAATTTTGAGTTCATACAAAAAACCCTTTATCATGTGCTAAGGTTTGGCAAACGCAGCTTAGCACCTTGTAGTTTCCAAAGTATACATTTCCTCCCTGGATATTGACATTACGGAAAATATTTTTATACAATTTGATGTATTTTAATTATAGCTATGTCCGACCATTTCATTTTTTTAGATTTATTACTTTATTATAGGAGTTAGAAGCTTTTAAAAATTGGTATGAAACCGGTTTTTCTCTCCTAACTCTTATAATAATTGAAAAATCTAAAAAAAAAAAAAAAACGGTCGGGCATAGCTATGATTAAAATACACCAAATTGTGTAAAAATATTTTCAATTTTTTTTTTTTTTTTTTTATTATTATTTATTGAGAAACAAACAGTCTTAAAGTAAACATAAGCAACTTAGCTAATAGCTACAAATTGATGATTGAATAATGTTGAAAATGGGGAATACGTCTGTATGGAAAACCGGTTTCGAGCTGGTCGATCCCCTTTCGTCTTAGGGGTTCGGCTCGCCTGTTTCATCACACTGGCGAATTAATCACGTCACACACACAAACTCTTTTGGCGTTATTCAATAACGATGGTCAAGTCTAACAAGGCCTTGATAATTTTGTCCTTATCCGTCATTTTGACATTTGTGTTTGTAAGGATGGGACACATGTTCCTCTGTTAACAGAGGCACAGGGCGGACACGCTATACATCAAAAATCACTTGCGTTTCTATGTGTGAACGGCACGTCTGTACACGCGTCAGTGTGAGACTGTGAGTAAATTGCTTAAAAATAGTACTGAGCGGTCGGCAAAGGGTCGTCAATCTGCTGTCGCGGGGCGAGGTAATTCGAGTCGGGGCGGGGCGTGGCCGTTCTGTATGATAATACTATTACTTATTCTGTGAGAGAGGTTTACTGTTATTTTTTTACAGTGAGTGCTAGACGATAAACCTTATAATAAGTTTCCAATTATACTGCTTGTTTTTAAACTAATCCACCTAACCTTTCATTTTACTGTCTCAGATATAAACATTGCAACAAATGCGAGAGGTGTGTGAAGCCCACATACTCTCACTGCGAGACTTGCGGACGCTGCTGCCTCGAAAAACATGTCTGCGGTCTAGTTGTGGAGTCACAGGTAAATATTTTTTTCTATTTAAAAACATTGGATGCCAATTTTTGATTTGATGATAATTCTTGGTTGGTTTAAAAAAATATGTGAAAAATTAATAGCACTATCAGAAAAATCATACAGGATGCTTTTGTCGTCACCAAAGATAGATATAACTCCGTAATAGATGGATACAGTCTAAGGAAAAAACGTGCCTCGAAAATCAAGAAAATTTGATTCTCGTTCAGAGGGCGCTACTAGTTTTGGCCTACAGTCGTATAGATGGCGTTGACGGTTTCGTTTGTTATTTAACAATTTTAACGCATATCAGTGAAATAAAAAAAATCATTTATCTATATTTAAATACATTCTATCGTATTTTTATAAATCTTCATTTTTAGTTTCAAACTGTTTCGACAGATGGCAGTGAATTTACTGGGGTTACAAAATTTACTATGACAGTACCGCTCTAGTATAAGTTACTCTATGGTCGTCACTGACCAAACTCTAAGGGGTGAATATGTACTTACGTTACACATCTTTCATCGTAGAGATTTGGTCACACTGAACAACTTTTACTATGGGGCCAAGCCCGAAATCGCGAAAAAAAAAACTGCCGTCAAATACATTTTGGCGCATCAGTCAATGTTTTCTATAGAACAGCTCTGGCTATTCCGCCATTTCGGGGTTGGCCCCATAGTAAAAGTTGCTCAGTATAACCCCAAAACCTCCCTGGCAACGGGAATGCACTTATTTTTTAGCCACCCTGTATATGGGGGATGAGGATCACATTAGTAGCTCTTTAAGGTACCTACGTGACCTACGTCTATCCTATTATGGGCCATCGCTTGATTCATCATGTATAATATATGAAGGTCTTTTTAAATTTCTCAATTAAAACATTATTGTATTGTTTCAGTCTTGTTACAACTGCCAAGAAAAGGGCCACAAGCAATCTGCGTGTCCTCTGATCAAACAGGGACCTCAAAAGAAGAAGAGGAAAAACGCTTGAAGGCATTTCAGCAGGCAACATTTGTAAGGCATAATTACTACCGAGTATTTGCTGTCTACTGTATGTGAACTGCAAGAATGTATAGTTATTAAATAAATAATCAAAATATATTCATTTGTTTTATTTCTTCAAGAATCATGATTTAAATGTACAAAATCAGAAAGCTATTTTACACAATATGATCATACTAATGTGCAAATTGTTTAAAAAAGATGTTCTCGCTTAAAGTTAAAGATTTTAAAAGTAATCTTAAAAAAGGCTGCTAAAAATGAATCGGATGATTTCTTCCTTCCCGCAAATATTTTCATCACAATGTACTGCAAAAGAAAAAAAAATATTTTAGTAAAATATAAATAGGTATAGCACATATTTGGTGTGGCTCGTCAGGCTGCCGCTGGCTCTGCAAGTAGTCTGTTACCTGACGTTGAGGCTGTTGAGGAGCTGCTGCGCGGCCTCGTAGCGCGCCTCGTGGCGCTGCGCCTGCTCGAGCCAGGCGCGCCGCACGCAGCCCCAGCGCGCCACGTGCGCCGCCAGCAGCGCCGAGGGCGGCGGCGGGGGCGCTTCACACTGCAAACAAATACATTTGTTGCATGTCCTGAATAGCTTTGAGGAAAGAATGATATATCACTGTCTAATGTCGCGAACGGGTCTACCGCGATTTAATTTCATTGTTTTTACCTTTAATTCCGACGTTTCTGCTAGGTTGCACTAGCTGTGGTCAAGGAAGACTGACGTCCCAGTAAGATGTCAATTGAGATATTGGTAAACAACATTAAACTACCCGCCATTCGTTTATATAAATTATTTATTTATATGCAAGTGCTTACGTAATCGAGATTGATGTTGTCCTTGTCACGCTGCTTCTGCTCAGGTATGAGTTCTGGTATCCTGGAGACACGAGGCCCCTCGGGTCCAGGCAATTCTATGTTGTCTTCAGGCGATGGCTCATCAGGCTTTTTTCTGTGAAGTGCAGAAATGTATGTTTGCTTAGTCTGCTGTTTGATCTGGAACTGACATTGCATGCTGGACATAGCAGTCTTAGCATAGTCATATAGTTCTCTGTACCCACTAGTAGTCATTATGTAAAAAAAAAATACAAAATTTCATTAAATCTACTATTTTAAATAGAATCTCCAACATTCTAATGAAAAAATCAACATTTTTACCTAAACAAATACTCCCCAACCAATTACGGCCTGTTGTCTACCATAGTTCTGTGTGTCTACCTCTATGCTTGAGAGCTATCGTTTTTTTGCTCACCAGTTGGCGCCTCTGTTCAATTCAATTTTTCAGGTAGTATGGCTCCATCGATACTGTCGATGATTTCGCCGACGTCGAAGTGGGATCCACGTGGGATCGAATTAATATTTCTTGATTAAAACATATCGGCCATCCATAGCCAGTGTACGGTAAACAATAAAATTATGGGCCTCTAGGGCTCTAGCCAGACACGGTTAGAGGTAGAAACATTTGACATTTAACATTTCGAACTATGGAAAAGACCACCATCTACACTAGCGCCCCTAGCGGCGAATTCATACGCGTCAGTCCTCATAGGGGGCGTCACTAGCACAATCACAGGGCCTACCTGGAAACACGAAAAATCTAAAGTTCGGTTTTTGCCTCTCAATCACTGCATATTCGATAGATGGAAAGGCATATAACATATAATGAAATTTCAATCTTCTCGTTTCGTGGTAGGCCACCTGTAAACAAACCGCCTTGATGCATCAATGTCATAGTGAAAACTTGTCAAAAAACTGTTTATAAGTTACTCTATGGTTAAGGATGTGCGCTAGTGCTGCACTCTGGCGGAAGAACATTGCAGTAATATTCCCTATTGTTTTCTGTGAGCTGTATCTTTTATTGAGGTGTGCCAATAAAGAGTTCTATATCTATATATTACGAACTTAGCATCAAACAGCAAGTCATAATGATAAAATTTACCCAAAGTCCTTGTAGTTAGCTTTAGGTTGGTTGGCAATCCAAGCTCTACAGATGGGGTACAGCGGAGAGTCCTCGCTGAACTGCGACAGGTCCACACTGCGGTCGAACAGCTTTAACACGTACGACTGGCGCGGCGGCGACGGGCGGTGGTAGCGGTCATCGTCGTCTGACGCGTCGCGTTCACGCTTGCTGTGGTCCTGGCTGGTATTCCTGAAAAAAAAAAACTTTTTTGTTTCTGGTCTATAGAAAGAAAGAAAGAAAAAGCATTTATTAGCACAACATAACATAAGACTAAAACTAGAAATAATTAAACAGAATGAGGTTGCGCTAAATGGTCAAATGTATAGGGCAAAATTACGTTCCATACAAAAATAAAGGATAGTTCATCACCCCAGATTACTGTGCGATTTGCGATATATTACATAGCAGTTATAGATAGTACCTAAGTATCGTTGTTACAAACCTCTCTCGTTTAGATGGGTTGTGATCTGATGAAGCGTCAGATTCCTCGCCTGCTGGTTCTAGGGCATCCATCAAAGCCCCTTTAAGTCTGCCTCGTGCCGTATCTAAAGTGTTATATTAAGTTTAGTAACAATGAATGATTTAATTTTGAATGACGATTTTGATAGCAAGTGTTTTACAAACCTTTTGCCTTATTCTCTTCCCTACCGCTATTTAGAAGTTTGGTTTTGTTTTTCATTGGTGTAGTCAATAGGCGCCTGCGTTTACGCATTTTGGATAGTACCTTATTTTGATTAGATCTTAATAAAGACAATAGAAAACGTAAATTCTTGATTCAAAATTAATTCGCTACAAATTCTGACAGATAAAACATAAATGCAGCAACAGACAGAGCAACAGCAATAGCATAGTATATACAACAAAGACTAGTATAGGTATAGTTTGTCGAAGAACTGTCTCATTTCAAACATAGACAGAGATAATCATACTATCTTTGTCTTACACTAGTACTAGCACCCAAAAGAAAAGGATGAGTATAGTTTTTTTGGTTCTTATTTACTGCCAATTTGGTTTGATCAACTATACTTTCTGTAATCACTGCGCGAAGGCGCGAACGCTAGTGTGTAGTCGATTTCGCAGATCTGCGACGCGCTCCACACTCGCGTTCACGGCTTCGCGCCGCGATTCACACACGAGTGGTAGAAGTATTTTTTTTGTAAGTTTGTTTAAGCGCATGTTTAAAACGTCGGTAAATGATTTATCAATAATACCAGCCTTCACCGATTCGTTGTAATAAAAAAAAATCAATCACCCACACAAAGAATTAAATGTCAAACAAAATAGTCCCACTGTCCCACAAAAATAGCGAGCGTATTGGTGTTTATTTTTTATAAAGTTTCGTTGGAAGGTCTGACGATCACGGGTCGCATGTTGAGCAGAGGTCGTATTGAGTCGTGACGAAGCTCGAATCGCATGAGCCAGCATGGCTATGGCTGCTGCAGCGTACGAGCTTGATGCGGATGGTAAGCTCTGCAGGGCTTAGCGTGCTGCGGAAGCGCGGGGCGCATCAGTCACTCATAAATAAACTAATGTTATTCACCTCACCACTTATGTTCATCTTTAATGAGAAAGTTTTGTGTTATGTATTTGTGATAGCACGACTTTCGAAAAACGGAGGCTTTTCCAGTTCTATTTCATTAAGCAATAGCCATAGCCCCACTACTCTTCCAGATGAATAACGCTATGTCAGGTCTGTACGGAATCTTAAATGAATTTCATACATTTCAGGAACAAAGTTCATTCCTGCTACGCAGCGCCCTGACGGTACATGGAGGAAGCCCCGGCGCGTCCGCGACGGCTACGTACCTCAGGAGGAGGTCCCGCTCTATGAAAGCAAAGGCAAGCAGTTTAAGGCTCGCCAATCCACCGGACTCCCAGTCGGTCTAACCCCGGAAATTGTGGCCGAGGCTCAGAAAAAGAAATCGGGCATCATACAGCCCATACCCGGCATGATTATTAATGTTGAAAAGAAAAAGAAGAAGAAAAAGAAATCTGGTGAGTTTATTTGGGCACTTAGTGTTTTAAGTGTTCATAATGGTTAAATATTTAATTGGTGATTATGAAGATGGAAAGTTGCCAAAACCATTATTGTAATTTCCATAATTATTATCCATTACATTACTGACTACAGAATACATTTTAGTTTTGAAAAGGTAAAATCTTGTTGGCACTATATTTTACTGTCTTATAGCTAAGTATTTATTCAATTTAAATTGTCTTAGTTGAATGCTTATTTTGAAATTCTATGATTTCCTCTGCTTAGAAGCCTCAAACATTGAAACTATTAAATAACTAAAGTTGTCATAATATCATTATCTCTCATTGCAGGTGCTGAGGAAGCTGCGGAAAAACTTGCCAAATGCGAAATAACAGAACCCACATTCAACAGTCCCTTCCCCTCCCTCTCAGTCACCGGGACCTCCGACCCCGCCAAGCGGCTCAAAAACTTGCGTAAGAAACTCAGAGACATAGAAACTCTGGAAGAAAAAATTAACTCCGGCATCCTCAAGACACCTGACAAGGATCAAAAGGAGAAAATGTCAAAGAAACCCTCAATCTTAAAAGAAATAGAAGTTCTAGAGAAAGAAGTCAGTGAATGAAGCCAAATGGATTATGTGTAATTTAAGATTTTAAATCAATTTTGTTATTTTCAACATGAATTGTTGTCTTATGCCTCTTATGGCAATACATACTGATGAAATTTCTTTAAATCAAATTAAATTATTTACAAGAACACACGTTTTTAATAATTAGTACTCTCAAATTTACTGGTTTTGGTGAATAAAAATATTGGACTCTTGCATTTGACTTGAGGAGGAAGAAAATTGTCTGCCACAATGATTTAATCTTAGGCATAATGCCCCAGCAGCTTGTATGTATTATGTTTTTTTACCTAATGACTTTTTATTTGTATTTATTGGCCAGCTGCTATTATGTAAGGTTATATTGATGTTATGAGGATCCGGACCAAGTTTTTAGTATTTTTTTTTATAATGATCTGATCTAAACGGTACAGCCAAGGTTTGAACCTAAAATTTTTGACCACCACAGTTTTTTTTTTTATATACCACGTCAGTGGCAAACAAGCATACGGCCCGCCTGATGGTAAGCAGTCACCGTAGCCTATGGACGCCTGGAACACCAGAGATTTTAAATGTGCGTTGCCGACCCTTTAAAAACCGGAATATCAGGTACAAACATAAATCAGACCGTCACAAAAACAAAAATTTGGTAGTATTATATTATTTTTACTGATAAATAAACCCTGGATACAAAACATGGTGTCAGTGGCATGTTGCAGTTATATTAGTTACAAAACATACTTTTACTGAACTACATTATCAGTGAATTAATTAACAACAATTAATACAAGTGCTATGGAATTGGCTATTGCGATTTTTCTTATATTAAACAAAGCCTATATTATTAGATTCAATCCATATCAATATACCTAATTCATTTTAGCTCACGTAGTCTTATTTTTTTTCCATTATACTTAACATTATGGAAGTTCTTATATTTAACAAAAACTTTACAGGCCATATACATTTTATTTTGTCTTTTCGCATTGCTTGCTTCCACCTGCCGTGTGTATCTGCAATAAAGAAAGATAACGATTTACAAAAAGTCAAAACTGTAGGCTTATTAGTGGAGTAAGTAGGCTAACAACCGGTTCCAATTAACCTAATAGTCACTCACATGATTGCGTTATATGAATTCGTTCCTCGCTTTCTGTCTCGCGTAGTTGCCTAAACACGCGAGGATACCAATGATCGCGATTCCGAGACCTAATACTGTCGCAAAGAAGTCTCCGAAGTCGTAGCCGGATGACGCTTCTACGTTGCTAACGGCTAGCAGCGCAAATATTAATATACACAGCTTCAAATACATTTCGTCGTAGTCTATTCACACAATAAATCAACAAACACTTCTACTGAAGGTCTTCTTCTGGATAATGATGAAAATAATGATATGGAAAATGTTTTTATTATGACGTCATTAATGTCAATATTGTCAGATGACATTGACAAGAACACTTGAATTTAGCAACGTTTTGAACGTGGACTTGAATACATCGGCTTGATACCGCATGTTTTTGAGTAATGGCAACACCTGATTTCAATTGTCATATTGTATACATTCGTTGATTGTGTTGTATGATTGTACACGAATTTCAGGAATATCAGCCACATTAAGGCTGAATTGGTGTTAAATTAGATTAATTTAACGTCAAATAGTGTTCTTATTCGTTGTTATAAAAATCTTGTATGCAATATAAGAGTTAACCTTATAAGTGTTATGAGAATATCAGTGTCCGTGATAGATTTTGTCGTATTGTAGTTAGTTTTAGTGGTTAAAGATGAGTTATAATTCGGGTGGGAGTGGGAGTAAGGGCTTTGGGTTCGCCGGGTTCGCGATGCCAAAGCGGAATCCGTCTAATGTGTCCCTACACGCCGTGCCTCCTCCGTCGTCGCAGATGAACGCGGTGCCGCCGCCAAGTTCGGGGTTATCCAAGCAGGGTTACTCAACTATGACAGCGATAACCCAGAACGCTGTGACGGGCAACTACACTACATTGGGCAAGAAAAGGTCCAAGACTGAGGATGAGTAAGTATACCTTGATACATTCACAGTTTGTTGGCTAATTAGTGTCTTAGGGTATTTAATACTTGCATGCGGTCGAATGCTGATAGCGACCCTGCGGCACCCCATCATTCGGCACTCGTTGGTGGTTTTAGACGGTAGTCCTCTGGTTAGTCCGTCATCCCTCCTGGTTCCCCCGGACCAGGTGGCATGCGTAAACTCATTTCCCCAACATTAAAAAAAAAAGAAAAAGAAGGGTATTTAATAAGGCTCCTTATTTGATTCCCACATTATAATTATAGCTCCAATTTCGGTCGTAATCAAAGGACTACTTTGAAAACCTGTGCAAACATATTTTATTATTGTGGGCCTTTTGTGTGCCATGTCGACCAAACAGTGATCCATTGTGACTTGCGACAGCCCTTTAAAGTTCATTACTAATGCCCGTTGAATTCATGAAATTCCAGATTCTTTAGTGTTAACGTACTTCTTTTTGACATTAGTGGTCCACAGGAACAGAAATTGTTATAAGTTACAAATGGATATACCAAATAATGTTGAATGTTGCAGATACTTTGATGAGGATGATGAACCCCCTACCCCAGCGTTGGCCTACATCCCAGCACCAGGCAGTCCAACGTATGAGGCTGCTGCCAGAGCTAAGGTAATTTAAGATCTAACAAGAAATAGATGTTGGAACATGCAAAAGGCATGGATCCTAGAGTGCTGTTCATTAATGATCCATTTTGTGTAATAGACCGTGAGTCAAAACAGACTTCTAATCGCCTCCAGGGCGATAACTCGTATAGTGGTTTCTTTTTTTTACTACATGTTTATGTGACCAGCTGACGGTCTTTCCACCTCGATAAAACTGGCTGACGATTTTTTTTTCGCAATGGTAGCTAAACTACCATCTGACAAAGTTTGAACAGGGAGGTGATGACTGTTTTTTTTTACGTGTGAATGGCCACGGAACTGCCTGTCTTCAACCCACCAATGGAGCAGCAGCTGGTTCACAAGTGGTTCAGAAATAACATTACTTGACAATACAAGAATAAAATCATTCCTTCTTGATGAAAAAAAAAAGTTGTAAATGGATAGGACATATTCAGAATGTTGTATGTGACTTGAAATGGAGAACTGATATGAATTATGAAAACATTCAAATCATACTTACATGAATCATTTATGAAGAGAATGCATTTAGCTTTACAATTCATGATTTATTTATCTGTTTATGTATCAGTACAGTTAGCGTAAAGTCTCTCCGTCACATTGTCGCGGAAGCGTTCCGGGCGCTGGAGCGGTCGCGTAGCGAGGCGGTAGCAAGGCGGTGATATCACATTGAGCGCGGTCGGCGGATTGAAAGCGTTTTGTTCGCGGACCCGCGTTGCAACCGCGTTGTAAGTTACCTACGGCTACGGGTAGGCGGCCGCAGGCAGTTGGCGGCACGATGTCTTACGAGACGGACTCGGACGAGGAAGAACTTTTATTACTTTTTATATTGTTATTTACTTCGTTCCGCCCACCGCTCCGCCTCCGATCCGCGCTCAATATGACGGGCGAGCGGGGCGAGTGGTCGCGCCCGTGCCGCTCCACCCCGCGTCGGTTCCGCGACCCGCGTTTGGTCGGCGGATCGAGGGCGGATTGAACGCGGTGCCGCGCTTCGGCAATGTGGCATAGCTCATAAGTTATAAATTATATGGAGATGATACCTAGCTGTCTCCCTACCCATCGAGTTTGAAAAATACTATAGCACGCCACCGCTACTGCCGCGCTGCAGTGACGGAGCTCTTATATTGTATAATCTCTATTCATTTCCTAAATATCTCTGTGTATTAGCAAGCGGAAGATGAAGAAGAAGATCCTTTGGACGCCTTCATGGCGGGACTTGAGCAGCAAGCAGCCAAGGACCTTGTTCAGAGCAAGGAGAACGCGGGCAAGACGGACTCGGGACGCGGCGCGAGGAACGACATCGACGATATGGACGACGAGGAGAGCTACTATAAGTAATAAGCCGGGTCCACACAGCGATCATACGCGCGAGGCGATTTCCTCGTGCACAAAACGGCCATTGTAAACGTGCCTCGGCCGAGGCGCGCGTGTTGTATCGACATTTTTAGATGTGCTTCGCGCGCGCCGCCTCGGCCGAGGCACGTCTACACTATCCGTTTTGTGCGCGAGGAAATTGCCTCGCGCGTATGCTCGCTCTGTGTGGTCCGAGCATACGGACCCGGCTATACTTTAGAATCTTTAGATAATTGTATTCAGACCATCTTTCTTTCTCTTTAGTGGTGTCCATTTTTTGATCGCTATGTCAGCCTGGGGTTTGGCATATAAGACTTACACACAGAGAGAAACAAAAGTTGTCTCTTCTTTCTCTGAGCTCTGATATTTTTTATAGCTATAACTGATGTTTTTTAATTATTGTATAAAAAAAAGCCTCATCCTCAAATTTATTACTTAAAATATTGATGATTGTACCTCTCTCTCTCTCTCTCTCTCTCTCTATTGTTTCCCATAAAGTTTTAAGAATCCCCGGCAAGCTCGGCCGAATTGCACCTTCCCATACAAACGTAGTTCCGCTCTCATTTTAAAACTACGTGTTGGATTGTAATGAAACTTTGGACACACAATGACATGAGGTATATCTAGGTCTGAAATTAGTTTATATAGCTCCAGTTACCAGGTACAGTAACAAACGAACCTGAGCAAAATCAACTTTAAAAACTAGGGCACAAACTTAAATTCGCTGTATTTTTTTAACTATGGTATCTGAAGCTACAAAAACTAATTATAGACATAGATATACCTTATCCTATTGTAAGTACAAAGTTTCAGAGCAATCTAGCTTGTCATTTTAAAATGAGAGCTGAAATACGTTTGTATGGAGATTTGGAGACCGAGCTTGCCGGAAATTGTACCATTGTAGTAGTCCCAGCAACAAGCTATCACTAAACGCAATAAATATACGTAGTTTTGCAAACGAGAACCAACTGTACAATTAAACAAAGATTTGTAAAATCGAACCATAGTGCTAAAACATGAAGTAAAAATTTGAATGGAGATTTCGTGTGGGTGGGTTCCAGTATGCAAAATTATGTCTTTTGACATTATGTTTTTTTTATAACACCGACATTATTTCCAGGTACATGGAGGACAACCCGCTCAACAACGCCGACGACGGTTCCGACGTCGAAATCGAGTACGATGAGGACGGCAACCCCATAGCACCCGCCAAGAAAAAGTTCATCGACCCCCTACCCCCTATAGACCACTCTGAGATCGAATATGAACCGTTTGAGAAGAACTTCTATACACCACATGAAGATATTGAAAAGTTAGACCACCAACAGGTTGAGGATTTGAAGAAAACACTTGGACTAAAGGTAAAAATATCTCTTGCTTGTATTTCATTGACTCCTACCCCATATAGACCACTCTGAGATCGAATATGAATTATGAACCATTTGAGAAGAAGTTCTTCTATACGCCCCATGAAGATATTGAGAAGTTAGACCACCAACATGTTGAGGATTTGAAGAAAACTTCTTAATTTTAAAAATAATCTTGAAAATACTTACGTAGAAGGACTTTCCTCATATGGTGTCTCTTCCCCACGTGACCTTAAGTTTACATATGCCCACGGTACAATAATAAATGCGTTCCGTGTCCCCCAAGAGGACGAGACATAAAGTATTACTTCTACTGCCTTTCTGTAACTCTTCTCTCTCGGCAGGTGACAGGCCCAGACCCGCCTAAACCCGTAACCAGCTTTGGCCACTTCGGATTTGACGAGCAACTCATGAAGGCGATCCAGCGCTCAGAATATACGCAACCTACTCCAGTTCAAGCCGCTGGTGTACCTGCTGCTCTCTCGGGAAGGGATATTATTGGTAACTAACTAACTAATATCCGCTCAGCGAGCCAAAGAGGATCTTGACCTCCGAAACGAGAGGACACCACTTTTCCCGATATTATTGGTAAAAAAATTTTTTAGAAGTTGCCACAACAGAGCAATCGACATTGTTTTTATGCGGCGAAAGACAGTGTGATTGCACTTTTAAGTGGATGAGGTTTTCACAAATATCGCAAATCGTGTAAAGGTCATTATGAACACCTGGTCAGCTTAGCCATTTCCGCTGCTGACTGTAATCTTTTGTGTTTTTTTTTTTCAGGTATTGCTCGGACTGGTTCGGGTAAAACGGCAGCTTTCCTTTGGCCATTACTGGTCCACATTATGGACCAAAAGGAGCTTGCTCCGGGCGACGGGCCCATTGGTCTCATATTGGCACCTACTAGAGAGTTAGCACAGCAGGTAAGTGTGGTGGTAATAGTGACCATCAGTAATAGACCCCTAACACCAAGGACTGTAGAACTGGCGCAGTCGGTAGGACGGTTTAACGGGTTTCTTGAGATTTAACCGTAGTTTTAGAATTATTTATTTTACCCATCACAGAACAATGGTGTTCCGGACATTTGGGAAACGTGCGCGGAGCCGGAGACAACACGTAGATACCTTTTTGAAACTTTACTGAGATGGGAGGGGTACATCAAGCGGATGGCAGCACCCGCCACGGTGTTAGGCCTAACGAGAGTCGATGGAATCTAAAATGAACTAAGCTTTTGAGTGAAAGAGTCTACCTCAATGGTGGGCTATGTGATAAAAAACCGGACGCCTGCCTAATAAAACGGCATGCAATTTTATCTCCGGCACTGCGGTAGACGGTGACATCGGTGACTCGCCCTCACAAGATGGGCCGTGGGCCGCCACAAATAGAGACATCGAGGATGGCTTAAGGGCAATACCGGTGTGAAGGCTGAGGGTAGAAACGTGTCACTGGACTTTAAACATACCTATAGCCAACTTGCAGCTTATGTTTCCCCATCTACCTTCGAGAACGCAGCTCTCACGACTCCACGGGACAGCCGGCTAAGGCAAGCCAGAGGATCCTATCCCAGTCGCCCTCCTTTCGGACAACATAACTCCCCCAGGAGCACTCGGGTTCGTGGGGTCGCTACTCCCCAACAGCTCGCCACAAGCTGCCCTGCGTTATTATGTATCATATTTTTAGTGAAAACTTATACTTTGTCAGATTTATATGGAGGCGAAGAAGTTCGGCAAGGTGTACAATATAAGATGTGTGTGCTGCTACGGTGGCGGCTCCAAGTGGGAACAAACCAAAGCTTTGGAGGGTAAGTATATCTTGTTGTTTCTGCATGTCTATAATTACTTACTGCTTACTGCTAGCCTTTCTCCGCAGACGTCTTGTCTGGTTGCCCTTGGCATAGGCCTCTCCCATATTCCTCCACGACTCCCTGTCCAGAGCCTGTCTTCTCCAGAAGGCTCCAGCCACCTGCCTGAACTCGTCTTCCCATCTCATTTTTTGTCTTCCATCATCCTTGTTTCCGTCTCTTGGGTACCATGTTGTGATGTCTTTTGACCATTTTTCTCTTTTGTCTCAGAGCATGTGGCCGGTCCACTTCCATTTTAGTTTTTTCATAGTGTGGTTTACGTCGATTATTTTTGTTCTCTTTCTAATGTCCTCCAGTTTTATTCTATCTCTAAGTTTTATATTCAACATGCTTCTTTCCATGTCTATAATTACATTCCTAATACTCTTCTTATGGTAAAAAAGTCATGGACCGGCGAGATTTGACTACCTAATCAACAACTGACATTCTTTTGACTTGACTCATGTTTTCGAACATGCGGTGTCAGAACCCACGACCTGGGGCCAATTGCATAATAGCTTGTAACTAATAATATTAGCGAAACTCTCTTTCGGAATTGGAAAGAGACTTCCGACTTCCTGTTTGGAAGCAATACACACGTCTCTGAGTACTCTTAAACCGTTAATTCAACGAGATTGTACCTCTTTATCTAATGTTTGTACTGCAAGTATTTTTATGTTTTAGGTGGCGGTGCTGAGATAATAGTGGGTACGCCTGGGCGGGTCATCGACCTTATCAAGTGTAAAGCGACCAACCTCCAACGCGTCACCTACCTCGTGCTCGATGAAGCTGATCGCATGTTCGACATGGGTTTCGGTAAGTATTTAGTGTAAGGTACATAAAGTATTTTAAAGTCAAAGGAATTTGAATCTTGTATGCAGGAGTTTAATGATCCATTTTTTAATGTGCAGCGTATGTGAGCACTGTTATTGAAATATGGAATGTAGTTACTGTATAGAAGGTTCAATTTTCTTTGTCTCTCACTGTTGGGTCGGATGTTAAAACTTCTTTACATTTCTGTTACTTCATGTAGCTCGCCCGCGTGTTTCAATTTAAGCTTAAACCACGCACAAGGCAAGTGCGGGTTGGGCGCGTGACCAAGCGAGCCCGCGGCGCGTCTCTTCAGCTAGTTTTACATGAATATCATCACACAGGCCGCGGACGCGGGTCATGCGTCCGCACGCACTCACTCTGTGTGTGTGTGTTTAGCTTTACATTGCGTCCCGATGCAGCGCTTTACGCGCGAAGTGCAACAGATATGTGCCAGTTATGAATACGCTCTCTCGCTCGACTCGCGCGTACTGAACGCTGCAATCGCGCCAGAGTATCTCAATTCGCGCGTATGACGAGTGAGTCAGGAGTCCCTTTCGTTGCACCCGTTTTACGCGCGAGAGTATCTACACGGTGCATGTGTTGGGGTGTGTGGCGACTGCAGGGCCTCGTCTGGACAGGTTCAAAGTATGGCACGAGAAGTGTAATAGATGTTTCGAGGTCTATTTTCGACTAGTCAAATATTTCATTATAAATAGCTGATTCTAATTTGATTACATTTTCAGAGCCTCAAGTTCGGTCAATCTGCAACCACGTGCGTCCCGACCGGCAAGCGCTGCTGTTCTCCGCCACGTTCCCGCGCCGCGTGGAGCGGCTGGCGCGCGACGCGCTGCACGACCCCGTGCGCGTGCAGCACGGCGCGGCCGGCGAGGCCAGCGCGCTCGTCACGCAGCGCGCACAGTGAGTACAGAGTGTTCTCCTCCACGTTCCCGCGCCGCGTGGAGCGGCTGGCGCGCGACGCGCTGCACGACCCCGTGCGCGTGCAGCACGGCGCGGCCGGCGAGGCCAGCGCGCTCGTCACGCAGCGCGCACAGTGAGTACAGAGTGTTCTCCTCCACGTTCCCGCGCCGCGTGGAGCGGCTGGCGCGCGACGCGCTGCACGACCCCGTGCGCGTGCAGCACGGCGCGGCCGGCGAGGCCAGCGCGCTCGTCACGCAGCGCGCACAGTGAGTACAGAGTGTTCTCCTCCACGTTCCCGCGCCGCGTGGAGCGGCTGGCGCGCGACGCGCTGCACGACCCCGTGCGCGTGCAGCACGGCGCGGCCGGCGAGGCCAGCGCGCTCGTCACGCAGCGCGCACAGTGAGTACAGAGTGTTCTCCTCCACGTTCCCGCGCCGCGTGGAGCGGCTGGCGCGCGACGCGCTGCACGACCCCGTGCGCGTGCAGCACGGCGCGGCCGGCGAGGCCAGCGCGCTCGTCACGCAGCGCGCACAGTGAGTACAGAGTGTTCTCCTCCACGTTCCCGCGCCGCGTGGAGCGGCTGGCGCGCGACGCGCTGCACGACCCCGTGCGCGTGCAGCACGGCGCGGCCGGCGAGGCCAGCGCGCTCGTCACGCAGCGCGCACAGTGAGTACAGAGTGTTCTCCTCCACGTTCCCGCGCCGCGTGGAGCGGCTGGCGCGCGACGCGCTGCACGACCCCGTGCGCGTGCAGCACGGCGCGGCCGGCGAGGCCAGCGCGCTCGTCACGCAGCGCGCACAGTGAGTACAGAGTGTTCTCCTCCACGTTCCCGCGCCGCGTGGAGCGGCTGGCGCGCGACGCGCTGCACGACCCCGTGCGCGTGCAGCACGGCGCGGCCGGCGAGGCCAGCGCGCTCGTCACGCAGCGCGCACAGTGAGTACAGAGTGTTCTCCTCCACGTTCCCGCGCCGCGTGGAGCGGCTGGCGCGCGACGCGCTGCACGACCCCGTGCGCGTGCAGCACGGCGCGGCCGGCGAGGCCAGCGCGCTCGTCACGCAGCGCGCACAGTGAGTACAGAGTGTTCTCCTCCACGTTCCCGCGCCGCGTGGAGCGGCTGGCGCGCGACGCGCTGCACGACCCCGTGCGCGTGCAGCACGGCGCGGCCGGCGAGGCCAGCGCGCTCGTCACGCAGCGCGCACAGTGAGTACAGAGTGTTCTCCTCCACGTTCCCGCGCCGCGTGGAGCGGCTGGCGCGCGACGCGCTGCACGACCCCGTGCGCGTGCAGCACGGCGCGGCCGGCGAGGCCAGCGCGCTCGTCACGCAGCGCGCACAGTGAGTACAGAGTGTTCTCCGCCACGTTCCCGCACAGTGAGTAACCCGTACATTGTGCAACGTGGGGGGTAACTTAAATATTGTACGAGAGTCTATATATTCACGACAGCCGCAGGCTGGAGTTAATTAAAGACTCGAGTAACAATATTCTTACCCCTGGAGTTAAACACAATGTTTTTCATCACACTTGCGAAGAAAAACCTAAATACTAAGCGAAATCATTCTTAAATACGGTGACATTTCAAACATTTGGCAGTTTAGGTATCGAAGGCATAAGCCCATCGGCATTCAGCCACAATTAAAAATTGTGTAAAAATATTTTAGAACTGCTATTAAATTAATCAAATTAAATATTTTAAAGCATAAACAAAAATAATAAATTATAAACGTCAGTGTTTTCAAAGTAAAACTCATTCATGCCTACTTGGTTCGTATAAATTTAAGTAACATAATTTAAAAATAGTTATTTGTTATACAAGGGTGCAAAGTTGTATTTTACCCGCGAGTGTTTCAACACACGAGAAGTAAAATACATTTGCACCCGTGTGTAACACAAAACTTTTCCCCTCACTATAGCGAGGAAAGTGCAACATCCACAGGCGTTAGATCATCTTCATCACTGGAATAACTATTTTTTTTACGATAATACGATATTATAACAGAAAACTCTGGAAGTTGTGCATTTTTACGTGTCGGAGCCGGTGAGAAAAATTTTGTTGACAATGTTGACATTTCTGACGATGCGTTTTGAAATTGCATTGACTCAACTTGTGCGTTCAGAATTACATTCAACATCATTTAAAAAAACAAATGTTTCTTATGGAATTTAAGGTTTATGACTTAAAATCATTAAATAAAGCCAAATTTGGTATTTTTTATTAAATTCTCCAACCATTTATTTAATGATAATTAATATCGAACAAACCATTATTATGAGCGTTTTACGTTTTGTTATCTGTCAAAAGCTACTTAAACACGCTCCATCCAAGGTCGAATTACTTTCCCCACTAGTGGATAAAATGCGTTTTTCCCCGCTTGTTTTAAAGGATAAAAGACGGCTTTCCGAGCTAGTGAGGGGAAAAATACATTTTAATATCATGCCAAGATGACGGCACCAGTGATAGGCACTATGCCAATGATGAACATCAATTCTTGGTATAAGTACTAAGGATTCATTATGCTACTGCCAATTTTTAACGGCATAACCTTAAAATTTAAAATTAAATGTCCATCACTGGTCAGCTTGAAGTGTCTAATACTGGTGCCGCCACTCTAGTGCTGAAATTTACAAATTTATATTGTTAAAGAATTAAGACCACAATTTACCCCGAATAAAATTATTTAATGGTTTATTAAAAGTATTAAAACATAAAAACTGTAATAGATGTCATATATTAAAGACAAAAAAAAAAAAAAAACCGGCCACCACTGGAGGGCTTCGTCACTTTTTCTTTAATATATAACATCTATTACAGTTTTTAATTTATATATAGTAGTGTGACTACTTAAAAAAAAACACAAATCAAAATATTTAATAAAATAATTTGATTTGTTCCCAAACTTGTTCTTAGTATTAAAACATATTTATACCCGGGTCTATCGCGAATTTATTCCTTTATTTCCGACGTATTTTTGTTTTATTTTCTGGGTATAAAATATGTATTAATATGTGTTCACAACGCGAAGTTATAAATGTTATATTTAATGTTTTATTTCCACTTCTTGTTTATTTGCAGTATATTCAACAAGCCGGAGGAGAAATGGACGTGGCTACTGAATAATCTAGTCGAGTTCCAGTCTGCGGGCAGTGTTCTAATATTCGTCACTAAAAAGGTACACGAGTATGCGGTAAAACATAGAAATACCTATGAAAACGGATTATATCGCGTATATTGAATTCATAATACATCCTGACGTTTCGAACCCTTTACAGCGTTGTTTTATTTCATGAGTAACTATCGCGGTAACCGAAGACAACATTATAGAAATACCTATTTTAATAAAATAAAAAAATCATTTATTTAAAGATGGATATGTGTATTTATGTTGAACCAGCAATTCACGTAAATCGTTGTTATGGGTGACAACTGTCACCGTAGTGAAATGTGAAACAGTCTGATAAATGCATATTTTCAGTTGGAAGCGGAGCAAGTGGCGGCAAATTTGGGTGTCCAGGAATACGACGCATTACTACTACACGGGGATATGGAACAAGCTGATCGTAACAAAGTCATCACGGCGTTCAAACGACAAGAGGTCAACATTCTCGTCGCTACTGACGTTGCTGGTGAGCAAATTTATCTTTATTAATATATTTTCAATACGAAGGAAGCGTATAACGGAAATGTTTATCCTGAACTGTTGTATAACATCATAGCTTAAATGGAGTTGGGCAGGTGGACCAAAATGTTGACGGATTGGTGGACGCGAAGATGAAAAAAGCACCTGGCGTCCGTAGGCTCGTTGGGTGGATGACGTTCGAAAAATCGCAGGGCACTTTTGAATGAGACTAGTCCAGGACCGGGATAAGTGGCGTACACGAAGAGAGGCCTATGCTCAGCAGTAGGCGACTGAAGGCTAAAATGATGATGATGATGATGATGATGAATTCGGTGAAAATGCTCGACACTACTTAAGTTGCCGATTAGCTGTTTTCATCATTTTGAACTTTTTTTTATTTGAAGTAGGCGTATTACGGACATGTTTGTCCTTAATCGACGTATGGCATAATATTTTGGGGTAATTCGGTGAAAATGCTCGACGCTACTGAAGTTGCTGATTAGTTGTTTACATTATTTTGACTTTTTTTTTTTGAGGAAGGCGTATCACGGTGTCATCGTTTTTAACTTCTACTCGTAGTACTCACATCATCTTATTGAGATTACTATGAGATAAGGTCGATTTGTGTAAATTTTTTTTTGCTAGTTTCATCGGCAATCGATTGCGGGACAAAGCTGACCGAGTCGCAGGTGAATGGTTTCCTATTTAGTATGTAATTTTTTATTTCAGCGCGCGGTCTCGACATCCCGCACATCCGCACGGTCATCAACTACACTGTAGCGCGCGACGTGGACACGCACACGCACCGAGTGGGCCGCACCGGGCGCGCCGGCGTCCGCGGCGACGCCTACACGCTGCTGGAGCGGGCCAAGGACAAGGACTTCGCTGGACACTTGCTTAGGAATCTGGAGCAGGCGCAACAGGTAAATACGGCACGTCTTTGGAAAGAGACTTATATATTATTTTTTTTACACTACGTCGGTGGCAAACAAGCATACGGCCCGCCTGATGTGAAGCAGTCTCCGTAGCCTATGTACGCCTGCAATTCCAGAGGAGTTACATGCGCGTTGCCGACCCTAACACTCCTCTCCCTCGAGCTCTGGCAACCTTACTCACCGGCAGGAACACAACACTATTAGTAGGGTCTAGTGTTATTTGGCTGCGGTTTTCTGTAAGGTCCAGTTGGACTCTGCTCTAGATCTGGAATGACATCCGCTGTCCTAGTGCCCTACCACACAAAGCGAGATGTCATTCACAGTGCCCATACCTCTCTTTATATCTATTATAAAGAGCTACCTGTAAATTTTGACATGCTCTGGTCGCATATATAGCGATCAGAGCGCGATAAAGGAGCGCGTTAGGTTAACTGCGAGCAGACAGATATATTTGTTTAATATTATAATTTTAATTTACAAATATAAACTTTGTATTTTAAGCCAAAAAATACGGTTTAACTCGCGTATTTTTAGTCACTCGCGCGACATGTTTCGGAGAGCCTAGGTACCATACCTAGACATTATTCCGAATGTGTCTCTATTTTTCACCGTTTTGAGCTTGTCGAGTAGACTACGTGGTATTTTCGGCAAATATTTAGAGAACCTCGCCGGACACAACCTGGAACACGCGCAGTAGGTTTAAACTGTCTTTGAGTAAATTCTTTTAATTTTGGATCTTATGTTATTTATACAATGTGTTTTATTTATACCTACACAAATCACGAAGAAGAAAATTTGAAAGACACCAACAGGTACACTGTAGGTGTAGAAGAACCCTGTGGTGTGGGTAATAATAGCATAGAAATGTAATAAACTACACATTAGCACGTAGCAGGTAGTTAGTGACAATAGTCATAGACAAAGGCCCAATGGACATTATACTTACAGGGGCAAACGCAGCAGGGTGACCTTTAAACTCTATTTTAACATTTAAAATTCCTGTTCATTATGAAAATTACCTTGTAAAATGAATATAAAACCGTTATTACAAGAAAATTTTTTAAGTAACCCAGTACATACATTCTCTGTAGATTGTTAGTTAACAATAAAGTAAAAAAAAAAACAACTTTTTAAATAACTAATACAGTAAAATCAACACGTGAAAACAATACAATTACTAAAACAATACTTACGACCTCACGTCTTACTACCTGGGTACACCTTCAGTTTCAGTTCCACGAAATCTGAAGCTCGATCTATATCCAACCCTTTCACTCGACATTACATGCGCGATAAAGACGGAAATATACGAACTTTCATTCGAATACGGTTATAGGCATACGGTCCTCAGTTTTGCATTGTCAGTCCATTCCGCTATCTGACACCGAGAGGCAAGGACACTGCGATATTTTCTGTGAATTCTTTCGTGCCATGTACACAACAAATACTAACTTTGTGCTTTAAACCGTTTTGGAGCGTTATAAAATATCTCAAAAAGGATAATTACGTAAACCAACACAAAAAAAAGTTTGTGCGTGATAATAGTGAGCAAAAGTTCGCGTCTTTTCAAGACTGTATAACCTGGTGTCGTGCTATCATCATATCAGTCATCCATTGCTGGACATAGGCCTCACAGGATCTCGACGATCTCCGAGCTCCCACATCCGACATCTGCCTTCGACTTTACCCGATCTTGTAAGGGCGTTGTCTTACTGAGTTCTGTACGCGATCATTCAAGAACCTTTCTACCCTGTCGGCTAGAAGCGGTATAATTATAACAGGGTATATTAGCTAATATATTCAGGACCGCTCGATATCCGAGGTTGCAAGTACACACTACGATACAAGTTGTAGATTTGTTCATATTAAAATGGGGTATGAAGTCACAGGCACTACGAAAAAGAGTTGTGGTTGCATTATCGAACATGTATCTCATGACTTTTTTAATACTAGGGAAGAGGACTATTATGCCCATATGTGTGACCCGTGTAAAAAGAAACGTATCGAAAGAAATCGTATCGAGGAAGAGATGAGAAAAAAAAGGGAAGAGGAAATGGAAAAGCAAAGAAAAATAAGAGAAAAAGAGTTGGAGGTAATTAAAAATAAAAGAAATCAGCATATCAATAAATTAAAGGTAATCCCTAAAAGTGATATAATATATTTTTAAAAGGTACCATGAAAAAACTGAAAGATATCACTGGAGTGTCGAAAAGGAAAGCGGTACTTCGGGAATTTGGCGAATTTTTAATTATCAGAAAAGAAAAGAAGAGGTGGACGTGTGATAGAGCACGTTCTGAAGCTGTGGACTTTACCTTGTGGGACAGTACTACGAGTCTGCAGTGGAGTTATACATAAACGGGCAGATGGAAAACAATAACACCCTTATTTATAAATGCGCTACAAGCCTCAATGAGGGCTATCGTTTTTGTGCTCACCAGTTGGCGCCACTGTAGATGTAGGTCCAGAAAAACAGATCTCAAAATTCTTCTATGCTTATTTTTATAAAATCAATACGTTCTAATATACACAAAGCTATTTTAACGTCTAAATGTGCCATTTATTCAACCTGTTTAATTTTGCATTAATTTTAGTTGGCACTTTGTTAAACCACTAACATTTATTGAGCCTATATCTATTGTTTACCATGATTAATCAAAGACGGACAAAAATTACCACAATTATGAATAAGGGGTGGAAATTTCCGATAAAAAAGCTTGAAACCCCCAAAACTTCTATGCATTTGACATTTTGAAAGACCTCCATCTACACTAGCGCCCCTAGCGGCGAAATTAAACGCGGTAGCCCTCAAATTGTTTTATTTGTTTTAATCTGACATTTTGACTTATGTATTTGTTAAAAAGACCTAGGCGCCTTATTGAGGCTTCCGGTGAAGAGGGCTGGCCACTACCTCGCTCAGCGGTGTATCGCTATCCAGTTGAGTAATGCGGCCAGCCTTCTGGGTGCCCTACCTAGCGACGGAGGCCTAGGGCATTTTTATTTTCACCTCAGCAGCTCGAACAAGCCTACTTTCGTCACTCCCTGGAGTGAGGAAAGTACGACTTTCCTCACTCCAGGGAGTGAAACAAAGTAGCTTTTTAATTTAGTGAAGGCCATTAACTGCTACTTCATACTTTTATTACAGTTTTTTTTTCTCTGTATTATTCTGTGTAAATCGAAATACATTTTAACTTTTAATATGTTCTCACTACTGAGGTGAAAAATTATGTGTGCAACACGAGAGCAAAGTTATTTTACATCTCGTGTTTTTGAGTCCCTCGCTACGCTCAAGATTCTAACTTAGATTCACTCGCTTCGCTCGTGATTCAATTATAGAATCTTTCTCTTTCTCGGGCCTCAAAATAAACACTCGCAAGAAAAATCAACTTTCCTCTCTTGTTGCACAAATAACTATTGTTTATAAGTTTTTAGAATACAGAGAAGACAGGTTTATTTTATGTAAGCATATTACAATGTGCTTGTAAACTAAGTTTATTTCAATTAGGCATATTACAATGTGCAATTTTAATATGTGTTCAAAACGCAAAAGTTTTAAATGTTATATATTATAATGTGCTTGTGAACGTTAAATAAAGCTACTCGGGCTTTAAGGCCGTTCCCTGAGCCAGAAGGCGAAAAATCTTCTTATATGATCATATTTTTCTAAGAGACGTTGATATTCGTAGACGTGTAAAAAATATATGTAGTTCTTGATTATATTATCTGTAATAACACAGTTTCCGATGCACGAATTTTTATTTATTTTATACCACGTCGGTGGCAATCAAGCATACGGCCCGCCTGATGGTAAGCAGTTACCGTAGCCTATGGACGCCTGCAACACCAGAGTTATTACACGCGCGTTGCCGACCCTTTAAAAATTATGACACTTCGCTCGATACATCATACAATTAATTCTCAAAGTAACCTCTAACTCGGACTTTTAATTAAACTTTACTATTTATTATGTTACACTATAAACAAAAAAAGAAGAAAAAACAATCATAACAAATAGTAATTTGACAGCTTTCGAATTTCGACATTGTAAAGCAACTTTTTTAAAATAAATAAAAATCGTCAAATTTCGATCAAAATTGGCACTTGGCGCGCATTGTCTTTCCCGTTCTTTCTTGCGAAATGTGACAGTGACAGCGCCAAACCTATGGAACGGCCTTAACCCTCTGACCCGAGAAGATTTAAATCCCTCCTCAATTGTAGGAGGACCCATCCCAATATGGGACCGGCAAGAAACTGCTTGTAATAAATAGTTTTTAGTTTAGGTTTTTCCTTTTTCACACATTAACTAAGTTGGGATTTAATTTCTTATAAATTTCCTTCATTATGTTTTTACTTGTCCGTTATTAACAATAAATAAACCTCATTAACATAATAATAATGTAATTTTATTTATCTTCGCAGTTTCTAATCGCAAAATAATTAAGTACCTATACAATTTAATTTGTGTATATATTAATATAAATATTTCAGCCTATAAAACTGCTGGTCACAGGCCTCCTCTCATGCAAGAGAGGGATTGGGCTATAGTCCCCACACTAGCCCAATGCGGGTTGGGGACTTCACATACACCTTTAAATTTCTTTGCGGATGAATGCAGGTTTCCTCACGATGTTTTCCTTCATCGAAAAGCTAGTGGTAAATATCAAATGATATTCCGTACATAAGTTCCGAAAAACTCATTGGGATTTGAACCCGCGACCTCCGGAATGAAAGTCGGACGTCAGATCCACTCAGCCACCACCCCTTAATTTGTATCATATCATACTGTCCTGGCCGATTTCGACCACGGCGACTGTTTATTACTGGTTATTGAGAGCGACGCTCTATAAGGAACGAAAAGAAAAGGTGGACGTGTGATAGAGTACGTTCCGAAATTGTACTCGTTTATGGGATCCTAGTACTAGTATGGAGTGGATAGAATACGAATAAGAATGATGTCGTGCAAGAGACAATAAGTATAGTCCGACAAGGAATTGTAGAAAATTAGGGTGCCACTTCCTACGTAACTGTCACATTTTTGACGTAAAACGCTTAAACATTATAACAATTTAGTATGGATTTTTTTTATTTCCATTATATTTAATATCTACTATTTTACATTGCACAGTATTTAGAAATTTTTAACCTTTTCGACGCCGTGTCAAACACAAAAGCTGTCACTCGGACGCCACGTCCCCGAAGTGTCAATACTGAAATTGAACTTTATGATTTGTATCTATTAATTTATTAAATAATGTTATGTAAATCTAGTCAACGACGATCATAATATAAATTCATGTAGATTAGTCTAGCATAATTTATAATGTAAGTTCATATTATGAGAATAAATATCTAATCTAATCTATGCACATGCACGTAGGCCTATGTTCCGTTTTTGGCGTTGGACCTGCGGTGCCGATATATCCGTCATTGGCGTCCAATAGGTTAACATTGTTTAGACAATATTAATTCACAAAGCCTTATTTCATAATTTTGTGGTCTTCATCAGTAGTTTCACTTCACCAAATGTCGATTTCCGAGAGGAAATGCGCTTTAGGTAAGCCTACAATATCTAAAGAGTTCCCTCGCTTACAGGACTATACTTAACTGTAGCCTTGGCACGAGTGCGCCGCGACAGTCTTCTGTTTAATAAATACAGTTAGAAAAAGACGTGTAGCCTATTTCGCGCGTCGGTCACTGTCGCGGCGAAGTCGTGCTAAGATTGCTTGATGATTATTAGATAATGACTCGATGACAGATAAAAAAAAAGTTTGCAAATCGCTTCAGCCGTCTTCAAAAACATGGGGATCAACACTTAAAAAATCCAAGATAATGAGACCTTCTTCGAAATGTTGAAAACTTTAATAGCGTCGCGTGTCGCGTACCTGGAATTATTTATTGTATCTTTATCTAATGATATTAAAGAGTGACCGGCTCAGACTATCATTCATTGTTATTTAATTAATAATATAACATTCCTTTTATAATATAATATTCCTTTTATAGTTAACAGCATAATTACTTATGGTAAAATGATAATAAAATATGTGATTTCTTAATTACCCATCACTATGAACTGTTTCAATGCCATGTAGGTACCTCATTAGTTTATTAAATTAGTAAACAATTACACAGACAAAAATTATTAAATAATTGGGCAATTACAGTGAAATTAAATAAAATTACATCGACGTTTATAACACTTCGTAATCGACACATTGCTATCACTACGACCGCCGAGCTTTATTACCCCTGCCTCGAGTTTTATGGCCTCAGTCGTCTTTTGGGTTGAGAGCGATGAATTATCTCAGGTGTATTTTTCGGGCTAGGGCCCTAATCTGTTAAACAAAAGGTATTGTTTCCTTTATGTAGTGGTTATACTGCTTACTGCTAATATGTGGTATTTTCTATAGAAAGGGACCTTGGGACCTTTGTCGATGATGCTTACGCCATTATTAACGATACTCCGATACACCGCCGTTTGACAATGCCGCGCGACGCTGTGCGGCGTAAGCGCCATCGACAATAAGGTCCCTTTTCATAGAAAATGCCCCATATAAGTAACGGGAACAAGCCCGTTTAAAAAGCAAATTTACCATTCTAATTATATGGTTCAAATTCGTGAAACAGCCCATTCGGAGTGTAAAATATGTATTGGGACGGAGGAGCAAGTAATACACGTAAGCTAGTTGTAAGACTGATTCTTTATTCATCTACCCACACATATCAGTATATATATGACATCTCCCTTTTCATAAAGGAAATAAAACAATAAAAAAAATGACATGCTAAATCCATTAGGGGATTTTTAGATGATTTGATTACATGCAATTTTCTTTACAAAATTATACATGCTTATTATTTTACTATTCACTAAAACAATCTATTTAACTATAACTATAGGTTTTTTAATATTTTAAATTCTATTTTGTTTAGTTACAATATTTTAATAGTTGTATTAATTTATTATTAATTTTAAATGTATTATGTAACTTCTACATTTGGTAGTTTAGTATATTGTTATCAAATTTCGATTAACTTTTAACATTCATTACTATTATTAAATTTACAATATACTTAGAATATTCAAGAACCTATTGAAGTAATTATACAATTAATTTATTTTATATTACCTTGTACATTAACGTTATTTTATATACAATTGTTCAGAGCGCATTTAGGTATACAAGTACCTTTTCATATTTATAATATTTAGAAATCCTTATAATTCATTATTTTAAATGTACAACAATACTTGCAAAATCAGCTTATACATTAAGTAGTACATAGGTATAGCTTTTACATCTCTAGTCGCAGTTCCCTCGGTGCGTGTCGGTGTAACCCCAGCGATCAGGTGGTCTCACTGTCCTGCCATAACGAGTAACATATGAGTTGTTGTTTTGATTACACAGATTGCTAGATAAGCTAGTATTTAAATTAGTCTGGTTATTCGGGATGACAATATCATCGTATGATTGGGACCGGTTTTGAATATTATTGTTGTGTCGTTCAGAATCGGCAATCACGTGCCTACGGTTCCTGACTACGTCATTTCCGGTTTCTAAACGAATAAGGTAGGATCTTATTCCGACTATGTTTTCTATAGTCCCACTTTTCCACTCTTTATTTATGAGTGCTTTTACTTTTTGACCTATTTTTAACGATGGAAGATCATGAGCATGTTTATCGTAATAATGTTTTTGAATTATCTGCCTATCTTGCAACTTTTTTAAAATATTTTGCTGAAATTTAGATGTAGACACGGTAGACGCACATGGTACTATGCTACGAATTTTTCTTTGATATAGAAGTTCTGCAGGTGAAGGTATGTCATTACTTATAGGTGTATTCAAAAATTCGAGAAGTGCGAGATTGAAGTCCGAGTTAGTGTAAGTTGTTTTTCTTAATATGTTTTTTATCGTTTGTATACTTCGTTCCACAAGACCATTCGACTGAGCGTATCTTGGAGATGATGTAATATGTTGGAACTTCCAATCACTTGAAAATTGCTCAAAAAGTTCAGACCGAAATTCTGGCCCATTGTCTGATATAAATATAACCGGTATGCCCTGCCTTCTAAATATCGTTTTCAGATGACTAATTATTTTTTGTGATGTTAAAGATTTAATCTTGACAAGTTCAATAAATTTACTATAGTAGTCAACCAGTAATAAATATGACTCCCCATTATAATGAAAGATGTCTGCCGCAACTTTATACCATGGGTTATTTGGTACTTCGTGCGGAATCATCGTTTCTTTACAGTTAGACCTCCTATAGGATAAACAAGCCTGACAATGTGAAATCATATCGGCAATCT
Organism: Cydia strobilella; assembly: GCF_947568885.1. Classification (NCBI taxonomy): domain Eukaryota; kingdom Metazoa; phylum Arthropoda; class Insecta; order Lepidoptera; family Tortricidae; genus Cydia; species Cydia strobilella. Next base: position 16,710,631 of record NC_086052.1, read on the forward strand.
GCGAATTTATGTTAGGCCAGTAAATCGTTTCTCTAGCCCTTAATTTGCACTTCTCAACACCCAAGTGATTCAAATGAATTTTCTTTAACATTTCAGCCCGCATACAAGTAGGTATCACTATTCGAGTGCCTTTCCAAATTAATCCATAAGACAAGGTCAACTCATCTCTCACATCCCAATAACTACGTATATTTACATCCACATCATTTTTATTAATAGGCCATCCCTTTTTTATCATTTTCATCAGTTGTTGGAGTACGTTATCTTCGCGCGTGCATTTTTGTATTAATAAAAAATGTGTATCTGTGAGCGGGTTGCATGCGGTCAACGCACACACCTGCGCTTGCGCTTCCAGATGATCGCGCGGCTCTGTGTCAAGGTCAGCGCCCTTATTGTTATCACACGCCCGAGATAAAGTATCCGCTACGTATAGGTATTTACCGGGTTTATAAACAAGTTTAAATGTATACGGCTGCAACCTCATTAGCATTCTTTGTAATCTAGGTGGTGCGCAACCTATGGGTTTATTTATTATTGAAATTAGGGGCTTATGGTCTGTTTCTATTATTATATCGGAACGTCCGTATAAATAAGCATAAAATTTCTCGCACGCGTACACACAAGCGTATAACTCTTTTTCTATTTGTGCGTATGCTTGTTCTGTCTTGTTAAGCGATTTAGACGCATAGCAAACTGGTAAGTTATTTTGTAAAATGCAAACCCCTAGACCATTTTTGCTCGCATCAACTGAGACCGTTATGGGAATGTCCAGTGAATAATATTGAAGGACGGGCGGATTTATCAGGCACTGTTTTAGCAAGTCAAAGCTTTGCTGATGTTTTTCATGCCAATGCCACTCCACATCTTTTTTTAAAAGTTGGCGTAGCAAGTGTGTCTTATCAGACAAGTTTGGCACAAAACTACCTACGTATGTAATTAAGCCAAGAAACCTTTCTAGGTCCTTAACATTTTTTGGCTCAGGCATATTTCGTACAGCTACTACATGCGAATCGTCGGGCGAGACCCCATGTTCACTTATCTTGTGACCTAGGTATTTTATTTCTTTTAGGCCAACTTTACATTTGTCTTTATTTAATTTTATATTTATTTTACGACACCTGTCCAAGACTTTTCGCAATCGTTCATCGTGTTCTTCTTTGGTTTTTCCATAGACCAATAGATCATCGATGAACTGACACACGCCTTCTAAATCATCAAATTGTTCTAAAAGTTTTTTGTGAAATACCTCACTAGCTGACGATATTCCGTATGGCAATCGTAAAAATTTATACCTGCCAAAAGCAGTGTTAAAAGTGCACAAATCAGTGCAATCTGGGCTAAGTTTCACTTGCCAAAACCCTTGCTTAGCATCTAGAGTGCTAAACCATTTTGCACCTAATAATTTGGAAGTAATTTCATCTAGGGTGGGCAAACGAAAATGCTCCCTTCTTATAGCCTTATTTAAATCTTGCGGGTCTAGACAGATGCGAAAATCACCGTTCGGTTTTTTAGCCAGAGTCATACTATTCACCCAGTCTGTTGGTCCCTCGACCTTAGAAATTATATTCTGTTTTTCCATTTCTATCAATTTGTTTTTAACACTTTCCCTTAGTGCAATGGGTAATTTTCGGGGTGAATGTATGACTGGACGCGCGCTATCTTTTAACCGTATCCTGTACTCTCCAGGAAGACAACCTATTCCTTCAAATATGTCAGCGTAGTCAGCTAATATGCCGTGCTCGTTACTAGCATCTATCGACATTACGCGTTTTACTAAATTTAGTTCCTCACTAGCCTCACGACCTAGTACCGGGGGAGAATCGACGTCAGCAACAATATACTTCAATATATAGTTATTGCCCTTATAGTATGTTTTTAGATAGCATTTGCCAACTACTTTGATGCCGTCACCCGAATAACTTTTTAATTTCATAGACGTTTGCGTTAACCGTTGCATTGTAATATTAATGTTTTGCAAACTGTTTAAAGGTAAAACATTTACACCGGCACCAGTATCAATATTAAATTTGATTGAATTATCATTGATACAAAGTGTAACCGACCAATCAGTACTCGAAGTATTATTATTATGTCTTTTTACCTGATCACTGGAGGCTCCCTCCACAGCATACACCCGGCACATCTTCGCATAGTGATTATACCCATTGCAGCTGTCACAACGCACACCGTATGCCGGACACTTGTTATACGCGTGATTACCACCACATCTCGAACATACTTGATATGACCGCGAATGATGAGTCGAGACGTTACTATATCCAGGACTTTGAGCCCTGTCCGCCTGTACGGGGACTGCAGCAGGAGCGCGACGACCTCTTCCACGTCCGCGACCGCGCCGGCGGCGCCCGCGCGGCTCCCAGGAGCCGGGGGCGGCGGCTGCGGGGGTGGGGGGCGCACTTCTCACCGTACGAGCTCCACAAGGACAATGCGAACTGTTTACCCAGTTTACCGCTTCCTCAACGTCTTCATGTCTATTTGTACCAGAATTCGTGCTCAATTCATGAACATGATGTGTCTCCGATTCTGGTTTTATAGTACTGGCTTGCACCTGCGACATCTCCACTAAACGGCAAATATCCAACGCAGAGCTAAGTTTTAAATCTGGCTCCCTTAATAAACGTTCACGCAGAGTAGTATTTCGTATACCGCAAATCAAACGATCTTTTACAAGGTCATCACATAAGTCTTTGAATCCACACTTGGCAGCCATTTTAGTAAGTTCAAAAACGTATTGTTCCGCTGATTCTTGTGGTTTCTGTTCCCTCGTGAAAAATCTATGCCTCTCCACTGTCGTGTTAGTTTTAGGCAAAAAGAAATCGTCAAATTCTTTTAAAAGCGCCTGCAAGGTCGTTGGTTTCACTTTAAATTGCTGATATACCTCTCTGCATTTGGGTCCGATGACGTGCAATAAAATATTAGTTTTCACCTTTTCTTCTTTTTTATGAAGTTCGCATGCCTCACAATATATGTTAAACGCATTTTTCCAGTTTTGCCACGCCTTACTCAAATTTCCCGAAGTAACACTTGAAATATTGTTCTCAAATAGAAACGGCGCGGGTGGTTGTAACACAGCTTCCATTGTTCATAGGTTAGTTTAATTTCACATAGGACATACACTTATTTTATGCACTTAACACTCAATTTCCTTATGACACCGGATACGGACCGTAATTTAGTGTTATATAATTCCGATTTCACGTAGATTTAATCGACTGCGCCATGTAAAATATGTATTGGGACGGAGGAGCAAGTAATACACGTAAGCTAGTTGTAAGACTGATTCTTTATTCATCTACCCACACATATCAGTATATATATGACACGGAGATAACACGTTTTGTTATCTCCAAAATCAAGACCACCCTGACTGTTCTCTGAATTAGCTCTCACATGAATTTGAACCTTAATACTATCAAGATAGTTGCTTTTTAAACGACGTGGTTTAGGAACGTGCTGTAGACCGCTCTTAAAAGAAACACAGGCTTTTGTTTAACGGATTAGGGCCCGAGCCCGAAAAAATCATCTGAGATAATTCAGACTATATGTGGAGTTCTCTGATTAGGGTGTGTAAAAAATGGATTTGTTTTATTTTGTTTTTGTGTGTCACTGGGGATAGCTGCAGTTTAGGAAAAAAAGGCTTTTTTTTACTTATAAGTCATTTTTAGTCTCCACAATATGCGTGGTTTTTATTAATGTTGGATATTAGACCTATGTGTTTTATTGATGTAAAGCTAAAATATAATCATGAAAATAAACTTTACAAATTTTAATCTAACCAATCCACTAAGCGGGCCGTGACTATTACCTTTTCATCGTCAAATATTCGGCCTCACATCACAGAGCTAGCAAAAGATTTTTATTATTTAAATACTTTAGTCCCACTGCTGGGCAAAGGTCTCTCCCCCGGTTCTCCATAACTCTCGATTAAGCGCTTCTTTCGGCCAGTTGTTAAGGAAGGCGTCAAAGCTGTCCCGCCATCACCACCTGGGCCTGCCCCGCCCACGGTTCTTCGTCGGCATCCATTTGGTGGCTACATTAGCCAACCTATCCGGATACATACGATAGACGTGACCGGCCCATTTAAATAGAAGTAGGCTGTGTAAGAAAAAAAATATTGTAGTGTTGGCTTTCCGTAGAGTAACGAATGTTTTTTTTTGCAGGAGGTCCCTGAAGACCTGATGCAGTTAGCGATGCAGTCCGCGTGGTTCCGCAAGTCGCGCTTCAAGAAAGGCAAGGGCAAGAACCTGAACATTGGGGGCTGTGGACTCGGGTACGTGATTTTAATGTTTTGGCTTTAGCTCGAAAGAATGTAGATTTTATCACTATCCATACTAATATTATAAATGCGAAAGTCTGTCTGTCTGTCTTTCTGTCTGTGTGTTCCCTCTTCACGCTTAAACCGCTAAATCGATTTAGATGAAATTCGTCATAGAGATAGGTTGAGTCCCTAAGAAGGACATAGGATAGTTTTTATCCCGAAAATCATCCCTCAAGAAAGTAAAAAGCGGGGTGGAATTGAGATAATTAATGAAGTGCCTGCTAATTTGTGTGCATAATATACTCAAATTGAATTGCTATGAGAATTTTTCCAGGCGCTATACTTAATTTAGCTGCTGTTACTAAGTCCACGCAGACGAAGTCGCGGGCAAAAGCTAGTAAGCTAGTATAAAGCAAAGACGCTTCCTGCTGTCTGGATGGATGTCTGTCCCTATGTATGCTTAGATCTTTAAAACTACGCAGCGGATGTTGATGCGGTTTTTTTTAATAGATAGAGTGATTCAAGAGGAAGGTTTATATGTATTGCACCATGCCAAGCCGGGGCGGGTCTCTAGTAATTAATAAATTATAAACTGAAATAGACGTCATATATTAAAGAAAAAATTACCAGGCCCTCTGGTGGCTGAGGACGCTAACGTCCTGCTATAAAATAATTGCAATGAGTTATATGACAAGAAACATTCGATCCACCTATTTAGTTTCCAGTGTAAAATGTGTACTAGGAATTTGGTTGTTAATACAAATGAATAAAATTTCAGATATAAGGAGCGGCCAGGGCTACCGGCTCACACAGACGAGCCGACAGTAGCGCCCCCTACTGAAAAGGCGGGCGGACCCGCTACGGATCGTCTTTCCTCACTCAAGCAGGCTTTCCGCTCGCAGTATAACCAGGTTACTATCATTTTTAGGGTTCCGTACCCAAAGGGTAAAAACGGGACCCTATTACTAAGACTCCGCTGTCCGTCTGTCTGTCTGTTACCAGGCGGTATCTCATGAACCGCGATAGCTAGACAGTTGAAATTTTCACAGATGATGTATTTCTGTTGCCGCTATAACAATAAATACTAAAAAGTACGGAACCCTCGGTGCGCGAGTCCGACTCGCACTTGGCCGGTTTTTTTTTTCTAATCCAGATTACTGTCATATCCTCCGGCTGACTACAAAAAACTGGCTTTAAAATCAATAGTGAAGGAAATTGGTTGAATTTGTTTTGTTTTAAAATGAAACGGAAAAAAATAAACTAAACTCTGTGCAATAGGGAATGTTACGCGAAACGCGTAGGGGGCGCCACTACTACAATCTGAGGGTCTACCAAAAAACTGTTAAAGGCACAGTATGTATAAGTTACTCTATGGTTTACTAAAAAGGCTAGTGCTGCACTCTGGTGGCAGAACCTATTGTCAGGCTGTATTTTGTTCCCCAGTTCACGGCGTCGTCCGACCACTCCTGGGAGCAGACGCTGCAGAGCAGCATCGTGCCCGGCGTCAACGCGCCGGCGCGGCCGGAGGACCGCGTGCGCAAGAGCGGCAAGCGCAGCCGCTGGGAGTAGCGCAGGGTACTATTCTAGGACCTATTATACTCTTCCTCGTTCGCTGTTAGTTAGTACTTACTTTAGTAGCGCAAGCCAACCTTGGACCGAAATTGTACCTCGCTTATTTTACACAACCACAAGGCATTATGGGACCGTTACTAACTGTTATTCGTTCATACTTATCTCGGAGTACCACAAGGCAACATCAACAACATCGGACCGATACTTTTCCTCGTTCCCTCTTTATTACCGCGCCGGCGCGGCAGGAAGACCGCGTGCGCAGAGGGCCTACCGCGAACCACGTTCGACATGCTGTCTCTCTGTTGCACTTGTAAATTTGTACGTAAATGTGACAGGCAGGCAGGAGCGGCAAGCGCAGCCGCTGAGAGTAGCGCAGGGTACTATTCGCGGACCGATATTCTTTCTTGTTCACGTTTATTTCGGAGTACCACAAGACAATTTTGGAATCGCTATTATTTCTCGTTCACACTTTATCTCGGAGTACCGCAAGGCAATATGGGTCCATTGTTATTCCTAATTAATTGGTGTAGCCAGGGACCGGACAACCCTTTCCGCGATAAAACCCTTTCAATGGGCGACACTTAACAAGGCTAACACATTGAAAGACTTTCCCTTTTGAACTGCAAGCCCATTCATACCCTTACCTTTGATTAACCCTTACCGAAAAGCTTACCAAAAATAAGGCTAGCTCTTAATAAGGGTTACCCTTATCTTTAAGCGCTTTTTATAAAGGTTTCCCTTTGCATGAAAGAGACAGGATTAGTATATATCTACGGTAGTGTATGAAAAGGAAAGAAAATACGTGCCTAGTCAAAGAACGCCGCCGTCGCCGCCGACGATCGCTCGGATTCGAAGTAATGTGTGCTTTATGAACAAGGTAGACGACTTAAATTAGCACGCTTATATGCTAAAAGGGAAACCCTTTATAAGGCTAACCCTTATGAGCAATATGCAAGGTGTTGGTGAGCGGATGATAAGGGTTTTTTAAGGGTATTTGGGCTACCGATTATTCAAATGTGGTAGCTTTATATAAGGGTTTTTAAAAGCAAAACAAAGGGTTTCGTCTGGCAAAGGGTATGGTGAGTTAAGCCTTATGCAATACCCTTATAAAACCCCGATAAGGGATAGCGGGCCGGTCCCTGGGTGTAGCTCAAAGAATTATTCTTGTCCCGATATTGTAGAATGGAGTAGACCGGCAAGCGCTGTAGGAATTGAGTAGACCCACAAGCGCAGTAGGAGTAGCACAGGGCTGCACTCTCGGGCCGGCATTGTGCCTCGTTCATTTTGGAGTACCACAAGGCAATTTTGGGACCGTTAGATACTACTTCTCGTTCATACTTATCTCGGAGTGTCACACGGCAACATTAGCAACATAGGACCGATACTGTTCCTCGTTCACGTTTCATCATGAGTACCTCGGGGTAATCTTGGACTGCTACTCTTCCTCGTTACTTGGTGTAGCTCAAGGAGCTATTCTTGTGCCGATATTGTACAGTCAACTACTGAGATGGGTTAGACACATCACGAATTTTGTTATCAATTATTCAGAGTTAAGAGTGGCAATGTGAAATTGTGGAGCACAACTTGCTAATTATATCAATCTCAAGTCGGACTGTTTTCTAAAATTGTGTATTTTGAGTTTGTTTTTAAGAGCTTGGTTTGTAAAACTTAGGGCATTGTGGTGTTATTTATAAGGTTCCATTTCTCGAGTAATAACGGGACTAACTAGTATTTTTTTAAGTAAGATTAATAATATTATTTCACGTGTTTAAATAACAATAGGCACAATATATGTATTTTGTAAATATGTTGTTTGTTTGTTTCAAGTATAAAATTCGATTTGATGTGGTGTAAAAAAATCTAACATCTAATGAGTTATATGATTAGTGATGAGCTGATGAGTTATTTGACACATGACTTTTATGAAATAGGTCCCAATTAAGTATTAGAAATGGAACCTTTTAAATTAATATAAGTAAAGCAAGGAAATATTAAATTTATTGTAATTACAATTAAATACTTTCGTTCGGTAGTCGATATGAATAAATGGTCGTTTGAAACTGTAAGCTAAAGATTTTAAAATAAGGCACATATTTGAAAGGTAAGTTTTAAAGTCTGCAAAGATATAATTATATTAATTAAATTGATATACACAAAAGCATCTAATGTCTAAGTATAGAGTGGGTTTATAAAATAGTAACTCACAGTACAAATAATCCTCAAAATATGAAAAATTATTTTCATATTCGGTAGTTTTGTCTAGGCCTATATGTCTACAGATGTGGAAGTTGTGGATAGTTTCTAAAAAGTTGGAAAGGTTCTGGAAAATTTCACAGGAAACATGGGAAACTTTCATTATGGATATGGAAAATTACGATTCCCATACAAAAATATGGGAAGTTTCCGAAATTTTCTGTGGAAATTTCGGAAATTTGGAAACTTTCCAACGGCACAAGTACGTCTAGGTCTAGAAATTTTAGCACTTTCATTGTAAAAAAAATCGTGCTAGATTTACCCCAACACCTAAGGAATGTATTATAAACGGTACTACGATGCCTTATATGTATGTGTGGGCTTGTTTATAACATCGTAGGACAAAAATATTGTATGTGAATGAATTCTTCATTTAACTCTTATGTAAATAATAATAAAGTCCTATTTCAAGTGACCTTGTGTTTCTTTTATCTAATCGACTTGCAATATCATACTTACGATATGATAAGATAAGGTAAGATAGTTCTTCATTGTACAACCGTGTACAATATGAACAATACAATACACACAATACACAACCACAACAATATATGTTGTTGTGTGTGATACAATATGAACATTGACTTACAAGGTGTTCTTTCAACCTTAAGGCCGGTACAGACGGCCTGCACGCCAACTGCAACTTGTACGTTGCAGTTGGCGTGCAGTTCACATTCAAAATGCAGTCGGGTTGCAGTCCGCCTGTATCGGCCCATTTCCCACTGACGTCGAATGATAGTCCCCGTATGATACTTACGATATGATAAGATAAGATAGTTCTTTATTGTACAACCGTGTACAATATGAACAATACAATACACACAATACACAACCACAACAATACAACACAACAATATATGTTGTTGTGTGTGATACAATATGAACATTGACTTACAAGGTGTTCTTTCAACCTTAAGGCCGGGACAGACGGCCTGCACGCCAACTGCAACTTGTACGTTGCAGTTGGCGTGCAGTTCACATTCAAAATGCAGTCGGGTTGCAGTCCGCCTGTATCGGCCCATTTCCCACTGACGTCGAATGATAGTCCCCGTAACAGTTCATTTTTAGGGTTCCGTACCCAAAGGGTAAAACCGGGACCCTATTACAAAGACTACACTGTCCGTCTGTCACCAGGCTGTATCTCATGAACCATGTTCTGTTGCCGCTATAACAACAAATACTAAAAAGTACGGAACCCTCGGTGGGCAATTCCGACTCGCCATTGTCCGGTTTTATAGGAGTAGGTAGCTGTTATGTAAACAGTTTGTAGATTTTTTTTTAAGAAAGTACATTAGAAATGTAGGTATCATGTAATATAAGCAATAGAAATATGGTAAAATATATTTCATCAATTATTTGTTGAATTAAGCCGAACCAAATGAGACTTGAAGGAAAGGAACTGTCGAACTATCATTCGACACGAGAGATACAGCCATAAGTATAGTCGCCATCAGATATATCGGAGCGGCTGAGGTGCTTACAAATATCTGAACACGCCTCTATTGTCAAGGCGTTAGTGCGTGTACAGATATTTGTGAGCACCTCGGCCGCTCCGATATATCTGATGGCAACTGTACCTACTCTGAGGGGTGAATATTAGTTTATCAGAGGGTTTCCTAAATAAGAAGCTTACTAAACAATAAGAATGGTAGACAAAAGCGGTGTAATCGCTAAATAGTACATTATGATACAAGTGTGCTAAGTTGGTCATTACACACGAGGCGATATTGTGCGCGCGAGCTGTAAGCGAGCGCGCAATAAGAAAGCCGATGTGTGTAATGACCAATGCACACGCGTTTCATACGACGTTTTTCAACACACTTGCGAGGAAAAAAGAAACTTTCGTATTAATCAAATTTTAATAGTTAAAACAGTTAGTATTGTGTGTTTCATCTGTCATACTCGTGCCGGCCGCCCCTCGCCCTGGCCGCGGGCGGCTAGCCGAGCGGGCCGGCCGGGCCGCGCACCGCGCAGGCGGTCGGGCGCGCCGGTGCCCGCCAGTCCGACCATTTAAAGAAGGCTCCCTTTCCATGCATATTATTAGCAATCAGTTAGCTTCTTAACTCAGTCGGATAATATAATAAAAAAGCACGAGTGGAATAATACACTGAAAGAGCACGCGTGTTTAATATCTAGGATTATGAGCCAAAAATCGGTGGAATAAAAACGTCGTTTTGAGCAAGTGTGTTGAAAAAGAGATTTCTTTCTTTTACAAGGATGTTTCAATATAAATAATGTAGGTACAATCGGGGATATTAGCGGTAAACCACTTTAGAAAAAAATTACCTAGATCCTTACGAGCGAGCCCACTAAACTCCACCTTTCATAGAGATAACTAATTACGATGCATTTAGGATTCTTTATCTTAATAATGAAAAGGGTAAAAACAGGTAATGAGACAAACAACAGGTAGCAAGGACAGTTTATTACTTGTTGTTGTTTAGGCTAAGCTTCGCCTCCTAATAAAGATAACCAATTAGGATGCATTCAGGATTCCTTATCTTAGTTTGCAAATTCCAGCCGTCACAAAGACAATGGACGGCAATAAGCCGAGTTTGTGAAGTTAGGGCTTGCAGAGCGAGAAGCTTGGCTCTACAAAGATCTAATAACTTTTTGACAGTGACGTGAAAATCTTTTTGGTGGGAATAATTACAGCGACGGTTAAAAAAAAATAGAATTCTTAAATGCGTGGCACCAACACAGTTCTTGGTATCAATCTGTAATCTTAGAGAGTAGGTAGTTACAGCTATAATATTTTTTTCCCCTCACTAGCTCGGAAAGCCGTCTTTTATCCTTTAAAACAAGCGGGGAAAAACGCATTTTATCCACTAGTGGGGAAAGTAATTTGACCTTGGATGGAGCGTGTTTAAGTAGCTTGACAGATAACAAAACGTAAAACGCTCATAATAATGGTTCGTTCGATATTAATTATCATTAAATAAATGGTTTGAGAATTTAATAAAAAATACCAGATTTATCTTTATTTAATGATTTAAAGTCATAAACCTTAAAATTCCATAATAAACGTTTGTTTTTTAATAATTATGTTAAATATAATTCTGAACGCACAAGTTAAGTCGATGCAATTTCAAAACGCATCATTGACATTTCATACGTCAGAAATGTCAACATTGTCAACAAAAATTTTACTTAAAAACCTCACGTAAAAGTACAGAATTTCCAGAGTTTTTTGTTTATAATATCGTAAAAAAATGAGTGATTCCAGTTGATGAAGATGATCTAACGCCTGCGGATGATGCACTTTCATGCACTTTCCTCGCTATAGTGAGGGGAAAAGTTTTGTGTTACACACGGGTGCAAATGTATTTTACTTCTCGTGTGTTAAAACACTCGCGGGTAAAATACAACTTTGCACCCTTGTATAACAAATAACTATTTCTTTCTATTTCAATTATTTATTTATAAAATAAAATTTTTATACGTCACTTCATCATAATTACAATAAATAAATACAAAAAAGTTTTTAAGAGTGCCAGAGAGCTATGGAGCGCAGCATATTAGGTGTAAAATTAAGGGATCGAGTCCGAAACAGCACGCTGCGCTCTAAGACTCAAATAATAGACGTAGCTCGGAAAGCGGCCAAGTTGAAATGGGACTGGGCTGGTCATGTCTGCCGAATGCCGGATGACTTGTGGGCCAAGCTAACCACGGAGTGGGAGCCCCACGAGTCTAACCGGGGATCCGGCAGACCTCGTGGCGGGATAACTTGGTTGGACTCCTTCTTGATATAGCATTAAACAGAGACGAGTGAAAAAAGAGGGGGGAGGCCTTTGCCCAGCAGTGGGACACAGTGGGCTCTGAATAAAAAAAAAATTAAGAGTACCTACCTAAGGGATTTGGAAAAGGGATCAACCCTGCTCTGATGTCTATTACAAAATGTAGATTAACTGTTTCTTTCATTTACACCTACCGCGATAAATTTTTTTAGACATTTTAGCTTTAAAGCCTTATAGCACAGTTTCCCCTCGAAGGCTATAATCGCGTGTGGAAGTGTTAATGATATGTACAAGTTCATTTCCGAGTGCGGGCTGGCACGGCATCGCGATTGCATTTGCAAAGCTACAACATTTGTGACGTTTTCAATCAAAAGCTACCACATTGTCGCTTGTCGATAAGGTTGATTTATAATTGAAGCTATATGGAAATAGCGCCTTACTGACAAGCGACAATAAGTACCCTTTTGGTTGAAAATGGCACATTTTAAGAGCCCATTAACGTGCTCACTAGCGCCACTGCTAAATAATTGTGATTATTTAAATTTAACGATAGATATTTAAAAAAGAGGGCCGCTACGTACTGTATTTTGCATTTAAGTACCTGTTGAATACATCAAACTAGTTTTTAAGTTGCTGGATTCGTCGATCTATGAACTCAAAACAAAAACGGCCTTTTTAACTTTGGACGCATAGATTGACGAATCCAGCAACGTAAAAACTATTAGATATAATGTATTCAAAAGGTACTTAAATACAAAATACAGTACGTAGCGGCGGTAATATATATACTTACCTATTCAGAAACTTTTGACTCGCGTGTTTGAACTTCCTAATAGCTTTTTAATTCTCGTCGGTGGCTCTGGTATTTTAAACAAACAGAGATAGTGTTCGCCGTCAGAGCTGATAAGGAAACTTCGTGAGGTATTCGAGGCACGCGTGTACCTATCTATCTATACTATACTATCTATAGATGATCTATAGTGTAGGAAGTTTTGGATTAAATAAATAAAATAAAAAGCTTTTATTTCAGGCATTTACCCATATTGCGTACAAAATTAAATACTACTTAACAACTAATTGACACTGTAAAGAATATATGTATGTGATTTCGTGGTAAACTTCAACTCCTACCTATTTTATAAGTTCCTATAGCTTTAGTATACTTTTGTATGTAATTTTAGTTTTAAGTTTATCACGAATAAAACATTTGATTTGATTTGATTTGATTTAAAGAGGTGCCAGTCATGTTAAAAATAAATCTAAATCTAGTCCAGACATTTTCTGTTCTGATCCATGTGAACAGAAATCCAGCGCGAATTAAGACGAGATAGTATGCCAAGTTCGATTTCATTGGCTATAGAGTAACTTTACATGAAATGAACTAATCGTGTAACACCTATCTATTTAGGAAGTACTATCATGCTCCGCGATTAATAAGCCATTTAGGGTCCTAGCTAATTTGGTTGTTCAATACTTATGCTATGAAATGTCTAATTTAGCTAGAACCCTAAATGGCTCAGTTATCACGGAGCGTGACTACATGGTATATATATATAGTCCGTTTTCTATTGGGAAACAGTATGACATTTTGGAGTAGAGCATTGTCATTTGGTACGAATGTTATACACGTCCACCTAAGCCCAAACTCGCGAATTAGTTTGGACCTTTGAGTCAAGTTTGGTATCGTTATCAGGTAACTAATAGATGGAGTTTTTTTTGGCTGATCTGATGTCGATGTTTTTTATTTTATACCTAAAACATTCATGTAATACTTAGCTAATATTGTAGTCTATAAATAAATATTATAAGACATTCTTACACAGATTGACCAAGTCCCAGGTAAGCCCAAGCAGGCTTGTGTTGTGGGTCGACAACGATATGTATAATATCTCGGGAACAAATATCTGTGTTAATTGCACAAATAAATGCCCTTACCGGGATTCGAACCCAGGACCATCGGCTTCATAGGCAGGATCACTACCCACTAGGCCAGAGCGATCGTCAAACTTTAGTATACCTAGTATATAGGTCTATAGGTAACTAAACATGCACCCATACTGGGGTCCCTTTGTTAGACATAATTATTGAATGTCATAACGTAATGATTGTCATATTATCATTAGTCATAATTCTGAAACAGTTAACTTTTCAGGATTTTCCTCAGGCAGGTTATCCTATAGATAGGTTAGGTTAGGTTAGGTTTGTTTTATGGCAATCTTGTAAAGTTACACGTTTCTGAGAAAAACCAAATTATGACTAATGTGGACAAACAATACATTATGACTTGGAACTATATGGGAAACAATAGAGAGCCTTTTATACTACAAACGATGAAAATGTATAATCAAAATGGCTCACAATTGGACACATCAAGCTATGACAAACGAATCAACGAAAATCAAAACAAGCATGAGCCCAATGAACTCAAATCCATTGTACCGCAACACAACAAATAAAGTATTATACTTAACCACAATGTTAAAAGTGTATGACAATAGGTCTACGTAAATGTTTCCGCTAATGTGGAGTGGACCTGCCTTGTTGAACAGTTGAACGGTGAACACTCTGGTTTCCCGCGCTTTGTGAGTGGCTGTTTGGTTCGGCCATCGCCGCGTATTAAAAAGTTATCGTGGGAAAATTCGTTCGGAAATTAAAAATGGGATAATTGTTTTTTTTCCCTGAGGTTGTGATATGTGGTGTTAATTTAGCTAAAGTTCAAGGTAAGTTTTTATTATTTGATCTACGTAAACAATAATAGTCATTTGTTTTACTAGGGGGCAAAGTTGCTGTTTAACTCCTCGTGCTAATATTGATACCCGAGCAAGCGAAAAAGCCCAAAATTGAACCACGAGCGTAATAGCGAGTGGTTCGAAAAGTGGAATCATGCGCGGTTTTTAAAGCACTAAGGGTTAAACAATTTTGCCACCGAGTGAAACACGACACTTTTCACCACACCAACTCGAGGAAAATAGGTTATAACTCTAAAGTGTAAATTACAAAATATATAGCATTACAAATCAAATCCAAATGAAAATGAATCCTGAAAATCAAAACTTAAAAGTCAACTCAACCAACCGACATGAGGACTTAAAAACTTGCATCATGTGTATTTAAAAAAAAACATTACTAAATCTAAACTTATACCTAGTAGTATTTCTGGAGGGTACTTCCAATGAATAATTTTGGTAAAAATATCGTTAGGTATTTATGGAATGGGGAGTTAAATATCAGAATAAAAATTGTATGCCAAATCCATTTAAAACTAAACTCTAATTGCCCATTGCCCATTAATTTTAGTCTCGTATTCGAATTGAAAAGTAGTGGTTAAATCATGAAATAAAACTATGAAAACGGATTATATCGCGGTAACCGAAGACAATATTAGTGGTTAAATGTTAAATCGGGTGAAAGGCACCATTTCAAACTCGGACTATTGGCGCTCTAACAGCGTTCGAACGCAAAACTACCTCGACTGAAATGAGTGCCTTTCATCCCTTGGTTAACAATCTATTATTCAATAATTAGATGCTTCTTAATTATGTGAGCTATAACTACGAAAATAGTATCGGAGGGAATATAGCTGTACCTACTCGTAAGTTTGTTTAATCAATATTTACAACCAAAGATATACTTAATATATACCTCCGTATAAGATAAGTAAAGTCTAAGAAAAAAACGTACTTCAAAAATCAAGAAAAATTTATGCGAATAGATTGCCATACCTTTGGCCTATACTCGCGTATACGGCGACACCGTTTGATAACTACCAATTTTAACGCATAACTATCGTGAAAGAAAATGGGACAGTCATAATGGCGTTATAAATAATAAAAAATAAAAATCATCATCATTTTCCTCTCGTGCCGGCATTTTGCCACGGCTCATGGGAGCCATGGGGTCCGCTTGGCAACTTATCCCAAGAATTGGCGTAGGCACTAGTTTTTACGAAAGCGTCTGCCATCTGACCTTCCAACCCAGAGGGTAAACTAGACCTTAATGTCGCGCTCGTAACGTCGCCGTCGTAGAAATTTTTCAAATTTATTTATACGGTAAATCCCGTTTAAGCGTTATTCCAAAGAAATTAAGTTAAAATGTGACGGGTACAGGGAAATAACATGTCTAGTCACTTTAGTAACATTTTGAGTAATCGCGATTTTAACATTTGGAACCATGTCAAAATGTATGTTAATTCCGTGACCAGGTCTTTTTAATAAAAAAAAAGTCGTGTTACACATATTACATATACAGTGGTAGCAAAAGATATAACTAATAGTTTATTAAGAGCTCTACATTTTGAGATGAAAATCTCGTTTTCAGAAAAAAGTGTCTAGACATGTTCTTTCCGTGTACCCTTCATGTTACCCTGACTGTTCATAGCATCTACTAAGTACTATCTTAAGACATCCGGTAGGTACACAGTATAGTATACATAACAATCGCATTAGCCATTAGTGTCGTGTTAGTCATAGCATACCTATTGGTTATCTCCAGACAGCCAGGTGCTTTAACGCTTCAGTATCATAAGATTATAACACCTTCCTGTACTAAGGGGCCCACTGACTATCAGTCCGCCGGACGATATCGGCCTGTCAGTTGTTCGGAACTGTCAAATTTTTGTTCTAGCTAGACAACAGCTGACCAGCTCAGCTGACAAATGTTTTTGTTGTAGGGTAGGGTAGGAAACAGTGGCTCGGAAAACAAATAACCGGGTACAGTGGCTCACTCAACCTAAATCCAACATGATAGAGGCGATATTGGGGCGACTGACCCAATGTTTGAGCTGAGCCACTGTCTCCTACCCTACCCTACTCGTCTAATAGGAGACTAAGCATGCACAACAATTTTTAGGGTTCCGCAGATAACTAGGATTCCTTATAGTCTCGTCATGTCCTACTGTCCGTCTGTTTGTCTATTCCTCTGTGCGCTTATACTACGGGCGGTCACCGAGGAGAGGGAGGATTGTAAAAAAATCTAAAAAATGAGTCGTATGGGCGTTCACTTGTTTACCTAAGTATAACTAAAAAAACCGGCCAAGTGCGAGTCGGATAATAATTAGGGTTCCGTACCATTGCGCAAAAAACGGCAATAAAATTGCACTTGTTGTATGGGAGCCCCACATAAATATTTTATTCTGTTTTTAGTATTTGTTGTTATAGCGGCAACAGAAATACATCATCTGTGAAAATTTCAAATGTCGTTCACGGTTCATGAGATACAGCCTGGTGACAGACGGACGGACGGACAGCGGAGTCTTAGTAATAGGGTCCCGTTTCTACCCTTTGGGTACGGAACCCTAACAAGGCATCAAGGGACCATCAGCCTCATAATTCAATAGATCCGTACCTACATATCGTTTCCCGCTTTCGTACAATTATTTATTTTTTGTGAGCAAATTAGTCGTCACCGTCACAGCCGAGCGGCCTTCCGCCATGACAATGGAATTTAGTAAATGACATGTCATTTCAGAGGCTAACGCGATTGGTCAGTCAAGGGCGTCTGTGCGAACAGTGTCAAAATTATGGGAACACTATGTAAAGGTTGGGTTAGCAGTATCGTAGGCCAAGAACCAATTTAAAATTAAGTACGACATTTCTACATATTGCGTTAATTCTATTCATACGTCATTCGTTTTATCGGCCTCTATCTAAATTGCGGGACCTAGCTTGTGGAAATTTTATGTACAGTCGCCATCAGATATATCGGAGCGGCCGAGGTGCTCAATAATATCTGAACACGCACCTAGCCCCTTGACAATAGAGGCGTGTTCAGATATTTGTGAGCACCTCGGCCGCTCCGATATATCTGATGGCGACTGTACATACATATTTTTCTCCTATGTTGACGCATGTATTTTATTGGACGGCTTGCCTGATACCTGCTGTAACCGTAACCCTCATTTTATAAGGTTGATAGTTTTTCAGACACTTTTACTTACATATTATTAAATAAATAAAGCCTCTTTATTTCCTTAATTTTTTAAACATGCGTCATTTCATATTTCAGTTTGGTTTGTAATTATTATTATTTGAATTTATATATCTGTCTTAAGCATAATTGAAAATAATAATTAGAATTAAGAAATACAAAGAAAAAAAAATCATAATAATATTAGCTATAACATGTCACAATAAAAAATAATTCATTAAAATACATATTATTAATTATACATTAATTCAATTATTAATTATACATAATAGCATGCATGGCCTGTAAATGTAATTTAGTAATAAGCTACATATAAGACAACTTGTGTGCCCTGACAGGGTGTCATGGAAGCTTCCTGTATAACTTTAATAACATCCCATGTACAGTCAGCTGCAGAGAAAAAGTACCCCACGTCCATACTAATTTACAGAACTTGTACGCAGCTTGTTGCTTGTACTTGTATGCAGGGGGGGTGCCTTTTCTCTGCAGCTGACTGTACATGACTTTACAAATAAACATCTTATCTTATCTTATCTTATTAAATATATTAAACCGAACCGGTTTATAAAGTCGATGATTGCTCGACATGTTTTTAATGTCAGTGCCTCACTGAAGTTTTCTTATTAAAACTTTTAATTACAATTAGTGGTTTTAAGTAAAAAAAGCTCACTTTTATTTGAGTATCGTGTTTAGGATACAACTATTTCGTGCTAAATAAGTACCTACTTGCGCATTCTTATACGGTAAACTTTCATTGCTACTGAGTAGGTATATGTATTATGCTTAAAAATGTTACAATTTCTACGACCGTTGGGAGTTCCCAATAGGTAGGTGGGTATAAGTAGGTAGGTATTCTTAATAGTTATTAAGAATACCTGCTAAACTATTCAGTATATAAATAATCAATTCAGACAAACCAAATGCAGTAGGTAAACCCCGCTTCAGAAGATTCTGTTCTGAACTGAAGGGCCATCACGTCAAAAATGCAAGTTGCATATTATGCGGAAAATGTTATTATGCGGGTTACAATTACAATGTGCCTACACAAGAAGTACTGTTTACATTCAAAAACCATACATATTTACTGCTTTTTAACAACTTAGCACGCTTTGCTCCTTTTTTCATATCCCAGCCTAAACCTAATCTAAGTTAGCGCCGAAAACAAATTATGAAAAGTTTTAATCAGACAATAAAGGTTGTGTAAACGGCGAACAGTCACGGTTCTGATAAGAGTTCTGTTTAACATTTTCGTAATGGATAAGTGGTTTTTAGTGTTTTGTAACTGTTTTGGGGTTTATTTTGGTGATTAGGTTAATGTCGTGCGTGGACATGGTATTGGACACTTTAGCATATTGGCTTTTGCAAAGAGTATGGTGAAGAGGTATAACCAGCAGCAG
This sequence comes from Cydia strobilella, assembly GCF_947568885.1. NCBI lineage: Eukaryota > Metazoa > Arthropoda > Insecta > Lepidoptera > Tortricidae > Cydia > Cydia strobilella. The sequence continues at coordinate 16,729,794 of NC_086052.1, forward strand.
CGAAAAAGTATACTGATATGAGAAGCTCTCGGAACATTTTTAACATCGAGAAATGGCCTGTGTGACTCCTTTGTCTATATATATTGTGTAAAATTAACTTAAATTAAGTGTAAAATAGTACAATTGAAGGCTACACGGAAAGAACATGTCTAGTCACTTTTTACGGAAAATAAGATTTTCATCTCAAAATGTAGAGCTCTTAATGAACTATTAGTTATATCTTTTGCTACCACTGTAAAATATATGTGACACAACTTTTTTTTAGTTAAAAAAGACCTGGTCACGGAATTACCATAAATTTTGACATGGTTCCAAATTTTAAAACTGCGATTACTCAAAATGTTACTAAAGTGACTAGACATGTTCTTTCCGTGAACCCTTCAATTAGTATTAATTAGATAATGACGGCCAAAGTATCTAACGCTGATTGTACCTATAATGTTAAATTCAACCCGAAAAAAATTGAAGCAAAAAGTCATAATATAATAACAAGTTTATTAGCTGGTATCACTTTTTGTTTACATAATGGCGTTGTTGTTCTCTGTTACAACTACTTATAGGTATAAAACACTTCTCATCTTTATTTCACTACATATTATAAAACAAAGTCGCTTTCCGCTGTCTGTCCGTCTGTCCTTATGTATGCTTAGATCTTTAAAACTACGCTACGGATGTTGATGTGTTTTTTTTAAATAGATAGAGTGATTCAAGAGGAAGGTTTATATGTATAATTTGTAAAGGTTTTGTGTAAATTAGTTGAACTACCAGTGCGAAGCCGGGGCGGGTCGCTAATCATAATTAAAAAGGTAAAAGACATCAGATTTAAATACCTAATTACAAAAACAACATCTCTCTAAAATACACACCTACATAGGTACCTACTAGATTTTAAGCAACAGGTACATAAAAAGGGTTTTTAAAATTCAAGGGCCGACATTACAAAACGAGACAGTTTTTTAGTCATTTAAAGATGTATTTAGTATAGGCAAACTAGCAGGTGAATCGCCTCATGTAAGCGATTGCCTTCGCCCATACACACCCGCAACTCTGGGTTGTACAAGTGCGATGCCGGCCTTTAAGATGGGAGTACGCTCTGTTCTTGAAGGTCTGAAGGTGTATATCCAGTTTTCCCCACCGGTCATAGATGCAATGAGGTATGTTTTCATATAAATCATTCCCATTTGACCCCGCCTCATGTATGGCGGCGGGACAAATGGGAATACACCATTTAAAAAAATATGAATACCGCTCCAAGAGCCCGATTCAATTCAACAATTTTGTTACGGTTTTGAATTGGTTTTGACACGACCTTGACAATCGTCTTAGTGATTGGAGCACATTAATGTAAAAATTACATACAAATTTTGAAATGCTCTTAACTCTTATAATAATTAAAAATTCGAAAAGAAACAAACATAGGAGCATAGCTGTGGTTGATATACAACATACTCTTGTCAAAATATTTTTAATAATGTTAATATCCAGAGAGGAAAATGAGGACTACGTTTGTATGAAAAGGCGATTTCGCGCGACCGCGGTGTATACTCCATATGGTGTAGGCCGAGCACATGATCGGCGCGACAGTATCTCGTCGCGAGATAGACTACCCGTCTTTTACTAACTGTATGAATTAAAGAGGGACAGTAGTCTATGTCGCGGCGAGATACTCTCGCGACAATCATGTGCTAGCCCGGCTGGTTTTCTTGCGGCAATTGCTAGACAAGATAAGCAATATTGCTCGGTAATCTTTGCACGATGGGCTCATAGATAACGCGATGAATGCAATTTTAAGAGGCCGGTGTCGATTTTAGTCGCAAAAATGTAAAATTGATAGATTTCGTTGATGAAATTGTACACCTTTTGTTACCAAATTGAAATAACAAGTACTGGAGCGGTATTCGACATGCGTTAAGTGACGTTTCGTGTTGAACTTCAGTTGAATGGAAGAAATCGTGTGTTGTCAAATAGGTAAATTTGACATTAGCAATCCACAGTTAGGTGACAACGAAACCAAACCCCACCACGCAGAGTTCAGAGCCATTTTAAACCGTATAGTAGTAAGAAAACAAAGTTGATTTTTGTTGCATAATTTTTTCAATGAATGAGTTTTGGTGTACAACCAAATGATACTTTCCACAGTTGATGAACAAATGATTCATTCCACTGTTGAACTGATGTTGAAGCCGAAACTGACAGTTGTGCATCTCGAATAGGGCCCCAGGTTTCTATTAGCATGTCTTCTTACCTTGCCTTTTATCAGATCAATTTTTTGAAAACAGACTCACTAAATTAGTAATAATTTTTTTTCTGAAGGACGTTTAGGTAAACGCGCGTAAAGCACTGATTTTGTCGCTCTTATTTGTAAATTTCGTAAAGTTTGGACTGCTAAAAATGGTAAATTTGTATTACACATATTCTGTACTTGACCTATATCAGATTACATTTTTGTTATATGACTTAGAGTTCGAGGAAATGAAAGTTAAACGAATTCAATTTTCTCCAGAAATTACTTTAAAACAAGTTACAATTTCTCTGTAAATCGACTTAATTTCAACGTAATTTGGACTATACTTGAACAATCTACAACATTTGCTGAAACTATTCTTATACATCAATTTGTATAATTTACCACCATAACTTTTTGATGATTTTTTTAAAACTGCCCCTTCTCTTCATATATTACCGGTGACGCACGCTCGCGACCTCATTATTAAAAGGCAAGATGAGAAAACGTGCTAATAGAAACCAATACTTGTTATTTAGATATTACGTAACAAAACGTGTATAATTTCAACGACTAAATCTATCAACTTAAAATTTTTGCTTCAAAACCGACTACGGCCTCTTAATAATCGGAGATAATATTGTAAGGGCATTGTGTAAGTTATCATTCAGGAATTCTGCGGAGAGAAAACTAACACTTTTTGGCTCTTTATTTTAACTAACTTAGCGGTCTCACTCACGTATTTTTAGCCACTCGCGCGACATGTTTTGAGAGCCTAGGTCTCCATTTTCAAGCACTAGGAGTTTTATATTGTGATCATATTGAAACATTTGACAAACACAACACGCGGCATTCAGATTTCTATTATTATCCCGTCCTGTATTTTGGACATTCTATTAATGTGCGTGAGATGCACTACACGTATTGTTACATCAAGATCATATTTTTAAACTACGAATGCGACTGTAGTGTAATGGAGCATCACTACGTTCCGAAATCGCCGTTGCGAATAAATTTGTGTTATTTCAGCAAATGACAATGCATTTTCGTGAAAACGACAGCTTATTGTAATGGCCGTGTTTGTGTAAAGCCGTTTTGTTTATTTGTGTCGATGTACGAATAATAATTGTGCTTCACGTTGTTCAAATGCGCAGTGGCAGATTTGCAGTGTTGGCCGTTGGCCGCTCTAGGCCCCAGGCCCTGTATGTACTAAACACTAGCCGCCTTTCCTAATATCTGGGCTCCCTAGGCCCGGGCCTACTGGGCCTTAATGCAAATCCGTTACAGCAAATGGGTCAAACCCTTTTTTAATATGAGTAAGGAAGATTTATGTGGAAATCTTTAAATAAAAAAAACCGACCAAGTGTGATTCGGACTCGCGCACCATTATATCTATCTTTGCGCGCACGAAGGGTTCCGTACAATTACGCAATTAAAAATGGCAAAAAAATCACGTTTGTTGTATGGGAGCCCCACTTTAATATTCATTTTATTCTGTTTTTAGTATTTGTTGTCATAGCGGCAACAGAAATATATCATCTGTTGAAAATAGCTATCACGGTTCAAGAGATATAGCCTGGTGACAGACGGACAGACAGACAGCGAAGTCTTTGTAATAGGGTCCCGTTTTTACCCTTTGGGTACGGAACCCTAAAAAATGAACTTTAAAGCCAAATTTTCTTGCCGGATTTTCAGCATATTTGCGACTTTCTACTTCTAAAAACTTGATAACACGAAGCGTGTTCTTATCAAAGCTAGATAAAATCGGCCTTCGGTTTCAACATTTAGGTGTACAACACTTTTACATACCTAATACATAGAAAGGTGTCTACTCCACCCAGTCCCCCTGCACGAACAACTCTACTCTGAATGGCATAATTTTTCTCCGTCCGGACATGTTTGTGCTCGCACAATATACGCGTTAGTGCCAGACATGTTACAGGAACGTTGTTTACAGGAAACTTTATTGGCTATGGGTATTTTATTCAGTGCAGTGCATTCAGGTATGAATTCCGCTTGTATCTGAGTAGATAGCTGACATTAATAGATTAGGTTAGATACAAGTACCTAAACGCACTATAACTACTATATAGGTCATCAATTTCAAACTAACTTTTTGATTGAATTTAATTTGACAAATGGGTACAAAGTTAATTTAAATCTCATATCTCTCTAAATCCAGAAGGACTAATTATTTAAAGCATTAATAACCAATTAGCACAATCAATTAATTAGATCTACACCTCTATAGACGTCTCCTATAATTGCAAGCGTTTTACGATACATTGCGGACTTTGAGGTACAACGAATTGAACCGATCGATAAAACGCCGTAATGTATCGAAAATAACATGAGGTATATCGGTAGTTTCGTAGAGCCCGTAAGTAACACCATAGAGTAACTTATAGAGCGGTACTGTCATAGTAAATTTTGTAACCCCAGTAAATTCACTGCCATCTGTCGACACACTTTAAAACTAAAAATGAAGATTTATAAAAATACGATAAAATGTATTTAAATACGGATAAATGATTTTTTTTATTTGCATTAATTATTTTTATGATTTTGACCCATGTTCTTTCACTGATATGCGTTAAAATTGTTAAATAATAAACGAAACCGTCAACGCCATCTATACGACATTAGGCCAAAGCTAGTAGCGCCCTCTGAACGAGAATCAAATTTTCTTGATTTTCGAGGCACGTTGTTTCCTTAGACTGTATCCATCTATAACGGAGTTATATCTATCTTTGGTAACACATTCTCATTCTGTTTACCTATACTTTGTTGTTTTGTTTAGACGCATTGGCTTTGGCTTGAATAGCGAAAGTGTCAACATCCCGTTGTTTATATTGTAGAAAAGTTTGGTTGGCAACTTGGTACTAACTAACTGTATTTTGATGAAAGTTTGATTGCACGTTTTCAAGTTATTTATAAAAAGTAAACATAATTTTAGGTTTAAAAGTGGAAAAATTACTGCCTTGGGTGAGACTTGAACTCACGGCCTCTGGATCGATACTCCAGCGCTCTGCCAACTGAGCCACCAAGACCTCATCCATAGTCAGCAAATCTTCCCACTATATGGTAATTTATTCTAAGCTTAATAGCATCGATCGCAGACGTTTCTGCTTGATAAAAATTAATAATTTTAGGTGTCATAAGAATGTGAATAATAATAGTTGATTACACACGCAGCAACATAAAGTAAAAAATACCGGACAAGTGCGAGTCGGACTCGCCCACCGAGGGTTCCGTACTTTTTAGTATTTGTTGTTGTAGCGGCAACAGAAATACATCATCTGTGAAAATTTGAACTGTCTAGCTATCACGGTTCATGAGATACAGCCTGGTGACAGACAGACGGACAGACGGACAGCGGAGTCTTAGTAATAGGGTCCGGTTTTTACCCTTTGGGTACGGAACCATAAAAATCATGAAAAAACGCCAGTGACTGAATTAGTGGATAACATTTTAGTGCACGATATTGAAGCTAATAAATAGTTATTTGTTATACAAGGGTGCAAAGTTGTATTTTACCCGCGAGCGTGGAATTGAAACACGAGCAAGCGAAAGGATTCTATAGTTGAACCACGAGCGAAGCGAGTGGTTCTAAAATAGAATCCTGAGCGTAGCGAGTGTTTTAACACACGAGAAGTAAAATACATTTGCACCCGTGTGTAACACAAAACTTTTCCCCTCACTATAGCAAGGAAAGTGCAACATCCACAGGCGTTAGATCATCTTCATCAACTGGAACCACTCATTTTTTTACGATATTATAACAAAAAACTCTGGAAATTCTGTACTTTTACGTAAGAAGTTATTAAGTAAAATTTTTGTTGACAATGTTGACATTTCTGACGTATGAAATGTCAATGATGCGTTTTGAAATTGCGTCGACTTAACTTGTGCGTTCAGAATTATATTTAACATAATTATTAAAAAACAAACGTTTATTATGGAATTTTAAGGTTTATGACTTAAAATCATTAAATAAGGCTAAATCTGGTATTTTTTATTAGATTCTCAAACCATTTATTTAATGATAATTAATATCGAACGAACCATTATTATGAGCGTTTTACGTTTTGTTATCTGTCAAGCTACTTAAACACGCTCCATCCAAGGTCAAATTACTTTCCCCACTAGTGGATAAAATGCGTTTTTCCCCGCTTGTTTTAAAGGATAAAAGACGGCTTTCCGAGCTAGTGAGGGGAAAAGAAACTTTTTCTTTTGCTTGCAGGTATGAAAACAACGCAGATTTCAAAATCTTGCTGTCATTACATGTCTACCTACTTGTGAAATTGTGTGAGCCCTCAACTCTGGTGCCGACACCTGTGTACTTGGTTGTTTTGTTTGTTAGCCTGATTGAAACAAGTTGAATGGCGAACGTCAATATCCCGCTGTTTATGTAGGGAAGTTTGGTCGTTTCGTGTGACTTGCTAGTTGCTATTGCACCTTAAGCCGCCCCAGACTACGCGACGCGAAGCCGCGATTCGCGCACGAGTGTGGAGGGCCCTTTAGACCTTAACAAGAGGCCACGAACTATAGGTTGTGTAGATATAACTATGAACCTAAAAGTGACAGTCCACTACAGACTACAGAGTGACTTTGTTGTCTTGAACAACTTTTACCATGAGGAAACGCCGAAATTGCAAAAAAAACATCTGCTATCTCATACATTTCGGCGAATATCATGTCATAGTTTTCTATGGACCAGCAGATTGTTTTACGCGATTTCGGGTTTGGCCTTATATAAAAAATCGTTCAGTATGACCCACTTATGCATCCCTCAGAATAGGGCCAGACATCAGTATTACCAAATCACCCTGTATAACCACAAATCATGACTGAAAAAACTGGCCAAGTGCGAGTCGGACTCGCCCACCGAGGGTTCCGTACTTTTTAATATTTGTTGTAATAGCGGCAACAGAAATAGGTACATCATCTGTGAAAATGTTAACTGTCTAGCTATCACCGTTTATGAGATGTGCCAAACTGTACTGAACATTACGAGTAGGTAACTTATTCACAACTAACGTGTGCTTTAGTCTAGTTGGTCACTACCCTGTGAAGCCGATACCGCCACTTTTGACGTGTTTGTGTGCGTTAACATCTTCAAGATTACTTTACATGTGGGCATAGCGAGAGCGCGCAGTTTAAAAATGGTTTACATCTAACATAACTTTATACTTGCTCTAAAATGCCCATAATCGAACAATCGGCCCACGGTCACCTGCGCAAGTGCGCACGGGCATAATGCGCTTCCGCCGGAAACGGATCGCCGCCATATTGGATTGATTGTGCGCGCCGACCGTGGATAATCGGTATACGACCAATCACGTGTGTTTACATACACGAGTTTTCCGTACAGATTCTGTTATTTGAAAGACTGAAACTGATTTAGGTAATACAGTTAGACCTTTTCGCCCATCGCTAAATGTATTTTCACGCTAATGGTCGAAATTTTGACATAGGTACTTATTTATTCACGATAGTCAATGCTGTAGTTTTTGGTTGCGTATGTCCAATGCTGTGACGATCTACTACAGTGTGGGCCCGAAATATCCGATCAACCAACCAAACCGACCAAGTTAAACCAAGTATTCTTGAAGTTAAATTAGAAGTTGAATCAAATTATGTCAGTTCTGACATAATTTGATTTTACTTGTTTCCTATAATAAAGCAAATCAATGTAATACACACAGTTGTCTCAAAATATGTCTGGTTTGCAAGTGATGATTTCATTTGACTGAGTGGATGAGTTTTTCAAGCGATCTTAGGTTTATTGTAAAATGACTCAGAATATCCTTAAACTGAGCAGTATTCGAACAGCTCAACTTTTACTCTTCATAAAAATCTCTGCTTAAAGGATGACTGACGTTAGACCGGGCCGTGTCCGGGCCGAAGCTTCCAGCGCTTCGTTTTCTATGGAAAGCATCACCTGTCATGTCATAGAAAAGTAAGCGCCGGAAGCTTCGGCCCGGACACGGCCCGGTCTAACGTGAGTCATCCTTAAAGTTGTAATGACGTTTGCTCTCAGAAAGTATGTCTCATCATAGTGTTTTCTTCTACAGCGATGGGGTCAGGCGCATCAGTGGCAGTAGACACGCCCGGTGGCGACCTCCGTCTGCCAACCTCGGGCCTAAAGTTCAACATCAACCAGCTGAGAGCGCTCAACGGCTATGTTGACTCGCTCTATGATGACGACCAAAAAGGTGATGATCTCTCCTTCTCATCTTAGCTCTTTAAAAATACAACAAAAAATTTATAAGAAACTCATGATTTTGATTTAGGTAAAGCAAACCTTTATTCCATGTTTTAGATCGAATGTCAACCGGGATGGAGAGCGCAGTAGAGAGCTTGGTCCAGAGGATAGTGGACGGAGCAGGGCAACGTGACCCCAGGTTCCGATGCTGTCATCTCATCGCATTGCACAGAGGCAAGAAGGTAGGTACCTAATAAAAATATATATCCTGGAGTTTCTTTTCCTAGTCGCTGCCTCATGTTACAGAATCGTGACCTTATGAAAATGCTTTTCATGGTCCTGGACAAATAAAGTGTCTAATGTAAAGCTACATTTAGTGACCCTCTTAATTTGAGTCCCGCCAGCGCACTTTGCTTTCGTTGCTATGACAATAACAATATATTTATTTATTTCAAGAAATTAACATTAGGTACAAGTAAAAGAAACCATAGAGTAACTTATATCTGAAAGAAACACAATGATCCCCGCACTAGGCTCAGCCTGTATCTTGGAAATCTACAGCTATCTCAGAGAAATATCGAAACGTGTATACAAATACAAAATACAAAAATTCTTTATTTTATAAAACAAAGTCCATATAATTTGAGGGATGGTGTCTCCCGGTAAGCGATATTTTTGCCTGTATTGCCAGTATTTAGGTTTCAATATCCCAGTACAGCGTTCTATGATTTCCTACTGATTGAATGTTTTTTCCCCAGATGCGTTCCCGTTCTCTGGAATACCTAGTGACCCTCGACTCTATGTCAGTCCTAAATGATGGGAACGAAGACTACTGTCTCCAAGAGGGGCCAACAGGCTATGGAAGAGTGCGCCTCACTGGCAAGGAGGCTGAGAAGTGGGAAGAGTTCCTGACGCCTTCAGGCTATTTGTGCAGGTTAGTAAATCTTTTAAACCACTAGATGTAATCCTGGGGCCTATTGCATAATAAAATCAGCTTGTATTTTTTTATGCAATAGGCCCTTGCCCTGTTCACTGAAATACTGACCCTCGGAGTGGGCGAGCCATTCCTAAACACGGGGACAAGGCTTAAAAAGGGGACAAATGCCATAAGGCCCTGGTCCTCTTACAAAGATAATGATTAGGAGTTTATCCTTATTAATGCTTTTAATTGTCTCAAGCGCAAACTCATCGACATATGTATTCTGCCTATCCTAACCTATGGTGCTCAAACATGGTCATTAACTGAGGCGTTAAAGTCCAAATTCAAGGTTTGCCAGCGAGCGATGGAGCTAGGTGTTCGCAGAACTGATAGAATCAGAAACACGGAACTGCGCTCCAGAACTCGAGTTGTAGATGTAGGTGTCCAGACCGCTAAGCTTAAGTGGGACTGGGCATGTCTGCCGCATGCACCCTGAAAGGTGGGCCAAAATGGTTACCGAGTGGGACCCACGGAACACCATAGATGGTGCTGGCCGGGGTGCAGGCAGGCCGAAAAGGATATGGCGGGACGACTTGGACGCATTTTATCCGGATTGGCGGGACACTACAAACGACAGGGTCGAGTGGAGGAAACGAGGGGAGGCCTTTGCCCAGCAGTGGGACACTAAATTAGGCTAGTAAAAAATAAATGCTTTTAATGTTTTGAATTTGTTTTGGAAGATATACATATAGTCTGATTAGAATGGAACGCTATAAGCTTTACTTTCGCTTTCTATTCTAAGGCGTTTCTTAGTTATTTTCTGACATGGCAGTCAGGAATCGGTGGGACATCTACTCCTACTTGGACAGGAGAGAAAACTTGTGTGTTCGTCCGAATTGTACAGTTTTCTCTCCTGTGGGCAATAGTTAATAGCTCGTGGGCACGTAGGTAATGATTTTATCATAATTATCCAAATAAAAGGAGTAGGTACTAGGTACCTTTTCATGTGGATAAGGGTTAAATAAGAAAATTAACTTTTATAACCCTTAACTTTTGGGTATGTCTACAGGAAATACGCGATCACAGTTTTGTGTTTGACCCAGCCGCAGATGCGAGGATGTGCCTCGCTCAGAAAGATTTATCGTCAGAAAAGGTCCTAACTTTCATGAGGATAGCGAGAAATCCTGTCTAGTGGAGCTTACTAGAATATTCTAGACAAGCGTAGCTCAATCGTCTTACAACCTGATATAGTCATGTATTTTTTTTCAGAGACAAAGTCCTAGAGCGGTGGGTGGAGCTGATCGCGCGCTGCGCGCACGCACGTGGCGGCGGCGGCTCGCGTGTGCTCTGCGCAAGGGCGGCTGCGCGTGCACACCCGCACAAGTACTGCTACTTAGAGAGGGGTGAGTCATAACAAAATATAATACGAGTGTGACGGGATTTCGTCACTATTGGTGTGCCACCAACGGGTTTGATCTTAGGCCTTTTTCAATCGCAACACACGTGGTAGAAATCTTCAGTATGTTCTGTACCTAACGGTTCATTATGCCTTGCGTTGTCACATCCAGAAAAAGATGAAATTTTTTGGGCTTGAGGGAATTGTTTAGTGTGTTAAAATGTGATTAGAATGATGACCACTACACTAGTTACCCTTTCGTTAATGCTACTTCCTTCATTATAAATTAATCATACATAATGTTATCCTTTATTACTTCACTCGTAAAAACTTTTCCCTTATTAAATTGAAGCTAATTTAAGAACAACTTTGGGAACAAATCAAATTATTTTATTAAATATTTTGATTTGTGTTTTTTAAGTAGTCACACTACTATCAAAGAGGGATTTCTACTATATATAAGTTATAAACTGTCCGACGACACGTCCGATGTCGACACGTCACGTGGAGAGAAAAGACAAGAAAAGCAGACCCCACAATCAGATGGGAATAATAATGCTAAGGAGAGAGAGAGAGAAACTGTAATAAATGTCATATATTAAAGAAAAAGTGTCGAAGCCCTCCAGTGGTGAAGGCCGGATCGGAGCGAAGCTAATTTAACTTTTTTGTTAGTCTAATAACAAATTTTCTATAAACATTAAAGTAAGTATTAATAAAATCGCAAAAAACCTCGTCGGAAATACAGGATCATTGCAAACTCAAATTCTGTAGGTAAACAAAACATTTCGGAACAACTCTAAAACTCCCATTAAACAAGCCTACATTTTAATGATCCCGTCGTTTAAAGTTACCTTAAACTTAAACTTAACAATATCGTTCATTGATCACAAACAAACCCGTTATTTTCGCACGACATTTCAACACAGCCTTAATGATTAATCATAAGTTGCGCGGAAGTGTGAAACATCTACCACACCTATTCAAACCTACCTAAGGCATATATATCACTTCCCCTTTCACACTTTATTGTTAAATAAATAAGTGAGAGAGACGAAACGATTTTCTGCATATATTTCCGTAGATTTTCAGGATTGAGTCAGAATTTTACCAATTTACTCTCTTATCATAATAATTAGAGCCTTATTCGCTTGTGATTATTCGTAAAAGTGCACTATAATCGAAAAAGTTATCAATTTCGTTTGAAATAAGGTCGAATATTCATTGGCAAGAAACGAGGATTTGCGAATGAAAGAAGGTTCGGCGGGAAGAAGTTTGATTTAATTTAAATAGAGCGTTTACGAAAATAGCTACCTACTGTTTATTTATGGGGTGTGAATGTAACCGACACTTTGCTTATATTATAGTTTGTTTCACATGAATTGATTTGAAAGGATTGTTTAATTTGCACGGGGAAATGAACACTGAACGCTGTTTGAAAATGTTACTACATGTAAATATATCGTGTTGATACGGGATAATTTTATTTTCATAATCATTACGTTAAAATATTATAAAGCCCCTTAGTGTGTAAAACTAAAGGTTGTCTAGAAGAGATCACTTTTTAGCGATAAGACCGCGTGTTGTTAAATCTCTTCTTTTCTGTGTGAAAAGTGTCCATCAAAAAACAGTAATTAGGCGGCGCCACCATACACCAAAATACTACCAAAAACAACCTACGTAATTTGGTCGGGTTATTTGTTGCCTTGTATGGTTCATGTTATACTCATGTCCCAGAGCCTAACTAGCGCCACCGGAGAGATTAGGAACTATTATTTAAAGCTTAACGCGGTCACTTTTACAACAATTCTGCCATAAGAGATTGCGATCCTTTCTATACCATCCATAGTATTGTGTATAACATACTCGTATGCGAGTTTCGATACATTGCGGTATACTTAATCGAGATATCGTAGTCAACAATGTAATGAAACTCGTATCATCTATCCGAGTTTTAAACTTGATAGTAAAAATTGGTGGGCTACTTAGTCTGGTCGGACTCTAATATTGCTAAATCATATTTATTCTTCCAGCGTCCCCACCTCAAGCCATGACCGACCGCCGTCTAGCCATCGTGGAAGGTGCAGCTTGGGTGATGGTTCGTGTCGGTGCCGGCGAAGCTGAAGCCAAGCTCATGCTGGGAGCCAGGATCGCTGGCGTGAGTGCGGCCGCTTACACCTGCCGCGTGCCGCTCACAAGCCCACTCGCGTTATTACACTATACAGCTGCAAATCAGGTACCTAATAAGCCGAATAAAGGCAGTTTTTTTCTAATACCTATGAAGAAGCTTTTGTTTCAAAAGGCTTAAAGTAAAAAGTATACGAATCCTACTCACTTTCCTCTACCAACAAAAATGCTCTAGCGGTATATTACTTTACCAGTATAAAGTAGCGGTCATTGGTTTTTCTTCCTCCTTCCTTTCGTTTCTATATAGCGTAGTCTGGCTCTTATACAGATCTACTTCTACCTAAGCTGACTTTCCTTAAACCATATCCCACGCAACCTACCAGCAATAAACTCTGGATTTTTACTCATTGTAATAATATCCCAGGGTTACTACGCAACGGCAGTGGGCCCACCGTCAAACATGATGTGCGTCGAACGAGCAGCTACCTGGCAACTATGGCACCCTTCATTAGAAGCAACCCTTGACGCGCACTTCTCTGAACTGTCCACCATAGCGAGGGTCGCCGGGGCCCTCAACTCTCTGTTGGATAAGATGAGGGAAGGAATATATCAGGTTGGTGTAGTTTCGTACCATGTTACAAGAAAGTAGATACTTAATTTTATTCTCCACTAATTCTATATCTTGTAGGTTTTTCCTGAGTATTTAATAGATTTTATTCCAGGGTTCCCTCCGCGGTGTGAGCCGCTACATGGCGCAGTGCGCGTTGCGCCGGCGGGTGGACCGCTGCGCGGCGCACAATCAGGCTGCTGCGCGATTGGTTGCGCAAACTCATGCGTCGCATCATCTACTGTTGGTGTTGGACTCGTGAGTATAATGTTAATTTTACTTAGACATAATATTCACATACTCATTGACAGACATATTCGCTGAAACCTCGGAGAAATTTGCTGAGGTTTGGCCTTATCAGTATTTCAGGAGAAGTTGACAGAATATATATACAAACACTAGAAAATTGGCTTGGTTTCGTCTGATTTTAACCCAAAAGGCAACCAATGCCTTTTTGGTTAAAATCAGACGAAACCAAGCCAATTTTTTACGTAAATGTTATTAATAAAGATCGCCTGTGGATTAGATAAAAACAATGACCAGGACATAGTCAAATCGAAGCGGAAAAGTAGAAAAGATGATCCAGCGCAGGGGACAAACATTGACCCTGCCAGTGATGATTGGTAAGACACCTTTAGACCAGACTTTATTTCTCGAATATCAATCTGAACACTTTCACATGCAGATATTAATAAATCGTCATCAGTGATCAATCAGTTGATCTTCATTTATATTTCGGTTCAGGTTACTAGCAGTATGTGAGCGGGGAACAACAGCTGGCTACGTTTATCCAGTAGACCGAGCAGCGCTGGTGAGGCGAGGGGCACGCGGCGCGGACTGGGCCGCCGATGCAGCTACGATTCGACGGTGTATCATGGACTTGCATCGTCTGCCTGGTTACTATCTCCAATACCTGCGTCTATATAGTCAAACAGTTTGATCTGTAGCTGTGGTAATTGATGCGGGAGGTATACAGGATGGCTAATAAAAAAGTGCATTTCCGTTGCCAGGGAGGATTTGGGATTATACAGAGCAACTTTTACTATGGGACCAACCACGAAATCGCGAAAAAATATTTACTCTCCCATAGAAAATGGACCAGCCAAAATGTATGAAACAGTTAAATTTTTTTGCGATTTCGGCGGTGGTCCCATAGTAAAAGTTGCTCAGGTATAATCCTATAACCTCCCTGGAATGGGAAGCACTTATTTTTTAGGCACCGTGTATAATTAGCAGTGGACACCTTTGAATATGAGATACATAGATGGATCCATAACTGCTTATAAGTTTTAGACTGCGCAGCACAAGGCGCGGACTGGCCTGCGGCAGAAATTGCATCTTCGTGGCCTTCGTTTCCATGTCTGTGTACTGTGAAGACTACTAAGTAACTGCAAGACATTTTAGTTCCGTCTATTTTTGAATTATCCTTGGAAAAAAGAATGAATCGCTTAAACTTAACCAAAACCATTCCTACGTCTGAAGAAGACAATGCTAAGCCAGCAATGCTTTTCAGCGTCCGAAGACATCCTGCTCACGCCCTCCGAGTCCCTGGAATCGGTGCTGTTTTCTCGCTGGGAGCACCTAAACAGAGTTCCTAAGCCCACGACTGGGGTCCCAAGCTTCACCAGGCGTCAGCTGATGTATCTGTGGAGAGTCGCCAGCGAGCTGGTGGCTTGTAAAAACATGGTGGCTTGTGTGAGTTGGCTCTTTGTTTATGTATATTTCACACAATTTTAAGAACAGATTGAAGGGACATTAACAGTGACATCGAGTTTAGTCCAAGTTAACTTTTAGTCAGTGTTTTTTTGCCCTGATATTTTTCCAAAGAAAGGGTTGGCGTCCCTGTCAACTGACAGGTGTCTTCAACTTATCCTGCACAACGTCAAACGTCTTAAGGTGTGCACAACACGTAGTAAGAGACAAGCGAAGGCTATATCGCGTGTATCTTCGATTAACGAGCCCATATTACGCAATATATGCTTAATTGCTTATGTTATGATCTGATATTATAATTAAAATTAAGTAACGGTTTAAGGACTGTAAATAATGTACCTCTGTTAAGTAGCTAAATTCCACAGGAAAACCACAGCACATTCCGTGCCAACTTGCTCCAAGTGACTTCTCAGCACGAAAACATAGAGCAGCTGATACACATCTTGGCGATCATGCTCGATCAAGCACGAGACCTGTATCTGAACAATATCGAGACCAGAAGTCTAGGAGAGTTCGACAGAGATACTTCCACTTATAGGTAAAAAGCTACTTACCGGTTACTCATGTTCCTACTTATATTGAAAAAAGAAATGGGCTCCTACAAGTATTGATTACTTAACAGACTAAAGACAGGAGAGGTTTTCAATTCATCGGCATAATTATTATTTTGATTTACGTTCCCGATTTCTCAATGATGGCTCTTGAAACTTGTTTGTTAAGTTAACTAACTGGTCCTATTGTTATCTCGTCAGGATTTATTGAGAGGATCATGAGGAACCGAAAAAACTCAAATGGGACTATTATAATATTCATTATCATATTGTCTTATGTCCATTTACTCTTCGAAAGCACCAACTTTTTTGACTCCATCATCGTTTTATGATAGGATCTGCAGTTCCCTGTAAAAATGTATTTCTTACAGGAGCTTACTTGATTACCGATCTAAAATTGTAGGTCAAAGAAATGGAACAAGTTAAAGGACTACTATGATGCGTCATCAGCGTGTTTGATCGACGCAGTCAGACGGGACCCCGAGCTGCGGACAGAGAATTTGGATGACGAGCTCAATGTCATGAGGAATGTGCTCAACTGGCTTTATAAAGGTAAGTTTTCACAAGGTCGTTGCCAAAGCAACCTGGTGCTGGTGCGCGGAAGCGAAAAAAATTCTCGGGGAGCTTGGGCGTCGCTTGCGAGAGAAAGGTCTCGACGGGCGCAGAGGTTGACCATCGCGGTTCAGCGCGGAAACGCGGCTAGCGTGATGGGCACCTTTTCGCTGGGAGCGATGCGGGGTGGGTTATTCGATTCGTTTTTGAAGATTGATTTAGTTTTAGTTTTATTAGTAGTACCTAAATGTCTTAGTTCTTAGGATTTTTAGTGATTAAAACAACTACGGGATTTTATCGAATACCTTGGTGATAGCAACATTTGTATGGCAACGTTCAAAATCGTTCACACTATTAGACGGATTTCCCGCATAGACGCCGTAGCCTATGTTTTCCAACTTACTTGATTTATCTCAATTACGCACCACGCTACCTATGCCTGCCAGTCTCCTAATTTTAACTTAACTAATCTCTTCCCGTCTCCTTCTTAGTACCTCCATTGTACCCAAATAGGAGATACATTTCGGGATAAAAAGCAGCTGTCAAGTTATAAACTATCTGTCGGGTCATCAATTCAGCCGTTTGCGTGATGAAGGAACAAAAATCCAAACAACTAAGCTTTTTCTTTTAGTAGGATAAACTTACTGATTTTCCTAATGCTATTCGTCTTTCATCTCAGGTGTCAAAGATGACAAGAAATACCTCAGCCCAGTCCTCAAGCCCTACCTCGATACCCTTTTCACGGGCTCCCTTGAAAACTCCTGGTTCCTCGAAGAATTCGACACTAAGAAGAGTGAAGCAGAATTCCAAGGACTTAAGGAGTATTGTACTGGTGTCCATGATGGGGTCATTGAGCCCTGTCTTGGGCTGTTGGATGCAGCTAAGAAGCTAGCTTGGGCTAAGGCTATGGTGGATTTTGTGGACAGATATAAGCATATCGGTGAGTTTTAGTTCTAAAGTGGGTTACTAGTAATATAATGTATAATAGTCATGGATATCGGAAACACAAAGCAACCATATGTTTAGGGTTCCGTACCCAAAGGGTAAAACTGGATCCTATTACTAAGACTCCACTGTCCGTCTGTCCGTTTGTCTGTCACCAGCCTGTATCTCATGAACCGTGATAGCTAGACAGTTGAAATTTTCATAGATGATGTATTTCTGTTGCCGCTATAACAACAAATACTAAAAAGTACGGAATCCTCGGTGGGCGAGTCCGACTCGCAATTGGCCGGGTTTTTTAATAACCGCGCGATTTAAACAGATACGACATTTTCGAGCATCAATGCCGTACAGCAGTTTTGACAGTCATTAACTGTACGTTTCTCCAGAAACCTGCCTCGTACAGCTAAACGAACTGTCTCCCGCGGTATAAAGGATGACTCACGTTAGACCGGGCCGCGTCCTGACCGGAGCTTCGTTTTCTATGGAAAGCATCACGTGATCAACTGTCATGTCATAGAAAAGTTAGTGCCGGAATCTCCGGCCCGGACACGGCCCGGTCTAATGTGAGTCATCCTTTACTGGGGCGATACGACCATAAAAAATCTTCAAGAAAATAGGGTATTCCCATCTTAAAGGCACTTGCAAAGTGCAAACCCTTTGGTATTGCAGGTGTCCGTGGGCGACGGTAATTGTTTACCATGAAGCGATTCGTCTGATCACTTGGCTCTTATATCATAGAAAAAGGGACCTGTTAAAAAGGAGTAGTTGTAGATAATGTGTACATGTGTGTAATATTGCCACTCAATATACCCGCAGTTGAAGTGACCTCATTTGAAAGTATAATCGCCACATATTGCGGTAACCGAGGGAAACTTCCACATAAGTTCTCGAAGGTGTCAAAGTTACGAAGTTGCAAGTGCAGGGTGTTATTACTGAGCGGGGGCGAGTTAAACGTTAATTTTCCCTTTTCATGCTCGTAAAGTTGGTGTTTAAGTCGTGTGTAAGCGGTATAAAGTTGCTGTTTATGCCCTTGTGCATAAAGTAAAATCATCTGTTACGACCCTTAGCTTTACAGTTCTTTACAGATTGGCTTAGCAATACAGTTCAAAACTTGCCATACAAACTGCCATTTGCTGCAGCTGGTGGCTGGCGCGCTAAAATCTTGAATAACTACAGCAAAATAACCTTAAATATTTGATATGCTTCATATTTTCTCGCAATCAAAGTGCAAAGTTGCAAACTCGGCCCGCCATATCCTCGACATAACCGTTCTCGTTGCAATGGAGGTTTTAGCGTGTGACTTTCCTACGCTCTTTAAACTACGGGAATAGTAGATCAGTTTTCAACGTTAGAGATAAGTAAAAAGTAAAGACACGTAGGTCGGGTTGCACCAAACCGTCTGTCACCGTTTTAGCGTGCGCTAAATTTTATTGTATGGGAAGTTTCATAGTTCTCTGCTGCTTGACGTTGATCAGTCTGTTAATTGTGGTTTGTGCAACTGGCCCTAAATCTCATTACAAGTTAGCGTTTCTTGTCTTTGTTGTACGTTACTTTGATTGAAAGTTGAATCCTTTCTCATTTTTCAAGGGTACACTAAACACTGGTAAGTGCTTTAAAAACGTGTACACTACTTTGTTTGAGAACCTAAACTATAGCCTCAAGAGCAAGATAGGACTGTCATCACCTACATTGCCAGCAAGTTTATAAAACCGGAAAGAAGTTGTCATTGAAATCGTGGTTTTCTCCAGGTACCACAGAAAGATACGTAGTTCATTGTAAAGATATCTCTTAAGCAAATTATCTGGGTTTTAAACAGTCGGACAAGTCGGGGATAATAAAGATCGAAGAAAGAAGAAGATATCCATCACGGAACAATGGTATTCCGGACATTTGGGAGGCGTGAGCGGAGCCGAAGCCAACACGTATAGTCCTTTTGACAATTGAATGTGATGTAAGGGTTACACTGAGCAGATGCTTGTCCGAGTCATGGGATGCACACAGAGGCAGTGGCACAGTGCCAGGGTGCAAACACAAATTGAGTTGATGGAATCTAAAATAAACTAGGCTATTGGATGTAAGCGGTGAATTAAATACTGAAACTCCAAGTATTTATTATTGAGTTGTCTCTGACACCGCATAAGTTCCCGGGTAGTTCGGACAGTTCGCAATCCTGGAATTGGGGCGGAAGCAGCTGCGGCGGGTTATGTGACGGTAACTTACTGTAGAAGTTGCTAGAGCTAGAATGTAGGTTTTAAAATTGGGTAAAAACGCACAAGAGCGAGAAAAACTATAAACTGAAGCTTTTGCTACTAAACAAGTAGGAGAGTTAAAGCCCTTCAAGGCATTAGACTGAAGACGCTGGCGCTGGTTCGAATCCGGAATTGGGGCAGAAGCACATATGATATGTACTTTAGTTAAAAACTTATATTAGAACTAGTGTTTCTACTTTAAAATTAACATGTAATAATCAAGTATTTTTGCTATCATCAAATTGGCTTGAAAGTCATATTTTTGAGGCTCAACAACAAAACCTAGCTAGATGAAACATCAAACATCCAGCTTATCTAAAAGGTCCTTGATTACTTGCCACTTAGAAGTTAGACCAAGAAAAGTCTGCATCGATTTTGATAGCATACATCTGACGTTTAAAATAACACTTGCACTGCGTGTGCTATCAAAATCGATGCACTTTTCTTGTTCTATTTCGCTATTCGTTCATGCATAAAATAAGTGGCACTTTAAATTCGTTTTATTTAAACCTATGGCCGTTTATGCTGTGAGTAATATGCACGAATGTTTCGAATAAATCAAATTGATATTAATATGTACTTTATCTTTCGTGACTATTCAACAGATATGAGTTAAAAAACACAATTTGCCGCCATTTTGAACGGAAATGGCGTGATTACCGACAATTTATTAAATTCGTAGGTAATAATGGTGTTGTGAGCGAAATTCAAGTACCTACCTGCAAGATGTATAGTTTGTTATGGTCAAAAATTTGCGAAGGACCGGAAAGCGTTCACACAATTATTGCCTTGTAGTTCTTAGGAGGTAGGACTAGCAATATGCAAGTTGCAGAACAGTCAAAAAAGCAGGAACATTATCGGAATTTTCTAAAATCTTAAACGAGAATTAAAATTAAGTTTCTGTTTAGAATTCTTGTAGGAATTAAAAAAATATATTAATAATATTATATATTGCATATTATTTAGACAGGCAGAAGGAATATCTAGTAAAGCCTATATCCATTAAGATCTTGACTTGTCTTAATTCTTTGACTAAAAAAATCTGAGCTTATCCTATAGAAATTGGCCTTGGTAGGTACAATGCTCAATAGGACACACTTTTTTCTTCTCAGTGTTCTTGGTTTATTTCCTTGTACGTGAAATATCATCCTTGATAATACTTACATAAAAGACTCCTTCTATATAGGTAGCTATATACTTCCCAAACTATTATAATAATCGTGAAGGCGCCCCTAGGGTAATCAAAGTCGGTTTGATCGAACTATCGCACCCTTCAAGGTGTGATTTTAGTCAAATTCGAGGAAAACCACACGCTAAGTGTATTGACTTAATGGCACGGAACACGGATCTGTGAAATTGAGATAGGCTAGGAAGATTTCTATTTATTTTAATATTGGGTAGGATTGAGACACAGACTGTTTACTATACCTAAACTGAGAACGTTATCAAACATTATAACGGTTTTGTATAACGGTTATAATCTTAAAACACTAAAAATCACTTTGGTGACGCAACAACGTTTTTTACTGCGTCATTCTGGAAACCGATTTAGATTAAACTTGTTGATCTTATTTTGATACTTTCTTGAAGATCGCTCACGATTGGTTCATGCGAAAAGAAGTGAAAGTCAAGGTCGTATCAAAACCAATTCAAAACCATAACAAGTTGTTAAATCTGAATTTGTCCCCTAGTGTAGGATTCGGCAGATTTCCACGGAACCGCCGAAATACCACATTGCCCTATACCCTTAAACCTTACCTTTGAGGCCACAAGAAAAACGTGAATCTATTTGTTGTATCTATTTTATTCACATCTTCGTCAGTAGCTAAAACAAAATAAACAAGGTATGTTCACAATGACCCCTACCGTGCATATATGCATACTATGCATAGTAATTAAAATCTCCCTAAAACCCTAGTCGAAATTGAGTATCAATCGAAAATGTTGGTTAAACCTGTGCACGACAGCATAATGTTTTGCTGTCAAATGCATCAACTTTAATACACTGTCCCCTTTACTAACCCCATCATCATCATCATAACTTAAGAGCTTTGCTCTTGTCGCGGTGGAGTAATTGCCAATCCTTTTTAACCCCATTGGATCAAAATTCGTCTCGATTTTACATTTCAAAGAGACCAGTTTACTATGAACTCTAGCAGCCAGTTTTAGGAGGGGGCTAACACAAAATTTTAGTTTTTATGATACTTTTTATATATTTTATAAAAACAAAATACCATGATAAAATTCAAACGGAGACTAGACTACTTGCAAGGGGCAACTCCAACCAAAACCTTATAATGAAAGTTTGCTTGATAAAGAAAAACACATTTGCTTGATTTAAAAACCGGCCAAGTGCGAGTCGGACTCGCGCACGAAGGGTTCCTTACCATTACGCAAAAAACGGTAAAAAAAATCACGTTTGTTGTATGGGAGCCCCACTTAAATATTTATTTTATTCTGTTTTTAGTATTTGTTGTTATAGCGGCAACAGAAATACATCATCTGCGAAAATTTCAACTGTCTACTGTCTAGCTATCACGGTCCATGAGATACAGCCTGGTGACAGACAGTGTAGCATCTCATACCTGGGTCCTAACTCCCAGTTCTTACTCCCACGGGCTGATGCTCTGGATTCTCCAATCGGCTATAATTCCTTAACGCTTTTGCGTTCTCTTTCTGTCTGATTCTCGTCTTCCAAATTACTCCCTGAAACTTTTGATTTAAAATGTTTTACTTTCTGGCTATCATTTCTAAATTCTCCCTAAACTCCTTCTACCCTAATACGGCCCTGACCCGTCCGGTTACTTACCTTGCTGTTTTTCTAATCATTTCATGTTTTTATAATAATTTCGAAGCTAATCGACCTAAAATTCACTATAAATTTTCCATTGACATATTTGTTTCTTTGTTTTGACATTATCCGTCAAACTAATAATTTACTCAAAATTCTTTAGCATGAAGTTTAGGTCGTATAGTTTTCAAGTAGTTTGTTCTAAATTTTATCTAAAAATTGTTACTGGTGAACAAATATTTTCAAATATTTTCAAAATTAATAATAAGGTAAACAATAATTCTAGAAAATGTTATCGCTAGCTATATAAGCGGCCCAGCGGACATCTGAATTCAGTTTGCTTCTAGTTCCCAATAAAGGAACGTCAGTTGTAAGGGTCCGTGCGGGGCCAAGCCAGGCCCCGCACCATCAAGAAACCCTCGCTCGCGCTCCTTAAAAAGTTACCTGTGTTCCTGGCGAAGTCTGGCGCTCTCTGCACGCGCCCAAGTCCGGTGGTGCTTTGCGGTTGCTCTAGCGGAGCGCCTCGTCTCCTAGGCGCGCGCTATCGGCGCGCCTCGCCTCAACAGGCGCGTGCTGTCACCGCGCCTCGCCCGCTATCGGCGCGACTCGCCTCAACAGGCGCGTGTTGTCACCGCGCCTCGCCTCTTCGAAGAGCGTGCTTATCAGCGCGCCTTACCCAGCGCGCCTTACCGTGCGCGCGCTATCAGCGCGCCTTACCCAGCGAGCCTTACCGTGCGCGTGCTACCAGCGCGCCTTACTGTGCGCGTGCTGCCAGCACGCCTCACCTTTGCGCGTGCTATCTGCGCGCCTTACCTTTGCGCGTGCTATCTGCGCGCCTTACCTTTGCGCGTGCTATCTGCGTGCCTTACCCTTGCGCGTGCTATCTGCGCGCCTTACTGTGTGCGTGCTACCAGCGCGCCTCACCTTGCGCGTGCTATCTGCGCGCCTTACCTTTGCGCGTGCTATCTGCGCGCCTTACCTTTGCGCGTGCTATCTGCGCGCCTTACTGTGCGCGTGCTACCAGCGCGCCTCACCTTGCGCGTGCTATCAGCGCGCCTATCCGTGTGCGTGCTCCTGCCTTGCGCGTGCTACTAGCGCAACTATAAACGTATTTTTATTCTTTTTGTAATTTAAACCATCTGTAGCGTGTCATATTTAGACAATAGCCGATAAATAAAGAACCTACCCCTGTTATATCTATCCTTTCCTTTCTACCTCCTCACTCCCAGCTCCGTTACCCACTCCTCCAATATACGTGGAGGAGGGAGTAACGTGACAGTTTTGGCGCCCAACTTTTAAATTTACCGGCTTTCTTAACCCACTAAATTCTAAATTATAGACAGAATCCGTGTCTTTAAATCTTAAATAACTTTTCGGCCTCTTTCTGTTTAATTTTCTATTTCCTTAGTCAATATGGCACGTTTTTTTTAGATTATCTTATTATAGCAATCAGACTAGATAGCTACTTTTTTTATCACTTTTATTTCTAATGATGTATTTTTATAGGTCTTTAACTTTATAATAATTGTACTTCTTTTACTCTTCAGCTCAGCCCGTCCTCCTTCTCCCCTTTTTCCTTCTTCAAGCTCGTTTTCATTCTTCATTAACTGCCATTTTCCATTTCTTTCATTTTGAGTGAGTGTGTCATCTGTAAATATTTCTTCATATTCTCGGGTGGCTTAATAAGCCAGGTGCCCTTCTTTTTCTTTTCTTCACCCTGCAGAGCGGTAGTCCAACTCTGAAGAAAAAAATAAGCCTTATGGTCAAACACTACTTTTTTTTTTACTCTACTGTGGTAGGTCTACCCCTACCACAACCTAAGTAGGCTCTACCCCTACTCTCTATTCTCGTCGGCTCTAAACCGACTAGAACTTGTACATAAACTTATCTTCGCGGAGCGGCTGACTACTCCCTTAAAATAAGCCTTAGGTCGTTCATTATTATCTTATTATCTTTTCCAGTGGAGCGGCTGACTACTCCCTTCTATAAAGAAGCCTCAGGTCATAGCGAGGACTTCCTAGGAGTGTGCGTCATAGAGCGTGAACCACATCCCCTTCCTTTGCCAGAGACTTATGAATGCGTGATTATGACAGGCGATGTATGAGTGCAGGGAAGTTCCTCGATCTATTCATCTTCTTCTCCATTATATCACTCATCCTCTCGTTCCATTTATTCATCCCCATTAACGAGCTTGCTCTTTCTTTCTTCTGACTTACTGGCTTACCTACCTACTTACTTACCTGCTTACTTAACTACTTACTTCCTTTACTTTCCCCTAAAACTTAACTCTTCACAAAAAAAAAAAACTTTTCCGTTTAAGATTACGACAAAGTTTTTTTTTTCCGTGGTTTTTGGGGTAATGTAGCATCTCATACCTGGGTCCTAACTCCCAGTTCTTACTCCCACGGGCTGATGCTCTGGATTCTCCAATCGGCTATAATTCCTTAACGCTTTTGCGTTCTCTTTCTGTCTGATTCTCGTCTTCCAAATTACTCCCTGAAACTTTTGATTTAAAATGTTTTACTTTCTGGCTATCATTTCTAAATTCTCCCTAAACTCCTTCTACCCTAATACGGCCCTGACCCGTCCGGTTACTTACCTTGCTGTTTTTCTAATCATTTCATGTTTTTATAATAATTTCGAAGCTAATCGACCTAAAATTCACTATAAATTTTCCATTGACATATTTGTTTCTTTGTTTTGACATTATCCGTCAAACTAATAATTTACTCAAAATTCTTTAGCATGAAGTTTAGGTCGTATAGTTTTCAAGTAGTTTGTTCTAAATTTTATCTAAAAATTGTTACTGGTGAACAAATATTTTCAAATATTTTCAAAATTAATAATAAGGTAAACAATAATTCTAGAAAATGTTATCGCTAGCTATATAAGCGGCCCAGCGGACATCTGAATTCAGTTTGCTTCTAGTTCCCAATAAAGGAACGTCAGTTGTAAGGGTCCGTGCGGGGCCAAGCCAGGCCCCGCACCATCAAGAAACCCTCGCTCGCGCTCCTTAAAAAGTTACCTGTGTTCCTGGCGAAGTCTGGCGCTCTCTGCACGCGCCCAAGTCCGGTGGTGCTTTGCGGTTGCTCTAGCGGAGCGCCTCGTCTCCTAGGCGCGCGCTATCGGCGCGCCTCGCCTCAACAGGCGCGTGCTGTCACCGCGCCTCGCCCGCTATCGGCGCGACTCGCCTCAACAGGCGCGTGTTGTCACCGCGCCTCGCCTCTTCGAAGAGCGTGCTTATCAGCGCGCCTTACCCAGCGCGCCTTACCGTGCGCGCGCTATCAGCGCGCCTTACCCAGCGAGCCTTACCGTGCGCGTGCTACCAGCGCGCCTTACTGTGCGCGTGCTGCCAGCACGCCTCACCTTTGCGCGTGCTATCTGCGCGCCTTACCTTTGCGCGTGCTATCTGCGCGCCTTACCTTTGCGCGTGCTATCTGCGTGCCTTACCCTTGCGCGTGCTATCTGCGCGCCTTACTGTGTGCGTGCTACCAGCGCGCCTCACCTTGCGCGTGCTATCTGCGCGCCTTACCTTTGCGCGTGCTATCTGCGCGCCTTACCTTTGCGCGTGCTATCTGCGCGCCTTACTGTGCGCGTGCTACCAGCGCGCCTCACCTTGCGCGTGCTATCAGCGCGCCTATCCGTGTGCGTGCTCCTGCCTTGCGCGTGCTACTAGCGCAACTATAAACGTATTTTTATTCTTTTTGTAATTTAAACCATCTGTTAGCGTGTCATATTTAGACTATAGCCGATAAATAAAGAACCTACCCCTGTTATATCTATCCTTTCCTTTCTACCTCCTCACTCCCAGCTCCGTTACCCACTCCTCCAATATACGTGGAGGAGGGAGTAACGTGACAACAGACAGACAGACAGTGAAGTCTTAGTAATGTATAATACCCGGCATACTATAGCATTATAATTGTGGTATTATACAGTTTGTGATAGCCGAGGGATCTGACAAATTTTTAAACCGAAGATCTGATGATGATTTATTTTATTTATTATTTATTTATTATTTTATTTATTGACACATTTATTTACACGGCATTCCAGTTTACACCAATACAGCGAAAAATTAAATTTTACCAAATTAACATAACAGGAATGTCGGAATACATAAAACAAAACATAAGAAACTAGATATTATCACATACAGGTCAGGGATGTTGCGGATGCCGATTTTTTGACATCCGCGGACGCGGATGCGGATTTTTAAAGGCTTGCATCCGCAGATAATTTAGATAAACGGTTTAAAAACCCGCACGGTAGCCATATTTCCTGTCGCAAGTTTTTTAAGTATAAGTAGGTACCTATTGTATTAAATACTAACACTAGATTAAGATTTTGCTTGTAGTACTAACACTCTATGGATGCATTTGTCCGAAATAAAGAAATTTAATTTTAATTTTATTATTTATTATTTTTTCTATAATTTCTAGGCTTTACGCCTCCTCTTAAAAGTAGTTTGTGTGTTAGGTGTCGGATAGAAAGGTCTCTAGTTACTGGTGAAATGTTAATACCGAATTTAGGACAAGGATAGGGCCTGGCCACATGTACGCGGTGCGACGTCGCCGACGCAACGCGGCACGTTTTGCGGTGCCGCCGCCGCAACGCAGAAATCTGCGGCGCCGCTCGCCGCAACGCAAAATCTGGCGGTGCGTCGTGCGACGCCGCGCGCGGTACCGCAAAACGGTGCGCGGCGCCGCCCGCCGCAACGCAAAAACTTGCGGTGCGTCGTGCGTCGCCGCGCGCGGTGTCGCAAAGCGTTGCGCGTCGCCGCGCGCGGTGCCGCCCGCCGCAACGCAAAAATTAGGCGGTGCGACATGCGGTGCCGCGTCCGTCGTCGCGGCACCGCATGCGGCGCCGCGCTGCATAAGTAGTAAAGAATTCGACTACCAGTGTTTGGCTGTTATTAAGAAGGCGCAGAAATAAGAAGCAATTGAAAAGAAAATTTTGGGTAAACCCATGTCTTCATGTCATGAATGATGATGGATATCATTTCAAAAGAAAATACGAGGCATTGAAGATGACTGAAAATAAATTTCATAACAATTTTCGAATGTATGTGTCGTGTTTTGAAGAACTTTTAAGCAAAATATCGCCTCTAATAAAGAAGAAACACATATTTAGAAGACCCGTTGGGCCTCTGGAGATGTTGGGAATAACAATAAGGTAAGAAATCATAACTAATTTTGTATGTAAATTATTTTTATTCTTTAGACCATAATTATTAGGTAATTATAAATAGGTAAATATAAAAAAAACATGTAGGTGTATGTCTTTTTGCAAAATCAACATGATATAAGATTGCCTTTGTTAGGTATATAAAATATGTTTATACTTGTGGCTAACTAAATCGACAACTTTTATTTTTAAATCATCCTTTTTTGTATACCTGCTAACATGACTATAATTAACTTTTTTTTAATACATTTTTTTGTATAATTGTTTTACGAAAATCAAAAACTTCCATGAAATTACAGTGGAACCTCGATAAGGCGAATTCCTCGTTAACGTGAAATAAAATGCCAATGCCATTCCCTTTCCTTCATAGTCCAAAACCTCCATAACTCGAAATATTTAACCTCACAAGACGAACTAACCAACTATTCCCTTCACGACTATAACTCGAAAAAGATATAAACATTGTACTTTCTCCGTTTCTACAATTACGCCTCTTTAACACTAATAATTTTTCGTGCGTTTTACCTCTGTAACTCGAAACCTCTTTAAAACGAACAAAAACCCACAAGAACCTCTCTAAGTCGGTGTCCTCTACAAGAGGAATCCTCTTCGGTAGCACGTATTTTTTGGCATTTCCCATGAGATTCGTGCTATCGAGGTTCAACTATATAATTATAACTGTAATCGTTAGGTACAGAAAATCACAACTATGTAGTTTATAATTCTAAAAATAATACCACCACCATTTTACAAAAGCTTAAGTATAATTAAATAATTATACAAATTTGTAATCTCAATTAAGTCAACGTTCCATAAATAATAATATACTATAGATAGGTATATATTTTTAAAAATCAACAATCGTTTATCTATAAATATGGTTCTAATGATTACTCACTAATTCACCAACTGTCATACAGGCTTAATATATCTTAGAAAAAATCAACAACAATCACAAACAGCTTTACTTACAAGTCAACATTCCAAAAATAATTTACACGCCTTTAGAGATAATGACAATCAGGTCGTGTTCTAAAATTCTAAAATTAATACCGCCACCATTTTACAAAATAATATTTTTTTCTTTTTTTTAATACTTAATACGAAAGTGGAGGACCCGCGCGAAATCGCCGTTTCATACAAACGTGTAGTCCTGATTTTCCTCTCTGGTTATTAACATTGTTGAAAATATTTTGACACAATTTGTTGTATAGCTATGCCCCTATGGTTAATATATATACATCAAATTATGAAAAAATATTTTCCATAATGTTAATATCTAGAGAGGAAAATGGGGAGTACGTTTGTATGGATTAGCGGCCGACCCCTTTGCTCTTGAGTATATTTTAATAATTTTGCAAATCTGTAATTACAATTTGAATATATGTATATTATATAAATCAACTATCGCTTATATAAATATGGCTATAATGAATACTTGCTAATTCACCAACTTTCATACAGGCTTAATATAGGTATCTTAGAAAAAAATCAACAGTTTTCAATGTTTTCATATAGGTACAGTCTAGTTCACAAACATTTTTACAAGTAAACATTCGAAAAATAATAATATTATATGTATAAGTATATATCTTATAAAAATCAACAATCGTTTATATAAATATGGCTATAATAATTACTTACTAATTCACCAACTTTCATATTAGAAAAAAATTACAGTTTTCATATAGGTACAGTCGAGTCCACAAACATCTTTACTAGTCAACATCCAAAAATAATTTACACGCCTCTAAGACAATGACAATCAGGTTGTGGGGGTGGTTATATTATATTATTTTACTACTACAAAAAAATCACCATTTTTATATAAACAACTAAGTTTTAATAAAATCAAATTTTAGTCAAAGTACGTACCTACTTTATTAGTATTATATATGTGCTGCCTTTTTTTTATTATGAAAAGTCAAATTCAGATTCATTTGTCTTGTTTGATTGATTGTCGCTTTCGTTGGTCACTGGTTCGACAGGTGTTTGTAAATAATTAGGACCTGATGATGATGGGATTGTTGGTGGATAATTATTAAATGTTTGTTGGGTTCTTTGGTAACCAGAATCGTATGCTGACGAGTGGGGTCTTGGGTAACCATCTTGGTAAGATGAGTCTTGTTTTAACCTATAAATACATAAAATGAGTAAGATGTGAGAAGTTTGTTTATTACTAATTAATATTATACCTACTTACCTAAGTATGTGCGTTTTCAAGCGAAAAATAACTTGTTGCCAGTAATGCCAGTTGTTAATACGACACTACGCAGGAGGGCCTACCGCAAACACCGAAATTCGCAAAATTCGGGAATCTTTCTCTTTTACTCCAATTGAGGCGTTATTCGAGTGTTCGCGATTATAGCCCTGCCATCAAGATATATATGTATTATAAGGTAGTGAAATAGTCTTTGAAAACTGACAGTGTTGCAACGTGGTATTGTTTGCCTGTATGCATCACATTTATTTATGCATACGGATAAGAAATATTAATAAATTATTTAAAACATATTACTACCTATTTCTTATATAGTTGTTGTCAAGTAGCATGCATCTTACAAATATGTTTATGTGTTAAAAGGATAATACAATACAAGTATACTAAGCTAATAGTTTTGTACATGCGAACGGAAATAAAACCTATACTAATATTAAATTATATTTTACTTAATTGCCAAGTAAGGGCTCCCACATCACTAGAAAAGTATTTACAGAATTCATTTCTTATGTTAACTGGGTTTGTCGAGGATATATAATTTGTTGAATGATGTAAATCTGAAAAACCGTCGTGAATCAGTAGTTCTTCAGATGGTTTAATTCCATCTCTACTAATAACAAAATTGTGAATAACACCACATGCCTTTATGATGTCTGTTGCAAAGTTATATTGGACATTCAATGGTCGGTGAAAAATGCGCCACTTATTAGCTAAAATACCGAAAGTACATTCAACGTATCTTCTTGCGCGACTCAAGCGATAATTAAAAACTCTTTTCTCAAAAATGGACGGCAAAGTCGACGTTGCCGGTTAAAAAGTAGGTCGCGAAGTGCGTAGTTTATGGTCAGTCAAAAAATTAAAAAGTTAAAAACATTGCAGTCTCGATTTCGGGACTGCAATGTTGCATACAAATTCCATTATTTGTCGAGTTTCAAACTTTTTAAAAGTTGAAGTGGCCATATCAAATGAAGGCATAGGTCCATTAAACAGCCAAACAGATGATCAGTACTTATTATTATAATGTTGGTACCGCGACTATTTAGGTGTCTCAAATAGGTTGGCGTATTTTCAGCAAAAAAATACACTTCCATTTTTAATTAAAAAAATAAAACGGCGGCAAAGCAAATCTTTTTACTTTTTTGTGTGAAAATATATACACAACAATGTTACTTCTGTAAAATATTTCTATTATATTTGCGTTTATTGCGCCATTTTTGAGAAAAGCACTATATATGACTCGGCTGGAAGGCTACTTGCTGGCTTCGGATTCAATTAAACGGACTCCCAAGGTCGTCCGTTTAAAACAAATCCTCAGCCAGCAAGTAGCTACTTCCGAGCCTCGACAATAATGTACTATTGTTGTATAGTCAAGTGTTTTCCTGGATATGGACGCATTATGTTATTCGTTAAAGGTAAGCCTTCGTCTGCTACAAATACATGGGGAATTGACGTCTGAGAACCAGGTAACGGCTTTGGTGCTGGTACGGGAAGCTGGCCTTGTTGTAATAATTCATTCAGTTTTATATTGTGAAAAACCGTTGAATCACATTCCTTGCCGTAAGCTCCTATGTTCACATATACAAATCTGTAATTGGAATCAACAAGCGCCAGCAAGACTATAGAGTTGTAGCCTTTATAGTTGAAAAAAAGAGAGCCACTGTGATCGGGACTACAAATTCGAATGTGTTTACCATCCAGGGCCCCAATACAATTGGGGAAGTTAGTGTTTTTAAAAACTCGTCCGCGATTTGTTCTAGTAGATTTTTTGTTATACTAGGTATACCTTTACCTAGAAGGCTTTTCCATATAGCTTGACAGACTTCTCTAACTATTTTTCCAATTGTACTTCTTCCACGATATTCTGTAAATTCCATATCTCTGAATGTGTTCCCAGTCGCCAAAAACCTGAAAATAAATATTTCATAGGTTACATATATATGTATGCATATTATTGCATATACAAGTTAATAGTTACGCAGCCATACAAAGTGACAACAACCATGCAGTAAATTTATATATGTATATTATTTTATTGTAAGTTTGTTATTATTTATATGGTTGGTTTTAATAGATACCCAAATGTGTATTAAAGTTTAAATGACATAAGTAGGAAACAAATAGTCGGACAATTAATATAAAACTTTATCAGACAATCTCGCGGTCACGTATTAATGTAAATATTAAAATGCCATTTGAGTGACAGATACCGTTGAGATGGTTTGAGTCACTCAAGAAACAAAAACAAAGTTAATGAACGTTGTATGCAACAATTTCCAGTTTGACTAATAAAATTTCCTATTACATATTATAAGTAGAGTTAGATCAAGAAAAGTCTGCAACGATTTTGATAGCATACCTACGCAGTGCAAGTGTTATTTATACGACATATTTTCATAGAAGTTTGCTGAATCAGAGATGTTTTTTTTTTACAATGTAAAATGTTTTAAATGAACTTTATTTTTTAGGAAACGAGGTGATAAAAAAGTGGAAAAACCTCAAAGATAATTTTACATGATACTCAAAAAGGCTTGAAAGCTTAAATAAATCGGGCGCTGGTGTGACGAGAGTAAAAAAATACCATTTCTACAAGCAACTAATGTTTTTAAAAAAAAATGCTGCAAATTTAACTGACTCGAGCATAGTCGAGGACCAAGAAAGTGACGAAGATGGC
This sequence comes from Cydia strobilella, assembly GCF_947568885.1. NCBI lineage: Eukaryota > Metazoa > Arthropoda > Insecta > Lepidoptera > Tortricidae > Cydia > Cydia strobilella. Next base: position 16,762,152 of record NC_086052.1, read on the forward strand.
CAGACAAATGAAACTACAAGCAGATCTCGGTACCAGCCTTGTTCTCGGAAAAGGAAAACGACCGACCAATTTGAGTCCGATATACTTCAGGCCTTAAAAGAGACAGAAAATAGACCTTAGATTTCTTACCTTATTGTTATTCCCAACATCTCCAGACGGGTCTTCTAAATATGTGTTTCTTCTTTATTAGAGGCGATATTTTCCTTAAAAGTTCTTCAAAACACGACACAGACATTCGAAAATTGTTATGAAATTTATTTTCAGTCATCTTCAATGCCTCGTATTTTCTTTTGAAATGATATCCATCATCATTCATGACATGAAGACATGGGTTTACCCAAAATTTTCTTTTCAATTGCTTCTTATTTCTGCGCCTTCTTAATAACAGTCAAACACTGGTAGTCGAATTCTTTACTACTTATGCAGCGCGGCGCCGCATGCGGTGCCGCGACGACGGACGCGGCACCGCAAGTCGCACCGCCAAATTTTTGCGTTGCGGCGGGCGGCACCGCGCGCGGCGACGCGCAACGCTTTGCGACACCGCGCGCGGCGACGCACGACGCACCGCAAAATTTTGCGTTGCGGCGGGCGACGCCGCGCACCGTTTTGCGGTACCGCGCGCGGCGTCGCACGACGCAACGCCAGATTTTGCGTTGCGGTGAGCGGCGCCGCAGATTTCTGCGTTGCGGCGGCGGCAACGCAAAACGCGCCGCGTTGCGTCGGCGACGTCGCACCGCGTACATGTGGCCAGGCCCATACATTGAAGGACAAACTAGAATGGAACGTTAAAGATAAAGATAAGATAAAGATTATTCAAGTAGGCATATTACAATGCGCTTATGAACGTCAAATAAAGCTACGCCGGCTCTAACCCTACATCTCTGCCTCGAGAAGATTTAACTCACCCCTCAATTGAAGGAGGGTATCCCAACATGGGACCGGCAACAAACTCGGAAGGACACATCTTTTCAAAACGTTAACTTATAGTATATGTCAGTTGACGACAAAAGCCTGCATTGCAGCCTGCCTGAATCTGCGAACAGTGCGAACTGATAGCGAAAAAGACGTATTTCTACAGAACTTTGAAGAAAATGTGCATAGTAAATTAGAAAAATATTAAACACTTTATTCCAGTCGATTGTATTTTACAATAAAGATACTTAAAAATGTCACAGATTTTAATATAAAAAGTGTCACAGCTTGTTAGCAATAGTGAGTATATTAGGTAAGTATATAATGTTTTCCAGTCATTTTTAGCCATTGTGTTCCATGTCCACAGGAGAAACGTGTTGAACCTATTTGCTGTGTACGACCAGTGGCGCAGCGTCAACCAATCTAGCCGTGGGCGAAAACCACATCTGCGAGGCCCTTTTCAATGTGTTTTCCCAAGGTATTAAAAAGATTGGCTTTGCGAGACCTCTAAGTGCGAACTGTGGGCGAAGGCCCCATTCGCCCACGCATAGCTACGCCACTGTGTCACCTCTAATGTCTGGTAACTGATCGTAAAAAACGCATTTTGCTCAAAAATCTCTAAATATTTAAGTCAAAATCAGTCAATATATTCTTTATTCAAATAGGCCTACCAACAAGCACTTAAATTGTCAAGTTTTACAAATATTACCTTAATCTAAATATTTAAGTTTCGACCCAGTTTTTTATGTAGGTAGGTACTTCCAGTGTTAACTTCCATGTGCTCTTTAAATTTGGGTCTGTTGACTTGCAAATCATGAGAACTTCCGAGGTCACCCATCCTTGTATCCCTTTTGCATGCCTCAAACCGATATAGCTATGATCCCTGATCATATTCATTTGTTACGGGTCTCTAGGTCTCATTACACTGGGGTTACTAAGAACTTCCTCATGAGAACATTATGTTCAGTTTGCGCTGGCGTTGACGCGGTCTATGAATACTTGCATGTTTTTACATTTTGGTGCCGCGCAAGCGGGATCAAACAACAACGTAGTTTGGGTACTTTGATTAAACCCACTCAAAGGAAAGGGTACTTAAAATGCTGACTGGCCGCAAGAGTACAGGCAGCTAACTCAACGGGAGTAGAGTATAGATAAAAAGGTTATATACTGGATAGTGTAACCGCTATTGTATATAAATAGGTATTGTAAAACATAGTATTATGTATCCTATTTTTCTTATATAATAGGTGTTTTTCTTATACAATAGGTACTGTAAAGTTAATGCTGAGTTGAATTGATTCACCTAAAAAGATCACATAAGATCTTCTAAGGAAATAGCCTCGATTATTTCTTTTACTTTTACACTAAGGGCCACTTGCGCGATTCCACTAACCCGGGGTTAAGCGGTTAAACCGTTAACCAAGTGTCAAATTGTACTGGTAACCATAGTAACCCCTTTTTTTTTTTTTTTTTTTTTATACAGGGGAAATGCGTTGCGCATACCACCCGGGTGCGGGGATGTACCCGGGATGGTTATGTGGGACTCACCACGTAAGTCCGGTATACCCACTAAAACCACCTGTCTGTCGCCTCGGTGCTGTAAGGCGAGGCCATGGGAACGCCAGTGCACTCTACCATGAAACCATAGTAACCCCAGGTTTAACCGGTTAACCCCGGGTTAGTGGGATGGTGCAAGTGGCACTAACTGACTTTAACTTGACTCGAACTAAGGTTCGACGTAAGCGTCACGGGTTTTGAGGGTCGCAACACTAGCTACAACTCGTTAATTGCCTCGAAGGTCCGTAAGATCCAATCTAATTATAAGGTTTCTTGTGCCCGATCAGCCCGATCCAACGACACCCGAACGGAAATTAAACACGGCCAACACACTTTCCTGGACCTTTCATAAAATGAAATGTTTACTTTTATAATATTGTTACAGGAAGCGAAAAGCTTTTCGTATCAATTTAGATTACGTATCTATTACCTATATGGGGCCCATGGCCCATTTCTCGAACGGTATTAGACTAATATTATTAGTCCACGAACTGTCAATTCGTATAGGTTACCATGGCAACACACTAATAATATTAGACTAATACCGTTCCAGAAATGGGCCCATGTTCAGACTCAATATGTAAGATATTTTATAGGAAAGTATTTAATACAAGATTGTAGCAAATAACAGTTGTGTAGAGCTTTCAAGATAATTATATATATTACGTTAAAAATAAATAAATACTTATACTTATTCATTCTTAGCAAACGAAACTTGAATTGTTTGACTTTGTTAATCCGATTAATAAGAAATATTACTTTTTGCTCATGCTTTTCACAAAATGATGAAATATACATATTTATAGGTACCTAAATATTGAAGCTATTAACTTTGCTTGAAATACTGTCAATCCTGGTATTTGGTATGTATATTAATACATAGCATTAAGATCGCCTCTCGTACGATAAGCTTTTTGTTCAATGAAGATTAAATATTGTTCAATCTACCAGCTTTATTAATAAATATTGAAAAAGTACTTAACCTATATTTTCTTTTCAGAATTTCGACTCGTCTTCCCAACTGGCGACGGCATGGCGGTGTCATATCCGATGAAACTGCCAAGTCGAAGAGAACACAGTGCCGCTAGAGAGCTCACGCTAAGCCGGAGGGATAAGTGCGAGGCCAAGCTGCGTTTAGCTCGACGCAGTGTGCTTGGGGCCTTTACTATAGCCCTTGTAGGAGACAAACGGTAAGTTTACATGCTAATATACATTACATAACTATTTTTTTTGCCGTAATACCAGGAAATTAGAATATTATTAGATAGATTATTATTAGATAGATTTAGATATGTATTCATATCCTTTAAACATACATCAATTTACATTAAAATTAACTAAAAAGTAAACTAAACTAAAACCAAGTCACAACAATACATTGACATTGTACATAATAATAAATTACCACAAAATTAACTATTAACTATCTAGTAAAAGAGAGCAGTTAGAGAACTCACACGGAGCTGGAGGGATAAGTGCGAGGCCAAGCTGCGTTTAGCTCGACGGAGTGTGCTTGAGGCCTTTACGGCCTTTGTAGGGGACAAACGGTAAGTTCACATGTTGTACCTTGTACCTACATGCGATGAAGAGCGCCGCTTTCGAGCTCATATCGCACTGAGTCGAAGAGATATTAGTGCTAGACTAAGCTATGGTAAACGGGATGTACCAAGAAAAAAAATACGTAAAATGAGAAACTAACTTGGTGTAGTAACAAGTCGTAGTAAGAAACAACATGCAGTAGGTACTTAAAAAAATGATTTATATACATAATGTGGAGGGATACAACCTAAAGACATCTACGAGACGAAGTTGCGGGCCTAGTTTAAGCCTAGGTATCAGTTGAGAACTAGATATTTATTTAAAAAAATCTGGATATACCTCTTAACTAATGCAGTGAAAACATTGCCCCGATGTGCCCCGGTGGATTGTGTAACAATAGTTAGCTCTACTTTATAAAAAGTTTAGTTAAGTTTGGCTCCACTAACCGTATCGCGTAGGCAGAAATTGTTCCAATACAATAGAAAGAATTCGATTAGGATTATTGGCACACGAGCGGGTTTAATTGAAATCTTGGCTAACTCGGTTACCTTGTTTCTCTTTCTGACAATTTATCTGGCTTCGAGTCACGTAACTAGGGACTATTACTTTTTTGCGGCAACCCTAAAAAAACATAGGGATTTCTAGGATCTAAGGATTATCGAAAACACGACGAAGCTCGAAGGTTTCTACAATAGAAAGTGCTTCTAGTTCATCAGATAATTTTCAAAATTAATATCATTTGATAGAACTTTAAAAACAAATTTATGGTTTTTAATATCTATCCATGAGCGATGCTGCCTCCGCAGATTCAAAGTCAAAAATAATCGTACCGGGTCCCCCACCGTACGTCATATAGTCATAACTAAATCAGAACCCTAAACCAGACTATATTTCACTAGCAGATGAGGGTTGCCTCGTTAACATACTTATTAAATTATTGCAGGCCCGGCCGGCAATCTCCCAGGAATTTTGCATTGCGGCCAGCCTTTGTGATTGAAATAAAACCCGCTCGCGCTCGCAAATCGTTGGCGAATACTTTTGCCGGCCTTGAACTATAAGTTCGGTGGTAGTGGAATAGTTGGGGAAAATGGGAATCGCTTACTTTATTGAGCTGACTGAACAGGAGATATATATATATATACTTAATTGTGACAGTGACTTCGTTAATACCATGTATTACTTCAATATATTTCGTGTGAAGGACTGTGGGAGCTCGCTTATTGAGTGAGCTAGTATCAGACGTAAGTAATGCTATATCAGCGCATGCTTTCACTACACGCTCACGTAGATTGATAGTTAACTCACGTCGAGTGCCATATAGTGAACATTGATCGCATTTCTGTCGAGCTAAGCATATTATCAAGCTAGAGAGACTAGCGCAATAATACTCGTACTTGGGCCTATTTCTATTTTTTGTCGATTATTTTTCGTCAGATTTAATTTAAAAAGCTCCTGCTTTTGCGCGGAACAAAGTCCAGGGATGTTGCGAATATTTGCGTCCGCATCCGCAACCGCGGAACTTCCGCATTATTTTCAACATCCGCATCCGCGTCCGCATCCGCATAAAATCGATGCGGAGCTTAATGCGGATGCGGATGTGGAACAGGTACTACAGAAACGTCTTAGCGGCGACGTAAGTGCTAGGTAATTTCTTCATTAGAAAATAGGAATCTCGTTTCGTTTTTGTGATTCGTCGATCGAGCACTTTAGCCTATGACGGACAGCGACAAGAAGTAAAAAGTTTGTTTTATTTGGACTTTAGTAATGCGATTGTGGGGTACCTATAAGTATTCTTGTTCAAATACTAAGTTTCGTTTTTTTTAAATAAACTACTAAAGTGTAATATTTGACGTTTTTTTATGTGCCTAACTCGACATCCGCATCCGCATCCGCGGATGTGAGCCTTTAAAAAACCGCATCTGCATCCGCATCTGCATCCGCATCCGCGGATGTCAAAAAATCGACATCCGCAACATCCAAATTGGGATTTCATGTTTGTTCAACAAACACGAAATCCCAATTTGGGAACTCAGGGGAAGATTTGTTAGGACGATATCTACGGTTAAATTGCACTTGATGGGTTTATGAAATCAGCTCACAGACCCACTACGTACGAAAGAAACAATAGGTATGCCTAAATATATGGGTGCCTATTAGGTGCTAACTATGTAACCCAGAGCCCAAGTCCCGTAATAAATTATTATCAAGGATCGCCTTTCCGATGCAGACTAATTTATATAAAACGTTACCCCCCCGATATTACTTAACCTCAAGTTTTATAAGAACCATACGTAATAAGGGACCAAGTATATTCTGGTTTCTAAAAGTCCAAGGCCTACCGCGAACCACATCGTTTCGTCTATTTCTCTCTTTCGCTCGAATATGCAAGAGTAGAGAGGCAAAAAGCGAACTCGATTTTCGCGGTACCTAGTAATTTTATTTATTTATTTAATCTTTATTGCACAAAAGAAAATACAATCGTACAAAAGGCGGACTTAATGCTATGAGGCATTCTCTACCAGTCAACCTTCGGGCAAAGCAGATAATTTGTAGGCGGTGCAACATAGTGACTACATATATACAATATATAATTTTCTTGCAGTTTGACCTCTTATTAGTTAGGTCATGTACGCTCGATTACCAAAATTAATTAGAAACAATTTACGATCAATTTTGCACCCTGTTTCTATGTAGTTATGGTTGGTCATCCCCGTAATTTGCGAATTTCGGTTTTCGCGGTAGCCCCTCTGAAACTACACTTCAGTAGGTATTATAATTATCACTGACAATAGGTACACAATAACAATACAACCATTAAATTTAATATAAACATTTTTTTTTATAAATTATCTACCTATATTACAATTCCCGGCCAATTTGACAAAATTATTTTCGGTAACTATGATACCGGCCATAATTATTTTGCAGGTACGTGTTTATCCTATTTCTTAGCTTTCAGCGACTCTTTACGTCGTTGTGGTCGCTTGGTACGTTGCGCTTGCGACAATTTCATTGTTTGGTATGGCTTCTCTGTAGTAATAATAATTTCCAAAACACATTCCAACGTCCTTTCACCAGCACTTATAAGCGATATTGTTTTTCAAATTCGCTTCCTAAGGGATAGGGAACTTAGGGAAGGTCTTTCGACACATACTAGCCGTTTCAACGCCCCGTGATGCGGGTCGAATATCAATGAGTTCATAAAAAAAGTTCCTTACAATCATCCACCCTGTTCATTAACTATTCTTAGACCTTATTGCAACGGGATAGAGTACACCATTGGTTAGTTAATTGTCGTTGTTAGTACACAAGCCTACGATTCATTTTTATTAAGGAAAGGGCGAACTTCGACAAGTGTTTTTAAACTCGGGAATTGTCGCGCCGAACATAAATACGGAGTACAGTCGCCATCAGATTAATCGGAGCGGCCAAGGTGCTCACAAATATCTGAACACGCCTCTATTGTCAAGGCGCTAGGTGCGTGTTCAGATATTTTTGAGCACCTCGGCCGCTCCGATATATCTGATGGCGACTGTACAAGATTGTAATATTTTGGGAAATTGGGGATTTTTCTACCCACAAAATCTTTTGGAGATTAATGAATAACGGCGCGATTTGGGAAATGAAATATTAAAGATATGTGACGTCCCACGGATAAAGGTACCTTAAGGCGGTTGGCGCTTACGCTATTATTAACGCCGCTCCAATTAATATTGGGTGGCGCTTACGTCGCATAACGCCTAAAGGTACTTTTTGCCGTGGAACGTCACATATCTTTACTATTTCATATCCAGTGAATCTCTAATTCATTTCCCGAATCGCGCCGTATGACATGTTTTGGTATAAAGTCGATTTTCTCGTTAACTGAGATATGAAGTTGTGCCACATGATATCTGTATTTTTTAGGCCTCGTGTCGTGCCGAGACAAAATATCAAAAACCAAAGAGCACTAAAACACATAAACTACTATGTTACTTACTTGTGACGCAAAAAACTTAAAAACAGCACAAACAACTTTTTTACGTCGTCGTACATGAAATTGCAGATACAGTTTTAAAACTTATCATTTTCTAAAATCCCGTTTTCCCATATTTTTTACTTCGCCCCATTTTCCTAACTTATAAACTAATACGAAACAAAATAGTAAATACCCTTACACGCCCTACTAAGCTCTCAACAAGCCTACAAAGCCTCAAGTATTAACCAAAGTGGCTCCACAGAATACAAAAGGCATTTAGGCCGTTACAAATTTAGAGTAGGCCAAAAGCGGGACACATCTACTTCGCTGTACCTACATCTATACACAGCGGGGACACGCAAATATCATGAATAGTTACATTTCACTAGGACATGTTTATAAGGACCATTTTGCTTTGACAGCCGCTCCCCCGTTGGCGATCCATCTTGTTTTTACCGTCTACGAACTTATAAGATGGCGTGTAATTTTTTGAAGCGAAACTGTTTTGTAGCGTTTTTTTGGACGGAACGTTGTAGAAACGTGTTTTTGTTTAGTTAGTCGAAAGAAAAGTTTTAGATAAGATGTCTTTTTGTAATGGATTATTTTCTTTTATTTTATTTTATTTATTTTTTTATTATTTAGGCATTTGTGGATGTTTTATGTCTCTTTTATTAATAAAACTGCGGCCTAGCTAAGATGACAATCGCTATCGCTACGACAACGAAACGCTTTGTGTCTCTCTATCACTCTACTCTTCCATAGATATTAGTGAGACATTGACAGTTGCGTTTCGATCGCTACGGAGCGTAAGCGATTGGCTTGTTGGCTACGCGGCCTGCCGGCCTAGCCAAGGTGACAATCGCTATCGCTACGACAACGAAACGCTTTGTGTCTCTCTATCACTCTTCCATGGATATTAGTGCGACAGTGACAGTTGCGTTTCGATCGCTACGGAGCGTAAGCGATTTGCTTGTTGGCTACGCGGCCTGCCGGCCTAGCCAAGGTGACAATCGCTATCGCTACGACAACGAAACGCTTTGTGTCTCTCTATCACTCTTCCATGGATATTAGTGCGACAGTGACAGTTGCGTTTCGATCGCTACGGAGCGTAAGCGATTGGCTTGTTGGCTACGCGGCCTGCCGGCCTAGCCAAGGTGACAATCGCTATCGCTACGACAACGAAACGCTTTGTGTCTCTCTATCACTCTTCCATGGATATTAGTGCGACAGTGACAGTTGCTTTTCGATCGCTACGGAGCGTAAGCGATTGGCGTGTTGGCTACGCGGCCTGATCATCTGACGGCATACTAGTAAATACAACTACTATCACATACTAATAATACATAGACAGTCTATCCCTTGCAACTGCTGATTTTCGTAGTCGACATCTAGCTTTAAGTAGCGGATTTATCAGTACCGCTACTTGGCACTAGATGTCGCGAGTGTCGCGAGAAAAGAAAAATCTAAAGCCCGGCAACAATGTTCAACTAATATTATAACCGGAACTCTATTTTCAACTCATTCCGCTTGTAATATTAGTTGTAAATTTTTTAACATTACACTTTTCGTTTGTCGCGACACTTGCTATCCGCTACTTGCTTTATAGTTTAACGGTTGTCCAATTTTTTTTGATATAATTCTTATTTTATTTGCAGCACAAAACAGCATATAAGCCGGCACGGCAGCTCCGATGAAATCCTGGCCAGCGTGAAGAAAGGCAACTATTGGCGGAACAACACCAAGCCTGACGTCATCCCCTCTACTTCCGTCCAGGATCTTTCTTCCATAGGTGGGTAATATACTATAACTACATATACATACTATATATACTCGTACTGTTGCTATAATTATGTGATATTAGCCTCTCCCCACGACTTTCGTGTTAAACTGTCACCAGTTCTACTACCTCCAACTGCCAACATCATTGCTCAGTATCTACTTGCGTAATCACATAATCACAACAACGCCCTTTTCGGGGTGAATTTCGGGATAAGAACTTTCCTACATATACAATGTACATAACTCCTATAGTCCGCGCTCTTCACTTCTCGCATCAGCATCGGAATGTGATGTTTTTGCAAGTGATTGGTCTATTGCTGACTGTCTGTAGTGAGTGTATGAAGTTCTGTGAGGCGATGGATAAACGTGAGTCGTCTGTTATATATTAGATTTATATTTTCAAATGTCTCTGTTATTATTGATTACAAATTTCTATACACTTTATATAAATTCCACAGTGAATTGGTTTTAACTGTCATACTGTGTAATTTGTTAAATAAATAAATTAAAAATGAAAAAATAAAATAAAATAAATTTCTGTGAAATAGCAAGTGTGTGTGTGTAGCAAGAGTGCAATATATACCTACTTTAGATGGTCGTGTTCTTCATTCCCATCATACTGGAGTTCATTTTCGGAGTTACCCGACACTGTCAATTTTTATTTGTTACATCGTAGGTATCAGTTCTAATTTGCACCTATAATGTTTGACAAAATACTGTTCTCTTCCATAGATACCCTTCCAAAAGCACGGCGAAGATCCCGTCGAAACCGACCAGCAACAGCCTACGGGTTTCCAGAAATCTCCATCACCAACCAATCAGACACTAAAACTATGCGGCGCAAATACCACACCTTGAAGAACCTGGTGTATTCAGAACCGGTGGAAAATATTAAGGAGTTGAGGCGAAGACCGAGGTCTGCGGGGTCTACTGTGAGGAATAAGGAGGCTCTCAGTAGACCTAGTTTGATGGAGACGCTGGATTTTATTAATAGTGTGAAGGATGCGCTTTGTGGTTAGTGATTTGATAAAATGTTTCTTCCAACTGACAATTTATATGAGTTCCATCTAGGTATACAAGTAATCGCCCACTGCTGAGCATAGGCCTCTCTTCCAGTACGCCACTTGTCTTGGTCCTGAGCTAATCTCATCCAGAAGTGACCTGCAATCTTCCGGATGTCAGCAGTGGGCGATAAAGGGCTGATATGATGATGATGATAATGATGATACAAGTAATAAATACGCACTTGATATATTATGCCATCTGAATCAAATTACGTGCGCACTCGTGGCTCATTTGCTAGACTGGACGCAATTTTATTTGAATCGTTTCTTTTTGCTATATTTACACAACCTCAATGACCATTTTAATTCTTTCTTAGTGGAAGAATCCGGTACTTCGGACGCTGAGGACACAGGATGGTCTCTAAGCGATGAGTGGCTGGTGGGGCAGACGGCGCCGCTAGCTATGACGGCGACGCGCTGTGGCTGCCGCGCGTTGCACGCCGCGCTCGCTGACTTGCTGCCGGCGTTGTTGCTGCGACGACATTTTACAGTGAGTAGGGTTTACATATGAACATGTGAAATGTCCTGACAAAAGTTCGAACATCGCTCTAAAATCCTCTCATTTCCTGGGTGGCAATTTCTTCAAAAAAGAGTCAATTTCTAAGAATCCAGCCCGCAGAAATTTAGCAAAAGCCTGGCCAAGGCTGATATGGATTGTATTTTTTGGCAGGTACTGCAGGAACTCTGTTCGTGGCTGGGGGACTCCAGTGAGGGGGCTCTGTTCGCACTCCATCGACTGGCAAGAGCGGCTCGATCTAGAAGCAGCGAGAGGATCGCCAAGTAAGCAATTACAAGCTTAAAGCCGCGTTTCCACGTAGTGTTCTGAGCGAACATTTTGTTCTGAGCAAACATTTGTTTTGAGCAAGTGTTCCATTAACATTATAATTGTCATTGTATAGTTTCAGTAACAGTTTATTCATTCAACAGACCTACTCGTATTTTATCAAGACCTGATGATACCTGCCTAGTAAGATATTAACTAACCTGTGTCTATGCAAAACTAACAAACAAGTTAAATTTAAACGAGTCAGAGTAACATTCCTAACAAGCTCACATGAAACTAACTTCGACCAAGCAGATCCAACTCAACGGTTTAGGTTTTAAACTAGGCCTCTGTCCGACCGGTCTGTACTATTGTGACCACAAAAATAGCGTTTTAATAAAAATAAAACTACGTTATTTCGTATAAAATTGGCTTCAAATCTGATTCGACGTAGGTAACGAATGCAACTTTAAATCATTTGGGTTCGGGGTAACGAACTTTACCGCCAATACTTTATTTTATAACTCTCTTATAACAAATCAAGAAATCAAATCTCATAATCAAGTACCCAGGTAGCAAAGTGACGTTAGCGACGTCATAATGACGTATAAATGCTACCTGGGTAGGTATGATTTTGAATTGGTTTTGATACAACCACGATCGTCTTGGTGATTGGCGAGCATCGCACCCATGACTCTTATTTCATTTCGCATGAACAGTCAGCAAAACTAATAGTTCAGCACCTCTGCATATAAGTGTAATGATGTAGGGGTGTCAAGCTAACTGACTGTATTTACCAATCATCGTGAACGGTCTACAAGGTCGCATATCAAAATAAGATCAAAAGCGTAACAAATGTTAAATTGGAATCGTCCGCAGGGTATTAAATACCGTCGGCAACACCGGCAACCTTCATAACATAATAACACGCATCCAAAGACGCCTTCAAATAACGTATCACCTTTCCAAGGCTACCCTTTCACACGTGCAAGAAATTTTAACGCATCAAATCTTTTCATGTTTAGATTATAAACATTCTAAAAGAGTCCCAATAAATACGTCCCATTTTTCATTCATGGAAAACATGATGAGACTACCGTCATATTCAGATATTTGAGATAGGTACTTATTCAATTATATCTGGTTGATCGGCAATAATGTCGCTCTCGCCTAAATTGCTCGCGGAAACCAAAGGCGTTTGATCTTTAGAGAATGAATAGGGAAAATGATATTTTTCCGCACTTTTATTTAGCTCAGTGCGTATACTTACTTCCTGGTATCTAAATCAGTTGAAATTTGGTCAAAAGTATATTTGAACTTTAACTTTGAATACTTCAGGAGCAGTTTATATGATTTCAATTTTAACTTAATTTTTTTCGTCCCCAGTTCCTGGAAGCTTCCAGAACTTGAAGGAACGACAGAGGCTCCGCAGACATACCGAGCAAGGCCTCCAGATTACGTGTCAGGGGATGAAGCACCGCAGCCGCCGCCGCTGCCTAGAAGATCTAGTAGAGACAAACAGGTGAGATCATCCTTCTTAGCCTTACCCTATTTACTTGGGCTCTGCTCTCCTTATATAGGTATACGGCGTCGGTTGTGGGTCGTCTCTGGTGGTATTCTTCCTTTTTCAAGGCTCATTTTTACAAGACCTATCCATATTATCTTGGGCCTCCGTGTCCCCTAGAGGCTTCTCACCCATCTCTAGCACCTTTCTCGTCATGTGATCTGGTGGGTGCCTCATGACGTGGCCATACCATAAGTGATATCATCACCATCACCAGCGGGCTAAGCATGGTCGCATTTTTATCGCCTGTCACCATGCCTGTCACGTCCTAACAAGTATGTAAGTGCGAAAGTGATAGGCATAGTGACAGGCGATAAAAATGCCACCATGCTGCCACCGCAGGTGAGATAGACATTAACCATAATAATTATTAATACCTACTATGTGCTTTAACGCGGCACCTGCACTCAGTGGGAATAAAAATGGGTAAAAAATCAAAATTACAAAGTACCGTCTCCATTGCGGTGTATTGCCATGTTACAAATACAACCTCAATATTGATTTCAAAGGAACCTCTGAATGAATTACTTATAACAAAACTCAATTACGAAACTAAACATTGTAAGGATAAATAGTTATTTGTTATACAAGGGTGCAAAGTTGTATTTTACCCGCGAGTGTGGAATTGAAATACGAGCAAGCGAAATGATTTTATAGTTGAACCACGAGCGAAGCGAGTGGTTCTAAAATAGAATCCTGAGCGTAGCGAGTGTTTTAACACACGAGAAGTAAAATACATTTGCACCCATGTGTAACACAAAACTTTTCCCCTCACTATAGCGAGGAAAGTGCAACATCCACAGGCGTTAGATCATCTTCATCAACTGGAATCACTCATTTTTTTACGATGTTATAACAAAAAACTGGAGATTCTGTACTTTTACGTGAGAAGTTTTTAAGGCCGTTCCATCGGTTTGCCGCTGTCTTTAAGTAAAGTTTTTAAGTAAAATTTTTGTTGACAATGTTCACATTTCTGACGTATGAAATGTCAATGATGCGTTTTGAAATTGCATCGACTTAACTTGTGCGTTCAGAATTATATTTAACATAATTATTAAAAAACAAACGTTTATTATGGAATTTTAAGGTTTATGACTTAAAATCATTAAATAAAGCTAAATCTGGTGTTTTTTATTAGATTCTCAAACCATTTATTTAATGATAATTAATATCGAACGAACCATTATTATGAGCGTTTTACGTTTTGTTATCTGTCAAGCTACTTAAACACGATCCATTCAAGGTCAAATTACTTTCCCCACTAGTGGATAAAATGCGTTTTTCCCCGCTTGTTTTAAAGGATAAAAGACGGCTTTCCGAGCTAGTGAGGGGAAAAATTAATTAAAGGTTCCGAGCCTTAGCTTGAGAGCGAAGGGTTCGTGGCTTGCGGCTGGTTGTACTTTGATAAGAGTATACCTCATTTCTGAAATATTACCACAATTAAACACGGTGAGCCTTGGAAGAAATGAAACGGCAGATTATTAAGCCAACACAAACCACTCAACACAAAAAAAAACTTAATTTGAGTCATTTTAAAATAGACACTCAAATTTGTTTTCAAATGTGTTATATTATACATTTAATGAATAATTTGATGACACTTTTACCTAAATAATTTTGGTGTAGGGATCGTTAAGTTACTCTGTCAAAATGAGTAACCTACTTGACTTCAAGTTTAATTTATATGTTTTGCATAGCTAGAACCAATGAGGATATAATAAGATAGAGCGGTACTGTCATAGTAAATTTTGTAACCACTGTAAACTCACTGCCATCTATCGACATACTTTGAAACTAAAAATTAAGATTTATAAATATACGTTAAAATGTATTTAAATATGAATAAATGATTTTTTATTTGCATTAATTATTTTTATATGATTTTGACCCATGTTCTTTCACTGATATGCGTTAAAATTAAAAATTACAAACGAAACAGTCAACGCCCTCTATACGAGTGTAGACCAAAACTAGTGGCGCCATCTGATCGAGAGTCAAATTTTCGTGATTTTCGAGGCACGTTTTTTCCTTAGACTGTATCCATCTATTACGGAGTAATATCTATCTTTGCTAGAACCTACATAACGTTTCCTAATTTCTACAGCCATTAGTATAACCAAAGATAGATCCCGAGTAGCATTTATACGTCATTATTACGTCAGCGACGTCATTATGACGTAATAATGCCGTCATTATGACGTCACTAACGTCATTTTGCTACCTGGGATATAACTCCGTAATAAACAATGGATACAGTCTAAGGAAAAAACGTGCCTCGAAAATAACGAAAATTTGATTCTCAATCAGATGGCGCCACTACCTTTGGCCTACTCTCGTATAGAGGGCGTTGATGGTTTCGTTTGTTATTTAACAATTTTAACGCATATCGCATATCAGTGCGAAAGAACATGGGTCAAACACATATAAAAATAATGAATGCAAATAAAAAACTTATTTATTAAGCTTCTGTACCGTTATTCAAAGCCTATTAATATTTGAGAGGCAACATTGTTTGTCGTGACGTGACGGTTGCTGATTGCTCAATACCCCACTCCATTCTCCCCTCCATCTAGTTCCAGTTTCTGCCACCAGGGGTCGTAGCTACGGAGGGCGCTAGCAAGCGCGCGCCCGTCATTGGCGTCTTGTCTGTCGAGGCGTACGGTTGTTACAAATTCAAGAAATTTGTAAGTTTTTGCTGAAAAAAAAAAAGTTTATATAACGGTTTTACCGTTCGAGAATTTAAAATTCTTTTATATTAAATACATTTAATTGTAATTTTATAAATGTTCATTATTACTTTTAAAGTGTGTCGATAGATGGCAGTGAGTTTACTGTGGTTACAAAATTTACTATGACAGTACCGCTCTATCCTATTATATCCTCTTTGGTATAACGAAACTGGGTCCTAACACAGGGTTTCGTAGCTTAGGACACAGGGTCGTGATTTACTATATATTTAAATTAATACAATAAACTTTTTTAATTTTTTTTCATTAACTTTTCTTTCAGTTCACAAAGCGCTACACCGACTACCTCTCACCAAAGCTAGACGCTCTTGAAACCCACCTCACCCAATTGGAGCTGGCCACTCGCCAGAACACCTATACGGGCGTGCTGAACCCCGTATACGACGGGAAAATACGGGACAAGTTTAACGTGAAGAGGTCCAAGTCGCTGGGCCGGAGCTTCAGCAAGACTAAGACTGGGTTGGAGATTAACAGGTACCTCAACATACTTAGCGAAAGTTAACTTTAGTGAGTTAATAATAGAGTATAAAATTAAATTATCTATCGGAAATTTTCCCTGTCACCTCTCCAGCTATATAATTCTAACTTCATGGAAAAATTTGAGCGTAAACCTTTTCATAGTTATGTTCGCCTGGTATATTACTAGTATATTACTATTTATATAAAATATATAGTATAAAAAGATTTTACGCAACCGTGCTTTCATACGCCCTCCATGTTAGCGTTAAACGTTTAACGCAACCTTGTTGTAAGTCGCATTAGGAGTTTCACTTGGCAGAATTTATCTATCTTGATATTATTAACGATATTTTCTTGTACTACCGTCAGAGTAAAACGTGGTGACTATTTTCGGATCATTCGTGTTGATCGGCTTACGCCCACGCTTGGGTTTTCATACGTTTTTGCCGCTTTTTTCCGCCCTTCTGTGTCAGTAAATAAAATCCATACTTTCTAAAAACAGCACCTTATATCTTTGCAAAATAATTTAAAACAGTGTGGCATGTGGTACGAGCGTCAGTCAGTTTATTTCTTTTAAAATTAATTGTTTTTGATTGACCGGATCGGATGTTGTGAAAACGCTCTAACTGCGTGTGCTATCACAATCGTTGCAGACTTGTCATAGTCTAGCTCAAAACTATTGTGTCATCTTGTATGATGTTATATAAAGAGAGTAACTTGATTTAAATAATCCGGATTAATTATAATTTTTATTTACTACAGATACAACATCACGCTGAGCCGTCGCTCCGGCGAGAGAACCAACGACGTCCTGTCAGCGATCGCGGGCACCACCGACCCCGGCTTAGGGTACAAGAGCAACTTCTTCCAGCGATACAACGCTAGTGTCGTCGGCGACTCCTATAAGACGAGTAGAGTTACGATAGATTAAACTTCGATTTTCATCATCAGACTTCGGATTTTAGAAGGCAAAATTAAATGACAGGATAAACGTAGATCCTGTCATTTAATTTTGCCCCCTAAAATGCGATGCCTGATCATAATCAATGAGCATGTGTAGGACATGGTATAACAGTTCCTCCAACAACTATATACCTATTGTCCCCTAGCTGACAAAACAGAATAACTACAAGAAATAGTTGATCCACCCTTCGTGATCTTTTGAATGTCGTCGTTTGACCCAACGAGCTCACAGACGCCAGAGGGCCTCCTTCTACCACCACCTTTGACGTGTTGCCTCTCTGTTGCACTTGTATATTTATACTTAAGTGTGACAGGGACGCAACACGTCGAACGTGGTTCGCGGTAGGCCCTGAGCGCTTCTTTCATCCAAAAGCGGCCACCGCTTCGTTAACATTTTGTTCACCTGCCATCACTCTGCCTGGTAACATGTCCTGTCCTGTTGAGCTTTCTATTTAATATATGTTAAGTTTAAAATGTTTATTTTGTTGGATTAATATAAGATAAAAATTATTTAAAATCTATATTTATATTCCAGTGCATATTTATTAATTTATTAACATGAGTGTTTATATAAAACTAAATATTGTCTTATGAGTACAACAGTAAATACATTTTTTTAAATAATTTTAAAAAATGTTTATAAAACAAAAAATATTGTATAAAACAAGAACAATCACCTATAAAAGTGTGTATCAATAAAAAAAAAATGATATTCATATTTTTATACCTACCTCATCATCTTCCTCGTGTTGTCCCGGCATTTTGCCACGGCTCATGGGAGCCTGGGGTCCGCTTGGCACCTAATCCCTAGAATTGGCGTAGGAACTAGTTTTTACGATAGCGACTTCAAATAACAAGAGTGATCTTGTTGTATATTGTCTCGAGCAGGGAGTAGTAAGTGGAATACGTGTGATAGTATTCTTTTACGTTCTTACGTATATTCTCTAAATGCCTGCCTACCTATATTGTTCAAAATACTATCTATGTATGCAGATTTGTCCCCTCCCCCCCCTCGCCACACACCCCGCCCGCGCGGCCATCTAATTAGTTGACACTACCTATGACAGACGTAAAATAGACATGCACCTGGCCGCCGGTGTGGTGCTCCTTGTGAACCTCGTGAATTCGGATACCTACCTGAAGAATTGTGCCCTGCCCGAGTCCTGTCTGCGGATCCCATCTCCCGGAAAGGTTAGTGGTGCTGTCTTGACGATCTGACAAATATCTTCCAAAATTACCTACTTGCCCCTTTCTTAAACATTTTTGGTAGCAGAGCGTGGTTTGATCCCCTCATCAAGTCATTTATACCCCCTTTTCTTAATTGTATTCCCCCGTTTAACCATAATTATCCATAGTTTTATATCGTAAAATTGCATTCTGGAATGTTATAACGGTATCCTGCAATCCACTCATCTTTAGATTAACCCGACCGCCGTATGGTAATTAGTACCTTATTTCAAGGGCCGACGGCTCAATATTGCCTGTAAGTTTTAGTAGTTACCACGTGGAATTGAAATTTACCTTCAATTAAATCAATGCTATATGATCGTTTTCCTTAAAAGTAATTCGTTTAACTAGTGTTCTTTAAAACCCCTTAGTATTTTGACTGCAAAATAGAATTGTTCACTTTTTACGTAATTATAATTATTTATGTTAGGCAAACCACTGCGCTCCCCAATTCGACCTTATCTGCAAGTGAATAAGTTTCAATTTAAAGTGTCCTACGATTAATATTTAATTTCCCTGTTGCTAACTGCTGTTTATCGCTTGAGTTAAAATGGGTGGAGAAAACGATACAATTAGATCAACATTATTCACGGAAACTCCAGATTATAGACAGTCAATCGGGACTTTAAGATTAACTAGTCAGTGGATTTCGAATGCACACTCACAACTTAATACCGCAGACCGCGCTCGACTTATAGTTTATGTAAATGACCTTGAAGAACAATATAAGGAGTTTCGGGAAGCTAGTGCCCAGCTCCTCGGCGGATTAGATCAGGCCATAGATGTGGAGGAATATACCTATGTTGAAGGCCTCGTTAGGACAGTGCGCGAGCAAGTTGTCGATATTAAAGTGAAACGTAACGAAATAGTCGCCCCTATCTCCGCGAGTACTCCAATGCGTTCGGTGCCCGATAGGGCCACTATTGTCGCCGCTGATTATGACCTCCCGCCGCGTCCCCAAAAACTACCTGATCTCCCAATCCCACGGTTTAGTGGGCGATCGGACGCCTGGATTAGCTTTATTGATCAATTTGACAGCGTCGTTGACACTCGAAGTGATTTATTACCTACCCATAAAATGCATTATTTAATGAGTGCCTTATCTGACGAACCAAAACGTTTGGTACAACATTTGAAAGTCGAAGCCGGTAATTATTGTGTAGCCCGTGACCTTCTTAAAAGAAGATACCATAATACACGCGTCCTTGCCGATACCTACATTTCCCAAATAATATCCCTGCCCGAAATTAGTCCTCGGTTGACTGGGCTACGCGCCAGTTTCCTCAATCCTTTACTTACTGCCTATCGTTGTTTAGAGCGACTCGAATTACCTGTGAAACATTGGTCATATATTCTTGTTCACATTTGTTTTGGAAAACTTCCCGCGGACTTGAGGTCACGTTTTGAACGCCGCCACGGGGACGGCCAAAGGGATCTACCCACCTTTGATAAGCTTATAGATTTTCTAGAAGAAGAATGCCGGCACCACGATAACGTCGGAAATACCTCTCTGGTGGATGCCGCGCCTTCCTACTCCAAAACCGGTACGGTGCCGAGAGCCCCACGTGAGTCACGTGACTCACGTCATGCGTTGGTCGTTGAATCTAACGAGCGTTCATCGAAGTGTCCTATGTGTTCGAGCCAAACTCATTACTTGCGTGAGTGCCGAGACTTTCTGGATATGAATCCCCGCGACCGCTCGAATTTCGTAAAATCAAATGGCCTGTGTTATAGATGTTTAGATAAACACTCAATCGCATCGTGTACGCGTGATTATCGTTGCAGTACTTGCCGCCGTCCTACCCATCACACGCTTTTGTGCTTTAATGACCCGCGAAACCCGGTATACCCTCGTGGAAACCCGCAGAATAGGTCGGTTGCCTTTCGTCGCTCTCCTGAACCAGCCAGACCTAGCTCCCCCCACCCTCGCACGGGCGGGGGTGCTCGCTATTACGTCATGAACCGTTCTTCACCCCGTCCTACTTCACCGACCTCACCCCGTGCATCCCCCCCTCCATCTCCTTCTAGGACATGGCACCGCTCTCCAAACCACTCCCCTACCCGGTATTCTTCACCACCTTTTCGTCGTGATGTGCGTTCCCCTACCCCTACCACTAGTAGAGATAGGCGTGCAGCGTCTCCACGCCCTTCTCGGCATGAAATTTATAAGGGCTCTCACCGCGAGAGTCAACATTAACTAGACAGCCCCCCTCCCCCACTCCCTTCTCGTGCTTCAATAATTATAAACCCGGATCTGGTCGTACTCGCTACTGCTGTTATTCATATGAAAACATCTAACGGATATTACGTTGAAGCACGGGCTCTGATTGATAATGGTGCCCAAGGTTGTATGATTACTTGTAACTTAGCCGTAACCCGGCTCAATGTGCATTTAACCCCTCCCCCCTCGTCGCCAATGGTACTTTATGGCATTGGAAATATTCCCGCCTTGTCAATACGCGATTGTATCCCTGTCACGTTCAAGCCTGTTCACTCCTCCTCACCACTTACTACGGTCACCTCAACTATGGTTGTAGATACCATTGCCGGTATCCACCCGGATGTGGAACTGCCCCTATCTGTCCGATCGGCAACACGATCACTGCACCTCGCCGATCCTTTATTTTATAAACCCGGACAAATAGATGTTTTATTAGGAGCCGATGTTTTTGGATCTCTTTTACAATCCGACGTAATTCAACTACAACCCTGTGGTCTAACAGCTATATCAACAAATTTTGGTTACATCCTATCTGGGCCAGTTACGAATTTCCCTACCTCAAAGCCCCCTATGACTGCCCTCTCTTTAACTCAAGTCGTTGAGCGATTCTGGAAAATAGAGGAACCCCCTGAACCACCTCAACCCAACCCTTTAGATATTGAATGTGAGACACTTTTTAAGACCACCACTACTAGAAACTCTGACGGTACCTTCGTAACCAGATTGCCCTTCTTAAGTGATCGTCCCTCCCTCGGTGAGACCCGCGGCATAGCTGAAAAAAGATTCCTTAACTTAGAGAAGCGGTTACAAATGAACCCACAGCTAAAATCAAAATATATTGAATTCATGCGCGAATATCAGAGTTTAAATCACATGTCAGTATCCTCCGTAGATTTGCGTTCAGTAGAGCATTATTATGTACCCCACCACGGAGTATTTAAAGCTTCTGACAGTGAAAAGCTCCGCGTAGTTTTTGATGGCAGCAGTAAAAGCTCGAACGGAATATCTCTTAATGAGTGTTTACACACAGGTCCCAAGTTACAGCGAGATATTACCCACATACTTCTAAATTTTCGTAGGCATGCAATTGTATTTGTTACTGATATCCGTATGATGTTTCGAATGTCGTGGATACATCCCGAGGACAGGCGGTTTCAGTTAATTTTATGGCGCGAGTCCCCTTCGGAACCTCTCCTTACCTATGAACTTAATACCAATACCTATGGCTTGCGATCAAGTCCCTATATTGCGATTCGCGTACTTCTTGAACTGGCGGAACAAGAACGCTCCAAGTACCCTCGCGCAGCTGCGGTAATTGAATCCGACGTGTATGTTGACGATTGCCTGACAGGAGCCTCAACTCTTGAAGAAGCTCGTGACCTTAAAATTGAATTACAATCTGTAATGCGTGCCGGCGGTTATGAACTGCGGAAATGGCTTTCAAACAAGCCAGAATTGTTAAATGACCTCCCCCCTGATTACCTCCAACCCCTTCATACAATCCGAGATGTTGAAAACCCCCAAACAGTAGCGGTCCTTGGAGTCCAGTTCAATCCCGTGACTGACGCATTCACATATACGACGCGCGTAGACTGTGATAAATGCCCTACTAAACGAAAGGTGCTATCTCTGATAGCTCGTACCTTTGACCCCAGCGGTTGGATTTCACCCATCGTGTTTAAAGCCAAGGTTTTTATACAGCGGCTATGGCTTTCGGGCCTTGATTGGGATGCCCCACTTACTTCAGAGCTAACGACCGAATGGTTAACATTTACTGAGGAACTGATGAGTACCATACAACAGATTTCAATACCTAGATGTATTTTCCCCCCTAAACCTCAGACTTATACTTTACATGGTTTTAGTGACGCCTCAGAGGCCGGATTCGCTGCCGTAATCTATCTTCGCGCTGTAGATCAGCAAAATAATTCCTCCGTTCATTTGTTAATGTCCAAGACAAAGGTCTCCCCAGTTCGGACCCGTCTCACAATTCCAAAATTGGAATTGCAGGGAGCTGCGCTCCTTTCAAAATTAGTCCAACACGTTGTCTCCTGTCTGCAGAAGTCAATAGTGTTAGACGCCATCTATACTTGGACGGATAGTCAAATTACTCTTGCCTGGCTTAATACTTCACCACATGAACTTCAAACTTTCGAAGCTAATCGCGTATCTCAGATTAAAAATGCTGAAATCCCATCAATATGGAGACATGTTCCCGGCAGTCTTAACCCTGCCGACTGCGCCTCCCGGGGTTTATCCCCTCGTGCGCTCCTAAATCACCCACTCTGGTGGTGTCCGAAGTGGTTGCTAGAGCCACCATCTAGTTGGCCATCTGACAAATTGTGCCCGATCGCACAACTTCCTGGACTACGTTGTCTCTTAGTCACCAGTGCAAGTTGCATTCCAAGTCCTGACTTTCTCCTAGAACGCTTCAGCTCATTCCAGAAACTAATTGGCGTAACCGGTTTTATTCTTAGGTTCAATAAAAATGCTCGATCACCTAACCACCGGGATACCTCCCCCTTCCTGACTGCAACTGAAAGAAAAAATGCCCTTGTCTTCCTCATCAGGCTTGTACAAACTACCTCTTTCACCACAGAAATTGATCTTTTAAAACGTGGACTAACAGTTCGTTCCCCTATTCAAAAGTTAAATCCCTTTCTTGATACAACTGGTTTAATCAGAGTAGGTGGCCGCATACGGCACTCTGATTTACCATTCGATGCACGTCATCCTTTGCTTCTCCCAAAAACTGGGAATTTCGTGAAAATTCTAATCCTGCACTACCACATAGAAAACTCACATGCCCCACCTGGCGCGTTACATAGTATATTAGCCCGTGAATTTTGGATCCTGTCAGTTCGACGACTAATAAATAATACAGTATTTAAATGCTTGCCTTGTTATCGTTTAAATGCAATCGCGAAACAACCTTTCATGGGTGATCTTCCAAAAGACCGTGTAACGGTCGCACGTGCATTTAAGGGAGTCGGTACAGATTTTGCTGGCCCGTTTTATACGAAAGTACAAGCTGTACGTAACCGGAGACTCGTAAAAACCTATCTGTGTATCTTCGTGTGTCTTGCGACTAAAGCGGTCCATCTCGAGGTAGTCTCGGACCTGACTACCGAAGCCTTCCTCGCAGCACTCACACGTTTTGCCTCCCGACGCGGTTCACCCTCCCTTATACGTTCAGACTGTGGACGAAATTATGTAGGCGCGGACAATCATCTTATTGAAGTTCACAATTTCCTAAACCTTAACAAATATACAATAGGCTCAGAGATGGCAAAACGAAACATTACCTGGATTTTTGATCCCCCGACCACCCCTCACTGGGGCGGCCTATTCGAAGCGGCCGTAAAATCAGCAAAGGCCCACTTAAAACGAGTAGTCGGAGATACCCCCCTCACGTATGAAGAAATTACGACGGTTTTCACAAAAATTGAAGGGGCCCTTAATTCTCGGCCTTTGTGCCCCCTATCGCCGGACCCTAACGATCTTCAGATTCTGACACCAGGACACCTTATTATTGGAGAACCCCTTACTGCCATTCCTGAATATCCGCTACAGGATATTAAAACCAATAAGCTCACCCGATTTCAGCTGGTGCAACAGATGTTTCAACATTTCTGGTCACGATGGCAAACAGAATATCTATGTACCTTGCAGACAAGGCCTAAATGGGCATCACATACAGAGCCCCCCGTCGTTGGGGACTTAGTACTCCTTAGAGAAGAGAATGTTCCTCCGTTAGAATGGCGACGCGGTCGCATCATATCAATCCGTCCTGGGAAGGACGGCGTTGTGCGCGTGGTACAAGTCCGGACGGCTACCGGCGTACTGACCAGGCCCACCAATAGGATTATTCGTTTACCCGTTGATAAACCTGTCAATTAATCCATTCCAGAATGCAACAAATTCCATATGTATATATCTTTTCTTCTCTCGTAAACATGGTGATGTTTAGGGCGGGGGTATGTTCAAAATACTATCTATGTATGCAGATTTGTCCCCTCCCCCCCCTCGCCACACACCCCGCCCGCGCGGCCATCTAATTAGTTGACACTACCTATGACAGACGTAAAATAGACATGCACCTGGCCGCCGGTGTGGTGCTCCTTGTGAACCTCGTGAATTCGGATACCTACCTGAAGAATTGTGCCCTGCCCGAGTCCTGTCTGCGGATCCCATCTCCCGGAAAGGTTAGTGGTGCTGTCTTGACGATCTGACAAATATCTTCCAAAATTACCTACTTGCCCCTTTCTTAAACATATATATATACAGTGGAAACTGGATAAGTGGAATTGCAAGGGACCGGCTGTTTAGTTCCGCTTATCCAGGTTTTCCATTTATCCAGTTTTCCACTTAACCAGGTTTAAATAAAACGTTTTCTCACTTACAGAGGCTCTCGCTAACAGAGATTGTGGGTGCTAGTAATGTCGCTTATAGAGGTCACGTATATGGTCAAATAATAAATCAAGACTTAAATAATCGTCTTTTATTTATTATGTAGTGTTCACGCGCCTATGAGGCGTGAACTATATTCTTGATTTTATTATTGTAATAATGAAAACTTGTTAATATAATGAATCAGAATATTATTTATTGTGTTTAACATTGAATGTATATTGACATATCTTATTGTTTTTATAGCGAATGTTTTATGACATATATTTAAAATTATAGTTTTATAAGTAGCATCCGCGCTAGACCACAAAGGTTGCATCGCTAACATACTGCCCCACCTTGAAAGCTTGGCTTTCAAGAGGCTCATGGGAGGGATACGGCTCGATTTATAATGCCGTTCTTTGTTTGTAGGTCGACTACTCTGCAGACTCCATCATTTCCAGTATAAAGTTTGACGATGCGCCCTAGTAGCCATTTTATTGGTGGCAGCTGATCATCCATGACTAGGACTAGGTCGTCGATCTTGATGGATCCCTTACTGGTTTTCCACTTGAAACGTTTCTGGAGAGTAGCGAGATAATCCTTAGTCCACCGTGTCCAAAAATGTTGCTGAAGTCGTTCTACGAGCTGGTATCTATCGACCGTCATCATCTTCACTTCAGGCGATGGCATGTGACATCAATGGTCGCCCGATAAGGAAGTGCCTAGACGTGAGTGGAGTTGATTCCAATAATCCTCAGACAAATTGTCAGAGGACGCGAAATCATGATTGCCTTTGTCCATGCAAACAGATTAGGCTAATTTCTTAAAGGTTAAATGGATATTAGCAGTAATACATTTAAATTAATATTAGCTAAGCAGACATGACTGCTGCCTTCCAGACTCCGCCGAAGTTCGGGGCGTATACCGGAAAATAATGAAAGATAAGTTGCTCACTACAAGTAAACTCTCCGATTTGCCGTATGTACACGTTTGTAGTAACATTCTGTTCAATTCATTATAAATTACCTATAAAGTTTATTTAACTGTCACAAAAGATGTTTAGCTACATACTAATAATTATTAATAATAAAATTAAGCAAACACACAAAGATACGTTGTAAGGCCACTTAACGAACTATACTCTACTACTTCCTTTAAAGTAATATAATAAATGTGTAGTAAGTAATAAACGATTTAACATCTGGTAATTGAACGTCAAAGTGTTTGGCTAAAGGCCACTCAGACTGGTTTCTCAAGGAAGCAGGGTCCTTCCCACCACAGAGTACTGGCGAGTATATTGTTGAGGTTTGACACCCCTTGAAGCCCGATCTGGTGAGTTCAATTCTGATGAGACGTGATGTCTTGCATTAGGATGGACTACAGGTCCATTAACATTTCGCGAATCACGTAATGATGTATTATAAAATACCCGAAAACGGGACGGTCCATTTCGGTCAGGTGCTCTAACCTTTCGTATACTTTGAAGGAAAGCATAATCATGTTCGTGGTTAAATATACCGCCTTTAGAAGCATAATAACATTCGCTTAAGGCGTCCTCCGGGGCCTCACGAAGTGGAAGCTTCTCTTGAGAAAATTGGCATCGAGTAGAAGAGCTTGAACCCTGACCTGTCGGACCAGACACAAGCCAACCTAGATAAGATTCTTTTAGAATTGGTTTGTTTTTGCCTAATTTAATTTTCTTGGATCCTACAATGTCCCAAAACACATCACCTCCTAGTAACACATGTATTTCAGACGGGCGATAAAAACTGGGATCCGCTAACTTAATAGACGCAGGAATGTCAAAGTGTGATGTGTCAATTTCTAAACTTGGTGTAAGTCCTGATACCTTTGGCATAACCAAACAAGACACATCTATTTCAAATTGGTCGGTTTTAGATTGTACTATAACACCGCTAAGTTTTGAAGCACTGCCAATCAGGCAGTCATTTAATCCAGTTATAGGAGTCGGCTCAATTTCACTGTAGGTAAGGTTCAACCTTCTTTGCATTGTTGTAGATATATAAGAAGATTGACTCCCTGGATCTAATAGAGCTTTAGTAATGTGAGTTTCTTTTGTTACAGGATTAACTAAATTTACCTCAGCAGTACATAACAGCACATAACCCTTGTTGTTTGGGCTGAATGTAGACATTGCAGTAGTATTATTTGTGTCATTGTTGTCATTAGTTTCAATATGTAATAGTGTATTGTGTTTTTTATGACATGTCTTACATGGGCTTAACCGGCAATGAAAGTGGTGATGACCAGGGCGCAGACAATTTTTACATAATTTGTTTTTCGCAACTTCATTTTGCCTGCAATCCAATGACATTTCCTTAAACTTGTCACACTCAAAATTGAAGTGATTTTCTTTGCAAAACGCACAAGTTATTTTTGTTTTTGTGTCTAAGTTATTAGTACTAGCTGTGTACTTATTTTCACTTGTACCTAGCATTGTTGTAACGTATTTGTTTTCTCTTATTTGGTTAGTAGGCTTATCATGTTTTTGTGTAGAAGCACTAAACTGTATTGTTTCCAAAACATCCGCTCGATTACGAAGGAATACTAATAAATTATCGAGTTTAGGAGAAACTTCGAATGTACCTTTGTGTTCTTCCCACTTCCTACTAGTGGCGCCATCTAGTTTCGACACCATCATGTATATAACTAACGTATCCCAACTATCTGTGGGCTCTTTGAGTGTGTGTAAGGCTCGTAGGTTTTTGGAATAAAAGTCAATCATGTACCTTATAGCCTTATGAGATTCCCTAGTTATTGGTTCAAAGTTGAACAGTGACTTAATGTGGTTATTTATTAATATTCTCTCATTGTTGTATCGTTCGCACAGTAAATCCCATGCGATTTTGTAATTAGTACTTGTAAACTCAATAGACTTTATGACTATCGCTGCTCCACCCTCCAAAGATGCACGCAAATAATGAAATTTACTTATTGTAGGGATGGACTCGTTTTTATTTATTAATGAATCAAAGCTATCACGAAACTCCATCCATTTTGAATAACAGCCGTCAAAGGAAGGTAATTTTATAGAAGGAAGCCGAATGTGACAGTTGACAGACGCCTGAGAACTGCCATTTGAATGAATTGAACCTTCGGCCCGAGAAACAGCGGTAGCATATTTAGTAGTCGCTGGTTGGTTCGACTCAAGTATCAATTGTGACAATGAAATCAACCTTATGATAGAATCCTCAACTTGCTCACGTTCTAAAAGCTGATCGGCTAAGTTGATGTCATCTAAATTTTCAATTTCTGACTGAATTTCATCAAACTGAGATAACAATTCTTGAAATCGACCTAGTTTCAACTGGAGTTCACCGAATAGAGCCTTAGTGAAGTTCTCAGTCGAAATCGCCTTTATAGTGTCAATATATTTTTCAAATAAAGTAACCTTTGCCTTTATAGTGCCGCGCTTGCGAACTAGCGGCTTTAGTTCTTCAGACATTTTGTAAATACAATTAAATTCACATACAATTAAGAAACTGGCATAAATAAATTGAACAGACTGTACTAAGAATAAATTAAAATTCAAACCGTGCAGGCCACCGTATTAAACAGGCGGCAAATAGGAGAGCTGTCCACGTGTAGTGATGATATCCTCGCGATCAAGCGAAAGAACTACGCAGAAAACCAGCTTACACCCGTATCTCCGGAAGAATTTCGAAGGCAACAGATAGTGTATTCCCTGAAATTTTAATTACGCTATTATCAGAGCATACTATTTAATATGCTGCAAATGATGCGCAAGTCTCGTTTCTTGCGTATGCCTTGATTCTTATATACTTTTAGAATTTTCAAGAAAATTTTCAATATTTTTTTGTATTTTATTGGACTATCAGTCTGAAGTGACTGGACTATTTGTAATTTAAAATAAAATTGTTGTAAATCTAAATAAAATTAAATGTAAGTATTAAATCAATGCAATAATTTGCTTTTAACGTTATAATAGAAGAATACAACCTGATGCAGAGCAGGATTAAGGCAACCATGAAATTCGTAATTTACGTTACTCAAACACTTCACGCAAGGGTTCCTGTATAATCTCCGTGCTCCGTGCTCGTGGTTGATGGTTGATGTTGGTTTATTGAAGACTGACTCAGTAGTTATCCGTGCGCCGCTTCGATAGAAGATTGTTGCTCAAAGAGCGTTAAGGTCATCAAATGACCTATACTATCACGTCGGGGTCACCAAATGTTCACGCGCCTATGAGGCGTGAACTATATTCTTGATTTTATTATTGTAAT
Organism: Cydia strobilella; assembly: GCF_947568885.1. NCBI lineage: Eukaryota > Metazoa > Arthropoda > Insecta > Lepidoptera > Tortricidae > Cydia > Cydia strobilella. The sequence continues at coordinate 16,791,562 of NC_086052.1, forward strand.
AATGAAAACTTGTTAATATAATGAATCAGAATATTATTTATTGTGTTTAACATTGAATGTATATTGACATATCTTATTGTTTTTATAGCGAATGTTTTATGACATATATTTAAAATTATAGTTTTATAAGTAGCATCCGCGCTAGACCACAAAGGTTGCATCGCTAACATGTAGATATGTATTAACAAAAAATAGATGCTTTTTTTTTTCATGTAATAGGAAGCAAACGAGCAGACGAGCCGCCTGATGGGAAGCAGTCATCGCCGCCCATGGACATAAGCAACACCAGAGGAGCCACTTATGCGTTGCCCACCTTTGAGAACCCTAAATACCCTAAATATGTAATCCTGATTTAAAAAAAGCAATACTGTAAATAAGCCACAGTACTCGTATACAGAAATAATATCTGTCTCTTGTTATGAAGTAACTTTTATGTAAATAAAATCACTCCTAATATTTATTTATGCAAGAGAAACCAGTATGGTTAAATAAATCAATGTACCGATTGTCCTTTAATGAAAAAAATCCGTCATTTTATTATTTATCTTATCTAACAGCACGGCACCGCACCACGGCTAAAAGAACCAAACTGAACGATGTGTGATCTCATACAAAATACGTAGTTAAAACACGAACCATAATGTTAACGAAACAAACTACTACTCTCGTTGTGAGTGTTGTGACGGTTTATTAAAAATAAAAATTTTATAACGCCGAGCTATTCCACTCATAGAGGTTTCGGAGACGGCTGCTTCCAGTTACAGAGGTAAAAATAAGAAATTTTCGAAAAAATGTATTCCGCTTATAGAGGTCCCAAAATTCTACTTATAGAGGTAATTCGTTGCCAAGGGACTGGAACCGAGAACTTAGGTCCACTTAAAGAGGTTTTCCACTAACCGGTTCCACTTATCCAGTTTCCACTGTACCCGTTTATGTGACAGTAATCAAGTGTGTTACTGCTAAACACTGAAAGTGGCTAATTGCCATTACAGACTGCCATCTGACTTTCTAACCCAGAGGGTAAACTAGGCCTTATTGGGATGAGTAATAACATTAAATCCTATACTAACATAATAATAGCAAAGATAGATATAACTCCGTAATAGATGGATACAGTCTAAGGAAAAAACGTGCCTCGAAAATCACGAAAATTTGATTCTCGATCAGATGGTGCCACTACCTTTGGCCTACTCTCGTATAGAGGGCGTTGACGGTTTCGTTTATTATTTAACGATTTTAACGCACATCGCATATCAGTGCGAAAGAACATGGGTCAAAAACATATAAAAATAATTAATGCAAATAAAAAAACTCATTTATTAATATTTAAATACATTTTATTGTAATTTTATAAATGTTCATTATTACTTTTAAAGTGTGTCGATAGATGGCAGTGAATTTACTGTGGTTACAAAATTTACTATGACAGTACCGCTCTATCCTATTATATCCTCTTTGATAATATTAGGTATTACCTACGCGTGATGTGAAAAATCAATTTTAGCTTTTAACAACCTTGACATATTGTAAGTTATATATACACTATAAATTAAATTAGATGTCATATCATATACATACTATACAAGAAAAAGTGACCAAGCCCTTCAGTGTTAAGCAATAACACAATCAGTTTAAAAATTTACATTCGCTATACCAGACTATAGCCTCCCATGTTGCACGTTTAAATTAGTCCAACTTACTCAATTACACCGGACTAAATGCAGTCCAGTTTATAAACATAGAAAAGTAGATCTTATCACAATTACATAAGATTCAAAATGTGCACACGTTAAAAGAATGGATTTGAGGACTAATTTAGACCATGCATAAATTTTGAGCCTCATATGTCAATTACAATGGTAATGCAACGCTATTCTCTATTCGTCATTGGATTGAAAAATTATACGAGTTAAGTAACTGTAAATGTTATACATAAAAAATAGTACATTATGATACAAGTGTGCTAAGTTGGTCATTACACACGAGGCGATATTGTGCGCGCGAGCTGTAAGCGAGCGCGCAATAAGAAAGCCGATGTGTGTAATGACCAATGCACACGCGTTTCATACGACGTTTTTCAACACACTTGCGATAACAAAAAAAAGATACTCATATTAATCAAATTTTAATAGTTAAAACAGTTAGTATTGTGTGTTGCATCTGTCATACTCGTACTGCCGGCCGCCCCTCGCCCCGGCCGCGGGCGGCGCGGCGGGCGGGCCGGCCGGGCCGCGCACCGCGCAGGCGGTCGGGCGCGCCGGTGCCCGCCAGTCCGACCAATTAAAGAAGGCTCCCTTTCCATGCATATTATTAGCAATCAGTTACCTTCTTAACTCAGTCGGATAATATAATGAAAAAGCACGAGTGGAATAATACACTGTCAGAGCACGCGTGTTTAATATCTAGGATTATGAGCCAAAAATCGGTGGAATAAAAACGTCGTTTTGAGCAAGTGTGTTGAAAAATACCTTTTCACCTCAGCAGCTCGAACAAGCCTACTTTCGTCACTCCCTGGAGTGAGGAAAGTGCGATTTTCCTCACTCCAGGGAGTGAAACAATGTAGCTCGTGTTTTTGAGTCCCTCGCTACGCTCAAGATTCTACCTAAGAATCACTCGCTTCGCTCGTGATTCAATTATAGAATCTTTCGCTTTCTCGGGACTCAAAATAATCACTCGCAAGAAAAACCAACTTTCGTCTCTTGTTGCACAAATAACTATATAAAGCCTGACCAGTAATATATGATCATTGTCAAGAGGGCGCTGTTGTTGTGCATGTATAGGGTGACAGCTGCAAGCTTAGTATAGTATGAAAAAATTAGTTCCAGTGAAATTCCGCAACATGGCGCGTGATCGTATTCCTGGTCAGGCTTTACACTTTATTTCAGTGTAGATTAGTCTTCAGACGTGTAGGTGCGTATAAAACCATGATGGTTGACATTACTAAACTAACCTAAGCTGCAGCTTACACGTTAGGGTTTATGCAATAAGTATGTATGTTTTATTATTTTCACTTTCCCGAAAATCACAAGTATATTGTTAAGTCTAGGTTAAGATACAAAAAAAAACCGCAATAGTACAACAAACAAAGGATACAAATCGCTGCCCCAATATGACAGGGTTCTATGTTTCACTTATATCGAACTGAAATTTGAACTTTATCATAGTGACATTAAGTCGAATTTCAACTATCTTGAAAATGTAACATAGAACCTTGTAATATTGGGGTAGCGAAATAGCAGAAATATTTTGGTGTCATTCTCAGAGTACCGAAGGATTCATCACCGCCCACACGCCATTCGCGACAGGGCGAAATAGGTATCTCCTTACTTGACTGCTGTCTGGAGATCGAACTCATTTTCATCATGGTGGTTTGTTATTGTTTCTCTCAGAGCAATAATTGTGTTACCTAGTGGAAACTGTTCTAGCTGTTGTGTCAACTCAATTTGTTAAACATAGTTTACATAGAGTAACTTATACTAGAGCGGTACTGTCATAGTAAATTTTGTAACCCCAGTAAATTCACTGCCATCTGTCGACACAGTTTAAAACTAAAAATGAAGATTTATAAAAATACGATAGAATGTATTTAAATATAAATAAATGATTTTTTTTATTTGCATTAATTATTTTTATGATTTTGACCCATGTTCTTTCACTGATATGCGTTAAAATTGTTAAATAACAAACGAAACCGTCAACGCCATCTATACGACTGTAGGCCAAAACTAGTAGCGCCCTCTGAACGAGAATCAAATTTTCTTGATTTTCGAGGCACGTTTTTTCCTTAGACTGTATCCATCTATTACGGAGTTATATCTATCTTTGGTGATTATATGCTGTTTGTTTCCCTTTGCAAAAAAAAAAGAAAAAAAAAAAAAAAAACATCTAAATGTAAAAAGATTTTCCAAAATATCAATAGCCAGAGAGGAAAATGGAGGCTACGGTTGTATGGAGATTTCGTCCTCCACTATGCTTTTAACTGCAGGGACCGTTACCGGTATAACTAACGTCACGTGATGACGTCATGATGACGTCACTGGTCCAGAACATACATATCCACCCTACTAACTAAAAATCAAAATATCTCATAGCATTCACTAAATTTCTTTGATATTATAGAACAGTATTGACGTAAGGATATGATTGATCAGATTAAACTATACATAAACAACCGTGATACCGAAATTGAATACCGGTTAATTTGTATGAATAATATACCGGTATTCGGTCCCTGCTTTTTAGTTAATTTCCACTTTATTATCATTATTTTCAGTATGGAAGTTTAGATCTGTTTTGTTCATTACCTACAATTATGGTCTTTAAAAATTGTCACAAAATTAGTCATCATCGCAATAATTATCTCGTCAATTACATGTAGGTATACCGATTGAATTATACATACATAATTATATGATGGACTGAATTCAGCTTTGTGTGTTCATGAAGTATTGATCCATGTAATAAGGATACTGTTTGCACGAGAAATTAATTTCGAATCAGGTAATGAACTCTATTCATCGCCAGATTAATTAATATGTTTACACTTGTCAAGTTGACAATAATGACAAACTATTTAAGTCGCACGAACTTGGCCGCATCCATACAATCGAAGATGCTCTCTCATTTTCAAACGACATGCTGAAACAATATAAAATTTGGCATGAACATTAAATGAGGAGTGTCTTTTCAAAAGGGCTTATTTCTCTATGAAATCCATACAAAAATAAACCCTTTTACCCTACTTGAAGGGTTTATTTTTGTATGGATTTCATAGAGAAATAAGCCCTTTTGAAAAGATACTGCTCAAATGTAAAAAAAAAAATGATATAGGAGACAAACGAGCAGACGGATTACCTGATAGTAAGCGTTTACTGCCGCCCATGGACACCCACAACACCAGAGGGGTAAGTGCGTTGCTGGCATTTAAGATGGGAGTACACTCTTTTCTTGAAGGTTTGAAGGTCGTATTGGTCCAAAGATACTGCAGGCGACAGTTCATTCCACAGTTTAGCTGTGCGAGGCAGGAAGTTTCTGGAGAAAGGCACAGTTGAGGACTGCCAATGTGGTGAAGATGGAAATATATTATAAACTGGATGCCAAACTACAGTGGGAATCTCATATCCGTAAATTGTCTAATCGGCTCAGTTCTGCCTCATTTGCAGTCAAAAAAATTAGAACCCTGACTGATGTGGATACGGCTCGACTGGTCTACTTTGGCTATTTCCACAGCCTAATGTCATACGGCATCCTTTTATGGGGGCACGCTGCAGATGCTAATTGTGTCTTTATATTGCAAAAACGGGCAATTAGAGCTATTTATAATTTGGGATGTAGGATCTCCTTAAGAGACAAATTTAGAGAATTAGGCATTTTGACATTTGCGTCGCAATACATTTATGAAAATCTATTCTATGTGCAAAAAAAAAACAGATGTTTAAGAAATATTGCCACATACACAACAGAAATACAAGAAACAAAGACAAACTTGTACCTACTATAACTAGACTTCAGAGGATAAGTAAATCTTTCATTGGCCAATGTGTTCGTTTTTACAATAAAATTCCTTTGGATATTCAAAGTTTGCCATTAAATGAATTAAAATCGGTCATTAAGCGAAAGTTGTGCAGAAATGGATATTATAAAATATCAGACTATTTAGAAGACGTTAACCCCTGGAGTTAATAAGTATGTAGTGTAACATAGATAATGTTATTTAATATTTAATTTTTAAGTAATTACAAATGTTTGACGTCATAAAGAGATTGTAAAATCCTATTATGAAAATAAACGATATGATATGATATGATATGAAACATTATAGTATAATTTCACCCATATCGACCTAGTCCCACAGTACCATAATTATGTCTGGTACTAATAGTTTCGTTGCTATAAATTGAAAGCTTTTAATGACTGTACTGTTTTCAGGACTACGAACAAACATACCTGTAACTCAGCCATATAAATATTTAGTATTTAAGTTTTTAGTTCCAAAACATGGCCATCCTTCTTAAAAGAGTATTTTATTGCAGGTGTTGAATACATTGTTTACGAGCTATGGACGTATAACTTTATGTTCAGACGAAAACATTTAAAGTGGTACCTTCACAGACTACCGTATGCAGACTCCACAAAATGAAGTTTACAATGACCGTGATATCACATGGAGCTCAAGTAAATACTACGTTTCTGTTTCTTTTTGGTCCTTTGGTTGAGTGGTAATTTCACCATTTGTACATTGTTATATACATATAAAAAAATGAACTTAAATGTTAATATATTGTTCCCTTTTTTATTGTGGGCCGTACCACATTATTACAATCTATTATTGGTAACGCATTGGACCGGCAATCCAAGGATGTGGGTTCGAGTCCCACGTTGACCAGAGTTGATCATCGTTGATTTTTTCATTGTGATTGACATCTGTATGTATATACAATTTATAGAAAATGTTTATGATTTTAAAATCATTTATTATAATATATTACTAAACGAAATTAATAACTAGCTTAAATCTAAAATAGGCCCTTTAGGCATTGTACCCAGGATACTGGCGGCATTTCCTCGCTGTATCGCAATGCTGATACGTCGTGCGAGGAAACCGCCAGCTCTTCGGTCACCAGTTACGTCAACCTTCACGATTTCTGCAAATAACTTGTGCGCGCTGGGACCCCATGGACCTAGAGTTTCAACTCCATACATATATTATGTGCAACAAATAAACAAAAAAACATTACTACTGCAGCGTTTCATTGAAATCTTGTTGCTCGATGACTGATAAATGTCGTAGTGGTAACATAACTGAAACATAAATGAAAAAAAAAATTCAAAAAAACAAAACAAAATCAAAAAGAACATTTGTATTTATACTTAATTTCATGTTGAACTTTAAGGAACATGGCGTAGCTAACTGGGCTATAGTTGAATGGTTTTACGATATGGAAGCGACAAGCTAATTCCAAGAAGTCGACTTATTAAAATGCTCCATCTAAAGCGTGTGATCTGTGAAGTGTTGTTTGTATTGAGCGGAGCCGACAATTTGCCAATGTAGATCGTTGGAGCCAAGGTTACGCCATTGTGCTGGACAAAGGTGCGAAACGTCTAGATGATGAAGACCTATCATCTAGACGTTTCGCACCTTTGTCCTGGGATCCTATTGGAGTTGTGGAAAGATACTGCTGCAGTTACATATAAAAGGGGGTAATTTTGATAAGTTTAAGGGTAATTTTAATAACATAACTTCCGTGAGACACAGACATATTAAATATATTAATAACGGGTCACTCACTTGTTTTAAGTCGAAAACGCTCGACATGTTTCACATTGTTGTCATCAGGAGCTTGCGTCGACGGTGACGGACCGGCGCAGACTGCGGGCCGCAGCCCTCCGCGCCCGATGACTCGGCGCGGGCGCCGGTGGCGGCAGGGGGGGCGAGAAACTACCCAAGCAAGCTCCTGATGACGCTCCTCGGTACGGAGTGAAACATGTCGAGCGTTTTCGACTTAAAACACGTGAGTGACCCGTTATTAATATATTTAATATAGGGGTAATTTTGATAAGTTTAAGGGTAAATTTATGATGAACGTTTTTATTTATTTCTGAGCCTTACCAGTCACTTAAGCACATTATACTTACAGTACGTAAGCACAACATCAGTCTCTCATTACAAAGCAGCGCCCCGCGCCCTCCAGAATTAGTACCTATTCCATTAGCAAATTTGCATTGCGGGCATTTTGACTGCCTGTGTTTCTTAATTGTTCAATCGCTGGGGAACCAGCGTAATGTCACCTCCAATCCGAATTGTTAGAAATAGTCTTCGTAAACGGTAATAATCTTGCTTAGGGCTTAGCTGGCGCGGGTGCACGGAGCGAGCGCACGCACGCGGGTGCCATTGTAGGTAAATTCCGTCGCACACGTTCACACTAGTTAGCAACGCTCATTTTAGGGTTCCTTACCCAAAATGTAAAAACGGGACCCTATTTACTAAGACTCCACTGTCCGTCTGTGTGCCCGTCTGTCTGTCTGTCTGTCACCAGGCTGTATCTCATGATCCGTGATAGCTATTAGACATTTGAAATTTTCACAGATGATGTATTTCTGTTGCCGCTATAACAACAAATACCAATATTTTTTAAGAAAAAAAAAACCGACTTCAATGGGGGATGCCGCTGAAAGTTCACTTATTGTTGATGGTGCACTCTTAGATTCCAGACAATGAAATGAAAAAGACAGCATCTTTTGCCTAATTATGTAGAAAAGGAGGTAAAACCACCCACTTTTCTAGTAGCATTTCGTTTTTGTAAGGGTCGCAGTTCTAACCTAACCTAACCTACTTTTCTGATAGCATTTCGTTTCTGTAAGGGTCACAGCTCTAACCTAACCTAACCTACTTTTCTGATAGCAGTTCTGTTCTGTGAGAATCGCAGTTCAAAACCCACCCACCCACCTTACCCACTTTTCTAGTAGCATTTTCGGGTCCGGGTCTGGACCCGGATCCGAGTCCGGGTCCGGGTCCGAGTTGGGGTCCATGTTCAGACCCGGGTCCGGGTCCGAGTCCGGGTCCAAGTTTGGGTCTGGGTCCATAAGGAAGAAAACAAATCGCCAAACGTGAACTATCTGTCATTGAAGAGTTCCATTCTGATCATCATCAGCAGTTCCACTTCATCAAATGTCACTTTTTTTAATGTAAATGCTGGATTTGTTGATGAAAATACAAAAATCACTATATGTATGCCTTTCACATTTGAGGAGTTCCCTCGGTTCCTCTTGGGTCTCATCATCAGAACTCGAGCTTGACAAAAATATGTCTTAAAAACTTAAGTTGCTTAACAAACATAAAGAAGAGGACAAATCGCCAAACGTAAACTATGCGTCATTAAAGAGTTCCATTCTGATCATCATCAGCAGTTCCACTTCTTATATCATGTTTGAGGGAACGTATCGAGTTCCCTCAAACATGATATTGCCGATTTTTAGAAGCAATTTTCATATTTTTAGCTTTTGTGCTTAATTTGTTACATTTTTTTTAAAGTGCATTTAAGTCCTCAATGTTCGTGATTTTTTTTCAATCAAGCGAAAGTAAAAAACAGGATTCGAATCGATACAGTCCCTCGAGAAAAGGCTTCAAAATTGCTATTTAAATTTATGGCAGCCGTATTGTGATCAAAAAAAGCGCTACGATTTTAAAAACTCCGTTAAATATGTGGAATAGTTTGCGGTATTGTACACTTCTGCTATGCAATTTTTCTTTACAAGTAGGTCTGGTGTAACAGGTTTTCGGTATTCAGCCAAAACGCGCAATATTCGGCCGAATACCGAATAGTTGCAGGATGTTCGTGGTATGTTTAATAATATCTACGTCTACAGCGAGAGCATTCTGTCAACTCCAAACCACCAACTGTCAGAAATGTTTGTCAACAATCCACCTGTCAACCTTCATTTAACCAGTGTTCAACTTGTGCCGTAACTCTCCGTGTATTACTTAACTTTCGCTTCAATTATCTGTTGTCTTTGACAGTCTTTGATAGAGAAAGATAGTCTTATTGCGATTCCTATAAGAGGAAAGAAAAAATAGTGCCATGCTTTGTCCTTATCACCGACCGGGTGGCATCATAGGTGGAGGCTATGGCGAAACACCGAAATTATGAGAGTGAAAGAGAAAAAATCCTATGCTGCCCAAATTTTATATGTATATTCTTTCTCTTACCCCCGGTCGCTCGGTAGCGCGTCTACAACTACTAGTATATACTATGTCTATGTTTGTAAAACGAAAAATTAATAATTACGAGTTGTAGAGAAGTAAATAAATATACTCCTTGGCTGTTTAAATTAATCTAAAATCAAAACCCTTTCTTTATTGAGTGGGTGAAACCTTACATACAAAACAACAATACAAACATACATACATACAAACGTGACCGTCAATGTCCTTTAAATAGTGGCTATGATCGCGTCACTGTAGCGTCTGTAGCGTCATTTAGCACGGGAACGGCTGATTGCACTCGCGCAGACACGTGTATACGTATATAACACTTACAATATCTATACAGCTACAAGAACATACAATATATAGGTATATAGATGTACAGTGTAATAAGTACCTATACGAGTATCATCTAAAGAAACAAAATTCCAAGGTTATGAAAGATACAGTCTTTCTTTTGTAAAGTTGACAGTCAGAGCTCGAGCCAAATAAGATAATAGCAATTCCTTTATAACAACTATTGGAAACTTTGATATTATACTCACGTATTGTATCACATCGAAATACAAATGTAAATAGATAGTCGAAGTACTTGATACTACAGTGGAACCTCGATAGCACGAAACTCAAGGGAATCACCAAAAAGTTCGTGTAAGGCTGGCGTCAACTAGACTCGCCGAGGCGAATCGAATCGAATCGCAATAATTCGCCTCCTATATTATATAACGGAGTGGCGGTTACTCCACCGACAAGAGCCAGGCTCTTAAGAGTTATGATGATATGATGATTTTCTAATGCAACTGCGCCCATTGACGGGCGCGCCGCGGCTCTTCGCCAATGGACGCAGTTGCATTAGAAAATATAGGAGGCGAATTATTGCGATTCGATTCGATTCCCCTCGGCGAGTCTAGTGGACGACTTAACTTATAGAGTCTGTTCGGAAAGAGAAGAGTCGTGGAATGAGGCAGACTCATGAATATAACTGGATCGGGCATGAGGGGTGGGGGGAAATGACCGAACGGGATAGTCTTGTTTATCTTTCAGTAGGAGTATCAGCGTTGTTATTGTTTGTCCTTGTCACAGTCTCACTTTTTTTTTCCCACCGTAATTTTGTATGGTTTATGGTGGGCTACAAATATACTCGACCAATGATATTGTCGCATTGCGTATGTTCTGTCCCTCACGGGCGCACGCGTATAGCTCATCTATGTAATGCTATTTCTATGGGCAGACTAGAGTGTATCGACTTACAGAGGTACCAATTGAAATTTGTTCGTCTTAAAAAGGTTACAGAAAAATAATGAAGAATTCTTATTAGACGTAACTATACAAACGTGGAAAGGACAGTCTTATCGTCTTCTCAATTCTCAAATTGTCGAGGTTAAATTTTGTATTAAGCAGAAATGTTCGGAGCGATGCTATAGGGTATTTGACTACTAGTCAAATCAGTTTATTTTTTCGAACTGTCAAAACGATTTTGCTACTATGGAATTTATATGAAACACTAGCATGTGACGTCATAATCAAATTACCTACTCTTTATAGTTTTATACAGGTTTTAAAATAAAAATTGTGTCTAAAAATAACTGCTCTCTACGTTTCTCTATTAATCTTCTGGTGCTTTATTTCATGCATTGTGTAAAATAATTTATTTTAAGTACAGTCAAATACCCTATTAAGCTTAGAAATACCCTGGACCAGTGCTCAGCAGTGCAGTGTATACAGTGCTCTGCCACATCTCTATCTCTCCCACCTCATCTCTCAGATGATGAGTAGGGGGTGAAAGGATGCTCTGATGTGATCTGTGTATTGGGAACGGTCTTGGTAGCTCAGATGGCAGAGCACTAGCTGGGCTAGCGAGTGGTTGTGGTTTCAAGTCCCACCCAAGACAGTGAATTTTTTCACTTAATATATTGCTTAATTTATAGAGGTTTGTAAGTAAATAAAAAAAACCGGCCAAATGCGAGTCGGACTCGCGCACCGAGGGTTCCGTACTTTTTAGTATTTGTTGTTATAGCGGCAACAGAAATACATCATCTGTGAAAATTTCAACGCTCCGTGAGATACAGCCTGGTGTCAGACAGACGGACAGACGGACAGACGGACAGCGGAGTATTAGTAATAGGGTCCCGTTTTTACCCTTTGGGTACGGAACCCTAACAATATGCCTATTTTATCGAGTTATAGAGGTCGAAGTTTTTCGGAACTTATGGAGGTAAAAACTATACTGGATCACCGTAAAGGGAATACTTTACTTCGTCTCAATGAGGTTAAATATTTAGTTATGGTGATTTCGGGCTTCGAAGGCAAAGGAATAGTTCACCTTATCAAGGTTCGAGTTAACGAGGTTCGACTGTATTTTGTTTGCGAATCAGACAAATTCATTTATAATCCGCTCAATAAATCTCAATGAAGCTACGTCCAGTGCCGTGATTGCAGAGGTGACAATAAAATGGTTACCGCTACTAAAAGATTGTGACTTCAACGTTTTTTTATCAGCGAGGTTGAAAACTCACCGCAAGAAACGAGCACTAGAGTTCTGAATGACCGATGTATACGCACCGTAGGTTCAACGCCAAAGACCGATTAATCGGTCATAGACAGGGGCCAATGACAGCCCGATATTTGGCTACTGGGCGAAATCGCACGCGCCACATGCCCACTATGAAAAGTAACTAACACACAAACTACACTAAACACTACACTACACTAGTACTAAATGTAACTTTTAAATATGCAAGTTAATTTTAATAATATGTACTTCTATGGATATATAATCCGAAATAAAGGCCTTTTAACTTTTTATTTAATTTAATAGACCACAAAGCAACATATACCTACATGCATATGTATAAAGTTCAATTTCGGTTTTGACACCGGTGACGTAGCGTCTGGATGACTGCTTTTGTGTTTGACACGGCGTCGAAAAGGTTAAGAGGCCGTAGTCGATTTTGGAGCAAAAATTTAAAATTGATAGATTTAGTTTTTGAAATTATACACGTTTTGTTACGTAATATCTAAATAACAAGTATTGGTTTCTATTAGCACGTCTTCTCATCTTGCCTTTTAATAATGAGGTCGCGAGCGTGCGTCACCGGTAATATATGAAAAGAAGGGGCAGTTTTTAAAAATTCATCAAAAATTTATGGTGGTAAATTATACAAATTCATGTATAAGAATAGTTTCAGCAAATGTTGTAGATTGTTTAAGTATCAAAATTACGTTGAAATTAAGTCGATTTTCAGAGAAATTGTCACTTGTTTTGAAGTAATTTCTGGAGAAAATTAATTTCGTCTAACTTTCATTTACACTACTTCAAAGTCATAATAATAAAAATGTAGTCTGATAAACGTCAAGTACAGGATATGTGTAATACAAAATTACCATGTTTAGCCGTCCACACTTTACGAAATTTACAAATAAGAGCGACAAAATCAGTGTTTTACGCGCGTTTACCTAAACGTCCATCAGAGAAGCAAACATTACTAATTTAGTGAGTCTGTTTTCAAAAAATGGATCTGATAAAAGGTAAGATAAGAAGACGTGCTAATAGAAACCAGTACTTGTTATTTCAATTAGGTAACAAAAGGTGTACAATTTCACCGACGAAATCTATCAATTTTACATTTTTGCGACTAAAATCGACACCGGCCTCTTAACCCTTACGGAAGTAAGTCATCGTTGCCTATGGGCATAAGAGATTTGTCACACTGGCGATTTGCGGGAGAATTGAAAGCGAGGCGGCTGCGTACTGAAATACTGGGAATTTCGAAAAATAAAAGCTCATTTTATTTTATTTATTTATTTAAACTTTATTGCACAAACAAAGAGAAATGTACAAATGGCGGACTTAATGCCAAACGGCATTCTCTACCAGTCAACCATTAGGTCAAACAGAGACAAATGTTGGTGCAGGAGATTCATAAATTATATCGAGAAATTGAACCAAAAAAGATTAAAAAAAAAATTTGAAGATTGATTGAGCCAGAAAAGATTTTGATGATTTGATTTTAATATTCGTTACGCGCTCGTGGCGAAATCGTTACGCGCTCGCGACGATCTCGCTGCGCGCTCGCCTCTCTTTCAACTCTCCCTCAAATCGCCAGTGTGATCGCCCCTCAAGCTGATGCCTGCTTTCCCTTTCAGAACTAATGTTATTTGTATTATTGGGTTTACTTGAATGAGGGCTAACGCGTATGAATTCGCCGCTAGGAGCGCTAGTGTAGATGGTGGTCTTTTCCATAGTTCGAAATGTCAAATGTCACTTGTCACTTCAATGACTGACAAGGACTGACAGCTGTTCTTGGACTTCCGGTTCGAGCGCCATCTTGATAGTTAGCATCGTGATTAATTACTTTGTTTTTTGCTTATTAATATTGTTTAAAGTGTAATATCGATAGCTTATTATACAGTAAACTAATGTGGTAGTGTGCAGTGAATGGAGAATTAATTTTGAAGCGCGTTTAACCACCATCTTGGAGTCATCGGCCGGTAGTCCACGTGCTTCTTGTAAAGACTAGCTATCGATTTACAAGAGCTAACAAATCACCGTACACTGTCTTGTACAACCGTACAATTTTTGTCGTTTGTAAACCTCTCAATACCTTGATACTGGCGAAATAGTCCCACTGGGCTGAAGCCATAATTTTAAAAGAAGAAGAAGAAGAAGAAGACAGCTGTTCTTTAGTCTTTTGGACCATCAACAGAGGCGCCAACTGGTGAGCAAAAAAACGATAGCCCTCATTGTGTGAATACATATAGTCTGTCAAGCTGGATATGTCAGTAGCAAACTAAAGTATGGTAACCCTAGGAAACGAACAAAAAGCAGCAATGTACATCGAACAACGATGCAATGTGAACAAAACAGCTCCACAGATAAGATATAAATGACACACGATTTTCGAACAATTCAAAGGTAATGTTGCTAACCCGCGATTTTTCAAATTTGTCGCCTTTTTCTACTGACAAAATTTGCTTGACCAAGTATAACAATAATTCTTTTTAGCCATTTAAGTATAAGGTGTCCAGTTATTGAAAGGTGGCCAGTAACAGACGATCTTTGTATCGCAAATCGTCATAGTAGGGGCTATCTCCGACGCAGCCCGCCCCGTGCCGGCCCGAGCCGGACCCATTACTTGTCACCTCGTAATGGTCCAATTACATGACAATCTGTCACACGTCACACAACATACGTTGAAGGATATCGCCGCTATACTTACTCAACCTCGTATCTGCAACACTCATTTGATGACAAAAACACACGTATTCCGAATGAAAGAAAAGCGACATTTCCATTTCAATGATTGTTGCAGATATGAGGTTGAGTAAGTATAGCGACGATATTGTTTATTACTCCAGTCAGGTAAAGCCTGACCAAGAATATATGATCACGCGCCATGTTGCGGAATTTCACTGGAACTAATATTTTCATACTATACTGAACTGTCACCCTATACATGCACAACAACAGCGCCCTCTTGACAATGTACATATATTACTGGTCAGGCTTTAACTGAAGACAATATTCTGGCTAGTCGATGTTGAAAACTTCGTGAAAAAACTGGCCAAACCCCAAAAAAATCGGCCAAGTGCGAGTCGGACTCGCGCACCGAGGGTTCCGTACTTTTTAGTATTTGTTGTTATAGCGGCAACAGAAATACATCATCTGTGAAAATTTCAACTGTCTAGCTATCACGGTTGATGAGATACAGCCTGGTGACAGACAGACAGACGGACAGACGGACAGCGGTGTCTTAGTAATAGGGTCCCGTTTTTACCCTTTGTGTACGGAACCCTAAAAAAGATTAGGCTTTAAATTTTGTCACATTTGTCCATGCTTTCACGTTTAGATCTAAATAATTGCCTGGATGGAGGCTAAAAGGCTTAGCTCGCAAAGCCGACCCATAATGTTAAATGGCAGGATTTATAGCAGAGTGATTTCCGAACATTTTATTTTACATACTCGATCGTATGTAGGTGGTGGTAGAAGCTAAATTGTCTATGAATAGAATTTTTGGAATTGAAAAACTTTATTTCAGACACATTAGGTAGGTATCCATAAACATTGGTTAGTACTTGACAAATTACAAAACAAAAACTATGGATGGTATAGAAAGGATCGCAATCTCTTATGGCAGAATTGTTGTAAAAGTGACCGCGTTAAGCTTTAAATAATAGTTCCTAATCTCTCCTGTGGCGCTAGTAAGACTCTGGGACATGAGTATAACATGAACCATATAAGGCAACAAATAACCCGACCAAATTACGTAGGTTGTTTTTGGTAGTATTTCGGTGTATGGTGGCGGCGCCTAATTACTGTTTTTTGATGGACACTTTTCATACATAGAGATTTGGCTCCTTTATACAGTCTCCATGACAAAAACAAAACAAGGATAATGTTAGTATTACTTAAGGCTAAAACAAAAAAAACTAAAACTAAAAATCCTAAGCTATCAACTGCGCAGTCTATACTATATCTGCCAGTATTAAGATTTAAGGTCCAAAATGCGATTCTGAGTGGGTCCCTAAAAAGTCCAGATCTATAAAAAAACGGTTTCAGAGTTAAATAAAAAACGCTAAACAACGAGCGCGTATAAGAAAATTGAAGTAGTATGATAATTGAAATCCTTATAATAATAAATCATTTTTTTTAATAAATTAGTTGAATATGCTGCTAAAATTTATAAAATAATACTGAAATATTCTTCATGGGAGTAAAAAACGGAATATAAGTTAACTAAAAATATGACATTATTACACTTTAGTAAGCCCTTTAGAAAATAAGATAATAAATTAAATATGCCGTTCTTGTAAATTCCGAATATTATCTCATAACGAAATATTCTTGCTTGTATCAAGAAATTAATATTTATCTCTCAGAAATTCAGAATAATTCTTTAAAGTGATTAACTTCATTCACAAGCGCTTACTTTTTTGTCTATTGCCTTCTCTGTCACCCCCAATGTCTGTCTCTCTCGACTTTTCCGATTCACGCCTGCGCAGAGACGTTTTTCCCGAAAGATGCGGGCACTCGAAGCTTCATATGCTGAAAAATATAACAGGATTTTAAATTTCGGTCTGTATTCTGTTAAAGTTGCGAAACTTGATTAAACGTAATAATTTAAACGTCAAAATTCTTGCAATTTTACTATTTAGTATAACATGTTTTAATTATAAAAAATTGGACTCTATTTCTAAATAAAAAATGTGGATAATATAATTTAGTATACAAAATTAAGCTAAAAATGACCAGAATAAAAGCATTCTTTATTTATAAAATGCTTCTCTATACTCCAAAGTATCTCCAAAGTACTCTAGACCTTCTAGAGCTCCTAGGCAATTTGCAATAGTTACGCAAGAGGGGATCACTCTACGCAGCTTCGAGCGACGCGCGGACCCGACTCAGCCTCTGAATCCAGTGAGACCCCGGGCATCGCCTCCGACATTATCGTGATACGGATAACCTAAAAACTACGATGATTTTCCATCAAGTGTATAAGCGCCCTAATTTAAAAATAAAACTTTTTGAAAAAGGAACATTGTGAGTGGCCAGTGCGTGTTTGAAATTTGAGTGACTTGTGAGACGTTTTTTGTGATAAACGTTTGCATTTGGAGTTATTTGTTATCTGTGATTTGAGTTTGAGTGTTATTAATTGAGGTAAGATTTTAATTTTATAGAAATTAGGTAACTAATTAATTCGCAACTTTTGGGGTACCTATGTTTTTTGTATGCCGTATGAGTGCTAGAAGTTTTCATATATCATTGTCACAATAATAATCCACTTATGATGAGAAATTTTCCTTATATAAGTACTTAATTTATATACATTTATTTTTTATGTAACAGACTCCTACGAAAAACGTCAACTTTAGCTTTATACGTTGTTTTTTTTTTGAAACTACGAGTCAAAGTAAACAATGATCGTATTATCCTTTAATTATATTTAAAAAAATAGTCAAATATTGACAATATAATAATGAAAATACTTTTTTTCATATACAAAGTAGACATTTTACACAAAACGATACAGAAAAATAAGTTTCATAAAAGACTTGTATTGATAATAAATACTAGAGATATAATTAAGGTATCACTTAGGCAATAACTTGACCGAAGTACAAAGGTTACTTTTTAGGGTTCCGTACCCAAAGGGTAAAAACGGGACCCTATTACTAAGACTCCGCTGTCCGTCTGTCTGTCTGTCACCAGGCTGTATCTCATGAACCGTGATAGCTGGACAGTTGAAATTTTCACAGATGATGTATTTCTGTTGCCGCTATAACAACAAATACTAAAAACAGAATAAAATAAATATTTAAATGGGGCTCCCATACAACTAACGTGATTTTTTTGCTGTTTTTTTCCGTAATGGTACGGAACCCTTCGTGCGCGAGTCCGACTCGCACTTGGCCGGTTTTTATTTATTTTATTTCTTCGTATACGACCTATAGAAGAGCATTCTCTAAAGTTAGTACCGTAAAGCGGGGTGGGTTTCAAATTCAGGGACGACTGACATTTCAGTTCAGTTCAAACCATAATATATTTTTATGGGATATTTTTTACAGTAGGTGAACATCAATATATCGTAATCTAACTAGTTACACGGACGGTTTCAGTAAATAATGAATAATGTTAATTTTATGGCCGTTTTAAAAATATCAAAGTAACCCCAAATCTGCCTATAGCCAGGTAGATACGTACTTAAAATTACTGAGATTCAACGTAACCGGTAACCGGTCTCCTGTAAGAAGCCGGAAAATCTATAACTATAATAATAGATAGGCTACGGTGACTGCTTACCATCAGGCGGGCCATATGCTTGTTTGCCACCGACGTGGTATAAAAAAACCAGACAAGTGCCCGCCCACAGAGGGTTCCGTACTTTTTAGTACTTGTTGTTATAGCGGCAACATAAATACATCATCTGTGAAAATTTCAACTGTCTAGCAATCATGGTTCATGAGATACAGCCTGGTGAGAGACAGACAGACGGACAGACAGACGGAAAGACAGACAGACGGACAGCGGAGTCTTAGTAATAGGGTCCCGTTTTTACCGTTTGGGTACGGAACCCTAAAAAAGAGATTATTTGCAGCTGGGATGCTACCCGTATGTTTCGGTCCTTACTGCCAAGCGGCGGTTATTCTATTGTTCTCGCAAAGCAAACAGTTGCAAGCTAAATTGGATTACAGCTGTGTTCTTGAGAATGACAGAATAAAGAAATAGTTTACGATTTTGGATGTATGTATGTATGTGAACACTTACATGTGGATGTTTAGAATAGAACACAATTTTAGTTTTGCTCAGCGCACTTTATAAAACATATACTTAGGGCCACTTGCACCATCTCACTAACCCCGGGTTAAGCGGGTAAACCGTTAACTCTGTGTCAAATTGTACTGGTAACCATGGTAACTCCAGGTTTAACCGGTTAACCCCGGGTATATGATACAATACAAATACCTACTCTTTATTGAAAACAATACAAAGAGAAATCAGAAACACAAGCAGAGGTAAACAACAGGCGGTCTTATCGCTAAAAGCGATCTCTTCCAGACAACCTTTATTAGTGCATGATGCAAGTGGGCTTTGAATTAGGCTGCATTTCCACCAGAGATAAGCGAGGATGCGTAGCGAGGGATATGTTTGTTAAGAACCAACAGAATCACTACACGCTGAGCGAGGAAAACAAATGAAGTGATTCTACTGGTTTTTAAAAAACATCTAGTTCTTATACAGGGTGACCTTAGCCATTGGACAAACCCTGAAATCCCACGTAGGGTAACTTCTCAGGAATGCTCTATAGTTAATATTTTTTTAAATTAGAAAAAAAAAAATTCTAACGAAAATTAATTCTAATGATCGTCAACAAAAAGAAACATACTGCATTAATCATTGGCACTGTTGTTGACAATTTGTTCGAAAATGTGCGACAATTATGACATTTGTCAAAAGTCAGAATCTTGACATACATAATGACATAAATAAAGGAGATAATAAATAAGGTCAAAGAAGGTTTCATACTATTTATTACCTCAGGAGCTATGAACACGTACAGGTTGCTCCAAAGTAAAAAAACCGTAATTTGTTAATTCCTTCGTAATCGCTAAATAACCTAATGCATATGTACATTTCGGCTGTGTCCAATGGCTAAGGATACCCTGTATAAATAATACTAGTCTTAGAAGAATTACACTAAAAACAGATATTTTTAATTATTCGAGTTTGTCATACTGGCGTTCCGTAAATGACTGAGATACTGTGTGTGTGTTGGGATACTGTGTGTGTGGGAGCCGTGGGAGGACACATGAGTAGGCCCAAAATGCCGAACCGTTGAATCCCTTCCATGTTATTTTGTAATCAGTCAAAGTCAACTCGCTCTGTTATTGAAATATTTGCATTTGATTTCAAAAGGTTGCAGATATATTTGTAATTCCCATTATTCCTGTGGGTACTATTCTGTGGATAATATTATATGTAAGATATATTTAGTTCTCGTAGCAATCGGCATGGATTTCTTCTTTAACTATTATCGACTGAAACTTCCGGTACAATCCGGTACAACTACGGCGCAATTCGAGAAATGAATTAGAGATTCACTAGATATGAAATAGTAAAGATATGTGACATTTCGCAGCAAAAATTACATTTTTTTTATATACTACGTCGGTGGCAAACAAGCATACGGCCCGCCTGATGTTAAGCAGTCTCCGTAGCCTATGTACGCCTGCAACTCCAGAGGAGTTACATGCGCGTTGCCGACCCTAACACTCCTCTCCCTCGAGCTCTGGCAACCTAACTCACCGGCAGGAACACAACACTATTAGTAGGGTCTAGTGTTATTTGGCTGCGGTTTTCTGTAAGGTGGAGGTACCTCCCCAGTTGGGCTCTGCTCTAGATCTGGAATGACATCCGCTGTCCTGTGCCCTACCACACAAAGCGAGATGTCATTCACAGTGCCCATACCTCTCTTATGGACGTAGTTTAAGGACATACCCGGGTCCATCACCTTATGGCGGCTGGCGCTTACGTCGACGCTTACGTATGCGACGTAAGCGCCATCCAATATTAATTAGAGCGGCGTTAATAATAGCGTAATCTACAACCGCCATAAGGTACCGTCCCACGGCGTCACATATCTTTACTATTTCATATCTAGTAAATCTAATTCATTTCCCTAATCGCGCCGTTAGTCTTTTTACGAGACAAGTACCTATTATATTCCGATATAACGTCTCAGTTGAAAGGCAGCGCGTATTTTACTACTTTAACTATTTTCCTGGATAACTTTCCGATACAAGCGCTATCTACTCGCAGATTATTCAAATTTAAACTTTATATTAAAAGCAATAAGAGCTTCAGCAGCCGAATTTGTTATATCGGTTAGTATCCGTTTTACGAATCCTTTTGTAGATAAAAAGGTCCATTGATGCGGCACGTAGCTGTTGATATTGGCACTGCTATACTTTGTTGTATGCGTTTGGTTTTTGGGATCCCTTATTTCATTCATGTTTTGTTTGATATGTTTATACGATTGTAACACGACCCTACTAACATAGGTTTATACAGGATGGAAATAATTATTGGGTCCTTAAGGGAAAGTACCTTCAAACCTTAAGTTAGCTCATTTTACTTAAAGAAACTTTTACTTTAACCTCGTAAGACCCAACTTAAGTTTTTCAATTTTTAATTTGAAACTTATGCTATAAGTAAATTGGAACGAATTTCGTTTGTTTTACAACGCAGTGAAACAAAAGAAATGCTACTCTATTTGTTTCATCAAAAGGTTCAAATCAGATTGCAATGTACATTTTAATGTACATTTAGACTCACGAGGTTAAATTTAACTTGTCTGAAAATATTCTTCAACAAAATATTCGATTTGATGAATATTTTGTTGAAGAATATTTGTAAAGATGCCCACTGACTATCAGTCCGCCAGACGATATCGGCCTGTCAGTTAGAACAAAAATTTGACAGTTCCGAACAACTGACAGGCCGATATCGTCAGGCGGACTGATAGTCAATGGGCTCCTTAAGACCTAAATATGTTTCTTGGAGAAATATTATCATTAACATTAACTGTATCGACTAATAGAATAAAATACGGTTTTATTTTTTTGCATTTTTAGTCGGTTCGATTCCCGGGCGATACAAGCGAACTAAAAAAAATCTTTGAATGCAGTTTTGTTTCTTTTTAAAACTAAAAGAATGTTTCCTTTAAGTAAAATGAGCTAACTTAATGTTTTAAGGTACTTTCCCTCCAGGGCCCATAATTTTTTTCCACACTGTATATTGGTATTTGGTTTATATATATGTGATTGTACTCTACTAGTAGAAAGGATTTATACGAGTATACTTATTAGGCATAGTAGAACTAATATCAGGAGCTAGATTTATGAACTTGTTGCGATTTTGATCTTATTTTGAAACGATCTTGACGATCGCTCACACTCATTAGTGCATAAGTCGTGCATGAGATGCGCGCCAATCACCAAGGCGATCATCAGTCGTATCAAAACCAGTTCGAAACCGCGGTTACGCGTTACAAGTTGTTAAATTTCAATCGGGCTCCAGCCAGTGGTGGACACTCCTCCTTTCGGGGAAAGTCGGCTCCGTTCGAGCAATTATGAGGATTGGCACAACTTGACGTCCCTTTTCGTGCACGGACACAGATAAGATAATGACTTGAATTTTGACAACCCTAAATAGCCGAAAGGGATAGTGTAATTAGAAAGGGACAGCATGGTACCCTGAATCGATGTCAAACTTCGGGTTTGTAGGAAGTGTCCTTTCTGTACGGTAGTACTATTACTTATTCTGTGCTGAGCTGGACTTTCGCCTTGGGCTGGTGAAGTCAAAAAAGTATACATGATATAAGCTCAACTATTGCGTATATATAAACTGAAATAAGATATCATACACTAAAAAAAAGTGACCAAGTCCACCGGTGGCCGAGGCGGGAATCGAACCTGCGGCTTCAGCTTATGCGGCTAATGGCCTGAACACTAGACCACCCGGCCCGGACGCCGGTGTCTATTTTAGTTTATAATTTATACTAGCTTTTGCCCGCGACTTCGTCTGCGTGGACTTAGTAACCCCAGCTAGAGTAAGAATAGCGCCTGGAGAAAATCTTATAGCAATTATTCAATTTGAGCATATTATGCACACAAATTAGCAGACACTTCATTAATTATCTCAATTCCAACCCGCTTTTTACTTTCTTAAGGGATGATTTTCGGGATAAAAACTATCCTATGTCCTTCTCAGGGACTCAACCTATCTCTATGCCAAATTTCATCGAAATCGATTCAGCGGTTTAAGCGTGAAGAGGGAGCACACAGACAGACAGACAGACAGACTTTCGCATTCATAATATTACTAGCTTTTGCCTGCGACTTTCTCTGCGTGGAATTAATCCATCCTTTTTCACCCCCAAATTGGTCCACACTATACATTTACACCCCATTTTTTACACCCTTAAGGGATGATTTCGGGGATAAAAGTTATTCTATATCATTTCCCACAGCTCAAACTATCCCCATACCAAGTTTCATCTAAATCGGTTCAGCGGTTATTGATTCCCCATACAAATTTCCCCCCCCCCTTTTCACCCCCTTGAGGGGTGAGTTCTGGGATAAAAAGTATCCTATGTCCTTCCCCGGGACTCAAACTATCTGTATACCAAATTTCAACTAAATCGGTTCAGCGGTTTAAGCGTGAAGAGGTAACACACATACAGACAGACAGACAGACAGACAGACAGACAGACAGACTTTCGCATTTATTATATTATTATAGTAGTGTGACTACTTAAAAAACACAAATCAAAATATTTCATAAAAAACAATTTGATTGGTTCCCTGGTTGTTATTGCGTTTCTCAACAATAAAAACATGTGGGTGCACCCAAAGAAGTAGACAGAAGAAAAGTTAACGCACGTTACAAGGGCACGATACATTTACCCTGGATTTACCGGGATTATTAGATTTATTAGGGACGAACAGGTATTGCGGCCATGAACGTCGAAAGGGAATATCTAGATACGTAAAGGGATATAAACTCATTCAGGTAGATAAATATGTAGGGCACAAAGCTAATCTTATACCTTTAAACGAACAATTCTTGTATATATATTTGCATATTTCGGGGATTTCGGAAACGGCTCTAACAATTTCGATGAAATTTGCTATATAGTTCGGGAGCGAAAAATCTAACTAGGTCTTATCTACGGGAAAACGCGCGTTTTTGAGTTTTTATATGTCTTCCGAGCAAAGCTCGGTCTCCCAGATATTGGAAATAAACAAAGTTGACTAAACTTCAGCTTTCGTGTCATACCTCAAAGTCATAACCTCATGTTTCATTACATTGTTATATTGTGTCATGTTATGTGACCCAAAATGGCCGGAGACGGAGATATGTTATTGTTTAAGAACTTTTATTAAGGTGATAGCAACAAATAAATAAGTACTGGCGCAGTCTGTAAGGATGAATGTCCGAAGGAATCGAAATTTCTTGATTGTTTACAGAAAATATAACACAACGCAACTCGCGTAAGAAGGACCACGATTTTAAAATCAAATGCCATGAATATTCACACAGATACTAGACTATTTTTACAAAGACTTACACCAAACAAAGCCCTAAAAGGTTAAATGGCTCGATAGAACCGTTGACCACGAACGCTGTATAGGGTTCGACACGTCGGGATGTATTATTATATACCGTTTTCATAGTTTTATTTCATGTCTAATAATATTCAAGTAAACAAAAGTATATTTTCAAAGTATTCTGATATAACGTAAAAACCCGATAGCCAATATAGCCACATCTTCCGTCCCAAGTTTCATTTGGCGCACCATCTTTAATTTCCTTCTACTTTCTAGCTTAACGTACAGTCCAGCCAACTACACTCATCGCAACTTATCTTATTAAAACACAACAGTGTAAACGAGATCAACCATCCACTGTTCCCTCCCACAGGATATTGCTTGTGAAGGCGACAAATCATCCCCATCACACAACAACGACATTACTGCTACGGTAACCCCTATTTCCTACCGCATTTCCTACACCCTTAAAGCTGAGCACACATGATCAGGATCCCGATTTAGATTTTAAAACTTGTTACGGATTTGATATTGTTTTGATAAGATTTTGAACATCGCTGACGCTGCAATGTACATGCGAAGTGAAGTGAAAATCGTGCGAGTGATGCACGTGCGAGTGTTGGCCGAAACATTAACAATTAACCATTAACCAGTACGAATAGAATCGTAAACTGTAACCGTCTGTTACGGTTTACGGTTCAATTTGTACTGGTTAATGGTTAATTGCAATTAACGTTCGGCCAACACTGACGCCAGTCACTAAGACCATAGTTAACCCTTAAATGCATAGTGTAGGACGCAGCCTACACAACAAAAACATGTAAATTTATACATAATTAGAAAAAAAATAGATAATTTGTTCCTATATAATATTACAATCCTACCTATACTTAAATTTACGCAGTATTTTAATTTATAAAAATTACATTCGTTTTAAGATGAAATATCGGAAAACATGGAAAAATCCATAATTTGGTGATTTTTTAGTATGCGATTTCGAACGTTTTTTTTTCGGAGTTTGTAATTATTTTATATTTAAAAACTTTATCATAGATATATCACAAATACCTTTCTGATGGTACTAACATTTTTCATATATCCCTTATTGAAAGTTATATATTTACATAAATATGATTTAAAGCCTATGCAACTTCGAACACTGATTTCGCAGTGAAAATCGAGGTTATATATTTTTACCATTTTTCCATAATTAGCAAACAATTACGCAACACATATATTCGTTTAGGGCAAAAAGAAAAAAATCATGCATTTAAGGGTCGTATCAAAATTTTAACTACATAGTTCAAAACCGTAACAACTTGTTGAATCAGAATCGGGTTCGGGCACTGAACTTTTTTACAGATATCTTATTGTTGGTAGGATTACTTAGTTCAGTTTCCCGCTAAATTTTGTTTTGTGTGAGAATATTGGAAAAACATTGTGTGGGTTGTGTGATATTATTTAGTTTTATGGTTTCCGGTTTAGATTATTAGATTCGTTGTTCAATGTTATTGCTAAGGTGCTGGACAGTTTGCTAGACAAACAGCTGGCTAAGCATATCCGCCTGCACGACGCTCAGTTCGGCTTCAGACCTGGCCTATCCACCGAATCTGCCATCCTATGTCTGAAGCAGACTGTCCAGTACTATACGGCAAGAAAAACGCCTGTATATGCCTGTTATTTGGACCTGTCAAAAGCATTCGACCTCGTATCTTACGACGTGCTGTGGCATAAGTTACAATCTGATACGGATTTGCAATATGAAGTTACCTCGTTGCTTAAATACTGGTACGGTAACCAAGAAAATTGTGTGAAGTGGGCTGGAGCGTATTCGATGACATATAGGTTGGAGTGCGGGGTGAGGCAAGGGGGGTTAAGTTCACGCCGCCTCTTCAACCTATATATGAATCGACTGCTGGAGGAGCTCAGCAGTGCCAGTGTGGGATGTTCCATAGACGGAGTGCGCGTTAATAACATCAGCTACGCGGATGACATGGTGCTACTGAGCCCCTCAGTGAGTGGTTTAATTAGTTTATTGCGCAAATGTGAGTCGTATGCAGAGGCCCATGGGCTCAAATACAATGCAAACAAAAGCGAGTTTATGCTGTTTAAAGCGGGTAATAAGACCTACAGCGTGCCCCTGTGACTCTTTGCGGAACTCCTTTGGCACAAGTTAAGCATTTTAAGTATTTGGGCCACTGGGTCACTGAAGACATGTGTGACAATATGGATATCGAGAGGGAACGCAGAGCGCTGGCGGTGCGCTGCAATATGCTGGCTCATAGGTTTGCACGATGTACTGAAGAGGTGAAGGCTACGCTTTTTAAAGCATATTGCCAGTCCTTTTACACGTGTTGCCTATGGATCAGTTATACGCAGCGGGCATACAGCGCTCTGCGGGTACAGTACAACAACGCGTACAGGGTGGTATTCGGGCTGCCGCGACACTGTAGCGCATCGGGTATGTTCACGTAGGGACGGATCGATGGTTTCCACGCGATCATCAGGAAGCGGTGTACCTCGCTGTTGAGGCGATGGCGCTAGCTCGAATACCATCCTCTGCACGTTGGCCGACCGGTGGGACTCGCCGTGGCTGAAGCACTGGGTGCAGCTACATGCCCCATTATGTGAAATTATGTTTTAATATTATGTTTGTACTAACCCTAGATTTAAGTATTATTATGTATGTTACTAACACATTATGGACTTATTTGTTGGAAATAAATTATTATTCATTAATTAATTGATTGATTGATTAATTTTAGTAGTACTTTATTCTGATCAGAGATTTCCTGCATTGTATGAAATTGGTGACTAAATATACTGAAGGATATCTAATTATAGTCAATAAATAAAATATTATAACTATGATTATTCTCAGTGTACGTAGTGTCACAACAAGAGTTAAATAGTAACAAGGAAAACACATGAGGTTACTTTAATCCGGAATAAATGCATGGTTTTGAGGGATAAGGTAAATACCCTTGCTTTACATGGGTAATGGTAAATAAATAACATGGGTAAAGGATTAACCCTCGTCCTGCCCACCATACTTAGTGTAAGCCATTGAAATTTAAACAAAATTATTTAGAAAATAGGGTTAATTTTCCTTTATTTCACGTTTTAAGAGTGCCCAGAAAACTCGGTTCTCTATACAAAAGTTACGCTCTCATTTTAAAGCGACTTGTTAGATTACTCTGAAACTTTGTACTTACAATAGGATAAGGTATATCTATGTCTGTAATTAGTTTATGTAGCTTCAGATACCATAGTAAATGAATACGGCGAATTTAAGTTTTTCATACAAAACTTGCTTTTGCTCTAATTCGTTTGTTTTATACCTTGGCCAAGGTGTGTGGAATATTTACTTTTATCGTATAATTCACCTATCACCTCACACACCGCCGCAGCTCCCTGGTGTTGCTGGCGTCTGTTCATCGGAATGGCCCGTTACCGATGATGTACAGCCTCACTTCCTATTAACCTTTACCTAACGGTCTCGAAGCCTTTACTCTGCCTGCTTTATAGCTATAATATGGAAATATCTTAAAAGTGTGGGCATTTTTGAAACTGAGTTATTTGCTGTACTGAAAATTTTAGGTACCTGTCACTACACTAGGTAAACGGAGTTACTTATGTACACTTCACACTGTTTATACAATAACTATTATAGTTAACTAGCATGTAAAATGTATTCAGTTTTTATTCTACTTTTTTAATACAGTTGCTCAAAAAGTGGTACTTTTGTGGCTGCGTAGCGTGTGAGAAGCTCAATTTCTCGAACTAGTGCTTTTTACTTTTTAGTTCCAAACTATACTTTCGAAACGCAGTTAAAATTGAATTTAGCTTGAGCAGGTACGCGGGCCTCACTCGTTACTCCTCGGTGTCGTTGACCAACCCGCGCCGGGCCCGCGGCGGCCGCGGCCGGGGCGCGCACGAGTATGAAGGTATCGCGGGCTGCGGCAGCTCAAGTATCGCGGGCTGTATATAGGTACTTTTGGTTTTGGTTTGGTTTGGTGGTATGATTCTACTAATGATATATTAATTTATTATTTTTTCGCAATTGTATTAAAAAACGTCGTTTACAACACGTGTGAAATGTCTTTTTACCACTCGTACCGAGTCTTGTAAAAAGACATTCTTTTCACACTAGTTGTAAAATGCACTATTGCGTGATTATGATGTTTGTGGTTAAATAAGACTATTTACAATTTGATATATATGTTAACTAAGGCCCCAATCCGCATTCGGCTGGCGTGGGGACTATAGCCAAAGCCCTCTCGCGCATGAGAGGAGGCCTGCTCAGCAGTTGGAGGTATAGAGGTTGATTTATAATTATTATTATTAACTAAAACAATTTCGCCTTCGTTTGACTTTTGTAAATTAATTTTTTGTAGTATAATAGTTTAAGGGATCCTATTACCGACCCTTTCGTTAGGTAGCTATGGTGTACACATGAAATTTTGTTTCCATAATGTCAATATCCATAGAGGAAAATGGGAAATATGTTTGTATGGAGAAGCGGTCGTTCAAATTCCTCATAAGGGTTAAATGATTAGTATTAATTTAATCGCTCGTTTAAGTTTTTCGGAACTTATGTACGAAATATCATTTGATATTTACCAGTCTCTTTTCGGTGAAGGAAAACATCGCGAGGAAACCGGACTAATCCTAATAAGGCCTAGTTTCCTCTCTGGTTTGGAAGGTCAGATGGCAGTTGCTGTCGTAAAAACTAGTGCCTACAACAATTTTGGGGATTAGTTGTTAAGCGGACCCTAGGCTCCCATGAACCGTGGCAAAATGCCGGGATAACGCAGGAAGATGATAAATTTAATCCGAAATCATGAATAATGAATGTCCCATAAAACACCGTTATTTAAGTTTTACGCGCAAACTAATAACTTTTATATCTGTGCACAGCCTTTCAGGTCGTCACCGTCCAGTTTTATTATAAGATGTCTTTTCTAGAAGAATTTCCGCCTTAAGCACTTTTATTACTGCATAAAAGAAGCTTAAAAACCGGCCAAGTGCGAGTCGGACTCGCGTTCCAAGGGTTCCGTACATTACACAGTTTAAACAATGTACTTTTTATGTGAAACGTGAGTGAAATGTCTTTAAAAAACCCGTAGGGGTCGGATCAAAAACTAAGTAATTAAGTCCGACTAACGCTTGACTGCATATTTCTAATAGATTTTTCTGTTATCTATAGGTAAAGATCTATTTTGTGTATTTTTTTTTAATTTTTGACCCAGTAGTTTCGGAGATAAAGGGGGGAATGGTAATTTTTTGCCTATTTTATTAAATAACTTCTAAACTATTTATCCCAAAAATTATAAAAAATATATATTTGAGATTCTCATAAGAAGCTCTTTCATTTGATATCGCACACACACACACCACATGATATAGTTTGAAAAACTTTGTTATTTATTTTTCTCATTTACCCCTCAAAAGTGGCTCCCATGTTTAAAATTCATCTGTTTACGTTACATGTCCGTCTTTGGGTCACAAACTTACATATGTGTACTAAATTTCAACTTAATTGGTCTAGTAGTTTCGGAGAAAATAGGCTGTGACAGACGGACAGACAGACGCACGAGTGATCCTATAAGGGTTCCGTTTTTTCCTTTTGAGGTACGGAACCCTAAAAATGATAGAATTACGCAGGAAGAGCTAGGACTTAGTTGGAGAATATTTCATTTTCTCAGGACGTGTCGGAATGACGCCTCTTCTTTTAATATGATTTATTATGATGAATAAAAAATTTAATATTTTCTAAGAATAAAATTGCTGAAAGGACACAAACTAAGTGTGAATTAATTACCAACTTTAAGAGTCACCGCCACCATACAATCTGAGTTACGCTCTCATTATAAAACTACATTTGAAATACAATTCAAATAACATATAAAAAAATTTTCCCCCAAATAATGTTAATTAAGTTAAAGATAAGACATAGATTATACAATATGGAAATCCAAAGTGATAAGATTATTTCCACAATTCTAATTGTGGAAATATAATCATGTAAATCGTGGGAATTCGGTGGATGCGAGCGGCACAAGATCGGTCGGAGTGGCGAGCCTTGGGGGAGGCCTATGTCCAGCAGTGGACGTCTATCGGCTGACATGATAATAATGATGATGATGAAGATTATATTTTATAGTTTTCGTTGCTAGAAATTGTAATATAAAGAATTTAGAGCGAGTCGAAGTTTTACATATAACTAGTAGCTAGGTACTTTTTCTGACACGATCCAATAAGTTAAATTACGGAATCTGAAAATCGTAGGGCTAATCCACGTCATCCAAGACAGCGCAGCGTGCAAAGACGTACTTAATAATGTAGGCGCGGCCGCCTAACCCCGTTCTGGACCGCCGTTATGCCAGCGACACCGGTCTTGTCTAAAATATATGTATAATAGACTGTAAGACTTGTCGAATTTAAACTGTTGTGAGACATACTATTAACATTAAATAATTTTACGGTTTAGGCTCATTAGTTTTAGTCACACGCGCGACATGTTTCGGAGAGCCTAGGTCTCCTTTCTCAACCACTAATAGTGCGAGCAGCGTTCACGACGGCCGTGTATCGCGTACTGCCGAGCGCCGCGTCGCCCGCTGCGTGCCCGCCTACAACGATAGCGCAAGACCTCCCCCAACCGGCTATCTCGGCGTGCGCGCAGCGAGCGGGCGACGCGGCGCGCGGCAGTACGCGATACACTGCCGTCGTGAACGCTGCTGCCTACTTCTCAATGGCATGCAATCACTATCAGAAAAGTTACGTTGCTGTAAGAATGTAAGAGAAATTGAAACTTGTACAGTCGAATGCAAAAATATCGGTCCAGATAAATGGCTAAAAATATGTGAACACGACTTTATTGTCTAAGGCGTAAGAGCGTACACATATTGACTGTAGACTACACCGAATACCGAAGCAGCTTACTCTTATAGATGTTATCGATCGATAAACCTAGCTTTTGCGGTACAAATTCATAAGAGCGGGGAAAATAAGCAGAAAATACGAACATGAATATTTGATAAAACACAAATACTTCTCCTTTTTTGAAGTAGGTTAAATAGCTACACATTGGTACTTGATATTTAATACAAATTTTAGTACTTTATTAACAGTTAAAGGACACGTAAGGAATGTAAAAATTTAGTTAGAAGAAAGAAATTTTACAACATTATTTAACTTGCAATGTAAGCATGTAGGTACTGTTTGTACGGGTCAAATCTTGCAAGTTTTTAACTCACTTCCCGATTTCCAATGAAACTGAAAATTTGTAAGTATGTAATATACATATGTAAGTCGGGTGACAATGCAATATTATGATACCATCGAGCTGATCAGATGATGGAGACAGCAGGTGGTCATGGGAACTCTGTGATAAAACAACGCAAACTAATTGTGTGGGGTTTTTACAATTGTCTCGATGAGTATTAGTTGCCTGCGGAAAGAAAAGTTTCAGCGATAAACGCTTGTACCAAAAAAGATTTTTTTGACAAAAACTTGTTTAGACAATAGCTTTTTAATTTATTTAGTAGAAGACGTGGTTTAGTAGAAGAATGCGACGTTGAAACTTGCACAATGTAAGCAACTTACGCCAGTACTTGTCCTGTTTAACTCCATCGTAATAGCATTTACAGCCCAAGTGCATTATTTATGAGAGGGTGGAAAACTGAACATACGAACAAGTAGGACACGAGAGGATTTATTTGCTGAGGAAAGTTGCGAGTGTCGGAGCATTTTAGATTTATGTCACAATTGCGACAGGGTTTAGGAAAGAACGAAAGTTAAAATATACCGTAAAACGGGGTGGCTTTCAATTGCGGGGGCGACTTTGAAAGTTTAGTTTTTAAGCCATAATACATTTTTTGCGAGTTTTTTTAGCTGGACCTGGACCATTATACCTGGACCTATACACGTTTTATGACCCCATAAATAGGGTTGATGACACATGTTGAATTAACAAAATCTAGTAACATAGATAGCAAATGAGTAATTTATCACAATAATGTAGATATTGAAATAATATATGGAAATAATACAAAAATACAGGACTTGAAAGTTAAGGTAATTTAAGTAATTTTTCTATTACCAAAAAGGAAAAAAGTAAGGTACTATTCGATTCCTTACATTTTATCCAAAAAAATATTGTACAGCAACTATACCTATATACATAAACGCAATATTTTACCGACAAAAACGCAATTTTCTTATTCTGTCCATCTCTCATCAAAATGGGCTCTCGTGAACTTGACGTCACGTTCACTTATTTTGTTAGAAGCGTTTTGCGAGTGAAGTACGACTGTCGGGCTTTTATTATCATTTCTGACTGTTGTATTGCTTTAATGCAATGGGTCCCATATAGACATTTGATCCTAAAAATAAACTTGATCGATTGATAGGTACCATTAATGAAAATTTGTCATCTAGCCTATTAACAAAAAAATGTTATCACTCGTAGTTAACACCTGTGCATGTAAGCAATTGTTTCACGGGGTGAGATAAACAGAGTACCCCTTTCTTACCTGTTTACGGCTACTAATGCAAATTAGTTTTTTTTTTTTTAATATTTTACGAGTTTCTATCTATTCACAATATAAACATTACACTGAGCTAGTTATATAAGCACCGCAAACTTTTGTGACCCATTTTTCTACTTTGTTACTAGTTTAATATTTCGTATTTCTACCGGATACGTTGTATTTCTAGCCACCGCTAGGAAATTAAGGCATGACAGATCGGATCCGGCGGAGCTACTTAAAAGCGTCTACGAATATTAAATCCAGATATATAATAAATACAGTATTTTAAGTATTATTGGCTAGATATAAGGTAAAAGTTTATGTTAAAAAAGCTGTAAATAATGAAGTTTAGTTTTAGCCTACTATTTTTAAGTAAAATAGACAATTCCTTATATCTTTACCATAGTTAGGCCCAAAACGATTTATTTCTACTAATGAAAAATATTTTCCGTTTGTTAAGATACCAATATTGTTTTTTGTACAAGTTTAAAGTTACAAACAATTAAAACTAGTAGTTACTTTCAAAGAAATATAATTTTGTTGTTGGCCTAATAAGGCACAAAATAGTACTTTTATAAAACTTGTATTTTTTAACAGTGGTACTGTAATATTTTTACAACTATTTTGGTATATTAAGAAACATAAACAAATGAGCAACCTGTATTGAGTGACTTTTACATAATATCCTGATTATTTCTAAAAACATTTCAGTCTAAATTAAGGTGTACCTTATATGCCTTACCTTATTAAAAATTATTAAGTAAGCTAATCTACTCAAACCAAATTACACCCTTCAAACCAGGGTATAAACTGTATATAGTGCCTACATTCCTTAACTGCCCACTTATCGAAAATGTACAAGAAAAAAATGTACGGTATTATAGAACAATTGTATAGCAATTTACTCCCCCTGATGCCATAAGCCTTGCGTGTCCTTTAAATTGAGAACAAAGCGCTAAAGAAGCTCTACAAATAGTCTCCTCAGTTAAAGCTTTTAAAGCTAATTTCCTTCCATCTAAATCCTACTTTTACGTCTTTTCAGCTTTTTTCAGCTTTTCTTCGCTTTTATAAAGAATGCACTTGGAACTATAAGTTCTATTACATCTCCATCGAGTTTGACACGACCGCTACTGACATAATCGGTTTACAGTGAAGTTAAAAGTAATAGTAATGTACCGTAATCCGGTAAAATTAGAAATTTAACAATATTACCCAATTTGACATAATACCGCAATACCCTTGGGAAAATTTTGAGTGAAGGCATATCGAAAATTCATGTTTAAAAGAATTATGAACAAAAAAATACGAACGATAAACAACTTAGGTATACTTTATAATTACCTCTACCACTTAAAAAGTATTACTTTGAAAAAGTCGTACAGGTAAAAAGAATAAGTTTTCCAACGTTTTTCCTCATTAAGGATCTCTGTCATATTGAAATGAATTCATTGTCGTCGCTCTTTTGTCTTCGCTAGATAATTGAGCTCTGAGTCTTTAGAAAAAACGTATCTAGCTAGTCTGGTTTTAGTCTTGAACAATTTTTATTACTCTTATTAGACAGTTTATATAATCGAATAACCATCAGTTCATCATTATATCAGCTGAAAACGTCTACTGCCGAACATAGGCCTGCCCAAAATGCTCTACAACGTCTGGTCATGCGCTGCCTTTTAAGACAACGGTAGTAGGGCGTTTTCTAAAATAAATATTTGTTCCTGAGTCATGGGTGTATTTTCTATGTATATAAGTATGTATTTATCTATATAAGTATGTATATCGTCGCCTAGCACCCAGTACAAGCTTTGCTTAGTTTGGGGCTAGGTTGATCTGTGTAGATGTCCCCTAATATTTATTGATTTATAATTCAACTCCAAATGGAATAATGGTACTCTCTACCGAGGTTCTTATATTTATTACGTTTTAAAATTTCGGCGCTTCCCGCCGCAATAATTAATTAGGTATTATTGGGATTAAAAATCCAATTTGACCCTTTAATAGGGTTGTCAAAAACATCTGTTTTTCCGTTACTCGCGTTTGGCTTAATTAACTCGTATGATAACCGCCATCATGGATGCATCTCGCGGCGTGTTCTGGCGAAATATGATTTCGTACCTGGAATAAAATTGAGTTGTATCCTAGTTGTGTTGTTGTGTGTTGTGTTGTGTCGGCTTGGGTTAAAGTTATCTGATCTATGCTTTAGATATGTAACTACGACTATAACTTTAATGATATATAACGATCACTGAGCTAAGCCGCGGACGGAGAGACGGACAGACGAACATGGTGAAACTATAAAGGTTCCTAGTTGATTACTGAACCCTGAAAACAAGCGTCGGTAACATTAGGTTGCGTTCATTGTGATAAAGAAGTGCTCTAGCAGTGTTGCCAGGGTCACAGAATAAATAATAGTACTAAGCACAGAAGGTTCACTCTCTAACAAAACGCGTCTATTATGACAGATATGACCGCAAGGTGGCGCAAGTGCGAGCAGGCGTCCATTCTGGCAACTACTATGGATAGACACCAAAATTGGTGTGGGCCGCATGTACTTGTAGCGACGCGACGAAATCGCGAAGTGAGCCACGCCTGCCAGGGTTATTGAGCCATAACAGTTATATGTTATGATTTGTTTAACGAAAAGTTACATTCAGTCACAATCTTCTTGAATTATAAAGTAAAAATAAAACCTGTCAAGTGCGGCCAAATCATAAGTTCGCACATTGTCGCACATGTCACAGACGAGGCCAAAAATTCACGATTCTTTTTTGTATCCGCAACACTGTATTCTAGACAAGGAAAAACGATACGTAAATATACTGCACGAGCGACTTATTGTAGCATTCCCCGAAGGTATTAGTTAACATAATAAATTGATTAAAAGCTTAATGATACGACAGCGCGTGCTCGGGGGCTAAATGAGTGTCTACATAATTTGTAGGCATTTGCATATATTTTTAACAATAATGTTGGGATCTCGCGAGCTGAGACTATTGTGTGTGATCAGGGTTCACTCTTAAACTGGTCTGACTTGGTAGAACCACTGATGGACCTCGCTTTGTGAAGCAACTATGAATATTGCGAGGTCACAACACATATTTAGAGGCTATTGTATTGGTACATGCATATCTTATTACAGTGTAGGGCGCTAAAATATCTGACGTAAGCTTAAGCTTTTTTGTGTACCACTTGTTTGCGACTCTTTGCGTTCTACATATCTGTACCGTAAAATGGGGTGAGTAGGAGCAAAACTGACATTTAAACCTCGATAACATTTTATTTTTACATATGCAAACTGAATGGTGTATATAATAAGTGTTCCGAACGTTTGTATTTTAGTTTTTATTTTATTTTGGGTAGTTCCATTTCATAACTTTGACGATAACAGGAAATCCCACCTAACCCTGTAGTCCCTCGTAATTGGGGTGAGATGGGTTATGAAAACCCCCACCACCACAAAGGTAATTTTGGAAGAATGTTAGATCGATTTATTATTATTATGAATATTACTGTAGCTCCATTTCATATTAGAATACATTATTTTTGTAGCAGTAGCCTTAAAATCCCATCTTACCCCCTTTCATCCCTTCTCTTCCCATTCATAACCCAACTCTCCCCGCGAACCCTACTCACCCCATTTTACGGTACTTAATTATGCTTAATGTATTAGCAGATGTAAATTGGACAACAATCAATAAATATAACATTGTAAGCATTTGAGATTTGATTATAACCTAATATAGGTACTATACAGTAACCTTACAGTATATACGATAGCCCAATCGACGGCGAGCATTACACGGGGTTTTTTTTTTCCTTGTATAAAAAAAATACATATATTTCAACAAAACAACAAACAGATGATTTAGTGTATTATGAAAATGAAATGTTCTAAATTAATTTGTGAGCGCCAACATAGAGTAACTTATACTAGAGCGGTACTGTCATAGTAAATTTTGTAACAACAGTAAATTCACTGCCATCTGTCGACAAAGACAGACATTTTAAAACTAAAAATGAAGATTTATAAAAATATAGATAAATGATTTTTTTATTTGCATTAATTATTTTTATGATTTTGACCCATGTTCTGTCACTGATATGCGTTAAAATTGTTAAATAACAAACGAAACCGTCAACGCCATCTATACGACAGTTGGCCAAAACTAGTAGCGCCCTCTGAACGAGAATCAAATTTTCTTGATTTTCGAGGCACGTTTTTTCCTTTGACTGTATCCATCTATTACGGAGTTATATCTATCTTTGGCGCCAATATACAAACTCGTACATATGGTGGCCGCTACTCGTGTTAGGCAAATGCTCTATCTAGTATGACCTAGTGATCTATAATTTGAGGCAGAGGCAACACAATTCTGCATAATGTAATGTTTTTTGAGGCGCGACAAACGACACCAAATGAGAGAGGGCGATAATGTGTATTATGTCCGAGTAATCGAGAGTGAAAATGACTTTTGGGGTGGTAATACGTAATCAAGGATCTATTCGATGTAGATTATCCTGTTTACTGGAGGACGCTGTTTTGCATTTTTTTCATGACGCGATCTCCAAGGGGCCCACTGACTATATCGGCCGGTCAGTTGTTCGGAACTGTCAAATTTTTGTTCCAACTGACGGGCCGACATCGTCCGGCGGACTGATAGTCAGTGGGCTCCTAGAATGAAACGAAACTTTGCGACCGTTGTCTGCCCTGTATTTTTTTTAGATTTCACGATAGCCTATCTCCCATATAAAAGGAGGGATACTTTATAATTATGTAGTACTGCTGTAGGTAGGCTGTTTAAAGATAAACAACCTTTCAATTAGTAAAATTATGATATAATAAAGCTGTATGAAAAGCGACTTGAAATACTGAAAGAAATGTATGCATAACAGTAACAAAATTGCGAACTATTTATATGTTACACCGATAGGTCGGTTTGTTACTATTAAATCGATTTAAGGATATTAATCAACATTTATTTATTACACCGCCAGACACATATGTACCAGTGTCGGAGCACTTACCACCCGGCCACAAAGAACCATGGCCCATCTGGAAGGCGATAAACAGGCTCAGGTCTCAGGTTGGCCGTTGTAAGCAGAGCATGGCTGAATGGGGACTGCTTCGTGGCCACTCTACCCAATGTGGTTGCGACAAATCACCGCAAACTATGGTGCACCTGCTGGACTGCCCCGCGTGCCCGCACTCCTGCTCTGAATCCGACCTGAGAGACGCCACGGTCCGGGCTGTCAGCACCGCTGCTTTCTGGGCATCCACTGTTTAGGGGAACCTCGACATGAGAGAAGAAGATTTATTTATTACGAACTTGTTCAGTTGGTTTTTGAATTACTCAAAGAGTTTGGATAGTTATTTTTTTCAGTGAACGCTCACTCAATGGTACTTAACGTACCTTAGAGATCTAAAAGGTTTGTTTTGAGGTACAATGTCTGTATAGGACCCATTGTCTTAAAGCAATACAAAAGTCACAAATGATGGTCAGTCTGGCATCGCCACTTTACTGTGCAAACGCTCTAACACAAATGGCAACACATTGTGAGTTCGTGACGTCACTGTGTCACTTTGCTTAGAAGCCGTTCCGATGTATGAAAAACAAGGCAATTGTGATTTTGTCGGTGAAATGTTGCGTTTATGTATTATGTATACATAAACAACAACAATATAATGTTGCTATACAATTTTTTTTTAAATGTATGGAATCGAATGGTACCGTTATTTTTTTCTATTTGTAAGTTAAAAAAAAAAATGATTTTTTCGACGTATTTTTTTGGTCTATTTTTTAATATACCTATTTTTTTTTAAGTTTCCAAATTATTGTGATAAATTGCTCATTTTCTATCTATTTAACTAGATTTAGTTATGAAATTCTACATGTGTCAACTACCCTATTATGTCTATTTATCAAGGAAGGTGTGAAATCAGCCATTATATAATAGCAACTGCCCGGGCCTGCCTAATATTAGGAGTACCACTATAAATACGCTCTCCATTACATATAGCTGTCAAAGATCTCGAGGTCACACTACACTGGTCATTCTCGACTCGTCTAACTTATAGAAACAAATAGTCTGGACTGGAATTTGTGAGTCCCGAGGCACTAGCTTCCGGATCAAATACTAGGAAATACATTGAGCCATTTTGTTGAAATGGTTGGTGTAAATATATAGGTACGGCAGTACGGTGGGATTTAGTACATTGATGTTGATCTACACTTTTTGAGAAAATCGATTGAGATACAAGAAATATAGCGATGCTTTTGAGTAAAACCATTATACAAGGTAGTTGATATATCTTTAAAAACAATCTTATTAATCTACAAATGTGAGGTTTAAAAACATACGTATCCACGAAACTCACACTCACCACATCCTGATAGATTGACTAGATATGAGGAAAGTGACAAAACAAATCACTCAGAAAGTTAGCGTGAAAACACTGACTAAGATGACTCGGAAAACTATTGTTTACACTCTTGAGACGGTGCCTTGGGACTTGGAGACCAAATAGTTGCCAAAGAGCACAAGAAAGTATTAACGTATAGAATGTTTTTGTCTAACAAAATAACAATAAAAACCGACAATTGATTGGTCATGATAACTACGCTTTCCACTCGTAGCAAATAATAAGCTACGAATTGAATTTTGATGGTAATATTATTAATTTGAGCTTTGGTTTGGATATCTGCTTTAGCGGCAAATTAAAACGTTAGGATTTTATCAGTTGTCGTTTGTTCTACGCTCAAAAAGAAGGGTTTATTATTATTATTTATTCTATATTCCAATCTTACACTAGATCAGACAGAAAAGTGCCGCGAAACCCTATCGGGTTTGTATCGACACTGCATTCGTGGATACATTTTACATTTACCTTACATTGTTGTCATACATAGGATAAACATTAAATAGTAGATTGTTAACCAAAGGTGGAATGTGAAACAAGTCACCCGAGATATTTTAGCGCTCGAACGAAGTGAGAGCTCCAATAGTTAGACTGTGAGATGGTTACTTTTACCCGAGTTAAACACTACTTTTCATTTCGACGACGAGGAAAGTCAAACACAAGAAATGTAGGTGTATTATAGGTATATTTCTTTTGACGGTTAAGAGAACTAGGGACTGGAATTGGCTCCATTTACATTTTGATCGAAAAAAAAAAACTAAAACCACAGACAATCCGGTCCTAAATTGGAATGTATCTGAAACAGCCTTAATGTATACGCGCCTTAAAAAAGTGAAACTGATTGAATGAATGTAATGTAATGATAATATTTTAAACATGACGATGAATGTTATATTCACGAGTCGAACAAAAAGTGAAAAAATAACCCTGAAAAGAAACTTTTATTACACGGTCCAAAAAATTGAGTCAAGCGAGACACTGGGGGCGTACTCTTATCGCCCGCCACGTCGCGCAATTATGAAACGGATTCATTAATCTTACAAACTTCCAAATACCTATTTTTCAACCGAAAACCACGCAAAACTCAGCTTAAATGCCATGAGATAAAGTACAATATCGCACGGGTAAAACTCCTGAACTTTCTTTTATAAATATGGCAAGGATTGGATTGGGATTTGCGTAAACGATTGAAAATGCGTTTTTCGCATAAATCGTGTAGACCAAATGAACGATAACTTACCTATTCTTGTATGATTTATTATGTGGGATAAAGATAAATCGGATGTAAGATGGGGACCGGACGAGATAGGTACGCTGCGGTCGGAATATGGACTGTAAATATCATCTATTGTCATTCTATTGACATTTATTTATCTACTAAGGAATACTTCAAGAGTTTCCATTCCATCATAGTGGTACCTAATAGTACCTATGTATATCTTTCTTATTGTCTAGTACCCATAGTAAAAGCTTTGCTAAGTTTGAGGCTATGTACCTAATATACAGCTGGCTGCAAAAGCGGGCATGCACTTTTGCAGTTGGGTGTACCTAAGGACTCCTCTACACGATGGCCCAGCGTAGGCCAGTCCAAGTGATATTGCTATCCCATTCCACCGCATAGCTGCGTCCCTTAGACTGGCCTACGCTGGGCCATCATGTATAGGAGCCACAAGATAGTTCTCGAATAGTTATTTATTTATCATTTGGTATGAGAGAAATGAGCGCTGGTGGCCTAGCGGTAAGAGCGTGCGACTTGCAATCCGGAGGTCGCGGGTTCACACCACGGCTCGTACCAATGAGTTTTTCGGAACTTATGTACGAAATATCGTAATATTTACCAGTCGCTTTTCGGTGAAGGAAAACATCGTGAGGAAACCGGACTAATCACAACAAGGCCTAGTTTTCCCTCTGGATTGGAAGGTTAGTAGTAGTAGTAGTAATCACTTTATTGTACACAACACAGGTTTAAAAAAATAAATAAAATTATAGTAATGGAAGTACAAAGGCGAACTTATCCCTATAAGGGATCTCTTCCAGCTAACCTTCGAGTACGAGTGGAAAACTATAGCCAGGTCAGATAGACAAACTTACAGGATGTACAAATTAATATTTAAAAAAGAAATAACACTAAAGATTAAAATACATAAAATACATACTAGCATACATACATACAATACTAAATATATATTATAATGTTAGATGGCAGTCGCTTTCGTAAAAACTAGTGCCTACGCCAGTTCTTGGGATTAGTTGCCAAGCGGACCCCAGGCTCCCATGAGCCGTGGCAAAATGCCGGGACAACGCGAGGAAGATGATTTGTTATGAAAGAAGGGTCGTAATCAGCAATCAATTGTCGGCTATATTAGAGGTTAGAGGGATCAAAATTGTCTTGCTTTTTGTCCCCAGAAAATGTGACGGAGTGGAGTTTTTTGTATAGGGTGAAATTTGTTTTGAATTTTTCTCAAGAGAATTATAATCTATAGCTAGAATAACATGCAATAAAAGACACAAATAGAAGCGTGACAGTGGTCAGAAACTAGACAAAAAAATAATTTTGACCCAGAGAAAAAACTTTCTGCACATTAATACTTTCTTGTGGTGTTATGGTAACTACGAGTATAGTCAAGTCAAGTCAAGTCAAGTCAATATAATCTTTATTCAAATAGGCCTAGCAACAAGCACTTTTAAATTGTCAAGTTTTAAATATTACCTTAATCTAAATATCAGAGCAATTTATTGATGCAGTTATTATTATTCTTAAAAACATTGAATTATTATAGATATGTCAAACTTAATAATAAGAATTCACAAAAGGATCGTCAAACACCAAAATTGTATAAAAAATACTAGTCTAGAAACTTTCTAGAATAAAAATCTAAATGTCAAAAAATACGGATTACCTAATATAGGTATTCATTGAATTATCAATTTCATCATTAACACAATAATAAATAATTAATTATTTTCAATCACAATCCCACGGTGTTTCATCATTCATGTAGTCTTGTGTGCTATAATAGGCTTTAGAGATAAGTTTACGTTTAACATATTTTTTAAATTTATAACGTCTATTAATCCCAAGGCACCTTCTCAAGAGTATAAACAAATAGTTTTCCGAGTCATCTTCGTCGGTGTTTGTACGCTAACTGTCTCTTATTTGCTTTGTCATTTTAATTTTAGACAATCTATCAGGGTGTGGTTAATCTAGTACTAGATTCCTACAAGTTTGAGTTTCGCGGATACGAATCACACTAACCTTTTGTTTGTGTATGATAAGGATCCTGAGCGACGCTAGCGAATATGTTAATGTCAAACTCGTGGTAAGGCTAGGTCTTCCGACAAGTTATCAGTCTGAACTGTAGTCTATGTTACGTCTATCCCGCTTTGTAGCTTTAAAGTCCTCTATCATTAACAATTTATGCTCCATATTTATTTCTACTAACGCATTGTTTTTGAGCCAATATTTCCATCGTCCATTACGTATTGAATAACTAGACCGCGAGGAATTTCCTTTCTTATATAATATTAAATTTTCTGATCTGCTCCTAACAGAAACGCCTCTCCGGTTTCTGTATTTCCGAAGATTTAGGAAGGCTATCTTGAATACGAGGTAAAAATATTTTTCTTGACGTCCTTTGATGATGATGCATGAATTATCCTTTCCGGCTTAAAATTTTCTCTATAGAAATTTTTATCTCAATAGGTTCAGCGGTTTAAGCGTGTCTGTGTGTGTTTACGAATATAGTATTCTATTCTATTCTATTCTATTCTATTCTAAGAGGTAAAAGACAGACTAGTAAACAGGTAAGTTATAACATTAGTAGGGATAAAACATACCTACAGCACAGGGCGGACACGCTATACATCAAAAATCACTCGCGTTTCTATGTGTGAACGGCACGTCCGTACACGCGTCATGCGTCATAGTGTGAGTAAGATGCTTAAAAATTGTACTGAGAGCACGCCAGAAGTCCGCCAGATATTCGAGTCGGAACGGGGCGGTGCGTTGCCGTTCTGTATGATAATACTATTAATTATTCTGTGCCTACATTCCAATGTTTAAGTACTAAACATAATATTTTTTAGAAATTTTAATTGGATATGGGTTGAAATATTACATGTGTCATCTCTTTGTTTCAGGTACTTATGCTGGTTAAGAGGTTTTATGTACTGCCCAATCTATGGACCTAGTACACGTTATAAGTACATAGGTAGGTACATAAAGTAGATACTCCATTTTGAATTGTGACATTCTGTAGGTAAGCGAAATAATGTTAGGGACATTAGGTGTAAAGTAATGTACATTTTAACAATTTCATCTACATTATGTAAATTATCATTTTTTTTTAAACTCAGTCAATCCATTATACAACTTCAGTTAAAGGTAGGTAGGTACTATAAATGAATTATAATTGTATGTAATTTTAAATCATATTAACTAACTATAACATACCTACTTAAGTATTATCGTTTGTAAGCTTCTCCTCAGGCGGTACAACAATATTTAAAATTTCCCCGCCATGAGACAATTGGCTGCAGCTGTAGTAAAAATGTGAACAGCCAGTGTAGCTTCTTGCCGATGCCGCCTAAGAAGATCGGATTCAAACATCCTGAATAGTAATATACATACAATAAAATATCCAGAAAAATGAAAGAAAAAGAGCAAAGTTAGGTTTTACGACCCCTGATGTAGGAATAGGTAATATTCGTAATAGATACAGGATGCCATTAGCTGGGCCGTTAAAGGCATAAAGGGACCTTTTTGGACCCGAACATTAGGGGTCCCAGCCACAGCAAGAGAAGATTTTCTCAAGAGAGACTAAGCTAGTTTTATTAACGGACTAGTATGAAGTTCTTCAAAAAGGGACTTAAAAAAATTAAGCGGGCATGTACACGGGCGGGCGGGCACGTGACGGGAGTTGAAAACGTTTCTCTATAGATCCAGTCGATAAATCCAAAATGGATCTAGTGAGAAAAGTTTTCTTCATAGATATAAATTTTATGTTGACAGGTAGACACTGGATCTATAGGGAAAATAATTAATATCATTAGATCCATGAAATAAAACTATGAAAACGGATTATATCGCGTATATTGAATTTATAATACATCCCGACGTTTCGAACCCTTTACAGCGTTCGTGGTCAACGGGTGACTGAGAAAAAATTACAAAGTGCAAAAATACCCACATACTAAAATAATGAACAATCATAGACTACAAACTTTAAGGCTGGTTGTACATG
The DNA here is from genome assembly GCF_947568885.1 of Cydia strobilella. NCBI lineage: Eukaryota > Metazoa > Arthropoda > Insecta > Lepidoptera > Tortricidae > Cydia > Cydia strobilella. Next base: position 16,836,067 of record NC_086052.1, read on the forward strand.
CAAAATCGGTTCATAAGGCTAGTACAATTATTTTCAAGTAAAGATATATATATATATACGCGATAAAAACTACGCCGGCTCCAACCCTACACCACGGACGGATATTATCATTAGATCCATTTAATTTTAACAAAAAAAAAAACTCACTAGATCCATCTTGGATCTAGTGGTTGGATCTATAGAGTACTGTACTTAATCGCTTAGGTAAATTAATGTAAGACTGACTTTATGTTGTTTACCACCAATTTAGTATAAAATAGCATAACATAAAGAAAAATGTGACGTTTTCAACCAAATTGTCGCTTGTCGCTAAGGTTGATTTCTAATTGAAGCTATATGGAAATAGCGCCTTACTGACAAGACCCTTTTGGTTGAAAATGGCACAAATAAAGAGCAAAGTTTGGCTTTTACGGCCCGTGATATAGGAGTAGGTAATAGTCGTAAGAGATACAGCATGCCATTAACGGCATAAAGGGCCCTTTTTGGACTCTAACCTTTATGGATAAAGTCACAGCAAGCGAAGATATTCTCAAGAGACGCGAAGCCAAAGTTTACATAACAAAATAGGACTGACAAACTGTTTTCGTAAAAGGGATTCTTCAAAAAGGAGGGTAAATAATTAGAGTTGTCCGTCTATCCGTCTGTCTGTCACCAGGCTGTATCTCATGAACCGTGATAGCTAGACAGTTGAAATTTTCATTTTCAAATTTATGATGTATTTATGTTGCCGCTATAACAACAAATACTAAAAACAGAATAAAATAAATATTTAAGTGGGGCCCATACAACAAACATGATTTTTTTGCCGTTTTTGCGTAATGGTACGGAACCCTTCGTGCGCGAGTCCGACTCGCACTTGGCCGGTTTTTTTTTGTACGGTATAAGAGACAAGCGAACAGAAGAATCCCCTGATAAATATATTACCACGGACACTTACAACACCATTTCAGGCCTTTAAGATGGAATACGCTCTTTTCTTAAAAGTTTGAAGGTCTTATTGGTCCGGAAATACTATCAAGCGTGTTAAAATGCGACTATTATATTTTTTGCTCATAGTATTGAAGCGCTGGTGGCCTAGCGGTAAGAGCGTGCGACTTTCAATCCGGAGGTCGCGGGTTCAAACCCCCGGCTCGTACCAATGAGTTTTTCGGAACTTATGTACGAAATATCATTTGATATTTATACCAGTCGCTTTTCGGTGAAGGAAAACATCGTGAGGAAACCGGACTAATCCTAACAAGGCCTAGTTTTTCCCCCTTTGGGTTGGAAGGTCAGATGGCAATCGCTTTCGTAAAAACTAGTGCCTACGTCAATTCTTAGGATTAGTTGTCAAGCGGACCCCAGGCTCCCATGAGCCGTGGCAAAATGCCGGGATAACGCGAGGAAGATGAAGATGATGAGTATTGAACAGGCTTGAGGCACATCGTATATCGGCCGATCGCCCGTTCGCATTAGAGCTTTTTGTAATGCTAAAACTTTGGGAAAACTTGCTAACAGCAGACGAGATATACCTATATCGTATTTATAATAATTTGTGGCTTGATACGGAAAAAACTGCATTGAAAGCGGACTTTTAAAGAAAGAGCATTCATCAGTAGAATGTTTTCAAGAACAAAATGCAAAATGCAATATGCAGAGCGAATAAGCAAAAGATTTCAAAACAGAATCGTGACCGTAGCTAGAGATTCTAACCAAGAACTTTGTGCGTAACGATGAACTCAAGCTCCTCTGTTTCTCATTCCTCTTATTCAAATAAGTTTCACCAGTGTTATACTTCAATATGACCTAATAGCATAAGAGCAAGCGCGAGATTTATATTGAATAGTTAATATTTTCATAGAATCGCACCATACATACATATAATCACGCCTATTTCCCGGAGGGGTAGGCAGAGACCACGGATTTCCACACACACTACGATCCTGATATACCTCTTTCGCTTCCTTTGCTTTCATAACATTCTTCATACACGCTCGCCGGTTTAAGGTTGGTTTAAGATGCCATTAACTTGGCCTTTTTTCAAGATTTCCCCGATCTAATCAGAGAAAGTCCGCCGAGGTCTACCCCTTCCAACTCCCCCTTCTACTTCTCCCTTATACACTCTCTTTTTAAGTCTGCTTTCACTCATTCTCTCCACGCACCAAATTCAAACCAAATTCGCACCAGCTTTCGTTAAACGTTCTACTTATACTTTTATGAATTCATAATATTAAAACCTTGGTTGTGCTGCAATTTGAAAACATCGACGTTCGAAAACGGGTGTCACTCCATAAATAAAGAGTAGAAAAATGAGCCAATGACGTTGACAAATCGCACGATCAAACAAAAGAGCTCAACTCCTTTGACTGGCTGACGTATTATCGACCGTGACTCTGTAATTTAAGGTTCAAAATTAAAATGACAAGGCAAATAGCTTGATGCAATTTGAAAGGACAAAATTGTACCCGACTGACATCGTTTATACGAGCGCTTCTTGATACAGAATCCATTGGATAGAAATTTAATTTTAGCATAAAACTGAAGCTTAGCAAAAGTTCATATTTTGATGACGTCCTCATGTCCATGTCGACAAGCTTTTAAGTTTTGCATTGATACTTTTTTTCAAAATTCATTTTATATAGAGAACTTGGCAATGGTACGTACACATCAAGGGAAAGAAGGCGAAAGTTGAAAACTTCTGTTCTGTCACTTTTGTACGTTCACCGATTACTCTCGAGACCCGTGGTCCGATTTCAGTAATTCTTTTTATATAAATCACTTTAAGCTTGTGCTAAATGTTACTTTTAGCAACTGCATTGTTAACGTTATTAAAACATACCGGTCAATTCGAACAACGTGATAATTACTAGATACGAGAACAATACGAGATCTAATAGATACGTTATAGTTTAGTTCTCAACTAGTTATCTTTTGCAGTTCGATTCGGAAACCAATTGTCATTTCACGCTATAATTATTGTGACGTTCTGGGTTATCCATTAGATATCCAAATAAGGAAATCTTAAAAAGATGGTTTAAGAGGACATTCGGAATCGCGGAAATGTCAAATTTGACATGACTTTCTTAAATGTCTCGTTGATATCTTGACCATTGTTCGAATTGGCCCGATACACTGTTTAATCATATTTTTTCCTAGGTTTAGATTTTACTACAAAACCCATAACTTGTCCCTTATCTTAGTGCCTGGCTTATTTTATTAAGAAGAGCATGGATCGTTTAAGTTTAAGCTCTCACGTTTATCTCACCGACGCGATGTGCAAACGGCGTCGTATGCGAATAGTCGCATTTCACCTTCCATTACAGCTAGATTGGAAATGCTTTGCCACTGTCAGCTTATATAAAGGAGCCCACTGACTATCCGTCCGCCGGACGATATCGGCCTGTCAGTTAGAACAAAAATTTGACAGTTCCGAACAACTGACAGGCCGATATCGTCCGGCGGACTGATAGTCAGTGGGCCCCTTAAGGTGCATTGGGATAACTTCGACAACGGGGTAATTTTGAAAATGGGTAATATCTACTAAAGTAAACACTTCATACTTCGGCAACACTTATGAATGAATAAATGAATGAAAATCTTTATTTCAGGCAACAAATACCTTAAAACTAGTTAAAACTAGCATACATATTATATGCTACTGCAACGCCTATCAAGTGCTTCAAGTTTAGTACCTAGATATTAGCGATTTTCAAAGTTAAACTGCCTTCGAAGTTACCCCAAAGCACCTTACTGTTATACTATTTGACAGACTTCAAACAGACCGGCTTTCCATCATCCATACATATGAAGCTTAAGGACCTGATAGAAAGCCACATATTACAAGATTTAATATAGGTATAAAAACTGTTGAAGCACTAATACCCAATGGGGAGCAAAGTAGGCACATTTTATGGCTCCTTCTACACGATGGCCCAGCGCTGGACCAGCGAGATGGCCATGCGATGGTTGAGAGCACGTACTATGGATTGGGCCACGTGTAGATGGGTACGCAGTGTACGCACCATCGTTGGCCCACTACCTTTGATGTGCGAACGAACCGACACTGTGGCCATCCCATCGCCATCCCGCCGCGCCATAAGCCATTTGACACCACTTGTTACCTGTCGTGATTGTTTCACCGGATGGTCTCACCGGAAGATCAGCGCTGGAAGTCGCCAGCAACATGCTGAGGTGAGACCATTTCGTGGCACTTTTTCTTTTTTATGTTTCTCTGTTTTGTATAATTTTCTATTTGTGTGTGCTAACGAATAAATTATTTCTATTATATTCTATTCTATACCACTACCTTTTCTACACGCTGGCCCATCTAGTGAGCCAGTATGATGGCCCATCGTGTAGAGGAGCCATTACGGTAGGTATCGCATTTCCATCTTGGCTATCTCGGGAGGCGATAAGCACGTTCGTTAACCGCTCCACTGGAGCACTTGAGCGATGAGCTAAGCTTTTTATCAAAGCTAGTTGGTAGCTGAACGACAAGAGCTCTAATAGGGTTAAGAAAACGTTTAAGAGAGTTTTTAGAAAAAATAATCTTATACTCATTATTTTAAAGTAAATTCCATTTATTTACGGAATGAGATATGAATAACAAAACTTAATGTTTTATTAAAATTAGGTATAAACTAAATACATTAAAACTAGGGAATGCAAACCGGTTTTTGTCACTATGACTCGATGGGTTTCATGGGCTGTTGAGGTCAGAAACTAATTTAATAAGAGTATTTTGTCACTATGACTCGATGGGTTTCATGGGCTGTCGAGGCCAGAAACTTGAATTTAATAAGAGCATTTTGTCGTAAATACATGTAAAAAAACAAATCGACCACGCGAAAGCAGGCGGCTTTTACTTTTTTGGTATTAGTTTTAGTTTAGTTTTGTTTATAGTCTAATTTATTTTTGTTAGTTTATAGTATTATGTTATGTTGATAATATAATATATTTTCTCTATATCTCGTTCCGGATACCAAATGTGGTGCATTGAAATTGAAATGCATAACGTTTGCAATTCGTGGTGCATATGGCATTACTCGCACGTGCTCGAACGTGGTCACCGATAACTTGTGAATATCAATTTATCCTATTGACACTACGATATACGATATACGTGTACGAACAAGATATCAATATAAGAGCATCCCGCTTGCACACGTTGATGAGGGAGCTGCACTAAGATCGTTGGCATGTTTTTGTTTATCGGAGTACAGGGTATACAGGCGAATAAGATCACAGGGTGAATCGTATCGGACTACGAAATTTGTTGATATACTCTGGCACACCCATTTTGTCAGTAGAAAAAGGCGGCAAATAATAAATAAATAAAATGTAGGCATTAAGGGTTGACTTCCCATAGAAAATTTGAATTTTGCGCCTTTTTCTACTGACGAAGTGGGTGTGTTTGAGTATATTTAAAATATTTCTTATGAGTGGTAGGCAGGGTAATAGTCGTACGGTGTCTACTTCGCAGCGTACTACGTAGGCAAACAACACGCGAACGCGAAGCACCTGGTCAAGAAGGACAAACTTGCATATCTTGCATTTAAAACTCATTTGACCTTCCATATTAAACCGGAATGATAAAAATGGGTCACTTTATGCAACATAATGAAACCCTAGAACCGGTGCCATGAAGTGGCCGCGGACGGTCCTAGAGAGCTCTTCACTTCGCACTATTGATGTAACTGGCTTACTCGGAGCACACAGGTCAAGGACAAACTTGTATATCTTGCATTTAAACTTTGGGCATTTAGACATAATTAACACTTTTATTTGACTTGCCGTATATAGTGCTTGTGTAAATTTTAGAGCCTAAATTAGACCCATTTACTGACGTTCAATTGGACTGCAATTTTGATGATAGAGAGCGAAGCTATAGGGGTGCGATGACTTCTAGATTACTTTTAAAGAATAGTTATTTGTTATACAAGGGTGCAAAGTTGTATTTTACCCGCGAGTGTGGAATTCAAACACGAGCAAGCGAAAGGATTCTATAGTTGACGATCACGAGCGAAGCGAGTGGTTCTAAAATAGAATCCTGAGCGTAGCCAGTGTTTTAACACACGAGAAGTAAAATACATTTGCACCCGTGTGTAACACAAATCTTTTCCCCTCACTATAGCGAGGAAAGTGCAACATCCACAGGCGTTAGATCATCTTCTACAACTGGAATCACTCATTTTTTTACGATAATATAACAAAAAACTCTGGAAATTCTGTACTTTTACGTGAGAAGATTTTAAGTAAAATTTTTTTTGACAATGTTGACATTTCTGACGTATGAAATGTCAATGATGCGTTTTGAAATTGCATCGACTTAACTTGTGCGTTCAGAATTATACTTAACATAATTATTAAAAAACAAACGTTTATTATTGAATTTTAAGGTTTATGACCAAAGAATATAATACTCACTAGGAGTTTATGACTTAAAATCATTAAATAAAGCTAAATCTGGTATTTTTTATTAAATTCTCAAACCATTTATTTATGATAATTAATATGGAACGAACTATTATGAGCGTGTTACGTTTTGTTATCTGTCAAGCTACTTAAACACGCTCCATCCAAGGTCAAATTACTTTCCCCACTAGTGGATAAAATGCGTTTTTCCCCGCTTGTTTTAAAGGATAAAAGACGGCTTTCCGAGCTATTGAGGGGAAAAGAACATTACTAGTGTTATAAACAAGTCAGGAGAAAAGAGTTCTTAACAACTCTGATATACAAAATATCGGACAGAAAACGCAAAAGAACATTCGTTTACAATAGCAAAGTCAATGAATTGCAATGAAAATTAGTCACATGGATAACTCCGTAAAAGTTTTCCGTTATAATTAATTTCAAATTTAAAGGAGGGTGGGCTAATTGGCCCATTTGACCAATAAGGGCAAGCGGTATGTCACCGGATAGGTTATATGTTTTAAGTTAACCAAACCTAACCTAACTTTTACTATGGCAGGTAGTCCCAAATCTTGTATGAAAAAAGTAGTGTGTTTAACGTGACTGTCTATGTTTTTTCAGTACTAAGTTCTTGTGTCGCAGATCATGAAGGTTTTGTTATGTTCGATGATATTGTGTCACGGTATTTTAGTTTTTTTATTCGTTTTCTTATGTTTTGTGTCATAATTTTTTTAAATAGGGGTTTAACAACTATCGCCATACAAAAAATAAAACCGGCCAAGTGCGAGTCGGACTCGCCCACCGAGGGATCCGCACTTTTTAGTATTTGTTGTTATAGCGGCAACAGAAATACATCATCTGTGAAAATTTTAACTGTCTGGCTGTCACGGTTCATGAGATACAGCCTGCTGACAGACAGACGGACAGACGGACAGCGGAGTTTTAGTAATAGGGTCCCGTTTTTACCCTTTGGGTACGAAACCCTAAAAATTGAGTATATAAAAAAACCTTTCCGATGATATGTTGCTTATTCTTATTGCTTCATGGCCAGTAATGGCCAGTAACCATTCAAATCTGCCCATCCTCCATTGGCATTGGCTTAAAATGTTAATGATGCACGTGAATTCTTAGCTTAATTTCTTTATAAAGTTAGTAGCAAATTTCATCGCAGCTGAAAGCGTCTAATTCAGTTTTTCCCGTCTGTTTGAACGTGTCTAATTAGCGTATAATGAAGTTATTCAGATCGCAAACCGGAATTACTGCAGTGGAGCACTTTTCAAAATGGTTCACACAGTAAATACGTATATGAGTTTTGAACTTTATCAGGTTTGCAGTCTAACACAGCGTACTACGTAGGCGAATTACACGTACGTACGGGCGAACGCGAAGCGAAACGATGCGGTGCGTGGTGAAACAATCCTTTGATACCTATAGAAGTGTCGTACGTGGGCGATCTCGTTGCGAACGCGAACGCCGTGGGCCCCCCGCGCCGCGCCGCTTCGCTTTGCGTTCGCGAGTTGTTCGCTTACGTAAGACGCTGTAATTAGCATATAGGTAACTGAAGTATCCCGTTGTACAAGTCAGAATTACAACAAGTTAACCGCTTCCGGCTTGAGAGGTTCTGTTGTAAACTAACTAAAGTTAAGTTTAACGGCAAATAGTGTTGGAAGTTTCTAGGGAAGTTGGTGCGATGAAAAAGTTTAGGTAAAACGAGATAATAATGTTCAAAGTCCCTCAGAAAGTTAAAATTGATATTTAATTTCAAGAAAACTGCAAAATTAATTTGAAAATAATATTTTTTCCTGTTAAGTTTAATATAACCGCAATCATGTTATTTGTACACTTGTACAGTTGCACTGTCATCGATATCTTCTTCTTCCTGCCCTTATCCCACGTTATGTGGGGTCGGCACAACATGTTTTTCTCTTCCATTCTCCTCTATCTTTCGTCACCTCAGCACTCACTCCATTCTTTCTCATATCCTCTTTCATACAATCCATCCATCGCTTTTTGGGTCTACCATACGCTCTCCGTCCATCAACATTCATCCCTAACATTCGTTTGCCTATATGGCATTCATCCCTCCTCATCACATGCCCATACCACGCTAACCTACTACTTCTTATCTTCTCCGTTACTGGTGCTACTTTCAAACTTCCCCTAATATACTCATTCTTAATCCGATCCTTTCTCGTCACTCCACACATCCATCTCAACATTCTCATTTCCGCTGCGTGCACTCTTCTTTCATCCGTCACTTTCGTCGCCCAGCATTCTGATCCATACATTACAACAGGTCTCACGATCGTCCTGTAAATTTTCCCCTTAAGTTTAAGAGGCATTCGTGGATCGCAAGTTGTTCCAGAGACCTGTCGCACTGTCATCGATATATCACCGTTATAAATTATAGAAGACTACTTACTTCAGAAATCACTGTATTTTATGATGGTATCAAAGTATCCAATTCCCAATCTGGTTGAGTGTTTGTGCCATTTGAAATATTACAACGACGAATTCAAGTCAATTCAATATGTACCTACGAATATGTCTGTGACGTTTCAGCTCAATCGAATAACGGAAAGTGGTTCTGATTTATCTTGCAAGATTTGACCCCAACACCAGGTGTGACTCACTCCGCGATTTCGTCGCGCCGCTACAAGTACATGCGGCCGCCCCCAATTCTGGGGTCTAGCCGTAATTGCCGCGCACCGCTACGGAACGGACGCCTGTTCGCGCTTGCGCCACCTAGCGGTCATATCTGTCGTAATAGACGCGTTTTGATAGAGAGTGAATCTTCTGTACCTAGTACTATTATTTATTCTGTGCCAACACATACACTGCAAGTAAAAAAAAACCTTAAAATTAACCCAATATAAAGATCTGTACAAGTAACCTGAAAAGCCTAGATTTACCACTGTAAAACGAAATAAGCGCGCCATAGACAAGTAAAGCTAGCGTGGAAAGAGCTGACAATAAAAACTCAAATTCAATTTGCGCAATCGCGTCCCCTTCAAGTCGTTACGTAATATTGGCACAATTGTGTCTTGGACCACAGAAAATGTCGTTTGCTCAGGCGATTATCTTTTATGGCTCTTCTACACGATGGGCCATCATGCTGGTCCACTAAGATGGGCCAGTAGAGAGGGTATTGGCGTCGGATGGCGTATGGCGTATGGCACGGCGTGATGGCGATGGGATGGTCACTGTTTCGGGTTTTCGTCCGCACATCAAAGGTAGTGGGCCAGCGATGGTGCGTATGCATCTACACGTGGTTTATTCCATAGTGCGTGTTCTCAACCATCGCATGGCCATCTCGCTGGTCCAGCGCTGGGCCATCGCGTAGAGGAGCCATTAAATTTTAATGTAGCGTAGCTTGCCAGAGAGTACGTCCGAGTAAAAGTGCAAAAGTATCCAAATACTTTTGTGTGATTTGGTTGATAAAAGACAGCTGATGGCTACGCGAATACATTCTCTTATATACCTAGAGGAGTCCTGTTATTAAGAAGACGCATCAAAATAATAAAAAGCTGTCATCTGTAGATAAATAACACATTCACTGCCAGCGACCCGCTAGGCGGGTTCTTTGTTCGTAGGCGCTTTTCGCTACATACGGTTTTCCCGTGTTATCGGCTACGCCCGTAGCGCGTAGCTCTCGCCGGCAGTGAATGTGATAAATAGTTATTGTAGGTCTTGTCAATGTCGTATCATAATCAACCACCATGTATATAACTACTCGTACTTACTTTCTGGTGGTTTACAATACCTAATACAACTCTTCTGGGTAGTGGTGGATATGCCTACCTATTGAAATAAATTATTAAATTAAAAAATTGAAGATAAAGTTCTGATTTATATATTTTCTGTACAAGCTATATCATTTGTTATAAAACTGAACGAACATTTTGCTGAAAAGATATTAAATAAGAAGCTGAAAGGAAATGTCCTTTAATAGAAAAATTGAAATAGCAGTTTATTATGATGTTAATACTATTAGTATTAGGGACAGCGTTCATTTTCCTAGCAAGGCCGTTTTCGCCGTTCAAGGTTTTCTCAAAAGGTATAATAGTTACATATTTTAATCCCTGTTTACATAAATAATATAGGTAGTTACCAATCTACTTTTACGCAGCGTACTAAGTAGGCGAACAACTCGCGAACGCAAAGCGAAGTGGCGCGGCGCGGCGCGGCGCGGCGCGGCGGGCCCACGGCGTTCGCAACGAGATCGCCCACGTAGGACACTTCTATAGGTATCAAAGGATTGATTCACCTAGCGTTGCATAGCTTCGCTTCGCGTTCGCGTGTTGTTCGCCTAGGTAGTACGCTGCGTTGGGCTACAGAGCCAAACAAAGGAAAAGAGACTCATGCAAATTCGACAAATATTCCTCACTCATTTAAAATAGTTGGAACTTCATACTACTTAAGTGGCAAACAAGCATACGGCCAGAATGAGTAAATAGTTACCGTTGTAGATGTATAATGCACGATACCGATCCTTTAAAAACTTGTACACCCAATTTTGAACATTATCATACTGTAGAAACTCGAAACAAAGTTGGAAGATGGGTAATTTTTTTCTACATGTTTGTTGGAGGCAATCATTTTGAGACAGTACATCATAAAACTATTTCATGTAAATTATTAGGTTGATTTAAATATAGCTATATAATGTTTGACATTTGCCAGACTTGTCTTTAATTTTACGTTATTTTTTGTCTCTCAAATTAGTTATAAATCAGTCAAACTTTAATATTACTCAAAATTCGCTTAATGTTCATTGTTATTCAACTCACCTTTACCCAACTTAGAGCCTTTTATCCTTGCTCTAAACTTTCGATAAACTGCTAAAGTGTGGGGACGTCCTCTCCTTAACCTCGTTGCCGCATAGTTAATAGTTCCTCTTGTTCCAGACTTCAACGCAATTATGAAAGCGGAGCGGCGTTAAACAACCAACGATGAAGTGAGAAGCAAAATGACGAACGTCAAACTAAAACTAATGTTCTTCCTTCTAAACGCACTACTAACAGCAGACATAGTACACGCTAGACCATATTCTGACAACACTACAGATGTCTACATAAATAATAATGATACTCTTATTCTACCTGTAGAACCTAATTCAGATACACTAATAGTAGCTACCGATAATGATGGTCATGCAGATCAAACAGTTGAAGAAACAAATAGAAATTCAAATACTGATATGGAAGAAATTGTTAACGCTGAGCAAGATAGAGACGAAGCGTTATCTAAAAAGAATATGAAAGAAAAGGATAGCGTGTTAGAGATAAAGAAAGATGATGCTCCAGGGTTTGAAAAACAGCTAAACATATCAAGTTCGTTGATGGAAGATATAATAGACTCCGAGACTGATAGAGATGAAACGCTGACAGATATACTTTTCAGACCAGCGTCAGAGCTAGTTGAAGACATGCCAAGATTTGAGTTTCTAATTTCAACAAAGTTAAACGAAACTGATGTTTATAACCGGAGCGTTAAGGATGGTTTAAGTGATAACAGTTTAGAAGGTAGGAATAGAAGTAGAAAGTTTGACTACGTGGAACTGGTGGAGGTGTTGAGGCCGAAGGGAGACAACAAGAGTGCATACTTTGTGAATATAACGGGACATGAGGTCGACAATGATTTGGCGCCCGATACAAGTAAGCAATCCATTTATAAAATGGTATAAATACCGGTTATTATTTCTATAGCATAGCTTGAGGCATATCAATATTAAATCGCCGCAATTAAGCATAATAAACTCTCAATAAAATAAAAAGCTATTATGATTTGTTTTCAAACCATTGGATATTCTAAACGAATTAGAACACATTCTAATTCTCAGATTCTAAACTAATTACAAAATTACTTTCAAATCCGATAGTAATTTATTTCTGGAATGTAATCTAGTCTAGACGACCCATTTTATACAAAGCAAATAGACTGAGAGCTAGCCCCGAAAAATGGTATAAATGATAACCCAGTATCCGGTTTGACAATTTCAATTTAATTTTGTTTATAAAATGAGAGGGCAAGTGAAATTTACTTCAATGTCAATAAAATTATGGCGTAACACTACCGTTATGTAATTTTTAAATATTACAATCTTTTTTACTATAAAATGAAGTATAACTAAGAAAATATGAAAAAATATGAAATTTTCAAGATTTCGTTTCACTCTGTTAGTTAAAGCTGTTTTTTAATCACTTTATAGCACTAAAACGTACGGCTCGTTTAAATAAACGTGTTAAAAATACACGCTATTATGTATTTACTCATCTTGTGTGTCATGTACTGACTTGTCTCATGCGTGTTTGTCTATACCATTTTCCGGAACTAGCTCTCCGTCTACAATTTATTTTCACCCAAATTAAATGGATTAATGATACGTGAGTTTAGCTGCTTAAATCTGTTGACAATTGAAATCATTTTGTTAAATTGGCGAAGCTTTTTCGATGGATTGAATGCAGATTTTTAGGGCAACGGGATTTTAGGAATATAAATTGAATTTTAAGCGAAATAAACCGGTAAAAACAGAGTATGTAAGACGTATTGTTGAAAGCCACGGGCTGGTATACTGGTACGTTTGTAGTAAGCAAAACAATTCTTTTTACCACACCAGCTCAGTGGCAGAATTTTTTCTTTGGATTCATGACAACAGGAATTGACTGATTAAAACGTCTCATCAATCAGAGATAAATAATGCATAGTGTGCGAAAGCAAAGTCAAATCAGGAAACGTATTTATGAACCGTTCTTCTTCTTCTTTATTTGCGATGACCTCGGACGGACGGACGTCGGCGACCACCTTTGCCATCTCTCTTAGCCATTTTTGCCTGTATGGCTGGGTTATTCACGTTCGTCCATTAAACCTACCTATTATGAACCTTTTACATAAAGCTTAATTCTTAATTTGCTATTTTGTCCTATGTTAACATCTTTTAATTATATGGCCCACCTCTACCTAACCGCGACTTCTCAATATGGTCCTTCAAACCGGATGACGGGTCTCTGTTAGACGATGCCAATATTGGGTTAGCTTAGAGCTGATTCGGGGGGGTTATCTCTATTACTGGAGTCGTGGGACATTTAACCCGGCGCAGTCTTGTCCGTGTTCTCAGGGTTCACGGATCTACAGACCCTGTTCCTAGCCTGCTTTGCCACGCTGATGCCGCTGCTGCTGGTGCTCTTCGCGACGCTTTTCATCAGGTGAGTAAACATGTATAGACCGTGATTACGTTTTGATTTTTTATTCTTTTTGAGCTCGATATTTTGACGCAGTTACATGCATCTTGTTCACGGGTAAATTGATGATAGCGGATATGGGTGTCAAAGTTGTGTAGACAGCGCTCGGTCTACCCTCATCCCACATTCGTGCGCGTCGGCTGCGTTCGCTTTCAACGTTATCACTGGTCGCATTCACACTGGTCTGGTTGCGTTCACATTCGTTCGTCTGTCCAAGCACACTACACTCACAGTGTCACTACGCGTGTTTGATTTGGCTATCACTGGTTTTATGCACAAACAAGTCACAGGATTCCAAACATTTGACAGTTTAAACCCATCTTCACGATTGAAATTCAACAAAAATGCAATACAAAAGGTAATCACGGTCTATATTCCGGTCAATATAAGTCTAATGTTATTTAATTAATCACTAGCACTGGTGCATTTTTGCCCCCGAAAATCCGGGATACGTAATCTCAAAATAATCTTTGTGTATTTGAGTATGGAGATTATTGATTGTTTTCTTGTTACTCTTAACGACAAAGATATTACGATTAACGCTAAAGATATTCGGACAACAGCTGTGCATTTATGAGCTTACTTAGGCAGGTGTCCCACTTACGGCGATAAGTGAGCGTTATATCTTTCATATGTAAATGGTGGTTAAATATCGTGGCTTTAATTATTATTGGTTGTGCTGTTTAAGTAGAAAAATAAAACCGGCCATGTGCGAGTCGAACTCGCCCACCGAGGGTTCCGTACTTTTTAGTATTTGTTGTTATAGCGGCAACAGAAATACATCATCTGTGAAAATTTCAACTGTCTAGCCATCACGGTTCATTAGATACATCCTGGTGACAGACAGACGGACATACGGACAGACGGACAGACGGACAGCGGAGTCTTAGTAATAGGGTCCCGTTTTTACCCTTTGGGTACGGAACCCTAAAAACTGAATATCATACCCGGAGATTAAAATTGATCAATGTTGGTTACTACTTATGCCAAATAGCTGCCTAAATCTATTCTTTGTAACACGTACTACGTCAAGTATAGAATCATTTTCAACTAAATCAAAGATGTAGACCATATCAAATTTCATTCTAATCGATTCGGCGGTTATTGATTCCCCATACAAACTTTCATCCCCCTTTTCACTCCCTTCAGGGATGATTTCTGGGATAAAAACTATCTTATCCTTAATCGGTTTAAGCGTGAAGAGGAAGTTGACCTGAAGCGCGAGGAGGAATAAAATTAAGAGTCTATGGACTCTTAATTTTTTACTCTTAATAAACATCAAAAATCTTGGTGGCTTCACTTCTTAAATTTATCCTTGGGTCGTAAGGAGTAATCCTGCCAAAGAAAATCTTTGTGGTTTACGAAACTTTGTATTTCATTTGGTAGAACGGCCACTAGTGATACTAGCGCAGATAGCATTTTACTACATTGTTTTGTATATTTAGAGAACATTTTAGACAATTTATTTCTACACCGCTTTTTAAACTACGGAATTTCAAGCAGTTTTATTTTTTTTTATTTTATTTACTGTCACTTAGCAACTATCCTTATAGGTTAACCCTAATACAATATTGCCTTACTGCTTACTAGCTATGTAGTTTTTCATGAAAAGACTAAAAAAAGACATGAATCAGTTCCGTTACACTACGAAAACAAAACAATATAAAATCTACTAGAAAATATAAATAGAGAAAAAAAAGACGAACGTTTAAACGAGAGAAAATAAGAATGATGTTGTACTTTCCTTTTTGCTGTAAGTTTTGAAGTTACTGAATTGCTACATGGTCGACTATCAAACGAATATAGTCTTTAAGCTGCAAGTTATAAGATTGAATTTATCTCAAAAAAGTATATAGTGGTAACCTGGTAACATAATATCGTACCTAAGCGAGGTAAAGTTTCCGAGTTTAACTACTTACCTCTTACTATTTAAAGCCTGACCAGGAATATATGATCACGCGCCATGTTGCGGAATTTCACTGGAACTAATTTTTACATACTATACTGAACTGTCACCCTATACATGAGAATGAACAGCGCCCTCTTGACAATGATCATATATTACTGGTCAGGCTTTAGTTGGATCGTTTCTCACAAGTTGTACTACTGTACCTGGTCGGTCTACCTATGTTTGTCGGAGATGCTAAATTTGGACAAAATGTGAAATACGTTGAATTATCCAATATCGGATCGTACAATGTGAAAACGCTTTTATGCCTTGCAAGTTAACAATATTGTTGTTGTAGATGCCTGTGCCGCCGCTACTGCAAGAAGCCTTCAGATTCCTCGGACTCCGAAAGCAGTGACAACAAAGACACCGCCAGCCATCAACAGGTTAGTTAATTGTCTGTTTATAACGGTGACGATTTTTTTTAATTAAAGGCACACTAACCAGACAACATTCAATATTTGTAACTGTTATAACGGTAAACCGGGAGCCATTGTTCCAGTCTGTCTTTATAAAGTGACCACTCTTGAACTTCGTGGTTAAAGGCTGTTAATGAACCAACTGCTAACTTGGCCATTATTTAAACACGCGTTTTACTAAATCCCATCCTCGTCGCCACTGTTATAACGGTAAACCGGGAGGACTGAGTCAAACACACGTAGGGACTGTGTGACAGCTATTTATTGACTGATCGGGCGCGGGCGCAGCCGCGCGTTATATCTAAAGTACGTTTACTACAGTAACAACATTCAGTTTTGCAGCTAACCTACCATTTAACAGCATATCTGAGGCGCAGAGGTCTTGCGCCCTAGGGACGCGTCAATCTTACTCACACGTTGTCCGGTCCGCGGCAGATAGCCGCTATCAGTCTGTATTGTAATAATAATTGATCGCATTGGCATTGACACTTCTTCAAGGAGGCCAATTCAAACTAACATTGTGATATCAAAAAAAAAAGTGCGAGTCGGACTCGCGCACGTACCATTACGCACAAAAAACGGCAAAAAAATTACATTTGTTGTATTGGAGCCCCACCTAAATATTAATTTTATTCTGTACTAGCTTTTGCCCGCGACTTCGTCTGCGTGGACTTAGTAACCCCAGCTAGAGTAAGAATAGCGCCTGGAGAAAATCTTATAGCAATTATTCAATTTGAGCATATTATGCACACAAATTAGCAGACACTTCATTAATTATCTCAATTCCACCCCGCTTTTTACTTTCTTAAGGGATGATTTTCGGGATAAAAACTATCCTATGTCCTTCTCAGGGACTCAACCTATCTCTATGCCAAATTTCATCTAAATCGATTCAGCGGTTTAAGCGTGAAGAGGGAACACACAGACAGACAGACAGACAGACAGACAGACTTTCGCATTTATAATATTAGTATGGATTTACACGACTGCCCAAAAAAGAGAGTGTAATGTTTTTAGTATTTGTTGTTATGAAATACATCATCTGTGAAAATTTCAACCGTCTAGCTATCACAATTCATGAGAAACAGTCTGGTGACAGACGGACGGAGTCTTAGTAATAGGGTCTCGGAGGAGCGAAGTAAAATTTATAAAATGTGTTTTTCTGTATTATCTAATATCAAAAATATTTCTTGATGAAAAAAAAATTATGCAAAAAAGGCGTACTTGATGCCATAGGGCACTCTCTAGCAGCCGTTTTCCTCATAGATCCCACCCGGAATCCGATATCGGAGATGCACTTCCGATAATTTCAGCCATGTTAGAGCCCGTCAGCTTACGGAGCGATAACTTTTGTTTGTGTGCGTATATGTGTGGAAGACGAGCTCCAGTACACCCCGCGGGGGCCACGGCCTGACATTATAGATGTGGGATCCTACATCCGATATCGGATCGGGCAATCTGAAAACGCTCTAAGGTTCAAT
Organism: Cydia strobilella; assembly: GCF_947568885.1. Lineage (NCBI taxonomy): Eukaryota > Metazoa > Arthropoda > Insecta > Lepidoptera > Tortricidae > Cydia > Cydia strobilella. The sequence goes on from NC_086052.1 coordinate 16,853,546, forward strand.
CAGTTTTTAGGGTTTCGTATTTATTAATACATCGTGTGAAAAAGCCCTTTTATATTTGTATTTTGCTCAAAATCATAAGTACAATAAAAAATATAACAAAATCAACGCCAATGCTCTTTTCCTTAATTCCTTAACATAAATTTCAAATATTTCCACTCTTTATAGCCATCGGAGTCATTTACCGTATTTCATTCAATAATACCCGTTCACTCGTTCTTTCAATCCGCTCACTCGCGGCTGAATGGGGTGCGGTGAATGAAGTCAAGCTCTATTATCTTTGATGTGCGAGTTTGGGCTAACCTCTTAAACCTTGCGGGAATCTGTGATGAGATCGATAATTTATTACTTTCGTGACATTTTTTTTAAATCCCTTGCTTAGGTAGTAAAAGTGGTTTTACATTACCTACTAATTAATTAAAATATATAATGTACCTATATCTGAGTATGGCCACCGTCATTTCTCAGAAAAATATGCGTAATATCAATCATGCATAATATTGTCTTCGGTTACCGCGATAGTTACTCATGAAATAAAACTATGAAAACGGATTATATCGCGTATATTGAATTTATAATACATCCCGACGTTTCGAACTCTTTACAGCGTTCGTGGTCAACGGGTGACCCGTTCGAAACGTCGGATAAATTCAATATACGCGATATAATCCGTTTTCATAGTTTTATTTCATCAATCATGCACTTATCTATTTCTCGAATAAATAAAAGCGATATAAGTAGAGGCATGTAACCTAGACATAGGGCGGACCCGCTATACATCAAAAAATACTTGTGGTTCTATGTGTGAACGGCACGTCTGTACACGCGTCATGCGTCATAGTGTGAGTAAATTGCTTAAAAATATTACTGAGAGTAAGCCAGAATTCCGCCAGATTTGTGTCGCGGGGCGAGGTAATTCGAGTCGGGGCGGGGCGGTGCGTGGCCGTTCTGTATGATAACACTATTATTGGCCCATAGATACCATAAAACTAGCATAGTTACTTATTAATATTAATATAAAATTAAAATACATCGACTTACTAAAATAAAACACACAATTATGGCTGCGATACATTTCACAATCTCGCAGTGTCAGGAAGCCCTTGGAACTTGAGACACTTCGGCCAAAACTCCTCCTTGGTGAAGGTCGGTAAACGTTCAGACGGAACACATCACAAAATAATTGGAATTCACATTCATACATTTCGATCTCCTCGACCTTCGTAAAGGTCTATTTCTATTTATTTATTACAAAATATATAAGCATTACAGTCAACAGAAACCAAGTCGCTTATATACTAGCATGTATGTATATAGATGATTCTTTCTATCAAAAAAAAAAACATTTATTTACATACAGGATATATACAGTGGTACTACGTAAACGAAATTAATAACTAGCTTAAAACTAAAATAGGCCCTTGAGGCATTGTACCAAGGATGCTGGCGGCATTTCCCCGCTGTATCGCAATGCTGATACGTTGTGCGAGAAAGCCGCCAGCTCTTCGGTCACCAGTTACGTCAACCAGACGCTTCGCGATTTCTGCAAACAACTTATGCGCGCTGGGACCCCATGGACCTAGAGTTTCAACTCCAAATGGAACGAAATGATACTCTCTACCGAGGCTCTTATATTTATTACGTTTTAAAATTTCGGCGCTTTCCGCCGCTCCGCCCGCTTTTACATTAGTCCGTTGGAGGTGGGACGGTGCCAGTGTGTCTACGCAGGTAGCATCCCACACCAACATCCGTCCCAAGCTCCAAGGAACCAAGGACATCCCATCGGGCCTCTTGCCATCATCTGATAATGCCAGTCGGCTCAAGAAGAGCGGGTACATTGATGGTGGCAAGAGACCGACGGATTATGTCATTAAGCGACGCATATCTTGAAAAACGGCCGGCACTTTTTTGACAAGATAATCCATGGTGTCCCAGTCGGTCCACGTCCGTGCCACAAGAGCATATGTGTGGCGTACACACCGAATGTATATTTAGATAGAAAGAATCACAAAAAATAATACAACTGTTATAAAAACTAAAATAAAAATTAAACAAAGTAAAATGTACTTAGCTGAACCTTAGCCTCTGATCATCACGTGCTCGGCAAGCAATCACAATGACATCCGAAAAAGCCAAATCAATGGTGCTGTCAAATCAATCACACTCAATCGTGGCTGCGACGCGAACTTGAATCATTCCTTCTCTAACTTTCCATCAACGAAAATAGCACCATATTTTATACGTAACAAGATTGCTTTTTGAATTGATGTAATCGGAAAGCTAAGACTTTTAGGGAGCCTTTAATGTAAGGGTGTTTTTTTCAGTAATTTTCTTTTGAGAGCGGTGTTAAGTGCCTTATTGTGAGTTTGTTTTGAACTTATGTTGTCGCTGTTGCGTTGAATAGAAGTTAGAATTTCATAACAAAATCTAGTAACATAGATAGCAAATGAGCAATTTATCACAATAAAGGATGACTCACGTTAGACCGGGCCGTGTCCGGGCCGGAGCTTCCGGCGCTTACTTTTCTATGACATGACAGGTGATCACGTGATGCTTTCCATAGAAAACGAAGCGCCGGAAGCTCCGGCCCGGACACGGCCCGGTCTAACGTGAGTCATCCTTAATGTAGATATTAAAATATTATATTATATCACGCCGAATCAGCTTCTCTCCCTATACCAAGCACAGGTACGCTCGTGCATGGAATACTGCTCCCACCTATGGGACGGTTCTGCCAAATATCAGCTGGCGGCCCTGGACTCAGTAGAGCGCCGGGCTCATAGACTCTTTGGCGATGACCCATCTGTCAAGTCAAGGATACAGAGCCTTGAGCATCGCCGTCGAGTCGCTTGCCTATCGGTGTTCTATCGGATACATTTCGGGGAGTGCGCACAGGAACTGCACGACCTGATCCCACCTTCCCCTTTCCATCATCGGACATCCAGGCGCGGGGAGCTAATGCACCCGTTCGTGGTCCACATTCCATTCGTTCGGACGAAACGTTTTGCCTCCTCCTTTTTGGTACGGACGGCTAAGGAATGGAATGCGCTCCCGCCATCTGTATTCCCTGATCAATATGACCTCGGTCTCTTTAAAACAAGAGTGAATAGGCTGTTATCGAACCGGTGAGCTCCATCTTAGGCCCTGTCTTCACTTTCCATCAGGTGTGACTAGGGCCAATCGCCGATCAGTTTATAAAAAAAAAACAATATGGAAATAATACAAAAATACAGGAGTTGAAAGTTTCAAAATTTAAGTAATTTTTTACCTTTCAAAAAGGAAAAAAGTAAGGGTACCATCCGATTCCTTACATTTTATCTAATATATTTCACCGACATAAACGCAATTTTATTGTTTTGTCCATATATTCAAAATGGGCTCTCAGTGACCTTGACGTCACGTTCACTTTCGTTCGTTTTCTTAGGAGCGTTTCGCGAGTGAAGTACGACTGTCGGACTTTGACTATCATTTCTGACTTTTGTATTGCTTTAATGCAATGGGTCCCATATAGAGATTTGATCCTAAAGATAAACCTGATCAAAAGATGTCATTAATGAAAATTTGTCATCTAGCCTATTGTTTTCTGGTTAGGTTTCTTGCTGATATATTGTTTTTTATCATGTCTCATTACTTTAATTCAAGCAACAAAGTGAAATCAAACTATCATTTAAGGATGACTCACGAAGAATGGGCCGGGTCCGGGCCGTGGCAACCGACACTTTATTTACAATGAAAGGTGACCGGTGATCACGTGATGTTTCTATAGAAAACAAAGTGAGTGAGTGAGTCATCTTTTCACCTTTTCATCGTTTTAGTCAATTCCAAAAACGTCATGCATATCCCAATATGATTGATATAAGCGAGTCCATAATAAACCTTATAGACCGCGAGTCAGGCGCAAATTTCGTCAGTCGCCTCCCGGCCGAAAACTCGTATAGCGGTTAACGGCTATGTATGATGAATCCTCGTGAACGTCAGCTGCCGCTCCGTTGGTGGGTTGAGGATGGTCATGGAAATCTGTTCCTGGCCCGCGGTCTATTATGTTTATAGTGTTTATACAACGACAATTTTAAGATTTCTTGGCGACCAAGAGGTTTACTTTGCTTAGGATCACGCTGGCGCTGCAAGTGGACGCTGTGACCGTGTACTAAAAACAGCCCGACACCTTACCTTGTGTAAAACGTTACACTTTACCTTTCGGACTGTATGGCATGTTGGATCTGATATGAAAGCTGTGTTCATTTCTTGTATACTTGTTTTTATTTTTGTTTGTGCTCATTATGAGTATTTTTTGGTTTGGTTAATATGTTTGTAATTATCGCTTGTGTGTATTTTTGTAATGTTTTAATATGTATCTTTGAGTGTTATCTGTCGTGGCATCACCGAATGGGCCCTACGGAAGACCAGCGCTGGCTTTATAGCTAGCATTATGCTGAGTTGGGTCCATTTCGTGATGCACACTTGATGATTTCTTCTTTTCTTGCTGTTGTTGTCTGTACATGTTCGTACTTGCGTTGTGATCGTCACGAATAAATATCTTTTATCTTTATCTATCCATCTTTAATTTAATATTATGAATAAAATATATCTTTATAAGTGTTGTTTTATCCTGTGTAGATTAATTTAATGTCTAGTTAATGGTAAATTCATATTTGTTGTATGTAATTTTCTTTTTGTTGATTATTTTTGTTGTTGATTTTGTTAAGAAGGGCTGGAAGTCGCCGGCATTTTTCTGAAATGAAACCATTTTAGTGGCATTTTCTCCTTCCTAAGTGTTTCTGTTTTGTATAATTTCCTCTTTTGTTTTTACGAATAAATTATTTCTATTATTCTACAGTCTACAACTAGATCCGCTACGCCCGCTACGGCGTAGCATGTCGTAGCAAAGAGAGTAGATAGTTGTTGTCTACTTGGGCACGTGTTGTTAGCTTTCCTTTTTCGTAAAACCAACGTAATAAGAAGTAGTTTACACGGTGGCTAAAAACTAAGTGCATTCCCGTTGCCAGGGAGGTTTTGGGATTATACTGAGCAACTTTTACTGTGAACCAACCCCGAAATCGCGAAAAAATTTTGGCTTTTTCATACATTTTGGCTGGTCCATTTTCTATGGGAGGGTAAATTTTTTTCGCGATTTCGTGGTTGGTCCCATAGTAAAAGATGCTCAATATAATCCCAAAACCTCCCTGGCAACGGGAATGCACTTATTTTTACAATGTTGACAACGCCAAAAACCACCACTGCTTTTTCATTTCATTTTTTTCATTTTCATTTCATTTATTCCTTTATAAAACATAGTTTTACATGTCAAATACAATATTTCATACTCGTATTTACAACTATTTACATCTAAGTTACATAGCAAAACACATCAGTATGAATATAATATTAGGTATAAGATAATTATTACCTGACATAATTATTATTTAAAATTTATTATTTATAGGTTTAAATGATTACAGTAAGTTCATATAAGTTCATATAAGTATATCATATCGCTTTGAATTCTATTAAATTACATAAGTTTTTTTACCTGACTTCTGCGATTTTAAGTAACAATACCCCACAAGTTCCACCCTTGACCAACAAAGAACCCAATCATCGTTCAATCATAGTTTCAAAGGCAACGCTGTTAGGGCAGTTCGTTAACGAAAACAAAGCGCCTGCCATATTTGTCTGCGCAATTACGACGTTCCCCTTTTTTGCGTTAGCGCGACGACAGGTTCTCGCAGTCGTTTTGGGCGTCGAAAACTGATGCTTTGAGTAAGAAAAACAACTTTGAACACATGAAATAAAACTATGGAATTGGATTACATCGCGTTTATTGAATTTATATGTTAACAATTCAATTCAATTATTTATTTAATCTTACTACAAATTTATTTACATACAAGATATATACAGTGGTACTACGTAAACGAAATTAATAACTAGCTTAAATCTAAAATAGGCCCTTGAGGCATTGTACCTAGGATGTTGGCGGCATTTCCCCGCTGTATCAATATAATATTTAATATTAATATTTAATATCGCTGTAATATTTAATTCGAATCATTTTGATCCATACAGTGTTAGTAAGTACAACAAAACTTAGAATGAAATAAGGTTAGTGACATGCAATTACAATTCACAAAACACACACATAAATTAAAAAATAAAATACAATAACAGCTAGAATAAAATCTAGGCAATCTAGATGCACCATTTCTCAACATCTGTTATAATACATCCCGACGTTTCGCACCCTTTACATATCCGATCCATCTATTTATCCGATTTCATAGTTTTATTTCATGAGTAACTATCGCGGTAACCGAAGACAATAAGTATTAACTTTGAGGCTTTTGTACAGGGGCGTAGCTAGAGGATATGGCGCCCGGGGCAGTCACCAAATTTGCGCCCCCTGACGACTGACAAAAGTTTCCCTGCTGCTGCAAAAAAATACGCCCATCATAAATTATTTATTACTATAGTTAACCTATTTTTGTTTTTAATTTGTTTGTAGTTTTGCAGTGACTTAGTATGTATGTTATGATGTACAACAATTTTAAAATAATAAAATAAATAAATATAGTTGGTCAAACCAAATTGGCAGTAAATAAGAACCAAAAAACTACACTCATCCTTTTTTTTTGGGTGCTAGTACTAGTGTAAGACAAAGATAGTATAATTATCTCGTTCTATGTTTGAACTGAGACAGTCCTTTGAGAAACTATAAAAATAAACTCTGAAAAGCCAGGTTTTTCATTAAAAAGCGCAGCAACTTTAAAAATGTATGCACGAATTATCGACCCTCCAAATTTTAAATTTAGCTCCTTCTACTATCAAATTTAGTTTGCCAGTTTGGGTATACCAACCCTGGCAAGCAGTAATAACATGTAATAGTACAAAGCATGTGAATTGTAGTCATAGTCATGTCATTTATTGCATACATGTGTTAACAGTAGGTCTTATTTATATCTTAGGTTACAACATGCACCCGTTAGGGCATAGCAACATAGTTACATAAATAATACTTAGTCTAAATTATATCTTAACAGCTATACATTATTCACCAGCTTAAATTATATTAAATTATAATTTATCATAAAATTATCCAAATATTATTTTTTTTACAATTACAAATTTTTACATTATTATTATGAAATCCAATTTATTCCAAATTAGCATTTAAGAAATCATTTAAAGAATAATAGCATTTGTGTAACAAAAATTCCTTGATTGCCTTATAAAATAATTTATAATTATTATGCGACTTGATTTTGTTTAGCAGTTTATTGTATACCCGGATTGCTGTATATTGTGGGCTATTGGATAGCATTTTTGTACACGTTGATGTGCGATTAGATGGCACAATCTCGGCTCGGGGTGAAAATTTCACCGCGCCCGAATCACGCGCGTAGTTGCGTGACGATGAATAATTCACGGGACACATACTGACATCAGCTTATAGCGAACCCGTCGCTACAAGCTCCACAGGGACCACAGGCATCATTCAAATGTTGAAAAATTTAAAGCGGTTGAAACGCTCATAACTTTTGGCGCGAATTCGACAAAGCGTGATGACGTCACACGTTGGCATCCAACTGATGTTTACTACTAATAATACTAATGACACTAATGTTCGAGCATTTCAGCCATTTCATATTGTTCGTTTAATTTGTTTTGAACTTAAAAAATATTATATTAATACACTCGGATAGTATCTAAGTTTAAGTTTAGTTTAAGTTTAGTTTTTTAAGTGCATAAATGCTTAAAATGTAAAAATGAGCGCTATCTCGCCAACAAACTGCAATCGCAGTTTGGCGAGGAATATAATTGTAAGAAAATTGTTGTGATGTACATTGAGATAAATAAATTAAAAAAAAAAAACTATAAGTTTTGTCTTGTGCCAAAGTGTAGTCACAAAGTATAAATTATAATCTATAAGTGTTCATCATCATCACCGATAGTTGCCTAGGAGGATATAACCAAACCAAAGATAGATATAACTCCGTAATAGATGTATACAATCTAAGGAAAAAACGTGCCTCATAAATCAAGAAAATTTGATTCTTCTTCAGAGGGCGCTACTAGCTTTGGCTTACTGTCGTATAGATGGCGTTGACGGTTTCGTTTGTTTTTAACAATTTTAACGCATATCAGTGAAAGAACATGGGTCAAAATCATAAAAATAATTAATGCAAATAAAAAAAATCATTTATCCATATTTAAATACATTTTATCGTATTTTTATAAATATTTATTTTTAGTTTTAAAGTGTGTCGACAGATGGCAGTGAATTTACTGGGGTTACAAAATTTACTATGACAGTACCGCTCTACCTATAGTATAAGTTACTCTATGTTAATTTTTAACAAGCAGAAACGTCTGCGATCGATGCTATTAAGCTTAGAATAAATTTAAAAGTGGAAAAATTACTGCCTTGGGTGAGACTTGAACTCACGGCCTCTGGATCGATACTCCAGCGCTCTGCCAACTGAGCCACCAAGACCTCATCCATAGTCAGCAAATCTTCCCACTATATGGGTCTAGGGGACCCTAGCGACATCTACCGTAAGAGTGTTACACTTCTTAAACGGCCACCGGAGTTCCAAGTCATATTAGAAATTCACCAGTTACGATGTGCTACCCATTCTAAATTAATTTTTAACAAGCAGAAACGTCTGCGATCGATGCTATTAAGCTTAGAATAAATTTAAAAGTGGAAAAATTACTGCCTTGGGTGAGACTTGAACTCACGGCCTCTGGCTGGAGTATCGATCCAGAGGCCGTGAGTTCAAGTCTCACCCAAGGCAGTAATTTTTCCACTTTTAAAGTTACTCTATGACCAAACGAAGCCGCCACGTCTGTAATTTGATGTACAAAAAAGTCTGCCAATGTTTGCGGGGGATGGCGAACGTCAAATGTATACGTAACGTCAAAATAGATGTCAGATAAACGTCAGTCCATACATTGTGTATGACCATTGGCCGACTATTTTCGGAGGGGAATGCCTGTTAATGGCTACTCCGTTTGGTTATATCCTCCTAGATAGTTGCATTTGATTTGCGATACGAAAATTACTGACTGAATTACTGACTACAGGTTCAATAAATTTAATCGATCGATCAAATGATATTATGGTGAAAATTTGGCTTCACTGGATCACTAGCCCATTCTGCTAACTGAGCTACCGAGACTACCTGAGGACAGCGAATATTTACCACTATATGCGCCTTATAGGGAGGTGCCTTAGCGACATCTACAGTGAGTGTTATACTTCTAACGGGTACCTTCGGCTGGGTAAGCAAGCTGGCTACTTAAACTGGTTAATTTCCAATATGATTTGGAACTCCGGTAGCCGTTTAAGTGTAAATTTCATTCGATCGATCAAATGGCGTACTGTATCAAGCACGGTGAAGTCTGTAGAGCTTATTAGATAGTTTCAGATAAAATTACGCTGAATATAATTTTTTACATTAACTATATTATAACTACCATCATTTATCTAAAACAAAACGCATTATCTTCAAAATATTCTCCTTAACCACACACAACACACACAAGCTTATACACAAGCGCAATCGTAAGTTAGACTAATCAACATTATGAAAAAAAAACTACGCAGTTTTGGGTCACCGTTTCACAGCATCTCTATGCACAAAGGGACGGAGTTGTTAGATTCAGCAGATCACTAGCTAATGGACTCCATTCCAGGATTAGACAGAAGGAAAATAGTTCTTTATAGATAGTGCAATTAAAACCTCTGTCGTATAGAAGAACTACTTCGTATTCGTTTTGTATGCGCTTTTTTATTAATAAAAAATCTTTATTATTATTTATGTTAATGATAGAAAATGTATTTTCCTGTTTCTGACGTGTAATATTTTGTCTGTATTTACGAAGTAAATGATTATGATTAGTATTATAGAGCGTTTCTTTTCAGTATTTTGGTCCGTATGTTTTCTGCCTGTTGTTTCAAGCACCGCAGTGTTTTGTTACTTATTCAAACGCGGTCGTCACCCGAGGGACGAGTTTGTTAGATACAACAGATCAATAGCTATCAGACTCCATTCCAGAATGAAAAATTGTTTTTTATAGGATTTCATTCAATAAGTAAAACATTTCTCAATTATACGCTCAAAACCTAATTTTAAATAACTATTTAAGTATTAAAGAAGAAAATATTGATAGTACAGTCAAGGGCATAAATATATATACATTCCCAAAGTTTCAAAAATATGTATACGCTATTACACCTTGACAATATAAAAGTCGTGTTCACATATTTTTAGCCATTTGTCTGGATCGATATTTTTGCCTTCGACTGTACCTATATTATATTATCTTGTCGTTGTCACAAAATGTTCTATAACGTTATAAAACAGCCAGTGTCTAAAATTAGAAAAAGTAAATCGACGTTTGCCGGTCATTATTTCATGAAATTCTGGTGATATTATACTTAATTTGTAAAATATATAATTTTACGTTTATTCGTTTTATTTTCTCTTTATTTATATTTTATCTCAAGTTAGGAGTTTTACAATATGTTTATATATCATCATACGCTTTGCCCTTATCCCATTCATTTGGGGTCGGCGCAGCATGCCTTTTTGTTCTATACCTCTCTCATGATGAGGTAATTTTAGGTAATGATCGGTCGGCAACATCATGAAAAGGTCAAACCTAACGATACGGTACGATATGATCATTTATTGATAAAAAATATTTTTACATGTCATTATGTTCCTAATAAGAACAACTGTAAAAGTAATGAAATAAATTCATTTGTATTTGTATTATGTCTTAATACTAGGTACTTAAGAGGCCGGTGTCGATTTTAGTCGCAAAAATGTAAAATTGATAGATTTCGTCGGTGAAATTGTACACCTTTTGTTACCTAATTAAAATAACAAGTACTGGTTTCTATTAGCACGTCTTCTTATCTTACCTTTTATCAGATATTTTTTTTGAAAACAGACTCACTAAATTAGTAATGTTTGCTTTTCTGATGGACGTTTAGGTAAACGCGCGTAAAACACTGATTTTGTCGCTCTTATTTGTAAATTTCGTAAAGTGTGGACGGCTAAACATGGTAATTTTGTATTATACATATCCTGTACTTGACGTTTATCAGACTACATTTTTATTATTATGACTTTGAAGTAGTGTAAATGAAAGTTAGACGAAATCAATTTTTTCCAGAGATTACTTAAAAACAAGTGACAATTTCTCTGAAAATCGACTTAATTTCAACGTAATTTTGATACTTAAACAATCTACAACATTTGCTAAAACTATTCTTATGCATGAATTTGTATAATTTACCACCATAAATTTTTGATGAATTTTTAAAAACTGCCCCTTCTTTTCATATGTTACCGGTGACGCACGCTCCCGACCTCATTATTAAAAGGCAAGATGAGAACACGTGCTAATAGAAACCAATACTTGTTATTTAGATATTACGTAACAAAACGTGTATAATTACAACAACTAAATCTATCAATTTTAAATTTTTGCTCCAAAATCGACTACGGCCTCTTAAAAACTATTACAATATTCTATATTTAACCTAACCATATTATGAAGTGATCAATTTTGTAATGACTGTTTATGAAATGATCAAAATCCATGATATGGCCACGACACCTAAGATAATGTGGTAGCTTAAGTTTGCTTCTTAAGTTAACTGGTGCCTTACCTTAAAGGGATAAGTTCGCCTTTGTACTTAGCTTTCCCAATTGGAAGTAACTTTTATTGTGTTTTTGTGCAATAAAGAGTTTACTAGTATACTAAATAGGTTATGAAGCGTTGTCTGTGTGTGGAAGTCTGTGTACAACGTTAGAAACAGTCCTAATTTAAAAAGGAAATATGAATGTCGCAAATGTACCTACTATAGTTACAACCTTATCAAATTTCATGGTATGAGAGACAAGTCTGGAAATAGAGAAGAATTGTCTCAAGAAAAAAATAAGGTAGTACTTTGTGCTTAATATGTTTACTAGACGACGTTTGAAATGACACTCCCTCACTTTGGTCTATTCAAGTAGGTACATCAACTGTAACATAACTTTATTTATTTTAACCATTTATTTATTTACAGACAACAAGCAAGCAATAGGGAATATTACGCAAAACTCTACGTAGAGGGCGTCACTAGCATAATCACAAGGCCTACCGCGAAACACGAATATCGAAAGTTCGGTTTCTGCCTCTTTATCACTTGCCTATTCGATCGATAGAGAGGCAGATAACGAAATCTCGATTTCCGCGTTTTACGGTAGGCCACCTGTAAACAAACCGCCTTGATGCATCAATGTCATAGTGAAAACTTGTCAAAAAACTGTTTAAGGTATGGATGGTATAGAAAGGATGGCAATCTCTTATTGCAGAATTGTTGCAAAAGTGACCGCTTTCAGCTTTAAATAATAGTTCCTAATCTCTCCGGTGGCGCTAGTTAGGCTCTGGGACATGAGTATAACATGAACCAACAAATAACCCGACCAAATTACGTAGGTTGTTTTTGGTAGTATTTCGGTGTATGGTGGCGCCGCCTAATTACTGTTTTTTGATGGACACTTTTCATACATAGAGATTTGGCTCCTTTATTTAGTCTCCATGGTTTAAGGCCTATGTATAAGTTAGTCTATGGTTTAGTATGTGCACTAGTGCTGCGCTCTGGCGGCAGAACATTGCAGTAATACTCCCTATTTAGGAACTATAATTGTTTATGCAACTATACTTGTCTAAATAGAAAATCCATTTAAAATACTAACTTTGATCTTAAAGAAGCCAAAGCACTCAAGAATTTCATTACTTTGTAAGGCGGTTCAAACTGCATTTTTGCGTTATAGAGAGCCAAGCTGCTATCTCGCTCTAGCGCACGCGTGTGAGCGAGACGATTACAGTGCGCTTGACCTATGCGCTCGCGATTTTGGTAGTTCGTTTTTCGGCGTGTGGGGGTGCTTGGATTCCTTGATCTTTTTTTACAAAAAAAAAATATTGATTTGTAAGTGACTGGCCCAAATTAGTGAAATTTTCCTGTACTTTGAAAATTTGTAATACCGTTTGTAGACGTAAATAAAATATTAATTGAACAATTGTTATTAAGTTACAATAAATTAATGTCACTTACTGATAATAACCATCTATTTTTATACTGAAATCAATTTTCAATTGTATATAAGATGTATTTATTAAAAATACATATTCAATATTCAGTATTTTATTGCTTTTATAGGTGCATACATAAGGTGGTATATCAAACAAGATCAGCTATAAGCCCAGCGAGGGCACGGCAATTCACATCCCTAATCAGCTTAATAACTAACTAAACTAATAATAGAAATAATTAGTAACAAAATTTCAATAATAGGTCATCATCATTCGCTTGCCCTTGTCCCATTCACTTGGGGTCGGCGCAGCATGTCTTTTTCTTCCATACATCTCTGTCACCCGTCATCTCATCATTCACTTGCGTTAGTTTCATATCATCTTTCACACAGTCCATCCACCTTTTCCTCGGTTTTCCTCTCCTCGTACTTCCCTCCACATTCATTCTTAATACCTTTCTCGTCACATGACTTTCATCCCTCCGCATCACATGCCCGTACCATGCTAGGCGATTTGCCCTTACTTTTTCTGTTATGGGTGCAACTTTCAGGCTTCCTCTTATATACTCATTCCTTATCCTATCCATTCTCGTCACGCCACACATCCACCTTAACATTCTCATCTCCGCTACATGCAATCTCTTTTCATCCGTCACCTTTAGGGCCCAACACTCTGATCCATACATGACGACAGGTCTTATGATCGTTTTATAAATTTTACCCTTCAACCGAAGGGGCATACGGGCGTCACAAATGGTTCCCGTAACCTGTCGCCATTTCATCCATCCTGTGCTAATCCGGTTTTTCACGTCACGGTCAATATCGCCATCGCACTGTACGAGCGAACCGAGGTACTTGAAGTCGGAGCAGACCGGCAATGTAACGCTATCGAGTTCTATGGCAGCAAAACTGGAGAGACCGCCAAAATCGCAGAACATGTGTTCTGTTTTAGATCTGCTGATCTTTAGGCCAACATTCTCCAATTTTTGCCGCCATTTCTCAAGTCTGCTCTGCACCTCTAGTTCGTTTTCACCTATAAGCACAATGTCATCAGCAAACAGCATACACCAAGGTGCCTCCTCCTGTATGTCCGACGACAGTGCGTCCATAACTAGCAGGAAGAGGTAAGGGCTTAAAGCCGATCCCTGGTGCAAGCCTACTGTGACACTGAACCTGTCGGTGGTGCCAGCGGCTGACCGGACGCGTGTACAACATCGGTTGTACATTGACCGGATTAGCTCCACATACTTTCCAGGCACGCATTTCTCTTTCAGAGCCCACCACAAAACCTCTCGGGGTACTCGATCGTATGCTTTTTCGAGGTCAACAAACACCATATGCAGGTTCTTTTTGGCATGTCTGTATTTTTCGCACATTTGGCGAAGTGCAAAGATGGCGTCTGTTGTACCTCTCCCCGGCATAAACCCGAACTGGTTTTGTGTTATATCACTCTCATCTCTCAGGCGTCTCTCTATCACTTTTTCCCATATTTTCATGCTATGTGACATGAGCTTTATTCCTCTATAGTTGTTGCATTCCTGTACATCCCCTTTGTTTTTAAAAATGGGCACCAGCAAACTGTTACACCATTCGTCGGGGATTGTTTCTTCATGCAACAACTTATTGAAGAATAAAGTCAGCCACATACATCCATCCTCACGCAATAACTTCCATACCTCTCCTGGTATATCATCTGGTCCTACAGATTTTCCATTTTTCATACTTCTCACAGCCGTTCTTACTTCATCCATACATATTTCTTTCACTGCACCCATATTTATCAGCCTGTGCTCTAGCACCCTGCCCCATTCATTTTCTTCATTCATCAACCTTTCGAAGTAGACTTTCCAACGTTCTTTTATCGCTTCATCTTTCGTAATCACCTTACCTGCATCATCTTTCACACATTTTATATGAGCCATATCCCGAGAACTTCTTTCTCTCGCTTTCGCTAGGCGGTACAGCTGCTTTTCGCCTTTAGGGCTATTTAAAGACTCGTACAAATTGTCCTGTGCTGCGGTTCTGGCTGGCTGTTCATATGAAAACATTAATTGCACTTACATTTACTGACATACTGACTAATACACATGAGATCTCATATCATTTTGTAATATGTACCTACGTAAAATACTAGTCACATTTCGCAACATACATGTGGTTTGGAAAATGTATCACACAAAATCTTTAAAATAACATTCTTGAAAAACCATTCGCGTCGCATCAAGAATTCTATTATTCAATTCAATTCAATTCAATTAATTTATTTCAGAATAAAAATTCCATATACAATTACATTTACATTTAAAATAAAATAAAATAACTAATCCTAAATTAAAACTAAATATGTTAGTAACAATAGGTAATACTTAGAACTATGTTAGTACACAGGAAATAATTTGTTAATAAAATACATTAAAATAAAATAAAATTACATTAAAATAAATAAATAAAATTACAATTTTAATAACAAATTCATTACAATTAAAAATCCTTCAAATTTTTTATTTTTAAAATAATTCAAAATTATAAAATAGCCAAATTGGATTGGAAAATGTACTATAAAATGTATTCTATTTTGCAATACCCAACTGAGCCGAAATGTATTGTGTAGGTACTATGAAATAATAAAATTGTATTCTAGATATTTTACGATACCCAAGTGAGGCGAAATGTACCGTGCAGTCAAAAAGAATGCACTATCGCGTACATGGCGTACATTTTTGTAAGTGTTGCTATTTTATTATTTAAATTTGCGTTCGGTTGCATGTGTCATTTTAGTCACTCAGTAGAAAAGCCAGCCGAGAATGTTTTTCTATAAGTGAATGGATTATTCAAGAGCATGTAGGTTCTATATGCATTTTATTTGGTTCTAGAATACCTACACAAAAAGAAACTGCTGGCTAAAATTTTAACATCTATGTACATTGATAAAAGTTGAGTGTTTTTAGCCGAACTTTCGTAGAGGCCATTTGAAATAAGAAAAAAGTAAAGTAGTATATTACGCAAAACGGTTATTATTAGTGAGTAGTAGTATATTATAACTTTTTTTTTTCTTAATTCTATGAAGTGTGTAGTGGCATTCCACAGTTTTTCGATACAAGTTTGTATTGGTGGAGAGTAAGCGTAGGCGGACTATCCTAATTTCAATTAGTTATAAGAAGAAAATGTATGATATCTCACGTATAGTTTTAAACGGAAAAGACCCATGAAATGATGGACTACTTATTTCTACTATTTTTTCAGAAAATTATACTCTAATCAAAATTTGAATATCATTGGTATCTTTTAAACTACGTAGTAACAGTTTCGATCATAGTTGTCATATTAAAATATTTTAAGCAAATTTATTATATAATATATTTGCTTAAAATATTATAATATCATACAATTATTTCAAAGCATACGTTTCGCACAATAAAATGGAACAATTCATCACTGTACTCGGATAGGCTCGGTATTAATTACTCCAAGTTAATTGTTTCTATAACAATAGCGTCAATCTTCAGCTTTATATAATTTATTACTTACTTGAGATGAGGATAGAAATGTGCCGTTACCAATTTTCAGGACTAGTGTTATCTGCTCTGGCTTAATTTGAACAGAAGTGAAATGTTGTTTTTTACCTCCAACCTTTGTTTACACTAAATAATCTTTCAGCTATGTCACTTCGAGGCGTCCGATTCTCAGTAGGTATAATCAAATTTGAGTTTGCAGCATTAATAACACAAGAAACATGTCATGTATTTACTTAAAATAATTTAAATAAGACGATGATGAAGAATGAATGTTAAAAACAAATAAAGTAGAAATACTCGTAGTAATACGAGTATAAGAATAATTGCTCTACTTTCATCAAAAACGTACATAAATAATAGTTTTCGAAAATGTTTCCACGGTACTTATTGGAAACCGGACATCCATCACTACGATGAAACATAATTGTTGAAGATCAAATAAAACAACTTTTTAAGCGTAAGAAAAACTTCCACTCCAGAAAAATCACATAACGGCCGCTAGAACGAAATGTGACAGTTTTCCGCCCTGTCGATCTTTTGAAGCGGCACTTGTGTGAACAGTTTTACTACATAACCAATTTCAGAGCTTAGCAATTTTAATAACAAAACTTCCGTGAGACACAGACATATTAAATATATTAATAACGGGTCACTCATGTGTTTTAAGTCGAAAACGCTCGACATGTTTCGCTCCGTACTGAGGAGCAAGCTCCTGATGACGCTCCTCGGTACGGAGTGAAACATGTCGAGCGTTTTCGACTTAAAACACGTGAGTGACCCGTTATTAATATATTTAATTTCAGAGCTAGAAAGAATGTGTAATTTTTGGGGCAGTCAGTACTCCCGAAGCCCAAAGGCTAAGACAGTCAGTTGTCCGCATATACAGGTACTTATATATTAATATACATATTTACCTACCACACCATAATAACCTTAAAACTTAAATTAAATTTAAAATTTTGAAGCCAATTTTGGAGTAAAGTATTCACATTTCACGGTGCTAACTACAACATAATTTTCACAGTGTCGTTAAACTGTCATCCCCTATCATCATGAGTAGTCATTAGAAGGGGAAACTGTTGTAATTACATTAATTTATATCGGGCTAATCATGGTGTGGGAGGGTTTCGCTCTTCAATCGACGTTATAGACAAAGAGACTGTAATAAAATATGTATATGTAAAATACGAGTAGTAGTTTGATAAGAATATTATTATATGAATTTTCTTAGTTTATTGTAACTCATACACATAACATACATGTATGACACGAGACTTATATTTCTGCTATTTATAACTATAGTCTAAGAGGTAGATTAGACGAATTAGAAACCGATGTACCTACGTTTATGTTTGTAGGATTGACCACTGTTCATGCCATGCAACAGTCTTAGGGTCCTTAAAATAATCCCTCAAATTCATGAATTTACGAAGTTCCAATAAAATGGTAGGTACAAATTTATTATTATTATATTGTTTAATACACTAGCAGCTGAAAGCTGATGCGTGTATATCACTGCACTTGTTTTGTTTTTTTTAACTATTAGGTCTATTTAGTGTTTTTTTGTTAATTGTTTTAAGTGTTTGTCAAGTCTGTTTTTAAAAGTGTTCACTGAAGGAGCACATGTCACTGCTTCTGGTAATTTATTCCACTTATTTATTTAGGTCAAAAGTTTTAAACTTTCAATAATCATTTCCCTACATTTCTAAAACAATATATTTTTGCATCCACTCTCTCCCACCCGGCAATACATTACACCCGAAATCTATATATTGTATGTTCCTATCCTCTAGTACTTACGAAAAATGATTGCCCTGCACACATACATACACGCACACAAGCCTAAAACGCACACTCGCGTGACTACCCCTACAGATGCATCTCACCCATACAAATGCAGTGCTTGCAATAAGAATCATACCCGAAAAAAGATTGCGTGTTTTAATAAGTACCTAATTTAGGGTCCATCAAAAATCGCTTCTAAGCTGTTATTTCATTGTTAGTTACAAGTGATTTTGATCCTAGTGTTAAAAATTACTAATATATTTGTGTAAAACGCAAGGTCTTGGATTTGCTACAAAATATTATTAAAAACATAGATACAGAATAATATGTTTAAGTATATGTGACGTTTTCAACCAAAAGGTACCACATTGTCGCTTGTCGATAAGGTTGATTTCTAATTGAAGCTATATGGAAATAGCGCCTTACTGACAAGCGACAATAAGTACCCTTTTGGTTGAAAATGGCATATATGACTTTCAATCCGAAGGTACCAATGATTTTCTCGGAACTTCTGTACGGAATATCATATTTTGATATTTACTACCTTACATTTTCTGTAATGGAAAAACACCAAGAGAAAAGCCGA
Source organism: Cydia strobilella (assembly GCF_947568885.1). Classification (NCBI taxonomy): domain Eukaryota; kingdom Metazoa; phylum Arthropoda; class Insecta; order Lepidoptera; family Tortricidae; genus Cydia; species Cydia strobilella. The sequence goes on from NC_086052.1 coordinate 16,872,523, forward strand.
CATACATACAAAGGTGTATGTGAAGTCCCCAACCCGCATTAAGCCCTCTCGCGGAGAGGAGGCCTGTACCCAGCAATGCGTTTTTTATCGGCTGAATTATTTCTATTATGTTTAATTTTAATATGGTAAATAGAATGAACAATTGAACCGAATTAAATCAAACCAGCAGTTGGTATTCCTTTCAATTTTCTTTCAGTAGGTACAGTCGAAGGCAAAAATATCGATCCAGACAAATAGCTCAAAAATATGTGAACACGACTTTATTGTCTAAGGTGTAAGAGCGTACACATACTTTTGTAACTTTGGGAATGTATATATATTTATGCCCTTGACTGTACTACGCAGAAAACTTGACAAGCATATTAAAACTATTCCATTTACATCTTCGAGCTAGTATCTCGTTTTCCGGGATCCGGGATCCGGGATCCGGGTGCGTTAGCGGGATTTAATGCGTTTCGGATGATCTCGAAGGATCGGTAATGGAGGGGCCATGTTTCGTTTTGTTTGTTATCTACTACTACTCTCTACTGGAAACTACATAACTAGTGTATAGCATTTTATAGTAAATAGTAACTTTGAAAGTTACAGTTTATACTTCGTTTCTTTTAGCATTTGAAAAAGACTACACTTTTTATTGAAAAACGCTTTAAAAAAATATTAATTATTACTTGAATTGCTGATGGATTGATTTGTAAGGGTTATTTGATATATTTGCATGCGTATTTCATTCGCGCCTGTGACTAATCGTTGACAAAACAACTAGAGGCTGATTCTAACATAACAATTTGTTCAGGTTTTTATCTTGTTTTGATACGATCTTGAGAGGTGTTATTAGGCATCTCACTCTTATTCGTGAGCATCTGAATCGGCCTATTATGTAGCTCATAGACATGGTATATACAAGTAGTTATAGACGCGCCACCGAGCGACCGGGGGTAAGAGAAAGAACATTCATATAAAATTTGGGCAGCATAGAATTTTTTCTCTTTCACTCTTATAAATTTCGGTATTTCGCTATCGCCTCCTACCTATGATGCCACTCGGTCGGTGATAAGGACAAATCATGGCACTATTTTCTCTTTCCTCCTATAGGAATCGCAATAAGACTATCTTTCTCTATCAAAGAGTGTCAGGCCCTTGATGTACCTCTAAGCTCGTTTGAAGAGCTTCATACTATATTTCGATTATTTTACTGAGTAAAGTAGTACTAGCTGGCGTACGTTTTGCAAGAACAAGTTCAATAATGGCAAATATCCGAATTTCACCTTCCCATACAAACGGAGTTGCGTTCTCATTTTAAAACTACGTGTTGGATTGTAATGAAACTTTACACATACAATGACATGAGGTATATCTGGGTCTGTAATTAGTTTAAATAGCTCTAGTATATAAAACAAACGAAATAGAGTAAAACCAAATTTTGTATATATTTCGCTGTATTAATATTGTATCTGAAGCTACATAAACTAATTGCAGACCTAGATATACCTTATCCTATTGTAAGTACAAAGTTTCCGAGCAATCTAGCTAATTAGTCGTTTTAAAATGAGAGCGTAACTACGTTTGTATGGAGAACCGAGGTTGCCGGGGACTTTAAATATCTTTTAGAGTTTTGAATGATTCACGGTTAGTTTCACTAGACTTATATTGACCGGGATATAGACCGTGATTACCTTTTGTATTATTTGTGAGCTCCCGATATTTCGACGCAGTTACATGCATCATGTTCACGGGTGACTGAAGATAGCGGGTGGGTGTCAAAGTTGTGTAGACAGCGCTCTGTCTACCCTCATTCTTGCGCGTCGGCTGCGTTCACTTTCAACGTTACCAACGGTCGCATTCACACTTGTCGGTCCGGTCGCGTTCACACTCGTTTAAATATCTTGCCACAAAATATATACTACTGCCAAAAGCTTTATTAAATTCATCAATCAAAACCACTCCGTACCAATAATTTGACTAAGCAATATATAAAAGACATACCTAAATATTTTAGTATATACCTAAATGTTCTAATACTTATTTCACAAAGCAAATAAAATCAATAACCGCGCACCATCTTTTCGCGAACAGTTTACACACCACAAAACATTGCCAAAATTTCCCTTCGCCCTTTATCAGTGTGTGTGGATGCGCCTGGGCAACCTTTCCGCGTGTGTGCGTGAGCCGGTTCGTATTCAAGTACCTACATTTAGGGTGGCTATACTACTTTTGGCTATGTTCGAGAATTTCGGGGTTAGAGCACTTGCTACATCTGTCGGTTATTATGCGACGCTTTTTGTAGAAATATTTTCCAAGTTCTAATTTATATTTCCAAAATAGGATATGACAGGCGAATCGATCGGCATGTAATTATTTAATTTAATCTCATAAGTTTTAATGTTACTATACTAAAAATAGTCTACTTAATACTTATTAGAGCGTTCTCTTTGTTTTATAAATTAGTAGCGACCTGCCTGGTTTCGCACGGGTAGTTCAACTAATTTGTGGTATTTTCTATAAAAAGGGACCTTATTGTCGATGGCGCTTACGCCGTTATAAACGATGCTCCGATATAAATACAATGCCGCGCGACGCTGTGCGGCGTAAGCGCCATCGACAATAAGGTCCCTTTTTATAGAAAATGCCCCATTTACACAAAATCTTTACAAACTATTCGGGACTAGTTCATTTTCTATCTAGTAACTACCCCTAAGGAGCAGTGGAAATCTGGAGATAAAGTAGACATCTCGAATGCTACTGGATTTTTTATGTTAAATATTACTAGTCAGAATCACGATCTCTTTCGATCGTAATGGAAGAACTAGATATTCCTAAATTTCCATACATTTTTAGATCCTTCCATTCCATTAACGTCATGCAGTTAATTAAAAATTATAATGCAATGGAAATAAAAACCTTGGCACACTTTTTTCTCTTATTAGGATCAAAAAGCTCGGGGTTCTGAGTAGAAATAAAATAAAAAGTTGGGGCGACATATTCGTTCACTCGAAAAAGCCCTTTAATAAAGATAAAAAAAAAAAAAAAAAGTTCCAAATAAAAAAGTGTACTTAGTGCACATTGTACAACCTTAAAAAAATGGCTCTAATAAACTTTCAAATCTCCGTGACAGTGTTGTTAAATATTTAAACCAGCCTTCTTTTTTTAATGCAAAAAAGGTTATAAAATAAATTTAAAGGTGCAACCGAGGCCAACGTAGTCTGTTTCAAAATTGCGCAGTGAAAATGTTCGTGTAGCGACATAACAGCATTATGACTTCATTGTTCTTACGTGTTGTATTAATTTCTGACTGAATTCACAGGGAGCTGAGACTTTCGGCTTCGAACTTTGAGATACGTCAAAATTATTACGTCTACTTAATTGGTCCAGTAGTTTCGGAGAAAATAGGCTGTGACAGACAGACGGACAGACAGACAGACAGACGCACAAGTTCTATAAGGGTTCCGTTTTTTCCTTTTGAGGTACGGAACCCTAAAAAACTACAATTTAGCTTTAGCCCCCTCGAGAAAACAAAATAGGCTAGATTTGTGTAAAAAACTGCAAACTTTTCTTATCGCTAAATATTTGGTAGAAAAGGCGTACAGTTTATTATAACTTCGTACAGGCAATATCTCACACATATTTTGTTGATACAAAGTAATAAAGGTTATTTGAAGTAATAATGTTTAAAGTAATTTATGTCGGCACTAAAGGAATGATAAGGCGATGGGTGTTGCTTTACGTTTGTGTAAATTATGGTTCAAAATTGCGAGAACGAGGCGGTGCGTTTCTGTAATATTTTTTATACTACGTCGGTGGCAAACAAGCATACGGCCTGCCTGATGTTAAGCAGCCTCGATCCGTAGCCTATGTACGCCTGCAACTCCAGAGGAGTTACATGCGCGTTGCCGACCCTAACACTTCGCACCCTCGTTGAGCTCTGGCAACCTTGCTCACCGGCAGGAACACAACACTATGAGTAGGGTCTAGTGATATTTGGCTGCGGTTTTCTGTAAGGTTGAGGTACTTCCCCAGTTGGGCTCTGCTCTAGATCTGGAATGACATCCGCTGTCCTGTGCCCTACCACACAAAGCGAGATGACATTCACAGTGCCCATACCTCTCCTTCGGACGTAGTTTAAGGACATACCCGGGTCCAAAATGTTGAAATTAAATTTTAAAATACATTCAGGGTGGATGAAAAAAGACGGCAGAATGGGAAAATCAGAAAATACTGATTGATCAAAAAAACCAGCTTGTTTTTTACAAATAACACCGAAAAAATCATTGTCGTTATTTAAAAGCAATTTCATTTAATATTACTGACATTGTGTGTACACACAGCGAAAATTTTGAGTTACAGTTTGTGAGATAGAACCTGCTGTAAGATAGGCTGATAGTCATAAGTAATAAGACTTGTCCAAACGTATGGCAATGTGATAAATTCAATATTTTATTCGAATGGGTCTATAGAAAACAGTGGAAAACAGTATATTTTCGCGGTTAATCTTTAGGCCAAAATGTAACTAGCTAACTGTCGCTACAAAATTTCATAGCCAAAATGTTGTATAAATTACATACTTACCGATATCAAACTGCGAATAAGGTAATAGCTAAACGAGGATATATAAAGCACCTGCTTCTGATTAGCCAGAAAGGAATATCATTTTTTTTGTTTTATTCCCAATTCTTGGCGAGCGCGAGTAGCAATGTGAAAGTTGCAGATTATTCCTCTCTAAAGACAAGTTTCCGAAAATTTGTAGAGATATAAAAAAAACATGCAAGTTTCCTTGTCTCTAGCAAATAAAAAAAAATCATTCATTCGTTCCATTTAGAATGTTCCCGTTCAGATTAGTAATTATTACTTAATGTTCTTAACTGTTGACTGCTTCAGTTAAAATTTAAGTAAGGTGCGTTGGGGTAATATTGAACGGGTTTTTCATGTCCGCATGAAAAACCCGTTAAATCTTACCCCAACGCAACCTGCGTCACTTATTGGCGACTACTTCAAGCGTCATAGAAATCGAAACAGACTAAAGTTTGGCAATAAACGTGCATAAAAATTACTAATATAATAATTACCGAGAACGTTTCATAGAAACTGCAATTTTCGAAAATTCTCTTTGCCACGTTGCTACTAAACGGTTAGGTCTAAATACACTAGGGACGGGATGCAAGGTTCATTGAGGCTTCTTGAATAACATATCGCAGTTCGATTGAGTAATAAAAGCACAGTTTTAAAACCAATAAAACGGGCGGCAATGTAATTTTACCGCACAAGGCCTCGCCGAGCGGGTTTGATTAAAGTAGTGGGCTTTAAGAGCCCCCGGCAAGCTCGCTTCTCCGTACAAACGTAGTTACGCTCTCATTTTTAAATGACTGGCTAGATTGGTTAAAACATTATACTTACAATAGGATAAGGTATATCTAGGTCTGTAATTAGTATATGTACCTAGCTTCACATACAATAGTGAAAAAAATACAGCGAATTCAAGTTTTTCATACAAAACGTGTTTTTGCTCTATTTCGTTTGTTTGTTTTATATACTAGTCATTGTACATATATGCAAAGTTTCATTACAATCCAACACGTAGCTTTAAAATGAGAACGAAACTCCGTTTGTATGGGAAGGTGAAATTGATGAAATTCGGCCGAGCTTGCCGGGGACTCTTAATGGGAAACATTTTGATACGGGTGGATTTTGCGCATGTACAAAGCTTTGAAAGTTAACAAATTAGGTAACCATACAATGTGGACGTGAAAGAGCGAGACAAAGTGGTAGTTTAGAAATGTAGATGATACCTAAAAAATAAATATACGCACATTACTTACCTATTTGTAAGTAACTTAAACTTGCTTAAGAATAAGAAAATCCTTTTTTTATTGCCGGAAGTAAGTGAGTTACTACAAAATAGTGATTTTCTAAAGGTTAGAATGTAAATTTTTTGTACAGATGTAGTGCATAATTTTTTCCATCGTATTTTCTCGGAAACGTTCGTATTTGTCATGCTACTTCACAACCTCAGTACTTTCTTTACCGAGATTGACTGAAATAGGAATAAGACACGTTCGTGCGTTTACGATGATACGATGGGACATAATTAAGCACTACAACTGTACCTACATATACCTACAGTCGATTACATAATTTTTTTTGCAGAATAAATCGCACGGAAACATAAATGACGCCTCTTTTCAAATTCAAATATATCTATAATTTATTTCGGAAACAATGTCCATAGTTGTTAGTAACAAAAGTTTACTTAGAGCTAGTATTAGTAGGCTCCTTAAATTAATATATACATAATAACACACTCAAGAACAATCATACATAACCTAGCGAGCAATGCAAAAGGTTCCAGTGCTTCTGGAAGCGCCCCTCACATCGCTCTGCAATGGTTTTCAGTATGTATGTTTTTATTATGATTTTACAAATAATTATTAAAAATTAAAAAAAAAAGTCGTTTATTGTCGCAGTAAATAAAAATAAAAACAGTAGTAGGTACAAGCTTAAATTATAGCAGTATTATACAATTACTCATCTTTGAAATCTTTGAAAATGCTTAAACAATATTGCTTGTGCATTGCCACAAAACTATAGATTATAACAAAGATAGATATAACTCCATAATAGATGTATACAGTCTAAGGAAAAAACATGCCTCGAAAATCAAGAAAATTTGATTCTCGTTCAGAGGGCGCTACTAGCTTTGGCTTACTGTCGTATAGATGGCGTTGACGGTTTCGTTTGTTATTTAACAATTTTAACGCATATCAGTGAAAGAACATGGGTCAAAATCATAAAAATAATTAATGCAAATAAAAAAAATCATTTATCCATATTTAAATACAGTTTATCGTATTTTTATAAATATTTATTTTTAGTTTTAAAGTGTGTCGACAGATGGCAGTGAATTTACTGGGGTTACAAAATTTACTATGACAGTAGTACCGCTCTAGTATAAGTTACTCTATGATTATAATCACCTTTGAAGTTAACTGAAAGAGATCCCTCTTATGGATAATTTCGCCTCTGTACATTCAGTTATGTATCTACGGTAACCTATACAATTAAGTGTTTGTTATTTGCATAATTAGGACTGTTTAGATTAGCTACCCAATTTTTTTTCCCCAATAGCTTTTGTTCCATTCGCCTTTTTCCCCATTCTGCTTTTTAACCAGGCGTTTATTTTTTCAATAGTTAATTTAATCACATGCGTAAATCCCAGTCGATTTTTTCCCACAGAGAAATGTTTTCACGATAGTCACACTAAGTCAACAGATAGGTAGGTTAGGTTCGTTAGGTAGCTTCAGATGCCCGAAGGGCAAACCGCCCAGAAAAAGTATAGTTAAGTAGTGATGGGAGTGTTCTCGGAAATATTACTCTTTGGGGAAATAAGCGACTGGGACATACGCGTGTGATTAAATTAACTACTGAAAAAATAAACGCCTGGTTAAAAGCAGAATGGGGAAAAACGCGAATGGAAAAACAACTATTGGGGAACAAATATTTTGGGTAATTAATCTATACAGTCATAATTAGGTACTATTTTCTATTGACCTACGTAATTATAAATTTTCTTTGCTAAGTTATATTTTTCTTAGAAAACCAACTATCCACGCATCACTCCTCTCGTATTTTCAACTCCATTGAGCTGATATAATAAGGAGATTCTGAAATTAGATCAAAGTCTAGACGTGAACTAGAAAAGCCTAAATTCAGTCGAGTGGCAACGAATTTATACAGACCGGGATTGGCAGAAAATGAAGGCTGTTAGTGAAATAAGTATGGATTTCGTTCACTGATTTTGTTTAAATTCTTGTCATCATGTTAAAAGGATATCTGTATGTAAATTTCATTCGATATCGTGACGTGACGTACGCGTTTGCGTTAAGTGTCATTTTGTATGGGATTTTGAGTTTCCAAAACGTCCCGCTTGGCGCGCTGTTCAAAATCCCATACAAAATTAGACTTAACGCAAACGCGTACGTCCGTCACGCTATCGAATGTTACACAAGGGGTTCTGGATGAAACCTTTGCATGTTTTTTGTGAAGTAATTAGTATTTTTACCGAACAGAGGCTCATTTTAATAAATTGTTTATTTTTTGATTAACATTACAATACCTATAATTTTGCAATAAATAAAATTATTTATATTAATATATTTATTGTTGTATATATTTATTTTATCTTCATTTATATTTGTGCCTATTAATTTAAAGCATTTAGTTTTAGTGTTCTTTACATATCCCGCACCAACTATGCTTCTCTGTTTGGCCTAAAGGTTGACAGGTAGAGAATACCGTGTAGCATTAAGTCCGCCTTTTGTCACTGTATATTTTTACTGTGCAATAAAGTTTAAAATAAATAAACAAATAAATATTTATATTATTAAATAAAGCAGCATTCATAATTTTAAAACTAGTACGGGACCTAATCGCGTACAAACTTACGTTTATTTATACCACGTTTCGAACGTGACGTTACGTTCGTGGTCACAGGCAGACTGGCGAGGAATTGTATCAACATCTTGCCGCGCGGGTTTTGCGAACTACCCGCACTCGAACGAAACGTCAGGCCATAAATAAACGTAAGTTTGTACGCGATTAAGTCCTGTGTTAGTTTTAAAATTACGAGTGAAAATCGAGTTAGTTTAAATCAGTATAAAACAACATTATTCAAAAATTTGATTAGCCTAATTGTTGACCTAAATGAAAAATGCGACATAAAATTGTAAAAATGCAATGCGTTTAAAACTTTTTAAGTACAATATTCTGCCAAAAAATTATGTGCACTTAAACGCACATTTCCTTGCAAATACGTCTTCAAAACCCTCTTAACATTTTTCCACCATGCCTGATTAGCCCATCGTATTTCAACGACCGAATACCTAAACCCGGCACATAACCCGAATCTCACATAGTACCATGGACACAACTGACTGGTTATTTCTAAACCTTAATACAATGGCATAAGGTACGAGTATACCATTGGTCACTTTAGTGAGTTGCTGTTAGTACTTTCCAAACCTGAATTACCGTTAGGCCAACCAACAAAGATGCTGTGGTTTCACTACAAACTTATACTATAACTGTTTAAGAAACCTTCAAGCCTTTATCGCATAGTACTACGGACTAAATTCGAGTATTTTATCGAGAATTGAACGGTAAACTTTGGTTGGCTGTACTTGATTCGCAGTACAAATGGGATCTGAGACAATACAAAGGTTTTCTGTAGCCTGACTCATGGGTATTTGGAAAATAATACAATTTCTATAGCTGGTAAAAGAAAACGTTGCAAGGTTAGACGTGAATCATGCCGTAAGTGGGTCATTTGTATGTTTAATGATATTATCTTGTACAGTCGCCATCAGATATATCGGAGCGGCCCAGGTGCTCACAAATATCTGAACACGCCTCTATTGTCAAGGAGTTAGAGTGCGTGTTCAGATATTTTTGAGCACCTCGGCCGCTCCGATATATCTGATGGCGACTGTACTTTATGAACAGTTTTCATTACATATCGACAAATAATGTATAGGCTTCATTGTAAGTAGGACCTTAATATAAATCATATATTTATGTATTTTTCAAATTTTGTACAGCTTCAAGAATACTTGGATATTGATGGACAAGTGACAGACTATACCATTACAGAAACTCGTACATAACCCTTAAACTTGAAACTAATTTATCCAATGTCCTAGAGTTCCCGTGAGGAAGGAAATTCAACCCTTAAGGGTGCTAATGGAGGAGAAAGTTTTAGCGACATTCACGCAAACGAAAAATTCACTGCTTCCGGTAATAATCCAGTAACTTTGTCGCCTTTTGTAATGGGGTTCATTTGCGTCAAATCCGGTAGTTCTGATTTTTGGCAGACTTGTTTATGATGTTGGCTCAATGACCAATCCAAGTTTGAGACCTCGAGCGCCGAACGCAACTTACCAACTTAGTCAAAAATCTAAAAAAACGCGAAAATTACGGTTTTTATTTATTTGGGCGATTATAACCCATGATGATCAGTTTTTACTTGTATCCGAGCTGACTTGCGGATGCTTCATTTTTGATGGAAATTTCCTGATGGATGGAAATTCTAAGAGAAAGTGTTACCTGTACAAAACATGGAATTGTCGATGCTGACGACTGAAGTTTACTTCTTTGTGTTTCGTTCAAATACCTATAAATAGCCTTAAGGGGCAGTTGCCTTAACGAACTTTATTGCTTGATAGAAAATCGAATAAATAATAAATAAATAAATATTATAGGGCATTATTACAAAATTGACTAAGTCCCACGGTAAGCTCAATAAAGCTAAAGAAAACGATATAGTAATATATAATATATAAATACTTAAATACATAGAAAACACCCATGACTCAGGAACAAATATCCGTGTTCATCACTGAATATTGCCCTTACCAGGATTTGAACCCGGGACCATCGGCTTCACAGGCAGCGTCACTACCCACTAGGCCAGACAGGTCGTCAAAGATCGAATAAAAAACACAAAATAGCCTTAACCCACTGTTTCGCTTTACGCCCACGTAATGGTACCATATCTTCATAATATTGATTTAGTAAATCGTTACATGTATTAAGCTTAGAATAAATTTAAAAGTGGAAAAATTACTGCCTTGGGTGAGACTTGAACTCACGGCCTCTGGATCGATACTCCAGCGCTCTGCCAACTGAGCCACCAAGACCTCATCCATAGTCAGCAAATCTTCCCACTATATGGGTCTAGGGGACCCTAGCGACATTTACCGTAAGAGTGTTACACTTCTTAAACGGCCACCAAAGTTCCAAGTCATATTGGAAATTCACCAGTTACGATGTGCTACCCATTCTAAATTAATTTTTAATCCTCCTCCTCATCCATGGATGAGGTCTTGGTGGCTCAGTTGGCAGAGCGCTGGAGTATCGATCCAGAGGCCGTGAGTTCAAGTCTCACCCAAGGCAGTAATTTTTCCACTTAAATTTATTCTAAGCTTAATAGCATCGATCGCAGACGTTTCTGCTTGTTAAAAATTACGTTACATGTATGTACTTCAAAACCCTCATTCTGCGGTCAAAGGGCCTCATTAAGGGTCCTTACCCTGTTCGCTCCGGATTAATGAGTATCACACTAAACCTTTAAATCATCTGAGTAAATAGCCCTTTGGCCTTTAAACAGTACTTGTGTGGGTAACAAATAAGTGGAAATTAGCAAAATTATAACATTCTGTTTGTAGCATGCGATATGTTACCTTAGTATCGATACTAGGAACGGATATTCCACTGTCTAAAGCGAGGTTTAGACTAGCAAGAACTTGCATGCAATTCTCATTACATTGCTGTATCTGATAAACATTTTGAATGCAGTTTACCTTACTTACTTACTGCTTACTGCTAGCCTTTCTCCGCAGACGTCTTGTCTGGTTGCCCTTGGCATAGGCCTCTCCCACATTCCTCCACGAGTCCCTGTCCAGAGCCTGTCTTCTCCAGAAGGCTCCAGCCACTTGCCTAAACTCGTCTTCCCATCTCATTTTTTGTCTTCCATCATCCCTTTTTCCGTCTCTTGGGTACCATGTTGTGATGTCTTTTGACCATTTTTCTCTTTTGTCTCGGAGCATGTGGCCGGTCCACTTCCATTTTAGTTTTTTCATAGTGTGGTTTACGTCGATTATTTTTGTTCTCTTTCTAATGTCCTCCAGTTTTATTCTATCTCTAAGTTTTATATTCAACATGCTTCTTTCCATACTATTTTGGCAGACTTGGAGAGCTTTCCTCTCCTTGACAGTTAGGGCCCAAGTTTGACATCCATATGTAAGGCAGGGAAGGATACAAGTTTACTTTAGTAGTCAGCAATGTAACGTAAATTGCATGGAAGTTCTTGCTAGTCTAAACCTCGCTTAAGAAAACGGAATTTTGACAGCTGAATGTGATGAATCACACTGTTATGAGACGCTCATTGGATTTCCTGTTGAACTACAGAATAGCGAGATCGTCTCAAGAATGTTTTTTGTGTTTTTGCTCATTAATGTTGTTTGAAGTGTAATTAATATTGATAGCTTTGCAGTGAAGTAACGCGGAAGAGAGTGATAGAGTGAGAGCGCGAGATGTAGCATAACTACCTACGTCGTGTTACTGTAGAATTTCAGGCAAGACCGTACCATATTTCACGCGTCGTAAGTGTCGCAACATATTAATTTCAGATGCAAATATTTTATATGCAACCATACCTTGTGCATACCTTGATGCATCTCATGTCACTATTTTAGCTACCTAACTCACTATGGGCGAGAGTTGCATAACGCACAAGGGTGAATCAACTTTTTCTTGTCACTCATTGCCATGGTTACGTTCTCCTGGGTCACTCTTAAAACCCCGATTTTATGGTAATTAAAATAACCAAACATGCATTTTTGTGGTAGATATAAGGCCTTTCCACTGAGCTAAGCACGTTTGTGGATCGTTCCGTATTCGTATCCGTATAACAAACTGTGCTAATATTGTCCCCTGGCTGACGGGACACAATAACAACAAGAAATAGTTGATTCACCCACAAACAACTACTTATTTTTTAATGTTTATGGCGGAGCCAGCTGCCATCTCATTTAAGCAGAGCTAACGTTGACAAACGTATTCTGATTGTCAGTATCAAAAGCGATGTTTCTGGTTGTAGACCTGTCACTTTTGACACTGATAGATCATATCCATAGCAAATCCAGATCAAATTCATAACCTGTTATTAAAAATCCGAATATGCCTCTTTGACTGTAAGCAACGCCTTAATTTTACAAAACGTTGACTTGAAATTTCGTTCAAACCTGTGATATCACAAATAATAATAGGCGTCAATTTTAAAAGCCTAATTTAGTGCCAAAGTCCTAACGCTTAACTCAAAAACCACCTGCTAATTAAGCCCAAAGCTATACCCAAAGCTTACCACATCAATTTAACCAAACCAATATAATGTAACCTCAAGATCTTTTACAACATTTTACAAACAGGGGTCAGTTAAAATTAGTTTGTCGAAAGTAAGGGATGCGAATGACCCTGCAGATGCTTGAAAGTTGACAGCAACCGATGCATTGAAATGGCCTCATTTTCTTGCGACATGCTGAGACATGTATTATATATTATGTTTTAATGATTGATTTGTATGTTACGTATACACACACTTATGTATTACGGGTACATATCGAGTAGTACAAAAAAGACCTACTTAAGGCACGCATTTCCAAAAAAGCCAAGAAACTATTGATAAAAGTGTTTATCTGGAGCATTGCGTTGTATGCGAGTGAGACGTGGACACTGAGACAAAAAGACAGAAAAAGGTTGGAAGCTTTCGAAATGTGGTGTTGGCGGAGGATGGAAAGGATTAGCTGGACTGAAAGAAAGACGAATGAAGAGGTTTTGAATATGGTAGGAGAAAGGCGAAGCTTATTAAATACCATAAGGAATAGGAGAGGCAAGATGTTAGGACACCTAATACGAAACGACAACTTTTTCCTTAACATCCTGGAAGGAAAAATTGAAAAGACGAGAGGCAGTGGAAAGCCTAGAATCACATACCTGAGCCAAGTAAAAGAGAATGCATCGTACGAGCAAATCAAAAGACTGGCTCAGAAAAGAAAGGACTGGCAATTATTCCACCGACAAGAGCAAAGTTCTTAAGTGATGATGATGATGATGATCGAGTATTACGTTTATATCATCTCTGAAAAAAATAACGGAAGACTAATAGGAATAGGCCAACTAAATTAGGTTTATTCGAAGAATAATTTCCAGCAAGCTTGATCATTTTAATACCTTCATTTGGTCCTAAAAGCGTATAATCCGAGTTTGCGCAATTCCAGGAATCCCAGGAGACACAAATAAAAATATTTACTAAAATAATTTGATTTGTTCCCAAAGTTGTCATTAAATTAAATTATTTAAAACATAAATTCAACTTTAATTTTTTTAATTGCACTGATGTCCTCTGCAGGAATATAATTCAATTATCGAAACTCCATTTCAGTTCGAGAAAGTTTGGAACTAATGGAACTAACCAGCTTTTTCAACGTTATTCAATATTCGTGGAAATTAATTATTTTCAGTTTTTCAGAACTGAAATTAGACTGAAATGAATGTAGTTTAATTACTATGAGTTTCCTGTTTGGCTGTTTCCGATACGTTGGTTTTTGTTCTTTTTAAAATTGTTCTGTTCAAATGAGTTATGATTTTGACTAGTATTAAGTAAAGGGTAATTATTTATTTATTCATACCACCCATTTACCAGTCCGTCGGACGATATCGGGCTGTCAGTTGTTCGGAACTGCCAATTTTTTTCTATAATATAGTACTTATGTTTCTGACCATGGGGCTTTAAATTCAGGGCTCGATACTACTCGCTAAACTGAGCTATTTTTATTATGAGACCAACCATAAAATCGCGAATTTTTTTTTGGCTTTGCCATAGAAAACGTCGACATCTGATTAGCCAAAATATATGAAAAAGCCAAGTTTTTTTTGCGTTTTCGAGGTTGGTCCCATAATAGAAGTAGCTCAGTTTAGATAGTAGAATTGAGCCCTGAATTTAAAGCCCCATGGTCAGAAACACCCTGTATAAACATTTTACTTTAAACGGTGATAATATTGTTCTAAAATACTTATTATCTAAATGACGCCTAAACATGTCCTAAAAATGTGCCTAAAGTAAATATAGGGAACCATAAACGATTTGATAGCGATCTTAAACCCTTTATAAATGCTCCTTTAGTGTAAAGGCACTTTTATTTCGCTGGCAGCTACTATCTCAGCACTTTTAAGTAACCGTGGAAAACGGGTGAATCCGCGCAATCTTGTAATTGGACAGGCACTGAGCGGTGAAATTACCCGCCAAAAGAAAAGAAAGGTCGGGACAGAAATGACATCGATAAATCAGATGGAATATGCCGCCAAGAGTGGAATTTGTGTATTTGCTTTCAGAAATACAGGGTTTGATTAGCTATATCTGGGTTAATGTATTAGAATATAATAGAATCGTTTTTATTCGTAAACACACAGAAAATAGACATACATTAAAAGACCATAGTGAAAATTAAGTGTCACGAAATGGCCCCATCTCAGCATGGTGCTGGCGACTTCCAGCGCTGATCTTCCGATGAGACCATCAAGTGAGAATCACGGAAGGTAACAGACAAAAATAAAGCAACATAAAGGAAATAAACATAAAATATGGCAAAAAATAAATTACACACAAACTAATACAAAAAAGAAATACAATATGACGACATATGTTGTACATAACATTAAGTAGAACTACACGGATCAACCTATCGATCGACACCACTAGTTGAAACCTGCGACAAGGATCGCGTGTAATTTCATCTTAATTACATAAATAAATTATACAATGCTACAAAAAATCAATAAAAAACCGGCGAGTCGGACTCGCGCACGAAGAGTTCCGTACCATTACGCAAAAACGGCAAAAAATCACGTTTGTTGTATGGGAGCCCAACTTAAATATTTATTTTATTCTATTTTTAATATTTGTTGTTATAGCGGCAAGAGAAATGCATCATCTGTGAAAATTTCAACCACGCCTCCCACAAGGAATAGATTATCGAGACAAACCCTACGGGTTTATCGATACTTTGTAAATTAGTTAGATATTGTTGTTGTAATTACTTAAATAAATAAAATAAATATAAAAAACTGTCTAGCTATCACAGTTCATGGTGACACAGAACAGGACAGTCAAAAATCTCGAACATAGGTCTAAAACGCATTATAAAAATTTGTAACAATGACCAACATTATGTTTGATCGAACTAGGAGTAGTTAACATGTCTTATTTTGGTATAACTCAAATAAAGTAAGAAAGATTTCCGCAAGTACGATCCTCGAAATATATATTATAAGCAGCTAATAAAACAAAATACATGAAGATGGCTCTGTGATGGTGATGGTTCATTGACTTCCCCCAGGATGTTGCCCTCAGCGGCACTATTGACACCTATTCACGAGTTATGTGCGTCATAATAAGGTATATTTAGGCACTTGTTTGCTGTGATAATATGAAACGAAGTTTGGGTTACGCATATTGAGCCGTGACCCTTTTGTCCTGCTGCAACGCACACAGTTTGTACATAATTTTACACCATTTCTCTCTCATTTTTAATTATGGTATTTTCGTTATAATTTTATTTCTTTGCTAGTCTAAGTAGTTATTATTTTGTTTTTGTTTTTTTCTGATGTGTTTGTAAATTTATATTGTGTATAATTGCAGCTGCCAGATAAATTATTTATCTATCTATCTATCTATATTATTTGGAGAAATTTTCATTTTTGGCTGTAGCAAATTTCTAAATACCTTCTGCTTGTTACTTTTAGGATGAACATTAGTAGCAACAAAGATAGATATAACTCCGTAATAGATGGATACAGTCTAAGGAAAAAACGTGCCTCGAAAATCAAGAAAATGTTATTCTCGTTCAGAGGGCGCTACTAGCTTTGGCCTACTGTCGTATAGATGGCGTTGACGGTTTCGTTTGTTATTTAACAATATTAACGCATATCAGTGAAAGAACATGGGTCAAAATCATAAAAATAATTAATGCAAATAAAAAATATCATTTATCCATATTTAAATACATTTTATCGTATTTTTATAAATCTTCATTTTTAGTTTTAAAGTGTGTCGACAGATGGCAGTGAATTTACTGGGGTTTCAAAATTTACTATGACAGTACCGCTCTAGTATAAGTTACTCTATGGTAGCAATAAATATGAAAATAAAAATGAAAAAATGTTTATTTCTGTTTAAAAATACAGGTTAATTTACAACCGTTATGATCTAGTAGGTCTCTTGTGACAGGAAATCCTGCCCATCAATACATCAATCACCAAATTTCTCGATACTTTTCCTTATTTCATTTGCAGGTTTGCTTGTGTTTCTTTTATTAATAGTTAAAATAGAACACTAAACCTATTTCAAATAAAATAAAAACTATTGAAATCGGTTTCCATGATAAATAATTATTATTATTCACAACGACGGGACTTAATCGCGTAAGATAAGTTTTAAATTTATCTCCGATTTTTAAAACTCGCGCGCCTAGAAGATATTGATATCAACTTAGCCAGTCTTCTCCGAGACCACGGGGACAACGCTGTCCTTGAAACGTCAGAAGAAAAACTTATTTTACGCGATTAAGTCCCGTCATTGTGAATAATAATGAGTAAAAATCGTGATAAAGAATTATCCCTGTAAACCAATATATATAATTTAAATAATATGTCGGCGTAGCGGGGCTCTGTCAAATGAGCGAGACAAATACCTACGCCTAGGAATTTTATGATCTGTCGGGTATTACGATCGGCCGCCAACGTAGAGGTTACATTATTAGGCCGCAAAAAATAGGTAGCCGATTTTCCGATAGATAGCGCTGTATACAATTATACTTAGCGCCACTTGCACCATTCACTAACCCAGGGTTAACCGGTTAAACATGGAGTTACCAGTTTACCAGTACAATTTGACACTGGGTTTACGGTTTAACGGGATAACCCCGGGTTAATGGGATGGTGCAAGGGCCCTTAGTTATACTACGGGTCAAAAGTCTTTCGTGTTTGTAGTTGCATGAGATAATTAAATACTTTTACGGAACCCTCAGTGCGCGAGTTAAATGAACTCGCACTTGACAGTTTTATTTTGTCATTGTGTAAAAATATGTATATTGGCATCGCGACATAGTAATTTTACCACGGTCCTAACGGACAACTACTTGGAACCGGCTTTCTCTCATTAGGGTGCTTGCTAAACCGATTTTCAGAATCGATTTCCATCATCGTCCCTCTCTTTCGCGCAGATGTTGAATGAAAAGGATGGGATGTAATGTCGAAAATCGTTATGCAAGAACTTTCGAGGTAATTTAAGGTTGACCCTTAATCGGGGTTTTTGCTCTAGTGTGGTAATAATGCGTCGTGGAAAAAGGCAACATTGGAGTGGCATTCGACAAATTTATTAATTTTAAGCTTTTTGCATCTATGTGAAATTCCTTACACGTGTAATGTGCATATATGCTATTTCCAAATAATCTTAAGTTTAAGTTTTTGAAGTAAAACTCTTTAGGCGAGACTTGAGGGTAACTCAGATTTTTTTCTGACGGAAGTAACGCTCAGTAGTGACCTTAGCAGTGACACACGTGTCACACGTGAAAGTGCCAACATATCACCAACGAAGTGTCACTTCAATCGCGCGTAAATAATACACGCACACATTTTGTTTTATTTAATAAAAAAATGTGGATTAATAACGCAAGAATTCCAATTTATAGATTTGCTTTGAAACCGTTGGTTCCTCGTTGTTTTGTTTTCTTTTATTTACTTGTAAATAAATTGAACATGTAAAAGACAGATATCGAAGTTCATAGAGCCTTTTTCTAAAAAGTAATTGTGAGTGGGCAGATGGATCGGGCCTCACTCAACGGTGTAGTAAATGAAACTCAGGTTCCAGGACGACGAGGGTTAAATACCCTTATTAAAGAAATAAAAAGGCACCCGCAACAATACAGGTAAGAGGTTAGCCCTCTGTAGCAGTTATATAAAACACTAGTAGATTTACGATGTAGATAGTCTGGAGGTGCGCTGGGCGACTGGATATGCACTATAGTACTGCACAACACTAATTTATATTATTAAAAATAAATGTTTGAATCACAATTACACCGTAGACGAGATAAGAAGCTTTAAAGTACCTAAGTACGTTAGAATATGAAGATGTTAATCGATCAAAGTTTTAGATCGAACAGAATTAAAACCAGCGATGGGGCTTCCAAGAAATATTTGAATTAAACAAGGGAATTTAGAATGTTAAGTGCCAGAAATAGTATGAAGGTTGATAATGTAACGCTCCGTAATCATCGTAATCCGTAATCGTCATCATCGTTACATTCGTTACAATAATTGACAAATATTGCCATTGAAAAGCAATAGGGTGCGAGAGTGTAACTCTATCGTCTATAATGTCTTCGTACGTAGGTCCTGCCTTCCTTTTATTATATGTAGGCATGGTATAATACAATACCAAACCTGAAAAAGCACGTAGTACCAGCGTAACTACTTAGAACCGAAACGTGACGTGAAAACGTACCGTTCACCCAAGCTTTCAGCACCAAAAACAACAATATCCAAAATCGAACGTTGATATTATTTGTAATAATTTATAACAGTAGCCTTACCACGAGTTGACACTGATCTGACACTGACATATTCTATATTCGCTAGTGAGTGCGCAACTTACTTTCTAGGCATCTCGCTCGTTACAGATTCGAGTCAGCTTAAGTCAGTGCTGTGAAATTGGTTGAAATTTTTGTTTGAATTTAATATTAATTTCTTCCAAGAAGAGTATTTTTTTAAGAAAAGCCATAGTAGTGTTAAAGTCATTAAAAACCAAACATTATCTTTACGTAATTTTAACCTCCGTATATATCCGCATGTCACAGTTATAGAAACAACACAGTAACAAAATACAGGCACATTATTACCTATCTCCAGCCGTAAATAGGATCGCGAAAACAATTTAGAGACAATAAATTCTCGAAGACTTAATTATTTAATTAAACTGTACTTAAGACCCGCGTGCCGGTGACACTTCTTATTGCTGGCTGTATTTGTACTTGAATACATTTTAATAAGAGGATATTAATTGTTACAATTCAATATTTTTATTTCAAGACGGTTAAGTAAATGACAGAAAATACAGAAGCTGTTTTGCTTTTGCTTTGTATAAAGCATAGAGTAACTTATACTAGAGCGGTACTGTCATAGTAAATTTTGTAACCCCAGTAAATTCACTGCCATCTGTCGACACACTTTAAAACTAAAAATGAAGATTTATAAAAATACGATAGAATGTATTTAAATATAGATAAATGATTTTTTTTATTTGCATTAATTATTTTTATGATTTTGACCCATGTTCTTTCACTGATATGCGTTAAAATTGTTAAATAACAAACGAAACCGTCAACGCCATCTATACGACTGTAGGCCAAAACTAGTAGCGCCCTCTGAACGAGAATCAAATTTTCTTGATTTTCGAGGCACGTTTTTTCCTTAGACTGTATCCATCTATAACGGAGTTATATCTATCTTTGGTATAAAGTATCTAACGCTGTAGGCCGAGCACATGATTGGTGCGACAGTATCTCGCCGCGAGATAGACTACCCGTCTTTTACTAACTGTATGAATTAAAGAGGGACGGGTAGTCTATGTCGCGGCGAGATACTCTCGCGCCAATCATGTGCTAGCCCGGCAGGAGTGATGAAGCCCTGTCCTGTTCGCCCTCGGAGTACCCAACTGACGTGAAGTGGCGCAGGATAGGGCAAAGTGGCGTTCTCTAGTGTCAAAGGCCAAAATCCTTTTTCGGTCACTGAGCCAGTTAAGTAAGTTTATATAAAGTAGTAAAGTATTCATGAAATAAAACTATGAAAACGGATTATATCGCGTATATTGAATTTATCCCGACGTTTCGAACCCTTTACAGCGTTCGTGGTCAACGGGTGACTGAGGAAAAATTACAAAGTGCAAAAAAAAGTATTATTTACTTTTGTATATTTGTGTAAAAATTACGTTAAGCCAGGAGACTTTCAGTTACAAAAATTCATATTAAAGTTATAGGCGGACTGTTATTACAATCTGGCAGGTACTTACTATTTAATCTTCAAATGGTATCACGAGAAATATACAAGACGTTTCGTTATCTTGTGGATAAAAATACACTTAAAAAGTTTGTGGAGAAATGTAATTTTTTCTCAATGACAAAATATTACCAAAGATAGATATAACTCCGTTATAGATAGATACAGTCTAAGGAAAAAACGTGCCTCGAAAATCAAGAAAATTTGATTCTCGTTCAGAGGGCGCTACTAGTTTTGGCCTACAGTCGTATAGATGGCGTTGACGGTTTCGTTTGTTATTTAACAATTTTAACGCATATCAGTGAAAGAACATGGGTCAAAATCATAAAAATAATTAATGCAAATAAAAAAAAACATTTATCTATATTTAAATACATTCTATCGTATTTTTATAAATCTTCATTCTTAGTTTTAAAGTGTGTCGACAGATGGCAGTGAATTTACTGGGGTTACAAAATTTACTATGACAGTACCGCTCTAGTATAAGTTACTCTATGATATTACTTAAAGGATCTTCCAAAATGGAGCCCACAAGCATTCTCATTTTATAGGTCTTTTTCGCTGTCTTACAACATGCAGATCCTCGGTACTCTTTGCTGAGATAATACCTACATTTTTAATGATCGCTTTATTTATTCACAAAGCTTTTTGGTTTTTTACTGATCACACATTAACTTCATTAGTACAAGGGTGACTACAGGCAGATTTTCGATTTCAAAGTTTGATTAATTCTGGATTTTAAATACCCCTATATTTTTATCAAGCATAGCTAAGAACCACGCAAGGAGTGTCGCTTCACGTAATAAAACCGGATTGAAATCGGACCATCCGTTTGAGAGCTACGATGCCACAGAACATTGGCGTCAAACTTATAAATAAATAAATAAATAAAATTCGTTTATTTTCAGACAACTCATAGGTCCATAGCATTGTTAGTAAGTTCTTAACTAAAAATTAAAACTAAAAAACACACACAAACACACACTACACACACAACACTTAACACTTAAGTTATAACACAGAACATTGGCGTCAAACTTATAACATTTAACACTTAAGTTATAACACTCCTATTTTTGCGCCGGGGGTTAAAAAAAGGAATTCTTGTCAATAAACAATTAGCCTACCTTTCTACGAAGGCGGAGATGAGATGGGATGAGAAGTGATGTGCAATTGTGCAGTGATTCTTATATTTCTAGTAGCATTTGTTTTTAATTTCAAGAAATTGTAGTGTGTGACACGCTTATCCTCACACACTACTGTAGTGTGTGTGTGGGTAAGGTGTAGTACACACACTACAAAATATGCCTAAGTCAAATTATAAAAATTATTAATTGGATCCCTTCTCCGCTCCGCTGGATCACAATTCACAACCAATCAATGTTATTGGTTGATTCCCGCATGTTTCCTCTCATCTCCGCTTATTTCCGCCTCGGTAGAAAGGCAGTCTTATTCTGGGCCAGCTGCTAAAAAATATGAATAAAATTTCTGAATAGCCCAGGGTTGTAGTTCCCAAAATTGCCTCACGAAGACCCATAAACAGTTTTATGTATTTTTTATGAGTGATATTATCGCTAGTCGCGACATAAAAGTTTTCTCGCAATTCTAATTTGAGGAACTTGTACTTGTGACAAGGCTTGAGATATAGTGACTTGTGTAAATCATGACATCGTGTCATACGTTTTATATAAAGAGGAATACCTACTTTAAATAAGTGGTTCATTTAATGACGAACTTTAAAATAAATAAATACGCTTATTGAAATCGTATTTGTATGTAGTTTTATTTAGTTGTAGCGAATGAAACAGCGCGCCAAATGTATCTGCTACCCTATATTACTTTTCAAAATACGAGTAAATATTATATATCTCGACGGCTTGCGTCCAACAGTATATAGTAACGGCCAATAATATATCACCTCCATGTTTTTACGGTATAACTTTTTATATATATTTGTGAGTGACTTCCACCTCACTGCTTTAGATAGTCTAGTAGTAATTGTACGGGCGATGAGAAAAATTGGTCTCATGTAGTGGTTAACTCATAGAGGTTTTTATCAATGTATTGGTAACTTCATTTTTTTTACTAGAGGTATTTTAGTAATATGATGAGTATTGTAATTTACAGTATTTCATTCCAATATTTATCATATATTTGTATAAAATGAATAGTAAAATATGCAATCTACAAACTAACCTATATTTCTTACAAGCTCATACAAAAACACTCAAAGGTGATTTATTATTGGCCGGTACTGTATATGCAACAGTTTAATTGTTCTATAAGTATATAGAGACATATAATTTTTGGTAAGCTATCTGAGATCGCTATTTTTGATGCTGACTGTAGAAATAATAATAGACACACAAGCAACAACAAAACAAAAAAACAACAACAAGAAACAAGAAAAGTTTTCCAAGTATTATCGTTTCGGGAGAAGCAATGAATAACGCTTTTGTTTGATTGGTGCGTTCGATATTTGATAATTGCATCAAATCCAGTTGATATTTTTGAATTTCGAATAGGCCTCCAGATTTGTAATATTTTTGAGACCGAACTCTTCCCCGAAAACACCAATTGATATGAACACGCATCGTTTAAAAAAATTAAAAACTAAGCATAAAGGTAGTTACTAAAGAAACTGCACATTCAATAATAAATTTTGCAATCTTTAATATAAAATAAAACTATGAAAACGGATTATATCGCGTATATTGAATTTATAATACATCCCGACGTTTCGAACCCTTTACAGCGTTCGTGGTCAACGGGTGACTGAGGAAAAATTACAAAGTGCAAAAATACCCACATACTAAAATGGGTATTTTTCATGAGTAACTATCGCGGTAACCGAAGACAATATAATCTTTAATAGGTACTTTTACTTTTATACAATAACATTCTGAGATAGATTTAAGCAACCACGTGTCATATTTAACAAAAATTGTCCGTTACATCTCAGCCAATACAAATACCTCAAGCTCGCAAAAAGCACCTAAAATTAAGTGGAAGTTACAGGCACGTTTTGGATGGAGTTTTCTGAAAAGAAAAAAAAAAAAGAATTCCGCCTTGTTACCCCGCCATTTACTCTTAAACTCTATGCAAAAATGTGTCCGAGCCAGAACCATATTTTGTTTCGTTACGTTATTCCAATTTGTGTGTCTTAATTTGTTTTCTTGTTTTTGATTTATGTTTTGTATCGAGCATTGTGGCGGTGCTGTTGTTTGCAATTACTGTAGGTACTAGGTAAGGTACCTATTAACATTTCAAAACTAAACTATTTCTGACTAGCTTCTTCCCAGAATTTCGTCTGCGTGGAATGAAGATAAATGATATACCTAAACTATCATATGTCCTTCCCCGGGCCTAAAACTATCTCCATACCAAATTGTATCTACTTAGACCGGTTCAGCGGTTTAAGCGTGAAAAGGTAACAGACAGACAGACAGGGCTACTTTTATTAGTAGGGATAGAGATGCAGAAAGTGGAACATTTCTTATATTAAGTACTAGATTAAATAGATTTTTAATACAACTGAGAAGAAATCTTCATCATGCTTAAGAATTATATTATACATATGTGCATATTACAAGGGCGTTGTTTTGATAGTCCGCTCATAGTAGTACGTTTTAGGAGTTTCAATAAAAAAAAACTTAAAGTAATAAATCGTTATGAACTCGTATACAAAAATACAGGCTCAAAATGATTAAATGAACGATTTCTTTTTCATTTACCGAAATATTTAAAAATTATTAAACGAAAAACTTCCATTTTACTCATGACTCATGGCTTTTGGTGTCGATTCATAAACAACGTAACATGGGTGCCGATTTTTGAAAATCTCAGCGATTTAAATCCATTTGTTTTCAAATGCATACTAACTTAATGCGCGTTGCAATGTCAACGGGCAGTAACCTAACCCCAAATACTGCCTTCTCATTCTAAAACAGCGTATGTCTCTGTTAAATCGTTAAAGACTTAAGTTCTTTAAGTTTCTAGAATTAGTTACAGCCACAACCGAAATAATCGTCGCTAAAACAATAACCAAGAAACCCACGCCAAAATAATAACTAACAAGAAAAAAACTAAGCAGAAAGTTCCAAAAGCGCATCTGCGCGGGCGTGGGAGGGGGAGTGCGCAGAGGAGGGTGCGCGGGCGCGGCGGCGTTGCCAAAAATCTAGTCAAACTGGCTCGTATAGTGCAACGCACTTCGGCAAAGGTGCGTGCGGTTAGGGAATGCAAGGAGAGGGTGATGGAGATTTTCAGGAGCATTTGGTAAATGTTTCTCTTTCTCAAAAGGGTGTCTTTTTATTTTAGTCGTGTATTGTTGTCAGAGTGGACGTGTTTGTCGTGATAAAGATGATAATGTTGCTGTGGTCGCTACGAGTAGGTACATGATTGTCTTTAATACTAGTTGCTTTTACGATGCGCCTTCATCTAGTGAAAAAATTTGCTGTCTCGGGCGAGGCTCGAACTCGGGACTGGATAATTTTCCATTTTTTATTTACATATTTCTAAGCTTTGTAGTATCATTTTCAGACGTTCTGCTTAATACAAAATTAGAATAGTCTACAATTTTAATTTTGCTATTTTTATTCAATTATTGCACGTTGAAAAATTTTAGTAAAAGTGTAGAAAAATTAAATTCTTGCATTATATTCCTTAATGTTGCAAATGAGCGCCTAAGAAGGTGAAGTAAATTTTATGGAATTAATTAACGTATCAGTATAATTATTTAAGTAAAATTTTTGTTTGTGTCTATTAATATTGCGGATTTTTTATTTCAACGATGAATAGCAATAGCTGAACTGAATAATATTTATATTACCTTCCATAAATATATTTTGCATACATAATGCGTACAATAGGAACACACTCTTTCTTCATTTTTATTTCTCCACAAACAATCTTCGAAATTCTCTTCTGCTGAGCGCTCGAAAGTAGAGGATATACAGTTATCAATAGGGTTGGCAACTGTCAAAGGTTTGCAGAGATGGTGCCATCATAGCTTGCCCCTTTTTCTATGCGATTTGGCTTAAAGAGCTGGCATCCAGGGCATTACAAAAATAAAAATTTGACACAATTCTAGGGATTGATAGGGCAAGCTATGCTGGTGCCATCTGCTAATTATTTCGACCGGCCAACCTCATTTAAAAAAAAACATCTTCAAGCTTATAAACGCGTTCCGAAAAACATCTCCACACCTCCCCTGTCCAGTCGTTAGATCTTCGTACATCGAGAAGTAGGTGCATCTAAAAAGTGCAACTCGACGGCCGAAAACCGAGCCGACGACCGGCCGACGACCCCTTAGACTTTAGGCACCTAGGTGTTTAAATTCAAGTGCTGGTCGTTATCTTTTTTTGGTCGCTTGATGTATGTGTGAGTGCGGTGAGGAGAAAAATATTTTGGGAGACTAGGTTTTGGGTGTGTGGGTTTTGAGTTGCAATGTTGAGGGAGATGGTGAAGTGTTCAGTAGGACATTAGGTATCAGGCTGTTTAGGGATTGTTTATTAGATATTTTAATGAAGAAGTTGAAATAATTGATAAAGGGTCTAATGTGTCGAGGTGAAAAGGAGGGAGAGGGATTTTTGTGTTATTAATGAGTTTTGAAATAACAATGTAATAGTTAATTCGTATTGTGCGACGTATTCAAATAATGTTCATAGAGATGTCGATTGCGTATCATATAATTTTATAATATATTTTGAAAATACATGAATAGTTTAATATTTGAGTTTTAAACACAAAAGCATTTTTTACTTCGACATATTATTGATAATTTTAACAAATGTTTGCGTTTGTCTATGAAAGCTAAAGGAGAATATTTTGAAGAAATACGTTTTAATTTAGTTAAATCATCATAGTATGGATGGTATAGAAAGGATCGCAATCTCTTATGGCAGAATTATTGTAAAAGTGACCGCGTTAAGCTTTAAATAATAGTTCCTAATCTCTCCGGTGGCGCTAGTTAGGCTCTGGGACATGAGTATAACATGAACCATATAAGGCCACAAATAACCCGACCAAATTACGTAGGTTGTTTTTGGTAGTATTTCGGTGTATGGTGGCGCCGCCTAATTACTGTTGTTTGATGGACACTTTTCATACATAGAGATTTGGCTCCTTTATACAGTCTCCATGCATCATAGTTTTAATTTTTAAAGACATTTTGTAAAAGACGTGCAAGTAAGAAAAAAAAACCTAAAATTCTACGTATTTTTGGGTAACAATTTTAATTAAAATAATATGAACAGTAAAATAAACATAATAAAAACCGGACAAGTGCGAGTCGCACTCGCCCACCGAGGGTTCTGTACTTTTAGGGTTCCGTACCTCAAAAGGAAAAAACGGAACCCTTATAGGATCACTCGTGCGTCTGTCTGTCTGTCTGTCTGTCTGTCCGTCTGTCACAGCCTATTTTCTCCGAAACTACTGGACCAATTAAGTTGAAATTTGGTATACATATGTAAGTTTGTAACCCAAAGACGGACATGTAACGTAAACAAATAAATTTTAAACACGGGGGCCACTTTTGGGGGTAAAATGTGAAAATTAAAAAATAAAGTTTTTCAAACTATAACGTGTTACATATCAAATGAAAGAGCTCATTGTGAGAATCTCAAATATATTTTTTTTAATAATTTTAGGAGAAACAGTTTAGAAGTTATTCAAAAAATAGGCGAAAAATGACCAATCCCCCCCTTTTATCTCTGAAACTACTAGGTCTAAAATTTTGAAAAAAATACACAAATCGATCTTTACCTATATCACACATCACAGGAAAACCTATTAGAAATGTGCAGTCAAGCGTGAGTCGGACTTAATTACTTAGTTTTTGATCCGACCCGTACGGGTTTTTTAAAGACATTTCACTCACGTTTCGCATAAAAAATACATTTGTTTAAATTGTGTAATGTACGGAACCCTTGGAACGCGAGTCCGATTCGCACTTGGCCGGTTTAGAAATACATCATCTGTAAAAATTTCAACTGTCTAGCTATCACGGTATCATGAGATATAGCCTGGTGACGGACAAATGGACAGACAGACGGACAGAGGAGTCTTAGTAATAGGGTCCTGTTTTTACCCTTTAGGTACGGAACCTTAAAAAGGAATACGTTCTTATTTTACATGATGATAATAGACGTCATAGACGTATCAAGCAGTAATAAGAACAAATGCACTATTTAAAACAAGAATCATCTAATAAAGTTCAAACGAAATAAATTAAAAAAATATTATCAGGCAAGAAATCCGATGTCGACCAATGTCTGAAGACCTACTCACTGAGTCCCTCAAATGAGTCGTAAAAAAGTCTTCACTACTATCCTCGATGGCTTAAGGGTCAATTGGTTTTGGTTCAGCCAAATAATACCTTTAAATTATGGACACTGTTCCAATTGATAGGAATTTGCGATGCAGTTTTTGAAATATTCAGTCTTGAGATTTTCATAGACACTGAAAAAGACAGGCAGGGTGATATGAACGCGAGAGGAGGAGGAACAGGGGGCTTAACCAAGATGACAGACGTAGGTATATCGACAAACAATAAAGTTCTGGTTTCCTAGGATAGCGGTACCATCATATAGCGGCCGTCTCCATACAAAATAACACGGCTAAATATGGATGGAGTAGTATTAACTAACTTGGCGGTTTCACTCACGTATTTTTAGTCACTCGCGCGACATGTGTCGGAGAGCCTAGGTCTCCATTTTCAAGCACTAACGGCGCGTCGCAGTACGTGACTCTCACCCGTCGTGACCGCTACTCACTCAGGTACTGTTAGTGCTTGAAAATGGAGACCTAGGCTCTCCGAAACATGTCGCGCGAGTGACTAAAAGTACGTGAGTGAAACCGCTAAGCTAGTTAAGTTAATATGTCTC
Source organism: Cydia strobilella (assembly GCF_947568885.1). Taxonomy (NCBI): domain Eukaryota; kingdom Metazoa; phylum Arthropoda; class Insecta; order Lepidoptera; family Tortricidae; genus Cydia; species Cydia strobilella. The sequence goes on from NC_086052.1 coordinate 16,901,061, forward strand.
ACGATAGTTTAAATTCGATTGGAGTAGTATTACTAGGAAAACAGAGCTTAAATGAAAATTAAAAATATATCGGGATGACAGAAGCTACGAAAAGTCAGGCGACTATTTCCATACATTATTTAAGTTTCGATCGGCGTTTTCTATTAACAATTAGAAAAGCTGTACACTGATTACGCAATTTGTAACTGATTTCTCTATTAAAAACTGTATTGATTATGAAGAAAAGTATGAGCGTATGCAAATGCTTTTACTGCTATCTGAAAGCATGTTTTCCTTTTTTACACATAGGTAAACAGTTTTGTTTCCTGATTTTCACTGCAGATTGCAGAAGTTGTGATAGTTGAATATTGCATAAATAAAAGTGTCAGGGTAATTTGTAGTCTTTCGGAAAACCTTGCAAAGTTATTTCTACAACTGGACCATTTGCAAAAAACAGTTTGATAACGCATCGCAATGTATCGCGGTGCTCTTATGACGTGAAACATTACGTGGGCGAAGGTGAACGATTCGTCAATAGGTACAAGTTATTAATAGCTTCGAAAATGCAAACGGCAGTTTTCTTTGTGTTGCAATCCTTTTTGGGTCCAAGGCTGACGGAGAGAAAACGGTTTTTTGTAGCCTAAGATTAAAAGCCAAAGGTCAAAGGAACTGGCAGTAAAGTTCAAAGAAGTTAGCGCCTTAAACTACTTATGTGTTTTAGTTTCCTACCTATTGTATCAAAAACTGTTTTGATGTTAAAAACAAATGTCACCGCTGTTTTACCATAATTTTTTTACGATAAGCAATTGAAATTTAAGTTTAAATGGATTTGTTATACAATTTTCATTCTGATATTTGACTCTCCATTCCATAAATAACGATACTTTTGCCAAAATCCCTTGGCAGAAATGAGTGCCTTTCATCCCTTGGTTAACAATCTACTATAACGGCGGCATAAATATTGTTGATAATTTCAACAAATGCGGAACGTTTGGTTTGTGTATCCACGTTAAAGGAGAACATTTTTATAATAATACGTTTTGTTTGTAGTTTTGTAGTTTTAAATAATTTTAAATTATATTTTGTAAAAGATTAAGCAAGAATATCATTCTTTAAAATAATGTATCTTCGTATTTTTAGGTAATCCTGTATTTGCACTTATTGTTTTTGTTTTACCCTTGCCCTAAAAACAAAAGAATACATCATGCTGCCCTTGGGAGCTTTAGAGCCTTCGAGACTACATTGGGGGACTATTACAGATTGATTTATTGAAAAGGTTGTAATACATTTAGCGTCAAATACTTTGTAGCAACCAAAGTAGTCAAATAGTTCGGTACACCATATATTTAGTATGGTGTACCGAACTATTTGGCCACTTTGACTGCTACAGAGTATTTGAGGGGTACACGGAAAGAACATGTCTCTGTGTAGTCACTGTGACAACATTTTGAGTTATCGCTGTTTGAAAGGAACGATGTAGGTAATTAACCATATTATTTTCGTGTAGTAGTGATTTTAAAGTGAGAAAAAAAGGAGTTATATTTATAATTGCAGCGGTAACAGAAGATGTAACTAATAGTTCATTGAGGGCTCTATATTTTGAGATTAAAATCTCATTTACGAAAAAAAGTGACTAGACATGTTCTTTCCGTGTTCCCTTCATTTGACGTTGAGTGTACTAACACGAAATTGTTCCTAATATACTTTACAAAGCAATCAACCGATTTTTAATGCAGTAATATTTGTAATTAGTAACCATGAGGCTGATTTTGGAAAACGAATAAAATTTTGGAATAAAAAAACCGTTTCTTAGTATCAGCATGTTCCACGATGACTTACCGATTTGACGAAGGTTCGGTAGAATGACTGTCACCACGCTACTCCTTGTTTAGCAATCCTTTACAAAGTGTCCCAATTTAAATTTCGCCGCCGACTATCAGCAAGATTCGGGAAATGAATTAGAGATTCACTAGAAATAGTAAAAGATGTGACGTCCCACAGGTAAAGGTACCTTATGGCGGATGGCGCTTACGCTATTATTAACGCCGCTCCAATCAATATTTGATGGCGCTTACGTCGCATTTGCAGCGCATTTGCAGCGCTATGCGACGTAAACGCCAGTCGCTATAAGGTACCTTTATCCGTGGTACGTCACATATTCTTTACTATTTCATATCTAGTGAATCTCTAATTCATTTCCCGAATCGCGCCGATTTCTTTTTCTAGGCACGCAATGTTTATCTTGTCTTGACTAAAATGTGAGATAGAGTTGTCTGATGTTGAATATAAATAATTGCTTCATTTTATTTTATCAAATTATTTTTCACATCACCTATTCGGAAAAGGGCTTTTTCTTTCCCGCTAGGAGAGATCAAAGTGGCACATTTCTTCCCTGCTAGGAGGGATCAAAGTAGCACTTTTCTGTTCTAGGACATGTTTTTTTTTTCTTTTTTGCATACATTTTTTTAGGTTAAATAATATTTTGGAACATAACAGTTTCGTCATAGGTGATGTGAAAAGCAGTATGTGTTACATGGTAGCAATAGTTATTTGTTATACAAGGGTGCAAAGTTGTATTTTACCCGCGAGTGTAGAATTGAAACACGAGAAGTAAAATACATTTGTGCCCGTGTGTAACACAAAACTTTTCACCTCACTATAGCGAGGAAAGTGCATCATCCACAGGCGTTAGATCATCTTCATCACTGGAATCACTCATTTCTTTACGATATTATAACAGAAAACTCTGGAAGTTGTGTATTTTTACGCGAGTCGGTGAGAAAAGGTTTTAAGTAAAAAAATTGTTGACAATGTTGACATTTCTGATGTATGAAATGTCAGCAATGCGTTTTGAAATTGCATCGACTCAACTTGTGCGTTCAGAATTATATTTAACATCATTATAAAAAAACAAACGTTTCTTATGGAATTTTAAGGTTTATGACTTAAAATCATTAAATAAAGCTAAATTTGGTATTTTTTATTAGATTCTCAAACCATTTATTTAATGATAATTAATATCGAACGAACCATTATCATGAGCGTTTTACGTTTTGTTATCTGTCAAGCTACTTAAACACGCTCCATCCAAGGTCAAATTACTTTCCCCACTAGTGGATAAAACGCGTTTTTCCCCGCATGTATTAAAGAATAAACGACAACTTTCCGAGCTAGTGAGGGGAAAAATTATTTCCACCTTGGGCGTTAACACTTGACAACTTTGTTCCCTTGTGACACAATCTACTATTCTTCTGTTGGGGCCCTAGCCAAGATGATGATTAAAAGTGCTTGTTGCTAGGCCTATTTGAATAAAGAATATTTTGACTTTGACTTTGATAGATCGTTGGTAGAAAAAGTCAATCGAAACATACATAAATAATGTATACAAATAGGCACGTGATTATCGCAGCATCTGTTAGGGCTTCTGGCCGCGTAGCCAACGTGCCAGTCGTTAACGCTTCGTAGCGATCGAAACGCAACTGTCACTGTCGCACTAATAAGGAAGAGTGATAGAGAGACACAAAGCGTTTCGTTGTCGTAGCGATAGCGATTGTCATTTTGGCTAGGCCGGCTGATCAGCTAGGAAACCCATTATTTTCGATTTGCTTGATCCCAACTTTATCAGGCAATATCAAGTTCTCGTTTAAGCAATATTCCTTCTTTTATTTATAGAATCACCGCTCTTTGTTAGTGCCAACTCAGTCGATAATACAAACAGTCTGAGAGCCAAATGGAATATAGCTATTGTACCAAAAATGGACACTTAGGTTATCCATTGTAGCATTGCTATAGGCTTAACTGACATTTAGTCTTATTACCAATGCATATGTTCCAGCGATAGTTAGAAATGTTGCTGTGAGTGCTGGTAATTTACATTAATTAATTATTTTTTTTATATGGAAAGCCACTAGTTATCAATAGTAGGTATATTAATTTAATGTAGTAGCCGGAGATAGTTGGATGTTCTTTAAATTCATGTTATTATTGTGGCACAAAGTTGTCACATTAAGAACTAAGTTTCTTGCTCTTCCTTTGATATGTAATCAAAAAGAAACGAATACGATTGTATAACTTCTAACATTCTTAAATACATATTTGTATATAAATATGAATACTATATGCATAATAATATATCACGTGTTGTGACGTTAGTGACTAAAAATATGTAGCAAAAACCATAAAAAATCTAAAAAAAATTAGTTAAATAGGCGTACGTTAATAGTATTAATACAACAACAACAACAATGCAACAATGTGTGAGTGTGCATGTGTTTACGTGCAAACCTTAGATATATGTATAATAAATTATTTTAAAACGGACCACTCACGTATTATTAAGTCGAATAGCTCGACATGTTTCGGTCCAATTTACGAGGACCGCCTTCACGGAGCAAATATGTTTGAGTCGGAATTTAATATGTTTGAGTTTCACGGGAGTTTTATACCTTAGATATAACAATACTAACGTAGATAATAAGATGATGAGCTATTATGTTACTAACCATGTATTATGAATCTTTGTTATTTGAAATAAATGATTATTGAATTGAATTAAATTGAATAACAAACATCGACCTTTTCCTTACCTGATGGCCTGGCCAAACTGAGGATGACCTCCCAGCCTACATATTGACGGCAGCGCCAATGATCGTCATTTATTTTAGTTGATAAATGATGGCCCACTTTGAATCTTAAGGCGGCTGTCGGTCGAATGATACCAGTTCTGTCGCTGTAACTTAAAAAGGCTTAAAATTTATGTATTACGTTTAAACAAAGCCCTTTTAAACCTGAAATGAGTTTGGGAACAGAAATCAAGGGCTCTATATGTGGTAGGTATTAATGATGTCTTGGCCTCGTTTAACGAAAGCTTGTAACTTGTAGTACATATGAAATCTTTTTTTTAATTCCTTTTATAAGAGTTTCATTGATTTTGAAACTAGCAGAACTGGAAGTGTAAATTATTTGAGGACTGTAATTTTAACAGACTTTGTGACGGAATTTTTACTCATGTTCTTATATAGCATTGAAGTAGCCAGAGTGTAGTACTGAACTGAGGTATATTATTGTTATTTGTTAATGCTATAATAACATCACCTTTTCATAAACATTTCCTAAAATGAAAGATTATTAGTTACTAAATTAGAAATAGCTAATAACAATTTTATATACAGGAGTAATCCTTTAGATACCAAAAAACTGAAATTTAGGTCAAAGTTCTCGAGAACATAATCATCACTTCCTGGATGGATAAAATTTTGATTTTGACAGAAAGTTTTCATTCCAACAACTCAAAAATTAAGTACGGCATCTGGTATCAGTCCGTTCAGTATCCAGTGCCCTTAAAATTATAACCCTATACCCAAAATATCAAAAATGAAAGATACATACCTTGTCCACAGCTCAAAGCACCCAGCGAGGACACCAGAGACGGAGTACCCGTGGACAGCACCCCGGCCAACGGGTCCATCATCACCATGACCTTGAAGAACAACCATCTCATTGTTGAGACTGAGGAGAGGAATGTAAGTATGATCTTAGGTGAACAAATCAAACAAAACTGTTTATCCGAAATAGGTGGTTTATTGAGGTTGGTTAAACAAAAACATGACAGAATACTTATACAATCTAAGAAAAATCTTAACACCGCGATGTACAGAACAGCGCGGAGGGAACAGCGCCATCTAGCGGGACATTGGTACACTTTGCTATACAAGTTGTACAGGAGGGTTGCTAATTATGTATCCGGAAAAGCAAAAAAATAAAAATCTATAGTCATACATGATGATTTAGAAGACGTGAGCAGGATTAACACTGCGCATTTCGTTAATTACAAGCAACTGTCTCGTATCAGTATTAGTGAGATTAACGTTATTTTTTTAGTCGCGTTAAAAAAAAAGTTATTAAGTTATTTACGACATGCATGGTCGCCCTACAATTAGAATAACTACAAAACTATCGATATTCTTTGTCAAATTGAGTGTCATCACTTCAGCACTGTCATCATAGTCTGGTTACATGTAGACTATATAAAGGAGCCAAATCTCTATGTATGAAAAGTGTCCATCAAAAAACAGTAATTAGGCGGCGCCACCATACACCGAAATACTACCAAAAACAACCTACGTAATTTGGTCGGGTTATTTGTTGCCTTATATGGTTCATGTTATACTCATGTCCCAGAGCCTAACTAGCGCCACCGGAGAGATTAGAAACTATTATTTAAAGCTGAAAGCGGTCACTTTTGCAACAATTCTGCTATAAGAGATTGGCATCCTTTCTATACCATCCATATCTGGTTACTTTTGGAAACTCATATCTCACTCAAGTTTGACAGTTTATTTTCTTCATAATCAAAATGCTGTCATTATGGTTAAAGAGGTCAGGTACCTGGCTTGCGCCTAAACGGTGGCTGCAGGTCCGGGTTTATTATTAGTTTTCCTTCTTTTTTGAGACTAGGTGTCAACGTGCACCCTAACCCTAAACCGGCGCGCGTGTATAAGGATTGTTATAAAAGTCAAAGAAGCGAAAGAGGTATGTCAGGATCGTAGCAAGTGGAAATCCCCGGACCCGGGTATGTCCTTAAACTACGTCCAAAAGAGAGGTATGGGCACTGTGAATGACATCTCGCTTTGTGTGGTAGGGCACAGGACAGCGGATGTCATTCCAGATCTAGAGCAGAGCCCAACTGGGGAGGTACCTCCACCATACAGAAAACCGCAGCCAAATAACACTAGACCCTACTAATAGGTTGCCAGAGCTCGAGGGAGAGGAGTGTTAGGGTCGGCAACGCGCATGTAACTCCTCTGGAGTTACAGGCGTACATAGACTACGGAGACTGCTTAACATCAGGCGGGCCGTATGCTTGTTTGCCACCGACGTAGTATAAAAAAAAACCGTGGTCTCTGCCTACCCCTCCGGGAAATAGGCGTGATTATATGTATGTATGTAGGTCTCAACGTCTCGGGGCTTAGTGTTTCATAAGACACTTCGGCCGTAATCCGTTAGTCGCCTCTTACGACACCCTCGGAAAGAAAGGGGGACGCAACTTACATAATGTATGTTAGGTATGGTAATAGTCACGTGGTATCTCGTAGCATGTGTCATCGCGATTCTTACGTTTTTTTCTTTCGTTTTTCGTTTGTCGATGTACAGTCGCCATCAGAAAAATCGGAGCGGCCAAGGTGTTCACAATATCTGAACACGCACTCTAACGCCCTGACAATAGGGGCGTGTTCAGATATTTGTGAGCGCCTTAGCCGCTCCGATATATCTGATGGCGACTGTAGGATTTTCATCTTGGCTAGGTACAGTCGAAGGCAAAAATATCGATGACAAAAATATGTGAACACGACTTTATTGTCTAAGGTGTAAGAGCGTACACATATTTTTGAAACTGGGAATGTATATATATTTATGCCCTTGACTGTACACTGGGTAGTTCTAGTCTAAGTTTATCATGGTTGTCAATGTGTCACGGGCAAACCTCGCAACGGAGCTAGCAGCAAAACCGTAGCATATGCAATTTTGTGTCAGGGTTAGCGATTACGAGGGTGTGTTGGTAAAAAACCAAAACGACAATTAAGTTCCGAGATATTGATATAAATTCCTTCAAATTCAAATTCAAAATTCAGATTTATTTGTTCAACATAGGTAAGTTCTTCCTTCTGTACCGTAAAATAAAACTGAGGATCGAGTTGTCATACAGTTTTAAGTTTAAAAAGGAAAAACGGAAACCCAGATTAGAACTGTGTTGCATCTTGTAATACTATACTCTTAACCCTTTTAGTACCGTCCGCACTTGGACAGATGGTTCCATACGAAGACGACAAAGCGTCATGGCGTGTCCCAGGAGTTGGAGACCAAATGAGGTGGCTATCCCAGAAACGACCAAAAAGGACCCTCTTCCGATATAACCCGGTTTAATTTTCTGTAAAATGAAATAAATTTACATGTCGATATCAATATTAAATGCGTTTCAATGTGTCTGTTATTTTGTTTATAAAATCACGTTATTTGTAGGGTTCCGTACCCAAAGGGTAAAAACGGGACCCTATTACTAAGACTCCGCTGTCCGTCTGTCCGGCTGTCCTTCTGTCTGTCACTAGGCTGTATCTCATGAACCGTGATATCTAGACAGTTGAAATTTTCACAGATGATGTATTTCTGTTGTCGCTATAACAACAAATACTAAAATCAGAATAAAATAAATATTTAAGTGGGGCTCCCATACAACAAACGTGATTTTATTGTCGTTTTTTTTGCGTAATGGCACGGAACCCTTCGTGCGCGAGCCCGACTCGCACTTGGTCGGTTTTTTCGTATTATTTTTAAATAATATAGAATATTTATTTCTTGAAAGTATGAAAACAAAGAAACAATATTTTTTGTACTTTAATTTGTTCGGGGTACTGATAACCCTGACGTACAACTGCCACAGATTTGCTACTTCGGTTGCGGGGTGTGGTCATGGCTATTAAAGATACTTTTTCATTCATTATCGTATACATAGTATACATACTCAGGCGCAAAATTGTATGGCCAAGAAATTGTTATACAGTTTGTACTATACCTATGTGAAAATGTAGTTTTCATGAAAAAAAAAAAAACTATGAATTAAATCTTTAACGAATCTACTGTTTAAGCATTAAAACAGTAGATTCGTACCTATTTTATTACCTTTAACATGTTTTTAATGGAAAGTTGTGCGCAATGTCTGTTTGTGATCTTCAATATGGTTTGCATTTATATCTTCGTAATTCGTGATAATTAGATAAATATAAGATAATATTACATTAGTTTAGTTAGCTATTATGTATCATAACACGACTGACACGTTTAGAAATTTAATAGCGTATTCTCTTTTACTTAATAAAAGCTACTGAAAGCAAGACCCAATTACGATTATTATTTACAACGACGGATTTACTAAATCGCGTAAAATAAGTCCCGTCGTTGTAAATAATAATGAGTAAAAATCGTGAAAGTTTAAACCAATTACGATTGTTCCAAACTGAAACGTTCCTCTTGTGATACTGTAGGTAACTAAATTAAATACTTCAGCCAATTTGCTTCTTCTTATTATTACGAACTTCTTACAAAAGTTAAATTGAAGTTCGAACCTCTGTTCATTATTCTTTTCAACTTTAGCGAAGAAGAAAACATTAAGGTTGCGCCGTGTAACTTTGGTTTTTGAACTTTCATTAAATTTGCAAACTTAAGAGCATTAACTAATCGTAAATAAAGTCATAATAGCGAGTTTATCGACGACTCGAGCCAATAAAAAGATAGTAAATTCAAGATTATGTGTTTCAGGATATAACCAAAAACGGGCGCGAGACGAAAATGAAGTACTCTCCCGACAACGATGGAATTTTCGTCGTCGAGGTCCAACAGTCCACGGCATATCGTCCCAACAAGTCGTTGCAGAACTCCCCCCCTCATGACCCTCAGATCTCCACCAATCAGGCGCTCATCCATCGAGTGCCAGAAGAACCAGAACCAAAAACAATCGAAGAAGATAACATCAGTGGAAAATTAAGAGAAAAGGCCCTCGCCTTATCAAGTACCGGACTATCGATATCAGATCTAAGTATGTCTTCCGTTGGTTCCCACAACGTCAGCTACTCCTATGGAAGCCAAATTGGCTACGAACAAGGCCCTTTCGGGTACCCAATATACGCAGGCTACGATATACCTAAAGAAGATATTGGAGATGGTATTATCCATGACAGCTCAAGAGAACCTCTCATTACAAAAACCCCTACAGACCCAGACAAGCCTGTAGTCACAGCAGCTATATTCAAACAGGATTCAATTATTGGCAATGATGCGTTGCAAGGCCCTGGATATTGCATCGAAGGCTCTACTGACGGACCTTTGCTCTCCGACGTCCAAGCAAGGGAAGTCAGCTTGCAACATATACATGATCAAATGGAGAAAAAATTAGAAAACGGGACAACAGTTATCGTCTCAGAAAAAATTGAGAGCCCAAAAAATACTTTCAACAGAGCCGATAGTCTGCCCGTGCGGTTAGAAGAAGAGAAAGTTCCAGATGTGATAGAGAAGAGTGTGGTGATGGAGACTATTAAAGAAGACGACGCACCGTCGAAAGATGCGTTGAAAGACAAACGAGCTTCACTTCCTATTATAAGAACAGAGGTGTACGAGTCTGTTAAAGATGCAATAAGACCCTCAGGTTCTCCTAAATTTGAGAAGTTTTCCAACGACATCTCTTCGGGAGACGCTGATCTCCCGCCACCGATGATCACCATAACTGAGGAAGAATGTGGCAAGTCTGAAAATGGTAGTTAATTAAGCTTTGAAATTCCTAAATTCTATCTATGTAAATAGATGTAAGTTAAATTGTGATTACAATGGTAAAGGAGATTTAAATAAGTAATCGGTACCAAAGTATCTTAGGAAAGAGTACTGTAATTGGAAGCACGTTGCCTAGTGTAGCATCTAAGTAGTCTTCGTATTTTGATTTTCTTTTCTTTGAAGATAAATTACTTACTTTGTCAATTTAATCAAGGAAATAGTTTTTGGAATTATCCAGTGATTTAGGGACTAAATTGTAAAGATTTGTTATTGGAATACTGGAAGAATCTCAATTCATAGTACGAGCATAAAGTTTAAGACTTGCTTTACTGCAATTGCGAGAGCCAGAGATAAGATAAAAAATATAGTAGAGAATTAAAATATGAAAATTCTTTACATTTCGAAAATAAACTGAAAAGTTGTGTATGAATTGGACGTATTTATGCAAACGGGAACCAACCCACACCAAATACTCATTGAAAATCAAACCTTAATTTTAAAACAATGTAGTGAATATTTGAACGAGTATTTGGTGTGGGTTGGTTCCCGTTTGCAAAAATATATCCAATTAGTGGGAGACAAATTAGCACCCCATATTGTAGATATTGAATGTAAACTAGGTTATTATCAAAATATTTAAAGTTATAACAGTAGGTAGCGATCTGAAAGAATATGTAGATTACGGTATTGATTTGGGATCCCATTTTTGTTTGGTATTTCATGATGTTCATGGACACTCAGAACTGATCGTCTGCTGGCGTGTATGTTTGCAATGAGGTAAACGAATCGTCAGTCAAAAGTACTGATGTGCCGTCAGAAACTTTCCGAAATTGAGAAGTTTGCACATGGTAGAATTTCAGGAACATCTCAAAAGTTTTTTGGTAATAGAAAGTTTCCATTAACAAAATGAAAGTTTCCTTTGTTTCCTGTAAAATTTTCCTAAAATTTCCGATTTTCTTAAACATTTTTGAAATCGCAACATGCACATCTGTAGTCAACAGTGTGGATAAGGGATTATTGTGATGCAGTCACTGTTTGTAATATCTGCAGAAAAACGTACCTTACATACCTAAATAATTTGTTTAACCACTGATATTTATTTTTCCTCATCATTTTATTTTGAACTAAATGCCAACAAATTATTTAATGCAACTTTTTACATAACAGTTCGTTTCCGATTTTATGAACGTTGCTTAGCGTTTCTATAGTTAGTATTTTCAATAAAGTATATAGTAATATTGTGCTGCTCTTATGTACCACATGCATTTCAATGTAAGTAACATGTGTGATGAATTAGCAGTAAAGTGACATTGCCAAATATATTTTTTAGCTCGAAATGCCATTAATCACTTCATGATGTAGTTAGACTATTATAAATAACTTTAGTTTCATCATTGTTCAAATTCTAAACTAGTTCCTTATGATTCGCGTCCTTTACCTTTTTGTCTAGTTCTAGATGCCTAATGTACATGAATAAGAGGAATATGTTGTTTTCTAGATTACTAGTTACTTCACATTTGTTCTTAGGTATTACACTTTTACCTAGAAAACTCATTATAGGTTTCATGATTTCTTTAAGAACTTCTTTGTCAGTTACCAGATTTCTAATATATGTCAAGTCATAATTCCTTTGTAACTACTCGATATTCTGCTCTTTTGATAAGTTGTACACATAGATGGGATATGTTTTATTTTTCTGTTGCTATACTTTCATTGCCGATTTTTAAAATTAGGTTCCTTTACGCTCAAACCTTAGCTGTAAAAATTAGTATATATTTTAGCGATATTCGATAGGTTTAAAATCTATTTTCGGGATACTACATTTATGGAAATCTGGTACCTTAAGAGAATTATATATGTACCTTAATGCATCTTTCATTAATAAATCTGTATTCATATTGTTTAAAACCATCTCCATTTAACTACTTGTACCGACATAACTAAAATTAGCCTTAAATATAACATTTGTTATAAAATAAGTAAATATAATGGAGGAATTGAATTTTATCTATAAAAGGTAATAATTGATTTAAATGAAATGTTATGAATTTGCTATTTTTAATAAGTTTTTATTATAAGGCAAATGCATGTTTAAATCTTCAAAGATATTTATGATTATAAAAAGGTCCTCAATGTTTATCTGTATGCAAACATATTTCACTTATAACACTGTTCCTAAATAAAATAAATATATACCTATTTTCTTAAATAGGTAGATATGCCAAAGTAATCTACCTATATTTAGGTCATGCGGAGTATCGTAAATTTATAGTTTGACAAGAGTCCCTTGTCAGTAGAACATAGGCAAAGAGAATCATACTGTTTTTATTGATGGTATTATAACCCAAAAAAGAAGACTATACTGAAAAAATAGGTTCGTCGGACTATACACTAACTTCCCTATTCATAAAACTTACAAAAATTAAATTAAATTTTGTTTCTTTCTAAGAAACAGAAATGTCAAAATGCATAGGGACAAATGACGCAACGGTTTGTTAGATATGACAAAAGTTTAGGTATAGATAACACCATTACAAAATTAAATCGTACAAAATACCCTTCCTTCTTCCTCGCGTTATCCCGGCATTTTACCACGGCTCCTGGGAGCCTGGGGTCCGCTTGAAAACTAATCCTAAGAATCGACGTAGGCACTAGTTTTTACGAAAGCGACTGCCATCTGACCTTTCAACCCAATCGTACAAAATACCATTGTTGTTTAATCTCAAAACAACGTTTGAAATTTTTGGTAAACGTTAAGGATCTTTTTAGAAAAAATATTGCAGTAGAATATAATAATGTAGATATATCTTCGGTTTTAGGTTTAGAGCCGTCCGTAAGAATCGAACGTTTTCTGTGCCAAAACAAAAATTATACATTATACTTTATCGGTATTAAATATGAATTTATCTATGTAGTATTGTTTGGGTATGAATCTCATAGGTAGATTTAACTATTATTCGTATTAGGTATTTTATTTGCATAACTAATGTAATACCTATTTTTGTTTATAGTTACTTTTATAAATAAATTTGAAGTAATTTGCAAAATAAACGTGTGCATTTATTTCTTGCTACCAGTACGGCTACCACCAGTACGGCTACCATCAGTACGGCTACCATCAGTACGGCTACCATCAGTACGGCTACCACCAGTACGGCTACCACCAGTACGGCTACCATCAGTACGGCTACCATCAGTACGGCTACCACCAGTACGGCTACCACCAGTACGGCTACCACCAGTACGGCGACCATCAGTACGGCTACCACCAGTAAGGCTACCACCAGTTTGACACTCAACTGATATATTTGCTAACGTCTGTGTAACTTAATTTCTATACATCTCGCTCGCACCTAAGATAGATATAACTCCGTAATAGATGGATACAGTCTAAGGAAAAAACGTGCCTCGAAAATCAAGAAAATTTGATTCTCGTTCAGAGGGCGCTACTAGCTTTGGCCTACTGTCGTATAGATGGCGTTGACGGTTTCGTTTGTTATTTAACAATTTTAACGCATATCAGTGAAATAACATGGGTTAAAATCATAAAAATAATTAATGCAAATAAAAAAAATCATTTATCCATATTTAAATACATTTTATGGTATTTTTATAAATCTTCATTTTTAGTTTTAAAGTGTGTCGACAGATGGCAGTGAATTTACTGGGGTTACAAAATTTACTATGACAGTACCGGTCTAGTATAAGTTACTCTATGCTCGCACTAATATGGCAGTACGAGCGAGATGCATAGAAAGTAAGTTACGACACTAGCGAATATGTCAGTGCAAGGTCAGCGTCAAGCTCGTGGTAAGGCTACAGTTTTGATATTTGTTTCTGTCAAAAATAGTGCCTTACATTTCAAAATTGAATTCATCGTTATTGAATGTTGACTAGGATCTGCCATCCCTCCATCCCTGTGTATATTTAATTATTTAACCTTTTTTGCACTAAAGGAAAGCTTATAGTTCAAAAGGCGGACTTTTCCTCCAAAAAACGGTTTTTCTGGAGGAAAAGTTCACACAGAGATATAATAAGAAAAACTTTAAATATCCTAATTGCTAAATTTCATAATATGATACATAAATAATATAAAAATAATGCGACACTCTACATAAAAGGTTAAAGTCAATAACAAGTCAATAGTATACCTATTAAAAAATAGTTGAAGCTATAATATAGCTATACTTAGGTAATAATATATTTTTTAATTTTATAGCTAGTGGCATGAAGAGAGCTAAAGTGACATCTAATGCAAATACTCCACAACTACCGTCCTCACCGCTGGTAACATCATAAAAATTGCGGAAAATACGCAGCAGATGGAGGAAAATCAAAAACGTCGACATCTATCGTAGGGTAAATGTAACTGCTATCACACAATACTAGTAACGACATCTCACGGGTGGAGAGAGAAGTATATTAGAGGGGTGCAGGAAAATTTGTACATCTTTTAAGTAGGGCGGGAAATGTTCGTGGTTCCGGGAAATGTTAACAGATGGCGCTTTTGAAGATAAGGTAAGTATTATACAAAATATTGTACACGTTTTATAAGGTTTCGAAATTATTATTAGTATGAGTGTTATCATTATCGTCTTTACAAAAGTCAGAAATAAATGAAAAAATCACAGCAACTGGAAATTGAAAATTAAAAAATATCGCTAATAATATTATTACTACGTATCAAAGATAGATATAACTCCGTAATAGATGGATACAGTCTAAGGAAAAAACGTGACTCGAAAATCACGAAAATTTGATTCTCGATCAGATGGCACCACTAGCTTTGGCCTACTCTCGTATAGAGGGAGTTGACGGTTTCGTTTGTTATTTATAATTTTAACGCATATCTGTCCATGGGTCAAAATCATATAAAAATAGTTAACGCAAATAAAAAAATCATTTATCCATATTTGAATACATTTTAACGTATTTTTATAAATCTTCATTTTTAGTTTTAAAGTGTGTCGATAGATGGCAGTGAATTTACATCATATCCTCTTTGCTACGTATAGAACCGGCACAGAGAACCAGTATTTTGCGCCATGAGTTGCTGCCGTTTTGGTATCAAACCATAGAAGCGGAGCGTGAATCTCGCGACCTAAACGCGTAAGCGCCATGACATTTACGGCGCTTACGGTGTTTTGGTCGCGTGGTACAGGTTGCGATTGCGACAATTTCATTGTTTGATATTGCTTCTCTATAGTTACAAATACATAATACAAAAATTTATTTCTTTACCAGGCATAGATGAAATATAGGATAAAACAAATCGGTTTCACTTACAAAGTTCAAAGTGTTTTTATTTGTGAGTATATTATGTCATATGACAATTTGGTTAGCAGTAGCCATCACACTAGGTCAAGCCTGTGTCGTGAGGACTAGGAAATTCCAGTAGATTTATCAATAAGATGATGCGAAAAAAATACAGATAAAATACGAGTCATAAATAATACTGCAATATGACCAAATATATTTATTTATTTATTTTTATTTTATTTTATTACTAACACTCCGTTGTCCGTCTGTCTGTCCGTCTATCCATCTGTCCGTCTGTATGTCACCGCTGTATCTCATGCACCGTGATAGCTAGACAGTTGAAATTTTCACAGACGATGTATTTCTGTTGCCGCTATAACAACAAATACTAAAAAGCGGAACTCTCGGTGGGCGACTCCGACTCGCACTTGTCCGGTTTTTTGTTAAAATACATAATCCTTTTTACACTTGCGCGTTCTAGGGTTTGCTAACTAACTCGAAGTGAACAGTTTATGCACTACCTACAGTTTAACCCTGTATCTAATTAAACCGGTTAACTTCCAGATAGTTGGCTAACCCTGGAACGCGCAGGTATATAAGGATTCTGTTTGACTAATAATTAGCAGTAAAAACGATTTTTGTTGCGCAGTTTGTACATTTGCACAATATATTAGTTAATACCTACTACAGTCCCACAAACGTACAATTCTTCAGTAGAAAAAGGTATTATTATTGGGTTGATACGGCCCTTTGGGTGTCATTTCGAACAATCAGTGATCTATTGTGACGGCCCTTTAAAGTTCATTACTAATGCCCATTGAGTCCAGAAAATTCCAGATTATTTGGGCCGTAATGTTCTGTACCTCATAGGGTTGCAGTACGTGCCGCCCTAAGTGGATACTTCTTTTTGACATTAGTGGTCCTCTGACTCCTGGCAGAACCTGCATGTCGCAACTTGTTTCTTCCCAATTTGAAACATGTGTTTGTTCAACTTACAGTGGCTAGTCAATATTCTAGTCACTGCGCGGCTTTGTGTCTTTTGAGCCCTAGAAGCTCCTTAGCAGTTTTGCTGTTGAACCCTTTGATGAGAGCTTTCGAGTGTTTTTGTCCTTTGACGAACTTCCACCAATCGATTGCTCTCGTTTTTTCTATGTTGCTGAGCAGAAGTTAGAAAAAGGCAAGTCTAGCAAATTTAAAAACTAGGCACAATGGTCCAAGCTTCCATAATAATTTAAAATTCAACGCCTTTCTTCATCGTCAAAATTCGTTCTTCAGACTATATTTTAATATAATTTTCTTTAGAACTAGGAGTGGGGTTGGCAACTATCAAAAGTTTAGGTTTTATCTGTATCTGTTATTTTTGTTTTATGAAATATCGCTTAAAGGTGTAGCATCCAGTCCATACAGTCCAAAGAATAACAAGAATTTGACACTATTATTAAGATTAACAGGTAAAACCTATGTGGCGTTAGTAAAATTAGTCAAAAAGCCAACCTGGTTTTCACGGTGCAACCCAGGGAGATGTTATACCAATATTAAAATTTCAATTTTGAAAAAACATAAAAAACAGGCCCAAAACGGGGTCCCTTTGTTTGACATAATTATTGAGTCATAATGTAATGATTGTCATATTATCATTAGTCATAATTCCGAAACCGTTAACTTTTCAGGATTTTCCTCGGGTTATCCTATTAGATAGGTTAGGTTAGGTTTGTTTTATGGCAATCCTGAAAAGTTACGCGTTTCTGAGAAAAACCAAATTATGACTAATGACAATATGACGAGCATTATATTATGACTTTCAATAATTATGTCAAACAATAGAGACCCATTTAAAACGCCTACTTTGCATTTGTACACATTAACGACCTTAGTATTTATCTCAAGCAAACGTCACAAAGCTAACGTATCTACTTTAACATCAGCATCACTCAAGCTAAGTATCAAATAAAACATCCGAATAGAAATCCTAAAAGGGACCTCTAATGATTCGTATTTCGCACACGGCCCTAATGCGTGCCTTCGGACATATTTAAAACGCAAACTTTTCCTCCACCCGACCCCCTTTTCGGTAGTTAGCAGGGAAAAACGAGAAAAAAGATCCCTTTGGAGTGGGGTAAAAAATGCGTAGTTTTAGCTAATCTGCATGCCCGGGTTGTTTAAAGCGGGGGGAGGTTTTAGGCTTTTTAACACTGTACAAAAATGAGGTGGGCGCGGGGTGTGTGTTGTATTATGTGCGAATCTATTTATGTGCGTTCCCCCCCGCGTTAATATGTGTTGTCATGGCAACGGACCGATTACTGCATCTCTACTCGATTTTTCGCCGCTTTTTCGTTGTAATCAAATGAGGTGCCATGTGTGTTGGGAGGGGAGGGGGGAGGGGTGGCGCGTGTTCTCAATTATCCGCAGTGAATCAATAGCGAGATGAGGGTAGTTCAGATGTCGGTGACGCACGTAATCCCGCCTTTTTATCTGTTTAATTTTTTGGGAGCGTTTGCTAAGGCTCCTATTTTGTGTTGCCTTCAAATTTGTGATAGCGAGTTACTAAATTACGATCGAGTACGAATGCAAATATGATTTAAGTACCTATAATATTTAAATTTATAATAGACCAAATTCTCATATCATTGAATAAACTGATAAAACGGAAACCATAGTAGTTTTGTAACTGAAATGCTGACTGTCAATGCGAATAAGTAAATTAGAAAAACAATTATAGGTATGTATTAAATGCGATTAATAAAACCGGTAAAGGTGAAAAGGCTTTTTCACCGTAGTACACGTACATGTATATGTACATATGCTCTTTTGAGACTTTTGAAAATATTAAAAAGTAGATTTTCAATTTAATGAAAAAATTACATTCATAACTTTCATAAGCTACAATCTGAAAATACCAAACAGCACTTCACCCTAACACAGTGTAAAAACAAGTTCTTTACTGTAAAAAAAAAGTGACACATTTTTATTGCAGCCTGCTTCTTCTCATTTGTATCTCTATTTACTTCTCAAGTTCATTCTAATGAGAATTGGGTTTTTTGGGTTACCTTCTGCATCATAAGATCAGCTCCATATTAGCATATTATTGCATTTTGTCATCAGAATTACGGAAGTACTAAATACTCCAAATTTCAATTGAATCAGATACTAGGAAGCGGTTCAAATTTTTTAAATACTCAGTGAAGCTAAATAAAAGTGTTATTTATACGCAAACGTAGCGCAAAATTGAAATATTTCAACCATGGAATAACCGTTGGTGTGAAAGCAAACATGGCCAATTTAGAATAGCATAGAGCAAACTGCAAATTGGCTGTAACACGATCCGGACAATTCACTCTCAGTTTCGAGCGCTGTCTATGAAACTAGTATTTAACCCGTATGTAGCCTTTTTAGGGTTCCGTACCCAAAGGGTAAAAACGGGACACTATTACTAAGACTCCGCTGTCTGGCTGTCTGTCCGTCTGTCACCAGGCTGTATTTCATGAACCGTGATAACTTACATCTAGTTATCACGGTTCACGGTCCGTGACAGTTGAAATATTCACAGATGATGTATTTCTGTTGCAGCTATAACAACAAATTCTAAAAACAGAATAAAATAAATATTTAAGTGGGGCTCCCATACAACAAACTTGCTTTTTTTGCCGTTTTTTGCGTAATGGTACGGAACCCTTCGTGCGCGCGTCCGACTCGCACTTAGCCGGTTTTTTAAATTCAACACCGGTGAAATAGTTATTTGTGCAACAAGAGAGGAAAGTTGGTTTTTCTTGCGAGTGTTTATTTTGAGTCCCGAGAAAGCGAAAGATTCTATAATTGGCCTTCACTAAATTAAAAAGCTACATTGTTTCACTCACTGGAGTGAGGAAAGTCGCACTTTCCTCACTCCAGGGAGTGACGAAAGTAGGCTTGTTCGAGCTGCTGAGGTGAAAAATAGATATCGTGTTTGGGAAATTGTTTCATATTTGTTACACATTTATAAATGTCACATTGTACATTTTTGTACACTGACATTCAGGACGAGAAATAGTAATAGGGTTAAAAACTGTTAAAGATTTTTTATAGATGGCGCTTAAATAGGTTTTAACGGTCTCTAGTTTTAGCCTATAGATACAAACATGCATAAAATGCTTCGAATACCCAACCCTATATCTGACGGTTGTTTTTGTTTTCTGTATAATCCAAGAATTTAGTTATAGCCCTATTGCAGTCTAGCCAGCTTGTACAGAGAGTGACAAGAATACGATCTTGTCACTTTCTGTACAAGCTGGCGTATATTCTAGGTTATTAGGGTTCCGTACCCAAAGGGTAAAAACGGGACCCTATTTCTAAGACTCCGCTGTCCGTCTGTCCGTCCGTCTGTACGTCTGTCTGTCACCAGGCTGTATCTCATAAACCGTGATAGCTAGACAGTTGAAATTTTCACAGATGATGTATTTCTGTTGCCACTATAACAACAAATACTAAAAACAGAATAATATAAATATTTAAATGGGGCTCCCATACAACAAACGTGATTTTTTTGCTGTTTTTTTCCGCAATGGTACGGAACCCTTCGTGCGCGAGTCCGACTCGCACTTGGCCGGTTTTTTCTTAATATATATATAAGTACATTAAAAGTCACGTGACTGTTTCCATACACTATTAAGATTTCGATAAGCGTTTTCTATCAGCGATTGCCATCTCGGTTAGATCCCCAGGGTGCGTAGCCAATATGCCAATTGTTTACGCTCCTTAGCGAACGAAACGCAACGGTCACTGTCGCACTAATATGGAAGAGTGATGAGAGACAAAGCGTTTCGTTATCGTAGCTCAAGCGATTCACACTTAAGTATGCATATTACAATGCGCCGCCACGCCGACTCTAACCCTAATACACCTCAGCCCTTGGTTAGGCACCCTGGTCTAACTAGTTTAAATTAATTCATTTATTTTAATCAGCCTAAGGTCAACCGGGGTAATGCGTCTCTTGTGGTAAATGCGTCTTTTGAAGATATCTGGTATTTGGCAATGGTCTGGGTCGAAAAAAGTCTGTACAAGGGGGAATGTTCCGAAGAACTTTTTGATTTGGTGCCATCGTCTAGTTTCTATCACCGCACCTCCCGCCAAAGGAGCAAAGCTCATCCTCACTTCTTAGATACATGGCACACCAAGAATAAGCGGGCATCTCGCTCGGTTCTTCCCAGAACGTGCAGAATGTGGAATGAGTTGCCTCCTGAGCTATTTCCTTTGCGCTACGACATGGGATTCTTCAAGAAGCGGGTATTTTGGGTTCTCAAGGGTCAGCAACGCTAACCTAAGTGGCTCCCGTGCTGTGATGTTGCTTATGTCCATGGGTGACGATGACCGCTTCCCATCAGGCGTTTCGTCTGCTCGTTTGTTGACTATCACATAAATAAAAAAAGAAAAAAAAAGTGCGTGCGTGCTTCGGATAAGACCGATGTTCGCATAGCCACTTTCACAACACATAACCCTTAAAAAGCATCGGTATTTCACTAAGTACTCAAAGCCCAACTTATAACTCAGCTGAGGCTCGTATACAAGGAATCCGGCATAAAAAACATCATTGGCGTTCGCAACGACGCCTCCGGGCGACATCGATCGTCCACACGTTCCTCTTGCCTCTACGGGTGTGTTTAAGTTACAGGAGGTCGGGATTTAAGATTAGATCATCATCATCATTAACTTAAAAGTTATTCTCTTGTCGGTGGAGTATCTTCCAGCTTTCCCTATCCTGCGCCAGCTCTTTGACTTTTTGATACGACACGACCCCTACTTTTTCTTTCACTTGATCTAAAAAGCTGCGTCTGGGTTTTCCTCTACCCCGCTTCCTTCCTATCCGCCCCTCCAGGATAGTTTTAAAGAAGTAGTCGTGTCGTATTAAGTGTCCAACCATTTTCCTGCGTCTATTTGCAATAGTGTTCAGAATAGCTCTTCTTTCACTCACTCTTCTTAATAGCACCTCCTCATTCGTAATCCTGTCTCTCCAACTAATGCCTTCCATTCGCCTCCAGCACCACAATTCAAATGCTTCCAAGATTAGATAGGATTACTATATTATATTATTAGTACTAAAGTCTATTTTGGGGGTTAATGTTGACCGCGTCTGTGGGCGAAGTACTTGTGCTTCTTGACTCTAGATACCCTACACGTGACCTCCGGGTAGTGCTAAATGGTCAACAAAATTCCTTCGGGTATAGGGGTTCGGGGGTAGTATAGAATTGACACAATTGACACACTTAAATTAAATTAGAGCAATCAAATTACAATTAAACAATGAAAATACAATACATTAATCACATAAAATTATATTTAAACTTTGGAGACATTATAAACATGAAAAACACGAGAAATTCTGTAGGTACCTATAATGTATATGTAATTTTAGTAATTTAAAATAATATTTTCCATACCGCTGAGCTTTTTCATCTTGCACCGCCTCCCCCAACCCTTATCTAAAATCGTTTTCAAAATAAAACGCGCATAGATCCAGCCCAAATAAAGGGAACGGACCGCCAACTAATAAATTGGGAAATAATAACGGCCCTCCCCTACGGGAACCACATTGTTTTTAGAAGCTCATGTAATTTTGCAGATAAGAAATTTAGCCTAACCCTTTATGGCTCCTCTACACGATGGCCCAGCGCTGGACCAGCGAGATAGCCATGCGATGGTTGAGAGCACGCACTATGGAATGGGTCACGTGTAGTTGCGTACGCATCATCGCTGGCCCACTAGCTTTGATGTGCGGACGAAAACGGACACCGTGGCCATTCCATCGCCATCCCGCTGCGCCATAAGCCATCCGACACCACTTCCCTCTCTACACGCTGGGCCATCTTAATGGGCCAGTATGATGGCCCATCGTATAGAGTAGCCATTATGTTACTATCCCGCGTGAGTTGTTAAAGGTCTAGTACCAAAGTACTAAAACTTATAGGTTACTTAACTGTTACCTAAGCTTGAACCTTTGCAAGGTTTTAGGGACTGTTCCACGTACGGTTTAGGCTACCAGCATGTTGGATAATGAGTTTGACTGTTTAGCTTACGTATAAAAACAATATTTTTTGGACTGTGTATATTTATTTAATCACAGTCAGACAAAAGAGATTAACCTATTTAATTTCATAAGAAAACCAGCATATATCCGCGAAGAAATTCAAAGGTGTATGTGAAGTCCTCAATCCGCGTTGGGGCAGCGTGGGGAGCCCAAGCCCCGTCGTGCATGAGGCCCGTGTTCAGCAGTAGGACGTATGTAGGTAGTTTTTTAGGGTTCCGTACCCAAAGGGTAAAAACGGGACCCTATTACTAAGACTCCGCTGCTGTCCGTCTGTCCGTCTGTCTGCCGGTCACCAGGCTGTATCTCATGAACCGTGATAGCTAGACAGTTAAAATTTTCACAGATGATGTATTTCTGTTGCCGCTAATACAACAAATACTAAAAACAGAATAATATAAATATTTAAATGGGGCTCCCATACAACAAACGTGATGTTTTTGCTGTTTTTTTCCATAATTGTACGGAACCCTTCGTGCGCGAGTCCGACTCGCACTTGGCCGGTTTTTTTTTAGCTGATCGGAAGACAATGCAGTTTTTTAACAGGAGATTAGTCGCTTTTAGGCTACGGCATTGAATTGAAGCCTGGTTTGGTGCTACTCTTACCCAGATGTGTTGCCACAATCTTCCGAATGCCGTCAACCGATTTAGTAAACGGATGACAAGCAGTTTTTTTACTTGAAAGTGACCACTTAAGTCCACCTGCCATTACTCTGCCTGTTAACATGTCCCGCCTAACTATGTTAAACCCTTCCAAATCTTTTTTTGGTAATTACGTCTTCGATGTCATTGAACACTCTTATTGGAGTCTAAAAACCTCATTTTATTTTAGCAAGTATACTCGGAATCTATATAAAAAGTAATAATATTATAGCACAGTCTTACACAGATTGACTAAGATATAATCACATTTTCTATTTTCAGACACATATCTGTTTTTATAAAACTACTAGCTTTTGCCCGCGACTTCGTCTGCGTGGAATTAGTTCCAGCAGTTAGACTAAGTATAGCGCCTGGATAAAATCTAATGGCAATAATTTTGAGCATAATATGCTTCATTGCTTACACCAATTAAAAGGCAATTCATTAATTTTCTTTAATTTCCACTCCCCTTTTCACCCTCTTTAGGGAAGACTTCCGACATAAAAACTATCGTATGTCCTTCCCCGGGACTCAAACTATCTCTATGCCAAATTTAAACTAAATCCGTTCAGCGGTTTAAGGGTGAAGAGGTAACAGACAGACATACAGTAGACAGACACACTTTCGCATACCTATTAGTATGAATAATTATATTATTATGGATTAGAGGTTGGGAGTTTTTTTTAGCGCGATGAACTATCTGCTACTTTTCATGCTGACTGAACTTCGAGCCGATCAGAATAATATTCATTAACATTATTCAATCGATTCACCCAAACATCCAGATTTTTTCACTCCAATGCAACAAATTTGCTAAAAAGAATAAAATTGCTCCACTAACCCGAAACGTAATAGACAAAATTAAACATGCAAATGGTAAAAATTCGAGGTGACCGCTTTCCTAACTTTTCACTTTAAAGGGTTTTTTCGGGGGTACCCCCCAGGGAGGGCGGGCCTCTACAAATACGTAACTGCCCTGAGGCCGCTAATTCGATTCAAATCTAAATTCTATACATGCTTAAGCCTGTGTGCGTGAAAAGTACACTTTAGAACTAAAAAGACGTATATTTATAAGAAAAATGCAGCAGTTTTGATCTTTTGGTTAAAAAGGGTGGATGTGAGGTTTTTAATTTAATGTTGGAGTTTCATTATCTGTTTTTGAAAGAAGTTTTTGAACGTGCCTAAGTACCACTAGCTGGGTTTCTATTCAGTATTTGGATTGTAGAAAGTATTAGAAATACCTACGTACTTATTATAATCCAGTGGCTAATGTACCTAATGACGACGGTTATAGGGTTAGCTGAGGCTTCGCTTCGATTCTGGTCTCGGTTCCTAGAGGGTTAGGACTATAAGGACGGTTTTAGAATAGCGTTTTTTTCTGCGCGTATACGGTCGTTTCGGCGTTACGCGCTTATACGCGCGCTAAATTTCGCTACATTTGGTCTATACGCGCCTACACGCGCTTCCAAATAAGTATAAGTTATAAGTCTTCGGGCTATTCGAGAAAAACGAGCTTATAGGCGCGTACTGAAGCCGCCCTTAGTTCAATTTTATAATTGTGTACCGAAATTGTTTTATAAAAAAACAATAGGCAACCATCACTCTTCTACTCCAACAACCCCTCCTCAACTCATCATCAACCATCATCATCATCATCATCATCATCATCATTGCTCTTCAACTCTTCCAGACAACCTTTCAAAATGAAAATGCAGAAGATGTAACGATGTGACGACGATGTGTGATGTGTGATGTGTGATGTGTGTTTGTGTGGAGGTGTGGAATTCGCGAATATTTCTATACATAGTTTAAATTTTTCTACATATTTTTGTAACCATCAAACATAACGTGGAACGATTTTTAATGTTCCGTACACAAAAGGTAAAAACGGGACCCTAGTAATACTCCGCTGTCCGTCTGTCTGTCACCAGGCTATATCTCATGAACCGTGATAGCTAGACAGTTGAATTTTTCACACATGATGTATGTCTGTTGCCGTTATAACAACAAATACTAAAAAGTACGGAACTCTCGGTGGGCGGGTCCGGCTCGCACTTACTTCCGGTTTTATTTTGCTGTCGAGTTTCTTTTTTCATTCAATTTTGGATCAAATGTGGCAAATGTTTATTCCTAATCCGTTTCGTGTCGTAAAATTTCTAATATTGCTCTTATTAAATTTTTATTTATTAAAATAGTAATACTTCATTCGAATTGCTGATTTCGTTGAACAGGATTGCCAAATATCATCACACCAAGGGGGAGGGGGTTGCCAAATGTGACCAGGAACGGGGGAGGGGTAAAAAAATAATGAAATTCGTGTGATGTAATTTATGGATGACCCCTAAATCTAACGAAAAAAATAATCTATAACAAAATGAAAATCGACCTACCTGAATAGAAGGCAACAGCATTGGCATATAGTCGAGAAATTGGGGTTGGTACCGCCGTGGCGGGGTGGCCTAGGGGTTCATGACGTTAGCCGCGATAGCTAAAGACGCCGGTTCGAATCCGGCCTTCACCACTGGAGGGCTTCGTCACTTTTTCTTTCATATATGACATCTATTACAGTTTTTAAAAGCCAACAGGTTAACATAATATAGGTAAGTGTACACATTTATCTCGTAAGTAAAGTAGGGGAGACCGAAGTGAGTTAAAATAGAGGTGGGTTGATACAACGTCCATTTTGAGACATCTATAACTGTTCATCTATCTAACTAGCTGAAAAAAACGATGTTTAGCCGCGTCCAACCGTCCACTGGTCCCTCAATATGATTCTAAACACCGCAAAAGTGAGGTTGTTTCAACTTACCTCGGTTTAAACTCACTTTGGTCTCCCTACCTAATAACAAAGTACCAATAGCAAGTAATCTGAATAGTTGGCCGAAGGCCGCAAGCCCTTTGGGGTCATCGGCCTAGGCCCCGAATTTCGAAAGCGCTAAAAAACTTTTTCAAAATGGCGGCTGAGACCTGTTGCCCATGTAACATTACTCTATGCCAGGTGTCGCGAACCTTTAAATTTGGGGCTGAAGTTTTCGTTTTGAGGATATATCTTGAAGATAGGTGAACGGATTTATTTTTCGATGTTATGATTTTAAATTCGGTCGATTTTTATATTACTAGGGAACGCATCATTTATTTTATTTTATTAGTGTTTTTAAGTCATCATACTATTATAATTACAT
This sequence comes from Cydia strobilella, assembly GCF_947568885.1. NCBI lineage: Eukaryota > Metazoa > Arthropoda > Insecta > Lepidoptera > Tortricidae > Cydia > Cydia strobilella. The sequence continues at coordinate 16,927,494 of NC_086052.1, forward strand.
TATCAATAAATATAATCATATAGACCGCGCCGCGGGCCAGGAGCATTAATGTATTATGAGCTAAAAGCCTGAAATAAACGATATTTTTTTTATATCGTCTGTCATCGCCGGCTGATACATATACATACATAGCCGTTAACCACTATACGAGTTATCGTCCGGGAGGCGATTGGTCATGGAAATCTGTTTCTGGCTCGCGGTCTAATATAATAATGAAAAGTGAGCAAAGCCGGTAGCCGAGACCAGAATCGGCTAGTTATCCCAAAATTCTAATGAAAGCGGTTAAATATTTCAGTCATGAAAAGTTAACATATGGATAAACAGTTAATTTCGAATTTGTTATGGAATAATAGGATTTTTTTGTAGGTTCTTTAATATAATAATAAATTCTTTATTTCAGGCCAGATTGCCCATAGATTGTTAGTTATATACAGACTTATAATATTAGTTAGTATATCTTAACCTAGGTTTTACAGTTTTTTTTTGAACTTAGGTATTTGGGGTCTTGGTACACAGAACGATGAGCAGACTGAAAGCCACTGGGCGGCTGAAAAACAGACAATCCCACCTCTCTGCTATATCTACCAGCAAGCTGTTGGTGCTACCCCGCAGGCGATACATTTAAGAGGCGATTCTTTTCCTCATTATGGCATGAAAATAGTCCATTCGTGCTTCCGTAAACATGCCTGATGATGATGTAAGGTGTCGACCTGTCGATCATAAAATAAAAGAAATTTAAAAGACAATTTTCGTATTTTATTCTTATCAGTATATTAAAACTTTCCACTTTTTTGAATTTGAACGACAAAATTCATATAGAGACTTATCCGAGTCGTTAACTTTTGCATTGTCCACAAAAAATACGCCTATTTTCCCGAATGTTTTTGAGCCTAATTTAAATTGCACCGAAATTGTCGAGCCCTGCCGTAAGTCTCTTTAGAACAAGTTAAATTTCACCAGCGCACGCACACACGCTAATGCACCTGTACAGGAACCAATTCGGGACTAGCGCACTGCACAGAGGATCAGGTTTGACGGTCTAATGAACTTTTTTCGAAGAAGTTAGGTTAGTATGGTAAGGTAGGTAGGTAAGTTGAATTTCACCAGCGCACTCACACACGCTTAATGCACCTGTAAAGGAAGCAATTCGGGACTAGCGCACTGCAACGAGGACCAGGTTTGCCAGTCTTAAACTTTTTGGAAGAAGTACTTCGCTTTAAGTAGGTATATCGAAAAGAATACGCCTTTCTGAATTAACAATGAAAATTTACATGAACATTCAAGTTACATGTAGGTAGGTACGTATGTATCTGGGCATTTTTACCTACTTAAAAGTGTACCATTTGCTTTTTTCGAAAATCCATCATCTTTTGGGTTGTGAGTATGAAAATGCCCATCTATATTGTCCGGTATTACGTATTAGGGCGATTAGGCCGCATAGACCTTACCTTATAGAATCACGAGCGAGACGCGCTGCAAATAAATGTGGATTTCCATCAGAGAAGGGTTTGAAACGCCACAAATAAATACATTTTTATTTAATTTGTTCCATTAAATGATTTCATATGTAATAGATAGATGTAGATAGTGTGATGATTCAAAGTCCTTGGTACAATCAATTACTTTTTCACCTCAGCAGCTCGAACAAGCCTACTTTCGTCACTCCCTGGAGTGAGGAAAGTGCGACTTTTCTCACTCCAGGGAGTGAAACAATGTAGCTTTTTAATTTAGTGAAGGCCATGAACTTCATACTTTTATTACATTTTTTTTTTACGGTACGGTACGGTCCGGTCCGGTCCGGTCCGGTCTCGTGTCGTCTCGTCTCGTCTCGTATCGTATCGTATCGTATCGTATCTTATCGTATCGTACATATTATAATACTTTTTTTTCTGTTTATTCTGTGTAATTCGAAATACATTTTAACCTTTAATATGTTCTCACTACTGAGGTAAAAAATTATGTGTGCAACACGAGTTACACGAGAGCAAAGTTATTTTACATCTCGTGTTTTTGAGTCCCTCGCTTCGCTCGTGATTCAATTATAGAATCTTTCGCTTTCTCGGGACTCAAAATAAACACTCGCAAAAAAACCAACTTTCCTCTCTTGTTGCACAAATAACTATTATTTACTCCATGTTCTTACTTCAACACTTTCGACACTCTTAAACAATCTTAACTTAACGAGTAGTAGCCTTCTAGCCTTCGTACTAAATGTTACTGGTTCCTACGCCATGCCCCTTCCACCCCGTGGTACGTTATATTTATACTTTTCCATGATTAGAATTCGCGGGTAGGAGAGAAGGGTCATTTTCGCGACTACCGACAGATTAATTAACAAATATTCGGGTAAACATTAATGTATGGAAGTAGTCACGCGACTTTTCGTAGCATCTGTCATCCCGATCCTTTTTTTCTTATCGTTGGTCGATGTACGATTGGGTAACTTTCAAGTTCATATTCGCCCCCAGGGCCTTAGCATGCGTAAAGCCTATAAAACGTCGAAACACATTTCTCCATAAAACTACATCTGAGGCACGCTCCGCCGCCCGTGACCAATGCGAAATGGCGGACCCCCGAATATCTAAGTTTAGAAAGTCGTTAACTGCCGGAGTACACGCATTAAGTATAGTCGGTTTATGAATATTTTGCATAGTTTATACATTGTTATTTTGAAATGAAACTGCTTCGGATGTCGAGACCTACAGGGCATTACGAACGTACTTAGGTACACCTGATATCAAAATAATATTTGAATAATGTTAGTTATCGTGCGTTTTGCCCGCGCCAATAGGTAAAGGGTACATGTAGGGTGTAGGGACAAGTACGAAAGAAATGCAAGAAAACTAAATAAAACGATTCAAATATCATAATGATGTCAGTGTCGAATTGGTCTGCTAGTGTTGTAGTGCCAATATAAATGTAAAATTCCCATGAAAATATTATGTTTTTAATTGCAATCCCACACTTTGCCACTGCAAAGTTAGCATAGACGGACTAGAATACTGAATATTGTTTCATTTGCTATCCAAGAGTCAGACGAACCTAGCCGCCACCATACAATCGAACTAATCGAAGTCACGCTCTCATTTTAAAACGACATACTGAAATAAAATAAAGTTTGACTGAATTTGACATATTGTAAGCTATATTTCATTCATTAACAACTCATAGCCGAGTAAACTATGTAAATATATATATGTGTCATTTTCAACCAAAAGGGTACTTATTGTCGGTTGTTAATAAGGCGCTATTTCCATATAGCTTCAATTCCAAATTCCAAATCAACCTTATCGACAAGCGACAATGTGGTACCTTTTGGTTAAAAACGTCACATATGTAATATACAGTATTTATAAGGTTATTTTTATACCCTTTTTGTAACCTAATCGCCCCATTGAGTCCTATAAACTATACAACCGGTTTGCGGTTGCAAATAGACCGATTTATTAGCTATTTTATTGATCATAAACCACAAATAGACATTAGTACAAATTAACAATAATATATAGCCTAGTATGGGGGAGGGAGGGGGGAGAGGGGGGTGTCACAGTTGCCTAATATATTGTTCGTTTTAACAAAGTTAATTTTCTAAATTTATTTCAAACTTAAATTAGAATATTGAATTTACAAATAGAGATGTTGCCTGTCTCCTTCTCTTCTTTAACCGATAGTTTTCCCGGCCTAGCGTCGGGGTCCGCTTTCCTACCCAATCTTCTCCACTTTGCCCGGTCTTCGGCATCCCCAGGTGTGAGATTGTTCTCTTCCATGTCCGCTATCACGACGTCCAGCCAGCGCTTCTAGGCCTTGGACAGTGAGGTTGAGGCATCTATTTCCGACGTAGTCTACCAGTCTGCAGCTTATATGGCCATACCATCGGAGGCGACTTTCCTGCAGCTTATGCGATACGTCATGGATTCCGAGGCTTCCACGGATGTGTTAGTTACGTATGCGATCTAGTCGCGTAACGCCAGAACGCCAATCATCCAAACATCTTCATCTCCGTGACGGGAAGCTGCTGGACATGTCGTTGACATCGATGTCGTCGGGTTCGAAACGTCGGGAATGTCGGCATGTATTATAAATTAAATATACGCTATATAATCCATTTTCATAGTTTTATTTCATAATCTTTGTTACTTAAAATTGCAGTATTTTCTATCTAACTTATTTGGAATGGAATATATAGGTAGTAGGTACTCGCTTGGCCACTCTCTCTGGTCTCAAAAATTTATGACTAGCATATTTTAATGGCTTAAGAGTGCAAATCGCTGTGCAAATTTTAACTGTGCACGGTCTACTTACAGTCTTACAGCTTCACTCAGGGCTAACGCAATATTGTAGTTTTTAGGGTTCCGTACCCAAAGAGTAAACTATAAGACGGGATATGAGACTCCGATCGACCAGCAGATCAAGCGCCGGAAATGGATTTGGATTGGGCATACACTCCGATCGGTTTCTCTCTCTTGTCGGTATCGTAACGAGTATTTTTTTTATGTGGGAGGGGTGTTGGTGTTAATCCGCCGCACAACCCCGAATATGCTGGAGGACCACATCCTAGGGTATATCTGGGACGCTCGGTAGGGCGAAGGCCGGTCGGGCGTCCTAGGTATCGCTGAGGCGATGTGGTTGGAGCGGACTTGCGCGACCTTCAAGCCGATAACTGGCGGGAGATTGCGCAGGATCGAGACAACTGGCGTTTACTCGTGTCGGAGGCCAGGACTCATTTTGGGTCGCTGCGCCATTGAGTAAGTAAGTATGCACTCCGAAGGGATCCTGAACACATACCGAGGCAAGCCCTAGACTGGAATCCCCAAGGAAAGAGGAAACGTTGCCGTCCAAAGCAGACCTGGCGCCGGACTTATTGCAGAGGCGAAGGCTATTGGGAAGACTTGAAGCGAACTCAAGCACGAAGCTCAAGACCGATCCAGATGCTGGTGGCGCACTGTGGGCGCCCTCTGCCCCATCTAGAGGACAATAAGTCGAAGTCATTACTAAGAATCCGCTGTCCGTCTGTCTGTCACCAGGCTGTATCTCATGAACCGTGATTAGCTAGACAGTTGAAATTTTCATAGATGATGTATTTCTATTGCTACACAAATACTAAAATCATAGAGTAACTTATACTAGAGCGGTACTGTCATAGTAAATTTTGTAACCCCAGTAAATTCACTGCCATCTGTCGACACACTTTAAAACTAAAAATAAATATTTATAAAAATACGATAAAATGTATTTAAATATGGATAAATGATTTTTTTATTTGCATTAATTATTTTTATATGATTTTAACCCATGTTCTTTCACTGGTATGCGTTAAAATTATAAATAACAAACGAAACAGTCAACGCCCTCTATACGAGTGTAGGCCAAAACTAGTGGCGCCATCTGATCGAGAATCAAATTTTCGTGATTTTCGAGGCACGTTTTTTTCTTAGACTGTATCCATCTATTACGGAGTTATATCTATCTTTGCTAAAATGTACGGAGCCCTCGGTGGGCACGCGGTAAAGTGCGACTAAAGTGCGCTTTAAGATGCTATTGGACAATTAATTATTAAGAATATAATATTCAGGTATTTTATTTAATTCAATAATCCACAAAGTCTTCACTAAATTATGTATACAATACATAGTCAAAGGGCAAAGATCCCTTTGCACATGTATTGTTATAAATTTTTCACGTACAGTCGCCATCAGATATATCGGAGCGGCCAAGGTGCTCACAAATATCTTGACAATACCTCTATTGTCAAGGCGCTAGGTGCGTGTTCAGATATTTTTGAGCACCTCGGCCGCTCCGATATGGCGACTGTACTGTACCTATAGGTACTTACGGAAAAATTCCAAACCAGTATATAAAATATTTAGTATAATTTGAATACGACTATAATAGAATCCGGAATGTTTTCAAACAGCGGATACTACTTTAGTGCCGAAATAAACCAGACAACAGCCGCATACATTATGCTAGTTTTAAATAAGATATTAATTATTTATTGCAGCCATTTTTCTACGCACTTTCGCGCACACACATTCACACAAACCGCGTGTACTGATATAACCACAGCACACAGCCAAACAACCAATAAGTAGATTGAACTAAACGGTGAAATTTAAAAAAAGGAATAAAACGAACGAATTGCTTACCCACACATCGGCGCAAATGCAACCCGATAATCATCTGCATCATAATTATTTGGCACCTTAACGGGTTACAATATGGTCGGAAATTGAAAAGCAATCCTCATTTGTAGAGCTAGTATGTTAACATAAAATGCATGCATGGGAAAGAAGGCACGCACACATACGAGATTTTTGATTATAGGAACACCAAATTTTCTCTTAGTGTGCGTCGGAAAACATTGTATAGATGTATAATTGCATTCTTTATGCGTTTGTATTGTGTTGTGTTTTTTAATGTGTTGCGTAGACGGTTGTGCGCGTGTGCGTATTTTTGTTGTTCACATGATGGATTTGCGCGTTTGTATTAGTATCTTTTTCGTTTTTTTGGAGGAACACACAGCGGAGTGAAAAAATAATTTTAAGTGGCACACTGCAAAGCGTGTTTAATTTTCGAGCTCTGTGTCCTGCGCGAAATGGAACGTCATTACGTTTTAAATTACGAACGGCGGTTGTTTTCCTTTTTTCTATTTGTTCGGTTTTTAATTCGCATTGTTTGTTTAATTCTGAACGGGATCGCGCTGGAAAAGCTTCCTTTATGTGGAAACTAATTTGAAATTACGAATTAATTCATACGTTTCTGAGCGCGCGTTGTTCTTCAGGATGCGATGAATACGTTATCTTTATTTTATTTCTTTCTACAATTTTAACAACACTAGGTTCTACAATTAAAGATAGAGTCGGGCAAAACAAACACACTTTGCAATTACGAAATATGCATTATTTGATGTTTTGGAAGGCGTTATGAAACATCAACGACCGGTCTGGCCCAGTGGGTAGTGATCATGCCTGTGAAGCCGATGGTCCTGGGTTCGAATCGCGGTAAGGGCATTTATTTGTTCCTGAGTCATGGGTGTTTTCTATGTATTTAAGTTCTAGGTGAAGTACCCGGCTTCGCTCAGGGAGTTGACGTGAGATTGTGTGGTAGTTGTAATGACAGGATAAACTTTAAAATATAAAAGGTACAATTTTTTTATAAAAAATATATCCTAACATATACCTACCTACTTCTATTTACAATACTTGTTTATTAACAACATTTCATTTCGTTGTAAGTATATGTATAAGCCCCGAGGTATATAGGTCATAAACTATAGTTTTGTCGGAGGGGTGCTGACCTGCGGTGAGTGTGGTCGTACATTTACTGCGAAAATAGGCTACGTCAGCCACCTGAGAGCTCACGATCGTCGCTCTCACTAACCAGAAAAACCCAGTCGCCGAGGCCGAAACCGGCCTGGACAGGATGATGATGATAGGTATGTATTTCCCGAACATTCGAACCCCACGACGGATATAGTTTTATATACCCCTACCAATAGATAACTCTCCATACAAAAAAGGCGAATGATCCACAATGTTCCAGAATATATCACAACATTCGAGTGTTCCGGAATGTTCCATAATAGTCTGGGATGTTCACGAACATTCCGGAATATTGTGGAATGCTCTCGAATACTCTCGAATGTTTTAGACTGTTCTAGAAATGTCTAGAGGGCGAAACTTTAAGCTATTATATCTTCAAAACCACGCCCTTCAGATAAAAAACTTCAGGTAAGAAACCTTCTTCATGGAACATAAAAACCGGCCAAGTGCGAGTCGGACTCGCGCACCGAGGGTTCTGTACTTTTTAGTATTTGTTGTTATAGCGGCAACAGAAATACATCTTCTTCTTCTTCTTCTACCTAGCGTTATCCCGGCCTTTGCCAGGGTCCGCTTTCCTGCTTGCCTTTCTCCACTTTGCTCGATCCTGGGCGTCCTCTCGCGTAAGCCCGTTTGCGCTCATATCCGCTTTCACGACATCGAGCCATCGCTTTTTTGGTCTGCCCTGGGGTCGGGGGCCGTCAAGGGCTAGGTTAAGGCATATGTTTCCCACGTAGTCAGCTGGCCTGCGACAAACGTGGCCGAACCACCGAAGGCGACATTCTTGGAGCTTCTCCGCTACGTCACGGACTGCGAGGTTGCCACGGATGTACTCGTTACGGATGCGGTCAGCTCGCGTAACGCCGCACATCCACCGAGGCATCTTCATCTCTGTAACGCGAAGTTCTTGAACGTGCCTTCCAAGAACCGGCCACGTCTCGGCGCCATAAAGTAGGACTGGACGGATAATGCACTTATACACTAGCCCTTTGAGTCTAAGCGGTATTCTGCGATCGCAGATGACTCCTGTGACCTCCCACCATTTAGACCAAGCCGCGCTGATTCGGGCCCGGATGTCGTGATCAATGGTCCCGGACTCATGCAGTACAGATTCAAAAGCACACTCTTCAGATAAACACGGGATACTTCTTCATGGACGGGAGATAGAGGGTTAACACACCGTATAGCTCCTATGACCTTACCGGGACTATTAGTTTCTGAGTTTAAGCGGTACGCACATTGTACACTTTCTTTTATAATATACCTATATTGATTAAATTTAAGTATTTATATATTATATATATCGTTGTCTGAGTACCCATAACACAAGTCTCCTTAGGCTTACCGTGGGACTTACTCAATCTGTGTAAGAATGTCCTATAATATTTATTTATTTATTTATCAATCTTTGATAACATGACGTTTATTATCTAATCTGGACTTCCAAACTTAAATAATGAGTGAAAAAACTTTTTCTTGTCACTCGTTTGCCATGGTTACACTCTCTTGGGTCACTTTAAATTCTGTTGTTTTTTAGCGTTCCGTAGTCAACTAGGATAGGAACCCTTATAGTTTCGCCATGTCCGTCTGTCTGTCTGTCTGTCTGTCCGTCCGAGGCTCCGAGGGTTTGCACCGTGATCGTTAGTCCTAGAAAGCTGCAATTTGGCATGGATATATAAATCAAAGAATCCAACAGTCGTAAAATAAAATGTAAAATATATTTTTTAGGATATCCCCTACACGTACAGTGGGGGTAGAATTTTTTTCAGTTCAACCCTATAGTGTGGGGTATTGTTGGATAGGTCTTTCAAAACGAATAGGGGTACACAACAATCATTTTTTGATAAAGTGAATATTTTCGAAAATAGTGGCTCCGAAAGAAATAAAATGTGTCCCCCTTCTAACTTTTGAACCATGGGTCTAAAAAAACAAAGAAATAGAGCTTAAAAAGAAATGAAAACTATAGCGAACATGATCAGTTTAGCCGTTTTTGAGTTATCGCAAAAATTGTCCCCTTTATAGTAAAAAGACGTACAGCCAGTTATATAAACGTTGTTACTACTAATAGTACCTAAACGTGTTAATTCTCCTGGCTGATATAGAAGCAAAAGTATCCTTAAAGCATACTTCAGAACTGAGAAATGCAATTTAGTAGGTAGTCAAACTACTTTATTTTTTTAAATGATTCCAAAGGTATGCGGGATAAATTCTTATCAAGATATCTTCTTTAGTAAATAGACAATTAATTTGAGCAACGGATTTGGATTTGAATAGATTTAGATTTTAAAGAATTATAAATACCTATTTGTGTTAGGGCTTGTAATGTACCGTATTTACCTCAGTATATCATACGATGTAATGTATTTCCAACGATTCGCCAACACAAACATCACGCGGTACGACTGGCTCTGCTCGTGGTATAATATCGACTGACCCTAACTGTCAGTGACGTCACCATAACCGCTCGAAACGTCAATACACTACAGTGCTGCCAAGACAAGAGTACGCGCTAACTACGCTAGGGTGTTTTATATTAATGTATTAAATATCCATGAAGCTATTTGAGCGATGTCCGTTTTTAGGGTTCCGTACCCAAAGGGTAAAAACGGGACCCTATTACTAAGACTTCGCTGTCTGTCTGTTCTGTCCGTCTGTCACCAGGCTGTATCTCATGAGCCGTGATAGCTAGACAGTTAACATTTTCACAGATAATATATTTCTATCGCTATAACAAATAATAAAGACGTGAAAAAGACACTGTTTAAGGCATTCTGCCAATCTTTTTATACCTGCAGCCTGTGGGCCAGCTATACGCAGCAAGCGTACAATGCTCTACGAATACAGTATAATAACGTTTTCAGGATGCTGATGGGACTGCCACGTCACTGTAGTGCGTCCGGAATGTTCGCGGAGGCGCACACGGACGACTTTTTTGCGATTATACGCAACAGAGAGAACGGAGAGCGGAGACTGAGTGGCAGTAATAATAGTATCCTAAAAACGTTGGCAGGTAAGATAGATGCACCATTACTCAAACACTGGAACAGGTCTACATTTGGCCGCAGATATTGAGAAATGGTGCATCTAGATTATTATTCAACAACCACGGGACTTATTTTACGCGATTAAGTCCCGTCGTTGTTGAATAATAATGAGTAAAAATCGTGAAAGTTTAAATCAGTGTTGTGCATCTAGATTGCCTAGATTTTATTCTATTTGTTATTGTATTTTATTTTATAATTTATGTGTGTGTTTTGTGAATTGTAATTGTATGTCACTAACCTTAATTAATGTTAAGTTTTGTTGTACTTACTAACACTATATGGATCAAAATGATTCGAATTAACTAATTGAATTGAAAAAAAAAAACAACAAATACTAAAAACAGAATAAAATAAATATTTAAGGGGGGCTCACATACAACAAACGTGATTTTTTTGCCGTTTTTATAGGTAATTGTACGGAACCCTTCATGCGCGACTCCTAATCGCACTTGGCCGGTTTTTAAGGTGAAATCACACACTGTGAATTGTTATAATGCAAGGTTTAGACTAGCAAGAACTTGCATGCAATTTACGTTACATTGCCGACTACTAAGGTAAACTGCATTCAAAATGTTTATCAGATACCGCAATGTAATGACAATTGCATGCAAGTTCTTGCTAGTCTAAACCTTAACAGTGAACTCACAATAGTCTTAAGCGCCATAGACGCTATTACCTTTGTCTTTCTGGTACCTTGTTGTACTGTTTTCACTTACTCCTCTCATCTACTCAAAGGTTAACTGGAAGAGATCCCTCAAAAGGATAAGTTTGCCTTCTTACTAATTTTATGTTACTTTTAATATGTATTTTTGTACAGTAAAGAGTTTACTACTACAAATATTAATTCTACTAAAGGAAACCTTTGTTTCAGAGAAAGCCGTATTTGGCATATTAATGTCGTTTTCACATGCAACTAGTTAGGTTAGTAGTTGGGTTTTGGCAATAAATGTGCAGAAAAAAACCGGCCAATTGCGAGTCGGACTCGCGCACGAAGGGTTCCGTACCATTACGCAAAAAAATCACATTTGTTGTATGGGAGCCCCACTTAAATATTTATTTTATTCTGTTTTTAGTATTTGTTGTTATAGCGGCAACAGAAATGCCTACATCATTCGAGAAAATTTCAACTGTCCAGCTATCACGGTTCATGAGATACAGCCTGGTGACAGACAGACAGATGGACAGACAGACGGACAAACAGACAGACGGACAGAGGAGTCTTAGTAATAGGGTCCCGTTTTTACCCTTTGGGTACGGAATCCTAAAAATACCGAGAAATTTTCACGGGGACTGCAATTTAGAAAATTATCTTTGGCACATTGCTACATGGGTTATAGCAAAGAGGATATAATAGGATAGAGCGGTACTGTCATAGTAAATTTTTAAGCCACAGTAAATTCACTGCCATTTATTGACACACGGTTAAAATTAAAAATGAAGATGTATAAAAATACATACCATAAAATGTATTCATATATGGATAAATGTTTTTTTTTTATTTGCATTAATTATTTTTATATAATTTTGACCCATGTTATTTCACTGATATGCGTTAAAATTGTTAAATAACAAACGAAACCGTCAACGCCCTCTATACGAGAGTAGGCCAAAGGTAGTGGCGACATCTGTTCGAGAATCAAATATTCTTGATTTTCGTGGCACGTTTTTTCTTTAGACTGTACCTATCCATTTATTACGGAGTTATATCTATCTTTGGTCATAGGGTAGGGCATGCTATCTTGATCTCGCGAGATCTCGAAACTGACAGGGACAATCTCACGCAGATCGCCCTCCGTCGCCGCTCTCGTTAGCCCTAAACTAAGCAAAGCTTTTCGTTCCATTTGGAGGTCCATGGGGTCCCAGCGCGCACAAGTTGTTTGCAGAAATCGCGAAGCGTCTGGTTGACGTAACTGGTGACCGAAGAGCTGGCGGCATCCTCGCACAACGTATCAACATTGCGATACAGCGAGGAAATGCCCCCAGCATCCTTGGTACAATGCCTCAACGGCCTATTTTAGATTTAAGCAAGTTATTAATTTCGTTTACATAGTACCACTGTATATATCTTGTAAGTAAATAAAGTTAGAAAAACTAAAAAAAAAGCAAAGCTTGTACTATTGATTTGGATACCTACTAGGCGAAGATAACCATACTTATATGGATACATACATACTTAGATACATATGTATGTATATAACATCCATAACTCAACAAATTCGTGATGAACACACAAATAAATTCCCTGACCGGGATTCGAATTTCGAACCCGAAAAGCTAGGAGGCCGTAATAAATTAAACCGTATTTTTTGAAATTATATAGGGTATTTGACAATTTTTTATTAATACCTACAGTTTCTCTTTCCTCTTATAGGAATCGCAATAAGACTATCTTTCTCTATCACAGACTGTCAGGCCCTTGACCCTGTCCTACGTGTAACTAATTATCCGTGTCTTGTCGTGTCAAGTGCACACCCTTTCTAATAGTAAAGTAGATGCTTCCTTATCGGACCGGGTGGCCACGACATTGAACCGTCGGACGCGGCGTTAGTGGCGTGCGTGTGTGGGACCGTCCGCAAAAACGGTAGTTCATAGTTACAATAGAGAAAAACTATTTTACTATCAAATAAAAAAAAATATTTTTTAGCATTAGGTATTGTGCGTTTTTTAGGGTTCCGTACCCAAAGGGTAAAAAACGGGACCCTATTACTAAGACTCCTCTCTCCGTTTGTCCGTCGGTCCGTCTGTCTGTCCGTCTGTCTATTACCAGGCTGTATCTCGTTAGCCGTGATAGCTAGACAGCTGAAATTTTCACAGATGATGTATTTCTGTTGCCGCTATAACATCAAATACTAAAAAGTACGGAACCCTCGGTGAGCGAGTCCAACTCGCACTTGTCCGGTTTTTTGTAGATACAATCAGGCCAATTCAAACGTGCACCTGAGGGCCTAGCTATGATGCCAATCGTAACGCTAATGTCTCTCTGTCGCACTAATATGGAAGAGTGATAGTGATAAAGAGACATTACCGTTTCGTTCGCTACGGCGCAAACGATTGTCATCTTGGCTAGGCCCTATGACATCAAAACGATATTTGAATCATATTTGTATGGCGCTCAAACATGGTCATTAACGGAGGCTTTAAAGTTCAAACTTAAGGTATGCCTGCGAGCGATGGAGCGCAGTATACTAGGTGTTCGTAGAACCATAGAGTAACTTATACTAGAGCGGTACTGTCATAGTAAATTTTGTAACCCCAGTAAATTCACTGCCATCTGTCGACACACTTTAAAACTAAAAATGAAGATTTATAAAAATACGATAAAATGTATTTAAATATAGATAAATGATTTTTTTTATTTGCATTCATTATTTTTATGATTTTGACCCATGTTCTTTCACTGATATGCGTTAAAATTGTTAAATAACAAACGAAACCGTCAACGCCATCTATACGACAGTAGGCCAAAGCTGTCCATCTTTTGTATCATATTTTAAGCAAAATAAAGATATTTGATATTTTGATATTTAATTTGCCCTCTGATCGAGAATCAAATTTTCTTGATTTTCGAGGCACGTTTTTTCCTTAAACTGTATCCATCTATTACGGAGTTATATCTATCTTTGGTAGAACTGATCGAATCAGAAACACGGAACTGCGCTCCTGAACTCGAGTTGTAGATGTAGGTGTCAAGACCGCTAAGCTTAAGTGAGACTGGGCTGGACATGTCTGCCGCATGCACCCTGAAAGGTGGGCCAAAATGGTGGGACCCACGGAACACCATCGATGGTGCAGGCCGGGTTCAGGCAGACCGAAAAGGAGATGGCGGGACGACTTGGACGCATTTTATCCGGATTGGCGGGAAAGTAGAAACGATAGGGTTGAGTGGAGGAAAGGAGGGGAGGCCTTTGCCCAGCAGTGGGAACACTAAAGTAGGCTAAAAAAATGGAATCATATCAGTTAGCTGTCATTCGCGCGTTCATTTCGCTCGGACTGGTCCGTACTTGTATTAGTGCGAGTGAGACGCCCGCGCCAATGACAGCTAACTGATATGATTCCAATATTAATCCAATATTGTTTTGCTGTCAGTTGCACGTTCGAATTGGCCTGAATGTCTTGTTAACATATTTATTGAAAAAACTCAATAAATTTGGAAGTAAACTGTCAATTTGAAGGTATTGTCGAATTGCATACAAAATCTATACCACCAACGATAGGGCCATTTGCAATTGCCTTACAGGCGTATTCCAATTTTAGTTAGATATTCGATCTGTTTCCGATATGATAAATAGTTTCTCGAATAAATAAATAAATAACAATCCACTTTCTCTGCACACCGTACTTTCACTCTAGTGTGCGTGCTAGACGTCGCCTAGACGCTGACCCACTACCGGCGACCTTGTGTTTCTTATGTTTTCCTCCCGTCTCCCTTCCACTTACACAACCGGCCCACCATCTCGCTCATGTGTAGACTATTGATAGTTAAGACGCTTGGAACTATACGGCTTAAGTACATGGAACGTACACGGAGTTAGGACCTTTAAAATAGTGATGTTAAGAACGAAGTTTCCTCGGAATATACGTAGTTATGACGTTCTGTTACTGGGTGGGAAGGGAACGGGTTTTCTATAAGATTACAAGGGAAAGGGATTGTCTAGTTTGATATGTCGGGGTTTGCGGGTTTACGGGTGTTATGTTGTTCAATTTGTGTGGGAATTGAGGTAAAATGTTTCCTGTTTATAAAGCGTGTAGTATTTGGGGTATCTCGCAACGGCTCTAACGATTTCGATGAAATTTGCTATATGGGGGTTTTCGGGGGCGAAGAATCGATCTGGCTAGGTGTTATCTATGGGAAAACGCATTTTTGAGTTTTTATGTATTCCGAGCAAAGCTAGATATTTATTACTAAAGTGTAGTAGAATAACTTGTCAAAAATTGGTTCCAAAGCTTTGAGTTCGAAACTATTACTATATGGATTATCTGTGAGGACAAAATGCTCCACAATTTTGACTATTACAATTTATACTACACAACTGTCTACTATTTCCTGAAACCACCAGGTGATCCGTCTGCTCGTTTGCCTCCTATTTCATAAAAAAAAACCTCACGGCATCCATCCTACAACTATTTTATTTTTTCTCTCAAAATGTACAAAACGGTCAATTATCACATTTTGCACAGGTAAATATTGCTGTGACGTATATTAAGAACTATTTAAAAAAAAACGAGTACACACCCTTTGGTCTAAGTGGTAACCACTATACACTGAAATAGATTTATGTAATATATTAAAGTAGAAACCGGCCAAGTGCGAGTCGGACTCGCGCACGAAGGGTTCCGTACGATTACGCAAGAAACGGCAAATAAATCACGTTTGTGGTATGGGAGCTTGGGAGCCCTTAAATGTTTATTTTATACTTTTTTTGGTATTTGTTGTTATAGCGGCAACAATACATCATCTGTGAAAATTTGAACCGTCTCTATCACGGTACATGAGATACAGCCTGGTGACAGACAGACGGACAGACAGACAGACGGAGTGACAGACAGACGGACAGTGGTCTTAGTAATAGGGTCCCGTTTTTACCCTTTGGGTACGGAACCCAAAAAAATAAATGCCATTACCGGAATTCGAACCCAGCACTCGCTATAGAGTCGATAGCGAGTGCTGGGTTCGATAGTCGATAGTATCGACTAAGCCAAACCGGTCGTCAAAGAATATTTATTTATTTGATTAACCCTAAACCTTTGTAAAACCGCCAATTAACTCAACCGGAAGTAAACAACGACAAACTGCCCACTGACATAGACAAGGAACTAGTTTGTTTCCGTCTAGACATCCCTTGACCCCGGGGTCAAGTGGGGTCGGCAGGGGTAGTAACAGTTATCGTAGGGCACAGACTAGCCGTAGGGTAAGGGAATAAGGGTGGAAATACTCGTAGGTATGAGGAAGTTAGTGTAGTATTAAACATATTAATAACGGGTCACTCACGTATTTTAAGTCGAAAACGCTCGACATGTTTCACTCCGTACCGAGGAGTGTCATCAGGAGCTTGCGTCGACGGTGACGGACCGGCGGAGAAGTACGTGAGTGACCCGTTATTAATATGTTTAATATGTCTGTGTCTCACGGAAGTTTTGTTATTAAAGTTAGTGTAGTTGGTTTGTGAAACTGCCGGGTGGCATATAAAGTTGTTTTGTATTATAAACTAGAGGTATACTCGTAACACTTTAAACTCTCGCGTTTTATACGCATAATTAAAGTCATCTATCTAACGCGATTAAATTTCATTATTTTACCTTTTTTCCGACATTTCAGCTAGGTTACACTAGCTGTGGTCACGGAAGACTGACGTCCCAGCAAAATGTGCCCCGAGCGTCACTAATGTCACTATTAACCTCGGATCGTAAGAGAAGCTATCGAAATTCAAAAACACCCGAAAGATTTCAACAGGGAAGACGGGTACAAATTATCGTCAACTTAGGGACTAGTGATTCAGATGTTGAAACCGAGGGATCTATCTTCGGACCAGTGTGCGGATATTGTTAGTGTTGCGTGTCGTGCATAAACATTAAACAGAAACGGGTAGATAAATTTATTTGTCTGCCCCGAACATTTATATAAACTAATTATGTCGGGTAGTTTAGTGTTGTTTACCAATATCTCAATTGACATTTTGCTGGGACGTCACTCTTCCATGCAAACTAGCTGAAACGTCGGAAAAAAGGTAAAATAATCCAATTTAATCGCATTAGACCCGTTAATGAGATTAATTATAAACTAGAGATGCCAGGAATATTCGGCAACTATTCAGTATTCGGCCTATTTGGCCATTTTGCCGAATACTCGGTATTCGGACTCACGAGTCCACGGAGTACAGCCGCCGCAGATACTCGTGCCTGAAGAAGGATTCCCGACGAATCCGAAACATGTCGCCAAAAGCGACTAAAATAATAGTGAGTGAAACCGTACTGATCTAAATACATTTGGTGTGTTTTGGGTATTGGTGTGTCTGGCGACCTCCGGGCAGGGGCGTTTTTTTCCCAAAGACTAAACTTAGCCCTGCAAAGAGGAAATGCGGCCAGTGTCTTGGGAACAATGCCTCGGGCAACAATAGGGTTAGTTAGCGATTCGTTTGTAAGGGTTTTTTTGTGTTTTTTTTTTATGTATTGTTTTTGTGTTAGGTTTTAGTTTGTAGTATGTAAAGATTTAATGGAGTTAATGTAATATGTAAGTAATGACTTGTAAAGATAATAATGAATACTGACCTATCTTAAATACTTAGAAAATATTAATAACTTAGGAAATATCCGAAATGAACACACATAAATGCCTTTTCCAGGAATTGAACTCGGGACCTTTTGCTTCGTATCCTTTCGTATGCAGGGTAATTACTAATTACCGACTAGGCTAGAAACCATTCAATTACTCACCTAATATGTCAAGAAACACAATTATCATACTAATCTGTTCATCCTCACACCCTAGAACCTAAATGGTTGCGTACTGTGCGGTTTAAGAGGAATTTCCTCCCGTGGATGCTTCGGCTGTGGAATGAGCTCCCTTCCGAGGTTTTCCCGAAGGGATACAGTATGGGGTTCTTCAAAAAAGGAATGTACAGGTTTTTAAAGGGTCGGCAACGCGCATGTAATATCTCTGGTGTTGCAGGCGTCCATGGCTACGGTGACTGCTTACCATCAGGCGGGCCGTATGTTTGTTTGCCACCGACGTGGTATAAACACAAAAATCTTCTGCTTCTTGTTCGAAGTGCTCATATTCGTGAAAGCACATAATACCACATGAACCTATGAGCGTGAACCCAAACCGGATAAGCCGCCGTCACAAACCAACGCATAACTTATAAAATAATCTCCAGAATGCAATAAAAATACGACTACCACCCACACACGCAAGCACGCACACATGCGCAGGATTTGATCTAAAACACTCCGCGATAATGGCCGCGGGGTCAGTGACCGAGCGATACATATTTAGAAAAAAATATTTGGCAAATGTTCAGTGGGGATTGTGCACTTGGGTGCATTCGGTGGATGCACAATTGCACACATCGTGTGAAGGAAGTTAGCTTAGGTTTTGAGAACCAAAAAGTTGATGCACTGGATTGTTCTATAACGAAATAAAACAAAATAAGGAGAAAAGTCTTCCCCTTCTCAGAGCATTAAAATCAAATATATTTATCTCTTAACATAATGAAACTCTTATATAATCTCTTTAGGTTTCAACATGGGCAAATTTTTATTCGTTCACGATTTTTTTTTGTTAGTCTGAAGAGCTCCTCATACCTACGACCTACGTAATATATACAAAATAAAATTTCCGTTGAGTCGCAAATAAATGTGCCATTTTCAACCAAAAGGTACCTATTGTCGCTTGTCAGTAAGGCGCTATTTCCATATAGCTTCAATTAGAAATCAACCTTATCAACAAGCGACAATGTGGTACCTTTTGGTTGAAAACGTCACAAATAATTTATGATTTATATATAGGTACCACAGCTTCAAAAAACTAGATGATATCCGCAGTAGAACTAGGGTCACCGACATAGCTCGCAGAATTGCAAACCTTAAGTGGCAGTGGGCGGGGCACATTGCTCGCAGAACTGATGGCCGGTGGGACCGGAAGGTTCTGGAGTGGCGTCCGTGCGTCCGCGTACCGGAAGACGAACTGCCGGTAGGCCTCCAACGAGATGGAGCGACGACCTGGTGAAGGTCGCGGGAATTCGGTGGTTGCGAGCGGCACAGGATCGGTCGAAGTGGCGAGTCTTGGGGAAGGCCTATGTCCAGCAGTGGACGTCTATCGGCTGACATGATGATGATGATGATATAGGTACCGTACGTTTTCGTAACTCATAGGAGGATTTTTAGAACATACGGTGAAAAGGCATCATCTATTTATCCACCAAATTGTATAGAAGTATAACAAAAAAAAATCGACAGCAATATAAAATGCATTAAAATGTACACAACTTTGGGAACAAATCAATTAATTTTATAAAATATTTTTGATTTGAATTTTTGAAGTATTATATTATAGAGTATAATATCAATTATAAACTGAAATAGATGTCATATATTAAAGAAAAAGTGACGAAGCCCTCCAGTGGGGAAAGCTGGATTCGAACCGGCGTCTTTAGCAATCCGGGCTAACGCCTTGAACGGCTTGAACCCCTAGGCCACCCCGGCAAAGACGCCTATAGTCTTAGTAAGATGGCATATAGTCGACTTAGAATCATGTTCCCACGTGTTTCTTCGAGTCGATCGAGTCCGCAGCTCGCTTGAACCACCGTACGAAGGCCCATATAGAGTCATTAAGCGACAGTCGAAATACTACTCTATAGACATTAAGGGCAAGGTGAACAACGTTTCGGTCGTCAGACTCAAGCCGGCATTTGTCATGCGGGAAGTGACGCCGCAATCCCCTGAGACGGATAACAGCATTAACAGTGATGCTAACAAAGAGAAGCAGACGAGGAGTGGAAGACTTGTGAGGTTCCCCGCTAGGTATCGACCGTAGTCACGGTCTGGCCAGGGGGAACATGTCGACTGGTTAGGACTGGGAATTTGAATTAGGACTGGTTCCGCCGTCACTTTTTCTTTAATATATGACATCTATTTCAAGGGGTCCCTTTGTTTGACATATAATAATTGAAAGTCATAATGTAATGATTGTCAGATTATCATTAGTCATAATTCGGAAACCATTAACTTTCCAGGATTTTCGTAAGTTTATCATATAGATAGTTTTTTAATTTATTTAATTTATTTATTTGGGAAACATACAGCACATAATAATACAATAAGGTAAAATATATAGTTAGAACATAGGCCAAAAGAGTTTCCACTTATAGTTAATACAAAATTCCTTTGGTCCGAAAAAAGTACAATTATTAGGTATTTTGAATTTAAAGTTGAATTTAACAATAACTTTGAGTAATATTCCACGAGCACGATTAAAAATATAACAAGCATAATTTAGAATTTGGAAAATAACAAGCACAATTTTCAATTTAGAATTTGAAATCAAATAGGTACAATTACAATAACAATCATAACAATACAACACAAGATTACAATTTTATTACTAGCTACGAGTTTTTATATTTTTTATTTTGTTTAATGACATAGGTTAGGTTAGGTTAGTTTTGTTTTATGGCAAGCCTGAAATGTTATGGGTTTCTGAGAAAAACCAAATTATGACATCGCATCGCTTACCATCAGGTGATCCGTGTGATCGTTTGCCTCCTATATCATAAAAAAATGCGGATAAACAATACATTATGACTTAAAACTTTATGGGAGAGACCCCTATTTAACCAGTGAAGACGTGTCGTTGCTCCGTGAAGACGGTCCTCGTAAATTGGACCGAAACATGTCGAGCTATTCGACTTAATAATACGTGAGTGACCCGTTTTAAAATAATTTAATATTATTGAGTCTCACGGGAGTTTTATAGTTAAAACCCCTATTCAAGTTTATAATGCATCAAAATGTGTTTATTACAGTGCGCAGTATTTCTTCTTTATTGGATTGGGATGCCTGGCAGGGGTATACCCCCGCCGCGTCAATCAGGTAATAGTAGATTGTTAACCAAGGGATGAAATGATGCCTTTCACCCGAGTTAAACACTCTACTTTTCATTTCGAATACGAGGAAAGTAAAATGAATGTGTTTTTTTTAAAACATGACTAAGTATACATTTTTATAGTATTTCTTGAGGGTACTTTTAATTAACAATTCAGACAAAAGTATCATTATTTATGGAATGGAGAGTCAAATATCAGAATGGAAATTGTATAACAAATCCATTTAAACTCAAATTTAAATTGCGTATCGTAAAAAAATTAAAAAAATCGTACTTCGAACGTAAAATGCTCTAGTGCAGACACGTATCATTTTCTGCACACCTTTTAGAACAACAATGACCCTCTTTCAGAGCATGAGAAATGAAAAAGTATAATGTTGCATTCATTATACTTTCTGTCAAGTCAGGGGAGCTTTTGATTTCAGCGAAACACCTACTCTTTTAGTATGGATATGTCTCTTAAACGATCCATTTCATAAGTTTCTTCGGCCACCAGTGTACGCCCGCGGGCAAAGCTCCCGTAGAGATGAGGTACTCACCCGAGTACATAGACATATAGCAGCATACTTAACTGACTAATATTAGTTCTTATTCCGTCGCAATAAGGTTTATGTATAGTTAGTTATTTAACGATGGTATAAAGTTATGTAGAATGCAGTCTTCATTTACACTATGCTGTGAGATAGCGGGGCTGACGGCCTGATTCGAACTTTAAGATACGTCAAAAAGTTGCTAAAGATACGATAGGGTCGGATATGACAGTGTGTAAAGATACGACATGGATCGAATATGACAAATGTGTAAAGATACGACATGGATCGGATATGACAGTGTGTAAAGATACGACATGGATCGGATATGACAGTGTGTACAGATACGACATGGATCGGATATGACAGTGTATAAAGATACGACATGGATCAGATATGACAGTGTATAAAGATACGACATGGATCGAATATGACAGTGTATAAAGATACGATATGGATCGGATATGACAGTATATAAAGATACGACATGGATCAGATATGACAGCGTATAAAGATACGACATGGATCGAATATGACAGTGTATAAAGATACGATATGGATCGGATATGACAGTGTATAAAGATACGACATGGATCGAATATGACAGTGTATAAAGATAGGATATGGATCAGATATGACAGTGTATAAAGATACGACATGGATCGAATATGTCAGTGTATAAAGATACGACATGGATCAGATATGACAGTGTATAAAGATATGACATGGATCGAATATGACAGTGTATAAAGATACGACATGGATCAGATATGACAGTGTATAAAGATACGACATGGATCGAATATGACAGTGTATAAAGATACGGCATGGATCAGATATGACAGTGTATAAAGATACGACATGGATCGAATATGACAGTGTATAAAGATACGATATGGATCGGATATGACAGTGTATAAAGATACGGCATGGATCGGATATGACAGTGTGTAAAGATACGACATGGATCGGATATGACAGTGTCTAAAGTTACGTTCCGCTGCCGCTCCTGAGGGCCTACCGCGAACCACGTTCGACGTGTTGCCTTCCCCTCACACTCACGCACGAATTTATAAGTGTGACAGAGAGGCAACACGTCGAACGAGGTTCGCGGTAGGCCCTCAGTTTTTAACCCCCTACGCAAAAATAGGGATATTATTGCGTTTTTTTTAAAAGTAAAAGCGAATTTCCTTGCGGTGATTCTTAGCTATGTTTGATAGAAATCGATCCAGCAGTTTAAAGAGCATCAGCTCTTTTTCAAAATGATGTAAGGCATTTTTGGCATAAAATTTATATTTGAGACGTTCTCAATCAAAAGGTACCACTTTGTCGCTTGACTATAAAGACGAAATTTGCTTGTATCTTTATATGAATAACCTCAGTGGTACTTTCAGATAAAAAAGACTTATTGCACTTGAAGCATAAGGACCCTTCTATGAAGGAAAGCCACATACATAATTATTGAGAATATAATACTATTCAAGCTACATTAGCCGACTAGCGACACAAGAAGAGGGTCTGTGCCAACGAACTTTTAGAGTCAAGGGCGGTAAAAACGTACACTTATATACAGAAGTGCATATTAGGTATGTTTCACATAGCCCAATCTAATATTGGATGTAGGGTGACTCTTGAAGTTCAATGACAGCTGCTCCAGTGCCCTCACGTTTATAACATCACGTTTTTTTTTAATTCAAGGTGTAACAAAAATTGTGGGGATCCGTTTTAGGGCATACGAGTATTCGGTGTAGTGTTCTGATGAAGCTATGTACCTATTGTAGAATGTAGTGTTCTATAATAAAGTTCAGAAAATATTTTGACGCGAAAAAAGTTTAGTTTTCTATGGGCCAGGTCTTCCAAGTCGACCAACCCTCCATACAAAGGGCAAAACAATTTCGCATAAAAAATAATTTTCTTCTACGTTTGAACACGATACCGAATATGCCCTTAAACGGATACCCACAACTTTCAGACCTTGTATAATACGCTTTCTATTGAACAAAACACAATTTATTAAATGAAAATTTAGAGCATTTTTTACAGTAATATGGGTTTTTTCTGTTATATGTTTCTTTTTGTAATAAAGAGTTTTACTACTACTTCTTTACTTTTTTGTCGTATTCTATACCCGATATCGGATCGGGTAACGTGAAAAGGTCTTACTCAGAACCATTCTCAATTTTGATCCAGACAATATAAAAAAAATACAAATTCAAATGATGCATCAAAAAGTCAAAAAACATATTTATTGCCCTAATTGTTTATTTGGAACAATATTTTTCACCACGCCTGCTCGTAAAGGCTCTCTCTTTATCAGTTGCATTTTATCCAAAAAAGCGGCAAATTTGATGCAAATTCTAAGTTGCTTTCTCGTGTCACGTTAGCTAGTGGAACTGACTTTTAAGATTTTGAGTGATAAATACGTCCTTGTAATAGCGTTCATTTAGATTGGACATAAATAAACAAATCGATACGCTTTTGAGCACGACAGTACACAATTCATTAACCCGATATCTAATGCACCGTCAAAGGCGCGCCAATGTCAACGCATGCAACTACCTAAGGAACTAAATATTAGTCTAATATTATTAGTGTGTTGTCATAACAACTGACACTATTCGAACCCTTTCCAGTGTTCGTGGTTAACGGGTAACTGCAGAGGACCAAGAACGCTGTAAAGGGTTCCAACGTCGGGATGTATTATAAATTCAATATACGCGATATAATCCGTGTCCAGTTATATTTCATGAGTAACTATTGCTGTAACCGACGACAATATTAATATTGGAAGTATTAAAAAAATATTATGAAAATCGTCTTTTTTACTACCACGCGGAAATTCTTTTAAAAACGTAACAACCTACGAAAAACATACAATTTTGTACTATAATTATAATTTAGTATCTTGCCTATTATTTCTAATCAAAGCTTTACATTCACTCATGCCATCCAGAATTTTTTTTTCTCTATAAGACGATCTAAGTCTCAAATGTACTAGTAGTCCACCACTCGGACTTTTTTGTTGATTTTTACCCAAATAGTTACCTAAAATACTACCGAAAAGTTCGAAACTTCAGTCGGACTTCTAAAAAGCTGAGTCATGCTAGACCTGACGTAGTTTCCGGCCTAGCACAATCCCAAATTCCTCTCACGTAATGTTTATTGTTCAATATCTGAGTCATGCTAGACACCCGACCTACCACAACGTACGATCTAGCTCACTATTTGGTCAGGGCTGTCACAACGTGGTACAATATTTCGTAAAAAACATAGTTTAATTTTTTTTTCATTTCTCATGCTCTGAAAGAGGGTCATTGTTGTTCTCAAAGGTGTGCAGAGAATGATAAGTTTCTGCACTAGAGTGTTTTACGTTCCAAGTACGAGTTGTATTTTTTTCTACGATAAGCAATTGAAATTAGGGTTTAAATGGATTTGTTATACAATTTCCATTCTGATATTTAACTCCCTATTTCATAAATAAAGATACTTTTCCCTAAATTGTTAATTGAAAGTAATACCCTCAAGAAATACTATAAAAAATTATACTTAGTCATGTTAACAAAAAAACACATGCATTTTACTTTCCTCGCATGCGAAATGAAAAATAGTGTTTAACTCGGGTGAAAGGCATCATTTCAGCCTCGGATTATTGGCGCTCTCACTGCGTTCGAGCGCCAAACTACCTCGACAGTGATGAATGCCTTTCATCCCTTGGTTAACAATCTACTATTATATACCACGCCTAATAGTTATCAGACCTACAACTTCAGGAGTGTTACAGTACATGCGCGTTACTCACTCTTTAAAAACCTACAGTCCTTTTTTATTTCTTTCTGTGTTTTTAAAATTCTAATTATTATTATTTTTTTTTATTTTTTATTTTTATTTTTTTATGTGATGTTCAGCAAACGAGCAGACGAGCCGCCTGATGGGAAGCAGTCATCGTCGCCCATGGACGTAAGCAACATCACAGGAGCCACTTAAGCAACACGTACACTATTACAACGTAACTTGTTATATCAAGGCTGGTTGGTAGGTTAGGTATCTTCCAGTTTCGACAGTGCACGTCCCTATATGAATACTAACTATTATATTATTTACCGCTAGTTTCAGGTTTTTATTACATAACTTATGGGTAAACTTTATTTGTATTCAATGTATGGAAACTGTGCAGTCAGCGTACAGTCAGCGTGCAGTCAGCGTACAGTCAGCGTGCAGTCAGCGATCAGTTCCCATGTAAATGGCAGTCGTGTTACAGTCGTTCTGTCTGTATCGGTCTTATGATGTACTTATAATTGTGACTAATATTATTTGTAAAGATTATTATTTGTTGTATTCGGAAAGCGGCTAAGTTGAAATGGGACTGGGCTGGTCATGTCTGCCGAATGCCGGACGACTTGTGAGCCAAGTTAACCACGGAGTGGGAGCCCCACGAGTCGGCGATGGCGGGATAACTTGGACTCCTTCTTGAGAGGCTGGCCAGATATAGCACTAAACAGAGACGAGTGGAAAAAGAGGGGGGAGGCCTTCGCCCCGAAGTGGGACACAGTGGGCTCTGAATAATAATAGTAATTATTATTTGTGTCATGTAATGTAACGTTAAATATGCGTTGTAATGTTATGTGTAAGTTTGCTTTTCGTTCGTCTTGTTAACTTGTATATAATAGTGTGCCACGAAAAAACTATTTCTATTTCTATAAATATTTGTTCTTGTTTTAATTTTGACCTTGATCCATAATAGTCGCCAACCCTACCCGTGACGGCGACTGACCTTGTGTCGTCGCCCGTCGGGCATTGACTTTCTAGCATAGTTTGCCGCTAGTTTTTTTATTAGATAACTTGGAAATAAATAAACTTACAACAAACATTTTCTGCATCTCTAAATGATATTATGAACACTCCTATATTGGAGTAGGTTCTTATATTTAATAATTATTACTTAAGTTATAATGTAAAGTTACGCTGTAACAAACATAATATTACTGAAAACACCAAGAAGCCAACTACGTACAATAGTAGGATTAATAACAGGACATAACACACTAAACAAACACCTACATAATATGGGTAAAACGGACAGCCCCATGTGCAGAGCGTGCATGGAAGATGAAGAATCAACAAAACATATTCTCCTAGACTGTAAACAGGTTGAAGTATATAGGAGCAAAGACTTAGGGAATACCATGCACACTTAAGGAGGCAACTAGCAACCTGAAGACTTTCCTAGGCTTCGTGGAGGAGCTGGGGTGGTTAGAGTAGCGCTACCTCGTTTCACGCAAAATAGGCACATTGGATGTCGATTTGCAGAAAATGCCCAGTAAAACTAATTAACAAACATAATTTTATCTTAAAGAGCAGTAGGCATGTAATGCGTAAAATTATTTTTTTCGACCTTGATCCATAATAGTCGCCAACCCTACTCGTGGCAGTGACCCGCCCGCCTGACCTTGTCGTCGAGCATAGTTTCGTATTAGGATGGCGTTAGCAAACGTTACTCGGGCATTACAGAAAATGTATTTAGGCTATAAAAACTTTTTGAAATAATGGACTTTGGAATATTTTTGAGTCACATTTTAGTACTAAACAGCAACACTCCTTAAAAGTGTACCGTTTACTTTTTTTCAAAAATCCATCAACTTTTGGAGTATTTCTACGAATCACGAGGACTATCGATTTAAAAAGAAAAAGAAATGTATCACCAAAAAAATGACAGTTTTGTAACGCGTTCATTTTGTATGGACCGTTACAAAACTAACACCCAAAATTTGTATAAAAAACTGGGGACACTTGATGAGCCGTGGCATAAAGCCGGGACAAGGCCGCGAGGAAGATGACTCCCTCAAGTTGTTCTATTAAAATTACAAACTTAGCTTACAGACTATACCTATAAAGCTACCATTAACTTCTAGCAATCATAATCATACACATATCAAAACATACAATATGGTACCTATTATATATTAAATATTTTGCTCAACACCTATTACTGTTTAGTGTTTACCCAGGTAGCAAAGTGACGTCAGTGACGTAAAAGTGACGTCATTATGACGTCATTTATACGTCATAATTACGTAACGGACGTCATAATGACGTATAAATGCTACCTGGGTAGACTAGCTACCAATTCCTAGTAACAGTCTAATCAGACACACACTAACACTATTTCCCACACTATCAAAACTCAGCACACATAGACATTCTAAATATGCCTGACCTTGCTCTAGGTCTTAACCTAGCGTCCTACCTCAACCTAGACCAAATTATGATGGGGCCCGGCGGGTGGCGTGCGCGAGAATCTACGATGTATGGATGGTATAGAAAGGATGCCAATCTCTTATGGCAGAATTGTTGCAAAAGTGACCGCTTTCAGCTTTAAACAATAGTTCCTAATCTCTCCGGTGGCGCTAGTTAGGCTCTGGGACACGAGTATAACATGAACCAACAAATAACCCGACCAAATTACGTAGGTTGTTTTTGGTAGTATTTCGGTGTATGGTGGCGCCGCCTAATTACTGTGTTTTGATGGACACTTTTCATACATAGAGATTTGGCTCCTTTATATAGTGTCCATGCTACGATGTTTTGATGTTTGATGTTTGACGCATAAATAGTTCACGTGTGGCGACGTTTCGTCTTCGTTATGTTTGCTAAGCAAGTTAAGTTTTCAAGACACATTTTTGTCAAGCTCGAATTCTGATGATGGGATCCATGAGGAATCGACGGAACTCCTCAAATCTTAAAGGCATACGTATAGAGATTTTTGTATTGTCATCAGAAAATTAAGCATTTAAATATAATAATTGTAATAATGAACTTTATCAATAGAACTACGAACACAAATTGTATATTGTAACGTAGTATAAATTTATTATAATTATATGGTTGACATTGTATATTATAGTATGGCTGAATTGACGTGTAAAATTTGTACAATTTTATCAATAAATGTATCTTATCTTATCTTATCTTATTAAAAACGGTCGCATTTGATTAAGTGGAACTGCTGATGAGGATCAGAACGGAACTCTTCAACGACGCATAGTACACGTTTGGTGATTTCGATTTCGACTTGGACTGGGACCTGGACTCGGACCCGGACCCGGTTCGGACCCGGACTTGGACTCGGATCCGGAGAGTTGGAACTGTGACCCTTACAAAAACGAAATGCTACTAGATACCTAAGTGGGTTAAGTTTGAACTGCGGTGCTCACAGAACCGAACTGCTATCAGAGAAGTGGGTTAGGTTAGTTCAGAACTGCGAACCTTATAGAAACGAAATGCTACTGAAAAAGTGACGAAATGGATTAAGCATACTATATCTGGTGATCAAATAAACTCTAACCAATAATTTATATGGCATTTCAAACTGTTTTGAAAAGCCGGTTTTTTTAGGGTTCCGTACCCAAAGGGTAAAAACGGGACCCTATTACTAAGACTCCTCTGTCCGTCTGTCCGTCTGTCTGGCCGTCCGTCCTTCCGTCCGTCCGTCTGTCTGTCTGTCTGTCCGTCTGTCCGTGTGTGCTAGACAGTTGAAATTTTCACAGATGATGTATTACTGTTGCTGCTATAACAACAAATACTAAAAACAGAATAAAATAAATATTTAAGTGCGGCTCCCATACAAAAACGTGTTTTTTTTGCCGTTTTTTGCGTAATGGTACGGTGCGTAATTTTTGTTTTGTATTTCAAAGTCAAAAACAGGCCCAGTATAGGGTTTTACGAAAATATTCACGTATTCACGTGTCCTCAATGCATTTCTGATCATACGTTCTGTTTGTTACTTACGTGATGATTAACGTAGTTGTTTTGAAACCATTAGATGACGTTGCGAGCTAACGACCTCGTGCAAGGCCGTGAATACTACATTGTCCAGGTTAAATGATTTTAAACCTTATTATAGAGGCTTAAGGTTCACCAATGGGCAGTTTTGTGTTGTAGTTCCGTCTGAGGTTTAATTGACGATTGATAGACCGTATTGCAAAGGCTTAAGGTTGAACAATGGGCAGTTAAGAGTTGCTGTTGGTGTATAACGTCTGGAATCTGGATGGAACGAATTTACATGGTACGAAGTTAGTCGCCTAAAAATTCTAAAATCAAAAATTTCGAAGCCGAAATCGAATTTTCGGTTAGACATTAGTAAAAATGTTTCATAAGACGAACACCACTGAATACGAAAATTATAAGTTTACGTATAATAGTGGGACTATTTGAGACCCGCTGTTTGTTTTCTTTATAATTTCATGAGTATACAGGGTGTCCCTAGTCATTGGAGAAAGCCGAAATGTACATATGCATTAGGGTATTTATACCCAGTATACAAAGAGTCATAATAACTGGTGCAGCGGTTACGAAAAAATTAACAAAATATTACGATTTTTTACTTTGGAGCAGCCTGTATGAGTTAGTACCTAACTCACAATTTTGAGGTGAAAGCTCCTGAGGTAATATATAGATAAGAATAGTATGAAACCTTCTTCGACGTTTTTGATTCTTTTTTATTTATGACTAATATGATTCTGACTTTTGACAAATGTCATAAATGCCCAAGGGCCTGACACTCTTTGATAGAGAAAGATAGTCTTATTGCGATTCCTATATATATACCGCTCATAACTATATATTTAGGCACTCGTAATTTTTTCCATACAATTGTATACAAAATAGACTTCAGAATTATACCGCTAAGTCGCAGTCGGGTAACAGTTTTTTGTGGAGTTTACTTTTTTAATTTAAGAGACATATCGAGCTTTAAAATGATGTTCAGAATATTCGTATATTTCGGTGCCTACATTGCCTATTTAGTAATTACCAAACGACAAACGTAAAAAGAACCAGAAATAATTTTTCAGTACAAAATCGTTTTATTTTACTCGAAATTTTAAAGGATGTCTTTGCAACAATTTGAGGCTCAATATATTTACCTAAATATAGTTATTTACGATACAAGTGCGGATAAGAGGAAATTCGAAACGAGTGGCGATAAATTAAAACACGACCGTAGGGAGTGTTTTAAATCGACACTAGTTGCGAATTACCTATTCGCACGTATATCATACAACGTTTTACAGTACTTTAAACTTTCGACATATGCACGAAAAGTGCTCTTTACGCACTAGAGCGAGAAAGTAGCACCATATGTACTGTAAAAAAATTAATCCAACATGTAACAGAGTCATTTGCCTGCGATCGAACAGTATGATTTTGAAAATATTTTTTGTATAAGTACAATTGTATGGTGAAAATTGCGGGTGCTTAAAATTTAGTATAAATTAAATAGTGTAAATTTAGTATTTAATACTTTTGAGCGGTAGTGTATACTAACCGATCTAACCAAAGATAGACAGCGAACCAGACGGGGCACGGGGCACCCATTTAACCACTTGTTGGCAATAGATGACGCGCACGCGCAGTAGGAACGACCGCGCACAAGGCTAATGCTTACGACTAGTTTGGGACCGACTGATACATTTGATTTTATAAACACTGATTTAAACTTTCACGATTTTTACTCATTATTATTCAACAACGACGGGACCTAATCGCGTAAAATAAGTTTTAAATTTACCTCCGACGTTTCGAGGACGGCGTTGTCCCCGTGGTCTCGGAGAAGTTGACATCAACAACGTCGACCATCAACGTCGGAGGTAAATTTAAAACTTATTTTACGCGATTAAGTCCCGTCGTTGTTGAATAATAATTTGATTTTATACTTTATAAATTATAATGTTGTAAGCAGCCCGGCTAAAGTGGGACTGGGCTGGTCATGTCTGGCGAATGCCGAGCGAGCTGTGGGCCAAAATCGCCACAGAGTGGCAGCCCGGCTCAAAACGAGGATCTGGCAGACGACGTCGGCGATGGCGGGACGAGTTAAACTCCTTTTTAAAGGAATGGCCAGAGATTGCGTAGGATCGGGAAAACTGGAAAAAGTGGGGGAGGCCTTTGGCCAGCAGTGGGACATTATAGGCTTCTAATAATAATAATAATAAGGGCAGCTTGTGGCGAGCTGTTGGGGAGTGACGACCCCACGGACCCGAGTGCTCCAGAGAGTCGGTCAGGGTCTCCGTCTCCGGCGTGTCTTCGTCGGTCGGAGTGGACCCCAAGGGGACCCGCAGGACTCTCAGCTCTGGCTTGCCTTCATTGGCCGTCCAGAGGGGAGTCGTAAGAGCTATATGCTCCAGGGGTGGAAGTGAAAGATGCATAAGACGCGAGTTGGCACAGTGGCTGCTAACAGCCACTGGGTAGAAAGCGGCGCACACCTCTCGACACCCCTGAGCCGCTCACACCGGTGTTGCTCCTGGTCGTCTTCACGACGGCAGTTTCAGGGGCCCATCTAGTCAGCGGCAAGTCACCACCTGCCTCGATAATGTGTATTAACATTGTTATGGCAGGTGTCCGGAGTTCTTTACAATAGCCCAGTCTCATTGTCCACCCAAACTTTAATCCATAGACCGGTATACTGTTCACTTTTTCTGCAATAGTCCCAATGCCTGCTGCGACCGGTTCATGGGTGTCTATTGTTGCGCCTGTGAACGGGTTCCAGCAGGCGTTCTACATGACATTAAAGCTCTCCAAGGGGCCTCTACGTGTTGGATCTATATCCCCACGCAAGCCTATCAAAAGACCGGGATTTATAGGCCCGTGATATCCAAGGAGATACAAATAATAATAATAATAATAAATAATGTTTTGCCGAGGTTTTCGCGAGGGGCTACATGGGGTTCTTTCTCAAAGGAGTGGACAGGTTTTTAAAGGGCCGGAAAGGCGCATGTAATCTCTGGTGTTGCAGGCGTCCATAGACTACGGTGACTGCTTACCATCAGACGGGAGTGCGCTTGTTTGCTACCGACGTGGGTTGGCCTAAAGCAAAGGGGGTGCAAAAAAAAAGACTTAGAATTTTTTTAGTAGGTACAATAACATGTCTGTTCTGGATTTTTGATTTTAGAGAAAAGTTTTCCTACAAAACATGCTTATTTTAGCGTATTCTCTACGATAACATAATAAAAAATAGGTGTCATAATAACATCACTCCGATGAAAAGATTTCTAAGTGTCGGCATCCCCTTTGCTTTAGTCCAACCCCGACGTGGTATAAAAAAAAACCGCACGAACTTTCAGGACTCTTTTTTAAGCATCAGGAGTTATAGTAGCATACAAAAAAATCAGGATCTGTGAGAATCAGGTACCTATTAAATTTTTTTTTTTGAAAACGCTCAGTAATGGCGGCTCAAACTTAAGAGGCCGGTGTCGATTTTAGTCGCAAAAATGTAAAATTGATAGATTTAGTCCGTGAAATTTTACACCTTTTGTTACCTAATTGAAATAACAAGTACTGGTTTCTATTAGCACGTCTTCTTATCTTACCTTTTATCAGATCAGTTTTTTGAAAACATACTCACTAAATTAGTAATGTTTGCTTTTCTGATGGACGTTAAGGTAAACGCGCGTAAAGCACTGATTTTGTCGCTCTAATTTGTAAATTTCGTAAAGTTTGGACTGCTAAACATGGTAATTTTGTATTACACATATCCTGTACTTGACGTTTATCAGACTACATTTTTATTATTATGACTTTGAAGTAGTGTAAATGAAAGTTAGACGAAATCGATTTTCTCCAGAAATTACTTCAAAACAAGTGACAATTTCTCTGAAAATCGAATTAATTTCAACGTAATTTTGATACTTAAACAATCTACAACATTTGCTGAAACTATTCTTATACATCAATTTGTATAATTTACCACCATGATTTTTTGATGAATTTTTAAAAACTGCCCCTTCTCTTCATGCATTACCGGTGACGCACGCTCGCGACCTCATTATTAAAAGGCAAGATGAGAAGACGTGCTAATAGAAATCAATACTTGTTATTTAGATATTACGTAACAAAACGTGTATAATTTCAACGACTAAATGTATCAATTTTAAATTTTTGCTCCAAAATCGACTACGGCCTCTTAAAGCTTTATCCTTTAGCCGCCCAGATATCGAAACTTGCCAAGACAAACGGCCCGATTCTAACTTTAAGATATGTCATTCTTTTGAAATTATGGCTTCAGTCCAGTGGGACCATTTTGCCAGTATCAAGGTCTTAGGAGCTTTAAATACGACTAAAATTGTACTGTTAGTACAAGACGTGACGTTATTAGCACTTGTAAAGCGATAGCTGGACTTTACAAGAAGCACGTGGACTACCCGCCGTTGACTCCAAAATGGTGGTTTAAACGCGCTTCAAGATTAATTCTCCGTTCGCTGCACATTACCACATTACTTTACTGTACCTATATAATAAGCTATCGATATTACACTTTAATAGTAGTTTATGTGACTTCTACATAACGTACAGTTAAAATTATGATGCACCCACAGATACAGGTTTTTTAATATAGGCCGTTAGCTTATCGTGTCTGAATATATTATAAGGTTATGATATTGATGTAGATAAAATGATTAACAAAACAAAAAATATGCACATTATTTGGCCAATGACCTACGTTCAAAAAATAATCTAAAGATTAAATCTTATCCGTATCATAAAATAATGACCGAAATAATGTATTCGTCATTTTATCCACATTTTATATTAGAAAAAAAACAAATAACATTTTGCAGCCAACGTTAAAAAATCACGACACTACGCAGCGTATATATAGTTTTAAAAACATAGAACTGACTTGGTTCTTTTTTCGTCCACCGGTATTTATAAAATTGGTGGAATCCATGTCAACGGCCGATGTTTTGCGTTCCTATTTTAAAATGGCTTATTTTGCTAGAAGTCGCATAACGTTTACGCCATTTTGAATTTTATTGGTCTAAAGTTGAGCGAAGGTCAGGCGAACGTTTGACTAGACTCATTTTTATTTGGCTAGCGCGGCTTGCAGTGAGGTAGGTCCATTGTTTAGGAAATTGATACCGGTTTTTGAGCGAGTTTCATTTTTTGCGATGATTACACAATTTAGGCGTATTGTTTAAGTGGACAGTGCACAGTGGTCCACATAACCTGTTACTTACTTTACATACAAGTATCTACAGTAGTAGTTAGTATGTAAACTCAGCAGAAGTAGCTACGCGAGCGACATGTTCTTTACGATCTAAACACAACTTTGATCTTCCATGATCATTCTCAGTATGTTATATTAACCTAGTTATGTAAATATAAGTACTAAGTAAAACACAAAAAATGCTGATGTATAGAAAAATAATAACTCACAAATATAGTTTGTACAACAAGGGCGAAGTGATCCACTTATATTCGAGGCAATGTAAGGCATTATACAATGGGGGGGGGGGCACGTAGGGATGGCAGATCGTAAAGTATGACTGATGTTCTGACTGTGACGATCTGGATTTATCATGGATACGATCTGCCAGTGTCAAAAGTGGCATACCAAAGTAACCGTTAATTATAGATTTACCTTACAACAATACCAAATTGGAACGAACAGATACGTTGCCCTTGTTACGATTAACAATTGACACAAACGAAAGACCACATTCAAAAACATTTGCAATAAACTATCCAGATTTTCATATGCCTTATTTAAATTAAAAAAACAACAGATTAAAAAACTGCCATTTCCGCTTATTATGCTTACGCCCATTCTATACTCCAATATGGCATACTCCTTTGGGGTAATAGCTCCAATGCCAATGACTTATTTATTTTACTAAAAAGGTGCATCCGAATTTTAGTAAGTAAGTAACATAAAACCAAAGGAAAGCTGTCGACCATATTTTAAAGACCTGGGAATTTTTTGTGACCTGGGAAGTTACCTGCTTATACATTTTTGAAGTTTGCCCTTTCGTCAAGTTACACAGCTCTTTTTTTCTGGAAGCAAATAACCGCCACATAAAAGCATTAAATCTTCGCCAAAACAACTACCTTTCCTTGCCCACTTCTAGCTTAAAAACATGTACGTGAAATGTGCCAAACTCATCTAGCCAATAGGTAACGAACTGGCGTCGCTCAAGGTCAAACACCACGCCACGCGGTCAGTACTCAGTGTGGTAGGTTATGGCTAGCCTAAACATTAGTGTGCGTAGAAATAGTTATGTCCATGCGATTCTAATCGTGGCAAAAGGCTTTTTAAACGGGCCGATTTTTAGAT
The DNA here is from genome assembly GCF_947568885.1 of Cydia strobilella. Taxonomy (NCBI): domain Eukaryota; kingdom Metazoa; phylum Arthropoda; class Insecta; order Lepidoptera; family Tortricidae; genus Cydia; species Cydia strobilella. Next base: position 16,963,091 of record NC_086052.1, read on the forward strand.
TGTCGACATTTTTTTTCGTCAGATTTTTGTTAAAATGTAGTGAATGGAATTCCTTATCTATACCTACACCTTTTAAAACAAAGTCCCCCGCCGCGTCTGTCGGTATGCTCGCGATAAACTCAAAAACTAGTGAACGGTTTTTCATGCGGTTATTAGAAATAATTAAATCTCCACAATTATTAGAGAGAGATGTTATTTGTGATAATTGTGATTGTTGTTTCTAGTTTCATATTTAGGTAAAATGTCCCTACGTAAAACGTGTGTTAGGTTATGGGTAGTTTAAACATTAGTGTGCTTATTAGTAGTAGTTGGGGCTGAAAATCAGCGGTCTCGCTGAGTCTCATCCATTGTACTGCACAAATATTTGTAATTCTATCTGATTTTTTTTTATCTCGCAACTCATTGTTTTTTGTGTTGGTAAATAAATAAATAAATATATATATGTACATATATATATTTTTAATAGTCGATGTGTAATTATTATGATAAGTCTTTGTCAAGGGGCTTTTCAAACAACTTTTTGTCAGCATCATTTAATGGCGTTTTTGTGATTGTTAAATTAAATATGATGTGAGACATTTTAATAACAAAACTTCCGTGAGACACACATATTAAATATATTAATAACGGGTCACTCACATATTTTAAGTCGAAAAACGCTCGCACAGCAGCACAGCGGGGTTTGAAGGTTTTTTTTTTTTTGTTTTTTACTTAAGTATATCTTGGAAACTTTGCGTCTTAGCAAGATGATTACTTAAACAAAACGAAATGTGATTAAATTTGCTACAAGTTTAATTTAGTCAAATTTTTCGATATCTTGAATAGTTTTCGAGATATTAATTCACTTTTCATTTTGTATAAGTGGCCATGTCGCTGAGACGCATAGTTTCCGAGTTATAATCGAAATACCGAAAAATGGAACCTTCAAAACTCCTCTCCCTCCCGGCACCAGGGTTACGGGCGGGGGCTTTTGATATGTTCACCTAACTAGTCCAAACAAAGCTACGAAGTCAAAAATTGTGTTCCAAGCGTTTCCCTCTATACCATTTTTATAGCTTTCATTTCCTGACCTATTTATCTATGTTATGGTTATTTTAATGACTTCTGGTAACGAGTGTCGTTCAATGGCACTTAGGTCTCACAACACAAGTAGGTATGGCTAGTCTAAACATTAATACGATATTAGAAATAGACGTATCTCCATACGATTCTTAGTATGACACACGGCCTTTTAGTGTGATAGTTTGATAATTTATGTTATGGTTAGTTTAAAATTTAAATGACTTGATAACGGATGTATATATATAGTCTAAGTAACTTAATTCTACCGGCGACTTCGTCGGTAATAAAATTAGTATTTCTATAGTAAATGTCACACCCCTTTTCACCCGCGTAAGGGATGATTTCCGGGATGGAAACTTTCTTATGTCCTTCCTCGAACCTCAAAATATTTCCATACTAAATTTCATCTAAGTCGGTGCATGCATCAGTTCAAGTTTCAAGTGTGAAAAAGGGAACAGACAGACAGGATCTCACTTATTATGGAACTTAATAGGTACAGTAGGTTATGGCAAGTCTAAACATTGGTGGTACCTATTAGAAGTAGTAGTATTTCGACAGCATGACAATGGGCGTTTTAGTGAGGTAGGTAATGTTATAGTTATAATAACGTATTAACGACTTTTGGTAGCGGATGTTGTCAAATGGTGCTTTTATGATTATTGTTTATGAATCGTTTTAAACGCGTATTGATTAACGAATAGCACGGAATGCTGAATTTGAATAATGATTTGCCTGTACATAAATACATAAAACAGTGTAAATTTGCCATACGATAACTAAATAAAGGAATCCGCAGTAGAACTAGGGTCACCGACATAGCTCGCAGAATTGCAAACCTTAAGTGGCAGTGGGCGGGGCACATTGCTCGCAGAACTGATGGCCGGTGGGGCCGGAAGGTTCTGGAGTGGCGTCCGCGTACCGGAAGACGAACTGCCGGTAGGCCTCCAACGAGATGGAGCGACGACCTGATGAAGGTCGCGGGAATTCGGTGGTTGCGAGCGGCACAGGGTCGGTCGGAGTGGCGAGCCTTGGGGGAGGCCTATGTCCAGCAGTGGACGTCTATCGGCTGACATGATGATGAATATGATGATGATGAACTAAATAAATAGCAGTTATAAAAATATTTTGTAATTGAAGCTTTTTTGTAAACAGCTTTGCAGGCAAAACAGGACAATCTCAATACTCAAGCTCAATACTCTTTATACCTTGTATGTCACTACTTATAATTTATTGTACGCATTAAAAAATCGCATTTTAAACATCTTTGTGGATGGATCGACTCGCCCAGATGCGATTGTGGCGCCAAATCGCAGACTGTCCAAACATAGTCCAGGAGTGCCCCCTCAAAGCCTACCCTGGACTGGAAGCCCCGATGACCTGTTCTCACTTACTTCTGACGCAGCTCAATGGCTGAGAACGTTGGATATAAACTTGTGACATACCTGTTATATTTTCAATTTATTTGTGACTTTTTACGCCATTCGATTGAATAAGTAATTAAAAAATCCAAAAGTTTAATAACCAACTTATTTTCAGCCTTCTAGTCTAGTCGGCAGTGACTGCCTATGAAGCAAGAAGTCCCGGTTCAAATCCTGATAAGAAAATTTGTGTTATAGTTATAGTTTTGCAATACCCAATTAATAGGGTCTCATGTTGGTGTGCCCTTATTTTGTAAGTTTCACTTGTTTGTACCAGCATGAACATCATCTTCCTCGCGTTGTCCCGGCATTTTGCCACGGCTCCATGGGAGCCTGGGGTCCGCTTGGCAACTAATCCCAAGAATTGGCGTAGGCACTAGTTTTTACGAAAGCGACTGCCATCTGACCGTCCAACCCAGAGGGGAAACTAGGCCTTGTCGGGATTAGTCCGGTTTCCTCACGATGTTTTCCTTCACCGAAAAGCGACTGGTAAATATCAAATGATATTTCGTACATAAGTTCCGAAAAACTCATTGGTACGAGCCGGGGTTTGAACCCGCGACCTCCGGATTGCAAGTCGCACGCTCTTACTGCTAGGCCACCAGCGCTCTCGAACTGTTTGTACCAGCATGAACGCAATAAAGATATTATGATTATGATTATGATAATATTTTGTGATATAATAATTGTCATGACATTAAAAGTGTCGATGTCATGGGGACTATATAAAGGAGCAAAATCTCTACGTCCGAAAAGAGTCCATCAAATAACAGTAAATAGGCGGCGCCACCATACACCGAAATAAAATAACATAGATCTAGTATTTTATATAGATGAGGGACAGAACATACGCAATGCGACAAAATTAAAAACACGTTTTAACATTCAACATACCAAAAACAACCTACGTAATTTGGTCGGGTTACTTGTTGCTCTCGCCCATTTCATCTCTATATTATTATACCTCTATGGTCCATGTCATACCCCAGAGCCTACCTAGCGCTACCGGAGAGATAGGAACTATTATTTACAGCTAGCTATAAGCTGTCACGTTTGCAACAGTTCTGCCATAGATTGTCGTCCTTTCTATACAGTCCATAGTCGATGTACTATCGACATTGACATCGTGCATCGTAGTGCATTATACTCGTAGCTAGGTTCCCAAATTAGATGTTTTGGAATGTCAAACAAAGGTGAAGGTGCTGTTGCTATTTAATAACAACCGATTTTTTTTTGTTGATTTTTTTGGTCAAATTTCGATATTGGGTGGATAGATAGTCCCCTATTTTATACAATATATGCGCAATGTCACCATATGTCCTAAAAATCTTTTAATGAGTTACGGAAAAGTATGGTATTTTCGTAATCAAGGGAAAATTACATAATTTGTTTTCGAGACTAATAGTTGTGATTTCGTATTTACCATTCCATATTTAACGAAAAAAAAATCGAAAACCGGCCAAGTGCGAGTCGGACTCGCGCACGAAGGGTTCCGTACCATTACGCAAAAAACGGCACAAAAATTACGTTTGTTGTATGGGAGCCCCACTCAAATATTTATTTTAATCTGTGTTTAGTATTTATTGTTATAGCGGCAACAGAAATACATCATCTGTGAACATTTCAACTGTCTAGCTATCACGGTTCATGAGATACAGCCTGGTGACAGACGGACAGACAGACAGACAGCGTAGTAATAGGGTCCCGTTTTTACCCTTTGGGTACGGAACCCTAAAAAGGAAAATTTCACAACAAACTATTTAAAAATAATTACTATAAAATACCGTAAATAGAGTTGGTCGAAGGGCAAATTGAATGCGGTCGCTGATTGGTTTTGTTTTGACCATTTTGTATCCGGAATTCCTGATATCGGAAATATCTATTACCCATTAGTTCATTTGTCCCTATCGAGGTTTGATTTAGTAGAGATAAATGGAAAATAACACTGATAATAGACATAGGCGAGATATATAGGGCACAGTGAGATGATAGAAGAGGAAGAGGAAAACAACGAGCATGCTATACAGATACACAATTAAAAGGAATAGTGAATGTCGTGACTTCGGACCACAGAAATTATTATACTTGGAAGTACTTTAGAAGTGTTAAATGTCGTTATAGTTAAGTTTAAGTATATAGTGTATGTCTGTGTATTTAGTTCCGATCACAATGCTATCCTAAAACTACTGTCTGATCTCCTAGTGGGAATTGTCTTAGGATGTAGGCAAAGATAGATATAACTCCGTAATAGATGGATACAGTCTAAGGAAAAAACGTGCCTCGAAAATCACGAAAATTTGATTCTCGATCAGAGGGCGCCACTAGTTTTGGCCTACACTCGTATAGAGGGCGTTGAAGGTTTCGTTTGTTATTTATAATTTTAACGCATACCAGTGAAAGAACATGGGTCAAAATCATATAAATAATTAATGAAAATAAAAAAAATCATTTATCCATATTTAAATGCATTTTATCGTATTTTTATAAATATTTATTTTTAGTTTTAAAGTGTGTCGACAGATGGCAGTGAATTTACTGGGGTTACAAAATTTACTATGACAGTACCGCTCTAGTATAAGTTACTCTATGATGTAGGCTATATGTACTGTTTTAACTTTGCCTGTAAATCTTATTGGCATGTATCTGTTTTTTTTCCCAATAAAGAAAATAAAATAAAAAATAAGAGGACCGAGAAAACTGGCTTCTACCCCATCGACAAGCCATGCTCATAAATTATGATGATATTGATGATGAAATAATACCTCGCCCAAATTTTTGAAAAGTCCAATACCTATAACGTGATGTTGCACCGCCTACAAGTTATCTGCTTTGCCCGAAGGTTGACTGGTAGAGAATGCCTTGTAGCATTAAGTCCGCCTTTTGTACATTTGTATTTTCTTTTGTGCAATAAAGATTAACAAGACGCATTTGTAGAATTTACCAGTTTTCCCTTAAGGCTCCGTAACATTGACACGGTAGCAATGAGTGCCAACCGCGAACCGGAAAACGCATCAAAAGACTCACAACAAGATGATCAGAGTGCCGATGAATATGAGCGGCGCAAGAACGGTCGTTGTTGAGATCCCTGGAGGAGGCCTATATCCAGCAGTCGACGTCTTTCGGCTGATATGATGATGAAGAGTCTTTCACGTTGTCGATTAACTCAAAATAATAGATAATTCTCGCGAGTCGGATGATGGTCCCATTGGTCCCTATGATAGATTATTATTATACTTTTTTGGAAGTATCACGTTCATTTATTTAGAAATATAACATTTATGTAAAAAAAACCGGCCAAGTGCGAGGACTCGCACACGAAGGGTTCCGTACCATTATCTATAAAAACGGTCACCCATCCAAGTACTGTCCCGGCCGACGTTGCTTAACTTCGGTCAAAAATCACGTTTGTTGTATGGTAGCCCCACTTAAACCTCTATTTTATTCTGTTTTTAGTATTTGTTGTTATAGTGGCAACCGAAATACATAATCTGTGAAAATTTCAGCTGTCTAGCTATCACAGATCACGAGATACAGCCTGGTGACAGACGGACAGACGGACAGCGGAGTCTAAAGGGGCCCACTGACTATCAGTCCGCCGGACGATATCGGCCTGCCAGTTGTTCGGAACTGTCAAGTTTTTGTTCTAACTGACAGGCCTATATCGTCCGGCGGACTGATAGTCAGTGGGCCCCGTTAGTAACAGGGTCCCGTTTTTACCCTTTGGGTACGGAACCCTAAAACCTACGGTAAAAAGATACCTATTTTTTCATTTAAAATTTTAAATTAAGCACAATCAAAAGAGACTCGAAGGAACGGTCACACGAGTAGGGACCATCATTCGTATAGGTTATAGCTAGGGGGCTATAGGTTTAATTATCAACGTCATCGATACGGCATTATTTCAGACGCATCTATGTTATTGCTAATCTATAGAGGTCATATTATTGAGCTGTGTCTAGTTATAGAATTATAACATCGAGCACGTATAGCTGACGCACAGTTGCCGAAACTCATAGTACGTTTTACGCGCGACTCTGATGGACTACATTTGTTGCATCTTAGTTTTAGTAACTAGTGAAATAATTGTGTGATGTGTAAGCAGAAAAACTTAACTATCGTCCAAAGTATCCTAACTACCGAACGTCCAAAAGTTACTCGAATATCTTGGATTAGGAATGATAATTATTTGAATTATTACCTACTAGTTCTGATGCAACATCGTTGCTTAAATGGCGGAAAACATACAGAAAATACTATTAATAAGATTGGTATTGGTACTTAGTGTTGAATTTGTGGACAATAGCTATGGTACGGACTTACGGAGTGAAACATGTCGAGCGTTTTTCGACTTAAAATACGTTAGTGACCCGTTATTAATATATTTAATAGCTATAATACTGGAATATAGTTTTATATATTAGGATATATATCGTTGTCTAAATACCCACAACACAAGCCTTATCTAGGTTACTCTGGGGCTTAGTCAATTTGTGTAATAAAGTCCTATAATATTTACCTATTTATTTATTTATAGTTGGGTGGTTTTAAGGAATTAATATTTTAAAAAACTGACGGTGCGATTCGGGAAATGAATTAGATTCACTAGATACCTAGATATCAAATAGTAAAGATAAGTGACGTCCCACGGGTAAAGGTACCTTATGGCGGTTGGCGCTTACGCTATTATCAACGCCGCTCAAATTAATATTGAATGGCGCTTACCTCGCATAGCGCCGCAATAGTTTGCGGGGCTATGCGACGTAAGCGCCAGCCGCCAGAAGGTACCTTTTGCCGTGGAATGTCACATATCTTTACTATTTCATATCTAGTGAATCTCTAATTAATTTCCCGAATCGCGCCGTTATTGTGAAAAAAAGAAGTTAAGTGCCAAAATGGATTTCTAGAAGTCGTCAGACATTTTGACAGCATATTACGGTGACGCAGTTTGCTATGTTTTAGTGATACATGATTGCTAGTTGTAGCCGTTGTAGGTAAGTACCTCAGTTGTTAAGTAATTCTACCCTAGTTCACTGAGCCAGTAGTGAAGTAAGTAAGTTAATTAAAAGCTTGTAAAAATTAAACGAATACGCTTAGCCCGCGCTTGATCAGTCAACAATACGAAATTTTTAGGTCCTTTTTAAATAAATAAAAAAAAACAATACGAAATTAAGTGACCCTACACACGAGCGCTTTTTCAGCGCGCGTTAAAAAAGCGCTTGAAACTGCCCGCGCGCTAAATTAGATTTAAAGACCAAGGCTTAAAGTTGAAAATCCAACAACGCTTGATAAAAAGCGCTACCGCCATCGTGTGAATAAATACACATAATATATCCATTTGTGTCATTCAAACGCTTTTTTAACGTGCGTTGAAAATGCGCTCTTGAAAATGAGGCTTTCTTCTTCTTTGCCTGGCCCTTTCCCATTTTATTTGGGGTCGGTCCTCCGTATCATGCGTCTCCAGGCAGCACGGTCCTGGGTCGTCTCTTTGTTTGTTGAAAATGAGGCTTTGTGAAAAAAAATACAAAAAATGTCTCAGCATACAATTACTGGCTATCGAACCAGGAACCTCCCTACTTCAAAGCGTATGTTTGCAAACTGCGCCATGAACGAGCTCTTAGCTAAGCTGACGAAATTTGGCTACTTATTCTCGAGTAAAAACTAAATACCGCCTAAACCAGCGATATAAATTTTCTGCATTTTTTGCCAACACGTCTCAAAAAGAAAAACCGCTTATGATATCGATACGACTATTTGTTTAGGCGCGAGATATCACGACTCCGCCATTATGAAAATTTTCCAAAGCCGGATCGAGAAAAAAATCTATTTAATCATAGAATCTGGTCACAAAATTTCACTAGAATCGGTTGAGAATAGCGACCTGTAGAGGAGAACATTCGGACATACGAAAGCAAAATGCCCGAGTCAAAACGTAGACCTTCGCTACGCTTCGGTCAATTAAGATTGAAGATGACAATTATTGGTACAGTGTCCAGCACCGGGACAATTACGATATATGCCTCTAAAAATCGGTCACACAACCGTCATAAATACACACGTGTATGAGTTGCATGGTCCTATATTATGTATGTAGGTATGTATGTACTTTAGTTGCATGTCTGGGTGCGGTCATCGTTCGGGGGTCGAAAACCCCTGATAGACTCTAAATAAATGGATATATGGATATGCATGAGTGTGTTTCTGTGTGTGTGTGTATGATCGTTGATCGCGTGCTCCCGCGCAACGCCCTAATTCGCGTCACAATGTTGTTTTAGATGGTCGCTGCAATAGATGAAATGAAGGACTTATTTTAAAGAAATTTAGTTACGAAAAGATAAAAAATTTGTTTGTATTTCTTCAAGGGCGGGAGTGAACGTTGGAAGGGACCAAATGGTGGGAAAGACTAGTCAAAAAATCATTCAAACTGAAAATCAAATCTTCTAGCAGACTAGAAAAGCTGAAAGTCTTAGCTTTGCAGAATCTGGTTATAAAAACAATCCATATGCTTGTCCACGACTATAATATGAGTGATATGACGTTTGAACAGGTTGTCCAGCAGCAGATTTCCGATTTCACTTTTAAATAATTTTCGAACGCGAAGTGCGAGGCAGACGCGAGGCGTTTTAGTTTCGTGTGTTGCGGAATGATTATTGACAATGGATCGCTGGCCAGCAGAACATCGTGTCTATGCTATGGAGGCGTATCGTACCAAAGCAAGCTTAGTCTTTTTGAATTAATTAGAACTTGATAATCTTTGATGGGTTATGGGTATAATCTGTCGATCAACAGAGACATTTCGGTTAAACTATCAGACCTGCTAGCATGAGTTGCGTTCTCGCGCGCGACTCCATACATCTAGCGCGACTTCAAGTATGAACTCGATCAAGAACGAGAACGCAATCATGCTAGACCACCTGAATAGGTTTACCGTTTTTAGTTTCCACTGCCCTGTACACTTAAAGGTACCAATTACTACTACCTACCAAAATTAGAACAAAAATTTGACAGTTCCGAACAACTGACAGGTCGATATCGTCCGGCGGACTGATAGTCAGTGGGCCCCTTTAGAGTTAGACCAAGCTAACTCAGCAGCGTTTTTGATGGCACACTGTTATTTAGTGAGTGTTATTTTAAACGTCATAATTTCATAGAAGTTGGTAGTTTTAAATAAAACTTAAACAGTCTGTGCTATGAAAATCGCTGCCGACTTAGTTCTTCCCGGGTATGTATTTATTTTTGAGCCCTAAATCAGTTTTTGGGCCAATTTTTGTTCATGTAGTTTTTTTTTTGATAGATTTTAATAAAATTTGGTTTTTAGATAGAGTTCCCAATTCTGTTCAATATTAAAAACAATTTCACTGCATGTCCTAAAAGCATAACGGAAAAATACATATATTTTTCGCCTTTGTACACATTTACTGTATCCTCTCTGTGTTATGTACTTGTTTTGTGCAATAAAGTATTTACTACTACTACTATTTTTTGCGGGAGACGTTTTGATTTCGTATTTATTCCACCTAGAATGAGGAGCTTCAAACGAGCCAAATTTTTATCCCAACGAAAAAAAAATTACAAAATAAAAATCTTTTAGTAGTTATACCTATTGCTAATCGCTACAGGTTTTAGAAACTATTTTTAAATTACATATTCCTGTCTGTACTGTAGGTATTTTAAGTACCTTTGTCTTAAATTGTTTACTGAGCCCTGCATAACCCTAACTAGCGAAGGTCGGTCCGTCCTTCGCAAGGGCACGGGGCCAACAGCCCGAGCTACGATCTAAGCCCACGCGTCGCTTGCGCAGTTAGATGTACCTAACCGCGGTTCCAATTTTGAATTTCAAATATACTTGGTTCGTATTCTGTACAATTACATTTGTAATGTTGAATGCTAGGATCTGTGATAGTGTAATTATTGCGTAAAATTTGTAATAGTAGTGTAACCAATGTTCCAATTTTAATATAGCGTATAATTGCCACATCTGTAAATATCCGCAATACATACCTGTAAATTTCAGTACCTATTTAAAATAGGTACTGAAAATTTTAGTAAAATTATATTTTGTAGTTCCGGTAAAACAAAATACAGAATATATAGGTATGTATATATATTGGTGGTATTTTGTCACTTTTATCCCACTTCTGTATTAAAGGATGTTGCGTTGTTAATAGTACTGTCGGCATCAGATAAATTTAAACTATATCATGGCCTAATCGAATCCAAACCTTTAACAAAAAAATCACGCGAGTCAAATCACAACCTGCCATCCTAACAAGTCAAATAGGCCCCTGTTCTATGGTACTACTGGCACCTGTGTCCTACGCACGTCCCCTTGACCTTCGGCTGTCCCAAGCTATTTATAGCTTTATTGCATTTAGGGCTTTGTAGGTTTCCAGGGCTGCGCGTGTGTGCACTGAGCTTTAGTTTTTCAAGGTGATTTAGAAAGTCGTTAAATTTTGTAAATGATTGTGTCTTTCATTTGATATACGGGTTGTTTATGAACTGAAATGAAAAATGTTTATTTTTAGGCAACTATTAACCCATAGATAAAACTAGCATAGGTACATATTATACAATATATCTTAAAAAAGGGAGTTGGAAGGAGCAGACCTCGGCGGACTTTCTCTGATCAGATCGGGGAAATCCTAAAGAAAGGCCAGGTCAAGAGCACCCTAAACCGGCGAGCGTGTATGAGGAATGTTATGAAAGTGAAGGAAGCGAAAGAGGTATGTCAGGATCGTAGCAAGTGGAAATCCGTGGTCTATGCCTACCCCTCCGGGAAATAGGCGTGATTATATGTATGTATGTATGTATCTTAAAAAATAATACACATACTATGGCTGCGATGCCGGCCGCGGATCCGCCGAAACTTGACACCCTTCGGCCAAAACTCTTCTTTGGTAGGTCGCTAGATGTTCAGTGTCCTACTCTTGGCCGAATTTTAGTTATCTTTTTCCATTTGTTTTGAGAATGTTTTTTTCTGCTTATACAGAGGCTGCAATCCATGATTTTTAATCACACACATACACATACAAAATTTAAATGCAACAGTGAGAGAAAATCTGTAATATTTTTAAGAACATACTCGTAAATAATTTAACTAACTTAGCGGTTTCACTCACGTATTTTTAGTCACTCGCGCGACATGTTTCGGAGAGCCTAGGTCTATTTTCAAGCACTAACAGTGCCTGAGTGAGTAGCTAACCGCTAAGTTAGTTAAGTTAATATGTCTCACGATAGTTTAAATTCGATAACATAATAATTAAGATTACCATTTTATACGAATCCGATAAAAAATTCGTTAGCGAGATGTACGAATCGACGTTGCCGGTTCAGCGCCATCTATCATGATATGTGGTAAAGCTTTTTGTATGAAGTTACTCTACGGACGCGAATAGTAGGTTTATAGAGTCTCCTAATGCATTGTTAGATGCGTCCGTATTAAATAACTATGGTAATTTGTCATAGTCTAGACTCTAGACGACAGGGCTATCTATGGTAATGGAAATGAGCTAAGCTATTGTGTTTATATTAGTAGTCTAGGCGCACTAAAAAATGGCGTACCGTAAATGGCTAAATGGCGTACCTATAAATTAATGATTTATTTGAGAATGTTTTATAAAGAACATATAAAAGGGCTTGTGCACAAATCACGCGAGGTTTTTTCGGCTACTTTTTGAGCAGGTTCAGTGGATAATCGATTTTATTCCGATTTAGTTTTTGGGACTTTTTTTCAAAATACCGGATCCAGAGGGCTAGATACTTTTTGGTAGAGTAAAAGTGAAAAACTCGTGAGGTTTATGATGGGATCCAATCCAAGGAACTCATTGGTACGAGTAAAGAAGCTCAAACAAAATAATTTCGTTTGGAAGCCGCTTTAAGACCAAGGTCCTACCTATAGTACTTCTTCAGTTCGATGAAATTTAAACCATATTTAATGTTGTTGGAACAGAGTTGCGTTTCATTCAAATAAAAATCAACTCTATTCCCTGCACAATAGGTTCAAATTTCAGCGGCAAATTCTGGGTTTTTCATTTGTATCGCTGGACCTTAGGTTATCTCCCGACTTCTACACTTTTCGGATGTTGACTACCAGAATTTATTGCTTAACCTTTCATATGTGTTTAGTGGTTAAAAATCGTGGGTTCGAACCTCGGTTAAACTGTATAGTGTATACAACAGAAACAATCATATCATATCATATCATATCATATCATATCATATCATATCATATCATATCATATCATATCATATCATCATTTGTTCAGTTACTAGCTTTTGCCCGCGACTTCGTCTGCGTGGACTTAGTAACAGCAGCTAAAGTAAGTATAGCGCCTGGAAAAATTCTCATAGCAATCATTCAATTTGAGCATATTATGCAAACAAATTAGCAGGCACTTCATTAATTGTCTCAATTCCACCCCGCTTTTTAAAGTACTTAGTTAGTAAAGTACTGTATGTAATTGCATGAATTCTAATTCTAATTGTATTTTTTCTTATTTACTCGTAATGCATGTTAATTATAAGATGTATTGTTTTGAAAAGATGTGACCCGCCGAGTTTGTTGCCGGTCCCATATTGGGATATCCTCCTCCAATTGAGGGGGGATTTATATCTTCTCGGGGCAGAGATGTAGGGTTAGAGCCGGGACGTTCATAAGCGCATTGTAATATGCCTAATTGAATAATAAACTGTCTTTATCTTTATCAGGCTTTCTTTAGGATAAACTTTTTCCTACCTTTATTTTGGTACTAAGTTTATATTAGATATGCAAATAGAGTTAGACCAAGCTAAGTTGGCAGCGATTTGGATAGCTAATGAGAAGTGTTATTTTAAACATCAAACTTCTATGAAATTATGATGTTTAAGTAACACTTGCGCAGTCTGAATGTAAACTTTAAAAAGAAATAATGATTTATGAATTTGGCCGACTAGTCGGCCATCGGAGCGACGATTAGTCGGCTAGTCGGCCAAATCAATAGTCGGTACATCACTAGTTTATAATTATGCATTATACTCTGCAAATGTACCTTTAAGTACAGGACACAGAGGGATTTTTTTTATGTTTGCAGCCCTTTTCTCAAAGAAATTCATATAACAAAGCTGCCTAACGGATTAAAGGCTTCCAGATTTTGTTGCACATTATTTTAACATTATGATAATAATTGAGAACGACATCATACCTACATATTGTAGTGTTTACTTTCCTCACCAATCTAATTACTCTTGGGATAATTATATTTTTTGTAGGTAAATAAAACCATTTATTATTTCTTCATACAGTGCCCTCGTAACACACAAAGCCGGCTGCCATGCCTCTCAGTCCTGAGTCCAGTGTTGCCAGAGTATCTCCCTATTTATTCCTGAACACCAAACATATTATAAAACAAAATCCCGGTCGCGTCGTTCTGCCTGTATGTTTGCGAAAAACTCAAAAACAACGGATTTTCATGCGGATTTCAACTATCAATAGTGATTCTTGAGGAAGGTTTAGTTGTATAGAGTTAGACCAAAAAAAGTCTGCAACGATTTTGATAGCAAACGCAGTGCAAGTGTTATTTTAAACGTCAAACTTCTGTGAAATTATGACGTATAAATAACACTTGTACTGCGTGTGCCATCAAAAAATGTTGCCAATCGTTGTCAAAATTGTTGCTTGGTCTCACTCTAATTTGTTAAGGTTTTTAGTAACCCGTGCGAAGCCGCCCTAGTTCCCATTAAAAAGCGCGGTTAAAGCGCACGAAGTTTCGTTAACTAAATCGTAACCATGAAAGTAAACTGAAGTAGCTTCAGTGTGCAAGTAGGTCAATGCAGCCACAACCGTCTGTGGGAAATTCCGTACATAAAGGCTTTTTTTTTTTTCAAACAATATTACCTTTTTTTCATCGACAAAGCAGCGATTGCTTTTAGTTTCAACGGTCAAAAGTAGCTGCGCTCTATTGGCTAGGGTTTAATAACTACGGAATTGCCCACATACGGATTTGACCGCATTGACCATACAGCAATGTCGTTTCCGACTATCATGGCTCGAGTACAAGAAAAGTTAGTATTTGTTTGTGTATAAGAGTTTACTTATAATAATGTTTTTCTTAAAGCGTAGAGTATGCCTGGGAGCGAGACAAGTTTCCGATTGTTCTTGGGCCTGAATTTGGGCGAGAAGAGTTTATGCTTGGTGGGTTTGGTTTATGTTTTTCGAGTAAACCATGAAAAACACATCAGGATATCTTTCACTACTGCACATCTGGCCAGCTGATTGAAACAGTAAGATGCAGTAGGTAGCTATAACGCTGTTGTTGCTATAATGTGCATCGAAATCAATATAATTATAGAACTAAAGTATAACAAAACAGTCGTGTATATCCACTAAAGACCTCATTATCCTACCAGTCACCTACAACTAACACAAAGGTGATTCATGCATTAGAAAAAAACAATATGCCATCTATTCGAAAATGCAGCGCAGTTCGTGATAGCGGCTGCGCGTGAGCAGATCTGCTCGAGACGTCAAAGCAGATCCTTTAAGCGGAATTAGTCAGTTCCCGAAAAACTCGGCCGTTGAACCCAACACCCGACACCTAAATATTAAAAAAAACCTCATGTTTACATAACACAACGATTTTTTAAATAACCCGAAAGGGCTACGCGCACATACAAAATTTTCGACGATGCACTCTGTGTGAGTGACACACACACACAACATAAAAATGCCCAATACGTACATGTCGCACCACTACAATGAAGGGAACGTAGCATACAAGTGCATAATTCGGCCGAGATGCAAAAAAAATATTTGGCAATGCGGCCCCTACGCGCCCGCCAGTCGCCCGTCCGCCAGGGTTAGGATAGGTTAGATTTTTTGGCTCAAAACGCTCGTTCCAGACTTTTTAAAAAATAATTTTGTCTACATCACTAGGAAGTGATGCCCTTCCTATCTTGTTGTTGGTTTTAACATATTTTTTCAAATAAAGAACAAGAAGCGTCGCGCGCTAATAGGATTCTAATTTGAATTCGGATCGCACGTTCGATTTTTGAAACGATTTCGATTTTTAATCCTTTTGTCTAACGGGCGTTTTGATCAAAATATCGGTGGTGGTGGCCAGTGTCTTATTCCTAGTGAATTATTTAATTTCAGGAATCTCAATAATGACATAATAATAAAGCAAGATTTTCTCAAAAACTCTAGATAGTGCCTTGTGTCGTGTTGTGATTTATTTATTTAAATTTTATTTTTTACGAACTTTGTTTGGACTTTTTTCCTGTTGTTCTGTTCATTTCACCTGGTAAGTACTTATTATTTATTTTCGTTATTTTTATATTTTTTATGCATTTCGTTCACCCTTATTTTTCGTTGTTTTTCGTAGCACAATGACGTCTGATACACACCAGTTTCTGTAAATAAAATAAATTAAAAATAAAATAAAACTTTTATATGTCAATTTCTTGTATTTCAATATCTAGTTAAATAATGTTCAATTTAAATATAAATACTTATAAGAGACTTACGCTGAACGAAACCAAAATCAAGTTCACCACACCCATTCTCCTAACCCCCTTATTATTATACACAAAAAGAAGAAATGCCAACAAAAGGATAAGGATAAAGCTAGAAATAGTCGCAAGGACACGTCGTCCTGTGACGTCACGCGCTAGGCACTGGCGAGAAAGTCGGCCATCTTGGATTTTGTTCTTTTTTGAAGCCTACTAAGTGCGCGCGCGTCGCCATTATGGCGGAGAGAAATTTGGACAAGAACAATAAAAGTTTAAAAAATTGAGGACAGGTTTTGAATAATTGTTAATAAATACATATTGTGTTAAAGACGTAAGTCTTATCTCTAATAATAAAATGGCAACTAAGATTAAACACCTGAAATATTTTAAAACAGTTTTTTGCAAATCTTTTGGAGCGCATCAGTGTCGATTACATAAGTTTTAGAATTATTATTCTTTTTTATAACAACTATATCATTAAACTATTTCTTTATAATAAATTTATTTAAAATTAAAACATAACTTTAAAGCAAGTATAGTCTGCATCAAAAGTAGCGGATCACATTATACGTCAAAAGTTACACCATTCTCTCATATGTAGAGCAATTTGACTGTAAAAAATACTTTTAAACGCAAACTGTACAAATCTTATACCTTTAAACGAGCAATTCTTGTTTATATTTATATATTTTGGAGATCTCGGAAACGGCTCTAACGATTTCGATGAAATTTGCTATTTGTTGTTTTCGGGGGCGAAAAATCGATCTAGCTAAGGTGTTATCTCTGGGAAAACGCGTATATTTGAGTTTTTATATGTTTTCCGAGCAAATCTCGGTCTCCCGATATTTTTTTTTTTTGGGAAAGGATTGGTGGTAGATTATTTTGGCGCTTTGTTTCATCCCCTACTATTGATGCTGAAAGTATCGTACAGCTTTGCTATAGAACTGCGTACGCGCAATTGTCTCCTACAGGACACAGGATGCAAAATCGTAAGAATGCGCGTACGGTACAGACTGCGGTATACTGATACCGTTGCTTTTATATGGAGCAAAAAATGTTTAGCAAAATAAAATAAAGTACCTAAATAGAAATCCTATCAAAGGGACACTTTGTGACAGTGAAAGGGCTCAAAATATCAACTCAGTTAATTTCGTTGAATATTCGACGAGTTTTGGAAATAAGGATCTTTCGTTCAGTAAATAATTAAGAAAGAGGAAAATAGAGATTTTTTATGTTGTGATTTTGTGTAGGTGGTGTAACGGGCCGAGTTCACAAACATGATTAAAAGCCAATGTTGTGAATACCTATACAGGGTGGAAAAAATTAATGGGCCCTGGAGGGAAAGTGGCTTAAAACCTTAAGTTAGGCCAGGATTACACTTGTAAGTTATACTTAGGTAAGTAGGGACACAGGTATACTACAGAATGAGATATGAATATCGTTATCTCATTCTAGCAAATAGCTTTGTCCCTACTTACGTAAGTAAAACTTACAAGTGTAATCCTGGCCATAGCTCATTTCACTTAAAGGAAACATTATTTTATTTTTAAAAAGAAACAAAACTGCATTCAACGAATTTTCATTTTTTTTTTCAATTTCGCTCGTCTAAAAATATTCTTGAGTACTAAATATTCGATTTTATGGATATTTTGTACGACAGACTTGTAAGGTAAGACGTAATGTTTCTTAGAGAAATGTTATCAATAACATTAACTCTATCGACTAGCGTTTATTGTTTGAAATTTTTAGTCGGTTCGATTACCGGGCGAGACAATAGAATTTAAAATAATATTTGAATGCAGTTTTGTTTCTTTTTAAAAATAAAAGAATGTTTCCTTTAAGTAAAATGACCTAACTTAAGGCACTTTCCCTCCAGGGCCCATAATTTTTGTCCACACTGTATATTTACATGACCTTAGTCAGTGTCTTAGATTCGTGTAAATGTATTTTTAGAACTTTGGCTTGTAAATATGTTTCTAAAGTCGAAAGTATCCATATCGCTAGAAAGAAATTTTGCGTGCAAAATAAAATGCTCAAGTAACCAAGTGTAAAACTTACAATAACAACTTACCATCTCTTTCACACGGTACTTTCATACCGAGTGAGAGCATGAAGAAAAACATTCTGAAAGTTTATTAAAACAAATTAAAGTATTAAAACAAATTAAATTATTTACAGATAGCAGATATATATTAGATTACGTATAGATTTGCCGCGATAGCAGAGGACGCTGGTTCGATTCCAGCCTGGGGCACTGGAGGCCTTGGTCACTTTTTCTTAGTATATATGACATTTATTACAGTTTACATATAAAGGTGTATTTGTTTAATACACACTATGTCTTACCTCCAGTGTCAGTTTGACGTGATATTTTTGGGACACCCTGTATATCTATTTTGTAGTAAATTTTATACATATTATTTACGTAACAAGACTATTTTTTGCTATGGGCTACCGTTTACGAGCTATTTACGAAAAACTAAAAAAAACGACCTTAGAACATATTATAAGTAACTTTCCCACTTTAATATTGTTCCCATATATTGATCTTAGCGAAAAAGTATACTGAGTCTTTTTTATAGAGAATTTTATGTAGATTATTTATGTAATAGAACATTTTTTGTTACGGGCCACCGTTTAAGAGTTATTTACGAAAAACTATAAAAAGAGAACCTAAACCCTAAAATGTTCCCACATTGTTGAAGCTGGAGGTTCCGGGTTCGAATCCCGGTCAGGGCATTTATTTTTGTGTTTATCACGAATATTTGTTCCTGAGTTGTGGAGGTTTTCTATGTCTCTAAGTATGTATTTATCTATATAAGTATGTATATCGCCGCCTAGTACCCATAATACAAGCTTTGCTTAGTTTGGGGCTATATTGATCTGTGCAAGATTGTCCCCAAATATTTATTTAAATTTTATTCATTTATTTATTCCCGCAAAATGATGACCTATCTAAAGTTTCATTGGTTCAATATCAGCTAGACCAAAGTCATATCCATTCATCCAATTTGGGAGCTATTATCAAGAACATGTTACTGAATTAAACGTTGCACTTGCATATAGACATAGTATATAGGTATACAAGTAGTTATAGACATGAAACCGAGCGACCAGTAGGCTAAGCACATGATTGGCGCGACAGTATCTCGCCGCGAGACAGACTACCCGTCTTTTACTAACTGTATGAATTAAAGAGGGACGGGTAGTCTATGTCGCGGTAGATACTGTCGCGCCAATCATGTGCTAGCCCGGCAGGGGTAAGAGAAAGACATATTCATTTATTGACAGTGTATGGCAGCATAATCCTTTTTCTCTTTAACGCTTATAAATTTCGGTATTTCGCCATCGCCTCCTCGCCGTTTGTTACCTTCTAATTTCTTGGTTTTACGCCTTACCTAAGCACTGGACACAGTTCGCATCGTTCAAGAGTTCTCTGGAATGTTAACCAGATTTTCAGTCTTCGTTTTTGGAAGATGTTTCATAATAGCATAACTACACCCACGCCCTCCACACCTTCGCGCTCAGTATAATGTACGCTGCAGCGCAAACCCTCCCGCTTCCTATATAGGTTTATTTGTAAATAATTTTTGATTATGACGATGTACAATTACTACAAATAAAATATATTCTATTCTATTCTATTCTATTCTATTTTAAGGGGCTATCTGGAATTCCAAATAAGAAAGCAGAGGTACTTCATTAAGAACGTATATATTGTTACACTAACGACCGGGAGACAACTAAGGAGCGAGCCATGCTTGAGCCGGGTCCCGACGGGTGTAACGTGTTCAACGTGTGGACGCCACGGTACGGTGTAGTTTGTGTTCGCTCTCAAAACCGACAGCCGATGGATCGGGCACGAGCGTTACATGTAATGCTCGTAGTGCTGTCCACACGCAGAAATCCTGTTACATTACACGTTACATGACACGTTTGGACCCGGTTCTTGGACCTTCCGTAGGCCCGTGGAATACTGCTAATGCATTGCCCTAATATTCAGCTAAAATGCACGAAACTTGGTATCCAATACATTTTTATAACAATGACATCTACTCTGGGGTTCATTGCACACGTGGTAAATGAATTCTAATGTATGCCGGGTTGATCGTTCGGGCCCGAAGGCCAACCGCTGGAAAGGTTATTTTCCGTCGTACGGTATTCCTGAAGTTAACGAACTTTTACATAAATACATACGTCTGGTGTGGAAACTCTTACACCGTTGGTACTGGCTTGGCAGTAAGGAATCGTTTCGACATAACACTGCTGTCTGATTGGTGCATGCGAGGATGTGTTACGCACCCGCGCCTTTGCACCAATCGGGAAGAAGTATGTATTGTATCGACTCCGTACTGCAAAGTCAGGCTTTTAACTTAGGCAGATCATATTGGAATAACTTAAAACCGTTTGTTAGTAAAAACGGGATCTATTCTTCCATTAAATAGCTCATTCCGTTAATCATCATCATTTTCACCAGCTTTTCACGTCCTACTGCTGATTATAACAGGTGTCCTCTCACTAGGAGTGACTGAGGTGAGTTGAAATAGAGATAAGTTAAAACAACGTCAATTTTGAGGTATTTATAATCGTCTTAAGGCAAGGACACATATTGAGGGAGGGACCAGCGGACGGTGGGGCGCGGAAAAAAATAGTTTTTTCAGCTCGATAACAGTTATAGATGTCTCGAAATGTACATTCTTTCAATGTTCTTTTTTATTAACTCACCATGGGTCCCCCCTAATAGGAGTTGGCTGTTTTCACTCTAGTATAATTCAAATTAAAGGTTGCAATCATATTACAATTCTTGAGTCCATTGATAGATTAATAATCTAGTCGAAGGGCCGAAACTTCCGTGCAGCTACTATATTTCTCTCTTAGACTTTTTCCGCCTCACGCTATAAAAGCTTACCTATACAGTTTTTAGTCACAGTAAGAAATCAGGATCACAGTTTAGCTGCTTATCTATTTTCTTCTAAAGAACACCTAACATCTTTTTTCGTTTTCCTGCACCACTTGACTTCTGCTTTAAAAACGGGCATTGTTCAACTTAGCATCATAAGCAAATAAGTTGGTTATCTAATACATACTACAAATACATACGCCCGTTAGACTCTAAGACGTATAAGAAAGAGCTATCTATCCCATCTAAGTAAACGTTATTGTGACGGTTTGTTCACCTAGCCTTGAAAATATCAGATGTCTACGTTCTCAGGTTGATAGACTTTTTCAAGGAGCCTTTTTATATCCAGCCGGTGGCAAATAAGCCTGATGGTAAGCGCTTACTGTAGCCTATTGATGCCTGCAACTCCAAAAATGTTATGTATGCCGAACCTATAGAATACAATACAAATCTTTATTGCAAACCTCATAGAATGTGGTGTCACTGCAAATGTTTTAGTGAAAGAGCACTTAAGGCGTACTCGCGGAGTATAATTTTATTGTAATTATCAGTTTTGGATTTCTTAAACTGGTTTTTTTAGGGTTCCGTACCCAAAGGGTAAAAACGGGACCCTATTACTAAGACTCCGCTGTTCGTCTGTCCGTCTGTCTGTCACCAGGCTGTATCTCATGAACCTTGATAGCTAGACAGTTGAAATTTTCACAGTTCATGTTCATGTATTTCTGTTGCCGCTATAACAACAAATACTAAAAAGTACGGAACCCTTGGTGCGCGAGTCCGACTCGCACTTGGCCGTTTTTTTATATGTTAAGATACTTATATTATTATATTATCGAACTTCACCAAGGAGGAGTTTTGGCCGAACGGTGTCAAGTTTCCGGCTCCCTGACTCAGCGGGGTTACGAAATACATCGCAGCCATAGTTTATGTTTTTATTTTGGTATATAGCAGGGATGTAACGGATGTAGTTTTATCGGAACCGAAAGCGGAACCAAATGTTTTAAATTTAGTTTATCGGAACCAGAAACGGAATCGGAACCGAAAACGGAACCAGAACCAGAACCGGAGCCTTAAGGGGTCCACTGACTATCAGTCCGCCGGATGATATCAGCCTGTCAGTTGTTCGGAACTGTCAAATTTTTGTTCTAACTGACAGGCCGATATCGTCCGGCGGACTGATAGTCAGTGGGCCCCTTTAGTCAGTACTGTCTGTAGCTTTACATTACACAATACTAATAGCTATTTTTAATTCAATAACACGAATAAAACAATACTACTATCTAGTGCAGTGCAGCACGTGGCAAGCGGGAAGATAAGCGAATGGCAGGTATAAACCTGTTTGTTTTTGATGTACGCCGCTCATGTCCCGCCGCCGCGCTCAGCTTTGACATCCGATATAACTTCCAATTAGTTCCGATTCAAAAGCAACGGAACCGGAACCGAAGCGGATGTGTAATGCCAATCGGAAGTTCCGACTTAACGGAATCGGAACCGGAGCTCCGTAACGTCTCTAATATATAGTATAATATATTGTAATACGTAGATATGCTAATCTTAAAGTATTTATCAATGGGCCTATAAAGGCAAAATAAAGATTCATTTCATACTTACAAGCTTAAACTTAATACTTGCGTAAACAATGCTTACAAAAATAAAGCTGAAAAATTACTAAACCATTAATTATTAAACCATTTTTAAACCCTATTGTCAAGACATAAGGTCCAACAGAGGTTAGTCAGGAGTACCAGTAGTTAAAATGCTGCACATTCTTTATGCAGTATTCCAGTTTTATTAAAATCAGCCGCGCCTGCGTCGGATCTATAGATCATTAACCAGCTAGACGGTGCATCACACATCACACACGCAAAAGACGCGTGCCCATCACACATTGGCGTTCTAGTACTTGTTCTTATTCTTAGTGCGTTTTCACATTGTCCGATCCGATATCGGATGTCGGAAGGAAATAAAATGTGAGATGATATGTGTTTCTCTGTATTTATTTATGAATTTAATAAATCATTATTACAAAAAAACGATAAATAACGCAATAAAGGCGGACTTAATGCCAATGGCACTCTCCTGCAGCTGTTTTTCTCATAGGCGCCTTCCGACATCCGATATAGATAAGGCGCTTCCGATAAATTCAGCCATGTCGGAGCCCCCGTCAGCTATCGGACCGATAATATTTATTTGTTTGTGTGCGTATGTGTAGGCATAATGCTTGTTGTAGTTTGCGTTGTGAAAACGCTCTTATTCTATTCTTGAACACAGAGGTACAACAAAGTAATAATATATATAAAAAAATAAAGATAAACGGGACAGTAAAACAGGATGCTATGATGATGATGATGATGATGATGAGGATCAACTAAGCATGATGCCATGAGTTTTAAATTTATAGGAACAATGGAAAATTTTACACCTCCGGCAGGACTCGAACCTGCGACCATTTGAACACCGATCCAATCGCTTCTCAACCACTCAATCAAGCAGTCGTTTCTTCTTGGTCGCAGGTTCGAGTCCTGCCGGAGGTGTACATTTTCCATTTTTTCTTTAATTTAAAAAATTGTAGTATCGCTCATAGACGTTTCTGCTTGATAAAAAATTAGTTCTTGCCATTAAGCTATAGCGTTGGTTTTCATTGAGAACCTTATACTGTCCCAACTTAAAGAATAGAATGCCGATTGCCGACACAGAATTAAAAAGAAAAGACCATTTTAAATCAATCTTTTTACGAACGGATACGCTTGCGGTGGAATTTCAGATTACATTATATATTTACTACGAGGGAGAAAAAACAGTGTACCTAAAGCTAGGTGACGTAACTTCGAGGCTGATCCGGCATAGGACTCTATAGGTTGACTCAAAACCGCCGAAACACCCCCTTCGACTCAAAGTCCGCGCTTGCCATGGTCTGTAGCGGCCGAGGCACGCATACCACACAATAAGTGTAAGGCCTGAGTGGACGCTCGAAGCGGAGCGTTCGGCGGGGAGTACTCACAAGTGAATTGAGCAGCGTGCACTAAGGCCGCTCCTATATGTTTCCATTTGTTTAACATGCACGCCGCACGCGTCGCCCCGCTGCACGCCCAACTCGAGCGTCCACTTAGGCCTTACACTAATTGAAACTGCGCGTGGCATTGCGCAGTCTATACAAGTTAGTCCATGTCTGGATCTAAGAAGGGGCTCTTCCGTAATCAAATAGTGGCGCGAAGGCCGCCCGGTGCGTCAGCCCTACGCCCTGCAGGCTATTGCAGTTGATAGCGAGTAGGACCTACCTTAAAGGGTTCTGTTTAAGTGCCAGTTGCACCATCCGCACTTGAAAGACTGATCAACGTCACCCGGCGCGCCGCGGCGGTTTACTATGAAAGTTTCCATACAATAAAATTTAGCGAACTCTTTAACGATGACAAACAGTTTGGTGCAACTGACCCTAAGACTAACAGTCCATTTCATCACACAACGGGACAAGAAGCTTGAATCAAAAAGCTTTTTACCTTAGTTGTCATTGTTTCTAAAAACGATGTGAACTTTTAATCAGATTTATGAATTTAGAATAACCAGAACGTCGAAAACATTTTCAAGCATATAGCAAAATTCGTATTTATTTTTAAAGTCGTCCACTTTATTTATTTTATATTATTACAAGCAGAGATGGAGAAAACCGACCGGCATACATTTGTAAATAATAAAAAACAAAATGCTTTTCTGCTCTCCTTGCGGAAAGCGTCAACTTTCGGCACGCTACGCTAAACGCGCGAAATCCGCTTTCCGACTCCGTCGAACAGAAAAATAGTATACACACCTCGGCCAATAAATAATAAAGCCTTGGATAAGATGAAATCGTCGACCGAGAGGCGTAGCCCATTTCTTACTTTAGTGCACTAGTTAATTATGTAATATACTATTAAATAAATTAACTAACTGTTGTGATTGATATTGTGTGTGTGATTGTAATAACTATTGTGCTACCGCGGTTGCATGAGCGTCAAACGAATTTACTTGAGGGTTCGTTTTGTGACTGGTACCCAAACGGAACCCTAAAAACGACATGTTGTTGCTCGCATGAAGCTACGCCTTCTTAGAATTACTGGGCAGTTTTATGACTCTATTTGTGCTTGAAACTTACATTAAGTACTTGATACATCCTGCTTATTTTACTAGTAGGTTAAACACATTTTAGACGTCGCTGCAGTAGTTAGTGTTATGTTAATTGTTGTGCTGCCTTTACACGTCTGGGACAGTTAAAGCAAGCATACAGGACGCGGTTACATGTTGGAAAGAAATAGATTCACGTAGCTTGGCTTAGTTGGTATAATCCAAAACATGTCCACTGCTGGGCAAATGCTTTCTCTCATCTTTACGATTTGCCCAATAGACACTGAAAGACATAATATTCTGCCCGACGAGGGGAACCACTAGTACCAGACATAGATTATAATTATTATTGTGGTGTTGCGAACCTTTTGAGTTCCCTCTAAAGTTCATTACTAATGCCCGTTGAATCCAGGAAATTCCAGTCTTTAGGCCGTAATGTTCTGTACCTTATACGGTTGCAATATTATACATGCCCGGACATTACATATATGTTACCTGAGTTCATGTCAAATTTCATGTCATAATTTTGATTTAAAATAAAAGCGTAATATCGATTGTATTGCGGCGTCTAGATTTGAGTCTCTTAAAATTAAGTTACAGTTTTAAGTTTAGGGGCACCGTATAAAAAGACACTGTTAAGACCGACACCTAATTTTAATTTTACTTGATATTTAAAAAGTATATCAGTAAGACAATCATTTTTCAAGCTCACATTATTTTTATTGTCAATCCATTTTATTTACCTTCAAGCATTACTTATCAAAAACACATTTGTTCATTTTATTGTCACGCTGTTTTATCCATTTCAATCTACTAACTTACCTATATTAGAAAGTCGTATTTCCTACGCACTTCTAATACACATACGTCCTTTTATTTCTGTTCAAATTGCGTAGACGCAGCTAGCTGCATAAGGAAAAGGTACCGAGACAACCTTGGGGTTTGCAAACGGCCTATTCAACCATCCTACACCAAAAAGTCCTAAGTTACATGTAAATTCAATGCACTTACGACGTTTTGCTTTAAAGTTGCGCACACGCATCATTGTCTTGTTTTATTGCAGTCTGCAAGTTAGTCATTGAGTGTGCAATTTGGTTGGAGATTATTATGGAATTTAATGCGCATTTAAAGGTTATAGGTAATGTAAATGAAGGGGCTTTTAATGGTGATTTTTGCAGAATGGGTGGAGTTTTTTTTTGTCATAATGACATGATGATAATTGCTCATTTGGTTATTTGGTTTAATACTTTTAATGAATCCTCCAAAATTAGCATTCGAACTATAAAATATTATCAAAATTATATGTACAGTCAAGGGCATACATATATATACATTCCCAAAGTTTCAAAAATATGCGTAGATACGCTCGTAACCTTTGACAATAAAGTCGTGTTAACATATTTTTGAGCCATTTGTCTGGATATTTTTGCCTTCGACTATACTAACATAGCATTTTCTCATAGTAATATACAACCGTGTGCAAGATATACAGCAATTACGTTATATCTATCCGGTCATATCTAATCAACATGATTCATCAAGTTCAAAAAGCAGCTCCTGGTGTTAAATGTGAACAAAAAAACCGGACAAGTGCGAGTCGGACTCGCCCACCGAGGGTTGCGTACTTTTTAGTATTTGTTGTTGTAGCGGCAACAGAAATACATCATCTGTGAAAATTTCAACTGTCTAGCATAGCCTGGATAAGACAGACGGACAGCGGAGTCTTAGTAATAGGGTCCCGTTTTTACCCTTTGGGTACGGAACCCTAAAAATACCAATTCAGAGGCGTTCCTGTTTTGTAATGACCTTGTCTAAACTTTTCAAGGTAATATTTTATCTATATAATTATAATAATAATAAATTCATTCAGAGTTATGCGAGTCCAAGTGGGCGCAGAAATTGAAGAACGACAATTATTAAAAGAAGCCTGTATGCCTGTCACGTTCTAACAAGTATGTAAGTGAGAAAGTGACAGGTGATAAAAATGCAACCATGCTGACACCGCTGTTGTTAAAGTTTGAATTAATATGATCAAAGATAGATATAACTCCGTAATAGATGGATACATTCTAAGGAAAAAACGTGCCTCGAAAATCACGAAAATTTGATTCTCGATCCGATGGCACCACTAGTTTTGGCCTACTCTCGTATAGAGGGCGTTGACGGTTTCGTTTGTTATTTATAATTTTAACGCATCTCAGTGAAAGAACATGGATCAAAATCATATAAAAATAATTAATGCAAATAAAAAATCATTTATCCATATTTAAATACATTTTGTCGTATTTTTATAAATCTTCATTTTTAAAGTGTGTCGATAGATGGCAGTGAATTTACAATGGTTACAAAATTTACTATAACAGTACCGCTCTATCTTATTATATCCCCTTTGATATGATTATAAAACAAAGAACTGCTACGGAGCCCCCGCCATTGAACCGAAATGTATACATGACTGAAACAAATCTTACACTTAAAACCGATAGCGTGATCCGGAAACTCACTCGATCGTTACAGCGCCATCTATAAAAGGATGTGAGAACTAACGATATCCTTGCATAGTATGCGGACAAGCTTGTAGCTTGTGTTTACGACTATAAATAACAAAAGCCGGCGCGGTGCAAGGACAATCAGGGGGCGATAGGGTTGGCACGATCAAGTTTTAGCCATAGATTAGCTTTTTTATACTATGTCGATGGTAAACAAGCATTCGACCCGCCTGATTGTAAGCCGACCCTAACACTCCGCACCCTCGTTGAGCTCTGGCAATCTTACTCACCGGCAGAAACACAACATTATGAGTAGGTTAGATAACAAAATTTCAATTTTCTTGTTTAGCTATAGATCCTCAGATTTTGGTCGTGGCGCCCTCTATGTAGAGTTTCGCGTAACATTCCCTATTGGCCTGTTAGGTTCAAGTGACAACCCTACATTTATTTTCGAAAGTTGCAGCCGCCTTGACCTCCATCCGAGCACTTGTTTTGCCGCGATGCGCTTTCTTTGCTACTACATACCAATCGGCTCTAAACTAAAAAACCGGCCAAGTGCGAGTCGGACTCGCGCACGAAGGGTTCCATAAAATTACGCAAAAAACGGCAAAAAAATCACGTTTGTTGCATGGGAGCCCCACTTAAATATTTATTTTATTCTGTTTTTAGTATTTGTTGTTATAGCGGCAACAGAAATCATCTGTGACAGTTTCAACGGACAGCGGAGTCTTAGTAATAGGGTCCCGTTTTTACCCTTTGGGTACGGAACCCTAAAAACTATATACTCATCCGTTTCTTTTGGGTGCTAGTACTAGTGTAAGACAAAGATATACTTGGTCAAGCAAATCTTGTCAGTAGACAAAGGCGGAAAATTAAAAAAAATGTAGGCGCGAAGGGATATCGTATCGTCCCATAGAAAATTTGAATTTCGCGCCTTTTTCTACTGACAAGATTTGCTTGACTAACCATAGTATGATTCTCTTTGTCTATGTTTGAAATGAGACAGTCCTTTGACAAACTATACTAACTGTAACTAGACTACAGCCCACACTGATTTAAACTTTCACGATTTTTACTCATTATTATTCACAACAACGGGACTTAATCGCGTAACATAAGTTTGAAATTTACCTCCGACGTTTCGAGGACGGCGTTATCCCCGTGGTCTCGGAGAAGACTGGCTAAAGTTGACATCAACATCCACCCCAACTCGCACGCCCAGAAGATGTTGATGTCAACTTTAGCCAGTCTTCTCCGAGACCACGGGGACAACGCCGTCCTCGAAACGTCGGAGGTAAATTTAAAACTTATGTTACGCGATTAAGTCCCATCGTTGTGAATAATATAGACTACAGCCGTTAAAAATAAACATCATTGCAATACAAGTAACGGGAAGCACCCAATGCGCCTGCAATTGTCAACGCAGATGCACTTATAAATAGTATGCATGTGCATGACGTCATACACCGTAGGGGAGCGGAGACTACGATGAATGTGGGCTTGCCCTTTCGAAATAAAAATAAAAATAAGGGCCACTTGCATCATCCCACTAACCCGGGATTAAGCGGTTAAACCGTTAACTCAGTATAACATTTAAAACTTTCGCGCTTTGAACACATATTAATCACATTTAAAATCGGGTCTATCGCGAATTTATTTTGTTACCTTTATTTACCGACGTTTTGACACAGGTTTCACTGGTCGTGGTCGCGGCTAACTGACGTCCCAGCAAAATGTCAAAACAGAGATTTGTGTGACTACCCCACGAAAAGTGTATTTAAAGTTTAGGGTAGACATCACATTTTCAAACCACCCACTACGCATAAATGATAATTATTGTCAATAGTCCGACACGCAACATTCGTTAACTCGGTGTCAAATTGTACGGGTAACCATGGTTACTCCAGGTTTAACCGGTTAACCCCGGGTTATTGGAATGGTACAAGTGGCGCTAACAGTTTTTGTCATAGGTACATAATACGGAAATCACTAGTTCGTTATACTCATTTGATTCTTGTGAATAATACTAAATTATATCATTTTTACGTTAGTTTGCAATTTTTTTTTCTCTTGTTTGTAGTTACAATTTTATCATCTCACTACTCTGTAAAGGGGCCCACTGACTATCAGTCCGCTGGACGATATCGGCCTGTCAGTTGTAGGGAACTGTTAAATTTTTGTTCTAACTGACAGGCCGATATCGTCCGGCGGACTGATAGTCAGTGGGCCCCTTTAGGGTTCAGCCTAAACTAAAACAAGAAGTTGGGCATTTGCAACGACGTCACGTGCCACAGGGGATCGGGGACTACGATAACTGTAGATTTGGGCAAAATAAATTGTCAATTTTGACACTGACAGATCATATCCATAACAAAATCAAAATCAGAATCTGTTATTGCAATCAGAATACTCTTCCTGTACCTACGAGTATATCAAAATTTAAATAATAAATGTGGTATTTTCTATAAAAAGGGACCTTATTGTCGATGGCGCATCCGCCATTATAAACGATGCTCCGATATAAATACAATGCCGCGCGACGTTGTGCGGCGTAAGCGCCATCGACAATAAGGTCCCTTTTCATAGAAAATGCCCCAAATAAAATATAAATAAATATTAGGGACATCATACACAGATCAACCTAGCCCCAAACTAAGCAGAGCTATTATGGGTGCTAGGCGACGATATACATATTTATATACATAGAAAACACCCATGACTCAGGAACAAATACTTGCGTTCATCACAAATAAATGCCCTTACCGGGATTCGAACCCAGGACCACCGGCTGCACTAGGCCAGACCGGTCGTCGATTTATAATACTATTTTCCGTCGAAATGCTTAGAGCAAGCTATGTTTTTTTTACTTACTTGTTTTTAAATAATAAATTACTACTGTTACTAGTAGCAGTATAAAAATAGTATTAGAAAATATTCGTCAGCATGCTACGACAGGCCTACGCCGTAGCATAGGCCTACGCTACGAGTCGTAGCATAGACCTAATCTATGCTACGAGAGTTGTAGCATTCATTCATACTATTTATACAATGAGAGCTACTGTTTTTGTGCTCACCAGTTGGCGCCACTGTAGATGTAGGTCCAGAAAAATAAATCTCAAAATTCTTATATGCTTATTTTTATAAAATCAATACGTTCTAATGTACACAAAGGTATTTTAACGTCTTAATGTGCCATTTTTTTAACCTGTTTAATTTTGCATATATTTTAGTTGGCACTTTTTTAAAATCACTAACATTTATTGAGCTATATCTATTAACCATGATTTATCAAAGATGGACAAAGAATTACCACAGTCATGAATAAGGAGTGAAATATCCCGATAAAAAAGCTTGAAACCCCCAACACTTCTATGCATTTGACATTTTGAAAGACCTCCATCTACACTAGCGCCCCTATAGCGGCGAAATTAAACGCGGTAGCCCTCATTCATTGATATATGTACGGTGTTCTATTTCTAAATTCAATTATGAACGTACGTTTGCGTCAATACCACATGTTTTTTTTATAGAAGGGAACATGTGAAAGCCCGGTACTAAATCGGGTGAATCGGGGTGGGTGGTGCAATATTTAAAACCCACAGTTGTGAATATCCCCCATTTTTGTGACGTATGAACACGTGAATAATCCTAGTGAAAGAGAACTTCCTTTGTCAAGTCCAAGGCTTTTCAAAGTCAAGTCTGCAATAATAGTCCGAGTTTAAAATAGCGTCCTTCTCAGGATAGTCAACCGCTATTACTGCTTTTGCATCCCAAAGAAACCGGACAAGTGCGAGTCGGACTCGCCCACCGAGGGTTCCGTACTTTTTAGTACTTGTTGTTGTAGCGGCAACAGAAATACATCATCTGTGAAAAGTTCAAGTGTCTATCACGGTTCATGAGATACAGCCTGGTGACAGACAGACAGACGGACAGAAGGACAGACGGACCGCGGAGTCTTAGTAATAGTATCCCGTTTTTACCCTTTGGGTACGGAACCCTAAAAAGTAGGTACAAAATCCTGTATGGTACTTTAGTATACAGAACCCCAAAAAGCATTAACATTGTAAATGAGCTCGTTTAGGTTATACAGTTAGCCCAGACAGACGGACATGCTTCGCGAGCCCGGTTTGGAGCGATTACCATTTTGATGCGATTGTTTTAGATTACTTGCCCTTGGTGTGTTCCGAGCTTAATGGAGTTTCAATTCAATTGTTATTTGTTGCTATTTTATGTATTTTACTGTATATATATTTTTTAAATTGTGTTCCAACCGGTCTTATGTATAAAAAAGTGTTAAAACATATGCAAATAGTGCCGGTTTTTTTGCATTAAGGCAACTTAGAAAGCGGGACCATTTTAAAAATAACTAATAGATAGATAGTAGATACTAAACCTTGCACTTTATACTTTGGTACACTTACGCAGCGTACTACGTAGGTGAACAACACGCAAAGCGGCGCGGCGCGGAGCGTGGTGAATCAATCCTTTGATACCTATAGAAGTGTCCTACGTGGGCGATCCTTAGCAGATTTTTGTACATTTTTTTAATAGCCTGTTATATTGTCAAAGGCCTCTCCCCTTGTTTTCCATGACTCCCGTTGTTGAGCTTTTTCCGGCCAGTTATTAGTGAAGGTGTCTAAGTCGTCCCGCCAACTCCGCCTGGGCCTGCCACATTTTTTTTACGTAACAAATTTTTTGACAAAGATAAAGATAGTTTATTATTCAAGTAGGCATATTACAATGCGCTTATAAACGTCAAATAAAGATACGCCGGCTCTAACCCTACATCTCTGCCCCGAGAAGATTTCAATCCCCCCTCAATTGGAGGAGGGGATCTTCTTAAAATGTACCCAAATGACCTATGAAATTGTTTTATAGATATGCCAAACTTTGGGAAAGGCAGCCCAAAGTTTGAAGAATAAATCGGCCTGTCTACAGGAAAATAAATATATTAATATTATTGTATATATTCTTTTAGAATTGTTTAAACTGAAATAAGTAAAAAAAAGTAAATATCTCTAAAATTTGGTTTTTAAACAAAAAAAGAAATCGACTTATTTACAAAATATCTTAATGTTTCAAAATAAAAATCATTTTATTTAATAAAACCTAAATAATGTACAAATTTAATGGTAACTTACATTACTTATTTAGGCACAAACCATAACGTTACTAAAATGAAAATATCTCTAGGGGTATAAAAGATCCAAACGCAACTATAATGACTTAGAATGAAGGTATTTAGTTCTCAATGCAAACAATCAAGGACAATTCAAGTCCATTCAACCGAGAAAACTCCAAAAAATTACGCCACTATTTTTCTGCACGGCCCATCATTATGATAGACAAAGAAATCTCTTATAAAGCTCAACTGCCGAACCGAAAACTTTATTATTTTATAAACAAACCTAACGAACGGACAACTCGTTACCGCTCCCTAATTACGCCGAAAATAATACACGTCGACGCCATTGTTTAAAAAAAAATTTAACAAACCGCGATAAAAAAATGTTCCCGCGAAAATTCAAGATGGCGGACCTATTTAGATTCTGCCTTCTATTGGCGCGCTAGCATCAAATTTAAAAATGGAATGCGCTGTCCTTGGCTGCGCGGAGTTCAACGAACTCGATGCATTTTGGCTGTTTACCACTAGACTCAAACGGTCATTAGTTCTGCAGCGCTCTGCGTTCGAATTTAGAATTAAAATCTATAGATTTAAAGTAGCTATTCGCTTATTTAGGTACAATTGGTCTTGAGACTACCACAAAAACGAACGCCGTCGAATGATTTTAAACTCTTTTCCGTCGAGTTAAGACTACATTTTTAGAGCCTTTAAACGGCTGTTGTATTATCCTTCAAATTATTTTAAGCTTCAAGTTATTTGGGACACGGTTCAAAATGGATTGTGACTGAAATAATGCAACGGAGTCGTCTTTTTATTCTTTCGAAGGTGAGCTAGACAGTGCATTAGTATTTTTTTAAGTTTAGGTTTTACTGGTTTTGCTTTTAATTTTTGGACGCATCAAGATAATATTGGGTATGTGAGGGTTCGAACATAATGCATTCGGCTGAGTAGGTAACGAGTTTGTAAAGGTCTCAAGGTAAAACGAGTTAGGTTTAAGAGCTATTGAACTTATTATAAAGAAGAATTATGTTATACATTCATCGTGTTGCTTTAATTGTTAAATAACTTATAGTTATTCGCGAAATTCAAATTTTCTATGGGCCGATAATTATTCGCACTTTTTTTTAAATTTGCCGCGTTTTTCTACTGACAAGATTTGCTTGACCAACTATATATAGCAACTTTTTTTTATGAAATAAATTCTCACCGCCTGAAGCGAGATTCGAACTCGCGACCTCACTATACCACAAAGTTTCAATTAAACATTTAATTCGAATCTAATTAATACAAACAATTATCTATATGATGATCTTTAGATACTTTCGGTATACGTGTTAGAAAGCATTTTAGAATAATTACTCTACAAACAAGTTACTACTATTAGAAGTAATAGAATAAAAAATAATAATTAAATAAATTAATTTGTTCTAAATACTTCTAAAAGTATTGATTACTAGCTCGGTATCATCTAAAATGATCCAGGTAGACGGTCGAATCATACTGTTCTACCTTAGGGATGGGCAGGGGGCGCCATAAGTCTTCAGTAAGAAGTGCATATACTTGGGAAAATTCGACCTATGCCGCTGTGGCCCGGTGGCCGAATGGCACAGGCACCTGCCGCGACAGCAGAGGACGCTGGTTCGATTCCTGCCTATGGCACTGGAGGCCTTTTTCTTAGTATATGATATATTATATAAATATATACATATATTATATACATATCGTCAATACTTTGAAAAAATCTTGTATCTCGCACTGCTACATAGAGTTAAAACGCAGTAACTGTATGCATCCCATGCTATAGTTAACACATTTTTGTTTTGATTGACAGAACAAGATACGAGTTTTTTTCCAGCATGGTAACGCGGCGAGCGTGATGGGCACCTTTGCGTCTGGACGGGCGCGGGACAAGTGGTTCGACTAGGTTCTTAGTTGTGTCTTTTTTTAGTTCAGTTTTAATTTAGATTAGTTTATAGTTAATTTTAGGGTAATTTATTATTATGTATCACTCGTATTGTTGTGACTTAGTTTTAGTTTAGTTTACTTTTTAGTTCATTTAAATGTAATTTATTAATTTATTGCTGGAGCCTTCCGGCGTCCTCAGGGACGATGGTAAGAGGCCGGACGGAATGTCATTGATTCCGTGGGAGATGGGGCGGGTGTTGGTGTGGGACGCTACTTGCGTGGATACACTAGCCCCGTCCCATCTTCATGGCACTTCCGTCTCACCGGGTGCGGCTGCGGATGCGGCTGAGCGGAGAAAAAGGGCCAAGTACAGCTGTGTCGGCCAAGAATATCTTTTTACCCCTTTTGGCGTGGAAACACTCGGCCCCTGGGGTCCCGGTGCCCTGAAATTTTTCGGAGCCTTATCAAAGAGGCTGGTGGAAGTGACTGGGGATCGTAGGGCTGGCAGCTTCCTCGCACAGCGCATTAGTATTGCAATTCAGCGGGGTAATGCTGCCAGCATCTACGGCACCTTACCGAGGGGTGAATTTTTATTTTAGTTAAGGTTTAGGATAGGTAGTATATTTTAGTTACGTTTAGTTTATAAGTTTTGTTACTATATTTTTATTTAATTTATTAAAATAATGTTTTTCAAAGTAGTCACGATATATACATTTATTATGTACGCAGTCAAGCGAAATAATAGTTTATAAAAACCCTAATGGTCGGATGACGATGACGCATAATATATTCTAGGAATCGTTTGTGACCTAGCCAATGTGAATGTCGTTGTACTATTCCAATAGGTTTTAGGCGTTAGAGACAGCAACCATTTTAGAATAGGGTATTTGACACAACATGTTTAATTTTATAACTAAATCTCGTTAAATACATAGAAAACGAGCAATATATCACAATATATATATATGGGAAAATTAGAAAAATACAAGACCTCATCAGTTTCGAAAAAATATTTTTTTTTGACTGCCACGACTTTATTTGTAAATAGGAAAAAAATAACGGTACCATTCAATTCCTTACATTTTATTTAAATTCTCGTTATCGTTTCTGTTTCATATCTAGTGGATATCTATATCATTGTTCGAATTGGCCCGAGAGATGACTACAATACGGTACGGAGCGTTAACGATTGACACGTTGGCCAAGCGCACTGGTTTGTTGACGCTGACGCATACGTATTCTAGGAGTGGTTAGCGACCTAGCCAATGTGAATATCGTTGTACTATTCCATGACCAGGCGGGACGATATACGCTTCGAGCGGTCTGTTGTGACTAGTGGGGATTATGTTCATATTTTTTTCCACTCAGATGCGAAGCGATGATAAATTAGTTTCGAAGTATTAACAACTATTTAGCTCTAGGTTTGGTAACCATTTACTAGAATAATTTTTTTAAGGGTTCCGTACCTCAAAAGGAAAAAACGGAACCCTTATAGGATCACTCGTGTGTCTGTCTGTGTCACAGCCCATTTTCTCCAAAACTACTGGACCAATTGAGTTGAAAGGTACAAGCTTGAACATTGTGTTTTTCGGAAGCAATACAAGTGTACAAATAATATTAAAAGGGTTTTCAAAATTTGTCATGCCAATTATACAACGCAAGATAAATAGTATGTTACGTACCTAGGACAGTAAAGTAAGATTCGTCTCGGCCTACAATTACATATGTGATCTGAGGCTTTCTTATTTACTGCCCGAGTAACGTATAGTATTTTTCTGTTCGCAACGCGACAACTTCGTTTAGCGCAGCAGGCCGAAATCTGACACTATCCGGGCGGAAACCGGAAAATGCTTCTACTGTAATAGTTTCGGACCTGTTCAACTCTCACAAGAATATTTTCTAACGAATGTGCATTTGTCCGCAAGTTAAAGGAAAATGGCGCCCGTTGGCGTCATATAAATCGTTACACGAAATGCTTTTATTGTAGTAGTCTCGGACCTATTCAACTCTCACAAGAATATTTCCTAACAAACAAATGTGCGTTTCTCCGTCAGTTAAAGGAAAATAGCGCCCGATGGCGTCATATAAATCGTTACATAAAAGTAGTAGTCTCGGACCCATCTCGGACCCATTCCACTCTTAATAGTACATTATTGTCGAGGCTCGGAAGTAGCCTTCCAGCCGAGTCATATATAGTGCTTTTCTCAAAAATGGCGCAATAAATGCAAATATCATAGAAATATTTTACAGAAGCAACGTTCTTATGTATATATTTTCACAGAAAAAACTAAAAAGATTTGCTTTGCCGCCATTTTAAATTAAAAATGGAAGTGTATTTTTCTGCTGAAAATACGCCAACCTATTTGAGACAGCTAAATAGTCGCAGTACCAACATTATAATAATAATTACTGATCATTTGTTTGGCTGTTTAATGGACCTTCAACTTTTAAAAAGTTTGGAACTCGACAAATAATGGAATTTGTATGCAACATTGCAGTCCCGAAATCGAGACTGCAATGTTTTTAACTTTTTAATTTTTTGACTGACCATAAACTAGGCACTTCGCGACCTACTTTTTAACCGGCAACGTCGACTTTGCCGTCCATTTTTGAGAAAAAGAATATTTCCTAACAACAACTGTACGTTTGTCCGTCAGTCAGTAAAGGAAAACGGCGTCGGCGTCATATAAATCGTTTCCGCGTGTCCAAGGTAAAAATGGCCGCTGTAAGGACACGACAGGTTGTGTTTGATGTTTTGCAACTTAAGCATAATTTACAAAGAATTAACTACCTTGAAACCAATTCAAACGTACAGTCCGACAAGAAATTGTAGAAATTAAACAGTGGCAATACTGTAGTGTCGTCACTTTCAAATCAATCTAAGAAAACGGGACGACTCTATAGTATTGCCACTTTTTAATTTCTACAGTTCTGTTATTTGACACCAAAATATCGCCGCTATACTTACTCAACCTCGTATCTGCAACACTCATTTGATGACAAAAACACCCGTATTCCGAATGAAAGAAAAGGGACATTTCCATCAAATGATTGTTGCAAATATGAGTCTGAGTAAGTATAGCGACGATATTATCTGTATGATGTCGTTTGCGCGTGTATTTCGCTCGTATTTGTCCGTACATGTATCTCAAAAAGTTTGTATTGGCCATCTTAGTTTAGTAAAGACTTATAGGTAGATCCCATCTAATAATAAATGCCATAGTAAATCTGTCTGTGTGTCACTTAATTTTCTGCACGCTTAAACCGCTAAACCGATTTAGATGAAATTTTTATTGTAGATAATTAAGGTCTAGACAGGAAATAACGCTTTAAATTAACAAAAGTACGCTAGGAGCATGTAGACCCCTACTAAAGGGCACTTAAAACTTATTCGTGCTTTTTACAACCAAATAAATAAATAACAACACATTCGGGGACACGTATGCTATAGCATTCGCGTAGTTTTTTGTTTCCTTTGGCCTATGACACATGATGTCACTAGGCGTCCGCGAACGTGTTAATAAATAAATTAGTTTATCACGAATAAATGCAATGACAAAAGCAAATACCACTTGCAACAAATGACAAATAGTATTACACACACACACACAAATCTCTCAAGCCAATGAAACGCTATAAATTTTCATAAATACGCCTCTATTTATACGTATACGTATAGTACGTAACGTGAGCCTAACGTTACGAAAATAAACCACGAGAGCTCCAAGCAAACAAGTAGTGAAACTGAAATTAGTCACTCCCTAGTGCAACGACTCTTTAGGGATGCGATGTCTATCGATAGACGAGTAGTCGATATAACTAGGTACGGCTAGCTTACAAAAAGGTGGACCCTTGTTGCACAAAGTCGGTGAAAATGCGCAGAAGTGTTGATATAATTGTAACTGCGATAAAAAATGTCTAAAATATAAACCATAAACCAATTAAAAGTAATTTAGAAAACAAACTAGCCGTAGAAGGAAATGTTTTTATGTTATTTTTTAAGAAAATCACGTATATATTTCTTTGAATTTTTATCAACAAATAGCTTTATAACGTTGAGAAATTGCGAAATGGACTACCCATTATGGTAGAGTCATAAAAATATCCACGAACACAAGCATTTGGACAGTTTAAGCAATGTTACGATCTCATTACTAAGTAACAGTATTTAGCTGTGTCCCAATCTGTCCTCTTGGTTACACAAGAATTCGCCAGTGAAATGCTAAGCCGATGGTAATTTGAATTTGGTAATGCACTAGCGTATAGGTAATTTTATATTCGAAACACAGTGTAGTCAAATGTGCGATGCTTAGAATAATAAAATAGCCATAAAGCGTACTGCTTTATTGGTTCTTGTATCTAAATGTTAATTTGAATTGAAAGGGTTAGCTATATTAAGATTGTTTAAAACAATCATCGTGTCCTTACTTGCTAATCATTTCACAAGTAGTGCTTAAAAAAATATCTCATGCACGCTTAAATTTAATAATCAAGAAAATTCTAAAAAAAGACGTCCAACCATATAACAAACAAAAATTTTATAGAGAAATCAAAAACACCAAAGTAATATGATTTAATATCTAAAATCAATAACACAATTTAAATGTGCAACATAGGTCGGCGCCACGAAACATATATAGATACCTACATAAATTGTTTTCTAGAAATTCACATGTCTGCCAGCAAATTAACAATTTTGAATCTTATATCGAAGCGCTTAAGTGTATTTTTACAATGGTTACAAGATTTGGTTACTAACTTTTCATTGTTTTCTAGAAACTTACATGTCTCACAGATAATTTGATAATTTCAATCTTATGTCACATAGCACAAGGATGTTTTTCCAACGAGCGTTGTTACAAGGTTCGCTTAGTAATTTTTCATGCTAAGTCATGTCGGCCATTTGCATTGGTCGGTGAACGATCGCTAATTCAGCCAGGCCGGATTAAACGTACATTGCATATTCAAAGTAAACAAATTTCGGTTCTTTAGCATTGTTGGGGGTCGTTGAACTATCGAATGACTGAAAGTAGTGCGCCTTAATTGTCATTAACCTTTGTGAGTGAACAATGGTAATTGCAGTCTAAATTGTTATTGTGAGAACAATAGCTCTAAATAACGCTTAGTTACAGCGCAATTGTTTTCTTTAGGATTTTGAGTCAGATGTAGGTTGGACTTATCCCAATAAAAAAAACGTACGCATTATGTACTTTAATAAGTATGCAAAGTTTGGTTTGTTTTGTTTCCCACATTTGTTTAAAAATACAGGTTCGAAGTACATACTAATGTTTTTATTTGTTTTCTAATTTCAAAAATAATAAACAGTTTTACAATTAGTATTATTAAATCATTCAAAACTTTGTCTATGCAAACTGTCGATAATCTATCGGCGATCGGCTCGCCACAGCACTAGTATTTCTAATTTCACGGCCGCCGTCTATGTGTGCGCTCGCTAGTGTGCGTGACCTTGTGAGCGTTGCGTTTCGGCGGTCATCCACCCCGATGCATACCAACCCTTGACTTTGGCAAATTCTAGCGTCGTGAACGTTGCAGTTCGAAAAAGGAACGGATTATTTGAAAAATGAGGGCGCCGTTATATTTTTAAATTTAAAAGAACCGAAGCATTGTCTGGACAACCAACCTCTCGCAGCGAATGATGGTCACTATAACGGTCACGCAAAACGCTTGTATAGTTTGTCAAAGGACTGTCTCATTTCAAACATAGACAGAGATAATCATACTATCTTTGTCTTACACTAGTACTAGCACCCAAAAGCAAGGGATGAGTATAGTTTTTTTTTTGTTCTTATTTACTGCCAATTTGGTTTGACCAACTATATTTTGCAGTACATGTAGCACATTAATTTATTTAGAAATGGAACTTTTCAGCATGGTATAATAATATAATGCTTTTAAGTAATAAAAATACAATAAAAACATATATCATTAATTATTTTTAAATGAAGCCCAACCAAAAGATACTAGAAAGAACTAAGAGCGTTTTCACATTGCCTGATCCGATATCGGACGTCGGAAGGAAGTAAAATGTAATATATGTGTTTCTCTGTATTTATTTGTGCATTTAATAAATCATTATTACTAAAAAACAAGTAAAAAACTTTGTACTGCCGACTTTCTGACGTCACAGCAACTACCCCCACCACTTTCACGCTTGTCATCTCATATATTTGTGTTCAGGACATCACACTGAATGCACTGATAGCAAATATGTCCATATTTGCGACGACATGAGTGAAAAGTAACCTATAGCCTGTTTCGCCAACCCTCTAATAAATAGGTGTAAAATAAAACAACCAATTTTTTTGTAACGGCTCATGAAATGAAATGAATGTTACGTGAAAAGGACAACGTGAAAACAGGGTGTGTGGTGCCTCGTTTGCCAAAAAAAAATTATTCGCAAGGGAGTCTCCACTTTACGACTTTGTTCTACCAAGTTTAGGTATTTATACTCTGCCTACTTCGGTCACAGGCGGTCACTGATTATAAGAACTTATAATATTTATAAATTTGTTTTGGACACTTCCTCACGTAAGGACACAAATTGACTAAGCCCCATATTAAGCTATTCCGGTCACAGGCGGTCACTAATTATAAGACCTTATAATATTTGTGGTATTTTTTATAAAAAGGGACCTTATTGTCGATGGCCCTTACACCATTATAAACGATGCTCCGATATAAATACAATGCCGCGCGACGCTATGCGGCGTAAGCGCCATCGACAATAAGGTCCCTTTTTATAGAAAATACCACATTTATGAATTTGTTTTGGTCACTTGCTAATGTGTAAGGATACAAATTGACTAAGCCCCATATTAAGCTCAAGACGACTTGTGTTGTAGGTAGATACTCAGACAACAATACATACAATATAGAAGTAGACTTATATTGACCGGGATATACCTATAGATCATGATTACCTTTTGTATTGTTTATGAGCTCCCCAATACAAAAGGTAATCACGGTCTATATCCCGGTCAATATAAGTCTAGTGAAACTAACCGCGAATCATTCAAAACTCTTAATATAGAAGTACTTAAATAAATAGATAACACTCGTGACTCAGAAACAAATGGGGCGTTTTCTATAAAAAGGGACCTTATTGTCGATGGCGCTTACGCCGCACAGCGTCGCGCAGCATTGTATTTATATCGGAGCATCGTTAATAATGACGTAAGCGCCATCGACAATAAGGTCCCTTTTTATAGAATATACCACAATATCTGTGCTCATCACACAAATCCGCGTCGGTTCCGCTACCGCGTCAATGTGATGGAGCCTTAAGTGTGGCTCGCCTTTACATTGCGGTCTGCTTACACAATGTTCACGTATTTATGAACCCTTCGATAACTCAGCTGGTCCTAGGTTCCCTAGCATATTAAAAACTGGACAGGCATTGCAATCAACCAATATGGGATAGCAACTAACCTTGAGCACACGCCGATGATTTTCGGGGATCCTGGTCCTTCTTCAGCTAGCTAGCACTTCCAGGGCCTTGAGAGGTCGTCACACACGCCTTGTAAACTGATTGTTCGCAAACACCACCGAAATACCGAATTTTGGGAAATATTAACACACAGAGGAACATGCGTTGCAGGCCGTGCCCGAGCCGCAGTGATTGACAGTCAGAGGTGTTGAATCTACCTCCGAATTTGCTCCGAAACGGCATATACCCTCATATTAAAAAGATTTGTTAGAATTGGATTATTGTGCTTATAATTTTGTTTTTGACGATGCAAAATGCTGATTCAGCCAACAAGTAGGTATTTGTACGTAACTACCATTAGGTAATCGCACTTTATGCGCATGCATGCTTTATTTCTAGTTTAGTATTAATTTCGTTTAAGATTAAATGTAGATTTTTGACGATGCAAAAGCGATCCAACAGATCCTACTTGAATAAATTGATTTTTATCTTTATCTTATTACAATGCCCAAACACACGATTTGTTAGTATTTATAATTTATTACTAGTAGTACTAACTACTAAGCAAGTAGAAAAATGTAATTCTTTATAAACTCGCTATAAATACTAATCAATGTGTAAACAGGTCATAATGTAAAAGCCTGCTACACTTCTCCTTATACCTCACTTATCCGTATTTACCTAATGGGTACGGGTATTTAGTGTTGGTAGGAACTAGTCTTGAGTCTAAATTTGTGACGTTTTCAACCAAAAGGTACCACATTGTCGCTTGTTGATAAGGTTGATTTCTAATTGAAGCTATATGGAAATAGCGCCTTACTGACAAGCGACAATAAGTACCCTCTTGGTTAAAATGGCACATTTGAAGACTTGTATGCTCGTTTGCGTCGTATACCTACTCCAAAAATAAAAACCGGACAAGTGCGAGTCGGACTAGCCCGCCGAGGGTTACCGTACTTTTTAGTATTTGTTGTTATACCGGCAACAGAAATAGGTATATCATCTGTGAAAATTTCAACTGTCTAGCTATCACGGTTCATGCGGATATAGCTTTGGATACGGAACCCTAACAAACTTTGTTCCTTACTGCAAGTAAAACTACGAACACTAGAATAATGTTATAAAACATTCTTAAAAACATTACATTATTCTTCTTCGACCATTAGACGAAGTTTCTGACGGTCTTTTGTTTATAATATGGGTTTAAGAGGTTTTGTTAAGTGCTTTTAATATTAGTAAATAAATAAACTTGTTGTAAAAACTATTAATTGATAATTATTTCAACTACTAAATCGTAGCGGGCTTTAAAGCCCCCTTTACATTAACCGCAGTCCCGCAGCGAACGTGTTAAATCTATTCAAACAAATTCCTAATACGATCTTCCGCAAACAAAACGAAACCACCATTTAATTTACATGAGACTGGCTGATTAGAATAATCCACATCCCCAATTAAAACTATACCCAATTTCAAACATGGAACAAGCCACAAAGCGTTTGAAATTCGAACAGAAAACCGCTGCCGCCGTCTACGGATCGTCTAGTCACTATCACACGTCCAATATAACCTGAACTGGGCTTCTCTATTCAAATGCACGCGGGTATCCCTATATTAGGTTGGGAAATAGAGGCAGGGAGGGTCAATGTAAATCGGGCGCTCCGTATAGTGTGTGTAGTGGTCCTGACCTAGAATGATAGTCGCCGTCTGTAGGTCAAGGAAGGGTAGACGCACACATTGATAGAACTAGCGTACACAACACACATGCATTGTTCTAATCCGTACTAGTTTAGCACACTTTGATAGTTCGAAGTTTGAAATCGAACGCATAAGTGGAATTTGTGGATGTTTTCGGTGAAATGATTAGGATATCTTTATAAGCTTTCAACCTTTGTTAGGGTATGCATACTTTAACTATTATTGTTGCTTAAGATACTTAATTAGAAATGTAAGAAACAAACAATACGTCTACCTCGCACTAATGTCAGTCAGTACGAGCGAGATGCACAGAAAGTATGTTGCGTTCACACTAGCGTTTATGTCAGTGCCAAATTAGTGGTAGCCACACTGTAACAAAAATTTACAGTAAAAGTCAGTGTTTTTCTTACTTCAATCAATATCAAAATGGAATACTTATCCCGCAAGCAAATTTTATTCCATAACCAAATATTGCTATAAGTAGGTATAGCAATAACAAAAAACCCGCCAAGTGTGAATCGGACTCGCGTTCCAAGGGTTCCGTTTATTACACAATTTAAACAATGTATTAATTATGTGTAATTAAGTCCCACTCACGCTTGACTGCAATTTCTAACAGGTTTTCCTGTGATCTATAGGTAAAGATCTATTTTGTTTATTTTTTTCAAAATTTTAGACCCAGTAGTTTCGGAGATAAAGGGGGGGGAGGGAGAATGGTAATTTTTTGCCTATTTTCTTGAATAACTTCTAAATTGTTTATCCTAAAATTATAAAAAAAATATATTTGAGATTCTGACAATGAGCTCTTTTATTTGATATATATAACACGATATAGTTTGAAAAACTTTATTTTTTAATTTCAAAGCCCCAAGTTTCAAATTCATTTGTTTGCGTTACATGTCCGTCTTTGGGTCACAAACTTACATATGTATACCAAATTTTAACTTAATTGGTCCAGTAGTTTCGGAGAAAATAGACTGTGACAGACGGACAGACGCACGAGTGATCCTAAAAGGGTTCCGTTTTTTCCTTTTGAGGTACGGAACCCTAAAAATGGTCAAGTGTGTTTATCCAAGTAGAGCACCGAGATGATATCTTGCTGAAGTCGCTGAAAACAAGTACCACTAACACCTTATAAAACTGTTTGTAATTTTACTATTGTATCTGAAGTTACATAAATTAATTAAAGACCTAGATATACCTTATCCTATTGTAAGTACAAAGTTTCAGAGCAATCTAGCTCTGTTTTAACCCTTAAATGCATGATTTTTTGTATAACTTTTTAATAAATTGAAATAGATGTGTCATGTTGTATAGATTGAGGGAATAATATTTTGGATAGCTGCATATTGAGCCACGGACTATCAAATATACGATG
The DNA here is from genome assembly GCF_947568885.1 of Cydia strobilella. NCBI lineage: Eukaryota > Metazoa > Arthropoda > Insecta > Lepidoptera > Tortricidae > Cydia > Cydia strobilella. Next base: position 17,008,090 of record NC_086052.1, read on the forward strand.
CATATATACATCATTATGCATTTAAGGGTTAAAATGAAGAGCGTAACTACGTTTGTATGAAGAACCGAGCTTGCCGCGGACTAAAGTGTATAATTAGTTAACCCGTGCGAAGCCGAGGCGGGTCGCTAGCAATATAATTATTATACTTACCCGAAAATTGTTTTGTTTACAATACAAATCTTTATTGCACATTTCAATAAAAGAAAACAGCAACACAAGCAAAGGTAAACAACCATCCTACAATTACGTACCATACCATTCTATTCATCAGAACCATCTTATCAAAAAAACGTCTTATGTGTCTAATAGGTAGAGAAGATTCACTAACACAACGCGTCCATTACGACAGATATGACCGCTAGGTGGCGCAAGCGCGAACCGGCGTCCGTTCCGTAGCAGTGCGCGGCAACCACTATGGCTAGACACCAAAATTGGTGTGGGCCGCATGTACTTGTAGCGACGCGACGAAATCGCAGTGAGCCACGCCTGACCTAACTGTTATAAAATTCTAAAACAGTTCAAAACCGGTCACAAACCATTAAAATCCAGTGACGTCCCTAACCCTTCGGACCTTTGAGTCCTCAAGGGCCCTTGCCTTTATAAAACTATCGGCTATCTACTAAGACCCTTCGCCCTTAATTGTAAATTAATCGAAATGGCTTAAGCGCCAGAGACGGTGTGTAACTTAGGACTTTTTCGTTGAAATGTATTAATGTATCCTTACAACTTCTTGTGTATTATCTTTGCTTGGAAAGCATTGGCAAGCTTTCGGCTCAAAATTACCAGTATATGAGCGACTTAAATTATGTTATGTCCACACATTGCAAACATTTTTTATATAATAGTAACACTTATATAATAAACAAGTTTCGGAAACAAATCAAATTATTTTATTAAATATTTTGATTTGTGTTTTTAAGTAGTCACACTACTATATATAAATTATAAACTGTAATAGATGTCATTATATTAAAGAAAAAGTGACGCACGCACTGAGCGAGATGCATAGAAAGTAAGACGCACACTGTATCAAATTGTCAATGTCATGTCAGTACAAACTCGTGGTAAGGCTACTTGATCGTAGCTGTGCAAGGTCTAAGTTCTCATGTATTTAGAGGTAGATTTTATAAACAGTCGCCATCAGATATTTAGGAGCGGCCGAGGTTCTCAAAAATATCTGAACATGCACTCTATCGTCTTGACAATAGAGGTGTGTTTAGATTTGAGATATAATTTGTGAGCACATTGAGCGCTCAGATATATCTGATGGCGACTGTAATATAAAGCCTCATTTCTACATATGTCGCCATAAAAGTACTCTACATACTTATTCAACAGGAAGCTGTCCCGTACTTTAATAAAGGCCTCGACAGACAAACAAACGCCCATATAGTAAACAGCATTTTCACAATGCATTCATTAACTATCCAATTTAAAAATTTAAAACACCATTTCAAATTTCGAATTCCGTTTTAAAAAACATCCACTAATTATCGACGTCGGCCAATTTATGTGCTGCCAGTTACATAATGTGCCATACAGGGTGTATGTGTGTTATGTGTAAAAAAAGGGTGTTTTTCGTCTATGTACCCAAATAAAAATGAGGGCGGTAATGTCCAGCTGTATAGGCCGTTTATCGTGAATTGGCGATGGGTGGTAGAATGGGGTAAGTGGGAAAATTAGTTTTTTGGTTTTTTTTTTTTATATTTGCAATTTGTCGAAATCATTACCGTTTGGCCATCTACCTATTATTTAAATTAGTAAATAAATATTATATTGTATTCTAAAATAAATCGGCCTAGTTTCACTTCATGCTTAATAGCATTCTGCTAAGTATACTGGACGAATACTTTTTATTTCAAAGCTCAATACTGAGATCAATACAACACTATGTCTACTAATACTAATATTTTACTGTGTCTTCGAAGTGTAAATTATTATACATTAAAATACTACAAGAAACGATACTATTAAGGATATAATTCATTCAGAAAACACAATACCGATATAAATTAGTTTCAAATCATTTCATAATTATTTTTGGGTATTTTTAAAATATGACGATATTCTTAGAAAATCTCAATTATACTCTTATTTTTAACATCCGACCCTAATCACTGGAAGACTTTTCGGATTTCCCGTCTTTTAATTAGTTAATTGAGCCTCTTTTGCATTTAAGAAGATGATCTTATTAAATGCGATTATTCTGTAATTTTGATATTATAAAAAAGCCACTTTATTAAAAAAAAAACAACAAAATACTCAACCATTTTTGTGAGATAAATGTTGATGTTCTTCCATCCTACTGAATTGAAAACAATATTACACAAATACGATCAGCATCAAATAGATAGTGACGGGCAAAGTGGCCAAATATATCGGAAGACATCCTTATTTCTATGGTAACAAAAATATGTTTGGCCACTTTAACCGTCATTATACTTTGATGCTGACTGTACATCTAAAATATGTAAAATAATAATATCCCGTGATTTTAACATATAACCTGCGTTTATAGGACAATGATATTATAACTCCAGATAGGTTATAGGCGTCCGAAACTTGAAGCGCTTACCTTGTACAAATTATACAAGTTTTCTTTAGTCAGTAGTCACGCCTAGGCAAGCGAGAAATGCACGTCTAACGAGCTGCCGCATACCGAAAGAGAAAGAGACAAAGCTTATACCTATTAACCAAGGAGTATGACAAAAAGAAATGGTATGCGAAAATTAATCAACAAAAACAGATTCATTCGTAGGTGATGGAATAAATAAGGAAGTATTTTATATGCTCCTTATGTATCAGTATAACCTATCTATAGTTATATAATATCATTGTTAAAGGAAGTATAATTTCATGCTATATTCGATTCTCTTGAAGATAAAACGGAAACCTAATCATTTTAAATACGTTAGTTTTAGTTATACTAAGCTTACATCGGAGTTTTTGGTGCGGGAATGTTTTACAATAGCCAAAAAATTATTAAAAACTGTAAAAACCGATAATATTTTAACATTTCTAAGCACATGTGGAGCTTACTACCTATTTTTAATTCATAGTTTGGCAATTATTTTGCAATAAACAAAGTTATACACGAAATCATTCTCCCACCAAAAACCCCGATGTATGGTTATAAGGTTTGCGAAAGGTCACATGGTCAAAATTTCAGTTAGATTACACTAATATACACACTAATTCATTATAACTGGGAGCATATGCACAATTAACGCGTTTGCACAAAATGCATATTTCCCAGAAATGCAATAAAAAAACTCACAACACTTTTATAGTCCATACAAATGCCAAAGTCAACCACTCATTATAAAATGCAAATTTCCTAAGCGGTTAAGAAATAATTTAAAATTCTTACTTACGTGCTTTTCGCAACCGGGCGATTGTCATTCGAAATTTAAATGAAGTAGCTATCGCAATTAGTGTGCGTGCACTGTAGTGTGCACTACACGCACACAAGCGAACGTGCAAATAAAAATGGAGATCAAAAAATGTGTGAGGCACGCACACATGGATAGCGCCACAATTCAATATTGCCCGTCGTTGGACGTAGAGTTTGCAGAAAAAAAAAACTTTTTACTTTAATTAATAGAACTAGTTCGATAACGTAAATCAAACTTGGTACAATCGAGCCCTTAAAATATAGTTAGATTAAAGCCAAATAGGTACTATTTTAAAGAAAATTATGAACGTAAAAAAGTGGCATTTACAATTTGAAACAAAATATTGACAAAATTATTCTGAAATAAATACGTTTTATTTTATGTAAATTAAGAAATTATCTATGTTCTAACAAAGGTATGTGAAAAACTGCAAGTTGCTCTATTTTATGTTAATAACTTTAGTATCTTATTTATTTTATATTGTTTAAGATTTCGATATAAACGTTAACCATCGAATATCTCACCTATCTTAAGACAACACAACAATACGATGATAAAAATAATAACACAAATATCACTAATACAAAATGCATAGTAATGAGATCATAATTGCATTATTTTTTCCAACCCTACAATCAAAATAATACAACCTGAGCACACATTCACACTTCACTCACACAATGAAGCTACCCGTACATCAATTTGACGGCGTGCGTTAACGCAGCGCGACCATGTGGCGTATTTAGGTCAATTGCTGAAATAAACACGCATCGTCGGGCGAACGTCTTGTTTTTTTTAAGCCCAAGGAGAAGTGCAACGTATGCCCTACTACTTTTATTTTAAGTTAGCGCTGCTTTACGATGAAGGGAACGACCGATTCTCCATACAAACGTAGGCCCCATTTTCCTTTCTGGATGTTGATGCCCCTTCATTTGATTTTTTTGATTTTTTTATGTATTATAAGAATTAGGAGCAAAAAATAAATTTCATACTTATTTTTGCATTTTTAAATGCTAACTCTTATAATAATTAAGAAGGGGCATAGTTGTGGTTGATATACATTAAATTGGTTTAAAATATTTTCAGCAATGTTAATATCTAGAGAGGAAAATGGGGTCTACATTCGTATGGAAGAGCGGTTTCGGGGCGGTCATCCACTTTCGTCTTAAGAATAGGTAGCATAAAATTATATTGTACGCATAACTTTGAGGCGTATAATAGCGTTTTTGTGTTATAGTAGAATTATTACAACATTCAGGCAGACATTTTTACAGGCTTTCAACCTTTTCAATAGGTAAAGAGTCATTTTGTCCATAAATGACTCATTCGCACTCAAAACGCCAGGGTTCATGATAATTGTAGTAATTTTTAAAAGTAATGTTCGTTGTCATTTTGAACGTTCAAACCCACAAAAATATAAGGCGGATAATCATCAAAGCCAATTAAATTAACCGTCATTAACATTATTTATGGCCCGGGGTTGTAAAAGCCAGGCATGCACTTCTGCATTATTCTTTTTTTTTTGCACGTCGTTCGAAAATTATGCAAATTAGTTTCTAAAACTTAAGTTGTTTTAATTACTTGAAAATACTAAACATATGGAGATATGGTAGATGGTAGTAGATTAAAGATTCAGCGTCCCTGCGTCCTAATACTAGTACTAATTACGTAATTACCTACAGTGAAATGTAAATCATTATTGAATGGAAAATTGATATTGGCGTTCGATTTTCAAACAAAACAAATTTAAACTGAAAATAAATGTCATATACGAAGGAAAAAATGACCAAAACCTCCAGTGTCCAGAGCTGGAATCGAACCAGCGTCCCCCGTGTACCGGACAGGTGCCTGACAGGACAGGTGGCGGTAAACGGGGGACGCTGGTTCGATTCCAGCTCTGGACACTGGAGGCTTTGGTCATTTTTTCCTTCGTATATGACATTTATTTTCAGTTTATAGTTTAAATAGTAGTGTGTCTACTTGAAAAAACACAAATTAAAATATGTTCATAGAATTCATAGAAAGAGGGAAAACAATTTTAATTTATTTTTCTAATAAGTACCATTGATTCAAATTTGACTGCCATTTTTTCTTGTATGGTAGGCCGTTAGAGGATAAAAGAACTTGTTAAAGGTTATCTGTTTCTTTGATCTAGGTTGACACAGTCACTCCTGTAGTAAAAACTGCATTTTTTTGGAGTAATATCATACTTAGTAAGGTTGCCGATGGCCGATTGCATCTGAAATGTATTGTAACGACCGCAATTTATTTAAAAACTTCAACCACCAATTACCTCATAAACGACGAAATCTCACTTAACACTAAGGAAAATAAAATATACCTACGATTATGATCATTCCTAATGGGTTTTTCCACAGTTACAAACAATAATTTACTTAAAACGTTGTTTTTCTTTTTTTGCCAAACACAACTAACGTCTATAATTTAATAACCTACTTAAAATAAGATTTCAACTACCTACTTTACCTATTTAAAACATGTTTCGGCTTCACATTAATCAAAAAATAATAATAAAAGATGTGTACCTACTTGCTTCAGAGCCATGTGAACATGACCTCTCATATTGACAGCTGAAAATCGGCATAAACACTGAGCCGCCGCAGTTAAAAAATAAAGTTAATCTCTTACGTAATAAGGTATTATTTTGGATGATAATGAATACGTCTTAAATATTTTTAGTTTGAAGAAGTTGATATTTTGACAAGCCGCGCCGGCGCATAAAGGCGAACAGGTTCGCTGCAATCGCTGATTTTATGCAATTATTATCGATTCATTACTTGTCTCGTGACGTTTTTCGATTAAACGGCATTATTACGGTCTCGCTGACTTTTTTGTTTGGAGTGTTGGCACAATATTGCGTTCATTGCTGTTTTGCGATAATAGTAGATGTTTGACATTGACTATTAATTGGGTATATAATAAGAATAAAACAAAAATTGCATAAAATGGGTTGAGGAAGAATGATGATATTGGTACCAAAATTATGCAAACAAAAAAAATGTTTCTATCATATTCCAAAACCTAGTTAAAAACAACAAAAGGTAAATATTTTATGCTATTAACACAAAATAATAAAAATATATTTAAAAAAAGTTTTATCTAGTAGACCTGCTAGCTAGACGAACACCACGATTGTCAATTTTTAATGTGTTGTTGCGACAAGGCCTGCATTTTTGGGCAATAGAGTACACGCACACGTGCCGTTGGCTATTTCCGCTAATGAACAAAATTAAATAGCTTTTTAGATTTGAATTATAAATTAAATGGCTCGTCAGTCAGCCGTGCAATTAGATTTGCCATTTGAATTGGTAGGATATCCTAGTAATTAACCGCTTATTTAACAGTAGCTATGTTGTATAAAAGTATAACACAATACAGCTGCAAACTAATTATTTATACACATAGCAAAAACTTAATATAGAAGATGTAAACAAACATATATACTGATTTGATATAAGGTAATTTAAAATCATAAATCGAAACATTATTTAGTCAAATTGAGATGGACCTTTTTATGTTTATCGATCTGATTTAGCTAAATAAATTTCAGTTTATAAATAAATTTACTTACACTACATTCATAACTTGATACAAGTAATATTGTCTTCGGTTACCGCGATAGTTACTCATGATATAAAACTATGAAACCCCCCCCCCCCCCCCGTCACCCACCCGTTGACCACGAACGCTGTAAAGAGTTCGAAACGTCGGGATGTATTATAAATTCAATATACGCGATATAATCCGTTTCCATAGTTTTATTTCTTGATACAAGTAAATTGTATACATTATAAATTTCATATGTTATTTGAAACATTCCTTTTATTTACAAGAAGGGTAATAAGATGCACATTTACAGTTACATTCTCAACAAACAGCTACAAATGTATGTCAAGTTATACGATACTAAAAAAACATTCAACAAAAATTGTTTGGACAAATCATTCAGCTCTTTATACTGAACCGAGATTTTATCACGGAACTTTACATACGAAGCGAACGCCTAACATCGCAAAACAATAACGCTTTAAAGGCTGACCCAAATTTCACCGCAACCGGCGTAGCATTAAACAAGATGAATGCGCGAGATGACTAACAGCCGTCAGCGAGATTTATTTGACACATTTAGTAAATTGGCTGAGTACCGAATTGAATGATGTGCAGTTATAATTTTACATTTTGTTTTAACCTCGTGAGGCCTTGCGTACAGTCACCTGCAAATAATATGTTACTCTTCGAAGGCCGCAAAAATATGTGACACGCTCCTATGGCTCTACAAATAAGATCGTGTCTGATATCTTGGCGGACTTCGTTGTGTAACATATTATATTATTCCAGGTGACTGTAGATACTTTTATTGAGAAATAGAATGTATCAAATTCAAAAACAGAGTAATTGCTCTTGGAACTCGGGAGGCTACATTTAGTTCTTGCTAGAAGCCAATCAACTCTTCAAATATAAAACATTACATATCTGTTTGATGAAACTAAAAGTAACAATCAAATTATTAAAATATGAGATGATATTAATAGGCACTTTACATTACTATTTCTACTAAGCAATGATTGTCATTCGTACTATGTTCTTAAGCATTGACACAATAAATACATGTGAAAATGTTGGCTGCCGCAGATAACAAAATTAAAATACCTATCGTATTTGTACAACCGAAAACTTTCTACAACTCGACTAAAATATATTTCGGATGCGAAAAGAATGATTTAGTATTAAATATTTACGCTTTGTATTATGTTTATGACTGAAAAGCAAATAAAAAGTAGGCATTAAGAGAAAGCAGTTTGTTCTTATCTCCAAAGTTATTGCAAAGCGCTTATTCAAACTTATTTCTACGTATTTGGCATAATTGAAACATATTTAAAATACATAAACTTAAAATATACGGATACGACAAAACACAGTCGTAAACCCACTAAAAACAACAAAATTGAGCTATAAATTTTTTATTTCATAATTGTTGTCTGCATACTGGAAATTCAGGTTATTTTCCGCTTGTAAATGTAACTAGATGAGACCTCCAAATATGAAAGCATTGGCAGGTGCAATCAAAAACATGCTTGAATAAAGTGTAATAATCTGCCAAAACAATTTTGCGACAATTTTGCGGTGGTAGAATAAACAAACTATATTCATCCCTTTCTTGGGCGATGATCGTATTTTAAAAATAAATAAAGTAAAACCATAACAATAGATTAGAGAAAAACTAATAGGGTAGTTGAAAATTGCGATTTTGTCGGTGAAATGTTGCGTTTATGTATAATTGTTGCCATACAATATTTTTTTAATAAAATGTAAGGAATCGATTGGTATCATTATTTTTCTTCTACTTGGAAGTAAATTTTTTTTTTTTTAAACGTATTTTTTTTATTATTCACATATATTTTTTAAGTTTCCAATTAACTGTGATAAATTGCTCATTTTCTATCTATTTAACTAGATTTAGTTATAAAATGCAACATGTGTCAACAACCAATAGGGTTGTTCCATCCACTCTATGTCATTGAAAATGCCATTCAGAGCTAGCTTGATCCGACGACCGACTCTAGCAATTACTTCAACCGAATTTATTTACACAGCTGCAAGAAGAATCATATTTAAAAATATTTACATAATACTTCTACCCCTTTGGCACTGTCTCATTAGTTAAAAATGGCTTAGTTTACGCATATATTATATAATAATAAAAAAGAAAATATCTATTTAATACATATATTTAATATAAAAAAAGAACAAAATTTGCAACATTTCTATCAGCATTTCTAAATAATCATATTTGTCATTGACAAATTGTGGCTAAAATGCGTAAAAAAATTTACACTGTTACATGCAAACAAATGTCAATTTTAACCTAACGCGTCATCGCGTTACAAAATCCACTTTCCAATTTCTCGAAAACGATAATTTTGTTTTTTCTCACACGTTGCGTCACTGCCGCGTCTCGGTGTACACTGCATGTGACCTCGATACGCACACATCGGCAATTCACTCACACAGACGCGATTGTGTGCGCACGCACTAATACAAGTGATTTTTTCCATTTGCACAGGATGTCCTGATTTTTATTGTTTTATTATAATTATCTTTTTTTCAGTGATAATATTATTTAATAGGAAATGCAATTGGTGATACTTGAATGCATCCTGTTGGTAGTCAATCGCATCCAAGTCACTGCTACAAGTCACTGACCCATCTACAAAATTGTTGAATCTGTGATGTACCTACTCGTATTGTAATTGTATGATATTACCTAACGTACCTAATAATAATGTATAGTATAGAATAGGAATAAGCAAAATTGACAGGTATTTTTTTATTTTTTTTATCAATAAATGATCTATCTATCTATACATTTTATATAAGATAAGCTAACATTTATAAGATAAATAAAATAAAATAAAAATATTTTAAAATGAAGAAAAGATACACTAACTATTAAATAAATTAGAGACACAATTTTTTGTTCGTTATTATTTGTTCTAATGGAAATATATCTGTATAGAATTTAATTCAAACATAATACCTCTTATACCTCTTCATTTTACTTATTATTTCTCAGATTTTAAGTGGGCACCTATAAGCAATAGCGAAAGTTTATTCAAACACTCATATTATAAATACATTTTTTATTTATAATTAATTCTTAAGGTATTTTTTTATTATATAACAATCATAGCTAAATTTCCAACATGTTTTTTTATACTACGTCGGTGGCAAACAAGCATACGGCCCGCCTGATGTTAAGCAGTCTCCGTAGCCTATGTACGCCTGCAACTCCAAAGGAGTTACATGTGTTTTATTTGTATGTATTTTGAGTCTTATCACACCTTACTCATAACAAATACCTAGTCAGACCAAGGTAAGTTTGGCAGCAATTTTGATAGAAGTATTATTTTAAACGTTACACTTGTATGAAATGACGTTTACTTAACACTTGCACAGCAGTGGCGTAGCGTGAACTAGTCCAACCGTGGGCGAAATCGCATCTGCGAGGCCCTTTTCTTTCACTGTGCCCTAAGAGGCCTCGCGCGAGGCCCCCCTTAGGGCGCGAGGCCGAGGGCGACGGCCCACTTCGCCCACGCCTAGCTACGCCACTGTTGCACAGTCTGTGCTATCAAAATCGCTGCCAACTTGCTTGGTCTGACTATACTTACAAAACTGATTAAAAAAAAGCACAAAAAATCAACATCCCGTATCAACCGATACACACACTCCAATCGGCTCATAATAAAATGTGGCTTTTTTGTCACTATTTACTTTTTTTCTATGTAAATGTTAATCTGCACGTATGTGTGCGGCACATAGGCTCATTTGGGCCGAAATCATTATGGACGCGCGTTTTTAAATGGAAGCTCAATTTTATTTTAAAGTATATTTTATATCTGGTGAAAGATTTTTTTATGTAATAAAGGCTTCGTAATATAATTATGTCAGGTTTAATATTGGAACTTATGAAGTGTGTATAAAATGGAGACATTTTGAATATGCCTTCGCATTTTATTTATTAGAAATCCCTGGGTCAAAAGTACTTATGCGCTTCCGGAAAGTTTCCAAAATTGCGAAATGTGCACGTGGGAAATTTTTGGTAACCTCATATGTTTCTATGTGAATCGAAATATTTCATTTCCAGAATGAAAGTTTCCTGTGTTTTTTTGTGAAATTTCCAACTTTTTGGAAACATTCCGCAACTTGCATAATATATCTATAGTCAAAAAACTTCACAGTGTATTTTTGACCACTAGGAACATCGATGTTGTCAATGTACCAAAAATATGTATACCTACCTACATATATTTTTGATATATCATACTTTTAAATGTATTTCAGACTTAGATATCATTAATCACATAATTTCTCTCCTAATTTTATTTCAAATAATACAGAAAATCGAATATCCTAAAACCGTGGTGTGCGAGTAAATAGTAAATAGAAAAATCACCATAATTGCCTACCCATCATTACCAACTAACTACATATTAAAATTCAAAATGGCCACCACTAAAAATGGCGACCGCTCTACCCCTGATGCCTCATCAGCGATTTCGCACTGACAATTCTTATTTATTTTTATTTGAAAACACAAATCCAAAGCATTTTCAATCTTAATCGATACACGCTAGAGTTGAAAATCGAATGAGCGGAATAATTTTAATTTAACTTGTCAAAATAATAGCGCAACAACAGGCTTAATGAATGTATTAATCTGCTTGTGATAGATGTATTTTTGCTACAAACGTGATAAATGGACACTATCACATTTTAATAACCTTAGAGGTACTAATAATTAATATGCGTTTCCGATTGTGCAATCATTAATAGAACTAGCTACGCTGATCAGAAAGCTTATATTTGCATGGTGATTATTTCGTGGTGTCAATACATATAATTATTTACCAGAATTGCAAAAGAATCAAATCAACTACGTTTTAATTTAGCAAACAATTTTTTGTCAGTAACAGTAGCTTAAATTCAACACTACGTTTAGGTAATTAATATATGAAGCACGGAAAGAACATGTCTAGTCACTTTAGTAACATTTTGAGTAATCGCGATTTCAAAATTTGGAACAATGTCAAAATGTATGTTCATTCCGTCACAAGGTTTTTTTAACAAAAAAAAAGTTGTGTTACATATATCATACAGTGGTAGCAAAAGATATAACTAATAGTTCATGAAGAGCTCTACATTCATATTCATATTCATTCATATTCATAAATTTATTGATAAAGTGAATTACACGTCCAGAGTACATAAAATAAAATTACAAAAGTAAACATCGTTTAAACTTAAAAACAAATCATCGCATACATATATCTTAAAGCGAAAACGGAAATACAATAATATACTATGTCAGTCGTAATTATAAATTAAAATAATTCTAAATTTGGTCACATAATTTTAAATAGTGTATAGTAATTCATATAATAATGAATAAATTAAAAAATAAAGATTCACAATGAAAATAATGTCCCATGATAACAGCGAAATTAGACTTTTACATCGTGTGTGTGGATCGATGACACCCTGGCGAAAAATTCGTCGATAGTGTAGCACGCCATCTCTAGTAATGTTTTTTTAATTTTATTAGTAAATGTGACATCACTAGAGATATCTCTGATTTCAGCAGGTAATGTGTTGAATAGTCTGACCCCCAAAACACCAAGTGATTTCCTCGCTTTAGCGGTAGTATGGGCCGGCATTATGAGATAAGAATCTCATTTTCCAAAAAAACCTGGCATTACCTGCATTTACAGGCCGTATCTAACTTAAAAATAGCTCATAGCTATAATTCCATTAACATTAACCCATTCACTGCCAACATATTCGTAGCGCTACACGCGTAGCCGATTCTAGCGTTTTCCCGCTTTGTAGAAAGCGTCTACGAAAGGAGCGCCCGCCGAGCGGGTTTCCGACAAATCAATGTGTTAATAATATATAGGTAATTTAAAAACGCAGGTAATGAATTATGCAATTAAACTATACACCGTTTTTTTTTTTTAATTTCCGTTAATTTTAAGGGGAGATTCTTCAGGTTAAATAAAATTAATTTCTCTAAGAAACTAGTGTTTTAACTCTTACGGTTTTTGAGATATTCAATAAATGTATATGTTACTTTAATGACAACTTATTTTGTACAAACTTCTTTAGTAAAGTAATTATTTGTACTCAAATACTTAATAAAACGGCTACAAACATCTCAAAATAAGTTCAAAATTGGAACGCATTGTTCCATTTCGAAAACGCATCCGTAAGTAGCGCGCGAAAGTTGAAATATTCAAAAATAGAACGGCAAATCGGCCAATGAATGGGAGCGGGCAAAAAGAAAAGGTCTTTACTCCGCCGTCGGCACAGCGTCGGGAGTGGAGCCGACTATTTAAAAATTAATATATTAAAATAAATATTTTTATTTATTTAGAAGGCTAACACAAAAATTTCTACGACATGAAATTGAATAAATACTGCCATCTTATTCGTGTACTTAGACAAATATAAGAAAACTACACATTTAATTTATTTGTTACAACAACAAACAAAGCTATCCTAGATAATAATAAGTTTCACTCATAGACCTAGCATTACATAGACCAGCTATACGCGTGCGCCCGTAAGGGATAGACATAGATGACGTCATAAACGTGGGGATACCATATTGGTAGGAATTACCCCAATATTTGATATCACGTTGGGGCGATTACCCTGGAGGCAAAGTTAGCTTGTTTGACGGTATTAAAAAATTGTTAAATAAAATGTCAATGGGCCGTTCTTTTTAGGCGTATGAACAATGGAATACCTCTTATAATTCGCGCAGGTGGTACAAAACTAAACATGTTTGGTAAATAAAACGTAAAATAAAATGTATTATGGGTTTTAATTTAAAGAAATAACAAATCGCAATCACACCAATTAATGTACACCACATTTAATCTTCACAACATTTGTTTATTTATTTTTTGGAATTAGAAGTACGAAAAAACTTCGAGGTCAAAATTACCCATAAAATTATGATATTTTCATCTGGTATCCCTAACATGATTGTTATACAGCTAAATTAAGAAGAAGTTTAAAAATGGCTGAACTCAGATTCCTACCTACCTACGTAATTTGGGCGGATAATTTTACAAATAATGTTTTGTTAATTTGCGTAAATAATTGTGATATTTTTATTGAAATCGTTTGATTCTACATTGCTTTGAGTGTAACGTAATTTTACGATGTTATTCTCTCATATTGCGTTAAGAGGAAGGTGTAAAATACCGTACTTACGTGTGAAAGGTTATGATCTCATATTTTTGCTCAGAGCGGCTATTACAGCCGATTACAGAACAATTCACCAGTATTTTATCAAAGTTCAAGCATTCAAAACGCTAACCATCACTATATTTCATAAGAGAAAGCACAATTTCATACAAAACAACGATAATTAAACAAGCAACGAACAAACATGACATGTCACGTACTTATTTGTTTGCCACAACCTCGGTTGTGGCAGCGGTGGAAAAGTGAAACTATGACAAGGACAAACAATAACAGCGCTTTCTCTGCTACTCCTACTGAAAGATACATAAGACTATCCCGTTCGGTCATTTTCCCCCACCCCTCATGACCGATCCAGTTATACTAGATTCATGGTTTCACTAGACTTAGCTAACTTTGCGGTTTCACTCACGTATTTACGTATTTAAGTATTTAGTATGTCTCACGATAGTTTAAATTCGATTTCACTAGACTTATAAAAAATGTGAATAATAAGTTTGTTGGCGGGACATTTAAAGAGTTTTTTGCCTTGCTACGCTAAATGAAACTGCTGTCAAACTGTAAATATATTTTTATAGGAATCCTATTGTATTAATAGGTATTATGTGAAAATAAATCGGTGGCCTGGTCGACCCGCCGCTCTTAAAGGCGCGGTACCTTATTTACTTTTGCTAAGTCTGTCCATTTAAGTCCAACAGTACGGCGCCGCTAAACAGTAAAAAAAAAACAGAATATAAAAACTAAGCATCTATAAAAGAGAAACTACCAAAACTGATTGTATTTGTTTTTTTATTCATAAAATTGTTGCATACTCCAAACTCTTAATAAATTATACATAACAGCATCCTCCCTTCCGCTTTCTGTGGGCTCTCAATAACTCACATAGCAATTATTAAACAAAACAAACAAAAGATGAGTGCTAATGTTAAGAAATTCTTTGTTTTATAATTGTCAAATAAAGGCATCTATACTAAAAGTTCTTACAAACTCCTCAAAAGGAAGAAAAAAATCTTTTCCCCTCACTAGCTCGGAAAGCCGTCTTTTATCCTTTAAAACAAGCGGGGAAAAACGCATTTTATCCACTAGTGGGGAAAGTAATTTGACCTTGGATGGAGCGTGTTTAAGTAGCTTTTGACAGATAACAAAACGTAAAACGCTCATAATAATGGTTCGTTCGATATTAATTATCATTAAATAAATGGTTTGAGAATGTAATAAAAAATACCAAATTAAGCTTTATTTAATAACTTTAAGTCATAAACCTTAAAATTCCATAAGAAACGTTAGATTTTTATAAATATGTTAAATATACTGAACGCACAAGTTGAGTCGATGCAATTTCAAAACGCATCGTTTACATTTCATACGTCAGAACAGAAATGTCAACATTGTCAACAAAATTTTTACTTAAAAACACTTCTCACCGACTCACGTAAAAATCAGAATTTTAAGTGTTTTCTGTTATAATATCGTAAAAAAATAAGTGATTCCAGTGATGAAGATGATCTAACGCCTGTGGATGTTGCACTTTCCTCGCTATAGTGAGGGGAAAAGTTTTGTGTTACACACGGGTGCAAATGTATTTTACTTATCGTGTGTTGAAGCACTCGCTACGCTCAGGATTCTATTTTAGAACCACTCGCTTCGCTCGTGGTTCAACTATAGAATCTTTTCGCTTGCTCGTGTTTTAATTCCACACTCGCGGGTAAAATACAACTTTGCACCCTTGTATAACAAATAACTATTGTCTCGTGCAATCTGTGAGAAGTAACTTAAATTAATGTAAGCTAAAATGGCACTGACCCTAACACAGATTATATCATCGTAATGACTCTCTTAGAAATCTCTATTCCCAAAATAAGAGTTTATAAATGATTTGTTTCGTTCATAACTTAAATTCTATTTCCAATTTAGGTTCACTCCAAATTTGAAATTCCTTATTTCTTTCCTGACATGGTTCTTATAGTTTGTCAAGGGACTGTCTCATTTCAAACATAGACAGAGAGAATCATATTATCTTTGTCTTACACTAGTACTAGCACCCAAAAGAAAATGAGTATAGTTTTTTTGTTCCTATTTACTGACAAGATTTGCTTGACCAGCTATATAAATTTATTTTGCAGTTTTTAAAAAGTCGGTTAATACGTATTATTATTATTAAAAAAACAACTAACAGGCGCTCGTTTTCTCTGTTTCAGATGAATACACAGCAGCACAGGTGAGTGAATGAGTGAATGAAAACTAATAACACTTCTGAATCGGCATTTTTACACCGGCAACACATGTCCGAAAAAACCGGTAAAAAAAGTAAAAAACGCCGACGGCGCGAGCAATTTGAAAATAGAACTCTCGCTCTCGACGACCGTTCGCCATTTTTTCTTTTTTCCGCCGCACGATAGGAATAGTGACGTATTTTTTCAGCCACTCTCGTTTTCACTAGTTGCTCGGAAAAGCAAATAAAGATCGGTAAAAATACGCCGAATTTTTTAACGCGCCGTTTTGTGGGTTATCATTTTTTTTTTTCATCGCCGTTTCCATTTAGGTCGTGCCAATCGGATTTTTGACATGTATATCAAATAAATAGAAGTCTTTTATGTGATTCAAAAGGCTATGTTAACAGATTTAATGCTTTGAAAAGCGTAAAACACGTGTATCTTATTTTAACCTCGAAATTGGTAAAAGAACCCTTGTAATCTTTACTTTACTTTAGTACAAGCTTTGATCTGGGAAATTAATTTCGAGTCTGGTAACTCGTTAGATAATGTTAAAATCGGAGGTACGTTTTTACTATTTTAGCTTTCCTTCCCACCTGTTAAAAATCAGTTAGTCTACAGACATATAAATCACTTTAGTCAAACTTAATTACACATTTTCATAGTGTATAAGTACTAATTAGCATGAAAATGAATTTAGGTATTTCCTTAATGATTATTAGATACAGAAAAATTCACAAAAATCTATTTGCACGTATAATTTACAAAAATATATTGCTTTCATTGATTTTACTGCATTTTTATACTGACAACACAACTTTCTCAAAAAATAGAATTATTTTTTACTCATTGTTATTTGTAATTAAGCAGGTATTATTTGGATATTGAAGTTTACTGACCAATTATATTTTTACACAATCATTACCAAAATCTATGCTATCATTTATATTTAATAATGTTTAATTTTATAATGGAATTTAATAATGTGTTAACTGAATAATTTAATCCTTAAATTTTATTAAAATTAATGTTATATACGAACTGATCAATGCTTGACATGTAATATTTAAAAATATTATGAATCTATAAAATATTATGTCTATATATAGTGGCATAAATTATTGGAAACAATAAATTAACAAATGTATATTGTTGATTATGTCATTACAGTTCAACGAATAATGTAGGTAAGGTACTAAGAAAGCTTAGGCATCGTCTTAACCTAGTTAAATGTTATGTATGACTATTCAAACATAACATAGCTTAGCGCCATACACAAGGCTTATTAACTCAGCGCAATCGCATCGGAAACACTTCAAACCGCCGTAAAACGCAGCATCCAAAAACGCTCAGCAATTACCAAATCTAAACTCCACATCCGACCAGATCAATACCCATCCTGCACTAAAACCGATGCCACTACACCCCCAGCCCTTACGAGCCGAATAAAAAAAACACCCGTTTCATAAAATCCACATCTGCATAGTGCCATCACGTAATCTCACTCACACTCCAAATAAAACACAAACACACTAACACAAATAATAAAGTACAGCAGTAATATAAAACTAAGAAACATCAACATCTTGCCCCCTGCCACCTCCACCCCCAGGGGGTAATTCCCCCCCTGAACTTACTAAAATACTAAAAACGGAGATACAGTGGGGTGTGCTCCCCTCTCCGTTTTCTTATGCAAGATCCTTATATTTTAACCTAAAATGTTCCCGCTAGCAATTCTGCGGAGCACACACTTTTAAATTATGTAATTCTGTTATGTATTTCCGTTTGATTTCCGGGTGCTTGGCATCGTTGTGGCATTTCGGAACGATTGATAATTAGTTTTAAGATTTTAGTCTTGAGTTTAAACAGTTAAGTAAATCCTGTAACCTGCTGCCTAATACTCAGCCTAGTTTTATAATACTTACTCCTTCAGGCCAATTCGAAGACACTGACATCAGAATTATATTTGAATCATGTTATTTAGTCGTCGTGAGTAGGTACATTAAATGGCGCGGGCGAGACGCACGATAACTAAATATCATTCTAATGTCAGTATACGTTAAAATTGACCTGTTCTTGAAATACATTATCCTTGTCAATTAGATATTAAGAAAACTAGGCATAATAATGTCAGATAGGTATATTAATCCCAGCTAGCTATCCGCCCGTACTTATTGTTACGTCAGGGGCCTAACCAAGTTGACAATCATCGATAAAAACTTTTTGCGACTTTTCCTAGCATCCGTCATCCCGATACATTTTTTTAATTATTTTGACTTTTGTCGATGTACGATTGTCACCCTAGGATACCTTCTCAAAATAAGAAAACGAAAACTAACTGGTGAAAAGAGGTCATCGTCGCCCATGGACATAAGCAACATCAGGGGCCCGTTTCTCAAAATCTTGTAGCTTGTAATACAAGTGGAAGTCGCTTTCTAACTAAAGCTGTCAAAAAGTGACATCCGCTTGTATTATAAGTTACAAGCTTTTGAGAAACAGGCCCCAGATGCAACACACTGAGTTATTATCACTATAGAGAAGACATACCAAACAATGAAATTGTCACAATCGCAACCTGTACCACGCGACCAAAACGTCGTAAGCGCCGTAAAAATACATGGCGCTTACGCGTTTAGGTCGCGAGATTCACGCTCCGCTTCTATGGTTTGATGCCAAAACGGTAGCAACTCATGGCGAAACATACTGGGTCTCTGTGCCGGTTCTATACGTTAGTAATAATAGTTTAATGATGCATTATCATCAAAATTGTTTGTTAATTTTAGGTACTCAAATTAATAACATGTTATTTACTTGAAATAGTATTAACCTATGCAAAACTGTGTATTAATAACTTTTACCAACAAACTATTTACCTAAAAACTAGTCATTGCGATATTTCTTAGAATTAGATTAAATAAATACATATTATGAAACAATATTTCTTTACACGCATAGATCTAGGGCCCGTTTCTCAAAAACTTGTAGCTTGTAATACAAGTGGGAGTCCCTTTCTAACAAAAGCTGTCAAAAAGTGACATCCGCTTGTATTACAAGCTACAAGTTTTTGAGAAACTGGTCCCATCGGTAATTTTAATAAGGCTTGACGAAGGGAACATAGAGTCTAATCGGAAGCCCTTAAAAAAAGCTAGGAAGATCACAACAATAATTCGTGTTCCTTTTGTGTTTTGAATACTGTGTTAAAACAACAAAAAAACTTATTACCTAGTACGATTTTTCACTACAACATAGGTATACGCATACCTAATAACTACGTAATAATTTTACATATTTGGACGTAGTGCAAACGGGAACTTAACACTAAGGCTCGATTTTTTCTTGTGGGGTCACTTCTCATTTGCCAAATTCCGTCCAATGATGCCTTTATTAAAAGCCTAAACTAATTATTCTCAGTTCAAAAGCCTAATCAGTGACACGGCATGCCATCACCTATTTCGGCCACACACTTGCCCAGTGACCCAGATCCGCGTGGGAACACGTCCCCTCGCACGGACGTCGAGACATGGGGTTCCGATAAGTAAGTGCAGATTCGAAACGAAAGTGGTCGACGGAGTCCGTCGAGACATCGAGGGTTCCATATGTAAGTCGTGATACGGAATGATACACCCCAGGGGCCAATTTCTCGAACGATATTAGACTAATATTATTAGTCCAAGAACTGTCAAATCGTATGGGTTACCATGGCAACACACTAATAATACTAGATTAATACCGTTCGAGAAATAGGCCCCAGGGGCCAATTTCTCGAACGGTATTAGACTAATAATATTAGTCCAAGAACTGTCAAATCGTATGGGTTACCATGGCAACACACTAATAATATTAGATTAATACCGTTCGAGAAATGGGCCCCAGGTCAATAGTATGGTGACAATAAAGATGTATTCATTGACTATTAGAAAATAAAATGATAATAGATAATTTTAAAAGTAAAATGTTGGCTTGAATGAACCTACCTAATAGGTAAATAAAGAAAAAAAGAAGGTTGTAGATGAAAATATTATCCTAAAATTTTATATTACAATGAATTAATTAGGAAGGCATGTATAAATAAATTTAACTGCAGTAAAGAATGATTGAATATTTCTTGTAATTTATTTATAATAAAACAATTTACACTAAGACGTATTATAATTTCACAAACTTGTTCAAGTCAAACATCGCAATTTATATTAGAATCTGTTTTATCGCTCCATCATAAATAACAAAACACTACCTTACAAGTACTCATTAAGATTTTCTAAAAGCACTCCTTCAAATTTCTTCCAACCTCCACAAACATTTCTCAAGAAATCCCCTAACAATTCTTACGCAAAGCAATCCCTCTTAGAAACACACACACACATACACACACGAAACTTCATTGTGTGTGTAAGGAAATTAATGTATGAATATTAGAGGGGACGCCAGATTAGTTCTGAGCATAGAGCTATTCATAGTAGAGATGTAGTCAAAGAAAAAAGAAATGGCCGCGAGTTTGACATGTAGATGTCGCTATGCATTTCGGTGTTGCTGATATGTCGTAGGTATAGTATGAATTTTCCCAAATGATTTATCCGCCTAGGACCCTATTGTGTTAAACAAAAGCCATTGTTTATTTTTTGCGAGCGGTCGGCCATTGTGTCTGAGCGCGTGACAAAGCAACAATGTCGTTTAAATAGCGGCTGTATCGTGGTGGTTTTAAGGTTAAAATCTATGTTATTACTGCCGCGATTAATATCGTTCAATCCGTCACTCATTTTTACAAGCATTACTTAATGTTGCAGAAGACATCATTAGAATATCACCAACTAAATATTCAAACGTTAACTTATGACAACCAGAGATGACATACAATATTCGATACATTGCTACTATACAGAGTACAATTAATTCAGCCGATCGATCAAATACCGCGACGTAACGAAAAAGCTTTGCCGCATTATATTCGTACCGTATAACCCATCTTTAACTGTCAAATTCGCATCTGTATTTCTTAAACTTTACATATCTTATATAACCAATGAATCTTTGGCTCTTAGATCCAAGGAAAAGGTAAGAAAGTGAACAGGTTAAATGAAGTGGGAGCACATGTGTATTTATTTACATAATTATCTGTCGTGTTTAAAATGTTGTGTTTTATGTGTGTCGGAAAAATTGACGTCGCAACGGCAACTAAAAGGTTAAGTGGAATAGAAAATACACGTAGGTGCATTCGGGTAATTCCGAATAATGCAAAATGTCAAATTATTCCAAAAACAGGCTTTAAAAAAATTGTCTATGTTGTTTCCCATCGCTGGCCTCCCCTTTCTTCTGCCACTCATCACGGCAAGGTCGCATGCCCTAACTGGATGGACTTAAATATATTGAAATAATGGGTGATTTTTGGAATCAGCCGACCTTTTGAAGTAGTCTTAATTACCCGACATCATCATCAATTTTCCTTGCCGTGTCCGGCAATGGCGACTCCATCAACAATTCTCATCCGGATTATTACCTGAGGGCCGCGACGGTCAGGGCTGTCAGTACCGCTGCTTTCTGGGCATCCACTGTTTGAAGGAACCTCGACACGAGAGAAGAAGAAGAAGATCCGGATTATGAAACGCCCTAATGTGGCTCGCAAAACCAAACTTTGTCTTGAAGATGCGGTCACACGATGCGCAATGGAGTAATAATGTCCAGTAGAGTGCGGGTGTACGTGTAGGAGGGCTTAGGTCGCGTTGCGGATATGACGTACCCGAATACATAGTCTCGGAGATCATCAAGACATTCTCTGAGACCACGGGGACTTCGCCGTCCTCGAAACGTCAGATGATATTTTTTTACACTTAATTATACGCTATAGAGAAACTATGAGAAGTGTAGGTACTTACACTAAAGTTAGTTGTTCTAATATATTTATACGATGAGGGTATCTAAACCCTCTAACAAACAGAAGTGTAGCTTCATGCCTCCATTTTATACCCATGCTCAAATGTCCCAACGTATCTACGCTGACTTATTTCACCACGGTGACAGGTGCGACAATAGTCGACATCACTGTTACTGACGTCACAGGCCTCCATAGGCTACGGTAACTGCTTACCATCGGACGGGCGGTGTGGTTCTTTGCAAACAAAATTTTAATAAAAAAAAGTTGCAAAAAAGGTCACATAAAAAAAAAGGCAAAAAAAAAAGAAACGCTCACGTATACATTTGACGTTCCCCTCCCCCGCAAAAATCGGCAGACTTCTTGAAAATTACAGACAAGGCGACTCCGTTTGGTTATATCATCTAGCTTGCACCTGTATGGTTTTGCATCAAAAAATATAGGGCGATGCTATGATCAGATAATTCATATTTAATACTTAGGTGTCCATGATTATGCAAGCTTATAAAAAACAATTAAACACGCTAAGCTTTTATAAGGCTTCATTCCGTTAGAAATAAAAGCGAAAATAATGACAACATTAAAACCCAAATACATGAGCACATTACCATACGAGAGGAAACATTAGGGGGGGGACAAAAACTCTAATCAACCCCCCCATTAAGCCGGTAAACTTTCGAGCACCCCCCCATCAATATTCTTACCAGAATATAATCAATTCTTAGAGAAAGAAACAGTCTCAGTGTGTATTGATAAATGAGCACTCCCTTCATATTTCCGCGCCCCCCCTCGGGGTGGGGGGTGGCCCCTTTCGGGCCCGTCTTAGGAACGTGCAAGATAGTAGGCAGGGTTGTCGGGCTAATGAACTTTTAAGTTTTTAGGGTGATATTAAAGGGAAACGGAGTAGTTGGGGATGAGATGCTGTTTTAAAAATCAATACGCGGGTTGACTTTTGGGCTGGTTGTATTTTGGCTGTTAGGTAAGTCTGATAATTTCGTATTGGGGTCATTTTGTTTAAAATTGTACACTACACTTTTTTGACGTAACGTCTTATAAATCTATGAACACCGGTAGCATGCACGAAAAAGTGGATAGATCTCCATGGTAACGTTGTGGACAGAGCTCCATGGTAACGTTGTGGATAGATCTCCATGGTAACGTTGTGGACAGAGCTCCATGGTAACGTTAAGGCCAAAAGCAAATAAATGTTGGTTTATCGACAAAATTTTTTTTTTTTTTTTTTCAATGAACTTTATATTATACGAAATAATGATAATTCAGTGATAATAATTAAATTCAATTCATTAATAAAAGTATGCAATTTTTCGTTAATGTTTTCTTTTGAGGTTATCATTATCACGCAAAATTATCGTCCGTAAACTGACTTTACAGAAAAACATATTTTTTAGCTTTCGAAATTTGTATGGTATTTCTGCTCAGAATAACGAGCTTTTTCGATCCTAATTAATTAATTAATTAGGATTAATTAATTAATTAATAATTAATTAATTGAGTTATTATATAACGACATACAAAACAATGAAATTGTCGCAATCGCAACCTGTACCACGCGACCAAAACGTCGTAAGCGCCGTAGAATTCATGGCGCTTACGCGTTTAGGTCGCGAGATTCACGCTCCGCTTCTATGGTTTGATGCCAAAACGGCCGCAACTCATGGCGCAAAATACTGGTTCTCTGTGCCGGTTCTATACGTTAGTAATAGTTATTTATACGTTAGTAGTAAAATACTCATACATTTGTATTTCCATTCCGTTAGACTTTGTATGAAGTCTATGAAAAATGGTAATGGAATGGAAAAAATCTTGATAAAAATGACCTTGAGTAGAAATAACATGAAAATTACAAAGTCAGAAGAAAGGTGGGTTTTACAACTTTAAATAATATGACCATAAATATAATTTGTGCTTCATTTGGTTACGCCATCTTGCCAATTTTACTACCACATCTCATTATAATCACACAACTGTTTGACCACATAATGGATAATAACTACAAACCACATTATGACATTACTTAATAAAACAAAAACTTCAGGGTATCCCTTACAGGGATAAGTTCGCCTTTGTACATTGTATACTTTCTGTTTAATTGTATATCTTAACCTGTCTTATGTGCAATAAAGTGTTTACATACATACATACATACTTCAAAAATTTATGATTCTACCATACCCTACCAAAACTTTCAAATGAACACACACACACACACACACACACACACATGTCAAAACTTTAATGTATCTTGCAAAACCTTTTTTCATTCCGCATCACTATAGCGTAACATAACAAAACAGACAATTCAAAAAGCTATAATTCTACCAAATCCTACCAAAACTCCCAAACCTCCTGACGTAACATTTGCATGGCCCTGCTCGGGCCTACGGCGTAGCTCCGTAGCTCGTAGCGGCGTAGCGGCGTAGGCGCTAGTGCCCCCCTACACAACTTTTTACTAAGAACCACGCGAAATGAGTGGATAAAACATAGGTAGCTTCACTCTGACAAATTAAGTTAGTTTAGGCAGTCATTTTTTGTTTGTCTAGCAGATTTTTTTTTACACACACATATCACAAAATCATCTATGGTGCGTTAATTAACAGCTAATTACGGGCATCATAAAGTTTTTAAGGTAAAACGTCTTTAGGCTTGACTAGAGGGTAACTCAGATTTTTTTTCTGACGGAAGTAACGCTCGGTAGTGACACGCACAATAGGACACACGTGAAAGTGCCAACATAGCGATAAAAAGAAGTTTTACTTCAATTGCGCGTAAAGATTACACGCACACACTTTTTTTAAACAATTTTTTTATGTGTGAAAATGTTATTAATAACGTCAATATCGATTTCTAATGATATTAAAATTTCGAACCTCTCTTAAAAAAACAAAGGAATTTTATTTGACTTTAATTATTTCTAGTATTTGTCGAAATGACGTTTTATTCAAAATGAAAATGTCACTGGCAAACAGTGTGATCAAATGCCAAAATAACGGTCGTAACATAATAAAGCAGTGTACTATGTGACTTATTAAAACACTCGTGTGACATTTTTATACTTTCAGCCCGTTTAATAAACCCACACTAGTATCATAATGTCTATCATTATATTATAGCAATCATATAAACTAACTTTTAAATTATACGACTGTGTCATAATGTGCATTTTAGAAACGTGTATCATTATCCACACTGATAGATGAAAATTCGAAAGTACACTTTGAAATCAAAATGATACCTAAATGATGAACAGAATGATATCTGAATGACGTATTTAGTTATCGTACGTCTCGCTAGCGCCTATACATTTACGGACAAGTACGAGCGAAATGCACGATAACTGTATGACATCAGTTAGATGTCATTCTGATGTCAGTGTATGTTCGAATAGGCCTCAGGATTTCTAGTATTAGGGTCCCGTTTTTACTTTTAAAAATGTACTTCTGACAAGGGTAGATACATAGTTTTAGAAAAGGGACTTCTGTTCTTAATTAGATATTTATTATTATTAATAATCTTATAATTGTACATATACAATCATACATTTAAATGAATAATACAGTAGCTAAAACAGTTTCCACTAATGACATAAATCATAGATCCTCAAAGGGAATATTACAACAGAAAAACGAATAATTAACTATCAAGAAACCAAAAAAGTAAAATTTATTTTCAAGATTCCCTTAAAATAACCTTAAATTAATTCCGAATTCATCGCATATCTCTCAAACACACGCTAAATCAATCACAACCCTCTATTTACCAATCAAAAACGCGACGTTCAAAAATTTCACACAGAATCGAACCTGCGTCCTCCGCCCTCTCAACGACCGCGCCACCGCGCCGCGCCCGCTCTTATTTTAAACAACTACCGCCTTTTATAATACATCCCGTTTCGCGACTAAATATCAGCGAATGTAGCGGGCTACGCCGACCGAGTAAACTTGATGCTTGACGGTCTGTTTACATGCGCGGCACGTGTTAAGCTTGGCTTTTCGTGCGGATTTTGCTATACTTAGGTTTCCTTAAAATGATAGTTATCTTGAGATATAGTTTACTTAGGAACAATTAAATATTTACCTTTACTAGATTGAAGTAACTAAGTAAAATAGTCTGTTAGTCTTGTAACGTTTGTAAGTAGACATTAAGGTTTTAAAAATTGTATTTCTGTTTATTTAGATTCATGGCAAATTTAAGTTGTTTATAAATGAATTGTTTTTATTCTTAAACAATACAATCGTAATCGCAATTGTTTTAGAAATCACATTAAATACAATTTATAAATAACAATAATAATAAACCTAAGTATTGATTAGTGGTATAAGTAACTTAACTTTTTATTTACTTTAAAATTTGAGAGAATTTAGTATCTACGCTCAGTATAAATATAATGGAAGGGTAAAAACATATCAAAAAATTGATGAGGGCATTTAGTAGTTGTAACAAAGAAGCCAAGTCAAACTAACATTTCGTCATCAAAATAATATTTAAATAATGTCATTTTGTTATCCTTCGCCTGTGCTCAATTGCGTTAACACATAAATGTACAAGTACGAGCGAAACGCACGCGCGAATTCAGTTAACTAAATGACATCATTTTAATATCAAATTTACGTTCAAATTGGCAGTTTTAGTATTTTTACTTTTTTATTATTGGTGATGCTAAAGCATAAACTTACGGCTCGCAAGTAAGCTTATTAATACTACTTATAAACCACATTTCCTAATTCCCTTAAATACTTTTAACCAAACTATCTCCTAAACTACCAAGAAAACAACACATTCTTTCATCCTTAACTACATAATATCCTTGCTAGATCACCAATCCTATAACAAAGCTTAATCACATTATTTATTTATTATTATTCGGAGATCCAACAGCTGTTAACATGTCTATAGGTTTTATAAATATGATACAAAAAGCCAATTACAGGTTATCACCAGTAGCTACATATTAACAAAAACAATTGGTGATTAGCACTATTGCACGATTCCTACATTTACACGCCAAAGCTATAGTAAACTCATAATTCGAAATTAACTAAAGAAGATACACAAAGAAAAAGAAAAAATACAGCACAATGAAATTTCAATAAGGCATGCTCACCTAAAGAACTCCTCCGTCAGGATACGCCGCACAGTTTGGATGTTGCTGTTGAAAATATCAATGTCCTGCTCCCTCGTAAGTTTATTTAGGCATTTACTAGTACGTATCAAAAAACGGTTCTGTCTGTAGTTACGCGAAGCATTAGGAACAGCAAGGGGTCGAAAATTTATTAATTATCATAACCTAAATACGTCCTCATAAGACTTCCGCCTCGGCCAAGTATCAAGTCTCCCCGAGCGCTGTACTTCCGCGTGCCGTATTTACAAGTATTGTAAGTATAGAATTATATATTTTATAACACCCCCACCCCCCCGCGGGAACTAAGTCTTTGCGCATCTTTCTATCCCCACCTTTTTGCCTTCTTCTTTTAAAACCACCCATCGTATGAACCCCTTTCCCCTCATTCGACTAATTTCGGGGTACAACTGGAGAATTATTTCTTACAAGCGCACCGACAAAGCATTCTGGACTTAGATATATTCTAAATAAGGTTCATTCTTTATTTGGCAACGCACACAGTCTTGGGACTGTATCTTTTCACTTCGAAAACTAATTCGGTATTAGAAAATGGAAGCAAGTGCTTGTTCTAACTGTTTTAAAACAAACCTTAAATGAAGCTAATAAGGTTGAAAATGGGTGTGATGAGGAAGTAAAATTAGAACCGTTTCGTCAAAAATATGAAATTAAAATCTTCATACTAGCGAAAGAAGTTTTAGCATCTTTGTTTTAGAGTGAGAGGGGCGATGCTGCGCTTAGTCTCGCTCTGACGGAGGGTGGGGGGGGTGAGATGGGTAGTTTGAAGTAAAAAGCCGGTTTCTTGATCAATGCGCCGCATTTGGAATTAATCATAACCGGGTATTTTCGTCTATGGCGGGGGGAGGGGGGGCATTCGTATTCTAAATGAAAATACGCTCTTCCTGTATACATTTTGTAACAAATTGTTTTACTCCAATGTTTGTGTGACGCGAATCGGGGACGAATCGAATTTATTATTTAGGAAGGAATACTGCAGAGAAACGTTGGGCCTCTATTGAGAAAAGAGGCGATTAATATTCTGGTGCGGATTCTAACAGTATCGATATCATGAAATAAAACTATGAAAACGGATTATATCGCGTATATTGAATTTATAATACATCCCGACGTTTCGAACTCTTTACAGCGTTCGTGGTCAAGGGTGTCACCCGTTGACCACGAACGCTGTAAAGAGTGTCACCCGTTGACCACGAACGCTGTAAAGAGTTCGAAACGTCGGGATGTATTATAAATTCAATATACGCGATATAATCCGTTTTCATAGTTTTATTTCATGAGTAACTATCGCGGTAACCGAAGACAGTATCGATATCTTTAAAATATGGATACATCTCTGCTGAAATGGCGATCAAACTCGCTCATTTCTACTCGCAGTATATTATTGAAAATACTTAGTTTATCTGTCTACCTATGATATACTTATTTCGACTAGACGCTATTTTTAGCAGATTACACTTGTATGTACTTACTTTTTTCCATCCATCCATCTGTCCGTCTGTCTGTCTGTCTGTCACCAGGCTGTATCTCATGAACCGTGATAGCTAGACAGTTAAAATTTTCACAGATGATGTATTTATGTAGCCGCTATAACAACAAATACTAAAAAGTACGGAACCCTCGGTGGGCGAGTCCGACTCGCATTTGTCCGGTTTTTACGATTTACAAGTATGAAAAAAAGATTATATAGGTAATGATACATGACAAACAACTTTTGAAAATAGTAATAAAAACATACCTTTATACATATTGTATTGTTAAAAAATACAAAAATCTATAAAAATACAAATACATATTGTACTGTTATCCAAGTAAGGAAATCGTATCATTGAAAATGGTTTTCACATTAATTGCATAGGAAGTAAGAAAAACATAATAATAATAATTCAAGTATTATGTAAACTAGTTTGAACTCATAGAAGACTAAAATATTGACTTCAACGTACTTAGCGTTCGCGAGTTTAACATTCTGTGAGATCAATCGCCTGAGAAAACCATTTGGCAATAGGGTTACTGCAGTTCTGCCACCAGAGTGCAGCACTAGCCTTTTTAGTAAACCATATAGTAACATAGTATTTGACAAGTTTTCATAGATAATACAATATGATATTAATGCATCAAGGCGGTTTGTTTACAGAGGACCTGCCGGGAAACGCGAATCCGAAATTTCGCTATCTGCCTCTTTATCGCTCGAATATGCAAGTGACAGAGATGTCATGTAACGAAATTTCGATTTTCTTGTTTCGCGATAGACCCTCAGATTGTGGTAGTGGCGCCACCTACGCAGAGTTTGCGTAATATTTCCTATTCGCAGTTACGCAAGCGATCAGACCAACGCCTTGTGGCGATGTATGACGCCGCGCTGCGATTTATTGCTATGATGCAAACGGCAGGCGCCTAAAGCAATTTGACTAAGTATGTTCGGTATTATCGTCAGACGGATGGAAATTGAAACTATTCTATTGTTGAAGGATTGTGATATAAGTATGACTGGTACAGGAATATACTAATTATATATTTGAGTTGAATTTGCCTATTCAGTAATTCTTTATTTGCTAATAATACAAAATCAATGCAAATACAATAATAAAATATCACATAAAGTAGAGTAGTTGACTGGTAGAGAATGCCTTATGGCATTAAGTCCGCCTTTTGTACTGTAAGGTTTTCTTTTGTGCAATAAAGATTAAATAAATAAATACCTAATTCCAAAAAGTCAACAATAAAGACATAAAAAACAGTAACAAAAAACAAACAAAAATAAATCTAGAAAAAATACATTACCAATAATTTACAAATATTATTATCAATTGTATTTTCACTATTTATATTTATCTATTTATAAAAACAAATCATTTGATACTTCGATTGGTCGTTAATTATTTGATAATTAAAATTTCAATGCATTACAGATTAATATTGTAGGTAAATATATACTTAATGAAATAAATCTACTGAATTATTGATACACCGAACTGTGTTCGACATCTAGTAATTAGGTATTATTTTGTAAAACTAAAATAAATGCAGTAATTAAATAGATAACAAATGAGTACGTAGCAACTTAAACAATAATACTAAATATAAAAGTTAATAAACCTGTTTAATAATTGAATATTTAAAATTATGTAGTGAATAATATTAATTTCAATACAATCCCATATTATGACATACAATTACAATTATAAATAATACAAATACATATTAACTATCAACAAATAAAGTTACATATACACAAGTAATAAGTACATTGTTTTGATTTGATTATGTAATGAATTACGAATAGTCACGTGACTATTTCCGTACATTTTTTCGATTAGCGTTTTCTATCAACAATTTTCATCTTTAGTAAGCCCTATGTCGAGCTTTTACCATGGGCATAATATTCTTAAAATAAAGTATTAAAAATGCGTACCAGTAGATGCCTCAGGTATTTATATTATCTATGTTATTATCAGGTATTATATTATCTATGTTAGCTACTCGTAGTTTATTTCGGGTAGATGCGAGACATAGTTTCGCCCGAGCGCCTGCTCACGCGACCTTATTTGCATATTTTAGGGTAAATTAACTTCCCAATTTTAGCATCAACCGAAATAGTTCGCCCTATAAGCTCATGGCATGGTTAGATTAACCTAGGTGTGACTTAATTTAAAATATACAAATAAAATACATTTAAATTGGACTAAAAGGCCTTACTAAAACAATTATCAGGAAACTTAATTTTTTTGATACCCAATTAACTTAATAATTAGAAAGATGACCCTTACTTAAGAGAGAGAATAGGTTTACAAAATCAAAGACAATTCTCTAAAGGAAAAAAAAATATTTACCAGAAACTGAAGACGAATACTTATAGTAGTGTGACTACGTACACAAATTAGAATGCCTTGTGGCGTCTCCTCTAGCTGCCACTGTCGACGTCATCGAACAGATGGCGTTAGGGAGCTAGAACGCAATTAGCTAGAAGCCTACATCGCGGTTACGAAGTTTCAAATGTCACTTACTATATATACTCCTTCTGACTAACTCTCAGCGGACTCCGGTCCCCAGGCATAACACCCGCCTGGAGAGAGTACTCTCTATTGCCCACTCTCTTCACCTACCACATTGGTGACCTTCCGACATTGGACAGCTATGAAGACCTCAAGATCCTGATGACGCCGCCTCGCAGCAAAAACAGTTTCCTCTCTGTGTGCCACCTTGCATGCCTCTGTACAGTTCTGTACATATGTATTATATATATCCTGTAAAATATCTTGTAAATATTCATGCCTGGCACCTCAACTTCTCTCTCTCTCTCCGCTCGCCGCTCTGGCTCTGAGCAACTGCGCTCGTCACACTGGCTCTGAGCAGCTCCGCTCGCCTGTGACTCTGAGCATCTTCGCTCGCCACACTGGCTCGAGCACACACCTGGTTTCGCTGCACGCTTCATACGTCGTCGCTGACCCCTCCGCTCAAAGGGGGGCTGATGTGGCGTCTCCTCTAGCTGCCACTGTCGACGTCATCGAACAGATGGCGTTAGGGAGCTAGAACGCAATTAGCTAGAAGCCTACATCGCGGTTACGAAGTTTCAAATGTCACTTACTATATATACTCCTTCTGACTAACTCTCAGCGGACTCCGGTCCCCAGGCATAACACCCGCCTGGAGAGAGTACTCTCTATTGCCCACTCTCTTCACCTACCACAGCCTCTTTAGTAAAATAATTTGATTTGTTTCCTAGTATATACTTCACTTAATCACCATTATTTACTTTTATTTGCCTTAAAAAGTTTAATACAACTGTAGATTAATAATAAAACAACAAACATTTTATTTCGACCAACTACAATAATATGTAAAATACATGACAATAAATTTAGTTTCAGGATAAATTAATTTTAATGTAAAAGTTGCCAAAAATTACATGTCAGTGGGTCTTATTTTACATCTAAAGTAAAAACACACGTTTTTTATTTCTACAAATAGCCCCCAATAAGATCGATGTCAAAAGTACGCATTCTTCGCCCGCCCCCATATTTTGATAGTGACATGAATAGTCAGTTACATCCTAACAGCAGAATATCGCCTCAAAATAACAGGAAACCAACTTAAACATGCCAATTCCACATGAAAAAGAAACCTTATTATTACCTGCATAAAGCAGGAATTTGCTTGAGTTGAAAGCGTCTTTCAAAGTAACTGAATGCAAGCGACTGTCATATCAAACTGCCGTGTCAGCCATGAGTGCTATAATGTTACAATCTATAAAAAAATATTCTCTATCCTTTGCTAGCTCTCAGCTATACCATTTTCAACTCTATTTCTTTAGAATAAGATACCAAAAAGAAGGAAAATGTTTGAGTGAAAGCAAAAGTATGTTGGTGTTTTTTTTACCTTATATTTGCTCGCTCGTGGTTGTAAAATAGGGGTTTTTCTTGCAAGATGTAGTTATTTTGTTTTTATTATAGTAATGTAAGGCGATTTATGTTTAGTTTAAGTTGTTCATAAATTTGTTCTATAGAATATTTTTATACTTTTCTATGACCCTGAATTTAAAATAAGAAAGATATAAAAATAGTTTTTAATATTAAAATGGTACAGTAAAATAATCAAAACTGTTTTAATAAATATATTACTGTTCAAATTTAAAAATAATCGTAAATTCTCATTCGGAAATATTCGTAATAAAAAAAACTGGTAAAATATACTCTGGCAACCCCAGCTTGTTAGTAGAAAAAGGCGCGAAATTCAAATATTTTATACGTGGACAGGCCTTCATGCCTACATTTTTAAATTTGACTTGCCATACTAAATAAATTAATCGTTTTAATGGCTAAAATATATTTATAAAAACTTGCTTACTACAAATATATTTAGTAAAAATTGCTTGTTACAGCGTAGTAACTTTAATTGAAGGTGACTTTGCTAACACATAAATTTGAAATATTCTTTTGAAATTGGTCGGTATGTTTGATCAAGTGCTTACGTTCTATGCATTTTGTTGAAATCGAAACTACTATTGCTGATTACCTATTTGCGTTTCAGCAATAAATTAATTTAACTTATGTGGCAAAGAGCATTGTTGAGACAGAAATGTTAACATTTCTTGCTTAAAACAGAGATTATATAAATAATAATTAATAAGCACTCTAAGAACAAATTAAATAATTTTCTATGAAAATATTTTAATTTGTGGTTTTTCAAGTAGACACACTACTATTTAAACTATAAACTGAAATACCTTCAGGGTAGCAGCGGTTCAGGCACCTGTCCGGTAAACGGGGTACGCTGGTTCGATTCCAGCTCTGGACACTGGAGGCTTTGGTCATTTTTTCCTTCGTATATGACATTTATTTCAGTTTATAATTAATAAGTAGTTGATGGGCCGAAATATCACATAGCAGGGACTAGGGACAAAAAAAAATTGTATTAAAGTTGTATTCAAATGTCAAGATTAAGACTGATTGTTAAATTTTTCAATGCCAATGACAGCTGGTTATTTTTTCTGGCAAATAATCATTAAATTCATATCTTACTATATGTAGTTTTTTTACTAATTACTTCTTTCTGTTTACTTAATCACGTAAAAAAGGTATGCTTAAAAGTAAAATTAAATAAAAATATCAAGTTTAATGCGAGAAAATTTCATTTATTGTTTGAGTGAATTAGTGAATTAGTCTGTATGTATTAGTCTAAAGTTAATAGATTCCATTGTTACGACAATTAAGCCATTTTTGTTTAATTGTAACTTATTTTTAAGGTGTGTTTAGGTTATATGCATGAAAGTGTGTTAGCGTTTACTTATATATGAATGAATTAAGTAAAATAAAGCACACAAACCTTAATATAGCTATGATCATAAAAAAGTATAACAACAAAGCATAGAGTAACTTATACTAGAGCGGTACTGTCATAGTAAATTTTGTAACCCCAGTAAATTCACTGCCATCTGTCGACACACTTAAAAACTAAAAATTAAGATTTATTTACTATTATTTAATGTATTTAAATATGGATAAATGATTTTTTTTATTTGCATTAATTATTTTTATGATTTTGACCCATGTTCTTTCACTGATATGCGTTAAATTTTTTAAATAACAAACGAAACCGTCAACGCCATCTATACGACAGTTGGCCAAAGCAAGTAGCGCCCTCTGAACGAGAATCAAATTTTCTTGATTTTCGAGGCACGTTTTTTCCTTAGACTGTATCCATCTATTACGGAGTTATATCTATCTTTGCAACAAATCATAAACACCAACCCACATCTACTCTATTATTAGGTACTGAATTGAATAATTAGTTAACATAATTGAACACAAATTAATTGCAATTATTTAGGGGAATTATTTAACTGCATTTGTAATGCGATTCTAATAAAAACAATGTGAAATCCAATGTAATAAAGTAAATCAGATAACTTGATTGTAACAAATGAGCATAAATTTGCCTAATACTGAATATCGTTTCCAATTCTGTTATCTATTAACAATTATTTATTTATTTATTTAAGCCATTTAATTCCTTAATAATTATATACATATTTATATTCCATTATTAAATTCAAAATATAATAATTGTAATACATTAATAAATTAAATTAAATATTATCAAATTATTTAACATGCATGTTTAAGTGGGTAGCGATTTTATACAATATATTTAATTATTTTTATTATTAAGGACCTCTTGACGACTAAAGGCCTATTTTATTCATTATTTAAACATGGTATTAACAATATCATGTTAAAATAATGAATAAAATATAAATTAGGTTTACTAGATTAACTATATTCCTAAATGGTGACCTAACTTAGCCTGACTGAAACAAAATATAGTATCTTCAAAATATTGTACTCTGGCTTTGATACATATACGCAAAAGCTTTGTTAAAATTATGAACAATAATAGCTTTTGCCCGCGACTTCGTCTGCGTGGACTTAGTAACCGCAGCTAGAGTAAGAATAGCGCCTGGATAAAGTCTAATGGCAATCATTCAATTTAAGCATATGCTTAATTGCTTACACAAATTATCAGGCAATTCATTAATTATCTCAATTCCACCCCGTTTTTGACCCTCTTAAGGGATGATTTTCGGGATAAAAACTATCGCATGTCCTTCTCCGGGACTCAAACTATCTCTAGGCCTAATTTTAACTAGATTGGTTCAGCGGTTTAAGCGTGAAGAGGTTACACACAGATAGACAGACTTTCGCATTTATAGTATTATATATAGTATGGATTCACATAAAAACAAATCTCCAGATATTTTTGGGCAATCTTGAATAACAAAAAAAATATCAAACCCATTTTCTAAAAGTAAGTACTACAACTGAATACAGCTCTAATTTACCCTAATCAATACTCAGCAAAACATCAAAAACCGCACCCGAATCCCGAACTAAACAGCCCGCATGTAGAATAATTTAAAAATACGCAAAATACTGCCACTTCACTTCTAACCATCCCCCACCCTGCGTATTTTTCGGTATGCGTGGCAGGTGGGTGGGGGGGTTCGTTAAAAACGCCGAGAGTACGTAGTATTATAAAAGTTGTGCCTACCGCGTGTAAGTAGTGAGGTGTGGGGAAGGGGGGAGGGGGGCTACCCCCTAGTTAGACAGTTAAAAGTATGCGGTATTAACAGTACAGAACGGAAATGAATATACGGGTAGGCAGGCGGTTTTGGAGGCTGTGACGCGG
Organism: Cydia strobilella; assembly: GCF_947568885.1. Lineage (NCBI taxonomy): Eukaryota > Metazoa > Arthropoda > Insecta > Lepidoptera > Tortricidae > Cydia > Cydia strobilella. Next base: position 17,044,198 of record NC_086052.1, read on the forward strand.
CTTAGATAATGAAAATACTTTTGTCGGTTTTTTCTCATTTTCAAGAGGGTTGAGGATTTGGGATTGCGTTTGGATTAGTTTTGTTTATGATGATGTATCTATATACGCGTGTAGTCATGGTAATGAGAAATATCTTTTAAACCTGTGACTAGGTAAAAATATCACGAAGATTCGTATTAGGTTCTGAGGTTGTGCAATTAAAGAGGATTTGTATTGTACTCTTTCGCGTAGCTACTTTGTGTGTCTTCCTGGTTACTGGAACCTACTTATCAACTTAAATAGTAATAAGCATAGTATTTTATCCTAATAAATATACTAAGTGTGACTTAACAGATATGCGTAAGTAATTTAGTAAAAACTAGGTATCCTAATATAATGTACCTATAGGCTAGATATAGCATTTAATAGCTTTGATACTTTATAGGGTAGGTGACCTACATCACGTATTCAAGCAGAAAATAATACTAAGTACCTAATTATATACCTATTTGATTTTTGTAGATTCATGATATTTATTACCAACTTTGTTTTAAGGGCGTCCGCAACGTCGCGCGGGTGCACGGAGCGGGCGCACGCGCGCATCTGAAATTGTAGGTAAACTCCGCCGCACGCGCCCGGGTCAGTTAGCGGCGCTCATAGTATTTTTCGTTAGCCCGCTCCGCTCCGTGCTTACACGCGACGTTGCGGACGCCCTAAAGCAGATTTAATTGTCATATGTGCTTATGGTAGATAAAAAACTGCTAAATATAATTTAGCATATTAGAATATTTTACTGAATCGGGTTTCTCTTATCAATACCAAGGAAACCTAGGAATGGTAACCGCTAGGTCGTGGCCTTGCACGTGTTTTTCATTGTTTCAGTTGTTCAATTGTTATACGTTACTTTTAAATGTATACAGTTTTGAAACTCGTGTAGGTATTCACGTTTAACCCTTTTCAAACGGTAAAAAAAAATCGCTTTTTGCGGCATAATGCTTAAAAAAAGTTGAAGCAATGTTTAATAAAAAATCTTGATTTATTTGTACCCGCTAGTAGATATTTTATAATTATTAAAGAAATAGGTACTTACTGTCAATGGGGATAAATAGGGACAAAACTTAAAATATGATTTACCTGTCAATTTCTTAAAAAATGCCTACACAAATTGTATTATTTGATTGAAAAAATTAAAAGATTTTGTATGATACCATGTGTGTTGGTATTTTTTAAATAATTGTCAGGTAAATCACATTTTATGTTTTGTCCCTATTCACCCCAGCCATCCCTATTCACCCCGGTTGACGGTACCTATAAAAATACATTATCGAGCTCCTATTTCGATTTCCAGGTACCAGGCCAGCAGAACCCCGCACAGCTACCGGCACATTGCCAATATCAATCGCTCGCATAATTTCCTACAAAACACGCAATCGAACAAAAATGTATAATCACATGATGTCACAAGAACACGTACAAAATGTACATGTGTGCCGATGTAGGCGTCACAAAGGGGTCTGATTAAAAAACATGACATGCGCAGTAATTTAAAAAACTACCGGAGGCTGGGTTAATTTTTAAGTATTGATCAAAAATTGCGTGTATGTGGGGGGAGGGGGTGTAATGTGGGGCACCCCCACATCTCCCCGTGCGTGAATTAGATTTTTGTGCGCGAATTTGTCATTAGAAAGTTATTCTGTTGCTCTGTTTTTAAGCTTTGTTTTGTGTTGTAGGCATGTTTTCAGAGTTACGGGTGCGGTGAAAAATCACGCATATTTCCGTCGAGATTTTATTTTATTATGTTTGAATGCGAATTTTAGCAATCTATAGGATTGCTGGGCATTTAAAAATAATGTTTTATTCGTTCGTATCCATACGTAAAACATTCACAAAAAATTAACATTTATAGGAAAGTTAAAATTAGCCACGGACTGGATCCCACAGGATGGATCTCGGGGCAGAGGCAGACCCAAACGGAGATGGCGGGACGACCTCGATACGTTCTGTGTGGAGTGGCGGGAATGTGTTTTGGATAGAGCCAAGTGGCGGGAAAGAGGGGAGGCCTTTGCCCAGCAGTGGGACACACGAACATGCTAATAAAAAAAGGAAAGTTATCTTGGGTATCCCTGTAGATTTTCATCCAAAATTTTGAAGAGAGAATATTATTACTTTTTTTAAACTTTATTTCACAAACCACAAAAACTATGTACATATCGCCGACTTAATGCCTTAATGGCATTCTATATAGGTACCTACCATGGCTATGTGCGAAGTTGGTGACAAGCGACGCCAACGCACAACGTGGTGCAAATATGAACTTTCGTGGCGCGACATCTTCATACTATTTAGCAGCTGCCAACTATCAAATAAACAATAAATATGTCCTACACCTACTAGGTTGACGCCACAATCATGCACGGAGTGAATATTACTAAATTTTCTCGTTTCAAAACTAAATTTTTTATATAAAAGACTCATTGCAGTGATATAGAGTATTAATAAAAAAACCGGCCAAGTGCGAGTCGGACTCGCGCACCGAGGGTTCCGTACTTTTTAGTATTTGTTTTTAGCGGCAACAGAAATACATCATCTATGGAAATTTCAACTGTCTAGCTATCACGGTTCATGAGATACAGTCTGGTGACAGACGGACAGTGGAGTCTTAGTAATAGGGTCCCGTTTTTACCCTTTGGGTATGGAACCCTAAAAAGCAAATAATTTACACTGTAACGTTATATTTGGATAGTCGTAAAAACATGAAATTTATACTCGTAATAGGATAAGCCATAATCAGCCTAAAACGCTATGATAGCATTATCGAGCACAACACCGCTTATTACAATTTGGCCCGATTTTAGTAATTAATTAATAGTAAATTGGCTGTTAGTCCCTGAGGGCGTGGACATTAACAAATATATCTTTTCGGTTGTAGGCTATTCCAGTGAGCAAAACTTTTTTTTTTGGTGTCCGGCTAGAAAGCGTCAACTTTCAGCCCGCTATGCTAAATGAAGTTGCCACTTTTCGGCTTCGTTAAACAGAAAAATAGTATACACACCTCAGCCAGTAAATATAAAAGCCTCAGGTCACATGTTTGTTGACCTCGGCCTTGCCTCGGCCGACAATTACATGTGATCTGAGACGCTTCTTACTTTACTGTCCTAGGTATGTACAGAGTCGCTAATTATTAATTACAATATATATACAGTGGTACTACGTAAACGAAATTAATAACTAGCTTAAATCTAAAATAGGCCCTTGAGGCATTGTACGCGATGCATTTCCCCGCTGTATCGCAATGCTGAAACGAGAAAGCCGCCAGCTCTTCGGTCACCAGTTACGTCAACCAGACGCTTCGCGATTTCTGCAAACAACTTATGCGCGCTGGGACCCCATGGACCTAAAGTTTCAACTCCAAATGGAACGAAATGATACTCTCTACCTAGGTATGAAACATACTATTAATAAATTGATTTTAACTGACATCATAAAGTCGCCAGTTCGATGGAGGATAACTTTGGTCAGAGCAGGTTATTTATTGCATTGAAGTTATTGCATATTGTCCTATTATTACAACAAGTTATTCTGCCTCTGAGGTAAGATAAAGACAAATCACTTACCCATCGTTGGTACATTTAGTCTCCACCACAATTTGGTCCGTATGTACGTAAAGCTTCGCAGGGAACTATATTTTCACTATTTCTTCTTAGAAGTTCGTAGGAGTGTTAATAACTAAACAGATTTTTTTATGTAGCTCGTATGGTGTCAGTATCACTCGTCCCATGTTAGTTTATTACTTATTTCGTATTTTATTATGTATTTGCCACTCGTTCTTTATTCGTCTTGTTGTCATTACCTTCTACAACTTGCCTCTCACTTGATAAGTCTTATTCGTTTTTCATCACAGTCTTAGAAGTCTGTCACACATTTTAAACTTCGTTACACTGCGCCCATAGGCTATGGAGGCTGCTTACCATCTGGCCTTATGCTTATTTGACACCGACGTAGTATTAAAAAAAGCACTGGGTTCAGCAATATGTGATGTGTAGGATACTAAGCAAAAAATATTAATTTTTGGTGGTCAACATGTTTAGGTATATTTTTCTCCAGCGATCTCTTTCACCTTCTGCCTCAAAGCTTCTAATGATAATTTTGTAGGTTAGCTTACGATCGTAACTCCATTGAGTTATTATAACTAATACGTTAGTAATAATAATTCCATGCGTAACTCATGGTAACTTTCCTTCAACTGTATCATGAGACTAATTATAATCACCAGATTTTCACTAATCGCGCAATCAAATAATCCATCAAATATCCATATAATCTTAGTATTCATTATTATAGATGCAATAGAAGTCTGTTTAAAATTTAGTTCATTGATTATTTTTGATTATTCACAGAAATGATGTTTTTTGTAAATTCTATCAGCATACTATATTGTCATGAAACTTCACGGAACTGACAAATTGCTGTCAATGCGCCCAGGTAGCAAAATGACGTAAAATGACGTCAGCGACGTCATAATGACGGCATTATTACGTCATTACGACGTCGCTGACGTCATTTGACGACATTTTGCTACCTGGGATGCCATAGACATAGAGCATGCCAATACTAAAAAGTTTTTCTTTAAACGTTTCGAAAATAATCCAGAATCTTGAGTGCCGTGGCTAGTCTGTGCGGAAAGAGAAAAATCGTAGAATGTAATACATTTCACGACTCGTCTCTTCAAAGCCTGACCAGAAATATATGATCATGTGCCATGTTGCGGAATTTTATTGGAACTAATTTCTTACACTGGCAATAATTTTAATGATAGGTTGTCACAGTTGTCAGTGTCATTGTGGCGGTTTACTTGAATAATGCTAATATAAACATTTATTTACATACAAAATATATACAGTGGTACTACGTAAACGAAATTAATAACTAGCTTAAATCTAAAATAGGCCCTTGAGGCATTGTACCAAGGATGCTGGCGGCATTTCCCCGCTGTATCGCAATGCTGATACGTTGTGCGAGAAAGCCGCCAGCTCTTCGGTCACCAGTTACGTCAACCAGACGCTTCGCGATTTCTGCAAACAACTTATGCGCGCTGGGACCCCATGGACCTAGAGTTTCAACTCCAAATGGAACGAAATTATACTCTCTACCGAGGCTTTTCGCGCTTTCCGCCGCTCCGCCCGCTTTTACATTAGTCCGTTGGAGGTGGGACAGTGCCAGTGTGTCTACGCAGGTAGCATCCCACACCAACATCCGTCCCAAGCTCCAAGGAACCAAGGACATCCCATCGGGCCTCTTGCCATCATCTCTGATAATGCCAGTCGGCTCTAGAAGAGCGGGTACATTGATGGTGGCAAGAGACCGACGGATTATGTCATTAAGCGACGCATGTCTTGAAAAACGGCCGGCACTTTTTTGACAAGATAATCCATGGTGTCCCAGTCGGTCCACGTCCGTGCCACAAGAGCATATGTGTGGCGTACACACCGAAACCCCGAGTCGCAAACCAAATAATGCTTAAGTGTTGAATATTAAATAATAAATGACAAAAAATGCCCAAAACTATACATGGTTAGAAAAGAAATAGGACCGGAACATTGGTAATAATGTAAATAATAAACAGTTCGGGAAATTAAACTATTTCGCTACGAAACATTTCCAAATGAACATCAGTGCTGACAAATCAAAATGTCATTATAGTCTGGTTATTACGACTTAGTTATTGTAGTGTTATGTTATTCAAGCGAGGAAACACAGTAACAAAAATGAGTGAGTTTGAAAAATATTTACTATGCTTTGGAGACGATCAATCTTGTTAATTGACAATGTAGCAGAACCTATGTAAGGTTACGGAATATATACCTACCTATTAACATGACCATCATCATCATCACCATGATGATATCATGGTGGCCTTTTGGTGATCCAATCTTAGATGTAGGCCTCTTTCCTTGAATGGAGTAACATGATAGACGAAATAAAAAAAATCAGCTATATAGAGCTGAGCTGATGGTGTGGCTATTGGCTAATAGTAGTCACACCATCTACCGGCTTAGCACTTGATTGGCGCGAGAGTATCTCGCCGCGACATAGACTACCTGTCCCCCTTTAATTCATACAGTTAGTAAAAGACGGGTAGTCTATCTCGCGGCGAGATACTGTCGCGTCAACCATGTGCTCGGCCTACAGGTATGTTACGACTAATTTCTAAGTAAATCGGAGGCATCGATTAAGAAAAGTAAACCAAAAATAAAAAAGAAGACGCATTTAGACGACTTTGACCTATGTGTGATACGTAAGAAAATACATGAATTTTATAGGGCAAAAAATAAAAGTATGTAGGTCAAACGAGTTGCCAATCCACATTGTTCAGACTATGATAAACTGTTACCATATAAATGAGAATATTACCACCCTCTTGACAATGTCCATATATACCTGGTCAGGCTTTACTGACAGACTAGAAACAGGTACTAGGTACAAAAAAAGGTCACCTGCATATGTGATATTGTCCTAATAAATAATGAAACAAATAAAAGTAGCTTTACATTTATTAAAAAACCGGACAAATGCGAGACGGACTCGCCCAACGAGGGTTCCGTACTTTTTAGTATTTGTTGTTATAGCGGCAACAGAAATACATCATCTGTGAAAATTTCAACTGTCTAGCTATCACGGTTCATGAGATACAGCCTGGTGACAGACAGACAGACAGACGGACAGACGGTCGGACAGACGGACGGAGTCTTAGTAATAGGCTCCCGTTTTTACCCTTTGGGTACGGAACCCTAATTATGTAATAGTATCAAATTTTGGTATAAATTACTATTTGCTAGCAAATCAAACGACAAAGCTGCGTGAGACAAAGATTTTTTTTTCAATACGCAAATACGCACATAAAACAAAATACCTACGATTTTCTCATAGATAAATAAGCTTACTCGACCTGTGGATTTTTTTATTATTAAAGTACGCTATCTGATTAAGCGACGCTAAAGACTGGTTTTAGTAGTCATTTTCATACGTTCGCTAGGCAAAGGAAAACCAGGTTGCACTTGACTGGGCTGCCCGCCCTAGTAGCTATAAATTATAGCCCCAAGGGCAAAGGGCCCCAGCGAACGTTCTGCTATTAGCTAATTATGAAATGGCATTAACTGCATATTCAAGTAATGCATGCACAGGACCTTTTAAAGTTAAGTACGAGTAAGCGCTAGCTTTTCGTTTAGTTCTGTGATAAATTTTACGAATAGTTTTTACGGGCTATTTATCTTATTTCAATGGTACTTTTACAAAGCGTAATATTTGCTAAATGTGTGACGGAAAACAAGTTTTAATTAAATATTAATACCGGTCATATTTTATTTAAAAAAAAAAAACAGTAATTTGACTATGAAAGGTAGAGGTGCCTCTACCCATGGAGACTATATAAAGGAGCCAAATCTCTATGTATGAAAAGTGTCCATCAAAAAACAGTAATTAGGCGGCGCCACCATACACCGAAATACTACCAAAAACAACCTACGTAATTTGGTCGGGTAATTGTTGTCTATATGGTTCATGTTATACTCATGTCCCAGAGTCTAACTAGCGCCACCGGAGAGATTAGGAACTATTATTTAAAGCTGAAAGCGGTCACTTTTGCAACAATTTTGCCATAAGAGATTGGCATCCTTTCTATACCATCCATACCTCTACCTCCCATAAATTTGACGTTTCAGGTGTCAAATTCCACTCAGTAAGTGGAAGTGGTTATGCAGAGAGTGGTTATGGAGAGCTTAGTCGAGCGCTGCACACAAATATTGACATAAATTTCCTAAAATAACATAAATTTCCTTTACTCTCTGAAGTACCAATTGAACCTTTTTTCACAAAGTTGTTACAATAGAAATATTAATTTTGATTTAAATAATTTGTGATGAGCCTGCAACTGAAATTGGGTCGGTAAAGTCGGTCAAGGAAGCCCCGTGTTTATTTAACATGCTTCCTCATATTATCAAATTTCGAGTAAAAACGGGAGAGAATTCACCGTTTATTCACTTATGATTTAGTTTATTGACCGACTTCAAGAGGAGAAAGGAGTTTCAAGACTACAATCATTTAAAAACCTCTTGAAACCCCTTCACTTCATAAATGAGGTGAACTTAAACAGGTCAATTCGAACACCTGACGAAGCCTGCGTTGCGGATATAAAATTAGTCCCTGTTTTTTTTTTATTATGGGAATTCGAACACACTGACATTAGAATGATATTTGAATCACATTATAATTATCGTACGTCGGGACCGCGCCAATACAAGTACGAGCGAAATATTCGATAACTGTTTACGTTCGAATTGGCCTAAAAGCCTCTTGATTTTCCACGTGTCTATTTCTGTCTCTAACTGAGTATCCCCCTCTCTTTCCAACGGTTAAGACAAATATTGTTTTAACGTAGCGGTTTTACTCCGTATTATCATCGCCCACACTGTTAACTGACAGTTCTTAAACCTTATTATAAAAGGCATAATGTCCACCGATGGTAAGTTAAGAGTGTTGCTGTTTATACAGTCGCCATCAGATATATCGGAGCGGCCGAGGTGCTCACAAATATCTGAACACGCCTCTATTGTCAAGGCGTTAGAGCACCTCGGCCGCTCCGATATATCTGATGGCGACTGTACGTAAAACTGCTACTTGTAAAAAAGTATATATAGGTATCTATAGAAAAAATACGTCACCCGCTCTTTTTGAAATAGGCTGGTAATGTATTCTAAAATACTTCCGTGGGTTATTGTAGGTTTTATTTCAATGTGTTAAGGTTCAAATTAGGGTGTATGAACTCTATTTATACGCTACGGAAGCATTATGATGAGATCTTTTTGTTTAAATAATGATCAAAGAAATACATTTTACATGTGTTGCTGGAAATTGAAACATATGATAACTCAAGCAAAATAATAACTGTGAAACATTAGAAATCAAACTTAAATGAATGCTATTAAATATTTATCATTCAAAATAATCATTAAAAGTCAATTCTACCAGCCGACACGACGAAACAACTCAAAATTTGTATGAATGGTACTTTTACACTTTTGTGGATAATTTTCAACTTTCTCATCAGTTTTTGAACTTCCTGCCTCGCACAGCTAAACTGTGGAATGAACTGTCGCCTGCGGTATTTCCGGACCGATACGACCTTCAAACCTTCAAGAAAAGAGCGTACTCCCATTTTAAAGGCCGGCAACGCACTTACAACCCCTCTGGTGTTGCGGGTGTCCACGGGCGGCGGTGATCGCTTACCATCAGGTGATCCGTCTGCTCGTTTGCCCTCTATATCATTAAAAAAAAATGAGAATGCCTTTACGAGCAGATGTGGTGAAAAAAATTTTTAGGCTACCAATTCAGAAGCAACAGTGGTTGAAATACGAAAAATTATTACGTCCTCTTTCCCATCACGGAACAATGATGTTTCGGACATTTGTAAGCCCTGCGCGGGGCTAAAACCAACACGTAGAGGGGCGTTTTCTAAAATAAATATTGAAAACCTGATTCTCACAGATCCTGATGATGTTGGGTTCTTTCAACTCAGAATCCCTAGCATTTCAAATCTGATGATTGAAAAAAGTTCCAAAAATGTGTATGAAAACGTTCCACTACGTCACGCACATACAAGTGAAAAAATTGTTCACACTAAACACGTGACGTAATGGAATGGACATTTTGAGACATCTTTTTTTAATGGCAGGATGGAGAATGCTGTCGATTCCGAGTAGAATGAGCCCAAAAATGTCCAGATTTGAAAGAATCAGGTTTCAATATTTACTTTAGAAAACGCCCAGAGAGGATACTGCCCTTGCCCATGTCATGGGACGCACGTAGCGTAGAAGCAGCACCTGCCAGGACCATTGGTTGATGGAATTTGAAACGAACTAGGCTATTGGGTGAAAACGATGTACTAAATACTTACAAAAAACCTGTCTAATAAAACGGTATGCAATTATTTCCGGCAGACAGTGACTCACCCTCACAATAAGCGACACCTAAGATGGCTCAAGGACAACACCGGTTTGAGGGCTGAGGGTAGAAAGGTGTCACTGGACTTTAAACATATAGCCAACTCTCTGCCAACTTTCTCGTCTACCCTCAAGAACGCGGCTCTCCACTCTGGACGGCCGGCTAAATAACCTCCCTCAATGTGTCACATAGAAGACAAAAACCAAATCTCAAGACCCTCAACAGAAATTGAAACATTACTCAGGCTACCCATTGAACGCAAGAAAGGCTCTACGGGGCTTCAGACATTGTTCTAAAATCCATTTTTTATATAAAATCTGTCCGTGCGTCATTCTCTGCGTAATTGGAACATTTGTTTGTGGACAACCGGGGGTACTGTAGGCATAGATTAAATATGACTAGAAGATACAAATGTAGAGGAGGCTTACGAAAAATTGTGTTTTTCATAACTAACAGTTACGTTTCGAACTTTTACAAAAGCAATTACCTTAAAAAAAAACCGGCCAAGTGCGAGTCGGACTCGCGTTCCAAGGGTTCCGTATATTACACAATTTAAACAATGTATTTTGTATGTGAAACGTGAGTGAAATGTCTTTAAAAAACCCGTAGGGGTCGGATCAAAAAGTAAGTAATTAAGTCCGACTCACGCTTGACTGCGATTTCTAATAGGTTTTCCTGTAATCTATAGGTAAATATCTATTTTGTTTATTTTTTTCAAAATTTTAGGCCCAGTAGTTTCGGAGATAAATTTTGCCTATTTTCTTGAATAACTTCTAAATTATTTATCCTAAAATTATAAAAAAAAAAAAATTTGATATTCTCACAACGAGCTCTTTCATTTGATATATAACACGATATAGTCCAAAAAACTTTATTTTTTATTTTTTTAATTTACCCCCTAAAAGTGGCCCCCATGTTTAAAATTAATTTGTTTTCGTTACATGTCCGTCTTTGGGTCACAAACGTACATATGTATACCAAATTTCAACTTAATTGGTCCAGTAGTTTCGGAGAAAATGGGCTGTGACAGACGGACAGACAGACAGACAGACAGACAGACAGACGGACAGACAGACAGACGGACAGACAGACAGACAGACAGACGGACAGATAGACAGACAGACGCACGAGTGATCCTATAAGGGTTCCGTTTTTTCCTTTTGAGGTACGGAACCCTAAAAATGACACGGTAACTATATCTGTTATAAAAAATTTAATCTTAAAAAATGGGGTATACGTATTAACATCCTAAGTCCTTTAAAAAGGACCAAAAAAATAAATCGAACTTTGTAGTATTGGAATAAAAGAAGATTCCAAATTCAAAACTGCAAATATGACTGTGACTTAGAAGGATATTTACATGGGCAGACTCCAAGCAAAATCTTACTAAATAGGTACCTAAATACAGTTTTTTAAACAGGGTCCCTAAATACAGTTATATTTTTCAGTCCGCTATCCTTACTATTTGGTACATTCGTACGGCCGCTAGTGGCCGCTATAAAGCTCAAAAGGTGTTTTTTTTTTTTCATTTGTAGACTACAAACTTGCATTGCTTGCCTCTTTTGCATTCATGAAATGTCCATATACGTGATGGACTGATGGCACTTTTGCACATCATCATTCAATTATCTTTAAGCGTAACGTCCTCGCCACGACATTGCGTGACTGGCTTCGGCTAAGGCGAAAACCATAAGTGAGAACGAAAGGTCCGATCACTGTGTGTCCTATGGTTGTCGCCTTAGCCGAAACCAGTCACGCAATGTCGTGGCCAAGACGTTAGCGTCATACAAGACCAGCCCGCGCAGCATGGTTTCCCCTATCACTAAGTCCGTCACTTTGGCACTCACATACTTGTTAGAACGTGACAGGCATGGTGATAAGCGTACCGTCCTACGACTCCTGTAATGCAGAGTTAGCTAAGACAGACTATCAATTACTGATAGCAAAAAATGTTTTTCTTGGTGCGCGCTTTCATGTGACAGTAGCGTATCTAATGTACTCATACAATCTGTGGTTTAGGTAACTGTAGTTCTCCCTTAGAGGGGAGTTTACAAATCCGATTAGGTGTTTAACAGGAACGCTTGTAGATTAGCTGGCTCTCGTGGTTTTACATCGATTTGAGAATGACACTTAAGGTTACACTGCAGCACTTATCATGTCATCTCGCTTTGTGTGGTAAGGCACAGCACAGCGGATGTCATTCTAGATCTAAAGCAGAGCCCAAGTGGGGAAGTACCTCAACCTTACAGAAAACCGCAGCCAAATAACACTAGACCCTACTCATAGTGTTGTGTTCCTGCCGGTGAGTAAGGTTGCCAGAGCTCAACGAGAGTGCGGAGTGTTAGGGTCGGCAACGCGCATGTAACACCTCTATAGTTGCAGGCGTCCATAGGCTACGGAGACTGCTTACCATCAGGCGGGCCGTATGCTTGTTCCACCGACGTAGTATTAAAAAGAGCTCTGTCAGTTTTCTTGATTCCAAATTCAAAAATTGTACTCCCTATAAAAAAGGGACCCTATTGTCGATGGCACTTACGCCATTATAAACGATGCTCCGATATAAATACTTACGCCGAGCGACGCTGTGCGGCGTAAGCGCCATCGACAATAAGGTCCCTTTTCATAGAAAATGCCCCAATTTATTGTGTAAGTAGGCATCAAGGGCTCTTTTAGTAGTCAATACAATATTTACAGTGACGTCATATAGTGACATAAAAATTCATTGCAACATTTATCACAACAACAACAACAACAACAACATCCAATACATCAGCCAATATCTGAGTAAACATTACATTATAAAAATTGTAAAATCAATGTCAGAGAGATGTTTAGTTCATACATAAAATTTGGAGATGTAAAAGGTCCCCAATGTCTAAAATTTGTGAAAAATTGATGAAAAATTTAGTTTCTATCGTTGCTGTATTGTAGCGATTATCCCCGAAAAAAGTCAAGGCAGTTTAATGGCGTTTAGAGATTATTATCGATAAAGAATTGAATCCCACAATCAGTTTAAAAAAATAACCCATTATTTTCAATCTAGGATTAATTTATCAGGTCGCATATGCAACTCGTAAATTATGAATGCCCCAAGGGTGGCAGCTGACGTGCATTCTAATTCCTAAACAGGGGTTTTGTCTCCCCAACCCCGGGAAATAGAGGCGATTTTTTTAAATGCGCGAGTAGTTGGTTACAGCGCGCGCGAAGCAGAAGCGTTTGAAGTTTAATTCTAACTTAATCGCTAGTAATTATACAGTGTGGAAAAAATTATGGGCCCTGGAGGGAAAGTCTCTCAAAACCTTAAGTTAACTCATTGTACTTAAAGGCAACATTCTTTCTTTTTTAACGCATTCAGTGCCAGCGTGAGCTACGCGCTACGGAGCGTAGCCGATAACATGGAAAAACCGCATGTAGCGAAAAGCACCTACGAACAGAGAGCCCGCCTAGCGGGTCGCTGGTAGTGAATGTGTTAAAGAACAAAACTGCATTCAAAGATTTTTTTAAATTCGCTTGCCTCGCCCGGGAATCGAACCGACTAAAAATTCCAAAAAATAAACACGCTATTTAATTCTACTGTTCGATACAGTTAATGTTAGTGATAACATTTCTCAAAAAACATTAGGTATTACACTCGTCTGTGGTACAAATTATCCATAAAATCGAGTATGTAGAACTCAAGAATATTTTTAGACAAGCAAAATTGAGAAAAAATAAACTGAATGCAATTTTGTTTCTGTTTAGGGTTCCGTACCCAAAGGATAAAAACGGGATCCTATTACTAAGTTTCCGCTGTCCGTCTGTCCGGCTGTCCGTCTGTCTGTCTGTCACCAGGCTGTATCTCATCAACCGTGATAGCTAGACAGCTGAAATTTTCACAGATGATGTATTTCTGTTGCCGCTATAACAACAAATACTAAAAAGTACGGAACCCTCTCTGCGCGAGTCCGACTCGCACTTGGCCGGTTTTTTTGTTCTTCATCGTAATAAATCAAGCATAAATTACAAACTGTAATATATGACATCTAATACAGTTTATAATTTATATGTGCCATTCTCAACCAAAAGGGTACTTATTGTCGCTGGTCAATAAGGTGCTATTTCCATAAAGATTAAATTTGAAATCAACCTTATTAACAGCCGACAATGTGGTACCTTTTAGTTGAAAACGTCACAATTATAGTAGTGTGACTACTTAAAAAACACAAATAATTCTTAAAATAATTTGATTTGTTTCCAAAACTTGTTCATAAATTACAAATTCTAGATTTATTCCACGTATTCCGGTATCGGAAATAAAAATTCTTTACCACCGGATTCTACTATAACTTCCATCTGAACGTTACTCATCTCAAAGCGAACGTACCCTAACCCTAACTGAAACTAAGCCTCATGATAAGTTCCCAGTTCGCACACACGACGCCACTGTAATAAAAATTATATGCTCCAATTTACGATGGAGGGGGGTGGGCCCAAAAAATGCCCCCCACCCCCCTGATTGCGGGATCGAATCTCGCTAAATGGGGGTGAAAAATTCGCGGGAGGCACGCGGAGAGAACGATACATTTTTATCATTATCCCTTTCTAACGAACTATAGGGTGGGGGTAATTATTAATTTTATTTTGTTTGTTTGTGTGCGTTGCATGGATTAATTAGTAAAGGGTCCTGGTGTTTGATCTAGGAACATGATGCTTGTTCTAGGAACGTGAATGCAGGTAATTTTAGATTGCGTTAGCATTTTTGATAATTATAATTAGGTATGTTGGAAATTAGGGTGAGCGTTATGTAACGTGATAGATCTGAAGATTTTGATTATTAGCTCCTAATTTCAGTATGTCATTTAGAGTCAGTATTATTACTAAATACATATGCTAATAATTTAATCGAAATACCTACTTATTTATACATTACTTACATGTAAGAAAAATGTACAATACGGGTAACGAAAATGTTTACTATAAAGGTAAAGTATTATTGTCCTAAAATCCTTTTTTTAGGGTTCCGTACCCAAAGGGTAAAAACGGGACCCTATTACTAAGACTCCGCTGTCCGTCTGTCCGTCCGTCTGTCCGTCTGTCCGTCTGTCCGTCTGTCCGTCTATCCGTCTGTCCGTCTGTCCGTCTGTCCGTCTGTCCGTCTGTCTGTCTGTCACCAGGCTGTATCTCATGAACCGTGATAGCTAGACAGTTGAAATTTTCACAGATGATGTATTTCTGTTGCCGCTATAACAACAAATACTAAAATCAGAATAATATAAATATTTAAATTGGGCTCCCATAAAACAAACGTGATTTTTTTGCTGTTTTTTTCCGTAATGGTACGGAACCCTTCGTGCGCGAGTCCGACTCGCACTTGGCCGGTTTTTTCTTGCTTCAACCTCTTGAGATTAACATCTAGTCTAAAACCAGGATCACTTATTGACATAGCAAACGTTCGACATTATTGGCGTTATACCAGACGCGTAATAGTACAAATTCTTGGTGTATTCCCACTTGTCCCCGCCGGGCATAAATGGTAATAGGTGCTTTCATATAAATCATTCCCATTTTGTCCCCTCATGTATGGCGTTGGTTACAAAAGGCGGGGACAAATGGGAATACACCAAATTTTTGCTTTGTCCTAAGAACCATAAATTACCGTCATCGCAACATAGAGTCACTGTAGCCAACTTAGTATGCACATAAAATCTGCAACCAAATTCAACACTTATAACGAAAGCGTCTATCGCTCTAGAAAGGAAAACAGTTATTTATTCCTGCTTTTACGCTTGACTAACAAATCATCAGCTTCCTCGCGTTTTCCCGGCTTTTTTGTCACGGCTCATGAGCCTGGGGTCCGCTTGACAACTAATCCCGAGAGTGGCGTAGACACTAGTTTTTACGAAAGCGACTGCCATCTGAACTTTCAACCCCGAGGATAAACTAGGGCCTATTGGGATTAGTCCGGTTTCCTTACGATGTTTTTCTTCACCGAAAAGCGACTGGTAAACATCAAATTATATTGCGTACATAAGTTCCGAAGAACTCATTGGTTTGAGCCGGGCTTTGAACCCGCGACCCCACCAAACCAATGAGTTCTTCGGAACTTATGTACGCAATATAATTTGATGTTTACCAGTCGCTTTTCGGTGAAGAAAAACATCGTAAGGAAACCGGACTAATCCCAATAGGCCCTAGTTTATCCTCGGGGTTGAAAGTTGCGACCGAATTGAAAGTCGCACGCTCTTACCGCTAGGCCACCAGCGCTCTTTATTACGCTTGACTGAGAAATAAGGATGATTTAAATACAGTCAACATTAATAAATTGCTAGTGAAGTCTTTCAGATGCGTGATTTTATGTTTTGAGAGAGTATTTATGCAAGTATTTTTTCAAACAAATATTTTATTCGCTTAACAATTTTAGCTTTTGACTACGAAATGTTAGTAGTAACGATTTGGTGAAAAATCGAGACACCAAATATCAACGCTATTAAAAGCAATGTTATTCCATTCATGACTCCTACATATATCCTTCTAAAATTCAAACTAAAAAATATTGCATTCACGGAGCTAGCTAAAATTCACTCTCGCTTTCCAACGGTCAAATAAAAATTCGTAAACATTCAAGGCCACTATTTCCAGGTTATTTTTAGACAGCTTAGCGGCCGAACGTTTTTTTATTTTAATTCGACGAGGTTTTACGCTCAAAATAGATTTTCATTCCGTTTTTGGACACTTTCAGTTCATTCAGTTACGTCCTGGCCACGACATTGCGCGACTGGCTTCGGCTAAGGCGAAAACCATAAGTGGGAACGAAAGGTCCGATCGCTGTGTCTCGCTCCAACCTATGGTTGTCGCCTTAGCCGAAGCCATTCACGCAATGTCGTGGCCAAGACGTGGGGCTCTCGTAATTTTCCTTTCTATATAACCACATTGTAGTACTACCGAATATCAATTTGAGACTATACCTACGTCTCTGTAATATTGTTTTATATTGACTTATTGGATACATACTAGTTTTTTAGGGTTCCGTAGTCCGTAGTCAATTAGAGGAACCCTTATAGTTTCACCATGTCCGTCCGTCTGTCTGTCCGAGGCTTTGCTCCGTGATCGTTAGGGCTAGAAAGCTGCAATTTGGCACATATATATAAATCAATAAATCCAACAAAGTCGTACAATAAAATCTAAAAAAAGCTTTTTTTAGGGTACCTCTCCTAAACGTAAAGTGGGGGTGCCATTTTTTTTATTAACCCTAGCGTGTGTAGTTAGTTAAATTCTTGATAAAATTATATTTTATCAACTATAGCGTTATCTCCTGTTCTACAATTATATAGTCGAATAACTTGCGACATCTCAGTTAATATAATCAGATCAAAACTTAACGACTCCATACATCTCGATATCGTATAACTAAGCAGTACTCCGAAGAATCAACGCACACTTTTGCAAGAACATTATGAGCGAAAATTTCCTCTGATCCTAAGAACAGTATCCCAGAAACGCCAATTTTAATTACTATGGATTTAAATGTTATGCCAGTGTGATATAAGATGCTATGGGATTTTAAAAGGCTTGTAAAGCTTTGGTGACTATGAAGATTTATCCATTTATCGTCGCCATTTTGACGTTTTGGATTTGTTTAGACAACCTCATAGGTTGTCAGGGTTTTATTGCAAGATTGATCGCGTATTTTCCTTTTGAGGACTTAAAATTAAGCTCTTAATTATGATTACACGGAAATAAATAATCCTTACTTAAGTATATTATACCGGCAGGAACGCAACGAAGTAGGGTCTAGTGTTATTTGGCTGCGGTTTTCTAGTAGGTGGAGGTACTTCCCCAGTTAAGAAAAAAAAAGAAAGTTAGAAAGGTACGAAAAGGAGAGTCTACTCTCATTCGTATTATCCTACTCTCGCCTGCCAATACGCGCACATTACACGTAGTATAGATATGTCGTTTTACCCCCTAAATTATTTCGACATATGCAAATTTGTGCGCGCCTACAGATGTTGCCACAGAGTATGCGGTGCAGACGCGACAAACCGAAATTATCAACAGTGGTTCGTTTAAACGAACGAACGAACCTATTGAATATAAGGGTGCGGCCACACATATCAGGATTCGGAGAATATTCGTGACGGCATCTCTCGCTACCCAAGGAAAATGAAAGAGATGCCATCACGGATATTCGCCGGATTCCTGCATGTCTCGCCGCACCATAGGAATATACTTATGTTTATTGAAATGGTGTATTGTGATTTGATTAATTGTGTTATGTATTTACCGGTTACCGTGATACACTCATGAAATAAAACTATACCTACATTGACAAATTTAGAGGAACGCAAAAAAAGGTTTAATTACTAGATTACAGCACCTAAAGTTATTTCAAATTAGTAATTAAACATTTTTTTTTTGCGTTCTTCTAAATTTGTCCATGTATATGTAAGCAGAATATTCTCCTCGCTCAGCGTATAAGTTTAACAATCCAGCGAGGAAATGTTGCCAGCGTTTTCGGTACTAAGCCGCATGCCTTTTTTAAATTTAATATAGTTTTTATTTTAGATTTATTTAGTCTTATTTTAGTTTAGTTTTTAAAAACAGAATATATCACGTATAACAAAATAAGCTCTAGTAATTTACAGAATTATATAAAACACGTCATTTAGACATCAATTTGATGTTAAATGAAAGTTTGAATTGTCCTCCTAGTTACGAATCTCAGTAATTAACAACTCATCTTACGAAGAAATGGGAAGCAATCTACACATACATAATCTATGTGAGCACACCTCGCGACTTTCTCCCAAAAAACGGAGCGCGCAGTAAAATTGTCTAACTACCCCCCGCGCGCGCTCATTACGGCGCCTGCGTGTGTGCTACGAGAGATACACTCCGCGGACAAGTCTTGAGATATCTCGAGACATGTTGGCTCTAGCGAGTAAAATAGTAAAATTGTCTATTGTCTAACTCCCCGCGCTCGCTCATTACGGCGCCTGCGTGTGTGTAACAAGAGAAACACTCCTGAGATATCTCGAGACATGTGGGCTCTAGCGGGTAAAATTAGTATCCCACCAAAACATTTTCATGTAAAATGTTGCCAAGACGAAACCATAAGGCTCGCACTGTCAGCCAATCTTCTAACTCTACAATCCCTAACTTCACAAACTCTACACCTTAGCCAAAATATGTGGCTTGGCCGTGCCGATGGGATAACAAAAACAATGAGGCAATAATAAGGACAAAGGCAGAATTATGCGCAGCTTCTGGTGCTGCACAAGTGTGACCAAAAAATCCGAACTACTTAATCAGTACAGTCTCTTTCATCAGTTTAGGTTTTACTCAGGAGATGGAAATTGGTTATTATAACCGATTCGATCGACCGGTCGATCCGGTGATATCCCTAGTGGGCAAAACGTTCAAGTCAATAAACAAGACCAAGTGCGGGTAGTTCGAATAACTCGCGCGCCTAGAAGATGTTGATGTCAACTTTAACCAGTCTTCCCCGAGACCACGGAAACAACGCCGTCCTCGAAACGTCGGAGGTAAAATTTAAAACTTATTTACGCGATTAAGTCCCGTCGTTGTGAATAATAATGAGTAAGAATCGTGAAAGTTTAAATCAGTGTTTTGGTTATTATATCCGACGATATCTTCAGATGCATCCCTCTAACATATCCCACTTACCCCACCCCGCCATACACAGATCGCGATACTAACGCGTGTTCATCTCTTTCTAGTTTTGAAAAACCCCCCCTCCCCGTCCGCCCACCACCCTTCCCCTCCTAATTCCTTACATGTTTAAATTCCACTTTCAACGTCGGTTGTGCCATATTGTCTCCTATGTTATTGGGTTGTGAGTAATGAATTTAAAAATTTAATGTGCGTTGAGAGCGGTTCCTTGCTGTTGATTGGGCGAGAATTTTATTTAATGAAGTCTTAATGGAGTTCGGAGAGTGGTTTATAGAAATGCTTAGGCGGTTTAGGTTTTAGGTATTAACTAGTGACGCTATGAACTCTATATCGCGAACCCCCATTCAAAATTTTCCTAAAACTGTCTCAACAAATTAATTATTGAACTTGCTCGCAAACTATCATAAGAATCATTGGAATATGCGACCTGTAGATAGTGATGGGCAGCGGTAACATTCCCGCTACCAGTAAGTTTCCATTTGGGAATGTTACTAGTAAGTTACCAATGTTACCAGTAACATTCCCAAAAGCCGGTAACATACGAAACTGATGATAGTGATGACTTATATGAGATAAAATAAGGTTCAAAACTTATTTTTTTGTACAACTTACTCAAAAATATGTCCCATAGTTCTTAATTCGCTGACATAAGAGGTATGGGATCAATTTTATAAATTTGGTATACAGATAGTGAGTACCAGGTACCGGGAAAGGACATAGGATACTTTTTATCCCAGAACTCACTCCTTAAGGGGATGGAAAGGGGAGTTGACATTTGTATGGGGAATCAATAACCGCTGAACCAATTTAGATGAAGTTTGGTATGGAGATAATTTGAGTCCTGGGGAAGGACATAGGATAGATATTCGCGAGCTTGGTTTCCGCAACTCGACGTCTTACTATTGCGCCTATTTTGCGTGAGGGACATAGGATAGGTTTTACCCTAGAAATCAACCCTAAAGGGGGTGAAAAGGGGAGTGGAAATTTGTATGGAACCCAATAAAACCGATTTAGATGAAATTTGATATGGAGATAGTCTTAATTGTTGGGGAGGGTGTAGAGTAGTTTTTATTCCCAAAGTAATCCTGTTCTCTTCTCCACTCTTCTAACACTCACTCAAAGTGCCGCTGGTAATGTATGATGGAGGCAGCTCAAGACCTGGAACACCTGGAGTGCTCCTGGGTGCAACGGGTCAGGGGTAACAATCGCTCAACGTGCTGCCGGTAGTATACGATGGATAAAGCTCAAGACAATGTGGAGTGCTACTGGGAGCAAAGGGTCAGGGGTAACACTCGCTCAACGTGACGATGGTTGTATATGATGCGGAAAGCTCAAGACCTGGAACACCTGGAGTGCTACTGGGTGCAACGGATCAGGGGTAACACTCCCTCAACGTACCGCTAGTAGTGTATTATGGGAAAAGCTCAAGATCTGGAAAACCTGGAGTGCTGCTGGGTACAAAAGGTCAGGGATAACACTCGCTCAACGTGTCGTTGGTAGTGTATGATGGAGATAGCTCAAGACCTGGAACACCTGGAGTGCTGCTGGATGTACCTGATGAGGGTAAAATTCCTTTAATCTGAAGTTGGTAGAGTATGCTGTAGGCAGGTTAAGTTCTCCAAGACCTGGAACACCTGGAAGTCTGCCAGATGAAGCAGGCGTCTGACCAGAGCTACCACACGCTTAACGTGCAGTAGATACTGTTTGCTGTAATCAGGTTGAACTTTCCAAGACGTAGAACACCTGGAGGTGACTTCCCATGGGTCACTCGGTGCCTGCAAGACTTTGGTGACCAAGTTTCTGCTGGAGACGCTGCTGATCTCCCACCAGGGGGCTACCACAAGCTGAATGTTCAACGGGTAAAATTTATGCAGTAAAAAGGGGTGAAAGTTTGTATTGGGAAACAATAAATCTAGCTGATTGTTTAAAAATAAGCTACCCAAATTACTAATTCCACGCAGACGAAGTCGCGGGCAAACGCTAGTATTTTATATAAAACTGTGATCATTATTTATTATCCGTTTACTACTACTACTCTAATTTCAAATTTAATTAATTAATATAAAATCGAAATGTTACCACTTCAAACGTTATACAAAAGCTTTTGCCCGCGGCTTCGCCCGCGTGATTTATAAATCTATGTCGTTTTGTCTGATGTACAAAGTGCGGGGGAGGCAGGGGAAGGAGAAAATATGGTTTTATAACGACTTACAAAAGATGGTTTATATGGTTCGTAGGTAGAATATATATATGTACTTACGATGTTTTTTGTATTTTACTTAGAATGGAAACCTAAACTTATAAGAAGCAAAATCCGTAATGAGTACATTCAAGCAGCAAGTTTCCCGATGACTTACTCCTCCCGCCCCGTCCATCCCGCCGCGCCGCCCGCACTCGCCTAGGTACCGATTGACGACGATCGAGATGGCACCAAATACAAATTTAAAAATCTATTAGGATAACGCGGGTCTCCATACCTCAAAAGCAAAATTAGAACCCTTATAGGATCACGTGTGGCTGTCTGTCGGTCCGTCTGTTACAACCGATTTGCTCCGAAACTACTGGACCGTTTGAATTGCAATTTGGCACAAATACGAGTACTTTCAAGAATTTTCATGAGCACATTATTCAATTTCAAAATCGATGCGATTTTCGTAATTAACGTCCCAAAAAACCATAAAAACGACACCCATATTGATATTTAGACATTTCAACCCCATTGCACCCCAACAGGGGAGATGGTTTTTCACGTTCGTCACGTTGGATTTTAAAATCGTTCTTGTTTTCCTAATTAGCGACCCGATAAACCATAGGAACAATACCCATGTTGATTTTCAGACTTTGTCACCACATTTCCCCTATCAGGGGGGAATTTGCAAAAAAACCCGTAACACGTGTTTATTCATTTATCGTTAGGAATACTCCTGTGAAGTTTCGAATTTAATAGCCTAACTAATCTTGTTTCCCCATACAAACTTTGAACCCCCATTTAACCCCCTTGGGGGTGAATCTTGAAAAAATCGTTTCTTTGTGCACCCCTAGACCTTATAAGAAACCTACATGCCAAATTTGGAATCTCTAGAACCAGCGGTTTGGGTTGTGTGTTGATATGTCAGTCAGGCAGTCAGTCAGTCAGTCAGTTTCTTCTTTTATATATTTAGATGTTGATTGGTTTATTCTAATAATTAAACTGATTTATACACATATTTTCTTTTACTTTATACAGTTAAGCATTATTTTAATCATTATTTCCAGATAGTAATGTTCCCAGTAACTTTGGAAAATTACCTGGTAATATTGGGAATGTTACCGGTAACATTGGGAATTTACTCTCTCAGAGATTCCTTGACTATTTTATGACTGTAAATAATAGCATTATTATTTACTTAAGTATTTAACACGAAAAAAGCATATACAATTCTAATAATTTTTTCAAAGTTACTCAATGTTACCGATCTGGGTAATGTTACTGGTAGCATTACCGGGAATATTCCCACTTTTGAGTAAGTTACTGGTAACGACCCATCACTGCCTGTAGAGGAGGAACACACTTTCAAAAAGCAATAAAAACCAACAGTTTTCTTTCTAAAGGGGCCCACTGACTATCAGTCCGCCGGACGATATCGGCCTGTCAGTTGTTCGGAACTGTCAAATTTTTGTTCTACTTGACAGGCCGATATCGTCCGGCGGACTGATAGTCAGTGGGCACCTTAAAGCTTCTCTTTGAGACTTTGAAGGGTTTAATTTTGAGACTTAGAGGAGACCAGTAACCGTACCACGAGTCACTGACAGTGTCAACACTGACATATACGCTAACGTCTACGTAATTTACTTTCTGTACATCTCGCTCCCACTAATATACCAGTACGAGCGAGATGAATAGAAAGTACACAAACTGGTGGTAGATGTACTTATTGAATCGAGTCGACCGATTACGTTAGACGCACTATTTTTTAGGGTTTTTAGGGTATTACTAAGACTCCGCTGTCCGTCTATCCGTCTGTCCGTCTGTCTGTCACCAGGCTGTATCTCACGAAGCGTGATAGCTAGACAGTTGAAATTTTCACAGATGATGTGTTTCTGTTGCCGCTATAACAAATACTAAAAAGTACGGAACCCTCGGTGCGCGAGTCCGACTCGCACTTGGCCGGCTTTTTTTATTTAATATTATCATCCACCCTCATTTTTGGCTAACTTTTGCGTAGTTTATAATTGGATCTTTAATGTTCAATATCGCCTCGAAAACTTTAAGAAAAATAAAAGGATATTGTATTGAGAAAGTTTCTTGAAGATCACTTCACTTTTACTAGGAAAGGCTTATAAAATTTCCTCCGTTTTATTGAGAAATAGTATCAAGGCAACGGTTCCTCACAATACTTTAAATTGTTTATGATACTTTGTATTAGAAATGCAACAAATATATATATTTCGCCTATTTCGGGGATGTCGGAAACGGCTCTAACGGTTTCGATGAAATTCGCTATATGGGTATTTTCCGGGGCGACAAATCGAACTAGCTAGGTCTTATCTACAGGAAAGACGTGAACACAGTTTTGGGAAAGCGCGCATTTTTGAGTTTTTATATGTTTTCCGAGTAAAGCTCTCCTAGATATTACATGTTATATTTTACCTTAAACTTAAAATCTGTTCTAGAAGCTTTTGTTAGAAAATGTAAACTCATTTATTTATAATAAGTGTTATAAAATAAATATTAAAACTAAAACTAACTACAATTATAATAACTAAAGCTAAAAATTAAAAATACCTAAATATTTATCAGTACGGTTTTTACTCACTATTATTTTTAGTCGCTTTTGGCGACATGTTTCGGATTCTTTGGGAATCCATCCTCAGGCACGAGTGTCCGCGGCGGTTGTACGTCGTGCAAAAAAAATAAGAGTGAGTAAAAACCGTACTGATAAATATTTTGAAATATGTCTCACGATAGTTTAAGTGTAAAAATACCTAACAAAATTTTGTGCCCTTGGTAGGGTGCCCATCACGCAGGCAGCGTTCCCGCGCTGGATTGCTATGGTCAATATTTGCGCGAGAATATTAAAACACTTCAATGACGGTCTCGCATACGTGCAAAACTGTATTAATAATCGTTCATAATTGGCAGAAAGGCATCTGCTCAAATATGTGTTAAGATGTGTCCTGATCTAGCAAGCACCGCGATCGAGCACGCAGTTTCCTTTACATTGCGCGCTTGACATGCGCAACTCGTTCAAGACTCGCATAATACGCGCAATGTATAGTAAACCTGCGTGCGCGCTCGTTGCACTTGCGAGATTTGGACGCATAATAGTTGTGTTTAGTGCAGTTTAGACAACTGTACCAACCTAGATGTTTGTGTTCGGTCTGAGTGTACGTCCTTGGGACTAACGGCTGTATTTTATAACGATGATAGGTAATATTCTCACCTGATGGTCTCATCGGAAGATCAGCGCTGGAAGTCGCCAGCAGCATGCTGAGATGGGGCCATTTCGTGACACTTTATTTTCATGTTCTTTAATGTATGTCTATTGTCTGTGTGTGTGTTTACGAATAAAGTATTCTATTCTATTCTATTCTAATAAGTTTAAGTTTCCATGCGATATTATAAATGTATTCGAAAGATAAAAGCCATTTATTTTTGATAAGTGTTTTTTCCTGGCAAGTTAAATTAATGAATATAAAATCTACTAGACTACAACCACGGTAAGTTTTCACTGACTTGGCACTCTTGAAAGTGACAATGTATGGGGGTCAAACACAACTTGTGTGTTCACCAGAACTGTACAGTTTCAGTTACGAGTAACAGCTTGTGGGCATGTCCTCCCTCCTCCCTCCTCCTTGCATCGGTTTCCTCATCACTGAGGGTCGTGGTCACTTCTAGGAAGCAGCTTCTCTTGGACAATTTGCCGCCACCTCTTTCTGTATGTCGCCGAGTGTAGGACACCGTGGAGCGTTACATCAAGGGCTGAGCGCATTTGGTCTGTCCACCGCATTGGGCTCCTGCGTCTCGGCTCATCGCCTTCGATTTAACCAGTGATTACCAGCTTTTCCAGGTTATCACTGTCTTTCCTCGCAATGTGGGCATATAAATAGGTAATGATTTTATCATATTTATCCAAATAAAAGGAGTGTCATATGGATAAGGGTGAAATAAAAAAAATAACCTTTATAGCCCTTAACTTTTGGGTATGTCTACAGGAAAGACGTGAACACAGTTTTGAGTTTGACCCATGGATATGGCCGCGTCATAATTCACATGAAACTAGACAACATTCTAATCATTTTTAACGTGTATTTTTTGCTTGTTACAGGTGCAGATAATTATCTTCTGTCAAAAAGGTAAGTTCATTTTATCATAGGCAGTAGCTCCATCGCTGACAATCGATGAAAAGCAGCGATCGAGCAATGTACTTTGTAAGTTCTTAAAAATAGTAATAATTTAGTTTATTTTATTTTATTTTTATTTAGTTTTAGTAATTTAAAACTTATTTTACGCGATTAAGTCCCGTCGTTGTGAATAATAATGAGTAAAAATCGTGAAAGTTTAAATCAGTGTTCTTAAAAATAGTGTCCTAGAATAAAAAAGTACCACTTTTGTCCCTCCTAGCAGGGACGAAAACGGCCTTTTTCGAATAGGTGATGTGAAAAATAATAAGCTGATGATGGAGACGGTGTTTTGTATAGGGTCCACGCTATGATTCCTTGCTAGTGCTATGTCTACCATGGCGCTCATATGGAAATAACGTAGGTATACCTACATTGTCACTGGCAAGTCGTAGTTTACCTTTTGTGTTAAACGCATGTCATGTATTTTCTTTTTTTTTTTATACTACGTCGGTGGCAAACAAGCATACGGCCCGCCTGATATTAAGCAGTCTCCGTAGCCTATGTACGCCTGCAACTCCAGAGGAGTTACATGCGCGTTACCGACCCTAACACTCCTCTCCCTCGAGCTCAGGCAACCTTACTCACCGGCAGGAACACAACACTATGAGTAGGGTCTAGTGTTATTTGGCTGCGGTTTTCTGTAAGGTGGAGGTACTTCCCCAGTTGGGCTCTGCTCTAGATCTGGAATGACATCCGCTGTGCTGTGCCCTACCACACAAAGCGAGAGGTCATTCACAGTCCCCATACCTCTCTTTTGGACATAGTTTAAGGACATACCCGGGTCCGGACGTAGTTTATGGACATACCCGGGTCCATTTTCTGCAGCTTCTAGTTAAAAACATAATCATATTTTATCGGTCCTTTATTAATAATCAACTAAAATAAATGCAGAATGACAATGTGGAAAAATCTCTTTGTGAAAAAGAGTAGGTACTGAAATGTCCCAAATACCGCATGCATAATAAAATAGCGATATTATCATATTAATAATGCAAAGTACTTCTACAATGCGATTTAATGCGTCTCATATAAAATGCACAACAAAAAACGGCCAATGGCGCTAATGATTTGACGAAGAGAGATAAAAATCCCGCACACACGCACAGAATGGAAGTCATTTTTCCACCAATGGTCGAAATTATTGGAAAAACTACGAACGCATTACGGGGACCGCCCACCACCCGGACAATATTATTTTATTTTTAATATGTTGATGTTGTATTTAACTATAGTTTTTTTGTGCAAAAAACCGGACGTTCGGGTGGCGGCCGGGAATGGGTAATGAGTGGTGAACATCGACATTACTGTACCTATATGCTATAATGTATACATTATTGGACTGTATGCAGTTTGGGGCTCATGTTGTATAAAATCAGTGATGATTTTATTTTCAGCGTACAGTACAATGATTCCAGCGGCTTTTGACAAGATAATCTAAATTGTGGGTATCAAACCCACATATTGATAGCTTTTTAATTATGGCTAGCTTTTTAACCGGGATATGGACTGTGTTTACCTTTTGTACACTGAAAGGAATGATTTCATAACAGTAACAAAATATTTTGTTACCAACCGTTCCGTTTTTAGGGTTCCGTACCTCAAAAGGAAAAAACGGAACCCTTATAGGATCACTCGTCTGTCTGTCGTCTGTCTGTCTGTCCGTCTGTCACAGCCTATTTTCTCCGAAACTACTGGACCAATTAAGGAGAAATTCCCCCCCTTTATCTCCGAAACTACTGGGTCAGAAATTTTGAAAAAAATATACAAAATAGACCTTTACCTATAGATCATCGAAAAACCTATTATAAATGTGCAGTCAAGCGTGAGTCGGATTTAATTACTTAGTGTTTATCCTACTCCTGCAGGTTTTTTAAAGACATTCACATAAAAAATACATTGTTTAAATTGTGTAATGTACCCCTTGGAACGCGAGTCCGACTCGCACTTGGCCGGTTTTTACAATGAAATCAGTTCATTTCTTTATTAAACATATTAATAACGGGTCACTCACGTATTTTAAGTCGAAAACGCTCGACATGTTTAATATGTTTAATATGTCTGTGTCTCACGGAAATTTTATCATTTCTTTATTTATTACTTAAGTTCAGTTATTTTCTGAATACCTCAACGGGTAGGCTAATTATTTTTTCAGTGTTTTGTTTTTGAGCTCCCGATATTTCGACGCAGTAACATGCATCTTGTTCACAAACAGAAACAATACAAAAGGTAGTCACGGTCCATTCCCCGGTCGATATAAGTCTAGTGAAACTAACCGTGAATCATTCAAAACAGCTTTTTAATTAACCCAATAAAACTACTTTTGTTGTTACCGCTTTCATAGTAAAGTGTGTGGGGGTAAAATAAGGGTATTTTCATACAATTTGGGAATCTCTCTATAATAATTGTTGTATGTAGAAATACCTACGTACCTAATATTTAGATCAGTACGGTTTCAATCACTATTATTTTTAGTCGCTTTTGGCGACATGTTTCGGATTCTTCGGGAATCCTTCCTCAGGCACGAGTGTCCGCTACTATGCGCGCTATGTGTGCTCGTAATATATCTTACGATAGTTTAATTTCGAAAAAGTAAAATAAAATAAAAAAACTATATATCTGGATAATGTACACTGTACTGTTACAAAGTTCACCTAATTAAAAAAATCAACACAAGTATACCAAGAAAACAATTATCTTCAAATTTAACTTTTTTAAACAAGGATAATTTAATCGTATGCTATGGTCGCATCACAAATTAAAAATGCTATAAAGTAACATGCATCCGTTTAATAATACGTTCAAAAACACCCAAACATCATTAAATCTATGCTTAAAGACAAATTATAGGATAAAATGTCCACATACGACGAAGGGACGGCCAAGGAGGGTGACCGCCAGGGTTGTCAATCTCGACTAATAGCTTAAATAGCGTGCTCGTTGCCAACCCTAATAACGTGTGTTTATGATCTTAATCACGGACAACCATTTTGGTTAATTCTAAACTATCTGAGCACCTTTTTAATTACCCATTAATAAAGTTGTTTAGTGATTTTATCATGTTTATTTATTGTGCGTGAATTGTAATCCTGATAAATTGATAAATATTTATTTTTATTTTTATTTTATTTTTATTTTCTTTATTGGGGAAAAAAACAGATACAGGCCAGTGACAATACACAGATAAGATTATAAAATGATAGGTTTAGCATGAATCCTAACACAATTCCCACTAGGAGTTCAGGCATTAATTTTAAGACAGCGTTGTAATCGGAACTTAAACAGATATCCCTACTAAAACTTCAACTACATTACTAAAACTAAACAATAACGATAATTACTCGTAACATAACTTAAGCAGCTAAACTTACATAAACACAAAAATAATTATTACACAAATTACAGTAAATAAATAGTACACAAGAAATGAAGCTACAATATGGGTAATTAAAATTATAGGAGCAAGCTGACTTTGCGATTTATAAATATTATAGAACAATTTTACAGATCGACCTAGTTCCACAGGAAGCTCAGTAAGATTTATGTTGTGGGTACTATAATTCGTTTTTTTTTTTTGCATTAGAAAAAAGGGAAACAATCTTGACGTATCTTTTTAATGAAAAATATTAAAAACGCTTTTAAAAAAATAGTTTATATTAGGTACTCATGAAAGCCAAAGAATGTTAAAGATCTTATATGGTTTATAATTGTAACATATTTGCTGTCACTTATTTTTTATAAGTGTTCATAAGTGTTCTTTCTAATGCTAAAAAAAAACGAACTATAGTCGACAATATTTATAATATACATATATGTAGTTATATTTCAATATTAATATACATACACAGAAAACTTTCACGACTCAGGAACAGATATTTGTAATATACACACAAATAAATACCCATACCGGGATTCGAATCCGGGACCCCTGCTTCGTAGGCAGGGTAGGAGAGTTAGGAGTATTTACATATTTGTTTAAAAGACTAACCGACTTTGCTCGATAGTTACTTTTCTTTATAAATTCGTTTTATATTTTACATATAGGTACTTTTTGATAATATTGGTAAAATATTTATCTTTTATTTTTAGTCGCTTTTGGCGACATGTTTCGGATTCTTTGGGAATCCATCCTCAGGCACGAGTGTCCGCGGCGGTTACCACGCGCAGGGGTAACCGTACTGATAAATATTTTGAAATATGTCTCACGATAGTTTAAGTGTGAATATTGGTAAAGTTGAAAATTTGAATTTTTCGTCGATTCTTTGTATTAAACATAGTAATTGACAACACTATTTTACATCGTATAATTCAGTGTTGTATCTTACTTAAGTTTGCAAGTGATTTTAAGTCGTAAATTTACTGCACGTTTTCTAATTTACCTAACTAAAAATCATTTAATCCCGATTATAATAAAAGAGTACTAAACACACAGAAACCATTGCCACTTCCTTATCTGAAAAGTTCAAAACCAACCCACTTGTAAAGTCCAAGTCTGTTATCACACGTAAATTATACAGTGAATGTCCAGAATGCGATGAATTCCTGGGGTTTGGTAAGGGTGGACGTAGGGCTGCGAATCACGGGTAATCGGCACGGGTCAGGGCGCAAGGTGACAACCCTAGACTGCTTGGCATATTGTTTGGCTATTGTAAGTGTTCAGATTGTTTGCGATAGACAAAGTGACTGTTATATAATTGTAGTTTTGAACATAATAGTTAGGTACGAGTTTTGAATGATTCACGGTTAGTTTCACTAGACTTATATAGACCGTGATTACCTTTTGTATTGTTTATGAGCTCCCGATATTTCGACGCAGTTACATGCATCTTGTTGTCGATATATCGGGAGCTCATAAACAATACAAAAGGTAATCACGGTCTATATCCCGGTCAATATAAGTCTAATAGTTAGGTACTATAATTTGGTTGAATATTGTAAAACACAATTTTAACTAATTATGTAGTTTCTTATCTCAGGAAATAAGGAACCCTTCTGACTATTCGTCTGTCACAGCCTACGAGTATTTGCTCCGAAGTGACTGCACCAGTCAAGTTGAAATTTGGTACACATATACGTCAGTCTGTGGCCCTAAGGGCCAGTTGCACCATACAATAACGCAGCAAACGCCCCCTGTCGGTGACGTCCCGCTTACTCGACTAATATTGCAATCTTTGATAGACGAGGTATTTGAGTACCTACAACAGCACATCTTATACGAACACTGACTACTTATAAAACAAAAATCAAAACATTAAATTAAATATTTATTCCCTAAGTTGTTTATTTTTTATATTTAAACAATCAACTTCCTGATAAAACAAGCTTCCACGTGGCTTTCTTTCAGCTAAACAGCTACGATACTGAGAATCGGAGGCGAGGGTGTTTCGGAAACGATCCATCACGTTAACATCTAAATACAATGAGCCCGCTGCTTGGCCTTGTGATCTTTCGTCAAAAATTATCCATCGAAAATTATCTGTTGAGGGTCTAATGCGAGGCTTAGCGCCACTTGCATTCTACTAACCCGGGGTTAAGATAAGATAAGATAAGATAAGATAATCGTTTATTTGATAAAACACGAGTTACATATAGGATGTAAATATGTACAAATTCAGTTCTTTACATGTCTGGCCGGAATTCAAATATTTATCACAAAAATAATTACAAATATTAAATAAGAAGTACAGAAAAATGTTGAAAAAATGTCAATGTGTGTCAATGTCAAACTACTAAACTAAATTACCTAAAAATTATTAATTTTAAATAGTTATATTTAATTATTAATGTCATAAGACAATTTTAACCGGTTAAACCTGGAGTTACCATGGTCACCAGTACAATTTGACACTGGGTTAACGGTTTAACTAAGTGGTTTAGTGGGATGGTGCAAGTGGCGCTTAGACTAACAAGTAGGACTGATTTAGCATACAAACCAAATTTCAGGACTGTTCCAAACATTTCGAAGTTTAACCTATTACGATTGTACTAAAACTGAGTAAGTAAGTGGTCTTAGTAAAAAAGTAGGAAAAAGCTAAAGAGATTGATAACAAGAATGTACACATTAAAGGTACCGTTCGGATTTAAACTTTACATGCATGACTGCATTGCTGCCGAAAACTTGCAAATTAATATGGCTGTCCAAATTATGTACAATATGGCAGCAATGCAGTCAGCATGAAAGAGGGAAACGTCGAAAAGATAATTTTATTTTTGACGAGCGGTCTGGCCTAACAAAGAGAGTGTATAAAGGAGAGGTAGAAAAGGGAGTTGGAAGGGGCAGACCTCGGCGGACTTTCTCTGATCAGATCAGGGAAATCCTGAAGAAAGGCCAGGTCAAGAGCACCCTAAACCGGCGAGCGTGTATGAGGAGTGTTATGAAAGTGAAGAACGCGAAAGAGGTATGTCAGGATCGTAGCAAGTGGAAATTCGTGGTCTCTGCCTACCCCTCCGGGAAATAGGCGTGATTATATGTATGAATGTATTTTGTATTTATGCACTCCACAGTAATGCCGTGCTGTAACACTGCTTCAGCAATGGTGTAGTCTAAACCGAACCGTGCCTTAAAAAAGTAGGAAAAAACTTAACAGTTTTTTAGCAAAAATGTACACATTAATTCCACTTATCGTTCTATTCGTCCTGCTACAAAACAAGCAAAGGCTGAGGGTGAATACGCGACGGGAATTATTAGTTTTATTTTGGGGGAGTGCTTTAGACATTCCTGGTTATATGTTC
Organism: Cydia strobilella; assembly: GCF_947568885.1. Classification (NCBI taxonomy): domain Eukaryota; kingdom Metazoa; phylum Arthropoda; class Insecta; order Lepidoptera; family Tortricidae; genus Cydia; species Cydia strobilella. Next base: position 17,076,955 of record NC_086052.1, read on the forward strand.
TCGTTGCTTTGCGAGCGAGATAGAATTTTATAACCAGTGTATTTGGGATGACTCTTTTGTCACGCAAGATAGGCGCCAGTCGTCGAGTTGCGGAAAATCGCCCGAACTACAATTGGGATGACTCGCTAGAACGGTCCGGGTCCGTCCGCGTCCGACGGTCACGATCATCGGGGATCACGTGATGCTCTTATAATAGAAAACTGAAGTATCGGACGCCTCGGTCAGACTGGGACTGAGTCGGTCCGGACCTAAACTGTTCTATCGTGCGTGAGTCCTTTCAATTGTGGTCGGGGGAAAATATTTATTCAAACTAAAAAATACTTAATTAATAAAATTTTAATAAAATATTACTAAATCCATCCAAAAAAACTTAAGCTGTCTCACAATCTCAATGTGTGTGTGATGTCTCACAATCTTTTTTGAGTAAGTTAACTAACTTCCGCAAAAATGTTGAATGTAAGTACTTACTTTTGTACACTTTGAAACATTATCTAACAGGCTTCGGCCGAATTGAGTGAACTATATAATATATATTGTACCTACGTTTCTCTTTCGTTCATTAGGAAACTATTTAAAATCAGAAGGGTGGGTACCAAACTTAGCCCTATCTTCGATCTGAATCTTCTTCTTATCGTGCCATGTCCTATCGGATGTCGGCGATCATCATGTGAAAGTCTTCTCTAATCTTTGCCGTTTTAGAAAGAGTGGCGGCGTCCTTGGTACCGTTCCAATCCCTAATATTGTTACTCCATGTTATTCTAGGTCTTCCTGTACCTCTTTTACCTTCTATTTGTATACTAAACGTTATTACAAACAAACATGCCGTGACAACTGCCTATACAATTGTCAACGCAAATCGCGTACCGGGCAAAAAACCGCATTGTTTCTACTAATAAAAACTTCTAATAAACATGCAACTAAGCTACGGGCTTCCGGCAAATAAAACATAAAAATATATCCTATTTTCATAGGGCGGGGGTGGCTAACCCCCCGGGGGTGGGTGCTTGCGCAAAAACCCAAAAACATCGAAATGAAAATGAGTGTAGCAGGGGGGTGCTCCGCTGTGTTGGTAATTCATTTTTAACATTAAGCCTGTGTGGGTTTTAAAGTACAGTCGGGACAATATGTGTTAATGCGTAATGGGATGCTGACTGTATGTGCACTTATGATGATTTAAGTTATTTACTTTTATAGTAAACGTACTTAAGACCTAATTAGTCCTTATTAATTATATTAAATAGTTATTAATTATATACTTATTGCGTGTAAAACACATACTTAATATTGAATCAGAGCGGGATCAGTTTTATAAATAGTTTAAACATGTCATCTTTTGATTTAATTATATAAGTAGATATATTTTATGGTTAACGTTGCTTTTTATTAGGGTTCAGTACCCAAAGGGTAAAAACGGGACCCTATTACTAAGACTCCGCTTTCCGTCTGTCTGTCTGTCACCAGGCTGTATCTCATGAACCGTGATAGCTAGACAGTTGAAATTTTCACAGATGATGTATTTCTGTTGCCGCTACAACAACAAATATTTACTATAAAGTACGGAACCCGCGGTGGGCGAGTCCGACTCGCACTTGTCCGGTTTATTATTTTATTTTATTATTTGATAATAGGTATTTGGTATAGTTATATCAGTCCACTCGTAATGTTTAAAACTTTTAAAATAAATGCGTTGTTAAGTCATAATTAGTTAATATACCTAAATATTTAAACAGATGACGAGGTAAAGGTAGCCAAATATATTTAGTTATTTTAGTTTGAAGTTCTAATTAGCAAACTAATATGCTTCCTAATTATTTATTGCTAAGTGCTGCCGAGTGTACCCCGCGAGTTCGCATACCCCCCACACACACCTACACGTACTAGCGAGAACATAAAACGCAATTTTGTATTAGATTTAATTTGACTCGCACACTGGCGCGTCGCTGTGTGCGTGAGGAAGTACCGCTTTCTACGCACAAATTGATTACGATCGTCGCCGAAAAGAGGAATTTGCATACACGTGGAACCTTTTTCCCTTTCTCTAAAAAAAATCAATCCATTTCCCGCGCTCATCGCTCGTGTTTTGTTTCTTAATTTGTCAGCGGGCGTCTTGGAAGCTAGTTTGTCTATGGTCATGCGTGATAGTGTAGGGCTAGTAGTATGCAGGTGGGTGCATGCCAGTGCGGCCGGGTCCGCCCGTCGCGGCGCCGCGTCGTCGAGTGAGAGCGCGATTTAAAAACTATACGAACCCGCGCAGCGAGCGCCAGCCCGTAATACCACCCCCCGCGTAATGATTTTTTGGCGATGAATTTATATTCGCGCGCGAGCGGTGCCACTTTTTCGACCCCCTAAAACCCCCTCCCCCCGCTCATTAACGCAACCCAGATATGCAATTCTGATCTTTGACGAGGAGGCTGTAGTGTCGGCGGGCGCCTCGTCGGGAGAGGTGCCCCGTTTTGTTTTTTCCCGCCCGGCTTCATTATTGATGGCATCGGGACGGTAATGCGGAAGCATGTGTGAACGTTTCATTACAAAAGGTGGACGCCGCTCGTGTTAATATTGCAGACCGGCCGGACCCGACCGGACGGGTGGACGCCTCCGCAAAAAAAAACTTTTAAAGTAAAAAAGAATAATTGGCGCAATTAGTTGTCCGGTGCTAAGATTCGATTTTTGAAATTTTGAAACTTTAAGTTTGGAACGCGTGGCGCGCAACTATCGCGTGGCTAAAGTTTCCGAAGTTCGGTAAACTTCTCACGTGTGTGCTCGGCGGACAGTTGACGGAGTTCGCTCGGACTGAATTTTCGCGTCGCGCTTTTTCGAATATTTTTTTTTTATTGGCGGGCTTTCGGCGGACATTGACTTGTGACTTTGTTGAAGTTTTTGTTGATTGTTTTTTGTTGTTATCATTTTTGGGAGTGAGCGGCTACTGCAAAGGTAAGTTACACACACTACAATAGAAAAGAGACAATCAAAACTGCTTCTATTTTTGTAACACATTGAAATTCTCACAGTATTTTGACAGAACCGGAAGTATATTTTTCTATTCACAGAAATCTTTAATCCTTTACAAGTCATAGATTTGAATATTCAACAAGTTTGCGACTTAATCTTTTTTTTTTAATTTGTCTCGCGAACAATTAGTTGACCCTTCGTAAAGATAGCTATTATTATGATAATATATGGTACTGGCCGCGAGGGACAGCGCGGCTGCAAGTGTTCCGAGACCTCCACGTTAGATGCTCCTGCATAAATAATTTAAAAGTAATAAATTAAAAAGTTGCATCGGACCGTTGACTCGCAAAATTCAAATTATCATTCGATTATTTTATATTCAGTTGATTATGATAATAATAAGCCGATATGATTTTCTTCAAATATCTTGCAGAATATTGTATGCACTTTGGTAATGATATTACACGATAGATTAGATACCTACTAAAGTTATGAATTCTATTCTAGCATTTTTTTATAATTGGCCAGGTATGGTTTAAAATATAATTATTTAGATATTCAGATAATCACATTATTTATTAATCAATGACGTTAATATTAAATTGAATTTGTAAATAAAAACCATAAAACCAACTTTTAAACTTAGTTAACCAAAATATAATTATGTTTATCATACTATATATATACATATATACAACACAACACAAGCTTTAGCTTAGTCAAATTATATATAATTTGACTAAGTCCCACGGTAAGCTCAATAAAGCTTGTGTTGTGGGTAATTAGACAACGATATATATAATATATAAATACTTAAATACATAGAAAACATCCATGACTCACATGTTTAAAAATACACTTCAATAATAAAAAAGGATAAGTACGGAAACATTGTCCATATTAATTAAAAATAAACGCCCGACACATGCGTATATTTCCCCGCACAATCACATTCGCGCGTTTCGCGCGCAATCCGCGAGCACATTTCTGCAGACTCCAGCTTGCAGCGCGCTGCCCGTTGCAGCCCCGTTGTCGCCTTAGCCTAAATTCCTTTTTTGAATTTCGTATCTATTCTTCGGTCGTTTTGTTTGCAGTTGGGAGCCTGTTTGAGAGACTAGTTTTGATTTTAGAATCGTTAGTAGTGATGGACGGTAAATGTTGTTTTTGTAATAGTTTAACTAGGTACCTAATTATATGTGTATTAGTGTGTAGCCTACAGTGTAGGTGCGTATTTTCAGATATTGTTAGAATAAGCTTTATTTGTAACATTTAAAAGGTAAATATTTCTAAGCCCCTTTTTTAGGTAAATGTCGTAAAAAAGGTTTGAAGAGCATTAAAAAGTCTTAGTTTCCTGTAAAATAGTTGTAGTCCAGTTTAGTGCCGCCGCTAAGCGGCGCGCTTCCTAGGAAATTAGCAAGTTGCCGAATCGCATCCAGACTCGCATCGATTCAGCATCCGTCCCAGACTAGAAAAAAGTAAAAAACGGTGACAGACTCATTCCGCCGCCGTCTCCTTTCTAATCGCGCCCCCACACGCACGCGCGAGTTTTTAATTGCACCCCCACCCTCACCCCGGAAAAAAGGGCCCGAGCACACGATGGATTAGCATACAGCCTCGCAGAGAAACGGTGAGCGCACCCCTTCAGTTTTTGCTGCCATATTTTTTCGCGGTATTTCGGCGGGGGGCTGCGTAAGCGCCGAAACGTTAGTCGGCAGCGGCCGGCACTATGTGCAACACCTGCACGCGCGCAGTCAAACGTAGTAACACCAGTGGTCAGTGCGTGAGTGGATTGTTTTTTTTAAAAAAGGTGAGTCTCTAGGCTAAGTTTATCAGCCTAGCCAAATTCGCGATAGCTGGGAGCAAGGTCGCCTGATAAAAATTATTTGCACAAAAATGGATAACCTCATTTCGGGACAACGCCGCGTTGTGCTAGAACAGTGACTATTTTTTTAATCGCTACTTTTATCAGTTGCGATTAGAGCTATGAAACTGGCTATTGCAAAAAAATCTATCTCTTTCTAGAGCACCAATTAAGAGCGTAACAAACTAACAGTTCATAACTCGAGTCGCGAGTTTACTCAGTGTCTATGTGAATCTCAACGAGTAATAACATGTATAAAATATTGAAGTAATGTATTTTGGTTTAAGTTTTTTTACTAAACTTTATCGGTGAAAAAGGACAGTATCGAGTCATTCGCGAGTGTACGGTGAACTGAAAAATGTGGCTGAGAAAATTGTGTTACGTGTTAAAAAAATAGACGGTGTAGTTTATAGGTACTCCACAAAAAAAAAGGTAAACACAACTCTATCAGTCCATGCCACTTTCATTTTCGGGCAGCCTAAAAAAAATTGTCAAAAATATTTATCAGTTCATAATTCTATTTCGTTGGATTTTAAACGGAGAGGTTGGCCGGTTAGATGTTTTTTTTTCTGCAAATTAGTTTAAATCGAAATTGACGTTTCAAATTCGAATCCTGTTGAAAAAACCGTTAAACACGTGTGACAAGTTTCAAGTTTTATAGTTAAATATCACTCTACTTACTCTATTTACTGCTAATTTTATATTTCACTTGGACTTTTATTAATTACTTACTTTAAAATATTGTAACTAGAACGCAACATATCACTAAATATACAACATACCTATTGTACAAAAATAGTTAGGAGGTAAATCAGCCAAATTACGTAATACCTATTAGTTAATAACTTTAATCCTAGTAACAGCCTTAAACTTTCCGTAATTTTAAATACACTTTACATTTTATATGTTAACCAAAATAACTTTAAAAATAAATTTAAGTGGAAAAATTACTGCCTTGGGTGAGACTTGAATCCAGAGGCCGTGAGTTAAAGTCTCACCCAAGGCAGTAATTTTTCCACTTATAAATTTATTCTAAGCTTAATAGCATCGATCGCAGACGTTTCTGCTTGTTAATAATTAACTTTAAAAATAGGCCAAACTTCTTACTTAATTAAATAAAGTAATTATTAACCTGCAGGTTTACATTATAGTTGTAAAAATCTCAGTGAACTAGTTACTGTAAAATAAACTAAAAATTAAAAAGTTGTACAGCATTTTTGCCTTTAAAAATTATATTTCATTAAAATACAGACTTTATATTACCTATATAACAGACTTGCGATCTGAACCTTCAGCTGTCATCCTAATTTAATTCAATGATCACGTCGAGCTTAGCGCCACTTGCACCATCCCACTAACCCGGGGTTAACCGGTTAAACCTTTAACCCAGTGTCAAGTTGTACTGGTAACCATGATAACTCCCTTACCTAACCGGTTAACCCCGGGTTAGTAGGTTCGTGCAAGTGGCTCTTAGAGTATTTACTTAAGATATATTTTTAAGAAAAATATTTTTTATTAAACTTTAGGAACAAAAACTAGGCACATGTCATCATATTTTATATAGGTACTAATGTTTATGTTTATATAAAAATCGTAGAAAAGTCAACATTAAAATAAGTTTTCCGTGTATTTACGTTGGATTCCGTAGTGTCTGAGAAATACCTAATATAGTTTATTCTAAGAAGTTATACGAACATAAATTTTATCAGAAGGCGTAGAGTTCACGGAGTTCAACGTTGTAAAAATGACACAAATGTTATTTTAAGTAGGTATATTTGAGACTTCACTAATAAATAGTATAGGTATAGTCTGTGAAAACACGTAAGTGGCTAGCAGGTATTTTACTCACGAAAGGTTTCATACTTACTTATTTTCACAACAGAAGCAAACGTCATTATTTAAACCATAACTCATTTTGCGCAATTATTTCCTAAAAAATACTTGTAATCTAGACCAAAAAGAATCTACGGCTAAAAACCAACTTCCTTGATTTTATGATCTTTTTCGGCAATTTTACACTTCACCTAGTTCTTGAACCTATGGAGGAACCTGGTCTTCAGCAGAAGGACATGATGCCACGATCCTCAGTATTGAGGGACCGACTGAAGAAGAAGTTCTTGAAAGCAAATGAAAACATCCTGATGTGTGGCTCTTATATTAAATTCGATATTAAGAACGGCTCAAATTAATGAGAATGGGATCAATTGTGAAGTACCTATACCATTATATAAACAATAAATAATTTTCTATGTTGGTTCACTCCGTTATTCGAGAAATCGGGGAAGATAAATATTTCGGTGAATTTATAATCCTTCTTGAAGTCTGTTAAACATCTTCCGCGAACGTTTAATGTTTAATAAGAGCAGTAGCAAATGTTTTATATTTTTACTTAAATCTAAACCCAGCTCAGGTTTCCCGCGAAGTATAACTAACTCGAGAAAATATTATTGGTTTGAGTACGAGACTTTCAGCTATGGAAATAAGACTGGAATATTGTAAAAAAATACATTTCTTTTGGCGTCAGTAAATGTTTGAGATACTTTACCTATCTTACAAAGTTTTTTACTTGTATATCTTATAAATAAATGACGACCGGTCGACTCGTGGGTAGTGACCCTGCCTGTGAAGCCGATGGTCCTGGGTTCTAATCCCGGTAAGGGCATTTGTGTGATGAGATGAGCACAGATATTTGTTCCTGAGTCATGGATGTTTTCTATGTATTTAAGTATTTGTATATTATATATATCGTTGTCTGAGTACCCACAACACAAGCCTCCTTGGGCTTACCGTGGGACGTAGTCAATCTGTGTAAGATTTTTTTATTTATAAATACAAGATCAGTAGATACACGCAATATATACTTACAGCGAAAATAAAATAGATATACAAATATGTAGGAAAACCATTTATTCAATAAGTGTATGTGTTATACCGATTTGCTAATTAGGAATATTTTAAAGTTGAAGTTATAGATATAGATATTTACCATAAAATAGGTCGCAATGCTACTTTTCATTATCAATGCTTCTATTTTGTTTTTCACACTATTTCCTATATTAGTAGCCTGGTGCCATATAATCAAAGTAGGCTCTAAGTAGTCGACAAAATAATATGGCCCACTGACTATCAGTCCGCCGGACGATATTGGCCTGTCAGTTAGAACAAAAAATTGACATTTCCGAACAACTGACATGCCGATATCGTCCGGCGGACTGATAGTCAGTGGGCCCCTTTACTCGAATCGACCCCACGACAAGCTCAATAGCTCAAGCATATTAGGTCCATTGACAGTTATTTTTGCAGCATTTTTAAAAGGGTACTAAATATCAATATTTATTTGTTTTTCGACCAATTACAAAACGTTAATTCTATGCACACAATAAACTTCAAGGAAGCGCAAGTCACAGAGAAATCATATTAAATCACATATACAATCGGGTCTAACGCGACTTTCGACACAGGTTTCACTGGTCGTGGTCGCGGCTAACAAACGTCCCAGCAAAATGTCAAAACACAGAAATAGAGAAATGTATCGTCGCTATACTTACTCAACCTCATATCTGCAACAATCATTTGATGGAAATCGCTTTTCTTTCATTCGGAATACGGGTGTTTTTGTCATCAAACGAGTGTTGCAGATACGAGGTTGAGTAAGTATAGCGGCGGTATGAAATCCGGCATTGCTAGTTAAACGCATTGGCTAGACAAGCTTGCGCACGCGCACCGCTACGCGTCTACGCATCGTAGTGCACTCTACGCATTCGTAGGCCCTCATAGACAAGATTACTATTTTCATGTGTAACTACATCTCGCAGTTATAGTAATGCTAAACAAAATGGTGTTAATAATATTTGAGTTAAAGTCTAACAGGTACTTATGTCATGTGCTTTAAAGAAATAGAAGATAACATAACCAACGCTGTTATAATATTTTTAGCTTTAATTTAGTATAATTAGTTGTAAGTCACGAGCAATGGATTGTCTTGTCAGTTGCTTTATGTCTTATTTTTTTATTCAGTTCAATTCTTTAACCTGTGGAGCGCCCATTAGTGATTCACTACATATGAAATAGTAAATATATGTGACGTCCCACGGTAAAGGTACCTTATGGCATTTGGAGCTTACGCTATTATTAACGCCGCTCCAATTAATATTGGATGGCGCTTACGTCGCATATCACACATATCTTTACTATTTCATAATATATCTAGTGAATCTCTAATTCATTTCTCGAATCGCGACGCTAGTGTCTCATGACGTGTCATACTAACTCCATTCTAATTTGATACTGGGGCTTAAGAGTCCCCGGCAAGCTCGATTCTCCATACAAAAGGAATTACGCTCTCATTTTAAAACGACCAGCTAGAATTCTCGGAAACTTCTTACCTACAATAGGATAGTTTATGTAGCTTCAGATACCATAGTTAAAAAAATATAATTTAAGTTTTTCATACCAAATTTGTTTTTGCTCTATTTCGTTTGTTTTGTAAACTGGAGCTATGTAAACTAATTACAGGTCTAGATATACCTCATGTCATTGTATGTGCAAACATTACAATCCAACACGTAGTTTTAAAATGAAAACGAAACTCTGTTTGTACGGGAAGGTGAAATTCGGCCGAGCTTGCTGGGGACTCTTAAGTTTTGGCCTTTGGCACAGGTACCTTATTTCAGCTTATAACCTGAGTCTCATCCGCTGAAATGCCTATCCGTCTATGTGGCATTTATAAAAATTATTTACAACATAAAAATGAAACCCCGCTCGCTAAGCACACATTTGCAATCGCGTTTTTATCGGCCCCAGCCGTTGAACCTAGATAACGGCTAGGCTGACGGCCTAGGGATCTAAATTCTAACGAACTTGCAGAAAAATATTTATATGAGTTTCCAAGTAACCAACGTGGTAGCTGGGCCATTCTACTTTTGGTACATACGTTATTGAGACTTTTCTGTAAAATGCTTAGCCATTACTTTAATTTTCGGTTTTCTGATGGAGAAAGACTTATTAGCTATCAATCCCGATAGCTTTGTCCAATAAATAACTACTGTAAATATTCTTAATCGCAGTAACTCAGTAGTCCTTGATTATCTCCCAATTTATATAAAAATACCTACCCGGGTCCTACCCGGGTGTCATGTACTGACTACATTCTACATACTAACATCTTCTGTAATGAACATGACTTTTAATGTGAAACAAATGAAATGAAATGAAATAAGGCATTTGCCACTGCGTTACCATCTTTTTACATTAATCAATATGAATATATGAATTTCGGCCAACAAATTCCTGTTATTTGGTTCAGGTACAATTTGAGAATACAATTTTTATACACAAATTCCATATCTATCATACTTTTTTCTGGCAATAGATTAATGACCATGAAAAAGTAGAATGACGCCGCTGCGAGTTATAGGAAAAATTTAGGGAAGACGATGTAAGGTAGGCGGTCAACTTTAAACTTATTCATGGACAGAAAATACATTGTCAACTTAGGTGACATGCGACAACCGAGACAGTGACAATGCAAACACTTAAGGTAACGTTCGGATTCAACACCAACATTGCTGCTATAGATGTAAAAAATCGGGGCAGAAATATCAGTTTGAAATTTGCAGCAGCAATGTAGTTGGCAGCTATGGCGCGTTGCAGTACTGCTGCAGTATTGCAGCCGACTGCATTGCTGCAGGAAACGTTCAAAGGTCATTTTATCTTGAAATTATTATTTGATATACCTATTGATTCTTGCATCTTACCTTCACTTACCTATGCATCCCAAACTTGGATTTTTAACAGACAAACCAGAAACAAAATATTAACAACCCAAAGAGCCATGGAACGGAGCATTCTGAATCTAAAATTGAGACACAGAAAGAGAAGCACAGACATAAGAAAAACAACTAAGTTGATTGATGCTCTAGAGCACAGCAAAAGATTAAAATGGAAGTGGGCCGGTCATATTGCCCGTATGAACGAGGACAGGTGGGCCAAACAGATAACTTCATGGAAGGGACCTGCAGGCAAGAGACCCAGAGGCAGACCTGCGGAGAGATGGCTCGATGAGATTTTAAAAGCAGCAGGAAAAAATTGGACAGACAAAGCGAATGACAGATCTATGTGGAGAAAAATGGAGGAGGCCTTTACTCTATAAAGAGGTCCTTGATAAAAATATTATTATTATTTATGTTATTTATTAATTTTAATTTTAATCACAATATAATTGTAAATCAAATTATTATTAAGGAAATAAAGAGGCTTAATTATTATTATTATACCTATTGATTACATGAAATTTTAAAATTGGACATCAATTTGTTATATTGGCCATTTTACCAGGAAATTTGTACAAGTATAAATATATAATATATTCATATTTGGGGCTAAACAAATGTCATCGTCTTTGGCTTATCTATTTCTTAATAAGACGAATTTAGTAACATATTAGGGAAACTAGACGTCATAGAAACCTAAATAACTTCAGAGGATAAATTACAAACAAAATTCTGGAATATAGAATAACTGGACTAATATACGTAAATAAATGATTATAGCAAGTTTCCTTGTTATGCCATTTTTATCAGTGAACAACCTAAAATTAGTTATTTTATTGGTAACATAGAAAAAGTGAAGTACAGCAGAACTCAGAAGTGTTTATTCATCTTCTAAAAATAGACATACAAATTTATATAGCCGTTCATACAAATTTGTCAGTAAAAAAGGCGCGATATTCAAATTTTCTATGGGACGATTTTTTTATTTTTTATTTGCCGCGTTTTTCTCCTGACGGAATGGCTTGATAGGCTATAATGCATTCTGTACTACTAGGCTTATTGTACTGGCACTTCCTGCTTTTCTTTAGACCATTATACGTGAGAAATTGGGATTGCAGCAGTATTGCAGCGCGACATTACTGCCGACTGCATTGCTACCACAAATGTCAAAATTGTCAAATTTTTTATTTGAAAGAAAGAAAGAAAATACATTTATTTGACGCCACAACATAGTACATAAAAAAGAAAAGCATGCAGACAAAAAACATTTGGACGCCAAAAAGGATCCCCACTCAGCATAGTGCCGCGGCAAACCGTGGCGCTGGTTTTCTGTGGGGACCTGGCTTAATCTAAAAATAATGGCGACACGTACGCCAACGACACACAAATAAATTTACATTGACATAAAAATACAAACATTATTAAACATAGAAAATTAAGACAAACAAAATATTAACTACCGTCTTTTTTAAATCTATTTATTACGAAGTTACAGAAAAAAAAGAGCCAAAACAAACTAAACTTAAGACTAAAACTAAAACAAATCATCAAATTGCCGCGGAAATGTATTTGCGGCAGCAATGCAGTCGTAATGTAGCGCTGCAATACTGCTCCAATAATGATGGTGCACTCTAAATCTGAACGGTACCTTTATTTCACTCCATTCACCGCGACAGTTCATGATTTCATTGTGTCTATCGCCTAACCGTTACACTTTCAATAATATGAACATATATCCTCGCATTTTACATATACATTGAACATTAATAAGTACACATTTTATTTACTATAGTAAGTAGAGTTAGACCAAGATAAGTCTGCAACGATTTTGATAGCACACACAGTGCAAGTGTTATTTTAAACGTACATATGAATAAATGTATTTTGTATAGGCTTGTCTAGTAAAAAAAAAATTATACTATATGTGGTATTTTATATAAAATGGGACCTTATTGTCGATGGCTCTTACGCCGTTATAAACGATGCTCCGATATAAATACAATGCCGCGCGACCCTGTGCGGCGTAAGCGCCATCGACAATAAGGTCGCTTTTCATAGAAAATGCCCCATATTATTACTTATTACCTAATTAAAAAAATTAAAAAATAGCCAAGTAGTATTTGCCACCAAAAGTAGCTAATATGATGTACTTACACTTATACCTAATTGACGGTAAGAACAATCATTGCTTATATTTTACAAAAGGTCGTAAGAGTCACAGTTTTATTTAACAACTCTTCCTTTTTGTAAATAAAGCAGAATCTGCCCTACCGCCTTGACCAGGTGTCGAGATTCCTATTACATTAAATACTAAATGAGTCCAATTACTTTCTAGGACTCTATCTTATAGACTTATGATATGCTTATAGAACTTTATTTTGTGTCATTAAAAATTAATTATCTAAATTTTAGAAATCATTTAAAAAAACAGTTTCTTTTTATTTAACGACAAACAGATGATGTTTAAAAACCAGTAAATATACAGCCTAAAAAAACTAAACAGAGCATACAAAATTTAATTTTTTGTCAAAAAACACTAATAAATTATTGACAATATTTTGTGGTCATCGATAATTCCATTCAACAAATTATTTAATTATGAACTGAAATAGATATCATACACTAAAGAAAAAGTGACCAAGTGGTCGGGTGCTCTAGTGGTCAGGACGTTAGCCGCGTCAAGCTGAAGAAGCCTCGGCCACCGGTGGACTTGGTCACTTTTTTCAGTATATGATATGTATTTCAGTTTATATGTAGTGCTACTTAAAAAACACAAATCATAATATTTCATAAACATAATTTGATTTGTTCCCTAGTTGGAAATTATTTCATTAACAAATACCAGCAAAAACTTTAGGTTAAATTTTAACCTTGGTTTTGAGTACTCAATAATAGTTTGCGGCAAAGATAGATATAACTCCGTAATAGATGGATACAGTCTAAGGAAAAAACGTGCCTCGAAATTCACGAAAATTTGATTCTCGATCAGATGGCGCCACTAGTTTTGGCCTACACTCGTATAGAGGGCGTTGACTGTTTCGTTTGTTATTTATAATTTTAACGCATACCAGTGAAAGAACATGGGTCAAAAACATATAAAAATAATTAATGCAAATAAAAAAATCATTTATCCATATTTAAATACATTTTATCGTATTTTTATAAATATTTATTTTTAGTTTTAAAGTGTGTCGACAGATGGCAGTGAATTTACTGGGGTTACAAAATTTACTATGACAGTACCGCTCTAGTATAAGTTACTCTATGGTTTGCGGTCATTAGTAGACACTTTTGTGCGCGTATACCCATTATCACATCGAGCGCTAGACATTCTGACGCACTACAGGATACGAAGCGAAAAACAGCACATTTAATAAACGCAGCTAAATAGTTATTAGGTATAGTTAATTAATTTAAATTAAACTATGTTAACGTATAATATATAAGGGCGAATCAGCTTTTGAACCGTGTCCACGCATGTAGGGGTAGACGAGAAGATCTTGGGGTCGTGGATGAGGTGAGTTAATGACACTCGTAGTCCAGTACATGCACGTATAATAAACTTTGTGATACAGAGGTGTTAAGTTATCACTGTAAGCGGACGGGCTCGACCGTCCGTCGCAAGATTGCTGAGATGCTGAGAGAATGGCCGATGCCGGCCCCGCTGCCCCGCGCCCCGCACCATGCATTGCGTCGGCGACGGCTCCCGAAGATGCCCGAACAAAGACGAGGCGTTAACAACCGACAGTTTTAACGTCTCTCGCGTTACCAAAAATGTCTAAGTTACCAAGTACCCTTCAAATATGAATATTACACGTTACATCAATTTTAATAGATCAGCGCATTAAAGGACTCTAATTACGAATTTCAATTATTTTTAATTTGATCGCCAATAAGTTCTAGGAAACAAACAATAGCTCTAGGTTTAGTGAAGTCATCGCTTGTGTCGTAGCTACTAGCTATGCGGTTAGTCTTAAGACTAAAGTGGAGGACCCGTGCGAAATTTTCCTCTGGATATTAACATTATTGAAAATATTTTGATACAATTTGTTGTACAACTTTAGCCATGCCCCTACGTTTAATTATTATAAGAGTATCGAGCATTTAAAAAATTTGAGTTTTGAATGATTCACGGTTAGTTTCACTAGTTTCGGGAGCTCACAAATAATACAAAAGGTAATCACGGTCTATATCCCGGTCATAAGTCATTTAAAAAATTGTATGAAATCGGTTTTTCGCTCCTAATTTTCACAACAATCAAAAAATCGAAAAAAGGCAAACGTAGGGGCACTATGGTTAATATACGTCAAATTATGTAAAAACTATTTTTCATAATGTCAAAATCCAGAGAGGATAATGGGGACTACTTTTTATGAAGAAGCGGCCGTCCCCTTTCCTCTTAAGACTGCGTCAACCGTCCAGTGGCGCCCTCATTAGGAGAATTCTGTTTTTTGATAAACCAATTGATTTCATTATAAATCAGTATATTAATGTTCTTTTGGTTATCGTCACAAAGTTTTAATTTGCTTATTTCTTGCTTTATCGACTAAACGGCAAATGGGGCCACATTTTTCTGTTTAGGTGTTAAAGTCAAAAGCAAGTAATACAAAACTATATCACATATATCAAAAATTAGGGAATAAGTAGGACAACAATATTAATACTAATTTATACAGCAATTAAATGTTTTATTAGAAAACACAATTCTCCTAATGAGGGCGCCACTGGACGGTCGACGCCAAGGGCCTGACACTCTTTGATAGAGAAAGATAGTCTTATTGCGATTCTTATAAGGGGCAAGAGAAAAATAGTGCCATGCTTTGTCCTTATCACCGACCGGGTTTTTTTTCATGGTCGGGTTATGGCAGCATAGGTAGGAGGCGATGGCGAAATACCAAAATTTATAAGTGAAAGAGAAAAAGGATTATGCTGCCATACATTAACCTGTCAATACATGAGTATGTCTTTCTCTTACCCCTGGTCGCTCGTTTTTATGACTATAACTACTATACTATGTCTATGGTCGACGCAGTCTTAAGGTGACGTTCGGATGTCTATTGCAGCTACATTACTGTTGCTAGATATATCTGTCAATTTCCTTGATAAATTGAGTGATGGAATTAACGTCATAATCGCGGCAGTAATGCGGCTGCAGTTGACATCCGAACGTCACATTTAGAGCGTTTTCACATTGTGTGATCCGATATCGGATATCGGAAGGAAGTAAAATGTTAGATATATGAGTTTCTTTGTATTTATGGCAATGGCACTCTCCTGCAGCTGTTTTTGTCATAGGCGCCTTGCGACATCCGATATCAGAAAGGCGCTTGCAATAAATTCAGCCATGTCGGAGCCCCCCGTCAGCTATAGGACCGATAATATTGGTTTGTGTGCGTATGTGTAGGCATAATGCTAGTTGTAGTGTGTGTGCCCGCTAAAGACGGCGCCCGGGCGCGCCCCCGCGGCCTGACTACGCGGATGTAGGATCCTACATCCGTTAACGGATCGGACAATGTGAAAACGCTCTTACGTGGTTAAAATATAAAAGTCCCGAAAAGCAGGTGAAAAAATTCAGAGTATTAACATAATTTTGCAAACAGCAAACTTAACAGAACGAGTCCATGTTTTAATGAAAAAAACAGTTTATTTATAGGCGCCTGAATTATATAGGTATTTTGTCTAGAATTTTGTCTATTCGACAAATAAGCCGATGACTTAGTAGCCCTAATAATTGCGTAAATAAATGCTTATAGAGTTAAACCAAGAAAAGAGTGTAACGATTTTGATAGCATACGCGCAGTGCGTTATTTATAATTTTTTTCGAGATTTCGTGGTTGGTCCCATAGTAAAAGTTGCTCAGTATAATCCCAAAACCTCCCTGGCAACGGGAATGCACTTATTTTTTAGCCAACTTGTATATTATATTATGTATATATATTTTTAGCACAGGAAATCATTAATTAAGAGTAGATACTAACGTAGGTATTAAGACTTCTAGCCAGACGCAATCGTAGGCAAATTCTAGTGGCCCATTTGACCATCTCATTTAATGTTATTCACCTACACCGATGAATCAGCGTTGTTTCTCAAAGCAAACAATAAAATTACACAATTAAATGTATTAGAATCACACGTACGATAAATTCGCTGACAGACACACAAACACACAAGGCTTCCCCGAATATATTGCACACCGGAATCTCCATTGGTCGATGGTGACAATCCAGTTAAGGTTCTGAGAAAATTCGGTAGCACTTTCGAATTCGTGTCGTTATGAATCAAGTATTAATTATGCCAATGTCATGAATTCTGTGACCGGTTAAAATTTAGTTTATGTAAATAACGAATTTTTAAACTATAATCAACTTAAAATAATAGGCACTGGTTTCGGTAAAAACAGTATGAAAAACCATAGACAAAAAATACGAGTAGGGTAAAATTGTACAAACTGTGCAGTTTTGCAACATCAATCATTGCTCAAAATCTTTTGAAAATAGAATTGCAATTGTTACTAAATAGTTTCTGCAGATAAAAATAAAAATTAAAGCTGATTTGGACTTCTAATTTTTAAATATTCTAACAAAGTTCTTACAAATCTTTCATTGCACTGATGTGTTGTGTGTGATTATCTAAATTTTAGAAATAATGTATAAAATAGTTTTTTTTTTATTTAACGACAAACAGATAATGTTTAAAGACCAGTAAATACAGCCTTAAAAAACTAAACAAAGCTTACAAAACAATAAGTATGTATTTAACGTTTTGTCAAAAAACACAAATAAATTATTATTTGATATTTATTCGAAAAGTTACACGAAGTAGGATTCGACTTAGCTATTCAAGATTCAAGCTTTTATGCATAAAACATAGTATTTTACATGTCAAAATTTCATAAGTATATACAATTTGATACAATTCATTCACAAAATGAGGGCTATCGTTTTTTTGCTCACCAGTTGGCGCCTCAGTTGATGGTGGTCCAAAAGACTAAAGAACAGCTGTCAGTCATTGAAGTGACAAGTGACATTTGACATTTCGAACTATGGAAAAGACCACCATCTACACTAGCGCCCCTAGCGGCGAAATCATACGCGTTAGCCCTCATTGGGTAGGTACATAATATGTACACACATAGTTATAATTAACAACAGGTTTAGATTTTCAATTTAGTCACTACACGCGTCGACAAATTCGTCAATGGTATAGCAGGCGAGGTTTGTTAGTAACGTTTTTAGACGTTTTGCAAAAGCGATATCGCTATTACATCAAAATAATGGTACCTACGTACCTATGTCAAATATTAACACTTTTTTTATTATTATAAACTGATCGGCGATTGGCCCTAGTCACACCTGATGGAAAGTGAAGACAGGGCCTAAGATGGAGCTCACCGGTTCAGTAACAGCCTATTCACTCTTGTTTTAAAGAGACCGAGGTCATATTGATCAGGGAATACAGATGGCGGGAGCGCATTCCATTCCTTAGCCGTCCGTACCAAAAAGGAGGAGACAAAAAGGAGGAGGCAAAAACACTTAAAATGGATCTAATGAAAAGATATCAAGCGTAGGTTAACTGGCGGAATTGGTAGCGCGTTGGACATGCAATCCAAAAATGTGGGTTCGAATCCCACGTTGTCAAGAGTTGATCACAGTTAATTTTAAAATAGACATCTGTATATGATTTATAAACGTAGAACAATCTGAAAAACTCATTATTATAAGAATTCAAATGAAAACCTCACTGCGATATTTAGTTAACAAAGTTTATGTAAACATTAGTAGGCGTTTCCTCCTAAGATTAATATTTCGTTTGTTTACAATTTGCTTACGCGACACTAGTTTGTTTACTTTTGTTTATCCGGCAGGTTTGATATTAACTAATAATACATTCTTTTGACTTATGGGCATGATGAAAAATGAAAATGAAAAATGAAAATTGCTTTATTTCCTTGTAAGCTTAGTCTACAAATCGCCATCAGTGGTTGGGACTTCCTTTTAGGTGAATGTACCTGTATCAGGATGCCCCGCTCTTCTATAAATATAACAGCATTTATCATTTGATGTGGGATATACGTCTTATTGAAATTTAAATAACTTATATCAAATGTTTAGAAACTCTGGATGTGATGTATGGCTTTGAATAACAACGTAGCGCCATCTAGTGAGCAAGTAGACGGACTATATAATATGTAATACTCTTTACAGTACATATGGTGCTACATTCTCGCACTAATGCGTAAAGTGCACTTTTCGTGCATATGTCGAAAGTTTAAAGGGCCATATGTACTGTAAAACGTTGTTCGATACACGTGCGAAAAGGTAATTCGCAACTCGTGTAAATTTAAAACACTCCCTGCGGTCGTGTTTTAATTTATCGCCACTCGTTTCGAATTTCCTATTTTCCGCACTTGTATCGAAAATAACTATTATTGCACACCTCAGTACAGAAAACAATACAAAGAATACTGAAAAGTAGAGGTTAAACAACAGTACAATAATTACCTCATACCAGTAAAATTTTCAACTGTTAGGTATGGTCATTAAAATTACCATTGAAAATACCTATAAGTGATCTATTTTTTGAATAAATTAAACATTAAACTTAAAAGCTTTAAAATGAATTAAAGAAAGTCAAAATAGTTATTTACGATACAAGTGCGAATTATTAATAGTAAACTATTTTACAATACATCTGGTGCTCCATTACGTGCTGTGCTATAAGCACATTACGTAACTACGTCGAAGGGCCTTATGTACTGAAAAACGTTGTACGATACACGTGCGAATAGGTAATTCGCACTTGTATCGTAAATAACTATGATAGTAACGCAATTTTATCATAATCATTTATTGCAACCATGGTATTACAAAGTGTTGCTTTATCAAGGACCTTGCCTTAAAATTAATATTGATAACGATTTTAATGTCGTTAGCTAATATTATGATAACTATAAGGTAGCATTGCTGCAAATTGGGTTAAAAATACTATAAATAACAGGCTTTTTGATACGATAACAGTTGCGATGATTAAGCACAAGATATTTTATATATAAATAAATATCTGGGTACAATCATACACAAATCAACCCAGCCCCAAACCAAAGATAGATATAACTCCGTAATAGATGGATACAGTCTTAGGAAAAAACGTGCCTCTAAAATCAAGAAAATTTGATTCTCGTTCAGAGGGCGCTACTAGCTTTGGCCTACTGTCGTATAGATGGCGTTGACGGTTTCGTTTGTTATTTAACAATTTTAACGCATATCAGTGAAATAACATGGGTCAAAATCATAAAAATAATTAATGCAAATAAAAAAAATCATTTATCTATATTTAAATACATTCTATCGTATTTTTATAAATCTTCATTTTTAGTTTTAAAGTGTGTCGACAGATGGCAGTGAATTTACTGGGGTTACAAAATTTACTATAACAGTACCGCTCTAGTATAAGTTACTCTATGCCCAAACTAAGCAAAGGTTGTACTATGGGTAGTCGGCAACGATATACATACATACTTAGATATATAGAAAACACCCAAATTAATCAATTGCTTTTCATAGTTCTAATAAATTCCTTTGTTCTCCGTGCACCATTTTTACATGTCTCTGTTTGGCCCGACGGTTGACTGGTAGAGAATGCCATTAAGCATTAAGTCCGCCATTTGTACATTGTTTTGTGCATTAGGTAAAGCTTAAATAAATAAATAAATGCCCTGACCGGGGTTCGAACCCAGGACCTCATGCTCATAGGCAGGGTCGCTACAGACTAAGAAATGGGGGTAATTTTGAAAACAGCAATTTATTAACAATAGTTAATAAAGTAAAAAGATTTTTCATTTACTGTAGTAGGGCGTTTTCTAAAATAGATATTGAAAACCTGATTCTCACAGATCCTGGTGTTTTTTGGTTCTTTCAACTCAGAATCACTAGCAATTCAATCCTGATGATAAAAAAAATTCTTTGAAAACTGTACATTCCACTACGTCACGCACATACAAGTGAAAAAAAAAACACTAAAACGTGACATAATGCAATGAACATTTAGCGACATCTTTTTAGGGTTCCGTACCTCAAAAGGAAAAAACGGAACCCTTATAGGATCACTCGTGCGTCTGTCTGTCTGTCTGTCTGTCCGTCTGTCTGTCTGTCCGTCTGTCACAGCCTATTTTCTCCGAAACTACTGGACCAATTAATTTGAAATTTGGTACACATATGTAAGTTTGTGACCCAAAGATGGACATGTAACGTAAACATGATAATTTTAAACACGGGGCCACTTTGGGGGGGTAAATGAGAAAATTAAAAAATAAAGTTTGTCAAACTATATCGTGTTACATATCAAATGAAAGAGCTCTTTGTGATAATCTCAAATATATATTTTTTATAATTTTGAAGTAAATAGTTTAGAAGTTATTCAAGAAAATAGGCAAAAAATGACCATTCCTCCCTTTATCTCCGAAACTACTAGGTCAAAAATTTTGAAAAAAATACACAAAATAGATCTTTACCTATAGATCACCGGAAAACCTATTAGAAATGTGCAGTCAAGCGTGAGTCGGACTTAATTACTTAGTTTTTGATCCGACCCCTACGGGTTTTTTAAAGACATTTCACATAAAAGATACATTGTTTAAATCGTGTAATGTACGGAACCCTTGGAACGCGAGTCCGACTCGCACTTGTTTTAATGGCAGGATGGACAATGATGTCTATTCTGAGTAGAATGAGCTCAAGAATGTCCAGATTTGAAAGAATCAGGGCTTCAATGTTTATTTTACAAAACGCCCAGTAACAGTACGGAAGTTGCCTAGGCGTTGCAGTAGTATAAAATTAAAATAAAAATGAAAATTTATTAATAACATTACAAGTCAAAAATTATATAAAATTTGAATATCGTTGTATATACGTATGATTTTATAGAAAATTGGCATTTTAAAATTTACCACTCGTTCGAAGTTACCCCTGTAGCTTGCGATGTTTTTTGAAACTATAATCGCAAGTAAAATATATTTTTGGTTACATATATACAAAGATTTAGGCACTATCATTTTAGGCTAAATAGATCTGCCTTATCATAATCTAATATAATTCAGTACTCGTTATCTTTTGATATGAAAACGGCAATCTCCTGCACTGGCTATGCTATCTAGGCGTGCCCTAGGTTAGGGCTGACAACTTATCGATATTGTTGGCAAGTTATCGATATGACGTAAATTTTTTGACACTATCAAATTTTTGTGGATAATGTGACATGCGACATATGTCCTTATACATACCTTGATAGGTACCTTATACATGTTGTAAACTATACATTAGAAAAAAATTAGAGCTACTAAAAACAATATTAAAAAACATTTTGAAGTGTTCTCCTATCGAATATTTTTTTTAAATTAATATTCGCTAGCTTAGCTTACGTTTCTTATATACTATGAAACATAAATATTTATAAATATTTAAATACATAGAAAATATCCATGACTCAGGAACATTCGTGCTCATCACACAAATAAATGCTCTTACCAGGATTTGAACCCGGGACATCCGAGGTTATTTTAAACAAGTGAGATAAATCAGGCGTGTCTCACTCCGCGATTTCATCGCGTCGCTACCAGTACCTGCGGCCGCCTCAATTTTGAGGTTCTGCCATAGTAATTGCCGCACACCGCTATAGAACGGACGCCGCACGCGCTTGCGCCGCCTTGCGCGTAGTAGTCGCGTTTTGTTAGGGAGTGAAACTTCTGTACCTAGTACTATTATATATTCTGTGGAAACATCGATATATAAATTATATAATATGCACATCACTACAACTTATTGCACTTTCGTTATCGCGTTTTTAATGTCGAGCTCGTTTATCCTGCTGCCCCGTCTAAACAAGCCTAAGTCCCCACAATACTCTTGTCACATACGTTTTTAATACACAATGTTGTCGCAACTAACATGGCATTTTCTGTTTGTTTGCGTTAGACATATCTAATGTATAGGTTCAGTGTCCGTTTGGCCAAGGCTTACTGATAAGGGCTAACATACCTATGTTTCTCGCGTGATAGAGATTTGGTCGCATATTTAAAATAATAGGTACAGGATTCGATAAGTTATACAGTACACTGATTTAAACTTTCACGATTTCTACACATTATGGAAGAGATCGCTTTTTAGCGATAAGTCCGCCTGTTGTTACCTACTCACTTATGTCCTGTCTTTGTTTGTAACGTGTATTTTTCTTTGTAGTGCACAATAAAGTATTTTTATTAGTATTATTATTAAATTGTAAAACGGGACTTAATCGCGTATTTAAGTGTTAAAACTTAAAACCTAATTACGCTATTAAGTTGCGTTTTACAATTTAATAAAGTTATACAGTATTTGTGTAAATCCAATACGGGCCATAAATTAAACCATTAAAAATAACTGTCTTATGGTGTCTGTTTTTTAATGCGGGGGGCTTCGCCCCCCGAGGTTCCCGTCCCCCTTTTGTCCCTCTTGTTGTCCTTGGATGCGTAGGAACGTATTCGGTTTTGACAACTGAATGCGCCAGAGCCGTGTTGAAGGAAATTTGTATGGGAACTTTAACATTTTTTTTTCTCGAAAACTATGGGGTTCCGCACCATAAGACTTGGTGGGGAGATTCCTTATGATGAGTACTTTCTATAAAAAAAACATGAGCCGAACTCCGCGTCAGCTAAAGTGCAGTCCTTCTGATTTCCCATACAAATACTGAATTTCTCGCCTTATTCTACTGGCAACTGGTTTTTCATCATGAAATTTATTATCTACATCATTTGACGCATGTGACATTTTACTTGTGATATATTTTGGCATTCCGAATTTAGATCCAAAATTATGTTAAGTATTATAACTATTTGTTTGGGTATTCCTAATAACCCTTTATTTTAAATAATTTATAGATATTTTAGTAGAATAATATGAAAGTCACAAAACAAGCAACAAAAATTTAAGTTTTTAAACTAGTGAATGTGAGCTGTAGACACCGCGAAAAACTTGCTTCGTTAAGTTATTATCAAAGCGAACTCCAAAGCATTTTTGTCCAAGCTGAAACGGAGACCTTCGCTAACGCTCGGTCAATTACAGATGTTTAATAAAAAAAACGTCAAGTGGAATGTTTCTTATCAAGAAAGGGCATCGTACGGGTCGAGAAACTTATAGGACAACAGTAATGAGGAAGTTTTTTATCTAGTAAATATGTAATAACACATAAGGAGCGCGGAGAAATGTGCAACACTTGAATAACTACACAAATAGTTATATGAGCAATAATATTAGTAATCAATATTAAAAGAATTTTAGTTGGTTATCAATCAGTTGTAAATTTTTTTCTAACTCATATTATACACGGTGTTTCATGATCAACTTAAAACCTAAAAACATTTATTTCAGAATCGATAGGTGAATCGATCGCGCTATATTTTAATGGGGTTAATTTTTTATTATTTTTACATGCTCAGTCTACAAGTTTGTAATGCAACAACATCAATAACTAGCATTTGACACGTTATTTGTCAATGAGCAACACCCTTAACTGGCCATTGGTAAACCTTATCTCGTTGCAGTAAGTTATGCAAATGGTCAGTTAACAGTGTTTACGATGGTAACTAGTAATTGTTTGATGTCACTAAAACGACGAAGTATCTTGTGTAGAATTACCAGTCGAATAGAAATGTTAAGAAAACCAAACAACGAATATTTTTTTAAATATTTATCGGATTAAAGAATAAATACTCAAGATGAGTTTAAAATAAAAATTGAGGTGTCTCAGGTTTTCAGTTGCTCAATAACACCGTGTATAATATATAGCTGTGGTTAATATACATGAGATTATGTAACAATATTTTCCAAAATGTCAATATCTAGAGAGGAAATGGAAGACATGTTTGTATAGTAACGCCGTCCTACTTTTTATTTATTTATTTAGGTAACAAACACTACAACATCCACTGTGGGTACAGTCGCCATCAGATATATCGGAGCGGCTAAGGCGCTCACAAATATCTGAACACGCCTCTATTGTCAAGGCGTTAGACTGCGTGTTCAGATATTTTTGAGCGCCTTAGCCGCTCCGATATATCTGATGGCGACTGTATATTATTTACTTAAAACAATTTTTGTTGAAATTTCGACCTTAGATTCATACATATATGAATGAAAGAATAATATTCGTGTTGTAACATAGGTATTTTTAAGCTTGATATTAATTAAACTACTTTCTTCTTGTAGGTAGTAATAAAAATAATCGTACTTTGACGTCGCCTGAAAAGTACAAGACTCTTTCTTGACACTGGAGCTATGCGGAGTTTCGCAACATTTATAATCTGTTCTGTACCTACATTGGTACATACAGGGACTTTAATTGTTGAACCATTTAGGGTTCAAGCTAATTTGGTTGTCAATACTAACGGTATGAAATGTACAATGTAAAGTAAAAAGTTATTTGTATAGTTTTATTAGTTTTTTTTTTCTTGTGTAATTTAACATGTATAATTATGTATTTGCTTTTTGTAATTTTGGTTTAATTTTATTGTTTGTAAAAATTGACATGTAAAAGTGCCCCTGTGGCCTATTTGCTGAATAAATGTTTGATGTTTGAAAAACCCTAAAGTAAATATATTTATGTATATTATATAATAAATTTGTATATGTATTTATATTGTTTATTTATGTAGTTTATAAAGGTATTATAGTTTATAAATATTACTAGTTTGTATATTGCCGTTAGTATTAAAATTTATATTTAGAACATTTTTTTTCGCATCGCACTGCACCGACCTTAACTAATTTCTGTTTGACCCAGTGGTTGACTGGTAGAGAATGCCTCAAGGCATTAGGTCCGCCTTTTGTGCTTGTTCTTGTGCAATAAAGTTTAAAATAAATAAATAAATAAAGAGCTCAAAAAAAGTCCGTGACTGTACGAATAAGTATTTATACAACTTACATACATACATACATATAATCACGCCTATTTCCCGGAGGGGTAGGCAGAGACCACGGATTTCCACTTGCTACGATCCTGACATACCTCTTTCGCTTATACAACTTACCCCCCCGAAACCGTTTCGTTCGTTTTTTCTTAATTTGGGACACTTAGAATTACTCAATATAACACTGATATAAACTTTCACGATTATTACTCATTATTTACAACGACCGGACTTAATCGCGTAAAATTAAGTTTTAAATTTACCCCCGACGTTTCGAGGACGGCGTTGTCCCCGAGGTCTCGGAGAAGACTGGCTAAAATTGACATCAACATCTTCTAGCCGCGTGAGTTTTTGAACTACCCGCACTTGGTCTAGTTTATTAACTTGAACGTTTCGTGCACTAGGGATGTCACTCACGATATTCGATTTTTTGCATTCCCATTGCCAGGGAGGTTTTGAGATTATACTGAGCAACTTTTACTATGGGACCAATCCCGAAATCGCGAAAAAAAATTTGGCTGTAAATTTGGAAGGTAATTTTTTTTGCGATTTCGTGGTTGGTGTGGGACTAGATCGATCTGTGTTTGATTGTTTTTATTATGTAGTCTTGTTTAGTTATGTTTTTTGTGTGTTTACGTTGTCTTTGTGTTTACATTTAATTTTAACATATTTTGAAGCAACAAATATAACAAATTATTATCTTTAATAAAACTATGAAAACGGATTATATCGCGTATATTGAATTTATAATACATCCCGACGTTTCGAACTCTTTACAGCGTTCGTGGTCAACGGGTGACCCGTTGACCACGAACGCTGTAAAGAGTTCGAAACGTCGGGATGTATTATAAATTCAATATACGCGATATAATCCGTTTTCATAGTTTTATTTCATGAGTAACTATCGCGGTAACCGAAGACAATATTAAATTATTATCTTTATTTATTTGATGAATAAATACATTTTAATAATTAGACTAGAATTAATTTCTATTACCTCAATGATTTAGGTGCTAAGTTCACATTTTTAGTCAAAACAATGATCTATTGTCTACATATAGACACAATGTCTAGACGCTATGTCATCTATTATTATAGTATGTTACTAAAACTGCTTACCATGACTTGAATTAACTTAGTAAGCAACGGGTTAATAGTTTTTACCTATAATTTTATTATAACACTTTAAACTCTCGCGTTTTGTACACAAATAGACACACAAATACAAATACACATTTGTATACAAGTTTTATACAAATGTTTGTAGATAAATTTATTTGTCTACCCCGAACATTTATATAAACTAATGTCGGGTAGTTTAGTGTTGTTTACCAATATCTCAATTGACATTTTTGCTGGGACGTCAGTCTTCCGTGAACACAGCTAGTGCAACCTAGCAGAAACGGAAAAAAGGTAAAATAATTAAATTTAATCGCGTTAGACCCGTTAATGACATTGATTATATTTTAAAAAAAATGTTTATTTTGTTACATTTCACAATTCACAATTAAGTTATGCTTGGAATCTCCTTGTAAGTATTGTCATAGAGTAACTTCTACTAGAGCGGTACTGTCATAGTAAATTTTGTAACCCCAGTAAATTCACTGCCATCTGTCGACACACTTTAAAACTAAAAATAAATATTTATAAAAATACGATAAAATGTATTTACCTATAAATATGGATAAATGATTTTTTTATTTGCATTAATTATTTTTATATGATTTTGACCCATGTTCTTTCACTGGTATGCGTTAAAATTATAAATAACAAACGAAACAGTCAACGCCCTCTATACGAGTGTAGGCCAAAACTAGTGGCGCCATCTGATCGAGAATCAAATTTTCGTGATTTTCGAGGCACGTTTTTTCCTTAGACTGTATCCATCTATTACGGAGTTATATCTATCTTTGGTATTGTAAATACTTGTGACAGAAGACCCCGCTACTAACTATAAAGATAATATTAAAATATATAATTTTATTACTTACCTGTATCGATTGATATGACTATAAGATAACAGTTTTGAATGATTCACAGTTAGTTTCACTAGACTTATATTCATATCGGGACCTCAAAAACAATACAAAAGGTAATCACGGTCTATATCCCGGTCAATATAAGTCTAGTGAATTTAGTCTATATTAAAACAATATGCACATAACCGAACAAGTTTGGGAACAAATCAAATTATTTTATTAAAAGACGCCTAGTCTTACTAAGATGGCATATAGTCGAGAAACTCGGACGGGCACCACCGTGGCGGGGTGGCCTAGGGGTTCATGGCGTTAGCCGCGATAGCTAAAGACGCCGGTTCGAATCCGGCCTTCACCACTGGAGGGCTTCGTCACTTTTTCTTTAATATATATACATCTATTACAGTTTTTAATATGCACATAGTTTTTTTGACTGATCCGGTATAACGGAAATGTTGTTTTCTGGTTGGCTGATAAATAATGCCTTAAGAAATTAAGTCCGCCGTTATACATACTTCTATTTTACAAAAAAGTTAAAATAACATATTTTTCCATCATTAGATAAAAAATATATATAGGTAACTTGAAAACCCAGCGTTTTTGGTTATTTTATAATTAGGAAGTAACATTTTCATGTTAACTTGTATTTAGCTAAAATATATCCTTATTTAAATCCACGACAGTTGAAACCCTCTTGGAAATGCCTCATTAATCAGGCCTTAATAATACTTGTATAATTTGTAAGCTTTACATAATAGGTCGAGAAAATTAATTATCAAATAATCTATAAATTGTATATACAGATGTCAATCCCAATGAAAAAATCAACGATGATCAACTCTGGTCAACGTGGGACTCGAACCCACATCCTTGGATTGCCGGTCCAATGCGTTACCAATGAGGGCTAACGCGTGTGAATTCGCCGCTAGGGGCGCTAGTGTAGATGGTGGTCTTTTCCATAGTTCGAAATGTCAAATGTCATTTGTCACTTCAATGACTGACAGCTGTTCTATAGTCTTTTGGACCACCATCAACAGAGGCGCCAACTGGTGAGCAAAAAAACGATAGCCCTCATTGCGCAATCCAAGGATGTGGGTTCGAGTCCCACGTTGACCAGAGTTGATCATCGTTGATTTTTTCATTGTAATTGACATCTGTATATACAATTTATAGATTGTAATAATGTGGTACGTCCCACAATAAAAAAGGAAAAATATATTAACATTTAATTATCCAATACTTGGTTACCCAAAAATATAGCTAATTTCGCGATACGTTAAGTCGAACAGTCACATTACATTGATAATGTCACGAGCCTAAATAAAACAGTGTGGAAAGTCCCTAGTCTTTCCTAATGACTTAAGATTTAACCCAAGTCGATCCCTTAGTTTCTGAACGTCAATTACGTAACACGTACGCCACGTAACCGTCATTCATAACTCACACATGAACACATCTATTTTCGCACATATACGTCACCACTACGTCGGAACTAGGCGCGCGATTGGTCCTTTCACTTTCATATCAAGCCTACATAGTTTGCATTCCAAATAGCGGACGCCCATTGGCCGTTTCAACTATGACCTTTGCCGTGATTGGTCGGTCCTTTACATATTACCTGAGATATATGGGATAGAATGTGAGGATTCGGGTTTTCCGGGAGTAAACGACGCTATGTAATGACCCAGTTACCGCTGTGTGCTTTGCCTTTGCATGTTTTAGAGTTATGTACAACTGTTGCTGGTTCGGTTATAGTTTTTACTTGGATACCTTTTTATATATGTGACGTTTTCAACCAAAAGGTACCACATTGTCGCTTGTCGATAAGGTTGATTTCTAATTGAAGCTATATGGAAATAGCGCCTTACTGACAAGCGACAATAAGTACCCTTTTTTGGTTGAAAATGGCACATATGTATACAGTATAAAGTATGTTACAGACAAAAAGTACCTACAGTGAGGAATAATTAGCAATAACATGTATTATTATGAACTGCGAGACCAATTTTAAACATAATATGTGTAATCTAGCGTTATTTTTAAGACATAATATAGGTACGAGTTGGAGTTGCAAGCGTTTATAGGCTACGGTGACCGCTTTCCGGCTGACGGCCCGTATGCTTGTATTCCACCAGCGTAGTATAAAAAATCTTTGAAGAAACACGTCATAATGAATATTTAATGAACTTTTTGTTAAATGTTGAATTAATTTATTGGTTTTATTTAAATATAACATGGCATACCTTAATTAAGTAGAATACACGGAATTATAACAAATTTTTGATCAAAATAACACATTTTTAATTACTTTATCAATTCTCGATTCAGATTTTTCGTGCAAGATCTCGAATCGCCTTCCCTAATCACACACACATCCTTATTTCTATTTATTGTAACACTTAGTATTCAGATCTACATATAAATTAGTTCCCCGTTCATTGTGTGTCCCTAAATGAATAACCCCGTTCATGAATAACGCCATTAGAGTCCAATTCAGATTTAGCAACTTGTAACGGTTTTGATACAACCTTGAAGATCGCTTACGCTTATTGGTGCATGCGAAATGAAATTAAAGTACGTGGAATGCGCGCCAATCACCCAGACGATTGTCAAAGTCGTGTCAAAACCAGTTAAATCGAGCTCTATGTGAAGTAATTAAAAAAATAAAATAAAATCAAAATAAAAATAAGAACAAATTAAATTAGGTACTTTCTATGAAAATATTTTAATTTTTGTTTTATATTTCAAGTACACACACTGATATTATTATTTCGGTTTAAAATTAAAATATAGTTTATTTACCAAATAAATTACCTATAACACTGATTTAAACTTTCACGATTTTTACTCATTATTATTTACAACGACGGGACTTAATCGCGTAAAATAAGTATTAAACCCACCTCCGACGTTTCGAGGACGGCGTTGTCCCCGTGGTCTCGGAGAAGACGTGAACGTCGGAGGTGGATTTAATACTTATTTTACGCGATTAAGTCCCGTCGTTGTAAATAATAAATTACCTATGGTTTTTCCCTATGACTGCCACACCAGTACGGCTACCATCAGTTCGGCACTGACATAAACGCTAGCGTAAACGTAACTTACTTTCTATGCATCTCGCTCGTACTGACATAGTAGTGCGAGCGAGATGTATATAGGTAGAAAGTAAATACGTAGACGTTAGCGTATATGTCAGTTTTGACACTGTCAGTGACTCGTGGTACGGGTCCAGGCTAGGCCTGTCTCGTGAAGTCAATTGACAGTATTGACACAATTCCAATTATTAATAACTTAAACATCTTCCTGCGCTGAAGATTTGACTTTGTAGTAATATGAGTAATACTGATTGCTTAAAGTATTAAATAACAATAAAAGGCTTAGTGCCAGTTGCATCATCCGCACTTGACAAACTGATAAACGTCACCCAACGCGCCGCGTCAGTTTACTATGAAACTTTCCATACAATAAAAATTTTAATAACTTAAACATCTTCCTATGCTGAAGATTTGACTGTAGTAATATGAGTAATACCGCTAGCTTAAAATATTAAATAAAAATAAAAGGCTTAGTACCAGTTGCATCATCCGCACTTGACAGACTGATCAACGTCGCCCAGCGCGCCGCGGCAGTTTACTATGAAACTTTCCATACAATAAAAATTTTAATAACTTAAACATCTTCCTACGCTGAAGATTTGACTTTGTAGTAATATGAGTAATACCGATAGCCTAAACTATTAAATAAAAATAAAAGGTTTAGTGCCAGTTGCATCATCCGCACTTGACAGACTGATCAACGTCGCCCAGCGCGCCGCGGCAGTTTACTATGAAACTTTCCATACAATAAAATTTTTAATAACTTAAACATCTTCCTACGCTGAAGATTTGACTTTGTAGTAATATGAGTAATACCGACAGCTTAAAGTATTAAATAACAATAAAAGGCTTAGTGCCAGTTGCATCATCAGCACTTGACAGACTGCTCAACGTCACCCAACGCGCCGCGTCAGTTTACTATGAAACTTTCCATACAATAAAAATTTTAATAACTTAAACATCTTCCTACGCTGAAAATTTGACTTTATAGTAATATGAGTAATACCGATAGCCTAAACTATTAAATAAAAAAAAACGGCTTAGTGCCAGTTGCATCATCCGCACTTGACAGACTGATCAACGTCACCCAGCGCGCCGCGGCGGTTTACTATGAAACTTTCCATACAATAAACATTTTAATAACAAACATCTTCCTACGCTGAAGATTTGGCTTTGTAGTAATATGAGTAATACCGATAGCGTAAAGTATTAAATAACAATAAAAGGCTTAGTGCCAGTTGCATCATCAGCACTTGAAAGACTGATCAACGTCACCAAACGCGCCGCGTCAGTTTACTATGAAACTTTCCATACAATAAAAATTTTAATAAACATCTTCCTACGCTGAAGATTTGACTGTAGTAATATGAGTAATACCGATAGCCTAAACTATTAAATAACAATAAAAGGCTTAGTGCCAGTTGCATCATCAGCACTTGACAGACTGATCAACGTCACCCAACGCGCCGCGTCAGTTTACTATGAAACTTTTCATACAATAAAAAAATTAATAACAAACATCCTCCTACGCTGAAGATTTGACTTTGTAGTAATATGAGTAATACCGATAGCCTAAACTATTACTTAAATAAAAATAAAAGGTTTAGTGCCAGTTGCATCATCCGCACTTTGACAGACTGATCAACGTCACCCGGCGCGCCGCGGCAGTTTACTATGAAACTTTCCATACAATAAGCGAACTAACGATGATAAGCATTTTGATGCAACCGACCCTTAACCTATACAAGAAAAATCACAATTTAGTTTAGTTACTATTGTAGACAGCAGGTGCGTCTGTTGTGTTGTGTATGTGGTGTTTGTGTGTAGTAACTGTGTGTTGATACTTCCTATAATTTAGCAAACGTGGAAGCAATAATCTTCAAAAATGTTGACATAAACCTACTATCACTAACATATCGCGTTAGATTCTACAGATAGTAAGCTATGATATATGTTATCTCGTATGCTTTGTTTATATGCTAATAAAATATTTTCTTTTACAGATTTTGCAAACGGAACCAGCTAAAGGCTCGTCAAAATTATAAAGGTTAGTACCTGTAGACGGACCTTTTTAGGGTTCCGTACCCAAAGGATAAAAACGGGACCCTATTACTAAGACTCCAGCACTGTCCGTCTGTCTGTCATCAGGCTGTATCTCATGAACCGTGATAGCTAGACAGTTGAAATTTACAAAGATGATGTATTTCTGTTGCCGCTATAACAACAAATACTAAAAACAGTATAAAAATAAATATTTAAGTGGGGCTCTCATACAACAAACCTGTTTTTTTGCCGTTTTTCGCGTAATGGTACGGAACCCTTCGTGCGCGAGTCCGACTTGCACTTGGCCGGTTTTTTTGGACTCCCTAACCCTTAAACATCGGATCCAATAACCTTACGTGTTTGTGCACCGCTAACAGCCGCTAAGAAGCTCAAAAGTGGTCACGTTTTTCTCAGTTGTAGTCTGGCTCTTTCGCACTCATAAAATGTTCATACACGTGATGGCTTCCCTTTTGCACTTATCAATTATCTTTTAACGTAAGCGTCATTTCAGATCTATGGTGTTACGCGTAAAGGATGACTCACGTTAGACCGGGCCGTGTCCGGGCCGGAGCTTCCGGCGCTTACTTTTCTATGACATGACAGGTGATCACGTGGTGCTTTCCATAGAAAACGAAGCGCCGGAAGCTCCGGCCCGGACACGGCCCGGTCTAACGTGAGTCATCCTTAAAACCGGGGAAATCGTTATTATAAAACCACAGTTTTGTCTCAACAACCTAACCACTGCATAGGGGTGAATTGAAACAACGTTAATGTTGAGACATCCGTCCTAAATATGCTTCTTTGCCTCAAAACGATTATAGACACCGCAAAATTGACGTTGCTTCGACTTACCTCTTTTTCTCACCTCCGTCTTTTAACTCTAACTTAATAAAATAAAAACTCTTGATCTATATTAAAAACAAACTATGATAAAAGTGCAATGCAGAACACCTAGAAAATAACCATATCTTATCTATGTCATGATTAGTCCGTACCTAAATAAAGATAAAAAATCTAGGTACGCTTAGATAGTAAAATATGGGTTAGTAAGCAAACATATTAAATAAGCACTAATTCTATAATTATGTCATATTTACTACGAGTACTTCGCCCTATAATTAGACTGGGTCGGATTAAACAACAACTTTGCCCTTTTTGTAAAACAAATGATTATTATTCAGTTTATTAGTGCGTACGCACCCACGTTACAGATCTACACTCGAAAGCCTAAATATTTTATCAGACGTCGTTGCACTTTTAACCCGAGATTAACTTTATTTTTAAAAACTATTTTTTACATTTTTGGAGATTAGACTTATAGGTATGAGGGTAATGAGATATTTTGAAAGACTAATGAGCTCTTTAAAAACTTAAAAGCACTTTATTTATACATTTAATATCATTTGATTTCTTACGGTGCTTTTTTCGTGACGCAAACAATCAAGAGGAAACCGAAGAATTATCCTAAAGACCTAGAGGTCTGTTTAGTGGATTTCCATTACTTTTTAACTTGAGATCACTATTAAATAGATTCTTACCAACCAAAGCTAAAAAAAGCCTGAAATACGGACTTTACATCCTAATAATAATAATTATCATTTCATGTGATGTTGAATAAAAAATGTTCTATTCTATTCTAATACTACAAACTACTACTACTACTACTTTAATTTGTACATCCTGTAAGTTTGTCTATCTGACCTGGCTATAGTTTTCCACTCATCTACTCGAAGGTTAGCTGGAAGAGATCCCTTATAGCAGGGGTCGGCAACCTTTTAGCAGCCAAGGGCCATATAGCAGTTAAAGAAATTGACGCGGGCCGCACTTTGCTAATATCTATGACTTTATCAGGTATTGTCGTTTGTCAAAATTACATACAAAATAGCCAGGGAGGCTCGCGGGCCGCAAGTGAGAGGTTTGCGGGCCACATGCAGCCCGCGGGCCGCCTGTTGCCGACCCCTGCCTTATAGGGATAAGTTCGCCTTTGTACTTCCATTACTGTAATTTATTTTTGTAAACCTGTGTTGTGTACAATAAAGTACTACTACAGTACTACTACTACATTGACCAACCTAAGGTTCTTGGTAATTTGGTTGTCAATACTTACCCAACTACCCATTACTTACCCATTATAAGCGTCCGCCACAGATTTAATATATACGAAGCATTTTTTAAGTTTTCACGGACGTCCGGCTGCAACAACTGACGCGCGTGGACTGTAAAGAGCGACGGTCAACCTCGACGCTTGGTCGGGGTTCGGACACGTTTGCGTCTTCTATGGTATATTTATTTCTCTGGCGTCCGCTATCTAGCGCGGGTGCACGGAGCGGGCGCACGCACGCGGGTGCCATTGTAGGTACAGTCACCTACAATAATATGTTACACGACGAAGGCCGCAAACATATCTAACACGTTCTTATTTGTAGATATAAGAGCGTGTCACATATTTTTGCGGCCTTCGAAGAGTAACATATTATTGCAGGTACCTGTACAGTCAAGGGCATAAATATATATACTTACTTACTTACTGCTGTGGCGCGACGACCCGAAGTGGATCTTGGCCTCAGCGAACTCGGCGCCGTCGACTGGACAGAAACGGCTTTGGACAGAGTAGCATGGCGGTCTTTGTTGTCGGATAAATATATATACATTCTCAAAGTTTCAAAGATATGTGTATGCTCTTACACCTTAGACAATAAAGTCGGGTTCACATATTTTTGAGCCATTTGTCTGGATCGATATTTTTGCCTTCGCCTGTACCTACCTAAACACCTGCACCTGCACCTACACCTTATTCATTACCTGTAATGCACAATTGATGAATAAATGATTCTAAATGATTCTAAAATCCGTCTCACGCGTCGGCGTCAGTTAGCGTCGCTCATACAGTATGAGACTTTTATGATCTGGCGCGGTTTGTACAGAGCGGGTTAATTAACAAATAGTATAAGTCATACTATTTGTTAATTAACCCGCTCTGTACAAACCGCGCCAGATCATAAAAGTCTCAATCAAAGTCCTTGTACAGATCAGCTACGGAACTGTGGCCGCTAAAATCAGCCATTTTTGCGAGCTAATGAAGACAGGCGATAAGCTAGGTCACCCGGCGTTGATAGCACTGACACTAAGCTAGATAAAGCCTAAGTTTTTAGACTCACGCGATAAAAAACGAAATGTGTTCGCTACAACATCTATAAAATGTTATCAGCTTTAATAACTACGAAATGCTATGATACCTACTTTATACGGTTGATTAGATGTTAGGTGCAGACATATGTCGTTTCGGACTGCAAATTTGGTTGGATCAAAATTATAAAAATATGTGAACATATTATAAACACCCGTACTTCGCCTTTCTATAATTTCTATATTTGGTGTGATACCTACTTGTGTGATATGTTATATTTTAGGTGTAAAAGTTACGTAGTTTTGGACTGCAAATATCGTTAAAATAATAATAAATACGAAGGGTTGAGAAATGTAGATTTGTATCTTTAAAATAAAACCGGCCAAGTGCTAGTCGGACTCGCGCACCGAGGGTTC
Organism: Cydia strobilella; assembly: GCF_947568885.1. Lineage (NCBI taxonomy): Eukaryota > Metazoa > Arthropoda > Insecta > Lepidoptera > Tortricidae > Cydia > Cydia strobilella. The sequence goes on from NC_086052.1 coordinate 17,113,131, forward strand.
CGTACTTTTTAGTATTTGTTGTTATAGCGGCAACAGAAATACATCATCTGTGAAAATTTCAACTCTCTAACTATCACGGTTAATGAGATAGGTACAGCCTGGTGACAGACGGACAGATAGAGGGACGGACGGACAGCGGAGTCTTACATATGTAGTAAAATAAAATTAACAAACTTAACGTTCAACTAGGGAACAAATTAGTTCAATTAGTGTGATGGGCGCCGCAGGAGCCCTATATGTAAGAGCGCGCGAAGCGCGCAGAATGTCGGGCTTCGCCCAACCTGTATGTAAGATATCCTTTAAGGGTGACTCACTCTCGCTAGACCGGGCCGGGCCTGGACCGATATGTCATTTTCTATGGAAACTGGTGGTACTTTCCATAGAAAACAAAGCGCCGGAAGCTCCGGCCCGGCCTCGGCCTGGTCTAGCGTGAGTCATCCAGACAAACCTTGAATAACATTTGTCGGACCGTACGATTTTATTATTTTCAGCAAAATTTCAAACCAGGTCACATTCAAGCCATACTCAACACTTGAAAAACTACAGTGTCAAAGTAGACAATTGTTCTTAGACAAATATTATAGTTTCGATTATATTTGTACATTATTTCAGAATGGTTAACAAGGCCATCATATGCGTAGACATATTGTTCTTAGTAACAAAAGGAAATAACAGAGTATCAACTTCATACACACTTAATACATCTGTTTATTTGTCGCCAGTATTCTAACGAACTCAGGTGTATGCAGACGGTACAACTGTGCTAATATCGCTAAATTCAATGTGCAAATTTTAAATTAATTTTTTTAGAATAGTGAGGTTTTAACCTATTTTGCTACCTAGCTTGATCGAGTGAATACGAAAGGAAATAAAAGAGTGTTAAAAATATTTAAAACTTTTGGAGTGACACAGTTATGTTTGGACCAAAATATTATCTAGAAAGGCAAGTTAAAATAATGTTACTATTCTTATACTTAAATTTCCCTTTGAATTAATTTACTATTGTTGTAAACTTGTGCTTTAAATGTTTTGGTGACTAAGTAGTATAAAGTGGTGACATCTATTTTACTATTGCAAACGCAAGTAATTTTTTTCTCAGCAGCAATTAAGATACAAAAAAAATCGTTTACTGTATTTTATAATTGTTTTAATAATGTTTTAAAACAGCATAGACAGATAGCGAACTTTATCGTATGCTTTTTGCAAAATATTTCTGCCTTAAGTGTATTCAATCCTGATTCTCGCCTACTACTTCAACTCAGACTCAAAAAAGATCTTGTCCTCCGACACGAGAGAGCGCCACTCTGCCCTATCAATCAATCAATCAATATATTTTATTTCAGACCATAGTGTTAGTGTACATTCCCTTAAGTCTATGTTAGTTAAACCTATACTAACTATACCTATTCTGCGCCACTTTGCCAGATGGGTATTCCGTAAGCGGCCTTCTCGCCCAAGTTTATTTAATTCAATTAACAAAATATATTATTATAATATTATACAACTAGTCGCCGAAACCTAACCAGTGCTTGATAAGCTATCAGTAGCCTAGGTTTCGATAAAATGCTAAAATACCACCAAAAAAACTGCGATAACGCGGCGGGTATCACAATGTCAAAGCGTCCAACTGCGGCCACGTCTAACTACAATTTATTTTGATACGGTTTATGTGTTATTTGAATTAGCTAGGGATATACGGATTTTGCCTTAAACTGTGGCTATTAGGTGATCCTGTGTATAACAAGCAAAAGGGAGTACAGTCGCCATCAGATATATCGGAGCGGCCGAGGTGCTCAAAATGTCTGAACACGCACTCTAACGCCTTGACAATAGAGGCGTGTTCAGATTGTGAGCACCTCGGGCGTTCCGATATTTCTGATGGCGACTGTACCTACCTTTGCAGCACATTTACTAAGAAGGAAAAACTTTTTGCAAAAACTCAAAAACGGCTGAACTTCATTAATTTATACAATATCCGCTAGCTTGTAAAAACCACTTCAAATACTTATTAATAATTAAGAATAAAAAAACCTGTCGGCGATCAACCTCATAATGATAACTCGATAACATATTAACACAATTATCCCAGTGTCTGGCACTGCCCCAGTAGTTCCCCACTCTTAATGCTAATAATCGAATTTAAACTGTTGTGAGACATACTAATATTAAATCATTTTACGGTTTAGACTCACTTGTTTTAGTCACTCGCGCGACATGTTTCGGAGAGCCTAGGTCTCCTTTCTCAAGCACTAATAGTGCGAGCAGCGTTCACGACGACCGTGTGTTGCGTACCCAACACAACACACACGCAACACACGGTCGTCGTGAACGCTGCTCGCACTATTAGTGCTTGAGAAAGGAGACCTAGGCTCTCCGAAACATGTCGCGCGAGTGAGTAAAACAAGTGAGTCTAAACCGTAAAATGATTTAATCTTAATGCTAATATTTATTGGTGACAAACAGATTGTCAACTATCGGAATTATATCAAGCACTAGGTCGTTAGAAATAAGTAGGGTTTCAAGACTAGTTTCATTACATTCTTTCAAAAATCAACCGTTAGAATAGAACCAATACTATTCTTACCGGACCTTAGAAAAACATAGTATAAATACATAAGGTGTCCGAATCCGTGTCATTAATTATAAGGCACAAAACCATTGAAGACGACAAAGATGGATGGTCAGATAGATAATATGGACTATGTAGAGGGCAATCTGCCTTCCGACGTGTGGATTTCGGTGTGGTATAAAGGATAAGATGATAGCGGATGTTGTCTGATATAGTTTTTTTTTTATAAACTGATCGGCGATTGGCCCTATTCACACCTGATGGAAAGTGACGACAGGGCCTAAGATGGAGCTCACCGGTTCAGTAACAGCCTATTCACTCTTGTTTTAAAGAGACCGAGGTCATATTGATCAGGGAATACAGATGGCGGGAGCGCATTCCATTCCTTAGCCGTCCGTACCAAAAAGGAAGAGGCAAAACGTTTCGTCCGAACAAATGGAATGTGGACCACGAATGGGTGCATCCGCTCCCCACGCCTGGATGTCCGATGATGGAAAGGGGAAGTTGGGATCAGGTCGTACAGTTCCTTTATATAGTAGGACAAATTAGAAAACAGAGGCTTTGATTACAAAAATCGCAATTTTGTTGTTATTTTTTTACTATTTACCACTTTACGATAACTTTGTGATTATTGTAACTTCGAATAGTCTCTAAATAGCACAGAAAGTACAGATAACATGATAAAGTAAAAAACAGTAACAATATAATATATAAACAACAGATTTAATGCGTCATTTGTATTGCATTCTCCTTAAATTGAGAACTGCACTAACTACAAGTTTCTATTTGACCCAATGGTTGACTGCTATAGAATGCCTTAAATAAATGAATAATAAATAAATAAAATTTCTGAAGTTTGGACCAGCCAGCCGGGCTAGCACATGATTGGCGCGAGAGTATCTCGCCGCGACATAGACTACCCGTCCCTCTTTAATTCATACAGTTAGTAAAAGACGGGTAGTCTATCTCGCGGCGAGATACTGTCGCGCCAATCATGTGCTCGGCCTACAGTGACAGGTAATTTTGAATTAAGTTTGGATATGCACCTACAAAATTCAACGTTACGTAGGTACGTTACGTACGTATCTAATTTCCGACCATAAATAACAATCGTGTAATTATCTGCGAAAAACGCTTGACACAACACAACGCTTGATGTTAAGAGGAAAGGGGACGGCCGCTTCTCCATACAAACGTAGTCCCCATTTTCCTCTCTGGATATTGACATTATGCAACATATTTTTGCATAACTTGATGTATATAGCATAGCTATGTTTTTAGTAGCGAAAAACAGATTTTATACAATTTTTAAATGCCTCTAACTTTTATAGTAATACAAAAATCTAAAAAATCAAACGTAGCGTAGTAACGCATAGCTGTGGTTGATATACAACAAATTGTGTCATTTTTTCATTTATGTTAATATCCACAGAGGGAAATGAGGATTACGTTTGTATGAAAAGGCGATTTCGCGCGGGTCCTCCACTTTAATCTTCAGTTAGATAACGCTATCGCGTCCGCTTGTGTCTTACCCCAATATTTACAGTAGGGTAAAATCTTTTCAACCCGATTGAATGGTAGAGCAAAACGATGCGGCGTGTCATTCTCTGCTACTTTAATTTCTTTTGTGGATGTGTTAAATATGAAAGAGTTAAATGGTTAACCAATAGAACACCTAGGTATCTTAAGTTCTATTGAGCTAGTTCGAGATTCAGCTTAGGTAGGGTAAATGTGTTTTAACAGTACGGTTTTGGGTCTATCCCCTCCTTTATAGATTATATTTTTCATATTCAAATTATCTTTTTAATGTAACAATCTTACTTACCTATATACCTACATGGAAATGTAACGGACGCAAGAATTTCTTTATTGTATTCTGTGAGTTATTGCTAATTTAATTTCCATAAAATGTGTCTACATATAGGTAATTGTGCCCTAACAGTTTTTATATATGAAAATTATATCACAGCCTTATTTATGTGTTACAAAATGATATTAATGATGATCTACTTTAAATTGGTAGGTATATATATATATATATATATCAATGGTACATTATTCAAATAATTTATTTGAGAATAAAAAATCCATATCCAATTACATTTAAAATAAAATAATTAATATTAAATTAAAATTAAATATGTTTTAATACATATAAACCATTTATTTAAAAATCAAAATAATAATATTTAAAACTACAAATAAACTTAAAAGTAAGGCTTTATAAATAAAAAACGTCCCCCAAGTCACTGCCAATGGGCAGTGTGCCCAGAAGACTGGTAAATTAAATATGTTAGTAACAATAGGTAATACTTAAGAAACTATGTTAGTACACAAGAAATAATTTATTAATAAAATATTTTAAAATTACAATTTTTATAAAAATACAATAATTATAAAATTTAAATTAAATTTCGAATCTAGTAGTTACGCATATTTTACAGTACTTTGAATTTTCAAGTACATGTTACATAAAAAAAAATTACTACTTATACCTAGTATATTATTTATTAAAAAAATTTTTTTTAATTATGTACCTATTAAAAATATTCTGTGAGGGTCATAGAATCTACCAATAAGAGATTCTACGATTCTGCGATAAATTAAACCTCAAGTATGGTAATTAAAAGAGAAAACCTTTCATAACGGCCACCCAAGAAACATATTTAGTCATAACCAGACTATGTTGAAAAAATGCCTTAGAAACTATCAATTTCTTCCATTCCTTGCGAACACTACAATTTCACAACCTGCATCTTATACCTTACGTGTTAAGACCTATATTCTTTTGTCATGACATGGAAAGTTTGTCAACAAATACACAATGACACAGAGACAATGATAAGGTCAGATTTCAGCGACGGAAGGCATCTGGTCCGATGTCTAGCTCAAACTGTCTTAAATGTCATTAAAGTGACGATAATTGTCATCATTCTGTAGACAGAGGTAATTCTATGAAGCGTAAGTAGGGCAAAAGTTATTTGTGCACAAGAGAGGAAAGTTTGTTTTTCTTGCGAGTGCTTATTTTGAGTCCCGAGAAAGAGAAAGATTCTATAATTAAATCACGAGCAAAGCGAGTGATTCTAAGTTAGAATCTTGAGCGTAGCGAGGGACTCAAAAACACGAGATGTAAAATAACTTTGCTCTCGTGTTACACATATAATTTTTCACCTCAGTAGTGAGAACATATTAAAGGTTAAAATGTATTTCGAATTACACAGAATAATACAGAAACAAAAAAAAAAACGAATTTGTAATAGAAGTATGAAGTGGCAGTTCAAGGCCTTTACTAAATTAAAAAGCTACTTTGTTTCACTCCCTGGAGTGAGGAAAGTATATTGGTAACCAACTGGTAAAGGCTCTTTTGATTGTGCAAAAACTGATGAGAAAGTTGCATTTTATCCACATGCGGGGCAAAGTAAACTAATGCAAATTTTGAGTTGTTTCCTTATGTTGGCTAGAAGAATTGACTTTTAAATGATGACTTATATTGACCAGGATATGGACCGTGATTACCTTTTGTTATGTTATCGAGCTCCCGATATTTCGACGCAGTTACATGCATCTTGTTCACGGGTAACTGAAGTCTAAGAAACTAACCGTGATATAAGCCTAGTGAAACTAACCGTGAATCATCAATCAAAATTTTAAATTATGATTTTGGTGGACTGTTTGACGAGATGGGATGATGGAAACACGTATTATAAATTATACTTTTAATGTAATAGTAAACCACAAAATACGGCACAATATTTACAGGTGACAAGGCAGACTGACATACATAGTATCTGAAATACAGGAAGAAGCAAGAGTAAAAGGATTTTACAATATAACATGTTCGAAAGAGGTCGCATGCCAGCCAGTCGCCAACAGCCCATTTAAATAAATATAGGTATTTACCTAATAAGTAAACCAAATACAAAGAAAAAAAATAAAAAGTGAATTTTCTTTTCAACAACCGGTTAAATGTGTCTATTGTTTGTTCATGTGTCTTTCAGTGGGACTTTCAATAGAGGCTTAAAACAAAGGCCAATTTTAGAGGATTCAATGAAAAAACCTTCATTTGTTTCATAAGGAAACCACTCAAATGACTTACAAAACTAAAAGTTCCAGATTTTTTGTTATAGAAGTCAGTGAAGTAACTTTTTCGAGCTAGGTATTTGTTTACAATAGCGTTATTATTTAGATTGAATTATACCCATTAGCGCCTACACCCACTTTTTGGAACCTCCATATTCCCATATCATATCATATTCATATATCTCCATATTTAGGGTTCCGTACCCAAAGGGTAAAGTCGGAATCCTAGTCCGTCTGTCACCAGGCTGTATCTCATCAACCGTGATGAGATACAGCGTTGAAATTTTCCAAATGATGTATTTCTGTTGCCGCTATAACAACAAATACTAAAAACAGAATAAAATAAATATTTAAGTGGGGCTCCCATACAACAAACGTGATTTTTTTGCCGTTTTTTGCGTAATGGTACGGAACCCTTCATGCGCGAGTCCAACTCGCACTTGGCCGATTTTTTTTAGTTTGTAAAAAATAAGATCAGTACAAAATTTAATCTAACACCTTAACCCAGGTGTACGCAAGTGAATAAGTCTAAATTCTAATTTTCGGACAATGGGGTTGGCTGATCGAAGTATTTTACAGATGGCGTCAGCATAGTTTTTACCTGTCACTACTACGAATAGTGGTTATATGGACATCCGATACTCCAACTACAGGAAAATAACTCTTTAAGTTGATGATGATGATGATCAAGGAGTTGAAAAAAAACCGGCCAAGTGCGAGTCGGACTCGCCCACCGAGGGTTCCGTACTTTTTAGTATTTGTTGTTGTAGCGGCAACAGAAATACATCATCTGTGAAATTTTCAGTTCATGAGATACAGCCTGGTGACAGACGGACTGGCAGCGGAGTCTTATTAGTAATAGGTTCCCGTTTTTACCCTTTGGGTACGGAACCCTAAAAATCGCTGCCAAGCAATAAGGTTCAGAGGGCACCATAGTCCTTCAAGCCAGATCAACCGTCATAAATAATAGTACCTATCTGTCTTCATAATAGTATCTCGGCAATATTTTTGCAATAAAATAGGCCAAAATCATTATTCATTTTTAATAAGCAATTGATACATTATGCAAGACGTTTTTATCACGTTTGACCCGTTTTTTTAATCTTTGTTGTTTTGTTTCTATTATAATGATGGACCATATTGTGCTAAAGTCTTTTGATAACAGTTTCTCTCGAGCTTATCTTTGAAAGTTGCATGATATTTAAACATGTTATGTTTTGTGCCAACTACGAATAAAATAGGAATGACATACGTACGATTTAATCCAATCTATACCTTGACAACTGGTTATTTTTATCTAATAAAGCGCCATCCGTGGATCCAGATTGATGTCAAAGATATTTTCCATAGGTATTTAGAAATAAATGTAATAAAGATAAACATATAGGTATAAACATTTAAGTTCTAAACGAAAAAAATCCGAGGCCAAACGCCAAAACGCCAAAGGCCGAGCGAGGGTGGTTCTGAGGCGCTTAGGCACCTGCCGCGCCGCGATAGCAGAGGACGCCTGGTTCGATTCCAGCTCTGGGCACTGGAGGGCTTCGTCACTTTTTCTTTAATATATGACGTCTATTACAGTTTTTAATTTATATATATAGTATACTAGGTGTTCGCAGAACTGATAGAATCAAACACGGAGCTGCGCTCCAGAACTCGAGTTGTAGATGTAGGTGTCCAGACCGCTAAGCTTAAGTGGGACTGGGCTGGGCATGTCTGCCGCATGCACCCGGAAAGGTGGGCCAAAATGGTTACCGAGTGGGACCCACGGAACACCATAGATGGTGCTGGCCGGGGTGCAGGCAGGCCGAAAAGGAGATGGATAGATAGATAGATAGATAAAACGTTTATTTGGATGCTGCAAAACACACAATTTTAGTGTAAAGTATAAGTAGGTACATTGCAGTCAGAACAAAACTTAACTACTAAATTAAATTAACAAAAATTTTTTTACTTAAACACGAAATATTAAATGAGATGGCGGGACGACTTAGACGCATTTTATCCGGATTGGCGGGACACTACAAACGACAGGGTCGAGTGGAGGAAACGAGGGGAGGCCTTTGCCCAGCAGTGGGACACTAAATTAGGCTAGTAAAAAAAAATGTATATATAATAGAGTGACTACTTAAAAAAAAAACAAATCAAAATATTTAATAAAATAATTTGATTTGTTCCCAAACTTGTTAATTAAAAATGCTTTATTTCAGACCTGTTTACATGATCTATATTTGTTAGTAACCCGCAAAACTTAATAACTACATTAGTATAGAAATAAAAATAAACTATGTATATATATTGACCTGTAACCTAACAACACGATTGCACATTACTTTGCCCTGCCAATGACAACCTCAACCCAGTATTTATAATATGGCCTATAGGACAGTCAAGACGCCCTCCCAGCGCCTTTAGAAGGGGCCGCTGTCTCCGCACTCTCCTCAGCAGAGAGGCAATACTCTTCAGCCTAATGGCAAAGAAATCATCACATATATGACATTTATTAAGATTTATTTAAGTTCTGTCGAATATGCAGCATCACACATTAGCAGACCCTTACATTAACGCTTGACGCCAAAGCAAGTGCTGCCCTCTACAGTTCACATACATTTTCTTGTGCATTGTAGGTTCTGCCATCTAATATCGAATAATTAGGAAGCTCCTACCGTTCATGCACGCCCCCTATAAAAAAGGAAAAGTGACCGGCATCCTGACACCATAAGCAATTTACTTATTTTTTTCGCACGAAACCTAACTCCATCTATCCTTCCAGGTCACACACACATGACTCGCTAACCACAACAATGGCCGACACGCAGCACTTTTGCCTGCGGTGGAACAACTACCAGAGCAGCATCACCAGCGCCTTCGAGAATCTTCGCGATGATGAGGACTTTGTTGACGTCACGCTGGCCTGTGATGGGAAGAGTTTGAAGGCGCACCGGGTAGTGCTCTCGGCTTGCAGCCCGTATTTTAGGGAGCTATTAAAAGTAAGTGTTTTTAAAGAAATAAGTAAACGGAATTCAAAAAATTGTTTACATATAAAACAAAACAAAACAAAGAAAATAAATGTATAAAAAATAAATCCAATATAAATCGTTAATCGTATAAAAATGTAAAAAAAATATTATACATACAAAACAAAAAAAAAACAAAATAAATGTATAAAAATAAGTACAATATAAAAATTATTAATCATATAAATAGATAATATCCACCCAACAAATAAACTAAAAAATGTTTGCTTTTTCAATTTAATGTGTTATCAATGTTTTTTCTTAATTTTTTTTATTGAAATAAGTACTTGGCGCTACTTATTGCACCATTCCACTAACCCGGGGTTAACCGGTTAAACCAGCAGTTACCATGGTAACTAGTACGATTTGGCACTGGGTTAACGGTTTAACCGCTTAACCCCGGGTTAGTGAGATGGTGCAAGTAGCCCTTAATGGGCAACGCAAAAAATAATAATTCGATTTTCATAATAAATAACAATAAAATTTTAAATGTTTAACTACAAATTAATTATTTAAATTATTGGTGTCAAATAAAAATAAAACGTAAACAACATTCAAAGCAAGAAAAAAATAAAAGCAAAAAGATTTGTCAGGTGTGGGGTTCGAACCCACGCTCCCTCTCGGGAACCAGAGCTTAAATCTGGCGCCTTAGACCACTCGGCCAACCTGACTTGGCAACCTTGGGCGAAATTACGCATCCGTTTATACTTACTGCGATGTTGTGCAATTGTGGAAAACGAGTATGAATAATCAATTGTTTTACGAATCTAATGTACTTAATGAAATTAGAATTCACTTGTTTTATTAAATTTTCTTTGATCGCTACAGAATTTACAAATAATATTTAGCTAAGTACTTACTAGTTATACGTTAGGTACTTAATAAAAAGTGGGATATATATTAGATTTGTTCAATTTTTTTGGGATTACTACTTATCATATAATCATCGATTAAGATTATATTAACGTTTCCATCGCTACAACTTATATAATACCATTTATATTTATATTACTCAGATATTATAGTAATATTTGTTAATTGATCTGCATTCGATAGTGTTGTCCTATATGACATATAATATTATTTTGTCTTCCTATATTGCTATTGCATTTTAATATGGCATAAACACCCATAATTTAAATTAATAAGTACATTTCCTAAAATTAATTACTTAACATAGGTACCTAACTATTACATATATACAATTGTATATGTCATAGTATGTAATATATAATCATACATTGGTTGTTAATGTATACGGCTTATATTTTGTAAAATTTTGGTAATTAACTTATTATAAAATAAATTGACTACAATTATATCTACGCTTTAAATATTACGAGTAAATTAACCATCAATATAATTAATACGTATGTATATTAATGATAATTGTTGTACTTACTGACAAGAACTGGTTCAGTCGCTATATATCTGAACACGCCTCTATTGTCAAGGCGCTAGGTGCGTGTTCAGATATTTTTGAGCACCTCGGCCGCTCCGATATATCTGATGGCGACTGTACACGGATTCTAGTTTATCAATTTGTTATGGTATTGAACTGGTTTTGATACGACCTTGACTACCGTCTTGGTGATTGGCGCGCATCTCACGCACGAGTTTCACTTCACTTCGCATGAGCAAACCAGCGTGAGCGATCTTCAAGGACGTATCAAAATTCTTATTTTGAGATTTTAGAAACTTAATAAAAATTAATAATTTTACGATTTAGACTCACTTGTTTTAGTCACTCGCGCGACATGACATGGCGTGACTAAAACAAGTGAGTCTAAACCGTAAAATTATTTAATGTTAGTATATCTCACAACAGTTTAAATTCGATTAATTTAAAAAATTGTTACTAGTATCTGAATCGGGCTCAATTTCGTAATATAAATCGATCACCGACTTCGTAAATAAATGTTCCTTTTTTTATAAAACCTCAACTTCGTATTAACATTAGCTAAAGCAAAATAATTGCAACTTTTAATATTTAGCAACTTTACTTTTCAAGCCACGTGGGTCGTCAGCAGCCCAACCATTTGTATGTGACCAACTATATCCAATGTATATTGGATGGTCACTATATTTTATTGGCTTACCGGAAAAGTTACTTAAACTCAGTAAACTGCTAGACATTTTGTGGACCGCCGACTGCCCAGTGCCCAAATGGCACTAAGACTATTTAATCTGACCAGCACTAATAAACTTTCCCTTCCACAGTCAACACCATGCAAACACCCAGTGATCGTCCTCCAAGACGTCGCGTTCACGGATCTGCACGCCCTCGTGGAGTTCATCTACCACGGCGAGGTCAACGTGCACCAGCGGAGTCTCTCCTCCTTCCTGAAGACTGCTGAGGTCCTGCGGGTCTCCGGGCTTACGCAGACCGATGATGCTCCGGGGGGGGTTGGTACACCTTTTTACATATAAAATTGTGGCTACTTAAAAGATGCACACTGCACACTTAAGAGAACAAAGATTGTTCCAGCTTTGGTCGAACGTTCAGTAGGTATAAATCTTAATTTGTCGCCATAGAGGCATCCCTATTGACTGCATTGTTAAGCTAAGAGTTCGGTAAGAGCTAGTGCAATTTTCGTTCTCTCAATGAGTGTGAGTCTTATAAATCATCCATTTAGTTTGTAGTCACACCAAGCTAACTCTGCATGGCATTTGCAATGACAAAGTGTGACAATGTCGTCATTAATGTCAAATTTCTATGAATTTACAACACCCACTCCACACGTTGTTCTGTTCATGTCTGTTCAAAGTTAGCTGAGACGGTGAAAATAATAAGCTTTATGAAAAAGAAAATATTAATTCTAGCCGGGGGGTTAAAGTATTAATGCACTTCTTAACACTCCGTATCCTCCACAGCCCCTGGTGCAGAGCCTGGCGCGCGCCGCCGCCGCAGCCGCCTCCCCTCGCACCCCACCCCCGCACCCAGCGCACGCGCACCCCCACACCCCCTCCTATACCGACAAGCTCGAAGAAGCACTCCTGTCCCACCCCCAGCACTCCAGCATCCAGCATATGATGCGCAGAGTCTCCCTCCCTCCCCGCCGCATGTCCCGCTCCGCTGACAACTCCCCTGACGTCATCAAGCGCGCGCGCCACGACAACAATAACGAAACACAGATCCACGCAGCCGACTTCTCTACTAAGAACCACTCGATCATCAACAACACAAGAGCCCATGAGGCCGGGAATAACGGGAACGGGATTTCAAACTGCAGCTCCTCGCCGTCGCCGAGACTTATGGACGAGGTCAAGAATGAGCCTCTGGACATGATATGCGGCTCTAACGCTGATATAGACCGGAGTACGGATGACACGCCGCCGCATCACAGACCACTCGTGAGTTGGTAAAATCGAAGTTAGGCGTTGGTCTTCCGTTGATGCCGCTGCGTGCAATTATAAATATGTGCGGCGTCAATCGAAGACCGAGGTCTAAAGTTTTGGAGTTTGGATGTTTCGTAGATTTTAGAATTATTGCTTCAACAATTTTTATAGACTACATTTTATATAATAAAAGAGCAGATTTATAAAATATCTACAATTACAATTGAGAACACAAAGTTAGTATTTGTGTATCAGTTCAAATTCAACCATACAGATGTAGGTTGCTTGGTAGGTACGAGTTCTATTATTCCCGGAATCACGGCAGTTATTTTCTTCGGAAATTTCGTTAGCGCACTTAAACCTAATGAAAACATTAAACTGTCTTTCATCAATTCGTACGCTTATTAAAGATATTCTCAGTTAATACTCCTGAAATTATCATTTCCAAATAGAAACGGAATTATTTTCTCGCCCCGTAGAAACGAAAACATTAATAAATAATGTTGGTATTAAACGGGCCTCTGCCGTACATTCGTCTTATTTAGTTTCGAGTTTCAAGTAATATCTAAATGAAAATGTGGAAATAACTAAATAGGTGTCGATACGAGTATTTAAAAAATAAAAAAGATTTATAAATTTAGACGTTGACAATTTGACAACGCGACAATATACCATGTTTTTTTTTCGAAAATACAAGTTTTTTTTGTTGGCGATTGACGTTCTTCCTCAGCACCGAGCTTTTGGGACAGCTTTAAACGTAAACCGTTTTCATGTGTTCAAACCAAAGACAAAGGGTCACAAACGTTCGGGATAACCGGCGTCTTTTCTGTGACCATCACAAAAGTCAACGGTTTGGACACATTTTTGTTATTATACTTTTAAAGAGTAGAAGATATACTAACATGCCTTAAGGCGGTTCCCTGAGCCAGAAGGCGAAAAATCTCCTTATATGATCATGTTTTTCTAAAAGGCGTTGATATTCGTAGACGTGGAAAAAATATATGTAGTTCTTGACTATATCATCTTTAACAACACAGCTTCCGATACACGAATTATGAAACTTCGCTCGATACAATTAATTCCCAAAGTAACCTCTAACTCGGACTTTTAATCCTACTTTACTCGGTTATTTATTATGTAAAAAGAAGAATGAAAAAATGAAAAAAAAAAATTACACAAAAAAAGAAGAAAAAACAATCTTAACTTAAATAATAATTTCATAGCTTTCGAATTTCGATATTGTAAGGTAACGTTATTAAAATAAATAAAAATCGACAAAAATCGATCAAAATTGACACTTGGCGCGTATGATCTTTCCCGTTCTTTCTTGCGAAATGTGACAGTGACAGCGGCAAACCGATGGAACGGCCTTAAGGATTAAGTACGAAAATTAGGCTTAAAATTCCATTTATGTCATAATGTCCACCGAATAGTCACAGAATTTTAACTCATGACATGTTTGACCCGATTAGCACAAACGATGCGATACTCCCAGATTGTTTTATTAGCCAAAAGACTTGTATTAGTTGCAGTCGCCCGATGCATATTTTGTCACGTGATGGCATGAATTGCGACTTTAGGCAACGCATTAAGAATTTAACCCGCGGGCACTAGAGCAAAGCTACCTGCCCGATAATTTGTCACCCGAACACAATCGGCTGGCTACTTGACACTAAGCGGTTCCGGGTACGGATTCTAGTTCTAGATACTCGGTAATCTTAATGTCTGAGCTTCTAGAATTGAAACATTAGCTTGCTATAAAAGTATGAATTATCGAATTACGAATTTAAAGTTTGGAGAACATTTACATAAAGTAAACGTTCTCCTCTCGCGACGAATGGTCCCTATTTTCAGTTCTTTTTTATATGGATGTACATAACTGTCACGTATGTTTGCAGACATTTTTTAGAAATTTTAGCACATTAAATTATTTAGAAATGTAACATTTAAATAACAATAATACGGGTTTTTTTTTAATAAGCCCAACTCAAAGAGACTTGAAGGAGCTTTACTATAGGTTAACTGGAAGAAATCCCTTAAAGGGATAAGTTCTCCTTTTGTACTGCCTATTTCTATGCCATATTTGTGTTCTGTGTTTTGTACAATAAAGAGTTTATACATACATACATACTATCATAGAGACAGGTATAGTGCTCGAGATGCTAATACTCAATATAGTTTGTCAAAGGACTGTCTCATTTCAAACATAGACAGAGAGAATCATAATATCTTTACACTAGTACTAGCACCCAAAAGAAAAGGATGAGTATAATTGTTTTTGTTCTTATTTACTGACAATTTGGTTTGACCAACTATTAGATATCCTGCTGTCACCTCTATTGACAATGACTTAAATTTAAAGATGACATGTATATTTCAGTGACGAGCACTAAACTTGGATCTTGGGTGTAAATTTTACTTGATATCAAATCTATTGGAATGGCTAACAATTTTCACGAGCATATAAAATTAAAATGACAGTTTTTGTATGACCATTTGTCCGTTATCGATACCAGATAGAAGTAAGACCTATTGAAAAAGTCAACCACCAGTTTATCTTGTGTGTATTTTCCTGCCGTACCTTTTCGCATTGACAATCAATATGAAAGTCGCTAACGCAGCGTCTTACGTAAGCGAACAACTCGCGAATACGAAGCGAAGCGGCGCGGCGGGCCCACGGCGTTCGCGTTCACAACGAGATCGCCCACGTAGGACACTTCTATAGGTATCAAAGGATTGATTCACCCCTCGCCGCATCGCTTCGCTTCGCGTTCGCGTGTTGTTCGCCTACGTAGTACGCCGCGTAAGGGACCTAAAAGTATTGTCACTGTGACAAAGTACGAAATGGTTACGAAATTAAATTCTTTGAAGATATCTAGTCAATAAGGAAAGCTTCGTGGTTTCCTTAAAGTAAAAGAGATCAATAACATTGTGAATAGAAACTTAATACTTTAAGGTCGATTTGCAGATTCCTTTTTAGGGTTCCGTACCCTAAGGGTAAAAACGGGACCCTATTACTAAGACTCCGCTGTTCGTCTGTCCGTCTGTCTGTCACCAGGCTGTATCTCATCAACCGTGATAGCTAGACAGACATAACAACAAATATTAAAAAGTACGGAACCCTCGGTGCCCGAATCCGACTCGCACTTGGCCGGTTTTTATTTATAATATTCGTACTTTCTCAATAACAGACGAGCCTCGGAACTACGAAATACGAACATTAGAATATTTTTTTCACTAAATGAAAAGTTTGTTTGCCAAAGTTAAATTGGAATACCAAGCCTGATAGTTGAAGTCTTGAGATAATTTTGCCTAAATAACTTTTTTAATTTGCCTCCATTCAGGAAGACTGAAACTGAATACTCAGAATTTGTTGAATATGATTTTGGTATTTCAGCTATTTTTAGCTAACGAAATGAAATAGGCTAGGTATTTACTTTAAGTTCTATTCTTGATCTTAGTACCTTTATCATTAAAAACATCTAATATAATCAAAATTGTTTAGAAGTTATTTATTTAAGGTAACAAAAACAAATTTAGATTACAAACTATACATATAAAAGCTACTTATAATAAAAAACAAAAAGTATTAAAAACTAATCTAAATTAAAATACATCTAAATAAGGCCCCGCGGCATTGTGCCAAAGATGCTGGCAGCATTCCGTCGCTGAAAGGCAATACTTATGCGCTGCGACAGAAAGCTACCAGCTCTCTGGTCACAGGTAGCATCGACGAGCTTTTTACTTAGATCTTTAAAAAGAACTTGTATAATCAAAGCATCATTAAAGATTAGTATAAAAGACACCAAAGCCTAAAATGCCTATTTTGTATGTGCCTCAGGGAGGGGGCCCGCCGTCACGTGGCAGTTCAGCCGAAAATGACGACCGCACACCACCGCCCCAGCTGCCACCGTCGCCCTTCATACAACCGGCCGATACGAAACTGTTCGCGCCCTCTAACACTTATAACTTCAGTATGGCGGCACTCACGGAACATCCATCATTGCAAGGTAACTATTAACTAGTGTTTGCCGTAGTATGTGATTTGTGAATTTGATACTGTGATAGTCCCTATTTAGAATAAAGACGAAGCATGGTACAGATGAATGCAATGTCGATATCGTGTTTTCAGGTCTGCAGAGTCCGCTGACTCCCGACGGCATGGCGGGCACTTCCCAAGGTGAGTCGCGGCTTGTCTAGCAACAAGTTTATTTTATGCATTACCTACATATATTGAAAAAAAAAACGATATTTTTAATGCACTGTCTGTCGTATGCCACCATCACCGCTTCCTCTCTGCTCTGTCATTATTAGGTTTATATATCATTATTAGGTTTTATATTTTTACAAAATGTATGAGGCAATTATCACGTGACATAAATATTATTATGTATTTTACTTATGATATCCCTATCTCCTATAACCTTTTAACCTCTATATATGTCTTCATTTTGTGCTCTGTGATCTGTATAAATATTAATGTTAGCTTTTTTGTGTTCTGGTTCGATGTATGTATTGACTTTACCTATTAAATTTTGGTTCCTGTCTGTTGGCAGCTCTGGGAGTCGTTGATCATTGAACCAAAACGCAATGCGGCGTGCATGTTTGTATTGTAACCATAGTTTATGAACATATGCTAGCTTGTTTCCTAGATGTGATTTGAAAACACTGTGTGTTAGGACATCCCTCACTCCCTTCTCCGGAATAGGTTGTTTTGTTCTTAATTTTTAATTCGCAATTATCTTTTATTTTGAATCTTTCTTCTTTTTTATACTTTCTACTTCCTTAAAATCATTTCACGGTTATTGGTAAGAATTTTTTCAATCACTTACTTGACCCAATTGGCTGTATAATGTTATTGTTACAAAAACAATGTATATACAAACATTTGCAACTAAATTTAGAAATAAATGCACTCGTCCTAAGAATGTCAAGCGTCTCGAATGTAATAGTTTTGAAAATCTTAGTTCGGTGTAAGATCGTGTCTGTAGAATCACGGTGGATCTTATGAATCAGTAATGTTTCTAAAAACAAACTCGTATTACCCATTATAACCTTGTCTTGGAAAAAATATTGTGTCAAATTATATTCGGAACGTTCAAGATTGGACAATGGAATTTTAGTAACGCTATCGCGGTGTCAGCTTAAAAAAAACATTTGATTTCATTTAAGAATTACTATTGTTCGAGATATTCGAAACTGCACTGAGCCGGGCGCGTCAGTTTGTTGTAAAACTGATTTCACTCATTTGACCGTAAGCATCGTAGGTCCGGTTAGGTAGAGAGAACAATGCATTGCGTACTAATACCGCTTTATACGACTCGACGGATGGCTATCATCAGACTTAAAGGGGGGTGGCGGTGCTTTAAGAGAGGCTACGTTATGGAGAGTGCATTAAAAGTGCGTTCGAAGCTTCGATGGGGCTAACAGCTTGTGTTGTGACCAGGTGGCGCCCGCACCCCCCAAGAAGATTACAGATGCGAGCCGTGTAACAAGAGCCTATCCTCGCTGACGCGGCTCAAACGGCACATTCAGAACGTTCACATGCGCCCCTCGCGCGAGCCAGTGTGTAACATATGCCGGCGGGTGTATTCCAGCTTGAATAGCCTCCGGAACCACAAGTCCATCTACCACCGCAAGCAGCAGGCGCCGGCGCCGGGCCAGGGCCCGTTCTACCCCGTCAACTGACGGTCCCGCGCGCCGCGAGCCCCCCGCGCTCTTCGCCGCCCCGCGTACCCGCCATACGAAACGTTGCCATTCGACGAAACAAAACTGCCATCCTAACCACCTTAAAGCCATACTCTTGCCCGTACCTTTGTTAAGTTTAAAAAATGTAACGCGATATGTTCCTAACACTTGTATGTAAATAGCATAGATTCACTTTGTACTTGCATGCGCATTGCAGTCTTTATCTTATATGTATACATAATTTATCGTTACTAATAATGTAAAAAGCTTCTGCGCGAGCGTGGATTGCCGCTATTTTTCCGGCTTCAAGCCACGGCCGAAGCACACTCGCGCAGTCTTGCCTTTCTGGAACCAATTGGGACATCTATGATCGGTACACACATAACCACCAACGTTCCATTTACAAAAAAGAAGCGCATTAGTCAAATTCGAACTTTTTAAACACGTTGAATTGCCTCTACAATACAATTTCAACAGCAAATAATTTACCACATTTTCAAGTGGTGCTAATTGTGCCAATTGGTTCCTTCAAAATGGGACCCGTTGGAGCGCAGGTCGCAGTGGTGTTGGATACGAGTGGGCGGGCTGTATGTTGACTAATGCGCTAATGTTGGTTGTTATGTGTGGCAGTGGGCCCGCTCGGGGCGGGGCACCGCTGCGAGGTGTGCGGCAAGCTGCTGTCGACGCGGCTCACTCTCAAACGGCACACGGAGCAGCAGCACCTGCAGCCGCTGCACTCGGCGCGCTGCTCGCTCTGCCACAAGGTGTTCCGCACGCTCAACTCGCTCAACAACCACAAGAGCATCTACCACCGGCGCCAGCGCGGCGCGGCGCCGCCGCCGCCGCTCCCGCTGTCCGCGCCCGGCGCGCCGCAGCTCCAGCCCCAGAACCTTTCCAACGTCGACGCCAAAATCAATCCCATCGCGTCCCAACACCACAACATCGACTTTTACAAGTTCAAAGATCAGTTCAACGTCTAAACAAAAAATTATCACATTTATTTTTAGTTCTTTTAAACGTCTCGTTGATATTCGTTGATATTTTATTTTAAGATTTATTATACACTTTTTTTGATAAGAACTTTGAACTTGGTAGTTGTATGTTTGTGACCATGACAGTGACTCATCACAATGAAGCCGAGAGCTTCGTTTGACATTCCAAATGTTACAAGGGAGGGTGCGGACCCGTGGGACCGCGCCCACAGTGCAATACTGCGGTATGTGACTATTCCTGAATTATACACTATGTTAAATGTGTGACAATAAGGCGAAGAGAAAAAATATTTTGAGAAAAGATTAATATCTTGGTGCTGTAAATTTATATATTAGGCTTAAATTTAAAAAAAAGAAACCGTGTTCGTGTAAGTAAACTAACTAAAGAGGCATATTGTTTTCAACATTGTGTTCATTTTTCGGCGTTTTGCAATTTATTTATTCTGTAATTTTACCTACATGATCTCACTCTTAGATATTTATACGAGATTACTAAAATGCTATTTAAAAAAATTATACACATTTATATAATTGGCTTATGAGGCTTTTCAAATTCACTTTAATTTTAGGTGATTTTGTTATCCGTAAGACTGAAATCAAAACATAGCACCAGCAGAAAGATAAAGTAAGGGTTTATTTTTGAACTAAATTCAACCCGCAGAAAGCACAGGTCACTAATAATACCGGACTTTTACCCAACAATACTGAAATAGACATATTTAATGACATACACATACACATTAAGGTAACGTTATAATATTTATTGCTCGCTTACTCATTCGGTTTGAATTTCTCTTGTTTTACTTTCTTTTTTAGATTTATTTTAATTTTATTTTCTTTTAATTGTACGCTGCCACACCAGTGAGTTTTTATTTCTTGAAATATAATTTAAAATCAATGCAAAAACATTTTGCGAAGTGAATATCGAGGTGCCATTTATGAAGGAATGATTATGGCTACATAGTTCTGTTTTAGTTTAGTCAGAATTTAGTTACTTATATCAAACTAAACTTTTATTACGACTGTGTTCATTTCAAATTATTATTGTTGCGTTTTCCTTGTTTAGTGTAGTGTTTTTTACGTATTATCATAGTTTTATATATCTATTCTTCGTACATTGACAACAATACATGTATTTTGTTCCTGTTTGTTTTGTACAATTGTAATTACAATACATCACACATTAATATATTGACTACATAATAGGAAATAGAATAAATTTAATAACTCTCAGTGTTAAATGTTCCTAAATTTGACAGTGTCGATCGCTGACTCAATATTTCGAGATCAATTTTATCGATTTTTTTGCTTGCCATATAAATAGTTGTAATTGTACTAAGGCAGGGCTTCGAAACTCTTAAACTACAAAAACGCCAAATTATCGACGTGTACTTTAATGCACGTTTATTTAAGAGCAAATTTTAACGACTGTTTGAGTAAATATACTTAGAGAATACTAATATGTATAAGTAGTGTAAAAGTTTTGAGCCCGACAAGTTCAGTGGTGTTAATGTCTAGTTGTGTTTACTCCTAGTTGAATATACATCACTTCGCCGACATAATGTCGTTAAATACTATTGTTGTATTTTTCTTTATATTAGCCGTAAGAAATTCTTAAACGTAAACACATTATTTATTGTAACGATATACACATTAAGTAATTATTAGTGCCTGCTTTACATAACTATTGTGTTTTTGATGAAAAAGACATATTTTGCGTGTACTTCTAAAGTTTAGAAGTAGTGTTGGAAACACGTCTTACAGTACTATAGTCGGGACGACGCTTAATACTTCTACTAACAAGTATGAGAGGCTTCCTAAAGTAAATGTAATGCTATATGTTATAAGGTTCTGTTGTTATTGCTAGATACATAAAAGCTTAGCCATTACAGTTCGTTTAGTTATACGTAGTAGGCTTTATATTATACTTTAACGAATTGGAAGACTAGAGATTTGGTGCTAAAATTTGAACGGTGTTCTTGTTAGAAAAAATTAAGGACGTGGAAAAAAACGGAATCAAAATTTTTAAAAATTCGCAACATTCCGTGTGTGAGGAAAATGTTAAGTTTTTATTTGCTTGAACTTGCAAAGTTTTTGAAACGTAAACGGTAGAATTGTTGTTTTTTTTTGTCTAGTAATTTAGTTAGGTTTTATTGTTAATTTGGGTTTGGGAATTACGTTAGTTAACTACATAGGATTAAGGTTTATCTGAATTCACATAGATAATAGCGTCTATACATGTTTATTTATGATTACAGGGATGTGCTGCTGAGGCAGTACGGTCATTTGGTCTTTGATTATAATGAGTATTCAAAGGAACGTGATGAATTTATTTAGAGGAAAGGGCGTGTGAACGCAAATCTTTTGCCAAAATTAATAAGCGCTATAGACTGATTAGACTAAGTACGCGTTTGAATTGTACACTATTAGGCGTATTTATAGATAAAAAATTGTACAATTATTTACTAAAATTACTAATTTTATAAAAAATATCGCTTAAAATGCGACGAGTCTAAAATTCCGTTTTTTGAAAATTTCGCTTGTGATTGGAGAATATTATTTCGGTTTATAATGGAGCTAAATTTAATTTGTGATCTCAAAATTGGAGGGTGAAAAACCATGGTTTTAAAGGGCTAGAACTACACCGTGTTCTAAGGAGCAGAACACATCCCTGTCGAAACTATATTAGTTAGGATCTTAGCAAGATTAAGACTGTTTCTGTGACCTGTTTGTTTTACTTTACTTCTCGTGTAGGTACATAATTATCCCGCGCAGAGCGGGCGTCTTTATCAATGTGTTCTTCTTGTTGGCGTTTTTACTTATTTTATAAGGAGTCTAAATTAATTTATTGGTTGTTGTATTGAAATTTTTATATTTTTTTCTTTTAAATTATTATTTTACTCTCCTAACGTTTTTGTTATTGGCATCTGTGTAATGCAGTCCATATTTAACGTTTTCGTTAACGCAAAATGTGCCAAAATGGGGAATTTTAATTTTGTCTTCCATTTTTAAATAAATTATTTTTGTGAACGCGCCAAATTGAATGTAAACATGTCTGGCAACTATGAAACAAATGATGGGCTGCACTTTTCAAAAAGATAGCACTAATTGACATCACTTATGTACGAAATAGTCTTCTTTCTTTTACTTTTAAAATAAAATACTTGAAGTAACTACTCATAAAATGTAATTGTAATCGTTATACCGAACTTCATAAATCCTAATATTGATGATAATGGCGTTTTTAATAAAAACAAATATACTGAAATAATATCGTCCGTTTTATTAGATCCTCACGCTTCACCCGTAGTGATTATTTATTATACGCTTCGTGTATTGAGTTGTGTTCCCGGAGCTTCAATATATAGTGCTGACTATACTTGGCTGTGCACTGTTTTATGTTTTTATTAACGTGTCACGCTTGGCATTTATTTTCGAGCCTCGATTATCTGTTCCGCCTTTTCTGCATGGTGTTTTATTTCCCTTAACACTATTCACCGGCCACTATGCAGCTTCGCCATCATTTCTGTTTATTCTTTATTTACCTACTTTACATTTTATTTTATTATAATTTAAGTCACTTTTTATTTTCTGGAACAATTATTTTAAATTAATTTTTTCACACGATTGCATTTTGAAAAATGAACAATGGAATCCCAGTTAGGTTACGTTTATTTTTCGAACGCGTTTGGGGACCTCCCCACATTTGTTTTTTGGTTTGATCTGTTTGCAGGTAAAAAGTTATTCTCGTGTTCGCTATGCGGGAAGGTATTATGCTCGAAGGCGTCGCTCAAGCGGCACATTGCCGACAAACACGCCGAGAGGCAGGAGGAGTACAGATGCACCATCTGTGAGCGGGTATACTGCTCGAGGAACTCCCTGATGACCCACATATACACCTACCACAAGTCGAGGCCGGGGGAAACCGATCAGATTCGGTTTTTTTAGTGACTACTCGGACGGAGTTGGCGCGGCGCGCGGCAGTGTTCTAGCAAAGAGAACCATCAGAGCAACCTCGCCTATACCAGCGCACTCCCAGGTCAGACATAGCTTTAGCAGCTAGGGATAAGACGCTAACTCATTAACAGTGACTTTCTAATAATAATCATGCACCGTTTTAGTCTTAAGCTAGGGTTAAGGTTTCTTTTCCGTTTACATTTAAAATTTACGATACTTTTTTTGACACTTAATTTTTTTTGGAATTTTTTCTTTTATTTATTTTTTCAATTTGTTTAATATCCCGAGCCGAGTGCCCTCTCCCATCGAGATTCGCAGTTTTGACGTTGTTGTGTTGCTTGAAGCATGCTTCTATCATTTTGTTATCACGTGTTTCTGTGTCATTGTGGTTGAGAGAATTTTCTAAGATTTGAATAAAAAAATCGTGATTACTGTGTAGTTAGTCAATGTGTATAATGCATATTATTAGTATTATAATAATAACTATTATTATTACTATAACCTCATACATTATCCATTATTAATAATTGCTATAACAGTAACTTTCAATTAATACTCCTTTTATTTCTTGTCTGAGAGAATCGCCGTTTGTTCCACAGCCGAACGGCTTAACGGAGCGGTATAATAGACCTCTCTTTAATTTTGCAGCTGTACCGCCCCTCCGTATGCCCCCGCCTACTGCCGGCGGGATCAACGAGCCACAAGAGTGTCCGTACTGCCGCCGGACATTCTCTTGTTACTATTCCCTGAAGCGACACTTCCAAGACAAGCACGAGCAGTCCGACACCCTGTACGTGTGCGAGTTCTGCCACCGAAGGTACCGGACTAAGAACTCCCTGACGACGCACAAGAGTCTGCAGCACCGCGGCTCCAGCGGCATGCTGAAGCGCCTGCTGAAGACCTCGGCGCTGCAGAGCGCGCTCGCGCCCTCCCCGCACCACCTGTTCGACTTGGGCGCCAGCGACCACGCGCCCCAGCTACCCCCTGGCCTTCAATGACCACAAACCATGGCTTAAATCGGTGGCTACTACACCCTCGCACGACTGCGCTCGGGCCCACTCGGTCGCATTCGGCGCGAGGCTCAATGGACGCGGATACGAAAGGGATAGCATCATGTGCAATATAACGGACAATGCCAAAACAATGCAGGACTTTGCCGCATTATTAATTAATCGTATTATAATTAGTTAAATATTGACGTTAGTTTTAAAATTACATGAACAGTATTGTCGCGCGGGCGTCGCACGATGTGGGCGCCCTTGCTTTAATGAAAGGCGAAGGGTGCCCGCATCGCGGGGCCTCGCTTAGTGTACGCTTCGACGATCGAACTTCGCTTTGTGACATTATAATGTAACAGTACTAAAGTTACTGGCATTTTCTAGTGAAAATGTTCAAACAGTGTTCAAAATGACAATGTAATCCAGAGCAATACTAAAGTATTAATATTTCTAGTACTGCCAAAATTATGCCAACCGTATTGTAAAAGAAGAACGTTTTTTTTTAAATCACTTCGATTAATGTTTAGTGTCAAATTAGAATCGCTAACTGTACAAAAAAGAACGTACAAATTTTAAACCGTAATTTTTAAAATGCAAAGAAAATATTTTTTAAAGCGACTTTTTCGGAACGCCAAAATCTAAATTTAAAAAAATACAGATTATATAGTAATTAATTAACAAAAAAAAATTAGATTAAAAATGTTGATGTTGAGTAAAAAACAAAGACTTCTTAGAATCTGATTTCGAAAGTACAAAATTAATGTCTAATTGAAACATATGTGTAATCTATGTGCGTTTGGCTTCAATTCTAATGGTATCATCAAGTAGCCGTGCCTTCGTTCTTCTTCATGCCATTAAGTATTGGTGAAGGTTGCGAGGAGCGCGGCGTGAACTGTGTGGCGTGGCGAGGACAGTTGGCGGACGAGCCGCCGCCGAGACTTACAGGGTTGCGAGGCACGCACGCCGCGAGAGGGTCTTCGAAAAGGTTCGGTTCGACGATCGTATACGTGTGCATGATTTCAAATCATGATGTAAAAGTAAAGCGTTTCTTCTGTAATAAATTACGTAGTTTTAGGTATTAATAGAATTATATTTAATCTGTATCCAATTTCGGATTTCTCTCTATGAGTGTATAGTGGTTCTTATTTAAATGTCGACCAACGTAGCGGACGTCTCGTTATTGAAAATTTATTAGATTATTATTATTATATTATTCTCAAAAATCTTAGGATAACCATAAGATGGCTGCAGATTGTAAAAAAAATATTTTATTTACTTATTTAATGATATTATAGGAAATTGCTTAGGAACCGTTTCGTCTGAAATTAAAACATATCTGCTCAGAGTGTACATTGACGAACGATAAACCTATCAGGAACTACAGGCGAATTCCCGACATATCACAAAATAATATGTACGAAGACACCTCAAGGAAAATATATAACACCGTGATATTTCACAAGCCAAAGAAAGGGGATAAAAATATGCCAATATGCATTTATTTCCAGTAGAATAAAACATTCTGAAAAATATTAAGAAAAATTAAAAATAAAATTAGGTATCGTGCCATATCCAAATTATTGTTAATCAGTATCTTCTTCCCTGATTATACCTATGAATTTAAAAGCCGACATATCAGTCACTGAAAGTGAATCATCAGTAAAGATCAGATCATCAATTTTCAATAAATTCACAATTTTATCTTCGTCAGTCGAGGATTATGCATTTATTTTTCCAATTATAAGTATAAATAACTTGAGTTAAGAATTTTAATTTTAGATTTTTGTATTTTATTTCCTATTTCGGAATGTTACATATTCGTACTTTGTGATATGATTATATTTAATGGAACGTTATTTGGTATTTATCCAAATACTTAGTTATAACATTTAATTTTCGTAATTTGAACCTCAGCTTAGATATTAAACAAAAGAAAAGCAGGGTTCACCCGTTTCAGAAATAATCATTTTCTACATTTTTGAGGTCATCCCCAGCTTACAACGCATATACCTCCTTTTTCGTAATACCTCAAATATATTATTTTGTTTTTAATTTTTATTTCAATGTTACACATACTGGCTGTATAGGAGAGTAATTTCGTTTTAAACGAGTTCAGTTCGGTTCGTTCGGACGAGAATCATTAGCCGAAGCTTAGATGAGACAACAAGCGGGTAGTTTGAATTGTAAATATTTATAATTTAGAAATTACATCGTAAATCGTGGCATCATTTCGGAATGGAAGCCTCGTGATATTATTAACTAAATGGTAAAATAGATAAAATCATTAACGGAAAGGATTTTTATATATTCTACTAATGGATTTATTGATAGTGAAACTTAGACGTAGTCTTTCCATAACGTTTAGTGTTTGTGTTTGTTGTTTTCGCTGTGCAATTATTTCTTATCGGTTTGGCTGTTTGTAAACTACATAGGTTGTTGACGTCGTTATTTTTTTTTGTAGTTTCCCACCTATTTGGAATTCTTAATTCGAAATTTTGATCTCAGTTGACAGCTGCGTACTACATCAATTCGGAGACAGCCGTTTGTGATTGTTATTAGGTCTTAAATTGTGAATTTGCGTTAAGTTTGGATATGTGTCGGTAAAAAATGGGACCGCAGCTTTGAAATTCAAAACCAGAACGAAATCTATAAAAAAACAGCGAAACGACGAAAACGTTTGATATTTTGCAATGTATACCAAAATACTGCATTTTTAAATATATTAAGTCGGTAAGTGAGACTTTTGTAATACTTAAAATAAAATCGCCCTCTGATTTTAACGATATAATTTCGCATTGCCAGTGGAGTTTTGTTAAGTTTACTAATGAAATATATAATCCGACTGTGTTACTAAGTAGGGTAATGCACAAAACAACAACAAGATGCCTTCTTAACAGTACAACTATTACAATAGCCAACTAAGTAAATAATGTAAGATACCATACTTGGGATATTTTGTGGGGGCGTCATACTAGGCTCAGTAAATGCTTTCTATTCGTTCGGAGAAGATCGAGCGGATTTTTTACTTTTTTTTTCGAGTTTTTATACCTCCTAAAAAATATCACAATGCTCGAATCGTCTGCTTATGCATAGAATGGAGTCCATTTAATAAGGCTTTTATCTATTTGCTCAATTTGACCAGTAGACTTTTTAGTCTTAAATCGCCTGCATAATAAACTATAAAAACCCCCACAAACATAAATGAACAACAAGTATTTTTGTTTTCTTAGCGACGTAATTATAAACGATTAAAATTAAAATAATGCAACTTACGCTAAAATACATTTAACGCAAAAATGAAACTTAAAATAAGATTAAAAACTATATATCATTAAAATATTCATATCAGTAACATACAAGTTCACAAACGGATTCACAAAATAACAGATTTAGGAATATGTCTTAACGATTTTAAGTATTACCTCCAACTACTTATAATTTTAATGTATTACTTAAACTTAGCGTCTCCAGGACAAGTCAATATATACGTGATTTATATTTATCTAATACAATATAATATATTGTAAATGCCAAACTAAGTTATAGCATTTGTTACATAGTTTTTCCCATACATACATTATTTTTGTTGACCATTTCCATGTTTAAAATGCAATAGTATATCGTCTGTTTTTAAAGTACCTGGTCCATATTATTTGTATGGCCGGACTTCAGGGGTTATTACATTTAACTCTTCACAGGAAACGTTGTCAAGTTTGATTATTTCACGAATTATTAGAACAAAAGCCAATAAATTATAACAAAAAAAGTACCAAGAACTCTTTTTCCTTACCTCAGTGTAAAAAGATTTTTTTTTTAGTTAAAATAATTGGTTGAAACTCCCGCGGGGAGATAGATGTAATAATCCCTTTAGATACAGATGACCCCAGTACCTACAATAGATAATAGAAATATTTCAGTTGCTCGGCCAGGGTAGTGGAAATCAACATGAGAATATACCGGCTTCATTGTTTTATTTGATAGCTTAATAATAAATAATAAAAATAATGGGCATCAGATATAGACGAAATTTAATCTCATATTGATTTGATATTGTTTGTCATGACTTACAATGTATCTCATCTACACTTAGCAGTGTGAACGAGATGTATTTACTTAGAGTAGTATCACATCAAAATCAAAAAATCAAATCAATGTGGTTATTAAAAATCGGTTTATGTTTCTCTGCTATATGCGCAACATCTGACATAAGGGTACGTTTACATTGTGTCAACTGACATATTTTAATGTCGGACGTAGCAGTCAACCCAGTGTAAAATGCCTTGATAATTATTATATTAAGTCATCAGGCCTCTATATCTATCAAGCCTCCTCTAATATCATGTTGTAAGGTTGTTGTCTTTCATTGTTTCTCCAAAGTCGGTGTACTCTTAAATCAATAGCTTTAATGTTATATCAGTATCTTCCACTTTAGCATAATAATACAGTTAAAACAATAGTTCCCAATCTGCCAACGTAAGTACCTCAGTAATTATAGTTATATACTTTATATAATCTATTAAACAGTTACAGCCAGCAGTCGTCGCCATGTTTTCGACAATTTCAGTATTATTTTCATGTTATGTATGTTAAGTTGGTCCTTCTCCTTAACTGATTAGTTCAGGAGACCAAAGTGCACTCAAAAGCTATAAAAATTTGTCGTTTCGTATGACAGTGTGTACACATACACAAGTGATCCTTTTTATTGCTTTGGAGTGTAGGCGGCGATCTGCGGCTTCAATGAATAGTGACATTAAATGTAGTTCCATAAATCAAAGTGCACTTACCTACAACTTTTATATAAATACCTGATAAGTATTATATACTAAGGAATAGATTCACGTACTCCCCGGCCGAGCAACCATCGTTGATTACCCGTCTTTTACAATATATAAATGTATTTACAATTTACACACTTATGACATACAATATACTCACAGTTATTGCTAGAAGTAACTTTTTATCTACAGATAAAATAAAGCTTGGTGTGATTGAGTTAAAAATTAAGGTCATCGCCTTCGGAATGTCATATGCTGGTTTTTTCGTGTTCAAAAATAAACTGCCAGTAGTTTTAAAAAATCTGTTAAACCTCTTTTGGAACGAACGATTAAGGATATTAAGAAAAATCGCATCTCCGAAAGTTGCGAGCCTGGTTTTTAACAGAATAACACCTCTTGTTATACTCGGGTGAACATTTTATACACAGAAATATTTTTTTATGAGATAACAATTATATGTCAAAGTTAATTAAGTGGCAATTCTAATTTTAACTGCACTATATTTTGCTGACACACTTAGGATTAGATTTTTCTTTTTTTCGTAATTTAATGTATGCACGATCTGCGTTTTTATTAGCATCGATTTTTTTAAGCATCGCGAGCGCTTCGGAGTTTCGGCAAAGATTTTTCTTTAATTAATATTATTCTGATTGTACCGAAAAACCGAAGCGTTGACGACCGAATAAGCCTAAACTAATATTGTGTTATATTGTAAAAGTTATAGTTTGCCATCGTTGATCAAAGAAGAAAATATGTGTTAAACGTTTAGTTAGTGATCGAGTTTTGTTATACTTTTTAATGTTCTGGTCGGATGTGGGGTGTACACAGAAATGTTTCATAGTCGTGTATGATCGAGTAAGTAGGTAGGTGTGGTGGGCTCTGGCCCCGTAACAGTTAGGCTTCTCTAAATTGTTGTAAGTTGAAACATCTATTCAGTCGGTGAAGACACTTAAAGTACTATTGTTGTATATTGTAATATGGAATCGATTTTAAAGAGGATGGCGATGCGGCTAGTGACATCTTTGGGTTAGTTTTGACACTAGTTAGTAGTGTAGGAGAAGAGATTTCAGGCATGAGGAGCAAGTCATGTCAGACCAATGTTTTTGAGATTTATAACTGCTTTGACACTGCAGTTAACTTTTGTGGAGTAACACTGTGCTACGGTATCATTATTGGGTTACTTTTGTTGCTACAGACAGTTACCTAATATAGCAGTAACACTTGGAAAGGTTGTTCTACAAAAGTAACTGCGATTTGGATGGCTATATAGTGCTCGTCGATTAGAGTGCGATCACTGAGCATGAGTACCTAATGTCGTACATTCAGCGTCAAATACTCTATAGCAGTCGAAGTGGTCAAATAGTTCAGTACACCATCATCATTTTCCTCGCATTCTCCCGGCATTTTGCCACGGCTCATGGGAGTCTGGGGTCTGCTTGGCAACTAATCCCAAGAATTGGCAATGGACTAGTTTTTACGAAAGCGACTGCCATCTGACCTTCCAACCCAGAGGGTAAACTAGATCTTATCGGGATTAGTCCGGTTTCCTCACGATGTTTTCCTTCACCGAAAAGCAACTGGGAAATATCAAATGATATTTCGTACATAAGTTCCGAAGAACTCATTGGTACGAGCCGGGGTTTGAACCCGCGACCTCCGGATTGAAAGTCGCACGCCCTTATCGCTAGGCCACCAGCGCTTCAGTTCAGTACACCATACTAAATATATGGTGTACCGAGCTATTTGACTGCTCTGGTTGCTACACAGTATTTGATGCTGAGTGTACATTGACCTGTAACTGGTAAGGATGTCTGTTAGGACCTCGGCTCACACAAGTACGATTACGAGAAGTTGTTCTTCTTTTGTCGCGACCTTTTCCCATCTACTTGGGGTCGGCCCTCCTTATCCTTCTCTTCCACTGTGCTCGGTCTTGGGCTGTGTTAGCGATTACGAGGAGTTATGTGCGGAAATCCATTGTCAGGTATACTCCTCGGCGAAGACTTATCGTGATGAAACCTTATACATAATCGAATTTTAAAATGTTTGTGAGAGGAGACCTATTGCCAGGAGTGTGAGGTAGTAAATGATGATAATACGTTTATCTGTACCTCGCATGTACTTAAGGAGATTAGAGTAGAGTGATATGGCTAGGCAGAGAGAGAGAGACAACCCTATAGGAATGTTCAGGGGTGTCACTAGCTGCTGCGCATGAGTGTCTTTACTTGTTTTGATGTTGTTGATATATGTGGATAAGGAATCGTCTCGGGCAGTTGGCACATATCAGATGTCGGAAAACTTAGTACTATAAGTATCTTTGAATCTGACGAAACAAAACGAAACTGTCATTTAGACTTGTTTTAAAAGTGATTTTAGATTTCCTTTACTGAAATCTGCGTTTGAATTCTCAGAATAACAGTTGAGTGTAATAAAAGTATAAAATAAACTCGCAGTGATTCCATTGATGAATTGTATTTTTATTTTAAACCCTTAAATATCCCTTTAATTAAATATTTTAAACGATCTCATTGAATTTACCTCGGCATAACAACCACAGAACTATGCCACATTGCTTACTCTTCGTTAAGGTACGAAACATTATGAGTGACACGTGCTTTTATTACTCCGAAGAAAGTGGTGCGGTGGAATCTGACAGATTTATTAAAAACTCGACTTTTTTAGAGTCTAGGATTTGGCTCCGTTTTTAAGTCACCAGATCCTATCTGCGGCCATACAATCGAAATCTCTCATTTTAAAATGTATCATGACCATACAAATAACATATATTGACCGCTTAGCTTGAAGTCGCGCTTGGCATATGGAGTCGCGCGCAAAATTTAAAAAAAATTAATTTCGACAGTTGTCACTACTTTTGTTAGTGACCTAGGTTAAAAATATTGTAAATGGACAACTAAAGTTCTTTTAAGGTTCAAGTCCTGCCGGAAGCGTAACTTTTTCTATTTTCTCCTTTAGTATAATATAAAATTTAAAGGTCTTTTATCCGGCTCGAAGGACCAAAACATGCTGAAGATTGTTCTTACGTAAATATTACATAAATGAATTGGTTATGTAAAATATTTAATAAATAAATATTATTAGACAACAAAACTAAATCAGCTATCAGCCAGCAGAGCGGTCGGTAAAAGCTCGTCAATCTGCTGTCGCGGGGCGAGGTAATTCGAATCGGGGCGGGGCGGTGCGTGGCCGTTCTGTATGATAACACTATTACTTATTCTGTGGTTTTGATACCAGCTATTTAATAACGAATTACGGTTTTGAACTGGTTTTGATACAACCTTGACGATCGTCCTTGTGATTGGCGCGCCTCTCACGCACTTCATTTTATTGCAAATGCATACACCAATCAGTGAGAGTAATCTTCAAGATCGTATCAAATTTAAGATCAAATGCATAACAAGTTAAACCTGAATCTGTCCCTAAGCTTCCCATCTCTACTTATCTAACTAGTTTACTATCAACTGAAATACTTAGATAACACACTAAAGAAAAAGTGACCAGTCCATCGGTGGCCAAGACGGGAATCAAACCTGCATCTTCAGCTTACGCGGCTAACGTCCTGACCACTATCTGGTGTATGCTATCTTTGAAAGGCTAGGCGCCTTTGACCAACGAGCAGTGTGTGGTGTGTGCTTGCACCTCCTATACGAATCCTTTAGGTACTGGAAGGCTACTATCATTAATCAGTGTTCAACAGTTGCCGAAGGAGATAAAAAGAAAGCTGGAAAGAGTAGGTACTAACATAGTTACGCTAAAATGCTCATAACCTGAAACAAGTAGAAAAGTCTATACTTTATTTATTCACTGGATGGAAATATGATAGGCTAAAAACGGGACCCTATTACTAAGATTCCACTGTCCGTCTGTCTGTCACCAGGCTGTATCTCATGAACTGTGATAGCTAGACAGTTGAAATTTTCACAGTTGAAGTATTTCTGTTGCCGCTATAACAATAATTATTAAAAATTACGGAACCCTCGGTGGGCGATCATGAGATACAACCTGTAGATATCACGGTTCATGAGATACAGCCTGGTGACAGACAGACAGCGGAGTCTTAGTAATAGGGCCCCGTTTTTACCCTTTGGGTACAGAACCCTAAAAACGAATCTAAAATAGAAACACTGAGCTGGTAGATTTTCTAATTTCTGCGTTTCCTCATAGTAGTTTAAAGCAGGGTAAGCGTAAGCAAGTAAGTAGAACTATAAAATCTCTCTCTCTCTGTGGTCGCTCCCTCATGACTGAGGATCGTGGTCATCAGTGGATGTGGATGCTCCACACCTGGTTCTTTTAATCTGCCTCCATCGGTGCCTGTCCATTGCGTCTCTGACGACCGAGCAAAAGCTGGTTGAGGATGGGGAACTATAAGATAAAACCTGTGATATTAATAATATATATAGCTACATCCCCACTCATTTCTCATGTACCACTTTTATTTGGAAACTAAAAGGGTTACACCGAAAAAAAAAAAAGTATTGTATAAAGCTCAAAAAATGTAGGTCCAGAAAAATATGGATTTTTTGGACAAGTGGAAGACGAGGATTCCGCATAAGAGCACGCCGAAACGGTAAGACTTAGTGGGGGGGTGCTCGACCAAATGTCATAGAGGACCCTGGGCAGTTTCTGAAGCCGCCATTTTTTTTTCAAAATGGCGGATTCAAAATGGCGGCCAATTTTCAAAATGGTCCTAGCGCGCTGAAATTTCGGTCACGTAATCTCGGGGTCCCCTAGATTGGTATGGAAAAAAAAAATTCAAAAAAATTCAAAATGGCGGAAAAAATGGCCACTTTTTTTTTGTATGGGAACTTTTAAACGGTGCTAGATAGGTGGGGGGTGCTCGACCAAATGTCATAGAGGGCCCCGAGAGAAGTACGACTGCATTTAAAATTTTTCAAAATGGCCGACTTTTTTTTTTTTTTTTTTTCAAGTTGGTCCGAGCGCGCTGAGATTTGGCATGCGGCGAGCCTCGGGGCCCGAGATTAGTATGTCGAAAAAATTTTTTGCAAAAATCCAAAATGGCGGCGGACAGGGGCAAAGTCAAATTTTCGAGTAGGTTAAGCGAGCCCGAAGGGCGAGCTTCAGGCCGGGAGGCCGAAGGCCGACCCCGCGACGGGCCGTCAGGCCCGGAGCTTCACCCCGAATGGCCAGGCGTGCCCAAACCCCAGTAATTTTGGTCGAGGCCGAAGGCCGAGCTGCGTTAAGGACGAACAAAGCAAAATCCTATACAAATAGTGTGTTAAGCGAGCCCGAAGGGCGAGCTTCGGGCCGGGAGGCCGAAGGCCGACCCCGGCGGAGGGCCGAAGGCCCGGAGCCTTCACCCCGACTCCCAAGCGTGCCAACCCCAAGTAATTTATAGCGAGGCCGAAGGCCGAGCTGCGTGAATGCAGTGTTCCCAAACGTTCTACCAAGTCAACTGTCTTAATAAGCGAAGCCGGCGGGCCGAAGGCCCGACGGCGAAGCGTCAAGGTCTGCGAAGGCCGAAGGCCGAGCTCCGCGTAGGGCCGAAGGCCCGAAGCGTCACACGAGAGGGGGAAGTTGGAGCTTAAACACGACCCAATAGTGAAAATGTCTTAGACGAGCGAAACGGCGGGCCGAAGGCCGAAGGCCGTAGGCCCGACGTGAGCTTGTCAAGACATTTTTACTATTGGGTCGTGTTTAAGCTCCAACTTCCCGCTTACCGCCCAAAGCAGAACCAACCCTCCCCAAGTGTCTTAATAAGCGAAGCCGGCGGGCCGAAGGCCCGACGGCGGAGCGTCGAGGCTTGCGAAGGCCGAAGGCCGAGCTCCGCGTAGGGCCGAAGGCCGAGCTCCGCGTAGGGCCGAAGGCCCGAAGCGTCACACGAGAGGGGGAAGTTGGAGCTTAAACACGACCCAATAGTGAAAATGTCTTAGACGAGCGAAACGGCGGGCCGAAGGCCGAAGGCCGTAGGCCCGACGTGAGCTTGTCAAGACATTTTTACTATTGGGTCGTGTTTAAGCTCCAACTTCCCGCTTACCGCCCAAAGCAAAACCAACCATCCAAGTGTTTTAATAAGCGAAGCGGCGGGCCGAAGGCCCGACGCTGAGCTTCGAAACCCAGCGAAGGCCGAAGGCCGAGCTCCGCGTAGGGCCGAAGGCCCGAAGCGTCCCTTACGATTTCCCAAGCACGCGAGGCCGAAGGCCGAGCTGCGGGTATGAAGTGCTCGCATGCGGATCTTTTCTTTCTACCAAAAGTACAACTTAATTAATTTTTCTCTTTGGAAAACAAAACTACTGCAACAACAACAACAACAACAACAACACAACAACAACAGCACCAACAACAACACCTCAACAACTACAGCACCAAAAACAACAGCACCAAAAACAACTGCACCAAAAACAACTGCACCAACATCAACAACAGCACCAAAACAACAGCACCAAAAAACAACAGCACCAAAAACAACAGCACAAACAACAAAACAACAACAACAACAACACGATGACCGCGGGGCCCTCGGGCCCCGCGCACCGCGCAAAAAACTAGTTAATATTATATATAGCTACATCCCCACTCATTTCTCATATATACGTTTTATTTGGAAAGTAGAAGGGTTGGACCAAAAAAAAAAAAAGTATTGTATAGAGGGCAGAATTTGTAGGTCTAGAAAAATATGGATTTTTGGATTCGGCTCCTGGGTCAAAAAATGTCGGACGGCCCGGCCAAACGGTGAGAGCTAGGTGGGGGGTGCTCGACCAAATGTCATAGAGGACCCTGGGCAGTTTCTGAAGCCGCCATTTTTTTTTCAAAATGGCGGATTCAAAATGGCGGCCAATTTTCAAAATGGTCCTAGCGCGCTGAAATTTCGGTCACGGAATCTCGGGGTCCCCTAGATTGGTATGGAAAAAAAAAATTTTGAAAAAATTCAAAATGGCGGAAAAAATGGCCACTTTTTTTTTGTATGGGAACTTTTAAACGGTGCTAGATAGGTGGGGGGTGCTCGACCAAATGTCATAGAGGGCCCCGAGAGAAGTACGACTGCATTTAAAAATTTTCAAAATGGCCGACTTTTTTTTTTTTTTTTTTTCAAGTTGGTCCGAGCGCGCTGAGATTTGGCATGCGGCGAGCCTCGGGGCCCGAGATTAGTATGTCGAAAAAATTTTTTGGAAAAATCCAAAATGGCGGCGGACAGGGGCAAAGTCAAATTTTCGAGTAGGTTAAGCGAGCCCGAAGGGCGAGCTTCAGGCCGGGAGGCCGAAGGCCGACCCCGCGACGGGCCGTCAGGCCCGGAGCTTCACCCCGAATGGCCAGGCTTCCTAAAACCCCAGTAATTTTGGGCGAGGCCGAAGGCCGAGCTGCGTTAAGGACGAACAAAGCAAAATCCTATACAAAAAGTGTGTTAAGCGAGCCCGAAGGGCGAGCTTCGGGCCGGGAGGCCGAAGGCCGACCCCGGCGGAGGGCCGAAGGCCCGGAGCCTTCACCCCGACTCCCAAGCGCGTCAACCCCAAGTAATTTAAAGCGAGGCCGAAGGCCGAGCTGCGTGAATGCAGTGCTCCCAAGCGTTCTACCAAGTCAACTGTGTTGATAAGCGAAGCCGGCGGGCCGAAGGCCCGACGGCGGAGCGTCGAGGCTCGCGAAGGCCGAAGGCCGAGCTCCGCGTAGGGCCGAAGGCCCGAAGCGTCACACGAGAGGGGGAAGTTGGAGCTTAAACACGACCCAATAGTGAAAATGTCTTAGACGAGCGAAACGGCGGGCCGAAGGCCGAAGGCCGTAGGCCCGACGTGAGCTTGTCAAGACATTTTTACTATTGGGTCGTGTTTAAGCTCCAACTTCCCGCTTACCGCCCAAAGCAGAACCAACCCTCCCCAAGTGTCTTAATAAGCGAAGCCGGCGGGCCGAAGGCCCGACGGCGGAGCGTCAAGGCTCGCGAAGGCCGAAGGCCGAGCTCCGCGTAGGGCCGAAGGCCCGAAGCGTCACACGAGAGGGGGAAGTTGGAGCTTAAACACGACCCAATAGTGAAAATGTCTTAGACCAGCGAAACGGCGGGCCGAAGGCCGAAGATTCAAAATGGCGGAAAAAATGGCCACTTTTTTTTTGTATGGAAACTTTTAAACGGTGCGAGATGGGTGGGGGGTGCTCGACCAAATGTCATAGAGGGCCCCGAGAGAAGTACGACTGCATTTAAAATTTTTCAAAATGGCCGACTTTTTTTTTTTTTTTTTTTCAAGTTGGTCCGAGCGCGCTGAGATTTGGCATGCGGCGAGCCTCGGGGCCCGAGATTAGTATGTCGAAAAAATTTTTTGGAAAAATCCAAAATGGCGGCGGACAGGGGCAAAATCAAAATTTCGAGTAGGTTAAGCGAGCCCGAAGGGCGAGCTTCAGGCCGGGAGGCCGAAGGCCGACCCCGCGACGGGCCGCCAGGCCCGGAGCTTCACCCCGAACGGCCAGGCACCCCCAACCCCCAGTAATTTTGGGCGAGGCCGAAGGCCGAGCTGCGTTAAGGACGAACAAAGCAAAATCCTATACAAAAAGTGTGTTAAGCGAGCCCGAAGGGCGAGCTTCGGGCCGGGAGGCCGAAGGCCGACCCCGGCGGAGGGCCGAAGGCCCGGAGCCTTCACCCCGACCCCCAAGCGTGCCAACCCCAAGTAATTTAAAGCGAGGCCGAAGGCCGAGCTGCGTGAATGCAGTGCTTCCAAGTGTTCTACCAAGTCAACTGTGTTGATAAGCGAAGCCGGCGGGCCGAAGGCCCGACAGCGAAGCGTCGAGGCTAGCGAAGGCCGAAGGCCGAGCTCCGCGTAGGGCCGAAGGCCCGAAGCGTCACACGAGAGGGGGAAGTTGGAGCTTAAACACGAGCCAATAGTGAAAATGTCTTAGACGAGCGAAACGGCGGGCCGAAGGCCGAAGGCCGTAGGCCCGACGTGAGCTTGTCAAGACATTTTTACTATTGGCTCGTGTTTAAGCTCCAACTTCCCGCTTACCGCCCACAGCAGAACCAACCCTCCCCAAGTGTCTTAATAAGCGAAGCCGGCGGGCCGAAGGCCCGACGGCGAAGCGTCGAGGCTAGCGAAGGCCGAAGGCCGAGCTCCGCGTAGGGCCGAAGGCCCGAAGCGTCACACGAGAGGGGGAAGTTGGAGCTTAAACACGACCCAATAGTGAAAATGTCTTAGACCAGCGAAACGGCGGGCCGAAGGCCGAAGGCCGTAGGCCCGACGTGAGCTTGTCAAGACATTTTTACTATTGGGTCGTGTTTAAGCTCCAACTTCCCGCTTACCGCCCAAAGCAGAACCGACTCTCCCCAAGTGTCTTAATAAGCGAAGCCGGCGGGCCGAAGGCCCGACGGCGGAGCGTCAAGGCTTGCGAAGGCCGAAGGCCGAGCTCCGCGTAGGGCCGAAGGCCCGAAGCGTCACACGAGAGGGGGAAGTTGGAGCTTAAACACGACCCAATAGTGAAAATGTCTTAGACGAGCGAAACGGCGGGCCGAAGGCCGAAGGCCGTAGGCCCGACGTGAGCTTGTCAAGACATTTTTACTATTGGGTCGTGTTTAAGCTCCAACTTCCCGCTTACCGCCCACAGCAGAACCAACCCTCCCCAAGTGTCTTAATAAGCGAAGCCGGCGGGCCGAAGGCCCGACGGCGAAGCGTCGAGGCTAGCGAAGGCCGAAGGCCGAGCTCCGCGTAGGGCCGAAGGCCCGAAGCGTCACACGAGAGGGGGAAGTTGGAGCTTAAACACGACCCAATAGTGAAAATGTCTTAGACAAGCGAAACGGCGGGCCGAAGGCCGAAGGCCGTAGGCCCGACGTGAGCTTGTCAAGACATTTTTACTATTGGGTCGTGTTTAAGCTCCAACTTCCCGCTTACCGCCCAAAGCAAAACCAACCCTCCAAGTGTTTTAATAAGCGAAGCGGCGGGCCGAAGGCCCGACGCTGAGCTTCGAAACCCAGCGAAGGCCGAAGGCCGAGCTCCGCGTAGGGCCGAAGGCCCGAAGCGTCCCTTACGATTTCCCAAGCACGCGAGGCCGAAGGCCGAGCTGCGGGTATGAAGTGCTCGCATGCGGATCTTTTCTTTCTACCAAAAGTACAACTTTATTACTTTTTCCATTGGAAAACAAAACTACTGCACCAACAACAACAACTACACATCAACAATAGCACCAACAACAACAACACATCAACAACAGCACCAACAACAACACCTCAACAACTACAGCACCAACAACAACAACTACAGCACCAAAAACAACTGCACCAAAAACAACAAGACCAACAACAAAACAACAGCACCAAAAACAACAGCACAAACAACAACAGCACAAACAACAACAACACGATGACCGCGGGGCCCTCGGGCCCCGCGCACCGCGCAAAAAACTAGTTACTACCTATATATACCTACTACAACAAGAATCGATTGTCAAAATTATTTCTCTCCTCTTTGTTTCTGAAAGAATCATGCTGCTAATTAAAGTAAAATACGACAGAAATTAAAATATACTAGTGACCCGTTGCTAGAGTATGGTTCTAAAAGTTAGGTTGCCTGTCCACTGGAGCGGAGCGGTAATCGAGGAAAAAATCTAGCAATAGAATTTCATTAAAATTTCAGAGCGGAGATTTTTCCTCGTATTATTATATACGACGACGATATCTGCTGTCGTCGTTTGGGCAGTCTTAAAGATAGAGATCTGTCACTTATTTGGGCGCGCGTAGATTACGGTGGCCACGTCCGTATCTATGTGTGCTTATACAGATCTCACAGCGGAGACTCGGAAACCAATCGTCTGCTGGAGCGTATCCAAGTGGGACTAAGCGAAGTTCTCGAGCGGCTTCCCTCGGCGGAGTTAGTAATCCTCGGCGACTTCAACGCGCACCACAGCGAGTGGTTAGGGTCAGTGCGCACTGACTACGCCGGGAGAGCTGTTCACAGTTTTGCTGCAGCGTATGATCTCTCACAACTAGTCGATGGTCCCACTAGAATTCCGGACATTGAAGGTCATACCCCTGCTCTCTTGGACCTACTGCTGACCTCGCATCCAGAACGCCACCAGGTATACCGTCTCGCACCCTTGGGTTCGTCAGACCATTGCTTGGTGCGTTCTGTTGCCACCACGGAGCGGACAGGGCAATCTCGACCTCCTGGGTTGCGCCGTGTCTGGCACTATGGATCGGCGGATTGGGATGGACTGCGGGAGTTTTATGCGTCCTACCCTTGGGGGCAGCTCTGCTTCTCTTTGGATGATCTTGACAACTGTGCGAAATTCGTTGCTGACACGATCCTGCAAGGTATGGAATGCTTCGTTCCTAGCACATTAGTTCGTGTTGGCAATCGTTCTCAGCCCTGGTTTGATAGAGCGTGCGCTGAAGCCCGTAAATCAAAGGAAGAAGCTTACCAAGCTTGGGCTGCTGCGCGTCAGGTCAACGATCGCAACTGTTCCGAATTGAAGAAGCGACTTAATGCTGCTACTAGGTCTTGTAAGAAGCGAATTGCTGCAGCCAAGTATGAACACACCCGCAGAATTGGTGAGAGACTAGTCAGTCAACCCTCTGGGTCCCGAACTTTCTGGTCTCTCGCCAAAGCTGTTCAGGGG
Organism: Cydia strobilella; assembly: GCF_947568885.1. Taxonomy (NCBI): domain Eukaryota; kingdom Metazoa; phylum Arthropoda; class Insecta; order Lepidoptera; family Tortricidae; genus Cydia; species Cydia strobilella. Next base: position 17,154,099 of record NC_086052.1, read on the forward strand.
AACTTCTGCAGGGTTTCCTTGCCATCTTTGCACAAACCCGATGACTCACTGGCTCATTCCGCAAAAGAGAAAGCAGACCTTCTATGCTCTCTATTTGCGTCGAATTCAACACTGGACGACGGGGGCAATTCACCTCCCACTATTCCGCAATGCGAGTACTCCATGCCCGAGGTGCGCTTTACGCAAAGCGCAGTAAGGCGTGCACTCTTTGCCCTCGACGTCAAGAAGTCCAGTGGGTCAGACGGTATTCCTGCTGTTGTGCTAAAAACGTGCGCTCCAGAGTTGACTCCGGTTCTGACGCGACTATTCGCACAATAATTATAAATTATTTTATAAGGCAATCAAGGAATTTTTGTTACACAAATGCTATTATTCTTTAAATGATTTCTTAAATGATAATTTGGAATAAATTGAATTTCATAATAATAATGTAAAAATTTGTAATTGTAAAAATATTAATATTGGGATAATTTTATGATAAATTATAATTTAATATAATTTAAGCTGGTGAATAATGTATAGCTGTTAAAATATAATTTAGACTAAGTATTATTTAAGTAACTATGTTGCTATGCCCTAACAGGTGCATGTTGTAACCTAAGATATAAATAAGACCTAATGTAAACACATGTATGCAATAAATGATATGACTATGACTATGACTATTCTCGCTCTCATACCGCTCAGGGAAATTCCCGTCTTCCTGGAAGATTGCCTGGGTTCACCCTCTACCAAAAAAGGGTGACCGTACCGACCCTTCTAACTATCGGCCTATTGCGATCACCTCCCTGCTCTTTAAAGTAATAGAGCGTGTGGTAAACAACCAGCTCCTTAAGTACCTCGAAGACCACCAGCTAATTAGCGACCGGCAATACGGGTTTCGCCGTGGTCGCGGCGCGGGAGACCTTCTTGTTTACCTCACTCACCGATGGGCCACCGCCATAGAGAGCAAGGGAGAGGCACTGGCTGTTAGCCTGGATATCGCAAAGGCCTTCGATAGGGTTTGGCATAAGGCACTTCTTTCCAAACTTCCCTCGTACGGGCTTCCTAAGGGGTTGTGCACATGGGTCTCCAGCTTTCTATCTGGGCGTAGCATTTCAGTCGTCACTGACGGAATATGCTCGGATTATAAGCCTATAAACGCTGGAGTACCCCAAGGATCTGTACTATCGCCTACCCTGTTCCTTCTGCATATCAATGATATGTTATTAACTAACAATATTCATTGCTATGCAGACGACAGCACTGGCGATAGCTGTTATACAGGTCGTGCAAACGCCCCCCCTGAGCAGGTGTCGGAGTGCAGGATGCGACTTGTGTCTGAGATCGAGACGTCCCTTGAACAGGTCTCCGAATGGGGTAGACGTAACCTCGTCCAGTTCAACCCCAGTAAGACACAAGTCTGCGCGTTCTCCGCCAAAAAAACCCCATTTGTCACGGCGCCAAAGTTTCAGGGCATTCCCCTTACCACCGCTAAAAGTATCGGGATACTTGGTGTCGACATTACGAACGAAGTCCAGTTTCGTAGTCATCTGGAACAAAAAGCCAAACTGGCCTCCAAAAAGCTTGGGGTGCTTAACAGAGCCAAACAGTACTTCACACCGGGTCACCGACTTTTGTTATATAAAGCGCAGGTTCGACCCCATATGGAGTACTGTTCTCATCTCTGGTCTGGCGCTCCACAATACCAGCTCCTTCCCCTTGACTCCATCCAACGTCGGGCAGTTCGTATTGTCGGCAATTCCGAACTTACTGACGGCTTAGAACCTCTTAGTCTTCGGAGAGACGTTGGCTCTCTTTGCATGTTCTACCGTCTGTACAATGGGGAATGTTCCGAAGAACTTTTTGATCTGGTGCCATCGTCTCGTTTCTATCACCGCACCTCCCGCCAAAGGAGCAAAGCTCATCCTCACTTCTTAGACACATGGCACACCATGAATAAGCGGGCATCCCGCTCGTTTCTTCCCAGAACGTGCAGAATGTGGAATGAGTTGCCTCCTGAGGTATTTCCTTTGTGCTACGACATGGGATTCTTCAAGAAGCGGGTATTTAGGGTTCTCAAGGGTCGGCAATGCTTAAGTGGCTCCTGTGATGTTGCTTACGTCCATGGGCGACGATGACTGCTTCCCATCAGGCGGCTCGTCTGCTCGTTTGCTGAACATCACACAAAAAAAAATAAAAAAAATTGTGCATGGCAGATTTTATTTAAATGTAAAATAATTAATTAATTATTTGGCACATATATAAATAATAATATGTATAATTTTAGATTAAATAAGTATGTTTCCCTATGTGGAACTATGTTGCCGTGCCCTAACAGGGCGTCACATGAACAGCTTATATTTAAGAACACCTGTACCTGCTATGTGATATGCAATAAATGATTTCAATTTCAATTTATATGTAGGTAAATTAGATTTTTCATATAAATAAGAACTTTTATTCGTAATTTTAAATATAGTTTGTCAAAGAACTGTCTCATTTCAAACATAGACGAAGAGAATCATACTATCTGTCTTACACTAGTACTAGCACCCAAAAGAAAAGGATGAGTATAGATTTTTTTTGTTCTTATTTACTGCCAATTTGGTTTGACCAACTATACTTATTTATTATTATTTCGCCAATGAACAAACCAATCCTAGAATTACGGTCAAACAACTTTGTCAGTAGAAAAGGCGCGAAATTCATATTTTCTATGGATTCCTATAATTTCCTTCCCACATATATTTTTTTAAATTTGCCGCTCTTTTCTACTGACGGTAATGGCTTGACAGACTATAATAGAAAACTATTATAACGAGCTTTTATTTCGTTTTTACCCTGTGCCTGTTTTGTTGACCCTGTTATTTGCGGCCAGTTTTCACAAGTTTTGCTTTTGGCGCGTTAAATGCGCGGTAAAATTAATAAAGTGAAACTATTCAAGTTAACATTTATGTCACTTATGTCGTAAAGTCTATATGTAAAGTCGTAATAATTAGTACCTGATTTTCAAGGAATCAAGTCTTTAAGAGAACATTTTAATTTGAATAACTTGACTATATATAATAGGTTTGTTTACAATACCCTATTTTTAATTATTTTGTATTTAAGCCGCCTAACATATGACTTAAACAGCTTCAGTGACATCTTGAGCCATGTTTGTGTGTCAAGGAAAAATGATAGATGTCACAATTGACAATTGTCACATTTGACATTTCCAGTTATCAACAATACTCGCACGTGGATTTTTGTTGAAATGTTTTATTAAAATACCAGTAAAACTGATAAAATGGACGCTTACGATATATTTAGGAAACTAACCAAAGGTCTAACCTTCAAACGACGCGTTTTAGGTGTTAAAAATAATGTAAGTTGCATCTTATAACCTCTCGTTTTTAGTGTTCTATTTTGTTTGATAAAATTATATTATTATGTACTTGATTTAATTTTAGCAAGGTGTAAAGCCTTTACCGGTTAAAAAAGAAGAAGGATTGGAAATTAAGGAGGAGCTACCCAGTGAGGATGAAGATGAAATGCAGAACTTAAGCGCCGGCAGCGAACCAAGTGATGTAGATTCTGGCGATGAAAAGGAACTACAACTCTTGGAAGGAGTAAAAGTGGGAGAAAGAAAGAAAAAGAAGAAGAAGGAAAAAACAGAGAATTTGCTTAAGAAACTGGAAATTGAAGAGGTTAGTATTAACAAGTTATTTTTAAGAAAATCTGTGACAAACTTGTAGAATGATTTAAATTTATTTTGTGTGTAGAATATGTTTGTATCCGCATATAGAAGTTTATGACATTACAATGGAATAAAAGATCAGCAATACTTGTATCTTTTAACAGTGTAAATAATGATAAATCAATAAAATATAATATTTGGTCCATGTAGCTGAAATTGGAGGTTTTATGTGGTAGAGAATAAAAATGAAAATATTTTTTGACAAAAACAATTTTTACAGTCTCTGATTCTTGTGTTGTTGGCCTAAGGCACCAGAGGTGCAGCAGCGGTAGATGTTTCTTAGTTCTACATTACAGCCCTATAAATTCCAGCATAACCGCTTCCGCAATGAACATGGCATTAAAGTGGTCGGTCGTCACGTCCCAGCGGCTCTGCAAGACTTCTCCGAGCTTGTGACCAAGTACAATGTGAAACAGGCACTTGTGGACACAGTGATGAAGTGCGGGTACGATGAGCCAACGCCGGTGCAGAGGCAGGCCGTGCCTTGTATGATGGAGGTCAGGTTTTGCCTACTTGTTTATTTATTTAATATTTACACAGCACTGCAGTCTTATCACTGTGAAACTACACTTGACTGCCTCTTATGCATCAACTCGCAAAATCTTACTCGTGGTCATGACACACTTATACAAAGTGCGCCTATCACTTAACATTAGATTCTAATCACTTAAGACACTGAATTAAAAGGCAAAGTATAACTAGTGTTGACATAATAACAATCATTTTTGCACTTTGCACTTACAAGTCTTACTTACTTACTGCTTACTGCTAGCCTTTCTCCGCAGACGTCTTTTTTGGTTGCCCTTGGCATAGGCCTCTCCCATATTCCTCCACGAGTCCCTGTCCAGAGCCTGTCTTCTCCAGAAGGCTCCAGCCACCTGCCTGAACTCGTCTTCCCATCTCATTTTTTGTCTTCCATCATCCCTTTTTCCGTCTCTTGGGTACCATGTTGTGATGTCTTTTGACCATTTTTCTCTTTTGTCTCGGAGCATGTGGCCGGTCCACTTCCATTTTAGTTTTTTCATAGTGTGGTTTACATCGATTATTTTTGTTCTCTTTCTAATGTCCTCCAGTTTTATTCTATCACTAAGTTTTATATTCAACATGCTTCTTTCCATACTATTTTGGCAGACTTGGAGAGCTTTCCTCTCCTTGAAAGTCTTACAACTTCATAAAAAGTCACTAACACTTTTACTACCGATTTGTCTCGTTGCCACTATTATATCGTGATATTATCGCCGAAATTCGGGAGAGCACATGTGCTTGAGTACCTGACAAATCCAGACTGGTTTTGTTGATGTACCCTCATATTTCAATACACTACACTTTTAAATCTTGTAATCAGGATTAAAGGGATTATTACACTGCTAAATTTAGTGACTAACAAGAGGGACGCCGCTATACGTGAGACGCGATAAGAGATACATCCTATCGTTTCTCACGTATAGCGTCGTCCCTCTTGTTAGTCACTAAATTAGGATAGTGTAATAAGCTCTTAATGGTTAAAGTCCCGCCCAAGTGGTTAAAGAGTGTCAAAGAAATAAAACACATCTCACAGTAAAATATGTACCCTATTTAATGTCGCTCTTCTTGTATGTTTTCCATTCTGGTTAATTTTTTGCCTTATTAAAGAATGAACATGTCACTAAAGGAAGATGTTTAATATACAGGACCGCCAAATTCTGGCCTGTGCACCAACTGGCTCCGGAAAGACATGTGCTTTCCTTCTGCCCATCCTGCACACACTTGGAGCCCCACAAGGAGGCCCCCGGGCCCTAGTGCTCTGCCCCACCAGGGAACTGGCGCACCAGATATACAGGTGGGTCTGCGCTATTTAGAAGTACAGGAAAAGTGGAAAAATTGACCGTCTTGGGCTCATGACTGACCAGCGGCACCTTGACAGCCAAAATTAAGTTGCATAGGTATAAATACTTGTGAGAGTATGATAGATTCAGTTTTGTTCCGACAGGGAGGCGCTCCGGCTGAGTGAAGGCACGGAGTTAAGATGCAGCGTTGTGCGGAACATGAAGGAGAGCAAAGTGAAAGAGCGAGAGGCCACTATTAGGAGGAGTGGTGAGAATAAAAAGCAGTTGCCACATTTTTTATTGCCTTTTGAGTGCCCTGTGAAGACTTCTGATCTTATGTATTTTATATTATATTTCAGACATTGTTATCAGCACGCCAAACAGATTATGCTACTTACTTAACAGGGATAATGTAAATATTTCCCTTGACAAGTGAGTACTAATTTTAGCATTTGAAGTCTATTACAATCCATTGTAAATGTTGCAAATATCTGTATGCTAAGTTGTCTAAACTATAAACTCTAACCCCTTGTCAGATTAGACACGCATTTCCAACAAGTCTTATTTTATTTTCAGAGTCCGTTGGCTAATAATCGACGAAGCCGACAAACTATTCGAAGGCTCGGCCGACGAGCAGTCCGACTTTAGACAGCAAATGGAGCAGATACTAGCGGCTTGCGACGGCAAACAGCGAAGAATAGCGATGTTCAGCGCTACACATACACCCGCCGTGGCGAAATGGTGCCGACATCATATGAGGGGGCTTATTAATGTTACTGTGGGACAGAGGTATGTTATTTTAATTCTTGAATTAAGTTTTCTGTTGATTAGAGAAGATTTTAGGGGACTGTGGGGCTAATTAGCGCAGTATAGCGATGTTCAGCGCCACACTTACACCCGCCGTGGCGAAATGGTGCCGCCATCATATGAGGGGGCTTATTAATGTTACTGTGGGACAGAGGTATGTTATTTTAATTCTTGAATTAAGTTTTCTGTTGATTAGATAAGATTTTAGGTGGTTGTGGGGCTAATTAGCGCAGTATAGCGATGTTGAGCGCCACACATACACCCGCCGTGGCGAAATGGTGCCGACATCATATGAGGGGGCTTATTAATGTTACTGTGGGACAGAGGTATGTCATTTTAATTCTTGAATTAAGTTTTCTGTTGATTAGAGAAGACTTTAGGGGACTGTGGGGCTAATTAGCGCAGTATAGCGATGTTCAGCGACACACATACACCCGCCGTGGCGAAATGGTGCCGACATCATATGAGGGGGCTTATTAATGTTACTGTGGGACAGAGGTATGTCATTTTAATTCTTGAATTAAGTTTTCTGTTAGAGAAGATTTTAGGGGACTGTGGGGCTAATTAGCGCAGTATAGCGATGTTCAGCGCCACACATACACCCGCCGTGGCGAAATGGTGCCGCCATCATATGAGGGGGCTTATTAATGTTACTGTGGGACAGAGGTATGTTATTTTAATTCTTGAATTAAGTTTTCTGTTGATTAGATAAGATTTTAGGTGGTTGTGGGGCTAATTAGCGCAGTATAGCGATGTTGAGCGCCACACATACACCCGCCGTGGCGAAATGGTGCCGACATCATATGAGGGGGCTTATTAATGTTACTGTGGGACAGAGGTATGTCATTTTAATTCTTGAATTAAGTTTTCTGTTGATTAGAGAAGATTTTAGGGGACTGTGGGGCTAATTAGCGCAGTATAGCGATGTTCAGCGACACACATACACCCGCCGTGGCGAAATGGTGCCGACATCATATGAGGGGGCTTATTAATGTTACTGTGGGACAGAGGTATGTCATTTTAATTCTTGAATTAAGTTTTCTGTTGATTAGAGAAGATTTTAGGGGACTGTGGGGCTAATTAGCGCAGTATAGCGATGTTCAGCGCCACACATACACCCGCCGTGGCGAAATGGTGCCGACATCATATGAGGGGACTTATTAATGTGGGACAGAGCTATGTTATTTTAATTCTTGAATTAAGTTTTCTGTTGATTAGATAAGATTTTAGGTGGTTGTGGGGCTAATTAGCGCAGTATAGTATGCGGGGCTTATTAATGTCACTTGTACTTTGTAAGAATACTTCCAACAATATTTATTGTGATAATATGATGGTACAATCGGGGACATTCGCGGTGAACCACCTTAAGGGCAAACATCGTTTAAACGTCTTGCAGACGGTCAGGCGATATCATAAAAGTGATGATCAATAGCATGGCACAAAAAAATGTGGGTGTTGAAAAAAAAAGGTTAGCTCTGGTAAAGTTTATTCCGTCTATTGTCTTTGTGACGGCCGGCATTTGCAAACTAAGATAAGGAATTCAAAATGCATTCTAATCATCATTGCATGATCTTATGGGGAGGCGAAGCTTAGCCTAAACAAAAACAACTAATAAACTGTCCTTACTACCTATTGTTTGTCTCATTACCTGTTTTTACCCTTTTCATTATTAACATAAAGAATCCTAAATGCATCCTAATTGGTTATCTCTATGGGAGGTGGAGTTTAGCTCGCTCGTTAAAATTTGTAAGAATTGATTCACCGCCAATCAGAATCAGAACGTTTATTGGTAAAAGCAATATTATTTTACATGCCACAAAACACACACACACACACACACAACATTTTTTTTGGGCGCCACAAGCCTTCGGGAATTGTCATATACTTGGAAATTTCGACCCATGCCACCGTGACCGGATAGCCGAGCGGTTCAGGCACCTGTCCGGTAAACGGGGTACGCTGGTTCGATTCCAGCTCTGGACACTGGAGGTTTTGGTCATTTTTTCCTTCGTATATGACATTTATTTCAGTTTATTATTTTACATGTCAGGAATTGGGTATACATAATAAATGCAATGTCCCCGATAGTACAATTATTGTATTTTTTTTTACAGAAATGCAGCCACAAATCTGGTAGATCAAGAACTATTGTATTGCGGCAATGAGAACGGGAAGCTGGTAGCATTTCGACAACTAGTGCAGCAGGGACTAAAACCTCCCGTCCTAGGTATTGTGTCCCTTTTTTACACAAAATAATCGGAAAATATTGATGAGTCTTAACATTAAAAAATTTCACGGTTTAGACTCACTTGTTTTAGTCACTCGCGCTACATTTTTCGGAGAGCCTAGGTCTCCTTTCTCAAGCACTAATAGTCTAAACCGTGAAATTATTTAATGTTAGTATGTTAGTATGTATGTTAGTAGTAGTAGTAGCACAACAGTTTAATTTCGATTTGTCTTAACTTGAGAGCCTCCTATAAAAATATTTCTTACGAGAAATATTCAATAACATCAGAAATATTTCACTTCTCATATTCTTAAATTTCATATCTCTAATGGCGTAGTGTACCTATAAGCTACTTTAAAAAAACTTTCAGAACCTAAATAAAATTATTTTTAAAATAAATAAATAAGTTTGTGTGTGTTTCAGTGTTCGTACAAAGCAAAGATCGAGCGAAGCAGCTTTTCAAGGAGCTCATATACGACGGAATCAATGTAGATGTCATACATGCAGACAGAACTCAGACACAGGTATTTATAACATTTTCTTTAACGGCTGAACACCTAAATGTTTATATATGTCGTGGCAAGATCTTAGAATCAACCATTTCATGAAATGTTAAACATATTAATAACGGGTCACTCACGTATTTTAAGTCGAAAAACGCTCGACATGTTTCACTCCGTACCGAGGACTTCGACTTAAAATACGTGAGTGACCCGTTATTAATATGTCTGTCTCACGGAAGTTTTGTTATTAAAATTTTATGAAATGATTGGTCGGCCACATCACGAAAAAGTCAAAACCTAACCTAACCATGTCATGAAGTAACAAAGATTTGACATGAGTAACAAAGATTGGAATCAGTTTATTATGACTCCGCTTATACTGACCTACCGCTTACTATGACGTAATTACTGTGCGAAGTTTGGTTTTCATATAAAATTCTTTGTGACATAATCGGATAAGTTGACTTCACTTATAGTGACAAATCGCTTATGGCCTATAAATCCTATTTTCATGAAATTATGTCCATTCGCTGGTTTTCGTGGCCATTCCCACGTCTTTCCCTGCGAGGACGTTTTCATTCTCAGTGACAAGTTGATAATTGGTACAAGGTTAATAAAACTCATCACTCACAAAGGAATTTAAGATCAATTTGGAAAAATTAACAAAAATAAGAAGTTAATCCACTATGCATTATGACATCCGCTTAGTATGACGTGTTTGCCTCTTCCCTTCAATGTCATTATAAGCGGACTACTAACTAACAGGGCAAATTATGTATATGCTTATAATAAGAAGACAATAGTTATTTGTGCAACAAGAGAGGAAAGTTAGTTTTTCTTGCGAGTGTTTACTTTGAGTCCCGAGAAAGTGAAAGATTCTATAATTGAATCACGAGCGAAGCGAGTGATTCTAAGTTAGTATATTGAGCGTAGTGAGGGACTCATAAACACGAGATTTATAATAACTGCTCTCGTGTTGCACATATAATTTTTCACCTCAGTAGCGAGAACATATTAAAGGTTAAAATGGTTTTCGAATTACACAGAATAATACAGAAAAACAAAAAAAATAAAAATAAAAACGAATTTGTAATAGAAGTATGAAGTGGCAGTTCATGGCCTAAATTAAAAAGCTACTTTGTTTCACTCCCTGGAGTGAGGAAAGTCGCACTTTCCTCACTCCAGGGAGTGACGAAAGTAGGCTTGTTCGGCCTGCTGAGGTGAAAAGCTTTATTTTTCAGCGTGACAACGTAGTCCGTAGCTTCCGCGTCGGTCGCGTGTGGGTCCTTATCTGTACAGAACTAATGGGTCGCGGGATCGACTTCCGGGGCGTCAACCTGGTCATCAACTACGACTTCCCCCCCTCCGCCATCGCCTATATACACAGGTAATTAGTAAAGTATATAAATAACTAAACTTTTCAGCGAGACAACGTAGTTCCGCGTAGGTTGTGTATGGGTGCTGATCAGTACGGAGCTGATGGGTCGCGGGATCGACTTCCGGGGCGTCAACCTGGTCATCAACTGTGGCTTCCCATCACATGACTTTTTTTTTATAATTTTAAAATAAATAGTTTAGAAGTTATTTGACAAAATAGCCAAAAAATTACCTTTCCCCCCCTGTATCTCCAAAACTACTAGGTCTAAAATTTTGAAAAATATATACAAAATAGCTCTTTACCTATAGATAACAGGAAAACCTATTACAAATGTTCAGTCAAGCGTGAGTCGGACTTAATTACTTAGTTTTTGATCCGACCCCTACGAATTTTTTAAAGACATCTCACGTTTCACATTTTAAATAGGTACATTGTTAAAAATTGTGTAATTTACGGAACCCTTGGAACGCGAGTCCGACTTGCACTTGGCCGGTTTTTTTTTATATAAAATGTATATAATCCCCAGGATCGGCCGCGCCGGCAGAGCGGGGCAGAAGGGGCGGGCCATCACGTTCTTCACACAAGACGACGTTGCCAATCTTAGAAGGTGAATCAATTGTCTATTTATTAAATACATATCATAACTATACAAACTCCCATAACCCCTAGAGACTGCGAGCCACGAACAGATTTCCATGACCAATCGCCTCCCAGGCGAAAAATCGCATAGTGGTTAACGGCTATGTATGATGAACCCTCGTGGACGTTAGTGTGGATGAGTGAAAAGAAAAAAAAAAACATGTTCATGTGACCAGCTGACGGTCTTTCCACCGCGATTCAATCGGCTGACGATTTTTTTTTTTCACAGGCTTTTAATTCTACCACGACCAACTTGTAGAGTCTGTGCGGAAAGAAATATAAGGTTATAAGGGAACCAATACCTTTTTCCGACTCTTTCCGCACATACTTTATTCCACAGTAATACACTAAATAGATTTACTCATTTTTAACCTTTGCTGCTCGATTTTAAACTTAACGACCCTTGTCTTACGTTCCACTATCGCATGAATCGCATCAGTAATGTAGCTAGGTCAAGTCTTACCGTTTGCCACACGACTTTGAACTCTACCACCCACGTCTTAAATTCCAGTATCGCGTCAGTAATGAAACAGTCGGGCTGCGCTGTCCCCGACTACATGTTGGCGCTCAAACAGAACCCTAATAAGAGGAAGAAGCTCGCTAAAAAGGCTCCGAGGAGAGACGAGATATCTACTATTCTCGGGAAGAGGCCAGACAAGTAAGTAGTAAGAGTTAAGAAGAGAAAATAAAACAATAAATATTGTGGTTGTGTTTAGTTTGGAGGTGAGGCGTCTAGTTTGTCAGCTGGAATAGATGGCGCTGCACTATGTAATTTGTTTTGTGGTTACTGGATTATCACATGTCAACTTTTGACAACCAACGTTATCTCTTAAAGGCCGGCGCCGTACTGTGCCATCAATGTCATATTTCAATACAAAGCATGAATGTGTTTTAAACTATAAACAGGACTTCCGGTTCGCACGCCATCTTGATAGTAGCCTCGTGATTAATTCCTTTGTTTTTTGCTCATTAATATTGTTTAAAATGTAATATCGATAGCTTTATTATACAGTAATCTAATGTGTTAGTGTGCAGTGAATGGAGAATTATACACAATGCGTGTTTAACCACCATTTTAGAGTCAACGGCCGGTAGTCCACGTGCTTCTCGTAAAATCCAGCTATCGGTTTTACGAGTCAACTACAACAACTACCAAACAACGTCGTGCTCTAAGAGCATTTGGTATTTCTACCTCTAACAGTGTCTGGCTAGATGCCCATAATTTTATTTACCGTACACTGGCTGAAGAAAATCAAGAAATATTAATTCGATCCCACGTGGATCCCACTTTGACGTTGGCGAAATCATCGACAGTATCGATGGAGCCATACTACTTAAAGATTGAATTGAATTGAAACTATAAACAAATATACATTACACAGTCAATGGATGTTTGGTTGACATTTATATTAATAATTTATTTACAGGAGGAAACTTGAAAATGACAAGGAGTCAAAAGACGATAAGACTAAAAATAAAAACACAAACGCCAAGAGAAGAAAGGTAGAGAAGACAGAGAATGGAGAACCGAAGAATAAAAAACAAATGAAAATGACCAAGAAAAGCAAAAATAAAATGAACACTACGAAAAAGAATAAAAAGAAAACTATAGTTCATAAAAAAGGTAAATAAAATTTATAAATTACACTATTTGTAAGGTTTAGAAAAATAAACAATTAAAACTACCTTAGTATTTTATTTAAAAATCAAACAATAATTATAAAATCAACCCTTTAATTGGTCATATTTATACATAAAACGAAATCCATACAAAATATACAGTCTTCATTGCATTTATATATACATAATAACTATATAGCCTTTTTAATATAAATATCTAAAAATAGTGATAATTTCAGTGTATATTTTTCAATATGGCACCTATTTCCAATATCATTTCAAAACGGTTATAGTTGAAACTAGTGATGTGCCGTTGCCAGTAAATGTTTCCAAGGTGAGTAAATTCCCAGTAACGTTAGCAAAAACCGATAAATACGTTTTTTGTGGGTTATGGCATGTTTTTACTTTTGTTATGGTATTTTTTTTTGTTAATTACGAATACGGTAAGATGCTTAGATGGGCAGGTGGAGTGACACGTCTGGACAAAGTTCGCAACGAACACATGAGGGGATCCTTAAAGTTGCTCCAATAGCTGAAAAAATAAAGGAAAGCCGACTACGCTGGTTCGGACACATTTCCAGGCGAGAAGATGACTATGTAGTCAAAAAGGTCCTGAACATGCCAAACCGACCCAGAGGACGAGGTAGATCCCCCGCTACTTGGGGGACCAAGCTAACTACGCAGACAACCCAGAACAGAGCTCTCTGACGCAAACGTACAAGGAGACCCGACCCCAGATGAGCTGGGAAGAGGGTTGGCCAAAGAAGAAGAATACGGTAAAATGTTAATTTACTAGTAAATTTCCTGAATGGGAAATTACTGGTAACGGTAATTTACTGCCGGCACAACACTAGTTGAAACAGACTGAGTGCATTTCGACTGCAGAAAGAATGTAAACAAAATTGAGAAGTGCAATCCGTCTGTTTCAGCCCTTACTTAAGCTAAGTTAAGCTATGTCTTAGGTGAAAGTTATGTTTAGCCTCTTAGAATCTTCAGTATAATTGGTCCAAAATAGCAGATATATCATTATGTTGCATCATTTTGAGTACAAAAATAGACTTATTAGAATAAGAACTTACATCAGAAATGGATGGGATATTTGACCTAGATATAAGTTTTTGTTTAAAATCATCTCAGATAACTAACACTAGTAGATATAGTCATATAACGCACTGTAGCATTTAATTATGTAACAAAAGTTGTCACATTTCTGGCCATTAAAAGAAACACTTAAAGCTAACTAGGCTAATGACTAAGTGTGGTAATGTCATCATTTATGTCACATTTCTATGAAAATATGACATGTATACATATAGTGACACTTCCTCACTTTGTTCCATTCAATTCGATACAGTCAGCTTAGGGTGGTGTTCCACCTATTCAAAATCTTGGTCCAGTGTGTATTTGCGTCTCACATTTTGCTTAATAAGAGAGTGAGACGCAATGACATTGGACCAAGAAATTGGCAATGAATAAAAAAGGTGCGTTGGGGTAAGTTAAGGGTTTTTCATGCGGGATAAGAATAAAAGTCGCCCGTAATGCTTCGGCATACGGACGATTTGTTGTCTTACCCCTCATGAAAAACCCGTTCAATCTTACCCCAACTCACCCTTCAGTCGAGGTCAAAGATACACTTTTGCACCTTACTCCTTTGTAATAAGGCGAAAAAATGTTAACATATCTGTGACGACGACTGTAATGTCACTAGATAAGTTTTGCAATAGACAAATGTGTCATTCTCAATCAAAAGGGTACTTCTTGTCGGTTGTCAATTTTTTTATAGCTATTTCCATATAGCATTCATTTGAAATCAACCTTATCGGCAAGCGACAATGTGGTACCTTTTGGTTGAAAACGTCACAAATATGAAACAAAGAGGTGGCCCATCACGGGTTACCCTCATCTGGCATAATATTGTTTGTCAGAAATACACTTCGCATAACACGCATCGCAGTAAACTTTTAGTCGAATGATACTTTCGCATAAATATATACTTGCCATAATAGTCATTTCGCATAATATTCATTTGGCAGAATTCTCTAAGTGGGTTAGGTTAGGGTTTTCTGCCAAATAATATTATGCGAAAAGAAATTCTGCAAAGTATTATTATGCGTAAAGCAGTATGCCAAAAGTATTTCTGCCAAAAGATATTTCTACCATGTAACATTATGCAACACAGAAATATGTCAAAAAACTTTCTGCAACACAATAAGGAACCAACAGCTTATAAAAAAATGAATTTCGGCGTGGGATAGAAACGAGTTACGAATATTTTATACAATATTTTCATTTCATACAAAGTTTAAATCTATTTTTTAATAAGTAGATTTAAAAAGAAAGTAAATGTTTTCCCTCCAAACATTGTCTATGGAAATATAGTTTTAAAAAGTATATGTGATAGGCCCCCTCTGTGCTTCATATTTGTCTATTGCAAAACTTATCTAGTGACCTATGTTACAGTCTGGCAAAAAAGAGTAGAAATTAAAAAGTGGCAACACTGTAGTGTCGTCCCTTTCAAATCAATCTAAGAAAAACGGGACGACACTACAGTGTTGCCACTTTTTAATTTCTACTCTTTTTTGCCAGACTGTATGTACTATGATACAAAAGACTCATTGGCAAAAAAATCCCATTACTACACCTAAAAAACATTTACCATGGCATAAAACTCAAAATAACTTGAATATAATATAACATCGTCTTTTCATATATTCCTACAGATATAGTGAATAAATATTTTCCATGACAAAAGTCTTTCCCGCATTGACATAAGATTCAAATCCAAATCAAATCAAATTCAAATTCAAAAAAATCAAATAAAAAAAAAACCAAAAGTCTAATTCGTTGGGCCCGTGGGAAAGTTTTATTCAATATACTTGTATAGATTTGTATAATAATAGCTACAGCTTTTAATAAAGCTACACTTGATTAAAAATATACGCATTTTTCATATAGTATTACAACGATTTCAACACATAATTTACATATTTGACACAAAATTATACAAAATAGATTTATTGTGCTATTTCTAGCTGCAGCACTCATAAAAGCACTCATAAGTCCATAAAAACACTAAAACATAAACAAAAGTTCAATGTTATTCATTAGTTTTTTAAACCACAAAAAACACAGCGTCCAAAATCATCAATCATCATTAAATAATCCATGAAACCAATTGGTACCAAAAAATAAACAAAAGTTAATCACAGTGCACTTGTCTAACAAATGAGATACTGTCCTGTTTTTGAGATATCCAAATAGCTTCATTGCAGATTGTCTGCCAGGTCTGCCTCTGAGACTCCAGACTAACGCATGGACCTGCCACGCGAGCCAATCACATCGCACCAATATCCACCAATCAGCGCGTCACTCGCACAGCCAATCACAGGGCAGACGCGGCATCTTATTAGCCGGCCACGGCAGATAACCTGCCGTCTTGAAGATCCAGTAATCATAAGATACTTTACTTATCAAAAGTACTAGAATTAAAACTTCTAGAGTGATAATGTAGTAGATATAGTCGGTCCAGTCCCTTGGAGTGTGGCAGACTTGGAATTCTTTTAGTTCTACAACTGGGCCCATGTTGTCTTCGCAGTATAACTCTTTGTAGTCGAGGATGGTTTTTGAGACTTCTATTAGCCATGGCTGAAATGAAACAAAACTGTATTTAGTAAGTATTTACTTACATAGAAATCTGATATCCCTAGCGGATTATATTGATATTGATACTGACGATTTAAGTTTTAAATAAAGACCTAGCGGGAAAATTAGGTCCAGGTCTAGGCAAATACAGATGTAGTGCATAATTTTTACATCGTACTTTCTCGGAAACATTCGTATTTGTCATGCTACTATTGCTATTTCAGTCATCCTCAGTACTTTTTGTACCGAGTCTGACAGAAATAGCAAGACGTTCATACGTTTCCGTGAAAATACGATGGAAAATAATTATGCACTACAACTGTACTAAAAACATTGTAAACGGATCACTTCGTGTGAAAATTGACCAGTCACCAGATTTCATTGCTCTGAAGTGTATGAAATGATACCTATTTCGTGAAATATCCAACAAACTCATTGGTAACTATATGTGCTAGATAGAATCCCCCGACCTCCACTTTATATGCCTTGCCGTTTTGTATGTATAGGTAGTTGCTGCTAGTAAGAAACGTGTTGTCTTTGTCACACATTACTAAATAGAAAGAAATACACTCATTTGATGACATTCTCAGTGTTGCAGTCGCTTTGTATGTAGTTGCTGCTAGTGAGAATCGTGTTGTCTTTGTCACACATTACTAAATAGAAAGAGACGCACTCACTTTGATGACTTTCTCGGTGTTACAGTCGCAGTGTATGTAGTCGCTGCCATTGAAAAACGTGTTGTCTCTGTCACACATTACTAAATAGAAAGAGATGCACTCACTTTGATGTCATTTTCAGTGTTGCAGTCCCTTTGTATGTAGTTGCTGCTAGTGAGAAACGTGTTGTCTCTGTCACACATTACTAAATAGAAAGAGATGAACTCACTTTGATGACTTTCTCGGTGTTACAGTCACAGTGTATATAGTTGCCGCCGATAAGGAACGTGTTGTAGGACCCAGGGTTGTCGAACATGTTCGAGAGCATGTACGTGTGGATCTGTAAGAAACAAACGATTAGTCTTTTTAAGTTATTCCTTGTATCTTGTCTTCCTATCGTCTTGTATCCTTTTTTTATGTATTTAATAAAATACAGAGTATTCCACTAAATCAGCAGAAGATATGCAAAGAGAGCTTACATCTTGGGTTAAGATATTGAAACAAAAAGGTCTTCGTGTTAGCAGGACCAAAACCGAATATATGCACTGCTTAGCTTCTAACGCCCAAACTGACAAAAATGTGTACATCGGCGACCTACCTGTACCGAAGGTCAAAAGGTTTAAATACTTGGGATCAGTTTTAACATCTGACGCAGATATACATGCAGACGTCTGTCATAGAACTCAAGCAGCGTGGCTTAAGTGGCGAAGCCTGTCCGGGGTCCTATGTGACAGCCATATGCCCATTAAAACAAAAGGAAAAGTTTACAAAACTGCAGTGATACCTGCCTTTTTGTATGGGTCGGAATGCTGGGCTGTAAAGAAATCGCATGAGCAACTCCTGCATGTCAATGAGATGAAGATGCTTCCCTGGGCCGGTGGTGTCACGAGACTAGACCGGATAAGGAACGAATACGTCCGCGGAAGTTTCAAAGTAGCCCCAATTAGAGAGAAACTCCTTGAAACCCGACTAAGATGGTACGGCCACATACAAAGAAGAGGAAAGGACCATGTCGTCAATATTGCATTGAACCTTCCGGAACAACCGAGAGGAAGAGGAAGACCAAAATCCACATGGTGGTCCAATATTAGAACCGACCTAGAGAACCTGAACATAGCAGAAGAGACAACCCAGAACCGACTACTCTGGCGCAAAGTGACAAGGAGACCCGACCCCACGTAGGTGGGATAAGGGGAGGAAGAAGAAGAAGAAGAATAAAAGAGTATTAATTTTTAATGCACTTTATACAAAACCGAAAAATCAATACATAAATCAAGCTTTGTTTCTAACAAACAGATGTCGCCGGCTATTTTGTTGTTGTGCGTGTATGTGACCTATAATGCGATCTAACATGAACCTTGTTTCAAGGCAATATTGACATGATTGGCATGATCCTTAACTATAAGGAGTAAAGGAGTAAGACTAACATTCTTCAGCTTGTGCGTGATTTAGAAGAGCATGAAGTTGTCAGCAAACTAAGTTCCCTCCAAAGAACAAATATTCTCTATATCATTGAGATCTGCTATAAGTTGCTAAGGTATATCTAAAATGAACTCTAATACCTACGACATACATTCTTCAACTTGTTATGCGTGATTGAGAACAGCATGAAGTTGTCAGCAAACTGACTTCCCTCTAGCGGACCAATATTCTCTATATCACTGTGGTAAGCTTAAAGTTGCATATATCTATAATGAACCTTAAGACGAGACAGTAAATCTGACATTCGAAAATGTACCTTAACTCTAAGCAATAGGACTTACATTCTTCAGCTTGTTATACGTCAAGCATAAAGTTGTCAGCAAACTTAGTCCCCTCCAAAGGACCAATTGTCTATATCATTTTGGTATGCTTAAAGATCCATATATCTAAAATGAACCTTTTTTTTATACCACGACGGTGGCAAACAAGCATACGGCCCGCCTGATGTTAAGCAGTCACCGTAGCCTATGGACGCCTGCAACACCAGAGATATTACATGCGCGTTGCCGACCCTTTAAAAACCTGTACACTCCTTTTTTGAAGAACCCCATACTGTAGCCCCTCGGGAAGACAAGATAGTAAGTCTTACATACGAAAATGTACCTTAACTTTAAGCAATAGCACTTACATTCTTCAGCTTGTTATGCGTGATTGAGAACAGCATGAAGTTATCAGCAAGCTTACTCCCCTCTGGCGGACCAATATTCTCTATATCACTGTGGTATGCTTAAAGTTGCATATATTTATAATGAACCTTAAGACGAGACAGTAAATCTGACATTCGAAAATGTACCTTAACTCTAAGCAATAGGACTTACATTCTTCAGCATAAAGTTGCCAGCAAACTTAGTCCCCTCCAAAAGACCAATTCTCTATATCATTTTGGTATGCTTAAAGTTCCATATATCTAAAATGAACCTTAAGACAAAAGATAGTAAATCTTACATACGAAAATGTACCTTAACTCTAAGCAATAGCACTTACATTCTTCAGCTTGTGATACGTGATTGAGAACAGCATGAAGTTGTCAGCAAACTTAGTCCCCTCCAAAGGATCAATTCTCTATATCATATTGGTATGCTTAAAGTTCCATATATCTAAAATGAACCTTAAGACAAGATAGTAAATCTTACATACGAAAATGTACCTGAACTCTAAGCAATAGCACTTACATTCTTCAGCTTGTGATACGTGATTGAGAACAGCATGAAGTTGTCAGCAAACTTAGTCCCCTCCAAAGGATCAATTCTCTATATCATATTGGTATGCTTAAAGTTCCATATATCTAAAAATGAACCTTAAGACAAGATAGTAAATCTTACAAACGAAAATGTACCTGAACTCTAAGCAATAGCACTTACATTCTTCAGCTTGTTATGCGTGATTGAGAACAGCATGAAGTTGTCAGCAAACTTAGTTCCCTCCAGCGGACCAATATTCTCTATATCGTTGTGGTCTGCTATGAGTTGCTTGAGAAGCTCGTATGACGGGTCGTCGCCGACCACTTCTAGGCTCGTTATCTGAAAAAAAAACACTATCATCATAATATGTTTTAATGTTTATTTGGGCACAAACGGTACATGTTTCTTATAACTAGTGTCTTATACATAATTCATAAACCAGGACAGTTGCCACCACTTAATAGCTTATTAAAGAAAAATAAAATACGGGATAACTAAACTTAAAGATTAACAACGAGGGTCGAATTAGGACAGGGGCTTAATTAATGAAGATAAAACTATTTTTATACATCAAATTTGCAATTAAGTGTAAAGTTACAGTGTATTTAATTCGTTTGTTTATGTAAAACCAAAAGTATTTGACGTTTAAATTTAGACAAGGAGTCATTAAATATATCAATTTTTGAGAAAATATCATTATTAAATCTGCAAGCTCTTGTCAGAAAGGAGTTTGATTTGTATTTATTTTTAGTAAACGGAATAAAAAATAGTTTATCACTACGCCGTGTGTTCAAGCGGGGAGATTTAAAGCTAAGTCTACTTAACAAATAAGGGGAGTCAATTAAATTTCTTAATACTTTATACAAAAATATTTATATCCATTTCTTGGTTTAAATAGATACCTAGGTATTGGGAGTGCAGGGATTTTACATTGTAAATTGATTGGAACGACTTTTTTAACTGATTTTTTTCCAATTCTCTTTATTATGTTCTTCTTCTTTATAAGTAAGTCATTCAAATTGAAAATAAACAAACATTTTGGTAGCATAAAAAAACTTAAATACGTGCGAGTTAATATAATTTATATCACTACTAAAAGCAAGTAGTAAATGTATGAACACTAGGCACGCGCTCAGACACAATGGCTGACCGCTCACAGAAAAGAAACAATGGCTTTTGTTTAACAGATTAAGGTCTTAGGAGTAAAAATCATTTTAGAAAATTCATACTATAATCAATGTGTAATCAATGTGTGTGTGTGTGTGTGTGTGTGTGTAGTCGTTTATAGCGTTCAAAATAGGTTCCTCGTACAGATGTAGTGCATAATTGTTTTCCATCGTACTCGTATTTTCACGGAAACAGACGAATGTGTCTTGCTATTTCAGCCAGTCTCGGTACAAAAAGTAGGTACTGAGGTTGACTGAATAAGTAGCATGACAAATACGATCGTTTCCGAGAAAGTACGATGGAAATAGTAGATTGTTAACCAAGGGATGAAAGGCACTCATTTCTGCCGAGGTAGTTTGGTGCACGTACGCCAGTGAGACTTTCTTATTTACTGCCTGAGGTGTTAATATTATTTTTCTGTTCGACGGAGTCGGAAAGCGGCAACTTCGTTTAACGCAGCAGGCCGAAAATTTACGTTTTCCACACGGACAACAGAAAAAGTTCCACGCCTGGTTCTAGTAAAACTAACATTATTATAAGACACGTTCAGCTTTCAAGTGTTCGGCGGCAGATCCGTCGGCATGACCTTCAGATGCCGCTGCGTGCAGTCCACCGTCACCATGTACTCCAGATGCTGTTCCAGTCTGTCCAGGAAGCGCAGTTTATAGCTACAACTCACGTTATTATAAGACACGTTCAGCTTTCAAGTGTTCGGCAGCAGATCCGTCGGCATGACCTTCAGATGCCGCTGCGTGCAGTCCACCGTCACCATGTACTCCAGATGCTGTTCCAGTCTGTCCAGGAAGCGCAGTTTATAGCTACAACTCACGTTATTATAAGACACGTTCAGCTTTCAAGTGTTCGGCGGCAGATCCGTCGGCATGACCTTCAGATGCCGCTGCGTGCAGTCCACCGTCACCATGTACTCCAGATGCTGTTCCAGTCTTTCCAGGAAGCGCAGTTTATAGCTACAACTCACGTTATTATAAGACACGTTCAGCTTCCAAGTGTTTGGCGGCAGATCCGTCGGCATGACCTTCAGATGCCGCTGCGTGCAGTCCACCGTCACCATGTACTCCAGATGCTGTTCCAGTCTGTCCAGGAAGCGCAGTTTATAGCTACAACTCACGTTATTATAAGACACGTTCAGCTTCCAAGCGTTCGGCGGCAGATCCGTCGGCATGACCTTCAGATGCCGCTGCGTGCAGTCCACCGTCACCATGTACTCCAGATGCTGTTCCAGTCTGTCCAGGAAGCGCAGTTTATAGCTACAACTCACGTTATTATAAGACACGTTCAGCTTCCAAGTGTTCGGCGGCAGATCCGTCGGCATGACCTTCAGATGCCGCTGCGTGCAGTCCACCGTCACCATGTACTCCAGATGCTGTTCCAGTCTGTCCAGGAAGCGCAGTTTATAGCTACAACTCACGTTATTATAAGACACGTTCAGCTCCCAAGTGTTCGGCGGGAGATCCGTCGGCATGACCTTCAGATGCCGCTGCGTGCAGTCCACCGTCACCATGTACTCCAGATGCTGTTCCAGTCTGTCCAGGAAGCGCAGTTTATAGCTACAACTCACGTTATTATAAGACACGTTCAGCTTCCAAGTGTTCGGCGGCAGATCCGTCGGCATGACCTTCAGATGCCGCTGCGTGCAGTCCACCGTCACCATGTACTCCAGATGCGTCAGTTCCAGTCTATCCAGGAAGCAAGTGCAGTTCGCGTCCAGAGGTTTGATGTTGCGGCAGATAGTAGTTAGCTGCGGAAAAGATTAATGATTCTGGAATGACGTTTCAAATGATCTAAGGGCCAGAATAATAATCGGTTATTGAAAAAGTTTTTGTCGAAAATTTCGTTTTTAAGGTTTCGTAGCCAAAATGGCAAAAACAGAACCCTTAATGTAGTGTGCATCTTTTCAAATTACTTTTTCGTCTAAGATGGTAATCTGTTAAACAAAAGCCTTTTTTCCTTTTATGCGTGCGGTCGCCCATTGTGTACCATTGAGTCTGAGCGCATGCTACGGCGCGTGCCATTCTCAAGTCATTTAAAAAGATGTAGACTCTACTTAGTTTCGTCATGTCCGTATGTCACAGCCATTTTACTCGGAAACTATACTCAAACACACCCACTTTGTCAGTAAAAGATGTCAACTCTTCGCGCCAACATTTATTAAATTTGTCGCCTTTTTTTTACTAACGAAGTGAGTGTTCCAGAATAGGTAGTGGTAATATTTTGGTAATGAAATTTAAGTAATTACCTACTTACAACATAAAATCGGAGTTTTAAAAGAGTTGTCCAGAGTAAAGTAACCATGGTAACGAGTAACAATTAAAAGACTACCCAATTACCTACTTCCTACCTCTTTTTGAACTTTAAGATGGTCAATTTGCAGAAACGATTTCTCTTGGAACCACTGCATGTCGTTAAAGCGAATGTCGCGCACGCAATACGTCTTGTTGTAGTTCAGGAACGTCACTAGGGAATTGTTGCTGTCCATGGCCATTTGGAACTCTTTGCACGGCATGTGGTTGTTCCCTGAAATTAAATAAACGTTTGTAAGCAAGGACCTTATGACTCATTCCAGTCATTTCACAGCCGGAGCATTCGCGGAAGGGAATTCCTCAGAAACCGCTATTCGTGCTCGGTAAATTGTTCATTTTCGAAACGAAGATTTCGGCGTCATAAACAATTTAGGCCACAGATTTGGCCGTTCTTTGTAGCGAGCAGATCAACATCAATTCCATAGGGACTGGGAGGACTGTTTGCTTTATTCGGTTCCCCCGTTTTCACCTCAAGGGATGATTTCCGTGGTAACAAGATATGTCCTTTCCTAGGACTCAAATTATTTCTTTACTAATCTAATCTATTGATCTAAATCGCTTTAGCAGTTTAAGCGTGAAGATGTAACAGACAAAACAGATACTTTTCCCATTTACAAAAGTAGAGATTCTGTACCGGAACTATGATGTATAAGAGAAATAAAAAACAGAGAGATCTTCTATTCATCTCACTTCTCCTCTTAAGTCTTCTCACCTGACATATCTATAAATATCTTCCGATTACTCTGCACCAGGCTGAGCGGGAACTCCGTGAGGTTGTTCGCCGACGCGTCCAACACGGTGAGGTTGAACAGATAAGCGAACGGACGCAGGGTGGTCGGCAGTTTGGCCGTCGTGAGGTTGTTGTTTGAGATGTTGAGGCAGGCGATTGAGGAGTGTTTCGGGAACTGACCTGTAAAATGGCTGACTAAATATACGATATACATCCGTAATGGCAAAGGATAGTTAGTTCCCTAATTAGCCTAAACAGGCAAGTCTAGTCTAGTATTAGCCTAATTGGCCTAAATAGCTAACGTAACGCTAGTATCATAAACATCACTTGCCTACTTAAGTGCTATTTATACGCATCAAAAAGATCACAAATACATAGAACATAAATTTAAGACATTGAGGTAAAAAAATGCAATATAACATTTATTTAAAACAAATAAATAGCTGCACCACGCTGCGCTCAAAAACCGGCATCGCTGACGTAGGCGAGAAAACCGCTAGGCTCAAATGGGACTGGGCCGGTCACGTCTACCGCATGCATCCGGAGAGGTGGGCTAGCTTAGCAACCAAGTGGATGCCGGTAGAGGGGCGTGGACGGGGCAGGCCCAAACGGAGATGGCGGGATGACCTGGACAGCTTCCTGAACAACTGGCCGGAGGAAACACCAAATTGGGAATCTTGGAAATCAAGGGGAGAGGCCTTTGCCCAGCAGCTATCATATAAAACTTAAAAACTAAAAATAAATAAAACTAAGCTTAAAAAAAGTCAATAAAAGAAAATAATGATAATTTAAATAAAATACCTCTCGCCGCTTTGTCGCATGATGCGTGAAACACTTACTTTACGAGGGACTCGTATGATTATTAAGATAAAGTATAAAATCAAACGTAGGTGTACAATGACAAGCAGATTACTGCATTGCAAATTTTTGTACACAAAATTGTTATTCACGTCACAAACAGCTTATTTCACTTACCACCGTCATTCGTGGCTTCATATTCCTTCTCACGGGCTGCGGTATGCGTGTAATAAAATGCGATCCATAAAATGCTTTTTATAAATTAAAATAAGTGAATCGCGAACTCAAGTGCTTTCTACACTGTCCGAAATATAATTCTAGCTAGTATTGAACATTGACATAAACTATTCTGATAAGAACCGTTTTGATCGATCCACTGATAACTCTGTGCGTAAACAAAGAAAGAGAAAACTGCTCTTCCCAGAGAAACCATCGCTGTTCTCAGTTTACGCACAGAGATATCGGTCGATCGATGAAAACTTCTTATCAGAACCAATTCTCTGTATCTATGATGAATCGCGACTTTAATCGGGCGACATAATATATTAAGTATGTTCCCACAAAGGATTATGTCGTTACAATATTGTTTACAAATTATCAGTTATCAGTGTTGGCGATTGTACCAAACGTAAGTGTAAAGTTAAAGTTTTCTGACACTTCTTTACGTGAATAAAATAAGGTATATTATGGATGGTTTTATCCACGTGATAAAATAACCGCCACTTTTTAACACCGGGCGATTAAAAGTTGTATCACGCGACAGACAACAGTTTACGTGACAGACAAGAACGACCATCATAAATAGCCGTACAGGATAATACGGATAAAGATCACTACACTATATCTACCTACGTATTAGATGTTTGCCATAACATCCCGTCCGCTCCGCTCCGCGACCAGTATGTAATTGCAAGTGACAGATGTTTATTAACGTTGTCATACAAGATATATACAGTGGTACTACGTAAACGA
Organism: Cydia strobilella; assembly: GCF_947568885.1. Classification (NCBI taxonomy): domain Eukaryota; kingdom Metazoa; phylum Arthropoda; class Insecta; order Lepidoptera; family Tortricidae; genus Cydia; species Cydia strobilella. The sequence goes on from NC_086052.1 coordinate 17,179,748, forward strand.
AATTAATAACTAGCTTAAATCTAATGTTCTGCTTTAATAACTTACCAACAAAACCGTCGGAACACGGACTGAGAGGTCCAACTCCGTGATTGTGGCGTTTAGGACGTGGAGATTTGTGATGAGTTTCACTGTAACATCTTATCAACGCAAAAGATGTGCCATACATCCCGTCCACCCCGACCAGTATAATGGCGAGAGTGACATCTGTTTATTGGTGTTGTATTTGGTAACTTACCAACAATCTGTCCGATGTTGCCGTCAGTAAGCGCCATGGACGCCAGCCGTCGGAACACGGACTGAGACAGGTCCAACTCCGATATGGTGGCGTTTAGGACGTGGAGATTTGTAATGTTCTGTTTCACTGTAACAGGAAAAATTGTTGGTAAATGTGGTGTGAGAAATCATGATTTTAGGACGTATCTATAAATATTTTATATGGGACGCTGAATCGACACGCACAGTAAAGAAATTACGCTCGCTAAATCGTCACGCGCGCGCAGTATTGGCCTCCTAAATTTTCAGGAGGCCAGTGTGCGTGGTGAGCAGATAAATTAGTCTATATTAATACTCTATTAATTTCTGCAATTGTCTGTAACTTGTTTTGTGAGCCAAATAAATAAAATAACATAAATATATTTTGGAGTTTATGACAGGACCCCTATTCGAGATGCACACTGTCAGTTTCGGCATCCACATCAGTTCAACAGTGGAATGATTCGCCAGTAGTTCCCAAAAGTTATACGCATTAGATAACTACCTATATAAATCTTACGTACACTTGTTTGCGTATTTTTTTCTGACCGTAAAACATTAAGCCAAACATTAACTAGAGTCGGACCACGCTTAGTTTTCATGCCAAGTGCTACTTCAAGTATGGAGCTGGCCATGGATTTTTTCTGCCAAGTTTGTGCAGTCAGCTTGACGAAAGTCTAGTACCGGGTCGCGTACAAGCATATCTACAAGTTTCAATTATTTGTGGTATTTCCTATAAAAAGGGACCTTATTATCGATGGCGGTTACGCCATTATAAACGATGCTCCGAAATAAATACAATGCCGCGAGACGCTGCGCGGCGTAAGCGCCATCGACAATAAGGTCCCTTTTCATAGAAAATGCCCCATTTAGAAGTGTAACTTTGTACGAGTTTTGAATACAGTCCGTCCTTGTTTACATTAACAAGAATGCGAATACAAGTCCTAGTTATATTGTTTACATAACGTTATACCAATACCTACGCACAATTAGCACTACCTAGGTACTAGTAACCAAGTAAGTGCGATTTATGTTCAATACACCTACCGTTGTTTGCGATGTAAATGATGTAATCGTCCTTTTATTCACTTTGTTTATCAAAATTATGATAACATTGTTATTTTTCTTATATTTCCTGCATTAAATATACCTACTGCAGATGCTTTCTAGAAAAGAGGACTAATAAGTAGGTACGGATACCTGTAGTCCGTTTTTCTTAAGAAGCTAGTTTGAAATTTTTTGTTTTCGTCTTCGAAATTATGTATACCACTGTTTAAGGGTGATTAAAATATATTCTCGTAGTTTCCTATATACATAGCAATAAAGCATCAAACAAGCTTCACATCTTTTTTTTTTTTTTGTCGGAGTTGGAATGCACTTACGCACGGTGTGTGGGACTCGCCGCTCCTTTTCCCTCTCTTGGCGAGAGGGGGGGAGAATTGGCCCTACCCACTAAACCCACTCCGGCGTTTCACCCTCTTAGCCGTTCGTGAGGGCGCACTGGGATCGATAACATTCCACCACGGAAACAAGCTTCATATCTACTTAATAAACATCCTAGTTTTCACTTACTATTGACTTTGCCATTCAGTATTTGTCTTCATAAACAGCGCTGGCCGACACTTGTATTAGAACATAAATATATGTGTATATATAATATTTTAAATTTTATAATACAAAAGCATGGTTTAAAGTGAATCGTATGAAAACGTAGAAAATATATTAAGGGAAAACAACAAGAATCAATCACATTTTTCACAGTTTTCACAATATTCAGTGAAAAAATAAAACAACTCTTTGTGGGAGTCCTTAGTCCTCTGAACCTATTGCGTCTTAAGTCATTGTCATTATAATCATTACTCATCCAACCACAACATGTTTGTTTTGTGAATGTAGTTTTGAGTGTTTATATGAAGTCTCTTAGTTCAGTGTGCCTGTCGGCAAAGGCCTCCTCCAACTCCTTCCAGTATTTCCTCTCTCTTGCCACCCTTGTCCAGTGTCCACAACAACATTACAAAACAGCCAGCAACCTTCGTCTCATACAACCTTCTTATACCACGATATAAGGTTCGGTCGTCAGCCTGACCCAGTTTACTCGATTTCCTCAGACAAATATTGGTTTTGTCTTTATCGTCTGTTTAGTAATGAACAAAGACAACACAAACATGTGGCATTCCGAGATAAAACCGTTGTACCTACCGGTCGTTACATGCAGATGGGCAATAGTAGGTAGCTTGTAATGTTGTAAACAAGATGTCTATGATCATTATTTTAACCTCATGAGTCTAAATGTACATTAAAATGTACATATTCGTTACAATCTAATTTAAACCTTTCATGAAACAAATAAAGTAGCATTTCTATTGTTTCATTACGTTGTAAAACAAACGAAATTCGTTCCAATTTACTTATAGAACAAGGTTCAAATTAAAAATTGAAAAACTTTATATGGTACCCACGTACGAGGATAATGTAATGTAATCTCTGCCCGCGACTTCGTCCACGTGAGTGTCGAAGATAGAAGTAAAATGTATGTGTTTTCTGTATTTATTTATTCATTAAAAAAAATGTAAAAAGGCATACGCCATGCCACAGGGCAATCTCTATCTCTTTCTCATAGGGGTCATCCAACATCCGATATCGGATTGGCACTTCCGATAATTTCAGACATATCTGACCCCCCCATTAAACTGTCCACATCGCACCAGATCACAGAGGTAGGATCCAGGGTGTCACAGCGCAACTCCTTGGTGGGACACTGTGAGCGATCCAGGGTGGAAACACTTCCCCAGTTTCATGTTGGCTGGTTGGTGTGACGACTAGTAGGTCTGGCCTAGTGGGTACTTGGGTAGTGACCCTGCCTGTGAAGCCGATGGTCCTCCTGGGTTCGAATCCCGGTAAGGGCATTTATTTGTGTGATGAGCACAGATATTTGTTCCTGAGTCTTGGGTGTTTTCTATGTATTTATGTATTTGTATATTATATATATCGTTAGAATAAATTTAAAAGTGGAAAAATTACTGCCTTAGGTGAGACTTGAACTCACGGTCTCTGGATCGATACTCCAGCGCTCTGCCAACTGAGCCACCAAGACCTCATCCATAGTCAGCAAATCTTCCCACTATATGGGTCTAGGGGACCCTAGCGACATCTACCGTAAGAGTGTTACACTTCTTAAACGGCCACCGGAGTTCCAAGTCATATTGGAAATTCACCAGTTACGATGTGCTACCCATTCTAAATTAATTATTAACTGGTGAATTTCCAATATGACTTGGAACTCCGGTGGCCGTTTAAGAAGTGTAACACTCTTACGGTAGATGTCGCTAGGGTCCCCTAGACCCATATAGTGGGAAGATTTGCTGACTATGGATGAGGTCTTGGTGGCTCAGTTGGCAGAGCGCTGGAGTATCGATCCAGAGGCCGTGAGTTCAAGTCTCACCTAAGGCAGTAATTTTTCCACTTTTAAATTTATTCTAAGCTTAATAGCATCGATCGCAGACGTTTCCGCTTGTTAATAATTAATTTAGAATGGGTAGCACATCGTAACTGGTGAATTTCCAATATGACTTGGAACTCCGGTGGCCGTTTAAGAAGTGTAACACTCTTACGGTAGATGTCGCTAGGGTCCCCTAGACCCATATAGTGGGAAGATTTGCTGCTGACTATGGATGAGGTCTTGGTGGCTCAGTTGGCAGAGCGCTGGAGTATCGATCCAGAGGCCGTGAGTTCAAGTCTCACCTAAGGCAGTAATTTTTCCACTTTTAAATTTATTCTAAGCTTCCCTTAAATGCATAATGATGTATATATGCATCGTATATTTGATGGTCCGTGGCTCAATATGCAGCTATCCAAAATCACATTTATTACTTTTATACAGCATGACACATCTATTTCAATTTATTAAAAAGTTATACAAAAAATCATGCATTTAAGGGTTAATAGCATCGATCGCAGACGTTTCTGCTTGTTAATAATTAATATATATCGTTGTCTGAGTACCCGCAACACAAGCCTTCTTGAGCTTACTGTGGGACTTAGTCAATCTGTCTAAGATTGTCCTATAATATTTATTTATTTATTTTTGTTGGGCTTGGGATTTTGGATATATGGGGGAGATGTGGCTAAGAAAGTAAGGACTTACTATAAGCAGTAAGGCCCTCTTTTAGCGTGAAACTGTCCACGTCACAGCAAAACACAGAAGTAGGGTCCACGGTGTCACAGCGTAGCTCCTTGGTGGGGCACTGGGAACGGTCCAGGTGGAAACACTTCCCCAGTTTCATGTTGGGCTTGGGGTATATGGGTGCTGCTGTGGATGCTGGTACTGGCTGGAAAATAAAAGATAAGGTTTTTACACAGAATATTAAAAGAGATGAGAGGCCAAATAAAAGAAATGAAATTAAAGAGATGGACAAAGGTGGCCACGCTGTGAAAAGGGTCAGATGGCAAGAAAAGACACGTCAAAACCAACACCAGCGGCGTTAACATGGTCGCCTCTTTATCGTCTGTCACCATGTCTGTCACTTTTTAACAAGTAAGTAAGTATATAAGTGCGAACGTGACGTATGGCACTATGCTAAAGTCAGGTACTCGGATGAACTCCGTGAAAGACACTGATTGGCCAAAAGCAGGACAGGAGGTAGCCTTTATCCGTCAAGAGTCCAAACCTAATTATACAGGGTGGCTAAAAAATAAGTGCATTCCCGTTGCCAGGGAGGTTTTGGGATTATGCTGAGCAACTTTTACTATGGGACCAACCACGAAATGGCGAAAAAGAATTTACCCTCCCATAGAAAATGGACCAGCCAAAATTTTTTTCGCAATTTTGGGGTTGGTCCCATAGTAAAAGTTGTTCAGTATAATCCCAAAACCTCCCTGGCAACGGGCATGCACTTATTTTTAAGCCACCCTGTATACTTACTTACTTATAAGTATACAGAAATACGACACAATAAAAAATTTAAGATTACTTTTTATCCTGTTTTTTTGGATGAAAAGGCTATTTCATATTTTTATTTATTTACGACAAAAAAAAATCTTATCTTAAATATGTGAAGAGCCATCGCGCGAAGCAAAAATGTCCCATAAGAAATCGGTAAGCATAGAGTGCTCATAAATTAGTTTTGTCCATACATCTAGCGTCAAGTAGTGGAATTAACAGTACCGCTAGTTGACACTAGATGACACGGGTGTCGAGACAAACAAAAAGTGTATTGCTCAGCAATTTAAAACTAAGATTACAAGCAGGAGGAATTGAAAATAGAGTTCCGGTTAATCCGGTTATATTAATCGCGACATCTATTGTCAAGTAGCAGTACTGATAAATCCGCTAGTTGACGCTAGATGTCGTCTACGAAAATAATAAGCGTTTTGGTAAGAAAACTGATGTATGGAGTCATGCTTACTTTTTCTCTATGACTGTAGCGACTCAATCAAGAGGGCTGCCACTGCTATTCTCTACCAGATGGTCCATATTTTGTAAAATTTTGGAGAGCAATAGAACTGACCTCTGGACTCCTGTACTTCTGTGCGGCTTGCTCCAGCTCATCCACTCTCATCTCTATGGTCGGCATGTGCCCGAGCAGGTACACCACGAAGCACCATAGCGCCGCCTGTGAAAATTAACAAAGTTATATTATTTAAAAATAGTTATTTTCGATACAAGTGCGGAAAAGAGGAAATTCGAAACGAGCGGCGATAAATTAAAACACGACCGCAGGGAGTGTTTTAAATCGACACGAGTTGCGAATTACCTATTCGCACGTGTATCGAACAACGTTTTACAGTAAATATGGTCCTTTAAACTTTCGACATATGCACAAAAAGTGCACTTTACGCACTAGTGCGAGAAAGTAGCACCATATGTACTGTAAAATATATTATGGGACAATCGTCCACAGTAAGCTCTATAAGGCTCGTGTTGTGGGTACTAACTAGATAGTTATAGATACCTAAATAATTAAATACATCGAAAATATCGAAACTCATGAAGTGTGTCACAGGATCTGTGATCCTTATATTACAAGCAGGTGATTTTGAGACGAGTAAATTTTGTGACATGTGTCCTAGTTTTTATTATCATTGATTTTTACCGGTTTAGATATATTTTATTCTGTTTCTATATTAAGTGCCCGCACATAACGGTAGCTGTACGGTCGGCACCCAAAGTATCTCTGTCACTTTCAAATACTTTTCCATATAGACATATATCTCGACAGTTTAAAAGTACTTATACACCCATACTAATCCATCCATATAATATTATCATAGAGTAACTTATACTAGAGCGGTACTGTCATAGTAAATTTTGTAACCCCAGTAAATTCACTGCCATCTGTCGACACACTTTAAAACTAAAAATAAAGATTTATAAAAATACGATAAAATGTATTTAAATATGGATAAATGATTTTTTTTATTTGCATTTATTATTTTTATAATTTTGACCCATGTTCTGTCACTGATATGCGTTAAAATTGATAAATAACAAACGAAACCGTCAACGCCATCTATACGACAGTTGGCCAAAACTAGTAGCGCCCTCTGAACGAGAATCAAATTTTCTTGATTTTCGAGGCACGTTTTTTCCTTAGACTGTATCCATCTATTACGGAGTTATATCTATCTTTGATATTATAGGTATAAATGCGAAAGTGTGTCTGTTACCTCTTCACGCTTAAACCGCTGAACTGATTTAATTGAAATTTAGTATAGAGATAGTTTGAGTCCCGGCGAAGGACATAGGGTAGTTTCTATCCCAGAAGTCATTATTTAATGGGGTGAAAGGGGGGGAGGAAGTTTGTGCATGGGGAATTAATAAAAAGCAGATGGGGTAAAAATAAGCTACCCAAATTACTTATTCCACGCAAGAATTTGATTGTTCTACATATACAGTTATGTAGTATCATGGGGCTTTAAATTCAGGGCTGGATTCTACTCGCTAAACTGAGCTACTTTTATTATGGGACCAACACTAAAATCGCGAATTTTTTTTTGGCTTTTCCATAGAAAACGTCGACATCTGATCAGCCAAAATGTATAAATAAGCCAAGTTTTTTTTTCGCGATTTCGGGATTGGTCCAATAAAAGTAGCTCAGTTTAGCGAGTAGAAACGAGCCCTGAATTTAAAGCCAGAAACATACTGTATAGACATATCTATTTTTGTTAAGAGCCCGGTTACGATTTTAGTCGCAAAAATGTAAAGTTGATAGATTTCTTCTGTGAAATTGTACACCTTTTGTTACCTAATTGAAATAACAAGTACTGGTTTCTATTAGCACGACTTCTTATCTCTAGGTTTATCACTTTTGCAACAATTCTGCCATAAGAGATTGGCATCCTTTCTATACTATCCATACTATCAGAGAATGCATATACCTACATTTGACACATAGTCTGATACGCTACTTTTGAAGCAGACTGTACTTACCAAATTTATGAATTTTTAATGATTATAAAATACCCATTCTAAATCTATCCACTACACAGGAAAGGCAAACAAAACTTTAATCTAAACAACTCCTTAATGTCGAAAGATGCTTCCATACACATGATACATGAGATGTAAATCGAAGTTGAATCTAAACTACTTTAAAACAAAATATTATTTATCAACGTCTCACTTCCGTAATAAATCATTCCTGTGAATTTATTTGATTCCCAGTTGGCATTAGAATTCCATCCAGATATGTTGGAGGAAACACGGAGCACAGCACAGAATAAATATAGTTGGTCAAACCAAATTGTCAGAAAATAAGAACAAAAAAAACTATAAGTACTCATCCTTTTCTTTTTGGGGGTTGTACTAGTAGTAAGACAAAGATAGTATGATTCTGTCTATGTTTGAAATGAGATAGTCCTTTGACAAACTATAATAGTACTAGAGTTAGACCAAGAAAAGTCAGCGATGATTTTAATAGCACACGTAGTGCAACTGTTATTTATACGTCATAATTTCATAGAAGTTTAACAGTTGCACTGCGTATGCTATTACCCCAGTAGCATTTATACGTCATTATGACGTCAGCGACGTCATTATGACGTAATAATGCCGTCATTATGACGTCGCTGACGTCATTTTGCTACCTGGGTAAAATCATTGCAGACCTTTCTTGGTCTAACTCTAGGTCTTTGCTCGTATTGATGCAAGCCAGATGCGAATGATAACAAAATTATCATTTTGACATCAAAATGTAATTGCGAATGTGCAGCCCGATAAAACATCAGTAAAAATAACCACAGCGTAAACACTCAGGTGAAGGTTCGTAATAAATATCGTCTAAAAATACGTGGGATTCGATTTAAGGTCGAGTCGGCACGATTATAAAGAAGATGGAGAATGGTTATTATAATAATAATATGTATTCAGATAACTAGGCTTAACATAAAAGCCTGTTGGGAATTTATTCATAGGCCTGAGTATGTTGTATTAGACATCAATTAAGTACGTATAGCTATTGCATAGAAGAGTATTTTTTTGCTATAGGTACCTAGCTTGTCTCACATTTCGCTGGATCTCTAAGATCTCTTGAATGAAGGACGTGAGCCACTTAACTTTTTTGTTTCGAAGTATGTACAATCAGCATCCAAAGCAGCGGATCATGGAGACTACGCGTCAAAAGTATCCAACTTATCATTCTCAAATACCTTATCAAATAAGAAATATAGGTATCCCTCTATGTAGAAAAATTGGACTGTAACATCATAGAGAAAATTTGTCTATGGTAACATAACATAATTATACTTTTAAACGCGAGAGATTTGGGAAATTTATCCAAATGGCAGATACTTTCAGCGCGTTATTTCATCCGCTACTAAATATTATTGATGCTAACTGCACAATACACCTATTATATCTGTATATATTTAAGTTAATTATTCATAGTAGCTCTTCCTTCCCTTTGTAATATAACTAATATTTAGGTAATGTTACAGAGGGAAACTCTAGGTCCATGGGGTCCCAGTGCGCACAAGTTGTTTGCAGTAATCGCGAAGCGTCTGGTTGACGTACCTGGTGATCGAAGAGCTGGCGGCTTCCTCGCACAACGTATCAGCATTGCGATACAGCGAGGAAATGCCGCCGGCATCCTTGGTACAAATGCCTCAAGGGCCTATTTGAAATTTAAGCTAGTTATTAATTTCGTTTACGTAGTACCACTGTATATATCTTGTATGTAAATAAAGAGAATTTCATAGGTATGTTATGTCACATTTCCAACTGTTGATTATCAGATGACAAAGCCATCGTCCCTGGCCTAAAGTTAACCAGGTTCGCCTTGCGTCCAGAGGAAGTGGCTATTGGATAATCGTCGCACGACTGGACGGCTAAATTGTCTTGTTGAGTACCGTGGTTGGTTCAAACGCTGTTTTGGTTCTTTTTACAATATTTTGTTTAACTTACCGTAATGTTTACTAACAAATACCTAAAAACTTTATAGTATGGGTTAAGGTACATTATAAAATGAACGAACTTCATATTTTCTTACTTTATCCTTTATCCCTTTATCTCGATTCTCCATACAAACGTAGTTCCGCTCTCATTTTAAAACGACTAGCTAGATTAATATAATCATATATATATATATAAGAGATCAAAATAATGATACAGGGCTAAATCGATTTTATCTAATTATGCATAAAATTATATGTTTTTTGTTGTGTAGGCTGCATCCATTACTATGCATTTAAGGGTTAAATTAGAACCCTCTTCATGATCGCCTTTTGCCCTTTGGTATACTTATGAAAAACTGGTAACAATGCAATATTACGATGACAATTTTAGTACTTCTGTTGTTTGTATATTTTTATTAGTTTTTTTTGTGTAATTTGACATTTATGTATTTATGTAATTGTTTTTGTAATTTTGGGTTAATTTTATTGTTTGTAAAAATTGACATGTAAAAGTGCCCCTGTGGCCTATTTGCTGAATAAATGTTTTATGTTGATGTTGACATTCATTTATTACCTTAAGTCAGCGGTTTCAAACTTTTTTGATGACGGAAATTTGTTACAGTAATAACATATACTAATCTATGCCTTTTTGAATGGCGAAATATTTGACGGAGCCTCAAATTAAGAATTTTCGTTTGTCACTGCGGACCCTACCCTAGCTATATAAGAGCTGGTTTTTTTCTTATTATTACAAGTATTCTCGCGGAACCCCAACAGAGGCAGATGGCTGCCTTAAGTATACCTCGACGTAGGTAATTCACAAATGATTCAATTGCACGACTGCTCTATATCCATCATATTCACCATGTAGAATGATTGACAGGTTCAAAGAACCAGACATAACTGATGAGTTGGAATATGATTAACTTTAGATTGTATTGGAATATAGTCAGTTGATTCAGTTTAACGCAGCTGTTAGTAACATACAATGGAAATAGTGCAATAAAATAAAAACTCGTTATAGCTTTTTCAACACACTTGCTCAAAACGACGTTTTTATTCCACCGATTTTTGGCTCATAATCCTAGATATTAAACACGCGTGCTCTTTCAGTGTATTATTCAACTCGTGCTTTTTCATTATATTATCCGACTGAGTTAAGAAGCTAACTGATTGCTAATAATATGCATGGAAAGGGAGCCTTCTTTAATTGGTCAGACTGGCGGGCACCGGCGCGCCCGACCGCCTGCGCGGCGGGCGGCCCGGCCGGCCCGCCCGCCGCGCCGCCCGCGGCCGGGGCGAGCGAGGGCCGGCCGGCAGTACGAGTATGACAAATGAAACACACAATACTGTTTTAACTATTAAAATTTGATTAATATGAGTTTTTTTTTCTTTCTCGCAAGTGTGTTAAAAAACGTCGTATGAAACGCGTGTGCATTGGTCCTTACACACATCGGCTTTCTTCGTGTGTAATGACCAACTTAGCACACTTGTATCATAATGTACTATATAGAGGAGAAAGTCCATCGTACTAATAGATACGACATCAAAATAAAGCAAGCTTTCTGCGATAACATAAGATGACATAATATTTTATCACCATAGACCAAGGAATAGTAAGACACGTAAATATTAAGTATGTTATTATGTTCTGTTGAGCTCAATAGATATTGTCAATGATGTAAACAAACAAACAGTCCTAAATTACTGCGCAGTCTCGCACTTTTTAAGGACAATAATGATCTTTTCAACAGTTTATATACTTACTTAAATATTTTATTTAAAACATCAATTACTAAAAAGCTTGAGAACACTTGAGAACTACCGCTTACCAGATTGTATTTTAGGTTTTTTGCGGAATAAATCTCGCTTGCAAAATGTAACTGTTTTACAAATCTGACGGTTATAATCGCGGAAGTTTCATTCTTATTAAAATATCAACTAATTGAAGCTTATAAAATATATAGTTATTACTAACAAAAATATGTTAATTATTTAAAAAACCCTTTAAAAATGGTCATACCTATATCAAATGCTAACAAAATCTTTCATGTTTGTTTATTTTATTTTATTTTATTTTATTTTATTTTATTTCCACACATACAATTATCATTACGGGATGAACCCAATGCGATAATTTAGCAAAAAGTTAAATGTATAAACATACAAAATACAAGTACCTATATCTAACAAATCATTTTATTCCTACATAACTACCTATTCTTATATATTATATTATTAACTATTTCTATTCAACTCCGGTAAGTTTAAATTATTTATGTCATTAGATATGTGATATGTTAGTTATCAGTCGTAACTATATTTAAATCCGAACTGTGCGCTTACACGATTAAAATATTCTCGATATTAAATCGAATTAAAAACACCACATATTTTTCACCGGAACATCGCACCAATAAAATTGCTACAAGTGCTAATTCTATTTATATTAGTCGGCATGTTATTGCTCACCAAACGTTTACTGCTAAATGTAGGTTGGAGCGAAACATATTATGTCGCAACATGTGGTGATGACCCGACGTAATCTCATGGAAATGTTAATAATTATATAAACATTGATGAACTTCAAGGAATTAGCGATTGGAGTCGAACCGAGCAAATTCTGCACAGATTTTGTGGTGATTTCTATCACTACGATGATTTCTATCGCTTTTATAAACATTTTACATGCTAGTGAGTCTTTATACATTTATGTCTATCAGCGCTTTTTTAACAATAGCCTACACGTACAATATTTATGAAAATATGACATAATATTGACTATAGTGCTACAGTCGGCAAAAATTTGCGTATTAAAGTATACGTCTAAAGTATCTACCGTTCTATAATAACTTAACAAAAAGAGATATTCATCTATATTATGTAGAACAATTATTTGATCGCAAATTGTTGAGAGATATCTCTATATGGACAATAATTCGAGGATGGCAGTTAGACGTTAGCTACCTAGGTAGGCGAGGCCTAAATACGGTAATTTTGATATCGAGCTCTAGAGCTCACTAGGATAGTTCAAAGAATTTGCGATTAGATTGGAGGTATTCTATAAATATATTATATGTGACGTTCTCAATCCAAAGGTACCACTTTGTCGCTTACCATAAAGAAGAAATTGGCTTGTATCTTTATACGAATTACCTGTCAGAGCGTCCTTATGGCAAGCGACCATGTGGTACCTTTCAATTGAGAAAGTCACATATCTACATCTACAAGAGAAACCGGCAGAAAAACAGAGAAATCGGCAGCATTTACGCAAAGTAAATATTAATAAAAACATGATCGTAAGAAAATTGTCTAATGCAAGTTACAAATTAATCTAATTTTGAGAATATTTCTCACTCGCATCATTATATACGTACTTAAGTATTGCACTAAGATCATGTACTAAGTAATCACTTAGATGACATAGTGCCGAAGTTTAAATAGGGCTCAAATAGTCCACGTTTGAATGTATATCACAATACAACGTCGCCGCAGCCAGATAAAAGGCTAAAAATAGACAGCAAATAAAATAATATAAACAATGTCATGTGTGTATATGTACCGTGTGATATCTCGCTGTATCTTATCGTGTGCTGAAATATTTAGCGTGGTAAGCCTGGAGCTTATGAGGTCACACGTCACTGATAAAAACAGACGTTTCAATCTAACATAATGTGTAATAATTTAGAGATACCTACAGCCAAAGTTTTGCGACAAATTGAAGTCTAATTAGTTCTTATGTTCACGGTAAAGCAGTAAAACTTCAAGTGTTGATTTTGCATGGTAGGGTAAACTTGCATTATTCGGTGACACGCCTAAGTCGGTGATACAAGTCTTGAAGCATGACACCCAGCAAAGCTAGTGAATTAGGGCCTTTTAAATGGGCCTCACGGCAAAGCCGCCGAAGCCGTGAAGCCGTAAAGTCCCATTTAAAAGGCCCTAATTCACTAGCTTTCCTCGGTGTCATGCTTCAAAACTTGTATCACCGAATTAGGCGTGTCACCAAATAATGCAAGTCTACCCTAAAGTCAAAAATCCACTAATTACAAATACAAAATTCTTTATTTCTTTAAAATACACTACTAGGTATTATACAAAACAGGTATTTACTTGGAAACTCATGCTTCTTAGGTCTAGGTACCAGTTCAAGTAAGTAGATATGCATGCTGTAAATACGTTGCAAGACTTGCAAGGGATGACATTAATTACGAGATTAAAATTATAAGAACAGGAAAGAAAAAGTTAGAAAGGGGGTATGTAGCAGGAGCTAACGACGCAACTGACATGTAACTATTGTAAGCTGAGGTGTGAGAGAGTCGCATACTTGAATGTTTACAAATAACTTCTCATAAATATTCGGACGTAATAAAAACGCTCCAGCACGATTTAAAGTGACAGTTTTAGATCTAGGTATCTGTCATAAGTGTTACACTAATGTGATATATTGTCACGAAGTGGACAAGTCTATTTTTTGACCCATAATTTACTATCCAGCAGTGCCAAGTGCTGAAGAAACAAAAGCGATAACAGCGTACCTACGGCCTATGAAAATAATTATTTGTTTTACAAGGGGATAAAGTCGTTGTTTATATTTAAGTCCTTGTGCTTAGATTGATACCTGACCAAGCAAAAGCTTCCAAAATAGAAACACGAGCGTAGCGAGTGGTTTGAAAAGTGGAGTCCTAATCGTTGAGAGGGATTTCAAGGCACGAGGGTTAGGTAATAACAAACCATGCTACCGAGTGAAACACAATATTTTTCAACACAACAACGTGAGGAAAAAAATTTTTTTTTATACTACGTCGGTGGCAAACAAGCATACGGCCCGCCTGATGTTAAGCAGTCTCCGTAGCCAGTATGTACGCCTGCAACTCCAAAGGAGTTACATGCGCGTTGCCGACCCTAACACTCCTCTCCCTCGTTGAGCTCTGGTAACCTTACTCACCGGCAGGAACACAACACTATGAGTAGGGTCTACCTAGTGTTATTTGGCTGCGGTTTTCTGTAAGGTGGAGGTACTTCCCCAGTTGGGCTCTGCTCTAGATCTGGAATGACATCCGCTGTCCTGTGCCCTACCACACAAAGCGAAAGGTCATTCACAGTGCCCATACCTCTCTTTTGGACGTAGTTTAAGGACATACCCCCGGGTCCGGACGTAGTTTAAGGACATACCCGGGTCCAAAGTGAGGGTGAGGAAAATAATTACTGTAAAACATTACAGAATTAGAAATCAAATCAAAATGAACGCATTTAAATAGGTAGCATTCAAAATCATCAGAAAACAATTGAAAATTAGCATCAAATGCTTTACCACTCTGGTAGATGAAATGTAACCATCTCATCAGTTTTTTAATTGTGATGAAAATAACTACTACTTACTTACTTACTTTTTAACATTTAATGTGGTCCACACACGGTCGTGCTCATAACCAACAGATAAATGTTTTTGAACATTACAATATATACAGTAATACTCTATAGGTTCAGTTTTAAATAGCGTGATACCTATGTATTTGCCTATTTTATGTCTACTCTATGTAAATACCTTCTTTATAATGTTAGTCATTTAACCTCAGCGACGACGACACGTGGTAGATAAACATTATAACTTTATTATGCATTATTTGCATGAATAATCACAATACAATGCCGTGTGTGCAAAGCCGGACTATTTATAACACGATACCTATCTTCGCTATGCTAATAAAAGACTAGGACTAGACGATTAAATAGAGACAGACAACTCCAGTCAGTCAAATTACCTCCATGCATGAATTTATTTTTATTTTTGGATTCATATTTTATATCGTTGGAACACCGGAAATGATAAAAATACTTTTGTAAACCTTAACATTATTTTATTAAAAAATATTTAAAATGTTGAAAATTTTTGAGCGGTTGAAACGCTCATAATTTTTGGCGCGAATTCGACAGAGCGTGATGACGTCACACGTTGGGCGGCCCAACTGACGTTTGCTACTAATGACACTAATCTGTCGAACGCGTGACGTCACGTGGCGTCTCGAGCGTTTCGCTCACGAGCTTTTCGCGGGCAAATTTTTGTACTTTTTATTTATAATTTTAAGTAATTAAATGGTAATTTAAAAACGGAAATGCATTTGTAACATGATATAACGGTAACAAACATCCTAATAAAACATATTTCGTTCAAATATAAACTTCATGCATGAGGCTAATTGCTGCTATAGGGAATATTACGCGAAACTCTGCGCACCGGGCGCGGGTCTATCGCAAAACAAGAAAATCGAAATTTCGTTATTTAACATCTCTGTCACTCTTGCAAATTCGGGCGATAAAGAGGCAGATAGCGACATTTCGGATTCGCATTTCCCGGTAGGTTCTCTGTAGACAAACCGCCTTGGTGCATCAATGTCACATTTTATTATCTCTGAAAACTTGTCAAAAAACTGTAATAGGCGCAGTATGAAGTTATTCTATGCAATTCTATGGTTCTTTGGTTTGGTTCGGGCTAGTGCTGCACTCTGGTGGCAGAACATTGCAGTAATACCCCATATTCATAAGATCCGAATAAAAAGATGTCTTACATATACATTTTTTTTGTGTCTATGACAGAGATAACCTAGGTACGCAAGTTTTATAGCAGAAAGTTTTGATAAGGCCAAAGCTTTAGGTGTGGCTGTCCATTAGAGAAGAGTCCTTAATGCTCCATATGCAACCAAGACACGCATGTGGTATTATTTGTAGTAATAAAAACCCTACGACAATTATAAGACACGCATTTGGTGTTATTTGTAGGAATATAAACCTATGAAAACTATAAATTAAAATATTTACGTATATTTGAAATGACGACACCTCTTTAAGGCGGTTCCCTGAGCCAGAAGGCGAAAAATCTCCTTATATGATCATGTTTTTCTAAGAGGCGTTGATATTCGTAGACGTGGAAAAAATATATGTAGTTCTTGACTATATTATCTTTAACAACATAGCTTCCGATACACAAATTATGACACTTCGCTCGATACAATTAATTCCCAAAGTAACCTCTAACTCGGACTTTTAATCCTACTTTACTCGGTTATTTATTATGTGATACTATAAACAAAAAAAGAAGAAAAAACAATCTTAACATAAATAGAAATTTCATAGCTTTAGAATTTCGATATTGTAAGGTAACGTTTTTAAAATAAATAAAAACCGACAAAATTCGATCAAAATTGACACTTGGCGCGTATGTTCTTTCCCGTTCTTTCTTGCGAAATGTGACAAAGACAGCGGCAAATACAGCAGCTAAAAGGAAATAAAGATGTGATACATTTTGTACAACCTAGTCTCAAAACTCAACATGTGTTGAAGCCTGTTGTGCTACGGGGCCGATTTTGTTGTATTTCCATTTGTTCCCGCCCCACGTGACCGCCGTCGTGCTTGACGCGGGGATAATTGAGAATGATTCATATGAACGCACTTATTCCCATTGTGTACCCGCACAAATTGGAATACACTCCGATTTTCGGTGGACTCTGGATGTCAGTAGTCTTCTTTATTTACTTGCTTGTAGTAATTTACTGTAATGTAATGCAGTAATGCATTATGAATATTTCCATTAATGGCTCGTTTATAGAAGGATGTTTCCATTGTAATCGCTCCCGGCTTTATCTGTGGTTTGTTTTCGTCGGTCACATGACTTGATTTATCAATAAAGGTCAGAGTAAATTTAAATGTGGAAAAATTACTGGCTTGGGTGAGACTTGAACTCACGGCCTCTGGATCGATACTCCAGCGCTCTGCCAACTGAGCGCTAACCCAGGGCAGTAGCAATATTTTTACTTTTTCGGAGACGTTTCTGACTTTCTGCTGGGTAAAATGTATTTTATCAATAAAGGTTTCTAAATCCTCGTATTTAAAATGAAAAGTAGTGTTAGTTTCGGGTGAAAGGCGCCATTTCAGTCTCAGAATACTGCCATCGAGCGCCAAACTACGTCGATTGAACATCACCATTGTCATACCTTGGTCTACAATCTACTATTGGTAGGCTTTTGTTGTTGACTGTACCTTGATAACATGTGTGGCTTGCCTGGTATGTCCATCTCAACATCGTAGAATAACGCACAGACATTGCAAACACATGTTCTGTAATCATTATTATGAACCCACATGGAGGTTATTGTAATCAAAATGATATAACATAGTTGAGTATTTTCCCGTGCTTTTTTTAGAAAAGTTAAAATGTATCGGCTAGCAGATTAAAACGAAAAGTCACGTTATATACACGGTGGCTAAAAAATAAGTGCATTCCCGTTGCGCGGGTGGTTTTGGGATTATACTGAGCAACTTTTAAGGGGCCCACTGACTATCAGTCCGCCGGACGATATCGGCCGGTCAGTTGTTCGGAACTGTCAAATTTTTGTACTAACTGACAGGCCGATATCGTCCGGCGGACTGATAGTCAGTGGGCCTCTTTACTATGGGACCAACCACGAAATCGCGAAAAAAAATTTGACTGTTTCATACATTTTGGCTGGTCCATTTTCTATGGGAGGATAAATTTTTTTTCGCGATTTCGTGGTTGGTCCCATAGTAAAAGTTGCTCAGTATAATCCCAAAACCTCCTTGGCACTTATTTTTTAGCCACCGTGTATAAATGATTATTACTTCGCTAGGCCTTTTAGTAAGGATGAGCAACACAGAAAATCATTATCTTCTCTACCAAAGTACTAAGTACTAACGAAGACCCAGTACATGTTCCACCATTATCATTATCACAAGTATTTATTTAATTTCGTAATGATAGACGTAATCTCTTATTCTCGAGATGGCATAAGCAGAGCTTCTCAAACAGAGATTGCGTTATGCTCAGACCTTGGTGCTGTTTGCCCGATACTGACACGTAGGCAACTGTTCAAATAAATAATATACATTAAACTTTAAGACGCGTATAGAGCACGAAATATAGTACTAGGTACTTACTTACTCCGTTAGCTCAGCGACCCAAAATGAGACTTGGATTCCGACACAAGACAGCGCCACTTTTCTCGATCCTGTGCGACCTCTCGCCAATAACAAACGAAATACGAAATATAGTACCATGGTATATTTATTTAAGAATAAGACAATTGCTAATGTTTCCGGTAGAGTATTACGCTTTTAAAATACACATAAACCTAAGAGCGTTTTCACATTGCCTAATCCGATATCGGATGTAGGAAGTCTTTAATATTCGACTTATTTCAATGACCAATGCGAAGACTTTTACTATAGGTACACCTCTCGCGTCGACTTATATGACAGTTCATTTTTAGGGCTCCGTACCCAAAGGGTAAAAACGGGACCCTATTACTAAGACTCCGCTGTCCGTCTGTCTGTCAGCAGGCTGTATCTCATGAACTGTGATAGCTAGACAGTTCAAATTTTCACACATGATGTATTTTTGTTGCTGCTATAACAACAAATACTAAAAAGTACGGAACCCTCGGTGGGCGAGTCCGACTCGCACTTGGCCAGTTTTTATATGGGTGTATCATAATAAATATAATAATACATGATATGAAACATATTATTTATTTAATATTTTTTAAATTAAACCCAAAGAGACTAGACCCACCAGAAAGATAGAGAGATAGAGGTATTTAATTTTATTTTGATTTATTGGTATTTAATTATTCTGATGATCTTGGAATCATTTAAAATTCGGAGTTTAAATTAAATTTATAAATTGGACACGGGAGCAACAATATGTATAGCAAAGGTTAGGAACCACTGTGCTAAACCATAAATTCGTTTTTCGTGCTGTCGAGCAGAGTTAACGATTGTGTCGAACAACAAAAAGTCGTGACTACATCATGTTTCTTGTAAAACATATATTATTTTCTTTACCATAACACTTCATTAAGTCACTTTAGGTTTCACGTTTAGATTCAATTGGGTGTGGTGTGCCCCAAAAACTATTTATCATTAGGTACAAAACTAAATAGGTACACCGGTACACCGTACAAGTACGCTCATCATTGGCCACATCAGGGCCCATTTCACTAACGGTATTAGACTAATATTATTAGTCCACAAACTGTCAAATCGTATGGGTTGCCATGACAACACACTAATAATATTAGACTATTGTCGTTCGAGAAAATTGGCCCCATCTGTGCTGTTGTAGATGTTTGTTGTGTTGTGGCGCTTGTGGGTTTACGGGGTCCTGAATCGCCGTTGATGGCTATAAAGTCCTATAGCAGCCGGGCATTTCTTGCCGCTCATTAAATATCTCTATACTCTATACCTAAGGAACCCTAAAATTCGGCTGATATGTAGCTGTAACAGCAAAAATTAAATTCAAGAAAAAAAATACAGACCGATCATAGCAAAAAAAGAAAAAGAGTCAGTACGCATCCATCGCAATATACAGTTTTTTGCTACGAAAGTTTATCGTTTCATCAATACAAGAAGTTTTTGTTCAATTAGTCGTTTTTAGGGTTCCGTAGTCTAATAGGAACTCTAAAACACCATGAAAGTTAAGCTTAGTAACGACTTTCAATGAAAACAATAGCGAACGTGATCGGTTAAACTGTTTTTGAGTTTGCGAAAGACTTCCCTTCTTAGTAAAAAGACGCACAAGTGCTGCGAAGGTGCTTACTTTTGCTTATTATGTACATGATACCCACTAAATATCTCCGTCCAAGGAAGGCAGCCTATTGTGAGATTTGTGAGGGATGTGTACCTACGGAACCCTACATTGAGCATCGCCCGACAAGCTCTTGACCGGTTTTTTTTATCGACGACAAGGACCGCCCGCCGCGCTCGCCGGGTGCCAACAAATTAAATAACGGCTATTGAAACTGCCTGGGGACATGTCACAGTACAGTCGCCATCAGATATATCGGAGCGGCCGAGGTGCTCACAAATATCTGAACACGCACTCTAGCACCTTTTCAGATATTTGTGAGCACGTTGGCCGCTTCGATATTCCGATATATCTCATGGCGACTGTACAATACGTGACAATAATGCAACACGCCTTTAAAGTGCCGGCAAAGTGCTTTGTTTTCAGAGAATAAGGGTTAAATTTTACACTTGAGTCTTGACAGAGCCGTTAGAGATATTTTTAATTTCTTCAAATGTTTGAACATGTTAAAGTTCCGCTACTTTTGATGCTGGCTTTACCAATATAGCCACTTACATACCTGGGGCCAATTTCTCGAACGATTTTAGACTAATATTATTAGTCCACGAACTGTCAAATTGTATGGGTTGTCATGACAACACACTAATAATATTAGACTAATATCGTTCGAGAAATGGGCCCCTGTAGCAATAGGTCGAGCACATACCATATTGCAATATACTCGTATAATCCGTGGGTGGAGTGTTTTCCTAAGGAAAACCTTCGGCGACCTAAATTGACGTAATGTCCACTGGACAAACAGATCGTAACTTCTGTTCGATTGCCCACACGTTTAGTTGTTTACCCCTCGTTGGGGTCCGTCCTACCAGTACCTTATACATATCAAAGATAGATATAACTCCGTAATAGATGGATACAGTCTAAGGAAAAAACGTGCCTCGAAAATCAAGAAAATTTGATTCTCATTCAGAGGGCGCTACTAGCTTTGGCCTACTGTCGTATAGATGGCGTTGACGGTTTCGTTTGTTATTTAACAATTTTAACGCATATCAGTGAAAGAACATGCGTGAAAATCATAAAAATAATTAATGCAAATAAAAATAATAATTTATACATATTTAAATAAATTTTATCGTATTTTTATAAATCTTCATTTTTAGTTTTAAAGTGTGTCGATAGATGGCAGTGACTGTGGTTACGTTTTTTCCTTAGACTGTATCCATCTATTACGGAGTTATATCTATCATTGTACATATTTACCTAAGTAATAGCTAGAAATAATTGCAAGGTGGATAGACGCCAGTTGTGTGCTGTCTGGCAAAGACAACTGCGGGCGCAGCATGGTTCCATTTTCATCGCCTGTCACTATGACCGTCACTTTCGCACTTACATACTTGTTAGAACGTGACAGGCATGGTGACAAGCTACAAAAATGCGACCGTGCTACCGCCGCGGGTCACCTTGTCAGTAAGATCAAAGAAAGCTACGTATAACTCACTCATCCCTTTCTTTTGGGTGCTAGTACAAGCGTAAGTACGTAAAGGGGCCCACTGACTATCAGTTCGCCGGACGATATCGGCCTGTCAGTTTGAACAAAAATTTGACAGTTCCGAACAACTGACAGGCCGATATCGTCCGGCGGACTGATAGTCTGTGGGCCCCTTAAGTACCTACTATTATCTCTGTCTATGTTTGAAATGAAACAGTCCGGGCCAAACTATAGATACGAAACTGTCAGCGTCTTTTTACACACGCCTTCAAATGTTTAATTTGCAGTTCCACTTCTTCAAAGCTGGTTATTATTGAAGAACTTGCATGCGATTTTCGTTACATTTCGGTATTTAGTTGATCCATGGTCGATCGATGGAATTCATTGTAAGTTAGCAATGTATCGAATATTGCATACAAGTTATATCTAAATGGGGCATTAAGAATCTACTCTTTCGATATTTTGAAGTCGATTAATTAGCTCTGCCTTTATTTAAGACACGTATACATATGAGATATTGTCTTGTGGATATAAATGTCTGAATTAAATTAAATTGATTGATTAATTGATATGAGTAGGTAAATATGTAGGTCTTAGAATAGCATACTTAAGTACCTATTCGTGAAAGAAAAAAACATGCTTTCCGCATTTTGATGCGTTCAAACATAAGTAGTCAATATTTGAAAGCTTAAGGCGGTTTTGTCAACATTTGTCCAATATGAGTTGTGAATGACTTGGGCAAGGTGAGTAGGTATGTGTGTTACTATGAGTATGAGCTTCAAGATGATAATAATAATTATCTTTTGCCACACCCCAAGGGGTTTCAAGAACTGTATATAATGTCTATAAGTTGAATGCAAATAAAGAAATAAAATGGAATATACCGTTAGTACAGTCAGTTACAAAGTTAACTAAGATGGCGTGGTGTTGAAAGTTGAAAGTGATTGTGATATGACGTTGTTGTTAGTTGTTAAGAAAATGGAGGTCTATTCATTAGTATTTTATGTTATCAATATGCAATAGATATGACCTGTCACTTTTGACAGCTGACAGATCATACTAATTATAAATTGATAACAAGAAATCACTATTTAAATAGACCTATTCGAGCGTGTGTAGATCATTTTGGACTCCTCGCCGGCTTAGCTATTATGCTTCTGACTAAAGTCAGGCGACGTAAGAGGAACATTGGACCAATATACATTTGTATGAAAGTGTCATACATTTGCTCTTATCTCACGAAAAAAAATACCTACTATTACTAACTACACAGAGGCAAATTTAAACTCTGCCTTTTGTTATCAGAAATATATTGATAAATATTTATATTTGTTGTCATTCGCGTATGCTTTTCGCTCGTACTTGAAGAGAGCGAGACTATAGTCTATAGTCTATAGACTATAGACTATAGTCTCCATGAGCGAGACGCACTGGCGAATTCTAACAACATGATATAATTTTGACTCCCAATAAAAAAATAAGTAACATATTACCTATATACCTATAGGTATAGTAGGTACCGGACTTATTCAACATGTATGTACCTAAATAAAATCTTTATGGTTATTTTATTTATTTTGTCAAGTATTTCAACAACTGTCATCGTACCAAATTAAACGTGCTTTGAATTGAATAGTGATGTGCAATTGTAATAAATACTTATCGATACTTTATATTCTTGTTATGCAATTTTTGGAACGAAATAAATATATTTTTTCATTGCAATTGTTATTTTAAAAGAGATTATGAGTCATGTTTATATTATGTCTACGATTTATATGTTCATTTGGATCAAAAATCTTTTCGTCTTGTTTTTGTCCTCAAAAAATGTGACGGTGTGAAGCTTTTTGTATGGGATGAAATTTCGTTTTTATTTTTCTACAGCTAGAAAGACACTCGACTTGTTTTATTTATTAGATTAAAGACAAAAATACAAGCGTGACATAGTGGTCAGAAACAAAGATAATGAAAAGAACTTTTGACCCATTCATCTTTTTTTTGTTAAATTTAGAAACATCATGTAAAATTTGATACTTATTTCGATACATTAATGTATATCGTGTGCTATCTGTGTATTTTGATAACTAACTTGTTTACTGCGATCAGTGGTATATAATATAAGAGACTAATATTATTTTTATTTAACAGGTTAGTGTGAAATGTCACTAACAAACGCTACTTAATAGTATATTAAACACGCCAAGTTTTAACCGATCAATATTTTTTATGATATTCTCATGGTATTTATATTATAATATGCATTTTTAATAGGTTTTTACGGAAGAAACTCACGCTAGACATGGCCGAAACAAAACAAATTGTGACAGAATACTCACAGAATTAAAAAAAAAAATTCTTCATAGTAAACCGAAGTATTTCATCACCTTATGCCAATAGCCAACATATCTATGTGAAAATTATGAACTACTGTTGAAACTTGAGCACTAGTTTTTACAACACGATTAATATCGAGTTACTATAATTAGTACTTGTATATCGTGCGCTCGCTCGTTCGAGCCGATTGTTTCCAATAAACAGGTATTACTAAAGCTAAAAAGACTTATGTGACTACGGTTATCAGATTGAAATAAGACTTTATAGAAATGTATGGTAGAACACTTCGTCAGTCGCACTCTGGGAAACATACACAATACTCTTTTGTTTCACAACTGACCGTTTTTAACTTGAACTTTATGTGGAATTGTGAGTTATGTTCGTACAGTAATCTTCATATAATTTATGTACCTATAAATAAATAATGTACCTACAAGCAAAATAATTTTAAGTTCTAACAATTAATTCCTGGTGCGTAATCATATGGAAATATATGCCGCTATAGGTACAAGGTACAAACTTACTCGCCGCGCGCTGTTCGCAGTCCCGGCGGCGCGCTGGACAGCGACAGCAAAGAGCAAACTGGACATATTCCAAAGCCCTGAAGCCAGTTTTATGACAGTTAGTAACCAATACCTGGAGTCTGTAACGAGGCCGAGCTCAATTAATGTATAGTATGTGTAGTATGTGTAGTAGTGCATTCAGGTATGTTGTAAGACCTGTAATTAAAAAATTTCTCATTGTTAATATTATGCTGAAGTTGTTAATATAAGGAATAATAAAATAAAATAAACTTATAATATAATAACTATTTATAATGCCTATTCAAAGGCCTCCTAGCCTAGTCGGTAGTGACCCTGCCTGCGAAGCAGGTGGTCCCGGGTTCTAATCCAAGTAAGGGCATTTATTATTTGTTTCTGAGTTATAGATGTTTTCTATGTATATAAGTCTTGATATATACCTACATATGTATTATATTTATCGCCGTCTAGTGCCCAGAACACAAGCCTTATTGAGCTAGATCGATCTTTGAAAAATTAGGTCTAAAACTAGGTCAACCTTTGTAAAATTGTCCTATAATTAATATTTATTTTTATTTTTTATTTTTAAAGGAGTATACATATATTTAAACACTTTATTAACCGATAATTTTTAAATTGAAACGGGAGTTAACAATGTGCACTTACTTTTGTTATTTAGTATGACGTTTCGAACGTGACATACATTACGTTTTTGGTCACAAGAAGATTCAGCTGAGCACAAAAAAAAGTTTCGGTAGATTATGTAAAAATATATAAAATATTAAGCACAGTTAATCCTTAAGCCTCCTGACAGTTTTGTTTTTTATCGATAGGTACGTCCTTATAATCTCAATTGTTACGGTTTCGTTACAGTTTAATGAAAGACGGAACCTTGGCGATATATAACTAAATAATGAGTAATTTACTATTGTTTTGAATATAATTTAAATAATCAAGTAAGGTTTAAATACTCTTTTAATTCACAGTAATTTGTCGATAACAATACATTTTTGTTTGAAACCGACAACTGACATATTACGAGTACGAGTATACTCATTTAGTGCGACGTTTGTTATACGAATAAATGATGACAGATAAAAAATTATCTGTTTGTGTTTTGTTCGCATATTTTTTTCGTTACACATAAAACTAAATGTCGCTTAAATTATTTTATACAGTTTTAATTTTATAATTAATTATTGTTAGAGTAATTATATATGTAATATGTAGGTAATTAATAACTAAATAATCTCTATGCTAAGGGCGGTTAAACTGTAAACTACTTTATATTTACCGACATATTTTTAAGGCTAAAGATACCGAAAAATATGCCTACGTTGCTCCAAAACTTTCTCCAAAATTCTAAATTAAATTTATTATATCGTGGTATATATAATTATATAATACCGATTCAAGGTACACCATTACTACTATCGTGTTCTAACACTTAAATGGGGTTGTGATATAGTTTTCATCTCTCTCTCTCTGTGTGGTCGCTCCCTCATGACTGAGGATCGTGGTCATCAGTGGATGTGGATGCTCCACACCTGGTTCTTGTGATCTCCTCCATCGATTCCTGTCCATCGCGTCTCTGACGACCGAGCAAAAGCTGGTTGAGGATGGGGCCCCTTTTACTTGATCGCTCCATCTAGTTGGAGACCGTCCCCGGCCTCGTTTGCCCTCCGGTTTCCAACAATGATCAGCTTTTTAAGGCTTTCATCTCCCCTCCTCATATACCTATAAAAACTATTGCAGCACAACTAGTACCTACTCAGCGGAGAGCAAAGTGGGCACATTTTTTACGGTAGGTATTGACTTTGTAATTCACTTAGCAGCGGCCGTAGCACGGTCGCATTTTTATCACCTGTAACCATGCCTGTCACGTTCTAGCAAGTATGTAAGTGCGAAAGTGACAGGCATAGTGACAGGCGATAAGAATGGAACCATGCTGCCACCGCAGATTTATTTGTGTACGTTTCGCTAATTACTACGACTATTTGCGGAGATACTTAGTGGTAAACTGGTAATGAGCATCATTTAACTTACTAACACTCAGAGATTGGCCAGTCTATTATTAGTTGATATAAATTATTAACATATTTAATGATACCGCATTAATCAAGTGACAGCAGATGTTACGGTAATTTGTAAAACTGTTTTATCTAATAGGACAAAAAAAAGACATTTACTAGACTAGAAAACCATAATAATTTCAGATAATAAAATTTTTATATCTATAATCTATAATTTTATTTGTATCAAATTTATATTTTAAGTTTATATTGCAATAAATTATTTTTACGTCATTATTTTATTTCGTCGTTTTTTTTTATGGTCTTAACCCTTAAATGCATAATGATGTATATATGCATCGTATATTTGATGGTCCGTGGCTCAATATGCAGCTATCCAAAATCACATTTATTACTTTTATACAGCATGACACATCTATTTCAATTTATTAAAAAGTTATACAAAAAATCATGCATTTAAGGGTTAAAGTTTTTATTTTTAAAGCCCGTTTTAGTGTCCAACTGCTAGGAAATTCAGAAGCAGATCCCGTCTTGCGAATTTAGAAGTCTTCCGGCTGGATAGCCGGAAAACGTCTGTACTTTTTCTTATTATTAAAAAAAAAACATTGAAGGGATACCAAAAAGGTAGATCCTTTTCGGCCTGCTTTTACCTTGATTTATCCCTGGCGTCTATCTTTGGTATCCTTTCAATGTTTTATTTTAATAATAAGAAAAAGTAACATGAAAAATTTAACGATCGATAAACATAAATACGAAAAAAAGTGACGCGAAAACATAAACTACATCGTTTTATCGTTAAAAAATAAAAAGTGTATCCGCCTAATCATAAAACGTTGGTCGGTTATAAATAGACAGCAACCAGTGTTAACTGTAAAGTAATTAGCTAGTAATTACGACAAGTGCATCGCGTTCGTCGGTCAACGAGTTAATTGAATCACGACGTAATATGATTGCTGACAGCGAATTCATGTCATGTATATGGGTGTCTTGTGTCACTCGTGTTATTGTTATTTATGAATGAAATGAAATCAATTCTTTATAGTAACTTCTTCTTCCTCGCGTTGTCCCGGCATTTTGCCACGGCTCATGGGAGCCTGGGGTCCGCTTGGCAACTAATCCCAAGATTTGGCGTAGGCACTAGTTTTTACGAAAGCGACTGCCATCTGACCTTCCAACCCAGAGGGAAAACTAGGCCTTGTTGGGATTAGTCCGGTTTCCTCACGATGTTTTCCTTCACCGAAAAGCGACTGGTAAATATCAAACGATATTTCGTACATAAGTTCCGAAAAACTCATTGGTACGAGCCAGGGTTTGAACCTGCGACCTTCGGATTGCAAGTCGCACGCTCTTACTGCTAGGCCACCAGCGCTTTCTTCTTTCTAGTAACTATGGTCTCATATTTTTTTTGAGTAGCCTTATGTGCATATAATTATACTTATTAGTTATACATGAAATAAAACTATGAAAACGGATTATATCGCGTATATTGAATTTATAATACATAGGGATGTATTATAAATTCAATATACGCGATATAATCCGTTTTCATAGTTTTATTTCATGAGTAACTATCGCGGTAACCGAAGACAATATTATTAGTTATACTTAATTATTCTTTATATAATTATTATTACTTACACTGCTATACTTACTTGTGTATTGTCGTGTCTTTGTATCACTTGTGTCTTTGTAACAATTCGTAGTGAAGTTTTTTAAACCGCAAAAATTTAATTGCAATTTTATCGTTAACTATGTCTCATATACTTATAAATAAATATAATTTTCCTAATAAATTATTTTTAATTAACTTTTCTGTTTTAACAGTATTACAGTGCCAGTTATCATTATCATTTTACAGCAAACTTTGTAAGTATATTTTAGGAACAATATACAATTAAAATTTATTAGTTCGACAGTAAACTAGTCATAAAAAACTAAACCGCTAACTTAAGTCATTACAAAAAAAATTGAAAAAGTACTTTCGGACCCACCATAAATTAGATTTAGGAAATCGTTACGTACCTAACACGAATTCACAAAGTCACACATGCAATAAAATACACACTACTGCATAAAAGCTTGTATCAAATAAAAACCTCATAAATTCGTAATTTTATTACATGTGAAATATTGAACAAAAGATCACCGGCGATTTAAGTTACCCCAACATAAAACCACACCTGGCTCTGTATTCTCGACGACACAATTAATTTGTTTGTATCTAGTCCTATCTGTGTTTTACTAATTACAAACCTCATCACCACAGGTGTGGTCGATCTAGGACAGATAACATTACTTAGGCACGTTTATTGTCCCGTGTACCTACAGACTACAGACATTAAAAATGTATATGTATCATGTATCTAACGCGAAATTTTCGTGCAAATTTTCCCGGCTCGTCACTAATATAAAGTAGTGATGGGCCAAGATCGGTAATAATTAACAAATTATCGAATGTAAGTAATATTTTTATTGTTTTTTGTTTGGAAGCTGATCTTGTCTAAAATTCAAATACATGTAAAAATACAAGGTTAAAGTCATTTTAATTAGCATTTATAATATTTTCTTATATAATTCGAAAAATATTGTAATTTAACTCATGTGCTTTGTTGACAATAATATTTATTTATTTAGACAATAGAGACAAAGAAAATGTACAAATTTTTGGCTTTGCAGTATTGATACGACGTGCAAATGCATTTTTTTATTTTTAGATGATCCAACTGGAAACATGTCTGTGCTGTGTGATGTAGGGGCAGATAGCACGCAAGTATCTGCTCGGACTACTAGTAGTGATGGCCGCTAGCTGTTACTCAATTATCCCAATTAGCTTGATCATATCCATCCGTTTCCCTGTTAACTCTATTCCTGTACGCTTCTGTTTGAACGTGGAGTGGATATAACTAAGAAAAGTGTATTAAGTAATAATAATAATTAAACGTGTAATATTCTTTAATAAATATTAGGTTCCTCTCTGCGGCCCTGACCACCGGCAGCTTGGGCCCCGCTATTGTTTTTGTAATTATTTTGTTATTCTAAAATGACCTCGCTACAATTATACCTATACATAAATATTTATCATTGTTTTTAAGGGGTGATGTCACAGAATAATGAATGACTGGAATGAGTGTTGTGAAAAGGTAAACAATATCATTGGCAATTATAATTAGGGCTTGATTCACATCACGCGTATTGGCTATTAATAGATTATATTTAACTTAGCAGGCTCTCGCAAGCATATGGCAAGTCTGGTGCTAATCAAGATTACGAGATAGCTAATATTCGTAAATCATTTTGCATTAATCTATGCTTTTGAACTAGTATAATGTTACCGTTAGATTCGTTAATAATAATAGTTAAGAGAACCGTGGGCGAACGCTTCACAAAATATTTTTACAAAATTTGATGTATACTTTTTTAATACATATTTTTATTTATTATAAGAGTTAGTACAAACCAAACCGCGATCAAATTGTTCGAAGCTAATTTATATTTTTTATAATGTTAATATCCAGAGGAAAATGAGAACTATTACTTTTGTATGGAAAAGCGTTCGTCCATTGCCTATCCGCTTTTGATGTTATTCTGGTCCATCCGACAATTCCACTAAAATTATGATAAGATTTGGGAATTTCAACAATGAATTGAAACGGCTCAAACATCTGTTAATTGGCGAAGTCACGAATTTCTATACAAAATAGCTTTTGGACGATAATGACGTGATCTTGACTCGTTAACCTAGATGTAGGAATAATTATAATCACGTTCCGTGTAAAAATACAACAGCAATAAATGCACGAACAGTCAAACAACTCTAATTACAATTAAATTGTGTTAGTATCTACGTGCTATTGTTTACAAAATGAACGATAACACGACGAAAAAATAGACCCATTTTTCTACGAGTGATTCCTCCATGACTATCGATATCGATAAATTGATTTCATATGTACGCTTGGTAGGGTTTGATGTTTTTTGTCAAATAAAACCTTAAAAATTATCCAGTTTGTACATATACGCAAATCAGCAACATGCTTCGTCCAAAACAAACCAATGATGATATCCGCAATAGGCTTTGTTTTTTGTTAACTCATCCATGTAAGAAAGGTGAAAGTTGAGCATCTTCCGTGAATTTTGAAATGGAAATGGGGCACATATGGTACCCTATAAATTAGAACATTATTGCACAATTCAACAAAGAAAAGAGTGCAAATGCCGAACTTAACGCCTCTAGGCATTCTTCACCAGTCAACCATTGGGCTAAACAGGAACAGTTTAGTGCAAGATTTTAGAAAACTGTATTTTATGAGGAATTTTAATATGGAAATACCAGCGTAACAATCATATCAAAGGGAATATATCCGCGAGTACCTACATATAGTCATTGTGTATTGTTACTCAGCCTCTCGGAACCACATCACAGCTTCTATATCCTCCGATGAATAGACGATTCAATTATGTACTTACCTACAATACCTACGTTTATGTTGGTTGTAGTTATACTTAGATTAATTCTGATAAATTTGACTCACCATACATACGTGCCCGAAATTGAAATTATCTAAATTTGCGTAGACGATGCGTCATTTAAAAGTTTTAAAACACCTCAGTAAACACTTTTTTGAAATAAGTGAGTATAAACTAAACTACCTGAGAACTATATAAGTTTTAGTTAATACCTCGGACTTCTTTTTTGCTTATAAATAAATAATATTAATATGTACCTACTCCGTAGTAAGTAGACATAATTGCGACAAAAACCCATGCCACCTTATGTTTTGCGGAAACCGTATGTTTTATAATTAAAATCTCCTATTTTTATCAACTTCCCTTTAGAAAGCAGATACGTTAGTTAACGGTTAACATTTTTCCTATATTTTATTTTCCCTCTGTTCTGATTGAACATCATGAATAATTGAAATTAGCCCTTTATTACCACCATAGAGTAACTTATACTAGAGCGGTACTGTCATAGTAAATTTTGTAACCCCAGTATATTCACTGCCATCTGTCGACACACTTTAAAACTAAAAATGAAGGTTTATAAAAATAGTAAAATGTATTTAAATATGGATAAATAATTTTTTTATTTGCATTAATTATTTTTATGATTTTGACCCATGTACTTTCACTGATATACGTTAAAATTGTTAAATAACAAACGAAACCGTCAACGCCATCTATACGACAGTAGGCCAAAGCTAGTAGCGCCCTCTGAACGAGAATCAAATTTTCTTGATTTTCGAGGGACGTTTTTTCCTTAGACTGTATCCATCTATTACGGAGTTATATCTATCTTTGTTACCACTGACAATAAAAACATAAACTTGTGTCAGCGGTAAACAAATATATAGTACAGGGTGGCTAAAAAATAAGTGCATTTCCGTTGCCAGGGAGGTTTTAGGATTATACTGAGCAACTTTTACTACGGGAACAACTTTTACTCGAAAAAAAAATACCCCCCTCATAAAAAATGGACCAACCAAAATGTATGAAACAGTCAATTTTTTTCGCGATTTCGGGGCTACTACCATAGTAAAAGTTGCTCAGTATAATCCCAAATCTCCCTGGCAACGGGAATGGACTTATTTTTTTCGCCACCGTGTATAAACTGCTAATACTGCTATTCTCATTATCGCAACCGTTATTTTACTGAATTTATTATTAGTATGGTAATTATGCTTGACAGTTACAGATATACTGGGATGGAGCCAATTCTTTGTTGTCTGAAAAAATCATAGCGGTTATATTTTATCAAACTTTTTTAGACCCAGGAAGCCAACATAATTATATCACCAAAACGATTTTTTATCACTTTTACTGTAAAAGGAAAAACATCCATAAACCCCTTCATACCTTCTAATGTAAAAATTAATGTGTTATGTTATGAATATTGTAAGAAATATTTTTATTATGTTCAAAAATACTCACGTCAAAAATACACAAGCCCGTACGCCTCATTTTGTCACACAATTTTTCACGATAAAAATAAATCACAGCTTCGCACTAAAATTAACGCTTAAACACGTACAAATGCATCGTTCGTAAACATGCAGTTTCAACTTTCGAATCCTATCGGAATCTAAAAAATGCCGCGTTCCCGCGCCACTCGCTCCGCGTAACATCTGACATTTTACACACTTTTTAAACAAAACGCGAAACACTTGCACACTTTCGAATGCTAAATCGACAAGTTCACGACACTTTTGATACTCGCACAACAAACCACATGTAGTCGGTCTAATTCGGACCGTCCCCGACTTGGCAAAACTACACAAAAGCGAATAGTTTACCACCACTCTTGTATACGTATACTGGCGTAGCGCTGTTGCCGATGAGCGAGAGAGACGGAATGCGAGTTATCAGTATGCTATTGCGTATTTTGCGTAAGTTTCGAGTCGACACGTTAGCGTGCGTCTTTTTTTAACGCTCATTACAAAACGAGACGGCGGTCAAAGGGATTCTTGTGTTAGTGCAAAATGAAAGGGCAGTTGGGTGCCGGTTCCTAGGGCATAGTACTGGTGTGAGAGAGAAGGATGTGTGTTGGTCAGTTCAGCGCAGGTATCCGGATTCCCTGGTTGTGCAGGCCGGTGATAACACCGGTCAGCGGTCAGCTTGTGAGCCGACCTCTATACATTATTTTATTATAGACGAGAATAGCACCAACAATAACTTTTGTTCAGTTGAAAATAAACGAATAGATTCGATAAATAAAACATTACTGTAATATTCTGTTACCATTTATTTTTTTATATTAGAAATAATAAAATAAACTACAAATATGAAATGCAAAACAAATGATCCTCTCCTCATCATCTTCCTCGCGTTATCCCGGTATTATGCCACGGCTCATGGGGACAGTATCCTTCCTATCGAATTCAAAATATAATATTACGTCTTACATAATTAATTAATTAAATTAGCATAACAACTATAATCATAATAAAATATCGATAATTCTTATATCGAGTCGAAAACGGGATATGGCCCCTCACTAATTTAATTTAAAAAAATATTTTGTGTTTTGTTACGATGGGGTATTTGACACATGTTGAAATTTAAACTTAATCTAGTTAAATAGATAGAAAATAAATAATTTATCACAATAAATTGGAAACTTAAAAAATATATGGGAATAATAAAAAAATACAACAGTTAAAAAAAAACATTTTTTTTAACTTTCAAATAGGAAAAAAATAGGTCGGTACCATTCGATTCCTGACATTTTATTTAAAAAAAAATATTGTACTGCAAAATATACATAAACGCAACAAAATCGCAATTTCCTTGTTTTCCATACATCGAAACGGCTTCTAAGCAAAGTGACACAGTGACGTCAGGACATCGTCAGGATGTGTTGCCATTTTGTTAGAGCGTTCTGTCAGTAAAGTGCCGGTGCCAGACTTTAACCATCATTTTGTGACTTTTGTATTGCTTTAAGACAATGGGTCCCATACAGACATTGGATCCTTAAAACAAACCTGATCGACTGATACCATTAAAAAATGTCAACTAGGTACACTATTGCATGAAAAATATAGTAAGTAAGTAAGTAAGTTTTTATTGTATATAAGAATCAGGTTACATTGCAGGTCGAATATAATAAATATAATTCTGCAACCCTACTAAGGTTATCTGAAAGAGGTCGCTTATAGCGATAAGTATGACTGCCTGGTGCTATTCAGTTTCTATGTTTTATTATATTGTATTCTTTCGGTGTGCAATAAAAATTACTAAAACAATACTTTACCCTTTTATTTTTTGCTTGTTCTTATTACTTTTTATTCCCCTTTTATTTATCTAAAATAAATATTTAATAAGCATTATTTAAATATGTAAATCTGAAATAAATATTTTCAATTCAATTTATCTCGGATTAGAATACAAATGCATATCAGCCAGAAAATTTGTTATATACCTACCACCAATGATAAATTTCGAATGTTGTCAATTTTAGGACTATATATCTCGGACCCTAAGTCTGCTCAAATGTGCCCATGATATTATACTGTATTGTAGCAGAGGCAACTAGGTTAGGGGTAGGCTAGTCCAGCCAGCCCAACTCCTCAAGGAATCCAATGAGACCTGTGTCCCCATGGACATTAGCACCGTTGCCACGCTGAATTGCCAACGAGATGACGAGAAGTCAAAATTTGGCCCAGAAAAATAGGTTTTTGCCTCGTCGAGCGCAATTAACTCCAGTACGGAAATGATGGTCGTTCTTTTCTACGTGATAGCGTGATAAAACGGTATCCGTCACGGATATTTTGTCACGTGGATAAAGCAATCCATAATACGCCTGCCGATGGCTTTACTGCAATGTATGTGTGGGTTCCAAATGTGTAACTTTGCCGCTACGTTTTTCAAAGGCGTATTTCATAAATCATAAATCATTTATTTTCGTGATAAACTTAAATACATACTAGCATTACAAGGAAAATTAAAAAAAAACATATTTGCAGTGTTTACCACGAAATGGGCTCGCCTCAGCATAATGCCGACCCAAGTGTCGGCGCTGATCTTCCGGCGAGTCCATTTGTGGGCCACGATCGCAGCTGTACGGCACAGCCTCGTAAAATTGAACGCATCCAGTTGCGGTGACTGAGAGCGCCGTCGCCGCCGTCTATTTAACAAGAGGCGCTACGCCAAGTGGGGCTATGCACATTTTTGACCCATTGTTCTACGTGAACAGCGGTTTTTTTGCGTGTATTATATTAACATGGACTCAATTTTTGCGTAACAGTTACAACTGAGGTACTTATATACCTTAGCTCGGGTCTTGTTAAGCTTAACAAAAAAGGCCAAGTGCGAGTCGGACTCGCCCGCCGAGGGTACCATACTTTTTAGTATTTGTTGTTATAGCGGCAACAGAAATACATCTACTGTAAAAATTTCAACTGTGACAAACAGACAGACAGACGGACAGACGGACAGCGGAGTCTTAGTAATAGGGTCCCGTTTTTACCCTTTGAGTACGAAACCCTAAAAACCGACTAGCTAGAGAGTCGGGACTCGATAGTTCCATAATACCAAAGATAGATATAACTCTGTAATAGATGGATACAGTCTAAGGAAAAAACGTGCCTCGAAAATCAAGAAAATTTGATTCTCGTTCAGAGGGCGCTACTAGTTTTGGCCTATAGTCGTTCAGATGGCGTTGACGGTTTCGTTTGTTATTTAACAATTTTAACGCATATCAGTGAAAGAACATGGGTCAAAATCATAAAAATAATTAATGCAAATAAAAAAAATCATTTATCTATATTTAAATACATTCTATCGTATTTTTATAAATCTTCATTTTTAGTTTTAAAGTGTGTCGACAGATGGCAGTGAATTTACTGGGGTTACAAAATTTACTATGACAGTACCGCTCTAGTATAAGTTACTCTATGATAATACGTAATGTATTAAAATAGTTTGATTCCCAATCCCCTACCTACAGAAAATTGGCGTTGGAAAACTGTTGTCCCCATTCATCGACACCAGGTGGTATATACGTAGGTCGTTTACTTTACCAACTTCAAATAAGTTTATAAAATAAATAAATAAAATAATAAATTTTATATTCATACAATTACAGTCCATAGTTGTGAGTATATATTCAGTAAACAACTCGGCAGATTGATTCTACCATCCTGTAGGACGAGCACATGATTGGCGCGACAGTATCTCGCCATGAGATAGACTACCACGCGCGCGAGATACGCGGGATAGTCTTTTACTAACTGTATGAATTATAGGGGGACGGGTAGTCTATGTCGCGGCGAGATACTCTCGCGCCAATCATGTGCAGATATTTCTTCAGTTTGAGTTCAAAGTCTACTTGTTCTGACGCATATCTCTTCTTGTTATTTTAGAGAATGTGAACTTTTAACGCGTTAATAGTAGTCTGATCGGTTACTTTTGATGCTTACTGTACTTATGCTTTTATATATAATACCTATACTAAATAAATATGTATAGCACTGACACTTAGCTAGAATTTCGGTTACTGAAAAGATCCACATTTTTATTTCTCCGTATGACCATGTGGTCCATGTGGATCTGTGGATCTCATACATATGAGCCTTCTTACTCCACGGGTAAGTAAAGGTTTGTGCGGAGCAGTTAAGTTTATCAACATTGATAAAGGCTGCCGATCGCCTCCGTATGTGGGTCGCCACTTGTGTTTGCTTGTTGTCGCTTTGCGGCGACAAGTCGGACTTTTTATGTAGTAACTAGGTCTGAAATAATGAATTCCTATGGCCACATCTAATCCTCAATCTGAATCACCCAGCATCTATTGAAATGGTAAGTGCTACTACGTAAAAGTTAGTTGTTTTTGTTCAGCTAAGGCAGACTAACTGCTCGATTTAGTAGTACGGGTACCATAATATAGGTTTTTTAGTTTATTTTGTTTCCCACTTCTGGGCAAAGGCATTCCCTTTCTTCCGCCACTCATCAAGATTCGATACATTCTCTGACGAGGTCGTCCTGCCATCTCTTTTTTGGTCTGCCTCTGCTCCGGCTAATCTGTGGTACCTATTCGGTAGCCAATTGGGCCCGCGGATCCGGGTGCATTCGGCAGACGTGTCCCGCCCGAACCCTTCTGAGCTTAGCCGATGCATTAGCATTGGATCAACAAATTTATATATTAGCATTGGACCAACAAATTCAAGTTGCCTACGTCATGATTCGATTCGGCTAAACGAAATGCCAAAAAAGTTTAGATACAAGGTGGATACAAGCTATCATTCCTTTGACAACCCGGGAGAATGGAGCCCGGAGCAATGCTGGCACCGCATCCATGATGTTGTCCGTGAGTTGTAATCAAGACATTTTTGAAAAAGGCGCCTGTAGTTTAACGTCTTGACAAAACAAGGACTAGAACTTATTATATGCCCTTGCTTGTCTTACAACAATCCACACAACCGGAAAGAATGCGATTCGCCAGCCGTTTGCGATAAAGCCTCAGTCGCGATACGACCGCGGCATTACAAAAGTAATAGTTAGAAAACTCCTTCACAATTGTTTCTGAAAACAGTTGCGCAAACACAATTTTCTAGCAGTATACCGTCGGTGCGTGAGCTGTGCGCGTGGCTCCCAAGTCGACCCACAACTCCTGAGCATAAAGGTGGCAGGGACGACCCGAGCGGTATGAGCAAACTATGGTTGAAAGACTAGTTTGTTCGCCCCGGCTCGTGTCGTTGAAAGTCACGATATCCACGTGTTTAGTGCCGATTTTTACGCTCCAGATCTTTATCGGAAATAAGCTGGTGAGTTGTTTTCAGTTCGATTTTAGTGTGGACAGTGGTCCTTCGTTGGTTGGATTTCAATCTTTGTCATAAATCGTTGCGTTTCTGTCTACAATTTTGACTCCGACCACGCTAAGTTTAAGTTGTGGCATGGCTAATTGGCCACGCCATACTTCACGTTGAACTTGGCGGTAAAAAGCGGCGTGGAAGGAGTCATACGGTTCAATTTAGTTAAGTAAATTGAATAATAGGTTTTATTACCACATATATAGGGTGGGCCAATGATAAATGCATTTTAACGAAAGACATCGATACGAAATGAGAATTTATCACTGGCCCACCCTATATACATATAATAATTATGTTATTATTATAACCACGCACATAACCTGAAAACAATGTTTCCGTGTGTTAATTTCCATTTTAGAATCCAATTTGAATAATTAATACATATTCGTAGGTAAATTAAATGGTCAAAATGTTATCTTTCTTGTATCTTCTCTCCATGATTCTCATAGATATATTATTCATTTGTTTTCAGAACCCAGAACCTTTTGTTCCAAAATTACGAAACTAACTTTCAGAAGCATGCTTTTTTTGTTTCAATTATTTTTAGGTATAAAAATGACTAATGTCACTATTAATCATGTTTGTGGTAAGTATTTCCATCGGTAAATATTTTTAAAGCTCAATAACCTCAATTAGGTAGATATAACGGCTAACAAAGATAGAGTCGGACTCGGACCGGACCAATACAACTTTTCAAACTTTTCTGTGACAAAAATGTGGAAGTGTCACCATGAACATCAAATTACATACTATTAAAATAACTATGACGTTTACTTATATTGCCACTTCCACATCCCGCATCCATGTTACCCCGAAATCGGCGCAGAGATAGCTTAGACGAACTCTAGGTACAATTAAATCTGTATCTTTGTATCTTAAATTACAATTAAGCAGATTTTTTTCTTCGGCTGCTTATTATTAAGGATAACTCACGCTAGACAGGGCCGGGCCCGGGTCGAGGCGTCCGACATGTCATTTTCTATGACGGCTGATCGGTGATCACGTGGTGCTTTCCATAGATAACGAAGCGAAGGAAGCTCCGGCCCGGCCCCGGCCCGGTCTAGCCTGTCATCCTTTACCCGGCGACGCAAACACATGAGTCCTATTAAACAAGCAAGCGGCCTGTCTCTAGGTAACAGCAACTCCGTTGATGTCAACGCGACACGCGGATGTGCCGAAAATTTTGCAATATTGAGAAAATTCCCACATGGAAAGCTCACATTTTTGAATCGGGGAGTATTTTACAAAAATAGCCTAATCAATTATAAAAAAAGACAAGTGCAAGTCGGACTCACCCACCGAGGGTTCCGTACAAATGTAACTATTTTTTTTACTTTATAGTTTTCAGATTTTTCCCTGTATTTGTAGTATAAAATAAAGTATAAGACCAAAAACCTATAATACTGGGTGTTTCCTGTAACAGCAGCAATAAATTAAACTGGAGGCTGTACGCCTCAAACCGACCAACATTTGTTCAGCAACTTTTTAAAATTATGAAATTTTTTAGATTTTACCTTTTTCATACTAATTAAATGTTATTTTCAATGTACATTGCCATCTGTGTGTTTGACGTTGCTTGTCACCCTTTAAACATAACAAATTTTGCAATACATTGCGTCATAGAATAAACTTTAAAGTGTAATGAAAGTCAAAACACGTTATTTTTAAAAGTTGCTGAACAAATGTTGGTCAGTTTGAGGAGTACAGCCCATGGAGTCTATATAAAGGAGCCAAATCTCTATGTATGAAAAGTGTCCATCATAAAACAGTAATTAGGCGGCGCCACCATACACCGAAATACTACCAAAAACAACCTACGTAATTTGGTGGGGTTATTTGTTGCCTTATATGGTTCATGTTATACTCATGTCCCAGAGTCTAACTAGCGCCACCGGAGAGATTAGGAACTATTATTTAAAGCTGAAAGCGGTCACTTTTGTAACAATTCTGCCATAAGAGATTGGCATCCTTTCTATACCATCCATAGTACAGCCTACAGATTAATATAATGCTCCTGTTACAGGAAACACCCGGTATAAGATATTGTAAGATAGATACAGTCTATGGAAAAAACGTGTCTCGGAAATCAAGAAAATTTGATTCTCGCATAGATGGCGCTGCCACCTTTGGCATATTCTCGGCTAGATGGCGTTGACGGTTTCGTTTGTTATTTAACAATTTTAACACATATCAGTGAAACAACATGGGTCAAAATCATATTAAAAATAATAAATGCATATAAAAAATCAATTATCCATATTTATATACATTCAATAGTATTTTTATAATCTTCATTTTTAGTTTTAATCGTGTGTCGATAGATGGCAGTGTACTACTGTGGCTACAAAAAATACTTTGACAATCCGCCTCTATACTATCTCTCTTTGATAAGACTTGATAAGACGATATTACTTGCCAAATTTCATAGTTCTAAATCAAAGGCAAGTAAAGTACCCTATACATTTTGATTCCGTTGAGTGTCGAAATTTACGGTTTTGCGGCAAAAACGGCCGTATATTTTTTTTTATGTTAACTTAGAAGTTTTTTTTTTCACAGCTTTAAGGGACTGTTGACCTGAGTATATGGTTTTAATTTCAACTCGATACCTCCACGCGTTCCCGAGATTATTTTACTGATATGCGTTAAAATAGTCAAATAAACGAAACCGTCAACGCCATCTATACGAGAGTAGTCCAAAGGTAATGGCGCCATCTGATCGAGAATCAAATTTTCTTGATTTTCGAGGCACGTTTTTTCCTTAGACTGTATCCATCTATTACGGAGTTATATCTATATTTTCGAGATAAAGGGTCTCAACAGACAGACGGACGGACAACAAAGTGGTCCATAAGGGTTCCGTTTCTTTTTATTCCTTTTGAAGTATGGAACCCTAATAAAGTACCAATATTAGTAGTAGTAGTAAATCACTTTATTGTACAAAACAAAAATTGTTAACATGAAATTCATATAAATTTAGGTACAAAGGCGAGCAATATTAGGTAAAACTTCTGAGAACTTTTCCAACCTTTTGCAATTTACCGCAACTTGCACATTTATAGGGTATCTCGCACGTTGCAAGGAACGGCACAATTACGTCAATTGCACAATGTTTATTGGGTTCGGGCGGAGAAGGTCACTTTCTTAGGACGTCACTTTCTGAGTTAGTCACATTCTGAGGACGTCACATTCTGAGAACGCCACTTTCTGAGTACGTCACTTTCTGAGTTCGTCACATTCTGAGTTCGTCACATTCTGAGGACGTCACTTTCTGAGTACGTCACTTTTTTAGTGTCACCATCGCCCACGTATGGGCCCAGGACCAGGAGGATATTTATTTCACAATTTTCATATCGGTCCAATGGGAAACCTTGTTCAGTACCACCACCAGCACCATCTTAATACAGTTTTGACATTTGGGATCACGACCCCAAAATCATCCAGTATACCTAGTCGGCTCATAAGTTCTGTCACTGGCCTTTAAAATTTAAATTTGGAACTCCTAAAACAAAAACCGTTCTGCATTTGAATTTCGAATCTTTATTAAATATTTGAGTAGTATAATTTTGCAATTTTCTGTTTTCTTCAACATGGAGTGGACGCTTAAAGATAGCCGTACCGCAATAATTGCACTATATCGTTGTGGTCACTCGCCGACTAATATTTTTAAGCTACTTGAAAATTTAAAATTCTCTAAGATTTGTGTATCGTACCATAGAAAGATACAGTGAGGTCTCTAGTTTAAATGACAAGAAAAGAAGCGGTCGTCCGCGTACAACTAGGACTCCAGCGGTTGTACAAGCAATTAGGGCACGCATTGCCAGAAATCCCGCTAGGAAACAAAAAGTTATGGCCCTCCAGATGGGTTTGAGCAAAAACACGGTGAAAAGAGTGCTTAATCAAGACCTGAAACTTCGTGCTTATAAACGAAAAACTGGCCATCTTCTCAATGGTCGGCTTAAAGCTTTAAGGCTTAAAAGATCTAAAGCTTTATTGAAGAAGTACGCTAAAAATAAGCACCGTTGTATACTGTTTTCGGACGAGAAAATTTTTGACATAGAAGAAAACTGTAATAAACAAAATGATAGAGTGTACGCTCGCAATAGTAAAGAAGCGTCTAATAGCATTCCCCGTATTCAAAGAGGTCATCACCCTTCATCTGTGATGGTTTGGCTGGGAGTTTCTTATGCGGGCGTCACTAGTATGCATTTTTGTGAGAAAGGAGTAAAAACTAGTGCCAAAGTGTACCAAGACACGGTGTTGACTAATATTGTGAAACCACTATCCCATACGATGTTTCTAAACCAGCATTGGGTTTCCAGCAGGACTCTGCTCCAGCCCATAAGGCAAAGTCTACACAAGCCTGGCTCGCCTCCAATAAAATCGACTTTATACGGCATGAAGATTGGCCCCTTCTCTAGCCCAGATCTTAATCCTTTAGACTATAAAATATGGCAGTATTTAGAGGAAAAGGTGTGCTCAAAACCTCATGCAAATCTAGACTCGCTGAAAAAATCTCTTGCTACGGCAGTGGCCAATATCGACATGAAAGTGGTGCGTGAATCCATTGACGACTGGCCACGAAGACTTCAAGCCTGTGTAGATAATTATGCCGGTCATTTTGAATAAATGTTATACATTTAGATTCTCTAGTTTATAAGCTTTCAAACGCTGTACAAATTATACGGAATAAACTTAAACTTTTGATTTTATTTGATACTATGTATATGACAGAACTTATGAGCCGACTAGGTACAATTTAAAGCGATATTGGGATAATCTCCAATTGAGGGGGGATTTAAATCTACCTACTCGGGGCAGAGGTGTGGGGTTAGAGGTGGCGTATCTTTATTTGACGTTCATAAGCGCATTGTAATATGCCTACTTGAATAATAAACTATCTTTATCTTTATCTAAAGATGAATTGAATAGCAAGCGGTCATAGTTAAGTCTCCAACCCTCCCTCCTCCTATTTGCATCGGTTTCCTCGTCACTGAGGGTCGTGGGTCGTGGCCACTTCTAAGAGAAGCTGTTCTTAGAAGTGGCCACGACCCTCAACAGCACAAAAGAAAGCTTCTCTTTGACAATCAGTCGCCATCTCTTTCTGTCTGTCGTTGTATCAAGAGCTGAGCGAATTGAGGCTGTCCATAGCTGGCGCCCGGGGCAGTCACCAAACTTGCGCCCCCTGACGACTGACAAGTTTCCCTGCTGCTGCCTTTTGCCCATTTTGCCCCCCCCCCCCCCTTGGATGGCGCCCGGGGCACTTGCCCCATCTGCCCCCCCCCCCCCCATAGTTACGCCACTGGTCCATAGCATTGGGCTTCTTCGTCTCGTCCGGTCACCATACCATAGTAAAAACTATTGAGTAAAGTGTGCAGAAAATAACGTCATTCATTCATCATTCGTTCGTCATTTCATTGCAGGTTTATAATCCCCTGTTGCCATTAAAAAGGCAAGTCGAATAACACTATAACACTTGTTTACTTCTTAGAAAGAGGTGTTTGTTCAGCAAATGCGGTCACCTCAAGCCGGTAATAATTAATATGATTAATGTAACATTTAACAGCCTGTAGCGAGGCACTATCGCTGCAATGCTAAATATTCAGCTCACTCATTACTACAGCTCACCAAGGAGCGAGTTCAAGCCTCATTGTACCATAGGTAAGCATAGTCCTACTAGAGACAAAGGAAAATTCTGCGGAGTAGTTACAATTCATATTTAAGTGACAGCGTCGCACACCGCTTGCAAGAAAAACGCCAGGACGACTTACTTGAGACAATGGAATCTGAACCTTCTTCCGAGTAGTTACAGCTCATATTTAAGCGTCAAAGGCGCCTGGTGCCGTGCGCCCGCGACTATTCGCTTCCATTGAAGATGTCATTTAAATATGGATTGTATCTTAACTACAAAAAGTTCAGTTTCCTTTGCACGAGCCGCAACTTTAGTTTTGATGTGAAACGAACGATTTGGGTCATAATACGCTGGTTGGACTTAAATGTGTACGAGCAAGCAATGAAAATATACACGGTCAGAACAATGTGGTTGTAAACCGTAAGTAGGGCTTGCACCTGAACAATGTAATTACGGGAAATAAACTTTATTGCTTTGCGATAAAGTGCTTTTTAGAATGTTTACATTGGTTTGATTTGAAAAGCAAGGCGCTCGTTTTCAGGCTCTAAGGTTTATGTAAAACCCTACACCTCTACCTATTAGTATAAACCCCAAATGGCCGTGCATAGCTTGATATTACATATATTGTTTCTCTATGCATTAGTTATACCTAAACTAAAGGGGCCCACTGATTACCAGTCCACCGGACGATATCGGCCTGTCAGTTGTCAACTGTCAAATCTTTGTTCTAACTGACAGGCTAATATCGTCCGGCGGACTGATAATCAGTGGGCCCC
Organism: Cydia strobilella; assembly: GCF_947568885.1. NCBI lineage: Eukaryota > Metazoa > Arthropoda > Insecta > Lepidoptera > Tortricidae > Cydia > Cydia strobilella. The sequence goes on from NC_086052.1 coordinate 17,224,075, forward strand.
TTAAGAGTTTTAAAACAACACGATTTTGCGAGTATAGATGCTTAATTTACAGGATTGATAACCTTTTAAATTTGTGGATTCTCTAAACAAACATAATACGGCTCGCCTGGTTTTAAGCGATCACCGTAGCCTATGGACACCTGTAATTCATTGCCTATTTGGTTAGTGTTTCCAGTTAGGTAAATGCTGCATTTTTATGCTTGTTCAACCTCCACAGTACGACTTGGTTGGCGTTTGACTCTTTCTAATTGTTATATTTGTTAGAGAACCATTGATTTTAATTAAAGCTTACAGGTATTTATGCAAGCTGGTTTATAAACTTCTATCTGAGTATCATACAGGTTGATAATAAAATCGAACCATAAAACGGCCCTAATAGAGAGCAAGGTTTCTTAAACTTTCTATCCCACCTACCTACCCCTAATCATTGCTCAGACGACCACGACATGACGAAAAAACCGGACAAGTGCAAGTCGGACACGCCCTCCGAGGGTTACGTACTTTTTAGTATTTGTTGTTATAGCGGCAACAGAAATACATCATCTGTGAAAATTTCAACTGTCTATCACGGTTGATGAGATACAACCTGGTGACAGACAGACGGACAGACAAACAGACGGACAGATGACTCTTAGTAAGGGTCCCGTTTTTACCCTTTGGGTACGGAACCCTAAAAACAGCCCTTCTCGCTTGTCGCCTTTCCCTTTGCGATCGCTGGTGAACCCCTGGGGTTTGCGTACCTTTGAGAACCCCGGCATAGAGGGAGGCTAGAAGTAATCGCTGGTTAAAAAACGTGGCTAAAATTTCGTTGCATAACGATTCATTATACACCGCACGCAAAGCGTAAAATTGTCAGCATTCGTTATCAGTATCGTAAAGATATCGCGGCAATAACTCGGGCCCCACGAGTAATCGAATCCGCGCAGATTGCGAAGAAATGAGCTCTGTTATCGATTTATAGGCCCCTGGTTTATTATTTGCACGGATTGTGTAAGTCTATCGATGTTTTAGTGTGGTATTCGGAAATTGTGCGTGGATTAGTGATAACAGGTAGAACTAGGGTCACCGACATATCTCGCAGAATTGCGAATCTTAAGTGGCAGTGGGCGGGGCAGGGGCACATTGCTCGCGGAACTGATGGCCGGTGGGCCGGAAGGTTCTGGAGTGGCGTCCGCGTACCGGAAGACGAACTGCCGGTAGGCCTCCAACGAGATGGAGCGACGAAGATGGATGGATGGATGGGATGGATGGTGAAGGTCGTGGGAATTCGGTGGATGCGAGCGGCACAGGATCGGTCGTAGTGGCGAGCCTTGGGGGAGGCCTATGTCCAGCAGTGGACGTCTATCGGCTGACATGATGATGATGATGATGATAGTGATAACAGAAAGAAAAACTTGGAGCTCCCTTTGATCGCTTAAGACGTCAACTGGTCGACGACTGGTCTGGCCTAGTGGGTACCCTGCCTGTGAAGCCGATGGTCCTGGGTTCGAATCCCGGTAAGGGCATTTATTTGTGTGATGAGCATAGATATTTGTTCCTGAGTCTTGGGTGTTTTCTATGTATTTGTATATTATGTATATCATTGTCTGAGTAACCGCAACACAAGCCTTCTTGAGCTTACTGTGGGACTTAGTCAATCTGTGTAAGAATTTCCTTTAAAAATATGCGCCAATCGCTAGTAGTTGTTAGCGTCAATTATTGGGCAGTTTACCCTAGAAACCTATCCGTATGGTAGACGTCGCTACAAACCTTTTTTACCTCCTAACGGTCCTAGAGTTAGACCAAGAAAAGTCTGCAGCGATTTTAATAGCATACGCAGTGCGTTATTTTAAACGTCAAACTTGTATAAAATTATGACCTATAAATAACAATTGCACTGCGTGTGCTACCAAAATCGCTGCAGACTTTTCTTGGTCTAACTTTACTTATAACACTAATTCAGTTCGTTGAAATTTGAATTTCATTTCTCAAACAAAACAATATCAACTCTATTTCCTACAGTATAGATTCAAATTTCAATAGCAAATTTTGTATTTTTCATTTGTATGACATTTCATTTCAGAACGCTAAAGACCAATAAGAGGTTGCTATCGTCAGAATTAGCTTGATACAAAGCAGCCTTTTTGTAATAGGTATCATAAATAGGGTCACCCTTTAATAAGTGTGCTATGGAAATCAATTAATATCCACTGCCCACCAATTAAACTGATTAATTGCGAAATAATTGATTTCAACACCCACAACTCAACAGCATTGAGAATTGAACTATTTTAGGCATTAAATCGCAATTTTCAATGATATTGTATGTATGTAGTATCATTGTATATACAGAAATTTTTATTTACATACAAGATATATACAGTGGTACTACGTAAACGAAATTAATAATATTTAATCACGAAGCGTCTGGTTGACGTAACTGGTGACCGAAGAGCTGGCGGCTTTCTCGCACAACGTATCAGCATTGCGATACAGCGGGGAAATGCCGCCAGCATCCTTGGTACAATGCCTCAAGGGCCTATTTTAGATTTAAGCTAGTTATTAATTTCGTTTACGTAGTATCATTTGGATTTCGCTTTTCCAAAGTCAATATAAGTAGGTTAGGTGTTTACCAGGTTGAATTTAAACTCTCTTATTACTTCTAGATATTTATTAAACTTCATGGCTATTTACAAATGTTATTATTTTTATATTGTATATATAAAATATTGGCAATTCGATATATTTGAATGTACATCCTCAAATATTGAGATACTCTCCTTACGCCACACGTAATCATTCAGTTTTGCCTACAATTTGCACTTTACGTTCCTGTAAAGTAAAAAAACTATCAATTTTTACCCGAAAGTCGAATCTTCAAACCTTTAAGGAATATTTTCAAATTAGATTAGAGATCATAGGAGTTTTTAAGTTATTCCTCACTAAACAAAACTAGTAGGTATTTAACTTTTTATACGTCATAATGTAGGCAAAACTGACTAAGCGTTGCTAGGTTGGAAAATATATCACTGTTCTTAAAGTTGCCGTTTTTAATACTAGTTGTTAAAGCAGCAATGGTTGAAAATATACCATTTACGTTCCAAGCTAACAATGCTTTGGATAAAACACAATACAGAAACAAATAGTACCATTGGCTATAGTTTCCTAACAATTCTAAACCGTATTGCTAAGACATACGGTACATGGTCAGTTCAGACTGAAAATGTATACTAAGGTTGAAGTTGATTTGAAATAATATCTGCCTATTTATATCTTAAATTAATAGGGATTATTTTCTCCATTCTGTTTTATCCGTACACTCTTTACACGTTTTTTGTACCCCATTTTTCTTATAAATAATGAAACTGAGCGATATATGCATCGTCTAATTTATTCTCTCTACTTAATTAGTTTTTAAAATTCATATTTAGAAGCTACCAACGGCCATTATCAATTGGCACGGATAATATCACTCTTTATTTGTTTTTTTCTTTTGTATTACAATCTGATATTGTTTTAAAAATATTTTTTATCTATGAAACTTATGTTCGTATATTGCAAAATAAACTTACAAACTATAAATTAAGCTAATCATTTAAAATAGTTTATTGATTTAATAAGATCTAAAATTGATTTAAGTTGGATTGAGCTCCACCTCCAATATCTGGCTAATAATTAGATAATTACATAAACTCATATTTATACCGGGTGTTTCCTGTAACACGAGCAAATAATTAAAACATATATTGTACTTCTTAAACAATACATATAACTTTCTTTAGACTTCCTATTTTTCATACAAAATAAATATTATCTTTGTACGCTATTATCACTGCGATTGACATTGCTTGTCACCCCTAAACATCAAAATTCGCAATATTGTCGTTTGTAAACCTCTCAATACCTTGATACTGGCGAAATAGTCCCACTGGGCTGAAGCCATAATTTTAAAAGAAGAAGAAGAAGAAGCAATACATTGCGTCTTAGAATAAACTTTTTTTACAGTCGATGAACAAATGTTGGTCAGTTTGAGAAGTACAGCTTACAATTTTTAATTTTTGCTCATATTACAGGCCACACTCGGTGTATTGTATAATTTTACCTCGTTAAGGAAATTCTCAATGAATTCCCTAAACATCTTAATCTAATTTATGTCACTTTTGATACTTCATGTTTCAACATTTTTACAAATATGATAAAATGAAACTGCATTTCCTATCGCGCAGGTTTTACAAGTTTCGCATAAAAAGTAATCGCACTTTTGTTTAACGATATAAGCCTGTTGATAAGGCTTACGGCAGAATTATATTGCACACAAAAACTTGCATGCGGATGTATGCTTTACGTATTTGTAATAAGGATAATTTTGCTAAAGAGATATCGAAAGGTCGAAAGTTTTGTCACGCATTTGTGACATTATATTCTAATTGGATAATGTAATAACAACCTTTGTGGTGACCTCATTTAACAAGCAGCCTTAAGAAAACGTATACGAGTAATACAGTACGTATTCAGGAGCGGCAATAAACTCCAATGAGACTAACATATTAAAATTATATTAACGGGTTATGCACGTATTAAGTCGAATAAACGCTCGACATGTTTGAATACATGTGACGCGCTCGACCAGTAAAGGTGCAGTCGGTGCTCCGTCAAGAAGATCCTCGAAAATTGGATCGAAACATGTCGAGCGTTTATTCAACTGAATAAAGTGAATAAACCGTTTAAATATTTTAAATACATCGGTTAGTTTTTATACTGAATATGATATTATCAATGCATATTATTTAATTAATATAATGCATAAAAAAATTGAAAAAAATATGAATATAAAAGCAGGAGGTATAATTTTAAAAATCCGAATCCCACTCAAGTTGTATTTACAAAGTTACGGTGCGAAAGAAAACTAATCTTAGTTTAAACTCAATCGCGGATAATATATATTATGCCTTTGTCATTCTTTGTTTACTAATTTTCTATGTTTTTATATATATTTTTCATTTAAAAGTTCTATTATTAATGTAGAATGCACTTTTTAACTGAAACGGTTAAACGGTTGATCGCTTCAGTTAAATAGTGTTAGTGTTAGTAATACTTAAAGTTTAAGTAGTTATACAGATTTGTGTTTTATACAATTTCAATTCCATATTTCATTTTTGTGGAGAAGTAGTTTTCAATTTGTAAACTGTATAATTATTTAGGGCATTGAGCTAAAAGGACTAAGTAAATTTTAATCAGAATCCCTTAGTTCAACCACCTAATATTGCTTATTCTAAAATTGTATTTACCTACAACCTATACTAGATAGTCAAGTAATCTAATCATATGTATCTATTATTGTACAATGCACACAATAGGCTGGCCAATTGTGCGGATTCCATACAAAGAGTATGATATCAAGTCGGGAATATTCATTTCGATATTTGCTAATAACTCTGGGTACCCGACAATTTTGGGTTTCCTTAAGTCCAATAGAATATAATTTAATTTTAATTTGTTTGTGTCTTACACTAAAGAAAATACCATTTACTTATAAAATCAGACCAAGCTAACTCTGCACAGATCTCGCAATGACAAATTGTATAGATGTCGTCATGGACGTCAAAGTATGAAAATATGACGTTAACAACACCTCTACACGTTTGTTCTGTCAAATTCGGTTTAAAGTTAGCTTAGACGGACTATCATCACATATGTGGCTTTCCATCACAGAAGGGTCCTTATGCAAGGACGTTTTCATCTGAAATTCCGATCGTAATTCTGATAAAAAGGTCCTTATTACAGAGGAAGCATAAGGACCTTCTTCTATCCCAGGTAGCAAAATGACGTCAAATGACGTCAGCGACGTCGTAATGACGTAATAATGCCGTCATTATGACGTTGCTGACGTCATTTTACGTCATTTTGCTACCTGGGATGGAAAGCCACGTATATTCATTGGCTTACCTTCGTTCACACTTAGCTGACCTCAACTTACATTGGTACCAATGGTAAGTTAAAAGGTTACTTGCTTTTAGTGCATTTAAAATTCTGTTTTAATTAAGTATAAGTGCCACTTTCAACCAAAAGGATACTTATGGTCGCTTGTCAGTAAGGCGCTATTTCTATATAGCTTCAATTAGAAATCAACCAGCGACAATGTGGTACCTTTTGAATGAAAACGTCACATATGATCATGAAACGATACATCGAATGTAAAGTGTAGGATGTATGCAACATGGATACTATTTCATCTATTCCGTGTCAAAAATACATACACATTTATCACTTTATTGCAATGGAATAAAGTTGAAAATTGAATATATATTTTTACTACTGTTCTACTTATTACTAGAAAGCCGTGCGTAATGGAATAGCCAAATACACGAAATTCTACATTTCACTAACACAATTGCTTATGCACAACTTTGGGAACAAATCAAATTATTTTATTAAATATTTTGATTTGTTTTTTTAAGTAGTCACACTACTATATATAAATTATAGACTAAAATAGATGTCATATATTAAAGAAAAAGTGACGAAGCCCTCCAGTGGCAAAGGCCGGAGTGGGGACCATAACAGAATTTATACGTCATTATGACGTCAGTGACGTCATTATAACGCCATAATTACGTCATTATAACGTCGCTGACGTCACTTTGCTACCTGGGGAAGCCTTCACCACTGGAGGGCTTCGTCACTTTTTCTTTAATATATGACATCTATTTCAGTTTACTATTGCTTAGGTTTAAACTAGTAAAATAGGTTAACAAAATTGATACCCTTTTTCTAGAATGTTTCTGGATTTGATTATCACTTATTGAGATAAGACTTACTTACACTTCCCCTTATAAAAGTGTTAAGTATTGTTATGTTACGCATTTCAAACATTCCACAAGTTTGTCTCTTAATGTAGTGTATAATTGTGCCATTTTCAACCAAAAGGGTACTTATTGTCGCTTGTCAGTAAGGCGCTATTTCCATATAGCTTCAATTAGAAATCAACCTTATCAACAAGCGACAATGTGGTACCTTTTGGTTGAAAACGTCACAATTGTTTTCTATCGTATTTTTTTGGAAACGTTCGTATTTGTCACGCTACGTCAGTCAACGTCAGTACTTTTTGTACCGAGACTGAGTGAAATAGCAACACACGCGACACGACACGACACGACACGACACGACACGACGTTCGACACGTTCGAACGTTTCCGTGAAAATAAGTATGCACTACATATGTACAAAGTGTTTTTTATCTCACGCAATTTACCTGCGTATTAATAAATACATTTTCTTTAGGGATTTTCTACTCCTTTTACCGCAGGAATAGAAAATTTCTTAAATTAAAATCTTCAAAAAATTCGTGTTTGTACAAACAGCAACACTCTTACCTGTCCATCAGTGGACCTTATGCCTTTAAAAAGGTTTACGAACTGTTATATAACAGTGTGGGCGATGGTACGAGACAGACATTAGATTATTCCTTTCAGGTTGATTTCTAATTAAAGCTATATGGAAATAGCGCCTTACTGACAAGCGACAATAAGTACCCTTTTAGTTGAAAATGGCATATTTGTTTGCTCTGAACGGAGAGGTAAGTACCCCCGCGCGTGTCACTGTCAAGCGGGAGCTCGGGCGCAGCGTCGCGTCACCTTAGGAGGGACGCGACAGTATCTCGCTCGCGAGATAGATTACCCGCCTTTTTCTAACTGTATTAATTAAAGAGGGACCAGCCTATCTCGCGGGCGAGATACTGTCGCCCGGCTGGTGATTCCTAGTAGAAACTTATACTATAAAAATCACGTTTATATGAGACAACCATTAAATAATAGGCACCATTTGAGGCATAGTTCTTTCGCTCTAAATGGAGAGGTTACAAACTCCCCCGTGTGTCACTGTGTGTGTGTCACTTTGTCGCATTACCACGGGAGTCCAAGCAGATATAACTACCTAACAAGTTTAATATCGTGTTTGTACTTGGCTCACGTTAGGTGAATGCCCCCTGGCGTGGCTAGGCCTCCTGTCCTCGGGACGCGGGGGCGGGGGCGGGGGGGACGTCGCATCACCGGGAGGGGCAGGAGCTGGCGGCGGACTTGGTGCTGAGGCACGAGAACCCGGACGCGCCGGACTGCAGGCTGGACATCGAGCCCCTGGGGAACAAGTAGCTCACATATAATATGACAATGTTAACTTCAAATTAACAGAGACGTACATAATAGAGACAGAAGATCGTACCTTACCGTACCGTCTGTACGTGAGGATCGTAAACCGTAATGATGTACACTGGTAAGTTTCCACTGGGAAACTTGTAATTGGCTCACTGTTTCTGTCATTACCTAAATTTGTTACTCTAAACTCTGTTACTGTAAACGAGGGTAGTTTCTCGCCCCCCCTGCCGCCACCGGTGCCCGCGCCGAGTCATCGGGCGCGGAGAGCTGCGGCCCGCAGTCTGCGCCGGTCCGTCACCGTCGACGTAAGCTCCTGATGACGCTCCTCGGTACGGAGTGAAACATGTCGAGCGTTTTCGACTTAAAACACGTGAGTGACCCGTTATCAATATATTTAATATGTCTGTGTCTCACGGAAGTTTTGTTATTAAAATAAATAAGTAATTAATGACATGCCCAATGATTGACTTTTATGCTATATTAAATGTATGTACGTTTCGCTAATACCGAAAGTATAGTTTGGTAATACTACTAGATACTAGAGTAACAATTGTCACTAAAATAGAGGTTTCTGGTGACCAGAGGGCTGGCCAATATTTTGCCCAGCGGATTAGCATTGCTATCCAGCGGGGCAATGCGGCCAGCCTTCTAGGTACCCTACCGAGCGAATTCGACTTAGGCCAATTTTTTTATTTATGTTTTTTTATTTTTTAAGTGTTTGTGTTAATAAATATGTTCCACTAAAATTGAAATCAAATCTCAAAGTTTATATAAAACGGAACCATATTACAAAATTTCTGCTGTCCATCTGTTATCAGTTTATTACAAATACAATTAAAACATAATTCTTTAGTCATTAATCGTTTTATTTCCTTTGTTCCCACTAAGTAGAAAGCTCTAAAGTTGTCCGACACATGCGTTTTATATGCAAAAGGTTTGCGAAAAATATGCAAACACCGCATTCAGTAAATCTGGGCGCATATTTACCCAAATTAGATCTTATTTGTACAAATATTCTATTTGGAAGATTAATCTTGTTCCATTTTTAGGGTAAAACGGGTACCCTATTACTAAGACTCCTTTGTCCGTCTGTCTGTCCGTCCGTCTGTCCGTCTGTCACCGGGCTGTATTTCATGAACTGTGATAGTTGAAATTTTCACAGGTGATGTATTTCTGTTGCCGCTATAACAACAAATACTAAAAACAGAATAAAATAAATATTTAAGTTCCCAGGCTCCCATACAACAAACGTGATTTTTTGATGAACCCTTCGTGCGCGAGTCCGACTCGCACTTGGCCGGTTTTTTTTACTTTTACTATTAGAAAAGTCACAGCCATAGTTTTTTTAAATACAACAGTGAAATATGTAGCCGGGATCATTACTTGTTTAAAATAAGTACTTTGAAAATAAAACGGGGCATTTTCTATGAAAAGGGACCTTATTGTCGATGGCGCTTACGCCGCACAGCGTCGCGTGGCATTGTATTTATATCGCAGCACCGTTAATAATGGCGTAAGCGCCATCGAAAATAAGGTCCCTTTTCATAGAAAATAGCACAAATGTAAGAGAAATGAACTGACTTGTAGTGGTGCGAAGCGAGCGTCTCGTGGAAGTACATGAGCTGCGCTTGCGGCGCGTGGTCCAGCAGCTCGCAGCGCCACTGCAGCACGTAGCTGCCGCGCTCCAGCATCACGTGCGACCCCTGACACATACAACACATACTAAACATATTATATGCGTCAAAGGCTAGTCAAAGGTCAAGGTTCCACTTTGTCGCTGACCATAAGGACGAGATTTGCTTGTATCTTTATACACACAACGACCTTTGCTGGAAAACGACACATATATAAAAAAAATGTTTATGTAAAACTGAAGATAAACGGCATGTGAAAACAACAGAGGCCGGACGATCCGTGAAGGCTCGGTGAAGCACAAATGCTACTATAGCTAACCCGTTACGGGGCTCGGTTCACCATAATCTAACCCCTGTGGTTACGGGGCATCTTTCTTAGGATTCATAGTTATAAACTTCTATATCTAGTCTCAGAGATTCTCAGAAAACGTGGACTCCACCTTGTGGTAGTGGTCGCCCTCGCGCCAGTCCTGCCGCGCCTCACCTGTATGCTCTCCCCGTCGTGCGCGACGAGCGTGGGCTCCACCTTGTGGTAGTGGTCGCCCTCGCGCCAGTCCTGCCGCGCCTCACCTGTATGCTCTCCCCGTCGTGCGCGACGAGCGTGGGCTCCACCTTGTGGTAGTGGTCGCCCTCGCGCCAGTCCTGCCGCGCCTCACCTGTATGCTCTCCCCGTCGTGCGCGACGAGCGTGGGCTCCACCTTGTGGTAGTGGTCGCCCTCGCGCCAGTCCTGCCGCGCCTCACCTGTATGCTCTCCCCGTCGTGCGCGACGAGCGTGGGCTCCACCTTGTGGTAGTGGTCGCCCTCGCGCCAGTCCTGCCGCGCCTCACCTGTATGCTCTCCCCGTCGTGCGCGACGAGCGTGGGCTCCACCTTGTGGTAGTGGTCGCCCTCGCGCCAGTCCTGCCGCGCCTCACCTGTATGCTCTCCCCGTCGTGCGCGACGAGCGTGGGCTCCACCTTGTGGTAGTGGTCGCCCTCGCGCCAGTCCTGCCGCGCCTCACCTGTATGCTCTCCCCGTCGTGCGCGACGAGCGTGGGCTCCACCTTGTGGTAGTGGTCGCCCTCGCGCCAGTCCTGCCGCGCCTCACCTGTATGCTCTCCCCGTCGTGCGCGACGAGCGTGGGCTCCACCTTGTGGTAGTGGTCGCCCTCGCGCCAGTCCTGCCGCGCCTCACCTGTATGCTCTCCCCGTCGTGCGCGACGAGCGTGGGCTCCACCTTGTGGTAGTGGTCGCCCTCGCGCCAGTCCTGCCGCGCCTCACCTGTATGCTCTCCCCGTCGTGCGCGACGAGCGTGGGCTCCACCTTGTGGTAGTGGTCGCCCTCGCGCCAGTCCTGCCGCGCGAGCGCCGAGCGGCCCTCCTCGCCCCCCGTACCGGCGCCAGCGCCGGCGCAGACCACTGCAAAAAGGTTGTATATTTTTCACCACACCAGCTGGTAAAGGCTCTCTTGATCGTTCAAAAACTGATGAGAAAGTTGCATTTTATCCACATATGGGGCAAAGTAATCAGATGCAAATTTTGAGTTATTTCCTTATGTTAGGTGGTCGAATGACTTTAAGATGATGATTTTGAATAATACATATATATAATATAATTTAGTTTGATTTTGTTTGATATTTTACAGTCAATATTTTATTGGGGTTGGGTTTGGGGTGTATTGTTTCACTCGGGGACAAAATTTGTTTATCCCTCGTGCTTTGAATTGAAACCCTCGCAACGCTTAACATTCCATTTTTCGAACCACTCGCTACGCTCGTAGTACGCTGGCGACTTCGTGGCACAGGTAACTATAGTAATTTTAACATATGTACCATTTTTAAAGAACAGAACTTAATGTCAATAACTACAATAATGATTTAGGCAATACATTAAACAATCCTGGTCACGGCACCAAATTATAACATATATTTTTAGTTGTAAAAAAATTCTAACCAATGAAACATTATATTTAAGCATTATTCTGTAAAATTCTAACCTACTTATTACAATAATGTTAACAATCGTTCGTGCCGATAAACTAAATCTTAATTATTACTATCTTAAACATCACGATCGATATTTGTCTATGCTGTTACAGGTATGGGCATGTAAATCCGTAAAGAAGACGGATTTTATTAATAAACCTGTATTCTTAACTTTTAATAATACCTGTTAGATCATCGAGCTCTAGGTCGTGTGGCGAACGATATACGGTGAACGCTATATCGTGTCGGAGAACGTCGAAGTCCCAGGTCAGCACGCTCTGTGGGTCTTTGTTGTTCACGATCACCTCGTGCACCTGCAACAGACCGAGTTACATTGACTGCCATTTTTGAACACAAATTCTGGTCGTGTCACGCATTAGTATGTATATCTGTATGTGTTCACTAATTAAAATATTTAAAGACCTCCACATATACATCACAATACCCACCTGACCCTTCCCAAGGCTAACAGAGCGGTAAATGCTGTCCTCACACAGCGGGTCCCCGTCGCGTTCGGTGAATGCTCCGCTCACGTACAAACTCTTCGGTACCAGGCCTCCTTCGTGGACGAAACTCTGGAAATGTGGGGATGAGGATTTAGATATGTGTGCAGGTAAAATATGACAGCACCGTTGGAAAACCAGTTAGACATTGGACGTGAACAAGTTTTCCAATGCTTATGACTAATTGTACTTGTCAGGGCAGAATACAAATACGTTATTTAGCTTCAAGTTTTTTACAAGTATGAATATTGCGTAGTCTTAAAAGCTGTACTTTAAGTAGGTATATTGGACTCGTCAAGGAGCTCAAAAATATGGACTATGACAGTAGGAGGATTTGACATTAGTCAAACATTTGTGAGCGGTTTGATCTGATAACGATTATAATTTATAAAACTGAATCGGGACTTAATCGCGTACACTTACGTTTTTTATTTGACCTGACGATGATGATTCGAACGTGACATTATCACATTAGGCTCGTAGTCACAGGCAGACTGGCGAGGAATTGTACATCTAGCTATGCACAGTATACATATACGTTTCTAAAGCTTTTATCATAACGTGATATGCGTCTCAATGTTAGACACTGACCTCTCAATGTTTAAAAGGGCTTATACATAGTCCTCATGGAACGCTAGCCCAATGCAGATAAAGGATATGTTAAATCAAGGATCAGGGTATGTATTTTTACTTTAAATGAGAACTTCACTAGACTTATATTCACCGGGATATAGACGGTGATTACCTTTTGTATTATACAAAAGTGAAACTAACCGTGAATCATTCAAAACTCTAAATGAGAACTTAAGGATGACTCACGTTAGACCGGGCCGTGACCGGGCCGGAGCTTCCGGCGCTTCGTTTTCTATGGAAAGCATCACATGATCACCTGTCATGTCATAGAAAAGTAAGCGCCGATAGCTCCGGCCCGGTCACGGCCCGGTCTAACGTGAGTCATCCTTTACTCTATCCTAAATTTACGTATCAATATGTTTGACTAGCTTAAAATTAATTTGCAAGATTGTAATGTATTTTGACTTATGTATCTTATTTACATATAGTGAACATGTATGTTAAGTGATACTTTCTAGAGTAACGCACAAGTGAGTGACTTTAAGTGGCTACCTCTTGCGCCTTATGGTGACATGACAGACATACAATTTGAATTATAGTCGATGCACAATGTGTAGTGAACTGTACTAAACTTAGCGACAATACAAGGGATCGAGCACAAAGTGTGACGAGTATACAGTACAGGTAGTTCTCACGTAGTCGTAGTATTGATGTGGCACGTTCATCGAGGCGTCTACTATGTCCGACTGCGAGGCGAATAACACAAGATTTATTAACAAAGTATATTTATACGCGACAATATGGGTGTACCTACATCTCCGCTGCACTCACCATTGAGCAGAGATTTTCGAAACGGTATGAAACATATCGAGCAATATGTCAACTTAAATATCTACGGGAGTTCTTCACATTTAAAAATAATTTTTCTCGAAAATGGACGGCAAAGTCGACGTTGCCGGTTAAAAAGTAAGTCGCGAAGTGCGTTGTTTATGGTCAGTCAAAACATTGCAGTCTCGATTTCGGGACTGCAATGTTGCATACAAATTCCATTATTTGTCGAGTTCCAAACTTTTTAAAAGTTGAAGTGGCCATATCAAATGTAGGCATAGGTCCATTAAACAGCCAAACAGATGATCAGTACTTATTATTATAATGTTGGTACCGCGACTATGTAGGTGTCTCAAATAGGTTGGCGTATTTTCAGCAGAAAAATACACTTCTATTTTTAATATAAAAAAACGGCGGCAAAGCAAATCTTATTACTTTTTTCTGTAAAAGTAGATATACATAAGAACGTTGCTTCTGTAAAATATTTCTATTATATTTGTATTTATTGCGCCATTTTTGAGAAAAGCACTATATATGTCTCGGCTGGAAGGCTACTTGCTGGCTTCGGATTCAATTAAACGGACTCCCAAGGTCGTCCGTTTAAAACGAATCCTCAGCCAGCAAGTAGATACTTCCGAGCCTCGACAATAATGTACTATTATTAAAGCCTGACCAGGAATATATGATCACGCGCCATGTTGCGGAATTTCACTAGAACTAATTTTTTCATACTATACTGAACTGTCACACGAGAATAACAGCGCCCTCTTGACAATGATCATATATTACTGGTCAGGCTTTATGTTCGTGTCTCACGGGAATTTTATAGTTCTCATTTGTAATTTGTGTCTCAAAGTTTTACTACTATGTTTTTGATAAAAAAAGAAAAAAAATGCATCTGTTTCTTTATTATATTTGTCCCTCTTACTGCATGTTTATAGTTCGTGGGTAATTTACACGTGCATAGGTAGTTCAGATAAATTGTCAATCTCATGCAACGTTAAAACAATCTTTTTTTTTATGAAATAGGAGGCAAACGAGCAGACGGATCACCTGATGGTAAGCGATTACCGCCGCCAAAGGGGTTGTAAGTGCGTTGCCGGCCTTTAAGATGGGAGTACGCTCTTTTCTTGAAGGTTATACCGACCCGCAGGCCGCGAACCACGCTTGCGCTCAAACTTTACTAATAACACAATAGACTCGGCTCACTATCATATTTCCTTTGCGGGAAACTTTTCATAACTGAGAAAATAACTGCTGCTTTGAGCAAAACTGGATAGGGTAACAAGTTGAAGGGAGTTTTAAAAGTTTGGCTGCTTAGTTTAATATGAAACTATAGGTTTTTTGCACTTTAGAATTTAGGAGGGATTTAAATCTTCTCGGGTGAGGTGTCGGGTTAGACCCGGCGTAGCTTTATTTGACGTTCATAAGCGCATTGTAAGATGCCTACTTGATAAATAAATATATTTATCTTTATCTTATCTTGCCATTGAACTTTTTTTAAACTTCCCTTCAAAATACCACAGAATAACTAATAGTAACAGAAAATTCACTCCTTCACAAAAGTCAGACTTAGGTATAAAACTATATCTATACTCGCCGCCTGCAAGCAAAATTGTAACTTATAACCGCGCACGAACCGTGAATCTTCTTTGCGGGCCGCAGTTTTATGACCGAGCTGTGAGTGTCGGCACGGGGTTGTCACGCGACAAGTTTTAGTACCTATACCTACTGATTTATTATTTTTAAGATAAATATGTAGGAATTACAAACGTTGATCCTGTAAATATATTTTTTTTATCCGGAGATTGTATGTCTGATTCTCACGGAAGTAGGTATGCTACAGAAGTACTTATTCCTTTGAAAATTTGTCGGTCAATATAGTCCGGAATTTAAAAAAAAAATGTTATTTCTGCTTCCTCGTTCTTCCTTATATTCAGACATCCGTAAACAGAACAATATCTATAGATTTAGGTTTCGAAGGCATTACGTATTTTCAATTTTGCGCGAGTCGAGCATTCATTAAAAGTCGTTTAAATGCCCTTTAAAAATATTTTGCTTTTCAGTGTTCTGGGAGCCTCGTCAAAATGTCAATCGTACATCGACAAACGCAAAACGAAAAGTAAAAATGTACCTATCGGAATTACGGATACTACGAAAAGTCACGTGACTAGATATTTTCATATTTTTTTAACTTTCAACAGAATAAATAATAGTACTAGGTACAAAAGATTCACTTTAAGGCGGTTACCTGAGCCAGAAGGCGAAAAATCTCCTTATATGATCATGTTTTTCTAAGAGGCGTTGATATTCGTAGACGTGGAAAAAATATATGTAGTTCTTGACTATATTATCTTTAACAACATAGCTTCCGATACACGAATTATGACACTTCGCTCGATACAATTAATTCCCAAAGTAACCTCTAACTCGGACTTTTAATCCTACTTTACTCGGTTATTTATTATGTGATACTATAAACAAAAAAAGAAGAAAAAACAATCTTAACATAAATAGTAATTTCATAGCTTTAGAATTTCGATATTGTAAGGTAACATTTTTAAAATAAATAAAAACCGACAAAATTCGATCGAAATTGACACTTCGAAATTGGCGCGTATGTTCTTTCCCGTTCTTTCTTGCGAAATGTGACAAAGACAGTGGCAAACCGATGGAACGGCCTTAACAAAACGCGTCTGTTACCACTTTACGACAGATATGACCGCTACCGGTGGCGCAAGCGCGAGCAGGCGTCCGTTCCGTAGCGGTGCGCGGCAACTACTATGGCTAGACACCAAAATTGGTGTCGGCCGCATGTACTTGTAGCGACGCGACGAAATCGCGGAGTGAGCCACGCCTGCTTTCGATTGACGATTGACATTTTTTTATCAGCGATTGTCATTTCGGCTAAGCCCCCTGAAGCCTAATTGATTTCAAGTGTTTAAAGTAAGTAAAGTACCTTGCAAGGCCCTCCGAGAAAGTCCGGTATGAGGTCCTTGGGGATATAGTCAAGCAAGCCGCCCGGCTGCAGGTAATCCTTGCCGCCGTAGAACAAGAATTTGCTGCGGGTGTTCTCATCTGGAAATGTGGAAAGTAAATTTAGTAAATAATCCTAATTCACATCTAAGTGTTTTGAGGTTACATTTCAAAATAGTCCTAGGAACTTATAGCAAATTAATAACGCCGCCTGATCTTCCAACTCAGAGGTGAGCTTAGGCCTTATTGGGATTAGTCCGGTTTCCTCACGATTTTTATCTTAATAGAAAAGCCACGAAGCGCAAAAAACCTTAATCGAAAAACGCATACATAAAAAAGAGTTTGGACCTGTCTCAAGTATTGACTTTGAGAATGACATTAGTAAAACACTTTAATTCATTTTGTGATTAATTATTATACCGTGGTTTTTTTCTAAAACTAAGAGTGGTCCACATTTTTAACCTGTTTAGATTCATAGAGCTTACCTAAAATCGTGCTAACAATCGGATGTGCTTGCTAAAAATATTGCATTTTAATTTAACTTATCAAGGTAAAAGCTACCAGGCTATCATAACTGTAAAGAAGTTTACCTATAAACGTGCTAACGATCGTCCACAATATCGGAAAGACCCTCGGAGCTCTCACAATGAGCACCCGACCCATAGTCTCAGGATAGTTCGCTTCTACGATCTGTATGATCCTCAACAGAGCTCTGACTCCAGGTCTCCACAGGTGTCTCATGTTGAGACCGTCGAGGTCTACCAGGAGGCACCAGGACTGGACCGCGTGCTCGGAGGAGCGGGTGGCTTCTTCCAGGAGTTTGAGACCCTCTTCACACACGTGAAGCGTCTGGAAATATTAATAAATAGTAATTATAAAAATACTTTATTGTACACTAGTAAAGAAAAAATCATAATACAAACAATTACAGGACTTAAATGAGTAGGTAACATCAGGCGGACTTATTAACATAAGGCGGTTCCCTGAGCCAGAAGGCGAAAAATCTCCTTATGTGATCATGTTTTTCTAAGAGCCGTTAATATTCGTAGATGTGGAAAAAATATATGTAGTTCTTGACTATATTATCTTTAACAACATAGCTTCCGATACACGAATTATGACACTTCGCTCGATACAATTAATTCCCAAAGTAACCTCTAACTCGGACTTTTAATCCAACTTTACTCGGTTATTTATTATGTGATACTATAAACAAAAAAAGAAGAAAAAGCAATCTTAACATAAATAGTAATTTCATAGCTTTAGAATTTCGATATTGTAAGGTAACGTTTTTAAAATAAATAAAAACCGACAAAATTCGATCAAAATTGACACTTGGCGCGTATGTTCCTTCCCGTTCTTTCTTGCGAAATTTGACAAAGACAGCGGCAAACCGATGGAACGGCCATAACTAGTAATTTTAGATTACCATGGAATCTACAGGGAAACAGAAATGCGTAAGTAAATAAAACCGGCCAAGTGCGAGTCGGACTCGATACTGTCAGTATAATTTATACTTAACACAGTTTTGCTAATTGTGTAAATCTGCCTTTGAATTTATAATCAACTTGAAACCATTCTAAGTATCAAGATATTGTTGGTATTGTACTGCTATAAATAGAAGTTATAATTTGTTGTACAGTCAATTTCAAAGCCTCAATTCATATTCATAATCCTACAATTAATTTACATTAGAGCGTATTAAAATTAAATCATTATCATAAACACCAGTTGATGCTAGTTGCACAACTGAGTCATTTAATGTACTTCACGGTAGATAAATAAATAAATGCAGTTGCAATTACTTGCTTAACGTGTTTTATATGATTGGCATGTAGCTAGAGACCTAAAACCAGTGTTACCTGTAAGTGATGTAGGTATATAACGTACTAGTTATTAAGATTATCTATGGCTGGTAAAGTCGGTCTTATTCCAAGTATAATTTAAACAAGAACCGGTGTTATACGTTAAGCAGTATGTAGGTACGCAGTATACGGTATGGTTCTGCGTTAATACCCAAATTGTCTGTCTTATATATACTTTATCTCTGACACCTAGAGTTTTACATCTCTAAACAATTTTTCGATTCGACATTTAGACTGGAACAACAACAAAGTATCTATTATCAATTTTTTAACATGCAGATACGTCTGCGAGCGATACTCCAAATTTTATATTAAAGGAAAAAATGGAAAAAGTTACACTTCCGGCAGGATTTGAACCCGCAACCTCCGCAATCCGTGCGTTGCTCTTAACCAATTGAGCTACGGAAGCAGGACTTTTTCCATTTTTTTTTCTTTGATATAAAGTATCTATTATTTCATTGATTCTATATTTTGTGTTTTGTAATTTTTGGTAAATTTTATTGCTTGTGAAAATTGACATGTAAAAGTGCCCCTGTGGCCTATTTGCTGAATAAATGTTTGATGTTGGATCTATAAGTATGTATGAACTTATGATAGTTTTTTTATAGCTTAAGCGATAAAATATCCTAAGTAGGGTTAATAAAAATCGATATTTATATAGGTTTTTCACGGTTTCACCGGTGTTGTCTATTATATCAACTAATAATCAAATGGAATCTTTCAAACCGTGTAAATTGACAAAGTAAATTTATGAATCAAGTTTAAGTCAATATATTTCACCATACTTAATAATAAAAACATGAAAATAATTTGGCTCACTGCTTCTATGTTATTACCTAACGTGTTACTTCAGCTGTAAGTTTTCCTAATAAATAAAATAAAATAAAACGAGTCATTACATATAAGAATATCCAGCAGCCGTACCAATAATTCAGCAGTTTGAATACATTGTTCTCAAGAGTATTGGTTGCGTCATGTAACTTGGTGACTATATAGGTAGTTCTAATAGCTTCTGCCCACGACTTCGTTTGCGTATGATGATGATGATAACGATGATGATTGATAAAAACCTATGTCTTTATTCGGGCCTCAAACTACATTATACAGGCAGCAAATTTACCCTCTCATAGTTTTTTGAGATATAGCCACTTTTATAAGAATCCTGGTAATAAATGGTATATAAAAGTGCCGATATCTCAAAAACTGAGATTTTTATTAAAATTGCTTAATCCTGTAGCCCATCAGTTCTATAAGCCCTTTAAGTCTTGGCGTTGGTTTTAGGGACACCCGATATAATAGGGTTAGGTGAACGACTTACCAACTTCAGGAGGCCGTCTTCACCGACGGACTTGAGCAAACCTTTGACGTCCATCTGACCGAGTCGAAGGATGTATAGCGGACGTCCGTCTGTAACATAAGGTACATATGATTTAAAGTGAAACTTGGATATTAAAACGAGAATCTTAGAGAAAGTCGTAATTATTTTCTTGAAACCTCGAGAAAGCATCTGTCTAGTGTTATACCTTTGTCGTGATGATGCCATCCCCCGGGGAAGTACTGCGCCACAACCTGCGACGTCTCGTACTCTGACAGGATACGGTCGAGCTGGTGCCGTTTGCGCCAGAGCAGGGATTGGGAGAGCATCTCGCGGGACTCCACGTTGAAGTGAAACATTGTGAGTATCTCCAGTGTTGTACCTTTGTCGTGATGATGCCATCCCCCAGGGAAGTACTGCGCCAAAACCTGCGGCGTCTCGTACTCTGACACGATACGGTCGACCTGGTGCCGTTTGCGCCAGAACAGGGATTGGGAGAGCATCTCGCGGGACTCCACGTTGAAGTGAAACATTGTGAGTATCTCCAGTGTTGTACCTTTGTCGTGATGATGCCATCCGCCGGGGAAGTACTGCGCTACAACCTGCGGCGTCTCGTACTCTGACAGGATACGGTCGACCTGGTGCCGTTTGCGCCAGAGCAGGGATTGGGAGAGCATCTCGCGGGACTTCTCCACGTTGAAGTCGCGGGCGCGAAGGAAGCGGAGGAGTGTCGTGTCTGATGGTACCTGGACGAAAGACAGCTTTGTATTTATTGTCATTCATATTTAAATCTTCATATTAAGAATACAGTCAGTGGTAGTTGTATAAGTTTAAATTTGACACCATACATTCAAAAAGCTACTTGACATTTAATCAAACTTTTAGACTGCCTCATTATCATCATCATTTTAGCCTGTCGTAGCCCACTGCTAAGCATAGGTCTCCGTGTAAGCCACTCATTCCGGTCCCGAGCTAGTCTCATCCAGAACTGTCTCGCGATCTTCCAAATGTCGCCCACCAGGTGAGCTAACGGACGCCAAGTGCTTCTTGAAGACTAATGCAAGAAAAGTTATTGTGACCAAGAATGTGATAAAATAAGTACTGTTCTTAAATCTATTATTTCGAGTTCTTTTCCCAGGTACTAGTTTTCCTTTCCCTTTATTGGCTTTATGAGTACCTATTTAAGAAGGCTAACAAAGAGAGTGTATAAGGGAGAGGTAGAAACGGGAGTTGGAAGGGGCAGACCTCGGCGGACTTTCTCTGATCAGATCGGGGAAATCCTGAAGAAAGGCAAGGTCTAGAGCACCCTAAACCGGCGAGCGTGTATGAGGAATGTTATGAAAGTGAAGGAAGCGAAAGAGGTATGTCAGGATCGTAGCAAATGGAAATCCGTGGTATGGCGTGATTATATGTATGTATGTATGTATGTATGTGTATTTAAGAAATGTAGTAAGTTTCTTACCTTTCCCTTCTGCAAGTCAGCGATCCACTTCCTGAGCTGCAGAAGCCTGGACTCTTGCATCGGCGTCAGTTCTCCGAGGTATCGCTTGATGTACTCACTGTCGAGCGTGTATTGGTCTGTAACAAGGAAATTAATATAAATTTCTAAGTTCTAAATCCAGGATACATGGCTACATATTCTTGTTAAGACCCTATCAAATACCTAAACTGTTTTTAATTAGATTAATGGAATACAGACGCAGACACACTGAAATTAATTGCTGCCCTGGATTGAGCGGCCTAGAACCAGTGTTTTCTACGACTTCTACCACCAAAAAGACAAAAGCACTCGTGTACAGAAGCCTTATTCTTAAAAAAGGGGGTTGAAATAGACCCGAATCGTACTTGCCGAAGTGTGACAAGCCATTTTTCAACATCCTCTTGGTATGTTTCAGAACCATGATTTGGCTAAATTAGAATGTAGCCCTTTGTGAGCTATAAACCTTTAAAATCGTCGAAAATAGCGACAACATAATTTACTCTTTAATATTTAACTTGACATGTTCGTTAAAATGTGTGCGAGGTACTTTTTTGGATGAAAAATAACGATCAGAACACGCAAAATAGGTGCCAGTCGTCGAGTTGCGAAAAATCGCCTGAAGAATACAATGCAATACAACGAATCAAAACGTTAAAACAAGAATTATGCGGGAAACCTACTAAACCTAAACGTAGGTAATCTTTAGCGGTCGATATAATACAGGGTTTTGAATATCAATTCAGTAAGTAAGTCAGCGCGTTGTTTCGACTTGAGAACCAGCCACGTGCCGAGAAATGGGTCACAGGCGGCTTTGTGGCCAACGTTGAAACTATTCGCTGTTTCAAGGGTGAAAATTCACTTAGTTTTATAAAGTCCGATACTCTTGGAGACTTGTGTACCAAATATAAGATTACCAACTGGTATGGTCGAGATCACAAACATCTTTACAAGCCAATGTTCCAAAAATATATATACACGACGTGTACACGACCTTAGTGTTATGCGCTGGCCACGACATTGCGCGACTAACTTAGGCTAAGGCGACAACCATAGATTGGAGCGTGACACAGCGATCGGACCTTTCGTTCCCACCTATGGTTGTCGCCTTAGCCTAAGCTAGTCTCGCAATGTCGTGGCCAGGCCGTCAGTTACTGCAAAATGCACTTAGCGTTAGTTCCCTCCCGCTGCGATACCACAACACAATGTACACTACAGAGTGCCTAGCCAAGGTAACAATCACTTGCGCTACGATAACGAAACGCTTTGTGTCTCTCTATCACTCTTCCATATTAGTGCGACAGTGACAGATGCGTTTCGTTCGCTACGAAGCATAAACGATTGGCATGTTGGCTACGCACCCAGTTGTTAAAGTATCGGAAAGCTTTCAAAAAGATGGAAATGTTCTGAGGAATTTCAGAAAATTTCTTGACTATATTATCTTTAATATCATAGCTTCCGATACAGGAATTATGACACTTCGCTCGATACAATTAATTGCCAAAATAACCTCTAACTCTGACTTTTAATCCAACTTTACTCGGTTATTTATTATGTGATACTATAAACAAAAAAAGAAAAAAAACAATCTTCCCTTAAATAGTAATTTCATAGCTTTAGAATTTTGATATTGTAAGGTAACGTTTTTAAAATAAATAAAAATCGACAAAATTCGATCAAAATTGACACTTGGCGCGCATGTTCTTTCCCGTCCCAAACCGATGGAACGGCCTTAAATAGAAGATAAATGAATTCACGAACTAAACGAGAAATTTTATAATAAACTATAATATTGCTAGGTTAAAAAGGCATTTATGAATTGAACACATTCTCAGCAGTGATTTCAAGTAACTTTTTACGAATAGTACACGCATTTGACGCATTCAGTTCACAAAAAAAAACTAAAATATATTTTTCACCTCAGCAGCTCGAACAAGCCTACTTTCGTCACTCCCTGGAGTGAGGAAAGTGCGACTTTCCTCACTCCAGGGAGTGAAACAATGTAACTTTTTAATTTAGTGAAGGCCATGAACTTCATACTTTTTTTACATTTTTTTTTATGGTACGGTACGGTACGGTCCGGTACGGTACGGTCCGGTACGGTCCGGTACGGTCCGGTCCGGTCTCGTCTCGTCTCGTCTCGTCTCGTATCGTATCGTATCGTATCGTATCGTATCATATCGTATCTTATCGTATCGTACATATTATAATACTTTTTTTTTCTGTTTATTCTGTGTAATTCGAAATACATTTTAACCCTTAATATGTTCTCACTACTGAGGTGAAAAATTATGTGTGCAACACGAGAGCAAAGTTATTTTACATCTCGTGTTTTTGAGTCCCTCGCTACGCTCAAGATTCTACCTTAGAAACACTCGCTTCGCTCGTGATTCAATTATAGAATCTTTCGCTTTCTCGGGACTCAAAATAAACACTCGCAAGAAAAACCAACTTTCCTCTCTTGTTGCACAAATAACTATTTTCATTGCGCATATTTTTCCAGATTGCTTGTGGCATGGAAAGGTTGAATAATTTTAATTGATGGAAAACAAAGTGACAAGTAGACTTTTGTCTAGTTTTATAAATTACAATACCGTTGATGGACAAAGCCCTTTAAAGATAATGGAAATACATTTACAATATTTTTAAAATGAAGAGTGTATTGATAACATTGCCTCTCATTTTATTTCGTAATAATTATACCTACTTCGTGCCGCCCGCCATACTAAATTCTAGGTGAGTATGGAAGTTTAAACCAAGTTGTATTTTTATTTGGGTTGAATTTAATTTGTTCGGAAATTTTACGCGACAAATTAAATGCTAGTATTGTTTGGTTTTTAATGAAGTTTGAAATTCCATTTCCATTTCTTCCGATATTTTTTTATAGTGCTTTTTGTACACATTGTATATATTTAAAAAAAAGCGCCAAGCCAAAAAAAGTTATTGTTATACATAGTTATCGGAGTTCATAGTTTTAATGTGTCCTATGTATTTTTTTTTTTTTTTATGAAATAGGAGGCAAACGAGCAGACGGATCACCTGATGGTAAGCGATTATCGCCGCCCATGGACACCCGCAACACCAGAGGGGGACACCAGGGAGGGGGAATTGGCTTTAATTACATTGTTCTAAACCAAAATTAATGAACTAAATTGACCTGAATTCGCCGAAACGTAAACAACGTAATAAATTAATTAAAGTACTTTATTACAAAATATATAAGATTTCGGTTTCCCTGATGTACAAATATGTAATTTTCAGGAACTATATTGTATCCATACTATTATTCCCTATATAATTCTAAAAGTTTTATTTAATTAACTTGTTATATTATTATTAACTTGAAAAGTTACTTATTACGGTAAAACTACTGAATATATACTAGCCCAAAATATAATAGAACTATACTAATATGGTGGGCCCTTACAGTGTCATGTACCCTATCTTTATATAATGTAATACTACAATATTTAATTAATAAATGATAAAATTTCCTAAACAGATCTACCAAAGAAGTATCCTACGCAGGCGGAGCCGAGCCGCTAACAACAAGTTTGTATATTGTACAAAATTACATAAGTTTCGCACCATTGAAAATGTCAAATTACTTCAATTTGAATATCAGTGTAAGCTATCATTAATTAGCGAATTATTGATGCGTCAACTACGCATTATTAAATAGTATTCTAGAATGCACAGCATCCCGCCTCCGGGAAGGTGTCTTCATAAAACAGTCACAGTCACATCGTATCAAAGCGTGCCGCTAATATGACGCCCACGTTCTCATTATTCATTATAAACTAACCGTGTTGGAGGCGGCTATATGAGGACCACTGTGCGACTGAAAATATACTAGCTTTACACTAAAATACAGAATAAGAGAAAGTTTTTTTTTAAGTTTTTTTTTATACTACGTCGGTGGCAAACAAGCATACGGCCCGCCTGATGTTAAGCAGTCTCCATAGCCTATGTACACCTGCAACTCCAGAGGAGTTACATGCGCGTTGCCGACCCTAACACTCCTCTCCCTCGAGCTCTGGCAACCTTATTCACCGGCTGGAACACAACACTTAGTAGGGTCTAGTGTTATTTGGCTGCGGTTTTCTGTAAGGTGGAGGTACCTCCCCAGTTGGGCTCTGCTCTAGATCTGGAATGACATCCGCTGTCCTGTGCCCTACCACACAAAGCGAGATGTCATTTACAGTGCCCATACCTCTTTTGGACGTAGTTTAAGGACATACCCGGGTCCAACCAAGGTCCAAGTATTATTAATCAGGTGTATGAATGATAAAGAGGACTGAAAAGGCATAATTCTTCCGGCGCCGTATGGCTAGTCTTTTAGGTATCAGCTTTTAACAAAATGTCAATCTTTTATCATGGAATACGGTGTTGCAAATAGGTTAAACTTAAGCATCTATACGGTATTTTGTTACACTCGTGCACAAAATTCACTAAAATCGATCAATTTTTCGCAAAAATTGGGCTTAGTGACCCTTTTATCTGGGCTTGCTCACAAAACCATAAAATACACGAGATCTTCCGCTTCCCATCCCAATAAGGCCTAGTATCCCTTTGTGTAGGAACTGTCAGACGGCAGTCGCCCTCGTAAATATACACAGACCACAGTATATTATTCTTTGGATGCAACCGGTGTTAGTAGTCTGACCTGGGTTCTAGCAGAATTACCAGTGCTTCGCTCGAAAGAGCGGAGTGTATAACTGAGCCAGAACCCTTTTGTTTTGCTGCAACGCACACAGCAATTCTACGGTTTATTTTTTTAAGTTTTGTTTTTTATCTTAATGTTGTTTTTTTGTATCTCCTGTGTTTCTTCTGTATTGTGGCAAACGAATAAATGGTTTATCTATCTATCTAACCGGGAAAACACTGATGGAAAGATTCAATGTGGAACGTTTATTTGTGTAAGATCCTCCAATAATCTGTATCTATTACTAATGCGAAATTGTAACGGGCAGAGCACGTAACGCGTCCGCCACGTAATCGACGTAACGAGCCGCGTCCGACGAGTGCATGTTCACTATTCGGTTTCCACACGTGATATATAATTACATCCGATCAGATTTTGAATCAACAATATTGGCAGGAAAGCACTAGTTTCATTGAGTTTATAGTTGGTTTCGAAATTATCGATATATTTACTGCTTCTACAAATATAATTGCATAACAGAAACAGCATAAATAGCATGACAGAAACACTCTGTCGACATTAAAGGTGGTTTTTGCACAATGAAGTATTCAATGTTTATTATAATAGTTCAATATTTATGTAAAGAGTGCGCTAAACATACTTTTAAGTATACAGATACCAACACTATTTCACAAAAAATTAAACTTGAAAATTTGCGAAAGTGACGCCATCTAGCGGGGTTTAAGCTTTGGGTAACGTAGTCGAACCACCTTAATGTATACATATACTTGTGTCGATCAAAATATAAATTGCATTCATGGATCACCCATTTCTAAGCATACGTCACTCTTTGAGTATGCCATTTATCTCGGTCCGGAATTAATCTCATCCAGAAGTGCCCTACAATTTTTCAATGTCGGACTAACAAGCTAACGCAGGTCAGGCGCTACCTTTATCCGAAAGTGGCCAATCCATTAACATTTTGGGCCACTCTGCCTGGCAACGTCCCGCCTAACCCCATTTAAGTTTGGTAATATTCTATATCACACGTCTTGAGTTGCAACTTGGTGCTACGTCGGATCCCGACATTCCTCACTTGGTCTTGAAACTTGATGGCGCATGGGGCACTCCATGGCTCTCTGTCTTCTTCTTTCTCCTCGCCACTTCCCGTTACGCAGGCTCGTCTTTCTCAGTGTTAAGGCGCCCCTTGCTCCGCTGATAAGCGTCGTTGGGGGTTAGACCGAGCTCCTTTGTCACTTTTCTGAACATTTGTCGTCCAGGTAGATAGATAGATAGATAGATTTTTATTCGGTATTACTCATACACTGTCAATTACATAATAAAAATTGATTACAAAAATCATAATAAATTAAAATTATTTAAATTCACATAAAAATTAATGTCGACAATTTTGAGATTCTAATACTTACATTAGGAAATCAGTAAAATATTATTCAAATTAAATACTTACAATTACAATAGAAATAATCACAATTATATTAGAATTAGATGGACGAAAATAATGGTCACAATTACATTTATTACGGGGATTTGGATATACTTCATTCGTCCAGAAACTCATTTACTGGTAGTCAGCGGTCTACCTATCCCTCTTCAATGCGCAGCAATGGAAAGACACTTTTTCACGACATGGTCTTCGGATCTTCCCATTAAATGGATGTACCGCCTTAGCCGTGACTCGGTTAGTTTGTCAGTAATGGGCGTTACTTTGCAACTACACTTTATGTAATTATTCCTAACATCCGCATTTCCGTTGTATGAAGTTTTTGGTGATGGATTTTCTTCATAGCCAATGCTTTGCTGCCGTACAGTGTCCAAATGAAAAAACGTGACTACTTAAAATTTCAATTTATTTAGAAAATGACACACCCTAGTATAGAATAGACTAGAATAAGTTTATTTGCAGAAAAGGGTTACTAATATATTCCATGTTATCCTAATATCCCATATACATATGACTTATGGTCACCCTAATTAGAACGAGATGCAGGGCTCTAGTTTGACTTCTCATGTGGACACACTTTTTGGTCAATGTACTCTATCCGGCTTACATATTTACATCCGTGCTTTATACTTATATTATACATCCGTGCTTTATACTTATATTATACATCCGTGCTTTATACTTATACATCCGTGCTTTATACTTAATTTTAATAATAGTTTATAAGTCTTGTTATTGTATTTATACCTTATTCCTTGAAATAAATTTAAAAACATTTTGCAGTAAGCTTTTGGAATATCATCACAGGTTGGAATAGACATACAAGGCTGCATTCGAATTACAGATGAGAGCTCTTCAAACTACACACAAAATTAAATTCTCTTCTATTCGTTTTAGGGTTCAAAATCAAAGCCGCATTTCGACGAAATTGCAAATGAAGTAGCGTGCCAAACTTTTGTGTAACTAAGCAGGTAAGTTCAAGGGTGAATCGCTGCGTTGCCTGAATCGTAGGGTTGAATATGTGGCGTACCTATTGGACCGCGAGCCAGGCGCAAATTTCGTCAGTCATCGCCTCCCGGGCGAAAACTCGTAAAGCGGTTAACGGCTATGTATGATGAACCGTCGCGAACGTCAGCTGCCGCTCCGTTTGTGGGTTGAGGAATAGGTTATTTCCTTGATTACTTTGAATTTAGGCCCAGACCTTACACCTTGTGATTTTTTCTGTGGGGATGTCTGAAGAGTCAAGTGTACCTTAGTAAACTGATGACAATACCCCAATGAAAACAAAACATTGAAGATGAGACAGCCACAATCCCCCGCAGCATGTGTCAGCAAGTTTTTCAAAGTTTATATAGTCGATTTCAGGAGTGCCAACGACGAGACGGATTTGATGTAATTCGATCCATTCAATATGCATCAGCAAAAAAAAAATTGCATCAAATTGTTGTTAGAAAGAATAAATGAAATTAAGAATATCTTGTATATATAGTTTTATTTCTGACAACGTTTCAAAAGTGTAAAACTTTTTGGCCCACGCTGTACAACACACGTATAGTTCTACTTTTAACTTACATGGTTTATATACCGATACAGAAAATCAAAATGTCGTCTATGGTGGAAAGATTAGTCTGGGTCGAAAAAACTTTGGTGGCTCAATTGGTAAGAGTAATCATCTAACTCGTCGTGAGTTCGAATCTCGAAACGAATTTACATGAGGTTTAAAAGGAGAGGAATATATAAACCTTAAAAGTAATCTGATCTTGTACCCCAGCTATTAACAGTTTTATCTCTTTTTGCTACAAAGCTCATTAACCTTATAATTTTATTTCAAAACAAAATATTTCAAATTAAGACTAGGTATATCTAAACCAGTTTAAGCTTTTTTGTTCATAAATCATTTACAACATTTAAAACTTCACGTCATCGAACTAAACCATCCTGTTGGTTGTTTGAAATCATTATTTCCAACCAGTTTAAGTTATGCCACGTATTTCCTCATGCTACTTTTGCTAAGACAAGTTATCTTGTATTGTAAAATCATTAGACCATACAAATGTTCTTGGAACTCACGTTTATAAACACTTGTGTACCATGGAATATTTCTGCAGTAAGATTTTTCTAATAGTTTACTAATATTAGAAAGGCTAGACCATAAATCTATAGAACGTTGAAAACAAACCAGTTTCTACACTAATCTAACGACAGACTAACGTTTCTAATTTATAAAATTCTTGTACGCATAGATACCTCCGTCGACGCGCCAACAGTTTCATAGCTATGAGCAAATAGTTTACGGAAAATATCTAGCATATCTAGGGCATCCCAGGCAGCTCACGTCAACACGAATAACAATGTCGTGTCGCATTTTCAGCTCATGTATATTCCTGAAATCTCACCATAAGTCGGCGGCAAAAGGTCGTATTTTGTTCGAACGCTCGAAATTACCATTTTAATTAAAATCAACGGTGAATTGAATATAGGAATCTGTGAATTTGACGTTTCGTGTACTGTCAACGGCAGAAACGGCTGGATGTACATGATTTTCCAGATAAATATCCGTACTTGGAATTACAGTAAATGGAACTCCTGACGTACACAGTGCAACTGCGATGCAACCTTTACCACAGAATAAGTAATAGTATCATACCTTTACATCGTTTCACGACTCTGCCTAGTGTAACTTGATCTACTGGGTGATTTTGGGGTCGTGATCCCAAATATAAAAAATTTATTAAGATTCTGAACAAGGTTTCCCATGGCATCGACATGAAAATCGTCAAAAAAAACACCACTAAACCCATACGTTTCGTCTGATTCGGGACCTCTAGAAGTCTAGATGCACATAAGATTTTTTTTTGCGATTATTTGTTCAGTCCCATGGGGAAATTTGTTTAGTATGACAATCTTAACACATTTTTGACACCCTGAGATCACGACCCCAAAATCACCCATTATTGTCGTAACAAAAGTGTAAAAACGGAGATAATGTTTAAACTGGTTTGCAAGATAGGCGTTGTAAATGCAACGCCTGCAATCCCTGTAAATGCCACAGGTCATACGATCGATAGACCTGTCAAATATGAACTCAGTTTTTTTTTAATTTATTAGATTAGACTTAGATTTTTACCCTTGGCATAAAATAGTATTTTATACAATCGTGATATAATAGAGAGCTTTTCAGTCGAGTACCGTGTTTAAGCAACGAAGCTTGCTGAGTTGGTTAAGTTAAGGTACGAGATTGAAAAGCTTGATTATATCACTATTGTATACAATACTTTTTCTAGGAGACACAAAAATAATACTTTCAACTAGTAGAATCATATAAGTAAACAAACCAAAAGTACACTAAGATACGCGAGCTGCCGCAGCCCGCGATACCTCGCGGCACGGCCGCCGGGCCCGGCGCCCCCGGCGGGTTGGTCAACGACACCTCCTCGTAACTCATGAGGCCCTGGTACCTGCTCCTTGCTAAATTCAGTTTTAAGACAGTTTTTTTCTCGATTTTGGCCACCGTAGCCTATAGAGACTAACAAGCAACGCTAAGTGGTTTTCGTAGTGTATGGATGTTGCTATCTGAAGGGTGTCACATGCGCGTTTCTGACTTAAGAAGCAATTATTTCTACTACAACATAAAATAAAATGTTTTTGTTGGCCAACCAATCACAAAGCAGATGCGATAATTTCCATTGAATCGAGTCTCCTTACACAAGAAACATTTTATCGAAATGTATGAAGTTCTATTTTCAAAATTTTTATTATTGACTAAACCGTATCGATAAAATTCTTATGCTTGAGTCGGAAGTGCCATAGACTATCCAACGTTGAAAAGAGTAAGGTTGTAGTGTTGCATGTTAAGTTGTAATACACAGATTATACTCGACGAGTAGAAAAAATACTATTTAACACATTTTCGCTTTCTCAATGACATACAAAAAAAAAAGGGACCAACTACATATAAAAAGAAAAATAAATTTTATAAGTAGATGTGAAACAATTGCTTTACATTTTATTTACACTTAAAACGATATAAAAATATTATTCTCGTTGCCATAATAAATAAAATAAAATCGCTAAAACGGCAACAACTGAAGCAAATAAAGCATTATTATTATGCGAGACAGTACCTTGTCCTGAAGTAAAGTTCTGAGTAGCAAAAGATTTAACGTCTTCGTCTGTTTTTATATTATCAATATTACAATTAATATGTTCACTCACGTAATTTTCACTGGACGGTCCTACTGTATTAGAATATAATTCTACTTCCTCGGAAAGTGTTGTTATTTTGCTAGGGTGTCTTCGAGCTGTACATGTATTTTCGTCACTATGTATAAACGTTGGCTTAATGTGTTTATCTACATCAGAGAAAACTTCATTTGTGTTGCTAACTTCCCCTGTGAAACCATCTGATTTTTCATCACATAAAACTTTACTTCGTCGTCTAGTTTTATTAGTATCGGTATGTATGCGTTCATTGGCTTCGTGATTATTCTTTAGACTATCAACTGAATCGACAAGAGACAATCTTCCTCTATTGGCTTTTCTCGTCGTACCAGTGATTTCATGGGATGCAGATTCCATTTCAGGTAAGACTGTTTTTGAACTAAGTTCTCGTTTCGCCTTTTCAATTTTGTCGGCAAGGGATAATCGTGGCTTGCTTGCTCTTCCCGTTGTACTAGTATCTTTACTGAGATGTAAGTTTTTATCATTAAGTGATAGTTTGGCTTTTCTCGGTTTACCAGCATCCTTTTCAGTGTTTAAGTTTAACTTGCTTGATTGCATGTTGTTGTTGTTACTGATATCACCTTTATCGATTGATGATATTCGTGCTTTGCTTGCTTTCATTGGTTTGTCAGCGTTTTCGTCAATAGTATTTAATTCGTTATTGCTTGTCTGCATCGTTCTGTTAGAAGTCATAGGTTTGACTGTGCTTTCATTTTTATCAGTTAATAATATTGCCTTGCTTGATTGCTTCGTCTTACTGTTTTGCCGCTTGAATAACTGTAGTTTGCTTACAGTTTTAGCACCACTAGAAACATTCCTACTAGAGGTGCTTGCGAGTTCAGTTTTGGTTGCGCTGATCCGCTTAAGGCCTCTATCAATTGAATTCTGTAAAGCAGTTGAAGTACCTGGGAACAAGGAAGGGATGGTAAGGATGGAGGAAAGAAGGAAAATAAATTTTAAAAGGGTTGGGGTAAAGAAAATGGAAGGGTTAAGTACCGTATAACTACAATAAAATATGCAAACAGAACCACAACTGATCACACATAAGTATAAGTAAGTAACCATTTATTGCCATGAACATAAATTACTGGCTTCTTTGTCATTAAGTTTGTGCTTCATGGTTCTTAAATTTTCATGAATATTTGTATAATTTGGACATTGACGTGTTACGATGTCAATGTAATTTGATCAATGGAAACAAATATTTGTTTTAAAAATTATGCTGTAAATACGTCTAGAAAAGAGACTAACTGTGGTGGTGATAAATAAAATATAGATATACTAATATAATTGTAAAATGTAAAAACTTTACGAGTCAGGAATAAAGGCTATTTCAATTTAATTCAACTGTGGTGGACGGGTTTCGTCATGGACAGTTAAGAGTGTGGGCGATGGTACAATGTTTTTTATTAAATACCTATACATGGGTCCCGTCAAAATTGTGAATGTTCAGGTTCTCAATAATGTGTGTATGGTATATGGCTTGAAGTTGAAGATGTACTTATTAGCTATGTGCGAGATGTAGAGGAACTAAATGCGACTAAAAGCGCAATTTGACAGCTTTTGAATTTGATATTGTAAGGTAACGTTTTTAAAATAAATAAGAATCGACAAAATTCGATCTAAATTGACTTGGCGCGCATTGTCTTTACCGTTCGTTCTTGCGAAATGTGACAGTGATAGCGACAAACCGATGGAACGGCCTTGACAGATGTCCTGGTGGGATAACTTATGTGTTATGTAGCTACCAAGGTGGCGCTACGCCAAAGCTAATATATGATCTAAAAGTTTATTCATATAGGCGGTATAAAAGTAAAAATCCTTTTAAGCTAGTTCTCATAGTTCCAAATATCTTTACCGATTCTAAATGTACACGTGGAGTATAATTTGACGCTTAGTTGCCCTTATGTATGATGTTTTACCCAGGAATTAGGTCTGTCTGTGTAAGATTATCCTCATTTCCTCATTCAGTCCTTCACGATATTAACGCTTTTTTCAGCACGAGTAAGCAACACGACCTATTCTGTCACGACCAATTTGATAAAGTTTTGATCTTATTTTGCTACGACCTTGGATCGTGTCATTAGGCCTCTCACGCGTACCAATAATAAGAAGACTCCTGGGGGCCTAGACAAGATGATATTCGTACATCGACTAACTTCAAACGAAAAGTGAAAAAGTATCGAGATGACCGATGCTACGAAAAGTCACGTAATCTTTTCCATACATTATTCAAGATTCGATCGGTGTTTTCTACCAACGAGCGCCATTCAGCGTTAGCGGCTAACGCTTATGTTTATTGCACGACACTATTTTTCCTTTTCCGTATTAAGTGTGTGTGTGTGTGTGTGTGTGTGTGTGTGTGTGTGTGTGTGTGTGTGTGTCTGCACCAGATAAGGCCCATCGTTTATTTTATTTTTCTTATGGTTAATAAGATCCTGCAGTTTCGTCTGTGATATGTACTAGCCTAGACCTGGACGCAAAGTTTGAAACCATTCACACTTAAAAAATTACGAAAAATAAAACCTATTTTTTTTTTATTTGGCACCTTATATGTATATTATCATCTTCATCCTGTGACAAAAAGGAAAATAAATAAATTATAAACAGATTACTTTCTATTAAAAGAGCGCTTCGGATTTGTAAGACGAAAAACAAAAAAACCGCAGAAAATATACAAAATATCATAAAATATCTTGGCCGGAATCGTTAGTGCTGACATTTTTTTTTAATGGACCTCTTTCATATTCAGAATTGGCACGTCGGTATTCACGAGGATACATTTTGAATAGAATAGAATAGAATTTATTTATTTGCCAGAATACGTATGGTACAAGATGACAACAAAAAAGGTGAAGAGTAGGTAGAAAGACATAAGCAGCCTTTTATATATGATGATAATGATGAAATTCCACAACCTTAGATATTCCTCACAACAGAACCTATATTTAATTCAAGCAGAAACATCAATGGGCACATTAATTCATACACATTGTATACCTACGAGTACATAACAATAATTGAATTCAATGATATGCGCCTAACGAAGCCGAAAACCAACTAGTTTAGGCACCTCATTATACGAACGCGGCCTATCGTTTAAATATTCATTCACATCTAGCGTTATATCTAACCAACTGTAACTGCCCGGACTGTATCTTGAAATATTCATGAAATATTTTGACTAAAGATTTCGAAGTACTATTTTCCAGCAACACGGCAGCTGCCTTTCGGATTAAAACGTGTAACAATTATAAAATATAGTGTAGTAAAAAATATTGTAGAGAAAGTAAGAGCGAATCGCCTAGCCTGGTACGTACATGTAATGCGGAGGGATGAAAGTCATGTGACGAGAAAGGTATTACGAATGAATGTGAAGTATCGGGAGGAAAGGATGGACTGTGTGAGAGATGATATGAAATGTGGAGGGAAGTATCGGGAGGAAAGGATGGACTGTGTGAGAGATGATATAAAACGAATGCGAGTGAGTGATGAGATGACGGGCGAGAGAGAGGTATGGAAGGAAAAGACATGCTGCGCCGACCCCAAATGAATGGGATAAGGGCAAGCGAATGATGAATTCAATATAAAAACTACATAATAATGTAACAGTTTTTAATAATTTACGTTCAGTTTCACTAGACTCATATCGACCGGCGTATTACCTTTTGTATTATCACAACAAAAGGCACAAGCAAAGGCAAGGCAAAGGTTACAATACAAAAGGTAATCACGGTCCATATCCCGGCGGTCGATATAAGTCTAGTATACAATAATTTTGCTTAGCCCCTGAGCTACCTAGAGAACCGTAACTGCAATTATTGATGACAGATCAAACCTATACTGGTTACTCTAGCGATGTACTTGTTATGGAATATGAATAACATGCTAGCTAGTTAAACAATAACTAGTTAGAACTTGGGACCTGGTCTGCGTGTTTATCTCACAATAGGTTCTGTCTCAGCTAAAACAATATGGACGGACGCGCATATTGCTATCTCCCGTTCCTGAGATATAGATGTTTGTACGAGTATGTATCCTATTTATAGTAAATCATTGTCTAGTATAATATTTGATTAAATTAGGATCGACTAGGAGGGCAATTCAAATTTAGATTGTGCCCAAAATGATATCTTAACGATATCAGTCGCCCGTTCGTCTTTCTTGCGCTAATTTAGAGCACGTACATTATGATACAAGTGTGCTAAGTTGGCCATTACACACGAGGCGATATTGTGCGCGCGAGCTGTAAACGAGCGCGCAATAAGAAATCCGATGTATGTAATGACCAATGCACACGCGTTTCATACGACGTTTTTCAAGACACTTGCACACAAAAAAAGAAACTTTCATATTAATCAAATTTTAATTGTTAAAACAGTCTAAAATCTGTCATACTGCCGGGCGAGGGGCGGCCGGCAGTATGACAGATTTTAGACTGTTTTACTACATACACATTTATGTACATAAATGTTTTCTATATATTTAAGTATTTATATATTAGGCATGTACATCGCTGTCTCCTTGGACTTACCTTCTGTGTAAGAATGTCCTATAATATTTATTTTATTTATTTATTGTTCTGCTCGACGGAGTTGACGCTTTCCGGCCAGAGGGCAGAAAAACATTTTTCAATTATCCAAGTTCTCACGTGTCACCCAGTACCAGGTGACAGCCCCCACGGCCGTAACCTTCGCGTATGTCCTTAATTGTACGTGGGCGGAATACCTAATCGATACCATGCATGGATTACAACTTGGAAAGTTTAATACACTTGAAAACTTTGGAGAATTATAGGTAGGGAGATATACCTACTCCAAGTTGAAACTCATGAAGGAATTTGATTGGTTTTTCCATCACTTCGTACCTTGTCACATGACAGTCAATATGAAAGTCGCTAGGGACCTCATACTATTGTCACTGTGACAAGTTGACAAGGTACAAAATGGGCCGGAAATTAAATTATTTACTATAGTTACTAAGTCATAAGGAGTTCACTCACATGTCTAAACAGTTTTTCAAATGGACAGACAGAATGAGGCGACTCGATAACGGAATGGGGTCCCATTAAACTTTCATTGGTTGAAAACTAGCCATTGTTTCAGTAGAATTAGGTGACCATATTAACATAATGGTTACAGGTTAGACGAATAATTCTACCTATTATTTAGTAAATAAGTAACATTAGTAGATAGAGTATCTATTAACACAAAGTTCTATATATCTTTGTTACAGTTCCATTTGTATGTAATGTACATAGGTACTAGTAGCAGTAGTAAACTCTTTATTGTACAAATATACACATTAAAAATTACATGGTACAAATAATAAGATGTACAAAGGCGAACTTATCCCTTTGAGGGATCTCTTCCAGTTAACCTTTGAGTAGATGAGAGGAGAAAGTGAAAAAAAAGGTTGACAAATGTAGCAAAATGTACAACAAGGTACCATAGAGGTACTCATAGTTGAAGTACGATGAAGTACGCAATTTTTTGATGAACAAAGCGTTTTTCCAGCATTTTGTTAATAAGAATATGCCGCTTTAGGAGTGACATCAAGAGTAGGGTAAACGTTAATTAACGACAATAAATAAGTAAAAATTGTATCAACGTGAAACACGGGAACGAAAGTCACGTGATCATTAATGATTAACGCTAACGATTCTCTTTTGCTACCCCGGTGTTCTTGTAACGCATAAGTAATAAATGGAAACAAACACTTATTAGCAACAGGCGATGTATGAAGGAAATGAGTGTATTCTGTCTACTAAGTGTATTCTTTATCAGTAACAACAATAATGTCATTGACTTTAGGTATATTGTTATTTGTTATATCCCGCTCAGCATCAGTTTTAATAGTATTAGGAACAACCTAGATACTCGTTAAGTTTAATTTAAGTTTGGGTGAAAGAACTCACAAAAGTTCTGGGACATACTCGTATTCGCGAATAAAAATACGTATTCGCGAATAAAAATAAACTTATCTGTGTGTCATTTACCTTTCTTAATAAAGATATACTTATTTATACCGATGATAATATTTCCGTCTGACATGAATTTATCTTTCGTCCGCCTATCTGTTACTATTTATTGTAAGATTTATAAGGATTCAGTCAAGACACTGTAGCTGTATATAGAAGAAAGATAGAGTCGCACCACGCTATAAGTTCTCATGCTAAGTCCTACGTCAAATATGGAGCTTATAGGGATATGAATATGCATGCAGAATGCTCTGACTGCCAAGTTGTGCATAGTTAGTGTTTCTGAACGCAACCATACACTTGTGACTTGACCGAATGGTTTTGGTTTAACGTTTCTCTTCTTCTTCAACAACTCCCATCTTAACATCGATCTATGTGTAATTCTCAACAACAAATATCTGTACCCATCAAACAAATACACGCCTTTAACAAACCCAACTTCTTAAGGGGACCACTGGCTATCAGTTCGCCGGACGATATCGGCTGTTGTTCGGAACTGTCAAAT
Source organism: Cydia strobilella (assembly GCF_947568885.1). Classification (NCBI taxonomy): domain Eukaryota; kingdom Metazoa; phylum Arthropoda; class Insecta; order Lepidoptera; family Tortricidae; genus Cydia; species Cydia strobilella. The sequence goes on from NC_086052.1 coordinate 17,262,152, forward strand.
TTTTGTTCTAACTGACAGGCGCATATCGTCCGTCGGACTGATAGTCAGTGGACCCCTTTAGGCAACTCTTGCTAGCTTGTAGTCGACAACTCGCGTGTAATTTAAGTTGCTAGCGCCCATAGGCTGCTGTGGCTACTTTTAAACGCCACGCCTCTCGTGTGCGGCGCAACATCATGAACCTTCTCGGTATGCATGAAGGCTGAAGAGGCCGCACGCGTCAGTTGATGTCTTTGGCGTTCAAAAGGCGGCGCGCATGCTTGTTTACCACCGACGCGGCATATAAATAAAACCGGCCAAATGCGAGTCGGACTCGCGCACGAAGGGTTCCGTACCATTACGCAAAAAACGGCAAAAACAGATCACGTTTGTTGTATGGGAGCCCCACTGAAATATTTATTTTATTATGTTTTTATTTTAGTTTTTGTTGTATATATAGCGGCAACAGAAATACATCATCTGTGAAAATTTCAACTGTCTAGCTATCACGGTTCATGAGATACAGCCTGGTGACAGACCAACGGACAGACGGATAGACGGACAGACAGATAGACAGACAGACAGCGGAGTCTTAGTAATAGGGTCCCGTTTTTACCCTTTGGGTACGGAACCCTAAAAAACTACGAGTAACTCGGCGAAGTGTCTGATTAACTACAATATGTTCCTCCAAGAAAAAAATAAGACAGACTTTTCGTATTTTTCCTATCACTCGGTCAAGAACTCAAGTCATTAATCATCGCTTTCTCTACTTTTGGTTGACACAATTTCCCCGACTCCGATAACCTAGTTTTTGCCTAAGCAAACGTCCCTATTAAGGCTGGCGTCCCTATTAAGGCTGGCGTCCATTAAAGTCGAATCGCGTCGAATCGAGCCACGTTGAATCGAGTCGCATTTTTTCCGTGTGCGTTCATCACAGACGAATCGAAGCGAGTCGAAGTCACGGGCGCCTGTGCTGAGGTCGTGCTTGTACAGTTTGTCGATGATGGTTAGTTCGGACGAAGAAATGCTACCTAAACTCAAAAACGAAACCACCCGTCATCACTCATCCTCTACCCCGCGTCCACTGAGGCGCGCCGAGTTGAGTCGAAACGCGTAGCCGCAGAAATTCGCCTGACGAGCAATGCGCGCCGTAGATTCGAATCGGCGCGTCGCGGCTCTTCGTCAATGGACGCAGTTACATAGAAAATATAGGAGCCGAATTTCTGCGATTCGATTCGCCTCGGCGAGTCTAGTGGACGCCAGCCTTTACTGGAAATATTGGACAGTGATACATAGTCTGAATTCAGTACGATGACCACATGGCCCGTTCGGAACTGGGTTACAGAACTTCGAAATATGGCGTTAATTAGAGAATTCATTTGCTATTAATTAGATTGGAAATTTAACCATTTTCGTAACGTCTGTCACTTTCCTAAAAGCAAATACCGAATCATTAATGTCATGCTCCTCATGCTCATACGAGCAATAATCATAATGATGAAAGGCATTTTTTTTTAAAGATAAAGAAAAATTGAAACTCGATTTTGTAAGCAACCTTATAACAGTTTTGCGCCTTGTTCCGTGTCAGTGTTGCGCTTGTTCGTATATTTTTCCTCAATATGTTAAACGAAAATGCTGAAGCGACGCAACGCAAAAAACAAACCAGGAAATATAGTGAGTTGCCGGCATACGAATGAGGGTCGGGTCTGCTCTTGAGAGGACACTCGCGTTAGCATAGAGACACCTGTGCATGACTGTCTAGGTAAAGAAATCTCGTTTGTACACATACTCTAATTACAGAAGGTTGGCAGAGCAGAAGGAGTGAGGCTCTTCCTTTTTCACTGTGTTTAAGCGTCATACGTACTGTCCGCGCGCCAATTCCGTGCATTCGGAGTTCGAGGAAGTTGGGGGGTGTCCGCAACGCCCGTACGTACAAAATGACACCACTGTCATAGCTAGAGATCTTAGATCCCGTTTTCTAAGGGGACCTTGCATTTTTGAGACAAAGCAAACCGCTTGGAACAGGTGTTCCTGGGGGTGATCTGAGCTGATTTAGCCCGGTTGCCACGAGGTTCCCCCCAGCAGGTGGGCAGGGGAGGGGGGGGGAAAGTGCCTCCGGCGCGCCCCACTCTAAGCTTTATATCTGCATACATCTAGCAAATATATCAAGTTTGGTATCTTTTTCGTATAATTCGAGGATGAAGAATTCATTTCTGTGACTAAATTTTCACTCACCCATACAAAAAATACGAGAAATTCAAAATTCAAAAATTTTCTTTACACTTTTTTTTTTCGAAAATCCTCTACAAAATTAAAACTATGGCGATTTGCTCTAGAAAAAAAATACCTGTGATTAGCCCAGTTATCCTTCTATATAAAATAGTAAACTTGTCAAACATTTTTCTTTTATAACTCTGTTAAAAAAATGTTTTGTGTCGCGCGGCGTACCCGTGTTGTAAGAGCGGTATGCAGCTTTTAGGATTTTTAAGTATGTTTAGATGATTTCTGATAAGTTGTTATTCTTCTGGTTGTAGATTACATTAATAAATTACTTCTGGATGTGATATATAGTTGGTCAAGCAAATCATGTCAGCAGAAAAAGGCGCGAAATTCAAATTTTATATGGGACGATATCCCTTCGCGCCTACATTTTATAAATTTGCCAGTAGTTTTTATAAATGTAATAAAATTAACATAGTTAGATGTTTGACAAAAATGCGGGTTAAAATTAGATATCTATTGTTCGCAATTGTCACTACATGCACATAGGTCCGTACATTTTAGTTTTTTTAACGCAGTTGCACCTCCTTGCTCATTTGTTTTGCAGCGGCAACGAATAATCTCCAAACAAGTAGCAGCCGCCGCAGGTCGGCTTGTCCATATGGGCTCCCAATAACCATTTTGTTTGGACCAGCCCCAGTCAGCAGGGCATGGTAGCTGTTGCTGAGAGGATATAATCTGTCCCCAAACCTCCTCCCCAAACTCCTCCTTGGTAAACTGCACGGAGAATATGTTTACGTAGGGCATCTTCTGTTGGAGGTAGATTCTCTAACTCACGGTTTCTTAAACTTTTTGCTGTCACGGACCATTTTCACAATTTAAACAATTCCACGGACCTCGGTTAAAATATATTTTAGAAAAATAATAAAAACCCTTCTTTATATTTTAAAATTTACTTTTATTATAAGTTTCATTACACTTAGGTCTCGTCAAGTTTATTACAACATTTCCTAATAAGTATGTTTACAGTAGATATTTGACTTACTGCGGACCCCTGATAAACATGCTACGAACCCCTAAGGAGTCCGTGGACCCCACTTTAAAAAACCCTGCTCTAACTGGAGTTTTCTTATTGTATAAAGTACTCTTCGGCACTCATTTACACTCGTACCTCGTACTTGTACTGTACCTGATCTGAAATCAGTAACAAAATGCATAGTGTTAAAATACTGTCTAGGAATAAATTCACACCTCGTAATTCAAATCTGTCCAGACTTAAAAATGTAAGACTCTTACTTGTGATACAAGACCATAACAAATTTTTCCAATATTGGCAAATTTGGCAACGCCTGCTCAGTATTGCCTTGTTTGTCGTATTTAAATCCCTCTGTTACAGCAGGATATGCCCTCCAAGCTTGAAATACGCTTTTTTTCACCTTTCCACACAAAAAAGAAACAGTGTCGCAACCTGAAAAGGCGTGGAAGAATGCCAAGACTACTGTATTTTCTGGTCCTGTGAAATAAATTATATATCTATGCGTTACAAATAAAATCATATATTTAAAGAAAGTTTGCAGCACGTGACCAATTGCCCAGATGACCTGTCTCGTACTGCGGTGACATATTTATTTTATTTACAATTAATGGAGGAACTACAAAAGTTACCTAATGAAGATGCAATAGCATGGCACGAGAGGAACTGGTCATTCTTTCCTGTGCCAATATGTACCCATAACTCCTGGAGCTCCGGCAATTGTGATATACATGCAACTGCGAGAACAACAACATCAGTATCCACTGTGCGTAGCATAATTTTTGTGTGACCTGTGGCTACAGCATCAGCCACATAATGGACCATCATGCGCGTGTCTGCTTGCTTCCTGTACGAGGGCAACTGGCCACGTGCTGCAAACTTCCTTTAAATATATGATTTTATTTGTAACGCATAGATGTATAATTTATTTTACAGGACCAGAAAGGACAGAAGTCTTGCCATTCTTCCACGCCTTTTCAGGTTGCGACATTATTTCTTTTTTGTGTGGAAAGGGGACAAAAAGCGTATTTCAAGCTTGGAGCGCATATCCTGCTGTAACGAACGGATTTAAATTTGGCAAACAAGGCAATATTGAGCAGGCGTTGCCAATATTGGAAAAATTTGTTATTGTCTTATATGACAAGTAACTCAAGTAAGTCTTACAATATTAAGTCTGAAGAAATTTGAATTACGCGAGGTGTCAACCCTAGACTTATTTTAACACTATGCATTTTGTTACTGATTTCAGATCAGGTACAAGTACGAGTGTAAATGAGTGCCGAAGAAATCTCCAGTTAGAGAATCTGCCTCCAACGGAAGATGCGCTAAGTAAACATTATTCTCCGTGCAGTATACCAAGGAGGCTATGTTTGGGGATATATTATAGCCCCTCAGCAACAGGTTATTGGGAGCCCATATGGACAAGCCTACCTGCGGCGGCTGTTGCTTGTTTAGAGCTTATTCGTTGCCGCTGCAAAACAAAATGCACAGGGAGGTGCAACTGCGTTAAAAAAAACTAAAATGCACTGACATATTTATGTGCATGTAGTGGCAATTGCGAACAATATATATCTTATTTTAACCCGCATTTTTTGTCAAACATCTAACTATGTTAATTTTATCACATCCATACTAATATTTTAAATGCGAAAGTGTGTCTTTCTGTCTGTCTGTTACCTCTTCACGCTTAAACCGCTGAACCGATTTACTTGAAATTCGGTGTAGAGATAGTTTGAGTCTCGGGGAAGGACATAGGATAGTTTTTATCTCAGAACTCACCCCTTAAGGGGGTGAAAAGGGGGGTGGAAGTTTATATGGGGAATCAATAAAAAGGAGATTGGATAAAAGTCGCGGGCAAGAACTAGTATTATATATGCGAAAGTGTGTCTGTCTGTCTGTCTGTCTATCTGTTACCTCTTCAGGCTTAAACCGCTGGACCGATTTAGTTGAAATTTGATATAGTTTGAGTCCCGGGGTGGTTTTTATATCAGAAATTATCCTTTAAGGGGGTGAAAAGGGAGGTGGATGTTTGTATGGGAAATCGATAAAAAGCATATTGGATAAAAAATAAGCTACCCAAATTACTAACTCCACGCAGACGAAGTCGCGGGCAAAAGCTAGTTAATAGTAAAGTTTTCCCAGTCTTTATTTATATATTTGTATATATATCACGTCCAGAAGTAATTTATTAATGTAATCTACGAACAGAAGAATAACAACTCATCAGAAATCATCTAAACATACTTAAAAATCCTAAAAGCTGCATACCCCTCTTACAACGCGGGTACGCCGCGCGACACAAAACATTTTTTTAACAGAGTTATAAAAGAAAAATGTTTAACAAGTTTACTATTTTATATAGAAGGATAACTGGGCTATTCACAGGTATTTTTTTTCTAGAGCAAATCGCCATAGTTTTAATTTTGTAGAGGATTTTCGAAAAAAAAAGTGTAAACAAAATTTTTGAATTTTGAATTTCTCGTATTTTTTGTATGGGTGAGTGAAAATTTAGTCACAGAAATAAATTCTTCATCCTCGAATTATACGAAAAAGACACCAAACTTGATATATTTGCTAGATGTATGCAGATATAAAGCTTAGAGTGAGGCGCGCCGGAGCCACTTTTCCCCCCCCTCCCCTGCCCACCTGCTGGGGGGGACCTCGTGGCAACCGGGCTAAATCAGCTCAGATCACCCCCAGAAACAACTGTTCCAAACGGTTTGCTTTGTCTCAAAAATGCAAGGTGGTGGACCTAAGATCTGCCACTATCATGACGCCCAACATTCCTAACATTCCTCAGCCGTGCACGGAATGCGCGCGCGGACAGTACATTACATATCGACGCGCCTCGAAAGATCAAACTGCAAGTTTTTTTACATCATCGTCCATACTGGTTACTGACAATTTGTAAACCTTATAACCGGGGTCATATCAAAATCTCCCTCGCTTTACATACAATCACGCGAGTGTGAATGAGAAGTCCTACAACCCCAGCGGACAATACGAGGGTTCTTGCCCTATGATGTCTTCCCAAAAAATAAAATATATACCGGTCTTCCCGACATGTCAACATTGGGCAAAGATCAGACTAACCTGGCTTAGGCTGTCGCTGCGGTTCCGTCGTGGTTCTTGGTGACAAAGGCTCCGTATTTCTGGAAACAATGCGCCTTAGTTCTCTGTTGTGTGCCGGGTCGTCAGGGTTCCAAGGATGGAGGTCTTTGATGCCGTCGGCTTCCACGCCCTTCATGAATACCTCGATCAGCTCCTTGCCTGTGGAAGAACAGGACGATTGAGGATTTTCTCTATGTATTTAAATACGAATCCACATTACGACGTGTAGAGGTCTGATTTTTAACTGTTTTCAAGCCTTAGACTACGCCTCTAGCTCCATCCCAATCCAGTTTATACTTCAATAACACCTGTTGTATACACCTAGAGCTTAATGTTCGTCGATTTATTATTCGCAAAATTTACTTTGATAAAAATCTCAGAATATAGAAATTATCGAGAATTTGCGTTTTTTTTTTCACTTCGCTTATGGTCTATATTATTAGAGGAATCTCTACACGACAGCTGTGATTCTAGAAATATGACAAGAATGTTCCCCTAAGGCATTATAGCGACAACACCATTCTGCACTATTTTCCTCTAAGAAGCGTATGATATCGATTACTCTGAATTTACTGCGCAAAACGCGCAACTATAAATTAGACAGCAATATATTTAATTTTATTACGAATTCACATCCTAAGGCTCTCATATAGACATTCGCATGCGAGTTTAGTTACTTTGCGGACTATTAAGGAATAAGGTTACATCCAATTCAGCCGATTGATGAAATATTGTAATGTCACCGTCTAAATGAGCTCTTCCACTAGTAGTTACACCATTCCAGACCTTTTATCGCATTTACACGCCCGATCACGATGATGACCTTCTAAATTCTATGATCATAATCAAAGATCGTCGTCCCAATTTATGTGTATGTGCACGATTCAATTGCGATCAAGGATCATGGTGTGAAGGCATACATTTTTCACCAGTTACATTTTTTCTTCATATAATTTAAGACCGAATTCGACAGGTTTAGGGTTCAAGCTTGTTCAGAAAATATATATTATACAACATACGGAAAGGAGATAAAATTGTCATTCGATAAAAACCCACACACAACCTGTCTATCACTTGTAAGGCCACTTCCTTAAAAAATACAAACGTGAACAATGCAACTACAATAGGTAAATCAATTTAGTTTTACCTTTGGTTTTACTGTGATTGGTATTATTAGTGTCTAGTCCACATTTATTAGCACTACAATCGCTGCCCCTATATTACAGGGTTCTATGATACATTTTCAAGATAGTTGAAATTCGACTTAATGTCACTATGATAAAGTTAAAATTTCAGTTCGCTAAAAGTGAAACATAGAACCCTGTAATATTGGGGCAGCGGACATGACGTTGGAATAAACGTCATAGCAGCTACGATGCGACGTCATAACGTTCACTGTAACGCGTGTCTAGTTTTTTCGGTATGTGAGTTCTATTCGGCGGTTTTGGCGGAGTCAAGGTCTCGTGGTTAAAATGTCGGTCGTATTGAATAAAATACACTGAGTTTGCTCGCACATATGTTTGCATATACTGCAAATTAATGGTACCCCTTACCCTTTGCTGTTGCCGTTAGCATTACGCATTTTTTTTTTTTGTAAAACCCAGAGGTGAAATAGGACTTTATATAATTCATATATTAAAAAAATTGTTACTAAGCAACGAATATTTAGGCGCTTATTTCCCTTTCCATGGCTTGGCGTTGTAAAATCGATGCAGCATCCATTACAACTTTTCCATTTAGGTAGAAATACTGATCTCAGCATATCGCTTCCTTATCGCCAAGCTTGAGCCTTATTCTAGAGAAGGTTCTTAAGTTTGTAATGTTAGCCGAGTACTGCTTGATGGCGAACTTCTCGACAGTGCTCTCTAGCCCGAAAAAATTCGTCACGTCGAGATGGGCGCTTTGCTCGAAGCACGTCCAGTTCGATATCTTTGGGTGTACCTGAGAACTTTATTCTTACCCTTTGTAATGTTAGCCGAGTACTGCTTGATGGCGATCTTCTCGACAGTGCTCTCCAGCCCGAAGAAGTTCGTTACGTCGAGATGGGCACTCTGCTCGAAGCACGTCCAGTTTGGGTTTTCTGGGTGTACCTTAAAAGAAAAAAATGATTGTATAACATGTTTATTGTAACATATTGAAACACAATTTCATCAAGTTTTCAAAAGATATCAAAATCGCTAAACTTCAAGACTAGACCATCCACCCCAAAAGAATCATTCTGGACGACCGGTCTGGCCTAGTGGGTGACCTGCCTGTGAAGCCGATGGTCCCGGTAAGGGCATTTTATTATTATTATTTATTTACATATGACAGAATGTCATGGCCATGGCACAGAAAAATTCGAAGAGCTGACCCCACCTAATGTGGGAATGAGCAAAGTAGAGGAAGAACCATCATCATCATGGTGATCGCTTACTATCAGGTGATCCGTCTGCTCGTTTGCCTCTTATATCACAAAAAAAGAAGATTCACACATGATGTTACTAAAATAGGGTTGTAAGATCAATTTAAACACAGGAATAATGTGTTGCATGTCCTTGAATCATAGGAAACACATTATTAATTAGTTAACCATTATTTATCATTTTTCCATTATTTTATTAAGGGCCTATTTCACAATGTCCAAGTAAAGTCCTGAATAAGCTACTTGCCACTTATCTGACGAATAAAGTCATCGTTGGCGTTTCACAATCTCCAAATAAGCTTTATCTGCTGGATAAAGTGCTTTTTTTGTAGAAAATTGTATCTGGCAGTTAATTTATTTGTTGATTAACTATCCAACACTTTACTTGGACATTGTGAAACAGGCCCTAAAACAAACTAAACAATAAGTAAACTGTATGCGTGGCTACATATCGTCTACTTAGCGTGTACCGCATTGCCTATCTATGAGTATGACCGTAACTGCAATGTAAATGTCACACTCACAAACATTTCTCATTACATTCATAAACATATAGGTACAATTATGGCTGCTGTCCCTAGGGCCAGCTCCGCCTAAGTTTACATTTATGCATGCTTGGTAACTACAAAATTATTCCGTGGAATTCGTGGAAATGATGATGTCATAATAAAAAAAAATCATTATCGTTATTGTGCGTGGGCGAAATAACGGTATCTTACACGCAGCATAAGCTAAGTGAGCCATTTTTCAATAAATCGTATTTTGTGGACTACAAATTTGTGTTGCGTTCAGATAATTTTGAATACCTACCTCGCCTAGGTACCTACTTAGCTTATTGCTGCTGCTATCTATACAGCAGAAGTAGCTACCTATTCAAATACAAGATTTTTCTCTAAAATAGACATTAATATTATAGTTTAATATGCATAGTTTGTGCTGAATTGTACACTCACACTCCGTGATTGTTGAGCCATTTAGGGTTCTAGCCAAATTGGACATTACATAGCGCAAGTATTAAACAATCAAATTAGCTAGGGCAGGACCTTAAACGGCATAGGAATCGCGGAGCGTGATGGTACATGTACAATCACCGAAAATATTAAGTAACTAACTAATGTGGCTTAGCGACCCAAAGAGGGTCTTGGCCTCCGAAACGAGAGCACTCCACTTTTCCCGATCCTGCGCCGTTTCCTGCCAATGAGGGCTATCGTTTTTTTGCTCACCATCAGTTGGCGCCTCTGTTGATGGTGGTCCATAAGACTAAAGAACAGCTGTCAGTCATTGAAGTGACATTTGACATTTCGAATTTTGCGAAGACCACCATCTACCAGCGCCCCTAGCAGCGAATTCATACGCGTTAGCCCTCATTATCGGCTTGAAGCTGTCACAGATCCGCTTCTACGCTGTCTCCCCAGCGGTGTCTGGGCCGACCTACCGGTTGGCCACCAGTCAGTCTTCCCAAGTACGCCCTTTACCGAAAGTACCTTAAATATTATATTGCGCAAAATAATACCTGGCATAATATTATTTGTAGAGCCAGCGTGATATATTTTTACGCGGTTCGTTGTGCTAAATATGATTAGACTGTACCTGTCGAATTTCAAGTCATAATTTATATTTCAATCTGCGCTGAGCTCCCGAGCGACTAAAGTTTGAAGATCCGAAAAACTTTTAACACTTTGGCAAAGTTGTAAAGAGTTGGGAATACAATAATTCTTTCGTGTTACTGCAGACGTTTCAGGCTTACAAACTTATAATTAAAATAAGAGTTTTTTCAAAACAACTTTATAGGTAAATTTTGCTCATTTGAAAAGGGGAATTGTATTTTAAACTAGTTATGAGTACGAATCGCTTATTTGTTGTTTTTTTATTTGACTTTGCATTGCATTAACATTTATACGGTCCACCTGATGGTAAGCGGCCACCGTAGCCTATGGTCGCATGCAACTCCAGGTCTGTTGTTAGACGTTGACACAGCATTTTATTTTATATTGTATGCAAAGATGATTCAATAAGATAGAGCGGTACTGTCATAGTAGATTTTGTAACCACAGTAAATTCACTGCCATCTATCGACACACTTTAAAACTAAAAATGAAGATTTATAAAAATACGATAATAGTACATTTCGATGCTAGTGCGAAAAGTATGTCATTACTTCACGAGTACCGAGATATCGATACAGAGAGCCTACGGCTCGTGGCAAGACTCGGGACGAGTGAAGAATGACATTTTCGCACGTGTATCGAACGACGTTTTTTAATACAGTTGCGAAAAAATAAGAAAAGCAACAAGTAAGGAGTGGAATTCGAAACTTTTATAAGTATTATTAATTCTGTGACATCATTGACATTGACATTATGAAGAGGTGTTTTTCTAGCTTTTATTCGACTAGAATACATTTTATTATTATTATTGAACCCACTTCAATGAGTTTTTTTTTCAAATGCATGTTCTATAAGACAGAAACAATTGTAAATATTAAAACATTGTACTATTATTACCTAAATATCGTTATTTACGATTATTTGTGTATCGTATATTTATTTATAAAAACAATATCGAATGTTGCCTTTGGAAACTTAAAACATTCTTGCAGTAAGAAAATACGCCTCTTCTTTGACAGGCGTTCCGTTTCATTCAGACAACTTATTAAGAACGGTTTTTCAACATTAAAAAATAAACGTGTTATAATACTTATAATGATGAAGAGGTAAGTAATAAAATATGAAATATGCATATTTTTCGTATTCTTACATTAACAGTAGGTTTTTATGTTGATTACGACGTTTAAAGGAAACTAATATTAACACTCATCAATAAGTAGTCATGAATTGGAACAAGTAAACATTTTAAAAAATTGGAAAAGTAAAAAGCACTAGTTCGCGAAAACCAACTTTCCGCACGCTAAACAGCCACGAAAAGTAGCACTTTTTGAGCAACTGTATTAAAAAATGTATTTAAATATGGATAAACGATTTTTTTATTTGCATTAATTATTTTTATGATTTTGACCCATGTTCTTTCACTGATATGCGTTAAAATTGTTAAATAACACACGAAACCGTCAACGCCATCTATACGACAGTAGGCCAAAGTTAGTAGCGCCCTCTGATCGAAAATCAAATTTTCTTGATTTTTGAGGCACGTTTTTTCCTTAGACTGTATCCATCTATTACGGAGTTATATCTATCTTTGATTCTATGTTTCTGTCTCCCGTCCCGTCATCTCGTCACACATTAAAACTTAGTTTATTCACCTTTTTCGTTGCCTTTTGTCATTATCATAATTACGAGTACGCAATCCACAAGACAAGAATAAATGGATTAAAAATCCCCACGGCGCAGTTTTGATAAGAACAGCTAAAGCAGAATTTCTCATCGACTTGGCAAATCACGAATTTACTAATAGCCTAGCTGTTTTTTTAGCGTTCCGTACCCAAAGGGTAAAAACGGGACCCTATTACTAAGACTCCACTGTCCGTCTGTCCGTCTATCTGTCCGTCTGTCACCAGGCTATATCTCATGAACCGTGATAGCTAGACAGTTGAAATTTTCACAGATGATGTATTTCTGTTGCCGCTATAACAAATACTAAAAAGTACGGAACCCTCGGTGCACGAATCCGACTCGCACTTGGCCGGTTTTTTCCCACTCCCTTCTCCACTATCCCTGTGTTGATCAAGATCCCCTTAACCCCTATGAAACCCATACAGGTTTATGCCATCTTCTTGGTCTGATATCACAACCTATGATCTTTATTTCCAAATTGTTATATTACCTATTGAATCGGTCCAAAGCTAATTTTAAGAGATCTTTAGAAGCCTAACTTCACGCCTTCCTTAAGGAACAAAAACGTAGATTTCTTTCAATATCCATTTGTATCCGAAGTTGGGCGTCGAATTTTACGCCATCAGTCAACGTCAGTCAGCGGCAACAATGATTTTCATTTGCGTTACTTCACTACACTTCGTGGTTTGTTATCGGGATTTTCAAAACATTCGTGTTGCATCTAGTTTCCTTAAATGGCAAACAAATGTGACGTAATGACAGCGACTCTAAGCAAATACAAACCACGAAATAAATTACGAGGTCACCCCTCACATGAACAGAGAGAGGTACATATAGCTAATACGCAAGGGAATATAACACGAATTGTTTATCGATTATCTGCATCTTTGTCGCTCGTATCTCGTATATCGCAAGGGCGATTGACACGGGTAGTAACGTTGTTATTTAGCGGTCAATTTTATAAACATCTGTACAGAACTTGTGGATTATTTTATCTCGCATTTATCACGCTATGTTTATGTTAGTAAAAACATTGCATTCGCCTCTACCCATCCTCTACCAGTTAAGAGCTACCAGAAATAACTGATATGTCTAGACCGCAAGTCCCACATTTGTCTCACGTAATATTCTTCTAGTCCGATAGGAAATTGTAGAAAATTATTGAGGGCGCCACTTCCTAAGTAACTGTCACATTTTTGACGTAAAATGCTTAAACATGGCAACAATTTAGTATGTTTTTTTTATAATTCCATTTTATTTCATTTCTACTATTTTATGTCGCACCATACATTCATAGTTTTGTCTATTTATGCAATGTGGTTTTATTTATCGTAACTATTTAGAGTATGATAACAATCTTTCAGTACATTATCTGTTCTCTTGTCCGTTAAAAGCCTTCGCGTCACCAAGTCAAACAATCGCAAACAAATGTGATATAGGTATTCGGTATTATGCTCTCTCTTAAATCGATATTTGCGTTCTGTGCAGAAACACTGTATACGGCAGCAGACCCATTGTCGTATCTCCCTTAATTTTTCCCTCACGTTTGCACATTTGTTGTGATATGGCAATATTATTAATATTCTCTCTTGAAGCACAGCAATTTTTGATTCTGTGCACAGCAGCACAGCAGCACAGCAACCCCAAAATTGGACAGGAACAACACTGGCCATTATTGACGTAGTACCTACTTGGCATAACTTGGCATAGTCTGGTTCAACTTGCACGCAACTATCAACGGCTACCACCAGCACGCACACGATAGCGAATATGTCAGTGTCAAGCTCGTGATAAGGGTACAGGTGACATCTGTCTAAAGTTAGAACCAAAATTTGACACTTCCGAACAACTGACAGGACTTCCGGTTCGAGCGCCATCTTGATAGTTAGCATCGTGATTAATTACTTTGTTTTTTGCTCATTAATATTGTTTAAAGTGTAATATCGATAGCTTATTATACAGTAAACTAATGTGATAGTGTGCAGTAAATGGAGAATTAATTTTGAAGCGCGTTTAACCACCATCTTGGAGTCAACGGCCGGTAGTCCACGTGCTTCTTGTAAAGTCTAGCTATCGATTTACAAGAGCTAACAAATCACCGTACACTGTCTTGTACAACCGTACAATTTTTGTCGTTTTTAAACCTCTTAATACCTTGATACTGGCGAAATAGTCCCACTGGTTGGAGAGCCGGCAGTAAAGTTTCGAACCAACGTGATACCGCGATGAGATGCACAATGGTTTCCCATAAAACTGATGCTAAGTCCGAATTTGATAGTCTGCCACGGCGGAACTAGCCGAAAGTACAAAAAAATAGCCACTTCCGGTGCGAAAAAGGGGGGTCATTTAACCCATCTGATACTGCAATAAAAGCTATGGCATCAGTTAGAAATTTACTGGTAGATACAGAAAAGCGAAATCTGCCAGTATGATTCCTGCCGGAAGTGCTTGGCATACGCTCTCAAAGGTGTCCATCAGGACCCCTAAATTAACCCATCTGATACCAGCATGAAACCAATTCCAGTCGGTAGATATGAACCTTCTCTTCAGGAATATATAAGTCTGCCAGGGCGCTTTCAGCCGAAACACCTTGACATACGAGATTATGTGGCGCAACATCCGTGGTACCCGTATAACCCGTATTTTGGAATTGTACATATTACGGACATTTCAAATACTGCAGGCTTATTAATTTATTACTCTATGCTTATATTTGTATATTATTACGTTATTAATAACACATATTTATAATAAATTAAGTTCAAATAAATTAAATAATGTGATTAATATGATTAATAGTCATTGAATTAGCTATATGAATCGTTTGTCTTTGTCTGTCATTTTGACTTATGTATTTGTAAGAAAAGGATAAAACATAATTTAACTAATTCAGGCTCGTAAAGTTTTACGAATAAGGGGGTATTCGTATTCATAGCTAAATCAGGCTTGTAATGCGACATAAAATGATTTTTGGTGGTTTCTTTTACGCTTGAGGCGTTTTTTCACCTATTTGGTGTATCTAATCACTATCTTATGTAGGGGAGAGAGGGGCAAGACGAGTAACACGGGGTAGCGGCTTTATATGGCGACACGACTGACCAACCATCAGAATCCCGTTAACGCATGACGATGCGTCGCCATCAAAGCAATCAGTTCGCACAGTGGCCGGCTAGACAAATGGTGTCGTTAATTATTTATTTGCAAAAAAACTGTTTTTGCCATATTCCTTGTTATTTTTAGGGTTCCGTACCCAAAGGGTAAAAACGGGACCCTATAACTAAGATTCCGCTTTCTGTCTGTCTGTCTGTCTGTCCGTCTGTCACCAGGCTGTATCTCATCAACCGTGATAGCTAGACAGATGAAATTTTCACAGATGATGTATTTCTGTTGGCGTTATAACAAACTATAACTAATTGTTTATAACACCTGTATTCATTACCTGTAATGCACAATTGATGAATAAATGATTCTAAAAACATAATAAAATAAATATTTAAGTGGGGTTCCCATGCAACAAACGTGACTTTTTTGCCATTTTTTGCGTAATGGTATTATGGTACGGAACCTTACGTGCGCGAGTACGACTCGCACTTGGCCGGTTTTTGTGTTTTATTTGGTTTGCGTTTGTTTCCTTATTATCACCAGCACATATATACTGTTAATTTATTCCTATGGCCCAGCAATCACGCCAACAGCTAAGGACTTGTTTGGTTTCAAGTACGGTTTATTTTACAAAAAACTTTCGAATTTCATTAGGCACATGGGGCAAGATGGGGTACATCTTGACGGCCGTAGTTTTAAAGTGATAAACTGATGAAGAATTTCGGATTTGAATTTATTTATTCTTCAACATCAACATCAACATCAAACATTTATTCAGCAAATAGGCCACAGGGGCACTTTTACATGTCAATTTTTACAAACAATAAAATTAACCCAACAAACAATAAAATTAACAAGGGAAGATGGGGTACATGTTAGCTGTAAACACATTTTCTGTCTCTCAGACGACTTAAGAAATAAAAGTAAAACAGTTAGTAAGAAGTTATCAGACGATGGACCCAAAAGCCAAGAATTTAAGTTTTGTTTAGGCCCTAAATATAATATTTATATGAATCATTCTTATCTTGTCCCGTAGGGGTTCCCCATCTTACCATACTTGGGGGGCAAGATGGAGAGAAGGCACTTGTGGCCATTTTAATTTATTTTAAATTTTATTATCTAACTAGAGAGTTCCTAGTAAGTGTTGATTATGAAAGACTGATTACCAAAGATAAAAATAAAAATAACAAAAACTTAAAAAAAATAGCATTTTCAGTTTTATTGGACTTGAAACATTAAGTATCCCGTCATGCCCACCTCTCCCCTACATTTCTTGACGTTGACGCAAAACTGACGTAGTTTAACATTCAGGGTGTTGTTTTATAACACTACAAATTGAGATAACTAAGGTCTGTTTTTTTATTCCGTAGACTAAAATGACGTTTCATATGTAAGACATGACATTTCTTAGTACCTCATGAAATGTCATTTTAGTCTACGGATTACGGAATAAAAAACAGAATATAATCTATTGGAGTCTTAGTAATAGGGTCCCGTTTTTACCCTTTGGGTACGGAACCCTAAAAATGATTGAAAATGTTCATATTTGGATTATTGGTAAAAATCGTCCTTGACATTGAAAATCCTGTCTTTTTACACCCGTTTACAATAAGTATCTAATAATAATAATTTTGTTCATTTTGGTAAATAAAGGATATTGTAATTTGAAATTATTGTATTATTTATATATAAGGTGCTAACAAATTAGCTACAGAAATTTTACGAGATGGTTGGTACTTTACACTAGAACAATTAACTTTTAATAGAAATTAAGAAAGTTTCTCATAATTTTTATTTTATTTACCGAACAAAATAAATAAACTATAATTATATCTAAAATATAATCATCATGTATTTAACTGCTTGTTTGTCTTAAATGTCATTGTCAACGTGTCATTTGATTTATCAGCGTGAAGTGGCCAGTTAAGTTTTATATTTAAAAGAGGTTTTAGAATCTGTTCAATGAGGTCTCATTTAATTATCTCATTAACAGAGTTTTTTTTACAAAGCAAATTTGTTTTCCAATTTTCTCAAAATAATATCATAAAACCTATAAAGTTTCATACTTACATATACTTCAGGAGCCGAGTACTATCAACTGTAAAGATATCGGTAGCTAATTTGTTAGCACCTTTATAAGGCAAACAAAGAAGTACAAAGCCGTAAGCAGGTATTAAATTAATGCCCAAATTATATTGTGTATATTAATAAATTTGAAATATATGTTATTAATGGCATAAAAATATACAAATATAAGCATTAGGTAATAAATCATAAGCCTGCAATAATTAAAATGTCTGTAATCTGTACAATTCCAAAATACGGGTTCCACGGATGTTGCTCACATAATCTCGTATGTCAAGGTGTTTCGGCTGAAAGCGCCCTGGCAGACTTATATATTCCTGAAGAGAAGGTTCATATCTACCGACTGGAATTGGTTTCATGCTGGTATCAGATGGGTTAATTTAGGGGTCCCGATGGTCACCTTTGAGAGCGTATGCCAAGCACTTCCGGCAGGAATCATACTGGCAGATTTCGCTTTTCTGTATCTACCAGTAAATTTCTAACTGATGCCATAGCTTTTATTGCAGTATCAGATGGGTTAAATGACCCCCCCTTTTTCGCACCGGAAGTGGCTATTTTTTTTATACTTTCGGCTAGTTGCGCCGTGGCAGACTATCAAATTCGGACTTAGCATCAGTTTTATGGGAAACCATTGTGCATCTCATCGCGGTATCACGTTGGTTCGAAACTTTACTGCCGGCTCTTCTACCACACTGGGCTGAAGCCATAATTTTAAAAGAAGAAGAAGAACAACTGACAGGCCGATATCGTCCGGCGGAGTGGTAATCAGTGGGCCCTTTTAAAAACGGTATGACCCAACTCAATTCATGTTCAATGACAAAATGGTATTGCTTCAAATCCATGTTTACAATCACTATTGACTTACACCGAGACGCTAACCGCTACCGTCGTGTGTAAACATCTTATAATTTCAAAGCTATCATTGCTATCAGCTGTGCAATTAAACTAGGCGGCCCTGACATGGATAGAAAGCGGAAATAGGGGATTGTTTATTTCAAGTCATTCTGGCTTTCTGTCAATGCCAAGTCGATGATAAGGATAATTGTTGCAATAATGAAAACAGATAAAATATAAATATTACAGCTTAACCGCTGATTTTACAAATTACAAATTATTTGTTATATGGAATGTCCCTGGAAAGCAAAGATATATCTAACTCCGTAATAGATGTTTACAGTCTAAGGAAAAAACGTGACTCGAAAATCAAGACAATTTGATTCTCGTTCAGAGGGCGCCACTAGTTTTGGCCCACTGCCGTATAGATGGCGTTGACTGTTTCGTTTGTTATTTAACAATTTTAACGCATATCAGTGAAAGAACATGGGTCTAAATCATAAAAATAATTAATGCATTAAAAAAAAATCATTTATCTATATTTAAATACATTTTATCGTATTTTTATAAATCTTAATTTTTAGTTTTAAAGTGTGTCGATAGATGGCAGTGAATTTACTGGGGTTACAAAATTTACTATGACAGTACCGCTCTAGTATAAGTTACTGTATGCTGGAAAGTGACCCTTTTTTGAAGTGACTCGAGTTAATTGCTAATACACAACGCTACTGCTTTTTACAAAACGCGCTCGTTTAAAAATCTTGATTTTAACTCTGTTACATTGCCCAAATATATCACTCGGGAACGTGCCGTAGTACCATATCTCTCTAACTCGGCGTATGTCCTCGCAAATAATGTCTAAAATGAGTTAAAGCGACAGGGTCATAAATCCTGTTAGTGGGCCGGGTAAGCCGGGTTCGGACGTGAGTCTTAGTGTTTTGCTCACGCTTTTCAACAGTTTAGGCCTGCAATGTTCTAAGCTTTGTTTACAGATCATTTATTAAGACTTTATTGTCTAAGATGTAAGAGCGTACACATATTTTTGAATCTTTGGGAATGTATTTATGCCCTTGACTGAGAAAACCATATGCATGTCAAATATGTCAATCAATAAAATCCATTCAATAGTTTAGAAGAGTCGAAGGACTAAAAGGTGTCACATACTTGCGCGCAGTCATGTATATAAATATACACAGATACCAGCTAATCTCCTCAAACGTCAATTTTCTTATGACCATCCCAACCATTGCTTCTAAAAGTGAAAAGGAAAGGGTTTTGAAATCTGAACAAGTGAGAATTGAAGTACACCACAAACGGAAATCAGACGCGGCAGTTGTGTTCAACCTTTTAAGGCCGCGCAAGAAAAAAGTACTTATAGCAACTTTATATTTTTATATCCAATTGTAATAGCGAGGTCCATTCGCACGGACTTAAAGACGTAAGAAATAGGGATCAAAATCGTACAAAAAACCCTTTTATAGATCTTTAAGACCCAGTAGTATGTATTTTATTTTAGTGCTCCCACGCGTTCCAGCGACTGAATCTTTTCATCCGTTATTTTCGCTGAAAATAGACTTTTATTTCTGTAATGCTCGTAAATATCAGGCACTTCAGCGTAAATCATACACTTAATTTTTAAAGCGGTTAAGTGGGTGTTAGGGTGTTAAAAATATCTGAACTCTCTCTTAAGGTACGTTTTGCACTTGGATTTGATTTTGCGTGGGTTTGAAATTTTAGATTTATTTTTAGCTTTGCTTTTCTTGTCGGGTTTTCTTATCATAAAGCGAATTAAACGAAAATGTACTTGAAATAAATCTTCTGTGAAATCTAACTGAGAAGTTTAAGGATTTCGAATTTTCATTTAAAGCATTATATGGGGCATTTTATATGAAAAGGGACCTTATTGTCGATAGCGCTTACGCCGCACAGCGTCACGCGGCATTGTATTTATATCGGAGCATCGTTTATAATGGCGTGAGCGCCATCGACAATAAGGTCCCTTTTTATAGGAAATACCACATCACATCAGATGCGTAAATACTTGCGTATTTGCACTTGCGTGCAATCCCCGGTTGTCTTGTTTGATATAACATGATTTACGCTGTTACAGCACTTGCGTTGACTGCACGCACATCACGCACATGTCTACGCAGCGAGCGAGATCCGTGTTCATCTCTAGTATATTATAGTACTATATAGGTATGGGGCCATCCACGTGAATGTCGCTTACGAAATGCTTTTGCTTTGTATGAGTTATAAAGGCAGCTACCTCAATCAAATGTGTAAATTCTGAGAATATATTGCCAATTTGGTAGCTAAGTCATGAAATATTACCTGACAATCGCTTTCTCAGCATTTTTACAAATATTTAAGCGACACTATTGGAATGCCGCGTATGCCTTTAGTTTAGACTAGTTTAGAGTCAAACAGGCCACAGGTTATTAAAATGCACATCGGAAAACTATGAAGTCACAGGATGCATTCTTCCACTTCCTCCAGCCAGTTACGTTTGTTATCGGATCGTGATGCAATGTGGAATGGAAAGCGATCGCCAATGTCAGACGGTGGTCTTGAAGTAGTGTTACTCAATCCGCCATTTTTAAGCGAATGTACCTATAAAAGAAGGTACTCAAATTGTCCGATTTTTTTTCGAGTACGATTTCCAATTTCTCGAAGTAGTTTAGAATAATTAGGATTTTTTATGTTTGGAAAGGTCAGTTATAATGTCTTCCTCTATTCTGTTACGTTTGTTATTATTATAGTACGATACAATCCTCCCTCTTGCCTTTGTGCGAAACATAAATTGTATATAACCCACAAGTAATTTACTTATGCAAAAGTAGGTCACCACACCGGATGCTCTCATAAAATTAAAAGCGCATTTTTGTTGCTAAAGTTGGCATATCTGCCGAATGCACCCGGAAAGCTTGGCCAAACTAGCCACAGGATGGATCTCGGGGCAGAGGATAACCAAAAATAAAGCGGAACGACCGTGATATATTTCGTAAGCAAAAGCGGGTGTACATTGGATAAGACCAAATGGCGGATAGCGGGGAGGACTTTGCCCAGCAATGGGCCACTCTTATAGGCTAGTTAAAAAAAGTTGCATCTATATTGAATTATTTACCTACTCCTACCGAGTTCATTTCTATGTGTTCTTTCAGGGTGCTCAGGGTGGGATGACGAGGTTTATATAATACATTGATCAATTATGAATCAATCGGTGCTTAAAGAAAATAATGCCGTTTTGCACCACGGTTCCAGCAAAAGATTTCCCGGATCTCTATTTAAATAATGTTTGCAAAAAAATGTAGGGGTAACGATTTACAGGAATCCTAATAAACCTACTCTTAAGCCCTTAAAGATAAATCGCGGCGTTTTAGGGATTGTCTTTAATAGCAATAAATACAGACAAACGTTCGTAATGCCCATTAGTAGATATGTGATTTCAAAAATGTTTTAGAATAAATACGATCTGAAGTACGTAAATTTACAAAATCGAATTAGATGCTGTTATTTATAGTCATAAGAGATGTTTCACTACCCATACCTCAATTTTTAGCATTAGAAAAAGGGGTAAACAATCTGGAAGTGCTTTTTTTTTAAAGTTACAGCAAATATATAACAATTATATAGCAAGGATATATATTAACATTATTTTGGTTTCATAAGTAATAGGTAATTACGTTTTTTAAAGCGTTTATCAATAAAAAGACATGTCAAGATTGTTTACCATTTTTCTGATGCTAAAAAAAACGAGGTATAACTAACTAGCTACAGTAATATTGATGCATTCCTTGTAAGATTTCTGAAAATAGGCGGAAAGAATCATTTTATTAAGCTAAATAATAATGTAATCCCAAAAAAGAGATGGTTATGGTTATAGTTTCTTTATTCTACTTTTACTGCCATGTTCCAAGAGCCAGACTAGATAAGATTTGTCTAAGAACACGAAAAAAATTCTCCGCAACTTAAAAGCTTATTAAGCCCAACTAGGTGAATGCAACCTTCGAAGCTAACATAAAATGTAAACTGCCATACATGTATTAACATTTCAAACATCAGTGTCGCAAAGCGATTTCCAGGCCGGCTCCTTGCGAAATACGACGTTCGTTCGCAGAAATTGCTGCGTGCCAAATGTTTGCAATAGCTGACGGGTGCCATCTTGGAAAATTCGTGCAAACTTGGGGAAATGTTAATGTTATTTTCAATGACACACTGGCACCATCCCACCTCCACCTGACTAATGGAAAAGCGGGCGGAACGGCGGAAAGTGCCGAAATTTTAAAACGTAATAAATATAAGAGCCTCGATAGAGTACCATTTTGTACCATTGGAAGTTGAAACTCTAGGTCCCCATGGGGTCCTAGCGCGCACAAGTTGTTTGCAGAGTAACCGAAGAGCTGACGGCTTCCTCGCACAACGTATCAGCATTGCGATACAGCGAGGAAATGCCGCCAGCATCCTGGGAACAATGCCTCAAGAGCCTATTTTAGACTTAAGCTAGTTATTAATTTCGTTTCGTAGTATAGGTACATCTGTATATATTTTCAATGAATATATGATGTTATATGAACGAGAAATAGTTTATCTAATATTTAAATTATTGATCCAAAACACTTCATCACGGATCCTAATTGATCCCAAACCTTTGACTAAATTTGTGTCAAGTATCCAACTCGTCCTTCAGTTAATTCTAGGCTAGGATTATTGAAAGAGGATATAGATCATTGAGTCAACATTATCATCTCTTCCCAGCTGTATTCGGATACAGCGAATGCTTTCTATTTCTAAAAGCGTCGCTGGTGCCTTCTCAGGTAACTCACGCAGTTTATTATAGAAGCGAATGTTCGATCACACTCACTCCAAGTAAGCAGACAAACACACACCTCGATTATACTGTCAGGCCACAGGGAGTTTGGATTAGGCCTGTTACCAGTAGTTTACAATGTTGATTCTTCTAAATATATGAGCTCTCTTCATATGCCGCTTCGAGTTTCCTAATCTTCCAGGTTACTTAGTACTCACGTAATATCGGCATTTCTCCAACACAACGACCCTGTTGGCGAAGGATTCGTTGGTGGCCTCGATTTCTAGCACTCGCGACTTCAGGTCCAGGTGGTTCTTCTGGATGAAATAGATGTAGTCAACGCCGACCATCTGTGGACAAAGCGTTGGGATTATAATTCTCTTGAAAACCTACTGTAGGAGGAAGATATACTGTAGGAGGAGAGGAATGTACAGATAGGGAATCTATCCGCTCATATGCCCGTGGATAATGTACAACAGGCTATATGTATATAACTAAGTACCTTCTTCAAGAGATACGGCGCATCAACGTTCAGCTGGAAACGGCGCGAGGTGTCTCGCTGGGAGTCATCCTCGGACCAGCTGTCTTCACTGATCACGCACTCAAGGACCACGGAGATCTTGAGAACCGCCGCTTATATGTTAATAGATAATGTACAACAGGCTATAACACGCACCTTTTTCAAGAGATACGGCGCATCGACGTTCAGCTGGCAACGCGGGAGGTGTCTTACCACCAGCTGTCTTAAGTGATCACGCACTCAAGGACCACGGGGATCTAAGGGTAGCTTGAAAATCGCCACTTATATGTAAATAGATAATGTACAACAGGCTATAACACGCACCTTTTTCAAGAGATACGGCGCATCGACGTTCAGCTGGCAACGGCGCAAGGTGTCTCGCTGAGAGTCATCCTCGGACCAACTGTCTTCAGTGATCGCGCATTCGAGGACTACGGGGATCTGCGGGCAGTTCGGAAACCGCCGCTCATATGCCTGTTGACAAAAAAAAAGAAAGAATTGATTTCTTGATCGTTCATAAGCCTTATTGCAATTAGTACATATTATAATACATTAAGTTTACAAATCAGTCGGAACAAATGAAAGCAAAGGTCCTCGTTTCAGCTCAGGCAAAAATGCTTTTGTAAGTCTGTCTGGCTATTCACCTCTATACAGGTCGTATTTTTCAAAAGATACAATACCTACCCGTGAAAACTGGTGAGTAGGTTCGATAATTTCGTAGATTTTTGTTTCGACGCTGTTTGTGGACATATTTCCGAGGTTTACAGCTCACAGAGCTAGTAGTATTAGTTGTGAGCACAACATTTTGTTTGGGTCACAGACTTACATAATAATGTATCTGTACCAAATTTGTCCCGTAGTTTCGGAGCAAATGACTGACAGACTGACAGAAAGACGCACGAGTGATCCTATAAACAAATAAGGGTTTCGTTTTTTCCCTTTGAGGTGCGGAACTCAAAAAAATCACAGGTACTGGCTTGTTGACTGCATATTTTGTTATACACAGAAGGTCATTCGTTAGGCCGCTATTTCCTTCAGTCTGCCGGAGAAAGTTAAAAAGGAAATTTGTTTCCAGCAGCGTTTTTAAAAATATTATAACATGACCAACCAGCAAGTTTCAATGTGGTTACTTTTAAAATTAAAATCTGTGTAAACTATGTGCAAAGAAGGTGTACAATAAAAAGTATTGTTAACCGAAAAAAATGAACATTTCGAAGGTGTAATCTCAAAAGGAGTTAATAGGCAATTAAGTAGATACTCGTGCGGTCCCGGAATGCTTATCAGCTTCATTAATGGCTGGAAATTTCAACGCATCGCCGAACTTGCAAGGCCATAGACATGTTGGCATGACATTTGGCATTTACTGTTTCGTCTTACTCTGTTTAATCTTTCGTCACGTCGCTCCGGTGTGTGGATCGAGACATTCGAGACTACGCATGTATAAAGCGATGTCCCGTTTACACCACTGAAGGCCTACCGCGAAATCAGTACTACTTACTCATACATCTCTATCACTCTTGCATATTCGAGTGATAGAGATGCAGATAACAATATTTCGATTTTCCGCGTCCAATGTGAAAACGGCCTTAGTCGATTACTCTGTTGCAAAAAAGCTGTCAAATTAGCTTAAATTTATTGAGTTTTGGGCAAAACTTAGTACCCAGTTCATGTTGCAGACCTGCAAAGCAAGAGCGGAATGCAGCTATCTGTCCATAAGTTCTATGAAATGCATTACTTAGTATGAGCCGTAGCTAGCAATAATGTTCATAAAATCCGATCCGATAATTCATAAATGTAAAATGTAAAAAAATATATCGTTTCCGTTCAAATCACGACTGGCATTGAGAATGCACCTGCAACACGACACTTTAATCGCATTTTATTCACAGCCCGGCTGCATATAATTGCGCAACTGCAATAGGTTGATGGCTAATGCATTTCCTATAATGAAACGTTGCAGGCATAGGCTTTTAACACGAATAAATTATAAACATCAGTATTTTACTTAAAATTAGCATAAAATTTTCGATAAGGAATAACTAATTCAGTTGTGGCGATACTTACATATTATGTTTCCATATTATTTTTAAGATTTGGTAGATGTAGAGTATCTGCAACAAATGCTATAACATCTATGCAACAGTAATATATAACATAAGCATTGCAAACGACAGTGCCTTATGAAAAAACCAGCGAAATGTTCGTGTGCCTCCGTGGGCTCAAAGAAACTGTATAAAAATTAATTTAATCTTCTACATTCTATACGAGTACGACATATCCTCTATAGACGAACGTTGTCGAGACCCGGGAAGCAGTCTGTGTGACAAGTGTGCCGTGGACGTATGAAAATGACGACACAAGTCAAAATACTGTCACCACCTACTGTAACAAGTCAGCAAGCGAGCATATGGCTCGATCGATTAAGATAATGGCAGGCAACTACGACTTACCAACTTCATGGAGGAAGCGACGCGGGAAGCGACATGAGGAAAATCCTCTTCAAGGTAAGTGACAACGGTATGGTATGATCTAGGTACCAAACTATCCGCAAACCAAACGTACGACTGGGGTTGTAGGACTTCTCATTCACACTCGCGTGGTCGTATGTAGAGCGAGGGAGATTGTGATATGACCCTGATGACATGACAATGATGTAAAATACTTGCAGACTGATCTTTCGAGACACGTCGATATGTAATGTAGTAACAACCATCTACAGAAACGCAACAGCAAACGAAGTGCTAAAAATTATCTGCAATTCTACACAAAGATCATTTTGTTTCGAACATTTTGAGCACCTTACATTTTTTTGGACCCGAATATGCCCTCTTTACAGCACCATCTTCACCCATTCTTTCGAGGTAGCCCAGCCAACGGAGACGATGTGCTTAATTTGGTCTCATCCATTATATTCGGTTCGGCTATGAGTTCTTCGATTTCGACATTTACTGGACGCTGCCGTACTGGGTCATCCTAAGTATCGGTGGGCGGATAGTGGAGGCAGATCTTCGGGAGCTCGGCGTCAATGAAAACTGGCGTAAATCGGCGCAAGACGGGGTAAAATAGCGTGCTCTTGTGTTGGAGGCCAAGACTCATTTTGGGTAATCACGCCAAACTTGTAAGTAAGTAGATTACACTGGAAGTACCTAACGATAAACCGAAGGTCATTGGTTGAAAGCCAGGCTACGAAATATGGGGCATTTTCTATGAAAAGGGACCTTATTGTCGATGGCGCTTACGCCGCACAGCGTCGCGCGGCATTGTATTTATATCGGAGCATCGTTAATAATGGCGTAAGCGCCATCGACAATAAGGTCCCTTATTATAGAAAATACCATATATAATTTGACATTTACAAATTGCTTTTCAATGAAGGGAAATATCGCAAGGAAACCTCTCCCGAAGTCTCCAATCCGCGTTGGTCTAGTCAATTATGGAGCCGTGGGACTTTTAAACGGTCCGAGATTACGAGCATATTGGTTGTGTAGTTGTTTTACCTTCTAACTGTACCAAAGAAAAACTGCTTTACTTACAACACTTATAAATTATTCGCGACATCAGCTGAGTAAATAATACACGTGTAAAATAAAAAAAACAATTTCACTTGATACATTAACATTATTAACAACACGTGCCGATTCTCACATAAATCAAAACATGTACTGTATCGACACGAATCGAAGTCATCAATAATACATAAGAGTATCCTAGCACAGAGTCGGTTGTAGACATTTCTGCTGTTGTGACCTCAATAAAAATTTAAGAAGAATAAAACAAATTCAAAATGGGAACATGATATCTCAGACATGACGGAGATGAATAAGCTTAGTCAAGTAAGAACAATAAAAATGAATATTTACAGGCGTCTGTCAAATCCAATAAGCCGTTGATAATCGTTTGTCCCTACCCGTCATTTTGACATTAGTGTTAGAAAGTTAAAAAATCTTCCTCTATATTCTACTAAATGTTCCCGATCTCGTAGCACTTCCTTTATCTATGGAATATAAACTAAACACTGCTCTAGTGTTCAAAACATTATTTGGTCACATCAAGAGCCAATTGTAAACTATAGTTAGACAACTGTTGTTACTACCAACGAAGACACAGGTTGACCATATAATAAACCTTACTGTAAAGGAATAAGTACTGTGAATAATCAAATTTAAGTGTCAACGTTTGTGCCTAGAACTGGAGAGAACTAATTATCCACAGAACTCGGCACTCAATTTAGATCACAATTATTTTTCCGGTGAAGTCGGCAAGGTTATCCTCCATATTGATCTTGGCTCTCATTTCCATTGGAGTTATTTATTGTGCCAGATCAAACGACCAAAATATTTGACACCGAGCCTTCATCGAGGACGATTACTGTACTACACTAATGATTAACTTAATCTTGTAAGTCTTTACCACTTGTCGTCTCGACTAGAACTTAGATTAGTTTGCCAATTTGTGAACTGTCACCGAGAAACGCAAACACTTTAACGATATGTTATTTGAAATGTCTTCTTATCAAAATTATGTTAGTACAATGGTTTTCTAGTGGATGTAAGCTCTTTTGTAGGTGGACTGAGTTTGTTAGATCTGCGTCAATTCGAAGAATGATGGCAAAACAGTTGGATACGTGTGAACAGAACAGCTATTGTACACTCAAAAGCAGTCTTGACTGGTGTATTTGCACGAAAAATCTACAAATACTGAAAACCTTTTACAGATTTATACGAAATTGGATGTATCATATAATTAAAGCGTACGGACAGGTGGTGTTATTCTGGACAGAGAGGGGAATGGAGTCACCTAGATTTATTTTATGATTAAATGAATAACGATTAAATGATAGGTTTTTACCCTTTGGGTACGGAACCCTAAAAATTTAATGTGTTTCTCGGTAAAAATTGGAATGCTAGCTGACCGAATTAATAAACCGCAGACATAGGTCAGACGCCATTTGCCCTACTAATTAAGAATAGCTGCGACTTCGGAATGTTTTCGCTTTGTTTAGATTTAGATCATCAAGCAGAAACCAAGTCAGTTATACTAACTTTTATTAAGTAACTACACAACTTTGGGAACAAATCAAATTTTATCAAATATTTTGCTGACCCGGCCGGTGAAATCCGGCCTTCGCCACTGGAGGGCTTCGTCACTTATTCTTTAATATAATAATACAATATGACATCTATTTCATTTTATAATTTTATTAAGTAGATAAGTCGCAATCGTGACTATCGTGAGCTATAAAACAAATATTTCCCTAGACTCAAGAAAAATGGACAAATCCACCGCTGCGGGCAAGATTCGAATTTACGACCTTTTGGATTCGAATTTACGGCCATTTAAAATGTGGCGTGCCATGCCAAACGGGTCCTCATGCTCCATGTGCATAAGGACCCTTCTCTGTGGGAAAGTCAAAAATTGTGGTTATAAATGTTATAATGTACCTACGTTACTAATATAATCGTTACGTGTGAGGTAAGGATTTATTGTTATATATTTGTATGTAGTACTGTCCTAACTAACTGCAGCTCTGAAGCTTTGAGACATGTGTCAAAGCTAAAAAAGGGACGTTTGCTCTATCGTGCCGTTATCACGTCAATAACCGCATCTAGAACACGCGCAACGGTCACGAAATTCTCTCCAAGTACATTTATAATATGTACAACAAATACAACACTTTTACTAGTCGTTGGTTATCTTCCCACGCTCGTGTCGAGGGCTAATAGTCAGATAAAAGGACAGCGCGATGTAATTACAGTTCAGCTTAACCTTCAACTGTCCAATTGTGAAAAATTCCATGGTATGTGTCGCGTGCCTTTATTACTACCGCCTGCTAAAATAGCTGAAAAAATATGATGGTTCCATAAAGAGTTAAAAAGTATGATGGTTCCATAAGGACGTTACATCTGTCATATCATCTTATAAATAATCGGATTAGAATCAGCAAGCCGAGGAGGTGGCACGGCACCTGGCTCCTGGCGTGGAGGTTGTAAAGGCCAGCGTGTGGAGAGGCTTTGGCCCTTATAAAAGCACAGCTTCGGCAATTTCGGCATTCGCATCAACGGAGTCTTAGTAAAATGCTCACAATCAAGATCCCCTGATAACGTGTATTGACGTGGTCTTCACAAGATGAGGATTCGCACGCCGCTCCGGTGTTATAACTGTGTAAGTGTAAAGCTGCAAGATGGACGTCCTGTGGATGGTTTGGGCAGTCATAGTGTCGGCCCTTGCGTACAGTTCTAACGAAGGATCCATGACGTTTAGTGTTCAAAATGACAAAGAATTAGAATACTATTACACTAGAATTATTTCTCACAATTCTGCTACAAACTAACAATGCTAATTACGTCTCATCTCTCATCTCATTCCCAGCTCTCTTTTACTGTATAATTATATAGTCAATCACTTAATTTCTTATTATTAGACCTTTCGTGACAACGAATCATTTTAGCGCCTATCTAGTCAGAACAACCACCTAATTCAAGGATGATCCATTATACTAAGAACAGTTTATAAATCATTTCAAATTGACTGTAATTTGGTTTCTAATTTATTCTGAAACTTACGGTGACATTCGGATGATAATAGCGCATTAACTGCTACGGCGTAGACGCGGGCGCTGCCTCTGTCAATTTCATTGATAAAATGAGTGATGATCGTGGCCGCATTACTGCCGCGATTAGAACGTTCAATCCGTCACATTGACAGTGACAGCGCAGCAGTAGTGCCGCAACAGTAATGCAGCTGAAATTACCAACTATGCATACTCGCAATATTAGTTACGGTACTTATACTCGACTAGCGCGATGTGGTTTGGCAACGGATTTATCCGAACATGTGCGGGTTTTTGATATATGATCCGTAAAATTCAGAAAACTAAGCACAAAGGAAAGACTTGAAACACTAAACAGCACGAATGCGCGTATTTCAAACTTCACCTAATCTATTTTGTGGACAATATCCAAACTTTTATCAGGACATTTACGATCAGGGACCCGATCTCTTTTCTCTTAGTGTATTTTGTCCTTAAGGTGGTTCGATTTTCATACAAAATTCAATCTGCTTTAATTAAGGCACTACACACTATTACTACACAAATATTTGCTCATTTATCTACTTTCGAATATTTGTTTGCGCTAAATTAATAGAAAAACTTTGTTTCATACAGAAATCATACATAAATCAACGTAATTTTTTCATCAATTTTACGTATGTGTGTGTCACAAATGTCGTGTACAAATACGTTGCGTGCGGCGTTGCCACTCTATGACGTTGGCGACGTTGCCTGGCCGACCTGGCAGGATTTGCAGTGCCGTCATGTTTAGTGCATTTTTATTTGACAGTGTTGACACTGACACATAGGGTCATGTTTATTGTGACATCAATTTGTTTGTATAAATTGAAAATGATAGCAACGCAAAGAGTATAATAATATATGTAGCAACGTCTAAATCAAGTTACAAAAATCATCGGTGTTCTGGTCCGTGAAAATCCAGAAAAATTCAGACTCAATTGAAGCGGAATTCATGATGGTGAAGTTTCGTAAGGTAGGTACAGTTTCATTCCTTCATTGTACATTGTAATTTTCTCGTGCCGATCTTTTCAGAAAATAATTCTCACTTCTTCCGTAATGGTAGATATAAGCAGTGAACAATACCTATATAATGTAATTATTACTGTTTTGGTTGCCGAATAGTCAATGTGTCACTAACTCTAGGTTTTTTTAGGTATTGTGCAAAATGAAGAGGCATTCTTGGAAATAAAATGTTTTCCTTCATTAGCCAGAAAAAATCAGGACATCCTCACTGCAATAAAGTAAAATAAAACATTTCCTGGGGATGAAAATTATGGAATTTTGTCTATGAATGAAAAACACAATTATTACTAGGTAAGTAAATGATAACTTTATTAGAATCCATATTGTTGCATCATCTTTCTTCCTGTAACATTAGAGATTTTGTGCTATCATGATATTATTTTTCTTTCAGGTACAGGGACAACTACGGATAACAAATATGAAAAAATGTTATTTCATTTGTTGTGTGAATCCATCTACACCAACAAGACATCCACTGCTGGACATAGGTCTCCCCAGGGATCTCCACAACGACTGGTCTTGCAAGACCGGCCAAAATATCGAGAAATAAATAATATAAATAAACATGATAAATATCCCGTTTTCTATAATAGTTATAATTAGAAGGCCATGCAATGTTGTTACTCACTGTACCTACTTGAATCCAAAAAAAATATTTATAAAAAAAGTTTTAATTTTATTTTACAATTACTACTTTATTATTAGTACATTACGATACAAGTGCGAAAAGTAGGAAATTGGCAACGAGTGGCGATAAATTGAAACACGACCGAAGGAAGTGTTTTAATCGACACGAGTTGCGAATTCCCTTTTCGCACGTGTATTGTACAACGTTTTACAGTACATAATTATGGCCCTTTACATTTTCGACATATGCACGTATTGTACTAATTACCGCACTAGGGCGGTAACGTATATGTAGCACCATATGTACTAAAAAGTATTTTACAGTACATATGGTGCAACTTTCTCGCCCTAGTGCGTAAAGAGCACTTTTCATGCATATGTCGAAAGTTTAAAGGGCCATATGTACTGTAAAACGTTGTACGATACACGTGCGAATAGGTAATTCGCAACTCGTGTCGATTTAAAACACTCTCTGCGGTCGTGTTTTAATCTGTCGCCACTCGTTTCGAATTTTCTCTTTTCCGCACTTGTATCGTAAATAACTATTTCAAACTGCAAGGGTACGATGATAGATCTCAATTCAATATAATTTTGCAACATTTGGCATTATTAGGTTATAAATTGTATGGAGATGAAATCTATCATCGTACCCTTCCAGTTTGAAAAATACTATAGAGGCTGGGCAGTAAGGGATTGCTTTACTTGTAGAACTATATTTAGCGCTTTAAAAAAAAACTGCTACCTGACACTTACAAACCTGGACTTCCTTGGGCTAGTGCTACTAAGAATCGTCAGTATTCTCCATCCTTTTTGAGTTGGAAGAACCCAAAGAGGTGAGATTTGTGAAAGTCAGGTTTTCAATATATGTGGCGTTTTCAACCAAACGGGTACCTACTTATTGTTGTCATATTTCCATAAAGCTTCAAAATGAAATCAACCTAATCGACAACCGACAATGTGGTACCTTTTAGTTCAAAACGTGACATTTTTATAAAATGTTATAAACTAATTTATTAATAATAATGAATATCTGGGAGAAAAAGAAAACATAAGTAAAAACTCAAAAATGCTCGTTTTCCCAGAGATAAGACCTAGCTAATCGAACCCCTTACAGCAAATTTCATCGAAATCGTTAGAGCCGTTTCCGATATCACTGAAATATATTTCGGTTATATCGGAATCGGACAAGAATTCGAAGAATAAAAGGTATAAGAAACATAAGATAACACAAAAAGGACAAAAAAAAGTACCCCTGACGTACCAGTCTCGAACCCGAATCCTCTTGCACGTATTTCCACGAACATACCGCAACGCCATTGCAGCATACTTACACTGCATGAAATTGTCTACTACAAGCAATCACGGAAACACTGTTTGCATGTGTGAGTAATAGTAGGAAAAAGCATGACAGAAACACTCTGTCGACTTTAAAAGTGTTTTTTACACTAATGAAGTATTCAATGTTTATTATAATAGTTCAATATTTATGTAAAGAGTGCGCTAAACATACTTTTAAGTATACAGATACCAACACTATTCCACAAAAAAAAAAACCTGAAAATTTGCGAAAGTGACGCCATCTAGCGGGGTTTAAGCTTTGGGTAACCTAGTCGAACCACCTTAAAGTCTCCTAACGCTTGGTAAGGAACGAGAATTCAACCAGGTTGATTCGATAATCGAACGTCCGGCCTTCGCCCGCGGATATGAAATCGAGATTACAAAACCCGCAACCAGACAATCCTTAACCTATATTTTCATAACAATAAGGTTCAGAGTCCTCACGTATAGTTTGTATAGCGTTACATTTGAGAGAACTGTGGCGGAATTTCATTTCCTTAGATGAATTCCTGCAAGGCTCTGCTCTTCCGAGCTGTATTCTCCGAGACAACCTTGACATAAATTGAATTCTGTAACATATACTTCATATCTTTATTACAGTTTGCTGACATTAATTTAAGACTCAATGTTGAATTTCGACACAGCACCCGTACGGTTACATTCGCATGTCATTTGAGTGGTAACAGCAAACTTGTTAAGAGACTAAACGGAACATTGGTGGACCTTTTCCTTTTTCAAAAAAGTTTATGAGTGTTAATTATGTAGAATCTGTAGGCCGAGCACATGATTGACGCAACAGTATCTCGCCGCGAGATAGCCTACCCGTCTTTTACTAACTGTATGAATTAAAGGGGGACGGGACGGGTAGTCTATGTCGCGGCAAGATACATTGAATGAAAATAATTATTCATGATACACATAAGAAACCGGACAAGTGCGAGTCGGACGCACCCACCGAGGGTTCCGAACTTTTAAGTATTTGTTGTTGTAGCGGCAACAGAAATACATCATCTGTGAAAATTTCAACTGTCTAGCTATCACGGTTCATGCGATACAGCCTGGTGACAGACAGACGGACAGACGAACAGCGGAGTCTTAGTAATAGGGCCCCGTTTTTATCCTTTGGGTACGGAACCCTAAAAAGGAAAGACCTAAAAATACACCTAGGGATCCAACGGAAAAAAGTTTAAAATATTAGAAACTAGCTTTTGCCCGCGACTTCGTCTGCGTGGAATTAGTAATTTGGGTACTTTAATTCTTAAACAAATCTGCTTTTTAATCCATCCTTTTTTCACCCCCAAATTGGTCCACACTATACATTTCCACCCCATTTTTAAGGGATGATTTCAGGGATAACAGTTATTCTATACCCTTTCCCAAAGCTCAAACTATCCCCATACCAAGTTTCATCTAAATCGGTTCAGCGGTTATTGATTCCCCATACAAATTTCCACCCCCTTGAGGGGTGAGTTCTGGGATAAAAAGTATCCTATGTCCTTCCCCGGGACTCAAACTATCTGTATACCAAATTTCAACTAAATCGGTTCAGCGGTTTAAGCGTGAAGAGGTAACACACAGACAGACAGACAGACTTTCGCATTTATAATATTAGTATGGATTCCTTCCACTTGAGCACATTACCTATAGAGTTCGAAAGCGTTCATTAATTTACTAAGAGCACTAAATTACATTTTCCATCGTCCGAACCACCAAATCGGATTATTATGATAGGGCAATAATCTTATTTAACGACTCGAGGGACCGATCGGAAATCGATGCCCGTTCTGACACTATTCTACCCATGTCATTAATAAGGTTAAAACCATGAAAAATTATCGATAGTTGATGGTCACTCTGGAATGGGTTTCTCCGTGTCAGTAATATTTTCACTATACAAGATGAAAGAGAAAGCTAGCTAGTTAGGTAGGTAGCTTTCTCACACATCTACCTATACCAAGCTACCCATAGGTAGCTTTCCTATACAAGGAGGCCCAGAGACCACCTTAGAGAGTGGAGACCACCGACTAGTTTGTCAAATGATATCTGCCGAACGACAAGTAAGTACCAGATTAGACATTTATTTAGCCAAAAGCCAAAGATACCTAAACGGAAACCTATTTTTATAAATAACATTTTTGCGTCAATAGGAAGCCCACGCCTATACCTATGCCTATCCACCCGTCAATCTATTAGCTTCTCAAAAACGGAATAGGAAAGCAGGCTAAAAAATTATTCATAGTGTTGTCAAGACGAAAGGCGGAACAGTCGACGACAAAGCCTGTATTTGGCACTTATGTTAATGATACCTTTATTTATTATGATAACATGTGCTTATGCTTTCAGACATTGTTTTTATTTAACACCCCACTTAGTGGATGTTTTGATACGGAGCAGACACCTTTTAAAAGTGTGTCATCCTTAAGACCCTTTGGACTGACGATAGACATTCCTAAAGGAGAAAATATTTGATTATACTTTTGTTTTTTTTTTTATATATCGTTTTTTGTTCCATGACGATCGAAAGCATTTGTTCTTGTGTTAATAATGTATTTGTTTTTAATATTTAGATTTTACGACAGTAAAGTTATAGACTGATGGATAGTTGTATCACAAGCACTAAATCCTTGGTAATTGTAATATTAGTTTGTAAAAATTTGCTAGTCTCTAGGATCAATGCTAAAATTTACCATTAAGCAGTTTATCCGATTGTGCGTTGTATTGTATAAACCGATACTTTCGCATTTAAACCTAAAATTCTTGTTAAGGTTTTTATTATGTGTAGCGACAATGTCCAAGTCAAAAGCCATAACTTCGTTTACTCTAGTCGTCAAGTCCATTTAAACTAAGAAACATTTCAACAAACTTTCCTTTCAGATCCGGTGGATCTCATTGATGTTTTTATAGTTCTGAGTGTTCTGACCCATTCATGTATAATCCTTAAGTCCACAATATCACAAGACTTTACTGTTTGTCCAGTGGGAAAAGAAATAAGTCAAGTTGTTTACTCAACAGATCCTATAAACTAAACGCAAAGATACGTGAATGCGGAGACCAGTGGGGTAAGCACGGTCGCATTTTTATCACCTGTCACTATGCCTGTCACTTTCGCACTTACCTACTTGTTAGAACGTGACAGGCATAGTGACAAGCGATAAAAATGCTACCGTGCTAAGCCCGCTGTCTGTACAAAGGCGCGAGTCTCTATCATCATTGTTGCTGTAGGACGTGATGTGACATAAAAACCGATTTTTATATTCTTGTTGATAATTTTCTGTCAAATTTTGATATGGTGGATACATAGAGTTCCCTATTCTGGACAATATAAGCAC
Source organism: Cydia strobilella (assembly GCF_947568885.1). Lineage (NCBI taxonomy): Eukaryota > Metazoa > Arthropoda > Insecta > Lepidoptera > Tortricidae > Cydia > Cydia strobilella. The sequence continues at coordinate 17,298,425 of NC_086052.1, forward strand.
AATTTCACTGTATATCCTAAATAACAAAACATTCATAATGCAAGGTAAAATTACATTACACAAAAATTCGAAGTTATTCCGCCGAGAATGAGGAGCGTAGAAGACATAATTCCCATTGAGTTCACGACTCTTTTGTACCAGCACAATGATAGGTATCGCTTTGTTCCATCTAAGGCGGATTCGGCACTCGTTGGTGGTTTTAGACGGTAGTCCTCTGGTTAGTCCGTCATCCCTCCTGGTTCCCCCGGACCAGGTGGCATGCGTAAACGCATTTCCCCAACGTTAAAAAAAAAAAGAGGTATCGCTTTGTTATTGATCGTTTCCATAATAGGCTTATTGTCCGCTTCGTTTTGGCTAGCGAAATACGTACCGAGAGAAACCTTATTAGAGTATATATATAGGTACTTTTATGTGTTATCGTATTTTGCACGCAAATACCTCACACGCGAATGTTTTGTAATATTACATGACATTATGTAAGGGTTTGCAAAGAGAACCTGCATTTTTATTTTTTATACTTCTTACAATATTGAATGTTTACCCGACCCACCCTTAACTTCAAAATAGATTAAATCACAGCTACAAGTAATATTATGTAGTCTAATTTCTAGTTTTCATTTTGACCTAGTTTTGGAAAGTTTTAAAAGTTGGAAAAGTTCTGGGAAATTTTAGGGATTTTCATAGGAAATTAAGGAAACTTTCATTTTGGGATAGGAAAAAATTTCCACCTCTATACAAAAGTTTACAAAATATTTATTTGTGGAAATTTTGCAATTTTGGAAACTTTCCGACGGCACATCAGTACTTATATGCAAATATCGATTTCTAAAACAAATATTGAAACCTGATTTTTTCAAATCTGGACAATCTTGGGCTCATTCTACACAGAATCGACAGCATTCTTCATCCTGCCACTAAAAAAAGATGTCCCAAAATGTCCATTCCATGAAGTCACGTTTTAGTGTGAAATCTTGTTTTATTCTGATTCTGAGTTGAAAGTTGGGTTGTTTCAACACCAGGATCTGTAAGAATCAGGTTTTCAATATTTATTTTAGAAAACGCCCCGTTACTTATTGCAGTGTCTCAGCGTGGTGCACGTGCATATTCGCACGCCCGAACGCAGGCAACCGGCATCGGCACCGGCAGTAGAGGTAGCCGTTGAACCTTGCTCCCGTTAGAGATAACTCAGGGTGAACATGCACGTACACAGGCTTTCGATAACAACTTAACAACGTCTACTTGCATCATGCTATCTCAACGCGTGTGCAACGATGTCTTGTGTGATTATACGCACGAATGGACCTTAAAGAAGCTATTGACACAATAAGTATTGCATATTCATTACGCCTTTGTTTCCCTAGAAGCCTAGAAGGAAACCAAGTGTACCTCAAGGCACCGTCCTTGGCCCTTAGCTCTAAGTGAAATATGAACTAACATTCGAGTCATACGTCACCCCGTAAGGAGCACCCACGCGCCCCGCCCCTTGGCTCCCAATTAGGCCTGCGGGGCTTCGCTGATGCTAATGGACGCTGTGACGTCAAATATTTACTTCATTCATTAATACACTTGATTAATTGCCGGAGCTTTCATTTCTTCATTCATGAGAAAGGGTTGTTCTCATTTCTTCATGCGTCATTGGCGCCCACTTTTGGTCTATTTCTTGTCACTGATATAGGTTTTGTTTACTTTGACATAGTTTTCCTATTTCCAGCTACATAAATAAAACGTGAGAGGGCATATTAATAAACAGTTATTGACGTCTAACGTCTTACTATGTTTTATCATTGTTAGACTGTAAGTAATAGACCGACGTACGTCAATACGTCATACGTAAGGCATGGCTACCCATTGTACCTAATCTAATTCGGGTCACATAAATAAAACATGATAGCAATTAAACACAAAATGAATAGGTACGTTATACTCGCATGTTACTGGTTTACGAAAACGACAAAAATCTGTTTAAAAATTTTTTGTACGTTTATTTATCTTCATAGTTAATTATAACATAACAAATTCTGGCACAAAAAATTGACACCTTTTTAACGAGTAATATAAATAAAACAAGGCCACTAAGACAACACAAAACAAATATTGTAGTACACGTAGGTAAGTGCGTCTAACTTACGACACATGACTTGTTCTGAATTTAATTTTGCAAAGGTAGCTACAGAAAATCTACTTTCCAGTATTTCTAATCTGTCTAATATGTACGTAAAACGATAAAGTATATATAAAATTTACATTTAAAAACCTGGCAAACATGTTTTGTAATAAATTCATGGCTCATAACTCAGGTTCCCCGCTGTATAATCATCACTTTGCATATCAAATACCGCTTGCTGAAGAGATCACAAAAAAATTGGGGAAGAATATGCAGATAAAGTATTGTTCCGAAATTTCGAGTAAAAATTAAAAGCTTGTTATTTTATCATTTTAATATTTTTAACTTCTGCGTAACGCAAAAAGGGGCGCTTTAAATATTTACGTAAGCCCGCACGCTTTTACTTTCCTAGGAAACGTGAAGCTTTTACATGAAATAGGAAACGAATTACATTGTTCCGACGAGTAAAGACACTAGACTAATATGTTTTTTTACTAATAAATATTTACTTTTATTTATTAATATTTAAACAACCCGAGGTTTCAGTATCTGCTAAATAGTACGAGTATGACTAGTATGAACAACGTAACCTTGTAAAAGTAGCATTACGTATTACGTATATTAAGGCTGGTTTGAACCGTTTGAAGATTCTATTAGATAATTGACAGCTTCAATCGTCAACAAACTGGTTACAGCTTAGCGATGTAAATTTTGTTTGTAAAAATGTACCTTTTGTGTAAATAAATAAAAGAACTCATTCTGGGCGGAAATCACAACTTGTCCCGAAAACAATGTAAGCTTCCGTTGAGTTAACAAAATATCACGCATTCCCGTTGCTCAGAGAAAGATTTTTTAGACCATACGGTGAAATTGCGCTTATATTGTACAGAATAGAAAACTACATGGACAAAAAAATGACCCACAAGGCCACAAGTAAGTAAGTATAACGAACAGGAAGATTTTCCCACGAGAAAGGATATTTTAGACTTTTTCTTAATAAATTCTAATGAGTATGACGAACAGGAAGATTTTCCCAAGAGAAAGGATATTTTAGACTTTTTCTCAATATATAGCTGGGGTGGTTAGAGTAGCGCTACCTCGTTTCACGCAAAATAGGCACATTGGATGTCGAGTTGCGGAAAATGCCCAGCAAAACTAACTAACTAATATACTCGTATTCTAGTATTTCATTCAGTCCTGTTATTAGCGCTTTTGTATAACTTACACCAAATCTTCCATTAAAATTAGTTATCTAATTCTGTCTCTTTATTCTCCTTCATTGGCTACATTCATTTTACCAAATCTCATTCAAAGTTTTCCGGACGCCTTTTGCATTTTATTGGCAGTGTATTAGATATTTTTGTGATCTTTTCTGATTGCTGCAAAACGGGATTACGACACCCAAATTTTCAAGACAGCGTAATAGCCTTAATCGCTGGCTTATACAACTGTATTCACGAACAGCTCAGTGATAAGTATAAGACCCTCTGGAATGCTCTTATTATAAAATTCGAATCACTAGAATCAAGGCGTAATTTGAACCGATTGAGTCCTTTCAGGAGGATTCACAATTTTTTTACAAACAAACGCAAGGCATCGTCACAATCGCACCCAGCCATAGCGGAGCCTTGCGAATAGCTGTTCTTATAGGGATCTGTGACGTCACGCCTCCCACACCCTATGACGCAATGACACCGCACTTGACTTTGGCAAGAGGACGCTTTCTTTTACGTCACTTTATTATGGAAACGAGCTGATAGCCGTTACAGATTTGTTGGCACGTGCTTGGAATATCTTATATAGTCCAATTTGGATTAGGATTGAAGCAAAAGATAAGAAAACTATAAAGGTCACTGCATATGTAGGTATAATTATTACGTTCCAGGTGTATTTTATTTTAATGTGGCGTCGAAAAGTTTAGCTAAGGCGGTTAATATCACATTGAACTGACGCGTACGCGACTATCCCCCGCAAACAAAATTTCTCCGAGATCTCCGAGAGTAAAGTTACGCTACAAAGTCAGATTAAGTAACTTTATATTGAATTTTTTAGTTGTTAGTGTCACTAACAATCATTTGTTTTTTTATTATTTGTTTTTTTTTATTTTTTTTATTATAGGACATTCTTACAGATTGACTAAGTCCCACGGTAAGCCAAAGTAGGCTTGTGTTATGGAAAAAAAAAACAATTCTGAAAATAAAAGATATCATATCACCGAAACTATTATGTAAATTGGGTGATAAGATAACTCACGATAGTTTAATTTCGATAAGATAAGGATAACTTACATTAGTAACAATATTTGCGCAGTGCTTTCGTACAAGTGGATTTACAAATTTCAGCAAAACCTCTTTCAGAAAAGAATGAAAAATACCATTTACACTCACGAGACTTGTCCGTACATGTATTAGTGCGAGCAAGACGTCCGCGCGAATGACAGACAGAGCTAACTGATATGATTCCAATATGATTAAAATATCGGTTTCATGTCAGGTGCACGTTCGAAATTGGCCTGGTACCTAGTTGTTAAAAAGCCAAGTTTTCGCTACAAAGCGGGAAATACTTGCAACGCACTACGACGTAGCTCCAAATAAATTGTACAGTAATCCTTCGGACTTCGCGTTCACAATTTTATTATTTATATACTGTTAATTGTATGCGTTGTTGTTACTAACTACCTCACCTAATGGCCTCAGTGGAAGACCAGAGCTGGACAACACAACAGTACAGCACCATGCTGAATTTTTGAACCACTTTGTGGTAGTTACACGTATTATCTGTTTGTCACACTTATGTGCTGTATTGTTTCTGTACAGTCATAATCAGAAATAGACTGTTGAAAGACAGACTCAAACTAGAACACCTAGTTGTATCTAGAACACATATGACAAAGACTGCGGAAGACAAGTGATGTGGGTGACTATGAAATCCAAAACAGTTCCAATATAACAAATGCTCTGCACTGTAGACTGTAGTTCCCGTCAATACGCGAGCATTCGCGTTAGAAGAACCAGCGTAAACTGTGGTACAAGTATATCATTGAAATCTTTAGGTACAGTCAGGGCCGTCTTAAACTATGCTGGGGCCCTTGGGCACTCAAGAATTTGGGGCCCTTTTGGAAAGTAAAGAATGCGAATTAAACTAACACACGACCCGACCAGACCCGGTTGCTCACTGTTACTGTCTGTCCTTCGGGGCCCCCTGAGGAAGGGCCCTGTGCCCTTATGGTAAAAAGTCGGTACCGGGTGCAGTCAGAAGCAAAAGCATTTAAGCGGTAGTCAAAAAATCGTAATTTTGTTATTTTCGTTGCCACATAAAACCTGCCTTTCTTTTGCTCGAATATGAGGGGCGGATAAAGAAATTTCGATGTTCGATTTTCGCGATAGGGTCTCAGGTTATTTTGAAAACTTCGCCCGCTTAGATATTTCTTCTACTAACTGTATATCACTAACTTCTTCGGGTTCTTATAAGGACAGATAATCTGAGCGGGGTTATTATAAGTCGAGGTTTTCGAAGGGTTTAAACACAAACTCAAAAGAATGTTTATTCAAGTAGGCCTAGCAATAAGCACTTTCGAATCGTCTGTTACAAACATCATTTTAATCTTCAAAAGGTAGAAGTTTTTTAATTTTCTATACAACAAGCATTTGACAGTGATACCACTGGAGCTACAATATCCGCTTACAGGAGAACTGCAAGCTTATTTACTGTAAAATTAGAAACCAATATGGTAATGGTAAGTTGCTGGTGCAATAAGAATATCATGCTCTGACAGCATTTGACAACGTCCCCAAGATATGCTCTGAGAAATCTATGACGACTACGAAATTGCTATAAGAGCAGCTGCATATAGAAATGAGAAGAAACCTTGTCAGGTTGACAGAAGAGCTATTATTGAGTGGCAGACATTGTTAAAGGTGAGGACAAAACAATTGTTGACAATGCGGGCGATTCATTCATGGAACTTGCGTTAACAGTGTGTGTGCGTGTACTCGTAAAAGTACACTTGGTTGCCGTTGGCGTCGCATTTTCAAGAATTTAAGTGTTTTCAAATTGTTGTTGAAATCTTATATCTCGCAGAATTAATTGTTGGGTTCGTTCTATTCCAAATCGCTAGCATTTTTGATAATGGTAATGGAATAAATTACGAAGCTTTAGTTTTCACCAACGTCACACAATTCACAAACGTGTGGGAGAGAGCATAAATTTCTCTTATTTGACTAATTTCTTGCTAAACCCGATTTCTGTTTTTGAAGCGTCGTAATTCGTAAAATATCGTAGAAGCCCTAATAGTTCCAAGGTCCCTTTTTATACGCAAGGACACAAGGGGAAGGGGGGGATGTGTTTAACTGTCTCTTCCTCTTCGCCACACATTCGACAAACGGTGTTTTCTGAGTGAGTAACAAATGGGTAAAAACAAATAAAAACTAGTAACAAACACTGTTTAAAAAAAAATACTTCCTATTTCCGCGTTCAAAAGCCATCAAACGGTCGAGTAAAAACAAAAACAAACAGTTCAGTTTTATTGTGTCGTTACTTTAATAGTTTGTTTGACAACTGAAGTAAGTTTTAGGACTAGAAAAAACTTTAAACATGAAAGATCGATCAGTATGTTAACAAACCGAGCCTTCTACTTTCACTATACTCAGGCTTTGACAACATAAAATCGAAGTTTAGAGTATACAATCTTAGCTGCTGAGTTTACCTTTTCTAGTGTTATGCCGAGGAGAGGCATAAGGTATTACTGCCCTACCACTTTTAACTCAGATGATTAATGACATAGTAACGCGGTGGTTTTCTAGTATAAAAAGCTTAAATTGGAATTAAATGTAGTTAAAATACAAATGAACGTTAAACCACACCACAGTTAGTTAACCATAAAAACTTCTCATTCTCGCTAAGCGACTAAGTGAAAAAGTAAACTTAAAAAATGTGTTGGAAATCTTATCAGTATCTAAGCGTCTATTAATACTAAAGATCCAGATTCCATTTCATAAGCTCGATAAGCGGTAAAAGGTCGCCCGCGACACGCGACATTCGACCTTACTATCTCGCGATATAGGTCATCACGCTGGACAAGTTGTAAATAGTTGTACAAATACGAACCTTACGCGAATGCCGCAAGGTTCAAGGTTTATTAAACTGATAGATTGCGAATAGAGAATATGACTTACGGCAGCTGGTGTCTTTTTACAAATCCCTTGGTATATGGATGTTCGGAAAAAATCAAAGGCAATTTGGCTCGTTTTTTACCGAGCCAGCTAGAAGTGTCTCCGCTTCATGGCTCCTCTACACGATGGGCCATCTTACTGGCCCACTAAGATGTCCCAGCGTGTAGGGAGGGTAGTGGTGTCGGATGGCTTATGGTGCGGCGGGATGGCGATGGGATGGCCACGGTGTCGGTTATTCGTCCGCACATCAAAGGTAGTGGGCCAGCGATGGTGCGTATACGCGTCTACGCGTGGCCCATTCCATAGTGCGTGCTCTCATCCATCGCATCTTCTCAATAAAAACGTAGTCCTCATGTTCCTCTCTGGATATTGACTACGGAAAATTATGAAATAAAACTATGAAAACGGATTATATCGCGTATATTGAATTTATAATACATCCCGACGTTTCGAACTCTTTACAGCGTTCGTGGTCAACGGGCATGAGTAACTATCGCGGTAACCGAAGACAATATTACGGAAAATTATTTTACATAATTTGACGTACATTTACCATAGCTTAGGACGTTTAACTTTGAAATATAACTATGAAAACGGATTTTATCGCGTATATTGAATTTATAATACATCCCGACGTTTCGAACCCTTTACAGCGTTCGTGGAAAACGGGTGACTGAGGAAAAATTACAAAGTGCAAAAATACCCACATACTACAATATTACGTTTAACTTTTTTTAATTTTTTGATTATTGTAAAAATTAGGAGCGAAAAACAGATTTTATATAAATGTTTAAATATGCTCCTAACTTTTATAATAATTAAAATATTCTAAAAAAATCAAACGTAGGGGCATAGCTGTGGTTGATACTTGATACACAACTAATTGTGTTAAATCATTTTGAATAATGTTAATATCCAGCCAGGAAAATGAGGACTACGTTTGCATCGACATAAGATATTGTCCGTTGAAAAATTAAGCTGTTATGATTCAAATTGCATGGAAAGCTGTTTGTTTAAAAAAAACGTGCGATTTTAACAATAACACGTTCAGGAATGCAAGCACTCACAGTACGAGCGTATAAACTAAACGTCTCAAACAAACTTCGTTTATTTACCTTCAGTAGTTTCGCTCCGAGCTATTTCGGATATATTTACATAGTTTGGGAACATTCCGACGGTTTCAGAGTCTGGACTCTGGAGTCTGGAGTATATTACGCTGTTCTAGACGTTTTAAGTTTATTGGTGTGTGAAATTATAATTCGATTATCTTATTACTTTAGGTGAGGAATAGTTTCACGCACTTTAAACTCAAAATTGAGTCGTTGAATCGACTGTGTTAGGCTGCCTTTCTACTGAAGCGGAGATGAGTGGTTGTAATATGTACTTGTAATTCTCTTCTCTCCGCTGGATTACAACATACAACCAATGTTATTGGTTGTTTCCCGCATGTTTCCTCTCATCTCCGCCTCAGTGGAAAGGCAGCCTACTTGTCCGAAGGAAACAGCAGCAATTAATTGCTCGACGTAACTATTTAAGTACGCCAAACATTGACCGGCGTGAAAAAACAGTAACTTTCAACCAAACTAGTGTGTACGTAATCCCTAATAACATAGAGTAACTTATACTAGAGCGGTACTGTCATAGTAAATTTTGTAACCCCAGTAAATTCACTGCCATCTGTCGACACACTTTCAAACCAAAAAAAATTCTTGATTTTCGAGGCACGTTTTTTCCTTAGATTGTATCCATCTATTACGGATTATCTTTGCTAATAATAATCTTCCATGAATGGTTGAGAAGGTTTACGATAGCCTGAAAACCATCCCTTAATCCCTTCATTTAGTGTAATTTGACACAGTGGCAAAGTACGTTAAAAATTTTGTTACTATGGAATATTGTTAACCAAAAAAACAACTTTGTCGACGTATTTTTGGGGCATGTATAGTAAAATCGGTATTAATGAATTTTCCCATGAGCGCGCACGTCACGGCGCAGTGACGAGCCGCACGTGCAGCACAGGCGCAGTCACATTCCCACGCACGCGCCAATTGATAGATAGCGCGCGTCCGGCTCGGCGCAGTCTTACTGAGATTACCATAAGGGGGCTTAGGAATTTAGACAAATAGACAATTGACTGAAAGGTGTCTCATACTGTACTGTACTCGCCAATAACACGTGCTCGTGTCAATTGGGAATATTACGCGAAACTCTGCGTAGGGGGTGCCAGGGCGCCACTACCACAATCTGAGGGTCTATCGTTAAACAAGAATATTTCTTTACCTAACATCTCTGTCACTTGCATATTCGAGCGATAAAGAGGCAGATAGCGAATTTTCGGATTAGCGTTCCACGCTGCCGGTCCTCTGACTGCCGTCCAGAAAATCGCCACTGCAACAACCTAGGGGTCCTAGGGCTTAAAGTATAGGAGCATGAGCATGATAGTGTTTAGAATTTCGACGTACAATCGAGGACATTGGCGATGAACCACCTTAAGGGCAAAACTCGTTTAAACGTCTTGCAGACGGTCAGGCGATATCATAAAAGTGATGACCAATAGCATGGCACTTAAAAATGTGGGTGTTGAAAAAAAAGGTTAGCTCAGGTAAAGTTTATTGCAGTCCATTGTATTGTGACGACCGGCATTTGCAAACTAAGATAAGGAATCCAAAATGCATTTTAATTGGTTATCTTTATGGGAAGGCGAAGCTTAGGCTAAACAACAACTAATACTGTCCTTACTACCTATTGTTTGTCTCATTACCCGTTTTTACCCTTGTCATTATTAAGATGAAGAATCCTAAATGCATCGTAATTCGTAATTGGTTATCTCTATGGGAGGATTGGGAGGCGGAGTTTAGTTCGCTCGTAAGGATCGAGGTAAAAAAAATCTGAAGTGGTTCACCAGCAATGTCCCTGATTACCAATACAGTAATATCCCAGCTCACTGTCCTGCCGTAACGAGCCAATTGTATTTAAACGACGCAATAGTGGTCCGTCAGTCCGGTGTGCAGTATTATTGCTGAGATTAGGAACTGTACCTCTACCATCAGTTGCCAGAGTAAATTTCACTTACTTCAAGTGAATAAACGCGGCGTACGTCACATATTTACGTCGGTTTACGTATTATGTGCCCAACTTCACTCCACTGCAAACGATGCTGTCCCTTTCTAAGTATACTAAAAAACAGAGCAAGAATTATATCGGAGTATTGTACAGCGCCTCTAGGTGTCACCTAAAGAACTAAATATCAAACGTATGAGTAAACGGTAAATTACCTATCGAAATCCTTAGCAAACTACCAGTTTTGACATTGACATATTTACTCACGTCTACGCGGTCAACGTAATTTACTTTCTTGTATATATGTATGTGTTTATTGTTAATTTAATATTAATAATATTATTTAAGCTATCATATAATGTTTATAATTCTCTGAATTCAAAATTCTGGGCTAAATCATCAGTGGCGTGCCTAGAGTTTTGGAGTAAGGCAAGCCGAAAAATTATGTTTTCGTAATAACTGTCCAATCTTTACTCTTTGTACTCAAATTAATTTCCTAGCGTATCGAGGCGAGCTAATCATAGCGCACAGGGCATACTCATACTACTACTAGATAGAATTTTACAAACATATCAGGGCCTACCGCGAACACCGAAGTTTGCAAGTTGCAGGCATTTTTCTCTGTCACACTAATTATTTACGCCTTAATTGAAGTAAAACAACAATCCCAAGTGTTTTGTAAACGGCCGTACAGAATTTTCTCTTATGCGACTGACAGTCACACTGACAGTCAGTCACTGACTTATCTGAGAATACAAGTCGTGTATTTTGGCGCGGAAATGATATCCCGTTTTTCTACAAAGTTTAACGATTTTACCTTGCCTTCGTTGAGTAATACGTGGACACATCCCTTCCCTTCATAAGAAACGACTTCATCCATAGTTAATGTAGCCACTTTCATAAGTTTTACAAACAAATTAGAGGACAAATTGTAAGTACAAACGCGTAACTGAATAAGGCCACATCGACTAAATAATAATATACTTGAAGTTGGTTATTAAACACGCGCTCGTACGAACTATGCAGCTAACTTCATACCAAATAAAATTGCTATAGTTTGTCAAACATGAATCTAGTTTCATGCTCATTTCAAACACACAGAGAATCATACTATCTTTGTCTTTCACTGGTTTCACTGGCTTTGCACCCAAAAGAAAAGGATGAGTATAGTTTTTTGTTCTTATTTACTGCCAATTTGGTTTAACCAACTATAGTCGGTAAATAAGGCCCCATTCGCACGAGAGTTTTTTCAACGCGCGTTAAAAAAGCGTTTAAATGACAAATGGATAACCATGTATGTATTCACACGAAGGCGGTTTTTAAGCGCGGCGCTTTTTAGGGTTCCGTAGCCAAATGGCAAAAAACGGAAACGTCTGTCTGTCTGTCTGTCTGTCCGTCCGTATGTCACAGCCACTTTTCTCCGAAACTATAAAAACTATAATGTTAAAACTTGGTAAGTAGATGTATGTTGTGAACCTCATTAAGATTTTCACACAAAAATAGAAAAAAAAAAAAAAATTTTAGAGGTTACTTAGAACTGACTCAATTTTTTTTTTCATCAAACCCATACGTGTGGGGTATCTATGGATAGGTTTTTAAAAAATAATATTGAGGTTTCTAATATCATATCTTTCTAAACTGAATAGTTTGCGCGAGAGACACTTCCAAAGTGGTAAAATGTGTCCCCCCCCCCCCTCTGTAACTTCTAAAATAAGAGAATGATAAAACTAAAAAAAATATATGATGTACATTACCATGCAAACTTCGACCAAAAATTGGTTTGAACGAGATCTAGTAAGTAGTTTTTTTTAATACGTCACAAATCGTAAACCGCAATTTACCTTTCACTCACGTTTCACATAAAAAAAACCATTGTTTAAATTGTGTAATGTAAGGAACCATCGGTGCGCGAGTCCGACTCGCACTTGGCCGGTTTTTATCGAGCACTGTTCGATTTTCGGCGTTGAGCGTTGGCCGTAAATTGAATTGAGCATACGGAACTCCGTGTATCTGTTCTCACAAGCGTTATAAAAGCGCCGGCGCTGCTGTCAGATGGCTTTCGAGTGTCAATCGTCATGGCTCTGCCGAGACGCGTTTGAATACATAACGCATATCGTCACATTCGTAACAAATAACTATGTGGGAGCTCGATCCCGAATTATAAATTCAAGAAGTCGAGTCCCGACCATTTTTACCGGAATACGCAAATAAACTTCTTAAAAAATGAAGCGTGTTTTTATTACTACACTTCCACAAGGCAGGGACTGCTGCCGGGCTAGCACATGATTGGCGCCACAGTATCTCGCCGCGACATAGACTACCCGTCCCTCTTTAATTCATACAGTTAGTAAAAGACGGGTAGTCTATCTCGCGGCGAGATACTGTCGCGCCAATCATGTGCTCGGCCTACAGGGAGTACGACTCACAAGTGAGTTTTAAGCGTTCATATGAACACAAATATCAGAAACGGTAAAAAAGCTCCAACGTCGGGTTTTAATGCGACGCTTTTTAAGCTCGCGTGCGAATGGGGCCTAATCTAATATGTGTTCAAAACGCGAGTATTAAATGTTATACATATATATATATGCCTATGCACCTCTTGCTAAACCATAGTGTTGTTTTGATTACACATGATTTTCTGTATCAGAAACTGTATGTGTGAACTGGGTCTAATGACAAGCAGATTAGATCCACGCAAAAGTAAAAAAATGGTATTACTATGATAATCTAAATTATCAAATCTCATATAATCTTATTTATATACTTATATATGAAGTTAGTATGAGATGTAGTTATTACTGTTAGTTGTACATACTTACCAAATATGCTACAAACCTATTAAACAAAAAATACCACTTCATTTTATTATTATTTATTACAACCTTGGAAATATTGTTGCGTTCCAGAAGGTACATCATTTTTCTAGCGAGTGTTCACAAAGTTAAATATCTAGCATAATCTTTCTCTATGACTATATAACATTTTTAGAATTTCCAGAGTTGCCTGTGGCCTATTTTATTTACAAATTGCATTGATATGTAGTTCGAAGCGGTTAAAGTACCTAAAGATTACTCAGGTTTAGGTGATTTATGAACTATACATCTAACTTTCACTACCAACATATTTTTAGTTCTTATTTAGTTTTTAAAAAGCACTGTATAACACTATATTCTTCAGATATCTTCCTGTTTTTATAATTTCTGAATGTGTAATGATGTTTACTGGCCAAGTCACATCCAGAATACTGCACATTCGGCCACATCAGATGATGTGGCTGTGATCATACAGTTCCATAGCTGTTACTTAAGTTACCAAGTTTCATCAGCTACTATCATTGTTGTTATACTCCTGAAAAAGAATAAGTTTATAGGTTATTTAGTAAGTTTACTGCTACCTACGTTAAGCATTATACACATTCATACTTTATACATTAGTCACTAATCATATGGTATATTTACCTTGCATTTTGAAAAGGTATCGAGACATCATAAAGACATCGCAGGTTGTCTGATAGGATTAGGCCTTACAATAACACTCCATCATTATATTTGTGGGGTTGTTTTCTTGGAGGAACAAAAGTTTTACTATAAGGCGTTTAATTCGACCGAACTTTACACAGTGTAGTTATTTATTTTAATATTATTTTCTAAACGAGCACTTGCCTCTTGTTTGACTGTTTGACACTCTTAGCGTACGTTCAAATATTTCTGTTTTTTCGTGTGTTTTAGATAAGTCGTGATAAAACTACAATGATTAACTAAGCATTTAAATGATAATTTAATAACGGAAATGCATTTGTCACATACAAAACGGTAATAAACATCCGAATAAAAATATTTCGTTCAAATATTGTTGTTTCCAAGTTGACAGAAAATGTCACATCGAAAACGCACGTATTTTTCGATGACATCTGTCACGTTTATTCGCGTAAACGGCGTAAAGTATTTACCTAGAATAATTCTGGCTCAGTTTTCATTATATAGTTAGAAAGAGAACGTTTTAGGTGTGAAGTTAGGCATGTATAGAAAACTCACGTTAAAACGTTTGTGACTCATGGTGCCAGTTGATTTTTTTAGTTTTTTACGTGACCGGTAGAGGCACTGTACAATTACTCCATACATTTTCCTTAACTTTCTCACTTTCGACTGTCATTTACCATCATTTACGGAACTCATGGTAGCCGTACTGTACCTCTACCATCAGTTGCCAGAGTAAATTTCACTTACTTCAAGTGAATAAACGCGGCGTACGTCACATATTTACGTCGGTTTACGTATTATGTGCCCAACTTCACTCCACTGCAAACGATGCTGTCCCTTTCTAAGTATACTAAAAAACAGAGCAAGAATTATATCGGAGTATTGTACAGCGCCTCTAGGTGTCACCTAAAGAACTAAATATCAAACGTATGAGTAAACGGTAAATTACCTATCGAAATCCTTAGCAAACTACCAGTTTTGACATTGACATATTTACTCACGTCTACGCGGTCAACGTAATTTACTTTCTTGTATATATGTATGTGTTTATTGTTAATTTAATATTAATAATATTATTTAAGCTATCATATAATGTTTATAATTCTCTGAATTCAAAATTCTGGGCTAAATCATCAGTGGCGTGCCTAGAGTTTTGGAGTAAGGCAAGCCGAAAAATTATGTTTTCGTAATAACTGTCCAATCTTTACTCTTTGTACTCAAATTAATTTCCTAGCGTATCGAGGCGAGCTAATCATAGCGCACAGGGCATACTCATACTACTACTAGATAGAATTTTACAAACATATCAGGGCCTACCGCGAACACCGAAGTTTGCAAGTTGCAGGCATTTTTCTCTGTCACACTAATTATTTACGCCTTAATTGAAGTAAAACAACAATCCCAAGTGTTTTGTAAACGGCCGTACAGAATTTTCTCTTATGCGACTGACAGTCACACTGACAGTCAGTCACTGACTTATCTGAGAATACAAGTCGTGTATTTTGGCGCGGAAATGATATCCCGTTTTTCTACAAAGTTTAACGATTTTACCTTGCCTTCGTTGAGTAATACGTGGACACATCCCTTCCCTTCATAAGAAACGACTTCATCCATAGTTAATGTAGCCACTTTCATAAGTTTTACAAACAAATTAGAGGACAAATTGTAAGTACAAACGCGTAACTGAATAAGGCCACATCGACTAAATAATAATATACTTGAAGTTGGTTATTAAACACGCGCTCGTACGAACTATGCAGCTAACTTCATACCAAATAAAATTGCTATAGTTTGTCAAACATGAATCTAGTTTCATGCTCATTTCAAACACACAGAGAATCATACTATCTTTGTCTTTCACTGGTTTCACTGGCTTTGCACCCAAAAGAAAAGGATGAGTATAGTTTTTTGTTCTTATTTACTGCCAATTTGGTTTAACCAACTATAGTCGGTAAATAAGGCCCCATTCGCACGAGAGTTTTTTCAACGCGCGTTAAAAAAGCGTTTAAATGACAAATGGATAACCATGTATGTATTCACACGAAGGCGGTTTTTAAGCGCGGCGCTTTTTAGGGTTCCGTAGCCAAATGGCAAAAAACGGAAACGTCTGTCTGTCTGTCTGTCTGTCCGTCCGTATGTCACAGCCACTTTTCTCCGAAACTATAAAAACTATAATGTTAAAACTTGGTAAGTAGATGTATGTTGTGAACCTCATTAAGATTTTCACACAAAAATAGAAAAAAAAAAAAAAATTTTAGAGGTTACTTAGAACTGACTCAATTTTTTTTTTCATCAAACCCATACGTGTGGGGTATCTATGGATAGGTTTTTAAAAAATAATATTGAGGTTTCTAATATCATATCTTTCTAAACTGAATAGTTTGCGCGAGAGACACTTCCAAAGTGGTAAAATGTGTCCCCCCCCCCCCTCTGTAACTTCTAAAATAAGAGAATGATAAAACTAAAAAAAATATATGATGTACATTACCATGCAAACTTCGACCAAAAATTGGTTTGAACGAGATCTAGTAAGTAGTTTTTTTTAATACGTCACAAATCGTAAACCGCAATTTACCTTTCACTCACGTTTCACATAAAAAAAACCATTGTTTAAATTGTGTAATGTAAGGAACCATCGGTGCGCGAGTCCGACTCGCACTTGGCCGGTTTTTATCGAGCACTGTTCGATTTTCGGCGTTGAGCGTTGGCCGTAAATTGAATTGAGCATACGGAACTCCGTGTATCTGTTCTCACAAGCGTTATAAAAGCGCCGGCGCTGCTGTCAGATGGCTTTCGAGTGTCAATCGTCATGGCTCTGCCGAGACGCGTTTGAATACATAACGCATATCGTCACATTCGTAACAAATAACTATGTGGGAGCTCGATCCCGAATTATAAATTCAAGAAGTCGAGTCCCGACCATTTTTACCGGAATACGCAAATAAACTTCTTAAAAAATGAAGCGTGTTTTTATTACTACACTTCCACAAGGCAGGGACTGCTGCCGGGCTAGCACATGATTGGCGCCACAGTATCTCGCCGCGACATAGACTACCCGTCCCTCTTTAATTCATACAGTTAGTAAAAGACGGGTAGTCTATCTCGCGGCGAGATACTGTCGCGCCAATCATGTGCTCGGCCTACAGGGAGTACGACTCACAAGTGAGTTTTAAGCGTTCATATGAACACAAATATCAGAAACGGTAAAAAAGCTCCAACGTCGGGTTTTAATGCGACGCTTTTTAAGCTCGCGTGCGAATGGGGCCTAATCTAATATGTGTTCAAAACGCGAGTATTAAATGTTATACATATATATATATGCCTATGCACCTCTTGCTAAACCATAGTGTTGTTTTGATTACACATGATTTTCTGTATCAGAAACTGTATGTGTGAACTGGGTCTAATGACAAGCAGATTAGATCCACGCAAAAGTAAAAAAATGGTATTACTATGATAATCTAAATTATCAAATCTCATATAATCTTATTTATATACTTATATATGAAGTTAGTATGAGATGTAGTTATTACTGTTAGTTGTACATACTTACCAAATATGCTACAAACCTATTAAACAAAAAATACCACTTCATTTTATTATTATTTATTACAACCTTGGAAATATTGTTGCGTTCCAGAAGGTACATCATTTTTCTAGCGAGTGTTCACAAAGTTAAATATCTAGCATAATCTTTCTCTATGACTATATAACATTTTTAGAATTTCCAGAGTTGCCTGTGGCCTATTTTATTTACAAATTGCATTGATATGTAGTTCGAAGCGGTTAAAGTACCTAAAGATTACTCAGGTTTAGGTGATTTATGAACTATACATCTAACTTTCACTACCAACATATTTTTAGTTCTTATTTAGTTTTTAAAAAGCACTGTATAACACTATATTCTTCAGATATCTTCCTGTTTTTATAATTTCTGAATGTGTAATGATGTTTACTGGCCAAGTCACATCCAGAATACTGCACATTCGGCCACATCAGATGATGTGGCTGTGATCATACAGTTCCATAGCTGTTACTTAAGTTACCAAGTTTCATCAGCTACTATCATTGTTGTTATACTCCTGAAAAAGAATAAGTTTATAGGTTATTTAGTAAGTTTACTGCTACCTACGTTAAGCATTATACACATTCATACTTTATACATTAGTCACTAATCATATGGTATATTTACCTTGCATTTTGAAAAGGTATCGAGACATCATAAAGACATCGCAGGTTGTCTGATAGGATTAGGCCTTACAATAACACTCCATCATTATATTTGTGGGGTTGTTTTCTTGGAGGAACAAAAGTTTTACTATAAGGCGTTTAATTCGACCGAACTTTACACAGTGTAGTTATTTATTTTAATATTATTTTCTAAACGAGCACTTGCCTCTTGTTTGACTGTTTGACACTCTTAGCGTACGTTCAAATATTTCTGTTTTTTCGTGTGTTTTAGATAAGTCGTGATAAAACTACAATGATTAACTAAGCATTTAAATGATAATTTAATAACGGAAATGCATTTGTCACATACAAAACGGTAATAAACATCCGAATAAAAATATTTCGTTCAAATATTGTTGTTTCCAAGTTGACAGAAAATGTCACATCGAAAACGCACGTATTTTTCGATGACATCTGTCACGTTTATTCGCGTAAACGGCGTAAAGTATTTACCTAGAATAATTCTGGCTCAGTTTTCATTATATAGTTAGAAAGAGAACGTTTTAGGTGTGAAGTTAGGCATGTATAGAAAACTCACGTTAAAACGTTTGTGACTCATGGTGCCAGTTGATTTTTTTAGTTTTTTACGTGACCGGTAGAGGCACTGTACAATTACTCCATACATTTTCCTTAACTTTCTCACTTTCGACTGTCATTTACCATCATTTACGGAACTCATGGTAGCCGTACTGTAAGAAGATCGAGGTAAGACAGTGTCGACAAAATTAGCCGCTTTTAGGGTGTCCCGTGATGTGGACTCGCAAAGCTGAAGATGGGGTTGGGTTACGCGGTCAAATATTATGCAACATATCACATTCCCAATATATACATCAATTTTCAATATAAGGTCCAATGTCAATGTAAGGTACCATTCAAGTTCTACTAATAGCAATCATTTGTTGTAGGTACTTAGAAACTTTATAGAATAGAAACCTTCACTCTTGCTTTTAGTTTAGTCAAGATTCTAAGTACGAAAAAAAGGTCCCATTTTTCATAAAAAGCATCCATTTCCCTTGAAACGAGTTCAGCCACAATTATAACGGTACATGTCCGGTCATTATACATCAAACATACGTAGAAACAGATTTCGTATAATAAAACCGGCAATTTCAGGCAGTTTCAGTGTCCTGAAACTCTGAAATTTTCCATTTACATTTTACGCGCAGGGTCCCCTTGACCTCAACCCGTCAATTTAAAATTGCTCTTGACCACAGCTAAAATATAACGAGCAGTATTTAAGGTGGCATTCAGAATTTACCTAGAGAAAACTATACACTAGCCCCAATATTACAAATGCGAATGTAGCTCTGGGTTGGACTAAAGCAAAGGGGGTGCAGACATTTATTATTATGACACGTATTTTTTATTGTGTTATCGTAGAGAATACGCTAAAATAAGCATGTTTTGTAGGAAAAACTTTTCTCTAAAATCAAAAATGGCCGAGATATTTGACCCGCAAGTTGAAACCACTACTTGACAAATTAAAATCAATCATTTGGAACAGTAAATTTAAGTAACAGAGACAAGAGAGGTGCGACGACGAGCGAAGCGAGGAGGAGTGTGTTAGGTTGACCGCGATGATCGCGCTCAAACAGACAGAACAGACATGTTATTGTACCTACTAAAAAAATTCTAAGTCTTTTTTTTGCACCCCCTTTGCTTTAGGCCAACCTAGCTCTGTTTGTCTGCCTGTCTGTCTATCTGTAACCTCTTCACGCTTAAACCGCTGAACCGATTAAAATTAAATTTGGTATGGAGATAGTTTCAGGCCCGCAAAAGGACATAGGATAGTTTTTCGTAATCATCATCATTTCACGAAGACGAAGTCGCTGGCAAAAGCTTGTTTGGTATATTTGTTTGCTATCGGTGTTTATGCGGAAATGCGTGTGGGTTTATCACAGTAGTTTTAATCTAAAGGTTAAAAGTCAAAAAAATACTGACACTGGCACTGGCAACATAAATCTCTGGCAATATGTATCTGAAATAAATGAATTTATTTATTTATTAAATCAAAAATCATACGAGTATGCTTAGGTCAGCCTACTTAGATCATGTTTCCGCATGTACATATTATATGGGCCTTGTTGCCTGAATTCAATTGTATAACAAAACAAAATAAATATATATCACCCATTTTTTTATGTGTACACAGAATATAATGTCGAATGTTAATTAACAATAAATAAAGCCTTACAGTAAAAATTAAACTAAAACTACTATAAAACTAAAAATCTAAATCTAAAATGGGCCCATATTATTTATCATGTGATAAAGACAACAGCAACGATATCTAGGAGGAAGAGGATATCTAGGAGGATCTAGATATCGTTGGGCGGATGGAGTGGAGGCGGATCTCCGTGACTCCGTGAGCTCGGCTTCGGCGAAGCTGGCGTGATTTCGCTCTGGAGCGGGCAGTGGCGTTCTCTTGTGTTGGAGGCCAAGACTCTTTTGGGTCATCGCGCCAGACAAGTAAGTAAGTAAGTTAGCATTTATTTAAATACATAGCTTCGGCGTTTTGCTTTATTTTCTTCTATAGATATGCCGCTGCTCCTTATAATGTGCACGGTGCATCAGTCAAAAACATCATTATAAACATAAGTACTAAAAACGCGTACAAAGCAGTACATTTTACGACTATCACTCCTACTTACTCGGCCGTGACGCCGTGAGGCCCGTGAGAGATGGAAATCCGTAGTTTTTTTGACAGCCTCAGACAAAGCAGTTTAAGCAGTACAAGTTGGTTGTTATTCTCTTAAGTTACTGAGCAATCGCCTCAGGTGGTCCAGTATAAATCAGAGGTACTTAAGCTACCGCGAAACACGAAAATCGAAATTTCGTTATCTGCCTCTCTATCGCTCGAATATGCAAGAACGATAGAGGCCGATAACAAAATTTCGATTTCGTGTTTCGCAGTAGCCCGTCAGATCTCCAACTCACATAATTCATAATTGTTATGGATTTCTAGATCCTACAAGAACAATAATTGCTTGTAAAAATGTGCGCGGCAAGCTATTGGTAACATGGATGTAGGTACCGAAAAGGATTCCTCAAAGTCATAATCGAATAACCACTTTCTTGTATCACTCATAAGGTCCATATTTCAAAAAAACTACTTTTTATGACGTTTGATTATTTATTGGCCACTTGAATCCAAGATTGGACATAAAATTTCTGCGAAATCCAAACAGGATTTAGAGATTTCGAAATCGCAAACAATTTTCAAGTGGATGTTCGATATCGTTGTCTTTGTGTCTGTATTCTAATTCTAATCAATTTGGCGATGTAGAGAGCTGCATAGCTAATTGCAGCGTATTTCGTAATACTCAAGGTTCATTTTAGATGCAGTTTCAAATATAATTGGTAGGAAGCGAGTATTTTTCACTTGTCATGACCGATTGCCTCCGTCCGTTTAATATCTCTGTTTTGTGTTATTATGAGTTTTGTGACTTGTTGTTAACGTTGAAATTCGCGTGAAATGGGATTTCATCATTTCACTAATTTGGACGTACGGGTCAACGACTTTTACCTTGTTAGGCTTGGTTGTAAAAAGGCCCTTAGGCTAGAAATATTATTGCTGGGCACAACCGCAACGTGAAAAACTTTGGCAGCGATATATTACTGGCTCTCTAACCGGTGGACATAATGGTATGGGATTTAGAATTAGGGACATTCGTATTTTTTTATTACACTCAAGACTATGAAAAAATTAAATGTGGGTTCTTCTTCTAATTTCTGGCTTTTAGTTAGACCAAGTTGATATACATAAGGAAGTTTTAAGATTTTCGCAAGTGAGAAAATTGTTCGGTACGAATATTTTGTTATTGTGATATAAAAAAGTTGGAATACCTAAAACAAACGACTGCTATGGACATCACAGACGTACCTAACTAGTACCTATACATGACCAAAAAACTCTTAATTGAGACCTTAATGTCTTTACAATAAGGTTTACCAATTGTCAGTGTGCACGTTACAGTATTCAAGACTCATCAAGTTATAATTAGCAAATCCAGTAAATATATTCCATTCCAACGTAACGGTGTTGCAATGCCAGACGTAAGCACCGAATTCCATCGTTATGGCAGCGAACGCGGCAGTAACGTTTCTCACAAACATTTGGGTTTAGGTAACAGTACCGGACTACGCGGTACTAAACGGTACCGGACATTTTGCTAAAGGCTCCCAACTAGATGGACCGTCATCGGTCGAACATGCAGGAGACAGTGCGACGGCAGCAGTCAGCAACCGATCGGTCGATGTAAAGATCCCTCTTGGATAGACGGTGTAGCGGTGTACTTTCCGGCTGATATAATAAAGCTGGCCATACACTCTAGGGTATGCCTACGCAGTTTTGCCAAATGCACAGGTAAAACGTAGCGTGTGTGGCATTCGACTGCGCAGTTTTGCTAACCAGCTTTACCTGTGCAGTTGAAATGTATAGGTAAAACTGCGCAGGCGTACCCTAGGGTGTATAGCCAGCTTTGTGGTGTAGGGCGGGCTAATAGAGAGTACTCTGTCCAGACGAGTGTTGTGCCTGGCGATGGCGACTGAAGTCTGATTAGAGTTTACTAAGGGGTTGTATTTATTACAACCGACTGAACCGACAGTCGGAACTCCGTCAGCGCAATTTAGGAGATGTATGGCGCTTCACATGATGGTGATGATTGATGATGGATGGACTCTTTGTATAGAAGTAAATAGCTCAATTTTAACAATGACAGAGGAGACACCACAATGGTAATCAAATAGTACATCATAAATCAATGGTAGTAACATTGTCGTTAAATTAAATACACGGGAATTTCTTTCATCTCATGCCCCATACTGCGTACTCGTATATATCGCAGCAAAAAATATTTAAACATTTATTCGACTTCCTTATCAGGCCAGCCGCAATTTGAGGTCACGATTCACGTTGCGAATTCCTTTGTACGAACGACGCTTTCTTAGCCAGGGTCTCTCACAGTCAGGATCGTAGTATGATATGATAGGTATACACCATACACGTTTAACATGTTGGTCATTAAGCTTATGTATGGAAAAATACTTTCATGGCTATTTTAGTTTTATTTTAGAGGCTTATTTTCTCGTTAGAAAATCCAATGATTGATGAATTACGGACACAATTACGAATTTCAATGTTTTGCTTTTGGCCTCGCTCCGTATTAAAAAAGCTTTTAACCCTAACTTTTGTGAGTAAAGAAATAAACGCAGCAGGCACGGCGCAGCTTCCCAAAATTGTCCTTGGCCTCTGACACGACTACACGCCTAATAAGCGCCTATGTACCGCGAACTATTTCGTTCATTTATTTGTCTGTATTTATGCCTATTTATCTTCCGAATATGCAAGAGCGATAGAGAGCGAGGATAAGGAAATTTCGATTTTCGTTTTTTGCGCCAAGCTCTCTGTTGTCTATCCTGCGCAATCTCCCGGTCTTGAAGATCGCCCAAGACCGGACATAGAAATAGAGTTAGTATATTCGAGCTAACACGCCCTAGATGCATGTTTACTAACAAGAGTAACAAGTTATGTTATCTATCACGTGTCCTGACAGCTGTAGTGTAAAACCAAACGCTTATCATTTAAGTGAGTAAGGAAGTAACAAGTGTTCTCCCAGATTGTATTTAGGTGTATTACATTTGGAGGCCAGATTAGTCTGGTTAAGTTCTCTGTGAAGGAATGATTACACGGTCCGAGTGGTCTGAGACGGGTTGTGATCGAAGCTATATACAACCGGTCCGTAATACCGTGCGAAGATAGGCAGGTATAGCTCGTCCGGCCATTATCCTTAGGAACAGTAATGTAATACTTAACCGACAATTATTATCTATTGTATTGTATATCGTTCCCTGCTACAAGTCACTGACCCATCTACAAAATTGTTGAATCTGTGATATACCTACTCGTATTGTAATTGTATAAAATTACCTAACGTGCCTAATAATTAATAATAATGTATTGTATAGAATAGGAATAAGCAAAATTGACATGTAATTTTTTTATATTTTTATCAATAAATGATCTATCTATCTATCTATTGTTTTTTGTGTGTTTTCTATAAGGGGAAAAATAAAACACCATTTAGAAACATTGAGGTGTTTGAGGCCTGAATTCTGAAACCATGGCCCTTTCTGCCGCATCAAATTGTATTGGTTTTTAGTTATAACATTTTTTTTATAATTCCTACATCTAAATGTCACATACCTGTGTGCGTGCACAAACTTTATACCATCAAGCATAAATAAACATAATATCAATCATCATCTCCCTCGCGTTGTCCCGGTCTTTTGCCACAGCTCATGGGAGCCTTTTTTTGACCGAATCGCCGAAGTGTTAGCGAAGGTCTCCGTTTTGAGTTTGACTCGGGCAAGCTGCTTTCGTATGACAGGATCTTTTCCTCTGTAGGTCGCAATTCTCAAACGATTCTCGTGAGATTTTGTGAGCAGTTGTTACATAGAATTTTTCTGTAGTTTCGTTTTTTTTTATTGTTCAAAATAGTGCAATATGGCATAAAGGACTTAAATACCATTGTGAGTTCGCTTTGATAATGACTCAACGACGTATATTTTTTACATTTTTTAACCCTTTATAAGACAGAGGGAAAATATTTCCCATCTTTGAACTTAATTTTAAAGTGTTAGGGTTCAATTTTGCATAATTCCTGACACCAGGTCTACAGCTCACAGAGCCACTAGTTTATATTTATATTTAATAATATTATCATATCAATACAGTATAAAAGTCCAATCGTATCGTGTTAAAACACTGTCACAATTTTAAAATATCTGCACTGTGGTGTGGCTCGAGTATGGCGGCTGACGATTTCCACACCGTTTATGGGCAGTGAAATTGTCGATGGTTTATGGTTCATTTATCCCGGTTAGGTTTCGCTGCGTATTTGCGTAATCCAAGCAATTGTCTATGGATAACAATTGTTAGCCAATAGGGTCAAGGGAGGATTAGAAATATAATCAATCAGTGTTTACGAGTTTTTATTTTAGTCCTATGTAAATAGGCTTGTGAGGCGTTTATCTTCAAATTTTGACACCGTTATGGATGGTAGAACGCCAAGATGACCTTCTTCCAGCAAGCTACTCTCAACGCTGAGGCTCAGGGGATTCCGAACGACGCAAGACCTGAGAGTTGGGATCATGGTCCTGCCACTTGATCCTGAGTATAGACCGCAGACACCTCAGATGTAAAGTGTCCAGTTTCTTAATGTCTGTTTTGGAGACGCACCATGTCTCTGCTCCATATCCTCGTAAGGCCCAATGTGCATTACAATGTACACTCTGTTTCAATCTAATTTGAACCTTACACTAACTGAATTAAGTAGCATTTCTTTTGTTTCATTGTTTTCTGAAACAAACGAAAGTCACCCTAATCTTCTATACAACAAGGTTCAAATTAAAAATAGGGAAACTTTGTATGGTGGGCCTTACGACGTTAAGAAAGGACAGAAATGATTAGCGCCCTGTAGACGCTAATTTTTGTCTCGAGCTTGAGATCATGGGACCTTCAGACGCGATCTGTGAGTCGTCCGAAATTAGCAGCGGCGTTGGCGATACGTGAAGGTCATGAACAGTGATAGCTAGACAGTTGAAATTTTCACAGATGATGTATTTCTGATCCCGCTATAACAATAAATAATAAAAACAATAATATAAACATTTAAGTGGGGCTCCCATACAACAAACGTGATTGTTTTTCCAGTTTTTTGCGTAATGGTACGGAACCCTTAGTGCGCGAGTCCGGCTCGCACTTGGCCGGTTTTTTCGTTTGACGTTTGTCGATGCACGATAGTCAATCTTGGCAAGGCCCGTACAATGCATCTATAAAAGCCTCACTATGTACTTTTACGCCAAGGGCCTGACACTCTTTGATAGAGAAAGATAAAGAGAAAGATAGTCTTATTGCGATTCCTATAAGAGGAAAGAGAATATAGTGCCATGCTTTATCCTTATCACCGACCGGGTGGCATCATAGGTAGGAGGCGATGGCGAAATACCGAAATTTATAAGAGTGAAAGAGAAAAAATCCTATGCTGCCCAAACATTTATATGTATATTCTTTCTCTTACCCCCGGTCGCTCGGTGGCGCGTCTATAACTACTTGTAGATACTATGTCTATGTTTTACGCGAAGACAAACTACTTGGTGTTTTACTCTGGTAACAATAAAAACATGATTCAGCTTTATATAGCATGCTTGGCCCGACCAAGGATGCCGACTTTCAAGTTAAGTTATTGCAATTCGATGTACTGAATATTAAGCAGTGTTTTTGCAAGTCTGTGCAGTAAAAATGCTTCAACAATAGGTACCTATAGCCTATAGAGACTATTCCATTCCACTATTTTAAGATTTTAATAAATGAAAAGAATACCCCTCTGAAGTTGTGAACTCTACAAGTGTGAATCAATTTAATAATAGACTAGACAAACGTCGATATTTAAACTGTGCAATCGTGCTAAGTGAACTATGATTTAGACGTACTAGCATCAGCTGCCTGTCTAAAACGAAATAATAATAATAATAATAAGCCCCCAGGGCAGCTTGTGGCGAGCTGAATGGGAAGTGACGTCCCTTGGGTCCCATACCCCCGAGAGTCGGTCAGGCCCCTCCCTCCGGCTTGCCTTCATTGGCCGGCTGGAGTGAACACTGAGCAGGGGCCAGAGCTATATGCTCGCAGGGTGGAAGTGAAATATGCATAAGACGCGAGTTGGCACAGTGGCTGTGAGTGTTTACAGCCACTGGGTAGAAAGCGGTGCACACCTCTCCACACCCTGAGCCGCTCACGCGATGTTGTCCCCTTGTCGCTCCGTGCGAGCGGCCGTTTTCGGGGACCCATATTGTGAGTTGGCGAGTCACCACCTGTCCATTTTTTTCGTGTTTTTAAACATAGATTGGGGCAGGTGCCATAGTATTTCCATAGACCCGGTAACCAGTACACTAACATCTCAACACAATAGTCTAGTTTATTTTGTTTCTTATCATTGCAATAGTCCTGCACTAACCGGGGCTTGTCCTTGGGTGCACTACTATAGTGCATACAGGGATAATCGTCGGTTGGTGTCACATCACCTTTTAGAGTAAATTGTCTTTTTACAAGGGGCCTCTGCGTGTTGGCTTCGGCCCCACGCACGCCTTCCAAATGTCCGGGACCCCATGGTCCCGAGATTATGTAAAGGACGAACATAATAATAATAAGCCCGCAGGGCAGCTTGTGGCGAGCTGTTGGGGAGTGACGACCCCACGGACCCGAGTGCTCCAGAGAGTCGGTCAGGGTCTTCGTCTCCGGCGTGTCTTCGTCGGTCGGAGTGGACCCCAAGGGGACCCGCAGGACTCTCAGCTCTGGCTTGCCTTCATTGGCCGTCCAGAGGGGAGTCGTAAGAGTTATATGCTCCAGGGGTGGAAGTGTTAAAGGGCATAACGCCGCGAGTAACTTCGGAGAAAGCGCAGCACACCTCTCGACACCCCTGAGCCGCTCACTCCGGTGTTGCGTCTGGCCGTCTTTACGATGGCGCATCAGGTGCCCATCTAACGAGTGGCGAGTCACCGCCTGCCTCGATAACTTGTGCAAGCAATGTTATGGCAGGTGTCCGGACTTCTTTGTAATAGCCCAGTCTTTTAACCACCCAAACTTAAACCATAGATCAGTACTCTGTCCATACTCTCTACAATAGTTTCCAATGCCTGCTGAAACTGGTTCACGGATATCTATTGATGTACCCGTGAATGGGTTCCACCAGGCGTTCTACATGACATCAAATCTCTCCAAACGGCCTCTACGTGTTGGATCTATATCCCCACGCACGCCTTATAAATGACCGGGCTCGAAAGACCCGAGAGTTTTAAAACGGAGATACACATAATAATAATAACAATTTAACAATAACCCCGCGGGGCAGCTTGTGGCGAGCTGACGGTGAGTGGCGACACCGCGGACCCCTATTCCAGTACAGAGGGCCCTTTCATCTGGCCCTCGCCTCTGTGCTTGTCTTCACCGGCACAGCGGAGAGTGGCAGAGTGGAGTCGCAAGAGCGGGACCTATGCTCCAGGTTGGAAGTGTAAAATGTCATAACGCCGGCGGCCTGCTGAACGGATTACCGGAAACTGGCTACCGCAGACTCACCTCTCGACAACCTCACAGCCGCTCTGAAGTGTTGCTCTATTGTCGCACTGTGCGTGCGGCCGTTGTAGGACCCACTAAATGAGTTGGCGAGTCACCACCTGTCTTTCACAATTTTGAGACTGATTGTCACGGCAGGTGTTCGCTAGTTTTCTCTTATAGCCCATTATCCAGTCCATCCAACATTCAAATCAATAGCCCACGACCTTAGTTCCCATCGCAGCACTAAGGGGCTGCACTGCAATTGTCTTTGCACCTGGCGGGGACCATCTCCGGATGTATCACATTGTGCTTTCGGGGATGGTATCCGCCACGTGTATCCCTTGCTTTTAGATTAATTTGTCTTAAAGGGGCTCTGCGCTGTTGGCTTCGGCCCCACGCACGCCTCCCAAAGGTCCGGGACCTCATGGTCCCGAGATATGGAAAGACAGACAAATAATAATATTTAAAGTACATAGATACATAATGGAAGTTTATTGGAATGGCTTAATCACATGCAAGGTGTTTTTGTTTATTATTTTAAATCCGAATGGAGACTAAGATTACGTTTTTAAACAAAAACTATGTTAAGGATTAGACCAGACATATTTATGCACAAATATAAAAGCAATGAATTAAAGATATCAAAGAGGATATAATAAGATAGAGTGGTACTGTCATAGTAAATTTTGTAACCACTGTAAATTCATTGCCATCTATCGACATACTTTGAAACTAAAAATGAAGATTTATAAAAATACGTGTATTTAAATATGGATAAATGATTTTTTGTATTTGCATTAATTATTTTTATGATTTTGACCCATGTTCTTTCACTGATATGTGTTAAAATTATAAATAACAAACGAAACGAGTGTGTTCTGCTTAGCTAGTAAGATTTATAACAAATTGCCTGTCCATTTCAGAATGTTACCCTTAAATCAGTTTAAGCACAAACTACTGACATTTTTAATTGATAATTGTTTTTACACCATTTTTGAATTTTTGCTGTATAATTTTAACGCTTCTGATTTGACATGACTTTAATATTAATAATAACTAGGTATTTATACAAATATGTAAATTTATTTCGCATGTTAGTATGTAAGGAAATTATTCAAGTTTTTGTACGCCATCAGGCAGGGTATAGTGCTACAAATATTTATTTACCGCCACTGTAATCAGTTTGACATATACTCACAAATAAAAACACTTTGAACTTTGAACTTTGAAACCATCAACGCCCTCTATACGAGAGTAGGCCAAAACTAGTGGCGCCATCTGATCGAGAATCAAATTTTCGTGATTTTAGAGGCACGTTTTTTCCTTAGACTGTATCCATCTATTACGGAGTTATATCTATCTTTGAAGATATGAAAATGCAGCATTATGTACAGTCAGCAAAACTATTACCTTAGCACAAATGTATAGGTATAGTCTATGTAGTTTGCAGAGATGCCAAGCTGACTATATATATAATTATTTCTATACTAAAACTGAGTAAACTGACTTATTTCAGGTGCTGAATGCATTGTTTGTCTTACTACTGTAGAATTATGGCATCTTAAATAAATTGCAATAATTATGAAGTATTTTCCTGCATAATTTCTTCCTGTCATAATGTCTATTTCTATACAGCATAATCACTTTACTTTTTTTGTTGTAAACTAGCACATATACTACATCATAGTTGGATTTGTGCTAGACTCCGAGATGAAAACATGTGCGCAATGAAGTAATTCAAAATTTGCAACAACAAAATTTCAAATGTAAATCTTTATGCTGGACTATAATTTACTGATTGCTGTGTATTGCATGGAAAAAATACTGGTCATGGAAAGAGATTATGAAAAATCCAGATATCCCACTAAAATGCAAAAGTAAACTGTTTAACTCTTGCATCCTCCCTAGCATGACCTATGGTTGCCAAACATGGGCCTTAACGCAAAAGAATAGGAAATCCTTAGAAGTGTGCCAACACAACATAGAGAGAAGTATTCTCAACATAAAGAAGAAAGACAAAATAAGACTAAGCACCATAAGAAATAACACAAAACTAATGGATGTATCCTATGTAACAAGTAACCTTAAATGGAAATGGACTGGGCACATGCCGAGAGAACCAGGACAGAAATGGTCAAAAATTGTTACAACTTGGTACCCCAAAGATGGGAAACGGAAAAGAGGCAGGCCTTACCGCAGATGGGAAGATGACATAAGAGCTATCGCTGGACCAACATGGACAAGAAGAGCAAGCAACAGAGAGGAATGGAAGGGCTTAGGGGAGGCCTATGCCGGGAGGCAAGTCGACCGATGTCAATAAAAATACCAAATAACATATACGACAAAGAACTTTATTATTATTATGTTTAAATTAAGAATTTGACATGTTTTGTTTTTCTTTTCCTAAAACTTGACAAGAAATGTAATTTTTTTTTAATTTGAGGTCGAAATAAATGGCTATTTTATTTTATTAATTTTATTTTTATTTTATAATTTACTGATAAATTCAGCATATTGTCCTAATTATGGAAATACATACATCATACTTATTGTCTTATTGGCATAATTCCTAGATATTTAAATAAGTTTGTCCTTTATTGCCGAAACAATAATGAATACTTTAAAAAGATCATTGACTGTGACTCTTATTGTCTTGTTAATTAGCACACAATATAAATCACTAGACATACATAAAAACTGAAAAGCGACAAATCATCATTTGGAAAAAAATTGATGATGCGGATGAACTAATTATTGCGTTTGAAGCTGGCGAATTCTGAGTTTGAATATAAAATAAATTAGATTTTAAATTTTAGTTACCTGTAAAGAGCCAGAGTTTAGAATTGTGTTTCTTAATATGTGCCATTTTCAACCAAAAGGGTACTTATTGTCCCTTGTCAGTAAGGCGCTATTTCTATATAGCTTCAATTAGATTAGAAAACAACTTTATTAACAAGCGACAATGTGGTACCTGTGTGGTGGTGTGGTTTGGTTGAAAACGTCACATATGTTCTAAGCATTTATTTGCCTTACTTTTTCCAGTTAATCTTTAATAAAAATACCAAATAACATATACGACAAAGAACTTTATTATTATTATGTTTAAATTAAGAATTTGACATGTTTTGTTTTTCTTTTCCTAAAACTTGACAAGAAATGTAATTTTTTTTTAATTTGAGGTCGAAATAAATGGCTATTTTATTTTATTAATTTTATTTTTATTTTATAATTTACTGATAAATTCAGCATATTGTCCTAATTATGGAAATACATACATCATACTTATTGTCTTATTGGCATAATTCCTAGATATTTAAATAAGTTTGTCCTTTATTGCCGAAACAATAATGAATACTTTAAAAAGATCATTGACTGTGACTCTTATTGTCTTGTTAATTAGCACACAATATAAATCACTAGACATACATAAAAACTGAAAAGCGACAAATCATCATTTGGAAAAAAATTGATGATGCGGATGAACTAATTATTGCGTTTGAAGCTGGCGAATTCTGAGTTTGAATATAAAATAAATTAGATTTTAAATTTTAGTTACCTGTAAAGAGCCAGAGTTTAGAATTGTGTTTCTTAATATGTGCCATTTTCAACCAAAAGGGTACTTATTGTCCCTTGTCAGTAAGGCGCTATTTCTATATAGCTTCAATTAGATTAGAAAACAACTTTATTAACAAGCGACAATGTGGTACCTGTGTGGTGGTGTGGTTTGGTTGAAAACGTCACATATGTTCTAAGCATTTATTTGCCTTACTTTTTCCAGTTAATCTTTAACTCACTCCTATTAAAACTCCTATTGTCTATATTTGATAAAATGACAGACACTTAAGATTTCTTTTGGTGCTAAATCCTGTGCCTGGTCAATGCTTCAAGGCAAGTGTGTCGGGTACTCATTGAACACTACATAGTTGGTAGACTTGCTGGTTTGTCTGCGACTGCCACTGAACACACCACAAGGCAGGGATCGGAACCAGTTTTTTGCAAAAACTTCGAAATAACCATATATTTCGAATTATTTTATACTCCAAATGTAGGACTCAGTTGTGTTTTAGCTGTAACGACTTTGAATTATTAGATTGCCCAAATAGGAATGAAATAATTAACAAAGAACGAAAAAATACCGTTTTTGTTCCCATACAAAAAATACAGGTATCCGATCCCTGCCACAAGGTGTAACACACTTCACACACCTTTCTTAAATCAGTCAACCAAACTGGCATCCTAAACTAGGATCCTAAAGAAGATGTCCGACATTGGCAAATTCACCCTGTGCAAAATTGCAGGGTGTAAGTCAGAAAAAAAAAGTTGTTTCTAGTTAGTTCAGTCAGACTACTAAACGCAGTCATATGATTTAGAATTGAGGATTCGGAATGAAGTAACATGTGTGAAGCGATTAAAGGCTAAGTAGAATCGCAAGCATTTCAAAATATAAAATTCTAGCTAGTATAGTCGGTTCAGTATCTATATAAATTCACAAATAACTGATTTGTAAATCATGAAGGTAAGGAATGTGGTCAAGGGCAGTTGATTAAAACTATCTGTTTAAAGCAGCCTTTAACTTGTGTGTACAACCAGTCTGTTCATTTGCATATAATTTGTGTTTATACAAGTTTTTACATTTTAATGCCCAAACAGATTTGTTGTGTTTATAAATTAGTTGTAATTTTACTTTTGTGTGAATCGATGTTTATTTTAATGGTGTTAGTCAATACTTATTTAGATCTAGGTTTATTTCTAAATAATATCTAGAACTTTAGTAATAATGACACCGTATAACAACAATTTGTGTATGATTTTGATAAAAGATGATGTGTCAACACAACACAGTTTCCTGTATTTTATGTACCAATTTGCTTCATTTTGTTTCGTCAGATATAATGTTTTGGGTTGAAAGAATTATTTTTCAAGGATTTCTAATTAGAAATAAGCTCCTTTATGGCCCAACAACAACTGTTTTAAGATACTTAAGACCAAGAAGATATCTCTAGACAATTGCTTTGTTATTTAAATACACAAGTCGTGGTTTCTGTCTTAACAATTGGATTATAAGACATACAGTTACAATAGACCAAGACTACTTACAGCCATAACCATTTCAAATGGGAACTTGTGAACCCTCACGGGAGACACGAATTCCTGCACCATGTTTACGTTTTCTTGATAATTCGTTCAACAAATAACAGGCATTAGTCTAGTCCAGTTTACACAATCACGCTGTAAACAGTACGGTTAATGAAAACACTCGTGCGTTACAGAACTCCTTTCACTCCCGACATCGCATAACAAAACAACATAAACGAGCGAGCGTCAAGCGCAGCGGACGCGACGAGCTCGAGACCGAAACAAGCAAGAATGGCTGGATTGGCTGCCTGGCTGGTTGGGTTTCGTGAACTTGAAAATTCTATCTCTATAAATAAATAATATAGATTGAAGTGTACCGCACTGAAATTAGCCGCAAATGGAAAATTGACAATTTGACAAGTATAAGCTAGTGTTGCTAGTGAACAAATATATACTTTGTTTTCAATTGCATATTGAGTAGTTTTGCCAATAATCGATATCCCTCGATTATTCCCTTCGAAGAAAGGAAAACCAATAGCCTTTAGTTTACTGGCACTGCTTCTACTAATTTTAGTTGTTATTTATTAGCCCAAGGCCTGCTGCTGGGCTATTAATTTCTAAACCTAACGGTCGTTGTTTATAACCGAATAAGGCCAGTTTCAGTGTCAAAAACCAACGTCAATCGGTTAACCGGCAATTCCGTCAAATATTAGCGTGGTATTCCATCTGTCCAATGTGTATTTGCGTCTCACATTTTGCTTAATGAGAGAGTGAAACGCAATGCACTATGGACAATGAAATTGAACAAGTTGAATGTGGAATACCACGAATACCATCCTTAGTCACCACTTACTACGTAGGTAACCAAGGAGGTAGGAGTCGGACCAACTAAGTTGGCAACGATTTTAATAGCCCAGACGGTGCAAGTCTTATTTTAAACGTCAAATTTCTATGAAATTATGACGTTTACTTAACACTTGCACAGTCGTGCTATCAAAATCGCTGTCAACTTAGCTTAGTCTGACTCTAGAGTCTACGTGTATCTTTTTAGTAGTTTGTGGTCTCGCTCAGTAGCCCTCTAGACTACACATTGGTATAAATCTGCTGTGCGAACACTAGTTCAAAATAATTATAGTGCCAATGCCAATTACTGAACATTTAGGTCAGTCAGTCAAATTCATTCTGTAATACAAATTAGTCATGAAATTACTGTAATAAATTTTGAAAATAAAAATCAATTTAATTTGTTGGCCGATGCTCCACCGAGCGTTATAGATATAATCGAATCGAATCGAATGGATCTTCCAAAATAATAAGCATTCGTGTCAGTTACTAAAAAAACATGTTTACGGTGCCGACGGTGCGGTGCTGCCAGTAATAATTGTAATTTGATGCAAACGTGAATTCAATTTTCAAAACCATATAAATATTTTTAGACCCTTGAACCTAGAAATATTTCTGCCAAATGTAAAGAAAAAAGAAAGTCTTTATTTGAATTGCACGTTATGTTAAATACAAAAAAATAATATATGGAAGAAGAATAATTCATTTCTTATTAATTTTGTCCACGTTATTCGTTGCTAACTTCAAGACAGTGAGTAAGCAAGCGGTCCATCTTCTCTGACGAAGCGCGAATGTCGCTCTCAATAGTTTGAAATCTAATTTTCCTGATTGTCTTGGTAAAAGCAAAGCAAAATTCTGGCAAAATTGTGCGCGTTCGTGCCCGATGTCTAGTGCTGAAGTCGCCGATAATTCCGTTGACCCCCCGGCGAAAAAGCGGAAGCTAAACACAGGAGAATCCCGTTCCAATTCTTCAGCAATGGCGAACAATGGAACGCGCATGGAAGATGAAATCGACGAGAGCCTGTATTCCAGGCAGCTGTACGTGCTGGGCCACGATGCTATGCGTCGGATGGCAAATTCCGACGTTTTAATATCGGGTTTAGGAGGCCTGGGCGTGGAAGTCGCAAAAAATGTGATTCTCGGCGGTGTGAAGTCGGTGACTCTGCACGATGACCGTAACTGCACAATCTCGGATTTATCTTCTCAGTTCTATTTGTCGGAGGCTACGATAGGTCAGAACCGTGCGACGTCCTCTGTCGAGCAGCTAGCTGAGTTAAATCACTATGTGCCAACTACGGCGTACACGGGTGCTCTTACAGAAGAGTTTCTCCGAAAGTTCAGTGTGGTGGTTCTCACTAGCGCTTCGTGGGCTGAACAGGAGCGTGTAGCAGCTATTACTCACGCTAATAATATCGCGCTGATTATCGCGGACACGAGGGGCCTGTTTTCTAGAGTGTTCTGTGATTTTGGAGAAGATTTTACAGTTCGCGATGTGAACGGTGAGAATCCGGTGTCGGCGATGATTGCCGCCATCACGAACGACCAGCAGGCGGTGGTCACTTGTCTTGACGACACACGTCATGGACTGGAAGACGGGGACTATGTCACTTTCAGTGAGGTTAGTTCTATTTTTAGTAACAATCACAAATAAGAATAATAATAAAAGACGTTTATTCAAGAAGTTGTAACATAGGTACATAATAAAAGTACACGATAATGCTTACAAACTAATTGAAAGGGAAGGTGGCTCAGCTGATGTCTGTGCCAAAAAGGCTTCGGGGCACAGCATCCCCAAAGGTTTTCAGCAACGGATGCTGTTATTCTGCCACCATCACAATCACATTATAAAGCATGTAATTTATTGATGTGTTAATCCTATTTACTTAGATTAATATATTAATCTATGTTCTTAAATAATTGTCAACAGGTCCAAGGCATGACAGAATTAAATGGTTGCGAGCCCCGCCAGATCAAAGTCCTGGGTCCATACACCTTCAACATCGGAGACACTACAGGCTTCTCCAAATATGAGCGTGGCGGCATTGTCACTCAAGTCAAGATGCCCAAGACACTAGCCTTTAAGTCCTTAAAAGAATCTTTCAAGAACCCAGAGTTTGTTATTACGGACTTTGGCAAGTTCGACTATCCACAGCAGTTGCACTTTGCGTTTGCTGCACTCTACAAGTTCGAGGATAACGAGGGTAGACTGCCGAGGCCCTGGAGTAATGATGATGCTGCCAAGTTCATGGATTATTTGAAGGGCATTTTGGCTGATCCGGAGTACAAGCATGGCGAATTGGAAATCAATACTGAGCTTATGGAGATATTCTGCAAGGTAGGTTTCTTTTGTTGTTTATTCAGCCTCATAAGGCCTACATATATAAATTTAAACTGTTTTTAGTCAGAATAGTTGCGTTTTTGTTAAGTTAAATTTATAAACAGGAAAATCAAGTCTATTTCATGCATTATAGGTTCAAATTTCACTAGCCACTTTTTTTTTTTTCTTGATTGTCTGGATCTTAGGAGGATAAGCCAGTTTTTTTTTTTGAAACCCAGGTGCCTAGCCATCTGTCTATAGTTCTTAGTATTAGAAAGCTTTAATTTGGCATATGTTTTTCAAAAATGACCATAAACCATGATTTTAAGCTAAGCTTGCATTTAGAAGCATTGGTGGCCCAGT
This sequence comes from Cydia strobilella, assembly GCF_947568885.1. NCBI lineage: Eukaryota > Metazoa > Arthropoda > Insecta > Lepidoptera > Tortricidae > Cydia > Cydia strobilella. Next base: position 17,335,179 of record NC_086052.1, read on the forward strand.
GGTAAGGGCGTGCGACTTTCAATCCCAGAGGTCGCGGGTTCAAACCACGGCTCGTATGAATGAGTTTTTCGAACTTATGTACGAAATATCATTGATATTTACCAGTCGCTTTTCGGTGAAGGAAAACATCGTGAGGAAACCGGACTAATCCCGATAAGGCCTAGTTTACCCTCTGGGTTGGAAGGTCAGATGGCAGTCGCTTTCGTAAAAACTAGTACCTACGCCAATTCTTAATTCTTGGGATTAGTTGCCAAGCGGACCCCAGGCTCCCATGAGCCGTGGCAAAATGCCGGGACAACGCGGGGAAGATGATACTCATTTAGAAACATACATGTAGTGGTAATAGCCAAATTCTTTATGCTACCTACCCAGTTATTTTTTTGTTCAACCCCATAGTGTGGAAATGAAGTGTCATTGAAAATCAATACTGAGCTTATGGATACATTTTGCAAGGTATGATTTGTTTTCAGACTTTTTATAGATAATTAGGTCTTATTGTAGTCTAGTAGTTTAAATAATAACCACAAAGTGGTAAAATATTAGAACTGGCCAAGTGCGAGTCGGACTCGCGCACGAAGGGTTCCGGGTAACATTACGCAAAAAACGGCAGTGATTTTTTTGCCAGAAACCGTTAACCTAGTGTCAAATTGTACTGGTAACTCCAGGTTTAACCGGTTAACCCTGGGTTAATTAATGGACCAAGTGGCCCTTCCTGGCTAATATAACCCTAGATTTAGAATTTAAGGAACTCATGATTTTGGCATTTTTTTCTCAAATACTAAATAGTGCTGGTGTAGTAATAAATACCTATTTAATACAGAAATTAATCATGCAAGTTAGTAAGCAAAGGTCTATAATTAAGGCTATGCAGTTGTAATTATTGTACAAGGTCTCAACCATGGAAAACCACCACATTTAAATATGACATTGATGATAAGTAAATGCATTAAAGCAACGCAACAATAGTACATTGTGCAACGAGGGGGGTAACCGAGATTTTGCAAACGAGGTCTATAATTTACAACAGCCGCAGGCTCATGCCATGCTGCTCATTGTACAAGATGTAAATATAAAAAATACAATATTATATTCATAAGTAAACCTTTGGAGGAGTACATGAACTTGACCTTGTTTCACCCCAACAATCACTATCGGTTATGCAAACACGCCTAAATATCACTCATCTGACCTTTGTGAAGGAACTATGTACATGTATCGCTGTTCTGTCGCGTGGAATTTGGTCCACGTTTCCCCTCTTACCAGGCCTATGGAACTCTCCGCGCGAGCTCGGATTTATACCTACGATTCGCTTCCCGCCGCGCCGGCGGTACTAAAGCTAGCCAGTTGGTTGCCACACGCGCTCAGGCGCTCACGCACGCACGTCACCGCGCCCTATGCCAAAGTAATGTCTTCGTAACGAACAAATAACACAGCTTGTAGTGTGAATGGATGCAGAAACAACAAAACAAATAAAAAATATAGTTTTTTCCTCTTTCGACAGATGATATGATAAGTAGACATTTTCAATATAGGTACTTACACCTACTGTTATAATTTTTACGATAGATACAAGCTACGTAGGTACTATTAAATTGTTTTAAAGATGTAGGCAATGTTTTTTACGACACATTTATAGTTAAATATCTACCTAAGTCACCTATGTGTTTGAAAGAAGCATCGGCAACCCTAGCGTTGTGTCGGCGCGGGGAGCGGCGCGTTGAAGGTCACTCCATTGTATATTTGTGTAGGTATCAAAACGGTAGGTATTTGCGTTTTCTTTGAGAGATAAGTATCTGTTCGTAAGAACTATTATATAATCTGTGCTCTTACGCAGTCACCAGGCTGTATCTCATGAACCGTGATAGCTAGACAGTTGAAATTTTCACAGATGATGTATTTCTGTTGCCGCTATAACAACAAAATAAAATAAATATTGAAGTGGGGCTCCCATACAACGAACGTGATTTTTTTGCCGGTTTTTTGCGTAATGGTATGGAACCCTTCGTGCGCGAGCCCGACTCGACTTGGCCGGTTTTTTACGTAATGGTACGGAACCCTTCGTACCCGTAATGGTCGAGCTCGACTCGCACTTGTTGTACAGTCGCCAATGTCGCCATCAGATAGCCAAAAACGGTTCATTACTTTAGCTATGAGAAGGAAACGGATTATAGATCCACTCAACACCAACAAGACTGCAGATACTGTGAATGCTCTTACATATAATTATCAATTATAATGTAACTTAACTACTAATGGGGAATATTACGCGAAACTCTGCGAAAGGGGCGCCACTACCACAATCTGTGGGTCTATTGCGAAACAAGAAAATCGAAATTTCGTTATCTAACATCTCTGTCACTTGCATATTCGAGCGATAAAGAGGCAGATAGCGAAATTTCGGATTCGCGTTTCCCGGTAGGTCCTCTGTAAACAAACCGCCTACGCCTTGATGCATCAATGTCATATTTTATTATCTCTAAAAACTTGTCAAAAACCTGTTAAAGGTACAGTATGTATAAGTTACTCTATGGTTTACTAAAAAGGCTAGTACTGCACTCTGGTGGCAGAACATTCCAGTAATATCCCCTATTGCTAGTTTCTATTACTAGCCATTGCCCTCGATTACGTCAACGTGGGATGATGATAGTTGACAAAAACTCCTCGGGTCATCATAGTTGTAGGGAGTAGCACAAAAATAAATATACATATTTTTATTTTATTATCTTTACAGGTCTCCGCTGGTGACCTAAACCCGATGAACGCAGCCATTGGCGGCGTAGTAGCCCAGGAGGTGATGAAGGCTTGCTCCGGCAAGTTCCACCCCATCGTCCAATGGCTCTACCTGGACGCCATCGAGTGCCTGCCCAAGGACCGCTCGGCCCTGACCGAGGAGACCTGCAAACCGACTGGCTCGAGATATGATGGCCAGGTTGCTGTGTTCGGACAGGACTTCCAGAAGAAATTGGGATCGTTGAAGTACTTCGTGGTTGGTAAGTGTGCATTTAATACTTATCTATTCTATTCTATCTACTGCTATAAATGCTGAAAATCTGGACAAGAGGTTTAAAAGCTTGTTTAGGTTCCACCCCATCTTTAATGTTAATGTTATTTGGATGTTGCTATTTTAATAACCATCATACTTTCAAGTAAGGTGTATATTTGCTAAATAACCTTTATTCCATAAATATGATTACAGTGATTAAGTTATTACATCTTATAATTAGAAATCTAAAACAAAAACGTATGCACATAAAAAAAAACATTTAAAGACACTAAAACTAACTAAAAAATAATCACATTACTTATACTATACTATACTACTTTGCTAAGTTGTACCAATGATGTGTGTGACTTTTTTGGGATATGACTAATGGACGTGAAAAGGTTATTAAAAGGATCGGTTGCTTTTTGACCGACTATGGTAAGGGGTGAATGAATGAGTAAGTACATATACACGTTGTTTATGTCGTGTGTTCCAATGTAACGTCAATACCTCCGTTATCTCCATTAACATCTTTTATTATTAGTAGTAGTGGTAGTAGTAGTAAACTCTTTATTGTACAAATATACACATTAAAAATTACATGGTACAAATAATAAGATGTACAAAGGCGAACTTATCCCTTTGAGGGATCTCTTCCAGTTAACCTTTGAGTAGATGAGAGGAGAAAGTGAAAAGAGGGTGACAAATGTAGCAAAATGTACAACAAGGTACCAGAAAGATAAAGGATATAAATACATACAAAATTAATAGGATAAACATATAATATATTACACAAAAAGGAATGGGGAAAATACACTAAAAATTGGAAAGAAGTAGAAAAATATAAACATCTTTTATTAGCTCTGATTCACGACGGAAACAATGACACCTAATGATTTCGTCGTTTGTGTTACTGCATCATGAAATCTTCTTGACCGTAAGCAACTTAGACAAAACATGTTTGACTTTACTGCAAAGCCAAAGGGAAGTGTTATGCGAGGTGTTCAATCCGTCCCTTGAATTTGGTGAAAGGACATTCCAGGACAGCCCAGACAGGAGAGAGAGGAGGAGGAGGAGAGAGTAATTAACTACAAAGCTCCATGCATAATTTTTTTTAAACTTTTATAATCAATTATTTGTTTGAACATCAAAACATTTAAAATGTTGAACATTTTTGAGCGGTTGAAACGCTCATAATTTTTGACACGTATTCGACATAGCGTGATGACGTCACTCGTTGGACGGTCCAACTGACGTTTGCTACTAATGACACTTCTTCTTCTTCTTCTTCTTTTAAAATTATGGCTTCAGCCCAGTGGGACTATTTCGCCAGTATCAAGGTATTGAGAGGTTTACAAACGACAAAAATTGTACGGTTGTACAAGACAGTGTACGGTGATTTGTTAGCTCTTGTAAATCGATAGCTAGTCTTTACAAGAAGCACGTGGACTACCGGCCGTTGACTCCAAGATGGTGGTTAAACGCGCTTCAAAATTAATTCTCCATTCACTGCACACTACCACATTAGTTTACTGTATAATAAGCTATCGATATTACACTTTAAACAATATTAATAAGCAAAAAACAATCCTAATGACACTTATGTGAACTAATCTATCGAATCTGACGTCACGTGACGTTTCGCGCACTAGCTTTTCGCGGACAAATTTTTGAGCTTTTTATTTATTATTTTAAGCAATTAAATGATATTAATAACGGATATGCATTTGTAACATGATATAACGGTAACCGAATAAAAAATATTTCGTTCAAATATAAACTATATTGTATGAGGTAATGAAGCTAATTAAAGAAGACCAAATTACTCTAACACCGATTTTCCATTGTCTAACCGAAACATAAAATCTATACTGACCTAATACTTTCTAGATTTTCAAGAGGATTGATAGATTTTTGGCTTTCAATGAGTTATGACTATGCATGCATTAAAATAACATTGTGGTATGCGTGACTTGACTAGGATCGATATAGTGGTTGAGCCGTGGCACCGGTGTTTAAAATATGCAACGATTGAGCTACATCGGTTCGACTTTTTTGCTCGTCTACTTTTTATTGACGTATTTATAACACGGTCTATTCAATTTTTTTTTACCATTTGACGCCAAAGTTAGGTAGTAAATTCTATAAAGTTTCTTAAGTTTCCCTAATGCCATAGATAGAGTTCTTGTTAATAATTTTTAATTTTCGTGAATTAAGTGTTGCTGTTTGTACTCCAAATACATGTTATCTTTCTGTGAATGCTTTTCTATCAGTGGATGTCATCAAAACACACTGACGATTTGCTATGTTTGATTACTTCCTTATAAAAATTATAAAATGTTTGTTAATAGTTTAAATAATATTGTATTACTTTTTTAAACGTAAATATAAAATAAAGAATCTGATTCTCTCTGATCTGGATCTGATTTTACTTTCGATACAAAATAGGTACCACAAACCGGCATGAGCTTTGCTAAAACATAACGTTGCTGAATAGTGGCATTAGTGGCACAAAACAAAATGAAATGCCATTCGATTTTAAATCTATCCTCGAATAGGTAATGAAGGATTTGTTGAAGTTAGTTCAAGGTAAAAGTACACCACAATCATATAGCTAATATCATTAGTCACCATAATCATTGACCACAGTAGGTATCACATTGGTGTTACCCGATAGGTATTGTAACACAAAAACCGGCCAAGTGAGAGTCGGACTCGCGCACACAGGGTTCTGTACTTTTTAGTATTTGTTGTTATAGCGGCAACAGAAATACATCATATGTGAAAATTTCCACTGTCTAGCTATCATATCAGATACAGCCTGGTGACAGACGGACAGCGGAGTCTTAGTAATAGGGTCCCGTTTTTACCCTTTGGGTACGGAACCCTAAAAAGGCCCTAAATCCATCGTATCTTTATTAGCAGCTAGATATTTCGTGACTAGACGTAACGGCCTTGGCTATTTATAAATATATACGATCAATGAAATGTGAATGGCGGGTACAGCTGCATATTTCGGTGGCATTCGGTTCCTGATCAATTTAGGAACACACAAAACAAGAATTTGCGAAGTGTGTACGTATTTTATACTACAATAAGCTGTTGTTCGTCCCATCCAATCTCTATAGATATCTTTTTTAGACGAGTGCAGGTAGTAAACATGGACGCAACTTCGCGCCCTATACAAAATGAGTACAGGAGTACTTATGTGTATTTTAATTGAGATAATCTGTGCTTTAAAGGAAACTGCTGCATCACGGTTTTATACCTTATGTTATAACATTGCGCGCTACCTGATTGCGTAAAGAAAATAAAATGTGGGATTTTCTATAAAAAGGGACCTTATTGTCGATGGCGCTTACGCTATTATAAACGATGCTCCGATATAAATACAATGCCGCGCGACGCTGTGCGGCGTTAGCGCCATTGACAATAAGGTCCCTTTTCATAGAAAATGCCCCAAATTGTTTTGTTACGCTTTACACCGCGAAAATTACGATATCTAGTCCTTAAACTAATTTCACCTAAAACAGATTAAAAATACTGTTTTTTCTCATTATCCGGTACCAAATAGCCATTTACGAAGCCTAATAATTCTGTTCAGAATTATTAAACGTCAACTTTTGAAAACTCAACCGCAATGTTCAGATCTATTTAACACCATCTACATTAGCTGTCCAATTCAAAGCACGCATTTGTCTTAGGGTGGTATACCACTTGTCCAAGATCTGCGTCCAATGTGCATTGCGATTAGCGTCTCACATTTTTTAAGCAAAATGTGGGACGCAAATATCCATCACATCATAACCATCCTAGTCCCGTCTGAGTTTAACGACGTATGAGCTACTTTTAAGCTTTTTGAGTTTTCATATCTAACATTTGAACATATATCGCTAACGCAGAACGTAACGCGTGAAACCTTACGCCGTTGGTCGGTTTATATAATCCTATTTGCGGCTAATGTTATGATTACGATTTGTTTCATGCGTTACATTCTGAACACGTAGCCCTGATTATGTAATTTAAGTATTAATATTAAAATCGAAACCGACAACTAACTACGTTAAGTAAAAAGTCTATGACGTGATATACTTCATGACTTGAAACACTTATCTGTGCCCTTGATGATGATTAATAAATACCACCCTATGTTCTCACCTGAGTCTCTGTTTTCCGCTTATAATATTATTTGTAAATCGTTATGCAATACACTTTTCGTCTGTCGCGACACTCGTAACATCTAGTGTCAAGTAGCGGTACTGACAAATCCTAGATGTCGACTACGAAAATAAGCAGCGTTTTGGTCACGCGCAGTCCATGCCATGAGTAAGTCCATCGGACAGTCTGGCACAGACATCGGACAGTCATGGTAAGAAATTAAGTTCATGTCCTCAATATTGTGATAGATATGTCATGGCCGCCAATTTAAAAAAAAAAAAAACGTTTTTGTGGCATGTATTAATTTTTCAATTTGTCCACCAGGCGCTGGCGCCATCGGCTGCGAGCTCCTCAAGAACTTCGCGATGCTCGGCGTCGGCGCGGACGGCGGCCGCGTCACCGTCACCGACATGGACCTCATCGAGAAGAGCAACCTCAACCGCCAGTTCCTCTTCCGCCCCTATGATGTGCAGAAACCCAAGTCCAGCACCGCGGCTAGGGTGAGTAGCGCCGGCTTAGCAAAAAAGCCTCTATAGGGGCCGGGCGCGTTGGAGGGGCTGCCATCTTGTGGCCTGAATCGGAAACATAAAGTGTACATTGACACTTCAGGCCAAAACAAGTGCTTCCCTCTACAGTTCACGTACGTTTTCTTGTGCATTGTAGGTTCTGCCATCTTGTTTGAAATCTACTCTTCGCGGCTATAAACTAGGCCTTTACTCTTTTTCACTAGAGCCACATTTATCTTAAACTATCGCCGCATGCAACATCGCTGTTGATTTTTCTCCAACTACTTGCTTTGTTTACTTCGCTGATGTTTTGATAATGGTGCAAGTTATGGCCAACCAAGACTATCTAAACGAAAGTCATTTTGGTTACTTTAGTATAAATGCACTGCTATTATGTCATGTTTCTAGACCAATATAAAAATAAATAAAATAAAAAAGCCGTTTATTCACACTAAGTTTAGGTTACATTTGTAGGTTGAATCTATCTTAATTTGCTTAGTGGTGAACCCCTCTTTGGGTGAAGGCCTCCTCCAACTCAATCCATTTGCTTCTGTTTGAAGCTATTGCCATCCATTGCTTTCCCACAGCCTGGGATAGGTCATCAGCCTAACGCTGCTGCGGCCGGCCAGCCCGCCGCCCTCCTGGTGGTCCTCTTCATTTTGTTGTTTCTATGTGAGAGACCTAGACCAATATAATAACCCAATATTTATTTACAGGTTATCAAACGCATGAACCCATCAATGAACGTGCTCGCTCAAGAGAACCGAGTGTGCCCCGAGACCGAGTCCGTGTACGATGACCACTTCTTCGAAGAATTAGACGGGGTTGCTAATGCTCTGGACAATGTGGATGCGCGTATATACATGGACAGACGCTGTGTGTACTACAGGAAGCCGTTGCTTGAAAGTGGTACGCTTGGGACCAAGGGCAATACGCAGGTAACTATCTAAGTTTACCCTTTACCAGGCTAAGGAATATATTTATTTCCCACGTACGGCACTTCAAACATGTGTTCTATTTAAGATGAGTAAGACTTACATTCGATTGTCATTTTTGAACTGTCAGCCTGGTAAAGAGTTGAGTTAGGCAATATGCAGGGCAATACTGAAAGTTCATCTAGAATGATTACTTTGAAGAGTTGGATGGTGTACCAGCTGTATTGTATCTTCTCTGTTTTACATTTCCAGCTTGTACCTTTGTAATCTGTTCTTGTTATTTATATTTATTTATTTAAGCTTTGTTTGTTCTACAGTCAAGTTTTTTTCTTGTTTTTGTGTTTTTACTTTGGCTTTGTTTTGGGGCTGACTGCAGATCCCAACTGCTGGGTAAAAGCCTCCTTACTTTTTCTCCACTCATCCCTGTCTTGGGCTTTTTGGAGCCAGTCTTTTCCTGCGACGGAGGAGATGTCGTCTATCCATTTCTTTTTGGGCCTTCCTGAGTGCCTCCGTCCTACAGGTCCAGTCCACTTTGTTGCTTCCAGTGTCCATCTTTTGTCTCGATATCTGGATACATGACCTGCCCATTGCCATTTTAGATGAAGAGTTTGTTGAAGAGCGTCTGTAAGTTTGGTCTTTTGACGTATTATTTCGCTTCTAATTTTCTGTATTTTTCTTATATTTAATAGACTTCTCTCCATCGATCTTTGACAGGTTGTTATAGCTTTACGCACTTTATTTGTGTATGTCCAAGTTTGGCTTCCGTAAGTTAGACTTGGCAGGATACAGGTGTCCATAACGATTTTCTTGTGGGCTATGCTGTATTCGCCTTTCAGGATTTCCTTCTGGGACCAAAACTTTTTCCAGGCTGTGTTTATGCGTCTGTCCACTTCTTCCTCGTTGTTAGATGGGCTAAAGGATATGTGTTTTCCCAAGTAAATGTATTCATTAACATAATCAATTTCAGTCCCTGCCACATTTATTGATCTTCTTCGACTGTTGGTCATAGCTTTTGTCTTAGATGTGTTCATGTGCAGTCCTACTTTCTTGCTCTCCTTGTCAAGGGTATTCATCATGTCTTCTAGTTGGGTCGCAGATTCTGCAAAGATTATAATATCATCTGCAAAGCGTAGATGGGTCAGACGTTTATCCAGTATACTAATTCCTTTATTCTTCCACTGCATGTTCTTAAAAACTTCTTCTAGCACTGCTATAAACAATTTCGGCGAGAGTGGATCTCCTTGTCGGACCCCTTTGCCTATAGCTATCTCCTTTCCTTTCCATTTTTACTCGGCTTACACTTTGGCTATAGATGTTTATTAGGATGTTTATGTATGTTTTGTTGATTTTACATGTTTTCAGAGCTCGCCAGATAGAGCTATGTGTAATGCTATCGAAGGCTTTCGAGTAGTCATATTCTATGTACTTTGCTATTACTTGATCTAAGGTATGGATATGGTCTATAGTTGAATATCCCGATCTGAATCCCGCTTGTTCAATTGGTTGGTGCGCATCTATAGTTGGCGTTAGTCGGGTCTGTAGTATGGATGTGAAGAGTTTATAGACACAGGACAGGAGACTGATTGGGCGATAGTTGCCAACATCTAGTGGATTGCCCTTTTTGTACAGTAGGATGATATCAGAGCTGCACCACTGTTTGGGAACAGTTTCTTGTTCTAGGACCATGTTATATAATTGAGCAAGGTAAGGTACTAGTAGTGGGGCTCCAATTTTAAGTGCTTCGTTACTGATATTGTCCGGTCCAGGGCTTTTTTCGGATTTTAAATGTGAAATATGTTTTGATATTTCTAGTTCGGATATTGGTTCTACTATGTCCTGATTGTTTTGATGTGGTTCTAGGAAGGTTGTGTTGTCAGGTTCTTTATCTGGTTTCTTATATAGATTTTGATAGAAATTGGTAGCATGTGTAATAACATGTTTTCTATTCTTTGTTTCTCCTTCCTCGCCTTGTAATTTTTGTATCCAATCTTTGTGACTTTTAAGTTCTTTATATGCTCGTTTGGAGCTTCTGTAGGTGACTAAATTTCTTTTGATTGTTTCTTGTCTATGACTTCTGTAATCTTTTCTTATAGCTTTATTTGTTTTCTTAAATATGTTTTTTAGTTCTGTTTTTATTTCCTTTGACTTGTTTTCTATTGCTAACAGTTCTGTGCGTTTGTTAATTAGTTCTATTGTTTCTTGCCTTAGTATTTTCTTCTTCTTTTGTTCACCATTATTGATTTTTAGGCTATTTGTTATTGCAGTTTCTAGGCTATCATAATAAGTTTGTGTGTTTGTATGTTTTTTATTAAGGAAACATGTCCGTAAATTTTCATTTAAAAGGTGTACATATTTGGTTTTCTCTTGTTCTGTTGCTGGTGGTTTTGGTAGTGATCTATAGGCCTTTCTGCTTTTTTTAGGTGCTTCAAGTATGAAGGAGGACCTTAAAAGTCTGTGGTCTGATGGGAAGGACAATTTGTTTAGTACTTCGACATTTGTGATCTGTTTTGGTTTGTTGCATAGGATGTAGTCGATCTCATTCTTTGTTTTATTGTCAGGTGATACCCATGTCCATCTTCGTTGTTGTTTCTTCTTGAAGTATGTGTTCATGATAGATAAGTGTTGTTCACGAGCATATTGTAGTAGCCATTTTCCTCTTTCGTTCCGTTTGCCGTATCCATATTTTCCCATTACTAGGTTTTCAAATTTCCGTGGTTGACCTATTTTGGCATTGAAATCCCCTATGACTAGTACATTTGTGTCCTGTGTGTCTTGAGCGTTCTTGAGTTCATCATAGAATTTCTGCATTTCATCCTCTTTCGCTCTTTCAGTAGGTGCATAGGCTTGTATTATAGTTATAGGTTGATTTCTGAATTTTAATTTCAACACTGCTACTCTTTCCGATACTCCAATGAAATCAATGATATTCTGTTTTAATGTTTTCTTTATTAAGAAGCCGACTCCATGGAATCCTTTTGTTTCTCCTATATAACACAATATAAAGTCTTGATGCTCTTCTATTTTACATCCTATTCGTCTTACTTCAGAAAGTCCAATTATATCATACTCAATTTTTTCAAGGGCTTGTGTTAGATCCAGCAATCTTTCCGGAGATGACAGTGATCTCACATTGTATGTGCATATTTTGAGTATTTGTTTTTGCTGTGCACGTTCGTTTCTTCGGGAGGTGTGAGGGTGGTGGTCTAATTCCCCACGAGGACCAGTCGGCTTGGGGAATGTTGTGTTGGTTTTTTTACTTGCTGTTTGATTAATTGCTGATGTTGTATTCTTGTTATTAACCGACTTCAATTTTTTCAGGTTGTCGTGCCCTTCCTGACTGAGTCCTACAGCTCATCCCAGGACCCCCCGGAGAAGAGCATCCCCATCTGCACCCTGAAGAACTTCCCCAACGCCATCGAGCACACGCTGCAGTGGGCACGTGATGAATTTGAGGGTTTGTTCCGGCAGGCGGCCGAACATGCCGCTCAGGTCAGTACCTAATTTGCAATTTAATAAATTAAAGAACTTTCTTTCATACATTTTTGAAACTTTTTTTAGTAATTACTTTAAAGTAGAAAGCATATACTACGGGGGGTTCCCGCCGAGTTTGCCAGTTAAAAATCGACCGGTTTTAAGTAGATTGTTCAAGAACAATAAGTTAATTTGTGTTTTAAGTTTGTCTATGGCTGGAGTGTTTGTATATTTTATTTATTTATTTTATTATTCAAATTAGTTACACAGCATTACAGTATTACTACCAAGGCACTGTGAAATAGAAAACAAATAAAAATACAAATACAAAGATACAATACCCTACGAGAAAACACAAAAAATTAAGTATTTAGGATTTGGGCGACGACATAACAGCGTGGCTCCGTTGCGTCGTCTGACTTGGTGTAGAATTCGGCAAGTTGCCCCGGAACCGCCGAAACACCACACCCTTCGGCCAGAAGTCCGCGCTAGCGATGGTGTCCTGCAGCGGCCGCGGCACGCGCACCACAAATGAACTGAAGTGCACATAGTGACGCGACTGTAGCTGGTGCACCCTCAGCGTATAGCCAGTCTTCCGGCGGATGTACTCCACCACCTCGTCGGCTCCGGCGGAGTAATGCAGTCGAGACACGTAGAGCGCCTTACTCGGTAGACCGGAATTAACCGGCTCGCAGTGCCACACACAGTCTTACGGGGCGACCTGCGTGCCTTTCTCTTCCTTTCCACCAGTGTGAATCCCTCCTTATCCACATTGGTGCGGGAGGACTTCTCTAAAAGGGGAGCCCGTGATTTACACGCCTTAGAAGGCGCGTTGACCCAATCCATGGCAATCCATGTAGTATAAATAAAACATGGAATGAAGTTTAAAATAGTTGTATTATATAGAAACACAAATTATTTGCAACCCGTACAACCTGCGATTGCCATGATTGTTCAAGAAGGATACTCAAGGAAAAAAAAAATGTTGCCAGCAACACTGGCCATAGACAAACTTTAAACACAAATTAACTTTTTGTTCTTGATCAAGGAAGGAAAAAAAAATCTTGATGAAGGAAAAAAAATGTTGCCAGCAACACTCTGGCCATAGACAAACTTTAAACTTAAACACAAATTAACTTTTTGTTCTTGATCAAGATGTTAAATTTTCATTGTCATTTCGGACGCGGGATCGCGGGAATCGAAGGGCTAACAATAACGTGGTAACTTTTTTAACCTTCTTGTTATCTTCCTACAATAGTTTCATTCGTTTTCAGTACTTGGCCGATCCTCACTGGGAGGAGCGGACTCTGAAGCTGCCGGGCAGCCAGCCTCTCGAGGCTATAGAGAGCGTCAAGGTGAGACCGTCCTACGTCACACGGGGGCCGCCATTTCCATTTCTCAACCTTTATATTTATTTATTTATTTATTACACACGTAGTAAGAACAGAATACACATTCACAAGCCACACAGTTTACACGAATGTTTGGCTGAGAGAGGGGGAACGATCCCCGATCTGGGTCTTGGCTCGTCCAACAAGTCTCCATCGCCATACAGCGCGGCAACGCTGCGAGTGTGATGGGGACTTTTGGACCAGGCATGCCACAGAACGGATCTTCATACTTGTTGTTGGGGTGTTGTGGGCCTGTGAGTGTCACGTCGACCATAGAGTAACTGATACTAGAGCGTTACTGTCATAGTAAATTTTGTAACCCCAGTAAATTCACTGCCATCTGTCGACACACTTTAAAACTAAAAATTAAGATTTATAAAAATTCGATAGAATGTATTTAAATATAGATAAATGTTTTTTTTTATTTGCTTTAATTATTTTAATGATTTTGACCAATGTTCTTTCACTGATATGCGTTAAAATTGTTAAATAACAAACGCAACCGTCAACGCCATCTATACGCCTGTAGGCCAAAACTATGAGCGCCCTCTGAACGAGAATCAAATTTTCTTGAGTTTCGAGGCACGTTTTTACCTTAGACTGTATCCATCTATTACGGAGTTATATCTATCTTTGCGTCGACCAAGCAGTGATCTATTGTGACGGCCCTTTAAAGTTCATTACTAATGCCCATTGAGTCCAGAAAATTCCAGATTCTTTGAGCCGTAATGTTCTGTACCTCATAGGGTTGCAGTATGTGTACTTTTTGACATGACATTAGTGGTCCACAGGAACAGAGAATGTGCATTGCAGTCTCCTCTGACTCCTTGCAGAAACTGCATGTCGCATCCTGTTTCTTCCCAATTTGAAACATGTGTTTGTTCAACTTACAGTGTCCAGTCAATATTCTAGTTACTGCACAAGTTTGTCTTTTGAGCCCTTGAAGCTCCTTAGCAGTTTTGCTGTTGAACCCTTTGATTAGAGCTTTCGAGTGTTCTTGTCCTTTAACGAACTTCCACCAATCGATTGCTCTCGTTAGGTTAGCTCACCAACGGATCTTAGGTTAGGTAAATAGTTTTAAGTTTGTGTTTGTATAGTTTTTTTTGTTTTTTGTAGTAATAGGTAGTAATTTGTAAGGGGTTTGTTTGAGAAGAAAAAAAAATTAATAAATAAATCTCTGTTGCTCAGAATTAACATTATACATTAAGTAACATTTTAAACATGCTTTTTAAGTTGATTTAATTTGAAGTTGACATAGGGAAAGAGAGAATATGATTACTTGATTAAGTACAGTACAGTTTACTATTGTCGTTACGTATTGTTATATTTATTTATCCTTTTTTTATTAATGCATACAATATATATGTATATTTTTAGGGTTCCGTACCTCAAAAGGAAAAAACGGAACCCTTATAGGATCACTTGTGCGTCTGTCTGTCGGTCTGTCCGTCTGTCACAGCCTGTTTTCTCCGAAACTACTGGACCAATTAAGTTGAAATTTGGTACACATATGTAAGTTTGTGACCCAAAGATGAATATGTAACGTAAACAAATTAATTTTGAACACGGGGGCCACTTTTGGGTAAATGAGAAAATTAAAAAATAAAGTTTGTCAAACTATATCGTGTTACATATCAAATGAAAGAGCTCATTGTGGGAATCTCAAAATTTTTTTTTTATAATTTGAAGATAAACAGGTTAGAAGTTATTCAAGAAAATAGGCAAAAATGACCATTCCCCCCTCCCCTTTATCTCCGAAACTACTAGGTCAAAAATTTTGAAAAAAATACACAAAATAGATCTTTACCTATAGATCACCGGAAAACCTATTAGAAATGTGCAGTCGAGCGTGAGTCGAACTTAATTATTTAGTTTTTGATCCGACCCCTACGGGTTTTTTTTAAAGACATTTCACATAAAAAATACATTGTTTAAATTGTGTAATGTACGGAACCCTCGGAACGCGAGTCCGACTCGCACTTGGCCGGTTTTTTAAAATACTAATATTGAGTAATATTTCCAGAACGCCATAAACGACCGGCCCCTCACGTTCGCCGACTGCGTGACCTGGGCGCGCTTCCACTGGGAGTCGATGTACTCGAGCCAGATCAAACAGCTGCTGTACAACTTCCCCCCGGACCAGCAGACCACGTCCGGCGCCCCGTTCTGGTCGGGCCCCAAGCGCTGCCCGGCGCCGCTCGCCTTCGACCCGCACGAGGAGCTGCACCTGGACTACGTGGTGGCCGCCGCCAACCTGCGCGCTACCGTGTACGGCCTGCCGCACAACACCGACCGGGAGGCCATCGCGCAGATGGCCGCGAGAGTACCTGTTAGTATACTCTGAGGGGGAGTTCTGTATCTATAGTAAAACACGGCTTAACAAGGAATATCACGCAAAACTACGAAGGGGGCGCCCCTAGCACAAACAGTAAACGGACCGCCCTGTTGATGGTTTGTACTAATACTGCACTCTGGCGGCCGCTTTCTGTCACCGCACCGCTCGCCGTCAACAGGGTGTTCATCCTCACACCCTAGAACCTAAATGGTCGCGTACTGTACGGTTCAAGAGGAATTTCCTCTCGCGGACGCTTCGGCTGTGGAATGAGCTCCCTGCCGAGATTTTCCCGAGGGGCTACAGTATGGGGTTCTTCAAAAAAGGAGTGTACAGGTTTTTAAAGGGTCGGCAACGCGCATTTAATATCTCTGGTGTTGCAGGCGTCCATAGGCTACGGTGGCTGCTTACCATCAGGCGAGCCGTATGCTTGTTTGCCACCGACACTGCAATGTTTCTTTTTTACCTACCTTAAGCGAGGTTTAGACTAGCAAGAACTTGCATGCAATTTACGTTACATTGCTGACTACTAAAGTAAACTGCATTCAAAATGTTTATCAGACACCGCAATGTAATGAAAATTGCATGCAAGTTCTTGCTAGTCTAAACCTCGCATTAACCCCTGACATGGAATTTAGTAGCAATTTGTTCAGCTGTATCCACATCACATTTTTATTATATATATTCTCTTCAGGTACCGGAATTCAGCCCCAAATCCGGCATCAAGATCGCCGTGACCGACGCCCAGCTCCAGCAGAACAACGATGAACCCGACGTGGACCGCGCCAAGTCGCTGGTCAAGGAACTCCCGCACCCCTCCACCCTCGGCGGCCTTAAGATCACCCCGTTGGACTTTGAGAAGGATGACGACACCAACTTCCACATGGACTTCATTGTAGCAGCTTCCAACCTGCGTGCGGCGAACTATAAGATTCCGCCCGCTGACCGCCATCGCTCTAAACTCATCGCCGGAAAGATTATCCCCGCCATAGCGACTACGACTTCAGTAGTCGCCGGACTCGTCTGTCTCGAACTCTACAAGCTCGCTCAAGGCTTCAACACTCTCGAAGTCTTCAAGAATGGCTTCGTCAACTTGGCACTTCCGTTCTTCGGATTCTCCGAACCGATCTCGGCCCCGACCAACAAGTACTATGACAAGAAGTGGACGCTCTGGGACCGCTTCGAAGTCAAGGGCGAGGTGACTCTTCAGCAGTTCCTGGATTACTTCAAGAATGAGCACAAGCTGGAGATTACCATGCTGTCGCAGGGCGTGTGCATGCTGTATTCCTTCTTCATGCTGAAGCAGAAATGTGCTGAGAGACTGAACTTGCCCATGTCGGAGGTGGTAGCGAGCGTTTCTCGCAAGAAACTAGAACCTCACGTGCGGGCTCTAGTATTCGAGTTGTGCTGCAATGATGAGAGTGGAGAAGACGTGGAGGTCCCTTACGTGCGATACACGTTGCCTTAGCGCGCGAGAGCTGGGCGGCCGAGCGGGCGAGGCCTGCAACCACACGAGGCCTGCAACCACACGAGGCCTGCAACCACACGAGGCATTTAAAAGCATAATTCCCGCTTGCGATGGCGGATTTTTAAATTGATTAAGTGGCGGCGCGTGTACATAGTGTAATAGTGTGAAGTTTTACTCGTTTGTGCTTGGACCGCGCTTATATCTATTATAAAGTAACTTTCATATATTTATAGTGTTCATTATTTGTGAACGTCACGGACCGCGTCTGAATTTTTTTTAAATTATTTTATGTGAACCTCGATGATTTACGTACCCCCAAATCTATCGGATATTTTTAATGTTGAAATCGAAAGGGTCTGTATATGGAAAACGAATAAAAAAACAGTAAAATGTTGTTGTTTTTTTTTTACATAACACGCCTTGGAGAATCACTTATTTAGTAAGAACCGACAAACTTTTGTCAAAATGCGATGTTTTTGCAACTTCCGTTATAATAATTTCGGAAAACAAATACTGTGACAAAAATACAGAAACCAAAACTATCAAATGACATTCTAAGAAATAATACCAATATTTGCTAATCTTATAGATATTGAAAATCTGCTGTAACATGAAGATGGATATGTTGGTGGTACCTTTAGGTTAAAAACAAAAACAACTTTTAGTAATTACCTTTATTGCAGAATTGTTTCACAATAATATTACAAAATAATCTCACTTTTTAGGGGGTTCACATTTAAATGGGCTTTCAAAAACCGCAAAGGTGTACATGTCAAGTTATAAAAAGTTCCATTATATAGTCTCCATGGTTCCATGCATAAGCTCATAGAAATACATTTTGGCATACTTTCCTGTTCATGTTTAAATTACTACAGATAAATAAATTACAAGAGAGAACATGTTATAACTCCAGTAATTATACTGGAGATATAACTACTTGATCATATACTTATTAAACTCCATAAATAAATTAAAATCTCCCACTGTGATTTTTAAAAGATGATCAAAATATATGACTAGATAATTAGTTGCATTTTAAACATTGTGACTTGAAAGTAGTAAAAAATCAATTACTTGATGATAAAAGCTAAGTAATCTCACTTTAAAATCTAGAAGTTTTATAAAAATTATAAAATTACAAGACCTTGTTTTAACCCTTAAATGCATGATTTTTTGTATAACTTTTTAATAAATTGAAATAGATGTGTCATGCTGTATAAAAGTAATAAATGTGATTTTGGATAGCTGCATATTGAGCCACGGACCATCAAATATACGATGCATATATACATCATTATGCATTTAAGGGTTAAACAGTCGTTTACATTAGTCAATACGGTAAAGTCTGGCTACTTGTTTAGTGGCAAATGTATGAACTCGTGATAAACACTACATATGTGTAAACAGGCCCAAAGTCAGTCACACTTATCCCACAGCGACACTTAATTTCCGTATTGACTTTACCTATACTCTGTATCTTTAGGTATTTAAATAAAAGTAATCAAACAATTTGTACATTTTCGGGTAGTTATAACATTTATTGGTTAACCAACCAAATACAAAACCGCTTGGATCTGTCACTAAATGACCTGACTTTAACCTACATTATTTGATCATGTAATGTTTTCAACCACCCTCAACTGGCTTAAGGAGCCATTTGAGGGTAGATTTTGTTTACTTTTATTTAATTACCTAAAGATACAGAGTATAATAGTGCAATACGATTATAAAATCATTACCAAAAGCCTAAAACGAATTTTGGTTATACCAAATTACAATTAACTATAATTAATTTTAAGGCAATTTTAAGACTAATTTTGTGATATATTGAGGTAAAAACAGTTTGCTCATTGTGTAGTTTCTGAATCATGAACTCTTCTACCCGAACAGTTTTTTTTTTTTAAGAAATGCTTATAACATAATAAACTACAATTCGTGCGTTAAGCTAGGCACTTACGTTTGGAAGCTTCGCAAATGGAATAACGATAGACAACCATACAATATCAATTAAATGCAATATTAGACATGTAAGATTATGTTTTTATAATAATAGAGAGACGTAGAAGGTTATTGGAATACGAAAAATACCTACATATTTACAGTTTTGCAACTTATTGATTAAAGAAACTGTAACTTATTACTGGTGATTAAAGTTCAATACCGAACATTCATAATTTTAGAAGAAATTTGGTCCGATGAGAGAAATTGAGAATAAAGGTGCGACCACACCGCTGCTTCAAAAACGGTGACGTGACGGTACGGAATCGCAGTGACACATCGTAAGCGTACCGTTTTTTTGCGTGCCATCCACACGGGTGCTCAAAAGTCAAAACACGCCGACGGTGCGGAATCGCAGTGACGTGCCGTAAACTTTACGATTTTACTAGGAAGGCATGCCATAAAATCGTGGCATTTACGACTAGTCACTGCGATTCCGCACCGTTGGCGTGTTTTAGCATGCGATAAAAACGGTACGCTTACGGTGCGTCACTATGTTTCCGTACCGTCACCGTTTTTAAGCAGCGGTGTGGTCGCATCTTAATTCTTGTCATTTGTCATGTCACATTTCATTGTGACAATGTATGTACATCACCTTGTTAGATAAAATAGTCTATAAATAATACAAATAAATTAGGGTCAATAAAACACTCAAAAACAATAATGCAATGTTTCTAAACCATCAGCTAAATCAGAAAGTTAAGATCTTTAGCAATGAATATTTTACGTAATCAGAGGTTCTACCGTTAACATCGAAGTTCTAATATGCAAGAGCAATGAGGCAGTAATAGTCAACGACAATGAGGGCTAACGCGTATGAATTCGCCGCTAGGGGCGCTAGTGTAGATGGTGGTCTTTTCCATAGTTCGAAATGTCACTTGTCACTTCAATGACTGACAGCTGTTCTGTAGTCTTTTGGACCACCATCAACAGAGGCGCCAACTGGTGAGCAAAAAAACGATAGCCCTCATTGCAGAAAATTATTGAGGGCGCCACTTCCTACGTAACTGTCACATTTTTGAAGTAAAATGTCCTTTCCAGACACGTCGGCTCCCTGGGTAGCCATATTTACTAGAATATCGGTCCGGGTCTCGCAAGGTTAAACATGGCAACAATTTAGTATGGAAATTTTTGATGTAAAACTTCTTTAGGCGCAACTAGAGGGTAACTTAGATTTTTTTACTGACGGAAGTAACGCTCAGTAGTGACACACGCACAATAGGACATACGTCAAAGTGCCAACATAGCGATAGACGTCATCGTCAAAGTAGTTTTACTTGAATCGCACACACACTTTTTTTTAGTTCTAGTTTATTTAATTTCTACTATTTTATGTCGCACTATACTTAACGATTTTCAATGATGGCGATAGGCCCTCAGATCTCGGTGAGATCCAATAAATCCATTACTAAAATGCATTTGGCTAACCAAAAATCTCAACTGTGACCGCCAAAGACGTCAAGTGACGCGCACGGCTACAGCCCGATATGTGCATCGCACGAGAATGTCCCTTACGAAACGTTCTTCTAATTAACAGTTCTGAAAAGGCTAAGAAAATGATATTGGGTCTGGTAATATTTCATGACTGCTAACAAATTGGCAGTATATTCTCGAGCTTTACGGATTTGATTGAATTAGCTGCCATACAAGGCAAATGCATTTCGTAAGTGACATTCTTGTAGAATGGGGTTTCCTAACACTAATTATAGCCAAGTAGACCTTATTAGGTACCAGGGAAGCAGAATTGCGAGAAGCATCGCGGCAGGTATCGCTGGCGGTGTCAGCGCCACGCGCGGCGCCGCGGGGGCGGCATGTGCCGCGAGTTTAGCTTCGTGCCGCTAAACGTCTCTGTGGAATAATAAACAATGAAAGAACTGAAGGGTGTACAGTGGCAAAAAAGAGTAGAAATTGAAAAGTGGCAACACTGTAGTGTCGTTCCTTTCAAATCAATCTAAGACAAACGGGACGACACTACAGTGTTGCCACTTTTTAATTTCTACTCTTTTTTGTCGACCCGAAGTTTGACAGCGAAACAGGGTCGAATCACGCTGTCCCTTTCTAATGGCACTATCCCTTTCGGCTATTTAGGGTAGTCAAAATTCAAGTCATTATCTTATCTGTGGTTGTGCACGCAAAGGGACGTCAAATTGTGCCAACCCTAATAATTGCTCGGGGGAATGCTTAGCCGAGTTTGCTCGAAAGGAGGAGTGTCCCCCCCACTGGTGAGGCTTAGAACGCCCGGGATTAATTTCTTGCGATTTCAGAACCGCAAAAAGTGTAACGTACGGCATGCTTCATAAGTGCACGCACTTGCAAGATTAAAACCGCAAAGAAATTAATCGTAGTGCGTTCTAAGCCTTGCTTCATGTGCATAAGGGGGGTTTTTCACCTAGCCAATTTTTATTTTCACGAACTACGTACAGGCAAGACAACATAACAAGCAAGCATAATCAAAGCTACATATTCATTGTCACACACACACACACATTATTGATAACTGATAAATGACACAATTTGTGCATACCATTCATTACATATTACAAATACATAGTCCGCCTTAGCTAGCTTTGCACCAACTTGAATAGAACAAAGTCTGGTAATGGCATTACACATCATAAACGTCATTATTTTCATAGAAATTTAATGATGCCATCGCCACACTCAGTCTTTGCAAATGACATGCAGAGTTAGCTTGGTCCGACTTTGCGTAAATTGCAAAATAAACATGCTAATACTGGCAACATTCGCAAACATTTTTTCTACTAGGCGACGATCAAAACTAACCTTGTTTCACGAAGGTACGTTACAATTTGTCAAATAATAAACTTCAATTTTACAAAGATTCAAAGGTTTTTTGACGCTGTTGAAAATATCTTTAGGGGGGTTCCCCTCATCTGGCAGAATATTGTTTGTCAGAAATACACTTAGCATAAAACGTGTCGCAGAAAACTTTTAGCCGAATGATACTTTCGCATAAAGACTATCCAGACCCACTATCCAGATCTTCTGGCTACTTTTGACAGTAAAAATATTCACGCCATTTTGATTTCCGAGACGTGGTTAAAACCGTCACTTCCATCTACCCACTATCCTTTGCCCGGTTTTCGTTTGATTCGAAATGACAGAACGGGTAGTAGGGATGGCGGAAACAGCATTGTGCGAGGCGGTGGGGTTGCCATTTATTTAAAAGGTGACATTCCTTGCCAGATCGCAGCTCAGTCTCCCACAGTTTATTCCAATTCTCCTGAGTATTTATTTCTTGATGTCTCATTACATCACACTAAAGTCCTTCTCGGGGTTTTTTACAGCCCTTCTTCTAACGTTAACTACTTTGACACTTTCGAAAATACTTTGTTTAATCTTTCCCCGCAGTTTGAGCATCTTATAATAATGGGTGATTTTAACACTTGCCTTGTCAAAAATGATCATCGGTCAGTTAGGCTTCAGTCCCTCGCCTCTTCCCTCAATATTCATATTTTACCACTTAGTCCCACACATTTTCCGCATAATGGCCCCCCCTCTCTACTCGATTTAATCCTTACTTCTTCTCCTGTGCATGTGTCACATCATGGTCAATTCAGTGCTTCTGCTTTCTCGAACCATGACTTAATTTTCGCCTCCTTCAAAATTCGCTCCCCCAAAAGACGTCATAAAATTATTATGAGACGTAACCTTGCAGATATTGATCAACAAGCGCTTACTACCGACGTAATCAGAGTGTGTTGGAAGGATTTGCTGGATTCTGCAGCTGATGTTGACCAGAAGTTAGAGACTTTTAACAGCGTATTGCTTGCGATTTTTGACAGACATGCTCCTCTAAAACCCACACGTGTCAAACACTTTCCTGCCCCGTGGCTTACTTCAGACATTAGGGACCTAATGAAGAAAAGGAACAGAGCTCGCCTAAGACTAAGACACGATCCCTCGGAACTTAATCATCGAGCTTACACATCGCTTCGTAACCGTTGCAATAGGGCTTGCAGGGACGCTAGGCGCAAATATATACATCGCTCTATTGACGAATGTCCTCCCACTAAGCTTTGGAGTTTTTTAAAATCACTTGGTGTTGGCAAGGCCAAACCCAATGCTATCGAGACTCTAGATCTGAACGCTCTTAATCAATTTTTCAGCGCCTCCCCTGTTTGCCTTGACCCGCTTGTCAAGCAAACTTCTTTGTCCCTTTTAGCCAATTCTCCGCTTTCAGACATTGCTCTCTTTGATCTTGGCCCTATTACCACGCAAGAAGTTATTTCAATACTCAAGTCTAATAAAACTAGAGCCGTCGGTGATGATAATCTGAGCTTGGATATGCTTATGCTCGTGGCGGACTCAATTGCTCCTGTACTGTCGCATATAATAAATTTTTCTATCTCCTCTGGTGTCTTTCCCTCATGTTGGAAAAATGCCCACATAATTCCACTTCCTAAAGTGTCTAATCCTTCCTCGTTTTCCCAATATCGTCCTATTTCGATCCTACCAGTCCTTTCCAAGATAATTGAACGTTTTGTCAATAGACGTCTCTCTTCGCACCTCAACAGACACAACCTTTTTAACCCTTTCCAATCCGGGTTCCGCCCCGGGCATAGCACTACCACTGCGCTTGTTAAAGTCACCGACGACATTCGCCTTAATATAGAAAATAAAAAAATCACAATTTTGGTTCTCTTGGACTTTAGCAGCGCATTCAACACAGTTGATTTCGACATTCTCTTAGCCTTTTTAAATCATTTTAATGTTTCACCCACTTCATTGTCCTGGTTTCGCAGCTATCTCTTTGGGAGGCGTCAGAGGGTTCGAGTTGACGATAATCTTTCTGATTGGTGTGAACTTTCTTCTGGCGTCCCCCAGGGGGGTATTCTCTCTCCATTGCTTTTCTCCATTTTCATAAATAACATTACTAAGTCTTTAAAATCTTGCTACCACCTTTACGCAGATGATCTGCAAATTTATTCAGCTGCCAACCTTGACGATTTCGATTCCCTCGTAAGCCAAATTAACGCCGACTTAGAATCCGTCTGTTTGTGGGCTTCATCTTTCGGGTTGAAAGTCAACGCCATGAAGTCGCAAGCGATCGTTTTTGGAAGTCCTTATTACATCTCCAAATTGTCTGAGCAGGTGGCACCTAGAATTTTCTTTGATGGTATACCAATTCCTTTCTCACCCACTGTCAGAAATCTAGGGGTCACCATGGATCAGACACTTTCCTGGGCGCCTCATGTCACTGAATTGAGCAAAAAGCTGTTTGGATCGCTCCATTCTTTAAGGCGCCTGCAGAACTTTCTTCCACTTGACACCAAAGCCATGCTCGCTCGCTCTCTGTTACTGCCTTTACTCGACTACGGCGACGCTGTGAATCTTGACATGACAGAAGAGCTCTTGGACAAGTTAGAGCGCTTACAGAATGTCTGTATAAGATTCATTTTCGGCCTACGGAAGTTCGATCATGTATCTTACTACCGTCATAAACTCAATTGGCTTCCAATCCGCCGCCGCAGAGATCTTCACACTCTTTCTCTTCTCTTCAATGTTCTTTTTACACCTTCTTCTCCTGTATACCTCTCTCAAAAATTTCAATTTCTGGCTGAAGGCAGTGGCCACCGTCTCCGTTCTAGCGCGAATTTATCACTTGCCATCCCCTCTCACAAATCTCGTGGATACAACAAGTCCTTCGCAGTGCGTTCAGTGAAGCTGTGGAATGAGCTGCCAGTTTCGCTCAGACAGGCGCAATCGCTTGCGTCGTTCAAGGAGAGGTTAAAGAAGCTGTGGTTATCTGATTGACTAATGTGCCTATATTTGTATTGTATGTTGCTTTATATTTTTCTACTTTTTTCCAATTTTTAGTGTATTTTCCCCATTCCTTTTTGTGTAATATATTATATGTTTATCCTATTAATTTTGTATGTATTTATATCCTTTATCTTTCTGGTACCTTGTTGTACATTTTGCTACATTTGTCACCCTCTTTTCACTTTCTCCTCTCATCTACTCAAAGGTTAACTGGAAGAGATCCCTCATAGGGATAAGTTCGCCTTTGTACATCTTATTATTTGTACCATGTAATTTTTAATGTGTATATTTGTACAATAAAGAGTTTACTGCTACTACTACTACTACTACATAAATATATACTTACCATAATAATCATTTCGCATAATATTCATTTGGCAACATTTTCTAAATGGTTAGAGTTTTCTGCCAAATAATATTATGCAAAAATAAATTCTGCAAAGTAATATTATGCGAAAAGCAGTATGCGAAAGGTAATTCTGCCAAACGACATGTCTGCCAAGTAACATTATGCAATACAAAAATACGTCAAAAAACTTTCTGCAAAACAATAGGAACCATCTTTAGGGATTTGCAAACTTTTTACAGTTAGCGAGTTAGCGAAAACAAAGATATATCCCTTCTGGTAGGTATACAGTGTGGAAGAAAAACCAAATAATAAGTGTGAGTCGGACTCGCCCACCGAGGGTTCCGTACTTTTTAGTATTTGTTGTTATAGCTGCAATAGAAATTCATCATCTGTGAAAATTGTAACTCTCTAGCTATCACGGCTCATGAGATATAGCCTGGTGACAGACAGACGGATTTGATCGAATTTAAACTATCGTGAGACATACCTACTAACTTAGCTTTTTAGAGTAACTAAAAAATACGTGAGTGAAACCGCAAAATTGGCTAAGTCAGACGCATTTAATTCCCGGGCGAGACAAGCGAATAAAAAAAAAAACTTTGAATGTAGTTTTGTTGTTTCTTTATAAAAGAATGTTTCCTTTAAGTAAAATGAGCTAACTTAAGGTTTTAAGGTACTTTCCCTCCACGGCCCATTATTTTTTCCACACAGTATAAATATAACAACCAAATCAGTTTGAACACTACATCCGCGTTACATCTGGGTCATATTAATAAATGCTATATAAACCTCAAAACCCGCCACCGATAAAACAAAGTGCGTAAAATTGCATCGTACCTCCGCTCACCTGGCAACATTTAGTGTGCGTTACCGTAGTGGGACTGCGTCATCATCGAGTGCGAGCTGGTGCGCGGCGCGCGCGCAGGAAACGCGCCGCTGTGGCTTTGCGACATTACGTCCCTAACACATAAGTTTACTTTTAACATTGGTCAAAATTTTCCAGTTGTAGCTTTCTAGCTGTAGCATAGGAATGCCTAATCCATAAAATCCATAAAAATCTTATCTTTTCAATCTTCTGTTTCTATCTGCGAGTTCCTGTTCCTATTTCCTATACCTACATAATTGCCACGGTGTCGGTTTTTAAAAAGTTCAATGTAATTTATGTAATCAATAGGGATGATGACACATGTTGAATTTTATATCAAAATAGCAAATGAGCAATTTATCACAATAATTAGAAATAAAAAAATACAAGACTTGTTTCAAAATTTTCGTTTTTTTTTAACTTTCAAAAAGGTAAAAAGTAATGGTACCATTCGTTTCCATACATTTTATCAAAAATAAGATTGTATAGCAACTATTACAGGTACATAAACACAGAATAAGTAATAATAGTACTATCTTATCTGTGGTAGTACACGCAAAGGGACGTCAAGTTGTGTCAACCCTAATAATTGCTCTGCTATTATCTGCAGCTGTTAGAATTCTTCGGATAAATCACTTCGCTTCTCTCCAATTAAGTAGGAGCAGCCCCCTAAAGTTCACGCATACTTCCTTGCACGTTGAAGTGCCAGTAGAATGTGAGCTCCAGCTCCATGTGATGTCCGTTTTTTTTTTATACTACGTCAGTGGCAAACAAGCATACGGCCCGCCTGATGTTAAGCAGCTTCCTTAGCCTATGTACGCCTGCAACTCCAGAGGAGGTACATCCGTTTGTTCCATAGATTAGTTAGTTAAATTACCATTTTAGCAATAAGAACATAGATCTAAAGAGGTAAAATTAATAGAATCATTGTACAATACTTACGTTCTGTAGGACCGGTCCGGTTTCTGCCGGCGGCGCTCCCGGTCCACTGCGATGAGGGCGCAGCGCTCTGCTGGCGTACTTGCCACGAATGTGTCGTGTAGAGAATAACAAGCAGCCGTGATCTGTTATAGTTAAATTCATCATTTTATAAATATTCCTACTACTAAATAAAAGCTTTCTTTCCAAAAATGACAGATTTCCTAATTTCAAAAAGCCCACAGTTCTTATCTAAATTCAAACTCGTTGCACCGTCGTTTTTCGCCACCGCCATGCCGTCACCCGAAAAAATTCCAAAGTATGATTCTAATTTTATAGTAAGAAATCACTAAGAAATAGAAAGTGGACTAAATTCTTAAAAAACTGCTGTACCTAAATGTCTAAGCAAGGGACAGATATCAAACAAAATAAAACAAAATATTAAGTAGGTACCTCATAAAAAAAATGATGGAGTCCATATAAATAAATACTCTTGATTTAGATCGCGTTCTTCATATTGACAATCGGGTAACCGGTCTACTTCCACCTGACTGGATCCTATTCGGAAAACTCATTTAAATAAAATAATCTCTTGAAAAAGGGCTGTAGAATGTATCTTAGACTTTAAAAAAGATGGCTACATGATAATTTGGAAATCTGGCATTTTGTGAATGAAGATTGAACAATTGATTCAGATGGACTAGTGCTTTAGACTCTAGACATTCAACATGTTTCTGAAAATCTGACAGTAGCGTATTCAATTCAACCAGGTTGGGGTTGGGGTTCAATTCAGGAGGTTGAGGTATTATAAGTCACATTCTGGCACCGCGCGTAAGTGTGCCTAGGTACGAGTACCTACAGATGATGACGATTTATTAAACACCTGATAATAATAATCCCAAAATAAATAAAATAAAGTGCAACTCGACACTTAGACACCATGGCAAGCGAAGCGAACCGAGAAAATAACAAAGAGCATTATTCACACACGGCTAAGATCAATGGGACGATGAACAATCGAACATATACCTACATAACCACCTAACATAACATAGCTACATTTTCGAATTTAAAGAGAGCATTTTGGAGATT
Organism: Cydia strobilella; assembly: GCF_947568885.1. Lineage (NCBI taxonomy): Eukaryota > Metazoa > Arthropoda > Insecta > Lepidoptera > Tortricidae > Cydia > Cydia strobilella. Next base: position 17,363,432 of record NC_086052.1, read on the forward strand.
CACAAATAAGTAAGAGCTTAGTCTTGAAGTAATCTAATTCCTTAAGAATCAGCAAAGTGGCATTTGCGAATTATGGAGATTCACAAGTTAGAGAAATCTTGATATAAATATAAAATTAAATTACCTTCAGAATCCATTCTCGGCACTTGGTTATTTAGAGAATACGAGTTCTGTTTCTCCTTTAAATAATCTACATTTCGTTGACTTTCCAAAAAGCCCAAGCTTGTATGATTAAAGCCATAAATATCACCTGCTGTGTCCACATCAGGTCCTCTGAATCCCGATATCGCATTTGTACCGCACAAAGCAGAGCATCCCAGATGGTCTGTATGTAGCTTGCTCAAACTTAAAACTTCCTACACGTCTTACCTGCTGAATAAGCCGTCGATGCAAGTCTACATCAGCTCCCCTGATTCCCGCTCTGTCCTGGTGCATTTGCAGCGCACAGAGCAGCGCATCTTTGATGGTCTGGACGGTGGCTTGAACTCTCTCAGTACGGAGCAACCGGCGCACGAGGTAGCCCTTCGCGTGTGCCACTATGGTGGAGGCCGCAGCCAGCTATAACCGTCACCACACGGTGCAGTGAATGGGATTGTACATAAAATTGTGGCAAATTGTTGAAATAGAGATGGTAGAGAAAAAGGAAAGAATAAAGGACTCCCAAATAGGAGATGCTAAATTTAAAATAGAAGTAGGAAGGAGAATTTTACTATTCCCGATAAACGCATATGTACAGATATTAAGGGAATGGAAAACGTGAAGAAGTATTTAGCGAATCGTTTGAATGGGAATGTTGAGTTGGGTAAAGCGTAATAGCAAAATAGTCCAAATATGAGTATGACCGAAAAACTGCAATTTAAATGAGAAATCGGAGTAGAAACATCTGTCGTCGAAAGAGAAGAGTGGACCAATTTTATATCATATTTGCAGATGAAAGATGAATCAGCAGGATACATAGGTACAAAGATAGATATTAGGTAGGTCAGGAACTCAGGAATACTTAGGATCAGGACTATGAGAAAGTGCTAGTGCGGGGTGTGGGAAGCACTCGGACATTGAAAGAAAGCAGTGGAAGCAATGACGGTCACTGAGCACAAAGTGCACAAGAATATAAATATACAAATTATGAATTTTATAACATAATTTACTTTAAAATGCGTAAATTTACAATGATTGCTACTAGTTTTAAAATAGTAGTTTTAATTTCTCCATACAGGTTTTGTGTACTATTTCATGTCAAAAGATTTTTTACCAAAAATTTCAACCATTTTATTTTTCCATAAGAATTCAAAGCAAAATTTATACTCGAAGTTTTGATTTTGAAAGCCAGATTTTAGATGGTATTTTGGATAAAATTACCTGCTCAGGCGTTGGCGGCAACCTGGCTTGAACGGGTCTACGTGCCGGCACCTTCACTGAATGTTCCATGCTCCGTACCGCACTGTGCGTAGACAGCTGCTTTTCCATGAAAGTCGGTTCATCACTATCAGAAGTAAATGTCACATTTAGCCCCGCCAACGTGTCGTTCGTTCGATCGGTCAATATCGGTTCAAACTCTCTGTCCGAAGACGAAGTATCGTAACTAAGTTTTCTAGAAGTTCTCGTCCTTTTTGGTGAGTGAGTGCGCGTTCTACTTCCATCTGTAGGACTTCCAGGATGGTTCTGTTTCTTTATACTACCAGTGATGTCTTTACTCTTTTTCAAAACCTCAGCACACTTGTTTAAATTATTGTGGGTGTCGGTTAGAGTGCTTGTTAAAGAGTCGGGTGACTTGTGGTTTATTAACTGGCTTAAACTGACGGGTCCTCGGTCCACTTTGTCGGCCCACGCGGCTTTCGCTTCGACGGGCGATTTAGGACAGATAGTTTTCAGTTGCCTATAAAGAATGCTGTTTTGCTCGTCGAAAACTTGCTGTAGTAACAATTGCTCGCGTTTCTGCTTTTCAACTAAGTTTGCCATCTGTAGAAGCTGCTGATTTTGTATTCTCTCGTATAACTCTTTTACTTTAGTGGCTGGATCCTCACATTCTGAAATTAGTTTCTTGGGTGACGGCTGGATATTGTTATTTGCTTTTGGTTCTTTTACATTTATTGAATTCGTGTTTGCATATGGACTTGGAGTGCACTTTTTAGGCTTCTGGTTCTGAACAGGTTCTGATTTCAGAGCTTTTCCAGGCACGCTGGCTCGCCTCGGGTTTTCAGATACAGATTTAGATCTGGTTGGAGTCTGCAGAGGTTTTTTAACTGTGGATTTAGAAGGGTTCTTATTTTCAACTGGTTTAGTTTGTGCTGTTTTTTGCTTTAGCTCGTGAGCCATGGATGACCATTTGATTTTAGCTGACTCTAAGTCCCAACTTCTTCGTTTTTTTGGTGTAGTCAGGTTTGATAGTGAGTCGCTCATGGAAATGGAGGTCACTTCTACTCCAGTGCTCAGTGATTGCACTTTTAAATGAGCTAAAAGCAATGGACTCGGATTAAGCACTGTGTAGGAACTTTGACGAACTAAAGTAGCTGCATCTTTGACACTCTCGCTGTGAATATTATTTAAAGAGCCTGTAAAACTTTTAGAACCGAGAGATGCAGGTCCATCTGTCATTGTCATATCTGGAAAAGCACCAGATAAAAGTGGTTCTACTTTACTAATGTCAAATTCAACCCTTAACAAGTCTACTATTTCTCTTTCTGGTTTGGTGCCATCAAAAGAAAATTCATCATCAGTTAATTGCTCTACTTTAGTAATTTTCTTAGGAGTAGTGTTACAATCACGTTCAGGAGGCTCAATAGGTTGTGGTGTGTGTTGTGAGCTATTGCTCTTAACCTTGCTGTTACTAATTCCATTTTGGAGGCTATTTACTGAGAACTTTGGTAGACTGTGTGATGCATTACTGGAAGAAACACTATTGCACAAATCCGGAGAATTACTGTTTGTGGTGTTTGTAGAAGCGGATAAACTTTCTTCAAGCTTGTGTTCTCTAAATGTTGTAATGTTACTGTCAAAAACTTGTAGGATTTCTTGAATAGGCTCATGCAGTTGTTCATACTCCTGTGGCAACTCAGGGGCATCGGTGTTGTCCTGAGCAGAGTCTTCATCACTGTCGCCGACATAAGCTTTTAGTTCCACTATCCGTTTCTCAACTTCTTTGGCAAGAAGTTTGTAATATTGCATTTCTTTCCGACATTCTTTGGAGAGCTAGAAATTAAACAATTTTTAGAAAGAAACTTTTATCCAGTTAAAAAGTTAGACACAGCAAGTTCAAGAAGTTTAGTATGGATGTCTATTGTTTATCCTCTATACCGCCCAGACATTATAAGTATAACTTACCAAGATTCAAATTAGAATGGAACGGGATCTGGGCCTCTGGGTGGCTAGAGGTTAATAATTTTGAAGTAACCCAGACAACACCGATGCTGATACATTGTGTTTAATCTACTGGGCCTTACTGAAAATCAGCGTCGCGGAGTGTGCCATGTTGGCTCACACCGTGACACCAAGCTGAGTAAGGACCATTTAGCGCAACCTCATTCTGTTTAATTATTTCTAGCTTTAGTCTTGTTATGTTGTGCTAATAAATGCTTTTTCTTTCTTTCTTTCTTTCTTCTTTAAAGGCAACCAATCAAATACAAACAGTCAGATAAAAAAACTAAACAAATTAGTACAGAGGTCACAGAATAAATTGTTCCTTTTACCGGTCAACTCTCAGGCACAGATAAAAACCTTGGAGTCTTAAATTTAGAATGGATTATTAACTTTCTTTGCCAACCCAATATCATGTCAGTAAAAAGCGAGGGGTTAATACAGTGATGAGCAAAGTACGGCCGCCGGTCCTTCAAAATAATTTGAGTATATGACCCGCTAAATAATGATCATGCATCTTAGCTGCAATTCTGGCCCCCTCTGAAATCTCTTAAACTTTCTGGTCCCCCATAAAAAAAGTTCGCCCACCATTGGGCACATTTTTTTTCCACATATTATATGGCTATAAGAAGTTGGCTGACCATTGGTGGACCTTATATATATTTTTGCAATAGACTTTATAAAAATTCACTTAAAAGTGAGGATGATGGTACACATTGGTAAATTGGTCAAATAGTGCAAAATATACTCAATATCCCACACAAAAATTTGCAAATTAGTGAGTGGTATACAATTGCTGTTGAAATAAGGATCTTCACTATTGTACAACTTAATAATATTCGGTCACAGATTTGACTACAGCTTTACAAAACTTATGCTTGTCTTGGCTTAATACTCACAAGTGGTGGCAGCAGTGGCACTCCATTTATCTTCATACAGGACACATATTGCCCGGCTTGACGGGACTTAACGTCCCACGGGTCGTTCATGGTATTTAATATAATTACATCGGCAAAAACTGTCCCGATCGCTCACTGAAAATACGCTCGCCTGTCCCGCTACACCCGAACTTGCTAACTCATCCACTTCCCCGCTCACTGGCATAGGAAATTGCGAATCACTTTTGAAAGTTTCCCCTTAATCGCCGCTCTCGAGCCCATAAGGAAACCACTTTCGTTAAAAGCCGACGGCATGTACCGATGAAGTCACGGCCTGATTACGTCAGTTAATAACAACTTTAAACAATTTACGACTTAATTATAAGCTTATCCGAATCACCGTTAATTAAACTTTTTAATATAATGATACGTTCGCACGTTCACTTGGATTGTTTTGGGTAATTTGAATAAACACGAAGTCCGTAAAGATATGGTAAAGATTAAGGTTTTTGAAATAGAAATAAAAGTTGTTTTGCTTTCATGCTTTGTTTGAATATGCAAGGGCTTATATTTGTTTGTTATTATTTTACACACCCAATAAGAGCAATGATATTTTTGCCTGGTATTTCAATAGCCAATAGTATTTTTCCCAAAATTAAGAAAAAGAGACGACTGTCGGAAACACACTCGGTGCTTGAACTGTCAAATGGTGTGTTGCCATGACGATGTGAACCGTTATTGTTATGGTTACGAAAGTAAGTACACACTTTTGATGCAAACAATATTCTGATAAAAAAAAACATTTAACAAAAAATGTAAACAGGTAATATGTATTAGCTGAAGATGTGTTTTCTAGTCAGTTTTAATTTTGAATTACATTTATAAGTTTTCAAGTCTTGCAACACAGCAGTAATTTTGTGTATGTTCGGAAATATTATTATATGATATTTGATGTATACATTTGAATAGAATTATACAGTAATATCGTTACAAAAAATAACTTTTAATGCTTAAAATTATTTACGTAATTTTAAGTATTAAAAAAAACTAAGATATATTTAATACTGAAATGTCAAAAATTATATAACCGTAGAAAATTTATTTATGATATCCGAAAGCATCCTTACTTTGCACGGCAATGACATTGACAATGACGTGAATGATGTTTAGCTGTCAAAATTGTCAAATTAGTCGTGAATCGTGATTATCTCGTTTCGTAAATTTTTAATAATATTTTAGTATAAATATGCTCTCTAAAACGTAACAAACATATAAATTATATACTTTATTAACACTTCAAGACATTGCCAAATTTAATTTTGAACTATGGAGTTGATTTTATGGAAAAATATTCATCCGGCCGGAAAGCAAGCAATTTTGTGTTTTTTAGTTTGCGCTTCTACTTTCACGATATCTTTTTTCTCTGGGAGCATCCTGGGCTTCTCTTCGGAGCTGTGGGCGCTGAAGTACTGGGGCCCGGGGCTGTACTTCTGCTTATTTAACTTCATTCTTAGATATTGTTACAGGGGCTTCATATACGAGGTAAGAACTTATTCAATTAGTATATTTTTGCTTATGGAGCAGATTTTTGGGGCTTAGATAGGTAAAGAGTCATAATTAGTATAAACAATATATAGTTTAGTATTGTTTTATTAAGTATCTTATCAAGTCATCATAGAGGGAATTATGTATTTTCGTTATTGAAGGTTCTTACTAATGCTACTGACCTGTGATTATATCAGTTTTTTTTTAACCATAGATCTATAACCTCAACAATACTTAAATAAAAACAGATTGTTTCTCTCTAAACATTATTTTTAAAGATTTGCAACTGAATGTAAAAGACTACCTTCCTGAGACCCAGACGCAGTTATTTAATTTTTTAATTTGGAACCTTTTTTTAATCAATGAAAATTCAGAATAGATTCTGGAATATGTACAAAAAATTGTACGGGGGTCTCAGGAGGATTAATCTAATAGAAATACTGATAAGTAAGTGACTTGATAATCTCTCTGTTACCATGATATTCAAATTTTACATTAGGTCTGTGCCAAAAATCAGTGGCATGACTTGCTATAATGCTATGTAATATGATCCAAATCATTTGTTTTTCATTTCATATGATTAAATATTGGCAGGTGTCCGTCAGATCAGCATTTCTTGGTGCGGCTTTCGCCACCGGTCTCCACATCAGCACCTTTGACTCCGGTTGGCGAGTGTTCGGCCTCTACACCATGGCACTGACCTTCTTCCACTTCTCGGAGTTCATGGGGGTGGCACTGACGAACCCTCGGACGCTGTCCATTGACTCGTTCATATTGAATCATAGTTTGCAGTATGGGCTCGCTGCTGTGGCTAGTTGGACAGAGTGGGCTGTGGAGTATTACTTCTTTCCTGGTGAGTTAAGAATTTTATTAGCCTACTTTGGTGTCCCACTGCTGGGCAAAGGCTTCCCCTCGTTTTCTCCAGTCGACCCTGTCATCGTCATTTTCCCACCATTTGGGATAGAATGTGTCCAAGTAGCCTCACTATCCCCTTTGTAGTCTGCCTGAACCCCGGCCTGCACCGTCTATGGTGTTCCATGGGTCCCACTCAGTAACCATTTTGGCCCACCTTTCCGGACGACTGCAACAGACGTGCTAATGTATTGGAAACCTTATTTTCAGAAATGAAGACATGCTTTTTGCTGTCGGCAGTAGGATTCCTTATGTGCATCGGTGGCGAGCTGCTGAGGAAGTCAGCCATGTTCACGGCCAAGACCAACTTTAATCATACTGTATGTACTAATATTTCTAACAAACAATTTCTAAGCAATTATACCTGACCGGGCGAATGATGATTAATTTTTTTTTATAATAAGACTATTCAAAAGCGACTTGGAGGAACTATCATAGGATAGATCATCATCCAACCATCATCATCATCATCATCGTCATGGGGATCGACGACCGGTCTGGCCTAGTGGGTATTGACTCTGCCTGTGAAGCCCGATGCATTTATTTTTTTTATTTTTTTATTTATTTATTTGGGAAACATACAGCACATAATAATACAATAAGGTAAAAGATATAGTAAGAACATAGGCCAAAAGAGTTTCCACTTATAGTTAATACAAAATTCCTTTGCTCCGAAAAAAAAGTACAATTATTAGGTATTTTGAATTTAAAGTTGAATTTAACAATAACATTGAGTAATAATAACAAGCATAATTTAGAATTTGGAAAATAACAAGCACAATTTTCAATTTAGAATTTGAAATCAAATAGGTACAATTACAATAACAATCATAACAATACAACACAAGATTACAATTTTATTACTAGCCACGAGTTAACGAAATTTGCCATCTATTATATTTTTTTATTTTGTTTGATGACAGAAACAAATCTATTACACCTATGCTGGAACAAATCAATGTGTGAATATTTCTTATTGAATATATTGCATGCTCTTGCTAAAAATTTGTTGTTTACATATTTTTTGCGAGTGAATGGAACTGATAGTAAAGCGGTGGACCGTGTACGATACGTAGGACATCTAAATGACACCTTGCTGAGAAGTTCTTCCGAATCAATTAAATTATTTAATATTTTGTACAAGAAAATTACATCCCGCTTTTCTCTTCTCACTTGCAAGGACTCAAAATTCTCGGGCTTAAAAGATTTGAATTTATACTTCATACGATTAAGAAACTTTTTTTGAACACTTTCTAATGAATTAATGTGCACTAAATAGTTGGGACTCCAAACTGTAGATGCGTATTCCAAATATGACCTTACATATGCATTATATAAAAGAAGTAACGTTGTGGGGTTTTTAAAATCTTTACTTTGCCTAAAAATGAAACCAAGCATTTTGTAGGCTTTAGATGTTATCTTATCTATGTGTGAAACCAATTGAATTTTACTGTCTAAATATACTCCCAAATCTCTAACCTCCGTAACTCTAGTAAGCTGTTGGTTTCCGATGGTATAATTAAAGTTTATAGGGTCAAGCTTCCGCGTAAATGTAATAATTGAACATTTATTTATGTTTAAGTACAGGTTATTACATAAACAATAGTTGTCCAATCTATTAAGGTCATCCTGCAAATTGACACAATCAGCCTCGGACTTCACAATGGTAAATATCTTAGTATCGTCAGCATACAATAATACTTTAGAATTCAAAAAACAGTTAATGACATCATTGATATATATGTTAAATAGTAGTGGTCCTAAATGCGAGCCCTGTGGGACCCCTGACGTAATAGGCACAAAACTAGAGGTGTATCCTTTGATAGTAACTGCCTGAGTTCTATCCCGCAAGTACGATGTGAGCCAACGCAACAAGTCTCCATGGATACCGAACATTTCAAGTTTATTTAATAAGACAGAGTGTGAAATTTTATCAAATGCCTTTGAGTAATCGGTATAGATAGCATCGACTTGGTAATTCTTGTCCATTGCGCTTAGAACATAATCAAGGAGCTCGCACAAATTAGACTCAGTTGACCGTTTATTAATGAAGCCATGCTGCTGCGTCATTAACATCGGTCTTATTGTTGGGTAGAGCGTGTCATAAACTATTTTTTCAAATAGTTTAGGAAGTATAGACAATTTGGAAATGCCGCGGTAGTTTCTAATATTATGTTTATCACCACTTTTAAAAATAGGCACAATGATAGATTTTTTCCAAATTTTTGGTAAGGACCTAGACCTAAGTGAAATGTTGTAGAGTAAACATACCGGTAATGCAAGAGACTTACTGCAACGTTTTAAAAACACAGGATGAATGCCATCCGGGCCACTGCCTTTGGATTCTTTTAATTTCTTCAAGTATTTTTCCACCAGAGGTGCGTCAATATGAACGCTATTAATAACACAATTTTGTGGGCTATTGACACTAGGCATGGAAGTTGAGATAGGTTCAAATACTGAATGAAAAAAGTCACTAAATAGATTAGCCGTGCTGACTCCATCGTTTGCCGTAATATTGTCTAAATAGAGCGAATCCGGAATACCAGTGCTATCCTTCCTGGATTTTATAAATGACCAAAACGACTTAGAGTTAACTTTTATATTATTTTCAGCCCTAGAGATAAATAAATTGTAGCAAGAAATTTCTTCGTTTTTTATTTTAGAGCGTAAATTAGAAAAAGCGTTATAGTCAGCTACTCGTCCATATATTTTCCATTTTTTGTGTATCTTGTTTTTTTTCTTAATTAACGTGATAAGATTACGGGAATACCAAGAAGGAAAATTACTTGGTTTTGTAACTGTTTTGGAGGGAACTAATTCTTGAATTATATTATTTATAGTGGTGTATAAGTCATTGACTGCACTCTCGATATTATTAGTATCTAGTTGCGTCTCCCAATTGATTTCCCTCAATTTCAAATTAATTTTATTATAATCGGCGGCAAAAAATCGACGTACTACACGCGGGGCCGGTTTTAGAAGACGCTCAGTCGAACCAATTTCAATCGTTATACAAAGGACTGGGTGATGAGCGTCTATAGGTACAAGAGGGTCCGCGCTAGCTACCTCACACAAGTGATTAGAAAGGACTAGGTCCAGATGCCTACCGTTCTTATTAGAAATGTGATTATATTGTTCAAAGTTTGTAAATTGTAAAAATGCTGATAGCTGGGCTGTGAGGCTGTTAAAGTTAGGATTACCTAACCTAAGGCTATGAGGGCCCTGATCAAGTTGGCTCCAAACCGCATCTCCGATGTTAAAGTCACCTAGAACCAGAAATATATCATCGGGATAATCCGCATGTAAGTCAGACAAATACTCAAAAAATAGTGATTCGGAATCCATTAGTTCCTTACTTGGGGGGAAGTAACAAGTAAACAACCTTAATTTTTTAGATACTGGCCCTTGAGTTATATGAATATCAAGACATGTAACGTCGGCGTCCGGGAGCGCCACGAGAGGGCGCGCGCCGGCGCCGCGCGCGTCAGCCCGCAGGTCGCGGCGCACCGCTATCAACGTGCCGCCACCCCGCGTCACCCCTAGTCTCTCACAGTCTCGGTCCGTCCTGTACACGTTGTACCTCGAATCAAACAATTCTGAGTCATAAATGCCAGGAACCAGCCACGTTTCAGTAATACATATGAAGTCATAATTATATTTCAATAGATTTCGAAAAAATACAGTAGTTTTAGTCCTGAGTCCACGAGCATTTTGATAGTATAGCTTAAATCCCATTAAATAAAATTGATAAGATGATATTATAGTACGCATGTAAAGTTCGCTTATTTAATATTTGGTCCGTTAATAAAATATGTATGTACAAATTTTCTGTTAAGATTTTAAAATACTCTCGCAAAATAAATGCAAACATAACTCGTAAACAAAGCACCACTATGATAAATACAAAACAACAGTAAGTAATAGTTTTGTTTCTGAAATACAAATATAGTTCAACCAATATGGATAAAAATATTAATATTAATCCGAGAACATATCCTATAAACAAAAACGACAACATGGGCAGGGTCACGCTTATGTTATTTTGTTTAACGCTTCCTCAGTCGTAATGTACAGAATCGGTGAATTATCCGTCTTCCGCACCATCACCGTACAATTCCGGACCCAACAATACTTGTACTGCTTTTGAGTTTTTCTGAGTTGAGCCTGTTTAAGCAAGAACTTGTTGAATCCGGACAGGTGGTCATTAACGTATATGCGAGAGTCGTTGTCGGTAAATGGTCCGGCATGGTCCTGGGTTCAAGTCCTAAGGGCATTTATTTGTGTGATGAGCACACATATTTGTTCTTGAGTCATGGATATTTTCTATATATTTAAGTATTTGTTTATTATATATATAGTCTGAGTACCCACAACACAAGCCTTCTTGAGCTTACCGTGGGACTTCGTCAATTTGTGTACCCTACCCTATAATAGTAGAAGTAGGTATAAGTTTGAAAAAGCTGGGTTTTTCCCCTGTCACTCGATGCCCGCCTGTCTTGGGCTATCTGGTCGCAAGTATACAGGTGTACAATGTATAAAGACAGTTGACATCTGTTAAATCTGTTTGCAGGTGCAGTTCGTGAAGAAATCGGACCACGAGCTAGTGACGCACGGCGTGTACTCACTGTGTCGGCATCCGAGCTACGTCGGCTGGTTCTATTGGTCCATCGGCACACAGGTATTCTGCTGAAACAAACTATACGAATGTCATCTAAAAAGGTAGCTATGTGGAATATGTACCTACGTCAGCTGCTCATCCGAATTCCGAACATAAAAAACGCCTGCAGATTTCTTTGCAGCAACGTTGCATATCATGAGAAAAGGTCACGGAACATTCGGAAACGACCGAAATGTCAACGGGTAACCATATAATGTTGCATCTTATATTAAGCTGACTTTTTTCATAGAGTATAATTTGACAAATTTTCAATTGAATTAAAAAATTAAAAATAGCTTTTGTAGTGCTCACCTACTCAACCTACTCTCGCAACTGCAGCTGACTTCTGTTCTGAAGTATTTCACGAGTTATTGACGCCTGATCGTTGTGAAAATCTGTTACTTTCTTGCGATATAAAACTAGACATTAAATAATTTTACGGTTTAGACTCACTTGTTTTAGTCACATGTGCATTGCTTACTGCCGCTGCCGCGCGCAGCGGCAGTACGCAATGCACGGTCGTCGTGAACGCTGCTCGCACTATTAGTGCTTGAGAAAGGAGACCTACGCTCTCCGAAACATGTCGCGCGAGTGACTAAAACAAGTGAGTCTAAACCGTAAAATGATTTAATGTTAGTATGTCTCACAACAGTTTAAATTCGAATAAAACTAGACTTTTGCCGTTCTAAGAAATTTCTTGTCTCAGTTTTGTACACGGAGAACGTTCTCGCAAGTCTCGCAATGGCACAACTCTATATAAACCCCTTCTTGTCCCCAGATCACCCTGCTAAACCCAATCTGCGTGGTGCTATACACCTTGGCCTCCTGGCTGTTCTTCCGCGAACGCGTCGAGGCCGAAGAACTCACGCTCCTGGCCTTTTTCGGCCCTCAGTACGAGAGATACTGTCGGGACGTTGGGACAGGACTACCTTTCATTAAAGGGTATGACCCTGATGAAGAGAAGGTAAAACAACGGAGTTATTGAGAAATTATAAGAGCGTAAGTAAATACAGAGCGTGCCAAATAGACTTTTGAATCACAAGGCGCTCTTTTTGTACCAATTACTAGGTTAAATAATCATCATAACTAGCGTTATAACATTTAAAATTTTCGCGTTTTGAACACATATTAAATCACATTTACAATCGAGTCTATCGGTAAATAAAGGTAACAAAATAAATTCGCGATAGACCCGCTCGTAAATGTGAATTAATATAACTAGCGTTGTTTTAGGGTTAGTTGCACCAACCATAATAAGCGGACTAATCCACGTCACGTACGTGTAGCGAATTGATTATTTCAATTTGACATATTATATTTATTTCAATTTATTTATTGTAATATTATTGATTATAAATTTGCAAGCTTGCGTGCAGGCTAGATAATGAATTGTAACACAGTGTATTATAATCCCCATACTGGTATCCTGCCTTTTCGCCGAAAATTGTATTGCCGAATTTCATTTGCCAACCAACTTTTCGCTTAAGTTTCATTTGGCCGAATAACTTTTACCAAATAATTATTTCGCAACCATTTCATTTCCCAACCCCATAGTTAGGAAATGAAAATGACGTACTAGGTTGGGTTAGGTTAGGTTCGATTATGTAAAGTTGGGAAATGAAATTCGGCCAAATGAGACTTCTGCGAAAAGTTGGTTGGTAAGTGAAATTCGGCAATACAATTTTCGGCGAAAAGGCAGAGAACCCCCCATACTGTATCAATGCAAATAAATAATTTCTGATTTCACTCAGCAGTGAACTATGAAACTTCTTATACAATACAATTTTGCGGATTCTTTAACTGTGATGGTTTGGTACAACCGACCCTAAGCCTTTTGTCACGGCTCGCTAAGGGACTACCCTAATGAGTAAAATAATACTTGACAAAAATGTTCAAGAGGAAAACAATTTAACATTACTACTTTTGACTAGTTAACCCATACAGTAGATTCACATGCAACAAGTAAAACATATTTAAATGTTGTTCTATTTCGTCATTAAAAAAAAACAAGAAACTATTTCCAAGGCACCATCCCATAGTCTTTGTCGGTTTGATTCTATTCTAACTCTGACTATTCATTTTGTAAATATTTTCGTATTTTCATAACGTTGCATTTAAATGCGATTTGTACAGCACAATACTTATGTGTTCATAAGTATGTTTTTAAAATAGTCTGGGACTTGAGTATATATTCTAAAACCTTATATATAAGTAGTATTTTGTATGTAAGTATATAAAGTAGCTTATGATTTTAGGCAGATGAATAAAAGTTTTAAAAGATGTATTTTTTTTGTGTATAATTATTTACTCATTTATTGTTATTTGCAAATAACCCTATGCATATATAATTATATATGCAAAAAATTTGAACAGTTGTCAAACGTAATATTTATGTGTACTTATACGTATATTTTATAGTTTATTTATGTAATAACTCGAACAAATATAACCAATAAGACAGATTAATATCTAGTCGAAGCATTTTTCTTCGTAACTACTAATGTCCATGTGTACTAATATATATTTATTTACTAGTACTTAAGTGATCGAGTCAGACTGCTTAAAACTTTCACCATTTTTAAACATTATTTAATTATAAAAAGCGATTAAGTCCCGTTTTATAATTTAATAACGAGTCGGACTGTAAGCAGAAGTTGCTAAGCGGGCTAGGTGTTCAAAATGATCTTGACGCGACTTTATTGTTAAGAGAATAAGAGCGTGTCAAGGTAATTTTGAACACCTCGCCCGCTTAGCAACTTCTGCTACAGACTATGTATTTTTAAATAAGAGGATATTCAGCATTCTATTAACTATTTAGCAAAGTCTATTTAGGTATAAGTACATTAAGAATGTTACCATTTTTCTCGATCAATGTACAAAAAGATGTTGTATATCATAGTTTATGTTTAAACCACCTCTTCATGCATATATGTGTATGTAGATAATTTATCTCTCACAATAATAGGCTATAGATTTATCGTATGGCACATAAACTACAACAGAAATAGTAAATAGAAACGTGGCAGGGTCGCCATGTGCTGCGGGAAGTTGGAGGAACAATTAAACAAGTGAATGCTAAAAGCCTAAAGTTTTATTCAATAAACACGTAATTTATAGCTACGAAAACAGTAAGGTTGCATTATTATTTACTTATGATCAACTCCTTACAACAAGATACTGGATACAATAGTTATTTACGATACAAGTGCGAAAAAGAGGAAATTCGAAACGAGTGGCGATAAATTATAACACGACCGAAGGGAGTTGCGAATTACCTATTCGCACGTGTATCGTACAACGTTTTACAGTACATATGGCAGTTTCAAGTTTTGACATAGTTATGAAATATGCTAATTTACGCACTAGTGCAGAAAAGTAGCACCATATGTACTGTAAAACATATTATACAACGTAATATTGTCTTCGGTTACCGCGATAGTTACTCATGAAATAAAACTATGAAAACGGATTATATCGCGTATATTGCGCGGTTTTCATAGTATACAACGGTTACCCCTTTAATGTACATTCGGTGATTAGCCCTTGTTTTTGTATTAAATTCATTAGATTTTAGCTGTTTATTAAAAATTAACGGGTGATAATTTGGCTCATGGAATTTATTTAATCAAAAGTGCTTTGGAGTCAATTGAGGCTTGCATTGGTCATTATCTTTGCTGGCCAGACACTACCACTTTTGCATGCTATCTTCAAGGATGCAAGGGTGGCTATAAAATAAGTGCATTTCCGTCGCCAGGGAGGTTTTGGGATTATACTGAGCAACTTTTACTATGGGACCAACCACGAAATCGCGAAAAAAAATTTACCCTCCCATAGAAACCAGCCAAAATGTATGAAACAACCAAAATTTTTATTGACATTTCGGGGTTGGTCCCATAGTAAAAGTTGCTCAGTATAATCCCAAAACCTCCTTGGCAACGGGAATGCACTTATTTTTTAGCCATAGAGACTGGTACATTTCTGTACTAAAATACCCACTGTATACTTTTTCCCCATGTTTAAGTTGAAATTATAAAAATGTACAACCCGTTTTCGCAGGGTTTCTAGTTTAAATTCCATTTTGAAAAAACAAATGTTTGAAAAAATAAAATAACTAAAGAACTTCAAAAGAAGTAGCAAATTTTTTTGTTTATGTAAATAGTTTGGTATAAGTAAAATCATCATAAATTTTGTATAACTGGATCGGTCATGAGGGGTGGGGGGAAATGACCGAACGGGATAGTCTGATGTATCTTACAGTAGGAGTAGCAGAGAAAGCGCTGTTATTGGTTGTCCTTGTCACAGTTTCACATTTTTTTAAATTCCCCACCGTAAATTTAGTATGGTTTATGGTGGGCTACAAATCTACTCGACCAATCACATTGTCGCATCGCGTATGTTTTGTCCCTCACGGGCGCACGCGTATAGCTGATCTGTGTAATGC
The DNA here is from genome assembly GCF_947568885.1 of Cydia strobilella. Taxonomy (NCBI): domain Eukaryota; kingdom Metazoa; phylum Arthropoda; class Insecta; order Lepidoptera; family Tortricidae; genus Cydia; species Cydia strobilella. The sequence goes on from NC_086052.1 coordinate 17,379,222, forward strand.
TAGGTCTATGAAAATCGTTCAAATTTTTTAAATTACCCGTTAGTACTTTTGATAATCATCTATTTTTGGGCATTTTTTTGTGTTGACCATTACTTTGTTGTCTCTTTCAGTGATGAGTTTAGTGCAACCATATTGCGAATCATTGTTTCAGCAGTTTTCTAATTTTAATAAATCTGTAAATATGTCATACTTTAAAATAAGCTTGTATGTGAACGGTTGTGAATGTCTGATATGTTAATACTTAATTTAAATAAGACTAATAAATTAACGTTTGACTGAATACGTACGTCTTTTTTATTATATATTTTTATTATATAATAGGGTAGTTGACATGTGTTGAATTTGATCTAGTTAAATAGATAGAAAATGAGCAATTTATCCCAATAAATTGGAAACTTAAAAAATATATAATGAAATATACAAGACCTGTTTCGAAAAAAAAAACTTTTTTTAAACTTTCAAACGCATACTAGGTGCAACAAGAGCATACTAGGTGTCACAAGGATGGATCGCATCCGAAACACTACACTGCGCTCCAGAACAGGCATAGCTGACGTAGGGGAGAAGACCGCTAGGCTGAAGTGGGACTGGGCAGGTCACGTCTGCCGCATGCATCCGGATAGGTGGGCTAGTATAGCCACCAAGTGGATGCCGCAAAAGAAGCGCGGACGTGGCAGGCCCAGGCGGAGATGGCGGGACGACTTAGACACCTTCACTAATAACTGGCCGGAAACAGCTCAACAACGGGAGTCATGGAAATCTAAGGGAGAGGCCTTTGCCCAGCAGTGGGATACAACAGGTTATTAAAAAAAAAAAAAAAAAAAAAAAAAACTTTCAAATAGAAAAAAAAAACGGTACTATTCGACCACATTCGGTTACATTTTATTTAAAAAATATTGTATCGCAACAATATACATAAACGCAACATTTCACTGAGAAAATCGCAATTTCCTTGTTTTCCATAGATCGAAACGACTTCTAAGCAAAGTGATACCGTGACGTCACGATGTGTTGCCATTTTAGTCTACGGCCACGTCCTCGGCCGAGGCGGCGCGCGCGAGGCACGTGTACGAAGAGTCCGAAACATGTCGCCAAAAGCACTAAATCATTAGTCTTTACTATAGTAGAGGCCAAACGAGCGTTCCGATGGGGTAATAAACCAAGCTGTCAACAAGGATGAGGCTACAGTCGATATTGCTTATCGATGAATTACGCTTGCTCGATGAAACAGTGTTAAACATCTGCATTTATTATAGAACCTTTAATATAACGTCACAATGTGCGTATTGACTGTACAAGTTACACTGTAACATCAACAACCATTGTGTAGCCAGAAACATCGATAGCGTTTCGCGAAATGGCCAAAGCGGTTGTGTTTCTCTTCTTACTAGACTCTTTACCAGGTAATTCAATTTAACTGTACATTGTCTTATTAAATATCATTAAACTTGAAACTTAAATAAGTTATAAACTGAAATAGATGTCATATATTAAAGAAAGAGTGACTAAGCTGAGCCAAGCGTGACCGGGTGGTCTATTAGTGGTCACATCACAACGTTAGCCGCGTAAGCTAAAGACGGTGTTTTCGATTCCGGCCTCGGCTACCGGAGGGCTTGATCACTTTCTTCATGACTTATTTTAACTAAAATTCTAAGCTAGCTTAAAATTCTAGCTTTATTTAAATAAGTGATTAATTTTCTGCAGATTTCAATAATGTTATTAACACTACGCTGCATACATTTGACCCAGGTTTGCTTGGAGTCCCATGTGATTCTACTATAACAGCGCCAATCTTACAAGTGATCGGCAAAAAACTGAATTTGACGGAAGACTCGGTAGAAAAACTGCAACATATTGACTTACCAACGCGATATCAAAGTCACAAGTTCCAAGAATTGGCGCCAGAATCTTTAAACAATGTTGGGTTTCAAGACAACTCCATTCAAGAGTCAAATGAGTTTTCAATCGAGAAGCGACCTAATTTTATTGAGCATATTTATACAGAGAACGTGACCGAAAATAAAGATGCTCTGGAGTCTGAAGCTGCTTTAAAAAATATGGTGTTAAATGCAAGCAAAGCTGAGTTTTCTACAGAAAAGAATCATGATTTCATTAAGCATAATTATTTTTCAAATGCAAGTCAAAAAGTTGTAGAATCTATAATTTTAAAAAGTAATGCGACAAAAGAGTATCCAGAAAGCGCGCCATTTTTGGCAGCCATCTTCGAGACGGTTGGGAATGTGACAGCGCAGACTTGCGGAGGTGTGGTGGTGTCTTCACACTGGGTGCTGACGGCTGCTAGCTGTGTTAACGTGTTGGGACCCTTTTATAGTAACTCGTAAGTATTCTTTTTATCGTCCGCGCTGGAAATTTGTTGACCTTATTGCAAAGACTTAAGGTTTTCTAATTGTCTTTTAAGAGTTTTGCCATTAATAATATAACAATCATCCGTAATTTCGTTTCCCGGTCGAGTGAAAATCTGAATTACGATATCAAGGTCGTTATTATATTTTCGTATTGACGACCTTAGGTGATAGGTAATAAATAAATTAAGTGATAAAGTGATTTAAGTTTGAATTGAGAAAGGTATGTCGAGATGCTTTGGACACGTGGAAAGAATGAGTGAAAGAAGGCTAACAAAGAGAGTGTATAAGGGAGAGGTAGAAACGGGAGTTGGAAGGGGCAGACCTCGGCGGACTTCCTCTGATCAGATCGGGGAAATCCTGAAGAAAGGCCAGGTCAAGAGCACCCTAAACCGGCGAGCGTGTATGAGGAATATTATGAAAGTGAAGGAAGCGAAAGAGGTATGTCAGGATCATAGCAATTCGAAATCCATGGTCTCTGCCTACCTCTCCGGGAAATAGGCGTGATAATATGTATGTATGTATGTAAAGTCTGATTTACACATGGTCCTTCGAGCCGGATACAACTCTTCGTCGTCTATCAACTTTAATTCCTACATTTCCCACTTAATAAAGATTGTGTTAAAATTGCCAAGAGGAATAAATGTCTAGTTTACATACTCCTACACACGAAGGAAATGTAATAGCCAGTATTCAAAGTATTATAAAATTCTGTTTCATAAAGTTACACAAAATTATTACTAAATAATTATTCATTCTAATTATTACCACCTCCTGTACTAATTTTTCAGATCAAACGAAACAACAGATAACTCGTACTCAATAGTAGCCAGTGCCAAAGACCCTCTGAAAGACGGGACCGTACACCAAGTCTCCAAAATCTACCTCCACCCCACATCCAACCATCCGAAGCTGAGTTGGTTATCCATGGTGGATACGGCGAATGCTCCCAGCTTGGCTCTCTTGAGGGTGGAACCGGGGGTGAAGGGAGGGGTGATTGGGATGATGGAGAATAGGACTTGGAATGGAGATGGGAGAATATATAGTTGGTCTTTGCGGCAGGTAAGTACTTTATGGTTGAATTTAAACTATCGTGAGACATATTAACTTAACTCACTTAGCGGTTTCACTCACGTATTTTTAGTCACTCGCGCGACATGCAACATGTTTAGTGACTAAAAATACGTGAGTGAAACCGCTAAGTTAGTTAAGTACTTTATGGTTATTAAGTACTTAAATTTTTTGGGCCTCAAATGTATCTGTGTAGACAGCGCATTATCAAAAAATCTGTCTATTTTAAAAGCTTTTATTTAACTTGCCCTGTTAGTTAGTGTGGCTCAAATCTTGGAAGCTAAATTTGACCCATTTCCATATTTTCGATTGAGCTAAAATTTTGCATACATATGTAAATCGGATGACAATGCAATATTATGATGACATGAAGCTGATCTGATGATGGAAACAGGAGGTGGCCATGGGTACTCTGTGATAAATCAACGCAAACTTATTGTGTTTTGGGTTGCTAGAATTGTCTCGATGAGTTTTAGTTGCCTGTGGAAAGAAAAAACAGTCAGCGATAAAAGCTTGTACCAAAAATGATTTTTTTGCCAAAAACTTATTTTAATGTTATTTGATGTGGCTCAACTATAATCTGGATTCGTAGGTAGGTAACTATTTTGATGTTAGGTACCTACTCTTAACACAGGTATTTTCTTACTTAAAAAGAGGCACCAACACTTACCTGTATAAGTAATTCTTAAACGAAATAAACAATTTTTCATTTTTACTCTTATTACCTAATAGGTACTAGCTTCTGCCTGCGACCTGCAACTTTATTCCATCTGAGTGGGATGATGATAATGATTAATAAAAACTTATTCTTCTCTTCTCTTATGTCCTTCCTCGGACCTCACTATTTTCATACCAAATTTCATCATAATAAGTTTAGCCGAACTTAAACTATCGTGAGACATATTTCAAAATATTTAGATCAGTACGGTTTCACTCACTATTATTATCAGTGCACGACGTACAACCGCCGCGGACACTCGTGCCTGAGGAAGGATTCCCAAAGAATCCGAAATATGTCGCCAAAAGCGACTAAAAATAATAGTGAGTAAAACCGTACTGATCTAAATATAAGTTTAGCCGTTTAAGCGTGAAGTAGTAGCAGTTTTAATATTATGTTATTGTATTCGCTGTTGTGGCAATAAATACATTTTCTTTCTTCATTAGTTAGGATATTAAGTTCGCGACACAACCAGTAGATTTCGCTCTGAAAATCCAAACACTAACGGCCCGGCCAAGATATCGCGCGGCAGCGGCAGCGGCGAGCGGCGGCCATAGGTTTTAGCGAGACACAGCGATCGGACCTTTCGTTCCCACCTATGGCCGCCGCTCGCCGCTGCCGCCGCCGCGCGATGTCGTGGCCGGGCCGTAAAGACCTCGATACTCTGTGATAGAAACCGATGATAAAGCTATTTTAATAAGATTATTTATTTATATAGAATCAGATTGGTTTCGAGATGACAGCTATTGCGTCTCCAGCAAAACAGCTTGGTCCTGAAATGTGCAAGAAAATTTATGGAATAGCAGAAAACAATACTACCATGTGTTTTACGGTGAATGAAACGACTACGAACCATACCAGGGTTAGTATAATAATTCCATAACATTCTTTAACTAACATACTACACTAAAGAATAAGTGACTAAGTCCACCGGTGCGGTGGCGGAGGCGGAAATCGAACCCGCGTCATCAGCTTACGCGGCTAACGTCCTGACCACTAGACCACCCGGCCACGGCGGTATCCGTCCCAAATTCTCTGGTGTATGCTATCTTTGAAAGGCTAGGCGCCTTTGACCAACTCCAAAGGCGAGCAGTGTGTGCTTGCACCTCCTATAGGTACGAATCCTTTACTGAAAAAAAAAAAAATATATATATATATATATATATATATATATATATATATATTATTTATTTATTGAGAAACAAACAGTCTTAAAATAAACATAAGCAACTTAGCTAATAGCTACAAATTGATTTTTTATAGACCTATAGTTTCCTAATTCACATATCGAGGTACAATTAAAAAGTAATGATAAATATGTGCAAACTTGTAGTACCTAGTAGTTGTACATAATCAAAACAATAGTATACCTACTAATACAATAGCATATAAATGTATAAAAAAGAGAAAAGACTTATACTTTTCACTTACTTCTCACTTACTATTTAAAAAATAATTTGATTTGTTCCCTAGTTGGATAGATGGCAGCATCATCTCTCTCGCTATATACCGTAATCCAGTAAAGGATTCGTATAGGAGGTGCAAGCACACACTGCTCGCCCTTAGAGTTGGTCAAAGGCGCAACAGAGTATTTGGGACGGGTACCACCGTGGCCGGGTGGTCTAGTGATCAGGGCGTTAGCCGCCACGGCCACCGGTAGACTAGGTCACTTTTTCTTTAGTGTATGTTAATCTATTCCAGTTATTAGAACAACAATAACCCTCTTTCAGAGCATGAGAAATGAAAATTATCTTGCAGATGAGTTCTGGATGCCCCGTGGTACTTCTCCAAGAAGGCCGTATGGCACTCCTCGCCGTGGCCCTTACTGACGGCATGCAACCTCTGCTCGCTACTCCGCTGGCCGCGCATCGGGACTGGCTGCTCAAACTTACGAGGGAAAATGCTGGTAAAGATGATAATAAATTGAAGAAGTGAAGGCTTGTTTGGTTTATACCCTAAAGCTTGACGATACAGTGGTTTTCTTCCATACTTCTCGTCATTGTCAATATTGTTATTTTTCAATTCCTACATACCTTCTCTTCTCCCTACAGTTAGTACCTACCAAAGAGGATATAATAGGATAGAGCGGTACTGTCATAGTAAATTTTGTAGCCACAGTAAATTTACTGCTATCTATCGACACACGATTAAAACTAAAAATATCAAAAAAATAATTTATATATGGATAAATGTTTTTTTTAATTTGCATTAATTATTTTTATATTATTTTGACCCAATATATTCCTTCACTGATATGCGTTAAAATTATAAATAACAAACGAAACCGTCAACGCCATCTATTCGAGAGTAGGCCAAAGGTAGTGGCGCCATCTGACCGAGAATCCAATTTTCTTAATTTTCGAGGCACGTTTTTTCCTTAGACTGTATCCATCTATTACGGAGTTATATCTATCTTTGGTACCTGCACAATTTATCTTTACTCCTCTCTTAGAACAAAACTAAAAAGAGGTAAAACCTATGCTCGCGCCATCTATGAAAACCTTTGACAGATTGCCAACCCATTTGTGTCGAAATATCGGGAAATCAGATAAACAAAATATACATGTTAAATACCCCGGTCCATAGCCGCCATTTTGGAAGTCCAACTGGAGAATCTGAATTCACGACAATCAGGTCACAACTTTTGAAATCTGTATCCCCGAAAATCTCAAAAACTATTGTCATTTACAACTCAGAAACTAGTGTAAACTCTAAGAACAAATTAAATTACTTCTTATGAAAATATTTTAATTTGTGTTTTTACAAGTAGTCACACGCCCTCGGAAATTGTCATATACTTGGAAATTTCGACCCATTCGAGCCCGGGTGGCCGAGCGGTTGAGGCATCTGTCGCGTAAACGGAGGACGCTGGTTCGGTTCCAGCCCCGGGCACTGGAGGGCTTCGTCATTTTTTCCATTGTATATCATAATTATTTCGTTTATAACTAGTGTAAATTTCATTTTATAGCGTGACGCGACGTACGCGTTTGCGCAGTCTCATTTTGTATGGAATTTTGAACAGCGCGCCAATCGGGACGTTTTAGAAACTCAAAATCCCATGTACGAGAGGTACAGATAGCGGCTGATGTTTTAAAATCCAAAACGTAAATTATTTTTCTCATTTGAGTAGTTTTATTTGACGTTTTCATTGCTTTTCAATGTACAGTAAGGATAAGTGACCCCCCCCCCCTGAAAAAAAAATTTCTATGCAGGGGGGTCACTTAACTCTGCAGCTTAATAATAATAATAAATAAAATACTTTATTGCACACTACAAAATAAAAGTTACAGAGAATACATTGGAATGTAGTAATGGTAGTAGTTGGAATGAGAATACATCGGTGTAGGTAACAACAGGCGGTCTTATCGCTAAACAGCGATCTCTTCCAGACAACCTTCAGATTCAGCAAAATGTGAAAACAATTTAGACAAATATAATAAAATACATAAACTACAACTATACAATAAATCATACACTACACAAATTAATACATACATTTTACTGTACTATCAGCAACACTACAGCTTACCGTACTATCAGCAACACTGAAGCGACCATTGCTAAGTTTATTGGTACGTCATTTAACAATGTGAACGATGGTACTCGTCGGTAATTAACTAAACCTCTTGTTCATGGCACTCTATATACACACACGCATTATTTTTTTATTTGCACGCGTGGGTTCGGATCCCATCCTCGTCGCCACTGAAGTATTTTAAGGTGCACTGACTATCCAGGAACTTCTAGAACGGCGAGAAAGCACAAGACGCGTCCACTTGGTAACCCACCATTGAAAGAGAGCGATGATATGTAGGTATACATTAATCTGTCGCTGAGAATTGGTTCTACCCTCTTACCTAATGGGGTTGGCCGGTCGAAATAATTAGGAGATGGCGCCAGCGTAGCTTGCCCTGTCAATCCCTAGAATTGTCTCAAATTTTAGTTTTTTTAATGCCCTGGATGCCAGCCCTTTAAGCCAAATCTCATAGAAAAAGGGGCAAGCTATGATGGCGCCATCTCTGCAAACCTTTGACAGTTGCCAACCCCATTAAACTCGTATATTACACCTATCCTATAGTCAGTCGTAGTTATGCATTGTACGGGTTAATACTAATGGTCACAGAATAACATTTCCAATTTTACAGCCATCCTTAATCTAATAAAGTGAACACGTTAAACTTACGAGGCTTCATTTGCCACGTCACTTCTTAGCCAGGGTTTAGTAAAAAAAAATACTACATGGGTGGCAAACAAGTGTACGGTACGCTTGATGGTAAGCGGTTAAGGTATGAAATTTGCCCTTTTGCATATCTTTTGGAAAAAGAAGGGATAAATACGAGTAGAAGACGCAGTCTGGTCGCCATCATTCCTGCGGGCTTAGCACGGTAGCATTTTTATCGCCTGTCACCATGCCCGTTCTAACAAGTATGTAAGTGCGAAAGTGACAGGCATATAGTGATAAAAATGCTACCGTGCTAAGCCCGCAGTACTATTTACCCCAGGGGCCCGTTTATCAAAAGCTTGTAATACGGAAGTTCCTTTCTAACAAAAGCTGTCAAAAAGGGACTTCCACTTGTATTACAAGCTACAAGTATTGATAAATGGGCCCCAGGTCACAGAATAAATAATACTACCGTACAGAAAGGACACTTCCTATAAAACCGAAGTTTGACAGCGATTCAGGGACATATCACGCTTCCCCTTTCTACTGCACTATCTATCTCTTTCGGATATTTAGGGTTGTCAAAATTCAAGTAGTTTTTATCCCGAAAATCATCCCTTAAGAGGGTCAAATGCAAGGTGGAATTAAGATAATTAATGAAATGCCTGATAATTTGTGTAAACAATTAAGCATATGCTCAAATTGAGTGATTGCTACTTGACTTTATCCAGGCGTTATTCTTACTCTAGCTGCGGTTACTAAGTCCACGCAGACGAAGTCGCGGGCAAAAACTAGTAAGAAAATAATGCAAGGTTCCAAAATCAGAAACAAAAACTTTGTAAGAAGTCATATGACTATACAGGCCAAGATTTCTCTCTCACACACAAGACATTTATTTCTAGGTGAGCTACTTAATTATAGCTTGCGTCTTGAAACTAATAAAGATTATTATTTATACTTGATGATAATGATTATTAACAAATCACTTAACAAAAAACCGGTCGAGTGCGAATTCATTCCGGTTCCGTACAACCTTTCAATAATCTTATGCATTTATAGTTTTATACTCATATCGTTATTTTCATACAAAACTTGTTTTTGCTCTATTTCGTTTGTTTTGTAAACTGGAGCTATATAAACTAATTTCAGACCTAGATATACCTCATGTCATTGGTTGTGCAAAGTTTCATTACAATCCAAAACGTAGTTTTAAAATGAGAGCGGAACTACCTTTTTGTACGGGAAGGTGCAATTCGGCCAAGCTTGCCGGCGACTCTTAAGGACTATTAAACTTAAGGTCATTTCGGTAATGCTGCTAATAGTTACCATACTTAGAATACATAGATAAGTAATTTAATTGTGAAAAATAGCACACCTATCGTACTTAGTAAAATAATTAATCTCTTCTTCCGCCGCGGTCAAAAGATAATTGAAATTTGTTTCGCCGCAACATTGTATTATGACACAAGTGTTCGACTTACTACCTTATCTAAACCGCGAAGTGAAACGTCCAAGTTCATTCATCAGCACGCGTCACGAAGAAAGTGGCCGCGGCACTCAGTCCTCGACCTACCGCCGCGCCGCTCGCGCGCGCCATGGACGCACGCGAATTAAAAAGTTAAACTAAAAAAATCAAAATGTCATTCCGAAGGCTAGTGAGCGCGGTGAGGTCCGCGCGTGAAGCGCTCGCCCGCGGTGCCCCTATGGCGGACAATATATTAAAAAGTTTAGTTTCTGTTATTGTTATTTGTTGTATTGCTGTGTCTTCGCCGCCGAGCGCTTCTGCGAAACCGTTCGCGTTGAGTTTTCCCGCGGGATGGTCGCTGGCGGGGCTGGTTGGCAGTGTGGGGGCAAGGTCGGACGACTCGGCGCGGCCCGCGGCAGGGGTTAAGCCGTATACGGGGAGGAGGGTTGGGAACGACACGCTGAGGATGATCTACTACTACGACCAGACGGTGGCCGTGGTGGAACTGGGACCGGAGAAGCTGTTGCTCAATTGCGAGCTCATCGAGACCATGTAAGTACCTATACCTAATTCTTTTTATCTAACTTTGCTGATTTTAGCGATATTGGATTTGCTAATTTCGGAAAACTTGGCTATAGGTGAGTTGTTGTTGTTGTTTAATCAATTGCCCGCCCTGAAAGACGTTATTTTTAAATGAAAAAACCCGCACCACCGTAGTAGAGCGCTGCTGTATCCCAAATCCTCTTGCTGAAAGCAGTGCCTAAACTTCATAGCAACCAACAGTACCAACACCTAACGGACCTGACCCATTAAGGTTGGGAGAGTTAGGTGCTGAAATTTCCTCTCGAAACTTGACTTAGTTTTTCTGACTATTAATAAAATCTAAACTTGAGTTTTTACCACTTGTTAGAGACCCGAGTTTTTTGTAGACTAGAGCTTTTTTTAGAGAACTCAAAAAAAAAACATCTACATGACTATACGTGAATTTCTTGAGTTAGGTGCACAAATTACACAATAGCGCCTATGTTTTTGTTTTCGTTTCCTTTTGAGTAAAAAACACTCAACAGACGACTCGACTCTGTACTTAAAATATTCGGAATTTTTTTAAGCTCAGAAAGAGAGAAATCATGTGATCATATTTGTCCTATTTTTGACCCCCCCTCCCCCTTGGTGATATTTGGTGATTTTAACGAACCCCCCTTCCCTACCACAAAATCACGTGATAATTATGTATTCATTCGTTTTTTATTGCAATGGCGGATGATTGGGGAAAAACGTCTCTTACCTCCCGCAAATTGTGACAATTCTATGTTGTGGTTGAAAAGCATGAGTAATGTAGGTATATAGTACTTATAATAATTATTTTTTGACTTTCCCGCTTTAAAACGCAGACGCAACTAGATACTAATAATATCGAGAGTGCAGTCAATGACTTTTACACCACTATAAATAATATAATTCAAGAATTAGTTCCCTCCAAAACAGTTACAAAACCAAGTAATTTTCCTTCTTGGTATTCCCGTAATCTTATCACGTTAATTAAGAAAAAAAAACAAGATACACAAAAAATGGAAAATATATGGACGAGTAGCTGACTATAACGCTTTTTCTAATTTACGCTCTAAAATAAAAAACGAAGAAATTTCTTGCTACAATTTATTTATCTCTAGGGCTGAAAATAATATAAAAGTTAACTCTAAGTCGTTTTGGTCATTTATAAAATCCAGGAAGGATAGCACTGGTATTCCGGATTCGCTCTATTTAGACAATATTACGGCAAACGATGGAGTCAGCACGGCTAATCTATTTAGTGACTTTTTTCATTCAGTATTTGAACCTATCTCAACTTCCATGCCTAGTGTCAATAGCCCACAAAATTGTGTTATTAATAGCGTTCATATTGACGCACCTCTGGTGGAAAAATACTTGAAGAAATTAAAAGAATCCAAAGGCAGTGGCCCGGATGGCATTCATCCTGTGTTTTTAAAACGTTGCAGTAAGTCTCTTGCATTACCGGTATGTTTACTCTACAACATTTCACTTAGGTCTGGGTCCTTACCAAATATTTGGAAAAAATCTATCATTGTGCCTATTTTTAAAAGTGGTGATAAACATAATATTAGAAACTACCGCGGCATTTCCAAATTGTCTATACTTCCTAAACTATTTGAAAAGATAGTTTATGACACGCTCTACCCAACAATAAGACCGATGTTAATGACGCAGCAGCATGGCTTCATTAATAAACGGTCAACTGAGTCTAATTTGTGCGAGCTCCTTGATTATGTTCTGAGCGCAATGGACAAGAATTACCAAGTCGATGCTATCTATACCGATTACTCAAAGGCATTTGATAAAATTTCACACTCTGTCTTATTAAATAAACTTGAAATGTTCGGTATCCATGGAGACTTGTTGCGTTGGCTCACATCGTACTTGCGGGATAGAACTCAGGCAGTTACTATCAAAGGATACACCTCTAGTTTTGTGCCCATTACGTCAGGGGTCCCACAGGGCTCGCATTTAGGACCACTACTATTTAACATATATATCAATGATGTCATTGACTGTTTTTTGAATTCTAAAGTATTATTGTATGCTGACGATACTAAGATATTTACCATTGTGAAGTCCGAGGCTGATTGTGTCAATTTGCAGGATGACCTTAATAGATTGGACAACTATTGTTTATGTAATAACCTGTACTTAAACATAAATAAATGTTCAATTATTACATTTACGCGGAAGCTTGACCCTATAAACTTTAATTATACCATCGGAAACCAACAGCTTACTAGAGTTACGGAGGTTAGAGATTTGGGAGTGTATTTAGACAGTAAAATTCAATTGGTTTCACACATAGATAAGATAACATCTAAAGCCTACAAAATGCTTGGTTTCATTTTTAGGCAAAGTAAAGATTTTAAAAACCCCATTTCATTTCATTTCATATTTGGAATACGCATCTACAGTTTGGAGTCCCAACTATTTAGTGCACATTAATTCATTAGAAAGTGTTCAAAAAAAGTTTCTTAATCGTATGAAGTATAAATTCAAATCTTTTAAGCCCGAGAAATTTGAGTCCTTGCAAGTGAGAAGAGAAAAGCGGGATGTAATTTTCTTGTACAAAATATTAAATAATTTAATTGATTCGGAAGAACTTCTCAGCAAGGTGTCATTTAGATGTCCTACGTATCGTACACGGTCCACCGCTTTACTATCAGTTCCATTCACTCGCAAAAAATATGTAAACAACAAATTTTTAGCAAGAGCATGCAATATATACAATAAGAAATATTCACACATTGATTTGTTTCAGCATAGGTGTAATAAATTTGTTTCTGTCATCAAACAAAATAAAAAAATATAATAAATGGCAAATTTCGTTAACTCGTAGCTAGTAATAAAACTGTAATCTTGTGTTGTATTGTTATGATTGTTATTGTAATTGTACCTATTTGATTTCAAATTCTAAATTGAAAATTGTGCTTGTTATTTTCCAAATTCTAAATTATGCTTGTTATTATTACTCAATGTTATTGTTAAATTCAACTTTAAATTCAAAATACCTAATAATTGTACTTTTTTTTTCGGAGCAAAGGAATTTTGTATTAACTATAAGTGGAAACTCTTTTGGCCTATGTTCTTACTATATCTTTTACCTTATTGTATTATAATGTGCTGTATGTTTCCCAAATAAATAAATAAATAAATAAAAAAAATACACGTGATATCTTCTCTGACCCTCCCTCCCCCATCGTGATCATTCGTGATATTTTTCTTACCCCCACCCTCCCTCTAAACGATCACATGATTTCTGGACGACCCCTAAATATGTATACATTTTTACCTATAGGTTCGACTATTTATTTATCGGTGGTAAAGTCATTTCGCTGTGATTTGTGAACACGACAGTTGATCTCGCGTGATGGACAGGTCAATTGATGCCGTACAATGCGCGGAGTGAATTGGCTCTGTTCGGGCTTGCTCATACCCGGTTAGGATTCTTACATGGAGCCGATAAGTAGTCAAAGCAAAGGTTGAGGCATAGGCTGAGCGTTATAGACGGAATTAGGTATCTTTCCAGGGGCCTAGACAGGATGACAATCGTACATCGACAAATGCCTGTGTCGAAAGGACAAAATGTATCAGGATGACAGATGCTATGCTACGAAAAGTCACTTGATTTTTTTCCATACACTATTGTGACTATTTGTTTCAATGGCGTTTCCTATCGACCATTTATCACTTGGCTAGACCCGGTTTTCCCTACGTTAAGTTTACTTTAAGGTTCACTGACATTATCGAAATTACTGATTTAAACTTTCACGATTTCTACACATCAAATTGTAAAACGGGACCACGTATTTAAGTCCCGTTTTACAATTTAATAATTATCGAAATTATCCAATGATAAATCTACCTACTAGTCTTCCGATTTTACTTGACTAACAAACACTATCCAATTTATTCATATGCACAGTAATTTACTTACCTATCTATAATTACACCTATAACGGGTTTTATTCGATTAAAACTTGTTAATAATTACGTTTTAAAATGTTGATTACTTGCGTTAATAGAAATATGTAATTGATATTAATAATTACTTAGGCGGAATTAATTATATATTGTCTATCATTAAAGTTTCCTCATAGTTACGGCTTTCTTAAAGTTGCGGGCAGGTCGGTTCCTGTTGTTCTATTTGGCTCTAGCCTCGTCTTGCCCAATGTGATTTTTAAAGGCCATATTCCAATTTAAGCAAGTTATGAATAAAAACCACTGATAATTCTTTTTTTTTTTACTTATTACGTGAACCAAAGGAAAATCAATTCTATTTTCCAAATAATTTGGTTTAAATTTCAATGGCTTAAACTGAGTATGGTGAGCAGGACGAGGCTAGAGCCCGATTCAAATGTATCAATTTGCTATAGCGTTGAACTGGTTTTGATACGACCTTCATACTTTGAGACCGCTCTGATTGGTGCATGCGAAATGAAGTCAAAGTCGTGTGTGAGATGCGCGCCAATCACCAAGACGATTTTAAAGTTTACTACAAAACATGAAGTTGCCCCGAAGCATGCCCCGTTTTAAACATTCACATTGATTGAAATTACGAATAAGTTTTTGGCAAAAAAAATCATTTTTGTTCCAACTTTTATCGCTGACTCTACTTTTCTTTCCACGGGTAACTAATACTCATCGAGACAATACTAAAAACCCCAAACACAATTAGGTTTCGTTGTTCATCGTTTCGTTGCTATCACAGAGTTCCTATGGCCACCTCCTGTCTCCATCGTCAGCTCAATGGTTCATAATTTTGCATTGTCATCCGACTTACATATGTATGCAAATCTTCAGCTTCGTTGGAAGTCGTGAAGTTGCAAGATTTGACCCGTTTCAGCTTGGACAAAACTGCTTTCTCAGTGTAAGGCCTGAGCGGACGCTCGAAGCGGAGCGTTCGTCGGGGCGTGCAACGTAGCGTCGAGCGTCCAAGGGGTGTGAGCAGCGTGCACGGAGGCGGCTCGCATACGTTTGCATTTGTTTAACATGCACGCTGCACGCTCCGCTCCGCTGCACGTCCAACTCGAGCGTCCACTCGGGCCTTACTCTACATTTAGGCTGTTCTCTCCTACTCTCGTGTAATTTTGAAAGGTGATTAGATAATCGCACTTAAACTATCGTGAGACATATTTCAAAATATTTATCAGTACGGTTTTTACTCACTATTATTTTTAGTCGCTTTTGGCGACATGTTGTGTTTTGGTGATTAGATAATTATATCGTTATTTTTGTCGATTCATATTTTTGGATTTTTTCAACATGGCGGGGTCATGGGGGTTCGTGAGCCACTATAGGCAAATTGAAATGTGTTTATTCGATATAATGTACCGATCGCGTGAAAGAGTTTAATGTTTATCACCAATCGAAGTTGTCAAATGATAAATTCTGAATGTTGATGTGTCACGCAAGCGTTTTGTAATGCAAGAAGCCATTTGCACATCGATTTGTCGATTTTTATTTGCATACGTTTTGCAAACTTAATGAGTTAATGACATTGATTGTAAATTACTTGTAGGACATAAAATGTATAAAGAGCTTTTTTTTGCGCCTAAAACTCGAATTGTGTAAGTATAGAAGTCGATTTGATAATAGTACATTTCGATGCTAGTGCGGAAAGTATGTCATTACTTAACGAGTACCGAGATATCTTGCCACGAGCCGTAGGCGAGTGGCATGACTCGGGACGAGTGAAAAATGACATTTCCGCACGTGTATCGAACGACGTTTTTTTAATACAGTTGCGAAAAAATAAGAAAAGCAACAAGTAAGGAATGGAATTCGAAACTTTTATATTATTAATTCTGTGACATCATTGACATTGACATTATGAAGAGGTGTTTTTCTAGCTTTTATTCGACTAGAATAGATTTTAGTATTATTATTGAACCCACTTCAATGAAAGTTTTTTTTTTCAAATGCATGTTCTATAAGACAGAAACAATTGTAAATATTAAAACATTGTACTATTATTACCTAAATATCGTTATTTACGATTATTTGTGTATCGTATATTTATAAAACAATATCGAATGTTGCCTTTGGAAACTTAAAACATTCTTGCAATACGCCTCTTCTTTGACAGGCGTTCCGTTCCATTCAGACAACTTATTAAGAACGGTTTTTCAGCATTAAAAAATAAACGTGTTATAATACTTATAATGATGAAGAGGTAAGTAATAAAATATGAAATATGCATATTTTTCGTATTCTTACATTAACAGTAGGTTTTTATGTTGATTACGACGTAAAGGAAATTAATATTAACACTCATCAATAAGTAGTCATGAATTGGAACAAGTAAAAAAATTGGAAAAGTAAAAAGCACTAGTTCGCGAAAACCAACTTTCCGCACGCTAAACAGCCACGAAAAGTAGCACTTTTTGAGCAACTGTATTAAAAAACTTATTTTTTAAACGTAAATAATACTATAGAAGACTGTAAAAGTATAGAGAATAATCACCAATCAGCTGTTGACAAATCATCCGTCTATCCTTGGGCCTTGTAACCGATGTGTACTCGATTGGAATAGAATATAGCTTATTATAGTGCCATTAGTGACAATAGCGTTAGGTTTCAATTTGATACGTACATCCAATCAAACATTAATGACTTGTATAATTTTCGTCTATTTTAATAAAAAAATCAGCCTTTAGGTACTTTGTAAGAATGTGTGTGTCATAAAATAATTAATAACATATAGAGTAACTTATACTAGAGCGGTACTGTCATAGTAAATTTTGTAACCCCAGTAAATTCACTGCCATCTGTCGACACACTTTAAAACTAAAAATGAAGATTTATAAAAATACGATAAAATGTATTTAAATATAGATAAATGATTTTTTTATTTGCATTAATTATTTTTATGATTTTGACCCATGTTTCTTCACTGATATGCGTTAAAATTGTTAAATAACAAACGAAACCGTCAACGCCATCTATACGACAGTAGGCCAAAGCTAGTAGCGCCCTCTGAACGAGAATCAAATTTTCTTGATTTTCGAGGCACGTTTTTTCCTTAGACTGTATCCATCTATTACGGAGTTATATCTATCTTTGTTAATTATAATTATTTTTAATAGGTATTGTCTTCGAATTCCGCTGATACTTGCAAATTTTCATTTCTGTCAATAAATTTATTTTTTGTCTGTTTTTAGTCAAAATGTCTCTAGCCTTAGCGTCCATCTAAATATTCTAAATCATAAAAATAAGGCTAAGAGTGGGATTTCAAGTTTGTAAAGTACAAACAAATAAACACGATTTTCGTGTACATCAAAGACTTGCGAATTTCTAATGGTATTTCAGTGCCATGAAAGTTTGCAACTATAATTATTGTATAACATTTATATAGGTACTACCACAGCATAAATTTTAGGTCTGTGGGTATTACATATAGGTGGGACTTGCATGTATACTTTTCAAATGATGTTGACTCCACCATCATTATACTGGAGTGCAATCATTTGTTAGTTGTGAGGCGGTTATTTGTGCCATTTTCAACCAAAAGGGCACTTATTGTCGCTTGTCAGTAAGGCGCTATTTCCATATAGCTTCAACTAGAAATCAACCTTATCGACAAGCGACAATGTGGTACCTTTTGATTGAAAACGTCACATTTAGATACTAGATACGATCGCATAGCAGGCATTTTATCTATTTGTAGCGGTAGTGAGTGGTAGACATTCGACTTTTTGTATAGGCAGCTCGTGACATAGCTATTATGGTATGTTTTGTGAACAGCAAGGTTTAGGAGTGAACTTTCAGATATATATTCGAACGGAATAGAGCGTTTCTAGATTCGTGGCAAAAGTTTCTCATGACTTGATAAGATAGCAACGTGGACAGGTTTGCGAAGTCGCATTTAATGATAATGTGAAATCACATAACACTGCGCAGTTGCGCACCCCGTTTCTGGAAAGCTGCTACAAAACTTAAGATTCGGAAAAAAAAAATACAAATAAAATTGTAAATGTCTTAAATAATCATAATATTTATTATCATATCTGTTTATACTATACATGCCGTGAAGTTAAAATTGCAATCGGTCACCTATGTTGAAGAGAACAAAGTGCTCCCGAATCCCGAATACGAGTAGGTATCAAATCAATTGCCACAATTAAATAACAAGTCGTCACAAACAATCTGATTTGCTGAATAACCACCTACAGATTATTTTGACAAACATTACAAATTGAATCCCAATCCCAAGTCGTTGCTTAAGATGCGCCTCTCCTCGCTATGAGTCAATCTGGAATTCCGCTTAGCTCGCCGGACTTCCCTGCTTCACGCGCACGACATGTTATGATTAATAAATAAAATAAATAAATATTATAGGACATTCTTACACAGATTGACTAAGTCCCACGGTAAGCCCAAGCAGGCTTGTGTTATGGGTACTCAGACAACGATATATATATATATAATATATAAATACTTAAATACATAGAAAACACCCATGACTCAGAAACAAATATCTGTGCTCATCACACAAATAAATGCCCTTACCGGGTTTCGAACCCAGGACCATCAGCTTCACAGGCAGGGTCACTACGGGTCGTCATGATTGCTGCAAGGACACTATAGCTAGGGGGCACTTTCGCGTGAGTTCATGGGCAATGCTCACAGTCACACATTACCAATTGTCGTTGTGATATACATATTTATATCACACTTGCGACTGTCAATTTGTGTAAGAATGTCCCTATAAATAATATTTATATGTATGATCCCTCTGTGCTAAACAATCCGATCACATTAGACACTGGCAAAGATCCGCCTCACTATGAGACCTATGAGTCAATCTCAAACAACCTGGGGTTCCCATTATAGCTCGCCGGACTTCCCTGCTACACACGCACGGCATCTATGATTGCTACAAGGACGCTAGTTGGGGGCACTCGCGTGGGTTCATGGGCAGATAGTCGCATTTTAAGACCTCCTATAGTCTAGTCGAAGCAGGACGTCCTGGGTTCGATTCCTGGTAAGGGCAGTTTGGCATTTATTTGTGAGTTTATCACAAGTACTTATTTGTTCCTGAGTTTTCTTTATCTGCCTTTATCGCTCCTACATAATACTCGAGCGATAGTTTGAGACAAATATTTAATCGTATTTACAACCGGGTCTATCGCGAATTTATTTTGTTACCTTTATTTACCGACGTTTCGACAGGTTTCACTGGTCGTGGTCGCGGCTAGTTAGAGACAAGTAACGAAATTTCATTTTAAACGCGTACGATAGACCCTTGGTAACACCAGACCACACGGTACATGCTCCCAAGCAAGAGTTGTCACTAGGAAATATCTATTTTTGTCATTACATATAATTTATTTTATTTCCACGCAAAGTGCATGGACACGTGGTAAAGCCAATTCCCAAACAAATCCAATTCAAGACTTGTTTTCGCATTCGCTCGTGTTTTCGCATAGATATCAAATTTCAATACATACACACTTATTACCTACCCATGCAGCCTGGTGACAGACAGACAGACGGACAAACGGACAGCGGAGTCTTAGTAATAGGGTCCCGTTTTTACCCTTTGGTACGGAACCCTAAAAACATATTGTACTTTACGTTTACTTAGTTGCCTCAGTGTACCTTAAAATAAACTACTAGAACGATCATAATAACCATGCAGGACAAAATAAATAGCACGATCGTCATATGACAGGTTTATTATGTGACGGACCGGATTCGGAAGAGATGGGGTGACGAGCATTTATAATTCAGCTGAGTCAGCAAGGCTTGATGGCCTTGTATAATTCAATACTGCCTTTCGAAAATTTGCATGGCATTTCTGGCTACTTAATGCACTTGACCTTCCGTTTTTCCTAGTTCCTGTTTATTACGCTGTTAAAATATTATTATAACGTGATTATTTTATCTAAAAAGTATTTAAATAATCTAAGAATATAAAATATAAGTATTTTTTTAATACCCCGTCGATGGCATGACGATAAGCGGTCACCTAGCCTATGGACGCCTGTAAATCACGGGATGTTACATGCGCGTTGCGCAAGGCCGTCTTGAACTATGCTGGGGCCCTTGGGCACATAATAATTTAGGGCCCTTTTGGAAAGTAAAGAACTATGATTTTCTATTTATTACGGGTAATCAAATATACTGTTACTGTTTATCCTTCGGGGCCCCCTGAGGATGGGGGCCCTAGACACGGACCCCGTGTGCCCTATGGTTATGGCAAAGATAGATATAACTCCGTAATAGATAGATACAGTCTAAGGAAAAAAGGTGCCTCGAAAATCAAGAAAATTTGATTCTCGTTCAGAGGGCGCTACTAGTTTAGGCCTACAGTCGTATAGATGGCGTTGACGGTTTCGTTTGTTATTTAACAATTTTAACGCATATCAGTGAAAGAACATGGGTCAAAATCATAAAAATAATTAATGCAAATAAATAAAATCATTTATCTATATTTAAATACATTCTATCGTATTTTTATAAATCTTCATTTTTAGTTTTAAAGTGTGTCGACAGATGGCAGTGAATTTACTGGGGTTACAAAATTTACTATGACAGTACCGCTCTAGTATAAGTTACTCTATGGTTATGGTAAAGACGGTATTGGCGTTGCGTCCTCATTAAATTTAAAATAAATTAAAAAAGTATTTATAGAAAAAAAATAAACCTGATTTGTTTATAATATAAATAATAGAAGTAATGGGCTTATACATATTACATTCTGTAAAAAACACAGATAATTAATTACCTAACTTGAAAAACTTTGGTTTATGCAAAAAGCTTTAAACAATAGGCTTTTTTCTTTACAGTCTAAAGATACTCATTACACATTACCATTGAGTTGACTAGCACAATAGCTACTTGATACTTAATGTCTAATATATATAAAACATGAAAACTAGGGCCTAAAACGAACATGTTTAGGTGTCCCTTCTCCAAGTACAAGGCCAAGAATGTAGGTAAAGGGCATATTCATTTATCCCTTCACACTCGGCCACGTGACCACCGGGCATTAAATATGTATTCGATTCGGCTGCCGATGGCCGAGGACCTACTACGTACAATCTAGCCTTGTCTAGTACGTGACTAATGTTACCTAATACATATAAATATGTAATATGCGTTCACTGCATCTTTTGTTTGTTTACAGAAAAATGGGACAAAAATTTTAGCTCTGCATTTCAGCCATACATAGTGTAAGGTTCTATCCCAAGATCCAAAGAATTATGTAAAATGTATGTTTGTTTTTAACCGATTAGAATTCATATTAACTTGGCTAATTTTGTTGTAAAGATATGACAGTTTGATTTGGACCTAAAAAGAAACAACTGTCATTGATTTGACGTTTAAGCTGTCAAAAGTCAGTTCCTTTTGGCGGTATTTTGATGTGTGAGTGACAGAACGGAGTGAGATAGATTGTTAGAATTGTTTTTGATTATTCACATTAAATTCACATTGTACTGTTAATAAAAATAAACGATTGTTTGTTTAAAAGTGTTCAGGTGTCTTAATTAGTGATACCCAGTGTCATAATAGCCACAGAATAAATAATAGGCTGACACCATTCACAGATTTATGACACTACGCAATGCATGTTGGGATGTTTAAAACTAACAAATTACCTACTAACCGTCCTTTTACCGGTTTTAATATATTCACGTAGAATACGCTCTTACCAGATATAGCAAAAAAACTTACAATTAACAATTTTACCACGCGTTTTTGCTCAAGACGAAATGAATCTCCATAACTAGGTATATTATGCAATGTTTTGACAACAAATTATCCAAGTGTCATATTGTATTGTATGTTAAGTTTGTAACTACAAATATGAATCCAATATGGCGAAGGCCAAGGTCCCAGATGGCGGGTGCCACGCTGCTGAAAAATTAACTATTATGAAGATCGATATATCGTAGCCATTGCATGATGGTGTATTTATGGACAATTAGCTATGATCTACGTAAGCATGTGGTGTAATTAGCATTCCTTAATTATTTGCATGCGAATAAACAATTACGTAGATAACTCTTCAAACAGTAATTTTACTTTATGTGACAATACCTAATTAAACAGAAGCAGACTGCAGTGCGGGGCGATAACACTTAGAGCCTAGCAATAAAATTGTACGCTGCAGCCTGCAGATACTGCAGCCAGCTGTTGTTCCATGCTGTGACGTCACGGCCACGGCATCATACGCATAATATCCTATTAGGGTTGTATCCTAAGATACATAAAATCTAATGAAACACCTTACACACTAACAGCTTACACACCTTAGTCCCCTCTGCCAACAAACTATCTTGCAGTTTGGCAGAAGAAGTAAATGTAAAATAGGGTTTATTTCGCCAGAATAAATGATTTATTTATTTTTATTTACATACATACAATAATAATCGACGCCGGTTCCTCTCTCTGCGGCCCTGACCACCGGCAGCTTGGGCCTTGCCCCGCTGCTGGCGGCACCCTAGGTTAGGTTTTTTATAATGTGTTTTTATATTTTAATTTTATACTTATGCATATTGGAAAAAGCCTAATCTAAGAAGTAAAATAGATAAAGGAAATAATCCTTAAAGCTAAAATAGTTATTTGTTATACAAGGGTGCAAAGTTGTATTTTACCCGCGAGTGTGGAATTGAAACACGAGCAAGCGAAAGGATTCTATAGTTGAACCACGAGCGAAGCGAGTGGTTCTAAAATAGAATCCTGAGCGTAGCAAGTGTTTCAACACACGAGAAGTAATACATTTGCACCCGTGTGTAACACAAAACTTTTCACCTCACTATAGCGAGGAAAGTGCAACATCCACAGGCGTTAGATCATCTTCATCACTGAAATCACTCATTTTTTACGATATTATAACAAAAAACTGGAAATTCTGTATTTTTACGTGAGAAGTTTTTAAGTAAAAAATTTGTTGACAATGTTGACATTTCTGACGTATGAAATGTCAATGATGCGTTTTGAATTGCATCGACTCAACTTGTGCGTTCAGAATTATATTTAACATCATTATTAAAAACAAACGTTTCTTATGGAACTTTAAGGTTTATGACATAAAATCATTAAATAAAGCTTAATTTGGTATTTTTTATTAGATTTGTTTAATAATAATTAATATCAAACGAATCATTATTATGAGCGTTTTACGTTTTGTTATCTGTCAAGCTACTTAAACATGCTCCATCCAAGGTCAAATTACTTTCCCCACTAGTGGATAAAATGCGTTTTTCCCCGCTTGTTTTAAAGGATAAAAGACAACTTTCCGAGCTAGTGAGGGGAAAATATTTTTCATTTCTCATGCTCTGAAAGAGGGTCATTGTTGTTCTAAAAGGTGCGCAGAAAATGATACGTGTCTGCACTAGAGCATTTTACGTTCGAAGTACGACTTTTTTAATTTTTTTACGATACGCAATTGAAATTTGAGTTTAAATGGATTTGTAATAAATTTTTCATTTTGATATTTGACTCTCCATTCCATAAATAACGATACTTTTGTCTGAATTGTTAATTGAAAGTACCCTCAAGAAATACTATAAAAATGTATACTTAGTCATGTTTTAAAAAAAAATACATGCATTTTACTTTCCTCGTATTCGAAATGAAAAGTAGAGTGTTTAACTCGGGTGAAAGGCATCATTTCTGCCTCGGACTATTGGCGCTCTCACTGCATTCGAGCGCCAAAATACCTCGGCAGAAATGAGTGCCTTTCGTCCCTTGGTTAACAATCTACTATTTTCATTTCTCATGCTCTGAAAGTGGGTCGTTGTTATTCTAAAAAGTGTGCAGAAAATTATACGATTGTGTTCTAGAGCACTGTACTCTCTCTACGTTTTTTTTCTTCTTTTTACGATAAACAATTCTGGTTTTAAATAATTTGTTGTACAATTTCCATTATTTTAAGTAACTCCCTATTCCATAATTATTCAAATGCACATGTATTTTACTTTCCTCGTATTCGAAATGAAAAGTAGTGTTTAACTCGGGTGAAAGGCACCATTTCATCCCTTGATTAACAATCTACCATACATAGTTTTCTGCTGCGTTATCTGCAGTTGCGTTAACTGCCACAAACTTCGGCTCGAAAACCTTGTTTTACGAAAAATCTGTTTGTCGAAAAACTATTTATGACACTTTTTAAGTAAATGTTAACTAAAAGAGAGATTAGTCAATATTTTATAGATTGTTTCTCTTAATAAGAAATGACAGTATGATTGACATTATTAGCTCGCACGCCGTTGATTTCTTTGTAACAGATAACGCCATACATTGTACGTGCGGCGACAATGCAACAGTTCTGCAGATAATTACTCAGATTTCGCTTATCTGTACGAACGACGCATTTAATTATGAAAATATTAATTGATCTACTTTTTAACTACCTTCAAAAAAGGAGGATCTTAGTTTTACCCGTATGTATGTATGTTTGTCCGCGAATTCCGCGATTATCATGAAGGCGGTGCCAAACTAACAGAAACATTCTTTGTTGCCAGACAGAAAAAAAATACGAGTAGTTAGCAGTGCAAGAATGATGAGTAAACTATGTCTTTTTCACAACACCAATTCGAAAAAGGGCTTTTTCTTCCCTGCTAGGAGGGATCAAAGTATGTAACATTTTTCTGTTCTAGGACACTATTTGTAATTTTTTTTGCACATTATTCATTATTACTTAGTTTAATAGTTATTTACGGTACAAGTGCGGAAAAGAGGAAATTCGAAACGAGTGGCGATAAATTAAAACACGACCGCAGGGAGTGTTTTAAATCGACACGAGTTGCGAATTACCTTTTCGCACGTGTATCGTACAACGTTTTACAGTACATATGGCCCTTTAAACTTTCGACATACGCACGAAAAGTGCTCATTCCCGCACTAGTGCGAAAAAGTAGCACCATATGTACTGTAAATAATATTTTTAAACATCATACTCATAGGTGATGAGAAAAGCAGTATGTGTCACATGGTACCAATTGTATTTCCATCTTGGGCGTAACACACTTGAATCCCTCACTACGCTTAGGATTCTACTTTAGAATCCCTCGCTACTCTCTAATATAAATTATAGAATCTTTCGCTTCGTTTAGGATTCAATGTACGCCCTCGCCTTAAATATGTATTTTTGGGATGGCAATGGTGCCAATCACTGGTGGGCTGCCAGCGATTGGGTAGTTTTCCCTATAAGGAGCGATATTAAACAGACACAAACATTGCTAAATGGTTCGCTTCTTTCAACTAAAGAAAGTAATGCGCATGCGTCAATGAACGTAATAAAAAGTGCGAGGAAACAACTTGCACCTAAATTAAAAATCAGGTTCCCAAGTTACAACGTATAACATTATGGAATGGGGAGTTAAATATCAGAATGGAAATTTTATAACAAATTCAATTCACCAAATTTCAATTGCTTATTGTAAAAAAATTACAAAAATCGTAAGTATTTGGAACGTAAAATGCTCTAGTGCAGACACGTATCATTTTCTGCACACCTTTTACAACAACAACTTTCAGAGCATGAGAAATGAAAAAGTCGTTTATGCAGCCTTTATCTTTGTTCTCTTTGAATAAGTTCTGTATTTAAACTATTCACATACGATAAGCAGGGCAGTAAGTTGTTTATGAGCATGACTGTACATACTTCTCCTACATGCCAACATATCCCATCGAGCAAATTAGGAGTAAGAACGTGCAATGCATATTTTCACCTCGCTACATTTAAATTTCTCCTCGCCAGTCGGTGGTTGCCCACCAAATGTGATATGTGATGTTTTGAGTTGCGAGGGGAAAGCGAGCGAGCGTTCAAAGATATATGTAACTCCGTATAATATAAATAGAGTCTAAGGAAAAAACTTGCCTGGGAAATCAGGAAAAAGTCACTGTCGAATAGATGGCGTCACACCTTTAGCCTATACTCTATTTAATAACAATTTTAACACATTTCAGTGAAAAAACATGGGTCAAAGTCATATGGCGTTCTAAAAAAATTACAAATACAAAATCATTTATTTATAATCCATATATATATATATATTTTTTTTACATTTGTATACATTTTCATTTTTTGTTCCGATTAGGGAATGCAAACCGGTTTTTAATTGTATGGAAAAACCGGTTAATAACCGATTGTTAACCGAAATTTCATACAAATAAAAACCGGCTTGCATTCCCTAGTGCCGATAGATGGTAGTTCATTTACTGTAACTACTAAATTTACTTTGACATAACCCTCTATACTATTTATTTTCTTTGGGGCATTAAAATATGTTGCCATTTCTCTTGCAATTGCAGGTTTCTATGTACCTAACGGCACAATTGAAGATTTATATAGTTTGTAAAAGTTAATTATAAATAATCATTATCAACCTATTTCGGCTCTCGCTATGACCATAAATTGACTTGGATAAAATGGGTTGTTTAATCTTGTTGTGTACAATCTATTGCATGCTTTTGCCACAGAATTATTAAAAAAATAAACATTTGCAGATTTCACCAAGTCATTTGTAAACTTGCTAAAAGCGATCGCGTAATAAATAAATCACACGACACTTCGCGAAAGAAACGTGCTGATCTCATAGCTGGCCCGACTCCTGAGCGCGGTTGTTTTGGGTAAACCATTATAATGTGACCTGCGAGATTTGTAAATAAAATCTCTACCGTAATAGGTGACATTTGCCGTAGGAAGTGTAAAAGTATATACTTCTAAAGTACTCAGAGTCTAGCACACAGGTCAGCAAGCAACAGTAAGACCCTGACTGGGCAAATAGTAGCCTTTCTAAGACCGTTAAAAAGTTAAAAGTCATTGGCGCCATTAAATAAATATATGCCTACAATAGTTATTTTCACCTCAGCAGCTCGAACAAGCCTACTTTCGCTCACTCCCTGGAGTGAGGAAAGTGCGACTTTCCTCACTCCAGGGAGTGACGAAAGTGAGACTTTCCTCACTCCAGGGAGTGAAACAAAGTAGCTTTTTTATTAAGTGAAGGCCATGAACTGCCACTTCATACTTCTATTACAATTTTTTTTTCTCAGTATTATTCTGTGTTCGAAATACATTTTAACCTTTAATATGTTTTGTTGTTGTGTATTGTTATTTGTACAAAATGGACATTTTAATTATTAATTTGTATTAAGCTTCATTGTTATGTTATTTATTTTTATTATCAAATTTAAGATTGATTTGATTTGCACGCTTGCATGCAGGCAAGATACACAGTACATTTATATATATGTAACATCCCATTACTGTATCTAAGCAAATAAACATTTCTGATTTCACTACTGAGGTGAAAATTATATGTCACACGAGAGCAAAGTTATTTTACATCTCGTGTTTTTCAACAATTTTTTTTCAAAAATCAAGATTCGCAAGAAAAACCAACTTTCCTCTCTTGTTGCACGTTGCACAATAGTTATTTGTGCAACAAGAGAGGAAAGTTGGTTTTTCTTGCGAGGGACTCAAATACACGAGATGTAAAATAACTTTGCTCTCGTGTTGCACACATAATTTTTCACCTCAGTAGTGAGAACATATTAAAGGTTAAAATGTATTTCGAATTACACAGAATAAACAGAAAAAAAAAGTATTATAATATGTACGATACGATAAGATACGATACGATACGATACGATACGATACGGTACGATACGATACGATACGATACGATACGATACGATACGAGACGAGACGAGACGAGACGAGACCGGACCGGACCGTACCGTACCGTACTGTACATAAAAGTATGAAGTTCATGGCCTTCACTAAATTAAAAAGCTACATTGTTTCACTCCCTGGAGTGAGAAAAGTCCCACTTTCCTCACTCCAGGGAGTGACGAAAGTAGGCTTGTTCGAGCTGCTGAGGTGAAAAATGATTTGCTCTATGAAGGAAGGCAAAGCCAAGTCAGCTCCAGAGTGTCTACCGCGAAAACGAAAATCAAAATTTATTTATCTGCCTCTATCGCTCGAATATGCAAGACTTGAGATGCACATAACGAAATGTCGATTTTCGTTTTTCGCGGGATTCAGAACTTCGCCTCACTCGTGTTTGGGAAATGGGAATAACGGCACAGATTCGCGAGAGAACTCGCATTACATGCAGGACACAATGCATCGTACAATGGATCGGGTGACCGTTGCCGAGCCGATTGTTAGCTCATCAAGCGACGTCTGACTGACACTTAGATATTCTAGATATATCCTATAGCTATAGGCTAGATAGCTACTATTGGGTATATTATGTCTTAGTCGATTTTCCTAAGTAAACCACAAATAACAACTTTTTTTTATATTTTGCTTGTTTCTTAACAAGAATAAAACAAATAGAAAAAAAGCAACTGTCAAAAATTTTATAATATAAAAAGTACGGATACGGGTGTAAGGTAAAATATCAGTGTTCGTCACTGTCCCTACATGTCATATCTTTAAACTTTAGTCACTGTCAATACAGTTGGTAGCAGGGATCATTACCGTTATAACTTAAAATCAAAATATCACGCAGCATTCGAAATATTTCTTTGATATTGTAGAATGGTATTTAGGTAAGGACAATGAATTATCAGATCACCTAAATGAAATGGAAAAATATACATAAACAACCGAGATACCGAAATTGAATACCGGTTAATTTGTATGAAAAATATACCGGTATTTGATCCCTGGTTGGTAGAGCCTGTGTGCGGAAAGAGTAGAGTTTCCCCTATTATCCACGATTCTTCTTTTACCGCTCAGACTAGCAGGGTTTCATTATATTCGGCACTATTATGTAAAGCACATTTACATGCCTACTTACAAAAAACAAGCTGGTAGGCGGTTTTGTTCTCTTTTGGTTTTGGTAGGTGCAAGGGCAAAGTTGATATGCCAATGACGCATTTTTAACTGATTTGTGCCATTCTCAATCAAAAGGGTACTTATTGTCGGTTGTCAATAAGGCGCTATTTCCATATAGCTTTAATTTGAAATCGACCTTATCGACAAGCGACAATGTGGTACCTTTTGGTTGAAAACGTCACATTTACTCGTGTAAACAAAGATGCGCGTCAGAATGCTATTTTAAAACTTAAAAAAAAACGTATTTATTGCTTAACAATAAGTTTTGGTTATTCTTGAAATGCTCATTGTTTTCGCCAAAAGTTCACGAACCTGTCAAAAATTTAACCTTATCACCTGCACGTTACAAACACAATTTTTTATGACCAAGTTCTTCTAACGCAGCCATACTAAACCTTTTTTTAATAGGGCCACAAAATACGGTCTTGCCTTGTAGCCCAGGGCAGCAAGATGAATTTCCTAAGGTGATCGGATGGCAAGGATTCTATACCAAGATCGTCGGATGACCGCAAGCTGCCGCTCCGAGACTCGTAGTATTTTTTTTTTCATTTTCTATCCAATGTTATAAAACACATGTATCTAACCTTTTTTGTTTTTTTCTAAGATGTTTTCCAAACGCACAACTGCCTACACTGCAAATTGAAATGGTGATAGCGTTTGTAATATAATTTATTGAATAACAAGTGTATTTTCGGGTCCAATTGTACCATCGTCCTCACTTATTTGACCATGCGTAAACCTTAAAACGATGGCATAAGGCCTATCAGTGATAAATGTGTTTCTGTATCATCTTCCACGCTATTTATTCACGTAACCCTTATTGAAAAGGCAATAAGGTCCACCGACGGTTAGTTAGTTAAGAGCATTGCTTAACTTGTTTAGTACTTTGAGGATGAGGTTGCCTCAGAACGTGACTGGGGGTCACCTGGCAACTATTTGCAGATCCCTCACTTGAATTGTTCGCTTTCTCGGCATTCTAAACATTAAAATGTTGTTGGAGAATATTATTTTAACCTCAGCAGCTCGAACACGCCTACTTTCCTCAAGGAAAGTGCGACTTTCCTCACTCCAGGGAGTGAAATAAAGTAGCTTTTTAATTTAGTGACGGCCATGAACTGCCACTTCATACTTTGGGGTCTATTACAAATTCGAAATACATTTTAACCTTTAATATGACTCAAAATCAACACTTGCAAGAAAAACCAACTTTCCTCTCTTGTTGCACAAATAGGAAACTATTATAGTGGTATTGTATTTAAAGGCTATGGTTTTAAAGGTTAGCGCCCTCAGGCTTGCCGAGACGTACTCAGGGATTTCGAGGTATGCTTGGGAATGGGAGAACGGTTGAGGGATGCCTCTGCATCCCCAAGCATACCTTGGCATGCCCGAGGATGCCTCGGTAATATGCTGAAGGATCCCTTGCCGTGCCATGTCGATGGGCGCCGAGCCTTAATTGCAATCGGGGACTTTGCATGTCTGAAATTAACTCATAAGGGAAAAAAGGTATTTTTACGAAAACACTGTACCATCTATTGTCTTCGGTTACCGCGATAGTTACTCATGAAATAAAACTATGAAAACGGGTGACCCGTTGACCACGAACGCTGTAAAGAGTTCGAAACGTCGGGATGTATTATAAATTCAATATACGCGATATAATCAGTTTTCATAGTTTTATTTCACTGTACCATCTGTTAATTCGCGCACTGCAGTAATTTTAGAATTATTTCTTTATTCATTAATTAATTATGCTTAGAAATGAGATTTAAGGTGGCACCTATTGGGATAGTGTCCAGGCTTGGACATTTACGTTTTGTCAGATGGATGCCAACTACTCGAACTCAGACGCAACTGCTAAATAAAGTGACCTGGCTTTCTCGACTGCCTAACGATGCTAACTACTCGAATAAAGGAGTTGCAGGCGGAACATGTAAGAAGCAAAGTCATCAAATGTACGCTATACTGCAAAGCCCTTGACAATGACGTAAAATCGTAATAACGACTAATGTGCCACTTATGGCACTTATTCAACCTCACGAATGGCGTTATTCCCAGTATTACTACCGCCGTGAACGTGAACTTTGTGTCATTGGCATAAGGTTGGGTGTTAGGAATAATCCTTTATTGGCCCGTAGAACGCTGACGCTGACAGACATCTTACATGAAAATTGAAATTGAAAACTTGAAGAGTAAGAGAAGAGACTACAAAATAAAAACTGTTGGCAAGGTTGGCAAAAAGTAAAGTCAGACTAAGATAACTCTGCAGCGATTTTTAAGGCACAGACGTGCAAGTGTTATTCTTCTATGAAATTATGTTATTCGTAGACGTTAATATTGTAGACATTGTAGTTTTCCTGTTTAAACATTATTGTACGTTCTGTAAGTTTGTCTATTTATCTAATTTGAATTTTCTACTCATTAACTCTAAGGTTAGCTGGAAGAGATCCCTTACAGGGATAAGTTCGCCTTTGTACCTAAATTTATATGAATTTCATGTTAACAATTTTTTTTTGTGTGACACTAAAACCAGCCTTACATTTGACAATATCATATTTACCTATTTTTATTTAGCTTCTAGGGAGAACATTTTTTTTTTACCGATTGTAGAACTCTTATTAATTTCAAAGTTTGTAAAGCCTGACCAGGAATATATGATCACGCGCCATGTTGCGGACTAATTTTTTCATACTATACTGAACTGTCACCCTATACATGAGAATGAACAGCGCCTTCTTACTGGTCAGGCTTTACGTAGGTATAATTATATGCATCCCGAATCATCATCATCTCCCCCTCCTAGCCGTTTTCGGCCACAGCGACATGCGTTCTACCGCTGAGAGCGTCGCTGGTGTGCTCTCAGATGACTGACAGCCAATTTTTCAAGCGAATGTGCGGCCACACTCGCTGCAGGTCAGCACCCCTCCGATATAATTGTACGTTATGGCCACAGATGGTCTGGCCTTAGCTCGTCGCGCTTAGCGTACAGTTCAGTCAGCGCCTGGTTTCAAACTGACGCACCTGTGTCTGCACAACATGCCTCCAACGTAGAAGGTCACTGGCTAGATTCTCCCATGTCGTTGGCTCTATATGAGCTCTCTTCATGTGTCGCTGCCGCTTCAGCACATCTTTGTTGTACTGCAAAAACTGGCTGCCTGTGGCTTGCGCTTTCCATTTTGCAATTCGCAGTAAAAGATGCGTTTCGCGACTCGGTCTTGGGACATGCGGGAGACGTGGCCGCACCATCGTAGCATCGTCTTATTAGGTAGGCCTTTAGATCTACTCCGTGTTCCTAACACGATCGGGCTAATGGACGCCCATGATTTCGCGGAGGCATCTTAGATGTCTTATGAGCATCCTGAATAGGTACGAGTATATGTATATACATTACTTAATACTTAGGTATTAAGTATATGAGATGGAATCCACGTGAAATGACGAATGCGTATTTACATTTTTTTCTTATGTAAATTGACTCTTCGAGTTCTTCTTTAAAGCCTAGTGGTCATTAACATTCTAGACGAGTTGTCGCGGGAGGAGGGCTTGTCGCTGATTGGATCATTGAACAAATTGCCGCGCCGGCATCGGCGCGAGCGCAGGATCGCGTTATGCAATATGTACTAATGACGGTTATTCGGAAGAGAAAATTTAACGGAGGTTTGTTTTATCTGTTTTTTCAATTATGTCTTTATTTATAGGCCGTGGTCCGTCACATTTGTCCGTTGACATTTGTATTCGTTAGAAAGAGATTACTTACGGTTGTCTGAATAAGTGGAAGAACAAGGAAGCAGAAATTACATATATTTAAATTCCGGACGATATTGAAAGGTAAGTCATACTATCTCCGGATAAAATTTTTATGTTTACAGAATCAACGTTTGTAATTTCTACATAAATATGTAGGAATTATTTATTATTTTTAAGATAAATATCTTAAAAATAAAAAATCAGTAGGTATAGGTACAAAAGCTTGTCAAGTGACAACCCCGTGCCGATCCTCACAGCTCGGTCATAAAATTGCGGCGCGCAAAGAAGATTCACGCTTCGTGCGCGGTTATAAGTTTCAATTTTGCTTGCAAGCGGCGAGTATAGGTATCATTTTATACCTAAATCTGACTTTTGTGAAGGAGTGAATTTTCTGTACGGTAGTACTATTAGTAGTTATCCTAGTGTAAATTTCATTCGATAGCGTGACGAGCGTTCGCGTTTGCGTTATGAACAACGGGTATAGCGGGACGTTTTGAAAACTCAAAATCCTATCAGAATGACACTTAACGCAAACGCGTAAGTACGTCACGTCACGCCTCTCGCTATCGAATAAAGTTTACACTACGGGTACAGGTCCCTGTTGTCAAATTTAATAGTGATTATATGATTAGTGTCTTGACTTCCGAAGGATGCATTTATTATTTTTAAGTAATTTTACAGCTACATCAAGCAAGCAGCTACATCCTAGTACCGGACACGTAAAAGGAAATCATTAGCCAGTATAAAAGGACCGGGCGTGGTTCCTTATTGTGGAGATCGTTCGCAAATTGCTCTTTCGCGAACTATTAGCCTGCGTACACGTGACATCAGTTCTCAATTCTACTTTAGGTATTTATAGATGTATGAAAGTAAATATCAGTTTCTTTCACTGGAAATCATTAGTCCATATTACAAATGGTAGGTAGGAGACCACGGGAAATCATTATTCCGCATGTGTCCGTGGTTTTCACCGGACAATTGGCTGTGTTAGGCGAGATGGTTTTCGGTTGGTAGCCACGTACATAATTGGACGTACTTAGTAGCGTAACACGGTCCGTTGTCCGGTGAAAACAACGGACCGGACGTCTACAAGCGGCCTTTTAGTTCGTACAAATGTCCGGGCGTGGTTCCTTATTGTAGAGATTGTTCGAAAATTGATCTTTCGCGAACTATTAGCCTGCGTTCACGTGAGACCAGTGTTATTCCATGAACAACAGCGCCATTCGATGATTCGACATGGATTTGACATTACTTTCATTAGCATATGTTAATACGCGTAACGCGTAAGATGCAATGCGAATAATCTACCTTACCTTTATTTCCGACGTTTCGACCAGGGATGTTGCGGATGCCGATTTTATGACATCCGCGGATGCGGACGCGGATTTTTAAAGGCTCACATCCGCGGACGCGGATGTCGAGATTAGGCACATAAAAATCGTCAAATATTACACTTTAGTAATTTTTATTTAAAAAAAAGAAATTTTTAGTATTTGAACAAGAATATAGGTGCCCCAAAATCGCATTACTATACTATTAAAGTCCAAATAAAACAAACTTTTCACTTTTGTCGCTGTCCGTCATAGGCTAAAGTGCTCGATCGACGAATCACAAAAACGAATCGAGATTCCTCTAATTCCGTGACCTAGTACTTATGCCGCCGCTAAGACGTTCCTGTACCTTCCTGTTCCACATCCGCATCCGCATTAAGCTCCGCATCGATTTTATGCGGATGCGGATGCGGATGTTGAAAATAATGCGGAAGTTCCGCGGTTGCGGATGCGGATGCGAATATTCGCAACATTCCTGGTTTCGACACAGGTTTCACAGGTCGTGTCGTGGTCGCGTCAAACCACCTGTTTACCACCACTAGGGTTTTAGAATGTAGGTAAACAAAAATACTAACCAGCCTCAAATTATGATGCTCCGCGTATCGCAGAGTGCGCTCATCGCATGGCAATTAACAAATTGCGACACATTGGAGAGCTGCTATTTAACAATCTGTACACAACACAAGTGTAATAGTTATTTGTGCTACAAGAAAGTTTGTTTTTCTTGCGAGTGTTTATTTTGAGTCCCGAGAAAGCGAAAGATTCTATAATAAATAGAATCTTGAGCGTAGGGACTCAAAAACACGAGATGTAAAATAACTTTGCTCTCGTGTTGCACACATAATTTTTCACCTCAGTAGTGAGAACATATTAAAGGTTGAAATGTATTTCGAATTGCACAGAATAATTCAGAGAAAAAAAAATTGTAATCAAAGTATGAAGTGGCAGTTCATGGCCTTCACTAAATTATAAAGCTACTTTGTTTCACACCCTGGAGTGAGGAAAGTTGCACTTTCCTCACTCCAGGGAGTGACGAAAGTAGGCTTGTTCGAGCTGCTGAGGTGAAAACGTGTAACTTTGTTTGATTACTCGATTTCAGTCTAACGGGGTAATTTTGTCTACCTTTTTGCAGGGCGGTTTCCGTTCAGAGGACAATGTTTTTCCCTCATACAAGTTTCCACTTTAGTTCCCGTTCAGATTAGGGATTATCTATAAATCAATGTCCAACTGCGGACGGCTGTTTCATTTAATATTTACGTCATTCATTGGCGTCTATTTCAAGTGTCATAGAAATCGAAATTAACTGTAAAAAGGGGTGGCAATAAACGTGCAGAAAAATAACCCGAAAAAAATAAGAAAAAAATTACATCATTTCATGGCAACTTAGCAATTTTTAGGGTTCCGTACCCAAAGGGTAAAAACGGGACCCTATTACTAAGACTCCGCTGTCCGTCTGTCTGTCACCAGGCTGTATCTCATGAACCGTGATAGCTAGACATTTGAAATTTTCACAGATGATTTATTTCTGTTGCCACTATAACAACAAATACTAAAAAGTACGGAACCCTCGGTGCGCGAGTCCGACTAGCACTTGGCTGGTTTTTTTAAAAATGCTCTTTGGCACATTGCTGTACCTATCTCTTCCATAATTTCCTAAATTTCATTATTCATATGTATTACGCCTCCGATGGTATGGGCACGTACAGAGACGCCCTGAAGACCACATAATCAAGCTGGCTTTAAACTTGCCGACGATACAAAGAGGACGGGGAAGACGCCCTTCCACCTGGTTGACGACGGTCGAGAGTCGAGAAAGACCTCAAAGAAACAAACGTCAATAAAGACACCGCACAAAATCGCGTGCAATGGAGAAGATGGACAAGGAGGGCCGACCCCAAGTAAATGGGAATAACGGTCGAGTAATATATATCATTATTCATATGTATTCCTACAAAATCTAGACAAAGTCCGTATGAAACAGTACATAAGTACTGTCAGTGTAACTAGCACCCAGTTTTACAATTCTCACGGCACTTAGCAAAGTAAACATCGTCTAATTAGACGTGTGCGGACGATTGTTAACTACAGCACTTACCTACAGCCTACAGCTTTCTCGTAATGACAATGGTTGACGCCGCCTGATGGGCTTTCTCGGGATTTCACCGACGCGCTTCACTTCATGGCGATCGTGTTTCGTTCCTGAGTTTCTAAAGCTAAAGTAATAAAAATATCGTGGTTCCTTTATAATTGTCTTAACGAGGTTTTATAGCTTTTACTGTAGGTACATATTTAATTTAATGTGCCATCAGGAAGTTTCCATAATTGCGAAATTTTCCTCATAAAACATATCGGTTAAAAATGTTCAGTAAGGAACAAATTTATAAAATTTAAACTTCCTCAATTTGGTGGAATTTATTCCTGAAATTTCTAAAAGTTTTTCTACTTCCTCTTACAATCAAAAAATAGGGTGTTCATGTTTAACGTTCAACTATAGTCGGTCTGTTAAGAAGTAAATTTTGACAGTTACGAATTGACCCTCATATATACGACACCAAAGAGGATATAATAAGATAGAGCGGTACTGTCATAGTAAATTTTGTAACCGCTGTAAATTCACTGCCATCTATCGATATACTTTAAAACTAAAAATGAAGATTTATAAAAATATGTTAAAATGTATTTAAATATGGATAAATGATTTTTTTATTTGCATTAATTATTTTTATATGATTTTGACCCATGTTCTTTCACTGATATGCGTTAAAATTATAAATAACGAACGAAACAGTCAACGCCCTCTATACGAGAGTAGGCCAAAACTAGTGGCGCCCTCTGATCGAGAATAAAATTTTCGTGATTTTCGAGGCACGTTTTTTCCTTAGACTGTATCCATCTATTACGGAGTTATATCTATCTTTGACGACACTAAGGCTATCAGAAACGGTAGGTCTTAGCTTCGTAAATTTATAGAACGGTAATTCATAACTGTCCAAATTTACTTACATTTTTTTTAGTTCAACTGGTCGTTATGTCGTAAACATCTGATTTCCGATCCTCATTGCTGTCTTAACGAAAGCTATCGAGATCGAGATGCGTGTGAACTAAACTGGTTTCCATTTATTTAACATGCGCTCGCGACCCGATTCCGTCCTATGGTATTGTCAAAATCAATTCGCCCGGATGGCATAATGTGCGTGAATTGCGTGATCGCCTACAGCGTAGGCGCTATCCTTTATTAGTTGGAAGATGGACGAAATTTTCCATTACTTGCATTTAGTGGCGTAGCTAGGGGGGGGGGGGGCTTGGGGGGGGGGGCAAGTGCCCCGGGCGCCATCCAAGAGGGGACGCCAAAATGGGCAAAAGGCAGCAGCAGGGAAACTTTTGTCAGTCGTCAGGGGGCGCAAATTTGGTGACTGCCCCGGGCGCCATATCCTCTAGCTATGTCCCTGCTTGCATTTGTTAGGTTGTGAAGCTTATATTTTTATTTTTATAACACACTCTTTCTTTAATCTCTTACATTTGCACTCATCTCCATTTCTACACATACGTGCTAACGGAGTGAAGTGACTATAACAAATTTCGGATGACTGAACCCGACAATCTAATATCAAATTACTCTGTCAGTCATGTTAAAGTAAATTCGAAAGAATAAAAAAACATTTTACAGTACATCTGGTGCTCCATTACGACACCCTGTGCTATAATAAGCACATTACGTAACTACGTCGAAAATTTTAAGGGCCATATGAACTGTAAAACTTTGTACGATACACGTGCGAATGGGTTATTCGCATAGATATGTAATTGGCAACTCGTGTCAATTTAAAACACTCCCTTGTTCCGAATTTCCTATTTTTCGCACTTGTATCGTACATTCGTACATAACTATTAAACTATTTGTTAAGCAAAGATTCGTGAAAATCGCAGAATGCGCGTAGCCGACCAATTTTTAACCGATTGAAACTAATACAGGAGGTCAAATTGACTGTTTTTGTTCTATTTTTGTCAGAATCGTCAGGTTACTACTACTAACCTACCAAAAGAGTTTTTAGAGACGTCAGCCGGCGTAAATATTCTGCTACGCTAGGGTTGCCAACGTTTAGTGCACAGATTTGCGGTACATTTGCGATCAAATTTCGGGACTTGGATATAAAATGCGGGACTTCACCCGGCCTAACTGCAGGATATAAGGTATATTTGCCGTCAACGTACCTCCTGACAAGGGTACGTAGCAAAACGTGCAATCGTTAACGCTACGCATCGAACGAAACGCAACTGTCACTGTCGCACTAGTGTGGAAGAGTGATAGAGAGAGATGACTGCGATACGCTACGGAACGTTAACGATTGGCACGTTGGCTACGCGCTCAGGTTAACTTTCTGAACAGGAGGCAGGGTACGAGCGAGAATGACGCGTTCTCAAATTACTCTAATTTACAACTGAACGTTCGTTTCAGTTCTTATAATCTATTTAATCTAATCTAGCCTGAAAACGGGACAATCGAAGTCCCGCGCGGGCCCTTTGCGGGACGCGTACTCTAAGGCTACAGAAACGGACGGACTGACACTTTTACAATAGCGGGACGGTTGGCAACCCTAGCTACAACCTTAAAAATACTAGTTAACCTTGCAGCCAACCTGTCTAAAGTCTAAAATGACTCCCAAACTGGGTTCTAGATTCCATAATAATTAACTAGACACCGAATTTAAGTAGCGGTGAGGGTACGAGCGGTAGTCAACCTTGTGCTAGATGTTGTAATAGATTGTTTCTGTCTGGCATCTCTCATTTTAGAAATATCGTAATAAGTTAGAGGTTGCTTGTTTATTTGAAGCCAGCTAGGTTTTGAGCTGACGTTTATGATAATTATTATGACAAAAGTGATGAAAGATAGCTATGTAAACAGATTGTGTGAATGAATAGAAGACATGTCTATTAACAAAGTAGATAGGCAACTATGATAGCTGTGTCTTAGTTTGAATAATAAAGCTTAATTTTTATGATGAGTGTGTAAAAATAGAATTAATGAGACTGCCCTTACGAAATCTTATTATGTAGCTATCAGACAGTGGGTTCCAGTGGCGTAACTAGGGGGGGGGGGGAAGGCAAGTGCCCCGGGCGCCATCCAAGGGGGCCCCAAAATGGGCAAAAGGGAAACTTTTGTCAGTCGTCAGGGGGCGCAAATTTGGTAACTGCCCCGGGCGCCATATCCTCAATATACGCCCCTGAGTGGGTAAGTCAAGTGTAAAAATATGATTGTAAACAACTTACTCAAAAATATGTCCCATAGATCTTAATTCGCTGACATAAGAGCTATGGGACATATTTTTGAGATGATTAGTGCACCCATATTTTTACACTTGACTGTACAATAAAAGGTTTATCGATTTTGCATTCCGGGGATGAAATAGGTCGGTAGTTATTTGTTATACAAGGGAGCATTGTTTAATCCCTCGTGCTAATATTGATATCCGAGCAAGCGAATAGCAGCGAGTGGTTCGAAAAGTGGAGTCTTGAGCATTGCGGGGGTTTAAAGGCACGAGGAAACTTTGCTCCCGAGTGAAACACCGCGACTTTTATTTCATTGTGACACTTTTACAATTTTTTTTTTTTTAGAAACAAACAGTTTTAAAATAAACATGAGCAACTTGGCTAATAGCTACAAATTGATTTTTTATAGACCTATAGTTTCCTATATTGAGGTACAATTAAAAAGTAATGATAAATAGTGCAAACTTGTAGTACCTAGTAGTTGTACATAATCATAACAATAGTATCATATTTTACTGAAAAGCTAATTTAATTGGTCCGACTTTATAACTTTGTTTCCAATTTTACATCAAAATCAAAGACTATAAGTTGGTCGGTTTATTCGGACTTACCTTGTCTTGTATAGATATCCCCACATCACCCGTAAACCACTGTTATGTCAGTGATAGGCAAATGTGGTAAGACAGTTCCGCCACGCGAATGAAAGTAAGTATTTAATTATGCATAACGAATAAAGTTCTATAGAAACAGAACGGAAGTTGCATCACTCAATGAACATGGAGAAAAGAATAGCTAATTTGTGAATAATTACTCCTAAAAAAATAAAAAGCGACCGTATATCGCACAACTAATCTGGTTACGTATCCATCGTTCGTGCAGGTAACTTTACGATTAGATCGTACTATTTATGCTAAAAATGTCGAACTCAGAAAGTAACGTCGTCAGAAAGCGACGAAGTCAGATTTGTGGAAAATGGGAAAACGTTTGTAGGGTCAAACACATTTTAGAAACAGGTCACTTCTGTGGACAATACAATCAAAGTTAACGACTCTGGTACATATCTATGTATCCCGTTATTCTTATTTGAGTCTCAAGTACTGACAAAAATTTATCCCGCCTCCCGCCTGTAAAGATACCGCGTAAAAATTAGATTTAGATTCCCTTGAATTTGCGATGTCTTCAGGAAAGAGGCGAACAACTCCGAACGCCTTAAAAAAAGGTCACCTGGTTCTGGACAATACAATTAAAGTTAACGACTCTGGTACATAGATATTCCGTTTTTAGGGTTCCGTACCCAAAGGGTAAAAACGGGACCCTATTACTAAGACTCCGCTGTCCGTCTGTCCGTCTGTCTGTCTGTCACCAGGCTGTATCTCATGAACCGTGATAGCTAGACACTAGAAAATTTTCACAGATGATGTATTTCTGTTGCCGTATAACAACAAATACTAAAAACAGAATAATATAAAGATTTAAGTGGGGCTTCCATACAACAAACGTGATTTTTTTGCTGTTTTTCCCGTATTGGTACGGAACCCTTCGTGCGCGAGGCCGACTCGCACTTGGCCGGTTTTCTTATTTGAGAGTTTTGAGACTCAAGTACTGAAAAAAAGTATCCCGCCTGTAAAGGTGCCGCGTAACAATTAGCTTTAGATTCCCTTAAATTTGCTATGTCTACAGGAAAGACGCGAACAAGTCCGAACACCTTATAAAAAAGGTCACTTGAAGTGACCTTTTGAACATAGAAGTGACTCACTTCTGTGGACAATACAATCAAAGTTAACAACTCTGGTGCATAGATATCCCGTTTTTCTTATTTGAGTCTCAAGAACTGAAAAAATGTATCCCGCGTGTAAGGTGCCGCGTAATCATTAGCTTTTAGGTTCCCTTAAATTTGCGATGTCTACAGGAAAGACGCGAACGACTACGCCAAAAAAATGTGTATGAGCCTTTATGGAAAACCGTTATGGCTCGGTCGTACACTCGTTTTTAAAGGTGCATTCACATTTCCATAACACGCCGTATTCTGTGACACAAGACATTTTCTTCGACAAGGGTTCGCGTGTCAGTAACCCACTTAACTCGATCCCCGTTATTGAGTTAATATAATTCCCACCTGTTGCTACGATCGATGTGTGGAGAATTAAACAGGTTGATATGACTAGACAACTTTTTTGTCAAACGAGTTATAACGAATGGAAGAATGGTGTTTGTTGAGGTCTTCGTAAAACTAGTTAAAAAACTAATTCAGATTGTGCAGAATTGCGAATAGGAAGAAACGATATTGGCATGAACGTCGAATAATCCATCTCATATACCTACCTATTAATATTCTGAACAAATAAAAAAAATAAAAAAACTTTTTAAAATTTAAAAAAAGAGGCAGGCCAAAAAGGAGATGGCGAGACGACCTGGACTCTTTTTGTGGCGACTGGTGGGAGCATGCACAAAGCCGTGACGAGTGGCGGAAGACAGGGGAGGCCTTTGCCCAACAGTGGGACACAATATAGGCTATGAAAAAAAAAAAACTTTCCTAAAAAGTTTTGGGGTAGGCTACAATGCCCACAATGTTGAAGTTACTATCAGACTCAGCGTCGGGTCAAATAGGTCGTTAACGTCTATGGTACAATAGATTACATATATACACATATAGGTATAAACATTAGGTCAGCCATTCTCAGTGTGCTCCGCAGAACCCTCTAGGGCTCCGTAAAACCTTTGTAGGGGCTCCGAGAGAAAAAACCGGTCAAGTGAGAGTCGGACTCGCGTTCCAAGGGTTCCGTACATAACACAATTTAAATAATGTATTTTTTATGTGAAATGTCTTTAAAAAACCCGTAGGGGTCGGTTCAAAAACTAAGTAATTAAGTCCGACTCACGCTTGACTGCACATTTCTAATAGGTTTTCCGGTGATCTATAGGTGAAGATCTATTTTGTATATTTTTTTCAAAATTTTTGACCCAGTAGTTTCGGAGATAAAGGGGGGGAATGGTCATTTTTGCCTATTTTTAACCGACTTCAAGTTTTCAAAGGAGGAGGTTCTCAATTCGGTTGTTTTTTTTTTTTTTTTTATGTTTGTTACTCCATAACTCCGTCATTTCTGGACCGATTTTGAAAATTATTTTTTTGATTGTAAGTATATACATACAGATTGGTCTTATTTTTGTCAAAAAGCAGTTCTGATGATGGGATCCATGAGGAATCGAGGGAACTCCTCAAATGTTAAAGGCATACATATAGTGATTTTAGTATTTTCATCAATGAATCAAGCACTTACATTTAAAAAAGTGACATTTGATGAAGTGGAACTGCTGATGATGATCAGAACGGAACTCGTCAATGACGCATAGTTCACGTTTGGCAATTTGTCCTCTTCGTTATGTTTGTTAAGCAAGTTAGGTTTCAAAAAACATTTTTGTCAAGCTCGAGTTCTGATGATGGGATCCATGAGGAATCGAGGGAACTTCTCAAATGTGAAAGGCATACATATAGTGATTTTTGTATTTTTATCAACAAATCCAGCATTTCCATTTTAAAAAGTGACATTTGATGAAGTGGAACTGCTGATGATGATCAGAATGGAACTCTTTATTGACGCATAGTTTACGTTTGGCGATTTGTCCTCTTCTTTATGTTTGTTAAGCAACTTATGTTTTTAAGACATATTTTTGTCAAGCTCGAGTTCTGATGATGAGACCCACGAGGAACCGAGGGAACTCCTCAAATGTGAAAGACATACATATAGTGATTTTTGTATTTTCAACAACAAATCCAGCATTTACATTTAAAAAAGTGACATTTGATGAAGTGGAACTGCTGATGATGATCAGAATGGAACTCTTCAATGACACATAGTTCGCGTTTGGCGATTTGTTCTCTTCCTTATGGACCCAGACCCAAACTTGGACCCGGACTCGGACCCGGACCCGGGTCTGGACATGAACCCCAACTCGGACCCGGACCCGGACCGAACTCTGACCCAAACTTGGACCCGGACAGCCGGACACGGACCCGGACTCGGATCCGGACCCAGACCCGGACCCGGAAATGCTACTAGAAAAGTGGGTTAGGTGGGTGGGTGGGTTTTGAACTGCGATTCTCACAGAACAGAACTGCTATCAGAAAAGTAGGTTAGGTTAGGTTAGAGCTGTGACCCTTACAGAAACGAAATGCTATCAGAAAAGTAGGTTAGGTTAGGTTAGAACTGCGACCCTTAGATACAAAAACGAAATGCTACTAGAAAAGTGGGTGGTTTTACCTCCTTTTCTACATAATTAGGTAAAAGATGCTGTCTTCTTCATTTCAACATCAACAATAAGTGAACTTTCAGCGGCATCCCCCATTGAAGTCGGTTTTTTTTTCTTAAAAATTATCTTGAATAACTTCTAAACTATTTATCTTA
Source organism: Cydia strobilella (assembly GCF_947568885.1). Taxonomy (NCBI): domain Eukaryota; kingdom Metazoa; phylum Arthropoda; class Insecta; order Lepidoptera; family Tortricidae; genus Cydia; species Cydia strobilella. The sequence continues at coordinate 17,423,110 of NC_086052.1, forward strand.
CAATTATATAGAATATATATTTGAGATTCTCACAATGAGCTCTTTCATTTGATATGTAACAGGATATAGTTAGACAAACTTTATTTTTTAATTTTCTTATTTACCCCCCAAAAGTGGCCTCCGTGGGTAAAATTAATTTGTTTACGTTACATGTCCATCTTTGGGTCACAAACTTACATATGTGTACCAAATTTCAACTTAATTGGTCCAGTAGTTTCGGAGAAAATAGGCGGTGACAGACGGACAGACAGACAGACAGAAGCGCGAGTGATCCTATAAGGGTTCCGTTTCTTCCTTTTGAGGTACGGAACCCTAAAAACTAAAAAAATATCAAAATCCAGCTCTTCTATATGGCTGGTCCACAGTTGGACCACAGTGACGAACGAAATTTTTTAATTTGGGGTTCCGTCAAATATTTCGCTTTTGAAAAGGGTTACGTCACCAAAAAAGTGAGAATCGTTGCATTAGGTACTTGAAAACGTGAAGGCTACTTTACATAGCAATATGCAAATTGCAGGACATTCTCAAAATTTCTGGAAACTTTCATGACAGAATTCTCATGCAGGTTTCCACTTGAAAGTTTCCGTTCACAGCTTCCACATATATATTTATATAAAACGAATACTTACCTGCCTGTCTAGAAATAGGAAAGTTAGAAAGTACATTTGCTAACACAATTTCCACAAGTATTATAAAACATATTCAACTTGACCTATGCCTAGTATTTATATAAATACTTAGGTAACTCGGAAAGTGCAACCTTGAGTATTAGCATAAACCTCTTGCGCTGATAAGGCTTTCTATGTACAACTGGCATGACTATTTTAAATGTATTACCATGTATTACAATGCTTAGAAATAAAGGAAAAGTGGAAAAACTGACCCCCTTATATATGGATGGTATAGAAAGGATGCCAATCTCTTATGGCAGAATTGTTGCAAAAGTGACCGCTTTCAGCTTTAAATAATAGTTCCTAATCTCTCCGGTGGCGCTAGTTAGGCTCTGGGACATGAGTATAACATGAACCATATAAGCAACAAATAACCCGACCAAATTACGTAGGTTATTTTTGGTAGTATTTCGGTGTATGGTGGCGCCGCCTAATTACTGTTTTTTGATGGACACTTTTCATACATAGAGATTTGGCTCCTTTATATAGTCTCCATGCCTTTATTCATAAACGTCTACTAAAGTTGACAAGTCGCTAACAATCGTTTGTCCCTTTCTAATCGTTGATACATAAGTGTCATAGACAGAGTATAGTTAGTTATAGACATGAAACCGAGCGACCAGGGGTAAGAGAAAGACATATTCATGTATTGACCGGTTAATGTATGGCAGCATAATCCTTTTTCTCTTTCACTCTTATAAATTTCGGTATTTCGCCATCGCCTCCTACCAAGGGCCTGACACTCTTTGATAGAGAAAGATAGTCTTATTGCGATTCCAATAAGAGGAAAGAGAAAATAGTGCCATGCTTTGTCCTTATCACCGACCGGGTTTTTTTTCATGGTCGGGTTATGGCAGCAAGACTATCTTTCTCTATCAAAGAGTGTCAGGCCCTTGATAAGTGTCAATGTGTCAATTTAATTGTGCATCCAATATGATTTTGTGACAAACATATATAGTAAAAGGCACAGAACTATAAGCATAAATTTTAGGTCTGTGGTAAAAGGTGTCAAATATTGAACATACTTTCCATGGAGACTATATAAAGGAGCCAAATCTCTATGTATGAAAAGTGTCCATCAAAAAACAGTAATTAGGCGGCGCCACCATACACCGAAATACTACCAAAAACAACCTACGTAATTTGGTCGGGTTATTTGTTGGTTCATGTTATACTCATGTCCCAGACCCTAACTAGCGCCACCGGAGAGATTAGGAACTATTATTTAAAGCTGAAAACGGTCACTTTTGCAACAATTCTGCCATAAGAGATTGGCATCCTTTTCTATACCATCCATAATACTTTCCATATTCAGACCATCGATATTAAATCTCGGCCGGCGAAAGTGGTCCGGCTCCGGCGCGCTCTGACGCAACAAACATCATCCCGGTAATGAGACAATGACCTTAGCATTGCCCGATCGATAGTGATATAACTACGATAGAGATATATATATATATATATATATATATATATATATATATATATATATACGATTTCAGCTGAATGTAGACTTACTGGTTTTGCCAGTAGATCGATTGCACCAAACTGTTTGTCATCGTTAAAGAGTTCGCTAAATTTTATTGTATGGAATGTTTCATAGTAAACCGCCGCGACGCGCCGGGTGACGTTGATCAGTCTGTCTAGTGCGGATGGTGCAACTGGCACTAGGAACGTGAATTTTCAGACTGGACGTTCCGTCCTGAGGGCCTACCGCGAACCACGTTCGGCGTGTTGCCTCCCTGTCACACTTACGTACGAATTTACACAGACAGAGAGGCAACACGTCGAACGTGGCCCGCGGTAGGCCCTCTGTATTCCGTTGAGTAGAAAGTATCTGTAATTTTGTAATCCTTTGAAAGCAGCTGTTGAGCTACTGTCGAAAGAACACCGCAGAAAGAGTCGTCTGTCTATAGGTACGAGTATGAGAAGTTTACCACATCATTTGGATCCGCACGCCTCCGGAGTGTGAGCGAGACAGCAAGACACGTATATAGCGACGTCCCGCTCCCGCACTGGAGCGACGTGCGAACCAGCATCTTTTACTAATATTCGCAGTCATGGAGATGCATGGAGATCTCGGTCCCCCACTTCGTTCCGTTATCTCCGACGGTATTGATTTTCGGTCATCATAGGTTTAGAAATCAAGGAGTGTCAAAGCCTGGCCTGATAATGATAGTCTCTTTAACAATTGTTTATCTTTAATTCCAGTGACGAGGAAGACACAGAGCGTCTGCTACGCCAACTGGGCCGCATCAACAGACCTCTGGGCATCACGTTCCCGCAGATGATCAAGCTCATGGGCCAATGTCAGCAGGTAACGCCTCGGCTTCGCAAAAAGGTGACTCCACGCTTTACTTTCTCTTTTTATCTCTTTCTGTAAGAACTCGCGAAGACAAAGACCAGGCGTAGCTGGTTTCCCTAGGCCCAAGAGGTCCTGGCACTTGAAGAGATCAAATATTCGAGACATGTGTGCCGAAGGTCTCACAATTTTTATATTTTTTTAGGTAACCGAATGTCAGTGTTTCTATTTATGTAGTTCTCGAGGGATTACAGTATGGCGTTCTTCTAAAAAGGAATGTACAGTTATATAAAGGGTCGGCAACGCGCATGTCCACAACAACAGCAACTCCATAGGCTACGGTGGCCGCTTACTATCAGGCGGGCCATGGTTGTTTGCCAAGGACGTAGTATAAAAAATGTTTGGAATTCGAATCAGGGACATTCCACTCCCAATACCGATTTTAATAAATGAATATTTACCCCATAGGCCATAAAGCTCAAAGGCTATATTTGATGACAAAATCTTTCATCTTCAAGGCCTACGTATTCCTGGCAATTCCTGAAATTTTAACTAACTCTTTTTTCTTTCAGGTGGAGGGAGTAGAAGCCCACCCACACGTGACGTCACGCGGCGAAACATGGCGGGAGGGAGGAGCGGCCCGCGCTCGGCTGGACAATGGGGGGACCCATGCTGGCCTACTAGGGGGGAGTCCACTTACATTACTGCAGGGGATCATACCTGGTGGGTATATGTCACTGTAGAGGGAGCCTGTGTTTAATATCCCAGATACCAAAATGACACACTGATTGACTAATTTTCTGTCGAAGCTAATAGCTACCCCCTAATGGAACTGTCATACTCGTATAGTGTCCAGCGTAAAACAAGATTTCTGGAGGAAAGACGTTGTGAGCTTAGCTAGATAATGACCAGCGGGGATTCTCAGCTCACGCTGCATGGGATCATATACCTAATGGGTACATATTGTCATTGTAGGAGCCGTACATATTGTCATTGTAGGAGGGAGAGATAGCTGTAGCTGCAGCCTTAGGAACTAATTAGGTACCTATTAGTACACTGATAGAATATCACTATTATCTACATTACACGCAGGGCCGGATCTAGGGTAGAGCAAGTGGAGCGGCCGCTCTAGGCGCCGGATGGCAAGGGGGGCGCCAAAATGACAAATGAGAAAAAAAATAAGTTTTAAAAGACGCGAGGCCCAAAGTACGGTTCGTTTTGCTTTTGGGTAAAAAGCTTCAACGAAGGGCGCCAAAACCCGCTTTTCGCGATTTCGCTCTACCCTGATCAAGGACTCGGACCGGCACTGATTACACGGTAGATCGTCCTCATGTCTTATATTCAAAACTTGCATCATCTGCATATGCCTGTCATTATGTTGAGATTACTATACCACATTGAGGCTATTGTGTATCAGACAAAAAGATGCAGCATCAACCACTAAATTTATCATTAAATCAACACCATTTAAAATGTACGATAGCGATAAGTAAATTCTTATTGCACACACTTAGTATGATTTCAATACAATTTGAAAGATCATAGGATCAATGATCATAGGATCATGGGCAACCACAGCGTGCGGTCGCAGGTCATATTCAAATGTGGTTGATAATTTCATAATGTCACTGACACGACTCGTATAGTATGCATATTTATGCTACAATTATGCCATGCATTCTTAGGATATATTTAGGAAAAAAGTACAGTTCGCGCAAAAGGTCCGAGAAATAACAGCGGAACCCACGTACCGTATGATTTAATACGACGTAGTGAAAAATATTGAAAACTAAATGTTTTTTTTTACCTTTCCAGGCACAAAATGGTGCGGCACAGGCGACATAGCATCCGACTACCACGACCTAGGCGCCGACCGCCGCCTGGACCGCTGCTGCCGCTCACACGACCTCTGCCCCACCAAAGTCCGTGCCTTCTCCCGCCGCTACAACCTCACCAACAACTCTTTATACAGCAAATCACATTGCACATGTGATGACATGCTATTCGACTGCCTCAAACACACGAACACTTCGGCCTCGCACCTCATGGGACATATTTATTTCAACATCGTGCAGGTCCCGTGCCTCGAGGACGCGCCAAACGGCAGGAAGTTTAGGAACGCCAAGCAAGGCTTTTAGCGTATCAGCGCCATCTTGTGACGGTTCGAAATTTGCATTTCTATTCAAGGAGTGTAACAAGAAGCTGAGAATACCTAACAGTGGTGTTTGCATGAAGAATAAAAAATTGAGGCAAGGAATATGACCGTAATAACTGACTCACTTTCCCTGTCTCTTTTTAGAGGGGATTCCAGGAAAGTCAAATACCAAAGTCGCTATTTTTTAGGGAATCGTCCCGCAGAGAGAGACAGAGCGTAATGACATATAGGTCTCTACCTTGCCTCAAACATTTTTTATTCTCCAAGCAAACTTCAGTGTTATTAAATAATAAGTTTCTTGGACTGTAAATAAAGACATTTTTAACTGTGATACGCCTGTGCCTTTACGAATGCCCCGGAGGCATTATGGTGGCGCTTCATTTCATGTTGGTCAAGTATTTAATTGTGTCTTACCATACGTATGCCTACAAGTGTAAGGCAACGTCAACGCCATCTATTTGAAACTCGAGAAATTAAAAAGTACTCCACACCGATTTAGGTAAAATACTTCAACCCGCCAACCCCATTGATTGAGATAAAATTAGTGTCCGACCGAAACATGTTTTTTTTTGCCGGAACCGAAACCGAAGCTTTCGCTCTAGTTTCGGCCGAAACCGAAACTCTTGTAGACTTGTTAAAATCGTTGAAAAAATGTCATAAAAAAGCTTTTATATACCAATATTAAGCCCGCTCAAGACTACGCGGATTCGCGCCGCGATTCCCACACGAGTGTGGAGGACCCGTTAAGACTGCGTCGACCATCCAGTGGCGCCCTCATCAGGGGAATAGTGTTTTCTAATAAACCAATTAATTTCGGTCTTTGTCACATAGTTTAGTTTCATAGTACGAAGTACCATATCGTAACTTTCGGCCCGGCCGAAAGGTTCGGCTGTTTTTTAGCCGAAACCGAAACTACGGCCGAAACATAATTTTTTTCCCGAAACTGGCCGAAACCGAATCTTCGGTCTGACACTAAATAAAATATTCTTTTTCTCGGTGTGGAAGCACCAACAAACAAATGAAGTGCTACCTATAGATAGACAGTGGCGCTATATAAAATGGTTTGACGAATGCATTATCATGGCAATTTAGTTATAAGGGCGTATCAACTTTTTGACCGACACAAATCATCCACACCTTCTTAACTTCGTTTGTACACCTTTGAATTTAATAATGGCTCTTTTATGTTTCAGTTTGTGGATTTAAGGCCCAAATTATAAATATGATACTATGTAGAGTCAAACCAAGAAAAGTTTGCAGAGATTTTGACAGCACATGCAGTGCAGGTCATGGAGACTATATAAAGGAGCCAAATCTCTATGTATGAAAAGTGTCCATCAAAAAACAGTAATTAGGCGGCGCCACCGTACACCGAAATACTACCAAAAACAACCTACGTAATTTGGTCGGGTTATTTGTTGCCTTATATGGTTCATGTTATACTCATGTCCCAGAGCCTAACTAGCGCCACCGGAGAGATTAGGAACTATTATTTAAAGCTGAAAGCGGTCACTTTTGCAACAATTCTGCCATAAGAGATTGCGATCCTTTCTATACCATCCATAGTGCAGGTGTTATTTTAAACTTTTATGAATTATTAAATTATGACGAAATAACACTGGCACTGCGTCGTGCTGGCAAAATCTCTGCAGACTTTTCTTGGTCTAACTCTAGCTATATTATATAGCCCTTGGTAACTCCAGAGACATTTGGAGTAACGCAAGAGACACTCAAAACTATCTGTCGAAAAGTTGATTCGCCCATAATTCATTGGTTTTCAAGTGATATTTTCTGTCAAGCTCTATAGATTTATGGTGAATGAACAAATTATAGAAAACCTTACTTGAAAAGCGATCAAAAACACAATACTAATTATTTATTTGTAGACAATTGTAGAGAACAAGTTGTGAACTAAAAGGCACCAAAATGACGATTTTGTTTGAACCAAATGATTCAAATTTATTTATTCAGTAGCACATTGTAATAGATCAAAGGTATTTTGTGATTATAAAATAAATGCGGTTTATACCAAATAAAACTATTTATTTAAACATTGTGTTGTTTTTTTATGGTTTTCTATTTACCTATCCTCCTATATATAAGTCCTTCTGTAAAGAAAAAACAAGTCACTAATTAATAAAGATTGCATCCGCAACATTGTTATATGGCGCTTTGATCCCTACTAAGAATAAGATGATAAACATTCTGTAGATATATTTTAATGTAGGTATATGCAAGTTTTGAAACAAAAAAACAGCAAACAAGGCCCAGGGATTGCAACTCGTTGTTATATTTACATGTCTTCTAGATATCAAGATATTATTTTTGTAGGAAGCTAATGGCCATCACGCATCGAGTTGTTGTCGCTGCTCAGCGAGATTTCCTAGACACCACGCGCTAAATGACATCGTCCGGAGGGCCCTAATATCCGCGAAAATCCCGTGTGTTTTGGAACCACCTGGCCTCTGTCGCACCGATGGCAAACGGCCGAACGGGTTAACTTTAGTGCCAACTGACAGAAGGGGAAGCTGTGGGACGCAATGTGCGCTGCGTCAGGTCAGCATCAGCACTTTCGCCGCCTCATCGGACGGCGCAGACCACAGACAGCCGGTGTCGGGGCAGAGTTGCCAACGGCTATATTGGTATAGGTCAATTAAATGAGAGTAGACGTACATTATTGCAACTTATTATCCCTGTTAATATATCAGCATACAGTGAAGACTGTATGTGTGAGACTGTGAAGATGTGAACGCCTGCCTTTATGTATCAGCATAGAGTAACTTATACTAGAGCGGTACTGTCATAGTAAATTTTGTAGCCCCAGTAAATTCACTGCCATCTGTCGACACACTTTAAAACTAAAAATGAAGATTTATAAAAATACGATAGAATGTATTTAAATATAGATAAATGTTTTTTTTTATTTGCATTAATTATTTTTATGATTTTGACCCATGTTCTTTCACTGATATGCGTTAAAATTGTTAAATAACAAACGAAACCGTCAACGCCATCTATACGACTGTAGGCCAAAACTAGTAGCGCCCTCTGAACGAGAATCAAATATTCTTGATTTTCGAGGCACGTTTTTTCCTTAGACTGTATCCATCTATATATTACAGAGTTATATATATCCATCTTTGGTATCAGGCAAAGTTTCTTTCATGTCTAGGAAATATTTTAAAACTGTGTTCGAAGCTTTGTTTCGACGTATAATTATATTAGTCTAATCACATCACTAAATACGTCATTGTTTTCAAACATGAAATAAAGTAAATAAACCACGCTACATATTAGAAATTTAGCGCCATATGAAATTTATTTTTTTAATGGCAACTCTCATCCACTAGCCGAGTATTGCCCCTGCAATTTAAGCAACGTGTACACTGTACACACAGAAAACAATAAAAATATGTGTACACTGGCAGTTTTTGGATAAATAGAAAAATATAATAAACCTTCATTTAGAAAAAAGAGAATGAAATTACATTTTAGATTCTTTTTTTATAAAAAATGTAATCAGTGGCTTACAGCTTTACATGGGTAATGCTGTTTGCGGAAAGAATCTTAGTCCGTCTACAGTGATGGAATAAAAAAAACCGGAAACGTCACTCAAGAGAAAACGTCAAATAACGTGAATATTTTTTCATCCTGTCTTACCTTTATTTTCTTATATATGATCTATTAATTAGGTTCTATAATGCTCAAGTTGCGATGATCTCAGTGGTTTAGTTAACTAGTGCTCGAGAGTAGTGACTCACAGGATGTCGGACGACACGAACGAAGTATCGAAAGGTGTGTTTTTGAGTTGGTATAGACCTAATTTGAGGATGTCTTGTGTTCAGCTGGAGGCTGAGTGGTGTTTTTGTTTCAAGTGGAGAGCAGCGGCGGGGCGGAGGAGGCTCGGCGCGGCTTGGAGGAAGAGTTTAATGTCCAGCGCGCCCGAATGAAAGAACTTTTCTTGCAGAAGGAAGGTTTGTAGACTTCGTAGTAACAGGCGCGGGTCGTGCTCTTGCTATGCTAATAATTTGTCAATTTTAATAGCTTGTCCTTGTTTGGTGCATGTTTCTGGGTTTCTGATGTGTTTTTGTCTATTAACATTTTTGTGTTGATATTAGAAGAGTGTAGGTCAGTTTTTAGTAGAAAATATTAGTCTGCTATATCCCATGATATTGTTTGTATAATGTTTGAACAGTGTTTATAAAGTAATTCATATTAACAGCAATCATACACAAAATGACAAATTTATTAAGGTCTAACTTAATAAGTTTTGTATTAGAAACATACAAATCAACTCTTTCGATCCTTTACAACGTAAATCTGATGCTTTAATTTAATGGATAAAAGGCCAAAATATATTCAAAATGAAACTCCCTGTTCTAAACTTTTTTGTTTATGTTGTATTATGTCTTTGTGTTGTAACCATACCTCGGAAATGTGCTAATTTACACTACCCTCGCCTCATAAATATGTTTATCTTATGTTTCCTATTCAGAAGTTAATATTATATGTTTAAGATGTTTTTATGCAACTGTATTTACTTGATATTGTTTTAGTCATGTGATTAGCCGGGTCCACACAGAGCGAGCATATGGCGCGAGGCAATTTCCTCGCCCACAAAAACTGCCAGTGTAGACGTGCCTTGCCTCGGCCGAGGCACTAGCTGTCCTAGTTTTTAGGCTTCCATACCCAAAGGGTAAAAACGGGACCCTATTACTAAGATTCCGCTGTCTTGTCTGTCCGTCTGTCACCAGGCTGTATCTCATGAACTGTGAGAGCTATACAGTTGAAGTTTTCACAGATGATGTATTTCTATTGCCGCTATAACAACAAATACTAAAAACAAAATAAAATAAATATTTAAGTGGGGCTCCCATACAACAAACGTGGTTTTTTCGCTGTTTTTTGCGTAATGGTACGGAACCCTTCGTGCGCGAGTCCGACTCGCATTTGGCCGGTTTTATATAGACTAGTTTATTTAGGTTCTTATGAAGTAATTAATAAAGCTGCACTAAGCATAATCCTGTGTCTGCATTTGAAAACTCATTCAATTTTATACATGGCTCTTTTAATAACAATAGGTAATATTACGAAAAACTCTGCGTAGAGTGCGCCACTAGCACAAACAGAAAGCCTACCGTGGAACACGAAATTCGAAATTTCGTTCCCTGCCTCTCTATCACTCTTGCATATCCGAGCGATAGAGTGGCAGATAACGAAATTTCAATTTTCGCGTTTTGCGGCAGCAGGCCCTCTGTAAACAAACCTCCTTGATATTTATTCGGAACAAATTATCTGTGAAAATTTGTCAAAAAAATACTGTTTAAGGCACAGTATGTATAAGTTACTCTATGGTTTACGATAAGTGCTAGTGCTGCACTCTGGCGACAGAACATTGACATTGGGGGGAGTAATACCGTCCTATTGAAATACTTTAAACACATATTTGGCAGAATATGCTTAGTGTGTGGGCAATAAATAACAGTTACCTTTATTTTCATGCAAATTGCAGAGGAGCTCCGGGCCCAGCAACTGGAACGTGAACAGCTGCAGTCGGAGGTGCTCGGGCTCCGCGAGGAGCTGGCCCAGCTGCAGACATTGGCGGAGAACCAGAAGTCCCATATCCTCAACCTGGACTTGATTGTCAATGGTGAGTCCCAGCTTCATTCTGTACTTGGAGTTTCACCTTGTATTGATGATGAGGATAAATAAAATTATTTGATGTTATGGTCCTTAAGTTAGACTTTCTATTCTGTACTCCATTCCATTATACACGCCAGTAATGGAATTTCGTAAAACTTTTCAGATTAGGCCCCTTGAGGCAATTGTTGGTTTTTAGGGTTCCGTACCCAAAGGGTAAAAACGGGACCCTATTACTAAGACTCCGCTGTCCGTCTGTCTGTCACCATGCTGTATCTCATGAACCGTGATAGCTAGACAGTTGAAATTTCCACAGATGATGTATTTCTGTTGCCGCTACAGCAACAAATACTAAAAAGTACGGAACCCTCGGTTGGCGAGTCCGACTCGCACTTGTCCGGTTTTTTAATAGAGATGAGATAATTATTCGGTATTTGGCATATTCAGCAAGTTTTCCAATGTTCGTATTCGGCCGAATAATTAGGTTAAAGGTGTCGAATATTCGGCAAATATTTTTTAAATGTTTATCTTGTTGAAACACTGTAAAACGTATGTTCCTCCAGTACTTTCTTTCATTAGGTGACATTTTCCCATTGTCATTAAAACAATAGGTATGATGTGATGAGACATGTTGAATCCATGGCATGTTTTGATTATTTAACCTAAGCCCTTTGACCAGTTAACCTAAGAAGTAATTTATCTCTAGTTGGTAATGCAATTGGAAGCGTTTTTAAATGGTTATTAGAATGATACAGATGAACCGAATAATTCGGCCGAATATTCGTATTCGGCTATTCCATTTTCAGCCCATCTCTAGTTTTTAAGAAACACTTGGTTGAAATAGAAATGGCCAACCTTTTACTCCGACAGCAATATCCTATTTCCTGACTTATGCAGTAGTGTACTATTCCTGCAAATGACACATTTTGGGCATATCATTTAATAGGATTGATTATCTGATTTGTATTATAAATATAGCTAATTAGAATAATGAGAAAATGAGCGTTGATTTTAATTTATTTAATGAAATTGATAACGTTTTCTCTGGCTGCATTCAGTGGTTGATGTTCTAACAAAATAGCTGTGTAAGTTGTGTTTGCCACAATGCTGCCATCTTTCTGTCTCTGGGGATCAGAAAGTAAGTACATATACAATAAAAATCATGAATAGGCCATGTCCTTACGTCCCACCGCTGGGCACAGGCTTTTTCTCAATGTAGAAGAAACTGAAGTATAGTCTATATTCTGTTTTTTTATTCCGTAGACTAAAATGACATTTCATGTGGTACTAAGAAATGTCATCTCATACAAATGAAACGTCATTTTAGTCTACGGAATAAAAAAACAGACCTTAGATAATGTCGATTTTTTCTGAAGTATATGAGAAGATGGACTCGCCTCAGAATTTCACGAGAAACGCCTCTTCTAATAGTTCTGAAAAGGCTGAGAAAGTTATATTGGGTCTGCTAATATTTCATGACTTTGCTAACAAATTGGCAGTATATTCTCGATCTTTACGGATTTGATTGAATTAGCTGCCATACAAGGCAAAAGCATGGAATGCCCCAGTCAAGTTAGGCCGGTGATCTTTTCAAGATCGTAAGGACCCGTGACGCAGCGCTCGTCATCATTGTGGAGGCGTAATGTTTACTGTAGTGTGACTAGTGTGTGTGACCACTGAAGCAACCACAGCGCGCCGTTGCAAGTACACTCCGCGGCCCTACATTGTGGATGTAGATCCTACATCTGATATCGGATCGGGTGTTAAAACGCTCTTATTCGTGGGATGACCCTTTCGGCTGATATGATGATTGATTACAGAGACCAAAGCGCGGTACTGTCATAGTAAATTTTGTAACCACAGTAAATTCACTGCCATCTATCGACACACTTTAAAACTAAAAATGAAGAGTTATAAAAAATACGATAAAATGTATTTAAATATGGATAAAAAAAAATATTTGCATTAATTATTTTTATGATTTTGAACCATGTTCTTTCACTGATATGCGTTAAAATTGTTAAATAACAAACGAAACCGTCAACGCCCTCTGTACGAGAGTAGGCCAAAGGTAGTGGCGCCATCTGATCGAGAATCAGATTTTCGTGATTTTCGTGGCACGTTTTTTCCTTAGACTGTATCCATCTATTACGGAGTTATATCTATCTTTGCAGAGACGGTGTCGGCGTCTTCAGCAGTGACAGAAGAGGCGCGGCAGCTGCGCGTGCGGTGCGCTGAACTTGAGCACCAGCTGCGGTTGCAACAGCTACAACAACAGCAACAGGTATGGCGGTCTTCACATTGGATGCGAATCCGCTCGTCGCTCCGGTGTGCGAGTGGGACTGCGCTATGTACGCAAGTAGCGTTGTCACTCTTATACGCCGGAGCGACGTGCGAATTATCATCAGTGATAAATGCGTAAGATATAATATATCGTGTTTTAAAGCATCAATAACTGAGACTATCTGAATAGTCCTACAGCCTTGCTAAACGACTAATTGTGACGTTTTCAACCAAAAGGTACCACATTGTCGGTTGTCGATAAGGTTGATTTCTAATTGAAGCTATATGGAAATAGCGCCTTACTGACAAGCAACAATAAGTACCCTTTTGGTTGAAAATGGCACAATTTATATCTAAGTCATATGGGGCATTTTCTATGAAAAGGGACCTTATTGTCGATGGCGCTTACGCCGTACAGCGTCGCGCGGCATTGTAATTATATCAGAGCATTGTTAATAATGGCGTAAGCGGCATCGACAATAAGGTCCCTTTTTATAGAAAATACCACATATTTTTAAATTAAAGGAAAAATCGAAGGAATGGAAATATTCGCACTTAAAATATGAAGGTAGGTACAGTCAAGCAAGTGTAAAAATATGGGTACACTCATCATACTCAAAAATATGTCCCATAGCTCTAATGTCGACGACTATGGGACATATTTTTGAGTGAACTGTATGCACCCATATTTTTACACTTGACTGTACATATTTTATTTTCAAAATATCTCACTCCTTCAGTTTTTCCTTCCAAATTTGTTTATTTTTTTAGTTTTGTTTAACCTTTTCGACGCCGTGACAAACACAAAAGCAGTCATCCAGACGCCACGTCACCGAAGTGTCAAAACTGAAATTAAACTTTATGCATATGCAAGTAGGACTGTAGGTCTATGTTGCTCTGTGGTCTATGACCGATTAATCGGTCTTTGGCGTTGAACCTACGTTGCGTATATATTGGTCATTGGCGTCCAAAAGGTTAATGAGCGTATCCAAATAGACAAAAACACCTCCGTCACATAGGGAACCATTGCCAATATAAAAATATCACCTCAAATACGATACCTCTTTGTCGCCGGTGTTTGTCACCGCTACCGAGTGAGTGAGTGAGTCAGCACTCAGCCAAGCCAACTACTGCCGCTAATTGTTATCGCGACCAGCTGAACACGTATTCGTTATCAATACGCCGCTTATCGCATTTACAACGTTACACACCAAATGCTAATTTCGATAGCGGAACTGGCTCATTAAAAAGTGCGATATTAGGATGCGAGAACACACTTTTGGTCAAAAAATATATATAAAACTCCCGTGAGACTCAAACATATTAGATTATTTTAAACCGAGTCACTCACGTATTATTAAGTCGAATAGCTCGACATGTTTCGGTCCAACGCCGCGCCCTCGACCAGTGAAGACGTGTCGTGTCTCCGTGAAGACGGTCCTCGTAAATTGGACCGAAACATGTCGAGCTATTCGACTTAATAATACGTGAGTGACCCGGTTTAAAATAATCTAATAAAAAATATATACTTTAGAATTTAATATTTTCACTACAGGTTCTATTTTTATTGGTGGTACAAAGTTTTTTTAGTAGTAGCTAATATGGACAAATATTTTATTTATTTATTAAGATTTGGTGTGTCAGAATAGATGCCTATTTTAAATGATTAGTATTGTTTTATAGTAAAACCTTGTCGTGAGTTCTTTTATTAAAGTGAAAAACATTGATGTGCCAATTTGCTGTAACGAATGCTTACAATTATAAGACAAATCTACATTAAAAGCAGTTTTAGCTTAAGGCAAAATAAGAAAAACGGTCTATAGTATCTCAAAATTTCGGAGAGGAGTTTTTTATACAGGCTGGCCAAAAAATATGTAAATTCCCGTTGCCTGGAAGATTTTGGGATTATACTGAGCAACTTTTACTACGGGACCAACCCCGAAATCGTGAAAAAAAATTTGGCTGTTTCATACATTTTGGCTGGTCCATTTTCTATGGGAGGGTAATTTTTTTTTCGCGATTTCGTGGTTGGTCCCATAGTAAAAGTTGCTCAGTATAATCCCAAAATCTCCCTGGCAACGGGAATGCACATATTTTTTGGCCACCCTGTATATATTCTTCTGTATTTAAAATGAGTGTGCACCAGCCTTAGTCTTATCGGCACCGAAATTCAACCGATACTTCGACAAAAATGTACAGGCGGATTTATTACCATTATCGTTACCTAAAAAAGTTTGTACTTACACACAACAGACAAACACGCTTGAACTTAACTTTGTAGTATAGCTAAAGCTAACTAAAACACTGTTAATTTTCCAATCTCAAGTTATTAAATAATATTGAAGATTATTTTTCATAGGTCAATGCGGCCAAATCTGTCTGCGGGGAAATACAGTATACACGAGCGTATTTTTTTTTTCAACCGTAGGAAATTGGGGTCAATCTACTCTTGATTGCTGAAATTAAAAGCAAACGCTGCGTTGTCTATTAAGTTGACAATTGTGTACTTATTATTGGGCCTACCGCGAAGTCCGCGAACCACGTTCGACGTGTTGCCTCCCACTTGCCGTGTTGCACTTACGTACGAATTTACAAGTGCGACAGAGAGGCAACATCTCGAACGTGGTTCGCGGTAGGCCCTCTAAAATTCCCGCAGACGGATACGGATTTCGCCACGATGACCTTCATTAAGAAAATTCACCTACGTATTAAATACACTCGATAATATCTTAATGGAGTTGGCAACTGTCAAATGTTTGCAGAGATGGCGCCATCATAGCTTGCCCTTTTTTCTATGAGATTTGGCTTAAAGGGCTGGCATCCAGGGCATTAAAAAAACAAAAATTTGACACAATTCTAGGGATTGACGGGGCAAGCTATGCTTGCGCCATCTGCTAATTATTTCGACCGGCCAACCCTATTCTACAAAATATTCAATAATACTTTTGTATTGAATAGTTATTAAATTATTATTATTTACAACGACGGGACTTAATCGCGTAAACTAAGTTTTATTTTAATAATAATGAGTAAAAATCGTGAAAGTTTAAATCAGAGTTATTAAATTAATTCAAAGAAACATTCTTTAAAAGAATTCGGCCTGTATATACAAACGAGTCTACAATACTGTTAGTTGCTTGTCGCTCGCGCAACATTTCTATTGCCTCGACCTTTTTTCCTTAAATATATAATTTATTTGTTCTGTGGTAAAAGTAGTTATATATTTAAAAAAAAGTAGTTTAATACTGATTGCTGCTTACCGGAGGATAGCAAGCACACAAATGAAAACGTTTTGTATGTGTTTTAACATTTGTGATTTTTTAGTTTAGTGAGATGCAATAAGTTGGATCATTTAAAGTATTACTGGACCACTTTAGTTTTGCGATGTCAAGCAGAGATGCAACACGGAATAAGTGCGAAATGAATAATCGGTATTAAAAGACGGAAAAATAATTATAAATTATGTTTAATCCGTTGGTGGAAATATTTTTTTTATTGTGGCATTTTACAAAAATATTTAACTGAAACATCTAACGCGTTACGGTTATAAACTTTAAATTAATTATTTATCGGTAATCTCGTCTTATCTTTGAGGGGCGGACACGGATACGAGTAATAACACTGGATTGTTTACACAAAGAAAATGATTTGAAAAACTATGTTGATATTGTGTGCTGTGTCATTTCTAAATTAATAAAATACTTGGTAATTTAAACGGATTATATCGTATAAATATAAATACGTCTCGACATTAGAGCCAGTACTTTAGGGGTGGGACGGGGAATTTCAACCCGTTTAAAATGTGTTATTAGACTTGTGTGTTATGATATACTGACTCACTTACTCCGTTGGCTCGGCGAAATGAGACTTGGCCTCCGACACAAGACGGCGCCACTTTTCTCGATCCTCTGCGACCTCTCGCCAATATCATATGAAACTCTCGTGATATGAAACTTACAAAAGTTCGCGACAAATAACTTTGTGTAATCCGGTGAGCGAGATCTCACGATGTCGACGCAGTTCGGCGAGGTTTCGCTCATGGACGACCTGAGCGAGGGCATTGACCGAGCGCGTGCCATTTGGCAGGACGTGAGCATCGCGCCCGCCACGCTGGTGCGCTCGCTGGCGCGCCGCCTCGTCGACCAGGAGGAACAGCCTAAGAAGGTACATCTTTACATACTTTTACTAACTTTAAACCACAGAAATAAATATACCATAGAAGACGCAAATGCATCTACTTCGCGTGTCGGAAACCCCGACCAAGCGTCGAGGTTGACCGTCGCTCTTTACAGTCCACGCCGGTTGTTGCAGCCGGACGTCCGTGAAAACTTAAAATATGCTTGCATGATAATTAACTGCAAAAGCCCAATAATCGCGAGCACCCAAAGGCAAGAACATATTTCCTATCACAGATAAGCAATTTTAAAATTATATTATGCGTAAATTTTGTATGAAAAAGTCGACACGCTTGGTTTACAGATCGTGGTATTTGCGTCATCTAACGTATATATAAAATTTGTGCTTTAAACCCTTGTACTAACTTTAAATCCTTGGAGGATATAACCAACGGAGACGCCTTGTCTTTAATTTGCTGTACAAAAAAGTCTGCCAATTTTTGCGGGGGAGGGGAACGTTAAATGTATACGTAACGTCAAAATAGCTAAACATAAGTCCATACATTGTGTATTGTGACCATTGGCCGACTATTTTCGACAGAGGGAAACGCCTGTTAATGGCTACTACAAGATACAAGACATTTATTGGTAAAAGTTTAATGTTTTACAGGTCAGTAATTAGGTAGGTACATAGTAGGTACAACATTTCTAGAGTAAGTATTTATGTCACTTAAAACTTAATTATTATTAAATAAAACATATTTTAAGCAAAGCAGGTTCGTAAACAGTAGACAATAGGGTCGCATATGGCTTAACAAGTCATCATTTTAATTTATAAGGTATAAACTTGCTTATACATATTAATTTGTAGATAAATTACTTAGGGTTAGTACACGTTTCAACAAATTCGTCGACGCTGTAGCATGCTAAGTCAGTTAACATTGTTTTAAGATTTCGGTCTAACTTTTTATCCGTTTTAGCTAATTTTATTTCCTCAGGTAGCAAGTTATACAATTTTAGGCCTAAGATCCCAAGTGACTTTCGGGCCTTTGCAAGCCTGCACCGCGGGACGATTAACCGGTTATTTCTACGGGCCTGGGAATGGGTAGCGTATTGATCCACGTTTGCCCTAACGTACTTACATGCGGTTAATATGTAAGCATTCGGAAGAGTGAGAATCTTATGCTGTTTAAATAAACTTTTTGCGGGATGATCATATGGCTTTCCGCTAATGATACTCCGTTTGGTTATTTCCTCTAAGCTTTAAACCGTGTCTTGAAATTTACCGTACTTCCGTAATTCCGATGGCAGTACAGTAATTATGTAACACCTGGTGCTGATATAATGATGCAATCGGATGGTGGCGTCATAAAACTAATCTACGAAATAACACAAACACAAAGAAGACGAATTATACAGTGAGCAAAGTGGTTCAAAGATATTAGCAGTATCTTGTGTGGCTGGGTTCGAATCCCGTTACGGTTATTTATTTGTGTGAAGAGCGGATGGATGCGAAGCGATATTTTTTTGAGATATGGTTTTTATTTTTAACCCAAAAATACATGAAATACATGGCAAGTTGGCAATTCGCTGCCACAATATTACAGGGTTCTAGTTCTATGTTACATTTTCAAGATAGTTGAAATTCGACTTAATGTCACTTATGATAAAGTTCAAATTTCAGTTCGATTAAAATGAAACATAGAACCCTGTAATATTGGGGCAATGAATTGGCAAGGTTTAGTAACTGACTTTCAGGAAAGATACTAAATTAAACTTTATAAACTAAAGATAAGGTAGAAAAAGATCATCAAAAATAGTATCGAATTTCTGACTAAATATGTTTTTTTTTTAATACGAGTTCTAGTACATTTTATTGTTACAATGATTTTGTTCATTTTATGTTCAGCCCACGGAAGATGGCGACCTGCAGCGCTACGAGACGGAGATCAGCCAGCTCAAGAATAAGTTACGAGAGACAGACGCACAACTACAGGAAGCACTTGTGAGTAGATCTACCACATCACATATCCATCTACCTACCGGTTGTATCGCGGTGGAAAGACAATGTTACGCGTTTCGGTGGCTGCCATTCCTCAACCCACCAACGGAGCGGCAGCTGACGTTCACGAGGGTTCATCATACAAGTTATGCGAGTTTTCGCCCGGGAGGCGATGACTGACGAAATTTGCGCCTGGCCCGTACATATTCTAAACCTTATTGTAAAGACATAAGGTACTGTGATGGTCAGTTAATAGTGTTTGTGCGCATTTTTTTGCAGTTTTTAATAATAGTAGATTGTACAACAAGGGCATAAAGCGATCCATTGTTACCCGAGGCAATTTATTGGTCCGAGGGCAGCGATAACCAATATAGTCGAGGATAAAAATGGACATTTATGCCTGAGTTATACACTGCTTTTCACTTCGATTGTGAGTAAAATATACAAAAATATCCAATATTTTAGGTTATCTTACCATATTTATTCAAGGCTAAAGAAATTTATACTCGGACCAGTCGGAAGCACGGGGCACGCCGGTCGGGGGCGCGCCGGCACGCGGCATGGCTGGCAGTTTGTATGGCAGATTTTGGACTTTGTTGCTAAGACAATAAGGGTTGTAATAGATGATTTTACTTTATGCTCTAGAACATAATAAGCAACTTTATATAACATTTAAAACTTTCGCGGTTTAAACACATATTAAATCACATTTAGAAACGGGTCTATCGCGAATTTATTTTGTTACCTTTATTTACCGACGTTTCGTTCCGTTTCAGTGAAACCTGTGTCGAAACGTCGGTAAATAAAGGTAACAAAATAAATTCGCGATAGACCCGTTTCTAAATGTGATTTAATAAGCAAGCAAAGATTTGAGAAGAAAATCCAGGCGCAGTAGACATCCACAGTTCTAGGAGTTTCAAGAGAGCAAATGTTTTTAGTTGTCTAAGATTATTTTTGGGTGCCTTGAAGAGTCGCAATCGTACCTCCCCAGCAAGTTAATACTTAGCTTGTGGCGAATTGATTTCACAATACGGTTGTTTATTTTTCAGAGGAGTAAAACAAACCATCCCACGCCCGCACACGCGAGTGGAGACACGAGGACAGACCCAGGTTAGTACATTAAACAAGTTTCAATTCGTTTTATCATTGTTTATTCTTGTGTACTACATACGACTTTTATATACAGACTTTGTCCGATGATGTTATATAAGATAAATATTTGGCCCAAACACGCGCGGAAATATGGGCGTCATGTTCCTTTTAATATACCTACATAACAGGTCTAGTGAGTCATCAGACGTCAAATTCTACAATATTCTTTTCACTTCAGCAGCACGAACAAGCCTACTTTCGTCACTCCAGGGAGTGAAACAAAGTAGCTTTTTAATTTAGTGAAGAACATGAACTGCCACTTCATACTTCTATTACAAATTCGTTTTTTTTTTGTTTCTCTGTATTATTCTGTGTAATTCAAAATACATTTTAACCTTTAATATGTTCTCACTAGAAAAAAAAATTAAAAAAAAAGTGAAAAATTATATGTGCAACACGAGAGCAAAGTTATTTTACATCTCGTGTTTTTGAGTCCCTCGCTACGCTCGTGATTCAATTATTGAATCTTTCGCTTTCTCGGGAGTCGGGACTCAAAATAAACACTCGCAAGAAAAAACAACTTTCTTCTCTTGTTGCACAAATAACTATTGTACATATTTCCTTGCCTGTTTATACATATATCCCATTGTTGTTACTATTGTTCATTGAGCAGACGGCGGGCGCGCTTGTGACATGTGTGCTAACTATGAGAAGCAGCTGGTGCACGAGCAGCGCGAGGCCGCTACGGCTAAAGACCGCGCCGCCATGCTGGAACACGCTCTCAAATTGGTAAGTCTATAAAAAAAACCGGCCAAGTGCGAGTCGGACTCGCGCACCGAGGGTTCCGTACTTTTTGGTATTTGTTGTTATAGCGGCAACAGAAATACATCATCTGTGAAAATTTCAACTGTCTAGCTATCACGGTTCATGAGATACAGCCTGGTGACAGACAGCGGAGTCTTAGTAATAGGGTCCCGTTTTTACCCTTTGGGTACGGAACCCTAAAAAATGGTAGCGGAACCAGAATGAAAAATCTTCGGACATTTTTTCTCTTAGGCCGCGGTCTGGATGTACGCTCGTATCGCCCAAAACCATAGACATAGTATAGTATAGACGCGGCACCGAGCGAGCGTAAGAGAAAGAATATTCATATAAAATTTGGGCAGCATAGGATTTTTTCTATTTCACTGTTATAAATTTCGGTATTTTGCCTCCTACCCCATATGGAGTACTGTTCTCATCTCTGGTCTGGCGCTCCACAATACCAGCTCCTTCCCCTTGACTCCATCCAACGTCGGGCAGTTCGTATTGTCGGCAATTCCGAACTTACTGACGGCTTAGAACCTCTTAGTCTTCGGAGAGACGTTGGCTCTCTTTGCATGTTCTACCGTCTGTACAATGGGGAATGTTCCGAAGAACTTTTTGATCTGGTGCCATCGTCTCGTTTCTATCACCGCACCTCCCGCCAAAGGAGCAAAGCTCATCCTCACTTCTTAGACACATGGCACACCATGAATAAGCGGGCATCCCGCTCGTTTCTTCCCAGAACGTGCAGAATGTGGAATGAGTTGCCTCCTGAGGTATTTCCTTTGTGCTACGACATGGGATTCTTCAAGAAGCGGGTATTTAGGGTTCTCAAGGGTCGGCAATGCTTAAGTGGCTCCTGTGATGTTGCTTACGTCCATGGGCGACGATGACTGCTTCCCATCAGGCGGCTCGTCTGCTCGTTTGCTGAACATCACATAAAAAAAAAAAAAAAAAAATGTCACCCGGTCGGTGATTAAGGACAAAGCATGGCACTATTTTCTCTTTCCTCTTATAGGAATCGCAATAAGACTATCTATCTCTATCAAAGAGTGTCGGGCCCTTGCCCAAAACAGATTCATTCAATCCATTATGATTGAGTCGCTCGGTGGCTGGCGGCGAGAGCGGTGGTTCGTGCGTCCAAATCGCGACCTAATTTGCCTCATGCATAAAGTTTATATTTAAACGAAATATTTTTTATTTGGATGTTTGTTACCGTTATATTATGTTACAAATGCATTTCCATTTAAATTAATACATAAATAGTACAAAAATTTGCCCGCGAAAAGCTAGTGAGCGAAACGCGCGAAACGTCACGTGACGTCACGCGTTCGACAGATTAGTTCACAATGTTCACATAAGTGTCATTAGTACCAAACGTCAGTTGAACCGTCCAACGTGTGACGTCATCACGCTCTGTTGCATTCGCGCCAAAAATTATGAGCGTTTCAACCGCTCAAAACTTTTCCACATGTTCAATATTTTTTAATAAAGTCATATGAAGATTTACAAAAGTATTTAATTTTTTCCGGTCTTCAAACGATATAAATTATGATTACAAAATTTAAAAAAAAAAACATGCAGCTAATTAGGATCCATAGATCTTCTGAAAATAAATAACATAACAAAATTGCAATAATGCCATTACATGCAGGCAACCGAGGAACTCGAAGGCGCCCGCTCCATCCACGACGAGACCATTCGCTCGTGGCACACCGAACGGAGCTCCAGCACAGCCCTACTTGAGGAGCTAAAGAAGGCTGTAGAGTCCTCTAAGACAGCGTTAGAAGCCCGTGCCGTCGCGGCCAAACAAGCCTCAGAGAGGGCCTTAGAACAAGTCACTAATTTGACTGTGGAGAGAGAAGAGTTACAGAGGAAACTGGACAGGTAAGACACATTTCCTAGTTAACCAGGCTGGCATAAATGCCATCCAATCACCTAGTTCAGCCCTACTAGAATAGCTGAAGAAGGTTTTAGAGTCCCCAAAGACAGCGTTAAGAGCGCGCTCCGCCGCGGCCAAAGAAGCCTCAGAGAGGGCCTTAGAACAACTTACTAGTTTGACTGTGGAGAGAGAAGAGTTACAGAGGAAAATGGACAGGTAAAAATAATCATTGTTTCTTATTTAGCCTAGAAAAGGGCTTCGGAATAATAGGGGATATTACTGCAATGTTCTGCCACCAGAGTGAGTAACTTATATATACTGTGCCTTTAACTGTTTTTTTGACAAGTTTTCAGAGATAATAAAACATGACATTGATGCACCAAGGCGGTATGTTTGCAGACAACTTACCGGGAAATGCGAATCCTAAATTTCGCTATCTGCCTCTTTTTCGCTCGAATATGCAAAAATGACAGAGATGTTAGATAACGAAATTTAGATTTTCTTGTTTTGTGATAGACCCTCAGATTGTAGTGATGGCGCCCCCTGCGCAGTTTCGCGTAATATTTCCTATTATATAAATAAAAACCCAATGCTATATGCCAAAAAAGCCTTACATACATCATTTTAGAAAAAAGCTGATACTTTTTAAACTGCTGGATCGATTTCTATTCAAACATAGCTAGACAAGGGAGTTGGATTTCATGTAAAAAAAAAACACTCATCGAAATAAGTCCATTTAAGTCTGCTCTAATCCCAAAGACCAAGTCTACGAAGTTATTAAAGTAGGTACTTATTTAACGCTTTTTTGCACTTAAAATAGAGTAGACATTCACTCTTGCGGGATTTCCCTGAACCCCCCTTGAGACTTCGTATGATAAGATTGATAAATGAAACAGAATACAAAACTTTATTGGTATAAGCAAATTTTACAGATCACATTTAACAATCGTGCATACTACCAGTGCCCTGTTTATCAAAAACTTGTAGCTTATAATAACATCAACATCAAACATTTATTCAGCAAATAGGCCACAGGGGCACTTTTACATGTAATTTTTTACAAACAATAAAATTAACCCAAAATTACAAAAAAACAACAATTACATAAATATAAATGTCAAATTACACAAAAAAAGCTAATAAAAAATATACAAACAACAGAAGTACTAACATTGTTTAGAGATTTAAAAGTCTCTAGGTGTCAGAGATAAAATGTATATAATAATAAAAAAGATCATCAAATTATTTTGAGATGTAAAGGGTCTCCAAGACTTGAATTGTTATATAATTAATACAAGTGGAAGTCCCTTTCTAACAAAAGCTGTCAGAAAGTGAGTTCCGCTTGGATTACAAGCTACAAGCTTTTGATAAACAGGGCACAGGTAATCAATGGTAAGTTACTAAGTGATATATTTTGATTGCAGTCTTGAGCGCGACAACGCCATGCTGGTGGGGCGCTTCACGAAGCGGGCCGAGGAGATGCAGAACGAGTTCATCGACCTGCCCGACAGCGTCGACGTAAGACACATTTTGTATATCGGCGGCCGATAGTAAAATCAGGCCGATCGTAAAGTTCCTGTGTAATGGTAATAAACCTAAATAAAACCACAACACAAACACAAAACCAAAATAACACAAATTTTTTTTAGAAAGAAATTTAATATGTTCTTAGAGTTTGTGTGTGTGTGTGTGTGTGTGAGTTCTGATAAACCAATAGATAGGTAGGATAGGTTCGTTAGGTTGCTTCAGTTGCCCGAAGTGCAAACTGTTCAGAAATAGGAGCAGGCTCCGTCGACTAACGATAAAATGATTTTCACGATTCACGATATGCCTACAAACTACATGATCTGCCTGATTTTACGATCGGCCGTCGTCGTCTGAATGCTGAAAGTGCAGATTTGCGGAATTTATGCATTCAATCACGATGGAGTTAAAATGTGATATTGTGATTGAGATTCAGCTGAAATGCGTTAGGCATGGAATATAGATACAGCTGCCCCTTTTTGTTGTATCTCAACATTTTTTTTGAATGATAGACGCATATGATCTAAGTAGTACAAAATATCAGAGCAAATGATTACTCTGCTTCTACTGTTTTGCTCTTCGATGTTTTTTTTTTGTAATGTTGATATCCAAAAAACGTAACCAGATTTTGTGGTCCATTAAAGTTCCTAAAGAAGTCATAAGTCAAATTTCAAAGTCATTTTCATTCTCAGGAGCTGCAACTGTACAGCCTTGAACTGCGCGAGAAGCTGATCTGCGTGCAGATCGGAAGAGAGGAGGCACTTACGGCCGAGCGCGATCTACGAGCACAACTGCTGGAGCAGAGCCAGCAGTTCCACCGGCAGGAGGATGAGCTGCAGGAGACCAGGAGTGCTCTGCGGCACACCAGGTATGGCACCAGGCACAGCTAGGGAAAAAGCTGATCTGCGTGCAGATCAGACGAGAGGAGGCACTTACGGCCGAGCGCGATCTACGAGCACAACTGCTGGAGCAGAGCCAGCAGTTCCACCGGCAGGAGGATGAGCTGCAGGAGACCAGGAGTGCTCTGCGGCACACCAGGTATGGCACCAGGCACAGCTAGGGAAAAAGCTGATCTGCGTGCAGATCAGACGAGAGGAGGCACTTACGGCCGAGCGCGATCTACGAGCACAACTGCTGGAGCAGAGCCAGCAGTTCCACCGGCAGGAGGATGAGCTGCAGGAGACCAGGAGTGCTCTGCGGCACACCAGGTATGGCACCAGGCACAGCTAGGGAAGAAGCTGATCTGCGTGCAGATCAGACGAGAGGAGGCACTTACGGCCGAGCGCGATCTACGAGCACAACTGCTGGAGCACAGCCAGCAGTTCCACCGGCAGGAGGATGAGCTGCAGGAGACCAGGAGTGCTCTGCGGCACCACACCAGGTATGGCACCAGGCACAGCTAGGGAAGAAGCTGATCTGCGTGCAGATCGGACGAGAAGAGGCACTTACGGCCGAGCGCGATCTACGAGCACAACTGCTGGAGCAGAGCCAGCAGTTCCACCGGCAGGAGGATGAGCTGCAGGAGACCAGGAGTTCTCTGCGGCACACCAGGTATGGCAACAGGCACATCTAGGGAAGAAGCTGATCTGCGTGCAGACCGGACGAGAGGAGGCACTTACGGCCGAGCACAACTGCTGGAGCAGAGCCAACAGTTCCACCAGAAGGAGACCAGGAGCGCCCTGCGACACACCAGGTATGTCACCACCACGTCACCAGTGTCACCTGGATAAGAAACCAGAGAAGCTGGTCTGCCGATCGGGTGCTAGGAGCTCCTGGCCTGGTGACACACCAACTATGTGTGCCCGGGTACACAGCTCGGTCAAACCGCTTGCAGCCGCGAGGCTGAAGTGTATACATGACGCTTTGGAGATCTTATACATTTTTGAGTGTATTTCACTAAATATTGTCTGTTTTTTATGTCTCAACAAAAAAAAACATATCTAAGGAATCTTAGATTCCTTAAAAAATTGTATACATTAAATAAAACTATGAAAACGGATTATATCGCGTACATTGAATTTATAATACATCCCGAGGTTTCGAACCCTTTACAGCGTTCGTGGTCAACGGGTGACTGAGGAAAAATTACAAAGTGCAAAAATACCCACATACTAAAATAATGAACAATCATAGACTACAAACATTAAGGCTGGTTGTACATGCAAAAACGGTTCATAAGGCTAGTTATACACTACAATTATTTTCAAGTAAAGATATATATTTATACGCGATAAAAAAACTACGCCGGCTCCAACCCTACACCACGGACCCGAGAAGATTTAATTCCCTCCTAAATTGTAGGAGGGTATCCCAATATGGGACCGGCAACAAACTCGGCGGGACACATCTTTTCAAAACATATTATACTCAGAATGTCCAGCATCATCCAACACTAAAGTCTCACAGTCTATGTCTCGCTTGCTCCTTTATCAGATGGACTAACAGCTTGGGATCCTGTAGTCCATCTGATAAAGGACCAAGAGGATAATCCGTTTTCATAGTTTTATTACACGACTGCCCAAAAAAAAAGAGTGTAATGTTTTCAGCGTTCATGTTTGTATGTAGATATGTATATATATATGTATGTGAGTTTCTTTATTCCACCATAACTTCTGAATGCCTTAACCGATTTAGATGTATGATATATCATTAGAATCCTTACGTCATCCCGGGTGACATAGGCTATGTGACGTCATTATAAAAACAACATGGCGGACGTAATACACAATAACGCGCGACATTTGGAAAAAAAAATCTTGCAAACTTATCGAGTGGGGTATCAAAATGAAGAGCTTTGAGAGACGATTCGAAATATATATGCAACATATGCGTTTGATTCTTACTTTAGTACAATAAGGATTTTTAAAATATGTTAAGAAATTAAATCCTTCTATCTTATTTAGTGACGTCTTAAATTTAAAAGAATTCTACCGCTGATCATAAAAATATACGTACATAAAAAGATAATATGGTATAATGTAAATTTTGAAACTAAACACTAAGATTTTAAAATCGCGCTATTGAAATATTTGAAATCTAAAATTTGTGTGAACTTCGATTTAAACAATGATATTCGTATTACTTATAAATTTTTACTTGTCTACTGATTTAACCCGGTTGTAAAGGAAAAAAAAAAACAGATTTTGTTTGAACTCGTGCATAGGTGCCACATAGGTACCACAGAAAACCTACTAACTCCATTTCATATTAGCTTTAGTACTAACCGAATTTTCATGATTGTGAAAAGTGTTTAAGTCACAATGTTTATACTATGTGTATGTTCATTTAACATGTATTGTAGAAAGCTCGCGACATGAAGTCGACTGTGTATTAATCTAAGGACTTAATAAAAGTGCCGAAGCGTCCGAGAGATTGGATGTAGCCTTTAATAATTTGATGTTTAAATTCAAAGGCCGAAGTTTGAAATCCCCGTAGGGCCGGAGTGCGCGTTTTCCGCAACTTGCCCCTAGTATCTGAATTGCAAAGGCCGAAAACCAAGTGTAGTGCTCAAACACAACAATAGTAAAATTGTCTAAATGCGAAAGCCGAGCTCCACGTAGAGCCGAAAGCCTGGAGCGTCCGACAGGTACCGTCAAGTAGGGTAACTGAGGACAGATGGGGTAACGGGTAACTATTGTAGATTTTTTTTAATATATGATATAATCCGTTTTCATAATTTTATTTCATGAGTAACCATCGCGGTAACCGAAGACAATATTAATATGTTCTAATTGAATTAGATAAAAAAATCTACCCTGAGACTGTTAAAACATGACTCAAAGAATGTAAAAGTAAACTATAATTGGGACATATTTCCTTTCTCTAATGTTATAGCTCGACGTCAGTGAAAGCTGGCGTGAATCCGCACAGGACAGGGCAAAAATAGCTTGCTCTTGTGTCGGAGGCCAAGACTCATTTTGGGTCATCGCGCCAACCAAGCAAGTAGTAAGTAAGTTAGTAATGTTATCCCACCTGTCCCCAGTTAACCCACTTGACTATACAAGCTTGCTGTAATTTATCCTACGCACATAGCCGAACGCCCGAAGAGTGCGAGAAAGACGCGCCTTTCTTTTATTTAGTATTCAGACATAGAACATTATTATAGTACAAGTATCTAAATGCGAAGGCCGCAGGCCCGAAGCGTTCGTGTTCGAGAGTAGCGCACTTTTAGTATTCAAACACAGAACAATGTTACAAGTGTCTAACTGCGAGGGCCGTAGGCCGCGCTCCACCTAGGGCCGAAGGCCCGGAGTGTCCAAGAGGTACACGCTTCCTGCAATTTCCCCTAGTATCTTAATAACGAAGGCGCGCTTAAAGACCGAGCTGCGGGACTCGTGGAGCTCGGCCTTCGGCCTTTGCATAGTTATAAGTCTTACGCATTTCTATACTTGTACAATGGTTTTGTGTTTCAGCACTAACCTCCTGCAGCTTGGCCTTAGGCTTTTCATAGAAGCGCGTCTCTCTTGGAAGTTTTGGGCCTTCGGCACTACGCTGAGCTTCTGACTTGTGCAAGTATGCAAGTGTTAATTATACGTCATAATTTCATAGAAATTTCCCATTTAAAATAATACTTGCACAGTCTGGACAATCAAAATCGCTGCATACTTATCTTTGTCTAACTCTATCAACCTGCTATTTTGCCGAAGGCCATGCGTGGGCCGCACCAACGTCGAGTCAAAGCGGTCAAAGATAATTTAATAAAAATCTTTTTTAGTAAAAATTAAATTTATGAGACTATGAGTCTTTCCTGATCTTGAGCCTCTAACATTCAAAACTACTACTACTTCTTAAAAGCTGTACTTATGTAAAGATAAAGATGTGAAATGTCCCAAACCGTGAACATATTGCCCACAGAAAAGATGACCGTATATATTTCGATTCCGGAACGTTGAGCTAATTAAAAGGTCAAATTTAATATCCACATTTAAAAATTGCCTGGATTTTTTTATAAATCATAGTTTTAGTTCGTTTTGTCACTAAAATGAATAAAATAAAATAAATTAATTAAAAAATTAAAAACACGACTGCGGAATTTTAAGCGAACTGAAAAGCTAAAAATAATTTTGATGTTACTTACATAACTTTATAAATTTCAATTGGAATATAAATGTACACTTACGGTCATTTATAGTTAATACAAAGGTTTATGCACATTTATGACGTGACTGTCCCTGTGTATTTTATTTCGATTGCAGTCGGGGGACCTTGATGTAGTGCATTTTCCCATTCAAAAGGTCCCCCGACTGCAATCGAAATAAAATACACAGGGACAGTCACGTCATAAATGTGCATAAACCTTTGTATTAACTATAAATGACCGTAAGTGTACATTTATATTCCAATTTAAATTTATAAAGTTATGTAAGTAACATCAAAATTATTTTTAGCTTTTCAGTTCGCTTAAAATTCCGCAGTCGTGTTTTTAATTTTTTAATTAATTTATTTTATTTCATGAGTAACTATCGCGGTAACCGAAGGCAATATTATGTATACATTAAATTAAATTTACGGTTTAATTTAACTCACTTGTTTATATTCTTAGTTTCCAAAAAATATTGTAAGGTGAAAAGTTTTTTGGAGAAGGAAAGTTTTGTACTGTGAAAGTTATATGTGTATAATGTGTATAATATATGTTGTATTATATGTACTAAACAAATCATCCACTACTAACAATTTGCTTCTAGCATTTGAATGTTTGATGTTCACCTTTTCTGGTATCGTGCGTGTTTCGTGACATAATTACAGTGAAAAGTGATTTCATTTTTTATAATGAAGTAAGTAATTTTAGAGTTACATATTAAGATACCACATTTATATTTAATATAAGATATAGTCATTAAAAGCTGCTTATATCACCTTTGCTTTATATGCATGATTGCATTTCATGACTCTTTTGTTCGATATATTTTCTACTAAATATTTTTTGAGTGGATGGATGAAATTAGTACGGTTATCTGCATTAATACGTTACCACAACGAAGGTCACAAAAATATCTGACACGATCTTATTTGTAGAGTCATAAGAACGTGTCACAGTCTTCATCCCTCACTCCTCGTATACTTATAAATATAGTTGCGATCGTCCAAAGACTAAGGTGCCGGCTTTCTATGAGAAGGGTTTTTATGAAAGGATTTTTATTTTTAGAATGCGTATTAAATTCACATACGGGTAAAAGAAATCTGTATCGTCAAGGAATTATAAATTAACCGTATTGTGAAGCTAAAGTTATTAGTTAAAGTAGTATCAACTACTCAACTTTTTTTTTACAGGCTTGGCAAGTTAGACTCCAGAGAGATATCCGCAGATTGGACTATGATTTGAAGAGAAAAAATGGAGAAGAAGAAGCATGAAAAGTTTAAACGTATTATTATAGTACATTACCTCTTCACAATAACTTATTTAAAATACAATTCCATAAAATG
Organism: Cydia strobilella; assembly: GCF_947568885.1. Lineage (NCBI taxonomy): Eukaryota > Metazoa > Arthropoda > Insecta > Lepidoptera > Tortricidae > Cydia > Cydia strobilella. The sequence continues at coordinate 17,454,003 of NC_086052.1, forward strand.
AAGTGTTTGTGAAGTATTATTCTTATAAATAAATTTTCGTAAAGTTATTGGCACGACCACAGATTTAATATATATGCTAGATGACGCAAATACCACGATTTGTATTGAAACCAAGCGTGCCGACTTTTTCATACAAAATTTACGCATAATATAATTTTAAAATTACTTATCTGTGATAGGAAATATGTTCTTGCCTTTGGGTGCTAGTAATTTTTGGGCTGTTGCAGTTAATTATCACGAAGCATTTTTTAAGTTTTCACGGACGTCCGGCTGCAACAACTGACGCGCGTGGACTGTAAAGAGCGACGGTCAACCTCGACGCTTGGTCGGGGTTCGGACACGCGAAATAGATGCATTTGCGTCTTCTATGGTATATTTATTTCTGTGGGCACGACGTTTGAGGTCACGCACACAATATAACATGCCATATAATGTCACCAGGTTTTTGAAATAGGTGTCCGTTTCTCGTACCGATAGCTAGTTCAACAGCCAAATGCAGATAGACCTAAAAGTTTCTTCGAGCTATATCGTGCACTCATTAGTTTTATTATTATTTTTGCAATTAGTACTTTATAATTATGTAGCTGTGTGCGTAGTCATTCGACTCGCTCTCTTGCCGACACTTGATAGGTCAGTTAGTGCTGGTGGGCCGCGAATTGAATTCTCGTCCGATTTTTTTATTAAATATATTAATAACGGGTCACTCACGTGTTTTAAGTCGAAAACGCTCGACATGTTTCACTCCGTACCGAGGAGCGTCATCAGGAGCTTGCGTCGACGGTGAGGGACCGGCGCAGACTGCGGGCCGCAGCTCTCCGCGCCCGATGACTCGGCGCGGGCGCCGGTGGCGGCAGTGGGGGGCGAGAAACTACCCTCGTTTACGGCATTATTGTCAAATGATGGGTTGCACACAACACTCACTACGTCATTCGCTAATGGTTAAAACACGTGAGTGACCCGTTATTAATATATTTAATATGTCTGTGTCTCACGGAAGTTTTGTGATTTTTTAATTCTTTATTAATTCTAAGTGTAGGAGTAACTATTATTTTATTGTGAAAAGTACCCTTAAAGTGATACTCCTCAATACTCAATATCTGAGAAGAAATGATAGGAACCATCAAGGTTATGATAGCGAGAAGAGTTGGACGGCGAACGATTAGTAAGTAACCGAGCAGTGTTGGCCGAAATGTTAATGCAATTAACCATTAACCAGTACAAATTGAACCATAAACCGCGACTGACGGTTATAGTTTACGGTTCAATTTGCACTGATTAATGGTTTTTGCATTAACATTTCGGCCAACACTGCAACCGAGGGTGTTTTGTTTCGAAGTTGGTTTAATCTTTCTTAATATTCTTCTTCCAAAAAAGAGATCTCATGAAGCTAAATCTTATGAATGTAGGTCAGGTGGAGTCAGTGGGAATTTTAAAAATTTTTGCAACTTTTTTCGTCTCGGCACTTTTTCGTATTCCACTTAGTATCGTTAACACTATCGATCTAATATAGGCAATACAAATATGTGTAACATTTTTATTTGTCAAATGATAATCTCATAAAAATTACCAAGTTATGTGATTAAAAATATTTTATAAGAAAAAATTAGGACTACATTGAAAAGGCTGTGAAGAAAGAATAGGTTGCCTTATTGTGGTGCGAATGAAACCAGTGCTTTATATTAGACATAATACTTTTACGCTTTTTATTAATAACTACACATAGTGAGATGTCAAGTATTAAATACTTTGGCTGCCATATCATGCATAATGAAACTTATTAGTTTGTAGGTAAGTATTGAGGTTGTTTTCAATGTTTACAATGTCTAGATTTTATCCTTTATGCTTTTTTGTATGACTGCTTTTGTCGCTGCTAGATTTTAAACTGTCAATTCCGGATTATGAAATACTAATATTATGAGAGCTTTTAATTTTTGTTGTTTTTACTTTTAGATGTTTTTATAATACTTAATACAATCAAAATAAACTGCCTGTTTTCTTTTATTTATTTCTAACTTTCGTTACTGACTAACAACTTATTATTATCTGGGAAACGAAAATTATAGGTCCTTCCAACCCGTTATGGGTTCAAACCCTAGTTCGTTCCGTCGTAAATTTCCGGAACTGGTATCTGATTGATGATGATGGTGGTCATTTGATTTTTACCATTAGATATTCTGTGAAGGAAAACATATTGAGGAAACCTCACATCGGTTCAATGTATATGCAGTGAGGGCTACCGCGTTTAATTTCGCCGCTAGAGGCGCTAGTGTAAATGGAGGTCTTTCAAAATGTCAAATGCATAGAAGTTTTGGGGGTTTCAATCTTTTTTTATCGAGAATTTTCACTCCTTATTCATAATTGTGGTAAATCTTTGTCCATCTTTGATTAATTAACAATAGATACTCGTATAGCTCAATAAATGTTAGTGGTTTAAAAAAGGGCCAACCAAAATATATGCAAAATTAAGCAGCTGATACTCGTGCCTGAGGAAGGATTCCCGACGAATCTGTAACATGTCGCCAAAAGCGACTAAAAATAACAGTGAGTGAAACCGTACTGATCTGAATATTTTAAAATTAAACAGGTTGAAAAAATGGCACATTTAAACGTTAAAATACCTTTGTGTATATTAAAACGTTTGATTTGTGTTTTTCTGGACCTACATCTACAGTGGCGCCAACTGGTGAGCACAAAAACGGTAGCCGTCATTCCAAACCTCATTTGTGTCAGCATGGGAACGCTCTTCGTGCATTAGGAGGCAAGTGCCCAGCAGTGGAACGTGTATACGATAGTATATGATCTATATCAAGCCGAATACGTTTTAAAATATAAATATGATTTTACTGACTGATAGCTTACAGTCACAAACAATAATTATGTTAACATAGTAGTTCTTCGGACCTTCCAACTTCGATTCCCTACAACTATGTAGGTGGTGCGCTGACGTGCCTACAATGCGCTCGAGTATTTAGCAAGAAGATAGGGTACGTGAGCCACCTAAGGGCGCATCAGAGAGCGGATCAGCTACACGCTAATAACGCGAATTAAAAATTGCCTACTCTAGAGCACAAATCGGTCAGGAGAGCATCATCATCTTCGGACTACACACGACCGTTGACATTCAACTAAGTATACGTAACAGTGGCGGGGCGTCCATTTGCTCAATTATTAAACAACAATGAAATTTTCTTTTTAATACAGTTGCTCAAAAAGTGGTACTTTTTGTGGCTGCGTAGCGTGCGAGAAGCTCAATTTCTCGAACTAGTGCTTTTTACTTTTTAGTTCCAAACTATACTTTCGAAACGCAGTTAAAATGTAATTTAGCGCGGAGCAGGTACCAGGGCCTCATGAGTTATGAGGAGGCGTCGTTGACCAACCCGCGCCGGGCCCGCGGCGGCCGCGGCCGGGGCGCGCACGAGTATGAAGGTATCGCGGGCTGCGGCAGCTCAAGTATCGCGGGCTGTATAGGTACTTTTGGTTTTGGTTTGGTTTGGTGGTATAATTCTACTAATGATATATTAATTTATTATTTTTTCGCAATTGTATTAAAAAACGTCGTTTACAACACGTGTGAAATGTCTTTTCACACTAGTTGTAAAATGTACTATTCCACTCCTAAGAGAACAGTTCAGTTGTGTTAGGTTTGGCTTGCCGACGAATATCTTTATACGCGCTGCCACACTACATATGTATTCCTGTACATTTTGCGATATACATTGTCAATCGATAAAGTTTGACAATCTAGTTACAAACAAAGAGTACTACAGTTGTTAAATATTTTGCACTCATTTACTTTATTACTTTTAACCTTAGAAACAAATAAAAAGTGGAAAAATTCACCGTCTTGGGTGGGATCCGGTGGTCGTGGGTTCAAGTCCCACACAAGACGGTGAATTTTTCCACTTTTAATTTGGTTCTAAGCTTAATATCATCGTTCGCAGACGTTTCTGCGCGATACAAAATTAATTTTGTTATTATTGTGTTACCTACGACATGGGGAATTCCGCAAAAGTGTTTACTTTGTCGGGGACACAAATCTATATTATATACCGAAGAAGAAAGAAGAAGAGAAGAGTGAAAGAAGGCTATTAAAGAGAGTCCATAAGGGAGAGGTAGAAACAGGAGTTGGAAGGGGCGGACCTCAGCGGACTTTCTCTGATCAGATCGGGGAAATCCTGAAGAAAGGCCAGGTCAAGAGCACCCTAAACCGGCGAGCGTGTATGAGGAATGTTATGAAAGTGAAGGACGCGAAAGAGGTATGTCGGGATCGTAGCAAGTGGAAATCCGTGGTCTCTGCCTACCCCTCCAGGAAATAGGTGTGACTATATGTATGTATATTATATACCGTTGAATTTAAAGCTATCTAACTTTATGATTTCAAATATCGGCTTCCTATCTTTATCAGAAATCTTTAAAAAATAGCGTCACGTACCTGACACTTTTCTCAAATATCCCGCATAACACTGCCAATAGTATTTAAGTCTTCTTATGAAATGTTTTTTTTTTGTGTGTTGCAGAGAGGAGTTGGACCGGCTGGCGACTGAGCGCGAGCAGCTTCAGGAGTTAGGAGGGAAACTGCGGACGTCAAACGACCAAATCGCGGCGTTGCTAGATGATAAGGTTGGTATTGGGTCATCATTAGCTTACCCCCATCCCATTCATTTGGGGTCGGCGCAGCATGACGTTTTCTTCCATACCTCTCTCTCGCCCGTCATCTTATCACTCGCTCGCATTCGTTTCATATCATCTCTCACACAGTCCATCTACCTTTTCCTCGGTTTTCCTCTCCCGATACTTCCCTCCACATTCATTCGTAATACCTTTACCATTGGTAAGGTTGGTATAGGGTATTCTAAAATTTTTTTATGAATGGTATCAGCTGATCAGGTTTGTTTTGAGGATCAAATGTCTGTATGGGACCCATTGTCTTAAAGCAATACAAAAGTCACAAGTGTTTACTGACAAAACGCTTCATACAAAATGACATTACATTACAAGAGTTAGAAGCCGTGGAAAACAAGGAAATTGCGAATTTGTCGTTCAAATATTGCGTTTATGTATACTGGTGTCTTCTCCTTCTTCTTTTAAAATTATGGCTTCAGCCCAGTGGGACTATTTCGCCAGTATCAAGGTATTAAGAGGTTTAAAAACGACAAAAATTGTACGGTTGTACAAGACAGTGTACGGTGATTTGTTAGCTCTTGTATATCGATAGCTAGACTTTACAAGAAGCACGTGGACTACCGGCCGTTGACTCCAAGATGGTGGTTAAACGCGCTTCAAAATTAATTCTCCATTCACTGCACACTACCACATTAGTTTACTGTATAATAAGCTATCGATATTACACTTTAAACAATATTAATGAGCAAAAAACAAAGTAATTAATCACGATGCTAACTATCAAGATGGCGCTCGAACCGGAAGTCCTATACTGGTGTCGTAAAAATTTTCTTTTAACCTTTTCGACGCCGTGTCAAACACAAAGCTGTCATCCAGACGCTACGTCACCGAAGTGTCAAAGCTTAAATTGAACTTTATTCATATGCACGTAGGTCTATGTTGCTCTGTGGTCTATGACCGATTGATCGGTCTTTGGCGTTGAACCTACGATGCGTATATATCGATCATTGGCGTCCAAAAGGTTAACAAAATGTAAGGAATCAAATACTTTATAAGGTACCATTAGTCCATTACTTTATTCCTATTTGGAAGTTTTTTTTTTAAACTGGTAAGTTATCAATTTATTGTGATAAATTGCTCATTTCTATCTATTTAACTAGATTTAGTTATAAAATTCAACATGTGGAAAATACCCTATTATTTGTGCCATTCTCAACAAAAAGGGTACTTATTGTCAGTTGCCAATAAGGCGCTATTTCCATATAACTTCAATATGAAATCATCCTTATCGACTAAAGACAATGTGGTACCTTTTGGTTGAAAACGTCACATTTATAGTTTTAGATCGAGTGCTTTACATTTTGATCAGTTATTCTATACTAAACGTTTAAACATTCAAATCGGTATGACGAAAGTAGTTGATAAAATGGGTTCTTAATGCTGTTATTAAACAATCTACTATTTTGAAATAAAACTATGAAAACGGATTATATCGCGTATATTGAATTTATAACACATCCCGACGTTTCGAACCCTTTACAGCGTTCGTGGTCAACGGGTGACTGAGGAAAAATTACAAAGTGCAAAAATACCCACATACTAAAAATAATGAACAATTATAGACTATAAACTTTAAGGTCTATGATTGTTCATTATTTTTAGTATGTGGGTATTTTTGCACTTTGTAATTTTTCCTGTCACCCGTTTACCACGAACGCTGTAAAGGGTTCGAAACGTCGGGATGTATTATAAATTCAATATACGCGATATAATCCGTTTTCATAGTTTTATTTCATGAGTAACTATCGCGGTAACCGAAGACAATATTAATCTACTATTTTATTTAGTTTAATATTATTTATATTATTTATTATTTCAATTTAATATTTGGCATGTAATTATTATTTCAATGTAATGGGTTTATACCTGAATAAATAACATTTTATTAGAGTTTTGAATGATTCACGGTTAGTTTCACTAGACTTATATTGACCGGGATATAGACCGTGATTACCTTTTATATTATTTATGAGCTCCCGATATTTCGACGCAGTTGCATGCATCATGTTCACGGGTGACTGAAGATAGCGGGGATTTTATTTCTTTATTATTATTTATATTAAAATGTCAATTTACTTTATCTTTAGAAACGCCTACTGGATGAGCGTACCGAATTAAAAGGACGCGTGGCGGCACTTCAACAAGACTTAGACAACAGCGAGAAAGTGCAGCAGGACTTCGTGCGCCTCTCACAGTCACTACAGGTATCAATGCTCTTCAAGTCTGTCACAGACTCAAACATTGTCGACGGCGTTTTTAGGGTTCCGTACTCAAAGGGTAAAAACGGGACCCTATTACTAAGACTTCGCTGTCCGTCTGTCTGTCACCAGGCTGTATCTCATAAACCGTGATAGTTAGACAGTTGAAATTTTCACAGATGATGTATTTCTGTTGTCGCTATAACAACAAGTACTAAAAACAGAATAAAATAGTTATTTAACCGTTCCCATACAACAAACTTGATTTTTTTTGCCGTTTTTTGCGTAATGGTACGGAACCCTTCGTGCGCGAGTCCGACTCGCACTTGGCCGGTTTTTTTTAAATGAAGCTCAATCAGAAGAAATTGGAAGGAATTGTCATAGGGATTATTATTTGTCATGAAAGATAGTTGTAATGTAGTTATTGTAAACCAGGAAATAACATGTTTTTATGTATGTAGGTGCAATTGCAACGCATCCGCGAGGCGGACACGGAGGTGCGGTGGCAGCACGACGAGGACGTCTCCGAGTGCCCCTCGTGCCACGTGCAGTTGCCCAATAGCAAGAAAAAGGTATGTTATATCCATTTCAGTGGTTCAGAAATGATATTCTCGCGTGGTTCGGTGGCCAAAAAACCAGTGTATCCGGGGCACGGGACGTTAAATTTGATCATTGAACATTAGATAATTTCTAATATACAGTCAGCATCAGCAGTTGTTAAGCGGGCGAGGTGCTCAAAATTATCTTGACGCGATTTTATTGTTAAGAGAATAAGAGCGTGTCAAGGTCATTGTGAACACCTCGCCCGCTTATCAACTTCTGCTGCTGACTGTACATAAAGAATAAATCATAAAAAGTAGGAGGACTCATTTTAACTTTGTTCGGGAAAAGTAGGTAGGTAATTTTAATATTGTGATCGTCTTTTAGTAGAAAAAAGGGCAAAATTAAAAAAACGACCACGTATTACATTTTAATTATTTTTGATTGTATTAAATCGCGTTTTATTTTTTGCCACCGAAAGCAGGCGGGACTCACTCCGCGTTTTCGTCGCGCCGCTACAAGTACACGCGGCCGCCCCCAGTTCTGAGGTTTAGCCATAGTAGTAGCCGCGCACCGCTACGGAACGGACGCCCGTACGCGCATGCGCCACCTAGCGGTCATATCTGTCGTAATAGACGCGTTTTGTTAGAGAGTACATCTTATTATTTATTCTGTGCCGAAAGCCGCAGATGCATTGTGGTCCCGATTCGACCTTACGTTTCTAAACGGTACCCAAAGAATCCATATGATTTTTGAAACGTTTCCAGGTGCACTGTCGGCACTGCGGGCGCATCTACTGCGCGTCGTGCGCCGCGCACGCCGTGCCCGCCGGCCCGCGCCGTGCGCCCGCGCGCGTGTGCGCCGTGTGCCGCACGCTGCTGCAGCCCGACACCGCGCCCTACTTCAGCCAGGCCCCTCCAAGGGAGCCCGACTAATTACTAATCGGTAGATACGACCTAACTTAAACTATAGCCGGATTATCCTAACTAATACTGGTTCCCGCGTTACCTAAACAATATAGTAGCAAAACTTCCAGAATGGCCTAAAAGTGGCTTTTATTGCCTCCATCCTGATCCTAGCTTCCTGTGCCGGAAATACTAAATGATGCGCTTTCGCGCTGTATTATGGCTGTACACGCATCTCATTCCGGTATGGCATCATATTTTGGGGAAGGGAGGAAAATTTCCAATCTCCTTTGGAACAAAATCTCCTACGTACAATTGGAAGTTGACCCGGCTTGGCTGATGTCTGGATGCTGTTGCTGCTACATCTAATAAACTAACTTTAGTTTCAAACGATGCTCCCATGAAAGTTTCGCTAAATTGCTATCGCTCAACTCTAACACCAAAAGTACTACTGTAATCCAGCTTCTACGACGATCCGTTTTGATCGTGTTTATACTAAACAATATTACAAACAAAACCAGTTACTATACAAAAAAGAAAATTAGGTTTCAGCACTTAAATGATATATATTCCATTATTCCTTGGTTAATTAGCCTCATGCATGAAGTTTATATTTGAACGAAATATGTTTTATTCGGGTGTTTGTTACCGTTATATCATGTTACAAATGCATTTCCGTTTTTAAATTACCATTTAATTACTTAAAATTATAAATAAAAAGTACAAAAATTTGCCCGCGAAAAGCTAGTGAGCGAAACGCTCGAAACGCCACGTGACGTCACGCGTTCGACAGATTAGTGTCATTAGTAGCAAACGTCAGTTGGGCCGCCCAACGTGTGACGTCATCACGCTCTGTCGAATTCGCGCCAAAAATTATGAGCGTTTCAACCGCTCAAAAATTTTCAACATTTTAAATATTTTTTAATAAAATAATGTTAAGGTTTACAAAAGTATTTTTATCATTTCCGGTGTTCCAACGATATCAATTATGAATCCAAAAATAAAAATAAATTCATGCATGGAGCTAATTCAACTCTGGTTCTTTTCCTCAGTTACACAGAAATAATACCCAAACTAAACTGTATTAAATAAATTACCTACCTTATGTATCATAAACGATATACCTGCCTAAAAGTTGTAAATATTGTACTATAGACGAATAAAATTCTCTAACTAGCAAACAGGTAATTACTTCTAGTTTATGGTTGACAGATTTATATATTTAATTTTCTACCTTAACCTAAACAAATTAAAGTTTTTCAATGATTCACGGTTAGTTTCACTAGACTTATATTGACCGGGATATAGACCGTGATTACCTTTTGTATTATTTGTGAGCTCCCGATATTACACACAAATAATACAAAAGGTAATCACGGTCTATATCCCGGTCAATATAAGTCTACTAAACAAATTAAGTTGATATTTTAACACACGCCGCTCAATTTGCTTGTAATATGGACTTTATAATTACTGTGTTAAGGTAGAAAATCAAATAACAGAAGGTCGATGTCATCTCTTTCTCTTGTCTTCTGTAATATTTGAATCATGTTGATAGATTAATGGTCTTATAAAGAATTCTAGACTGTAAATAAAATAAGATCTATAGTATATTAGTATCGTATTTGGGTATTTTTGTTGTTTATATGTGTTGCGTCAATGAAATTGTACATTTGAGTATATAAATGTTAACATTGTATTTATTTAAGTCATAGCCATTCTGGCTGTCATGTTTGTCTATAAAGAATCCTACAGACAGCATGAGAAGTAACTAAGCGGACAAGGAGTTTAAAATTATCTGCAAATGCTTTTATTCTCTTAACCTTTCTTATGTAGTGGTCAAAACTCGTGGGTTCAAACAACTTCAAACCGCGGTTGTGTTGTATTAAATATAGAGCAAAAAGAATCATTATCTAAAAGAAAGTAAAATACGAAGGGTTCCGTACCATTACGCAATAAACGGCAAAAAAAAATCACGTTCAATCAGTCACTTTCGACATCATTGTTATAGTTAACGCTATCTCTACTGAGCTCGTTCACTTACGTACTAACAATGGCATTATGTTAAACAAAAGCCATTATGTCTTTTGTGCCTGAGCGCGTGGCCTATGTGCCTGAGGCTCCCACACAATAGCCACGCGATCAGGCACAAAGGCCACGCGCTCAGGCACAAAAGAAATAATGGCTTTTGTTTAACAGAATGCCATTGTCAGTACAGGTAAGTGAACGAGCTCAGTAGATAGACCGCATACTATACAGTGCCTTACATCTTGGGGATGTCAACAGTTTTTTGTTGATTTTAATTCTTTTTAGCTAAGCAGGTGATGAATCCTAAATAGTCCTTAATTATGTAACGTGTAATAAAGATAAGACACAGATAAGGCGGCGGAGATACAGATGAAGTACTTATTTTATTCATATCTGTCATCTGTCCCAGTAATCACAGATGATGGGAAAAAAACTATAACAGATGCTCCACATATAAACTATAACTTTAACACGTGCTTGACCCTTTAAGGCCCACTTGCACCATCCCACTAACCCGGGATTAAGCGGTTAAACCGGGGTTAAGTGTTAAAAAATGTACTGGTAACTCCAAGTTTAACCAGTTAACCCGGGTTAATGGAATGGTGCAAGGGGGCCTAACCGATTTGAATACACCACTTTTTAACTTTGTATTACAATATTTACAATGCACCAGTGTGTGCAGATAATTTTGCTCACCGCGTCCGCTTAGCTACTTCTGCTACTAGCATTCTTTGTCTGGCTAATGTCACATTGTATATTTTAAACAATGTCAAAAAAAAACGAACATGTGTGAGTGGGTAATCTATACTACGTCGGTGGCAAACAAGCGTCGGCCTGCCTGATAGTAAGCAGTCTTCGTAGCCTATGGACGCCTACAACTCCAGAGGTGTTACATGCGCGTTGCCGACCCTAACACTCCGCACCCTCGTTGAGCTCTGGCAAGCTTACTTACCGGCAGGAACACAACACTATGAGTAGGGTCTAGTGTTATTTGGCTGCGGTTTTCTGTAAGGTGGAGGTACTGGGTTCTGCTCTAGATCTGGAATGAGGGCTAACGCGTATGATTTCGCCGCTAGGGGCGCTAGTGTAGATGGTGGTCTTTTCCATAGTTCGAAATGTCACTTGTCACTTCAATGACTGACAGCTGTTCTTTAAGGCCCATTTACATGGTGCGAGTTTCTCGCACGTTTTGGGGCGAGAAATCGTATGACATTATCGTATGCAATAATCGCCAGGCGAGTATCGTATAAAAATGTTTACGTTTATGTTAAAAATGCGAGAAATATAAACTCGCCTACGATTATGTCATTCGATACTCGCACGGAGATTATCGCCAGGCGAAATAGTTTACACGAGGAGCCGCATTCTAGGGAGATATTTGCTTACGATTTCTCGACTCGTCTAAACTCGTTCTCGTATGACATTTTTTCACGTACGTGCGAGTATCGCACGAATCGGTCCGAACCGATTTTCATACGAGTTTTGCCAGTCACATAATATTCGTAATAATATTTCTTGTTTCTAACAATATTTTTACGAGCTTTTATTTAACTTGTAAATGTTTGTTTGTTTGAATATGTTTGTTCTGGTCAAATCTTGCAAATTTAACCCACTTCCCATTATTTGATTGAGCTTAAAATTCCTATACATATGTGACAATGTAATATTATGGTACCATTGAACTGGTCTGATTATGGACACAGGAGGTGGCCATGGGAACTCTATAAAACAACGCAACCTAGATGTGTTTGGGTTGGTTAAAATTCTCTCGATGAGTATTAGTTGTCTGTTAAAGAAAAGTACAGTCAGCGATAATATCTTCTAACAAAAATGTTTTTTTTTTTTTTTAACAAAAACAAATTAATTTAATGATTTTAATATAATTTAAGTTGCATTTATTTTAATATTGGCTCTTGGCGGGAAATAGTTAGCTAAATTCAAGTACCTATATGTATGTATATGTTCAAAATTTTACACCAACTCTTTCAGTTTTCGTGCTGTCCGGCTCTGGAATAATCTGCCCATTAATATTAGACGTGCTAAATCACTCCCCATTTTTAAAAACCTATTAAAAGATCATTACTTGTCTATCTCATTATGATCCTGTTGTCCTTTAATTTATTTGTCGTTATTATGGCTTCCTTTGTCATTTATATATATATGTATACTATGTGTTTATATATATATATATTTGTATACAATAATACATGTAGTCTAATTTAACTATATATGTGTAGTATATGTATTATATTATATTTTTATTGTTTTCTTTATTTTGCACCACCCGATAACTACCGTTTCGTTCGCCATCTCTCTATCTGAAGGTTGGCTGGAAGAGATCGCTGTTTAGCGATAAGTCCGCCTGTTGTTACCTACCAATTTATATCTTTTCTCAATGTCTGTATCTTTTTTTCATGTAGTGTGCACAATAAAGCATTTTATTATTATTATTATTATTATATTCAAAGAAAAAATTTGTTGTGCGTTTTGAAAATGAAAATGTAAAAGTAAAATTTAAAACGTATAAAGTACCGACACAATCAGAACAGTCTCTTGCAATGCACTCATGATGACGACTGAAAAGCATATAAACTCGAAATACGATTCTCGCATTTATGTTTTGTTTACACGGAGACATCCAATCATCAAAGGCGAGGAGATTATCGCCCCTACTTCTACGATATCGTACGTATAGTTTACATGATGCCATGTTTTTTCTAGTGCTACGATAATCGCATGGTCGAGGCGAGAAACTCGCACCATGTAAATGGGCCTTTAGTCTTTTGGACCACCATCAACAGAGGCGCCAACTGGTGAGCAAAAAAACGATAGCCCTCATTACATCCGCTGTGTTGTGCCCTACCATACAAAGCGAGATGACATTCACAGTGTCTATACCTCTCTTCCTCTCGCAAGACTCTGTCAGGGCTAGTTGGAAATGTGGCTGTTGTTTATCTAACTATATGTTTAATTATAATTTATTGTTGTAACATAAAACGTTCTATTGTACATAATAGAGGTCGATAAGAATTAATGTTGTTTTTCATTGCCTCCCTATAATATACCTATACACTGTCATTCAATTTTAAACTTTTCTATCTTCCTATTGATTACGTAGCTGCTGTACCTATAGTATAGGGACCGTGCGCGTTGGAGGGTCTGTCATCTTGTGGCCTGAATCGGAACCATAAACATGTACATTGACACTTCACGCCAAAGCAAGTGCTGCCATCTTGTGGGCTACTTTGGAAGCATAAACTACACATTTACGCCTCGCGCCAAAAATCTGACGTCTCCTGTGCTGCCCCCTACAGTTTATGCACGCTCCCTATACACTATGTTAACTGACGCCGTGTCAAACACAAAAGCTGTCACTCGGACGCCACGTCACCGAAGTGTCAAAACTGAAATTGAACTTTATGCACATGCGTAGGTCTATGTTGCTCTGTGGTCTGTGACGGATTAATCCGTCTTTGGCGTTGGACCTGCGGTGCCGATATATCCGTCATTGGCGTCCACAAGGTTAATCCTACAACTGGACAAAATTTGTGGCTTTCTACAGAATTTCTGTTGAAATTTCAGATGGAAACGTCCTTATTACACTTGAAGCATAAGGTCCCTTCTCTAATGGAAAGCCACATTTAACAACACTGCTTAATAAACTATCAATCCTGTACACACCGCAACAAAGCCTTGAAGATTAACCCTCTTTTTGGGTACAGTCAGGTAAAATAAAACACGATTTATTACAAAACTGAATGTATGTCATAACTTAAACCTTACTAATGAAATGTCAATAGATGAATAAAGAATAATGTATGTTTTTAGTCTTCATACTTCTCCAGGCTGAGAGTGTACACGTCACTAACCAGGCAGTCTGCCGGCTGGAAACAAAATACTTACATTAGTCAATCCTGACAATAACAATAAATAAATGTTATAGGACATTACTACACAAATTGACCGAGTCCCAACTCCCACAGTAAGCTCAAACACCGGCTAAGTGAGAGTCGGACTCGCCCACCGTGGGTTTCGTACTTTTTAGTATTCATTTATTTATTTTAAACTTTATTGCACAAGAACAAGTACAAAAGGCGGACTTAATGCCTTGAGGCATTCTCTACCAGTCAACCACTGGGCCAAACAGAAATTAGTTAAGGTGGGTGCAGATTTATTTGTTGTTATAGCGGCAACAGTAATACATCATCTGTGAAAATTTCAACTGTCTAGCTATCACGGTTCATAAGATACAGCCTGGTGACAGACAGACACACGGACAGCGGAGCCTTAGTCCCGTTTTTACCCTTTGGGTACGGAACCCTAATAAGGCTTGTGTTGTGTGTACTTAGATACCGTTATACACGGTGGCTAAAAAATAAGTGCATTCCCGTTGCCAGGGAGGTTTTGGGATTATACTGAGCAACTTTTACTATGGGACCAACCACGAAATCGCAAGAAAATTTACCCTCCCATAGAAAATGGATCAGCCAAAATGTATGAAACAGCTAAATATTTTTTTCGCGATTTCGGGGCTAGTCCCATAGTAAAAGTTGGTCCTATGACCTCGGAACAGATCCCGACCAGCGCGTCTGCGCAGCCGTAGAACTCCTCCTTGAGGGAGATGACGATGGTCTGCAGGGAGCCCTTCCTGCTGCTGTAGGCTACGTTGTTGTATTACCTCGGAACATATCCCGACCAGCGCGTCTGCGCAGCCGTAGAACTCCTCCTTGAGGGAGATGACGATGGTCTGCAGGGAGTCCTTCCTGCTGCTGTAGGCTACGTTGTTGTATTACCTCGGAACATATCCCGACCAGCGCGTCTGCGCAGCCGTAGAACTCCTCCTTGAGGGAGATGACGATGGTCTGCAGGGAGCCCTTCCTGCTGCTGTAGGCTACGTTGTTGTATTACCTCGGAACAGATCCCGACCAGCGCGTCTGCGCAGCCGTAGAACTCCTCCTTGAGGGAGATGACGATGGTCTGCAGGGAGCCCTTCCTGCTGCTGTAGGCTACGTTGTTGTATTACCTCGGAACATATCCCGACCAGCGCGTCTGCGCAGCCGTAGAACTCCTCCTTGAGGGAGATGACGATGGTCTGCAGGGAGTCCTTCCTGCTGCTGTAGGCTACGTTGTTGTATTACCTCGGAACATATCCCGACCAGCGCGTCTGCGCAGCCGTAGAACTCCTCCTTGAGGGAGATGACGATGGTCTGCAGGGAGCCCTTCCTGCTGCTGTAGGCTACGTTGTTGTATTACCTCGGAACAGATCCCGACCAGCGCGTCTGCGCAGCCGTAGAACTCCTCCTTGAGGGAGATGACGATGGTCTGCAGGGAGCCCTTCCTGCTGCTGTAGGCTACGTTGTTGTATTACCTCGGAACAGATCCCGACCAGCGCGTCTGCGCAGCCGTAGAACTCCTCCTTGAAGGAGATGACGATGGTCTGCAGGGAGCCCTTCCTGCTGCTGTAGGCTACGTTGTTGTATTACCTCGGAACAGATCCCGACCAGCGCATCTGCGCAGCCGTAGAACTCCTCCTTGTGGGAGATGACGATGGTCTGCAGGGAGCCCTTCCTGCTGCTGTAGGCTACGTTGTTGTATTACCTCGGAACATATCCCGACCAGCGCGTCTGCGCAGCCGTAGAACTCCTCCTTGAGGGAGATGACGATGGTCTGCAGGGAGCCCTTCCTGCTGCTGTAGGCTACGTTGTTGTATTACCTCGGAACATATCCCGACCAGCGCGTCTGCGCAGCCGTAGAACTCCTCCTTGAGGGAGATGACGATGGTCTGCAGGGAGCCCTTCCTGCTGCTGTAGGCTACGTTGTTGTATTACCTCGGAACATATCCCGACCAGCGCGTCTGCGCAGCCGTAGAACTCCTCCTTGAGGGAGATGACGATGGTCTGCAGGGAGCCCTTCTTGCTGCGGATGTAGGAGGCCACTTTGCCGATGTTGGTGTTGTCGAGGGCCGCGTCGATCTCGTCGAGGAGGAAGAATGGCGCTGGTTGGAAGCTGGAAAATATAACAAACCATTTCTGTTATCATGGCCAAAAAATATGTGCATTCCCGTTGCCAGTGAGATTTTGGGATTGTACTGAGTAACTTTTACTATGAGACCAACCCCGAAATCTTCTTAAAATTTTTTTCGCGATTTCGTGGTTGGTCCCATAGTAAAAGTGGTTCAGTATAATCCCAAAACCTCCCTGGCAATGGGAATGCAATTATTTTTTGGCCACCCTGTATATGTCAAGTCACTTGCCTATCCGGTGTTCAATCGGATATATTTTTAGGGTATACATACACACTACACAGGACTTTATTCTATCTTCTTTATTTTGCAAATCCACGCTCTTATATTGACATTGTCAACATAACATTTGTTTCCACGATACAACTTGCAGGGCTGGATAAAGCCATTTTGATGGCCTAAGCTTTTCTATGCCATGGTGATCCTCTTCTGGCCCTCCAGTCACGAACTGCTAACAAATGAAATTCACTTCCATCGTCTCTAACTTTCTATTCCCAGACAAAGACGCTTTAGGTCGCTTTTGTGTGCTTGATTAGGTACGGATTCGTCTCCTCAGAAAATACTTTATACATATAAGCACATCCACAGTTTAAAGCCTGTCAACCATATTGAGTTTTGTTTACTGTTCCCTTTAGTTTAGTCCTTTTTGTTCGATTGTTTTTCTAGGATAGCGTACTTTTTGAAGCTAACCTGTGTATGGCGAACAGGTAGGGCTCCTCAGAGTTCTCTGTACCGCTCGGGTTTGTGTGCGAGGGACCGGTTATTGCCTGTGTATGGCGAACAGGTAGGGCTCCTCGGGGTTCTCTGTACCGCTCGGGTTTGTGTGCGAGGGACCGGTTATTACCTGTGTATGGCGAACAGGTAGGGCTCCTCGGCGTTCTCTGTACCGCTCGGGTTTGTGTGCGAGGGACCGGTTATTGCCTGTGTATGGCGAACAGGTAGGGCTCCTCGGGGTTCTCTGTACCGCTCGGGTTTGTGTGCGAGGGACCGGTTATTGCCTGTGTATGGCGAACAGGTAGGACTCCTCGGGGTTCTCTGTACCGCTCGGGTTTGTGTGCGAGGGACCGGTTATTACCTGTGTATGGCGAACAGGTAGGGCTCCTCGGCGTTCTCTGTACCGCTCGGGTTTGTGTGCGAGGGACCGGTTATTGCCTGTGTATGGCGAACAGGTAGGGCTCCTCGGGGTTCTCTGTACCGCTCGGGTTTGTGTGCGAGGGACCGGTTATTGCCTGTGTATGCCGAACAGGTAGGGCTCCTCGGGGTTCTCTGTACTGCTCGGGTTTGTGTGCGAGGGACCGGTTATTACCTGTGTATGGCGAACAGCAGCGCCAGCGCGGCGACGGTCTTCTCTCCCCCGGACAGGTTGGACATGGGCTGGAAGCGCTTGCCGGGCGCCACGCAGTTGTAGTTGACGCCGTCCAGGTAGGGCTCCTCGGGGTTCTCGGGGCCGAGGAACGCTTGCGCTGACTGGTTCATTGCCAGCGCCTGGAAAGAAAGGTCAAATTATGACAGCCACAGTTACCACAAACTGTTGAACACATTTAAAACAAGAATTTGGCATGACTATGAAGTATGATATCTTCGTCTCAACTCATTTTGAACACAAATTTCCATATTATAGTAAAGTTGCCCATAATTGTGCCCATTATAAATTTAAAAAGATAAGATTACGATGTCTATTACCACCGTGTGCATTGCGATATATGTCTTCCAGAACCGACTTGCCAGAGCTTTGGCAGAGAATTGTCGTTCTCGCTACTCCTGGTTTGTACGAGTACTGGACGCGAGGTCGAAAGCCAAGCTGCAAAGCAGAGATTAGACAGTAAGAGATGATAATGACAAAGTAGCTAACAACCTTGTAGATGGCGTCGATCTCGTTGGCCACATGCTCGAAGCAGTCCATGAACTTGTCGTGGCGCTCCTTCTTCACCTTCTCGAAGGCGAGCTTGGCGCGGTGCGCGCGCTTGCGGGCGACGACGAACGCTTCGTTGGTCGCGTTCACTTTCTCGCGGACTTCGTTTAGCTTTTGCATGGCCTGTGGATGTTTATATTTGTTTTAGAAATTATTATTATTATTACGAGCCTATTGTGTCCCACTGCTGGGCAAAGGTCTCCCCCCCCCCCTCTTCTTCCACTCCTCCCGGTTTTGAGCTACATCTGGCCAGTCGCTCAAAAAGGAGTCCAAGTTATCCCGCCATCGCCGACGAGGTCTGCCGGATCCCCGGTTTGACTCATGGGGCACCCACTCTGTGGTTATTTTGGCCCACATGTCATTCGGCATGCGGCAGACATGACCAGCCCAGTCCCACTTTAACTTGGCCGCTTTCCGAGCTACATCTATTATATTATTATTTGAGTTTTAGAGTTAGAGTTTAGAAATAGAAAGTAAAAAGAGCATAAACGTAAGTTTGTTTACTTTTCAAAACAGTTGACATCCTTGTTCCTTTTAACCCTGTGCGTTTCAGCCACAGATAATATCAAAAACCTATTAATTATTTTTTTACATAATCGCATAACATCTTTTAAAAATTATATTAAACCGTAGAAACGAACTAGATGATGATGAAAAGACACCTACAACTACATTCAATGTTTTATGTTTTAGAAATAAAATTCCTGTGAAATAGGAAGGAATTGATAAGCAGACATGACAAAGAGTTTCTTGTAAAGTTACTATTTAGGATTCTGTCTTATCTTATGGTTTTCGGGGGTCCTTGCCCCGTACACTGACACTTCGACCCGTAGGGATCTTTTGTGCAGTTACCCCTTAGGAAAGATCCGTCAACTACTCGCGAGCTTTTTCCAACATCTCCATGTGCTGGATGATGGAGTCTTAAAAATGTATGTTACCCTCATGTTAGGCGCCTGTATCTTGTCAACTGTGGCCTGCAGGTTGTTGATGGCCTTCTGCAACTTGTCCGCTTTG
Organism: Cydia strobilella; assembly: GCF_947568885.1. Lineage (NCBI taxonomy): Eukaryota > Metazoa > Arthropoda > Insecta > Lepidoptera > Tortricidae > Cydia > Cydia strobilella. The sequence goes on from NC_086052.1 coordinate 17,473,305, forward strand.
CGCTTCACCTCGTCTGGCTCTTCCAACTCCTTTAGGGACTCCGACAGCGAGCGGTAGTTCACACGGATGCTGAACAAAAAAACGTGTTTTGCTAGTGTCTACTACAAATTGTAAACTGAAATAGATGCCATATATAAAAACAGGCCAAGTGCGAGTCGGACTCGCGCACCGAGGGTTCCGTACTTTTTTAGTATTTGTTGTTATAGCGGCAACAGAAATACATTATCTGTGAAAATTTCAACTGTCTAGCTATCACGGTTCATGAGATACAGCCTGGTGACAGACATACAGACGGACAGCGGAGTCTTAGTAATGGGGTCCCGTTTTTACCCTTTGGGGTACGGAACCCTAAAGAGCTTGTGTGATACCTGGCATCCCTGTTGTACTGCTGGGTCGTGGACATGGAGGACGGGTCGGACTCTTGGTCCCCTATCTCCTCCAGGTTGCCTTGTAATAATGGGATCACTATGTCGTCCATCTAGACAAACAATTGGCATGGTTAGTTACTGAATAGAATAGAATAGAATAGAATAATACATCTTCCTCTTAGGATCTTCGTGAGTTCGGTGTCGGAGAAAGATGGCATGAATCCGCGCGTGATTGAGATAAATCGCGTGCCTTGGAGGCCAATACTGGAGGACAAGGAAAGAACTGAGAATCAATTTTTTTTTAACATGCAGATACGTCTGCGAGCGATACTCCAAACCGGAACTGTAACTTATTGCCGGAAGTGTAACTTTTTCCATTTATTTCCTTTAATATAAAATTTGGAGAACTGAGAATGTTTAATTTTGGTTTAAAATTAATTTGTTTTTTATCACAATCAGTGTTAGTAACGACACATATTATGGTTATTTTTTTCAGATTTATGTGCTACAAAGAGGGATTTGAGTCTTTGACATTTATTTTTTATTTATTTTTATTTTTATTCATTAAATATATACAACAAACTTTTCACTATTTCTAATTATACATTTTAATTTAAGCCAGCGTTTAAAGACATAGTGTGCAGTAACAGCCCAAAAAGACCGGGGCCTGTGCTAGGGCTAGTTACAATATATGTGATACAATTTTAGAGAGCGATCAGATTTTGGATAAACAATTTTCTTATAATATAAAGTTTACTTAGTCAATTAAAAAAGCTTAATTTAATAAACATGCATTACTGGTATTTTTTATTTTTATGTACGTATTTAATATACGTATATTGGGTTTTATAATTATGTAAGTAGCTATATATATTAATTGCTATCTAATACACATACATACATATATATTCTATGGAAAAATAGAGAAATATGACACGGAGTTACGTAGCAATCTATTCACTGAGGAAATATTTTTGTGTAGAAGTCTTTAAATTCAGTAAACGAAAAACTCAGGAGAAACACTTTAGTTTTTTTTTTTTTAGTTTTTTAACATGCAATTAATTTCTTAGTAAGCAGAGTTGTCTGGTACCGATACCACAATATTTAGAACTAACGGACGGCGCCTGTTCTAAAGCGCGTTTGAAGGACTTGGCCGAAATCTTCCCTGTCAAGGAGTAGGTCGGGGCGGGCTGGTATTCCGTAGTCACTTGCAGGATTAAATGTCTGTATACCTTGCACTGGCGTAGTATGTTGTGCCGGTCGCTGCGCTTGCTCTCGATCTTCGCTTCAATGCTGGTAATCTGCTTCTGCACACTCTGGATGTCCTTTTGGATGGACGCCAGGTCTTTGCGAGCCTGCAAAAAAAAAAGTAATTTTTAAACATACAGGTAGCACACATTCATGACCTGGTTTAGTCGCTGTGGCAGGATGATTCGCAACAAAAATGTTAAAACTTCAGTCTAGAGACTCTAGAGACAGTTTCGAAAAATTATGCCACACTGACAAACCCATCCCAGCATCTCCACCATATCACAGTGACAATTTCGCGGTCCACGTCCGCGCGCTGCTCGGCCTCGGCGGGTCCGCTACAGTACACACTACACACCTTGTTGACGTCCTCCTCGGCCTTGTCGTGGCGGGCGCGGGCCTCGCCGCGGTCGGCCTTGAGGGCCTCGGCGCGCTGCAGCTCGCGGTCCACGTCCGCGCGCTGCTCGGCCTCGGCGGGTCCGCTACAGTACACACTACACACCTTGTTGACGTCCTCCTCGGCCTTGTCGTGGCGGGCGCGGGCCTCGCCGCGGTCGGCCTTGAGGGCCTCGGCGCGCTGCAGCTCGCGGTCCACGTCCGCGCGCTGCTTGGCCTCGGCCTGGCGCCCGGCCTCTAGCTCGTCCTCGCCGTCCTGCACGGTGCGCTCCCAGCGGGTTACGTTCTCTGTTAAATAGAGTTAGACTAATATAATATGTTCATGCCAAATAAACTGGCATTTACAAATCCATTCCTACGTTCCCGATCCACCGAACGGATTGATCGCTTTTCAATATTAGCTCGCGCTCAAATCGGTCAGCTCTCAGAACTGAAGGCGAACCCAAGCTCGTCGCTGTGACGGGCGGTCCAATTGGCACGGACCGTAACGGCCATGGTTTGTTCACGTGTAACATGTTCAAATTTCAGTTTAGTCGCGTCGTGGCTGGTGTTGAGCCGTGAAGTTGTATTATACATTATCATTGTACGTGTGGCTGGTGAACGAAATACAAAGTGTATCAAACGGATTCGTATTAAATTCAGTTCACCATCATCCACGCCCGATCAGCTGGAGCACCTTCGGGCCCGTCATCACACTAGGTCTCCGTAGTAGAAGCCAGCTTCAAAGAACGAGCACAACAACGTTACCGAGACGCGGAACGATTCTGCAACATTTTTTGGTGGCCCATAAGGGGACAGAAAATTCTTAACATTTTTTGGTGGCCCATGAGGGGAACAAACCAGTTAACAATATTATGTAAAGTAAGCAATTTTAAACCTAAATTCTTGTAAGACCTAAGCAACCATTTATATGAAGCCTTATGCACGGTAAAGCTATCTTCTTCTTCTTCTTTTCCTGTTACCCCTTGCTGGGGTGTAGGGCCCGAATCTTGTCTATAAACATTGTTAAATCATTTTTGTTTAACTAATAATTTTGAAAGGCGATGTCAAAACAAAAACCCAGTAACGGTCAGCGGGAAAACCAATGTTTCAGAAAGAACATTCAAGAGCAATTAAATAGATAAATAGGTATAGAAATTTACATATGTATTAAATGTTAAGTAAACTCAAAAAAAGCAAGGTAAGTTTTGCCAATCAAAGTGCCATTCAGTAATAAACGGCATCGCTTTTACCAGGAGACAAGTCAATTTAGTATAAATATTAATATTTCTTCCTTTTTTATTGTGGTATAAATATTAATATTTCTTCCTTTGTTACCACATTATAATCTATATTCCACGTTGACCAGAGTTGATCATCGTTTTTTTTTTCTTCTTGATGGACTTGAGGGCGGTGTTGCCCATAGCCAATGACACGTAAAAGGGTAGGAACAAAATAAATGCTCTTAGAGCACGACGCTGTTCGGCGGTTGTTGTAGTTGTCTCGTAAAACCGATAGCTGGATTTTACGAGAAGCACGTGGACTACCGGCCGTTGACTCCAAAATGGTGGTTAAACACGCTTTGAGATTAATTCTCCATTCACTGCACACTACCACATTAGATAATTGTATAATAAAGCTATCGATATTACACTTTAAACAATATTAATGAGCAAACTGGCTACTATCAAGATGGCGTTTGAACCGGAAGTCGTTGATCATCGTTAATGTTTTGATTGTGGTTGACATAAGATTGAGTATGCTCACTCTGAGTGTCCCGGGAGCGCTCGAACTCCAGGTTGGAAGCGATGCGGTCGATCTGCGCCTCGAACTCCATGCGACGCTTAGCGCGCTCCTGCTGCGCGCGCAGCTCGCGCTCCTCGTACTGACTGTTGGGAACAAACAACTCACACGTTTAACTAAAGGTCGGTTGCACCATAACGTCTGTCACCGTGGCGTCACTGCTAAGTGGCGTTGATCTGTCCGGCAATTGTGGTTGGTGCAACCGGTTAAAATATTTCAGAACATTTAAATGATAGTTTAATTTAACTAATCACTACATAGTATAGTTTGTCAAAGGACTGTCTCATTTCAAACATCGAGAGAATCATACTATCTTTGTCTTACACTAGTACTAGCACCCAAAAGAAAGGGATGAGTATAATTTTCCTGGTTGTTACCGACTGACAAATTGGTTTGACCAACTATATAAAACAAAGTCACTTCCTGCTGTCTGACTGGATGTCTGTCTCTATGTATGCTTAGATCTTTCAAACTACGCAACGGATTTTGATGCGGTTTATTTTAATAGAGAGTGATTCAAAAGGAAGGTTTATATGTATAATATATTACATCAGCATTGCACCCGTGCGAAGCCGGGGCGGGTCGCTAGTTTAGTATAAAACATATTGACGAACATTGATTAAAAAAGTGACGTACGTTGACGTATGTATTATACATTTAATTCAATGAACACGTTAGATTTTTTTTTTTTTAACCTAATTTGCTGAACAAACGTAACGAAAAAGACATATCGGCAAACGTAAATTAAATGTCGTTATGAGCTTTTTGACCAGGCCTTTATCAGCAGTCCCACTTCATCAAAATGTCACTTTTTTAAACAAAAAAAGATCTGATAACTTTTTGACAGTACGAGCCTTATGGTTTCGTCTTGGCAACATTTTACATGAAATGTTTTTGGTGAGATAATACTATTACCGTATGTTAGCGACACCTATGTCGCGGCAGAAGCGGCGGAAGACGACATCTTCTACATTGTTCATGTTCTCCTTCACCTCCTGTATCTTAGCATCGCGAGCGGCGATGGTGCGTTCGATCGCTTCGATTTGGGGCTACATGTACAAAATAATACACTTCAAAATTTACAAAAATGTATGTTACAAACGATATAAATATCATATACAAAAGAAAAAATTACCAAGGCCTCCAGTGCCCGGGGCTGGAATCGAACCAGCGTCCTCCGTTTACGCGACAGATGCCTCAACCGCTCGGCCACCCGGGCTCGGTGGCACGGGTCGAAATTTCCAAGTATATGACAATTTCCGAGGGCTTATGGCACCATATCAAAACAAACCTGACCGTTTGTTACAATTTTGAAGAATTACAATACAATACAAATATATTAAGCCGGGTCACTCACGTTTATAAAGTCGATGATTGCTCGACATGTTTCGCTCCATAACGAGTAGCATTTTCACAAAGCGCACGCGTTGGTGGTACGACGCAGACTGCTGGCGGCAGTGCGCGAACGTGAGTGACCCGGTTAAATATATTTACTATGTCAGTGTCTCACGGAAGTTTTGTCAATTCAAATATTCTTTATTGCTCACCAATAACTATTGAAACACATACATATATAACTAATTATTTATACTTGCAGAATAAGTTTAAAATATTCTACTGGTATCTAGCAAAATAAGGGTTCCTTCTTACCTTTTTGCTACGGAACCCTAAAAAGAGACACTTACTCCGAAGTTGTCCATAGCCCTCTCGAGTTCAGCTAACTCTGCGTCCAACTGTTTGATCTGCTTCAACTGTAACAAATATAAACCTTTTAAATTTGCAACACAACTAACTTACAAAATGATCGCTTGGAGTGTGAGCGTGTCTATGATTGAAAATTTCTCACGCCGCGTAATAATTTGTATGTACTCTTTCTAGTTGAAGTTCTGCAATACCAAAGATAGATATAACTCTGTAATAGATGGATACAGTCTAAGGAAAAAACGTGCCTCGAAAATCATGAAAATTTGACTCTCGATCAGATGGCGCCACTAGTTTTGGCCTACTCTCGTATAGAGGGCGTTGACTGTTTCGTCTGTTATTTATAATTTTAACGCATACCAGTGAAAGAACAGGGTCAAAATCATATAAAAATAATTAATGCGAATAAAAAAAACATTTATCCATATTTAAATACATTTTAACGTATTTTTATAAATCTTAATTTTTAGTTTTAAAGTATGTCGATAGATGGCAGTGAATTTAAAGTGGTTACAAAATTTACTAGGACAGTACCGCTCTATCTTATTATATCCTCATTGGCAATACGTAAGATATTTTATATTCGGGCATGTCCAACTCCAAAGGGTAATTATTTTTAAAATATTGGTGATAAGTTTGCATCCCCAGACGACTTTTACATTTGAGTATTCGTTCGGCATTTGTGAAACTTAAGTCCGTAAGAATTTAGCAATAAAGCCTTTTGAAACTTACCGTAGTATCTCTGTCGCTCTGCGCATACTTCAGTCTCGCTTCTAACCCTCGAATCTGCGAGTCCACCGTCGTCAACTCAGATTCCTTGCGAGATTTCTTCATGCTTTCCCTCAACTCTTCAGTGAGTTTTTCCTTCTTGGCTTTGAGTTGGGAGAGGTGTTTCTCGTCCCAGCGCTTGGCCTTGCGAGCCAAGTCGAGGGAACCGCCGGAGATGATGCCGGATTTCTGGTAGAATGTGCCGTCCAGCGCCAATGCCTGTGTTACAAAGGATGATTGTTATGAAAAGTAGCAAATAATAATGATTGAAATTGTCTCATTGGGCCGGGCGTTTTTTGGACTTTTTTCTGATTTAGTTTTCGTGATATTTTAATCATTTTAATTTCAAAGCCCAATAAAAATAAGCAGAAATGGAAGATTTAATGCTTCGATGCCTTGTCCAGTAGTAGCCGCAGGGTCGAACAAAAGTTTACTAGATTGGGTATAGCATTTTTAGGGTTCCGTACCCAAAGGGTAAAAACGGGACCCTATTAAAGACTCCGCTGTCCGTCTGTCTGTCTGTCAACAGGCTGTATCTCATGAACCGTGATAGCTAGACAGTTGAAATTTTCACAGATGATGTATTTCTGTTGCCGCTATAACAACAAATACTAAAAAGTACGGAACCCTCGGTGCGCGAGTCCGACTCGCACTTGGCCGGTTTTTTGTATTACATTTTGTAACAGTTCTTATATTAAACTGCTAAAAGAGTATGCCACTTACATCGTATCGGCTGTTCTTGCTACGATCAAGATCGTAGGCGACTCTCGAGGCGTCCTCCGGCGTCTCGCACACCAGCGCGTTGTTGGTGACGAACAGCACCGCGCGGTGGATCGCCGGCGGCTCGAAGCGGAGCACGTCAAATAACAACTTTACGTTCTTCGGCTCACGGATGTCGCTGTGGGAAAAGGAAAGTGTTAGGACATGCTAACAGTTAGGCCTACTGTCCACGGAAGCGTAGCTGCATAGACGCGTACTCGTCATTGTACGCTTGCTGTACGCTTGCTTGCAGCCTACATACAAAACCGCACAACTCTGTCGAAGGAGCGGCAACGTCGCGTCAGCGACGCTGCATGCAAGCTTCACGCCGCTGGGCGTACTGCATGTCATACGCCGGGCTACATCGCAAGGAATAGCACGTTGAGTTTTTGTAAATAACGTCTTCATCGTTGGACGACATTCTCACGAATGAAAGGAAATGTAGGCTACGATACGCTTACGCTACGCTCCGTGGCCAACGTCTATACGCCGGGCTGCATGGCAGCTGCACTGCGTATTCATGCAGCGTCTATGCAGCTACGCGTCGTGGACAGTAGGCCTTAGGATGGCCGTCACGAGACAGAGGACGTGCAGACAGTCAGGGTGACCGAGTCGCGAATAACAAATAAAGTCTTTACTAGGTTTAATTTCTTCTGCGAATTCAAAAGGTGCAAAAAGGGACATAACAAGATAGTGTCAGGACGTATACGCAGTCAGGGTGGCCGAGTCGTGGTTAACAAATAAATCCTAATTAGGCTTTCTTCCTATCGAATTTCGAAAAATAAATACACATAACCTTAATGTATGGGGTAATAACCATATTTTGGCACTTTGTCGATATTTAATACCTTCATTGAAGCCAAAACAACCCGAACAAGCCGAAGACATATTTCTTTCTACAGGGGCCCACCCATTAACAGTCCGCCGGACGATATCGGCCTGTCAGTTGTTCGGAACTGTCAAATTTATGTTCTAACTGACAGGCGGATATCGTCCGGTGCACCGGTAATGGGTGGGCCCCTTAAACAATTATTTTCCTAACGCCCTCCACATGGCGACCCTGCCAGGACAGCACTTACCGAAGTCTCTCACGAAGCGGCTTAGCTTGAATATAGTCCAACGGCAGGAAAGTCTCAGGTTCCAGCATTCTCTCCTTCAGGACCTGGATGCAGCGGCGAGCGGTCTTCTCAGTGTCCACGACAATGGCTTCCATGTACTTGCCGAGGACTTTGGTGATGGCGACGTTGTAGCGCTTGTGGGTGGGCTGGCACATGTTGATCATGCGGTCGTACTGATAACAAAAAACATTGCACACTGATCGTACAATCCGCAAATAAATCAGTAGGCCGAGCACATGATTGGCGCGACAGTATCTCGCCGCGAGATAGACTACCCGTCTTTTACTAACTGTATGAATTAAAGGGAGACGGGTAGTCTCGCGAGATACTCTCGCGCCAATCATCTGCCCGGCTGAATGCTATAAAAACACGCACGTCTGTGAGATAAGAGTCACCCCACAATATCGTCTCGCGAGTGTCGGCGTCTAATCAACACTATCGCGTCTATGGTTGCTGCTCGACGCAACGTTGGCGAAACTGCGCAGCGACGCCATTATCCATAGCCCTAATAGTGAATATTACGCGACCCTCTGCGCAGAGGGTGCCACTACCACAATCTTAGAGTCTATCGCGAAACAAGAAAATCGAAATTTCATTATCTAACATCTCTGTCACTCTTGCATATTTGAGCGATAAAGAGGTAGATAGCGAAATTTCGGATTCGCGTTTTCCGGTATGTACTCTGTAAACAAACCGCCTTGATGCGTCAATGTCATATTTTATTATCTCTGAAAACAATGCGTCAATGTCATATTTTATTATCTCTGAAAACTTGTCAAAAAACTGTTAAAGGCACAGTATGTATAAGTTACTCTATGGTTTACTAAACGGGCTAGTGATGCACTCTGGTGGCAGAACATTGCAGTAATATCCCTTATTAGACGTCGACGCTCAAAAGACGCTAGTGTGGAGTGGCACTAAGACTGCTATAAGGAATTACTTGTTTTTTTTTTAAGTATTAATTTTCGTTCACATCACGATCTGTCAAAGTAAAGGTTCCGTTGGAGGAAACAGAGGGCCTACCGCGAACCACGTTCGAAGTGTTGCCTCCCTGTCACACTTACGAACGAATATACAAGTGTGACAGAGAGGCAACACGTCGAACGTGGTTTGCGGTAGGCCCTCAGACGGCCTGCTACAGATTGAGGTAACCTGAGGAATACGGAAGGCATTTATTAAAACTATGTTATCGGTGACAACGTATGAGTGTGTGAGAAGCGTGTGTTTGACCGAGACGTAAATCATCATGCTTACGACGTTAGCACAGACAGGTTGTATGAAAACCTTAGGTTTGCACGCAGCGTCCGTGAATGAACCAATATCAGCTTCGAAGTCCAGTAAGCGCGCTCCGCCCCGCTGTCGCCTGAACTAGTCCATGTGAGTATAGATTCTGTAATTCCCGTAACGTGACTCACCACGCCGGGTATCTCCCGCTTGAAGTTCTCGACGATCTCCTGCTTCTTCCTCCTCCTCGCCTCCTCGTGTTTGTCGACGCGCGCGTCGCCGAGCTGCGACGCGACGTCCTCCAGCGCGGCTTGCAGCTCGTCGATAACTCACCACGCCGGGTATCTCCCGCTTGAAGTTCTCGACGATCTCCTGCTTCTTCCTCCTCCTCGCCTCCTCGTGTTTGTCGACGCGCGCGTCGCCGAGCTGCGACGCGACGTCCTCCAGCGCGGCTTGCAGCTCGTCGATAACTCACCACGCCGGGTATCTCCCGCTTGAAGTTCTCGACGATCTCCTGCTTCTTCCTCCTCCTCGCCTCCTCGTGTTTGTCGACGCGCGCGTCGCCGAGCTGCGACGCGACGTCCTCCAGCGCGGCTTGCAGCTCGTCGATAACTCACCACGCCGGGTATCTCCCGCTTGAAGTTCTCGACGATCTCCTGCTTCTTCCTCCTCCTCGCCTCCTCGTGTTTGTCGACGCGCGCGTCGCCGAGCTGCGACGCGACGTCCTCCAGCGCGGCTTGCAGCTCGTCGATAACTCACCACGCCGGGTATCTCCCGCTTGAAGTTCTCGACGATCTCCTGCTTCTTCCTCCTCCTCGCCTCCTCGTGTTTGTCGACGCGCGCGTCGCCGAGCTGCGACGCGACGTCCTCCAGCGCGGCTTGCAGCTCGTCGATAACTCACCACGCCGGGTATCTCCCGCTTGAAGTTCTCGACGATCTCCTGCTTCTTCCTCCTCCTCGCCTCCTCGTGTTTGTCGACGCGCGCGTCGCCGAGCTGCGACGCGACGTCCTCCAGCGCGGCTTGCAGCTCGTCGATAACTCACCACGCCGGGTATCTCCCGCTTGAAATTCTCGACGATCTCCTGCTTCTTCCTCCTCCTCGCCTCCTCGTGTTTGTCGACGCGCGCGTCGCCGAGCTGCGACGCGACGTCCTCCAGCGCGGCTTGCAGCTCGTCGATAACTCACCACGCCGGGTATCTCCCGCTTGAAGTTCTCGACGATCTCCTGCTTCTTCCTCCTCCTCGCCTCCTCGTGTTTGTCGACGCGCGCGTCGCCGAGCTGCGACGCGACGTCCTCCAGCGCGGCTTGCAGCTCGTCGATAACTCACCACGCCGGGTATCTCCCGCTTGAAGTTCTCGACGATCTCCTGCTTCTTCCTCCTCCTCGCCTCCTCGTGTTTGTCGACGCGCGCGTCGCCGAGCTGCGACGCGACGTCCTCCAGCGCGGCTTGCAGCTCGTCGATAACTCACCACGCCGGGTATCTCCCGCTTGAAGTTCTCGACGATCTCCTGCTTCTTCCTCCTCCTCGCCTCCTCGTGTTTGTCGACGCGCGCGTCGCCGAGCTGCGACGCGACGTCCTCCAGCGCGGCTTGCAGCTCGTCGATAACTCACCACGCCGGGTATCTCCCGCTTGAAATTCTCGACGATCTCCTGCTTCTTCCTCCTCCTCGCCTCCTCGTGTTTGTCGACGCGCGCGTCGCCGAGCTGCGACGCGACGTCCTCCAGCGCGGCTTGCAGCTCGTCGATAACTCACCACGCCGGGTATCTCCCGCTTGAAGTTCTCGACGATCTCCTGCTTCTTCCTCCTCCTCGCCTCCTCGTGTTTGTCGACGCGCGCGTCGCCGAGCTGCGACGCGACGTCCTCCAGCGCGGCTTGCAGCTCGTCGATAACTCACCACGCCGGGTATCTCCCGCTTGAAGTTCTCGACGATCTCCTGCTTCTTCCTCCTCCTCGCCTCCTCGTGTTTGTCGACGCGCGCGTCGCCGAGCTGCGACGCGACGTCCTCCAGCGCGGCTTGCAGCTCGTCGATAACTCACCACGCCGGGTATCTCCCGCTTGAAGTTCTCGACGATCTCCTGCTTCTTCCTCCTCCTCGCCTCCTCGTGTTTGTCGACGCGCGCGTCGCCGAGCTGCGACGCGACGTCCTCCAGCGCGGCTTGCAGCTCGTCGATAACTCACCACGCCGGGTATCTCCCGCTTGAAGTTCTCGACGATCTCCTGCTTCTTCCTCCTCCTCGCCTCCTCGTGTTTGTCGACGCGCGCGTCGCCGAGCTGCGACGCGACGTCCTCCAGCGCGGCTTGCAGCTCGTCGATAACTCACCACGCCGGGTATCTCCCGCTTGAAGTTCTCGACGATCTCCTGCTTCTTCCTCCTCCTCGCCTCCTCGTGTTTGTCGACGCGCGCGTCGCCGAGCTGCGACGCGACGTCCTCCAGCGCGGCTTGCAGCTCGTCGATAACTCACCACGCCGGGTATCTCCCGCTTGAAGTTCTCGACGATCTCCTGCTTCTTCCTCCTCCTCGCCTCCTCGTGTTTGTCGACGCGCGCGTCGCCGAGCTGCGACGCGACGTCCTCCAGCGCGGCTTGCAGCTCGTCGATAACTCACCACGCCGGGTATCTCCCGCTTGAAGTTCTCGACGATCTCCTGCTTCTTCCTCCTCCTCGCCTCCTCGTGTTTGTCGACGCGCGCGTCGCCGAGCTGCGACGCGACGTCCTCCAGCGCGGCTTGCAGCTCGTCGATAACTCACCACGCCGGGTATCTCCCGCTTGAAGTTCTCGACGATCTCCTGCTTCTTCCTCCTCCTCGCCTCCTCGTGTTTGTCGACGCGCGCGTCGCCGAGCTGCGACGCGACGTCCTCCAGCGCGGCTTGCAGCTCGTCGATAACTCACCACGCCGGGTATCTCCCGCTTGAAGTTCTCGACGATCTCCTGCTTCTTCCTCCTCCTCGCCTCCTCGTGTTTGTCGACGCGCAGGTCGCCGAGCTGCGACGCGACGTCCTCCAGCGCGGCTTGCAGCTCGTCGATAACTCTCCACGCCGGGTATCTCCCGCTTGAAGTTCTCGACGATCTCCTGCTTCTTCCTCCTCCTCGCCTCCTCGTGTTTGTCGACGCGCGCGTCGCCGAGCTGCGACGCGACGTCCTCCAGCACGGCTTGCAGCTCGTCGATAACTCACCACGCCGGGTATCTCCCGCTTGAAGTTCTCGACGATCTCCTGCTTCTTCCTCCTCCTCGCCTCCTCGTGTTTGTCGACGCGCGCGTCGCCGAGCTGCGACGCGACGTCCTCCAGCGCGGCTTGCAGCTCGTCGATAACTCACCACGCCGGGTATCTCCCGCTTGAAGTTCTCGACGATCTCCTGCTTCTTCCTCCTCCTCGCCTCCTCGTGTTTGTCGACGCGCGCGTCGCCGAGCTGCGACGCGACGTCCTCCAGCGCGGCTTGCAGCTCGTCGATAACTCACCACGCCGGGTATCTCCCGCTTGAAGTTCTCGACGATCTCCTGCTTCTTCCTCCTCCTCGCCTCCTCGTGTTTGTCGACGCGCGCGTCGCCGAGCTGCGACGCGACGTCCTCCAGCGCGGCTTGCAGCTCGTCGATAACTCACCACGCCGGGTATCTCCCGCTTGAAGTTCTCGACGATCTCCTGCTTCTTCCTCCTCCTCGCCTCCTCGTGTTTGTCGACGCGCAGGTCGCCGAGCTGCGACGCGACGTCCTCCAGCGCGGCTTGCAGCTCGTCGATAACTCTCCACGCCGGGTATCTCCCGCTTGAAGTTCTCGACGATCTCCTGCTTCTTCCTCCTCCTCGCCTCCTCGTGTTTGTCGACGCGCGCGTCGCCGAGCTGCGACGCGACGTCCTCCAGCGCGGCTTGCAGCTCGTCGATAACTCACCACGCCGGGTATCTCCCGCTTGAAGTTCTCGACGATCTCCTGCTTCTTCCTCCTCCTCGCCTCCTCGTGTTTGTCGACGCGCGCGTCGCCGAGCTGCGACGCGACGTCCTCCAGCGCGGCTTGCAGCTCGTCGATAACTCACCACGCCGGGTATCTCCCGCTTGAAGTTCTCGACGATCTCCTGCTTCTTCCTCCTCCTCGCCTCCTCGTGTTTGTCGACGCGCGCGTCGCCGAGCTGCGACGCGACGTCCTCCAGCGCGGCTTGCAGCTCGTCGATAACTCACCACGCCGGGTATCTCCCGCTTGAAGTTCTCGACGATCTCCTGCTTCTTCCTCCTCCTCGCCTCCTCGTGTTTGTCGACGCGCGCGTCGCCGAGCTGCGACGCGACGTCCTCCAGCGCGGCTTGCAGCTCGTCGATAACTCACCACGCCGGGTATCTCCCGCTTGAAGTTCTCGACGATCTCCTGCTTCTTCCTCCTCCTCGCCTCCTCGTGTTTGTCGACGCGCGCGTCGCCGAGCTGCGACGCGACGTCCTCCAGCGCGGCTTGCAGCTCGTCGATAACTCACCACGCCGGGTATCTCCCGCTTGAAGTTCTCGACGATCTCCTGCTTCTTCCTCCTCCTCGCCTCCTCGTGTTTGTCGACGCGCGCGTCGCCGAGCTGCGACGCGACGTCCTCCAGCGCGGCTTGCAGCTCGTCGATAACTCACCACGCCGGGTATCTCCCGCTTGAAGTTCTCGACGATCTCCTGCTTCTTCCTCCTCCTCGCCTCCTCGTGTTTGTCGACGCGCGCGTCGCCGAGCTGCGACGCGACGTCCTCCAGCGCGGCTTGCAGCTCGTCGATAACTCACCACGCCGGGTATCTCCCGCTTGAAGTTCTCGACGATCTCCTGCTTCTTCCTCCTCCTCGCCTCCTCGTGTTTGTCGACGCGCGCGTCGCCGAGCTGCGACGCGACGTCCTCCAGCGCGGCTTGCAGCTCGTCGATAACTCACCACGCCGGGTATCTCCCGCTTGAAGTTCTCGACGATCTCCTGCTTCTTCCTCCTCCTCGCCTCCTCGTGTTTGTCGACGCGCGCGTCGCCGAGCTGCGACGCGACGTCCTCCAGCGCGGCTTGCAGCTCGTCGATAACTCACCACGCCGGGTATCTCCCGCTTGAAGTTCTCGACGATCTCCTGCTTCTTCCTCCTCCTCGCCTCCTCGTGTTTGTCGACGCGCGCGTCGCCGAGCTGCGACGCGACGTCCTCCAGCGCGGCTTGCAGCTCGTCGATAACTCACCACGCCGGGTATCTCCCGCTTGAAGTTCTCGACGATCTCCTGCTTCTTCCTCCTCCTCGCCTCCTCGTGTTTGTCGACGCGCAGGTCGCCGAGCTGCGACGCGACGTCCTCCAGCGCGGCTTGCAGCTCGTCGATAACTCTCCACGCCGGGTATCTCCCGCTTGAAGTTCTCGACGATCTCCTGCTTCTTCCTCCTCCTCGCCTCCTCGTGTTTGTCGACGCGCGCGTCGCCGAGCTGCGACGCGACGTCCTCCAGCACGGCTTGCAGCTCGTCGATAACTCACCACGCCGGGTATCTCCCGCTTGAAGTTCTCGACGATCTCCTGCTTCTTCCTCCTCCTCGCCTCCTCGTGTTTGTCGACGCGCGCGTCGCCGAGCTGCGACGCGACGTCCTCCAGCGCGGCTTGCAGCTCGTCGATAACTCACCACGCCGGGTATCTCCCGCTTGAAGTTCTCGACGATCTCCTGCTTCTTCCTCCTCCTCGCCTCCTCGTGTTTGTCGACGCGCGCGTCGCCGAGCTGCGACGCGACGTCCTCCAGCGCGGCTTGCAGCTCGTCGATAACTCACCACGCCGGGTATCTCCCGCTTGAAGTTCTCGACGATCTCCTGCTTCTTCCTCCTCCTCGCCTCCTCGTGTTTGTCGACGCGCGCGTCGCCGAGCTGCGACGCGACGTCCTCCAGCGCGGCTTGCAGCTCGTCGATAACTCACCACGCCGGGTATCTCCCGCTTGAAGTTCTCGACGATCTCCTGCTTCTTCCTCCTCCTCGCCTCCTCGTGTTTGTCGACGCGCAGGTCGCCGAGCTGCGACGCGACGTCCTCCAGCGCGGCTTGCAGCTCGTCGATAACTCTCCACGCCGGGTATCTCCCGCTTGAAGTTCTCGACGATCTCCTGCTTCTTCCTCCTCCTCGCCTCCTCGTGTTTGTCGACGCGCGCGTCGCCGAGCTGCGACGCGACGTCCTCCAGCGCGGCTTGCAGCTCGTCGATAACTCACCACGCCGGGTATCTCCCGCTTGAAGTTCTCGACGATCTCCTGCTTCTTCCTCCTCCTCGCCTCCTCGTGTTTGTCGACGCGCGCGTCGCCGAGCTGCGACGCGACGTCCTCCAGCGCGGCTTGCAGCTCGTCGATAACTCACCACGCCGGGTATCTCCCGCTTGAAGTTCTCGACGATCTCCTGCTTCTTCCTCCTCCTCGCCTCCTCGTGTTTGTCGACGCGCGCGTCGCCGAGCTGCGACGCGACGTCCTCCAGCGCGGCTTGCAGCTCGTCGATAACTCACCACGCCGGGTATCTCCCGCTTGAAGTTCTCGACGATCTCCTGCTTCTTCCTCCTCCTCGCCTCCTCGTGTTTGTCGACGCGCGCGTCGCCGAGCTGCGACGCGACGTCCTCCAGCGCGGCTTGCAGCTCGTCGATAACTCACCACGCCGGGTATCTCCCGCTTGAAGTTCTCGACGATCTCCTGCTTCTTCCTCCTCCTCGCCTCCTCGTGTTTGTCGACGCGCGCGTCGCCGAGCTGCGACGCGACGTCCTCCAGCGCGGCTTGCAGCTCGTCGATAACTCACCACGCCGGGTATCTCCCGCTTGAAGTTCTCGACGATCTCCTGCTTCTTCCTCCTCCTCGCCTCCTCGTGTTTGTCGACGCGCGCGTCGCCGAGCTGCGACGCGACGTCCTCCAGCGCGGCTTGCAGCTCGTCGATAACTCACCACGCCGGGTATCTCCCGCTTGAAGTTCTCGACGATCTCCTGCTTCTTCCTCCTCCTCGCCTCCTCGTGTTTGTCGACGCGCGCGTCGCCGAGCTGCGACGCGACGTCCTCCAGCGCGGCTTGCAGCTCGTCGATAACTCACCACGCCGGGTATCTCCCGCTTGAAGTTCTCGACGATCTCCTGCTTCTTCCTCCTCCTCGCCTCCTCGTGTTTGTCGACGCGCGCGTCGCCGAGCTGCGACGCGACGTCCTCCAGCGCGGCTTGCAGCTCGTCGATAACTCACCACGCCGGGTATCTCCCGCTTGAAGTTCTCGACGATCTCCTGCTTCTTCCTCCTCCTCGCCTCCTCGTGTTTGTCGACGCGCGCGTCGCCGAGCTGCGACGCGACGTCCTCCAGCGCGGCTTGCAGCTCGTCGATAACTCACCACGCCGGGTATCTCCCGCTTGAAGTTCTCGACGATCTCCTGCTTCTTCCTCCTCCTCGCCTCCTCGTGTTTGTCGACGCGCGCGTCGCCGAGCTGCGACGCGACGTCCTCCAGCGCGGCTTGCAGCTCGTCGATAACTCACCACGCCGGGTATCTCCCGCTTGAAGTTCTCGACGATCTCCTGCTTCTTCCTCCTCCTCGCCTCCTCGTGTTTGTCGACGCGCGCGTCGCCGAGCTGCGACGCGACGTCCTCCAGCGCGGCTTGCAGCTCGTCGATAACTCACCACGCCGGGTATCTCCCGCTTGAAGTTCTCGACGATCTCCTGCTTCTTCCTCCTCCTCGCCTCCTCGTGTTTGTCGACGCGCGCGTCGCCGAGCTGCGACGCGACGTCCTCCAGCGCGGCTTGCAGCTCGTCGATAACTCACCACGCCGGGTATCTCCCGCTTGAAGTTCTCGACGATCTCCTGCTTCTTCCTCCTCCTCGCCTCCTCGTGTTTGTCGACGCGCGCGTCGCCGAGCTGCGACGCGACGTCCTCCAGCGCGGCTTGCAGCTCGTCGATAACTCACCACGCCGGGTATCTCCCGCTTGAAGTTCTCGACGATCTCCTGCTTCTTCCTCCTCCTCGCCTCCTCGTGTTTGTCGACGCGCGCGTCGCCGAGCTGCGACGCGACGTCCTCCAGCGCGGCTTGCAGCTCGTCGATAACTCACCACGCCGGGTATCTCCCGCTTGAAGTTCTCGACGATCTCCTGCTTCTTCCTCCTCCTCGCCTCCTCGTGTTTGTCGACGCGCGCGTCGCCGAGCTGCGCCGCGACGTCCTCCAGCGCGGCTTGCAGCTCGTCGATAACTCACCACGCCGGGTATCTCCCGCTTGAAGTTCTCGACGATCTCCTGCTTCTTCCTCCTCCTCGCCTCCTCGTGTTTGTCGACGCGCGCGTCGCCGAGCTGCGACGCGACGTCCTCCAGCGCGGCTTGCAGCTCGTCGGCGCGGCTGCGGCAGGACCCCACGTCCGCCTATACATATAAACCGACTTTGTTACTATTACCGTCAACCGGGGTGAGTATGGATGGCTGAGGTGAAAAGGGGCAAAACTTATAATGTGATTTACCAGACAGATTCTTAATAACTACCCACACAAATTGTCTCATACAAAAGACGTTTTAAGTTTTGTCCCTATTCACCCCGGCCATCCCTATTCACCCCGGTTGACAGGTTGTTATTCTAACAAATCTCGAAATTTTTGAAAAAAGAATCGAGCTCGGCACTTCAGATCTTATCGACAAGTTTTACAAAAATAACGTTCGATAACAAAAGTTCTTGATCTCCTAAACAAGTGTTTATAGCAGAAATTAAATTGATTTAAAACCTCGGTGCTAAACCAAAGTGTTAATACAGATAGTTTATTATTCAAGTAGGCATATTACAATGCGCTTAAAAACGTCAAATGTGACGTTTTCAATCAAAAGGTATCACATTGTCACTTACCATAAGGACGAAAATTGTTTGTATCTTTATACGAAAAACCTGTCAGAGCATCCTCATGGCAAGCGACAATGTGGTACCTTTTGCTTGAAAACGACACAAATAAAGCTACGCCGGCTCTAACCCTACACCTCTGACCCGAGAAGATTTAAATCCCTCCTAAATTGTAGGTGTTGCTTTTCAATAAATTACATACTTATACGCATTATTAGTGTGCCAAAACTTTTAAGGGGCTACCTGAGGTTATCATCGATTTTTGACAAGTTTTGAATCGTATCTCCTACTTTTGCACTACATGTAGAATTATAAGACAAGCGGCTATCGGTTCTTCAATCTTTTATCTCCATTTTTGTCTACCGGATTTTGGAAAAAATGAATACTTATTTATTTATGATTGTTTTAAACATCGTCTAAAAAAACACTTTTTTCGTATCTCAATTGCTGTGAAAGATCTTACTTATACGAAATCTACATATTTGGGTTCGTCTTAGACGTCTCTAAAAATTTGTCTAAGGTTTTAATTTTAAACTAATTAACACAAAAGTTATGGCCAGAAAACCAGTTTTTTGGCCTAAAATTGTTCAACTTTGATGCCAAATATTTCGAAAACAATGAACTTTGAAGTAAATATGGGATACTATATTGCTAAAATCCGTTGCTGTTAATATAATAAGCTACAAAAAACATTAGAAAACTAAGGGATTCAAATCGAAGGTCATTGAGGCATGGGATCCCCTTAACTGACCATTTTACAATACGGCTTACAACATGAATCTAGTATAACTGGATCGGTCATGAGGGGCAGGGAGAAATGACCGAACGGGATAGTCTTATGTATCTTTCAGTAGGAGTAGCAGAGAAAGCGCTGTTATTGTTTGTCCTTGTCACAGTCTCACATTTTTTTTTTATTCCCCACCGTAAATTTAGTATGGTTTATGGTGGGCTACAAATCTACTCGACCAATCATATTGTCGCATTGCGTATGTTTTGTCTCTCACGTGCAAAGAGAGGTCCAGAAGCAGAACATTAACCCACAGACAACCCGAAATAGAATTCTTTGGCGCAAATGTACGGGAAGACCCGACCCCAGATAAACTGAGATAAGGGTAGGACAAAGAAGAAGTATGTTTTGTCTCTCACGGGCGCACGCGTATAGCTGATCTATGTAATACCAAAGAGGATATAATAGGCATGGAGACTATATAAAGGAGCCAAATCTCTATGTATGAAAAGTGTCCATCAAAAAACAGTAATTAGGCGGCGCCACCATACACCGAAATACTACCAAAATCAACCTACGTAATTTGGTCGGGTTATTTGTTGCCTTATATGGTTCATGTTATACTCATGGCCCAGAGCCTAACTAGCGCCACCGGAGAAATTAGGAACTATTATTTAAAGCTGAAAGCGGTCACTTTTGCAACAAGTCTGCCATAAGAGATTGGCATCCTTTCTATACCATCCATAATAATAGGATGGAGCGGTACTGTCATAGTAAATTTTGTAACCACAGTAAATTCACTGCCATCTATCGACACACTTTAAAACTAAAAATCTAGGTTTATAAAAGTACGATAAAATGTATTTAAATATGGATAAATGTTTATTTTTTATTTGCATTAATTATTTTTGTATGATTTTGACCCATTTCTTTCACTGATATGCGTTAAAATTGTTAAATAACAAACGAAACTGTCAACGCCCTCTATACGACAGTAAGCCATAGTGGCGCCATCTGATCGAGAATCAAATTTTCGTGATTTTCGAGGCACGTTTTTTCCTTAGACTGTATCCATCTATTACGGAGTTATATCTATCTTTGGTAATACTAGGTCTATGACTTAGAACAGTGTTTTTCAAAATGTGGGTCGCGACCCCCAGGGGGGTCGCGGCACTTATCCAAGGGGGTCGCGAAGTTCCGCTTTGAGACAAACTTTTGGAAGGCAGATTTGTTTTTTTTTTTAACTTAAATAAAATCCATCATGAAACAGAATCTACCTTCCTATAAAAATAAATATAGGGTACGTTCCAAAACGCATATGTAAGTGAGTGAATGATAGAAAGGTGCGTTCCAAATTTGTTTTACTGTTATAGGTACTATATTTGTCGTAGAAATGGGGTTGGGGGGGGGGGGGTCGCGAAAAAATGTTAGCGGTCATAAAGGGCCGTGACACCATAGTTTGAAAAACACTGGCTTAGAACAACAAACAATGCTAATTTACCTGCAGCTCTGCTCGTAGTCTGCGTTGCTCTTCAAGCGCTTGCTCGGAGCTGCGGATGTGTTCGTTTAATTTCTCCACGCGCTTCATTGCCTCGTTTCTCTCGTGACCCTGCGGACATAGGCGTTTTATATAATAATTACGGTAAATCGTCAATTACTAGCCACTGTTTAATAACTGGCCACTTTATACTAAAAATGAATTTTATTCAGTGTGGCCAGTTGTTGACGTCTTATACTAAAAACCGGCCAAAATTTCAACTGTCTACCTATCGGTTCATGAGATACAGCCTGGTGACAGACAGACAGACGGACAGCGGAGTCTTAGTAATAGGGTCCCGTTTTTACCCTTCGGATACGGAACCCTAAAAAATTGTCATCAAGCCTATTCGTGGCGGAGTCGTATTGGACGTTACAGTTTCCAGTATTCAGTACCTTCTGCCTGTGCTTGTTCTCGAGCTCGCCCTTGCGGCGCAGCTCGTTGTCGAGTCTGTCCTGGTCCGACTTCTGCTCGCGGTTCACGGAGTCCAACTCCTGCAGGTAGCGAGCCGCTTGTCTCGATGCTTCCATCTTCAGCTCCTCGTATTCACGGATCTGTTAGCAACAAACAAAATAAGGGGTAAATCTAGGGCGTATCAAAAGTCAACAATTAGCTCCATGCATGAATTTATTTTTATTTTTGGATTCATAATTTATATCGTTGGAACACCGGAAATGATAAAAATACTTTTGTAAACCTTAACATTATTTTATTAAAAAATATTTAAAATGTTGAAAATTTTTGAGCGGTTGAAACGCTCATAATTTTTGGCGCGAATTCGACAGAGCGTGATGACGTCACACGTTGGGCGGCCCACCTGACGTTTGCTACTAATGACACTAATCTGTCGAACGCGTGACGTCACGTGGCGTTTCGAGCGTTTCGCTCACTAGCTTTTCGCGGGCAAATTTTTGTACTTTTTATTTATAATTTTAAGTAATTAAATGGTAATTTAAAAACGGAAATGCATTTGTAACATGATATAACGGTAACAAACATCCGAATAAAACATATTTCGTTCAAATATAAACTTCATGCATGAGGCTAATTGGCTCTTAGTTCAAAACGTAAAATGTTCCGTTTCCTAATTGATGAAACTATTAGGATTAGGGCTCCTGGCAGGAGAAAAGCTAGTTTTAATACCAAAATATTATATTATTCTTTAAGTAAGACTACATCACAATGGCGTCTCATACAATCTAAAAAACACCCTCATTTGTTTTCTTCACATTTACAGACAAATATCATAGACATCAAGTCTATACTCTTTATTTTTGTTGTTGACATTAACACCCTTCCTCAACAAAAGAAGCTAGGTACCGACAGCAGAGAAACTATAAACTGAAGGAATATTTTTTATTTTTGTTGTTGACATTAACAGAAACATTTAAGCTCTAAGGTCCCCCGTCCTAATACTATCCCTCCGTTCTACTGCCTGCAGCTCCCTCCAGCTGTAGCAGAATAACGACCCTCGCCACGCTCGGGGCTCACCTGCGCCTCCTCGAGGTGGACATCAGCGCGTGCGGCCTGCGAGCCGGGCGCGGTCTTCTCCCAGGCTGCTCTCTGTTCTTCCACTGCTCGCAGCTCTGCCTCCAGCTTGCGTAGATCCGCCTGAATTCATCAATAGTATTTTAAAGAAAGAAAGAAAGAAAATACATTTATTTTAACATCATAAACATTGGACAAAACTATGAAGAACACATAAAACACAAATTAGATGCTAAAACAGGATACCCACTCAGCATAATGCCACAGCGAGGCATGACGCTGATTTTCAGTGGGTACCTGACTTAAAACTAAGCTACAACTAAACGAGTGACAACACAAACTTTAAACACAAATTACAGAAAAAAATAAATTGAAATTAAATTGAAATTAGGCGATAGACATAATTTAACATTTTGTTCAACGTTGCGGATCGTTGGCTTGCATAAAACAGCAGAGAAGATGGGTTGTTCTTTCCATCAGTGAGACACAACGGGTAAATTAGCTTACGCATAAATGTGAAAATTAAAATTCTTGAAACTTTATTAAGAAAGAAACTCAATTTGATGGTTCAGCAAGTATGCTCGACATTTGGACTTAAAAGTGTTAAGCGATTTCAGTGCACGAATCGGCGGCGGAATCAAGTTCCAGCACTTCGTGGCAGCATATCTAAAGCTGCCACGAAACACTGCTGTCTGGTGAGGTGGATAGACAAGCTGAAGAAACCTTTCAGGCCTAACCTCGTTGGACCTGTAATTGCGTGACCATAACAGCTTGTTGTACAGGTAGGATGTTACACCAAGTTAACTCTGCACAGACTATGAGAGTGTGGAAGTGCCACCATTAACCTAGAATTCCTCGGGAGTCGGTGTAGAACTGTAGACTTACGATCGCTTTACAATAGTGATCGATATGACAAAATTTAGCTAATCTACATTGTAGTAAAACATTTTCTAGTAGATATTTTTCCAAGTATGAGGATGAAGAGATAAAGATAACACTTCAATCAATGCAATTATGGGAAATATCATATTAATGATGTTCCATATGTTTTTAATAGGGTTGTTTCCTATAGACAAAAGTTGTTTCATAAAATCTAGGATAAATCACATGTATTTTGCACTTACAAATATTTTATTTAAAATCAACCAAAACTCAAAAACATAAAAAGAATTAGATTCATCGTGACGTAACAAAATGCAAAGTGACAATTTCTTCTGAGATTTCATAAAATATTTGACAAGTTATATTTCACGTAATCTTTAAGAGGTCAAAACTTAAAAGTGGCTCCAAATGGTTCGTCTAATATAACACAATGCCTTTGCGTCGCCAGTTATCTTCTTTTGAACTTGGCTCGACTCTGCCGCGTGTCTAGACGTTACCTGGTGAGCCTCGTGCGCCTTGCGGGCCTGCTCCAGAGTCTTGGCCGCACTTTCCAGCTTCTTCTGCGTGTGCGTCACTCGCTCCTTGGCTTTGATGAACGTCGGCCGTTTCTTCGATATCTCCGCTTCCTGGGAACATCATTAAATTCATATTTATCATAATACTGCAGCGCGTCGACTATGTTTGCTGAGGCGCGAACTGATAGCTTCGACGCTATCTGGTGTAAGAAAACGGCCTCGCTATTAAGTAGGGTACGTGGGAGCAGTAATAGCATCTTACACATGATACCTAATAAGCTTGATAGTATTTTAATGTGGAAATTTTGTCAAAGGACAAAATCTATGTTTATTATTAAGTACTAACGTAGGCAAGGATTAACTAACACTCATTGGACCATTTGTTGTCTTGAATAAAATAAATAAAATATACACCTTATTTTTACATAAAAACCGGACAAGTCCGAGGATCCCGTACAAATTTAATTTTTAGTTTTTTTTAAATGTGATAGTTAGCAAACGAGCCGCCTGATGGGAAGCGGTCATCGGACCCTTGAGAACCCTAAATACCCGCTTGTTGTTGTTTGTCGTTATAGCGGCAACAGAAATACATCATCTGTGAAAATCTCAATTGTATATTAAGTAGGGTACGTGGGAGCAGTAATAGCATCTTACACATGATACCTAATAAGCTTGATAGTATTTTAATGTGGAAATTTTGTCAAAGGACAAAATCTATGTTTATTATTAAGTACTAACGTAGGCAAGGATTAACTAACACTCATTGGACCATTTGTTGTCTTGAATAAAATAAATAAAATATACACCTTATTTTTACATAAAAACCGGACAAGTCCGAGGATCCCGTACAAATTTAATTTTTAGTTTTTTTTAAATGTGATAGTTAGCAAACGAGCCGCCTGATGGGAAGCGGTCATCGGACCCTTGAGAACCCTAAATACCCGCTTGTTGTTGTTTGTCGTTATAGCGGCAACAGAAATACATCATCTGTGAAAATCTCAATTGTCTATCTACCACGGTTCATGAGATACAGCCTGGTGACAGACAGACAGACTTCATTTGTGTCAAAAGGCTCTACGTGTGCCAAATGTCCAGAACACCATTGTTCCGTGATGGGAACGACAAACAACTGTTATACCAACCACTTCTCTGATCTCCTGTTCGATCTTGGCCAGCTCTCGCTGCACAGTGCCGGACTCCTTTTTCTTGTCTTTCATGGAGTCCTCCGCTTTCTGTCGCTTCTTCTCCACCTTGGTGAGCTCCGACTGCTTGTGCTGCAAGTCTTCTTCGAGGTTCTGGATCTCCTTCTCGTTGTGGTAGAGGTGGAACAGCTGGAGCTCTACTTTTTGTTCTTGCTGTGAAATAATTTGCAAGTTAATCTAGTAGCCTTACCACGACTGCCTTAGGGTGGTATTTCGCATGTACAATTTTTTAGGGAGCGTTCAAATACAGAGTTTGATAGGATAATTATCAATGATTGTTATTTTGATAATTATCGTGATTTTTATGCCTGATTATCAATTTGATAATAACCTAAAATTTACGAAATATAATTAGATTGTTACATAATGATTATCTTATATGTCAGTTAATAAAAAAAACTAATCAATATTAGGTCAGTTCAAAAATCTTTGAAATATGCGTTACGTAATATTTGAAAGCCCCCTTAGCAGTGTCAAACTGACTAGCCCGGCTAGCCCGCCTGCTTCCCTACACTACATCTAGCTTAGACAAGAGTCTAACAGCCTACAAATTTTCCTTACAACTCACCAGTTCCTCCTTAAGCCTGGTGTACTTCTCAGCTTCTTCCTTCTCAAACTTGGCTTCCTTCCTCTCGGCGGCCACTCCTTTTTTCTTCTGGTAGCTGAACTGCGCCTCCTCGTCTGCGCGGTTTACTTCTGCGCGGCACGCTTCATATTGTTCTTTTAAAACTCCAGATCTGAACAGAAGCAGTTATTAGTTTATTAACTGAAATAGATGTCATATATTAAAGAAAAAGTGACGTAGTCCTCAATCCTCCAGTGGTCGAGGGCCGGATTTGAACCGGCGTCTTTTGCAATCCGGGCTAACGCCTTGAAACCCTAGGCCACCCCGCTACGGTGGAAGCGGTACCAATTTCTCAACTATATGCCATCTTACTAAGACGAGGCATCTTTGACCAACTCTTAAGGGCAAGCAGTTAACGCTTGCACCTCTGTTATTAGTGTTAATTTTTGGCTTGGACAACTACTCGAAACAGTACTTTAATTAACCGAGCATTAGTGAAGGGCTCCGTTTCAGCTTGGGCAAAAATGCTTTTGTACGTCCGGTTCGGATGTTCCCCTCTACAGGTCGCAATTCTCAACTGATTCTTGTGAAATTTTGTGAGCAGGTCCGATAATTAAATAGAATTTTTTTTGTTGATTCTGATATTGAAAATTTTTCAAAATGGCGGAGCGGATTTATTCAGTTTTAAGTTATGCTAGCGAGATCTACAGCTCACAGAGGCACTAGTGCTAAATGTCGCTGAATGCCTCTAAAATGTGTAAACAATCAAGCGGAAAATTTCACCAGGGTCACGCTACTTACAGTAGCTCAGTTGGTCAGTGACTCTAATGGTGATTCAGAAGGGCATCTTGGGCACCCAGGTACGATCTTGGTTGAAGCAACAAGTTACCCTTTTTCCTTCAATACAAAAATGACATGAATGATATCATGACTTCTTACCCACTGATTTCCTCAAACAGTGCAGTCCTTTCCTTAGGATTCTTCATGGCGATGCTCTCAACGGCACCTTGGAACACGAGGAAGTTCTTGGCCTTCACGTTGATGCCTAGGCGCTCCAGCTCCGCCAAGTAGTTGCTCACCGACACTGACTGTGCAACGAGTTGTTTTAATCCATTAGTGCCTACCTACACCCACTTTTAGGAACCCACTCTCTTTCAAATGCAGTAAGGTCAAGGGCCTGACACTCTTTGATAGAGAAAGATAGTCTTATTGCAATTCCTATAAGAGGAAAGAGAAAATAGTGCCATGCTTTGTCCTTATCACCGACCGGGTTTTTTTTCATGGTCGGGTTATGGCAACATAGGTAGGAGGCGATGGCGAAATACCGAAATATATAAGAGTGAAACAAAAAAAGGATTATGCTGCCATACATTAACCTGTCAATACATGAATATGTCTTTCTCTTACCCCTGGTCGCTCAGTTTCATGTCTATAACTACTATACTATGTCTATGAGTTTGTAAGAACTATTATATAATCTGTGCTATGAGTAAGGTAGAGTTACAGTAGAAAATCGAATCAAATAAAACAAGTATACCCATGGTCGTTACATATGACAGTTCAGTTTTATATGGAGTAGCTGTCACGTAAAATATTTGCAGATTTTTTTTTTTAAGTTTAGCTCATCTTTTTATCTAGAAATGTAACATTTAAGTAATAAAACTATTGTAGACACATATTTATTCAATTGTGTCATGTTCAAACAAAAGGTACCACATTGTCGCTTGCTATAAAGACGCTCTGACAGGTTTTTCGTATAAAGATAAAAGCAATTTTCATTCTTATGGTAAGCGACAATGTGGTATCTTTTGATTGAAAACGTCACAATTATTTTTTTTAATTAAGCCCAAACAGAAGATACATTTTTATCTATACTTTTCTCTGCAGTTTAGTTAGTCTGTAGAATAATGTATAAAGCTTAAACAGTGATCATTACCCAAATAAATGTCCTTACCAGGATTTGAACCCAGAACCTAAGCTTCATTGGCAAGGTAACTACCGGCAGGTACTAGACCAGTTGTCAAATAATAAATGTTAACTTACTTGGCCATCAATTTTGTGGTCAGATGACTGCCCGATGACAGATCTCATAAACTGCTTCTCGGTTCCATCTTCAAGCTCAAATGTAGCTGTCACAGAAGCACTAGACAAAAGATAACAAGTTTAGATGTGTTGTACCTAGCTAATTGAATTATTTAAATCCCTGTTACCAGTTATAAATTATAATGGCTATGAATGTTAACATCTGAACTTTGTTGTATTTAACAAGAGAATGAGACCTGTGATGAGATGGGAAGTAAATGAGACTAAACTTACCTCCTAGAGACAGGCTTGTTGATAGAAGCACCGTGAATAAGGTCACTCAAGCGCTTCACACGCAGCAAAGACGTCTTTTCTCCCATCACGAAACTAACGGCGTCCATAAAATTAGACTTGCCTAAAAAGATACATCAGTTCAATCATTCAACGTGTCGTAGTAATTTTATAAAATGTAATAAGTGTTTCAATGTAACCAAATGTGTAGTTGCTAGTCTAAACGCTGTTTACAAAATGTAAAGGGACACAAAACGTACCTGATCCATTGGGGCCAACTACTGCTGTAAACGACTTCAGAGGTCCTATCCGGTGCTGGCCCCGGTAGGATTTGAAATTCTCCATGTCTATATACATGAGGAACGCTGGCATCTTGGATGATCATAAATGTGTGCTCACGTAAATAGAAAATACACAATTCACAAAATTAAAGCGCCAAACATTGTCCACACCATTGACATAAACAATACATGTCAAATCAAAAGAAAAAAGAAAGTAACTTTTTTTTTTACCGTTGACGTTGCCAGTGGTAAAAACTAGGTGTGTTCCACTTTGCGATCACGTATTTTATGTTCGAGAACAAGTAGAAAAAAAAATTCGTGTTATATAATATAGTTAGTCAAGCAAATCTTGTCAGTAAATAAGAACAAGAAAACTTTACTCATCCTTTTCTTTTGGGTGCTAGTACTAGTGTAAGACAAAAATAGTATGATTCTCTCTGTCTATGTTTGAAATGAGACAGTCCCTTGACAGACTATAAAATATCCTATCACAAATATCAGTAGAAATCAAGTTTCAATTTAAAAAATATATTGTAAATTTATATTTGCAAACTATACTTTAAAAAAATTATGTCGAAACAAGTTTCGTAATTTGTCCGAATGAAATCATTGCCGATACGAAACGGAACGGAGCTGTCAAAGTTCAATTACTTCAATTACTTGATTTGATTCTATTTATCGACTAGTGTTGATTCTTGACTTCTTGTTTATAAATTGTAAGAAAATTTATTCACGCGGCTATCCAGTACGGGAGTCAGGCATGAATGTTGACCGCAGCCCGGAAAGCCCAGTAGATTTGAGTGATCGCGAGCAAGCCGTCCTGATGGATCCTATTGACCACGAACGTTGTCGCTATCCATATTGTATAGTTTGGACTCCCATTCCGGTTTTAACGTAAGTATTTAAAGACTTTAATTCACTTCGTTTTTATTAGTTAAATAATTTTAATGTAGTAAGGACTTCATCTCTTTCAACTTAAACGACTTACACACAAAAATAAATGAAGTATCAGTTTTAGTAACAAAAGTTATTTGCACATGTTGTGTTCTGGTTTTGAGTCTATTTTAAAATTGCATTATGGTTTATAGTTTTTTTTACACTTATCCAATATGCCCCGAAGTTGGCCTGTGTTTTTTTTTAACTACAATAGATAGTTTTAAAATTGAACTTTTTTAGATTATTATATTGTATAATTAACTTACTTTATTCAGGTGGATGTTCCCGTTTCTGGGTCACATGGGCATCTGCACATCCAGCGGGGTAATCCGGGACTTTGCCGGTCCGTACTTTGTGTCTGAAGACCTGATGGCCTTCGGGAATCCAACCAAGTACTGGCAGCTGACACCAGCTAAGGCTCACAATGGGCAACCTGGGTGGGATGCTGCTGTTCATAAAGCCTCAGAGATTTATAAAAAGAGAATGGTAAGCTTAAAATTTTGCTTTATCATTATTATATTATTATTATTATATTGTTTAATACACTAGCAGCTGAAAGCTGATGCGTGTATATCACTGCACTTGTTTTTTTTTTTACTATTAGGTCTATTAGTGTTCATTTTGTTAGTTGTTTTAAGTGTTTGTCAATTATCTTAAAAGTAATTAAATAATAAAGAAAATTAACTTAAGAAATAAAACTATGTAAACGGATTATATTGCGTTTATTGAATTTATAATACATCCTGACGTTTCGAACTACTGATGCATGATTGAGTGTCTGTCCGAAGTATTTTTTTATTATAAAAAAAATATATACATATATTGCCCATGAGGAAAGGGAAAAATTTAAACAGCGTATTCCTGACTATATTTAAAGTTAAAAATGTCATAAAATGTTTGCTGGATTCGGCTTTGTTTTTGCAAAATATCCATTTTTGTGTAAAAAAGTTTGAGTAAATCACCAGTATAAAACACCTTGTTGACGTATTAACCGTCAGAATATTTGAATATTTTCTGTCAACGCCCTAAGGCACTTTTATACTAGAGAAGCAAACATTATGTATTTATTATGTATGAAAATTAAAAACAAATTTAAAAAGCATAAAATAAAACTATGAAAACGGATTATATCGCGTATATTGAATTTATAATACATCCCGACGTTTCGAACTCTTTACAGCGTTCGTGGTCACCCGTTGACCACGAACGCTGTAAAGAGTTCGAAACGTCGGGATGTATTATAAATTCAATATACGCGATATAATCCGTTTTCATAGTTTTATTTCATGAGTAACTATCGCGGTAACCGAAGACAATATTAAAAAGCATAATTCGACCTTGGTCCATATAACATTTATTACTCCTTATGACCCCACGCTGACGTAAAGGATGCGCTCACACAAGCTCTAAAGCTCAAGTGGCAATGGGCAGGACACATCTCAAGGTGTACAGATAACAGATGGACAACATTAACAACAAAATGGAAAGGACCATTACCAGCGAAGAGGAAAACTGGAAGACCTGTCAAACGGTGGACTGATGACATAGTAGAGGTTGCCGGGAAAGACTGGATGTACAATGCCAAACATAGATATTTATGGAACAAATGGGAGGAGGCCTTTACCCAAACGGGATCCATACCCCAAGAAAGAAGAAAAAATAACAGAAACAACAACAGCATAAAAACATATTTTAACCAAATTTAAAAAAAAAAAAAAAAAACTAAATAACGGAAAAGAGTATGGAAACAAAGAGGCTATAATAATAATAATAATAATGACCCCACGAATGCGTGGTTCAATTTTTTCCCTTTCCTCATGGGCACCGTGTATATTTTTTTTATACATGTGTTTGTTTGAATTCCAGCATATCATATTCTATGACAACTGCCACTCTCATGTGGCAATGGCGCTAAACCTCATGGGCTACGGGGGCTGTAAGAACTGGAATATGGTGAAGCTGGCCTTCTACATGATACCCTATTCTAAATATGTCAGGTATACAAGCATTTTCACTTTAACTTATACTCTAACCCTAGAGGAGCTTGCAGATTATTATGTTAAGTATGGGCATACTTGTACTTAACATGATTTTCTGTTTAAAATAATGGATGAATCAGTTTGTTATCATTTTTATGGTATAAAATAAGTAAAGTAAAAACCGGACAAGTGCGAGTCGGACTCTCCCACCGAGGGTTCCGTACTTTTTAGTATTTGTTGTTATAGTGGCAACAGAAATACATCATCTGTGAAAATTTCAACTGTCTAGCTATCACGGTTGATGAGATACAGTCTGGTGACAGACAGACAGTCTTAGTAATAGGGGTCCCGTTTTTACCCTTTGGGTACGGAACCCTAACTAGTAGAAAAAGTAACATTTATTAATTTTAAACTTTGTAGCAAATACAAATAAATGGTACTGTGTTCAAGTAATCAGTTTTTCCGCCACGGGTAGGAAAAGGCTCACAGCGCTAGCACTCTAATTACCGTGCGAACGAGTTTGGTCGGTGGAGAGTTGGAGACGAGGCATTGTGGATGTGGCGTCCGTACATTTGCCTCGGGCAGGCATTTGTTGTGGTGTGGTGATTTTTTAAAGTCGTAATTAAGTGTAACTGGCGTGGCATCTTTTGACTCGAATCTGCATTTCCTTGATGATGTTTTACATCAGTGTTTTTACATTATATAATAAAAATAAATAAAAATAGCCTTTATTTCTGAAGTTTTGTAACAATCTACTTAAAAATATACCTTATTTTTCTCTACAATTATATATATATTACTATTTACTATTTTCAAGTTCCCATCGACAACTTCAGCTTGTCCTCCGACATAGGCCTCTTCCAAGTCCTTCCAGGTATCGTGGTCTCTTGCTTTCCTGGTCCAGTCCACTCCGTCTATCCTTTTAAAGTCATCCGACCATCTACGAGAAGGCTTTCCTCTCTTCCTTTTGTGCCCCCTTGGGTACCACTCTATAAGGTCTTTTGTCCACTTTTCTAGCCCTTCTCTGATGATGTGGCCGGTCCACCGCCACTTCTGTTGCTTGACCTTTTTACATTATAAGTCAATACTTATTTTACTTTTAAAGTTACCGTTCTAAGAGACAATAAACTACAGAACTCAATAAACCTAAACCAATCAATACATAATTAGTTAACTAACTTTGTATTTTATCACATAACATTGTGGTTTAAATTAGAATGTATATTTGTTGAACTTACGCCATTATGAAAGTGCTACTATTTATTTTAATTGTCCCGTAGTTATAAGGACGTGACCCCTATTGTTTTAATGTCTGCTGATTAGTTGATAACTGATTACGATTACGTGCTGTATGATTATTAACAGGGGGGTGTCACTTCGCAGTTTAGGTACATTTGGCCGGCGCGCCTCCCGGGCAGGAGTATGGCAATAGGCTGCCGCTCGACTCGCGCAAAATTGAAAATACATAATGCCTTCGAAACCTAAATCTATAGATATTGTTCTGTTTACGGATGTCTGAATAAACGGAAGAACAAGGAAGCAGATTTTTTTTTTTTTTTTTAAATTTCGGACTATATTTACCGACATATTTTCAAAGGAATAAGTACTTCTGTGGCGTAACTACTTCCGTGACAATCAGACATACTATCCGGATAAAAAAACTATGTTTACAGAATCAACGTTTGTAATTCCTACATATTTATTTTAAAAATAATAAATCAGTAGGTATGGGTACAAAAACTTGTCAAGCAATTTTGCTTGCAGGCGGCGAGTGTAGGTATAATTTTATACCTAAATCTGACTTTTGTAAAGGAATGAATTTTCTGTACGGTAGTACCAAAGATAGATATAACTCCGTAATAGATGGATACAGTCTAAGGAAAAAACGTGCCTCGAAATTCAAGAAA
Organism: Cydia strobilella; assembly: GCF_947568885.1. Classification (NCBI taxonomy): domain Eukaryota; kingdom Metazoa; phylum Arthropoda; class Insecta; order Lepidoptera; family Tortricidae; genus Cydia; species Cydia strobilella. The sequence goes on from NC_086052.1 coordinate 17,505,769, forward strand.
ATTTGATTCTCGTTCAGAGGGCGCTACTAGCTTTGGCTTACTGTCATATAGATGGCGTTGATGGTTTCGTTTGTTATTTAACAATTTTAACGCATATCAGTGAAAGAACATGGGTCAAAATCATAAAAATAATTAATGCAAATAAAAAAATCATTTATCCATATTTAAATACATTTTATCGTATTTTTATAAATATTTATTTTTAGTTTTAAAGTGTGTTGACAGATGGCAGTGAATTTACTGGGGTTACAAAACTTACTATGACAGTACCGCTCTAGTATAAGTTACTCTATGGTAGTACTATTAGTTATTCTGTGTTAATAGTTCAAGTCTATTCTTTGCTCACTTTAGCCCACGACTTCGTCTGTGTGGTATGATGATGATTGATAAAAACCGGCCAAGTGCGAGTCGGACTCGCGCACGAAGGGTTCCGTGCCATTACGGGAAAAACGGCAAAAAAAAATCACGTTTGTTGTATGGGAGCTCCACTTAAATATTTATTTTATTCTGTTTTTAGTATTTGTTGTTATAGCGGCAACAGAAATACATCATCTGTGAAAATTTCAACTGTCTAGCTATCACGGTTCATGAGATACAGCCTGGTGACAGACGGACAAGCAGACAGCGGAGTCTTAGTAATAGGGTCCCGTTTTTACACTTTGGGTACGGAACCCTAAAAACTATCCTTTTTCCTTTTCCGGGCTTCAAACTATCTTCTTAATTCTTACCAAGTGGTTGAAGAAGTAAGAACATTCACAGAGAGTTACTTTCGCATTTTCTAATACAAAAGTGTTTTTTTTTTAAGTAAGTCATTCGATAGGTCATTAAAAATAACATTAAAGAGCGTTTTTTGATGTAGTGAAGACTTTTAGAAATTATCACTCCGAAAGTGAACAATGGTATTTTATTATTCTTGCCCTCGAATGACTTGATATTTTTCTTTTTTTTCAGCCTCGGAGCCTTCGTAAAGACATGGCTGCCGTTCGTGATCATCGTCGCATTCATCTGCACACTCGCCGCTCTCATATAGATGTCTACTTAATAGCAGGGTCTCCTCACAGTTCAAGGAGTGTCGGCCACAAGCACTTAGATAGGTTCGTGTCCAGAATTAGATAGAACTCTTCAAAATATTTAATAAAAATAAAATGATTTGTTCCCAAAAAGTGTAGATGGCAGCACTATCTCTCTCGCATATTAAAAAAATAATTTGATTTGTTTCCAAAAATGTGTAGATGACAGCACTATCTCTCTCGCATATTTAATAAAATAACCATCTTTCTCGCTATATCGTAATCCTGTAAGGGATTCGGATAGGATGTGCAGGCACGTACTGCTCGCCCAGCTTTTTTTTTAATGATGTATATGCGTATACTCGAGAATTTGCCAGGCCGGGTGACCGGTTACTGCCGTTAGTCGCGTCGGCTGAACACGCTGGAGGGTTTGGTCACTTTTCTTCTTTAGTGTTCGAAATTATCTAAAACAATTGATTAAAAGTGTAAAATCTAGTTCTGGATATGGGTATAGTGAGTATTCCTCTCCGAAATGCATCTAAAAATCGAAATAGGTAGTATCTTTTTATTACGGTGCACCACTTTTATACAATGAATTAGGTATTTCTAAATTAAAAAGTGTGGTAAGTGTTTTTAGTATTGCCTCACCTGAAAAATAGAACATCAATAGTACATGTCTGGACTAATATATGGTACAGTTGCCATCAGATATATCGGAGCGGCCGAGGTGTTCAGAGATATCTGAACACGCACTCTAACGCCGTGACTGTTGAATCCTGTTTGGAGATCACTGATGATTTGTGGTATTTTCTATAAAAAGGGACCTTATTGTCGATAGCGCTTACGCCGCACAGCGTCGCGCCGCGTTGTATTTATATCGGAGCATCGTTTATAATGGCGTAAGCGCCATCGACAATAAGGTCCCTTTTAAATATATTAATAACGGGTCACTCACGTGTTTTAAGTCGAAAACGCTCGACATGTTTCACTCCGTACCGAGTAGCGTCATCAGGAGCTTGCGTCGACGGTACGCAGTGAAACATGTCGAGCGTTTTCGACTTAAAACACGTGAGTGACCCGTTATTAATATATTTAATATGTCTATGTCTCACGGAAGTTTTGTTAAGGTCCCTTTTTATAGAAAATACCACATTTATGTGATTTTTACAACTATGATATAATTATAGGATGAGATCCAATCCCATCCCTTAGGTAAGTTTGTGGTGCAAATTTTTATGGTTAGATAAATTATATTTTATTTTGGTACACTAGAAAATCATTTAGTTCTCAGGCCTATTTTAACAATAGGCATAACTCATATAATAAGAGGTGTGTTTTGGTATAATTTATCTTAATTTTATGTACAACCCGGTCACAATATCTGTGCACCTCGCTGGAATGTGGCGCCTCTCCCGCTTCCCCTGTCACCTCTCCGCGCACTCCCCGGTGCGACAGTACGGTTAGCATCTTCGTTGCCGCTACACCTCCACATTTCTCGAAAAAACTTTTTTTCACACCGTACCCAGACCGCCGATATGACGTCACGAGGTCAGGTGCACAGATATTGTGACCGGGTAGTACAGTACTATATGCGCTTATTTTTTAAGTAAAATGTCATCATCATATTGCACACAAGCGATTATTCCATAAAATGATATTTAAAAAAAATTTAATTAATATCGAAAGTATGTTACCCAATGAGTAAAACCACGTCAATAACTTTTTTTTTATAAAATTAGAAATATCCAAAATATTAAGTTTAAACTCCCATTTCAAGAGCATTTATAATGATGACATTTTCTTTTTGGTTACATTATGACTATAACAAAGTAACAAGCACTACGAGAATTGAGACTACAAAGAGGAATATATTTTATAATTTATTTTAATTAATGTTTTATTTGTTACTTGTTGATTGATCGGATGTTTGGACTGTCACTATCATGTTTGTCTTGCAATAAGTCTGATTAAATATTGTGTTCTATTTCGGTTTTTATTTAACCCTAAACCCTATCTATTTACACCATGGTTAATGGACTCCGGAGTGCGGAAAACGAATATTCATTTATTAAAAAATGTATGTATTTCAAAAGATGTTATGCAAAAACTAAGTGTTGCCTTTCTTCGAGGGTCATCCGACGACACCCGATATTGTGATAATGGACTACGCACCATACAGTCAAAGAATGAGAGAATTACAATTTTCGACGCATTTCGTACCTTGTCACAGTGACAATCAATATGAAAGTCGCTAGGGACCTCATACTATTGTCACTGTGACAAAGTACAAAATGGGTAGGAAATTAAATTCTTTGACTACTTTTTTTTTTTTTTTTTTTTTTTTTTTTATTAGCCAATTTTGGTGTCCCACTGCTGGGCAAAGGCCTCCCCTCGTTTGACTACTTATAAGGTTATAACGAAGAAATAATTTCTTGCAAGTCTTGATAAAATAATCTTTTATTTACATACAATTAAATACAATACCTTAAGATTACAAAACTTATAATTTCTAGGCTCTGGGTCTACAATTAAAGCCATTATCAGATTGGATGTGAATCTATCACAAGTTTGACCTCAAAACTTAAAAACAATTATTATCATACCAATGTCCTTACATCGTTAGCCAACATGAAAATACTACAATGTTGGCAAGCTTTCCTAGAAATAAATTAGCTATAAAAAAAAAAACATATTTATTGATGACAGGAAAGCATCTAATAGATTGATAGAAATTCTCATAGATAGATCAGAAACTTACGATAGGAGACTACAACAACCAATATGGTGAAAACTTTGAAACCAATTTTAAATATGTAGTTTGAAGTATACTTATTATTATTATTATTTAGCTTTGTCCCACATTAGTGGTCCCCAAGGGTATAAGCCTCCTCCATCTGTCTCCACCTCTCTTTGTCGGTGGCAACATCCATCCATTTTTTTCCCGCAGCCTGTACAATGTCATCTGCCCATCTTTTTCTTTGCCTTCCCGCTCTTCTCTTTCCAGCTGGGCCTGGCCATTTTGTTACAAGATTTGTCCACCTTTGATCCTGATATCTTGCTACATGACCTGCCCACCTCCACTTTTGTTTCAGACTAAACTGCAGGGCATCTGTTATCTTTGTTCTCTTGCGGATGTCTATATTTCTTGTTTTTTGTATTCTTCTTAAATTTAAAATACTTCTTTCCATTGCATGCTGGCAAGATAGAATTTTGTTCTTCGCTCTTTCCGTGTAAACCCATGTTTGGCATGCATATGTCAAGCTAGGAAGAATGCAGGAGTCCATTATGATCTTTTTCATGTTAAGATTGTAATTGCCTTTGAGAATTTCTTTTTGTGCCCAATATTTCTTCCAGGTTGTGTTTATTCTTCTATCAATTTCAAGTATACTTGATTCAATTCAAATAATGCTTAGAGCAGGCGTGGCTCACTCCGCGATTTCGTTGCATTGACAAGTACATGCGGCCCACACCAATTTTTGTGTCTAGCCATAGTAGTTGCACGGAACGGATGGATGTCATTTATCACATTCCTATAAAAATATCATGTTTATAATGAATGACACTCCTTCACTTTGTTCTGCTCAAGTCAGTGCAAAGTTAGCTTATAAGAGATGGGCCGAATATGGACTATGCCGAATATGAATGTTCGGCCGAACAAAAAATTTGTCTATTCGGTAAATATTTGGCAGTGTGAACTGAACTATTCGGGCCATTTCTATTATAAATATCAACATGGTTTTCATTGTTTAACAAAATTGAGAGCTTACTTTTTACTTAAATTATCTTACATTTTTTCAACTGCAGTACATTTAATAATATGCCACACATTTTAATACTTTTACTTCGAAATATATATGAAACAAGAGTAGAGATTGTAAAAATTATTACATAAAATTTGGGTTCCGTTATTGCCATTTTGGCTATGGAACCCACACAAGATTTAATGTAACAATCTTAAAAGATTAACAAACATAACTTGTCTTTATCTTCTTATCTCTTATCTTATGTTATACAGCTGCTACTGCTATTATATTAGCCTTTTATGTATTAAATTAATCCATACAAGATTGTTCTATAAATCCTAATCATACATATTACAACAATATTTTTAGGCAGGATATTATAATAATCGAACTTAAACTATTGTGAGACATATTTCAAAATATTTATATATATTCCAAATTATTTTATTATTTATTTAGGATATTATAATCATCATCATCATTTCAGCCGAAAGACATCCACTGCTGGACAAAGGCCTCCCCCATAATAATATAAATGTTTAAATATTTATTACCGTATATTAAGAATATATGTACACAAATATCGTAATGACAGCATATTGAGAGTACAAAATAAAATTCCATTTAGTTTTAGGGTAAACCTATCCAGGTCCTTAAAGGCTGGCGTCCACTAGATTCGCCGAGGCAAATCGAATCTAATCGCAATAATTTGCCTTCTATATTTTCTAATACAACTGCGTCCATTGGCGAAGAGCCGCGGCGCGCCCGTCAATGGGCGCAGTTGCATTAGAAAATATAGGAGGCGAATTATTGCGATTCTATTCGATTCGCCTCGGCGAGTCTAGTGGATGCCAGCCTTTACATTTGTTTCTTCACTATTATGAATAAATTAGGTTCTTCTGAAGGGATCACCGAATAATTACAACGTGAACATATCGAATAAGCTGCTTAAAATTTAGGTTTTTCAGACACATGGAAACAACAATCACATTTTAACACTCCTTCAAAACACTCTTTTCAATTGAGAAATCGTAGTTGTAGCTGCTGATGTTCACCTTGTTCGTTAGGAAAGCCAAGAGGTCACTGATTTCTGTTGCGAATGCATCTTTATTGTTCGCCATTTGAAGTTCACGACAAAGTGAAAAAGGAACCCCTTGCAAATAGTGGAAATTCTCTACACTGGGATTCTGTACTGGAGCCGGAGGAGCTGGTCGAGAAGGAGCCACGGGATACCCTGGAACTCCAGCGCTAGGCACACTTGGGTACAAACTTCCTCCTGGAGGCGATGGGTTTACTATAACGAAACTGTCTCCAACTTTTGGCCCAGGTATGGGTGGCGTGTCATCTTCAACTGGTGACGAGCGCCGTTTGCCAAATATAGACGAAAACATCTTTGGAGAAGTGTAATATTATTTTGTTTCAGCTAACAATGAGATTACTCATCATCAGAAAAACGTCGTAGTGTCTTGTCGTCCGTCTTATCATGTCAAAAACAAACGTCAATCGAACGTCAGACAAATAAAATCAGATGATCGTTTTTAAATTATTTTACTAAACTAGAGGCAAAGTGTAAATCATCTGGCGTTTCTTTTCTTGTTAAAGATAACAATATGATAAATGAAATTAACAAAACGATTCAACTATAAAAAAATGACATTCATATTAACTAAATATAAAATTATCAAAATACATTACACTATACGGTTAGAATACATTTAAAAACAATAGCTTCGGAACGGCTTGCAGTAACTGAGTGGACGTTCGGATAAACGGTAATATTCTTAGTCCTAATTGTTAAAAGAAAACCTGAATATATTAGAATAATATAGAATACATTTTGCGGGAAAAAAAACATTAATATTTTATTGAAATTTGGTAACAAAAAAATGAACAACAAAATATTCGAGCTTCGCGCAACTCCCTATAAATTCTACGTAAATTCTTATTGAATCATCAAAACGATTCAACGATCTTATTGGTTTAATGTATGTTATCTTCGTCACTGCTCCAATCAGAAACTAGTATGATTTATTCCATCCAATCAAAATTCAAGAAAATCTGCATGAAAGGTCAACGAAAACAACTTATTCTAATTTTTTGACAAGGAAAATTGAACTACGTCAAAATTTCTGGTCAAAACATTCCAGCTTGTTTTGGAGGAGTAGTTTTTCACGTGGTAAAACTGAAATGTAAAAGTGCTAACGTGTTCTAGCTGAGAAAATGGTCAGGGTTCTGTGTGGAAGACTGGAATAGTGTTTGTTCTTTATACGTTCCCGGAGCAGATTTCGGGAGTCCAGCTGGTCAGTGTGTATATCGTGTCTTTTACTTAGGATTTATGTTTAAAAACTATAAATGTATCTTTTTAGAGGACCATTTATACTGTTTCAAGACTTGGCAGTAGCCAAATAAGCGTGAAGGGCGACGTTTGTTTATCTTCTATTAGTTATATTGCAGGTAGTTATCTCCTGATTTTACATTCGTAATCGCACACCAGTGACCACCGAGCACAAACAAATAAGAATCTAGTTCCAAAAAGTGGATCAAGTTGAATCGAATGCCAAGTAGAACTCTTAGACTTATGAGCAGTGTATTGAAATATATCAACTATTAAAAATAAAGGTTTGCACACTGTGGCCGTGATAAAATGTGTTTACCAACAATATTGATGACATTTTGGCCTTTACAGATTTATAAACAATGCTTTGGAAGTTTTTATAGTTTTTAATAAACACTGGAGGTTTTCCTATGTATCTTAATATCTTGTGCTTACGCATTATGCAGATATGTACCCCCTTATTCATAAACATCTACAAAAGTCTCTCAACTGTTATCGCTGTGTGTATTTCAGCATAAAACTCGGTAACAACCGAGTATATTTTTTGAACATACTTTATTTTTTTTTTTGCGAGGCCAAGAAGGTTGCAGTAAACAGAAAGGCATGGCGGGATCTTGTGGAGGCCCTATGCACCTCCGGGGTGCCCTAGGGCATACAAAATTTTTTTTTGGTTATGGAGTTACAAACGGGTTATTTTGAATATTTTTATCTAGTTCTGCTGCTTACCATACAAATTCAGTTTAAAATGAAAGAATGTTATATTTTAAATCTTATTCGCAGGGAGGCTACTCTAGAGTATGGCTGACAATCCGGGCCACTCCATACCACAAACAGGTAAGTCCAAGAAACTATTTTGAGCTGGAGTCCTAGAATTGCAACATGATCTTTTATAATAATCAACCTACTGTAACATTGGCTCTGGAGAACAGTGGCAGATTAACAGTCTAGCCAGTAATAGCCACCCTTTTCTCAACACCCATCATAATAGACTGCCGCTCCTAATGTCTTGCTGCCCTAGGCTCAGTCCTACTTGGCCTTAGTGCAAATCCGCCACTGCCAGAGATGCCAAAGTTACAGGTTCAAATCCCAGTTAAATATTTTAATAATTTTATGAAATATCTAAGTATAGTTTAGAAGCAAATATGTATCATTAATATAAGAAGCCAATTGCAGCTAAAACTAAAATTATGTCATAAAAAATCTTTTATTCTAATTCTTTACAATCAGAATTATGTATGTAATCAACTAGTTACTTTTTTCATCATTTGTTGCCATGGTATCCTGGGTCACTCTTATTATGGCATTTAAATTAACCAAGTGTCCAAAGCCTCAATAAAAACCAGAAAAAAAAACAATCATCAATTTTTAGGGTTCCGTACCCAAAGGTTAAAAACGGGACCCTATTACTAAGAACTCCGCTGTCCGTTTGTCCGTCTGTCTGTCACTAGGCTGTATCTCATGAACCGTGATAGCTAGACAGATGAAATTTTCACAGATGACGTATTTCTGTTGTCGCTATAACAACAAATACTAAAAAGTACGGAACCCTCGGTGGGCGAGTCCGACTCGCACTTGTCCGGTTTATATGGTATAACATTATAACCCCATTAGAAATGGCCCATTATGGAGAGTCCCATACGTCATCTGTGAAAATTTCAAACATGTTAGCACCAGGTACAACATATTTTCTTACAAACTGCGATTATTTTCCCCCGGCTGAAGTGACAAAATAACAACCAGAAATAATTTGATCCACCTATAAGTCGGTTGTAAGAGGTCCAGCTGGCTTCCAAGTATGATCCTTGCTACAGTTTGGTAAAGAACAGTGTGATGCTACAGTACTCTGCGGTGTTCGCTTACTATTGTCATGGTATTAAAAACCCGGGCCTTGCTTCTTTGACACGTGTTAAAAAAAGCTACCGCTCGTTTGAAAACAACCATTAAACGTATGCCGCGTACGCGGAATAATTGTTTCCTTATGAATCATAAATGGCAGGCTGTACCATCGTCCACAGTTCACCTTATTCCAAAGATATAAGGTCCATCTATGGTTAGTGATGATGTTAAAGTTTCAAGGCCACCTGTCAAACGGCCCCTACTGAGAAAAGCTTATGGGGATAAAAGCGTTTTAGGTTTGTTAAAAAATAAATATGGGTAATGTGAATGTCATCTTGCTTTGTGTGGTAGGACACAGCACCGCGGATGTCATTCTAGATCTAGAGCAGAGCCCAACTGCGGAAGTATAGTACCTTACAGAAAACCGCAGCCAAATATCACTAGATCCTACTCATAGTGTTGTGTTCCTGCCGGTAAGGCTGCCAGAACTCAACAAGCGTACGGAGTGTTTGGGTCGGCAACGCGCATGTAGCTCATCTGGAGTTGCAGGTGTACATAGGCTACGGAGACTGCTTATCATCAGGCGGACCATATGTTTGTTTGCCACCGACGTAGTATAAAAAGAAATGTGATACCTACCTTGGCCATAGCCCGCCGTAGTCCGCCATGCCATAGAACTGTTATGAAGCGATTGGCCCTATACCTACCAAGGTTGATTTGATCCTCAGCGTAACCCTTACCTATTATCATTGAACTGTAACTGGGTTTGGACTTAATACAATTAATGGATTTCAAAGCCTAACAGAATACTTAAACTAGAACTTATGTATTGTATTGTTGTATTGCTATTTTTTGGCAGTAAAGTGATTTGAATTTGAATTTAAACCCTAACATGTTCAATTGTTCAAATATTTTCTTAATAAAAGCTACATGATGTATCAAACATAATACATACACGCCTATAGCACAAACTATATAGAGATACTAGCATATAGTGTAGGTATTCGATTTAAAAACGAGAATCGGTAAAAGGCAAATAACGCACTTATTGTCTCCATTCCGTTGTGCGTAACAAAGTATGACTCATTTCAAATAGTGTGTTTATTAATATTCTTATAAAAATGTGTAATCGTGTCATGCGTAATCTTAACTATGGGTTTCCCAAAAAATTCGTGATTATTTAAAAAGATATGGATATGGATATACTTATCGTAAACGTCATAATTACAAAACCATTTTGATGAAAAGTTTTATCTTTAGATAATTTCTTATCTTTTGTTTTAATTTAAATACTAAGTTTTTATTTTTATTTTATGACTATGATATAGAAGGCAAACGAGCAGACGAATCGCCATAAGCGATCACCGTCGCCCATGGACACCCGTCTGTCTGTCCGTCTGTCACCAGGCTGTATCTCATGAACCATGATAGCTAGACAGTTGAAATTAGAATTCCGAATAGTCGGACAGACGGACAGAGGAGTCTTAGTAATAGGGTCCCGTTTTTAGGGTTCCGTACCCAAAGGGTAAAAAACTCTATTACTAAGACTTCGCTGTCTTACTGTCTGTCTGTCCGTCTGTCATCATGCTGTATCTCATGAACCGTGATAGCTAGACAGTTGAAATTTTCACAGATGATAACAACAAATACTAAAAACAGAATAAAATAAATATTTAAGGGGCGCTCCCATACAACAAACGAGATTTTTTGCCGTTTTTTGCGTAATGGTACGGAACCCTTCGTGCGCGAGTCCGACTCGCACTTGGCCGGTTTTTACCCTTTGGGTACGGTCCTAAAAACAGCTGTTTTTGCCAGGGACCGGACAACCCTTTCCGCGATAAAACCCTTTCAATGGGCGACACTTAAACACGGCTAACACATTGAAAGACTTTCCCTATTGAACTGCAAGCCCATTCATACGCTTACCTTTGACTAACCCTTACCGAAGAGCTAACCAAAAATAAGGCTAGCTCTTAATAAGGGTTACCCTTATCTTTAAGCGCTTTTTATAAAGGTTTCCCTTTGCGTGAAAGAGACAGGATTAGTATATATCTACGCTAGTGTATGAAAAGGAAAGAAAATACCTACGTGTCTAGTCAAAGAACGCCGCCGTCGCCGCCGACGATCGCTCGGATTCGAAGTAATGTGTGCTTTATGAACAAGGTAGACAACTTAAATTAGCACGCTTATATGCTAAAAGGGAAGCCCTTTATAAGGCTAACCCTTATAAGCAATATGCAAGGTGTTGGTGAGGGATGATAAGGGTTTTGTAAGGGTATTTGGGCTACCGATTACTCAAATGTGGTAGCTTTATATAAGGGTTTTTAAAACCAAAACAAAGGGTTTCGTCTGGCAAAGGGTATGGTGAGTTAAGCCTTATGCAATACCCTTATAAAACCCCGATAAGGGATAGCGGGCCGGTCCCTGGTTTTTGCATTATGGGATTTATGGGGGACTAATCATAAGTCACTTAAAATGGATATTCATGGCAAGGTCACTATTATTTTGAGAACACCAATGGTCCAACGCACGAAAATGTGAAATATGTCGAGCATACGAAGTGTCCTAAATGTCCTAATAAAGTTTTCCTAAGGATGATAAAATTGTAACTAAAAAAATGACAACATTCGTGTTTTCGACTCCGATGGCTTCAAAGTACCATAACTTTATCTTGCATGTAACGTTGTTAAATTACATTATTAAAAAACGGAAACTTGAAAATTTATAAAAAATAACCATGTTGTCTTTATTTAATACGAGATTGAGTTTTGTCCAGATTTCACTCCTCATACGTATTTTAGGGTTCCGTACCCAAAGGGTAAAAACGGGACCCTATTACTAAGACTCCGCTGTCCGTCTGTCTGTCACCAGGCTGTATCTCATGAACCGTGATAGCTAGACGGTTGAAATATTCACAGATGTTGTATTTCTATAACAACAAATACTAAAAAACGGAACCCTCGATGCGCGAGTCCGACTCGCACTTGGCTGATTTTATTTTATTAGCCTGTTAGTATGTCCCACTGCTGGGCAAAGGCCTCCCCTCTTTCCCGCCACTTGGCTCTATCCAATGCACAGTCCCTCCACTCCAAACATAATGTGTCGAGGCCGTCCCGCCATACCGCCGTTATTGATTACAATTTCTCATAAATCCGTATTTACTTCTCAGTTCAACTCGAGCTTAATTTCTATTAATTTCCAGTGAACAAGAGGAGACTAACGATGTCAATAATACAGGTTACATCCCGACTATTCCCTGATCACACGCTTTTGAAATATAAACTCTATGCTGTACACAACAGGGTTGCTTTTGCTGTGGTAGGAACACGTTACTCTTCATCCTAGCTTAAAGTTTCGAAATATAAACCTTATGCTCTACATAACAGGGTTGCACATGCAATGATAAAGTTACTAATGTTCATTCCAAGTTAAGCGATCGGGTGAACCAGATTAACGTGAACTGTGGCGGTAGCATGGTCGCTTTTTTATCGCCTGTCGTGCCATACGTCACTTTCGTACTTGTTAGAACGTGACAGGCATGGTGACAGACGATAAAGAAGCGACCATGTTAGCCCTACTGGAAATACGAAAAACCTCGTACAGCAGTAGCTAATTGAGTATTAAAACTAAAGTAGCTATAACAAATACGAAGGTTTCCGAAAAAATACGATAGGAATGGATTATTCACTACATCTGCAGGTTTTTCCAAGTTTGCAACATTTTAAAAGGTTTTAAAGGTGTGCTCTCGAAATTGCTAATTGGCAATTTCTTTTCCTCAGATTTTAGCACGTAATGTAAACCCATAGGTAAATAAATTTAGCTTTTGAGGCCATCTTGCAATCAAAGATGCCAATTAGCAACTTTTAACTTTGCATTTTAGCAACTTTTTTAGTGATTTAGCAAGTTACAAAACCAAGTTTTCAACATTATAAATATAATTCTCCCGGGCTCTTCAAGCGTTAGGAAGTTGTCCCGGCCAGGTCCCGGAGCCCGGGAGACCTAGTTCACGTAGTGACCTAGCGATACCTAGCCCGCACTATTACCCTGCATTCAGTGCACGCGTACACAAATAAGGAATATAGACTGTCAATCTGCGTATGAGGGCTAATCATCTTTTTGACCGACACAAATCTGTCTGTAGTTGTAACCCCAACTGTTAGACCTCATAAACAGAAACTATGTATGTTAAAAGCCCGAATTTGTTGGTAACTCCAGAGACATTTTGAGTAACGTAAGACTCGTAAGAGACACTCAAAACTGTCGGTCAGAAAGTTGATTTGCCCATGTACATACTCAGATGGTTGCGCACAGCGAGCGAGAGCTGTTTGATAAATACCCGTTTTCAGAAAGGTTATTTTTGGAAACGTTTTTAAGGAGTGGTTTGGAAAAAAAGTGGCAGCACCATGTAGATTTTTCATTACATTTTGTGATAATTATTAAGCAGTGCATTTTAATCCGTAGATACTATTCTATAAAATTAAATACAATCGTATTTAAAATAAAAGGGCGAATTTAAGTTTTCGCCATTTATCTCTCCTAACACTTTTTGAACAGCATCTTCTGAGAGAATTTATGAAGTGTTTCTCATAAACATAGTTTGTTTCTTTTAGTTTGATGCGCTAATGTATACCTTATTAAATTATCTTTTGCGAAATATTTAACTTTTTTGATTTGACTACACTTTGGCGTTGTTACATGGAATTTCTACTTTTGTGTATTTGCCATTTTTACAGAAATGTGTCTCCCATAGAAAAACCTCTGTCAGAAATTCGAGAGACTTCCTGACTACCCAAGATAAAATCCATTTAATTGGTATAACATACTCATAACATGATATTGCTCAAAGCATAAAATGCCCCAGATATAGCTTTCCCCCGAATAAATAATATAAGATTTTGATTATTACCCCCATCCATTATACTCTTAATTTCATGTAGAATCGTAGAAAATGTAGAAAAGTCGTGACCATGGAAATGGAATTATGGCATTGTGGGAAACGACAAGTGAAGATTTTCAAATTGCGTTGTTCAAAAATTTTCAATTGCAATAAAAATGAGAAAACTCAGTCTCATATTTTTCAATGTGATTTTATTTTTATTTTATAGTATATATGTATACAGATTACTAAAAAAAATAAACTGCTACATAATTACCAAAAGATAAAAAAAATATACCAGATAATTCACTGCTACTTTTTTATTACTGAACCACCTCTTATTTTTCTATGTAATCTTTTTATATTTTTTGTAACAGTCTCAGTTTCAGCAAGTCGCCCAAAAATATGATTTCTGAAAATCCTGAACAAGGG